>NC_064923.1:683847983-688847983 GCF_023897955.1 Schistocerca gregaria
GAGGTATAGTGAGAACGAAACAACTTGCACGTCAGCACTGTACTTCGTTCGGAATCGATGCCGCGATTACGAATATGTGCTCTTCTTGCATGGTGTGTGCCGAACAACAGTCAGCACCACCGCGGAAATTCTTTCCATGGCCAAAAGCCACTTCCCCTTGGCAACGCTTACACATCGATTTTGCTGGTCCATTCTGAAATGCTCGATGGTTGGTTGTGATAGATTCATTCAGTAATTTTCCTTTTGTTGTCCGGATGTCTTCCACGACATCATCTGCCACCATCCAAGCGTTATCCGCTATCTTTTGCATTGAAGGTCTTCCAAAGACTATTGTTTCCGACAATGGCCCACAATTCATGTCCGCAGAATTTGTCATTCTGCAAGGACAATGGTATTCAACATCTGACGTCCGCGCCGTTTTCGCCACAGTCAAACGGTGCCGCTGAACGTTTGGTCAGGACTTTCTAGTCACAGATGTTGAAGTGGAAAGAGTCGCATTCTCGAGAAGACGCGTTATTGCTCTTTTTGTCCTCGTATCGCTCTCATCCCCGCGATGGTCGCTCGCCGGCTGAGTTGCTCCACGGTCGTCGTCATCGAACCTTGATGTCTTTGCTACATCCGCCGCATCAGGTTCCTGTGCAGCGGCAGACACCTGCTTTTGCTCCAGGCGACGTTGTATACTATCGCCACTATCGAGGTTCACGCCGTTGGCTCGAAGGGCGCATTCTTTGCTGCCTCGGACGCGCTATGTATCTGGTTTTGGGGGCCTCTGGTGCGGTGCGTCGGCATCTCAATCAGCTGCGCGTCTGTCGTCGCACGGGATCTGCCGCTCGCCGTCTGCTTTCAGCGACGGTGCCGTCCGGTCAGCGCCCCGGGGACCCATCTACTGGCTCGCCTCAGCCCCACGTGTTACCGACGCTGCCTTCCATTTTGCCCCATGGCGACGCGCCGCCGCCGCCGCCGCCGCCTGTTATCACGCCGGCGACGCCCGCAGTGGACTCGTAGCTGCAACCACCGGGCGCCTCCCTGGGTCACGCGCCGCCGATCGCTTTCCGTGACCAGTTGTCCTCCGACATGGAACTCTTGCCCGCTTCGGACCATGTGTCGTCTTCGCCCGTCGGGTGCCCCGCCCGATGGAGGTCGACCCTTCGGCCCCTCCTGTCTCTCTACGGGAGCATACACCGCATGTTGGCGTGCACCCTGGAGCAGGTTCTCAGGCGTTTCCTAGCTCCCCGCGGTCCGAATGGCAGGGTGCGGGTGTCACAGCCTCGCCTGTTGTTTGGCTCCCCACCTCGTCGCATACGTCCACATGCGGTCCTCCCCACGGCGTGCGTAAGCCTTATTCCACAACCGTACGTCGATTTGCGGTGGAGGAATGTGGTGTCACCGCCAGACACCACACTTGCTAGCTGGTAACCTTTAAATCGGCCGCGGTCCGGTAGTATACATTGGACCTGCGTGTCGCCGCTATCAGTGATTGCAGACCGAGCGCCGCCACACGGCAGGTCTAGAGAGACTTCCTAGCACTCGCCCCAGTTGTACAGCCGACTTTGCTAGCGATGGTTCACTGACTTCTACGCTCTCGTTTGCCGAGACGGTAGTTAGTATAGCCTTCAGCTACGTTATTTGCTACGACCTAGCAAGGCGCCAGTATCCGTACTATTGATATTGTGAATCATGTACCATAAAGAGCGACGTTCGTCATTAATGGATTAAAGTTAAGTATTCCACCAGCTACGTTCGTTTTTCTCAATTCTAATTCCCTTGTCATGTTCCAGACCTCACGCCAGACTGTGTGAGCTAAAACGCGTGCATTTCGGCCTCCTTTACTAACCCTGGTTGGCTCTCCTGTCAGCCACAACAAATACCTACAGTGGTCATAGTAAAAATAAAATAAGTAAAATAGTATACCTTCAGTGGTCACACGTTCCTTTCACTGTTGTAACACATAACATGTATAATGTCATTTTTGTAAACAAATATGGCGTCTGGAAACTATTATGTGTAAGTATCGTGTAGCACAAGAGAAAACATTACCACAAAGTACAAAGAATATACATCGTAACAATATTATTACAGAATAAAATTTTAAAAGGACTTTGGAGATGTTTGCTTTGAGGTGTCGAACGCATGCGTTGGAATAAATATTTCAGGTGGTAAACAAATCCAATTTTGACAAGGTAATATAGCTGTGCATATTAAAATAGCTCCAGCTGCCCGGGGTGGCTTAGCGGTTCTAGGCGCCACAGTCTGGAACCGCGCGACTGCTACGGTCGCAGGTTCGAATCCTGCCTTGGGCATGGATGTGTTTGATGTCCTTAGGTTAGTTAGGTTTAAGTAGTTCTATGGGACTGATGACCTCAGAACTTAAGTCCCATAGTGCTCAGAGCCATTTGAACAATTAAAAGAGCTCCATCCATATGAAAATTTTGGCCTAAGTCCCATTGGGAATGTCGGCTACTTGGTGCTAGTCTTTTTATTTGATGCCACTCCTGTAATTTGAGTTTCGATGATGATAAAGATTACAAAACATTGTAATATCTCTGGCTTCGCAGCCATAATATTCAGCTACTAGAAGCTCTTCATAGAGCAGTTCAGAAGGCAGCAGTGTGAAGATCACGTAATGTGATATGAGGTGCCGAGGACAGATGGTTTGTTCGGTACATGTATCCTGAGAAAGACCGCCTATATTGTGGTCCTTCTGTACGATGGCAGGCAAATCCAATACCTTCCATGAAAACCCTGACATGATAAGCAAATCCAGTAGTATGTCACATAGCACCGAATAAATCGTGACATTAAATTAACCAAAGTAATACGAGTAACGAGTGAGCAAATGGAATACCACAGACTAACACAAGAATGCCTAAATGCATTTCGTACCTTCCCACCGTGAGACAGACGCAGTTCCGAGGGGAGAAACGAGAACAGAAGCCGAGAGCAGAACCGTGTTAAGCTAGAAGGCCCTACGTAAGGGATGGACTGGACACCCACGTCGCTAGCTAACCACTAGGGCACACCACCCGCAAGTTTTAGCGTGAGACTTTTTCGCGTCTCTGGTTCGTTGCAAACATTAAAAACATTGCCCTACCACGAAAAGTATAACGTTTCTCATTGGATAGACAGAATTTTTGTAGGCGGAGCTTAAGGTTAACATTGAGACCCTGATTGGTCAGATGAAAACACAGCCAGATGGTTTTATTTTTAAACCAGCTTCGGTAAATGGTAGTAAGGAGAAGTTAGGAGAAGATTTGCTTCCGAGATCTACATCTACATCCATACTCCGCAAGCCACCTGACGGTGTGTGGCGGAGGGTACCCTGAGTACCTCTATCGGTTCTCCCTTCTATTCCAGTCTCGTATTGTACGTGGAAAGAAGGATTGTCGGTATGCTTCTGTGTGGGCTCTAATCTCTCTGATTTTATCCTCATGGTCTCTTCGCGAGATATACGTAGGAGGGAGCAATATACTGCTTGACTCTTCGGTGAAGGTATGTTCTCGAAACTTTAACAAAAGCCCGTACCGAGCTACCGAGCGTCTCTCCTGCAGAGTCTTCCACTGGAGTTTATCTATCATCTCCGTAACGCTTTCGCAATTACTAAATGATCCTGTAACGAAGCGCGCTGCTCTCCGTTGGATCTTCTCCATCTCTTCTATCAACCCTACCTGGTGCGGATCCCACACTGCTGAGCAGTATTCAAGCATTGGACGAACAAGCGTACTGTAACCTACTTCCTTTGTTGTCGGATTGCATTTCCTTAAGATTCTTCCAATGAATCTGTCTGGCATCTGCTTTACCGACGATCAACTTTATATGATCATTCCATTTTAAATCACTCCTAATGAGTACTCCCAGATAATTTATGGAATTAACTACTTCCAGTTGCTGACCTGCTATTTTGTAGCTAAATGATAAGGGACCTATCTTTCTATGTATTCGCATCACATTACACTTGTCTACATTGAGATTCAATTGCCATTCCCTGCACCATGCGTCAATTCGCTGCAGATCCTCCTGCATTTCAGTACAATTTTCCATTGTTGCAACCTCTCGATACACCACAGCATCATCTGCAAAAAGCCTCAGTGAACTTCCGATGTCATCCACCAGGTCATTTATGTATATTGTGAATAGCAACGGTCCTATGACACTCCCCTGCGGCACACCTGAAATCACTCTTACTTCGGAAGACTTCTCTCCATTGAGAATGACATGCTGAGTTCTGTTATCTAGGAACTCCTCAATCCAATCACACAATTGATCTGATAGTCCGTATGCTCTTACTTTGTTCATTAAACGACTGTGGGGAACTGTGTCAAACGCCTTGCGGAAGTCAAGAAACACGGCATCTACCTGTGATGGCGAGGTGAGCGGAGCTGTGCTGCCCGCCGCCGCCCTGGCGCTGCCTAAACACCGACAAGGTAATGAACGCACGCGATGCCGCATTTTTGAGCGTATAAGGCTTCACTCAGAACTGCATAGTCTCATCTGTTACACCCCCTTTTTGCGTAATACTAGTGTCGATCGTCAATTAAAGCTCCTGGCGTTCACATTTGCCACTTGAAGTAAAAATCTGAAACGCGATGATTTTTTTGTTATATAGTTATTGAGAAGCCACATCAGCCACTGTAATTTACGACAAGTTAGACAAGTAATTAAAGGTAATTGAGGGTCACTGTAGACGATTTTGATAGTTTTCTCTTTTGTGAAACTTAATTTAAACCTAGATTATAGATGTGATA
This sequence comes from Schistocerca gregaria, assembly GCF_023897955.1. Taxonomy (NCBI): domain Eukaryota; kingdom Metazoa; phylum Arthropoda; class Insecta; order Orthoptera; family Acrididae; genus Schistocerca; species Schistocerca gregaria. The sequence goes on from NC_064923.1 coordinate 683,852,726, forward strand.
TGGCATAGGTCATCCTTCAATCCATTGTAGAACTTGGAAACCCATTCAGGGAATATTCGTTCACATTTTTGTTGAACACAGTTGGTTTTTACCATCCTGTATTAAAACACTTGCTTTTATCAATAGTGCAGTTTATAAACAATGTTTTGTGAGTAGAATAAAATTTCCAATGATAAACTTAACTGCTTTTTCGACGTAATTTTACCAGCCAACTAAAAATAGGAAAGCCTTGAACCCCTTCCACTAAATTTAGCTAGTATTAAGATTCTTTTACAGGGAGTGCAGTGGAGCTGACGCTGAGATCATTTAGTATTTGGTTATATCATCGCTAGTCTCACTGGACTCTTCTGAATTCTATATGTCATGTGTGGTCTTGGGTCTCCTTACCAGCAACAGGCCCCAGGTTCAAACTAGTCAATTCCCTAAAAAACACGCTCAGAGCGTCGTTGCGCGAAAGAACAAACAGACACCACCCAGAATGTTAGACTTCTCCGCAATTGGCTGCTGCGTCCGGAAGTTGCGCGCCAAAATGATAATCTTCTCTCACTAATATTAGAAAAAACTAAACCGCTTGTTTACTAGCATTTCATAGCAAAGCGTCTCTCAAGCTATCATTCCATTATTTCACAAGTAGTAATAACTATCAGGAAAATAAACAGCTGCTAAACGAAAAGGAAGACGGTACACGTCGGAGATCATCAGATGATGCTAACTTGGATGGCTGGCGAATTGGTTCGGATCTAAGATCAGAGCTGATTCGACAGTGGTGGAGGACAGGCATGTTGCCAGCCACGGCCGGCGTCAGTTAACACTTTATTAGCAATTTCTGGTTATGTGGACATGCAATTGAGAACAATTTGATAGTAATTACGCGAATACGCAACCATTGTTTCGTTTTTATGAAAGTGTGATTATTTATCGGCCCATAAAGTGAAATATAATTGTGCAGTTTCTTGTATTCTGTTAATAAGAAAGTGAGTGGCATCCCGTATAAACAAAACAATTGAAAATCTAATTATTCACATAATACCAGTTCCTTGCTAAGAGTTGCTAAAGGCCTCAAGATAACGGATTCACGTGCTGTTTTCTGCGCAGGGAAGAATAACTGTATAAGACTGCAGGTTCGTGAACATTAATTAGAACTTATGCATTCCACTCAGGGCGGTGGAAGCAAATAGGCACCTTGCGTGTGCTGCAGTCTTAGTACGAATGAGATCAGTGGCACACAATCTGTGGTGACACAGAGGAGGTATGAAGGAGACAAATTTCAGAGGAAAGGGGTTTATCGTACGCGCGTACCTATCCCAAGCTCTCACTCCCTCTCTTTTTCAACTTGCCCTAACACACAACCAACCCCGAGAGGAGAAAACCCAAGACTCAGGCGGAATCGAACCCGAGGCCCTTTGAGAGTCAGAGAGAGTTAGAAACACTGTCCACAAGACCACCAACTGCTAACCATCTGACCATCGCGAAAAACTGGTAATCATTGGACAAGTGGTGGCCCTCGTGCTCGAAGATCGGCGTATCACAGTCCTTAGAGAAAATCAGTCATGCATGACGAAACGCCTGGGCTAGAAGGACACAGCGGATTAGGTTGTGGAAAGTGGCCAAAATAAGTTCCTGTTAGTTGCACTCAACATACAAACTTTATTTATCAACACACAATACCACAACTAGGACGCAAAACATTTAAAACTTTAATCGACCTCCCTTGATTAACTTTATATCGGCTGTAGGCCACACTCAAAATCCAAGACACAAGGCCTGGGCAAGAAACTGAAATACAAGGTTCTTCTGGAGGTTTCTGCCAAAACTATTTTCTAAATCTTCAATCTAAACAGGCTGAAGGCTTTAGCAATTTCATTTTAATGGAACTTGGCTGGAGGCCGCACATTAAGCATTAAAAAGAGTTTCAATCAAAAGGCAGAAGGCCTTATCTTTATGCAAAATTTGGCTGAAGGCCCATACAAGAGCATCACAATCTTATGCCTTAAGGGCAAGACAAGAACATTAATTTATGAAATATTAAAACTCGGCTGAAGGGTACACGTAAACATAATTTAACGGCTTAAGGCCTAAATGATTTGTATATAAAATTCGGCTGACAGCGCCATATAAGGAATAACAATCTTATGCCAAAACGGCAAGACAGGAACATTAATTCAGGATATATTAAAACCCAGCTGAAGGCCACACATCAACCAGATAACTAAAACTCAAACAGGGAAGTTACTATGTAACAGGCACGGAACGGCGCTCAGAAGTTTCCAAGGGTAGGGCTGGAATTGTAACACTAACTTCCGTTTAGGCGAGCCAGCCAGCCTGACCAACAGTCTCTAAATCGGAAGGCAACCCAACCGACAGACAACAGACGAACCAACCAACTACCTGATTTCGGTCACCAGACCAAAAACACTACAACCAAAATGCGAGCGAGGCGAAGAGACCAGTTAACACTCATCTTCAAATATTGGTGTGTTTATAAGCCAAGCCACAGTAAATACTGACATACACGAACATCGCAACGGCTGTGGAACTACACACCGTGGACAGACAGCATCGACACGGTAAGAAAACACTCACTCGCTGCTCTGTCGCAGCCGACCAACTGGCTGCTGCAGTACGCAGACAGCATTTGAGGCATCGCTCAGTCGAACTGACACAGGGTACACAGTGTTGCAGGAAACACTGCCACAAGAAACTAGAACACTCGTAAAACGAATCACTGATGAACAACTAGAACAAACTACAGGCGGATACACACACAAAACCGAAGGACGGTCGGTGACGAAACACGACGTCTGCCCAGACGACCGATCAACAACAAAAGAAGGTCGTTGGCACTCAGACCATGTGTGCCAGCAACGGTCGGGAGAGTCTTACCTATCCGGAGCGCACTGCACCTCCAACCCGACTCAACCCGATGTCCCTCGGGAACTGGGAGACACGGCGACCCGGGCACACTGGCTCGGGCCCAATCATGCAGAGGTAACTTGCCAATTGGCCACGACGTCTCCGCACAAGAAGGAACCGAGTCACGTCCAGCAAGATGACCCACTGACGAGGCCCAGAAACGGTCAAAAGATCAAACACACGTCGCCCAAAGAGGCGATCAACTGAACGACCGACCAGCGGTCGATCCCGCTGCCATCTCCGTCCGTCGGACAGTTCATCTTGTGTTGCGAGCGGTCGGCGAGCACTGGCTGTCCGCGCCTCCCTAACTCTCCATCCCCGACTGCTGCTACGTACCGACTGTACTTCTGCCGCGTTACAGCTCCAACCGGCCCACGTCCGATCTCTCTCACTGCCAGACACACGACGACCCGGAAATACTGCCGGTCGCTCCAGAGATGGTACGACAGTACACTTATCGATACGCGCGGCAGTACAGTGAGAGAAGATGACATACAATAAATGGCATGAATACGAGCCGTGTATGGCGCAGATGAGTTCCCAATATCTTGTACAACGTTTTGGACATGGCATAGGTATAGAGCTTGTTGCCAGTTTAAAACTGTGTGTCGGACAGGGATTAGAAATTGGGTCTTTTGCCTTTTGCGGGAAAGCGCTCCGCCAACTGAGCTATCCAATTACGACTCGCGACGTGTTCTCACTGGTTCAATACTGTCAGTACTTCGTCTCGTGCTTACTAAACTTACAAAAGTTTTCCGCATAACATGCCGGAGCAGCACTCCTGGAACAAAAGAATGTTGCACAGAGATCACTAATGGCTGTCAGAGAGGAACGTGCGTCGTGCTTGGAAAGTTCATTCGGTAGAGCACTTTCCCACGGAAGCCAAGGCCACAGGTTCGAGTCTCAGACCGAAACCCAGTTTTGATCGAACAGGAGGTTTCAGGCCATGCGCCGCTGATTGCAAAGTCATTCTTTATGGCAAAAGCGGCCGCCCACTGGGTCCCACGACTGCTCACACACATTCAAAAAGCCCGCCGAACCGAGGCAGCTGTGTCTGGCCAGTCCAGATGACTTCTTTAGCCGAATAATTGCGATGGAGTGCTGATTATATCGCAGTGGCCCCAAAATAAAGGAGCTGATCAGTGGAAACATGTTGATTCACACAAGACAAAAAAGGCGAAGGGCCAACCGTCAACGGGCAAGGTAATGCTGTTGTTTTTTTGTGACTGCCGCGGTGCTATAACGCTAGCCGATTATGTTCGTAATGGGAAACCGTCACAGAAGCATATACTGAAATCTCCAGAGGAGGCCACAAAAACGAAGCGGCGCTGGAAGCTGGGGACTTTTTGGTTCAAATGGCTCTGAGCACTATGGGACTTAACATCTGAACTCATCAGTCCCCTGGAACTTAGAACTACTTAAACAACTAACCTAAGGACGTCACACACATCCATGCCCGAGGCAGGATTCGAACCTGCGACCGTAGTGGTCACGCGGTTCCAGCTTCGAGAGGCTAGAACCGCTCGGCCACCCCGGCCGGCAATGGGGACTTTTTACTCCGCGGCAACAGCCCTTCTCATTGTACATAGAACACAGTTACATATCCTGCTTACGTGAGACATCAAATTTTGTCTCACCTCCCATATTCTCCTGAAATGGACTCGGTGATTTCTTCCTCTTTCCTCGGATGAATATTCCATTGCATGAAAGACATTTTCGGCTTGGAACTTTTCCTGAACACGACAAATGCAGACCTCTGTAACCAATGTCCCCTCCAAGTCGTTCATTGTTGCGAAAATGAATCGCATTTATGCGATTACAGTCTTTCTCGGCGTATTACACCGATAAATTCTTCTCGGATTATCAGCCGAGTGGTGGCGTCGTCTTGTCGCAACGTTTCAATGAGTTTCGTTGCGACAAGACGACGCCACCACTCGGCTGATAATCCGAGAAGAATTGATGAATGAATCGCATTGCTTAGTGAATACATAAAGATAATATAACACCATCCCCAAGCTTCATGGTCGCAGTCTGATTATTTTTTTCCGAGATGTTAATGAAAGATGTATGTGGGGCTCTCCTATAGTTGAAGATATTGATGGATGCAGGATCGGTGCTCGAAATAATTTTTTTGCGTTTATGGAAAACACAGCTGAAATTCATCGTCATTAATTGGAGACGTTTACGGGGCGAGTGTAATGTTGCAAAGACTGGTGTGGTTTTGATACCAGGAATTCGATTATGGCAGAACAGATGCCCGCGACGACAAAATACCAGGCAGGAGCACCCTGACCTCAGATGAGAACGTATGCCGTATCGAAGTGTTGTTTCAAGCCGACAGCCACATTCGTATGATGCAGACTGCACACTAACTCTACATGTGCATTGCCTGTTGTATCCTGTACGAATGCATGGGTTCTAAAGATAGATAGCAAAGAACGAGAGACACAAAAATAGTCAGGTAAAAATCGTTTACTTAAGGGGGGATGTAATGGATTTTGGTCCAAAAAATCGATTTTTCGAAAATATTATTTTCTTGATCTACATAGTTTATGTTGTGTGTGAATTTTGTCTTGCTAGCAGCTTTACAAATGCCTTTAAATTGTTTGGTTGATTAACTCTGCACTGGCGGCTACTCCCACCTTTCCCGACATTTGGTAACTGCTTGCTTCAGCGGAATTTTTGTCAGTCTGAAGGCTATTTTCTTTCGATATCTCTGGCTGACATCTATATCTTTCACTGAAAACTTCCTTGCATGTGGTTGATTTACAGCTAACACATATTCGTAGGTGGAACGATGAATTCGCAAACCTTTACGTGGAAGTCAAGATTTATGCATAATGGGTGGTGGAAACAAGGAAAATGTCCAATTGGTACCGCAATGAATGCTAAAGACACAATTCTGTCCGTTTTTTCTCATCTGAGAATTGCCGTGGATATCTAGGAGAGCACGTTTTCTGGCAGTCCAGTGTGTTGTGCTTCATATCCGTTACATTTGCAATGCGACGTCGCTCGCCACAGATACCACACCGGGAGTGTCAGTTCGTGATTCATAGGTCGGCACCGGACATTGCTAGTACCACCGCCAGGGACATTTACACAGCAGCCGACTGCCGCCTTGCGGACACGCCCTCCTTTGGCCTGCGCAGGTAGCACCGCGATCGAAGCGTGTGAGAAGCGGCCGCAAACTATCGTCGTCACCGTTCAGTCTAGTGTCTACTTCGCCAGCGAAGACTCTCTCTCTCTCTCTCTCTCTCTCTCTCTCTCTCTCTCTCTCCCTGAGATTAGTCCATTACGGACTTCGCTGCGAACGTAGAACTCTCTGAATACTCTGTTATAATATGACTGCATACGCACGCTCGCAATTCTTGAGTCAAGGGGGGGAGGGGGGGGATGTAACGGAAAATGTAAATATTTATTTGAAAAATCATTATAGCCATATTTATTAACTTACAAATCCAAAATTTTGCATGTATAAAGCAAAATAGCTGTGTTTTAACGGAAAAATGTAATAAAATACGCAGGATTAATATTTTGCCAGAAATTTGAATTTTCAAATTTTTTAGTGTCTTTTTTTTATAAAAAGCTATAACTCGAATTCTAATCATGCAGTTAATCTGAAAATTTTCTTGTAGTGTCCTGAGAAGGTTAAAAGACCACAGTTATTAATCTATGCTACGAATTGTAGCATTAACAGTTTTTAATTTTGCACATCCAAAATTAACTTTTTTTCTACAAACTATTATCTAAAAATCTAAGGACCCGGGTTCGATTCCAGGCTGGGTCAGAGATTTTCTCCGCTAAGGGACTGGGTGTTGGTTGTCCTAATCATCATCATTTCATCCCCATCGACGTGCAAGTCACCGAAGTGGTGTCATATCGAAAGACTTGTACCCAGCGAAAGGTCTACCGAATGGGAGGCCCTAGTCACACGACATTCATTCATCTAAAAATCGGAATGTAGTTGCAGTATCTCGTATTTTTTAGTTCGAGGGAGATAGCAACACGTTGCGAATAGTTCCTGAAAATTTCACAGCATTATCGCATATACATTTTGAGAAAAGGCTTCTAATAACGTAAAAAATGTAAAACAGAGAAAATGAGGTTCAAAGATTTTCTTCTCATACTTCTGTATGTAATAAGCTTGAAACTTCCCTTTTGAACGTAAAGAATGACTGAGCTGGTAAAACTTCTACGTTACTTGATTTTCAGACTCCAGAGTGAAACTCAGCGTACTGAGACAGTTTTCTCTTTGCCTATTCTGATAATCACTAAATTGACACACACTATTTTAGCCCAACGCAATCTGACTTTCAATAATCCCTACAAAAGAATAGACCTGACTAACAATAACCTATACCCTTCACTTACCTCACAAAAATCTTCGTTACTCGAACTAGTGCAATACAGCGAGCGCCAATATACCAGCTAAATAAAAGATTCTAACTACTGAAGGCACTAACTACTGATAGGCATATAGTTAGCAAATGAAAGATTTTGGCCGAGAACAAACAATGCACTTACCTTAATAATGTTCAAAAGTCACAGCATCCAATTTAACAAATTTCCTTTTTCTGACGGACACACGTCCAGATCGTCCGCTCATATTAACACCTCAGAACTCTGACATCTCTCTCCCCACATCCACCATTGCTGGCAGCTCACCTCCAATAGAGGTGATTTTAATAGAGAGCGCCACGTGGCGTTACCAGCATAAAAACCTAAACAGCCTACTTACAAGCTTACCTCAACATTAAAATTTTCCGTCTGATACTCTTCATCGTCTAGGTTTCGCATCTCTCCTCTCGAATATTCCTGGCCTGCATTTGCAGGTAAGGCACTGATCTGTTAGCTTTCTTGACCCTGATCTCGTCGATGGTGCAAAATGCTGTTGTTGTAAACACACCAGGATCTATACCGACTTCCTTCAGCACTTCAATTCTGCCATTATTTCCGTTATTGTAACACAAAACTGTATTATAGACAACTATTTTGAGTACTCCGAGTTTGAGTACTCCAAGTTTGAATTCTGTTGTGGTATTCAGTCAGACTTGTTTGATGCAGCTCTCCATGCTACTCTATCCTGTGCAAGATGCTTCATCTCCCAGTACCTACTGCAATCTAGATCCTTCTGAATCTGTTTAGTATTCATCTCTTGGTCTCCCTCTACGATTTTTACCCTCCACGCTGTCCTCCAATACTAAATTGGTGGTCCCTTGATGCCCCAGAACATGTCCTACCAACCGATCCCTTCTTCTAATCAAGTTGTGCCACAGATTTCTCTTCTCCCCAACTCTATTCTTTCATTTCACAGCATTTGTGATTTTATGCACGTAGGTCTACATAAACCACTAATATCACATCTTTTATTTATTTGCTTTTGCGTTTCTATGCGCCGAGTGCTCGCGTATGCTATGTTGCTGGACCTCTGTACAGTATTTCCACTTCACTATTCGTTGTTACTCAGAAAGAAAACAATTGTGCCTCCGTTAGTTGCTGTGTATTCGTGTGAGACAGTGCTCGTAACGTAATTAGTTACCTTGTACTTGCGTGAAACCATGCATCATTTACGGAGATGTGAAAAATCTTGCTTAACTTGAGGTCGTAAAAGAACAGGACGTGAGCAGTTTCCTATCATAGCCAGTGAAGAGAATTTCTGAATTTACTAAAGCTGACTTACTGGAACACGCGCGACCGCACTTCAGGGAGCAGGAATACCTTGTGGACAGTATATTGCGATCAGTGGACGACGAAACTGAACTTCTGTCGTTCGCTGCAGAGTGGTGCGAATTGAACGCAGTTCAACGCCATTGAACTTATTGAGGCATTTGTCAATAAGAAGGCAGAAAAGGATAAAAAGAATTTTAAAATAAATGATACTTAACAAATGCGTCGCTCCGCTGTGGAAAGTGTTCCCCATAGTGTCTGTAGGAACTCAGTGAGTCAAGTACACAAACCTGAAAAAAGATATTCACAAACAGCCCATTGTCTGGACATAGAAAAAAAAACCATTGCTGATTCAAGTAGACGACTGCAATAGCAGCAGGGAGATCTCAACCAGCAGCGAAAGCGATTGATGTAGGTTTTATTTCAGTCTTCATTGTTTACTGCAAAATTTATTCGAGCTAATCGACTTTTCCATTTACTGTTGAAATGTGCTATACAAATGTTCATTTATTATGATCTGCTTGCATATCGAGCATTTATTTGTGATTTTCCATATTGTTGCCCTTTTCTCGCAACAAAAACTGAACGCGGTAATGCTGTGCTGGAATGCGACTACGAAGTTGCCGATCTTCGTTGATGAACAGGTGCTTATGGCGCATTAGGACAGTGATTTCACGCTGGTGTGATAACTACGCTCCACCACAGCCTAGCACATATTGCAGTTACTAACACAATTGTTTTACAAACCCTTAACTAAGAAATGCGGAGAGTATTCATTAGTAAAGAGATATGATGTACCCACGAAAGTTCAAGGTTAACACAAGTGCCCTCTCCGTCGCAATAGCTACAACGGTTTGCGTTTGACATTATAGCGGCGAAACGAGTTATCAGAAAGTAATGAAAATCCGCCTGTAAATAGGACGAGATGGTAATTTTAAACTGTGCAAAGGAAAATTTTCTCTTAATTACGGAAAATTTTCTCCTAATTAGTCTCCTTTTTATGTGTCCTTAAAGCTGACACTCGCCAAAAAAACTAGAAAAAACACGTTTTCTCTTAAATATTAATGCGTATGTGCCCCCATTTCAACTGAGATATAATATTAATACACTAAAAAAAAGTAGACATTTCCACGATTCCTGCAGGCTGTAACATATCGAAGTTCGTAATGCAATGTGACCAGAATATGAGCTCAAAATCAAGGGTCAGTCATCATAAAATGGATACTACATCCTTTCTTTTTTGACGGTTTCGCCTGATTCGTTACCGATGGAACAAAGACAACCATGGCGCCGACGAGGAAAAGTACACTACTGGCCATTAAAATTGCTACACCAAGAAGAAATGCAGATGATAAACGGGTATTCATTGGACAAATATATTATACTAGAACTGACATGTAATTACGTTTTCACGTAATTTGGTGCATAGATCCTGAGAAATCAGTACCCAGAACAACCACTTCGGCCGTAATAACGGCCTTGATACACCTGGGCATTGAGTCAAACAGAGCTTGGATGGCGTGTACAGGTACATATGCCCATGAAGCTTCAACACAATACCACAGTTCATCAAGAGTAGTGATTGGCGTATTGTGACGAGCCAGTTGCTCGGCCACCATTGACCAGACGTTTTCAATTGGTGAGAGATCTGGAGAATGTGCTGGCCAGGGCAGCAGTCGAAAATTTTCTGTATCCAGAAAGCCCCGTACAGGACCTGCAACATGCGGTCGTGCAATATCCTGCTGAAATGTAGGGTTTCGCAGGAATCGAATGAAGGGTAGAGCCACGGGTCGTAACACATCTGAAATGTAACGTCCACTATTCAAAGTGCCGTCAATGCGAACTAGAGATGACTGAGACGCGTAACCAATGGCATCCCATACCATCACGCTGGGTGACACGCCAGTGTGGCGATGACGAATACACGCTTCCAGTGTGCATTCACCGCGATGTCGCCAGACACGACTGCAACCATCATGATGCTGTAAACAGAACCTGGATTCATCTGAAAAAAATGACGTTTTGCCATTGGTGCCCCCAGGTTCTACATCTACATCTACATCTACATCTACATCCGTACTCCGCAAGCCACCTGACGGTGTGTGGCGGAGGGTACCCTGAGTACCTCTATCGGTTCTCCCTTCTATTCCAGTCTCGTATTGTACGTGGAAAGAAGGATTGTCGGTATGCTTCTGTGTGGGCTCTAATCTCTCTGATTTTATCCTCATGGTCTCTTCGCGAGATATACGTAGGAGGGAGCAATATACTGCTTGACTCTTCGGTGAAGGTATGTTCTCGAAACTTCAACAAAAGCCCGTACCGAGCTACTGAGCGTCTCTCCTGCAGAGTCTTCCACTGGAGTTTATCTATCATCTCCGTAACGCTTTCGCAATTACTAAATGATCCTGTAACGAAGCGCGCTGCTCTCCGTTGGATCTTCTCTATCTCTTCTATCAACCCTACCTGGTGCGGATCCCACACTGCTGAGCAGTATTCAAGCATTGGGCGAACAAGCGTACTGTAACCTACTTCCTTTGTTGTCGGATTGCATTTCCTTAGGATTCTTCCAATGAATCTCAGTCTGGCATCTGCTTTACCGACGATCAACTTTATATGATCATTCCATTTTAAATCACTCCTAATGCGTACTCCCAGATAATTTATGGAATTAACTGCTTCCAGTTGCTGACCTGCTATTTTGTAGCTAAATGATAAGGGACCTATCTTTCTATGTATTCGCATCACATTACACTTGTCTACATTGAGATTCAATTGCCATTCCGTGCACCATGCGTCAATTCGCTGCAGATCCTCCTGCATTTCAGTACAATTTTCCATTGTTGCAACCTCTCGATACACCACAGCATCATCTGCAAAAAGCCTCAGTGAACTTCCGATGTCATCCACCAGGTCATTTATGTATATTGTGAATAGCAACGGTCCTATGACACTCCCCTGCGGCACACCTGAAATCACTCTTACTTCGGAAGACTTCTCTCCATTGAGAATGACGTGCTGCGTTCTGTTATCTAGGAACTCCTCAATCCAATCACACAATTGATCTGATAGTCCGTATGCTCTTACTTTGTTCATTAAACGACTATGGGGAACTGTGTCAAACGCCTTGCGGAAGTCAAGAAACACGGCATCTACCTGTGAACCCGTGTCTAAGGCCCTCTGAGTCTCGTGGACGAATAGCGCGAGCTGGGTTTCACACGATCGTCTTTTTCGAAACCCATGCTGATTCCTACAGAGTAGATTTCTAGTCTCCAGAAAAGACATTATACTCGAACATAATACGTGTTCCAAAATTCTACAACTGATCGACGTTAGAGATATAGGTCTATAGTTCTGCACATCTGTTCGACGTCCCTTCTTGAGAACGGGGATGACCTGTGCCCTTTTCCAATCCTTTGGAACGCTTCGCTCTTCTAGAGACCTACGGTACACCGCTGCAAGAAGGGGGGCAAGTTCCTTCGCGTACTCTGTGTAAAATCGAACTGGTATCCCATCAGGACCAGCGGCCTTTCCTCTTTTGAGCGATTTTAATTGTTTCTCTATCCCTCTGTCGTCTACTTCGATATCTACCATTTTGTCAACTGTGCGACAATCTAGAGAAGGAAGCACAGTGCAGTCTTCCTCTGTGAAACAGCTTTGGAAGAAGACATTTAGTAATTCGGCCTTTAGTCTGTCATCCTCTGTTTCAGTACCATTTTGGTCACAGAGTGTCTGGACATTTTGTTTTGATCCACCTACCGCTTTGACATAGGACCAAAATTTCTTAGGATTTTCTGCCAAGTCAGTACATAGAACGTTACTTTCGAATTCATTGAAAGCCTCTCGCATAGCCCTCCTCACACTACATTTCGCTTCGCGTAATTTTTGTTTGTCTGCAAGGCTTTGGCTATGTTTATGTTTGCTGTGAAGTTCCCTTTGCTTCCGCAGCAGTTTTCTAACTCGGTTGTTGTACCACGGTGGCTCTTTTCCATCTCTTACGATCTTGCTTGGCACATACTCATCTAACGCATATTGTACCATGGTTTTGAACTTTGTCCACTGATCCTCAACACTATCTGCACTTGAGACAAAACTTTTGTGTTGAGCCGTCAGGTACTCTGTAATCTGCTTTTTGTCACTTTTGCTAAACAGAAAAATCTTCCTACCTTTTTTAATATTTCTATTTACGGCTGAAATCATCGACGCAGTAACCGCTTTATGATCGCTGATTCCCTGTTCTGCATTAACTGATTCAAATAGTTCGGGTCTGTTTGTCACCAGAAGGTCTAATATATTATCGCCACGAGTCGGTTTTCTGTTTAACTGCTCAAGGTAGTTTTCAGATAAAGCACTTAAAAATATTTCACTGGATTCTTTGTCCCTGCCACCCGTTATGAACGTTTGAGTCTCCCAGTCTATATCCGGCAAATTAAAATCTCCACCCAGAACTATAACATGGTGGGGAAATCTGCTCGAAATATTTTCCAGATTATTCTTCAGGTGCTGAGCCACAACAGCTGCTGAGCCCGGGGGCCTATAGAGACATCCAATTACCATGTCTGAGCCTGCTTTAACCGTGACCTTCACCCAAATCATTTCACAATTCGAATCTCCGTCAATTTCCTTCGATACTATTGCACTTCTTATCGCTATAAACACGCCTCCCCCTTCACTGTCCAGCCTATCTCTGCGGTATACATTCCAATCAGAGTTTAGGATTTCATTACTGTTTACGTCTGGTTTCAGCCAACTTTCTGTTCCTAGTACTATATGGGCGTTGTGACCGTTTATTAATGAGAGCAGTTCTGGGACCTTTCTATAGACGCTTCTGCAGTTTACTATTAGCACATTAATATTGTTATTCCTTGTTGCATTTTGCCTACTCCTGCCTTGCCGCGTCTCAGGAGGCGTCTTGTCGGGCCTAGGGAGGGAATTCTCTAACCTAAAAAAACCCCATGTGCACTCCACACGTACTCCGCTACCCTCGTAGCCGCTTCCGGCGTGTAGTGCACGCCTGACCTATTCAGGGGGACCCTACATTTCTCCACCCGATAGCGGAGGTCGAGAAATTTGCACCCCAGCTCTCCGCAGAATCGTCTGAGCCTCTGGTTTAAGCCTTCCACTCGGCTCCAAACCAGAGGACCGCGATCGGTTCTCGGAACGATACTACAAATAGTTAGCTCTGATTCCACCCCGCGAGCGAGGCTTTCCACCTTCACCAACTCCGCCAACCGCCTGTACGAACTGAGGATGACCTCTGAACCCAGACGGCAAGAGTCATTGGTGCCGACATGAGCAACAATTTGCAGTCGGGTGCACCCAGTGCTCTCTATCGCCGCCGGTAGGGCCTCCTCCACATCTCGGATGAGACCCCCCGGCAAGCAGACAGAGTGAACACTGGCCTTCTTCCCCGACCTTTCCGCTATTTCCCTAAGTGGCTCGTTGAGTTCACCATCGCAGGCGCTCCTGTCTGTGAAGCAGCGTCAAGGGTAACCGCAGCCATGGTCTCCGAGCTGATAGTCCAAGCTGCTGCAAACGTCGTCGATCTGTTCGTGCAGATGGTTGTTGTCTTTCAAACGTCCGTATCTGTTGACTCGGGGATCGAGACGTGGCTGCACGATCCGTTACAGCCATGCGGATAAGATGCCTGTCATCTCGACTGCTGGGATCCAGCGGGCGTTCCGCATTACCCTCCTGAACCCACCGATTCCATATTCTGCTAACAGTCATTGGATCTCGACCAACGTCAGCAGCAACGTCAAGATACGATAAACCGCAATCGCGATAGGCAACAATCCGACCTTTATCAAAGTGGGAAACGTTATGGTACGCATTTCTCCTCCTTATACGAGGCATCACAATAACGTTTCACCAGGCAACGCCGGTAAACTGCTGTTTGTGCATGAGAAATCGCTTGGAAACTTTCCTCATATCAGCACTTTGTAGGTGTCACCACCGGCGCCAATGTTTTGTGAGTGCTCTAAAAAGATAATCTTTTGCATATTACAGCATCTTCTTCCTGTCGGTTAAATTTCACGTTTGTAGCACGTCATCTTCCTGGTGCAGCAATTTTAATGGCCAGTAGTGTAATATGCATACCTCAGTAGCTTTTTGTATCTTCTAAATAAACTTTTTCTCCCAGAGGACTTCTTAGGTTACTTTTTGAACCACCCTCGTAGCTGTTATAGCGAACGAGCTCCACCTACGTACGCATTCACACACATCCGCTAGATTATCCAGAGGTCACAGGAAGAAACATAACTGGCCTACAGTCTTCGGACCTGCGCCGTGTCAAGCCTACGACTGTGTTGGGACTGCGCTATGAAGTCGGTATCTTTGTGTCTTGCTGGATGCATATATTACTGACGCTCACTTTCCTGTAAAGGCTCGAACTTCGTCTACGAGCGTAAACGATTTACTCTCTGTCGTTGCTTCGATGAGAACAGATATTATGTCAGGAAAAAAACCTTGTTCTGTTCTCTTATCCTAAAGGAAAAAACACTCTTATTTCTAAATTACAGACGTACAAAGATTTGTAGACTTCTAGCACGTCAAAGACATACAAAGGCACAAAATCGTTCTGATTTCAGACATTATCTTGACTGCTGTGTCCTAATACTTCTGGTGATGCACTCAGTACCAGTAACACGTTTATTCTCACATCTGTAAGAAGCGAACAAATGTCTCCAAAAACGTAAGCATTATCAATAGTCTTCGTACATCCATATTTAAACTGGATGAAGGTGGGACGCAGCTAGTATAATTTTTATTAGAAATGAAATTCCTCCAGCTGAACTTAAGATTTTTTATTTACTTCGCTACTAGTTTTGGCGTTGCATCAACGCCATCTTCAGGCCCGTACACTTTGATAAAATCAGTTGTGTGTGGCTCAGTTTAGAAGTCCGCGGTGAGGATCTTCTTTGACCCACTGGTTTTAACTTCACACCAGTTGCTGCCCGCCATCCATGTGGAGCACGTGTCGTTCTCACCGCGGACTTCTAGACTGAGCCACACACAACCGATTTCATCAAAGTTTACGGGCCTGAAGATGGCGTTGACGCAACGCCGAAACTAGTAGCGAAGTACATAAAAAATCTTAAGTACACTTGGAGGAATTTCATTTTTAATAAAAATTATCAGTAGTGGTGGAAAATTTAGATGACTGCGGGGGCAGAGAGGTTGGTTTTGGCAAGAGAAGTAATCACATGTGAGGAGCACTGATCAGGATGGATATCCAATTACTTGATAACCTTCTACAACTGTATACGGTATCAGTAATCGCGAAAATAACGGAAACAAAATGAGATCCGCCTGACAGCCGTGTTTGTTGAAGGGCCTCTTCACGGGTGGACCAGCGCGACTGAATTCACCCAGCGAATTGACAGCGAGGGCCCGTGTGATGGCCAATTGCCTGTGGCTTTTAGGCGGTTTATCACGACTCAGTACGTGAATACCAGAGTGCTACCCAAGTCCCGTCCCAGTTCCACGATTTGTGAACATTTAGAAAATTTCCTGCAATTTACAGGGAGAGGAGGCTGAGAGTTCCCTGACGAGGACCCACGAGCCGGCTCGGGAGAAACCACGATGTCATCACGGGGTAGGGGTAACTAATTGATCAAATAATTAATTTACATAATTAATTTGATATCAAAAGTGAGATATAATTCTATCCAACTACTCACATCCCTTCACGCCGGCTGGTGTGGCCGGGTGGTTCTAGGCGCGTCAGTCTGGAACCGCGCGACCGCTACGGTCGCAGGTTCGAATCCTGCCTTGGGCATGGATGTGTGTGATGTCGTTAGGTTAGTTAGGCTTAAGTAGTTCTAAGTTCTAGGGGACTGATGACCTCAGATGTTATGTCCCTTAGTGCTCAGAGCCATTTGAGCCATTTTGAACATCACTTCACAAAACGTGGGGTTCGGAGGCTTGCTTGCTCTGTAAAGTAGGAAAGATGGTGATCTGTGGTATCTCTTTCGAAAGAGCACATTGCTGGTGCACGCACAAGTATTGCGGAACACACTGTTCATTGTACACTGTTGAACATAGAGCTCTGCAGAAGACCACCCCTACCTGTTCACATGTTCACCCAAAGACATCGTAAGTTATGATTTCAATGGGCACCCGACCGTCGAGATTCGACCATCGATCAATTGAAACGCGTCAGCTCTTCAGGTGAATCACATTTTTTGCTATACTAGGTTCATAGTCGACTCCATAAACGCAGTCGTACTGGTGAATGGCGGCTCGAAACGTGCAGCGCGCCACAGACGCAAGCTGTTGGGAGCAGTATTATGCTATGGGAGACATTCTCCTGCGCTTTCATGGGACCTGTGGTAGAGCTCGAAGACCCGCTGACAGCTGCGAACCACCTGCATCCCTTCATGCTTCACGTCTTCCCAGATAGCGATGTCATCTTTCAGCAGTATAACTGATCATGTCTAGGAGCCAGAACTGTGCTACGGTGGTTTGAGAAGCATTACAGTCAAATCACGCTGATATGTCGGCGACAAAATTTGCCTAATGTAAATCCTATGGAACCCATCTGCGTCACTATCAGCGCAAACACCGTGTACGCTAACCAACAGCCCGTTATTTACGCTAATTACGTGAGACACTTAATGCCACATACCTGCACAAACCTACTAACAAAATATCGGATCCCTGATATGCAGAATCGGTGATGTATTTCGTTCCAAAGAAGGAGAAACAAGCTATGAACCAGTTGGTCATAATGTTCGGACTTAACTGTGTATATTCTTTATCGACGGAAAGTGGAATGGGGCTTTGTAAGGCTAAAATAAATATCCTGACAAATAATGGGGAGCAAAGTATGGCCAAGTCTGTATCTGTGAATTTCAAGCAAGGGAAGAGATGTAACGTCATTGTCACTTACAAGGGGCTAGCACATGCCCGTCATCACCGTTTCCGCCTAAATATATACCTGGCCAAGGTATATGAAGTGTTTGAAAGACATAGCATTTTTGACGCGGGTCGAACAAGGCATGAATCATTTATGTTAGCGTAGTTAGCAGGCACCGTTTAGCGGATTGGAAAGAGTACATGACGGTTATTCCCTCTGCGAAAACCAGCTTATTTTCAATTTTTACGTTACCTACACTGCAAATAAACCGAAATAACGCTCAGTACAGTACATTGCATTTATTAATATTATCGTAAAAGGCTTGAAAAGGGAAGGCAAATAAATTTCCAAGAAATAATAGTACTTAAACCGTCCACGAGGACGCTGCAAATAACTTTCCACGAAAGGATTAGAATTAAAGCGTACAGGACTTGCTGTTCCCTCAGTTTCAATTCGACCTTCGAGCAGCCGTCGACAGCTGCACGCGAACAATAGGTTCCCGGTGTAGGTAACATCAGCGCAGTGAGAGACAAGAAGAAATCACATCCCGAGAAGAATGCATCAGAATAATTACTTATGAAGAAACAGTAAGATGGCTTACAGTTCGAACCATGAAGATTAAAATCATGCATCCAAATGTATTTCATTATACATCACCGGCTATCCTCGCCAGTATTTGGTGAAAAGATGCGTTACGCATGGTTTGCTGCCATAGTATGCGCTGAGAGACAATCTTTTATGAATGTAAACCAAGTTTGTTCTTCTACAGGAACTTTATAACAATCATGTAACTGTAAAAATGTGGCGTTTATATCGTGTACAAAATGCCGAGACAATTACTGTTTCTTTAGTTTTTATGATGAATATCACCCCATTACGTGTAAATCATCAGCTGTAAAATAACATTATCTAATTTTATAATCGAAGTTCTCGTGTACGCCTTACATTCCCAAAGTTTTCTTTGCGTTTCTTTCTCATGCCCAATACGAGAATATTAATAAACATAATATACTGATCCTTATTTCGCTTTATTTGCAGAGTAATTAACGTAAAAATTGAGAATAAAAGAAGTTTCTGAATAGGGAGTCGACACCGTGCCCTTCGGATTGCGGTTCTGCATTCTTTCCGCTGCGCCAGCCTCTCTGCCTTGTTAACTATGTTAACATGAACGGCTCATGCTTCGCCCGACCCGTACCAAAAATGCTATTTTCCCTGAACGCTGGGCCATCTCGAGCTTCCAATTCTGCCAGTTTCGCTTCTGGTCAAGCCCTGCATGTACCCATGAATTTGAACGGAATCTGTGCTGACGAGCAAGTGGCTCCTTGATAGTTCTGAGTGCCCAGCCCAGCTAGAAGGAGATTAGCATGGTGGGTAAAGTGTTTTCCACATAGTCTTAGTACAAGTTCCCAGCACGTATAGGAATGGAAGTAGCAACGTTCAACTGCGGATGGCTACGCGCTCCCTGTTACACTAAACTGGAGCAGAAAGTATTAGGGGCCGTAAATGTATGTCAACCTTGGGCGCGTCCAGCGGAAGGAGCACCAATTGAGCGCGTATTGGGAGCTTACATGAAACAGAAAAATAGAAATTCCCCTGCGATACACTGAATAACATGCGAAAGCACCACACGCCATGCAAAACTAGGAACCTCGTTACCTTTCTCTCACACGTATCACGTTAAAGTAACAGCAATGCAAAAGTCGGTAATTTCCAAGATTATTTGTGTTGTTGTTGTTGTTGTCGTCGTCTTCAGTTCAATGACTGGTTTGATGTAGTTCTCCATGATATTCTATCCTGTTCAAGCCTCTTCGCCTCCGACTAACCACTGCAACCTACATCCTTCTGAATATGCTTACTGTATCTACCTCTTGCTCTCCCTCTAAGATTTTTACCCCCTACGCTTCCCTCCAGTACTGATCTCCCCATATACTCTTCAGCATTCTTCTGTAGCACCACATACCAAAAGCCTCTATTATATTCTTGCGTAAACTGTTTATCATCCATGATCCACTTCCCAACATGGTTACATTCCATACAAATACTTCCAGGAAGGATTTCCTGACCGTTAAATCTATATCCGATGTAACAAATTTCTCTTCTTCAGAAACGCTTTTTTCCATTGTCAGTCTACATTTTATATCCTTCCTATTCGACCATCACCACTTATTTTGCTTCCCAAGGAGCGCAACTAACCCACTACTTTTGGTGTCTCATTTCCTAATCTAATTTCCTCAGCATCACCTGATTTTCTTCCACTAAATTCCATTATCCTCGTTTTGATTTTGTTGATGTTGATCTCGATTCCTCCATTCAAGACACTGTCAATTTCGTTCAACTGCTCTTCCAAGTCCTTTGCTGTCTATGACAGAATTACAACGTTATTGGCAAACCTTAAACTTTTAATTTCTCCTCCCTGGACTTTAATTCCTACTTCAAATTTTTCTTTTTTTCCCTTGTTGCTTGCTCAATATACAGATTGAATGACATCGGAGATAGGTTACAACCCTATCTCCTCCCTTCCCAACCACTGCTTCTCTTTCGTGCCACCTTTAGAATTTGAAAGAGAGTATTCCAGTCAACATTGTTCGAAGCTTTCTCTAAGTCTACAAATGCTATAAACGTAGGTTTGCCTTTCCTTAACCTATCTTGAGTACTCGTAGGGTCAGTATTGCCTTACGTGTTCCTACATTTCTCCAGAGTCCAAACTGATCTTCTCCGATGTCGGCTTCTACCAATATTCCCATTCTTTTGTGAAGGATTCGTGTTAGTATTTTGCAACCATGACTTATTAAGCCGATACTTCGGTAATTTTCACACCTGTCAGCACCTGCTTTCTTTGAAACTGGAATTATTATATTCTTATCGAAGTCTGAGGGTATTTCGCCTGTCTCATACATCTTGCCCAGTGGATGGTAGAGTTTTGTTAGGGCTGGATCTCCTAAGGCTATCAGTAGCTCTAAAGAAATACGTATGTTTTTGGATAGGTTGTTTTTTAACCCAAACATGTTTCACTGCAGATGCAGCATCTTCAGTGGGCTTTTATTTTTCATCTGTTAAAGATAAAGAATGTTCTTTACTGTTGGTATACATGAAACTATTAGTTTTTAGATCTTAATTACAGATATTTGAAAAACACATAAATTATGAATTCATAGCTTTTTACCACACCATGTGGTAAATAGGTATGAATTCATAATTTATGTGTTTTTCAAATATCTGTAATTACAGAGTATTGTTAAAGCAAATAGGAAAAAAAGGGCTTCATCCCCAAGATGATTACTCTAAAGAAATGTTGCTACTCACGGGGCCTTGTTTTGACTTAAGTCTTTCAGTGCTTTGTCAAACTTTTCACGCAGTATCGTATCTTCATTTGCTACCTCTTCCATTTCCATAGTATTGGCGTCAAGTACATCTGCCTTGCATAGACCCTCCATGTACTCCTTCGACCTTTCTGCTTTCCCTTCTTTGCTTAGGACTGTATTTCCATCTGAGCTCTTGATGGTCATACAGGTGGTTCTCTTTTCTCTAAAGATATATTTACATTACTCGCTATTAAAATTGCTACACCACGACGATGACATGCTACAGACGCTAAATTTAACCGACAGGAAGAAGATGCTCTGATATGCAAATGATTAGCTTTGTCAGAGCATTCACAAAAGGTTGGCGCCGCTGGCGACACCTACATAGTGCTGATATGAGGAAAGCTTCCAACGGATTTCTCATACACAAACAGCAGTTGACTGGCGTTGCCTGGTGAAACGTTGTGATGCCTCGTGTAAGGAGGAGGAATGCGTACCATCGCGTTTCCGACTTTGGTGAAGGTCGGATTGTAGCCTATCGCTATTGCGGTTTATCGTATCGCGACATTGTTGGTCGCGTTAGTCGAGATCCAATGACTGTTAGCAGAATATGGAATCGGTGGGTTGAGGAGGGTAATACGGAACGCCGTGCTGGATTCCAACGGCCTCGTATCACTAGTAGTAGAGATGACAGGCATCTTATTCGCATGGCTGTAACGGATCGTGCAGCCTCGTCTCGATCTCTGAGTCAACAGATGGGGGCGTTTGCAAGACAAGAACCATCTGCGCGAACAGTTCGACGACGTTTGCAGCAGCATGGACTATCAGCTCGGAGACCATGGCTGCGGCTACTCTTGACGCTGCATCACAGTCAGCAGCGCCTGCGATGGTGTACTCAACGACAAACCTGGGTGCACGTATGTCTACAGCATCATGATGGTCGCATCCGCGTTTGGCGACACCGCGGTTAACGCAGATTGGAAGCGTGCATTCGTCATCGCCATACTGGCATATTTCCCGGCGTGATGGTATGAGGTGCCAGTGGTTACAAGTCTCGGTCACCTCTTGTTCGCATTGACGGCACTTTGAACAGTGGACGTTACATTTCAGATGTGTGGCTCTACCCTTCATTCGATTCCTGCGAAACCCTACTTTTCAGCAGGATAATGCACAACCGCATGTTGCAGGTCCTGTGAGGGCCTTTCTAGATACAGAAAATGTTCGACTGCTGCCCTGGCCAGCACATTCTCCAGATCTCTCACCAATTGAAAACGTCTGGTCAATGGTGGTGGAGTAACTGGCTTGTCACAATACGCCAGTCGCTACACTTGATGAACTGTGGTATCGTGATGAAGCTGCATGGGCAGCTGTACCTGTACACGTCATCCAAGCTCTGTTTGACTCGATGCCCAGGCGTATCAAGGCCGTTATTACTGCCAGAGGTGGTTGTTCTGGGTACTATTTTCTCAAATTGCGTGAAAATGTAATCACATGTCAGTTATAGTATATTATATTTGTCCAATGAATACCCGTTTATCATCTGCATTTCTTCTTGGTGTAGTAATTCTAATGGTAATGTATAATGGATTTGGTCCCAGTATGAATATTTAAAATATTGGTGATGAAGACGCTCTTAATGCACCAAGTAGTTCGACAAGGATGTAAAAAAATCATATTACACAGCTTCACTCGATACTGTAATTGTGAAATTTGAGCCTCAGCAGGAGTATTTAATTTCCAAATAACTTTACAAGAATACATCCAGGTAACGTCATCAAATATCGCCGATGTTTTGACAGGCAAACAGTCCGTCATCTTCAAGAGCCAAATGAAATGAGAAATCGTTGTCCATGGCAACTTAAACCCTCATGAGTTGTACTTACAACTGCGAATATGGACAACCATCAGCTGTACAATGGAATGACGACAACGAAAATTTGTGTCGAACCAGAACTCCTACCCGTATTTCCCGCCTATCGCGAGCGGTTGCCTTACCAGTAGGCAATACAAGCACGACTCACGACCAGATCTAAACTCACACATATCGTCAACCGTGTGTTTACAACCTGCACTCGCCCATCCACTAAGTATATTCCCGTACAGGCAAGACATTTCACTTGAAAGTCGCTTGCTCGGTGTCGGCGGATAAATGCGATATTGCAGTGCCTGCGTTATTCCGAATTACGATCTAATCTTCCTTTGAACATGGATGCATTTCCAAAGGAATATTGCTTTATAATTCGGAATAACACAGGCACTGCAATATCATACTTAAACTCTCGTCTGGGGAGGATACGCCGAGCAGAAACCAAAAGACGATGTTAGCATAAAGACACAAACGGTAAACAACTAGCGCTATCACACAACCAAAGGGAACCAGCGTCAGAACTAATCGAAAATGAAATATTAACTAACAATGGAAGAGCAAGTAGT
This sequence comes from Schistocerca gregaria, assembly GCF_023897955.1. Lineage (NCBI taxonomy): Eukaryota > Metazoa > Arthropoda > Insecta > Orthoptera > Acrididae > Schistocerca > Schistocerca gregaria. The sequence goes on from NC_064923.1 coordinate 683,875,898, forward strand.
GCTCTGTCCTTTTGTTGTTTGATCAGAGTGGTTCAAATGGCTCTGAGCACTATGGGGCTTAATTTCTGAGGTCATCAGTCCCCTAGAACTTAGAGCTACTTAAACCTAACTAACCAAATGACATCACACACATCCATGCCCGAGGCAGGATTCGAATCTGCGACCGTAGCGGTCGAGCGGTTCCAGACTGTAGCGCCGAGAACCGCGCGGCCACTGCGGCCGGCGTTGTGTGATCAGCATTTAGTAAACCAAAAAGATGAAAACCTAAAAGATGAAAAACACACTTTACACCGTATCCCCTCAAAATAAGACCAATCCTGTTAGAAATATTACCTGTTTAAGGCCGTAGACTTAGGCGCCACCGCTGTTCTCATCTCTCACTCGATTCACAGTTGGTAGCTCTACATGCAATGACAGCCTCTCAGTATACCCAGTCTGGCGAAAGGTAGCTTCGAGATGGTCTAACTCTGGTGACCAACTTTCGTATCTTGAAATGACGTAAACCCTAGGAACCGAGGTACGAAGTACCTTTTCACTTCGAGCCTGATATGGATAAGATTATTTTCATTCAATATATTCAAGCTGCTCAGCACCAGTGATTCAAAGATGGATGGCTGTGTTGTTGTTGTGGTATTCAGTCCAGAGACTGGTTTGATGCAGCTCTCCATGCTGCTCTATCCTGTGCAAGCTTCTTCATCCCCCGGTACCTACTGCAACCTACATCCTTCTGAATCTGCTTAGTGTATTCACCTCTTTGTCTCCCTCTACGATTTTTACCCTCCACGATGCCCTCCAATTGGTGATCCCTTGATGCCTCAGAATATGCTATACATTCGATCCCTTCTTCTAGTCAAGTAGTGCCACAAGTTTCTCTTCTCTCCAGTTCTATTCAATACCTCCTCATTAGTTATGTGATCTACCCATCTAATCTTCAGCATTCTTCTGTAGCACCACATTTCGAAAGCTTCTATTCTCTTCTTGTCTAAACTACTTATCGTCCTCGTTTCACTTCCATACATGGCTACACTCTTTACAAGTACACTCAGAAACGACTTCCTGATACTTAAATTGACACTCGATGTCAACAAATTTATCTTCTTCAGAAACGATTACCTTCACATTGCCAGTCTACATTTTATATCCTCTCTACTTCCACCATCATCAGTTATATTTTGCTCCCCAAACAGCAAAACTGCTTTACTACCTTAAGCGTCTCATTTCCTAATCTAATTCCCGCAGTACCACCCAATTTAATTCGACTACATTCCATTATCCTCGTTTTGCTTTTGTTGATGCTCATCTTATATCCTCCTTTGAAGACATTGTCCATTCCGTTCAACTGCTCTTCCAGGTCTTTTGCTGTCTCTGACAGAATTACAATGTCATCGGCGAACCTCAAAGTTTCTATTTCTTCTCCATGGATTTTAATTCCTACTCCGAATTTTTCTTTTGTTTTCTTTACAGCTTGCTCAATATACAGATTGAATAACATCGGGGATAGGCTACAACGCTGTCTCATTCCCTTCCTAACCACTGCTTCCCTTTATTTTCCAACCTACCTGCCTGATTAGGGGATCTGACATTGGATGGAAAAAATATACATAAAAATAGCAGCAACACTTGTAGACGTGCAAGAGATACTGACTGAAAAAAAGTGATAGTTTACCAAATCAGTCGACACATTCCACATCAGAGCAAGATATTGCGAGCATGAGTCACAGGATGTAAAAAAATTAATTAATTATTTAACAGGAGATATATTTGCATTGAACAAATGCCGTACATACCTCATAATGAATTATTTCTAGGACCGAATCAGACTTTCTTCATTTTGGGAAATCCATTCCTTCTCAAAAGATCATTAAACGAACTGAAAACTAGCAACTGCTGATCATCAGCTAAAACATGATCTCAGACCTTCTGTTCCCAGCCACCGCCGGCTTTGCCCTTATAGAAATTACATCTGAACTGGTCTGTAGCAGGCATTTCCGGTGAGCAGTTGTCTCCGCACCGCTGTAAGAGAAGTTGCTTCGACAAGTGGCTGACACATCAGACTGGCCGCTCTGGATTCTCGAAAACTGCAGGTTTTTCGCAGCAAGTTTTTTCTGCGAATACAGAAGCGGAGAGCGATCTCCGTATACGGTGCTTCCCTTCAGGACGAGGGCTGCATACGAAGGCTCAGCTGACCAACCACTGCCTTCATAGGCAACTGCCATCATCCAGATAATGGGAAGGTTGCAGCAGAAGTGGAGCGTGCATCCAGTACTGTGGAAGGCTGCGAATTTGTTACCAGCGTGAGATGAAATACTAGAGTGCAGCCCAGTCTTACAGATTTTTTTCTTCTAAAGTTATGTCTCAAGATATGTGTTTTGGCAGTTTTACCTAAAGCACCATCAAAATCCCTTAAGTGACCAAATTAGACATGCAAATGACGCATTTTTTCAGCAAACGCCGTTAGGGAGCAAGGAACTAGTTAGTAACTAAAAATAACGACACTTGTTTCTTGCCTTTAATTGAGCTAGTACAGGGAGGTTACGATCAAACTTTCACTACTTAAAGGGACCCCCACGTAAAACGAGTGACCGCTGCACAACGAAGTATTGTGGTAACATTGATAAGGGCATGCGGAATAGAAATAACGAATAAACCAATGGGAACAAATTTTAATTTGCACTTGAGGCGATCAATTTTTTTTTAACTGCGTGTCATGTTCACTGTCCAGGCTACAAACGTTACTCGATGTAACGACCAGCTGCATCCGCGATAGCCTGAAACGGCACTAGAGATTGCTCTAATGCTGACCGAAAAACCTCAGTTGGGATGTTTGCTACCGCCCCACAATATTCATCTTCACCTTCCAACGTCTGCTTGTATGCCGCTGATAAACCCTGCCCTTCAGGTAAGCCCACAGCCAAAGATCACACGGGCTCAAATTTGGTGACCTAGGGGACCACACAGTTTCTGCCAATGATTCAGTTTTCTCCAAATGTAAATAAACTGGAAGCAGTCTTGATAGCATAATTTTTTTTAATATGATGACCGGTTTCGATCTTGTAATAAGAAACCGGTCACCACGTTAAAAAATTTATGCGATCAAGACTGCTTCCGGTTTATTTATAATAATTATAGATCACCGTTTCCTGTAATAAGAACTATGTCCTTTAAAATGTTCTCCTAATGTGTAATGGAGTAACTACTGAGTGACTTCAAGAGAAGTGAAAGGTAGAGCTCCATCTTGCATCAAATAAGTTGAGTCCAAAAGACCTGGTTCCCGTAGAGCAGTAATAACATTTATGGTGAGGCAGATCACAGCAACGCTGCATGTCCTTGGACCTTCGGGTCCAAGTTCCTCCCTACGTGTCGCACCTGTAGTGGTACCTACCCTCAAGTCATGACGCTAAACCTACTAACAACAGAAGTCCTACAGTTCACAGTATTAACATCATTCCTATATACTTGGGTACTCATACGGTAAATAGCTTTTGGTCTATACTGTTTCAAGTAGTGAAAGTTTAATTCTCATCACCTTGTACTTCTCGGAACTCTCGCTAAGTAATGACGCTTATGTTACCATATTTCACTGCACCCTAGCGAGAGATTTAAAAACTTAAAATGCATTAACTATAGTGGCTAGATTTGTTAATTCCGGAAACAAACAAAAAATCCTTAAGTCTATCAAAACATTATTGGTAAATGTCTATTAACACCGCTTCCAAGCAGAATAGATAGATCCAGGGACAGGATTCGAGATTGAAGGTTCAGTCACTGTGTCAGTTCCCCTTCATAGCAAGCGAAAATGAAAATCATGTGGAGGTTGCTACGATTCCCTTAGGCTCCCCTAGATGAACCGTATGCAAGTCTGTAAGAGTTGTACCCGTAGAAGACATGCCCCAAAACCATTGACACATGAAGCAGTCGTTTCAACGAGCAGCATTAAGGCTAGTTACAACCTGTTTGGAAAATATCACTTAATATCTACAGCTCTAAAACTTGGTAATTATTTAAATCTGCGTGGAATATACTCGAAATTATTCCTGATAATTTATATTTTATCAGTAAACTCCCAGTCCCGTCCAACCCCCCACCCCCACCGCTATTCTTTAAAAAATTGAGTTTCCGTATACAGAACAATTTCAAATAAATAATACATTAAAACGTTAAGCCTGATACTGAAGTTTTATCGCATGAACAAGGAACATTTCGTAATCGAAAAACTATTTCCTAGCAGTGGGGCTTTCCAGCACGACAACCTGACGTCCTCGTGCAGCGTTTAAGTCTTTTGCTGCTCGCCATGCGTAAGCTCTCTGCCGGGCAACAGGAAGCCGCACACGCAAGTGACAAGCGGTGCGCGTGGGGGAACTCATTTTGTGGAGTTTATAATGCCTCTTCTTCTTGATGATTTGGTTTGATTTGTACTTGGCTTCGGCTAAAATTCGGCAACAGTCGGTAGAGTGTTGAGATCGTTATCAAGTCACGAAGACGTCGTTACACAAAATAACAGTGCTGAACCGAAATGTCGACGTGCGTGAGATATTTACTTCACCAAGAATCGTAATTAATCGTTCGTAATCGATGTTTAACTGATTAATGATGAAATATTAATGATAAAACCAATACAGTCACATCCACAACAAATTCCCTACACGCTGGTCGTAATTTCAAGTATCTAAGAAATCGTAAAAGTGGGCTTGTTATTTGAGTCAAAGATTCTACACAAGCGCCGAGCGCTACAGTCAAATATTATCGCTGCGCGTAATTATTACTCGGGAGTTTCATATCATTAATTTGATAGACTTTTAAATCACAAATGCAAGACTTGGCACGAGAGGGTGTTTTATTGCACAACATCAGTCACTTCCTAACCTAGCCTTCAGAAGGAAACTTTCCCGGTGCTGGGGGCATTTAAATTATATGCTTCGGACCTGTCACTAAAGTTCCATAAACCACTGGCTATTATGAATGAAAATTGTCTATCAGTGTTCGTTGCCTAAATCACTAAGTAATGTTCAGTTCAATTATCTAGATAAAATTTCACTTTATTCTAGTAGGTGAAAGTCCTCCGTTCGAATTCTAATGCCGTGATATTTGAAGTCAGAAGATCATATTACTGCGTCATAATAGTTCGCAATTATTCAATCTCAAAAACAATCTAAGCGCGCCTACATGTACGAGCATTCAAATATATGACGTGCTTCGGCTAACTCTCGTAACGTAGTGACAATGCATTGAATTATACTTAGTCATTACTCACGATTCCCAAAGAGTACTCACATGGAGTATTCTTTGGGATCGTTGGTTCTACTTTGCGAATGTTAATTTATGTTTAATTTTGCTTTTTATTATGATTTTTATTTTAATTTTACTGAAATTTAATCTTTCTTTCGTAGATTGCTAAATTGTCAAGTCTTAGATTCCTGATTTAATTACTTGTTATTGTCCTAATAATAGTGATAAATGGAACTTCGTTCGCTTATTCACTTCTCTGGGAATTTGGGACTTGGGGGGGGGGGGGGAAATCTTTGGCGTATTGGAAGCTAATTTTTGATTTTTTATTTCTCGTCCGAGGAAGTGGCATTACAAGCTGTAACCCAGAACAAGTTTAGAAGAAGTTTGAAATTGTTTTTAAAGTTTGTTGGAAGTCGCTCAGTGCTCTCATTACTAAAACTGGATCAGTGGGTAATTTGCACTCCGTTTTAAGAAAAGCTAATTTTTCACGCGTCTCAATGTTTATCACGTCATATTTTCTGAACTATGTGTTGTACAGTGATGTTGCAAGTACATTTGGTAGTATATGCGGATACTCCCTGCAAAATGTGCTGTAAACAGAGTTAGCAGCACATAAATAACAGATTAAAACGTCGTGGCCGATGCTGCAGTTTTACTGCATCAACAGTGAAAATGTAGTTGTGAGAAACGTAGTTCCTTTCGTTATTTTGTGAGGGGTGTCAGCTAGAAAAAGTTTCGATATGGTTTGAAACTGTGTGTACAGCTTTTGGGCTACTTTCTCTCAAGCTTAAATGCTGCATTAATATAGTCTGGGCAGTTTGTACGCTTCTACAGAAAACAGACGGCAGTTACAAGAGCTGAAGAACATTAAAGGGAAGCAGTCGTCGAGAAGGAAGTGATACAGTGTTGAAGCCTATCCCCGATGTTATTGTGTTTGTACATTAAGCAAGCACTAAAAGAAACCAAAGAAGAATTTGGAGCAGCAATTGCAGTTCTGTCAGAGACAGCAAAGGTCTTGGAAAAGCAGTTGAGCGGAATGGACAGCATATTGAAAGAAGAATACGAGATGAACATCAACAAAAGCAAATCAAGGATAATTGAATGTAGTCGAATTACATCAGGTGACACTGAGGAAGTTAGATTCGGAAACGGTACACTAAAGTAGTAGCTGAGTTTTGCTATTTGGGCAGTAAAATAGGCTGGCGGAAAAAAAATCACTCAAGATTTATTGTTGCAACAGTGCATATTGAATACATGTAACGATTACATTTACAGATGAACAGCACGAGTGGTTCTAACGTATCATGCTGAAATACCCATATTAGTACATGCTGTATCCTCCAGGCTGGTAATGCAAGTGCTGATTCTGATCTCCAGTCGATCGTACAGATGGCGAATACTGTCCACGGATACTTATCCCACCCCTGCTTCACCTGTGCACATACTTCTGTAAGAGTTGTTAGTTGGCGAATCGCATGAGTCATTTCTCGTTCCATCATACGTGCTCGATTCGAGAGAAGTCCGAAGGTGATGCTGGCCAGAGAAGTTGCTGCACGTTTTTATAGCACTTTGAGCTACAAAGGCAATGTTCGGCCGAGCATTATCCTGTTGGAACATCACATCACTTTCCTGATGCAAGAACGTCAGCGAAACGGGACTACCAACATTTTACACGTACCGAGCACTGGTTAACGTTCCCTCTGAAACACAAAAGATGAACGAGAGAGTTGTAGCTAATCGCACCGCACACCATAAGGCATACGGCTGGGCCAGTGTGTCCTAGAAGAGTGAATTCTACGAGACAGTGCTTACCAGGTATGCGCAAACGACCATCAGCTGTGTACAGGCAGAGCCTGCTTTCATAGCTGAAGACCAAGTCGCGCCATTCCATGTTCCACGTGATCCTCTGACGCCACCAGTCGGGCTGTGATCGTCGATGCTGTGGCGTGAGTGGGGGATGGGCAGGAGATGTGTGTGTCCACAGTTCCACTGCTAATAACCGCTTTGCAACAGTTCGTGTTGACACGTCTGGGCTCACGAGTCCTCTTATTCGTGCTGTGGTAGCTTTATGATATGCCACTGCTGCTCTTATAATACGACGATCCTGGCGGTCGTCTGTGCTGCGTGGACGTCCATAACCTCGTCAATGGGCGTGAGAATGGCCGCGTGATCATAGATATCAGCATCGCTGCGGAACTGACTTATCACGTCCAACTTGTGAGGAAATCCTCCGAAAGGGTCATCCCGCCAATCGGAAGCTCGCAATTCAATCCCTTTCAAACACGCTCAGTTGGCTCTAGGAAGCACAAATGTGTCTCCGTGGCATGATTGCCTGCTTGCTTCATACGTTTCCACCGCACTGAGCCTACTGGCTGTAAGTATTCCCTATTTAAGGGTAGAAATGGTTCAAATGGCTCTGACCACTATGGGACTTAGCTTCTGAAATCATCAGTCCACTAGAACTTCGAACTAGTTAAACCTAACTAACCTAAGGACATCACACACATCCATGCCCGAGGCAGGATTCGAACCTGCGACCGTAGCGGTCGCGCGGTTCCAGACTGTAGCGCCTAGAACCGCTCGGCCACCCCGGCGGCTATTTAAGGGTAGACACAGCTGCCGCCCTGGTAGTTATACATCTACGCTATTTGTTGGCGGACGACGTAGAAACCATTACCAGTACAACTACTATTCCCCAGGTGGTACATGCCGCCATCGAATTAAAATCGACGTATTAATTTTTTTCCGGCAGTGTAACTGACGATGTCCAAAATAGAGAGGATACTAAAGTAGACTGACAATGACAAGAGAAGCGTTTCTGAAGAGGAGAAATTTGTTAACATCGAATACAGATTTTTCACGTAGGCTCTTTTGAAAGAGGTTGGGTTGTTTGGGGGAGGAAACTAGACAGCAAGGTCATCGGTCTCGTCGGATTACGGAAGGATGGAGAAGGAAGTCAGCCGTGCCCTTTCAAAGGAAACATCCCGGAATTTGCCTGGAGCGGTTTAGGGAACTCACGGGAAACCTTAATCAGGATGGCCGGACGCGGGATTGAACCGAAATGCTAGTCCAGTGCGCTAGCCACTGTGCCACCTCCCTAGGTTTTTTTTTTTTTAAGTATTCGTATTGAGTGTAGCCATGTATGAAAACAGTTTAGACAAGAAGCTAGTAGAGGCTTCTGAAAACGTGATACAGAAGAACGCTGAAATATATGAATGAGTGGTGTATGTTCTTTCGGACATGTTCGAAAGAACAAACACCACGTGGAACTCGCAGCCGTGATACATTATATGTAAATTGAAGGTGGATTGGGGAAGGGAGAAAGGAAAGGAAAGGGAAGGGATTATTGACTTAAGCTGCATCGGAACATTACGCGGAATCAGCGATTGGGGGGGGGGGGGTGAAAATGTGTTCCGGGCCTGGATTTGAACCCAGGTTCTCCTACTTAATAGGCAAGCCCGTTAACCTCCGCACCATCGAGGACACAGTGTTATCAGCACTCGCGGACTATCTCAGCGCGTCATACCCGATCCACATTCCCATCGAGCGGCACCTATCCGCAGTCCCTGTCAATTTCCTCCATACTCCGCACTCAGAGATTCCCCTCACGAGGTCAGACGTACTTGTGTACCCGCGCTGAAGTACGTACCGATGCAACTGAAATCAATAGTCCCTTACCTTTCCTTTCGCTGCAGTCATGGACTATGCGGCTGGTCCGGCGGAGGTTCGAGTCTTCCCTCGGGCATGGGTGTGTGTGTCTGTCCTTAGGATAAATTAGGTTAAGTAGTGTGTAAACTTAGGGACTGATGACCTTAGCAGTTAAGTCCCATAAGATTTCACACACATTTTTTTGAACCTTTCCTTTCCTTTCTCCGTGACCCCTCCACCTTCGGTTTACATATGCGAGAGTTGGAACTTAAATAGTGGCAACTGTTTATTCACAACCGATACAAAAGAGTTACATGTTTTCATCTGTTACTGTCCTTCAAAGTAGTCACCAGCGTTGTTGTAGAACCCGTTGCCAGCGATGTGCAAGGCGTAGTATACCGTTAGCAGGACCTGCTCTGTTGATGGTGCGAATGGAGCGGTTTACTGCCTGTCGAATCTCTGGAACAGTTCTGAATCGAATGCCACGAAGTGCTTCCTTCATCTTCGGAATCTAATCAAAGTCACAAGGATTTAAGTCCGGAGAGTATGGTGGATGGTACAGTACATCCCAGTCACATCGAGCGAAAGAGCAGCCACAGCTTGCGCTTGTATGCTCCCATGCAGTGTCGTGCAAAATGATGGGTATTTTTTGCGCAGAAAGTGTCGCTGCTTCTTTCGCAAAGCTGGTCGCAGATGATGCTTCAAAAACGAACAGTAGTACTGTGCATTGACGGTCTGCTGTGAAGGAATGTAATGTGTTAGGATAACACCATCACAGTCGTACACGAGAACCATCAGAACTTTTACAATACTGTGGCTATGACGCACTTTCGACTTTCGCGGCGACCAATTATGACGCCATTCGTTGGTTTGGCGGTTCAGTTTCGGCTCGTACGATGTGGCCATGTCTCATCCAGTGTTACGATACGCCGTAAGAAAGCTTCTCCAAGTGCGTCTGAACAGTGTTGTTGCGCATCTATTTCTCCATTTCCGTCAAGTCTGCGGAACCCATCGTGATACAATTTTTCGGATGCCCAGGCGTTCCTTCAGGATGGGAAACACAGTCGTATGCGCTAATCCGGTATCATGGGCGAGCTCACGAGTCGTATGGCGTCGATTACTGTCCACTAACGCGGCAACAGCATGCACTTCTTCTTCAGAGACTCTAGGACAGGTCGTGGAGGAATGTGCATGTTTGACACAGTTTGGCGACCTTCGTTGAAGGTTTTTACCCAGTTTGCCACTGTTCTGTACGGCAATGCCGATTCCCCGCACTCCTCTTGAAGATCTTGATGACACTGTCGCCCTGTACGCCTCTGACACATTCAATCTTGATCCAGCTCCGTTGTTCCTGTTTCGAAAACATAGTGACACCGTTACGGTAGACCGCTCGCTCACAAGTGACTGTGTTTCCCTCGGTTGTGCGCACGCCGGTTACGTGGGGAGGGGGGAGGGGGAGGGGGGGTTTGGAGGCGAGTCCATTTGCTCGGATATATACACTCCTGGAAATGGAAAAAAGAACACATTGACACCGGTGTGTCAGACCCACCATACTTGCTCCGGACACTGCGAGAGGGCTGTACAAGCAATGATCACACGCACGGCACAGCGGACACACCAGGAACCGCGGTGTTGGCCGTCGAATGGCGCTAGCTGCGCAGCATTTGTGCACCGCCGCGGTCAGTGTCAGCCAGTTTGCCGTGGCATACGAAGCTCCATCGCAATCTTTAACACTGGTAGCATGCCGCGACAGCGTGGACGTGAACCGTATGTGCAGTTGACGGACTTTGAGCGAGGGCGTATAGTGGGCATGCGGGAGGCCGGGTGGACGTACCGGCGAATTGCTCAACACGTGGGGCGTGAGGTCTCCACAGTACATCGATGTTGTCGCCAGTGGTCGGTGGAAGGTGCACGTGCCCGTCGACCTGGGACCAGACCGCAGCGACGCACGGATGCACGCCAAGACCGTAGGATCCTACGCAGTGCCGTAGGGGACCGCACCGCCACTTCCCAGCAAATTAGGGACACTGTTGCTCCTGGGGTATCGGCGAGGACCATTCGCAACCTTCTCCATGAAGCTGGGCTACGGTCCCGCACACCGTTAGGCCGTCTTCCGCTCACGCCCCAACATCGTGCAGCCCGCCTCCAATGGTGTCGCAACAGGCGTGAATGGAGGGACGAATGGAGACGTATCGTCTTCAGCGATGAGAGTCGCTTCTGCCTTGGTGCCAATGATGGTCGTATGCGTGTTTGGCGCCGTGCAGGTGAGCGCCACAATCAGGACTGCATACGACCGAGGCACACAGGGCCAACACCCGGCATCATGGTGTGGGGAGCGGTCTCCTACACTGGCCGTACACCTCTGGTGATCGTCGAGGGGACACTGAATAGTGCACGGTACATCCAAACCGTCATCGAACCCATCGTTCCACAGGACTACATCCAGCATCTCTACGATCGTCTCCATGGGAGAATAGCAGCCTGCATTGCTGCGAAAGGTTGATGTACACTGTACTAGTGCCGACATTGTGCATGCTCTGTTGCCTGTGTCTATGTGCCTGTGGTTCTGTCAGTGTGATCATGTGATGTATCTGACCCCAGGAATGTGTCAATAAAGTTTCCCCTTCCTGGGACAATGAATTCACGGTGTTCTTATTTCAATTTCCAGGAGTATATATATATATATATATATATATATATATATATATATATATATATATATATATATATATATATATAATCGTGTGCTATCAGTGACAATAATAGATTCCATTGCATAGAGTACTCCACAGCAATGTTGCCACTATTTAAGTTGCAACCTACGTATACAACTGATTCTCCTGGATGGGCAATGGGTCCACCTTCTTCAATGCGGACGCACAAGTGCGTCCGACCCCTTCCGGAAAACTCAGAATAGCGAGCATGGAGGAAATGGACAGGTTCTGTGGATAGGTGGCGGAAAATGTTAATTGGCGGTGGATGTGCCGAGACACTGTGCGCCAGATGCCGGATAGCGCATTGGTTAAAGCACCTACATAGTAAGTACGAGATCCCGGGTTCGAATCCGTCTGATTCACATTTTCACTCGTCGCCGCTGATTCTGCGTAATGTCCCGATACAGCCTACAACAGTAATCCCTTTCCTTTCTCTCCGACTTCAGTTTCCATTGAATTCTGAAGATCATAAGGTTATACCACTTTAATAAATGAGGAGGTTGTTGGTGTTGTAGTCTTCAGTCCTGAGGCTGGTTTGATGCAGCTCTCCATGCTACTCTATCCTGTGCAGGGGTAAAATACAGGGAGCGAAAGGCTATTTACAATTTGTACAGAAACCCGATGGCAGTTATAAGAGTCGAGGGGCATGAAAGGGAAGCAGTGGTTGGGAAGGGAGTGAGACAGGGTTGTAGCCTCTCCCCTATGTTATTCAATCTGTATATTGAGCAAACACTAAAGGAAACAAAAGAAAAATTTGGAGTAGGAATTAAAATCCATGGAGCAGAAATAAAAACTTTGAAGTTCGCCGATGACATTGTAATTCTGTCAGAGACAGCACAGGACTTCGAACAGCCGCTGAACGGAATGGACAGTGTCTTGAAAGGAGGATATAAAATGAACATCAACAAAAGCAAAACGAGAATAATGGAGTGTAGTCGAATTAAATCGGGTGATGCTGAGGGAATTAGATTAGGAAATGAGACGCTTAAAGTAGTAAATGAGTTTTGCTATTTGGGGAGCAAAATAACTGATGGTCGAAGTAGAGAGGATATGAAATGTAGACTGGCAATGGAAGGAAAACATTTCTGAAGAAGAGAAATTTGTTAACATCGAGCATAGATTTAAGAGTCAGGAAGTCGTTTCTGAAAGTATTTGTATGGAGTGTAGCCATGTAGGGAAGTGAAACGTGGGCGATAAATAGTTTAGACAAGAAGACAATAGAAGCTTTCGAAATGTGGTGCTACAGAAGAATGTCTGAAGATTAGATGGGTAGATCACATAACTAATGAGGAGGTATTGAATAGAACTGGAGATAAGAGAAATTTTTGGCACAACTTGACTAGAAGAAGGGATCGGTTGGTAGGGCATATTCTGAGGCATCAAGGGATCACCAATTTAGTATTGGAGGGCAGCGTAGAGGGTAAAAATCGTTGAGGGAGACCAATAGATGAATACACTAAGCAGATTCAGAAGGATGTAGGTTGCCGTAGGTACTGGGAGATCAATAATCTTGCACAGGACAGAGTAGCACGGAGAGCTGCATCCCACCAGTCTCTGGAATGAAGACCACAACAACACACAACGTCCTGAAATCTGAAACCTAAGCTACTTTTAAGAACACGTCTACAGTCACCCAAGTCTTTAGGTCACACTTGATAGCGGCCATAATACTCAGGTTTGATTGATATAAATATGGGCTCCCATTGAAACATTGCAATATCCCATGGAAGCTTAAAATCCGAGTACCCCGTAAGACATATAGGATCTGGGCAAAAATATGGCAACGTTCTGAGAAACACATGCTTGAATATAAATACGGATGATAGCCAAGCCTGCAGGCTGCATTCTTGTATTTGACGCCGAATGGCACCTGTGCAATGCGCTCAATGCGTTGCAAATGTCAGGCGTGATCAGAAAAGTCTTCTGTGTAGTTGTGACTACACTATGTCGGAGCTAAGAGAACTCGGAAGCTGGTAAATTGTTGGTGCTCCTATGGTGGGTGCTCCTGTAACCCAGGAGGTCAAAGTGTTTGGTGCTTCAATTGCCTCTATATCGAAGATTTATAGCGCATAAAGGGAAAGTTGAAGAACATGACCCGCTAACTCACAACGCGGACGGCGAGTATGTAGTGTGATAGCGACAGACGGCGGTCCATGAAGAGGATCGGACGAAAAATAAGGAGCTATAAGGAACTGAACGTTGCACTCGCAAACCCTGTCAGCAATGAAGGATGTTCCACAGGCAGGGATTTCCAGGACGATCTGGAATCAAAACTCACTCATCACAGATGTAAATGCCCATAACAGAAAATGCTGCCAAGCTGAGTAGCATTAATGTGAATGACATGGGAAAGAGAAATGCAGAATGAATTCAATTAAAACACTTTTAATGTGCTGCTACGGTACATCATTCCATTATATACTAATACGAGTACTGCTACAAAAGGGACTGAATATGGCTCCCACTGTAACCAGGCTGTTTAGGTTTTTATGTTGGTAACGCGACGTAGCGCTCTGTATGAAAATCACTGACTGTGCTGTGTGCAGTCTATGGGTGGTTGGTCTCATTGTGGGGATATTAGCTTGTGTAGTGTTGGGCAGTTGGACGTGAACAGCACATAGCGTTGGGTAGTTGGAGGTGAGCCGCCAGGAGTGGTGGATGTGGAGTGAGAGATGCCAGAGTTTTTAGAGGTTACTATAAGTAGACGATCTGTAAAGATGGATGTCATGAATTGATATACTTCTGAACATTATTAAGGTAAATACATTATTTGTTCTCTATCAAAATTTTTCATTTGCTAACTATGCCTATCAGTAGTTAGAATCTGTTATTTAGCTGGCAGTATTAGCGCTCGCTGTATTGCAGTAGTTGTAACAAAGATTTTTGTGAGGTAAGTGGTTCATGAAAAGTATAGGTTACTGTTAGTCAGGGCCATTCTTTTGTAGGGATTACTGAAAGTCAGATTGCGTTGCCCTAAAAAAAAAAAAAATTGTGTGTCATTTTAGTGATGATCAGAATGAGTAAAGAGAGAACTGTCTGATTACGTTCAGTTGTACTCAGCTGTTTTTGAATCAAATAACGTAGTTTACCAGCATACTCATTCTTTAATTTTTCTAAGAGGACGTTTCACCATCAGTGTCCAGAAGAGTCTGCAAATGCAGGATTGCGTACTGCACTACAGAACGAAGCATGGCCGTAGGTATGCTGGCTATCTCTCTTTATATGCTGCGCTTCAGATCAGCACATGTGTAAAAGTTTCCCTGATAGGTAGCCCCACAGCCAGAAATCACAGGCAGAGAGATCAGTTGATCGTGCCGGCCAAGCATTTGGAAACGATCGGCTGATAATTCGATCGTTTCCAAACGTGTTTCGGAGATGCAGGCGAATTTCACGAGCGAAGCGCCGTGGGACCCCATGTTGCATAAAAACTGTTGAGTTGAATGTGTCTCTCTCCTGTAGGGCGGGGAAGATATACTGGCGAAGCATATCGCAGTAACGCTGCCCACTCAAACTGCACGTCTTTCGCCTTTGAGCGCCAACCTGCTCAAATAAGACTGGGCCAGTGATGAACGTAGCCGTGGAGCCACACCATCTGGTGACATGTTCACCAGAGGAACTTCATGCACAGATGAAGATCCCCACACTCGGCAGTTCTGTGTGTTCACCTCACCCGTAAGAGAAAAATGAGCTTCGTCTGTCCATAGCGTGATCCAGGGTCAGCCCCCACCAACTTCAGTCCTTGCGAGAAAGTGGAGAGCGAAGTGAACGCGTCGTTGTGTGCCCTGTGGCGCAAGCTGTGGATCTTGTACGGATACAATTTGAGAATGGTTCGAAGCACCTTCCGTACAGTGGACCGCGGGATGTTCAACTGCCGTGACACAACACGCGCACTGCCTGACGATCGGGAATTGCGCGCTGCGTTGTCTGCCATAGCAGCAGCTATTTCATCAACCACATGCGGTGCGACAGGTCGTCGGCCTCTTGTCGGAGCGACACGCAGTTCCTCAGTTGATTCAGACTTCTTCGTCATGCTCCACGCAGCAGGTGGAGAAAGAGGACCCTTCCGTAACCCTTTCAGCAGGCGATATTCTCGAAGTGCAGCTGCAACTTACTTTTGTTTTGATAATAGAGCTTCATTGATTCAGACTTCTTCGTCATGCTCCACGCAGCAGGTGGAGAAAGAGGACCCTTCCGTAACCCTTTCAGCAGGCGATATTCTCGAAGTGCAGCTGCAACTTACTTTTGTTTTGATAATAGAGCTTCATTGATTCAGACTTCTTCGTCATGCTCCACGCAGCAGGTGGAGAAAGAGGACCCTTCCGTAACCCTTTCAGCAGGCGATATTCTCGAAGTGCAGCTGCAACTTAGTTTTGTTTTGATAATAGAGCTTCATTGATTTAGACTTCTTCGTCATGCTCCACACAGCAGGTGGAGAAAGAGGACCCTTCCGTAACCCTTTCAGCAGGCGATATTCTCGAAGTGCAGCTGCAACTTACTTTTGTTTTGATAATAGAGCTTCATTGATTCAGACTTCTTCGTCATGCTCCACGCAGCAGGTGGAGAAAGAGGACCCTTCCGTAACCCTTTCAGCAGGCGATATTCTCGAAGTGCAGCTGCAACTTACTTTTGTTTTGATAATAGAGCTTCATTGATTCAGACTTCTTCGTCATGCTCCACGCAGCAGGTGGAGAAAGAGGACCCTTCCGTAACCCTTTCAGCAGGCGATATTCTCGAAGTGCAGCTGCAACTTACTTTTGTTTTGATAATAGAGCTTCATTGATTCAGACTTCTTCGTCATGCTCCACGCAGCAGGTGGAGAAAGAGGACCCTTCCGTAACCTTTTCAGCAGGCGATATTCTCGAAGTGCAGCTGCAACTTACTTTTGTTTTGATAATAGAGCTTCACCAATAATGCCCTCCTTCTTTTCTCCAAGCCCATGGTGACACGTCAACAAGCGCACTGCTACTGGTCAGGTGTGTGAGACTATGAACCAAGATGAGTGATCACGACACCTGGTGGCCATAGTTGGAACTGGACAGTGGCGCTGTGACGCATGGAAATCATGCACCCCGTACTTTGGACATTGTAAGACGTGTATATTTTTATTGTCTGTTGTCAGACCACAATTTATGAAAGATGTTTATATTTTATTAATAGGATTAAGTAGGAATAATTAATATTTGTCATGTTGGAAATAATTGTGGTAGCAGGGAATGTCTGCATCAAAGTATTGTTGGCAAGAGAGACCGCACATTGATATAATTTTAAAAAGGGCGGGAGAGACCGCGTATGGACACATTTTAAGAAAAGAGTGGTAAAGACCGCGCATTGATACATTTTGTAATGGTAGCAGGGGTTGTCTGCACCACAAAGCATTGTTGGCAGCAGAGACCGCACTTCAGCGTTCGTAGGAAGTCAGTAGTAAGCGAGATATGAAGCGAGTCGGTAGCAAGTCTGAAGCGAGAGGTTGAGAGGAGCGGTGTGCCTGCCAGCCACCAGCTATGATTTATAAGTGATTATAAACTGATGAACACAGACATCAGCTAACTATTACCATAAGAGAAACTAATATTATTGAATTATTTTTTTGAGAAACTCAAAACTACTGAAGGTATGTTTGCGCAATGCTAATTGTAAGATTACTGTAAAACGTAAGTCCCATTTGTACGTTCGTAAAATCATTTCATTCAGAATATAATTAATTTTTGACAGCAATATTGCATATACTGATTATAAATCATCTCAAAAACAATCGACGTAAAACTTCGCAAAATTTTATTGTTGTCAAGAGAAAGTTTAACTATGAATTACGTAACTTCAGTCAAATTTATTAAAGAGTAACGTCAGCTTTGCTATTAAAGAATAACGTCAGCTTTGGTAATAAATACAGCCACTTATTATGACAGCCCACCAGCAGCTAATAGAGTATAGTAAAACAGAGTAAGTATATTCATGTCGCAGTTCGATGTAGCAGCCAGATGGCGATCCAGTAACAATAGAAAAGGTAAGGAACAGTTTTGGGCCACGACGACGACACATTCTGAGAAAGACGACACATTCTGAGAAAGAGAATTAATTTCAAAGGGAAGATTTCATTTGTTATTATTTAAGCAAGAGGTAGAAATCCTAAGGGAAGGTTTCATAGGTTATTGTAGAAGGGAAGGTTGAGTATCAACAAAAGGAGATATAGGGGAGACGGGAAGGTTTCAACATTAATGCTACCAAGTTTGGTACTCGTACGTATTATTTAGTTTCCATACTACAGCGTGTTAAATAGGGAAAGTTTAATTATAACCACCTGGCAAATCAATATTCAGAACTTGGACATGTCAGAAAAAAGCTTTTCTCGGCTCGGTTATAGTAAATAAGTCCAGGGCCAAAGAATGAAAATATACTTGACGAAATCTTGTACAGGAACTTCATTTTCCGAAGTATCATGGGTCCAACACTAACAAACAAGGAAAGAAAATTTAAAATCCCACATTTTCTTTATAGTCTACATAATCATCTTAAGAGATTCAGTAAACTGTATAGATATTTAATTCTCATTTATTCTGTTTCTGTTGCACATTTTTAATTATATTACATGTTTCGATCACTCTGTATCATCCTCAGATCTAGGTAGTTGCGTTGACAACCCGTCTTCTCTAATCAGAACCACATATCAGAAAACTGACTCTAAAAATTTATTCTGTGTCCCAGCTGGCACGTAGCCGAACACTTAGTGCTATCCAGGGCGCCGACTCAGTACTTGGCGCGGCGTAGATTAAGGTCTTCCGGTCGTTGACTGCGACTGAACTGCTGTAGGAGCTAATGAGCTTGTGTTAGCGGAAAACTTGTGCTCTTGATAAGGAATCGTCCCCATAGGCCTGTTTCAAATTTTTAAAGTGCATACTCGTGGAATCCCAAGTTTGACACAAAACTAGATAGCATAACGTTGCTCAAAATTCCGCTGTTCCATTTTATTAGTACACAACAAAAACACAACTTCACTGATGGCGTTCTCAAAAATAATGTGATGGTTGTACATAACTGAAACTCGGACTGAACATCTGGAAGAGATCAACACACCGGTCTACCAGAAGTACAAAAACACAGCGTTGCCAGATCGCCCGCAGTGTTGTTGGTCTCACTACTTTTCTCACTCACCTCATACACCAGACTCGAGCGAAGCAGTTTGCATCTTTTGTGACGAAAAATTCTCTCAAGACACTTGAGGTGAAGTGTGGGTCAAATGTATTTTCCCAGAGGGAGCACACTTAGATTGCGCTTGGACTGAAAATGCCAAGTTTGCAATTCTCCTAAATAATTTTTTATTTGAAGTTCATTTAAAATGCTTAAATGTACCTGTTGAAACGTCCCCTTAGAAAAATTATACACAAGACTGTGCTTAAACTGAAACACAATATTTTTAGCGCAACGCAATCTGACTTTCAATAATCCCTACAAAAGAATGGCCCTGACTAACATTAACCTATACGTTTCGCAAATCACTTACCTCACAAAAATCTTCGTTACTCGAACTACTGCAATACAGCGAGCGCAACTACTGCCAGCTAAATAAAAGATTCAAACTACTGAAGGCACTAACTACTGATAGGCACAGTTAGCAAATGAACGATTTTAATAGAGAACAAACAATGTATTTACCTTAATAGTCATAATATATATATATATATATATATATATATATATATATATATATATATATATATATATATATTTATTATATCAGTTCATGACATCAATTCTTACAAATTTCAAAACTCCACCATCTCTCTGCCCACGTCCACCACTGTTGGCGGCTCACCTCCAACTGCGCAACGCTACGCGCTATTATCATCCAGCTGCCGCTGCCCAATACTACAATGGCAGACAATAATGCAAACCAGCCACAGACTGCACATGGCACAGCCAGTGATTTTCATACAGAGCGCTAAGTGGCGGCGACGTTACCAATAAAAAAACTAAACAGCCTACTTACACTGTTTTATTAAAAACATTAAAAGATTATTAGTGACTTTTGGGAGGCCCCATATTTGCCTCCCCTTTTGATGCTGTGTTATAAGATTTGGTGAATCTTAGATTTAGAGTAGAAATAACTGACATTAATCACCTTTTGCATCCTATCAATTAGTAAACCTCTTATACTCGTTAACGTAAAAATCTAGAGTATTTCCAAAAGAAAGTACATTTAAGTCAAAATTAAAGGAGGATGCCCACACTTACATCTTCTCCTCTACCGTTTGAAGCTGTTCCGCCTCAGAACGTGCAACTACAAGCCCAACCTGGTCCATAATAATTGTAAATGCAGAAAACCTAATGAATAACGGATGGTGGAAAGACGACATGGGAAACATACAAAAATGAAACACAGTAGTGCAGATCCTGAACCCAGATTAGTAAACAGTCACTGTAGGGTAACGCGTAATATATGTTGCGAATTCTCATCCCTCTCTACGGTCATTCCCATTCAAAGGCTTGCAGCGATAGATCGCAAGACTGCCTTCTTTGTGCTATCAACCACTCGACCCGTGGATGTCCTTGAGACTACGAAGAAAAATCGTAGGCTAAACAGCGCTAACACCACGACTCTACCGAATTGAAGAGGGTTGTGCTGACCGAAAAATGCCACAACACAATACTAAATTAAATGTCGCGCTTTAGGGAGTACTTCCGAGAAGGTCCGAGCTAAGCAGAGTCAGCGCACAGCCTGCACACCCGGCACGCGTGTCGTTTCGCACACTATAGCCAGCCCGGTTCAGGAAGTGTGAGAGCATTACGTACGAGGAGCGTTTGAAAAGTCCGTGCAAGAATAGAAACTACGTACGTGTTTGGAGTAAATCATTTTTATTTTTCAACGTAGTCTCCTTTTGAACTTATACACTTCGTCCAACCCTGTTCTAATTTGTTTATCCCTTCCAAATAACAGGAATTGTCCAAGTCTGCAAAATAGCTATTAGTTGCTGCTGTCACCTCCTCGTCTGAATAAAATCTTTGTCCCGCCAACCATTTCTTCAAATTGGGGAACAAATAGTAGACCGAGGAAGCCAAGTCTGGAGAATGGGGGGGGGGGGGGGGGGGTGAAACGAGTTGGAATTCTATTTCCATTAATTTTGCGACCACAACTGCTGAGGTGTGTGTTGGTGCATTGTCGTGATCGTGACGGAAAAGGACTTTTTTGCGGTTCAATCGCCGGCGTTTTTCTTGCAGCTCGGTTTTCAAACTGTCCAATAACGATGAATAATATGCACCTGTAATAGTTTTACTATTTTCCAGATAGTCGATGAGGATTATCCCTTGCGAATCCCAAAAGACAGTCGCCATAACCTTTCCGGCCGGAGGAATGCTCTCCGCCTTTTTTGGTGCAGATTCTCCCCTGGTAACCCATTGTTTAGATTGTTGTACGGTCTCAGCAGTACAGTAATGTATCCATGTTTCATCCACAGTAACGAAACGACGCTTAAAGTCCTGCGGATTCTGCCTGAACAGCTGCAAGTCATCCTTGTAACACTTCACACGATTCCGTTTTTGGTCAATCGTGAGCAATCGCGGAACCCATCTTGCGGATAGCTTTCTCATGTCCCAATGTTTATGCAAAATATTGTGTGTCCCTTGATTCGAGATGCCCACAGCACTATCAACCTCACGCACCTTAACTCTTCTGTCATCCATCACCATATCATGGATTTTCTCAATGATTTCTGGAGTCGTAACCTCCACAGGGCGTCCAGAAGGTTCAACATCACTTGTGCCCATATGGCCACTCCGAAAATTTTGAAACCACATATAAACTGTTCTAATCGAAGGTGTAGAGTCACCGTAATGTTCCTCAAGCTTCTCTTAGTCTCCTGAGGCATTTTGCCTTTCATGAAGTAATGTTTAATCACCACACGAAATTCTGGTGGTCGTTTTTGGAGCATCACCTGCGACCAGCTTTGCGAAGGAAACGGCGACACTTTCTGCGCAACCCACCCATCATTTTGCACGACATTGCGCGGGCGCATACAGAACAAGCTGTGGCTGCTCTGTTCGGTCGATGGGACTGCGAAGTACTGTACCATCCACCATACTCCCCGGACTTAAGCCCTTGTGAAGGAACCAATTAGTGGCATTCGCTTCAGAACTGTTCCAGAGGTTTGACAGGCAGTAGACCGCTTCATTCCCACCATTAACAGAACAGGCTCTGCTAACGGTATACTACGCCTTCCACATCGCTGGCAACAGTTTCTACACAACGCTGGTGACTACTTTGAAGGACAGTAACAGATGCAAACATGTAACTCTTTTGTATCGGTTGTGAATAAATAGTCGCCACTAATTAAGTTCCAACCCTCGTATTTGCCGGTTGTCAGTCACGAAGCATTTGTTTGTCACGAGTAGAAAGTCTGCATTATACGGTTCGCTGATGACACAACAGTAGTCGGAAAAGAGTGAACAGCAATTGAATCGGGTACGGAACGATACGGAAATGAATGTCTACTGTGCGATAGATATAATATACATACAAACAAAAATCTCATTAGCGCATGTAATTAGCTCATGCTGTATGTTCGTGTTCATTCGCTTTGTGTATTTCTGCCCCTAGTTCCACCGGTCACTCAGTGTACTCAGCTTTACTCAACAAATCGTTCGAGGCTCTGCCTACAGACTGCGGCACAAAACTTAAGGACGAAAGTAACTTTCACATGATGCGTCACAGACAAGTAGCATAGATCGATGAAACTTGGGCTGCACGTATCTACATCTACATCTGCATCTACATGGAAACTCTGCAAATCACATTTAAGTGCCTGGCAGAGGGTTCATCGTACCTCCTTCACAATTCTCTTTTGTTCCAATCTCGTATAGCGCGCGGAAAGAACGAACACCTATATCTTTCCGTACGTGCTCTGATTTCCCTTATTTTGTCGTGGTGATCGTTTCTCCCTATGTAGGTCGGTGTCAACAAAATATTTGCGCGTTCGGAGGAGAAAGCTGGTTATTGGAATTTCTTGAAAAGTTTCCGTCGTAACGAAAAACGCCTTTCTTTTAAGGATTTCCAGCCCAAATCCTGTATCATTTCTGTGACACTCTCTCCCATATTTCGTGATAATACAAAACGTGCTGCCTTTCTTTGAACATTTTCGATGTACTCCGTCAGTCCTACCTGGTAAGGATCCCACACAGCGCAGCAGTATTCTAAAAGAGAACGGACAAGCGTAGGCAGTCTCCTTAGTAGGTCTGTTACATTTTCTAAGCGCCAATAAAACGCAGTCTTTGGTAGCCTTCCCAACAACGTTTTCTGTGTGTTCTTTCCTATTTAAGTTGCTCGTAATTGTAATACCTAGGTATTTAGTTGAATTTACGGCTTTTAGATTAGACTGATTTATCGTGTAAGCGAAGTTTAACGAGTACCTTTTTACACTCGTGTGGATGACCTCACAATTTTCGTTATTTAGGGTCAACTGCCACTTTTCGCACCATTCAGATACTTTTTCTAAATAGTTTTGCAGTTTGTTTTGATCTTCTGATGACTTTATTAGTCGATAAACGACAGCGTCATCTGCAAACAACCGAAGACGGCTGCTCAGATTGTCTCCCAAATCGTTTATATAGATAAGCAACAGCAAAGGCTCTATAACACTATTTTGGGGAGCGCCTGAAATCACTTCTGTTTTACTCGATGACTTTCCATCAGTTACTACGAACTGTGACGTCTCTTACAAGAAATCGCAAATCCAGTCACATAACTGAGACGATATTCCATAAGCACGCAATTTTACTACGAGCCGCTTGTGTGATACAGTGTCAAAAGCCTTCCGGAAATCCAGGAATACGGAATCGATCTGAAATCCCCTGTCAATAGCACTCAGCACTACACGTGAATAAAGAGCTAGTTGTGTTTCACAGGACGATGTTTTGTAAACCCATGTTGACTGTGTGTCAATAGACAGTTCTCTTCGAGGTAATTCACACAATATATGTTCTAAAATCCTTCTGCATATCGGCGTTAACGATATGGGCCTGTAATTTAGTGGATTACTCATATTACCTTTATTGAATATTGGTGTGACCTGTGCAACTTTCCAGTCTTTGGGTACGGATCGTTCGTCGAGTGAACGGTTGTATATGATTGTTAAGTGTGGAGCTAATGCATCAGCATACTCCGAAAGGAACATATCTGGTAATCACCTGGACCAGAAGACTTGTTTTATTAAATGGTTTGAGTTGCTTCACTACTCCGAGGATATTTACTTCTACGTTACTCATGTTGACAGATGTTCTCTATCCAAATTCTGAAATATTTACTTCGTCTTCTTTTGTGAAGGCATTTCGGAAGGCTGTGTTTAGTAAATCTGCTTTGGCAGCACTGTCTTCGATAGTATCTCCATTGTTATCGCGCTGAGAAGGCATTGGTTGTTTCTTGCCACTAACATACTTGGATTTCCTGTCAGGTTTCGAGACATCGTTTCGTTGTGGAAACTGTTATAGACATCTCGCACTGAACACTGAACTCCGCGCCAAGTTTCGAGCTTCAGTAGAAAGAATTGTTACAGTATAGAACAAAAGACGACTGAAATAAGTATTCAATGAGGTGAACAGAAACGACTTATTCAACACAATAGTTATACTGAAGTCACTGCAGCTCCCGGAAATTGCAAACGGTGGGACACTCTTCTTAATTGGGTGTCCGATCACCACGGATGGTAGTGTATGCTACTACGCTTTTCCACAGGATTGGTAAAGAGTTCTTCTGGTAAAACCCTTTTTTTTCCTCCACCAGCGCGGCTGACGAGCGTTGAATGGTCGCTGGCCCACGTGGACGTATTGCAATGCTCTCCCCGACGCATCCCACACGCGTTCGATAGGATTTTACATCTACATCTACATCCATACTCCGCAAGCCACCTGACTGTGTGTGGCGGAGAGTACCTTGAGTATCTCTATCGGTTCTCCCTTCTATTCCAGTCTCGTATTGTTCGTGGAAAGAATGATTGTCGATATGCCTCGCGATTACTAAATGATCCTGCTCCCCGTTGGATCTTCTATATCTCTTCTATGAACCCTATCTGGTACGGAACCCACACCGATGAGCAGTATTCAAGCAGTGGGCGAACAAGTGTACTCTAACCTTCTTCCTTTGTTCTCGGATTGATTTTCCTTAGTATTCTTCCAATGAATCTGTCTGGCATCTGCTTTACCGACGATTAATTTTATATGGTCATTCAATTTTAAATCACTCCTAATGCCTACTCCCAGATAATTTATGAAATTAACTGCTTTCAGTTGCTGACCTGCTGTATTGTAGCTAAATGATTAAGGACCTTTCTTTCTATGTATTCGCAGTACATTACACTTGTCTATATTGAGATTCAATTGCCATTCCCTGCACCATGCATCAATTCGTAACAGACCCTCCTGCATTTCAGTACAATTCTCCATTTTTACAACGTCTCGATATACTACAGAATCATCCACAAAAAGCTTCAGTGAACTTCCAATGTTATCCGCAAGGTCATTTATATATATTGTGAATAGCAACGGTCCTACGACACTACCCTGCAGTACACCTGAAATCACTCTTACTTCGGAAGACTTCTCTCCATTGAGAATGACATGCTGCATTCTATTATCTATGAACTCTTCAATCCAATCACACAATTGGTCTGAATGTCCATGTGCTCTTACTTTGTTCAATAAATGAATGTGAGAAACTGTATCAAACGCCTTGCGGAAGTCAAGAAACACGACATCTACCGGAGAACCCGTGTCTATCGCCCTCTGAGTCTCGTGGACGAATAGCTCAAGCTGGGTTTCACACGATCGTCTGTTTCGAAACCCATGCTGATTCCTACAGAGTAGATTTCTAGTCTTCAGAAAAGTCATTATACTCGAACATAATAAGTGTTCCAAATTCTACAACTGATCGTTGTTAGAGATATAGGTTCTGCACATCTGTTCGACGTCCGTTCTTGTAAACGGGGATGACCTGTGCCCTTTTCCAGTCTTTTGGATCGCTACGCTTTTCTAGAGACCTACGGTACACCGCTGCAAGAAGGGGGGCAAGTTCCTTTCAGTCGAGGGAACGGGCGGATTAATCCAAAAGCCGAATATCCTCTTTCCTCAAGAGCCCCTCCACCCGCAGTGTTCAGTGCGGTCGCCCTTCATAAAAATTAATTCAGGGCCCAATGCAACGCTGAATGACGCGTAAAGGAAAAGAGTACAGTGTCACAATAACGACAATAGTCCTGGATGCATGACGTGTTCCCACCTCTCTCCATATGAGGGTACGTCCAGCAAGATCGTTTTGCAGTTTGTTTTGATCTTCTGATCGTCCAACAAGATCGTTTTGGCGGTCCAGGTCTTATAATGTGAGGAGGCATAATAATTCAATAAATCCTCAGTTTACAACCCTCTTTGCTTGGAATAAAACACTCGAGCTTTCGATAACCCCCTCAGGGGTGATCAAGAGCTAAAATCACCGACTTCCGGGACTGGCATTGTGTTCTACTCATATACGTAGATGCAATGGCAGCCTCTGGAACTTTCCAGAGTGAGAGGCAGTGAGGCTTGCATAGGGCAAAAATTGGGCAAACGTAGCAGCTCCGCCCCCGCCGTGGTTCCAGACGCTTCCACCCTATGTATGTAAGCAGAACACTCTGCCAGTCCAAGTATTCAGTGATTTTAACTCTCGATAACGATGGCGGAGACAGCTATCGAAAGCTCTAGTGTTTTACTCGAAATGACGCGAGTTGTAAACAGAGAAGATTTTATTGAAGCATGGCACCGGGAAAAGCTGCGAGGTGGCATAACGTTGCGTGGACGTATTGGCCTTCAGACAACTGAACACGGTTCACTAACAGGTCAACGTTATTGTGGCACTGTATTCCTTCCCCATGTGCATCTTTTGGAATTTTGTGGTGAGATCTTATGGGACCAAACTGCTCAGTCCATCGGTCCCTAAGCTTACGCACTACTTAATCTAACTTAAACTAACTTACGCTAAGAGCAACACACACACACCTATGCCCGAGGGAGGACTCGAACCTCAGACGGGGGGAGCCGCGCCTGCATCTTTTCAGGTGTGCATTCGACCCTGACTTCATTCATACGAATGCATGACAATGCGCGACCACCTCAAACAACGCTGATGGAGGAGTTCCTGGAACGAGAGGATATCCGGTGAATAGACTGGCCTTCCCTATCGCCCAACTTGAATCCCATGCTCCAACGACCATGCCATAATTGTCAACTTTGTGTCTACCATAGAATCACGTTGCAGAGCATGCACTGCCGTTCACGGTGAACACACGCTCTATTAAGAATCAGTTTTCTGAAAACTGTAAATGTGAAGAACAGATACCATCGGTGACCGTGCAGCTCGTTAGACTGAAATTACAATTAAATCAATACAATGAAATGAATACCCGTAGCTGCATCCAGGCGTTAATATACGTCAACGGCGACAGTTGAAATGTGTGCCTCGACCGGTACTCGAACCCGGGATCTCCTGGTTAGATGGCAGACGGTGTACCCATCTGAGCCACCGAGAACACAGAGGATACTGCGACTGCAGGGACTTATCTCTGCCACGCCTCCCATGAGACCCACATTCCCAACTTACTGTCCCGCACTATATTCATAGTGTCCCTGCCCATTATAGTCATTACTCGCAGCTTTATCGTCAATTCCAGTAAGGGCATGTCCGAAAAAACAGATACCAACTTCATATATATAGTGAAGGCTCACCGGCCATTTGACCATCTTCTGTGCGAATGCACAAACAGTGCTCAAACTCTTACAGGAATCGGCAAGGCCGCGAGTAATGAGTGTAATGGGTAGGGGCACTAAGAGTATAGTGTGGGACAACAAGTTGGGAATGTGGGTCTCGTGGCAGGCGTGCCAGAGATAAAGTCCCTGCAGTCGCACTATCCCCTGTGGCCTCGTTGGCTCAGATGGATAGAGCGTCTGCCATGTTAGCAGGAGATCCCAGGTTCGAGTCCCGGTAGGAGCACACATTTTCAACTGTCCCCGTTGACGTATATCGACGCTTGTATGCAGCTAAGGGTATTCATTTCATTGTATTGATATAATTGTAATTTATTTCTGAAAACTGTCATGAGCAGCTAGCTCGGCAGCCCACACGCAGCGGAAATATCTTAGATCTTGTAGCTACAAATACGCCGGACCTTATCAACAATGTCGGTACAGGAATGAGGATTAGCAATCATGATGTCACTACGGTAACTATTGTTACGAAAGTTAATATCTCAGTGAAGAGAGTGTTTGTGCTGGAGAGAACAGATAAGCAGTTGTTAGCATCTCACGTAGACAGTGAATTGACATCACTTAGTTCTAGTAAGATGGGCACAGAGGAATTGTGGGCAAAGTTTAAGTATATTGTAAATCGTGGTCTGGAGAGTTATGTTCCTAGTAGGTGGATAAAGGATGGAAAAGACCCACCGCGGTTTAAGAACGAAATTCAGAAAATGCTTAGGAAGTAAAGGCTGTTGCATTTTCGATTCGCTCGTCCGAACTCAGATTGGCCTTTTCTCGCACGATACACTGCGAACTACGGATGAAGGACAACAGGCAGATTCCATATTTCTAGATTTCCTGAAAGTTTCTAGCACGTTGCCCCATTGCAGGCTGTTAACGAAGGTACTAGCGTATGGAATAAGTTCGCAGATATGTGAGTGTTTCGAAGACCTCTTAAGAAATATTATCCAGTATGTCGTCCTCGACGGCGAGGGAAACAAAAGGGAATCGTCAGGAGTGCCCCAGGGAAGTGTGATAGGGCCGATGTTGTTCTCTATATACATAAATGATTTGGGAGGCAGAGTTGTTTGCTGATGATGACGTGGTGTATGGTAAAGTGTCGAAGGTGAGTGACTCTAGGAAGATTCAAGATAGACAAAATTTTTTGTTGGTCTTATGAATGGCAGACAACTCTGAATGTGAATAAATGTAAGTTAAAGCAGATGAGTAGGAAAATCAGACCCGTAATGTTCGGTTATAGTATTATCAGTGTCCTGCATAACACGGCCAAGTCGTTTAAATATTTGGGGGTAACGTTGCAAAGCCATTTGAATTGTAACGTTGCATAGCGATTTGAATTGGGACGAGCATATGAGAACTGCGATAGGGGAGGAGAATGGTCGACTTAGGTTTATCGAGAGAATTTTAGCAAGGACTGGTTCACCTATAAAGGAGACCCCATATAGGACGCTGGTGCGCCATATTCTTGACTACTGCTCGAATCATTGGGATCCGTACCAGGTCGGATTGAAGGAAGACATCAAAGCAACTCAGCGGCAGGATGCTAGATTTGTTACCGGTAGGTTCGACCAACACGTGTTACGGAGATACTTCGAGAACTCAAATGGGAGTCCCTGGAATGAAGACGACGTTCTTCTCGAGAAACAATGTTGAAAAAATTTATTAAACCGG
This sequence comes from Schistocerca gregaria, assembly GCF_023897955.1. Classification (NCBI taxonomy): domain Eukaryota; kingdom Metazoa; phylum Arthropoda; class Insecta; order Orthoptera; family Acrididae; genus Schistocerca; species Schistocerca gregaria. Next base: position 683,904,919 of record NC_064923.1, read on the forward strand.
CATTTGAAGCTGACTGCCAAACGATTGTACTGCCGCCAACATATATTGGGCATAACGACCATTAAAATAAGATTCGAGATACTAGGGTTCATACGGAGGCATACGGATAGTCGCTTTTCCCTTGCTTCTTTTTTTTTTGCGCGTAGAACCGGAAAGGAAACGGCTACTAATGGTACAGGATACCCTCCGCCACGCACCATACGGCAGCTTGCGGAGTATCTGTGTAGATATACACTGAAGCACCAAAGAAAATACACTCCTGGAAATGGAAAAAAGAACACATTGACATCGGTGTGTCAGACACACCATACTTGCTCCGGACACTGCGAGAGGGCTGTACAAGCAATGATCACACGCACGGCACAGCGGACACACCAGGAACCGCGATGTTGGCTGTCGAATGGCGCTAGCTGCGCAGCATTTGTGCACCGCCGCCGTCAGTGTCAGCCAGTTTGCCGTGGCATACGGAGCTCCATCGCAGTCTTTAACACTGGTAGCATGCCGCGACAGCGTGGACGTGAACCGTATGTGCAGTTGACGGACTTTGAGCGAGGGCGTATAGTGGGCATGCGGGAGGCCGGGTGGACGTACCGCCGAATTGCTCAACACGTGGGGCGTGAGGTCTCCACAGTACATCGATGTTGTCGCCAGTGGTCGGCGGAAGGTGCACGTGCCCGTCGACCTGGGACCGGACCGCAGCGACGCACGGATGCATGCCAAGACCGTAGGATACTACGCAGTGCCGTAGGGGACCGCACCGCCACTTCCCAGCAAATTAGGGACACTGTTGCTCCTGGGGTATCGGCGAGGACCATTCGCAACAGTCTCCATGAAGCTGGGCTACGGTCCCGCACACCGTTAGGCCGTCTTCCGCTCACGCCCCAACATCATGCAGCCCGCCTCCAGTGGTGTCGCGACAGGCGTGAATGGAGGGACGAATGGAGACGTGTCGTCTTCAGCGATGAGAGTCGCTTCTGCCTTGGTGCCAATGATGGTCGTATGCGTGTTTGGCGCCGTGCAGGTGAGCGCCACAATCAGGACTGCATACGACCGAGGCACACAGGGCCAACACCCGGCATCATGGTGTGGGGAGCGATCTCCTACACTGGTCGTATACCTCTGGTGATCGTCGAGGGGACACTGAATAGTGCACGGTACAACCAAACCGTCATCGAACCCATCGTTCTACCATTCCTAGACCGGCAAGGGAACTTGCTGTTCCAACAGGACAATGCACGTCCGCATGTATCCCGTGCCACCCAACGTGCTCTAGAAGGTGTAAGTCAACTACCCTGGCCAGCAAGATCTCCGGATCTGTCCCCCATTGAGCATGTTTGGGACTGGATGAAGAGTCGTCTCACGCGGTCTGCACGTCCAGAACAAACGCTGGTCCAACTGAGGCGCCAGGTGGAAATGGCATGGCAAGCCGTTCCACAGGACTACATCCAGAATCTCTATGATCGTCTCCATGGGAGAATAGCAGCCTGCATTGCTGCGAAAGGTGGATATACACTGTACTAGTGCCGACATTGTGCATGCTCTGTTGCCTGTGTCTATGTGCCTGTGGTTCTGTCAGTGTGATCATGTGATGTATCTGACCCCAGGAATGTGTCAATAAAGTTTCCCCTTCCTGGGACAATGAATTCACGGTGTTCTTATTTCAATTTCCAGGAGTGTAGTATAAGCGCGCATATTCAAATACAGAGATATGAAAACAGGCAGAATGCGGCGTTGCGGTCGGCAATGCCTATATAAGACAACAAGTGACTGGTCCAGTTGTTATATCGCTTGCTGCTGCTACGTCTAGTTTATCAAGAATTAAGTGAGTTTGAACGTCTACGCACAAGCGATGGAACAATGCATCTCCGAGGTAGCGCTGAAGTTCGCACGACCATTTCACGAGTGTACCGTGAATATCAGGAATCCGGTAAAACATCAGATCTCCGAAATCGCTGCGGCCGGAAAGAGATCCTGCAAGAACGGGACCAACGACGACCGAAGAGAATCGTTCAACGTCACAGAAGTGCAACCCTTCCGCAAATTGCTGCACATTTCATTGCTGGGCTATCAACGTCAACGTGTGAACCATTGACCGAACTACCAACTATATGGGCTTTCGGAGCCGAAGGCTCACTCGTGTATCCTTAATGAGTGTTCAACACAAAGCTTTACGCCTGGCCAGGGCTCGTCAACACCGACATTGGACTATTGATAACTGGAAAAATTTTGTCTGGTCGGACGAGTCTCGTTTCAAATTGTATCGACCGAATGGACTTGTACGGGCATGGAGACAACCTCATGAATCCATGGACTCTGCACGTCAGCAGGGGACTGTTCAAGCTGGTGGAGGCTCTGTAAAGGTGTGGGGCTTGTGCAGTTGGAATGATATGGGACCCCTGATACGTCTAGATACCATTCTGACAGGTGACACGTGCGTAAGCATCCTGTGTGATCACCTGCATCCATTCATGTCCATTGTGCATTCCGACGCACTTGGGCAATTCCAGCAGGACTTGGGACACCCCATACGTCCAGAATTTGTACTGAGTGTGTCCAGGAACACTTTTCGGGTGTAAACACTTCCGCTGGCCACCAAACTCCCCAGACATGAACTTAATTGAGCTTATCTGGGATGCATTGCGATGTGCTGTTCAGAAAAGATCTCTACCCCCCCCCCCCTCCCCGTACTCTTACGAACTTATGGACAGCCCTGGAAGATTCATGGTGTCAGTTCCCTCCAGCACTTCCTCAGACCTTAGTCGAGTCCATGTCTCGTCGAGTTGCGGCACTTCTGCGTGCTCCCGTGGAGCCTACACGATATTAGGCATGTACATCAGTTGTTTTTTTTTTTTTTGGCTCTTCAGTGTAGATGTAGATGTCCTGCCGTTTGTAATATCAAGGAAACCATCATAAATGGCGGTGACTTCGGTGCAATAAAAGTGTCATTTCTGTCCCTCTCGTTGCGTTTTTCTTTCAGTTACCTTTTGTACTGTACTGTTGCAGTTATTTCCTTGTACGATCCATGTTTCATCGAGCTGTGTCACTTGGCAGTGAGACATAATGCGACAGTTACTTTCGTCCTTGAGTTTAGCATACCAATGTATATTATGTTTGTGACTGTTCAGCGCGTAAACAGTCTCCAAGTGAATACTTCCGCCTCCTGATCAGTAGCGCACTGTCGTTCCCCGCGTCGTATTCGTTGCGCGCAGCATCTTCGCGTGTTGATTATGGCTCTTCAAAAGGTGTTGTTGAGGTTGTCAGTGAGGTGCTTACGGATTCGCGGCGCCGCACGTGGAGAGGCGACGCTGCATGTCAAGGTCGCTGCGCGCCGGCTTGTCACGCCTGCCATGCGCGTGACGTCACTGCGGCGAGGTCGCGCCTGTTTGTGAATCACACACACACACACACACACACACACACACTGCTGCAGTTCCATTTGACAAGGGAAGCATACAGCCCGAGGGTCACCTATTTCGCTCATTTTTCTCACCTTTTTGATATATACTTACATGTGACAAGGGCGATCAAGCGTTTTCGAAAAATCGAGGCTTAAAGTTTTACGAGCCTGTTGAATCGCATACGAGGGCGCTAGCCGTCGACAGACAGCACTGACGCAACTTGCTAAGGCGGCATACTCGAAGTCTGTCCGAATGTATTAAAGTCTATGAATACAGATTCATTTAGAGATATTTATCTCAGTCGATAAATGCGGAAACGGAACCACTTTATTCGGACAACAGTGTCTGTCTATCTGTTTCTCCGCCCGACTGTTAAAAACACTTTCTCTCATGGACGGGTTGAAATATCAAGTCGAAATTTATGCCACATGCTGAGGTCTCTGATTCCTTGACGGTGTAAAATATTGAAGCTTCTATGTCAGAGAGATCAAAGGATAAGGCCGTCTATGTCAAATATTTTCGTAGTCGCAAACTCACACATGAAAACGTATAGGGTACTTCTTCCTGACCTAGAATCATAATGTTTGGCAAGAAGCAAGGCTTCACAACAAAACCAAAGGAAAAAACCAGCAGTTGTTAATTTGTACTTATGTAACATGAAAAAACTTTTATGTCATTTGTTACCTGGCCGCCTGTCTGTTCGTCCGTCTGTTAAGACCCCTTTTTCTCGGGAATGGGTAGAGGTATAAATGTGAAATTTATGTCATATACTAAGGTCTACGGTCTCTTGGCGGTGTAGGAAACGTTAGCTTCTGAGTCAACGCAATCAATAGATTACGCCATTTATGACACATATTTTGATACTCACAAACTCACGTATCAAAACCCTTAGGGTTCTTCCCTTTCACATTACAAGTTATGTGGAAAATGCGTAATTATTCATTAGTAATTATACTATACGACATAACTTTTTTGTTATCCGAGTGTCTGTGTTATTTGCACTACTGGCCATTAAAATTGTTACACCACGAATATGACGAGTTACAGATGCGAAATTTAACCGACAGGAAGAAGATACTGTGATGTGCAAAGGATTAGCTTTTCAGAGCATTCACAAAAGGTTGGCGCAGGTGGCGACACCAACAACGTGCTGACATGAGCAAAGTTTCCAGCCGATTTCTCATACACAAACAGCAGTTGACCGGCGTTGCCTAGTGAAACGTTATTGTGATGCCTCGTGTAAGGAGGAGAAATGCGTACCGTCACGTTTTGAACTTGGATAAAGATCGGATTGTAGCCTGTCGCGATTGAGTTTTATCGTATCGCGACATTGCTGCTCGCGTTGGTCGAGATCCAATGACTGTTAGCAGAATATGGAATCGGTGGGTTCAGGAGGGTAATACAGAAGGCCGTGCTGGATCCCAACGTCCTCGTATCACTAGCAGTCGAGATGACAGGCATCTTATCCGCAGGGCTGCAAGGTATCGTGCAGCCACGTCTCGATCCGTGAGTCAACAGATGGGGACGTTTGCAAGACAACAACCATCTGCACGAACAGTTCGACGACGTTTGCAGCAGCATGGACTATCAGCTCGGAGACCATGGCTGCGGTTACCCTAGACACTGCATCACAGACAGGAGCGCCTGCGATCGTGTACTCAACGACGAACCTGGGTGCACGAATGGAAAAACGTCACTTTTTTGGATGAATCCAGGTGCTGTTTACAGCATCATGATGGTTGCATCCGTGTTTGGCGACATTGCGGTGAACGCACATTGGAAGCGTGTATTCGTCATCGCCATTCTGGCGCATCACCCGGCGTGACGGTATGGGATGCCATTGGTTACACGTCTCGGTCACCTCTTGTTCGCACTGACGGCACTTTGAACAGTGGACGTTACATTTCAGATGTGTTAGACCCGTGACTCTACCTTTCATTCGATCCCTGCGTAACCCTACATTTCAGCTGGATAATACACTACCGCATGTTGCAGGTCCTGTACGGCATTTCTGGATACAGAAAATGTTGGACTGCTGCCCTGGCCAGCACATTCTCCAGATCTCTCACCAATTGAAAACGTCTGGTCAATGGTGGCCGAGCAACTGGCTCGTCAGAATAAGCCAGTCACTACTCTTGATGAACTGCTGTACCTGTACACGCCATCCAAGCTCTGTTTGACTCAATGCCAAGGCGTATCAAGGCCGTTATTACGGCATGAGGTGGTTGTTCTGGGTACTGATTTCTCAGGATCTATGCACCCAAATTGCGTGAAAATGCAATCACATGTCAGTTCTAGTATAATATATTTGTCCAATAAATACCCGTTTATAATCTGCAATTCTTCTAGGTGTAGCAATTTTAATCGTCAGTAGTGTATTTACACGTCAAATTCCGTAGGACCCGCGCCCGGGTTCCCGGGTTCGATTCCCAGCGGGGTCAGGGATTTTCTCTGCCTCGTGATGACTGGGTGTCGTTTAATGTCCTTAGGTTAGTTGGGTTTAAGTAGTTCTAAGTTGTAGGGGACTGATGACCATAAATGTTAAGTCCCATAGTGCTCAGAGCACATGTAGCATTCTCAACTCCAACGTTTTTGAGATTCCTGAATCTCGCGCACTTTGTCTGCTACTGATTTGTGGATTAGCCACGACAGCAGCTAAAACACCTACTTGGGCATCATCATTTGTTGCAGGTCGTGGTTGACGTTTCACATGTGGCTGAACACTTCCTGTATCTTTAAATAACGTAACTATCCGGCGAACGGTCCGGACACTTGGATGATATCGTCCAGGATACCGATCAGCATACATAGCTCACGCCCGTTGGGCATTTTGACCACAATAGCCATACACCAAGACGATATCGACCTTTTCCGTAATTGGTAAACGGTCCATTTTAACACGGGTAATGTATCACGAAGCAAATACCGCCCGCACTGGCGGAATGTTACGTGATACCACTTTTCCGCGATTGGTAAACGGTACATTTAACGCGGGTAATGTATCACGAAGCAAATACCGTCCGCACTGGCGGATTATTACGTGATACCACGTACGTACACGCTTGTGACTATTACTGCGCCATGTGTCACAAAGCGAAAAAAGTGGTCCATCTGAAACATTCATATTTATTTACGTACTATAGGAATATGTAATAAAAATGGGGGTCCCTACTTAAAAAAGAACCTCAGTTGATATCCGTTTGACCTATGGCAGCGCAGCCTAGCCGGCCAACCATAGCGCCATCTGGTTTCCCCCTTCAAGCTAGACAAGTTTCGTTCTTTGCAGTTTTTTCGTTTGACGGTTATTTCGTGAGATATTTGGCCCGGTTACTATCAATGAACCACCCTGTATACTAGGGCAATGTATTGGTGGAGCTATCACTTGCACTCACGTGGTTCATGTGAAAAGGTTTCCGACGTTATTATGGCAGCATGACTGAATTAATTTTGAATGTGTTATGGTAGTTGGAACTATACACATAGGATTGAGAAGCCAATATCAAAATACTCAGACTCGTGAACAGGGTCGACAAGAGGTTCGCGAACTTACGCCACTTGTTGCCCTAACCACACATTTCTTAGACAAAAATATCCTTTTAGAATGGGAAGAGTTACCCCGCAATATAATACCATACGACATAAGCGAATGAAAATAGGCAAAGTAGACTAATTTTCGTGTCGAACAATCACTTACTTCAGATACCGTTCGAATAGTAAAAATGGCAGCATTAAGTCTTTGAACAAGATCCTGAACGTGGGATTTCCACGACAGTTTACTTACTATCTGAACAGTTAGAAATTTGAACTGCTCAGTTTCACTAACCATATGCCCATTCTGTGAAATTAAAAGGTCAGGTTTTCTTGACTTATGTATGAGAAATTGTAAAAACTGAGTCTTAATGTGATTTTAGTGTTAGTTTATTTTCTACAAGCCGTGAACTAAGGTCATGAACTGCACTATTCGAAACCGAGCCAATGTTGCACACAACATACTTTACTACCAAGCTAGTGTCTTCAACAAACAGAAATATTTTAGACTTGCTCGTAATACTAGAGGGCATATCATTTATGTAGCCGGTCGGTGTGGCTGAGCGGTTCTAGGAGCTTCAGTCTGGAACCGCGCGACCGCTACGATCGCAAGTTCGAATCCTGCCTCGGGCATGGATGTGTGTGATGTCCTTTGGTTAGTTAGGTTTAAGTAGTTCTAAGTTCTAGGGGACTGATGACCTTAGATGTTAAGTCCCACAATGCTCAGAGCCATTTGAACCACTCCATTTATGTAAATAACGAACAAGAGTGGTCCCAACACTGATGCTGGGGCACCCCCCTTTTGACCGTACTCCACTCAGACCCCACATCACAGCCACTCTCAACACTGTGAATAATTATCTTTTGCTGTCTGTTGTTAAAGTAAGAGGTGAAACAGTTGTAAACTACTCCCCGTACTCCGTAATGGTCCAACTTCTGGAGCAATATTTTGTGCTCAACAGATTAACCCCGTAGTTAAATCAAAAAATATTCCCAACGTTCCAAACTATTTGTTTAACCCATCCGGTTCCTCACAAGAAGAGACGCCTTTTCTTTAGGAACGTTTATACGTGTCAAGTTGGAATTTATGACATGTACTAAGGTCTATGGTCCCTTGGCGATATAATAATAATAATAATAATAATAATAATAATAATAATTCTAAGTCAATGAAACCAAGAGATACGTCCGTATATGTCAGATGTTTTGATATTCGCATACTCACTCACTCACTAAGACGTAAAGGGTACTTCTCATGCAGCTATGATCGTGAAATTTGGCAAGAAGAAAGGTTCCGCGCAGTATAAGTAAAGGAAAAAATCCGAAAATTGTGAATCTGTAATGATACCACACGCAAAAAAATACTGCTTTCTTCATTTGTTACCCGATTTAAAACTTAAAATTAAAAAAATTCTCGACCGTCTTGAAATTCCCGGAACGGATAGCGTGCCACTGCCAGTGTCGATAACAGGTAAAAATCGTGCACGGTAGATGAATTGTATACATTCCTTACTAAATTTGTACGGAATTCCTGTGCGCGAGTCGTACTCGCACCTGGGAAGTTATATATCAGATCTTCTACCTAATACTCGTTTCGCTTCAGCGAATCTTGTTTCTATGGAAAGTATCTGTAGAAGTAATGAAAATCGGAGAGGTACAATTGTGTTGATAAATAATAAGGAACCTGGTCAGATTGACCATTTATTTATCAACACTTTTATAATATCCTCATTAGTTTTGCCTAGTATTCAGGGTGAACATAAATACAACTGACAAACTGTAGGGACGGATTCCTGACTGAAAATGGAGGAACAGACGTTCTATGAACATGTGTTCGGAAACGCATCGTTGTCACAGTAGACGGCACTGACGAATGAAAGTTCCTCTGACCGTGTGCCGCGTGTTCCTTGTGTTGCAGGCTGTGTGATTGACGCAGCGTACCGTAAACAGCAGAATGGTCCGGTACTGATGTCGGAAACAAGCCGAGATGGTGTTTGTGTATGGCCAAGCAAATGGAAGCGGTCGAGCGGTAGCATGACTATACCCAAACAAGTACATCTACATCTACATCCATACTCCGCAAGCCACCTGACGGTGTGTGGCGGAGGGTACCCTGAGCATCTCTATCGGTTCTCCCTTCCATTCCAGTCTCGTATTGTTCGTGGAAAGAAGGATTGTCGGTATGTTTCTGTGTAGGCTCTAATCTCTCTGATCTTATCCTCATGGTCTCTTCGCGAGATATACGTAGGAGGGAGCAATATACTCCTTGACTCTTCGGTGAAGGTATGTTCTCGAAACTTCAACACTAGCCCGTACCGAGCTACTTAGCGTCTCTCCTGCAGAGTCTTGCAATGGAGTTTATCTATCATCTCCGTAACGCTTTCGCTATTACTAAATGATCCTGTAACGAAGCTCGCTGCTCTCCATTGGATCTTCTCTATCTCTTCTATCGACCCTATCTGGTACGGATCCTACGCCGGTGAGCAGTATTCAAGCAGTGGGCGAACAAGCGTACTGTAACCTACTTCCTTTGTTTTCGGATTGCATTTCCTTAGGAGATTTTCCTTCACAGACACCAAGCACATCACACAACATTTCAAGACCTTTTCGGGGCATTTGTGTGGTCAAGGGTCTTTTCAGACAGACGAACGTGCAGGGAGGCGGCGGACTGTGCGTACACCAGATTTGGATGATCAGGTTCTACAGGATTCTGGCAAGAGAAACTCCCCATCGCACCCCCCTCTGATTTAATGGTAAGATGGCCCAGTGGATAGCTCAAGCATGAAAACATGAAGAAGGTGTACTGCACTGTGAAAAAAAAGCAAAAGAGGAACCGTGAACAGTCCAAGCTCAATATGTGCAACATCAAGCGAATTTGACGAACCGAGGCGTGCTAGTTACGTGGCCACAGTATTGGACAACTAAGGAGGTGACAAGTTCTCGAATGAATCTCTCTCGCCCCCCCCCCCCCCCGCCCATTTTTCCTCGCAAAATAATGAACTGTCCGTCCGATCACTGACGTGTTTAAATGTAACCGTAGGCTTCCGCGGCCGTTGTCAATGTCAATAAAATTCTTCTGGGTTAGAGACCGCATTGTCATTTATAAAATTCCTACGTTTCGGCGTCTGTTGCAAGACGCCTTCCTCAGGGTGTGTTGCTAACTGCTGAATGAGCGCAAGTGTGGGTACATATATTATAAATGACAATGCGGTCTCTAACCCAGAAGAATTTTATTGACAATGACGTGTTTGTTCACTGTATTCAAATTTGTATCTATGTCGTGGTGTAACGGCTGTTAGCAACAGCGAGGTGTAAGGAAAGGACCTCGTGAGGTACGTACCTCCAATTTATTCTACACAACTTTCTCATGTTATGGCTCTTGCGTTCCGTTTTGAAAGTTTTGACTCTTGAATTCCTTTCCTGTAACTTGGTTCACATCCGCTTATTTGTCGTTTTCATTTCTGTAAGAAGTCTATGCGGCATATCGCCTGCTCTCACTATTCTCCACATTTATTTGCGACGATAATACACTGAAGAGCCAAAGGAACTAGCACACCTGACTAATATCGTGCAGGGACCGCGCGAGCACGCAGAAGTGCCGCAACACGACATGGTGTAGACTCGACTAATGTCTGAAGACATGCTGGAGGGAATTGACACCATGAATGTTGTAGGGCTGTCCATAAATCCGTAAGAGTACGAGGGGGTGGAGATTTCTTCTGAACAGCACGTTGCAAGGCATCCCAGATATGCTCAATAATCTTCGTGTCTGGGGAGTTCGGTGGGCAGCGGACGTATTTAAACTCGGAGGAGTGTTCCTGGAGACATTCTGTAGCAATTCTGGACGTGTGGGGTGTCACATTGTCCTGCTGGAATTTCCCAAGTCCGTCGGAATCCACAGTGGACATGAATGGATGCAGGTCATCAGACAGGATGCTTACGTACGTGTCACCTGTTAAATTCGTATCTAGACGGCCGGCCGGTGCGGCCGTGCGGTTCTAGGCGCTTCAGTCTGGAGCCGCGTGTCCGCTTCGGTCGCACGTTCGAATGCTGCCTCAGACATGGATGTGTGTCATGTCCTTAGGTTAGTTAGGTTTAAGTAGTTCTAAGTTCTAGCGGACTGATGACCTCAGATGTTAAGTTCCATAATGCTCAGAGCCATTTGAACCATTTTCGTATCTAGACGTGTCAGGAGTCCAACATCACTCCAACTGCAAACGCCCCAAACTATAACAGAGCCTCCTCTACCTTGAATAGTCCCCTGCTGACAGGCAGGGTCCATGGATTCATGAGGTTGTCTCCACACCCGAACACGTCCTTGCACATGATACAGTTTGAAACGAGGCTAGTCCGACCAGGCAACATGTTTCCAATCATCAACAGTGCAATGTCGGTGTTGACGGACCCAGGCGAAGCGTAAAGACTTGTGTCGGGCGTCATCAAGGGTACACGAGTGGGCCTTCGGCTTCGAAATCTGACATGGATGATGTTTCGTTGAATGGTTCGCATGCTGACACTTGTTGATGGCCCAGCATTGAAGTCTGCAGCAATTTGCGGAACGGATGCACTTCTGTCACGGTGAACGATTCTCATCACTCGTCGTTGGTCCTATGCTTACAGGATCTTTTTCCGGCCGCAGCGATGTCGGAGATTTGTTGTCTTACAGGATTGCTGAGATTCAGGGTACACTCGTGAAATGGTCGCACGGGAAAATCCCCAGTTCATCGGTACCTCGGAGAGGTATAACATCACGTTCAAACTCATTTAAATCTTAATAACCCGCCAATGTAGACGTAGTAAACGATCTAACAACTGCGCCAGACACTTTTCGTCTTACACAGCGTTGCCGACCGCAGCGCCGTATTCCGCCTGTTTACCTATCCCTGTATTGAATATGCTCACCTATACGAGTACCAGTTTCTTTTGCTCTTGAGTGTATTTTCTTACCACATGACTCATATTCTATAAACATAGTATGAAATCTGCCACGACTACAGAAGGAGAACAGACGCGTCAGTGGCCAGACGGACAGTTCATAATTTTGTGAAAAAGAATAAAATTGGCCCCGGCGGAAGATTTTAACATGGATCTCCAACTGTAGTCCAACATTGTGACCACACAACCAAAACACATGGCTCTCGCCGTGCGCTGGAAGTAGTACATCTGGAACTTGGATCATTTCAGATTCTATTTTGCTTCGTTTTTCACAGTTCAGAACACATTCTTCCCGTTTTCGTGCTTGAGCTGTGTTCAGTGTTTGATGGGCTATCCACTGGACCAACTTGTCATTAAATCTGAGGTGGCTGGGATGGGGAGTTTCTCTTGTGAGATGACCCTGGTTGGTAGAAGCTACAGGCAAGTGGCCCACCAGTACGGTCGGAAGTACGATTTGTGTATCCTGCATGACAACCGCTACTATCCCTACCATACGCAATGAGTGCAAGTACACCACTGGCCATTAAAATTGCCACGCCACGAAGATGACGTGCTACAGACGCGAAATTTAACCGAGAGGAAGAAGGTGCTGTGATATGAAATGATTAGCTTTTCATATCATTCACGCAAGGCTGGCGCCGGTGGCGACACCTACAACGTGCTGACATGAGGAAAGTTTACAACCGATTTCGCATACACAAACAGCAGTTGACCGGCGTTGCCTGGTGCAACGTTGTTGTGATGCCTCGTGTAAGGAGGAGAAATGCGTACTTAAAGGTCGGATTGTTTCCAAACGCGATTGCCGTTTATAGTGTCGCGACATTGCTGCTCCTGTTGGTCGAGATCCAATGACTGTTAGCAGAATATGGAATCGGTGGGTTCAGGAGGGTAACACGGAACGCCGTGCTGGATCCCGACGGCCTCGTATCACTAGCAGTCGAGATGACAGGCATCTTATCCGCATGGCTGTAACGGATCGTGCAGCCACGTCTTGATCCCTGAGTCTACAGATGGGGACGTTTGCAGGACAACCATCTGCACAAATAATTCGACGACGTTTGCAGCAGCATAGACTATCAGCTCGGAGACCATGGCTGCTGTTACCCTTGACGCTGCATCACAGACAGGAGCGCCTGCGATCGTGTACTCAACGACGAACCTGGGTGTACGAATGACAAAACGTCATTTTTTTGGGTGAATTCAGGTTCTGTTTACAGCATCATGATGGTCGCATACGTGTTTGGCGACATCACGGTGAACGCACATTGGAAGCGTGTATTCGTCATCGCCATACTGGCGTATCACCCGGCATGATGGTATGGGGTGCCACTGGTTACACGTCTCGGTGCAGTCATGGACTGGGCGGCTGGTCCCGACGGTTGTTCGAGTCCTACCTCGGGCATGGCTGTGTGTGTGTGTTTGTCCTTATGATAATTTAGGTTGAGTAGTGTGTAAGAGTAGGGACTGGTGACCTTAGCAGTTAAGTCCCATAAGATTTCACACACATATGAACATTTTCGTACTCTATCATGAGGTACTGGAGGAAGTAAAGCGGTATGGACAGATCGTGAGTCGTGCTTTGGGTCGCCCAGTGGTAGAGCACTTGCCTGTGAGAGGTGAAGGTAGTGTGTTCGTGTCCCAGTCTTGCATACAATTTTAATCTCCTAGGAAAACTTGCCAAGAGTTTTTACACGTTACTCCCGCTATCTGGTGTATGAGGAGGGCTCGCGTACCTCACTGCTAGTGAAAGCAGAGGCAGTTCTATCCCCTGTCCAGCACACAGTTTTAACATGGCACTCACAATAGACAAAGCGCTCACTTCGCCGAGAGTAGATAAAAAATCGACATTTGTTCGTAAAGTGTTTGTCATGTAGTTCACGTGCTTGCAGTGAGTATCGTTCCATAAAGTGTCTTGAAGCAAATCATTTTCAACCTTCGATAGACTCATAACAGAGCATACATACAGTGAGTCACCGATTTAGTTCAAGTTCTGCAGTAGATGTAACAAATGCTGCTCTGGTATGAACTGTTTCGAAGATATCGAAGATATCTCAGCTAATCCCGCGCGGCCATGGTAGAGTACTTGCTCGCGAAAGGCTAACGTCATGGATCCAAGTCCCGGCCCTGCACACAGTTTTAATCTACCAGGAAATTTCATTTCAATGCATACTCAGTTGAAGAGTGAAAATTTCATCCTGGAAACAGTCACCCTGGCTGCACCTTAGTCATGTCTCTACGCAATATCCTTTCTTCCAAGAGTGCTACTCTTACAAGTTAATCAGGAGAAATTCTGTGAAAGAAGTTGAGCTGCTGGTTGAAGCAAAGGTATGGGGACGGAAGTCGTGTTTGGGTGTCCGGCTTGTAGAGCACTTGCCCACAGATGGCAAATGTCGCTGGTTTGAGTACCAGCCCCGAATAGCGATTGGACCTGCCAGGAAGTTTCAAATTGGCGCACACTCAGCTGCAGAGTGAAAATTGAATCATATTTTTTTTTTACTGATTCTTTGTAGGACGCCTTTCTAGTCCAATTCTTATTTGTCGCCGGCTTACCTATGATTTAAGACTGTGTCAAGCTTCTGATGATGAGATTTTAATCTGTTGGAAACGATAAAATGAATGTAATAACAAATTTTGTGTAGCCGATGACGGATTTTTATTTTAAAGGCTACGCGTCGCAGCTGCTATTAGCAGCTACGAAAAAAAAGAGAGGGTTGAAATTGTCACTACTCTTGTGTTACTAATAAATGCCCTGGGGAAATCTACATTGAGAAGGATCCAGTGGAGTGGAGAATCTAACCCTCTAACAGACCACACACTCCGTCCAGGTGGCTCCTAGCAACTTCCACCACAAAAAACAAAAACTGGATAACCGTTCGAAGCAAACAGGTAAGAACCACACACTATCACCTCAGTTATAGTTTCCGCTGGAACAAATATAATCCATTGGCTTCGATTAAACCTTGCCAAGTTCGTCACTTTTATCGAGCCAACTAATGTATCCCCTTTCTACTACGAGATCTCTTCTACTGGGTCAGCGCGTGCTCGCTGAACTACAGCACTAGCGTGGAAAACCCGAAAGCTGCCTCGGCAGAATCCACACCCGCAAACGAGACCACACTTTAGAATGTTTGCGAACTCTCCGTACTGGGAAAGTAATCTTGTTGACCACCAAGAACAGGCCGGCGTGGCCGAGCGGTTCTAGCCTCTTCAGTCTGGAACCACGCGGCCGCTACATTCGCAGGTTCGAATCCTGCCTCGGGCATGAATGTGTTTGATGTCCTTAGGTTAGTTAGATTTAACTAGTTCTAGGTTCTAGGGGACTGATGACCTCAGATGTTAAGTCCCGTAGCGCTCAGAGCCATTCGAACCATTTGATCATCAAGGATGTCGACTGTCGCACGCTTAAGGCTAGGTTCTCACTCAAAATGGTCAAAAATTTAATATTTATTACATTTTTTGAAAGGTGTAACTGTCAATAATGTTGAGACGAAAAGGTTCTTTTATCCCGTGGGTTGCAAAACTTTCTACAGCCCATTGTTCGAAGCAGTGTCACGGCCGTCGTGGGACGGTCTTAGCCAGAGACGCCCGACTCAGGTAGAAAACTTGTAGTGCCGTGACGCACGTTCACAAAATGATTCATATTGCAGCAAGCATCGAAACATATTCGCCTAAAAAGCTGAAGAACAAGATGTGCAGGCTGCCGAACGCAGCACATCCAGCTCAGCCAGATCGACTTTTCTCGTCAAGAAGAGCCAGGGAATTTCTCTCCAGGAACAATTCGAGTTAGAGGAAGCGTTGATACACGGTCCTGGAATTGCAGACTAAGCGTAAGTAACGAAAACACTTTTTTGGTCAAACGTTGGTGAAAATTGGTCAAAACATAATTTTTGGTCCGCCATATTGCATTAGCCGCTTTGAATTTTGAAAATCTAACTTCAGATTCGTGCTCAGCGACATCAAAAATATATAATATCATGTAGTTTTTATGAAAATTGAATTAATAATACATATAAAAGTTTTCCCTAAACTTTAAACAGGTTTTTCTCGAACAACGATTTTTCAAAACTGCGTTCAGCATAAAATAAAAACGGTTGAACTTATTAACTTCTGCCTTCGACTGACCACCGAAAAGTATACACTTTTCTTGTGAGCTTTACCGAGCGAGGTGGCGCAATGGTTACCACACTGGACACGCATTCTGGAGGACAATCGTTCAACCCGCGTCCTGATTTAGGTTTTCTGTGATTTCCCTAAATCATTTCGAGCAAATGCCGAGTTGGATCCTTTGAAAGGGCACGGCCGACATGCTTCTCCATCCTTCCCTATCAGAAGGGACCTACGACCTCGCTCTTTGGTCCCCTCCCCCATATCAATCATCCAGTCGACCAAACTTGGCCGCTTAAAACCACATGAAATTTGTTAATATTAACTATTTTTTGTAAAGCCATAAAGAGTGAAAGAAAACCTGAAACATCAAACTCAAAGTTCGAGTTAGCACCATATCGCTAAAGTTAAGGTTGTTTCTTTGTGGGTAGGTATCAGCTGGCATAAATTTAATTTAATATCGACTGATGTTATCCATTTTTGATTTCGGATAACTCCTGATGTGTTACACTGCACTCAGTATGCATACCTAATGCTCGCAGGCCCTTAATCAAACCATAACTACGCTATTTTTTTTGTATTGAAAATCTAAAATAAAGTGCAAAGTATGATCAGCCATAATCCGCAAACAGATGCTTTGTATGTCTTTTCATTGTCTCAAAAATAATTCCAGACTTCGCCTATTATTTGGTCAATTCATTGAGAGCCTGGCCTTAAGCCGTCTGCACACGGAGCGTGCATTCGAACGTCAAAGTTGAGCGAGCCGAGTTTCTGAAGTCACAGCGTTTAAAAAGAGAGTCTTCCCAAACAGGTAAAGCAATATGTGGCATAACATATTCTGAACGTGAGTTTGAACGTAGGCAAGTGACATGGAAGAACGCCATCTACGTTACAGGCACGCCATCGCTTTTCAGTACAGAGTCGGCAGACGCCAAGCGACTCTCAGTTGAAGCCCGTATTTCGTGGGTTTTATATTGTAGCTTACATCATATGAATGTATTCTTTTCAAAGCAACAGCAAACTCATATCGCGAAAATCCGTCATTTTTTGGTACGATTTGTCGTGTTAAATTATGGGAAACTTCGTATTGGTGGTTAAAGAATTTTCGAATTTTAACTTGTGTGTTGTGAAAGTATACCGGTTCAACGCAAAGCCACATTGAAGATCAATCAATAACTCATATTTCTTGGTAAGATTTGTTACAATTAAACGTCAGTTAATAAAACATCTGCAATTAAAGCCTTCGGGAGATGGTAACAGCCGGCCGCGGTAGCCGAGCGGTTCTAGACGCTTCAGTCTGGAACCGCGCGGCTGCTGTGGTCGCAGGTTCGAATCCTGCCTCGGGCATAGATGTGTGTGATGTCCTTAGGTTTAAATAGTTCTGAGTCTAGGGAACTGATGACTTCCGATATTACGTCCCATAGTGCCTAGAGCCATTTTTTATGGTAACACACAAGAAAAGATAGTGATACACGAGATAACGTCGCACGAGGTAGAAGTTCTGCTTAGTGTAATGAATAGAGAGGCAGATTTATAGAGTAGCGCCGCGCGGGATTAGCCGAGCGGTCAAGGGCGCTGCAGTCATGGACTGTGCAGCTGCTCCTGGTGGAGGTTCGAGTCCTCCCTCGGGCATGGGTGTGTGTGTTTGTCCTTAGCATAATTTAGGTTAAGTAGTTTGTAAGCTTAGGGACCGATGACCTTAGCAGTTAAGTCCCATAAGATTTCACACACATTTGAACATTTTGTTATAGAGTAGTGTGGGATGTGTTGTAGATTCACCCACAGTTCACAGTTTTGTGTGTGTGTGTGTCTGTGTGTGTTTGTGTGTAACACTACTACATTAAATTCTCTTAGGAGTATGTTCGTTGGATTGGCTTTATCCTCGTAGAAGAGTGCTTGCACAACTTGCAATAAGATTTTTGCACTTTCTTGTTTAGTTTTGTATTTCACACACGCTAAAGATTCTGCTACTTAATAAAAACAGTGGTCAAATAAGAACGGCTTTAGGATTACGCTAAAAATGAATATGCTTAAATAATTTTTATCTTATGTGAAAGACAAGTGTAAATTTATATCCCACTTTTTGTAATAGAACTTTTATAAGCTGATACCCTTACTAACTGTATGCGGAACTTTCCTTTGTTTGCCTCATAAAATGTGGATATGGAAGTTTTTATGGTTCAAATGGCTCTGAGCACTATGGGACTTAACATGTAAGGTCATTAGTCCCCTAGATCTTAGAACTACTTAAACCTAACTAACCTAAGGACATCATACACATCCATTCCCGAGGCAAGATTCGAACCTGCGGCCGTAGCGGTCGCGCGGTTCCAGACTGAAGCGCCTAGAACCTCTCGGCCACGAAGATTTTATTTGTAATACAGAGAGAACAACATGATTAGCATATGGACACGGGAGGAAATGTGCGTTTTAGTAGAACTAACACAGGAATTTTAGTCCCATACAGTTCGGAAACTATTTGTGATCTATCAGCCAAAAACATCCGACGACTGTCTTTGGGTCGCGCAGCGATTGCATATAGCCGTACACCACGTTGAGGCCTACGTACCATATGCACAAGCCGCATCATTTCTGAGCGTTCAGCAGCACGTTGAACTCAGCTCGCTCAACGTTGATGTTCGAATGCACGAACCGTGTGACGTCGGGTTTAGTGAGGAATGATTCACCGCCAGGACAGGCCAGGATGGGTACACGTCATTAGGCTTTCTAGGTTCTGCTGGGGACCCCGACGGCCTCACGGCGTCAAGCCTGCGGTTCTGCGGGAGCCGTTGAAGGCCACACGGCAGGCAACGTGCTAAAATACAAACCTTCTCCACCAGAAGGCACTCGACTCTCCTCCTATGCTCAACGACAGCTTTAGACCGACCACTCTTTTTCGTGAGTCCCAAGTCACTGTACAACATTGCTCTAACATTCAGCTTCATTTTGTCCATAGCTGCCAGTGTTGCTTTTGTGCATTCTAAGAAAGAATACACGAGTCGTGATTTTTATTTCACGACATGGTGCATTTAGAACGCTGCAGACTCTTCTTCAAATGCTTCAGCAGTCTACATCTTTTATTATTTTTTTTTAAATTTAGGTTATTGATTCTGTTGAGAGTACATGGGTATACCTCAATGTGGAATATTTTGACTTCAATTTTCACAAAACTGAACTATTTTCAACTGTGGTTACTTAGTTGTACGAGTGCACGGACGTATTTTTATGAACGTGCACACTTTCCTAATATCCAAACGTAAAGATGCTACATTTCCACCTGTACGCAGGTGTTGCTAGTTCTGAGATGTACAAAGGCGTTACATTATTGTTTATACATATCCGTCATTTTCAAAAATAATTATTTGTGCAGATAAGAGATACGGCCTTACGTTATGAAATAGTTGCAATTATTAAAAATTGATATTTTTTTCATAATGTGAGGCCACAGTCATATTTCTTTAAAGTCAGTACCGCCATTAGACTGTTTTTTATTTGCAGTGGTACATTTACACGAACATGACTACGGCTTCAGAGTGCCATTATCAAGTGTTTTAAGTGTTATACAGTGCCTAAGATGGCTTACTGTCGTATTTAAAATACACTATTAGGCATGTATCGACCCTTAGACAATGTGTCTAATAGTATATTTTAAATACGACAGTATGCCATCTTAGGCACTGTATAACAATTAAAACACTTCATAATGGCACTTTGAAGCCGAAATCATGATCGTATAAATATAATACTGCAAATAAATACAGTCTAATGGCGGTAATGACTTTAAAGAAATATTAAACATTTGTTTCTCTAGGTAACATTAAACATTTTTAATCGCCGAAAAATGTGTTTCTGTTAAACTCAGTTAGTTCATTTAAAAAGTTTTCAGAAATTTGTTCTCTGTGTTGCAATGTTTATAACTTTTCTAGCAGATCTATCTCTACAGCCCCATTATACTCCGCAAGCCACCTTGCGGTCTGCGATGGAGGGTATTTTGTATTCCACTTCGTTGCCCCCCTTGTCTGTTCCAGTCGCAAATACACTACTGGCCATTAAAATTGCTACACCAAGAAGAAAAGCAGATGACAAACGGGTATTCATTGGACAGATATATTATACTAGAACTGACATGTGATTACATTTTCACGCAATTTGGGTGCATAGATCCTGAGAAATCAGTACCCAGAACAACCACCTCTGGCCGTAATAACAGCCTTGATACGTCTGGGCATTGAGTCAAACAGAGCTTGGATGGCGTGTACAGGTACAGCTGCCCATGCAGCATCAACACGATACCACAGTTCATCAAGAGTAGTGACTGGCGTATTGTGACAAGTAAATTGCTCGGCCACCATTGACCAGGCGTCTTCAATTGGTGAGAGATCTGGAGAATGTGCTGGCCAGGGCAACAGTCGAACATTTTCTGCATCCAGAAAGGCCCGTACAGGAGCTGCAACATGCGGTCGTGCATTATCCTGCTGAAATGTAGGGTTTCGCAGGGATCGAATGAAGGGTAGAGCCACGGGTCGTAACACATCTGAAATGTAACGTCCAATGTTCAAAGTACCATCAGTGCGAACAAGAGGTGACCGAGACGTGTAACCAATGGCATCCCATACCGTCACGCCGGGTGATACGCCAGAATGGCGATGACGAATACACGCTTCCAATGTGCGTTCACCGCAATGTCGCCAAACACGGATGCGACCATCATGATGCTGTAAACAGAACCTGGATTCATCCGAAAAAATGAAGTTTTTCCATTCGTGCACCGAGGTTCGTCGTTGAGTACACGATCGACGGCGCTCCTGTCTGTGATGCAGCGTCTAGGGTAACCGCAGCCATGGCCTCTGAGCTGATAGTCCATGCTGCTGCAAACGTCGTCGAACTCTTCGTGCAGATGTTTGTTATCTTGCAAACGTCCCCACCTGTTGACTCAAGGACCGAGACGTGGCTGCACGATCCGTTACAGCCATGCGGGTAAGATGCCTGTCATCTCGACTGCTAGTGATACGAGGCCATTGAACCCAGAACGGCGTTCCGTATTACCCTCCTGAACCCACCGATTCCATATTCTGCTAAGTCATTGGATCTCGACCAACGCGAGCAGCAATGTTGCGACACGATAAACGGCAATCGCGATTGGAAACAATCCGACCTTTAGGTACGCATTTCTCCTCCTTACACGAGGCATCACAACAACGTAGCACCAGGCAATGTCGGTCAACTGTTGTTTGTGTATGAGGAATCGGTTGGAAGCTTTCCACATGTCAGCACGCTGTAGTTGACGCCACCGACGCCAACCTTGTGTGAATGCTCTGAAAATCTAATCATTTGCATATCACAGCACCTTCTTCCTGTCGGTTAAATTTCGCGTCTGTAGCACGTCATCTTCGTGGTGTAGCATTTTTAATGGCCGGTAGTGTAGTTCGCGGGAAGAACGATCGAGGGTAAGCTTCCGTGTGGGCTCCATCCTCTCTAATCTTATCTTCATAGTCTTTTCGCGAGGTGCACGTGTACATAGGAGGAAGCAACGTATTGGTCGACTCTTCTACGAGCGCACGCTCTCGCAACGTCAGCGATAAACCACACCGTGGTGCAGAACGCCTCTCTCCCAGCTTCTGCCACTGGAGTTGGTTGATCATCTCTGTGGCGCTTTCGTGCACACAAAATGAACATCTAATGAAACGCACCGCTCTTTTTTGGATCTTATCTGTTTCCTCTATCAGTCTCATGTGATACGGACTGACGAGCAATATTCAAGTGTTCGCCGAACAAGTAGTTTGAAATCTGCTTCCTTTGTTAATGCATTGCATTTCCTGAGAATTCTTCCAATGAATATCAGTCTGGCATCTGTCTTGTGCACGATTAACTCGTTCCACTTCAAATCGCCCTGCATGCATACTCCTAGATATTTTATGGAAGTAACTGCCTCCAGTGCTTGTTCGGCGCTCGTGTAATTATACAGTAAAGGGTATTTCTGCCTATACGTTCGCAATACGCCACATTTCCTTATGTTGCGTGTCAGTTGGCACTCCAAGCACCAAGCGTCGAACCTCTGAAGGTCTTCCTGTATTTCGTTACAATTTTCTAGAGCCAATCAGCTTTAGGAACATGAAGCAGGCATTTCAATATGCCGTTTCCTTCTCCCACGATCAGCACTACCTTACAAACTGCTGCTTCCCACCAGACCTTCTCAACAGTTTATTTCCAACAGTTGTTGTCAAACAGTGGCCATCTTGCAAAAATCACTCGTCTTTGAAAACAGCACAGCACATACAGATCACAACAAATTTCTATACCTACGTATCTAAGTCTGCATCTATACTCTGCAGACAATTATAAAGTGCACAGCAAAGAATAATTCCATTGTACCACTTACCAGGACCTCTTTGTATTTCGTTTGCTTGTGCAGTCCAGGAAGAATGATTGGTTAAATGCCTCTGCGAGTACTGTAACTAATTTAATCGCGACTGTACGGTCCCTACAGGACCGACACATACAGGGTTTTAGAGTAATTCTAGATCCCTTACTTAATAATGGTTCTTGAAATTTTTAATTGAGCTACGCTGTATAGTTGGCGTCTGTCTTCAAGCATCTGCTGCTTACTTTATCTGCTACTGAACCTATTTGATAATTCCATTTCCTACTCCCGCAAGTTTTTGTACCCAAGTATTTGTATACGCTGACTGATTCCAACTGCAACTCATTGACACTATAAACATACGATACTAGGTTTTTTCGTTTTCTGAAGTACGTAATTTTACATTTTCCTTTAATGCGAGTTGCAAATCCTTTCATTACTTTGAATTCTTTTCAAGATCTGACTGACAGTCGCAGTTTTATTGAGACACAACATTAGTATAGTTAACTACATTATTTGCTAAAAGACTGAAGTTTCTATTTATATAGTTTCACAGATCATTAATATACAGGGTGATTCACAAGTAAAGTTCCATAGGTCAAATCCACTATTAGTGCAGACAGTGGAAACTACAAGGAAGGTACGACCCACTACCACCACACTGCCAAAATGATTAGTCGCATACAGTGTATGTACTATAACATGGCCGGTTATCTTTGAGCCAAACGATTAACGTAGTCCGACAGAAGGTTATTAAAGGGGCAACAGATGCCAAGCATTTGTAGTGTGGTGCTATTGAACAGTGTAGTGACCTGTAGAGCTGTGTACCCATATCAGGAGAAGGTGGAAATGATCCTTATCCATGCGGCAGGTGTGAGTGTACGGGAAGCAGCAGAGTACGACACGTGACATCCAAACCAACGTAAGCCTAACACAGAATAATTGGCCGTTTAATGGAACAGTTCAAGTCTGCAGGTTGTGTTCTCCAGAAAAGACGTTCTGGACGACCATGCGCATCAACAGGGGATACAAAATCAGAAGCTGTGCTACATGAGGCGATGGTGAGTCCAACTCGGTCAACGGAGAGGGAGGCAAAGGAACGCGGCATCAGCCATACCTCCTTATCTAGGATGCTGTCATCTAATCATTTTCACCCCCATCGAAACCACGGTGTGCAGGAACTCTTCGGTGATGATACTGACAGCTTAGTTCAATTCTGTGAATGGTTTGAGGAAAGGCACATACACCAGCGGAACGTCGAAGTTGATATTTTCTCTAGCGATGAAAGCAGTTCCCGTTCTAATAGGAAAGGCAAACGCCGTCTTTTGGGCAAACGACAATCCCCATCTCGCAGTCCGGGCGCAAGCTCACACTGCCTCTAGGTTAAATGTGTGGTGTGGCATAAATGAGGATGTCCTCATTGGTCCCACATTTCTCAATGGCACATTCATTGCTGCACACTACAGATATAGTCTTAAGGAAACATAACTACCCTATTTGGACGATCCACCTCTCGAACGGAGAGGCAGGTTTTTCTTCCAGCGGGACTGCGCACCTACACGCTTTGGACGAAACGTCCTCCACCTCCTGGATGAAGTTCTTCCTGGGAGTTGGATTGGCAGATGGCGTCCGGCAGAATGGCCACCTACGTATCCAAATATGGCGCCACTGGTCTTTTTCCTGCGGAGATACTGAAGCGTCCCCTTAGAAAATACACTCCTGGAAATGGAAAAAAGAACACATTGACACCGGTGTGTCAGACCCACCATACTTGCTCCAGACATTGCGAGAGGGCTGTACAAGCAATGATCACACGCACGGCACAGCGGACACACCAGGAACCGCGGTGTTGGTCGTCGAATGGCGCTAGCTGCGCAGCATTTGTGCACCGCCGCCGTCAGTGTCAGCCAGTTTGCCGTGGCATACGGAGCTCCATCGCAGTCATTAACACTGGTAGCATGCCCCGACAGCGTGGACGTGAACCGTATGTGCAGTTGACGGACATTGAGCGAGGGCGTATAGTGGGCATGCGGGAGGCCGGGTGGACGTACCGCCGAATTGCTCAACACGTGGGGCGTGATGTCTCCACAGTACATCGATGTTGTCGCCAGTGGTCGGCGGAAGGTGCACGTGCCCGTCGACCTGGGACCGGACCGCAGCGACGCACGGATGCACGCCAAGACCGTAGGATCCTACGCAGTGCCGTAGGGGACCGCACCGCCACTTCCCAGCAAATTAGGGACACTGTTGCTCCTGGGGTATCGGCGAGGACCACTCGCAACCGTCTCCACGAAGCTGGGCTATGGTCCCGCACACCGTTAGGCCGTCTTCCGCTCACGCCCCAACATCGTGCAGCCCGCCTCCAGTGGTGTCGCGACAGGCGTGAATGGAGGGACGAATGGAGACGTGTCGTCTTCAGCGATGAGAGTCGCTTCTGCCTTGGTGCCAATGATGGTCGTATGCGTGTTTGGCGCCGTGCAGGTGAGCGCCACAATCAGGACTGCATACGACCGAGGCACACAGGGCCAACACCCGGTATCATGGTGTGGGGAGCGATCTCCTACACTGGCCGTACACCTCTGCTGATCGTCGAGGGGACACTGAATAGTGCACGGTACATCCAAACCGTCATCGAACCCATCGTTCTACCATTCCTAGACCGGCAAGAGAACTTGCTGTTCCAACAGGAAAATGCACGTCCGCATGTATCCCTGCCACCCAACGTGCTCTAGAAGGTGTAAGTCAACTACCCTGGCGAGCAAGATCTCCGGATCTGTCCCCCATTGAGTATGTTTGGGACTGGATGAAGCGTCGTCTCACGCGGTGTGCACGTCCAGCACGAACGCTGGTCCAACTGAGGCGCCAGGTGGAAATGGCATGGCAAGCCGTTCCACAGGACTACATCCAGCATCTCTACGATCGTCTCCATGGGAGAATAGCAGCCTGAATTGCTGCGAAAGGTAGATATACACTGTACTAGTGCCGACATTGTGCATGCTCTGTTGCCTGTGTCTATGTGCCTGTGGTTCTGTCAGTGTGATCATGTGATGTATCTGACCCCAGGAATGTGTCAATAAAGTTTCCCCTTCCTGGGACAATGAATTCACGGTGTTCTTATTTCAATTTCCAGGAGTGTATTATGAACGAGTGTGCTGATAAACCTCTTACATTACTGGATTTTCAAACAGCTGAGCACAACTGAACGTACTTAGACATTTCGATCTTTACTTATTCTGATCAACACTAAACTGACACACAATATTTTTAGCGCAACGCAATCTGACTTTCAATAATGTCTACAAAAGAATGGCCCGGACTAACAATAAACTATACCTTTCATGAATCACTTACCTCACAAAAATCTTCGTTACTAGAACTACTGCAAGACAGCGAGCGCCAATACTGCCAGCTAAATAAAAGATTCTAACTAGTGAAGGCACTAACCGCTTATAGGCATACTTAGCAAATGAAAGATTTTGATAGACAACAAACAAAGTATTTACCTTAATAGCGTTCAAAAGTCACAGTATATATATCAGTTCATGACATCCAGTCTTACAAATTTACTGTCTCTGATGGACACACGTCCAGATCATCCGCTCTCAAAACTCCGCCATCTCTCTCCCCACATCCACCACTGCTGGCGGCTCACCTCCAACTGCGCAACGCTACGCTCTGTTCACATCCAGCTGCCCAACACTACAATGGCGAATATTCCAGCAATGCCAACCAGCCACAGACTGCACACAGCACAGCCAGTGATTTTCATACCGAGCGCTAGGTGACGTTACCAACATGAAAACCAAAACAGCCTACTTACAACACTTCAAGTCTACAGTGTACACCAACACACCGAGAACATTAACTGATCTGCAGGAGAACATCACCATCGCCTGTACAGAAATACTGACAGTGACGTTGCGGTCAGTGTCTAGTAGTGTCCATCGCAGTCTTCGGACGTGTCGTCCACAGGATGGCAGTCAGTTTGAACACCTTCTGCAACAGAGGTATGTGCCACCGGGGATGATAGTTGCATTGTATCCTTAAGTTTCAGATCGTCATTAACCAATGACGTAACATTTTCTTTGCACTATTTACGCTCATCTGTAGGACGCGTTCGTCTCTTTGTATTTTCGCTGTCTCCATTATTTACTTCTTCCTTCTATGGTCCGAGCTATGGAATCACCAGTGTAGACTTTGTCCTTTGGAACGTGGATTTTGAATCAACGGTTATAATGTAAAAGGCGGACTATCGAAAGATTGACCCATCACCTGCAATCTCAGATACCGAAAACTAGCCTTGGTGCTCGCAATGGCCACCAAAGGGGCCAGGAAACGATATGTTACAAGACATGCGAGAGGAGCGGCTTTGAACTTTTTCTTCGGAGGAAAGGTGGTGTGGCGTCACTCCATCGATTGCCATTTTGTTTCTGGTTCGAAGTGATGATGCCATGTTTCATCGCTTGTGACGATGTTCGACAAATTTTGTCACTGTCAGCCTCGTAACGCTCAAGCAATTTCCCGCAGATGGTCCTTCATTGCCCTTTATAGTATTTGTTAGGCGGCGAGCAACTTAGAGGTTATACATAAACTGGTGGACGAATGTGTCAGTACTACCAACGAAGACGCCCAGTTGTGGAGAGAGAAGTGTGGGATCTGTCGATCACCTCGAATGACCGGCCGGTACGCGGGAGATTGGATGCGTTGTTGCGATGATGACATATGCCTCACCCAACGACTCACCGTGCTTTTGTTCACTGCTAGGTCTCCGTAGACATTCTGTAAGCACCTTTGAATATCTACGATGCTCAGGTTTTCCGCCGAAAGAAACTCAACGGCAGCTCTCTCCTTGGAACGCAACTCCTTTCAGACTCCATTTTGAAGGCCACGTATAGCGCCGCCACCTATCCGAATTTCATGAAACTATAGCGGCTGAAGCGCGAACATATCACGAAGTCCCATAAAAAATTCCGCATTATTGTCAACAGAAATTACCTGAAAAAAAATTACGAGTTTCGTTTGAAAAGTCCGTGCAAAAATAAAAACTTCTTTCGTGTTTGGGGTAAACCTTTTTTTTATTTTTCGACATAGTCTCCTTTCAGACTTATACACTTCGTCCAACGCTGTTTTAATTTGTTGATCCCTTTCGAATAATAATAATTGTCCAAGTGTGCAAAATACCTATTAGTTGCTGCAACCCTCCTCGTTTGAATAAAATCTTTGTCCCGCCAGCCATTTCTTCAAATTGCGGAACAAATAGTAGTCCGGGGGAGCCAAGTCTGGAGAATAGGGGGGATGTGAAACGAGATGGAATCCAACTTCCATTAATTTTACGACCACAACTCTGAGGTGTGTGCTGGTGCATTATCGTGATGAAAAAGGACTTTTTTGCGGTCCAATCGCCGGCGTTTTTCTTGCAGCTCGGTTTTCAAACGGTCCAATAACAATGAACAACATTCACCTGTAATAGTTTGACCCTTTTCCAGATAGTCGATAAGGGTTATCCCTTCCGAATCCCAAAAGACAGTCGCCATAACCTTTCCGGCCGAAGGAATGGTCTTTGCCTTTTTTGTTGCAGATTCTGCCTTGGTAACTCATTGTTTAGATTGTTGTTTAGTCTCAGGAGTATAGACATGTATCCATGTTTCATCCACAGTAACGAAATGACGCTTAAAGTCCTGCGGATTCTTCCTAAACAGCTGCAAACCATCCTTGCAACACTTCACCCGACTCCGTTTTTGGTCAATCGTGAGCAATCGCGAAACCCATGTTGCAGATAGCTTTCTCATGTCCAAATGTTAATACAAAATATTATGTACCCGTTCATTCGAGATGCCCACAGCACTATCAGTCTCACGCATCTTAACTCTCTTGTCACCCATCACCATATCATGGATTTTATCAATGATTTCTGGAGTCGTAAACCCCACAGGGCGTCCAGAACGTTCAGGATCACTTGTGCCCATATGGCCACTCCGAAAATTTTGAAACCACTTATAAACTGTTCTAATCGAAGGTGCAGAGTCAACGTAATGTTTATCAAGCTTCTCTTTAGTCTCCTGAGGCATTTTGCCTTTCATAAAGTAATGTGTAATCACCACACGAAATTCTCTTTCGTCAATTTTTTGACGATCACTCGACTTCCTTGATTTATATGAATACCAAACACAAAGAAATCGACCTATATGGATGAAACATGTGCGTTCTTTCCAAAGATGCTACTAACTAAACATGATCTCGATCATAGAGTAAATTTCTCTGGAGTGATTATTCACATGCGCAGAACAGATTTTGTGTTGTCAACATACATTGCCGGCCTGGTCATGTGTTCTCGGGACGTCGTGTGTTTGTCCGTATAGCGCCCTGTATATTTCGAATGTCACTACATCACTAGCGCAGACGGATTCTTTTCGTACGTGTCGTGGATTATTTATATATGTTGCGCAGACATTTTAACAGAATCCATTTGATACCGGGAATAAACCAGCTACGTAACTTTTAAGGGCAAGTGATATTGCATTTTGCTTCTTCGCGATAGGTGTCGCAGTTGAGATGCACTCGATTTTTGGTAGTTTTCGGTATGATACGGCACTTTATAGTACTACAAAGCCTGACGTACATTTTTGCAGTAATAGTCTTGCAAAACGACTTCGCAGTACGCTAGTAATTTTGCAAGTGTCCGAAAAACACCGAATTTGCCACACATTAGCGATTATATCCCTGCTAATTCGTCCTTTTCTTCTGCTTTTTCTGCGTATTTATTTTCTCGTTCTTGCGACCTGAAGCACAATTTTTCTTACTGGTGACACTTTGAAGTGTTTATTTAACGCATTTTACGTACTTGCTCCCAGTTTATCAAATAAATAGTAGACGGAGTAAGAAGGGGGAAAAAGGCAATCGGAGAATAAATGTACTGTAAAGCAAATACAGTTGGTCATGTAACAGTCAACCCATATAACACCATTACGAGAAGTGGAAAGTGACACAAATGAAAGTTTTTGGGGACATGTTTACTAATATTTTACGCTTCTTAATCAAATGGCGAAGAAAATAAATTGAAGGCAAAATACACAAAGAAGATGAATGTATACTTTGATTAGCTACACTATTGTGTTTTTTATTTGATTTATGCAGAAAATCTATTTTAGCTGAAGAAATTGGTAGTAGGTGCTGTGGAAAATTAAAAATAGCTGGTATAGCATCTACCTTCAGACACACACGTCCAAATTTTTCTCTGTCTAAACATTCCTGTTCAAAGTGTTTTGTACATACTTTGGAATATTTTGTGGGGACAAAATTACTCCTCCTTATTTTCTGGAGCCACATATTTACTCGTTGTTCGGGAAACTAAAATATAAATTACACATAATCATTCTCCATGTCCTAGACACACTTAACATGGTCTCCTACTGTAACATTACAGTAAACAAAAAGGTTTGGACACACATATTATACGAAGACAATTACAGACTCCCACACTATTGAATTTATCTGTCTCCCGTCTTTCAAATCTACATACATAAACGACAAGTCACTGACAAATGCATGGAGGGTAGTATTTACTGAAACAACTAACCATTCCGTTTCCTGCTCCACTGACAAATTTACGAGAGGAAGCGATTGTTTGTAAGCTTTTGTACGAGACGTAATATCTGTTATATAGTCATAAAATCGTAGAAAAATAGGTCTACAGAATCAAGCCTTAATTATAATGCGTCTCGAAATTTTTAAACATAGTACCCATGAAAAGTTACTATCCCTCCTTTCACATATTTTTCTTTGCATCCGTAGCAACAACAGTAATTCACCGTCGCTATTGCACTATCAACAAACGGCGAAAACACAAAAAGAACTCTTGATATTATAAACTTCAAACGCTGCGGAAAGCACACACGCACAGCGAAGTCCCGAGAACACGTGACAATCCAGGTTTAATGTTGACAACATGCGCAGAACTCAATGCTCACTACAGAGATATTTATGATCTCGATATGCGCCAGTGATGTCATCTCTCGGACTTTGTACGGACTTTTCAAACGCCCGTCGTATTACATTGCTAATTTAACGCCCCTTGTATGTTACAATGCACGTTCCAGTCATATGAAGATTAGTGATTACCCTTTCGAAACATGATGTTTATTGCAAAAGGTGATGAAATATGCAAATAAAGCACTTTGCGAAATTGTTGTGTTTGTCAGAAATGACTTTTGAAAGACCTTCTGTGCCTTATAAAAGCACAGAATGATGGACGGTGGATTCTGCATTGAGACCTCTCAGCGAGTCGCGTTCAGCTCGGACAACCTACGGAAAGTGAGCCTGTACAAAGAAGGTGATGAATATGCATGAAGCGGTGCTCACGCTGACCAGTCTGCTGGCTGAGCGGAGCGGAGAGGTCGTGGAGCAAACCGCGTCCCACCAGGCGGTGTTTGCCTGCGGCTGTTCGCGGAAAACGGCCCTCGCACCCGTGTGTGCGTGTGAGTGCGTGTGTGTACCCGGCCACCGGCGCTGCGACAACACGCCGCCACCCGGCACACCAACCGACTCACTGCTGCCGCTCGCTATCTTCACGCGGCAGTCCTCACCGTCTGTTACACTTTCTACATCTCCGTCTGTACTCCGCGGATCACTGTGAAGTACATGGTAGAGGGTGCATTTCATTGTACCAGTTACAAGGGTTTCCTCCCGTTCCATTCATGTATCATGCGCAGGGAAGAGTGGTTGCCTAAATGCCTCTGTGCGTGCTGCTGTAATTAATCTGATCTTCGCCTCACGGTCCCTACGTGAGCTATACGTGAGCGCTTGTAGTATAGTCCTAGGGACATCAATGAAAGCCAGTTCTTGAAACTTTGTTAGTAGACTTTTTCGAGATAGTTAACAAATAACTTGAAGAGTCTTCCATTTCAGCTTCTGCAGCATCTCCGTCACGTCCTCCCAGGGGCCAAAAAACCTGTGACCATTCGTGCTGCCCTTCTCTGTACATGTTCAACGCGTCATTTTAGTACGAATCCCTCACGCTTGAGCAGTATTCTAGAATCGGTCGCACAAGTGATTTGTAAGGGATCTTCTTTTGTAAGTAGCGTGAATAGAAGGTCGCTATGTGTAAGAAGCGTGAAGGGCACTTCGAATGTATCCTGGTACCTAAAAGAGCCACGAGCACTTTGAATAAGAAAATGCTATCTGACATTGAAATCAACGTAAAATATTGGGTCGCCACCAACTCTAGTCACACGACAATTAAGAGATTGCACTGAGTCGGAAAATGGCTTAATTTATTCACAAGAAAAACTCACAAAAGAACATTCATTGTAAAGTCACTGATAAAGAATGGGATGTAATTATTAATATGATCCAGGCATGGTTCACATAAATCACCTATTGAATAAAGTAAAGAGTGCGTGAACACTGTGCATAAGTGCAGCTTGCAGCAACATTCCTGAAAACAAGGTCTATTCCAAAGCATTTGTTTTAAATAAAAAGGGACACAAATTATTGGACCTGTGCGCATGGAAACGCTATGGATGGGTGAACAAGGAAAATTACACGGTAAATGGCGTATGTAACGGAGACGTAACATCGGTACACAGGATAAGATTGGAGGCAAAATTATTTATTCCTTAAGACATTGATGTAATGCATCTGTAGACTGCTTTTGCCTGGTAACTAAGTATAATTGCTTGTGAAACGCTATACGTTTCACAACAGACTCGTGTGCCCACGTGGTTTGCGGAGACACAATTTCTACGTACCGTGGCCCAATTTTAGTAACATCAAACCACGCAGTCGTGTGCAATTACAGAGGACACATTTGAATAGACAAATGATAATGGCAGAGGGCCGACAAACTCCAATAGTAACCCATGTGGATGGTTTCCACCGGACATAAAGTAATAAGACAAAGAAAATTCACAGAGAAGCAAAAATTACGAAGATTCGGAAAAGGATAGAATGCATACACACGCAGTTGCAGGCACACAAACATTCACACTGGACCGAGGGCGCTTCAAAATATGCAACACCTTTGTGCTACGTTCTTCTTACGGATCAAAGTTAAGTCTGCATTAGGAATCAAACTGAAAGTCTGCAAAAGCCTAGCATTCCTTGCTGCGACCCAGTAAATCAATCTTTGTAAGATAAAACGTGAGACGAAAAGCTAAAAGCTCCCCTCTTGCTATGAGACAACGCGCCACGCGGTTAAGTCAACTCACCTTTCTTTGAAGAGACTTCGGCTGCAGACCCTCGGCGAGCTGGAAGCAGGCTGTCCCTCTCACACACTCAACGTCTCGCACGCGTCCCCGTGGCCAGGGAAACCCGGAGATGAGACTCCCGCCACCAACCAAACACCGGTAACTTTCACACAAGGGGAGCAGACCTCTTTGCCTAACTGAAAACTACAGGGGTTGGCCGTTCTGTACGACTACCGCTGATTCTCTTCAGCAGACTAAACCACTGTATTGCAAAATGAAGCACAACCACATTCATTCAATCACGCGTGCCAGAGAGTTATGTATTATTGGAAAGCACATAAAATGATAATGAAAGGGGGCTACAGGACCCTTTCACTTTGTAGACTGACTGCACTTCCCCAGTGTTCTGACAATAAACCTGTCTGCCACCTGCTTTACCCACGACTGAACCCATACGATCATTCCATTTCATATCCTTATAGAGTGTTACTCCATGGTTATTTTATGGGTTGGCCGATTCTATCTGTGATTCACTGATTGTTATAGTCAGTCTTGTTTTATGAATTACGCAGTTTTACATTCTTGACCATTTAAATTAAGTTACCAATCTCTGCACCACTTCGAAATCTTACCCATATCTGACAAAGTGTTTATGCGGCTTCTTCACAACAGATAATTGCGTCATCTGCAAAAAGTCAAAGGTTACCATTAATATTGCTCGCAAGGTCATTTCAGGATTATGTACAGCAGATGCCACTCAGTCTTCCAGTAAGGCGTTTATGCACTGATTTTCATTAATTCGAGAAAAAATTGAAAATCAGCAGTTACTAGCGGAAACACAAATCAGCCGTGACGAAAATTTTTGTACGTTCTTACCAAGTGCTTTGATCTACCATTATCTAGCTCTCCAGATATACTGAAACATACACGGCCGGAAAAAATGCAACTTCCTCAAGGACAGGTTGATGTTATTGACAAGTTATGCGACAGTTAAAAAAAAACGGTTCTAAGCACTATGAGACTCAACATCAATCACCTAACTTACAACTACGTAAACCTAACTAGCCTAAGGACATTACACACATCCATGTACGAGGCAGGATTCGAATCTGCAACCGTAGCAGCAGCGCGGAACTGGACTGAAGCGCCTAGAACCTGCGACAGTTAGTTCGTCATTGTAGGAGTACATGATAAAAAGTTAAGATCAAACGAAGCACACATGGCACGGTAAACGGTGACCCCCCCCCTCCCCCACCTCAACCTCTTGTGGCAACGAAGGCATGTGTTCCCACATGCAAATGGTTATAAAGGTGCCAAATGGCATCCTTCTACAGACTGTCCCAAACATCTTGTGTCTTTTGCTGCAATTCGGCAATGGTTCTTGCAGGCTCTGGAGGACGAGTAAGTTCGCCGCTTCACTAAGTCCCACACGTGTTCAATTGGCGAGAGATCTGGTGACCTTTCTGGTCTGGACAATTGTTTTACATAGCGCAGAGCAAGATGCGTCGCAGCTGCCGGCTGAAAAAGCACATCACCTTCCTGTCGAAGAAATGCCACTGGCATGGGAATAACAGTCTGTGCACTGCAGCGGGCACCAGTTACTTCACCCTGCGGAAATACCAAATTCGACAGTGAGTTGTAACTGATGGCCCCCCACACCATGAAGCTTGGGATGGGATCTGTAGGTCGTGGGCGAGTGCACTCCGGATTGGGCAACTCACCAGGTCTGCGCCATACACAAATACGAGCATCATTCACATACAGACAGAGCCTACTCCATCGCTAACGACAATGCGGCTCCAATCGACTCTCCAATTGGCTTTACCTAGACACCTGATGACGATGATGATGTTTGGTCTGTGGATCCCTCAACTGCACTATCATCAGCACCCATACACAGTCCCAATTTTTACACGGTACATTTTTTTTTACAGAGCCCAATCTAGCCAATTTCACGATTGATGACGATGATGATGAAATAATGAGTACAGCACTAACACCCATTCCCCGAGCAAATAAAATCCCCATCCTGGCCGGGAATCGAACCCGGGACCCCTAGATCCAGAGGCAGCAACGCTAGCCACTAGACCACGAGCTGCAGACCTCGACACCTGAGTAGCCATCCTTGGTGACGTCGTCGTATCGGTGGTAGCAGTGATCTTAATCATGCTGCAAGCAGACGATTCCCAGGGTCCCTGGTGACACAGCAGGTGTAAACATGAGCTCGGATATTGTCCCTGAATGATATTCAGTCGACCATCGCCGCTCGACGCGCGCCTGTGCTACATGGACGTCCAGAACCTGACCTAAGTGTGTTGGGACGTTCCACAGACCACTGCTCAAAGCAGCGACACACCAGTGATACAATGTGTCCAGCATGTGCAGCAATCCGCCGATACGTCCATCCAGTTTCCTGCAGGCTTGCAGGGTGATCCCTTTCAAATGGTTGAAGCTGTTCGGAGGGACCACATACAGCAGGCCAATGTAGCGGAGCCGTTGTAGGCGCTACAGTCTGGAACCGCGCGACCGCTACGATCGCAGGTTCCAATCCTGCCTCGGGCATGGATGTGTGTGGTGTCCTTAGGTTAGTTAGGTTTAAGTAGTTCTAAGTTCTAGGGGACTGATGACCTTAGATGTTAAGTCCCATAGTGCTCAGAGCCATTTGAACCTCTTTTCTGTAAACTCAGAATAGTTGTAGTTGCCTGCAGATTCAGAACAAAATGTGCACAGACAGGCCTCCAGAGCGTCATCTGATCATTGATGACCATGACAAATGAATCACTTGAGGACTAATTACATTGGGAACCGTGTGCACTACGACAGTATTATTGACCATCTTCAGATCGTCACACAGTAACAGAAATCGACCTGCAAGGATTTCAGCATTTACGACAGATCTGTCATTTATCCAAAATATACTGAAATGAATCACTAACACTACAACCCCTTCCTATGCAAATATTATATCCACGTGCCACTGAATCCAGTCCTTGAGAGGGTTGCAGTTTTTCCGGCATTGTAATTCGTAACCTATAACTGTTGGGTGAAATTAAGTTGAGGTTAGCAAAAGGTTCTGGACGATACCAGATTAAAAAAGTGAGCTATTTCTCCGTCTAGTTTGCGAGGCTAATTAGATCTGAAGTCACGAGACATCATTCTCGTGTGCTTAGTCAGTAGCGAGCCAGCGGGTGTGTTGGACCTTCCATCGATCTAGAGACCCACTTGAAGATGTGACGGGCACGAAACGTTGGGAATTGAGACAAAATTCATCAACCGACCACGGCATAACAGCCGGAATAATCATAATGGACATGACATTTCCGGCCGTGAAAGTCTACAATTTAGTATTAGTATAATCAGTTCAAAATGTAACCAAAACAAATTGAAAGAGCATCGCTGGTCCGTAATTAGCAGACTAGTAGCGTGCGTGACAAACAGCTGTATTGAGGTTAGCAATACGCCCATCAGCCTTTTTTTCTTCTTTTGCTCGTTCCCCTCTACCCTTCCAACCTTCCACCCTTCCTCTCGTCTCTCGTCGGAACGGTCCGTCAGATGCCACTATGGCGTTCAATCTACATGGCTTTTTAAAACTTATGTTAAAATGGACAACATTACAAGCAAGTTAAACTAACGATTCAAAATATGTGAAAGGTGCTTCTGAATATGGCGATGCTTACGATTCGATGATATACACTGCAGCTGAACGACAAAATTCAACTAATTCAAAATATGAGTTTGACTGGGTACACAGGAAGCGTAAGAACCTTGCCGAATATGGCAGAAAGGGCTAAAAAGATTTTACACTCCTGGAAATGGAAAAAAGTACACATTGACACCGGTGTGTCAGACCCACCATACTTGCTCCGGACACTGCGAGAGAGCTGTACAAGCAATGATCACACGCACGGCACAGCGGACACATCAGGAACCGCGGTGTTGGCCGTCGAATGGCGCTAGCTGCGCAGCATTTGTGCACCGCCGCCGTCAGTGTTAGCCAGTTTGCCGTGGCATACGGAGCTCCATCGCAGTCTTTAACACTGGTAGCATGCCGCGACAGCGTGGACGTGAACCGTATGTGCAGTTGACGGACTTTGAGCGAGGGCGTGTAGTGGGCATGCGGGAGGCCGGGTGGACGTACCGCCGAATTGCTCAACACGTGGGGCGTGAGGTCTCTACAGTACATCGATGTTGTCGCCAGTGGTCGGCGGAAGGTGAACGTGCCCGTCGATCTGGGATCGGACCGCAGCGACGCACGGATGCACGCCAAGACCGTAGGATCCTACGCAGTGCCGTAGGGGACCGCACCGCCACTTCCCAGCAAATTAGGGACACTGTTGCTCCTGGGGTATCGGCGAGGACCATTCGCAACCGTCTCCATGAAGCTGGGCTACGGTCCCGCACACCGTTAGGCCGTCTTCCGCTCACGCCCCAACATTGTGCAGCCCGCCTCCAGTGGTGTCGCGACAGGCGTGAATGGAGGGACGAATGGAGACGTGTCGTCTTCAGCGATGAGAGTCGCTTCTGCCTTGGTGCCAATGATGGTCGTATGCGTGTTTGGCGCCGTGCAGGTGAGCGCCACAATCAGGACTGCATACGACCGAGGCACACAGGGCCAACACCCGGCATCATGGTGTGGGGAGCGATCTCCTACACTGGCCGTACACCTCTGGTGATCGTCGAGGGGACACTGAATAGTGCACGGTACATCCAAACCGTCATCGAACCCATCGTTCTACCATTCCTTGACCGGCAAGGGAACTTGCTGTTCCAACAGGACAATGCACATCCGCATGTATCCCGTGCCACCCAACGTGCTCTAGAAGGTGTAAGTCAACTACCCTGACCAGCAAGATCTCCGGATCTGTCCCCCATTGAGCATGTTTGGGACTGGATGAAGCGTCGTCTCACGCGGTCTGCACGTCCAGCACGAACGCTGGTCCAACTGAGGCGCCAGGTGGAAATGGCATGGCAAGCCGTTCCACAGGACTACATCCAGCATGTCTACGATCGTCTCCATGGGAGAATAGCAGCCTGCATTGCAGCGAAA
The DNA here is from genome assembly GCF_023897955.1 of Schistocerca gregaria. NCBI lineage: Eukaryota > Metazoa > Arthropoda > Insecta > Orthoptera > Acrididae > Schistocerca > Schistocerca gregaria. The sequence goes on from NC_064923.1 coordinate 683,942,476, forward strand.
GGTGGATATACACTGTACTAGTGCCGACATTGTGCATGCTGTGTTGCCTGTTTCTATGTGCCTGTGGTTCTGTCAGTGTGATCATGTGATGTATCTGACCCCAGGAATGTGTCAATAAAGTTTCCCCTTCCTGGGACAATGAATTCACGGTGTTCTTATTTCAATTTCCAGGAGTGTATATGTAGCTTTTACAGGTATTAGAGGTGAGTGGGATTGGAGGTGAGAAATGAGGGTTGTGAGGGGTAGGTAATAGGCCCTAGATTATGGGCTTGGGGAATGGAGGGAGGGAGGGGGGAGAGGGAGAGTACTACAGGCGGCAGGAAAGAGAGATTTCTGAACAAACTGGTTAATACGTTGACTGCCAACTACTAGTTATCCGTATCATACGACGTGGCCGATAGCTCATAGGAAACGAGTTTCTGCGATTTACAGCTCTTGGGCGTCAGGGACAGGTATTGTACATCGTCTGAGCGTGGTGGAACAGAATTATTATTTTCACTGGAAAAAGTAATAGAACTTGCATACAAAAGTTCCTACAAATATTTCAACTTTAGACGTAAAATGTATACTTTGTGTCGCTAATGGTAATGAAAATAAAGATTTTATTGGTGATATGTCTCGAAGGATTCTTCCTTGCAAAGAGCTGGCTTTGCTTCACTCATGGGACATAAGTACCGTGATTCATGGCGTTACTTTTGTTGGGCCCATGCTCTGCACGGCTTTGTTGCTCGCACTTTTTCTCCATGGCGGGTATTACCTCTAAATAATGAAAGCTGCCATCTGTCATGGTTTTCTTCTGGATGTCTGGTATCTTGTGTCCAGTCAATGCCTGAATAAATTTTTCTCTAGAAGCAAGAGACTTGGTACTCCTTCCCGCTGTTTGATTATAAAACCGATGGGAATCGTGCAGATATATTTCCAGCATATGTAGAGCAAGATTTTTCGACCATCTAATTGCCATTCGCAGTGCTGAATGATACGACAGCATTTGACCTGGCAGATTAACACCAGCCATGCCGTTGTTGTACTCTGCGACTATGTTTGGTGTCAAGGCAGTTTTGCCGTTTCGATTGCGAAATTCCACCATTTCGGTACGGTGCGTATTAGAAATGGCCAGGACTTCCTTTTTGTCCTTCATTTGGAAACAACAGCATTGTCATTTATTTTCCACGCCATCTGACCCTTGTTCGGTTTCATAGTAAGTAACGGTTTTGGGTTTTCTTTCGTGTTGTTACGTAATGTTCCATAAACATAGGTTTTGTAGGTCGATAACAGTTTTATAAGTGATACAGAATCATAAAAATTGCCCATATATCTTTTGTTCAAGAAAGCTTCCATCAGGTATAAAACAACTTCAGGAGTATGACAAATCTCGGCCTTCTGTGACAGTAGATTTTATTTCGAGAAACACGCCATTAGATTCGCAGAGTTCATAAAGTTTTGAACCACACTTGTGTTTCTTGTTCTTAGTATAGTGCCTGAAAAACAGAAGGCCGTGTCACAAAACCATTGCTCCGTCTATGCAGAGATTCTTGTCTGGTACGTAATTATTGGTCATGATGCTATTGAAATGATTCAAAACTGGTCTAATTTTGTAAAGTTAGTTATTGGACAGCAACGAGTTGTCTGACAAGTGCATATGTTTCAACAACAGCTCAAATGTTTCTACTTAAAAAAAAAAAAAAATGGTTCAAATGGCTCTGAGCACTAAGGGACTTAACATCGAAGGTCATCAGTCCCATAGAACTCAGAACTACTTAAACCTAACTAACCTAAGGATATCACACACATCCATGCCCGAGGCAGGATTCGAACCTGCGACCGTAGCAGTCGCGCGGTTCCGAACTGAAGCTCCTAGAACCTCTCGGTCACCGAGGCCGGCCTACTTCTAACAGATCTCCAGAATGTGACACTGTAAAAAGGGCTTGTACTCCAGGACTGCTCTATAGACGAAAAACAAGGAGGTCCCATATGCAGCAGCAGTCCAGAAATACTTTCATGTCCACAACATTTTTTACCCCTAGTTGATCTTCTCCTCCACGTTTTTCTGTTTCCTGGCTCGCATATAGATTTGTTTGTTTACATAATTACATCAGGAACACATCGGGAAAAAAATAAGTGCACTGACGCCAAACGTTTGTAAGTCTAATGTCGGTCTCACATCCTCGTTGAACACAAAACCAGTGGATCTTCAAATGGTTCAAATGGCTCTGAGCACTATGGGACTTAACATCTGTGGTCATCAGTCCCCTAGAACTTAGAACTACTTAAACCTAACTGACCTAAGGACATCACACACATCCATGCCCGAGGCAGGATTCGAACCTGCGACCGGAGCAGTCACGCGGTTCCTGACTGAGCGCCTTAACCGCGAGACTACGGCGGCCGGCCCAGTGGATCTTGGGGAATGTCACATCACTCATTACTATTATTCGTAGCACCTGCTATTGGACCAACCTGCTCATCCTCTTCATTGCTTGCACTGTTGTCTGCATCTGAATCCTCATCTGGATGCCCACAGGAAGATGGTTCGTAGAGACTGCCTCCATTCGTCCATAAACTCTTCCCATTCGTTCATGTTAGCTAGCTGTTCAAGTTCTACATCACTGAGTTGCCTCTTATTACTAGCCATTTTACAAGGCAAATTGGACACAGATAACGATACAAGTCAGTGAACCCTCTACAAGGAAGACTAAGCAACTGCTGATGCAGTTATAACGAAGGCATGGATTGTATTGTTCAACATGCTCCGAAATGCGCAAGCTGGTGGCTGACTGACAACGTGTTATCTCATAGGTGGCGTCTGTACTGAACTTCCTATTCTGAACGCCAACTACGAGATAACTCGCAGGCTCCATTTTTCCCGCGAAGAAATTTTTATTTTAAGGTTTCGATGATACAGATGACGGATCAAAGTACACGAACTGCGTTACTCGCCTTCTGAGAGCAGTTTACTCATTTTGGCCGTGGCAGTCAACGTGTTAAAGAACATTTTGAAAAATACCAGGAGGTGCTTTCAAAACGTTTAATAGCCAAACCGGTATGAATGTACAACACACTGTCAGTCGTACCTGATATAGAGGGGGAAAAAAACAACTGTATGTGCACCGATATCCACAAGGTAACAATTGTAGACATAACAGAAGTCCACTTACATATTATGTACTCTGTATCACTGCCATGTGTGTCAATTGCAGTTCTTTGTGTTGTTCAACTCGATGTTCATCTAGAAAGCAAACAACCATCAGAGCATGGAAATAACAAGAGAAATGTAATATAGACTCTTTGACCTATCTGTTAGATGTTTACATGTATGACAGTTGTGTCCAATGTGACCAGGAAATGTCATCGTTTAAGATTTGACAGCCGTAAAACACACGACAACTCGTGTACATCGAGGCACGATAGATTTCATATCCTCTCATATTATTATAACTGGGTTCTAGGTGTCCACATAATTGTTTACTTTCTTGATGAACATCACAATTGACACGAATACCATTCATAAATAAATACATCCTGTAATATTTAAGCAGAATTATGTCTTTGCTACTGGCTCAGAATGGCTCAAGTGGATCTGAGCACTATGGGACTAAACTTCTGAGGTCATCAGACCCCTAGAACTGAGAACTACTTAAACCTAACTAACCTAAGGACACCACATACATCCATGCCCGAAGCAGGATTCGAACCTGCGACCGTAGCGGTCGCGCGGTTCCAAACTAAAGCGCCTAGAACCGCTCGGTCAGACCAGCAGGCCTCTTTGCTGTTATGTATACCATTTTTGCCTTGCAGATGTCGGTGCGCATGCAGCTGGTTATTGTCCTTGGTATGACTATGGGTTATACACCCGAATACCGGTTTGACTGTTAAACATCATACATGAAGCTCGTAGTAATCTTCAAGATGTCCTTGAACAAATATTTACAAGCTGCAGAGCACCATGCATTCACGATCGGTACCATTTCGTGATCAGAAAACAGCAGTTACCTTCAGACTGGACGTGGAGGTAAAGAGGGCATGGTATGTGTTAGCAGAGGCACATCAGCACGCCAAGTAGAGTGAGGAGGGAGGACATGATGGGATTTAACTGATAAAGCTTACGAGAAGTCTGATACTTCTGGAGGAAAACACACACAATTTGAGGAGGTGTGATAACTTAATTAGCCAGGACAGGATGCATATAGGGAAGGTAGACGAATGCAGAATGCGGGACTTCCACCTTACTGTTCTAGCTGTTGTACAGAGTGGTAAAAGTTTGGAGAAGTAGTAATCTAAGCAGCAATGCCAAAGGTAAGGGTAGATGAAATAGGAATTTTGTATATGTAAATGATGGTGAAGTGATGTAATCGCCATGTTCAGGTGTTTAGTAGTTTCAGTCTGCTGTCGGGCTTCTGATGGACTCCTTGTACTCAGGCTAGTTCGCATTCTAAACTATGTCCCTGGCATTTTATTGTTAAAGTCAGCGTGATATGATAGTTGTGTAAGCAGAGTCTGAAGTTAGGAAGTTGGAAGCGGTAAGTGGTTCGCCGTCCGGTAGCTGTGTGGTCGAATTTCATCAATCGGGTGGGTCTCTGGCTCAGTCCAGTGAATGAATTTATACACAGTTGCGTGACACCATAGTATCTAGTGCTATTGAGTCTATGCCTTAGCACAATCTTCCAGCGGGGATACAAAATTTGGCGTTACATACAAACACCTGTTCAACGCCATTACGACAGACAGTGAGAGAGATGACAGGTGGTGTACGCATCCGAATCAGGAAGTAAAACAGATACCACGGCACCGTAATAACTGTTACTCTGATCGAGTTTTAATTTTTCCGCACATTCTCCCTTAAATTGTTTTCCGTTACCATTTGACATACTTCGTTTTATTGTTTCTTAGTATCATCATTACCCGCTTGTTTCTTACTACAGCGTGTTGCGCGTAGCCTACTCATCTATCACCATCGATTTCTTTTATTCGTCAGTGCAACATTAACCATTCATCATTCTTTTCAAGGTTCTTTTTCACCCAGTTTTGACTTAGATACCGAGAGAGGTGACGGTACGTTGAAGACACCGGACAAACATTCAGGATAGCAGGGTTGAGGTACCAATCCGGTGATTCAGAGAAGGACCACAAGAAAAATGATCCTGTATAAATGGATTTTCTAAGATGGGCGTCAAGGATTTTCGTTTGGAGCACAGAAGAAATTAGGATGTGCGGGAAAAAACACACAAAAAAATACCATAATGGATGAAACAGAATGTAGACACCTTTCACGGTTTGTACACTTCATGAGAATGGAACAAAAAAGAATACCGTAAAAATGGATTCAGGGGATAGAAAGAAGTATGATCAACAGAAATATGACCTTTGAAGACATACAAAATAGGTTGTTACGGAGGTTGAGATGCGAGATGCGGCAGAAGCCTTAGCATCCCCGCTATATATATATATATATATATATATATATATATATATATATATATATATATATATATATATATGTGACGTGGCTTGCACTCGAATAATGTCTGAAGTAGTGCTGCAGGGCTGTCCATAAATTCGTAAGATTACGAGGGAGTGGGGATCTCTTCTGAACAGCACGTTGCAAGGCTTTCCAGATATACTCGACAGTTTTCAAGTCTGGGGAGTTTGGTGGCCAGCGGAAGTGTTTAAACTCAGAGGAGTGTTACTGGAGCACTCTCTAGCAATTCTGCACCTGTGGAGTGTCGCATTTTTCTGCTGAAATTTCCCAAGTCTGGCGGAATGCACAATGGACGCGAATGGATTCAGGTGATCATACAGGATGCTTACGTACGTGTCACCTGTCAGAATTGTATCTAGACATATCAAGCGTCCCACATCACTACAACTGTTCATGCCCCACACCATTACAGAGCTTCCATCATCTTGAACAGTCCTCTCCTGACATGCAGGGTCTATGGACTCATGAGGTTGTTCCCATACACGTACACGTCCATCCGCTCAACACAATTTGAAACGAGACTCGTCCAACCAGACAACATGTTTCCAGTCATCAACAGCTCAATGTCGGCGTTTACAGGCCCAGGCGAGGCGTAAAGCTTTGTGTCATGCAGTCTACAAGGGCACCAGAGTGGGCCTTCGGTTCCGAAAGCCCATATCGATGATGTTTTGTTGAATGGTTCGCACGCTGACACTTGTTGATGGAACCAGCTTTCAAATCTGCAGCAATTTGCGGAAGGGTTGCACTTCTATCACGTTGAAAGATTCTCTTCAGTCTTCGTTGGTCCTGTTCTTGCAGGATCTTTTTCCGGCCCCAGCGATGTTGGAGATTTGATATTTTACCGGACTACGGACATTCGCGGCACACTCGTGAAATGGTCGTACGGGAAACTCCCCACTTCCTCGCTACCTCGGAGATGCTGTGTCCCAGCGCTCGTGCGCCGACTATAACACCAAGTTCAGACTCACTTAAGCCTTGATAACCAGCCATTGTTGCAGCAGTAAACGATCTAACAACTGCGTCAGGCATATAGGCATTGCTGACCGCAGCGCCATGTTCTGCCTGTTTACATCTCTCTATATTTGAATATAGTTTCTTTGGCGCTCCAGTGTGCACATTATATGATGCTGGGGGCGTAAGTATAGATATTTCTGTTGACGGCTGAGATCAGTGTTCTGAACAATGTGACATCAGTATTTTTTTCAACTGGAGACTAACAATTGTAGCTATTATGAGTAATGTGTTTTTAGGTTGGCTGGCACCTCCGAGTACACATGGCACAAGAAAATCATTGTTATTTATATTCACACGCCCAGCAGGTCGGGCATTGAAGTGTGAATTTGTGGATGTAGAACGGATCGTCTATACTGCCAGGCGTAGTTCACTTAGGCTCACTTATGACCGCGCAGAAAACATCAGTTAGTAAATTATATGATGTGGTTGCCATATATAATAGTTAGTGTTTTCCAAATACTCTTCTTTCTTGGTGTGTTTCCGGAGGACCTACCCATTTCTTATCTTACTAGTCATCTTTAATTTTCGACATTCTTTTGTAATATGACTCCCAAGTCCATAATTCTCTACCGTACAATGCTGTGCTCAAGATGTACGTTCTCAGATCTTCTGCAAATTAAAAAAAAATGTTGGATACTAGTAGACTTCTCTTGGCCAGGAATTCTCTCTTGACTTGTGCTAGTCTGCTTCTTATATCCTTAATGGTTCGACTATTTTGTGTTATTATGTTTCAAAGGTAGCAGTGTTCCTTAGTCTACTTCGTGGTTCCCAATTTTGAAGTTATTCTAATCTCATTTCTGCTATTGATCACTATTTTCATATTTCTTTGGTTTACTCTCAGTTCATTTGCTGCATTCGCTAGATTGTTCGTTCCGTTCAACGGGTTCAAAGTTGGATCTCACTGTTGTACCTTGCAATATTTACTTTGCTACTTTCGCTGTTCAATATTTTTGTGTATTAGTTATCGCAGGTTTTCTGCAAGGTTGTAATTGTGTGCCTAGTTTACCGATTCCGAACGACTTAGTTTTTTTTTTTTCGTCTTATGTCGCGGATTGTTGGTCCCTGTATGGTGTGATGGCGAGACATAGTTTGAAAAGTACATTTGCAGCGAGCGTATGGTTCGTGCATAATTATTATTCCCGATTCGCATGAATAAGTTATTGAAACTTTCATGATTTTGACGCGTGTTTCACCTGCGAAAATCTGTGCTTTGGGCGTTTGTGAGGCTAGTATGTTTCGAGACTCAGTTTAGAATCTGTTTCATATTAATTCATCCGAATCGGACAACAGTGAATTTCGTTAGAGTCCCTACCAGTGAACGTTTGTCAAGGATTGGTGACTCGTATTGATGTTACTTTAATTTTAATACAGGTTATATCTGTGTGTCATGTGTTTTCTGAGTACTAATATTACACGTGCTATTGCGATTTAATTACTTTTCTTCTAAAGTCAGTTATATGAATTTACATTCAAGTATTCTTTCAAATCAGTTTTCCCATGCCAGTCACTTTTCTAGGCAGAAGAGCTAGTGGTGACCTGCACTCAGCATTCAGCAGACGATAACTCGATGTGAAACGTGTTACTTGCCTTGAGCAACTTTTAAAACTTCATAGATTTCTTACTGCAATTAACATCAAAACTAGCAACTGTTGCTGTGAATAGTATATTTCACGTTCTATGTAAGATTTTGCGCCATGAAAAGTAAGTATCAGTGTTGAAGCAGCAGGCAGAGCCGCAGCTATTTATTCTGCATAAATTGTATTTTTTATCTGTTATTACACACAGGGTGCACATGTCGACAGAACTGCACGCCGCTATAAACCACATTTCCTTACACGCTTACATTACACAGATTACGTTAAGTCAGTTTTCATTTGCTATGCCCATTAAAAATTTTTGTGCCAAGTAAGCGTTCTCTATCTACGTAATGTTCTGTAACATTTGTGCAGTTAAATTCTGTTACTAGACTGTTTCACGAGTCTAAATATTGTGTATGAGTGGGACATCTTTCTTAATTCAGATTAAGGTTCGAATCCTGTCGCGGACATGGATGTGTGTGATGTCCTTAGGTTACTTAGGTTTAAGTAGTTCTCAGTCTAGGGGACTGATGACCTCAGATGTTAAGTTCCATATTGCTTAGAGCCATTTGACCCATTTGTAAAATATGTACATGGGGGAGGAGAACTATATAATTTCAAGTAAGTTACGCCTTTATATAAAGTAAATTTTTGAGTAATCAATCAGAATTGTTTCTAAAACAAGTCATTTTATGTAAAGTGTATATTTTGTACGATCTTGAAGGTGAAGTTATAAGTAATTGTCTGCTACAAAATGGTTTTAGAAAAATAATTTGTTGAATATTTGCACCCAAAATTATTCCTATGCAAGAAATTCTATGTTGCTTGTGTGCATTGCACGTGGCGATACACAAACTTTTGAATATCATTTTTAGCTTACCGTTTTAAATTCATTTTGCTGTGGCGCTGCTTGCTATGCTCCACTTTTGAGAGAGAACTTATTGCTGTGTCGGGGTTAAGTGCAAGAATAGTTTATGGCCATATTGATACAGTTACACTATACATACAGAACAATGTCAGTACACAGTTAATCAGTGACTAAGTCACATAGCTTACATGAGGTTCGGAAGTTAATTCTTGGTATACAGAGTACATTTCAACGAACAGTATGATATATCCGTGTGTGAAACATTTTCCGTATTCTAATTTTTGTTTCGCAAGATAGTTTCATTTATCATCAGTAGGCTTTTATTAAAATAATTTGATAATTTATTCAGACAAAAATTTAGTAGATCATTTGATGTGTAATTTTTATTTGTCGTGTTTTGGAGGCTTTGAAAACTGTCCACTGTGGCATCAAGTAACACATCACTGCTTACTCGACTCCACAATACGGTGCTCCTGTAATCGTATTTTTCGGCAATTAGTTTCATACATTTATACTCTATGTTATACACACACACACACACACACACACACACACACACACACACACACACACACACACACACACACACACATACACAGACGGAGCTATAAAGAAGAAACGTTACAGGGTTGAAGAGTAGGCGAGAATGAATGCATTCCTGCCCTACGTTCTTTTTAATTTAATCTGTTGGTTATTCATTCGTAATGTGCCCTCTTGTTTGTCGTACATATTGTATCTACATACTACCTTCAAGAATCGTTTCGTTATCACTTACCCTAATTATTCTAGAAATTTCTAATTAATGTTGTGTATCCTTTCTGCTTCGTTTGTTCGTAATCATCCAAAGTTCTTTGAAACACTGCCTGTAACACGGGATTCGCTATTTCTTCCAAGTCACCATGAGTCTTTTCTTCCATTACCAGACAGTTAGTCCCCTTTGTAAACGCCTTCAATTGACTTTTTCCACCCCATCCGCTCTCTCCTTGGCAACAGTGGAATGTCGTTTGCGCTTCTTGCTTTCACTTCAGCTTTTCTGTCCTTCCTACGTCCATTTCCTTCTCAATTTCTTAGTATTTTCCTTATCAATTTCTCCTAGCATTACTGTTTATCGGAAACATTTGCTAATACAAGCCTACAGATTCCTGTATGGTTTATATCTCGGAAACATGAAAATGTGCAGTGTTGTATTTCCGTTTTGCGCCCACGATCCCCATTTCAGACGTAGTACTGCGAAGGCTACTCATGCATTGTTGACTCTATGTTTGGTGTTTATATTGGCACTAAAAAGTACCTGAAAGTTTGTACTCCCTGTAATCCACGTTCTCGATAATCATTATCTCCTTAGTTGTCTTGAGTTTTCGAACTTCGGTCTTTCTGCTGTTAACACTACAGATGGTCGCATGTACTTCTCCCTTTAGGCCTTGAGATGTCGATGCTTTCCGAGTAAGAGAGTAACGCCTAGCTCTTCAGGGTAGTCCTAGTCGTCTGTTTTGTACCTCTTCTATTACATCGTAAGGTCAAATTCATGAAGTCATTCAGAAGGAAACATGTCACTGCGGAGAGCACATCGGTACTCTTCCAGTTTTACATTCGTTTGAAAGGATTTTGAAACCGGGCCCTGGTTTTCAATGTGTCAAATGAAATCATGCTACATCTGTTTTACCAAAACAATGATTTCATTACATTAATTAACAATTTCCATTTCTGATATTAGTTTTGACTTGTTTATGTATTATTACGTACGGCGATAGTAAATATGAGTATTGTGCAATGGACATTCCTACTTTATTGGTACTGTTTGGTACCAACAACGGAATGAAATGCTTCTTTAGTTTCAGTGCTGTAGTTGTTATAGCTATAGCTAAGGATACAAAATGCGATTGTAGTAAAAGGAAGAGACGGGAAAATAGTAGAACATGGACTAGCGACATGAAAGGGGGAGCTGTAGGGTTGACTTTTTCAAAGAATATCATTTAATCGTTGCACACTGTTCTATACGTGCACGAGACATGGAGACACGTAAGTCTGAGATTGATTATATAATAGCAAGACAGATTTCGAAACCAGGATTTAAACTACAAAAAATTTCCGGGGTCAGATGCACACCCTGACCATTATTTGTAGATTATGAAACGCAGTTTAAATGAATAAAAAAATACAGAAACGTACAAACTAAGGAGATAGGGCCAGCATAACTTTAAAGAACCAGAGATTGTAGAGAGTTTCAAAGGGAGCATTAGCCGACGATTAACTGAAAAAGGGAAAGCAATTTAATATAAGGAAACTGGGTAGCTCTGAGAGATGAAACAGTGGTGGCAGCAGAGGATCAAATAGGTAAATAGAAAAGGTCTGGTAGAAATTCTTTGATAACCTGGAAATACTGGCTTTAATTAGCGAAAACGGAAAATATAAAAACCCATCGAATGAAGCAGACAAAAAGGAATACACAAGTTTCAAAATTTAAATAGACACAAAGTGCAAAAGAGCCAATCAGGCATGACCAGGGGACAAATACAAGGCAGTAGAAGCTACAATATTGATCACTTGCTCGTAGCCCTACTTGTATCAGTACATCTGCATCAAACATCCAGCATATGGATGATCTTATACGTCCCAGCCAACATAAGTTGCATGTAATGTATCAATACTCTGGAGTAACATGAAGCACATTTTCATCGTTCATCATGTTCGCTCTGTAAAAACTCCGTATCTTTTGCATCACAATACAGTGGCCAAACCACTGCAGATATTAAAAAAAAAGTACATGGAAGTTCTTGCTTTCCTGCTATACGTCAAGGACATACAGCAAACATTGTCTTCTGTTCATGTCACCAAAGGAAGGTTGTCGTTTTGAGGATATGGAACTCCGCAATATTGCTTGCGCTTGCGGCTGAACGATACTGACCGTCATATATGTTGCTTGGAAGTACATGACTTAGTTTAATGATGAAAAACTGAGAAGGATATAAATTACTTGAAAAAGTGAACAGTTACTCGTGGAAGTCATAACCGGACGCTGAGTACCATTCATTTCGTTTTTATATGGATTAACATAGAAGTAGAAGGCATAGCTTCCTGATCAGCTGCCGTGCAAGTACAGGATGGGTTGCAGCTTCCTCCCCACTCTATTTCTAGGGCCAGTAGCACAGAAGACGGGATGGAATCACTGGACGTAGTGGAGTGTGCCTGTAGTTGCAAGCACGTCGTGAACTTCAAAGGGCTTCGCTGTCAAAGCCAACATTCACAGTGCTCTGTTATCACTGCTTAATGTGTTTTTCTAAGTTCCGTATTAAAAAATTTCTCCCATATCCCTTTTTCACATCATAGCCCTGTGGGTTTCGAACTGCCAAAGAACTGGTAGGTTCGTGAAGAGGAGTGGAGAAATACTAAAACCATTTCACTACCTCCATAACGTTCTTCTTGCAAATATGCATTTGTTTTTCAATTGTGCAACTGCGCCATGCCTCGAATTTTACACGTGTGCCTTTGTTTTTAAAAGGGCATATTGTCTGTGCCACTGTTTGGTGCGCAGTGGAATAATTGAGCTTTATTTCTTCGAATTATGAAAACGTGAACGTGACTATTGAAGTATTTCAGCAGCTCTTAAAAAAATTAAACTTTGATATAGACTGATTTCAGCAAGATCGATTCAAAAATTGGCTCTGAGCACTATTGAACTTAACATCTGTGGTCATCAGTCCCCTAGAACTTAGAACTACTTAAATCTAACCAACCTAAGGACACCACACACGTCCATGGCCGAGGCTGGATTCGAACCTGCGACCGTAGCAGTCGCGCGGTTCCGGACTGAGCGTATAGAACCGCCTTTTTTTTTTTTTAATCACATTTTGTTCTTTATTGTTCGTTGACTTTCTTCGTGGCGGACGTCCGATGACACTCGTTCAGGTTATTAGTTGGTCTGTTCCCTCAGTTTTTTATTACAGAGGGTAGCTAAACCCTCTGACCGAACACGCTGAGCTACCGTGCCGGCATCTGCGTCAACTAGAGCTGGTCAGCCGGCCGCCCGGGAGTGTGTCGCGGGGGCCCGCGCGCTCTTTCAGTAAAGGACATTGAGTTTCAATCCTAAATTGCCACAAGATGGAACAAATACAACTTAAATCGACTCAGAGTGACCATAAATCCTGCTATCACAGATCAAAATACCTAGCAATCACATACAAATGAGCTACTATAGCACAGTGGTTGTGTAGTAGAAAAATCAAAATTGCTGCATCATGGACAAAACAACTTTCTTTAAATATGATCATTTGTGAATAGAATAACTGAAATAGAGCAATAATGATATTGCACATTCCTACAGTAATAACAGTCGTATTGCTTGGATTGCCTTATAGGATTGACTGAAAAATGTCAAATTTACTATTGTTGTAGGAAAGGAATCACTGATAAAGCCATGAGCAATATTGGAACAACTAAATATCTAAGCTCCTATTAATTAAAAAGATTGGTTCTTACGTTATGAACTATTAATAGGCTACTAACAAATCAACATACAATTGACAATCATTGTACATCTACTATTTGATGTGAAATTCAATTAAAGTGTGAAAATGTTTGCGGAATTTTACAGCAGGCCACCCATTTTTTTTATACTGCCCCAAGATAACAAGAGTGTCAAGCATCTTCCTGATGCAGTCACAAGTGATATACATTGGGGAACACACAAAGAAATGTGTCTGAAAAACGTGTAGAAATTCTGAAGCGAATAAAATTTGTGAGAACGGAGATGATGGTCGGAGAGAGGCAGAAAGGGTGAAGCAGCGACGAAAGGTTAGAGGAGGCGGAGGTGACAGGAGCAGAAAGACAGATAAGGATAAGAGGGATGGAATTAACCGCTAGACCACCGCGGCCGGCAACAAGATCGAGTCACAATCTTCAACTAGTAAAGACCACCGGAAATGACGGCAGATGTCCGGTAGTCAACTGATACCACAAAAAATTACGTCACATGTGCAATACACTCAGAAATCGATTTAACAGAAAAATATAAAAATAAAAATACACTGGAAGAGCGGTAGCTTTAAATATTGTCCCAGAACGTCGAAGGACCTGTGACCTACAGTAGGACCAAAAATTTCGCCATATGCAGGGTGTCGAGAAATTAAGTATCGATTTTGTAAAAAAAACGATGGTCAGGGGTCAGATGTCCATGCTAATGAATTGCAGGAGCATTGCTGGTCTAAAAGTTGTAGTTGCTGAAAATGATGATTTGGCTTCAAGGCACGGCTAAAAATGTGTTCTGTTGCAACAGGTACATGAACAAGCGGGATGTTAACTGTGCAGGAGAGGATAGCTGTTATGATGTGAAGGTTCCGTAGGTTGTCACATGGTGAAATTCGGATATGACCACCGATTCCATAAACCTGGGCCTGCTTATAAGGCAATTCAACGATTAAGGAACACGTTTAAGCGAAATGGGGCCGTTAAGAACGAACCCGAACAAGGCCATCCATCAGCTTCTGCCGATCCAATTGAACGCAGTCCAAAATCGGTGCGGCAATTGTCTGTGGAACTGGACATTCAACACTCGACGGTACATAAAGTGTTGCGGCACACGTTGAAAAAAAAAAGTTGACTTACCATCTGCAGGTCCTCCATCAATTACACGAGAAGAATTTGGCAGAACTTATGAAGATGTGCCAGGATTTGCTGGAAACATATGCAAATCGTAACATCCTCAAACATATCCAGTTGTGCGACGAGGCAATCCTGTACACTTGTGGAAGGGTTAAACGACATAACTGCATCATCTGGGCTGACACACCGCCAGTGAAGTCTACTAATTCCTGCAAGACTCCCGCAAGGTATATGTGTAGGTGAGAAAATCTATGATCTGTTGTTCTTCACCATTATTGGATCAATGTACTTGGATATGCTACAACAATTTCTTTAACCGCAGGTTTTTCAGGATGAAAGTGTGCATAATGTTTACTTCCAAAAGGACGGGGCATCATGCCATTGTGCCATAGATGTGCGAACGTTTTTGAATGATGTGTCTCCTGGAAGTTGGATTAAGCGCACAGGACTCGTGATCTGGGCGGCTAATCATCCCGACCTCACACCCATGGACTTCTTCATTTGGGGTTTTGTCAAGAAACGTGCGTTTCACTGTCGCCGTATCAACTTATTGGCGGATTTTCGAGACCGAATTAGACAAACTGCTGCAGCTGCAACACCCAAATGCTCCGGAATGTCTTTCATACCACAACCTCCAGATGAAAGTTATGTCGGGATGTGAGTGGCGCAGATGTTGAATGTAACATGTTGTAAACATATGCCGCTATAAACAATAAGAATTCAATAGTTATTTCAATAATATCGATACCTGATTTATGGACATCCTGTACCTCAAGACGCCGCGCGGGATTAGCCGAGCGGTCTCAGGCGCTGCAGTCACGGACTATGCGGCTGGTCCCGGCGGAGGTTCTAGTCCTCCCTCGGGCATGGGTGTGTGTGTTTGGCCTTAGGATAATTTAGGTTAAGTAGTGTATAAGCTTAGGGACTGATGACCTTAGCAGTTAAGTCCCATAGGATTTCACACACTTTTTTTTCCTCAAGACACGTTGGAGAAAGTTGAGAAAAACGATAAACGCCGTCTGTAATGGGATATGGACAATGAAAGAATTAGCTTAATTAATATTATTTCTGAAACCAAGTAAAATAAACTTTCAGTTATATCTATTGTATTCTTCTTCGATCTGGCCAGCCTATTCATATAGTAAACTCTTGGCTTTCTGTCTACGTCTATATCTACATATGAAGGGCTTATTTCAAAAGCCGTACAAGTCAATTACCTCCATTTTTCTACCTATAATGCTTCTGAAATTCATGATCTAAACGAACAGAAAGGAAGGCTCATCTCTGGCAAGAAGCCATATGCTTAAATATTTCTGGTATCTAAACTGCAGATTTTTCAGCGCTCATTTAACTTTAGGACTCTGTGTCTCAAAATGAACAAAAATGGACTTTTACCACTATTGAAATAAGCCCTTCACATATAACCTGCAAAACACTGGGAAGAGCATGGGGAGGGTACGTCCCATTGTACCAGTTATTAGGGCTTTCTCCCGTCCCATTCAAGTGTGGATGGCGTGAAGAATGATTGCTTAAACGCCTCTGTGCGTGCTCTAGTTTGTCTAATCTTATCTTCGAAATTCCTTTGGGAATGTACTGTAATGTACCCCGTGATTCGTCACTTTAAAGTTGGTTCTAGAAACTTTTTAAACAGGTTTTCACCAGATAGACCACGTCTATCTTCAGGCGCCTGCCAGTTCAGGTCTTTCAGCCTGTTAGTGACAGCCTCTGATGAATCGAACGAATCTGTGACCAATCGCGCTGGCCTTCTTTGTATTCGATCAATTTCGCCTGTTAGTTCTATTTGGTATGGATCCCACACGCTTGAACAACGTTCCGGAATGCATCACCCTAGTGTTTTGTATGCAGTCTCTTTTGTAGACTGACTGAATTTCCCTAGTATTCTACCAATACTGCAAAGTCTACAACTTGCTTTACCTACGACTAGGACCATGTGACCATTACATCTCATATCCCTACAATTTGTTACGCACAGGTGTTTGTATGAGTTGACCGATTCCAGCTGTGACTCACTGATATTGCAGACATAGGATACTACATGGTTCAAATGGTTCTGAGCACTATGGGACTTAACATCTGAGGTCATCAGTCGCCTAGACTTAGAACTACTCAAACCTAACTAACCTAAGGACATCACACATCCATACCCAAGGCAGGATTCGAACCTGCGACCATAGCAGCAGCGCGGTTCCGGACTGAAGCGCCTAGAACCGCTCAGTCACAGTGGCCGACCATAGGATACTAAGTTTCTCCATTTTTTGACTTGCATAATTTCACACATCTAAACATTTAAAGCAAGCTGCCAGCCTTCGCACCATTTTGAAACGTAATCAGGATCTGACTGGATATTTGCGCAGCTTCTGTCGGACAGTACTTCATTGCAGATAATTGCATCGTCCAAACAAAGTCTGAGGTTACGATCACTATTGTCTGCAAAATCATTAATATACAAAATGAACAGCAAAGGTCCCAACATACTTCCCTGTGGCACACCCGAAGTTATTTCTGCACTTATCTATGACTCTCTCCCCAAGATAACTTGCTGTGACTTTCCTACCAATAAATCCTCAATACGCTCACAAATTTCGCTCGATATCCTACACGACTGCACTTTTGATAATAAACGTAGATGTGGTAATGCGTCAATCGTTTTTCGGTAATCGAGGAACGCTGCGTCAACCTGACTGCCTTGAACCACGGCTTTCAGTTTGTCACGTTACAAACATTTCGTCTGTGTATTCGGAATCCATGCTAGATGGCACGGAAGATATAATTCTGTTAAAGATACCACATTATGCAAGAACAGTAGTATTCAATGAACTGTGGATGAAGCCCGACCAACAGGCATTACATGCATTGAGCGAAAATAATAGTGCATCGAGAATGGCTAGCTTCTAGCCGAAATCTAGATCTGCACAATGAAATTTAAAAAGGACGACTGATCGTTGCAGTCTGTAATTTACAAGCTTAGAATATGTTATAAGAATCTACATCAAATGGATATCAAGAATAATGGTCGGGAGCGGGGAGGATTCAAATGGTTCAAATGGCTCTGAGCACTATGGGACTTAACATCTGAGGTCATCAGTCCCCTAGAACTTAGAACTACTTAAACCTAACTAACCTAAGGACATCACACACACACCCGAGGCAGGATTCTAACCTGCGACCGTAGCGGTCGCGCGGTTCCAGACTGAAGCGCCTAGAACCGCTCGGCCACTCCGGCCGGCGAGTGGGGAGGGGGTGGGGGTTGTTTTTGGGAAGAGACCAAACAGCGAGGTCATCGGTCTGATCGGATTTGGGAAGAACGGAGAAGGGAGTCGGCGTTCCCTTTCAAAGGAGCCATCCCGGCATTTGCCTGGAGCGATTTAGGGAAATCACGGAAAATCTAAATCAGGATGGCCGGACGCGGGATTGAACCATCGTCCTCCAGAGTTCGAGTCCAGTGTGCTAACCACTGCGCCACCTCGCTCGGTGTGACGATAGTAGTTTGGATCACTTGTGCTACACTTCTTTTAGATAGGCGTGAGCTGTGCTTCCTCCCAACTACTGGGCATGGTGGAGATATATAGATTATAGTTGAAAGCAGGGCTAAATCAGCCACATGTTCAGTATAGAACCTGATACGGATTCCATCAGACCATGGAGCTTTGTTCAGCTCAACGATTTCAGCTGCCTCTAAACACGACTGACGCTAACTTCTATTTAGCTCATCTTTTCGCTATTAAGAGAATTAAATCGTTTTCCTTTGCAAGGGAATATTCGAAAACAGAGTTAAGCATTTCTACTTTTGCTTTGCTAACCTCAATTTCTGTTCTTGTCTCGCCCATAACTGACTGGACACTTACGTTGGTGCCTTTAACAGCCTTTACATACGGCTAGAATTTCTTTGTGTTTTGTGAAATATCATTAGATAACATTTTGCTACGGTAGTCATTGAAAACAACACGCATTGCTCTCTTGACTGTCAAACGAGTTTCATTCATATCTAGCTGTAGCCCTCAGCTTTATTTCACACCTATTAAACATTATTTTTATTAACAATGAAACTCCTCCAGCTGTACTTAAGATTTCATATTTATTTGGCTACTAGTTTCGACTGCCCGCCATCCATGTGGAGCACGTATTGGTCTCACCGCGCACTTCTAGTACTCAGACGCACACAATTGCTTTCATCAAAGTGTACGCCCCTGAAGATGGTGTTGACGCAACGTCGAAACTACACTCCTGGAAATTGAAATAAGAACACCGTGAATTCATTGTCCCAGGAAGGGGAAACTTTATTGACACATTCCTGGGGTCAGATACATCACATGATCACACTGACAGAACCACAGGCACATAGACACAGGCAACAGAGCATGCACAATGTCGGCACTAGTACAGTGTATATCCACCTTTCGCAGCAATGCAGGCTGCTACTCTCCCATGGAGACGATCATAGAGATGCTGGATGTAGTCCTGTGGAACGGCTTGCCGTGCCATTTCCACCTGGCGCCTCAGATGGACCAGCGTTCGTGCTGGACGTGCAGACCGCGTGAGACGACGCTACATCCAGTCCCAAACATGCTCAATGGGGGACAGATCCGGAGATCTTGCTGGCCAGGGTAGTTGACTTACACCTTCTAGAGCACGTTGGGTGGCACGGGATACATGCGGACGTGCATTGTCCTGTTGGAACAGCAAGTTCCCTTGCCGGTCTAGGAATGGTAGAACGATGGGTTCGATGACGGTTTGGATGTACCGTGCACTATTCAGTGTCCCCTCGACGATCACCAGAGGTTGTCGGCCAGTGTAGGAGATCGCTCCCCACACCATGATGCCGGGTGTTGGCCCTGTGTGCCTCGGTCGTATGCAGTCCTGATTGTGGCGCTCACCTGCACGGCGCCAAACACGCATACGACCATCATTGGCACCAAGGCAGAAGCGACTCTCATCGCTGAAGACGACACGTCTCCATTCGTCCCTCCATTCACGCCTGTCGCGACACCACTGGAGGCGGGCTGCACGATGTTGGGGCGTGAGCGGAAGACGGCCTAACGGTGTGCGGGACCGTAGCCCAGCTTCATGGAGACGGTTGCGAATGGTCCTCGCCGATACCCCAGGAGCAACAGTGTCCCTAATTTGCTGGGAAGTGGCGGTGCGGTCCCCTACGGCACTGCGTAGGATCCTACGGTCTTGGCGTGCATCCGTGCGTCGCTGCGGTCCGGTCCCAGGTCAACGGACACGTGCACCTTCCGCCGACCACTGGCGACAACATCGATGTACTGTGGAGACCTCACGCCCCACGTGTTGAGCAATTCGGCGGTACGTCCACCCGGCCTCCCGCATGCCCACTACACGCCCTCGCTCAAAGTCCGTCAACTGCACATACGGTTCACGTGCACGCTGTCGCGGCATGCTACCAGTGTTAAAGACTGCGATGGAGCTCCGTATGCCACGGCAAACTGGCTGACACTGTCGGCGGCGGTGCACAAATGCTGCGCAGCTAGCGCCATTCGACGGCCAACACCGTGGTTCCTGGTGTGTCCGCTGTGCCGTGCGTGTGATCATTGCTTGTACAGCCCTCTCGCAGTGTCCGGAGCAAGTATGGTGGGTTTGACACACCGGTGTCAATGTGTTCTTTTTTCCATTTCCAGGAGTGTACATTCTCTTCCATTTCTATAATATTGTCCTCAAGTACATCGCCCTTGTATAAACCCTCTATATACTCCTTCCATCTTTCTGCTTTCCCTTCTTTGCTTAGAACTGGGTTTCCATCTGAGCTCTTGATATTCATACAAGTGGTTCTCTTTTCTCCAAAGGTCTCTTTAATTTTCCTGTAGGCAGTATCTGTCTTATCGCTAGTGAGATAAGTCTCTACATCCTTACATTTGTCCTCTAGCCATCCCTGCTTAGACATTTTGCACTTCCTTGTCGATCTCATTTTTGAGACGTTTTTATTCCTTTTTGCCTGCTTCATTTACTGCATTTTTATATTTTCTCCTCTGTTTACCTACTTGATCCTCTGCTACCTTCACTACTTCATCCCGCAGAGCTACCCATTCTTCTTCAACTGTACTTCTTTCCCCCACTGCTGTCAATTGTTCCCTTATACTCTTCCTGAAACTCTGTACAGCCTCTGGTTCTTTCAGTTTATCCAGGTCCCATCTCCTTAAATTCCCACCTTTTTGCAGTTTCTTCAATTTTAATCTGCAGTTCATAACCGATAGATTGTGGTCAGAGTCCTCATCTGCCCCTGGAAATGTCTTACAATTTAAAACCTTGTTCCTAAATCTCTGTCTTACCATTATATAATCTATCTGATACCTTTTAGTATCTCCGGGATTCTTCCATGTATATCGTTTCCTTCAGTAGGTGTTTTTTGGCCGGTGAACTCACGTCATTTATGTTTAATCTCGCAATACGGTTCGCATGGCGTTGAATCCCACTCTGTCGAGGCACAACAACATCTCCCTACATCGGCGCTGGGGACTGAGTTAGAAGACGTTCTCTCGCCCCTCTCCCTTCACCGTCAGCAATTATTAGGCCGTTTCCGTGAGTGCCGGATGCCTCTGTATGACGTCCGGCACCTCCTCAATATCGTCATACCACATCTTTTCAGGTTGTGATATATTCGTGTCCATATCCACGGCATCTGCGTCTGGAGAGCCAACTGGCTGTGATTCCCTTTCAGCATCACCACGTCCCGGTACCGTCAATGTGACAGACCGCTGTGGGTCTGATCGAACAGTTCCCATTGCCTCATCCTGTTTCGTAGAGGCTGTTGTGTCGTCTTGGTCCACAGGCACATCGTCGTCGGGGCAAGGGAGTCATCCTGAGGAGATGTCGTGCGACGCCGTCGTTTCCTCCTTCTCGGGGAACGTTGTTTGCGTGATCTTCCTTCCGTGTCCTCAGATTGTTGGGATTCACGGCTACCCGATAGAAAATCATCCGTAGGAACTGAAAGTGTTTTGAATCCCATCGTTGTATTTGGTGGAAGTACGGTCGAAACTGACGTTGTCGTCTCAGAGTGCGTTCCATACGGAACAGCATCCATAGTGGCTGGAACTGCTTCGTGTACTATCGGTGTGCTTGGTGGGAGTTCGGTCTCATCTGATGTTGACGCAGTCGATTGTATGCTCGATGGAGCAGCATCCTCTGTCATCCCGACGTCTGCGACAAGGTTTCGGAGAGTGCCATCTTGATCTTCCACCGGGGCTGTGTCCTTTCGGCCATCAGCGGACGCAGTGAGGGCTTTGGCATAGGTGATCGGTAGTACTGTCATCGCCGGCGACGGCTCCCGCATCTCTCAAGGCAGTTGCGTAATCCGCCGTTGCATACAGTTCGACCTGAGGTGTCCCTCCTGGCCACAGCCAGAACATGTACGTGGTTGACCATCGTAAATCACCACCGCCCGACAACCACCAATTGTCAGATAGGACGGTACATGCTTCTGAAGATCAATAGAGGATATAGAATCAGTGCGTAGTGGGAATGTCCGTGTTACTGATAAGTCGCATACATGTACAGTATTTAATAATCACTTTCTGAAAATAGCAGGTGAACTAAATAGAAACCTAGTCCCAACAGGGAATCATATAGCGCTCGTAGAAAAAAGTCTTCCGAGACTGTTACCTGAAATGCTCCTCCATGATACTGACAAGAGGGAGATTGAGTTAATAATTAAATCACTAAAGACCAAGAACTCTCATGGGTATGACGGGGTATCTAGCAGAATACTGAAGTATTGTTCCATGTATGTTAGCCCAGTACTTAGTAACTTTTCCTTTAGGGGTGGTCTGTTTCCTGACCGATTAAAGTACTCGGTAGTGAAGCCACTTTATAAAAAAGGAGACAGGGATAATATTGACAATTATAGACCTATTTCTATGCCATGGGTGTTTCCTAAAGTTATCGAGAAGGTTGTATATACGAGGTTACTGGAGCATTTAAATTCACATAATTTGCTGTCAAATGTACAGTTTAGTTTTAGAAATGGTTTAACAACTGAAAATGCTATAGTATCTTTTCTCTGTGAGGTTTTCGACGGATTAAATAAAAGGTTGCGAATATTAGGTGTTTTCTTTGATTTAACGAAGGCTTTTAACTGTGTTGACCACAAAATATTACAGCGAAAGTTGGACCATTATGGAGTAAGGGGAGTAGCTTACAATTGGTTCGCCTCTTACTTTAAGAACAGAAAGCAGAAGGTAATTCTCCGCAATATTGAGAGTGGTAGTAATGTTCAGTCCCAATGGGGCACTGTTAAATGGGGTGTTCACCAAGGGTCGGTGCTGGGGCCACTGCTGTTTCTTATTTATATAAATGATATGCTTTCTAGTATTATAGGTGATTCAAAAATATTTATGTTTGCTGATAACACCGGCTTGGCAGTGAAGGATCTTGTGTGTAATATTGAAACATTATCAAATAATGTAGTTCATGAAATAAGTTCATGGCTTGTGGAAAATAATTTGATGCTAAATCACAGTAAGACTCAGTTTTTACAGTTTCTAACTCACAATTCAACAAGAACTGATATTTTAGTCAGACAGAATGGGCATATTATAAGCGAGACGGAACAGTTCAAGTTCCTAGTCATTCGGATAGATAGTAAGCTGTTGTGGAAAGCCTATGTTCAGGGTCTTGTTCAGAAACTAAATGCTGCTTTATTTACCATTAGAACAGTATCAGAAAAATGTGAAATTTCAACACGAAAAGTAGTCTACTTCGCATATTTTCATACGCTTATGTCATATGGTATTATTTTTTGGGGTAATTCTTCTGATTCAAAAAGGGTATTTTTGGCCCAAAAACGGGCTGTTCGAGCTATGTGTGGTGTAAGTTCGAAAACCTCTTGTCGACCCCTATTCAATAGTCTGAGAATTTTGACATTGCCCTCACAGTATATATTTTCTTTAATGTCGTTTGTTGTTAGCAATATTACCTTATTCCCAAGAGTTAGCAGCTTTCACTCTGTTAATACTAGGCAGAAATCAAATCTGTATGTGGAATGCACTTCGTTGACTCTTGTGCAGAAAGGAGTGCAGTATTCTGCATCCATTTTCAATAAGCTACCACAAGAACTCAAAAATCTTAGCAGTAGCCCAAACACTTTTAAGTCTAAACTGAAGAGTTTCCTCATGGCTCACTCCTTCTATTCTGTCGAGGAGCTCCTGGAAGAGCTAAAAAATTAAGCAAATTCCAGTGTTACATTTTTTATGTTCTTTATTTAAATTAACGACTTGTCGCCTGAATATATTTCTTATTTTTCATTTTATCTGTTTCTACAATCGTGTTACAATTTCATGTACTGACTCGTTCCATGACCATGGAGACTTCTCCTTAATGTGGTCCGACGGAACAATAAATAAATAAATAAATAAATAATAAATAGTGATCTGTCGCACTCCGTTAAGAACGGGGTACGTGGCGAGTTGTGTCCAGCGTTCTGCCGTGTGACCATGTACCGTGCCGTATGGCATAAAAGACTCGATAACTTCTTCAGCTGGGAGCTCAAATGGCAGCTCGAAAACACGTATTGTCCGTACACCCAGACCAGCATGTTCTACAGTTACCGTGCCGACATTCCCATCACTATGGCAAAATCGGAGACCTACTTTTCTCACCTGTAGAATTCTCTCACACGCCGCGTCATTTACCATCTTAACATACACCGTGGGACTAACGATGGACAGGTGAATTCCGACTGTATCGTTTGGCGGTATCTTGACTTCCTCTCGAATGAATTGTTCCACTGCTAAAGCCTTTGGTCGTTCGTAGTCTTTAGAGAAATTGAATCGTAATGTAGTTTTCCTGTACTTGTTCGCCATGATCGTTGATACTAGCCCGCGCGCAGACTAAGTCCACAAGTAAACAAATACTCGCACACGCCGCACAGGCGGAAGTATCGGACCTCCGCTCCGCACGGCCGCTAGCGCCGAACTGTCCACTCAGCTACCGGACATGCACACATACCGTGTTCCCAAACAACGGATAATATTTTTGGGTGACAATGCACCATGTTACTCGCGCACCGGCTACACTTTCGGAATTATGGACGGCTGTGTTGTTGTTGTGGTCCTCAGTCCAGGGACTGGTTTGATGCAGCTCTCCATGCTACTGTACCCTGTGCAAGCTTCTTCGTCGCCGAGTAATTACTGCAACCTATATCCTTCTGAATCTGTTTCCTGTATTCATCTCTTGGTCTCCCTCTACGATTTTTACTCTCCACGCTTCTCTCCAGTACTAAGTTGGTGATCCCTTAGTGCCTCAGAAGGTGTCCTACCAACCGATCCCTTCTTCTAGTCAGGTTATGCCACAAATTCCTCTTCTCCCCAGTTCTATTCAGTACCTCTTCAGTGACTACATGATCTACCCATCTAATCTTCAGCATTCTTCTGTAGCACCACATTTCAAAAGCTTCTATTCTCTTTTTGTATAAACTATTTATCGTCCATGTTTCACTTCCGTACATAACTAGACTCCATACAAATATTTTCAGAAAAGACTTCCTGACATTTAAATCTATATTCAATATTAACAAATATCACTTCAGAAACGCTTTCCTTTTCATAGACAGTCTACATTTTATATCCTCTCTACTTCGACCATCATCAGTTATTTTGCTCCCCGAAAAGTAAAACTCATCTACTACTTTAAGTGTCTCATTTCCTAATCTATACTACTGGCCATTAAAATTGCTACACCAAGAAGAAATGCAGATGATAAACGCGCATTCATTGGACAAATATACTATACTAGAACTGACATGTGATTACATTTTCACGCAGTTTGGATGCATAGATCCTGAGAAATCAGTACCCAGAACAACCACCTCTGGCCGTAATAACGGCCTTGATACTCCAGGGCATTGAGGCAAACAGCTTGGATGGCGTGTACAGGTACATCTGCCCATGCAGCATCAACACGATACCACAGCTCATCAAGAGTAGTGAATGGCGTATTGTGACGCACCAGTTGCTCGACCGCCATTGATCAGACGTTTTCAATTGGTGAGAGATCTGGAGAATGTGCTGGGCAGGGCAGCAGTCGAACATTTTCTGTACCCAGAAAGGCCCGTACAGGACCTGCAACATGCAGTCGTGTATTTTTGGCTCAAGTGTAGGGTTTCGCCGGAATCGAATGAAGGGTAGAGCCACGGGTCGTAGCACATCTAACATGTAACGTCCACTGTTCAAAGTGCTGTCAATGCGAACAAGAGATGACCGAGACGTGTAACCAATGGCACCCCATACCATCACGCCGGGTGATACGCCAGTATGGCGATGACGAATACACGCTTCCAACGTGCGTACACCGCGATGTCGTCATACACGGATGCGACCATCACGATGCTGTAAACAGAACCTGGATTCACCCGGAAAAATGATGTTAGGCCATTCGTGCACCCAGGTTCGTCGTTGAGTACACCATCGCAGGCGCTCCTGTCTTTGATGCAGCGTCAAGGGTAACCGCAGCCATTGTCTCCGAGCTGCTGCAAACGTCGTTGAACTGTTCGTGCAGATGGTTGTTGTCTTGCAAACTTCCCCATCTGTTGACGTGGCTGCACGAGCCATGCGGATAAGATGAATGTCATCTCGACTGCTAGTGATACGAGGCCGTTGCGATCCAGCACGGTGTTCCGTATTACCCTCCTGAACCCGCCGATTCCATATTCTGGTAACAGTCATTTGATCTCGACCAACGCGAGCAGTAATGTCGCGATACGATAAACCACAATCGCGATAGGCTACAATCCGACCTTTATCAAAGTCGAAAACGTGACGGTATGGATTTCTCCTCCTTACACGAGGCATCACTACGTTTCACCAGGCAACTCCGGTCAACTGCTGTTTGTGTATGAGAAATCGGCTGGAAACTTTCCTCATGTCAGCACGTTATAGGTGTCGCCACCGGTGCCAATCTTGTGTGAATGCTCTGACAAGCTAATCATTTGCATATCACAGCATCTTCCTCCTGTCGGTTAAATTTCGCGTCTGTAGCATCTTCGTGGTGTAGCAATTTTAATGGTCAGCAGTGAAATTCTTTCAGCATCACCTGATTTAATTCGACTACTATAGAGACAGTATGGCTCAGTATTTGCGCAGGGACTTCCAACGACTTTTTGAGTTAATGCCACGTCGAGTTTTTGCTCTACGTCGGGCAAAAGTAGGTTCGACACGACCTTAGGAGGTATCCCATGATTTTTGTCACCTCAATGCACAAGGTACATGTCCATCAAGTGATGGCCAACTATTCTTTTAAACTTGAGCCATAGTTCCCGTACATACACCTGTCCTGACCCAGAAGTTTCAGTCTCCTCTTTGACGTAACACAATACTGTACAAGCTCCTGTCCTGATCTAAAAGTTTCAATTTCCTCACTGACTTATGACACTGTTGCTTCTTTACCTAGTTTACCGAACATATAAATCTTTCCACTTGTCACGTCAGGCATTTAAAATTCCACGAGAATTCCTCCGAGCACTCCGTAGTGAATGTTTAGTGGTTACTAATGACCAGTGTGCAGGTTTTTTCCTCTCGGTTCTCTGCACCGGCACTGCTTTCTGGTAAACAGCGCTGCCCTTATATAGTCGCCCTACTGGTCATGCGTAACTGCTAAGGAATTTTCACTCCGCGGGCGCCGATCCTGCTTTGCTGTATCCCACGACGCTCTCACCAACGCGCCATTGCTTGCATTGACTGTTACCTGTTACGTTAATTTCTACAGCTTCTTTATGACGACATCCTAGAAACAGCTTGTCGATCTGATGACTGAGGTACTGCGAAATGTAATTTATGGTCGCTTTATGGATCTTGTACTGCTACAGCTGACTTTTTGTGGTAAGGTGAAACACATTGTCCTTCACATGCCACAGAAGTTGCTGGACATTTTTATGGAGGTCTGCAGACTGACTTTACACATTGTCTCTTTAGGAGCCGTATTTTCTTCCCACTTAAAAGCACGGAAGCAAATTTCTTACGTTTTTCTCGAGATTGCTTGTCTCGCTGGCGCTTTCCGAGATTTATCGACTCTGAGCAGTCTGGATCGATTACCACACACTTCTTTATGTCCGCCGTAGTCTCTGCATTATTATCGGTAACTTACGTAGTCTACGGATTCAAATCCTGTCTCGGTAACATGCGTGAGTTTCATGAGCCGTTATATTGCATGTATTCTACATAATCAGGGTTTGTTATATAGCGTGATTCCGTGATGATGTTACAAATTTTCAGGGGCGATGGTAGAGGGTAAACATCAATTTGAGTTAAGGAACCCTGGGCGGAAACTACCGAGTTGAAAGGTATCAGTAAAAATATGCTCAAGTTCCGTCTTAACCTCGCGCAGCGCTCAAACTAAGGACCCCAACTTCCGAACTATGATCAGGAGGATCTGAAACGAATTGCATGGTGCAGGGAATGGCAATTGAATCTCAATGAAGACAAGTGTAATGTGCTGCGAATACATAGAAAGAAAGATCCTTTATCATTTTGCTACAATATAGCAAGTCAGCAACTGGAAACAGGTAATTCCACAAATTATCCGGGAGAAGACATTAGGAGTGATTTAAAATGGAATGACCATATGCCAGACTGAGATTTATAGGAAGAATTCTAAGGAAATGCAGTCCGAAAACGAAGGAAGTAGGTTACAGTACACTTGTTCGCCCACTGCTTGAATACTGCTCACCGGCGTAGGATCCGTACCAGATAGGGTCGATAGAAGAGATAGAGAAGATCCAACGGAGAGCAGCGAGCTTCGTTACAGGATCATTTAGTAATAGCGAAAGCGTTACGGAGATGATAGATAAACTCCAGTGGAAGACTCTGCAAGAGAGACGCTAAGTAGCTCGGTACGGGCTTTTGTTGAAGTTTCGAGAACATACCTTCACCGAGGAGTCAAGCAGTATATTGCTCCCTCCTACGTATATCTCTCGAAGAGACCACGAGGATAAAATCAGAGAGATTAGAGCCCACACAGAGGCGTACCGACAATCTTTCTTTCCACGAACAATACGAGACTGGAATAGAAGGTAGAACCGACAGAGGTTCTCAAGGTACCCTCCGCCACTCACCGTCAGGTGGCTTGCGGAGTATGGATGTAGATGTAGGTGTAGATGACATACAGAATTCCCATTGAATACTCCCAAATACACTCAGATAACTTCCCTTGTTGAGGGACTAGTAATGGCGCACCTGACTTCATCTCAGAGGGACCGAAAAATGCTAAGTCTACGGTATAGTGATAATGAATTCCATTCCCCTGTACAAGTTTCACAAGCTACTACATTTACAACAGCTGTTCAAAATGCCGTCGTCCAGCTTCAGCGAACGTCCGGCATCGTCGCACGAAGTTCTGTCGTACCCGTCCTAATATCCCCGGTGCCGTTTGAATAATGTCGCAGACAGCGATATTTCTTGCCAGGACATTCTCTTTAGTCTCTAGACAAAACTTTTCAATGGCTCCGCAAGAAGAAATCACGTGGGGTGAGATGAGATGAGAGGAACATGCTGACCACGAAACAGGACAACCTCTGGCTGTCCACTTTTCACGGAATGTTCAACCCAGGTGTTCGTGAATCCTCAGTCCTA
The DNA here is from genome assembly GCF_023897955.1 of Schistocerca gregaria. Taxonomy (NCBI): domain Eukaryota; kingdom Metazoa; phylum Arthropoda; class Insecta; order Orthoptera; family Acrididae; genus Schistocerca; species Schistocerca gregaria. The sequence continues at coordinate 683,971,603 of NC_064923.1, forward strand.
GGTGAGGTGGGGCTCAATAATGTTGGAATCACATCCGCTGGCAAATAACAAATGGGAGACCCTACAATCTTAGGAACAGCAGTAACTGTACATGTATTTCACTGTCAGAGGTATCAGAACGATTTTGGATTATAACTTTCGACACGATCGTTTCCGGACGAAGGTCCATTTCTTCAGGTTGATACATTTACCCGTCTCCATCATCCCTGAAAGTTTGTAACATCGTTACGAAGTCATCCTGTATGTGTGGCAACTGTAAATGGAACTTCGCGCGATATGCTAATACTTCGAAGCGAATGTGCAGGCTGTGTAGCTTAGAAGCTAATTAGGATATTTATAAAGTGCACTAAGCTTCTGCTTCGTCTTTTTCCTACTTTTTTTCTTCTTATGGGTAGATACTTGATCCTCACTCTGCTCCTCATCTTGTCCCTCCTGCCGTAATTTGCACATCATCGACAAAGTCAATCATAAGATTCTGCTGGACGCTCCTTCGCCTTTCCGCCAGCATTACCACTTCTTTCTGCTATTCATAACAATAAACTGAAAAAGGAAAGTCGTCGCGCCTGCCCCCGAAGGGATTTTCCACGAAGGAAAGAAGATTGGGTTTAACGTTCCGTCGACATCGAGGTCATTGGAGACTGAGTACAAGCTCGGGTCGTGTCAAGGATGGGGAAGGAAATCGGCCGTCATGTAAAAAAGTAACCGGCACTCCGAATTTAAGTTACACTTCTTTTTTATTACTTTTGTTGCAACATCACTTTACAACATAAAACATACTTGAAAATATCTTCCTCACTGTTTAAGTTCACATTTCATAAACTGACTACAATTTGCGTCTTTTCAACATGACGTCCAAGACTTGACTCTCTAATAATCGCTTACGCGCCCAAAAATCACAGTTACAAGTACGTCAAAGATCATAGTGAGAAAAGACGTACTACTTCCCACGGAGTGCACCTTCATTGGGCCTTACAGATGAAAGTCGGAAGGTACGAGACCTGGGCTGTGAGATGGATGACGAAGAACCGTACAGTGAAGTTTTGGCAGCTGCTCTTGGGCGCACAGACTTGTGTGGCGCCTTGTGTTGTCATGGGGAAGGATGGGTTTGCTTGCATTTTTGTGGCGACTAACGCGCTGAAGTTGCTGCTTCAGTTTCCTGAGTGTAGCACAACAGACTGCAGAGCCAATCGTTGCACCGGGAGGAAGAACATCAAACAGAACAGCCCCTTCACAGCCACAGAAGACTGGCGGCATGACTTTACCGGTTGAAGGTTCTAACAACCCTACCCCAAAAAAGGTCAAAAATCAACTATGATTGTACTGTTGCTCACGCTGCTAAATATTGCATTTTCGGGCAACAATAAAGTTACATTATGTGGGAGATGTCATTAGAGCACAGTTATTAAAGTCATTTCTTGAAATAATGGATAAACTAGGCACTCATCTTTTCGTGTTTCCCACGCTGGTCCCGTTGTGAACTCATGGCTCAATCGTCGAAAATCTAGGTAGTGATGATTCCAAGCTCGGATGCAAAGAGGTCTAGGTGTTATTCTGCGATATTCAAAAGTTTTATAGATGTGTTTCATAAACCATTCTTGAAGAGTAAACTTTTGCAAGTTAGGACAATGGTGATGTAAAAAAGTAATCAGCACTCCGAATTTAAGTTACACTTCTTTTTTTATTACTTTTGTTGCAACATCACTTTACAACATAAAACATACTTGAAAATATCTTCCTCACTGTTTGATTTCACATTTCATAAACTGACTACAATTTGCGTCTTTTCAACATGACGTCCAAGACTTGACTCTCTAATAACCGCTTACGCGCCCAAAAATCACAGTTACAAGTACGTCAAAGATCATAGTGACAAAAGAAAGTATTCACTTAAGAATAACATCAATGTAATATGAACATATCGATGTATCAAATAACTTCTACATTAATGAAATCAAATCTCAATGTTGTCTCAGAAATATGTTAACTACTTTACAGAAACACAGTAGAATATTGCTGGTATCGAGAGGGAGAGGTGAGGTACCGTAATGGTCACGTAATTCAAGTACCATTACAAGGTGCTGCTTTTAACTTTTTCTTCGGAGGAGAGGTGGTGTGGCGCCCCTCTATGGATTGCACTTTTGTTCCCGGTTTGAAGCGATGAACCCGTGTTTCACCTCCTGTTACGACGGTGGGCCAAAAATTGCCACGTTCAACCTCGTAAAGCACAACCAATTCCGCACAGATGGTCCTTTGTTGCTCTTTTGGGCTGTGAGGACCCCAGCGGACATACTTCTTTGAATACCCCCATTAGTGGACAAGTGTGTCAGCACTACCAACAGGGATGTCCAGTTGAGCAGCGACGTGTTTGTCTGTGATCCGTCAGTCACCTCGAATGAGAGTGTACGCACGTTCCACCGCTGCAGGAATCATAGCTGTGTGCGGCGGGCCGGTACGCGGGAGCTCGGCCGGGTTTGCGCGACGTTTTTGCAGTGATGATAGACGCCTCGCCCAACGGCTCACCGCGCTTTTGTTCACTGCCGGTCTCCATGGACATTTTGCAAGCGCCTACGATTATCTGTGATGCTCTGGTTCTCCGCCAAAAGAAACTCAGTGACAGCTCTCAGCTTGGAACGCTCCACCATTGCAAACGCCATTTTGTAGGCTACTTATAGCACCGCCATCTATCGAAACTTCATGAAACTGTAGGGTGTGAAGGGGCAATATTCCACGATGTCCCGCAAGAAACTAAGCATTTTTTCAACCTAAATTGGCCGAGAAAAAAATGTATTGCATTACTTATTGAATGCCCCTCGCAACTTTTTCCTTCGAATCGTCATCTTAGCAGGCTCATATCATTATTTTTAGCCAAATGTGGAAAGTTTAAAGACGGGAACCGGCCGCCCAGGCAAGCAGCCGAGCAGATGGGATGCTGGCTGCCGCAGCGGCTGGCGTCAGCGCCAGCAGGTCTTGTTTACCGGCGCGCCCCGCCATGCCACGGGCGTCCCTGAGGCGTCGTCCACATAATTGGCGGCTGACCGTGAGCGCGAACCACTTGGCATGCGAGCCGGCGCCGGATCAGCGCGAGACCGCACGCGCCGCCGCCACTTCAAAGCCAGTCTGTCCCACACTCCTACAGCCTCTGCCGGCTCATTTCAGTGAAACCCTACACTTTCGGAGTAATGAATACGAGGTACATCTAAAATCAGATCAGTAGTCATACAGTGTAGACTTTCACGGCCGGCATTTACTTCAGTTAAAACTTTGGGGCTGAGAGGCCGTGGTCGATGTATAAAACTGCTTTCTAACGTTTCGTCTCCAACTGCGGGAGTCACCTTCATAGGTTCAAATGGCTCTAAGCACTATGGGACTTAATATCTGACGTCATCAGTCACCTAGACTTAGAACTACTTAGTCCCAGCGGAGGTTCAAGTCCTCCCTCGGGCATGGGTGAGTGTGTTTGTCCTTAGGATAACTTAGGTTAAGTAGTGTTGTAAGACGTCGTGGTCTCGTGACCTTCATTGCTTACGTATTCCGCCCTCACAATCATATTCCGCACATCAAGACCTGAACTCGATAAGACAAAGTCATTGTTGTATGAATTCATGTAAACGATATGCAAATAACAAGTGCGCACCGGGGTTGAAATACTCGAGGCTGGCGTACACACATACATTCCAGACACGACGGTCACAGGAGTTCGAGAGACGCAGACCACACACCGGGAGGCCGGTCCCTTCAGAGGACGAGTCAACCTCGGCCGCCCGTGGAGCAGACAGCGTGTGGCCGAGTGAAAGGGGGAACGATCCCGTGTTTGGCTTAACAACAAATTCCGCTACATTGTGTGGGAGCGTCCAACCTACGCATTCTTTACACATAGCTCGCAGTTTCAGAGATTTTCACAGGGAGACAGCAAACGCCAAACGCTGATACTACAGATTTCCTGATTGGTCGCCTTAAACGAAACGTCATTCCCCGTTTTAGAAGAGCAATGCTGATTGGCAGACGATATTACTGACGCCTTGAGCTGAAGGAGTAATGGAAAAGACAGAAAGATATACCCCTTCACGTCTGGTGTGGAGAGGCGCCGTTTCGTGATCGTTCTTGGAGCAAGGAACGAGTCTCTCCTCAGTACTTCACTGGAAGAGCACCTCTGTCGAGAGCGAATCGAAGTGCGACTCTATATTGAGTCCTTGCGATTAAGCGTTGTTCACTGTGTTGGCCGGCACACTTGTTGTGCAGTGTGAACGGACAGAGTTATAGTTAAACGCCTGCGAGAGAATTTTTGAGTGGCATCGTGGTGGACTGCTTATCTGACCGGTGTACCACGCCAATAGTTAGACTAGGGGCGAATAGGAATCCTTGACTTCATCAAGGCGTAGGGAGAGTTTGATTGGCGAAGGTCAATCCAGATAGAACGAGAGTTACCTTATTTGTCAGCAGCGAGCGGCGCAGACAGTAGTCATCGCAGCTTACGGTATTGTGCGCTACACCTATTGCGAGCCCCATATTTCCGCCACAACAGTACACTTCACCGCATTTCACACGCGACAACCTCGACCATACCTAGCAACATTCTAAAGGATAATTATTCAAGTTGAGTAGGAGCGCCTCTCAGCCATTCTGCCAAGTCAATAACAATCTTAAACTTTTTATAGAAATTTCATTAGCGAATCCTATACTTGAGAGGTAACTTCACCTTCCGAAAAGAACCAGGACATAACTTGCTCAATTCATAACTAAAAGTGCCATTGTGATTTCTCAGAATTTTTGCAAATTAAATAATAATTTTCGTTAGTTTCATGTTTTTCTTGCACTAACTAGTTATATAAGAAATTTTGTGAATTTTTGTGTCATTTCCTTACAGAGGACGACTCCAGACGATATTTATTGCTGAAAGTTTTTCAGGCATTTCTCTTTAGAACGTAGTAGTGTGGGGGTGGAAATTGATCTTGCAGGAGCCACAGGATAAAGGTTACATCTCAGATTAATCCGTTGCGCAGAATAACAGAATAGCAGATCAATCCCACGTTCACCACAAGTGTGTTAGCTTAGGGACTGATGACCTTAGCAGTTAAGTCCCATAAGATTAAAAAAAAAATTACTTAAACCTAACTACCCTAGGGACATGACACACATCCATGCCCGAGGCAGGATTCGAGCCTGCGACCGCAGCAGCAGCATGGTTCCAGACTGAAGCGCCTAGAACCCTTCGGCCACAGTGGCCCTCCATCTTCATAGGTAAAACAACTACTGCCGCTAGGGCTTCAGGGGATCACGCATGTATAGAGCGCATAGAGGGCACCACCATGCGTTACGTGATGCCGTCTGTATGAGTATCTCTGGAGGGCGTCATCATTCTCGATTAAAAATAATAGCAAACAATCCTGTTGGAAGAACATCCGCAACTGAGCATTGTAGCAAAGGTTGATATTACCGCTTCAGTTGTAGATTTCATTATTTTCACATGACCGGTTTCGGACTGTTATTAGCCCATCTTCAGGTGTCGTAGCTGTGCTGTGGTCCCCGAGCGCCGAGTGAACCAGGCGCATGTTTTATCTACCTTCAAACCCTTTCTTTTCCATTAAAATTACACACATCAAAAAACGTTTTGCATCACCTCGGTTCCGAGAGGTCTGGAACCTGAATAGAAAATTGGAATAGAGATCAACATAAACATCACTTCCACCATTTTTATTGCTCATGAGAACAACACATTGCATGTTGTATCATACAGTGAGACCTTCAGAGGTGGTGATCCAGATTGCTCTACACACCGGTACCTCTAATACCCAGTAGCACGTCCTATTACACTGATGCATGCCTGTATTCGCCGTGGCATACTATCCACAAGTTCATCAAGGCACTGTTGGCCCAGATTGTCCCACTCTCGACGGCGATTCGATGTAGATCCCTCAGATTGGTCGGTGGGTCACGTCGTTCATAAATAGCCCTTTTCAATCTATTCCAGGCATGTTCGATAGCGTTCATGTCTGGAGAACACGCTAGCCACTCTAGTCGAGCGATGTCGTTATCCTAAAGCAAGTCATTCACAAGATGTGCGCGATGGGGACGCGAATTGTCGTCCATGAAGACGAATGACTCGCCAATATGCTGCCGATATGGTTGCACTGTCGGTCGGAGGATGGCCTTCACGTATCGTACAGCCGTTACGGCACCTTCCATGACCACCGGCAGCGTTCGTCGGTCACACATAATACCACCCCAAAACAGCAGGGGACATCTTCCTTGCCGCACTCGCTGGACACTGTGTCTAAGACATTCAGCCTGACCTGGTTGCCTCCAAACACGTCTCTGACGATTGTCTGGTTGAAGGCATATGAAACACTCATAGGTGACGAGAACGTGATGCCAATCCAGACCGGTCCATTTGGCACGTTGCTGGGCCCATCTGTACCACGATGCATGGTGTCGTGGTTGCAAAGATGGAACTCGCCATGGACGTCGGGAGTGAAGTCGCGCGTCACGGAGACCATGGCGTACTGTTTGAGTCGTAACACGACGTCCTGTGGCTGCACGAAAAGCATTATTCAATATGGTGGCGTTGCTGTCAGGGTTCCTCCGAGCCATAATCCGTAGGTAGCGATAATCCACTGCAATAGTAGCCCTTGGGCGGCCTGAGCGAGGCATGTATGTCATCGACAGTTCCTGTATCTCTGTATCTCTGTATCTCCTCCATTTCCAACATCGCTTTGGTTCAATCCGAGACGCCTGGACACTTCCCTTGTTGAGAGCCCTTCCTGACACAAAGTAACAATGTGGACGCGATCGAACCTCGAAAAATATTTTCTGCAACGGCCGGTTTCTCTCTATGTCCCAGACGACAGAGAAGGAGCCGGAAGTACTGTGCAATAACGGCCGCCACATGGAAAAGTGGAGATTAATGAATCTTTAGGAACGGCAAAAGATGCACGGACCCTTAGGAACATCTGGTGTTTATAAAATTCCGTGCAGTTGCGGTCAGGCGTTATTGGAACGACGAAAGGAAGAGTCAATACACGCATAGCGGGACACAAAAGGAACTGTCGTCTGGGACACACCGAAAAATCTGCCGCAGCAGAACATGTTTTTCGAGATGGGTCCACGAAATAAAATTCAGTGAGACAAGCATTTTAGCAAGAACATTGCATTATCATGCAGATAATAGAGATTCATAAATCGATTATTTTTAATCGAGAATAATGACACCATTCAGAGATCGTCATACCGTCGGCGTCACGTGACGTATGGCTGTGCCCTCTACAAATGAGCCCCACACTCCAAACATCATCATTATCATCTATAAATGAGAGAGCCTCTCAAGCCTTAGCAGGGGGTTTACCTCGCAAATGTCTTCTGGAGTTGGAGATGAAACGTTAGGGAGCAGTTTTATACATCGACCACGGCCTCTCAGCCCGGAAGTTTAACTGAAGACAGATCAATAGTGTTACGAAACAACGAAAACAGTTCATACCACCCAAATGCACTCAAGAGCAGTTCATTTAGAGACAGATATCCAGTGACATGTAGCATCCCCTTTCTGCTTGGTGACGCTGGTGACACTTTATGAACTGGATTCCACGAGACTCTATATGTCTAAATGAATCATCCTGAACTGTGACCATTTATCTGTCGGCCCCAACTCACGATGATGGTCCAGAGCTCCACCATCGGCTACAATTCAGGTGAGTGGATCACAGAGATTGGCCAGAGCTTGGGCCAATACTCATACACCTCACGCTAGATTATCGCAGATATGGCCAATATGATGAGCTGGGTTGCTACGCAGGTACTATTATGAGTGTGTTCTGAAGCCCATACAGCTCTGACATGATTCGAGAGTGCTGGAGTGATGCATTGCCCTACTGAAGGCACAGGTCTCCTATGGGATTCCACAGACAAACGAACAAATATATAAGATTCAATAGGAGACCTCTTATGGTGAGGCAGTATGGGAAAATGGCAGCTCTCAGGACATAGAGAATAGCATGAACCCAGCTTCATTTGATGCATGAAGCATGGAAGAGATCCATTGAGGGACGAGCCACAGTACAGGCTGGTTCAAGACTATTGCAGACAACGAGTATGCAACGTGTTTCCCTACAGCGCACCTTTTACAAACCTCGTGGAGAAGTTCTCTTGCGGTGTATGCTTACATGGGATAAAATAAGAGTCCCTCATACCTCTCCTAACGTTCCTTACCGACCTGCGACACAGAAAGCTGCTGTCCCTTCGTGTGCACCCATTTTTTGTCCTACAGAATCTCATGAGACCTGTACCTTCAACAAGATGATGTATCATCCTATTGCACCCAAATCGTGGCACTACAGATTGAGCAAGGAAAACACCACCTAGGATGCTTGTGCCTGCTCAGCCTCCTCTCCTCTGTCGGTCTAGATCACCAGTTAGCTATGACGATTATGTCTGTGTTGGTGTCTATTGAGATGTACACCATCTGAGCAAAAATATCTGATCACCTATTAGTCGACATCAGTGTGGGGTGGGTCCAACCTGTGCCTTTGTGACGGCTTGTTTACTCTGCTGAGGACACATTGAGCGCGGTGTCTAAAAGCCTGTGGACGAATGGCAGCCCATTCTTACTCAAGAGCCGAATCCAGGGGAGACAGTTATGTTGGGCGCTGGTGTCTGGAGCAAAGTACGCGTTCTAGCTCATCCCAAAGTGTTCCATTGGATTCAGGTCGGGAATGGGCAGGCCAGTGCATTTCAGAAAATTTATTAACCGGAAAAGTATTGCCTCATAGATGCTGCTTCGGGGCAGAAGGAATATGATCAGTACCTACTCAGTTACAGCAGAGCTGAGAAGGAGACAAGAGCTAAAGCGTAAATAGGAGTACCTACCCATAACAAAAGCAAAGATCTTATTGATGAGTGCCGATACATCTCTGAGAGAACAGTTTTACTAAAACTGAAACTGGCTCATCACAAATCGTACATTATCTCTCTGTACAGGCCAGAGGACAATAAACCGAGAAGGAGAGGCTTTCTACGAGCAGTTACAAGAAGTCTTACACCTTGAAACTGACTTGCAGTCATAAAGGGGGGGGGGGGGGGGTTAATGCTCATATTGGAAATAGTGTCGTCCCTGGGATTAAACGCGATTTAATCAAGACTTTCTAAATGATAATAGTGAGATTATGATCAACTATTGGTCAAGCAATGTACTGAGAATAAATAATACCTCCTATGATCACAAAGACACTTCTCAGAACACAACAGGTCATAAACATACAATAGATTACATTGTTATAAACAGGGACACCCATTCGCAGTCAGTGCTAAATGTTAGGACTTTAAACAACTCTGCCTACATAGGGAAGGACAAAAGCCTACTCTGGTGAAAATCAGATTGTATGCAGGAAGGAACGAGGCTGCTAAGGAACCAACCTTAAAAGGAGACAAATTTAATATAAATTCATTATGGAGTGTATCTACAGAAATTTATGTCAGAACCGATTATCAGAGAAAATAAAAGAGAGACCCATTAATGCAGATGATAACGTAGATCAGGCTTGGGAGAAAATCAAAGAAAGTATTGACTCAGCAGCTCAAGAAGCACTAGGTACACACATTATAAAGCGAGAGAAGAAAACAAACAGAACACCATAGTTTCGCAAAGAGGCTAAAGAAATGTGTAAAAGAAAGAGATGTACCTATTTGCAATATAAAACACTCAAAACAAAAGAGTCTTATGAATATTACAAAAGAACTCGTAATGAGACAAATTCACTAGTGAATTGTTTGAAAGAAAAAAAGGCTTTCTAAAACTTTATAACATGGCTTCTTTGGGTTGCAGAAACAAATTTGGAAAATGATACTATAGCAAAAGAAAGAATTAAACGAAAAGCTATCTTCTAACTACGATGCGACGGTTTTTGGTTTTACGACACGATCATTACATTAAATATGTGTTCCGTATCGTTTCTGGAACCTGGAATTTTGTTTTCTTGTCTCTCTCTCTCTCTCTCTCTCTCTCTCTCTCTCTCTCTCTCTCTCACTGTGTGTGTGTGTGTGTGTGTGTGTGTAATGCTGCAGATCACTCGCCTGCGCAGACGGCTCAATCAGTAAGACCACCGTCCGCAAAAGTATGGTTCTGGGCTGCAGCCACAGTTCGGCACAGTGGTTTAGTCCGACAAGGAATTTCAAAACAATCTACAGTCCGCAAGGGAGTGAAAGACTCATGCAGCGTGATCGTTATGTGCGACCTTCCAAAAGATTCGTTTGATATCATTATATCTTCTACATGTACTAAGAGAGAAACATGAGGTGAATTTTAACAGAGCCATCCAAACTGAACGTTGACTTTGGCACCAGCTGCAAGTTGCCGTTTCGTGTGGTTGCCGTTGGGAATATCCCTGCTGCAGTTAGCTCGCTCGCGCGTTCGTTATCCAACGTGCGTCGAGCTGTGATGGCGATAACACAGCTACAAAAGGGGATCTCGTGTTCTTCGTTTCAACAGGCGCAATTTAGTTACAACAGCGGCGTGACTGTCGCCGAGAGTACGGCACATCTGCAACCATTCTCCGCAAGCCAGCAAACGGCGCATGGCGGAGGGTATATTGTATCACTCATGTCTTTTCCTGTCCCACTCGCAAATGAAGCGAGGGAAAAGCAATTGTATGTATCCTTCTGAAAACGTTAAAACTACTCACAGATTAGACTTTAAGTCTCTGTACGTCCATCAATGTGCAGGATGGTTGAGGTACTTCCGCTGTTCAGTATGAAACGTAAAATCAAAAACACCTTCGACCTTCCGAATATATTTGTGCTAGCCGTTTCGGCGTTTGACTACACCATCTTCAGGTCCCCTGACCTACATGTAGAAAGGGAACGTGTTGATAATGTTTGGTTTGTGTGGCGCTCAACTGCGCGCTCATCAGCGCCCGTACAAAGTTCCAATTTTTTCACACTCCAATTTTTTTACGCAGTCCAATCTAGCCACTATTACGAATGATGATGAAATGATGAGGACAACACAAGCGCCCAGTCCCCGGGAAGACAAACTAACAGCTGCATAATGGAACGACGTAAATGAAAATTTGTGCTGCCTCCATGCCCGAAGGAACATAGCGTCGTAATTCAGAATAACACAGGCACTGCAATATGGTATTTATTGCCATTAGGTGGCTCCTGATTGGGCAGCTCATAATCTGGCCTGACGATGCTGAGTGGATCCCACTCTAGACCTCAGAAAAAAATTTAGGAGGTAGCAGGAATCGAACCCGCATCCTTCCACACTGAAGGCAACGACGCCAGCCATTTCTGTTTTCTAAACTCATTTTGTTCGTGATCACTCGTTCTATTTGTTCGGGGTGGACATCCCACGACGCTTGTTCAAGTTCATCGCCGTTCAATTAACTCAGTTTTTTTTTTTTTTGTTTTTTTTTGTTTTTTTTTTTTTTTTTGTTTTTTGTTACAGAGGGTGGCTAACCCTCTGACCGAACATGCTGAGCTACCGTGCCGGCGACAATTCGGCTACAGAGGCGAAATGTTCAATCGTCGAACTAGAATCGCTCTGAGGTCCGCCGCTAAAGCCACTTCTCTAAAATTTCTCACTAGTGTTTCGCGAAAAGAACGTCGCCTTCCCTCCACGTATACCCGCTGAGACCACGGAGCAGTTCCCTGATACTCACGTTCTGATCGAACCTACCGGTAAGAAATCCAACAGCACGCCCTTGATGAATTACTTCGATGCCTTTCTTTAATCCGACCTGGTGGGGATCCCAATTACACGGGTGGTACTCAGGTATGGGCCACACTAGTATTTCGCACGCAGCATCCTCTATATAAGAACTACGCTTTCCTAGAAATCTTGTCCGCCTCCATAGCGTAGCGGTAGCCTTGCTGTCTACCACACAGGGCGCCCGGGTTCGTTTCCCGGCAGGGGACTGGGTGTTGTGTCAATCATCGTTGACTCGCAAATCGCCGATGTGGCGTCAACTAAAGAGGACTTGCAATACGGCGGCAGAACTCCCCCTTATGGGGCCTCCCGGCCAACAATGTTATACGATCATTTCAGTTCATTTCACCCAATAAATCTAAGTCGACTATTCGTCTTTGCTGCTATCGACACTGCTTGCTCATTGCATCCCACATCGCTTCGCGACGTTACGTCTAGATATTTAGTGACTGTTTCAAGCAGCGCAACATCAATAATGTATTCGAACATTCGTAGATTTTTTTCCTTACTCATCTGAATTATCTTGCATTTTTATTCACTTAAAACAACTATCAGATATCACACCAAATAGGTCCTGTATCCTCCTACAGTCACTCAACGACGATACTTCGCCGTATGCTGCACTATCATCAGGAAACAGTCACAGATTGCTGCTCATCTTATCCTTCAGACAGTTTACGTACGTAGAGGGCTGTTGTATCTCACCTCTCTGCAGCACTTCTGATGACATCCGTGTCTCTGATGGCACTAGACATTCTATCGTAATGGACGTACAGGTCGCGCATTGCATTATTGGCGCTGGCCACGGTGGCCGTGCGGTTCTAGGCGCTTCAGTCCAGAACCGCGTGCGTGCTGCGGTCGCAGGTTCGAATCCTGCCTCGGGCATGGATGTGTGTGATGTCCTTAGGTTAGTTGGGTTTCAGTAGTGCTAAGTTCTAGGGGACTGATGATCTAAAATGTTAAGTCCCATAGCGCTCACAAGGGGAGGCCGCCAATTGTGAAATTCAGATTCGATTCATACTGTGCGTAATAAAAGCTCATGGCCAGAGGTGTAATGTGGCAAAGCACCAAGATGTACTTCTCAGCCGTTGTCGAGAAAATCGACAGTTAAAAGAAACCCTTGCGGTGAAATACTTCTACGACTGACAATTTACCGCAGCGTCGTGGCGCAGCGGTAAGCGCTCGGGTTCGTAACCCGAAGGTCATCGGATCGAATCTCGCGCTCTGCATCTTTTTTTTATTTTTATTTTTTCTAATTCAAATGTATACACACACACAGTTGTGGTCTTCAGTCCTGAGACTGGTTTGATGCAGCCTTCCATGCTCCTCTATCCTGTGCAAGCTTCTTCATCTCCAAGTACCTACTGCAACCTACATCCTTCTGATTTTGCTTAGTGTATTCATCTCTTGGTCTCCCTCTACGATTTATACCCTCCACGCTGCCCTCCAATACTAAGTTGGTGATCCCTTGATGCCTCAGAACATGTCCTACCAACCATGTCCTTCTTCTGGTCAAGTTGTACCACAAACTTCTCTTCTCCCCTATCCTATTCAATACTTCCTCATTAGTTATGTGATCTACCCATCTAATCTTCAGCATTCTTCTGTAACACTCTGTAACACCACATTTCAAAAGCTTCTATTCTCTTCTTGTCTAAACTATTTATCGTCCATGTTTCACTTCCGTACATGGCTACACTCCATACAAATACTTTCAGAAATGACTTCGTGACACTTAAATCTATACTCGATGTTAACAAATTTCTCTTCTTCAGAAACGCTTTCCTTGCCATTGCCAGTCTACATTTTATATCCTCTCTACTTTGACCAGCATCAGTTACTTTGCTCTCCAAATAGCAAAACTCCTTTACTACTTTAAGTGTCTCATTTCCTAATCTAATTCCCTCAGCATCACCCGACTTAATTCGACTACATTCCATTATCCTCGTTTTGCTTTTGTTGATGTTCATCTTATATCCTCCTTTCAAGACACTATCCATTCCGTTCAATTGCTCTTCGAAGTCCTTTGCTGTCTCTGACAGAATTACAATGTCATCGGCGAACCTCAAATTTTTTAATTTCCATGGATTTTAATGCCTACTCCGAATTTTTCTTTGTTTCCTTTACTGCTTGCTCAGTATACAGATTGAATAACATCGGAGAGAGACTACAACCCAGTCTTACTCCTTTCCCAATCACTGCTTCCCTTTCATGTCCCTCGACTCTTATAACTGCCATCTGGTTTCTGTACAAATTGTAAATAGCCTTTCGCTCCCTGTATTTTACCCCTGCCACCTTTAGAATTTGAAAGAGAGTATTTCAGTCAACATAGTCAAAAGCCTTCTCTAAGTCTACAAATGCTAGAAACGTAGGTTTGCCTTTCCTTAATCTTTCTTATAAGATAAGTCGTAAGGTCAGTATTGCCTCACGTGTTCCAGTATTTCTACGGAATCCAAACTGATCTTCCCCGACGTCGCCTCGGCTTCTACTAGTTTTTCCATTCGTCTGTAAGGAATTCGTGTTAGTATTTTGCAGCTGTGGCTCATTAAACTGATTGTTCGGTAATTTTCACATCTGTCAACACCTGCTTTCTTTGGGATTGGAGTTATTATATTCTTCTTGAAGTCTGAGGGTATTTCGCCTGTTTCATACATCTTGCTCAGCAGATGGTAGAGTTTTGTCAGGACTGGCTCTCCCAAGGCCTTCAGTAGTTCCAATGGGATGTTCCCTACTCCGGGGGCCTTGTTTCGACTCAGGTCTTTCAGTGCTCTGTCAAACTCTTCACGCAGTATCGTATCTCCCATTTCATCTTCATCTACATCCTCTTCCATTTCCATAATATTGTCCTCAAGTACATCGCCCTTGTATAGACCCTCTATATACTCCTTCCACCTTTCTGCTTTCCCTTCTTTGCTTAGAGCTATATATATATACGATACGCGTGGTATCCATCAAACGTGACGAACGATAGAACAACTTTTCAGAATGTCAATCAGGCGTGTTTCCCAACAGATAATTCAAAAAATAATTGTTATTGTGAAAACGCATCGTTTATCAGATGTGCTCCATGTCGTGCTGTTTTCTGCTTTCCAGGTTTCTATGATAACTATCACTCTGGTTGGTGCGATACTCCAGCTACTTCTGGTCGCTAAATGTTAATTATGTGCGATTGTATACCGAACTTTTCAATAAATTGTATCCACTTGAATACCATTTGTGATATTGTATTTTATTTTTCCACGACAAACGACTTTCAACAACTTATTATATGCATAATTGTTGCAACTGATTGCCGGGATATATATATATATATATATATATATATATATATATATATATATATATATATATATGAATTACAAAAAATAAAATAATTAAAAAAAGTTGCATAGCGCGAGATTCGATCCTGCGACCTTCGGATTACGAACCCGAGCGCTTACCGCTGCGCCACGACGTTGCAGAAATTGCTAATCGTAGAGAGATTATTTCACCGCAACGGTTTCTTTTAACTGTCGATTTTCTCGACAACGGATGAAAAGTGCATCTTGGTGCTTTGCCACATTACACCTCTGGCCATGAGCTTTTATTATGCGCAGTATGAATCGAATCTGAATTTCACAACTGGCGACCTCCCCTTGTCAGAGCCATTTGAACCAATTTTTGCGTTATTGGCCTCCAAGGTCACCCAATCATACGAAATGAGATATCTGCCAATGTGGGGTTTCTGAAGTCTCCTACTGTGTGTCTTCCCATAACTTTAGGTGAGCTATGACGCAGCACAGTAACATCAATTAATGCAGTAGTTTGAGAAATGCTCGCAAAAATGTGGGACGAGTTTGACCAGTGTCTGGGTGTTTATCGTGCTTCGGGTAATTGTAAGAAATATCCCAATATTGTATGTGCATGATTCTAAAAAATACCCTCTTGTGAAATCGGATGGTTCTTAAGAAAATAAATATTGTTTAGTCCTACGAGTAACGTAAAATCCACCTCTAGTTTTCTTTCATCGTTCATGTAGAAGGTACAGTTTTGTGAAATGGGATGATTCTTTGTGTAACTTCTTGAATACCGTGGCAAAAGTCATACCTCCTAAAATCGTGACGGACCTCCTTTCGCCTGGCATAATGTAGGAACTGGACGTGGCATAAAGTAATGGTTCGAAGTCCCCTGCAGTGACACTGAGCCATGCCGCCTCTATAGCCGTCCGTAACTGCGAAAATGTTGCCGATGCAGGGTTTTGTCCGCTAACTGACCTCTTGAGTACGTCCCATAAATGTTCGATGGGATTGTCGTCGGGCGATCTGGGTGGCCACACATTCGTACGAATTGTCTAGAAACCAATCACGAAAAATTGTGGCACGGTGAGATGGTACATTGTCATCCATAAAAACTGAAGTATATGAATGGCTGCAAATGGTTTCCAAGTAACCGGACATAACCATTTCGTGTCAATGATCGGTTCAGTTGGACCAGAGAACCTAGTCTATTCCATGTAAACACAGCCCACACTGTTATGGAGCCACCACCGGCTTGCTCAGTGCCTTGTTGAGAATTGGGTCAATGGCTTGGCGGAGTCCGCGCCTCGCTCGAACCCTGCCATCAGCTCTTACCAACCAAAGTCTGGACTCATCTGTCCAGGCCATCATTTTCTAGTAGTACAGGGTCCAATCGATACGAACACGAGCCCAAGAGAGGAGCTGCAGGCAATGTCGTGCTATTAACAAACACACTCGCGTCTTTCGTTTGCTGCCGTAGCCCCTTAACGCCAAATTTCGCCACACTGTCCTAACGGATACATTCGTCGTACGTCCCCCATCGAGTTCTGCCGCTATTTCAAGCAGTGTTGCTTGTCTGTTAGCACTGACAACTCTACGCAAACGCCGCTGCTCTCGGTCGATAAATGAAGTCCGTCGTCCACTGCGTCGTTCGTGGTGAGAGGTAATGACTGAAATTCGGTATTCTCGGGACATTCCTGACACTGTGGATCTCCGAATACTGAATTCCCTAACGATTTTCAAATTGGAATGTCTTATGTGTATAGTTCCAACTACCATAACACATTCGAAATTAATTCAGTCGTGCGCCCATAATAACGTCCGAAAGCTTTTCACGTGGATCACGTAAGTGCAAATGACAGCTCCACCAATACATTGCCCTTTTATACCTTGTGTACAGGACACTACCGCCATCTTTATATGTGCATATCGCTATGCAATTACTTTTCAAAAATTGTTCAAATGGCTCTGGGCACAATGGAACTTAACATCTTAGGTCATCAGTCCCCTAGAACGTAGAACTACTTAAACCTCACTAACCTAAGGATATCACACACATCCATGCCCGAGGCAGGATTCGAACCTGCGACCGTAGCAGTCTCGCGGTTCCGGACTGAAGCGCCTAGAACCGCACGGCCACCAGACCGGCTGCAATTACTTTTGCCACCTCGTATATTTCATAGTATTGTAGAAAATCTGCTACTCCAAACATGTCATAATCGCTGGCCATGATCCTGTCTAAAAACAGCTGCACTCACTCCTGCGACACCCAATTGTGGAAACAACTCCACACCACATCATTCCTTCGAGCAGATACAGCTCTACAACACCACTTCATTCCTTCGAGCACTCAGGTGAACGCTGTCCTCTCCGGACGCACCAAGTCTTTTCAATAATATCACAAGCTGCGACATCGTCGCGAAAAAAACAGTGACCCGTATTTGTAATAAGTTTCCTTTTTACGGAATTTTATGGTTCAAATGGTTCTGAGCACTATGCGACTTAACTTCTGAGGTCATCAGTCGCCTAGAACTTAGAACTAATTAAACCTAACTAACCTAAGGACATCACACACATCCATGCCCCAGGCAGGATTCGAACCTGCGACAGTAGCGGTCGCTCGGTTCCAGACTGTAGCGCCTAGAACCGCACGGCTACTCTGGCCGACCGGAATTTTATCATTCTTTTCTTGCAACGGAGTACCGCAGGATACGAGGGGCCCTCTGCCGGTCACGTTGCTCCAACCACTTCCTGCCTGCGCAGAATTCTGGCGTTAGCGCCTACCGAGGGCGCTGATTATGCGCAGCACTATGTTTTCTTTCGTTTGTGGCCCCTTTAGCGATTTGTTTTATAGTTGTTTAATGTTACCCGGTGCACTATCAACTGTGTTAAATATTTATGTCATTATCTAGAATATTGGCACTAGAGCACATGTCAACCACTGTTTTTTAACTCTTCCTCTTTTCAACAATATTACTTCTGTCGTGTTCTTCTTTTTATTGCTTTTTATTACTGTAATGCCTGTTATACGTTATAAGCTTATTACAGACTTCAGCTATTGTATCCCCCTTTATTTTCGCTGTTTCAATTAATTTTTGAAAACTAGTGTATGCCGACATTAGCGACATCTGGTGAACTTAAAACACAAACATCTTGTGGCTACAGTCCGGCAGCTTGTTTTAAACAGTAGTACCACTGACAACATGACTCGTGCCTGTGATGTTATTTATATGTATTTGACGATGCTGGTGCTGATTCTGCATTTAACATTTGACGATGCCACTATGGCTGCAGTACATTAGTACTTTGTTTTTATGAAAGAGGTATGCCTCTTCATATTTAAAGCGCACAAATGCAAATTTTGTCAGTACAACTTTTCATTATGGTCTATGTATTGTTCTTAAGCTGTATACAGTTTGCGAGTGTATTTATGTTTTTCCCATTTTTGCTCAGATCTGCTGATGGCCATTAAAGACCGAAACCGGTAATCTGTTAACAAAAAGTTTGTGACCATAGATGTAAATTAAAGGAAACTTATTTTCAGCAATAGCTTGCTCTACAACCCAGTAGTGGCGCTGTTTGGAATATCGTAATGAGACTGTGGCAGCAAGACAACTTGACAAACGTCACTATACTGCATGCCTTTAACAATGAAATTCGCCAAACAGCTGTGCAATTGAGAAGTCATTTTATTGTCGATAATGAGGAGGCACTGAATATAATTGGGGAGAAAAGGAATTTGTGGCACAACTTGACTAGAAGAAGGGATCGGCTGGTAGGACATGTTCTGGGGCATCAAGGTATCACCAATTTAGTATTGGAGGGAAGCGTGGAAGGTAAAAACCGTAGAGGGAAACCAAGAGATGAATACATCAAGCATATTCAGAAGGAGAACCACTGTCTGAACAGAAGACCACGACAACAACCATTTTCGGTAATGCATTACGACCATCTTCAGGCCCCATTTCCCCCTCTCAAAAATAATCGATATTGACATATTGCGGCCATTTGTTTCTGGATGTTGTGAATTCTCAAGTGCTTCCTTCGAAGACTTGACTGCAACTGCGTGCCTGTTGCTGAAGCGTCGTGGCGGCCCCATCACGTTCCCGCGCAGCAGTCGGCGGCGGAAGGTGCACCTGCCCGGCTGCGGCTGCTGTATCTCATTACCCGACAAGGCC
This sequence comes from Schistocerca gregaria, assembly GCF_023897955.1. Lineage (NCBI taxonomy): Eukaryota > Metazoa > Arthropoda > Insecta > Orthoptera > Acrididae > Schistocerca > Schistocerca gregaria. Next base: position 683,990,751 of record NC_064923.1, read on the forward strand.
GCCTCCTCTGCAAAGATGTCTCAATACGCTCACATGACGAGCTCACCAGGCCTGATGCGTGAGACGAATCACCGGTATTGGCACTTCACGCGACCGAGCCGGGAAGACAGCCGGTGCGGCCTTCCTGCCGCTGTTAATTCTTACACAAGTACACCCAAATGTTCTGACTTTGCTCAGCTTTCACACACTTCTATTACGTACAAGGGAAGAGTACACAAACTTTCTCGTTTGTCACACGAACTTATCTACAGGGCGTTCAAAAGTCCAGTGCCCGAATTAACAGGGATGATACAGGAGACAAAAACAATTATTAGTAGTGCAACAATGTGTAGGAAGCCAATATTGCGTGAGCACTGAACGTGCGTAGATAATACACGAGTGGAGCAGATAAAAGTCGTTGTGTCAAACGTTGGGTGCCAAATGTTCGTCTGATATACACTATGTGATCGAAAGTAACAAAATTGGTTCAAATGGCTCTGAGCACTATGGGACTTAACATATGAGATCATCAGTCCCCTAGAACTTAGAACTACATCTACAACTACATTTATACTCCGCAAGCCACCCAACGGTGTGTAGCGGAGGACACTTTACGTGCCACTGTCGTTACCTCCCTTTCCTGTTCCAGTCGCGTGTGGTTCGCGGGAAGAACGACTGCCGGAAAGCCTCCGTGCGCGCTCGAATCTCTCTAATTTCACACTCGTGATCTCCTCGGGAGGTATAAGTAGGGGGAAGCAATATACTCTATACCTCATCCAGAAACCTGGACAACAAGCTACACCGCGATGCAGAGCGCCTCTCTTGCAGAATCTGCCACTTGCGTTTGCTAAACATCTCCGTAACGCTATCACGCTTACCAAAAAACCCTGTCACGAAACGCGCCGCTCTTCTTTGGATCTTCTCTATCTCTTCTGTCAACCTGACGTGGTACGGATCCCACACTGATAAGCAGCACTCAAGTATAGGTCGAACGAGTGTTTTGTAAGTCACCTCCTTTGTTGATGGGTTTCATTTTCTATGGACTCTCAACCTCGTACCCGCATTACCAACAATTAGTTTTATATGATCATTCCACTTCAAATCTCCCAGATATTTTACAGAAGTAACTGCTAACAGCGTTTGTTCCGCTATCATAAAATCATACAATAAAGGATCCTTCTTTCTAGATATTCGCAATACGTTACAGCTGTCTATGTTAAGGGTCAGTTCCCACTCCTTGCGCCAAGTGCCTATCCGCTACAGATCTTCCTGCATTTCGCTGCAATTTTCTAATGCTGCAACTTCTCTGTATACTACAGTATCATCCGCGAAAAGCCGCCTGCAACTTCTGACACTATCTAATAGGTCATTTATATATATTGTGAAAAGCAATGGTCCCATAACACTCCCCTGTGGCACGCCAGAGGTTACTTTAACGTCTGTAGACGTCTCTCCATTAATAACAACATGCTGTGTTCTGTTTGCTAAAAACTCTTCAATCCAGCCACACTGCTGGTCTGATTTTACGTAGGGTCTTACTTTGTTTATCAGGCGACAGTGCGGAACGGCATCGAACGCCTTCCGGAAGTCAAGGAAAATGGCACCTACTTGGGAGCCTGTATCTAATATTTTCTGGGTCTCATGAACAAATAAAGCGAGTTGGGTCTCACACGATCGGTGTTTCCGGAATCCATGTTGATTGCTTCAGAGTAGATTCTGGGTTCCCGGAAATGACATGATACGCGCGCAAAAAACATGTTCTAAAATTCTACAACAGATCGAAGTCAGAGATATAGACCTATAGTTTTGCGCATCTGTTCGACGACCCTTCTTGAAAACTGGGACTACCTGTGCTCTTTTCCAATCATTGGAACCTTCCGTTCCTCTAGAGACTTGCGGTACGCGACTGTTACAAGGGAGGCAAGTTCTTTCGCGTACTCTGTGTGGAATCGAATTGGTATCCCGTCAGGTCCAGTGGACTTTCCTCTGTTGAGTGATTTTAGTTGCTTTTCTATTCCTTGGATACTTATTTCGATGTCAGCCATTTTTTCGGTCGTGCGCTGATTTAGAGAAGGAACTGCAGTGCGGTCTTCCTCTGTGAAACAGCTTTCGAAAAAGGTGTTTAGTATTTCAGTTTTACGCGTGTCATCCTCTGTTTCAATGCCATCATCATCCCGGAGTGTCTGGATATGCTGTTTCGAGCCACTTACTGACTTAACGTAAGACCAAAACTTCCTAGGATTTTCTGCCAAATCTGTACATAGAATTTTACTTTAGAATTCACTGGACGGTTCACGCATAGCCCTTCTTACGCTAACTTTGACATCGTTCAGCTTCTGTTTGTCTGAGAGGTTTTGGTTGCGTTTAAACTTGCAGTGAAGCTCTCTTTGCTTTCGCAGTAGTTTCCTAACTTTGTTGTTGCACCACGGTGGGTTTTTCCCGTCCCTCACCGTTTTACTCGGCACGTACCTGTCTAAAACGCATTTTACGATTGCCTTAAACTTTTTCCATAAACACTCAACATTGTCAGTTTCGGAACAGAAATTTTTGGTTTTATCTGTTTATCTGCCTCCTATTACTCTTGCTAAACAGATAAACCTTCCTCCCTTTTTTTTATAAGCCTATTTACTTCCATATTTAGGGATGCTGCAACGGCCTTATGATCACTGATTCCCTGTTCTGAGCTTCCAGAGTCGAAAAGTTCGGGTCTGTTTCTTATCAGTAGGTCCAAGATGTTCTCTCCACTAGTCGGTTCTCTGTTTAATTGCTCGAGGTAATTTTCGGATATTGCACTCAGTATAATGTAACTCGATGCTCTGTCCCTACCACCAGTGCTAAACATCTGCGTGTCCCAGTCTACATCTGGTAAATTGAAATCTCCATCTAAACCCGTTTATCACCTGCATTTCTTATTGGTGTGGCAATTTTAATGGCCAGTAGTGTATAATTTAAATCCTTTTCTAACTTTTTCTCGCTTACACGCTCAACGTCAAATGTTTAATTCAGTAACTCACCTGTAAGTAATCAGACGTTTGAAGCTGTTTTACACCCAAAAAAAATCTTGCGTTGGCGCGATGACCTCCTCAAGCATTTCCGAGAAATCGTAGACGTATGAGCCTGTTGAACAATACAGAACCTGTATACCGGATGGTTATAATTAATTGTGAAGTTACTCAAGGGGTTGCAGTGTGGGCTGTAATTACCGTATGGCAGCCAATCTTGGTACATATTTTAATGCGTTAATGCATAAACGATCTACAATGGAAAAAGAAATAGTTCGAATTTTGGCCACCAGGTGCAAATCTGGATCCGTGAATTCAAACAAGGTGTATAGAAGTGCATCCATATGTAATACACTAGGTAAAGGTCAAACAAGGCATAAAGTTGAGTTTATTATAACAGCTGCATTTCTACACATCTATATAGGGGTTTACTGAGCTACGTCCGAACTGTCTGTGATACTGCCAGCGCACTTAACATCCACGAAGGGGATCTACGGCTTCCTTCAGCAGCACAAGTCACCGAATTAGTTGAGCGGAAGCATCTCCACGTCAACTGGTTCTGGACAGAGAGAGAGAGAGAGAGAGAGAGAAAATGAGAGAGAGAAGGCTCAATACCCTAGCGACCACCCTGCCCTTATTTTATTCTCCTGCAGAGTGCATGCAGGATGTACAACTACCTAGCGCCGCAAAATGAACGACGGTTGCCTGTCGGCTATATTGCAACAAGGCATCGATCTGACAAGTAATACCAAAGCGGTACTTCACGTTGTTAGTTGGCACGTAGCTAAAGGAAATAACTGAACACTGTGTAGTGTATTAGTCGGAAAACGCCAAAAATAGTGAAATATTTTCCGTTGATTACATTTTTATTGGCGTTGTGGAAATAATGGCAATCGACCAGATTAAATTTCATTTGTTTTATTTCCTATGCTCTGAAGTCGTTTCAGTTTTTCGTGCTGCGATATTCAACGTTCAAGTTAGCTTTGATTATCTTTGTTTCGCCCCGTAGAATATATTTTCATTGAGTCAGTGTGAACCTAATAACTTTCTGTCGTATTAGGGAAAAGCAGAAGACGTATGTCTCCACTGACATTTGTGAAAGCAAAAATATGGAGAATCGGAAAAACAGTTTTGCTGCAACTGATTTTCGAAAACGAAATATCTATGCTTTCTACACTGACACGATAGTGGTAATGCATAACAAATAATTGTTCATCCACATTGTACACGCCAGTAAAATATAGATTTATATTCCTTATTCTTCATTTTCTATAACCAATCATTTGCCCTGTCAATATTAACCAACAGCAATTAAAAATCTGTCTCTAAATTGAGCGTATTACTACAGACGTATTTCACATTAACAAAAGACTACTAGAGGAAAAAGAAGTGGTAAACGAAAAAAATTTACAACTAAAGGCGACCAAGGATTGAATCCAAGGTATTTAGATGAGTACACCATACCACACTTTTTTTTAGGAAACTTCTCGGCGCCTGAATGTGAGGGGGGAGGGGGGCAAATTGGGCAGGGGTCGCAACCCGACGATTTGCTGCCATGTCCCTTACCCACCCTCCAGGAACCAAGGAACTCGTAGGGAACGTGGAGTGGAGGTACAATGAACAATCGTTTATTTATTTATTTATTTCTCGTTTAACAATAATATCAACGAGAACAGCAGAAAACCGGCGTCGCGAGGAGGAGGTCGCAGCAAGACGTCAGACTCATTGAGACTATCAACGAATAGTTTTTCCGAGAAGAATATTCCGATGACCAGAGACTATATCGCTTTTAAGTGTGGAAGATGCGGGGATCAACTCTCCATGACCGGAACAACCCAGCTCTGGGGTGGGTTAAGGAAGACACTGTAAAGAAAATTGGAGAAAAATTGTCATTATTTTGGACTGCGGACAACTGCACAATGGCGTTCATTAAGGAACTACCAAAAAACAGGGATACTTTTCTCGCCATCAGAAAACAAGCAGTGAGTTGCGTGTTCACAAATCCTCTTCACAAGTTCGTCTCTGTTCACAGGAAGTATCCCGCGTTCGGAAAGAGAAGCAGTTGAGTAGGTATCCGATGAGGAGTCGTACGTGTAACTAGGGACATCTGTCACACCAAGAACCAGACACCACGGGCCGATCTGCGCGCCAGGCGGTGCTCGTCTGTATCCAAAATATCACAGGTGACACACAACAGGGTGTCTGCGAGGTGAATCCTGTGAAGGCGTGACCGGCACACTTGCTTTCCATTCACAGAGAGGTACCATGCAGTCTGGACGTCTGTGTAAGGATAAGGAGTGCACACCGATCGCCAAACGGCACGCCAGTCAATAGGGATGCTTCCCCTCAACCACATTCGGTGACCTGAGCTGCTGAAGAAAACCATAGATGCCCTTCGTGGATGTCAAGTGTGCTGGCAGTATCGCAGTACGGACGTAGCTCAATTCGAGGAAAAAATGGTGGCAGTAAATGAAGGACGGCGCGACTTCCGAAAGCTGGATAGGTGCGAAATGGGAGTGTGGTGCAAGAGCCTCCAGCAATAGGCTGGTAAGACACCTAGGACAACGGCGCCAAAACGCCATGTGAAAAGGGCTACCGCTCTGTCAGGTACGTCATACAGTCATAAACCGCCCCTGCACCGCGAGAGGGTGAACCTAGTGCCGCTAGCATGCGGCCGATTATTGATGGCGGAAGAGGAAGTGTCTGTGCCACGTGGAGGGATACGTGACACCAAATGTAAATTCACATATAGCGTCCGTTGCAGAAGATCGAGTGCCTCCAAACAGCGTTCTAAGAGGCCAGCTCGTAGTTGGGAAAGTAGGCGCCGGCAGTTGAGGGCAATTGTCCACCGCAGATCACTTGCGAAATCAAGTGCTAAGCAGCGGATAGTATCAGCTGCACACGAAGTAACAGCGCTGTCCCCAGGAAGCCCTGCATCTACAGCCATGGCGCTTGATTTGCGGGCATCTACAAGAGCCTTCACCGTAGCTGGTAACCCAAGCCAGTGACTCTCTGACCTCAGCACCGCTACGAACAACGATGACGAGATCTTCTGCATAAGTAGTGCAGCTGAATACATGGGCACCGAGAGACACCCAAGAGAGGCGCTGACGGAGGCCGCAGGGCAAAGGTTCCATGGCGAAAGCATACACTAGTGCAGAGAGCGGGCAGCCTTGTCGCGCTGATCGACGGATCGAGATGGGACGAGTGAGACGGCCGTTGTAGAGTACACGAGACGTGGCTCCACGAAGGAGACGCGTTACGACGTCGACGGTAGTATCACGGTAGCCCCTATTGCGGAGCCCCTCTTCCAGGTAGTCGTGATCGACTCGATCGAACACCTGGGTGAAGTCAGAGTTGCCAAAATTCCAGGCACATGACGAGCGTGAGCAAGAGCGATAATGTCTCGATAGCGACCCAGAGGGCAGAGCGGATGCCATTTGGACCTCCCAAAGAAGTTTGATCAGGGGAAAGCACGTACCGAACTGTCCGTTTAAGCCGCGCAGCCAACAGCCGGGTAAAGATCTTTGTGTCGCTTTTGAGTAACGTCAAGTGGCGGTAAGGGCATATCCGTGAGGTATCCCAAAGAAACCATCGAGGAAACCGTGTGGAATCGGCACGAAATGTGATATAAGGTCCTGACAACTTCCCATCCACACTGGCGTCAGAAGGGGACGAAAAGTCCGATGAAACTCCAGTGGGAGGTCTTCAGGGCCAGCCGACCTGCTCGTAGAACACACCTGGACAGCATCATGGACTTCGTCTTGTATGACGTTATCAAGTAAATCCATGGTCGCGTCCACGGGGACCAAGCCAAAGGAGAGTCGGGACACTGCCGTAATGTTGGCAGGGTGGTGACACTGTTCTGAATGCAGCAGAACATAATGTGCATGGAGGGCAGACCCGATATCCCGCTGGGTATCAAAATGCTGCCCATCATCGGTGGTAAGAACATTAATAAAAGTAATCCGACCGTGGAGTCGTTCCGCTATGACATGATGCATAGATGGACGCTCCTGCGCTAACCTATCGTATGTGTACGCTGACCATAGCTCCCTCAAGGTGGTGGCGAGAGAAGGATTTGAGCTGTGCCTTGGCACGATTCACCATCGGCCTTGGCCGGCCGGTGTGGCCAAGCGGTTCTAGGAGCTTCAGTCTGGAACCGCGTGACCACTACGGTCGCAGGTTCAAGTCCTTTCTCGGGCATGGATGTGTGTGATGCCTTTGGGTTAGTTAGTTTTAAGTAGTTCTAGGTTCTAGGGGACTGATGACCTCAGATGCTAAGTCCCATAGTGCTCAGAGCCAGCCACCATCGCCTGACTCTCTGGCGAACACGGCAAGATAGTATATTCCCGGAGAATGGTGAAATAGAATTCCTGATTCCATCGCCGCCACGCCGCAACCTCCCTTCCGTAACCGAACAAGGCCTTGCGGAGGGCAGGCTTTGCACAGAGCACCCACTGTGACAGGGCAGACTGATAGGCATCACAGCGTCTACGAAAAGCTGTCCACGTGGCCTCGATGAGCTACTGACAGTCGATTGAAGTAAGGTGGATCGTTTTCTGTTTCCATGGTCCACAGTTGCGCCACACCCTTTGGCGGCAGTGATTGTTGGCGCAGATATATGTGTCATGGACAGAGAACGCAACGGGCCAGACTTCAGCAATCTGCACCTCACTGACAATATCGCCGGAGATGTAATACGATCGAGTCGGCTGGAAAATTGGCTAGTGAAATGCGTAAACCCAGGACGATCGCGATGAACATGCTCCCAAGAATCCTCAAGGCGGAGGTTCTGGAGAATTGTCGCTTGCGCCATGCACGGAGAGTGACATGGTAGTTGGTCTTTGGATGCCTGGGTGCAGTCGTAATCGCGTCCCATGATCAATGCATCCTACCAAGTTAGGAAGAGAGGCTGTCTCTGAGAAGAAGGTGGAATTCAGGGCAGTGACCCGAACCAGATGGTGCGTGGACATTGACGATCCTGACGCCACTAAACGTGAGTGCCATACCTCTGCATCAGGGAGATCGGAAAATGCATCAGCAAGGATACCGTTACGTAAGAGGATCGCTACCCCACTACCAGTAGCGGAAGCATGAGAGACATGTTGTGTAATACCATGGAGAGCACACAAAGTTGCCGGCTGGGGTGGCCGTGCGGTTCTAGGCGCTACAGTCTGAAACCGCGGGACCGCTACGGTCGCAGGTTCGAATCCTGCCTCGGGCATTGATGTGTGTGATGTCCTAAGTTCTGGGGGACTGATGACCTTAGAAGTTAAGTCCCATAGTGCTCAGAGCCATTTGAACCATTTTGAGCCACAGAAAGTTGCAACGTGCACCTCCTGAGGGTCAGCAACGTCAACGTCCCCGGCATACAGCATGTCATGGAGTAAAGCCAGTTTGTGACGTACGCGAATAGTGTTGACATTGACCGTGGGTATCCGATGCGTCTGGAGGACGGCGATTCAGACACGGGGGAAGCACGGGGAACTCCCTGTTAAGCAGTATCGCTCTGTACACCTCCAGAATGTCCATCCTCAGCATCTACGTCGTCCCCTCAGGAGGTAGACGTCTCAATAGAGGAACGCTGTCAGAGATGCGCCCACGGGTAGCAACAGACACAGAAATGGAGGCAACCGCATCAGACGCAGGCGGGGAAAAGTCTGTGACCGAAGGTGGACACTGACTGGAGATGGAGGCGGGGAAGGATGTCGCGTCGTCAGGTGTCAGGGCATCAGAGGTCATCGCACCATCAGTAGCAGGGTCGTCATCCTGCGCAGACATCCGATGGAGATAGTCATCAGAAGGATTACCACGTTGTCTCCTCCGTTTTCTCGGCGATCATTGTTCCGTGTCGGGTGGCGGGTGGCTATCGTCAGAAACGTGGCCAGATGGCAGAAAAGCGGATGTAGGTACAGCTCCATGATCAACAACTATGGGGTCGGGACGGACAGCTTGTGCCTGCTGACAGTCTTCGTTCATTTGTATTGCCTCAGGCAGGAGTGTAGCAGTGACAGGCGGAACGTCCATCGCATCGTGGAGAGGAGTCGACACCGGTGCCGACTGATTGATAGGGGGCGCCGCAGGCAGCACCACCGCAGACGGATAAGACGTAGGAAGAAAAGCGATGCCTCCGATCGCTGCACAAGGTCGGCTCATGGCTCGTCATTCACCAGCTCTATGCACGCAGTAGTACTGAGGATCGAAAAATGAATTCCAAGGACATCTTGTGAAGGGACATGCATTTCATCACGTATTAAACGTTCTACTTCATGCGCCTTCGGTCGCTAGTAATCCAAAGGAAAAGTTAGTTTAATTGTGGCTTGGCAGTAAGAAAACGCCATGATGGTCGATGAAGTCGGACTCTGAGACAAGCCGGTACGCGGAAATAAACAAACACGCGCTCGCTCGCAAGCAGCACAACACGCGAGAAGCAAACGAGGCGTGCTTGCCTCACCACAGGCAAGGAGCGACTGTTTATCACTTGGCTCCTGATCTATTGCAATGAATACTTATGAGCTATAGTGTGTTATGCACTAAACAATTTTAATGAGGTGGGCAGGTCATCTGTTCGCCGCCGTAGCAGCGTGGTCAGTGGCGCGACTGATTACGCGGCGGGGTAGCCGGGTTCGATTCCAGAAACTCCCAGGAAATTTTCCTTGGCCGGAGGGCTCATACGGCGTGCATTCAGCCTCGAGAGTAGGACTGGCCGTTATCGCTGAAACAACCGGTATTCGACTATGTCTTTTTTTCCAACGACAATTTAACCCGAGTATTGAAACCGCTAAAAATAATCGGTTTCTAAAATAACCGATTCCTGTTATTTCCTATAACAAACGTAGAAATCGATAAAGGTTGAAAAATTTTGACTTTGTTTCGAGATACATAGAATCAAAATATTAAATAAACTAGGCAAATAAAAGAAAAGTTAATCCGTCCACCGATCGCTGTTTTTCTCTAAAAGTGGTAAATGGTTGAATACTGCAAAAATTACCATTATTCTCCTACTCATTCCAATTATTTGAATCTCTACTCAAAAATCATGTTGTAATCGGGGATCATACAACTGTTTGGGCGTTACGAACAGTGAGTGCCAAAGGGTGAAAACTGAGGCTGAGTAACTCTATTTTTCGTGTTAATTTGTCTGTTTTAAGGGCTACAAGCAGCTGAAGGCTGACGTAGACACAGGCAGCAGATCACCCACTTTCTGTTTTTATTGTTACGCATTACGTTTTCTCCTTACATGATGTCGCAAGGTAGTTTTGCCTCCTCCCGAAGCGTCTGAGTGGTTCTCGGCACTTAAGTCTGGAACCGCGATGCTGCTACGGTCGCAGGTTCGAATCCTGCCTCGGGCATGGATGTATGTGATCTCCTTAGGTTAGTTAGGTTTAAGTAGTTCTAAGTCTAGGGGACTGATGACCTCAGATGTTAAGTCCCGTAGTGCTTAGAGCCGTTACAATCATTTTGAACCTCCTCCCGATTTTAATCTTTTAGAGCAAATGGAGCATTGTACCTCACGGATACCGTACTCTGTAAAATACTTCCAGATTAGTGATGGTGCCATTCTGCAACACAGTTAATGCCCAATAACGACACCCAGAAATTCAGTTTAAGAGAAGTCTAAAGGATTTATTGGTGGCCAACTCCTTCTACTCCATTGATGAATTTCTCAATAGAACCAAATGATATACAGGGTGTTACAAAAAGGTACGGCCAAACTTTCAGGAAACATTCTTCGCACACAAATAAAGAAAAGATGTTATGAGGACATGTGCCCGGAAACGCTTAATTTCCATGTTAGGGCTCATTTTAGTTTCGTCAGTATGTACTGTACTTCCTCGATTCACCGCCAGTTGGCCCAATTGAAGGAAGGTAATGTTGACTTCGGTACTTGTGTTGACATGAGACTCATTGCTCTACAGTACTAGCATCAAGCACATCAGTACGTAGGATCAACAGTTTAGTGTTCATCACGAACGTGGTTTTTCAGTCGTGCAATGTTTACAAATGCGGAGATGGCAGATGCCCATTTGATGTATGGATTAGCAAGGGGCAATAGCCGTGGCGCGGTACGTTTGTATCGAGACAGATTTCCAGAACGAGGGTGTCCCGACAGGAAGACGTTCGAAGCAATTGATCGGCGTCTTAGGGAGCACGGAACATTCCAGCCTATGACTCGCGACTGGGGAACACCTAGAACGACGAGGACACCTGCAATGGACGAGGCAATTCTCCTTGCAGTTGACTATAACCCTTATGTCAGCGTCAGAGAAGTTGCTACTGTACAAGGTAACGTTGACCACGTCACTGCATGGAGAGTGCTACGAGAGAACCAGTTGTTTCCGTACCATGTACAGCGTGTGCAGGCACTATCAGCAGCTGACTTGCCTCCACGGGTACACTTCAGAGAATGGTTCATCTAGCAATGTGTCAATCCTCATTTCAGTGCAAATGTGCTCTTTACGGATGAGACTTTGTTCCAACGTGACCAAGTTGTAAATTTTCACAATCAACATGTGTGGGCTGACGAGAATCCGCACGCAATTGTGCAATCACGTCATCAACACAGATTTTCTGTGAACGTTTGGGGAGGCATTGTTGGTGATGTCTTGATTGGGCCCCATGTTCTTCCACCTACGCTCAATGAAGCACGTTATCATGATTTCATACAGGATACTCTACCTGTGCTGCTAGAACATGTGCCTTTACAAGTACGACACAACATGTGGTTCATGCACGATGGAGCTCCTGCAGATCCCTATAAGCACCATTGTAAGGGTTTGCGAGCTAGTTGACGCTGCCTGACACTTAGAACCAAGGAGAGATTTTAAGACTTCCGTATTCTCGAGAAACCAACTCTGAGATTTCGCTGTCGAATAACCATATGTAGAGCCGGCCATAACGGTTGGCAATAATTTGATCTCTTTCCAGTTTTTTCCTTTCTATTTTTTACGTTCCAGATACCAACTTCTTTCCGGACTCTTTATCACCAAATATTTCAACTGCTACAGGGTCCTTATCTTACAAAGATTAATTTTGGCTCTGCGAGGTGTTTTAGCTGAGTTAGTCTTTCGGCTCAAAGCACGCTTTTATCACTACTACTATAAGGTCAGTCTCACAATCGATTCTACGGAAGGAGCAAGTGTGGACAAAACACCGGAGATATTTCCTCTTAGCTGAAATACGATCTACTTGATGCCAGTGTTTGGAGAGAATGTGCATCCAGGAAACCTTGCCCCCTCGTCTTGTCTTTACAGTTCGCGTTAGTGACGCATAGCCGTTACTTTGTACGAAATTCAATCACTGTAAACAGTTCTCATTCCCAGAATGAGATTTTCACTCTGCAGCGGAGTGTGCGCTGATATGAAACTTCCTGGCAGATTAAAACTGTGTGCCGGACCGAGACTCGAACTTGGGACCTTTACCTTTCGCCGGCAAGTGCTCTACCATCTGAGCTACCCAAGCACGATTCACTCCCCGTCCTCACAGCTTTGCATATGCCAGTACCTCATCTCGTACCTTCCAAACTTTACACAAGCTCTCCTGCGAACCTTGAAGAACTAGCACTCCTGAAAGAAAGGATACTGCGGAGACATGGCTTAGCCACAGCCTGGGGGTTGTTTCCAGAATGAGATTTCACTTTGCAGCGGAGTGTGCGCTGATATGAATCTTCCTGGCAGATTAAAACTGTGTGCCGGACCGGGACTTGCCCGCGAAAGGCAAAGCTCCCGAGTTCGAGTCTCGGTCAGGCACACAGTTTTCATTTGCCAAGAGTTTCAGTTCTCATTGCTTTTGCCCACTACATTACTATGCAATCTGACGAAGCAACAGAATCACATCCGATACGGGTAAAGACGATCCCCAAGATGCATTTCCTGCACCACTTCGCTGAGATATTCGTAACACTGATCATTTTAAGTCTGCAGCGGAGATCAGCGATGGTGCATATACAGCTGCCAGTGCCATTGTTCTGCTGACAGTTGACAAGAGAAATGTCATAATGTGTTCTGAACTCCAGATCAGACTTTCAGCGGTGCATAAAGCACCGCTGAGAGCAGCAAACGCAACATAGAGTAGTCTGGGACAGGGAAAGTCATTTCCCTTAGAGAAAAATGTATAAATTTTCATTCAGAAATGAACCTTCATCTGGTAGCCTGGTTTTCTAAAACACTGTTATAGTCAGGCTAGTTCCATGTCGATGACGGCTGTTTTGTGTAGACCTGTGTCCAGGAAACAACGCTTCATAGAGACTACTTTCCACGTTGGAAAGTGTAATGAGACAGGTTCATATTTCTTTTTTGTTACAGCAAGTGTCGACAATATAGCGGCAACTTGTTGAAAAGCTAGTGTTCCGTGCAGCCAATCGGAAGACCCGGCGCCTGGAGGATCCAGTAACTAATTGTCTAGTTCTACTACACTAGTGGTCATTAAAATTGCTACACCAAGAAGAAATGCAGATGATTAACGGGTATTCATTGGACACTTATATTATACTAGAACTGACATGTGATTACATTTTCACGCAATTTGGGTGCACAGATCCTGAGAAATCAGTACCCAGAACGACCACCACCGGCCGTAATAACGGCCTTGATACGCCTGGGCATTGAGTCAAACAGAGCTTGGACGGCGTGTACAGGTACAGCTGCGCATGCAGCTTCAACACGATACCACAGTTCATCAAGAGTAGTGACTGGCGTATTGTGACGAGCCAGTTGTTCGACCACCGTTGGCCAGACGTTTTCAATTGGTGAGAGATCTGGAGAATGTGCTGGCCAGGCAGCAGTAGAACATTTTCTGTATCCAGAAAGGCCCGTACACGACCTGCAACATGCGGTCGTGCATTATCCTGCTGAGATGTAGGGTATCGCAGGGATCGGATGAAGGGTAGAGCCACGAGGCATCACACATCTGAAATGTAACGTCCACTGTTCAAAGTGCCGTCAATGTGAACAAGAAGTGACCGAGACGTGTAACCAATGGCACCCCATACCATGACGCAGGGTGATACGCCACTATGGCGAAGACGAATACACGCTTCCAATGTGCCTTTACCGCGATGTCACCAAACATGGACGCGACCATCATGGCGCTGTAAACAGAAACTGGATTCATCTGAAAAAAAAATGACGGTTTGCCATTCGTGCACCCAGCTTCGTCATTGAGTACACCACCGCAGGCGTTCTGTGATGCCGCGTCAAAGGTAACCGCAGACATGGTCTCCGAGCTGATAGTCCATGCTGCTGCAAACGTCGTCGAACTGTTCGTGCAGATGGTTGTTGTCTTGCAAACGTCCCCATCTGTTGCCTCAGGGATCGAGACGTGGTTGCACGATCCGTTACAGCCATGCGGATGAGATGCCTGTCATCTCGACTGCTAGTGATACGAGGCCGTTGGGAACCAGCATGGCGTTCCGTATTACCCTCCTGAACCCACCGATTCCATATTCTGCTAACAGTCATTGGATCTCGACCAACGCGAGGAGCAATATCGTGATATGATAAACCGCAATCGCGACATGCTACAATCCGTCCTTTATCAAAGTCGGAAACGTGATGGTACGCATTTCTCCGCCTTCCACGAGGAATCACAACAACGTTTCACCACGCGATGCCGGTCAGCTGCTATTTGTGTATGAGAAATCGGTTGGAAACTTTCCTCATGTCAGCAAGTTTTAGGTGTCGCCACCGGCGCCAGCCTTGTGTGAATGCTCTGAAAAGCTAATCATTTGCAAATCATAGCATCTTCTTCCTGTCTGTTAAATTTCGCGTCTGTAGCACGTCATCTTCGTGATGTAGCAATTTGAATCACCAGTAGTGTATTACATCGCTCGCTCTCATCGTCTTTTGTTGTATACTTCCAATTCTTTCCTACCGTAGTAAAATTGTGTCCCGTTTGAAACGGCGGCAAGGGCAAGCGCCATGACTGCCATAGGCTAGTTACGCTGATATGTAGAAAGATGTAGGTGTAGCTTAATCGCTGTATTGCTGTTGTTGTTGTCTTCAGTCCTGAGACTGGTTTGATGCAGCTCTCCATGCTACTGTATCCTGTGCAAGCTTCGTCATCTCCCAGTACTTACTGCAACCTACATCCTTCTGAATCTGTTTAGTGTTGTAAGTAGGCTGTTTAGGTTTTTTTATTGGTAACGCCACGTAGCTCTCTGTATGAATATCACTGGCTGCGCTGTGTGCAGTCTGAGGCTGGTCGGCATTGTTGCATTAGTCGCTATTATAGTGTTGGGCAGTTGGCTGTTAACAGCGCGTAGCGTTGCGCAATTGGAGGTGAGTCGCCAGCAGTGGTGGATGTGGGGAGAGAGATGGCGGAGTTTTGAGAATGGATGATCTGGAGAGAGACAGTAAATTTGTAATACTGGATGTCATGAACTGATATATATATACATACTATTAAAGTAAATACATTGTTTGTTCTCCATCAAAATCTACCATTTGCTAACTATGCCTATCAGTAGTTAGTGCCTTCAGTAGTTTGAATCTTTTATTTAACTGGCAGTAATGGCGCTCGCTGTATTGCAGTAGTTCGAGTAACAAAGATTTTTGTGAGGTAAGTAATTTGTGAAAGGTATAGGTTAATGTTAGTCAGGGCCATTCTTTTGTAGGGATTATTGAAAGTCAGATTGCGTTATGCTAAAAATATTGGCTGTCAGTTTAGTGATTATCAGATTATGTAAAGAGCGAAATGTCTGAGTACGTTCAGTTCTGCTCAGCTGTTTGAAAATCAAATAATGTAATTCAATACCTTTTCCACGGGGACATTTCAGTGTATCCATCTCTTGGTCTCTCTCTACGATTTTTACCCTCCACGCTGCCCTCCAATGCTAAATTGGTGATCCCTTGATGCCTCAGAACATGTCGTACCAACCGATCCCTTCTTCTAGTCAAGTTGTGCCACAAACTCCTCTTCTCCCCAATTCTATTCAATACCTCCTCATTAGTTATGTGATCTACCCATCTAATCTTCAGCATTCTTCTGTAGAACCACGTTTCGAAAGCTTCTATTCTCTTCTTGACCAAACTATTTATCGTCCATGTTTCACTTCCATACGTGGCTACATTCCATACAAATACTTTCAGAAAAGACTTCCTGACACTTATATCTATACTCGATGTTAAAAAATTTCTCATCTTCAGAAACGCTTTCCTTGCCATTGCCAGTCTGCATTTTATATCCGCTCTACTTTGACCATCATCAGTTATTTTGCTCCCCAAATAGCAAAACTCCTTTACTACTTTAAGTGTCTCATTTCCTAATCTAATTCCCTCAGCATCACCTGACTTAATTTGACTACATTCCATTATCCTCGTTTTGCTTTTGTTGATGTTCATCTTATACCCTCCTTTCAAAACACTGTCCATTCTGTTCAATTGCTCTTCCAAGTGCTTTGCTGTCTCTGACAGAATTACAATGCCATCTGCGAACCTCAACGTTCTTATTTCTCCTCCATGGACTTTAATACCTACTCCGAATTTTTCTTTTGTTTCCTTTACTGTTTGCTCAATATACATAGTGAATAACATCGGGGAGAGGCTAGAACCCTGGTCACTCCCTTCCCAACCGCTGCTTCCCTTTCATGCCCCTCGACTCTTATAACTGCCATCTGCTTTCTGTACAAATTGTAAAAAGCCTTTCGCTCCCTGTATTTTACCCCTGCCACCATCAGAATTTGAAAGATAGTATTCCAGTCAACACAGTCAAAACCTTTCTCCAAGTCTACAAATGCTAGAAATGTAGGTTTGCCTTTCCTTAATCTATTTTCTAAGATAAATCGTAGGGTCAGTATTGCCTCACGTGTTCCAACATTTCTGCGGAATCCAAACTGATCTTCGCCGAGGTCAGCTTCTACCAGTGTTTCCATTCGTCTGTAAAGAATACGCGTTAGTATTTTGCAGCTGTGACTGATTAAACTGATAGTTCGGTACTTTTCACATCTGTCAACAACTGCTTTCTTTGGGATTGGAATTATTATATTCTTCTTGAAGTCTGAGGATATTTCGCCAGTCTCATACATCTTGCTCACCAGATGGTAGAGTTTTGTCAGGACTGGCTCTCCCAAGGCCGTCAGTAGTTCCAATGGAATGTTGTCTACTCCCGGGGTCTTGTTTCGACTCAGGTCTTTCAGTGCTCTGTCAAACTCTTCACGCAGTATCATATCTCCCATTTCATCTTCATCTACATCCTCTTCCATTTCCATAGTATTGTCCTCAAGTACATCGCCCCGGTATAGACCCTCTATATACTCCTTCCACCTTTCTGATTTCCCTTCTTTGCTTAGAACTGGGTTTCCATCAACGCTCTTGATATTCATACAAGTGGGTCTCTTTTCTCCAAAGGTCTCTTTAATTTTCCTGCAGGCAGTATCTATCTTACCCCTAGTGAGATAAGCCTCTACATCCTTACATTTGTCCTCTAGCCATCCCTGCTTAGCCATTTTGCACTTCCTGTCGATCTCATCTATCTGATACTTTCTAGTATCTCCAGGACTCTTCCTTGTATATAACAAGCGCTGTATAGAACAGTGTAAAATGAAGTCACAAATCGTGAAGGAACTGAAAGGCAGACCTCGTGCGTATCGATCGTGGCTGCTCGTTTTCAGCGATAAGTACCGTCAGTCTCATATAGCTGCTAGGACGTGCACCTTTTGATTTTTTGCCTTCTTGCTAATCGTTCAAGGAATTACTGCTAGACAACATGAATGACTCTATTTAAAAACTCTCGGGTCAACCGGCGCACGTAGGTTCAGATGGCCCTTAGCCGGTACGGCGTTATATGTCCCATATCAGCACAGCTTGCGTCAGTCCTGCGTAACTTCTTCCCCCGACGACCCCAGCGGCGCTTCTTGCCCCTTACTTACGCACGCCCCGCCCTGGCGGGTCTCGGAGGTTATCGCGACAGCGGTTCCGAGAAGTAGCTGCAGACCGATCTGTCCACGCGCCGGGCGTAAGGCGAGATGCTGCTTGGGAGGAAATCGTCTGTTTACTTGTTGCCTGAAGCAGATTTCTCAACACAAATTTGTAGCAACTGTTCTGACCGAGCCCTGCATGATAAACTCGGAGATAAGTGTGACTAGGAGACTGAGATGTCGCGATGGGTCAACTGTGTGCACACGCCTTCTAGGATCCTAAATAATTGTGAAAGATGCCGTAAGTCAGTTTTTTTTTTTTTTATCGTCACACACATCCATGTTCGAGGCAGGATTCGAACCTGCGACCGTAGTGGCCTCGCGGTTGCAGACTGAAGCGCCCAGAACCGCTCGGCCATGTCGGCCTGCCTATGATCCTCGCTTAAGTTCGCGAAGTATCTCCGTAACACTTATGTGTTGTTAGAACCTACCGGTAACTAATCTAGCAGTCCTCCTCTAAACTGCTTCGACGTCTTCCTTTAATCCGACCTGGTGAGGATCTCAAACACGCGAGCAGCACTCATAATAGGTGCGTTAGCATCCTATCCGGTCTCCTTTACAGATGAACTACTCTTTCCTAAAATTCTCCCAATAAACCGAAGTCAACAATTCGCCTTCGCTACAATAGGTCTGACACTCTCGTTCTATTTCATGTCGCTTTGCAATGTTTTGCCCAGATATTTAAACGACTTGATTGTGTCAAGCAGGTCACTAGTAATACTGTATCCGAACAGTACATGTTTGTTCGTCCTAATCGTCCACACTAACTTACATTCTTCCATATTAAGAGCTAGCTGTCATTCATCACAACAATTGGAAATTTTGTCTAAGTCGTCTTAAGTCGTCTTCTATCTTCCTACCGTCACTTATCTTCTACACCTTCCCTCACGCCATAGCGTCATCAGCAAAAACAAACGCAGATTGCTGCGCACCCTCTCTGACAGATCATGTATGTACGTAGAAAATAATAGAGTTTTCGTCACACTTCCTCGAGGCACTATTGACGATACTTTTTATCTCTGACGAACTCTCATCGTCGACTACAACATACTGGGTTCCATAACTTAAACGTTTTCGAGCCACTTATGTATCTGTGAACCTCTTCCATATGCTCATACCTTCGTTAACAGCCGGCCGGAGTGGCAGTGCGGTTCTTGGCGCTACAGTCTGGAACCGAGCGACCGCTACGGTCGCAGGTTCGAATCCTGCCTCGGGCATGGATGTGTGTGATGTCCTTAGGTTAGTTAGGTTTAATTAGTTCTAAGTCCTAGGCGACTGATGACCTCAGAAGGTAAGTCGTATAGTGCTCAGAGCCATGTGAACCATTTTGAACCTTCGTTAACAGCCTGCAATGGGTCACCATGTCAAATGGTTTTCGGAAATCTACGAATATGGAATCTGCCTCTTACCCTTGATCCACAGTTCGCAGTATATCATGCAAGAAAAGGGCAAGATGAGTTTCACATGAGTGATTCTTTCTAAAACCATGCTGATTCGTGGGCATAAGTTTCTCGGTCTCTGGGGAATTTATTATATTCGAACTCAGAATATGTACTGAAGCAAACTAATGTTAAGGATATTGGTCTGTAATTTTTGCAGGCCTATTCTTTTACCCTTCCTATATAAAGGAGTCACCTGCGCTTTTTTCCAGTCGCTTGCGAGTTTGTGCTGGGTGAGAGATTCGCGATAAATGCAACGTGCGTAAGAGGCCTATGGCGCAGAGTACTCTTTGTAAAACCGAACTAGGATTCCATACGGACTTGGCGACTTATTTGTATTCAACTCTTTCTGTTGTTTCTCTGCGCCACAGATGTTTATTACTTTGTCATCCATACGCGACTATTTTCGCTGATCAAACGATTCTCCAGCGTGAACGATTTCGCAAATACGGAATTTAAAACTTCGGCTTCCATCTTGCTACCTTCACCTACCACCAAACTGGTCAATGAGTGGATGGAAACTTTAGTCCCGCTTAGCGATTTTACATAGGGTCAGAATTTCCTCGGGTCCTCGGGCAGCTGTTTTGCTAAAGTATGACAGTGATAGCTGCAGTATGTTTCGAGCATACATTCTATCACAGCCAAACGAATTTCTGCTAACCTTTGCCTGTCGCCATTTGTGTGTCCTCTTTCGAACCGAGAGTATACCATGTAACATTACTGGCCCTTACCAAGTTGATAATCGCCAATAATGTTAACCTTCTGTTAGGGTTTAGCCTGACAGTGGCAGTACCTGATGACGAGGTATCGGATTATAATTTCGTAGTCGCGAAGTAAGCGGAACAGTAACAACAGCAAAGCAAACGGGTTTTGAACTTACGTTCTACTAAATGGTTCAAATGGCTCTCAGCACTATGGGACTTAACATCTGTGGTCATCAGTCCCCTATAACTCAGAACTACTTAAACCTAACCAACCTAAGGACATCACACACATCCATGCCCGAGGCAGGATTCGAATCTGCGACCGTAGCAGTCGCGCGGTTCCGGACTGAGCCCTTAGAACCGCGAGACCACCGCGGCCGGCTACGTTCTACTAATACAAATGTAAACTGTAATTACATATACAACCGTTCGGCACCCTAATTAGGCAATGCGATGTCTAGTTTTATGGCAAAGCGGAATAAATGTCACGTAAGAAAACTAACCTCACTTGATACCCTAACTAATCTCTTCTAACACAGTTACTTTCAGTATTATAAAGTAACTTACGCCGGTAAACAACACAACAGCTAAACCTTATACACAACATAGGAAGATCAATAAATGCAGCAGTACGCACTGTCTCACGATAATACTATTGGCAAAAACTACTATGTAGTATAATGAACAAATGCAGAAGGGCGTATGAACCTACTAACAAATTCTGGCTAGCAACAGCATGATCTACTATTATTTTAATTAATTATTACAAAAAATCATCAATTGAAACAGTACTGTTTACTACGGTGATCATAAATTTAAACATAAAGTTACCTCATGCAAATGGGCAGTATAATTATTATTTATAACGAAAGTTCTGGTGCAGAATAAATGACTGTAGTGATTGCTACATTTACTCTCAAGGAGCCTTTACTTCCCGTTTATCACACAAGTTCACTAGCTTATGGGGTCCCTTAAACTGGGCCGGCCGCGTTGGCCGAGCGGTTCCAGGCTCTTCAGTCCGAAACTGCGGGACTGTTACGGTCGCAGGTTCGAATCCTGCCTCGGGCATGGATGTCTGTGATGTCCTGAGGTTAGTTAGGTTTAAGTGGTTCTGAGTTATAGGGGACTGATGACCTCGGGTGTTAAGTCCCATAGTTCTCAGAGCCAATTGAACCATTTGAAGCTTAAACTGGTATGTTTTGAAGATCCATAATCAGTTGTAAATAGTAACACACAAAATTAAGAAAATGGCAAATACCATTAGCAACACCTTTAAGTATAATGAATAACGCAAAATTAGTTCAACAGTTAACAAAGATACCTAGCAACTAACCTCTCATTGAACTCAGTCAAACTGGCTTTGGAATTGAAAATCTACTTTAAGATAACATATACAAAGAAACAAAAAAATTACAAGTTTACAAACCTGTTCCAAATGAAAAAAATACTGCTGTCTTTTTATAACTTTTACTTACAGACAGCTATAAGCACTTTATATTTTTGTCATTGATTATTCTAATGGCAGCTTCTAACTTAATGAAAAGCTTTCTTTATTAACACACCTCATGAAACTTGAAGATGAAAAATTATGTGGAGTAAATCATTTACTAATGTACAGAATGCTAACAAAACTTCGTACTGCACGAAGTTAATAAAAACTGCAAAATGTTTTACTGCAAAAATTGTCAAAGAGTGTGACTGGGGATAATCATGGGTGTGCAGACGTAAGTTAGTAGTTCCACAAAGAGTTATGGTTATATACAAAATACCTGCTCCATTAGATGTAGATATTTAGGCTAAAGTTCTGCTGAAGCTGGTGGCGCTTGTGGCAAATTACAGTGGCTATAAAATTGGCGGTAAAAGCACCATGTCTCTTGAAGTTAGTCACGCCCAGATATAACTCTTCTTGGCGTCGTAAATTAAACTAAAGAGGAACATTACTGATACCTTGACCAATAGGCCACTTTACATTCCATCCGAGGCTAATTTAGATGCACGCAAGCTTTGCTTTCCTCAATTTATGTATCTAAATTAACCGCAATAGCGATCAAGGCTGCTGATCACTCAGCAGAATTCTGGAACACATTCTGTGTTAGGATATAATAAATTCCCTGTTGTTGTTGTTGTCTTCAGTCCTGAGACTGGTTTGATGCAGCTCTCCATGCTACTCTATCCTGTGCAAGCTGCTTCATCTCCCAGTACCTACTGCAACCTACATCCTTCTGAATCTGCTTAGTGTACTCATCTCTCGGTCTCCCTCTACGATTTTTACCCTCCACGCTGCCCTCCAATGCTAAATTTGTGATCCCTTGATGCCTCAAAACATCTCCTACCAACCGATCCCTTCTTCTAGTCAAGTTGTGCCACAAACTTCTCTTCTCCCCAATCCTATTCAATACCTCCTCATTAGTTACGTGATCTATCCACCTTATCTTCAGTATTCTTCTGTAGCACCACATTTCGAAAGCTTCTATTCTCTTCTTGTCCAAACTAGTTATCGTCCATGTTTCACTTCCATACATGGCTACACTCCATACAAATACTTTCGGAAACTACTCCTGACATTTAAATCTATACTCGATGTTTACAAATTTTTCTTCTTCAGAAACGCTTTCCGTGCCATTACCAGTCTACATTTTATATCCTCTCTACTTCGACCATCATCAGTTATTTTACTTCCTAAATAGCAAAACTCCTTTACTACTTTAAGTGTCTCATTTCCTAATCTAATTCCCTCAGCATCACCCGATTTAATTTGACTACATTCCATTATCCTCGTTTCGCTTTTGTTAATGTTCATCTTATATCCTCCTTTCAAGACACTGTCCATTCCGTTCAACTGCTCTTCCAAGTCCTTTGCCGTCTCTGACAGAATTACAATGTCATCGGCGAACCTCAAAGTTTTTACTTCGTCTCCATGAATTTTAATACCTACTCCTAATTTTTCTTTTGTTTCCTTTACTGCTTGCTCAATATACAGATTGAATAACATCGGGGAGAGGCTACAACCCTGTCTCACTCCTTTCCCAACCACTGCTTCCCTTTCATGCCCCTCGACTCTTATTACTGCCATCTGGCTTCTGTACAAATTATAAATAGCCTTTCGCTCCCTGTATTTTACCCCTGCCACCTTTAGAATTTGAAAAAGAGTATTCCAGTCAACATTGTCAAAAGCTTTCTCTAAGTCTACAAATGCTAGAAACGTAGGTTTGCCTTTTCTTAATCTTTCTTCTAAGATAAGTCGTAAGGTCAGTATTGCCTCACGTGTTCCAACATTTCGACGGAATCCAAACTGATCCTCCCCGAGGTCTGCATCTACCAGTTTTTCCATTCGTCTGTAAAGAATTCGCGATAGTAATTTGCAGCCGTGGCTTATTAAACTGATAGTTCGGTAATTTTCACATCTGTCAGCACCTGCTTTCTTTGGGATTGGAATTATTATATTCTTCTTGAAGTCTGAGGGTATTTCGCCTGTCTCATACATCTTGCTCACCAGCTGGTAGAGTTTTGTCAGGACTGGCTCTCCCAAGGCCGTCAGTAGTTCTAATGGAATGTTGTCTGCTCCGGGGGCCTTATTTCGACTCAGGTCTTTCAGTGCTCTGTCAAACTCTTCACGCAGTATCGTATCTCCCATTTCATCTTCATGTACATCCTCTTCTATTTCCATAATATTGTCCTCAAGTGCATCGCCCTTGTATAAACCCTCTATATACTCCTTCCACCTTTCTGCCTTCCCTTCTTTGCTTAGAACTGGGCTGCCATCTGAGCTCTTGATATTCATACACGTGGTTCTCTTTTCTCCAAAGGTCTCTTTAATTTTCCTGTAGGCAGTATCTATCTTACCCCTAGTGAGACAAGCTTCTACATCCTTATATTTGTCCTCTAGCCATCCCTGTTTAGCCATTTTGCACTTCCTGTCGATCTCATTTTTGAGACGTTTGTATTCCTTTTTGCCTGCTTCATTTACTGCATTTTTATATTTTCTCTTTTCATCAATTAAATTCAATATTTCTTCTGTTACCCAAGGATTTCTAGCAGCCCTCGTCTTTGTACCTACTTTATCCTCTGCTGCCTTCACTACTACATCCTTCAGAGCTACCCATTCTTCTTCTACTGTATTTCTTTCTCCTATTCCTGTCAATTGTTCCCTTCTGCTCTCTCTGAAACTCTGTACAACCTCTGGTTCTTTCAGTGTATCCAGGTCCCATCTCCTTAATTTCCCACATTTTTGCAGTTTCTTCACTTTTAATCTACAGGTCATAACCAATAGATTGTGGTCAGAGTTCACATCTGCCCCTGGAAATGTCTTACAACTTAAAACCTGGTTCCTAAATCTCTGTCTTACCATTATATAATCTATCTGATACCTTTTAGTATCTCCAGCGTTCTTCCACGTATACAACCTTCATTCATGATTCTTAAACCAAGTGTTAGCTATGATTAAGTTGTGCTCTGTGCAAAATTCTACTAGGCGGCTTCCTCTTTCATTTCTTAGCCCCAATCCATATTCACCTACTATGTTTCCTTCTCTCCCTTTTCCTACACTCGAATTCCAGTCACCCATTACTATTAAATTTTCGTCTCCCTTCACTATCTGAATAATTTCTTTTATTTCATCGTACATTTCTTCAATTTCTTCATCATCTGCAGAGCTTAGTTGGCATATAAACTTGTACTACTGTAGTAGGTGTGGGCTTCGTATCTATCTTGGCCACAATAATGCGTTCACTATGCTGTTTGTAGTAGCTTACCCGCATTCCTATTTTCCTATTCATTATTAAACCTACTCCTGCATTACCCCTATTTGATTTTGTGTTTATAACCCTGTAGTCACCTGACCAGAAGTCTTGTTCCTCCTGTCACCGAACTTCACTAATTCCCACTATATCTAACTTTAACCTATCCATTTCCCTTTTTAAATTTTCTAACCTACCTGCCCGATTAAGGGATCTGACATTCCACGCTCCGATCCGTAGAACGCCAGTTTTCTTTCTCCTGATAACGACATCCTCCTGAGTAGTCCCCGCCCGGAGATCCGAATGGGGGACTATTTTACCTCCGGAATATTTTACCCAAGAGGATGCCATCATCATTTAATCATACAGTAAAGCTGCATGTCCTCGGGAAAAATTACGGCTGTAGTTTCCCCTTGCTTTCAGCCGTTCGCAGTACCAGCACAGCAAGGCCGTTTTGGTTAATGTTGCAAGGCCAGATCAGTCAATCATCCAGACTGTTGCCCCTGCAACTACTGAAAAGGCTGCTGCCCCTCTTCAGGAACCACACGTTTGTCTGGCCTCTCAACAGATACCCCTCCGTTGTGGTTGCACCTACGGTACGGCCATCTGTATCGCTGAGGCACGCAAGCCTCCCCACCAACGGCAAGGTCCATGGTTCATGGGGGGAGGATAAATTCCCTAGAGACCGAAAATCTTATTTCCACGAATCAGCACGGTTTTTGAAAGCATCGCTCGTGTGAATCTCAGCTTGCCCTATTGGCACATGGTATACTGCTAACAATGGATGAAGAGCAACAGGTAGAGAGTCCATATCCCTAGTGCGGAGTATAGACATATTATTTAGATGTAAATGGTTGTAGGTACTGTTCTATGTCATCTGGTTAGTAATCTTTCCATGGAAAAATGCGAGAGCGACTGGTTGAGTCACTTCTTGATGTTATTGGGACGATGCCTTTGTTATTCGGCTCCTTGACTATTGCCATGCGCATATTTAGTTTACCTTGGAGATAGAGACTCATAAATGTCTTACTTCCCTGTGATAGTCACAAGAAACATAACGCAACATTGCATGTGGAGTCTGTAGGAAGGCAGATTAAATCGTTTCTTATTCCTTACGAACAACAGAGAAGTTTCGTATCAGCGCACACTCCGCTGCAGAGTGAAAATCTTATTCTGGAAACTTCCCCCAAGCTGTGGCTAAGCCATGTCTCCGCAATATCCTTTCTTTCACGAGTGCTAGTTCTGCATGGTTCGCAGGAGAGCTTCTGTATAGTTTGGAAGGTAGGAGACGAGATACTGGCAGAAGTAAAGCTGTGAGGAGGAGGCCTGAGTCGTGCTTGGGTGGCTCAGATGGTGCCAACAAGGTAGCTCAGCGCGTTCGGTCAGAGCGTTTAGCTACCCTCTGTAATAAAAAAAAACTGAGTGAATGGATCAACGAACAACCTGAACGGGTGTCATCGGACGTCCGCCACGAACAATGTCAACGAACAATATAGAACCAAAAAAAAGATGGTAGAGCACTTGCCCGCGAAAGGCAAAGGTCCCGAGTTCGAGTCTCGGTCCCGCACAAAATGTTAATCTGCCAGGAATTTTCATATCAGCGCACACTCCGCTGCAGAGTGAAAATCTCATTCTGGAAACAGAGAAGCATTTGTTCAATAGACGAGTGAAAAACGTGAAGAACGGATAAATATGAGTACTTTCAGACAGTTGGTGTGTTTCAGAAGTATTAAATGAACTTATTTATTTATCTTATGACAATATAAGACAGCACTCTTTTACAGGGCTACTATAAACGATTCGTTCCTTTTCAAAGTCCTATATTTTCCAAAGTATTAGACGTACAAATTTCACTGACGCATGGACAGAACCGTAAATATACAGGTACACAAGACCGAAAATATAACTACGACAAATAAACAGTTGTAATAAACAATGTACAAGCGACTGAACTGAGGAGAGGAACAGCGAACTTCTATTCAGTGCAATAATTTGCTAAATGTACGAAATAATTTAATATTACAGTGCAGATATTCTGAGGTTTGTTGTGTAAGCACCTAGCAAAATATTATTTATATTTTTATTGTGAGGAAAAGAAAGTTATCCGAAAGAAACTGGCATGAAAATGTTTATTTAAGTTCACTTTTGCATCAGTTTTAAAAGTGAGTTGATATTTTATATGCATATCATAGAAATAAAATCTGAAATTGTTATATCTGCTTTCGAAGTACAAGTACCAAAGGTTTACTCATAAAACATCTTTTAAGTGTGCAAAATGCAAACTTGGTGACAATAGGTTTGTTTATAAATAACTCATCTGCTACCAGTCACGATTTTCTTTATTTTATTTTTCGCACGACGCGTTTCGGGAAATGATTGCCATTTTTAAGTGAGCTTTTAGTGTTTGCTATGTCATTCCTATGTGATGTTGTCGATGTGTGAAATTCTGCTTCATTTTGTAGACTTTACTGCAATATATAAGAAAACACGCGATTTTTAGTTGGTTGTCGATCTTTTTGTGAATTTAGTGGCGAAATTGTGAAGAATTTGTACTTACAGTTTCCTTATGGTCCATTTGTGTAGAGACTCATACTCACTAAACATCACATATAATTTGTTGTACACTTTTAAACATCGAAAACATTTTTCATAAACAAAACAGTGACACAGATGTTCTTACAAGTAGTCAACAGAGATGATATAATAGGTCTTCCACAAAGTATGATATGTTTTTGTACAGAGGTTATTTACCTTAACAATTTCGATCATAATTTACTTACGTCCAATTTACAATTGTGCTTGTTTCTATGTGTTACTATTTTTATTTAAGTACACTATCGAAACATCTGAAGCAATTCACTGATTCACTTTCAAGTTTTTCATTTAATATTTTATCTTCATCTTTTCTGTTATGTGAATATATATCCAGTTCTTCTAGCAAATCCATTTTATGTCCTTTATTTAGTCGGTGGAGTACTTTGACATTTTGCTCTATTTTTCCAAATGGGTGTCCTGTATTAAGTATATGTGTTGCTATGGCTGATGTAGTGTGCCTGTTGTGTGTGTAGGCTTTTATGTGCTCTGTGTACCTGGTGTTGAAATTTCGGCCTGTTTGTCCTAGGTAGAACATGGAGCATTCCTGGCATGTGACCTTGTGTATTCCAGAGTCTGAATACGGATCATGCTTACACTTTAAACTGTGTATTAGTTTTTGTTGTAGTTTATTAGATGTAGAAAACCCAATTTTTACTTTGTGATTTTTGAATATATTTGCAATCTTCTGTGATACATTGCCAATGTATGGGACACTAGATAAATATTTGTTTTTCTCTTTTTCTTCTGTGGTGGAGTTTGTACCTGACTATTTCTTCACTTTGTCTAGGGTTGTGTCAACCATGGAAGCATTGTACCCATTGGCAACTACAATCATTTTCACTGTGTTTATTTCATGTTGCATGTTTTCTTGTTCCAATGGTATTTTAGTTGCCATATGTAGCATTGTCCTGTATGCTGCCTGTTTATGGATATTTGGGTGACTTGAGGTTGCAGGGATTGTGGTGTTAGTCATTGTGTTTTTCTTCTGAATTTTGAATGTGTAAGTATTGTTGTGTATTGTAATATTTAGGTCCAGGAATGACAAAACAAACACAAAAAAACGCACTTGAAAATGGGAATCATTTCCCGAAACGCGTCTTGCGAAAAATAAAATAAAGAAAATCGTGACTCGTAGCAGATGAGTCATCTATAAACAAACCTATTGTTTTCACTGTTGCAGGCTTCCAGAACCATTTATAATGGATCAAATCAAAATTAGTGGGTTTACTGTTCTATTCATGCATCAGTCATATTTGTAAGCGGTCTGTTCAAAAAATTCTGGAACTTGCCCACAAAATTTTCTACGCTTGCCTTTTACATATTGTGCATGGTCTCCTTCGAAGTATTTTCCTCCATAATTGATACATCTCTCCCAACGCCGCTTCCACTTCCAGAAGCAGTCTTGGTACTTCTCTTGCTGGATCACTCGAAGTGCCATTTTCTTTTATCTCGACTATCGTTGCAAATCTTGTTCGTTGCAACGGAGTTTTCATCTTTGGAAATAAAAAATAGTCCGCAGGGGGCAGGTCTGGAGAGTACGGAGGCTGAGGCAGCACAGTGATTTCGTTTTTTGTGCAACAGGGATGAACGATCGAGTGCGTTGTCGTGAAGAAAGAGCCATGAATTGTCTCGCCACATATCAGGTCGTTTCTTTCTCACAGTTTCTTGCAGGCGTCGCAAAACGACCCGATAGTACCATGGATTAACAGTCTGTCCCTGTGCCACGAACTCACGATGAACTAATCCTTAAAAGCCAAAGAAAACTATCAGCATGGCTCTGACATTTCGCGTGACCTGACGAGTCTTTTTTGGTCTTCGAGAACCTTTCCCGACCCATTGTGAGGATTGAACCTTGGTCTCAACATCATAACTGTAGACCCACGTCCCGTCATAAGTGAAGATTCTTCCAAGGAACATCTCGTTCTCATTTGCGCGATCCAAAAGCTCTTCACAGACTGCGAGGCGAAGATCTTTCTGGTCTTGACTCGTGAGGCGTGGAACGAACGTGGCAGCAACGGAATGCATTCCAAATTGCTGTCAGGATTTCATGACATAATCCAGCTGAAATGTTCCAATCTTCTACGATCTCTAGGACAGCCAGTCTTCGATTGGCATACACCTTTTCGTTGTTCCTGACGTGGGCGTTCTACATCTACATCTACATTTATACTCCGCAAGCCACTCAACGGTGTGTGGCGGAGGGTACTTTACGTGCCACTGTCATTACCTCCATTTCCTGTTCCAGTCACGTATAGTTCGCGGGAAGAACGACTGCCAGAAAGCCTCCTTGCGCGCTCGAATCACTCTAATTTTACATTCGTGATCTCCTCAGGAGGTATAAGTAGGGGGAAGCAATATATTCGATACCTCATCCAGAAACGCACCCTATCGAAATCTGGACAGCAAGCTACATCGCGATGCAGAGCACCTCTCTTGCAGAGTCTGCCACTTGAGTTTGCTAAACATCTTCGTAACGCTATCACGCTTACCAAATAACCCTGTGACGAAACGCGCCGCTCTTCTTTGGATCTTCTCTATCTCCTCCGTCAACCCGACTTGGTACGGATCCCACACTGATGAGCAATACTCAAGTATAGGTCGAACGAGTGTTTTGTAAGCCACCTCCTTTGTTAATGGACTACATTTTGTAAGGACTCTCTCAATGAATCCCAACCTGGCATCCGCCTTACCAACAATTAATTTTATATGATTATTCCACTTCAAATCGTTCCGTACGCATACTCCCAGATATTTTACAGAAGTAACTGCTGCCAGTGTTTGTTCCGCTATCGGTAGACGTCGAGGGTAACGAGGGTGATCTTTAGCTTCCGTCGGGCCGTTTTTAAACTGTTTGACCATTCGTAACATTGAGTACGGCTTAAGCACTCATCACCCTAGGCTTCCTGCGTCATTTGGTGTGTCTCTGTAAAGGTTTCCTTGAGATTCACGCAAAATTTAGTGCACACGCGCGTTGCTCCTCTAACTCTGCCATCTCGAAATTTGCAAACTATGCCACACAACATTCTACTCAATACAGTACTGAACAACAACTAACAGACATACAACAATGAAACTTCGGGTAGTTACACATTAAACACAGGTGTGTGCAGGGATGACAACCACATTTTGCTCCCTGAGACAATTGGTGCGAAATTAGGAATGTTCCGGAATTTTAGGAACAGACCTCTTAAACGTAATATTTTGTAAAATACAGGATTTTAAAAACGGATGAATCATTTATAGTATATTATATAAAACATACTACAGCACACTGTAAATAAGAGCCGTACTTGTTTTGGCATGGTTGAGCCTCCATCAAAGCTGTACCTCCAAGGACTGCAGCCAGTCCAATGGAGAAGAAGTCGCATTGATAATATCTCAGAAAGGATCTGTGTACTTTCTTTAAGGATAATCCTGGGCAATGTGCTCCATGGATTGGTCACCGACTCCGCAGTCACAGACTGTACTGTCGCATAGTCCTCACGTATACAACACGGCGTTTCATTTTTAATGGCCTATTTTACTTCGGTTGAGGCTGGCCCACATGCCCCTCTCCTTATCAGATACGAATAGAGCAACTATTGGCTCTACAATAGTGAAAATCTGTATAAACGCAGGGTTTCGCCGAAAGTAATACACAATGTCTCCAGGAAGCATGTATCGAATTTATTATGAAAGTAGTAGATCGCTATAAGACATATGGAATGATGACGGGATTACACACTTCCTTTCATACCACAAGTAACAAAATAAGGGGTTTTCATTTCCTGGATGGAAACTGGTGTAAAGCCACTCGTTGTGTTATTGCACTGTTAGTATGAAACGTCCCCTTAGAAAAGTTACCAATAAGAAAACCTAAACAGCCTACTTACAAGTACTTTGTCCGACCTGCATTCTTCCTAATTATCTCAAAAATTCTCTGTCATCGATTTTGTTAGCGTTTTTAGTAAATAATGAAAACTAATCTAATTAAATGCCAGAAGTAACTAATTGTGTACTCAGTGAAAACTATTAAACTGAAACTCAATACTGAAGTACATTATGAATGTTGCGTGTTGCGTGACATGGAATGCAATTTCTGATTTGAAATGTACACAGAAATAAAATACTGCTCTACTCAGAAGAAAAGTGACTGTTTGATGCTACCCAGCCTGTCCACTATAAATTATCTGCTTGCTTAGCACAACACTACGAACTGTTTCCACTTAAGAATGCAAAGTGAGGTCTACCCTGAAATAAAAGTGACGTACCTTATGCTCAGCATGTTGTTTTGTGTCTGGTGTACTAATATTTTCGAAAGCAAATAGAAATCAGCTGACGCAGCAGCTACAGAAAAAATAAACTACACTCCTGGAAATTGAAATAAGAACACCGTGAATTCATTGTCCCAGGAAGGGGAAACTTTATTGACACATTCCTGGGGTCAGATACATCACATGATCACACTGACAGAACCTCAGGCACATAGACACAGGCAACAGAGCATGCACAATGTCGGCACTAGTACAGTGTGTATCCACCTTTCGCAGCAATGCAGGCTGCTATTCTCCCATGGAGACGATCGTAGAGATGCTGGATGTAGTCCTGTGGAACGGCTTGCCATGCCATTTCCACCTGGCGCCTCAGTTGAACCAGCGTTCGTGCTGGACGTGCAGACCGCGTTAGACGACGCTTCATCCAGTCCCAAACATGCTCAATGGGGGACAGATCCGGAGATCTTGCTGGCCAGGGTAGTTGATTTACACCTTCTAGAGCACG
Source organism: Schistocerca gregaria (assembly GCF_023897955.1). NCBI lineage: Eukaryota > Metazoa > Arthropoda > Insecta > Orthoptera > Acrididae > Schistocerca > Schistocerca gregaria. The sequence continues at coordinate 684,022,881 of NC_064923.1, forward strand.
TTGGGTGGCACGGGATACATGCGGACGTGCATTGTCCTGTTGGAACAGCAAGTTCCCTTGCCGGTCTAGGAATGGTAGAACGATGGGTTCGATGACGATTTGGATGTACCGTGCACTATTCAGTGTCCCCTCGACGATCACCAGAGGTGTACGGCCAGTGTAGGAGATCGCTCCCCACACCATGATGCCGGGTGTTGGCCCTGTGTGCCTTGGTCGTATGCAGTCCTGATTGTGGCGCTCACCTGCACGGCGCCAAACACGCATACGACCATCATTGGCACCAAGGCAGAAGCGACTCTCATCGCTGAAGACGACACGTCTCCATTCGTCCCTCCATTCACGCCTGTCGCGACACCACTGGAGGCGGGCTGCACGATGTTGGGGCGTGAGCGGAAGACGGCCTAACGGTGTGCGGGACCGTAGCCCAGCTTCATGGAGACGGTTGCGAATGGTCCTCGCCGATACCCCAGGAGCAACAGTGTCCCCAATTTGCTGGGAAGTGGCGGTGTGGTCCCCTACGGCACTGCGTAGGATCCTACGGTCTTGGCGTGCATCCGTGCGTCGCTGCGGTCCGGTCCCAGGTCGACGGGCACGTGCACCTTCCGCCGACCACTGGTGACAACATCGATGTACTGTGGAGACCTCACGCCCCACGTGTTGAGCAATTCGACGGTACGTCCACCCGGCCTCCCGCATGCCCACTATACGCCCTCGCTCAAAGTCCGTCAACTGCACATACGGTTCACGTCCACGCTGTCGCGGCATGCTACCAGTGTTAAAGACTGCGATGGAGCTCCGTATGCCACAGCAAACTGGCTGACACTGACGGCAGCGGTGCACAAATGCTGCGCAGCTAGCGCCATTCGACGGCCAACACCGCGGTTTCTGGTGTGTCCGCTGTGCCGTGCGTGTGATCATTGCTTGTACAGCCCTCTCGCAGTGTCCGGAGCAAGTATGGTGGGTCTGACACACCGGTGTCAATGTGTTCTTTTTTCCATTTCCAGGAGTGTATTAACTACATTTTATTTTTTTGCTTGCCATTAACGATCTCTGATTGAGATTAAACTCTGATTATTGTCAAAAAGACAGTACAACATAAGAAGATCGTAACAATTACGAAATAAGTACCAATGAGTAACACAGACCAACAAAATGAAATCAATATAATTAAAACAATTGCTCATAATAATGGATATAAACCCATAATAATAGAAAAACTCCACAACAAAATACAAACAAAAACCACAGATCCACTTAACAGCAATCCACACAACAAGGACTCCAAACCAAATCAGTGTGCCACAGAAGCCAAACCTAAATATGTTGCTCTCCCATACATAGGCCCACTATAGTACCAAACAACAAACTTATTTGAAAAGAAAAATAACACATCAGCTTTTCCACAAATAATAAATTACAACAAAAAGTAATCCATGGTGTAAATACATCCAGGAGCCCCTACAGTAAATCAGGAATATACAAGCTCAAACGCGACACATGCCCAAAATTCTACATTGGACAGACAGGCAGAAGTTTTGAAGCTAGATACAAAGAACACATTGATGATTTAAGGCTTGGCAACTTGAACAAATTTGCATGTGCAGCCCATACTGTGAAGAAAAACATTCACTGAGAAACATTGAGAACAACTTAAAAATTTTACATCTAGCAGAATAAGGAGCCACTATGAATATATTATAAGAAATAGAAACACACACACTCAAAAATAGCACTCCAGACTATATCCTTAATGAACAAACCGAGTTAGCTAACACCCCTTTCCTGAAAAGTTTCCAAAAATTATTTTCCATCCTCCAAAGGAAATAATATTCCTACACCTATCTGCAGATCAAGTAGCAAATTCTGTGCTACTGTGTAAGAGGTCCATGACTAAGGAATTTATTGCTAGCGCACTCGAGCAGATGTAATTTCGATGGATTGTTCACGCGCTGCCTGCGATATGTAAGCTATAAGAAAATCTCAGATCAGAGAGCAGTGTTGACTGCAGTAGGAACTGTGCAGCAGTAGCACTAAGTAGTTGCTAGCAGTCGTGTGTGTGGCGTTGGCTGGGCCGGTCGTGGGGAGCGATGGCGGAGCCTGAGCGTTGTAGTATAAGGTAAAAGCAGCCTCGCACATATGTACTATTGTTATATCAAGTCACATGTAAATGTTTTTAAAAATCTCTTAATAATTATCTTTCTTATAAAAATTAACTTTTGACAGTCATTCATCTCAATTTAAAGAATTTACTAATTTCTCCAGTCCATGGTATTCCCGATTATTGTAAAGAATAAACAGTTGTTTCCTTTTATACATGACAAATCTATCTGCCAGCAATGCACTGGGCTGTGCCAGAAAAATTTATTATAGGAGCAGATGTATACGCGTTATCCGGCGATTTCATTGAGGTAAGAATTTTCAATGTATTCATAATGATCTTTCAGGGCCACACCGCAGCACCGCTGACGTCCAAATTTACCAGTTTAGATTCACAGTCAGTTAATTATTGAAAGGTTATGTATGAGTCACATTTTTTATTAGGAGGTTAGTCACATTGTATTATTGGTAGGTTACAGCATTTATTTATTGGAAGCTTACATTGAATGTGAATTATATAATTATATTTTTTTTACTGTTGGGAGGTTATTACATTTTTTTATCTGTGAGGAGGTTACACTAAATATGAATGATATATAATATTATTTATCTATTGGGAGGTTACCTGTGAATGCTATATATAATTATTTTTATATTTTTTACTGTTGGGAGGTTACAAATGCAATTCTCATGATACTAAATGCTGTCTTACCTATGCAGTATTCACAAAAAAATCTATCTTTGACATGGAACATCTTTATAATTAATGTAACAGTATTCGCTCTAAAACTCACAAAATCAATGTATCTCTGTACTAGCGTAAAAGGCGTTTCAGTTGCATAAGTCAATATATGATCTTTTTCCAAACATAGGACATTTTTATAATGTTACGATATATTATAGCATCTTCGACACTCACATGTTTGCAATGACTTTGTATGTATCAAAACATGTGGTGCATGTTAGAAATCTATTATGTGGCAGATCTAAACTGTTCAGTGAGAAAATTTACGTGTGCAACGATAAGAATGCAGTGGGAATGTATTCACATCTGTTGGACGAAAACTATGAAAACAAACACTCCAAACAGGCGTTTCAAGTAAGTCACATCCAATGCAAATCTGTAACGCAACCATCTGTGTTACGTGGTTATAATTATGTACTATTTATACTTTAGAACAATTAATCTGTAAAAGACACACCACATGTTCTAATGAAAGCACGAAAACCGTTTGAAGATGAATCTTAATGATTCGAAACCGGTAACGGTACCTTTTGAATAAAGGAACTGAAAATAAATTTATGGCTGGTTGCTCAACACCATCAACATCTGTCTTCAAATAACAGCCACGGTCTCCAACCATGTCATCACATGACAAAATTATGAAATTCTCTCTATATAAATATTACATTCCAGAAGTTGCATTATTTGTGACATACCGAAAACAAAGAGATCAAATTAACACTAATCACGATGTTATTAGGTATCTGAGAGACAACGATCTCCTTCAGTTAATAGTTCTAACAAAGAAACTTTTCGTTCTTTTACATGTATTTGTTACCTTGAAAAATTCCTCCAAAGAACCTTTTCCATCGCTAGAATCAGTAACATATGTTTACAAACAAGTATTCACCTCCACAATAAAGTATTCCAGATAATTTCTCTCGGATTCACAAATATCAAATCTCCTTCTCTAAGACCTCAACTCCTCGCTACTGTGCTTCACATACGAATGCCCCAGCTCTGCGCAACTGACTGGCGACCGAACGCACCACAGATTACTTTCAACACAAGAGTCGAAGATCCTACCCACCACTCGTGCAGAGCCCTCAGTCAGCCTTGTCCCAATACAGTAAACGTTATTTATTTACAATGACAGAAAACAAAAGAAAACCTTTCAGTGTTAAACTTAAGATGAACAGTCTAGTGATACTGTACTAATGATTTTGAGATTACGTCGACATGCTCCAAAAGAAATGGCATAAGGATGACATAAATCTGTTTATATTTCATGGTAATGATGATGCTTCATAATAAAGTAAGACGAAACGTGTATGACAAAATGTAAATTGTGTTAATTCAGTCGCAAATATACGTAACTCCAAACTCGTTGACATAGTAAACATCAGTTGCAGTATATTCCTGATAGTATTACATCTCCGAGATACTTTTTTTTTCTTCAAAGAATGTGTAATGGAGTTCTCCTTGCTCTTAAATACTCCCACTGACAATTTTTCCTTCTTTTAGGAGGCATGTCACCTGAAAAAGCTAAAAAATAAGATTTTCTGTTATGAAATTTTACTATGACAGCTTATATAAGCTAACGAAAAGCCCATTGTGTTCTGTACACGAAAGTTCTAACAGCAGGAAGTATGAAACCCAGCAAATTAAAAGACCACTTTGAAAGACGTCCGTCGGATTTCTTTGGAAAAGACATTGAATTCTTCAAAAGTAAGGCAGCGCTGAAAAGTTCAGACGTACTTTCGTCAGATAACTCTTTCTATTCTTAGAAGATGGTCCTGAAGCTTCAGAAGTAATCACTCTTCGATTCGCTGAAACTGAGAGACCTCATACAGAAGGAGACGATCTCATTAAGCCTTGCTTCATTGATGCAATGAAGCTAGTTCTAGGAAAGCAATATGCGGAAAAGATAAACACGATCTCTCCTGGTAAGAAAACCATCAGAAGTCTGAGCGAGGGCATTAATTTGGATATTTTGGATACGGTACTCAACGAAATAAGATCAAATAATTTCATTGCACTAGAAACTTTTTGTTCAAGAGCCAATACTAGCATTGTGGGGCGTAACCCCGAACGTCGTTTGTACCGATCTTATAAGTGATAACCTACATAAACTGGTGTGTTACGAGCCTCCATTAGATTATTTACTGTAAGGGCGAGATAGGGCAGCCGTCAGCCCGCAAGTTATGGTCTTTAAAAGTCGATTGTTGAGATGTTTTTCAGATTGCGCAACCCGACCCTCGCCCCCCCCCCCCCTCCTCCTCCTCCCGCCCCATTCCCAAACAGCCCAAAGTTGTGGGACAAAGTATTGTTGTGTTGTATGTGTGAGCGGATGATTAATTTTCTAATAACAGAAACTGTTCTTCCATTTAAATGTATGGTGCAATATGAGACACTATCTCACAGGTTTATTAAAAGTTTTCTTCTACTCATTGCACTGTATTACAGCACCCTTAATTTAACTTAATCTTCTTTGCTACAAATATGTACCGCATTTGAAGATAACTATCTCTACAACGCGTGTCTTGAATCCTGCTATTTCCATTTGAAATAGATACCAAAGTAGCTGATCGGTACGAGTTGCGCTTGTCCGTGAGTTGTCAGAATACAAACAGTAAATCATTTCTTCTCTACACACCCTCTAATCCCACAGTGACCATGCTACTTATCCCTCTGCCCTCGTGGTAAGCGTCCGACTTTACTTAGCTCAAGGCCGAATTCACCACGACAATTGAAATTAAGCTCAAAATGGTTCAAATGGCTCTGAGCACTATGGGACCCTGCCCGGGGCAGGATTCGAACCTGAAATTAAGCGCATCTTAAAATATTGCTGTCTTTGTAAGTATTTTTGATACTGAGCAGGAAAACTATACTCTTAAGAAGCTCTTAACGCTAGTTGGTGTTTTTGGATTCGTCCGTTAGTCGCTAGATGCATATGATTATAAAACAGTCTGAGAAAGGCGGGTCATACTAAACTATGTTCGGATCACATGTAACCCACAGGCCGCAGTTTCATGACCACTGAGTTAGATGACCAGACCGACTTGTATCTCGTTCCCAACTGCTTGTAAATATGTTTGACACATAAATGATGACGATCTGAAAGAAGAATACTTGTTCTCGGAATCACTGGACACTGCTACCAGGGGCGAAGATGTTTCTGATGAGTGAAGAAATTTGTTGAAGAAAATGCACTGGTTCATGTACAGACAGAGCACCTTCTATGCTCGACGTCCGCTCTAAACTGCAAACATTGGTGAAAGAAGTTGCTCCAAATGCAACGTTCAACAACTGCGTGCTTTCGGAGTGAAAACCCTTCCAATTGATTTGTTGAATATTGCTCAGGTAGTGAAGATTGAAACCCACAGCGGGCTAGTGCGAAAACTACAAAAGTTCTACAAAGAGGTACAAAGTTGTACAAAGAGGTTGAAATCAAATTCGATGTGCTCTTGTTCCAATCAGAAGTACTACGTCTATGACGTGGCAAGGTGTTCCCCAGAGATCTAAGGCTTCGAGAAAAAATTGCTTTCTTTTTGGAAAGGATGGGAACGGAAAAGGAGAAACACTTACATGCCAAAATAACAGACAATATATTTATTTCCGAAGTGTCATATCTTGTGAATTTATTTGTAGAAACAGATAGTTTTAATGACGGCTTGCGAGGAAGTATGATGAATATTTTGCCGACATAAGATAAAGCTGCCTGTTTTCTTCGCAGATGGGAGCTTTACCAAAGCAGGGCCGAAGGTCGAAACAATTCGATGTTCCCAGAACTGATAGTGGTGCAAAACGCCGACAGTGAAAAATGGTCATTCATGAAGGAAATAAGTCGGCACATATCATTAGCAACTTTTTTCCTGAACTGAAGAATCGACCGTTAAATCCCTAGGTTTTAAGACCTTTTCCAGCGAAAGAACGAATATTTTCGGATAGTGAACTTCAAGGCAACGCAGAATTTCTTGGACTACCTGAAGACAACACACTGAAATTAGATTTTTCTGAAACACAAGTAGCAACTTTTTGGATTAAGATTGGTGACAAGTGTCCATTATCAGAAAAAAAACCTGATGAATATTGATTCCATTCACCGCAATTTGTTGGTGTGAAAGTGGATTTTCTACTTCGGGGGCCGAACGTTAATTATGTATTTATTTTCCTGTAATTTTTGAAATATGACTGCTGAATTTTTTTTTTTTTTTTTTTTTTTTTCCCAGGCCAGACTTAGCACTCACGTGCAGATAATCGTTCCTATAAGATCTCGTTTAGGGGTAATGTTCACAGAAAGGTTGGGTACCACTGGTCCAGCCAGACATTACATTTAATTTGCATTTTTTTTAATTTCAGACCATAACCGGACGTAGGCTCACAGGCAGTCCGCTGTTGAAAACTTTTCTGTATTTAGACTTAACGATTCTAAAGTCTTCTGCAGAATAACCTATTATAGAACTTACAAAGCCGGATCCAGTTACACATTTATTCCAAAGTTCTAAATTCACTTTAGTTACTACTGTTACGTCTTTCCAGGTGTAGCCGTTAGTAAGGCTGGTATTGCACTATCTAATTTCTTTGTCCAATATATTTGTCAAAGAAATTTGATGGTGTAATAAGGTACTTTTGCCAAATGTCGTCAAATATTTGATCAAATCTAGGGCTTCGATGCTGTAGACATGATCAGAGAAGTCGCTTGTCTTCTGTTCACTGCAATGTGATATGTTTACCACATGGTGCGCTAGCATCGCTGGAGCGTTCTGTCATGTGTAGTGTTTTCATAAACATTGCCAGTAAATACAGTTGGTGTGTACCGACAACTACAAAATTAACAGAGATGTATTAAGCTGATGAGACACTTTACAATGTGAGGCATCCTGAAAACAAAAAAAATTAAAAAGATTGGAGACCTGACCTGACCTGACCTCACCTCGCCTAACCTAACCTAACTCTCTCCTGTAGCAAGGAATCGGAGTGTCACAGTGAGTCTGTCTTCTGCAGATATAACAGCTTTTAAGTGAGTATTGTGCTTTGTGATATGAGGATACACGTCACTGAGCACATACAGAAATACATGCTCATCCATTCTTAAGTAACTGATGTACGACTTGACGTCCTCCACAGTAAGCTCACGTAAGAAGTTTTGTTGAATGCTTTTATCGTGTCGTCGAAAACCCTGGGCTTTACCCAAGTACGTTTCCCTTTTTGTCTCTGCTCCTCTTCTGCATGTGCACACATTGCAATTGTGGTACATGCAACTGCTGCGGTTAATAACAAGTTGTTGTTGTTGTCAGCCATCTTGAACTTTGACGAAAAATATGATGACAGTGTAATACCCCCTTTTAGTGCCACGTCAAAGATCTTTGTCAAGTATATTTGACGAATATATGATCACATCTTTGATCAAATCTTTGACAAAGAAATTTGATAGTGTAATACCGGCCTAAAACCCTCTGTTCTCCATGTGCTTTACTTATACATGTTACTCAACATGTCATTGTGCGCAATAGACAAAAGTGAGGCGTCGCAGCGCTTAGGACGGAGAATTTACATTCGTGACAGGAAGAGGGATACGGGAGACGGTTGGGTATTAATATGGTGTGCGTAAACCCATCACCTTTATGACTGTTTGAACCCAGATGCGGACGCTTTCAGTGAAGTGACTGAATATCCGTGGAGGAGCGGCAGTTCATTCTTCCTCAAGAAACGAAAACAGAGAAGTTGTGATGTTGGATTCTGGGGTCTGGATTGAAGTTGGCATTCTAATTCATCCCAAAAGTGCTCCATTGGGTTGAGGTCGGGACTCGGGCAAGCGAGAATGTCATAGTCCATAAAGCAATGTCTCGAAGATGCTGCACTGACAGGGCGCATTGGCTTCGTCTACACACTGCGCCTCTACTCTACGCTGCACACAATGCTGCAGAATGCGCTCTCATCCTTCCCCATTTAGATTTTTCTTAAGCTCAATTAGGGACTACGCCCTAAATACGAAAAGCACTCTCATACCGTAACACCACCTCCTCTGTACTACACTGCTGGCGCTACACATGATGGTATGTAACATTGCCCAGACATTCACCGAATCCAAACTCTTTCATTGGATTGCCATAAGGTACTGTGTGATTCATCACTTCAGATCACTAGTTTCCAGTCATTCGCCATCCAGTGGCGTACCTCTTTACACCACCTAAAGCGACTCTTAGGATTGACTGCAGAAATGTGTGGCTTATGAGAACCTGCTAGACCATTATGCCCCATTCTTTTTAACTCCCTATGCACAGTCATTGTGCTGACGGTACTGCAGGTGGCTTTTAGAAACTCACGACTCCACAATGCTCGGTGGTCCATGTTCGTCACTACTTGAGTTCTCCCTGGTCTTGATTTTGTTGTGGTTGTTCCTTTGCATTTCCACGTCACAGTCACAATCCCAACAATCGCCGTTGGCAGCCTTAGAAAGGTTGAAATATCCCAGAAAGAATCTGTTAATAATATGACATCCAATGCTAGTTCGCGTTCCAAGCCACTGAACTCTCCTTACGACCCATTCTTCTGTTACTGTTTCTGTACTGTCAACACAATACTCCCCGCCACCTTCTATATTGGTGGGTCCGCCTCTTGTGACATCCGGACGTCAGCTCCGCATTACCTGGTGGTGTCCGGATACTTTTGATCTGATAGTGGATTTCTTCTGTCACCCGAGATTTCTTCACACTTAAGTGGTATTATACTGAATAGCCAAAGCAAATGGTACACTTGCCTAATATCCTGTAGGCCCCCCACGAGGAAGCAGAAGTGCCGCAACATGACGTGCCAAGGAGTCGACTAATGTTTGAAGTAGTGCCGGAGGGGAAAAATGGCTCTAAGCACTATGGGACTTAACATCTGAGGACATCAGTCCCCCAGACTTAGAACTACTTAAACCTAACTAACCTAAGGATATCACACACATCCATGCCCGAGGCAGGATTCGAACCTGCGACCGTAGCAACCGCGTGATTCCGGACTGAAGCGCCTAGAACTCTGCCTGTTTACCTATCTGTGTATTTGAATAAGCATGCGTATACCAGTTCCTTTCGCGTTTCAGTGTAGAAAGATCTGTAGCTATGGGAATTCGGGAGAACATAGCATCCATATAAAATGAGTGATACTTCTTAAGGTTGTTAGCTTACTCTATGGCATTCAGTGATAGTGGTCTGAGCTCTATTTTTATTCGCTGTATCGTACTTCATCCTTGCACACTAGATATTTTTCAAACAGAAGTCTTCAATAGTCTATGTGTTACAACACAGAGGTTCTGGGTACAAGTGGTGTGGTCTTCGGTTACCAATAGCCTTGCCGTTGGCAGTAGCTTTCCCTAATAAGAAAGTGACGGAGTCGGGTCTTGGTTACACTGTTGTGCGGCCTGGAAACCTAGCAAAACACACAGATTGCGGGCTTTCCAATAAAAATGTGATGGGGTGGTCCTCAACTACGTACCCTCAGACTCAGAGTTGAAACATTAAAATGTTGGCTGGTTTCGTTCTCTAGGGGCTGGGATACGTTCTTGCCGCATTACAAGCCAAATACTGCTGAGTCTACAGTATACAATATGAATATACACATGAATAGAATGGTCGAAGGTTCCTATCACTCGGCAATTCCAAATTTTTCAGTGTAACATAGAAATTTATAAATGAAAGATTGCAATTAAATAAAACCTGCAGCTACTATTTTAACGACTTTGAATGATGAGTACAATAGCAGAAGTACATTTAAGAATGCCATTTATTGCTGTAAAACACTTATTGGTGTCGATGGTCCAGCAATAAAATAAAATATAAGTTGAATAACAGGGAATTAATAGCTTCCTACTTGACGTAATTAGTTACGAACAACAACATAACTCGCAAGATGTTCACTTCTAAACCCATACTACGTCTTCACTGCAGAAGCCACGGAAATCTCACAAGTGCACAAGTCGGCACTACGAAATATCTCCCGCTACCATGTGCAAACCGCTTCACTCTCCAAGTATTTCCCGCGACCGTCCGTCGCGCCGTCCTGTTAAGTACTGTCAAGGCTCCATTGATTTCGGTAGTCGCCTACCGTAGCGAGGGGCGCTGAGATTGGCTAGAGCGCTTCCGCCATGTCTCCAAGCCAACGCACACTCACAAACATACTGAAACACATACGAAATACTGGATTTACATTTAAATAACTTTAAATAAATATTTCTATGGCTGGACCATAAACACACTCTAATACACATTATTAAATACATAAACAAATCAAATAAACATATATGAAAGGATTAGAAACAAAAGCAGGCCAGTAGCCTAATGTGTCTCTTATTTCTAAAACACAGTAAACATTTGACCAATTTCTTCATGAATAGTACTTATTGGATATAAACAAAGACATAGACGAAAAAATATATTTATAAGCAAGATGCTACAGTTTTTTGTGTAACTGTGTAGTACTTATGGCCTGACACGATCAACAGTAATTGGCCACTTTGACCTCAAATAACTCATGTACTATTCAAGTTACATACCTGTACTTCATACCAATTTAGGTTTATACTAATAGCTTTCTAAGGCCATGTCGATCGACAAACTCGGATGAACCGTTTAGATTTTGCATGTTCGTTGCTGGGTGTTACTTGTATAATTTACAATCAGATAGTTAACTTTAAATTAATAAAGATATTGAAAATATGATTACACCACCAGAATTGTCAAGCAAATAATGGTAATGTACATGTTTCTTTTTGAGGTGTCATGATGTAAGGTGTCAGGCAAATCCAACACCTTCCATGAAAACCCTGACATGATAAGCAAATCCAGTAGAATGTCACATAGCTTCGAATAAATCGTGACATTAAATTAACCAAAGTTATACGAGTAACGAGTGAGCAAATGGAATACCACAGACTAACACAAGAATGCCTAAATGCATGTCACACCTTCCCACCGTGAGACAGACGCAGTTCCAAGGGGGAGAAACGAGAACAGAAGCCGAGAGCAGAACCGTGTTAAGCTAGAAGGCACTATGATAAGGGACGGACACCCACGTCGCCAGCTAACCGCTAGGACCACCCCCCAGCCCATGTTAAAAGCTAGAGCCCTCCAGAAGAACGGTATAGATCTTACGATAACACTAAAAGGGCCACCCCAGCCGCAAGTTTTATCGTGAGACTTTTTCGCGTCTCTGTTACGTTGCAAAATTTAAAAACATTGCCCCACCACGAAAAGTATAACGTTTCTCATTGGATAAACAGAATTTTTGTAGGCGGAGCTTAAGGTTAACATTGAGACCCTGATTGGTCAGATGAAAACACAGCCAGATAGTTTTTTTTTTAAATCAACTTCGGTAAATTGTAGTAAGGAGAAGTTAGGGGGGAGTTGCTTCCGAGACGGCGAGGTGAGTGGAGCTGTGCTGCCCGCCTGACGAACACCGACAAGGTAATGAACGCAAGCGATGCCGCATAACACCGCATAAAGCTTCACTCAGAACTGCAGAAGTCTCATCTGTTACCCCCCCCCCCTTTTGCGTCATGCTAGTGTCGATCGTCAATTAAAACTAATGATGTTCACATTTGCCACTTGAAGTAAAAATCTGAAACGCAATGATTTTCCTGTTATATAGTTATTGAGAAGCCACATCAGCCACTGTAATTTACGACAAGTTAGATAAGTAATTATAGATAATTGAGGGTCACTGTAGACCATTCTGATAGTTTTCTCTTTTGTGAAACTTAATTTAAACCTAGATTATAGATGTGATATGGCATAGATCATCCTTCGATCCATTGTAGAACTTGGAAACCAATTCAGGGAATATTCGTTCACATTTTTGTTGAAGGCAGTTGGTTTTTATCATCCTGTATTAAAACATTTCCTTTTATCAATAGTGCAATTTATAAACAATGTTTTTTGAGTAGAATAACATTTCCAATGGTAAACTTAATTGCTTTTTCGACGTTATTTTACCATCTAACTAAAAATAGGAAAGCCTTGGACCCCTTCCACTAAATTTAGGTAGTATTAAGATTCTTTTACAGTGAGTGTAGTGGACCTGACGCTGAAATCATTAAGTATTTGGTTATATCATCGCTAGTCTCACTGAACTCTTCTGAACTCTAAATGTCGCGTCTCCTTACCAGCAATAGGTTCTAGGTCCAAACTAGTCAATTCCCTAAAAACACGCTCAGAGCGTCGTTGCGCGAAAGTGGTAGGGAGACACGATATAGAACATACAGACACCACGCAGAATGTTAGAATGATTCCGCTGGCTACTATTAATTTCTGCATGAACTGTGAAATGTCTGTCATTGTGGTTTCATAAAGTCCCAAATCTTTGGCACTCCCGGCATACAAATCTCCTTCATCGACACAAAGCACAGTCCTCGTCACAGCATCAACATGGAATTTTCAGCCACGTAGTCGGGCTGGACCACTCGCCCGATACCTCACAAGATATGGCTCTGAGCACTATGGGACTTAACTTCTGAGGTCATCAGTCCCCTAGAACTTAGAACTACTTAAACCTAACTAATCTAAGGACATCACACACATCCATGCCCGAGGCAGGATTCGAACCTGCGACCGTAGCGGTCGCGCGGTTCCAGACTGTAGCGCCTACAACCGCTCGGCCACGAAGGCCGGCACCTCACAAGATACATATGCAGAGTATATCGAATTTTGGAAACATGATCTTGTAGAGATTTGTTTGAGAAGTGTGGAGATTTCCAGGTAATGTTGTCGGTGCATTGCTTACCTGCACGTAATTTATGCTGACCTTTGGTGATTTTTTTTCTTTATTGATTCGGGTCACTTAGGTTTATTATGCTGACGTGATCCAGTAAAGTCCTCTGTTCACAAGGACTGCATTCAGATTTGTAAGTGTACCACTCCTTTACCGTTTCAGTAACTAACTTCGTTGCAGAGCAGTAACTGCTTAATATGAAGTAATTTCTGCAAAGATGACTGCACTTGTTAAGAAATGAGATTCTCAGTAAAATGTTTGAACGTTAGTCTCTTTCATTCATTTAATAAGTTGAGTTCCTACCACCATCTTCTCACGAGAATTTTATTTTCTAATTGTGTATTGCCTCCTTGCACTGAGCGAAACACACTCATCCAAAAGTAAGAATGGTATGCTTAGCACAGCTATGGGTCCTTCCATTACACATGCGCAAGCTTGTTTGCTGTTTCGCTGCGTATTTATTTTCACCTCTTCCGAAGGATACCGAGTCATGAAAATTTTGTTAAGGCTGGTTTAACATTACGAACAGGATAGAATAAAGTCATTTACAGTTAAGCTTTGGATTTCAAAATTGTTGTCAGGTTCAAGTTACGTAAAATTCAGTTCAGATATCGTTTCGTTGGCAGACAGTTGTATTCTAACAAGACAGTGTTACGTTTGCGTGTGCATTATTTAATGTTTGGAGTTTTATTGTCAGTTTGCATACGTAAAATTTAGGGAATTTCCACAGAAGCTTTTTAGACGCGTCCTCTTTCAAAATTCGATTTGTAATTTTACGTAGAATTTTTACTCTGTTAGTTTTGTGTGTTATAACTGCAAGTCACATATTGTTACGTCACGCACTGTAGCGCTGTTCACTGCATTATACGATAAAGAATTTTACAGGACATCTTAGGATACTGGTTTTCGCTTTCTAAAAGTGAACTATTATACAGTTATACAATTTCAAACATTTGGTGACTTTTTTATCAGATCTATTATCTAATCTCACCGCTTACATTACCAGAAATAAATTTTTACTCCGCAGTGTGCGCTGATATGAAACTTCCTGGTAGATTAAAACTGTATGCCGGACCGAGACTCGAACTTGGGACATTAGGACACTTGCCCGTGAAAGCCAAAGGTCCTGAGATCGAGTCTCGGTCCGGCACACAGTTTTAATCTGGCAGGAATTTTCACCACTTACATTTTTCAGATTCACCTTCAACACAGACACATACGAAAGTTTTACAATAGAAGACCAGTGCGGTTTAATTTACAACAAACACACACTGAAGAGAAACATAAAATGAAACATTACACTTAGTATCCAGTTCACCTATTAGGTAGTTGGTTTCCCTTAAATCCCCTCAGGCGGAAAAAAACTGTTCCTTCGCTAAAACCTTGGACGGAATTGTCTCAAGTCTCTTATCCAATTACCGAGCCCTGCACTTCTAATGAACTCGCCGACCGGCAAGAAACTTTCCCCGAAAAGAAATATGCAAAAATCTAGAGTATATTGAGCTGGGGTTTATGATGAAATAAAAATTATTTCCGTGGATGTCATTACGGACTTCAAATCTTTCGATATGAAAAACCTCTAAAAAACAGACCTGGTGTTCTGTCGAAACGAGTTACGCGCTATCAAGAAGAAACACAGCTGGTACCCCGGTGGGCCATTAGACTCCAATGTCCTGTTCATTAGTGGAAAAGGCTTTCGCTAAAATTAGACGGAGCCCTCGCGATAAACGCAAAGATGCGACTGACGTCTGTTCGCAGAACGATCAGGTCGGCGCGGCGTATCCGGTGTCACAACCCCTGCGCCACCGCCGCCTGCCATTACTGTAATAACTGCTGACGCCGGACAAAGCCAGCGTCAACATAAAGACACAGGAAGCAGCGACTACACTGGCGCCGCGCTTTTCTTCCTCGTTGGTATTTCCTTTGGTGCACATCAGCGTTTTTTTTATACAGCAGTTAGCTACAAATTCATACTCGTACACAAAAAACAAGTATTTACTACAGGTATTTCATTTGTTTCCCCACTGTGCAACAGTTTATAAAAGATATTTGAAATCCACTATTGTATGTATTGCACACACCTCCTTACTATGCAACACCAAGCCCGAAACTACCGATGCTACTCCACTACTGGCCATTAAAATTGCTATACCACGAGGTTGTGCTACAGACGCGAAAGGAAGAAGATGCTGTCATATGCAAATGATTAGCTTTTCAGAGCATTCATACAAGGTTGGCGCCGGTGGCGACACCTACAACGAGCTCACATGAGGAAAGTTTCCAACAATTTCTCATACACAAACAGCAGTTGACCGGCGTTGCCTGATGAAACGTTGTTGTAATGCCTCTTGTAAGCAGGAGAAATGCGTACCGTCATGTTTCCGACTTTGATAAAGGTCGGATTGTAGACTATCGCGATTGCGGTTTATCGCATCACGACATTGCTGCTCGCCTTGGTCGAGATCCAATGACTGTTAGCAGAATATGGAATCGGTGGGTTCAGGAGGGTAATACGGAACGCCGTGATGGATCCCAACGGCCTCGTATCACTAGCAGTCGAGATGAAAGGCATCTTATCTGCATGGCTGTAACGGATCGTGCAGCCACGTCTCTATCCCTGAGTCAACAGATGGGGACGTTTGCAAGACAACAACCATCTGTACCAACAGTTCGACGACGTTTGCAGCAGCATAGACTATCAGCTCAGAGACCATGGCTGCGGTTACCCTTGACGCTGCTTCACAGACAGGAGCGCCTGCGATGGTGTACTCATCGACGAACCTGGGGGGAATCAAGCCTGCGGACAATGTAAAGGATGCGGAGATGTTGGAGGAACAGGAGGAGGTGGGGGAAGGGGATCAGTTCATACAGGAGCTGTGTGGGGGAAGTAAGGCGGATGTGGAAGGCAAGGCGGAGCACATGGTGTTCAAGGATTTGGAGGCCCTTGTAAAAGCGGGTGGGGGCGGAGATCCAGGCAACGCTGGCATAACAGAGGATAGGATGGATGAGGGATTTGTAGGTGTGAAGGATGCAATCCCCATATCCAGCCAGTCAGGAGTTTCAAAAGGCGGAGGTGGGAATGGGCTTTCTGCTGGATGGTCTGGAAATGAGGGGTCCAGGTGAGGTGGCGGTCGAGGGTGAGGCCAAGGTATCTCAGGGTGGGGGTGAGCTGGATGAGACGACCATAAAGGGTGAGGTAGAAATCATGGAGGCGAAAGGAGCGAGTGGTGCGGCCTATGATGATTGCCTGGGTTTTGAAGGGGTTGAGATGGAGGAACCACTGGTTACACCAAGTGGTGAACTGGTGAAGGTGGGTTTGGAGGATACGTTGGGACCATTGAAGGGTAGGATAGAGAGCCATGAAGGTGGTGTCATCAGCATACTGGAGAAGGTGAACTGGTGGGGTTGGCTTGGACACATCAGCCATATACAAGAGATAAAGGAGAGGGGAGAGGGCAGAACCCTGGGGGACGCCAGCCGTGGGATAAAAGATATGGGAGTTGGTGTTGTGGAGGGTGACATAGGAAGGACGGTGCGAGAGGAAGGAAGCGAACAGACGGACAAAATTGATAGGCAGGGGGTAGTTTTGGAGTTTAAAGAGGAGACCGGGATGCCATAGACGGTCATAGGCATTTTGGAGATCAAGGGAAACAAAAATGGCGGAGCAACGGGAGTTGAGCGGGAGGGACAGAAAGTGGTCTTCAGCAGAGAAGGAGGGTCAGAAGCCACACTGGATAAGGGGGTGGAGGTGGTGTTGAGTAAGGTACTGATGTATATGGAGGGAGAGGATGGATTCAAAGACCTTACGAGGAAGATGGAGGCGAGGCAGATGGGACGATAGGAAGAGGCGGCAGAAGTGGGTTTGTTGGGTTTGAGGAATAAGAGGACGTGAGAGGTCTTTCACAGGTCAGGGTACAAGCCAGTAGAGAGGATGACATTATAGAGACGGGCGAGAACAGTCAGGAAGGAATAGGGGCTTTCTCGAAGGTGGCGGCAAGTGACAGTCGTGACCAGGGGCCATGTTGCGCTTTAATCGGAGGATACGTTTAAAGTCTAGTGCTGTGATGGGAGTGTTTATGTCGGAAGGGGTAACTGCCCCAAGTACTGGAGACTAGGAGCAAGTGGAGCGACCGAGGTATCGGCGCATGTGACCTCACAGTTTCTGTAATAATAGACCCTTTCCTACAAATGTTCATACGAGATTTGTTGGTCAGTTTAGAAAGCTCTGTAGTAGAATGTAAAACGTACTCATACTGGATACTGTAATTAACTTACAATAGTAAAATATAAAGTTACTTCACAGCAAAAAGGTTATCTGATGCGTGCATAATAAGAGTTTCTTTCTATACGTCTCGCGCATGCGCTCCGCCCTCTGTGAGGCAGATCGCGAAGCCTGCGCAGTCCGCAGTCTCTAGTCACACGACGAGGCCCATACAACGGGCTTAAACTGAATTTTCTACAGCAGGTTTAATAGAAATGACAAAACTTTATGGCTATACATCAAGTTTTATGAAGTTGACTTAGGACATGGCCTGTTTTAGGCAAACATTTAAATAATATTTGATGTTAGTACTAAATGTGGCATCCTGTAGGATGACCATATCTAATATAATTTACTAGCGCATTATAATATTAACTTGTTGCAGTTTCTGAAGAAGACCAAGCGATCATTGTAGACAAAACCACACCTTCCTTCTGCCTCCTTGATTTCTATCTCACCATCTATGGCCGTCCTATCTCCCTCACCCCCACCCTCAAGTACCTTGGCGTCACCCTCGACCATCGCCTCTCCTGGACCCCCCATCTCCGGACAATCCAAGCCAAGGCACGTTCCCGACTCCATCTCCTCAAGCTCCTTTCCGGCCGTACGTGGGTCTGGACCCCTCCACTATCCTCCACACCTATAAACCCCTCATCCGCCCTAAACTTTGTTACACCCATCCGACCTGGACCTCCGCCCCCCCTCTACCTTTTACAAATCCCTTCAAATCCTTGAATGCCATGCTCTCCGCCTCGCCTATCGCATCCGTCTCTCCTCCCCGACCCGGATTCCTGTACGATCTCATTCCGTTCCCCCACCTTCTCTTTTTCCGTGAAAGGATACGGATCCTGTGCACTGACCGCAAACGCGATCCTCCTCACCCACTTGTCTCGGCCATCCTCTCCCACTCCCGCCCACTGCCGCACCTGTATTCCCACGTCCCACCTGGTCTCCATCTCTCCACCCTCCTCACCCTCTCCCAAGGTGGCTTCCGCCAGCTCCCCCTCCCTGTTAATGTCCTCCTCCCCTCCATCTACCCCTCCTATCTTTGATCCTCCTCGCCCCCACTTCATGTGTCCTTTCCTTTAGGCATCCTCTCTCCCTTCTCTTTCCTTTTCCCCCATCACCTTCATCCACCCCTCTTCCCCCGGGCTTCCCCTCCCCCTTCCTCCCTTCCCCCTATCTCCACTGCCTACGGCATCTGCTCTCCCCTCTCCCTCTCCCACCCTCCCTCCTCCTCTCTTGGCAGGTCTCCGGACTCGTACACGGTTAGTGAACATTAGCACGCTGGAGATCAACGCCTCGTGTTTCTGTGTGTGCCGTCGTATTGTGCTTAATGGTTCAGTGTTATTCGTTTAGTGCACCTACGATCACGTGTGACAATTTTCGTCTATGTATGTGTCCTAGTGTCTGAACAAATTTTATCTTGGACTCTACGCCCATATTTTAAAAAGTGTTTGTCTCCGTTTCTATGTCCACTATATTTTTTCTCTCTAATTGTCTTCCTTTGTATCTTTTGTGTTTCTCTGAGGCCAAAGAGCGGCGTAGTATGCTGCTGCTGGCCTGCCTGTAAACAGGTTTAAAAATATCAATAACGGAAAAAAATCGGAAGAAGACGTTATTACTGACGTTGAAACCTAGGTAAACGATAAAGTTAACCTGCAACTGTAGGCTGTATATTCTTATATAAATAATATCAGTTGCTGTCGCTGCATAAAAATATTAAAAAAAGATAATTGTACCACAACAGCATTAGCTTTATCACCAGCGATTATAACTGCAATATAAAATCAACTAAAAAGTTTTAAACATCACAAAAATTTTCCACGAAAATGTATTTTAAAAAATATCATTAAATTCCATGTATTTTTGAGGTTCCGTGCGTGAGTCGGAAAAAACGGAACCATTATCGGAGCCCTTTGTTGTCTGTATTCTGTCTGTCCGATTGTTAACAACCCTCTCTCTCATGAATGGGTAGGTGTATCAAATTCAAATTTATGTCACGTGCCAAAGGCTACGATCCCTTGGCGGTATAAAAAATTTGAGCGTCTAAGTCAGTGCACTCAAAAGACACGGCCATGCATGTCTCATATTTTGATACTCGATCTCACTCATTGAAAAATCGGGTACTTCCCGTTGATCTGGAATCATGAAATTTGGCAGGAAGCAAGGTTTCACAGTTCAAGTAAAAGAAAAAAATCCGAAAACTGTTAATTAGTAATTATATCAAACGAAAAAAAACTTTTTTTGTCATTTTTTTATTTGTCTGTCTGTCCATCTGTTAAGACCACTTTCTCTCTGGAGTAGGTAAGCGGATCAAGTTCAAATTTATGTCACGTACTAAGGTAGGATGGCTATGTAAAAAATGTAAGCTTGTAAGGCAATGTAGGCAAAATATACTGCCATTTCCAACATATATAGTATTGTGATATGTTGCCAGTATCGATACGTAAACAGCAACAACTGTCAAAATTCTCAGTTCCCGGGATGTATGAACCATCTGCACTCGTATACATGTATTTAAGTTTGTACAGAACCCTCGGAGCGCGAGCCCTGCTCGCACTTATCCGAATATTTTTTTACATAGTTTAAAATTTCTTTTAAATAAGTAAAACATTTGACTGAAGAGCGGTTTTATCCGTTGCCAGTCTGCCCCTTCGTGGGGAAATGAAATAACAATGAAGAGTAAAACTACTAACGAAGTATTCGTTTTACCATACACTTTCCGTTTCATTTACATTTGGTCAAAAACATTTGCGCCAAACCCAGGAATACCTGAGAAATATGCTTGCAGACGACAACATACGCAAGGGGAAACAACAAAAAATATTTAAGTAAAAGTCATGGTTTTATAGCATTTAAATAAGTAGTTTTTATACCTAGAAAACAAATTAAAACGGTTACATATTTAATACCAGACCACTAACGGCCTTTCTAAATTAATAAAATGAAACGCCTATCGTAAAATATATGTATTTTTAGTAATTGTAAAGACGAATCTGAAATACCTTCAATAATTGTCAAGCAACTAAGAAGACATTGGCGACATAAATAAAGAGTAATATATGTTATTACATATGATTTTCTATATATTTTCTACATATTTTTGCAGAGCAATAGGAAACTTAGCACTGAAAGCGGACCCACGCAACAAGATTCCACATCACCAAAGGTGACAGCGAATGTCAGTTTTATCTCTTCACATATTTATCCTTATAAACTTTATATATTTCAATCTTATGCACAGCCGGCCGCTGTGACCGAGCGGTTCTAGGCGCTTCAGTCCGGAACCGCGCTGTTGCTACGGTCGCAGGTTTGAATCCTGCCTCAGACATGGATGTCTGTGATGTCCTTTGGTTAATTAGGTTTAATTAGTTCTAAGTCTAGAGGACTGATGACCACAGATGTTAAGTCCCATAGTGCTTAGAGCCATTTGAACCAATCTTATGCACAATTCATTATACAGCGTTGTGCAAAACTTAACTTAACTTTTGGATGTTGTGGCAATGCCAAGTAACATAGCTCGATGGAACTTGGACCATACATAGAAAAATACCATACATAGAAAGAAACCATACGTAAAAAGAACTGCTACAGTACTGTAAAGTACAGTACAGAAGGTAACCGAAATGAATACGTAATGAGACAAACAGAAATGACACTTATTAAAGGACGATAATTAGAAAATAATTACACTGAGGACACCGCGATTTGTGATACTACCCTGGACATTACAAAAGTCGGGATATGGTTCTCGATAGAGTGTGTGATCACTGCCGACGGCAATGCATGCTCTACAATTTGTTCTCATAATGCCCATAAGTTTGGTAAACAGTTCTTGAGGTAGGGCATTCCATTCCTCAACCAGTGCGGTTGATAACTGCTGGATGGTCGTTGGTACATGTGGAGATATTCCAATTTGTCTCCCCAACGCATGCCACATGTTGTCAATGGGACCCCAGTCGAGGGAAAGAACAGGCCAGTTCTTGGCCGAATGTCCTCTCGGTCGAAGAACTCTTCCGTCTGCACAGTTCGGTGCGGTCGCGCACTGTCATCCATATGAATGAAGTCTGAGCCGAATGCATCCCTGAAAAGACGCACATGGGGAAGGCGTACAGTGTCCCAGCAAAGTTGACCAGTGAGTGTACCCCGTTCAAAGAGCTGGAGGTCTGTACCAGCGTACAACATCACGGCTCCACGCACCATAACATCTGGACCACCAAAACGATCATGCTCGAAAATTTACATAGGTGCATTACGTATGCTCATATGGAGAGGGGGGGAAGCAAATGGAGGATGAAGGAGTGGAGCATGGTCTGGACGATGACCTAACACAGAAGAATGTCAGTAAGTGTCAGAGCAAGAAGAACATTTAAAACTTAAGTTCCCTTAAGCAGCCTTGCTGTTATTCCTGATAAGGAAGTGCACAGTAAGGGGGAACTCTGAAGTAACAGATTCTTCTTATTGGACAAGGCCAAATCTGAGCTTCTCACGTGAGTCAAAGACATTGGCTACTGGGACAACATGTACACATTCAGATTTTGCACAATGCGCCGGTAGTGGATTTTCTAATAATATTTAACCAACGCTAATGTCGGAGCAGATAAAAGGCCAACATATTCCTCTTCAAAAGACTCTGACAAGGTGGTGAACCAGCTGCCTCAATCTTCATTTCACCTTCGTCGCCAAAAATTTTGGCACGTGAATATATTCGCGCTCTCTTACCAAAGAACGTTATAAATCCTTTTACTCAGTGTCTCTTTCCAGTTAAGCCTTCATACCCAACATCTCCCATTCATCTCTCTCTCCTAATGTTTCATTTTTCTCCCACTAATTTACAGCACATCCCACTGCCATTGTCTCCTCTCTCACACACAGCACCTCCTTCTGTCTTTCTTTCCCACTGCTACTGCCTCCACTACACCACGGCAGCTCAAAAATTCTCTAGGGGGACTGAGGTGAGTAACGCGGAACGAAGATTGAGACAGCTGCTTCCCCACTGTTCTATCAGATGTTTTTGAAGAGGAACATATTCGCCTTTTTTTGTGCTCCGACAGGAGTGTTTTATCGCTGGTTCGCTTCTTTTCTCTGCTATAGCCGGGTGTGCTGCTGATATGAATCGAATTCTGTAGATCAGTAAAGTTATGACAGTTTATTTATACAGGGTGGTCCACTGATAGTGACCGGGCCAAATATCTCACGAAATAAGCATCAAACGAAAAAACTACGAAGAACGAAACTCGTCTAGGTTTAAGGGACCCGCTAGACGGCGCTGCCATAGGTAACGGGTATCAGCTTCGCTTTTTTAAATAGGATCCCCCATTTTTTTATTACATATTCGTGTAGTGCGTAAAGAAATAGAACGCGTGCAAAAAATCTGCATGGTCCCGTAATTTCTCTTGTGCACAGTGGCAGAACTGTACACAACGTTCAAAGTCGTCGCCATTCATTTCCTGCTGAATAGAAATATGATACAGGTGCAATCAATGTTGATGTAGCATTCTCAACACCGACGTTTTTGAGATTCCCGATTCTCGCGCAATTTGTCTGCTACTGATGTGCGGATTAGCCGCGACAGCACCTAAAACACATACTTGGGCATCATCATTTGTTGCAGGTCGTGGTTGAGGTTTCACATGTGGCTGAACACTTCCTGTTCCCTTGAATAACGTAACTATCCGGCGAACGGTCCGGACACTTGGATGATGTCGTCCAGGATACCGAGCAGCATACATAGCACACGCCCGTTGGGCATTTTGATCACAATAGCCATACATCAACACGATATCGATCTTTTCCGCAACTGATAAACGGTCCATTTTAACACGGGTAATGTATCACGAAGCAAATACCGCCCGCACTGGCGCAATGTTACGTGATATCAAGTGACACCACGTTTGCGACTATTACAGCGTTATCTGTCACAAAGCGAAAAAAAAGTGGTCCAACTAAAACATTCATATTTCTTCACGTACTATACGAATATGTAATAAAAATGGGGGTTACTATTTTAAAAAACGCAGTTGATATCCGTGTGACCTATGGCAGCACCATCTAGCGGGCCAACCATAGCACCAACTGGTTTTCCCCTTCAAGCTAGACAAGTTTCATTCTTTGTAGTTTTTCCGTTTGACGCTTATTTTGTGAGATATTTGGCCCGGACACGCTCAATGGACCACCCTGTATACTTAGGCGCATTTATATACCGCACAATATGCTAACAAAATCGTTTGCTTTACATTTTTTCTGGATAGTTTGCTCGCCGTTTGCATTCATTGAAAGCCGGGCGTATGGTTTACATCTTAAAAATGAAAAATATTATTAGAAATATTTTACTGAATTTACAGTTTTTCCAGATTTTTGAAAATCATTCCAAGTTCCTTTCAGGCTTGTTAAGACCCTTTTACCCCAATTTTTGTCATTACAGTAGCACCTTGCATATATCTCTATAGGCACGAGGTGTTATACAGAGATAGCGCGTCATAAAGTCTTGTTGGTTAATAAATGCTGAATAATAACATAATTTCGTAGCCCCAGAACTCTTACGTTGACCCCAGAGTCGTTGACATATGTTCACTACTTCAGTTAAAATACATTTAAGCCTCAGACCCTATATTACGTGCCTATATTACACGCACAAATACGGTAACTTTGAACCTCTGGTTCTCGGTAAGGGATAAAGATTCTCTCTATGATCCGCCATGAATAGAAGTTATATAAGTGACCAGACCCACAACTGGTACTTTGTGTTCGCCAGAGTTTCGGGGTTTTCTGAGGAACCGCCCATGAACAAATGAAGTTTTTATAAACCGCCTAAAGTCCACTCTGGGCCACAGCTAACACAAACCTGCTTGTTTACTCGGTTTGCCTGTGCTGAGGGAAATGTATTATGTTTAATTTTTGACCTTGTAGCTTCAGTGCTTCAGTTCTTCCGTTGGGGATAAACAGCCGTTGGCCAAAGAGCTACCCAAAACATTAGACCTCTTAGCACTGCGATCAATAGAACCCGAGATATCATCCCCTGTTTAACCGCATTTTTGCACGGCGCATTTTTGCACGGTGTATTGGTACCATACACTGTCGTGCACGGACCAATGAGAAATGTCCATCACTGTAGTCATCATGCTGCATTATCCGCTGTTTTATTATCGGCGCTGGATAGAGAGATTAATGACACATGATTAGTAAACGAATATTTGTGCCATAAAGGGAGAAAAGGTAAAAATTTGGGGATCCCAGAGAGGTAAGCGACGGAGCCTACACCCAGCAGAAAATTATTACAATTTGTTTCGCTCCAAAATATTTACATACGGCATCCGCTGGTAACCTGAGCACACTTAATTTTCCCAAGGAACACATCAGTCTTACATATTACACCATATTTGTCGCCTAATTTCAAACATCAAACAGAATCAAAATTCGGCGACACGTAGATGACAGGTTGACATGAGAACTGTAAAATTATTACGCACATCAAGTAATATTCACTCACTTAGGCACAACTAAGCACCATTCCGATGTAACTCGGCCAACGGAAGCTCAACATCAACTTCCGTCAAATGACTGTTGCAACGGTCCCACAGCAAGTACACCTCAGTGAACTACCTTCATGATCGGATCAGAATCGGGATGCATTAGAAGTAATGTTCCAGACCAGCAATAGAAGGCCACGAAAGAATCTAATGATTTATATGTCACTACCAATCACACAGCCAATTCCATACTGAAAAACTCGTTACCTTTCTAAGTTGGCGACCATTACTGAGCTTGAGAAATATTGACACTCTCGCCGCAGCCAGAAGATTCCATGCCCAATGCCCTGCCAAAAACTCATTCCCTGTTCCTTTTGAATACCGAGGGTGACAAACATGGTGGAATTTTTTTTTATTTTGTAGATACGAAATAAAGTGAGAAAGATAAAGAAACTGGCGACTGAAGGAATAGTTAGGACGGAAGCCACATTCGATGTTATTGCAAGCTGCTGATGGATTCGTTGGATAAGGAAGCTCTCATGGGTTCTGTCGAAGACTAATAGGTCTGTAGGATAGGTCTCTGAGAGTAGTTTACCAGGTTCTATGAACATATTTTCTGTTGTTCTAGGCAATAAAATGTGTTTAGGATGGTATTGTAAAGGGTGGCAAGGTTCCTTGATAGACCTGGGGACATTGGTTGAGGTGATAGTAAATAATTGTATAGTCACTACGAGCAGTGTTTCACTTTTTAGCGAGTGTGTGTTATTTCAGCTGTGATTAGGGTGTGAGTGCATTTTGAGTAGTGCTGTGTAAGTCCTGTAAGTCTACTGCTAGGGGTGGGGTATCCATACGCTCGTTCATGGAGTTGCCAGCGTTGGGAACAGGTGCGACAGCGAAGAAGTGTCCCGGGCAAGGTGGGAAGTGGATGTCTTTGGTGAGGTTGTAAAATCTAAACTCTCAAGGCTGAACATTCCACACTTTCTAAAATCTTCCAGATTTTTATTGCTGTGGTCGAATGGATTTCTTCCAGTAGCCTGTCATTCAGTATTGCTATTGTCCTACGGAGGAAGAATAGTTCACATCTATTTCAGCGCCAGAATTCAGCTATCATTCAATTTCACATCCTTCTACCTCCGATTACCATTATTATTCCGTTTAATACTCTCTACCACCTCTCTACATAGGCTCCCGTTGTCTGTCTAGTTCGTGTGGCCCCGCTCGTGTCGTGCGCCAGTCCCCAAGTAGTTAGCGTAGCTCTGAAAATCAGGAATGACAAACATACGGAACGTCTATATCAAAACTCCAAACGCTACCTGAGAGGATGTGGCGGAGGGTGCTTTTGCTACCAATGTCTGATCCCTTCTTCTGTGTTCCAGTCGCGTATGGCGCATTGTTGGTAAACCTCTGTATTAGCTCTAATTTTTTGAATTCTCTCGTCGTAGTCATTTGGCGAGACGTATTTGTGAGGAAATAATATGTTGTCCGACTCTTCCCGTTACATACTCTCTCGGAATTACGATAGTAAGTCACTCCGTGACACGCAATGTTGAAAGGAGTATGTTGTTGTTGTGGTCCTCAGTCCTGAGACTGGTTTGATGCAGCTCTCCATGCTACTATATCGTGTGCCAGCTTCTTCATCTCCCAGTACCTACTGCAGCCTATATCCTTCTGAATCTGCTTAGTGTATTCATCTCTTGGTCTCTCTCTACGATTTTTACCCTTCACGCTGCCCTCCAGTACTAAATTGGTGTTCCCTCGACGTCTCAGAACATGTCCTACCAACCGATCCCTTCTTCTAGTCAAGTTGTGCCACAAGCTTCTCTTCTCACCAATTCTGTTCAATACCTCCTCATTAGTTATGTTAACTACCCATCTAATCTTCAGCATTCTTCTGTAGCACCACAATTCGAAAGCTTCTATTCTCTTCTTGTCTAAACTATTTATCGTCCACGTTTCACTTCCATACATGGCTACACTCCATACAAATACTTTCGGAAACTACTCCTGACATTTAAATCTATACTCGATGTTTACAAATTTTTCTTCTTCAGAAACGCTTTCCGTGCCATTGCCAGTCTACATTTTATATCCTCTCTACTTCGACCATCATCAGTTATTTTGCTTCCCAAATAGCAAAACTCCTTTACTACTTTAAGTGTCACATTTCCTAATCTAATTCCCTCAGCATCACCCGATTTAATTCGACTACATTCCATTATCCTCGTTTCGCTTTTGTTGATGTTCATCTTATACCCTCCTTTCAAGACACTGTCCATTCCGTTCAACTGCTCTTCCAAGTCCTTTGCTGTCTCTGATAGAATTACAATGTCATCGGCGAACCTCAACGTTCTTATTTCTCCTCCATGGACTTTAATACCTACTCCGAATTTTTCTTTTGTTTCCTTTACTGCTTGCTCAATATACAGATTGAATGACATCGGGGAGAGACTACAACCCTGCCTTACTCCCTTCCCAACAACTGCTTCCCTTTCATGTCCCTCGACTCTTATAACTGCCATCTGGTTTCTGTACAAGTTGTAAATAGCCTTTCGCTCCCTGTATTTTACCCCTGCCACCTTCAGAATTTGAAAGAGAGTATTCCAGGCAACATTGTCAAAAGCTTTCTCTAAGTCTACAAATGTTAGAAACGTAGGTTTGCCTTTCCTTAATCTAGCTTCTAAGATAAGTCGTAGGGTCAGTATTGCCTCACGTGTTCCAACATTTCTACATAATCCAAACTCATCTTCCCCGAGGTCGGCTTCTACTAGTTTTTCCATTAGTCTGTGAAGAATTCGCGTTAGTATTTTGCAGCTGTGACTTATTAAACTGTTAGTTCGGTAATTTTCACATCTGTCAACAACTGATTTCTTTGGGATTCGAATTATTATATTCTTCTTGAAGTCTGAGGGTATTTCGCCTGTCTCATACATTTTGCTCACCAGATGGTAAAGTTTTGTCAGGACTGGCTCTCCCAACGCTGTCAGTAGCTCTAATGGAATGTTGTCTACTCCGGGGGCCTTGTTTCGACTTAGGTCTCTCAGTGCTCTATCAAATTCTTCACGCAGTATCATATCTTCCATTTCATCTTCATCTACATCCTCTTCCATTTCCATAATATTGTCCTCGAGAACATCGCCCTTGTATAGACCCTCTGTATACTCCTTCCACCTTTCTGCTTTCCCTTCTTTGCTTAGAACTGGGTTTCCATCAAAGCTCTTCATATTCATGCAAATGGTTCTCCTTTCTCCAAAGGTCTCTTTAATTTTCCTGTAGGCAGTATCTATCTTACCCCTAGTGAGATAACCCTCTACATTCCTACATTTATCCTCTAGCCATCCCTGCTTAGCCATTTTGCACTTCCTGTCGATCTCATTTTTGAGACGTTTGCATTCCTTTTTGCCTCCTTCATTTACTGCATTTTTATATTTTCTCCTTTCATCAATTAAATTCAGTATTTCTTCTGTTACCCAAGGATTCCTACTAGCCCTCGTCTTTTTACCTACTTGATCCTCTGTTGCCTTCAGTACCTCATCCCTCAAAGCTACCCATTCTTCTTCTACTGTATTTATTTCCCCGATTCCTAATAATTGTTCCCTTATGCTCTCCCTGAATCTCTGTACAACCTCTGGTTCTTTCAGTTTATCCAGGTCCCATCTCCTTAAATTCCCACCTTTTTGCAGTTTCTTCAGTTTTAGTCTACAGGTCATAACCAATAGATTGTGGTCAGAGTCCACATCTGCCCCTGAAAATGTCTTACAATTTAAAACCTGGTTCCTAAATCTCTGTCTTACCATTATATAAACTATCTGATATCTTTTAGTGTCTCCAGGGTTCTTCCATGTATACAACCTTCTTTCGTCATTCTTAAACCAAGTGTTAGCTATGATTTAGTTATGCTCTGCGCAAAAATCTACCAGGCGGCTTCCTCTTTCATTTCTTAGCCTCAATCCATAGTCACCTACTATGTTTACTTCTCTCCCTTTTTCTACTCTTGAATTCCAGTCACCTATGACTATTAAATTTTCGTCTCCCTTCACTACCTGAATAATTTCTTTTATCTCATGATACATTTCATCAATTTCTTCGTCATCTGCAAAAGCTAGTTGGCATATAAAGTTGTACTACTGTAGTAGGTGTGGGTTTCGTGTCTATCTTGGCCACAATAATGCGTTCACTATGCTGTTTGTAGTAGCTTACCCGTACTCCTATTTATTTATTCATTATTAAACCTACTCCTGCATTACCCCTATTTGATTTTGTATTTATAACCCTGTATTCACCTGACCAAAAGCCTTGTTCCTCCTGCCACCGAACTTCACTAATTCCTACTACACTCCAGGAAACTGAAATAAGAACACCGTGAATTCATTGTCCCAGGAAGGGGAAACTGTATTGACACATTCCTGGGGTCAGATACATCACATGATCACACTGACAGAACCTCAGGCACATAGACACAGGCAACAGAGCATGCACAATGTCGGCACTAGTACAGTGTGTATCCACCTTTCGCAGCAATGCAGGCTGCTATTCTCCCATGGAGACGATCGTAGAGATGCTGGATGTAGTCCTGTGGAACGGCTTGCCATGCCATTTCCACCTGGCGCCTCAGTTGAACCAGCGTTCGTGCTGGACGTGCAGACCGCGTTAGACGACGCTTCATCCAGTCCCAAACATGCTCAATGGGGGACAGATCCGGAGATCTTGCTGGCCAGGGTAGTTGATTTACACCTTCTAGAGCACGTTGGGTGGCACGGGATACATGCGGACGTGCATTGTCCTGTTGGAACAGCAAGTTCCCTTGCCGGTCTAGGAATGGTAGAACGATGGGTTCGATGACGATTTGGATGTACCGTGCACTATTCAGTGTCCCCTCGACGATCACCAGAGGTGTACGGCCAGTGTAGGAGATCGCTCCCCACACCATGATGCCGGGTGTTGGCCCTGTGTGCCTTGGTCGTATGCAGTCCTGATTGTGGCACTCACCTGCACGGCGCCAAACACGCATACGACCATCATTGGCACCAAGGCAGAAGCGACTCTCATCGCTGAAGACGACACGTCTCCATTCGTCCCTCCATTCACTCCTGTCGCGACACCACTGGAGGTGGGCTGCACGATGTTGGGGCGTGAGCGGAAGACGGCCTAACGGTGTGCGGGACCGTAGCCTAGCTTCATGGAGACGGTTGCGAATGGTCCTCGCCGACACCCCAGGAGCAACAGTGTCCCTAATTTGCTGGGAAGTGGCGGTGCGGTCCCCTACGGCACTGCGTAGGATCCTACGGTCTTGGCGTGCATCCGTGCGTTGCTGCGGTCCGGTCCCAGGTTGACGGGCACGTGCACCTTCCGCCGACCACTGGCGACAACATCGATGTACTGTGGAGACCTCACGCCCCACGTGTTGGGCTATTGGGCGGTACGTCCACCCGGCCTCCCGCATGCCCACTATACGCCCTCGCTCAAAGTCCGTCAACTGCACATACGGTTCACGTCCACGCTGTCGCGGCATGCTACCAGTGTTAAAGACTGCGATGGAGCTCCGTATGCCACGGCAAACTGGCTGACACTGACGGCGGCGGTGCACAAATGCTGCGCAGCTAGCGCCATTCGACGGCCAACACCGCGGTTCCTGGTGTGTCCGCTGTGCCGTGCGTGTGATCATTGCTTGTACAGCCCTCTCGCAGTGTCCGGAGCAAGTATGGTGGGTCTGTCACACCGGTGTCAATGTGTTCTTTTTTCCATTTCCAGGAGTGTATATCTAACTTTAACCTACCCATTTCCCTTTTTAAATTTTCTAACCTACCTGCCCGATTAATTGATCTGACAATCCACGCTCCGATCCGTAGAACGCCAGATTTCATTCTCCTTATAAAACGTCCTCCTGAGTAGTCCCCGCCCGGAGATCCGAATGGGGGACTATTTTACCTCCGGAATATTTTACCAAAGAGGACGCCATCATCATTTAATCATACAGTAAAGCTGCATGCCCTCGGGAAAGATTACGGCTGTAGTTTCCCCTTGCTTTCAGCCGTTCGCAGTACCAGAACAGCAAGGCCATTTTGGTAAGTGTTATAAGGCCAGATCAGTCAGTCATCCAGACTGTTGCCCCTGCAACTACTGAAAAGGCTGCTGCCCCTCTTCAGGAACCACACGTTTGTCTGGCCTCTCAACAGATACCCCTCCGTTGTGGTTGCACCTACAGTACGGCTATCTGTATATTTGAGGCACGGAAGCCTCCCCACCAACGGCAAGGTCCGTGGTTCATGGGAGGGGGGGATACGCAATGTTGAAAGGAGTATACTGGAGCACATTGGTAAGTGACAACCGAAAATGATTTTATAAACGATGTATGTCTTTGCTAGGCTTTATATCGCTGACCATGTAAGACCGCAGCAGAGATACTGTTAGTCTGGGAGTAAGAGAGCGCTTGGTGCACACTTGTAGGTTGCTGTTTGTGAGGGAAAGGCGGTGGAGTAGGCAGTGATTACCGTGTGCTGTGTGAAGGTTATGCTGTGTTTGATTAATGTAAGTCCTCTCACAAGCAAGGTAAAGATGTTAAGTAATTATGATTGTTTTTGTTTACGCCAGCGCGTTAGTATAGATGGGTTAGCTGATAATTTGTGACTGTTGAGTAACCCCAGAATGTTCGTAAGCCGTTTTGATAAAATGGCTAGTTAAATATTTCACTTTGTAATGTTTCTAAGATTTGTTAACAGAGCTATATTTAATTTGATGATTTGCATTAATTTAGGATTGGATGAGGTTAGATAATAGTTGCTGTTCAAACTTCTTTGTTAGTGAGTCATTTGTGAGTAATGTAACTTCAGTTGTCAGATGTTTTTGAAAACACAAACTTAACTTGCAAATCATGCCAGGTCCGCCAATCATTCGCTTTGTGAAATTTTTGGTATTAAAGTAGTCAGGTATATATATTCTGTTCTCTCAACCACTCTGTAGCAATAATAGTAGTTAAGAGTTTTTGACGCAACACATTTTATCAACTTGTAGAAAAATTTTCCACAGTTCATCGGCATTCTTATGCCCCGCCTTGTTTTCCATTGATTACATTGTTCGATATTTTTGTCTTTGGATTTTCACCCTGTATGCGATTTACGATGCCGCACAAAAGTGTTAAGGCTCTGGCGCGTAATGTGACGATTAAAAATACCGATATAGACGATTTTCCGATTATGGTCAACAATGTGGAGAATGGTAGTGACCACTCTGCGGTGCAACCGTTGCAAAGCGCCACAGAAAACGTGAGTTCCGTTGCCAAAAATAATGTAGTTTCCTGAAACAATAATTTCACCCACTAATTTGTCTAGTAATCAGACGATAGATTCCAGTATTGAGGACGACGCTGAATCTGCACATGGCTGATGTACACAATTCAAAACTTGATCGTTTACCGAATGAGGTCAGTGATTTACCTACTTTTCACACAATTAATCAGATAGCCAAGAGTATTTCAGAGGAAACAATAGTGCAAAGTACACAGTCTGTTCTATAAAAATCTGTCAGATTTCATTAACGGTAATTGTGCAGATAATGCAACAAATGAAATGTCTGTGGTTGTAGATGATGTCTCCACACCACAAAACACAATACAAGTGACAGCCGACGAATCAGTTGAAAAGAATACGGCAGCAACAATTCAAAATTTTATGCAAACGATGGTTGAACTGTTTACTTAGTTTAAAGAACGGTTTAATAAAAATGATGTACACTTTTCCATCATACGACAATAAATACGAGAAATACAAGTTGACACCGCCACTCAGTTCAATGATCAATTTCTCACCATACGTGATGAGCTTAAATCGTACACAGGAACGACTGATGACTGTTTCAAACAGGTAGATACAGACAATACGGCCAGTGAAAAAGTCTTTGCGATAAAAGTGAAGTTATAGCCAGCGTATACAGTACCAAACCTTTGAGAAATGACATTAATGCTTTAAGACATCATTGTAGTGAAACCTATAGAAAACTTGCAGATGAAATCCAATCAGTTAACGAAAGACTAGATCAACAAGGCGGTCGGTTAGATGCATGTCTTCAAGTTTAAACTGAGACCTCAGAAAAGCGATACAAAGACGTTCTCCGTAAACAGAGGAACACAATCAGTTTTTACAGTCATTAACAGTACGAAGGCAGGAAGTAAAACAGCAATTGCTCACTAGTCTTACAACGAATGTTGTCGGTAGTATAACTTCCGTTACAGACGAGGTTATCACAATACAGCAATCACAGAACCAAATACAGGCAGACGTAACTGATTTCAAAACCATTGTTGACAAACGAATCCAGAAAGTTGAAGAAAAGCTCACAGATGACATTGAGTCATTGAAACTCCCGTCTTGAACAATTAGAGCTGGTGCAGGACCCTAATACAATTAAAGCAGAATTGAAAAAGATGAACAAAACTACACGTAAACTACAGAAGCAAGTCACGCTTTAGATTCAAACAATTCCATATTCTTACGCTCACGGAAAGATGTGATGAGCTTTAGACAAGATTAGACACACTAGAAAACCAAACTGAAAATAAATCAGACGACCCAGCTCCCATCACAGTTACTGAATCTCAGGAATATCAGTCCTTGCAGCAACCAATAAACGAGCTTGGTGCACATAATAGTTCACTACATAGGAAAGTTAGTAGTTAACATCAGGAAGTAACCAATATCAGACATTTTTCTCCATGTAATCAGTTTCAAACTAACTTGCAACGGGAACACTCACCTACTTTTGAACCTCACAATAATACGAGCAGACTACAAAGAGCGTGTGACATTAATGCAAACCAATCGTCACACAATCATTTTTTTACCCCGCCAAATCGTCTCAAAATCTACATCACGAAAGATTCGACTATAAACATTTCCTGTCTGTGAATAAATTCAAGATATTTAGAAATAACCGCAAAGACCTGCATCCCCTTGATTGGATGCAGCAATTTTCATTTTCACTGCCACCAAACTGGCCAGTGACACACAAGCCGGAATTTATCTGTAGCTTAGTAGAGAGAGAACCTTCGATGCGTGAGACCCATAGCAAGGCAATGTCACTCTGTCGAAGAGTTCCAAAATGCAGTTCTGTTGCGTATTGGTCGGGAACGACTCAGCGAGGCATTAAAGACCAGTTAACCAGTTTATCCAAATTTGAACACTCCAGTTTTTCTACTATCAACCAGGTTTTTGAATATACGGTCCAACAAAACCAGTACCTGACCGAACCGTGTACCCATTCTATACTCATACAATTATGCATCTCAAAACGTCGACGTTCATTACGAGTTTCTCTTCTCACTGGACAGCAAAAAGAAAGTATTTCAGCATTCAGAGACCTATTACAATTATTAGAAATTCAGCAATCGGACTACTCATTTGTCAAGAACCTTAATAACGGCAATCAAAAGAATAGCTCATCGCTTACGAGCAAGCCCGCCCATTCCATAACAAGAGAAATAAAAGATTTGATTCCGATAACGATGTACTTGAGGACAATATTATGGAAATGGAAGAGGAGGTAGATGAAGATAAAATGGGGGATACGATTCTGCGTGAAGAATTTGACAGAGCACTGAAAGACCTGAGTCGCAACAAGGCCCCGGGAGTAGACAACATTCCTTTAGAACTATTGACAGCCTTGGGAGAGCCAGTCCTGACAAACCTCTACCATCTGGTGAGCAATATGTGTGAGACAGGCGAAATACCCTCAGACTTCAAGAAGAATATAATAATTCGAATCCCAAACAAAGCAGGTGTTGACAGATGTGAAAATTACCGAACTAACAGTTTAATAAGTCACAGCTGCAAAATACTAACGCGAATTCTTTACAGACGAATGGAAAAACTGGTGGAAGCTGCCCTCGGGGAAGATCAGTTTGGATTCCGTAGAAATGTTGAAACACGTGAGGCAATACTGACCTTACGACTTATCTTAGAAGAAACATTAAGGAAGGGCAAACCTACGTTTCTAGCATTTGTAGACTTAGAGAAAGCTTTTGACAGTGTTGACTGGAATACTCTCTTTCAAATTCTAAAGGTGTCAGGGGTAAAATACAGGGAGCGAAAGGCTATTTACAATTTGTACAGAAACCAGATGGCAGTTATAAGAGTCGAGGGGCATGAAAGGGAGGCAGAGGTTGGGAAGGGAGTGAGACAGGGCTGTAGCCTCTCCCTGATGTTATTCAATCTGCATATTGAGCAAGCAGTAAAGGAAACAAAAGAGAAATTCGGAGTAGGTATTAATATCAATGGAGAAGAAATAAAAACTTTGAGGTTCGCCGATGACATTGTAATTCTATCAGAGACAGCAAAGGACTTGGAAGAGCAGTTGAACGGAATGGACAGTGTCTTGAAAGGAGGATATAAGATGAACATCAACAAAAGCAAAACTAGGATAATGGAATGTGGTCGAAGTAAGTTGGGTGATGCTGAGGAAATTAGATTAGGAAATGAGACACAGTAGTAAATGAGTTTTGCTATTTGGGGAGCAAATGAACTGATGGTCGAAGTAGAGAAGATACAAAATGTAGACTGGCAATGGCAAGGAAAGCGTTCTGAAGAAGAGAAATTTGCTAACATCGCGTATAGATTTAAGTGTCAGGAAGTAGTTTCTGAAAGTATTTGTATGGAGTGTATCCATGTATGGAAGTGAAACGTGGACGATAAATAGTTTGGACAAGAAGAGAATAGAAGCTTTCGAAATGTGGTGCTACAGAAGAATGCTGAAGATTATATGGGTAGATCACACGACTAATGATGAGATATTGAATAGAATTGGGGAGAAGAGGAGTATGTGGCACACCTTGACAAAAAGAAGGGACCGGTTAGTAGGACATGTTCTGAGCCATCAAGGGATCTCAAATTTAGCATTGGAGGGGAGCATGGATGGTAAAAATCGTAGAGGGAGACCAAGAGATGAATACACTAAGCAGATTCAGAAGGATGTGGGTTGCAGTAAGTACTGGGAGATGAAGCAACTTGCACAGGATAGGGTAGCATGGAGACTTGCATCAAACCAGTCTCAGGACTGAAGACCACAACAACATCAACAACAACAACAACGATTTTTTACAGACATGCTAATGAGAGACAACATTTTGATAACCAATGTATTCAGCAGCAGCAACAATGTCAGAATTTCGACGCCAACCATCACAGTTTCCTGCCACAATTCTTGCCGCAGCGGTAGCAGCTCGGAAATACTCACCAACAATACAGTCTTCTAGCCCAACCGAAGGTCTATGTTCCATCGCCCAGCTTTGCCAGTACAGTATTTTAAGCAACCGCAACTTCTCCCACAAAAACCAATGGTCGCATTTACATCGAAACGATCAATAGCAAGGAAATTTTCACCATAAGCATGAAGGGAATAATCACAACAGGAACTTTCATCACAGTCAGCCTCAATAGTTTCACTTCATTCTTAATGAGCCTAATGTTCGTTTCCATCCACCGTGGCATTCTTCAGGCCAGAACAAACGTACAGTACATATAACTGAACCATCACAGCAACAGTCTGCCACGAATCAGCACTCTTGTAATGAGTGACTAGAAACTACCGACGCTGTTCAATCGGAAAACGCGCATTGTTATTCTGCTACTCATGATACCATACAGCAAAACGTCATAACTTTCGTCGACATTAGGGACACACTATTACAAGAGAGACACCAGACTCTAAAGAATATTTCTCGTCCCATAGCTGAAATTAAAATTGGCTTGTATTTATTTTCTGCAGTGACTGACTCTGGTTCACCTGTAATCAATTTAAAAATGTAACGCCGGCAATATCTGTCCTGCTTTTCCACTAAGTAAAACGAAAGTTCGAGGCGCAGTCTCCAACTAGCGAACAGATGTGAAACTGCAAACCCATCTATCTTTCATACTTGCTCATCAAACATTTCATACTAATTTCTGGGTCGTTCCTCTCTTAACAACCGACGTCATACTCGGCATGGAATTCCTTGTCGAACATGACGCTGTTATCAACTTCAAGAAGTCATTGCTTAATCGAAATCCGATACGATAACACAAAAACTATATGTCACTTTTCAGAATTCTTTGTCAGCTGAGAAGCAAGACATTAACTGAGTGGAAGTCATTTCAGCATCTAAGAACATTAATTGGCATATAACATTCTTTATAGACACGTAATTCCGCAGTAACACTATCCCTGATGAATTTGACTGCGACGTTGTGCAGATGATCAACAGTAAGGTAAATGAATGTAAAACGTCGACCGACGATGAGCGCCAACAGTTACAGAAAACTCGTTACAGCACTCTGAAGTATTAAACAATGTACCGGGAAAAAAGTCCAGTTTTTTTTTACGAATTCCAAGTAAAACCGCATGCTACAATTAAGGCAACACATTATTCCATTCCGTTCATCTATAGAGATCAAGTCAAGCAAGAACTTCAGGCTATATTAGATCAAGGTGTCATTGAACCAGCCGTTAGTCAATATATTAACCCTCTTCACGTTGTTAACAAGACAGATGGCTCACTTCGTCTTGTGTTGGATTCACGTCAGATCAACGAGATCATTATTACTGAAATCGATCGTCCGCAAACGCTGGAAGAGCTCTTCCAAAAATTTCATGGAACGCCAATATATTCGACTCTGACCTAAAATCAGGATTCTGGAAAATTCAACTGCATCGTAATTGCAGAAAATCACTGTTTTCCTTTGTTGCGTTAACTACTGTCAATTTTGTAAATTACCTTTTGGTTTAAAAATTAGGTCAGCTGCTTTCATTCGTGCGATGATTACTATTCTACCAAATGAATTAAAAGACAGAATCACCACATACTTTAACGACATTCTAATTGTAGAACCTTCTTAGGCGGAAGATAATTCTGTTCTTCGCATGCTATTGCAAACTTTTCTTACAGAAGGTATTACCGTGAACCTTAGTAAATTCATTTTGGCAAGACTTCCATTAAATTTCTAGGTCACATAATTTTGGAAGACAGCATTACGCACGACCCCGACAAACTACAAGCCATCCGTGATATTACAATTCCGTCTACCAAAAACCAAATATGCACATTCCTCGGTTTGATCAATTTTTCGCCGTTTTATACACCACTCTGCACTGGATACCCCTAGATTATGTCATATTACTGGTACGAATACTGTCTGGTCGTGGGATGACCAAATCCAGTGCGGGTTTCTCAATCTAAATAAGGTTTTTCTTAACGTTCTACTTCTATCACATCCTGACCCGACAAAACTGCTCTTGGTGTCCGTGTATTTCAGGAAATAGAGGAAAATGGTACAGCTGTTAAGAAGAACATTACGTTTGCTAGTTGCATTCTCACATCGGCTGAAAGAAATTAATCTATCACTGAACTCGAAACATTATGTGTTGTTTGGGCTTTCACTAAATTTCGTCACTTTCTACACACACACACACACACACACACACACACACACACACACAACAGTTTTCACAGATCACAGAGCTACTTTATTTCTTTTATCACCTAACTTCACACACGACAGACTTAATCGTTGGAAATTTTATTTGCAGGAATCTGATTTTACGATTGTCCACATCGCAGGAACCAGATGCACTTTCACGCTACTGTGCAGTAACCAGCAAGAAATCGCTGCTAATTTCTGTCAAATCGCCAGAGAGCGGCATCTGGAAAGAGATCAAGCGTCTGGAAAGAGATCAAACTTCTATGGCGTGACACGAGCCAGACAACAATCAGAACTTACTACAGTGCACAATAATATTCTGTTTCGCCGCGCTCGATCTGACGGCGGTAATTGTACTCTCTGCGTACCTGAAAACTTGTCAGAAAATTAATCTGGTATACACACTTTAGCTACGCCCGTTCTGGTGCTCGCAAATGCTTTTTGATACTACGAGAGAATTGTAATTTTACAAATATGGAAAAGCGTATTCGACGAGTCTTGGCGACTTACAAAATTTTGTCAAAAAGATAAATCTGTACCCCATTTGCCCATGAAATCAATACATATGGCAGCTGTTGATGTACTGGGATCAAGAACTAATAAAGGTTTCTACTACATATTCGTTGCTGTAGAACTAAATTCGAACTTTTTATCTTTCACTCCGTTACGAAAAGCCACTGCCAGAACTGTTTCTAATGCTTTCACTAAACATCTTTTGCCTCGTGTTGGACATGTTCTGAAGGTAATCTCCGACACGGACCGCAATTTCGGTCAGTAATGTGGAAACGCACACAGCAAGCTATACATCCATTTTTATTTCCAGATACCACAGTGCCGCAAACGTCAACAAAAACAGATGAGTAAGCATAGGACATAGTGGTAAGCACTCACTACCTGTCCAACAGGAGGAAAACGTCGTTGCAATTTGAACTTTTATATTCTGGATCTTTTAGGATACGTAATATTCCCCATCCCAATGTGGCTCACGTTGAAACTTTACGAACGGTAAAATCGCGAGGCCACTTCAGTAACGTCAAGCATTTTATAGAATTAAGTTTTGCTTTGGTTCATTTCACGTAGATAGATAG
Organism: Schistocerca gregaria; assembly: GCF_023897955.1. Lineage (NCBI taxonomy): Eukaryota > Metazoa > Arthropoda > Insecta > Orthoptera > Acrididae > Schistocerca > Schistocerca gregaria. The sequence continues at coordinate 684,062,714 of NC_064923.1, forward strand.
AATTTTTGATGATCACATACCACAACTATTTATTTTCCGCCTTTCAGCGTGATTTATAAAAATATTTTGATACTTTTCAGAAAATATAATACTTGGCATTTGGCTTGCAGAAGTCGTTATTTGCGTTACCAGTAAATCTCTACTTATGGTTATTTAGATTTTTTATACCTGTCCACATAACTGTAATACACATCAGATCTTTTCCTTGACACAAATCCAATGCTTATAGAAATTCTATTCATACCTTGTTTTCACAATTCCTCGATTATTTAGCACGTCATTAGATGGCTACATGCCCGGTTGGGAGAACCTTGCAGGTCGGTTCTTTTACCGTAAGCAAAGGCCTTGCATTTTTTTCTGTTTTCATACGCATGTGCATGAAAACAACAACTGAAGAGACCATTTATTTTGACATGTGTTGGCTGATAATTTGTAATTGTTGAGTAACCCAGAATGTACGTAAACCGTTTATCAAAACGGTTTACGTACATTCTGGCTAGTTAGATATTTCGCTTTGTAATGCTTCTAAGATTTGTCAACAGAGTTATATTTAATTTGATGATATGCATTTATTTTGGATTAATGAAGTTAGATAAGAGTTGCTGTTTAAATCTCATTGTTTATGAATCAATGGTGAGTAATGTACTTTCAGTTTTCAGATGTTTTTGAAAAGACATACTTAACTTGCAACATAATCATGCCAACAAAAAAAAGTGTTAGTAATTCGCCACAATCAGTACCGCCTCCCTGTCCAGGTCATATATTTTTCAAAGAAGTTGGATTTTCATAAATGTTTTCACTTATCAGCCAAAACAATTTCATGTGCATTTCAAAGTATTACATGCAGTATTGCACATCGCTGAGCCTGTAGCTAACGTACTTATATTTTTTGTGAGATACCAGAATATTTCGCGTTCCATCGTTGCTGTTCTAGAGATAAGACAATTTAATTTATTGTTATGTGCACAGGGATCAAGGTTATCATTTTTTAACAGGGCCAGAATATTCAGTGCCGAAGGGGCTGCATGTATTTTGCAGTGACTGCATTTTTTTTTTTTTTTTTTTTTTTTTTTTGTATTGGGAGTTGCGTTGCCCAGTCAGTTCGCGTAAAGTTTTGTTAACAATAACACGGAATAAGCACACCACTTGCAGTTACAACACGCTGCACTATAATTCTAGTTCAGTATCCATTCCACGGTTCAAACATTCATTCAACGTAATATAAAAAGGTTTATTTTTATAAAAGAACACTACAACGTCTCTCTCGAAGCGTCTGCCACGGGAATTTGCTGAGCATATCTTTAACGCTCTCGGTGGACGACAACCCTCTGACGAAAACACGCCGCCTCTCGTCGTGTCTTCTCTGTCTCTCCCGTTAGTCCTACCTGGTACGGGTCCCAGAGCAATGGGCAACACTTATGATTCGCTCGAACAGTTGTTTTATAAGCCTCTTCTTTCGTGGATCAGTTCCTATGAATCGCAGTCTAGCTTCTGCTTTACCTACTGTTTTATGTGGTCATTCCGCTTAAGGTCGATGTTCGTACGATGACTGAATAGACGCACTGCATTACTAGCTCCCGCACGGAAGCAATGTCCAAAGACCGAATTCAGCATTTCGGCCATCTTATCATCTCCCGTTTCGGTGGCAGTATGGTCCCTGAGTGACTGAATACATGATTTAGATCTGCTCCCTGATTTAACGTAAGACCAAAACATCTTAGGGTTTTTACTCTTATCGATTCGCAAATTTTTACTTTCACATTGAACGCCTGTGTCATTGTTTTCTACAAGCTCGTTTTCGCTTACGTTTGTCAGCTAGATTTTGAGTTCTCTTGAATCTAATGAAGCTCTCTTTGTTAACGCAGTTGTTTGCTAATACGATTATTAAAACACGGTGGGTCTTTCCTATCCCGTAAGACCTAGCTCGAAACATACTTGTCTAAGGCATATTGAACGATACTTTTGAATTTTTTCCATTTGTGCTCTACATTAATACTAAATGTTTTATGTTGAGAAAATCAAATGGTTCAAATGGCTCTGAGCACTATGGGACTCAACATCTGTGGTCATCAGTCCCCTAGAAGTTAGAACTACTTAAACCTAACTAACCTAAGGACATCACACACATTCATTTCCGAGGCAGGATTCGAACCTGCAACCGTAGCGGTCACGCGGTTCCAGACTGACGCGCCTAGACGCACGGCCACATCGGCCGGCTCTTTTGTGTTGACTGCTCAGATATTCAACAGTTTGTGTCCTGTGACTCTTGCGAAGCAACAATATTTTGCTGCCTTCTTTAAAATTCCTTATTATACCCATAGGTCTTTACACTGCCTAACGATCACTGATGTCCTCCTACTCGTTAACTGATTCGAAAAATTCAGGTCTGTTTGCTGCTAATAGGTCTAAGACTTACCTTCACGAGTTGCTTCTCTGTCTGCTCAAAGTAATTTTCGGGCAAGACATTCAGAATAATGTTATACGAATCCCCGTCTCTGGAACCACTTTTGATCACATGACTCTCCCAGTCTACAGTTGGCAAGCTGAAGTCCCCACGTTATACGTTGGCATGATGAGGAAAGTTGTTAATGACATTCTGAAAGTTCTCTCTGAAGCGCTCTTCTACTATTGCTCCTGATACAAGTGGTCTGTAAATGCATCTGATTACCATTTTTGACCCACCTTTGACGCTTAACTACATCCAGATTAATTCACAGTCGGAAGTACGATGATCTTAGCAGACACCGAATTTTTTACTAAAGTAACTATGCTGCCACCTTTGGTGCCTAACCTATCCTTACGCCAAATATCCCCATCTGAACTTAGGATGTCTTTGCTATTCATTCATAACACTATCTGGAATGATCATTAATAAGCGATTCTAATTCTGGGACCTTACCTGCAGTTTACTAACATCATGTTAACCTCTCCTGATTCACTGATCTGCGAAGACGACCATTCCATGAGAATAATGTGGCTGACGTTTCTTTCCATTTTGACAGATGGCGAAGAGGGGCGGGGGTGCTCACCTAACCTAAATCACAGGTATGTCCTAGTCCGTACCCCTTGAAATATGCCTAGTCTCAATGCAGCCTGTCTCCTGTTCTCATCAGCTTCAGTTTGGTATTACTGAGGATGCCGTTATTGTTAAACATTATCACTTAGTGTGGCTTAGTAGTAGTATGGTGGATAGTGAGAAACAGCAGTGTAGTACCAAGCTGAGAAGGCATTTTTCTTCGTACAAGGGATTACTCCAACACTGTCGTCCTCTAACGACAATGATCAGGGAGGGGTGACTCCACCGAATGAAAGTGTCCAGCTGAATGTGGGCGTGTATGGTCGGCCGCTCTTAGGTTCAAATGGTTCAAATGACTCTGAGCACTATGGGACTTAACATCTGAGGTCATCAGTCCCCTAGAACATAAAACAGCTTAAACCTAACTAACCTAAGGACATCACACACATCCATTCCCAAGGCAGGATTCGAACCTGCGACCGTAGCGTTCGCGCGGTTCCAGACTGAAGCGCCTACAACCGCTCGGCCATACAGGCCGGCGCTGCTCTTAGCCGTTATGGATCTCCAACGCCTATGGCTATATTCCACAAGCCTTATGAGCAGTGATAACATTTTGGCACATCACAAGGGCTGTAAATGAAACTAAAACTATCCAATGCATCCAGGCTCCAATGGCTCTGAGCACTATGGGACATCTATGGTCATCAGTCCCCTAGAACTTAGAACTACTTAAACCTAACTAACCTAAGGACAGCACACAACACCCAGCCATCACCAGGCAGAGAATATCCCTGACCCCGCCGGGAATCGAACCCGGGAACCCGGGCGTGGGAAGCGAGAACGCTACCGCACGACCACGAGATGCGGGCAATGCATCCAGGAAGAGCACAAAATGATTTAGGGAGATGATGAGGAACTTTCCTCTCCATGATTGAGAAAGCGATTTTTCATTCTTGAACTCGTCGTTAGAATTAGAAAATAATCCAAATTAAATCTACTTGAGTATGTGAACTTCAGATATTTGAAACTTCCAGGTGCTGTTTTCAACTGATTATGAACAGCGCAGTGTAAAACCAGAATTTCCCGCTTAACGCGAGCAGTCGCCTTAACAGCTTTGCCTATCCGTGCACGCCTCCAGGAGCGATCTCAGCTTCCATGTGCCACGTTGTCCACAACCCTTTTTGTGTTGTGGTCTTCAGTCCGAAGACTGGTTTGATGCAGCTCTTCATGTTACTCTACGCTCAGCGAGCCTCTTCATCCCCCAATAACTGCTGCAATCTACATCTCTCTCAATCTGGTTACTGCATTCATCTTTGTTTCGAATGCCTGGTGTCTGTTCCTTCAAAAGAACAGACACCACGCAGATCCCAGTCGGTTTCTACCAATTTTTCCATTCTTCTGTAAAGAATTTGGTTAATATTGTCCAACCATGCATTATTAAATTGATAGTTCGGTAATTTTCACATCTGTCGGCAGCTGCTTTCTTTGGATTTTGAATTACTACATTCTTTTTGATTTGTCAAAGATTCCCGTGGTAAGATCCTGACGAACGATAGGGACATAGCTGAGAGATGGAAAGAGTACTTTCGACAGCTGCTAAATTGTGATGAACCCGAACTGCAGTCTGATTTCCAGTACCCAATTACAGCCGATGCAGACTATCCCCCACCTACCCTGGATGAGATAAAAACCAGAATCAGACACCTTAAACAGAATAAGAGTCCAGGTGAAGATGGAATACAGGCTGAAATGATCCTGGCAGGAGGAGAGAAACTTGCAGAAAAAATACACCTACTGATACAGGCAATATGGACCAAAGAAGAACTACCAGGAGAATGGAAAACAGCTCTGATTTGTCCAATACATAAGAAGCGCCACAAACTGAAATGTGGCAACTATCCAGGAATCGCCCTGCTTAACGTCTGCTATAAGATCCTGTCCAATTGCCTCATACATAGAATTCAGCCAGTGGCAGAATCGGTGATTGGGGAGTACCAGGGAGGTTGCCGGCCAGGACGGTCAACAGTAGATCACACCTTCAGTCTCCGGCACCTCACTGAGAAACTGGGTGAATATGTTAAAGATATGCATATTTTATTCGTTGATTTTAAGAAGGCCTATGATTGCATACATCGCAAGAGCCTGCTCAACTGTTTAAGGGAGTTTGGCATAGCAGAGAAACTCATCAGTCTGATAAAGATCTGTCTGAACGAAACACATGCAAAGGTGAAGATGGGAAATCGCGTAACTGAGGAATTTGAAATTGTGACAGGACTCAGGCAAGGAGATGGGTTGTCCCCTATCCTGTTCAACTTTGCCCTCGAGAAGATCGTACGCGAGACCTTCCGAGAGAACGAAGGGATTGAAATCGAAGGAAAGAGACTGGCATATTTAGCCTATGTGGACGACATCTGTTTACTCTCTAGGTCGGAAGAGGAGTTGGAGCAAATGACCAAAGCACTAAAGGAAAGTTGCCAGCAAATTTGGGCTAAACATAAATGAAGCTAAAACAGAGTACCTCGTTATGACGCGTGGTCATTGTCAGACTGCTGATCATCTACAATCACTGCAGGTTGGGGACCATTCCTACAAGAGAGTGCAAGAATTCAAATACCTAGGGGCACTGTTCACTGAGAACTCGTCATGTGAAGCAGAGATCAATGCCAGAATACAGCAGGAAACCGATCTTACCACAGCCTAGCACAACTGCTTCGGTCTAAATCTCTCTCCAGAAAGTTCAAGATTCGACTGTACAAGACCCTGATCCAGCTTGTTGTTCTATATGGCTGTGAGACATGGAGTATCCGGAAACAGGACTTCCATAAGCTCCTTGTCTTTGAGAGAAAAGTGCTTCGGAAGATCTTCGGTCCGGTTCTGGATGCTGATACAGGGGAATGGAGGATCAGATACAATCAAGAGCTTGAGGAACTATACCAGCAGCCCAACATAGCAGGAGCTGTCAAAGCCAAACGAATGCGGCCATGTGGCCCGAATGGAGGATCACAGATGGCCTCGGAAACTCCTAGATTTCACACCTTCAGGAAAGAGACCACCAGGAAAACCCAAGAAGCGTTGGAGGGACGGATTCCATGAAGATTTAAAACAAATGTCAATAGATGTGGACGAATGGCGGATAGCAGCAATGGACAGAATACAGTGGAGGAGGAAACTTGTAGATGCGTGCGGTCTACTGGGCCTGATCACGTAGTAGTAGTAGTAGTAGTAGTACATTCTTTTTTATGTCTGACGGTACTTCGCCTGCCTCATACAACTTGCACACCAGATGGAAGAATTTTGTCATGACAGGTTTTCCCAAAGCTATCATTAAGACGGATTGTCCTCTATTCCCGGGACCTGGTTTCGACGTAGTTCTTTCAGAACTCTGTCAAATTCTTTTCGGAACATCGTATCTCCCATCTCATCTTCATCTGCATCCACTTCCCTTTCTATAATATTGCTTTCAAGTTCATCTCCCTTGTATAGACCCCCTGTATACTCCTTACACCTTTCAGCTTTCCCTTGTTTGCTTAGGACTATATTTCCATCTGAGCTCTTGATATTCATTTCACCTGTTTTTCTTTTGCCGAAAGCCCTCTTTCATTTTACTGTAGGCGGTATCTATCTTTTGCCTAGTGAAACAAGCTTCTAAATCATTATACTCGCCCTCTATCCATTCCTGCGTAGCCATTTTGCATTTTATAATCTCATTTTTTAAATATTCTCTTTCGTCTGCTTCATTTGTTGCATTTTTAAATTTTCTCGTTTCATCATATAAATTCAATATCTCTTGTGTTACCCATACATTTCCACTAGGCCTTGTCTTTGACTTTTTACTTATTTAATCCTCTGCTGCCTTCACTATTTCATCTCCTAAAGCTGCTCAGTCTCACTACTTCATCTCTTAAAGCTACTCATTCGTCATCTACTGTATTCCTTTCCCCTGTTCTAGTCAATCGTTGCATAATGCTCACTCTGTAACTCTCAACAATATCTAGTTCTTTCATCTTATCCAGGTCCCATCTCCTTAATTTCCTACGTTTTCCCAATTTCCTCGGTTTAAATCTACAGTTCATAACCAGTAAATTGTGGCTAGAGTCCACATCTACCACAGGAAATGTCTTACAGTTATAATATAGCTCCTAAATCTCTCTCTAACCATTATATAATGAATCTGAATCCTTCCGATGTCTCAGCATCTCTTCTACGTATAAACCTTCTTTTATTATTCTTAAACCAAGCGATGATAATTATGCTCTTTGCAAAATTCTACCAGGTGGCTTCTTCTTTCACTCATTTCTCCCAGTCCATGTTCACATACTATTTTTCCTTCTCTTTCTTTTCCTACTATAGAAACCGGTCCCCGGTCACAATTAAATTTACCTCTCCATTAACTATCAGAATAATTACTTTCATGCTCGCACGTTTCCTGATTCCCCCAAAAATAGACAAATATTTTTATGATTATCGTTGCAGCCTGTCGAGACACATACATATCGCTGATGAAGGACATTATAATGTGAAGGTACAGACACGATATAGACACAATAAAAATCGTCTGAAAGTCACAGGTGGGTTTCTTTGACCTTCAGGACCTGAATTAGACCGAAGCTTCGTACCAAACTTCCTTGTAGCAACTTTGTGAAGCTGCACAGTTAACGTTCAAAAAAAACACGAGGAAAAGCGCAGCAAAAAGCTGCCTCGAGGGAACGACGCCAAGCCACAACTTGAGTCAATGCCGTTCATTTACATCTCCAGATTCAGTGGAATGTAACAAAACGGATGCCGTTGCCTTTTCTCGAATTAGAGATGAGAAAAGTAATTGCTAGCGCTCTGTCTTAACTGACTATTATCTTCAGTGGCAATTTACTTTGATTCATCGATTAGAACAACACTGATGTTTCACCAAGTCAAGAGGTAGGACCAACCACTATGCAGTCGTAGTTCTTTTTGGACGGCAGCGAGCTCGCAGTGTTGCATGGTTTTTACGCCGACGCAAAATCAGGTCAAGCGCGGATGGTAGAATGCCCTCAACACCATCCCCCGCCATTGCAACCTGTCGATCACAAACATTTCGTCCACCTACGCTGCCGTGCCACCTCGCTCAGTGAAACCTAAATGAGTGTTATAAATTTTAATCGTCTTGATGGCAAAATAATGTAATTACAACTAAATGATAAGTGGTTTTGGCTCACTAGCGACAACCCTTAGATCAAATTTACACGCTTGGCACTTTAAGTACTGAACCTCCCATTGGTTTTATATGCTAACATCCATGCATTGACTAGCTTTTTAATATTGATAAGTTACGTTTACTGACGATGTTACTGTGATTTACACCTATCCCAATTTCGTAAGTGGTGCCCCTACTTTTCTACACTAAAGCGGCAGAGGAACTGGTAGAGGCATGTGTATTCAAATACAGAGGTATGTAAACAGGTGGCAGATTATCAAGATTTAAGTGAGTTTGAACGTGGTGTGATAGCCGGAGTACGAGCGACGGGACGCAGCATTTCCGAGGTAGCGATGAAGTGGTGATTTTCCCGTACGACCATTTCACGAGTTTACCGTGAATATCAGGAATCCGATAAAACATCAAATCTCCGACATCGCTGCGGCCGGTAAAAGATCCAGCAAGAAAGGGACCAACGGCGACTGAAGAGAATCGTCCAACGTGATAGAAGTGCAACCCTTCCGCAAACTGCTGCAGATTTCAATGCTGGGCCTTCAACAAGTGTCCGGGTGCGAACCATTCAACGAAACATAATCGATATGGGCTTTCGAAGCCGAAGTCTCACTCCTGTATCCTAGATTACTGCATACAGAAAGCTTTACGCCTCGTCTGGGCCCGTCAACACCAACACTTGACTGTTGATGAATGGAAACATGTTGCCTAGTCGAACAAGTCTCGTTTCAAATTGTATCGAGCGGATGAACGTTTACGGGTATGGAGATAACCTTGTGAATCCATGGACCCTGCATATCAGCAGGGTACTGTTAAAGCTGGTAGAGGCTCTGTATTGGTGTGGGGCACGTGCAGTTGGAGGGATATGGGAGTCTGTCACGTACGTAAGCATTCTGTCCGATCACCTGCATCCACTCATGTCCATTGTTCATTCCGACAGTCTTGGGCAATTCCAGCAGACCAAAGCGACACGTCACACGTCCGGAATTGCTACAGAGTGGGTCCAGAAACTCTCTTTTGAGTTTAAACACTTCCGTTGGCCACCAAATTCCCCACACATGAACATTATTGAGCATGCCTGGGATGCCTTGCAACGTCCTATTCAGAGAATATCTCCACCCCCTCGTACTCTTACGGGTTTTTGGACAGCCCTGCAGGATTCATGGTGCCGATTCCCTCCAGCATACCTCAAACATTAGTCGAGTCCATGCCACATCGTGTTGCGGCACTTCTCGCGGGAGCCTACACGGTGTGCCAGTTTCTTTGACTCTTCAGTGTATAATATTCCAGTGTCCCTATACGAGTATGACAGGACAACATCAACAAGTCCCTATTCTTTGGTTTATTTTTATTGTTTGAAATTTTTATATCTTGTTGCATAATTTTTAATTTCATATTCCAGAGTTTGTTATTTGATTCTTGTTAGCCAGTATCTGTAAAATGCATGAGAGAGCGGCAAAACAATGGATTTAAAAGTCAGTTGTTTCGCCGCCTCATTTTCGTAATAGCATTGGAGACGCAGTTGTACGAGGGTCGGTCAAAAAGTAATGCCTCCCATTTTTTTTCTACTTAAAAAAATTAAGTTACGTGAAAAATTTGAATTTGGCGCCATTCCTCAAACCTTCTTCTGCAATCCACTGCAGTAGTAACTTTCTGTGTCAACAGGTGGCAGCACAGCAGAAGTTTGTAAGATGGCCGACATCGATGTTCGTTTGAGACAGCGTTGTGTGATTGAATTCTTGAATGCAGAAGGTGAAACGCCCATACGCATTCATGAAAGACTGAAGAAGGTGTATGGTGTTGTGACAGTGGATGTCAGCACTGTTAGACGATGGGTTCGTCGTTGTAAGGAAGCTGAAGGGCAAACACCGTTGACTGACGAAAAGCGGAGCGGCAGGCCGGTGAGTGCAGTGACTCCACACAACGTTCAGCAAGTTGATGACATCATTCGTGGTGACCGTCGGGTGACTGCAGATGAAGTGTGTCGCATTATTTCTCTTAGTAAAGGCAGTGTGATCACGATCATTAAACAATTGGGGTACTCAAAAGTTTGTGCACGGTGGGTTCCAAGAATGTTAACCGATCAGAATAAAGAGGCAAGTAAAACAATAGCCTCCCAACACTTGCAGCGCTTCCGTTTGGAGGGAGATGAGTTTTTGAAAAAAATTGTGACCGGGGACGAAACATGGGTGCATTTTTTTGAACCCGAATCAAAGAGGCAGTCAATGGAGTGGCGTCACACAAGCTCGCCGAGGAAGAAAAAATTCAAAACTGTGCGATCGGCAGGGAAAGTTATGGCAACAGTTTTCTGGGATACAGAGGGTGTGATTCTGGTTGATTTTTTGGAGCAGGGATGCACAATAAATTCTGTTCAATACGTCACAACACTCAAAAAACTTGAAGCACGTCTTCAGCGAGTTCGCCCAACAAAATCAATGGCAGATGTTCTTCTTTTGCATGACAATGCAAGACCACACACCAGTCGTCACACCTCTGACGAGATTGTCAAAATTGGATGGGAAGTTTTGCCTCATCCCCCATACAGCCCTGACCTGGCACCATCAGACTTCCATCTGTTCGGGCCACTAAAAGAAGCTCATCGTGGGATTCATTTTGAAGATGAGGAGGCCGTCAAAACATCCGTGCGTCAATGGCTTAGGAAGCAGAGCTGTGATTTTTACCGTGCTGGGATACATGCCCTTGTTTAAAGATGGACCAAAACTGTAGAGATGGGCGGAGATTACATTGAAAAATGACAAAATGATCCTCAATGTTGTGGTTTTCAACCTATGTAATTGCATTTAAATTTCCTGACAATTAAACGTAGAAAAAAAAATAGGAGGCATTACTTTTTGACTGACCCTCGTATTTATGGAGTGACCGACTAAAGGAGTTTTGACGTGTTTCGTACTTTCACTTTTTCGTAAGACCAAAACATTAGAACATTGCGGTGATTTGATGGTTTTTGGGAAGTCCGATTCACATTTAAAATGCTCAGTAGATTAAATGGAAACTCAAACAGCAGTGGCAATGAGTGTAGTGATGACAATTGACAGTCAGCATGAAAGCCGAAAGAGAAAAGTGAAAAGAGTGTGCTCATGCATCATCATCAAAAGTAAATCAATTACAATTGTTTTTAGTGTAAACATTTTTCTATTGACAATGAAGTTTCAGCAGCCGAACTGTCACTTGTTTAACATGGAGTTATGCATAACCATAGTTATTGGTTCTACTGATTGTCATATTAAGCTAGGAAGTAATTTTCAAAGACTCGAAATTAAATCCATAACTACATTGTGGGTTTACAAAATGTGACACGCTGGTACAAAATGTGTTGGGTCCGCGTTTGGTAGAACTCGTAGAAAATGAATTTAAAAATGTCACATTTTTCTACGTTTCGACAGGTGTTTCTAATAAAGGTAATATTAAATGCTCTCGTGTGTGGATAAAATCATATTTTCCTGGTTTCCGTTGTGAAAGAGAAATTTCGAAGCTTCTATGACGACAGTAATGAAACAGCTGATGCTATTTTCGGAAAACTTTATTTTAGATGAACACAATTTGTAAGTTCCTAACACGTCAAGTTTCGATGCAGACAATGTAACAGGGAACTTTGGAAAACATCACTCAGTTTTCAAAATCTTCAATCTTTAAATATTAATCTAGTTGAAACTAATTGAAACTGTCATGTTATTAACTATACGATCAAAAATACGTCCAACATATAAAATTCGACATCGATAGTCTAGTATTGAAACTCTGCGAATTCTTATCTTTTAGTCTGAAAACTAATGATTTAAAAAAGTTTTCGACTTTCTTGAGTAAAAGTATCCAAAAAAAGTGTGGCATATTCCAATATGGTGGTTGTCCTTGCGTGTCAAGACACTGGGAAGTCATTTGACCGTACTTCCTCTTTCAAGGGGAAAAAGCGACCAACCCTTTAATATGGATTTTCGTAAGTGACGCAGACGGAGAGGAATGGTCACTTCCCTTTCTTATTTGCAGCTCATGAATAACTCTATACGTTTTGCTACATCAACAATTTACCACTTGAAAATATGGAACCGTAACCTACACATCTTTTTAACAGTTTTAAATTCTTGAAGAAGGACGTAGGATCTAGATCAAGAGATTTTGTTTTTTGTTTAAATGTGCATCAAAGTTTAAGGAGCGTGAACAAATCAGACCACACAAATGTAGGAAAAATGGTATTAACGTTTACCAAAGAAGCCTAAACCACATAAATAAGTGGTTGGTTTGGAAATATCGCCTTTTAAGAAATTCGCTGTCCTAAGCATGAAAGATGAGGTGACTTTTGGCAGCCTTATAAATATTGGAATCGGTGACGAATTTTTCAATGAATTTACAGTGTTAAGAAGTTTTACTAAAACTTTTAAAACTTCTGGTTTACCGAGAGACCAAAAATGTGTTCATTTCTGCAATAAAACTGCGGCCCCAACCTCATTACAGATAGTGAAATTTGTTTTTCCTATTCGTGTGAGCAAAGCACACATTGCACGATTGTTTTCCCTGATGAAACTCTTGTGGACTGATGAGCAAACCAACCTTGAAATCTGTGGAAAGCAAACATCTTGTTAAAATGAACTGGTAAACGATGTTAACTTTTAAATATTTTATGCTTCAAGTGTGGTACATAGTAAGTAGTTCAATTTTGGCGTGAGTATAAAAGCTGACGACTGAATTGCACGTTTAATACATTAAGTGCTACCTTTTGTTTGAAGAGTCCCTGCTTTTAACTTGCCAAAAGTGAACGTGTCCCGTCTTTTGACTTGACAAAGGTGGCAATCCAGTTACAGTATAAACATGAGTTGAGAATTCGCAATTACGAATAAGGATAGCCGTCAGCTGTAGAATGGAGTGACGACAATGAAAATTTGCGCCGGCCCATGACTCGAACCCGCTTTTTCCGGTTGTCGCGATCTGTCGCGTTATCATTTGGTTATCCGTGCACGAGTTACGGCCATACCCAAATTTCCATATGTCATCAATGTGAATGGTTGTTAGTCAACCGAGACCAGAAATCGTCTAGTTATAATTACATTATATTGCGAATAATACGACTGAAATTTATAATAAATAATACAAAGCGCTGCGTCTCCCTCATCGGACAATTTCAGGTCTTACAAATAAATATTACCATGTGGGGATTGGAATACAGTTCCTCTCAAATACGAGTCTATTGTGTTAACACGCTGCTCCATCTCGACCTACACTTCCACTGTCGCCATAGAATATGGTCTGTCTGCAGTAGATTAGATTAGATTAGATTAATACTTGTTCCATAGATCATGAATACGACACTTCGTAATGAAGTGGAACGTGTCAGGTTAAAGAAAGATGTCTGTACAAGATATTACATTACACGAAATATTGCATGACACAAATGCTTAAGTTAGTTTTTTTTCTCTCCATTAATTTATATCTAAAAATTCAGCCAAGGAGAAGAAGGAGTTGTCCTCTAGAAATTCTTTTAATTTATTTTTAAATGTTGGTTGACTATCTGTCAGGCTTTTGATGCTGTTTGGTAGGTGACCAAAGACTTTTGTGGCAGAAAAATTTACCCCCTTCTGTGCCAAAGTCAGATTTAACCCTGCATAGTGAAGATCATCATTTCTCCTGGTGTTATAGCTATGCACACTGCTATTACTCTTGAACTGGGCTGGATTATTAACAACAAATTTTATAAGTGAATATATATACTGTGAGGTTACTGTGAGGATCCCTAGATCCTTAAATAGATGTCTGCAGGATGACTGTGGGTGGACTCCAGCAGTTATTCTGATTACACGTGTTTGAGCAATGAATACTTTTCTACTCAACGATGAATTACCCCAGAATATGATACCATACGAAAGCAGTGAATGAAAGTAGGCATAGTAAGCTAATTTACTGAGATTCTTATCACCAAAATTTGCAATAACCCTAATAGCATACGTAGCCGAACTCAGACTTTTCAGCAGACCATCAATGTGTTGCTTCCAGTTTAACCTCTCATCAATGGACACGCCTAAAAATTTTGAAAATTCTACCTTAGCTACAGACTTCTATTCAAAGTCTATATTTATTACTGGAGTTGTGCCATTTACTGTACGGAACTGTTTTATCAAAATTTAAAGAGAGTCCGTTTGCTGAGAACCACTTAATAATTTTGTGAAAAACATCATTTACAATTACATCACTTAGTTCTTGGTTTTTGGATGTTATTACTATACTTGTATCATCAGCAAAAAGAACTAACTTTGCATCTTCATCAATATGGAATGGTAAGTCATTAATGTATATCAAGAACAGTAAAGGACCTAAGACCGAACCCTGTGGGACTCCGTACGTGATAGCCCCCCCCCCCAGTTTGAGGAATCAGCTGTTGTATTAACATTACATGAACCACTTATTTCAACTTTCTGCATTCTTCCAGTTAAGTATGAACTAAACCATTCGTGCACTGCCCCCCCTCAAACCATAATGATTTAACTTATCTAAAAGAATTCCATGGTTTACACAGTCATATACCTTTGAGAGATCACAAAAAATACCAATGGGTGATGTCTGGTTATTAAGAGCATTTAATATTTGATCAGTAAAAGCGTATATAGCATTTTCTGTTGAAAAGCCTTTCTGAAAACCAAACTGACATTTTGTTAGTACTTTATTTTTACAAATATGGGAGGCTACTCTTGAATACATTACTTTCTCAAAAATTTTTGATAGAGCTGTCAGAAGAGAGATTGAGCGATAGTTGTTGACATCCGACGTATCCCCCTTTTTATGCAATGGTTTTACAATGGCATATTTCAGTCTATCTGGGAAAACACCCTGCTCCAAAGAGGTATTACATACGTGGCTGAGAATCCTACTTATCTGTGGGGAACAAGCTTTAAGTATCTTGCTGGAAATGCCATCAATTCCGTAAGTGCTTTTACTTTCCATTGAGTTTATTACACTCCTGGAAATTGAAATAAGAACACCGTGAATTCATTGTCCCAGGAAGGGGAAACCTTATTGACACATTCCTGGGGTCAGATACATCACATGATCACACTGACAGAACCACAGGCACATAGACACAGGCAACAGAGCATGCACAATGTCGGCACTAGTTCAGTGTATATCCACCTTTCGCAGCAATGCAGGCTGCTATTCTCCCATGGAGACGATCGTAGAGATGCTGGATGTAGTCCTGTGGAACGGCTTGCCATGCCATTTCCACCTAGCGCCTCAGTTGGACCAGCGTTCGTGCTGGACGTGCAGACCGCGTGAGACGACGCTTCATCCAGTCCCAAACATGCTCAATGGGGGACAGATCCGGAGATCTTGCTGGCCAGGGTAGTTGACTTACACCTTCTAGAGCACGTTGGGTGGCACGGGATACATGCGGACGTGCATTGTCCTGTTGGAACAGCAAGTTCCCTTGCCGGTCTAGGAATGGTAGAACGATGGGTTCGATGACGGTTTGGATGTACCGTGCACTATTCATTGTCCCCTCGACGATCACCAGAGGTGTACGGCCAGTGTAGGAGATCGCTCCCCACACCATGATGCCGGGTGTTGGCCCTGTGTGCCTCGGTCGTATGCAGTCCTGATTGTGGCGCTCACCTACACGGCGCCAAACACGCATACGACCATTATTGGCACCAAGGCAGAAGCGACTCTCATCGCTGAAGACGACACGTCTCCATTCGTCCCTCCATTCACGCCTGTCGCGAAACCACTGGAGGCGGGCTCCACGATGTTGGGGCGTTAGCGGAAGACGGCCTAACGTTGTGCGGGACCGTAGCCCAGCTTCATGGAGACGGTTGCGAATGGTCCTCGCCGATACCCCAGGAGCAACAGTGTCCCTAATTTGCTGGGAAGTGGCGGTGCGGTCCCCTACGGCACTGCGTAGGATCCTACGGTCTTGGCGTGCATCCGTGCGTCGCTGCGGTCCGGTCCCAGGTCGACGGGCACGTGCACCTTCCGCCGACCACTGGCGACAACATCAATGTACTGTGGAGACCTCACGCCCCACGTGTTGAGCAATTCGGCGGTACGTCCACCCGGCCTCCCGCATGCCCACTATACGCCCTCACTCAAAGTCCGTCAACTGCACATACGGTTCACGTCCACGCTGTCGCGGCATGCTACCAGTGTTAAAGACTGCGATGGAGCTCCGTATGCCACGGCAACCTGGCTGACACTGACGGCGGCGGTGCACAAATGCTGCGCAGCTAGCGCCATTCGACGGCCAACACCGCGGTTCCTGGTGTGTCCGCTGTGCCGTGCGTGTGATCATTGCTTGTACAGCCCTCTCGCAGTGTCCGGAACAAGTATGGTGGGTCTGACACACCGGTGTCAATGTGTTCTATTTTCCATTTCCATGAGTGTATTTTACTGGTTTCAGAGGGAGAGGTTCGTGGAAATACAGTTGTTTCGATTAGATTAGAGATTAGATTAGATTAATACTTGTTCCATAGATCATGAATACGACACTTCGTAATGATGTGTAACGTGTCAAACTGCACAGGTATGGCCTCTTCTATTAGAAGCCTTGCCTCTTCTAGTGAAGATCTAGATCCTATTTTCTCCACAACATTTAGAAAATGATTATTGAAAATATTTCCAATTTTAGATTGTTTATTAGTACACTTGTCATTCAGTTTTATGGCACTAAAGTCTTCCTGTGCTCCTGGTTGCCCCGTCTCATCATCACAGATAAAGACAAAATTCAAAAGCAGCAACTATTGTTATTTAACTTGTTCGCAATTTCTGTTAAATAGCCAGTTCACAAGTGTCAACAGTCCAACATTTCAATTAAATTATGCTCATGGCCAACAGCTTAGAAAAGTTTGATTCTTTAATTTTGTGGTTTTTTTTGCGATAAATGATTTGAACTACATTGTTTTCAGCCCATAAACTTCAAGGTTTATTGTAGTTCTTAGGCTATGCCCTCAAAATTTGCAAGATTATGTTGTTTATTAAACCATCAGATAGTGTATTTCAGCCTCCCTGCTAGTATCTGCTTATTCAGTTATGCGTTACCGAGCTTTTAGTGCCATATTTTTGGAATATTGACGCTAGGTTTTGAACATTAGTTCTGCTATGTCTAACACCTTCTGTCTGCCTTGAAGGACAGGGTGTCCACTATTCTAAAGTGAAAGCACCATTACCAGATTGGCACCCACCATCCACTTCCTGTCGTCTGGAGAAAAAGTGTCCTAAGCTGAACTAGGAGACGGACCCAGGGAATGTTACCTAATGGGTTAAAAACCCGGAGTGAAGAGTTTCCCATACGACCAGTAACTCGGCAATCCGTCTGATTGTTGTTAGAACACATTGGGTTGCAGGACTACGTTGGAATTGCAACAACAGAAGCGAATTATTTTCCCCTGACGTGGGAACCTTTTTTTCCTTTCTCTTATTGCCTTGTTAAAATTAGTTTCTTTTCCCAAAGCAAAGCGAAGTTGACACAATTTAACGTCACTAACATGTTAATGTGGTTGCAGTTGCGAGAGAATCCTGAAATAGTTTATTATTAAACAAACGACTGGTTACAAGTCAGGTCAGTAGCTTACAAAATCTCCATGCTCAGTTTAAAAATAAGTGTGTCATTTCTTCACTGGTGTTGCAACACACGCTAATTCTCATTTCAGTAACACTTAAAACACATAGCATAAAAAGCTAGTACTATTTCTAAATCCCATTCCGAGACATAAGTTTGAAATTCTGCTCAAAGATGCCTGCAACCATCCCTTGCATTAGTGCAAAAGCGTGTCGCTCTGGACATCAACCCAATTACGGAGTATGAGGGGGTTGCCTGCCGTCAGGCGCTGGAGCAGCTGTGGCTCACTACACAGCTGAATGGCTATCGGAATCTCTAACAAATGCAGTTATAACCCGACCAACACAGCTGTGTGGGTGGCACCGAGGATGTCGCCAAACAGGTGGTCTTAGGGGGACCCTCTGCCATTTTGTTCATGTACATGTTAGAGTTGCACCCTTCCATGATGACACCACAGGAGAACACAAAAGAGGAGGGCTGAAAAAGCATAAGCACCAATTGCTACTTTGGATCACATTCAGATTTCGCAGAATGGTTTTGAACATCCCCAGACGGTTTCATTCTGTATACCAGAGCAAAAAGTCCAGTTGCACTGTGTTCCAAAGGAATCACATCACATTAAATGGGGCTGAAACCTCACAATGTCCTTCGAGCAGAGCTGAGGAGCTCGGGGATGTCAGCTATGCCGAATTTTGTCATCCTGTTGCTCATAATACTGTTAACTGTCGCTTTCGACAGTGAAATTTGTGGGAATCATTTCCCCAGGAAAAGTGATGGTTCCACTGAAGGCGTTTAGACTACGTCATGAGGGTTTTCGTGTCAATTCTGAGATGTGGTGTGCCTCAAATGTTTTCCTCTGCCACCCATAAGAAAACAGCATTATTTCGACACTGGATATCACGGTTCTGGCCTCCATTTCAGAGGCGTCAAAAGAAGGGGTGAAATGTGAGCAAGAGGAAGGAGTGACGACCTTCCCGTGGTGTTGGACAGAATGGTGGTGAATTTTGGTGCCAATTTGACTTCATTAACCCACTTTTGGAAATAAAAGAAACATTCAGGAGTGGGATTAAAATTCAAGGTGAAAAGATATCAGTGATACGATTCGCTGATGACATTGCTATTCTGAGTGAACGTGAAGAAGAATTACATGATGTGCTGAACGGAATGGACTGTGTGGATTGAGAGCAAATCGAAGAAAGACGAAAGTAATGATAAGTAGCAGAATTGAGAACATCGAGACTTAACATCAGGATTGATGGTCACGAAGTAGATGAAGTTAAGGAATTCTGTTACCCAGTGACGGACGGAGCAAGGAAGACATCAAAAGCAGACTAGCACTAGCAAAAAGGGCATTCCTAGTCAAGAGAAGTCTTCTAGTATCAAGCATAGTCCTTAATATGAGGAAGAAACATTTGTAGTACAGTATTGTATGGTAGTGAAACATGGGCCGTGGGATAACCGGAACAGAAGAGAATCGAAGTATTTGAGATGTGCTACAGACGGATGTTGAAAATTAAGTGGACTGATAAGTTAAGGAATGAGGAGGCTCTGAGCAGAATCGGAGAGGAAAGGGATATTTGGAAAACACTGACAAGGAGAAGGGACAGGATTGCAGGACATCTGTTAAGACATCAGGGAATGACTTCCATGATACTAGAGGGAGCTATAGAGGACAAAACCTGTAGAGAAAGACAGAGATTGGAATACATCCAGAAAATAATTGAGGATGGAGGTTGCAAGTGCTTTTCTGAGATGAAGAGTAAAGTGCAGGAGAGGAACTCGTGGCGGACCGCGTTAAAACAGTCATACGACTGATGACTCAAGAACGCTTTACAGCTCACAAGAACTTCTGAGCTGTATATTTGTTTTCAGTATGTATCGACGCCTTGCTGTCTGGAGTGTCACTGAACCCAAGGGTGTTGTTACTTTTGCACCATTACAGAAAAAAAGGCTGTACGCACCTTTTAGCCAAATTTCAAAGTTAAGCATCGCTGGGGGAGACAAATACATGCTTTCGAAAAAGTGATAATTTTTCGTGCAGTGTAATCACTTTATTTCACTGGAAAAATTCGTAGCTTGTGCATGTCCAGTAGATAAGAAAGTTTCACGTGTTGGCTGTATGGCAAAATATTCTCTGCTGGACTTGTTATCATTTGCCATAATTCGTTTCGATGTCTCGAACCACTTATGAGATGTGAGGGACGTTATGAATATTTCTCTTCCACTTTATCGTTTGTCCACATGAGCGGAGCGAGAGCACTGCATGCATTTTTTTAGCTTGGAAACTGTACAGCAATGTATGACTTAACGTGCACCTATCGCAAACTTATAGCAAATCGAATGTCGTGGAGCAGCTTACTTAATGTTAAAACATCACAATAATATGACCATTGTGAAATGACAGACAGCTCGTTATGAAGCTTGCAAATGAGGTTATAAGACGATAAGAAATAATTTTGTTACCGAATGCTTTCTCTAAAATCGTTTAACGAAGATTGCAAAGCAGCTGGCATTTGGATGGCTAACTCCAGCAGTGTAGCTATTTCACCACCAGCCACGCCAAAACATGCAGAGAATGTTTTTAATTCTGTCCATTGATTCATTGGTAAGTATATTTGTTTAAAAGTTAGTGATATCAAATAATGGAAACTTTGCTACCTCAGGTGGTCATTTACTCAATTAATTAGTTCATAAGTACTGTTCACTGACTTCATATCTTCAAATTTGTATTTGCTGCTGAGAATGTCATTCAGTTTCTTGCTGAATTTGTAAGCTGAACTGCTTTGTAAATTTACAGTTGGGATTTTGGGTTGTACAATTAACATTGGAGAAGATCAATACATAAGATTGTAGTCATATATATGTGTTGCACTTTTTTTCATCTGATTTTTGTGTTTTTTCTGCAGTTTAGAACAGATCTGACTCAATTTCTGTTACATTTTTTAATTGAAAAATTCTACAGTTTTAATGTTATATTTATTATTGTAAACTAAAACTACAGGGTTACCTTTGTCTGCCTTAACTATTATAGTATTATTGCCACTACCTGTTTTATTAATATTATTAAGTACTGAACAGTTTGTGTCTCTCTTGTTGTTATTATTTCCTTTTTCTGCTTGTTTAGTGATGTACTTCTTCACTTTATGTATTTCTGACTTAGTTTGCCTGTCACAGCCTATTATAGTGGCTGCAGTTAAGTCTGCAATATTATTTTTATAATTACATAACGTATATACAGACACTTCAGTTGCACAAAATTTTGTCAGTTGACCACTGTTTCGATTGCACTAGGGCATTCTTCATCAGAATAAAAAGTGACATGGAATACCTAAAAATATAATGACATGGATTGAAATAATATACATTTCATAGGATTACTTCCATAAATTACGTACAAACAAAATGTACTTACAAGTACATGTAATCGCACCATGGTTTAAAACGTCTGAGCAACAACGCTCTCATCAAACAGAAATGTCATAGGAATAAAAGCTAAAATATTAGAGTATAACACAATTGTCAACTAGATATAATTCTCCGTGGAATATAATGACAATCTCAAAGTCTCTTAGAGGCATAATACAGCCGCTACCATCAGACTAAAGGGCTAACACGCCGAGGCAGCCACGAGGTGGACACGAAAACAGATTCGTGACATCTAGCAGGAAGTAATCGAAAAATAGATAACTTACGAGCAAATGAGGCAATACAAGGGCAATTTTAAACATTACTGGTAACAAATAGGAACCAGTAAATGAAAGTTACAACATAACATAACAGTCTTTTTTTCAAAAGAAAATATAGTCCAGGTAATATAGAGAGAAGATATAAGATTGGAAGGGAAAACGATGCTTAGGAGACAATACTGAGGAGAGTATTAATTAGCGGCTCTATACCATGAAAAAGTTTTTGTTGCGTAATTGTAACTGTTCGTTAAGAATGAGACCGTTCTTCAGAGATGGGTGTTTAAACATTTCTAGCTCTACTAAGCTGTTAAGCTTTTTTCTCTGAATGCAAGATCTGAACGTCTTTTACATCATCAGGGTTATCCCCCGTGATTAATAAATGATCGAAGAAAGTTGAATTATGGACATTGATGTCAATTTTCTCTAGAAGGTGTTCCTTGTATCTTATCGAAACAGCCCGACCTGTTTGCCCTATGTAATAGGGCACTAATAATTCTTTAAAAAATAACATCATACATAACTTGAAACCTACGCTTTCCCCTTTGAAAAATTCTGGTGTTTATAAAATTATTTGCGGTAATTGTCCCACGTTATCAATATTATATGATGGTATATGGAGACCCCCCCCCCCCCCCAACCATGGACCTTGCCGTTGGTGGGGAGGCTTGCGTGCCTCTGCGATACAGATAGCCGTACCGTACGTACAACCACAACGGAGGGGTATCTGTTGAGAGGCCAGACAAACGTGTGGTTCCTGAAGAGGGGCAGCAGCCTTTTCAGTAGTTGCAGGGGCAACAGTCTGGATGATTGACTGATCTGGCCTTGTAACAATAACCAAAACGGCCTTGCTGTGATGGTAATGCGAACGGCTGAAAGCAAGAGAAAACTACGGCCGTAATTTTTCCCGAGGGCATGCAGCTTTACTGTATGGATAAATGATGATGGCGTCCTCTTGGGTAAAATATTCCGGAGGTAAAATAGTCCCCCATTCGGATCTCCGGGCGGGGACTACTCAAGAGGATGTCGTTATCAGGAGAAAGAAAACTGGCGTTCTACGGATCGGAGCGTGGAATGTCAGATCCCTTAATCGGACAGGTAGGTTAGAAAATTTAAAAAGGGAAATGGACAGGTTAAAGTTAGATATAGTGGCAATTAGTGAAGTCCGGTGGCAGGAGGAAAAAGACCTCTGGTCAGGTGACTACAGGGTTATAAATACAAAATCAAATAGGGGTAATGCAGGAGTGGGTTTAATAATGAATAGGAAAATAGGAATTCGGGTAAGCTACTACAAACATCATAGTGAACGCATTATTGTGGCCAAGATAGATACGAAGCCCACACCTACTACAGTAGTACAAGTTTATATGCCAAATAGCTCTGCAGAAGACGAAGAAATTGAAGAAATGTGTGATGAAATAAAAGAAATTATTCAGATAGTGAAGGGAGATGAAAATTTAATAGTCATGGGTGACTGGAATTCGAGTGTAGGAAAAGGGAGAGAAGGAAACGTAGTAGGTGAATATGGATTGGGGCTAAGAACTGAAAGAGGAAGCCGCCTGGTAGAATTTTGCACAGAGCACAATTTAATCATAGCTAAAACTTAGTTTAAGAATCATGAAAGAAGGTTGTATACATGGAAACACCCTGGAGATACTAAAAGGTATCAGATAGATTATATAATGGTAAGGCAGAGATTTAGGAAGCAGGTTTTAAATTGTAAGACATTTCCAGGGGCAGATTTGGACTCTGACCACAATCTATTGGTTAAGAAATGTAGATTAAAACTGAAGAAACTGCAAAAAGGTGGGAATTTAGGAGATGGGATCTGGATAAACTGAAAGAACCAGAGGTTGTACAGAGTTTCAGGGAGAGCATAAGGGAACAATTGTTAGGAATCGGGGAAATAAATACAGTAGAAGAAGAATGGGTAGCTTTGAGGGATGAGGCACTGAAGGCAGCAGAGGATCAAGAGGTAAAAATACGAGGGCTAGTAGAAATCCTGGGGTAACAGAAAAAATACTGAATTTAATTGATGAAAGGAGAAAATATAAAAATGCAGTAAATGAAGCAGGCAAAAAGGAATACAAACGTCTCAAAAATGAGATCAACAGGAAGTGCAAAATGGCTAAACAGGGATGGCTAGAGGACAAATGTAAGGATGTAGAGGGTTATCTCACTAGGGGTAAGATAGATACTGCCTACAGGAAAATTAAAGAGACCTTTGGAGATAAGAGAACCACTTGTATGAACATCAAGAGCTCAGATGGAAACCCAGTACTAAGCAAAGAAGGGAAAGCAGAAAGGTGGAAGGAGTATATAGAGGGTCTATACAAGGGCGATGTACTTGAGGACAATATTATGGAAATGGAAGAGGATGTAGATGAAGATGAAATGGGAGATACGATACTGCGTGAAGAGTTTGACAGAGCACTGAAAGACCTGAGTCGAAACAAGACCCCGGGAGTAGACAACATTCCATTGGAACTACTGACGGCCTTGGGAGAGCCAGTCCTGACAAAACTCTACCATCTGGTGAGCAAGATGTATGAGACAGACGAAATACCCTCAGACTTCAAGAAGAATATAATAATTCAAATCCCAAAGAAAGCAGGTGTTGACACATGTGAAAATTACCGAACTATCAGTTTAATGAGTCATAGCTGCAAATACTAACACGAATTCTTTACAGACGAATGGAAAAACTAGTAGAAGCCGACCTCGGGGAAGATCAGTTTGGATTCCGTAGAAATACTGGAACACGTGAGGCAATACTGACCTTACGACTTATCTTAGAAGAAACATTAAGGAAGGGCAAACCTACGTTTCTAGCATTTGTAGACTTAGAGAAAGCTTTTGACAATGTTGACTGGAATACTCTCTTTCAAATTCTAAAGGTGTCAGGGGTAAAATACAGGGAGCGAAAGGCTATTTACAATTTGTACAGAAACCAGATGGCAGTTATAAGAGTCGAGGGCCATGAAAGGGAGGCAGAGGTTGGGAAGGGAGTGAGACAGGGCTGTAGCCTCTCCCTGATGTTATTCAATCTGTATATTGAGCAAGCAGTAAAGGAAACAAAAGAGAAATTCGGAGTAGGTATTAAAATCTATGGAGAAGAAATAAAAACTTTGAGGTTCGCCGATGACATTGTAATTCTGTCAGAGACAGCAAAGGACTTGGAAGAGCAGTTGAACGGAATGGACAGTGTCTTGAAAGGAGGATATAAGATGAACATCAACAAAAGCAAAGCTAGGATAGCGGAATGTGGTCGAATTAAGTTGGATGATGCTGAGGGAATTAGATTAGGAAATGAGACACAGTAGTAAATGAGTTTTGCTATTTGGGGAGCAAAAGAACTGATGATCGAAGTAGAGAAGATACAAAATGTAGACTGGCAATGGCAAGGAAAGCGTTTCTGAAGAAGAGAAATTTGCTAACATCGCGTATAGATTTAAGTGTCAGGAAGTAGTTTCTGAAAGTATTTGTATGGAGTGTAGCCATGTATGGAAGTGAAACATGGGCGATAAATAGTTTGGACAAGAAGAGAATAGAAGGTTTCGAAATGTGGTGCTACAGAAGAATGCTGAAGATTAGATGGGTAGATCACATAACTAATGAGGAAGTATTGAATAGGATTGGGGAGAAGAGAAGTTTGTGGCACAACTTGACAAGAAGAAGGGATCGGATGGTAGGACATGTTCTGAGGCATCAGGGGATCACCAATTTAATGTTGGAGGGCAGTGTGGAGGGTAAAAATCGTAGAGGGAGACCAAGAGATGAATACACTAAGCAGATTCAGAAGGATGTAGGTTGCAGTAGGTACTGGGAGATGAAGCAACTTGCACAGGATAGAGTATCATGGAGAGCTGTATCAAACCAGTCTCAGGACTGAAGACCTCAACAACAACAAACAACATATGGAGCCGATGATACAGCGAGTTAACATGGCTACGGCAAGTGGATGGTAGTTATTAATTACTTACATCACTGGAGAAGTGAAGATCCTATCCAAATTTTCATACACCAAGCAACAGCTTTAACACCATTACAATTGCCGGCCGGAGTGTCCGTGCGGTTCTGGGCGCTAGTCTGGAACCGCGAGAGCGCTACGGTCGCGGGTTCGAATCCTGCCTCGGGCATGGGCTTGTGTGATGTCCTTAGGTTAGTTAGGTTTAAGTAGTTCTAAGCTCTAGGAACTGATGACCTCAGTAGTTAAGTCTCATAGTGCTCAGAACCATTTGAACCATTTGAACAGATACAATTGCAGAGAACGAGGCAAGGCAATTTCGTATTAACAGTCTTTAGCAGTCTATCAGGATGTTACAGTCAACCACATGGTTTGCCAGAGTTTTGTTAAAAGTATTTGTTAGAATGATTGTCCCAAAGTCATGTTGTTTTTGTTGTTGTTTTTGTTGTGGTCTTCAGTCCGAAGACTGGTTTGATGCAGCTCTCCATGCTACTCTATCCTGTGCAAACCTGTTGATCTCTGAGTAACTGCTGCAACCTAGAGCCCTCAGAATCTGCTTACTGTATTCATATCTTGGTCTCCCTCTACGATTTGCACCCTCCGCGCTTCCCTCCAGTACTAAAGTGGTGATCCCTCTATGCCTCAGAATGTGCTCTTCCAACCGATCCCTTCTTTTAGTCAAGTTGTACCTCAAATTCCTCTTCTCCCCAATTCTATTCAGTACCTCCTCTTTAGTTACGTGGTCTACCTTCTATTGTCTTCTGATCTAAACTGTTTATCGTGCATGTTTCACTTCCCTACGTGGCTACACTCCTTACAAATACTTTTATAGAAGAGTTCCTCACACTTAAATCTATACTCAGTGTTAACAAATTTCTCTTCTTCAGAAACGCGTTCCATACCATAGCCAGAATGCATTTTATATCCTCTCTACTTCGACCATCATCGGTTATTTTGCTCTCCAAATAGCAGAAATCATCTAATACTTTAAGTGTCTCATTTCCTAACCTAATTTCCTCAGCATCGCCTAATTTAATTCGACTACATTCCGCTACCCTCGTTTTGCTTTTGTTGATGTTCATTTTATATCTTCCTTTCAAGACACTGTCCGTTCCATTTAACTGCTCTTTCAGGTCCTTTGCTGTCTCTGACAGGACTACAATGTTGCCGGCAAACCTCAAACTTTTTCTTTCTTCTCAATGGATTTTAATTCCTACTCTAAATTTTTCTTTTATTTCCGTTACTGCTTGCTCAGTATAAAGATTGAATAACATTAAGGATAGGCTACAACCCTGTCTCACTCCCTTCCCAACCACTTCTTCCCATTCACGCCCCTCGATTCTTATAACTGTCATCTGGTTTCTGTACAAATTGTAAATACCCTTTCGCTCCCTGTATTTTACCCCTACCACCTTCAGAATTTGAAAGAGAGTATTCCAGTCAACGTTATCAAAAGTTTTCTCTAAGTGTACAAGTGCTATAAACGTAGGTTTGCCTTTCCTTAATCTGTCTTCTAAGATAAGTCGTAGTGTGAGTATTGCCTGGTGTTTCCCAACATTCCTACGGAATCCAAACTCATTCTACGATTCTCGGCTTCTACTAGTTTTTCCATTCTTCTGTAAGTGGTTCGTGTTAGTGCTTAGCAGCCGTGACTTATTAAACTGATAGTTCGGTAATTTTCACATTTGTCAGCACCTGCTTTCTTTAGAACTGGGATTATTATATTGTTCTTGAAGTCTTAGGGTATTTCGCCTGTCTCGTACATCTTGCTCGGCAGATGGAATAGTTTTGTCATGGCTGCCTCTTGCAAGAGCATCAGTAGCTCTAACGGAATGTCGTACACTTCCAGGGCTGTATTTCGACTTAGCTCTTTCAGTGCTTTGTCGAATTCTTCACTCAATATCATACCTCCCTTCTCATCCGAGCTTGTAACATCAATCAAAACGGCCTTCCTGTGCTGGTACTGCAAACGGCTGAAAGCAAGGGGAAACTACAGCCGTAATTTTCCCTTGGGGGCATGAAGCTCAAATCATATAACAATCCAAAGTTCCCTGTCCATTTTGTTAAATGCAAATTCTGTGTCACTCTGTAAGGTCAAAAATTGTAGTGGTTGGTGTTAACACATTCTCGCAGTGTCATATATAAGTAACCTCAACAGTAATTGTTTACTTTTAATTTGAAGAGACATGAAGTGTGGTCGGTTTGATATGTCGATGTAAGGTTCAATTTAATGAGACTTCTTACCTTTAAATGTGTTTCCTCAGAACATTAACTTTATTTAATTATTCAAAATAATGGGGCAGCCCTTAACCCACGTAAAGATATCTCAGTTTGCTTCCATATCGTTTCCAAGTAAAATTGTTGCCACGTAAGTTATTAAATTTACTTCTGGCTCTTTAAAAGAATATAAACTGAAATAAAGTATTGAAATTGACCTTCACAGCTGGCAACCAAAACAATCTTCATAGTTTTCTTTCCGTGGATCTGTCGTTAGGTAAGGCTACGCAGTTGCAAGCTATCCGCTACAGGGGTGCGGATGAAACCAAATCCAGGTAGGCCATATAAAGTGTTGTGTGTGTACTAACTTGTATGGCATACAAACCCTGAAAATCGAACCCCATTATGCACACTTCACTTTGGAGAGAAGTTTAAAACGTAAATCAGTGCCTGGTTAATAATAGTATTCTGTTAGGTAACACATGTCAAACTTTGTGTTAGGGATTGTTGTTAATGTTAGTAAAAACTGTGTAATGTAGTGCAATTTAATTAAAATGCTCTACTCGACGAACAAAAGCTGTATTTTTCTGAGAAGCTATGCGTAGTCAGCGCTGGAGGGACTAAGGCTCTTCTTTTTGTAAGGTTGTCCTGGCAGGTAGTGGTAGTCGCGCAGGATGTGGTGAACCCGACCGCTAAACGGATTCACTTTCCGTAGCACGGCCAACGCTACAGAACGATACAGAAATTATTCTGTACATTATTACTTCCATATTAAGTAATATTAGCGAGTCATACAGCCAAATATTGTCACGTTTGTTGTTAAAAGGCATTCCTTTCCGTGCTACGTAATGTTAAAAACGTTTCAATTACACGCGATTCGGACATTTAAAGTATCAAGGCTCTTTGTCACACATGGGATCGGCGGGTTCGGTAACAAGTTATCATTTATATTTCGATTACGTGACTTGAGAGTTTTCAACCTTTTGTCATAGCTGCATTTAGTACTTTACTGTTCTTTCCCACATTGGCAAACATAGCTAACACTAATTTTAAAACAACTGAACAAACATGGTTCTGCTTTACATGTTGCTGAAAATGAATATCAAATGACAGACAGAACACACAACCTACAGGTACTGTACCTAGCTAACAAACACAAGAGCACCATTAAGAACTTGAGTACAATGTATTATTGTTCCACAAAAATATATTGTGGAACATTAATACTTTGTATTCAAGTTATTAATACGTCTTCGTTCCTCCAAGGACCGACGGAATATTCCATAAAAATTAGCAAGAGCGTGAACCTACTCAAAGAAACAGATATTTATTCGAAAAATGCACTGCCTCAAATGACATCCTACATAATCAGTTACCCAACAAATCTTTCTACGAAATTTCCATGATATATTTATGCAGGCTACATGTCAAGTAAAATCCTATCAAACAGCAGCATTTATATATATGTATGACTGGGCTCTCCTCACAATGGCCTGGACTGATTTCAACCAAAGTTGGTTCAAAAACAGCAAAATTTGCAAGTATGAGAATAATGCAGTTTGTACGTTCTTAGCTCCGATAGGAACTAGATGTGAACAAAAACTTGTTTTTTCATCCCCTGCATGACAGGTCTGTTGTATGGGAGTAATATCAGTCTGTCTAATGGACCTGCTCTCCATTTCAGCCTACACATCAGGGACAAGAAATGATTTTTCAGCTCCTGAGGTGTAGACTGCCCTGACTGACAGGTATGTTGTGTTATAGTAGTATCAGCTGCTTTATCTCATTACTTTGCAGGGCAGCCTACATCTCAGGCACAACAAATGAGAGGTTAGTCAGAGAAAGGGGGGAAGAAGGAGAAGGTCAGAGAGAGAAGGGCAGGAAAGGGTGGGTAGGGAGAGAGGGCCAGGAGGGGATGGACAGAGAGAAGGCAGAAGGACAGGACAGAGGAGGGCGAGAGGGAGGTGAGGGTATAGATAAAGTGGGGCAGAAGGATATGGATAGGGAGGGGGGCAAGGATATGATGATGAAGGAGAAGTGAGAAGGATGGAGTGAGTAGGCAGAGGAAGCAGGAGAAGATGGATTGGGAGATGAGGAGATGGAAAGAGAGATAGGGGCAGGAGGAGATGGATGGAGTGAGGGAGAGGAGAAGATGGTCAGGGGAGGAAGAAGGAGACAGACAGAAAGAGGGGGGAGGAGGAGTTCATGGACAGAAAGAAGGGAGGAGGAGAAGAATATGGACAGAGAGGAGGGAGGAAGAGATGGGCGGGAAGATGGGCTGAGTGAGAGGTATGAGGAGGAGTAGGGTAGGAAGAGGTGGAGGAGGGGATGGACAGGAAGACAGGCAGTAGGAGGGGATGGATGGAAAGAGAGGTGAGCAGGAGAGAATAGACAGAGGGGAAAAGGCTGCTACTAAATAAACAAAAGACAATAAGTTTCTTTTTCCTTCCCAATGTGACAGATCGGTACCTGTGTATTGCGTAAATCATTTACTTCCTGCTGTACTGATTCTAAAATGTTATTCAGTATGTCAGTGTATTAACTGTGTGAAAACTAGTGATATTATTTGTTATGTGCAACATCTTCCATATTAATTTTGTAACACTAAATGTAATTTAACTATCATTGTGTCAAAAGTAGCCAGTCACTTTCACATCTTAGATAACCATTCAAATTAATTGCTAAAATATTCACTTTATATATTTGTTTGGAAAAAACTCACTATAAAATAATCTAGAGCGACGCATTACACGTTATGCAATAATAAAGAAATATGGCAGAATTCACTTGTTAGTGATAGAAGTTTTAAAGCCGGTGATCTTAAGTCTATAAACTGAATTAACCTCGAAATTCATTTCGGATCGTAGGAAGATCGTAAGTTGACTTTAGGTTTAAATACGATATAAAGAAATAAATAATTCTGCGACATGGTGAGGTGTACTAGTGAAGCTAAAAGTGTGTGCCCTATGTATATAAATATAAGCAGAAAGAGTTAAAGTTGGAGATTAAAAGTAATTGCACGCAACTAATAATTAAGCGTAAATGTGTTGGGAAACGTTGTACCTAAACAAATTGTTCTCTTACACAGGGCAGCTGAAGTGATCAAAATGCCGTCGACAAAAAAGGAGTACTGAAGAGGACACAAATTTATTACGTCAACTGAAGACGAATGAAAACATGAAGAGCGACAAGACGTAAATAAAGCTGGCACTGTACATAGGAAGTCGCTGATTGCTTTTTTTCTCTCCAAATAATGAAGCATATAAATCTGCTTCTGCAGTGCATTTGAGACAGTAGAAAGGAAGGTGTAGTGAACGGGTTTCTGCGGTTCTCGTGTTCTAAAGACTTAGGCTAGGAAAGCCGAGCTTGGAGTTTCCGGGAAGCCGTAGGCAGCGGTCTGGGAGGAGTCGTAATTGATGGCAGGAGGCCCGCGCGTGGCCGACTGCAAACCGTTTCCGAGACTGGTGCTGCGCCGCCCACGCTGCGGTGTGGCGAACAGCCGGGTCCAGCCGCGGGGGCGCTGACACGTGTAGCGAACCGCCACAGGCACTTTTTTTATTTTTTGACAGGGAAAGTCGGTTCGCTCGTCGGCAGAAATTTCTTATGTGACAAAATACCGGCAGATTTGAATAGCTAATAAGAGACTAATAATGCGTAACAATGGTTGAACCCACAGCGAATGGATTATATCTGTACGTGTTTGTTGCGCAGTGTTTCTTTTGCCTGTGACATCATCGTCCTATGCGCGTGATTGTTACAAATTAGCTTTATGTAAAGTTATAAACTGTTGTAGCGGGAAAACGCGCTTATATATGTGAAAATCGTTATAAAATTGAAAATACAAAATAATGGAAAGTCGTCTCATATGTCTCGTAAACGTACTCGCAATGTTGTAGCGCGGAAACGCGTTTAGATAGCACATTAAATCGGGTGTCATTCTAAAGAGCTTGCGGAACATTTCTGGGACCGAAGGTGAGACAATAAAAATATTCGACAGGATATATGTGAAAATCGTTATAAAATAGAAAATACAAAATAATGAAAAGTCGTCTCATATAACTCGTAAACGAGCTCACAATTATTTTTATAAAAAAGTCACGGGAAATCTCGCATCGAAAGGAGCCCAAAAACTCTTAAAAGTAGCAATTGTGAGAGCTATGGCAGCGTCAAAAAGGAAATGCAAACACGGTGCAAGCGTAACTGGGTCATCGGGCATACAAGCGGTCAGCGACCGCTAAAATTCTTCATTTTTTTCCTTTTTTGTCATCAGTTTCCTGACTGGTTTGATGCGCTCCTCCACGAGTTCTTCTCTTGTGCCAACCCCTTCATCTCAGAGTAGCACTTGCAACCCTCGTCCTCAACTATTTTCTGGATGTATTCCAGTCTCTGTCTTCGCCTATATTTTGTTCGGTGTTTACCCTCTACAGCTCCCCCTAGTACCATAGAAGTTATTCCTTGACGTCTTTAACGTATGTTCTGTCATCTTGTCCCTTCTTCTTGTCAGTGTTTTCCGTATATTCCTTTCGTTTCCTATTCTGCGCAGAACCTCCTCATTCCTGACCTTATCAGTGCACCTGATTTTTAACATACGTTTATAGACCACATCTCAAATGCCTCGATCCTCTTTTGTTCCGGTTTTCCCACGATCCATGTTTCACTATCATACAATGCTGTGCTCCAGACCTACATTTTCCTTAAATGTCTGATACTAGTAGACTTCTCTTGGCGGGGAATGCCGTTTTTGCTAGTGCTACTATGGTTTTCATGTCCTCCTTGCACCTTGTCTGTCATGATTATTTTGCTGCCTATGTACAAGAATTATATAACTTCTTCTGTTTAGTGATCACCAACCGTGATGTTGTTTCTCGCTTTTAGCATTTCTCCTACTTCTCATTACTTTTGTCGTACTGTGTACTTATTAGACTGTTCATTCCATTCGGCATAGATAATTCTTCTTCACTTTCACTGAGGACAGCAGTGTCATCAGCGAATCTTATCATCCATAACCTTTCACCTTGAATTTTAATTCCACTCTTCAACCTTTCTTTTATTTCCTTAATTGCTTCTTCGATGTATAGTACGAACACCAGGGGCGAAAGACTACATCGCTATCCTTCGCCCCTTTTTAATCCGAGCACTTCGTTATTTATCTTCCACTCTTATTGTCTACTAGTAGTCGCTTCCATCATAGCTTCCATAGATGTAAACGTAAGGTAATCTATTTTATTCCTCAGATCTATCTGTACCTTACTAACAAGAAATAAATGCAGTTTCAGTAACTTACGGTCAACAGAATCCATTTCTCGTCTTTTGTAATTAATCCTTTCTCGGAGTAGTGTTCTTTCTGTACAATCATAAATCCCATGTACCCGAGCTGTCCGGAACATCCTCTTCAGCTTTAAAAAGTTCTGTATAGAAGACGCTTCTCTACAACGTAACAAGCAGGTTAAAGTACAAATTAATGGTTCAAATGGCTCTAAGCACTATGGGACTCAACATCTCAGGTCATCAGTCCCTAGAACGTAGAACTACTTAAACCTAACTAACATAAG
The DNA here is from genome assembly GCF_023897955.1 of Schistocerca gregaria. Taxonomy (NCBI): domain Eukaryota; kingdom Metazoa; phylum Arthropoda; class Insecta; order Orthoptera; family Acrididae; genus Schistocerca; species Schistocerca gregaria. The sequence continues at coordinate 684,095,887 of NC_064923.1, forward strand.
GACATTACACACATCCATGCCCGAGGCAGGATTCGAACCTGCGACCGTAGCAGTCACGCGGTTCCGGACTGAAGTGCCTAGAACCGCACGGCCACCGCGGCCGGCTAAAGTACAAATAACATGTGCCCTCTTCCTACGTAAAAATTCCAGACGTGTGACTCATTTTGAGAAATCCTCCCCGTAGAGTCTTCTGGTCATAGAATGCAGGCTTTCACTGCCGAATGACATAGCTGCTGGTAAACCTTTCAGGGTGTGAGTCCGTGGTCCAAGAATCTCTTCTGTTCCTGAAGTTTCGTCCAGGACTGCGCTGAACATCCTCATAGGGGCTCCCCCGCTGCGTGCGGGAGATTTATATACCGTAGCGAAGGGGACGTGGTCGAAGTAAGACCATATTTGTGTTCATAGTGCGGTTTCTACATGAGTGAGATAAAGAAGCATTGACAGTGGCTATCTGTCTCTTTCCTCCCAGTTCTTTGGGACTCTTAATCACGTTTGAGGACTCGGATACGAGTAGGAAGAATTTTATCGGTGATGTAATGAAGCACCGACTGTGGCTATCTGGCTGTTACCTCCCGATTCTATTGGACCTTTAATTACGTTCGACGCCCCTGTCACGTGCAGCAACAGTTTTTACCGATTGTCTGATGATGCTTAAACAGGCGAAACATGTGAAGATTGAATAAACCTATCTTGTGCAACCAAGACTGTTTTTTCTGTATCCAAAACATCAAGCAGTTTCACTAACAGCACACGTCTTTCTTCTCGAAAGCCATAATGTTCATTCACGTTATGGGTTGTGAAATATCGCACCGCCATACAAAATTAGTGTACACCGCCGGATCTGGACCAGGTGGCAGGAATTGAAACTAATTTGTTTTCAGCTTAAATCGGTTCCGCCTTAACGCATTAGAATATCTACCAAGTTTCGCTGTCATACGATAATTGCAGACCACTCTGGACCACTGTTAGTAGCTGCACTTTAATTACAGCCCCCCGTCATAATATTCTTTTCCCTTCGCTCAACAGGCGAATGGAATAGGACTAGAAATCAGTTGGTACTGAATTATGCGCAACGCGAGTCATTAATTAATAAATAAACGTAATTTCAACAACGCAACCGCCGGCCGGAGTGGCCGTGCGGTTCTAGGCGCTACAGTCTGGAGCCGAGCTCCGGTCGCAGGTTCAAATCCTGCTTCGGGCATGGATGTGTGTGGTGTCCTTAGGTTAGTTAGGTTTAAGTGGTTCTAAGTTCTAGGCGACTGATGACCTCAGAAGTCGCATAGTGCTCAGAGCCATTTGAACAACGCAACCAAGACTGTTTGCTTTTCCTCTCCTAATATTCGCCTTGCACTTGGCAGGGGCTCGAGAAGTATACAAGTTGTAAACTAATTACTGACACGGGTGAAAGTAGAAGATAAGTAACGCAAGAACATTCTAGTAAACATGGGTCCGCAAGCGAGCTTTTTCCGAGGTAATTGCAAATGAGTGTTGATGAGCCGCCCTGACTTCTGTATGAAGTATTAGTAAAAATCAATTTGAAATGTAAACTTTTCGACTCAGTCCCCATTTAATTCGGCGCACATTTCACCCATGACCTTTGAAATGTGATCTATGCATGATACGCCATTCCAACACAATATAGTCCAAAATGGACTGATTTCCAAGTTCGTATGACCTCGAGTCTCTGGATTTCTCTGTCTGGGCTCATCTCAGAAGTGAAGTGATGGGTACTCCAGTTGACGCCACTGAAGAACTGGAGCAGCGAATTGTACAATCTTGTCAAGGTTTACTAGATGATCCGGAGATGTTTCAAAGAATTCGTAACTCACTACAGCTAATGTAAAGTTTCAGTTACATCTTTCTTTCACCCAGGGATTATTAATTCAGAATGCAAAACCAGGACAATATATTTCAAGCATTTGCCGAGTGATGGGAGAAACGTGAAATTATATGAAAATCTGTTACTTATTCTCCTCGACTAAGCGCTTTCGAGCTGCCATCCATCTTCGAACTCCAGGGAAACAAGTACATGGATCATCGAATCGAGAGAGGTTAAGGTACAGAACAATGGACAACAACACGGAGACTGCACCTCACTGCTGTCAGAAGAAAAAAAAATTAAGATTATATTTATTGTATCCGTGACTCCTTGTTCTGTATTTATTTCCCCTGACGTTTATTTATTTGCGCCAGGCCAGAATTATTATCCTCAGTATTGAATGATTTCATTTGATAGTCAGTTAGCAATCAACGAGACGCACTGAATGTAGCTATTGTTCTTGAAGAATCTTATTGGTTCACGTTATTTGTCGTTTCCTTTTATGTGCCCAGACTATGTGACCTATTAATTTCTGTGAAACGAAACGAGCATGTGCACAGGGCATCCCGTTGGGTGGACCGGTCACCTGCACTTTGATTGACGCCACTTCGGCGACTTGCATGTCGATGATGACGATGACAACGCAACAACCAGTGCTCGAGCGGAAGAAATCTCCGACCCGGCCGGGAACCGAGCCCGGGCTCCTCGAGTGGCGTTCTGCCGCGCTGACCTCTCAGCTATGGAGGCGGACGTTATTTTCAATTAATTACAGAGTACGAATTTTCCTTTTATGAGTAATTGCAGCGAAAAGCTACGATTAGTGTTTCTTCTTAGATTTGTGTCAGAGTACTCGCAGTGAGCTGTACTAATCATACGCAGTCAGATACTAAATTTAGGACCTCAGTCATGAATAATGCTCTGGAACATTAACAGTATCTGGGGAGTTTTATGTTAGACCTTTCATAGTGCTGGTTCGTCCGAACAACAACAAAAAAGTATATTATGATAGTTCGTGACCTAATGACTGAAGTTCTTTCAGTTACATTCAGTCATTTAATACAATATTAGAAACACGACGATACAAATTCAGTATTGCATCCAAGTACAAAGCAGAACTGTGGAACACACACACTTCAACAGATTTAATTTAAATTGTAACATCTAACATGTGCTGAAGTAGTATTACGCTTCTTGTTAAGATAGGGCATATGTGAAATTTAAACCCCAATACAGGGAAATTTAATCGAAATGATCGAAAGTCTTACGTTTCAAAAATTAGGGGCTGTCAAATGAAAACGAGAGAGACTATACAGAACGGTCAGAAACAGTTTAAAAAACATAGAAGGTTGTTACAGGGGAGAGCGTGCTGAGAAGTAACTGTTAAGAAAAAAATTCGATGCTTTGCGCCGTTTCCGAGTTATTTAGCAATGAAGTTAGCCAATCAGGTCGTTGCGCGCACGAACTCAATACATCCACTGAAATACGGTAATGCACAGACAGGTACCACATGGTCCTACAACCAGGAGTGATGGTCTGACGGACATTTCTTTTCACAGCAGCACCAGAAATGTTCAAATGTCTGTGAAATCTTATGGGACTTAACTGCTAAGGTCATCAATCCCTAAGCTTACACACTACTTAACCTAAATTATCCTAAGGACAAACACACACACACACACACACACCCGTGCCCAAGATAGGACTCAAATATCCGCCGGGACCAGCCGCACAGTCCATGACTGCAGCGCCTCTAGACCGCTCGGCTAATTCCGCGTAGCACAGCAGGGCCCTTTGATTGTCATTTCCGCCACTCTGAAGCACAGTGGTGCATCTACGATAGTCTACCTCCCGTTTTGTTGCCTTTCATGGCAACCGAACCTGTACTTAACGTTTCAGCAAGATAATGCCCGCCCGCAGATGATGAGAGTTTCTACTTCTTGTCTTCGTACTTGACAACCCCTACTTTGACCAGCCAGGTAGACGGATCTCTGCGTAACTGAGAACGGCTGGAGCATTATTTGCAGAGTCTTCCAACCATCTCAGGCTTTTGACGATATAACGCGTCAATTGGATAGATCTGGCACGTTATCCTTCAAGAGGACGTCCAGCGTCTCGATTAGTCAATATCGAGCCCAATAATTTCTTGCATAAGGGCCAAAGGTGGACCAGCACGTTATCTACTTGCTAAATTTGCGAAGTTCTTTGTCATGAATTAATCATCCAATTTTTTTGGGATTGTTATCATATGTTTGTCCGCACATGTACATCACATCTACCGATCTCCGTCCCATTCAGATAATTCCTTAGGGGTTCGTTTTTTCTTTCTGTCTTCGAGTGTATTTCGTAAAGAATCATGTAAATAAAGACATTTTTGAATAAATAAAAGTATTTTTCTTAAAAGTCAACATATTACTGTTTATCTGAAAACCATCCGATTCCCGAAGGTCAGCCTGTCTTCTAATGTGTCCGTAACCTGGATGGGATGGTTATGAAAGCCAAAGCGGAGTTTAACGAGACGAAAGCGGAGGGAAGCAGATCCTCATATCATTGCCTGGCTTTTGACAGGTAACAGAGGTAACACCAGCTGGTGAGCATACTGAGGTGGATCTCGAGAGAAACTTGGAGGACTGAGTGATGATAGGCAAGGAAGGCGGTGTCGTCGGCATTCTGTAGCACCTTGATGGGTGTGTATGGGACGGCACGGTGTCAAAAGTGGCCTTATACATTCCACCATGGGGTAACTGCACTTGCGGGTCAACGCCACAGATGTTTGTCGACAGACCTTGCAGGTGCACTCCCCTTTTGGCAGTTGCAAAAAGCACGTAACTGGTCCAATCCTTTGTCGATGTCTCTTCCCTGGCAGCTGCACGGTGTCGACGTCTCAGTGATTCAGTTATAGCAAGGGCAGAATTCCGTGCCTCGCCCTAGTTGAAACAACTATCGCATTCTACTAACCGAAACTCCACGGCTTCCTTCAACACTGAATTCCAAAACGTTGAAGTAGAACCAAAAATCTCCACGTCGCAGAGTGGCCGTTATCTTTGCAATGTATCGCCACTACTGCCTTGTCTGCTGAGTGTCCAGTGCATCTCCCAAGGACTTTCGTTGCCACGGAGCTGCCTCCACCGAACTGCACTGGGTAATCTGTAGTCAGAATTAATCTGTTTCAAAATAGTTTGATCCCATTGGTTTCCCACGTTTATGGCAGGGCGAATACGGGTATAGATGCAGTCTCGTCACTATGCTCTTCGAAATGTGCATTTCATGGGCATTTTGACGGATGCCTATTAACTAATTTCTCTCTCTCTATCCATTCCTACCTTCTCAAATTATACTAAGCGAACAGTTCTTAGTCCAGAACCTCTGTGGCTTCAACAGCGCAGTTTCGCGTAAGTTTCTATCCGATGCGACAAATGTCTTCCTGTTGCCGAATTTCTCTCTACACATTAACTGGAGTTTACGAGTATTACATCCCACTCCATCATACGTTAAATAAATTTCTGCAGGTTCCTTTAAGAAGTCACACAACCAGGAATTGCCTGTAGACCGCAGACACATCGCGTGTTATTGTGTGTCGTTCTTTAAGAGAGTGGCACCAACGGGCGGAAGCCAGAAATATCTCATGTCTTTCAGCACATACATCACACTCGTTACATCGCCATAAATATTCATTTCCGATGGTTAGCATCCTCTGCCACGCGTGTAAGTTTTATCCTAAGTGTTTAGGGCGCCACAGGAAGAAATTTGAAAGGCAAGAAATCGCACAAGGGGTTTCCTCTGTTACGTTTCAGGGCGAATACGTCATCATTTGTTCGGTAGTGATCTTTCTTACCCACCGTTCTTTGTGTAATAATGCGTTGGGTGTTTGGAATCGCCTGTTGTGCCATTTAAAACAGGGATATCTGTTCCACCTTACTTCCTTTATCTTTGTGTGTAACGCCTGCTTCCGCGCAGCCGCGTCGAGCGTGTGTGTCTTCAAGGTTACAACGGCTGTAGCGCATTCAGGTGCTGACAGGATGCAGCTTGGATTGCAGCACACAATTAGCGGAAGTGTGACGTCACAGCCGTGCAAGTTGCACCTTAGGACACCTGGATAGAATCGAGCGCTAGTGTTTCGTCGACGATTGTATGTCCTAGGAAATAGAGCAAAATGATGCAGACTTTCACTACTAGGAGCACTAAGTAACGAAACTTATTTAATCTGGGGCTTGGGACAACGAAATATACTAGGCATATGTGTTGTATTTCCACCTGCTGCTCACTCTGAGCCATCAGTAAATACTCAGACCCTGCTGGCACATCAGTAAGGAGATACACGCTTACGAGGTGCTATCCAAAATTTTTGGGACTGGTGCTGCCATCTGTTGAAAACCTTACGTATGGACTAATGGTCATCATACCTCGAAATAGTTCCCATCTGCACGTACACACCGGTCCCAACACTTCTGGCACTGGCCAAACGTTTTCTGGAATTCCTGTTCTTTGAGGGTGTTTATCACCGCCAGCGATTCTTCTTGAATCCTCTCTAGAGTGTCGAATCGATGGTTTTTCAACTTGAGTTTCAGCTTTGGGAATAGCGCGAAGTCACAAACTGCCAAATCTGGCGAGTATGGTGGGTGGGTAGAACATCCAGGTTGTTTTTTGCCAAAAAGGTCCTGGTGCACAAGAACGTGTGACAGGGCGCGTTGTCGTGATGCAGCAGCCAGTTCCCTTGACACCAAACTTGGGGCTGTCGTCGACGCACTTTTTAACGAAACCGCCATAAAACGTTACAGTAGTATGCAGAATTCCCTTTTTGGTTGGGTGGGACAAAGGTTTTTTGAGGCTTGGAGAGACTGGAAGTAGTGGGGCAACAAGGACGCCAGTGCATTTTGTTAGTGCAGGTTGCCTACGTCAGGATCAAGTATGCACTCATGGTCAAGCCTATTGTTCTCCTTTGATTCTCAGGTACTTAACCTATTGTTCTCCTTTGATTTACAGCTCCATAACCTATTGTTCTGTTAAGTTGTTTTCCGTGTCACCGCACTTAACCTATTGTTCCCCCACCCCCCACCCCCTCCCACTCCCACTCAGGAAACCCCTCACCCCTCGCTGCTACAGGTACACTTTCTGGTCCGAGTTAACCTACTGTTTCGTTAAGTGCTTTTCCATGTCACACCCATTTCCTTTTGATTGACAGGCACTTAACCTATTGTCCCGCCCCCCCCCCCCCCTGCTACATGTACACTTTCAGGTCTGAGATATTGGAATAGGTACCCCTCTCACTCTTATCAATTTGATTGACTACTTAATTAAATTGATCAATTAATTAACCTCTCTGGTGGGAAAGTGCCATGCCCCCTGGTGGGAAGTTCAAATTACAACCTCTACTAAGCTAAGAAAGTGGTGGGAAGGTAGGTCTCTTGGGCTACCTCCACTAACGTAAGTCATTCGACCGCCACCTCTTCCTAGGGATTGGCGGGGAAGGACTTGACCTGTGCTGGACATAAGTCTTTATTTTGCATGCACCAGTCTTCACTTAAACAATTTGATGCAGTACAGCCACCCAGTATAGTCACCATGGGGACCGGACTCCAACTAACCTAGTACACAGTACTGCCATCAGTGGGCGCTATCATTCGTGATATAATCCAAGATGGCGGCCATGACGTCAGCCGATGATGCAAGTACCTTTATTCAAGATGGTGGGAAACTGTGTTCGTCATGAGGTCGCAGTCCAGTTCACATTACCACCACCAGAGAGTGCTGTCATCTGTTTTGTGACATAACCCAAGATGGCGGTCTGGTGGTGGAGAGGAAAGGTCTCATCACAGGAAATTCAAGTGTATATTGTTTATTTATAAAAAAATCAGTTTGTGGGGTTTGGATTTCTCTTGCTCATCATTCTCAGCCGTTTGGAAACATGGAGGTCTTGAAGGAAGTAATTACAGGGAGCAAACATGTTACATAACCAAATGTTTGCACTATACAGTGGGTGTCTTAAACCTAATGTTTGGCCCTTAGTCGCCACTTAACCTATTGTTCTGTTAAGTGGTTCTCCATGTCACCCCCATTTCATACGAAATTAAGTAATTAGTTATGTCCTCCCTCCATTTTCTGGTACACTTTTCGAATTTCACATGCTTTTGAACGCCATTTCTTGTGCATTCGTCTTTGTCTTCAGCCCTTAAACATTAGTACTGTGTTTTACATAAAAATTATGCAAATTAACCTAGTGTTCTGCACTTAACCTGCTGTTCTGCTCCATGTCACCCACTCACGTACACACCCACCCCCCCTAGGCTATTTACTGCTAACACCACGTTGACCTAAAAAGTTTATGCAAATTAATTAAATCGATACTTTTCACATGTATGGGGCAGTTTTTTTTAATTCGCAGCATCCTATAGGTCGGTGAAATCAATGGAATACAGTTTAAATAAAAGATCGCTAGTAAAACACACATCCCGCCACAGGATGCCGCTGCCACGCCCAGCGCTGCTGCTGCCCCTGGCCCCGACCCCACCCCGGCCACCACCACCACAGTATTGCTCTGGCGTCCATGGACTGCCCTCCCTCATACTAGTGGGTTAGGGCTGCAGCAACCAGGCTGCTCGCACTGACCCAATTCTGCACTGTCTCCTCTTCTGCCGTCACGTCCTCGCCAATCACGTGAGGTACAGCACACACAGAACTCCAAGACACAATCACACCGATCCCATGCGTGAAACGCCTCCGGGCAGCATGTGTGTTTACTGTTGCTGACGCTATGCCTATGGATATTGACGTTGCAGACCGCACTATAGAAATCTGTTCCAGAATAGCACAGGCTGCTTTCTAACTAGCGATCCTAATGGAACATACCAGATGAGTCCAGCCATGTGTACCTGCCCCAGAATGACTGACACCACGCCCCGAAATGTCCACATGGCGACTCACCATCTAAAAGGTTCTCACTGTTATTCTGGTGTCACATAGCTATGTAAAATGAGAACCGAGTCGACCTATTGGAAATTGTATAGTCTCCCAGAAATAGTTAATGCTCGCTTTATTCATGTCTCAGCTTGTATGCATGGAAATTCTTGTCCTAACAGAAACTGTTTACGAAAATAGAGCGGAATAACGCCGAATGCATTCTTCCTCGTGGTCCTAACATGGCACCCTGTCCATCACGTGTTACCCCTCCTGCTTTCAACATACGCATAGATTCTCACCGCTAAAAGACTGTACACGCTCGCGAAAACACCGTTAATGATAAAAGCATTCCTGTTCTTTGGAAAGGGAGAACTCTCTATCCACAGACAGGGGGCGATTCGGAACAATTACACAAACAGAATTCGAAGCACTGTTGTTGAGAAGCGTACGAACACTTCGAATGAAATGTGCAGGAGCTCCATCGTGCATGAACCACATGTTGTGTCGTACTTGTAAAGGCACATGTTCTAGCAGCACAGGTAGAGTATCCCGTATGAAATCATGATAACGTGCTCCATTGAGCTTTGGTGGAAGAACATGGGGCCCAATCAAGACATCACCAACAATGCCTGCCCAAACGTTCACAGAAAATCTGTGTTGATGACGCGATTGCACAATTGCCTGCGGATTCTCGTCAGCCCACACACGCTGATTGTGAAAATTTACAATTTGATCACGTTGGAATGAAGCCTCATCCGTAAAGAGAACATTTGCACTGAAATGAGGATTGACACATTGTTGGATGAACCATTCGCAGAAGTGTACCCGTGGAGGCCAATCAGCTGCTGATAGTGCCTGCACACGCTGTACATGGTACGGAAACAACTGGTTCTCCCGTAGCACTCTCCATACAGTGACGTGGTCAACGTTACCTTGTACAGCAGCAACTTCTCTGACGCTGACATTAGGGTTATCGTCAACTGCACGAAGAATTGCCTCGTCCATTGCAGGTGTCCTCGTCGTTCTAGGTCTTCCCCAGTCGCGAGTCATAGGCTGGAATGTTCCGTGCTCCCTAAGACGCCGATCAATTGCTTCCAACGTCTTCCTGTCGGGACACCTTCGTTACGGAAATCTGTCTCGATACAAACGTACCGCGCCACGGCTATTGCCCCGTGCTAATCCATACATCAAATGGGCATCTGCCAACTCCGCATTTGTAAACATTGCACTGACAGCAAAGCCACGCTTGTGATGAACACTAACCTGTTCATGCTACGTACTAATGTGCTTGATGCTAGTACTGTAGAGCAATGAGTCGCATGTCAACACAAGCACGGAAGTCAACATTACCTTCCTTCAATTGGGCCAACTGGCGGTGAATCGAGGAAGTCCACATAACATCTCTTCTTTATGTGTGTGAGGAATGTTTGGCCGCAACTTTTTGTTACACCCTGTATATTTTATGAATGTACTTGCAACTAAATTTTAGGATCGCGGTCTCAATTGAATGATATTCAACAATGATCAAAGTATCGGAAATACACCCTGCTGAGAGCAGTGCGTCTGGAAATAAAACTATCTGTACCATCGTTATCACTTAGATACTCTGCTATCACAGTATTAGCTCTGAGCACTATGCGACTTTACTTCTGAGGTCGTCAGTCATCTAGAACTTAGAACTAATTAAACCTAACTAACCTAAGGACATCAGACACATCCATGCCCGAGGCAGGTTTCGAACCTGCGTCCGTAGCAGTCACTCGGTTCCAGACTGTAGCGCCCAGAACCGCACGGCCACTCCGGCCGGCTATCACAGTATTCTACAGTCATCTCCTTTACACATGTCGGAACACAAACACATACTTTATAAGCCTGATGCTCAACGTGAACCTATCAAGCATTCCCTACTACTACTGCTAAGTATAGCAGTTGACCAATAAATGATTCCAGATGATACAAAACATCAGCGATGGGTGGACATAAGTTTTTCTTGCGAGTGTTACCACTATGTCTTAGAAAGAGAGACGTAATAATAAGCGGTCTCGGTTTTACAGGTGCACACAAGTTGCCGTGTCAAAAGCTATACTGGCTTTATACACTTAGGTATGGCATTACCTCCGAATGAATTGGTTTTTCCTGGCAAATACCGAGACGGTGATTGTAGGAGTGTGCACTATCACCCTAGCAGTGCGGTTAACATAGCTCACGACGCAGCGTCGTAATAAAATTATCTAATTTTGAATGTGATTCCGCACTGCTCCCATTTCTGAAGCTTTGCGCATGTGATCGTTACAATTTAAGTTGGAACTGAGCAGAAGTTGGAGAATGCCATATCCAGCAACTTCTGCAACCCATGTAGAAACACAATAAGACCGTGTTTAGACCATTTGGTGGATATGTGTTCATTGTGGTGTGTCTCCAAACTACATACAGATACTACAGTCCGAAGCAGATCTGCGTCCATTCCCATCTACCAGCCTAACATGCTATCGTCGTTATTCTTTACCATCCAACAGAGAAAAATTACGAACTTTGAAAGCTCCACTAACTTCATCTGATGTAGAACTCACCTAGGCGCCGTTGCTGATGCGATAACGCACATCTGCGATTTGGGTCCCAGCATAGAGAGAGAATTGTTACGATGCTTCCCAGACTAGCATTCCTCCTAGCATTCCTAACGGATCACCCCACCGTCATTGAATTTAGCTGTCAAACTGCTGCTGGTGGTGGTGTGGGATGATCCAATTAAATATACAGCTTTTGCTCGACTGCAGAGGCCAGTTTAGGATTTCATCACCTGTGATGTAGGAGAATGATCGTATCCCACGGACTATACTGCAAACCGCAAGAGACGCTCCCTGTGGCCCTGTCTCATTGTTTGAAACATTATTTTTTTTGCTGTAACACGCTTTGTACACTGCCACACATTTTGTTTTTCTGCCACGGCTTCGAGGTCTGTGTCAGGTTCCAAGCTGACAAAGAAACGTTCTGATCCATGGCCTCTCGCAGAAAACTAGACATCGCACAATGTAAATTGTATTGTTACTGCCACTACCATAACATGCCACAAACACTGAACGATTTTAAATAAAAGAGAGTTACAACATAAGCAAATTGGGGGAGTTTTGTGGATGATTTCCAAACTACAGTCCGAAAGTAATTCACGAACTCTAAATTCAAACTCATCAGTCATAGTCACGGAATAGCTGATGACCCTACGTTCTGTTTCGACTAATTCATCATGTTGCAGTCATGAACGCGATCATTGTTTCGGTGCTATCCATCCCGGAAGGTGTTGTCCATCCACCAGGACTCTTTCTCCAACTCAAACAAGCGATGTCGGTCAATCATTATGTGGTAACCAACAGCGTGCCATGGGACGGATGGGATGGAAAAGAAATCATCAATGTACTCTAATAATAAGCATCACAATTGCTAGTGCGAACAATTTTAATAATTTTCAACACCGACCATTGATGTGACAGCATGTTTCCCAAATTCAGTATCACAGCAAAACCACCCCTTCTCCACTTTTCGAGTATCATCGCAAATGTGGATAGATGTCACAGAGCATTCTCGCTGTCTGAGGGTAAAATTAGACAGTGAAAGACTCTGCTCACAACGTCATTGACCAACCCGCCCTGCAGCACCGTTACCGATTTAATCTGCAACAGACCAGAAGTAGGCCGCTACACTCCACCCTTCGTGAATGAATGGAGCTAGCCAAATCCTCACCCATACAAGTACACAAGATTACTCGAGATGCCCCAATGTGGAGGAGGTTAGCACCCCTTATCGGTGTAGTAACAGATTTGAAAGTGTCGTGATGTAATTGCAGATGGTTAAGAAGAACAAGAAACGGATGATATTTATGCACGATGGAGCTCCAGACAGACGGAGTTCGCCGCATTTTTACATAAATCAACCAAGCTATCAACTTGAAAGTATTGTTCTAGAGTCTAGGATCAGTACCTGGAAGGTATTGGTAAGAGAGAACATAAAAACATGCACTCCTAAAGCTACAACGTTCTGCACTTAAAATGGGCCATAATGTTAGATCGCTGGCGTTTCCGACCTATCAGTCATATGGAATGTGGCCCTGTTAATATTCCAATGTAAGAAATATATTTCAAGCGGATGACATACATCCTTCTTGCAGGTTTCTCTACGATAAACTATGGTAACAAACTGTAAACCGAAAAAAACTACTTCCTTGAAACTGTGGCTATGTGTAATACATGCACAACATAGCTTTCCAGAGATGTATAGCAGTCCACTGCTCACATCTGATCATGATTCAGAAATTATACTATGTCTACATCAGTCCTATATAGAATGGTCGTTAGCAACGGCGAATACCTCTTACAAGGAAACAGATAAATGCTCAGCAGCAGCGTCCGACATTTGAAAATTACAAGTCATTCGGCCACATACTCTGTCAACAGCACATCTTCCAGGCAGATGTATACACGATGATTGCAATGCCCTACAATCACCTATTGCTAACTTAGTTTTGAAGCTGAAGTCTCGAATTTACACCCAAGATGCGACAGGGGGATGGAGTAAACTGCATAAATCAAAGTTCGTTTAGAGGAATGTGCCACATTTCATCACACATGAGATGGAAGTCCTCTGATGACCGACAGGTTTACTTAACTTTTGTAAGTAGACAGTGCTTTAAACCACATACAGAACACGTGGCTGTATACAAGTCGAACGCAGGCTATGTCACGTGACTGATGCATCCTGACAGAACAGTGGAAAAATTGACCTGCCGCAACTTCCCCCTCCCTAAAATGCATCATCAGTCTACCATTAAATCGTACTTCGTTACAACTTCATCTCAATCGATCACCTCATCCACTCTCTGTTATCGTTTAACACAGATGCAAGTAAGTTTAGAGGTGGACGGTTCTCCGTCTTCCTGAAAAGCATCAAATACCGTAGTCAACTCGCGTGTATCACTGGTACCTTAATAGACATGCAATATAATGCTACCTTAATGGGAAAAAATGAGAGCTTCTGTGATTCCTTTCGCTTACATGTCGACGTTTTCTCGGATTCCTCTTGTTTCCGCATACTTATTGCCATGTACAAATTGTTTGTTGGAAACCATAAGATATGCAAGTACTACCTCAATTTCCCCGCATTTCGATGTATATTCAGTCAATTTATACCTATTCCCTCTTCATTTTTCGCAATGCTATCGATTTTATGTCAGATCTATCCAAGCGACTGTATCCAGTCACCTCCACATTTGGAGAGCATTTCCTCTGTTTTCTGTATATCTGTGTATGTGCATGTGACACAGGCGGTTCCTAGTAGACCCGAGTTAGCATTTGAGTGTGGATCCACTGCGCGTTATATCCGGAGCGGTGTCAGGGTGCGGATCCACAATATGTAGTGCACGGGATAGGGTTTGAAGGTGGATCCGCCACGCACAGTGCACGAGGAGGTGTTGGGATGCAGATCCACAAAATACCACATACGAGTTAGCGTTTGTGGATCCACCATACGTAGCACATGGGATAGCGGTCGCAGGTGGACCAATCACAAGCTACGTACGAGCACCTCCTCTATGTTCAAAGTTTGGTCCACCAGCGAAGAGGTTGGGTCCTGGGAGCCTCCCGCAACACATGCACATACATAGATATACAGAAAACAGAGGAAACGCTATCCAAATGTGGAAGTGACTGGATGCAATCGAATACAGTGCTATAAAACACCACCCGATCAGTGCTAGGTTTTGGCGGCTGTGCTACATTTATAAGCAATTTTGGAACATAGAACGAGAGGTTATGTCACGATCGCATGGATAGAACTGACATAAAATCGATAGAATTGAGAAAATGAAGGGAATATAAATAAATTGACCGAATATACACCGAAATACGGGGAAATTGAGGAAGTACTTGCGTATCTTCTGGTTTTCACAGAACAATTTGTAATGGGGTGCAAGTATGCGGCAGCAACAGGAATCTGAGATAACGTCGACACGGAAGCGAAGGGAACCGGGAAAACAGTCAATTTCTTTCCGTCGAGGTAACATTATACCGTATGTCTATTAAGGTACCAGGCATACACGCGAGTTGACTACTGTATTTGATGCTTTCCAGGAACACAAAGAACCATCCACCTCTAAACTTACTTGCATCTGTGTTAAAGGATAACAGAGTGGATGGGGTGATCGACTGAGATGGAGCTGAACGAGGTAGGATTTATTGGTAGACTGATGATGCATTCTAGAGAGGGAGAAGTTGCGGTAGGTCAATTTTTCCACTGTTCTGTCAGGATGCCTCAGTCACGTGACATAGCCTGCGTTCGACTCGTATACAGTCACGTGTTCTGTGTGTGATTTAAAGCACTGTCTACTTGCGATCGTTAAGTAAAAGTCTCGGTCATCAGAGGACTTCCATCTCATGTGTGATGAAATGTGGCACATTCCTCTAAACGAACTTTGATTTATGCAATTTACTCCATCCCCCTGTCGCATCTTGGGTGTAAAATCGAGACTTCAGCTTCATAACAAAGTTAGCGATAGGTGCTTGTGAGGCACTGCAATTACCGTGTATACATTTGCCTGAATCATATGATGTTTACAGAGTTAGTGGCCGAATGACTTGTAATTTTCAGATGTCGGACGCTGCTGCTAAGCGTTTATCTGTTTCCTTATAAGAGGTATTCGCCGTTACTAACGATCATTCTATATAGGACTGATGAAGGCATAGTATAAGTTCTTAATCGTGATCAGATGTGAACAGTGGACTATTATACATCTCTGGAAAGCTATATTGTGCATGTATCACACATAGCCACAGTTTCAAGGAAGTAGTTTTTTCGGTTTACAGTTTGTTACCATAGTTTATCGTAGAGAAACCTGCAAGAAGGATGTATGTCATCCGCTTGAAATATATTTCTTACGTTGGAATATTAACAGGGCTACATTCCACACGACTGATAGGTCGGAAACGAAAGCGATCTAACATTATAGCCCGTTTTAAGTGCAGAACGTTGTAGCCTTAGGAGTGCGTGTGTTCATGTTCTCTCTTACCAATTGAGGCGCTATTCTCTCTCGGCTCGATGGTGATGGTTGTCCCAGCCGAGATGACGTGGAACGGAGTCCGTCGATCACAACAACGCCAATCTGTAACTATTAGGAAAAACACTCCTCACGTGGTTTGGTTATTTTCACATACTGTATCTCGAAAATGATATCACTGCTTCGATGGAGCAGCACGCCGGAGTGTCTGAGCCACCCTTGCGTGTAATGAAAGCAGTTATGTTCGTTGTCTGTAGATCGTCTTCACTTTTAAATGTAGCGACTGCACCACTCGATAACGCGATGCCTCCATTGACCTGAAATAACCAAAAGTCCCTTGCGTGTCCGCGACAGACCCTTCAGTTTATGCGAACTCGCTGATTACAGTTCTTATGCCCGGTTTGAGAGTGGTTATTCAAACGTTAAAAAATAGTTTCTTGAATCATCATTCCATCACCCAAGCTAGGCCACATTATGAATTTTGGGATAATATTAAGTTGTCAATTATTATTCCGTCGTCAAGGCGTCGCTACGTCGCGTATTCAACAACTGCACGACGTAACTCCAGAGATAACATACCCTTGAGCAATGTTCAGAATGCGTCGTAATTTTAGTGTGGAGTTATTGCTGTTCACTTTTAAATTATCACTCATTCGCTTGGCACTTTTATGTTATCAGAATAGTAAGTTAATTTCGCGAATACACTTCAAACGTCCATGAAATGATGCAGGCGACACGAATAATTAAAGTTGAATTAAGGTTTATTGTTCTTCGTAATTAATGTTTGTCCCTATGCGGAGCACACACACCGATATGTCATTCAAGGAACTCCATATGGTAACATTAGTAATTCTCACCTTGACGTTAACTTCTGACAACACGGCGAAATTGTAATTTCTTCGTGATTGGTTTTAGTTGTAGCCTACTCAAGTCTAATAATCGAGTTTATGTCGGCGATCAGTCTCATTCTGTGTCCTTTGATGTTCGGGACTATTAAGTATCACGAAGGCTAAGTCCCATCACAAATCAGTAATCACACAATTCACTTTTCTGTCATATACATCAAAATCCCGTTATTGGTCTAACGGTAGAGGTGATCCTACTTTAGTCCGACTTCTGACTAATATTTCCAGTCTATTTCGTAAAACTTTAAACTTCAAATCAGTTTTAAAACAATCTAGCAGCGCTTAACATGCGTACTACTGTTGCCCGCGTACAAGAGAGAATTGAAGTTAATATCTCCATTGCCGAGTTACAAACGAACTTACAACTCGATGCGGCTACAACTCTCTTCTAGGAGAAATGTTATCTTTGGTCGATTTAAGCTCTGGGCTTTAAACTTCGTAAATAATAATTTTTGAATTTTGTCTTTAAAGTATGTTTTGAATCGTGTGGTTTTCTTTCATTCAGTCCTTTCTTTATGATAAGCATTAGCATTTATATAACATTCCCGTTAATCAAACTGAAAAGAGTGTAAATTTTGTTGTCAGTAGCTGCCGTCACTGTCAGGATTTCTAAGTTGATATTTCTTTTGCAACAAAAGGGTGTTCATTATGGGTTCTATATTTGGAGTGTTACACAATACCTTCTAGGTACTGATCCTAGACTCTAGAAAAATATTTTCGAGTTGACAGCTTGGTTGATTTATGTAAAAATGCGTCGAACTCCATCCGTATGGAGCTCCATCGCACATAAATATGATCGGTTTCTTGTTCTTCTTAACCGTCTGCTATGGCATCACGACTCTTTCAAATTTGTAAATTAAGCACTATGCTTGAGGTGTTAGAAATATGTAGAATGCTGTCTGATATACTTTGATGGTGTACGTGTTCGAGAATTAACAATGAATGAACGTACTGCACTGTCATCTATCCACGTCTGCAATGAGACTCGCAAAGTGGAGAAGGGTGGTTTAGCTATGATAAATAAATTGGAAAACATGCTGTCGCATCATTGGTCGGTGTCGAAAATTGCTAAAATTGCTCGCACTAGCAACTGTGATGCTTATTATGAGAGTACATGGATGGTGTCTTTTCCATCCCATCCGTCCCATGGCACGCTGTTGGTTTCCACATAATGATTGACCGACATCGCTTGTTTGAGTTGGAGAAAGAGTTCTGGTGGATGGACAACACCTTCCAGGGTGGATAGCACCGAAATAGTGATAGCGTACATCACTGCAACATGATGAATTAGTCGAAACGGAACGTAGGGTCATCAGCTATTCCATGACTATGACTGATGAGTTTGAATTTAGAGATCGTGAATCACTGTCGGACTGTAGTTTGGAAACCATCCACTCCCCCAATTTGCTTATGTTGCACCTCTCTTTTATTTAAAATCATTCAGTGTTTGTGGAATGTTATGGTAGCCGTAGTAACAATATGATTTACATTGCGCAATGTCTAGTTTTCTGCGAGAGGCCGTGCATCAGAACGTTTTTATGTCAGTTTAAAATCTGACACAGACCTCGAAGCCGTGGCAGAAAAACAAAATGTGTGGCAGTGTACAAAGCGTGTTACAGCAGAAAAAAAAATGTTTCAAACAATGAGACAGGGCCACAGGGAGCGACTCTTGCGGTTTACAGTATAGTCCGCGGGATACGATCATTCTCGTGCATTACAGATGATGAAGTCCTAAACTGGCCTGTGCAGTGGATCAAAAGCTGTATATTTAATTGGATCATCCCACACCACCACCAGCAGCAGTTTGACAGCTAAATTCAATGACGGACGGGGTGTCCTGTTAGGAATGCTAGGAGGAATGCTGTTCTTAGAAGCATCGCAACAACTCTCTCTCTGCACTGGACCTACGTCACAGGTATGCTTCTTCGCCACAGCAACGGCGCCTAGGTGATTTCTACGTCGGATGAAGTTAGTGGAGTTTTATAGTTCACAATTTTTTTATGTTGGATGCAACAGAATAACGATGATAGCATGTTAGGCTGGTAGATGGGAATGGACGCAGATCTGCTTCGGACTGTAGTATCTGTATGTAGTTTGGAGACACACCACAATGAACACATATCCACCAAATGGTCTAAACACGGTCTTATTGTGTTTCTACATGGGTTGCAGAAGTTGCTGGATATGGCATTCTCCAACTTCTGCTCAGTTCCAACTTAAATTGTAACGATCACATGCGCAAAGCTTCAGAAATAGGAGCAGTGCAGAATCACATTCAAAATTAGATAATTTTATTACTAGGCTGCATCGTAGGCTATGTTAGCCGCACTGCTGGTGTGGTAGTACACAAGATGAAGGCATTGGTGGCAATCTCATTATCCCTCGGTCCACAATGGACGCGCGGGACGAAATGAACTCGTCGCTCTAAGTTGGTGCGCAGCTCGTCGTCAGACTGCAAAACAAAGTCCCTGCAGAATATAATACCCTGGGCCATATTTATTTATTTATTTATTTATGCATGTATTTTACCTGGCAAGATTAGGGCCTTCAGGCCCTCTCTTTCACCTAACCAGGCATACTCAGATTGAACGAGTTACAGTTTCTACTTAACATTAAGGACATATAGCCTATTATGCAGTATTGATGTTAAAGAAACAAATAGATATTATAACAGTAGTACAATGATAATTATAACAATAAAAAATAATTATAACAATCAATAATAATAATAATAATAATAATAGTAATAATAATAATAATAATAATAATAATAATGACTATGTATATGAAAGTAAATATACTTTTCTTTTCTGAATGTCAGTCCCATTGTTAGTTGGGAATTTTCTCGTTATGTTCTTGCAGCTTGTGAGTTATTCTCATCGAGCAGAGACATAAGACGATAGAATGGGGTGAAAGAGATTTAAGTTCTTATGAGGCGTGATGGTACGGAAACAACCCCCAGCTTGTCACAAGCGAGTAAAGCATCCTGGACAGAGGATGCCGTTTTTATCAAGACTGACCCTGACCGCATTTTGGACAAGCCCTCCACCTCCCCCAATGTGTACAGGGAGGAGAACGATTTGGTATCATACTTTCTTGTATTCTACTGAGACTTGGAACTCGTAGAGATTGCTGGCGTTTGTTCACCAGCAGGTGATGACGTGGTACGCTTCATCGCCCGTCATCCCGTCATTTGCCCTGATGACACCCATTCTGACCAGGGGCCTTCCCCAGGGGCGCCACCCAGCCGCAGCACAGGCCATCTGGATGGATGGCCATTGCCGGGAGCCCCGATGCCGCAGGGTGACAGGCCTCTATGCCTTGGCATACGTGGGGAGTTAACGGCGCAGGCATTTGCAGAGTGATCCCCGTTTAGTCAGGGGGCTACAACCACCAGGGTACATGGAGGCCCCACCACAATGGACTGGCTACCGTGCTGGATATCAGATGCAAAGAATTCTATGGTCCTCGTCGGCGCGAAAACGACAATGCATAGTGGGTGGGGGAAAGCGCATCCAGGAAGGTGTCCTCGCTCAAGAGATGGAGGATGAGCGGGACTGCAATGCCACGACGAGAAAGTGGGCTAAAGATCTCAATGCACGATGGACACGATGCACCATGTAAGGCGCCCTTCCCCAACTGGCTCGCTCTTCGGGAAAATATTTAAAATGGAGGTCAAACCCTACCACATAAAGGCCGAAAGGTGTGTGACTCCTTTTAGTCACCTCTTACGACAGGCAGGAGTACCTCGGACCCGCAGGGGGGGGGTGAGATTTGGTCCTACAAAAGAATGTTAAAAAGTAGGTGGACTGACAAGATAATGTATGAGGTTCTCTGCAGAAGAAAGGGACATATGGAAAACACTGACCAAAAGAAGGGTTAGGATGATAGGACGTCTAGTAAGACATCTGGGAATAAACTCCATTGTACTACAGGGAGCTGCAGGGTAAAAACTGTAGGGAAAAACAAAGACTGGAACACATCCAACAAATAATTGAGAACGCACGCTGCCACCCTCCACAACATTATAAAAGGAAATATATTGTTTGCTACATTTTTGGTGTTTTTGCAGTGAAACTTCGTGAGGCATGACGTTTTAAAGAATCGGGAGTGTTGTCACTGGCATAAATATATCACAATGTTCCAGTACATTTCTCCTCGATATAATGACTGATGACCCTTCCAATTTCTTATTTACAATAATTTAATACATATTTTGGAAATAGACGTTTCAGAGGTAAACTATGTTTTCATATTTTTACTAGTTATCCAGTGGTCACTGGCTCTGTAGACCATGTGCTACGTTCTGTCCGCTGACGTTCCCTCCCAATTAACGACATTCAAAGTTGCCAAAATTCTTCTTTATGTCGTCTTCCCGTCTGCTTCTTGGGCTACCCAGAGATCATTTTGTTGTAACGTTGGCACGAACGCTTATATAGGAAGTCGGGTCTCTGGCATACGGGTAACGTGACGTGTTCATTCAAGTCCTCTGCTCTTGTAATATTGTAGAAAGTTGGGCCGGTTCATCTTCTCATAAATTTCGGTAGTCCTTCTTGCTCTTAAAGTATCTCCGTCTCTCAATGGGCTACAGATCCTTCCCATGGCCTTTTTTTAAATTTTTAACGTTAGAAACTTTTGCATCTCCCTTTCAATTATTGTCCACTTTCTGAACTACAGAGGAGAACGGCACTGTTAGCTGCAACAGGCAAAACACGTGCTTTGTTGGTGCTGTACATTTTAGCGTTTTTGACCGAAGTAAATTCTCACTGCAGTGTCCGTCTTCGGCGAGCCAGTGTAAAGGTGTGTACAGAAACAGCTAAGTGTCAAATCCGTGTAATAAGCACGTTAATGTATGTATTAAAGCCAACTTCCAAATTTTCCTTTGTGTAAGACCGCGTATACAAGATAAGTGTGCCGATTTGAAGTTCTGCGGTCGCATATTGAACTACGCGTCGCTTCTGCATAACCTTTCATTAATTGCATCTATACCCGTTTATATTGTCATACATTGTGAAATTTCAAACATTCGCGAACGCTGCGATAAACTCGTGCTGTTCTCGTCAATTGTAGGCTTAAACTACTAGTGCTGTTTAAAATTTTTTAGAACAGTACGCCTATCCTCGTTCAAAAAATCGTACTCTAATTTCATGGTATAGTTACGTGAGAAATAGGTCATTTTTGAGAATTTTCGGACGTATACAAAACTATTTTTCACAAGTTACCGGTACGAGTGTTTTGAATACGTAACTTGTTTCGTAGCAAATCAGAGCTTGTGGTTCACAGTTACTACCAAAGAGTACAATAACCCTGAATTTTATTGTATATCAACGCAAGTAAACGTGTGTTTTTGAGAATTTTCGGAAGCTATCGTTGTCCTTTGTAGTAAATCGTCGTGATTTAGTTACTGTAGTAGATATTCTTACATATAGTGTTACATCTAGTTTTTCCTTGCAGATCTACATTTATCCTAATATAACTATGTTTCCGAGTTTGCTAACAACTACAATTAACCTCAAAGTTTTAGGAAACAAGTAATTTTTACCGCAGGTCATTGTGTTGCCTTAACAGAGATCTGTTTTGCGTATTTGCTTTCGTTCTTAAAGAGGATTAGCAACGTAAGCTCAACAGATTAAAAGATAATCAGCAGGATTAATTTTAACTTATTTGTACACTGTCCTGTATGCATTGCATCAGTCAGAATGCATGCCCGCTCTCGAACACGGGATGAGTTGGTTGACGTTCGCAAGCGGCTGTAAATCGCCCTGACTACTACCAAACGATTGGCAATTTCTGAGTCGATGTGCTGGGAGAGCTCCCGTGAGTCGCGTTCCTGTTATATCGATACCAATACCAGAGGTACCTCAAGTACTGTCCTCTCTTGTGGATCCTGTCTCCTCTGCAGAAAGTACAAGATCTGCCATTAGTAGTCCACGTGACTGTGAGTGGCGCGTCAGTGGTAGATCGAGGCGTCCTGCAAGGAGCGGATGGGGACGAGTGAGGACTCAGGGTACTGTACTTATCACACCAACCAACAAGTTTGACGTGCTGTCTTTCACTCAAACACACTGAGTCAGCGGGGATCATTTCACCGGTTTCGGGGAAACTGTTTTATCCGATGTGAAGAGAAGGCAAACACAAAAGGGTAGGGGTCAATTAATCATCGGTAGTTCAAATGTACATCGGATGATGGTACCCATTAGGGAAATGGCAGCAAGGGACAGGAAATAACAACAGGAGCACTCAATGTATATGCCTGGGGATTCGGCATGTTGAAGAGGCTATTGCAGCAGCCATTGAAGGAACAGGGCACAACCAGCTGAAAATAGTAGCACGCGTTGGAACAAATTATGCCTGTTATCTGGGCTCTGAGGTCACACTTTAGTCTTCCAGCCACTGGCAGAGGAGGTTGAGAAGATCAGCCTTGGGCTTGGAGTTCCAACCAAGTTCAGGAATGAACCAGAGACTTCGAAGTTCTGTGACAAGCTAGGCTGCAGCTTCATGGACTTACGCCGCACGGCTGAGAATTGTAGAGTCCCCATACACGGGTCAGACGTGCACTGTACACCAGAGGCTGCTACTCAGATAGCTGACGGTGTGTGGGGTGCACACAAGGTTTTTTTAGGTTAGGCGACTCTCCATCCAATCCAGATAATGACAGCTGTAGGAAAACCAGAAGTATCAGTCTAAGATAGAAAGAAATGCCTCCCACACGTGATAGTATTAAAATACTCATTGTAAACTGCCGAAACATTCGCAACAGTGTACCAGAGTTTGAAGTGCTCATGAAAAACAGTGAAGCTAAAGTAACACTGGGGACAGAAAGCTGGTTGTAACTTCAAATTGATAGCAGTGAGATTTTTGGGTAAAATTTGAGTGTATATCGGAAGGACTGACAACTGGGAAATGGAGGTGGTGTATTTGCCACACTAGACAAGAAACTCAAATCACCGACATAGAAATTGAAGCTGTATGTGAGATTGTTTGGGCAAGACTCAGTATCACGGGTGGCCATAAAATGATAAAAGGATCTTTCAGTCACCCACCAAGCTCATCTCCTAAAGCAACCGAAAACTTTATAGGAAACCGAAGTTCGCTGGTACGTAAGTTCCCCAATCATACAGTATTCATCGGTGGAGACTTTAATCATTCAACAATTAATCGGGAAAATTACTGTTTTGTTAGTGATGTGCATGATACGACATCCTGTGAAACAGTACTAAATGCGTTCTCTGAAAACTACCTAGAACGGACAGTTAAGGTAACGTATTACCCGAAATCCGAACAGCTACTAAACTCGGACTGTTCTTAAATGCCATACTATTAATTTTATCGGTGTCTAATGCACTCACTTTTTCAGTCGCCGATCTGCTCAATATGCCACGCGGAATTACTGTCTTTTCTCATACACAAAATTACTTTAAAAATCCGTACTTTCTAAAAAAACACACAGGAATAAGTATGCCTTCACTTTAAAACACTTTTGGAACATGTATTACAACTAAAACCGGCTAACTAAAGTTCCTTCGAAGCTCATACTACACACAACCTACCGTTGAAAGGCTGGGCTCCGACTACCTAGACTGCTGTAAGCATTTTATACCTCCAAGAGAAAAGGCGCGCGAAGAATATTCCGTTCTGATTGATTAATTTTCTTTAAGGCCAACAGAAAAACATTAATCTCCCGCGTTAGTCTGCGCTTATCATAACTAAACAATCCACAAATAACACACTTTCGAACTGTACTTTTTCCCGAAATAAATATTTAACATTCTAGTATTTTGTTTATACGTCACGTTATTAAATACTTTCGTTTGCACTCGAATTACCTTTCCTTTAGCATAAACTTATTTAACAGATTATGATACAAAATCCCCTGTCGTCTTCATTCACACTGCCTTAAAAATTTCTCACTCTAGTTCGTACAGCGTTTATCAGTAAAACAGTGATCTACATGTTTACTGTACACCACATTCACCCATCATTCACACTACTAAAGGGATATACAAAACTGCAAAAGCACAAATAAACAAAAAATCCTTCAAGAAATAAACAGAACAAGTCCAAAAAACATTCTCTTGACTTGATTCTTGAATCTCTCTGTGCACTACTGTACTCTGGTGGATGAATATTAGAACTACGTACTCGACTGAACCCGCTTCAGACCATCTGTCACTGTGCACGCATGAGTCTTTCTGCCGATACACAGGCTCTAGACAGGAGGGATATAAGGTGCCACGCTTCAGTGTCATATCTCAATGTTGAACTGGAAACTTTTAGCAGAGGGCAGGAGCATGTAGAGGAACTATGGCTCACGTTTAAGAGGTAGTTGACCATGCACTGGATAGATAGTAGAATAGGAACCGTCCGTGGTATACGGTCACTGTAAAGAGACTTCTAAAGGAACAGAGGTTACTGCATAATAGGTGTAAACAAAGCTTAGACCTATATACATAGAGATGCTGAATGAAATACGTTTGGTTTTCAAGAGAGCAGTACATGATGTCTTCAATGACTACCTTAGCAAAATATGGTCAAACAGTCTTTCACAAAAAAATTCTGGTCGTATGTAAAGGCTGTTAGTGCCAAGCAAGATCGTAAGAGATGGAAAAGAGCCACCGTGGTACAACAACCGAGTTAGAAAACTGCTGGTGAAGCAAAGGGAACTTCACAGCAAACATAAACATAGCCAAAGCCTTGCAGACAAACAAAAATTACGCGAAGCGAAATATAGTGTGAGGAGGGCTATGCGAAAAGCATTCAATGAATTAGAAAGTAAAGTTCTATGTACTGACTTGGCACAAAATCCTAAGAAATTTTGGTCCTATGTCAAAGCGGTAGGTGAATCAAAACAAAATGTCCAGATACTCTGTGACCAAACAGAGGATGACAGACTAAAGGCCGAAATACTAAATGTCTTCTTCCAAAGCTGTTTCACAGAGGAAGACTGCACTGTAGTTCCTTCTCTAGATTGTCGCACAGATGACAAAATGGTAGATATCGAAATAGAAGACAGAGGGATAGAGAAACAATTAAAATCGCTCAAAAGAGGAAAGGCCGCTGGACCTGATGGGATACCATTTCGATTTTACACAGAGTACGCGAAGGAACTTGCCCCCCTTCTTGCAGCGGTGTACCGTAGGTCTCTAGAAGAGCGAAGTGTTCCAAAGAATTGGAAAAGGGCACAGGTCATCCCCGTTTTCAAGAAGGGACGTCGAACAGATGTGGAGAACTATAGACCTATATCTCTAACGTCGATCAGTTGTAGAATTTTGGAACACGTATTATGTTCGAGTATAATGACTTTTCTGGAGACTAGAAATCTAGTCTGTAGGAATCAGCATGGGTTTCGAAAAAGACGGTCGTATGAAACCCAGCTCGCGCTATTCGTCCACGAGACTCAGAGGGCCATAGACACGGGTTCACAGGTAGATGCCGTGTTTCTTGACTTCCGCAAGGCGTTTGACACAGTTCCCCACAATGGTTTAATGAACAAAGTAAGAACACATAGACTATCAGACCAATTGTGTGATTGGATTGAAGAGTTCCTAGATAACAGAACGCAGCATGTCATTCTCAACGGAGAGAAGTCTTCCGAAGTAAGAGTGGTTTCAGGTGTGCCGCAGGGGAGTGTCATAGGACCGTTGCTATTCACAATATACATAAATGACCTGGTGGATGACACCGGAAGTTCACTGAGGCTTTTTGCAGATGATGCTGTGGTGTATCGAGAGGTTGCAACAATGGAAAATTGTACTGAAATGCAGGAGGATCTGCAGCGAATTGACGCATGGTGCAGGGAATGGCAATTGAATCTCAATGTAGACAAGTGTAATGTGCTACAAAATAGCAGGTCAGCAACTGGAAGCTTCCATAAATTATCTGGAAGTACGCATTAGGAGTGATTTAAAATGGAATGATCATATAAAGTTGATCGTCGGTAAAGCAGATGCCAGACTGAGATTCATTGGAAGAATCCTTAGGAAATGCAATCCGAAAACAAAGGAAGTAAGTTACAGTACGCTTGTTCGCCCACTGCTTGAATACTGCTCAGCAGTGTGGGATCCGTTCCAGATAGGGTTGATAGAAGAGATAGAGAAGATCCAACGGAGAGCAGCGCGCTTCGTTACAGGATCATCTGGTAATCTCGAAGGCGTTACGGAGATGCAGGAGAGACGCTCAATAGCTCGGTACGGGCTTTTGTTAACGTTTCGAGAACATACTTTCACCGAAGACTCAAGCAGTGTATTGCTCCCTCCTACGTACATCTCGCGAAGAGACCATGAGGATAAAATCAGAGAGATTAGAGCCCACACAGAAGCATACCGACAATCCTTCTTTCCACGAACAATACGAGACTGGGTATGAAGTAAAATTTGTGACCAGACTGAGGACTTCTTGGGAGGGAGAACACAGCATGTTATCTTGGATGGAGAGTCATCGTCAGATGTGCAAGTAAATTCGGTTGTGTCCCAGGGAAGTGCGGTAGAACCCTTTGCCGTTCATGATATATTTTAATGACCTTATATATATTAATAGTAATTCAGAATTTCTGCATATGATGGAGTTATCTATGACGAAAGAAGCTGCATAAATATTCAGTCATATCTTGGTAAGATTTCAATGTGGTTCAAAGACTGGCAGCTTGCTTTAAATGTTCAGAAACGTAAAATCGTACACGTCACTAAACGAAAAAACGTAGTATCCTATGACTATAATATCAATGAGCCGCTGTTGGAATCGCCCAACCTATACAAATTCCTGGGTGTAACACTTTGTAGGGACATGAAATCGAATGACCACATAGGTTCAGTCGCGGTAAATTTCGGTTTATTGATAGAATACACGGAAAGCGCAGTCAGTCTACAAAGAAGATTGCTAACAAATCACTCGTGCCACCTATTGCAGAATATTGCTGAGGTGCTTGGGACCGTTACCAAATATGACTAACATGGAACATTGAACATGAACAGAGAAGGACAGCACGAATGGTCACAGGTTTGTTTGATCCTTGGGGGAGTGTCTCAGAGATACTGAAGGAACTGAACTGTCAGACTGTTGGAGATAACGTAAATTATACCGAGAAAGTCTGATGATGATAATGATGATGTTTGGTTTATGCGGCGCTCAACTGCGCGGTTATCAGCGCCCGTACAAATTCCGAACCTTTGCTCAGCCCAATCTCGCCACTTTCATGATGATGATGAAATGAAGAGGCAAACACCCAGTCATCTCGAGGCAGGTGAAAATCCCGGATCAAACCAACCCGCCGGGAATCGAACCCGGGACCCCGTGCTCGGGAAGCGAGAACGCGACGACAAGACCACGAGCTGAGGACCCGAGAAAACAGAGTTTCAACAGGCGGCTTTAAATGATAAATATAGGAATATACTACAGTCCCCTACGTATCGCTCACATATGGATCGTGAGGATAAGATAAGAATCATTACTGTACGCACAGGGGCGTTCAAACAATCATTCGTCCCGCGTTTCATACGTGAATAGAAGGGGAAATAGCTCTCCTAACTTGTACAGCAGGACGTTCCCTCTGTCAATGCACTTCACATTGGTTTGTAAAGTATAGATGGCATATGTAGTTACAGATCTTTATTTTCGCAGAATGTGATATGGCTTTAGATTTGAGCGTATCTCTGAGGACATAAAGACATCTGGAGGCAGCGAAAAATCTTTCACTTACATCGATGGGTATTTCATTATAACAGTTGTACCAACTTCCCATGTACTTGAAATGATCAACTGACTTGAACGTGTCTGCGTCACTGTGACGTGCTCTTCTGCATATTTAGTTCTGCCTACTTGCTTATGTTCTGTTTTTCAGGGCTCCTACCTCAATCGGTAAAAATGAAACCCTTACAGGATCACTTTGTTGTCCGTCCGTCACTCCATCTTTCTGCCCGACAGTCAAAAATTCTTCTCCTCCGTAACGAGTAGACGTATCAAGTTGAAATTTATGCCACGTACTAAGATCTAAGGTCGCTAGGTAGTATTTTTTATGCTCGCAAACACACTTACCAAAACTTGTAGCGTACATCACGTAGGCCGAGTTTCATTTCATTTCGCAAGCACCAAGATTTCACGTTACAACTACAGAAAGAATTCCGAAAATTGTTAACTTGTTGTTGTTGTTGTTGTGGTCTTCAGTCCTGAGACTGGTTTGATGCAGCTCTCCATGCTACTCCATCCTGTGCACGCTTCTTCATCTCCTAGAACCCACTGCAGGTCCCATTCTTCTGAATCTACTTAGTGTAGTCATCTCTTGGTCTCCCTCTACGATTTTTACCCTCTACGCTGCCCTCCAACACTCAATTGGTGATCCCTTGATGCCTCAGAGCATGTCCTACCAACCGATCCCTTCTTGTAGTCAAGTTGTGCCACAAATTTCTCTTCTCACCATTTCTATTCAATGCCTCCTCATTAGTTACGTGATCTACACATTTAATCTTCAGCATTCTTCTGTAGCACAACATTTCGAAAGCTTCTATTCTCTTCTTGTACAAACTATTTATCGTCCACATTTCACTTCCATACATGGGTACACTCCATACAAATAACTTCAGAAACGACTTCCTGACATTTAAATCTAAACTCGATGTTAACAAATTTCTCTTCTTCAGAAACGCTTTCGTTGCCATTGACAGTCTACATTTTATATCCTCTCTACTTCGACCATCATCAGTTATTTTGCTCCCCAAATAGCAAAACTCCTTTACTACTTTAAGTGTCTCATTTCCAAATCTAATTCCAGCAGCATCACCCGATTTAATCCGACTACAGTCAAGACATTGTCCATTCCGTTCAATTGCTTTTCCAGGTACTTTGCTGTCTCTGACAGAATTACAATGTCATAGGCGAACCTCAAAGTTCTTATTTCTTCTCCACGGATTTTAATACCTACTTTGTATTTTACTTTACCGGCTGCTGTGGCCGAGCGGTTCTAGGCGCTACGGTCGCAGGTTTGAATCCTGCCTCGGGCATGAATGTGTGTGATGTCCTTAGGTTAGTTAGGTTTAAGTAGTTCTAAGTTCTAGGGGACTGACGACCTCAGATGTTAAGTCCCATAGTGCTGAGAACCATTTGAACCATTTTTGTATTTTTCTTTTGTTTCCTTTACCGCTTACTCAATATACAGATTGAATAACATCGGGAATAGGCTCATACCCTGTCTCACTCCCTTCCCAACCACTGCTTCCTTTTCTTGCCCCTCGTCTCTTATAACAGCCACCTGGTTTCTGTACTAATTGTAAATAGCATTTCGCTCCCTGTATTTTATCCCGGCCACCTTCAGAATTTGAAAGAGAGTATTCCAGTCAACATTGTCAAAAGCTTTTCTAAGTCTACAAATGCTAGAAACGTAGGTTTGCCTTTCCTTAATCTATTTTCTAAGATAAGTCGGAGGGTCTGTATTGCCTCACGTGTTCCAACATTTCTGCGGAATCCAAACTGATCTTCCCCGAGGTCGACTTCTACCAGTTTTTCCATTTGTCTGTAAAGAATTCGTATGTTAAATACTCCTTTTTCTCAGGAATGGGTTGACATATCAGGTTGAAACTTACGTCACGCACGAAGGTCAAAGGTCGCTTGGCAGTGACAGAAATTTAAACTTCTATGTCAATGCAATCTAAAGACAGGGCATTTATGTCACATATGTTGATACTACCAAACTCACCCATCAACAGCTATAGGGTCTTCCCGCTGACCGAGGCTCATGAAAATTTGGCAAGAAGCGAGGTTTCACAGTACAAGTAAAGAAAAAAATCCGAAAATGGTTAATTTGTAATTATGTAAAACGAAAAAGCGTTTTTCATTTTTTATCAGACTGTCAGTCTGTCCGTCCGTTTGTTCAGAGGCCATTTTCTCATGAACGTGTAGAAGCATCAAGATGACATTTATGTCACTTGCTGAGCTCTGTGATCCCTTGGCAGTGTAATAAAATTTCGCTTCTAAGTTAATGTTGTCAAAAGATAGGGCCATTTACACTGATGAGCCAAAACATTATGAACATATAAACCCGTCCAGGCGATAGCAGCGTCACATGGCGAAGAATGACTGCTAGTGAGACATACGCACGGTGCATGAAGTATGAAGGAGCGTGGTGTTGGTGGTGTTGGACGGGTAAGGCGCGCGATCTATCTGTGTCTGACAGAGGACACATTATGATGGCCTTGAGGGCTCGGCATGAGAATTGCGGAAACTGCACCGATTTG
Organism: Schistocerca gregaria; assembly: GCF_023897955.1. Classification (NCBI taxonomy): domain Eukaryota; kingdom Metazoa; phylum Arthropoda; class Insecta; order Orthoptera; family Acrididae; genus Schistocerca; species Schistocerca gregaria. Next base: position 684,126,766 of record NC_064923.1, read on the forward strand.
TCGCGTATTCGAGGAGTTCTGTGGTGAGCGTCTTCAACGCGTGGTGAAACCATATCCAGACGTCATGGGGTTTGGCAGCCACCCCTCGTTACAGATGTCGGACGTAGTATGGTGGGCAGACTGTTAAAACAGGGCAGGCGGCGAATCGCCAACTATGAGTGAAATGGGCACTTGACCATCGGCACTAGAGGTTGGCGCATTGGCAGATCGTTGCATCATCTGATGAATCTCGACACCTTCTTCATCATGCCGACGGGAGGGTGCGAATACGTTATCCAGGGGAACAGCTCCTGTACTGCGGGACGGAGACAAGCTAGCGGAGGCTCCATTCTGCTCTAGAGAACATTCACGTGGGCATCCGTGAGTCCAGTAGAGCTCGTGCAAGGCACATAGACGGCTGAGGAGTATCGTACAGTGGTTGCTTCCATTTCACAAGACCGGGAGTGTGATGGAGTGGTCCGAGGAACACAGTGGCAAGTTCCAATTGATGTGCTGCTCCCCCAGCTCGTCAGATCTGAACCCGATCGAACACATCTGGAATGGAATTGAACGTGGCGACAGAGCTCATCGTCTTCCTTCCCGGAATTTACGGGAATTAGGTGACTTGTGACTACAGATGTGGTGCCAACTCTCTCCAGCGACCTACCAGGGCCTCATTGCTCCCATGCCACGATGCGTCATCCAAAGATGGACATACCGGCTCTTAGGTAGGTGGTCATAATGTTCTGGCTGATCAGTTCATGTCATATATTTTGATACTCTGAACAGCTATCTCGCCAGCGTCAGTGTCGTTAACAGGCAAAAATGGTCGAGATTCTCGAGTCCCGGGATCAATGAACTGTCTGTATACATAATTAAGTTTGTACTGAATGCTGAGAGTGCCCGTCATATTGGCACATGACGAATTTTTTTGTTTATTGATGAAAAGCCCTGTTTTACTGCTAATACGGTGACCCTTTTGTCTTGTTCCTTCTTCCTCACTAACAACGTCGTCTGCTAAGCAAATATCTGAAACCTGCCACCCTCCATTCGTAGCTCATTAGACTCTTCAACTACGCTCTCCCTGCGGACTTCCTCCAGGTGAGAGTAAACAGTACGCACAACAGTCCACCTCCCTCTCCTCCGGGTGAGAGTAAACAGTACGCACAACAGTCCACCTCCCTCTCTTAATCCAATACTTATGGGAAGATTGCGAATATGTTCCTCCAGTTCATACTATCACTCTTGATTCGCTTATACTTAATCTAATCATTCCAGTGAGTTTATTTTGAATTAGTAACTCCTTAAAAGTCTTATAGAAGCTTTCTCGATTAATGCAGCCTCTTTGAAAACGTATGAACAGTACTTTGCCTTTCCTATTCCTTTCCCCATATTTTTCAAGACTTTGTCTGAGAGCAAACAAATTGTCGGTAGTTGAACGGTTTGGACGGTATTCAGTCAAATATTCTTCCATGATATTTTCTGAAGATGGTTTTAGCTTTTCTAAAATAATAGTAGAAATGATATTGCATGAAAAGTTAAGCAAACTGTTATAGGACATCTTACAAACACCATGAGCTACATGAAAAAAAGTGTACCCAGTATGTCCTTTCACAAATATTTACAAGCTGTGGAAGGCAAATAATCAAGATCGGAAGTACACTGATACCTCAGTAGGTGGCGCACTTCGTCTTGTCTCCTTCTTGTATATTGGACAAATGACTGTTGTCTTCTGTCTGTCTAGCAACCTCCCAGTCTTCCAAATTATCAGATTGAGTTTCCACAGCTCGGTCTGTAGTCTGCTTCCTTGCATAGACCGTTTCCTTTCCTGGTATTTTATTGCTTTTCATCTTCCGTATGGCATTCACTATGTCTTCGTCCGTGATATCAGTCTCTGTCTCACTAGCTTCTTCTTTGTTTTCACCGAAACTTAGCTGTGCGTTACGGCAGCTGAGTAGCTTGTTGATACATTCTCCCCATCGCTCTACGACTGATCTAGCGGCCACAGCGATGAAAGCTTTTCTTGCTGTTTCCACAAGTTAAAAAAATCTCCTACGGTCAGGGTTAAGCCTGTTCAGTTTTCCGTTTTCAAGGATTTTTGTTAGTTACTTTCTCTTTTCAGTTCTCAGTACTCTCAATGTAACTCTGCACGTTTCCAGGTAAGTTTCCTTCAGTGTGTCATTATCTATATCCTGCAACCGTAACTCAATTGCTTTTCTCCTCCTCTTAATTACATCTTAGCATTCCTTACTAAATCATCGCCTTTTCCCTTTTTTCTTTCTACCCAACACTTTATTCCCTGCATCATTCACGGCTGTCTTCACAGTGTTTTAAGATACTTTTTTTTCCTTTCGTTCTTTGCGATTAGTTGCAAGGTCGCAGCTCCGTTCCCAAGAAATCCTCTTTCTGATGACGTAGTCGGAACAATGTGAGTAGTGTTCTCCTGGTAAACGTTATGTCCTTTCTACGCCTAGGTATCAAAGTTGAACATGCTATTCTCGGAGCTTGGTTACATAAAAAACACTGTATTAGGGGGCGATCAAAAAGTTTCCGTTCCAAGGCCGTACAATCCTGAATAGGTATGCTAATCAGCTAAAATCACCGTGAGCATCGAGGCAATTATTCCACCGACTTAGCAGGTTGAAGTCCGCCCCCGGTAGCTGAGTGGGCAGCGCGACAAATGTCAGCCCTAATCGCCCGGGTTCGATTCCCGACTGGGTCGGAGGTTTTCTCCGCTCAGGGACTGGGTGTTGCATTGTCCGAAACATCATCGTCTCATCCCCATTGACACGCAAGTCGCCGAAGTGGCGTCAAATCGAAAGAACGGTCTACCCGACGGGAGGCCCTAATCACACGGCATTTACAATTAGCAGGTTGAAGACACCCTGTTTGGTAAAATACAGTGTGCTGCTGCGTGAAGAAGTCTGTAATTGCCTGCTGCACATTCTCGTCCTACAGCAACTGTCGACTCTTCGAGGCCTTTTTAAGGGACCGGAGGTGTGACAATCACGTGGGGAGGCAATCAGTACTACGAGGGCTGGAACTTTAATAGTGGCAACTATTCATTTACAGTTCTTACAAAATAAATACGTGTTTCAAAGTTTTACTGACCTTCAAATTAGTCACCAGCATTGTGCATAACCCGTTGCCAGCGATGTGGAAGACGTAAGATACTCTTAGCAGTGCCAGTTGTGTTGACAGTTCGAGCGGCGCGGTCTCTTGCCCGACGAATTTGTAGCAGTTCTGAAGCGAATGCCGTGAAGTGTTTTCTTCAGTTTAGAAATCGAGTTGAACTCACGAGGGCCTAAGACCGGGGAGTGCAGTAGGTGGTATAGCACTTAGCAGCCCCATCAGTCAAACTAATCTGTAACAGCTTGCACTGTACGTGCATTGTCCTGCAAAATGTTGGTCATGTCCTGCAGAAAGTGTCATCACTTCTGTCTGTATGCTGATCGTAGGTTGTGTTCCAAAAATCAACAGCTGATCGTAGGTTGTGTTCCAAAAATGAACAGCATAGAGACAGAAGTGGTGACACTTTCTGCAGGACCTGACTATCATTTTGCAGGACAATGCTCAAGTACGTACAGTGCAAACTGTTACAGATTTGTTTGACTGGTGGGGCTGCTAAGTGCTAAACACCGTGCACTGCTCGTAAAGTTATTTTGTAAGAACGGTAACAATAGTAGCGTTGCATTGAGGAAATACTGCCGACAGAAATAGTCGCGTACAGGCCCATTATCAATTAACGGACTACAGAATATGACCAGAAAACGTCAGGAAACAGGCGAATGAAGTGTTGCAGCGGTGAGAGAGAAATGCCTCATTCCTATGGCAGTTATCGAAGTAGCTGTAGCTATAGCCGACCGTGCAGCACATGCCTCAGAATTTGCATCCATTGCTCGTGCTGTGTCACGGCAGTTATCTTTCCCCTGGTCAAAAGTTCAAAAGATTTAGTGACGCATGTTACAATCGTATCCTTACACGATACTAAATGTGCACCAGATGAAGCCACAAGATATGCTACAGTGCCGTGACTTTGCCTCTCTTTTGTGGCACGCAGGGAGATGGATGACATGTGGCTGGGGAGTCATCTTTGGACAAACGAGGCACATTTTACTCGGCACGGTGCCGTGAATGCACGGAACTGTTGCCCATGAGGTTCTACTCCGACACATGTTCTGCAGGAACATCCACTGCGCTCAGTTTATATGACTGTGTGGTGTGGTTTCACAAGCTCCTTCATTCTCCGTCCATTTTTCTTCGAGGAGATGACACCTCTTGGGCCTCTTTGGTGTACAGTGACATCTGCACGTTACAAGGACCTCCTTGGCAACTCGTGATTTCTGCTTTGCAAGAACACAACTGTATGCACACCACTGCTTTTATGCAAGATCGTGGGACACCACATGTCGTTTTCCAGGTTAATGATTTGCTTCGAGAGACCTCCGGTAATGACCGCATCATGTCTGGTCAATTTCACGATGTGTGGCCTTCCAGATCCCCCGACCTAAATCCATGTGACTTATCGTTGGGAGGATATCTGAAAGATCACGTCTATCGGGGATGTATCCTGACACTTCTTGATCTGAGGGATAACATACGATGACATAGCTCTGACTATATCAGATCCTCTGCGAGCAGTTGTCGACCGTGCCGTGTTACGTATGCAGTATGTCACTGAATCGGGAAACCGCATGGAATTCACGTTGTGGCCATATCCTAATAAAAGTGCCACAACCACCGTTATTATGTGTTTCATTGTTCCTTCCCATTTCCCGCACCCACGCCACACTCTGACTGCCTAGAGCGCCTTATTTTCAACTGGTGGCAGAAAGAGCAACTACACAACAAAAAAAGTTTTCATCACCTCGGTTCCGAGAGTTTCGGAACCTGTACAGAAAAATTGAAATAGATATTAACATAAACATCATTTCCACCCTTTTTATTTCTCATGAAAACCACACATTGCATGTTGTACCACCATACAGCGAGACCTTCAGAGGTGGTGGCCCAAACTGCTGTAAACATCGGTACCTCTAACGCCCAGTAGCACGACCTCTTGCATTAATGCATGCCTGTATTCGTCGTGGCATACTATCCACAAGTTCATCAAGGCACTCTTGGTCCAGACTGTCCCACTGCTCAACGGCGATTCGGCGTAGATCCCTCAGAGTGGTTGGTGGGTCACGTCGTCAATAAACAGCCCTTTTCAATTTATCCCAGGCATGTTCGATAGGGTTCACGTCTGGAGAACATGCTGCCCACTCTAGCCGAGCGATGTCGTTCTCCTGAAGGAAGTCATCCTCAAGATGTGCAAGATGGGGGTGCTAATTGTCGTCCATGAAGACGAATGCGTCGCCAATATGCTGCCATATGGTTGCACTGTCGGTCGGAGGATGGCATTCACATATCGTACAGCCGTTACGGCACCTTCCATGAAGGCGTACGTCAGCCCCACAAAATGCCACCCCAAAACAGCAGGGAACCTCCAGCTTACTGCACTCGCTGGATATTGTCTAAGGCGTTCAGCCTGACCGGGTTGCCTCCAAACAAGTCTCCGACAATTGTCTGGTTGAAAACATATGTGACGCTCATTGGTGAAGAGAACGTGATGCCAATCCTGAGCGGTCCATTCGGCATGATGTTGGTCCCGTCTGTACCGGGCTGCATGGTGTCGTGCTTGCAAAGATGGACCTCGCCATGGACGTCGGGGGTGAAGCTGCGCATCATGCAGCCTATTGCACACACTTTGAGTCTTAACACGGCGTCCTGTGGCTGCAAGAAAAGCATTATTCAACATGGTGGCGTTGCTGTCAGTGTCCCTCCGAGCCATGATCCGTAATTTGCGGTCATCCACTGCTTCGGCTGCCTGAGCGAGGCATGTCATCGACAGTTCCTGTCTCTCTGTATCTCCCCCATGCCCGAACAACATCACTTTGGTTCACTCCGAGACCCCTGGACACTTCCCTTGTTGAGAGCCCTTCCTGGCACGAGGTAACAATGCGGACGCGATCGGACCGCACGATTGACCGTGTGTGCATGGTTGAACTACAGACAACACGAGCCGTTTACCCCCTTCCTAGTGGAATGACAGGAACTGATCGGCTGTCGGACCCCCTCCGTCTAATAGGCTCTGCTCGTGCATGGTTGTTTACATCTTTGGGCTGGTTTAGTGACATCTCTGAACAATCAAAAGGACTGTGTCTGTGATACAACATCCACAATCAACGTCTATCTTCAGAAGTTCTGAGAACTGGGATGATACAAAACTTTTTTTCATGTATGTACAATTTTTGAGCTTACTCGGCGAGAGCACCTTTGAACATATCAACTATGTTTCAGCGTCCTGCGATGTACAGAGCCCGTACTGCAACAAGCAGAACATCATCAGTTTAATTATAGCCACGCGGTATTAAATCATTTTCTTTCGTTTTATAGATGAGAAAAAGCTTTTAGCGGAGAGACTTAAAATGATTTGGCTGAAAAGTGTTATTAACTAATTATTCCATTTTACATTCAGCTCCTAGAGAGGGCGCGCAGTTTTCCAGAAAGTTACTGTATTCTCAGCATCCTCTTAACTTGATTGTAACACCGCACTATGGCGTCCGCGCTCTTTGTCGTTTGGCGGTGTGTCTGTCTATACCTGTTTACTCAGGGACGATCCAGATTCCGCACTGATACCCAAAGAAAAGCTGGCTAACCGCGCCTCTTCCACGTCAAAGATTTCGAGGAAGATTAAAGGGCCTTTTACACGACCTGTTTTATCCGCACAGACCATGTTCGCAGCGACTTTCTGCACATATGTTCGACAGTGGTCAATTGTCATCCACACCGTACAAGCGCAATGAAGCTTTCGCACAGTCCTGAATCAGTTTTCCGCCAGTGCAGGGCATTTTCTGGCAATGATCAAGTTATTTAAATTGGCGTATAAGATAATTATTCTATCTAGTGCTGTTCTTTCCAAAGTTATAAAAGGAAATAAATAAGTACGAAGGAGATGGACGAAAGAGTGGCTTCTAAAATACGTAATGCTTTCGTATGTTAATCCTTTGAAGGAACTAAATATTGAAATGAGGACTGGTTTAACTGTCTAGGATGAAGACACTTTCTTTGTGTTGTTGCAATAACAATGCTCATAAATTAAGGATAATTGCAGAATGTGGTGCCACACAACGTGGCACTATACTAAACTGACGCTAATAGCATAGGCACATAGGCAACACACACGACGCAGATCTGTAAGTCTTACGGTATTGGTGATAAGTTCAGAAAACCTTCCCGAAACACATGTGTTACAAAACGCCTGTTTCCTGCGCATGTACCCCGACATCAGTATGGGATGTGATCACCATGCACACGTACACGGGGCTACACAATTGGTTGGCATACTCTGCATCAGGTGCTCGGGCAGCTGCTGGGGTATAGCCTCCCATCCTTTCACCAGTGCCTGTCGGAACTCCTGAAGTGTCGTGGGGATTTGTAGACGTGCAGCGATACGTCGACCGAGAGCATCCCAGACGTGCTTGATGGGATTTAGGTCTGGAGAACAGGCAGGCCACTCCATTCGCCTGATATCTTCTGTTTCAAGGCACTACTCCACGACGGCAGCTCGGTGGGGCCGTGCGGTATTATCCATCACGAGGAAGGTGGGACCCACTGCATCCCTGAAAAGGCGGATATACTGGTGCAAAATGACGTCCCGATACACCTGACCTGTTGCAGTTCTTCTGTCAAATACATGCAGGGGTGTACGTGCACCAAACATAATTCCACCACACACCATCAAACCACGACCTCCATACAGGTCCCTTTCAAGGACATTAAGGGGTTGGTATGTGGTTCCTGGTTCACGCCAGATGAAAACCCGGCGATAGTCACAGTTCAGACTATACCTGGACTCGTCTGTGAACATAACCTGGGACCACTGCTCCAGTGACCATGTACTGTGTTTTTGACGCCAGGCTTTGCGGGCTCTCCTGTGATCAGGGGCCAGTGGAATGCACCTTGCAGGTCTCCGGGCGAATAAAACACGTCTGTTCAGTCGTCTGCAGACTGTGTGTCTGGACACAACTGTTCCAGTGGCTGCGGTAAGGTTCCGAGCAAGGCTACATGCAGTACTCCGTGGCCACCTGTGAGCACTGATGGTGAGACATTGATCTTCTTGTGGTTTGTACACTGTTGTCGTCCTGTACTGTAGCGCCTGGACACGTTTTATGTCTGCTGGAATCGTTGCCATAATCTTCAGATCACACTTTGTGGCACACGGAGTTCCCGTGCTACGACCTGCTGTGTTTGACCAACCTCAAGTCGCCCTAGTATTCTACACCTTATGCAATGCATGAAGTACTAAAGCACTTGATCTGATCTTCACGACTGGTCTGCGTAAATTCAATCGCCTCCAATCATCTCTCAGGAAGAACACAGCCAAATTTTTCAGTCAGCTATCTATTCACATGCAACGATTTGTCTGCACAAACACCGTCTGCACAGACAAATCGGTGGAGATATTTGAGCGTGTAACGGGCCCTTAACGAGTCTTTCCTAAAGGAACCATCGCGGCATTCGCCTTAAGCGAATTAGGAAACCATGGTAGAACCTAAATCTATATCGCCGTATTGGGTTTTGAACCCGGCTACTTCCTAATGAGAGCCGATTATGCACGTTACTGCGCCACTCACTAGTTGCTTCGAGGCCCAGAAATTCAAATGTATCAAGCGGTGAGCAGAATGTACAGTTGCCGAAACGATGCCTTGTGCGACCGGGGTGGCCGAGCGGTTCTAGGCGCTACAGTCTGGAACCGCGCGACCACTACGGTCGCAGGTTCGAATCCTGCCTCGGGCATGGATGTGTGTGATGTCCTTAGGTTAGTTAGGTTTAAGTAGTTCTAAGTTCTTAGAGGACTGATAACCTTAGAAATTAAGTCCCATAGTGCTCAGAGCCATTTGAACCATTTGATGCCTTGTGACTCTACAATATTCATCAAAAGACTCGTACAGTGGTGCCGTGTATTTCACTTTATCTGTGGTAAACTGAGAAACCACACAAGAAGAGTTTGCGGCATTTGGTACCAGAAGTACCGTGAACGTCCATCCACAGTAGGGACATCGCTGCGCGCAAACCAGTCACGCTGCCCGCGAGAATCACGTCCTCTGGAGCGGCAGCGTCACCAGGAAGAGAGACGCGAGCTTAAGTAACCGTGCACGAGCAGATGTTGTCATTTGCAAGTTGTGAGCCAGTCCGAGTCTTGGCTGTAGAACGTTTGTCGTGTCTTCATGTCTTCAAGTCGTCGAGTGAGAAAGAAATGGTGGCCCATAGATAGATAGTGGTTAGTCTTAGTTGCACCCTCTCTCTGACTTTTCCCTCCTCCACTCTCTCCCCGACCAATCTCATCCACCCCTTATAACTGAACCTCTCCTCCCCTGTCTCTCACGCCTAACCACCCTCTCCATTCTCTCTGCCCATCTCCTCCTCTCACTTGTTTGTATCCACCTATTCCTGCCCCCTATCTGTCTGCCTACTCTATCCTCTTCTCTCTCTCTCTCTCTCTCTCTCTCTCTCTCTCTCTCTCTCTCTCTTTCCCCTTCTCTTTGTTCATCCCGTTAAACCCCAGAGGTTCTAAATCACACAGTGTTACTTTCCATGTTGTTGTTGTTGTGGTCTTCAGTCCTGAGACTGGTTTGATGCAGCTCTCCATGCTACTCTATCCAGTGCAACTTCATCTCCAGGTACCTACTGCAACCTGCATCCTTCTGAATCTGCTTAGTGTATCCATCTCTTGGTCTTCCTCTACGATTTTTACCCTCCACGCTGCCCTCCAATACTAAACTGGTGATCCCTTGATGCCTCACAACATGTCCTACCAACTAATCCCTTCTTCTAGTCCAGTTGTGACACAAATTCCTCTTCTCCCCAATGTTATTCAGTGCCTCCTCATTAGTTACGTGATCTGTCCATCTAATCTTCAGCATTCTTCTGTAGCATCACATTCCGAAAGCTTCTATTCTCTTCTTATCTATTTATTGTCCATGTTTCACTTGCATACATGGGTACACTCCATACAAATACTTTCAGAAAGGACTTCCTGACACTTAAATCTATACTCGATGTTAACAAACTTCTCTTCTTCAGAAACGCGTTCCTTGCCATTGCCAGTTTGCATTTTGTATCCTCTCTACTTATACCATTATCAGTTATTTCTCTCCCCAAATAGCAAAACTCTACTGCTTTACGTGTCTCATTTCCTAGTCTGATTCCCTCACACCACCTGATTCAACCTTTACCCCCTCTGCATTACTGCAGATGACGTGTCACTGAGCACATTTGTTCTGTGCATGCAGTACACGTGAGGCGCCTAGTTGTTTCCACTGCACTGTGTGGAATACGAAGGTTCTGTTATAGATCACTAACCTGCTGTCTTCAAGCTGATGTCCCCGGCGCAGAAAACAGCACGCAGGTCGTATGGCAGGGTTCGAACCTGCGACCGTAGCGGTCGCGCGGCTCCAGACCGTAGCGCCTAGAACCGCTCGGCCACTCCGGCCGGCTCTTTACACTATTTGTGGCACGTGTCTGTGCCTCAAGACTACCGGAGTGAATCTTTTAATACTGAATACTGGCAAACAGATCCTGCCACAGACAACATGACTGTACATCTCGACTGCCTAATCCAGAGTGACGAACAGGAACTTAAATAAAAATTGGAAACACATCCTACGACAGACAACATGTCTGTTCTTCATCGACTGCCTAATCCAGAGCGACGAATAGCCCGAAACACTTCGCGCGCCATTCCAGAAAAGGCGTGACCCGAACGCTTCCGAAGTGCTTTGTCTGCAATTTCGTCAGTCTTTTGTTTTTGATTTAAATTGTTTTTAATAATTCTCATATGATTGATAGTCAGCTGTTGAGAGGTATTTATATTAAAAAATGAAGTCATTCCAATGAGTAGTTTAACTAATAATAATAACTATACTTTAACGTTTTGGCGCCCTTGCGCCGAACACAGCAGCCAATCACAGGGCAGTAGCATTATGCAGACGGTCTTTCTCACGAGAATGGTACCGAATCTAACATCTGTCACAGGTACCTCACACCACATTTCGTCATCTATATACTTCTTCTACTCCCCCCATGAACCATGGACCTTGCCGTTGGTGGGGAGGCTTGCGTGCCTCAGCGATACAGATAGCCGTACCGTAGGTGCAACCACAACGGAGGGGTATCTGTTGAGAGGCCAGACAAACGAATGGTTACTGAAGGGGGGCAGCAGCCTATTCAGTAGTTGCAGGGGCAACAGTCTGGATGATTGACTGATCTGGCCTCGTAACGCTAACCAAAAAGGCCTTGCTGTGCTGGTAATGCGAACGGCTGAATGCAAGGGAAAATTACGGCCGTAATTTTTCCCGAGGGCATGCAGCTTTACTGTATGGATAAATGATGATCGCGTCCTCTTGGGTAAAACATTCCGGAGGTAAAACAGTCTCCATTCGGATCTCCGGGCGGGGACTACTCAGGAGGATGTCGTTATCAGGAGAAAGAAAGCTGGTGTTCTACGAATCGGAGCGTGGAATATCAGATCCCTTAATTGGGCAGGTAGGTTAGAAAATTTAAAAAGAGAAATGGATAGGTTAAAGTTAAATATAGTAGGAATTAGTGAAGTTCGGTGGCAGGAGGAACAAGACTTTTGGTCAGGTGAGTACAGGGTTATAATACGAAATCAAATAGGGGTAATGCAGGAGTAGGTTTAATAATGAATAAAACAATAGGAATGCGGGTAAGCTACTACAAACAGCACAGAGAACGCATTATTGTGGCCAAGATAGACACGACGCCCACGCCTACGACAGTAGTACAAATCTATATGCCAACTAGCTCTGCAAATGACGAAGAAATTGAAGAAATGTATGATGAAATAAAAAAAATTCAGATAATGAAGGGAGACGACAATTAAATAGTCATGGGTGACTGGAATTCGGTAGTAGGAAAAGGGAGAGAAGGAAAAATAGTGGGTGAATGTGGATTGGGGGTAAGAAATGAAAGAGGAAGCCGCCTGGTGGAATTTTGCACAGAGCACAACTTAATCATAGCTAACACTTGGTTCAAGAATCATAAAAGAAGGTTGTATACATGGAAGAAGCCTGGAGATACTGACAGGTTTCAGATAGATTATATAATGGTAAGACAGAGATTTAGGTACCAGGTTTTAAATTGTAAGACATTTCCAGGGGCAGATGTGGACTCTGACCACAATCTATTGGTTATGAACTGTAGATTAAAACTGAAGAAACTGCAAAAAGGTGGGAATTTAAGGAGATGGGACCTGGATAAACTGACTAAACCAGAGGTTGTACAGAGCTTCAAGGAGAGCATAAGGGAACAATTGACAAGAATGGGGGAAAGAAATACAGTAGACGAAGAATGGGTAGCTTTGAAGGATGGAGTAGTGAAGGCAGCAGAGGATCAACTAGGTAAAAAGACGAGGGCTAGTAGAAATCCTTGGGTGACAGAAGAAATATCGAATTTAAATGACGAAAGGAGGAAACATAAAAATGCAGTAAATGAAGCAGGCAAAAAGGAATACAATCGTCTCAAAATGAGATCGATAGGAAGTGCAAAATGGGTAAGCAGGGATGGCTAGAAGACAAATGTACGGATGTAGAGGCTTATCTCACTAGGGGCAAGATAGAAACTGCCTACATGAAAATTAAAGAGACCTTTGGAGAAAAGAGAACCACGTGTATGAATATCAAGACTTCAGATGGGAACCCAGTTCTAAGCAAAGAAGGGAAATCAGAAAGGTGGAAGGAGTATACAGAGGGTCTATACAAGGGCGATGTACTTAAGGACAATATTATGGAAATGGAAGAGGATGTAGATGAAGAAGAAATGGGAGATACGATACTGCGTGAAGAGTTTGACAGAGAACTGAAAGACCTGAACCGACACAAGGCCCCAGGAGTAGACGACATTCCATCAGAACTATTGACAGCCTCGGGAGAGCCAGTACTGACAAAACTCTACCATCTGGTGTGCAAAATGTATGAGACAGGCGAAATGCCCTCATACTTCAAGAAGAATATAATAATTCCAATCCCAAAGAAATCAGGAGTTGACAGATGTGAAAATTACCGAACTATCAGTTTAATAAGTCACGGCTTCAAAATACTAACGCGAATTCTTTACAGACGAATGGAAAAATTGGTAGAAGCCGGCCTCGGGGAAGAGCAGTTTGGGTTCCGTAGAAATATGGGAACACGTGAAGCAATACTGACCCTACGACTTATTTTAGAAGCTAGATTAAGGAAAGACAAACCTACGATTCTAGCATTTGTATACTTATAGTGAACGCATTATTGTGGCCAAGATAGACACTAAGCCCATGCCTACTACAGTAGTACAAGTTTATATGCCAACTAGCTCTGCAGATGATGAAGAAACTGATGAAATGTATGATGAGATAAAAGAAATTATTCAGGTAGTGAAGGGAGACGAAAATTTAATAGTCATAGGTGACTGGAATTCGTCAGTAGGAAAAGGGAGAGAAGGAAACATAGTAGGTGATTATGGATTGGGGCTAAGAAATGAAAGAGGAAGCCGTCTGGTAGAATTTTGCACAGAGCGTAACTTAATCATAGGTAACACTTGGTTCAAGAATCATAAAAGAAGGCTGTATACATGGAAGAATCCTGGAAATACTAAAAGGTATCAGATAGATTATATAATGGTAAGACAGAGATTTAGGAATCAGGTTTTAAATTGTAGGACATTTCCAGGGGCAGATGTGGACTCTGACCACAATCTATTGGTTAAGAAATGTAGATTAAAACTGAAGAAACTGCAAAAAGGTGGGAATTTAGGAGATGGGATCTGGAAAAACTGAAAGAACCAGAGGTTGTACGGAGTTTCAAGGAGAGCATAAGGGAACAATTGACAAGAATGGGGGAAAGAAACACAGTAGAAGAAGAGTGGGTAGCTCTGAGGGATGAAGTAGTGAAGGCAGCAGAGGATCAAATAGGTAAAAAGACGAGGGCTAGTAGAAATCCTTGGGTAAAAGAAGAAATATTGAATTTAATCGATGAAAGGAGAAAATATAAAAATGCAGTAAATGAAGCAGGCAAAAAGGAATACAAACGTCTCAAAAATGAGATCGACAGGAAGTGCAAAATGGCTAAGCAGGGATGGCTAGAGGACAAATGTAAGGATGTAGAGGCTTATCTCACTAGGGGTAAGATAGATACTGCCTACAGGAAAATTAAAGAGACCTTTGGAGAAAAGAGACCCACTTGTATGAATATCAAGAGCGTTGATGGAAACCCAGATCTAAGCAAAGAAGGGAAATCAGAAAGGTGGAAGGAGTGTATAGAGGGTCTATACAGGGGCGATGTACTTGAGGACAATATTATGGAAATGGAAGAGGATGTAGGTGAAGACGAAATGGGAGATAAGATACTGCGTGAAGAGTGTGACAGAGCACTGAAAGACCTGAGTCGAAACAAGGCCCCCGGAGTAGACAACATTCCGTTAGAACTACTGACGGCCTTGGGAGAGCCAGTCATGACAGAAGTCTACCAGCTGGTGAGTAAGATGTATGAGACAGGCGACATTCCCTCAGACTTCAAGAAGAATATAATAATTCCAATCCCAAAGAAAGCAGGTGCTGACAAATGTGAAAATTACCGAACTATCTGTTTAATAAGCCACAGCTGCAAAATACTAACGCGAATTCTTTACAGACGAATGGAAAAATTGGTAGATGCGGACCGCGGGGAGGATCAGTTTGGATTCCGTAGAAATGTTGGAACACGTGAGGCAATACAGACCTTACGACTTATCTTAGAAGAAAGATTAAGAAAAGGCAAACCTACGTTTCTAGCATTTGTAGACTTAGAGAAAGCTTTTGACAATGTTGACTGGAATACTCTCTTTCAAATTCTGAAGGTGGCAGGGGTAAAATATAGGGAGCGAAAGGCTATTTACAATTTGTACAGAAACCAGATGGCAGTCATAAGAGTCGAGGGTCATGAAAGGGAAGCAGTGGTTGGGAAAGGAGTGAGACACGGCTGTAGCCTCTCCCCGATGTTATTCAATCTGTATATTGAGCAAGCAGTAAAGGAAACGAAATAAAAATTCGGAGTAGGTATTAAAATTCATGGGGAAGAAGTAAAAACTTTGAGGTTCGCCGATGACATTGTAATTCTATCAGAGACAGCAAAGGACTTGGAAGAGCAGTTGAACGGAATGGACAGTGTCTCGATAGGAGTACAAAAGTAAAACGAGGATAATGGAATGTAGTCGAATTAAGACGGGTGATGCTGAGGGAGTTAGATTAGGAAATAAGACACTTAAAGAAGTAAAGGAGTTTTGCTATTTGGGGAGCAAAATAAGTGATGATGGTCGCAGTAGAGAAGATATGAAATGTAGACTGGCAATGGCAAGGAAAGCGTTTCTGAAGAAGAGAAATTTGTTAACATCGAGTTTAGATTTAAGTGTCAGGAAGTCGTTTCTGAAAGTATTTGTATGGAGTGTAGCCGTGTATGGAAATGAAACATGGACGATAAATAGTTTGGACAAGAAGAGAAGTGGTGCTACAGAAGAATGCTGAAGATTAGATGGGTAGATCATATAACTAATGATCAAGTATTGAATAGAATTGGAGAAAAGAGAAGTATGTGGCACAACTTGACAAAAAGAAGGGACCAGTTAGTAGGACATGTTCTGAGGCATCAAGGGATCACCAATTTAGCATTGGAGGGCAGCGTGGAGGGTAAAAATCATAGAGGGAGACCAAGAGATGAATATACTAAGCAGATTCAGAGGGATGTAGGCTGCAGTATGTACTGGGAGATGAAGAAGCTTGCACAGGATAGAGTAGGATGGAGAGCTGCATCCAACCAGTCTCAGGAATGAAGACCACAACAACAACATACTTCTTGCATCTCCACTGCTCTGGGAACAGCTTCTTGGAGCCTAATATGATGGCTGACTAAGCCAGAAATATTACAAGTTTCACAGGGACCATTACCAACCGTCAACTTGCAGCATGATTAAGATCACGTGGCCTGTCGCTAGGCTACCGCTGACACCATGACACCACCAAGTATGACTACTTTGATGTCATGAAGGATTCGGCTAGTGAATGGAAAGGCGCTCTATTGTCGTTATATACGAGCGTAGGTTCTGCCTGTATTGGACTGATCGACGTACACGTCTATGGTGTAGCGCTCTATTGTCCTGAGGTACGAGCGGAGGTTCTGTCTGCAACCGAGTGATCGGCGTACACATGTACAGAGAAGATGTGGTGAGCTGCCTGTTCCCCCACGACACACAGGTCCAATAGCGTGCTTTGTACTCTCTTTTTGTCTTTTCCCGATGGCAGCTTGTACGGAACAGATGTAAGTTGAGATGAGTTTAATTTTGCTGGCTTAATAATTGCCTACGCGCATTTCACAATAATCAGTAGAGTCCATTATTTCACCAGAAGAACCATATTGTCTCTGTATTATTTACTGACTTTATATTCAAACAATGGAAAATCCAGGATGTAGTGTAACAATACGAGAGAAGGAAAGTTGCTACTCACCATGTAGCGGAGATGCTGAGTCGTGATAGGCACAATAAAAAGATTCACACAATCATAGCTTTCGGCCATTAAGGCCTTTGTCATAAGTAGACACACATACACACACGCACCACACAATCTCACGCAAGCGCAACTTGCACACACGTCTGCAGTCTCAGAGAGCTGAAACTACATTTATTTTAAATGTGTTTTTGTGGAAAAAATAGGGGAATCTGGCAGCGGATTGTTGGGAAGCATACGACCGAACACTATCTCTGTTCTTTCGTTTACTGTTTAACGGTAGAAACGCTGAATTGTAGATTGTTCGCATGGTCTGCGTGCGAGAAACCCCTGCCCGCAACAACATATGCTACCAGCCAAGCATTGCTGACCCTTAAGGCAGGACGAGATCCACCGCTTTCCCCGAAGGCGTCAGTACATTGGAAAGCTGACGTGGTAGCCGCTTACCACTGCAGCGACCCATTACAACGGACAAAAATCATTCATCTGACGAACAGCTGTCCAGACTTAATGGCAACTTAAAAGGATGAACACATAGGGAAATATAATGTAAATTTTACAGTCTTGATAAAAGTAATATTTATTTGCATAGAATGGGGATAATAGCGTATGGAAGCATACCTACTAGTTTTAAATACGTGTAACCTCGACGAGAAACGTATGTTCCAATATTTAGAGTTACACCATTTTGCACACTCGCAAAATCAATATTCTTCTCCGCCAGGCTCAGTTCAACCGGTCGCTGGGTGTCCAGCTGCACTCAAACAAAAGAAAAAGAGAGGCAACTTTAAAAATATTCTTTATATGAACATATCACACAGTTTTCTTAACACAGTATGCGTCGATTTTGAATTTATGGAAGTGAATGAGCAGCAAGTATACAAGATAACACGCACTCTAAAAGAGAAAAATAAAGTATGGCATAGTATGTCCAGCGCAATTACTAAGGTGTTCTTAGAAAGAAATTCAAAATCTCTTACATACCTGATTGTCCACCTCTGTAGATGGCTACCATGTGGAGGACTAAGGTTCAGTTCCCGATACTGTCAAGGAAGTTTCCTTGGTGGCGAGGACTGGGAACCACTCACCTTCGTGATGCTAACTGAGGAGGTACTTCAATGAGAAAAAGAGTATCCGGGGTCTGGTAAGTCGGCAACACGACGGGAGAGAGGTGTGCTGACCACATGCCCCTCCATACGGCAGTCACATGACACCGAATGGCAGACGATGACATAGGGGCCGGTCGACATCCCTGGGACCATCAGGGCCTGTAAGATGAGCTCATTACTTACCTGATTAACTGTAGCACGAGACACAACTTGTATCCAACTGTTCTAAAATTGAATGTTGTGAAACCAACGCGTAAAAAGGAAAACAAGGAATATGTCTCCCACTATAGTCCAGTATCATCAATTCCCGCCTTCAGTAAGATAGTCGAAATCATTATCCTCTAGCAACTTAGTAACTTTTTTACAAAACGCAAACTGCTTATAGACTGTCAGCATGGCTTTAGAAAAAAGCCAAGCTCAAACGTAGCAGGTATGCAGTTGTGCCATGGCGTACACTGCCTGCTGGACCAGAGGACGCAGATTCTGTGTCTATTTTGAGACATGACAGACGCTGTCGACTCAGTAAAGCACAGTTTACTTCTAAAAAAGCTGAAGTCATATTGTATCGGGGATCCAACCATGCACCTTCTAGCCACGTATCTATTGAATCATAAGCAATGCACTAAACCGACGTACAAAATAGATAATTATAAGATCATAATCTTCCAGTCCACCAATGATACGATAATACAAAGTGCACCTCAGGGCTTAATCCTTGCTCCCATTCTCTTATATGCAATGCTGGGAAAAATTAGTACACCCTCGTAGAGATTTCCAATTCATTCGAGATTAATTGTTGCAACAGTGCATATAGAGTACATTGCATTTCCAGATCAATAGCACAAGTGGTTCTGAGGTAACAGGTATCGACCCATGCTGAAACACCCATATTAGTATGTCGTGTAACCTCCATGGGCGACAATGCAGGCACTGATTCTGGCATCAGTCCTTCGTGCTGATAGTAAATACTGTCCTGGGATATGTTACTCTATGCCTGCTCCACCTGTGCACTTAGTTCTGTGCGAGTTGTCGGTTTACTAGTCGCACAAGTGACTTCTCTTCGCATCAAACCCCGCATGTGCTCAATTGGAGACAAGCCCAGAGATCGTTCAGGCCAGGGAAGTTGCTGTATGTCCTGTAGAGTACGTTGAGCTTCACGGGCAGTGTGTGGACGAGCATTATCCTATCGGAACAACACATCACCTTCCTGTTACAAGAACGGCAAAAGACTGGGTCTGACGACATTCTGCACGTACCGAGTGATGTTTACCGTTCCCTCCAGAAACGCCAAAAGTAAATGACAGTTGTGGCTTATTGCACCCCAGACCGTAAGGCTCGGGAGAGGCCAGTGTGTCTCGGAAGAATGCACTCTACGAGACAGTGCTCACCAGATCTACATCGTACGTGCAAACGGCCATCACTTGAATGCAGGCAAAATCTGCTTTCATTGCTGGAGGGTACAGGGCGCCACTCTGTCTTCCAAGTGATCCTCAGACTGCGCCTGCCGAGCCCTGCAAGTCGATGCTGTTGTGTTGGTGGAAGACGGGCTAAGGTGTCTCTACCCGTGGTCCCAGTTCGCAGCAGTTCGTGTTGACACGTCTGGACTCACAAGCCCTCTTGTTTGTGCCGTGGTTGCTGTACGATCCGTCACTGCTGACCTTCAGTATGATGATCCTGGCAGGTGTCTGTGCTGCGTGGACATTCAGAAACTCGTCTACGGGTGTGAAATCATTCACTTGACCACTGATACCAGCAGCGCGTCCAATTTGTGTGCCAGTTCTGCAAAAGGACCATCCTACGAATCGGAACACCACAATTTGACCCCTTTCAGACTCGCTCAGTTGGGTGCAGGAACCACGAGTGCGACTCCATGGCATGGTTGCCAGCTTGCTTCACGCGTCTGAACCACACTCAGCCTTCTGGCTCTGAGCATTCCCTATTAAAGGGTAGACACAGATGGTGCTCTGTTAGCTATGCCACTACGCTGTCTGTTGGCGTAATAATACCTAAATATTATTCTATGGTATAGAGTGTAAGGAGCTAGAATCTTTTTGTTATTAGTAGTGTAACAGAATTAACTGAATAATTGCCGGCCGGTGTGACCGAGCGGTTCTAGGCGCTTCAGTCTGGAACCGCGTGACTGCTACGGTCGCAGGTTCGAATCCTGCCTCGGGCATGGATGTGTGTGATGTCCTTAGCTTAGTTAGGTTTAAGTAGTTCCAAGTTCTAGGGGACTGATGACCTCAGATGTTAAGTCCCATAGTGTTCAGAGCTATTTGAACCATTTGAACTGAATAATTCAATGGTCACGGTCTCAGGGTGAACATCATAAAATGTTAATTATTGACAATTTAAAGCAAGCCAGTTCTCACCAAACCAACGTAAATAAAGCATGTAATTTACTGTCAACAGAAACAGAGAGGTGTAAATTTCTGGTTATGTATACTGCCGAAATCCTGCAGTGAAAAAACAAACCACGTTAACTTTGTTTGCGGAACTCAGCAGTGGAAGTCAGTAGTGGCTTATATTTCCTCAGCCAGCTTGCAAAGATAAAATATACTATACAACTGTTTACCCCCTTATTAACTATTTGATTACATTATGAGACTGTGCTACTGATGGGCACTGAAAAATAGATAGCTGTTACAGAAAAAGGCAATAAGACTTATACAAAGGACAATCGCACTGTGCAGTGGATGTGCAGCACAAATACGAATATATATATATATATATATATATATATATATATATATATATATATATATATATATATATACCTAAATAGAGTGGTACGTTTCTTATGAGCCACCAAATCGGCATTATGAAGCGCAGTCATGTATGTGTTCACAATACCAGGAAAAAATACAGCCACATCTGGCAAAGATCAAAATTAAAAATGATACGAAGCCCATACCGCAATGGTTTTGTGGTGACGACATTATTCTAAGCGTAAAACATAGCCGACATAGACGGCGCTTATCTCTGACGTTTACGACTGAAGATCAGTGCTTGATCTACTACCACGCTGATCGGCATGATCACGGACTTCGCTTTATTTTATATACGAGTATTTCACACTGAAGAGCCAGAGAAACTGAAACTACTGCCTAATATCATGTAGGGCCCCCGATAGCACGCAGAAGTGCCGCAACACGATGTGGCATGGACTCGACTAATGTCTGATGTTGTGCTGCAGGGAAATGACACCATGAACCCTGCAAGGCTGTTCATAAATCCGTAAGATTACGAGAGGGTGGAGATTTCTTCTGCACAGCACGTTGTAAGCCATCCCAGATATGCTCAATAATGATTATGTCTGGGGAGTTTGGTGGCCAGCAGAAGTGACACTCTGTAGCAATTTTGGACGAGTGGGGTGTTGCATTGTCCTACTGGAACTGCCCAAGGCCGTCGGAATGCACGATGGACATGAATGGATGCAGGTAATCAGACAGGATGCTTGCGTACATGTCGCCTGTCAGAGTCGTATCTAGACGTATCAAGGGTTCCATATCACTCCAACTGCATGCGCCCCACACCATTTCAGAGCCTCCATCAGCTTGAACAGTCCTCTGCTGATATGCAGGGTCCATGGATTCATGAGGCTGTCTCCATACCCATACACGTCCATCCGCTCGCTTTGTTGTTGTTGTATTCTTCAGTCCTGAGACTGGTTTGATACAGCTCTCCATGCTACCCTATCCTGTGCAAGTTTCTTCATCTCCCAGTACCTACTGCATCCTACATCCTTCTGAATCTGCTTAGTGTATTCACCACTTGGTCTCCCTCTACGATTTTTACCCTCCACGCTGCCCTCCAATGCTAAATTTGTGATCCCTTGATGCCTCAGAACATGTCCTACCAACCGGTCCCTTCTTCTCGTCAAGTTGTGCCACAAACTTCTCTTCTCCCCATTTCTATTCAATACCTCCTCATTAGTTATGTGATCTACCCATCTAATCTTCAGCATTCTTCTGTAGCATCACATTTCGAAAGCTTCTATTCTCTTCCTGTCCAAACTATTTATCGTCCATGTTTCACTTCCATACATGGCTACACTCCATACAAATACTTTCAGACACGACTTCCTGACACTTAAATCTATACTCGAGGTTAACGAATTTCTCTTTTTCAGAAACGCTTTCCTTGCCATTGCCAGTCTACATTTTATATCTTCTCTACTTCGACCATAATCAGTTATTTTGCTCCCCAAATAGCAAAACTCCTTTACTACTTTAAGTGTCTCATTTCCTAATCTGATTCCCTCAGCATCACCCGACTTAATTCGACTTCATTCCATTATCCTTCTTTTGCTTTTGTTGATATTCATCTTATGTCGTCCTTTCAAAAGACTGTCCATTCCATTCAACTGCTCTTCCAAGTCCTTTGCTGTCTCTGATAGAATTACAATGTCATCGGCGAACCTCAAAGTTTTTACTTCTTCTCCATGGATTTTAATACCTACTCCGAATTTTTATTTTGTTTCCTTTACTGCTTGCTCAGTATACAGATTGAATAACATTGGGAAGAGGCTACAAACCTGTCTCACTCCCTTCCCAACCACTGCTTCCCTTTGATGCTCCACGACTCTTATAACTGCCATCTGGTTTCTCTAAAATTTGAAAATAGCCTTTCGATCCCTGTATTTTATCCCTGCCACCTTTAGAATTTGGAAGAGAGTATTCCACTCAACACTGTCAAAAGCTTTCTCTATGTCTACAAATGCCAGAAACGTAGGTTTGCCTTTCCTTAATCTTTCTTCTAAGATAAGTCGTAGGGTTAATATTGCCTCACGTGTCAAATATTTCTACGGAATCCGAACTGATCTTCCCCAATATCGGCTTCTAGCAGTTTTTCCATTCGTCTGTAAATAATTCGTGTTAGTATTTTGCAGCTGTGACTTATTAAACTGATAGTTCGGTAATTTTCACATATGTCAACGCCTGCTTTCTTTGGGATTTGAATTATTATATTCTTCTTGAAGTCTGAGGGTATTTCGCTGTCTCATACAGCTTGCTCACTAGATGGTAGAGTTTTGTTAGGACTGGCTCTCCCAAGGCTGTAAGTAGTTCTAATGGAATGTTGTCTACTCCTGGGGCCTTGTTTCGGCTCAGGTCTTTCAGTGCTCTGTCAAACTCTTCACGCAGTATCATATCTCCCATTTCATTTTCATCAACATCCTCTTCCATTTCCATAGTATTGTCCTCAAGTACATCGCCCCTGTATAGACCCTCTATACACTCCTTCCACCTTTCTGATTTCCCTTCTTTGCTTAGATCTGGGTTTCCATCAACGCTCTTGATATTCATACAAGTGGGTCTCTTTTCTCCAAAGGTCTCTTTAATTTTCCTGTAGGCAGTATCTATCTTACCCCTAGTGAGATAAGCCTCTACATCCTTACATTTGTCCTCTAGCCATCCCTGCTTAGCCATTTTGCACTTCCTGTCGATCTCATTTTTGAGACGTTTGTATTCCTTTTTGCCTGCTTCATTTACTGCATTTTTATATTTTCTCCTTTCATCAATTAAATTCAATATTTCTTCTTTTACCCAAGGATTTCTACTAGCCCTCGTCTTTTTATCTACTTGATTCTCTCCTGCCTTCACTACTTCATCCCTCAGAGCTACCAATTCTTCTTCTACTGTACTTCTTTCCCCCATTCCTGTCAATTGTTCCATTATGCTCTCCCTGAAACTGTGTACAACCTCTGGTTCTTTCAGTTTATCCAGGTCCCATCTCCTTAAATTCCCACCTTTTTGTAGTTTCTTCAGTTTCAATCTACTGTTCATAACCAATAGATTGTGGTCAGAGTCTACATCTGCCCCTGGAAATGTTCTACAATTTAAAACCTGGTTCCTAAATCTCTGTCTTACCATTATATAATCTATCTGATACCTTTTGTGATCCACTCGGTATAATTTGAAATGTGACTCTTCCAGCCAGTCAATATGCTTTCAGTTATCAACAGTCCAATGTCAGTCACGACGGCCCAGGAGAGGCGTAAAGCTTTGTGTCGTGCAGTCATCAAGGGCACACGAATGAGGTTCGTCTTCGAAAACCCACATTGACGATGTTTCGTTAAATGGTTTGCACACTGACGTTTGTTGATGGCCCGGCATTCAAATCTGCTGCAGTTTGCGGAAGGGTTGCACTTCTATCACATTGAACAATTAACTTCAGTCATCATTGGTCGCGTTCTTGAATAATCTTTTTCCGGCCATAGTGATGTCGCAGATTTGATGTTTTATCGGTTTCCTGATACTCACGGTATACTTGTGAAATGGTCATAACGGGAAAATCATCACTTCATCGCTACCCCGGAGATCCTGGCCCTCACAGCTCGTGCGCCGACTATAACACCACGTTCAAACTCACTTAAATCTTGATAACCTGCCATTGCAACAGCAGTAATTGATCTAACAACTGCAATAGACGCTTGTTGATTTGTGTCAAATGTGCCTAGTTCTTAATGTGGATCGACATACGTATTTGCCCAGTGGAGAAGATGAACACCAAGCAGACCGTCAAATGTACAATGCCTGTGACAACAGACAATGTTCTACTGGCATAAAAACTTAGATCTGGACAGTGCGCATTGTGATCCCACCCCCAGCCAACTCTGAATGCCAGAGTTCCATCTGGACTACAAGGTTTCACACCTTTTATGATCATTTTGCCCATCTCCTGCAGTGCACCATGCATGCCATGCAACATATTCCTCCATATCTGAGGCACCTTGTCACGGTCTGTGCGGCTCCCCCCGTCGGCGATTCAAGTCCTCCCTAGGGCATGGGTGCGTGTGTTGTCAATAGCGTAATTTAGTTTAAGCTAGATAAAGTAGTGTGTAGGCTTAGGGACTGATGACCTCAGCAGTTTGGTCCCATAAGACCTTACCACAAATTTCCAAACATTCTGGTTTAGAATGTTGGAACTCTCATTCACTGGTTACTGTCTGTGCATTGATGAAACCCAATTCATTCTTACCGTTAGCACGAAGAACGTGCAAACTTTACTTTTCGTGTCAGACATTATCCACAACACATTTCAACAATGTAAATACCAATATCTTAAAGAAGATGTTTTGCAGAGAATGCATAAATCTCCAGATCAATGTATCCATCAAGTACTGTACAGTAAAGTCATAGATGGTAAACCACCTTGTCAGGTTTGGCATTATTTGCTTTTGATCTCATTACAGAAACCAAGTGGCAATATAAAATCGCGACATGTTTGGCTTAACCAGCTGCCATTTCCAATAAGGATTGCAGTGGTTTCTAATGATAATGCGACATGCTTGCTCAACTGCACATTGTAGATAAAATTTTTCTTTTGCTTTAATGTGACAAGTGTTCAAAAATGTTCAAATGAGTGTGAAATCTTATGGGACTTAACTGCTAAGGTCATCAGTCCCTAAGCTTACACAATAATTAACCTAAATTATCCTAAGGACAAACATACACACCCATGCCCGAGGGAGGACTCGAACCTCCGCCGGTGACAAGTGTGTTGTGTGACACGAATCTTCTGTGATGTCACCATGGTATTTATCTCAACTGTTACAAAGGCAGCAACAAAGGGGGTGGGGGGATCGAAACTCAATAAAGAAATTTAAAAAAAAAGCTGTATGTAGAGAATATGGATTTTGGCGTTTCGTTGTTAAACATCCAGTATACAAATACGAAGACGCTATGCTCAAACTAGCCCGATTATAGGTTGTGTTTTGCTTTTGAGCTCTGTACCAACGTCTCTTGGATGCTTAAAAAGGTTTTTTATGAGATTATGTAGAAAAAGAATTAGCAAACCACGTTAGGGATCTTCATGCTAGGCTCCATGGTATCAGCAAAAAGCAACCCGTGCAACTGGGTTGTGCAGAGGCTAAAATTGGATCACCTCTTCAATAAGAACACAAAGGCAGCTAGGCAGCCCTGGGTTCAAGACGTCTGCATAAGGCACCATCTTATATTTCAGACTCCAGAGAAATATAGAATAGGTAGGAGTATTGGTTTCAGTGATACCCAAACAGAGATTTTTTTAAAATTTGAAGCAGCTAGTAAAGGACAACAAATTTCTTTCTCATTGCATCTTAGCATGGATAAGACAGAAATAACTTCTGTTTTTAACAAGATTCCAAAGGTCAAAAGTCCTAAGTAAAACCTTTGGTTGTGACACATGTGTCAGCAGAAAGAGTCCAAATAGTCACTGTTGTCTGTGCAATGAATCATGTGAGTTTATTCTGACCACTAGCCATAATTTTTCCATGAAAGAGGATAAACCCTGAGCTCTTCGAAGATGCATACAAAGCAACTTTTCCCATGATCTCACACAGTGGTTTCATAAACTCTGATCTCTTTGTCGACTGGCTTCAGCACTTCAGTGACTATGCCAAACCAACTAAAGATGACCCATTCCGCTTGATACTCTACAATCCCATTCCATGTTACAGTATTCAAGCTGTTCTCTATTGGTGAGGTCATCATATAACTTCAATATTCCCATCACTAAGTGCCAGTCATAAACTACAGCCCCCAGACCTTTGATTCATTGGATTACTGGAAACTGCTGATAATACTTTTATGAGCTTTTCAAAAATACAAAAAATGGAAAATGCACACACTACCTGCTGAAGCTGACAACTAGATGCATAACCACTAAGGGACTGCAGTTACACCAAGTGACATATACTTGGTATTTTGTAATGCCTGCGATTAAGTTACCACTCTGCAGAAGGCGAAGCATTCCTTCCATGCAAAAGGTATACATCCTTCTAAACCCAATGTAAATGATCGCCCCCAGAAACATGTGATCCAAAATTCAGAAGAAACAAAGAACTTCCAGCCCAAGAGGCAGGTTTGAACAGCACCTCCAATGGTGACCCATGTAGACAACTCCATTTGTGGGAAGTGAGAACACAGCAGAAACAGCAGTTTCTCCAGCAAAAATCTTGCCTTTACCAAAAACTAAACAAACAATAAAGAGGAGACAACGAGCTAAATGATAAGAGGTCATGACACCCTCTCCATATAAAAATTATATTTTGTAGAGAAATATCAACAGAGAGCATATACCGTCTTATAGACTTAATTCAGGGGAGGCATCTTGTTCCATAAAGAACATTGATTCTACAGAGGCATCCCACTCCAGCTGCAATTGGCCTACTGCACCTGAAGAGACAGCAGACAGGAGAGCTATTTTCTGCCTAGGATGTGACAAGTGGTATGAGGAGCCATTTCTAGAGGGCTGGATCCAATGCTTTAAGTGTGAGAGATGATGGCACGAACAATGCTCTTCGTTTGAGGGTGATGATGTGTTCTTTTGTGACACTGACTAAATGTATACTCTGTGCACAAATGCGTATTCTTAGGTGCAGGCAAATAGTAGAGTGCGCATTTCCCATTCTTTGTATTTTTGAAAAGTTCATAAAAGTATTATCTTTCTGGTGCTGTTGTTTTCTGAACATATAGGTGTTGTATTAATAAATATAAACTTAGAATAATTTTGTTTTCCTGTTGATAATAACCCAGAAACTTAAGGTATTCCTTAACTGCATGTGCTTAGGTATGGCTTCCCTCATCCAAAAAGTTAAAGGACAGTTTGGTATAATTTCTAAAATCAGAAATGGATCCTTCACTGACCTGCAACAGCAACATCTACAACAACAAAAGCCTGACGTGTTACCTGGTCTGCAGAATAGTACAATTAATGCTCAGGTTCCACAACAGTATTCTCAGTAGCAGCACACTATTACCACACCACCACCAGCAACAGCTGAGGTAGCAGCCAATAAAAAATGCTGTGCAGTGGCAGCCTGTGAATACATCTGTACCTGTATCGAATATATTGCTTACCCCTACTTATACCTCCCGATCACGAATGTAAAATTACAGAGATTCGAGTGCATGCGGAGGCTTTTAGACAGTCGTTCTTCCCACGAACCATATGGAACTGGAACAGAAAAGGGAGGTAATGACAGTGGCACGTAAAGTGCCCTCCGCCACACACCGTTGAGTGGCTTGCGGAGTATAAATGTAGATGTAGATGTACATGCACCGTTTCTGATCGTGGGGTTTGAGCAACATGCACAAAAGGATGAGCTTCAGACATGGCTACAAAGTGGATCTGAGAAGTTTCAAGCAAAAAAGTGGAAACAACTGTCATAAACTTATACTCCTCCAATTCGCTGCCCCTTCTGTGACAAACAACACTGTCAACGCACTGATGGCAACATCACCAATGCAACACTTTCACATACTTTCACTGAGCTGTGCTCTAATGGGGAGGCTGAGGGGGAGAGGGGGGGGGGGAGGGAGGCTATGTGGCAATGATATTATTCTGAGCATAAAACATAGTCACTGACATAGACAGTGCACATATCTAACTTCCGTAACTGAAGCTCAGTGCTTGTTGTACATCTATACTGTTTGGACTTGACCATGATCTGTGCCTTGTTTTATGTATTCTACTCTAGTGTCTAATAAATTCTGATTGTTCCTTTCCATCATAAATGCATAGTTCTTATTGTGGATCGACATATCCACAGTTTGATCTAATCTAACAAACTACAAAATTCTTGAAACACTTGTAAGGAAAATGTTTTTAACACAAAATTAAAATCTTTTCTGATAGAAAAATGTTTATATTTATTCAGTTAACCTTAAGACACTCTTTGTGATATGAACTAGTAGCATATCAGCAGTAAAGTAATAAATGTGTAAAATAGATATGTTGTTGTTGTGGTCTTCAGTCTTGAGACTGGTTCGATGCAGCTCTCCATGCTACTCTATCCTGTGCAAGCATCTTTATCTCCCAGTACCTACTGCAACCTACATCCTTCTGTTTCTGTTTAGTGTATTCATCTCTTGGTCTCCCTCTATGATTTTTACCCTCCACACTGCCCTCTGATACTAAACTGGTGATCCCTTGATGCCTCAGAACATGTCCTACCAACCGATACCTTCTTCTAGTCAAGTTGTACTACAAACTTCTCTTCTCCCCTATCCTATTCAATACCTCCTCATTAGTTATGTGATCTACCCATCTAATCTTCAGCATTCTTCTGTAGCACAACATTTCGAAAGCTTCTATTTTCTTTTTATACAAACTAGTTATCGTCCATGTTTCACTTCCTTACATGGCTACACTCCATACAAATACTTTCAGAAATGACTTCCTGACACTTAAATCTATACTCGATGTTAACAAATTTCTCTTCTTCGGGAACACTTTCCTTGCCATTGCCAGTCTACGTTTTATATCCTCTCTAATTCGACCATCAAGTAGCAAAACTCCTTTACTACTTTAAGTGTCTCATTTCCTAATCTAATTCCCTCAGCATCACCCGACCTAATTCGACTACATTCCATTATTCTCGTTTTGCTTTTGTTGATGTTCATCTTATATCCTCGTTTCAAGACACTGTCCATTCCGTTCAACTGCTCTTCCAAGTCCTTTGCTGTGTCTGACAGAATTACAATGTCATTGGTGAACCTCAAAGTTTTTATTTCTGCTCCATGGATTTTAATACCTACTCCAAATTTTTCTTTTGTTTCCTTCACTGCTTGCTCAATATATAGATTGAATAACATCGGGGAGAGATTACAGCCCTGTCTCACTCCTTTCCCAACCACTGCTTCCCTTTCATGCCCCTCGACTCTTATGACTGCCATCTGGTTTCTGTACAAATTGTAAATAGCCTTTCGCTTCCTGTATTTTACCTCTGCCACCTTCAGAATTTGAAAGAGAGTATTCCAATCATCAATGTCAAAAGATTTCTCTAAATCTAAATATGCTAGAAACGTAGGTTTGTCTTTCCTTAATCTAGCTTCTAAGATAAGTCGTAGGGTCAGTATTGCCTCACATGTCCCAATATTTCTACGGAATCCAAACTGATCTTCCCCGAGGTTGGCTTCTACCAGTTTTTCCATTCATCTGTAAAGAATTCAAGTAAGAATTTTGCATCCGCAACTTATAAAATAGATATAAGATGTAACAACTGTTTTATGTAACATATTTATTCAAGTAACTTTAAGACATTGTTTATGATATGGACCAGTAGCATATCAGCTGTAAAGTAATAAATGTGCAAAATAGATATAAGGTGTAACAACTGTTTATATTTTATTATTTTTTGCATTACTGTGGAAATAATCAGTCTAGAAATAGATTATAATGTTCATTAACTTTGACACAAACACTTATTTCTTTTTCTTGTTGTGTCTGTCCTAATTCTCCTAAGTTATCAACAAAACATGAATCACGCACAGTGAGTAATAAAAGGATAATTTTGCACACCAAACTGCTGTATACATAATTATATGTGCTTATTTCTTTATTTATTTGTGTCAAAAGCATTGCATAAAAAATGTACAAAAGGAGAAAAGCACTCTAAATTTGTAAAATTAATACACACAAAGGAAACATAGATACAACGTGAGGAAAATAGAGCCATATCGTAATAATTACATATTAACAGACTACAAACACCAAATATAATATATAATCAGACCAAAAATTAGCAACCTCAATGGCATTGTCCCTAGCCCACAGCACGTCTTCTAACATGCGGGAAACTGGGCAGTGAGGACAATTTAACAGGTGCTTGGTGGTTTGTTCAGCTTCACATTCGCATACAGTTGATGGGTTCTGAAGTTAGTTCCTTTTGGCCATATTATCCTTTGTTCTACCCACACCACTTCTTAGTCTGTTGAGGTACTTCCACATTTTCCATTGCAGGTTTTCACCTCAGGGGAGGGTCTCCGAAGTTGGGATCCGTGATGTGATATCTGCATTTCTGGTTGTCCATAGGTTTTCTCATGCCATTGATGGTGATGTACTGTCTTTGATGGAATTTTTAGAAAGCTCTGCCTAGGTCTGAGTCTGCTTGGCAGAGTTGGTGTTCACACAGTGGGTGAGTAGCATTTAGTTCAGCTTTGCTTCTCTCTGTGTTCATGTCAACTTCCCCTTCTATCTGGTGGGGCTATCCCCACCAGTCTGTAGAATTTGTAGGCAGGCGTTGCTCTCAGGAAACCTAATGTTATTCTACATGGCTCATTGAGGGCAACATCCACATGCCTAGCATGTACAGAACTGTACCAAACAAGGCAGGCGTATTCAGCAGTAGGCTAACACAATGCAAGTGCCAATGTTCTGAGTACTTTTGGAGCATGCCATCCGTTACTTGTGAGCTTTCTGATGATTGTGGGTGGGTACTTCTTGGCTTGTGGTTAGGCAGTGCTTCCTAAATGTCAGTGCATGGTCCAGCATGACCCCCAGATATTTTAGCTTGTATCAGTGCTCCAGCTCCATGCCATTCCATACGACTTTGAATTTTCTATTGGTGTCATTGTTTATTATATGAAAAGCATATACTTGAGTTTTAGCCAGATTCGTCGTTAGTATAGACGTTAAAAAGGTTGGTGCTAGGATGCTACCTTGAGGTAGACCGCTTTCTTGTATTCTCCATCTACTTTTCTTGCCTCTAGTTAGATGTAGAATCTATAGTTCTGAAGGAAAGTTCCTATGAAGCTGGTAAATTCATAATCTCTTGTTAGTTGATACAGTTTTTGCAAAATGATATTGTGCTGCACGGTATCATACACTGTGGAGAGGTCCACAAATACTACTCCTGTGACCAGTCCCTGCTCAAAACCATGCTTGATATTCTCTTTCAGATTGAATATTTGTGCTGTACAATTTTTATTTGGTCTAAATCCAGCTTGTTGTGGAATCAGTTGTGGCTTGGTGACAGTGCTGAGATGAATGAGCAACATTATTTTGAGGATTTTATAAAGATGGCACAAAAGAGATGTAATGCAGAAGTTCTTGGCATCACAAGCTGGCTTGCCCTGTCAATATTGCAATGAGCTTTGTCTTTCTTCAGATTTTAGGAATCTGCTGTCGTATTAGGCATTATAGAATTGCAGTAGGCATCCTATAGTCACAGGTTCAAAATGCTTTATCTGCCCCACCAGTAGATCATCAAATCATGGCACCATGCTGACTTTACACTTTTTAATAGCAGCTTTTACTTCTTCCAAAGTAAACTTAGTGGACAATACTTTTGTTTCTGAATTTCGACAGGCTTTCCATGTTTTTTCTTTCTTCCCTCAGTTTTCTCATCCAGCAGCACCTGGTGGGTGATTTCATTTGGGATAATGTTGGGTCGTACTTTGAGGACAGGGTGGGGTCATTACTAGAGAGGCATTGCGGTTATATATGATGTATATGTCTTACTCACAAAATTGGTGAGCCTGACGACAAAGAAACAAATATCAGTATGGACAGTTTATTTTGTGGAATGTTAAATATAGCACCATAATGGAGGACACTCATACCCTGTTGCATGCCATCAATGATGAGATTCAAGAAATTTGCCATGAAATTCATTATTTTGGAGCACACTCTTACTGTATTGCAAACAGGGAACATGGTGAAGTGCAAAGAATCAGGTGCTAAAACTGTTAAAAATCCTACACTGATTAGACAAATACAGACAGCAATGGCAACTACATACCACAGTGCATTTCATTTTTCTACTACGCCAAAAAGTGAGGTTGAGCCTGATTTGAAAATATGGACTGTTCTGGTGCTTTATTCCCCATCTTGCCCACACTCAGAAGAATTAACTGTGCATTTAATGTTTAAGTGACTTGCAGTTTTTTCCTGACCAACTATAAATCTGGTTCATGATCATAGAAAATATTTTTATGTAGCAGCAGTTTACTGTTGATCATGAACAATTTCCACTCCTGATCAGCAGTTTAGACCAGCAGGTGACAGCATTGGTATTGGACGTTATTATACAGCCACCACATCATCAAGCTTACCTTGCTTTAAAAACTGAATTAATTGCTCGCTGCACTATCCCACCATACCAAAGGCTCAGACAGGTGCTCTACAAGAAAAACGAGATGACAAAACCTTTTCAGAACTTTGATCACATCTACGAAGTATGATACACTTTCACAATCACAGACAATTTGTTATATATTTGGCAATAGCATCTACCATCACAAGTGCAAGCCACATGGTGTAGCCGCATGGTCTAAGGCACCTTGCCACGGTTCAAGCGGCTGAGGTTCGAGTCCTCCCTCAGTCATGTGTGTGTGTGTGTGTGTGTGTGTGTGTGTGTGTGTGTGTGTGTGTGTGTGTTGTCCTCAGCATAAGTTAGATTAAGTAGTGTGTAAACATAGGGCTGATGACCTCAGCAGTTTGGTCCCATAGGAACTTACCACCATCACCACAACAAGTACAAGTAGTGTACGAAGATCAACCAATGACCAACTTACTAAAAGTGGTCAACAGAGTGCATGTAACAGTTGAGTCAACAGCAGCAGTTGCCATGACCTCATCAGCAGATGATGGACCAGCTAACTCCACCTGGTAGTTCTGAACTCATCCAAACAGATTACAATGGACTGCACTGTCATCATGCCTTGACACTCGCTGAGTGTCTCTGAAGAGCTCCAGAGCTTATGCACCACAGTTGAGATGCTGGCCAGACAGTATGGGTACAGCAGCAAGGGGCGAGACCTAGTAAACAGCTACAATCCTGACACACTACAGTGCCGCAACCCCCTGGTTACCCACAGCCTGACTCAGTTTAATTAATGTTTGCCAATATCACAGGAGTTTCAACAGACATCCAAATGCACAAAACTATGCACCCACCCAAACAACTGTCACAATCTGGAT
This sequence comes from Schistocerca gregaria, assembly GCF_023897955.1. Classification (NCBI taxonomy): domain Eukaryota; kingdom Metazoa; phylum Arthropoda; class Insecta; order Orthoptera; family Acrididae; genus Schistocerca; species Schistocerca gregaria. The sequence continues at coordinate 684,160,117 of NC_064923.1, forward strand.
TAGGCATGATAAAACACAAGTTGAACAAAACCCAAAGATATATAATAAACAACAGACAGAATGCCATCACATAACAATAAACACACCACATCACAACTGTTAGTATGCCTACAGCACCAGCACAAAGTTGACTCAAACTGCACATCCTTCTGCATCAAGAAGGTTGCACATATCACACAGGCATATGGGCTTGGCCTTTGTGGCTTACACCAGCTTGGACATCAGCACATTATCAACCTGGTGTGCACTTGACATTGAGCTGGATTAACATTCACACCAGAAAGCAGTAAACAATTCAGCAATCTCCATCTACAGATGTAAAGTTCAGACACTCCCTTCAAGTGGACATTTGTAGTCACTGGGCATATATTAGGCACAGTTTCCAATGCTCACTATGCATTAATAGCAGATTGGAGTAAACTGCAACTACAGAACACAGTCGATGGCAATACACTATCCAGTATAGAGAATAGATAATACCTATGCCCACAACAATCCACAGCAGATATCAGTCATGAACAAGAGTGAGGAAAACATTGTCCTTTTCCGAGATTTTATATACAAATGCAGGAATCTACACATGCTTGAGTCAAAATATAAACATCTAGAATATGATCTAGAAGACTCTGGAATGTGATCTAGAAGACTTTTCGCAGTTAAAAAAATAATTGCTTTAGTTTGAAATCTAGTCTAAGTGACATGAGAGAATAATGGGAAAGAGGAAAAAATTCACTCGTTAAATACATTAATGTTGCAGTAGAAACCTCACCAACTGGGTCTAGTGCCCTGAACTACAATGGCCTAGCATCAAACTCATGCAGGAACAGGCAATAGCAGTAGACTTGTACGTGGTCTGCAGTGATAGCCCCAGATGTCACAGCAATAGCAGCAACAGGTATACAGCATATGATAAATCATGGGAGCTACAGCAACATTTTCCAGGCCTAGCATTTGATAGTTTTGGTATAATGAAGCAACTGGACATGTTGTAAGCACAAGCACTTGACATTGGGCCTAGGAAAGCTTCACATAGTGTACAAGCTGGACATGAGAACATCAAGGGGGAAATGTTACACATTCTGGCAGACTATCGTCCACCTGCACCATTGTCATAACCAGTGAAACCGCCACTTTCGTCAGTGGTAGCACTGCTCCAACTTTGGTTGGTGCAGTAGTTCCAAATCCATATATGCCAAGATCTGATGACTGCTGGTTCACACCATGCCGAGCACCCCATTTCTGATCCACAGAGATTTGGACATCTGTATCCACATCATGCTGCGCACAGAGCTTATCAGATCACTTCAGTCGCTGTACACTAATCACTTTGTGTTACAATGAAGTGACCACAGTATGGAGATTTTGCAAAAACACAAAGGTCTCTATGAAGCAAGTCAAGCCATCATGTGTTATACCTTCATCCTTACCAAACACCACAGCAGTGCTGTGAGCCTCACCTTGTCAGGAGATGCCCATGTAGACCTCACCTATGGTTCACTACATCAACCAACAACATCACCACCATAGCCTAATGTAACAGCCATTGGTCCACATAAGAGACAGGAATCAAACAATGTTTCAGGTTCCTTACATTCCACATTCTCCAAGCTATAGGGGGGTGGTAGGGTGGGGGAAGGGTGGGGTTGTCTGTGATGGAATAACTGATCCAGCCATCAACTGTAGTGTGTGTTATCTTTGGTTCAAACTTTTTTCTCTTTGTGTTTAGCTCTCCTATGTTGTCAACGAAATGTGTATCTTGTGCAGTGAGTAATAAAAGGATAATTCTGTACACTTAAATGCTCTGTGTTTCGTGCTATGTGGTGTTTAAGCCTTACCTACACTACTATTATTTCTGACATTTGCAAAAGCCATCATTTTGATGGCTCCATTCAAAGAAAATGTAAACGAATGAATGAATGAGTAAGTAAATAAGCAAACAAATAAATACTTTTATCTATTCCTCAGTGGTATAGAAACAATCGTATTATAGCATCTGTTTCTTAAATAAACCCAATGTTTTTTATGTTCTTTATTTCTGCAGGCAACACTTTGAATATTATTTTAGGTTGACATAAGCTGATTTTCTACCGTAGAGCTTTGTTATTTCCTAAACTATGAAAATCATCCCTACTTCTGGTTTAATAGTTGAGAACTTACTAGCTTATGAAAGTAATTACAAAAGTCTTCTAAAAGTCTGTGAATATATGTACTATTTAGCTCTACCAGAACTTCCTTAACAAAGTCCAAAATATTTGTAAGAGTCTTTATAGAATCAAAACTGAAATATTATTAACAATATACTGTATAATACAGGTAGATAAAAAATCGATATCTTTTCTCTCCTACTGACACATGGTGAGTAGATTCTTTATCTATCCATATTATATTTTCAACTATTGATGTGCTCATTTATCATTCAAAAATAAATAATAATTATATTAAACAATGTATAGTCCAAGATGGAATGTCAACAGTTATGGAAAGGATAGATTGCTGCTCATCATAGAGATGACACGTTGAGTTGCAGCCAGTCTTTTCATTGTGCCTGTCTCCAACTCAGTATGTCATCTTTATAGTGAGTAACAATCTATCCTTTCCATAATTGTTAATAATTAATTTGCATGTATGCAAAGAAATCAGATAGTTCTGTAATTAAGGAGTAAATTTTCTGGGAAGCAAGTGTATGACTACTAAATATTTGAAGACAGCTCTGCATTGTGTGTGTTATGCGCTCTACACAATATTCTTATTATTTACTGTTGTTCTACAAATACTTCATTGCCTTTAGCTGCATTACTGAGACAAGTATCAGTAATCTATAAGACATCATGGACCACAAGATTCTAGCACCCTACCAGAAATAGTATCAAATGTTTTTAGCAATTTTTGTTTTTTTATTTAGGCAATTCATGTTTGAAACTATTGTTGGTTTATGCAGCATCTGTAAAAATATTTAAGTTCCCTACACTTCACAGTTTACTCTTAGCTACAGTATTTACTGCCACTATTATAAAGCAGTTACTGAATCTGGTAGCCAATAATTTCAATATGGAATCATTTTTGCCACAGCATCGTTCAATTTCTGATATAGTAGACTTGTGTTTGTATGACTCCCACAGCAATGTGAATTTCTTGAGGGAAGTCATTTTGCTGTGTAGGTTATTGTCGTATTTTAAAATAAACACTTTACTTCATAATCTATCATCCAGCTTATGGGATCAGGTTTTCCTGTGGTATAACCACATAAATAACACATTATTTAATGATGAATATGAAATGCTATTCATTAACATACAATAATATAAACTTGATCAAAGCACAATTATATACAGATGGCCCCTGGTAGGGAGGCAACCTGTGTCAAGGATGGGGAAGGGGATTGCAGGATGGGAGGTGGTTTTAAATGAAAAAGTTAATTAAAGGAAACTCATGGAATATTCCAAAATTACCGAATACAGAAGGGCTCATACAGGCTTGACTGTAGGGGTGTCCACCAGACTCAGTGTTAGTGAAATACAGCAATAGGGAAGAGAGAGAATGGTGGTTCACATTTGAAGTAGGCAGTGGCCAGTCGGAGGAGGCAGAGATGGAGGCAGGCAGGCTATCTACTCTGGCTGAAAGCTGGAAACCAGGAGTGTCTGCTATGTAACAGGAATGGACTTTAAGAGAGTGACTTCTCTGTCATCAGCTCCCCAGCTCCCGGTAGCTGAGTAGTCAGCGCAACAGACTGTCAATCCCAAGGGCCCGGGTTCGATTACGGCTGGGTTGGAGATTTTCTCCGCTCAGGGACTGGGTGTTGTGTTGTCCTAATCATCATCATTTCATCCCCATCGACGCGCAAGTCGCCGAAGTGGCATCAAATCAAAAGACTTGCACCCGGCGAACAGTCTACCTGATGGGAGGTCCTAGTCACATGACATGTACATTTTATTTAGCTCCCCATTACAAGGCTATTAGCAACTATGTGATCCCCTTCTCATGTCTCCCTATTGACTAGTCTATGGGTGACACTTTAGTGCACCAGAAGGGGTTGAAAGAGTTCCCTGTCAGCAGCTTTTATCAACAAGAACCACTTCTGTCCTGAAGGAACAGGCCAATTGGTCACATAGCTTCCAAGCGTGTAGCTTGGTTGCAGCTACATGTATGAAAGAAATTTTCAATAAATTATCAATGAATTGCTCATGGTAACCAAAAAGGCCTATGTGTCCTGTACAATCCTTCCCCTTTCCATAAGGCCCTTGATACTGGGGGAATGACCATTGCGGGGGTTTAATTCTATGGGAGGGATTGGTTACAATCATGTTCATTTATTGTAAGTGGGATGGGACTTACATTTAGTGGTAGTGGTGGTTGTTAGTGTTTAACGTTCCGTCAACAACGTGGTCTTTAGAGACGGAGCACAAGTTCGGGTTAGGGAGGGAAATCGGCCGTGCCCTTTCAAAGGAACCATCCCGGCATTTGCCTGAAACGATTTAGGGAAATCACAGAAAACCTAAATCAGGATGACTGGAGACAGGATTGAACTGTCGTCCTCCCGAATGCAAGTCCAGTGAGCTAACTTACATTTAGTGAAATTTTGCAAACCTTTCAGTGAAGTAAATAACAGAAAATACCAGACCTTCACATTTTGTGCAAAAATGCAATGTCTTCAGTAACAATTGATATCATGATTTTCAATAATGTAAAACAATGATTACAATAAAATGCAAATGCACCACATCATATCAACAGATAGACTTAACTGTTTTGAGTGCAACATTACATTTCAATTTAAAACTTGAAGATTCTATTAGGCTGAAAAAAATTACTGTTACTAGCTTACTGTTGCAGTACTAAGCTCGGGGCTACCAAAGAGTAGGTACTGGCCAAATTGAATCAGCACTGAGCATCTCATAGGTCCTCCTATAAGCCAGTCAATGAAAGAAAATTATGAGAAAAATTTGTGTAGATGTAATTTTGGTGTAGTGATAGGAAATAATGAATGCTATGAAGAAAATACAAACAGTCCTGACCACTGGTATGTGAGCTTAGTGGTGGAGGGGCCTTTAAAGGTCACTTCTTTATGTTTCTCTTGAATAACTCAAAAATACTAATTTCAAGCAAAAATGTTTCACAGTACAAAATTAATTTTCCTTCACAAAATGTCCTACTCCCTTTTTTTGTGGCTTGATAATTTCTGCATCACAAGGGATGGAAAAATTTCAGATTATTAAAAATAGCGTTTTGATGGTACAACATTAATGTTTATTGTTACAGGAAGTGAGTTATAACAAGTATTAAATGTGTGTGCCAGATGTAAGGGTAGTACCACCACATTAAGGGATAAATTGTGTTCTGGGGGTGTAACAGAGTGGAGGAGCAAGGGATGGAGGGTAGAAGTAAGGGGGAAAGTAGATCATGAATTTCTCTCCTTCATTTGTCTGCAAAGTGAATAAATACTGAGAAGGCAGGACCCCACTCTCTCTTACCCCACTATGTCACAAGAAGCAACTACAGTGTGTTTCACAAAGTTATACCAACCCTTCCACAGCTTGTCTCAGTAATCACTGGCAACACACTGTGTAGACATGCCCAGGAGATGTTTATTTTTGACACAGTGTGTTAATACTACTTGGAATACAGTTATTACTTACTAATAACACAGCTCTGCAAAGAAATGTTTTTTGAAAGTAGTTTGAAATTTAATAGCTGACTTTTACAGTGCTGATTTCAAAAATGCATTCCATTTTTTTCTATCATGTCAGATTTTCTCACAAAAAAGGGAGTATTTTTGGGAATAATAACAAAATTTAAGCAAATTATCACATTTTTTCCAACTTAATAAAATTTTTATTTTATTTATAAATCATGTTCTAAACTACATTTCCAGCACACTTCCATTTCTCTTTTAGCTCATAAGTCCTTATAATAACGCTTTTGCTTTCTGTCAAAGCTTCTTTTATTGCTTTTCCGGCTGTAGACTCATTGAGGATCATCTCTTTTTATCAGCCAGCAGTAGTCTGCTATCATGTTGACATTACATCTTCCTTGATAACTTCTTTCTATTTCTTTGATGTCTTGGTGGAATCTTTCACCCTGCTCTTCACTAACCTCACCAAGGTTTGCAGGGAAGTAGTCAAGATGTGAGTTGAGAAAATTAACTTTAATGCTCATGTTACAGCCCAGCTTCTTAAAGTTGTCGAGCATGTCTGCAACAATTATCTTGTAGTTTGGATCTCTTTTGTTTCCTAGGAAACCAGTAACAACTAATTTAAAAGATGTCCATGCTGCCTTTTCTTTTGTTTCTATTTTGTCCACAAAGTTGGGATCTGTCATTAATTTTCTAATGTCTGGTCCAACAAAGATTCCTTCCTTTAGCTTTGTCTCAGATAAACCAGGAAACTGTCCACAAAGATACCCGAAACACTCCCCATCTTTTGGCAGTGCCTTAACAAACTGTTTCATCAACCCCAACTTAATGTGGAGTGGTGGAAGTAACACCTTTTTGGGATCCACAGGGCTTTTCCTCTCAACATTTTTAACTAATACCTGTAAGGTTTTTCTCAAGGGCCAAGTTTTTTTTATGTACTGTTGCTTTCTGTCTCTACTGTCATATTCACAGAGACAGCAAGGGAACTTTGTACAGCCACTTTGTTGACCAATCACCATTGAAATCACTTTTAAATCACAACATAGTGTCCATTTGTGGTCTGAATAGCAGAGTTTGCTTAAAACCAGTTCATTGTTTTTGTATCATTCTTTGAAGTGAACCGAGTGTCTACTGACATAGAAGCATACTTATTGCCATTGTGCAGAAGTACTGCTTTAAGGCTTCCTTTTTGAAGAATCAAAAAAAAAAAAATCTCCAGTCATCATGAGCATATTCTATTTTGAAATAAGTACAGGAACATCAATGCAAAACTCCAGGTCACTTTTCTTGAGAGAAGAAAGAACAGACTCCATTTCCCTTAATCGATACCAAGAAAAGGATGTACCTGGAGCCAACATGTTTGTTTATCTTTCAATCTAGATCTTAAAACCTCTGCCGATTCTTTAGAAATGCCTAGGTCTCTAACTAAATCATTCAGTTCGGATTGTGCAAATGGAATGGGATCGATTGTGCCAGGATAGTAGCAATCTTGGTCTTCTTCACTATCACCTTGCTGAGCCAAAGGCTCATGACCATCTATATCATCCAAAGAACCTAGGGGAGAAGGAATTGGTACTTCAGATCCATGAGGAATAGAGCGAGTGACTGATCGAATATTAGGGTAAGAAATATCCTTTTTGTTTTTCAAATTGAAACCTTGTATGCTGCAAGAACAAAAATAGCAATCATAACTATGATTTTTGGGCTCCTTCCAAACAATTGGTGTTCCAAAACATAAGGACTGCTTTTATATGTTGAAATCATTGCCTCAGTTCTTCAACATACACTGAACAAACTTTGTGTGGGGCCCAAGGCTTATCTTGATTGCCTAACTTTATACCAAAATAGGCAAAATATACTTTTTCAACAAAATCAGAAATGTTTCTTTGTTGCTTTTTAATGGTATGTTTACCACAAATGTAGCAGAAACAATCTGGCGAGTTTATACATCCTCTGGTAGCCATTGTCCGTAAAACAACTTCACAATACAAGAAAACAGTCACTCCTTTAAAGCACTAGTAACAACAACATGTGAACAGCACAGAATGAAGAGGTACTGTGAACTGAAGGACAATAGCAGAAGCTCACTGCTTGGTGATGGCGAGGAAAGGGGCAGTGTGAGAAACAGGCACTGACATGAAAATACAGCTGGTTTCTTCTAATTACTCTTTAATTTATGTATATCTAGTATAAAACGGCTAAATAACAGTTTATGGAGATCCTAAAATCCAAAATGCAAACTCACTAGGGTGCTGAAATATTGAAGAAAGCTAAAACTAGACAAGCAGTTTGTGAAATAACTGTACATGATGGAATTTTTCACTATTTTTTCCCAAAATCAGTGTTTGAGAACACTAAAAAAAACAGTTAATAAATTTGAAACACTTTTTATGTTGCAGACCTGTGTTATACTAACACAAGAAATGCAAATGGACAGAATTTATGTAAATCTGTGCACACGGTTCTCCACTCTTACAGGGGACATTGATTCATGATGCTTCTTTTCCAGTTCTTTTATGTGAATAGATCAAATAACTTCACTGGTCTTGTGTTCATATAGTGGAATTATTTTTGGTTTATTCAGCGAGTACTTAACTACAGTTCTTAAATGAGTTATTGTGTAAAAAATCTCAACAACTGGAGCTGCCAGCTATCTACCACATTAAAGAGCCTGCCCCAAACATAACATGATGTCAGTGTGTACTGTCTCCATTATCAATGGGTGGAATACTTTTCACAACATAAGAGGTATCAAATATATCACCCCAGTCTCAGCTCTCTCAAAACCTGAAGAGGCCCAGAGGCCTACAATGGCTTTCACCATAATGAAAGTACTTCACTTAGGTTTTATGGAACTTCAGATAACTCAACATAAACCAAGCAATGAAGTACAACAGATTGCTGCTCTAGATGTGAGCATGATCAGTTCCATTCCATCAGGCATATTCACAACCACCTTGAATAATGTGCTGTGGATGTTTGGAGTGTGGCTCCACTCTATAACAGCCGGCAGTTCTTGAATGGAAGAAATTTATACAGTCAATCAATAGCACAATTAATGGTGAAAGAAGTGCAGTATCTTTCTAGTCATTCATTAATTCTTCTCCTAGTGACCATAGCTTTACAAAACACTGTCATGATAGACAACAGCATGGTGCCACATTTACCAACCCAATCCCTTTCCCACCAATACTACATAGGTCACTGACAACACACACTTACAAGTTAAATGTTCTCAGTCATTATTTACGGGATAGTATTTTACACAAAAGTTCACTAACAACAGCAAAGAAATAATTTATTTAACTAAAAATAACTCCACTGTATAAACACGAGCTGACAGAGACTATTTTATCTACTCACATATAAAATCAACTGGACAAGAAATCCTGTAAGCTGAATAGTGTGCAGTGCTCATGGTGGGGGAATTTTTCTTTTCCAAAAGAGCATACCAGCTGCCATACAGTATGATTAAGAATCAATTTCCCATATAACAGTGGAGAACAATGAGCAGAGATTTACATAGATTCTGTACATATGTATTTCTTGTGTTAGTATTACTAGTAAATCATATCTGTATTCCATGCAGTGTAAACACACTTTGTGGAAAATAAGCACCTCCTGGGCATGTCTGCACACTGCATTGCCAGTGATTCACAAGGCAAGCTGTGGAAGTGTCAGTATAACTTTGTGAAACAGCCTGTAGTTGTTTCTTGTGATATGGTGAGGTAATAGAGGGTAGGGACTTGCCTGCTCACTCTTCGGATTTCAGGCCTATGAGGGAGGGAAGCGTGTGACCACAATCAGATGACCTACTTTCCCCCACACTCCTACCCTTCACCCTTTGCTGCTCCACCATGTTACACCCCCAGAACACAATGCATCCCTTAATATGGCCCTACTCCTCATAGACGTAGTACACACATTTAATATTTGCTCTTAAGCCACTTCATTTAACAATAAACATTAATTTTATACTATTAAAACAATATTTGAAATCTGCAGTTTTTCCATCCCCTGCAACGCAGAAACGATGAGCCCCAGAGAGAAAATGAATAGGACATTCTTCACAGGTAATGTAATATAGTTCAGTTTCATATTTGGAACCTGATTCGTGATTCCTGTCAGAAAAGTTACACTTCTTAGTAATTGATAGAAAGCAATCAAGTGAAACAGAAGTAATACTGACGTTTCCCAAGGTAAGTGTTACATGCCCTCTGTTGTTCCAGATCTACATAAACAATTTAGGAGACAATTTGAACAAGTTTCTTAGATCATTTGCAGACAATGCTGTCATTTACCGACTTGTGAGGTCATCAGATGATCAAAACCAATTGCAAAATGATTTAGATAAGATATATGTATGGTGCAAAAAGTGGCAACTGACTCTAAGTAATGGAAAGTGTGGAGTCATCCACAGGAGTACTAAAAGGAATCTGCTAAATTTTGGTTACATGATAAATTGCACAAATCTAAAAGCTGTAAATTCAGCTAAATATTTAGGGTTTACAATTATGAATAACATAATTGGAAAGATCACATAGAGAATATTGTGGGGAAACCAAAGACTGCAATTTATTGGCTGAACATTTAGAAAATGCAACAACTCCACTAAAGAGACTGCTTACACTATGCTTGTCTGCCCTCTTCTGAAGTATTGCTGTATGGCATGGGATCAGTATCAGATAGTATCAATGGAGGGTGTCAAAAAAGTCCAAAGAAAATTAGCTTATTTTGTATTATCACAAAATAGGGGAGAGTGTCATGGATAGGACACGCAAATTGGAGTGGCAGTCATTGAAACAAAGGGCATTTTCTGTTGCAGCAGGATCTTCTCATGAAATTCCAATCAGCAAATTCCTCCTCAGGGTTTAAAAATATCTCCATAGGGAGAAATGATCCCCATTATAAAAAAAAGAGAAATCAGAGCTAACATGGGAAGATGTAAGTATCCATTTTTGTGCACATTGTTCAATAGTGGAACGGTAGAAAAATAGTTTGAAGGTGGTTTGATGAACACACTGCCAGGCACTTAATTGTGAATTGCAGAGTAATCATGCAGATGCAGATGTAAATATTTTGATGCTTGTATTGTTTTCAGTATCAGTTTATTACTTTTCCCGTATAAATTTCAATAGACTGAGTATTCAATTTGCTTCCAGCCCGAGGTGCTGGAGTTGACTGTCAGGTGTGTGTGTGTGTGTGTGTGTGTGTGTGTGTGTGTGTGTGTGAGTGTTTTACTGATGACCTGTGGCCGAAAGCTTTACATAAGTGTCTTTTAATTGTGCCTTCTGCAACTTGATGTGTCTTCCCTACGGTAGGTAGTAATATGTCTTTTCCTACATTCTTGATATTCCTACCTGGAGTTTCCATTGTTTGATTAGTTTATAAATTTTTATCACCCTACTTACATTCTTATGACTCGCACACAACTATGGCTGCTGCTTCGTAAATGTTGCATGAATGCATCCAAAATTTTCTTATAAATAATTCATATTATTCCATCATTTTTCTATTTGTTTATGTCTAGTAGCTTATTTATTGTGAACAACAATGAAAACAAAATCCATAAACCCCATCAAATTCTGCTTAACTACAGTGCACAATAGAATAAAGGATCACTTTTTCAAAACCCCATAATTCCCACCCATTGTGATGTTTAAGTTTGAAATTTGGCTCAAAGATGCATAAAACTTTCCTCTGTAATAGCGCAAAAGTGTGGTACCTTGGATGTCACCACCAGGCTTGACGATGCTGTGAACAGAAACGTGTTGACACAAGGTGACAGCCCAGGACTCCAAGAGACTTGTAAGGTGGGTTCATGATGTCACATTGACATCAACCTTCACTACAGTTCTGCCCAGTATAACCATGAATATGTCACATGATGGGAAGGTGGTCACAGCCCTTTTTACCCAAATTCCATTCCTCCTTTTGATGCCTTAGCAATGCAGTTCAGAACAGTGATGCACACAGATTTCTTACGAGTGGGCATGGAAAATATTCCATACACACCGCCATTCAGAATTAGCATGATATGCCTCAACAGGTGGCATAAAGGACCTCAATGAAACTACCCCTTTCCATGGGGTATTGATTCTCACACATTTTGCAGTCGAAAACAACAGTTCACAATGTGATGAGCAACAAGAAGATGGATGGGGTTTCATCCCCATTAAAGGTGTGGTGGTGGTTAGTGTTTAACGTCCCGTCGACAATGGGGTCATTAGAGACAGAGCACAAGCTCAGGTTAGGGAAGGAAATCGGCCGTGCCCTTTCAAAGGAACCATCCCAGTATTTGCCTGAAACGATTTAGGGAAATCACAGAAAACCTAAATCAGAATGGCTGGAGACGGGATTGAACAGTCGTCCTCCAAAAAAAAAATGCGAGTCCAGTGTGCTGACGCTGCACCACCTCGCTCAGGCCCATTAAAGGTGGTCTAACCTCTTTGGAATGCAGTGTAACCACAATTTTTCCTCTTGTGTACAGGTTGGAACCATTCAGTAAAATTTCAACATCATATGAAGCAGCAAAGGGTGCTTATGCTGTTTCATCCCTAGTATTTCACATCCTCCTTTAGTGTGATCATGGAGGTTTGACATCGATACATGACTGAATGAAACAACAAAGACACTTCAGTTCAGCAAAAACTTTGGTACCACACTCCGCACCTTTGCTGATCTCCTTAAAAATGTACCTGAACAGCAGAATCAGTGACAAGAGGTCCAGGTCAAGTAGTCAAACTACACTGCTGCTCTTTCACTGCTACACTGCTGCTCTTGTGTCTGGTAGTAGGCCGTCAAAAATCAAAGAGTATCAAAGGGGTTGCTGGTCTGCAAGCACCTAGAACTTCATCGCAGGTTCTATTCGTTCAGGTATATTTTTAAAATTCTCAATAAAAGTGGGCGGGTGCCATCAAGGGTTTTGTCAAACTGGGAGGTCTTAGACTGGCCTTTCGCCATTTTATTCATGCACGTGTCAATGGTCGTTCCCCCATGATGATACCACAGGATGACAAAAAATAGGAGCACTGAAGAAGCACTAACACCCTTAACTGCTTTGGATCATGCTCAAATTTCCTCAAATAGTTTTGAACAGTCCCTAGTGGTTCCAAACTATACACAAGAGCAAAAAGTGGTCACACTGCATACCAAATGGGGGTGATCATGTTCAATGGGAATGCAGCCCCAAACTGTCCTTGAAGAAGGGATGAAATTCCCAAGTGTCAGCAGTGTCAGAAGTTGAGGAGAATGTCTTCCCATTGCTCACTGCAGTGCAAACTGTTGTTTCCAATTGCAAAACATATGGAAATCAATGCCCCAGTGAAAGGTGTGATTTTGTTGATGCCCTCTATGTCATCCCTACAGCCTTTTCATGCCAATCCTGAGTGGCAGTGTGTCTGGAATTTTTTCTTGGCCACTAATAAAAAACAACGTGATTTCAATGCTGGGTGTCGTAAATGTAAGAAATGTGGGTAAGAGGGGGGTGTGACAACATTCTGCTCATGTGAGACATCCACAGTGGCATTAGGCAGAATTGTAGCGAAATTTGGTGCCAATGAGACTTCATTAACCCTCCTTACATGTCACATGAACTTCTGAGCTGTGACCTTTTTTCCACTAGTGACACCTTACTACCTGGAATTGTTTTGAGGGAGGAGACCAGATGGCGAGGTCATCAGTCTCATCAGAGTAGGGAAGGATGGGAAAGGAAGTCAGCCATGCCCTTTCAAAGAAACCATCCTGGTATTTGCCTGGAGCGATTTAGGGAAATCACCTTGCTATCTGAAGTGTCATCAAGCCAGAGGGTGAAATCACAGTATGCCACACCTTTGCATCATTGTAGAGGACACAAATTTCGAACTTAAGTGTCATGATGGGTGGGAATTACAGGGTTTTGAAAAAGTGATTCAGCCAAAACAAAGGAAATGAGAGTAAATTCAGGGAACATGGAGGTGCCACTGTTAATAGGTGAGCAGCAGGTGGAGACTGTCAACTCATTGCTGTATCTGGGTAGTATAGTGATGGAAGATGGTGGAGCTGGAGATGAAATGAAAAACAGCATTAAAAAGGCAAATGCTGCCTTCATACAATTGTATCCAATATGAAAAAATAGAATATCACGTACAAAACAAATGTGAAGGCTGTCCTTCTGTATGCCAGTGAAAGCTGGAAAATGGATAAAAAGATAACATCCCAGTTACAAAGCTTCATAAATAAATGTCTTTGATGCATCATGAATATCTGGTGGCCAGACAAAATATGTAATGAGGAGCTCTGGCGAATAACAAACCAGGTACCTATAGAAAAAGACCAGATACGAGAGAGAAAGTGGGGTTGGTTGAGACACACCTTGAGAAAACCAGATGGAGCCATTGAGAAAAAAGCATTGGAATGGAATCCCCAGGGAACAAGGAAGAGAGGAAGACCAAGGGGCACATGGAAGAGGACAGCAGAAGGGGAAGCGAAAAGAGTTGGCAAGACCTGGGCAGAATTGAGGCAAATAGCCAAAGACAGAGACGGATGGCGAGTTCTCCTGGATGCCCTATGCCCCCATAGGGGCCAAAGGAATTAAGTCAAGTCAAGTCAAGTCAAAAGTGATTAATTCTGTGGCACAGCGTATTTCTACTTCACCAATGTTGAGTGAATTACTCACCCCTGCCATATTGTTGGCACAGAGCACCAATGAGCAATCTAAATTAGGCTGCAGAGATTAACAAGCAATACTGAAACATGAAATTTGTTGACTACTCCAGTATCAAGGAGTGCTCTAATAAGAGGCCTGACGAGATAAACAGGCCTGCTACATACTGATGCAGCCATCAGTAAGGGTTACTGAAAATGACATCAATGTCAAAACTGGTGTTACTAACAAACAGTCCATGTGAACATTGACTGTTAATCTCTGTAACTGAGTGAGTTAGTCCACTTTTTCTTTAGTTTATCTTATTTCTAAGTCTTTTTAGTCAAAATAAATAAAAGTATGAAATGAAAACGAACTGCACAGGTGAGACACATGCGCCTCCCTCCAATATTTCATCAAAGGCTTATATCGAACAATTAAATATTATATGCAGAGATAGGAAATCATGGGAACAACTGAAATAGTGCATCACTTTACTGCAATTTTGCATTTATTGTAACACTTGATAACAAACCAAGAAAATATCGCTTGTTACACTTGACAGATAACTGCACTAGAACAATAATAAACACCTAACTCAGTTTTCTGCACTTTAGTTAAAGTTCAACAGCCGAACACAATTTAAGCTCTCCCATAAATATAAATATGCACATAGGCACATTAAAGAACTAGTTATGAAACAGTCACTTATAACATCAAGGCAGGCACACTCCATTTAAAGAAAAAATAATTAGCAAGTTTACACATTGACTAGAACATTAAGGTGAATAACAGGAAAGTGCACCGTCCACAACACCTTATAGTGTCAGTTACCTCCAATAAGTTCCTTTCTTTATAATATGACATTAAGTACAGCTCAGTAGTAATACAAAATAAAAATAAAATTATATTCCACTGATATATATGCATAAGCACAATTAAAAACTGGTGGAAAAACACTCAATTGGAAATTGACAAATCTATACTAAAATGAGCCTCACTTCATCTAACACCCTAAAAATGGCAACTTAATGGCTACCTAGAGTAACAAAATTACAGATAGCGTGCTTATAGATTGACTACAATAAAGGAATAAATAACACATACACGGCTTCTGATGGCTGACAACTGTGTTGAGCTATTGAGCAGTGATTAATTTAAGATAGCCACAACATACGCTAACCGGGTTAGCGGCATATTTAAAGACAAGCATCGAACAAGAACCCTGGTCAGAAGGTAATGGAACCAGTACTAATTACAACTAACTACAGCACTGAAATCAACTGATGACAGGTTGACCATTAGCGATGTGGTGTACAATGGACAGTCAATAGACTGAACACTCAGCTGAAATCCAAGTTTGATGCTGAGGGGTCAAATGCCAGCCCAAAGCATGTTTAGTGCAAACACCTAGTTTGAGAACAAAACAACCATAAACAACAGGATGATAATGCAGCTTGCAGTACAAATACCAGAGCCCGAATATAGCCTTAACCCAATGCAGGACTAAAGAAATCAAAACTAGCAGGATTCCCTTACACGGCAGACATGCCAACACTTCCGTTCATACCTCAGAATCACTAAAGCAACATAAATCATTGACACATTTCAGATAATATTTTAAAACAACATACTTAAATACCTTTAAATACCACAAGCCTTAATTAGTTAACAGGTTAGGCTCTGTTATTGATGCCACGCAAATGAGGTAGCAAGTTAAGGTCTACAATTCTACTTTGCCATTTAACATGCATCGTGACAAAGAAAGGAAGAATCCAGCTAATTGATTGAAGTCACTGCTTGGATTCACTATTTGACGATGTGCTTAAAATCAACAGACAAAGGTGAGAGTCAAGTTTACACTAGCAAGCAGCACACACAACACAACCATAAGGTGAACATTAAATAAACTGCTCCTTGTTCAATCATTTACACACCACCGAAACAAATAATCTTTGCCAAATTACTGCAGATGTCGGAATCTCCAGTTGCTTGCAGATGATGCAAATAATGGTCAAAATTTCTTACTTTAAGTCTGATGTCATCCTTAGGATAGGAGTTTCAATGGACAATGAGGCCTCATCCCCTTGGATCCACCTGCGAGCAAGACAGTAACATTGGCTGCTACCACAGCCTTAACGATGCATCACACCTGACACGAGTCACGCCAAACCATCAACAAAATAGCGTGGCCTCCTGTACACTCCCACACGTCTGCAATCCGAGTTCCTCCTCCCAACCAACACTCTCCCCCAAACACGGTGGGCAGCCGGCCGCAGCAATGCCACAGCACCCTCTGGCTAGGGTAAGAAAACTGCAGAGTGCGAAGCAGGAATTTCAAAAGGAACGTGCTACAGATAAGAGAATTAACCATGACATTTCGTCATGGTTCAACAGGGAGAAAAATAATATGAAGTATTTTATGTTAATAACTAGCCTTTTCCTTCCAGCTTCACCCACTTATGTGGTTCACACATATATTGCCCATATCCCCTCATCCCCCCCCCCCCCCCCCTGTCTATTTCCTTCTCATCCCCTCTCTGTCTCTTTACCTCATTCACTCCCCTCTCTCTTTGTCCATCTCCTTTTCCTCCCTGTCTATCTGACCATCCCCTCCTGCACCCTCTCTCTGACCATTTCCTCCTCCACCCTCTCTCTGACCAATCTCCTCCACCCCTTCTTACTGATCATCTCCTACCCTGTCTCTCAGGCCTAACCACCCTCTCCATTCTCTCTTCCCATCTCCTCCTCTCACTTGTCTCTAGTCATCTCTTCCTACCCCCTATCTGTCTGCCTCCTCTGTCCTCTTCTCTCCCTCTGTCCAACTTCTCTTCCCCCTCTCTTTGTTCGTCCCATTAAACCCCAGAGGATCTAAATCACACAGTGTTACCTTTCATATAGCAAGCATTATGTGTACCAAATTATGCAGCAATTTAGGAGGAGATGTAGGACACACACACACACACACACACACACACACACACACACACATATTATTTACATCATTAATTTCAACTCATTAATTTACATCATACAGTAATGTTTCCACACCAATTCCAAGAGGGTAACTGATTCAAAATGGTGTCTAATGAATACATCTACTGGGAGAATTTAGAACCAACAGCCAAAGAAAAATTCTGATTTATGGAGTTTGAATATAGGTATCAGAGGTGTCATGACACTGGTGAAGATCCAATCTACATTTAGAAGTACCTATCTATGGCAAAAATAGTCTACACCCTGAGGAAGACTGTTGAACTTTCTCTCGCTTTCATAAACAAAATAGAACATGAAAATGTGAAACTTCCTTGTTGTGACTAAAACAAACAAACAAACACACACACACACACACACACACACACATATTTAAATTTCAGACCAATTACATACAGCCAAGAACAATCATGAATACAAGAGAAAGACAATAGACAAAATTACTTTCAAACTCAGGAATGCATAGAAAAACAACCCAGTGGAAACAATTTTAAAGTCGCATCAAATAAATAGCTGTGACCAAAAAACATTGTTAATTACAAAGGCTGTTACAAATGGGCACAACATGCCTCCAGGCCCCACATTATGCCAACAGCAAGCCACCTGCCATATCATGTATGCTCCGTTAACAGGCCAACTTTAAATAAAATATAAATGACATCAGTTAATGCCACCATAAAATTACTCAGCTGTTACTTTACTTGAAAAAGCAAGATACACTCTAGCAATAAATGCCTAATAGCAAACAATCAGTGAACAGTCACTGTGATAAGCTAAGAGACAATGATTGCAAATTTAAGATTACTGAACAAGTGTGTGTTTCAATAAACCTGACACACTGAAGATAACTCAATCAAATGGAACTAACACAAAAGCTTTAAAAGGAACTTTTAACACACATATAAGAATAAAACACCTATTTTTTGAAAAGCAGCCAGCACATTGACATACTAAACTCACAAAAGGCTATTAAAACCCAGTGCTACTCGAAGCAGGTCAAAACACACTAAACATAAAAGCACAGGCAATGAACAAAGTTTTACAGACTTGCAGATAATCACTCATATCTTCGAAGCAAAGCTCATTTTTGTTCAACAACATGAAATAATTTTTCCACCAGCACACAACACTTTCCCAGTGTGACAGTAACTAATGGTGCTTAGCACTGATCATATTCCACTTTAGTGAGTCCCAAAATATGCCAACACCCAGTACAGCCAACTCAACCCACTGCAACGAGGAACTTCCTTAACGCTGAGCACCATCTCTCAATATAAGCCCAATACACAGCTTAATAATACATCACGACACTGCTTAACTTTCATTTCTGTGTACTACAAATTTTAAAGTATATTTTGGTACCATACAACCCCATGCCTGCATGCGTGCATACTGAGTATCTTCTCAGTTGTGTGACTGGATTCGTGATTTCCTCTCAGAGAGATCACAGTTCGTAGTGATAGACGGTAAATCATCAAGTAGAACAGAAGCGATATCTGGCATTCCACAAAGTAGTGTCATAGGCCCTCTGCTGTTCCTGATTTACATTAATGATCTAGGTGATAATCTGAGCAGACCCTTAGATTGTTTGCAGATGACACTGTAATTTACTGTCTAGTAAAATCAACAGACGATCAATTCCGATTACAAAATGATCGAGAGAGTTTCTGTATGGTGCGAAAAGTGGCAGTTGGCACAAAACAAAGAAAAGTGTGCGGTCATTCACATGGATAGTAAGAAATCTGATAAATTTTGGGTATACGATAAATCGCACAAATCTAAGGGCTGTCAATTTGACTAAATACCTAGGGATTACAATCACGAGCAACTGAAATTGGAAAGACCACATAGACAATATTGTGGGGAAGGGGCACTTTGTTGGCAGAACACTTAGAAGATGCGACAAACCCACTAAAGAGACAGCCTACATTACCCTTGTCTGTCCTCTGCTGGAATACTGCTGCACGCTGTGGGATCCTTACCCGATAGGATTGATGGAGGACATCAAAAAAGTGCAAAGAAGGGCAGCTCGTTTCATGTTATTGCGCAATAGGGGTGAGAGTGTCACTGATATGATACGCGAGTTAGGGTAGCGGTCACTGAAACGAAGGCAGTTTTCTTTGCTGTAAGGTCTATTTACGAAATTTCAATCACCAACTTTCTCTTCAGAATGTGAAAATATTTTGTTGACACCCACCTACTTATGGAGAAATGATCATCATAATAAAATAAGAGAAATCAGAGCTCAAACAGAAAGATTTAGGTGTTCCTTTTTCCCACGCACCATTCGAGAGTGAAATGGTAGAGAAGTGGTATGAAATTGGTTTGATGAACCCTCTGCCAGGCACTTACGTGTGAATTGCAGAGTAACCATGTAGATGTAAACTCAGCTTCAATGAAGCACTGCAGTCCATTCAATGGTAAACCATCACATTCACTTGCCTGTCCACTACTGATTCCACTGGTCTGTGTTTCCTCCTGTAAACATTGGTGCTGCATGCTTGCCACCTCACAGCAAGCAACACATCACAGGCTGCAATCGACTATTGACAGTCTCACTGCAACATAACCTAAACATTCATAATTTTGGTATTTTACATTATGGTGCAGCTGTGCACCTAGAAGAATTGAAAATAGCTGTGGGAGCATGTGTGTTTAGTTACTGCCATACAAATCTAGTGTTCATTATCCCTTGTAGACTACACATTTTGTAGTAAAAGCAGGGTTTACAATTTTACTATAAATCTCAAGGATACAAGTTGTGTTTTTTAATAACACCGTTTGTGGGTTTAACACACTTTACAAGTAATTATGAAACTAAAATAGCTATGTCATTGCATTAATAAATGATACAATGTGTTTTCTCCTTATAATTAAATATATTTAATCTGTATGGAAATGAGAATTCACTCGAGAAAAATATAAAATTAGATGGAGACAAAACTGATGGCGAAATTCCCATACTATCAATAGATATACCAAAATACAATTCCTAGCTTTCAAAACTGTTAATTTCTTCCTCGGGAGGGCAAGATGTACTAATCCACAAAACATTTGCAAGTCCAGTGTGTTACTACTACACCACATCGGTCCATGAGGCTGAAAGTAACATAGGCAGTGATTGATAAAACCAAAAACTCAGCCCAGTTTTACATCTTTTCAGTGACTGAGCTGCTTTAACCACATTCATCATAGACTATTTCACCTAAGGCACTAGTAACATCAGTGTTTGGTATCCTAGAAACACATACATAATAGTAATGTTATCAGAAGCCCTATGGACTGTCAGCATGGCAGCCATTGTTAAGGGTTCCCTTGATGCAGCAGCAGAGAGAGGCACACTGACAACATTGCACCCAACAAAAACACTCTATGCAGGAGTGGCACCATGTCATCTTTCCAGAAGACTCCCACTTCTGCATACAGCATCAAGATGGGCATATTCATGTACGGAGGCTCTGAGGACAACAAATTTTGCCAGGTTGCAATTTTCATTGTCATAAGGGTCCAGCCATTAGTGTGGTGGCATGGGTCCCACTGGATACAGATGACAGTCATCTCTTGTTCATATAGCCACTAATTTGGACATTAGTCATTACATTTCTAATGTGCTAAGGCCAGTGGTCATGCTTGATCTTCAAGGTATCCATTGCATTATCTCTTAATAAGATAATGCGAGACCATGTTGCCCATCCTGGCTTGATATAATTTGATTACCTTCACCAGCACCTCCTCCAGATCTCTCACCCATTGAAAACATCCGGTCATGTGATGCCGAGAGGCTGGAATGCCACTAATCACCAGTTACTGTGATTGATGAACTCTGGCATAAAAGTTGAAGCAGCTTGGAAGACATACAAATATCTGCAATGTATACACACACACACACACACACACACACACACACACACACACACACACACACACACACAGAAGCAAGCACATCTGATACACACATGACCACCATCTGTGGCAGCTCGGACCAGAATGCAGCTGTCACATGGAATGGAAACAGCAATCTGGAATGGGCAAGGAAGGGATAGCAGTGTATGTTCATGTGGAGAGAAGAGCACTGTCTGGATGAGCGTGCAGAGACTACACTGCCAAAAGGCACAGCATTGGGAGGCTTTACCGTTACCGCCCCCCACTTCAAGTTTTCCTTCAGAACCTTGGACCGTATAAGGTTAATATGGGCACCACTATCTGTCAATAACTTTGTTTCAGAGCCTTTCACATCCTTGCTCTGTACGCACATATAATCATTTTTCCC
Source organism: Schistocerca gregaria (assembly GCF_023897955.1). NCBI lineage: Eukaryota > Metazoa > Arthropoda > Insecta > Orthoptera > Acrididae > Schistocerca > Schistocerca gregaria. Next base: position 684,181,633 of record NC_064923.1, read on the forward strand.
CGTGCAGTCAGCAGTTCTTACTGTGGCATTACACCCACTGCTCGTTTCCCTGCACATTTTTCCTACGTTTTAGCCCACTTACTTTTGCGACAATCACGAGCATAGCATAGTGACATGTGAAGATGACACTGGCTTTGCTCTAGTACACGGGGGTGAGTGCCGCATCACATTACATGCCATACATCGTACTGGTGGGGTCACTGTGGCCGCTATCCAGTCCCTTTGAATTCATGAACATCTATTTCTTCAATGGGGAATCTCCTTTACAGTATCTGTCTATACTTTTTCCTGCACTCACGCGATATGTAACCCCCTTTCCCGAACTTTAAACATTTCGCACAACTACTTTTCTCCAGCCAGGCTACAGTTGTTACGTGGCACTTATCTCTTTCCAAGGTTATTGCACACTCCTTGGTAGCTGCTAAATCAATAGCTTCGGACAAGGTTATTCGTTCACCTTGGGCCCGTATTATTATCTATATCTGCTCATCATACAAGCCTTGTAAAAACAAGGTCCGTCCTAACTTCCCTATGAACGCATTACATCCCACAATTTCTTCGTCATCCATGACCCTCTTCATTGCTTCTCGAAAATGGAATTGCATGGAATCCACGCGAGAGCCCAATTGAGCCACACTTTCCCCCTTTTCTTGCCTACTACTGAACATGATGCAGGCATAGTAATCAATAGTGCGTTTACTTTCGTAATTTTCTAACAAAATTGCCCTCATGTCAGACCAAGTTGCTGTGTTATCTCTTAACTAACAGCTTACTGTGGGCAGAGTCTGTTATTTTATAAACTTTAAAAATACTTGCTTATAACCAGGATCCACTAAGTTGTAAGTGTTATCACAATTATTTATGAATTCGGACGGTTTTTCTCTGCTCCCTCAAATTTATGTGGTACTAACTTGGTGGCTTCAATATAACTTAAATATAATCTGTTCTAACTGGCGTTTACTTGCATACTCCCACCTGAGTCTACTGCTTCAGCGTTTCCCATTTTCACTAATCTTGTTTCTTGGGGCCTGTACGGCAAACTTGGTGTTCTCGATGGCAGCACGTGGACCTGCCCGCAATGAGTGTGGCATGAGATGGCTCAACTGCTGCAGTGGCACGGACCTGCGACCCTCCGATTCCGTGATGGTGCGATGTGACACTGGTGGTGCACTGGGGTGAAGTGACGACCCTCTGCGTAGATACGGTTCATCGACCCTCTGGCTCTGCATTCGCACGATACAATGACCCTCTGCATAGACGCGGTGCATGTTGACACGATGCTACGACCCACTGCGTAGACGCGGTGCATCTACCAACTGGCTTTACGCTGGCGCGAGGCGATGACCTTCTGCATAGACATGGTGCATCTACCCTCTGGCTCTGTGCTGGTGCTATTTGATGCCCCATTTGCCTGTTCCTGTACTCCATTTCTGCCGATTATCCACTCCTACCCCACACCTGGCACCAAATAGTTTTCTCCTCCTGTCGTGTCCCACTGATGAGTCCTGAGAGGGAGTGGAAAAACTGCAAGAATGCACGTCAAAGAAATTACTTGGCAGGAGGTCTCGTAGTCATGGGCTGCCTTCTGTGAACCTGCTCCACTGAAAAGAGGACTCTAGGGTGAGTTAGAATACAGAACTCGGCTGGGATCTTAGGATACATTGGATGCAATCATAAATCTTTGCCTGAGGATATGTACACTGGAAGCACCCCTGGCACATCCATTTTATAAACAAAGTCTTCTTAGTAGTGTAACTTCTCATAGTTCCCTGAGTCTAAGTCCCAATATAGCAGAGGTGGGCACACCAGACTAAGTGTTGACTACATGGAAATGAATCTAAGTCCCCTCATGGTTACGCAGCACTGCACTACAATCTCACAGCATCACAACTCCAGCTTAAACCATATCTGACAGACTGCTCCATCACTGCCATCACTCTCTCAACACTATGGCAGCTAGCCTTTTTATATGTGGTAGTACATCCGGCACCCCTTGTTCTAGAAGTTTCCAGTACTCTCCAGCAATTTGTGTGTGTCACGCAGCAGTACGTGATGCCTACGAACAGGCCGTACTCTGCTATGTTCACTGTGTCCAAGGGTTGTGGTTTGTAATGGCTCTCGAGTCTCGGGATGCGGCATAGTCCGCTCTTGTTAGCAGAGTAAACGTTACACATAAGCTATGTCTGGTCACGTCAGCTATATTACAAGTGGTATTGTTTAATGTATAGCTGCATCAGAATGTTATGGAAAAACACTCCATATTTACAGATTTCTTTGAAAAATACTATTGTTATCAATGAAATCATCTATAGTTTCCAGGCCGTGGATGGGTCTCTTTAGAACAGGGGTATACAGACTTTCTAGTACTGCAAGCCATAAACCCCTCACTGTGACTATGTAAGGGTCGCCAAAAACAAAATATATAATTAGTTCACATCATTTGTTTCACAGTCATTTTATTTAATAAATATAGTTCTAACAATGTATTGTTAGAAGAAGAACCAAGTTGTACAAGGGCCTGCCTATTCCTTTCCGGGGGAGGAATAAAGACGATGGGACGCCTGCCATCACATCAGTGATGGGTTACAAACAGCAGCGGTCTGTGAACCCGACTTAGAACATAAGCCCCTCCATCTTTTCCTGTCCTCCCACCACGTTTCTCAATACACTCTGTCCAGTTTTTAGCACACATTCCTTCACTCCAGCAATCAATCTGATTCTTCGTCTTCCTCGAATCTATTGCGTGCTATTGTCATTTCATGGGCCTGTCTCAGTATCCTGCCAACTCTCATTCTTTTAACATGCCCATAATATCTTAATCTTGTCTTTCCTATGGGTTTTTGCATAGGCTTCTTTTCAACTATTTTTCTTATCATCTCTTTAATTACCCTATCCATTCAAGTATCCCTATTCCGCTTCTATGAAATTTCAGCTCACAAGCATCTATCCTGTACACGTGCCTTTTTTTCATTACTCAGATGTTGATACATTTGTGAATATTGGAGCATAATACACTTGGTGTAACATTACCTTACGTTTCGGTGGTGCTCCAGATCAGGCTTCTAATAATCGGCAGTAAACATCACTTCACACTTCCGTGCATAAAATTTCAATCCTTGTGTGTGTGTGTGTGTGTGTGTTTGGAGTTTATGGGCGCTCAACAGTGAGGTTATCAGCACCCATTTCGATCTGTACTGACCCACCACTTCCTCCCATGCATTCTTGTACCTTTCTTCCCCAATTATTATATCATCTACAAACACCATTGCTTTCATATTTTACATCCTATCACACAGCTGCTTGTGTCATCTCACCCATAACGGTGATGAAAAATAGAGGGGATAGTGCACTATCTAGCATCAGGCCATTTTTTGTTTCAAAGCAGTCTGTCTTTCTCCTCCTCCTTTTAACAAGACACACCTCCTTGATACATTCCCTTTATTCTTTTCAGTCAGCAGACCAGTTCCCTTTTGTGGAAGAGCTTCCTTTCTCTTGCTTCTTTTCACACTATCATATGTCCAGGCAAACCATCACTAGGTCCTTATTATATTCATAATCTCTCTCTTTCAGAAGTGCCTTACACTAAATATTAGATTCACTGTCAATCTTCCTGGTCTAAACCCATATCGTTCCTTGCTCATTCCTTCTCCTACCACACCTTCTGTACACTCTCCTCTAGGATCTTCTCAAATATCCTTGCAGCACGAGATTAATTTGGCACAATTAGCACAAGTAGGGTTAAACAGCAACACTCATTAACACAGTGTAGAATATACATTTCTATGGTTTGTTTATAGTGAGCTGTGGTGCATGCACTTTCAAGTAGCAGTAAGCACCATTAACTGACTTGCTGGGGTTGCTAGAAAAAACCAACCATTAGCAATTGTTATTTAGTATTTATCATTTCTGGAAGGTTCTTGGAATATCTTTTTGTGTGTGTGTTCTGAAATATTCAATGTTTGTGTAAATACAAGCATTCTGGAATAATTGATGTTTGTGTAAATAGCTGCACTAGAGCTCATTTCTATTCTGGCTGTATGTTAGTGTTTGCAATAAATTTGCTTTCAGTGCTAAATGTTTCATTCACAACACCTTTGGACTTGGATTTCATTGTGGTTAGGGTGTGTCATTATTTGATAAAGACACCAAGAACTTCTAAACGTTTACATCACCTTAGCTCCAATTACACAACATAAAAACCATTGCCTACACAGACAGGAACTGTAATACAAACACACGTAATTCCTGAGCTCCACATATTCAGGAGAGCAATGGATTCCAGGCCAGCAGTAAATCAGTCGAACATCAAGCAACCATCAGTGTTTTCTAAACGTGCTGGTCAGGACCCAACGAAATGTCTGAAAGGATTCAACCGAGTCACCAAATACAACAGGTGGGATGATATGATGTGTTTGGCAAATATTTAATTTTGATGGATGTCACTACCTCGCAGTGGTTTAAGAGCAACACAAAGAAGCTCAATAACTGGAACAAATTCCAGGCCGAGATGAAGAAAATGTTTGGCAACAATCAGCAGCAAGTTCATTTAGTGGAAGAACAACTGAATAACAGGAAGCAACATCGTGGGGAAATAACAGTTGTACATAAAGAAAGTTTGGGCTCTGTGCAATGAGGGACCCAAAAAATACCAGAATACTTTGGAGTCTCCTACATCACTCAGTAAGCCGGTATCAGTCGGAGTTTAGTGATTTGTTTGTGGTGCTATGTTGTTTGCATTACTATTTCCACCCTTTGGCGATTAATGACTTAGCCATAAGAAATGAGCAAAGAGTCTGTGTGAAATTTTGTTTTCTGTTAGGGAAAACTGCAGTCCAGACTATTTGGATGCTTCGGCAAGCCTTTAATGATGATGCTTTGCGGAAATCAGAGGTCTACGGGAAGGATCACCGACCAAATTTCTGAGGAAACAAAAGCGTTATGTAGCATGGTCCAGCAAATTTTAACTCAAGGTTTATTCATGAGATGGGTGTCTGCAAAGTTCCTTCCTCACTTGCTCACGGATGACCAAAGAGAAAACTGAGAGAATGTTTGCCGCAACTTTAAGAGCAAAATGTGGAACGGTCCAAAGTCAAAGCAAAGCATCAAGCCAGTGGAAAACTCAAAACATCACAAGGACCCGAGAAATAACACCAAGTGTGATGCAATTTGGAAACAATGTTGATTTGGTATTTTTCTTATGTCATGGCATTGTCCACAAGGAGTTCCTTCCTCCAGGACAAAGAGTAAACAAACACTTTTATCTGGATATGTTATAAGGATTTTGAGAGAGTGCGACAAAAACAGCCAGAACTGCGGAGAAAGAACTGCTTGTTCTACCACGAGAAAGCTCCAGCCCACACAGCTCTGATGATCTGATGGTTCATGGCAAAAAAAACATGGTGCCTGTGCCTCATCCTATCTACTCACCTGATCTGTCTCCATCTGACTGTTCCCCACCCCCCTCACAGATGAAGGAAGCTCTGAAAGGAAAGTGATTCAGTGATGTGAAAGAAAACACACTAACAGCTTTGAGCAGTATCTTGCCTCACGAATTCCAGAACTGTTCTGAGCAGTGGCAAAAGCATTGGACAAGTGCATTGACTATAATCTGATGGGCATTAAAGTACTGTGAATGTAGAGTTCAATAAAAATGCAAAATAACAGAAATTATTGTTATTTTTGGGTCCCCCCTCATACATCATGAATCCAAATGACAGAAGCCAACTAAATCTCATAAACATGAAAGGAGTCGCAGATGACATGTACAAAGCTCACCTGTAAAAGATGTCACAATGACAGACAAATTCACGAAACACAGCCAACGAACTGAGGCAAAGCTACAATAAAAGTGTCTGAAGAAAGAGGTATTACTGACTGCTGATTGTTGTTCCTATGGCAACTGTGAGAGACCACCATGATCTCTCAGAGTCATAAATATCAGCCCAAGTACACAAGAGCTACCAGCCATGACTATCAACCCCAGCACCACTTCGCACCACTAATCAAACAAGCCATGACGAATGGTGTCATCAAACCTTGATCTATGCTGCAACTGCCACAACCACCCAACATCTACATACTGCCAGTACAAACCAATTCATCCACCAAGGACAATGCCCCACAGAAGAACATACGTACTGAGGACAGGGAACAATACATTGATACACTTTCGCTGTACACACATTGTATACTACTTTACAGAGAGATGATGATTGTTCAACAACTATTGCACTGCAAGACATCAACCATCAAAAAAGCACTATTCACACCTGTCAACTGCAGATGATTTTAGTCCTGTGGGATTAAGCCCGCCCGTCACTATACCCACGACAAGTTCACTGTCCAACATTCTGTAGCCTTTCCCCGTCACGTACAGAGGTACCAGCCACTTGCCTAACTGCCAACTTCACAAAAACTGAGATGACCACCTGAGGAGGAGGCCATGACAGATGTCAACCCTCCATGGATGACAATCAAAAAATTCTCAGGAAATATAGAAATCTCACCGAAACCCTCATCAATAGCCAATCTATCCTGGCTAGTTCACTCAGGGGCTTCCTTTCCTATAATGTTGGATGCTTATTGTTGTCAGCTAAATAAGACTATCGTCTACGATACAAGAGTGATTGTACTGAAAGTTACAAATGGGAAATACATCCAGTCAACAATATCAGTAAAGAATATCAACACTAGAATGCAGCCTGTCAAATTTGCCATTTTAGCAAAATATACTCAATAATATTGTTATTGAATGGGACTTCTTGCAGGCATCATAAACAGTCATAGGCTGTGGAAAGTCAGAGCTTCAGACTGATGAAACTATCAAACAAGCACACATTACAAGGACTACCTGGGCAGTTGTTTGTTGTTGAAGACATTGTTATCCCATCATCGTCAATGAGACAAGTTCCAGTTGTCAACAAGATCCTCAGTTAGACCGAGAAGCTTTTGTCGATTGTAAAATGCTACTCAGCCTCACAAAAGAAATCTACATGCAGTGAGTCATAAGCATTGTAGGTGATCACGGAGAATTTAGGATCACTAACTGTAACGAGCAGTCACAACTCATTCCTAACTGCAACAATAGTGGGGATCAGCCACCAATTAGCCAGTGGCCCTATAGTGTGTCACTGGCTGTGTAATTGATAACCCGAGACGAGATGAAAAAGATGCTGCAAGATGACATCCTTGAACCTTCTGGGGCCTTGGTCCCCTCCTGAGATCCTTGTGAAAAAGAAGAATGGCACATGATATTTCTGCACTGGCCGCCAATGACTGACCATCACTGGGCATTGATGAAACCCTTAGAGTGCTTGAAAGTAGCAAAGTATTTCTGAACTATGGACATGCAAACAGGCTGCAAATTGAGGTAGACGAGGCACATAGGTGGTGACTGCCTTCCTCTATGAATTTAAGGTTCTGCCATTTAGGCCAAGCAGTAATATAGCCACCTTCAAATATATGATGGACAATCTGCTTTGACACCTTAAATGGATGATGTGTAGCTGCCACCTTGATAACATGGTAATTTTTGTGAAGACATCTGAAGAAAAGCTATGTCACCTTATAAACATGCTGAAGTGTGTTCAGACTGCACGTCTCTGCCTGAAGGCAAAAATGTGCCCCTTCACTGTGCAAGAAATAAAAACTTGGGCACGTACTGAATGGAAATTGAATTCATTCTAGTCCAGAGAAAATAAGAACAGTTACAATGTTCACACTACGGGCAATTCATACAGGACTGCTGCACCAAGGCATATCCCTTGCAGGGTGATGCCAAATTTTCGATGCCAGAAAGATCTTTCTCTGTCCTTAAGAATGTGCTATCATCATCTCCTGTCATAGCACTGTACAACAAGAATGATGTGACAGAACTTCACACCAACACTAGAAATCATGGGATGGTGCAATTCTTAAGCAATTTCAGTAAAGTGCTGAAAAGGTGATAGGTTATGCTTCCGGAGTATTGATCAAGTCCAAGATGAACTATCCAGTTGCAATTGTTTGGAACATCAACAATTTTTTGCCATATTTATTTGCAAACCATTCACCACTGTGATGGATCACCATTTTCTATGCTGGGTGACTAGCCTGATGGATCTGTCAGGTCAACTTGTGAGGTGGGCATTGAGATTTCAGGAGTAAGACTTCATGGCGGAACACAGCAGCACGAATGAAATCTCAGTTATTGCTGCATTAAATGACATTGTTGCTGAACAGGGCAATATCCAGCACTACTGAAAACCATAGAAGCCTTGAGAAAGGGGAAACTGAGCAAAGGAGAATTGATAAACAGAGCATTGAATAAGTAGTAGTTTGATCCAAGGGGGCAGAAATGGTTACTCGTCATCCCAGCTTATCTACTGTGAACCCAAAACTAGTCATAAAGGATGAAAGATAAATATATGAAAGAAAAACAACTGTAGCTCTGTAATATCTAATTCAAAAACAAATATTTTATTGGCTGTGGACCCACTAGTAAAATTCCCCTTAGAAAGCTGCTACTCGCCATATTGCAGAGATGCTGAGTCACAAAAAGACTGTCAAAAACACGCACGCACGCACGCACGCACGCACACACACACACACACACACACACACACACACACACACACACACACACACACACACACACGCAACTCACCCATCACTGCAGTCTCAGTCTCAGTCAATTGAAACCACACTGCGAGCAGCAGCACAAGTCATGTTGTTACATACCATGCTGGATTTTCCATTGTTTGGTCTCTATAAAAAGTAATGGAGAGAGATCATTACCTCTGCTTTCTGTTACAATATGACTAACCAGGCAACAGGAATGTCTTGAATACCATAACATTTTGCTTTTCGTTATAGAACTGCATGACATACACAGCCATAGGCCTTGTCAATGTCGCAGAATAAAACTTTTCAGGACAAATTGAGGTCAGAGATTTATCTATAATTTGAGGTAAAATGCATAACTCCACATCAGTATTACTCTTTAATGTAATACTGCTTACTGAACTTATTTCTGGCAATACAGGTGCATTACAGGACGACTGTCTAACACTGTGTTTTACTTTGCAAAACATATGAAAAGATACATCTGGAAATAGTTTCCCGTTATTTGAAAATATTTCACGTGGCAGTTAATCATGACAAGACGTGAATCAAAAAGCATGGTGACATAGAACTGATAAAGAAAATGACTAGAATATACAGCTGCCTCCAACTCATTTTACTACTGTAAAATGGTACTCAATTTTATGAAAAATGTTGCATATAATAATATTGACGTAAAACAAATGCAAACTTTGACTGTGAAATGAAACATGTAAATTTAAAAATTTTCTTTATTTATAGGTTTGTACATCCAGTAAAAAAAGTTCATTTATGAACACAATGGATATCAAGTACTTTACAAGTTCTGTACAAACTGTCTTTTCATACAAAATTTTCCTTCTTGTCTGAAGAAACAAGCAACTTTCACCCAACATCCGCAATGTGGATAGTCAGTCACATGCATTGTGCACAGACATGATTCCTGTTCTTTCTCACTTGTCTTATTTATGGACATAACTATACTTAAATCCTTAAGCAAGAATTTTCTTAACAGCATTTCAAACATTGGTGAAAAAGCTTATTCACCAACTAGTATTAAGTTATGGTGAGAAAGTGAATATTCACATTCCTGAAAATCCTGGAAGCCATAAATGTGGCACAATTTGGGTGCCTGTAAACAACACTACATGCACCTCATATGTTAAACAACTAGTGAAGTCTCACAATTATCGTGACAGTGACACACTTTAATTTCCAACAGTTGTCTATTTTGTCTATGCACAAGGATATCACCTGTCAGAAGAAAATGTAAAATGAGCACCATATACAGTAGGAGGTATAAGAACAGGATAATCCTGCACCAGTTTCACTAATCTTCTTGTTCTTCCTCTTGCCTCTTCTTCTTCTTTTTCTTCTTCTTCTCACTGCTTTCTGGCTGATCACTTGTAGTGGCAGGAATGTCTTCCACCGGTTCCTCAAACTCCAAACCCTCTGCAGACTCTTCAAAGTTCACAGATTTCTTTTTCTTCTTCTTTTTTTTCTCCTCACTGTGTGATTCTACCTGTGGTGTGCTTACTTCTTCCTCTACACTGACATCAAGAATAAGTGATTTCTTCTTCTTTTTCTTCTTTCCCGATTCTGTAAAAATAAAGTGTTACTTTTATTTATTTTTTAATACAGAGGAAGTTGTAATTAATGACAATGAAGCACTCCTTTGCTGCCCTTGCCATGTTCTGAATGACTTACTTCCTCACTGCATCTTCTGCCACATTTTATCACGCCACACAAACTACTGTAAGTCAAATACAGAAACACACACACACACAGACACACACACACACACACACGCACACGCACACACACACACACACGCACACACACACACACACGCACGCACACGCACGCACACGCACAAACAAACAAATTGTTGTTCTGATAAACATCAAGGTTGTCTCTCTCTCTCTCTCTCTCTCTCTCTCTCTCTCTCTCTCTCTCTCTCTGAACCAACAGGTAACTTTTATAATGTATTAAATTTATTGAATATTTCACAGGGTGCTGCCAAAGTAGTAAGTTATTGTTCCATAGGTGGATGAAGTGAAGGAGTGGCAACACAACCCTTGCACATATCTTCTGTATACACCCAAATCCAAGCCAATCTTTTTTTCTGATTTTCATGGTCCAAATATGCATCTGTGGCTTAGATTCAGGGGAAAAGCCTAATGAAGTTTTGAAAAAAGCTGCCAGAAGATGCTGTTAAGTAGTTATATTTTGCCAAATAACTTGTGATATCCTTTGTTTTAGTGTACAATAATGAAGCATGTTCACTACACCTCAAAGATGAAAAGAGAAGTGATTTCACTCACTGAGAAAACTTCAAATCATGCCGTGGGTCAATGGTAAGGAAACTGGACGAGAGCAATGTGAGACTATGGAGACAGCAAAAGGAAATACTTTTAGCTTCTTCCAGCAATAGAAAAACATTTTCTGAGCCAAAACTTGGCTACTATTACACATCAGAAGTAATGCTGAATGATTTTTCTTAGGAGCAGCAACAGAAGTGCTTACCTGTGTGTGCAGAAATTATCAAGTTAAAGCACATGAAGCTGCTCAACAGCAAAAAATCACAAAGATCAAAGGAAACTGCAATTGGGTTTCCCATTTTACGAAACACTGGTGATTTTGTATTTGTAGGTGTACTTCAATTGCAGTTAAGTGGCCAGAGAACTACAAGGAGAAACTCATTGGATTTCAGCATTTCATAATCAGATGATGCAATGGAAATAATTATCTTCTTGGTCAGACAGTAATGCAGACCAAACTCTGGTGTATTTTGATATGCCAACAAATTACACAGTAGAAGCAAAAAGGTACAAAGATATCAAGACACTGCCCATAGGTGGTGGAAAGTAGAGTATGTCTGTCATGCTTGCATGTACAGCTGACGGCCATAAATTGTCTCCATTAATAGTTTTTCAATGCAAGACATTACCCAAGTCCAAGGAATTTCCAAAAAGCACTATTTGTACATGCTGAGGACATCTTTTTGTTCTGTTACATGTCGTAAATTCGTACACTTGTTTGCCACATTAATAGGGGTTTCTCCATATCACAGATCTATTTGGTCTATCATAACCCTGTGTTAGCCTCTTCCCCCAGCAAAAATAAAGCAATGCCACCAAGACAGTGAAAGGGGTTGATGTCCTTAAGAGTCTTTATACTAGCATTTCACAGACCATTTAAGACAGCATGAAAAATCCCAACTGTTTTTTGGTATGCGGTGTGGCTAGACTTGCTTACAGCCCACCTGCGTATAGTTCCTAATTACTGCCCTAACTTGTTTGATGGACGACAACAACAACTGAGAAACACAGGAGATGAACCAGGAGGAATATTCCTCAAAGCGAAGACAAAACTTATAGTCCACACTTTGTACAGTTCACTTGTGCTAGAAATCATTCTGTGTAGATAAATTATATTGTTTAGATTGTTAAAAAGTAATCTAATAAAGTACCATGTCTAACCTCTACCAGAGATGATACAAATAGGTGCTTTCAATACATAGATTGCTTGACACCAAATTTATAACTACAAATAAGTGATGCTCCCCACAAATCTCTGAAAGGTGGGGCCACTTTATAGTTTATCCATTATATGATGAGCAATATTTCTTTTAATTTTCATGTATGGCTTGAAATGAGGGAAAATTTTACTTTTTTCCTCCAGGTCTCATTTCCGGGGTGCGGCTTGCATTCAAGGTCGGCTTACATTTGGGCAAATATAGTACACAAACACTGCGAACATGCCCCTGTTGCAGGAAATTATCAACTACTCATGTATAGTGGATCAGTGCACGAAGCACAGAAAGAGTTTTAGCATTCACATTAGTTTTTGAGCAGTAGCTCTTTTCCTTGGAACAGTAGATTCTCTCTCTCTCTCTCTCTCTGTCTGTCTCATGAGCATGACGAGACTTGACACAAGTCTTGCCATAGCCATAAAAGTGTGTGTTGGGTGTATGTGTAGTTGTCTGTGAGAATTTATGTACCATTGCTAGAAAAATAGCTAGTGTTCAAAAGCTCGTGTCAATGGTTGTGTTTCCTTAATTTTATGTACTATTTCTATAATCAATAACTGTTGTTGTTGTTGTGGTCTTCAGTCCTGAGACTGGTTTGATGCAGCTCTCCATGCCACGCTATCCTGTGCAATCTTCTTCATCTCCCAGTACCTACTGCAACCTACATCCTTCTGAATCTGCTTAGTGTAGTCATCTCTTGGTCTCCCTCTACGATTTTTACCCTCCGCACTGCCCTCCAATACTAAACTGGTGATCCCTTGATGCCTCAGAACATGTCCTACCAACCGATCCCTTCTTCTGGTCAAGTTGTGCCACAAACTTCTCTTCTCCCCAATCCGATTCAATACTTCCTCATTAGTTATGTGATCTACCCATCTAATCTTCAGCATTCTTCTGTAGCACCACATTTCGAAGGTTTCTATCATAACTATCATGATAAAACACTGCTTGGGTATTACAAGTATCATTTGGAAAATTTAAAAGACATGTCCGTTAGTGTTTATGGTTCATTAAGGAAGATCTCCCAATTTTCTCATCTCAGAAAAAGAGTGAAATCACGACTTAAGAAGGTTCCAATGACTAGATGAAATGTGGCAAAAACAGATGCAGATAAAAATTTCTACATCTACTAGGGTGAAAAATAAGTGACAGATATTCCAATATTTTACTCTGTAAAACTGCTACCACTTACCAGTTTCAGTTGGTACTAAATGCTGAACTCGATTATTGAGATTCCTGTGAAGTTTTTGCCAAAAACCAAATTTCCTTTCTTTACATTGCCAATGGCAACCACAGTCCTTTCTGTCTAATTGAAAATCTAAGCTAACTTATATTCCATAAACATTCAAACACGTGTACGCACAAAAGTTAGGATGTTACTGTGTGAGATGTGCAAAAGCTACTGTTAACTGTCTTCTATTGTGTGTTCCTGTGTGGCATACGCCAGTCCTCTACAGGTAAGTTGTTGGCTTTCTCTTATTTTACATTTTTTCCTTCCAGGAATTTCCATTATTGTTATTAATTATTTTTATTATCTGTACCATCTGAATTAGTAATTAACTTCCTCTCTTGGGTACTTCACAATCAGGTATTGAAGACAACATGACATTGACTTGTGTCATGTTATCTCCTACCAATGGCATGATTAGGATGTGGTACAGGGCAGCATGTGGTCACCACACTACTTTCTCAGCGATTGTAATTACTTTCTCAGCGATTGTAATGTTTCCAACACGGTACTCCTCATTCAAAAAGTTCCTCAAATGGTATGGCAACACTGAAAGAACTGCAATCAATTCAAGCCTTCCCACACAGAAAAGATGCCTAACAGCACTAAGAACTGAATCTGGAACATTTGCATGGCAGTCATGAGACACTGACCATTTAACTACAGAGGAAGACTAAATTTATGTCTACATTACTATCTGCTTTAATCTAATAGCTGGATGATTTTTTAATGCAAAATGAGAACAACAAAATTAGATTATTCACTGGCAAACTTTAGACATGACATCAGAAATGTTTCAAGCAAATAGAATTTGTAGAGGAGAGTAACATTTGTCCTTAATATACCTAATATATTCTTCCAAAAGGAGGAGGTGGGGAGGGGATAAAATAGACTTAGTAAGGACCAACTGCACCTAAAAATGACATTTTAGGAAACAATTTGTACTGGATGTGGATGCCCAAGTTCACTTTCAAATTTCAAGTGTCCATGACTAGTAAGAAATAATGTAAAAACACATGTTGTTGTTGTTGTCTTCAGTCCTGAGACTGGTTTGATGCAGCTCTCCATGCTACTCTATCCTGTGCAAGCTGCTTCATCTCCCAGTACCTACTGCAACCTACATCCTTCTGAATCTGCTTAGTGTACTCATCTCTCGGTCTCCCTCTACGATTTTTACCCTCCACGCTGCCCTCCAATGCTAAATTTGTGATCCCTTGATGCCTCAAAACATGTCCTACCAACCGATCCCTTCTTCTAGTCAAGTTGTGCCACAAACTTCTCTTCTCCCCAATCCTATTCAATACCTCCTCATTAGTTACGTGATCTATCCACCTTATCTTCAGTATTCTTCTGTAGCACCACATTTCGAAAGCTTCTATTCTCTTCTTGTCCAAACTAGTTATTGTCCATGTTTCACTTCCATACATGGCTACACTCCAAACAAAGACTTTCAGAAACGACTTCCTGATACATAAATCTATATTCGATGTTAACAAATTTCTCTTCTTCAGAAACGCTTTCCTTGCCATTGCCAGTCTACATTTTATATCCTCTCTACTTCGACCATCATCAGTTATTTTACTTCCTAAATAGCAAAACTCCTTTACTACTTTAAGTGTCTCATTTCCTAATCTAATTCCCTCAGCATCACCCGATTTAATTTGACTACATTCCATTATCCTCGTTTTGCTTTTGTTAATGTTCATCTTATATCCTCCTTTCAAGACACTGTCCATTCCGTTCAACTGCTCTTCCAAGTCCTTTGCCGTCTCTGACAGAATTACAATGTCATCGGCGAACCTCAAAGTTTTTACTTCGTCTCCATGAATTTTAATACCTACTCCAAATTTTTCTTTTGTTTCCTTTACTGCTTGCTCAATATACAGATTGAATAACATCGGGGAGAGGCTACAACCCTGTCTTACTCCTTTCCCAACCACTGCTTCCCTTTCATGCCCCTCGACTCTTATTACTGCCATCTGGTTTCTGTACAAATTATAAATAGCCTTTCGCTCCCTGTATTTTACCCCTGCCACCTTTAGAATTTGAAAAAGAGTATTCCAGTCAACATTGTCAAAAGCTTTCTCTAAGTCTACAAATGCTAGAAACGTAGGTTTGCCTTTTCTTAATCTTTCTTCTAAGATAAGTCGTAAGGTCAGTATTGCCTCACGTGTTCCAACATTTCGACGGAATCCAAACTGATCCTCCCCGAGGTCTGCATCTACCAGTTTTTCCATTCGTCTGTAAAGAATTCGCGTTAGTATTTTGCAGCCGTGGCTTATTAAACTGATAGTTCGGTAATTTTCACATCTGTCAGCACCTGCTTTCTTTGGGATTGGAATTATTATATTCTTCTTGAAGTCTGAGGGTATTTCGCCTGTCTCATACATCTTGCTCACCAGCTGGTAGAGTTTTGTCATGACTGGCTCTCCCAAGGCCGTCAGTAGTTCTAATGGAATGTTGTCTACTCCGGGGGCCTTGTTTCGACTCAGGTCTTTCAGTGCTCTGTCAAACTCTTCACGCAGTATCGTATCTCCCATTTCGTCTTCATCTACATCCTCTTCTATTTCCATAATATTGTCCTCAAGTACATCGCCCTTGTATAAGCCTTCTATATACTCCTTCCACCTTTCTGCCTTCCCTTCTTTGCTTAGAACTGGGCTGCCATCTGAGCTCTTGATATTCATACACGTGGTTCTCTTCTCTCCAAAGGTCTCTTTAATTTTCCTGTAGGCAGTATCTATCTTACCCCTAGTGAGATAAGCTTCTACATCCTTACATTTGTCCTCTAGCCATCCCTGTTTAGCCATTTTGCTCTTCCTGTCGATCTCATTTTTGAGACGTTTGTATTCCTTTTTGCCTGCTTCATTTACTGCATTTTTATATTTTCTCCTTTCATCAATTAAATTCAATATTTCTTCTGTTACCCAAGGATTTCTAGCAGCCCTCGTCTTTGTACCTACTTTATCCTCTGCTGCCTTCACTACTACATCCCTCAGAGCTACCCATTCTTCTTCTACTGTATTTCTTTCCCCTATTCCTGTCAATTGTTCCCTTATGTTCTCTCTGAAACTCTGTACAACCTCTGGTTCTTTCAGTTTATCCAGGTCCCATCTCCTTAATTTCTCACATTTTTGCAGTTTCTTCAGTTTTAATCTACAGGTCATAACCAATAGATTGTGGTCAGAGTCCACATCTGCCCCTGGAAATGTCTTACAACTTAAAACCTGGTTCCTAAATCTCTGTCTTACCATTATATAATCTATCTGATACCTTTTAGTATCTCCAGGGTTCTTCCACGTATACAACCTTCTTTCATGATTCTTAAACCAAGTGTTAGCTATGATTAAGTTGTGCTCTGTGCAAAATTCTACTAGGCGGCTTCCTCTTTCATTTCTTAGCCCCAATCCATATTCACCTACTATGTTTCCTTCTCTCCCTTTTCCTACACTCGAATTCCAGTCACCCATTACTATTAAATTTTCGTCTCCCTTCACTATCTGAATAATTTCTTTTATTTCATCGTACATTTCTTCAATTTCTTCATCATCTGCAGAGCTAGTTGGCATATAAACTTGTACTACTGTAGTAGGTGTGGGCTTCGTATCTATCTTGGCCACAATAATGCGTTCACTATACAAAGTTAGAAAGAAACAAACACAGCAGGTAGGAAATTAGAAATGTAGATTATAATTATTTTAGAGGAGTGAGGTGCAACATACCAAATCAAACAATGTTCTAAACTAGAGATTATACAGATAGACAAAAGGGGCAATTACTTAACAAGGGTACTTATGCAAGCAGAAAAAGATGTTTGGGTATGAAGAAGAAGAAGAAGAAGAAGAAGAAGAAGAAGAAGAAAGGGAAATCTCAAATGTAACAGAGCAACTATTAACAAGAAGCTTCAAGCAAATAATAACAGCTGCATTACAGAATACACTGAGTTACAGAGAAGTTTGTGTAAACGTCTTGGAGAGGATTTAAGAAACAACTGATATTAACAGTTTGACGAAAACAAGATACATACTTATTTACGATAGACATCACACTTCATCAATTAAGAGTGTGGATGGCACAATTATTAACAGCAGATAGAATATTATAAGTGTCCAAAGATTTCTTTAAATTATGTTTGTAGGACAGGCCCAAGTCACAATCAATAATGAAGTACTATAGGCAAAGTAAGACTACCTGCTGTTTTATCCTTACAGAAGCGATTTAAAAAGCATACTTCTTAATGTGTATTTTAAAGGTATACTAGTAAAAATATTTTTAAGAGATTAATTTTTTGGAAGATGTGCATATACTATAACACAAAGAAATTTGCCTACTGCAAGAATGACATATCTATACAGATACCCATACAAGTGGTGATTCAAATTAAAATTTCTATTTTCTAAAACAATTTCAATGTATATTGCAACAAATGCAGTTTGATAATAATATGGTAACGGAATTAAACTGGATTTTTGTGAGGTAAATTCAAACCACATCTACATCTACATGACTACTCTGCAATTCACATTTAAGTGCTTGGCAGAGGGTTCATCGAACCACAATCATGCTATCTCTCTACTATTCCACTCCCGAACAGCGAGCGGGAAAAACAAACACCTAAACCTTTCTGTTCGAGCTCTGATTTCTCTTATTTTATTTTGATGATCATTCCTACCTATGTAGGTTGGGCTCAACAAAATATTTTTGCATTCGGAAGAGAAAGTTGGTGACTGAAATTTCGTAAAAAGGTCTCGCCGCGACGAAAAACGTCTATGCTGTAATGACTTCCATCCCAACTCGTGTACCATATCTGCCACACTCTCTCCCCTATAACGCGATAATACAAAACGAGCTGCCCTTTTTTGCACCCTTTCGATGTCCTCCGTCAATCCCACCTGGTTAGGATCCCACACCGCGCAGCAATATTCTAACAGAGGACGAACGAGTGTAGTGTAAGCTGTCTCTTTAGTGGACTTGTTGCATCTTCAAAGTGTCCTGCCAATGAAACGCAACCTTTGGCTCGCCTTCCCGACAATATTATCTATGTGGTCCTTCCAACTGAAGTTGTTCGTAATTTTAACACCCAGGTACTTAGTTGAATTGACAGCCTTGAGAATTGTACTATTTATCGAGTAATCGAATTCCAACGGATTTCTTTTGGAACTCATGTGGATCATCTCACACTTTTCGTTATTTAGCGTCAACTGCCACCTGACACACCATACAGCAATCTTTTCTAAATCGCTTTGCAGCTGATACTGGTCTTCGGATGACCTTACTAGACAGTAAATTACGGCGTCATCTGCGAACAGTCTAAGAGAACTGCTCAGATTGTCACCCAGGTCATTTATATAGATCAGGAACAGTAGAGGTCCCAGGACGCTTCCCTGGGGAACACCTGATATCACTTCAGTTTTACTCGATGATTTGCCGTCTATTACTACGAACTGCGACCTTCCTGACAGGAAATCACGAATCCAGTCGCACAACTGAGACAATATCCCATAGCTCTGCAGCTTGATTAGAAGTCGCTTGTGAGGAACGGTGTCAAAAGCTTTCCGGAAATCTAGAAATACGGAATCAACTTGAGATCCCCTGTCGATAGCGGCCATTACTTCGTGCGAATAAAGAGCTAGCTGCGTTGCACAAGAGCGATGTTTTCTGAAGCCATGCTGATTACGTGTCAATAGATCGTTCCCTTCGAGGTGATTCATAATGTTTGAATACAGTATATGCGCCAAAACCCTACTGCAAACCGACATCAATGATATAGGTCTGTAGTTAAATGGATTACTCCTACTACCCTTCTTGAACACTGGTGCGACCTGCGCAATTTTCCAATCTGTAGGTACAGATCTATCGGTGAGCGAGCGGTTGTATATGAGTGCTAAGTAGGGAGCTATAGTATCAGCGTAATCTGAAAGGAACCTAATCGGTATGCAATCTGGACCTGAAGACTTGCCCGTATCAAGCGATTTGAGTTGCTTCGCAACCCCTAAGGTATCTACTTCTAAGAAACTCATGCTAGCAGATGTTCGTGTTTCAAATTCTGGAATATTCCATTCGTCTTCCCTGGTGAAGGAATTTCGGAAAACTGCGTTCAATAACTCCGCTTTAGCGGCACAGTCGTCGATAACAGTACCATCGGCACTGCGCAGCGAAGGTATTGACTGCGTCTTGCCGCTTGTGTACTTTACATACGACCAGAATTTCTTCGGATTTTCTACCAAATTTCGAGACAATGTTTCGTTGTGGAACCTATTAAAGGCATCTAGCATCGAAGTACGTGCCAAATTTCGCGCGTCTGTAAATTTTAGCCCATCTTCGGGATTTCGCGTTCTTCTGAACTTCGCATGCTTTTTCCGTTGCCTCTGCAACAGCGTTCGGACCTTTTTTGTGTACCACGGGGGATCCGTTCCATCTCTTACCAATTTATGAGGTATGAATATCTCAATTGCTGTTGCTACTATATCTTTGAATTTGAGCCACATCACTGACATGCTTAATTAGAAATACTACATTATATTTGGATCCACCTGACCACATATGTTACAAAATACTGTTAAACAACCAACTTCATCTCTGACATCAGCAATGTAATCAGCCAACTACTTTAACATAAGCTATCATAATGTAAGGATTAAGTGATCATTCAATGACCTAGAGCGCGCGCGCCCACACACACACACACACACACACACACACACACACACACACACACACACACACACACTTGTGTGCCTATCAATGTCTCAACACTTCTGCATTTCACTGTGTGATCTCCTTTAATCCCTAAGTATTTACATTCTACAAGAATTTTCTTACACATTTATCATAATGTAAACTGAATATGTTCTTTTATGTCAATTTAAGATTCCATACTGTACCACTTTGTAAATTCCATAGTTTCTCACAAGGCTCTTGTTACACTGAATGAAACCTGTCAATAAAAAGATACTGATTGTGACTTATGGTTGTACCTACAAACTTAATTTCAACAGTCACTGTTTCCCTGGCAGGAATGCCTGCTCTTACTAAATTTCTTTAAATGTTTTCATATGTCAAGAGAAAAATAAGGTGTAACAGATGAAATAATGAAGTTCTTTCTTTGATTCAGAGGTAACAAAAGACCATGATGACAATCTAACGGAAGGTGAATAGAGGATGCGTGCTTGGCAGAAGACTGAAATGCACGCAGAAGACTGTACGAGGCTGGAAGATATTCAAAGACAAGAGACGAAGGCTACAGGCATTTATAAAAGAATAGATCTTCTTTCTTGAACACAGAAAATTCTGCAATGTGTCTACATTCTTATTGTGCAATTACTATCTCTACAAAAATGACATGGAATTCTTCCACTGACCTGCTGGTGTGACACTCTCCTCTTGCTCTTGTTCCAGATCTTGTGCATGTTCAGCTTCATGTTCCTTACTCTTCCTCTTTTTCTTCTTGATTTCTGGTGTTTCAGTTACTTCTTGTGCCTCAGCTGCAATGAAGTGTGTTGATTTACTTTCATCTTAACTACTAAAGTTAGGAATCACAGAGACCAGTGGCACAACACCACTGCACATTCAATTATCAGAATACAGTAGATCAAAATAAAAGTATGTAGTACACATAATAGCTTGGTTGCAAGGAATCATATAGTATCATCAAAATTATACTGTAAACATGTTGAGCTCACTAGCTTTCAACAGCTGGTGTGCAGGACCCCTGTCAGTGGAAAAGCCTCGAATATAGATACACAAGTTTTTTTTAAAGTATGGTGGTGAGGGGAAGAGAAGTGAAAGAGGAGACCAGTAGAGAATGTGGAAAAGACTTTGGGTGTGTTGGCAGAATTAAAGGCTGTGCAGTGCTGGCCTGTGAGCAGAGATGGGGATAGGTAAGTGGAGGACAGATGTAAGTGAAGGTTGTGGCCAGAGAGTTACAAGAATGTAGGAAATATTGGAGGAAGAATTACCACCTGCCCGATTTAGAAAAACCGGTACTGGTAGGGAGGATCCAGATGGCACAGGCCTGGTTGGTTGGATGGTTGGTTTAAAGGCAGGAGAAAGGACCAAACTACAAGGTCATCGGTACCTTGTTTCTAATAAAACAATGCCACAAGTGTGAGAATAAAATGGACAAAACATATAACACAAAATGGAAAGAAAGGAAAAGTCACAAGAATGAAGGGAAGGCAAAAAACATTAAAAGGAACAAAAGAGGACAAGAAAACAACAGAAACACGCTAGAAACAGAAGAGAGTAAAACATGGAAGCTGATTACAGCAGCTGGCCAACAACGAGAATAAAAATGGAAAGCCAGCCACTCCGCAACATATTAAAACCTCCACCCTAAAGCACTAGGTTGGAGGAGACAGAGGGACAAAGGACATACACTAAAACCTACATAGAAGTATAAAACCCACTCTCACGGATAAAACGTAAAACTAAAGCTGCTGTGGAGACATTGTCACCCAACAATGAAGGCAGGGTGCTGGGAAAGTAAAAAGTCTGCCGCAGAGTGGCTAAAAGTGGGCAGTCCAGCAAGAGGTGGACAACCGTCATTTGGGAGCCACAGAAACACTGAGGTGGGTCCTCGCGACAGAGTAGGTAACCATGCGTTAGCCACGTATGGCCAAAGCGGAACCAGCACAGGACAACTGAAACCCTGCGAGAGGCCTGCTTCAAAGACTTCCACACATTCATGGTCTCCTTAATGACACACAATTTGTTGGGCGTGCTGTTATGCCTTTCCGTTTCCCAAAGCCAGGTAACACTGCGGTGTAAGAGAGAATGCAGGTCAGCTTCGGAGATGTTTATCTCCAGAAGCGGTTTCCGCGCCACCTGTTTGGCCAGCCTGTCGGCCAGTTCATTTACGGGGATTCCAATGTGTTCTGGGGTCCACACAAACACCACGGAACGGTGGGACTTTTCCATGGCATAGATGGACTCCTGAAGTGACGCTACCAAAGTGTGGCGAGGGTAGCACTGGTCAATAGCTTGTAGGCTGCTCAATTAGTCAGTACACATGAGAAATGACTCGCCAGGTCATGAGTGGATGTACTCAAGAGCTCTGCAGTGAAAACACTGCAGCCAACTGGCAAGGAATGCTACTCAATATGTTCTCCATGAACATACGTGAAGCCTATGTGGCCATCAGCCATTGAGCTGTCGGTGTAAACCACTTCAGGGCCCCAGAACACGCCAAGAATCAAGAGGAAATGACAGCGGAGAGCAGCGGGGTTAACGGAGTCCTTAGGGCTATGCTAAAGGTCCAGACAAGGCTGCGGCCGAGGCATACACCATGAAGGCGTACGTGAATGGACTGCAAGTAGGGGTGGTAAAGGAAAGGACTCCAGTTCGGAGAGAAGGGACTGCATGCGAACCACAATCATTATCCTCTATCTGGAGCAACGATGCGGGAGATGGACTGCTGCGGGCGGGAAAAGGAGACGGTAATTTGGACGCTCAGGGGAATTATGAATGCGTGATACGTAACTGCTGAGCAGTTGCACACATCTGATCTGCAGTCAAGTGACACCAGTCTCCACCAGTACGCTGGTCACTGGACTCGTCCTAAAAGTTCCTGTCGCTAACTGAACCCCACAGTGGTGCACAGGGTCGAGTAAATGCAATGCTGAAGGTGCTGCTGAACCATAAACCACACTCCCATAGTCAATTTGGGATTGGACAAGGACTCCGTAGAGCTGCAGCAGCGTAGAGCGATCTGCACCCCAAATGGTGTTGCTCAGGTGACGGAGGGCATTGAGGTGCTGCCAGCACCTCTCCTTAAGCTGACGAAGATGAGGAGGCCAAGTCAATCGAGTGTCGAAAACCATTCCTAGGAACTGATATGTCTCCACTACAGTGAGTGGATCATCATTAACGTAAAGTGCAGGTTCCAGATGAATGGTATGATCCCGATAGAAGTACATGACACATGACTTTGCACCTGAAAACTGGAAGCCGTGGGCTAGAGCCCATGACTGCGCCTTGTGGATGGCTCCCTGGAGGCAACGCTCAGCAACA
Organism: Schistocerca gregaria; assembly: GCF_023897955.1. NCBI lineage: Eukaryota > Metazoa > Arthropoda > Insecta > Orthoptera > Acrididae > Schistocerca > Schistocerca gregaria. Next base: position 684,204,984 of record NC_064923.1, read on the forward strand.
ACAGTACTAGGTCAGCAGTATGAAATGCAGAAGTCGTATGCATACAGAGACAATGAGACGGAGGGCCCGACAGCTGCTGCTAGGAGTTACTGGCCACTAAAGATAGACACACTCAATACAGAGCCCTGCGGGATTCCATTCCTCTGGATATGGATGAAACTATGGGAGTCACCAACTTGGACACGGAAAGTACGGAGCGACAGGAAGTTATGGATAAAAATCGGGAGTGGTTCCTGGAGACCCCACTCATACAATGTGGCAAAGATATGATGTCGCCAAGTCGTATCATATGCTTTAAGTACGTCAAAAAAGACGGCAATCAGGTGTTGCTGTCTGCAAAAGGCTGTTCAGATGTAAGACTCGATGGACATAAGATTATCAGTGGTAGAGCGACCCTGGCGAAAGCTGCCCTGACATGGAGCCAGCAGGACACGTGACTCCAGGGCCCATCCAAACCGCTGACATAACATGCGTTCCGGCAGCTTACAAAGAACGTTGGTGAGGCTGATGAGCCAATAGCTATCCACATCAAGTGGGTTTTTACCAGGTTTGAGCACCAGAATGATGGTGCTCTCCCACCACTGCGATGGAAAGATGCCATCGCACTAGATCCGGTTGAAGATGACAAGATGTGACTTGCAGTCAGATGAGAGATGTTTAATCCTCTGGCTGTGGATGCGATCAGGCCCAGGAGCTCTGTCGGGGCAATGTTCAAGGGCACTGAGGAGCTCCCACTCTGTAAATGGGGTGTTATAGGATTCACTGCGGCATGTAGTGAATGAGAGGACGTTCCATTCCAGCCACTGTTTGAGTGTGCGAAAGGCTGGGGGTAATTCTCCGATGCAGAGGCTCGAGCAAAGTGCTCGGCAGAGGCTCGAGCAAAGTGCTCGGCAATCGCGTTTGTGTTGGTACATAACCCACCCTTTATGGTAACACCAGGGACAGCTATTGGGGCCTGGTACCCAAAAAGATGTTTGATCTTTGCCCAGACTTGGGAAGGTGATGTGTGGCACCCAATGGTGGAGACGTATCTCTCCCAACACTTCTTCTTCCGTTGTTTGACAAGGTAGCGAACACGAGCAAGGAGCTAATTAAAGGCTATGAGGTGCTCAGGGAAGGGTGCCACTTACCACTTACGCCGCTATAGAGCTTGCCAACGCTCCTTAGTTGCTTCAGCGACTTCCGGCGAACACCAAGGGACTGCCTTATGCCTGGGGCACTCTAAAGAGTGAGGGATCGCGTTTTCGGCCGCAGAAACAATTGTGCTAGTTCCTCAGCCCACCTTGTTCAAAGTCCATCTGGGCAGGTGTCCATGCGCCTAACACTGGGGCAGTGACAGGAAGATGCGGAAGTGGTGACTACCACAAAGGTCATTAAGTAACCAGACATATTTAAAGGCCTGTCTGCTTGTGTCTGTGTATGTGCGGATGGATATGTGTGTGTGTGTGTGTGTGTGTGTGTGTGTGTGTGCGCGAGTGTACACCTGTCTTTTTTTTTCCCCTAAGGGAAGTCTTTCCGCTCCCGGGATTGGAATGACTCCTTACCCTCTCCCTTAAAACCCACATCCTTTCGTCTTTCCCTCTCCTTCCTGAAGAAGCAACCATCGGTTGCGAAAGCTAGTAATTCTGTGTGTGTGTTTGTGTGTTTTGTTCATTGTGCCTGTCTGCCGGCGCTTTCCCGCTTGGTAAGTCTTGGAATCTTTGTTTTTAATATATATATATATATATATATATATATATATATATGAAGGTTGACCAAACAGTGAGGACATATATGAATGAAGGTTGACCAAACAGCGAGGACATTGGTCCCACTGGATTAGGGAAAGAAGTAGTCGGCCATGGCCTTTCAACGGAACCATCCCAGCATTTTCCTGAAGCAGTTTAAGAAAATCATGGAAAACCTAAATCAAGATGGTCGGATGCGTGTTTGAACCGTTGTCCTCTCGAATGCGAGTCCAGTATGTTAACTACTGTGCCCCATCGCTCAGTAATGAATGAACAAACGAAATTACATATGCAAAAATTATAATTTATGCAATTTTGACAAGTATTTCTTTGATCAAATGTTTTCATTTTGATTTGTACGATATTCCTGAACCAGGCAATAAAAGACCAATATGATTCAGCAGTTTAGAAGATTAGATGTAACAAACATACAACTAAACCAACTTACTTGGAAGTTCCAGGTCCTCTTCAGCACCTTCCACTTCTTGTTTAATTTTCTTCTTCTTCTTTTTCTTTTCCACTGAGCCACCACCTATAAAAAGATCACAAGACTATAAAAAATGTGAATATGTAGAAAGGAAAGAACAGTCAATAACAAAACAACTGCTGGAATCTTTAACCTGACAATCTGATGGTTTTTAACCTTGGTAACACTGGTACCTCTTCAACCTCTAGATACTGGGCAATATGAGTTTTAGTGGGAAAGGAAGAGAGAGAAAGTATTAAATTTCTTCTTTAAGATGCCATACACACTACATCTTACATCTTTCCCCGTGAGGGACCTTTGAAATTTACCTTTCTTACACTTCTTTTACAAAAGTCAATTTTTTAAACACTTTTTTCTGCCTGCATGAATACAGCATTTGGCTGTGTTCAACTGCCAAACCACAGATCAAAAAAAGGCCCTGGTTTCAATTCTTGGTTGCTCTCAGAATTTTTTCTTGTCACTCCTTTCACCTATGGCACTGACTTCTTAATGTGAAAAATGACAAGTTGCCTTGTAACTGGCTCAACAAGTCAGTTCGACGGGCAAGGGCATATCATCTCCAATAGGACTATTCTTTTTAAACAACTGGTGTTCAAACCCCCTTCAAGTTAAACTCAGCTTTACTTTGCTTGTCAATACAAATCTTTGTTACTTACCCATTTCTACCGGTAATTCAGTATCCTCTGGTTCAGTCTTCACTTTCTTCTTTGGAGGTAAGGGAGTCCCACCTGCAACATTTTCTTCAAGCTCTTCTTGTTCATGCTTAACCTTCACCTTCTTCTCACCTTGGGAACACAATTTTTTCATTTATATCAGCTCCAAATGAAGATAACAAATGTCTCCTATTAGCTAGCAAAAAGTTAGTGATGTTTGGATGGATTAAACACCAATCACAAACTATAATAGTAAGATTTAAATGTGAGTCCAGCATGTTAAACACTGTGCCACATCACTTAGTAATGAATGAACAAACGAAATTACATATGCAAAAATTATAATTTATGCAATTTTGACAAGTATTTATTTGACCAAATGTTTTCACTTTGATTTGTACTGTTTTCCTGAACCAGCCAATAAAAGACCAATTATTATTTACATTTTGATGAATTTGCATGTTCAATGATTATCCTTTCATTTGTCCATGACAAAACTTATACAACAAAGGCAAGACTACCAGATAGCATGCCAACTTTAGGTACGAGATCCAAAGGCCAAGTGTTATGGGAAAACATAAACGAGGTTAACTGCAATACAAACTTCCACCTGACACTTTCAAAGTATTACAGTTACCAGCTGCTAGACTGCCAACTGGAGAGCTAGTCAGTCAGTAGCATTAACAGACACTGAGTAAGATTTGTCTTTTTGATGAAAACTGTTCCAGTGGTCTCCCTATGTCTCTGATAATGGAGAAATTCTCCGTTTGTAGAGCCACACGAAAACAATTGCACCCATGGCCAAAAGTCTGTTTTATTCATCTGATTACTGTATTTACTCGAATCTAAGCCGCACTCGAATCTAAGCCACACCTGAAAAATGAGACTCGAAATAAAGGAAAAAAAAAATTCCCAAATCTAAACCGCACCTGAAATTTGAGACTCTAAATTCAAGGAAAGAGAAAAGTTTTAGGCCGCACCTCCAAATCGAAACAAAGTTGGTCCATTGTAATATGAGACACAATTTAGGTCGAATGAATGATGATACAACTACAGTAGTTTGGTTTGAGTCGTAAGCTTAGCATTTAAGCTTTACCAGGAAGCCATTGCTACGCTTCAGGCGCTCCGTCCGTATTTATATGGGACCCTTCCTTTTTCACGTGCTTCGTCTGGTTTGAATCGATTGCTTATTTTGCTTTGATCTGATAAGTGCCGTTTTCTTTGTTATAGGTGTTTACATCACTCTAAGCTGCATTACTGTACTGTGTCATGCATTGTTTGTCGCATTCGGATAGTGCGTGTTTACGGCCTGTCGCCACTCGTGGCATAGCTTGCTTTTGTGCGCACTTCCCCTGCTTACATTTTTTTTTTTTTAAAGAGAGGAATCGTCTCATTAGCGAAACAATGGCAAGAGACTTCTATTTGTTGTTACTTACACTGCTGCTTTCTTTGGTAATTATCAACAAGAACCAAATACTAGACTGCGTATGATAGAACATGTTCTGAATGAGAGTTAGGCGAAGATTTTTCTCCATTTGAAAATCTTTGCGGCCTTTCTCTAGTACATCAAATTCTGCACAGAAATTAGAGTCATCTTCGATTTAAAAATCTAGTCAGTTGCCGTGCTTCATTTCTGACTCTATCACTATTAGGCATAAGAATAATACGAATATAAACATGACACGATATGTATATTCTTCCGCATTTGCTGTTGTCTCACTCTAGTTTCGTAGTTTATTAGGCAGACAGGATTTAAATGAGATAGCAGCAAACACAAAAGAGTACATGGCAAAATGTTTATATTCATATTATTCTTATGGTGAAGTGAATACTGCATGTGATTCACATTTCATAAAAGTTCCTATTAGCAACGATTTCTTCTCACAGGCAGGAAAAAATTCATAACGTAGAGTTTCCCATATTGACAAACATCCCAAAAAGTCTTGTCAGTCAGATTTTCGTAGTATATTGAAATTCTGCTACATCCGAAGATGAACAATACGGAACTTCATTGGATAATGTATGAAAATGCAGTGGTCAAAACTCGGGGCGGAGAAAAAAAACTCGTCTTTCACATATTTAAAAAAAAATTTATTTACTGACGCAGAGGTTTTGGCGCCAGTATTTATCTTTGTGCCTACAAAGCATGCCTGTGTAGCACTACATATATTCGACGGCAGAAATTAGTTGTGGCGGCACCTACCAACATTTTTCAGAACTTCCGCTTGCTTTGCACTCGATTCTAAGCCGCACACTCGATTCTAAGCTGCAGGCGGTTTTTTGGATTACAAAAACCGGAAAGAAAGTGCGGCTTAGATTCAAGTCAATACGGTACACTAACTGAGCCTTGGCACAGTAGTATTATGATAAGGGGTTCCGGTTACTATGCTTCCATTTCTGGAAAATAAACTAAGAATATGTTTCAGACCAGGTGGAATCATTGAAACACTCATGAAGAAATTTTATTTATCCTTCTCAGGCCTTCATCCCATAGCTCCTGAGAATTCCAAGAATTAGTGATTTAAATGCCTTGTAAATATACTCAGGGAGGAAAACCCCTTTTAACTGGGACAGCATGAAGAGGTATAAGACCTGCATTCACATCAATTACCTTCCTTGCATATGGGCTTAAAACTGTAGTTCTTTCTATATTTTTTTTAACTTCAGAAAGACAATAAAAAGTCACAAAATTAACATTTTGTTATTTTAAATGAAATAAATTATTTCTCTGCTTTCCTTGCTTCCATGATGAATACCATCTGACACCCTGCAATAGCTTATGATGACCAGATGGAAATCTTATTCTTCTAGGAGGAAGAGAGAGACTAACAATACATGTGTAACACTTTTGGTTGCTTTTTCACCTTCAGAATCCATGAAAAAGGAGAATATATTTTAAATATATATAAAGTCTTCACCAGAGACCAAACATGAGTGGCCCACATCCACAGGCATATAAGTTGATTACATTTTTCCATTTTAAAAATAAAATCAGTTTTATTTAAAATAATAGATACATAAATTTGGTTTTGCAACAATTCTCATTCTCCTTATGTAAATTTTAACGACATACCCCACCCCAAGCTTATCAAACTAGGGCGGCTTCCATGTCTTAACAATACAGATAGCTGTACAGTACCAAATGTGTGACCACTATTACTGAGGGGTAAACGTGGAGAGGCTAGACAAACCTGCAGTTCCTGAACAGGCAATATGGGTGACTGACATATCTGGCCTTGCTGTGCTGCTACTGGAAACAGCTGAAAGCTAGGGGGAAACTGCACTTATCATATCTTTCCCGAAGCCATGTAGCTCTACTGTATGGTTAAGTGAGGATGTCATCCTCATGTGTAAAATATTCTGAAGTACATAGTCCCCCATTCGGAATTCCGGGCAGGGACTACTCAGGTGGATGTTGTCTTTAGGAAAACCGTATCTGGCATTCTACAGGTCAGAGTGAGAAATGTTAGATCCCTTACTCAGGCAGGTAGATTACAGAATTTAAAAAATAATTTAAACAGGGAATTCCGATACAGTAAAAACTAATGAAGTGAAGTGTGTCAGCAGGAAGATCAGGACTTCATGTCAGGCCAGTAAAGAGTTATCAACAAAAAATCAAATGAGGGTAATGCTGGAGTAGGTCCAATAATGAATAAGAAAATAGACATGGAACCAACACCTCTTACAGTAGCGTAAGTTTACAGCAGTATCTCCAGCATGCTGGGGATGGAACCAGTCTGCAACTTTTACATGATTACAATAACAGTTACAGAAACAGTCTTAAGTTGCATAGCGTTCCATTTCTTTACTGATGACTAGTTTCAGACTGCTTTTCCATTATCTAATCATCCATACACATAAGTCTTACATTACAACTAGACGGGCATGCAAGTTACAGCCCACAAAACACATACGCCTCGAAATATGTAATGTCATGGCATCTATATACATACTGTATATCGCCACGCTTGTATGTTTTATGGGCAGTAGCTTACTTGCACATCTGGTTGATATGCAAGGCTTATGTACTTGGGTGATCTGGTAATGGGCAACCTGTCTGAAACACATCATCAATAAATAAATAAAACTTCTTAAGCAACTTAATTAAGATGGTTCATCTAACAGTTATTGTAAAAACAGATCTTAATTAGCTCTGCAGATGAAGAAGATTGCAAGAATGTAAGATGAGATAAAGGAAGTTATTCAGATAGTTAAAGGAGATGAAAGGGTAGCTGGAATTGAATAGTGGGTGGGTACAGGAACAGAAGGAAAAATACTAGGAGCACATGGACTGGGGAAAAGGAATAATAGAGAAAGCCACCAGATAGAATCATGCCTGAACTGCTATCATTTGTGAATCTGAGAATAGTTTTGAGGAATCAGTAAACGCGTCATCAGATGGAGTTTACAGAGTGCTTAACGTAAATCACAGGCCAGTCCACTACCTATAAACAAATGTAGATTGAATCAGGTGTATTTTTTTTCTTTTTCAAATGACATCAATAATACATGGGCACCAAAAGGAGAATGACACAAAAAAATTCTGGACTTAAACTACTGCAACATTAGTATAAAGTGAAAAGGCACTCTGAAAGAGACCATTACACAATAGGATCCTGTGTTTAATGCATGCAGTGACTACTTCATAAAAAAATAATAAATGGGCAATTTTAAATAACAAATTATTCTAAATTACAATATTTTCAGTTAGGTTAAAAGAACAGTCAGAATAATTACAGCATGAAAAGAAGAATGTAAGCAATGTCAGAATGAAGAAAGCACATAATAAAAGAAGTACTCCATCAGCACTTTGGAAGAAATTACAGAAAAAGTAGATATTCTATGATAATGTATTATGGAATAAGACTAACTTGGAAATTCTTGGCTTGATATTTCCTCAATGAGAACTTTCTTGGGTGTATCAGCAGCATCCTCCCTTTTCCTCTTGATACCAGTCGGAAGAGTTGAATCTGCAGCGGCTGGGTATTGTCTTACTTCACTGTAAACAAAAAAAATCTCGCTTTGTATTGTATAATGAAAGCGATAAGGCACTACTCAATAACATTAATATATTGTGTGTAAAAAAGATAGTTGAGATTCTATACAAACATGAACAGGAACTTCACACAAAAATGTATTTTTTAACAAACAAACTATAAATACAGTCACTTGAAGTAGCAGAAAATGAATTTACAATGGACTCATCATAGGATTGATTCATTACCCCCCCATTTTCTTAATTGCTACAGCATAAATTCACATGAAGGCTTCCTGAAAACGATTCTACAGAATATCCTTTGTCCGGCTTTACAATTCTTTTTTTCTATTGCACAGACTAGTAGTATTTACAAAGCCATATGAAACAATGAATAACATTCTCTGCATCAAATAAATAAATAAGTAAATAAAATAAAGCTTTCATCGCAACAATGCTGTTCCTTCACAATCTCAACTAGACTTAACAGAAGGATTAATTTCACAAATTTAGTTTCAAAACGATGTAGTTAACAGATACTTAAATCATCACCCATGTTTTTTTTTGACATTCAAAAGAAAAATGGCTCTTTTCATTAGTTATAAAGGCAACATTCAATTCCTTAAGTCAAGTTACTGAAAAATGGGAAAGTGCACATGCATCTGATGATCTTACAAGAGATTTCCCACAACAATGTACAGCACAAAATGATTAAATCTACAAAGAGTAAAATTTATACTATAGACTGGCTTTTTAATTCAAAATTTTGTAAGCCAATGATTCATAAATTTACTACAATTAATTCCACAGATAAAATTAATTTCATTACACCTTTTTATTCTCAATTTCATCGTATAACTGGAAACACAGAAATGAAATAATTCAGAAAGTATTGCTGTAGGATTATATGTTTTTTTTTTTTGTCAGTTTTACTTCTTCCTGCTACAACTTCAAGCAATACATACTTATTTTGGAAATTTATTACAGCCATTCAAAAGAATGTCTCCTTACCATTGAGAACTTTCCTATTATGTGTCTAATAAATGCCTGCCTTGCCATGAAACTGGGTGCAATTTGATAAGCAATTGTTTTTGCGATACAGAAAAGAGAGAGAACAATTTCCTACATCCATGGAATCACTATAATTTTATATATTCTATTCTATTCTATAAAATAAGATGTCCAGGTAGTCTGTGAACATGCTGTTCATTCCTCATCTATGGGACACTCACCTTTTGCTGTGGTATTTCTCAAATCTAGCCTTTGCTTTTCCTGTGCCACTAATACGGCGTAAGTTTCCTTCTTCTAGTAGCCGTAATTTTGCTTCAAGTTTTGCCTTATGCTCAACACCCATGTCCATACTGGAATCCTCTCCCAAGGCATCTACACGAGTTGCCAACGCAGCTTTGGCAGCAAGCATTCTTGACATCTGTTAGATTATATGTCACTTAATACAGACAAAAAGATTTTACACATAGGAATAATATGATATCTGCACATAAACTAACACAATATTTACAAGATACTTTTGTACTAAAACATAAATTCATAAGTTATGAAATAACTTGAGGCATTAGTGATTTCTGAAAGAGTGTCAGCATATCTGAGCCCAATTCCCTAACCGCTGAGAGAGAATTTTTCCACCCAGTATTTAAAATTCCATCACCAGGAAAGTCTTCAGAGATGGATTATCCAACTCTGACATATGTAATTTGCCTTTATTTATTTATTTTTTTGCTAGAAACAGTCATGCACCAGTAGTGATGTTAAGTGAGTTAACATGTGTGATTGGAAATGGATACAACAATGGCTGGGATGGCCCACAATAAAGCTGGTACCAATATGAAGTGCCAGTAGTGGGATTTCTCGAGGCAATGCTTACACACAAGTAAATAGATCTGGAAACGGTTCCTAGTTGAGCTCATTAATCATTTCATCATGGCTGGAACTGTAATCATATGGTCACATTCATGTTGCTAATGACAAGCAAAATTAATTAATTAATTTACAATGTGGATTTTGTTAACTGGTATATTTGTTTATAATAAATATCTGTAATTAAAGAATTTCTACCAATGTTTACAGACAGAGCAGACTGCAGAGAAGTAATGATATTTTCTCAAAACATTGGGGGGGGGGGGGGGGGAAGTATTTTTAATAATATATTTTTTGATATTTCTGAAACAATTTTATATTTCTCTAATCATCTGATATTTCTCTAATCATCACCCCCAATGCGAAGATACAAATGAGGTTCACTCCATGGCAACCCATACTAGTCACCTAGTTCTCCAAGAATTCTTGATCAATGGCCTCAGTTTCCATCTACGACAAAGGTAACATTCCTTTCAGACAGACTGAAATTTCAAAACTTTGTGGTGAACAAAATCCATGAGCTCTGCCTCATTTTTTATTATCACATCACTTCTAAGACAAGTTACCTATGTATTAACATCAGTAGTGTTAAAAAGGCTCCAGGCCCGATGCAGTACCTGTTGGATACCAAGCAGAATTTTCAACTGAGTTATGCCCTTTTAAACCATAATTTATGACAGACTCCTCAAACAAAAACTAAAACCAAGTGTTTGCAAGCACAGGTCATATCCATTTATGAGAATGGTGTGCCAGTACTTGAAAGCAACCACAGGTCACACTAATCTACAAAGAAACCACAGGTCACACTAATCTACAAAGAAACCACAAGTCACACTAATCTACAAATTTGTCATCCAAACCATTGGCACCCATCTGTTATAGAAGCTTACAACATATCCTGAGCTCAAACACAATGAGGTATCTTAAACAGGATTGCATTCATCCACATACAACACATTGAAAGTGTGGCAAACAGATGGATGCCATATTTCTTAACTTTCTAAAAGCTTTGACAAAAGCATGCAGATGAGGTATCAAAAGAAATTTGTGAATGGATTCAATGTTGGCTGCTCTCAGCAATATGCATTGATGATCATGAAACTGTAAGATTCTTCTTGTTGCTCATAATGGCTCAACATTCTAATAAACGCATTCCCACACTTGAAAGTTGCCACAATAACTAACTGCTGTCCATCTACATCTACATTTATACTCCGCAAGCCACCCAACGTTGCGTGGTGGAGGGCATGTTATGTGCCACTGTCATTACCTCCCTTTTCTGTTCCAGTAGTGTATGGCTCATGGGAAGAACGACTACTGAAAAGCCTCGGGAGGTATAAGTAGGGGGAAGCAATATATTCAATACCTCATCCACAAACGCACCCTCTCGAAACCTGGACAGCAAGCTACACCGACGCAATGCAGAGTGTCTCTCTTGCAGAGTCTGGCACTTGAGTTTGCTAAATATCTCCATAACGCTATCACAGTTACCAAATAACCCTGTGACGAAATGTGCTGCTTTTCTTTGGCTCTTCTCTATCTCCTCTGTCAACCCGACCTGGTACGAATCCCACACTGATGAGCAATAGTCAAGTACAGGTCGAACAAGTGTTTTGTAAGCCACCTCCTTTGTTGATGGACTACATTTTCTAAGGACTCTCCCAATGAATCTCAACCTGGGACCCGCCTTACCAACAATTAATTTTATATGAACATTCCACTTCAAATCATTCCACACGCATACTCCCAGGTATTTTACAGAAGTAACTACTACCAGTGTTTGTTCTGCTATCATATAATCATACAATAAAGGATCCTTCTTTCTATGTATTCGCAATACATAACATTTGTCTATGTTAAGGGTCAGTTGCCACTCCCTGCACCAAGTACCTATCCGCTTCAGATCTTCCTGCATTTCGCTGCAATTTTCTAATGCTGCAACTTCTCTGTATACTACATCATCATCCACAAAAAGACACATGGAACTTCCGACACTATCTACTAGGTTATTTATACAGGGTGTTACAAAAAGTTATGGCCAAACTTTCAGGAAACATTCCTCACACACAATTAACGAAAAGATGTTATGTGGACATGTGTCCGGAAACGCTTAATTTCCATGTTAGAGCTCATTTGAGTTTCGTCAGTATGTACTGTACTTCCTCCATTCACCACCATGATTTCATATGGGATACTCTAACTTTGCTGCTAGAACATGTGCCTTTACAAGTACGACACAACATGTGGTTCATGCACGATGGAGGTCCTGCACGTTTCAGTCGAAGTGTTCGTACGCTTCTCAACAACAGATTCGGTGACCGATGGATTGGTAGAGGCGGACCAATTCCATGGCCTCCACGCTCTCCTGACCTCAACCCTCTTGACTTTCATTTATGGGGGAATTTGAAAGTTCTTGTCAACGCAACCCCGGTACCAAATGTAAAGACTCCTCATGCTCGTATTGTGGATGGCTGTGATACAATACACCTTTCTCCAGGGCTGCATCAGCGCATCACGGATTCCATGCGACGGACGGTGGATGCATGTATCCTCGCTAACGGAGGACATTTTGAACATTTCCTGTAGCAAAGTGTGTGAAGTCACGCTGGTACGTTCTGTTGCTGTGTGTTTCCATTCCATGATTAATGTGATTTGAAGAGAAGTAATAAAACGGGCTCTAACATAGAAAGTAAGCGTTTACGGACACATGTCCACATAACATATTTTCTTTCTTTGCGTGTGAGGAATGTTTCCTGAAAGTTTGGCCATACCTTTATGTGACACCCTGTATATATTGTGAAAAGCAATGGCCCCATAACACTCCCCTGTGGCATGCCAGAAGTTACTTTCATGTCTGTAGACATCTCTCCATTGAGAACAACCGTAGGATCTTACTTTGTTCATCAGGCGACAATGCGGGACTGTATCGAATGCCTTCCGGAAGGCAAGGACAATGGCATCTACCTGGGAGCCTGTATCTAATATTTTCTGGGTCTCATGAACAAATAAAGCAAGTTGGGTCCCACACGATTGCTGTTTCCGGAATCCATGTTGATTCCTAAAGAGCAGATTCTGGGTTTCCAGAAATGACATGATATGCGAGCAGAAAACATGTTCTAAAATTCTACAGCAGATCGATGTCAGAGATATAGGCCTATAGTTTTGCGCATCTGCTCGATGACCCTTCTTGAAAACTGCAACTACCTGTACTCTTTTCCAATCATTTGGAACCTTCAATTCCTCTAGAGCCTTGCGGTACACGGCTGCTGGAAGGGGGCAAGTTCTTTCGCGTACTCTGTGTAGAAACCAATTGGTATCTCGTCAGGTCCAGTGGACTTTTCTCTGTTGAGTGATTTCAGTTGCTTTTCTATTCCTTTGACACTTATTTCGATGTCAGCCATTTTTTAGTTCGTGCGGCAGGATTTAGAGAAGTAACCGCAGTGCGGTCTTCCTCTGTGAAACAGCTTTGGAAAAAGTTGTTTAGTATTTTAGCTTTAGGCGTGCCCTCCTCTGTTTCAATGCTATTATCATCCCAGAGTGTCTGGATATGCTGTTTCGATCCACTTACTGATTTAACCAGAACTTCCTACGATTTTCTGTCAAGTCAGTACACAGAATTTTACTTTCGAATTCACTGAACGCTTCAGGCATAGCCATCCTTATGCTAACTTTGACATCGTTTAGCTTCTGTTTGTCTGAGAGGTTTTCACTGTATTTAAATTTGCAGTACAACTCTCTTTGCTTTCGCAGCAGTTTCCTGACTTTGTTGTTGAACCACGGTGGGTTTTTCCTATCCCTCAGAGTTTTACGCGGCACGTACCTGCCTAAAATGCATTTTAAGACTGCCATGAACTTTTTGGATAAACAGTCAACATTGTCAGTGTCATATCGCAGCTTGTCAACATTGTCAGTGTCAGTTCGCAGCTCGTGGTCATGCGGTAGCATTCTCGCCTCCCGCGCACGGGGTCCCGGGTAAGATTCCCGCCGGGGTCAGGGATTTTCTCTGCCCGTGATGACTGGGTGTTGTGTGATCATCATCATCATCATCATCATAATCATTGACTCGCAAGTAGCCGAAGTGGTGTCAACTAAAAAGGACTTGTAATACGGCAGCCGAACTTCCCCGCATGGGGCCTCCCGGCCAACAATGCCATACGATCATTTTTGTTTTGATCTGTTAGGTAGTCTGAAATCTGCCTCCTATTACTCTTGCTGAACAGATAAACCTTCCTCCCTTTTTTATATTCCTATTTACTTCCATATTCAGAGATGATGCAACGGTCACTGATTCCCTGTTCTGCGCTTACAGAGTTTAAAAGTTCGGGTCTGTTTGTTATCAGTAGGTCCAAGATGTTATTTCCACGAGTCGGTTCTCTGTTTAATTGCTCGGAGTAATTTTCGGATAGTGGACTCAGTATAATGTCACTCGATGCTCTGACCCTACCACCCGTCCTAAACATCTGAGTGTCCCAGTCTATATCTGGTAAACTGAAATCTCCACCTAAGGAGGAAATTTATGTGATTTGTATTCCAGATTTTCTCTCAGTTGTTCTGCCACTAACACTGCGGAGTCGGGAGGTCAGTAGAAGGAGCCAATTATTAACCTAGCTTGGTTGTTGAGTATATCCTCCACCCATTATAATTCACAGGAACTATCCACTTCTATTTCACTACAGGATAAATTACTACTAACAGCGACAAACACGCCACCACCGGTTGAATGCAATCTATCCTTTCTAAACGGTGCCTTTGTAAAAATTTCAGCAGAATTTATCTCTGGCTTCAGCCAGCTTTCCATACCTATAACAATTTCAGCTTCGGTGCTTTCTCTCAGCGCTTTAAGTTCCAGTACTTTAAGAATGCATCTTCGACAGTTTACAATTACAATACCGATGCTGCTTGGTCCCCGCATGTCCTGACTTTGCCCCACACCCTTTGAGGCTGTTGCCCTTTCTGTACTTGCCAGAGGCCATCTAACCTAAAAAACCGGCCAGTCCACACCATACAACCCCTGCTACCCGTGTAGCCGCCTGCTGTGTGTAGTGGACTCCTGACCTATCCAGCGGGACCTGAAACCCCACCACTCTATGACACAAGTCGAGGAATCTGCTGCCCACATGGTCGCAGAACCGTCTCAGCCTCTGATTCAGACCCTCCACTAGGCTCTGTACCAAAGGTCTGCAGTCAGTCCTGTTGACGATGCTGCAGATTGTGAGCTCTGCTTTCATTTCGCTAGCGAGACTGGCAGTCTTCACCAAATCAGATAGATAGCCGCCGGAAGCCAGAGAGGATTTCCTCCGATCCACAGCAACACACATCATTGGTGCCGACATGAGTGACCACCTGCAGATGGGTGCACCCTGCACCTTTCACGGCATCCGGAAGGACCCTTTCCACATCTGGAATGTCTGCCCCCGGTATGCACACAGAGTGCACATTGGTTTTCTTCCCCTCCCTTGCAGCCATATCCCTATGGGCCCCATTACGTGCCTGACATTGGAGCTCCCAACTACCAGTAAGCCCACCCTCTGCGACTGCCCGGATCTTGAGTTATGAGTTTCATTTCTATACTTGCAACAATTTCTGAGATATTCAAAACTATCTAACAGCTAGACTTTACAAATCGTCACTACAAGTAACCTCCTGACACATTAGTATGTATTTGTGAATACTTCAGTGGATGACAAACTGAACACTTTATTGCTAAATAGATAATTAAACAGCACTTTGTTCATAAAATTACATGTGCAATGTTTTCAGTACCAAACAATAATTTTAATTTTCAGTTTTTTGACGTTATTATTTTTATTTAATACGCTGACAGGGACAGTAAAGTGGTGATTGCAGTATTTCATGTAATCGTGCAGCTGTGTTCACTCCTCAGTTTCGTTTTCTCACGAAAGATGAGCTGTGTATTATTTTTAGTAACCTATCACAAACAGTAACAGAAAGAGAATAAGATTAAATACTTACCTTTCCCTTGTTTTTTGCACTTGTTTGTCCAATAAGAGATGAGTGGTAAATCAACCCATATTTTGGGGTATCTTTCTTTGTCTTGAGTGCCCGGAAAAGAGCTTTTTCAGCACCTAGAATTTGTATTGTAGATGCTGGATGTTTTGCTAGGTTGATCAAAGAACCTGCAAATTATACACAGAGATAAAATTGGAATTACATTGAAATACAATGTTTTACGTGTTTTGAACATCAATACACACCCACGACAAACTTAACACTATTTTGAATAATGGAATTTAAGCAATGGAAAGTTCAGGTTGGAATATCAACAACATTATGAAAAGGATATATTGCTACTCACTGTAAAATGACCTGCTGAGTTATAGTTGGCTAAGAACAGCACACAATGAGGGTGAGGAGATATGAACTGGGAGGTAGTATCAGGACAGAGGGAGTGGAAAATGCAGGCTGCAAGTTGTGGGGCATGAGGTTACAGTAGGCTGAGGCTGGTATAATTTCAGAAGCAGAGAATGTGTTTTAAGGATAGTTTACAACTGTGCAGTTCAGGAAAGCTGGTGGTAGAGGGAAGGATCCACATGACCCGGGTTCTGAAGTAGCCATTGAAATCAAGCATGTCATGTTCCAAGTATCCCTATGCCACTCCTAATTCCAACCCCTTGCTATAGGGTTGTACCCATTGCTCTTTTCCCTTCTCCTCCCCTCTTGTTTTCTACTGCCCATGTCCCTGCCCCCACTCATGCCACCCTCCCCCACAGCCTCCTGCTCCAGTGCCTGGCAGCCTTGTCCTGCTGCCATCTACTCCCTACACAGCCCACCTGACACTGCTCTTCTCCCCCCCCCCCCCCCCCCCCCACACCCGTACACTACCAATCTCACTTCCCTGGCCTACTCTGGATTGCTGCTTTCATACAACACCAAAGCTGCATTCTGGTTACAGCAGCTTGAGATAATGGTCAAGTGAGCTGCTTGTTTGATTGTGTGTGTTTTCTTACCTGAAGGACATTTTCACCAAAAGCTCAATGTTTAACAGTCTTTTCATTGTGGATATCTGTGATTATTCATCTGCCTATTGTACTTTGTATCCTTCAATTTTTTTTTTCACATCTATAAATAAGTGTCACGCACACAGGTCTTAGTCAGCCAGGCCTCAGAAGGGAAATCATGAACACCCAATGTGCAACTGTTTACTTTTCAGTTAGTGCTTGAAATGATAACTACTCTATAAAGCCAACCTTAAATGTTATATATGTCTCCGTCACTTAGTATTGAACTGTTAAAATTAGAAGTCACTAACAAGGAGACAGCACGACCACGGGGTCGGAGATTTGTCCGAAATTTTGTGTGGTGAAAGAAGACCCCTAACACCACACGTGGTTAAAATATTAGGACACACTACACAGAAAATCCCGAGAAAAATCAATCCAAAGTTTCTTAGGTGACTTATGAGTACAAAATGTTAGTCCATTGCCGAGCCGCCATCTGGCCTAGAAGGTTAAGGCTCAGATTTGGACTTTTACACCAGAGGTCTTGGGTTCGATTCCTCCTCTGGCACTTTTTTCCTTCTGTTTCATTTTCTTTTGTTATTCCACCAACTTTTCAGAAAGTTTCCCAAATCTACATTAGCTTTAATAAATTGGTTACATTATTGAATAAAAGGGTTTTCCATTTTTCATTGTAAAGTATATGAGGGAAAAAAAAGGGTTTTCAATCAGAATAACCGCAGTGGTAATTATCGTAGAAATAAACAATAATTTTTGCGACATCTTGCGCAACATATAAAGCAGATTTTTCACAATCACGGGGTGTTTGCAATAAATCTGTACAAAAACGTGCCCCATTAAAAAACATTTACAAAAATGTTTTGAGTTTCTGATAATTTTGAGGCAAACCAGGCATATTGAATCATGTCTTGGAATATTGGGGACGATAATTGATGGTGATATATAGAATGAATTTTTATACCATCTTCCCGGGAATTAATTTCACGATTCTCCTGTAACAATGTGCTGCAATTTTGCAAGGGCTTTATGAAATTTTTAACTCGCCTATAAAAGTAAACATCACAGGGTTGCACCAGAGAGGTATGACTTTTACTGACCAAGTTTGCATATTTTCATCAACTTGAAAAATTGCATCATATATCTCCGAATTTGTTCGACCTCCCCAAGAGTCAATGAGAAGTAAATATTTATTCTCCCCGACATAAGACTTTAAACATTTCCGGAGAAAATCCACATATAAAACTGTTGTTAATTTTCTGGACTTCAATGATGTTACGATGATGTTCGTGTAAGTATTGGCAATGCCAACTATTAATTTGTGAATACGAGGTCCGAAATGACCGGTCGCTTCTTGTAAGCATATGAAGACATGTGGGAGCAGTTTTCTGGATAATGTTATTGAATATTGTGTATGAATGTGTCACTTTATTCAAATCCAACTTTTCACAAAAACTGTTTTACTCCCTTTTTCACTGAGAGTCCTGTTGAAAACAGATTGATATTGGCATCCTGAAACTATAGTATTTTTGGTGTTAAACAATATTCGAAAGTGAATGTAACTACCTTTCTCTATAATTAAATTTGAATTGATATATTTTACATTGGTAAAAACATTTTGTACGCAGAAAACATGTATTTACCTGTTTGGTCAGTAATTATCACATAATCCTCATGGTACTGAGGGAGTAAACGGCACGTCTGCCGACGAAAGTTCTCCGCAGACACCTGCATGTCCTCCATTGACGCCGCTTCTTTTTTCGAAACCAGTTTCGTGATCTTGTATTGTGAAACTCTGTGCTTCTGTTTAAACACCGTGACCCATCGATCAGATGCCTTGAATTTGAAATTGACGAATTGTGCAGCCGCAGCCAATGCCCATTGCTGTAAATTTCTTGTCATGACTTGCTGATATTGCTGTCTTGCTTCCACGAAATGGTCGTAGGTCCACGAATCTATCTTCTCAAATTTATCCATTCACATACCACCACTTTTAATACCTTTCTCCCATTGTGAAAGATATTCTTTTCTCTTCAATTGGCAGCATCCTTTTTTTTTGCAATTAAATTATTTTCGTCAAAGCTTTTCATAATACACCACTGCGTCTTTCAATCGTAATTTTGATAGATCATTATGAATGGATTCTTCAGGAATTTCTTCTCCTATTCCAGATGAGCCAGCAACTTCTTCAGTCGACACGTTTAACCTCGGATCGGACCAACACGTTGAAATTTGAAACAGGCACGTCTGTTCACGACGAAATCGAAAAACAAACTGCCATTTACTTCCCACAGCTCGTGCACAGTCCTATGTGCAGATGACTGTTATAATACCAAGGGGACCCTTACAAAGCCCCTTTAAACCTTGAAACCCCATAAAACGAAAAATGAACAACGAGCACGAATATTTTCCAGTAAATGGAAAACTTTACGTTCTTGAGCTAAAACATGTTTTAAAAATAATCTAGGTTTGGGAGACTTTTTGAGTAATTGGTGGAATAACACAAAAATTAAACAGAAGTTAAAAAAAAGTGCCAGAGGAGGAATCGAACCCGAGACCTCTGGCGTAAGAGTCCGAGCCCTAACCACGTAGGTCAGACGGAGGCTCGTAATGGACTAACATTTCATACACATAA
The DNA here is from genome assembly GCF_023897955.1 of Schistocerca gregaria. Classification (NCBI taxonomy): domain Eukaryota; kingdom Metazoa; phylum Arthropoda; class Insecta; order Orthoptera; family Acrididae; genus Schistocerca; species Schistocerca gregaria. The sequence goes on from NC_064923.1 coordinate 684,224,310, forward strand.
GGCACCTAAGAAACTTTGGATCGATTTTTCTCAGGATTATTCGAGTAGTACGTCCTAATATTTTAACCGCGCGAGGCGTTAGGGGTCCTCTTTCACCACACAAAATATTGGACAAATCCCCGACCCCATGGTCGTGCCATCGCCTTGTAGGTGTGAGAGGGTACGAGGCACCACAGTAGCATATAAAAGAACAAGCACGTGAATCTCACATCAGTGGGCATGTCTCTCTGTTGTACTTGCGATGACGTCGGTCACAGCTCAACTACATTCGATGCTGCAGGTGCAAAAGGAATACCTCCGACAGAGAAACAGAATGTAATCTAAAGTAACTATTATTTTAAACAGAGGTAACTTTAATTCTTGAGAAGATGATATTCTCCCACAAACGCAAAACTTGTCGCACTTGTTCATTTACATACCAAAACTGTACAGGAGTTTCCAGTCAGTCTGCCAACTTTAATCAGAATTATTACTGATAAAACCATGGAAAATCTTGTATCCTCTTCATCTGATGCCCCTTATAACTGAACAAGCATCCAAACCACTACTGAAGCACGATAAACCATAAAGTAGCATAAAACTAACTTTCATCCTCTACTCAAAAACCATCACAGCATCATCAAGCATCCATGTTTTCTTTAAATCAACTCTCTTATTTTTATTCTCATTCTCTGCTCAAATTAAATCATCCCAGTGTCACATTTATGAATGCACACATGGTTACTCAGTCTCAATCATGCAACAGTTTGGTTTACATGTATTACTCTGATTTAGGTAAAGTTACATTCGCCTTTGTAGCTAATTAATAAAAGAGACAGTAGGTTAAATTCTTTTCCAATAATATTTTAACACTAAAGTTGTCTTCTTTCTTGTCTTACAACAGTAATCACTACAAAAATCATCATTTGACCAATATGAGATAGCACAGGCACACGACACAGCTCACTATCTCAGATAAACAGTCTGTGGCATAACCATCAACGAGCTTAGACTAAATCAATTATATTTGTTGTGTGCAATGATAATGAAATCTATCTTAGCAATATCAATCAATTAATGTGATTGTCTCCAACTGAAGGAATCAAGAGACATTGAATTGTTGTTTATTTCAATGAACTGCGGGCAATCTGCACGCTATTTGGCATGACAATCGTGCGACTAGTCAGTGGCAGATTTTATAGCGATAGTTAAAGCAGCACACTAATCTCGCATAATAGGTACGTAAGAAAAGATACAAACTCTTGCCAGGTATTGTTATCCAGTAAAATTTCCAAAATAAAACTTAACATATTAATGTACAAAATCTAACAAAGTTATACAAAAATTTTGTCCCCTTTGTGTGTCGTCCTCAAAAACTTTTCATGTTAAACTTTCAATGTTTAGAGATAGTAACTTAATACCTCGGAATTGTTTGGGCTGGATGCTGTAGATGCACAAAATGGCATTCAAAGTGGAGAGACGTGACTGGTTTAGACTTTATTTCGCCACATTGCTAACGTCATTAATAACAGATCAACACTCTATACTACCAGGGTCTACACCTATTAAAGAGGCATTAATTGCAGCAAGGGATACATTGCTAGCTACAGCACACATCACAAAATAGCATTATCTTACTAATATTATTACCTTATTTCTCCACTTTGATTAAGAATAGGATACCATTCACACCTCCTCTCTGTGTTATGCTAGTTAACCACTATTTGTAAATCTTTTAATTACAACAGGCCAAAATGTGACCCACTACCAACTGCCAAAGAAGTTGTCAGAAGTTTCTGAGTAGATTTCTTATACTATTAATTTTGTAGAATGCGATTCTGGTGTTTAATTCACTTTAATAAGCTAGGAATGGTTGTAAATCTTCAGTTTACACTTATGCTTTTGCCTTTCAATTGCTTGTCAGTTAATATTAATGCTTTTTTGTGTAGAACCCTGGTTATCAGAAATAGTCCTCATAAAATGCGTATAACTTATTAATTATATGAATATAATAGAGGGAAACAAGCCTTTACAAATGTCTGCTTGTGTCTGTGTGGATGGACATGTGTGTGTGTGTATGCGAGTGTATACCTGTCCTTTTCTCCCCCTAAGGTAAGTCTTTCTGCTCACGGGATTGGGACGACTCCTTACCCTCTCCCATAAAACCCACATCCTTTCGTCTTTCCCTCTCCTTCCCTCTTTCCTGATGAAGCAACCGTTGGTTGCGAAAGGTTGAATTTTGTGTGAATGTTTGTGTGCCTATCAAGATGCCAGCGCTTTTGTTTGGTAAGTCACATCATCTTTGTTTTTAGATAACTTATTAATTACCTTTTCATTTCACTTACGGTTCTTAACTAAAATTAGGTCCTATACATTGTCTGTACTGGGGTATCTTTCTTCCATCTCTATTTTCACTTTTTTGCCTCTTTGCTTGTTTCCTTAATATTACTGCATGGCACTGACTGAATGGTAACATGATTTTGTGGTCAATCAATCCACTTCAGGAATGGTTCCCTGTCTACTTGTCCTCCTGCTATCTCCACTGGAAAAATCTTGGTCAATCTGCTGGATTATTTTGTGAGTGATATCTGGAGTTTAAAATATGACCTGTTTTCACATGCCAAAAACTTCTTAAGCTGTTTGGGTGTAAACTGTGTCCTATTGTCCGAATGCAGGTTCTTGGGTTTACCAATATTTTTGAAATAATGATCTTGTAGCTTAAATATTCCACTGTTTGTCTTTGCTCTTTTTAGAGGATATAGCTTTATTAATTCTGATCAGCATTCTAACACGACAAGGATGTATCCCATCCCTCCCTAGTCTGTAGGTAGTGGACCGTAAAAGTCCACAGGCAAGAAACCCCAAAGCTCTGCTGGAATGATGAGCAACAGCAATGTGCGATCCCCTAAAGTATGTACTTTCACTTTTTAAAATGTCTCGCAAGATTGTAATATTGCCTTTACTCACCAATTAATGTTTCTAAAATAATAATACTTTTTCATATGTATGATACACTTCTTTGGTCCAAATATGTATAACATATATGTAAATACCACATTAGGTACTGTTACGCCACCTTTAGTTATGCACAGTAACCATTTGGTTGTTCTTATAAAATAAAATTAATTTGTGTACTTTCTAATTTGTTGTAAATGTTGAATGTGAATGTTCAGGTTTTTCATCTTGCCATTGTAGGGTTCCTAAATTGCAACTGTTTTTTTCCAATCTATTTTTCGTATTTATTAACTTTTAAGAAATATATAGCAAAGTTTTCTCTTTCTTTTACACCCTGGTTTGGCTGCAAACCTACTGGTAACCTGGACAGTCATCAGGTACCATGTTTATTGTCCTCTTACATATCTGACTGAGGACCTAAATTTTTATTAAAAGAGCCCATCTCTTCAGTCAACTATGTAACAGTCTGGTTTTTAATAATAATAATAAGAAGAATAATAATAATGTTGATGCACTGTGATCACTGCATATTACTTTGCTCCCGTCTTTCAACTGCACTTTCAAATCGTTCACTATTTATTCAGAAATCAACAAAGAGCTCTTACTGAAAGAGGAAATACAGTTGATACTACTTATAGCCACAATGCTTTTACCAACATACTGGCCATAATGCTGAAATATAACAGTCCCATCTAAGCCCCAAGTAAACGCTGTATTTAAATAATCACTTAAACTCCGCATCACATAGTAAGGCAGCCCAATTTTCAGGCATTCTGTGCATACCCCTCCACTAGCCACTGGCAGCCAATAATATTCAATCTCTTCCCCCAGTATGCAGCAGTGAGTTACAACTAGACAATGAGAATCTCACTTCTACATGCTGCAATGCTGCTGTACTTCGCAACAACTGAATTATTCATTCAACTGTTAGGTTTTTTTAAGTATAGCTGTGAACGTGTATCTGTAAAAGTTTAAGTGTGATTTTTAAAAAGTAACGTGATGGCAATAAATGTAAGATGCTTCACAAGCAGGCGAGGGGGGGGGGGGGGGGAGATTATTTAGCGCATTTATAACTTTTTCAAATGTGAATTTGAAAGCTGGCCTCCTACTGTTGACATCTGAAGACACAAGAACAGACTCCAGAACCATGTGGTTCAGCAAGAGAACTTTAAAGAGAATTGTTAACAGAGGTGTCAGAGCTGTAGGAATCGTAGAAAAAGTTGGTATCGTGTCACCTGGAAAGCATCGAAATTGCAAGGAACTTAAAACACAAATGGATGGTTATAACGACATGTTTCAAAGAAGTGACATAGGTGCAGCACAGACTATATCCCATATAAAGATTAACGATACAAGAGAAGGAGGTAGTTTAACATGTATTTCCTTGATAAAACATGGGTCAATTAGAATCATTCTACTAGGAAGATACGCTGGAAAATGAGTGATGGTACGGGTGGTTTTCAAGTTCTCTTAGAATATGTTCATGATGCGATTCACAATTCTTGTCATACCTTGCTTCGAAGTCAGTTACTGCCAGTTATAGTTCAACTGTTACAGAGAAAACAACAAGTACAAAGAACTGAAAGGCAGATATTTTTCCATGGCTTAAAAATAAAAATATTAAGCACAGTATAAACCGGACTTATATCGATCTCCTGCAGCCCATTAATTTATACAAGTCATGTGACAGAGAGTACAAACTTGACTTCGTTGCACATGCATGGGGTCACACAGTTTTGCGTTTACCCACGTGTCACTGTCAGCACAGCCCCATGGAATTAATTTGGGCAAACGGTTAAGGCTATGTGGGAGACAAAAACAAAACATTCAACACAACATACACTGAATCCCTTGTGCTTTAGGGAATAGACAACATCCCACCTGTGGTTTGAGCAGTCTGTGAGGCATGCTGAAAAGCTACAGAAAGAAGAATTTGACAGGAAAGTGATGATGGCTATAAGCCTTGAACCTACCATCATAAATTTACAATCAGATTGTTCGGAAGCAGAATCAAATAGAAGTGATGATGGTATCACAATGTAGACTTTGGAACAAAGTAATAGTAGTTCTTAGTTTTAAAGACTCATGATTTAAAAAATGTGCTTGTCAATGTATCAGTTGCATACATAATAAGGAGAACTTCCCAGCCTTTTGAATTAGAACTTTGTATCCTTTGAATTATGCAGACTATAATGTTTAACATATTGCCCAAGGAGAAGTTAAGCTTTTCCCACCATGATGTATGTTCTAATAACACGTAAGAACGCAGCTGGATTAATTCATCTTAAGTCTGAATCTCCACATGTAAACCCATAATTTTCAAGGCACAAACTGGATAAGACACTAAAATGACAGTAACTGTTACTAGCCAAGATATTGGTGTTATCGTTCAGCATTCCCTCGAGTTATTCACAGATGATGATTAATTATTTGCTTGTTCAATGGATTATAAATGCGGTCTCTCACTGTAATTTCAAACTAGTTTATACTCATAAAGCCCGTTAACAGTGAAAAATATGACAACTTACAGACTACTTTTACAAGAGTCTTTTAGATTAGTCCTTTCTACCACTAATTCTTTTTTTATATGCAGTGATTACACTTAGGTATAGTCCAAGTCACACACACACACACACACACACACACACACACACACACACACACAGTTTTAAAAATTCTATCGAGGAGAAGCAATTGTCAAGCAAATATAATGATTTCGATTTGTGCTTGAAGTTAATTTTGTTGTGTATTAAATTTTTGCTTATAATAATGTTTAAATCACAATAAATGATAATTATTGCAAACAGTTTCAATGATCTTGTCATTAGACAATCATCATTTTGAGAAAAATCGTACTTCATGTCTTCACAAAGCTGTCAGCTGTTCTCGCCTCCTGACATCACACAATCTGCGGAGCAGTGGATGCAGTGTCGCCAAGATGTGAATTAATATTTCTCTCGTGATAACTGATCGAAATTTGTTTTAACATCTACTATTCCCCTCATAGATTTGAATATATAATATGATGTACCATAGGCAGTTCTGCAAAGTGGGCTTAGTTTGCCCGTTCTTCTCTGCCATGGCATGTGCAGTTCTCATACCTCCACGCTTCCTTAGCACTCCACCTCTATGCGTGGAAACGCCGTCTTACAAGATGAGGGCTATAGTACAACTTCCCTTATTGCGACCTATTGTATAATGTGACATTACATTTTTAGAGAAATATATCGGCTATAACACCTAAAGTTCATTTTTGGTAGCTAAGTAGTTGGGGATTACTAACAACAATGTAATGCTCATTTTCAATCTCGTTTTCTGTAGACTGCTGGTTTCAAATCACTATGTGTGTTAAACAGTCAATGCAATCGCCTCTTTAAAGATTTCACAAAAAAAGAGGAAAGTACTTAATATTGAAGAAAAGTCACACATAATATAGCAATTACAAAATCAGGGAGAGGGACACAAGTATCACGAAGGAACTGCGTGTCTTAGCTCAATGATTTGTACAATTTGGAAGGGCAGAGGAAAATACAGTCTCTTTTTGAACAAAATTCTTTAACTATCAGTGAGTGAAATCATCTGAGCACAAAGATATTGAAGCAGCTTTACTTCTACGGTTTAAGCGGAAAAGTTCAGACAATGTGCTGATCAATGGGCCTGTTCTTTAAGAAAAAGGTAATGAATTTGCTTGTCTGTTGGGAAATCCAAACTTCAATTCTTCATCTTGGATACAATGTTTCTGGGCCCACCATGATATTAGTGGCAGAAAAATTTGTGAAGAAGCTGCCAGTGTATCTGATGATTTAACGGTTAAGAATCTAAGAAGTGGCCTATTTTGCATGTATGTTACAAAAGCCACATGACACAATCAGTGCAGACGAAACTAGCTTGTTTTACAACATGACCCCTGGTAAGACACTGAAATTTGGATGTAAAAAGTGTTTGGGTGGCAAAGAGTATAAGACAAAAATCACAGTCATGGTTGCTGCAAATATTGCAGGATCATGTGAAGGAAAGCTTTTGGTGATTGGAAAATCGAGAAAACCTTGATGTTTTAAAAATATTAATTTCCTACCTGTAGTTTATGAAAACAATGCAAGATTTTGGACAACATCTGACATTTTTGAAAAGCAGTTGCATAATTGGGAAATCAAAGGAATGAAAAATTATTCTCCCGGTTGATAAAAAAATGAGGCATTAAAACGAATGCATTGTCATATGTAAAACGTATATGCACATATTAAATGCAAAAAGCAAACAAAGGTAACTGATCACCTTAAATAGGAGAGTATACTGTAGTATGCATTGGTATATTGCATTTTAAAGTTAGAGCAACTGATTTAAAACTACAATGTGACTGCAGAAAACTAGAAAAGTTCTATATTTCGAAAGTACTGAAGTGGAATAACAGTGTACTCATTACTGATATTTTGTGGTTATGTGTATTGGACATTTTTAATACTTTACGCACAGTACATAACATTTCTATTAATACAACATTTTAATGAGAAACACAGAAGGAAGTGTCGGCCTTGGTGTAATTTATGCACAGAACACTGCCTTTTCATCTTGGTACTCCAATTTTTGTAATACAGTAACTGGAACAAAATTGTGTCATTCATTACTATTACACTATTCAGCACTTACAGTATGTTTTAAACATGCTCAACATTTTATCTCATTCATTATCCAAGACAATGTCTGACATTACTGATCAATTTGCATTGATGCTACTTCTTTCTTCACTTATTAAACGCCTTTAGATTTTGCTGTTGAAGTGCACGCAAGCTAGTATACACTGTGTGTGTAATGTAGTGCTATGTGCACATGAATGTTCAGTGCATAATCATCTATGGCTCAGCCTACTCTTTGTTTTTCCTGATAGATTATTCTGTCATTTAGTTTGCTCTCTCACTTGAATGTCATTTTGTGTTATGGGTTATTTTAAAGCTAACACAGTGAGTTTTGCTAACCCACAACAGTTAGTTAGCCACCACGGTGTGATAAACGATGGTCACAGGTGTTAAATTCCACACACATTTGTGCTGCTTACCGTGCCATGTAGGACTAAGTACAGCCATGTCAATCCTGTCATTCACATTCCACACCAGCCATGCATCTGTAGCCTATTGATTCTGCAGTATTAATACAGGAGTAGATCAAGTTCCTGTGTCAGCTGCAGACACACCTGCTGGTGTGATGATAAACTGTTACACAGTAAAACCACTCCATTCTGGCAGCAAAATCTTATGCTATGGTTTCTACAGTTGGAAAGCCAATTTGTCCTCGCCCAAGTCACCAAAGACCATACGAAATATAGTTATGTTGAGGCAGCACTCAGTGAAGAAATGGCAGTGGAAGTGCAGGATATTCCATAGTAAATGAAGGACGTGGACCAGTACCTGATGATTAAGGATGTTCTAATTGGACAACTTTTGCAGTCTGAGGCGAAGAGCTGCAAAGACTACTTCACACTGAAGAATTGGGCAACCACATACTATCACAGCTGCTGCACTGATCACATATGTTGGCAAGCAATGCAGTAAGTGACGACATTCTGGAAAGAATTAGGTCATCACACCTATCGCCTGATGCACTAAAGATTTTAACTGTGTGCACTGGCAATCTAGATACATCTGTGCAAACCATCAACAGAAAATCTTAAATGTGTCTATCTGTGTATGTTGCAGCAGCTAGACCACAACCACAGACAGACAGCAACTTTGTTGCACTACAAGCTCAGATAACTGAACTTCCACAACAAGTCGCCGCACTTCAAACTCACGTTGTTGCTCACTGTCACACTGTCACCTGGAAAATGCACCTTCAGCTAGAAAAGTTTATTGATACCACCGGCGATTTGGGTCCGAGGCATGGAAGTGTAGCTCACACTGTGAGCAGGGAAACACAACAGGTGCTCTGTGATGACAGCCACTGATGCTCCAAATGGTAGCCTCCAACTGTTTATCACAGACCAAGGTACTAAATTACAGTTCTTAGTAGATACATGTGCAGATGCATCAGACTACCAGTCGGCCTGCCTGTCACCTCGTAATTGTGCCACCTCTTTGCAGACAATGGCTCTACAATAGCTACAAATAGTCATACCATGTTAATGTTAAACCTATGTATAAGCCTATCACACCACAACAACAACAACAACAACAACATTACTTCATACAGGAGTTGAGAACTGTGACAGTTCCATGAACTATGAAGGCAATAATGGAAGCTGTGAAAATTCTGGGCCTTCAACTGAACTGACTGGTTTCTAACAAAGTTATAACAGTTCCAGCAGGGCTTAGACGAATAAAGTAATATTCTATTGTCAAACGAGCACTAAAAGAATGGGTACTGGCGACTACACAATCGCATGTCTTTAAAGTCAAAGCTCAGGATGAATGTTTACAAATTAACAATTCTCTAACATTTTAACACAACATGCAGTTTTTGGCCTCTCTTACAGTCCACTAATCAGTTAATAAGTCCTGAAAACCCTTACACACATGCTGATGACAATCAATTTCCGAGAATATAACTGGCAGGTAATAATCTATTCATTTAGTGGCAGCAGGAGAAAACATACATGTAAGTTAAGGAAATGTGCAAGCTTTTGGAGCCAGTGGCAGCTCCTTCTGCAAAAGGGCTGACTGGGAGAAAGAAAGATGAAAGAACATGACTGGTTAGCTTTAGGAAATAAGGAGAGTTACAGTAAACTCACCCAGATCCCCAGATCTGGGGAGACTTCCCAGATAGGATGAGAAGGAAAGACCAATTGCTGGAAACTGCACCAGATAAGATTTTGACAGGGTGAGATTACCCTATCATCCTTCTTCATGCTTTCAGGTTTTCAAATCTTGTTCTGAGCAATCCCCAACAAGTTTTTTCTTGTCACCCTGTCTGGTAAGTCTCCTCTGACAAAGAGTTCTGCCAACTTTTCTGTAACTCTCCCATCTCCTAAATCTCGCCAGTTCTTTCCCTTCATCCCTCTTGCTTCCCCTTCAACCCTTCTGACAGGAGGAGAAGCCACTGGCTCCAAAAGTTCGCACATTTCATTAACCTTAACGAGTGTTTTCTCAACCATCACTTGGGAAGTGGATATTTTATTTATCCAGTTATAATTATGATGTACTGAAATATTGGAGGGTCTTGTTGCACAAACACACAAAAGAATCAAGCGATACGTTCAGAGATGTTGGCGACAATCACAAAAGTAAATTAAATTCATGGAAAGATAAATGCCCATTCTCTCAACTGAGATAAAATCACAATGGAGCCAACACACAAACAAATAACAAAGCAAAAATAGTATGGATACACAAAAAGGTTAATTTCAAGGCAATGAACCGCTCAGGAACGCTAAAACAGGATATACAAAATTGCTACAAAACAAAAAATAATCCATAACACTCACCAGCATGAGAGATCAGACGTGCTCCAACAAGTTCACCAATGAGGACAGTAAGGTTGGGGGCAATCGCCATCATCCTTGTTGTAAGGTATTCATACAGCTGTGCACGATATTGTGTGATCTGAATAACTTGATCACATAAGTGCTGTATGTTTATAATGTCATCGTCCGATATCTCCGTGCCCATGGATATTTCTGCCGCATCTTTCACCTGCTGTTCTACTTCTTCAGGCAAGATATCTGACAAGTCTGTACTGGACGCATTGTCTCGTGTTCCTGAAACAGTATCATTCAATAATCATTGCTGTAATCACAGAAAATGTCAATATCGAACATGCCAAATTAAAGAACAATGTCTGCAAAGAAAAGGAAAAACAGTTTCAAAAATTCTAGATAAAATACTGCTTCCTCTTTAGCTGCTGGATCACAGACTCCACTGTCTGGAGCTCAACGGGTGCACCAATCGCATGCCTCCAAAAGAGACACTGCGGCCAGTGGTGAGGTGGCTCCTGGTAAGGTGAAGGGGGTTCCAGGCATCAGGTCCTGGACCTGCCTGCCTGCCTGTCCCACCCATTGCCTCTGCTGCTTTCACATCAGAATGCTCCTGACACTCGCCTGAAGAAGGCTACTCACTTCGCCTGAAGATAGTGACTAAGAATCTTATCCCAACATTGAAACAAGGTGACACCACTACTTTGCTGATAACCTGAGAAGATTTCATTAACGAAATTTTGTGAGAAAACAAGCATAGCACACCTCTACGGGAGAGCAGATATAGAACAGCTTCAAGTTTCTGCAAAAGCTACGAATCAAGAAGCCACGTCTGCTCAGGAGACTGGCTTCCTTATAGCAGTGCTGAGATTAGGAGGTGATGCCACGGGTTGCTTTCTTGCAACAAAACGATGACGACAAAATGCATTCTGTAGCATGCTAGTTCACCCTTAGTGCTGGAACACATTCGGTCACCAGACTAGAACTGTACAAAATTATATGACTTCTGCACACTTGCTACTTGCAGCTTGCATCCAGTCTTTCACTCAGCATGTGGGAATGGCTGGATAGAAATACCTTTGCAACCTGTGAACTCTGCAACTGAAAAGCTACCATGAAACAATACAAAAAGGTCCATTCGCATCATCCAGGGGGTCACGTGCAGAACGTCGACACTTGTGATTCAAGAACAATCATTAATTTGACTGAAAAGGAACTGGATGAAGTGACAAGACCTTGCTATCAAATGGTCTGAATTTTGCACCAGTTTCCAGAACATTATCTAAACATGAGATCAGCAGGGTCATCAAGCAAGCCACCCACGCGCACCCCTCTGATACCACCGAAGAGGTAGGAAGATCTGCAAGATCAAAATGCAGAAGAATAACATCTCTGCAGCAGAACTAAGGTTATACATGCCCTCTGCAAGGAAAATAACACAGTTGTCCTAGCAGCTGACAAAGGCAATGTGATGGTGCTGTTATGATCACATTTACACAGGCACAACTAGCACAACCACTGTCTGGCCACTGAGGTCAGATTACGTACAGCAACTGTGCAAGATGGGGGAGGGGAGGGGCCAGTCATGCAGAGGAGTAGAGGAGGCAAAGAAAGACTAGTAGGTGTATTGGTGGAATAGAAGGCTGAGGAGTGGGAGCAGGATGTAGGAGGTAGGTGAAGGACAGGAACTAGTGAAGATGAAGGCCAGGGGTTATGGGAACATAGGATATATTGCAGGGAGGGTTCCCACCTGCACAATTCGGAAAAGTTGGTGTTAGTAGAAAGGATCCAGATGGCACCGGCTGTTAAACAGTCGCTGAAGTGAAGCACACTGTGTTGGGCAACATGTTCAGCAACCGGGTGGTCGAGATGTCACTTGACCATAGTCTGTCATTGGCCATTCATGTAGACAGACAGCTTCGTAGTTGTCATGCCCACACAGAAAGCAGCATAGTGTTATAGTTTGTCTTGTAAATCGCATGACTGCTTTCAGAGACAGTCTTGCCTTTGATGAGATAGGAGTTACCTGTGACCAGACTGGAGTAGGTCGCGGTTGGAGAATATATGGGACAGGTCTTTCATTTAGATTTATTTCTGGGAGCAGAACCATGAGGCAAGCACTTGGGAGAGGATACATACGTTCAAGTCCTGTGTAATACCACTGTCAGAGGAGTGGGAAGGTTAGTGGTTTGGATATCCTTCATTTCAGGACATGGTGAGAGGTAGTTGAAAACCTGGCAGAGAAAGTGATTCAGTTGCTCCAACCCTGGATGGCAATGAAGCATGAGGGAGTGCTCGTATGTGCCCAGACAGTGGGTATGTGGGCAGTGATAGGTGACTGGAGAGACAAGGTATGGAAGATTTGTTTATGTACAAGGCTGTGACGGTAACTTCAGTCTGTGAAGGCATCAGTGAGACCCTTGGTATGTTTGTAGACGGACTGTTTGTGCATGGAGGGACTCCTTGGTACTGAATGGATGGCAGACGCTGAAATGGAGCTATTGCTAAAGTTGGTATGTTCGATGTGGACAGAGGTACTGATGTAGTCATCCTTCAGTATCGATTAACATAAAGGAAGCTGGCTTGTCAGGGTGAGGGCAACCAGGTGAAGTGAAAGAGGAGAAAGTGTTGAGGTTCTGGAAGAATGTGGGTAGTGTGTCCTCACCCTCAGTCCAGATCATGAGAATGTTATCAATGAATCTGAATCCGGAGAAGGGTTTGGGATTCTTGATGGTTCTGACAGATGGGCCCTCATAGGAATCCTTCCTAACCATGCAGAATCTCAAATCCCTCAACTGTTTAGATTCAGTGACGAAATCTCTGTGATCTTGATCGAAGGGAGGGCACCCTATCCACATTCCTCTGCCTCATCCCCAAAGATAATTACATCAGTTCTCCATCCATATCAAACCTACCAATCATCAGCAATAGCTCCACTTCAACAGCTGCCATCTATTCAATGCCTAGAAGTCCTTTCCATATACAACTTTGCCATCCATGGCCATCATATTTGTAGTGATGAGCAATCCGCCTCCAAATACACCAAGGCTGTCGTGGAGGCCTCCACAGACCACATGCTTTGTCTCTCCAGTCACCTACCACCTCTGACATACCCCCTGTCCTGCTACTCAGTACCACACAGGACTGGACCACCTACATCAGCATTCTCCATCAGGGTTTGACTACATCTCATTGTGTCTTGAAATGAGTAATATCCTACCCATGATTCCCCCCCCCCTCCCTCCCACAATGGTATTCGACCACCCACCAAACCTACACAATATCCTTGTCCATCCCTACTCCATACCTACTCCAAATTCCTCGTCTCATGGCGTATATCCCTGGAATAGACCTTGATGCAATACCTGTCATACATTCTCCGACCGCCACCTAAGTTGGACTGCCCAGATGCTGAATATGCTGGCCAACACAGTCTGCTTCTCTTCAATGAACGCTTCACCGCCTGTGCACTCTGGATCCTTCCTAGCAGCACCAGCTTTTCAGAATAGTGCAGGCAGGAACACTCCCTGCAATGTATCCTATGTTCCAGTACCCCCACTCACACCCCTCCAACCCCCGTGGCCTCTACTTTTGCCAGTCCCCATCCTTCACTTACCACCTATCTATCACCACCCGACACACACTGTACAGGATGAGGCAGCTAAGTCATAACACCCCTTGCATCTCCCCAACCGTAATAGATACAAAGATGCCGTTTGGACAATGTATTTCAGAGACAGGGGCTACTTGAATAAATCACATTTCACATTTGTGCTATTTTTTATCACAGAGATATGAGGCCACCTTTGTTTTTTTTCTTAAATGGAACCCTATGTTAAATTTTAGCATAACATAGGCTTAAAAAGACGGTTTCAAATATGTGTATATCATAATATTTAGGCAAATAGTTTTTGAGACACAGATATATTCTCATATTGTGTTCGTCCATCGAAGTGGCGTTTTCGAATGCAACCTTTGCTGTTGTGTAGAGTTCAATAGTAAACATCACGAGTCCGTCCTTAAACAAACACACCCATTTACTTGACAACAGTAACACATACTGTGATATTTTGCGCAAAAATTAACTGATTATGTCGTGCAAATATTATTCAGTTATTTGACAACTGTGATACCAAAATTGTAGACAACATACAGTATTAAAATACTTCAAGATGTATCAAGTAGCCCCTGTATTTTAAGTAAAAGTACTGTACATGACTGTACATGACCCAAAATGTTACTGAAGCAAGTGCTGTAAGTATTAACTGTGTTTTTCTTACCTGTCACTTCTTTTTCCGTGTGTTTTTGCTTTTAGGAAGCTTTAATTTTCGAGTACTAGTAATAGTGTTCCATAGAGTGTGTGTTTGTTTTGAATACAGTCCAGAGACAGTTGGTGCTTATTTTCATTACTTCCAACAAGAAGTGTCTACAAACCACATTTTAGTCAGCTATCAGTCGCCTTTAGTGAATTAGCAGTCTAGTTAAAAGTTGATTACTTAACTCTCTACAGTAATTACTTAACTCTCTACAGTAATTTGTTGATTTCTTAGGATGGATAGAATGTGTGACTGTTGTGTACAGACACAGGAGGAGCTGGCCACTGTTCGCGAACAGCTGAATGTGCTGATGGCTGTGGTTGCCCGTCTCTACTGCCTCGGAGTGTTGCGGCAGTGGAGAGTCTGGTGCGTCGCGTGGTACACCCCAGGTGTTACATGCTTCACCCACGGTTCCTGCTGTCAAGACATCTTCGGTTCCTGCTGTCAAGACATCTTCACAGGCACCGGGCACAGTTGGGCCACCCCCTCTCCAAGGAGAGTGGTGGGTTCAAGGGCGTTAGTGCCGCACAAGGCAGAGGATCAATGTGGAGGCTGGCCATGTGGCATCACCCGCTCTGCCTGTGAGTGGACATGTGGCCACTCCTTCAGCAAGGTCCAAGCATGGGTTTATTAGTGATTGGGAGCTCCAACATTAGGCGGGCGATGGAGCCCCTTAGGGAAATAGCGGAAAGGTCGGAGAAGAAGGCCAGTGTTCACTCTGTCTGCTTGCCGGGGGGGGGTCTCATCCGAGATGTGGAGGAGGCCCTGCCTGCGGCGATAGATAGCACTGGGTGCACCCAACTGCAAATTGTTGCTCATGTCGGCACCAATGACTCCTGCCGTCTGGCGGAATTGGTGAAGGCGGAAAGCCTCGCTCGCGGGGTGGAATCTGAGTTAGCTATTTGTAGTGTCATTCCCAGAACCGATTGCGGTCCTCTGGTTTGGAGCAGAGTGGAAGGCTTAAGCCAGAGGCTCAGACGATTCTGCAGAGATCTTGGGTGCAAATTTCTCGACCTCCGCTATCGGGTGGAGAAATGTAGGGTCCCCCTGAATAGGTCAGGCGTGCACTACACGCAGGAAGCAGCTACAATGGTAGCAGAGTACGTGTGGAGTGCACATGTGGGTTTTTTAGGTTAGAGAATTCACTCCCTAGGCCCAACAAGACACCACCTGAGACGCAACAAGGTAGCAGTAGTCAAAACGCAACACAGAATGACAATATTAATGTGGTAATAGTAACCTCCAGGAGCGTCTATAGAAAGGTCCCAGAACTGCTCTCATTAATAAACGGTCACAATGCCCACATAGTACTAGGGACAGAAAGTTGGCTAAAACCAGATGTAAACAGTAATGACATTCTAAACTCAGATTGGAATATATACTGCAGAGACAGGCTGGACAGTGAAGGGGGAGGCATTTTTATAGAGATAAAAAGGGCAATAGTATCGAAGGAAGTTGACAGAGAACCGAAATGTGAAATAATTTGGGTGAAGGTCACGGTTAAAGTAAGCTCAAACATGGTAATTGCCTCTCTCTATAGGCCCCCTGGCTCAGCAGCTGTTGTGGCAGAACACCTGAAGGAAAATTTGGAAAATATTTCGAGTAGGTTTCCCAACCATGTTATAGTTCTGGGTGGAGATTTTAATTTACCAGGTATAGACTGGGAGACTCAAATGTTTATAACAGGTGGCAGGGACAAACAATCAAGTGAAATTTTTAAAGTGCATTATCTGAAAACTACCTTGAGCAGTTAAACAGAGATCCAACTCAAAGTGATAACATATTAGACCTTCTGGTGACAAACAGACCCGAACTATTTGAAACAGTTAACACAGAACAGGGAATCAGCAATCACAAAGCGGTTACAGCATCGATGATTTCAGCCGTAAATAGAAATATTAAAAAAGGTAAGAAGATTTTTCTGTTTAGCAAAAGTGACAAAAAGCAGATTTCAGAGTACTTGACAGCTCAACACAAAAGTTTTATCTCAGGTGCAGATAGTGTTGCGGATCAATGGACAACATTCAAAATCACCGTACAGCATGCATTAGATGAGTATGTGCCAAGCAAGATCGTAAGAGATGGGAAAGAGTCACCGTGGTACAACAACCGAGTTAGAAAACTTCTATGGAAGCAAAGGTAACATCACAGCAAACATAAACATAGCCAAAGCCTTGCAGACAAACAAAAATTATACGAAGCAAAATGTTGTGTGAGGAGGTCTGTGCGAGAGGCGTGCAATGAATTCGAAAGTAAAGTTCTATGTACCGACATGGCAGAAATTCCTAAGAAATTTTGGTCTTATGTCAAAGCAGTATGTGGGTCAAAACAAAATGTCCAGACACTCTGTGACCAAAATGGTACTGAAACAGAGGATGACAGACTAAAGGCCGAAGAACTAAATGTCTTTTTCCAAAGCTGTTTCACAGAGGAAGACTGCACTGTAGTTACTTCTCTAGATTGTCACACAGATGACAAAATGGTAGATATCGAAATAGATGACAGAGGGATAGAAAAACCATTAAAATCGCTCAAAAGAGGAAAGGCCGCTGGACCTGATGGGATACCAGTTAAATTTTACACAGAGTACACAAAGGAACTTCCCCTCCTCCTTGCAGCGGTGTACCGTAGGTCTCTAGAAGAGCATAGCATTCAAAAAGATTGGAAAAGGGCACAGGTCATCCCCGTTTTCAAGAAGGGATGTTGAACAGATGTGCAGAACTATAGACCTATGTCTGTAACGTCGATCTGTTGTAGAATTTTGGAACACGTGTTTCGTTCGAGTATAATGACTTTTCTGGAGACAAGAAATATACCCTGTAGGAATCACCATGGGTTTTGAAAAAGATGATCACGTGAAACCCATCTTGCGCTATTCATCCACGAAACTCAGAGGGCCACAGGCAGGGGTTCCCAGGTAGATGCCGCATTTCTTGACTTCTGCAAGGCATTTGATACAGTTCCCCACAGATGTTTAATGAACAAAGTAAGAGCATATGGACTATCAGACAAATTGTGTGATTGGATTGAAGAGTTCCTAGATAACAGAATGCAGCATGTCATTCTCAATGGAAAGAAATCTTCCAAAGTAAGAGTGATTTCAGGTGTGCCGCAGGGGAGTGTCGTAAGACCGTTGCTATTCACAATATATATAAATGACCTTGTGGATAACATAAGAAGTTCGCTGAGGCTTTCTGTGGATGATGCTGTAGTATATCAAGAAGTTGGAACAATGGAAAATTGTACTGAAATGCAGGAGGATCTGCAATGACTTGACACAGGGTGCAGGGAACGGCAATTTAATCTCAATGTAGACAAGTGTAATGTGCTGCGAACACATAGAAAGAAAGATCCTTTATCATTTAGCTACAATATAGCAGGTCAGCAAATGGAAGCAGTTAATTCCATAAATTATCTGGTAGTAGGTATTAGGATTGATCTAAAATGGAATGACCATATAAAATTAATCGTCGGTAAAGCAGATGCCAGACAGATTCATTGGAAGAATCCTAAGGAAATGCAGTCTGAAAACAAAGGAAGTAGGTTACAGTACACTTGTTCGTCCACTGCTCACTGGTGTGGGATCCATACCAGATAGGCTTGATAGAAGAGACAGAGAAGATCCAACGGAGAGCAGCACGCTTCGTTACAGGATTATTTAGTAATAGCGAAAACGTTACAGAGATGATAGATAGGCTCCAGTGGAAGAATCTGCAAGAGGGACGCTCAATAGCTCAGTACAGGCTTTTGTTGAAGTTTCGAGAGCATACTTTCACCGAGGAGTCAAGCAGTATATTGCTCCCTCCTACGTATATCTCGCGAAGAGACCATGAGGATAAAATCAGAGAGATTAGAGCCCAAACAGAGGCATACCAACAATCTTTCTTTCCTTGAACAATATGAGACTAGAATTGAAGGGAGAACCGATAGAAGTACTCAAGGTACCCTCCGCCACACACAGTCAGGTGGCTTGCAGAGAATAGATGTAGATGATAAAATGCTTCCCCTCTGCTGCAATGCCATTCGAATGATTTGTGAATTGCTGAGAAGGTGTCACATGAGATATCAGAACACGCTTTGATGATATGTTGCTTCATATCATCTGGCGTAGTTGGTATTTAAGGTTACACTTTATGTTTGATTGCTACCCACAGAAAAAAAATCAAGAGGGGTCAAATCAGGAGACCAGGCTGACCACTTCACTTGAGCACGTCGTCTTATCCAACAATCCAGGAACTTTTCATTTAACGGCTCTGTAGCCACACAGGAAGAGTGAGCAGGACACCCGTCATGTTGGAGCCACATGCAGTGACACGTACTTAGTGGTACCTCTCCCAGCAAAATGGGCAGAATGTTTC
This sequence comes from Schistocerca gregaria, assembly GCF_023897955.1. Taxonomy (NCBI): domain Eukaryota; kingdom Metazoa; phylum Arthropoda; class Insecta; order Orthoptera; family Acrididae; genus Schistocerca; species Schistocerca gregaria. The sequence continues at coordinate 684,243,320 of NC_064923.1, forward strand.
ACAGGAACTGTGCCTAGTTATTGTCATTTAGTATACTCAGAATGACGTACAGCTCCACAATGACATTTCCAGTGATGCCACACCACACTTTAACACTCCACGGTTGCTGATGCTGTACCTGTCGAAGCCAATGAGGGTTCTCTATTGACCAGAAATGCATATTATGCAAATTCACATTACCATGACTGGTGAAAGTCGCTTCATCATCAGTACAAAGCACCTGCTGAAATAGCTTTGGAACATCTTTTAGGCACTGCAGAGCAAACCAGCAAAATTCCTGGCCCTGTTCAAAATCCAAACCAGAGAGTGCTTGATGTAATGAGAGGTGAAATAGGTGAAATCTATGCCGATGCAATATGCGTAGAACACTTCTCTGACTTACATTACAAGGCGACACATCGTGACGAAACAGTAGGGGCGTTACACACCAACACTACAATGCCCTCTTCATGCATCTCGCCAGTTGCAGTTTTCTGCCTTGTCCTCTGTTTGGCGTTCCATGATCCCGATTCAAGTAGTTTCTTGCAAATACGTGCAAGAAGGTGGCATGTAGAACACTCACAATCAGGATACAGCTCTCCATATCACTTTATTGCTGTAATTGCATTTCTTCTGCTTTCACCATACACTAGAAGAATATCTAACTTTTATTTGTTGGTGTACATGTCTGCCCCAAGAAACTGTGATGGAAATGCGATGTCTCATTACCCCAGCAGCACAATCGAGAAGCAGGAAAACAACGCCTTCCCTGTTAAGTTCCTCAGTGGTCAACAGGAAAGGTCGCATTGGACAAAGCCACTTCAAAGGAAAATACGATATGGGAACATATCTGTGTCTCAAAAACTATTTGCCTAAATGTTATGATATATACTTATTTGAAACCGTCTTTTTTAAGCCCATTATGTTACGCTAAAATTTAACATAGGATTCCATTTTAAAAAAATGGAAGAAGGCCTTATATCTCTGCAACAAAAAAATAGTACAAAGATGAAATGTGATGTATTCAAGTAGCCCCTGTCCCTGCAATCCACTGTCCAAACGCATCTTTGTATCTATTACGGTTGGGGAGATGCGATGTGTGCTATGACTTAGCTGCCTCACCCTGTAGTACTACACAGCCCCCTATTCCACCAATGCACCCACTAGCCTTTTCCCCCCTCCTCTATTTCTCCCCCAACCCCCCCTAACTAAACATAGCAGCCCTACCCTGTACCCACCATGTCCCTGTACATTTCCGCAAATAGTACTACACCTTCCTCCACCCCTACCCTTCTATCCCTTCCCCTCCCTATCTCAGCCTCCTCCTTACCCACCATCCACATACTGCTTCTCCCATCAGGTACACTTGCTGTATGCAGTCCGGCCCCAGCAGAGAGAGTGCAGTCATGTGAATGTGTGTGTGTGTTCTCTACTCCAGAAAGGACTTTTGGCCAAAAGCTCAAATGTACAGCAGTCTTTTCGTTGTGCTAGTCTGTGACTCAACATATCCTCTATATGGTAATTGGCAATCCTTTTTATAATATTGTAAATACCCATTATGGTCCTTTTCATATTATTGTAAATATCCATTATTGTCTGTATTCCCAACACTTCTCGAATGCTACTGACCTTTTAACTTGAAATGTGAAGTTCACCCACAAAAAGGAGCTATATTGGAGGAGCCACATTTTGACATCATGTGCAGTCATCATACTTAACACACTGACAGCCATTGTTCTTCTAGCAATGTTGATATTATTAAGTCATTGATGTGAACAAGAACAACAATACTGGTCATCATCATCATTTTTTTCCCCAGGCAGTGTTTCCCATTCATTCATTATAAGTACAAAACAATTTCACGATAGGGACACAAGAATAATAGCTGCACTTCACTTTTTAGTTCATAGATACCGACTGTCAAAACGAAAGAATACATTCTTGGAACCTTGAATGAACTGAGAATGTATCAGCAGTTGTTTGCATGAGATAGCATTAACCTTTAACTTATTTATGAAAATAATAGTGAACCTAAGATTAAAAAAGGAAATTAATCACATCACCCCCGATCTAACAGCAGATTACTTGTTCGGAATAAAACTGCAATGAACAGAATTAAATGGCCATGGAGTGTTCACAGGAATTTTTTTAGCGTGCACTTAAAATCAAAGGTTGCTTATACCCACATTTGACTGCAGGACAGTTGGAAACTGGATGTTCAAAATAAATAACTGATCACTAAACATGTACTCCCAAGATGCAGATTACTTGTGTGTGTGTGTGTGTGTGTGTGTGTGTGTGTGTGTGTGTGTTTGTTTTCTACAGTTGCTAATAACTACTTCATTCTAAAGGTCTGACATCTTAGGTATATGTGTGTACCGTATTTACTTGAATCTAAGGCGCACCTGAAAAATGAGACTTGAAATCAAGGGAAAAAAAATTTCCCGAATCTAAACCGCAACTGAATTTTGAGACTCAAAATTCAAGGGGAGAGAAAAGTTTTAGGCCACACGTCCAAATCAAAACAAAGTTGGTCCATTATAATATGAGACACAATTTAGGTCGAATGAATGATGGAACAACTGCAGTAGTTTGGTTCGAGTCATAAGCTTAGCAGTTAAGGTTTACCAGGTAGCCACTGCTACGTGCCAGGCGCTGCGTCCGTATTTATACAGGTAGCATTCCTTTTTCACTTGCTTTGTCTGGTTTGAATGGATTGCTTATTTTTCTTTGATCTGATAAGTGCTGTTCTCTTTGTTACAGGTGTTTATGTCACTCTAAGCTGAAAATGCATTACTGTACTGTGTCATGCATCGTTTGTTGCTTTCTGATAATGAGTGTTTACGGCCTGTCGCCGCTTGCCGCATAGCTTGCTTTGGTGCACAGTACCGCTGCTTTTGGAATCGTCTCATTAGCAAAATAATGGCAAGAGAGTGCTATTTGTTGTTACTTACACTGCTGCTTTCTTTGATGATGATCAACAAGAACCAAATAATAGACTGTGTATGATAGAAGATGTTCTGTACAAGAGTTCAGTGAAAATATTTCTCCGTTTGAAAATTGTTGCAGACGCCTCTTTAGTACATTACATTCTGCACAAAACTTAGAGTCACCTTAGATTTAAAAATCTAGTCAATTGCCGTGCTTCATTTCTATCACTATTAGGCATCAGAATAATATGAATATAAAAATGATATGATATGTGTATTCTTCCACGTTTGCTGGTGTCTCACTCTAGTTTCGTAGTTTATTAGGCAGACAGGATCTAAATGAGATAGCTGCAAACACGATAGAATACATGACAAAATGTTTATATTCATATTATTCTTATGGTGAAGCGAATACTGCATCTGATTCACAATTCATAAAATTCCTGTTAGCAACAATCTCTTCTCACAGGTAGGAAAAAATTCAGAACGTAGAGTTGGCCATATTGATAAACATCCCAAACAGTCTTTTCAGTCGATTTTCGTAGTACATTGAAATGCTGCTACATTCGAAGATGAACAATACGTGATTTGTATTTAATTCGTTGTATAATGTATGAAAAATGCAGTGGTCGAAACTCGGGGCAGAGAAAACACTCGTCTTCCTCCTCTTTTTTTGTTTAATTTATTTACTGATGCAGAGGTTTGGCACCAGTATTTGTGCCTGCAAAGCATACCTATATTCGACGGCAGAAGTTAGTTTTGGCGGCACCTATCATCATTTTTCAGAACTTCCGCTTACTTTGCACTTGATTCTAAGCCGCAAGCTGTTTTTTGGATTACAAAAACCGGAAGAAAGTGCGGCTTAGATTCGAGTAAATATGGTATATTATTATCTGATATATTTGAATGAAGGAGCTGTTGCTTTCTCTATACCTTGTGTAATCCCTGTCCCACCCTTCACCTTTCGGTTACCTTGGCAATGATCCATTTGTAGTCCTCACATTTAGCTGCTCATGAGTTGCATATATTCTAACCCTGGTCAAAATCTATCAGCCAAAACAAGTGTTTCATTACAAGAACATTCCCTCACCCCTTGGACATGTGGCCACAATTCGCACTCTGCATTAGGCTCGTACTGCCCTCCATGGACAACCAATATTTTGCGCATTATATACAACACACTGAGGCATTGAATCTCATACATTACCACACTGGAGGTGGAGCTTAATGGTTCAAATGGCTCTGAGCACTATGGGACTTGACTTCTGAGGTCATCAGTCCCCTAGAACTTAGAACTACTTAAACCTAACTAACCTAAGGACATCACACACAGCCATGCCCGAGGCAGGATTCGAACCTGCAACCGTGGCGGTACCACGGTTCCAGACTGTGGTGCCTAGAACCGCTCGGTCACTCTGGCCGGCTGGTGGAGCTTACAACATCATAACATCCTCTAATACAGCAAGTTGTGCACACAAAGAACTTAGGCAGACAGGATTTAAATGAGATAGCTGTAAACACGAAAGAATACATGACAAAATGTCTTTCCCAGCAAACTGAACTAATAGAAAGGTACAATTTTTATAAGTGTTAGTCTTGTCATCACCCAGCAAATCCAAGAACTGTATATTAGTGCATAAACGAGTGATTCTGATAAGGGTAGAATGCCAACTGTTGGTCCAGCAGCAAGTGAAAGATATTATAGCAAACCATCCGATGTAAGCAGCAGGTTTGTAGCTCATACAAAATGTCTGTGACTCATGAGCTGCAAGAGGAATGGACTGCAGATGGAGCAGTTGCCAAAACTACAGAAAGACTGAAGGATTGTGCTCAGAGCCTATGGCACAGCAGCAGCAGCAGCAGCAGCAGCTCCATCAGCAATGTCAAGAAGCAACAAATGACACTCATATCTCATCAAAATTTTCTGCCGCCAATCAGTCATGAGTATCTGACTGCACACACAAGAAAACACAAGATAATTTCAAAGCTGGAAAGGCATGAGAAGTGCATTACAACATACATACAGTTTAGCTCAGTACCTGAACAAATTTATCATCATCATGTGATTACTGTGAACTTTTCCTCACAGTCAGAGTACAATCAGAATAAATTTAAAGTTAGGAGATATTTTGAGGTTGGTAAAAAGAAAAACAAAAAGAGCATCAACTGGATAAACCAAGAGTTAAATTTGTTCAGTGAGCATTTGGTATTATGTTATTCAACTTGTCAACTGTTGACAAGTACATGACTATTAACTACATGCAAGAAGACTTCAACATCTACTGTTATACTTGGTGCCCAACTTTATGTATTCCTAAAAAAATAAGTAATGTAGAGAACTTCCCAGCAGCTGCACTATTACAATCATTTTCTTTGGTAATGAATCTAGTAACTAGGTTACAATGTAAATGCATTTTACTGTGCTGGAATTTCTGTGAACCACTGTTACAAACAATACTGCTCATATCATACGGGAGGGGGGCATATTTTCTATTGTCAGTGGCTAGCTAAGCTTATTACTGGGAAATACACCAGTCATTTTAATTGTTTTCATTAAGAACATACCTCTCACAATTTTCATCTAGTAGTTTTTGTCTCGGTACACTATCAAGGAATAAAAAAAAGGGGGGCTGAAAACTTACCAATCAGTTTGATGGTTTTGACAAAGGCAACATTGTCAGTAATTATCTTTCCAAGTTCTGGAAAGTGCCATCCATACCATTCACGGGTACGCATTACATAATTATTTAGTTCCTTATCAAGGTCATCTAGCAGACACACTGCTTGCACAATCATAGTATCTATTTTATCTGGACTGAATTTCAATTTGTACCGAGAAAGGCTGAAAAACAGAAAAGGTATGTTACATAAAATAGTAACAAGTGTTTGGTAGTACAAGAGTACAAAATTCTGCAAACATACTGTGGAAGAGAAATTAATTTACATATACGCACAAACCAAAATCCTAGCATTAATACAGAATACAACATAGAATACCCACACCAACCTGCTTCACAATTACTAGCAACATAGTGGAATACTGTGTACAATTTTAAAGTAACTCCATTTGAGAGCAAGGTAAATTTTTAATCAAAAAAATTCCAGTCCTGGACATATGTTGATTCCAAAATGTCATATAGGTCATTAATTAATATGTGGTGGATTTTTACAATGCCACTACAACCTGTGCTCTACCAAAAGATTGATGTTGTTTACATTTCAAAAGCTTCAGCTGCATTTATACCAGGCACGCAACATATGATCAATGTGTAATAATTACATGTTTCTTAACATTTAAAAAAGTCATGTTAAAACACTACCAACATTTCCAATAGGCAAATTAGAACTGAATGCAGTCACAGCCAACCCATGTACACCATATGCAAGCCTAATTTTATGGTCTGACTCTGGGCAAACTACTGCTCTCTTCATCTACATCTACACTCAAGGAAGACAACTTATGTTGTGAGGTGGAAGGTACTTCTGGCTGCACTATTATTTTCACATTTTTGTGTTTCAGTTGTGAATGGTACACGAAAGCTACTGCTGGTAAGCCTATACATAAGTTAATGTCTCAGAATTTTCAGTCATATCAAATTTGCAACATGTATGTAGGAAGAAGGAATTTGTCAGCTGACTCTTCTTAGAACATATACTCTTGGAAATTTACCAATCAACCTCCCCACTATATAAAACACTTCTTTGGCAGCAACTGAAGTTCTCATGCTTACTAAATGAAACGATGACGAAACATGCTCCCGTGGATATTCTCTAGTTCCTCTATTAATTTTGCTTGGCAAAGGTTCCAGTATGATGGGGGGGGGGGGGGGGGGGGGGCAATACTCAATGATTGACTGAACGGGTGCTTTGAAAGCCATTTCTTTAATAGATGAATTAACATTATCTATAAACTCTTATAATAAATCTATCTGGCACTTTCTTACAGCTGGTTTTTGTGGTCACTCTAGTTTAGAACATTTCATGGGTGTTACCATTTATTTATTTTTATTTCTTAACTTTTCCCGACAGCATACAGCTTTACTGTATGGTTAAATGATGATAGTGTCCTCTTGGATAAAATATTCTGGAGGTAAAACAGTCCCCCATTCAGATCCTCAGGCGGGTACTACTCAGGAGGATGTCATTCTCAGGACAAACAAAACTGGCGCTCTACGGATCGGAACGTGGAATGTCAGATCCCTTAATCAGACAGGTAGATCAGAAAATTTAAAAAGGGAAATGGAGGTTAAAGTTAGATACAGTGGGAATTAGTGAAATTTGGTGGCAGGAGGAACAAGACTCCTGGTCGGGTGAATACAGGGTCATAACTACAAAATCAAATAACAGTAATGCAGGAATAGCTTTAATAATGAATTAAAAAATCCCAGGATTGGAATGACTCCTTACCCTCTCCCTTAAAACCCACATCCTTTCGTCTTTCCCTCTCCTTCCCTCTTTCCTGAAGAAGCAACCGTCGGTTGCGAAAGCTAGAAACTTTGTGTGTGTGTTTGTGTGTTTTATTTATTGTGCTTGTCTACCGGCGCTTTCCCACTTGGTAAGTCTTGGAATCTTTGTTTTTAATATATCTCTCCCATGTGGAAGTTTCTTTCTATTTTATTTACATCATTAATATAAATTATGTTATAAACATTTGGAAGACAAAACACTAGCATTCTTTAAGTATTTATTTAGGTGCATTTGAAAACATATTAGCAAAGCCAGCCCTTAATTCCAAAATAATTACTAGGTTTGTCAATAGTATTGTTTGCATAACTAAATCTGTTAATTTCATAATTTAAACAAATAATTCAGCCTCACCTTTGTGGTAGAAGAAACTGTTAGAAAGAAGGCATTTTTCAATGTATTCACTTAATTGAATGCATTATGTTTTAACTGTAATTTCTGTAAATTAAACATTGAACACGGTATAGTTTAAGTGCTCATTATTGTAAGAATATGTAAAGGGCCGATTTTTGGTCTTGAGACAGTCAGTCGACAGCCTATTTTCAGATGTGAAATCTGTATCTGTTAGAATAACAGTAATGCATTAACTGAACAGTGGAATTAGTCTAACATAAACAGGCCATATGTTAAAACCATTACAGTGTCTGTCTGATTTATTTGAGAAATAGGGAAATGTGTGGTTATGTATTTACTGCTCATAGATGTTCAACAGCAAACTTTTGTAGCAGTAGGCTGATGTTTGCCTGCACACTATTGACGAGGCTTATCAACAGTTAACCAATAGTGAACTGGCCATATAACTGTGTAATATAGGGGGTCGTGAACTGAAAGTAAAGAACTGTGAAACAAAATTGTGCAACTACATCGACACTATCAACGAACAAATAAAGCAGGCAAATGTCACAAGAAGAACAAGTAGGTAAAAAGACGAGGGCTAGTAGAAATCCTTAGGTGACAGAAGAGATATTGAATTTAATTGATGAAAGAAGAAAATATAAAAATGCAGTAAATGAAGCAGGCGAAAAGAAATGCAAACGTCTCAAAAATGAGATCGACAGGAAGTGCGAAACGAGTAAGCAGGTTGGCTAGAGGACAAATGTAAGGATGTATAACCACATATCACTAGAGGTAAGACAGATACTGCCTACAGGAAAAATATTTAAAAAAATAATAACTTTTGGCAAAAAAGAGAACCACCTGTATGAATATCAAGAGCTTAGCTGGAAAATCAATCCTAAGCAAAGAAGAGAAAGCAAAAAGGTGGAAGGAATATATTGAGAGCCTATACAGGGCAAATTACTTGAGGGCGATATTATGGAAATGGGAGACGGTGTTGATGAAGAGGAAATGGGATATGTGATATTGTGTGATGTATTTGACACAGCACTGAAAGACCTAAGTCGAAACAAGGCCCCAGGAGTAGACAACATTCAATTATAACTACTAGACAGCCTTGGGAGAGCCAGTCATGGCAAAAGATGTATGAGACATGCAAAATACCTTCAGACTTCAAGAAGAATATAATAATTCCACTCCCGAAGAAAGCAGGTGTGAAAATTAACAAACTATCAATTTAATAAGTTATGGTTGCAAAATTCTAACAAGAATTATTTTCAGATGAATGGAAAAACTGGTAGAAGCTGACTTCGGGGAAGATCAGTTTGGATTCCGTAGAAATGTTGGAACATGCGAGGCAATACTGACCCTACGACTTATCTTAGAAGATAGGTTTAGGAAAGGCAAACCTACATTTCTAGCATTTGTAGACTTGGAAACAGCTTTTGACAATGTTGACTGGAATACTCTTTTTCAAGTTCTGAAGGTGACAGGCGTAAAATACAGACAGCGAAAGGTTATTTACAATTTGTACAGAAACCAGATGGAGGTTGTAAGAGTTAAGGGACATGAAAGGTTGAGAAGGAACTGAGACATGGTTGGACCTGTCTCCAATGCTATTTAATCTGAATAGTGAGTGAGTAATAAAGAAAACAAAAGAAAAATTTGCAGTAGGAATTAAAATCCATGGATAAGAAATAAAAATAAGACAACATTGTAACCCTGTCAGAGAAAGTAAAGGAACTCTAAGAGCAGCTGAATGGAGTGGACACAGTCTTGAAAGGAGGATATAAGATGATCATCAACAAAAGCAAAATAAGGATAATAGAATGTAGTCAAATTAAATCAGGTGATGTTGAGGAAATTAGATTAGGAGATGAGACATGAGACACTTAAGAGTAGTAAATGAGTTTTGCTATATGGGAAGCAAAGCAACTGATGATGGTCAAAGTAGAGAGGGTATAAAATGTAGACTGGCTACAGCAAGGAAAGCGTTCCTACAGAAGATAAATTTGTTAACTTCAAGTATAGATGTAACTGCCAGTAAGTCGTTTCTGAAAGTATTTGTATAGAGTGTAACCCCATATTGAAGTGAAACATGGACGATAAACAGCGTAGACAAGAAGAAAATACAATCTTTCGAAATGTGGTGCTACAGAAGAATGCTGAAAAGTAGATGGGTAGATCACATAACTAATGAGGATGTACTGAACAGAACTGGGGAGGAGAGGAATCTGAGGCACGACTTGACTAGAAAAAGGGATTGGTTGGTAGGACTTGTTCTTAAGGCATCAAGTGATCAGGAATTTAGTTCTGGAGGGAAGCGTGGAGCGTAAAAACCGTAGAGGAAGACCAAGAGATGAATACACCAAGAATACTCAGAAGTATGTCAATTGTAATAGTTGTTCGGAGATGAAGAGGCTTGCACAGGATGGAGGAGTAGCATGGAGAGCTGCATCAAGCCAGTCTCTGGACTGAAGGTCACAACAACAACAACCATTTACAATTATTTGTTGCAAATAATGTGCTCTAACAGCAATCGGTCTTTGCATCTATTTATGTGCCTACACATCTACATCTATATTCTGCAAACCACCGTGAGGTGCATGGCAGAAGGTACGTCCCATTGTATCAATTATTAGGGTATCTTACTGTTCCATTCACGTATGCAGCATGGGAAGAATGATTGACTGAATGCCTCTGTGCATACAGTAATTATACTAATCTTATCCTCAAGATCCCTATGCGAGGAATATGTAGGGGGGTTGCAGTATATCCCTAGAATCATCCTTTAAAGATGGTTCTTGAAACATTGTTATCAGGCTTTCTTGGGGTAGTTTACATCTATTTTCAAGAGCCTGCCAGTTCAGATCCTTCAGTATCACTGAGACATTCTGTGACTATTTGTGCTGCCCTTCTCTGTATACATTCAATAGACCCTGTTAGCCCAATCTGTTACAGACCCCACATACTAGAGCAATACTCTAGGACCAATCAAATGGGTGATTTGAGAGTAATCTCTTTTGTAGAACAATTGCGCTTTCCCAGAGTTCTACCAATGAACCAAAGTCTATCACCTGCTTTACGCATGACTGACCCTCTGATCAATCCATTTCATATCAGTAAAATGTGTTACACCCCCAGTGTTTGTATGAGTTGGCCAATTCATTGACTCATTGATATTATAGTCATAGTATACTACGTATTTTCGTTATCTGAAGTGCACAATTTTATATTTCTAAACATTTAAAGCAAGTTGCTAATCTCTGCACCACATTGAAATCTTATCAAGATATGACAATATTTATGCAGTTTCTCTCTGACAATACTTCATTACAGTTAACTGCATTATCTGAACAGTGAGGGTCCCAACACAGTTCTCTGAGGTACACCTGAAGTTACTTCTGCATCTTAGGATGACTCTGCATCTGAGATAACATGCTATGCCCTCCCCACCAAAAAGTCATCAATCCAACCACAAAATTCACTTGATGCACCTTATGATCGTACTTTTGACAGTAAGTGTAGGTGCACTACTGAGTCAAATGCTTTTCGGAAATAAAAAAATATTGCATCTACCTGGATGCATTGATATAAAGCTTTCAGTATGTCATGTGAGAAAAGTACGAGTTGGGTTTCACATGACAGATGTTTTCAAAAGCGATGCTGGTCGGTATTGAGGAGGTCATTCCGTTCAAGATACCGCATTATGTTTGAGCTCAGAATATGCTCTCAGATTCTACAACAAATTGATGTCAAGGATATTGGACAGTAGTTTTGCAGATCACTTCTACTACACTTCTTGTAGACGGGCGTGATCTGTGCCTTTTTGTAAGAGCCTGACACAGTTTTTGGCTCGATCGGTTATTGTTTTCTGAGAAAGATCACTTGACAATATTCTGCTACAGCGGTCAATGAAGGCATCACACATTGCTCTCTTGATAGCCAAATGTGTTTCATTCAGCCTCTCCATGGCCCAATGTTTTGTTTTACACCTATTATGTAGTAATCTCTGTTTCTTTACAGTGATGTATACCATGGTGGTTCCCTCTCATTATGATCTGTTCTGCTGGGTACACATCTATCTAGTATGTGGTCAACTTATCTTTTAAACTTGAGCCAGAGTTCCCCTACATGCTCTTGACCTATGCTGAAAGTTTCAGTTTCCTCACTGAGATATGATACTACTGATTTTTTATCTAGTTTAATGAACATATATCTTTCTGCTTGTTTTATTTGTCCTTTGTACTGTGGTAATCATTGTTGCCACAACCACCTTATGGTCACTGATACTAGTTTCAATGTGTACATCCTCAAAGAGGTCAGGTCGATTTGTTGTTATTAGATTCAATATATAATGAGTAGGGTTCCTATCTTTCTAGGCAGTTTTCAGAGAAGGCATTCAGTAAAGTTTCACATGATGTCTTATCACGCCCTCCAATAACAAACCTGTAATTTTCCCAATTAATTGTTGGATGATTATAGTGTTCACCGAAGATTACAGTATGACTGGGGAACTTAGGTATAAGTGAACTGAGGTTTTCTCTAATGTTTTCGGTTACATCAGGTGATGGGACTTGGGCAATAGAAGGATCCAAACAATTTCACATGCAACTTCAATTTCTATCTAGGATTTGAGTTTCTTGTCTATTGCAACAAATACACCACCTCCATTTCCCATTTGCCTTTTTGGATTGGGTGGAGAGTCACCTAATCTGAAAACCCTTGTGTGCACGTCACACACAATCAGCTACCCGAGTAGCAGCCTCTGATATGTAGTGCACAGCCAACCTACTTAGGAGGGCCCTACAGTTCTGGACCCTTTGACACAAGTCCCAGAAGTTGCAGCCTAGCTTGTCGTAGAACCTTCAAAGGCTCTGTTTCAGTCCTTCCGCTCAACTCAGAACCAAAGGGCCACGATTAGTTTTGAGGACAATGCTGCAAATTGTGAGTTTCGTTGAAACTCCATGCACAAGTGTAGCCTTCTCAACCTTCTCTGCCAGTTGCTGGAATGACCCAGGAATGACCTCAGAGCCCAGACAAGCGCATCAATTGTTTCAATGAGCGCCACAGCCTGCAACTGATTGTACCCTGTACCCTCAATTGATGGATAAGGCCCCAGGCATACACACTAAGTGGACCTTGTGTCCTTTCCTGTCCCTTACTGCCATTTCCCTACAGCGTACCATCACTCGTCATATGTTTGAACTGCCGGCAATTAATAGAGCTCTACAATTTTGCGTTTGCCGCCTCCTGACACCAGACAAAACTGGTTCCCCAAACAGGTGAAGTGAGTCCCAATGTATCAATTTTCGTGAAAGACAGCTCAGACTTGTTGGTTAGGGGGATCGTTACAACACCCCGAGTCCTTCCTGGCCCCTGCCCACCCTGTACAGGATGCTTAGATTACCCACTGACATGCCACTTGCAGCCAAGTGGATGGACAATGACAGACCCTGTACTTTCTGCAGAGGAGACAGAATCCACAGGAGAGGATAGGACTTGAGGTGCTTCTGGTATAGGTATCACAGGTACTGTACATGACTCTCAGGAGCTCTTCCAACACACCGATTCGAAACAGTTGTCAATCATTTGACAGTACTCAGGGCGATTTTCAGCTGCATACGAACGTCAACCAACTCATTCCGTGTTTGAGAACAGCATTCGCAGTGGGACTGCATTTTGCTTGGTGCTATGTACTACAAGGCAGTGAACAAATAACTTTAAATTAAACCTCCTGATTATCTATTAATCTGTTGAGCAAAAGTTGCTCACTCCATATAACAATTGATAGATAAAGCAAAATGAGAAGTCTAGTAAGACAACACAAGAACCTGTGATGACAAGTACTAGTTTCCTATAAAACATTTTGAGTTAATTACAGTCGTTCGCAAACTTGAAAACAGAGTTAATTTTTGATAAATGCAGATAATATATAGGGCAACACCTCTTTAAGGGAAAACTTGATGTAACACAATGTGTTAGAAAATCCGCTACAGTAGCTAAATCACAATTGCCGATTTGCTATAAACTGCTCAGGGTCATTCCATTTCAAATCACCCAGGCGATGTCGCTCAACATTTTTGATTTCCTTGATTTTTTATCATGACTTCCCTATAGATAGACATTCACAAAACACTGTTTTATAAATTTTTATAAGGCATAGATTTTTTTTAAATCTGACAGCAATTTTTACAATGACAGTTGGGAAAATTTTAGTGGAAATCGACGTTTGCGGAAAGTTTAATTGCCAAGTTATTTTAAAAGATATCAGAATAATTCAAAAACCAGTGTGCTCAGCATGAAATGAACTTCAGGCATAATTTTTTAAAATTTTTCTATCATGCAAGAGAGTCCCTCAAACTCTTTCTGTAAAGACCCTGAAAAAATTTATCAATCTTCACTTTTTAAGGCCTCCAATTTTCATGAAGGAAGAGAAACTCACTAATAATATGTTATCTCTGTATTGTGTACTTACATAACTACCTGCAGTAAAAGTTGCAGTCCTGAGAATGCACTCCTGTTTTTTCTAGAGCTTTTCAAAAATGGCCAAAACCCTTCTAACGTCAATTTTCGCAGGTCAATATCTAAAAAAGGGACTGAATGAAAACAAGTGAAAATTTTACAGAATGTTCTTTATTCTCATGGGAATATCTCACAAAAAATTATGACTGAGACTCAACTACATTGAGAGTTATAGAGCAGCAAATTTCAGTAAAACCGGTACCCTCTACATGCTCGTGCAGTGCCAAGTTAGCAAACAAGGGCTTGAAATTATTACAGTTGACATTGATCAAATGATGTTTAAATCATTACATACAATAAATGATCAAATATTTCTACTTTTAAATAACAATGGGCAGAGATAACAATTGGTGAGAGTTATAATTCTTAAAATTAACGGTACATTTGTTGTACTACACTTGCGTACGTATACACATAACAATGTTTATCCATGTATACAGATTTAAAACTTCAGTTGTAACTATTTGCCAGCTGAAATTTTCATTAGGGAGTTAAACAAACACAATATTTCATTGCATAGTTTATCAGTTATGTTGTGTGTTCTATCAGACACTTTGTGAATTCCATTGGAGTTACTTTTCATATTATTTTCTTTGCAGGACCCAAGACAATAAACAAGTGAATAAGAGTTTTGTAACTGTAGATCTGAAGTCTCCCATCTTCAACTGTTTTCAAGAATAGTAGATTTTACAAGTATTGAAATGAGTTGTTTTGTGGGTGAACTAATAAGTGAACAGTGCCATAAACAAAATAACAAGAAAGAAGTGCATCAAGAATTAATAAGAGTGAGTGCCTTGCCAGCTGGAGAACAATGTTTGTTAAAATTAAGAACTTTATAGAAATTTCTAATATATATTATTACCACAAAGATAAACATTTATACAAATACAACCATATTTTTGGTAAAAAGTGTTGTGACACATTTGGTACTCACAAAAAGCCAGTTAAAATGGTTTGTGTAAAATACTAGCTGAACCCCTATACAAAAAAATGTGGATATTAACCTAATTCCTGGACAAGCTCAATGCCCAACTTGCGCATCAAGAATATTTGTAAATAAACCAGCTGAAAAAGTGGCAATTAGTGTTGAGAATAATCCTGAATTTCTTCCTGGGCCTTTTGAATTGGTTGAGAATGATCCTTTGCATCAAGTAGAATCAATCTGTGAAACTTTGGAATTATCTCCTTTACGTAAAATAACAAAGCTCAACAAAGACCAGTGACTATCAGCTTGACAAAGAAAAACTAATAAAATTACAAGTGCTGTCAAGCGAAAATTGGAAGAATCTTTCCATAATGACTTAAATGCTCAGAATGGAAATAGTACAGAAAATGTACAAAGTGAGTATGATATACTTATTACCAAAATGAAAGAAAAATTCAAAGTTTTCAGTAAATATGACAAAATTAAGATAATTAGCCTCTTGCCAAGATCATGGTCAAAGAAAAAAATAATTGAGGAATTTGGTGCATCTGAATACATGGTGAAGTTAACTAGGCAGCTAGTTATGGATTAAGGTATCGTACCACATCTTTTGAAAAGACAAGGTGCCAACAAAATAAGTGAAGTTGTTATTAATAGTGTTAAAGAATTTTATGAGGATGATGACAATAATCACATGTGTCCTGGTAAAAAGGAATGTGTTTTAACTGTGATTGACAACATTAAGGTGCAGAAGCAGAAAAAGTTAATTCTTTTCTCGCTGAATGAGCTCTACAGCCTCTATAAACAAAAATACCCAGATAACAAAATTGGCCGCTCTTTGTTTTGTGTTTTACGACCAAAGTGGTGCGTTCTTCCGAGGTTAATCAGGAACTCATACTGTATGCGTTTGCAAGCATCATCAAAACACAAAGCTTAATGCAAATTATAAAGACCTGATAGCTTTCATGGTCTGTGATATTGATAATGAAAAATGTATGCTTGAAATATGTGCAGATGTCCTGGACCAGATACTCTACTTGATATCTTAAAAAATGAACTTGACATCTTGCCTGATGAAGTAGTTTTCAAACAATGGGTACAAACTGATAGAGTTGAGCTTATTACACAGGTAAGGCCCAGTAAGGAATTTTTACAGTCTCTTGCCGATAAGCTGGCGCTTTTAAAATCTCATCACTTTATCTCAAAGGCTCAAGCTCAATATGTTAAGGAAACGAAAGAAAACCTGAAAGAAACCCACTGTTTAGTGATTGGTGATTTTTGCAGAAAACTGAAGAATTCTTGCGATGGGATAGACAGAACAACAAAAAGAGAAGTTACACGAGCTTCCCTTCAAAGACCTTACTCAGAACAGATCCTGACTTCACATGATTTGTTCAAATACTGTCAACAGAATATTACTGGAATTAAAAATATATTTGTTTCTTCAACTGAACAAATCAAAACAAAGCTGACTCAGATTTGATTGTTGTTTAACACGGAAAGGAACAAGAAGCTATCACAGATATGTCTCCATGACAATCAAATAAGATGTTTTGTTACTTCCAAAGGCTCCAACTTTGATGATCATCAAACTTCAATACGTTTTACAAACGTATCATCTTTTACAAATAACGATTTTGTTGTTTGTATGTATGATGAGAAGTGGTGGCTTGGAAAAATTGAAAAGAAAAGTGAAGGTAACAATGATATTTTAGTGCATTTCTTTCACGCTTCTGGTCCAAGAACTGCCTTTCAGCTTTCCAAAAATGACACTGCTTGGGTGCCTGCAAATAAAATAGTACGAAAGCTGACTCCACTTGAACTAACAACAGTGACTGGTAGAACACACAACATAACTGATAAACTATGCAATGAAATACTGTGTTTGTTTAACTCCCTAATGAAAATTTCAGCTGGCAAGTAGTTACAACTGAAGTTTTAAATCTGTATACATGGATAAACATTATTATGTGTATACATATGCAAGTGTAGTACAACAAATGTACCGTTAATTTTAAGAATTATAACTCTCACCAATTGTTATCTCTGCCCATTGTTATTTAAAAGTAGAAATATTTGATCATTTATTGTATGTAATGATTTAAACATCATTTGATCATTGTCAACTGTAATAATTTCAAGCTCTTGTTTGCTAACTTGGCACTGCACGAGCATGTAGAGGGTACCGGTTTTACTGAAATTTGCTGCTCTATAACTCTCAATGTAGTTGAGTCTCAGTCATAATTTTTTGTGAGATATTCCCAAGAGAATAAAGAACATTCTGTAAAATTTTCACTTGTTTTCATTCAGTCCCTTTTTAGATATTGACCTGCGAAAATTGACGTTAGAAGGGTTTTGGCCATTTTTGAAAAGCTCTAGAAAAAACAGGAGTGCATTCTCAGGACTGCAACTTTTACTGCAGGTAGTTATGTAAGTACACAACACAGAGATAACATATTATTAGTGAGTTTCTCTTCCTTCATGAAAATTGAAGGCCTTAAAAAGTGAAGACTGATAAATTTTTTCAGGGTCTTTACAGAAAGAGTTTGAGGGACTCTCTTGCATGATAGAAAAATTTTAAAAAATTATGCCTGAAGTTCATTTCATGCTGAGCACACTGGTTTTTGAATTATTCTGATGTCTTTTAAGATAACTTGGCAATTAAACTTTCCACAAATGTCGATTTCTGCTAAAAATTGCCCAACCGCCATTGTAAAAATTGCTGCCAGAAAAAAACTATGCCTTATAAAAATTTATAAAACAGTGTTTTGTGAATGTCTGCCTATAGGGAAGTCATGATAAAAAAAATCAAGAAAATCAAAAATGTTGAGCGACAAATTTTATTCATATTGGGTGATTTTAAATAGATTATGCAAAAGACAATGGTACCTTCCAAAAATTCTCTAAAATGCATGCTTATTTTCGTAGATATACAACGAAATCAGGGGGATGCATACAAAGGTTGGACTGTGAATCACAAAAGCTGATTTGCTACGAACTAAATTACATATCCAAAACACTTGTACTGCTAATTTAACTACAACATAGTTTTATAAACATCCGAAAATTCTGTAACTAACCTATTTCACACATAAAAATTTTTTAAAAGAGCAGAATTTAGTTTAACGATAACAGTACTAGTTTATTGCTTCACTCACTAAAGTTCGAAATTTCACAATATATCACAATACAAATTGGTACTGATACAATCGATGAAACAATACGCAGAAGAAGCTACGCAAACAGTAAAACGTGCAAAGTTAGAACTTTAAATCGACTTCAGACTAAAACCATGTGATACTAACAGTGACAGAACTTTCCCTAAATGCAATTTAAAGGGAAGTCACATCATCGTTTGCAGCACATGCTTTTAGTCTGAAGATAATGTTTTGCTCCTCAAAACAAGTTACAGGATTTGTGGAACACTCATGTGATTGTAACTTAATAAAATAAAAGCAACAAAAAGAATATCATTTTTTTCCCAAATTTCTTTACACTGAGAGTCAATTGTATGTCTGTACATCAAGCATCAATCCTCTGCAGAGCTTTCTGCAAGTTACTACATATTTCTGGAGTCTTAATTTTTTTTTATTTGTATCAGCACCATTTGCAAACATTCTCACAGATCAGACAAACTCATCATGTTAAGAAAGATAAGAGTTATCTCTGCTAATAATCTCGAGCCACGTCACAAAGCTGGCCTTATATTCTATAAGACCTGTATTTTGGCCACCAAGTGACAGTTTGGATATGTATTTAATGTCATCCAGAAGTCAGGATACGAGGCATAAATATAGGCTTATAGATCTCAAGGACAAATAGTTTCACATCATCTCTGTAGAACCAATCTCCTGTAGAGCAGACTTTTGTTCTCCATAATTGGCACAATAAGTGACAGTAAAACAGTCTGATGTCAGTGATACAGGACTATTATACGCATCCATGCATGTATCTGCAGGAATATCTAAAGTTAGTTTCATAATTAAACAAGTGAAACAATTCACCGAAAGTTTGTTATGTCTGTCCATGTCCAGGAGTTCAGCCATTCACTTACATAATAAAATACTGCAGCCACAGTTTTGATGTTATTTTACTGGGTCATTAGAAGCATCCAACTCCATCCTACTTCGACCCATGGTGTAATAGTGTTGTGGCATGCGATGTCACAATGGCACTTTGTTTTTGATTAGGTTCGTGTTTGTAGATCTCATGTGTTGTATTTGATGGCACTCACTGGTAGTGGATACTAACGTGTTAAGTTTAACATGTGGTATTGGGTTCACTTGAGTCTTGGTTATCACAGTGGTAACGTGGGTTGTTTGAGTCTGTGTAGCCAGTACAGTAATATGGATTTGTAAGCGTTATTACGTTTTCAGTGAGTTACGTTACTTCCCTTTTGTTTATGTGTGTGGTGTATTTGCTAAACATGGTTCTGTGTGTGTGTGTGTGTGTGTGTGTGTGTGTGTGTGTGTGTGTGTGTGTGTGTGTGTGCGCGCGCGCACGCGCACCCTCTTCCCAGCCAGCCTGAGCACTATGGGACTAACATCTGAGGTCATCAGTCCCCTAGAACTTAGAACTACTTAAACCTAAGTAACCTAAGGACATCACACACATCCATGTCCAAGGGAAGATTCGAACATGCGACCGTAGCAGTTGCGCGATTCCGCACTGAAGCGCCTAGAACCACTCAGCCACAGCGGACAGCAATTGAATTTTGTCGGAGGTTTTTATTGGTAAGTAGTTTTTGTTTTATTCTGTAGTAATTCTGATGTTTTGTCTGCTTTATATTTATGGTATTTCTGTTGTGTTTTAATTGACCTGTTAAACATGTTTTTTTTTTTTTTAGTTGCTGGGATTTTGGTTTTGATGGTGTTTTGTGAGTTATGTAGATGTGTGAAGTTTGTGGTTTTTTCTTTATTTATGGTTTACCGGTAGGTATCAAGAGCTAAATTTGAGCTATATAGGTCGAGTGAAGAGTAAGATTCCTGTTGGTTTTGTGGCTGTAACATTATGTCGTAAGTTGAGTTTAGCTTGTCCCCATCCTAAACCCCCAATTTCCCGCAGTTTCATATTATTGCTGGTGTGAGACGTTCTCATGTCACTTTTATCACTGTTTGTGTCTGTTGGTATGTATATGTAGTGATGATAACATCGCCAGTTTGTATACACTGGAAGTAGGCGTTTCTGCCACATTGATGACGTCACGTGCCAAAGCAGATGGTTGGAATTCGATGCTTCCCTAATGCCATTTTATTACACTCCAACCAGTTTCAGTAACTGACGCTGAGGGGGTGAACTCAAATCATATACATGATCCCTTTAGTGGCCAGCTTCTATGACTTGACTTCCACAGAATACTGTAAAAGTGATGATGTGTCTGCAAGAATCAACTATGGTTAGACACAACATCGCTTTTACAGTATTCTAAGGAAGCCAATTATGAGGCTGTAATGAAGTTGGAATGTGACAGTACAGTTGTGAGCTGACACAGCCAAAGAATGTGAAAGCTATAAATCAGACTGATCTGTGGCTCAGCAGGAGGTCTAGGTTGGGTTGGAAAGTGAGACTTTGGTCTGAATTGGTGAAGCCAATGAAAATGAAAGCTCAAGAAAACCTTGTTCAGAAGACAGATCGACCTCAGCTGAGCCCAAGGTGTTGGAATGTGACAGTTTCACTTGCAAATAGTAAATTAAAAATTGTTGTTGTTGATTGTATTTGGCTTGCTTTTTTGCCGAATATTTTACAGATTACGAGATTGTCACTAACAACACAGCTTATACTGCTGTTACTGAAATGATAAGCAATTTAATTACAACTCTTTAATGTCATAAACACTTTACTGTTTCTTCCGAAGTGTTGCAAGTTACAAGGTTGTGGTTGGGTTGTCACCTAACAGCACAGCTTAAATCAAATTAATAATCATGATTGTCAAAGTATCTGTCTGTTTCTTCTGAATATGTTAAGATTTCAGAGGATGTAGTTTATCGACGGGTGAACATGACAATATTCCTTCGAAACGCTCTGTCTGTCTGCTGCTCTCTTTGGCAGCATAGTAATGTATCTAAAACACCCCCACTCATTCCCATTATGTCACGCCAAGAGAGGACAACATTTCTCTGCATGAGGCAAGTAAATATGACATTGGTCCTGAGCAAGACTTTTACTGTTTCCCTATGAGCAAGCTAGTCAGGTAAACACATACCTGTGAGCAAGACCAAGGGCCATGGCAGCCATTTCCTTTTTTGGTAATCCTGCTATCAATCCATCCATCTGTGATCTGATGCAGCGTATAAGTTCCTGAACAGCGGTGTTTGAAACACATGACAGCTGGAGTTTATCCTTGATGGCATTTCCCAGCTTGGCATCAGCCACAAGAAGTTGATCTTGCACATCTTTTGAAATTATTTTCTTTAATGTTTTCTTCAGTGGTTTACAAAGTTTGCCTTCTACCGCAGCTGTCGTGGCAGCAAGTGCTTCTGTTGTATCTGAGAACTTCTCAAAATGTTTCAACTTCACTCTGATGGGAAAAAAAGAGACAGATTACAAGAAGTCATTATGTACAGGGCTGCCACAGATTACCAGAGTTAATATATGTTTAACACTGATACTTACACCTTGCTAGCTGCTTCGGGAGTTTCAAAATCTTGATACAGATTTTCTGTTTCTGACAGTTTCTTCTCATCTAGCAGCTGGAAATACGAAATGTTTTATGTACACTTACACTGGTCTATATCATAACATTTGTATTAGCTCCAACATAGCAAAAATGGAATAAAACAATACCCTCTCCCTCACCTAAGTGAACTCTTATTTTATTTTTACTACTGAATATATCACCATGAACAATGAAACTAGCTGATCTTAAAACATATGTATAACATTTGTTGCGTGCAGTAGAGAGAATTTCAGCAGAGAGATAACATGCTTCTTGAAAAAAGAAATGAATTTTTAAGGATGCAGTCAAAACAACTTGTCTTAGCATTTTCAAGGTGTCAGCCTCCATTAGGGCTACCAATAACAAAATGCAAATTGCAGAAATATGATCAGGCAACCACCACCAAATATTATCAACTCCAATGGGAATTAAGAATAAGGCAAGGACTGTGTGCCTTTGCTTGTGTGAGACCATGCTACATCAGCAGCAGCTTTTGAGACACAAGAATGCCATTTTTTCTACATAATCACGGGCGATTAGAGATTTTAAAGTAAAAGTCATAAATGGTACATATTTTGAAGGTAATCTCGAGCAACGCACTTAAAATGATTTTTCCTTCTTTTTATTGCGTGTATCACCTCATTAGTAACGCAATTACGGTAGATGAAATATAAACATACAGCAGATAAACCACTGTGGTATTTACAAATCTCAATTCATGAAAAGTAGTGAAAAATTAACTAAAGGCGGTAGGAGTGAAATTTTATTTTTCCTTAACCACTATTATTTAGTAGCCGAACGCGATAGGGTGCACACTGCATTAATAAAATTCAAAACTTATCTTCATTTATAATGTTTACTTCATTTTACGCACGGCATAGGCCGAAATTTGGAAGTTGTTGCTGTAAACAAAACAAGCGATAAAGAATACCGCAGATTTATTTGACAAGCCGGTAAGAAACCACACAAAATTGAAGTGGCATTGGGAAAGATCAAGGATGCGAAAAAAATGCCTCACATATCATTCCCAAAGCAATTATATGCGCACGTAAATGAAAAATAATTATAATTTTCCTTAATTCACACACGAGTATACTGTCAGTTTTCAACAGTAAAACTCATTGCAAAAACGGTGTTAAGTCGAAGTGTGGCAATTAACAGACAACACACATGGTTAATAAAAGCACCAATGAATACTTATTACAAGTAACGCCATATCGTCACACAACACGAATACATAACCTATTCAATATGCTTCTTTTCATTAAAAAAAAAATACGACTATTATACAAAGCGTATTATTAAAGCCGATTAATAACACTATTTTATTCTTTTCCTCAAAGAAATAATCATTTAGTCACGTAACACCCACCTTGAATATGGCATATCCTGCCGGCGTTTCGAACAACACAAGCATTTTTACTCATGCAGTTTACACTTTCTGTAACACACGTGCATAAACACACCAGCACCGCGCAAACATTCAAGTACAAAGATGAAAGACTGTACGTATCAAAGATAGTATATCGTCAGAGACTATACTGCATCTTAGCCATTTCGTTGTTTTGTTAAGAAAAGTCGCTGTCATACAGTGAAAACAAATCACGACAGAGCAGAGATTAAAAAAAATAATAATAATAAAACAGATGTGGTGAGTGGGGAGGTGTTAAACAAATGTGAAAATGGCAGGGTCGGCATTAAGGAGGCTGATGGCAGAATACAAACGTAAGAGGAATATTGAATCTTCTATAATACCCAGGGATACATATTGGGATGTTATGTTATTTGACAATGAATGTATAATTTTGCGTAGACGTTTTTACGTGTTATTGTTGTTGAACTCACTTGATTTTTTTTTTATTTTTCTCATGAATTTCAGAATTAACATTAAATCCCCCCGAAGGCATAATTGCGGGACCAATTAACGAAGAAAATTTTTTTGAGTGGGAAGCGCTCATCACGTAAGTAATTCTATCGTACCTAGGAGCTACAACGATGTCCTTTTTTCTATATTTCTTGTAGTAAATCTTGATTGAGCAGTGGGTGAAACTTCAGATGAACGTTATTATTTTATAGGAACATCCTGGAAACAGTTGTTTGGTGAGGTGGGTTGGGTAATATATTCAACTCGTGTTATTTTGCAAATACATTATCTGTATGCAAACATTTTCTTCATAAATGAAATTGAAAAAAAAAAGTTTCCTTCAGTTTGGTAATTTATGTAGAGTAATTATCGAATTGTTTCAGTCAATGTGTGAACAGTACACATGTATAACTAACTATTTGGATCTAATTGGAAATGGAGAAGCTACCATTGATGGATTGAAGAGTTGTGATAGTGTATATTTGGCCTCACTAACACCATCACTACCACTAAAACGCACGCACACACACACACACACACACACACACACACACACACACACACACACACACACGTTTAAATGTGGCAGGCAAGCACATTGCATCACAAAATCATCACCAAAGTAAATTATTTTGAACAAAGGAATAGCTGTCAGACTGTGGGTTTATTCTGGTTATCCCACTGTTCTGTCTAGCGGCATATGTCATTTGGTGAAAGTTTATATAAGTAAATGACTTTTGGATGAGCTTTTTTAACAGTAAAAAA
Source organism: Schistocerca gregaria (assembly GCF_023897955.1). Lineage (NCBI taxonomy): Eukaryota > Metazoa > Arthropoda > Insecta > Orthoptera > Acrididae > Schistocerca > Schistocerca gregaria. Next base: position 684,267,763 of record NC_064923.1, read on the forward strand.
TAATCACTGTTGACAGTATTATGATGCAAACTCAAAATAATACACCGCAGACCAAAATGGAAGGGAACATCTAAATTAAATTTTTGTACGAGTTCATGCATAAAATGCGGCTTAATTCAATAGCATACTGTAATGACACAGGTGTCCTTCAGAGGTTCCAAAATACATACTGTCCATTATCATGTGCACATGATCCTAAGCAGTATTTTTATTTTCATTGTTTATTTTATCCTGAGAACCTGAGCATTGTTATTGTGGGATCTTTCACAGATGTTACATGTGATGAATAGATATTTATAATTACAGAAAAGTGAATCGGGCTCTTTTTGACATGGTATACCTCTACATCTTTATTTATTTATTCATTCATCCATCCATCCAGGAATCATCTTTCAGTGATATAAGGTTTGTGGATAAACTGGCGGGTTTGATACCATATGCCAGCTTTGATTGATGTCGTATTAAGCCCCAGGATGCAAGTCAAACATGGTTTCAAAATGGCAGCCAACTACCTTAAACATTATCTCAGCAACAAAATATAAAGAAACAGTGCTGAATCATACATATTCTTAATAATAAATGTCAATGCTAATGGGACTATTGCAGGGAAATGATGTGGGCAGGGGGTGAGGGGGGGCGGCAGCACAAACTAAATTGTAAACGAACCACTGCTCAATCGCTATAATGATAAAATATACAACACAATAAAGAACAAATTATGAACAGTAATAAAATAATGGAATTTGCCAACTAATTTAAAAACACAGACCGCAATTAACAGAACACAGTGCAATAGATGGAAAGAACTCCGTCCCTAACCTCACTCTCTCCACCCAGACATAAACACCAGAGTACTGTTTTGCTAACAGTTCTTGTCAAGGTCAGCATGTAACATTGACTATGGCCTTTCACCTCTCCAAACAACAGATTTTACACTCCCCACCCCTCTAGTATCCCTGTATAGTATCGATATAGCCCCAAGTCTCGTAGTCTTTAAGCCTCTATTTCATGGTGTAAATTTACATATAAAATTAACAAAATTGCTTATGCACAATGTTAATGCCTGGCTACACACACAGTGTGTCTGCATTGAGTTAGACTTAGTTAACATCATTATGTTGGCAGAAACAGTTCAAAATCAATAACCTTTGCTGAAGGTCAAGTGTGTCTAAACACACGCGAAAGCAGCTGAAAGAGTGAATTATTTCTGCCACTTAGATCACACTTATTCAGATTTTTTACCTCTGTAAAATAATGCTTAATGATAACACATATTACGTTTTCACATCTCTTGTAGTATTTTTTGTGTCAGACCCTACCTCCCAGATAATTTTTTAACCCAAATTGATCTCCTAAAAAAAGTAATGTAGTAGAGAGTTAATTCAGTGTCGTATTTCATGTAAAGCTGAATATATCTCCTGCTGCCCCTACATATTTGTTTATTAATGTAGTGAAAACACACTGCATGCACGAATCATGACCTGTTCTCACAGCTTCAGTCCCACCACTACCTCATCTTCTACCTTTCAAACTTCACAGAAGCTCTCCTGCAGACCTGCTGAACTATCACTCTTGGAAGGAAGGCTATTGCATAGATATGGCTTAGCCACAGTCTGGGGGATGAAATTTTCATTTCGCAGCAGGGTGTGCGCTGATATGAAACTTTCTGGCTGATTAAAACTATGTGCCGGACCGAGACTCGAACTTGGGACCTTTGCCATTTGTGGCGAAGTGCTGTACTGTCTGAGCTACCCAAGCACAACTCACAACCTGTCCTCACAGTTTCAGTTCCACCAATACACACAGTTTTAAACTGCCAGAAAGCTTCATACCACCGCATACTCCGCTGCAGAATGAAAATTTCAATCTGGAAACATCCCCCAGGCTGTGGTTAAACCATGTCTCTGCATTATCCTTTCTTCCAGGAGTGCTAGTTCTGTAAGGTCTGCAGGAGAGCTTCTGTGAAGTTTGGAAGGTAGGAGACAAGGTACTGGTGGAACTGAAGCTTGAGGATAGGTCATGAGTCGTGACAGGGTAGTGTTGGGGATACGTGAACAAACATTTTCCAGCATGCATAGTGGCGCACAAGATATGATGTGCAGAGTGCATTATACTCTGTGTAATATACATGTTCTGTGTTTGTTGATGGGACAACATATTATAATTTGGTAGTCAAATGTATTGATATGTGTTGTTCGAATAAAGCATAAATTTATTTTGCCCCTTAAATAGTTGTTATCTGTCATTTATCTGTGTTAATCTGCATAAACTACAATAGGCTATAGGCCTAGCTACTTGATTAAAGAGAAATAATAAGCTTTAAGGTGACGTGTATTTGCATAAAAAGTGCGCGGAAGTTTGTATAAAGTTGGATTGTGTACACTATACAAAGAAGAAAATAACTGTAAAATGAGTACAATACATTTACAGCAAATAGAATGGCTTGTAGGGCACGAAAATTACAAAGTATGGCTTTACTGAAGAATATGCCAACTGGGATGGGAAATTACGTAATGAATAATGTTCAATGTGAGGTGTGTCTGCAAGGGGAGCAGGCTACATTGCCATTTAAATCGAGTCAGAGCAGATCTACCAAAGTCTTTCAACTTATACACTCAGATCTCTGTGGACCTAAGGAGAATAAATCCTTAGGAGCTAGCTTCTATTTTTTGACATTCATAGATGATTTTTCTACATACACACGTGTTTATTTTAGAAGTAGCAAGGATCAAGTGAATGATGTATTTGTCGTTTATTGCAAAATGGTCGAAAGACAGACTGGGAAGAAAATTAAAATTATTATATCAGACAGTGGATCAGAATATGTAAACAGATGGTTTAAGAAACAGTTGAATGGAACACGTATTAGGCATCAGATAGACTATCAATGTCATTTTTAGCTTATTGGTGGGCGTTCAGCACCATGATGTAAAGCTCGTAAAGAGTGAGTAACAATATTAGTTTGTGAAACACTACCAGGATCCATAAAATGCCTTTGATACACATCGGAAAAGCCAGAAACACCAGATGAACACTACTGGCCATTAAAATTGCTACACCAAGAAGAAATGCAGATAATAAATGGGTATTCATTGGGCAAATGTATTATACTAGAACTGACATGAGATTACATTTTCATGCAATTTGGGTGCAAAGATCCTGAGAAATCAGTACCCAGAACAACCACCCTGGCCGTAATGACGGCCTTGATATGCCTGGACACTGAGTCAAACAGAGCTTGAATGGCGTGTACAAGTACAGCTGCCCATGCAGCTTCAACACGATACCACAGTTCACCAAGAGTAGTGACTGGCGTATTGTGACGAGCCAGTTGCTCGGCCACCATTGATCGATGTTTTCAGTTGGTGAGACATCTGGAGAGTGTGCTGGCCAGGGCAGCAGTCGAACATTTTCTGTATCCAGAAAGGCCTGTACAGGACCTGGAGCTTACGGTCGTGCATTATCCTGCTCAGATGTAGGGTTTTGCAGGGATCGAATGAAGGGTAGAGCCAGGGGTCGTTACACATCTGAAATGTAACGTCCGTTGTTCAAAGTGCCACCAATGCGAACAAGAGGTGACTGAGACGTGTAACCAAGGCACCCCTTACCATCACGTCGGCTGATACACCAGTATGGCGATGACGAATACACGCTTCCAATGCGCATTCACTGCGATGTCGCCAAACACTGATGCGACCATCATGATGCTGTAAACAGAACCTGGATTCATTCGAAAGAATGACGTTTTGCCATTCGTGCACCAATGTTTGTTGTTCAATACACCATCGGAGGCGATCCTGTCTGTGATGCAGCGTCAAGGATAATCGCAACCATGGTCTCCGAGCTGATAGTCCATGCTGCTGCAAACGTCGTCTAACTGTTCATGCAGATGGTTGTTGTCTTGCAAACGTCCCCATCTGTTGCTCAGGGATCGAGACATGGCTGCAGGATCCGTTACAGCCATGCAGATAAGATGCCTGTCATCTCGACTTCTAGTGATACGAGGCCATTGGGATCCAGCATGGCATTGCGTATTACCCTCCTGAACCCACCGATTCCATATTCTGATAACAGTCATTGGATCACAACCAACGTGAGCAGCAATGTCGCGATATGATAAACCGCAATCGCGATAGGCTACAATCCGACCTTTATCAAAGTCAGAAACGTGATGGTTCGCATTTCTCCTTCTTACACAAGGCATCACAAAAATGTGTCACCAGGCAGCGCCAGTCAACTGCTGTTTGCGTGTGAAAAATCGGTTGGAAACTTTCGTCATGTCAGCACATTGTAGTTGTTACCACCGGCACCAACCTTGTGTGAATGCTCTGAAAAGCTAATCATTTGCACATGTCGGTTAAATTTCGCGTCTGTAGCATGTCATCTTCATGGGGTAGCAATTTTAATGGCCAGTAGTGTATAAAAAGAAAAAAAATCAGAATACCTTAATGTATGAAAACTAAAAAAGTTGAGCACCAAAATATTCATTGACTGATATGACAACACTCCTATCTCTGACAAAAAAGAAATGTCAGAATGACATTAATAAACAGGGAAAAGTCCTAATTTTACTGGATAGTGTGCTAACCCAGCCTTTGGCAGAACTATTTGAAAGTGGAATGTTTAAAGTAAAATTTTTGCCTCCTAATGTGACATCTTTGCTATAACAAATGGATCAAAATGTTAATGAAACATTAAAATGACTGATAGGAAACAGCTTTTTTATAGATTTTTAGTTGTTGATGAAGAAATTATTTCGTAGTTTTCAAGCAAATGAATGTAAAGGGAGTGTTGTTACATGGTAGTAGATGCATGGATTTGATTAAAAGGAAGGCTTTGAACAAATCTTGGAAAACCGGAACGTGAAAATTCGATAACCAGTATGGATGATTCTGTTTTTGGCAGATATATTAGGTTGGTGCATAAATTTCTAGAATATTTTCCAAACATTTGATAAACACAACAGATATACACAACAGACATGAACCATCAATAATATATTCTCCTTCACTATTTACAACAGTCTGCTAACACTGGGGTAACTGTCCGATATCACAACTGTAAAATTGAAGTGGTTTTGAGGTGAAGAACTCGTTGAGCCATATCCCAAGAACATTTTTGTGTGGAAAGGAAGTTCCTTGAAAGTTGTTTGATAGAGAGTGGATAAGGTGAAAAATTTGAGGGTGTAAGATCAGGTGAATAAGGTTGGTGCAGAATGATTTACCAACCCAGCTCTTGTATGTGTTTGTGGAGTAGCCTAAGTTCACACCATCTTTATGGTCGGTATTCTTAGATTACATCCGCAAGATGTTTCAATTCTTGTTCAGTAGCCCTGCACCCCTTGATGAGCCTTGGCTTCTTCAATGATTTTCCTCTACGTTTTTTTGGTTGTTTGCTGCTCTTTTCCACCCCTGGACTGCCATACTGGTGAAATCCACTGTCAGCTCACCGTTCAGACTTCTTCTAGGTCGCCTTTTTCGCCTAGCTGAATGGGTCACACCTTTCATCATTATCTTTGAAGTTCTGTTCTTCTCTCCATGTGTCGTAGCCATCATATTCTCTGTGATTTCGCAAATTTTATTATGTCCCTACCTTGTATTAATACTTATAATTTGGCATCCACCCTTATTGGACCATAGGTTTTGTGTAGTATTTTCCGCTCAAAGGTTCTTACTGCATTTTTGTCATGTTCTATCAATGTCCATACCCTTGACCAATATGTGATAACTGGGCGGAATAGGTAGTGCGTATATATATATATATATATATATATATATATATATATATATATATATATATATATATATATAAAACAGAAAGAAACTTCCACATGGGAAAATATATTAAAAACAAAGATTCCAAGACTTACCAAGCGGGAAAGCGCCGGCAGACAGGCACATGAACAAAACACACAAACACACACACAGAATTACGAGCTTTCGCAACTGGCAGTTGCTTCGTCAGGAAAGAGGGAAGGAGAGGGAAAAATGAAAGGATGTGGGTTTTGAGGGAGAGGGTAAGGAGTCATTCCAATCCCGGGAGCGGAAAGACTTCCCTTAGGGGAAAAAAAGGACAGGTGTACACTCGCACACACACACACATATCCATCCGCACATACACAGACACAAGCAGACATGTCTAAGGGAAGTCTTTCCGCTCCCGGGATTGGAATGACTCCTTACCCTCTCCCTTAAAACCCACACCCTTTCATTTTTCCCTCTCCTTCCTTCCTTCCTGACGAAGCAACTGGCAGTTGCGAAAGCTCGTAATTTTGTGTGTGTGTTTGTGTGTTTTGTTCATGTGCCTGTCTGCCGGCGCTTTCCCGCTTGGTAAGTCTTGGAATCTTTATTTTTAATATATATATATTCTGCCCATACTCTTTGCCTTTAAATATGTCTGCTTGTGTCTGTGTATGTATGGATGTGTGTGTGTGTGTGTGTGTGTGTGTGTGTGTGTGTGTGTGTGTGTGTGTGTGTGTGTGTGCGCGCGGGTATATACCTATCCTTTTTTCCCCCTAAGGTAAGTCTTCTGCTACCTGGATTGGAATGACTCCTTACCCTCTCCCTTAAAACCCACATCCTTTCATCTTTCCTTTTCCTTCCCTCTTTCCTGACGAGGCAGCCGCCGGTTGCGAAAGCTCAAAATTTTGTGTGTGTGTTTGTGTGTTTTATTCATTGTGCCTATCTACCGGTGCTTTCCTGCTTGGTAAGTCTTAGAATCTTTGTTTTTAATATATATAATAGAGGGAAACATTCCACTTGGAAAAAATATATCTAAAAACAAAGATGATGTGACTTACCAAACAACAGTGCTGCCAGTGCATTTGTTTGGTAAGTCACATCATCTTTGTTTTTATAGTTTTGTTTTTCTTGTAACAAAGCTATTTCTGAAAAGTTGCATATTTGTAAAGTAAGTTCTGTTTCCTGCCTGCATTCTTCCCCTTGTAGCCTTTGTTATCATTTGTTTTTGGGGCACCCAAAAAGTTAAAAAAGAGGATACTCCTTTGAAGCATTTCCCATTGATGTTTGCCTTTAGGGGCTCTTCTGGCCTCACTTGTGACATTACCATGTATTTTGTTCTGTTTCCACTTACCATAAGACCAATTTTTAGTGCTTCTGTGTCTGTTGTTCGGCGTGTTTCTTGGAGTGTTTGATATTTCTTCCTACTATGGCAATGTCATCAGCGTATGTAAATATCTTGGTAGTTTTCATAAATATGGTGCCTCTTTCATTGATTTTGTTTACTACACTAAGCAGCCCTATATTGAATAGGACAGTGCAGACACTATCACCTTGCTTCACACCTTTAATAAAGTCAAACCTTTCACTTGTTCAAGGACCTTTACTTTTCCTCTTGTCTCTGTCATTGTCATTCTGATTATGTCATTGTCATTCTGATTAGTCTTATTAGTTTAGTACATATTAGTTTAGTACATATACCAACTTCTTCCAGTACTCTTTATAGTTCTTGCAGGTTTATGCTGTCAAAAGCTTGTTTGAAGTCAGTGAATAGGAAATGCAGATCTGTGTCATATTTGTAGAACTTTTTCATTACTTCTGTTGAATTACTGTAAAAAAAAGGGGGGGGCTATTTCTTTCATTTTTAGGAGAAGCATTGTCCTCACATTCCATGATTTGTGGCAAAGGAACTGAATAAAGGATCTGACAGTAATATCAAGGAATGTGAGGGCAGTGCTTCATCTAGAAAAATGAAAGAAATGGCCAAGGAAATGTTAAAATTTAAATATGATGTCGTAATGGTAATGGGTGAATAAGGTTTGTGCAGAATGATTTCCTACTCAGCTCCTGTGTAGTGTTTTTTGTTTTTTGTCAGTCTAGCAGAATGCAGGTGGGCATTATTATGGAGTAGCATCAATTCATACCATCATGTACTACAATTTTTTAAAAAACCACCTTTAAAAGGATTTGCTGCATCGACATCTATTGAAATTTTTTCACTTTTTATTTACAGCTTGCAAATTCCATGATGAAATTTAAATATCTATAATCATCCATTACTTGCATTGATTCGATGCCTGCTAATGGCCTGGAAAAAATGATTACAGAATTCGAAAAGATAGGTTCATTCAAAGTGCAGTGTTGCAGAGGGAAGAAAGCAGTTGATACTATATGTCTGTTAAAGATGTGGCCACAGCATTGCAGGGGGAGGGGGGGGGGGGGTCTCAATCAGTGGTGTGAAAACATGCAGTGCAAGGGGAATTGCTTGAACGTTGTGTCCTTGCTTTGCCCCCTCAGTCCCCAGAAACAATTCCTACAGCTAACAACTGATTGTCTATGCAAACAGTATGTCACCATGAGACATTGGCTTTTATAAGGTGACGATCCATACTGATGACATTCTTTTTGCCAGTATTTTTGCATATTCATTTGATGTTAATAGTCAGTCAGTTTTCGTCCCTAAAAGCTTCCTATTTGCCACAAAGTCTGTAGATAGACCATCTACACCGAGCGAGATGGCACAGTGGTTAACATACTGGACTCACATTCAGGAGGACGTCTGGCCATCCTGATTTAGGTTTTCCATGATTACTCTAAATCACTCCAGGCAAATGCTGGGATGGTTTCTTTGAAAGGTCATTACCAACTTCCTTCCCCAATCCGATGAGATCGATGACCTCGAATCAACCGTCCAACCATCTACACTTAATGTGAGAGAGTTGTTTTCCTTCTTTATGCCAAATTGCATATTGTTTATTTTTTCCATGTTCAGTGTTAATTTATTACACACTACCCAACTGTAAACAATCTTGAAGGGCTCTCTGGTAGTAGTTCTGCTTGTTTCATCTGTGTTTATGATGGTGCTGCACTCAGCAGAGCGAACTTTTTCTCATGTCCTACACCGTCTGAAGAGTCATTAATGTATATTAAGAACAAAATTAGACCCTATGCATTACCCAGAACAACACCTATGTTTTTTGTCTGACAACTGTTTTACTAAAAATCTGTAATCAGCAAATGTGTGAACTGCCTCTACCTTTTGCACCCTGTTTTCCAGGTAAGACAGGAGCTGCCCATTTTCTGTTCCTCTTACACCTTGCACTTCTAGCATTTTAGTAGTATTTTACAGACAGCAGTGTCAGTTATGTTTGTTAATGCAGGGTGTATACGACCCGGGAGATCTGGGAAAAACCCGGGAATTTTTGCATCCAGGAGAAAACTGGGAAAAACTCGGGAATTTGTCCATCCGGGAGAAAACCGGGAAAAACCCGGGGATTTTTCATTGTTTTAATTTTCTGTTTAATTTTTGTAACTTTGACTGGTAAGAACCAATACTCTAAGAAAGAATATTACTGTATCTCGTTACTGCAGAATAATACTGTAGCAATAAAACACGAACGAGAGGAAAAAAACGAAAATAAAACTTAAGTGGCAAAGGAAATGCACCATATACAAGAACAAAACGCAGTGCTCATACAAGTGTCTGCCAACAGCAAATGCTTTAGGAAGACTATGCAATGTTTCATAACAACAAATTGTCTCCAATGTACGTGACATCACAACCGTTTACATTAGACTCGTTTGAGCTGTTGAAAGCGAGCTTATGCACATGTGCGGGTGAGTCGCGTATTAGTAGTACCTTCTGCTTCTGGTTACAGAAGTGTGGCAGTTAGCTATATAAGTAATGGCAGCAAGCAGCCAGATGCTATCCGGAAAAATTTTACTGGTGCGCCTAAGCTGTCAGATCCACGTATGCACAACAGGCACGGAACTAGGGGGCGGCGAGAAACTGGAGTATCTGCCCTGGGCGTCAGTTTCAGTGGGGAGGGGGGGGGGGGGCAAATTCATATTACTGAAGAAAAAAGGCCTTGTTTCACATAGCGCCTAGCATCGAGCGCACATTGGTCTATTTAGGTCAATGCACATATTTCTTCTCTTATATTGTAGCCGGCATGGTAGCTGTTGTTTCCCCCCCCCCCCCCCCCCCCCGCCCCCTTCCCCTTGGTCAGAGGGTTAGATGCCCTCTGTAATAAAAAAACTGAGTTAATGGATCAACGACGAACTGAAATGGGTGTCTTGCGACGTCCACCCCAAGCAGTTGCAACGATCAAAAACCAACAAAATGAGATTTTTTAAAAAATCAATTACTGATATGATTTTGAACGCATCCCTGTTGGTTTATGAACATTTTTTATCAAATTGTAAGTTTATTTCTGAATGAATCGTAAGTTGATCTTTGGTTGCATGCGTAGTGTATTATGTCACACAAAACAGCAAGTTATTAGCTAATAGGCAGTAAAAACTACAAATTTTCTGAAGCGTTCTTGTTCTCCCAGTTACAAATAATGCCATCCAGTATTAACTGCGAGATTTCTTAAAGAGGGGCAGGATGTCAAACCGCGACTGGGAGCAGGAGAAGCACCACAGGACATTTTGATTTCCACTGGCCTGAATATGGTTTGATGGCACCCATTACAAAATATTACACATTTGAATTCCACAGAGCGAAATACAGGGACATGTGATGGAAGAATGTGGTGTGAAGAGGCGTGGCACAGCACTTTGGCACACAGACCAAATAACATGTCTTACATTCCCTCAAACATATGTTTTATGTATCAGAATCTTCAGAAAGATGTGTGCTACAAAATGAAGATTTTTGACGTCCTACCTCAAACGCTCAAGGGAGGGGGAGCGCCACTATCCGATATTCTCGCATTATTTATACTCCGCAAGCCATGCAACGGTGTGTGGCGGATGGCACTTTACATACCACTGTCATTACCTCCCATTTCTGTTCCAGCCGCGTATGGTTCGCGGGAAGAACGACTGTCTGAAAGCCTCCATGCATGCTCGAATCTCTCTAATTTTACATTTGTGATCTTCTCGGGAGGTATAAGTAGGGGGAAGCAATATATTCGATACCTCATCCAGAAACGCACCCTCTCGAAACCTGGCAAGCAAGCTACACCATGATGCAGAGCACCTCTCTTGCAGAGTCTGTCACTTCAGTTTGCTAAACATCTCCGTAACGCAATCACAGTTACCAAATAACCCTGTGACGAACGCGCCGCTCTTCTTTGGATCTTCTCTATCTCCTCCGTCAACTCGATCTGGTATGTATCCCACACTGATGAGCAATACTCAAGTATAGGTCTACAAGTGTTTTGTAAGCCACCTCCTTTGTTAATGGACTACATTTTCTAAGGACTCTCCCAATGAATCTCAACCTGGTACCCACCTTAACAACAATTAATTTTATATGATCATTCCACTTCAAATCATTCCGAAGGCATACTCCCTGATATTTTACAGAAGTAACTGCTATCAGTGTCTGTTCTGCTATCATATAATCATACAATAAAGGATCCTTCTTTCTATGTATTCACAATACATTACATTTGTCTATGTTAAGGGTCAGTTGCCACTCCTTGAACCAAGTGCCTATCCGCTGCAGATCTTCCTGCATTTCGCTGCAATTTTTTAATGCTGCAACTTCTCTGTATACTACAGCATCATCCACGAAAAGCCGCATGGAACTTCCGACACTATCTACTAGGTCATTTATATATATTGTGAAAAGCAATGGTCCCATAACACTCCCCTGTGGCACGCCAGAGGTTACTTTAACGTCTGTAGACGTCTCTCCATTGATAACAACATGCTGTGTTCTGTTTGCTAAAAACTCTTCAATCCAGTCACACAGCTGGTCTGATATTCTGTAGGCTCTTTGTTTATCAGGCGACAGTGCGGAACTGTATCGAACGCCTTCTGGAAGTCAAGGAAAATGGCATCTGTGACTTCTGAAATTTTCCCGGCGTATTTGTTCTTCTAATAATTTCAGGGTATGCAGCCGGATCCCGTCGACATTCTGCCACAATATTTCGGCCCAGAGACGTCCGGCCATCATCAGTTGAGTACACAACTACTGAAGAGCCCAGGTGCAGAATCGGTATAAATACCGCGACTGCACCTGGGCTCTTCAGTAGTTGTGTACTCACCTGATGATGGCCGGACGTCTCTGGGCCGAAATATCGTGGCAGAATGTCGACGGGATCCGGCTGCATACCCGGAAATTATTAGAAGAAAAAAAAAATGGCATCTACTTGAGTCTGTATCTAATATTTTTTGGGTCTCATGGACAAATAAAGCGAGTTGGGTCTCACACGATCGCTGTTTCCGGAATCCATGTTGATTCCTACAGAGTAGATTCTGGGTTTCCAAAAATGACATAGTACTCAAACAAAAAACATAGTCTAAAATTCTACAACAAATCGACGTCAGAGATATAGGTCTATAGTTTTGCGCATCTGCTCGACGACCCCTCTTGAAGACTGGGACTACCTGTGCTCTTTTCCAATCATTTGGAACCTTCTGTTCCTCTAGAGACTTTCGGTACACGGCTGTTAGAAGGGGGGCAAGTTCTTTTGCGTACTCTGTGTAGAAACAAATTGGTATCCCGTCAGGTCCAGTGGACTTTCCTCAGTTGAGTGATTCCAGTTGCTTTTCTATTCCTTGGACATTTATTTCGATGTCAGCCATTTTTTTGTTTGTGTGAGGATTTAGAGATGGAACTGATGCACAGAGAAGTCCGAGTTGTAGTGGGGAAGTGGTAGTCTCCACGCGACCCGTGTTTACGTTAAGTGGTTTTGCTATTTCCTCTTTGTTTATTGCTCTCACGTCAAATGAAAACAAAACGGATTTCTGTGGCCGGGAGCTATCAAGTGAATTAAAATACATTCACGTAATTACAGAAGGCCAAAATATGTCATTAGTTTCAGATTTTGTTTCCACCTTCCTGACAGTCAAGCGTTAATCACTTTACCGAACAATGAAGCTATTTTTATGGTTTGTTAAAGAAACTTAACTTTTATTAATCTTTCTGCTGAGGCAGTCAATTTATTTGAAACAAAGTGTTTACTCCACACTATTGGCTAGTTTTAACTGTTCGCTTCATGTTTTCATCTTCTAGCATGTATGGCATTATGGCATAATAAAGAACCAAACATGAGCTAATATGTTACTGGTACTCCAAGAAAATTTACATCTGAATCTGGACATACGAATGTGCACTTTAAGCCGAATTATGAATTTTAGTATGGGTCACAAAATTCCCATGCTCTTGGAGTATCCTCTAATATCTTGTTTCTTTTATGATATAATGTAAGATCTTTTAAGTTTTTACATGTATGAATGTACGCGCTTCCTGCGTCATCGTAGCTTCCCAAGCATGACGACGCCTCTTATCTGGCACAACTGGCACAAACGAATCAATTTCTAACAGGTCGCGGGAAAATATTCCGATTGGTTGTTTGAAAATTAAATTCAAGTAAAATAAATTTCCTTTTACACAAGATGAACTCTGTGCGCGAATGTCTGATTAATTTCTTAACTCACTGAGCATTTGGCTCTCATTCAAAAATCAAATCTTTGAGGATGACCATTTAGAATATTTTCGAGCCCAGAAGATCCGACATTTATGTCATTAAAAATTTTACTGGCACATTTGTGTGATGTATCTTAAAATGTAACACACGCAAAAAAGATCAACATTATCTCTTAACAGTGATGTTGCTATTGTCCTATGCTCTGAATATCCGCTGTCATCAGCTGCAGAGATCACTTGACATGAGCTACGACTGGCTTACAAAAGCGCATCGCAGTCTCGATTTCAATGCTTCAGAAAGTAACATGCGGTGTTTGGTGGAATTCGAATTTATACTTCCGTAATACAAAAATATGCAGTGTATGTGTTGCTGCACATCACACATCTTTCCAAAACATGTTTTCCCCTGAGTTTCATTTTCTAAAGTGCCGGGAAATTCTATGCCGGTGTATAAAACCACAACCATTGAAAGGATTGATATGTTTTACAGTTCCGAGGAAAAGTATATTAAGTAACAAGGAAAAAGTGTATTTTCATCCAGGAGAAAGTGTATTGTTAACTGTTGTTAACTGGGAAATCCATTTTTTTTTTTTTTTTTTTTTTTTTTGTTTTTTTTTTTTTTTTTTTTCCCCCCCCACATATACACGCTGTAATGGGCCTTGTATTCTGACTGTAGATGCCTGCAAAACAGTGACTGAAACTCATCTACGCCTGCTGACTTGTTATTTTTTTTTTCCTGACTAAAAGCTCTTGCTGCAGGTGAGCTGGTGTCAGGAACATAGGACATTACTTACATATCAGATTTTCAGAAAAGTGTTATGTATTGCCAAAGAAGGCATGTTCATATAATAATGCAATATATTGGATGATTAATCTGGGTGTCATCCTTGTAAACTGTGATCTAAAAAGAAAAAAATGTGTTGGTGCCATAAAAAGATCTTGTTGCTTTTAGAAAAATAATAAGATATCAGAGAATCAATTCTTACTTTGCATTACTTAGTAATGGAAAGAAAAATACAGAAGAATCTGGATATCAAAAAACGGAAAACCCAGGGTGGAATGTAACAGCATAATGAAAAGGAAAGCTGCTACCCACCATATAACAGAGATGCTGAGTTGCAGATAGGCACTACAAAAAGACCGGAAAATGTGGTGTTTTTGAAGATCATTTGACACATTCCGCATTGTAGCATGATCTCACAAATGTGGATGGGATTGCCTTTCTATTTATTTGGCTTTTCATCATCATTGCCGAAGAGTTTCGATCATATACTGCCCACTAAAAATAATTTCAAATGCAGCAGTAGTAGTAGAAGTGGAAGTAGTATTCATCTATAGATCACTTTTATAAGGATACTGAGCATGTCATGGTATTACAATTTAAGAACAAGAAAAATAACATAATTTATACAAGTATTTACATATTTAAATGTGGTTTTTGACAACATGGAAAATGCTGAAACACATTCTAAGATTATGTATAGTGAAGAATTGAGGACAGACATTTCCCATAGAAACAAACACACAGAATTCTCCAACTCCACAATGGAATATGAATGTTTTGTAGGCTCATGAACATTAGGACCCTGCACCAGCACTTTCACATAGCCTTGATATATATGAGGTCTGTTCAAAAAATTCCAGAACGTGCAAGTGGCATGTTGGAACGAATCGTAGTTGGCATCCCACACACGCCTGTGTTTAATGTTGACTGCTGGAAGTTGTTGTATGTCCTTTATTTATTGTCCAATGCTACATCGAGTAGAATGTTGTGTCTCACAGTTTGCGAATTGCAAGATGGCAGAGTTAGAGGAACAACTTGCCTGTATTAAATGTTGCGTGAAACTCTTAAACCTTTACACAGACACACTAAATGATGTAGGAAGCCTACGGTGATGGGTGCTTAAGCTGTACTCAGTGTTACAAATGGTTCACAGGACGCCATTCGACATCTACCGACGACGCTTATGTCAGTAACGTCAGCGAAATTATGCATGCCAATGGAAGACCGACTGCCTGAGAGATTGCAGAAGAATGTAACATTTCAGTTGGATTATGTCATGAAATCCGGACAGAGCTTCGTGGAATGCATTGCGTTGCTGCTCAGTTCGTTCCATTGCTCATAAGTCAAGACCAGAAAGATATTCAATTCACAATCTGTGAGGAGATTGCGGATCACGCAAATGAAAATGAGGTGTTCCTTAGGAGAATCATAACTGGTGATGAAACATTCACGATGTTGAGATCAAGGTTCAATCTTCACAATGGGTTGGGAAAAGTTCTCCAGGACCAAAAAGAAGTTCCTCAGGTCAGATCATATGTCAAAGCCGTGCTGATAGTTTTCTTTGATTTTGAAGGATTAGTTCATCATGAATTTGAGCAACAGGGAAAAACTGTTAATCGATGGTATTATCAGGATGAGTTATAACATCTGCGAGAAAATGTGTGAGAAGGAAGTGGCCTGAAATTCGGTGGGACGTTTCATGCCTCTTGCATCATGATAATGCACCTGCATGTTCATCCCTGTTGTTGGTGACTGTTGCGCTAGAAACAAAATTGCTGTGCTGCCCCATCCTTCGTATGCTCCAAACCTAGTACCTGGGAATTTTGGAAATAAAAAGAAGTTGAAAATCCCATTGAAAGGATGAAGATTTGCATAGATAGATGAGATAATAGAAAATTCACAGCAAGAGGCATACCACGACTGCTTCTGAAAGTGAACACAGCACTGTGTGCGATGTATCAGTTGTGGAGGAGAGTACTTTGAAGGAAAACATGCACAATAGGTAAAAGGTAAGTGTAGAAAAATTTTGTTCACAGAGTTCTGGAATTTTTTGAACAGACCTCATTTGAGAAAGGACATGAAATGAATTTTTAGATTCAGTATCTCTTGATTTTAAATCTTCTAATACAATCCTGTGGTGCCTTGTCTTGTCAATAAGAAGGGGATTAAAACGGTGTGCTAATTATTACTCCATGTTAATAATGAAAGTTAAAACCAAAGAGCCAGCATTATTTCACTGTAGATGTTGGGAAAAAAAAGGAACTGAAGTATTCTACTTCATTGAGTTTCTAACAAGAGACAAATATAATTTTTACATCATAAGAATAGTCAGAATTGTGATTGTGTGCAAATGATGTATAATAGCAAATAAAATTTCATTGCCTTTTTGGTTAGCTACTACATTATCACACACTGAGAAAAGAGATGTACCTCTCTTAAAAGCCACTGCGATTTTCTGTACTGGTATATATAGCGGAGATGCTGAGTCATAGATGGGCACAACAAAAAAGACAGTTGCAAATAAAGTTTACCGCCCATAAGGCCTTGACACACACACAAGCGCTCGCGCGCGCCCACACACACACACACACACACACACACACACACACACACACACACACACACACACACACACACACACTGTCAATCTACGCTGAATTTTCCAATGTTTGAAAAATTATAATGAGGAATTTACAAAATTAGAAATGTGAAATAAACATAGTTGACAGAGAGCTGCTTCTTCTTTTCCTCCTCCTCCCCCCCCTCCTCCTCCTTCTAAAATGCTTTAGTTGTTTAAAGATGAAACCAGCTGTGAAGTTATTGTACCACATGCCCATATGTTGTCATATTTTTGCACAGAACAATTTTTCTCACGCTGGCAGCAAGGATCTACATCTACATCTACATCCATACTCCGCAAGCCACCTGACGGTGTGTGGCGGAAGGTACCCTGAGTACCTCTATCGGTTCTCCCTTCTATTTCAGTCTCGTATTGTACATGGAAAGAAGGATTGTCGGTATGCTTCTGTGTGGGCTCTAATCTCTCTGATTTTATCCTCATGGTCTCTTCGCGAGATATACGTAGGAGGGAGCAATATACTGCTTGACTCTTCGGTGAAGGTATGTTCTCGAAACTTTAACAAAAGCCCGTACCGAGCTACTGAGCATCTCTCCTGCAGAGTCTTCCACTGGAGTTTATCTATCATCTCCATAACGCTTTCGCGATTAGTAAATGATCCTGTAACGAAGTGCGCTGCTCTCCGTTGGATCTTCTCTATCTCTTCTATCAACCCTATCTGGTGCGGATCCCACACTGCTGAGCAGTATTCAAGCAGTGGGCGAACAAGCGTACTGTAACCTACTTCCTTTGTTGTTGGATTGCATTTCCTTTACCGACAATCAACTTTATATGATCATTCCATTTTAAATCACTCCTAATGCGTACTCCCAAATAATTTATGGAATTAACTGCTTCCAGTTGCTGACCTGCTATTTTGTAGCTAAATGATAAGGGACCTATCTTTCTATGTATTCGCATCACATTACACTTGTCTACATTGAGATTCAATTGCCATTCCGTGCACCATGCGTCAATTCGCTGCAGATCCTCCTGCATTTCAGTACAATTTTCCATTGTTGCAACCTCTCGATACACTACAGCATCATCTGCAAAAAGCCTCAGTGAACTTCCGATGTCATCCACCAGGTCATTTATGTATATTGTGAATAGCAACGGTCCTATGACACTCCCCTGCGGCACACCTGAAATCACTCTTACTTCGGAAGACTTCTCTCCATTGAGAATGACATGCTGCATTCTGTTATCTAGGAACTCCTCAATCCAATCACACAATTGATCTGATAGTCCGTATGCTCTTACTTTGTTTTTCTTTGCTAAAGATTTTACTGTTCTGAAACTTTCATAAAGGCTTTTGAATGATGCTTCATCATTATGTAAAGTTCTTATAACAAAGGAAACATCTGAATAAATGTATGGACAGTAATTAGTGGCATACATTATATTGCTCTGAGGCATTTTCTTTCTTGCAAGTTTGAAGTAGAAATCTGCCCAGTGTATTAGTATGGGTCAGAACTTTTTCCAGTTTGATTCAATCATGACCAGCCAGCTAGTTGGTAGAAATGAGTGCTGTTTCACGCAAAGACACACTTTGAGTGTGTCTCATCTTAAAGCATTTCAAATATTTGTCATGTAAAGTGCAGCACAATCTTTTCTTACTTTGCTGGAGAACTGTGATTGGCAGGAGTCATTCAGAGGATGTTGTTGGTTTTTTTTTCCTGATGATGATTGTTGTTTCTGAGCTAAGGAGCAAAATCAGAGCGCTCAGTTAAAATACAAAGTGAAAACAACTTTCATTAATCACCCCGCGGCTGTGGCAGTTTACAGTAGTGCATGGTTCTGTTTGATATGTTGGTGGCCAAATTTTTTCAAATACATACTGGTCAAATAACACGTGGGCGGTGAGGTACGATGGTCTGACAAGTTCACCCCACTACTGTGGACGAATAGGTACCCTTTCCATAGTAAGTAATAATGAAGACTTTGAAGACAGTACTGTAATGAACAGTAATACATTGAATATTTCTAGGAGCTTTATTTTTGGTGCACAACAAGAACCTATACCACTAATCAGCTGACAACACTACTTGAATCTGATTCAACAACAGTAACTGGCCAGTAACACTAGAAACTCACTGTAGTATCAGATACACAACACCTGAGCAAGGTGAATTTATAATGCAGTGGTGTTGCGTGGGAACTCCAAGGGGCATGGCCTGAAGCCTGCTCGGATTGACCCAGCCATTGACAGTGTGCCAGCATGCAGTATCTTTGCAGGTGTCTACTTCTTCCTTTGAATTGCATAGGAACATAGAATAGAGCACCTGCCATGTAAGCAGGAGATCCCGGGTTCGAGTTCCGGTCGGGGGGGGCACATTTTCAACTGTCCCTGTTGATATTTATCAACACCTGTAAGCAGCTAATGGTTTGGACTCATTGTAATTTTGTTCTTCGAGGGCTGCAAGATCATCAATGGTATCTGTTCTTTCAGACATCTTTGAAAGAACAGATATCATCTTCATATAGATAAGGCTTACCGGCCAATGATCTTCTTCAGTGCAGATCCACTCAAATTGCCCGAACTCTTACGGGAACTGGTAGGTTGACTGCTGCCAAGTAATGAGCTTAGTGGGCAGGGGCACTACAGATTTAGTGAATGGAGAGTAAGCTGGAAGTGTGGGTCTCATGAGGAGCGTGCCAGAGATAAGTCCCTGCAGCCGCACTGCCCTGTGTGTCCTCGATGGCCAAGTTGGATAGAGCGTCTGCCATGTAAGCAGGATATCCCGGGTTCGAGTCCCAGTCGGAGCACACATTTTCAACTTTCCTCGTTGATATTTATCAATACGTGTAAGCAGCTAATGGTCTGGATTCATTGTAATTTCATTCTTAGACAGCTGCAAGATCACCAATATTATCTGTTCTTTCGGACATGTCAGAAAGTACAGATACCATCTTCATATTTTATTTTATGTTTTAAAGTTGAATATATAACCATTTTCATCGGAATATTTTAGTGATGAGACTAGTAACTGCTCTTCGTCTGTTAGTCATAACTATATTCATAATTATTAGCCTTTTATATGCTCTGCCATAGTGGATTAGTGTATGTGAGAACCATGGTAAGCAGCTTCACTTTTTTAGTAGAAATGTAGATACTAGATTGCTTCTAGATTAGTATTATGTGCAAATGAGGAACACAGTTATGTTATATAGTGCTTCCCTATATATTATCGTTAATAAAGTTTTTGTTGTATTGTACAGTTATGATGATTGATATTATGTGTCACACATTTGTGCATTAAAATTTTTGTGTAGATGATTTGGACATCTCAAAGTAAATAGAAGTTAATCAGCTTTTATAGTAAAGTTTTCTTATTTCCTCTCTGTTCATAGTGGACCAGAAGGAACATGTTTCGAAGGAGGTGTATTTCCAGCAAAGCTTGTATTTCCTCCTGACTACCCACTGAGCCCACCAAAAATGCAGTTTACTTGTGAAATGTTCCATCCAAACAGTAAGTATTATGTAAGTAATGTAGGCATACCCAGTAAGATTAGGATCCTTAAAAAACTTGAACAAATGTCATTTCACGTTCTCCTCAGATGATCAAGATAGCCATCCATTGTTTGCATTTATAAGCATTTGATTTGTTTTAAAAATTTTAAAAAAGAAAAGAACTATGCCTTACAATACCTCTGCTACATCCAGTATCTTGTTTCCAGGCCAAAATGTGCATTTATTAGGCTGACAATAAGAAGATAATTGTGTAAACATTCTCTGTGTAGTTTATGCAGATGGCCGTGTGTGTATCTCTATTCTACATGCTCCTGGGGATGATCCTATGGGCTACGAGTCAAGTGCTGAACGATGGAGCCCAGTACAGAGTGTAGAGAAAATCCTCCTTTCAGTTGTTAGTATGTTGGCAGGTGAGTTAACAGGCAATACTGTGCAGTATTGTGTTTTCTTCTTGGTTATATTTGTGGTATTTACAGCTAATAATGACAGATGGATATAATAGTGTGAATAATATTATATTTGATGCGAATGTCAGGTACTGATGACTATCAGTGGGTGATTCTGAAAAATCTGTGTACACATTTAGTATTTGGTTACTGTGTGTTCCTTTGACACTTAATGCTATGTTAATTGTAATTACTTCACAAATGTATTTTATAATTATTCAGTTACTGTCGTATGTTTCAAATGACTATTGGTGCAAGCAGTGTCACCTGTTTAATTCTTGTTGTGTGTAGTTGTGATTTTAACCTTTGTTCATATCTATTTTGCAATTGTTTTGTTTAATGCTATTGTATTTTTTTTTACTCTTTATTATGGAATTGTCAGTTCTGTAGTTGAGGTTTTGTTATTGCTTGTAGAGATTTCAATTGCATAATCAACTATCGCATTTGGCAGAAGCCACATACTGTGTTTACATGTTTACCTCTGTCATGGAGTGGCCCTGTGTGAACAGTTTACTGTACACAGCTTGCTATGTCTGCTCTCCATGCTTGCGCCACATGGTCAAGAGAATTTTTTCTGCATTACGTATGACAACAAGACCATGACTTTAGCACAACTTTGTAAGGATTTAGCACGAGACTGTTGTCAATGTGAGTTCTTTCTTTTATCCATTAGAAAGCTGTAACTTTAGCACAATTTCCTGTTTTGTTTAATTGCAGGCAATCTGACACTGTTCTGATAATGAGAATGAAGTCGGCTTTAATGCAATAAATGTGTAACTATATAGCTAAGGTGGTTTTTATTAATCATTAAAATTTGTCAGCTGTCGTGGTCATTTTGATAAAGATTATTTCATGTCCCTTTCCTGTGATTAGTTTTATGTGGGCATCCCACTTTAAATTTCTCCGTAAGCACACTCCCCATTACTTAATCTACATGTACATGCATGTTCTGCTAGCCACTGTATGGTGCTCGGTGGTGAATATCTTTTACCACTACTAGTCATTACCTTTCCTGTTCTACTTGTAACTAGATTTGGGGACAAATGACTGTCTGTATTCCTGTATATGATCCCTAATTTCTGTTATTTTATCTTAATGGTCCTTAAGCAAAATATACGTTGGTGGCAGGAGAATTGTTCTGCTGTCTGCTTCAAATGCCAATCCCCTAAATTTTCTTAGTGGTATTCCACAAATAGAACATCTTCTCTCCTGGGATTCCCATTTGAGTTCACGAAGCATCTCCTTCATAAGTGTTGATGAAACGTACCAGTAACAAACCTAACAATCCATCCCTGAATCTCTTTGATGTCTTCCTTTAATCTGACCTGGTGGCGATTCCAAACACTTGAGCTGTACTGAAGAATGTGTTCCATTAGCGTTCTATACATGGTCCCCTTTACAGATGAATCACATTTCCCTAAAATTCTCCAATAAACCAAAGTCAACCATTCACCTTCCCTTCATGCTCATTCCATTTCATATTGGTTAGCCACATTACACCTAGGTATTTAATTGTTGTGACTGCACACTACTAATGCTGTACTAAGATATTACAGTATTGTTTTTCCTGCTAATATGCATTACCTTTTAAATGTAGGGAAAGGAAGATTGCTACATGCCCTAAAGATGACACATTTAAGTTGCAGACAGGCACAATTGAAAGATGCTAACACACACATACAAGCTTTTGGCCACAGCCTTCATCAGAAAAAGAGAAACACACGTCATTCATTCACACAAGCAAACACACCTCATGCACACACGACTGCCAACTCTGTCAGCTCAGGCCAGAATCCAACTATCAAGTGGGAAGTATGCAACAATCTGGAGGGGGTGGGGAAGGGGAAGAGACAGCAGCATATGGGGGGAGGGGGGGGGGGGGAGAGGAGAACTGTCTGGTGGAGTGTACAGGGACTAGAATGCCAACAGGAGAGTGTCAGGAGGTTATGGGGTCGGGAGGTGGGGGAAAAAGGAGAGGAGCAGGGAAATATGGGAGGGGGGAGGGTGCATTGGGAAAGGACAGGAAACAAAGGGGATGTGAAATGAGTATGAGGAGACAGAGGTGTGGAGATTGTTGGGTGGAAGTTTTTGGAACAGTATGTTACTGTAGGTTGAGGCAGGATAATTACAGGAGTGGAGAATGTGTTGTAAGGTTAACTCCCATCTGCACAGTTCAAGTTCAGAAAAGCTAGTGGTAGAGTGGAGGATACGAATGGCTCTGGTAGTGAAGCAGTCATTGAAATCAAACATGCTATGCTCAGCTGCACAGGGTGGTCTACTTTGCTCTTTGTCACAGTTTGACGGTGGCCGTTCATCCTGGTGGACAGCTGGTTGGTGGTCAAACCAATATAAAAGTTGTGCAATGATTGTGGCAGAGCGAGTCAATAATATGACTGCTTTCACAGGTGGTCCAGCCCTCAATGATTTGGGACAAATCTGTGACAGAACTGGAATAGGAAGTCCTGGGTGGATGTATTGGGCATGTCTCGCACCTCGGTGTTCCACAGGGATTTGATCCTTGTGGCAAGGGTTTAGGATTAGTGATGGCATGGGGATGGGCTAGGATGTTGTGGAGGCTAGGTGGGCTACAGAATAATACTTTAGGAAGGGTAGGAAGAATCTCGGATAGGATGTCTCTCATTTCAGGGCACAATGGTAGGTAATTAAAGCGCTGGCAAAGAATGTGGTTAAGTTGTTCCAGTCCAGGGTGGTACTAGGTGACGAAGGGAGCACTCCTTTGTGGCTGGTTGTTGGGGGTGGTGGGAGGATTTTGGGTGTGAGAGGAAATGGCACAGGACGTCTGTTTGCGGACTTGGTCTAGGAGATAGTACCTATCTGTGAAGGCCTTGGTGAGACCCTCAGCATAGTGGGCAAGGGAGTTTTTGTCACTGCAGATGTGCCATCCCCACATGGCCAGTCTGTATGGAAAGGACTTAGGGTGTGAAAGGGATAACAGCTGCCGAAATGCAGCTACAGTTTATGGTTGGTGGGTTTAATGTGGGCAGAGGTGCAAATGGAGCCACCAGAGAGGAGGAGCTCAATGTCTAGGAAGGTGGCACACTGTGTTGAGGAGGGCCAGTTAAAGCAGGTGGGAGAGGTGTTGACATTATGGACAGAAAAAAGGATGTCTTGGTCCAGAGTCGAGATCATGAGGATATCATCAGTGAACATAAACCAGAGTAGGATTTTGGCATTTTGAGAGGCTAGGAAGGTCTCTAGATGGCCCATAAACAGAATGGCGTAAGAGGGTGCTCATTGCTGTGCCACAGATTTGTTTGTATACCTTCCCTTCAAAGGAGAAGTAGTTGTGGGTTAGGATAAAGGTGGTAAGGTGTATGAAGAAGATCATGAGTATGTGAGGTATTGGTGTATACGGAAGTGATGTCAACAGTGACAAAAAGGAATCCAGGAGGTAAAGGGGTGAGGATGGTGGGGACCGACGGAGCGGTCCGTGAACAACAACATAAATGGGAGAGGACGGACACAAGAACGAAGGACAACTGAGAGAGACCTAACGAACAACAAGCAAGAAACAACAGAGTCACAAGAAAACCACACGAATCAACTACGTCCACTCATACACGGAACAAACTAATGTAAATATGCTGTCTGGGGGCAAGATGTCGATAGACCCACGCAACGAATCTGACTGACGGAGCGAGAGGCAGGCGCTTGAATACTTGATCAGGGGTGCTGCTACTGGCCGTTGGGACCGCGTGTTCCACCGTGGTGCCCGCACATTAAAAATGGGCCATTAGGCGCACGCTGCCACGGATTACGGCGTGAAGGTGCAGAAACCTTTAGGGGTCTTCGACGTCCATGCCATCTGGCGCAGATTCAAAACCTGCAGCACGCAGTATCAGATAAGTGGTTGGTGTCTTTGACGTGGGAGGCTGGATTATGGGAGGTGTTGGTCAGTGAGAGCCGATATTCTTTCAGTGGGTGCAGCCACCCTGCGGCATCCAAGATTGTCAGGTTTGTGGACTTTGGCAAGCATTTAGAAGGTTGGTGTGCCGGGTGTCATAGGGGTGAGGAGGGAAATGGATTCAAGGAAGAAATCCTGGGAAGGGCGTAAGGCTTTAAGCAGGGATTGGAGGTTGTATTTGACTTCTGGGATGGGATCACTCAGTCAGAGTTTATGTGTGTAGTAGTCAGAAAATTGGTGGAGGCCTTCTGCCAGGTAGTCACTGTGACTTGTAACAACAGTGGTGAAACCTTTTGTCTGGAAGTAGAATGACTAGGTCATGATTTGTTTTGACATTATGTAAGACTTCTCTTTTTTCTGCTGAAAGGTTGGTGTTCTGAGGAAGGACGGTGAGGCTGTTAGAGGTAAGCAATTCCTAGAATCTGATCAATGGGTGGTTCCATGGGAGGGGAGGGGGGGGAGGGGATCACAGTTAGATGATGGTATGAAATGGGAGAGGCAGGGTTCAATGTTAGCTTTGGTTGGAGGGATTGGTGGCAAAAAGATATTTCCATTGCAGGAATTGGGAGGAGGACGGTAGACCTCTGACAGTTCCAGCACAGTTAAATTTGGGTGTGGGGCTAACGGTGGGGCCTTTGGTTAGACCCAAAACTTCTATGGAGCTGAGGAATTTGGTGGAAAGGTTAATAACAGTGTTACAACAATGTTTTGGCTCTGGTTTGGTGGTGTGTTCATAAGGAGTTTTGAGGGACGTGACAAGTTGAAAAGGTCAGCTAGGCAGGGTTTAGATTCTAGGAGTGGTGGATGAGAAGGGACAGTGTGTGTAAGTTAAGTCTTGGATAGTGGTGCCCTGAGGCAGTAGTAGAATGTCAGCAGGTTGTACAACTTGTGGAGGTGGTGTCTGGAAGCTCCTCCAGGTGCTGGAGGGCAAGGAATTCAGTTTCAGAAATGTGATGTTTGAAAAGGGATTGCACAATATCAATATCTTGCAGAGGGAGTAGAGATGTTTCTGGGATGCCTGTGCCCTGGAGACGTGTTTCTGCAGTATTCTTTCTGTGACTGGCAGAATCTGAAAAGGTGAAGGTCATTGTGAAAGTAGGGATGGGACCCAGAGAAAGGAATTTTTATGGTTAGGTCATTTGGGGGGGATTCCATGGTTTAGGCAGCATTTAAGAAATAGAATGTGGGTCTGGGTTAGCCATGAAAAGGGATA
This sequence comes from Schistocerca gregaria, assembly GCF_023897955.1. Lineage (NCBI taxonomy): Eukaryota > Metazoa > Arthropoda > Insecta > Orthoptera > Acrididae > Schistocerca > Schistocerca gregaria. Next base: position 684,293,567 of record NC_064923.1, read on the forward strand.
CTTTCCTGAACTGATGCAGAAAGATGGAGACGACTCCATTGTGGCAGGAATGGTGTAAAGGAAACTGGAATGACACGGCAGAATAGGTGGACTTGTGTGCTTCTGACAAAGGCTACGGCTGAAAGCTTGTGTGTAAGTGTCTTTTAATTGTGCCTGTCTGCAACTTGTTGTGTCATCTTTACCATAAGTAGCAACCTATCTTTTCCTATGTTGCTGATATTCGTACCTGGAGTTTCCACTGTTTGATTTTACATTATATTTTTCTAAATACAGAGCTAGCTACCATTCAGCTCACCAAGTAAAAATTTTGTGTAAGTCATCTTGTATCCTCCTACAGTCACTCGTTAGAGACAGTGCCCCATACACCACAGCACCATCAGCAAAAGGCTGCAGATTGCTGCTCATCCTGTTCTTCAGATTATTTGTGTGTATAGAGAATAAGGCATGGATGTGACTGATCGGCAATTGTGTAATTATACAAGAATGTTTTTTCTGCCTCTTTATGTGTAATACATTCCATTTGTTTGTATTGAGAATCAGCTGTCAGTATCTGCACCATGCGTCATTCCTCTGTAGGTCTTCCTGCATTTCACTAAAATCTTCTAGTGTTGTGACTTCTCTATATACAACAGCGTCATCCGGGGAACAACCTCACTGTGCTTACTTTTATGTCTGTTGATTTTTCTCTGGTAACAATGACCTGTTGTATTCAGATTGCTAGGAACTCTTTAAACCAGTCATGCAATTCATCTGCTATCCCGTATGCCCTGCATGTTGTTCATTAGACAATTCAGAACTGTATAAATGCCTCCTGGAAGTCAAGGAACATAAAATCAACCCTGGTGTCAGAATCTACTGCCTTCTGGGTCTTGGGGATGAAAGGAGTGAGCTTGATTTTACATGATTGTGTTTTGTGGAATCCAAATTGATTCATGCATAGGAGACTTTTGGTCTCCAAAAAACATGAGCAAAAAATTTGTTGTAATATTTTACAGCAGACTGACATAAAAAATATATGCCTCTAGTTATGGTCTTCTGTTTGATGAATCATATTGCTTCATCCCTCCTCCTACCTATGGTAGATTGGTGCTAGAAGATGAGCAAATTATTTAGCATACTCCAAACATAAATACATATGGGTATCCCATCATGTCCAGAACTTGTATTTACTCGGTTGAGTCATTTAGTTGACTCTCCATCCTGCAGCCACTTATTTCATTCAATGATGAGAGGAAGAAATGCAGCATGATCCTTCTCATTGAAATAATTTTGTAAAAATGGACTCCAATTCCTTCTTGTATGGAATTTACAATGATATTGTAATTGTAAATAAAACCTACAACTGTAACTGGAGAATAATCTTCAGTTTTGAACCTTAATTTTTGTATGTACAAAATTCTTCATAGATGACAAATCCTTTATTTGGATAAAATTGTACACTTGACTTGTGTTCCAGGGTGGAAATCCTTTCTTAAGATGCTACAGGAAGCAAGGAAAACTAGAGGGATTCTTCATAAAATTAATTTACATTTAAAAGTCCCATGCAAATGTGAACATGATGATATACCTTGATTGCGTATAAGAGTCATGTGAAAAATCCTTTTATATTTGATGCTGTGGTTTTATTAATTTTGTACTTTGTACTATGGTTTTATTAATTTCATTTCTTGACAATTTCATTTGACCTTTTTATTATTTTTAATTCTTGACAATTGTGTTATTCATTGCATGTCTTGCTTTTATTGTTTACTCTGTACTAGGCCTATCGTAGCTAATACCATACATACGTAAGCTGGATTTAGCATTATTTGTAGTGGATGGCATTTGCAAGGAAACAAGGAGGTGCGACTGTGTTGTTAGCTGTGATTGAACAATGATCTCTCCCACCCTCTGTATCAGTTCTGGTTGTGGGCACTCTCTAATGTATATGTATACATAGAGAAGTCTCATTGTGGTTCATGCGGTAGTGTGGTGACCGGTCTTGATGGGCTTCCACGATATGTATCAGGCTGGGCACTTACATGGTAAGCTACGTTTGAGGTTCACAAATTGGCATTCTACACCTTTTATGTCTTCATTTCTAATTTATTAAGTCCATGCCACATATCTGGTTGTTTGCAGTTGGTCTATAGGTTACATTAGGCTAACAATGTGTGCTTATTTGCTGTTACATTCATATTTTTTCAGTTAAGCCTTGTTTGCCTGGTGTGGTATTGGTTGACTCTTAGAAACGTTTTGTGCCTCACCCACATGGGATCTCACATCCTAGTTGATAATTTTGCTGGATTTTTTACTTGACTGATAAGACCTTCTCGTATGCAGTCAAGGTATAACCTGATGTTCACATTTGTATAGGCTCTTTTAATGTTAATTAATTTTATAAAGACTTCCTCTTACTTTTTCTTGTTTTTTGTAGTGCCTGAAGATGAGATTTACACCCTGAAACCCAGGCATGTGTGCAATTTTATTCAAATAAAGGGTTTTTCAAGTACATCTAGAATGGATTTATTCATATGAAAAAGAAATTAATTAACAATAGTTGTGGATGTCCCACAAAGAGTATATTACTAAGTTCTAGATCAGAACAATATTGCAATGCACAGTTTTGAGCTGGCTAATGGCCAGCAATGTTTGATCAATACATAACTTAAAACAAAATAGTTAAACTGGTATACATTTGTGACCATATCTTTAACAACCCCGCCAGTGGATGTCCAAATTGAGGCAGACGAATTGGCATGGGCAGAACAGTGGAGTAGTTTAGGAACCTGCCTTGCAGGTTGCACGAGTCACATCATATGGGCAGACCCGCTGACGTCAGTGTTTATTTGTAAGCAGCAGTAAGTGGAGGAGGTCAGTGCTCCTGCAGGGTTAGACAGTGGCGGTCCAGGCATTGCATTCATGTCGAGAGTTGTCGTGGACTTAGCCACTCATGCCAGCTGCATGCTGAGGTATTGTTGTGCAGCTATCTCATGGGGTATGGGCACTGCACTTCCCATGGTTCAATTCGCAGGACTAGTTAGTCCGATTTGCAGGTTTCTGTTACGCAGTCATGGCCGATTCTCCATCGACCAAAAGTACTGTGCTGACCGCATTGAATAGCAGTGTTGTCATGCCTTCTGCAGATACTAAAGTATCTACACCAGCACTGCTCATTTTCAGATAGTGGACTAGACAGCAGTCAGAACCATAGATTTCCATTGCCAATTCATTATCCTCAGTTTATGCCACTGTAAGGCAGTTCTTACCATCCTCCACTTCAAAATATACTGATTATGACAGAGATAAATATTATTAATGAAACTGACTGAGAAATGTTTGAAATCATTGCTTATGTGTCTAGAAGAAACACAGTGAAGTGATTCAAACATGACTTGCGAAACTAAGGAAAAATGATTTTACTCATGTTGGAGTATACATTGTGTTGGTAGGTTGATGGATATGTGGGAGTTAATATGATGGGAGTTAGTGAAGTGAGGTGACAAGAAGAACAGGACTCCTGGTCAGGCCTATAATGACTAAGAAAACAGCAGTGTGGGTGTGGGAATGAAGAGAAATGCACACGTGTCTCATTTTTATCTGTGATGTAATAATACCCAGTCAGATATTAACGCATATATCTGATTCTTGTCTATATGAATGGACACACATTCACTCGTATGCTTCATTTTTTCTGTGGGAATACTGTGTGCAGCTTAGTGAATACATTATCATAGTCAAGATAGACACTAAGCCAACACCATTCACAATAGTACAAACTGATACACCAACTAGCTCTGCAGATGACATTGGAAGAATGTATGATGTGTAGAGATCAGGGGTGAATGGCCTCTACTGTAGGTTGTGGATCTGGGCTGCTAGTGGTCAGGAAAGTCTCCAGGTCATCACCTTGGGTGTCATTGCGGTGGTGTAGTGATTGGGTACCAAGTGGATTCCCAGTGTCCCATCATAAAAACAGCACTTACATATACTCTTTTATTCTGTGCCAAAATACATTGATTGTGCTGGTGCTCAGCACTGGTCAACACACCCAAGCCATTGCCCAGATTCGGTCAGCAAAGCGTGCTTGGATCAGTGAGGTGCCATATCATAGCCAGTGGGCAGTGGCATCTGTGCAACAGGCAGCAGTCACGCAAGGTGACTTGGTCGGCAGTGTAGCAGTGATTAAGACCAAGAAGCAGGGTGGTAAGTAGCAGCTGGAGCAAGCAGCCTCAGCAACTGGTGAGAATACATAGCTCAGTGCAGTATCAAACTACGGATGTCAGCACAGATGGCGGCAACTAACAGCAGTGATGTGTGCCTACACAGGTGAAGACTGGCAGCAACAGAGGTTGCACACACAGGCAATGGTTGTTAGGTGGCTAGGTGACTCAGGCATGGACTATGGACCTCCAAGTTAGGATGCCTACATTGAATGGAAGTTTTTGTATTGGCTTGTGTGCCACACCCATTCAGCCATGTTAATAGCATAATGTCAGCTATGATGGTATGAACATAAGAACAACAAAGCACCCAGTCCCCAAGTGGAGGAAAATCTTCGACCCGACTGGGCATTGAATATGGGTCCATTTGCTTAGCATCCACCACACTGACCGTGTGGTTACTGAAGCAGACTGGGTGAAAGTTAACCAAAACGGCAACCTCACAGCTAGTGGAGACAGCATCTGGCATTGGCAGTTGCACCAGATCTTCTCTAAGTAAGAATTAAAGGCATTTTTTAAGTCTTTGTGATACGTAATGTATGTCTTTGTTTCCCCCATCAAGTGCAAATTGGTCATCTGTAGCAGTTACTTATCCGTCTAGAAACCTAGCCTTGCAGTTCCCAACAACCAAGTGTAAATGCCAACACATCCACCAATACCATGTCCTGTGCAGCAGGCAGCAGCTGGGCGAGGTGACATAGTCAGCACTACAGCCATGTTTTTCTAACTTAGATCTCGAAGCATGGGGGGTTATGACAGCCAGAGCTGTTATGACTGATACAAATACATAAATCAGCACAAATGGACCAGAATCTGCAGATTCCAACTGTGGATTCCAGTGTGGGTGATGGTGGCTGACAGCAGTGACCTGTGCCTGCACAGGCGATGACGGGCAGCAACAAAGTTAGCTCACATGTAGGCAGTGGCAGCTAGTGGGCCCAGACACGAACTGCAAATCCCCCCCCCAAGTAGGTGGCCTGTTGACTGAAAGGCACCAAGTCAGAAGCATTCGGACTTTGCACGGGCAGCGGTTCGGCAGCTAGTGGAGATAGCGTCTGGCGGTTGCAACTTGTTGATCCATTTCTGGATATATACTGCCATAGACTTCCCCTCATAGCTGGCTGCTGGCAGTGACTGAATGTGCCTCTCTAAAATGAATGGTATTTATGCGAACTTTGTCCATAATTGTTTCTGAAACTGTAGCACTTCTCTTTCCTGTCACAGCAGAACTGAGACAAAAGTAGTGGCCAATGGGTAATCATGACATCACTCCCTTCCCTTTGTGTCAACGATTGACCATCCCTATCTGTCATATTGGTGTAGCAGTTTCACTTTGCAGGAGCTGTTTCTGTGGCTTCAATATAATGTGCGTATAGCGCATTGAGCAGAAACGTCTAACCAACCCCTCTACTGTGGTTTCTTGTGTCATTCTGCCATGACATCTCCTGCTAAGTCAATCATGGGGTGGAACTGTGGTACTACAGATAAGATAAGGGAAATTATTCATATGATTAAGGGAGATGTAATTTTAATTGTGGTGAGTGATGAATTCATTAGTAGGAAATGGAGAGAAGGAAAAATAGTACGAGAACATGGATTTGGGAGAAAGGAGTTAAGGGGAAAGCTGCCATCGAATTTTGTACTGAGTATAGTTCAAACATTGCTAACTATTAGTTTAAGAATCGTGAAAGATGTGTATGTGGGAGGTCCCAGCTTCATAATATGGTGCTGTGTTGAAGATTAAGAAACCAGATTTTAAATTATAAGGTGTTTCTCTGGGCGTATGTGGGCACAGACCATAATTTACTTGTTATGAACTGCAGATTAAAACTGCAGAAATTGCAAAAAATATAGAAATTTAAGAATACAGGACGTGTATAAACTCAAAGAATCGAAGGTTGCTGAGAGTTTCTTAGGGACCTTTAGGCAACACCTGACTGAAACAGGAAAGGGATGAAAGGGTGGCATTTAGAGATGAAATAGTGAAGGCAAGAAAAATCACATGGGTAAAAAGACTGAACCCAGTAGGATTCTGTGGATAACACAGGAGATGTTGAAATTATTCGATGGTAGAAGAAAATACAAAAATGTAGCAAATGAAAGGGAATACAGACATCTAAAAAATGAGATTGACTGGGAATGCAAAGCAGATAAGTAAAAATGGCTAGAGAACAAATTCAAGCATGTAGAAACATGGGAAAGATTGATGTTGCCTATAGGAAAATTAACAGGTTCTTTGGAGGCAATAGAAGCCGCTGTATGAATGTGGACACCCCCAGTTTCATACCAGAACTAAGCAAAGAAGTGAGAACTAAAAAATGGAAGGAATATATAGAGGCTCAGTATCGGGTAAAAAAAAATTGAAGACAACACAGAAAGAGAAGAGGATGTAGGTGAAGGAAAGGTACGAGATAAGAAACTGTGAAAAAATTTAAACGGAGCAGTGAAAGATTTAAGTGAAAACAAGGCCCTCGGAGTAGACAACATTCCCTTAGAATTATTTAGATCCACGGGAGAGGCAGCAGTGACAAAAATATTCCACCTGGCATGCAAGGTATATGAGACAAGAGAAGTACCTTCAGACTTCAAAAAGAAACTCTGGCTCCAAAGAAAGCGGGTGCTGACAGTTGTGAATACTATGGAACCATCAGTTTAAAAACTCATGATTGCAAAATATTGACATAAGTTATTTACACAAGAATGGAAAAGCTGGTAGGAACGGACCTCATGGAAGATCAATTTGGGTTCCATAAAAATATAGGAAAATATGAGGCAACACTGATCTTACATCTTATCTTAGAAGATAGGCTAAAGAACAGCAAATCAACATTTATAGCATTTGTAGATTTAGAGAAAAGTTTTGACAGTATTGACTGGGCTATACTCTTCAACCTTCTGAAGGTAGCAGGGATAAAACAGAGGAAGCAAAATGTTATTTACAACTTGTACAAAAACCAGACTGCACTTACTAGACTTTAAGCACGTGAAAGGGTAGCAGCAGTTAAGAAGGGGAGTGAGGCAATGTAGTAGCCTATCCTCCATATTATTCAAGCTTTACATTGATTAAGCAGAAAAGGAAACCAGTTGTGGGAAGAGAATAAATACTTTGAGTTTTGATGATGAAATTGTAATTCTCTGAGAGATGGCAAAGGACTTGGAAGAGCAGTTGAATGAAATGGATTGTGTCTTAAACAGATTATAAAATGTACATAAGAAAACAACAACAAGATAACTGAATATAGCCAAGTTAAATCACTTGATACTGAGAAGATTAGGTTAGGAAATGAGACACAAAAAGTAGTCTTGCTATTTGATAACTGATGGTGACTTACGTAGAGAGGATATAAAATATAGAGTGGCAATGGCAAGAAAAGTGCTTACGAAAAAGAGATTTTTGGGATAACACCTAATGTAAGTTTAAGTATTAGGAAGTCTTCTCTGAGGTATTTGTCTGGAGTGTAACCTTGTATGGAAACGAAACATGGGCAATAAGGAATTCAGACAAGGAGACAATACAAGTGTTTGAAATGTGGTGCTACAGAAGAATGCTGAAGGTTAGATGGATAGATCACATAAGCAATGAAGTGGTACTGAATACAATTATAGAGGGAAGAAATTTGTGGCATAACTTGACTAAAAGAAGTGTTTTGTTGATAGGACACATTCTGAGAAAGAAGAAATTGTCCATTTGGAATTGGAGGGAGTAGAGATTTTGGATGCAGTAGTTATTTGGAGATGAAGAGGCTTGCACAGGATAAACTAGTGTGGAGAGCTGCATCAAACCATTCCTCAGACACACAGGTCACGACGACAATTATCAAACATAAAAACATAACTTCAAATTTGTAATAAATGATGATGTCATGTGGAATTATATGAACCTCTTTACAATAAATTTATTTGTGGACATAGAGGCACATTCCAAGGGTCACTGCTTTTCAGGTGTTTTGGTGTGGAGGGAAATGTAATGTCAGAGCCATGGAGAATGTTATTTTGTTACTGGATTGGTGTATTCAGTAATAACTAGTGCTACGAATTTTTAGGTGCTGCACTTCAGTATTGAAATGCCTAAGTTAGTCTTTCTTGCAAGGTAAACATTAAATGCACATCCCTAATTGTGTGCACCTTTTCACAACACAAGCTCATTTTTGCACCATTTCTTAATTTCAGCACCTTTTTCCACTTATTTAATACTTCTTTTGCCACACTTTATTCCTAAAGAAATAAAAAAAATTAACATTAGTATAAAGGCCAGGAAACCGAGAGGATTTTGTCTGCATTGAGCTATTAGCCTACCGGCCATTACAAAAATGGAGGAGCAGTTTCCTCAGAAAGAGCAAGTGCTGTTTTGATGGATGTGTAGGAAGCACTTGAGGGTTCTGCAAAGAAGGCAGTAGAACCGAGCATACCAAAAACACTTACGCAGGATATTTTGCAACAAACAGGGATTTCAGTTACTGACTGCAAACAAAATATGCACCAATTGTATCTGTTGATGATGAATGATCCTTTTCTATGTAGAAAAGAATGTTCATATTTACTTAGTGATCAGCGATGTAGGCTCACTGAAAATAACATCGAAAATGTTACATTTTATCTGTTTTAGCAGTTTTCTGGACAAGTGTTTTTAATAATATTGTATTGTGAGACTTGTTTTACACTGATTTCTGATTTGTGACAATATGACAAAATTGTGTACCATATATGATGTAAAACTGGTTTCGATGTACTTTGTATGAATGTTAACTTATCAAATTCTACCTTTTTTAACTAAGTTATAGCACCATCGTTGCAAATTGTTAACATAAATTTTACGCCTATAATTCCCAGTTCCAGTTAAAACCTAAGACTGTCTAACATAGCATTTGTTCTCAGCTGTATGCAGTTATAGTGTGCTAATCCTTCAGATGTTAGTGGTTTTTCATAATCTTGGAGACCACTGAGACAGAAGACTAATTGTTCATAATTTTCCAAAAAGTGGCATAAGTGATTAATGATATGTGTGAGGTCTGTTCTTTCAGATATGTGTGAAAGAACAAACATTTTGATCTAGCAACCACTATGAATTGAGACACAAAGGAATTACAGATATTGGCTACGAGTGGGCATTGTCTTTAACTCAGTGGGGAAAGTTGAAAATTTATACCAGACCGGGATCGTTGGTAAAGCAGCTGCCAGACTGAGATTCATTGGAAGACTCCTAAGGAAATGCAATCTGAAAACAAAGGAAGTCGTTTACAGTACACTTGTTTGCCCACTGCTTGAATATTGCTCACCAGTGTGAGATCCATACCAGATAGGGTTGATAGAAGAGATAAAGAAGATCCAACGAAGAGCAGCGCGCTTTGTTACAGGTTCATTTAGTAATCACAAAAGCGTTGTGGAGATGATAGATAAACTCTAGTGGAAGACTTTGCAGGAGAGACGCTCAGTAGCTCGATACGGGCTTTTGTTGAAGTTTTCAGAACATACAGTCACCGAGGAGTCAAGCAGTATATTGATCCCTCGTATGTATATCTTGCAAAGAGACCATGAGGATAAAAGCAGAAAGATTAGGGCCCACGCAGAGGCATACCGACAATCTTTCTTTCCACGAGCAATACGAGACTGGAATAGAAGGGAGAAACGATAGAGGTACTCAAAGTACCCTCCGCCACACACCGTCAGGTGGCTAGCGGAATATGGATGTAGATGTAGATGTAGATTCAAATCTGGGTCTCCTGTTTACCAGGCAGATGCTGTGACAACTAAGCTAACCAGACACAGTGGTCATTGCAACGGCATGGACTAACCTAGGCCTGCCTCTCCCCCGGTCAGGCTCAAATTCTCAACCCCACAATACTAATGTAGTGCCCCTTGCCCATTATCCACATTACCCACAGTGTTTCACGAATTGTACATCTGCACTGAAGAGATCATTGGCCATCCTCACCTTAATTATATACATGGGATGTTCGAAGGAACAATCATATGAAAATTTGGATGAGGATAGCATTGATCTCTTCGGTATAGATGCACACCCAGCTCAACTCCTATGAGAATCAGCAAAATGCAGCAAGTAATGAGGATAATGTAGTGTGTAGTGGGTAGATAAGTTGAGAATTTGGATCTGACATGAGGCTTGCTAGGGTAGTCCGTGCAGTTGCAGTGACCGCTGTGTCCGAGTGGCTTAGTGGTCAGAACATCTGCCTTATAAGCAGAAGACTATGGTTCGAATCCCAGTGCAGCACATATTTTCAACTTCCCCCCATTGCTTTAAATCAGTGCCCACTCGCAACCATCGTCAGTTATTCCTTTGAATCTCAATATTTAATGACTTGTTTCGATAACTTAAATTGTTCAACTTCAGGTTTGAGTATTCACTATTGTTAATTAAATGAAGTCTTTTGGTAAAAAGTAACTACCTGAGCTACACAGTAAAGAAGTCTAATATATCTGCATCAGACGCATGATAATCTCTACAAGTACACTACAGATAACTCATCGAAACATTTATCAAGGGTTTGATACTGGTATGTTAGAAATTTTTTATTTTGAAGGACAGTACAATTCTACCCATTTTCTTAGGATTTAAATGTGGTGTCAGGAACGTATGAGTCAGATTTAAATTGAGGCTCACACAAAATTGCAGGCGTACGTTTCAGAAATTGTGAAAAATCCCTTATTAGGTATTTTGCATTGAAATTAGGTACGCATCTTTTGGAAATGCTACATTTACTATCGGTGTTGGTTATAATGATGTTTTGATTTATGAGATTTCTAGAGAGTTTGAAGGGGAGGGGGGAGTTATTTTTGGACTGTCAGTGTGTTTCAGTATGTTTCCCTCTACTCTAGTACATTCTTTTCAGTTGCTGGGATACTCATTGGAAGAATTACCTAGTTCTTTGCTTGTTCCTTGAGCGGCAATGTCTGTTCTGCAGTTTCTGAGGCCATTTTCTTTTTCTGAGTTGTCTCTTGACAGTGCACAATATAATCTCACTTTTATCACTCTTTCCATCACTAGAACCACAATCTTTATTGTAAACTTCCACAGTTATTGTCTGAAATGTGACTAAATTTGAAACTACTGTCTAAACCATAATTCCTTCACAAAAATTGTACTGACTAGAAGCCATTTTCAATTTGGCAATAGCAAATGCTATAGATGCATATTTGCATCTACTAACTCACATGCATGGACCACCTATGGCCATATGATCACACTACATCGAAAGCTGTGTGTATGCAAGCTGTGATAAATGGAAGCATATGTATCAGAAGTGCATGAAAGAGCCATCAAGTGGCAGCATGACAGTATATCCTCGTCAGATTATGTGAATGGGTTAAGGAATTGTGTACAAGGCACTGACTGGATGAGCCAGTTCTCAGGTTGGAGGAAGCGAAGTGCCTACGTTTCCAGTACAGCCATGCTTAGGATTGACAACAGCTTCATTTTTATATAATAAAACTTATAATGAGCCACTGATACTCTAAAAGCGTATGGTTTTATTTTATTTTATAAAGCTATTGCTGCACCATTTAGATTTACCAGTTTGTTAAATATTTTGACTTCATTGCTATAACCTCTGTTTTAAAACTGCAAAACGTGGTGATAAGTGTTGCCATTCCTCTTTTACACAGAGCCAAATGATGAGAGTGGTGCAAACGTTGATGCTGCGAAGATGTGGCGGGAAGATCGTGAAGAATTCAACAGGATAGCCGAGAGAATAGTCAGAAAAACACTTGGATTGCCTCCGCCATAATCCTGATTTGTTAAATATCCTTTCTTTGTAATGTGATATAATAGAAACCTTGGAATACCTGTGATCACCAGTTCAATATTTGTCCAGCATGTCTTGATTTGCAGAATTCTAGCCTATTTGAAATAGCAAGTTAATTTATGAAACTTTTGTTGTGCCTTTATTGATGGCATTGAAAAAACAGAAACTGGTCCGTATACATTTTTTCAGTTTATTTTATTATACACATGTTCATACAATTATATAGAAAAATTGTACATCATCTTGGAATTTACAATTGTGGTATCTTGGTGTATATAGTTCTTTTTTCCTTTTTTATGTTTTTCATGCATATAATGTCTGTTGTTATTAAAACCTGTGGGTTTCTGGTCAAACTGTACAGTTTTTGTGTCTGTGTATCTATACAACACAAAAATAAAAATTAATAGTGTTTTCATACCATAAACTGTACTACAGTACTCAACTGCCATGGTGTTGCATCACAAAGATACTAAACTAATATTCAGGAGGATTGGTGTATTGGTCACTGATCAAGTTTTTCTGAAGTTTTCTGAAACTTTATAATGAGTGGCTAGGTGGATTTTTTTATGAGCGCAACTGATCATTGGTATTTTAAAGGCTAATGGAACAATAAATATATAGTAACAAAATGTAATATGATGATTATCCTGAATTAGGTGCAGCTACACTTACTTATAATGTCTTATTTATTGTCTGTATTGAAAACAATACTAATCCTTTTAAGCAGTCTTAAAATTTCATCATTCTGAAATAGAAGTGTGCTAGTAAGTCATCCAACACCCTTTTATGTGTATATATTTTGATTTCATAATATTTATGAGGTGTCGTCCCAAAGTTCGCTAGTATAGTCTCTTATGTGATACTTAATATCAATAGTATATTTCATTTGAAGTTCTCTCTCACATACTGTAGCATGCGCTTTGGGCAAATGCTTTCAGTTAACTGAGAGACTGTCTGTGCCACAATAAAAACACTGAGCAGGCTGCACATCATTTAAACCTAAAACTGTATTTAAAGTAACCTCTCCCACATGTTGGTAGAGGGTGTATAATGACTCCAGGTTGTGTAGTAGACATAACGCTCAAGCACCATAGCTCAAACTACTTCTGCACATCTCTTTTAGTTACGTTATGTCTGGTCCAGAGAAAAGTTCATGATACATGTGTTGAAATATTCATTTTGAGTTTAAAGATTACTTTTTGTCTATGTTTGTTTTCAAGTAGCTTTGTTTTGGGAACGGGTTCGGCCATGAGCAAACACCCAAAATGAAGAAAAATTGTTTGATCTAGGTAGAATCATTATGCAAAATCTATTAACATCTGTTGAAGCTATATGAGAGAGCCCCAAGAGCAGTGATTCAGAAGGACACAGTTTTCAAAATTATGAAAAAGTGTTTCTTGTTTTGTTGGAATGTAAATTTTAGTAGCTGCATAAAATTAATGATGCCAATAAACAAGCAAGGGAGTTTGCTGTGGAGTTCCTCAGTGAACAGTTGTTAATGAAGACTGTGTTCAGTGATTAGTCTACCCTTATTGTGCATGGCCATGATCATCAGCTTAATGTCAAGAGACATGCTCACGAAACCTTGCTCAGAAATTGACAGTGCATCTATTATTGTTGTTGTTGCAGTCTTCAGTCCTGAGACTGGTTTGATGCAGCTTTCCATACTACTATATCCTGTGCAAGCTTCATCATCTCCCAGTACGTACTGCAGCCTACATCCTTCTGAATCTGCTTAGTGTATTCATCTCTTGGTCTCCCTCTACGATTTTTACCCTCCAAGCTGCCCTCCAATGCTAAATTTGTGATCCCTTGATGCCTCAGAACATGTCCTACCAACCTGTCCCTTCTTCGTGTCAAGTTGTGTCACACACACCTCTTCTCCCCAATTCTATTCAATACCTCCTCATTAGTCATGTGATCTACCCATCTAATCTTCAGCATTCTTCTGTAGCACCACATTTCGAAAGCTTCTATTCTCTTCTTATCCAAACTGTTTTTCGTCCATGTTTCACTTCCATACATGTCTGCACTCCATACAAATACTTTCAGAAATGACTTCCTGACATTTAAATCTATACTCGATGTTAACCAATTTCTCTTCTTCAGAAACGCTTTCCTTGGCATTGCCAGTCTACATTTTATATCTTCTCTACTGCGACCATCATCAGTTATTTTGCTCCCCAAATAGCAAAACTCCTTTACTACTTTAAGTGTCTCATTTCTTAATATAATTCCCTCAGCATCACCCGACTTAATTTGACTACATTCCATTATCCTCATTTTGCTTTTGTTAATGTTCATCTTATATCCTCCTTTCAAGACACTGTCCATTCCGTTCAACTGCTCTTCCAAGTCCTTTGCCGTCTCTGACAGAATTACAATGTCATCGGCGAACCTCAAAGTTTTTATTTCGTCTCCATGAATTTTAATACCTACTCCAAATTTTTCTTTTGTTTCCTTTACTGCTTGCTCAATATACAGATTGAATAACATCGGGGAGAGGCTACAACCCTGTCTCACTCCCTTCCCAACCACTGCTTCCCTTTCATGCCCCTTGACTCTTATAACTGCCATCTGGTTTCTGTTTGTAAATAGCCTTTCGATACCTGTATTTTACCCCTGCCTCCTTTGAATTTGAAAGAGAGTATTCCAGTTAACATTGTCAAAAGCTTTCTCTAAGTCTACAAATGCTAGAAACGTAGGTTTGCCATTCCTTAATCTTTCTTCCAAGATAAGTCGTGTTCCAATATTTCTATGAAATCCAAACTGATCTTCCCTGAAGTCATCTTCTATCAGTTTGTCCATTCATCTGTAAAGAATTCGGGCTAGTATTTCGCAGCCGTGACTTATTAAACTGATAGTTCGATGATTTTCACATCTGTCTACACCTGCTTTCTTTGGGACTGGAATTATTATATTCTTCTTGAAGTCTGAGGGTATTTCGCCTGTCTCATACATCTTGCTCACTAGACGGTAGAGTTTTGTCAGGAATGGCTCTCCCAAGGCCATCAGTAGTTCTAACGAAATATTGTCTACTTCCGCGGCCTTGTTTTGACTCAGGTCTTTCAGTGCTCTGTCAGACTCTTCACGCAGTATCGTATCTCCCATTTCATCTTCATCTACATTCTCTTCCATTTCCATAATATTGTCCTCAAGTACATTGCCCTTGTGTAGACCCTCTGTATACTCCTTCCACCTTTGTGCTTTCCATTCTTTGCTTAGAATTGGGTTTCCAACTGAGCTCTCGATATTCATACAAGTGGCTCTCCTTTTTCCAAAGGTCTCTTTAATTTTCCTGTAGACAGTATCTATCTTACCCCTTGTGAGATAAGCCTCTACAGCCTTACATTTGCCCTCTAGCCATCCTTGCTTAGCCAGTTTGCACTTCCTGTCAATCTCGCTTTTGAGGCGTTTGTATTCCTTTTTGCCTGTTTCATTTATTGCATTTTTATATTTTCTCCTTTCATCAATTAAATTCAATATTTCTTCTGTTACACAAGGATTTCTACTAGCCCTCGTCTTTTTACCTACTTGATCCTCTGCTGCCTTCACTACTTCATCCGTCAGAGCTACCCATTCTCCTTCTACTGCATTTCTTTCTCCCATTCGTGACAGTTGTTCCCTTATGCTCTCCCTGAAACTCTGTACAACCTCTGGTTGCAGTTTCTTCAGTTTTAATCTACAGTTCATAACGGATAGTGTGGTCAGAGTCCACATCTGCCCCTGGAAATGTCTTACAATTTAAAACCTGGTTCCCAAATCTCTGTCTTACCGTTATATACTCTGACTGATACCTTCTAGTATCTCCAGGATTCTTCCATGTATACAACCTTCTTTTATGATTCTTGAACCAAGTGTTAGCTATGATTAAGTTATGCTCTGGTCAAAATTCTACTAGACGTCTTCCTCTTTCATTTCTTACCCCCTATCCATATTCACCTACATGTTTCCTTCTCTCCCTTTTCCTACTCTCGAATTCCAGTTATCCATGATTATTAAATTTTCGTCTCCCTTCACTACCTGAATAATTTCTTTCATCTCTTCGTACATTGCATGTACTAACACACAATAACAGGAGTTAATGGCCCATTTTCCTTCATAGTGCTAACTGTAAAATGGGTTGTGTAGAGGTGGAAGAGTGGTACTCCTCCACAGTATTACATATCAAGCAGTCTGTATGTAACATTTGTGTATCTGATCTTCACCATTTGAAGGTGAGAATAAAATATGCTCCTCAATTTGTTCCAACCGTGTTCCCATTGTATGGGAAGAAATGGCGTATCTGTTAGCTGTGTGCAGGGAAACTGAATAAAAATATACTGACCATACAAGGAAATTTGATGGACCATATTATATAAAAATGTTGATATGTTTATAAAATACAAAATAAGACATTTTGGATGTGTTACAGTGACTGCTTTTGAGGTGTAGATAGTTTATCCTCAAGCTGATTAACTCTGTACATTGCATTTTTACCAGTGCAAGTCCATTAATGTCATTGTTTTAAATTTTTATCGCCCCTGTAGTATGGCAGAGTTTTCATAGGTCAAGGAAAGGGGAATGTTAGAGGTTGCTCATGGATTGCAAACTTACTGATGATTGGTGGCCTTACCTATTGCAAATTGACAACTAGCTTTTGAATACTATATGTTCTTGTTGGTAGATGCAGATATGACACCAGTTCTGCCCCCCCCCCCCCTTTTCCCTTTTGAGGGCATGACTCAGTGACTACTTGTGGCCTGTTGGATTGAAGTCACTGAAAACCATGAGCAGAGAGCACGTACCTAGAAGCCTTGTCTGTATTATGACAAAGAAAATAATCAGTTTTTGACAATATAATGTAACTGGATAGATAAAAAAGTCTGCTCTGCTTGGTGAATAGATTTTTTTAAATATTATCAGAATTATAATTGACATCTTATGCATCACTGATGCATACATGGCTGCCTTGCAAACATTCAGGCCTCGTAAATTTAGCAGTGGGCTACTAGTGATTATGATATCAAAGCGCACACAGAAGGATTTCTGCAGGGCTTAAAATATGGGACTCGGGAGGAGTGGGGTTCAAATACTCATCCAACCATCTCCATTTTCCTGGAATTCTCTAAGCCAATTTAGACAAATGTCAAGATGGTCCCATGATACTTTACACAGAGTAAGGAAAGTACACAATTCATGCATGCATTCAGTTTGTTTTAGAAATAGCTGTTAATGGATTTTCTGCAACATTAAAATGGTTTCTAGCCGACTCATTGTCATTAAACTAAGAAAAAAGCCGGAAGCTCAGAAACTGCAATATGTTTCCGCTCAGCATTTGAACAAAAGATGAAGATATGCAGACAGAAGAGACTGATAGTGTTACATTCTCAGGATTACAGTTTCATGATGATTTCAGTTTGGAACTTAATGCAGATGTCAGACCTAGATAACATAATTTTTTTAAAAAAAGAAACTTTTATTTTATCACGTTCTGGATAATATTCTACAGCAACTCATCAAGCAAAGCCAAAGTTTATGCAGTCAGAAAGTATTTAATACAAATTATTTGTAGTTTGAATTAAAGTGTGTCTTCCAGAATTCTCTTAAGATTTTGTCATAAGTAATATAAGTCTCAAAGCAACAACTTACTACCAAGGAAGAGAAAAATTTACGTATTTATTCTGTCATCCATCATGTACCACAGTTCCCATCAAGGTGGAAAACCTTCAGGGACATTGAATGAGTCAAGGTATATATTAACAAAAGGCAGTCAAATCATAGAAACATAATTTGTATATTGTATTAACAATCACTAATTGCTTAATACTATTTGAGATTATACCAACCAAATATAAGGCATATTAAAAAAGAAACGAGCTGGAGACATAATTACAGAAACCTGTGTTAGAAGTATTGACCCTGGCTGTTGAGACACTTGTCCCACTGTGACACAAGGCAGTGAATGGCTATCTCATAAAATTCCCGGGGCTGTGATATTAACCAGTTCTGCATGTATAGCTGGACATCGTCATCCGAGGTGAATTGTTTGCCCCTCAGAGTCTTTTTAAGGTTACCAAAAATGTCATAATCACTGGGAGAGAGGTCCGGACTGTATGGAGGGTGGCCAAGAACCTCCCATTTGAATTTCTGCAGTAGTTCTGTGTTGGCTGTATGAGGCTTTGCAGAATGATTCCATGGGTGAGATTGCCTGGTCGTTTTGATTTGATTGCTTGGCGAAGGGTGGTCAAGGTTTGCGAGTAACACTGGGCATTTGCTGTTGTGCCGTGCTGCAGGAAGTGAATCAGAAGGGGGCCATCTTGGTCAAAGAAGAATTCAGCATAACCTTTCCTGCACTCGTGTGGACGACGACGTCCAGCTGTACGAGCGGAACTGGTTAACATCACAATCCCAGTAATTTTATGAGACAGCCATTCACCTCCTTGTGTCACAGTGGGACAAGTGTCTCAACAGCCAGGGTCAATACTTCTAACGTACAGGCACTGGTTTCTGTAATTACATCTCCAGCTCATTTCTTTTTGAATGTCCCTTATATATACTAGCAAGCCACTAATTTGAAAATAACTGTTGCTTCCTCAGTTTTATTAATAGGCTACTGTTAATATTTACTTGAGTGCTTCGGTATTTCCAATGGGAATAGTTATATTTGTAACAATGGAAAAGCTTATGGCGTATGCCTTAAATTCTCTGTTGAATTGGTTCTGATTTCCACTTTCATATTGATTGGGAAATGAATACATTTGCACCTTAGCAGGTAACTTCAGTTTGAACCCCAGCCAAGGAGGTAAAGTTGAAAAAAAAAATTTTTTTTGTTCCGTGTTTTGTGATTGTGCAACTGAAACTGATTTTTATTGTCGGCAACAAAAAGTATTAAGGAGTAAAGGTAATGAAAAATGAGTGTAATAATTCTAAGATCCTTAAAAAAAGGTTTATGAGATGTGTAGTTACGTTATTATGAAAAGGACAGGTTGCTACTCACCATATAGCAGAGACGTTGAATCACAGACAGGCACAACGAAAAGACTACTAAACATGTAAGCTTTCAGCCAAAAGGCCTTCTTATGAAATGGACAACATGCACCCCCACACATTCAGGCTGAATGCACCTAACACACACACACACACACACACACACACACACACACACACACACACACACACACACACACACGTGGTCACTGTGTCTGGCTGCCACGGCCAGCAAGAGAAAGTGGTGAGCTGCAAATGTGTGGTTTGACTATTTCAGAATAAGAACTGGCCAAAAGCTTACATGTTTAGTTCTCTTTTTGTTGTGCCTGTCTGTGACTCAACTTCTCCACTATATGCTGAGTAGCAATCTGTCTTCTTCATAATAGTGTCATTAATCTGTTGTGGACTTTCTGTTGTTAGATATATAGTTATCTGCCTTACACAGTATTATCACCATAAGACAACAGGAAGTGAAAATATATAAAATATCCTTATGTCAACCCAATGAGTGTTACTTCTTTATTGGTTTTCCTGTTTATTAGTTTCATTTCAAATAACTATCCATTCAGACCCAAGGCATTTTATGTACAGTGTTTAATTTAGTGTACATCTATCAACTAGAAACACCTCAGTGAGAACTGGACATTGCAGTATTTAGGATACTGTCAACACCCAAAGAATATGAAAACTCATTTCCCTAACCAAGCAAATTTCAAGGAGGTAGGTCCCACAAGGCTATAGATCAGAATATGTCAAAACACTGTCTGAGACCACAAAATCTCTGCTGGAGAAATACCAAGGTCTCTTACCAGAAAATCCTTTTACTGGAGAGATCATACAAGCAGAAGATGAGCTGATGAGAGCCATTGCTGAGACTCAAAAGACATAATGGAGAAACCTCATTGAAAGTCTACTTGAAAGTGAACAGTGAGCACCTTGGAAGCAAGAGTTTCAGCAGAGATCCCACACATTCAAAGAACAAATTCAACAAAGTATTCATAACTATGAATGGAGTGGCAAGCTAACTGCTGCTGGACAGAAAAACGAACAGTAGGATGACTCAAGAGTACCTAGATGGGATCAGGGGAGTGAAAGCTATTTTCTCATGAATGTGCTCGGCCCAGTAGTGGAGTTGGTGTTACTGAACTGCAGAGGGGCATACTTAGGGTCTATGGAATCATTGGCTGAACCTGTGGTGTGAGCCCTACCAGCAGAAATTTTGTGAGCACTAACCTGATAAGAACTGTATCTGGGAGAAATTTTTGAATTAAAAGCCTATAACAGCATTTAAGGTTTGCAACTGAAGTGTATAAAATTTTACTGTACATTTTATGATTTAATACATTGACGAGATTAAGAAAATGAAAAGAATTTTTATACTGCATTAAGGTATTGAACATGATTTATTTAACATCATTATGGACAATGTAATGAAAAGGATAGTGGCTACTCAACATATAGCAGGGATGCTTAGTCGCAGAAAGGCACAACAAAAAGGATGTCAAAAAGTTTGCTTTTGGCCAACAGGGCCTTTGTCAGAAATAAACGACATACACTCATACCGTACTGACTCCAGCTTCCAGAGAGTGTGATCATGTGTTTGCGAGTTTCTTGTGTGTGTGTGTTTTGTCTATTTTTGACAAAGGCCTTGTTAACTGAAAGTTAACTTTCTGGCTGTCCTGTTGTGCCTTTGTGTGACTCAGCATCTCCAGTATGTGGTGAGTAGCAACTAGAGCCCATCCTTTTCATTATATTGTTACATTCCATCCCAGATTTTCCTTTGTTTCATCATTATGGACAACTACATTTGAGAGAGAGAGATCAATCCTTGTCCGTGCAAATATCAGTATTTCAATTTTAAAAATAACAAATTGTAACTATAAGTAAATGTGTTTTTTAAGCAAATGCAAGATGATAAAAGGTAGATATCATATGTAAATTGAAAGTGGAGGGGGAGAAAGGAAAGGAAAGAGAAGGGACTATTGATGTCAGCTGCATCAGGACTCTGTGCAGAATCAGTGGTGATGAGTGAAAATGTGTGTGAGACCAAGATTCAGACCTAGGATCTCCTGCTTACTAGGCAATTGCATTAACCACTGCACCACCCGGACACTGTTTATCGAAACTGCATGGACTATCTCTGCATGCCTCTTGACTGACTCGCACCTAGTGTCACCTATCCACAATCCTTGTCCATGTCCTCCATGCTCGCTACACTGAGATACCTGCAGGATGTCAGGCGTAATTGTGCATCTCCACTGAAGAAATGTGGATTCGTTGTGCATTAAGGTGAATCAATTGTATGAAAGCATGGTGTCTGTGTTTTCAGATATGTGCAAAAGAAGAGAGACCATGCATTCATATATAGTAAGGTAACAACCAAGAAATTTTTTTTTTTAATTTAATTCAAATACAGCTCTTCTCAAACAGAATCAGTTATAAAATCAAAGTGTCAAATGATCTTACTGGCTAATTTGTTTCTGTGTAAACTTCATCTAATGAAGTTACTTATAATACCTCCATAACTAAGTTGTCCGAAATATCTCTTTCAATACTGGGCAAAGCCGGAATGTTGATTCTTTCTTGTAACATGGTAGGTTCAATGCCAATTTTGATCGACTTCAGTGTTGAAAATGCCCTTTCTGCATACCTGTTTGTGACCATAAGTGACAGATACATTCTGCATCTACATACATACTTGGCAAGCCACCATATGGTGTGTTGTGGAAGGTATTGCATACTATTAACAGTCATTTCATTTCCTGTTCCATTTGCAAATAGAGTGAGGGGAAAACAACTGCTTGGTTATGTGACACATACATTGGGAACTGTAGAGTTGTTCTGCAGTCAGCTTCAAATGTTGCTTCTCTAAATTTTCTGAATAACATTTTGTGAAAACAAAAAACTACTTCTTCCATACAGGTGTTCGCAATTGAGTTTACAAATCATTGTAATAGTACTCGTAGCAACACAGTTATGAATTGCTTTGATGTTTTCCTTTAATCTGACATGTTGAGAATCCCACACTCAAGCAATACTCAAGAACTGGTCATGCTGGTGTTCTATACGTGGTCTTTAAATTTGAGCCACACTTCCCTAAAATTCTCTCAATAAACTGAAGTCAATCATTCGCCTTCCCAAATACCTTCATCAAATGCTCATTCCATTTCATATTACTTTACAAAGTTTGGCCTAGATATTTTATCGACATGACAGTGTCGAGCAGTACACTACTAATGCTGTTTTTGAATATTATGGGATTGTTTTTCACTCATCTGCAGTCACTTACACTTTTCTGAGGCCTTAGAGCAATCTCAATATTAGGTTCATTTTATTGGTCATCTTTTTGAGACTCGTGGAAAAGAACCTTGAACTAAATCAGTTTTTTTCCTAGTTCGTAGTCTGAGTCATTATTATATGTCCCAACGAAGTTCTGAGCTACTGCTGCTATTAACTCATCATTGATAAATCTTTCCAATATGCTGAGAAACCTGACATGCGAATAAAGTAAATTGCATGCTTCAAGCCTCAGCTGCAATGTACCTTCAGACTGTTGTTGTTGTTGTCTTCAGTCCTGAGACTGGTTTGATGCAACTCTCCATGCTACTCTATCCTGTGCAAGCTGCTTCATCTCCCAGTACCTACTACAACCTACATCCTTCTGAATCTGCTTAGTGTACTCATCTCTCGGTCTCCCTCTACGATTTTTACCCTCCACACTGCCCTCCAATGCTAAATTTGTGATCCCTTGATGCCTCAAAACATGTCCTACCAACCGGTCCCTTCTTCTAGTCAAGTTGTGCCACAAACTTCTCTTCCCCCCCCCCAATCCTATTCAATACCTCCTCATTAGTTACGTGATCTATCCACCTTATCTTCAGTATTCTTCTGTAGCACCACATTTCGAAAGCTTCTATTCTCTTCTTGTCCAAACTAGTTATCGTCCATGTTTCACTTCCATACATGGCTACACTCCAAACAAATATTTTCAGAAATGACTTCCTGACACTTAAATCTATATTCGATGTTAACAAATTTCTCTTCTTCAGAAACGCTTTCCTTGCCATTGCCAGTCTACATTTTATATCCTCTCTACTTCGACCATCCTCAGTTATTTTACTTCCTAAATAGCAAAACTCCTTTACTACTTTAAGTGTCTCATTTCCTAATCTAACCCGATTTAATTTGACTACATTCCATTATCCTCATTTTGCTTTTGTTGATGTTCATCTTATATCCTCCTTTCAAGACACTGTCCATTCCGTTCAACTGCTCTTCCAAGTCCTTTGCCGTCTCTGACAGAATTACAATGTCATCGGCGAACCTTTTACTTCGTCTCCATGAATTTTAATACCTACTCCAAATTTTTCTTTTGTTTCCTTTACTGCTTGCTCAATATACAGATTGAATAACATCGGCTAGAGGCTACAACCCTGTCTCACTCCTTTCCCAACCACTGCTTCCCTTTCATGCCCCTCGACTGTTATTACTGCCATCTGGTTTCTGTACAAATTGTAAATAGCCTTTCGCTCTCTGTATTTTACCCCTGCCACCTTTAGAATTTGAAAAAGAGTATTCCAGTCAACATTGTCAAAAGCTTTCTCTAAGTCTACAAATGCTAGAAATGTAGGTTTGCCTTTTCTTAATCTTTCTTCTAAGATAAGTCGTAAGGTCAGTATTGCCTCACGTGTTCCAACATTTCGACGGAATCCAAACTGATCCTCCTCGAGGTCCGCATCTACCAGTTTTTCCATTCGTCTGTAAAGAATTCGCGTTAGTATTTTGCAGCTGTGACTTATTAAACTGATAGTTCGGTAATTTTCACATCTGTCAGCACCTGCTTTCTTTGGGATTGGAATTATTATATTCTTCTTGAAGTCTGAGGGTATTTCGCCTGTCTCATACATCTTGCTCACCAGCTGGTAGAGTTTTGTCATGACTCTTCAGACTGATGTTGACAGAAAGGACTCTTGGTATGTATTTTTTTCTGACTTTCTCCTTTTTTTAAATCATCTCGAATTTTTGTGCTTTACTGCAGTTGAGAGATGAAAAATGCCAACTGTTGTTTTTCCTTTTATAACACTTGCGCTGTGTTTCCCTTTATCACTCAGAGAAATCAGAAAATTGAGTAGCTCTCACCACATATCCTTTAAAGCTATCCCTTGTTGTTTTATTAATCCAGTGCTGATGCAGTTTTGTTCATGTGCAATCCATTCATTTTTCATTATTTTATGTACTTGTCCCAAGATATAATGTGTAGAGCTTCTTTTCCATATTTTTCATATTCCGTATTTTCTATATTTCAAGCAATAATACCTGGTTATCCTAAATAATCTTTGTCTTCTGAAATTTTGAAAAGTGCATTCTTTATAGCCTCGCAAGAGAGCTTTTGTAACATCAGCTTGCCATAACCAGCATTGTGTTGTCTTTTTTGCCACGAGAATGGATTTCTCAGCTCCTGCTCTCCCTTCCCCCATCCATTCCAAGTGATTGGTTAGAACTTTAGAACTGTCAGATGAAGTAAAAAATACATGAAGTTCTTTTTTAAGGGGGGAAAAAAAAACATACAGCACTCGGGGAGCTCTTGGCTGCTGCCTATACTGTGAGCTTGAGTGGATGACCAGCGCAAGGTATCCACACTGCTAATGATTTTCTCCCAGTACCAGAGCTCAAAGGTAATTGTACTTCCCATTCACTGAAGAAGTGTTATCATAAGACTGACCACGGTAGTTCGTAATGTGTATGTCATTTTCTTTCAAAAACTTGCTCACACCTTGAAACTCATACCTGACCGTATGACCCTGGTGTGGCAAGAATGATACAAAGCTTTCAATAGGAACGGGTTCCACTAAATACATGAAAAATTACAGTAAGCTGACCAATGTAATCTTATCTGCAGTTTAGTCCAATGATGTGGCGTAGTATTTAGACTGCTCAATTTGAGAGATTACTTTGCTGAAAACTCATTTGCCAGTTAGTTCAGAACTATCTCGTACATCTCCAGTGTAAGATATTTTGTGTGACCAGTCACACTATTTGCATTTTTTAATGTGATTGTTTAAAGAGTTCCCATAGTCCCTGGAAGTTAACATTCCTTGATGGCAAAAGGTCTGATTTTCAGGAGACAGTGGAACTTTGATGAGAAGTTTCAGATGTGAATACAACTGGATAGATAAAAAACCTGCTCCCATGCAGTGGCAGAACACACACATAAAAGAAGATTATAATTAGGCAAGCTTTCGGACCAGTGGCTCCTTCTTCAGGCAGAAGTGTTGAAGTGGGAGGAAGAGGTGTGAAGGAAAAGGGACTGGTGTGGTCTCAGAATTGCGCAGGTGGGAACTAGCACTACAGCATGTCCTTGGTTTTCACCACCCATCTTTCCTTAATTTATGTTAATATTGCAAGGGGGCAACCTATATTGGCTATGCATTGGGAGTGCAATGCCCACATCAAATGCCTCTTTGCATTTTTGTATAATTAATTATGGCAGTAATAACAAATAACAGCATGAGTGTGAACAAATTTGCAGTTCATCGCGCGATGCTAACAGATGGCTAAGGGATGGGCAATGAGAATATACTGCATTGTGTTAAGTGCAAATAATTTTTGTGGATAGAGTTTCGTGCAGGATCGTACTCAGGGTGCCGGTTATGAGAAGCCAGCATCGCATTAGCCCAAAGGTCAGATTTTACTACCTTCAGCACCCCAGGAGGTATTGGCACCACCAGGGCAGTCTCCACTGGCAGGGCTTTGATGGCACCTGACAGGCAGGCAGCATTTCCAGCAGAACACTGTGAGTCAACAAAAATGTCTCCCCAAAGTGAATTACGCAGGGAGACACCGTTTCCCCCTCGACTATGTCGCCCTGGGCTCACAAAAGCATCATAGGCAACATTGCCAGCAAGGAACGTGCCTCCATGACTCCCCCACTCCATAGTTTTTGAATGTGGGACAGAGGAACGGAATGTGTCAATTTAGATGCTGGCGCCAGGAAAGCATCTGGAAAGTTCGGACGAGCGGCACTCCCACAGGGGACCACGATTGGCCAGATCAACTTGACATAAGCGGTGTTCGCTGCACACTCACAGTCGAGCAGGAGTAGCATTCCTTGGTGAAAAATTTGTTAAAATGGTGTGATTGGACAGCCACACCAGCAGAGCAGCACACCACACTAGATTTTTGGTAGAAATGAGATTATTGCATTTCAGCATCTGTCCAATAAGGATACAGAATGATTGCGGAGTAGCTGTGTACCTTATCTGGAACTCAGGATAATTTTGCAATATTGTGTCACGTACATGCGCCGCTGTGCTTGCAGGCATCACACCGGCATAATAACACGATGAGAACAGGCAGCTGGGGACCCTGTCATGGAGCAGAAGAGTGGAATGGGTAATACACACAGCATGATCAGTAGGGCCTGGATTTTAATGACAAGTCATATTTTTTTCTGAACTATAGGGTGAATTTTAGAACAATTTATACACAAATCTAGGCATTTTAGTGTCGAAAACTATTATGATTGTGCATATAAAGTTCTATTTCAACAGATTTTAGTAATAGGTCATATTATAGCTATCTTTTAATATAATAGGTCATATTTCCGTCAACTTTTGCCGAAAATGCATATACCGTTTTTCTCGTATCTTACGGAATGCTCGAATAAGAAAATGAATATGTTGCTCATGAGACAATATTTAACCCGATATTATGAAAGATAAATTAGTACACATCCTTATTTCTCAAGACTGTAGCAGAAAATCGGTGTAACACAACAGTCATTTCGCGAACATAAAACATTGTTGCACAGAGTCGATAATACACTCTCAGAGCCAACAAAGGCAGCTTCTGCTGTAATAATCATCGCAGTCACACAGGTGTTCCCAGTAACCACTTTCAATACAGCCTTTGCCTTGTTCAACATGCCTAAAGCAAAGTACTCCGACAGCGTGAAATTGCGAGGATATGTTCGAGAATTTGGAGAGAAGTTCTTTAGTACTGATGGGAAAATATTATTTTGTAAACTGTGTGAAGTTAAAGTTAGTGCAGAAAAGCACTTTAATGTGCAACAACACTGTAATACCACTAAACACAGCAGCTGTGTGAAATGAAGTGCTGAAAATAACAGCAGGCAAACGCTTTTATTTGAACAGACAGGTCAACCGTGCAATCATACTGCAAGGATTTGTGTGAGATGATGGTGTCCTGCAACATCCCATGGGAAAAGCTGAAGAATCCACACTTCAGGCAGTTCTTGGAGAAGTACTCAACACATCCAGTTCCACATGAATCTACACTGAGAAAGAACTATTTATCTGTATAGTACAATGATGTGCTCAACAAAATACAAATTACTATTGCTGAGCAAAAGATCTGGCTGTCAATAGATGAAACTACGGATATTAGTGGGCGATATATTCCAAATGTTATTGGTGTTCTAAAAGTTGATGGCCCTGGAGAGATGTTCCCACTAACGTGTGAAGCTTTCGATAGAGTAAAGAATTTGACTATTGCTATTTTGTTTGACAACTCTCTGAAGCTACTGTGGCCGGATGGTGTGAAAAGAGACAATGTTTTGCTGCTTGTAACGGATGGTGCTTCATATATGGCTAAAGCAACCTAAGGGCTTCAGATTCTCTATCCCAGTATGGTGTACACCACTTGCCTTGCACATGAGTTGCCGAAGAGGTGTGATCAAATTACCCTCACGTGGACAAATTAATTTCCTGTGGTAAGAAAATCAATGTGAAGGCTTCGCTACGGGTGCAGAAATTCAAGGAACAAGCACCTTCAACACCCCTCCCACGTAAACCTGTTCTTACACGTTGAGTTTCTTGGCTTAATGCTGCTGAGTATTACTGCATGAGCTACACCCAAATAAAGGCAATCTTCTGTGAGCTTGATAGCGATGAATCAAGTGCTATCAAAATTGTTAAAGAAGTTTTTACAGATACATTATCTCTAAACTTGGCACACATCAACGCCAATTTTTCAGTGATATCAAAAGCCATCAAACAACTGGAAGCTGTTGGCACTCAGCTATGTGAGGCCCTGAGTATTGTGCAACATTGGCATAGTGAGTTGGGTCGATCTCTTGGTCATGTGGTTGACAAAGTGAAAACCAAACTGCAAAGTGTTCTCTAACGGAGTACTGGATAGTCTACACTGTGCAAAATTAGTGACAGTCTTTCGGGGAATGCTGCAACATTTGAAGATACTGAAACAAAGCTGTACTCCAGTGACCTGGCTGCCTTCAAATACGCTCCAGTGACGTCTTGTGAAGTGGAGAGGAGCTTTTCCAGGTACAAAACTATCCTCAGCGACAACCGTAGATCTTTGACAATGGAAAACCTGAAAATGCACCTCGTGATCCAGTGCAACTTTGCAGATACTGTAGATTGACATATGGTATTAAATAATGTGAAACGCTTTAAATACTATCTAGAAATAAAAACATTGTTTTACCGTTTCAATAGATGATCTTTTCAATGTACTTTGTGTTTAGAAAATAAAACAATCAGACATTCAAAAAATACGTGCAAATTAGCCACAAACCCTACAGAAAGAAAGAACGATACTTACAATATTTGAGAAGTGAATTTTTTTATTACTTTATGGTGAATAAAAAATTAAATAAACAAACAAGAATGCTTTAAATAAACTTCTATTAAGTTATATTTTATTTTTCAAGGCCATCTTTATGTAAGTTTTAGGTCATAAATACTTGCATATTTCACTGTTTTTTAGGTAATTAAAATCCAGGCCCTAATGATCAGTCAAGAAGTTCAAAGAAGTTAAACAATTGGCCATTGACCTATTGAGCATCACAGCACAGTCACATTACTTCTGTGATTAGATACAGATGGAATGTATGTGATCTAGAATACTGTGCTCTCATTCAGTTAAGGGGAAGTGCCAATCCGCGTAGTGTAGGTTTTATAATTGTAGATTCATGCTATACTCTTTTCTCCTTGTTAAGTTATTAATCTGTCCACATTTGAGAGGCATCACCTTGTTAATGTGATTTATGGCCATATGTAAATTCTCAAATGGAATAAATTTGATTATCTTTCCCGATATTTCTGGCTACCTACATTGGCAAGCCCGCCCTATCCTACAATCCAGTCAAAAATGTTGGTGAAGTTAACTTGATGTTAATAATTCACATCCTTCATTACTTTCTATGAGGCAACCAACCTCACCCAATGCAATTATTCAACAGAGGCCTCTATTGCATAGTCAGATGTCATAAAGTGCACAAGAATTGCATTGGGGGAATTTACAATAGAATTCTGAATTCAGCCCATAGTTCATTTGCATATTGCCTCATTGCATTGGGGGAATTTACAATAGAATTCTGAATTCAACCCATAGTTCATTTGCATATTGCCTCATGGTAGCAGAGGAATCTCTGAGGTCACTCCCCAATTTCTTCTGTCTCAATATTTCTTTACAGGAACTACTCTTTTCTTCAGTCCGTTTTAGTTTCCTACATCTTTCATTGAGTTATCTATTTTACACTGCCCCCATCCCACCTCTGTTACATACAATGTGCTTAGATTTTCACTCTTATTAATTCATACATCATGTTTTTGTATGTTAAAAGATTATATAAATTTTGTATTCATGTCTATAACAACAGACACAATCTTTTTGACAAAAGAATTTAAATGGTTGGATAAAAATTCTACTCACCAAGCAGCAGAAAAACACAGAAATAAAAGACAGTTGTAACTGGCAAGCTTTTGGAGCCAGTGGCTCCTTCCGCAGGCAGAAAGGTTGAAGGGGAAGGAAGAGGGGTAAAGGGAAAGGACTGGAGAGGTCTAGGAAAAGGGGTAGATTTCAGGAAAGTCACCCAGAACTGTGGGGCCTGGGAGAATTACCGCCTGGAATGAGAAGGAAAGATTGATTGCTGGGGACTTTCACAATGACCTCCAGCTGTTCAGATTCCGCCAATCCTTAGCCCTCAACAACAAAGTCCTGCAAAACTATATCAACCAAGCCCAAATCTCATTGCAATACCGTCTCTCCATGTATAAAGTTCTCCTGCTATGCAATCCCAAATTCCTGTCCACCACCTGTACAGTCACCTCCAAACTTCCCCCATGTCCCCTGATAGCTGACTGTACCTTTTGCCCCACCCCCAAATTCAGTCATGCAGGACTTGTTAAAGACCTTCTCTCCTTCTCCCAGTCCCTAATGTAGAAACACTTTTTTGCCACCAATACTACAAGTCAGACTCAACCAAAGACCAATCTTGAAGCCTGCCTGACTCAGTTCACTCCTTCATCCAATCGTGATCCACCCCCCTGCCCCCCAGATCACTACCTGTTAACTTTCCAGAAGTTTTTAATCTCAGACCTTGCCTCAACATCATTCCCCAAATTGGTCAACATGCAAACTAATCTTACATCCGCAGAAAGAACCGCAGTCCTTCATCTAAAAACTGATCCCGAATTTATAATGCTACCTGTGGACAAAGGTTGCACCACTGTTGTTTTGAACTGCAAGGATTACCTGGCAGAAGGACTCCGCCAGCTGTCAGATACATCCAGCTACAAGCATTGCCACAGTGACCCCATCCCAGAAATCCAGCAGGGTCTCCAGTCACTCCTCAAATCCTTAGGCCCTTCCCAGAAACTCTCCCCAGAGTCCTTCTCTCTCCTCACCCCTACCAATCCCCAGACTCCTACCGTCTACATGCCTTCTAAAGTCTATGAACCCAACCACCCAGGAAGCCCTATTGTGGCCAATTACTGTGCCCCCACAGAGAGAATTTCTGCTTTTGTAGATAAACACCTTCAGCCTATTACCCGAAACTTATCCTCCTATATAAAAGATACCAACCATTTCCTCCACTGACTCTCCACAGTCTCTGTCCCTTTACCACATGGTGCCCTGCTCATCATTATTGATGCCACCTCCCTTTACACTAACATCCCTAATGCCCTTGGTCTTACCGCTATTGAACACTACCTCTCCCAATGCCTGACGGATTCCAAATCAACAACCTCCTTCCTGATTACTATGGTCAACTATATCCTCATCCACAAATATTTATCCTTTGTAGACATTACCTACAAATATGGGGTACGACCATGGGCACCTGCATGGCACCATTGTATGCCAAACTATTCATGGGCCATCTAGAGAAATCCTCCTTAAAATCCTCACCTGTTTCAGATTCATTGATGATGTCTTTGCAGTCTGAATCAAGGATGAGGAGACGCTACCCACATTCCTCAACAGCTTCTCCCGCATTCACTTCACCTGGTGCTACTGAAACCAACAAGCCACCTTCCTAATGTTGATCTCCACCTCGAAGATGGCTGCATCAGTACCTCCTCTACAACAGCTGCCACCGATTCCATACCAAGAAGTCCCTTCCATACAGCCTAGCTACCCATGGTCATCACGTCTGCTGCGATGAGCGGTCCCTCTCAAAATATAACAAGTGTCTCACTGAGGCCTTTACAGACTGTAATTATCCTCCCAACCTTGTACAAAAACAAATATCCCGTCCCTTATCTTTCCAGTCACCAACCACCTCCCAAAAGTCTCACTATACGGCCACAGAGGAGCATTTCCCTTGTAACTCAGTACACCCAGAACTGGAGCAACTGCATTACATTCTCTGCTAGGGTTTTGACTACCTCTCATCTTGCCCTGAAATGAGAAATGTCCGGCCACTATACTTCGCACCCCACCCACAGTGGTGTTCCACTGTCCACCAAATCTACACAATATACTTGTCCATCCCTGTACAACTCCTGCTCCCAACCCCTTACCTCATGGTACATATTCCTGTAATAGACATAGATGCAAGACCTGTCCCATACATCCCCCCACCGCCACCTACTCCAGTCTGGTCACAAACATCACCTATCCCATCAAAGGTACAGGGCTACCAGTGAAACCAGTCATTTGATCTACAAGCTAAGCTGCAATTATTGTGCTGCATTCCAGAGACTGTTATCACGTGTGTGTGTGTGTGTGTGTGTATGTGTGTGTGTGTGTGTGTGTGTGTCGTCTATTTTTTGACGAAGGTCTTGTTGGCCGAAAGCTTATTTTGTGACATTCTTTTTGTTGTGCCTATCTGCGACTCAGCATCTCCTCTATATGGTGAGAAGCAACTATCCTTTTCACAATATTGTTACATTCCATCCTGGATCTTCCATTGTTTGATAACATGACAAGATTTTTTACTGCAATGACATAGCAGTAACCTCTGCTTTATCATTTTCTCAATAGGCTAGACAGATTTCACTGGGGTGTGGCCTTACTATAGTGGCAGGCTTCTTCTGCATACTGATTATGTGTCATGTTTTTTGTAGATTTTCATCAACTTCATTCCAACAATGGGTTCTGTATTTATGTAATTCATATTTGAACCAGTACTCAGGATGCACAGCATTCTTCGATTAGTAGTGTCACAGTAAAGCTGCCCCTGCCCATCATATTCTGCTGTGAGGTCTCATATCTCTGGGAGCAAGTCTTAAGGGCCAGGTTCAGTGATATACTGGTGTTAGAATTGGGCAACCATTAATCTTCCATGTTGTTCAGCAGAAATCCACTAAGTTTTAGACTAAAACCAATTTTTCTCTCTACAGCCTCATGTGGCGAAATGAGCTGTGTATCAGTGGAGAGATACAGAGGTGTGCGACTGTGCCGGGACTTACCCCAGTTCACTGCTAGTAGCGACATGTCACCACAACGCATCTGTACATAGTAAGAATCTGTCAAATTTCAGAATGAGCAGGTCAGTATTTTTCCCTAAATACAACATTGTAAGAAAAAAAAGTGGAGCTAAATAATAAAGCTAGAAACCCAAAAATTGGTCATAATGTGCAGATGTATGTCAAAATTAACTGGTACAAGTCTCAACGTGACTAAAGAAATATTTTTTCAGAATCCGCGTTTCTAAGAACAATTGAAGGCGCTAAATATTTGACTTAGAAATCTGAAAATTTGTATGAAGCTTCAGTTCAACATAAAAACACTAATTATGTAACCCCATTGAGCTAGTTTTAATAGTTTTCGAGTAATTTGCAGAAAACTAAATTTGGATCTAAAATGTCCTTATTAGTAGTAGATTAAGTATCTGTTATATTAATGCTAGAAAGTTTTGGTTACAGCACATGATGAAACCTGTTAAATAATAGAGCTATAACAAGTTTTAAGGCCTGGATGCAAATAAAAATAAATACAAGGTATCTTAAAGTTGTATTTCAGAGGTAATGTACAACTGTCAGTTCCATTCTGAAAATTCTGTACGGCAAAGTTTAAATGCAGGTGAGCTAAAGCTTTTTCTGTGATTTTAAGTAACTTAACTACATGAATACAAAAATTACGAAGACTAAATTAATACATAATACTGTTATAAATAAT
The DNA here is from genome assembly GCF_023897955.1 of Schistocerca gregaria. Lineage (NCBI taxonomy): Eukaryota > Metazoa > Arthropoda > Insecta > Orthoptera > Acrididae > Schistocerca > Schistocerca gregaria. Next base: position 684,326,886 of record NC_064923.1, read on the forward strand.
ATGTAAATGAGAAAGCACCCGTTTAGAGGTGGCTACTGTGCGCATAGGGCGGATGACAGCATGTGTTCCTTTGACCACCCGCTGCGCCACATATATAAATACAGCCTGAGATGCAAGACTAGGCTTCACTTCGCACCCAGCCATCATACGATGTGCGTCAGTCAAACGCCCGAGTAAATGCTGCCTCGGATGACATCAGAGACAGGCTGTTACTAAACATATATTTTCAGTAATAATAGAAAGTGAACTTGCGAGGACTGTACAAGCGTCATGGATCACTTACATTTCACAGAAGTAACTGTTAGTGTGCCGCCCGTAATGTTAACAAATCTGCGTGGCAAGTGGTGACACTTATTTTCCACTTTTGTGGTGAGCAATTATTTTGATTGTCAGAAGTCAAGGCAAAAGACAATATAATAGGAACTTACTGTAGAGGTCACCTCCGAACTGCTCATAATGCTATTTAGGATAGAAAGATTTTATGTCAGTATTAATATAATGAATATTACGATGTTGAGCAAGTAAAACTTTACCAAAGATATCTATCAATTAGAACTCAAAATCTTCATTTATAATCACAGTCCTGAACCTGCTGAGCAAATAAAGAATAGAAACATTTCTTTCAGTGGGCTGGACAAGAATGTGGACTTGCAGACTGGGCACTATGGTCTGTACGTTCTCTATCGTTTTCTGGCTGACCACAGGAATAGTTTCCAGGCTCTTGTAAAAGATGGCGAACAATATTCCAATATTAACAGTATTCTAATATTTCATATATTTTCTCCTCTTACTTATGACTTGAGATTATATATATTATAATTACAATTATTATTACCAACCTGCCACCCCACACTCACAAATTCGTTGGTTCGAGAACCCTTAAATCCTTGTAATGAAAGACCCAAAACAATACTCATGTGATACTTTAGGGACTGATGCACACATTTATTCATGACACAGTTTTTGTGTTTTATTTTTAACTTTTGGTATTGTTCATGTGCAGCTGGCTAAGTTTCTTAACTGTGATGTAGTCTGGTGACCTGAGCTGTGCTCAGTTGTTTGTGTGTTAGCACACATAAGCTAATCTGTTCAGCAGTTTTGTATAATTTATGGCTTAAAATTTTTATCACATATTGTAAAGTTAAGTTATGTTCTAAAAATTTTAAATTTGTCCAATGTCCTTATATACTTTGCACATTTAAGATTTGATGGACTAAGGTAAATAAAAGTAAATAAACATAGACTAATCCACAGATTCATTTCAGTAGTTGATGGAATTTATACCTTTTTTAAGATGAAGTAGCCTCCGTGCCTCTTTTTACCAACATTACGACAATTCAACAGTCCATTTCCAGCCACATTGAATGCCACATATTTTCTGGTTTCATTGGCTAAATGTGTGGAATATGTGGGCTATGCAAATGACCGGGTTATTGGTGTAAGGCTGAAAGGAGCACAAAAAGATTTACTGATTGTCCAGGTGTGTATGCCAGCTTCAGAGCACAATGACCAAAATGTAGAGCAAACATGCAATATAATAGAATAATATACGAAAATAAAAAAAATGCTGCAAAATAGTAATGGGAGACTGGAGCGCCATTGCGGGAAAAGAGAGAAACTTAGTAGGCAATCATGGTCTTGGAAAGAGAAATGATAGAGATGAATGGCTATTTGACTTCTGCAGGGAGAGGCAGCTGATAGCGGCAAACACATGATCCAAGAACCACAAGAGGAGGCACTACACTTGGAAATCACCGGGGGATGAGCACAGAAACCAAATCAATTTCAGACTAGTAGAAGAAAGATACAAGAATGGAATCAAGAAGGTGCACACATTAACAGGTGCAGATATTAATAACGACAACTTACTTATGGCAGAAATAGAAATAAGAATGAAAAAAGTGAAGAAGGCGATCATGGTAAAGAAGTGGGATCTACAGAAGATAAGAGCCAACAAATTACAGAAATGCTGTCAAGTGAATTTCTAAACACATTGCGAGTCAAAGAACCACCTGATAATGTCAATGTGTTGGAATATGCTGAAAGAAGGAAGCAGGACTGCAAAATATAGGATATGTAAAAGGGGAAAGCAGAAAAAAACCATGGATCACACAAAGAAATGATTTCCAAGATGGAGGAGAGAAGAAAATTTAAAAACAAGAACACTGAAGATCCAGAAAGATATTCCGAAGGTTAAATAATGAATTGTGGTGAGAAATTGAGCAGGCTAGGAAAAAATGGCTAAAAGAGGAATGTGATGCAATTGAAGACCTGGACTAGAAGGGAATATATGACTTACTGTACAACAATGTAAAGACTATGGCATGGGAACAAAACCGAGCACGAAGTGCTACTAAGGAAATTTTGAGTAAAGACAAAGAGGTAGTGTACAAATATCGTGACGATGTCCTCCAGAGATGGGAAGAATACCTGAAAGAGCTATAAGATACAAATCGCAAACCAGAACTCTGGAACTTGAATCACACAACAGTGTAAGTGATGACAAGAAAGGACCAACGATCATAATGGAAGAAGTAAAGTCTGCCATAGCTGCAATGAAAAATAGCAAAGCAGGAGGCACAGATATGATACCGGGAGAAATATTAAAATGCTTGAACCAAGATGGAATAAAAGAAATATTGAGGTTATGTAATAAAATATATGACAGTGGTGAATGGCCTGAGGACTTTCTGACAACAGCAATGATTCCTTTACCGAAAAGGAAGAACCAAGAAATGCAGTGAGCACAGGACAATCAGCCTCATTCCATATGCAGCCAAAGTGATGTTAAGAATAATTAATAAAAGACTTGAAAAGGTAATGGAGGAGAATCTAGGCAAGGAGCAGTTTGGCTTTAGACAGAATATGGACACCAGAGATGCAATAGGGCTCCTATGAATCTTGGGAGAAAGGTTTATTGAAAAAGGAAGAGACATATATATGTGCTTCATCGATCTAGAAAAGGCTTTTGTCAATGTGGTTTGGGACAAGCTGGAGTCTATAATGAGAGAAAAGAGAGTGGACTGGAAAACCAGAAGACTTGTAAACTCATTATATATCAATCAAAAAGCCTCAGTTTAAGTGAGAGAAGAAATTACAAATTGGATTGGACTAGGGAAAGGAGTAAGACAAGGGTGGTGTCTATCACCTACTCTTTTCAACCTTTACTTGGAAAATATGTGTAACCAATGCTCATTAGATGACAAAGGAGTAGAAATTAGAGGAAGAAGAGTAGGGTGTGTAAGGTTTGCTGATGACATGGTCCTTCTAGCCACAGGAGAAAAAGAATTGCAGGATTTAGTGGACACCATTGAAGCTAACAGAAAAAATTATGAAATGAAAATTAACACAAAGAAAACATAAGTATTGGCACTAGGAGAAAATAAAGAAATAAAAATTATGCTGAATGGAGAAATACTAGAACAGGTGCAAAATTTGAAGTATCTTGGAAGCTAGACACAGACTGGAAGTGCACCACAGAAATTAAAACGAGGATAGCAATGGCAAAAGAGGCATTCTATAAGAAAAGGAGAAGTTTCTGCTGCGGTCTGGACAGAGAACTCAGGAAGAGACTCATAACATGTCTTGTATGGAGTGTTGTTCTATATGGCACTGAAACATGGACTTTGAGGAAGAAAGACAGAGAAAGGCTGGAGGCTTTTGAGATGTGGACACAGCAAAGGATGGAAAGAATAAGTTGGATGGACAGAGTAAAAAACGAAGAGGTACTGAGAAGAGACAGTTACTAGAAGTAATAAAAAGAAGAAAAAGAAATTGGATTGGGCATATATTAAGAAAGAGTGATAGACTGATAAAAACAGTTTTAGAAGGTTATGTAGAAGGGAAAACGAAGTGAGGAAGGAAGAGATTTCAGATACTGGATGACGTGATGGATGGTACAACATACAGCAGCCTTAAGAAGAAAGCAATGGACCGCAGTAAATGGAGAGGCAAAGGACCTGCTAATATAGCAGAAAACTGATGATAATGATGATGATGAACAATATATTTATACTTTTTGTATACTGCTATAACTAAAGGCTATGTATCATTTAGTGAGAATTTTCTTGTGATTCGTTTTGGTGAAAACAGAATTACAATAACAGTTACTAGAAGTAATAAAAAGAAGAAAAAGAAATTGGATTGGGCGTATATTAAGAAAGAGTGATAGACTGATAAAAACAGTTTTAGAAGGTTATGTAGAAGGGAAAACAATAATTCTGTAAAGATTTTGTGTTGACCCAGTGTAATGAGAGCAGAACCAGTAGCATCCTAGTCCATTCTGATCTTGAAAGTTACTTTCCCGTATGGCCATTTTGCCCTTTGCAGAATGTTCAGTTCCACATGTTAGAAAGCCCTGAATCCAATTACACAGCTGGTATAATATTCTGTAAAACTGTATATTGTTCCATAAGTGACAGTGCAAAACTCTATGTAATGTCATGCAGAAGTCAAAGATCACAATATCAACATGGTGCTGGATCTTGTGTGGGAACAAAGTGATCTGAACATCAAAAAGGTGCTTTTCGCAAAATCCATGTTGTTCCACAGAGAGAAAACTTTTACTCTCCAACAAAATCATAATGTGTGAAGACTAAATCATCTCCCACAATTCATAACCACCACCATCTAAGTGTAATTTGGCATCAGTGATATAGGCTTATACAGGATGTAACTAAATTTCCTTTACAGGCTTTTTCCGAATACTAGTGGGGATCAAGACAGTTAAGATTAGCACAGCACCTCATGTCTGGAAACATACTGTTTTCATGCGACATGCAAGATACCAAAAAACGTGTTCAAATCTCACACATTTTTGGTGCCACTGACTAGCGTATTACATATGAGGCTATCAGCGCTATAGTGGACTAACCCAGAGCACACTGGTTTGTGGGAATGGCCACTGGAAGATATTGACATTTGCAGAATTGATGTTTGAGGTAGTGATTGCGGTGTATAGCAATGATTGTGGTATCCATAATGTGGTATGGTGTCCGGTAATTGGCTATACATGGAGTTAACCGTAAGTGTTTTATACTGTTTTTTGTGTGTAGGTTAGGCCACTATCATTTCGGCAGCTTGGCCGTAATAATAGCATGTCCATTGAGATATAGTACACCCAGAGTCTCAGTTACTTTTAACCCACATTTAGCAAAACTGACATCGGCAAATGGGACATCTGGCTCACTGGAGTAGTTATAAAACATGATGTTGTGAGAGAATGCTTTATACTGAAGCCACTTAATATGGAACCATTGCATCCTGGTATTTTGTGTCGACACTTTACGGTTACGTATTTTTCTCTCTAAACATACTGTGGCCATGAAATCATTCCCTGTCATCAATATAGCGATGAAGGATTGTTGTTTTTGTGCAGTGATAATGACATTCAGCCAGTCAGAGAGTGTGTATATATTCGGGTGAAATTTCCTTTGCGATGATATCCAATTTTGCCCGCCACATTGATCCGAATACATAATGAGTCACTTTGTTTGGACATTATGTTTAATGTAATTGTGCATGAGACATGATCCATTTTCTTGTGGTCCTCAGGATGCTTTGCCCTCACTGCGTACATACTTGATAGCTTTCTTGATACATAGGTCATGTATTCCAAGGCAGTATGTCCACAATTGTCGCTTATAGTAACAGATACCTGCCATAAGACCGGTGTCGGTAAAGTCCTCATCAAATCAAAGGCAATCAAGGTCGTATCGTTGTCCTGATGCTTCCCTTCTGCTGCATCGTGATGCAGTCCCGTCCACGCACTCTCGACACCTTTCGTTGAAATAACTCTCTTTCACATTCCCATTTACCCCTCTCTTCTGCGGTGTCAGCTGCAGCGTGTTTGATGTTATAGAGGTCACATTTATGGCAGGAATCATTTACAGGGGCTGAAAGGACAGATTAAATCTTGTATTAAATATCTGACCAAACATGTAGTATGAGACTGGATCATCATGCTCGGCTTTACATAATTGGTATAACTTCCCCGTGGCCAGATCTGGTGACAAATACTTCCGATCCACTGTTTCATTCATTCATGCACAATGGCAAACGTCTTTGCTATTGGTGTTTTATTTTTAGCAGGGCATGCACCTCACTTATGAATGGGTGGGGTCTGGTGCTGCACTTTGTGCAGAAGAACCCTTTTAATCCTACCATCTGATATCTACAAAATATTCTTAAAGAATGTTTTACACACTTTCACGTCCACTCCCTCTTCATTCTGGAAATGGTATAGACATATTGTTACCCATCACGACTCTGTAGTACCAGAGGAATATGCGCTTGTCATAGGGACTACCTTCACCATAGCAAAGATGTATGCCGACTGCAAGTCGAAACTATATAATTCATAGAACGAGTCTAATAGATGTTACTGGTGTTCAGGTGAAAACTGTCAACCACATTCCTTCTTACATGCACATGCTTTGAGGGTGGGACATTTCTTTGGCCCTGCATTTCTCTTCACGTTAATGTATTCTTCCCCTTACTATCTCTTTTCTTTTCGAATGTTCCATGCCCACAGGTGTGCATCCAAACCCGTTTTCTTCCTCGTTGTGGTGCAATTACGGTACCAGTACTATGAACCCCCTCCAATATGTCCATGGTTGATGTAGTGAGGGTGGTATCCTTCGATCTACCGGGTACATTGGGCTCTGTTAACATGACATGAAACTCATCCTCTGTACCACTTACACGCTGGCCAAATTGGCCAGGTGCACATTCCATGTCTGAGGCATCAGTAGTAGTGTCCGATCCAAATAGGTCTGAAATGGAAATGTTCCTTATCTGCACCAGTGTCCATATCAAATCACATGAGTCCAACAAGGGAACATAACACCATCCTTACCTCGCAATGTGGCTTCGACATCGTCACCAGGGCTACTGCAAATGTTGTTCGGTAATACACACGTACTACTGACCGTTCAGCGGTATGTCGACCACAATAGTGTGTGTCTATACTGCAGCTGTGTCCTCCACCAGCCATTACGTGCTGTGTGATGTATGATATACGTATGATATGTTGTCCCCCTGGCCTATTCGCCATGCATACATGGTGCCATAGTGGTCTATATAGCATAGGCCACTATTTTGGCTCGTTTCGTATGGCACTGCACAGTGCATAAACAACATCTGACACTGCCACATTGTACATGGTGTCCGAATACATGTCTGGCGATTGTCAGACATAATGGTAGGACGTAAAGTGATGTTCTGTGTGAATATCTCATTTTTTCCAAAAATGTGGGTTAGGCCACTATTGTGCTGATAGCCTCAAAAATCATTCACTGATCATCTGATGTCCGATGCCTGCTAGAGGTTTGTTTACATGTCTTTCAGCTGAGTTTGTGATATGTCCAGAGACGTTTGCTGTTGTTGTGCTTGTGCTCTTAGTTCATACTGCACTGCTGTACAGTAGTTGTCAGTCACTACAGAGCAGGATGCAAGCTATATGTACATTTCATTTTTAGAGTATTGTTGTTGAACACATGTTTGCTGAATGTGCTGAATTGATGTTATTGAATGGTGAAGCTTGTTGGAATGGGTGGGCTCCTTGGCAGTTGTATGGGGGTAGTTTTCCACACTACCAGATATTTTTGTGAAGCTTCTTTGCTATGGTTCACCAGTATGCCTTCGAAACAGGTACATTCATCATCAGCAGGGCCATCTGTCATGCCTCATGGCGACGGTGCACACCTAAGTTTGGAGAGGCTGTACTCCGTGCTGCAGAGGAAGACATGACAAAAAGTCCAGAAAAATACCAGATAGACTGAACGTGAATCATCATACTGTCTGGCATGTTGTATGTAAACAGCAGCTACACCTGTACCTCCCCCAGAAGATACTGATAGTGCAGCCACCAGATTTTGTGTCACAAGCCCACTTTTGTGGGTGTTTCTTCCACCATTGTGTGGACAAGCCTGACTTCCCATAGCACATCCTTTTCATATACGAAGCCAAGTTTGGCAAGGAGGGTGTTCTCAATTTCCACAACAGTCTTGTGTGGGTCGATGAAAACCAACATGCTACATGCCTCCATGGGTTTGAGGGACAATATGGTCTGAACATTTGGCCAGGGTTCTTGGGAGGAAGCGTGAATGGGCCATACCTTTTTACACCACAGCTCGCGTACTTGCAATTCCTTTATGGCATACAGCAAGGGCTCTTGAAAGATGCACCAGTGCGTCAAAACATGATTCCAGAACAGTGGCACACTGACGTATTTTTCATGTGCAGTCCAAAGTCATCTAGGCCTATGACTTGGGCAACAGTGGATAGGTCATGATGGCTCAATTACTTGGCCTACACATTCTCCCATCTTGAACCCACTAGAGTACTACCTTCAGGGTAGTACCTTGTTGCATCCAAGGAAGACCCAACTGGTGTGTGGATTATGGTGTGGCAGATGCTGGAGGGCTAGGGACTGGTGATCATATGTACCAGAATGTGGTACACAGGTATCTTCCCTATGTTGATGTCGGTGATTGTCACATTGAGCACTGCTTGTAACAACAAGCAGCAGGATTCAGAGAGCAACATGTGGTTTGATGTTTTGGGTGTTACAGGAAAATGATAAATTTCTGGACATGAACTTCTATGCTAAACTTAACTGTCAAAGTCTGTAAATGGAATGTCATTAAACCTTTTTGTGTAGTTGGCACGTCCTGTATGGGAGACGACTCTTATTGAAAGTGAGGAATTTATTCAGGTTGGTTACACCAAACAACACCCATTTTGCAGTAGTTCATTTATTCACCTAAACACATGCAAGGCTCACAAAGAACTGAACATGGCGGAACAGAACAAAGACAATGCTCAACTCGACAGCATCATCGGGGAGCTGTGTGGGTAGATGTCATGAAGGAAGCTTCGGCCACCGAACCTGGAAGTCTTTGAAATGAGCCGGGCATGGTACTGGGCGTGCTGGTCGTGCGGCAACAGGTAGGCCATCGGGTTGCGAGTGGAATGGAGCGATGACGACGATGTCTCCGGTGGGTGTGGCGAACACACGTAGCATTTCCACGTTGACATCGGGCAGGAGGGGAACACATTTCACCAGGTGGCAGGGAACAGTGGTGGTTGCGTAATGAGCACTGGAGATGAAGACAAACACACAACGAACAGTGTAGGCACGTACAAGATTGGGGGGGGGGGGGGGGCATGAGGAACCTCGACGGCGAGGCAGGCGACGGTGGAGAGGTCGAATGGACCAGTGAAGGGCCCGGCGGCGAGGGCGTGATCGTAGGTAGGCTTGACGTGGGGAGCATGTGGTCACTCGATAGAGTGCCTGAGACCGGAGTAGAGGGTGAGGTTTGGAAGAGAGCTTGACGATTGGAGCTGGAAGTCACTCGAACGAGTGTGTAAGTCCGATGTGGAGGGAGTGGTCGGAGTGTCGTGAGCCACGACAGTGAGTGGCGTGGTCGTGGCCTGAAGGGGGGTAGAAGAAGGCTCAACTTGAGCAGACTTAAGTCTGTTGAGAGAGACTGTAACATCTGAATCTTGCATTTGGATGTCATAGGTGTTGGTAGGTGTTGGCTGAGCGCCGGAGAACTCGGTACGGTCCGGTATATGGAGGTTGGAGGGGAGCACAGACAATGTCATTTCGGAGCATGACGTACTTGCAATTGTCCAGAGATTTCGGGACGTGAACCTTAGGGTGGGAATGGCTCGCTGGCGGTGGGATATGGAGGTTGATGAAGTGACTCCTGACGTGGTCAACGAAGGAAGGTAAGTCAGACTGAGGGAGAGAAGCGGAAGGGCTCACAAGTTCACCAGGGAGAACAATGTTCTGGCTGTATACGAACTTGGCTATTGTGCCTTTGAGGTGTTCCTTATGGATCATACGAATGCCGAGTAGCACAAGGGGAAGGGCCTTTGTCCATAGAGAGTCGTGGCATTGAAGAGCCGCCTTGAGAATGCGGTGCCAGCACTCCACTAGCCCATTACTTTGCGGATGATATGTTGTGGTATGGATGCGCCGGATACCGCAAATGTCACAGATCCCATTGAACAGGGCCGACTCAAATTGTCTGCCCTGGTCAGTCATGATGATAGCTGGACATCCGAAACGCGATACCCATGACTCGACGAAAGCTGTTTCTGCCATAATATTTGGGGAGGGGCACAGCCTCGACCCAGCGAGTTGTTAGGTCGATAGGTGAGAGAACATAATGAAAGTCATTACAGGGGGAGAGAGGGCCGACAATGTTAATATGAATATGATATGCAGGAAACGCCCAAGAGGGATCAAAAAGGAGTCGGGGGGGGGGGGGGGGGGGGTGAAGTGTGCTTGTGTACTTCGCAGCGTTGGCACGCGATGCAGGAGCGTGCCCATTGCTGGCAGTCCTTGTTGACATTTCTCCACACAAAGCACTCCGCTACGAGGCGGGTGGACGCACGAACACTGGGGTAGGCTAAATTATACAATGCGTTGAAGACAGCTTGACTGAGCATGGTTGGGATGAGGGGACGTAACTTGCCCGTACTGTCGTCGCACCAGATCTCACCAGAAATGCCAGGGAAGTTTGGTTTCGGACAAAGTGTAGTGAAGAAGTTGAGTCTGAAATCAGGTTTTGCGTTTCCTTGTCGGCGGGTTGGAGGTTAGGCAGTTCAGAGAGGTCTAACAGTGAATGGACGGCATCAACTCGTGAAAGGAAATCAGCAACTATATTGCCAGCACCCTTTATGCATCTGACATCAGTGGTGAACTGAAATATGAAGTCCATGTATCAGAAGTGGCGAGGAGACAGGTTAGCTGGCGGGTTTGTAATGGCCGCAGCCAGGGATTCATGGTCCGTTAAAACATAGAAAGGATGTCTCTCAATGTCAGTCTTAAAATGCTTGATCGCTTCGTAGACTGCTCTTAACTCCCTGTCGCACACGGAATATTTCCGTTGTGCATTGGTGATCTTGCGCAAGAAGAATTGCAGAGGCGAAGTTTGGCCGTCGATTGTCTGGCTAATGACAGTGACTATGACAGCATCACTCGCGTCTGTGGTGATGAAAAGCTGCACATTGGGATAAGGATTCGCGATGGTACAGGCCTTGGCAATAAGATTTTTGAGTGCAGTGAAAGAGTCAGTCATAGCAGGGGTCCATGGAACGGGCCGAGATCCAGAAGCGTTGTTGCCTGCCAAGGCATCCGTCAGTAGAGCCTGAATCTCCACAGCCCAAGGTAGACGATAATAATTAACCGTACCCAGAAAGAGCAGAGCTCTTTGAATGACGAAGATCTGGTAGTTTTAGTATTGTTTGTACTGTCTCAGGTGGTGGTGAAATGCCGTCGGCAGAGACCCAATAACCAAGAAAAGTGACAGTGGGTTGATGAAGCTGCAATTTGTCCTGGTTGGTCTCGATGCCTGCTGCCGCGAGAGTGTTCATAACAGTTTGCACATGTCGCATGTTGTCCTCGACGGAGGAGCTGAACACAAGAATGTCATCAAGATATGCACTTCCTTGATGAAGCGTTGCCAAGTCTGGGTTGCGTTTTTCAAACTGAAGGGCATGAATCGAAACTGAAATAACCCGACCGTGGTGGTGATTGCTGTCTTCTCGATATCTTCAGTTGCCACAGGGATCTGGTGGTAGGCCCGTTTGCAATCAATGACAGAGAACGTGGCAACACCTGCAAGGGAACTGGTAAAATCGGCAATGCTGGGTATGGGGTTGGTGTCCATAATTCTTCGGGTGTTTAGTCGACGGTAGTCTCCACACATGTGCCAGGACCCGTCTTTCTTGGGTGTCATAGGTATGGGTGTAGACCAGCTACTGGCAGAGGGTTCAATGACGCCGGAGCTTAGTAGTTCAGAAATCTAATTTTTAAGGTCGGAGAGGCGCTCGGGACCAAGTTGACGTGATTTACTGGAGATCAGGGGACCTGGCATGAGGTGAAGCTTGTGAACTGTGCCATTGGTGATGACGGAAATGTTGCCAGCGGTGCGGGAGGCGGTTTGTTTACAATGTGTCGTGGGCAGGGCAGGCAAGGCATGGTCGTGGTGTTCGGAGCCACTCGGCCGATCCAAAGGGAGCCGAGGCAGCAAAGTGTCCCAGGAGTCAATGCAACAAGATGGCAGCCAGCCCAAAGCAATGGCACCATGGTCGGGTGAGCTCGGTAGTACTCGTGAGCCAATAGTGAGTCCATTTTCCGAGGGCGCGGCATGCGGCAGCACTTCGTGGGCAAAACACTTGGCACGTGTGCACTGTTTGTGTTGTCAGTGGCAGTCGCACGTTGGCGCGCAGGAGCCAAAGTTGCATAGTTTGAGGTTTGAGGTGCTGTCCGCGAGGGGCGGGGTAGGAACCGTCAGTTCGGGAACACGTGACGCTCGTCGTGCATGAGCTCTTGTGTCCAGCCGAGTGTCAAACACTGCCATGTTGTTAGGAGGGTGTGGCCTTGCTGAACTGTCAGTACATGTTATGGCAGTCTTGATAGCACAGTTGCGAGGGGTAGCAGGAGGTAAACACACGGAGGCTCGATTGCTGGGACTGCAAGCAGATTCAGCGCACTTGCTGACCTTGCTTTGTCCTTGCTGTAGTGTCTGTAATTCCTTTGCTTCATCGGAGAGTTGGAGCTGTGTTTTGTGGAGCCGGATGGAGAGCTCATAGTTTTCCTTGTGTAGGCTAGCGACGCGTTCAAGCTCGACAAGGCACTTGTGTGTGGTTTCTTGTAACGTCGTCGACAGAGATAAGCATGTACGGATGAGATGAGCCTGGACCAATGTGTCACATGTGTCACGGGGTGTTTGCTCGACGGAGCACAGGGGAAGTGAGTTTTGGATTGAAGATGAAACATGGTGTTTCGCACTAGGTCCGGTGAAAGTTTGTGGTGTTGCAAGAAGTCAATGCCTCATATAGGTTTGTCAATTTCGCACACTAAAAAAGTCCACTCGAGTTTGCAGTTTGCGGAGAATGAGATGACGTGGGAAGCTGAACCCGAGCATTGTAGTTTTGTTGAATTCACGGCTTGCAGTGAAGTATAATGAGGGTGGATGTAGGCAGCAGCAAAACATCGGCGCCTGTGTCCACTAGGAAAAGGTATCCCGACAAAATGTCTTTAATGTAAAGTCGTCCGCAATTATCTGGTTGTTCCCGGACAGAATCGAGCACTGCGGGGTGCCTGTCATGTTGTGCGCAGGAGGCGGCACCCGGACCTAGCAGGAAGTAGCAGGGTGATCTGCAGTTCCATGCCGTCTCACCAAACTGTGTGTGGAAGTAACAGTACGGGTAGTTTAGTTGCATTTCTCGCGGAAAGTTCGTTGCCAGTGGTGGTGGCCGAGGTTCGGTGGCCGCAGCAGGTTCAGTTGCAGGAGGGGGCGTGACCGTGGACAGAACTGGTGACACCCCAGTTGCTTGTTTACTGCTTCCTGGAGCAAGTGGAACGGTCGGCACAGCACAGCCCCAGCCGCAGGCTGATGAGCCTGAACCTGAGACTTGTCAGGTAGGCAGTGGCTGGCGAAACAGAGCAGTGATGCATCATGTAGCTTGTCAGCAGTTGTCATTCTTTGCTCGGCAGGTTCAGGAGACCTTTGAGCCAGAGCAAAACAGATATGAGGTGATAGTTTATCTGACCAGATGGCGAGGAGAGCTGTGTCAGAGGATAGATCGGCGCTGACTAGGGCACATAGCCGTCTCCAGAACTGGGAAGGTATGCCGTTGCCTAGTTGCTCGACGTGGAGCACTTGCCATATTGCTGCCTCAGTTGAGTGTGCAAGCCGACATAGAACTGCCTTTTTGGCTAGAGTGTACTGGGTAGATGAGTCTGGGGTGTCGATCAGGTCAGCAATCAAGTCCTCCTGGTCATGTAGGTGGGTGATGAGGCACAGAAACCTGGTTGACTCGTTGGGTTTGTAATGGTCGAACACTTTGTCCACAATTTTGAACCAGGTTGTTGCTCTGTTGGGATTAAACCGCGGCAGCGTCGGTAAACATTGTAAAATCTTCAGAAGTACAGGTTGTTGCTGTAATATTCCAGGAGAGTGTGCCTCCAGGGGATGTGGCAGCGATGGCTGTTCGGGTGTCAGCGTGAAGGTGACACATTGTGGTTGAGTGCGATCCGTCGTGATGCGTAAGGCCGACACAGGTGAGACACCGTAATGTGTCAATTGCAGTTGCGGAAGCTCAACATATTGTGGGTGTGTTTGGATTGACGCGTCGCGGAAGACCAACGCAGATGATGTGCCGAGAACGGTAGCGGAAGCTCAACTGGAGGCGGTGCAGGGGCGACAGGTGAGAAAAAGTTTGAGAACACATGTTAGTCCATGGAAAGCTCAACATATGATCAGAACTGGGGCCACCTGTGTTGCAGGAGAATGCAGACGTGCGAGCTGTCCAGAAGCACGGTGTGGGAAATGATGTCGAACATGGGACGGAATGTGTGAATGTTCACTGTTCATAGTCTTCCACTCAAAACATTGTGCAGATAAGGTGAATGTCGTGGCACAAAACACTGAGGCGTATGGTCGGATGCTGAGGAGGTTGACCTGTGGATGAAGCAGTTCTGGCCACGTGGCAGGTATCCACGTGGTACTGCATGGATTTCGGCATGGCAAATCGTTGTCCTGCTGGTAGTAAGTTGTCCGACGAAGTATTAGCAGAAATCGGCATTGGTCCCCCACTGCACGGAGATCCGTAAGAGGTAACTGCACAGTCGATGAGGGAGGGCACATACGGCGGGAACAAAGGCGTTTGATAGCCAGAGTCATGTGCACTCCTAACCTCACTTATTGTTGCAGGCTTGAAAACATCCGGTGAAATCGGCAGAATCATCGAGTGGAGGCATTGTGTTGCAGTCCTGGCGGGTGTACGTCGCCCGCAACATGATGCATGTCGATCACAAAATCCAGTGTTAGGCACTGGGCCGAAGTCATTGTTCGAATGCTGTACCAATGTAATACACGCGAAAATAACTGACGCGGAGGTCGCGGACACAGTAAAACAGCGAAAATGGAAGACCTTACAACTCAGGGTCACCAGCGAGGAGTTTCTTCGGATTGGTTACACCAAACACCACCCATTTTCCAGTAGTTCATTTATTCACCTAAACACATGCAAGGCTCACAAGAAACTGACCATGGCGGAACAGAACAAAGACAATGCTCAGAGTCCAAAGACGATGCTGAGAGTCCGAAGACGAATGCATATTGATGCTGGTGTCGACCTCATTGGCACCACAAAAATATTGTCTGTGACTATTTCCAATTGTTTTCAATGCTTCATTGTTGCAGCAAACAATGATAAACTGTTCTTAGACAGGGTGCCTGCTCTTTCTCATAATCCACGGATTTGCCGTCAGATCCAGTTGCCTTTCCTCTGTTTAGTGATTGATTTTTTTATGAAAATTGCATGCCTCAGTATCTGTCATTTTGGCATTCATATGATAAGTGAAAGGAGTATCCACATTAAACATTTTGCAGTGCAACTTTTTCAGATGGTGATACTATATATTTTGGTTTCCCTCAGTTTTGGTACCAGTGTTATCACTGAGCAACATTATAGATAATTTTACTGACTCTTCACAGGATCAAAACTTGTTAAGATTTTTCATCTGATTAGATGACAAAATCTTACATTCAAAATAACTGAGTACTTCTCTTTTTTTAAGTTCATGTTGGCTTTGTTCAGCTTTTATTTGTCAACCAGAGTTATCTTGGATGAAGAGTCAATGATAGAAGGAAAAGTAACTTCAAGCATTACCAGGGAAGTGTGTTGGAACCCTCTGTGTCCATGTTGTGTACTAATGACATGGAAGACAATAGTAGCCTCAGACTTTTTTAGACCATACAGTTCTCTAGCATGCTACACTATCTCAAAAATGCTGCACCAAATTCAGTGAGATCTTGATATGAATTAAATGTGATGCAAAGGCTGACAACTTGCTTAACTGTTCAGGTATGTAAAACTGTGCTTTTCACGAAATGCAGAAACATATTATCTTATCGCTAGAATACAATGAATCGCAGTTAAGAATCAGTCAAGTCATACAAGTACCCGAGTGTAAACATCTGTAAGAAAATGAAATGTTATTATCACATAGACTGAATCATAGGTATAGCAGGCTGGTAACTCCAGTTTATCGACAAGATACTGGGAAAATATATTTTGTCTACAAAGGAGGTAGCTTACAAGTCACACTGCTCATATACACATGGTCCATGCCAAGTAGGACTAACATAGAATACTAAATAGATACTATGTATATATACAAAGAATAGCAGTGGCGTGGTCGGATGAGCTTGGTAGAGCTTGTGAGCCGATAGTGAGTACATTGTCTGAGGGCGCGGCCTGTGGCAGCACGGCCGCGGGCGAAACGCATGGCACGAGTGCACTGTTTGTATTGTCAGTGGTGAATTTCTGTATTGGGTTCTCTGTGGCTACAGATGGTGGGGTGTGAAGGTGTAGCAATCGTGGTTCAGGTTGTGGAGGGCCATAACATGTGGTAGCAGGGTATATGTAGGGGGTTGTTGTCTGTTTTCATGTTTGGGAGTGCTTTCTTGAAGGCTCAAATTTGTATATGTACTGGTACTAAAGGACATTTTTCTTGTTGTTTGATAGAGGGAAAATAATAAAAACTACTAGTGATGCTGTGTGTTTGGCAAGGAAACTAGTGATGCTGTATGTTTGGCAAGGCTTGTCTGGATGGAAGAGGACAGGGTTGGCTTTGCTCAGAGCAGATCACATCCAGAAACAGATTTATTTGTATGCAAAAGTGGAAACAAGAGCTTCAGCCTCTAGATGAGATCTGTTACTTTAAATGAAATTACTTGTGGAAACAATTTAGGATGTGACTGCCTTAGAACTACTTGTTTTTAGTCACCCTTGAGTCTAATGAGCAGAGCAACACTTGTAGCATACACTGGGAAACAGACATGTATAAATGAAAAATATCTGATTTCACATGAACTAATTTTAACATTGTTGTCGCAGGGTTATTTATTTGAGATACCATATGATTTTAGTGGGTCTGAAAGATCACATGTTAGTTGCCCATCAATGGAAAAGTCTGATGTGACTCTAATATGCATTTCAGAAAAGGTGAAAATCAATGTTGTAAATGATTAAATAATGGAATTCTGGTATAAGCAGGTAAGATGGAAGTGGTGCTACACCTACTGGAAGACAACACATACACATACACGCAAGCAAGCACATCTCACATGCACAGGACCACTATCTCTGACCAGATATCAACTTAAATGCTTCAAATGGTAGCAGCAATCCAGAGCAGAGTGGGAAAGGAAGAAGGACATCAGGGTATGGGTGGGGTAAGAGGAATCAGCACTTCCTGGTGGAGATTGCAGGACCTGTAAGTGGCAGGACAAGGCTGCCAGTTGCAGTATCAAGAGGTTGTGGAGGAAGGGGCAGAAGAGGAGCAGAAAAGGAGAAGAGACCAGTGAGTGCATTGGCAGAGAGCCATCTCCAATGAGAGTGAGGCGATGTGAACTGGAAGGAGGTGATAGGACAAAGGGGGCAGAAACAGCCGGTTGGAAGCTTTAGGAACATTAGGTTGAGCTCAGGATGATTTCAGGAGAGGAGAATGTGTTGTAAGGAGAAATCCCATCTGCACAGTTCAGAAAAGCTGGTGGAGGAAGGGAGGATCCAGATGGCCCAGGTTGTGAAGAAACTATTGAAATCAAGCATGTTATGTTCAGCTGCACGCTGTGCCACACAGGTTGGTCCATTTTGCTCTTGACCACAGTTTGGCAGGGGCCATAAATCCTGGTGGACAGGTGGTTTGTAGTGATACCAATATGGGTAATTATTGCAGCAGAGCAGTGTCTTACATGGCTGCTTTCATAGATGGCCCATCCTCTGATGGAGTCTGATAACCCTGTGGCAGGACTGAAATAGGAAGAGCTGGGTGTGTGGATTGGGCAGGTCTTGCACTTGGGTCTTCAACAGGCATATGCTTTAGGATGGGTGGGGAGGACCTCTGGTAGAATGTACCTGATTTTATGATAGATAATCAAATTTGTCATTCCTGCTTACAGCTCAAGTTGTCATCTTTAAGATTGTGTGTGTGTGTGTGTGTGTGTGTGTGTGTGTGTGTGTGTGTGTGTGTGTGTGTGGAGAGAGAGAGAGAGAGAGAGAGAGAGAGAGATATCATATGTACATTCATCTAGACACAGTGTTTAAATACACATTTTGGCCTACACAGACATAGAAACATATTTACTTTCCAAGTTTCAGGAAGCTGCTTTAAATGATGATTATAGGAATATACTACAATCCTCTACTTATCACTCCCATAGGGCTTGTAAGGACAAGAGTAATTATAGAATGTGCAGGAGCATTTAAGCAGTCGTTCTTCCCATCTTCCATTCATGAATGGAACAAGAAAAAGCCTTAATAACTGTACAATGGGGTGTACTCTCTGCTGGAATTGGTGAACATTTGAAGATAGACCCGGGAAAGACTACTTACAGAGTTTCAGCATCAGTATTAACTGGTCCTTCTGTAAGCATTGTGATGACAAGTTTTGACTAATTACAGTGAGCACTTTTCCATTCAAGTTGTCATTCTTCCCACACTCCAAACGCAAATGGTACAGGAAAGAACTCTAATATGTGGCCAATGGAAAGACCTCTGCCATGTACTTCACAGTCATACACAGAGTAGGGAAGTAAATGAAGATACCTGTTAGTTACTGGGAGTCTAAAACATTCCTTTCACAAGTTCCTTCTCCAACTGCTTGAAGTATTTTTTAGAACAAAAGCATTCAGAATACTCTTACGCTCACATAAATCCTTGCCTGTGGCCCTAGTCTCAATAGCATTACTCTCCCTTTACATAAGCAAATTGAAACCTGTCCCTCATACAGTGGTATGATGAGGACACTTACATTATTCTCCATGTTTTTTCTGGAACACTGTGACACTGCAGCTGCTAAGGTAGGTGGCCTTGAAAAGTATCTGGTTACTATTTTTGACCCACCTTTGATGTTAACCCTCACTTAACTTAATCTCTATTTTGATTCTGTAATAACATTTCTGCTATCACAGAGTTGTTCTTTACTGCAAGAAATACACCATCATCACTAGTGTCTTGCCTATTTTTGCAATGTACAGGATGTCCATAATTAAAGTTCCAGTTTCTAAATGCTGCAGGAAGAGAGCCACAGCCAGTGAAGTGGCTCCTGCAGAGGCATTTCCTAAACACTAGAATTATCAGCTGCCATTTCCCTACCCCCCTGGCCATCTGGATACCTGATGTTAATCAGTGTGACTACTAGTTGTGTTGTTATCTGAAAGATATTGTGTTCAGTGCTCCAATTATGAACATAACCAGAGTGAAAGTATGCATTGTATAATGTACTCTGAACATGACTCATGAGACATTATGTTGTGGAATATGCTTGTTTTTCATTTATATTTGGGGCAGAAAACAGTGGACGGCATATTGAATATGGCTTGTGCTAGTCTTGTGACAATTAGAAATTATCATTTTGCTTTTTTGTAGTTTTTGGGTCCAGTACAATTAAAAACTGATGTCATTTCACTTTTTATGTGATTTTTGGCCTCAGGACAGTGAAAAACTGGTTTTTCCCATCTGATGTGGTACAACCTCACCATGGTGGATGGTCTTACCTAACTAACAGTGTCACAACTGTGGACTGCCAAAATTGTGAATTCATGCACAATGAACAATATGGATGGTGTAACGTGCATCTCAAACCATAGATATTGTGTTGCAATTCATCAGTCATTTGTAGTTGATCCCATTTATGTTAAGACACTTACAGTGCCACTTATTGGTCAAATTGTCATTAATTTTTTTGTTCCATAACATTTCCCCTGTGTCAATAATGCACTGTTCAAAATTCATGTCATTCTGATTGGTGGTCCTCTTTCTACAGTGTCTTGAAACTGGAGCTGTAATTATGGACACCTTGCATATTCCAGTCTGAATTCAGGATTTCACAGTTATTCACTTACGGTTTCATCCAGCTTTCTATTCCTAATACTATATGGGCATTATGCCTGACACATAAGGCAAACATGACCAAGTACATATGTGACATGTTTTCTTCAAGTGCAACTGAAGGTGTATATTATTCCACACTGTAGTATGCATTTCTTGGCTTGAGAGAACAATTTAATAGTGGCTCCAACACACCAACTATGACACAGGTTTCTCCTGGCAGCTCTCCTCTCAAACACCATAAACATAGTAAGTCTTCACTTATTTAGCCCCTTCGAGCTACATAAACATCGCTGTGGATGGAGGCAGAGACCAAGAAACAAATTTAGGTGTCTACAGGATGTGCAGTTTAGTGCAGAATTTGCCCCTCTATAATCAACAGTGGCTCTAATTGACAATATTAAGAAAAGGGAAGTTTGATGCTCACCATATAGGGGAGATGTTGTGTCTGTTTGGAACTCAATATCTCTTCTATAAGGTGAGTAGGCCAGTATTATACTATCATATTTCTTTGACAAAGAAATATGATAAAATATTCGTCAAACTTCTTTGACAAAAATCTTTGAGGTGACACTTAAAAGGGGTATTACACAATCATCATATTTTTTGTCAAATTTCAAGATGGCGGACAACAACTTGTTATTATGTGCTGCAGTTGCTAGTACCACAATTGCATTGTATGTGTATTTGGATGAAAAGTGGCAGAAAAAAAGGAAACCTATGTGGATGAAGCCATAGGTATTACATCGAGATAATGAAAGCATTTTGCAAAATTTGTTATGAGAGCTCCAAGTGGAGGACACCAAGTATTTCAGTATTTGCTCAGTTAAGTGCCTCCTCATATTACAAAACAGAATAGTCTCTTGAGAAATGCTATATGTGCAGAAGACAAGCAAACTGTGACACTGTGACTTCTTGACATGGGAGAGATCTACTTTAGTTTACAACACAGAACTTGAATATCACATTGCACATTAACCAAAATAATTCCAGAAATGTGTGAAGTGATTTATAAAGCATTGAAGAGGGAATATGTGAAGGTAAATGTTTCATACACTATATGGGCTATAAGACCTATTTTTATTTTTGAATTATTTAATTAATTGGATTAGTCTTCCACTAACCACAAAATTAATAAAAAGTATGAAACAGATGAAGCACTTTTTAATTTGTGGCATCCAGAGTTCAAAAATCACATCTTCTATTCCGGCTTGCTGAAAAGCTGCCTGGATGTTTCCAGATGTAGTTAATAGCATACAATGTGCCCCTCGCTCACCCACCACCCTAGTTGAAACAAGCTTTTATATATAAAAAAAAAGAAAATAATAAAAATTTCGGAGGAAACACACTACAGAGACCGTATCGACGCCAGAAATTCAGCATTTCACATCGCAGTGAACAGAAGATGAATGACTTTTATGATCAAATCTATGGCGAAGCGCTAGATTTGACCATATTTGTTTGACAACAGGTGAGATCTGACAAAGTTCCATATTACACCATCAAATTTCAATAGTCAAATGCTTCTTTTATTAAGATTGGTCAAGACAGTACAGTCAGCATGCGGTCTTGTATTACATTGTTCATGGATAATGTCAGGGAGACCTCGATGGTAAGTCATAGCCACAAGCCTAAACACATCATAAATGTAGCTCCTACTGTCAAAATTAGTCGCTATGAAGCAGAGATGATTTTGTTGTGTACCCATTGGCATCCCATCACCCCATAACATCTGTAAGGTATCTTAATTTTTTTGGAGTCTTCGGTTTATGTGGAGGTGGTGTCCAGTGTGCCAAATGAAGTTGCACGTGGAGTGGATGTAATAATGTATTATTAGAAAACATATAGGTTCCGTAAGTGTCAAGTAGATAAGAATATGAGCAAAGAAGTAGAAAAACGTAATTGTGTATAAATCATTTTTTATTCAGTCAGTGTGAGATTGTTAAGGCTAGCATGTTGATCACAATGGTGGTGTTGTAGGAAGTTAAGACAGTACCAGGAGTGCTAATCAAAGGAGAAGAAAAAAAAATATTTTTTTTCCAAAAGTAAGTTTCTGTGGAAGAAATAGTATCCCTTCCCCTTCCGTGCCTCCTCCAGATTGCTGCTTGCATCTCACACAATAGTTGCACTCCAGCTCAAGATGCTGGAGTTGATGGTTATGAGGTGTGCTTGCTTATGATTGGTGTGTGTGTGTGTGTGTGTGTGTGTGTGTCTCTTTTTGCTGATGAAAGCTGTGGCCAAAAGCTTTATGTAAGTGTGTTTTAACTGTGCCTGTCTGCAACTTAACATGTCTTCTTTATGATAAGTAGCAATCTGTCTTTTCCCCACATTGTTCAAAATGGGGGTAGTATTACATACAGAAGCATGCCTTGTTCTGGACTTTGTGAAGATTGAGAAGAGGAGGAAACAAGAATTAATGAGCCAGCAATACGAATGGTGTCTGATGCATTAATGTAAAAACATGATAAACTGGTGTTAGAGGTATTAGTGAAAGAACAAGAGGAAAAAGAGCCACAACAGGAAAGAAAATAAGAAGAAAAAGAAACACAACAGCTGGAAGAAATTAAAAGAATTGTCTGGCCAATGCTACACAAGAAGGAAGACCATATGGCCCAGTGAGAGGAATTAGGAACTAACAATCAAGAAGGAACTTGCAAACTGAATGCAGAACTACAAAAACAAAACATAAGTGAAACAGTTGCAGTTACGGGTGAAGAACTCAAAGTGAGTGAACATTTAAATAAGGAAGAAAAAGATACTGCACACAAGTAGTGCATAGTAATGTAACTAACATACATAATAATGTAATGGAAAGAAACAAAAAGTGTGATGGATTATATAACCAAACAGTGAAGAAACAAAATCACTGAGAACAATATCAAAATGGAAACAGAGGAATACAATGAAGAGGAATTGGAGACAGTATCAGGCAGTGAACACAGTGAAATTACAGTAGTAGAATGTCAGTCTCAATTAAGCAAATTTGGCAACTGATCCACAAGGTGTAATCAGTCCTGTCACATCTTTTACAAAATTCAAAGAAGGCTGACCTACCAGTTGTACAAAACAGGAAAACATCAAAACTGTGTCAACAAAACTAATGTAAGAACACTTCTCAGAAAAACAACAGCATGAAATGAAGTTGACACTAGTAAATGGGCCAAAATACTATAGAAAGAACATAGAGAAAATGCACGGCAATGGAAAAAGAATGAAGCAAGGATAAGATGGGACAACAGAACAAGACAGAAGATTCTCAAAAACATCAAACGGATACCAAATAAGAAGAGACAGAAGACATTCTATGACATGGGACAGAATGGAAGAAAGAAAGAAAAAAGAATGACTGCCAGGACATAGAGATGTTATATAAAATCTTTATGAGTGTAAATAACTACAAATTTTCATTTTTTTTATTTATGAAATGGAATGGAATCAATCAGGCAGCAGTGCTAGGGCAGAAGGATTCATGTGTGAGGAAAATAAGGTGAATAGAGACTCCCAACAGTGGGAGGAAAGATGAGTACAGTCTGTGCAGGCACAGTGTAGGGCTGCATACCCATCAGGCAGAGAGCTGAACCGGGTCCAGGTGTCAGCGCTACACAGGCGCAGGACGAGTCCACCTACACCACACAGTGGACACATGTGGGATCACTGGGTGCAATTCTGTGCATGAACAAGGACCTTCTGCCAGCCACGCAGCTGGCACCACAAAGGAGCGCTGACCTCCGACCAATCATGAGAAACCTTTTGCTGATGTTTGCCAACAAAACCACAAATACTGTAGCACAGGCATGGACAGCTCAACCTATGACAGAGCAGGTGGATTCTTCCCATCTCTTATGTCTATCTTCTCCCATAAATAACCAAATTTTTTTGCCAATTTTCAACTTTTTAAATACATTCATTCATTGCCATGTTGTACTTGCCTACAAATCTCAAAAACTCTGATTAGACTTAATGTCACTTAAATTTATTATTCATATTATTTCAATTGTTCTGATTTCATAGGTGTAATAAGTTTTCATTAGGGCACTTTTAATTAAAAGTTACAGCTAATTAAAGTCAGCACAACAGTTAGTTACATGTAAAAACCTATGAGCTTAACAACATAATTCGGTAAAGTGACCTGCACCAGCCGGCTGTGGTGGTCAAGCAGTTCTAGGCCCTTCAGTCCGAAACCGCGCGACTGCTATGGTTGCAGGTTCGAATCCTGTATCGGGCATGGGTGTGTGTAATGTCCTTAGGTTAGTTAGGTTTAAGTAGTTCTAAGTTCTAGCGGACTGATGACCTCAGTCCCATAGTGCTCAGAGCCTTTTTTTGACCTGCACCATTTGAAAGTGAAGCATTCTGACTTTACTGTAAATTGCCAGAAACTAATTACCTCTTACAATAATTAAACTTGAACATCTGTAATAGTATCATTTTCCATCACAGATTTTCTAAGGACCCCTATTAGATCCCAAACTTTGACTACATACTTTTGTTACCTTATTCTTTTCTTTACCATCTTAGACACAGTATTGATAATTAATGAACTAATTAATAATTTAATGTAATGTACCATTATTTCCAGTATGGTGTCTATTGATGTAAATGAGGGGATTCACATTGCAGATGGGAAACACTGTCCATGTATTTTCTAAATAGTAACTTTTCTGCAATCCAAAACACTTGCACATATTACAAAGGCTAAGAACAAACTGACTCCAATGATCATCCTGCCACACAGCTGAGCTGCTAAGCCACAGAGTTTTCTATACCAGCCAACGTAATTGCCACAGAGCAGCCCACTGCCCCCTAGTAGGGCAGAGCACAGGGGGAGAAGTGGATGACATTGCTGTTGATCCCTTCATGAAGGCACATGTGACCAGTTGTGCTGTGGGTGGCTACCTAAGTACGGCATGGCTGGACCATTTCTCATCGCATCAAGTGTATAGAAAAAAGCGTGGTTGCTGCTGGTCGGTATAGATGACATTGCAAGAGGTGAGGGGAAGTTGGTGTGGTCTTCCGTAATGGGAGTGTTGATCACCATTGAGAGAGCTGGGGCCTTAACTGCTAGAGGCAGAAAAACTGTGGCTACATGTGTATCGTGTTCCATTTACAAGTGCTGTGGCTATTGTTGTTTCTTAGTGGCTTTGACTATGAGACTGTATTGTCTCAAAGAAAAGAAAAAAGTTGGGTAATTTTCATCATACTCAAATATTTTTCTTATTGCTTTACAAAAACTGCAAATCTTATTTGTCAGTATTCTTGAGGGTAAGAAATGAAGTGAATGTTTAACCACATCTTGAGAGCAGGTGAGAAAAAGGGATAATCTCATGAAATATTTTTTTACTGTTTCTGCAAGAACTCCCTGATTCATTTGTCAGTAATCAGGAAGTTAAATGATATTAAGATGTTCATATACCTCTTGGTGAGGAGTGAAAAGGAAGGGTTGTGTTCATGCTATTATTATTCTATATATTCCTTAAATCATTTGTCAGTTTCAGGAAGAAAATAATTGCTATGCAACCAAAAGTGGGTTAGTCCCAACACTGTTTAGAAATCAGTTTTTTTTGTGATTGTTTTAAGTATTAAATAATTATCATATGGAATGAATATTTTAAGTATAAGAAAATGTGATTCTTGTAAAATTGAGGGGGGGGGGGGCATTTTTCCAGTCTACTGTGGTGTTTGTAATAAAACAAGGGGAAATGTTCTCTGTGGTGAAGTTTTGGATGTGCATCATTGCTAAATACAAGAAAAACAATGTTCAGTATACCACGTCTTATTACCGATATCTTCCACCAAAAAAATAATATGCATCTTATGCAATCTGGGGTGCTGTTTCTTGATGCTCCTGCAGGTTCATCTCAATGTTACTGCATCGCCAAATGAGAATCATGTAACAGTATAAATAAGTTTCAGTAGTCATTAACAGAGAATTTTATTTCACATGCTATATGTTCAGTGGCAAACGTACGAAGTCTGACTACCTGCTGTTGGTAGAGCACTTGCCCGCGAAAGGCAAAGGTCCCAAGTTTGAGTCTCGGTTTGGCACACAGTTTTAATCTTCCAGGAAGTTTCATATCAGCACACACTGTGCTGCAGAGTGAAAATCTCGTTCTGGAAACATCCCCGAGGCTGTGGATAAGAAATGTCTCTGCAATATCCTTTCTTTCAGGAGTGCTAGTTCTGCAAGTTTCGCAGCAAAGCTTCTGTAAAGTTTGGAAGGTAGGAGATGAGGTACTGGCAGAAGTAAAGCAGTGAGGATGGGGCGTGAGTCATGGTTGGGTAGCTCAGATGGTAGAGCATTTGCCTGCGAAAGGCAAAGGTCCTGAGTTCGAGTCTCGATCCGGCACACAGTTTTAATCTTCCAGGAAGTTTCATACCAGCTCACACTCTGCTGCAGAGTGAAAATCTCATTCTAAAATCACCCCTTCATTTTCAGGTGGACGCAATGATTAGTTTTATTGAATGAAAGGCCTAGGTTCAAGTAACTGAATTTTGTATGAGTAAAATTTTACATTTCTATGTAGTCATAATAACAGTTGTATTAAGTAACGTGAATTAAAACATGAGTATATTTGATTCTCAATGAAAAATCATCATGTCATATTTCTGTTAGGAGAATGAACAGTTTTTGACTTAACATTCATAAAAATAGCTATCTCTAGATGACTTGAAGTATCGGAACTTTAATCATTAATTACTCCATAATTACAATAGCAATTTTATTCCTGCCATGCGCCTGTAGTTTGCATTGGTACATCAGTTTTTAATCCAATACGTTTCT
The DNA here is from genome assembly GCF_023897955.1 of Schistocerca gregaria. Lineage (NCBI taxonomy): Eukaryota > Metazoa > Arthropoda > Insecta > Orthoptera > Acrididae > Schistocerca > Schistocerca gregaria. The sequence continues at coordinate 684,353,584 of NC_064923.1, forward strand.
TCATTCTATATGCTGGTGAGGCCCAATGTAAACAATGTCAAAACAACAATTTAAATTAGTGTAAATTACTAATATTACGTATATGCCCTCTTCGGGAGAGTGGAGATGAGATGGGAGTACGATACAGGATCCCAAAAAGGGGTTGTGGTATTACATGTTAAATATTTTCAGTGTTTGTATTTGAGATTGCTGGAAGAAAGAGACTATTGGGAAAGGAGCTAATGAAGACACTTTGAGTTACTGTGTGAGTGACAAATGTGGAAAGGACCAAATGCCAGGAGAACAGGCATGATTACAGTGATTGGATAGGGACCAATATGGATGAGTGAAAAAGGAACTTGATCTCTTTATAAATAATTGTGGATTGCTAAAGAAATTAACTATAGTTTGCATTTATACAGGCAGTAAAAAATTGGAGGGGAAAAGTATATTAAAATTATGTAATTACATATTCTTCTTGTATTTACATGTATAAAGGAAAATGTGTATAAACCATATGAATGTAGAAACAAAAATTAAACATAATAATTCAAGAACTTTTGTAAATGTTTCCTAAACATCTGTGATCTTCCATTTGAGCAAAATAAGACCTTTCCAACAGTTAATTAGGTTTCATATGGATGTTTCCTTTCCATCATATAATTAATTGCAGATGTACCAAAATTTTTACATGTTTTTGTAAATAATCCACATACATTACAGACATGTTTGCCAAAATTTTCCTTTCATATCTATCTTTTTACGTTACTTTCAGGATTATGTAAAATTATGAAAAACATTTCACTTTTGATCACAATGATCTCTATTAATCCATAGCAAAGCTTAGTTTTGTTACAAACCAGAAATGCAGGAACTTTAGATCAAGTGTAGATTATGATAGTAAGCCTGTTTGATGAAATTTGTGATTCTACCCTCTTCTCAGCTGTTTTACATAATAGTGCAAGCCTTAAGTACAATAGGGGATAGAAGAGCCTATGGAATTTGTGTGCTGTATGGAAACTAATGAGGAGGTATTGAATAGGATTGGGGAGAAGAAAAGTTTGTGGCACAACTTGACTAGAAGGGATCGGTTGGTAGGACATGTTTTGAGGCATCAAGTGATCACAAATTTAGCATTGGAGGGCAGTGTGGAGGGTAAAAATCGTAGAGGGAGACCAAGAGATGAATACACTAAGCAGATTCAGAAGGATGTAGGTTGCAGTAGGTAATGGGAGATGAAGAAGCTTGCACAGGATAGAGTACCATGGAGAGCTGCATCAAACCAGTCTCAGGACTGAAGACAACAACAACAACAATGGAAACGTTTGTTTAAATTACACAGCTTTCCAAGTTTTATTGTAATATTTTAGAACATAAATTTTATTTTTTGATTTTAATAGAAGGTAACTATCCTACAATTCTATTTGTTTCATTTGATCAGAAATGACACATGTTTCTCATTTTGCAATTGTTTAGGTACGGAACTTCTCATAACATTTTATTATTCATTAAATCAAGAAGTGTTATAATTTTTTAAAAGCAAACTCAGTTTTTCATAAAAAATAGTCATGTCAAAAAAAATATAATATGTGTATTACTTTGGTGTTGTGGCATACTCTGCAATTTTTATGAAAACTCCATGTCAAAATGATATATGATAGTGGGTAGTTATTTTTATTTTAATAAATTTTGTGGGTTCTAGATGTGTGGTTCCTTTGAAGCATTCATGCATATATGTGGAAAACTACATACAAAAGTTAATCTTTTAACTTACTAGTTCTAGAACAATCTTGAACTTCATCCTGTAATATTCTGTTAGTCTTTGTTTTGAGTTCAGGTGGGACAGTCTTTTCTTGGATGCAGAGTTATAAGTTATTCTTGGTGCTGTGGAAATAATGTGTGCCATATAAGACTTTTTATGGTGGAAAGTGTGATTTGTATGCAAAATGCATTCAAAATGTTTTAGAAACTTGTTACTTGAGGACAGTGATTAGTACAAAATCTGTGTATGCTCACAAGATGACTCTCTTAAGCACCGTGCAGAAAGCTGATTCATAAATTTCATTGTTTGTCATGTCTGTATGGTAAATAAACCAAAATTTGATGAAAAGAACAAGTCAACCCCCATATCATTGCTCCTGGGAGCAGGGAGTCAGCATGTAATTGAGGTTGATAGTATATACACAACTGACGTGAAAGCATTTACAGTGTGATGTATTTTCCTTAGTCACCACAGTACTTGTTTACTGTAATGTTACTGCACATTTTTGATGAGAGCAAAGTGCAATAATATTGTAGTTGAGTAGTATCTTCACTAATGTTCAACAAACCCGGATCTATATATCGTCTCCTAGAGAAGACAACATTATACTACTTGGCATTTACATGTTTCCTGTATTGTCCAACTTGTTATTTACATAGTTATATGACTAGCCAAAGAAATGCAATTCATTTTCATGACATGATGTGCTAGACATAACAGCTCTTAAAATTGTTAGTCCACACCTCAATTTGATGACTGTCATTGATGTAACATCTGACCATAATCCACTTCTGCACTGAATATCTCACACAATGGAACTGCAAGGCCAAAAACACATTCAACAGTAAACTGGAACAAATTTGCCTGTTGGATCAACAACATTAGACTAACAGAAGATGTACACAATGTAAAACTGACAGATCAAGCAATCAACACAATTACTGCCAAAATGAAAAAGGCTGCCAACGAAGCATCAACAAAAATCATATACAAAACCGTATACTACAAACCATTATCACCTGTGTTACATATCACAAATACTTAAAAAATAAAAGAGGGGGAAAGATCACAGAAATCCTGTAATCTTGTGTACAGAAATGAAATGCATATTCATCCAGAAAAGTTTTCAGAAGGACTGAAGAATGGAAAAGTGAAATTTTGGAGGATTGAAAGTTGATCATTTAACTATACTCCAGGGATGAGTGATAACTAATAAGAAATCTCTGAAACCCAAAGAAGCCAAAAAAAAAAAACTGCCTTACCAAACAATGTTCAACTTATGTTCGATCCACTGGAGAAAGCTGAACTATATGCAAGGACTTATGAAGACCAAAACACCCCAAATTTCCAGGATTTCCAAAACAATATAAACAAAGACAACAGTACCAAAGAAGTGGCTAGCAAAAAACATATCACAATCAGCAAAGACAGCTCAGAACTGACTTTTTTGTTCCCATTAATGGCAAGAAATTGGACATCAAACCAAAATATGAAGGAATTTCCCAGGCCTCAGTGCTGTCACTTGTACTTTTCACCATCTATGTCAATGACATACCCAAGCTGCCTAACATCATCCTTGTGCAATTTGCTGACAGCACATTCTTCATAACCGGCACTAGAGCCCTAAAAACAGCGATAAATTGTCTTCAACAACTGGACAGCCTAGAACTCTGAATCACGAAAAACAAAATAAAAATAAACTTACAAAAAACTAAGGGAATATTATTTATGAGAAGAAGACCAGTGCTTTGCACAAGACTGAAGATTTATGACCAAGAAGGTGACTGGACCAACCATACTTGATGCTTGGGAGTTACACTTGACAGGAATCTAACACACAGTCATCATATCACAACAAACAGAGAGAAGATCATCAAAACCATGCATGCACTCTACTCATTTTTAGTAGCAAGGATGTGCTCATCAAAACAAAACACAAGTAATATCTTACAACTATAATTTCCATAATTCTGTATGTGTGTTCTACTTGCAATACAACAAGCAAGACCAACATCAGTAAGCAGCAGTTACTACAAAACTGATATCTCAGGCCTATTCTCAAAGCTCTTAAATGGATCAGGATTTACACATTACGTGGAGAACTTAATACATCACGAACTGAACAAGAAATAAAAACCGGAACACAAAACTCGCAAGACAAATAGACTCACTAAGGCCATTCAGTTAGAAAATATAGCTACAATTGAGCCACAGCCCTAGCCGACATGGGGTAAAAGTCCCAAGAACTATAGTTACAATACCATAAACAAATTAAATGGAATGTAGGAAAGAAGTCTCCCAAGAGCCCACTGTCCTGCAGATAAAAAAAAAAAATTAAGACTGACTAAACCCTACCGTTCATCATGGAAGTCCAACTATCAGTGTGTAATGGTCATTCTTTTGGTTAGGCAGATGTGTTGTCAAACTTAATGGAAGTTTCTATTATGTAGAACAGCTTTTACTAATATACGAATGCATGGTTTCGTGGTGATATGTACTAATAAAAATCTCTCTAGATTCCAGCCATGTCAGGTGGTTTAAATTCCATAAGGTTTAGGCTAAGTACTCCTCAACCATTGTCAAGTGGTGACTGTCTTTTGGTTGCTATTACCATCCCTATAATAGTGCCTCTTTTGGTTGCTGTTATCATCCTCATAATAGTGCCTTATTTTACATCACTCATGCTTGCTCCAGCGCCATATAAGGAAATATCTTCATGTTTTCATTGTGTGCCTGCCTCAACCTTCCAACAATGGCTGGGCCCCAAGCTCTGCTTAACTGCAGGCCACTGCTTCCCCCTTTCCCAATAAAGATGGCAGCCTGCAGCTAAGCACGACGTGGGGCCATCAGAAGGTTGATGTGGGCCCATAATGAAAAAAAAAAAAAAAAATGTTGTATGGCACTGGAGCAAGCATCAGTGATATCACAGAAGGTGGTGCAGCTATATAAGGATGGTAGCAGCAACCAAAAGACAGTCACCACTTGACAATGGCTGAGGACTACTCAGCTACTTACAGTGACCTAGGGCTGGTTATTATACAAAGGAAAAATTATCTACTGGTTTAAAAAATAACAACCATAATCACTTAAATAATATTTCAGCATAGTGCAAAAACTGTCTTTTCAAACCTGAAACACTTAGATAGTACATTACTGCATTTACAACTTGTTTATAAATGCAGATAGCCGGCCAGGGTGGCCGAGCAGTTCTAGGCGCTACAGTCTGGAACTGCGTGACCGCTACGGTTGCAGGTTTAAGTAGTTCTAAGTTATAGGGGACTGATGACCTCAGAAGTTAAGTCCCATAGTGCTCAGAGCCATTTATTTATAAATGCAGATAAGTTAACATACAGACATAGCCCTCACTCTTACAGGTTCATCCATATGAGTATACCAACACTTCGTCTAGCAGACATTCTAAGGATATGTCAGCAACTATTGGGTAAGAGGATACTTGCAGGCCACGACCACCCATTGATGCTTCCACTGTGTGCCCTGTCAGTCTTCCCTGATGTGCAGTAGCATAAGGGTTCCGTTGAACTCATCTCCACTCTAGAGCACACTGTTGGTACTATGGACATTTTATTTACTCTGTTTTATTTATTTAACAAGCCAATGAGGCTACTTTGTTTTATGAGTGGAGTGTGCTCTCATTTTGTTAGTGCAATTTATGCACAGTAATATTAATTCCAGAAGGCCTGTAAAAATATTGTGCTATCTGGTTATTATGTTGTTTTCCCTTAGCATATTGGTTGTACAGCTGTGTGGATTGTCATTGTAACATTTTTTCCTGGTACATTGTAAAGACGAAGATGAGAGCTAGACTCTGTTGAAACTGATCATTGGAAAAATAAAATAAAATTATTACAACATACAATCTTGGCTGCCAAAAATTGTTATGTTGAGAATACTCTATCTGTAGTGAACTTTTGATGAAATGGTTATTGATGCAGTATTTTCATGGTGATGCAGTTAGGTGAGAGGTAACTGGGAGCAGAAGTTGTGGGTAGTTTCCTTCCATGGCACAAACAAGTAATGATTCAATGATACAAAGAGACATAGAATTTCAATATACAGGGTGTTTCAAAAAGATTATACATATTACAAAGTATTATTTTGCTCAAACTATCAATCGCTGCACCTCAGCTCGGCTGTTGGAGAAACGAATACATAGTCTAGTTTATATTAATAGCTGTTAGATGTCAGTTGTCGTATGTTTTTTATTGGTAACTGTCATATGTTTAAAATGGCTACTCTGCAGCAGAAATCATTTTGTGTTCTCAAGTTTGCGAGGTGCAATTCCGTGATTACAGTGAAAAGACGTTTCAGGTTGAGGTAGCAAATTGATCCTCCAAATAGGTGGAACATTTGCAGACTCTAGATACAGGATGTGTATGTAAAGGAAAGAGACCTGGCCGCCCTCGTGTTCCTTAGCAAATGTGTGGCATTTTGTAACGAGATTCTTGATGCTATTGACAATGACAACACTTTCGCACAACACATCCTTTTCAGCGATGAACCAACTTTCCATGGTAGTGGTCAGGTAAACAAACACAATGTTCAAATTTGGTGCCTACAAAACCCACATGCAGCCACTGAACATGTACAAGATTCACCCAAAGTCAATGTGTTTTATGCAATATCCCGATCATCTGTTCACAGCCCATTCTTCTTCGATGGAAACAGTTAACGGTCCCCAGTATCTCGCAACGTTATAAAACTGGTTGTTTCCGAGGCTGCACGAAGACAACTTAATTTTTCAGCAAGATGAGGGACCCCCTCACTGGAGTTACGAAGTGCATGAACATATGAATGAAACTACTAAACCGTTGGATTGGTCTTCAAGGAGCTGGCGACTTAGCATGTCTCAGCTGAGCTCCACGGTCACTGGATTTGACACCCTCTGACTTCTTCCTGTGGGGTTAACCTGGAAGAGTTGAAGAGCTGGATCCATACTGCTATAACATCAGTGACAAAGGACATGGCTTGCCCGAGTATGAGAGGAATTTGAGTACTGATGTGATATTGTTCGTGTTGCTGATGGAGGACATATGAAACATTTGTAATCTGAACTTGAGAGGTTTGTAAATATGTGTGTAAAATTTCATATTTGTATGTCTTAAAGTTTACTAAATGTATGCATTTGAAATACGTACATTCTTCTTCAGAAACACTGTACATCTTTTATTTTACACAGCATGGTACAAAAACTGTAGTGCCTCAAGAATTTTGGTGTAAAGTCTAAAAACACTAGGCCTTCCGCCATGAGAAACACCTGATATTTTAGGAGTGCAGGAGAGTGAGAATGTTTCTACCGATCCACCTGCTTCTATATGCATGTTGGAAGTTTGTTATTAGAAGACTGTAAGAGGGGCGAGTCACTGACGATGACAAGTATTTGCCACCATGCCACAGGATATGTGATGAAAACTCAAGGAATAACTATGTAGTATTCTTTGATGTGTTAGTGAAAGTGATTATTGTAGAAAAAGAGAAGAAAACAATTGACTATATACTTTTAATTTACTTCATGTCTTAGCTTTGCGTGAGGCTGGACAAATATGATGTCCATAAATTATTGGATTATTACAACTTACCCCATGAACCATCGACCTTGCCATTGGTGGGGAGGCTTGCGTGCCTCAGCAATACAGATGGCTGTACCATAGGTGCAACAACAATGTAGGGGTATCTGTTGAGAGGCCAGACAAACTTGTGGTTCCTGAAGAGGGGCAGCAGCCTTTTCAGTAGTTGCAGGGGCAACAGTCTGGACGATTGACTGATCTGGCCTTGTAACACTAACCAAAACGGCCTTGCTGTGCTGCTACTGTGAATGGCTGAAAGCAAGGGGAAACTACAGCCGTAATTTTTCCTGAGGGCATGCAGCTTAACTGTATGGTTAAATGATGATGGCGTCCTCTTGGGTAAAATATTCCATAGGTAAAATAGTCCCCCATTCGGATCTCTGGGCGGGGACTACTCAAGAGGACATCGTTATCAGGAGAAAGAAAACTGGCGTTCTATGGATCGGAGTGTGGAATGTCAGCTCCCTTAATCAGGCAGGTAGGTTAGAAAATTAAAAAAAGGAAATGGATAGGTTAAAGTTAGATATAATGGGAATTAGTGAAGTTCGATGGCAGGAGGAACAAGACTTTTGGTCAGGTGAATACAGGGTTATAAATACAAAATCAAATTGCTACAACACACAGCATAGTGAACGCATTATTATGTCCAAGATAGACACGAAGCCCATGCCTACTACAGTAGTACATGTTTATATGCCAACTAGCTCTCAGATGATGAAGAAATTGATGAAATGTATGATGAGATAAAAGAAATTATTCAGATAGTGAAGGGAGACGAAAATTTAATAGTCATGGGTGACTGGAATTCAACAGTAGGAAAAGGGAGAAAAGGAAACATAGTATGTGATTATGGAATGGGAGTAAGGAATGAAAGAGGAAGCCGCTTGGTAGAATTTTGCACATAGCATAACTTAATCGTAGCTAACACTTGGTTCAAGAATCTTATAAGAAGGTTGTAGACATGAAAGAATCCTGGAGATACTAAAAGGTATCAGATAGATTATATAATGGTGAGACAGAAATTTAGGAACTAAGTATTAAATTGTAAGACATTTCCAGGGGCAGATGTGGACTCTGACCACAATCTATTGGTTATGAACTGTAGATTAAAACTGAAGAAACTGCAAAAGGTGGGAATTTAAAGAGATGGGACCTGGATAAACTGACTAAAGCAGAGGTTGTACAGAGTTTCAGGGAGAGCATAAGGGAACAATTGACAAGAATGGGGAAAGAAATACAGTAGAAGAAGAATGGGTAGCTCTGACGGATGAAGTAGTGAAGGCAGCAGAGGATCAAGTAGGTAAAAAGACGAGGGCTAGTAGAAATCCTTGGGTAACAGAAGAAATATTGAATTTAATTGATGAAAGGAGAAAATATAAAAACGCAGTAAATGAAGCACAAAAAAAGGATAAAAAACGTCTCAAAAATGAAATCGACAGGAAGTGCAAAATGGCTAAGCAGGGATGGCTAGAGGACAAATGTAAGGATGTGGAGGCTTATCTCACTAGCGGTAAGACAGATACAGCGTACAGGAAAATTAAAGAGACCTTTGGAGAAAAGAGAGCCACTTGTATGAGTATCAAGAGCTCATATGGAATCCCAGTTCCAAGCAAAGAAGGGAAAGCAGAAAGGCGGAAGGAGTATATAGAGGGTCTATACAAGGGCGATGTACTTGAGGACAATATTATGGAAAGGGAAGAGGATGTAGATGAAGATGAAATGGGAGATATGATACTGCGTGAAGAGTTTGACAGAGCACTGAAAGACCTAAGTCGAAACAAGGCCCCAGGAGTAGACAACATTCAATTGGATCTACTGACGGCCTTGGGAGTGCCAGTCCTGACAAAACTCTACCATCTGGTGAACAAGATGTATGAGACAGGCGAAGTACCCTCAGACTTCATGAAGAATATAATAATTCCAATCCCAAAGGTAGCAGGTGTTGACAGATGTGAAAATTACTGAACTATCAGTTTAATAAGTCACAGCTGCAAAATACTAACGCGAATTCTTTACACACGAATGAAAAGACTGGTAGAAGCTGACCTCGGGAAGATCAGTTTGGATTCCGTAGAAATGTTGGAACACGTGAGGCAATACTGACCCTATGACTTATCTTAGAAAATAAATTAAGGAAAGGCAAACCTACGTTTATAGCATTTGTAGACTTAGATAAAGCTTTCGACAATGTTGACTGCAATACTCTCTTTCAAATTCTAAAGGTGGCAGGGATAAAATACAGAGAGCGAAAGGCTATTTACAATTTGTACAGAAACCAGATGGCAGTTATAAGAGTCGAAGGACATGAAAGGGAAGCAGTGGTTGGGAAGGGAGTAAGACAGGGTTGCAGCCTCTCCCCGATGTTATTCAATCTGTATATTGAGCAAGCAGTAAAGGAAACAAAAGAAAAATTCGGAGTAGGTATTAAAATCCATGGAGAAGAAATAAAAACTTTGAGGTTCGCCGATGACATTGTAATTCTGTCAGAGACAGCAAAGGACTTGGAGGAGCAGTTAAATGGAATGGACAGTGTCTTGAAAGGAGGCTGTAAGATGAACATCAACAAAAGCAAAACAAGGATAATGGAATGTAGTCGAATTAAGTCGGGTGATGCTGAGGGAATTAGATTAAGAAATGAGACACTTAAAGTAGTGAAGGAGTGTTGCTATTTGTGGAGCAAAATAACTGATGATGGTCGAAGTAGAGAGGATATAAAATGTAGACTGGAAAGTGTTTCTGAAGAAGAGAAATTTGTTAACATTGAGTATAGATGTAAGTGTTAGGAAGTTGTTTCTGAAAGTATTTGTATGGAATGTAGCCATGTATGGAAGTGAAACATGGACGATAAATGGTTTGGACAAGAAGAGAATAGAAGCTTTCGAAATGTGGTGCTACAGAAGAATGCTGAAGATTAGATGGGTAGATCACGTAACTAATGAGAAGTTATTGAATACAATTGGGGAGAGGAGAAGAGATGAATACACTAAGCAGATTCAGAAGGATGTAGGTTGCAGTAAGTACTGGGAGACGAAGAAGCTTGCATAGGATAGAGTAGCATGGAGAGCTGCATCAAACCAGTCTCAGGGCTGAAGACAACAACAACAACAACAACAACACAACCTATGATATTGTACTTGTGTTTTATCAAGTCTGACGTTTAAAGACACCAGTTGGCTTGGCAGAGTTTACATACTTATGTGAAAATTGCTTTGTGTTGAGAGTTGAAAATATATCATGAATGAATTGAAAGTGCTCCATGAGTACACAAATTATTTCAAGAATAGAGAAGTAGCTTAATAAATTCCTGTAACGTGCTATAGTCTTCGGAGAAGCAGCTTTTAGAGATCGATATAACTGATTACCCAGAGAAGAGGATCGGCTGTACAAAATATGTAAGTCAACTGTGAGAGACGTGCGAGTCTTGCACCCCAGTACCACACTGTCTTGTGTCTTCAAAAAAATGTTAAAAAACAGTCAGTCACTTCATCCAAATTAACTGTTTTCAGTGCGGACACTTCACTCTGCACTATCATCGCTGGTCAGTAATAGTCTTTGGGGCGCTGTCCCCACAATTCTGGTAAGCATCCCACAAGAATGTGTAGTAGATGTCAAAACTATACACATGGAATTTCAAACCTGCCAAGATGAGCTCGCACATGACAGTCCACTTTACTGTGTTGACAGTCTAGGCACACCTTTGTCCATTCCTGACAATCATGCTTAACACATGGCCAAACAAAATAATCAGTAATGATCGGAGTTGTTGCCCTTATGCCTGGGTGGCTGAGATTATGTAGTGTGCTGAAAAACACGCATTGCACCAATGGAGGTATATTAGGCGAATACATTGTTGTGACATGTCATATAGAAGAATTGCTTCCATTCCTGGAATCAGTCTGAGTTCTGTCTTGAGGTTAGTTGACACATCCTCAGGCAATGTACCAGTTGTCTGATTGCATTCCTGTTGTTCTGCAGCTCTGTTGAAGTTGAGGGTGAGGGATATGGTGCTGACTCACTACAAGTAATCCATGATGATGTTATCTGCCCCACAGAGGTGGCAGACATCCATAGGATACTGTGTAATCAGATAAAGATGTTGAAATTGTCTCAAGTGACCGTAGGTGAAGGATGTTGAATGGCGTCCACCAGAGGTTTATGAGTAGTACAGATAATCTATGACATCCCTCAATATCCTCACAAAAATAGCAGCATACAGCCTCGTAAACCACGAGTAGTTTTTTGTCAAAAGAAGACCAAATTGTCAGTGAGGCTGTAAGCTTCTATAGAAAAATCTCAGGGATTGTGTATCACCTACTACTTCCTACTGGAGGATAGCACCTAAAGCTGTGTCATTTGCGTCCATCATAATTGTAAGCTCTGCATCTGGTACCAGGTGCCTTGATGCAGGCAAATGCTGATAGCTTTTTCAGTGTCCATAATACACTGATTAGCCAGAACATTATGAGTACCTATGTATAGCCATTACATATACGTTTGGAATGGATAACGGAGAGTCAAGGAGGCTTTGGTAGATCGAACATATCCCAGATGTGCTCGATCAAACAAATCTGTCAAGTTGGGGGGGGGGGGGGGGCAGCACATCAATAGGAATTAACCACTGTGTTCCTTGAACCACTATCACACTCCTGGCCTTGTGAAATGGTGAATTATCTTGTTGAAAAATGCCACTGCCATTGGTAAACATGATTGTCACGATGAAGGGGTGTATGTGGTCTGGAACCAGTGTCTCATACTCCCTGGCTGTCATGCAGCCTTTTACGAGCTCCACTGAACCCCATCAATAACCACATGAATGTTCCCCAGAGCATAATGGAGCCACCGCCAGCTTGTCTCCATCCTGGAGTACTGGTGTCAAAAAGCTGTTCGCCTGGGAAGATGACTGATTCACACCTCACCCTCAGTTTGATGAAAAAGGTATCAGGATTCATCAGACCATGCACTGTTCTGCCATTGTGCCAACATCCAGTGCCGACGGCCATACACCCATTTTAGTCGTAGTTGCCGATGTAATGGTGTTAATGTTGGAACATGCATGGCTGTTAGTTTGGAGGCACATTATTAGGATTGTTTGGTGCACTATTTGTTCAGACACAATTGTAATTTGTCCAGAATTAAAGTCTGATGTTAGTTCCACCACAGTTCGCCACCTGTCCTGTTTTTCCAGTCTGCCCAGCCTATGATGTCCGAGGGATGGCTGCCCACCCCACTTCTGGATGTGGTTTCATCTTGGTATCACCATGTGTTGAAACACTCACCACAGTGCTCCTTAAATACCTGACAAGTTGGGCAGTTTGGGAAAATCTTATGCCAAGCCAACACAATCTGCTCTTGGGCAAATGCAGATCATGCATCTTCCCCATTTTACACATGGAGAGCACACTCACTGACACTATGTGCACCGTGCGTGTCTAACTAGAGGACATTCCTGGCCAGGTGACGCTGATATGGCCTGGACGGATTTATATCAACAGTAGGTTTATAGGCATAATGTCTTGGCTGATCAGTGTAATCTATAGTTTCCTTGCATGTGAGGCCTGACAAGGGTGTTCATTATCGGTGCTTCAAAATGAGCAGCTTATGGGGATACCATCTGTAAAAATTAAGGATTCCCAAGAATCATTGAATATCGTGATATGTGCAAGGCGGTGGCAGCCATTGGGTCAGTTGCATTTGGTAGAGGGTAATGAGAATGCATTTGAGATGAACTTTGTGGCTCTGATGACCATGGGGAAAAAATCAGAATGTCATCTAAAAACACATAGCTTCAGCATAATTTAAAAAATACCCCGTCGATGAACCATTGCCAGGTCTGAGTTGCACATATTTTCTTTTTTTGTTTTTGGCCATTTGGCACCTTCAGAAACTCAAATAAGCTGAACGGCATGATTATGGCCATTTTAGCAACATTTTTTGGTTGCAAAGATATCTGGTCTGGTAGTATGCCTTTTTACAATCCCTCATGGAAAAACTGTTGCCCCTGTGAGTGCATGAGTAAAGTTCTGTGTATTTGGTAAGGGTAACTGTTGTAAATCACGCATGAGTTAAGTGTTCTATAATCTCCACATATTCAAACAGAACCATCTTTCTTCATTATTAATTTAATGAGACATGCCTGTGCACTGTCTGATGGCCATACAACGCCCATGTGCAACCTGTCATTTACTACTATCTTAAAAGCTAGCAGGAGGGTTGGAGCAAGGTGGCATGCCTTGTACCAAACAGAGGGACCCACTGCCATACTGATGTGTACATTGTACCATTTTTAATACTGACTAATAAAGTAGAGCCCGTGATGCATTACGTCAAGCACTATCATGGCATCTGTTATAGGCATGGTGTAGCTGTCTTCAGACCATAGCAATACTACTGTCCTGGGGTTTCGCTGCAGAATGGTCATCTTGAAAGTTCATAATTGTGGCACGGTAGATGCGCAGCAGTCACATACATTATGGTAGGTATAGCAGGGTCGGGCATGACATCCAAACTTCATTTGTGCATGGCGTACAAGCCAAGGCCTGGCCTGTCTCAGCTTTGTCATTCTTGGAAGTACCCAGAACAGTGTGGCATTTCATTGAGTACTGCAGCATGGCATTTTTCAGTCAGCACAACTCTCTTTGCTTCACCCAGAATTGTGATGTTGGCACACAAAGAATTTAAAGATTTAGTTGACAATGAAAGGGCAAAAAATTACAATGATCAAAAGATGGGATTCATCATTCTATACATCAACTGGTGGCATGAATAACAAAATTTGTGAAGTTGCCTGCATAATTCCACTGTCAGATGCAACAATTTTCAATGGACCTGAACAAAGAGTATGGAGACATTATAATTACTGCAAAGTGCTTTGTTTAAGTCAAGGGCCATGCCTAAAATGATTTTTCAATTTAAAAGTGCTATTGTTTAATTTATGGAGAAAAAATGAGTACAGGAACGAAAATTAGAACATTTGTAATGGATTGCAGACATTGCATTTTAAGTGGACTTGAATGAACACTGCCCACAGTAGGACATTGCAAGATGAGAAACAATTGCTTTCTCATTTAATGGGGGTGCATTCAAAAAGAAAATTGAATTGTAGAAGGGACACTTTCTGACAAACACAGACCAGGTCTCTAAGCCCACTAGCATTAAAGAATTCATTGTGGCCTTGAAAGAATTACAAGGATTGTTTTGTAAATGTTTTGAGGCCGTTTGCCATTTCAGTTGACAGTGCCCCTGTGGGTGTAACTGACTGATCTGCAAAGTAATTATCATTTTAAACAGAAGTCCCTTTAGTGTTAAGACTGTCCAGGACATTTACTTTGATTTGCTCAGATAGTTTCCATGTCTAAATGGTGAAGTCACAAAAGTACTAAAACATTTCAACCAACATGCGTGAAAGATGTTTCTTAGATTATGAAACTAAATAAGATAAGATTACTTGGCAACTTGAGAGTGAAGATCTGTGAAATTGTCTGTGTCTGTCCATATACCAAAAATGTGCAGCAGATAAAAATTAGATTATGTCTACAACACACCAAAAATAATTAAATAATAGTGAAAGTTTTTTTTTGTCTGTGTTGTTGATAAATGTTAAATATAAAACAGAGTCATATGCAGTGTGACTTTAGTGCCAATTAAATGTGGTGCGTTCTCAGTTTCCCCCTCAGTCTGCATGTTGGGGAAATGTGCAGCAAGGCTGTGCATTACACCACTTGTACCAAGGAATGGATCGCAAGCAAATTCTTGGGCACCCCTGCGGTACAGTATGCCCCATCAGAATATTATTTGCTCTCACAAACACTACGAATTTATAGTTTCGCTGCACATGGCGTCAATGTAGCACAATAGTTGAGAGTAAGGACCGGACATAACGTATGCCTGTATATACAATATTGTAGGTGTAAAATCAGTCTGTACATATGTAGACCATGAGGGATCACCAAAATTCACTGTATTAAGTTTGGAGAAACAGTTCACAGTTAAAGACTGCCATTGTTGCATCACACTCACTGTGATCTGTGCAGCAATGTTAGCACTCAGGTCCTGTTCTAATCTACACACTGTTTGTTGTTGCGAGTACCGAGTTCCTTTAATAGCCCATATAATCGGAGCATACCCCATATAATCGAAGCCCTCCCCCCAAGAACCATGGACCTTGCCCTTGGTGGGGAGGCTTGCGTGCCTCAACGATACAGATAGCCGTACTGTAGGTGCAAGCACAACAGAGGGGTATCTGTTGAGAGGCCAGACAAATGTGTGGTCCCTGAATAAGGGCAGCAGCCTTTTCAGTATTTGCAGGGGCAACAGTCTGGATGATTGACTGATCTGGCCTTGTAACAATTTAGATATAGTGGGAATTAGTGAAGTTCGGTGGCAGGAGAAACAAGACTTTTGGTCAGGTGAATACAGGGTTATAAACACAAAATCAAACAGGGGTAATGCAGGAGTAGGTTTAATAATGAATACAAAAACAGGATTGTGGGTAAGCTACTACCAACAGCATTATTGTGGCCAAGATAGACACAAAGCCCATGCCTACTACAGTAGTACAAGTTTATATGCCAACTAGCTCTGCAGATGACAAAGAAATTGAAGAAATGTATGATGAGATAAAAGAAATTATTCAGGTAGTGAAGGGATATGAAAATTTAATAGTAATGGGTGACTGGAATTCGACAGTAGGAAAAGGGAGAGAAGGAAACATAGTGGGTGAATATGGACTGGGGCTAAGAAATGAAAGAGGAAGCCGCCTGGTAGAATTTTGCACAGAGCGCAACTTAATCATAGCTAGCACTTGGTTTCAGAATCATGAAAGGAGGTTGTATACATGGAAGAACCCTGGAGATACTAAAAGGTATCAGATAGATTATATAATGGTAAGACAGAGATTTAGGAACCAGGTTTTAAATTGTAGGACATTTCCAGGGGCAGATGTGGACTCTGACCACACTCTATTGGTTATGAACTGTAGATTAAAACTGAAGAAATTGCAAAAAGGTGGGAATTTAAGATGGGACCTGGATAAACTGACTAAACCAGAGGTTGTACAGAGTTTCTGGGGGAGCATAAGGGAACAATTGATAGGAATGGGGAAAGAAATACAGCAGAAGAAGAATGGGTAGCTGTTGTTAAATATCACGAATGGGGTGAAAACTTCGCCATGGAATAATTTACATGAAATAATTATACAGTTTTTACTAATCAGCATTTTTTTATGATGTATTGAGAGGTCATATTTCAGATTTTGTTGCCTTTTAGTTTCATGTTTGTATATATCAGCACTTAGTTGCCGTTTCTAGGATTAGTCTTGCTTAAGCATATTCTAGTTTGTTGGTACAATACGTACAGAATAAATACATGGTGATTTTAAAACACCCTTTCAATACATTACGGGAACCACCGTTATTCACTAATGTTGTTAAGGATGAATCTTTATATACTGTGATAGATGAGGGAATGTTTGTGAAAATAGGCGTACGAAGTGGGAAGGGCTACTAACCAATTTAATTTTTAATGAGCAAAATAATTAACATTTCATTTTCATTGTTACTAATGTAGGCACAAAGTAATCACTTCAGTATACAACCACAATTATAAAAGTGCATTGTGTTTTTTGTAGTAATTATGAATCTATTCCAACACTGTGATCAGAATACTTACGTAATGTGAAGGTGCTGTCTTACTTAATGTTTGCCACTGTCATGAAATTCTGTACAAGTGTATGATGTCTTGTACATGTTGTGCATATTCTTTCTAAAAAGGCAATTTGTTTGTTCACATTGTCAGTTTTGACAAACATACCACAGCTGTAGTAATTATAAAGGATTTGAGACACTACTTCAGATATTGAGCTCATCTTGCTGCTATTGTACTTGGATTTGTGTATGTAGTGATGTATAAATACTCTACAGTTTTTGAAAACATTTTTCATGCACCAGTTATCTTATTTATGCAATTGGATACTGTATTGGTAGGCCTTTTTGAATACGTTCCTACTAACATACATATCCATCCCTCCGACATTTATAGTTTCATCTGTTTAATGCCTCTGTCATTCCTTAATTGTATACAATGCTAATTAGGGTGTACGAATTGTAGGAAAAAAGCAATCTCTAATGTAGAGTTCAAGCAGGATACAAGCAAAGGAGTTGAAGAAAGAAGACTATGCCAGGAGACAAGAAACAGGGGTGAAGAAGATGTGTCACATACAACAAAAACAATTACATAGTATGCAGGGGCACCTGTAATAAAAGATACCTGTCGATTCAGTTCGTCTAGTGTCTACACAATTCAGACACCTAGAATGTATATTTTTTCTTTTACATTTATGTATCAGCAGAATCTCCTGTATAAAATTGTATGCACAAAATTCAGGGAGTGTGCGCAATGAAACAGACCAAGACTCACATACTGAATAATATGATAACCACAACTAAAATATTTAACGATACACTTGTCTATTTCGTCTTTTGTAGTAAACCTGTCCATTTTTATATTACGCTAGTGCTAATCAATTATGCTAATTTTCCTGTATTTTTTCTTTCATTTACACTCATCTATAAATTAAATATCTAACCAAATGAAATAATAATAGATGTTCTTACATCACTGGATTGTTAAAATCACGATTCATGTAATTTTCATATAAAGGCGCCAGATTTTGAAGAACTGTATTTACTGGAAAGATGATTGTACAAATTAATATCCTAATTCTCGTGGGAAATATTAAAGCTCAAAGTAAATAAAAAAATAGGTAAGTTAAATTTGAGAAGTTTGCTAATATCACAAAAAAAGGCTGATAAAATTGTCATTGTGATAGCCTGAATGGTAAAGGAAATTTTAACATGACCCTCATAGCACAATTATCTGGGTTATAAAATTGTTATTATGCTACATGTCTTAACTAGGAGGTTAGCACTAATCCATTGTTGAAAGTTAATATAAGCATATGTGCATTGCAGTTCAGTTTGGGACAGTTTTTGCTCAGTTCAACACAGTTGTGTCTCAGTTTTGCCACAATATTTTCTCAGTCTGATTGTTAATGAAAAGTTCTGTAATGGAGAACAGAAGAAACAACAAATAAATTTTGGATACTGAAAAATTTTGGTTATGAGAACCTAATTTCTAACGATGTAAGGATGCGACTTATATGAAGATAACCAATGCAATACTTTCTACACCAAACAAAACGAATGTGTCAATATGATCAACAATCATCAACACCTCTGACACATCAAGATCAGTATTTTAATAATACTGATTCATTTTCCTCCTTCGATGTTTATCTTTTACAATAACTTCTGTAAATTAATGCGAAGATTGAAATTAATGCACTTAAATTTATGTCTTAGTCACGAGCAGGAAGGTTTTAAGAGTATCGGTTATACACCATCTACAATGCTCTGAAGCACCAGTGTGCACTTTTAAGGTGGTGACTAATATTTTGTCCAGTAAGCTTATATGTTTTAGGGACTTGCCACACATTGTACAGGTCTTCCATAAAAAATGATAAAAGTCGAGTTACACAATGATTTACCTTTCCTCTTGCTATGTGATGAAGGGAACAACAATACAATAGTGATAGTGGAAAAAGTGCAAAGAGTACAAGTTTCATTCATTCCATTTTATTAAATATTAAATTGTGAATACAGACTGGTTTATTTTAATAAGAGTTGCATCTGCGGCAATAAAATGTCTCGTGAGTGGGCACATGACCAGCATGGTTGCCACTGGAATGAACAAGACAGAGCACACTAGTGTAATAAAATCACATTTGCTGGCAGATGAAAATTATTGAAGTCAAGAAACATCACTTCGCATGTGAAAAAAGTTTTATGGAATGTACTTCTGACTTGGCCATTCCACACATGTATTTCTGGTGCTGTATTCTGATTCATTATTATTTAACTGTCCCTGTTAACATATGACAGAAACTGAAAGGATATTATGTACAACTGAACTGGGACGAACTGCAACTTTTTGTTCCATACATACACACATACATACATTCTTATACAAGTTTTTGATGACAGTAATGACAAAATGGGAAATAAGCTCTTGTAGCAATTAGCATGGCCATGAACAGACCATTACATTAGTGATCTTTCTTAACCTGTCTGCTTACAAATGACCAGTATCACAGAGTGGCTGTACCAAATTGTACTCCTCATCTTGTGAGAATCAACACCTGGAATGGAGACAAGTGGTGTACAGTCCTAATAACAGTTTTACAAAAACCACATGAGATTATTTCTATCAGAAGTATAAACTTGTAGTGTATTACTAAATTATGTAATTTTATAGAAAATGTTATCAAATATTAATTTAAGCCAAAATATTTCCACCATAATTTCTTTTTCAAGAAATTTCATCTGACAGTCAATTGCCTCCTGGTGTGTCAGACTCACAAAATACATACTCCAAATATTTCTTTTCATGCACAGATTTGTCCATTGTTTCACAGTTTGTCTTAGATCGCATGAAATTACTTCTTATAAATTCAAAATTCAGTCACCTTTTTATGTTGTGATTACACACCAATTAAGTACAATGAGATTTTGAAATGAATTAGGTTTTTTGAGTGATAATAGTTCACTGCTAACTCTACTCATTATCATCTTAATTTTAAAATGTCAAATTGTACCATGAACTCTACATTACCAGAGTTCCTTTATGAAATACCTCTGGAATTTTCATCAGGCAGAAACCAAAACCACATACCCACATAAATGAAATGCAACTATGCCTTGTAACAGAGTGTGACAGTGATAATTAAAACATTAATCAGATGCTGCCCCCCCCCCCCCTTCCCGCCCTTGAAATCTACTCACTAAAGTGTATATTGTAACTAACTAAACTCTCTTTATAGCTTGGGAGTTGATAAGTACAGGTAATATAGCCTTGTAACTATCATCTTATGTAAATTTGAAATGTAACATGCTTCAATACCAGAAGGGTAATTATACAAAAGAAAAGAGTATTTGGGAGAACTTCCAGTTTAAGGGTACTGAAAAAAAGCTATATTTTGCTTTCTGTTATTACCAACACTAGTAACACGTCAAATATGCAGTTCATCAGTAAATTCATCAAAGCTGAAAAGGTGGAGTCTTAAGTCGCTGTCATGCTCTTCCTCTCTGTGCTGAACACATTTACAGGAATAAGTGAAAATGGCACTCTTAGTTAAGAAAAGATCACATCTTTTGTAGTTCATTACAGTTCATGTGCAAATGTTAATTACTTAAATTCATGGATAAAGTTCAAAAATATCCAGTTATTTTTTGACAGCTTCAAGAAAAAAGGTCATGAGCACTATGTGAGGATTTCTGCACTGAATCACTGGTTAAAAAGTCTGTGCCAAAACAGTGAAGCTGCAGGATGGAATTAAAAGCAATCACAACAACACTGCAGTGTGACAAACAGAAATGGAAGATGAATTAAAAAATGCTTGTGAACTCAATCACAATGCTGGAAAATAATACTAGTATATTTTAACTTGCACAATTAAATTATTCGTTTCTTAGTGGGTAAAAGCCTAAACTCCATAGGGTGGAGGAAGATAGGGTGAAACCTCCATTAGGACCATGCCTAATAAACCACTGTCATGTGCAAAAACATGACCATTTTCTTACTTCTATTATTTCTAGTCTGGATTCTATATCCTTTTCAGTGTCATTCATGCAATATCACAAATTTACATTTATACATACATTTCCTAATAACACAAAAAGCTGTTACACATAATGAAAAATGAGCATCTTCTTTCAAGGTTAATCATTCTAGTTTAGCTTGTAGAAATGTAAATTTCATGAAAACACCGTATCACAATTCATAATCACATACAATTGACACAATATTCTCAAGTGCCATAAGAATTAACATAAAATGTATTGTGTGGAAACAAATGATTGCAGTGTTTCCAAAAGTTCCATTGGTCACATTTGTTTCATGACTCCAAAGCTCATTATTTTGCTAATGTCATTACAGACTCAGTCTTCTATCCACAACAGCTGTATGGACAAATAAAATAGTAGGCACAATGAGTATATGTTTTTGTAACTACATACTACAGTATTGACTGAAAACTCTAATTACATCATTTGTTCACACATAAAGCATAACAATACAGCAATATTAAAACAACTCAAAACTGCATTGTGCATAAACAGTAGATGGGGATCTTTTGTGATTTCTGATTTATGGACATTAGGCTGTGGACTAAGGCAAGTTTCAGTGTCTAAAAATTTCATCTTGTAAAGCTGGAGACATCTTGAGGTTATAAAGACATCTTCAGTTGACTTTCAAACTTAAAAAACTGTTCAATTTGCTGAGACTGATTTTGAAAATCAACTAATGACATCTTTCTAGTCTCTGAGAATTTCTTCAGCATTAGGAGATGAAATAATCAGCACTCTAACGTGCTTTAAGCCATAGCCTAATGCCCAAAGTTGCTAAGAATGTAAATACCGGCTGTGAAACCAGCATTGTATGGCCAATGGCTAGGGACATCAGCATGTAACTAAGCTGGACATCACTGTGCAATTACAAAAACATTTATGTTGTATACACTGTACACTTTCATGAGAAATTTCAAGACACAAACAGCATTCAGATTGCTTAGGCTAGACAAAAACCAAAAACTAACGCCCTGTTCTGTTAGTACCAGAATAATGACAGACCAGAAAGATCATATGTTATAAGTAACACAAATTAAAATTGGATGATTACTTTTGTGGTATACAGCACTTTATAAAGTTCTGTTTAACTATTCCAGTATAATACAGCTGACCTAAACAATAAAGTAGGTTATATACATATATATAAAATATAAGAACAGAAAGACTAGTACTGTTGATGAAATAAGTTTTCGAGGGCTGCAACTATTACTTTAAGCTACTTCAGACTTGAAGCCAGTGAGTATATGTTTGTGGATTCTGTAAAACATAATAAAATATTTATTGTTCCCTTTCTGTCCTCATATTCTTCACTAACTCAATTACCAGTAGTCACTGAAAATGTTTGTTTCACTTTTGAAGATCAGCTTACTGTGTTGGTAATAAATGTGGGCCTAAAGTTCATACAACTTTCATCCTACTGTCTTAGATAACACATGAAACAAATAAAAATAGTACCTGAAAACTAGTGTTTAATCTGTGGTGATGTATTCACGATAGCTTGCCAATATCCCATGGTGACTAAGAAAGTGAAAACTCACTTCCTGCTAATTTTTCCAACTGTGATATTATACATGGAAATTGTTTTGATAAACTGGCAGGTATAACAACAGTTTCAAAACTGAATTGTGTATCAATAAGAAATAAATCAGTCGAATACAATAATTGACATATTACATTCCAGTTCATGAAACAAAATCATTTGGAATGTAATATCACCTTCTTTTAAACTTTTCTCTCTCTCTTTTAACAAAATTTCTCCAGTTAAATGTGTTATTAAGTAACCTTATTCACAAGTGGTCATACTGGGTAATTACACTTGTATTTGTTTGCATGGATAAATACATGCCAATGTGCAAATTTAAACTATTAAAAAACCCCACTTTCTTTTAAACAACTTGCAGAACTAATACACAAACAGCTTACTCTGTTAAATATCTGTGATTATCATAACTTTTTGCACCAAACTGTATCTATAATCAGAAATTATAATTAAAATCTTCAACTAGTCATTCATGAACAATTTCTACTGTAACTTCAGTTTTGTAACTGCTGGAGGAGGAGGAGGAGGAGGAGGAGGAGGAGGAGGAGGAGGAGGAAGGGGGGGGGGGAGAAAGGTGCTTTAGGAAATCCTCCTTTCAGTTAAAAATTGAACAATGGAAAATCCAAGATGAATGTAACAATATTATGAAAGAATAGTTGCTACTCATCTTATTGACAGATGCTGAATCACTGATAGGCACAACAAAAAAGACTAAAAAAATTAGCTTTCGGCCAACAAGGGCTTTGTCGAAGATACAACGAACTCTCTCTCTCTCTCTCTCTCTCTCTCTCTCTCTCTCTCTCTCTCTCTCTCTCTCTCTCACACACACACACACACACACACACACACACACACACACACAAACACAAACACAAAGTGCGCGCAGGCGTAGTATCTCCACTGAAGACCTTGTTGGCTGAAAGCTCATTTTCTGACAATCTTTTTGTTGTGCCTATCTGCAACTCAGCATCTTCGCTTTATGGTGAATAGCAACTATCTTCCTCATAATATTGTTACATTCTTTTCAGTTAACTACACCCACAAGTACATTGTTCAACATGAACCTGCAAATGTCTGTGAACACCTTACATAATGCAGACACTGTTCTCAACACTATTAACAAAATTTTGCTCAAACACGAGCTTTGTGTTTCAACAAATGTAATGTCTCTACAAAATGGTCCTGTCGTAACTAAATTTTGAGTAGTTGCTGATGAATAACAAAGCATTTATTATCTGTAATTCCCCCCCCCCCCCCCCACACACACACACACACTTCTTTCCTTGAAAAATAAAAAAAAAAGTGAAACCCAAGTGATCTGCTGAATCTTCTGATCATGATTTTCGAAGCAGATAAGACAAAAAAGTTCTTGGTTTTGGGTAAAATAGGAAACTTTAGCTACACCAATAAATTATCTGTATTAATCTGACCTGCATCACATATGAATCATAAGCTAAAAGATCATAATACAGATAGAACATCAACTTATTAACCACACAAATATGGCGTGACACCTTGGGATTTATCCAAATAAAACTAAACCAGTCTCCAGCAGTCCATAACAAATGAATCGGTTACTTTAAACTGAAGAAAGCAGTGTAAGATAAGTGGCACGACACACTTTACTTAACTGAAAACAAATTTTCTAACCGTTGTACATATTACGCAATTAAATTCTTACCTTCCCGTAACAAACATTGCTGCTACAAATAGATATTTTATTACACTTCAAATTTGGATGTAAGTATTTCTTCCCCACTTCACGGACATCAATTTTTCATGCAATAATGAAGAATCAAAATTTAAAATATTTGACTTTTTCTCTAAGGGTAAAAAAAGAATATGCAATTAAAAATAGTATACTGGAAGATGGCAAAATTTAATAATAATCAGAATGGAGAAGGGTTTAACAGACATTAACCAAGATGGACCATAGCTGAAATTCTGATGTTTCATTTAAGAGCTGACAAGTTCAGGTCACTGTCTTGCCATTATTATAATATTTCCCATTACTTCTCTGTGGAACTGAGTTAAAGCTTCGTTTTTAGTGAACGTTGAAATAACAACATGGTAGATCGCAATAAACAAAGATAGAACAGAGGAAATGTTGAAAATAAAGATTAGAGTGTCTAATGTTCACAGGTGATCTGGCATTATTAGCAGAAAATTATAGTATACAACCAGAACCTGATTGAAAAACTACTTACAAGTGCAGGAAAGACAGAACTAAAGCCATCTTATAAGCAGACAGATTACATTTATACCAATACAATAAACAAAACCATCTGGAAATGAGGTTTAAAAACTTCAAGAGAACAGACAAATTTAATCATCTTGGGGAATTGTTACAGCAAATAAAGGACTAGCTGAATGAGATTTTCACTCTGCAGCGGAGTGTGCGCTGATGTGAAACTTCCTGGCAGATTAAAACTGTGTGCCCGACCGAGACTCGAACTCGGGACCTTTGCCTTTCGCGGGCAAGTGCTCTACCATCTGAGCTACCGAAGCACGACTCACGCCCGGTACTCACAGCTAAACTTCTGCCAGTATCCGTCTCCTACCTTCCAAACTTTACAGAAGCTCTTCTGCGAACCTAGAAGAGCTTCTGTAAAGTTTGGAAGGTAGAAGACGGATACTGGCAGAAGTAAAGCTGTGAGTACCGGGCGTGAGTCGTGCTTCGGTAGCTCAGATTGTAGAGCACTTGCCCGCGAAAGGCAAAGGTCCCGAGTTTGAGTCTCGGTCGGGCACACAGTTTTAATCTGCCAGGAAGTTTCAAAGGAATAGCTATCTAGATGGAACTAGCATACATGATTGTACACAACAAGAGAGTTAACAACAAAGCATTACACCAAATTAGTAAAGACAGAAGCATTTTATAGTTCAGAATGCCTGTCATGGAACAAAAAATATACAATAAAAGAAAAGAATTAAAAAAATTACTGAACATTTTATGATGCAAAATGCCAATTGATGAAAGGAGGTGAAAATAAATATGTATGCAGATGTCTAGAGAAGATAACGGACACCCTATGCAACATAACACTAAAATTATGAGTGCCCTGCAAGAAACAGATAAATTAGATTCTAAAATGACAGCTAAATTATCAAGTCAAAAGTAACCATAAAATGGAAAAAGGAAATACAAAAAATACACCGAAGTTATGACTGATTAAATGGATACTTGCAAGTGTTTCAGACATATGTTAAGGGACCCTACGAAATAAAAACTACAGTACCCTACAGCATATTTCAGAAGAAAGCAGGAAGATGCTCAGTAAAAGAATGAAGAAATTCTGAGATAAAGAAGAGAGTCAAAGCACATCAAAAGTATTTGACACATTGTTTACTAAGCAGCAAATGGGACATAATGTAATAAGAAATAGAACTCATTACAGAAAAATAATGCAGATCAAATAAGTACAATGTAAAGTTTGTATACACACTGTTTCTTTAGTAAGTATGAAAAACATTAAGCAATTAATGTGATATATGGAGGATCAAGGAAACATTTCCAAATTAGTTGTCTTAGATTAGGATAAAATCACATAATTACAGGATGTTACTAAACCTACTACTATGGTCACTTGAGGCCCATCATGAAGTTTCATGCTAATTACAAAAAGGCTGGTATAAGACAAAATAACACAGCAAACAAATTCTCCACACACTGTGAGATATTATGAATTTTGTCCCACACAGTATACAGCATGTTCCCTCAACTATTCATTGAAATCACATTTGTTCATTGTTCTGCGTTGCATGCTTGATGGGACATCTCATATTTTGTCCTGTTCTCTCTCGTCTCCCACTAACAGGAGCACCTCTTTTTTCCTATTTGTCTTCTGTCTTCAAATTTGAATCAATGCTTTATCTCATATGGTTACATAAACAATATTTGTTTCTCCAAGCTGGGGAAAAAAAGTATGGAGTTGCTGGCCTGGAGGCCACATCTGGGGAAGTTCAGCCACCAAGTGTGTCTTATTTCAGTCGATGCCACATTGGGCGACTTGCATGCTGGAGATGAGGATGAAATGATGATGAGGACAACACAACATTCAATCCACAAGTGGAGAAAATCTCCAAGTCAGCCGGGAATCGAAACCAGGCCCGCTGCACAGGTGGCAAGCATTAACCACTCAGCTAAGCAGATGGACTGATAATCTGCAGAACAGACTGAACAAGTTAAGAACCTGGTTTCTGTTTATTGTTACCTGGCCATTGCTTATAGTCTGCCTATTAGATATTTCCTGTCAAATGAAAATCAACATGGAGAATATACTTTAAAACAAATATACCAGTACTTGTGAAAAACAAGGCTTGCGTACAGTAATGTCCTCACTGTGCTACCAAAGTTAATTAATATATCACAGGTGGAAATTCTGTGTTCATTTTACTGCACTTTAACCTTTTCTCCCAAAATTACTTTGTTTTTCTATAAAATTAGTACAAAATCAAAACTTTTTAACTAATACTTATGATTCATTTCCACACTAGCACCCCTTTTCATCAATGCCTGCTACCTGGAAATATGTCCACATGTCCTTTCAAGTCACTTATCTTTTACTGCAGATATAAATACATAAAGAGCATGTTTGCTCTGATTATACTGAACATAAAATACAGTGAATGTTATAATAACAAACATGCACAAGCAATTTATTTTTGTGTGCTAAAAACTATGCATTCTCGTCTTTCAAATGGTACAATAAAAACAATGAATGCTTGTGCATTAAGTATCAGTTCCAACTGAAACAGATCCAAGTTCAATATGAAAGTATGTACATTTAAATGTAACAAGCAAAACAATCAATTATTGATAAAATTATTAAACTGGATAGATAAAAAATCTACTCACCAAGTGGGGGCAGCAGAACACAAACATCAAATACTGTTGTGACTGGCAAGCTTTCGAGGTCAATGGCTCCTTCTTCATGCAGAAGGGTTGAAAGGGAAGGAAGAAGAGTGAAGGAAAAGGACTGGAGAGGTCTTGGAAAAGGTATAGATTATGGGAAAGTTGCCCAGAACTGCGGGTCAGGGGAGACTTACCATACGGGATGAGAGGGAAAGAGAGAATGAGAAAGAAGATCAGTCTTTCCTTCTCATCCCGTACAGTAAGTCTCCACTGACCCGCAGTTCTGGGTGACTTTTCCATAATCTACCCCTTTTCCAATACCTCTCCAGTCCTTTTCCTTCACCCTCCTTCCTTTCCTTTCAACTCTTCTGCCTGAAGAAGGAGCCACTGGCTCCGAAAGCTTGCCAATCACAACAGTCTTATATGTGTGTTCTGCCACTGCTTGGTGAGTAGATTTTTTTATCTAACCAATTAAATAATTTTGTGCATTTAAATGGTTTAATAAGAGATTTTAAAGTCTTAATAATGATTAGAAACAGTTGTGTTAAATTAGAACAGTATCTTTTTGGTAAATCTTGAAAAGATGTGACATAACTGTTTGATGTAACAATAGCTATTGAAAGCAAGCACCAAATTATGTAAGAGAAGCCGCTGTTTCAACAAAACACAGTGTTAGTAACAGCAAAGTAATTAAAAGGGGCAAAGTGCAGCTTGTTTTTGTTGTATTCATTGAGGCAAAATGAATTCTTATGTAAATTTACAATTTATTTTGTTAATGGCTTTCACAGCCATAACAGCACAGGTAGAATTACTATTTTCCTTTATTTCCAACAAAAAGTGCAAAATAACGGGCTTTACCTGTTGGCTATTAATATTTTTCTTTATTTGCCACGATTGTCAGCAGAAACAGGAACTGCCAATTCCTTTATCACAACAGAGCAGTCTACTACCTTCTCTCGTGTAATTAAAATCTCAGGAGTTGGCCATACAGGCATAAGAATACAAATGCAGTATTGGAAACAAAGATACGGTACAAAGCTTGCTGATACTTCTCACAATAAAGTATGTTTAATGTTCTGTGTCAAAATACTTTTATATTATCCAACGAAGTAATTTATTTCCTACAATGTCATGTGGCTTGGTGCCATTATGCAAAAATCACAGTCTA
Organism: Schistocerca gregaria; assembly: GCF_023897955.1. Classification (NCBI taxonomy): domain Eukaryota; kingdom Metazoa; phylum Arthropoda; class Insecta; order Orthoptera; family Acrididae; genus Schistocerca; species Schistocerca gregaria. The sequence goes on from NC_064923.1 coordinate 684,382,149, forward strand.
AACTGAATGGATTGTGAAATAAAGCAATAAGTTGTGAATTTGATTTGCTGTAGCCAACTTGATAAAAAAATACAGCATACATGTAGAACAGAAAATCTAACTTGTAATGAGCACACATATGGCATGAATTCTCCTGTATCAAATGTTCACAACAGCATTTGGAACTGTTAAAAATTATGTTAATTTCAAACAAAGTATCTCAAGATATTCAGACAGCAAAAATTTCTGTAGATGGCTAATGTTATTTTGTTTCTGGATTACATGTTGTGCATTTACAAAATGCCTATTCACTAGTTGAGAATGATATTTTCATACTTTCCCTGTAGCTTTGTACAATATTCTGATGGTAAGAGGGAGGAGGAAGAGGGGGGGGGGGGTTGGAGAGGGAGGGAGGGAGGGAGGGAGGGAGGGGAGAGAGAGAGAAAGAGAGAGAGAGAGAGAGAGAGAGAGAGAGAGAGAGAGAGAGAGAGAGAGAGAGAGAATGTTGGGGGAGGGGAGAGTTTTAAACCTATTCGTGCACTGCCATTATACCATGAAAATTAGCCACATTAGGCATTCAAATGGAACTGCTTTGTGGCAGTTCCCATCTTTACGTTTTCTCCTCTCTTTTCTTCAATATGTGGACAGTGCTACGACTATCAAAGGCAAAATCACAAAGAGAAGAAAGAGTGTAGAGAGGGAGAGGCACTGCTGGCTCTTATAAATGGCAGCACAATATTTATATCGGAAAAAAGCCTACAAATGAGAACAACAATCACATATAAAACAAATTATGCGAAATGGAGGAAGGTGTATAAGAAACATCCAAAATACAGCACAATAACAAGCATCCCTTAACCTGGAGTCCACAGTGACTTGTAAAATATGTAAACAGAATTGTCAGCAGCCAAATATCACAATTTTTAAGTGTGATTGTAAATGTGGTTTAGAAGTTCTGCCACTGGAAGCTCATTCAATCAGAGCTAAACCTAATATTGTAAATAACATCACAATGTACAAAATAATAAAGGACAAGAAAGAGTATAATTAATATACCAAGTGATTCATTCATATTAGAAAATATTTATCTTTCATAACATGAATATTCATTTGAACACAAATAATAGAACAAAATAGAAAAGAAGGTAACAAAAATAATTCTGGACAGTATATTTTAAGTCACATAAACTTTAGCTTTAGTTCAAAATATCACAACACTGTAGCAGCCTCAACAGGCTCAGTATGAAACTATGAACTGGAAAGCCATTATGAATGTAAATTGTGACTGGTATTGCACTGTGGTTACTACAATGGTACAGGTACTAATGATTCAAAATCTTTGTCATGAGACATATTTGAAATAAAAAATTGTAACTGTATAGCTAAAAAATCTTCAAATTAGGTTTTAGAAAACATATTTTATAAACAGAATCTTCTTCATGGAACAGTCATGAAAATACAGTTTCTGTATTTCCTACATATAAATAAGTGAGGGGGATAATAACTAGTTAGAAATATGTATCAGTCAAGACACCATGGAAATTGCTTCCTGAAAAGACATGTATGTAAGCCAGATATTCTCAACAATATTTGTACGAAGAAATAACAGTTTATAACTGCAATGAAAGCAATTATTTATGGTATAGCATTATTCCATAAGAAATAAATTAGAAACTGTTAATTAATTCACTTTGAAACACCTTACTCTTTAGAATAAACCACATATGAGGCATAGTGATACACTATTTTACAATATGCCAATGGCAGCAAGTATGGGACAAATTGTAATCAATATCTGAATTAAAGTAATAAAAAATTGTCGTGTAGCACCAAGATACCCTCAAATTCTCAGAGTACGTAAACCTGTTCTGTAGCCAAAATTAAATATTAAATGAGCTATGTCTTTAAAATGATACACAGAAATAAATATTTTGTTATCATATTTGAATCTGAATTGATACTCAGAATTCTGATGGCTTTGGTATATTACAGGAAAATCTTTTTCTCATGAAATAAAAGTAAAACACTTAAAGTTTAGCAAACACTTTTGCAAAGAGAAAACTCACCATGCATCAAACACACATTTAATAGTACAAAAATAACACATTCTAACACATTTTTGAAGTACGCATAATACTTTCAAACATTTGCTATCATGTAGCACAAATGATTTAAATGTTTAGCCACCATACATACATAACTTTTAGGACACAAAACAACTGTTTGTCTTGTCCTAAATAACGCACCGGAAAACGTAATTTAAGAGGAAAATACCCAAATCTAAACCATTAAGTCTTCTGACAATGCTCCACATAGAGCAGAAGTTCTTAAAAGTTATATCACAGTGACAATTCTATTATCTAGACATTTACTGTATTGGCATGATTTGCTCTTTCAAAGAAAGAGCCAACGTTAATACAATTACATTATGCTGCTCATACAGCAACTCATATTTGATACAAAACAATAACAATTACACGTACAGATTAAAACACATTAGCAAGAGACATGACAAATCGTTGACTAAAGGCAGCAACCTCAAGAGACGTGGTGGGGTACAAAAGAAATCAGTTCCACTTGAGCGTCTGCAGAGGGGGAGGAACTGCGTTCATCTTCCAGCAACTGCTCACTGTAGTAGTGAGGGGTATTCAAGTAGTCTATGACTCGGCGAGGCAGTGGCAGGGTGTGAATCAAGTCACGCCGTACTAGTTTCAGTATAACAAACCTGTAACAATTGGCATTATAGTACAAAGGTTATAGAATAACAATGATGCAGAAATAAAAAGGTTACTCTAGCAGTGCATAAAGTTAAAACTCTGCATTACCCCTTAAAAAAAAAAAAAAGTAAATAAACTTCATATACAGTTATGGATAACAATATTTTAATCGTCTATACTAGGTACATAGCAGTTAAGAGTGGAAATGTCAACAGTGAATAGATATGGATAACAATCAGTTTTCTTCCCTCCACCACCTCTCATCCAACTGCGAGGGAGAATGTTACACAGTTCTTCACAGAACTAGACTGTTAAAGAATGATTAACTAACTGCTGTTATACTTCAGGGGTCTCTTGTGTGTCACATTCCGATCCTGTAAGCAGTATGAAATGATTCTACAATATCATTTCGTGTGTGATTACTGACTCTCAATGGTATTTTAACAAACATATGGGAATTTCTGAGCAGATGATTCTGTACATCTGTTTCATCTGGTAACACAGAATGAAGGATAATCAATAATTAATGAACTCCACGAGTTTAAATAAAACAGACAACACAATTGTCTGAGTGTATGACTAATTGTGTTGCTGACAGACTACAAGAAGTGATTTGTTACTACATAAATGTAATTTGCATCTTACAATAACTGAATGATCAGTAAGTACGTTTTCAAGAATTCACTGACCAGATTTTTGATATATTATTTAACCAATATTTAAAGCTGGAATGTCATTCACAGTAGTAGGGAGTTTAACAGGAGCCATACTGCAAACAGGCTTCATAATTTTTGTCCATAAGCAGAAAAAAGAGGAGCTTCACTCACACTGCTCCCCCTTCCCAGAAGACAGATATTTATAAATACCTTAAAAAGATAAAAACGAACGTTGACTGAAATATCTGCTTCTGTAGACAATAGTACAGAAAGTGGTGTGAGGACATTAAAGATGGAGCATAAGCTCATTGAAGAATGTGGTAGGACTTCTGCCACATATTTTCCAAAGGAACTATACCAGTAGTTGCTAAGTAGGCTTATCATATGTCCAAGTCTAGACCTAACGGCCCTGGTCTTTTAGTACAGTCCAAGGTAATGTCTGGTGTTCCAAAAGTGTCCATGGTTTGAGCATTTTATTACTGGGGAGGACATTTTTAAAGATTCATAAGAGACTGTTTAAAAATGCCAGGCCACTCTCAGCTGAACATGAGCAAGCAATGATGTTGGTTAGGTGGTATGGCTACTGGTTCCACAACAACTTTTCACTGAGTCATTTAACAACACAAAAGGTGCAACGTGTTCATGTTGTTTTCATCTGTAAAGTAACTTTTCAATAATTCTCTCTGTATATGTTTTCCATTGCATTATTTGGCAATGGGGAAAAGAGAATGTGTATTTCAAGTTTTACACCATCTTCGGCCAAAGATCTGCTACCCACTCTAAAAGAAAATACTAATACCCAATACCTAGACTTGAGGAGAATCAGCTTCGATAAAGTTGGTAAATGGATAAATTTGTGAACTGAAATTGCCTGGTCTAGAGTGTGCACAAGTTGTCAATGAAATTATTAAAGATTCCATAAATACAGATGACCTATTTCATGAACATACATTTTTGAACCATATAGTTGAAAATCACATGGTTTAGAACATCGCTCCAGTTAAGAGTGTTTTCTCAATTATGCAGAAAGGCATAGCCTTTCAGCATCTACTGTTAAATACGTGCTAGTGTTAAAATTAATGCAAATCTTCCTTATTGTGAGTTTTATGTTGTAATTCAAACAAACCTATTCTGAAGAGAGTCATGTCCAGTGAAAAATACAACTGAATAAATACATTTTTAATGTTTCCGTAAATTGTTAAAGACATTTCAACGATTTCAAAACTATGTGCTGACCCAAAAAATATGGTTAGCCAAGCTTTAAGCAATTAAGCAAAGTCACAGAAAACATAAATTGTATTGGCAGAATAGGTATGAACCTTAGCCCTCTTGGATGTGAGACCAGGTCTTAACCATTATGCCACCTCACTTGGTGGAAGAGACCCAATGAAACATGCTAGGATATCTGTACTTCTCGATACATATATAGTAAACTACAGATAATACCATTTGCAGGTTATTTGCGACCGATTTTTCCCTATTTTTTTAACCTGCACAAAATTTTTCTTTTAGCCACAAGTGGTCACTGGTGAATGATAATGTCACATTACAACATGAGTGTAGTAAACAATGTGCTGCACGAACACTTCATGCACTGGACTGTATTGTTCTGATGGACACTGTAGTTATTTGGTTTATGTTAGTGCTGAAGAATGTATGAATAGCGAAGACTTGCTGTGCTTATGACATAGCAGAAACTGGAAATAATCAAACTTGAATAAGGCGGTAACAATATGTGGAATCTGGCACTGATTTACAATGTGGATGAAACTATGATCTGTGATACTTGGGGAAAAAAGGACAAAATAATTTAATTTGCTAGCAGTTCTGCCTCATCTGTAAGTGTGTGTGTGTGGTGTGGTGTGGTGTGGTGTATGGTGTGTGTGTGTGTGTGTGTGTGTGTGTGTGTGTGTCTCTCTCTCTCTCTCTCTCTCTCTCTCTCTCTATCTCTCTTTTCTTTTGATGAAGAAGGCCGTAGCCGAAAGCTTTGTGTAAGCGTCTTTTAATTGCGCCTGTGTGCAACCTGATGTATTTTCTTTACTGTAAGTAGTAATCATCTTTTCCTACATTCTTGACTCATCTAACAGTTTGTCAAAGTGGAAAGTTATTAAAATGTCTCTGTATGCAGAACTGGATAAATCCATGTTGGAATGCTTTCAGCATAAAAGAGCAGAGGGCACACAAGTATCTGGCCCAACATGCACCCAAAAGTCCCAGTTTTTCTTTGAAACCTTGGGGACTGAACGAAATTTTAATCCATCTTCCAGCTGGCTAATCAGATTTAAACATCATGGTAGCCAGGACATTGCCACCCAAGGGGAAAAGTTAAGTGCAGATAATAAGGTTGCTTCTGAATTTTGTAATGAGTTCACGGAGTTTACTGTATGAGAAAATTTAGAGATGGAGCAAATACAAAACACAAACATAACTGGGGTGTTTTAAAAGTTTCTACCAGCAAAGACTTTAGTTTTCCAGACAATGCACCTGATTATACATCAAGTAACAAAAGGATGACTGTGTTGTGTTGTGCTAATGATTTGGGATCAAGTAAAGTTAAGTTTCGTACAGAGGTAAAGCTAAAAAATAGTGCTATTTCAGAGGAAAACGAATGTACAATTTACCTGTTCATTATTTTTACTAAAAAGGGATGAACTGCATAATATTTCAAACAGGTTCCGTAACTGCTTCATGTCTCAGGTGTCAGACCTGCAAGGGCTTTATTGTTACTGGGCAATGCATCATCACATCTGAATGAATTTGTTCTGAAATTGGATGACAGGATGATGATATTAAAACATTTACCCCCTAATGTGACAGCCTTAAATCAGCTAATGGATCAGGGTGTCACTGCCACTGCGAAGAAAAGTTACAGAGAAAATCTGCTACAAAAATTAATGATGAGGGCAGCAAGCTTCAAACATTTTGGAAATAACTGATAGTGCTAAATGTAATTTATGAAATTTTGAAGGTAAGGTAAGGTAAAACACTCAACCATACCCAAATCTCGAAAAAACATTAATCCTAAAACTAATGAAATCAGTGATTCCGATGATCGAGAAGACTGCTCATTAGCAACATTAGCTGATGTTCTGAAACGTACTCTAGGCAGTGAAATTGTTGACAAAGAAAATATTTCTGAATAGTTGAAGTGCACTGCACAGAGCCAGGTCATGAAATGCTGAGTGACAGTGCAACTGTTCAGCGAGTAAATGGGAAATCTGAGGTGGTGAATGACAAGACAAAGACGAAAATATTCCTCTAATTTCAGAAACAGTAATTTGTTGTGCATCAGCACTTCAATGGGCCAAAGGGTTACTAGACTATCTGCAACAGCAAGAAGATGCTCCCCTTTCTGACAAGTTGGTGTTGTGTAAGATTCATAGTCTGATGTGTAAAAGACAAGCTACCTCACTGAGGCAGAAATCAGCTGACTATTTTATTTCAAAAGTAGTGTGGTGTAATGTGAAATTATTTTTCACTCTATTCTTTGTAAATACTATATTATCACACATAATACGATGAACAAAGTTGAACTTATTACAAACATTTGTCAAGTTATTTTAATTACGACAGTGTAATTAATCTTCGTTTTTGAAAAAGTCTAATACATTACTGCAAACTTCAATTGTGGGTTCTCTACAGAATTCGATTATCTGCAGTTTTCAAGATGGCAATTACCATGGATAACCGAGAGTACATTGTAAACAATCTATTCCACAGTGTGAGAAGCACACACAGATTTCTGCTGAAAAAGAATGTATCTCCAGGAAGGTACTGTACTTAAGTAATAGTTGTGAAACTAATTGGATTCAGTTATATCATTAAAATACCTAGGTTTACCTACCAAAGTAATGTTAAGTTTGGATGAGTGCACCAAGTCAGTTGTGAGGGATTTATCGGAAGAAATCTGGGAAATGTAGCACAACTGCAAAGCAGCTATTAGAAAGACGTTCGTGGAACCAATTCAGGTCCAGCTTGAATGTTAGGCACCTTCCCCAAATCAGATTACAGTAACAAAAATAAGGAATTAGAATTGGGTTGATAACTTTGCAAAAACTGACTGGTTTAATCAGTATAAAAATGTTACAGGAATGCTCAGGCATTATACAAAGGGTTCATTTTAGCTGAAAACACACACCCCCCTCCCCCCTATCTCATGCAAGCATGGTGAGGGACAACTCTAAAATCTTCAAAGGAACCCCTCATTTTTTATTGCAGATTATGATTCTACAGCTTAATCTACACACATTTTGACTTAAGCATTTTCTTCGTTCTGCCACAGATTATGTTGTAATCGGACAAACAGAGATTGGTACACAATTGTAATTTACGACATGCTACTCAATGGCCCTTGAATATCCAATGGCACATGGGACCCCACCCCAATGCTGCGAGGGTAGGACAGGCCAGTAAATCAAAACTTCTAATTGCAAACCCCATTTGCAACATTGTATACACCTGACATATCACATCAAGAAAGTTATAATTCCAATTTATTTGTCTCAGAGGGAAACAATGAACAATACCACACTGGACCCACTACCCTAAACTGTACATGGGCAGCAGAGGGCAACTTTGAAATTTTCAATGGGAACCTCCCTTTTTTATTGCAGATTACAATTCTATGGCAAAATCTACGTGTGTTTCGTCTTAAGCATTTTCTTCATTTCTCCACAGATGGCACTGCAATCAGAGGAATAGAAATGGGTATACAATATCAATATACGATATGCTACTCAGTGGCCCTTAAATATCCAATGGCACGTGGGACTCCATCTCCATGCTGTGAGGGTAGGACAGGCCAGTATTTCACAACTTTTTGTTGAAAACCCCATTTGCAGTGTTGTATTCCTCTGACACATCGAACAGGGTACTACTTGACATGCCCCTCTGAACTGCAAAGTATCATAACAGACAGTACACTGTGACTGGAGCTCACTTATTATGCAGATGTAGAACAGGGGACTACTCGACACACCACTGAGGACGTGGATCAAGGCAAACGCTACTATACTTTTCCAAATAGAGTAAGTGTTCAAACATAGTACCACTGACTTCAGTACTCTTTGTGATCTGCTTTTCAAATGAACATACACAGGACAGAAGCATATGTGCAGCAATGTCAACATAGGCGCTTCTGAAGTGGTCGATTATGTCTTCACTGTAGCGGCACCACCGTTTAGGATAGGGAAAGTTAGTTTTAAGTGATATTCGGAGCACGAGTTACAGCCAGGTGCAGGCTGGATTGCAGTAAGTTACGCATACCAGCAGTTGCGAGGGCAAATAGAGGCCACAGGGGTGTAGAACTGTCGGAGAGGGTGCACACAGCAGTTTCCATGGCACAAGTCACAGGCAGAAGAGGGCCACTGGCCAACCTAAGTGTTATGCATATGTGATGCGAAGTGGCACACTTGACAAAACAGAAGCACACATCCGAGTATAAATAGGTGCCGTTTTCTAACGAGATTCATTGAAGTGTGATGGCTCTCCTAGATGGCATGGCATGGCATGTCACACCGCTGGCTACACGCAGCAACAGATGGGGTGCCAGCATTCCAGTCCACGGCGAGTCACTGGTTCGACCCTCTGAGACCAACGCAGGGCATTCAAGTGTGGCAGCTCTCCTGGACGGCGGGACGTGTCACACCGCTGGGCTACACCCAGCAGCAGATGGGGTGACAGTGTCCCAGTCCACGGTGGGCCATTGGTTCAACCCTCTGAGGCTGTCGCAGGGTCCACAGCCAGCCAGCAGCGGGCCACTCTTCAGCTCGCTAACGCGGGCAGTCGTCTTGGCTCCCGACACACGCCAGGGACATCCGAGGCGTGGGCCACAGATTCGGACGCCGGATCGCGGGCGATCGTTGCCTCCGCGTTCTCAGCTTCGCCAGCGAGAAAGAAGCAGCAGCGCGCCTGACCTACAACTCCGGCAGAGCACCGCGGACTCAACAGGGACAGTGGCCGCTGAGTCAGCTGCTGGTGCAGCTATCCTGACATTATCAGAACTCAGCAGGCCGGCCAAGGCCGGCACGGCACAGCGTTGCATTGCATAGGGCGCTGGGGTGCTTCCTCAGCATTGCTGGGCCCTGTGATGCAGACCGAGGCGAACGGAACACTGTAGTGGAAACGAATAAATCATTTGGAAAGTTCTCGCCGATTTTTAATACGGCACCTCCTGGCACCCACCCACTACATTTGGTGTCTTCCTGCTACATTTGGCCATCCTGATACATTTGGTGGCAGAAGCCGCCACAACATCACGGTTGTTGGCACTTGCTGGTACAGCTTATCTTTTAAATATCCCCACTAAAAGAAATTTGGAAATGTCAAATCTGGCAACATAATGGGCCAATTAAAAGGGCCACATCTGCCGATCCACTGATCAAGACTAAACACAGTCTAATACCTCCCATGCTTCAACTGCGTAATGTGCTAGGCTACTATCAGGCTAAAACCACATTGTCGAACACCCAGTGTAACGTCCTCCAATAGTACTAGTAGCTCCTGTTCCAAAAATGTTTAATGTTTATGCCCATTCAAAGTATCATCAATAAAATACAGACCAACGACTTTACTCCCCGTGATGCCACATCATATGTTAATCAACCAGGGACATTGATAGACAACTTGCCATAAACAGTGGGGATTGTCTACACTCCAGTAATGCATGTTACACTGGTTAATGTTAACGTGGCCTGTGAGTATAGTCTCATTGGAAAATAGTACCTCAGCAAAGAATGTGGGGGTCGTCTGCATTTGTTGATGTTCCTATTCACAAATCACTACCTGATTATGGAAATAAGTGTCATGAAGTTTCAATGCTGTGACACATGGTATGAATGATAGTTATGAGGATGCAGCACTACCTATGGACATATTGAAATTGCAGCGTAATTGCCGAGTGCTTATCCACAGATTGTGCTGCACTGCTGCTAGTACAGCTGTTTCATTGGCTTCCCCTGTAACACGTTTACTTTGTTCCCTTTTGCCGGTCCGTGTGCTGCCATCAGACATAAAAGTTTTTCACAACTTTGTAAAAGAATGAATGAGAGTGACCTTTCCCTGAAAAATGCTCTGCACACACGGCAACAGCAGCCTCAACATTTCTCCTACATTCTTCACAAGTCAGTATCACTTCAATTTTTTCTTCTGTGGTAGCAACATTGATAATCCACTTGCACATCTGTTCTCCAAATGATACATAGATGTGCAGGCAATAAATACTGTGCAAATACAATAATGTCAGGAGCTGCTATCTGTTCTACATCTGCATAATAAGTGAGCTCCAGTCGCAGTGTACTGTCTTGTATGATACTTTGCAGTTTGCCAGAGGGGCTCATCAAGTAGTACCATGTTCCGATGTGTCAGAGGCATGCAACTCTGCAAATGGGGTTTTCAACAAAAAGTTGTGAAACACTGGCCTGTCCTACCCTCGCAGAAAGGAGATGGAGTCTCATGTGCCATTGGATATTTAAGGGCCACTGAGTAGCATATTGTAAATTAATACTGTATACCCATTTTTATTCCTCTGATTACAGTGCCATCTGTGGAGAAATGAAGAAAATGCTTACGACGAAACGCACGTAGATTTTGCCACAGAATTGTAATCTGCAATAAAAAAGGGAGGTTCCCATTGAAAATTCCAAAGTTGCCCTCTGCTGTCCATGTACAGCTTGGGGTAGTGGGTCCAGTGTGGTATCGTTGAATGTTTCCCTCTGAGACAAATAAATTGGGATTATAACTTTCTTGGTGTGATGTGTAGTTTGAGATATTTCAATGTCTTCAGTTAAAATGAACACCGTATACAATGGACTTTGTGCAAGAAATTGATATGAGGGCTATCCACAAAGTACATTACGTTTTGGAATTAAAAATAAATGAAGTATTGAATTTTTTTTATTATAGACAGATGAAAGCCACACTTAAATACTACTTTTCTACATAGTTGCCATTTAAATTAAGGCACTTATCGTAGCGATGGACGAGCTTGGAAATTCCTTCGTCGTAAAATTCGGCTGCCTGTGCCTTCAACCATGTGGTTACCTCTTCTGGGAGAAAAAGGTGTGATTTTTGTGGATTTCCTGGAAAGAGGCACTACAATAAACTCTCAAAGGTATTGCCAAACTCTGCACAACCTCAGAAGAGCAATACAAAACAAGCGCAGGGGAAAGTTGGGCCCAAAGATCTTGCTGATTCATGACAATGCCCGGGCCCACATGGCAAATGCCACTCGTGAAGTTCTCGAATCTTTTAAGTGGGAGTTGTTTCCTCATCCGCCATACAGTCCCGACTTGGCACCGAGCGACTTCCACTTATTCCCAGCAATGAAGAAGTGGTTGGCTATGCAGCATTTTGATGATGACGCACAGCTTCAAGAAGAGGTAACCACGTGGATGAAGGTGCAGGCGGGCGAATTTTACGACAAAGGAATTTCCAAGCTCGTTCATCGCTGCGATAAGTGCCTTAATTTAAATGGCAACAATGTAGAAAAGTAGTATTTAAGTGTGGCTTTCATCTGTATATAATAAAAAAATTCCAATACTTTATTTTTTTTTTAATTCCAAAACGTAATGTACTTTGTGGATAGCCCTCGTATTTTTGTGAAACTCTTCTGTGCAATTTAATAAAACTAAACTGAAGACAAACCTGAAAAATGGATTTTACTAGGCCCACTGTATCACTGTGGTCTAGGTCTACCATCTTTGTGTCTACTAATCTAATAGTCCTGTGGTCCAGCCACTGATTAAGTTTTGAATAACAATGATTACATATGATGGCCAAGGAGTGGCCCACATTCTGTCAATGCCTTTGTCAAAAGAGAGTGGGTAGCAGTTCAGGGCCTTGGGAATGGGAAATTGCCTTAGATGGCAGAAGAATCATTAACGGTCAACAGGGTGATGGAAACCACTGCATTAAAAACCCAGTAAGTGTATCCACAGGAAATGTGGTTTGTAGCTGAAAAGGTGTCAGGATGATCTCTCCATCGTAAAATGATACCAGATTAGTTCTCCAAGGTAATTGGATCTCTAGTAGAGTATCACGAGAAAAATACTGAAAAATCAACAAAGCAGTAACATTCTATGAGTTAGAGCATGGAATGGCAGAATTTTGAATGTAGCAGAGAAATTATAAATTCTGAAAATAAATGTAAGGCCAAGTCTAGAAGTAAAAGGGTTCAGTGAAGTTATATGGATAGAAGATAAATGATTCTAGTAAGAGGAAAATAGGACAGAATTAAATAGGAAGGTAGGGCAAAAAGTGAATTACTGTAAACAGTTTGACAGGATTATTCTAAACAGCTTCCAAACCAAACCAATGCCAAAAACAGCGATTTAGGTACATACACTGTGATCACAAGCAGAAGATGATGAGATAGAGATAGTATGTGAGGGAACTGAACACATAACTTAGTATGTTCAGGTACATGAAAATCTGATAATCATGGGGAATTGTAACACTACAGTAGAAGAAGGAATAGAGAGCAGAGTTTTGAAAGAATATGGGCTCAGCAATAGGAATGAGAGAGGAGAAAGACACTGAGTTTCAGTTATTAATGGCAAATATACAGAACAAAAATCATAAAAGGAAGAGGTATACATGAAAAGTCAAAGAGACACAAAAAGATATCACCTACATTAAAGAGATTTTGAAATCAAGTATTAGATTGTAAGGAATAGCCCGCAGCAGATACAGACACAGATCACACTTCAATAATGATTAACAGTACGGTGAAGTTTAGAAGAATTGCCAGGAAGAAGCATTATATACGAGGGTCAGTCAAAAAGTAATGCCTCCTATTTTTTTTCTACGTTTAATTGTCAGGAAATTTAAATGCAATTACATAGGTTGAAAACCACAACATTGAGGATCATTTTGTCATTTTTCAATGTAATCTCTGCCCATCTCTACAGTTTTGGTCCATCTTTGAACAAGGGCATGTATCCCAGCACGGTAAAAATCAGAGCTCTGGTTCCTAAGCCATTGACGCACGGATGTTTTGACGGCCTCCTCATCTTCAAAATGAATCCCACGATGAGCTTCTTTTAGTGGCCCGAACAGATGGAAGTCTGATGGTGCCAGGTCAGGGCTGTATGGGGGATGAGGCAAAACTTCTCATCCAATTTTGACAATCTCGTCAGAGGTGTGACGACTGGTGTGTGGTCTTGCATTGTCATGCAAAAGAAGAACATCTGCCATTGATTTTGTTGGGCGAACTCGCTGAAGACGTGCTTTAAGTTTTTTGAGGGTTGTGACGTATTGAACAGAATTTATTGTGCATCCCTGCTCCAAAAAATCAACCAGAATCACACCCTCTGTATCCCAGAAAACTGTTGCCATAACTCTCCCTGCCGATCGCACGGTTTTGAATTTTTTCTTCCTCGGCGAGCTTGTGTGACGCCACTCCATTGACTGCCTCTTTGATTCGGGTTCAAAAAAAATGCACCCATGTTTCGTCCCCGGTCACAATTTTTTTCAGAAACTCATCTCCCTCCAAACGGAAGCGCTGCAAGTGTTGGGAGGCTATTGTTTTCCTTGCCTCTTTATTCTGATCGGTTAACATTCTTGGAACCTACCGTGCACAAACTTTTGAGTACCCCAATTGTTTAATAATCGTGATCACACTGCCTTTACTAAGAGAAATAATGCGACACACTTCATCTGCAGTCACCCGACGGTCACCACGAATGATGTCATCAACTTGCTGAATGTTGTGTGGAGTCACCGGCCTGCCGCTCCGCTTTTCGGCAGTCAACGGTGTTTGCCCTTCAGCTTCCTTACAACGACGAACCCATCGTCTAACAGTGCTGACATCCACTGTCACAACACCATACACCTTCTTCAGTCTTTCATGAATGCGTATGGGCGTTTCACCTTCTGCATTCAAGAATTCAATCACACAACGCTGTCTCAAACGAACATCGATGTCGGCCATCTTACACAGAAAGTTACTACTGCAGTGGATTGCAGAAGAAGGTTTGAGGAATGGCGCCAAATTCAAATTTTTCACTTAACTTAATTTTTTTAAGTAGAAAAAAAATGGGAGGCATTACTTTTTGACCGACCCTCGTATAAGAAGTGGGAAACAGAAATATTGAGGAATGAAGATGTGTATCTGAACTTTGCTAAGCCTGTAATACAGCAATAGTGAACACTTCAGTAGGAAGCTCAGTTCAGTAAGAAAAGATATGCATATGAAAGTTAATCAAAAAAGTTGAACGGATAAAAATATAAGAAACTGTGATGAAATTGCATGTAACAGGGGAAATACTTTAACTGATGGACAAAAGGAAGCAATACAGAAACAGGCATCATTAGGATGAGATCAAATTGGAATTGCAAGGAAAATAAAGCGAATTGGCTGCAAGAAAAAGTGAAGAAACCGAAAAGGAAATGCTTGCTACAAGGAATGATCCAACAAACAGAAAAATCAAATTAACTTCTGCTAAAATTAATAGCAAAGCTGGGCCATTCCATGACAAGTGGTCAACTTTTGGAGAAAGTTACTGCATGTTCATTGATTTTTCTGAATTTTTGTGTCAACATTCACACATGTTCCCAATGGACATTGCTAAAGTTTTACTTTCATCACTTTAATACTTTCACAGATATACTCATTTGTTTGACCCTATAGCCAGCTATCGAATGTGTACCCATTCGTTTTTGACAAGTTTGAGACATAATATCAACAGAACTCTTTCAAACTGTTTCCATTAGAAAGAGCACATTCTAAACCACCTAAAAAACTATATTTGGTTTCCCTTTCTAAACATATAAGGTCCTAGAAACCAACTAGGTGGAGGTGCACTGAAAATGGGCTCATATTCTGCTGGTACTCAAATAAAATCTGACATCTTTCATTATCTCTACAATTTTTTAATACTCTCTGTGGGAGACAATATCAAAAGTGTTGATGACTAGGAAATGAGTTTGAGTCAGAAAAAACTGCAAATAAGTAGCTCTTTCGTTTAAATTAGAAATCTCAACAGCATTTAGCTCTACAAAATTCCTTTTATAAAAAATTAAATGGAATATGGAATCCAATAAAAAGATTTGTTTTCTCTTTATTGTGGCTCTAACAACTTGAGGTAATCACACCTGAAAAGCGAAATTCGTTGAGTTCTATCTAATCAAAATTTTTCCTCAAGACATACAACAAATTAATGAAACCTATAAAAAAATTTAAGTAGTTTGAAGTAACTGTAAGCTTCGGATTCTAAAGAGACTTCTTCTACCTGTGGCCTCTGACACTTATTCTATATCACCAGCTTGGAATCCTGTATAAAGAAACCTTTATCAGGCTTGGGAACATGTGGTAAAGATACAACCCTTGGCTGCTGTTGCATAGATATCAGGCATGGTCCCTACAGCAATGGGGATGTTGATTTTCTGACTTTAAAAGAAACCAGCAGCGGTTAAGCCACCACGGACCACAGCAACACATTTACACAGTTTTTCCATCAGTACACTAATGTTCCACATTAATCGCGAACTATGCTAACATAAAGTATGCCATATATTAAACTAGAATTAAATAAGCACATCAATAGCATTACACAATAAAAAGACCTACTAATAATTCTCAATAATATGAATCCGTTCAAAAAATTGTCAGCAAGGTTGCCATGAACATCAAAAAATTTACACATTAAAAACAAAGATTCCACAACTTAGTAAGCGGGAAAGCGCCGGTAGACAGGCACAATAAAATAACACACAAACACACACACAAAATTTCTAGCTTTCGAAACCAATGGTTGCTTCTTCAAAGCAACCATTGGTTGCGAAAGCTAGAAATTGTGTGTGTGTGTTTGTGTGTTATTTTATTGTGCCTGTCTACCGGCACTTTCCCCGCTTGGTAAGTCTTGGAATCTTTGTTTTTAATATATTTTTCCCATGTGGAAGTTTCTTTCCATTTTATTTACATCAAAAAATTTACACAATGTGACAATGGTATAAAACCTAAAGGCTATTTATTCGATGTGTGCTGCAGCTGCTATACAAACATTTTACCACCATGATCTCCACTGCTCTGCTAACACACAATTAAATTGTAAAGTTTGTAACAAGTTTGATTCTGTAGTTACAGCAGAAAAAAGACTGAAATATTTCAGGACTCATTGCAAATAAAGACACTTCTTTCTGTAAGTTTGTCAAGTTGTTTTTACTTTATCTCACTTCTAAGTCACACAGACTTTTGATATTGCCTTTCCTGAGATTGCTAAACAACTGTAGAACATAACAAATGGAGTCAGAGTTACTTTGAGTACCAAAAGAATGTGGCCCACTTTCGATGCACCTCCACCTCGTTGCCGTTTTTTAAGGCCATATATGATCACATTGCAAAACCAAACATAGCTTTCAGGTAGTTTAGAACATGGCCTTTCTAATAAAAACAGTTTAAAAGAGTTTATGTAAAAATGGGCTACAAATAACCATTTTTGATGCTTTTAGTAAAATCGTCTACTTCGCCCTCAATTATTATTGGAAAGCCGAAGAGGAATGAATGTTGTATTCTAAGACCTTGTTATTATATCTCTGGAAGTATTCCATTAATGATCATGGGACTTTACCAATGTTCATTGGGAATGTGTGCAATAGTTCATAAAAAAATTTATCAAAATCTGTGATGCTCATGTATAGAATTCCACTGTCAAACACAGAGGAGGGAGTGGAAAGGATGAATGAGATAGTTAAGAGCCTTCCAGCTGGAAGAACTATCTGCTGATGTGATAGAAGAAGAAATGGATGCAGATTTGGAAGATAGAGGGGATAAAGAATTAAAATGAAATAAGAATGTAAGCTTTCCAGGCCACTGTAGATGATGTTTCAAGTTCTTGGGTATTGCTATTGTGACCCTTTTCCAAAAGAGAATATTGTATCAATGTTGCTGCAATTTCTTTTCTTTTTCTTTTTTTTAACAAAGAACTATGTCATCTAAGGAGAACTTTGGTTATAAACAGTAGTTGTCAGTAGACAAATCTCCACAGTGTAAGTAAGTATCAGACATGAAAGGAAAAGAGGACATGTTCCGTAACTTGTATTTCTGCAATATATACAGAGCGTGACTGGTTGTGTCAGAATGTTCAGATGTCATTAACATTTAAAGCCAGGCATACCTAACCCCTGACACAGTATGTAGTGTCTGCAATGAAATCTGCCTATAGCTGAGCCAGATGGTAAGTTGTGATTTGGATTGGTGTTGAACTGGTACTTAATGCTGGTTTGGTATGCCACATAAGTAAACACTGACATGACGTATGCTATGTGGACAGATGTTGCATAACATATTCTCCAGCTTGCAATGTGACTAATTGTCACAACATGGTAATGAAAATAGAGCTAAAACGGTAATAGTGTCGAAAAGGAAATAAAAGATCAAATGATGAAAGTGTTACCATTTAGACAATTCCATAAGAAGATAACTCCTAAAAATAAGAAAACTCTTTGATGTTTTCAATAGCACTGATGCTCTGGTCTCCTGGCCATAACTGACTTACTGACAAGGCTGTTACAGGTACACTATGTGATCAAAAGTATCAGGACACCCCCTAAAACACACATTTATCGTATTAGGTGCATTGTGCTGGCACCTACTGCCAGGTACTCCATTTCAGTTACCTCAGTAGTCATTAGACATTGTGAGAGAGCAGAATGGGGCGCTCCATGGAACTCACGGACTTTGAACGTGGTCAGTTTGATTGGGTGTCACTTGTGTCATACATTTGTACGTAAGATTTCCACATTCCTAAACATCCCTAGTTCCAGTGTTTCTGATGTGATAGTGAAGTGAAAACGTAAAGGGACACATGCAGCATAAAAGCGTACAGGCCGATCTCCTCTGTTGACTGATAGAGATCGCCGACAGTTGAAGAGGGTCTTAACATGTAATACACAGATATCCATGTAATGTGTAATTGGCAGATTTATATCCAGCACCTCACACAGTAATTCCAAACTGCATCAGGATCCACTAAAAGTACTATGACACTTAGGCAGGAGGTGAGAAAACTTGGATTTCATGGTCAAGCGGCTGCTCGTAAACCACACATCACGTCGGTAAATGTCAAACAATGCCTCGCTTGGTGTAAGGAGCGTAAAAATTGGACAATTGAACAGTGGAAAAACATTGTGTGGTGTGATGAATCATGATACACAATGCGGCGATGTGATGGCAGGGTGTGGTTATGGTGAATGCCCAGTGAACATCATCTGCAAGTGTGTACAGTGCCAACAGTAAAATTAGAAGGCGGTGATGTTATGGTGTGGTCATGTTTTTCATGGAGGGGGCTTGCACCCCTTGTTGGGTTTTGCATGGCACTATCACAGTACAGGCCTACACTGATGTTTTAAGCACCTTCTTGCTTCCCACTGTTGAAGAGCTATTCATGGATGGCGACTACACACTCACGCACCTGTTCATAATGCACAGTAACATCCCTGTAATGAACTGGCCTGCACAGAGTCATGACCTGAATCCTACGGAACACTTATGAGATATTTTGGGATGCTAACTTCATGCCAAGCCTCACCAACCGACATCAATACCTCTCCTCAGGGCAGCACTCCGTACAGAATGGGCTGCCATTCCTCAAGAAACTTTCCAGTGCCTGATTGAACCTATGCCTGCGAGAGTGGAAGCTGTCATCAACGCTAAGGGTGGGCCAACACCATACCGAATTCCAGCATTACCGATGGAGGGCGCCATGAACTTGCAAGTCATTTTCATCCAGGTGTCCGGATACTTTTGATCACATAGTGTAAAAATCCAGAATTATCACTCTGACGGAACAGTGCAGCACTTTAACCAAAACCTTTACAAGGCTATAAAACCATTTCCACCTCTTTAATGAATTTCTTAGGAAACAGATGCTGCACAGGTTTACCAATCATAATTTTATTCTTTACACAGTCATCTGGTTCTTTGTGGAATTGGTAAGATAATCACCCATTTTAAGAAAATACTGTAGGAACTGTAAAATGGGTCGTGTGAGATAGCACAATGTGTAAAAGTTTAATACAGTATAACAATGAATCATCAGAAGCAGCAGCACATGAAAGATTGAGTCTATCTGTGTAGTGTAGTTACAAAGGTAATATCCTTTACTGACAACTCATTAGATCACAAATTTTTAAAAAATCACACTTAACTTCCCAACTGGTCCCAGGATTACTGTACGACACTTCAGGCAACTTTCAAATCTCAAAGATTTTTTTGCATTTCATCCTTGATGAGATTCCTGAGTCTCTCAAAAATGTATGTACAGAATGAGATATAAATAGGGTATTTTAATCTGTAGTGTTCCTCAGGCATCCATACTAATGGCATTTCTTGGGCTGAGGAGGGGGGGAGGGGAAATCTGGCAAGGGGTGGCAGGAGAACACACATACAAAAAAAGGTTTTACTTACACAAGCTTTCAGAGCCAGTGGTCCTTCTAGCAGAAGGGCTAAAGCGGAAGGAAGAGGGGTGAAGGAAAAGGACTGGATAGTTTAAGAAAAGCGGCAGAGTTCGGAAATCCAGCTCCTGGGTCAGGGAAGACTCACTGGTCAGTCTTTCCTCCTCATCCCACTCAGAAAGTCCCCTCTGATCTGGGGTTCTGGGCGACTTTTCCGAAATCTATTCCTTTTCTTAAACCTCTCCCGTCATTTCCCTTCACCTCTCTTCCTTCCCTTTCAACCCTCTGCCAAAAGACCAAGCCATTGGCTCCACAAGTTTGTGTAACTAAAACCTTTTTTTTTTATGTGTGTGTTGTTCTGTCACTGCTTGGTGAGTATATTTTTTTATCTATCTAATTACATGATATGAATATAATAAAGGGAAACATTCCACGTGGGAATAGATATAATTACATTATATACATTACTGCTTCACCAGCTGCAAAAGATAACAGTAATGCTGTTTTGTTTGCAGGTGATACAAGCACAAGAGTTTTTCTTTCAGATTTAAATGAGAAATTGACTAACATTCTGATTTGAGGGGAAACAATTCTGATTCACAATAATAAAACACAGCACATACAACAGTTTCTTATACAACATTCAATAGAAGGCATATTAGTGAAGCAGAAAATACCAGCCAGAGTGGATGGTAAGCTCTCAAGGAGGGCACATATTCACAGCTTCCTCCAGAAGTTCAACGTGTCTATCTTTGTGACTGTCTACAGAGAAACCAATGATACCCAGTTCTTTTCACCAGGGACAATATTTTAGGGCAATTCAGTTCAAGAAGAAATAATATTTTTAGTGTAAAAGCAAGTGTCTGGGTCACATGCAGTATTAATTAACACCACTCATGTAGATGTCTAACACCAGAATGGCAGAACGGATCAAAATGCATCCTATCATACTTTTTTTCTTCAATTTCATATCCATTTTTTTACTTCAGTCTTGAAATTATGTGAATCTTCATAATTTTTTCTCCTCTTTACCATGATGTTTAAGAGTTCAAAAATATTCAAATTTTTTTGGTCATTTCATGTGATATACCTAGAACTGGGACAATTTGATACCACTGTAATTTCTCTTCTGAATATACGTAAACAATTCAACTAAAAAGTGGTAACAATCAGCAATTATGTAGAGTTGCTTCTGCACATTGTTGCATCTAGGCATGTGCACATTACAATCTGCCAAAGCTTACATTTAGGTAATGTTCTTTTCACATGAAAGACATTTTAGAACTTCTTGCCCTTGTGGACTTTCTGATAAAGAAATGTTATATCTCTTAGAGAATTCCAACTTCAAATTGGAAATCGACTTCACTGATGAAGATGATGATTCTGTACCAGACAAGTGAAGATGAAGACAATGTGAGAGGAGGAATTGGTGGAGGTGGTTTCAGACACTGATCTACAATAATTCTCACCTTATTTGTCACAACAGGTCCAGTTGAATACCTCTACAAAGATGATCGTTAGGGATGGAAATGAGTAAGACATTGCCAATTCCTCAGCTTTTAGAGAAAGGTCAGCTATAAAGGAGAGAGGAGGTCCAACTACTTATACTTGTCAACAAATGGACGACTTTGTCATCAGAGCTTTCTGTCTTATTTTTGATGAAGTGATGCTAGGGCTCATTAAGAAACACACACAATGAAATGCTCAAAAACACTAAAAAATAATTATTTGACAGTGTCACTTGAAGAACTGCAACAACTGATAGCTGCCATATATCCTTGGAGCATCATCTGTAGAAAAGGTATGTCTGCAGGTGATCTTTGGTCGCATTCTTGGGTGCCTACTTCATCAAATACTTTATGACAAGGGACAGATTTCAAGAGCTTCTCCAACTTTTCCGTTTAAATGAAAAACAATGCTGCCAGCCAACAAATTTGCTCTTGTATCTGAAATTTGGGAAAATTTGATGGAAAACAGTATTCATATAGACGAGCAACTGTTACCAAGGAAAACAAGATATAGGTTCCCTCAACTGAAGTCTCAAATTTTGGACTGCTGCTCTGGCATAGATGAAGTTATGGTTTCCCATACCTTGGAAAAGAGGACATGCTTGCAGGGAGTATAATGTGTCTCATGCAGCTATTTCTAAATTAAGAATGAAACATGATGACATACAAAACACCTCTTCAACTTGCTAGGAAGCTCACAGACATCATTAGGTACCAAATGCTGAAATACAATCTGCCACCATCTTGCACCAGACTGGCAACACAGACTGCACCATGGCTGTATAGCAAGGAAAAATAGAATAAAGACTGCATTCTTCAGACTACACTGCATACTGAAGTATCAATAAGCAAAGAAGGAAAGTCGAAACCTGACACCATAACATTCTACGATGCAACGAAGTATGGTATGGACGTGGCTGATAAAATAACTTGTACATGTAACACAAAGGTTGCACATAGGAGATAGCCAATTCATGTCTTCTACATCAACTTGGACATGGCAGCAATAAATATATGGGCCATCTACAAAATAGTAGCAAACAAGAAAATGGAAAGGAAGATGTTAGTACTTCTGCTGGTAAATGAACTCAAGGGATTGAAAGAGCAGAAGAAGAACAGACAAAAGAAGAGAATACAGGACCAAAATTATCTAGAAAGAAGGAGACGTACCAAATTAGCAACTGCAAAGGCAACAAAACGAGCGACAACTGTGTAAAGTGCCAAAAAGCTTTATGGGGAAAAAATGTGCATGAAACAAGTCACCTGTGTGAAGTACATCTAGCAGATTCCAATGGCTTTAGTACAACACAGCCATTTGTAGAAAACATGAGAGTTCAACATGGACCACAAATACTAAATGTGGTTAGAAGGTTCTAAAATTAGTTATATATAAAGGCTACAGTTTGGGAAATTTATTAGCATGAATAACGACCAACTGGTAAGATTTGGTTTGTTGAAATAAGTAAATAATGTACTAATCAATATCTTAAATAATTGTTGTTATAACTCGCAAAAAGGTAGGGATAAACGTATGCTAATTTAAAGTGCTTGTGTCAGTCAAATATGAAAATATTTTATAGGGTTCAAGAAAATTGCTTTCCACTGTTCTAGAAATGTCAGAAACTCCACCGTTCTAGTGTTAACATGCCTAGGGCTGTTACTTTCACATCACAGTAAACCTACTCACAAATGAGACCTATAGTTGACATGAAGTTGTCTGAAAGGAACAGCAACATCCATTTGGTGAACATAAGACATAAGGTATGCTCTTCATGTCGCCAGGATACTTTTTACTGTTCAATGAGAAGTGCTGGACTCTACAACACACATTTTCAACAGGGTTCCAGAAGAGTAGAAAACTGGCAAACCTGTAAGCCTACAGTCATTTATCCGCGTTAGTTTACTTTTTGAATGTGCACCTGCATCATTTAGGTATTGGTAGGTTTTGTTGTAGGTGTTCCTGGTGTACTGTTGCTTACGCAGTAAGTGCAAGCAATAGAGTATGGAATGCAATAATGTGCAATTGGGCCATAGTATATCTTTAGCATAATTTTAATTACTGATATTAACTATGATCAATTAGAGATTGAGAAACAATTTTACCATTTTCAAGGAATGTAATATTTGCTTCAAAGTGTTTTGTAACAATATTATGAAAAGGATAGTTGCTACTCATCATACAGCAAAGATGCTGAGCCGCACAATGAAAAGACTGTCAGATAACAAGCTTTCAGCCAACAAGGTCTTCTTCAACTAACACACACACACACACACACACACACACACACACACACACACACACAAAACCACAGTCTCGGGCTGCTGAGACCACACAAAGTAAGCGTTTTATTGTAGTGGGTAAGTATGGTTTGCTGAAGTGAGCTGTATTGGTTTACTTTGTAGTGTCATTTACATATTGAGAAAAATATTAGGCCTACAACCTATATTATCACAAAATACACTAGTCAGCACCTCTGATGAGCAGACATTCTACATCTACATCCATACTCTGCAAACCTATGTGAAGCGCATGGCAGAGGGAACGTTCCTCTGCACCAACCATTAGGGTTTCTTCCTGTTCCATTCACGTTTGGATAATGATTGATTGATTGCCTCTGTGCATGCTGTAATAATTCTAATCTTGTCCTCACGATACTCACGATACTTAAAATTGAACGTATATTGAAGAACCATGGAGTAAAAACTGTCTTTTGCCCACCCAATAAAACATGAGCATTATTGGCAAGCATAAAAGAGTATCTGGATTTGTGGAAGGCCAGTAAATAAAAGGTTCCATGTCAATTGCCACACTGTCAAACAATGTTGCTAATAACACCAGAAGCACACACGACTGATGTACTCCAACAAGCCAGCACTTGCAGAACACTGTTTGCCCTACAATTACACGACGGAGTACGGACGTACCAACTTCCAAATACTGGGACAGCGTAATCAGAGAAGCAATTGAAATTTGCACCAGGGACAATCTCATCAACCAAGATTGTGGCTATAATCTTTGCAAGGCTTAGGAACCAGTACTGAGTTTAATTAAGAAGACTCTCAGCAAATAAAATGATCTAGTGATCAGGGCAGACAGAGTACTTACAACAATGCTATCATAGATGCTGAAGCTAGTGTGTCTGTGACCACCGAAGAGCAGCTGCAGGAGTGGAAGGGACAGCTCGTGGGGGCAGCGCTATTAGTCGGTTGCACGTCTTCAGGAGCTCAGTTAGTCAGTGCACCTGATGATGGCAACTTGTCTGATCACCGAAATATTGTGCCCATTGAACGCTATGAACCAGCAGTACACCCATGGACTGTTTTATCACTTCAGCTTTTGCTTTGCTACTTTCAAATTCAGTTTCTATCCCATTCATTAGGGACTGGGTCTAACTGTTGTGCTATGAACAGCCTTTATATATGATCAGAATTTCTTTGAGTTTTGTGAAAGATCATTTGATAATATTCCGTATGGTAGACACTGAAGGCTTTACACATTACCCTCTTGACAGCCAAATGTACTTCACTCAGCTTGTCTCTATCTATAGTCCTATGTTTTGTTTACACCTATTACGCAGTGGTTTCTGTTTCTTTAGAAGTTTCTTTGCAGTGACTGAATACCATGGAGATTCCCTGCCATTATGCACTGTTCTACTGGGTATGTATCTAACCAATGCACTGGATTGTCAACTATTCTTTTAAACCTGAGCCATAATTCCTCTACTGTGCTAAAAGTTTGAAGTTTCTCCTTGAGATATGACACTACTGATTTTTTATCTACTTAACTGAACATGAATTGTGAATCACATCGGCACAATTCTCTGACATCTTAAAGTGTGGTTTCAGTTACCTGATACTGCAGTTGTGTTCGTGCGTGTGTGTGTGTGTGTGTGTGTGTGTGTGTGTGAGAGAGAGAGAGAGAGAGAGAGAGAGAGAGAGAGAGAGAGAGAGAGAGAGAGTTGCAGACGGACACAAGAAAAAGATGAACAAGTAAGGTTTCAGCCAGAAAGGCCTTCCTCTGAATTAAACACACACACACACACACACACACACACACACACACACACACACACAACCACCACCACCACCACCACCACCACCACCACCACTACATTTCTGCCTGCTGAAGCCAGATTGCGAGCAGCAGCACAGGATGGGAGAAGCAATCTGGGTGGTGGGAACACCGGAGGAGGGGATGGGGAGGGGTAGCAGGGTACGGGTGGGGGACAGTAAAGGGCTGCTTGTAGGAGCACACATGGACGAGGTGGAGACAGGTGGGCAGCTACATGCAGTTGAGAGCTTAACATCTGGCAGGAGGGGAAGGGAGGGAGAGAGAGAGAGGAAAATGAAAGTAGTAGAATAGAGGGCTGTGTAGTGCTGGAGTGAGAACATGGAAAGGCATAGGTGGGTGTAGGACAAATACTAACAAAGTTTGAGGCCAGGAGGGTTACCGGAATGTAGGATATATTGCAGGGACAGTTCCCACCTCCACAATTCAGAAAAGCTCGTGTTGGTAGGAAGGATCCAAATGGCACAGGCTGTGAAGTAGTCATTAAAATGAACAGCACTGTGTTCAGCAGCGTGCTCAGCAACTGGGTGGTCCTGCTGTTTCTGTGCTGTTGCTGTCACAGTTTGTCAGTGGCTATTTGTGCAGTGCAGACTGACAGCTCATTGGTTGTCATGCCCACGTAGAATGTAACATAGTGGCTGCTGCTAAGTTTGTAGATCACATGACTGGTTTCGCTGGTAGCCCTGTCCTTGGTGGGATAGGCGATGCTCCTCACCGTACTGGAGTATATGGCAGTGGGAATCTGTATGAGACAGGTCTTGCATATATGTTTATTACATGTATATGAAACATGAGGCAAGGGGTTGAGAGCAGGGGTTGTGTAGCGATGGAGGAGGATATTGTGTAGGTTTGATAGGCGGTGAAATACCACTATGGGAGAGGTGGGAAGGATAGTGGGTAGGACATTCCTGCTTTCAGGGCACATGTGTGGCAGTCAAATCCCTAGTGGAGAATGTGATTCATTGGTCCGGTCCTGGTGGTACTGTCTCACGAGATGAATGCTCCTCTGTGGCCAGACAGTGGGACTTCAGAAGGCTGGGGGTGACTCGAGAGAACAGGCATGGTAGATCTGTTTCTGTACAAAGTAGGGATGGTAATTATGGTCTGTGAAGGCCTCAATGAGACCCTGGTATATTTTGAGAGGGACTGTTTGTCACTACAGATACAATGGACATGGGTGGCTAGGCTGTATGGAAGGGACTTCTTGCCATCGAATTGGTGGTAGCTGTTGAAATGGAGGTATTGCTGGTTGTTGGTAGGTATGAAATGGACAGAGATACTGGTATAACCATTTCTTAGGTGGAGGTCAGCATCAAGGAAGGTGGCTTCTTAGGTTGAGGATGACCAGGTGAAGTGAATGGGGGAGGTGTTGAAATTCTGGAGGAATGTGGATAGAGTGTTCTCATCCTCAATACAGATCATGAAAATGTTATCAACGAATCTTAAACTAGAGGAGGGGTTTGAGATTCTGAGTGGTTAAAAAGGGCTCCCCTAGAGGGTCCATGAATATGTTGGCATAGGATGGTGCCACATGGGTGTCCATTTCCATGCTCTGGATTTGCTTCTTGGATTTTATATTGTTTCATTGTGTCAACAAACAGGTGTGTATGATAGCTTAATTTGGCTACATTGTGTACCAGTGAACTATTTTAAAAGTGCAAGTGAATGTGAAATGTGATCATTGATGGAATATTATTTTCAATAGCGAAATATGCCCCTCATGCTCCTGATATGCACAATCCAACAAGTCTAAATGGCGTATGCAGACTAA
This sequence comes from Schistocerca gregaria, assembly GCF_023897955.1. Lineage (NCBI taxonomy): Eukaryota > Metazoa > Arthropoda > Insecta > Orthoptera > Acrididae > Schistocerca > Schistocerca gregaria. The sequence continues at coordinate 684,409,241 of NC_064923.1, forward strand.
CAACAGAAGACTTGTAACCCATACCACTTGAGAAGTTACATAAAGCTGCCAGATTCTCAGACCCTGAATCCCAAAGAACTGTCCATGAACATACAGAAAAATTCAAGCAGACTTTCAATGCACATCAACTGCTACATGGCACTTCATGCAGATCAGACAGATGAAAATTCGACAAGAGATTTCTCACAACTGAGCTAAGTGAACCCCTGAAGGACTACCCTGCTTCATAAGCAATGCCCAGTGGAAATACAGCAAGCTGGAAGATGTGAAAAACACTTAATCACATCAGAACAGGTATAGTGTCACTTAAAACAAATCTTATTAAATGGGTGCCCAGACATGAAGCAGACAACAAATGTGACAGGGCATGAAACACCTTGTACAATGTCCAATTGTTGCACGAGATGTACCCTTGACTGTCTATGGTTTGACAAGACTGAAACACTGGACAAGGCCCGATATAGGGCTAAAAAACTGTATAAGAAATTTTCAGGACACAAAAAAGTGAAACAGTATTAGATGTTTACTGATCATTATTCAGGTGGATTGTCTTCATTTTCCCATTCACTGAAGATGCCACACTGATATACTAGTGGATCACTGACTGAGAACATCACAAAGTGATTGAGAAACTCCCTGGAGTGTTTTTTAGGACCTATTTCTGTACGGGCAGTTAAGCCCTACACCGTAATTTGTTCAGCAGCAACAGTGGGGTTTAAGCAAATGGTAAAAGACAAATGTAACATTCCATCATAGGTTTACAAGCTAAAGTTTTTCTCCATGCAAACTACTTCTAGTCTTCTGTGTGTGAATGGTTTAGATTCACTTAACTTAGTTAAGAGAATGAAAATCATGAGAAAAAATTGAATATGAAACTTGATCATATATTTTCCACTGCTTTCTCAAATCAATCTAGGCACATGAGATAGTTGTTTCTAACCTGGCATGTCTGGTGACTAATCCTCCCCCTTCTCATCACTGACATTCGTTAAATTAAGGAATTATTATTGTTTTCACTGTTGCTTTCATTCTAGAATTGATGTTATTTGTAGGGGTGATAGTGGGATAGTTAGAAATCAATATCAAGACGAAGAGCATACTTTAGTGAAATATGGAAGTAAAATGATTTTCATTCATTTGTGATGAATTCCTGATTGTAAATGTGGAAAGAAACAGCTTTTGTTAATCTGTATTACTCCACAGCTATTATGATTTGTGTGAAAAACATGGTTCAGAGACATACAACTGAAAACTCCTGCTTTCAGCAAAATTATGTAGAGATGGTTTTCTCTTAAATTCTCAGAGGGTAGTGATAACTCTACCAGTAATGTGAAAGAGAAAGATTATTTTAAATTAAAAAAGATGTTGGCAAATTCAAAAACAATACTGTTGATAAAAGTTCCTAAACATTCCACAGCACAATTCACCCTCATCAAAAGCTCTCCAGTGACTAAAGCCTACTGTTGCTCAAAGGGTAATTGGCTTTCAAACAGTAAATTTCCTCCAAACAAAATAGGTTTGACTGTTGAACTAGGTATGACCTGGATCTATTTTGTAAACAGGTGGAAACAGGTTTCCACAATTTGAGGAATAATGCAACACTCAGGAAACAATAATTAGCATGGGGGCACTCTCTTTACATTGACAATCGGTATTCAAGCATGGACCTGTTCCTGCGGTTTCATAATTATGGCACAACTGCAGGTCGTACTGTTTGTTGGAACAACCACAACATGACAAAACAACAGGACAAACTGAAACAAGGAGAAATTCAGTTTACATCCACTGATGTTATGAATTCATGGAATGAAAGATAAGTATGGATGTGAACCACCCTCAATACCAAATAAATATTTGAGGCTGGAAAAACTTTTGGATTAAGGGAGACCATTCACCGAAAAGCAGAAGCACAGAGTTTTTGATAAGCAGAAGCACCAAGTTTTTGATAGGCACGCACAAAAGAAAGGAAAGTTGTTCACTTTTGGAGTTATCCTTTGACAGTACAACACACATACGCACGCACGCTACTCACACATACAAATACCTCTGCCCCTTCTTGGTACCATTTGGACTAACAGTGCCAATGCTTTGTTTCTTGGCAGATGGACTGGTTGTAGTGGAGGTAGTGATGTGTGAGGTGGGTAGAGGGAGAAGGATGTCAAAGGCAGGGAGAGGGACTGGGGGTGTGCTGGTAGAAAGACTGTTGAAAGAATCAATAAACTCTAGTGTGTTGCAGATCTTTTTTTCCACATAGTGAACCTGTGTATTTTAAATGTTCCTGATATTCTCAGAGTAGCAACAGAATAATAAATGCCAGAAGCATAGTTTCATCTGTCTAAAGAATTGATATTTTGATCAAAGACTGGAATAAAAAAACATTCAACAGTATTGGATCACTGTTTGTATACGCGACTATGTCTCAGTTGGTGAAAAATAGTTTCATCTGTCTCTGGCAAGAGAAAAATTTGAAACTTATGCTACAGACCAGAGGAAAGCTAGTACAGACAGGTATTTTGACTGCAAGAATTCCCAAAATATACTGAGAGGCATTTTCCAAATACTATGCAGAATGAACAATCAAGGAAAGATACACTGACACATACGTGCATAATTTGCTTGAAACAGAAAACGTGCCAAGAAACCAGGTATTAATGCAGAACATCTTTCACTATGTACTGCACCGTGTATCAAGCCCTATCAAACGAAAAGAGGGTGTTAGGACTGGAAGCTTACATAACTTATTTGCTCTGGCTCAGTAACTGATTCAGGAGCATCATAACTACTTACACCACCTGAAATAGCCCCAGAATCATCAAACAGGTCTCACAGAATATATATACAGTTTCAAAGAGCTGTAGAAAGAGAATTACTGTTCAGAATGTCATCAAATATGAACAGCATATAATTGACGCAGGGGGAAACGTCTTAGGTGCAAAAAATTGACCAATACGCTGCACTGTAAGCACCTGAATATGTCTACCAACAAACACGCAGCACATGGCTGTTCCTCAGTTTGCATCCGAGACAACCAGCATGATTACCTCCATAAACGATTGCCTGTTTCTGGTAAAGCTAATTTACAAGAACGGTGACAATGTGCCAGAAGCCCTGCAGAAGTGCCAGATGCTCAAAGGTATGAAAAAAGGCATTGGTCCCAAGTCTGCTCAAGGCCTGGAAAGAATGAAAGCAAAATTCGGAGAGAGAGTTTCTTTTAAAGTGCATTGTGACAGAGGGAGGAAAGCAGTTGATATTATGTATGTCAAAGATGTGGACACAACACTGCAGGAGGACTCCAGCAGTGGTGTGTAAACCCGCAGTGCAAGAGAAGTTGCCCGAACGTTGAACATGATTGCAGGCACAGTGCATAAAATCCTACTACACATCCTGAACTGCTATCCATAAACAATCATCAATGTTCATGAGCTGCTTCCTGCTGAACTGCCAGCAAGACATATGTTTGCTCTGGATTTTTTTTTTCTTGCATGGATGAGGACAGTGAATAACCATGGAACATTCTGTGGGCAAACGAAGAGCACTTCTATCTCCAAGGACAAATGCAGAACTACAGAATATGGGCAATGGGAAATCCACATGCACATCAACCAGTACCACTTCATTCTGCAAAGTGTAATGTAATCAACCGCCGTAGATACGGTTTACCTGAAGCAAAAAGTACAATGCCCACAGTAAAGAGGTAGGTAATTCATTATAGTATTATGTTGCCAGAAAACGTGTTTAGTTTATTTAATTATGAATATGTTCTTTTATGATATATAATGAACATGGAGTTTATAAGGTCAGTAGACCAAAGAATCTAGGAAGCGGGGATGTCTGCAACTCCTGGGCACATGTTGGCTTGCCCGCCACTTCTTTGTCACTATTGGAGGAAGACGGACATGCTTTTGTAACAAGTGTAGTATAATGGATTTAGATTATCAATGTTGATAGTGAAAATGGTGTAGCTCCTAACAAAAAGTGGGAATAAATAAAATTTTTAGCTGAAAGTATTTCCAAGCCGGCGGAAATAATTTTAAACAGAACAAAACCCAGGCCATGCTTGATACTGGAAAGATTATTTTGCAGACAACACTACGAAAACCCCTTAGACAAACGAGATCTGCAGTGTGTAATCTTTCAGCTACTAAAAAATAATTCTTGCTGAAATTGTGCTGGAACTGGTCGTATTATTCCCATTCAAAAACATGTGGTGAGAGTGTTGTCCTACCATTATATACCGTGTAAGATTCCAAAAACAATTTTTCAGTTATCTAAGAAGCGAGAAAGATAACAACCAGTACAATATAGTGTCGTCGTCCAGGATTATTGAAAAAGTTATTGAAATAAATTACCACAGAGATTGCAAAGACAATGACAGAATTCATACATCCTGGATGAAAATGTTCAAGAAAGTCGTATGCTGACACCTTCAAGACAACGGAATGCAGTTACTGGAGCAAGAATAACGGCGCAATAAGACAAGAAAGAAGATAAAAGTGTAAAGTGTTGTGCAACAAAAAAGCAATATTCATGTAAGTGTATTGATTCAGTGTTGTGAATTCCATCAGCCACCAAACAACAAAGAAGGTGTTATAAGATAAAATCAGTGAACTGTGAGTAAGATAATTTAGTATCCTTTAGCAAAGATAAATTGTTTGTTTTTGTTTATTCCTGTGTAAAAAGATGACAATTGTAAAAGAGGAAAGTATTGACAATGGTATCGCTAATGCTAGTACCACTGTAAATTTATCACACGAAAGTGAATGCAACAGGAATAGTCTGGATCCTGTAGAGAAAGTTAAAACCCGTATGGAAAGACAGGATAAACTTAAAGAGATGTTATTAACAATAATGAATTATATGGAGGGAAAATTTAAGGCAATTGATGACACTAACAGACACAATGGGGAGTGGTTAGGAAATATTAAAGGCAGACTCGGTGTTAATGAGATTCATTTGGAGCAATGGAGAAAAATAGTGAGATTCTGCTTAGTTAGACCAGAATCTTAAGGACATCAGTGACAGATTTGAAAAACAGTTCAAAGAATATGAAAAGAAAAATGACGATAACTTTCAAAAAGTAGAAGCAAAAAAAGTGAATTCTTGAATGGACCAGTTTATAAACATGAGTTTAGTAGCATGAAGCAATTTTGCAAAAATCAGTTAAGGATACTCACTCACCAAAGCAAACCTTTTGATGAACTCGCTCAAATCGACGCACTAAAAAGAAGGCAGCCATATGAATTACAGTTGGAATTAGCTTATGGTCCTGATGACACAACAGATCAGTTTTTGAAGTATGCAGACAAACTAGACAGAATTATTGAGAAAACGGGTAAACCACAACACCATAGTCAAAACACTTTTCAAAAGACAGGTCATACAAACTGGGGAAACACAACTTTGGAAGTAATGATTTTCATCAGAGAAATCACCAGTACAACTTCAAGGGATCACAAGGAAACAATTTCCATTACAAGGATCAATATGGAAATAATCATAATCAATTTGGTAACAGACACTTTGAAAATAAACCAAAGGAGTTGCATAGTCATAATGGTATGGGGAGAACTGAACAGGCAACAACACAGGAGTTAAAAAACTGAATAGAGCTCCACTGGCGGTCCGCAAGGTAGGAGCTACTTATACACAAATGGAAAGGGCCAACTCAAACTGGCAAACTAGACAGAAAAATGCCAGTGGTATAATGAGCAATTATTTTAAGTAGAAGTGTTATCCCATTAATGTGGTATCTGTTACAAATAATATATGTCAAAGGTAAGTTATTTAAAGACACTGCTTGCTTGGAGAACTGTGAAGAAGAATGAAACTTAAGATTTACTCTATGAGTGGGCTGAGAGGGACACCTTGCTGGAAAATAGTTGTTCAAATGATCAAAGTGTGTTAGGAATTAGAGAACTTATGGAAGAGTATGGTGAGCTAGGAATGAAAATTGCACATAGTAAAGATGATTTAAATGTGTATCTGCATACTGAAGGTAAGGGTGCAGAGGATCCAGAGGATAATTTTTGTGATGTTGATTGGGAAGAAAAGGAGACTGAGGATAGTAGTGAAGAAAGATGTTTTATTGGTGTAAGTGAGTAGCTGGGAGCCTTAGGGACTACTAATATAAAATAGGATAGTAATGAAGTTAGTGAGGTACACATGAACACAGTTGGCAATATGAATGATAAGGATGTCAGAATTTTAGCCAATGAGCTATCTGATCTTAATACATGTAAGAAAAACAATGAGAGGGAATTGACAGCAGGTAATCTTAACAGCATTAGGGGAGTAGATGATGAAATGTAAGATAGCAAGCAATTTTTGTTAACTTATGGGTTAACAGTAGTGCCGTTAAGGATGATGAAAATTTCAGAAAGGTAACACTTGATATATGTGAAACTTTGTATCCAGAATGGTGGCATAAAATTAAGAACCACATTTCACAAATGTTAAGAGGTAAATATAAAGGAGAGGCACACAATATCACAAATGAATGTAGTTGGATTAATGAAATATTCAGGAATAGTAACCAGGCCAAAGAAAATGCAATTACAGTAATAAAAGCTTATAACTCTGGTATGCCATAGGTAAGGACACTAGAAAGGGATATGGGTTTTAGTGACACTGAAGATGACTTATTACATGAGAACATTAATAAAAAAAATTTGACTTTGATGTAACCAGTCCATTTATTGATGTACAGATAGATCATGGAAAGGAAAGTATTTAGTGGACACAGGAAGTCAAATATCTGGGATATCAGAATCATTAAGTAAAAAACTGAAAACTAATAAGGATTATGTTGAGTTACCTGTAGTAGGAATTAAAATAACAGGTGCTACTGGGAGGCACAGTAAATCAGTAAGGAGCCAGGCTTTTATTACTTTTGAAATTGAAGGAGTATCATGGTCACATGGGTGTCTCATTATTCCTGATCTCACAGAGGATTTGATCCTAGGCATTTCTTGGATAATAAAAGTAAGTGCAGCATTTGACTGGGTAGGACAGAAATTAATGATGACTCTACCAAGTGGTGAAGTCATTGTTATGAAACGTCTTACATCAAATGTGTCGAGTATGAATAAGACTGTGAACAGTATTGAATTTACAAAAGAAGGTAAGTACATTGAAAGCCAAGTCACAGATATTGATACAGATGAGATAGTGTTTGAAAACTTAGTAAATGAAAAAGTAGCCAAAGCTAGAGAACTAACTGAGGACCAAAAACAAGATTTGAAATTATTTTTGTAGGAATATAATGATGTATTTAGCAATATACCAGGTAAAGTAATTGGATATGAATGTACTTTGCAGTTGAAACCACATGGACCTTTCTTTACAAAACCATACAGTATTCCAATCTTGAAAAGGGTAACAGTGTAGAAGGAATTACAAAAGATGGAAGTGTGCGAAATCATTGAGAGTACAAGCCCTTATAATAATCCCTTGGTCATTGTAAATAAATCTAATGGACAAGTCAGATTAGTGCTAGATTCCAGGCAGTTAAACAAATGTTTATACAGAGAAACTGACTGCCCAGAGAACATTGATGAGTTGTTATATAAATTTAAAAATATCCAAATTTTGTCAAGCCTTGACCTAATTTTGCGTTTTCATCAAGTAGCTCTTGCAATTAGTTCTAGAAAGGACACTGCTTTCTTATACAATAGGAGATGTTACCGATATCGTATAGTGCCTTTCAGATTAAACTCATTAGTCGCAGAATTTATAAGAGTACTAGACTATGTAATTGGCCAAGAAGTTGTGTCAGAGTTAACCATTTATGTAGATGATACATTAGTGTCAAATCAAAGTTGGGAGGATCATTTGAAGTTATTGGAATAGGTGTGTGAAAAACTCAGAAGAGGAGGAATGACATTAAAACTAGAAAAATGTAAATTTGGTGTGTCAGAACTCAAATTTTTAGGTCATGTCATTACTAAGGAATGGATAAGTGCAGACCCTGAGAAAATAAAATCTATCGTAAACTTTCCATCTCCCAGAAACTGAAAACAATTGAAATCTTTCTACAGAATCTGTGGATTCTATCAAAAATATATAAATGGACAATGCCTTAATGTAACAAGTTTAAGCAACTTACTTAGACAAAATGCTACATGGAATTGGTCTGAAGAGTGTCAGAAAGCATCCGAGAAAATTAAGAATGAAGTTTGTAAGAACAATCTTTTACACAGACCAGATTTTAGTTTGACATTTTGTCTTCACACAGACAGCAGTGACTATGGACTAGAAGCAGAGCTATTTCAGGAGAAAGTTGTGAATGGAAAAAATCTTCATTGTACTATTGCATTTGCCAGTAGAATGTTACTTAAATATGAAAGGACTTACACAGTCACAGAAAAAGAATTACAGTACACTGGGCATTTACAAAATTTAAAACATACCTGTTAGGACACAAGATAAAAGCGTATTCAGACCACAAAGCTTTAAGTTATTTACAGGAATGTAGACTATATCATAATAGATGAACCAGGTGGACAATGTTCCTACAACAGTTTGACTATTAAATTGAGTATATTAAGGGGTCAGAAAATGTAGTAGCTGATGCTTTATCCAGGTTACCAGTAGGAGGAGATGAGGAAAAGTTTGATCAAGAGGAAGAAAAATAATTTAAAATAAGATACATGAAGGGAATCCAAGATGAAAAGCTCATAAGGACACTTTGCAATAACATCAGGAGGGGACAAAATAACGATCCTAACTGGAAATTGGTTAAGGACTGTTTAGGCAAAAAACGTATGATAAACTTGACAAATAATATAAGGTCTTTAAGTGAACACTCTTCAGAAGAACAGATGTCGACTCTGACAATTGGAAGCTATGTTGGCCAGAGTGTGAGGCAGACAAGTTAATAAGGAACACCCATGAAAGTTATGGTCACTGTGGAATACAGAAATGTGTAAAAAAGTTTCAAAAAAACATCTATTATTATAACATGGTAAAGGTGAGGAATGAAATATCAACATGCAACAAATGTCAAAGAGTAAAAGTAAGTAACAGAACCTGTCAGGGAGAAATGCAGAACATTATTCCGGATAAGCCATTAGGTTTAGTAGCTGTAGACTTTTATCGTCCTCTACCAAAGAGCAAAGGTGGTCACTGTTTTATATTCGTCACGATTGATGTATTTTCCAAATTAATTAAACTTTATCCTGTTCTTAAAGCTATGAGTAAAGAGATAATTACAAAGGTTGAGAGAGATTACTTCAAGAGCGTAGGGAAACCTAAAGCAATACTATCTGATAATGGTTCACAAAAAAACTGGAAAGCATTCACAGAAAAAACTAACACAAAACACATCTTGATATCAGTGTACAACCCATCTTCAAACCCAGCAGAAAGGTACATGAGGGAAATAGGGAGACTTTGCAGGACATATTGTAATCACATGGTCCGACCATGTAAACAACTTTGAGGATATCATGAACAGCTTGCAGCATAGCTCTACTGGATTTTCACCATATGAAATTATGTTTCATCTCAGACCAGTGAATCTTATTTCTGACTTAATAGACTTTCCACAATGTGCATTGTTATCAATGAAAGAACATGAAGATATTGTAACGAAAACCATGAAGAAAGTAGGTGAAGCTAGGAAAAACAGAAAAATAAAAGCTACCACATTCAGAGTACGCGACCATGTCTAAGTGAAATCCCATGAACGATCGAAGTTACTAACAGCAGAGCCATTTGAGATTATTGAGAACCCCTACCTGAATGCGTGCCGATTAGTATATCACAAGTCGAGAAAGCTGTATGGTCTTGTTTCTTTGAAGCCATATATTGAGAAAAGGACAAATTGAGCATACAAATATGCCTTTATCTGGAAAGAATTTTACTGGAAAAATGAAATGCTGTGAGATAAAGTCACAGGAACAAGTTGCAATCACCGTACTAAGTCATGTAACATATCTCATGCAAAATGATGATGTATCTAGACTGATTGTCACATAATTCTGTTATAAGATTAGATTTCGTAATTCCAATGTGCTTGTTTAAGTAATTGTAAGGTACTTAATGAATTGTAAAATACGTATACTTGACAAATGAGGAATTTTATTTTAATGAGGATGCTAGGAGACAATACATGTCACCCACCCTGACAGTGTGAGAATAGCAAATCTCATAATTTTTGAAATCTTGCTCATTCACTTAAAGAAACCATAATGCTTATAAGTTCTATAGTTAATAGACTATACTTTCTTGTATATCGAAGTGTGCTTTTGTTTTACATCACGCTCACCATGAATAACCATTTTTATTTGGCTGTGTTGATCACACAACATAGATACTTTATGCTGGCTTCTATCACCTCTTAATCATGATATCTATCACATAATCTACAAGGTTCATGAGAGCTTAGTATTGTTGAACTGATATACTTTTGTAACATCAGTGATGATATAGGAGTTAGTGCTATGTTTATCCTAATATGAGAAAATGTTTAAACTATGGTATTATTTATAGTAAGTTTCTGAGCAACAAGCCAATATGTGTGTTTATGTTATTTATGTTGTGAGACAAAGCAGGGAGTCAATGGGTGATGTAAGAATGAACAATTTAGTAGAGTTGTCATAAAAAGTTGTATACAAGCCAAGACAGTTATGCAATTTCTGTATCGGACTGACAAGTGGACCAGGGTACACTTGTAAGTCTGGTGGGCTAGTGTAAAGTAATCAACCACCGAAGATACAGTTTATCCAAAGAATCTAGGAAGTGGGAATGTCTGCAACTCCCGGGCACATGTTGGCTTCCCCGCCACTTCTTTATCAGTACTGGAGGAAGATGGACATGCTTTCATGACAAGTGTAGTATAATGGATTTAGATTATCAATTTTGATAGTGAAAATGGTGTAGCTCCTAACAAAAAGTACAAATAAATATAATTTTTAGCTGAAAGTATTTCCAATCTGGTGGAGTTTATTTTAGGCAGAACAAAACCCAGGCCTTGCTTGATATTGGAGAGATTATTTTGCAGAAAAAAAAAAAACCTAGACAAACGAGATCTGCAGTGTGTAATTTTCCAGCAGCTACTAAAAAATAATTATTGCTGAAATTGTGCTGGAACTGGTCATATTATTCCCATTCAAAAACATTTGGTGAGAGTGTTGTCCTACCACAATATACCGCGTAAGATTCCACAAACAATTTTTCTGTCCTCTAAGAAACGAGAAAGATAACAACCAGTACAAAAGTGATCAGCGCGGTGCAGATTGATGGCATCATTTATCATAGGGCCGCATTTTTTTTAGGAGATGAATCCTGTGGGTTCTGTTCCTTGTAATTCACTGGTAAATAGTGTGAGTCTTTTGCGCACCAACATCATTCCAAACCTTCGACAGTGTGGATGTGTGGGTAGGATCATTTTTGTGCATGATGGCCCTCTTCCGCACATTGCAAAACCTGTGCAGTGGCTGCTGTACAGACAATTTGGAAATGCAAGGATTATCAGCCATTATTTCCCTACAGCTTGACAGTGCAAATCACCTGATCTTAATCCGTGTGACTTCTGGCTCTGGAGTTATATGAAAGATGATGTGTTCAGTGCTCCAATTATGAATATAGCTGAGCTGGAGGCACATATTGTGCAATACATTCGAACATGATCCCCCAAGACACTCCCACCTGTTGTGGAACATGCTGTTTCTCGATTTCAACTTCTGGCAGAAAACAGTGAACAGCATATTGAACATGTCCTTCACCAGTCTCATGACAATTGGAAATTGATGTCATTTTTTTTATGTGATTTTTCACACCAACACAATTAAAAACTGAAGCAAGTCTCCCCTCAAACTTGAAGTTGCTGCTTTATTCTTGCTTGTAAATGTTCTCTCTCCATTCTTAAGCTCCAAACATCCAACTGATTTGCACATTGTAGAATTGTGAAGATGAAAGTAACAAGGCATTCAATGTAGCTGCCTTTGTAGCAGCTTAACCCAGACTGGCAGTGTGCACATGTGAGCACGCTTTATCAACCGCAACTTTGGGTGCAAAGCCAAGTGCAACTTCCAGTGCAAGCCTTATCAGCTTCTGCTTTCCAATGTTTTGAGACACTGTGGGGCAACCACACGGTTTTTGGTCCCATGACAATTGAAAACCAATGTCATTTTCCTTTTCATATGGGTTTTGGCCTCAGGACAATTAAAAACTGATTTTTCCCATCCAATGTAGGACGACCTAGCCATGATGGACGAGCTTACCTAACTAACAGTGCCACAACTGTTGACTGCCAAACTTGTACAGCCATGCATATTAAATTGTATGGCTGGTGTAATGTGCAACTCCAACCATAGCTGTCGTATTGTGATTTATCTGACATTTCCATATTGGTAAAATTTTCACTATTTTTTTTCCTTCCGTGACATTTCCCCTTGCAGCAAAAATATGCCTTTCAAATTTGACATCATTCTGAGCAGTGGTTCTCTTTCTACAGTATGTTGAAAATGGAACTTTAACTGTGGACACCTTGTGTAAATGAAGCTGGAGGGGCTAAAGACGAGAGCAGTCTACGTACCTTAGGCAGTGAAAACAGACAAATCCACAGCTTACTGTAAGGTGTTGTTAGGAATAAAGAATAAACATTTCACAAAACCCCCCTAAGGTGTATTTATTCACTGAACACCAGTTCCAGTCAAGCAAACATCTTCAAGCCATGAATGAACATTAAATCATGTTACAGGGCAGTTCATTGGTGTCAAATAAGTGATTACAGCTTCAGCATCTGCCATTCCTACATGTATCTCATCTATCATACATTTTTGCATAGTCACTAAGTACACAAATCTTTAGTCTGTTGGAGTGTTTTGTACTCTGTTCATAATCATATCATAAACCGAGAGTCTATTTTCCACATTCATTAATGGTATGTTTGCCCACTGTTCTAAACAAAATTTGTTCTTTTAAATACATTTCAAAACTGCAAAACACTGCAATCAGAATCAGTTTGGATGTAAACCTAGAGACTCCTGTAAACCTCTAAGATCTCCAGTGTTGTCCTTTACTATGCAGTTACATTACAGAAACCCTTATATTTTTCAAAATAAATGTAATATAGGTAATGACTGCAGACTACAAAAAAAGGGGGGAGGGAAGGAGAGGGAGGGGGAGAGAGAGAGAGAGAAATATTATTCATAATCACTTTACCAGACCAAACAAAAACTTACATAGGACCCAAATCAACACATTCCAGTGCCAAAACAGTGGTTTCCACAAGGGAGTAAAACTTTATAACAAACTTCTCAGAAACATAAAAACAATTACTAAGCTCAAAAACCTTTGGAAAATCTTTAAAGATATATTTACTGCATCATTGATTTTACTTAACTACTGAATAGATAAATTTAAGAAGTGTGCTACATAAATACTAAATGTTTGAACTGAATTATTCTGATCTTAAATAAGTACACATAGAAGTCTTTCATCTGCATACTTATAAACTGACTTGTGCAATGGCTTAAGCCTCAGCTTTAAACAACACTCTAGAACAAATATGAAAAACAATACTGATAAAGAATAGCACAGTCTAGAAAAATCGATCAAGGGAGGTGCTGATGAAGCAGTTGGTGAAAAGAAAAAGATAGGAAATGAAAAGGTTTACAAATTTGTGATGAAGCGATAGAAGTGGTTAATCAACAAAAAACAAGAATCTTATCTTAAACAATGGAATATTCCAGTCCGAGCTGCCAGAGAATGCAGCCATATGTGCATGAGGCGTGCTTGCTTGTGTGAACAAACATATGTAAGTGTTTCCTTTTCTGCCGAAGGTTTTGGCCAAAAGCTAGTGCTTAAGCGTCTTTTTGCCCTGCCTATCTGCAACTCAACATGTCATCCTTATAGTAAGAATCTTACCTTAAATAATTGAGCAGCGATCCACCTGAAGAAACTAACCATATTTGTAAACAAAAACTAAATAATGTTAAGAAAACAATAAAAAATCCCATCAAGATTCATGGGAATATTTATTGATCTAATGCAAAACAGTATTCATGGGGGCAAACAGTAGCCTACAAAAGAATCAAAATGCTCAGTAAATCAGAAAGAGAGTGGATTGTTATAAATAATATAAAAGAACTAGGTAATCAATTACAATAAAATATGGTATGAAGATTTAAATTCTGTTCAAAGTTAAAACAGATGAAAGAGACATGGATGCAATGGATGATCTAGATTTGGAAGAACTCACAGATGTCATGAGAGACTAGTAAGTGACATAAGAAATGGGCTTCTATAGTATGGTGGTTTGCTTCACAGCTCACATTTTTATGACCACCTAGCATGCATTGGAAAAGTAGTAGTACTACCATGGCCATGGCAGCAGACAAATATAATTTCATGAAATGTATTCACAGTTGTGAATATGAACCACCTTCAGCTGTATAGTGGAATGAAGTGAATGAAAACTAGTGCTGAGTTGGGACTCAAACACAGATTCCTCACTTTATGGAAGTGGCTGCCTCTTAACTGCTTCAGCTGTGTGAGCACAACTCACGGACAGAAACCAACTTCCATACATCGTTGTTCATGTGTCTTACCTGTACTTATTCATTCCTTTAATGTTATTCCTGCACAGGGGAGACATTTTATTTGGAAGTCACAAGCCCGGTGTTGGCTGATAAATACAAATTGCAGTGCCTCTGTTGTGAAGAAGTATGATGTAATGTTCTTTCGGACATGCACACATTCACAGAGAAGCGTTGAAATCAGGAACTTTTGAGTGTCCGAATAACTGTTACATTAACAGTGACCAAAGTCAGAGCAACATATGGAATCACCACTGTACACGCCAGAAAATATCTAGCACAGTGTGAGGTAGGCTGCATGCGTCACTCAATGCCAAATAGCAACCTGAGCACAAGTAACTTAGCGAGCAGGTAGTCAGATAACTGATAATGATGCAGTGGCCAAAATTGCAAGTAACAACAACCTCTGCAGCAGTTAGAGAGTTAATACGTTGTGACAAATGAAAATTTGGATAAAGTTGTAAAATCGTAATTTGAACCCATTTCGTGTCTACAGGGATACGTGATGCTTCCTACTGTCTTATTACACCCTTAATTACACCCCTCTTCGTTATACTTCAAACACTCAACTTCTATTTCTCTATCAATGAATGTCTCCTTGTTTGACTGTTCTAATAATTTCATGCACTTCATCCCCCATTCCCAATGCATTTTATCAGCTTTTGTCAGCTCTCTCTTGCTTTTAGCAACCCGTGATTTCATTTAAGGTTAGTTTCATCTTTGACATATCAGTAACTGCCAGCTCATTTTAACGCAATTAAATTTTAATATTCACCACTTTCTCCCTCCCTCCACCTTGTATTTTTTTCTGACACCAAACATTTGACATGATTGTATCACACCCCCTCTCTGCTCTATGTTATCTTTCACTTTCTTTCTACTCTCTATCTTTCCCTCTCTCTTGCCTAAGGAACTGTTCTGACAGCTAAAGAATCACGTATGCTTGTAATCTGAGTCCCTGCCCTGCTGCAATTGTTTGTTCAGCTTGTTGGTAAATGAGCCTTTCTTTTACTATGTATGTTTTCTGTGCTTCCTCGAGTTCTTCCTCTACCCTCTTCCCCTATCAATTTCTGTTTGGGAGTTCAAAAAAGCATTTTACTTCACAATTTTCAAGATTCTGTTAATCTTTTAAATGATGTTGCTAAATCTAATATCTTAATTACTTATGGCAATATAACATTTTTATCTATCTCGGGCATACTCACCTACACATATGTTGCAGACTTTGAACTTGCTTGAAGCGAGACACCGGATGCAATAGCTGCACTCGCATCGGGCCCAGTACTGGTCTACGATGCAGAAAGAATAAATAACGCCCACTTCTTGAGTGTTCTACTGCATTTTCGATGAAATCCACAATAGTATGACTTTTGAATTTTGTACAACTTCCAAAGCTAAAATTTCCTATGAGAAAAACAATGAAATTCGATGCCAAATTACAAAGTATAACCACAAATAAAATGTATAATAAATGTAATGGTTATTTCACACAAAAAAGGCAGAAAAACTGTAGTTCTTTGTACCATAACCTTTGCCAGACAATGTTATCAACAATATATAACAGTCTGCTGCAACCCAATATTCAAGAAAGGTCAAATATGTAAACACTTTACAAAAAATGACACCTAATATTAGACATACCTTGATCATGTTCTATCCTAACATGACGAATGCAACCATGCAGTTTAAAAGTGAGTGAGAAGATGTAGTGATCATCACTACTATCACGAACAATAAATGACCCATCAGGCTCGTTTGACAGAATTTTTTCAGCTGCCTCTCCAGAAATTGGACCCCAATACCAACCGTACTGCAAGACAAGATGTAATAAATAAGCTGTATAAAATGAGCTATGGGAAGGATGTGGGACATCATGTTTCTATGAACCAATTTTGCAGAGTATAACTGGAGAGAAACTCAACTCAAATCTTCAAATTAAAATGGGAAACTATACCATTTCCAAACCACTATGTTGTTACTTGAAAAAAATGAATAATACTTTGCCAAGACTCAATTATTTTCATACACATTCACAAAAATTACACTAAAAAGGCTACTACTAGATACACAAGATGTTCTTATTGTATATGAAACGTGATAACTTCTCGTAGAATAAGTAACAATTCAGTGTCAAGAAACTGATTAACAGTTTGCTCAGCCAAGTTCTGTTTTTATTTGAAAATGGATTTAGCGAAGATTGAAACATATGGTTAATTAAACAAGCCAGTAACAGTTGGAGCTGTTTTGTTCTTCATAACTGTTACAAAACAATTGTAAGATGAAGTTTTGTTAAACAATGCAAGATGGACAAAAGTTCACAAAAACGTATTTGAGATGTAACACATTGTTTCATTCATCATAAGTAAAGTTTTTTTACTGATATGACAATGAGCAACCGGCCAACAAAGCTCAAACCAACATATAACAAATTAAATATATACTTTGCATCAAACTGTCATAATATGGCGGCACTCAATCATGAGATATAGCAGTTACACAGAAGTGAAATCCGAGAAAGAATGCACCACTGTTAACCTTGTTGAATATGCTCATATTCAAACAAACTTGTTGACATCTCTAGCCTGAAAGACAATAAATTCCAAACAAAAAAGGTTGTGAATGTAACCATCACAATCATACATATTACTGTTCAATTGACAGATTACACTATGTGATCAAAAGTATCCAGACACCTGGCTGAAAATGACTTACAAGTTTGTGGCACCCTTCATCGGTACCACTGGCATTCAATATGGTGTTGGCCCACGGTTAACCTTGATGACAGCTTCCACTCTCACAGGCATATGTTCAAGCAGGTGCTGGGAGGTTTCTTGGGGAATGGCAGCCCATTCTTAACAAGTCGGCACTCCAAAACATCCCAAAGGTGTTCTGTAGGGTTCAGGTCAGGACTCTGTGCAGGCCAGTCCATTACAGAGATGTTACTGTGCATTATGAACAGGTACTTGAGCGTGTTGAAAGATGCAGTCACCATCCACGAATTGCTCTTCAACAGTGGGAAGCAAGAAGGTGCTTAAAACATCAATGTAGGCCTGTGCTGTTATAGTGCCAAGCAAAACAACAAGGGGTGCAAGCCCCCCCCCCATGAAAAAAATGACCATACCATACACCACCTCCTCTGAATTTTACTGCTGGCACTACACACGCTGGCAGATGACATTCACCGGACATTCACCATACCCACACCCTGCCATCAGATCGCCACATTGTGTACCATGATTCATCACTCCACACAACGTTTTTCCACAGTTCAGTCATCCAATGTTTACGCTCTTTACACCAAGCGAGGCATCGTTTGGCATTTACCGGCATGTTGTGTGTCTTATGAGCAGCCACTCGACCATGAAATGCAAGTTTCCTCAACTGCCACCTAACTGTAATAGTACTTGCAGTGGATTCTGATGCAGTTTGGAATTCCTGTGTGATGGTCTGCATAGATGTCTGCCTATTACACATTATGACCCTCTTCAACTGTCGGAGTCTCTGTCAGTCAACAGACGATTTCGGCATGTATGCTTTTGTGCTGTAGGTGTCCCTTCACACTTCCACTTCACTATCACATCAGAAACAGTGGACCTAGGGATGTTTAGGAGTGTGGAAATCTTGCATACAGACATATGACACAAGTGAAACCCAATCACCTGACCACGTTCAAAGTCCGTCAGTTCCACAGCGTACCCCATTCTGCTCCCTCAAGATGTCTAATAACTATCGAGGTGGTTGATATGGAGTACCTGGAAGTAGGTGGTAGCAAAATGCACCTTATATGAAAAACATGATTTTGGAGGTGTGCAGATACTTTTGATCACATAGTGTATGTTGTGTCTGTATTCAGCAATGACCTGAGGTTTTAATAAACAGATATCCATTTGTTCAACAAATTGAAATAATTCGGAATTAACTCCATATCTGTGTTCAATGTCATCACCATTTCTGGGTTAATAAACAAAAATGCTGAATCTGATTAGTTGTTTGTCCAAATCTGTCATCAATAATTCCAGTGGGCAGTTTTAATCTCCGATGGTAATATTTTTACTAAGTGGACTCAATAAATCTGATTTGTGTAAGGCACCACATCTACAAAACTTCTTCATTGGTAATATAGTACGTGGTCACTCACCAGTCATTTTACTTTTAAAAATGGCATCTTTTAACAGACATGAAGTGACGTGGAATAGAGGTTAAGGCCCTGGACTCACATTCAGGATGAATGGTGTTTAACTTCCATGTTTTGCCATCCAGATTCAGGTTTTCTGGAGTTTTCCTAACTTAATTAAAGAGAATGCCAGGATAGTTCCTTATAAAAGGATATTGTCAATTTTTTCCCCAACCTTGCCTGATCATAATTTAGTTGCATTCATCTCCCATGACCTCACACCTCACTGTCAACAGGATGTCGAAACCTACTGTTTAAACTGGCCACCAAATTATGACAAATTAACAAACACAGGAGAAGCCTTTAAAAATTCAAGTTAAGTTGCATATAAAAGTTGATGATAAGCAAAAAACCAAATATTAGCAAAATGCCCCGACCACTAGAAGGACCACATTCTGTCCATTCTGTCAAACACAGCTTAAATAGTTTAATCATACTGTGTTTTGACCTCAAATCTGCTTCATCACTAGGGGGGTGGGGAGAGGGGGAGAGGCGGGAGAGGGGGGAGAGGGAGAATGGCAAAAAGTGCAATGGATAAAGTGTCGATCAGAGGAAAGAGCAGACCAGAGGAAATCATGGAAAATGTGTATCATGAATTCCAAAATGGTGAAAATATGAGGGCTACCTCAAAGACCCACACAAGAGAATTTGTAACTTCAATGTGAGCAATTCTGTTGCTGCTACTGCGAATTCTACAATGGATTTCAAATTTATGTGAAACTAATTAATTTATGAAACAATTAATATTCAGTTTCAGAAACAGCTACATCTGCCATTGCTGACTGTACCTCAGTATTCGTTAGATTCTGACCTTTGCCATTCTACTTTTGTTAACCAGGTTTTCATGCACCAGATGAGACTTTATTAATTGACTGAGTCATCAATTAATATTTTTGCACAATTTACAATAATTTTCACAATGGTGCTTGTACTCATATGTAAGATATTCCCACCGTGGATGCATGAAGTGAAGACATAAACTTGTCTAAATTTCTCGAGTAGCATATTTTTGGTAAACCAAAGTTTTAGCAATAATTATAGTCCATAATAAACAGCAAAATCTAGCCTTGCCATTTTTCAAATGATTTTGGAGTTCCTGAAACAGCAATTTGTTCATTTAACAGTCTTTATACAGTCAGACGTCATTCAAAGTCTACAGTCTGTGCCCAATCCTAGTTGAAGTATCAAGCATGTAACACTTTAGTTTAGTATGGCCACAGTGTATGTTCATGCAATTGCCATGCACAAGTTGTTTGCAAAAATACCTGTATCGGTATACATGAAGACACAATAATGCGCATGTTTAAAGGCTTAAAGTGATGTCTTTTAACTCAAATTGATGAATATTTTGAATGAAATGTGTTGGACTTGGTATAAGGCTTGGGCTATTATTGTCATCAGAAAGAGTGATTGTTGAAAATTGTGACTTTCATTAATGACTGAACTAAGTGAACTACTGCAGTGTACGTCTATCTAGTGGATTACTAAAAAGAAAATGCTGTATGTGAACTATGGTGATTTGTGTAAATATGGGCTGCGTTCTATGCCACACTTAATTTTTTTCGTTTGGTGACTTGTCAGAACTATCACTGATTATTGGACAGTGTTTCATTATTTGTACTTCCGTACCTTTACAATTTATCTGAGTAATTCTGCAACTAGACTCTTGGTTTTTTGTGGGTGCCAACTGGCTGTTTGGTGCTAATAATCTCACAAAGAAAAACTGGTCAATGTCACAACAATACAACACCGAGGCTAACAAATGAGTAAAAAAACGTGCAACCTTAACTGTGGTGTTGATTACATTTTCCGCGCAAACATCATCAAAAACTAAATAAGATTTTCAACTTCAAGACAACAGACTGACATTCTACCAAAGAGGTGACAAGAAACTACAGGAAATAGGGTTGGCGACTTACACATTATGTATTTATCCTGTTAGCGAAAGGACTGGAACAGGTCCCATTTGGTATTTCGGGGAGAGTTGAGTATCTGCTTGAAGGAGATGTAGAGGCCAGGTTACAAAAGATGACACCAATAGCTGGGACAACTGTCTGCTGATCTCAAGTCATATTACACCTTAGGTCAAGGATGATGCATCGACTGGTCACCAGGCCAATATTCTATAGAATAACTATTCATCAGCAAGTTTAGCAAAAAGGGAAGCAAAATACACAATGAAATAAGTGCAGAGAAAATGTACAAGTGAAAACCTGTGGTAACTCCCCCCACCTTCTCTTTCTCTTACCACCACTCCATCTCCCATTTAGCTCATGTGTTGTTACTACCTCACTGCCAGTTGGTCCTAACAGAACACAAAACATATGGAAAATGCCTCTTTGAAACACTATTTACTACAGTAAAATTATAATAATGTGTGCATTACACACTAATGCGCTCTCCCTCCTTGAAAGAGTAATATTGTACATATAGCATTACATGAATGGCAGGATTATGAAAATGGCATTATAAATTAAATTTACATGCAATGACCCAGACATCCAGTTACCAATGCCAAATGATGAATGATGGTATTATTTAATGGGCAACTCAAATCTCTAATTTATTTTAGAGTGGGAGACGGGAGGGAGGGAGGGAGGGAGGGGGAGAGAATTATGACGACACAAAACTTAATAGCGAACAGAGGAGGTCCACATAGGGCAAACATACAGGAAGCATCTGTATTCAGAATAATCCAAATAAGAGGAATGATTGTGACTGTTTAGACAACAAACTGGAACAGAATTACAAAAGTTGGGTAACAGATAAAAGATTAAATCAGTGAAGGAATTCTAAGACACTTACAGAAAATGAAAGTGACTATGAAATGAAATAAAATGCCTACAGTGCTTCATGCAATAATTACACTCTATTTTTGGAATTATTTTCAATAGGTCTTATATTAACTGCACGGCACACACAAAATCAAATCAGAGTTATGTTTGTGACCAAGAAACCATATTATTAGCTATGCATTCATACAACATACTCTTTGAAGGAGAATGAGCATGTTGGCAACACATTTTATATGAACTCAAACCTCTAACTTTGATTACCAAGAGGATTCCGAAGTTTCCATATTCTGCCATCAAAGCCTCTTAAATGTCACAGTAGTAATTTAAACAGGGCTTCACTATGGTCTATGAAATCAACTGCCCCACACACAAATGATTTATATTACTGTCCACAAAGCACAACAGTGCTTGCTGAAGGAGGCTGACAAATAAATCGTCAAACCAGACATGTTTAATGACTGACATATCTGGCAAATGTGCCACCAGGAAAGCATTGACATCCACCCTTCTCTGAAAACATTTCGTACATTCCTTGGCACAAATGGCCAAGCATAATCTCGTTAAAAAATGTCATACAGAATTGCTTTAAAAAGGGACAGCATCACAAGCTCTCAAACCTGCCAGATGTAGTGGTTGCTGTTCAAATTTCACTCAATAAATATGGGTGAATATCACGTGATGCATGCAATAATGCCTCTAACATTGGACTCCCATACATGACGTGATTTTAAGGTTACCACAATGATCTCTTTTTCCTGTGCCTTTGTCCTGCATCGGCACAGGATTGGGAAGGTTATTTATAGATTTGCCGTGATTAGTTTAAGGGGTGGCCAGATGCCCTTCCTGTTGCCACCCAATTAGACCACCAGGATAGAATATGTTTACCCCCCCCCCCCCCCCCCGCCCCCAAATGTCTGTATGTGGATCAGAATAACAAAGTGATTGACAATGAAGCACAGCTGAGCATGAAAGGGGGTGAGGTTTTTGGTTTGCTGGTACATGCGTATGCACTATGGCTGTAGTAGCAACAGCTGTGTGATTCCTTACCGCAGTACCTTCTCACATTGCCCTTTTAATGTACAGTATTGAGTTCGCTTTACAGGATCGTTACATCTTTGTGGCTTGATAAAGGCACTCCTATGTATAAAATGATACTGTGTTATTATTTGTATATTTCATCAAAAGCAACAAGAAGAGCACTGTATTTACAATAATCAGAATGAATCATGTTCAGTTGTTGTATTCAATATGTAAGGAGCGTTTTAATGGGTCTGAATTGTTTATGTAAATACAATAACGAACAATATTAAAATAATATAAACTGCTTGACTACTTACCAATCACTGAAGTGTGCATGCAGAATGTAACACTTGTGCATACCTTAATAATCAGATGATAATTATTGTGCAACCGTGTTACACACCATTCAGTCAAAAATTCTAAATAAAACATATAAATAAAGACGAATTGAGGCAAAGGGTAAAAGCCACTTCATAATTGCTTTCTTCCTTGACACTGTTGTTATATGAGTTCTGGTCCATGGAGTTGTTGTTGTTGTTGTCTTCAGTCCTGAGACTGGTTTGGTGCAGCTCTCCATGTTACCCTATCCTGTGCAAGCTGCTTCATCTCCCAGTACCTACTGCAACCTACATCCTTCTGAATCTGCTTAGTGTATTCATCTCTTGGTCTCCCTCTACGATTTTTACCCTCCATGCTGCCCTCCAATACTAAATTGGTGATCCCTTGATGCCTCAGAAGATGTCCTACCAACCGATCCCTTCTTCTGGTCAAGTTGTGCCACAAACTTCTCTTCTCCCCAATCCGATTCAATACTTCCTCATTAGTTATGTGATCTACCCATCTAATCTTCAGCATTCTTCTGTAGCACCACATTTCGAAAGCTTCAATTCTCTTCTTGTCCAAACTATTTATCGTCCATGTTTCACTTCCATACATGGCTACACTCCATACAAATACTTTCAGAAACGACTTCCTGACACTTAAATCTATACTCGATGTTAACAAATTTCTCTTCTTCAGAAACGCTTTCCTTGCCATTGCCAGCCTACATTTTATATCCTCTCTACTTCGGCCATCATCAGTAATTTTGCTCCCCAAATAGCAAAACTCTTTTACTACTTTAAGTGTCGCATTCCTAATCTAATTCCCTCAGCATCACCCGACTTAATTCGACTACATTCCATTATTCTCGTTTTGCTTTTGTTGATGTTCATCTTATATCCTCCTTTCAAGACACTGTCCATTCCGTTCAACTACTCTTCCAAGTCCTTTGCTGTCTCTGACAGAATTACAATGTCATCGGCGAACCTCAAAGTTTTTATTTCTTCTCCATGGATTTTAATACCTACTCCGAATTTTTCTTTTGTTTCCTTTACTGCTTGCTCAATATACAGATTGAATGACATCGGGGAGAGGCTGCAACCCTGTCTTACTCCCTTCCCAACCACTGCTTCCCTTTCATGTCCCTCGACTCTCATAACTGCCATCTGGTTTCTGTACAAATTGTAAATAGCCTTTCGCTCTCTGTATTTTACCCCTGCCACCTTCAGAATTTGAAAGAGAGTATTCCAGTCAACATTGTCAAAAGCTTTCTCTAAGTCAACAAATGCTAGAAACGTAGGTTTGCCTTTCCTTAATCTTTCTTCTAAGATAAGTCGTAAGGTCAGTATTGCCTCACGTGTTCCAACATTTCTACGGGATCCAAACTGATGTTCCCCGAGGTCGGCGTCATCTAGTTTTTCCATTCGTCTGTAAAGAATTCGTGTTAGTATTTTGCATCTTTGACTTATTAAACTGATAATTCGGTAATTTTCACATCTGTCAACACCTGCTCTCTTTGGGATTGGAATTATTATATTATTCTTGAAGTCTGAGGGTATTTCGCCTGTTTCATACATCTTGCTCACCAGATGGTAGAGTTTTGTCATGACTGGCTCTCCCAAGGCCGTGAGTAGTTCCAATGGAATGTTGTCTACTCCGGGGGCCTTGTTTCGACTCAGGTCTTTCAGTGCTCTGTCATACTCTTCACGCAGTATCATATCTCCCATTTCATCTTCATCTTCATCTACACCCTCTTCGATTTCCATAATATTGTCCTAAGTACATCGTCCTAGTATAGACCCTCTATATACTCCTTCCACCTTTCTGCTTTCCCTTCTTTGCTTAGAACTGGCTTTCCATCTGAGCTCTTGATATTCATACAAGTGGTTCTCTTTTCTCCAAAGGTCTCTTTAATTCTCCTGTAGGCAGTATCTATCTTACCCCTAGTGAGATAAGCCTCTACATCCTTACA
Organism: Schistocerca gregaria; assembly: GCF_023897955.1. Taxonomy (NCBI): domain Eukaryota; kingdom Metazoa; phylum Arthropoda; class Insecta; order Orthoptera; family Acrididae; genus Schistocerca; species Schistocerca gregaria. The sequence continues at coordinate 684,434,066 of NC_064923.1, forward strand.
TTTGTCCTCTGGCCATGCCTTCTTAGCCATTTTGCACTTCCTGTCAATCTCATTTTTGAGACGTTTGTATTCCTTTTTGCCTGCTTCATTTACTCCATTTTTATATTTTCTCCTCTCATCAATTAAATGCAATATTTCTTCTGTTACCCAAGGATTTCTACTAGCCCTCATCTTTTTACCTACTTGATCCACTGCTGCCTTCACTACTTCATCCCTCAAAGCTACCCATTCTTCTTCTACTGTATTTCTTTCCCCCATTTCTGTCAATTGTTCCCTTATGCTCTCCCTGAAACTCTGTACAACCTCTGGTTCTTCCAGTTTATCCAGGTCCCATCTCCTTAAATTCCCATCTTTTTGCAGTTTCTTCAGTTTTAATCTACAGGTCATAACCAATAGATTGAGGTCAGAGTCCACATTTGCCCCTGGAAATGTTTTACAATTTAAAACCTGGTTCCTAAATCTCTGTCTCACCATTATATAATCTATCTGATACCTTTTAGTATCTCCAGGGTTCTTCCATGTATACAGCCTTCTTATCTGATTCTTGAACCAAGTGTTAGCTATGATTATGTTGTGCTCTGTGCAAAATTCTACCAGGCGGCTTCCTCTTTCGTTTCGTACCCCCAATCCATAATCACCTACTATGTTTCCTTCTCTCCCTTTTCCTACTGACGAATTCCAGTCACCCATGACTATTAAAATTTCATCACCCTTCACTATCTGAATAATTTCTTTTATTTGATCATACATTTCTTCAATTTCTTCGTCATATGCAGAGTTAGTTGGCATATAAACTTGTACTACTGTATTAGGTGTAGGCTTCGTATCTATCTTGGCCACAATAATGCGTTCACTATGTTGTTTGTAGTAGCTTACCTGCATTCCTATTTTCCTATTCATTATTAAACCTACTCCTGCATTACCCCTATTTGATTTTGTGTTTATAACCCTGTAGTCACCTGACCAGAAGTCTTGTTCCTCCTGCCACCGAACTTCACTAATTCCCACTATATCTAACTTTAACCTATCCATTTCCGTTTTTAAATTTTCTAACCTACCTGCCCGATTAAGGGATCTGACATTCCACACTCCGATCCGTAGAACGCACCAGTTTTCTTTCTCCTGATAACGACATCCTCTTGAGTAGTCCCCGCCCGAAGATCCGAATGGGGGACTATTTTACCCAAGAGGACGCCATCATCATTTAATCATACAGTAAGGCTGCATGCCGTCGGGAAAAATTACGGCTGTAGTTTCCCCTTGCTTTCAGCCGTTCGCAGTACCAGCACAGCAAGACCGTTTTGGTTATTGTTACAAGGCCAGATCAGTCAATCATCCAGACTGTTGCCCTTGCAACTACTGAAAAGCTGCTGCCCTTCTTCAGGAACCACACGTTTGTCTGGCCTCTTAATAGACATCCCTCCGTTGTGGTTGTACCTACGGTACGGCTATCTGTATCGCTGAGGCACACAAGCCTCCCCACCCACGACAAGGTCCATGGTTAATGGAGTAGCCACTGGAATTGCCCAAGGATATAATTATATTTTCTATATTAGTCTCAACACTCACTTCACTTTTCCACGGTTCTTTAACAAACGTTTCTGTGTGGTGTATAACATTTCTCCACTTCTCTGGCGTTATGTGTGCCATTGCTTCCTCTAATAATCTTTGAATTTCTGCCACAGTGAAGCTTTGTTTTCTGTTGCCACGTAATTTTTAATTCCTGCACAAAGCATTTCGATGGTGGTAGAGTGGCAGTGGTATGGTGGAAGCCTAAGAACCCTGTGGCCATGTTCTTTAGTTATGTTGACCATAACATACTGTTGAAACTGTGGCTTATCTTTCTTTATTATTTCCATGAGTTCTGCCTTACATAAATCATTTTGAATATTCAGATTGCGGTGTTTCAACATTTCAACATTTTTGTTGCCATCATTGGCACTTTAATAACTGAATGGTATGAGGCATTATTCATTAAAATGACAGACAGCTGATTTACATTTTCCAGAGTGGACCCTTGAAACACTTCTGAAAACTATTGTGGTTCATCTCCTCATGGTAGTCGTTTGTTTTCCTCGATTTGTAAATGTGGAGACAGTTAGGTAAGAAACCAGATGCACTTCCAGCAAACAAGACAATAATTCTTCCGCCCTTTTTCCAGGACAATAGCAGAATTTCAACATAAACTACCATCTGTGCAGATTTTCCTGACAGAATGATCCACATTTATTCAGGTTTCGTGAAGCCACATAATGTCGTCAAATGGCACTTTAACAACAGTTCTTAAAAATCGACAATGCCATACTACAATGCTGCCTCTCCCCATTACAATTTTCTGTCCATTACCAAAAACCAAGGGCTCTGACAACCATTAACAGAGACATTTTTCTGCCACTTAATAACTCTGCCTCACGATGAGTAACCCACAATTTTTTAATAGTTGGATGTTCTTTTCAATTGCAAGATCCGTATATGTGGTGACAAACAGCATCTTGTTGAATTTTTACACTTGGTTCTCTCCTGCTCTTCTTCCCAGGTGTCTGCTGTTTGGATGAATCAGGTTCTTTCCCTTCTGCACAGTATTTCTCCTTACAAATTCTGACGACAGTATTTGTGTGTATCTTCAGGGTGTCTGCAGCTCTTTCGACAACCTTCTTTAAGAGTCAACAGAGTTGCACCATTGTTTCTCTCTTTCTCGAAATATTCTCACACCAAGCACACAAAGTCACGTGCCTGACACACAAAGTATGAGTATATCACTGAACTTTCCGTTTAGCAGCCACACTTTTATGCACATTTCCGCTACTGGTTTAAGATATTCTGCAGTGCAAAATAAACTAGCTGCACAGAGAAATAAACCACAAAACGAAACAGATTCCAACTATTAATGTTAATGGCTGCAAGCATCATCTACAAATGGCTACAGTAGCCGCTACCTGCAGTAACAGAGAGATTCAACAATGGTGAACGGAACAGGAGGTGCAGTCAAGTGCATTCTCTGATTGGCTCTGCTGTGGTAGCAGCCCTGTGAACAGCTAGACATTAATATCTTTGTTATTCTGATCTGTGTATAGTGTTATTCAGGTGAAAGCGAGCAAAATTTTTGAAATATTTGAAAACTGTGTAACCGGTGAGGGACACGCATACCAGCCTGGCATACAGCTTGTGAAATGTGGAAAACTGGCTAAAAACCACATACAGGCTGGCCGGCATGCCAGGCCTCATCATCCATCCACTGGACAGATTTGATTTGGGACCAGCGCACATCCCCGTCCCGGAGACGGCGCTTTAATATGCTTGGCTATCCAGGTGGGCTTGACCAACACAATAATGTCTAATATATACACCAAAATCACTACAGGGCAGTTTGAAGTGAAGTTTGTCTGAAAATACTAATTTCTCCTACATAGTAAACCAATGACAGCATTCACATTCATAATGTTTTGTTCTGTAGTGTTTGTCATTTTTGGACACTGTGTGCTGCTCCAATGGCACATGTACCGCAAGTCTACAGCCTGAAGCAGATGATGTCAAATAGGAGAGACAGAGTTTCAAACATATTGAAGTATCCTGGCAAATAGCTAATATTGTAGATAAACTTTTATGATTCGTTAAGAGTCCTGTGCACAATGAACTGCTCATCATATAAGAAATTATTGTGCATGATGCAGTACATGTTTGATGCTATGTACAACCTCCTCCCATCTGCTGGTTCCACACCAGCACAGCAGCTGCAGTAGCATATACAAACAGCAAAAATATAGTAATATTTTGATAATTCAAAAATATTAATACTGTGTAGAAAAAATATTAATATTTGCACATCAATATTACACAGTTCGTATCCAATGACAATTCATCTCTCTTCACGATTCTATTTTTTGTATAATTTTGCTGGGTAATTTAATGCATGTAAATGGCTGGGAAAGTCAGTTTAAAGGTCACTAGAGCAATGGGGTGTACCACCTATAATAGGGCCTTGCCTCATAAAGTATTCTGGTGTTTCAAATCAATCTACAAGTAGGAGAAAACTTTACATTTTAAGTTCTGTACCTCCTATGAGAATGATCAGGTTTCACCAACCTGAGAAAGAGCTACACGAGTGGTAGATTTCCCCATTATGCGAACAACTTGAGGTTTACCAAGTCAGCAAAACGTAGATGACAACTAGCTAATGTAATATCTATATCTACATCTACATCCATACTCCGCAAGCCACCTGACTGCATGGAGGAGGGTACTTTGAGTACCTCTATCGGTTCTCCCTTCTATTTCAGTCTCGTATTGTTTGTGGAAAGAAAGATTGTTGGTATTCCTCTGTGTGGGCTCTAATCTCTCTGATTTTATCCTCATGGTCTCTTCACGAGATATACGTAGGAGGGATCAATATACTGCTCGACTCCTCGGTGAAGGTATGTTCTCGAAACTTCAACAAAAGCCCGTAGCAAGCTACTGAGCGTCTCTCCTGCAAAGTCTTCCTCTAGAGTTTATCTATCATCTCCGTAATGCTTTCACGATTACTAAATGATCCTGAAACAAAGCACGCTGCTTTCCGTTGGATCTTCTCTCTCACTTCTATCAACCCTATCTGGTACGGATTCCAAACTGGTTGTCAATATTCAAGCAGTGGGCGAACAAGTGTACTGTAACCTACTTCCTTTGTTTTCAGATTGCATTTCCTTAGGATTCTTCCAGTGAATCTCAGTCTGGCATCTGCTTTACCGATGATCAACTTTATATGATCATTCCATTTTAAATCACTCCTAATGCCTACTCCCAGATAATTTATGGAATTAACTGCTTCCAGTTGCTGACCTGCTATATTGTACCTAAATGATAAAGGATCTTTCTTTCTATGTATTCGCAGCACATTACACTTGTCTACATTGAGATTCAATTGCCATTACCTGCACCATGCATCAATTCGTTGCAGATCCTCCTGCATTTCAGTACAATTTTCCATTGTTACAACCTTTCCTATATACCACAGCATCATCCGCAAAAAGCCTCAGTGAACTTTCGATGTTATCCACAAGGTCATTTATGTATATTGTGAATAGCAACGGTCCTACAACACTCCCCTGTTGCACACCTGAAATCACTCGTACTTCGGAAGACTTCTCTCCATTGAGAATGACAAGCTGCGTTATGTTATCTGGAAACTCTTCAATCCAATCACACAATTGGTCTGATAGTCCATATGCTCTTACTTTGTTCATTAAATGACTGTGGGGAGCTGTATCGAATGCCTTGCGGAAGTCAAGAAACACGGCATCTACCTGGAAACCCGTGTCTATGGCCCTCCGAGTCTCGTGAGATAAAAAGATTTTACAACTCTGGAATAATATAGATATATATTTATTGAGATAACTTACAGAATCGATAGATGTGTCATTTTATAGCAACAACCTCAAGTTTGATTCACGGAGTGCATCAGAACCCCATTCCGCCATCAAAGTTAACATGACAACTTTCACTGGTGCTGAGTGTGCTGTCACTGGTATTGTGTATCTGGATATGCTTGCATTTTTTTAATTCCACAGATCGATGAAGATGACTGAGATGGGGTGGTTTACTAGTAGCAAGAGGTGCACCACCTCATTTTTCAAGGAAGTTCAAGGTTTTTTTGGCAATTGCTCTATAGGTTGGAGTATTAGCTGTGAAGGGTCAAATGCATAGCTACCTCGTTCCCCAGACTTGACACTAATGGATTTCTTTTTCTGGGGTTGAATTAAAGACCATGTGTGTGTTCCTCCCCAAAGAAACAATTTAGCTGAGCTGGAAAATCAAATCTATGCCGCCATTGCACAAGTTACACCCAATTTGCTGCAACGAATGTGGGAAGATATTGATTACCAGTGGGATGCTCGCCACATTACAAATGACAGTGACATCAAATCAAAATGACACTTCACACTCTTACGTGAAACTTGAGATTATCTGCTAAAAATGACACATCTACTGATTCTGTAAGTTCTCTTTATAAAATTTTATAGCATTCCAAAGCCGTAAAGTCCTTTTTGACTCGCGCTGCATTCTCGATCTAGTGATCACTCATTAGTAGGTAATAAGCACCACTGTCGCTCAGGACATTCATTATGGTCCTGTGCTCTTTGTAATGTTATCTTCTTAGGAAGCAACAAGCTGATATGAGATTTGCACAATTACACATGCAGTTTAGAATATCTGTAAAAGAAATTGTGACTGGGAAATAAAAGGAATTTTGGTGTTGCATCAAATGATATAAATTTTTTACGCCTGATTTGGGATTCAGGAGCTTGAACCAGTGACTTAGATGAGACTATTTCTACATATGATACACTGCTACTTACAATGGAATAATTAAATCTACAAACAGCTCAATAATACACACTAAAAAAAGATATGTTCTCGAAACAAACATGACATTCACATTTTTCTGCATATGCAATGTTCAGTTTATATGATGGAAGATTTAAAAAGAGATTTTGTGCAATCCTTAAAAAGGTCAAAACTATTCCACTTTTGACTTCAATTATTAACTAAAATAAAAATAATGATAAATGCAGTTGAAATCGAAGCAAACGAGAATCATGGATTATCTTATCATACATCAAAATGTATTATTAGAATGTAAGTATACTTACATCTTTCACTTTTTCTATACTGGAAGCAAAGTCCATGCTCAACTCTTCTCCTGCAATTTCCACATCATCATCATCTTCATTTATTAACTGTCCATCATCGGGAGAGGGCAATGGTGTTGCATCCATTGCGCCATTTGTTTCTGAAGCATCATTTGATGTTACAGCTGGAAGCGGTGGAAGAGCCCGTCTAAGGAACGGTGGTTTCCCTTCCAAATTAACTGTGCCATTAGATATCTTGCAAGGTTCAACTGAAGGCTTCGGTTGTTGTGCAACAGGTTCCCGCTTGATCACACTGCGGTCAGGCGAGGAAAATTTTCGAAATCTAAATATGTTGCAAAGTGTTTGCTTCAAGCTCATTGTAAAGCTATGTCTACCAGATGATTTCTTTTGTTTTTCCTTTTCACAAACAGAATTTTCATTCTTAATATTTCCCCTGTCCTGAACAATATCACATGATTCTTTGGCTTTCTTATTTTTAATATTTATTACAAAATTGTTCTTTTTATTTCTCCTAACATCAGCAGCATCTGTGGTACTCCCAGAAACAGTTCCGAATGTATTTGTAACTGAAGGAGCAGTGTTGCAAGTCTGACGGTGCTTTGCAATGGGTCTGTTTTCTGAAGAGTCACTAGAACTGGAATACAAATTTTGTAGGTACTGCCTCACTTCGTGGAGAGTCATGTGGACGGGCTCGGCAACTCGACGTTTTGATGTACCAGGAACACTGTGCCGTTTGCTGCCGCCTCCAGATCCCCCTCCTGAGCACACACTCACAGGGGGTGTGGGCTTTCCACTTCTACAGCCAGTGTTGCCAGGTGCACACTTTGCACTACCTACTCCAGATGACGAGGTGTGTCTTCTTCGCGGTTTCCGATGGTGTCGCTTGGGCCTACTGGGTGGTACTCTCACTTCGGGGCGCACCACGTCTACAGGTACCGCGTATATGTCACTATCAAACGGCACATTATACACATCACTGATGTCACCAGCAGTGAGAACATCATGTGACATAGCAGAAGTGATGAAGCTCGAATCGTCGGCACGATTTGCTGCAGGAACCGATAACGAATTGTGTGAGCTGGATAGCCGCGAAGATGAAAGTGAACTTCGAGAACTGGGCCGGTGACAGGGGCTGAATGCAAGCAGTTCAGGGGTCCAACACAGCCGCGCTCGACTACGGAACTGCTGCTGGACATTTGTAACTTGCACCTTCTTTGGACTGTTGTCAGGTTTCACACTTTCCGGGTGCACCACAGACTTCGAAGACACACGAAGTGCTTCTTCTAAAACGGCAGCCACAAGGCGCAATGCAAACCTTTCCAGACATCGCTCAAACTTTAGTAGTGATTCTGGAGGGCTGTCCTGAAATTCTGGTGGGGGATCGATAGGTATCACATGTTTGCAGCCATCTCCCGGAAGGTCAGGCCAGCCAGGACCTTTCTTCAATGTATTGAAATTCTCTCCACACATGCCGTCCGAGTAGTCCAGAGAGTCATCTTGCGAAAGAGACTTTTCTTCTCCGTCGCTCTCGAGGAGCTGAAAGACATCAAGTTTTGAAAACTGATTAACACGGTAATAGTCTTCTGATTTGCGGATCTCAAGTTTTGTCGCTTACCTCGAGTGGCAACTGGCCACCACCACTGCCACTGGAGATGGAGCCACTGTGCCCACTGGTCAGCAGCAGTCCACTGTCGTCGCTTGTTGGAAATACTTCTGACCACGTAGAGCAGGTAGGCGGTGACTCCATCGTTCCCCCTCAAGTCATCTGTGAAAAATACTTGTACATAATACAACTGCAGTGGCAATGAGACAGCATTTAAATCAGGTGGAACGTGCCAAGTAGTTAAACCAAAGTGTCACTGTAAGTGTTTAGCACCATGAATCAAAAGGTTCTGAAGGTGTATGTTAAAAGGAAGACACATATTTATTAAGATTTTTAGGTAAAAAAGAAAAAACTAATACATATTTACTAGGTCACACTTCTCACAGTAGTAAGAGAAGGCAGAAATTTCTAAACAGAGCTCCACACTGACGTCTTATAAGGAAGCAAATGGACAACATTAGCCTTTAAAATTTTTCAGTAACTTACATTAAAAGAATTCTTCAAAGATATTCTCTATTAGTAAAAAGAGAATGGTACTGTCACTTAGGCACAAAAAATACAATTTTCAAGATTTGTAATGTTTCTTTCTCTTTAATCTGCCACAAGTATTAAATACATTTTGATGCAGTTATTGTAACAACAAATGTATGACAGGACACTCAACATATGCTTCATTAATTGCTGCACTTCATTAATTGTTATAAATTACACAAATATTTCACAATCATATATTGTCAGCTAACATCGAAACCTCACAGCAGACAGGATTTCCCAATGTAGCCGAGAAACCAAGCGGAAATCAATATAAGTAAAAAGCAACATATTATTAACCAACTGTTTTTTGATCTTAATTAAATTGTAAATATCTTTAATTACAGACCACTGATGATGCCTTACCTAAAAAAAGCGAACTGCATCAGATGAAAAAAACACTCATTTTCTTGTCACTGCAATGACAGAACAAAAATACCCTCAGGGCATACTATTATCTCTAAACTGAAGAAACACTGAGAGGCAGTAGAAGAAGAATATTTTCCAAATTTCAAATTACTGACGTTGAATCCAAACTACCTACACAATCAACAACAACCCAGACCAATAAGTTTAATAGTGACCTCCTAAATTCAGAAGCACATAACTGCAAGATTAGCCAATGTGAGAAAACAGAATTGCATGAAAGCTACTATTACTCCAAAAATGACTGGAAAACGTAGTACTTCTTCTGAAAACAACCTTCATATTCCCTTGAGATAACTACAACTGCCACACTAGATTACATTTCTTTCAGAATTCAGTGACAACCTGTGTGCAAACTAAAGCTGTGACTTTAACCAGTTCACAATAAAAGACAGACTGAATCACTCACTGGGTCCAATGTGAAACCTAAATAAGTCTGTATTGAATGATCAATTTAATCTACATCATGTAGCCTGGAAGAAGAGTGGCAAATCACTTATATATGCCTTCAAGGACACCACAAAGCAGCTACAGTTAACATTCTCTTGCAGATAACACTGCCTAGCAAGATACATAGCTGTCTGAACATTTTTGCAAAGGGCCACACGGGACTCAAAGAAACTGCTGAAAAATGAGACACTCTTAGGACAGCGGCATGTTTGTGAAGATCCAAAGAAAACAATGAAATGATTCATGACTGTTCATTCAAAATGTTCATGGTGAGATACAGTAATTTCATGGCGGTTATTTCTAGAGCAATCTAGACGTCCAAAACATCAATGAAGTATAATATACACAAGCAGAAATTCATATTCTACTGTAATTTTACACTGTTACTGTATTGGTTTGATAGTATATTAGCTTTCATTATTTCTTCGATGAGGTCACCATTTGCTTTTGGCCATGACTGTTTCTGACGGTGCACTGCATTTTTGGCCCTTGTGCCACTGTGATGCATAAGGTTCTATGTCATATTATGGCATGAAAACAGGTTAAAAATAACCATGTCCTTGAGAATAGTCCACGGGACAAAATAACAACAGCATAATAAAAAATGTTACAGCTAGAAATTGAAAATGACATAGGTAAAAGACTTTAGAGAGACTGTGGACCGGCATTACAAGGAGTTATTGATTCCCTTATTTGCTGGATATTTCCTAACCCTTCCTCTAAATCATTGGTTCCCAAACTTTCTTAGACCCTTACCCTTGAGTGCAATTAGACATTAGCTAGTAAACCCCCCCCCCCCCCCCCCCACACACACACACTCACACAAACACCATCACCAACTCTAGCACCTAAATAAAATGCAGAATTACAGACTTGTCTTGGATACTTTTATTTTCAAAATGATGAACTATGAATGTTATTTTGTGCATTTTTTTAAGTGAATGATGATGAAATTCATGGTGCACTGCTAGTGCTACCCACAACTCCTCAGATAAGAAAGTTAACTATCCATCTTGATAATAGCCACTTGTTACAAAATATTATTCCCCTGCATTACTCCTCTCCATTGTGGCAATAGCTTGACCTGAACACTGCAACCCCATTTAAAATGTTTGCACTATACTTACAGTTTGTAAATCACTCGATTGCTGCATCCCTTACTTTTGAACTGGCAGAAATTGGAAGACTTCAGGCTGCTAATGCTTTGTGCCCTCACACAGTTACTGCTGTGTCGTGCTGTTAATTAATTCATATATCTGTTTCGAAGCAAGTGATGAAGCAATTTCTGTACTGCTGCAGGTACTATCTACAACTTGGAGAAGATATTTTCTGAGATATTTAGCATTTGTTACGCATACGTCTCACTTTTATCATCAGTGATGTACACAACAAAGCACACCTTGTGCGGTGGTTTGACTACGTGAGGAACTTATAACCTCCACCACATTAATGCTACTAATTGAAAAAAGGAATTATTGATAACTTATATAATCAATATATGAGTCTTACAAAATTGTGATAATTGTAATGGTCAACTGAAAATAATTTAGTTTCATGACTGAAACAGAATCGAATTGCCTAGTTTTTATGCCTTGGGGTAATTATCCACAGGTTGAGAACCACTGCTCTAAATAATCTCATAGTCACTGCACTTAGAATTTATAGTCATCTATAACCCATAAATTGTGCCACAATTCATACAAGCAGCTTCAGAGATTAGCAACTGCTTTGCACTTCACTCTTCAAAATTGGAAATATATCTGCCAGAAAAAAGTTTTCTTTGTCTGCACTATTTTCCTCTTTAATGACTGGCAAGCAGCTTCTCTTTCATAGTTGAAATCACTTCCTAGATCATAGAATTTATTACAATTTTTTCAGTGAATCTTCCTTGCTTCAACTGTGTTGTTCTGATAGTAGTTCCAACTCCTATATCTCCCCAGAGTGACACTCAGTCCTTAATTTACCACCAACACTAATTCTTCACAATCTTGACTATATATTCCATTCAATATTTCTTACTCTCAACAAGAAATGTGATGTAGTCATCAAACAAACAACTCTGCTCTCCCTTCTTCCAATCTTACTTATTTTACTTCATTCATTGCCTTTTACAAATTACTGTTGAACACTAGGCAGTGATAAGTGGATTTCTTATCTTGCTTTGTACTCAGTAAATGCACCTCTGCCATGACCAAACTTTTCTAACAGATTAAAACTGTATACCAAACTGGTACCTGAATATATATTTTTGTTCCTCGTAGACAACAATCCACCAAATCAACTATTTGATCACAATTCACAATTTCACGAACTGCCATTTAAGGGTATCTGTCTCATATTATTTCAGTGGGTGAGTCCCTGTATCAGGAAACATTTTTAATCTGCCAAGGGAGCGCATTTCAATGTTCTCTCTACTATAAACAGAAATTTTTAATAAATATATATTGATAACACAATTTTGGTATTTGTTCATATTGCATTTTTATCTGTTATTGAGCTTTCTACATCTACTAACAAACTCTGCAAACTTCTTTGAAGGACACGACAGAAGACACTTAGCATTGTACAACAAGCAGGACTGCTTCTCATTCCAATTGCATATGAAGTGCAGGAAAACTGACTGCTTAAATGCCTCTGTGTGTGCTATAATTAGTGTAATCATATCTTTACAATTCCTTCATGAGTGGTGCATAAGGGGCTGAAGTATATCTCTAGAATCTTCACTTAAAACTGGTTCTCGAAAGTTTGTAAGAAGGCTTTTGCAGGATAATCAACATCTATCTTAAAGCGTCTTTCAAATCAGATTTTTCAGCACTTTCATAAAGCTCTCCTGTATGTCAAGCAAATCTGTGACCACTCATACTGTCCTTTGTATACATTCATTATCCCCTATTAGTCCTGGTATGGGTCCCACACGTATGAGCAATACTGGAAGATGGGATGCACAAGCTTTCGTAAACACTCTCTCTTTTCTCAGTATGCTGCCAATAAACCATAATCTGCTGTTAGCTTTACCTAGTTCTCAGCTAATGTAATCATCCAGTTTCATATCCACACAAAAATTACACCCGGGTATTTGTATAAATTGGCTGATTCCAACTGGGAGTCATTGATATTGTCGTCATAGGATACTACTTTTCTGTATTTTCTGATGTAAACAATTTTATATTTCTACATATTTGCACCACTATGAAATCTTATCAACATCTGATTGGATGTATGTGGACTTTTTACAGATAGTATGTCATTAATCTGTTTCCTCCATCATTTCTAACTTTCCTCAATTAACATAATAAAACTCTCTCACTGACTTACAGGCACAAGATCAAATTGTTTCCTCCAACAATGTTACTTTCTCAAGACTGAACTGTTCATTATGCAAACTGTCTTTGCTGACAGTTTCTAGTCACCCATGTCTTACAATCAACAACTTGAGAATGTGAGCATGGATTTCTGTGGCCACCATCTCCTTCATTAAATCTTTTCTAGACTGCTTCACCATGTTTTGCAGACCAGTATTTCAGCCATTGTTGCAAGTTGTTAATACCATCAACAGAACCTAGATTTTTTATGTATTTATATATTTTTTGTTCCTTCCCTCCTATGCATGTAAAAATGGTAAATGTTCATGAATTATTTGCCAGCTTGGATATATTTCATCGTATCATCACATATTTTTACGTATTTCACTATGATTACATCTATTTACATATTTTAACTTTACACTTTGTAGAATTACATATTATCACTTTTTTAACCCTTCTGGCCATATCTGCTCCCTAGAAAAACATCCAAATCAGACACACCATAAAAGTTAATGACAAGAAGTAAATTATCTTCAAAATTACATTATAATGCTATACAACAGAGTTAACTGCACTTTGAATCGAATTATGAAGGGCATGTTTCTGCTAAATTTTCCACGATTTGGAATTTCGATCCTAAAAAGCAAAGCAGATACAATAACAATACTATGTGTATCATTACCGTAGCCATTATTGTGTGCAGTAAAGGGCTTCATGTGCTGTCAAGATTGGTAATGGGGCAAACAAAAGACTAGCAGTCCAAAGTTTTCCATCTGCGAGCAATTTCTACAGGTTCAGCAGAACTAAGGAGTGTGGGTGCCAAGAAAATTTTGCTAAATAGTACTTCTTAAGAGTTCATGACTATGTTCATGCCGCCTCCTGACGTATCAAAATTATCATCTAAATTAAGATCTTTAGTTTCGAAGAATGATCTTTCTGTACTGATGGAGAGATTGTTTTATGCCAAGCATGCAATAAGCGGATTGGATGTATTATGAAGGCCCAACTTCAGCAACATGTACACAAACAAGCACATAAAGAACAAAGCGATTCAATCTTCTAAAAAATGAATTTTAGTGATGCAGGCGCAAAAGGCTTTAAACTCCTCAAATGATTTTTTCCATGGTATGTGCTCCACTACTATTGCTGCAATCATCTCATGGTACAAGTTCCAAGTGCCTGAATACTGTGCATTTCTGTGAAAGTGCTGTAGGTAACAGGTTCCTGGTGAACTGACAATAAGGAAAAACTGCTGGATAGTTTTCAACGAAGCAGAAGACATGTTTCAACAGCAATCTCATATGAGAAGAATTGTCAAAGCCAGTGCTGATATCCTGTGAAGTGTTGTAATGCACAAATCCTTCAACAGTAGCTCATTTTGTGAACGACAGTCTTAAATTGCTAGGGCTTGGGGGAGTCCGAGTATAAAACGTTCTTGTCATGTATTTAGATGCTGAGACCTTCACACTGAAAGTGGCAACTGCCCTTCACATATTTTATCTGCATTTAATCCATTTCACCAGTCTGGTCCATGCACTGCAGTGTATCGCCGAAGAAGTGTTGGCAGCTGTCCACAAGTAAATAAAATAATTTCATACACTAAGAAAGTGTTTATCAAATCTCTGCAGCGTGTGTTGCCGTATAGAGAACTGCTGCTGAACCTAGCATTGCTGCCCGAGCTTGTCCTAACGTGGTGTGGTGTGCATGGACCGAAGCTGTCAATTTTTATAATAAACATTTTCATGCCGTGAAATCTGTGTTTGATTAATTTCCAACAGAATCTTAAGTTTCAGTATGACAGGCACAAAATGATTTCACCAAACTTATACTCTCGTTGCTTTTGCAAAAACTGTCAGAAATTATTGAATGCCAATTGCAGGATGATTGACCTCAGTAATACTGGGCAAATAGTAGTGAAAAAGTATGACACTGCTTTGGCCAAAAATACAGGCTACTCCATTTTCTACTATCAGCAATATCCAGCCAACATGTCTCCAAGGATATTCTCGATACACATGACAACATGGAATGTGCCATTTGTGCAACAGTTGTATACATATAGAAAACCATATGCTACTAAATATGTGGCATACTGATAGGTAGCTGATTGTTTCTATCAAATTAGAAGTTTACCAAAATATTATTAAAAATCCTAAAGCTAATGACCTATAAACAGCAGCCATGCACACACACACACAAAAGTTACACAAGACAATTCTGGGAAGGACTAGAGGAAGCAAAATTAGCAAGTGTTGACTTCCCTATTACTTGCCCCTATTGTATTACCCTTGAACCAGAATGACTGTTGATGCCCAATTTAATGCTATTTTAGCCCTCCATAATGAATCTTTCACTTGCAGTGGAGTATGAAATGTTTTGAAACTTCCTGAGAAACTGCAAACTGTCAGACTAGGACCTTAACTGGAAAACTTGCTTTTCACACGCAATACTCTCTCCGACCCAAGCACAACTCAAGGCCCGCCCAAACAGCTCCAATTGTCAGCGCCTCCTTTCTAGCTCCCAGAAAACACGAGCGCCCCCCCCCCCCCCCCACACAGCCCAGCAAGATCAGCATTCTTTTAAAAAAAAGGTTTCCTTGAACAAATGGCTTAGGCACAGCCTTGTGGTTGTTTACACCACGAATTCTTTAATCTGCAGCACAATGCACCTTGTGTTGTAACTTTGGAACATATTAAAAGTGTTTGCCAGGCGGAGGACACAAATGTTGACCGCTAACTGCAGAATGTGCGGTTCCACGTTTGAGTCTGAGTCCAGCATATAGTTTGAAATTCGCTTCATTTCCTCCTATTCTCCTCTCTTGTTGGACTAAGTAATGCCTGTTTTATAAAGCAAACGTTTGGTCAATACCTGTGGGTCGTCACACTGCTGCCACTGAATTACTCAGATTTTTTCCTTGATTGAGGGAAAACTTATTTTAATTCAGTGAAGTTTTAAGTTACTGGACTCCCTTTCAGGAGGACCACTGTTTCTACCCCATACAGTCATCCTGACTTGTGTTTTCCAAGACTTCCCCTTGTTGTTAAGGTGAATGCTGGGGTGGTTCCTTTGATTAGGCCACAGCCGATTTTGTGCCCTATACTCAACTATCCTATCATATTTTGTTAATATTTTATATGTATTTATTATTTCTGTAATGTTTCTGACATGTCCAATACCATGGTTCTAAATAGTCTATTGACGAGTAAATCTATGTAAATAAAAAACCCATTGCCACATGTATGAAAGGTCATCACCTGAGAACGGCTTGATCGATTTGGTCGATGTTGTTGTTGTTGTTTTAGTTATTGTCAGGACAAGGTATGTATGAAAGAATTCTTTTGGAAAATTCAATGGAAAGGTCAAAAATTACAATCAATTACAGCTTGTACAAAATCTAGTCGATTAAGAATGGCTCGATAGATTCTGTTAATTTTTGCCATTGTTGTGTTCATAATTTTCAGGACAAGGTTGTATGAAAGAAAAGTTTTGGAAAATCCACCAGATGAGGCTGAAATTAAAATCAATTGTGAAAGATCACCGCTTCAGAACGGCCTGAACAATTTAGTTAATTCTTTTGTTTTTTCCCTGTTGTGTTCGTAATTGTGGCTGGTAATGGTATTTTTGGTATGAAGAAGAAAATAATAAAATATTGTACGCTGAGTTTGACAGTTGTATATATAACACACATATAATATGTAAAGGGGAAACACTGTTACTATAAATCTCGAAAAGTTCTTGACCAACTTACTACAGCTTTTACACAATACTCTAATGAACTTTTGTACAGACATAGGCTATATACCTTTCTAATTTACAATATATATATGTAATATATAAAGGGGAAATGATGTTACCATAAATCTCAAAAAGATCTTGACAAATTTATTTCAAATTTTTACACAATATTCTACTGAACATTCAGACAGAAATGAGAGAGGTGAGGAGGAGATGGACAGAGAGAGAGGTAAGGAGGTTACGCGCTCAGAAATGGGGGATGGAGGAGATGTACAGAGCTACCGAACATCAAGACAGAAAGAAAGAGGGGAGGGGCAAGGAATATAGGTTGTATATGCAATTTCCATACATATTTAACAATTACGAAGCATTGCCAGGATTGCTAGCAAATGAATAAATTCATACATGGTACACATATCTTCAAAAGATAGCCACTCAGACTGGCAACAGGAATGTGCATTTCGTGGAACTGTTTCAGCGTCACGATCGGCCTCATCTTAATACAGCTGTCAGGCATAATAACATAAGACTTGGGGGTGTGCTGATGACAGAAGGCATGAGTCACATTTCAGTGGTGTCGGTGGAGTCTATCAGCAGGGCGGGTTTCACTAGACATGGCCTGCACATCAACAGGTATGGAAAGGGGAGGTTGGCAAAGCTTATAGGTGACAGCATAGGTGAGGGTGGTGGGATCACTCATGGGAAAATTCTGGTAGTTGTGGGTGTTAGAGCTGTACCTTTTTTAGATTGAAGTCAGCTGATAGGTATTCCTGCTTAAGGGAAGTCTCTCTAACAAAGAAACCACTTTCGACGAAGCTTAGGTATCCGATTAATGAGGGAATTAGTATATTTCATCAAAATATACAGGGTATAAGAGATAAAGTTAGTGAACTGCTTATAGGTATTGACTCTGAAATTATTGGTATATCTGAACACTTCTTAAATAAGGAGATAATTCAGAGGCTTCCTTTACCAGGATACAGGTTGGCTGGCAGCTTTTCTAGGAGCTCTTTGCAGTGTGGGGAAGTAGCCATGTGTGTGAAAAACGGTATCCCATTTGAGTCAATTGATGTTCCAAAGTACTGCACTGAAAAGATGTCTGAATGTTGTGCAGGTGTGGTTAAATTTAGTGGAGCTAAACTTCTTACTGTTGTTATTTATAGATCCCCAGACCCCGATTTCACAACATTTTTGCTAGAGGAGGTTCTCGGTTCACTTTATAGGAAATACAAAAAGTTAGTTATATGTGGTGACTTCAATATTAATTGTATAAGTGATTGTGCAAGGAAGAGGATGCTGGTAGACCACCTTAATTCATAAAATCTTATGCAAACCGTATTCTTTCCAACGAGAGTGCAAGGGAACAGTAGAACAACCATAGACAACATTTTTGTTCATTCCTCACTACTAGAAGAGCATTCTGTTAGCAAAAAGGTGAATGGCCTTTCAGATCATGAAGCACAAATTTTAACTCTAAAAGATTTTTGTGCTGCAACACATGTTAAATATAGTTAACAACTTTTTAAGAAAGCTGATCCAGTTGCTGTAGAGACCTTTGTAAACCTTATCAAGGAACAAGAGTGGCACGATGTTTTTAGTGGTGATACAGTAGACGATAAATATAATGCTTTCCTCAAGACTTTTCTCGTGCTCTTTGAAAGTTGCTTTCTGTTAGAACGTTCAAAACAGGATACTAGCACAAACAGGCAGCCTGGGTGGCTGACTAAAGGGATAAGAATATCTTGTAGGACAAAGTGGCAATTATATCAAAACGTTAGAAACAGTCACAATCTAAATGCAGCAGCCCATTACAAACAGTATTGTAAGGTGCTTAAAAAAGTTATTAGGAAGGCAAAAAGTATGTGGTATGCAGATAGAATAGCTAAGTCTCAGGATAAAATTAAAACCATATGGTCAGTCGTAAAGGAAGTGGCTGGTCTGCAGAGACAGGTCGAGGATATAGAATCAGTGCACAGTGGGAATGTCCGTGTTACTGATAAGTCGCATTTATGTACAGTATTTAATAATCACTTTCTGAATACAGTAGGTGAACTAAATAGAAACCTAGTCCCAACAGGGAATCATATAGCACTCATAGAAAAAAGTGTTCCGAGACTGTTACCTGAATGCTCCTCCATGATACTGATAAGAGGGAGATTGAGTTAATAATTAAATCACTAAAGGCCAAGAACTCTCGTGGATATGAAAGGGTATCTAGCAGAATACTGAAGTATTGTTCCATGTATGTTAGCCCAGTACTTAGGCATATCTGTAACTTTTCCTTCAGGAGTAGTCGGTTTCCTGACCCATTAAAGTACTCGGTAGTGAAGCCACTTTATAAAAAGGGATACAGGGATAATGCTGACAATTATAGACCTATTTCTATGCCATCGATGTTTGCTAAAGTTATCGAGAGGGTTGTATATACAAGGTTACTGGAGCATTTAAATTCACATAATTTGCTGTCAAATGTACAGTTTAGTTTAAGAAATTTAAAGTACTCGGTAGTGAAGCCACTTTATAAAAAGGGGGACAGGGATAATGCTGACAATTATAGACCTATTTCTATGCCATCGGTGTTTGCTAAAGTTATCGAGAGGGTTGTATATACAAGGTTACTGGAGCATTTAAATTCACATAATTTGCTGTCAAATGTACAGTTTAGTTTTAGAAACGGTTTAACAACTGAAAATGCTATAGTATCTTTTTTTTTCTCCACAAGGATTTATCAAAACATTACTGTGCAATATTTGTGTATGAAATTATGCTCAAAATGTTGCTATTAAAACACACTTATTATTGTTCTTAATGCAAAAATTTCTGAGTACTGATCTATCTGCTCAAGTAAAGTGCGGGGAAACTGCAACAAGAAACTCCTAACAAAATAAATATTTTTCTTGTTTGCACAAAATAATTGCAGATTTCTGAAAGACAAGATATTTTGTGCCTGCGTGATCACTGTGTGGTGAGTACACAGGAGTAGTGTGGTGAGTACATACGAGTATAAGCTTTGGAAATAAATAACTGGTACATTAATGATAAAAGCAGACGTACAACACACACGAGTACACACAGAATTTAAATTCGTCTGGCTTTAGACAGGAACTAGTCAGAAATTTCAATTATGAGCATCGTCTGGAGAAATTTAATGCACAATGACCACAGAAACTCAGCTGTGGAAAATGCAGATGCCAGATTCAGATTTATTGGAAGAATCCCAAAGTAGTATAGTTCAGTACAAAAGAGGTCACCTATGGAAACTCTTCATTCAACAAATTATTGAGTACTGTTCAATGGCCTCTATATTCAGATTACAGGTGTCCAGACTGACACTGTGCTAGGTTCAGTTCTTAACCCTTTGAGTGACACTGGTAAATACAATGATGTACAAAACTTAGCAAAGAAAGCAAATTCCACATGATGTGTCATTGCCCAGAAACAGATCTTGAAGATTCTTGGAACACAGATGAAAAGAACTGCTACAGTATAGTACAGAAGGTAACTAAAATAAATACAAAGTGAGACAATCAGAAATGACACTTTTATTCAAAAACAATAACGAGACTGAAGTAACTGAGATTCATGATGGTCCCCTGAACAGTACACAAGGTGGGATAAGGTTCTTAATAGGGTGTGTGATGAACACAGACAACAGTGGCTACTCTGCAAGGTGATACCATTCTGACCATAAGGCTGGTGAGGAGTTATTTTGGTAGGGTGTTCCATTCGCCCATCAGTGGAGCTGACAGTTTAAAGCTGGATGCTCGATGGTGCACGTGGACATGCTGCAATACATATTCCCAATGCATCCCACATGTATTCAATGGGATTTAAGTCGGGGAATGGGCAGGACACTCCATTCAGTGAATATCCTCTTGTTGTCATCCATAAAAATGTCTGACAATGTTGCTGGGTGTATTATAAGTACCCACCCCTCGCCAGAAGAGGGTAGTCCAACATGATTGTTTTAGTGATCCAGCTGTTATGGTGTGGGGAGGATATGTATTTTTATGGATTACAATGTGTGACCACATCAACAGTGCAGGTGGAGAAGCTCTTGGAATACAAGGATATTTGGCAAAGTGATTGACCTTACTGTTGCCCCAATTAAAGTCCCATTGAGCATATGTGGGAGACGTGTTGCAGCACATCATAGGCACCGATGACCATCCAGTAGTTGTCTACTGTGCTGGAGGAAGAATGGAATGCCCTAGCACAAGAATTCCTTCCCAACCTTGGGGCCAGATTCAGAGCACACAACAGATCATGGTCATCATGCAACCAGTATGAATCATGACCCAACATTTGTAATGTAAAGAGGACCACACAAATTCCAGTGACTTCAGTGCAATTATTGTATTTGAATAGAAGCATCATTTCTCTAAAACTCACTGCATATTTCTGTTACCTTCTGTACTACACTGGAGCAATCCTTTCTGTGTATGGCCAAGTTTTATTGAGCCACATTACTTGGTACTAGCTCATCACGCTACAATTACTTTAGTCCAGTTTTGCAGATATATGTATAAACAACGTAATTACCACATAATTGTTTTTATCCTAATTCATTAGAATCAATATTTATCAGCCCATACCCCATCCTAGACTTGAAGCCTCCTTTAGGTATGTCTCATACATGATTGGTCATCAATGACGTAATGCTGTAGGTGGTGATGGGTGGAGCTTACAGTATATAATCTCATTCAAAGCTGCCTTATTCAGCAGTGAAAACTGTACCCTATGGTTCACGCTTATCTGCCGCCACCAACAGCCATAGTGGGTATAACCTCGTACTTTGTAGCTTATATTTTAGATGTTGTTTGCTATATTTTCATCCCCCTAAATTGAATCTGTATTATTACAGCAGTGTAAGCTAGAAAATAGTCCAAGGAAAGGGCCAAAACTCATTGTCAAAAATAAAAAATCTGGAAACACAATGGAGACGGTTTTTATTAATTTTTAAAATTTTATACTAATCACTGTCCTCCAGGCAAGAATGTTTTCTAAAATTTTAGATAATTATCCAATGAACAAGCAAATATCTAACAAAATATATAGAGGAATATAATAGAGGGAAACATTCCACGTGGGAAAAATATATCTAAAAACAAAGATGATGTAACTTACCAAACGAAAGCATTGGCATGTTGATAGCCACACAAACAAACACAAACAAAATTCAAGCTTTCGCAAGCAACCGTTTCTTCATCAGGAAAGAGGGAAGGAGAGAGAAAGATTAAATGATGTGGGTTTTAAGGGAGAGGGTAAGGAGTCATTCCAATCACGGGAGCGGAAAGACTTACCTTATGGGGAAAAATGGACTGGTATACACACACACACACACACACACACACACACACACACACACACACACACACACACACACATCCGTACATATACAGACACAAGCAGACATACAGAGATGCAGACACTTACAGCCAATTCTCAAAGCACATATTTAGCAAGAATTCTACAAAGTAACCAATCCGAATAACTAATGGAATTAGAATATCATGAATGAGGAAACAGAAGCTTTATCATACTACGAAAGACAGCCAAAGCCCAGTGAAAAACTTTCTCTAAAGATAATACTGCAATGTGGTGAAGAATGTACAACTGATCAAGTGCTAACTTAAGGCTCTTCACCCATGCTGGTTAACACAGGGTCTCCCAGTTGAGAGGTAGTGCGATTTCGTGTCTGCCTCATTGTACTGTGGCACCACTGGCCCCATTTCTCTCATCCACTGGAACATTCTTAGAAATATGGCATGTGTTGAATGACTCCTTTGTGCGTACTTGACCCAAACCAGTTTCCAACAGCTTGTTTGTATATGATGTCTCTTCTAATTCTTTAGTTGATAAACTGGTGTTTCACAAGGACTTAAATGTCTGCCTGCCTTCTAGAGTCATAACAGCATGGAGTTGAATTCATGTACCAGCATCCTGTTGAGACAGCTGTGTACCTCAGCTGTAGTACAGGAAATTCTTTAGCTGTTATAGTTCAATATCTCTGGCCACAGATGACAGAAAAAAAAGACACATTGTTGCAGAGCTGTGGTGTTCATTTTGTAAGAAGACTGTGAGCCCTTCTGACATCAAAGGACATTATTGTAAGGGTTTTGATGTTTGTAAACTGGTTTTGAATTGTTATGGTTAATTTAAACTACAAGGGTTTTTTTTTTTTTTAAAGTCAGGGCCGTTCGCGCGTATAGTCCCGTAGTTCGCACGGACGCCGCAACAAGCCACCGCGCCACTTGCCAGCATCCTTCCCGTTCACACTGATGCAAGTTGCAGCTCTTTAGCTGACGTGTACGCATCGCTGTGCTATTTTATAATGTTTACGATTATTGAATCGCCCGCCGCGTCTGAGATATGATCAGTGACACGTTTTTTGACCGCAAGAAGCCTATCAGCTGCAGAAATTCATTGTCAATTAACAGAAGTTTATGGCTTGAATGCAATGAGTGAAGGTAAAGTGCGTCAATGGATTAGAGAGTTTAAAAATGACCGTCAAAACGTCCATG
Source organism: Schistocerca gregaria (assembly GCF_023897955.1). NCBI lineage: Eukaryota > Metazoa > Arthropoda > Insecta > Orthoptera > Acrididae > Schistocerca > Schistocerca gregaria. The sequence continues at coordinate 684,457,266 of NC_064923.1, forward strand.
ACGAAGAACGCTCAGGCCAGCCCTCTGTGATCACTGATGATTTGGTGGCTGCGGTCGAAACAAAGATTCGTGAGGACAGAAGATTGACAATTTCCACTCTTTCTTTAGAATTTCCACAAGTTTCAAGATCGGTTTTGTATAACATTGTGTCTGAAAACCTAAACTTTATAAACTGTGTTCTCAGTGGGTACCCAGACTCCTCACAGAGGACCACAAAGGGAAGAGATTTGCCACTTCATTGGACTTTTTGATTTGTTACAAGGAAGAAGAGGATGACATGTTGAGTCAAATTGTCACTGGAGATGAAACATGGGTATCCCATATCACTCCCGAAAGCAAGCGACAATCGATGGAATGGTGACACACAAAGTTGCCCGTCAAGGTCAAAGCCAAACAGACGCTGTCAAAGCGCAAGATTATTGCAAATGCGTTCTGGGACCGGTGCGGTGTTTTGCTAGTGGACTTTATGCCACAAGGAACGACAATCAACTCAGATGCCTACTGTGCAACTCTAAAGAAGCTCCGCAGAGCAATTCAAAACAAAGGGCGCGGCATGCTGACAAAAGGCATTTTGCTCCTGCACGATATCGCTAGGCCTCACACCTCTCAAAAGACTCGGGATTTGATTGATTCTTTTGTATGGGAAGCTTTGGATCATGCACCATACAGCCCCAACCTTGCTCCTAGCGATTTTCATCTTTTCCGGTACCTGAAACACCATCTTGGCGGGCAGCGCTTCAATGACGACGAAGTGAAAGCACCCGTGAACTCTTGGCTGTCGGAGCAGGCGGCCGAATTCTTTGAAGAGGGAATTAAAAACTTAGTTATACGGTATGACAAGTGCTTAAATAAACAAGGCAACTATGTAGAAAAATAGGCAAAAGTGTGTAGAATCAGAAAATAAAAGTTTTTTTTTACAAAAGTATTTGTATCTTTTTAAAAAAATACAAACAACCATTACTTAAAAAACAACCCTCGTAGTATCAGGTAGGATGGAAACATCCTGATGAAAATCAGAAGTCCCACTTGCATTTTAAAGGCCTACATAAACTTAAAATGATACATCTGCATTACAAGGCACTACGCTATTTTAGTTGATTTGGTGATATTCCCCTCCTTTTGTACAGTTTTTTATTGTTTCAGCAGGAAAGTGTCAAATAACAAAATATCACCAGTGGGTAGTTTTTGTGATATATCTAAGGAATTTTTTTTGTAGATCTTGGCATTCTTTTAAAAAAGTTTAAAGTTTTGTGGAATTAATGTTTTTAAAAACAACTGCTTTAAATCACATTTTACAAAAAAGTGGTGCCGTATAATTCTGGAAAGGGAGAAAATTACAGTTATTGGGGAAACTGCTGAAAAGTGTAACTAAGAGTTCAGTTTTTGTCACACGCTTTCTGTTTATGTATGTGAACAACTTTTCACTTAATACACATCAAACAGAGTTGGTACTTTTCACAGAAGACACAAATGCTATAATTAATCTTGTCAGAGAGACAGTAACAGAAGAGATTGTTAGTAAAGTTTTTCAAAGAAATAATAAGAGGTTGTCTGTAAATGGACTCATCTCTTTTTTTTTCAAGAATCAAGAATCAAGAATTTTATACACCGTAGATCATTTTACAGCGATATTGGCTTCATCATACAATATGTACTAGTACATACAGAATAATAAAATAATCTTCTGTCAATACATTATAGAATACATTTGAAGCATGGCAGTGTACCAAATTACAAAGGATAGCTTTTAAAAGTTAACGCAACAAGCTATCTTAAAATTCATTTCTATATAACAAAAAAGTAACAATAAATGTAGTATACGAATCACGTGAATAGGATACAAAGCTCCAAATTTTATCCATTCATTAATGTATTACACCATGATTTCCTGGGTAACTCACTGCTTAGGAAGACAGTACTCATTGCACAAAAATGAAGTGAGAATAATTTGCGGAATTCTCCCATAGTAATCCCATCGGCATCTCCCAAGAAGTTAGGCATTCTAACTATATCTCTACATTATATATGTATCTGCTAACAATGTCAAAAATAACCCACTGCAATTTGAGGAAAACAGTAACGTTCACAGTTACAACACTAATGGAAAAAAAACCTTAGCTACTCATCACTTAAGCTACCAGTGACTAAGAAAGGAATTCAATATGAACCCACAAAAAGTCTACATCTATATACACACTCAAAGTGCATGGCAGAGGGTACTTAACTGTATTACATTAGTGTTTCTTCTCGTTCCAACTGATTATGGAGTGTGGGAAAAGTGAATGCTTAAATGCCCCCAAGTGCAACTTTAATACTGACTGTCTTTTTAATTTCTCCACAGGATAACTGGTGTTTTAGGTTCAAATGTCTGTCTACTCAGGTTTTCAGCAATTCCATGACACTGTCCTGTGATTCAAACAAACATAAAACCATTTGTGCTGCCCTTCTTTGAATATGTCTCGTAGTTTGTGTCTGTCCTGTTCGTATGGGTCGCACATAATTGAGCAGTACTCTAAGATGGACCATACAGGAGTTTTACAAGCACTTTATATACTGGCTACATTTTCCCAGTGTCCTGCCAATGAAACGTGGTCTGCTGCTAGCTTTACCCACAAGTGAGCCTATGTGATGATTCCATTTCATATCCGTTACAAGATATTGCATTCAAATAATCCGTACAAGTTGACTGATTTCAAATCTGTCACACAGATACAGCTTTTCTGCAATTTGTGAAGCTCATAATTTTACATTTCTGAACATTACAGCACGTTGCCAATTTTTGCAACACAATAAAATTTGATCAAGATTTGACTTGATATTTTTGCAGCTTATCTCAAATTGAATTTCATTGTAAATAACTGAATCACCTGCAAAAAGTCTAAGTTACTATAAATACAGACTGCCAGGTCATTAACACAGAAAATGAAAAGCAACAATCCCAATACACTTCCTTGGGGCATGCCTAAAGTTACAACTACTCTTATCTATGACCCTCCATCCTAGATCACGTTCTGCATCCTTCCTACCAAGAAATCCTCAATCCTATCATAAATATTGTTTGATAATACTTTAAACTGCCATACTTTTGTCAATAAACGTTGGTATGGTACTGAGTCACATAGTTTTTGGAGTTTGAAATACCAGATCCTCCATACTGTCTTGATCCAAGACTTACAGAATGTAACATAAGAAACGCGCGAGCCATGTTTCGCATGATGCTGGTTACCATGGAAGAAATCTGATGAGTTACACAATAAATTTTAAATTTAAGGTAAAATGATTTCTTCTATACTATCTCCTACCTACAGATAATTACTCAGTTTAATGCATATAGCATGAGGATGACTGTAGAAACATATATTTACTTTCTTGATACATCTATGGTTCTCTTGTAACATGAGAAGCGATGATGACCTATTTAAGCTACTGAGATGTTTACTATTCTGAAACTGGCCAGCATGCATCAACATTTATTATCAAGCTGTACACACACGTCATTTCAATAGCATCACATAAATAAACTATGTGAATATATCTACCTAAGCAGAGTTAGAACCTACATCCATTAAAAATCAATTTATTACCTCAAACTATTATACACTGGCCATTGTATTTGACTGCTTGCTTGCGTGCCTCAGCGATACAGATAGCCGTACCCTAGGTGCAACCACAACGGAGGGGTATCTGTTGAGAGGCCAGACAAATGTGTGGTTCCTGAAGAGGGGCAGCAGCCTTTTCAGTAGTTGCAGGGGCAACAGACTGGATGATTGACTGATCTGGCCTAGTAACAATAACCAACACGGCCTTGCTGTGCTGGTACTGCGAATGGCTGCAAGCAAGGGGAAACTACAGCCGTAATTTTTCCCGAGGGCATGCAGCTTTACTGTATGATTAAATGATGATGGCGTCCTCTTGGATAAAATATTCTGGAGGTAAAATAGTCCCCCATTCGGATCTCCTGGCGGGGACTACTCAAGAGGATGTCGTTATCAGGAGAAAGAAAACTGGTGCGTTCTACGGATCGGAGTGTGGAATGTCAGATCCCTTAATCGGGCAGGTAGGTTAGAAAATTTAAAAACGGAAATGGATAGGTTAAAGTTAGATATAGTGGGAATTAGTGAAGTTCGGTGGCAGGAGGAACAAGACTTCTGGTCAGGTGACTACAGGGTTATAAACACAAAATCAAATAGGGGTAATGCAGGAGTAGGTTTAATAATGAATAGGAAAATAGGAATGCAGGTAAGCTACTACAAACAACATAGTGAACGCATTATTGTGGCCAAGATAGATACGAAGCCTACACCTAATACAGTAGTACAAGTTTATATGCCAACTAACTCTGCATATGACGAAGAAATTGAAGAAATGTATGATCAAATAAAAGAAATTATTCAGATAGTGAAGGGTGATGAAATTTTAATAGTCATGGGTGACTGGAATTCGTCAGTAGGAAAAGGGAGAGAAGGAAACATAGTAGGTGATTATGGATTGGGGGTACGAAACGAAAGAGGAAGCCGCCTGGTAGAATTTTGCACAGAGCACAACATAATCATAGCTAACACTTGGTTCAAGAATCAGATAAGAAGGCTGTATACATGGAAGAACCCTGGAGATACTAAAAGGTATCAGATAGATTATATAATGGTAAGACAGAGATTTAGGAACCAGGTTTTAAATTGCAAGACATTTACACGGGCAGATGTGGACTCTGACCACAATCTATTGGTTATGACCTGTAGATTAAAAATGAAGAAATTGCAAAAAGATGGGAATTGAAGAAGATGGGACCTGGATAAACTAAAAGAGCCAGAGGTTGTACGGAGTTTCAAGGAGAGCATAAGGGAGCAATTGACAGGAATGGGGGAAAGAAATACAATAGGAGAAGAATGGGTAGCTTTGAGGGATGAAGTAGCGAATGCAGCAGAGGATCAAGTAGGTAAAAAGACTAGGGCTAGTAGAAATCCTTGGGTAACAGAAGAAATATTGAATTTAATTGATGAAAGGAGAAAATATAAAAATGCAGTAAATGAAGCAGGCAAAAAGGAATACAAACGTCTCAAAAATGAGATCGACAGGAAGTGCAAAATGGGTAAGCAGGGATGGCTAGAGGACAAATGTAAGGATGTAGAGGCTTATCTCACTAGGGGTAAGATAGATACTGCCTACAGGAGAATTAAAGAGACCTTTGGAGAAAAGAGAGCCACTTGTTTGAATATCAAGAGCTCAGATGGAAACCCAGTTCTGAGCAAAGAGGGAAAAGCAGAAAGGCAGAAGGAGTATATAGAGGGTCTATACTAGGGCGATGTACTTGAGGACAATATTATGGAAATGGAAGAGGATGTAGATGAAGATGAAATGGGAGATACGATACTGCGTGAAGAGTTTGACAGAGCACTGAAAGACCTGAGTCGAAACAAGGCCCCCGGTGTACACAACATTCCATTGGAACTACTCACGGCCTTGGGAGAGCCAGTCATGACAAAACTCTACCATCTGGTGAGCAAGATGTATGAGACAGGAGAAATACCCTCAGACTTCAAGAAGAATATAATAATTCCAATCCCAAAGAAAGCAGGTGTTGACAGATGTGAAAATTACCGAACTATCAGTTTAATAAGTCACAGCTGCAAAATACTAACACGAATTCTTTACAGACGAATGGAAAACTTAGAGAAGCTGACCTCGGGGAAGATCAGTTTGGATTCCGTAGAAATGTTGGAACACGTGAGGCAATACTGACCTTACGACTTATCTTAGAAGCTAGATTAAGGAAGGGCAAACCTACGTTTCTAGCATTTGTAGACTTAGAGAAAGCTTTCGACAATGTTGACTGCAATACTCTCTTTCAAATTCTGAAGGTGGCAGGGGTAAAATACAGGGAGCGAAAGGCTATTTACAAACAGAAACCAGATGGCATTTATAAGAGCCAAGGGACATGAAAGGGAAGCAGTGGTTGGGAAGGGAGTGAGACAGGGTTGAAGCCTATCCCTGATCTTATTCAATCTGTATATTGAGCAAGCAGTGAAGGAAAAAAAGAAAAATTCGGCGTAGGTATTAAAGTCCTTGGAGAAGAAATAAAAACTTTGAGGTTCGCCGATGACATCGTAATTCTGTCAGAGACAGCAAAGGACTTGGAAGAGCAGCTGAACAGAATGGATAGTGTCTTGAAAGAAGGATATAAGATGATCATCAACAAAAGCAAAACAAGGATAATGGAATGTAGTCGAATTAAATCGCGTGATGCTGAGGGAATTAGATTAGGAGTGAGACACTTAAAGTAGTAAAGGAGTTTTGCTATTTGGGAGCAAAATAACTGATGATAGTCGAAGTAGAGAGGATATAAAATGTAGACTGGCAATGGCAAGGAAAGTGTTTCTGAAGAAGAGAAATTTGTTAACATCGAGTATAGATTTAAGTGTCAGGAAGTCATTTCTGAAAGTATTTGTATGGAGTGTAGCCATGTATGGAAGTGAATCATGGGCGATAAATAGTTTGGACAAGAAGAGAATAGAAGCTTTCGAAATGAGGTGGTACAGAAGAATGCTGAAGATTAGATGGGCATATCACATAACTAATGAGGAAGTATTGAATCGGATTGGGGAGAAGAGAAGTTTGTGGCACAACTTGACCAGAAGAAGGGATCGGTTGATAGGACATGTTCTGAGGCATCAAGGGATCACCAATTTCGTATTGGAGGGCAGTGTGGAGGGTAAAAATCGTAGAGGGAGACCAAGAGATGACTACACTAAGCAGACTCAAAATGATGTAGGTTGCAGTAGGTACTGGGAGATGATGAAGCTTGCACAGGATAGAGTAGCATGGAGAGCTGCATCAAACCAGTATCAGGACTGAAGACCACAACAACAACGGGTACACAACTGATACAACCATTTCAAGAGGCACAGTTAGCAAAAACCACTGTGGTACTTCAAACAGAATTTCAAACCCACTTCAGATATGTTTGCTGCATATACCAAAATAATGTTCTGAACCAGACCAAATGCAATCTCATTTAGCTACAGAATTTGTATTTTGTGATATAACAGGTGTTAATTATTGTGGAAACATGCAATCTTCTAACAATCAGAAAATAACAATTCACTGAGATTAGCATTATTACGAGAGACAAAAATGGGTGAGTTTTCACAAGGCTGGGGGGCAGGAACTGACTGCTAGGATTGTGGTGTGAATGAAATGTGACAGCTTGATGAAAATGAATACATCCAATAAAGTTTACTACACTCAGTGAAACCAGTGGGTGTATAAAGACAATTGGACTCTTATTGACAATGTTTTCTTTGATGAAGCTCAAAGAAAGAAAATAATTGTTTAACCAGTAACAAAAGGTCCTCTGATCATGAATAAACAACATAGCACCTTTCGGTATGGACACCTCAGCGGAAATCAGTTAGAATAACTAGTGACTCCAGGAGAAATGTTTTTAAGAATAGTTGAAAGGAGATGACATGGGATGTAATTTATAATGAACCAAACACTAACACAAAATTTAATCTATTCCATGATGAATTCATATCATTACTTGAAAACAGCTTTCACGTAAGCGAGTCAGAAAGGACACTAAACAGAGAGATAAAAAAAAAACATGGATCAATGAAGGTATTAAAATATCTTGTGAAAAGAAATGAAATGGAATGTATCTTTCAGAAAGAACAAGTAGGGATTCTGCGGTATTGCACACTACACAAAATTACAAAGAAAAGTTATTAAAAAATCAAAGAAGCTGCACCCAATGTCCTAAATCAATACATCCAACAACAGACTTAAGGCAACATGGAATGTAGTGAAGCGAGAGACAGGAGAACCAGTCACAGAACAACATTATTGGACTGAATGGATGGGCTCTAAATGATGAATCTCAGGTAGGAAATGCATGTAATAATCATTTATTAAATATAAAAGAAAGCACAGGGGCAAACAGTTAAAAAGCAACAAGGTCACAGCAGATTGTTGAAAATGTAACTTTAATTTAAAAAAAAAAGTGGCTGCAATTGTAAATTCAGACGTGGATTCTACGACATCAACATTAAGTACGGAATTTTTTAAAAACTCTGGTATCTAAAGTAGGGACGTATGTGCTCCGAAAATCACCGTGAAGTTTTGTACTTGCATTCTAAAAATTAGTTGTTCCGTTATCTTAACTTTTAATGTACAGGAATCAATTTCGAGTTACACGTTAAGTCAAATTTATACGTCTCCATACTTACTTGCTAGGTTATCCAGCCCCGCGACTTCTCGTGCATGATTTAAGGCGTACAGTATGTGCGTATGCAAATGACTGTAACGAATAAAATGAAATAATGTATTATGTAGTAGTGCTGAATCCAATTACTTCTTACTGGTACTGCATAATTTAGTGATACTAAATAGTACATATTTACTATACAGTTGTGTTTAAGAATTACATCTACCAAAGTGAGAACAGTCATTTTCGTAAAGTTGAAACAAGAAATTATTAATATGTTTTGAGGGAAAACTATGTATCCAGGGCTTTCTGGTAACGTACAGAAAAAATAACTGGAGCTATCTGCAAGCTACGAAAACAAAATCAAATACGTATTTGGCTTATTTACATTCATCCAATGACGTTTAATCCACTACAAAATTTCCATCATTTACAGTTAAAGAAAAGATCACAAGTACATGCATCAAATTAGTTGAATGTTTCTCCTTTCCATTACTCACTTTCCTCAGCTACATAACAAATACATAAATCAATAAAAATTGTCTGTCTTAATGGTACTACATGATAGTAACGCCATATTGTTTTACTACATTACCCAGGATGCTGCGTGCGAGGAATCTCCCATTGAGAGCGACGTAGTGCGAACTTTGCGGTTGTCAATGATTGCTTATGCGAAGCTGTTTCGGCTGTTCGTAGGATCTGACGATAAATTGTTGGAGAAAATCGTTAAACAGTTACATTCTACATTTTTTATTCATTTCTGTCTTCTATTAGTCATTGCCCTGCCTGTGTAATACTCAGATTTCCGTTCCTCTGTAAGCTGTTTCTGTTTCTCGAAAAGCATTTTCACCTATTATTGGAGCATTACTGAACTGATACTGTACCGTAGGATGTTATGAAAGTATTTTTTTCTTAATTTCTGAACAAAAACTTATTGATTCATATTTCCTGCATTCAGAAGTTGCCGATGTGCATATTATCAGATTGACAACGGTTCTGTCGTGTGGCACGAATTTACCAAAAACTCCGATTCGTTTACCCTTAGTTTGGATGATTTGCGGTCATTGTAAGGAGCATGCGCCAGACTCCAACATGTAAAAACAATTAACTGTTCGTAGAAACAGATTTTCGTACAGTATTATTCCTCAATAAGGTGATGTTGACCCATATACCGTAATAGGAGTTCGTACAGAACATGGTCACTTTGCTTTACCGAATCCGTGATAGAATTTCATGACTGCTGCAACAATGCAATGAGTAAACATTAGAGGAGGACCAGGTTATAGCAGGAGCTATAGAGGTGAACAGGTTTAAAGATAAGACTTAGGTAATACTTTCTTTGGAGAATACCAACATATTCCTTTAAATATGAATATACGTGTGTGTAATGATGGTCTATTATAGCATAAGTTCATAAAAGTTGCTTCTGTTTCGTTAATGTGTAGGCCTATGTTAACTTGTAACACATTCCAGAAGGTTCTCCTTGATGAGATGAAGGAAAAAAAAAAATGAATGGATAGTAAAGTGAGGAAGGTAGCCTCTGACTTTTGATTTACATTACTGCATAGTCAGCCATGCCATCATGTTGTTATGAAGTGTTTTAGTGGAGGGCCGGATAAGTAAGCTGATTAAATACTTTCTGTCAGGAACAACAACAGATAAGATTTTAATCGGTATTATCTAAATCCAAGCAGGATAAGCAAGACATGATTGGTTCAGCACATTGGTTGTAGTTGAATGCCTAATTATAGTCTCTGTCTTGGTGTTTCCCTCCTAAAGAGTTTAGCAAATATATGGCCTTAACCAATGGAAGACTCCAGCACCATTGAACTTTTTTGAGTAGCACATTGCATTTCTTTCATTTGTACTTTGCCAGAACCTACATTCCAAAAATTAATACAGACACAAAAGAAATATTGTCAGTGTTCCATTCTCATTCAGTCTGCACATCTATGACATTATACACCACATCATCGTTATGATACAAGACAAATCCAACATCCGGTATCACCAGGTTCAGTTGGCATGACTTTTGACTTGATTCAGCAGGGTCCTACAAATGTAAATACTTGCAGATATCTTTACTTTTCAATGAACTCATGTGCTTTGAAATTGGATTCCTTAATCTATTCCTTCTGTGCTCCTGCTTTACAATTTGCATTTTGCAACTTTGTTCACAAATAATTCTTCTGCCACTGAAATACCCATCGGATACTGAAGCAGTTTTGGTAGCTGCTCTCCAATTATGTGTTCCTTCGTAACTTCCATATATACCAAGCACATGCTACCAAGAAATACTCAGTACTTCTTCACTAATGAATGTTTGGGATTACAGAAGTGCCCAATTCCACCCGATTGATTTGACCTATGATGTCAGCAATATGGCGGAAATGGCTATTCTAAGCGTCTCCAATATGTCGCCTATGACGTCACTACATACCCATGGAACAAACATGAAAATGCATATAAATAAGACAATAACATCCCCCTCCAAATATACAGTCAAACTAATGGGACAACTGCGGGAAACTGGGGGTGTCAGGGTAGGGGCAAGCTAAACATAATAGAAAATAAAAGAACCACACCATGATCCCACAACACACTAAATGACAAAAAAAAAAAAAAAAATCTGCTACACCAACAAAATCTAAAGGAATCTGATATTTCACTTGACCCATATAGGTCAACCACGGCTGACACTATCAAAATACCAACACCTTCTCCTAAAACTGCGAAAAGTAGAATCAGTCATTTCCCTTGATCTATATAGATCAACTACAACTATTGATGCAAAAAACCAACACCTACAACTACAATAAATAATCACAAAACCACAACACCTCAAATACCAAACATCCCTACATAAATTAAAACACATCCATTACATCATAAATACAAAATACACAAAACATCAACTTGAGAAGAACAGACCCAAAAAGAACAATTACTTACCACCAACAAATTCTGGCACTGCAAACAAGTCCCCCCCCCCCCCCCCCCCCACACACACAAAACACCACATGTACTCATCCCTGGCCTGAGACATCGGAACTCTGATCAACTTCATGTTAAGTCTGACTGATTCAGTGACATAAGCTAGAACTCAAGAGTGTCTAAATAGTTTTGAATATATCTATATTTGTGTAGCTTATTCTACTGAGAACAAGAGAAAATAAACACACATATCATCCATGTTGTTGTTGTTGTTGTTGAGGTCTTCAGTCCTGAGACTGGTTTGATACAGCTCTCCATGCTACTCTATCCTGTGCAAGCTTCTTCATCTCCCAGTACCTACTGCAACCTACATCCTTCTGAATCTGCTTAGTGTACTCATCTCTCGGTCTCCCTCTACGATTTTTACCCTCCACGCTGCCCTCCAATGCTAAATTTGTGATCCCTTGATGCCTCAAAACATGTCCTACCAACCGATCCCTTCTTCTAGTCAAGTTGTGCCACAAACTTCTCTTCTCCCCAATCCTATTCAATACCTCCTCATTAGTTACGTGATCTATCCACCTTATCTTCAGTATTCTTCTGTAGCACCACATTTCGAAAGCTTCTATTCTCTTCTTGTCCAAACTAGTTATCGTCCATGTTTCACTTCCATACATGGCTACACTCCAAACAAATATTTTCAGAAATGACTTCCTGACACTTAAATCTATTTTCGATGTTAACAAATTTCTCTTCTTCAGAAACGCTTTCCTTGCCATTGCCAGTCTACATTTTATATCCTCTCTACTTCGACCATCATCAGTTATTTTACTTCCTAAATAGCAAAACTCCTTTACTACTTTAAGTGTCTCATTTCCTAATCTAATTCCCTCAGCATCACCCGATTTAATTGGACTACATTCCATTATCCTCGTTTTGATTTTATTGATGTTCATCTTATATCCTCCTTTCAAGACACTGTCCATTCCGTTCAACTGCTCTTCCAAGTCCTTTGCCGTCTCTGACAGAATTACAATGTCATCGGCGAACCTCAAAGTTTTTACTTCGTCTCCATGAATTTTAATACCTACTCCAAATTTTTCTTTTGTTTCCTTTACTGCTTGCTCAATATACAGATTGAATAACATCGGGGAGAGGCTACAACCCTGTCTCACTCCCTTCCCAACCACTGCTTCCCTTTCATGCCCCTCGACTCTTATGACTGCCATCTGGTTTCTGTACAAATTGTAAATAGCCTTTCGCTCCCTGTATTTTACCCCTGCCACCTTTATCATCCATAGAAACATATATTTCTCTTTTCCTTAACAATCAAAAAATTTTTGTGGAGTCTAATGATTCGCCCATTCTTGCACTTCACTCAACATTTCAATACACGAATGTTTTTGTAAATGTAATTGCCTTTGACTCAGAAGCGAATCTGTTGAAGATTCTTGTCATTTGGAGCTCAGATTTAACAATAATTGTGGAACTGGTTTCTCCTATGTTGGGAAACAGTTTTATTGCTTTTGATGATTTATCATCACATTTGTGTGATTTTCCCTTAGGCTACAGTTGTGTTGGCTTATTTGGTACGTTAAATGAAGTAGGTATTACATTCCATACATGTTTCTTACATTCCACATTCACTGGTTTGGCTCAAAGTGTAGCAAACAAAACTCTGATTTGTTGAAGAGATATACGATACCTTCTGTAAAAGGTGAGGCCTTTGGTATATGCTGGCAATTTTTTGTTGTTGTTGGATACCAACAATATCCAGTAAGTGTGTATACATTAGAAGAGAATCATAAATAAACTGTCCTGTAATGTACAGTTACGTACATCCCAGGGTCCTCAGGAAACTACACACATCAAAAAAAGTTTTGCATCACCTTTGTTCTGAGAGTTCTGGAACCTGTACTGGAAACTGGAATAGAGATCAACATAAACATCGTTTCCTCCCTTTTCATTGCTCATGAAAACCATACATTGCATGTTGAACCACCATATAGCGAGACCATTAGAGGTGGTGGACCAGATTGCTGTACACACCGGTACCTCTAATATCCAGTAGCACGTCCTCTTGCATGTTTATTAAGGTACTGATGGTTCGCATTTTCCCACTCCTTAAGGGCGATTTGGCGTAGATCCCTCAGAGTGGTTGGTGGGTCACATCATCCATAAACAGCCATTTTCAGTCTATCCCAGGGGTGCTCAATAGGTTTCATGTCTGTGTAACATGCTGGCCATCCTAGTTGAGCAACATTGTTATCCTGAAGAAAGTCATTCACAAGATGTCCACAAAAGGAGCGTGAATTGTCGTCCACAAAGACGAATGCCTCGCCAACATGCTGCTGATATGCTTGCACTATCAGTCGCAGGATGGCTTTCACATATTGTACAGCCTTTACGGCGCCGTGCATGACCACCAGCGAAGTATGTCGGCCCCACATAATGCCATCCCGTAACAGCAGGGAACCTCCACCTTGCTGCACTCGCTGGACAGTGTATCTAAGGCATTCAGTCTGACTGGGTTGCCTCCAAACACGTCTCCAACGATTGTCTGGTTGAAGGCATATGCGACACTCATCAGTGAAGATAATGTGATGCCAACCCTGAGCAATCCATTCGGCATGTTGTTGGGCTCATCTGTACCACGCTGCATGGTGTTCTGGTTACAAAGATGAACATCGCCATAGACATCTGGAGTGAAGTTGTGCATCATGCGGCCTATTGCGCAGACTTTGAGTCATAACATGACGTCTTGTGGCTGCACGAAAAGCATTATTCAACATGATGGCATTGCTGTCAGGGGTCCTCTGAGCCATAATCTGTAGGTAGCAGCCATCCACTGCAGTAGTAGCCCTTGGGCGGTCTGAGCGAGGCATGTCATCGCCAGTTCCTGTCTCTCTGTATCTCCTCCATATCTGTACAACATCGCTTTGGTTCACTCCGAGATGCCTGGACATTTCCTTTGTTCAGAGCCCTTCCTGGCACAGAGTAACAATGCGGAAGTGATCAAACCGCGGTATTGACCGTCTAGGCATAGTTGAACTACAGACAACACTAGCTGTGTACCTTTTTCCTGGTGGAATGACTGGAACTGATCAATTTTCAGACTCCTTCCATCTAAAAGGTGCTGCTCATGCATGGTTGTTTACATATTTGGGCAGGTTTAGTGACATCTCTGAACAGTCAAAGGGACTGTGTCTGTGATAAAAAAATTCACAGTTAACGTCTACCTTCAGGGATTTTGGGAACCGGGGTGATGCAAAACATTTTTGGTGTGTGTAATTCATCGTGATATCCATACCTAACAACAGAAGCTACAGTCTTACCACACCAGAAACAGCAAACCAATAAAATGTAACGAAAACACCAAACACTTAAACAAAAAAAAAATTAATTGATTACTCACTGAAAAAACTTCCAAACTTTACGTGTGGAACTACAAACACTGCCAACAATTTCACATATCCAACACCAAGACTCAAATGATCCCAGTTCAACACATTACACTCAGTGCACACGCGCGCGCGCGCGCTCACACACACACACACACACACACACACACACACACACACACACACATGCACCACTGGAGGGCAACATCAAACATAACACAACAAATTGATAAACCCTGTGCCGTAATGACATCACACACAACAACACCCTTACATCAAGGGTCAATGTAGGTGGGTGGAGTTGGACGCTTCCATTAACCCGAATGTTTTAGAAACAAACTAAAATAATTTCTACTTGATAACTTCTCATCAACTTCTCATACACCATACATGAATTTTTAAATATGTAGTAGCTGCCAGTGGTTTGGTTATACAAGTCAAATTTTGTTTTGAATTTTTATAACAATCTAGTTACATAAACGAAGAGGATGTGGCTGTGTTTTCGCAAAGACAGTGTAACTTATTTGCTACTGATATATCCGTATCTACATTTTCATGGTAGTAGGTACTTCCCATTGGGATAAATAGGAATATTCAGTACTAGTGATTGGCCTTGACAAGTGACAGGAAGCTTGCAACAAAAATCATAATCATCTTGGCAATTGGAACATTATATTAGAGGTTATTTTTTAAAAAAAACAGGCTCAGGTATACATCAGTGTGTCACTGCAACCAGGTGTTTTGCTTTCCCATTCATTGGTGCCAACTCTTAACCACATTGTTACTTTTCACCTGCACCTTGACTCAAAATCCCATGCTACGAGTTATTAGGGAATTTTCTCATCCCATTCATATATAGAGCGTAGGAAGAAAGGATGCTAAAATGCTTCTGTGTATGCTGTAAGTGATCAACTCTTGTCTTCACAGTTCATATGGGAGCAATGCGTAGGGGATTGTAGCATATTCGTAGATTAATCATCAAGAGTCTGCCAGTTCAGTTCTTTTACCACCTCCATGACACAGTCCCATGCATTGAGCTAACCTGTGACCATTTGTGCCGCCCACCTCTGTATATATTCAGTGCCCACTGTTAGTC
The DNA here is from genome assembly GCF_023897955.1 of Schistocerca gregaria. Lineage (NCBI taxonomy): Eukaryota > Metazoa > Arthropoda > Insecta > Orthoptera > Acrididae > Schistocerca > Schistocerca gregaria. Next base: position 684,472,900 of record NC_064923.1, read on the forward strand.
CAATTTCTTACAGATCCCACACACTTGAGCAATATTCTAGGATTGGACACACAAATGTTTTATGTGCGATCGTTTTTGTAGACTGATTGCATTTCTGTCATATTGTACCAATGAACCACAGTCTGTTACCTGCTTTACCTGTGGCTGAGCCTGTATGATCACTTCATTTTATATCCCTACAAGTTGTTATGTTCTGGTATTTGTATGAGTTGACTGATTTGAAATGGGAATCATTGGTCTTGCAGTCATTGTGTACTACATTTTGTGAACTACAAAATTTTACATTTATGAACATTTAAGCCAAACTGTCAATTCTTACACCACTTTGAAATCTATCAAGATCTGACTAAATGATCTTACAGTAATCTTGAGGCACTTGAGGCAGTACTTCATTATATGTAGCAACATCATTTGCAAAATGTCTGATGTTAGTATTGATATTGTCTGCAAGGTCATTAATATACAATGTGAACACCAAAAGCCCCAGCACAATTTCTCAAATGGTTCAAATGGCTCTGAGAACTATGGGACTTAACATCTGAGGTTCGATTCCAGGCAGGGTCAGGGATTTTCGCTGCCTCGAGATGACTAAGTGTTGTGTTATCTACATCATCATGATCATCATCATTCATCCCCATTACGGTCGGAGGAAGGCAATGGCAAACCACCTCCGCTAGGACCTTGCCTAATCAGCAGTGTGGGTCTCCCGCATCATCCCCTACGCCCGTTGGAGTATGGGACCTCATCATCATTATCATCAGTCCCCTAGAACTTAGAACTAGTTAAACCTAAGGACATCACACACATCCATGCCCAAGGCAGGATTTGAACCTGTGACCATAGCGGTCGCGCAGTTCCAGACTGAAGCGCCTGGAACCGCTCGGCTACAGTGGCCTGCCAAAATTTCTCAGGGCACACCTGAAGCTACTCTTGCATCTGGCAATGACTCTCCATCCATGGTAATGTCCTGTTTATTCTCCTCCAAGAAATCCTGAGTCCAATCACAAATCTCACATGATACCACATGTGATTGTTTTTTGATTGTATGCGTATGTGTGATACTGGGCTAAATGCCTTCTTGGAGTCAGAACCACTGCAGTTATCTGACTGCATTGACCCATGGCTTTCAGGAGGATGTCACGTGAGAAAAATATGAGTTGGGTTTCACATGATCCCTTCCCCAACCCTCCCCCCCCCCCCCCCCCCCCCCTTTCTCCGGAATCTATGCAGGATGCTGGTCGACTTGAAGGAGGTCATTCTGTTCGAGATAGCTCCTTACATTGTCCTGCGTCCTTCAGGGGTACATTACAAGACATCCATGACCTCACTACTGAAGCATTGGAATGGCTGGCCTACAGTGACCTGTTTTTCTGATAAAAAACCTAAGACCAAATTGAAAATCCAGTCTCTATGGTCTTGGAAACAGTGGCTACATGATGTTAAATCAGAAAAGGTAGTAATAAATAAAATAAAATTTACATGAATCCTATTCAGAGGACAAGCTGCAAAGTATATATTAGTGTAATCAACAATATAACAGAGGGATTTGCTTAATTTTTTTTTTTTTTTTTTTTTTTTTTTCCCCAGAAACTCTCCAACAGCATACAAGGTGTGAGCCATGAGGATTACTGCTAAAAAATTTTAATTATTGTGATAGCTTATTGAAAATGGATGCCAGAGAATACTGTTCAACTTGATGCACAAGGGTCGAGGAGGCATGATTCAAACGCAGACTGAATTTTTTCATAGTATTAATTGACTGAAAGCTGCTAATTCTTGGGAATAAGCTCATTGTTAACAGCATTAAACAAAAAATATATATTGAGAGGCCAATGTCGTAATTCCCAGACTCCTGAATAGGGATGGACAAAAGGTTAATCAACTTACACTACACATTGCTCGAACTGCCCATATATGAACCAAAAATACACTTTGCAAATGGGACGAATGCAACACTGTCTGTCATTAGCAGATGAAAATAAACAACATAGACTAATTTTCATATTGGACTCTCAATTATTTCATATACTGTTCTCATGGTAAACATAGCAGGATTCGGTTTTTGAACTAGATCTCGAACTTGGGCTTTCCATGATAGGTTCACATCTACCTGAACATGTAGAAATTTTGCTCGTTCAGACTCAAGAATTATATGCCCATTCTGTGTAATCAAAATGTCAGTTTTAGCTGAATTGTGTGTTACAAACTAAAAGCTGAGCCATATTGTGATTCAGCACCCATTTACAGCAATGAATTTATGTCTTGAACTGTGTGATTTGATACGTTGCCTGTGTGGCCTTGACATCCTACCCTATCCAGCTGGTGTCACTAGCAAAGAAAAATGTTCTAGAATCACCTGCCGTACTTGCATGGTGAGCTGGCTGACATAATAATTATAGCAGTTTATAGAGCACCTAGTGATGACATTCTCTAATAAATTGGAGTCTTTGCTGGACATTATGTTTACTGAAAAAGCTACTATTATTGTTTGTGAAGACTCATCTAGGAAGCTTTTTTTTAATGCACTGCACGGCTTCAACATGTTTACTCTTGTAAATAGCCCCAAAAGGATAACAGATAGATCAGAATGTTGACACCACAGAGAGAAAGTATTGATTCTGACTTAGGGCTATCTGACCATAATGCCCTCATCCTTTCAATTCCAGTGATACCTATGAAAGAATGGAATGTACTTCTTTCTTATAAAAGAAATTTTTCTGTGGAAAATTGTGCTAGTTTTATTGTTAGTCTAAGTAATGAATCCTGGTTAGAAGTGCTTTCTCTCCAATATTCATGCCCTGTTTTGAAATGTGTTTTCCGAAGAAACTGACTAGAGCCCATTCATGTTGGGATGCTAAATCTAGTTCCTGGGTCATGTCAGGCATTAACATATCCCACAGGACTTTAAAAAAATACTCAGTTCTCAAATGAAAAGACCCACAGATCCCCCGTTTGTAAAAAAGACAAAGCTTAGAACTGATAACATAAAAAGAATGCCAGTCAACAAATTAATATCCACATCAGATATCATAAAAAGTGAAACAGAAAAGATACATGAAGAGCAGGAAATTAGTCTCATAAAAGCTGATTTAGACTTTGGCCAAGAAGACCTATTAGAGTGTATAAATGATTACTTTATCAATGATTCCAAACTATTTGCTCAAGTTTCAAACCTCAGGGTAAACGTAGGTTTTTGCACACTAGCATACAGTTAGTTCAGCAAATGAGCATAAAGTAGTAAAGATGATTAAAAGGCTCAAATGCAAAATGTCAACTGGTGTAGGTGATATACCAGTGTCACTTAAAATATGTACAGCTTTATAAATTCTATAGCCCATGGCTCACTGAGGGTGTGTTCCTCCAAAGATTAAAAGTATTGAAATGATACCTTTATTCAAGAGTGGCATAGGCATAAAGTTGAAAATACTGACCTATTTCACTCTTCCTGGTATTCTCTAAAGTAACTAAGAGATTAATGAAACAACAGATCGCCAAGTACTTAGAAAACGACATCTTACTGAATAATAATCAGCATGACTTTTGAACAAATAGAAGTACAGAAACAGCAATAAATGATTATACTGACAAAATAGCTCATAATTTAGATAACAACAATAGTTTTGTAGGAGTTAATTAGACCTTTCAGTATGGGCAGTCATGAAATTCTTTTAGATTAGTTGGATGCAACAGGGATACAAGGAAGAGAGAAAAAGCTGGTTCTATCATACTAGGTGGTTACAATTAAACTTTCCCTATTGAACACATTATAACACGGAAACTAATTGCCGTACAAAGGACCTGGAGAAGAGAAATAACGCAGAATCAATTCAGCTGAAACATGTTTAATGTACTGCTACAGTACATCATACCATTATGTATCAGTACCATTACTGCTGTAAAAGGGCCTCATTATGGTGCCCATTAATGTCCAGAAAAGTCTGAAAGTGGAGGACTGCATTCAGCACAGCAGAATGAAGCATGTCCATAGGTACACTGGCTACCTCCCTTGATATGCTGCGCTTCCGATCAGCACATGTGTGAATGTTCCTCTGGTAAACCTTGTTCTTCAGATAGCCCCTCAGCCAGATATAACAGTGAGTGAAATCATGTGATAGTGCCCGCCAAGCATTTGGAAACGATCAGCTGATAATTCGATTATTTCCAGGTGTGTTTCAGAGAAGCAGGTGAACTTTAGGAGTGATGTGCATTGGGGCCACATCTTGCATGAAAACTGTTAAGCTCAATGTGTTCCTCTCCTGTAGGGTGGGTATGACATGCTGGAGAAGCATATCACAGTAATGCTGGCCAGTCGCACTGCATGTCTTTGGCCCTTGAGCACCAACCTATTCAAAAAAGAATACACCAATGATCAATGTATCCATAAAGCCACACCATATGGTGAAATGTTCACCATTCAGAGAACTTCATGCACAGTGACTGGAGGTGAAGATCCCCACACTTGGCAATTCTGTGTGTTCACCTCACCTGTCAGAGAAAAATGAGTTTCGTCTGTCCATAGGATGGTCCAGGGCCAACCATTATCAACTTCATTCCTTGCGAGAAAGTGGAGAGCAAAGTCAACATGCCATTGTGCATCCTGAGGTGCAAGCTGCTGTATGATGTGGATCTAGTACAGATACCATTTGAGAATGATACAAAGCACCTTCCATACTGTGGACCATGGGATGTTCAACTGTCATGACACAGCACATGCACTGCCTGATGATCAGGAATTGCACGCAGCATTGTCTGCCATAGCAACAGTGATTTCATCAACCACCTGTGATGCAACTGGTCATAAGCCTCTTCTCGGAGTGACGGCCAGTTCTCCAGTTGATTTGAACTACTTTTTCATTCTACGCACACCAGGTGGAGAAAGAGGACCTTTCGGCAATCCTTTCAGCCAGCGATATTCTCAAAGTGCAGTTGCAGCATTACTGTTGTTTTGATAATAGAGCTTCACCAACAATGTCCAGCTCCTTTTGTCCAAGCTCATGTTGACACACCAACAAGTGCACTGTGAGTGGCCAGGCATGTGAATCTTGATGACTGATTATGCCACTTGGTGGACAATGGCACTGTGATGCTTGGAAATCGTGCACCCCATAATCTGGATATAAATGCTACCAGTTTTGGTACTCGTACAGTAATTAGTTTCTCTGTTATAATGTGTTAAATAGGAAAGTTTAATTATAACCACCTGGTACTTACAGAGAGCACATCTGAGGCTGAGAGCACAGCACGGTGTAGATAGAAATCACTGGAGGAGCGATTGGTACACTGTCAGAATCTTGTGTTATAGTTGAACACAACATTGCACTGGCCTGTTCAGAGTCCTTGTGAATGGGATCTGGTTGTATATTTGCATCCTGTGAGCCAGTGGATGAATGACAGAACTGTTGCAGACATATTAGGACAGCAATATGTTGCTTGGCTATGTGTAGTGTGGCAGAAGGTTAGTGATGCATTACTGGAGGTCTGGAGGTTTGTGTTATCGTGTCTCATAATGTGATCTGCGATGTGTAGCGAGTAGTAGTCCAGCATCAGAGAGCGAAGTTTGTTGAACAGTAGAGAACACTTAAGGGGAAGGTCTAATGGTCTATCTCACAGCGATGATGGAGTGGACGGCAGTGGAGCTTGCTTGGTGTCAACATTGCCAATAACGCCACCGATGGGATGCTGACAGCTGTGGCATAATGACAAACAATGAGCGAGGTCAGGATGCAGCTGATAATGATGTAGAAAATCCGATCGCAGGATTGGCTCGACAGTCTGTTTGACAAAGAAGGCAAGTCTAGGTAATGCCGGCAACAGCTATGATGATATCGTTAGGGGCATGTAATTGAAGCAACAATAGAAAGAGAATAAGCGGCATTTGAGGTGGTGGGGGAGTGGTGATATCAGCTCCTGTGTTAATGAGTAAGAAGGCTCATGTGAGACGGTCATAAACAAATAAGTGGGAGTTGTTGGAGGGCTGATGTGGGGTGGAAGAGCTGTGCTGGTCCAGTTGGTTAAGGCGTTTTCTGGTTGCAGACCTGGTGCACCTACAGCAAGTTTCTGTACATGTTTGGGTGAGCATAAGGCGTCCTGCAGTTGTTTACCTCGTGTCTAAATTTGCTATGGAACCAACATTATCGCTTGGCTGCTGAAGCAGCAAGGCAAGTGACACTGTTTTCTGTCTTGAATTTGTATGTAAACTTTGCTAGAGGAGTGGCAGGCTGAGGGGAGGAGGTGCAAGCATATTCACTGTAGCATTTAGCATTTGTTGGCTGTCCACGCAGTGAAGCTCTCGCAGGGAGGCAGGGAGGGGGGGGGGGGGGAAGCTCAGGCCAATTTGGAGGGAGTTGGCTGTCCTCGGTCATTTTGCAGCTGTGTGGTGTGAAGGCAGTGATGATATCTGGCGTTATGGGTGGGAGCTCAGACTGGTTCAGCAGGAGTTGACTGTCTTTGGTCACACTGTAGCTGAGCTATACGATGCCCTTGATGGCATCAGACTGGCTGTTAATGAGATAATGATGCTCTGCCAGGGGGTGGATTCATTCTATGAGGCAGAGTCTGGTGAAAAGGAGGTCTTCCCCATGAGACAGCATTGCAGTTTGGTTGTGTGTGGGAAGTTTAAGAAGCCACAGTTTCCAGAGAGTGCTGTAAGGTATAAGAGTAGGACCAATCTTTGTACGGAGTTGGCACCAGTGGAAGGAAGGTGAGCTGTCGCTGAGAGTTTCTTCATGTATAATCTGGTGTAGCTGCTGCTCCAGGGAGTGTGAGTGGCCCTGGAGCAACAGGACCTTGGCTGTCTTGCACTTATTGTGAATGGATGCTGCCAGGAAGAGATCACTGAGATGACTGATTAAAGTCATAAATCTTACATCATTGTGATGATGCCATCAGCAGACATCAGGCACTCACATAAAGTGAACCATACTGCCAGGAAATTGGTACAGAATGGGGGCAGTTTAAAATGAGGCTGGGTGGCATTATGACTGTTTTGGGCTGTGGATGCAGTACTGGCCAGAGCAAGGTGTTAACTGGTGTGGGAGCAGTGGATAATGTAGTATGCAGTTGTTGCATTTCATAGAAGTGCATGTCAGGCATGAGCACAAAGACGTGTGACCCAAGTGGGATGGACGTTACGTCTTCTGAAGTACAGACCTTGGGCAATGTACCATACTGCTGAGACGATCATAGGAGCATGGCTCAAAAACCGATGCAGCAGTCACAGAAGGGATTGGGTATGGTCAGTACAACACATGGATCCCTGTTCGATGGGTGGCGTATGAGAGGTCAAAGGTGAATGGCATGGCTAATGTGGATGTGATATCAGACATAGATTGGCTCTGCAGAGGTGAAAACTGAAGAGGTAAAGGCTGTGAGAGTTCAGGCTTGTGGAGCATGTTTACAGTTTACACAGAATGCACCTGACAGGCATGAGATGTGAGGTGGGCGGTGGTGGTGAGATTGAAATCAGCGAAGATACTAATGGAAAGGGGTGGACGTCATTTTTCGTTGCACCATGATCACATTTAAGTGGAATGGATGATGTGGAAATAGGTGCAACATGAGACTTGGACACCACGGAGGGATGAACCAATGGAATTTGCTGTCCATAAACTGAATAGCTGGATGAGATAATGGTAAAATTGTTTGACAGAGTCCATTGTTGATGTGTGGTAAAGGCACTGTTAGGATCATCCATATAGCACTGTGGCCAGAGATTTTCACTCAAAAAGTCACTGGAATGGTTCAGTAGTCTGTGAATAGCATGGGAGTCTGTTCAGTGAAAAACACAGTTACTTACATATTCAACTGATCAGTCTCACGGTAACCATTATGAAGTGGAACATGTCAAGTGCATTCAAGTGTGCATTTTTTATGCACTTGACATGTTCCACTTCATAATGGTTATAGATTTATTTATTCCTATTCAAGAAATCATGTATGGTATAGAAGGAGTTGTCAAGGGGACATGATTTCAATTTATTTCTAAAACTGTTACTGCTGTCTGTCAGACATTTTATTTCATCTGGTAATTTATCGAAAAGTCTTACAGAAGCATATTTTACCTCTTTCTGTGTCAAAGATAGGTTAAATAGAAGCTAGTGTAAGTCTTTCTTTCTTCTGGTGTTATAATCATGAATGTCACTATTGTTTTTGAACTGGACCCTGTGTTGAGAACAAATTTCATTACCGAGTAAATGTACTGTGAGGCTGTTGTAAGAATTTCTAACCGTTTAAAGAGATGCCTACAAGATGTGCAACTATGAGCACCATACATTATTCTAACCACTTCCTTTTGAGCAGTGAATATTTTTTGCCTACGTGTTGAGTTACCCCAAAATATTATTCTGTATGACATCAGAGAGTGAAAGTATGCAAAGTATGTTAGCTTGCTAATTTCTATACCCTCAAAATTAGCAGTTATCCTGATTGCAAAAGTTGCTGAACGTAATCGCTTTAGGAGATCGAAAATATCAATTTTTCAATTAAGATTCTCACCTATATGAACATTCAGAAACTTAGTATGCTCTAACCTGGCTACTGACTTCTGTTGGTGTGTTATATTTATTGAAGGAACTGTACTCCTTGTAGTAGAAAATGGGATGTACTGTGTTTTTTCAAAGTTCAGAACAAGCCCATTTGCATAAAACCAATCAATAACTTTTCCAAAGACATTATTTGTATCATTTTCTAATGGAGTTTCTTTTACTGGATTAATAATGATGATTGTATCATCAGCAAACAGTGTCAGTTTAGCCTTCTTGTTTCAGATAAGAAGGGAAGTCATTCACATATATCAAGAACAGAAGGGGACCCAATGATTGAACCCTGTGGAAAACCTAATATAATTTCACCCTAGTTCGATGAAATGGGAAACTTTCTTAAATCACTTAAGCCATATAAAGAAACTTCTTGCTTCCTGTTCTGTAGGTATGACTTAAACGACTTATATGCTGTTCCATTTATACCATAGAACTGTAATTTCTGTAACATAATGTCATGGTACACACAATCAAACACTTTGGACAAGTCAGAAAAAATCCTATTTGTGACATTTTGCTATTTAAAGACTGTACAATGTAGGCAGTGAAATTATATATTGCTGTCTCACTGGAACAGCATTTTTGAAATCCAAACTGTGATTTACTAAGTATCCCATTACTGCTGAGTTGGCTAACCACTCTTGAGTACATTACTTTCTTGACAGTTTTTGAAAATGCTGTGAGCAAGGATACTGGGTGGTAATTATTGACATCTGTGGTGTCCCCTTTTTTGTAGAGAGGCTTGACAATGGCGTATTTGAATATGACTGGGAAAATACCTTGAGTTAGTGATGCATTACAGACATGACTCAGAACATCAGCTGTAAATGCTCCACATTGTTTTAATATCTTGTTAGAGATGTCATCTACTCCAGCAGAACATTTATTTTTCAGAGATTTAATGATTTTCCTTATTTCACAAGAGGCTGTTAGATGAAAACTAATCTGACTAGGATTTCTCAAAACAGACTCTTCTATGTACTGCTTGGCTTTTTGTTTTGAACTATTCTCAGCAATTTTGCACCTACACTTAAGCAATGGTTGCTCAATACATTAGCTACTTGTGTACTGTTGGTTAAGATGGCCTCATTCTCTTTAATAGTAATACTACCTACCCCAGTGGTTATTTTTCCTGTTTCTCTTCTAACAACATTCCATACCGATTTGATTTTATTGCCCAAGTTGTTAATTTCATTTCTAATACAAACATTTTTTTTTTAAATTTTCTGACAACTTTTCTCAGTATGTTACAATTATTTTTATAGTGTAAAATCACTTCTGGGTCCTTACTAATTCTTGCTGTCTCATATAAACTCCTTTTACTTTCTGAAGACTCTTTAACACATGTAGTGATCCAAGATTCTGTTGAAAACTGTTAAATTTATCAAGAAATATGTTGCATTTATCATTGGCATTTGGCTTGTTATATACATTTCCCTATTAACATTTCTTAAACTTTATCGGACGTGCTCTATAGACACCTGGTTGACCAGCCTTACACTTTTACTTAATGGCTTCTGGACTGTATACCCTGCTAAGTTTTGTAAGTTAATCAATTGCCCATCATGGTCTGATAATCCATTTATCACAGGGAAAGCATGTGTTAGTTTTATATCCTCGTGCTGCACAAATACATTATCTGCACAAATACATTATCTATGAGATTAATGTTGTCTTGAGCTATACATGTTGGGAAATTGATCCCTGATTCTATGTTGTATGTCATTAATAGCACTTCTAGTTCATTTTTCCTATCAAAATTACTTAGAAAGTTTACACCGAAATCACTACACATTAATAACTTCTTCTTTTTTGTCTGACAGACAGCATAACAGGGAGTTAAACTCTTTTATGAATAGCTCTCAGTCTCCTTATGAGGACCTGTATGCTGTTGCTAATAACAACACTACAGTATCTGGCTGCAGTTCACATGCATAAACTTCAAAGTGCTGATCAAAACAAAATTTGCTTACTTCTACATTTTTGTACTTATACCCTTGTTTTTTTTGTAAATGGCAACTCTTCCTTTATCCATGCTAGATCTGCAAGTGTAAGATGCTAAATTATACCCATTTATACTGACAATTTCCATCCCCACAGTTAGACAGTGTTCAGGCGGACAAAATATATCAATCTCATTCTTATTTTTGAGATTATCTAAACACACTAACAGCTCATCTACTTTATTTTTTATTCCCATGATATTTTGATGAAGTAAATTGACACTACCCACCTTATAGCAGAGATGCTGAGTCGCAGACAGCACAAAAAAATACATTACATTCCATCCTGAATTTTCCATTGTTTGAAATTGATACCACCCTTAGCTTTATCCCTATTAACTGTACATGAAGGTTCTTTTGTTCTATTTTTCATTATTTTTGTCTGTCTAGACTTTGGATTTAACCTAAAAAACCTATCTGCCTGGTCCCATTAACCACAGGAATCATCCCTTGTGTGATTGTGGTCCCCCTTACAGTATCTGCTATAGAGAAGCTAACTTATCTTTCCCCTTCCTATTTAGGTGCAGGCCATGTTTAGTGTATCCCCCTCTACCAATAGCATCAATTGGAACAACACTCGTGAGATTTTGTCGGTGTCTGGAACATTCTGTTCAGCTCAGTGTTAACATGCCTTACAGCAGCTAGGAGCATGTGAGATAGCAGTTGCAGTATAAACAGGGTGCCATTGTTCGTGATTCCACTCGACATTATTCTTGTCCAAATCACTGCACTGAATTTCACTTGGTCCAGGTCAAAGGTCATTTTGCAGAATGTCACATGGAATGTTTGTAACACGCTGTGGCACTGTATGCAAAATAGCCTCAGTGCCATGGTGGAGGCAGTCAGGTGACACCGTGGACAATGGCAGCATTTTCATGTACCCAAACAGTACGGTAGATTTGCACAATACGGTTAGATGCGTACATGGAATAATTTACATTGGTACTAAGTAGACAATTTCATACTTTATTAGCAGAGTAGAAAATACACCATGACACTCAAGTCAGAGGTACCAAGAATTGAACTCAGAGTCAAAGACGTTACTGTTACCTGCTGCTCAGGGGAGCAACATCAATATTTACACTGAGAAATGATAGTCACTATGTTGCCACATCCCATTCTATCAGGTGTATTCAATGTATACCCACTAGGTGCCATAATGTTTAATTTCTTGTACAGTAAAAGGTAATTTTACAAGTCTAATGGCAAGTCCCTTAACCTTTAGCTTTTTTATTATTGGACTGAAGTTTTTCTGCTGTACAGCTTGAAGGAAAAATACCTGGTCATCACACCAGATGTGAGTGTCGTATTTGCAAGATATTTCAGCATCATACTTAGATGTCATCATGAGGTAATATGATGTACCGAAGTGCTATTGTTTTTCCATTCCATACATATATACCTCTCTTACTCCTACTCATGGTCCACATTATGCGATTGACTTTATTCCCTCATCACTGACATGTGCCACATCATGTTACTCCAACCAACAAGTGAGAACACCTGCAGGAACATAAACACGCTATGCAGTACAAAGACACACACATTGTGAGATAGCCCTTTCCGTACTGGGACAGCATCATCAAAGAGATTGCAGAAGTTTACTTTTAGCAAAACCCCATGGATCAGGATAACACATACTTCATCATAAAAAGATTAAGCTCTTGCATTAAAAGTATTATATACTTCATGTCAGAACACTTCAGACCAGTAGGTGTAGGGGCAAGGCAGAGCATCTGCAGACACATGCTAGCGTAATAGAAACTCTAGCTCACATGGCTTGTGCCCTCTGTGACACAAGGAGTTGCACAAAGGAACTAGAAAATATTAGGCCATTTTTCTTAACAGCAGCTGCTGCATGGAACAACAGATTTGGTGAGTGATATACCCAACATTGACAGTACAGTGAGAGCAAAGAATAGGAACATGTGAAGACTGTGGTTAATATGTTTCTCCAGCATAGTGAGACAATGTCCAGAAAAATCAGACAAATTTTGTAGAGGCACGGGATCAAAATCATTTTTGGCCCACCAGTATGGAAACTGCTTGGTTGTGTGATATTTTTGCATCAGAATATAAAACTCCATTCTGAATTATAGACAAGGATGGAGTAGCTTAAATGGGAATTAGTTTTACTTGTAAGATTGTGGTTCAGAATTTCTCAATTCACCCAACTGTGCTTTTACTATTAACCACAACACCAATAAGAATGGACATAGGTTTTCATTTGAGTGTAAGGGGCTTCTGCAAAATGTCTGGTTGCCAACTTTACGTAGTACTCTTACAACACACTTCTGTATAATAAATACATTTTTGGTGTTAGTATCATTTCCCCAAATCATAATCTCGTAGTATAGTGTCAAGTGAAACTATGCTAGGAATCTTGTCTGTGGGTCAACTGAGAGATATATCCAAGTTTAAATCAGGCAGAACTGAATCTTTTCATTAACTTATCCATGTACTGTTGCCACCTCAGTTCTGTATCTGAGAACTTCATGTCTGGAGCTTCATTCAGGGTGTTCCCATTGATCTCTAATTCTTGGACCTGGAAACCATATTTATTTATTTGTTTGTATTTGCGTGATATGAGCCTTTGCACCATTAAGAGTTAAGCTGTTTATTTTGAACCAGTTGTAAACCTGTTCCATTATTCTCATGGCTTTTTCTGGTTCAGATGTTATTATCATACTAAGTACCATCATTTAACATCACAGTTTTTGAATGATCCTCCAATGTCTTGGAAGAATCACTTACGTAAGTTAAGAAGAGGAGTGGCCCAAGTGATAAACCTTGCAGACACTATAATAGATGTTTCCCAACTTCAAATCTATTTTTATTCCTGGGATATTATTTATTAATGTGATCCTCCATTTCCTTTTGTTAAGTAATAACTCAGTCCATCCAAGGGGAATGTGTTTAGTGCCACAATGTTGTAGTATCTGTGACAGAATTTTATTATCTACATTGATGAGAGGTCTTGGCAGCGTTGTAGAAAATCCCAACATGGCTATTTTCATACTTCATCCTACCAGTATAGAGTTTAAGGGATCATAAGTTGCTTTCTCTGCAGAGAAATATGCACAGAACTCAAACTGAGCAGATGTTTAAGGGGTATTGTCATAAAGAAAGGTCAATATTCTGTTTGCTACCTTCTCAAAAATTCCGCTCCACAAGCCACTGTACATTGCATGGTGGAGGACACCTTGTACCACTACTAGCTTCTGTTTCTGCTCCATTTACAAATGGAGCAAGGGAAAAATGACTGTCTAGTACCTCCATACGAGCCCTAATTTCTCATACCTTGTTGTTGTGGCTTTTCTGCAAGATATACATTGGTAGTAGAATTGTTGTGCAGTAAACAGCAAATGATAAACTTTATCAACAGTGTTTCCTGGGATTTCTAATTGAGCTCATGGATCATTTCCATAATTCTTGCATGTTGATCAAATCTACCATTTACAAATCTAGCAGCATGCCCCTCAATTGCTTCAATGTCTTCCTTTAACATTACATGGTGGGGTCTCAAACAGTCAAGCAGTACTCAAGAATGGTTTGCACCCTGATAGCTGCTTCCTACTTATAGTGCACACCTGACCTATTATGGGAAACCCTACAATTTTGTACCTGGCATGGGAGGTTGAAAAATTTGCTTCTGATACCACTGCACAGTCATCTGAGCCTCTTGTTTAGATCTTCCATTCTGCTCTAGACCAGAGGAACATGATCAATTCTAGTACAAAGCTAACATAATCAGCTTAGCCTGCACCCCCCTTGCAATGCTGTTGCCTTCACAAAATCAGCCAACTGCCGAAAGAAGCTGAGGATGGCTTCAGAACCCAAGCTGCAGGCATCATTCATGCCAACATGTGCCATTATTTGCAGCTGGTCACACCAATTTCACTTGTTAGCTGCCAGGACGGCCTTCTCCATGTCACAGATGAGATCCCTGGTGAACAAACTTATTGCACACTGGCATTCTTCCCCACCTTGCATGCTATTTCCCAGAGGGGCTCCATTACCTGCCTGACGTTGGAGCTCCCAATGACTAGCATATCTGCCCTCTGCACTTGTCCAGATTGGGCATTAAAATTTGCTGCTGGCTTGTGCTAGTTCAGGAGTATTATCAACACAGAGCAGCAACTCATACATGTTGCTAAGGTTTAAGGAGCCAGCCAAACAGTCCATTCCCTCTTTCGCCATCATTGAGTGTCATGAAAACCCACCATTCCTTCTCAAATGAGGACAGATTAGCCTGATGTTGCATATCAGAAGACACAGTGCCAATCAGGTCACCAGCAGATTCCAATGGGACCAAAGATGTTGTAGGGCTCATTACTAGCACCCCATTGTCACCACAACTTTGAGCAAAGCCAGTTGGCCATAGCCATTGCAGTTTCCAGTTGTTTACGGACAGCTGCCAATACTCATTGTGTTCACCCATGCCAAGCACAGTCCCTAGCCATATTGTACTGTGTAAAGAAGTTGAATAAGATCTCAAAAAATACAAACAAAGCAGTCAGGACAAACTGAGAAAGTACAAACAGATTACTGGCACCAAAACATAAGATTACAGACAGAAGGCCAAAATACTGAATTTGGTCTTCCACAATTGTTTCATCGTGGAACATCATAACATGTTTCCTCCTTTATATTGTTGTATGAATGCTGGAATGGTAGATATTGAGACAACTCATGACTGAATATAAAAGCAAGTACAGTTTCTTAGCGGAAAAGCGTCAGAACCAGATGATATAGCTGTAAGATTATGCAAAAGAGATTGCTCCTCTTCTAACAGCAGTTTACTGTAGGTCGCTGGAGCAGTGAAGGGTACCTAGGAAGTGGAAAAAAAGTGTGGGTCACCTATTTTTCAAAAAGGGGTGTAGAACATATGCACTAATTATAGGCATATATTGTTCACATCAGTCTGTTATGGAATTATGGAATAAGTTTTATGCTCAAGAATTATGTCCTTTTTTGAGAATGAAAATTTTCTCTGTAAAAATCATAATGGATTCTGCAGAGATCTTGAGAATCTCAGCTCACTCTGTTCTTCCATGAGATCTATAGACCCGACTCTCAAGTTGATTCTGTGTTCCTTGACTTAGGAGGGGGGGGGGGGGGGCAAGCATTTGACACTGTTCTGCACTGTCAGTTAATGAAAAAATATGAGCTTACTGAATATCAGACCACACTTGCGACTGGATTCAAGACTTCCTTGTGAACAGAACTCAACATGTTGGTCTTAATGTAACGAAATCGACATTCGTAAAGCTGATTTCTAGAGTCCCCAAGGAAGTGTGGTAGGACTGTTACTTTTTACAATGTATAGGAATGATCTAGTAGAAAGTGTCCGAAGCTCTTTAAGACTGTTCGCAGATGATGTGATTGCCTTTAGGGAAGTTGTAATGCCAGAAGGCAATATTGAGTTGTAGAATGACCTGCAGAAGATTGATGAATGATGCAGGCTCTGGCATTTAGCTCTGAACATGAATAAATGTAACATATTGTGCATACTGACAAAAGAAATCCACTGCTGTACAACGACATCATTGATGAGAAACTGCTGGAAATCGTATCAGCCACAAAATGTACAGCAGTAACCATACAGAGTAATCTTAAGTGGAACGACCACATAAAACAAATAGTAGGAAAAGCTGATGCTAAACAGAGATTTATAGCAGGAACCTTACGGAAGTGTAACTCAACCATAAAAGAAGTGGTTTAGAAGATGCTTTCTCAACCAATTCTTGAGTACTGTGTGTCAATATGGGACCCTTACCAGGTAGGACTGGTACAATAAACAGAGAAGATCCAGCAAAGGGTGGCACATTTCATCATGGTATCATTTATTCAGCATGAGAGAATTACAGAGAAGCTCAACAAATTCCAGTGGCAGGAATTACAAGAGGGACATTGTGGATCACAGAGAAGTTTTTTATTGAAATTTTGAGAGAACTCTTCCCAGGAAGAGTTGAACAACATATGACTACCTCACAGGTACACCTCGCGAAATGATCATGATGAGAAAAGTCAAGAAATTACAGCTAATACACAGGCTTACTGACAATCATTCTTCCCGCATGCCATTCGTGATTAGAACAAGGAAGAGGGATCTTCTGGCAATACCAACACTACTCTTCACCACACACCATTACGTGGTGTGTGGAGTATAACATAGATGTAGTGTTCTGTATTCGGTCTCCTTTGTAAATGAGTTACACTCACTTAGAATTCTCCCAGTAAACTGAAGTCGACCATCCACCTTCCCAATTACCAAACTTACATGCTCGTTCAGTTTCATATTGCTTTGCAGTGTTACACCTAGATGTTTAACCAAAATGACTGTGTCAAGCAGCAGATCACTTAATTGTTTTTCCTACTCAGCTATATTAACTTCAATTTCATTACATTTAGGACAAACTATCATTACTTACAAGAAATAAAAATTCTGTCACTCGGTGCTGACACTTTCCCTGTACATTACAGCATCATCAGTAAACAATTACAGGCTGGTCGTACTCCTCAGATCATTTATGTATATAGCGAACAAGAGCTGTCCCGTAACACTTCCCCAAGAAGCTCCTGATGATACCCCTGTCTCTGATCAACACTCACTCTTGAGAACAATGTATTGTGTTCTATTGCTTAAGAAATCCTTGAGCCGCTCTCATATCTGGAAACCTATTCCATATGCTTGGACCTTCATTAACATTCTGTTGTCAGGTACCATATCAAATGCTTTCAAGAAATCTAGGAAAATGGAATTTGTCTGTTGCCTTGTCCATCTCTGATCTAAACTGAATTTTTTAATGTTCATTTTCTCCACTGATGCTTCCAGTGTAACTTTTGTTTGTATTTTGCAATTTTTGGTTTGTAGAGGAGCTTGATGCATTATTGTACTTTTCGGTGGTTACTACACTCCTGGAAATTGAAATAAGAACACCGTGAATTCATTGTCCCAGGAAGGGGAAACTTTATTGACACATTCCTGGGGTAAGATACATCACATGATCACACTGACAGAACCACAGGCACATAGACACAGGCAACAGAGCATGCACAATGTCGGCACTAGTACAGTGTATATCCACCTTTCGCAGCAATGCAGGCTGCTATTCTCCCATGGAGACGATCGTAGAGATGCTGGATGTAGTCCTGTGGAACGGCTTGCCATGCCATTTCCACCTGGCGCCTCAGTTGGACCAGCGTTCGTGCTGGACGTGCAGACCGCGTGAGACGACGCTTCATCCAGTCCCAAACATGCTCAATGCGGGACAGATCCGGAGATCTTGCTGGCCAGGGTAGTTGACTTACACCTTCTAGAGCACGTTGGGTGGCACGGGATACATGCGGACGTGCATTGTCCTGTTGGAACTGCAAGTTCCCTTGCCGGTCTAGGAATGGTAGAACGATGGGTTCGATGACGGTTTGGATGTACCGTGCACTATTCAGTGTCCCCTCGACGATCACCAGAGGTGTACGGCCAGTGTAGGAGATCGCTCCCCACACCATGATGCCGGGTGTTGGCCCTGTGTGCCTCGGTCGTATGCAATCCTGATTGTGGCGCTCACCTGCGCGGCGCCAAACACACATACGACCATCATTGGCACCAAGGCAGAAGCGACTCTCATCGCTGAAGACTACACGTCTCCATTCGTCCCTCCATTCACGACTGTCGCGACACCACTGGTGGCGGGCTGCACGATGTTGGGGCGTGAGCGGAAGACGGCCTAACGGTGTGCGGGACCGTAGCCCAGCTTCATGGAGACGGTTGCGAATGGTCCTCGCCGATACCCCAGGAGCAACAGTGTCCCTAATTTGCTGGGAAGTGGCAGTGCGGTCCCCTACGGCACTGCGTAGGATCCTACGGTCTTGGCGTGCATCCGTGCGTCGCTGCGGTCCGGTCCCAGGTCGACGGGCACGTGCACCTTCCGCCGACCACTGGCGACAACATCGATGTACTGTGGAGACCTCACGCCCCACGTGTTGAGCAATTCGGCGGTACGTCCACCCGGCCTCCCGCATGCCCACTATATGCCCTCGCTCAAAGTCCGTCAACTGCACATACGGTTCACGTCCACGCTGTCGCGGCATGCTACCAGTGTTAAAGACTGCGATGGAGCTCCGTATGCCACGGCAAACTGGCTGACACTGACGGCGGCGGTGCACAAATGCTGCGCAGCTAGCGCCATTCGACGGCCAACACCGCGGGTCCTGGTGTGTCCGCTGTGCCGTGCGTGTGATCATTGCTTGTACAGCCCTCTCGCAGTGTCCGGAGCAAGTATGGTGGGTCTGACACAACGGTGTCAATGCGTTCTTTTTTCCATTTCCAGGAGTGTATTTTGTTATCTTTTTTGAAGCTGTTGTAGATATTTCATGCTTTCAGAATCCAAGTAGTCTCGGGCAACTGAGTCTGGTTTCAGTTGTAGAGAGATAGAGATAGAGATAGAGAGAGAGAGAGAGAGAGAGAGAGAGAGAGAGAGAGAGAGTGTGTGTGTGTGTGTGTGTGTGTGTGTTGTTGTTGACAAAGGCTTTAATGGCCGAAACTTTATTTGTGACAGTCTTTTTGTTGTGCCTGTCTGTGACTCAGCTTCTCTGCTATATGGTGAGCAGCAACTTCCCATTTCATAATGTTATTACACTTTATATTTAAACCTTTGTAATTCAATTAAGGCTTACCTGTACTGCCTTATGTTTGTTTGTTTGTATTAGTCAACCACAATATTATTGCACCTTGGAGTGAGGGTGCTTCAGTCAGCTTATCATGAGTTTTTATTGCGTATTTCGTGAGGCCAAGCTGAGTCACTTGATAGTATATGCACAAGTGTCCTGAAAGCATTTACAGTGTGATGCACTTTCCGTAATCATCATTGTACTTATTTGTTGTTAAGTCACAGCATGTTTCCGGTAACAGCCACGACAGGCCAAGTGCAATAATGTCGTTGTTGAGTAGTATGTAATGGGACCCAATGATGTGAACTGGCTGTTCTGAGTAAGTCATGGTGCAGTGAAATACTAGTGTCAGACAAGCTGTAATCATACAGTTAAAAATTTGTATGGTCCTTGTTGTAACTGTTGGAAGCTGAGAGAGAAGTGTAATATTTCTAAATCGGATATGTTAACATGACTTTGAATTAAAAACTTTGCAATAAATTAAAAAATCAACAGAATAAACTATTGCAACAGTTCTTTGACTATGCTCTTTGGGTTTTGTCTTCTAGTCTTTGTGTTCTGGTGCTACGTTTGATGGCCATCTATCTGTATTCACTCTGTCAAGTGATGAAATAAATTTCATTTCGATCCTAAAAGTGTGTTATTACAGTTCAGTGCCACGTAAAACCCACAGTGGTGACACTGACTTTAATGTTGTGCATTCAGGAATTATTTTGTGCTTATTTTCATCAGTAACAGCCTTCGTGTGCCGGCACACTGCTCTTTGTGTACTGCTTGTGGCTGCCCCCCCCCCCCCCCCCCACGCAGACCTCGGGCGATGCATTGCCCACTGCTACTGCACTCCCGGTGTTGGGAGCTCCCACAACCGCTGACACGGGTCTTCGCCTACCTGTGCTACATCAACATGTGTTACCCAGCAGATTTCCTTAGCTGTATGCATTGCAAAAGAACAACCCTAAGACTTAGTTCACTCTGATGGACCATCTACTAGATATCCACGTGATCTCGGATGACAATGCCCATTTTGTCCGCCTGGTGAGCCACCTCCAGGACCATCCTGACCTAATGAGTGATGTACTACTCTCGCCACCCACTTTGCACAAGTACGTGATGGTGAAAACTTTGATTATCAAACACCTTTCTCACTCACTGACCGAGGCCATCCACCACATATCCCTGACAAGAACCTCAAAGATCGCACACCTTCACAGCTGTGGCAGTGCCTTCGTATGTTGATTGATGACCAATCACTACCCAGTGCTGCATTGTGGACTCTGTGAATAGTCAAACTTCCATCAGACCTACGGCTTCACCTGCTATTGCATGTCGCCGACCCTCTCGAGGTCCACCTATGTGGGGCCGATTGGGCCTACGCAGTCATTCGTCACAGACACCACCTGTCATGGACAACATCACCTTCACCTTCAGTTGGCACCCCTGCTTCACCAGTTCTACGCACCACCAACAGAGGCCACCGCGTGTGCCTCAGCAGCTCAGCGACCTGCCAGGAGCTGCCTCCTGGCGGCCTACAGGAGGTACTACCTGCACCCTCCCAACAGCAGCTGACCTTGTCTGAGCAGCAGCCCAAGCTTCCTTGAGCTTTGATGCAGTTAGATGCATCCCTCGCCCGCCCCACTATGCCTTGCCTCCAAGCTTACCCACTTTGCTGGTACCATGCAACCCACGGGCACTCTTCTCGCA
Organism: Schistocerca gregaria; assembly: GCF_023897955.1. NCBI lineage: Eukaryota > Metazoa > Arthropoda > Insecta > Orthoptera > Acrididae > Schistocerca > Schistocerca gregaria. The sequence continues at coordinate 684,493,814 of NC_064923.1, forward strand.
ACTTCCATGAGCCTTGTGCATACCCAAAAGACTTTGGTGGGCACGTTTAGGCGCCACATCCTGCCATGATCATCAATGATGCCTTCCTTTGGACGCCACACTGCTTGCACCAACAGCGCGACACCTCTATGTCACGGACTTGTTGTCGGGCACGCGCTTTCTCGTTGACATGGTATCAAGATGTTGCTTTGTCTGTCCCTGGCCGACATTTCCTTGGACCGACGTGGACGAACCTGTGATTAGGTTGGACTTTCTACACCATTACAAGCTTTTGGTGGACCTACAGACTGCTATGCTCTGGAACCGCGCTGCTGCTATGGTCACAGCTTCGAATCCTGCCTCGGGCATGGATATGTGTGATGTCCTTAGGTTAGTTAGGTTTAAATACTTTTAAGTCTAGGGGACTGATGACCTCAGATGTTAAGTCCCGTAGTGCTTAGAGCCATTTGAAGCTGCTACGCTCCACCACGCGTCTTGTTCTACCATTCTGTGTTCAAATTAGTGCAGCATTTCTCTGCTCTCCATGTCCTTGGCCACACTTTCCACATGTGCTTGTCTGCTCGAAGATATTATAGCTTGCCTCTCTGATTTATCAGACATCTGCAAGCAGATTGATGGACTATGCACTCGCCTGCATTTCTCCCGCCTCTGCTGAATTGGCTCAGGTACGGATTACTTTACACTGCCTCTCTACAGAGCCGCTCCTGTCAATGCAGCCTCCCTCTCCTACTGTGTCTCCACGCTGCTTCACTCCTGTGTCTAGCTGCACCTTTCCTGATGTCAGTTCCACATGGATGCAGTTGGACCTGCAGTACACTCCTGCCCCCACTTTGCAGGATCCTTTGCATTGCGTGGCCGTCACACCACACCCACTGTTGCCATCTTCCACCAAGGCACTGCCCACGTCTCTCCGGCCCAGCTCGGATGCTCATGTTTCTGCTTCATGGGATCACTTGCTTTCTGTGGCTACCGTGCCGCATGCTCAGCCGTCGCATACTTCCGATGCTTCATACATGCCATCCTGGCACACCAAGGTCAGTCAACCACCACCACTCGTGCCCCCCCCTCTCCCCCCCCCCCCCCCTCTCGCCAACCATGCGTGCGTCCCTCCACAGGTCTTGGCAATCAGCAAAGGCACCTGCCACCGAATCTGCATCACGGATGGCCCTCCCGTATGTCACAAAGCTCGACATATAAACGGTTTGAAATTGTTGCAAGTGAAAGAGACAGTTCAGGATTTACTGGCTTCAGGTGTGCTCCGACCATCAGACAGCAACTGGTCCTCTCCCATCCACCGGGTGCCTAAGAAAGATGGTTCGCTCCACGTGTGTGGTAACTATAGGTCTCTTAATGTTAGGACTATTATAGACAACTATCCAATTCCTCATATCCAGGATTTCACGCAGGTTCTGCATGGCTCAAAGTTCTTTTCTGTCTTGGACTTTTCGAAGGCATATGACCAAATTCCAATGCACCTGCTGAACATTCCGAAAACAGCGGTGAAATTAAATGAAATGTCTTGTGACGAGGGCCTCCCATCTGATAGACCGTTCCCCTGGTGCAAGTCTTTCAATTTGACACCACTTCGGCGACTTCCATGTCGATGGGGCTGAAATGATGATGATTAGGACAACACAACACCAAGTCCCTGAGTGGAGAAAATCTCCGACCCAGCCGGGAATCGAACCCGGGCCCTTTGGATTGACAGTCTGTCGCGCTGACCATTCAGATACCGGGGGCGGACCAACAGCAGTCATAATGCCTTTTGGCCTTTCAAATACTGTTTCATGCCCTGTGGTTAAAAAAACTCTGCACAGACGTGGCAACATTTCATGATTCGATTTTGCTACCACTTCCTTTCGCTTTTGCCTATTTGGATTACATACTTATCTTTTTCTCGTCTGTGGAGGAACATCAATTTCACGTTGATGCAGTTCGTGTTGCTCTTGTGGCCAACAGCGTGATTATCAACCACGACAAATTGCAGCTCTGTTCCACATGTGTTACTTTCCTTGGCCATACCATCTCATCTGATGGGCCTCCTCCCTACTGATTCATGAATCGCAAATATCTTCACTGTGCCTCTCCCCGAGGATTACGCACAACTGTACCGTTTCCTAGGGATGGTGAACATTTATTGGCGACATATACCTTGGGCTGCCTTCATCCAGTCAGCTGTTATCAACGTCCTCTCTGGTAAAAATACAATGGGAAAGCATAAACTGGACTGGACTAAGGCCATGCTGGACACTTTCGACAATTTGAAATTGACCATCAAGTAGACTATTACTCTCGTGCACCCCGAACCTGAGGTGCGGATTTCTATCGCAACTGATGCTTGCGAGTTGGCAGAAGGTGCTGTCCTCCAACAGCATACTGCAGAATCAACGAGCCGCTGCATTTCTTTTCAAGAAAGCTAACAAGGAGTCAGTGTAAATGGTCGACCTTCGACCCCAAATTCCTCGTGGTTTATGAGGTAGTTAAACATATCAGGAGTGATGTCGAAGGACATGATTTCACCATCTATTCTGACAATAAACCTCTTGTTGGTGCGATCTGTAGCCCAGCAAAAGATCTCCCACATGCTGCTTCTGGCACATGGACTTTATTTGCCAACATTCTTCGGACACTAGTTATATCTGTGGTGCAGAAAACATAGTTGCTGAATACCTCTCCTGCATTTCTATGCTCTCTGACCCGCACCGCATTTAACACTGCAGGATCAATACATTCATGATTCTGCTCAACAGCCACGATGATGTGCTCGAGCCACACACTTCGTGTGCCAGACGCCGCCTCCGCCCACCATGCTGGTACAAAGATTTTTTTGTGGGTGTGTGCTAGCTCAGCCCCGCCGCGCTTCGCACTACCAGGGGGGGAGAGGGGGGTGGCGCTGTGGCGTCTCTGATGCGAAGTGACAGTTCTTTGACTATTCTCTTTAGCTTTATCTTCTAGTCTTTGTGTTCTCCCGCTATGTTCGACAGCCATCTTTCTGTATTCGCTCTATGAAGTGACGAAATAAACGTCATTTCGATCCTAAAAGTGTGTTATTACGGTTCAACGCCATGTAAAACCCACACTGTTATGTAATATACAATATAAACTTGGACCTGAATTTGGGAATGATGAAGGGATTTTTGCTGCCCCTAGACAACAGTTGCTAGAAGAAGGTTAGTAAATTAACTTCTTCTTTCTATTACCAATAGTGAAATTGTCTACACCATATATACATACGCGATATACACTTTGGTTGAGAGGGAGACAGTTAAATTGTTGACTACAGTATCTGTCTCATGGTAGTGAGCTGATCAAGCCCTTCATCCAGGGTTCACAGGATACCATACAAGAAAAGGACAAGCTTAATTTTGTGCGAGCAAAGTTATGCTATGGTTTTAAATGCCACCTTACAGAAATGTGGCTTAACCAAAATCGATCATGCAAAAGGACTGAGCTGGGATTTGAAGTACACATCATTCACTATTTGACAAACTGGATTGTTTTTTAAAATACTGTATAACTAAGAGAAACAGTTTCTGAGATCAGCAACATTCACTTTAAACAACAGTTAAAAAGAAAACAACAGCTTGGATGCCAACAAATGTTTTGAAATAAAACAGGACCTTTCATCAAATTACAACTTTTTGTAGACAATTTAATAAACTGGAAATATTAAATGTCAAATCACATCCAAATGTTACGATAATTTAAACCACAAACTGTAATATTTTAACCAAGGGCACAGCTTGAGAAAACAGTAATGGATGCAAATAAGTTAATTACAGTTTTAAATTTACTTTTGATGAGAATGTTACAAACTTGACCTTTTAGCAGAGTAATTTGCTGGTGGTATCTGACTGGAACTGTAAGATTTATTGTACACATTAACACATTAAACACAGTTACACAAACTATTGTTTTATACAGTCCACAAAATAAAGAATAACACTGTGCATAGCAACCCAAAAGATATATACCCAGTCAAGGAACAGATTCTAAATTCTCTCACCCCCCACTGGAATCAAGCATAAAAAAAAAAAGAAATAAAACCAGATGTTTTGTCATCATATCTGCTACCATGGTTTGAAGATATGTGCTGCACAGTGACTTGTGCTGGCTCTAGTTTTTCTCCTATAAAGTGGTGTCTAGTGTTTATATGTTGGGTTTGACTCTTGTAACCATTAGTCTTAAATAAGGCAATTGCTACTCTGTTGTCACACAATAGTTTGATAGGATCCTTCTTGGGGATTTGAGATATGTGATTGTCTAACCGTTGAAGCCACAGAGCCTCCTGACCTGCTGAGGTCAGGGCCATATATTCTGCTGCAGTTGTGGATAAGGCTGTGGTTGGCTGTTTCTTCCTGTGCCAGGATTTTACTGCTCCTTGAGATTTAAACAGTTATCCAGTTGTTGACTTCCTGTCTTTGGAATCTTTGGCCCAGTCTGTATCATAGTAACCTGTTTTGTGGCAGTACTGTCTTTTAGAAAACAATAGTCACATATCCTTGGTTCCTTTAGGTATCTAATGATTGTTTTGACTGCTTGTCAGGGTGGCATGCTTGGATTGTTACAAAAATAACTGACAATCCGTATCGAATAAGCTAGGTCTGGCCTCTTTCCTAACTGAGCAGACACTAAATCTCCTATTGCTTTTGATAGAGTATGTTCTTCATAGCTTCTTGCTCCTGTTCTGTTTTTTTGAACTCATGTCATGAATGAGCAATTGGTTACTGTCAAGTGGCATAGATATTGGGTTCCACTCTTTCATATTAATTCTGTTGAGAATCTGCTCCACATAGTTTGTCTGGTCTATTCATATATAATCTTCTTTATGGTCCCTAGTGATTCAGATACCTAAACAATTTGCAGAATCACCAAGATTTTTCAGCAAAAATTTTTCTCTGAAACTTTTTTTGAAAACTTGTTTCTATTATGAATTGTTACTGAAAATTTGCATATCATCCATATAAACAGCAGCTATTAAAATGTCTGAACTTTGATTTTTGTAATAGACACAAGGGTCAGCTGTTGATCTCTTGAAGTTTAGATTTAACATTGTTCTGTCTAATTTCAAGTTCCATCTGTGACCACCTTGCTTTAATCCATATTCTGCCTTTTTCAGTCTTTCAGTACCAATATTTTTCACTGTCTCTGTAGCAGAGGCTACCTCTAGCACTTTCATGTAACTCTCTTTATGTAAGTCACCTTGTAGGAAAGCAGTGGCAGCATCTAGATGATCAATGTGAAGATCAGGTTTAGCAGCCACAGCAAATAAATATCTTGATGAGTTATATCTTATACCTGGAGCATATGTTTCACCGTAATCCAGGCTTTGATTCTGAGCAGTACCTTCTATTACTAGCCATGTTTTATAGTGTACAATGTGATCTTTCAAATCTTTCTTTCACTGAGACACCCATTTCTCATTTATTGGTTTCTTAAACGAAGGTGAAACAGCAGACTCCCATGTGTAGTTCTCTTTGTGTGATTGTAGCTCTTCTAGTATTGGTTTCAGACAGTTTTTAGCATTGTCTAACATCATTACTTCTTCCAATGACAAAGACTGAGTGTCGGATGACTGTTTAGACTGATAAGTCACAAAGTCATATAGCTTCTTTACCATGGGAATTCTGGGTGACTTTTGTACTGACTCAAGTTGCTGTGGATGCTCGTTATCATTATTTGCATTATCTGGGTTTGGTTCCTCATTGTATTCCTCAACTACTACTGTCTGTGATAGTCTCAGGTTCAGTTTCAAATTCTTCGACTTCAGTCGTTATTTGATTTTGCTCCTTTTGCATCAGTGGGAGAAACAATAGACTTGGTTCCTGCAACACAGTTTTTTCTTTACACTGTTTAAAAGTACATTCATAAAAAATAATGTCCCTTGTTTTTATGATTCTATGGCAATTAGTTTCAAAGACCTGTTTGTTTTTGATTACTCACAGTATCCTACCAAGATACATCCAATACTTTTTTTGTCCCAGATTCATCGAGTAGCTTTCAGAATGTGAATATAGGCCTTGCTTCCAAATATTTTGAGATGTTGAAGATCCACCTTTTTGGTTATCTCAGCTTCTTCTGGAGTCTTGCTTTTTAGTGTCTTAGTTGAGATCTCTCAATTACATAGACTGCATGGGAGACTGCTTCTGCTCAGAATTTATTTGGCAAATTTGCTTCAAAGATCAGGCATCTTGCTTTTTCTACTATTGTAGGGCGATTATGCTCATCAACTCTGTTTTGTTCTGGTATATACAGTGCTGTAGTCTGATGTTGGATACCTACCTGTCTGAAAAAGTTTATCAGTTTATCATTGAAATATTCTGTGTGTAATTACCTGCATGTGGAGTACAGATCATTTTTCCAGTTTGCCTTTCAACTAGATTTTTAGTATCGAATCAGGTGTGGTACTTGATTTCTATTTCTGAGGGTATACACAAATACTTTCCTGGAGTAGCAATTAAGGTAAGGTAATACTTGGCTCCTTCAGTTGACTTATTTTGTACAGCCTACACAAACCTGAGTAAATTAGGTCAAGAGTTCCCAAGGCTCTTGAGCCAGATCATGAAAAAGAAAGTTTTGTTTGTTTCCCCTTTAAGGAAATATCGCAGGTAGTATTAGCTGCTTCCTCAAATGAAATTCCACTAGTCAGGCCTTGCGAAGTGCATGCATACTTCAGATTGCAGATGACTCGGACTTTTATGACAGAAGCCTGTGCTATTTGACTGTAATACTGATTTTGCTTTAAAAATTAGATCTGTTACTGTGGATTACCTGTCTTGAGCTGAGTGCAATTTAATTAATATTTCTTTTTAATTAAATTGCAGTCAGCTCTAGACAGATAAACTACAGTAACAGATTTTAATAGCTGTCGCATAAGATAGCCACTCAAAAAAAAGTATAGATTAGGTCATTTGATTGGTACAATTGGTATATATCATTTGCTAATGATTCACTTGTTGTGACTAGCCGATCTTTCAAAGTGCCGCCGCGCAGTTACGTGCGTCCTCTACATGCGGCGCTGTCTGCCAGCCATGCAGCAGCAGCGCCACCTAAGCGACCAGCCAGCCAGCGGCCGCTAGACTTGGATTCAGTTATGATTTGACTGTTAAAGTGTACAGACGTCTTACACTGTTTACTTGATCTGCGACTTTCATGTATTGCATCTTCCTTGAAATATATTTGTTCAACTTGAAGTTATTACAATTGGCGACGAGGTAGCGATTTTTCTATTCCATTGTTGACCCACATGTTTCCACAGCTACTTTAGAGCAACTATTGCAAGGTCTCATAGAACAGCAAACGCTTCTCACAAATGCAGTTCGTGATTTCGTCGCGGCATCAAATGCGGGGCATCTCTCGTCATTGTCTCTACCTACTTTTCCTCCTTACGACGAGGTGGAGGAAGACTGGTCTGATTACTAAAAACGTCTTCGACAGCACTTCTTGGCATTTCATGTCATGGACAAACAAACATGCAAATCTCTGTTCCTTTCATGGATTCACCTCAAATGTATCGGTTGTTGTTGCAATTGGCTCCTTTGAAAGATCCTGCGTCTTTATCCTTTGCTGAAATGTGCTCACTTCTGTTCATCTATTTTCAAAAGCAAATGCATGTGGTAGCCTCTCGTGTTGCCTTTTATCATTGGCAGAAACAACCAAATCAATCCTATCACACTTGGGCTATTGAACTTCATGGCCTCAGTAGAAAGTGTCAATTTGTTACTGAAGTTCACAAAGAATCCTACGCCGATTCCGATACGGGACGCTATTATCCGATCGGTGCCCGACAAAGAAGTTAGGCAACATGCCCTTCAGTTGGCAAATCTGACTCTAGATGAAGTCCTATCCATCGCTCAGTCTTTTGAAATTTCTTGTGCCGCTGGAGTGCAAATAGAGGCATGGGGCGATGTTGGGGAAATACAACCTCTGTGCGAGGTTGATGAAGCGTGTGGCGTGTCCCCACCGGCCGACGTGGCCGCAGTACGCTCCCAAGCGCAGCCTCGGCCTAACCGTAAACAAACCTCTAAGAAACTGCAGCATCTAAGAAACTGCAGCAAAACCCATGGCAACTTCCTTCATGCCCGTGGTGTTTTACAAAAGATTCAAGAGAATATTGTCCACAACATAGGGCCGTGTGTCACAAATGCAAAAAAAAAAAGGTCATGTGTCATCCATTTGCAAATCCGACCGCATACATGATGTTCATGAACATGATGCTGATTCTGATTCTCTGTTGCCTGTCAATTATACTTCTTCCCTTTCAGGCAAGTTATTCCTCACTGTCCATATACTTGGTTGAGATGTTCGCATGCAGGTGGGTACTGGTTCTGCTGCCATTATCATCAATTCTCAGATGTATCTTCAGTTGGGTTCTTCAATCCTGTCACCTGTCACTAGACAATTACGGACTTACAATAAACAGAAGATTTCTCTCTTGGGACAATTTGATGCTGAGGTATCTTACAAATCTGTCATTCACACTGTTCCCATATTTGTGTGGTCAACCATAGTAACGCGGAGAATCTTTTTGGTTTCTATGCCTTTTGCATTTTTGGGTTCTCCATAGATGATTCTGTCAATATCGTCTCTGATGCTATTCCTTATGCTCAATTGGATTCCTTGTCGATGACATTTTTGTCCCTTTTATCTCCTGGGTTAGGCTGTGCAAACAACTTTGAAGCTCATATCGTGCTCAAACCCATTGCTCGGCCTAAGTTTTTTCAGGCTTGGCCCATTCCTGTGGCCCTTCGTGATCAGGTCAAATGGGAGCTGGATCGTCTCACTGCTTCAGGGGCCTTACTTCCTGTCACTTCCAGTGTGTGGTCCTCTCCTGTCATTGTCATTGCTAAGCCAAATGGTGATATTTGTCTCTGTGGAGATTTCAAAGCCACTGTAAATGCTCAATGCCTTATCGACACTTACCCTATGCCTCCACCTGAAGAATTGTTCACTAAACTTGCTGGAGGCTAGTATTTTTCTAAACTTGACCTGTCAGAAGCTTATCATCAACTTCTTTCGACGCTACTTCCTGGCAGTTTCTGGCTCTTAACACGCCTTTCGGCCTTTCAGCCTTAAGGACATAAATGCTTATCCTGTTGAGAATGGTCTTTCAGATCATAGTGCACAGCTTATTACAGTACATGACATAGCTCCATGCAGTATAATAAATCAGACTTTCAAAGCAGTGCGTTCAATTAACAATATAAATATTGCAAACTTTAGGGAAAGCCTACAGCAGCTAGACTGGGATGAAGTGTATAAGGAACCCGATGCAAACTTGAAATATAACTTATTTCACAATACATTTTTAAGGGTATTTGAAAATTGTTTTCCCAAGAAAATAGTTAAACCTAATTCCAAGAAAACATATAAAAAACCTTGGCTAACTAAAGGAATAAGAATATCTTGCAACCGTAAAAGAGAACTGTATCTAACAGCAAGAGGGAGTACTGACCCCGAAATTGTTCAATATTATAAAAACTATTGTGCGGTACTAAGAAAAGTTATTAAAAAGTCCGGAGCATGTGTATCATGTCTGAGATCAGTAACTCTGATAATAAAATTAAAGCAATTTGGAATAGTATTGAAAGGGAAACAGGGCAACCAAGAGCACAGGAAGACTTTAGTGCAATAAAACTGAATGACAAGTGCACTAACAAACAATCAGAAATTGAAAATATTTTGAATAATCATTTTTTAAATGTTGTGGAGAAAATAGGATCTAGATCTTCACTAGAAGAGGCAAGGCTATTAATAGAAGAGGCCATACCTGCGCAGTTTGAAACAACTGTAATTCCACCAACCTCTCCCTCTGAAATCAGTAAAATAATAAACTCACTGAAAAGTAAAAGCTCTTACGGAATTGATGGCATTTCCAGCAAAGTACTTAAAGCTTGTTCCCCACAGATAAGTAGGATTCTCAGCCACGTATGTAATAGCTCTTTGGAGCAGGGTGTTTTCCCTGATAGACTGAAATATGCCATTGTAAAACCATTGCATAAAAAGGGGGATACGTCGGATGTCAACAACTACCGCCCAATCTCTCTTCTGACAGCTCTATCAAAAATTTTTGAGAAAGTAATGTATTCAAGAGTAGCCTCCCATATTTGTAAAAATAAAGAACTAACAAAATGTCAGTTTGGTTTTCAGAAAGGCTTTTCAACAGAAAATGCTATATATGCTTTCACTGATCAAATATTAAATGCTCTGAATAACCGGACATCACCCATTGGTATTTTTTGTGATCTCTCAAAGGCCTTTGATTGTGTAAATCATGGAATTCTTTTAGATAAGCTAAATCATTATGGTTTGAGTGAGGCAGTGCACAAATGGTTTAATTCATACTTAACTGGAAGAATGCAGAAAGTTGAAATAAGTGGTTCGTGTAATGTTAAAAAAACAGCTGATTCCTCAAACTGGGGTGCTATCAAGCACGGGGTCCCACAGGGTTCGGTCTTAGGTCCTTTACTGTTCTTGATATACATTAATGACTTACCATTCCACATTGATGAAGATGCAAAGTTAGTTCTTTTTGCTGATGATACAAGTATAGTAATAACATCCAAAAACCAAGAACTAAGTGATGTAATTGTAAATGATGTTTTTCACAAAATTATTAAGTGGTTCTCAGCAAACGGACTCTCTTTAAATTTTGATAAAACACAGTATATACAGTTCCGTACAGTAAATGGCACAACTCCAGTAATAAATATAGAATTTGAACAGAAGTCTGTAGCTAAGGTAGAATTTTCAAAATTTTTAGGTGTGTCCATTGATGAGAGGTTAAACTGCAAGCAACACATTGATGGTCTGCTGAAATGTCTGAGTTCAGCTACGTATGCTATTAGGGTTATTGCAAATTTTGGTGATAAGAATCTTAGTAAATAAGCTTACTATGCCTACTTTCATTCACTGCTTTCGTATGGCATCATATTCTGGGGTAATTCATCGTTGAGTAGAAAAGTATTCATTGCACAAAAACGTGTAATCAGAATAATTGCTGGAGCCCACCCACGGTCATCCTGCAGACATCTATTTAAGGATCTAGGGATCCTCACAGTAACCTCACAGTATATATATTCCCTTATGAAATTTGTTGATAATAATCCAACCCAATTCAAAAGTAATAGCAGTGTGCATACCTATAACACCAGGAGAAAGGATGATCTTCACTATGCAGGGTTAAATCTGACTTTGGCACAGAAAGGGGTAAATTATGCTGCCACAAAAGTCTTTGGGCACCTACCAAACAGCATCAAAAGCCTGACAGATAGCCAACTAACATTTAAAAATAAATTAAAAGAATTTCTAGATGACAACTCCTTCTACTCATTGGCTGAATTTTTAGAAATAAACTAAGTAAAAAAAAAAACTTAATCATTAGTGTCATTCAATATTTTGTGTAATGTAATTTCTTGTACAGACATCTTTTATTAACCTGACACGTTCCACATCATTACGAAGTGTCGTATTCATGATCTATGGAACAAGTATTAATCTAATCTAATCTATCAATACAAACTATTGCCATTCGGGGTTGCCAGCACCCCTGCTCTCTTTCAGTGATTCTTGGAACAATTATTGCTCACTCTCCCTGGGTGTATAAATTACCAGGATGACGCTGTTGTCACTGGCTCCGCCACTGATGAACAACTTCAAAATCTCCACACACTTCTTCATGTCTTACAGACTGCCGGTCCTAAGTGTAATCTTCAGAAATCAAAATTTTTTCAGGCATCTATCACGTACTTGGGGTTTCAACTCTCTCGGGATGGTATACGTCCGCTTCAGCAAACTGTCGCTGTGATCGATGCCCTTCCTCGCCCTACATCTGTTAAGGAATGCAGGCCTTCTTGGGGAAAATAGCATACTACCACAAGTTTTTACCATCTGCTGCTTCGGTGGCTCAACCGTTGCATCGCCTGTTGCATAAAAATGTGCCTTTTCACTGGTCTGTGTCATGCAATGCGGCTTTCCAGAAATTGAAGACTATGCTGAAACAGGCCCCGTGCCTGGCTACTTATCGATCTGGCCAACATCTTGTTCTTGCCACAGACGCCTTTCAATATGGAGTCAGTGCAGTCCTTGTGCACCGTTTTCCTAATGGTTCTGAACAACCCATTGTTTATGCCTCCAAAACGCTCACAGATGCCCAACGAAAGTATTCTCAAATTGAAAAAGAAGCTTTGGCCATTATTTATGCTCTTTATAAGTTTGGTGTTTTTCTCTATGGATCCAAATTTCATCTTGTTACGGACTGCAAACCACTTGTTTCCTTATTTCATCCATCAACTTCACTTCCCAACAAGGCTGCACACCGCCTCCAGCGTTGGGCTCTTTACTTATCTCATTTCAATTATGAGATTCATTTCCTGCCGATGGCTCAACATGCGAATGCTGATGCACTGTCTAGCCTTCCCATGGGTCCTGATCTGGCATTCAATAGGAATGAACTTTTGTGTTTCCACCTGGATGTTGCCGAGCAGCGGGTTGTGGATGGGTTCCCCATCACCGGGGACCGGCTGGCGGCTGCTTCAGGTTCTGACCCTACCCTCTCCCAGGTTTTACACTGTATTCAGAAGGGTTGGCCAGATCATCCATCTGCTAAGACTTCTGATCCATTGCAGAACTACTATGCTTTGCATTACCGCCTCACGGCTAGGGATGGTGTTATCCTCCTTTCCACCGAAAATGCTTCACCGCATGTTGTGGTACCTGCGTCTTTGCGTGCTTCAGTCTTGCCCCTCCTTCACCAAGGGCATTGGGGTGTCTTTCGCACAAAATCACTGGCATGCTGTCATGTGTACTGGCCCGGCATCGACTCTGAAATCGCTCACATGGTCGCTGCCTGTGGCCCTTGTGCGTCATCTTTGTCACCATGGCCTTCGCCCGAGAAGCCCTGGGAGCGCATTCATGCTGACTTCGTGGGACCTTTTATAGGTACTTATTGGCTTCTCGTTATTGACGCCTACTCTAACTTTCCTTTCATTGTCCGTTGCACATCGCCTACCACTGCGGCAACCACCAATGCTCTAGCTCGCATTTTCTCTTTGGAAGGCTTTCCCTCTACTCTTGTTACTGATAATGGTCCGCAATTTGCCTCTTCTGATTTTGTGGATTTTTGTGCCCGTCACAGCGTCATGCATGTCACGGGCCCTCCGTTCCATCCACAGTCAAACGGTGAAGCTGAACGACTGGTCCGCACATTTAAGGCTCAGATGAAGAAACTCCTGACTTCTTCTGATGCTGACGATGCGCTTCTCCAATTTCTGGCTTTTTACCATTTCACCCCTATGGGCGACCACAGCCTGGCTGAGCTCTTACATGGCTGACAGCCCCGCATGCTATTTCATCTTCTGCAGCCTTCCACCTCACAGCCGTGGGTGCCTTTGCTTGGCCGATTCACCGCTGACGATCTTGTATGGGTACGGGGATATGGCAGGCGGCCAAAATGGAGTCCTGGCCGCATCTTACGACACCGTGGCCGATGCCTGTATGAAATCCAGACAGACACAGATGTTGCAGTGTGTCATTCGGACCAGCTTCGGCCTCGTGTGCCGGCAACGCCTGTTGTGGATGCCACTACACCACCTTCGGCTCTACCTGATGCTTGGGATACTGGAATCTCTCATTACTCACAATGCAGTCCTCTCACAATCATATCGATGCCAGCACAAGAACTGACGCCACCAGGAGACATGGCCATGCAGGAACCAGACGACCGTCATCTGTCGGAGCAACTCTACTCGCCTCCTTCTCCTACGGACGCTGGCACATCGCCCACGTCTCCTGTTATAACAACCTGACTTGTCGCAATAGGCATATTGGTGCACGGGGTCCCAGCAGATTCGACCCCCACGTCTCCTGTCATCTCAACCCGTTATCATCGGGGACACTTCCATCCGTACGGGAAGCCTCCTCCTCAAGACTTTACGGCCAGTCAAACAGCACCTATGAACTTTAGCAATCTACAGGTCACCTCCATCAAGACCTGTGCAAAAAATTCAAAGGGGGGAAAAGTGTTGTGACTCGCTGATCTTTCAAAGTGCTGCCGCGCAGTTACACGTGTTCTCTACATGCGGCACTGTCTGCCAGCCATGCAGCAGCAGCGCCACCTAAGCGGCCACCGAGCCAGCGGCCGCTAGACTTGGACTCAGCTATGATTTGACTGTTGAAATGTACACACATTTTACTCTGTTTACTTGATCTGTGACTTTCATGTATTGCATCTTCCTCGAAATATATTTGTTCTGCTTGAAGTTATTACAGCACTAGCAACCACATTTTTGGGTGTGTTGTAAATATGACAGCCTTGTTTGATTAAAAAAACCGAGTGACTTTTTTCTACTATTTCACTAACATATAGTAGTTAACTGAGGCACATACAGGATAGCATCTACTTTAATTTTGTCTTTCATTTTCCCCATGAGAAAATCTACAAATGAAGATCCCATAACTTGAACAAGTAAGTTATCACTATTTGAAGTAAGGAATAACAAAACACAATCTGTTTGCACCTAGGCACCGCACCCGTAAAATACAGTCAACTGTGGCCAAACCATGCATGAGGTTCCTGCCATTAAAGCCCCTGACATTAAAAGAAAGGGGCTTGGGCTACCACATTAAATAAACTACCAAACCAAAAGAATGAGCAGTTTACAACAGTTTCCAATTGCAATTTAAAAAAAAAAAAAAAAAAAAAAAAAACTTGAAGTTTAAAAACATATTACACTGCTAAAACAAGAGGTACCAAACAGGAAGTGACTGCTTAGGCACTTAGAATGAGAAAAACAGCAGTTACATAAAAGAGCTGCTAGATTACAATTATGAAAGTTAGTGAGTGGCAATCTCCACTGACTGCTTAGGCCTTTAGAATGAGGAAAATGGCAGTTACATGAAACAGTTAACAGTTTACAATCACCTAACTTAGTGAGTGGCAACCTTCTCAGCAAAGATGTTGCAGGGCGACATGTTGAGAGAGAATGATGTCACCACCCAAGCACACTGGTCCCAGCTTAATGCTCCTTGCGGTAATGCCTTGCTTTCCCAATCACGACACCAACATCACCACCACCACCACCACATCCCCTAGATAAGCAGTGCACTCTATACATGGCTGCAGACTCATACAGACAAGGCAGGCAATTTGTAAAAGAGAAAGAAACCAACAAGACTCAACCTCCCCCAACTAATACTGGAAAAAGGGGGAGAGGAGTGCTTTCTCCTTTCTTGCCTTTTGATAAAATTAACTATTCTACATCTACATCCATACTCCGCAAGCCACCTGACGGTGAGTGGCAGAGGGTACCCTGAGTACCTCTATCAGTTCTCCCTTCTATTCCAGTCTCGTAATGTTCGTGGAAAGAAGGATTGTTGGTATGCTTCTGTGTGGGCTCTAATCTCTCTGATTTTATCCTCATGGTCTCTTCGTGAGATACACGTAGGAGGGAGCAATATACTGCTTGACTCTTCGGTAAAGGTATGTTCTTGAAACTTTAACAAAAGCCCGTACTGAGCTACTGAGCGTCTCTCCTGCAGAGTCTTCCACTGGAGTTTATCTATCATCTCCATAACGCTTTCATGATTACTAAATGATCCTGTAACGAAGCGCGCTGCTCTCCGTTGGATCTTCTCTATCTCTTCTATCAACCCTCTCTGGTACGGATCCCACACTGCTGAGCAGTATTCAAGCATTGGGCGAACAAGCGTACTGTAACCTACTTCCTTTGTTTTCGGATTGCATTTCCTTAGGATTCTTCCGATGAATCTCAGTCTGGCATCTGCTTTACCGATGATCAAATTAATATGATCATTCCATTTTAAATCACTCCGAATGCGTACTCCCAGATAATTTATGGAATTAACTGCTTCCAGTTGCTGACCTGCTATTTTGTAGCTAAATGATAAGGGATCTATCTTTCTGCGTATTCGCAGCACATTACACTTGTCTACATTGAGATTCAATTGCCATTCCCTGCACCATGCGTCAATTCGCTGCAGATCCTCCTGCATTTCAGTACAATTTTTCATTGTTGCAACCTTTTGATACACCACAGCATCATCTGTAAAAAGCCTCAGTGAACTTCCGATGTCATCCACCAGGTCATTTATGTATATTGTGAATAGCAACGGTCCTATGACACTCCCCTGCGGCACACCTGAAATCACTCTCACTTCGGAAGACTTCTCTCCATTGAGAATGACATGCTGTGTTCTGTTATCTAAGAACTCCTCAATCCAATCACACAATTGGTCTGATAGTCCGTATGCTCTTACTTTGTTCATTAAACAACTGTGGAAAACTGTGTCAAACGCCTTGTGGAAGTCAAGAAACGCGGCATCTACCTGTGAACCCGTGTCTATGGCCCTCTAAGTCTCGTGGACGAATAGCGTGAGCTGGGTTTCACATGACCGTCTCTTTCGAAACCCATGCTGATTCCTACAGAGTAGATTTCTAGTCTCCAGAAAAGTCATTATACTCAAACATAATACGTGTTCCAAAATTCTACAACTGATCGACGTTAGAGATATAGGTCTATAGTTCTGCACATCTGTTCGACGTCCCTTCTTGAAAACGGGGATGACCTGTGCCCTTTTCCAATCCTTTGGAACGCTTCGCTCTTCTAGAGACCTATGGTACACCGCTGCAAGAAGGGGTGCAAGTTCCTTCGCGTACTCTGTGTAAAAAGGAACTGGTATCCCATCAGGTCCAGCGGCCTTTCCTCTTTTGAGCAATTTTAATTGTTTCTCTATCCCTCTGTCGTCTATTTCGATATCTACCATTTTGTCATCTGTGCGATAATCTAGAGAAGGAACTACAGTGCAGTCTTCCTCTGTGAAACAGCTTTGGAAGAAGACATTTAGTATTTCGGCCTTTAGTCTGTCATGCTCTGTTTCAGTACCATTTTGGTCACAGAGTGTCTGGACATTTTGTTTTGATCCACCTACCGCTTTGACATAGGACCAAAATTTCTTAGGATTTTCTGCCAAGTCAGTACATAGAACTTTACTTTCGAATGCATTGAACGCCTCTCGCATAGCCCTCCTCACACTACATTACGCTTCG
Organism: Schistocerca gregaria; assembly: GCF_023897955.1. NCBI lineage: Eukaryota > Metazoa > Arthropoda > Insecta > Orthoptera > Acrididae > Schistocerca > Schistocerca gregaria. Next base: position 684,510,879 of record NC_064923.1, read on the forward strand.
CGTAATTTTTGTTTGTCTGCAAGGCTTTGGCTACGTTTATGTTTGCTGTGAAGTACCCTTTGCTTCCGCAGCAGTTTTCTAACTTGGTTGTTGAACCACGGTGGCTCTTTTCCATCTCTTACGATCTTGCTTGGCACATACTCATCTAACTCATATTGTACGATGGTTTTGAACTTTGTCCACTGATCCTGAACACTATCTGTACTTGAGACAAAACTTTTGTGTTGAGCCATCAAGTACTCTGAAATCTGCTTTTTGTCACTTTTGCTAAACAGAAAAATCTTACTACCTTTTTTAATATTTCTATTTACGGCTGAAATCATCTATGCAGTAACCACTTTATGATCGCTGAGTCCCTGTTCTGCATTAACTGATTCAAATAGTTCGGGTCTGTTTGTCACCAGAAGGTCTAATATGTTATCACCACGAGTCGGTTCTCTGTTTAACTGCTCCTTGACTTGGCTCACATGAGCCCACAACACACTGTGTGTGCAGAAATTCTGCAAAAGAAGATTAACAAGACTTAATTTCTGCGTGATCTACAAGGACTGAGGAACTGCAGAGCCAATTTACTAGCATAATCCACCTCCCCTTTTAAGGCGATGTTGGGTTTCTACACAAAAACTCATTCCCCTAATGTATCTTTAAACTCCTTTGACCGCAATTGTAAAGCCTTACTAACTTCTGATGGGAGTGCTGGATCTTGTGTCTAACCCTCCTCTAATTCCACTCAATAATTTCCAGACTAACCTGCTCCAGAAGAAGGTCATTAATAGACCATAAGTTAGCTAATGGGGAATTCACCTGATAAACAAATATAAGGGAAACTGGGAAGGCCTTAAAGAGTCTCATGTTGGAACATATTGATTGCCAAATTGAGTCAGGGTATCAAAAGATCCCACTTCCTTTGAGACCTACCATCAAAAATGATCAGTAGTGCCTTTAAATTACAGTTAACTTGCTCCACAAAGGAAGGTTGCAGATAGTATGGAGAGGTGGTGATATGTTAACAGCATTCTCAAAACAAAACCTTTTAAACACTTTGGAAATGAAAGGCAAAGCATTATCACTCACAAGAGACCTAGGTGGTCCAAAGCTGGAAAAAATTATTTTGATGGCCAAAGGCCCAGTAAGCCCACTGCTCAGAATCAACCAGCAAACAGGAAGTGGTATCAACAACAACCAGGACATACCTGTTCCTGGCACAAGTATGACAAATGGGTCCTAAGTAATCAATAAAAAGTTTCTCCACAGGACAATCCTCCTTGTCAACTGCAGAAGGCCTTTATGCAAGTGAGTACTGGGTTTAGCACTCTTGCAGCTTTCAAACTCTCACCAATCTCCAAATATCTTTGCAAATGGTAGGCCAAGTAATATGCTCCTGAACCTTAGGAATGGTTTTATGAATACCCAAGTGGCTGCCCACCACAGTATCATGAAATAACGGAATACGGGACTGGCAAGTTTCATGGACAAACTGATCTTAGTTTTGCTCTTGCTGCAACAACTATAACAAAGCAGTCCCATGTGCAGGCTATAACCAGAGACCTGTTCCCCTTATAACAACCTCCGTTTAATCCCAGTAATTGTTGGTCAAGATATTGCTTCCCCCTCAAATTAATAAAGAGTTCAGGATCTCCGTCAACATCCCCATTGCCCAGTCCTCGGAAGGTGTCCCCCCCCCCCCCCCTCTCATCCTGATGAACCTGGACCTATCCATCAAACACTCAGCTTAAGGCTACCTAACTGTCTGGACCCTTAATATGCCTGGCCTTATGGCCTTAAAACAGAAGGTGGAAATCTGAATTGCCCAATGTGCTATTCACTCAGTCAAAATCAAGAATACCCAAACTAAGGGCCTTTTTAATTGCCTAAGAGGATGCCTGATGACTATCGTCTCAGTGGAAAACAACCCTTTTGTACAAAGTTTGTTAAGGAGCCCAGCATAACTAAACAAAGTTCATAAAGTTGTTTCCTCTCAAGGAAGCTACCAGTAAGTAAATCATCTCTAACTTTGAAAACACGTATTTTCATCACTTGGCTGTCCTCAAAACAATTTTATCTGATATTGGTTTTCAATTTACATCACCCACTTGGAAAGGTTTGGTTGACCATGCAAAAATTAGGCGTATTCTAACTTTGGTGTACCATCCTTCAAGTAACCTTGCAGAAAGATATATGAGAGAGGTTGGAAGACTGTTTAGAACATATTGAAGTAAGAATCATACCAGTTGGATAGATTATGTAATTGACGTTGAGGGTATTATGAACAGATTACAACATTCTTCAACAGGTTTTTCACCATTTGAAATCATGTTTAATCACAGACCAGCTAACTTTATTTCTGGAAACATTGAGTTTCCACCATTTAAAATTCTGTCTCCACAAGAGAGGGAAGAATGTGTTACGGATATGATGAAAAACAGGGGGATAGGAGAGAGAAGAGACATGATGGTAAAGGAAGATTTTCTAAGTTTGAAGTAGGAGATCTTGTGTTGGTAAAAGCCAAAGAGAAATCTAAAGTGTTGACATCTGAAATAAAGAAATTTTTCGATATTTATATAGTCGCAGAAGAAGCCAAGTAGTGCAGTCACCATAGTGTAGTGGTTATGATATTAGATTGTTGCATGGAGGGTTGTGAGTTCAAACGGATCTGAAAAATTTTAATTTCTGTATTTGGTTTGAGTACATTCTAGAAATATCCATAAATAGCAAGAATCGTTGTACTGGAATGTTCTGTAGCTGTATATATACCACATGTGTTCTGGTCAGAGACAGTTCCCTCCATGGTCTTGTATGTGCAAGTGCTGAATAAACTTTCGTTAAGTTAATTTAGTGTTCGTCATTCATCTACTTACACTTTCCTCTACGTAACATTATTCTGGTGGAGGCGCTGGGTATTGGAACTTGTGATACAGCACATTATCAACGACATGGTGGCTACCATCAGGCCACGACATAGCCGCTGTTTACGTGGCGAGAAACCCGAGTTCGAGCCATATTCAACAGATCGCAATCTATCGGAGACAGAAGAAGAAGAGGATGTACAATGACAGCAACTGTGTGCCACCACATGAGACATCCTTCCAGCTTCTCTGGTAACGATGGCCAATATCCAAACAAGTGGCTGAAGGTATATGAGTGTATAGCCAGATTTAACAAATGGGATGACACTGTGTGTTTGGTTAACGTATTTTCCTACCTGGAGGGCACTGCCAAGCAATGGTATGAGAACAACAAGGAGAAGTTCACAACCTGGGAAGTATTCCAGGCAGAACTGCACAAATATTTCGGCGACACACAACGACAGAAGTGCAAGGCTGAAGACAAATTAAAGTGCAGGGCACAGCGTCTAGGAGAAACGACAGCATCCTACTTTCAAGACATCTTGGAGCTGTGTGAAATAGTGGATCCTTGAATGTAGGAGGAAGATAAGGTTGCACATCTCATAAAGGGTGCTGTTCAGGACATTTATCAAGCCCTACTCCTGAAAGAGGTTTCGACAGCAGACGACTTCATAAAATGGTGCCAGTATACCAAGACAATGCATCAAAAAAGAATTATATGCACGAAGTTTGAACGGCTTCCAAACGTTGTATTGATGTCTGTGATGGAGGAAGAAACTGATTTCACAAGTGTTCTTCGTCAGTTAGTGAGAGAGGAAGTTCAGAAGGCACTTGGGCTGCACACTGAGCAGAAAACCAAGACACTTCAAGAGGTCATAAGGAAGGAAATGGAACAGACATTGAACCCAATCTCTCGTCCTTCATTTCCCTTTAAAACAGTAAAAAAGTCTAGACCCAGGTGAAGTTACATTCCTACAATGCCGAATGAGGAACCTGTTTGGGCACCAAAGAAGACTGATGTCTGGAGGACCCCCAGGTAACCAAACAATATGTTTCCACTGTGGATGACCAGGACATGTGGTGCAGTGTTGTTGAGAAAGGCGGTGAGTATTTGATGACGCCCGTGCCAGAAGACAGCAGACCGATCTTAGCTGACGCCAACTCCGGGATGACGAAGATGAACAAGAAAATGTGGGTGCAGGACAACATAGGTCACCACCACCACAAGCTAGCCACTGGAGAGGATGCTTCCCAACACGCCGATCAAGGTCTCCATCACTGTTTGGAAGCTCCAGCTGATCATCTAGCCACCACAACCTGGAATACTAAAGTGTGTGACCTTCCTTGGAGGTGAGGCTGCTGAAGAGAAAAATCTTTCGCTGTTGATCACTACAAAAATTATGGGAAACTACATCGATATCCTCATGGGTGGCCGACCAGCGCAAGCACTTGTGGACTCTGGAGCATCATATTCAGTCATTTCAGAGAAGTACCATGACCAATTGCAATAAACCGTATTCGTCGCCAACAAAACATCTCTGGTGAAGGTGGCTAATTGGAAATATGTAAAACCTACAGGAACATGTGTAATTCGTGTGGGTATAAGTAACCTTAGAATTCATCTTCTTACAAGAGTGTAGTCATGACGTCATTCTCGAATGGGACTTTGTGAAAGCTTCTCAAACAATTATAGATTGTAGTTGCTCGAAGATTATACTAGACGAGATGAGATACTGCAGACAGGAAGATGTGCATCCGAGTGTGTGGAGACTATGTGTGCTGGATGAAGTGATCATTCCTGCAGGCAGTGCTAGAAAGCTAGCTGTCATGTGTCATGCCATGCATCAACCCATGGATCTTGGAGTGGAATGTAAGAGAAGCATACCACTGAAGAATAACTTGGTCATCCCATCCTCTGTCATCTCATTTAGGAACGGATTCGGTGAATTGTGGATAGTTAACTGTTGCCAAGAACTACTGATCCTTCCAAGACACATGTGCATAGCAAATGCTGAGCCATTAATTGCAGCGCAGCTGAGCATCATAGAAAACTCCCATGCCGATTCTGTGGGCAAAATTACCACTACCACTACAAGACAAGATCTTCTAGCTCGACTATCAACAGATCTCACTAAGGAACAACAGAAGAAGTTACTTGCCATTCTTCAAGAGTTCTCTGAACGCTTCAATCCACAGGTGAAGAGCAAATTAGACAAATCGATGGTGAAGTACTGGACTAGCACTGGTGACCATCAACCAATAAGCCAGAGAGCAACGGAATGTCGAATAATTCGCGATGAGGTAGAGAAAATGATGAAGAATGACATCATTCAGCCTTCTGAGTCCATGGTCATCACCAGTGGTTCTCGTCAGGAAGAAGGATGGCAGTTGGCACTTTTGTGTTGATTACAGGAAGCTTAATAACTAAAAAGGACATTTACCCTCTTCCACGAATTGACAATACTCTAGATTGTCTGAAGGGGGCTAAGTTTTTCTCAAACATGGATATGTACTCGGGATACTGGCAAATCGAAGTAGATGAGACTGATCGTGAGAAAATTCATCACCCCTAAGGGCATGTATGAGTTTAAGATAATGCCGTTTGGTTTGTGTAATGCACCAGCAACTTTTGAACGAATGATGGATAGTCTTCAAAGGTACCTGAAGTGGATGATGTGTCTTTGTTATTTAGATGACATTATACTGTTCTCAGAGACATTTGATGAACACATAAAAAGACTGAGGGCCATTATTAAGTGTCTCCAGCAAGGCACACTGAAACTTAATCTGAGAAAGTGTCTCTTTGGAGCAAAAGAAATCAAAATACTTGGGCACCTTGTGTCAAACGAAGGCAAAGGCCCTTACTCTTTGCCTTTAAATATGTCTGCTTGTGTCTGTGTATGTGCGGATGATATGTGTGTGTGTGTGTGCGAGTGTACACCTGTCCTTTTTTTCCCGTAAGGGAAGTCTTTCCGCTCCCGGGATTGGAATGACTCCTTACCCTCTCCCTTAAAACCCACATCCTTTCGTCTTTCCCTCTCCTTCCTGAAGAAGCAACCATCGGTTGCGAAAGCTAGTAATTCTGTGTGTGTGTTTGTGTGTTTTGTTCATGTGCCTGTCTGCTGGCGCTTTCCCGCTTGGTAAGTCTTGGAATCTTTGTTTTTAATATATTTTTCCCATGTGGAAGTTTCTTTCTATTTTATTTACATTTGTATATGCATAAGACTAGATAACTGTGTTTTGTTTTCTGGAATTTAGTATGTAAGATGTGATTTTTAAAGTTTTCTCTTATCTATTGACTGGGTTAAAATCTATGATACATTATATAATTATGTTCTGTAATATATTAGTGCTTTACAATTTAATATATAGATGCCAAGAGACTAAATGCGTAGAGCTTTTTACAATTTTGAAATAGGACAATATTTGTAATTTGTACTGCCAAAATTATGAATATTATCTGAGCCGTGCTGTGGCTCATGTTGGTGCTGTTGTAGGTTTCCGTCCTCTGTTGTAGGCCAGACTGTATCGTTTGGTTGACATGGTTGTGGTTTTTTGTATTCTTCTTGTGTTGACTAGCGCCACTTGGTTTCGCAAATATTACCTGTCCGCTAGTGGTAGCAGCGGTGTTATCGATATGTAGTAACTGTGGCCCTACATTTGGGGTGATGTCATTGTTCTTCCAGGTCGTGTGAGTGGGCAGTTTGGTTGTGAACACCAGAGGAGCCAAGAGGACAGTGCAAGAACACGCTGGGACCGATGGCAGCACACATGCACTGCCAGATGGAAGAGTTGAGGTCGCGAGGGTACATGACCTAGTCATCAACTGGATCCAACAAGCTTTAAGTTGAGTGGATTTTAATCCTAGCAGTGAAACCTCCACCGTTGTGAGATCTCATTATTATCCAGTGATTTGGGTTCATGTTGCTGCTTGCAGTGTTTCCAAGACGAAGAGCAGTGAGTGGAGTGCTTTGGGAAGGCAGATTTAATTAGCTTTCCTCGACTTCTTATTACTAATTCCTGCATTCTATGTGTTACTAGTTGTTAAGTTCAATCAGTGGTGTTTATCCTGCCTAGTGGCCGCGAACGCCCCAGTGACCTGCCCTTGAGGTTAGTGTATGTAACGGCAGTGTACGTTTCCTTGCCTTGCCACTGCTGTCTAGTAGGGTGTGTTGTTTTGACAGTTTCCTTGATTTTTAGGTCGGTTGGTGTTTCTTCTACTCTGATAGTAGTGGTTCCTTTCTCGTTTTGGATGCTCTAAACACAGCATTCTGAGGACACTGTGCTCACCGCTGTTTCCAGCTTTGGCGTGGCACTCCATCATTGCATTGGTTATCGGACTTTAAGCAGCTTCAGCAGATTATCATTAGTCATTCATTAGACTGCCACTAGAGTCACCATCTTGCGAAGTGAATGCAACTCTTGGCTGCTTTTCTCATTGCTCACAAAAGTGTTTTTGGCATCACTTCTCAGAGGTCAAGTCGTGGTGCACCATCTGTGAGTAGCCCTTGTGTTTTATTATTGTGTTATTATTTTATTATTGTATTACCAAATTACCGTCATTTGTCTCACCTGTTTGGTGATCAGTTGCTTGTTCTTTTGAATTAACCTTGTTTTTTTCTGTTTTACAGTTGTTGTTGTTGTTGTTGTCGTCTTCAGTCCTGAGACTGGTTTGATGCAGCTCTCCATGCTACTCTATCCTGTGCAAGCTTCTTCATCTCCCAGTACCTACTGCAACCTACATCCTTCTGAATCTGCTTAGTGTATTCATCTCTTGGTCTCCCTCTACGATTTTTACCCTCCACGCTGCCCTCCAATGCTAAATTTGTGATCCCTTTATGCCTCAAAACATGTCCTACCAACCGATCCCTTCTTCTAGTCAAGTTGTGCCACAAACTTCTCTTCTCCCCAATCCTATTCAATACTTCCTCATTAGTTTTGTGATCTACCCATTTAATCTTCAGCATTCTTCTGTAGCACCACATTTCGAAAGCTTCTATTCTCTTCTTGTCCAAACTATTTATCGTCCATGTTTCACTTCCATACATGGCTACACTCCAAACAAATACTTTCAGAAACGACTTCCTGATACATAAATCTATATTCGAAGTTAACAAATTTCTCTTCTTCAGAAACGCTTTCCTTGCCATTGCCAGTCTACATTTTATATCCTCTCTACTTCGACCATCATCAGTTATTTTACTTCCTAAATAGCAAAACTCTTCTACTACTTTAAGTGTCTCATTTCCTAATCTAATTCCCTCAGCATCACCCGATTTAATTTGACTACCTTCCATTATCCTCGTTTTGCTTTTGTTGATGTTCATCTTATATCCTCCTTTCAAGACACTGTCCATTCCGTTAAACTGCTCTTCCAAGTCCTTTGCCGTCTCTGACAGAATTACAATGTCATCGGCGAACCTCAAAGTTTTTACTTCTTCTCCATGAATTTTAATACCTACTCCAAATTTTTCTTTTGTTTCATTTACTGCTTGCTCAATATACAGATTGAATAACATCGGGGAGAGGCTACAAACCTGTCTCACTCCTTTCCCAACCACTGCTTCCCTTTCATGCCCCTCGACTCTTATGACTGCCATCTGGTTTCTGTACAAATTGTAAATAGCCTTTCGCTCCCTGTATTTTACCCCTGCCACCTTTAGAATTTGAAAGAGAGTATTCCAGTCAACATTGTCAAAAGCTTTCTCTAAGTCTACAAATGGTAGAAAAGTATGTTTGCCTTTTCTTAATCTTTCTTCTAAGATAAGTCGTAAGGTCAGTATTGCCTCACGTGTTCCAACATTTCTACGGAATCCAAACTGATCCTCCCTGAGGTACGCATCTACCAGTTTTTCCATTCCTCTGTAAAGAATTCGCGTTAGTATTTTGCAGCTGTGACTTATTAAACTGATAGTTCGGTAATTTTCACATCTGCCAACACCTGCTTTCTTTGGGATTGGAATTATTATATTCTTCTTGAAGTCTGAGGGTATTTGGCCTGTCTCATACATCTTGCTCACCAGCTGGTAGAGTTTTGTCATGACTGGCTCTCCCAAGGCCGTCAGTAGTTCTAATGGAATGTTGTCTATTCCCGGGCCTTGTTTCGACTCAGGTCTTTCAGTGTTCTGTCAAACTCTTCACGCAGTATCGTATCTCCCATTTCGTCTTCATCTACACCCTCTTCCATTTCCATAATATTGTCCTCAAGTACGTCACCCTTGTATAAACCTTCTATATACTCCTTCCACCTTGCTGCCTTCCCTTCTTTGCTTAGAACTGGGTTTCCATCTGAGCTCTTGATGTTCATACACGTGGTTCTCTTCTCTCCAAAGGTCTCTTTAATTTTCCTGTAGGCAGTATCTATCTTACCCCTAGTGAGATAAGCTTCTAAATCCTTGCATTTTGTCCTCTAGCCATCCCTGCTTAGCCATTTTGCACTTCCTGTCGATCTCATTTTTGAGAAATTTGTATTCCTTTTTGCCTGCTTCATTTACTGCATTTTTATATTTTCTCCTTTCATCAATTAAATGCAATATTTCTTCTGTTACCCAAGGATTTCTAGCATCCCTCGTCTTTTTACCTACTTTATCCTCTGCTGCCTTCACTACTTCATCCCTCAGAGCTACCCATTCTTCTTCTACTGTGTTTCTTTCCCCCATTCCTGTCAATTGTTCCCTTATACTCTCCTTGAAACTCTGTACAACCTCTGGTTCTTTCAGCTTATCCAGATCCCATGTCCTTAAATTCCCACCTTTTTGCAGTTTCTTCAGTTTTAACCTACAGGTCATAACCAATAGATTGTGGTCAGAGTCCACATCTGCCCCTGGAAATGTCCTACAATTTAAAACCTGATTCCTAAATCTCTGTCTTACCATTATATAATCTATCTGAAACCTTCTAGTATCTCCAGGATTCTTCCATGTATACAACCTTCTTTTATGATTCTTGAACCAAGTGTTAGCTATGATTAAGTTATGCTCTGTGCAAAATTCTACCAGACGGCTTCCTCTTTCATTTCTTAGCCCCAATCCATAATCACCTACTATGTTTCCTTTTCTCCCTTTTCCTACTGACGAATTCCAGTCACCCATGACTATTAAATTTTCGTCTCCCTTCACTACTTGAATAATTTCTTTTATCTCATCATACATTTCATCAATTTCTTCATCATCTGCAGAGCTAGTTGGCATATAATCTTGTACTACTGTAGTAGGCATTTGCTTTGTGTCTATCTTGGCCACAATAATGCGTTTACTATGCTGTTTGTAGTAGCTTACCCGCACTCCTATTTTTTTATTCATTATTAAACCTACTCCTGCATTACCCCTATTTGATTTGGTATTTATAACCCTGTATTCACCTGACCAGACGTCTTGTTCCTCCTGCCACCGAACTTCACTAATTCCCACTATATCTAACTTTAGCCTATCCATTTCCCTTTTTAAATTTTCTAACCTACCTGCCCGATTAAGGGATCTGACATTCCACGCTCCGAACCGTAGAACGCCAGTTTTCTTTCTCCTGATAACGACATCCTGCTGAGTAGTCCCCGCCCGGAGATCCGAATGGGGGACTATTTTACCTCAGGAATATTTTACCCAAGAGGACGCCATCATCATTTAATCATACAGTAAAGCTGCATGTCCTCGGGAAAAATTACGGCTGTAGTTTCCCCTTGCTTTCAGCCGTTCGCAGTACCAGCACAGCAAGGCCGTTTTGCTTAATGTCGCAAGGCCAGATCAGTCAATCATCCAGACTGTTGCCCCTGCAACTACTGAAAAGGCTGCTGCCCCTCTTCAGGAACCACGTGTTTGTCTGGCCTCTCAACAGATACCCCTCCGTTGTGGTTGCACCTACGGTACGGCCATCTGTATCGCTGAGGCACGCAAGCCTCCCCACCAACGGCAAGGTCCATGGTTCATGGGGGGAGGTGTTTTACAGTATGTTTCTAATTTTGTTTTACAGTATGTTTCTAATTTTTTTTTTATTATAATTGCCATTCCTGGCGTTACAGCAAGTTTCAACAGTTGTGCTACCAAGTTTACTATAATTGTGTCTCACCTGTTTGGTGATCAGTTGCCTGTCTTTTAAATTAACTTTTCCTCTTGCCTTGTTGTTTGCCAGTATGTTTGTTAATTTTTTTAATAAGTGCCATTCTTGGCGTTAAAGGCCTTCAGCCATGATTGTCGCTACTTGCCTTAAAATTCTAATGTGGCAATTTTATTTTAGCAGTCAACCTTTAAGACCTTGGTGATTTGTTTTCAATATTTTAATAACAGTAGTTTGTAAGTTGCAACAAGTTAAAACAGTTCTTAATTTATTGCCATTAAGGTGTTCAGCCGTGAGTGTTGTTACTTGTCTTAAAATTTTAATTTGGCAATTGTATTATTGCAACAAGCCGTCGTGTATATTTTAATAACTGTTATTGTAAGTTGTAGTAAGTTTAATCAATGCTTAATTTATTGCCATTAAGGCCTTCAACCATGAAGCAGTTGTTATATTATTGCCATTATTTTAATTTGTTGTGGATTTTAAATAAATTGTGTGTGATTAAAAGAAAAGCCAACCAATAGTAACTGATTATGGCCCCGTCCACAATCGTAACTGAATCCTGCCTTCCTTGACCACCAGGTCTCAAATGGTAGCAGAGCTTGGTTGTGATTGTAATTTTGCCATTTCAGTTACTGTTGGTTTGATTTGTTAACTCTGTTTGTGTTATACGATTTTTGTCTTTGGGATTCTGTTCTGTTTTAGGCGATCAGTTCTGTAACAGTGTCAGGCAGTGCCCCGGGATCGGCCTATTGAGGAAGGACCACCTCACTTATGAGCTGGCAATAAGATGCCACCCTATTGAGGGTAGTGTTTCGGACTGAGCAGCCCCCTTGCGTGCTACCGTGCTTCAGCCGGTTGACGTCATGGCGGATGTTGTGGGTGAGACAAAGACAGCCATTGAGGTTTTGTTTAAAGCTGTTAGGAGTCTTGAGGACAACATCAGTTTCGAGAGGGCACTCAACCTAGTGGCAGTCGGTTAGACAGGTTGTGGGCACAGCTGATACATTTAACCATCCGGATATCTGATTTAATGGGATTAAATGTAGAAGATCGTGATAAGGAATGAACCGCTGTGTTGGAGTCCTTGGTTAATAAATTGCAGTTTAAGGTCACATGTTTAGAGCTAGACAGGAAGAGGACCGGGAAGCAGGATTTGCTATCTTCCGGATGGTACCCTAGCGAGCCTGGGAATAACACCCTTATGTCTTCCGAGAGGTTTGACGGGTATTTGCTAAATTACGTAATCCCCTGGTGCATCTGTTTTGAGACGTCACAGAATTAGTTATAGACCAACTCGAGCAAATTGAAAGCTTGTTATGGTTGCTGGTCTGCTTTGAGCAACAGGCTGATGCGTTTGGTGTTTCCCATCAAGTAGTTTTGTCTCTATTGTATCCTTTAATTAGAGGCAAACTGAGAACCCTGGTATCCAGGGCCATGGCAGGAGGGTTATCCTTGCAGCAGTTGAGGGAGCTTATGATTAGGGAAAGACTGACCACGGGAGTTCTCAAACAACTTGAGTGTTTCTATATTTGGCAGATGGAGCAAGATAAAGAGGAGTTAAATCAATACGTGGAAAGAGTTAAGATGGCCTGATTGGCCTTGGCGTTGATTTGCCAGAACTGGAGTTAGTTTCAATTGTCCTGAGGGAAATGAAAGAGGTGGATAAGTCACAATTTGTTTTTTGTGGTCATTCCTCTACGTGGGAGGAACTTTGTGCCGCTGTTGTAGCGGTACCTGCATTGTCACTCTCGGATGATAGATACCATAAAGTTAAGGTTCAGCTCGCGGTCGTCGCTGAGGGAACTCAGGATTACCAACATCAGCTGAGTCTGCAAAGGGGAACAGTGGCGTTGTTTTTGGTGTGGTAAAACAGGCCATTTAGTTTGTGCTTGCACTCAGCTGTGGACACCCAGAGTCAAAAAATTACGCCTGGCTGGGCAGCGACCCCAGGGTCAAGGGTTTAAACCCTGATGTGCCCATGTCACTGCTTGGTCATCACTCTCACTGCCTTATATTTGTTCTTGAGTAGGTGGTGAACCTGTTTGTGTCCTTTTGGATTCTGGTAGCTCCTTTTCATTGCTGAGCTTGGAATGGTTTCTTGAATCTGGTCATCTTGTGGGACTTAGGCCGATCCTTTCTTCAGTGCAGAGATGTCGGGTTGCCAGCGGGCAGGTTTTGCCTCTGCATGGTTGGGTCCGAGGGAGTATCTTGGTTGGTGATTTCTTGTGGCCCTTGTCTTTGTCCTTGGTTAATGAGCTGCTGATCTATTTGATTTGGGATGTGATTTTGTCAGTAAAAATGGTCTTGTCTTGGATTATTCAGAGTACACCTTTTTCTTTAAGTTCGCTTCTTGTCAGAAATTTGTGTTCTGTGAGTTTACTAATTGTAAGTGCATTGAGATGCAGTAATGCTGACAGTTGATGCTAAGGTTAGTGAGTTTGCTCTCACCCATCTTTCGTCCCAGCAGGCCTCTGAACTAAGGGATTTGTTAGAGAGATTCCCAGAGCTTCTTTGTGATAGGGTCGGGGTTACTAATGTTCTTGACTATCATATTCATCTGTCTGACCATATTCCCATCAGGCAGTCCCCATATTGCCTCTCACCACCTAAGATGAAGATACTAAGGGAAAAGATCTCCAAAATGCTTGAGCAGGGAATTATTAGGCCTTCTACAAACGCTTATGCTTTGCCTGTATTCCTCGTTCCTAAGGATCAGGGGCGGGACTTTCGGACAGTTGTTGACTTCTGTCGCCTAAATAAGAATGTTGCCCTTAAATCGGTTCCTTTACCTGATCTTCATAACTCCCTTACTTGGTTTGCTGGGGATAATTGGTTTACTGTGCTCGGCCTGAATCAAGCCTATTATCAGATTCCCTTAGCCGAAGAATGTAAACACGTTACATCATTTTGTACTGACTGGAATCTGTTTGAATTTAATAGGGTTCCCATTGGTTTGGCTACTGGCACAGCCGTCCTCACTCATTTCCTGGATAATATTCTTGGAGACTTGAAATTAGTCTGTGTTTACAATTACCTGGATAATTTGGTAATTTATAGTTGTTCTTTTCAAGAGCATTTGGAACATATCCAGTATGTTTTTGCTAGGTTGCAGAGTGCCGGTTTCACTGTTAAACCCAATAAGGTGACATTAGCCAGACAGCAGGTGTCCTTCTTAGGTCACCTAGTATCAGACAAGAGTATTTGGATCGATCAGGAGCAGACTAAGGCCTTGAGAGCCCTTCCACCACCCATTGATAAGCGAGGGATTGCCAAGTTCATAGGGATGGCTCATTATTTTAGGCGTTTTCTTCCTAAGTTTGCTCAGTTGGTGGCTCCACTAAATGAACTGCGCTGAAAAGGGGTTTTGAGTGGGGACCTGCTCAAGAGGCCGTGTTTGAGCATATTAAGGCGGCCATAGCCAATCCTGTTCTTGGAGCGCTGATTTTAATAAGATATTTATTGTCCAAACCGATACATCAATTGCAGGAATTTCAGCAGTCCTCCTCCAGGAGTTTGAAGGTCAAAGGCAACCATTAGCATAAGCGTCTCGTCGGTTAACCAGTGCTGAGCTTAAATATTCTGTTTACGAATGTGAGGCATTGGCCATCTTTGTCACAAGGGATAAGTACCAGTTTTATCTCGAACATAGAATGTTTCAGCTAGAGACCAGCAATCAAGTCTTAAGCTGGGTACTAGTCAGGCTGTGTAAAACTGGCCTTATCACCAGGTGGGTTGTATGCATTTCAGCATTTCAGTTCGAGGTTAAGCATATTAGAGGTACTGAGAACGCGCTCGCGCATGTCTTCAGCGATATGTATACTGGGGAATGCAATCTTAGTTGTGTCATGTTAAGACGGTATTCCTCATTTGTTTAATGACATGGCTGACCATCAGGATCAGGACCCCACTTGGGGGTCAGCTAAGAAATGGCTTTCGGCGGGTGAGCATTTGGATGAATACATTATCAGGAAGGGCATTTTGTGTAAAAGGGTGGGACATACCAAGGATGTTAAGATCTGTCTACCAAGCACGCCAATATGCCCAGTTTCCCATTCTTTTCACAACACATTGATTGACAGGCATTTAGGAACCTATAAGACATTGCAAAAGATTAAGGAGCATCTGACTTGGCTGTCTATTGACCGAGAGATTAGAGAAATAGTTTCTCGGTGTCAGTTGTGTCGTGCAGCTAAACCGAATAACACTCTTCAACAGCGGTTCCTTAGTTCTGAGCGTGAATCTTGCCCCATGGACAAACTCTATATTGATTATCTAAGGCCCTTACCTCGCACCAAAAGAGGCCATTGGTATGTATTAGTCATTATTGACGCATTTTTGAGGTTTACTTGGTTTCTTCTGAGTCGTAATGTGACTGCTGCCACCTCCATTACGCGTTTAACTAACGTATTTAGTGTGTTTGGACCTCCTAAGCAAATCATTAATGATAATGCACCGGCCTTTCGGCTTCCTTCAAGACCTTCTATTTTCAAAGTGGTGTTAAGCATGTAACTACCACTCTGTATTATCTGCAGGGGGCTTTGTGGAAAGGGTATTCTTGGCATTAATGGCCTTCAGCCGTGACTGTCACTACTTGTCTTAAAATTCTAATGTGGCAATAGTTTTTTAGCTTAACCCTTAAGACCTTGGTGATTTGTTTTCAATAATTTAATAACAGTAGTTTGTAAGTTGCAACAAGTTAAAACAATTCTTAATTTATTGCCATTAAGGCCTTCAGCCATGAGTGTCATTACTTGTCTTAAAATTTTAATTTGGCAATTGTATTTTTGCAGCGAGCTGTTTTTTATGTTTTAATAAGTGCAATTGTAAGTTGCAGCAAGTTTAATCAATTCTTAATTTATTGCCTCAAGGCCTTCAGCTGTGAAACAGTTCTTAAATTAATTACAATATTTTAATTTGTTGTTGATTTTAAATAAATTTTGTGTGATTAAAAGAAAAGCTAACCAATAATAACTGATTATGGTCCTTTCCACAATCGTAACCGAATCCTGCCTTCCTTGACCTCCAGGTCTCATTATCTGTGCGTATCTGTGTGCATTACCTTATAAGTCCATTTTTTCATTACATTTAACTTTATTTATTAATGTTTCATACGCAAACACTTTTTAATTTCACCTGACATAAATCTCATATAACTGACTTTAAAAGTTACTAAGGGGAACACACCTCATGTGATATCAAGGATGTATTGAACAACATATTTAGTACACAAAACAATGTTTCAGGATTTGTTGTGAATGCTAGAGAGAAAGTTACCTATCCATTGGAGTGTGTGACGATAACTCTAAGGACGAAGCTGAAAGATGTGTGGAGATCCACTCCGCACACTGTTGTGTGGCTATACCCTGCTGAACCAGTCATCTTGCAAGAGATTGTGGGTGCTGGGTAATGAACTTGAGCATCTGTCGACTGGCATGTGTATTGTCAGATTTTTTGTGAATTGTTAATCAAGACTGCTAAAGACAGTGTTATTTAGCATAAATGCAATTATTTTTATTGGGGGATTGACTCTCCAATCATTATGTAACTTTCAATCAGTATTTTTTTATTTATTTATTTTTTATTAATTGTACATGAATCTTCTAGGTCTTTGTGTGCATAGGTTAATGTGGACAACATTTACCAGTATGGACAATTAAATAGGATGTATACATTCTGCTTTCATACTCTGATTTTGGTTGGGATCATGTCATCATTCAAAGCTAATTTATGTCTATGTTTACCTGAATTTATCCTGAGTGTTGCAGCGTTGTATCTGATTGCATCTTGAGTTGTGAACAGGCTTATGCTTAGCTCTGTTTTGGGTACCCCTGGTCATCATGACTGTGTGTTTGTATACTCAAAGAGAATGTACAACATTGATTGAAGCTAGACACTTACTTCTATAAATCCATCTGCAATCCTGGGCATAATTTTGTACACTGTTTGGCAAACCTTATAGTCTGTCACAAAATATTGTAAACACTCTGTTTCCAAATTTTGTGAGTGAGATATTATAACAAGTCACCCTCTTCTAACATTACCTTTTTTTTATAGAGATATAGATACTATGTATACTATCGATTCTTGCATAGTTCAAAATTATCTCAGCTGTTTCACTAAAAGAATTACATATCATTTTGAATATGATGTATTATGTTTCAGGCTAAAATCTATAAAAAGTAATTAATGTGTTACAATCGTTACGTACTAACAGTTAAAATTACTCTTCTTTTAAAAATATTTGAAATTACAAAATTTCTAGTATACTTAAAATTCATATTATCAATTGTACAATCTAAGGCTAATTATTAAATTTATTTCTGGATTCAGTTATAAAATAATGATACATTTTAGTGATGTTTCATCTTTTGTTTTGTAAAATCTTCTGCTTTGTAAACTCTTTTGCTTTGTAAACTCTTTGGAATTGTGTGTGTAGTGCAAAATGTAGGTAGTGGTGGGCATGCACATGGAAATGCACATATTATGCTAATCTTGTCTCTAATAATGTAATTTGTGCTGTGACAAAAATGGAAATTGTCAAGTCAGTGTGGTATAGAAGAATGGCAAATCCTCACCATTTATTTAGTGCAACAAGAACCCACAACATTTAATCAAAATTTTCAGGAGCAAGAATGACTTCTGTACACAACAAGTTTTTGAGCCAGCAACAACAACGAAAGTCAAGATAAATAAAAAGTTATTATTTTGTATATCTTACACACAAAGCTTTTGAAAATAATAAGGATACTCAGACAGTGAATGTGTGGGAGAGTAAGATTACAACTCGAACCATCTTGCCTCTTGAATCCACAGATTTACCTCAACTCAACTCAGCTCCTCAATGTGCAGAGCTACTTCAATCAATGGAGAATTTGGAAAAAAATTTAGATTGTTTTAAAATAAAATAAATGTATCAGAAAAAGATGGAATTCTGGTATTCCATATATTTCCTTTAATTGTGCATGAATGCATGCATATTTTAAGATTTAATTACAAGGACATGATTAGATTTTGAATGGAGGGTGTTAAAGGATTGTAAATAATATTACAAGTTCATGTTTGTTTCTGTTATATGCGTGCAAGTATCTTTGATGCAAAGTTAATGTTTGATGTATTTGTTCTTTGTATTAGCGATACATGAAGTTTTAAAATAATAGATAGTTTTTCTGCTGTTAACTTCTGGTACTTTAATAAATCTTTGTGCAATCATTTAGAGGTTGGATATATATTTTTTCATCCTAACATGGTAGCAGAGGAGCGTGGTTCCGATTAGCATTGATTTGATGTATAATTGAGACGTGTTTAATAGTGTCAGAATCGACTAATTCAAGCAGATGGCAGGTGACGCGATCACCCTTTTTGCAGACAGTTTACGAAGTTATTTGATGTGTTTGTAAGCGTAAACAGAAAATAAGGGCAAAACATCATGACTGAAGAAAAACAACAGTTGAAAAATTGAATGGTGAAGAAAATTGGGCTACCTGGCGTATTCTCATGACGGCTGTTTTGGAATGTGATACTGTTTACAATGTTGTATGCAGATTGTTTGTGAAACTGGAAACAAATGTTGAAGGTTATCTAATGAAATTAAGTGCTTGTACAAAAGTGAATTCAAAAGTGAAGAAACAGCTTGTTTTGTCGCTAGAAACAAAACTGCTATACTGCAAAAGATGTTTGGGATGAATTACACTAGATTTATGATATTCAGTCTGCTGAAAATATCAACTTGTTGTGACATAAGTTTCACAATATCAAATGGGAATGGTCAGGTGGTATGCAAGGTCATTTAGCAAAATTTGACGAAGTACAAATAAAGATGTCTATGCTAAATAGACCAATAGATGAAGCTGATTTGTGTGCACATTTTCTTCAGACACTGCCAAAAGAATTTGATCATATTTACGTAATTTGGCATGTTCTACCACAAGCTGACAAAACATGGCATAAACTACAGAAAAGGTGTTTGAATTATGAGCTGCAAGTACAAGACAGAGAAGAAACAAATGTAGTTGCTGCAATGTTTTCAGGAACCAAAGGCAGTGTATCTACATAGCAATGAAGCAAAATTAAATTAGATAAAGTGAAAAAGTTGCAAAATTCAAGCTACCACAATGTGAGGAAATGTTTTTCATGTGGTAAGATTGGACACATTTTGAAAGACTGCAAAACGGGCATAGTGTGTTTTACATGCAAAAGCAAAGGTCATATCTCCAGGAACTGTCCTAGTGGTGGTGGTGGTGGTGGTGGTTCTGCAATGTTATCAGCTGTGATAACATTGTCACGAGAAATTCTAGAAGAAACTTTGTTTTAAGTATGTAATTTACCTACCAATGTAGATGTATCAGAATGTGACGAGTGGTATATTGATAGTGGCGCGACACATCACGTTACAAATTGTCAAGACTGGTATGTTTTATACACTCCTTTTGATGTACCACAGAAAATGGACAGTGCTAAAAATAATGTGCATATTGAAGGATTTGGGAGTGGTTGCATTGATGTTGAAACTTTTAATGGAAAAGAGTGGACCAGGCGATATTTTGAAGATGTATGGTGCTTGTAATTTATTTTCTGTTATAAAGGCTGGAGAAAAAGGTATTGATCAAAGCATCAAAAATGGTGCTAAAATATGGTCATTTTATAGAGACAATAATCCAATTGCTATTGCTCTTATCTAAAAGCAAGAATGAACTTTATCGCTTGGCAGTGAAAGTGATTAAGCAAGGAAAGTCCTGTGTAGTAAAGGAAGCTTCTGTACTCTTCAGTTGTGGCATGAAACATTTGGGCACCAGAACAAACAACATGTACAATCTTTTTTGACCGCTCATGATATCAATGTAATGTGAGACAGTGAATTATGTGAAGGTTGTATGTTAGGTAAGCATCATAGGCTATTTTTTGGTTCACAAGCCCGGGTGAATTTATCTTTGCTGATGTCGGGTCAGTGGAAGAAAACGGTTTAGCTAGCCATCGATATTTTCTTGTTTTTAAAGATGACTTCTCAAGCTTCAGAGTGACATATCTTTTACGGAAAAAGGATGGTGTAGAGGAGAAGTTGCCAATATTTATTGAGATGGTGAAAACACAAACTCAATGTACCATTAAAGAACTGCGGACAAGGAGTTTGACAATAATGATGTGAGAAGATATGCTGAGTCAATTGGATTGAGACATTCTTTGACTGTGCCATATGCACTACAGCACAATGGAGTTGCTGAGCATGAAAACAGGATTATCTGTGAAATAGTACATCCATGGCTTCAGTCAGCAAAGCATATTCCAAAAGCTTCATGGGGAGAGATTGTACTTGCAGCTACTCGTTTTCTGATCCAAACTGGGCCAACAAAGGTTAAAGGGAAGACGCCAATAGAATTATTTTTGAGAAGGAAGAGTCAGTTTAATCATCTAAAAGTATTTGGAACAGAATGTTTTGTCTGGATTCCAGCACAGAAACGGAGAAAGTTTGATGCCAAATCTTTGAAAGGTTATATAGTTGGTTATGATGACTGTGGCTATTGTGTATACCTTCCAAATAGGCATTCAGTTATTGTTAACTAAGATGTAAAATTCATGGATGAAATATTCTAGCAAACACTGAAGAGTGAAGTTACCAAACTAGTTGACATATCAACTATGAATGGTACAGAAACATCTGATACTAATGATGATGAAATATCAAAATAAAATATTACAAGTCTGGATCATCAAGATCATATAGATATGACGTGAATGCAGATGGTCATCAAGTTTTGAGTGACAGACAAACAATTAGAAGGTTGTTCCTTCATCAGGAAGGAGAAAGGACAAAAAAGGGGAAGAAGAGAAAGTGGATTCAGTTACTCACAACTCAAGTTATGAAGCAACAAGGGAAAGGTAAACAGGGAGGGTAGCAAAGATGGAGGCATGGGTGTCAGAGGGAATCCAAGGATATTGCACTGTAAGTACTGTGCCAGCTTCAAACCAAAGAGGGTACATACAGAAGTAAAGAGGTATATAGTATAAAGATAAAAACAACTATGTAGGATGAAAAGATGCGTGAATGGCTAAAGAGGAAAGGGAAAGAGGAGAAGACTGAAGAGTAAATGGGAGTGAGGTTGGTTAACATAGGTACAGTCCAGGGGGATGGCGGGATGAAAGGATGTGTTGAAGTGCAAGTTCCCATCTCTGCAGTTCTGAGAGACTGGTGTTGGGTGGGAGAAGTCAAATGGCACACACGGCATAGCAGGTGCCTAGGTCCCTAGAATTACGCTGGATGCATGCTCTGCTACTGGGTATTGGACATCTCCTAGGCGGACAGTTTGTCTGTGTCTGTTCATGCACTCAGCGAGTTTAGTTGTCGTCATACCAATGTAAAAGCATGTGCAGTGCAGGCATGTCAGTTGATAAATGATGTGTTGTTTCTCATGTGGCCGTGCCTTGAATTGTGTATGTTTTACCAGTAACAGGGATGGAGTAGGTTGTTGTAAGGGGACGCATGGGGCAGGTTTTTCAGTGGGGTTGGTTACAGGGGTAGGAACTACTGGGTAGAGAAGGTGGTCTGGGAATATTGTAGAGTTTGACAAGGATGTTACGGAGGTTAGGGGCCTGAAGAAAGGCAACACTGGGTGGTGTGGGATGATCTCATTTCAGGGCTTGACTTGAGAAAGTCATATCCCTGGTGCAGTAATTTGTTGATGTATTCGAGGCCAGGATAATATTGGGTGACAAGGGGGATGCTTCTGTGTCGTCCGGGGGTAGGTACATTGTTGTTGGATGGGGAGGAATGTATTGCTCGGGAGATCTGTTTGTGGACAAGGTCTGCAGGAAAGCTGTGGGAGAGAAAAGCACTGGTCAGGCTACTGGTGTAATTGTTGAGGGATTAGTCACTCAAGCCGATACGTTTGCTATGAATACCTAGGCTGTAGGGAAGGAAGCATTAGATGTGTAATAGGTGGCAGCTATCGAAGTGAAGGTACTGTTGTTTGTTTGTGGGTTTGATGTGGACAGAGGTGTGGATGTAAGCTTCAACGAGATGAAGGTGAACATCGAGGAAGGCAGCTTTGGTTTTGGAGAAGGACCAGGTGAAATTCAGATTCGAAAAGGAGTTGAGGTTCTGGAGAAAATCAAGCAGTGTTTCTTCACCATGAGTCCAGAGCACAAAAATGTTATCTATAAACCTATGCCAGGCCAGGGGAAGCAGCTGTTGGGTTTTCAGGAAAGCCTCTTATACATGGCCCATGAAGAGGCTGACATAGGATGGAGCCATCCTGGTTCCCATGGCCATTCCCCTGATTTGCTTGTAGGTCTGACCTTCAAAAGTGAAGTAATTATTGGTGAGGATGAAGTTGGTAAGTGTGATAAGGAATGAGGTTTTTGGAAGATCTTTGGGTGGGCGTTGGGAGAAGCAGTGTTCAAGGGCAGAGAGACCATGGGTATGTGGGATATTTGTGTAAAGGGAAGTAGCATCTATGGTGACAAGAAAGGTTTCAGGTGGGAGGGGAGTGGGAATGTATTTGATGCGTTCTAGGAAGTGGTTTGTGTCTTTGATGTAGGATGGGAGTATGCGAATGATAGTTTGGAGGTGTTGGTCTACCAGAGCTGAGATACGTTCTGTTGGGGCTTTGAATCCTGCCACAATGGGATGGCCAGGATGATTCTCTTTGTGGATTTTGGGTAATAGGTACAAGGTAGGGGTATGTGGCACAGGTGGAGTGAGTAGGTCTATGGAAGACGTTGTGAGGCCTTGTGAGGGACCTTGGATTTTTAGGATTTTCTGCAGTCAGTCTGGATGGAGGGAATGGAATCCTGGGTAACAGCTTTGTACGTTGAGGTGTCGTAGAGTTGATGCAGTCCTTCTGCCACATACTCCACACAGTCAAGTACCACATTTGTGGAGCCTTTGTCCACTGGGAGGATGACAATAGAGCAGTCTGTTTTCAGCTCCTTAATGGCATGCGATTCTGCTGGGGTGATGTTGGGGGTTGTCGGGATGTTCTTCAAGAAGGACTGGGAGGCAACACTGGATATGAGGAATTTGTGAAATGTCTGCAAGGGATGTTTTTGGGGGAGGGGAGGAGGATCCCTTTGAGAAGGCGGTCAGAACTGTTCTAGACAGGGTTCAACACTGAGTCTAGTATTTGGGGGCTGTGTTTGGGTGGTGAAGTGATATTTCCAGTTGAGGTTCCGGGTGAATGAGAGGAGATCTTTAACCAGGGCAGTGTGGTTGAATTTAGGCATGGGGCTAAAGGTTAAGCCTTTTGGTAGAACAGATGTCTCTGGAGGAGAGAGGGATATGGATGTGAGGTTTAGAACTGAGTTGGGACTGGTGATATGTGGCACTTGACTGTGGTTATAGTTGAGATTTGGTCTGTGTGGGGTATGTACTGGGATAGGGAGATTGAGTAGGGTGGCTGGGCTAGGTTTGTTGGCTGTGAGGGGGGTTTGTTGAAGGTGCTGTTGTGGTTGGTATTTGTGAAGGACAGGGAGAGGTACCCCACTTCTTAGGTGTTGCACTAGCACTGTGGATAGTTTTTTCAGGTGGTGTATGGCATGGAACTCAAGTTTACAGTTGGCTTCTAGGATGATGTTCCTGAGTGTGTTCTCCAAGCAGGGGTTAGAGAGGTGGAGGACTTCGAAGAGAGATAGGATCTGTTGGGAGTGGTGGTTACACGAAGTAGTGTAGAGATTCAGAACAAGTTGGGTAAGGGCTAAGGATTGAAGGTTCTTGAAGTCCAGGAGAGACTGGCGGAAGGAGGGATTGCACCCAGAGATGGGAACTTTTAAGGTAAGTCCTTTAGGGGTAATTCCGAAGGTTAAGCAGGACCAGAGGAAAAGTATGTGGAATTGCAGTTTGGCTACAGTGAATGCATGTTTGCAGAATGAATTTAAATAATGTGGTATAGGAATAGGATTAATAGTGGGTAACTGGTGGGTAGGGAAATTAAATAAAGAAAGTTAAAATAGTAATAATAAGAAGGAATAAAAAAAGGAGGGAAGAACGAGAAAGAAAATTGTTGGTGATGTTCAGTACCAAAGGAAGACCACTAAATAAGAAAAACACTATACTGAAGAAAAGAGAAAAGTACGGATAAAGATTGACCAGACCAAGCAAGTATGTCCAGATCAGGGGAAACAAACAAACGGAACTTGAGTTCCATGCCACATACCACCTGAAAAAACTATCCTCAGTGCTAGTGCAACACCTAAGAAGTAGGATCCCTCTCCCTATCCCTCACAAACACCAACCACAACAGCACCTTTAACAAACCCCCCTCATAGCCATCAAACCTAGCCTAGCCAACCTACTCAATCTCCCAAGCCCAGCACATACCCCACAAAGACCAAATCTCAGCTATAACCACAGTCAAATGCCACATATCTCCAGTCCCAATTCAGTTCTAAACCTCACATCCATATCCCTCTCTCCTCCAGAGACATCTGTTCTACCAAAAGGCTTAAACTTTAGCCCCATGCCTAAATTCAACAACACTGCCCTGGTTAAATGCTACATCCCTTTACACAAACATCCCACATACCCATGGTCTCTCTGCACTTGAACACTGCATCTCCCAACACCCACCCAAAGATCTTCCAAAAACCTTGTTCCTTATCACACTTACCAACTTCATCCTATCCCATAATTACTTCACTTTTGATGGCCAGACCTACAAACAAATCAGGGGAGCTGCCATGGGAACCAGGATGGCTCCATCCTATGCCAACCTACTCATGGGCTGCATAGAAGAGGCTTTCCTGAAATTTCACCTGATCCTTCACGAAAACCTAAGCTACCTTCCTGGATGTTGACCTTCATCTTGTTGAAGCTCACATCCACACCTCTGTCCCCATCAAACCCACAAACAAACAACAGTACCCTCACTTTGATAGCTGCCATCCATTACACATCAAACATTCCCTTCCCTACAGCCTAGGTATTCATGGCAAAACATATCTACTCAAGTGACGAATCCCTCAACAATTACACCAGTAGCCTGACCAGTGCTTTTTCTCTACCACAACTTTCCCACAGACCTTGCCCACAAACAGATCTCCTGAGTAATACATTCCTCCCCGACCAACAACAATGTTCTTAACCCCAAACCACACAGAAGCATCCCCCTTGTCACCCAATATTATCCTGGCCTCGAATACATCAACAAATTACTCTGCCAGGGATATGACTTTCTCAAGTCAAGCCTTGAAATGAGATCATCCCTTGACAATATTCTCCCCACACCACCCAGTGTTGCCTTTTGTCGCCCCCTAACCTCTATAACATCCTTGTCAAACACCACAATATTCCCAGACCAACTTCTCTACCCAGTGATTCCTACCCCTGTAACCCACCCCACTGCAAAACCTGCCCCATGCATCCCCCCACAACCACCTACTAAAGCCCCACTACTGGTAAAACATGCACAATTCAAGGCAGGGCCACATGTGAAACAACACACATTATTTATCAGCTGACATGCCTGCACTACACATCATTTTACATTGGTATGTCGACAACTAAACTGGCTGAGCACATGAACGGACACAGACAAACTGTCTGCCTATGAGATATCCAGTACCCACTAGCAGAGCATACCCTCCAGCATAATTCTAGGGACCTAGGAACCTGCTACAGCATACATGCCATTTAGCTTCTCCCGCCCAACACCAGTCCCTCAGAACTGCGGAGATGGGACCTTGCACTTCAACACATCCTTTTATCTCGCCATCCCCCTGGACTGAACCTACATTAACCAACCTCACTCCCATTTACTCTTCAGTCTTTTCCTCTTTCCCTTTCCTCTTTAGCCATTCACACATCTTTTCATCCTACATAGTTGTGTTTATCTTTATACTATATACCTCTTTACTTCTGTATGTATCCTCTTTGGTTTGAAGCTGGTACAGTACTTACAGTACAATATCTTTGGCTTCCCTCTGACACCCATGCCTCCATCTTTGCTACCCTCCCTGTTTACCTTTCCCTTGTTGCTTCATAACTTGAGTTGTGAGTAACTGGATCCACTTTCTCTTCTTCCCCTTTTTTCCCCTCTCTCCTCTCTGACAAAGGAACAAAGTTCCGAAAGCTAGGATAAAAATTTTCTTTTCTGTTTTGTGTAGCTGTCGGCTGTACTGAGCTGAGGTAAGTACTGGCCACCCCCTCCATCTCTTCGTTAGTATTTGTTTCACATCTCATCTTTATATGAGATTTTCCATTAATCATTTAAACAATTAGAACACCGATACATTACCTAGATGAACCTGAGCAACCCTAGATGATGCTGCTGAAAGAAGTTCCAAGGAACTATGATGAAGCAGTGAAATCCCCAGATGTAGAAAATTGGAAAGCTGCAATGGATGAAGAAGTGGACTCACATCAAAATGTTGATGTCTGGAAGGAAGGCTATTGGAAATTGATGAGCATTTGCAATTAAATTGGATAATAACAATGACATTGTATGGTACAAAGCAAGGCTAGTTGGAAAAGGTATTAGCCAACAGGACTGAATCTTTCAGTCCTGTGGTTAGGTTTGAAACTCTGAGAGCCCTCTTGTGTGTTGCTGTTCAAATAAATTGGAACATCAAACAATATAACATTAAAACAGCATTATTGAATGGTAAACTGGAGGAAGAAATTTACATGCAACTACTACAAGGTTATGATGATGCCACAGGTCATGTTTGCAGATTGCTTCAAAGCATGTATGGACTAAAGCAAGCAGCAAAATGTTGGTATGAGTATTTAAAGTTATACCTTAAGAAATCAAATTTGCGGGAGAGTAGTGCTGATCCTTGTATGTATTTTAATGAAAATTTAATTTTTTTATTTCATGTGGACAATGGATTTATAATGGGACCTAGTGAAACAGTTCATAATTACACAAAACAATTACTTGAAGTGTTTGATATGGTAGTAGGTGAATTGGATTGTTATCTTGGCTTTCAAGTCCAAAGATTTAATAATTTTATGAAGATTAATCAGACTGAATATGAAAAAGAATGTTAGCGAGGTATCATATGACTGATGCAAAGCCAATATCATTACCAATTGAGACTGGATGGATACCTGGTAATTCACCACCAGCTACTGATACCAACACTTATTGATAAAATATAGGCAGTCTCATATATTTAACATTGGGGACACGTTCAGATCTAGCTTATGCTATAATGTTGCTTCAAGAGCACAAGATTCGCCTACTGAAGCACACCTAAAATTAATTATATGAATTCTTCGCTATTTGAAGGGTACAATAAATGACAGAATTCAGTTTAGGAAAATGAACAATTCTGTTACAGAAGCTTATAGTGATGCTGATTATGCAGGTTAAAAATTGACTAGACATTCAACAAGTGCAGTTTTAATGAATTTTTGTTGTGGACCAGTAATGTGGAAAAGTAAACTACAGAAATGTGTCACACAATCATCAATGGAACCTGAATTTGTTGCTGTCAGTGAGGCAAGTAAATCTTTAGTATGGCTTGATTTTTATTCAAAGAAATTGACATAGTTGAAAAGAGTTCCATTCCTACTTTACACATTGACAACCAAAGTGTTATTACATATATCAAAGGCACAGAATTCTATGAACGCTCCAAGCATATTGAAACGTGCTATCAGTATGTACGACAGTCAGTTAATGAGAAGAAGATCAATGTCAAGTGTTACAACGCAAGATCAGGCACATGAAATTCTTACTAAGGGCTTATGAGCAAAGAAGCTATCAAGAATGAAAACTGTGATTGGGATGGAAGTAACTAATGAAAATAAAGACTGAGTTAAATTCTTGATTTGGTGATGAAATATGAACTTGCAGGAGAGTGTTAAAGGATTGTAAATGATGTTACAAGATCATATTTGTTTCTGTTATATGTGTGCAAGTATCTTTGATTCAAAGTTAATGTTTGATGTATTTGTTCTTTGTATTAAAGATCTGTGAAGTTTTAAAATAATATATAGTTGTTCTGTTGTTGATCTTAGGTTAACTTCAGGCACTTTAATAAATCTTTGTGCAGTCATTTAGAGGTTGGATATATATTTTTTTTATCCTAACAAAGGGGGATGAGGGGATACAGGGCACAATCGGGTAGAATGAATTCAATCAGCTCACTATAATAAGTATGTATGGATG
Organism: Schistocerca gregaria; assembly: GCF_023897955.1. NCBI lineage: Eukaryota > Metazoa > Arthropoda > Insecta > Orthoptera > Acrididae > Schistocerca > Schistocerca gregaria. The sequence goes on from NC_064923.1 coordinate 684,538,882, forward strand.
GACATGCGTATGTGTGTGTGTGCGCGAGTATATACCTATCCTTTTTCCCCCCTAAGGTAAGTCTTTCCGCTCCCGGGATTGGAATGACTCCTTACCCTCTCCCTTAAAACCCACATCCTTTCATCTTTCCTTTTCCTTCCCTCTTTCCTGACGAAGCAGCCGCCGGTTGCGAAAGCTCAAATACTGTGTGTGAGTTAGTGTTTTATTCCTTGTGCCTATCTACCGGCGCTTTCCTGCTTGGTAAGTCTTGGAATCTTTGTTTTCACTATAATAATCATTTTAGATATCAATGAACAATGGAATGTGCTGTCCTCACACACCCATTTAGCTTTCCACAGACCCCTCCCCATCAGTGCATTCTGGAACTAATTTCCATAATTGATTACCACTCATGTGATAACATTGGACAATGTTTTGCCACTGTTGTGGCACTCATTTTGTGTGGCCTTCTGGACCATCTATTCTAAGTAGCTTTCAGAGACAGTATTTAGTATTGTATGGTGTCCCATTCTGTTCACCACTTATAGAACTCTAAATATCCCATCTGATTGCTGGGTGATAAAAATCTCTTCCGCAAATAATATTGTGATTGGGAGACATGTATTAGCAAGCAGCAGTTTTCTCCAAGTTTTGGGTGCCTTTTGGGCGTGAGTCTGGAGCTTAACAGAAGGACCCAATTAGAAGTTTATACACACCCTTGATTCTGTGTCTTGGCCAAGTGAACTTGCAATCAGTGCCAACTTCTGTCTCAGTGAATTTGAGTTTCTTGCTGTTGTGAAAAACACCCCCCCCCCCCCCCTCGATTTCCCATTATCCTATCTTACAGTTATGCACTTATACACTGATGGAAATGGAAGTTGTTACACCAGCAATCGTTGATCAAAAGCTACAAGACTGATACTCCAGTATTTCCATACCTGAGGGCCAAATTTCATGTTTAGGCGAACTTATTTTCAATATAGCTAAAGCAATTCCTATTAGGTAAAGAAGGGTATGAGTGTGAGTGTGATACTGAGTGCTTAGAACATCATTGGAACTTTCCAGGTATAGATTGCAGTGCGTTGTGTGTAATATTCCCAGGCTGCTAGTCTTTTTCAACTAATTAAGTAAAGACAATGATAGTGTGATATTAATATTTTGCAGTTATTGCAAATTTATCACATATTTTGTTTCACGACCACATGGAGACATCTACATTTACATAGATACTCCACAAGCCATAATATGTTGCATGGCTGAGGGTACCTTGTACCACTACTAGTCATTTCCTTTCCAGTCTCACTCTCAAACAGAGCAAGGGAAAACGGACTATCTATATGCCTCCATATGAGCCCTAATTTCTTGTATCTTATCTTCATGGTCCTTAAGTGCAATATATGTTGGCGGCAATAGAACTGTTCTGCAGACAAATTCAAATGCCAGTTCTCTAAATTTCTTTAGTAGTATTTCTTGAAAAGGCTTCTTCGTGTTTACAGAAGTTTCGACTGCCAGTTAAAAGATATTGATTAATGAAGGGAACGTGGGGCACTCTACAGACTACTAGCAATTAGACATCTCAAACAAAACCGGATACAGAATGAAATTTTCACTCTGCAGCGGAGTGTGCTCCGATATGAAACTTCCTGGAAGATTAAAACTGTGTGCCAGACCTAGAGTCGAACTCGAGACCATTGCCTTTTGAAGGCAAGTGCTTTACCACTTGCCCACGAAGGGCAAAGTTCGAGTTTCGGTCCGGCACACAGTTTTAATCTGGCAGGGAGTTCCCAAACCGGATATATTCTCAAAAAACTTAGAAATCCGAGGGAGTCTCGTTACAGAGTAAGGTTTGAACTTGGCAGTCCACAAGTTTGGACTACACAGGTCATCCACAACCTTGCTCTGTACCAATTCAAAAGTACATGAAACCATGTAACACACAAAATAAATAATGATAACTAGTCCAGCCTCCAAAAAGAGTACTGATGCTGTACATCTACATCTATATGGATACTCTGGAAATCACAATAACTGTCTATTATTCCAGTCTCGAATAGCGCGCGTAAAGAAACATCTATATCTTTCCATGTGAGGTCTGATTTCTCTTTTATGGTGATCGTTTCTCCCTATGTAAGTCGATGTCAACAAAATATTTTCGCATTTGGAGTAGAGAATTGGTGGTTGAAATTTCGTGAGAACATTCCACCACAAATAAAAACGCCTTTGTTTTAATTATGTCCACCCCAAATCCTGTATCATATCAGTAACACCCTCTCACCTATTTCGCTATAATACAAAACGTGCTAATCTACTTTGAACTTTCTCGATGTACCCCATTAATCCTATATGACCATGCGGCAGTACTCCAAACGTAGCGTAGTGTAGGCAGTCCATTAGTAGATCTGTTACATTTTCTAATTGTCCTGCCACTTAAACGCGGTCTTTGGTTAGTCTTCCCCAGAAAGTTTTCTATGTGTCCTTCCAAACATAAGTTTTTCGTAATTGCAATTCCTATGTATTTAGTTGAATTTTTCGGCGTTTAGATTCGATTGGTTTATCGTGTAACCAGTTTCGCCGATTCCTTTTAGCACTCATGTTTATGACCTCACACTTTTCATTATTTAGGGTATTAGTAAATGAGATGTGAAACTCTAGATTTAAATCACAAACGACGGCAATGACGTATTGCGAACACGCAGATAGGGGCAGTGCAACAATACTTACTGTTCTGAAACAATAGATATCGCTAAGATAACTCGTCAGGGCGCATTGTGTATTTGCTGAATCGCAAACGTGGTGGAAACTACCGCGTTTCTGCTGGTTGTGTAGTAAAGCCCATCAAGAACTGCAACGAACTATAGTAAAGAGAACCTCTTTCTTGTTACCTCGGACCCAACTCACTGTGAGCTTCATCTGAGAGCAGAATGTTTATGCGGTCAACTTAAATGGGTGTGAACAAAGCGATGATCGCTTAGTCTTTGTGCCAAGTGTCAGTTCGGCCCGCCCGCACGAAGTTTGGTGTTCCTGAGGATAGTGTCAACTCTCACCGCCTGAAGGATTGGTGTTCCTTCACCTAACCATTATCTAGATTTGAATCTGATTGAACGGCCACTGGAACTTTTATATATTTTCGCCATCTGATGTATTTCATCAGTTAAATGATTGGCCATCACGTAAATTGGTCCACCCCTGCCATCCGATAGTCCTCTATCTAGGTAAACTATCGATGGCTTCAGTTGACTTGGGAAAATCACTTTTAATGTATAAATAAGCAGATTAGATTTGTCAATTTTTAAATTAAAGGTGTACAGCCTCATATCTCCTACCAGTGAACTCATACTTGCACAAGCAACCTGAATCTGTGGCTGGAAACGCGGTTTTAATTTTATTTTAGTCTCTCTCTTTATAATGGGACGAGGCTGAATAGCTATAGAGACTTCACTGCATGCTCTGAACGTCTCTGAAAATCTGTGTGTTAGAAGTTACCCTCTTTAAGGTTTCCAAGGGGATGGACAGCAGCCCTTGTGATAATAATATTCCCTTCTACTCATCAAACATAAACTGAAATCAAATAACGAAACATATGTAGGCCTACACTGAATATACAGAGTGGTCCATTGATTGTGAGTGGGCCACATATTTCACGAAATAAGTGTCACACGAAAAAACTACAAAGAACGAAACTTGTCTAGTTTGAAGGCGAAAACCAGATAGCGCTATGGTTGGCCCACTAGATGTTGCTGCCAAAGGTCAAACGGATATCAACTGCGTTTTTTTAAAAATAGGAACCCCCATTTTTTATTACATATTCATGTAGTATGTAAAGAAATACGAATGTTTTAGTTGGACCACTTTTTTCGATTTGTGATAGATGGCGCTGGAATAGTCACAAACATATGGCTCACAATTTTAGACAAACAGTTGGTAACAGGTAGGCTTTTTAAATTAAAATACAGTATGTAGGTACGTTTGAACAATTTAATTTCGGTTGTTCCAATGTGATACTCATACCTTTGTGAACTTATCACTTCTGGGAATGCATGCTGTTACAGCGTGATTACCTGTAAGCACCACATTAATGCAATAAATGCTCAAAATGATGTCCGTCAACCTCAATGCATTTGGCAATACATGTAACGACATTCCTCTCAACAGCGAGTAGTTCACTTTCTGTAATGTTCGCACATGCAGCGACAATGCGCTGATGCATGTTGTCAGGCGTAGTCGGTGGATCACGATAGCAAATATCCTTCAACTTCCCCCACAGAAAGAAATCCATGGACGTCAGACCCAGTGAATGTGCGGGCCATGGTATGGTGCTTCTACAACCAATCCACCTGTCATGAAATATGTTATTCAATACCGCTTCACCCGCACGCGATCGATGTGCCAGACATCCATCATGTTGGAAGTACATCGCCATTCTGTCATGCAGTGAAACAGCTTGTAGTAACATCGGTAGAACATTACGTAGGAAATCAGCATACACTGCACCATTTAGATTGCCATCGATAAAACGGGGGCCCAATTATCCGTTCAAAGTCGTCGCCATGCAATTCCTGGTGCATAGAAATATGGTACAGGTGCAATCGATGTTGATGTAGCATTCTCAACGTCGACGTTTCTGAGATTCCCGATTCTTGCGCAATTTTTCTGCTGCTAATGTGCGGATTAGCCGCGACAGCAGCTAAAACACCTACATGGGCATCATCATTTGTTACAGGTCGTGGTTGACGTTTCACATGTGGTTGAACACTTCCTGTTTCCTTAAATAACGTAACTATCCGGCGAACGGTGCGGACACTTGGATGATGTCGTCCAGGATACCGAGCAGCATACATAGCACACACCCGTTGGGCATTTTGATCACAGTAGCCATACATCAACACGATATCGACCTTTTCCGCAATTGGTAAACATAGGTAATGTATCACAAAGCAAATACCGTTCGCACTGGCGGAATGTTACGTGATACCACGTACTTATACGTTTGTGACTACTACTGCACCATCTATCACAAAGCGAAAAAGTGGTAAACTAAAACATTCATATTTCTTTATGTACTACACGAATATGTAATAAAAAATGGAGGTTCCTATTTTGACCTTTGGCAGCGACATCTAGCGGGCCAACCATAGCGCCATCTGGTTTCCCCCTTCAAGCTAGACGAGTTTCGTTCTTTGCAGTTTTTTCACTTGACGCTTATTTCGTGACGTGTTTGCCCCGGTCACTATCAATGGACCACCCTTTATACAAACAAGGAATGACAAGTACATTAAAACATTTTATAGAGATCAAAATGGAACTCTTTCCAAGACTATCTATGTACAAAAGGTTCTCACATAGAAAAGAAAAACAGCTAGCCTAAACAACACTTTAGAATCCTGTTCCCTTTGCTCGATCTAATCAATTGCCAGATCTGGAGAAAACAATTCAGTTTAGTAGACACAAAGGATTGTGACAATTTATTTGAATAGGAGCATTAAGACAAAAACAAATGCTGTTTCTGCAGTTGTTGAATGTCACTACACAAGGTTATCCATCCATTAGTGTCCCTTCAAGATTTAACAGGGGTACATGTAGATTTGTAACACAACAAACAAACAAAACCAAATGGCGACATTAAACTTTCTGTAGTTATTTAGCAACAGGGAAAGGATATACCAGTCAGCTTTCATGTTGATGGAAACATTGTTGTGTACTTGGTCTGGCGAGAATTGCTACTGAAAAGACTGCCAAGCCGACCATCTCCATAGCCAGCTGTCTCATGTGGACAGGGAAATGGTCTGCAGCAGTTTATTCAGTCAAAAGGCCATAGCCGGTTTCCCTTTTGAGTCTCATCAAGACCTGTGCTACACTGTAACAATATTCCCTTGCCTCGGATTCCAGTCTGTGGACCCCCTGTCCACTGAGATGCTGGGGAGGGGTGCTATTTGACCCAATAACTCAGCTGCTGCCACTCTAAACCGTTCGTTAGCGGTACACTCCTAACATTGCAGTTTGCCCACGCTTTTAGCGTTTTTGACATGAGCTGCTAGCAACAAACGAGCTACGAGGACTCAAATGCAGGAAACTTTCCCTCAGGCTACAGTCTTGTAAGAGACATAATAATATTTATGGGACAGCGAGCAGACTCTGCTTGAAATTTCAACTCCCACGATCGCCTTTCTTCAAAATTCTCGATCTCTTGCTCTCATTCTGTTTGGTGGCATACACACAGACAAATTTACTTTCTTTAGACTACTACTTAAAATTTGATGTTTATTTATATTAATTTTCAGGGTTTTCCCCTTTATTCTCGACAAACAACATTCAATTCCCTTTTTACTCCTTCTTTCTTCCTCTTTCTCATATTTACAAAGGACTCTCACTTTTGTAATTTCGCTGTTTTAGTAGGAGCTATTAGACAGAATGTCTATCAGAGGATAAGTGATTGCCTTTCTTCTTTCCATAAAATATTATCCTTTCCTGTAATGATGAGAGTCGCTGGCTGAATTAGAGGCGAAACCATGTACCGTCTACTTGGTCATTGTGGATTTTCAGTGAGTCCTGCCCATGTTTTAATAACCAATGTTTTACTTCACTTCTTCTCTCAGTGTCTGGTCAGACCTTGCTAATTACTATATTGGCTTCTAATAATCCCATAATCATGATTTATTTTTGTGATTGTAGCATACACTTCTTGTGCTTGGAGTTGCAACGACTTCCTCTGCCCTTTTCACTGCATGTAACTGTTGTTATGTAATGTACAACTCCTCCTTGCTCAGTTGTTGCTTTTAGTGCATGCCTCAAATGTGTGTGCTGGTTGTCTAGTGGTTAACTGAATCAACTGGAGTTAGCCTACTTGGTGAAACACGTCATAATCACATACTTATCCCCTGATCCGATCTGACTTCGGCAAATATTTGAGTCAAGGGGATTTCGTCAGTGCACCGGTTATGTACAGTCGCATGTGGCAGCCGCCTGAAGGGTGTATTGTGTAGCGGGGGGAACAGCTCTTCTGGTATTTTCACTCTTGCTAATAGCTCATCACACTCAGGAACATGTGTCCATACTTCCACTACATTTTCTGTCTCTCTGACTCTTGTCTGTCTCAGCCATTTCAGCAATTCATCATTGACAGAGTATTTCCTCAACTTTTTTCTCTTGGTTCTCTTAGCGGAACTGCCAGTAGCTAAGCAATAATTTTAGGACTTACGTCTGAAACAAACTGAACACAATACCGATACTACAATAAAAAGAAAACTTAGCTTGGTAGTTCATACTTGCAATCATATTATGATACAAAATCGGCTGGTATTGCCCATTAACTTGCCACAACTTAAAATTATTTGTCGATATAAATTCTAAGGGAAGGACATAACTAATAAATGTTTCGATGTTTCTAATAGTTTGTATACCCTTCTAATGCAAGTATTGGGTCTACAACCATTATGAGTGATCGCCTAGGACCTTCTCCACTTGGTAATGGCCACCTTATATAAAATAGAATTTGGACATTTTCTTCTCGACCAGGTCTGACTGAAGGTGATTTGCTTTGAGTTTCTCTAATTATATCTCAGTCGAGTCACTCCTTGGTTTTGATATCACATAACAACTTGGTGTGGACAGAAATGACAGTGTTCATCTCTCCTACCCATTCGTTCAGTGACTACAGGATGGCCATCTTCTCATCCACCCTGATTAGTATCCAATCTGGAAATAATGTTAGTTAATAAATCTCGCCTTGCTTCTTAAAAGCTAGAGCCTGATCTTCGATGTGGGTTGAACATCATTGCTGTGAGCCTGGGAAGCGTCAGCAAACGTGTTCTCAGTTGTTTGTACTTCTAATTACGAGCTCTGTGCCTCTAACTTTTTTGGTAAACTGACTTCAAAAGCTTTGAATGTATCTACCTTCAATTCTGTCACCTACTATTCAAACATAGCTTGCATGACGCTAGCAACAACAGCTGGTGCAAGGCCAAACTTGCCTTTTGATGATCTGCAACTGCAATAGAAGGCAGTGTCGACTGACAGGCAGTGTTTAACTCGACCTCAGTGTGCTTCAGTATCGATGGTGGTAGTGTCATCACGATCGGTAGTGTCGGGGGTGGCAGGGGAGTTATTGGGGTGGCTGCAGCTGAGATGTCATGGGGGAAGGGGCAGTGTTAGCAAGAGTCTCGCCAACAGACAACTTGCCAGTGATGGCCTGCGAGATGCTCGCCTGGCATGACACTCAGTATGGCGGGTGGATGCTCAGCATGGGCCGTTGGCTTTGTACATGTAGTGGGATGGGCCATGGCAAAAGGGCCTGGTCTCTCCATAAACAGTGGGATGGGAAGTGGTACCTTGCAAGGTGATCTGTCCCTCTCTCTCTCTCTCTCTCTCTCTCTCTCTTTCCTGTTCATTAAGCTGTCTGTCTGACTATGCAAACGTTCACTCATGGTTGCGGCAAGCAACAATTGGAAATTGACTCTTTCTACTGGCATGGAATGAAACCAGGAAAATGGTCGCCACCCACAGTACTAGAAGGGATTATTGGGAGTGAAATGTACTCCCATCACCACTAACGCCTCAACCAAATGTAGCTGAAGTACTACTAAGGCGGATCATTCCGAAATCCACGTTCATCACTCGCAATCAGGACTGTATAACGCATCTGTAATTAATAAAATCTCTGTTTTTCCTTCCCTGATTGCCAACTCTGTACAGTGTAAGCTTCATAGGAATTGTAAAAGCAATGTTTTCTGCCTATTACAGTCTTCCCTACTATCAGAATAAAATGCCTGAAGTGTGGTGCCATTGGACATCTTCATGTCTTGCAGGAGTACTGATGAAAATTAATTGTTTAATGATGGGAACGGGATACTACAGAATAATAGCAGTCATACAGATAAAATAAAACCACACACATCCTGAAAAAGCATAGAATGTAATGAAGTCTCGTTTCAAAGAAAAATCGAAACTTCCGAGTCCATAACTTGACCACACAGGAAATCCACAGGCTTACTATGAGCTGAGCCAAAAGTACATAAAATGATATAAAACACGACATAAATAATGACAACTAGTCCAGTCCCTAGAGAGAGTATTGAAGCATTAATTAGAGCTAAGATCTGAATCACAAACAAAGGTAATTCGTCATGAGTAGGCATGTGTAGCTAGCATGTAGACAGGGGCAGTGTGATAAACATGACTCCACCCCTGCCAATTGGTAGTCCTCTAGCCAGACAAACTATTAATGACTTCAATTGGGAGAATTACTTTTAATGTATAAATCAGTAGATTAAATATTTCGAAAATTTAATTCAATGGTGCATAGCCCTGTGCCTCCTACCACTGAACTCATAATTGCATTATAATACCGAATCTGTGGCTGTACACGAGGTTTTAATTTAATTTTACTCTCTCTCTCTTTATAATAGGGCTGGACTAGGCAGCTATAGGGACTTTGCAACATGCTCCAAACGGCCCTGAAAGTCTCTGTGTTACAAAAGGTCACTAATGTACTTAATTGCAATATTTTATTCATTTTATTGTAGTAATATCATTGTAATTTCGACGAGTCTGTCTAGCTATGACATGGAACTGGATATAAATAAGTAATGATAATAATAAATTAGGAATGGTAAATCTATTAACAACACATAAATATTTCTTAACAATATATATATATATATATATATATATATATATATATATATATATATATATATATATATATTGATGAATCTTTTTGAGTATTTTGTAAAACAATGAATTCTTTCCTGTTATCATAAACATAAGGTAAATGTGTTACAGTACATTTCTGTAATGGCTTGCTGGTAACAAGAGAAGCAGCAGTAAAATACTTGATATTGTAATACATATACATGCTCTAACACATAAGGAATTGGGTACATATAATCGATAGAAAATTAAATATAACTGAACTGTGGCAAATATCCATACCTTAGGTTGTGACCAAATAGCACAATTTTTGTGCCCCATTGTCCAGTGGTATGCTTGTTCAAAATAAGTCTTGGACACAATAATAATTGTTACTGAGATGCACACTGGATTCATCGTTGGTATGAAATTTATATATAAATATCATTTGAGTGCTCTTAACACTTTCCTTTGGCAGTAAATTCTATCTTAGTCATCTGCACAAGACACACTCACAACCTGCCGCAGCAGATTTACCAGTTATTATTGCAGTTCATTACCATGTATGCTCAATACTCTGTATCCAATATTATAAAACTGATATATAACAACACAAATAATAAGTAAAATTACCAAAAATCTTAAGAGATTAAGTGTTTTACTCCAGATACATTTTCCAAGGGGCACTCCAAAAGAAATGAAAACTATTTTTGTAAAAATATAGTTTTCATTCTGCAAGTGAGAAAGTTTTACAGTGTGTAGATATATCTTTCCCGCTTGTTGTCAAACTTAGTTCAACCTATTCCCGTGAGTGGCGCTGCCACAGCATGTCTTCAAGATGGCTGCCACACTTGACGTCAGGAAGAAACAACGTGATGTCATAGAATTCCTGTGTTGTGAAAACGAGGCAGTGGGAAACATCCACAAGAGGCTGAAAAAGGTATATGGAGATGCTGCTGTCGATTGCAGTTAGTCGGTGGGTATGCAGGTTACATGATGAAAGCGAGCATGGTAATATTGAGGATTGTCCTCACAGGGGCAGGCCTTGTACTGTACACACTCCAGACAATGTGCAGAGAGTTAAGTAATTGGTGACTGCTGACAGACGCATCACAGTAAACGAATTGTCACGCTGCACTGGGATAGGGTAAGGAAGTGTTTGCAGAATACTGAAAGTGTTGCCGTTAAAAAAGGCTTGTGCCAGGTGGGTTCCCAGGATGTTGACGGTGGCTCACAAAGAAACAAGAAAAACGATATGCAGCAAACTTTTGGAACAGTAGAAGAATGGTGGAGGTGAATTTCTTGAAAGAATTGTGACAGGTGATGAAACAGGGCTCCATCATTTTTCACCAGAGACGAAGAGGCAATCAATCGACTGGGATCATGCAAATTCACTCAAGAAAAAAGAATGTAAAACCACACCTTCTGCTGGAAAAGTTATAGCTACGGTGTTTTTCGATTCCGAAGGACTCTTGCTTTTGGACATCATGCCAAGTGGAACCACTATAAATACTGATGCATATGTGACGACACTGAAGAAACTTCAATCTCGACTGAGTCGTGTTCGACCACATTGGCAAAATCAGCATGTTTTGCTGTTGCATGACAATGCACGGCTACATGTCAGTCAAAAAACCATGGAAGCGATCACAGAACTCGGATGGACAACACTGAAACACCCGCCTTACAGTCCTGACCTGGCTCTATGTGACTATCATCTCTTTGGGAAACTGAAAGACTCTCTTCGTGGAACAAGATTTGAAGATGATGACTCCTTTGTGCTCACTGCCAAACAGTGGCTCCAACAGGCTGGTCCAGAATTTTACTGTGTGGGTATACAGGCGCTGGTTCCAAGGTGGCGTAAGGCAGTTGAGAGGCATGGAAATTATGTGGAGAAATGAAAATATTGTTCCTCAAAGATGTATCTACACACAGTGAAACTTTCAAACATGTAGAATAAAAGATGGATTTAAAAAAAATAGTGTGCGTTTCTTTTGAAGTGACCCTTGTATCTACCATTGACACTTTATTTTAGTTCTCTAACAAATTTACTAATTTAGGAGAAAGTTCAATAAAGCCGTTCACTTTCCTCGCAGTTAAGAAATACCTGAATGTAGTTATAAGTCTCACGAAGTGGCAACACCTGCACTTAAATTCTCAGGCCAACAGTCAGGAAACTGTCTCTTATTTTGGACAGTCAACAGGTTTTTATATTCATATTCTCTTTGTTTCAGGTGCTGTGATCGTGTATCTCATGCCTCTTGATGACGGACTCTAGAGTTTCCTTAACATGAAGAAGGCACAAAACTACGTAATGGCTGTAAACAATCTTTAGCTGCAATGTTATGAACAATGGACCACTTTCTTTCCTGTCACCTACACAATTTAATAATTCTTACTAGCTTATTTTGCAGTAACAGCATATCCTTTATGAATTACCTGAGAGCTGAAGTCCATAAACCGTGAGCAAAATGTTTTACTAGGCATAGTTAGTTAGTTAGTTAGATGGCTGTGTGTTCCATTGATAAATCGCACGGTATAGTAGCTGTTATGATGTGGACAAGAAATGCAGATATGAAATAAGATTTTTTAAAATAGGTATGTATTACAGTTCGGTGTTAAAGATTACTATTTCTATTATTTACCCCTTCTATGACCTGGCGCAACATGCATATACTATATTTATAGATTTATTTATTCCTATTCAAGAACTCATCTACAAAATAGGAGTTGTCAAGCAGATACGATTTCAGTTTATTTTTGAAGCTATTACTGCTGTCTAACAGACATTTTATTTCATCTGGTAATTTGTCAAAAAATTTTATAGAAGCATATTTTACCCCTTTCTGTGCCAAAGATAGGCTGAGTAAAGGATAGGGCAAGTCTTTCTTTTTCTGGTGTTATAATCATGAATGTGACTCTAGTTTTTAAACTGGTCCATGTTGTTGAGAACAGATTTCATTAGTGAGTAAAAGTACTGTGAGGCTGTTGTAAGAATTCCCAATCTTTTAAAAAGATGCCTATAGGACGTGTGACTATGAATCCCACATATTATTCTAACAACTTTCTTTTGAGCAGTGAATACTTTTTGTCTAAGTGTTGAGTTATCCCAAAATATTATTTTGCGTGACATTAGATGTGAAAGTATGCAAAGTATGGTAGCTTACTAATTTCTACGTCCTCAAAATTGGCAACTATTCTTATTGCAAAAGTTGCTGATCTTAGTCACTTTAGAGATTCAAAATATGAATTTTCCAATTAAGGTTCTCATCTGTATGTACACCCAAAAACTTAGTATGCTCTACCCTGTCTACTGTTGACCCTGTCTTCTGTTGATGTGTTATATTTGTTGAAGGAACCGTACTTTTTGCAGCAGAAAATTGGATGTACTGTGTTTTTTTTTTTTTTCAATGTTTGAAGCAAGCCCATTTGCAGGAAACCAATTAATGACTCTTTCAAAGGCCTTATTTGTATCATTTTTTGGAGTTTCTTTTACTAGATTGATAATGATGGTTGTATCATCAGCAAACAGCGTCAGTTCAGCATCTTGTTTCAGATAGGAAGGGAGGTCGTTCACATATATCAAGAATAGAAGGGGACACATGATTGAACCCTGTGGAACACCTAATGTAATTTCACCCCATTTAGATGAAGTGGCAAACTTATTTAAATTATTTGACTCGTATAAAGAAACTTTTTGTTTCCTGTTCTGTAGGTATGACTTAAACCACTAATATGCCTTTCCATTTACACAATAGAATTGTAATTTCTGTAACATAATCTCATGGTCCTCATAAACAAATCTTTTGGACAAGTCACAGAAAGTTCCTACTGGTGACATTTTACTGTTTAAAGACTCTATAATGTGGACAGCGAAATAGTATATTGATGTCTGAGTGGAACAGCATTTTTGAAATTCGAACTGTGATTTACTAAGTATCCCATTACTGTTGAGATGCCTAACTACTCTTGAGTACATTACTTTCTCGAAGATTTTCGAACATGCTGTCAGCAAGAATACTGGACGTTTATTATTGACATCTGTGGTGTCCCTCTTTTTGTAGGGAGGCTTGACAATGGCATATTTTAACTTGTCTGGGAAAATACCTTGAGTTAGTGATGCATTACAGACGTGACTCAGAACAACAGCTGTAACTGCTTCACATTGTTTTCATATCTTATTGGAGATGTCATCTACTCCAGCAGAACATTTGTTTTTCAAAGATTTAATAATCTTATTTATTTCACAAGTGGTAGTTAGGTGAAAATTAATCTTACTGAAATTTTTCAAAACTGACTCTTCTATGTACTGCCTGGCTTTTTCTTTTTGAACTATTCTCACCAAATTTTCTCCTACCATTAAGAAATGGTTGTTAAATACATTAACTACTTGTGAATTGTTGGTTAGGACCGTCTCATTCTCTTTAGTAGTAATACTATCTACCCCAGTGGTTACTTTTCCTGCCTCCTTTCCAGCAACATTCCATATTGATTTGATTTTATTCCCAGAGTTGTTAATTTATTCTCTAACATACATATTTCTTGATTTCCTTACAACTTTTCTCAGTGTGCTACAATCATTTTTATAGTTTAAAACTACTTCTGGATCTTTACTAGATCTTGCTGTCTCATATAGCTTTCTTCTACTTTCTGAAGACACTTTAATACCTGTAGTAATCCAAGGTTTCTTTGAAGCGTGTGGGGCGTTGCAGTTAGTAATTTTCTTTTATTTATTTATTTATTTATTTGTCCATATAAATCTCTTTTTAAGTACATATATTGTACACAGGATATTGGACAGAAAACCTTTTTAGCTATTGGATTTTCAAATGTCAAACATACATTTTATTAATTTTTATGGCAAACTGGATCTATACAGTTAATAATTACCAATTTTCGAAAATACTGTATATTTATACCTTATTTCTACAATTAAAGATACAAATTACATTTTTTCTTGCATAAAATACTGTGAGATTGAATAGTAGCAGTTTTTCAGAAGGTAGGATGTCACAGACTTTTAAAAGCTTTGTAGTTCAGTAAGAGATTTTATATGCCTTGGTAATCTGTTGTAAAGTTTTGTTCATGCGTGATAAACACCTTTTTGGCATAATGTGGTGTTACAATGATTAATATGTATGTCACTGTCTGACCTGGTACTATAATCATGGACACTTTTGTTTTGAGGGAAAAGGTTTTCTTTTCTCAGTATGCTTTTTTTTGACATGTGTGACTACTTACAGTATATAAATGCAGGGAAGGGGTAGAATCTTTAGATCTCTAAAGAAAGGTTTGTATGATTTTCTGCTGCTCACTTGTTTCATTATTCTTATAATTGCCTTTTGTTTCCTGAAAACTGTTATGGCCTGATGTACATTTCCCCAGAAAATGATACTGTACTTCAGTATTGATTGTACGCGAGCAAAGAATACAGCCCCAACTGTTTCTGCACTAGTACTGTTGCAAAGAATTCTTACCGCATAGCTCATTTTTGCTAGTTTTGAATTTAGGGCTGTGATATGAGAGTTCCATTTAAGACTTTCCTGAAGAAATTTAGTTTCATTGACAGCACTAATGTTTTGGTTATCTATACATATTACAGGTTGTTGCCGGATTTTTATTTTGATCAGTGTGGAAATTGATGAGTACCGTTTTTTGAGGATTAACTATTAGCCTGTTTCCTTTTGTAATATCTTTTGCAAATGCATTAAGATTTTCTTCATTATTCCCTTAAATCAATAGACTGGTGTCATCTTCAAACAGCACTGGTTCAGAATCCCTAACTTGTGATGGGAAATCATTACTGTAGACCAAAAAAAAGAAAGGGACCTAAAATGGAGCCCTGTGGAACACCATGACTTAATCCACATGCTTCTGAAAGGTGTACCTGGAGTTCCTTTCCTTCTGTATAATTAATTTCAGTTACCTGAGAGCGATATTCCAAATATGATTGAATCCATTGATTTGGCACACCTCTTACAACATTCCAAGAATAGCCCTGAGATATTTCTGTGTTTGTCCACTGCATTTAAGACATGGTTTATCAGATTGACAGTGGCAGTTTCAATTGATCTCTGTGGTCTGAAGCCATGTTAACATCCAGAAGTAATATTAGTCTTGTCGAATGTTGGAAAGGGATATAAATTTATCAAGAAATGTGTTGCATTTATCATTAGAATTTAGCTCATTATATACATCTCCCCAATTAAAAATTATTAAACTTCCTCTGCAGTGTTCTATAGATACCAGGTTGAGCAACCTCACACTTTTACTTAATGGTTTCTGAACTGTACACACTGTTAGATGTTGTAAGTTAATTAGTTGTGCAGGAAGGCATGTGTTTGTTTTATATCCTCTTTCTGTACAAATACATTTTCTATTAGAGTGCTACTATCTTGAGATATATGTGTAGGGAAACTGACCACTGATTCTAAGTTATATGTTGTTAATAACACTTCTAGTTCACGTTTTCTATCAGAGTTACTTAGAAAGTTTACATTGAAATCACCACAGGTCAATAACTTCTTCTTTTTGTCCGACAGACAGCATAATAATGAGTCAAACTTTTTTATGCAAAGCTCCCAGTTTCCTTATGGGGATCTGTACACTGTTGCTAATATCAATACTACATTATCTAGCTGAAGTTCACGTGCACAAACCTCAAAGTACCGATGAACACAAAATTTGCTTACTTCTACAGTTTTGTATTTATACCCTTGTTTTATGAAAATGGCAACTCCTCCTTTATCCACCCTAGATCTAAAAGTGAAAAGATGCTAAATTATACCCCTTTATACTGACACTATCCACCCCCACAGTTACCTGGTGTTCAGACAGACAGAGTATATCATGCTCATTCTTATTTTTGAGATCATCTAGACACACTAATAACTCATCTACTTTATTTTTTATTCATCTGATAAGTGATGAACTAAGTTGATACTCCCTTGGCTTTGCCCCTATTTACTATACATGAAATTTCTTTTATTTTATCTTGATTGTTGTCTGTCTGGACTTTGGCATTTATCTAAAAACCTGTCTGCCTGGACCCATTAACCACAGGGATCACCCCTTGTCAGACTGTTGCCCCCCTTACAGTTTCTGCTAAAAGAGAAACTAACTTACTTTTCCCCTTCCTATTCAGGTGGAGGACATGTGTAATATTTCCCCACCTACCAATAGCGTTAAGTGCAACAACACTTATGTGAGATTTTGCTGGTGTCTAGGGTATCCTGTTCAGCTCAGTGTTAACATGCCTTACAGGAGTGTTTACCCAGTGCTGGTACTCCGCACCTAATTTCTCCTTAAGATTCTTGCCCACACCCCTGCCATGACTGGTGCCTATAAGCAGAATTCTTCTTTTCCTATTTGATCCCGACCTCTCTTTTTTCTTTAAGCTAATACTCTGCTTCAATTTACTATCGACTACATCTGGATGAGGCCCTTCCTCCACTTCAGATAGCAAGCCAAACTGATTTAATGTTTGTATTGCTGGAGTTTCTCAAGTGTTTTCACTTTTTTGCAGTTTGCTTGCTACCCTTTTCCAGTTCACAGTCTCCTTTTTCCTCCCTTAACCTACATAACTCCAAGTTCGCGTTCTCTAATTCAGCCTTAAGGGCACAAATTTTTGTCTTGCGTTCAGCGATTTTTCTGTCGTTTCTACATAACCTGCACTGCCATGGAAGAGCCACATTTTCTACCCTCGTTTCCTCGCCGCTACATTTGCCCCAAGTAAACCAATACTTACACTCTACACGGAACACTCCCTCTTTCAAATTTCTTCAGCAACCACCACATTTGTCGCATATGGTTTCATAGAAAAATTTAACATAAAAGAAGAGAATAATTTGGCAGAAGCCCACAGCAGTTTCGTAACCTGTAGTAATCCGTAAATAAGCACTAATGTAAACCAACTTATAAACTTACTTCCAAAAGTTTTAACTATCTAAACTCTGTATGGCAGAAAAAAAAATTAATTTGGCTTTGAAGCTATAACTCTAGACAAAAACGAAAATCTACACTCGCGCGAAATGTAACCCTAAAACACTTAAACAAAGTTACCGGCTACCGGCCTTTACGAAATACTTCCTTTTCGATGTAAATAAGGTCACTAGGTCAGGAAAATGAAACCTTTAATAGCTACGCTCGAGAAGAAATACGCTACTCTAAAATATATTATTTATTGTAATCTGACAATATGTGCCTTACAAAACATGAAATCTAGCATCATTAGAGCCATGTTATAAGTCTCCAAATTAACATGGTACTAAAATCAGTCGTTTTATTCGTGGTGACAGATTGTTCTGCTGTGCAGCCCAAGGCATAGATTAAGTTGAAAGTTGATAATCTGATTGTGAGTTGGAGTAGCCAACGAATGTGAATGCCGAATAAAGGGTGTGATAACAAAGAGACCTATATGTTTTCATTCGCACCATACCATCGGGCGATTTGGGCCTCACGCCAATTGTACCATACTCTTTTTAGTTGGTCGTATTGCAGTGAGCTTCGACGTATTGCACCATTGCGGGCTCGAGAACATCTTTGACACGGGCAGACACAGTACAGTGTTTGGCGCTAAGTTCAGAAAATTAGTGTTTTGATTGTGATGTTTTGAATTGTTGAGTTTTTCGTACAGGAATGTGCAGATCATTCTGCCATGTCAGTAGCACTTTTGCCATCGTCTACAATCAGGCTAGTGACCACGACACAAATAATTACAACGGTGTCGAGTGTTGTGAAAGAATTAATTGAAAATTCATTGGATGCTGGTGCTACAAACATAGAAGTTAGATTGGCAAGTGATCGCTTGAACTCTTGTTTTACAATAACTAGTACATCTTGCTGTTACGGTCACGGCAATAACGCTTCGTTATTGATTTCAGGAAAGAAACGGTCTGGAGAAAATAGAGATAAAGGATAATGGTTGTGGAATCAAACCATCTGATGTTGCAAATGTTTGCCTTTCATCTTATACTTCCAAAATACAGAACTATTCCGATCTCGGTGAGTTATTTGTTCGTCATCCTCTAAAAGTGACAGGTTCTACATTATAGCTACAGCTCACAATTATAATCAGTGAGACATGGAAATGTTGTTGTCGTCTTCAGTCCTGAGACTGGTTTGGTGCAGCTGTCCATGCTACTCTTTCCTGTGCAAGCTTCTTCATCTCCCAGTACCTACTGCAACCTACATCCTTCTGAAGCTGCTTAGTGTATTCATCTCTTGGTCTCCCTCTATGATTTTTACCCTCCACACTGCCCTCCAATACTAAATTGGTGATTCCTTGATGCCGCAGAACGTGTCCTACCAACTGATCCCTTCTTCTAGTCAAGTTGTGCCACAAACTCCTCTTCTCCCAAATTCTATTCAATACCTCCTCATTAGTTATGTGATCTACCCATCTAATCTTCAGCATTCTTCCGTAGTACCACATTTCGAAAGCTTCTATTATCTTATTGTCCAAACTGTTTCACTTCCATACATGGCTACACTCCAGACAAATACTTTCAGAAACTACTTCCTGACACGTAAATCTATACTTCATGTTAACAAATTTCTCTTCTACAGAAACGCTTTCCTTGCCATTGCCAGTCTACATTTTATATCCTCTCTACTTCGACCATCATGTTATGTTGCTCCCCAAATAGCAAAACTCCTTTACTACTTCAAGTGTCCCATTTCCTAATCTATATCCCACAGCATCACCCGATTTAATTGGACTACATTCCATTATCCTCGTTTTGCTTTTGTTGATGTTCATCTTATATCCCCCTTTCAAGACACTGTCCATTCCGTTCAACTGCTCTTCCAAGTCCTTTGCTGTCTCTGGCAGAATTGCAATGTCATCGGCGAACTTCAAAGTTTTTATTTCTTCTCCATGGATTTTAATGCCTACTCCGAATTTTTCTTTTGTTTCCTTTACTGCTTGCTCAATATACAGATTTAATAACATCAGGGAGAGGCTACAACCCTGTCTCACTCCTTTCCCAACCACTGCTTCCCTTTCCTGTTCCTCGACTCTTATAACTGCCATCTGGTTTCTGTACAAATTGTAAATAGCCTTTCGCTCCCTGTATTTTACCCCTGTCACTTTTAGAATTTGCAAGAGAGTATTCCAGTCAACATTGTCAAAAGATTTCTCTAAGTCTTAAAATAAGTCGTAAGGTCAGTATTTCCTCACGTGTTCCAGTGTTTCTACGGAATACAATCTAATCTTCCCCGATGTCGGCTTCTACCAGTTTTTCAATTTGTCTGTAAAGAATTCGTGTTAGTATTTTGTAGCTGTGACTTATTAAACTGATAGTTCGGTAATTTTCACATCTGTCAACACTTGCTTTCTTTGGGATGGGAATTACTATACTCTTCTTGAAGTCTGAGGTTATTTCGCCTGTCTCATACATCTTGCTCACCATATGGTAGTTTTGTCAGGATTGGTTCTCCCAAGGCCGTCAGTAGTTCTAATGGAATGTTGTCTACTCCGGGGGCCTTGTTTCGACTCAGGTCTTTCAGTGTTCTGTCAAACTCTTCACGCAGTATCGTATCTCCCATTCATCTTCATCTATATCCTCTTCCATTTCCATAATATTGTCCTCAAGTACATCACCCTTGTACAGACCCTCTATATACTCCTTCCACCTTTCTGCTTTCCCTTCTTTGCTTCTGGGTTTCCATCTGAGCTCTTGATATTCATACAAGTGATTCTCTTTTCTCCAAAGGTCTCTTTAATTTTCCTGTATGCAGTATCTATCTTACCCCAAGTGATACATGCCTCTACATCCATATATTTGTTCTCTAGCGTCCGATCCCACGTGTCGGCTTTGACTCGTGACATAAGGGTATTTTGGTGTGTGATGTCGTGACGGCGCGGAGTTTGGTTTGTAAGTGTGGCGTGTTTCTAGATGTCGTCATGTTATGGTTTGTTGTGCCCTCTGGTGGTACGTTCAGGGCTTTCATTTGTGTGGTGTAATGGGCTCAGTTTGCTCTTGCTCATTATACAGAATTGTTCGAGTGTTGGCTGTGTTTGTAGTGGAATTCGTTTCAGTGAGTTAACGATTTTGTGGATTTGTGTGAAGGTTGATTTGGTGTTGTTAGCTGTACATCGTGGGGTAATTTTAGTAAAATTAAGTGGTCGGGATTTTTGTTCAGGAATGGATATGACGGATAAAATTAATAGCACGCGTCCGAGGGAAATGATGGGGAACACCACTTTGGAACTGATAACGTTTTTGCAGCTGTTCAGTTTAATTGCCGAGGTCGTGAAGTGCTCCATTTGTGGCGAAGAAATGATTTCGCTAACTTCCGGCGTTTCGGACCAGGGACGGCTATATGTGGCGTTGTCGAAAGGGTGACATTTGGCCTTCCATACAGCGTGGTTCCTGGTTCGAGAAGTCTAGGTTGGGCATGCGCGATATTGTACTGGTGACTTATTATTTATGTTATAGATCCCCACTCAGTTTTTGTGTGCATGAGACTGGTGTGAGTGAGAGGAGTCTTCATGATTGGTTTTCTTTTTTTCGTGAAGTGTGTTCAGAGTTCATTAAGTACAGGGGTAAGCTGGGGGGGGGGGGGGGGCATGTGGTTGTTGTCGAGGTGGACAAATCACAGTTTGGGAAAAGGAAGTATGGGAGGGGTTAAGTCTGTGGTTGGTGTGTGGGTGTGGGGGGCTGCTGTTCCGGGGGGTGGGTGTTCTGAATGTGTGTTTAGGGTTGTGAAAGGGAGGTCTGAGGTGGAATTAGTGGGGGTTAATTGAGGAGTACATAGAACTGGGGTCCACAGTAGTTTCAGATACATTTTCTTCATATAGGGGGTTGGGTGAGAGGGGATTCAATCATTTAGTCGTTAACCATAGCTTAGAGTTCAAAAATTATAAGACAGGGGCTGGCGCAAATACAATAGAGGGGATGTGGGGGTCTGTTAAGTCAGTTCTTGGAAGGGGGAAGAGACACTCTTCCAACCTTCAGTCTCATTTAGATGAGTACTGTTGGGGGAAGAGTGTCCCTGAGGGCTATTGTCTTTTTTGGGTTTTTTTAAGGGCTGTTAGTAAAATGTATAGGCCGAAAGTGGTTGGTTAGGGTGGCTTATTTCGTGTTAGAGTGTTTGTGAGGTGGGGGGGAGGGGTGGAGTGTGTTTGTTTGTGTTTTAGTTGTGGAGGATCTATTTTGTTGAATTTTTTTTTGTTGAGTTGTAGTGTGTGATTGAGATTTTTTTATGTTGCATTTGGTTTTTGTTTATGGGTTTTATATTTTGTATTTTGGAGGAGATTGGGATGGTTGGGGGGGGGGGGGGGGTTGAGTTGTGGGTGGGTCGGGTTTTTCTTTTGATTGTGTGTGATTGTGGTGGCCAACCTAGTTTGTGGGCGGAACTTTTTTTTTTTTTTTTTAATGTGTTGGAGTCGAGGGAAGTGGTAAATGTTTTATTGGAATGTGTGGCTGTGTATGTTGGTATTGGTATCGGGAGATGTTTCTGAGCTACATAGGTCAAGGGAAGTGTTTGATCCTAATTTATGGGATCGAGAGCTGCTGTTGAGCTATATAGGTCAATGGAAGTGTTCGATTCCAATTTATGAGATCGGGAGCTGCTATTGAGCTATGTAGGTCAAGGGAAGTGTTCAATCCCAATGTGTGGCTGTGAATGAATGTTGGTATTGGTATCGGGAGATGTTTTTGAGCTACATAGGTCAAGGCCCCCCCATGAACCATGGACCTTGCCGTTGGTGGGGAGGCTTGCGTGCCTCAGCGATACAGATGGCCGTACCGTAGGTGCAACGGAGGGGTATCTGTTGAGAGGCCAGACAAACGTGTGGTTCCTGAAGAGGGGCAGCAGCCTTTTCAGTAGTTGCAGGGGCAACAGTCTGGATGATTGACTGATCTGGCCTTGCAACTTTAACCAAAACGGCCTTGCTGTGCTGGTACTGCGAACGGCTGAAAGCAAGGGGAAACTACAGCCGTAATTTTTCCCGAGGACATGCAGCTGTACTGTATGATTAAATGATGATGGCATCCTCTTGGGTAAAATATTCCGGAGGTAAAATAGTCTCCCATTCGGATCTCCGGGCGGGGACTACTCAGGAGGATGTCGTTATCAGGAGAAAGAAAACTGGCGTTCTACGGATCGGAGCGTGGAATGTCAGATCCCTTAATCGGGCAGGTAGGTTAGAAAATTTAAAATGGGAAATGGATAGGTTAAAGTTAGATATAGTGGGAATTAGTGAAGTTCGGTGGCAGGAGGAACAAGACGTCTGGTCAGGTGACTACAGGGTTATAAACACAAAATCAAATAGGGGGAATGCAGGAGTAGGTTTAATAATGAATAGGAGAATAGGAATGCGGGTAAGCTACTACAAACAGCATAGTGAACGCATTATTGTGGCCAAGATAGATACGAAGCCCACACCTACTGAGGTAGTACAAGTTTATATGCCAACTAGCTCTGCAGAAGATGAAGAAATTGAAGAAATGTACGATGAAATAAAAGAAATTATTCAGATAGTGAAGAGAGATGAAAAATTAATAGTAATGGGTGACTGGAATTCGAGTGTAGGAAAAGGGAGAGAAGGAAACATAGTAGGTGAATATGGATTGGGGCTAAGAAATGAAAGAGGAAGCCGCCTAGTAGAATTTTCCACACAGCACTACTTAATCATAGCTAACACTTGGGTTAAGAATCATGAAAGAAGGTTGTATACGTGGAAGAACCCTGGAGATACTAAAAGGTATCAGATAGATTATATAATGGTAAGACAGAGATTTAGGAACCAGGTTTTAAGTTGTAAGACATTTCCAGGGGCAGATGTGGACTGTGACCACAATCTATTGGTTATGACCTGCAGATAAAAACTGAAGAAACTGCAAAAATGTGGGAAATTAAGGAGATGGGACCTGGATAAACTGAAAGAACCAGAAGTTGTACAGAGTTTCAGGGAGAGCATAAGGGAACAATTGACAGGAATAGGGGAAAGAAATACAGTAGAAGAAGAATGGGTAGCTCTGAGGGATGAAGTAGTGAAGGCAGCAGAGGATAAAGTAGGTACAAAGACGTGGGCTGCTAGAAATCCTTGGGTAACAGAAGAAATATTGAATTTAATTGATGAAAGGAGAAAATATAAAAATGCAGTAAATGAAGCAGGGAAAAGGGAATACAAACGTCTCAAAAATGAAATCGACAGGAAGTGCAAAATGGCTAAACAGGGATGGCTAGAGGACAAATGTAAGGATGTAGAAGCTTATCTCACTAGGGGTAAGATAGATACTGCCTACAGGATAATTAAAGAGACCTTTGGAGAGAAGAGAACCACGTGTATGAATATCAAGAGCTCAGATGGCAACCCAGTTCTAAGCAATGAAGGGAAGTCAGAAAGGTGGAAGGAGTATATAGAAGGTTTATACAAGAGCGATGTACTTGAGGACAATATTATTGAAATGGAAGAGGGTGTAGATGAAGACGAAATGGGAGATACGATACTGCGTGAAGAGTTTGACAGAGCACTGAAAGACCTGAGTCGAAACAAGGCCCCCGGAGTAGACAACATTCCATTAGAACTACTGACGGCCTTGGGAGAACCAGTCCTGATAAAACTCTACCAGCTGGTGAGCAAGATGTATGAGACAGGCGAAATACCTGCAGACTTCAAGAAGAATATAATAATTCCAATCCCAAAGAAAGCAGGTGCTGACAGATGTGAAAATTACCGAACTATCAGTTTAATAAGCCACGGCTGCAAAATACTAACGCGAATTCTTTACAGACGAATGGAAAAACTGGTAGATGCGGACCTCGGGGAGGATCAGTTTGGATTCCGTCGAAATGTTGGAACACGTGAGGCAATACTGACCTTACGACTTATCTTAGAAGAAAGATTAAGAAAAGGCAAACCTACGTTTCTAGCATTTGTAGACTTAGAGAAAGCTTTTGACAATGTTGACTGGAATACTCTCTTTCAAATTCTAAAGGTGGCAGGGGTAACATACAGGGAGCGAAAGGCTATTTACAATTTGTATAGAAACCAGATGGCAGTCATAAGAGTCGAGGGGCATGAAAGGGAAGCAGTTGTTGGGAAAGGAGTGAGACAGGGTTGTAGCCTCTCCCCGATGTTATTCGATCTGTATATTGAGCAAGCAGTAAAGGAAACAAAAGAAAAATTTGGAGTAGGTATTAAAATTCATGGAGACGAAGTAAAAACTTGAGGTTCGCCGATGACATTGTAATTCTGTCAGAGACGGCAAAGGACTTGGAAGAGCAGTTGAACGGAATGGACAGTGTCTTGAAAGGAGGATATAAGATGAACATTAACAAAAGCAAAACGAGGATAATGGAATGTAGTAAAAGTAAATCGGGTGATGCTGAGGGAATTAGATTAGGAAATGAGACACTTAAAGTAGTAAAGGAGTTTTGCTATTTAGGAAGTAAAATAACTGATGATGGTCGAAGTAGAGAGGATATAAAATGTAGACTGGCAATGGCAAGGAAAGCGTTTCTGAAGAAGAGAAATTTGTTAACATCGGATATAGATTTATGTATCAGGAAGTCGTTTCTGAAAGTATTTGTTTGGAGTGTAGCCATGTATGGAAGTGAAACATGGACGATAAATAGTTTGGACAAGAAGAGAATAGAAGCTTTCGAAATGTGGTGCTACAGAAGAATGCTGAAGATTAAATGGGTAGATCACATAACTAATGAGGAAGTATTGAATAGGATTGGGGAGAAGAGAAGTTTGTGGCACAACTTGACTAGAAGAAGGGATCGGTTTGTAGGACATGTTTTGAGGCATCAAGGGATCACAAATTTAGCATTGGAGGGCAGCGTGGAGGGTAAAAATCGTAGAGGGAGACCGAGAGATGAGTACACTAAGCAGATTCAGAAGGATGTAGGTTGTAGTAGGTACTGGGAGATGAAGCAGCTTGCACAGGATAGAGTAGCATGGAGAGCTGCATCAAACCAGTCTCAGGACTGAAGACAACAACAACAACAACAACAATAGGTCAAGGGAGGTGTATGATCCTAATTTATGGGATCAGGAGCTGCTGTTGAGCTATATAGGTCAAGGGAAGTGTCCGATTCCAGATGATATTGTGTTTAGTGATATTTGGGGAGTTTTGTGGTGTTGGTTTTTTTCGTCGTTTTGTGTGGGTTTGTATGAGGGTGGGTGTCTAAATTTGTTTATATTTAGTTTGTCTCCACCCAAAAACCCCCCATTTCCCACACTTGCCTGTTAGTGTCATTAGGCTTTTTGTGGAACGTGTGTGTGTTTGTTTTTTGATGTATTTTCGTCTTCATAATGTGTACGTAGCTACTTTATATGCGCCATATTGGAATCGTGGTTTATGGTCGTTTCCGCCATATTTGTGATGTCATGGGTCAACGAAGACGGGCAGTATTGGACGCTTCCGTATTTCCCCTGATTAGCCATTTTGCACTTCCTGTTGATCACATTTTTGAGACGTTTGTATTTCTTTTTGCCTGCTTCATTTACTGCATTTTATATTTTCTCCTTTCATCAATTAAATTCAGTAGCTCTTCTGTTACCCAAGGATTTCTACTAGCCCTCGTCTTTTTACCTACTGTATCATCTGCTGCTTTCACTACTTCATCCCTCAAACCTACCCATTCGTCTTCTACTGTATGTCTTTCCCCCATTCCTGTCAATTGTTCCCTC
Organism: Schistocerca gregaria; assembly: GCF_023897955.1. Lineage (NCBI taxonomy): Eukaryota > Metazoa > Arthropoda > Insecta > Orthoptera > Acrididae > Schistocerca > Schistocerca gregaria. Next base: position 684,565,136 of record NC_064923.1, read on the forward strand.
ATGCTCTCCCTGAAACTCTGTACAACCTCTGGTTTAGTCAGTTTATCCAGGTCCCGTTGTTGTTGTTGCGGTCTTCAGTTCTGAGACTGGTTTGGTGCAGCTCTCCATGCTACTCTATCCTGTGCAAGCCTCTTCATCTCCCAGTACCTACTGCAGCCTACGTCCTTCTGAATCTGCTTAGTGTATTCATCTCTCTCTCTCCCTCTATGATTTTTACCCTCCATGCTGCCCTCCAGTACTAAATTGGTGATCCTTTGATGCCTCAGAACATGTCCTACCAACCGATCCCTTCTTCTAGTCAAGTTGTGCCACAAACTTCTCTTCTCCCCAATCCTATTCAATACCTCCTCATTAGTTATGTGATCTACCCATCTAATCATCAGAATTCTTCTGTAGCACCACATTTCAAAAGCTTCTATTCTCTTCTTGTCCAAACTATTTATCGTCCATGTTTCACTTCCGTACATGGCTACACTCCATACAAATACTTTCAGAAACGACTTCCTGACATTTAAATCTATACTCGATGTTAACAAATTTCTCTTCTTCAGAAACACTTTCCTTGCCATTGTCAGTCTACATTTTATATCCTCTCTACTTCGGCCATCATCAGTTATTTTGCACCCCACATAGCAAGACTCCTTTACTACTTTAAGTGTCTCATTTCCTAATCTAATTCCCTCAGCATCACCTGACTTAATTCGACTACATTCCATTATCCTTGTTTCCCTTTTGTCAATGTTCATCTTATACCCTCCTTTCAAGACACAGTCCAACCCGTTCATCTGGTGTTCCAAATCCTTTGCTGTCTCTGACAGAATTACAATGTCTTTGGCGAACTTCAAAGTTTTTATTTCTTCTCCATGGATTTTAATACCTACTCCAAACTTTTCTTTCGTTTCCTTTATTGCTTGCTCAATATACAGATTGAATAGCAATGGGGAGAGGCTACAACTCTGTCTCATTCCCTTTCCAACCCCTGCTTCCCTTTCCTGTCCCTCGACTCTTATAACTGCCATCTTCTTTCTGTACAGGTCCCATTTCCTTAAATTCCCACCTTTTTGCAGTTTTTGAGTTTTAATCTATTGTTCATAACCAATAGATTATGGTCGGAGTCCACATTTGCCCCTGGAAATGCCTTACAATTTAAAACCTGGTTCCTAAATCTCTGTGTTACCATTATATAATCTATCTGATACCTTCTAGTAGCCCCAGGCTTCTTCCATGTATACAACCTTTTTTTATGATTCTTGAACCAAGTGTTAGCTATGGTTAAGTTATGCTCTCTGCAAAATTCTACCAGGCGCCTCCTCTTTCATTTGTTGCCCCCAATCTGTTTTCACCTACTACGTTTTCTTCTCTCCCTTTTCCTACTATTGGATTCCAGTCACCCTTGGCTATTAAATTTTCATCTCCCTTCACTACCTGCATAATTTCATTTATCTCCTCACCCATTTCTTCAATTTCTTTGTCATCTGCATAGCTAGTTGGCATATAAACTTGTACTACTGTAGATGGTGTGGGCTTCGTGTCTGTCTTGGCCACAATGATGTGTTCACTATGCTGTTTGTAGTAGCTTACCCGCACTCCTATTTTTTTATTCATTATTAAACCTACTCCTGCATTACCCCCTACTTGATTTTGTATTTATAACCCTGTATTCACCTGACCAAAAGTCTTGTTCCTCCTGCCACCGAACTTCACTAATTCCCACTATATCTAACTTTAACCTATCCATTTCCCTTTTTAAATTTTCTAACCTTCCTGCCCGATTAAGGGATCTGACATTCTACACCCTGATCCATAGAACGCCAGTTTTCTTTCTCCTGATAACGATGTCCTCTTGAGTAGTCCCCGTCCGGAGATCCGAATGGGGGACTATTTTACCTCTGGAATATTTTACCCAAGAGGACGCCATCATCATTTAACCATACAGTAAAGCTGCATGCCCTCGGGGAATAATTATGGCTGTAGTTTCCTCTTGCTTTCAGCCGTTCGCAGATCCAGCACAGCAAGGCCGTTTTGGTTAGTGTTACAAGACCAGATCAGTAAATCATCCCCCCCTGTGGGTTCGGGGGTAAGAATAGGCCCACAGTATTCCTGCCTGTCGTAAGAGGCGACTAAAAGGAGTCTCAAACGTTTTGGCCTTGTGCGATGGTCCCCTAACGGGTTTGACCTCAATCCTTCTAAATTTTCCGAAGAGCGAGCCGATTGGGGAAGGGCGCCTTACAAGGAGCGATGTGTCCATCATGCATTACCATCTCTAGCCAGGTTTGTCGTCATCGCTTAGCAGTCCCGCTCACCTACCATCTCTTGGGCGTGGATTTGTTCTTGGGTCTAGTTTATTGCAGTCTGCTATGCTGTGTCGCTTTATGCGCCAATGACGATATTGGACTACATCACCTGAAATCCAGCACGGTAGCCAGTCCGTAGTGGTGGGGCCGCCATGTACCCTGTTGGTTGTAGCCCCCTGACTACACAGGGATCACTCTGCTGATGCCAGCGCCGTTAACTCCCCACGTATGCCAAGGAGTAGATGCCTATCTCCTTGGGGCATTGGGACTCCCGGCAATGGCCATCCTGCCAGGTGGTCGTTGCTGAGGCTGGGTGGCGCCCGTGGGGAGGGCCCTTGGTCAGAGTAGGTGGCATCAGGGCGGATGACCCGCAATGAAGCGTGGTACATCATTTCTTGCTGGCGGCCAGCCGCCAGCAGTCTCTAAGCGTTCCAGGGCTCAATACAACGCAACTACATATGACCCCAAATCGTTCCCCTCCCTGGCTACACCATGGGAGGAACGAAAGACTAAGGATGCCAGCGAATCATACTCGCCCCGCTACCTGGTGTGTACGAGAGCTGATGGTGAATCCTTTACATCCATGAAGCCTCAGTTCTTTGTCGAGCACTTAGAGGACAAGTTCGGGGAGGTGGAGGGCTTGTCCAAAATGCGCTCGGGCTCGGTTTTGATCAAATCGGCGTCCTTCGCCCAGTCCCGCCGGTTACTAGATTGTAACAAGCTGGGGGATGTTCCGGTTACTATCACGCCCCATAAGAGTCTTAATATGGTCCAGGGCATAATATTCCATCGGGACTTTCTATTGCAGTCCGATGACGAGCTTCGCGCCAATTTAGAGCGGCGAGGTGTCCACTTCGTCTGGGGCGTACATCGTGGTCCAAGGGATAAGCAGGTTGTCACCGGTGCCTTCATCTTGGCCTTTGAGGGTGATACTTTACCTGAGAAGGTCAAGGTGATGGTCTATCGTTGTGGCGTCAAGCCATATATCCCTCCCCCGATGCGGTGCTTTAAGTGCTGGAAGTTCAGGCATATGTCTTCCCGCTGTACTTCCAGCCTCACATGTCGAGATTGTGGACGCCCATCACATCCCAATACTCCATGTGCTCCGCCTCCCATCTGTGTAAACTGCGGAGAGCACCACTCGCCTTGCTCGCCGGCCTGCAGGATCTTCCAGAAAGAGCGCAAAATCATGGAGTATAAGACCCTGGACCGACTGACATACACTGAGGCCAGGCAGAAGTTCGAACACCTCCATCCTGTTCGAATGACTGCCTCTTACACCGCGGCTACTACTGTTATGGCCCCATTAGCTCACCCTCAGACTGCCACCTTTCAGAGCCGGAATGCTACACCTGCCCCCTTGATGGTGGGGGGCACTTCACTCCCTGCTGCTCCTGCTCTACCTGCCTCAGGAGCAGCAACCCCCCAACCATCGGGGACATCAGTCCCCACTTCTAAGCTGGGGAAGCCTGAAACTTCCCCGGCTCGAATAGCACGGAAAGGGTCCCTTGAGTCCCTTCCTTCCCAGGTTTCCGCCTCTGGGAAGGGTGACGTCAGCCAATGGAAGAAAAGCAGACCAGCGGCTGGTCGCAGGGCTTCCCGCTCCTCCTCCGTCCCGGAGACTGACTCGCTGGAGCCCTCCCAGCCAATGAAACCCAAGGACCAGAGAGACAAGACGAAGAAGAAGACCTCTAAGGCCAAGGACCACGCGGTGGCATCCACCCCACTGCTCCCTACAGGCTCTGCGTCCGAGGATAAGGTGGAGATCCGGGCGTCCACTGAGGACCTGGATCTCGCCGGACCCTCGGACACCATGGAAGCAGATTGTACTGGTCCTCCATCGGTGGCAGCAGGTGACCCAGTGGCGTGATCTGCCTCCTCGGCCCCTTCACGCCTTTTTCGGACATGGACAAAGCGATACTCCAGTGGAACTGCAGCGCTTTTTTCCACCACCTCGCTGAGCTTCGCCAACTCATCAGCAGTCACCCTTTCCTCTGCATTGCCCTACAGGAAACTTGGTTTCCGGCAATGCGGACCCCTGCCCTACGTGGGTATCGGGGTTATTACAAGAACCGGGCAGCTTATGAGAGGGTATCTGGTGGAGTCTGCGTCTACATCCTTAACTCTGTCTACAGCGAATGTGTACCTCTTCACACACCTTTAGAGGCTGTCGCTGTAAGGATGTGGATGCCTCAGCCTATTACTGTCTGCAGTTTGTATCTTCCGCCAGATGGTGATGTCTCGCGTCATGTGTTGGCTGCATTGATAGCACAACTGCCTCCTCCTTTTGTGTTACTGGGCGACTTTAACGCCCATAACCCCCTGTGGGGTAGCGCCGCAATTACTGGCCGGGGTAGAGGTGTCGAGACTTTTCTCTCGCAGCTTGACCTCTGCCTCTTAAACACGGGAGAGCCGACACATTTCAGCGTCGTCCATGGCACATTTTCGGCCATCGACCTTTCTATCTGCAGCCCCGGACTTTCACCATCCATCCACTGGAGTGTCCATGATGACTTATGTGGTAGCGACCATTTCCCCATCTTTCTATCACTACCACAGCGTCACTCTTCTGAACGCCCCTCCAGATGGGCTCTGAATAAGGCTGATTGGGGCTTGTTCTCCTCTCTCGCCACTATCGCACCTCCTTCCCCTGACACCATTGATGCGGTGGTTCAGTCGGTCACCACCGGCATCGTTTCTGCGGCGGCATCTGCGATTCCCTGTTCATCCGGGTCCCCTCGGCGGAGGACTGTGCCTTGGTGGGCGCCCGAGATCGCAGAGGCGATTAGAGATCGCCGGCGGGCTCTTCAACGCCATAAGCGGCACCCGTCCTTGGAGAACCTCATCGTTTTTAAACAGCTCCGTGCCCGTGCCCGACGCCTTATTCGCCAACGGAAGCAGGAGTGCTGGGAACGGTATGTTTCCACCATTGGCGTCCGTACCTCTGCATCGCAGGTTTGGGCTAAGATTAGGCGACTCCATGGCTATCGGCCGCCTGTCTCTGTCCCTGGGCTTTCGCTGAATGGAGTGGTGTGTACTGACTCCGACACGATTGCGGACCGGTTAGCAGCGCATTTTGCTCACTGTTCCGCATCTACGAATTACCCACTGGCCTTCCGCTCCCGGAAAGAGCGGTTGGAAAGTTGGAGGCTTTCCTTTCACACGCGCCACGCGGAGTCGTACAATGCTCCTTTCAGCGACTGGGAATTCCAGAGTGCCCTATCTGCTTGCCCTGATACGGCTCCTGGGCCAGACCGCATCCACAGCCAGATGCTGAAACACCTCTCTGTGAATTGCCAGCGACGCCTCCTAGATGTTTTCAACCGCATCTGGGTTGAGGGTGTGTTCCCGTCTCAATGGTGAGAAAGCATCGTCCTCCCCGTGTTGAAACCTGGCAAGAACCCGCTGGAGGTGGACAGCTACCGCCCCACAAGCCTCACCAACGTTCTTTGCAAGTTGCTAGAACGTATGGTGAGCCGGAGGTTGAGTTGGCTCCTCGAGTCTCGAGGCCTTCTGGCTCCGTCTCAGGGTGGGTTCCGTAAAGGCCGCTCTGCCGTCGATAATCTGGTCTCCCTAGAGTCTGCCGTCCGTACAGCCTTTGCACGCTGCCAACATCTGTTTGCCGTCTACTTCGACATGCGGAAGGCGTACGATACGACTTGGCGATATCACATCCTGGCCACACTTCATGGGTGGGGTCTTCGAGGCCTGCTCCCGATTTTTATTCAGAATTTTCTGTCGTCTCGTTCCTTCCGCGTGCAAGTTGCTGCGTCCCATAGTTCCTCCCGGGTCCAGGAGAACGAGGTCCCACAGGGGTCTGTCCTCAGTGTCTCCCTGTTTTTAATTGCGATCAATGGGCTCGCTGGGGCGGTGGGATCGTCCGTCGCAGCTTCGTTGTATGCAGACGACTTCTGCCTCTACTACAGCTCCGCTGGCATTGCAGTTGCTGAGCGCCAGCTGCAGGGCACTATCCGCTTGGCGCAGTCGTGGGCTGTAGCGCACGGCTTCCAGTTTTCGGCCGCAAAGACCTGCGTTATGCATTTCTGCCGGCGTCGCACGGTTCACCCTGAGCCACGTCTTTACCTTGACGGTGAACCTCTTGCTGTGGTAGAGACGCATCGGTTCTTGGGACTGCTATTTGATGCCCGGTTGACTTGGCTGCCTCATATTAGGCAGCTTAAACAAACATGCTGGCGGAATTTAAACGCTCTCCGTTGCCTTAGCCACACCGGATGGGGTGCCGATCGGTCCACCCTTCTCCGGCTGTATCAAGCGCTGATCCAGTCCCGCCTTGATTATGGGTGTGTGGCTTATGGTTCGGCATCGCCATCAGCGTTGCAATTGCTGGATCCCATCCATCAGTGTGGGATCCGACTCACCACAGGAGCATTTCGGACAAGCCCTGTTGACAGCTTACTTGTGGAGGCTGGTGTTCCTCCATTGCGCGACCGACTTCTGGCCGCTTATGCTGCCCACGTTTGTAGCTTGCCAGGGCATCCCAACTACCGTCTCCTGTTCCCGCACTCGATCGTCCATCTTCCAGACAGGCGGCCCCGGTCAGAGTGTACGATCGCGGTTCGCATCCGGGCTCTACTGTGTGGGATTGAGTTTTTTCCTCTCCCGCCTGTATTCCGGGCCAATCTCCGTCTGCCCCCTTGGTGTGTGCGCCGACCATGCATTCGGCTGGATTTGGCACAGGGTCCGAAAGACTCGGTCCCTCCTCCGGCCCTCCGCCGCCACTTTGTTTCTCTCCTTGCCGAGTTTCCCGGATCTGCCGTGGCCTATACCGACGGTTCGATGGTCTCTGGTCGCACTGGTTACGCTCTTACTCTAGAGGATCATTGTGAGCAACGGTCGCTGGCACCCGGGAACAGTGTATACACTGCCGAGTTGGTTGCCATCTATCGCGCCCTAGAGTATATCCGCTCCCGCTCAGGTGAGTCCTTTGTCATCTGTAGTGACTCCCTGAGTGGTTTACGAGCTCTTGACCAGTGCTTTCCTCATTCCCGTCTGGTGATGGCCATCCACGAGTCGCTCCATGCTCTTGCCCGTTGCGGCCGCTCCGTGGTCTTTGTTTGGACCCCAGGTCATGTCGGCATCCCGGGCAATGAGCGGGTTGACACGCTGGCTAAACAGGCAGTGAGTTCACCGGCTCTGGAACTCGCCCTTATGGAGTGTGATCTCCTGTCACTTTTGCGCCAGAAAGTGCTTGGTGCCTGGGGTGACGAGTGGCGCACCCTCCCCACGCCCAACAAACTTCGGGCGGTGAAGGAGACGACCGGTGTGTGGTGCTCCTCCATGCGGGCCTCTCGGAAGGACTCTGTCGTCCTCTGCCGGCTGCGCGTTGGCCACACGTGGCTGACGCACGGCCATTTGTTGTGCCGGGAGGACCCACCGCTATGTCGCTGCGGGGCAGCTCTGATGGTGGTCCACATTTTGGTGGACTGCCCGCTTTTAACAGGACTCAGGCAGACGTTTGCGCTGCCTGATACCCTCCCTGCCCTTTTATGTGATGACGTTGCTATGGCGGACCTCGTGTTGAGTTTTATTCGGGCAGGGGGTTTTTATCGTATGATTTGAGTGTTTGTCCTTTTCTTTCCTGTATTGACTTGGGCCTTTGGCCTGTGGTTTTAAATTGTGGGCTTTAGTGTCATTTGGTGGTTGGCTTTTCCTTATTTTCATGGTCGGCCAACCACCTTCACACTCGGTGTGATTTTAGTTCCGTTTGTCTGGTCTTTGTCTGTCTTTCTTGTATTGTGTCGTCCCTTGTCTCAGTTCTCCGTTTTTTAACGACTGACAGTTTTTATTTCGTGTGATTTTATCGTGGAACAAGGGACCGATGACCTTAGCAGTCTGGTCCCTTCAATCCCACACCCAACCAACCAATCAGTCAATCATCCAGACTGTGGCCCCTGTAACTACTGAAAAGGCTACTGCTCCTCTTCAGGAAACTCATGTTTGTCTGGCCTCTCAATAGATACCCCTCCGGTGTGGTTGCACCTACGGTACGGCCATCTGTATGACTGAGGCACGCAAGCCTCCCCACCAACGGCAAGGTCCATGGTTCATGGGGGGGACTTGGAAATGAATATAAGTAAACAAAGGTTAGCAAGATGGAACCGTAAAGTATGTGCAGGTAGGACTCCCACTGGCCTGAGTTTGGACTTTATTAACGAAGTACTCAAAAAAGTGTGGTTGAATAGGGGGAGGAGGATGTGGCTTCAGAGTGTATGAAGACCATTAAGAAACTAGTGAAATAAAAGAATACCCAGGGAGCAAGAAAACTCCCTAGGATGCTGTTGAAATTTGTAAACTAAGGTAACACGGTAATGCAAGTAGGGAGAAGTACAAATCTAAGGAAATAGTGTGTGGCAACAAGGACATTGACAGAATTATGTGGAGAACAGAAACTAGACGAAATGTTTTGCCTGTAGCGTGTTACTGCTTTTATTATTAGGCAAGTAGTGGTATGAAAATATTAGTTACTCCAGCCGGCATTTCTGTGGCCAGTGAATGGATGCAAATATTTGCTAAAAACAATTGTGACTGTTGTTGCAGGTGGACTCTCTACATATGGATTTAGAGGAGAGGCACTTTCTTCTTTGTGCCAGGTGTCAAGTATTACAATCACGACAAAGACTGCCAGTGACAACATTGCAATGACCTATATGATCAGTCAAGATGGAAGTATCTTAAACTCAAGACCCTCTCATTTTGGCAATGGTATATTCTGAACTATTGTGTCATCTTATTGTACTGTTTTTATGAAAAGTGCCCATACAATTGGTTATAGGTAGTTTCTGCATCATAATTATACACTCATCCCTTAATCTTAAGTTTCAGGCACCCACATTGTGGTGACAGATCTTTTTAAGAATCTGCCTGTACGCAAACAATATCTAAGCAATTCACGAAATGCTGCTGAAGACATTAGAAGAACTGAACAAATTGTGAAAAGCATTGCAGTAATCCATCCGGAAGTGCGAATTACTTTTTGCCATAATAAGTGCAGTCTGTGGCAGAAACCAGTGGTGGCTACACTACAAGAATCATACATGCAAATTTTTGGTTACAGTATTTCAAGCAATTTAGAACAGCTGGCCCTTCGCAAGGAACAGGTGACATATTTATGCATCTTTATTACCTAATGATTTTTCTGTCTATTATTTTAGTTGACACGTGATAATTTATTAGTAAAGGAAGATATCTTCCAAAGAGAGTCAACAAATGCTTAATGTCAGAGTTGACAGTGGCTGCTGTCTCATTTGTGTGTGTGTTTCAGTTGCTCATACAAAATCCATGAACTGTTGTAACTGGTATTTCTTACATGATCTGCCAGTAACAGTCTGCTAAACAATGTATGGTTGTATTACTTGTATTGTGTCTCTGGTGATTTCATTTGTAATTTACATTTGTAGATGTCGTGTATGTTTAGTATATTACTTCTTTTTTTCCTCTTGTGAATGGTTGCGTACATTGTGTTTTGTACTAGATCTGTATGAGTCTACTGGAAATGGCAAGTGTGTTGAAGGTTGCGATACTGCCATTTTGCTTTGACCAGTGACCTCTTCTGTGGAGGTTGTAGACGTAGACTTATCTGTCTAGTTTAGGGGAGCAGTTTTGGTTGTACGGGTATGGATCAGATCCAAGTACACATTTACATTGTCAGCTGAACACAGTAATGACAACACACACCACATAATTATCAAGGTAAGTAATTACGCATTGTCTACCATCATCCACTGTGTGTTGTTTTCATGTTTGTCAAGTGGAATTATGCGCACCACCATAGGTGATGTTGCGGAGACAAGGCTCTTTATTCCTTGCTTTTCACTTACCTTCGAAAAGACCAGTGACCTCTTCTGTGGAGGTTGTAGACGTAGACTTATCTGTCTAGTTTAGGGGAGCAGTTTTGGTTGTACGGGTATGGATCAGATCCAAGTACACATTTACATTGTCAGCTGAACACAGTAATGACAACACACACCACATAATTATCAAGGTAAGTAATTACGCATTGTCTACCATCATCTACTGTGTGTTGTTTTCATGTTTGTCAAGTGGAATTATGCGCACCACCATAGGTGATGTTGCGGAGACAAGGCTCTTTATTCCTTGCTTTTCACTTACCTTCGAAAAGACTGTACGTAGTTCCTTATATCTTGACTACTTACTCATCATTAACTGTTTCAGCCATTTAAAAGGTGATTCTGCACTCAAGCAAAATGTCTCACAAATTTTAATAAGTGAGTTGAATGCAGCTGTTCAGTTTTCCAATAAATAAAGTTATTGTTCCGTGTAATTCAGAAAGTGGATAATTTACACAGACTAGCAAGCTTGGAAGATACAGACCTAACAAAGTGTAACAGTCCTTATCACAGCTGCACTGACAACTGGTGACCCCAACGTAATCTGAGCCTAAAAAACTAAACAGAAAAAACGAGCACAAAATGCAAGTATTGCAATTAGCCACGTTCTTGCTACTGTTCTGGTCATACAGTCTTGTACTTCGGTTTTCTCAAGTGGAGGCAAGTTTTCATGATGCAGATGATTCAACAATGTTTTCCTTGGTAGTGAGCCAACTAGACTCTTAATGTGCTTAGGAAGTTCAAGATATAACCACGCTACTGGTGGAATAATCTTATAGGAAGCTAAAAACTGAGCTCATCCGAAGAGTAGCTTCTTCATGAGAAGAAAGCATCCAACAAGTGCTCACACAAGATGATGTCGAGGGATTGTAAGTTGCCTCAGTACTTTGGGCACTTGCAGAGCAAGTGGACATTGGTACTGTTCCTTACAACCTGTGATGTCACTGGACACCACTACAGAAATTGTGGACCATGTATAGGAGACTATCATTCTCACACAAGTTAGCACCATGGTAGGGCCAAGCAGCGGTCACACACACTGATTGATTTGCTGGTGGTGAAGGTAGACATTCTGTGCAAACAGCTCAGTGAACTACTGTCTCGATGAGGTACCAGCAGGGTCAGAAGACGTAATCATTGCAGATACAGGAATCGATTCTTGAATAACATCACGTCTTGTAAGTTAGGTACCATCAGAAGTTTGGTGAGCAGGTACAAAAGTGCATAAGTCTGAGCTTGTTCTGAAATACCAGTTGCAGTCGAGCTTAAGTGCAGCTGAGTGCTGGACAGGATCACAGTGCCTGTGTATTAGTTACAGGAGGTCTGGACTAAAGGATCTAGTAGATACAGATTTGGATTTGAAGATATTGCTGTGGACCTTGGTTCATCTCTGTTGACCACTGACCATGTTCTTCTTGTCAGCTGCTAACAATTCCAAGATATCAATGATGGAACTCAGTGAGTGGAATTGGACTTCGCACTATGCTGTGCATTGGTCTGGCACTTCACTCTCGTTGATGTCTCAGAGCCAGTCATGAGCACGGATTCCCCACCATACTGCTAGCTGATGCTGGATGTGGTGAATTCCTGACCTGTGGACAGCGTGACAGGCATAGCTTCAATTGGGTTCAGCTGTGGCACGACCACACAGAGTGCCAAACTAATGCAAATGAAGGACTGTAATTATGCTACTATATTACTCCGATATCCAGCACTGTCTAGGCCCCCTGGATCTCCAAATCAGGTGCAGCATAATACTGTGGATTTTATTAAAACCATGAACAGCCCACCAGTATCATGTAGACCTAGACATTTGGCACCAAACCACATTGTAGTAGCTAATGTCAAGTTGCCACATGTTAAAAGAAGGCATTATCCGACCATCAAGTGGCCCATGCTCATCTCTGGTGCACCTGGTTCATAAGAAGAGTGGAGCATGTCGTCCATGCAGTGATTATAGAATGCTTAATGCATGAGACAAATCGGACTTTACCCAGTTCCATTGTTGTGAGATGATAACCATGTCTTATGTGGTGCAACGGTCTTTAGATTGTGCCAAGGGTTATACTCAGATACCAGTGGCAGGAGAAGATATACCAAAAACAGCAATGTTACACCATTTGGGCTATTCAAGAGCATGTTTATGAACTTTGGTTCACAAAATGCATCCCAGACCTGGCAAAGATTTGTTGAATCTGTACTACAAGGTCTACCCTTCTGCTCTGCTCCCTGATGATATCTTAACCTTCTCGACCACCAAAGAAGAACATCAACAACATGTTAAAGATGTGTTCAATCAATTGGAACAGTATGGTGTTATTTTGAAAACAGCCAGATGTATGCACCCTTCCCCACTGGACAAGGTTGTAGTTAGTCCGTGTATATAGAAGCCAAGCACCATCAAAGAGCTACGTCGTTTCCTCAGGAAGCTAAATTTTTATCACCATCATTACCACTGGCAGCAGAGCTACAAGAACAGTTAACTGCAGCACTTTCTGTCTATAAAGTTAAAGGACTGAGGCAGTGAGCTCTGTCTTTGACACTGTTAAACAAAATATGGCGAATGCTGCGTCCTAAGCTTGATGCACTCTTAGTGATGGTGGTTGATGCAAACCTAACAGCCATAGGTGCCATATTACAACAGTGGACAGATGGCTGATGGCAATCTCTAGCCTATTCTTCTCATAAACTGTCGCGATTGCAACAAAAGTGGAGTACATATGACTGAGAACTGCTTGCCGTGTACAAAGCCACCAGATACAGCCAGCTGCAGGTAGACGCGAGAGATTTGGTTGTCTATATGGACCACGTACAGTGGCTTCCGAGTACCTATGTAGGTGTAGATGTAGATGTAGATGTAGATCACCTGTGTTCAGGCAGAATACCATTAACTGTTCACTGTGGAAGTATAATCATCTGGAATTTTATCGTGCAGTTTAGCACCAACATTGAGCACATCTCTGGTGTGGACAACACAGCAGCTGACTGCCTTTTGTGGATCAACAGCATTTTGAGCCCCATTAACTTAAACATGATCACCCAGGTGCAACAGAGTGACCAAGAGGTTCCTGAGTGATGCCAACTCAGTATTACAGTTGCACTCATTAAGAGTCCCCAGTGCAGATGTTCAAATATGTTGCATCGTCTCACAAGGAACATACCAACCTTTCCTGTCAGTTCAGCTTCACTTCGACAGCAGATCGATCATCGGAAGGACAGCTTGTCTGATCGTGCAGTCCTTTGGATGATCTGTTTGATGTTGAAGTGGTTTGTCTGGCTGGGAATGGAGAAGGTCTGCCACATGTGGACATGCATGTGTATGCCATGCCAATGCAGAAAAGGATCTTGTCACATACATGCACCAGCGGGCAAATTGCCCAACATCATCACATGTTCATTGCATGTACATCTCAACGTTATGGGTTGATTACATCCTCAGGTGGTCAACAATACCTGTTGACTATCATAGATTGTTTCACTCAATGGCAGGAAACAGTACCACTGGGCAACCTCTCCCTGAAAACATTAGCCTCTGCCTTCGTGTTCACATGGTTATCAAGATTTGGTTGCCCACTGCCTATGATAACAGATTCGAGCAGGCCATTTGAATCAGAGTTATTAGACAAGCGTACAGCTTTCTGTGGGTATGCCCATCATAAAACCACAAGTTACCAGCCAGGAAGCATTGGTCTGATACAGTAGTGGCACAATGTAAGATTTTGGAGCAAACCAGGAGCTCTACGTGGACTCAAACAAGAGATGGAGAAATACTGTGTAGGAGTAGCAGCAGTTCAAGAGGTCAGATGGATAGGAGATGGTATCATAAAGCTACATTCACATTGGTCGATTTGTCACAGATTTGTGCCTGGTACATGTAGCCAATGCAGTATGGCACAAGTTAAAAGTTCCTGTGACATATACCTGCAACATTGATGTTAGAATTCCGAGAAATACTCTGTTCTGGCACATGTGCCTATATCTGTTTGCTCATTGAATACATAGTCCGCCCCAGTTGCTGAGTGGTCAGCGCGACAGACTTTCAATCCAAAGGGCCCGGGTTCGATTCCCAGCTGGGTCGGAGATTTTCTCCACTCAGGGACTGGGTGTTGTGTTGTCCTAATCATCATCATTTCATCCCCATCGACGCGCAAGTCGCTGAAGTGGCGTCAAATCGAAAGACTTGCACCAGGCGAACGGTCTACCCGACAGGAGGCCCTCGTCACACGACATTTCATTTCATTGAATACATGGCACAAATCTCAGATACATTTTCTACTGCACATGCACAGTTCACAGGCCACCTCGATGGAGCAGCCAAAAAATAACACCATAAAGTTAATCGAACACATTCCCCGATTGTATAAACCAGAACACCAAACACGATGCAGTTTTCCAGCTAGCATGTTTATTCAGTATTTCTGATGAAGAATTGGACATCAAACTTAATAACCTGAGGTCACAATTCCTCCGTGAATTCAATAATGTGCTTTGTCAAAGACATCAGGATCAGCGAGAGAAGAGGTATCTTTTCTAAATGGTATGCCTAAGAATCGTTCATTTTCCTGAAGGATGTGAACAAACAGAGAACAAGTTTATCCATGTTTGTAATAAGTTGGACCATATTTATTTTACATGATTTTTAACACAAATATTTATTTCCATAACAATGAAGAATGTAAATGTGTTGTGTTGTGTTGTGTAAAGAGGAAAAATACTGTTGTTAAAGAGAAATATCTTAAGCTGAATGGAGTCAATTATGCATGATGTGAGAAATTCCAATACTTTGGAGTGCTGGTTATGGAGGAGAAGAGTATAAGAGAAGAAATAAAAGCAAGAATTGCTGCAGAAGCTTACTGGGCTCCGATTAAGATTTTTCAGTTCATGGGTAGAAAATCAAAGGTGACTGTCTATTGAAAAATCGTAAGGCTCAGAAACATGGACAGTGACAGTAGTAGAGGAGGATTTCTTGAGAGGATGGGAGCGGGAAATATTAAGAAAGATTTCTGGAGCTGTGAGTGAGACAAGGCATGGAGAAAACAGAGAACGAGGAATTGGAAGAAATGCACAGTAAAGCCGACTGAGGTACGCAAATCAGGTGTAACAGTCTGAGATAGCTGGGCCACATAGAGAGAACATCAGAGAATAATCTGTGAAGAAGGTCTACAGAGGAAACCCAGGTGGCAGAAGGTGCAAGGGGAGACCCTGGAAACAATGACTGGAGGACGTGGAAAATGATCTGAGAAAGATGGGAGTAAGAAGACAGAGGAAATGAGCAGCAGATCATCATGACTGGGCTGTGATTGTCAGAGAGGCCAAGGCCCTACATGGATGGTAGTGCGAAGGAGTGGAATTGACTTCAACACGATCGCCCAGGTGCAGCAGAGTGACCAAGAACTTTCCTGAATGATGCTGACTCAGTATTACAGTTGCAACTTGTTAGTGTCTCTGGTGCAGATGATAAAATATACTGTGGTGTTTCACAAGGAAAATCCCAACCTTTCGTGCTTATTCAATTTCACAAACAATTTACACAGCTTGAATGATCCTGTGGTCTTTCTCTCTGATGTTGAAGCAGTTTGTCTGGTCAGAAATGAAGAAAGTCTGCTGCAAGTGGACACATGTGTATATGCCATTCCAATGCAGCAAAGTATCTTGCCACATACATGCACAAGTGGGCAAATTTCCCAACATTATCTCATGTTTTGTGCATGTACATCTTAAACATCTCAACATTGTGGGTCGATTTAGTCCATCAGATGGTCAGCAATACTTGTTGACTGTCATAGATTGTTTCACTTGATTGCCAGAAGAAATGCCATTGGACAACAATTTTGAGAAAACATTTGCCTCCGCCTTCGTGTTCACAAGGTTATCAAGATTTGGTTTCCCACTGTGCAAAACAAAAGATTGCAGTAGGCCATTTGAATCAGAGTTATTAGCCAAGCTTGCATTTTCAGTGGTTAGCTCCATCTTAAAACCATGAGTTACCACCCAGCAAGCAAGCGTCTAATAGAGTGAAGACACTGTTGTGCTTCAGCACAACTTGGACGACTCCTCTATCAATTATGTTATTCGGTCAGTGAAATGCTTATGAACCAGACGTAGATGCTTCAGCGCCAGAACTGATTTTCAGCATAGTGCTACGTCTTCCGGGTGAATTCGTCAACACCAATTCTCTACAGTCCAAGAGGTGAGATCTAGCAGATTTTCTGTGTCACTTGTGTGAGTGCATCACTTATTTTCATCTACATGAAGGTTCCAGACATGGCACATCATACTGTTACTTGTATCACAACTTGGTCAGCTGTTCACACTTAACACTTCACACAGACTCTGTGATATCTTCTGTACAAGCTCCATACACGAGCGCACATCATGTGTTACAAAGAGGTGCATGGACGTTAGATATTTCCTTCAATAGCAAGACCATGATTGTTTACCCTCCCCCCATGAACCATGGACCTTGCTGTTGGTGGGGAGGGTTGCGTGCCTCAGCGATACAGATAGCCGTACCCTAGGTGCAACAACAACAGAGGGGTATCTGTTGAGAGGCCAGACAAACATGTGGTTCCTGAAGAGGGGCAGCAGCCTTTTCAGTAGTTGCAGGGGCAACAGGCTGGATGATTGACTGATCTGGCCTTGTAACAATAACCACAACGGCCTTGCTGTGCTGGTACTGCGAACGGCTGAAAGCAAGGGGAAACTACAGCGTTAATTTTTCCCGAGGGCATGCAGCTTTACTGTATGATTAAATGATCATGGTGTCATCTTGGGTAAAATATTCCGGAGGTAAAATAGTCCCCCATTCGGAACTCCAGGCGGGGACTACTCAAGAGGATGTCGTTATCAGGAGAAAGATAACTGACGTTCTACTGATCAGAGCGTGGAATGTCAGATCCCTTAATCGGACAGGTAGGTTAGAAAATTTAAAAAGGGAAATGGATAGGGTAAAGTTAGATATAATGGGAATTAGTGAAGTTCGGTGGCAGGAGGAACAAGACTTCTGGTCAGGTGACTACAGGATTATAAACACAAAATCAAATAGTGGTAATGCAGGAGTAGGTTTAATAATGAATAGGAAAATAGGAATGCAGGTAAGCTACCACAAACAGCATAGTGAACGCATTATTGTGACCAAGGCAGACACGAAGCCCATGCATACTACAGTAGTACAAGTTTATATGCCAACTAGCTCTGCAGATGATGAAGAAATTGAAGAAATGTATGATGAAGTAAAAGAAATTATTCAGATAGTGAAGGGAGACGAAAATTTAATAGTCATGGGTGACTGGAATTCGGTAGTAGGAAAAGGGAGAGAAGAAAACGTAGTAGGTGAATATGGATTGGGGGTACGAAACGAAAGAGGAAGCCACCTGGTAGAATTTTGCACAGAGCACAACTTAATCATAGCTAACACTTGGTTCAAGAATCATAAAAGAAGGTTGTATACATGGAAGAAGCCGGGAGATACTAAAAGGTATCAGATAGATTATATAATGGTAAGACAGAGATTTAGGAACCAGGTTTTAAATTGTAAGACAATTCCAGGGGCAGATGTGGCCTCTGACCACAATCTATTGGTTATGACCTGTTGATTAAAACTGAAGAAACTGCAAAAAAGGTGGGAATTTAAGGAGATGGGACCTGGATAAACTAAAAGAACCAGAGGTTGTACAGAGTTTCAGGGAGAGCATAAGGGAACAATTGACAGAAATGGGGGAAATAAATACAGCAGAAGAAGAATGGGTAGCTTTGAGGGATGAAGTAGCGAAGGCAGCAGAGGATCAAGTAGTAAAAAGACTAGGGCTAGTAGAAATCCTTGGGTAACAGAAGAAATATTGAATTTAATTGATGAAAGGAGAAAATATAAAAATGCAATAAATGAAGCACGCAAAAAGGAATACAGACGTCTCAAAAATGAGATCGACAGGAAGTGCAAAATGGCTAAGCAGGCATGACTAGAGAACAAATGTAAGGATGTAGAGGCTTATCTCACTAGAGGTAAGATAGATACTGCTTACAGGAAAATTAAAGAGACCTTTGGAGATAAGAGAACCACTTGTATGAACATCAAGAGCTCAGATCGAAACCCAGTTCTAAGCAAAGAAGGGAAAGCAGAAAGGTGGAAGGAGTATATAGAGGGTCTATACAAGGGCGATGTACTTGAGGACAATATTATTGAAATGGAAGAGGATGTAGATGAAGATGAAATGGGAGATACGATACTGCGTGAAGAGTTTGACAGAGCACTGAAAGACCTGAGTCGAAACAAGGCCCCCGGAGTAGACAACATTCCATTGCAACTACTGAAGGCCTTGGGAGAGCCAGTCCTGACAAAACTCTACCATCTGGTGAGCAAGATGTATGAGACAGGTGAAATACCCTCAGACTTCAAGAAGAGTATAGTAATTCCAATCCCAAAGAAAGCAGGCGTTGACAGATGTGAAAATTACCGAACTATCAGTTTAATAAGTCACAGATGTAAATACTAACGCGAATTCTTTACAGACGAATGGAAAAACTAGTAGAAGCCGACCTTGGGGAAGATCAGTTTGGATTCCGTAGAAATGTTGGAACACGTGAGGCAATACTGACCCTACGACTTATCTTAGAAGCTAGATTAAGGAAGGGCAAACCTATGTTTCTAGCATTTGTAGACTTAGAGAAAAGTTTTGACAATTTTGACTGGAATACTCTCTTTCAATTTCTGAGGGCGGCAGGGGTAAAATACAGGGAGCGAAAGGCTATTTACAATTTGTACAGAAACCAGATGGCAGTTATAAGAGTCGAGGGACATGAAAGGGAGGCAGTGGTTGGGAAGGGAGTGAGACAGGGTTGTAGTCTCTTCCCGGTGTTATTCAATCTGTATATTGAGCAAGCAGTGAAGGAAACAAAAGAAAAATTCGGAGTAGGTATTAAAATCCATGGAGAAGAAATAAAAACTTTGAGGTTCGCAGATGACATTGCAATTCTGCCAGAGACAGCAAAGGACTTGGAAGAGCAGTTGAACGGAATGGATAGTGTCTTGAAAGGAGGATATAAGATGAACATCAACAAAAGCCAAATGAGGAAATGGAATGTAGTCGAATTAAGCCGGGTGATGCTGAGAGAATTAGATTAGGAAATGAGACACTTAAAGTAGTAAAGGAGTTTTGCTATTTGGCGAGCAAAATAATTGATGATGGTCGAAGTAGGGAGGAAACCGTTTCTGAAGAAGAGAAATTTGTTAACATCGAGTATAGATTTAAGTGTCAGGAAGTTGTTTCTCTTAAGTATTTGTAAGGAGTGTAGCCATATATGGAAGCGAAACATGGACGATAAATAGTTTGGACAAGAAGAGAATAGAAGCTTTCGAATTGTGGTGCTACAGAAGAATGCTGAAGATTAGATGGGTAGATGACATAACTAATGAGGAGGTATTGAATAGAATTGGGGAGAAGAGAAGTTTGTGGCACAACTTGACCAGAAGAAGGGATCGGTTGGTAGGACTTGTTCTGAGGCATCAAGGGATCACCAATTTAGTATTGGAGGGCAGCGTGGAGGGTAAAAATCGTAGAGGGAGACCAAGAAATGACTACACTAAGGAGATTCAGAAGGATGTAGGTTGCAGTAGGTACTGGGAGATGAAGAAGCTTGCACAGGATAGAGTAGCATGGAGAGCTGCATCAAACCAGTCTCAGGACTGAAGACCACAACAATAACAACGACTGTTTACATTGACCATGTCAAATAGGTGTACATCTTTCATGGCATATTGCCAGCTGATGTTTCAAGGGAACACGACCTCAAATTCAACTGAAATTGCAACAACTGTCTGACTCAGTTCCACAACCAGTAAGCATAATATGCTGTTGACAGCCAGTGCATTCTCCTGCACATTTCAGAGATGCCACTCCACTTCCACTGTGAAGACTGACGTGACGACTCGTCATCGTCATCTGCTGTGTGTTTTTATTGTATTTGTCAAGTGGAATTGTGCACGCTGCCACAGATAATGTTGCAGTGAGAGTGCTCTTTATGCCTTGCTTTTCACTTATCTCAGAGGGACTGTACATAGTTACATATAGCTTAAGTGCTGACTCATTGTTAACTGTTTTGGCCTTTTAAGATATGATTCTACACTCATGTAAAAGTCTCCCAGCTGTTTATAACTGAGTTGAATGCTGGTTTTCACTTTTCTGATAAAAGAAGTTATTGTTCTACATAATTCAGAGTGTGGGTAATTTACACACTCTAGCAGGATTGGAAGATACACATGAACAAAGTTGAGCAGTCCTAATCACCGCTGCAACAGATATATCATAAATTTGATGGCATCACACATAATTACACATTTTATTTCTGTTCCTCCATTCATAAGAACACGTCTTGAATCTACTACCTGTCGATCTCTGCACATTTTAATTATATTGCATTGTATGCCTGTTTCCAATTTTTGTATTTAGTATTTACTTTTTAACTGAATAGAAAGGACTTTAAGTGATTGTTTCGTGGTTTGCTTAAATTTCTCTTCCAAGCAAATATTTGAAGTATGAAACAGTAAACATTTTTACAGCTTTATTGTCATATAGCACTACTTCTTCCAAGTCAAGCTGCGGTACTCTAACTTTATTCTGTTTTTGTTAGCTTGATTATGATTATCTTAATTTTTATTAAATTTGTTTTTATGTTCCCAAGTTTGTGAAGAGCGGCATACAGCTATCCATATCCAGCTATTGTAATTGTGGTGATTTCTGTATTCTTCTTCTGTTGTGCTTAAATAGTATTAACCTCATCATTGGAAGTTAGAGGTGAACAATTTCCATGACTGTCTTACATCTGTGTATCAGGTTATGTCAATAGACAATATATGCATGTTCAAAACTCACTGCAGTGGCTAGCTGAAGCTTGTATTCAGGTATATTATGAATATCTTGGACACTTTTTGTGGAGTGTTGTGAACCATTTGTAAAGTAAAGCAAGTGGCAAGTGTAGTTCCTTCAGCTAAGATGCTACATTTGACATCACAATATTTGCAAACTATGAATTTTCACATTGACTTTTCTGTTATGTTTACATGAGGAATCTGATCCTGAAGGATTGTCAGTTTTCAATGAAACCAGGATACTTGCATGCCAGTAAAACCGTTTTGTGATCTCGTTCTTTCTTGGAACAGAATGCACCTAACTGTTTGTTGTCCACCTGTAATTTGAAATTGTGGGACTCTCATGTTATTTTGACAGTGTAGAAACAGAAGTGAGTTAGGATACAGCAGAAATGAGTTGTGTTACTTGCTCACACACAATAAGCAGGCCAGCCCGAGGTCTCAGTACTATTCCCTCTCACTTTCCTGGTGGACGGATCACTTATTTTAAAAGCTCAAAATTATTTTATCTTGTATTTGTTGTTGATTAACTGCCATCACCTTGCTGTTAAAACCTATTATTAAAAAAATTAGACGAAAAGCCTTACACTAGCAGCTCTTCTTTCTTTCAGGTGAACTTTGAACTATTAGTTCCTTTGAAGAACTGCACTGATATTGCAGCATTGTGTCAAGCCAGTTCTAACAGCATTATGACGTATTTTAATAAACGTCCTGTAAAATATGCAAAAATTGAGAAGGTGAGCTCAGTATTAGTGAGATATTTTTATCTTTATTAACTTCAGCTACAATAGTAGTAAATTCAGGCATGTTTTTTTCTGCTTTGAAAAACTCCAGAACACAAGAAAAATGTCTGCTGATATGTTGTGACTAGGCATAAATAATGTAGAGTTTCGCGCTACCATATTGTCTCCTCTTCGATCACTCCTTGTCGTTTAGTGGCTTCATAAAGTTAACTTATTTAGCTTGTAATAACAGACAGTTCAGTACAGCTTATCTTGTAAGCATGTATATTAGTGTGTGGTTTAAGTCTCCTATTATGTGTTTCAATATTCTTTATGTATTATTTCAGAAAATGTGAACTTCTTCAGTGCTGTAGTGTGATTAATGTAAATAAGTGTTTTTTAAGCTGCTTTATGTTTGATGGTGTGTGGCTACAATAGCCTAAGCATTATTTTATGTACTTCAATGTACATACATTTACATATTTGTAGCAAGTTTGGAGTAAAAGTCTAGATCAAGGCCATTGGCGTATGTTTCACGTAGCAGTGTTATCAGCAATTGCCGTGAAGTATGATGGGAAAGACAGGGGTATGTCAGCTGATGGGTCTGCGCAGCCAATTAGAGAGTAGTGGACAGACAGTGTTTCGAAGTAATATTTGCACAGTTTCATGTCAAAATACCACAACCTCCAAAATTCAAAATTATAATGCTTGTGGAAGAAATGGAGAAATATTTTGACAACGAAGATTATTAATTAATTTATGCTATGCTATTAATTTAAAACCTAACTGCATTCTTGTAGTTCATGATATTCTGAAGAAAAAGTCAAATATGTGTCATAACTAGAGCCTGGCTCTTATGTAATATCAAATTAAGAAATATGTACACAAATATGCTACCAAAATTGACATATATAATGATGCAGTTATATGTAAAAAATCCATAAGTTTTATATGAATCTACGTTAATTCTTAATTAGTTCACTTCTGCTACGAAGTACTGAAGTAAAAGTGTTTCCTATTCCATCACTTACGTCACACTGGAATGGGATGCACAATTAATTATAAAATACGAATCCAGATGTTTTGTTGCCATGCACAGTCTTCCGTCTTACAATATGTTTTTATAAACCGAGAAAGTTGCTGAACTTCGCAAGAAGTAAACTGTGCATATTTATATAGAGGGAGTTTGCTAGGAACAATATCCTAAAAGATCCTAGAATTTCGCTGATACAATATAACAAGGTGTGAACACCTAGGATTCTTATTCAGCATGGACTGCAGTTTACTGGAAGTTACACCATCCACTTCCCCTGATTTAACACTCACCTTCGGAACAGCATCTTCTGTCATTACCATAGTTTCTTGGAGAGCCACACTTGAAGTCTCCAGTTTATTGATACTCTCAGGAAGCCAACTGAAGGGACTTGTAATGTATGAAACTGAACTGAGCACTTTAGAATTGTTAAATGCTGACATGGATTATTCAGACTCTCCAGAATCAGAAGAAAATCTTCATCACTGACTTCACAGCTTCAAAGTGCTTACTGTAGAAAATCACAGTTTCAGTCCATATTGTCAACCTTGTTATCACTGGTTGCGAAGGCAGAGATATGTCAGGTAGCTGCTGCTTGTAGTATTTTACATGATAAGGACATTTCAAGAAAACATTCTTCATTGCTGATATCAATGTATTTACTTCTGGGAATTGGTGCCCAACTGTCTCTGTCAATTGCTGCAGTGCATGAGCCATACAAGTAACATGCAATGAGTTCGGATAAAATACGTTAAGCAGTTTCCCCACTATCAAGCATGTGTGTACATCAGTAGGACCCTCTCTTCCTTTATGCCATCTGGCCATAGTACCTTGAATCCATCATTAATGAACGTAACAATTGCTGAACTATTTGTTGCCTTGAAAGATTTACAGTAAATTAATTAGTGCAGCCTCAGACTTCAACTTGCCCACTATTAGATTAGCGATGAAATGGCCGTCATCACAGCAGCAGAATTCCATATAGGTGATTTTCCAATGTGAGCCCTGATTTTTTGTAATATATCAACATAGCAAGAATCCAGGTAATTCTTCTTGAGGGTGGTCTTGTCAGGAATGTTGTGGTTGCAGTATTCCTGTAAGAAATGTTTGAATTCAGGTACCTGAAGTTCGTTCCAGAGTCTGTTCATTGTAATCAATGTGAATAACAGTTCTTTGTAAAACTCACTATTAGATGATGTAGACTGTCCTTGCAACTGTGTAAGAAGGATTTGTTTCTATAATCTGTTGTTTATACCTAATACATAGATTGCTTTGTAAATGTTGTTCAGTTTGAGATTTGATCATACATCCTATATGTTTATCACAAGTTTGGCAGAGGACTATTTTACTATCAGTGGTTAAAGCTCTGTCAATAGAAATGAAAATGAAATGATCGTATGGCATTGAAATCCAGCTTTGATGACAATGAAGATGCAACTGGTACCATGGTTAACTTAAATGCAAGTGACACATATTGTGAAGCATTTGAGAACAGGAAAGGAAAGTGTTTAAAATGAGTCATTGTTGTTCACTTGAATTGGTGCAATTTAGCTTTGAGTGTAATGGGATTGATGACAGTGTGAGAAACACGTTATTAAAAAAATTTTTTTTCCTGTCTTGCTATGTAAAGAAAGTGTATGGGACTTACAAAAATGTATAATAATCCCACAGTAATATTAAAATATGTAATTTTTTTTAGTTAAGTGTGAAATATGTATTATACCTAAAATATGCAATTTAAAACTTGGAAATAATGGCCTTTCAGTGTAAGTCATTGACTTTTCAGTGTTTCTTATAACTGCATATAAAGAAACAAAATATGTAATTACATAAAATCTTGACTCAGGCTATAACTCAGATTTTTTATTTAATTTTTGCAAATAAAACTATCGCATTACAACTTAGCCTAATCCAAAGGCTAAGCTACAGATCAATATGTTATTGCAATGAGGTATATAGCTTTCACATTTGTTCGCTTGTGTAACTTACAACCACACTGTCACATTCCAACTAACAACGGCTAACTCCATAATTCCTGACATCCTGGAGGGAAGGGGCAGGAGTCAAGTATTTCTTATGACAAAGATCATAAATTTAACTGTACCCTGTGGTCTGAGCATAACTAAACTCTTCGAAATTGCAACATATTCAGAAAAAAAAGCTGAATGTTTGTGACAAGCAAGAATATAAATTTCACTGCTGCATGCATTCACTGCAGTGAAGTTTATAATCTTTCTTATATTTGACTTCTACTATTGGAGCTGTGCTATTAGGTCCCAACACAATCACAACATAGTAATTGAAATGTTCAGAAAAAAAACAAAAAAAAAAACATTTGTGACAACAGTGAAGAAGAGAATGGTCTCTTTTCAGTGCTAGACATTCATTTTCTTGCCTCTTGCTCGGGTACATGACAATATCATCTCATCGACTACCTGCAACATGCATTGTCAATCCATGAGCGGTAGAGAAACACCACTGTGACTGTTACTGTCCCTGATCTAGACTGCAACCCAAGCTTGATAATACCATGTAAACAAAAGTATTTTTCAGATTTCAGTCTTATTCTACTTCCATGATCTGGATATCTTTTACAGTTGTTGCTTAACATTTGACACTGTTCATGCATCTTTTATACCCTACCAGCTCTGGTAACAACTCTGATGAATTCTGGTGGCCATTCTATCTGTGAGAAAGAACTGCAACTCTTACATACCAACCAATGGTGTGTACATGATTGAAATTACATTAACTCTCACCCTGTCTTTGGGTGCTTCACCTTTTTCTTGTTAAGCAGTGCATGTTCGGGGGGGGGGGGGGGGGGGATACTTTGCATGGGGGCATCTGGCTGAGTCCTTCATCTAGCTGGGGATGTTGAATGGCTGATGGTGGTGGTGGCAGTGGTATGGAGCTGTAAAGCATCTCTGTTGCCTATGTTTTCCACATTCTTTTTCATCACCTAGAAGAGACCTGTATGAAATGTTATCATTTATGTACCGATCCAAATAATTCCACCATCAGCTCCTGTCTGAGGCCTGTCTAAAAGTATCCGACTTTTGGCATGATGGGGTTGGGACCCTAACTCCTTCAAAGTAGGCCCCTTGTGGTTGCACACACTTAGGTCACCGATCCTTCCACTGCTGGAAGCACCTCTGGAAGTCTTCTTTTGGAATGATGTTCAGCTCCATCGTCGTGTTCTGCATTATCTCTTCTCTACTCTCAAAATGGGATCCTTTCAGTGGCGTCTTCAATTTTGGAAACAACCAGAAGTCACAAGGAGCCATGTCTGGAGAGTAGGGAGGTTGGCGAATGGCTGTAATTCCATGTTTGACCAAGAAAAATTTGGATCAAGTGGGATGAATATGCGGGGGAGCTGTCGTGATGCAGTTGCCAGTTTTTTGCCGAACTGTGTCACGGAGTTGCCGGAGAACAGCTTGATAGTACTCCTTTGTCTCTCTTTGTCGTTCCAGTGTGCATATTTGTGATGCACAATGCCACGGACATCAGAGAAGACACTCAGCATCTCCTTGATTTTGCTTCGCACCTGCTGCACTTGCTTTAACCCTGGAGACTCGGGATGCTTCCATTGCGACGACTGTCTTTTTGTTTATGGGTTGTACCCATAACCCGTGACTACCTCCAGTTTTCACGGTGTTCAGAAACCCAGGATCAGTGTTAGTGGTGTCCAGAAGGTCCTGTGCAACATTGAAACGGAGGTCTTTTTGATCTGGCGACAACGACTTGGGCACGAATTTCGCAGCCACTCGGTGCACATTCAAATCATTACACAAAATTGCATGTGCAGAATCTTTACTCACTCCAACTTCTTGGGCAATCTCCTGCACCGTCAAACGACAATCTACCATCACCAAATTTTGCACCCTCTCAACAACAGCTGCACTCCGAGCAGTTTGGGGTGTGCCAGAATGATAGTCACTCTGTGCGGCCATTTTTGAATTGATTGAACAACTCCTTAATTTGTGTTACACCTATTGCATCTTTTCCAAACACCTGCTGAATCTTACAAATTATTTTGCTTTGAGAATCACCAAGTTTTTGACAAAATTTGATGCAGTATCTTTGCTCAGTTGTCTTGAGAGAATCGGTAATCCAACGAAAACATTGTGTAGCACTTCACTCAGTGACCAACAGCCAGCGACCGATGCACTGGAAGGTGGGGACAAAATTCACACATGTGCGTAAAGGACTCTTCCGTTACTGTGTACAGTGGCGCTGCACTATCGTCTCTATTTTGCGTGGGAAAATCAAAGGTCGGATACTTTTTAGACAGACCTCGTGGTTGCAAATGAACATGCAAAGCTGATTCTTCCCAGCAAATGATGTCAATTTGAATGAGTGCTGTGTTATATATGCATGGGTCCCTTTGCCCCCCCCCCCCCCTCCCCTCATCCCCCACCCTACAACTGATATCAGTAGTATCCAGAATTGGGCATCATATCAGTCAACAGATGAGGGAAATAAAACATCCCAACTGTTGGACTTAATTCATGTGATTGTGCTTCAGAGCTCTGCTCAGCCAATAAGTGCCATGTCACGTCTCTAGGTGCCTCCATACAGTGAAAATTACGAAAGACTGAGGAAAATAAGGCCTGCTGTTTCTCCTAATGTTAAAAAACGAAGACGAATTGGGGGCGAAAGGAACCTTTCTTGTCAGTGTTTGCAGCCCTTTTCACACTTTGTAATGATGAAGAAAACTTTGGAGAAAAGCAAATGGGTGGGGGGGGACTGGATGCGTAGCACTCAAACTATGGTGTTATGAGCTGAAATAATCACAAGCATGATGAACTTCGACACCACTGTTAACAAAGGAAGTCTTATTCTAACAGATGTTCACTTGTCCATGAGACATTAATAGTGTTTTGGGATAATGTGTCAGAAAGGTGCTGAATTTAATTTGTGTTTTTAGGCATATTGTAAAAGAGTAACTAGTCTGAAACAAATACAGTGAGGTGTCAGATGTGTAGGTAATTTTTCTACCAGTTATTACAGAACTTCAGCTGTTTCCTTTTGGTTGTTTTATTTGACAATAAGTGAGAAATGTCTGGTTGTTAGTAACAATATTTCTAGTTTCTAATAATTTTGGATTTTTGTGTGAAGCATGTAGACTTGACAACACAAAAAGTGGGCCACTGCTGAATGCAACTTACATACTGTATCTCTGTCCTAGGTCCTCTAAATGCTGAAACCCTGTGGGGTACAGTTATTTGACTATACACAGTGATTACCACAAGACAAGAGGAAAATGCTCAATATGGTGTTCAATCCAGATGTAAACTAATACCAAAATACAACAAATATTATAAAATACATTATTAGAGATGAGACCATCCCTAACACTTGTAAATTAAACTTCATTACAATAAGTGGCACTTCAAAAGTCTTACCACACTCATTAAATGGCATAAAGAGTTGTTGTTCGTGATCCAAATTTGAACCCACTGATAACCAAACAAAGTTTGTGTGTCTAATCGAGAACTGACTAAACGTAAAGAGATGTATAATATCAAAGTGCTCACTAGTGTCAGTTTACAAGACTAAATGCCCAAATCTGTAAATAATGGCAATACTTCTAGCACTGCACTGGTAACCACATGAAGCTTATATTACTCTTGAGAAGTAACGAGATAAGGTATGTAAAAAAGTGCCATTCACTGCAGTATCATCAATGACCGCACCATTGCTCACAGTGCTTCATGGTCAGGTATCAGACTTTATTCAGCTCATGGTCAATAGGCAGCGGCACCACCGTGTCTTAAAAGTGCAGGCACAATCACTCCTAAGCTGCTTCCACAGTAGCCCCAGCAACGACAGTCAGGGCACATAAGGAAAATAACAACCTACCAACTACGGGCCAATCACGCCATGCCATGCCACTGTGGTCTCACCAGCGGCCTGTGTACTTATATGCACCTGGACTTGTTAAAAAGTACACATCCCGCCATGGACAGAGGTGCAAAGTCAGGTTGCAGTCTCGTGAACTGTTTAGATACACCACTTGTAACTATGGACATGTGACAGTGTTGTTTGATTGTGATAGGGACTCAGTGCACAATTCCATCTGACAGTGTTTGCATTCAGATCTTACATGAACTTCAATTGACAGATTAAACATTCTTTTTTTTCAACACAAGCCTTCAATCTTTGTGGTTCCACACTTTCTGGATACAACACACACAAGCATGAAACACGATGAAGTAAAGTTGGGTGAAGGACAGGAGTAGAACCCAGTACATACTTGTATTGTTGATTAAGCACAATCAGATGCCAGATATCAAATATGTTCACCATTAGGGTGATACTGGAACCTGAAATGACGATACAAATAATTTTTGCCTGGCTGTGATTCGAACCAGGCAGCTTTTGCTATTGCCTTATAGTTACAAATAGACATGAAACATTTTTGTTTCTTCACCAGTGAAGTGTGCACATATGTGGCTAGAGGTAATGCAATGAATAATTCTGTGTTGCCTAGGTCTCCAACCCCGCACATGTAGTCGTTGTTGTCTCCACACGAAGAGGTGTCAGCTGTCAAATTCTCTTTCACAAGTAGTTGGAATTACACCATTCTTAGAGACCTGGAGGAGTTTGGCATCATGAGGAAATGATGGGACAGTATCATCTCAAAGGGTTCAAACCCAGGGAAAAATTGGAATCTGAGATCAAAACGCAGTCCAGTGTCAGTATTTTCAAAGCTGAAGGTCATTTAAAATAAGAAATGAAGGTTGTATGACCTTATTTGATGACTGTTTCATGAACTTAAATAATGTTAACTAGTGTAAGAGAGCTTATTAGAGACAAGAGTTTCTGCAAGCAGTGACTGTCTCCTTTGACAGCCAAAACTAATTCTACTCTGTTCCACTCGGTAGTGAATGGACATGTTTAATTTGGAACCAGGGCACTGTCCTCTGTTCTCTACTTGGCATTACTGGAGGGGAAGGGGATATGTTAGTGTCTGTTAAGAACTGGTATGCCCGGCACCCTCGCCTTAACTCCTACAATCTACCATCAGTCCAACCAACCGTCGAATTTCGCATGTATTTGCATCATATTTGTGTCATAAGGGGTACGCAGCACTTGGTACAAAAAGTGTTTAATTCCACTTGAGCTGCTGTTGTGAATAACATATCCGTGGTCTAGTAGCCAACATCATGCAGTGCCAATGAAAAGCCATGATATCAAACCCGTCCTTTTATTTCTTTTTTTAAGCCATATTCCATCTGTCTGCTGATAGCTTCAATTTGATAGAAGCTCAGAGACAGTTTTGTTCATTTTCTAACCAGCCAGTAATAGAAAAATCTTGCAGAAATATGTTTGTGAAATAGTTTGTGGGTGTCTATCATAGTAAGACCAATTTCAGCACCATCAGCCAGCAGCTGCTTCATGCAGATCGGTGTCCGCTGAAGTGATCATGATGCATTAGGCATAGAGCCTATGATCTCCAGCACTGTACTTGAATTAGCAAGTATAACATTATGTAACTTTGCAGATGATACAACACTATGTTTCAGCATGCTCCATGACAATTTTGTATGGCATGTTGCTATAAGCATATATAACTATGGTCGTATTTTGTTCAAATTTGTAGTATAGCTCGTGCCAGGACAGGATAAGTATTTCACATTTTTGCCATTTTGATGTTCTCCTTATGAAGTTACCACACAGTACTTCGCATCACCATTTATTTACTTATTTATGGATTTATATATTTGTAATCATGTTTTCGACGAGATGTTGTACAATAATCTTCCTTCCTTTCTTTTATCTCAATATGACTAGTGAACGCAAATGTTGCTTGAAGGTTAATTGATCATCACATCTGTGAATTATGAGATACACTGTCATTGACCATAGTAGTAAATCACAGGAAAGTCTTTTATGAATGCCCATTTGTCTTCATGAACATGGTGATTAATTTATCTAAAAAATGATCATACTTGAAATGACACAACCTGACTTTGTTAATAGCATTCACTCCTCAGAGGCCACAGGCATTTCTAATTGCCTACATTGATTTCAGCCTTTTACTAAACACAGACAGGACATAATGTCATAAATATTAATCTTTACTCCGTTTCAGGCTCTGCTTTCTAATGCATGAACAACGCTCCTCATAATGTCAAAAATGAGAAATATTCCATTTGTCTTGGCATGAGCTACACTACCAACTTGAAGAAAATAAGACCATAGTTAAATATGCTTTATAGTAACATACCATACAAAATTGGAAAGGATCATGCTGAAGCATAGTTTGGCGGTCTGTATCAAGTGGCCTCTGGCTGATGGTGCTGAAATTGGTCTTACCATGACAGACACCCACTATCCTTTTACAAACATGTGTTTCTATTATTGGCTGGTTAGAAAATGAACGAAACTGTCTCTGACCATCTGTCAGACTGATGATCTTACTAGAGAGACGGAATATGGCTTAAAAAGAGAGGAAAAGGGTGGGTTTGATATCATGGCTTTACATTGGCACTGCATTACGTTGACTACCAGACAACAAACAGGTTATTCAGAATGTAATTTTCACTCTGCAGCAGAGTGTGTGCTGATATGAATCTTATGGCAGATTAAAATTGTCCCCCCCGCAGTATCCTTTCTTCCAGGAATTCTGTGAAGTTTGGAAGGTAGGAGACAAGGTACTGGTGGAATTGAAGCTGTGAGGACAGGTCGTGAGTCGTACTTCGGTAACTCACATGATAGAGCACTTGCCCGTGAAAGGCAAAGGTCCGTAGTTCAAGTCTTGGTCTGGCGCACAGCTTGAATCTGCCAGGAAGTTTCATATCAGCACGCACTGCACTGCAGAGTGAAAATTTCATTGTGGAAACATCCCCCAGGCTTTGGCCAAGCCATGTCTCCGCAATATCCTTTCTTCCAGGAGAGCTACAAGGTGTACAACTTTGCTTCTGCCATTTTTTTCCCCAACATTTGAGGCTTTGACTTTCCATTTTAACGTTTCCAAGTACATTTTGACCTCTTTTTGCAATGTGAGGTCAAGCATTGTCATGCTGCAAAATCACTTTATCGTGCTGTAATGTGGGTGTTTGTCTTTTAATGCTCTGCTCAAACGCATTAATTGCGTTCGATAATGATCACCTGTGATTGTTTCACTTGGTTTTAACACCTCATAGTACACGACGCCAAGCTGGTCCCACCAAATACAGAGTATGATCTTGGAGCAGTGAATATTCTGTTTGGCCATTGACGTGGAAGCATGGCCGGGATATCCCCATGATTTTTTGCGTTTAGGGTTATCATAATAAACCCATTATTTGTCCCCTGTCACAATGTGATGCAGAAATCCCTCCTGTTTTTGTCTCTGAAGCTACTGTTCACAAGCACACAAATGCCATTCAACATCTCTTGGTTTCATCTCACACGGGACCCGAGTTCCTTCTTTCTGAATCATGCCCATAGCCTTGAGACATTTTGAAATGGCGTTCTGTGTCACTCCCACAAATCGTGCCAATTCTTCTTGGGTCTGACATGCGTCTTCACTCAGAAATGTCTCCAATTCTGCATAATATTCGAAAACATTCTCTCTTCCACCACTTTGCCGGTGTACGTTGGTAAAATCACCGTTTTTGAAGCTTTGAAACAACTTACAACACGTTCTTTCACTAATAGCGTTTTTACCGTATGTACCTGAGAGCATTCGATGAGACTCAGCTGCTGTTTTCTTCGTATTGAAACAAAGCAGTAACACCTCTCACGAATGTCGAGAACTAGGCTTGTAAACTGACAGTTTCAATCAAGAACAACTTTATGATGCAGACACAAATCGTCTGATGTTTGAATGAGGTTATGTTGACCGAGGTCCAAGCTAACTGCCTGATGTCTGTGATCTGTTTCTTTCGACCGCTACTTACCATTGTCGTCACCTATCAGAAAACGGCAGAAGCAAAGTTGTACACCTTGTAGTTCTGCATGGTCTGCAGCAGAGCTTCTGTGAAGTTTGGAGGGTAGGAGACTAGTTATTGCTGGAACTGAAGCTGTGAGGACGGGTTGTGAGTCGTGCTTGAGTAGCCCAGATGGTAGAGCACTTGACCATTGGATAAGTTATTCAAAACAGCAGCTCAAGTGGAAGTCAACAGATCACGTACCTTGTGCTGCATCCCCATTATGAAAACACGCAGTTCTAACACGTGTGAAATTCAGTGGTTGGTTGGGTTGCGCCTACTTTGTAATGGCTTGTAATAGCTGCTGGGGGTAGCAATTTTTAACAGATACGAACATACCCTCTTCACCTCCAGTAACACCAGGTAAAGAACACAGGACAGTGCCATGTTTCCAAAGCACATTAAATATGTCTGTTTGTTACTGAGTGCAACGGAGTTGGATTAGTTTTGACCATCAGAGCTGGAAGTCGCTGCCTGCAGAAACTCTGTCTCTAGTAAGCTTTCTTACACTGGTAATGTTATTTTAGTTCACGAACCAGTCTTCATGTAACACCATGCAACATTCATTTCGTATTTTAAGTGACTCCAAGATTCTGAAAATATTGGCACAGGACTGCAATTAGAGCTCTGATTTCAAATCTTCTGTGGATTTAAACCCTTTGAGATGATACTATCCCATCATGTCGTTGTTTGCTTATGAGGCCAAGGTATATACAAATGGCATGATCCTAACTGCTAGGAAAGGGAATTTGGTAGTTGACAACTCTTCGTACGGGCTCGACGATGACGCTATGCGCAAGGTTGGAGTCCCAGACAGCACAGAACTATTTGTTGGCCTACCTTTGGCGAAACGTGCACATCTCACTACTGGTGAAGAAACAATAAGTACTTTGTGTCTATTCGTAAGTATAAGAAAATAGTGAAAGGTGCCGGCTTCGAATCCCTGACAGGCAAAAATCTTTTTTATCATCATTTTAGGTTCCAATATCCTGCTATTGGTGGACATATTTAATATCTGACATCTGATTGTGCTTAGTTAACAATACATATAGGTACTTGGTTCTACTTCCTGTCCACCACCACAGCTTTACTTCATGGCGTTTCACACTTGAGCACAGCATTTTTGTACATACCTTTTGTGGTTATTTCTCAGGAGCAATATAAGCTTCATGTAGTTCCCAATGCAGTACTAAACGTATAGTCATTATTTCCTTGTTCGGATATTCAGCCTTGTAAACTGATACTGGTGAACACTTTGATATTTTACGTCTCTTTATGCCTAGTCGAGTCTTGATCAGATGTGCGAGCATTTTTTGGTTAACAATGGGTTCAAGTTAGTATCATGAACAACAGCTTGTCTTGTCATTTAATGATTGTAATGAGACTTCTTCAGTATCTCTTTGTAATGAAGTTTATTTTACAAGCATTAAGGACTGTCTCCTCTCTTACAACGTTTCCTAACATTTATTGTATGATGGTATTGGTTTACTTCTGGACTGACTGCTGCAAAGACTGTACTACGGAGGGTTTAGAGGACATATAACACAGCCATGCTATTTTTGTTGCATACAGTCAGGTGCAGCCTACACATTGGAATTCAGCGGTGGTCCGCTTTTTGTGCTGCCGAAGGTACATAAATTTATAGAAATTTTCTTGAATGTTGCAGGTAACCACAAAAATCATCAAACAGTATTTTGGCCCAAAATTTCCTCAGAGGAAGTATCCTATCTGTGTTGTATCTGTAACTCTTCCTGCAGACCTTTTAGATGTAAATTTGGAACCAAATAAAACAAAAGTGTTCTGCAAAGAAGAGGTAAGAATAATCCTTTTAACAGATAAAACAGATACATTTGATTACATCGTTTGTGATGCCTTATAATTATTCAGCAGAACATAACTTTCTGTTGTATGTGATTATATATTCAGAGAGATGAAAAGTACCTGTAATGATGGAAGATAAAATCATTATTGTAAACTTAACACTATTATGATAAGGATAGATTGCTGCTCACCATAAAGAGGATACATTGTGATACATTGAATTGCAGACAGGCACAATGAAAAGTGTTACACATTGAGCTTTTGGCTAAAGCCTTCTTCAGGAAAGGACACACACACACACACACACACACACACACACACACACATTGTAATGGGGTGGGGCAGGGGCCCACATCTCGTGGTCGTGCGGTAGCGTTCTCGCTTCCCGTTCCCGGGTTCAATTCCCGGCGGGGTTAAGGATTTTCTCTGTGTCGTGATGGCTGGGTGTTGTGTGTTGTCCTTAGGTTAGTTAGGTTTAAGTAGTTCTAAGTTCTAGGGGACTGATGACCATAGATGTTAAGTCTCATAGTGCTCAGAGCCATTTGAACCATTTGGTGGGGCAGGGGGAGGGATAGCAGGGAATTGCCACCGCCTAACTGTGGCCAAGAGCAAAGTGGACCACCCTGTGGCACAACAGGCAGCTGAATGTAACATACTTGATTACTTGTCTACCTGGGATACCTGGATCTTCCACTCCACCACCAGTTTTTGTGAAATGTGCAGATGGGAGTTACCATTAAAACACATTCTGTGCTCCTGAAATTATCTGAAGCTAAACCTACAGTAACCTACTATCTCCACACTGTTCACTCAACAATGTGTGCCGCCTCTGTCCTGTAACCTCCTCCCAATTCTTGTCCCCTCACCCTCATTGTGCACTACTCTGTGCCACTGCACTCACTGTTTTTTTCCCCTTTCGTTCTCCTTTTCCTTTCCACTTCCCATTTCCTCCTCTCTCCCTCCCCCACAGCCTTCTGGCATTGCACTTGGCAGCATTGCCCTGCC
Organism: Schistocerca gregaria; assembly: GCF_023897955.1. NCBI lineage: Eukaryota > Metazoa > Arthropoda > Insecta > Orthoptera > Acrididae > Schistocerca > Schistocerca gregaria. Next base: position 684,600,663 of record NC_064923.1, read on the forward strand.
GCCATCAAATTGTGCATTCTCTGCCAGACAGCACTCTTCTTTTTTTCCCCCTCTGTTCCCATCCGCCTTACCAGTACCGTACTATACCTCCCCCTTCTCCACCCCTCTACGGATTGCTGCTTTTACTTTCGTTCAATGCGAGAATTGCATTTTGGCCACAGTAGCCAGAGGTAGCAGTCGTTTGCATGAGGTGTGCATGCTAATGTGCGTGTGCGTGTGTGTGTGTGTGTGTGTGTGTGTGTGTGTGTGTGTGTGTGTGTATGTGTGTGTTTAGTTTTCCGAAGAAGACTTTGGCTAAAAACTCAATGTGTGACAAACTTTTTATTGCGCATGTCGGCAGCTTAATGTGTCAGCTTTATGGTAAGGAGCAATCTATCCTTTTCGTTGTATTGTTGCTAATCCAACAAAGTATTGTTTTACTGCATTAGCATTGCAAGGGTTAGTTGATGAATGTTATTTAAAATGTTCATGGCCTTTATTTAGTTCAAGAATATTACATCTGTCAGAGTAGAACTACATGTAGAGGCTAAAAATTGCAGCACCATGAAGGCAGCATGCTATGAACATCAAATTGGCTTGATGTTCACTGTATGCCTGGATATGCAAATTGTTATAATTTCAGTAAAACCGCAAAATGTAGGTAGGTATTAAACCACCTACATTCTGTATGTGCAGGGAAAGATTATACAGTTGTTTTCTAATTCAGAAATCACATTTGAATGTGGATTGTTCGTGAAAAAATCTTATTACACATTATGTAAGGGGAAGGAACTTCTATCAGCATGTGCCTGACTTTAAAATGGCAGGATCTTCATCTAAGTAGGCTGCAGTTTCTTCGGTATTGCTGCTTGCATTGGTTGAGGTCCCAAGACTGTCATTTAAGTATGGGATCTATGGATTTAGGAGAACTATATTCTGTTGCATGGAGGATTTCTGTGGTCCCATTTGACTAGTGGCTGAAAGGAGAGACGTATTATTTGCTCATCCATGCAGTATTTTACAGACGTGTTAAGTACCTTCAGAAGAAAAGGGGTTGTTTACAGAGTATCCATACAAAGAGCATGACAAAATGTGGAGCATTAAAAACTGTTAGCACAGTGAGAATTGTTGCAGCTTCCCTTACTTGTTAGCAGAGAAAGATGGACTGACAGTAGTGCAAAAAATGGTTCAAATGGCTCTGAGCATTATGGGACTTAACTTCTGAGGTCATCAGTCCCCTAGAACTTAGAACTACTTAAACCTAACTAACCTAAGGACATCACACACATCCATGCCCGATTCCGGATTCGAACCTGTGACTGATGCGGTCGCGCGGTTCCAGACTGTAGTGCCTAGAACCACTCAGCCACTAACAATAGTGCACCAAACAACAACACTGGGCACAGGTGTGGCACCAAGATGCATCTTAGGATGAGTCCAGTTTCTGCATCCAGCATAATGATTAGTGTATAAGTATGTAGAGGCTCCAAGTAGAAAGAACATTTCCAGATTGACATTGATATTGTTACACATGACATACCCATATCTGTCATCCAAGCTCTTTCAATTTGGTGCCCGTCTGCCATCTGGATGAGAGCCATTGTTGCTGTTAGAGGTGGCACCTCTGCGTACTAAATTTTGCGCCCTGTATACCCCAAATCACTGACAAACTGAAACTTGTATTCTTCCTACTCACTGTATACTTATAATAAGTAAAATTTCATTGTTAGCTGTCTTCCCTGATCAAATTTTAATGACCAGGAGTGTAGATGAGTAAAATTTATTTGTGTTTCAGTGTACTGAATATATATTATGCATTACAGTAATGTTTACAATCCACCAAAACTATGATGGTTTTTGCTAGCTGGCCCAGTTGACCGTTTAAGAAGCAGAAAAAGATTATCTGGGTAATAAAGAAAGCTAAATGCAGGGCTTCCTGTAGACCTCTTGTTAAAAATCTGAAAATACTGTCTCTGGTTTGTTTGTATATATATGAAATTCTAATGTTTACAAAAGGGAGCATCTTAAAAAAAATTCTTCAAACATAACTATGATATACATCCATGTAAAACTAGACAGAAACTGAACCTACATATAAATACCGCACATACAAGCTTATGCAGAAAAGGGGTGTATTACACCAGAATTATATAACCATATGCCTTCTTACTTAAAATACATAACAGTATTAAATGCACTTAATGTAAAGTTGAAACAGTTCTTTCTTGACCACTGCTTCTGCTCTGGCTCTGAATTTCTAAAACATCATAGTAAGTAAACCTCGTTTGCCAGATATGTTAATTATTTATTGTGTCATTTCACACTATAATTTATTATGCGTTGATCATGTTGTCTCACTTACTACCACTATTGCGTGTAGAAGCAATGTGGTAAGTCAGTTTATATTATTATGTACTTTGATTGTATTGACTGTGTAGTCACAGTGACTGTTGTCATTGTAAATTAATTATGTTTACGCTTGTCTTATATCATATGTACAAACAACAAACTAAAAAATGATTCCTGGATCAAATGAACAAAGAATGGTAGAAGCCTATTTTGTATTTTTTGTGGCAGCAGTTGCCATTCACGTGGCTGTAACTTACATTGCTCTTGTATGCTATGTTTGTTTCTTTCTCCTCATTTTGCTCAGTTTCCACAGTTTTATTTACTTCTAGGTTCTTTTGGAGTTTTTCTCTGTCTGTATCTTCCTCTAAGTTCTCTGTCTGCTTCCCTTTTTCTTCTTGACTGAATAGTTGGGCAGCAGTGGTGGGGCAGTATAGTTATGGCTTTGTGCGTTAAGTAATTCACATTTCTTAAATGTGTAATACTTACTAAACAATAATAATTGTAAGAACAGGCTTCAGTTTCAGTATTGACACTGTTTTCAACAGGGATTTTTAGCTTCAGAATCCTGATAACTCAGATAAAAATAATTTATTGTGTTAGTGTTATTTCTAAATTTGTTGCTTTGTAACTCCGAGTAACTTCTTCAAGTCCTACATGCTGCAAAGCATTCTTACTAGTAGGTTGCGATTTTTTTTTTTAAAGGCTATATGAAACTTATTTTGTATCCTTTGTGCCAAAGTTCACTTGAAATTTAATTTGATCATTGTTATTTAAGTTCTGGCACAGAGTTCTTTTTCTCTTTCTTTAATTTGGTATCTCTTCATTAGTTACTCAATCTGTCTAGTCTTCAGCATTCTTCTGTAGCACCACATTTTGTAAGCTTCTATTATCCTCTTGCCTATACTGCTTATCATCCCCATTTCACTTCCTTAAAATGCCAAACTTCAGAAAAAAAGATTTTCTAATACTTGAACTTATATTCAGTTTTAAAAAACTTCTCTTTCTCAGAACCATATTTATTGGTGTTAATGGTCTGTATTTTATAACCTCTTTATTTCAGTCATCTTTTATTTTGCTGTCATAATGGAAATACTTATCTACAACTTTTAGTCTCTCATTTCCTAATCTCATTCTTTCAGCATCACTTGATTTAATTTAGCTGCTGTCCATTACTTTTGTTTTACTTCTCTGTTCATCTTATAACCTCGTTTAACAATTTAGGAAAAGACAGATTGCTACTTAATATGAAGAAGACATGTTAAGTTGCAGACAGGCACAATTAAGACCCTTGCATAAATTTTTCAGCCCCAATCTTTATCAGTAAAACACACACACACACACACACACACACACACACACACACACACACACACACACACACACACAAAATCTCTCTCTCTCTCTCTCTCTCTCTCTCTCTCTCTCTCTCTCTCTCTGCCTGTCAGCAACTTAATGTGTCTTTTTTTTACAGTAAGTACCAAATTGCCTTTTCCTTCACTGTTGATATTCCTACCTGGAGTTTCCATTATTTGATTTTGTTATAACCTCTTTTTCAGGACATTGTCCATTCCTCTTTAGAAATGACAACATTTCCTTTGTAGACTATTCTTAATTTTACTCATTTGCAATTGTGATTTTGTCAGTTGTGAATTCTCAAGTGACAGCCGTAACAACGTACTATTTAAAAAGAAAAAAACAAGCAAATGTAGTGATACAATCTGATATCGTTTGTTTTAGCAATTGTGTGTCATTGCAGCTATTGCTTGAGAGTGACACAACTGACAAAATTGTGATCATAAATAAATACAATTAATAAAGTCCATATAGAAAATTTTGTGATTAATAAATTCAATAGACGTGAGTTAACAGGAAATAATAATCTGTTCTATTTGATGTTCCGGGCCCTTTGCCATACTTGATAGAATTATGATGGTATCAGCAAACCTTGAAGTTTCCATTTCTTCTTGAAGTTTAATTAATTCTTGTTCCAGATTTGTGCTTGTTTTCCTTTATTGCTTGGTCTCTACAGATTGAATCTTGTTAGGAGTAGGCTGCAACTCTGTCTCTCGGCTTTATAACTTCTGCCTCCTTTTCATCTGCTCCAGCTATTATATAATTTGAGTTCTGTATAAGCTGTAGATAGCCTTTAATTCCCTATATTTTATCGTGTATGTCTTGAGAATTTCAAATACAGTCAAACCTCTGTATAACGATTACCCATACAATGATACTCCTGGGTACAGTGTAGTTTTATATGGCCCTGGCTGATTTCCTATATGTACTATGTTAATTACCCCTCATTACAACAATGAAGTAAATTTAGCAACACCCTGTTATACCTAAGACAAAATTTTGAGGAATTTACATTTCCTACTTCTAAGAAGCTCACTACAGCAGTAGGTATTGTTTATTTAGCTACTAGAATTTTGGCAATTTATTTCCAGAAACTTCGCTACATACTACAATACTGAATTTATTTCAAGCAGCAAAGAGAATACCATACAGCTGCGGGTGAGCTGTGCTCAGTGGCAAACATCAAAGAGCTCCTTCGTGTGAAAGAGTGTTTAGTTTGTCCATTGTTGAGCTTCAATAGTAGAGAGAAGTGTTTTGTTGGGCTCATATGCAGCTTATCTTCATGATTTTTGCAATCTGTGAAAGTTGATGTAAATGATTTGGACTTCCCTAATTTGGACAATGGCTAGAACTTGGAAACAAATAAGGTTGGAGACGAAAATTGAGGTTTTCAAAGACATTGATAACGAAATGAAACAAATAGACGTGGCAAGGAAGTATAGACTTGCACAATCAGTGTTGGTTACCATCCCTAAAAAACGAAAAGAAATTGAAGAAAATTTTGTAGGTGGCAAATTTAACCCTTCAAGAAAAAGAATGAAGACGGCTGCTGCTGACGATGTGGACAGTGCTAAACTGCGATGGTTTAAAGAGATGCGTCCGCAGAATGTACCAATTAATAGTCTGTCAAAAAGCCTTAAAGTTTGCTAAGTTGCTTGGTGATTCTAATTTTAAGGCAAGTAATGGATGGTTGCAAGGATTTAAGAACAGGCATGGTATCATTTTTAAAGTGATTTCAGGAGAAGAAAAATCAGCACCTTTAGGTGATGCAGAATTTTTCAGGAAAAACACTGTGTAAACTGTTAGAAAAATACAATCCTTAAAACTTGGACAATCCAGATCAGATGAGACTGTTTTATCATCTGATGGCAGAGAATATGATGGCCTTTAGAGGAGAAAAGTGTAAAGGAGGGAAGTAGTCTAAAGTATGCCTAACTGTTCTCTGCAGCAACGCATCAGGGACACACAAATTGACACCACTGGTTATCTGACGATCAGCAAACCACGGTGCTTCAAAAATGTAAGAAGCTTACCAGTAAGACAGTACATAAATTCCTTTAATTTATAAATTAATTCAGTACAGTGTAGCTTCAGCTGTAATGTTTTGCTACAGTCATATTGTAAATGTGATTTCTTTCATTGCAGTCAATTAAAAGACAAATCAAAAAGCATGGATGACGTCTACTCTTTTTAATTAGTGGCTGCTTTTGCTTGATAATGAGATGTCAATGAAGAATAAGAAAATTACATTGCTGGTGGATAACTGTAGTGTGCATAACAACATGCCAGTGTTGAAGAATGTTGAACTATGCTACTGCCCCCTGAACTGTACTTTGATTCGTAAGCCACTAGATGTGGGGATAATTAAGAGCCTTAAAACAAAATACCAGTCACATTTATTTCAACATGTGATAGCAAACATTGAAAGAAAGGTGAGCAATCCCTACAGTCTCATTGTGAAGCAGGCTTGTGACATGATTGCTAGTTCCTGGAACAGTGTACAGCCGAATGTGATTGCGAACTGCTAGAAAAATGCAAGACTTTCTGCAAGTGAAGATGTTGGTGAGAATGTTGTGGTGGATGAAATAATGCAGGATGATATTCAAAGTGATCTGGAGATTTATCCAACAGTTACTGGTAACACCGTAGGTGCTACAGTAGTTGAATACTTGTCAATGGATAATGAGGCATTGGTGTTTGAAGCATATCCAGTCAAATCTATCATCGAGTAGTTAAAGGGTAATACACCTGCTGAAGATTGTGACAATGACAGTGATGTGATAAGTTTGAATCCCTTTCCTCTGATGGAGCTAATAGGTCAGTTGAAAACCATTCAGCAAGTAGCATCTTCAGTCCTCAGTGTTTCAGTGCAGCAATTGATTGCATTACAGGAGATAAAGACAATATTCACAAGATAATCTTTAATAAAAAAGAAACAGTGAATATTTCTGTACACAAAAGTAGGAATTCTACAGGTACAGTATTAATAAATAAAGTGAACAAAATATATTTCATTATTTGTCTTTTAACATAATTTTTCATCAGAAAAAGTACTACAGTAATGTACTTCTCAGCCACGAAAACATGGCTCCTTGCTCCGAGTCACAGTAACAAAACCTCATTATAACAATAACCCTGGTACAACAATTTAATCTTCATGGTCCCATGAAATTCGTTATATCAAGGTTTGACTGTAGTGTGTTTAGCCAAAATTGTCAAATTCTTTTTCTAAATCTTCACATACTATAAATACAGGTTTGTCTTTCTTCTCAATCATTTAAGATAAGTTGTGTGGTCAAGTAGCTTCTACAAATTGTTCCATTATTTTGCAGGTAGTTTGTGTTAATTTTGTGTTACTATGACTTATTGAACTGATGATTCAGTGATAGTCACATATACCTACTGTAGTATTGGGATTATTACAATCCTTTTGAAGTCGTAGGTTATTTTGCCTGTTTCATATATCCTATGTATCAGAAGAACCATTTTGTTGTGAGTGGTTCTGTCTAAGGTCTTAATTCTACTGAGTGAATCTCGTGTGCTCCATCTGCCTTGTTTTGATGTACATCTTTTAGTACACCATCAAATCTTTTCGTACTATTGCTTGTGGCCCATTTCATCTTCATCTGCTTCCTGTTCCATTTCTATAATCTTGTTGTCCTGTTTCTTTCCTTCGTATAGGATTCCTAAGTATTCTGTCCAGTTTTGTTATTCCCTTCTTTGCTTAGTGCTGCTTACCATCTGAGAGCATGATGATCATTTAGCTGCTTCTCCTGTTGCTTTAATTTTTCTGTAAGTGCACCTATATTTCTTTTAGTCATTCTTTGTTTGACAACTCTGCATTTTCCTTTAGCAATTTCTGCTTTGCCATTTTGTATTTTGTGTCAGTTTTTCTTTCTAGACAACCTTATTCCATTTTATCTGCTTCATTTGTTACATTTTTATATTTTCTCCTTCCATCTATTAAACAAGATTGTGGAATAAAATATTAGTTATCTCATTAAAAAAGCACTGTGTTCGTTTTGGTGCTCTGGAAATGGTGTAGAGCTGGTACGTGGTGGCATGTGACTTTCTACTGCTGGCATGGGTTATGGCAGTGAAGTAATGTGTATGTGTCTCTTTGTATTTGGACATGCCCGTGACAATAATTTGAATGAAGATATCCAGTTTGTTGATGCATCTATGCGAACTGTCCAGTTTGTCTATGAGGAATGTGATATCACTTGCAGCTGTGTGTAATAGTGTAAGAAGAGTGGCTGTAAAAATATCCTAACCAACAGGAACTGGAGATCATGTCATGCCTTTTCAATGACAAAAGGTTCAATTCTAACAGGAATTGCCGCTCCCAGTAAATGAATGTCTGTGTCATTTAGGTTCCAGTCAAACATTGGAAGGGAACTGCATACTTCAAACATTTGAAGACATGAACTTCATCAAAGACCCCTGCTTATAGGGACACATAAAGTTACACACAACAACACAGAAACTAGATAGCAGCTGACAGGAAGTATGGTCTGATTTTGTCCCTTTGTCAAATAATGCAAGGTGGTGACTGCACCAACAGCCCATGGAAGCGTTTAAACTGCAGTGTAAGTGGAGTGTGCAGTTTAGGCTGGAGGTGTTTCTGGAATGTTTTGGGTGTGGTTTTCATACATGACCTAGATTCACTCATTCAGGTTATCGTGAACCTGTTTATTTCAACATTCTTTGTGACCGGTATCTCCCTTCTGTCTACATCTTCATGCCGAGTAGGTTGCTGGATGCTCCTAAGACTCAAGCATCTTATCACAGCCTGACTAAAGTACCAAATCACCCAATCTGAAAAATAAGGAAAACACAACCACTCACCTAAAATAGATTGATGTGTAGTGCATAGGCACATGTAACAAAACAGTGACTATATATGAGGTCCCCTTTCTCTTATGTTACATATTGTTCCACTAGGTAATTTCCATTATTGCTAGGTTCTCCAAGCTTAATTCCATAGAAAATACCTGGAACTGAACAGAATAGCGGGTGAAACATAGCAATCATAATTCTTACAGTTTTTTAACTCTGCAGGATCTGATCATCAGGAAGTGGATTCTGTTGGATTTTGGCATACCTGAGTTGTGGCTAGTATCAAGGCTAGAGACAGTATTGCTCAGTACTAGCATGATGTGTCTGGGGGAGGAGGGGGAGGGGGAAGGGATTGGAGGGGCAGGACACTATTGTGTACTTATATCATCTCTCATATTATCCAAGGATTAATTCTGTGTCTTGTCTTTTCATCCCATTGTTTCTCTGTTGCATTCAGTATTTCATCTCTCAAAGTTACACATTCATATTCTATTGCATTTCCCCCCCCCCCCCCCTCTGATTCTCAGTTATTGTCTGTGTTCTTTATGCAATCCTTATACAAACCCCATTTCCATAATTTCTTACCTTTTTGCAGCTTCTTTGCCTTTCAGGACTAATAAATTATGCTCAGAGTATGCATCGATACCTAGAAATGTTTGAAGTTTAAAAACTTGTTTTTTAAATCTGTTGTACCATAATTTCACTATTAGTCAAAATCCAATTAAAGAGCATACGAAATGTCATGTGAGTACAAGGACGAAATTCCATGCACAGGCCATTACGGGCTGTAAGACTTTAAACAGTGATACAGGGTTTCGTAGTTGCCGCTGAGGTTTCAAAAGATTGCTGTGTGACAGTTATGAGGGCCGTTATCTCGAGAGCATACCTTCCAATGGAGAATCCTCCCCTAGTTTCCTTTCAGTAATTCCATCAGGATGAAGTTGCAGGATACTATGAGAATGTGTTGTATGCAGAAACCATGCTGGTGGTTTGCACCTTTAAGTTTGTTAAATGCAAGTTGATTGTGGTGGTATAGTGTAGACCTTATGTCAGATACCACTCAGGTGCTCCAAGAGATAACTTAATTCATAACTGTGTAACACGTTTCTGCAGGAACTTAATGATGTGTTGTTTAGGTAGTATGGCAGGTCATACATTCCATTAATAAAAGTCACATATTCAATCATTATTTAAATATTACTGTATACTATCCTAACACACATTAATACTTTGAGTGTAAAATCACAGTTTGAGCAGTAGGTGTTCTTTTTATGTGTAACACATCCTCTTATTACTTAATCGAACATAACCTAAAATATAAGGAAAATCAAAGATGTGAGAACTGTGATGCATACATTAATATTGCTGGAGCATGGAAACATTAGATGTGCTGCTCATTTATTAACATTTATTAACCAGAGAACAGAAGGTAGGAGATGTGGATTAGATGCTCTAATATAGCCCTCAGAAGGAAGGAACGATGGAAGATTAGAAAGATAGGAAGGAAGTTTAGGGTTTAACATCATATTTATTCATTAAAAACGAAGCACAACCTTGTTTCGTGAAGGATGAGACAGTAAATCAGTCATGTCCTTTCAAAGGAACTATTCTGGAATTTGCCTTAAGTCATTTAGAGAAATCATAGAAAACCTGCATCTGGATGGAATGTAACAAAGCAGTTATTGAAATGAAGGAGGCCATGTTGTAATAGACCCAGGTGCAAAACCTGTCCCATACATCCTCCCACCACCACCTACTCCAGTCCAGTAACTAACATCACCTATCCCATCGAAGGCAGTGCTACCTGTGAAACCAGTCATACAATCTAACAATGGAAGATCCAGGATGTAATGTAACAATATAAGAGAAGGAAAGTTGCTACTCACCATCTAGTGGAGATGCTGAGCCGCAACTTGCACACACATAGGTAGTCTCAGAGAGAGAGAGAGAGAGAGAGAGAGAGAGAGAGAGAGAGAGAGAGAGAGAGAGTGTGTGTGTGTGTGTGTGTGTGTGTGTGTGCGCGCGTGCGTGTGTGTGTGTGTGTGCGCGTGCGTGTGTGTGTGTGTGTGCGCGTGTGCGTGTGTGTATGTGTGTACTGCTGACAAAGGCCTTAATGGCCGAAAGCGATGGCTGTGTGAATCTTTTTATTGTGCCTGCCATGGCTCAGCATCTCTGCTATATGGTGAGTAGCAACTTTCCTTCTCTCGTATTGTTACAGTCATGTAATCTATAAGCTAAGCTGCAACCGCTGTGCTGCGTTCTATGTGGGCATGACAACCAACAAACTGACTGTCTACATGAATGGCCACCAACAAATTGTGTCCAAGAAACAAGTGGACCATCCTGTTGCTGAGCACGCTGCCAACGCAACATCCTTCATTTCAATGACTGCTTCACAGCCTGTGCCATATGGATCCTTGGCACCAACACCAGCTTTTCTTAACTGTACAGGTGGTAACTCTCCCTGCAATATATCCTGTGTTCCTGCAACCCTCCTGGACTCAGCCTTCGTTAGTCATTTTTCTCATCCATCCAGCCCCTTCTCTGTTCCCATTCCAGTACTACATAGCCCTCATTCCACCAAAGCATTCAGTCTTCTTGCTACTTCTCTCCTTTTCTGCGAACCTCCCCCACCCACCTCTCCTGTACTCTCTGTCTGACCTCCCAACTGCATCTAACTGCCCTACCCTCTCTCCACCCCATCCTTGTATGCTCTCCAGCAGTACTTCACTGTCCCCTACCCCTACCCTGCTATCCCTCCCCTTTCCCGCCCCAGCCTCCTCCTTACCCCCACCCAGTTGCCACTCCCATTATGCACTGCTGCCGTCGCTCCCGGTGTGGCTTCAACTGCAAGGGGCTGCAGTTATGTGTGTGAATTGCATTTGTGTGTTTGCTTGCATGTTTGTTGTCTATTTTTGACAAAGGCCTTGTTGGCTGAAAGCTTATGTTATGACAGTCTTTTTGTTGTGCCTATCTGCAACTCAGCATCTGTGCTATATGGTGAGTGACAACTTTCCTTTTCATAATATTGCTACATCTGGATGGCTAGATTTGAATTTGACTCGCCTTCCTTCTGAATATGAGGCCAGTGTTGTACCACTTTGTCATCTGTCTTAGAGCAACAGTTGCTGGGTGGCCTTCATTGTAGGCCTAATTATGTCGTACACCTCATAACTGATTATGTACATTCCAAGATAATCCTGTTTTTTTTTTTTTTTTTTTTTTGCATATTTCTGTAGGCATGGATCTAGTTCTGAACATTGTACATGTGCTGCTGGAACAGTGAAATTTCTCAGTACTAATTATGCACTAAAGTGCCAGACAAACTGGTATAGGCATGCATATGTGTATTCAAATACAGAGGTAAGTAAACAGACAGAATATGGTGCTGTGGTTGGCAATCCCTATATAAGACAACAGGTGTCTGACACAGTTGTTAGATCAGTTACTGCTGCTGCAACCACAGGTCATCAAGATTTAAGTAAGTTTGAAAGTGGTATTACAGTCGGCGAGGGAGCGACAGGACACAGCACCTCTGTGGTAAAGATGATGTGGAGATTGTTCTTACGACCTTTTCACGAATGTACTGTGAATATCCGGAATACGGTAAAACATCAAATCTCCGACATCACTACTGCCGGAAAAAGATCCTGCAAGAACCGGACCAACGATGACTGGGGAGAATCATTCAGTGTGATGGAGTTGCAACCCTTCCATAAATTGCTGCAGATTTCAGTGCTGGGACACCAACAAATGTCAGCGTGCAAATCATTCAACAAAACATCACAGATAAGGGTTTTCTGAACCGAAGGTCCACTTGTGTACCCTTGATAACTACACAAATACTTACACCTCTCCTGGGCCTATCAACACTGACATTGGACTATTGATGACTGGAAACATGTTGCCTGGTCAGACGAGTCTCGTTTCAAATTGTATTGAGTGGATGGTCGTACTCAGGTATGGACCCTGTATGTAAGCAGGGGACTGTTAACCTGGTGGAGGCTCTGTAATGGAGGGGGAGGGGGCAGCTGGAGTGATAGGGGACTTCTGATATGTCTTGATACGACTCTGACAGGTGACACGTACGTAAGTGTCCTGTCTGATCACCTGCACCCATTGTACATTCCGACGGACTTGGGCAATTCCAGCAAAACAAGGTGGCATCCCACACATCCAAAATTGCAACAGAGTGGCTCCAGGAACACTCTTCTGAGTTTAAACAGTTCCACTGGTCACCAAACTCCCCAGACATGAACATTATGTAGCATGTCTAGGATGCCTTGCTATATTCTGTTCAGAAGAGATCTCAACCCCCTCATATTTTTAGGGATTTATGGACAGCCCTGCAGGATTAATGGTGTTAATTCCTTCCAGCACTACTTCAGACATTAGTCGAGTCCACGCCAAGTCATGTTGCAGCACTTCTTCGTGCTCACGGGGGCTGTACATGATATTAGGCAGGTTTACCAGTTTCTTTGGCTCTTCAGTGTATAATGTTTTACATCATAGATATCCCTAACTTACTGTTATTGAGAACTTAACAATTTAATGTTAGTAAATATCTGAGTTCATGTGGTGAGTGTTTGCCATAGGTTGGTTGTTGCCAGATGTGGGAGCAACACTCGCTTTCTTCACTGCATGGGTATCATTTTCAAAATGAGTGTTGATGAACATGTAGTCAATAAGCAGAATGTCATCACAGAATTCTTTGCATTCACTACTTTTTCTGTCATGTTAAAAAGTGCATAAGTTTGTCACTGAGCACTGCACTATCACTGGTAACTCTTTGTGTTTACAGTTCAGATATTAACATGCATGCGTGCATGTCGAACGTGCGCGCACACACACACACACGCACACACACACACACACGCACACACACACACACACACAAATTTCATTAACAACAGTGACATGGCTGATGAGGCACATTTATGAATTGCCAGTATACTTTCCATGGGTAGTAGTGGAGATGAGAACTTCTTTAAACACTATAATCACCTAGCTAAAACAGATAGATAGAATATAAAGGCTGTTAACAAGAATGATTCCATCTGTTTCCGATAAAAGAACGAACCAATTGAATACACCTTTGGTCTTATAACCTACCAACAAATCCCAGAGAACTCTGACTTCTCTGAAAAAGTTATTTATGGCAATCCAAAGGATGGAATCTCAATAATATCATAGAGAGGTAGTTAAGACTTTGACATGCTTAGCCACCTGTGAAATTCTATGGATCACATGGCACTCCTAGTGTCAAGCTGTTACAGCTAAATGCAGTGAAGAGTTCAGTGGTGCGTGCAGAACCCAGAGCAATGACAGAGGAAGTGATAGAGGCTGCAGTATGGCTCTAGAAACACTATACCCTCAATAGTTGGCCGACAGGAATACCACCTGATGGCAGATTCGTAGTGAAGCTTTGTAATGCTATGAAGGCAACCATACTAACCAATCCAAAATTTACTACATTGAAGGCAAATGATCTTTGCGCACAACACACTATCACGAAATGCATGCTTGTGCAGTGCTGCTCGACCCAGGGGTTAGCCAGTTTGAATCCTGGTGGTGGAAAAAATTTTCACCACCAGAATTTCGTCGGTAATGGGAGGAGAAGTGGTGTTGTAAACTTCAAGGTGTTTAGACTTTGCACCAGTGTCTTGATTTAAAAACCAACCCCTCTGCAGTGTCTCATATAGTGAGGGCATGTGAGACTGTTGATGATCTGTCCAGTGGATGGGGACATTATGCTTGGCGGACCCCTTGGTGCTATTTGCAAGGAATAGGCTATGCGGTGGCACTGTGTTTCATCCTATCCCTTCTTTCATAATAATAATAATAATAATAACGCAAAGCAAACATTGCACACACACACACACACACACACACACACACACACACACACACGTAGAATTACAAAAAGTTGTAATGGAGCATGTTGCAGATAAATAAATAAATAAACAAACAAACAAACATAAAATGGGAACCTCTATTGAGACCATCAGCAGAATTGCCAACTATGCAACAAAGGCGAATTTGATAGTAATAGCAGATGTTCAGTGATGGAAATGGACAGTGTTAGACTATAAACACCATGACCAGATACTACAAAACTGATACTCCAGTATTATTTACATGTCTGTGTGATTCAATGATTAAAATTTCATCCTTATGTGAGCTTATTTTTAGGGCAGAAAAAAGTCATTACTACAGATGAAGAATATTGTGAATACACAATGGCTGTTGGGCCTGTCTGACATTCCTGGGACCGAGAGGATGTGCACATTCAACTTTTCTTCATCTTTAAGACTTTGAGAAAGCCTGAATTATTGCCGTGAGGGACATGGGAGCTTCATACTGAAAGATAGGACAGACAGTTGGTTGTGGAGCTATGACTGCAGAAGAGTGCTGACAAGATGTACCCAGGATAATAGTGTGGCAAGAAGAGCATGCACAAGTCCTTCCAGATGGACTATGACACAAAATGATCATAGGATAGTTCGACTGGCTCTGACAAATAGACAGAGGAAAACAGCTAAAATGCAGTGAAGGTTACAAGTGGAATGTTGCCACAGACTGTTGGGAACAAAGTACTGGAAGCTACACAGAGATCTCAAGTTGCTGTGCATCATTTACCACTCACACCATGCCTCACATAACAGAGACTTACTTAGAACCAAGTCATCTAGGACACTGAGTGGAACTCTGTGGTGTTCAGTGATGAGTCGTGCTCTTGTTTATGGCAGCTTGATTCATGCCAGTACTTCTGTTAGTAACCTGAAGAATGGACATAGGAAGCAACAAGTTTTGAGTCCCATACGTCTCCATTCCTAGAATCATGGATACCAATTTGAGCAACTATAGGGCACATTTTTTTCCCTAGATTTTGGCTTGAAAAATCATGGCGTAGCCGATAAATGAGATTTGTTCCTCTCAGCTCACCAATCGTTAGTTTCAAAATGACATGGACATGTATCTTGTGTGTTGAAGTTAATACCATCATAAATTATTGCAGTTATTTTTGTAAACCATCAAAGACTTAAGAAGGAAATAGCAGAAAAACTTATATCTTGTTTTCAAATACAATAGCTGTTGTTGAAAAAAGAAACCTCTGCAACACTGCTTTTCAGCACCACATGTACGTATTTGCACATTACCGTATGTTCCCCTACACTGCTTACTGTAATGCTGTAAAGCATATCAAAATAGACTTATTTGGTCTGCATTCCCTGTTTGGGAGCATAAATAAAAATTTTTGAAGCTGGCTTGCGTAATGCTGAAAAGATATCAAACTGTTTTCATAAACTTGAGGCAGTTTTTGTGCAGTTGGAGTCGTGTGATGAACAGATAGATTATTTTGTTGCGTAAATCACCAAACCCACTGATACAAAATTTAATTTCCATTGGTGAAATGTTTCTTTTAACTGATGTTTTGCAGCTTTCAGTTTGAATCATTTCAGTTGTAGCAGCACATTCATATTTCCTCTGTTGAGCCACAAAATCAAACAAGTCTTTTTCCACATCTGGATATTTGTACTTTTGCCATCATATTGAACACTAACATGTCAAAGAATATAAGAGCTTCTTGTCACTTGCACATCACTGACGATGTTTTTTTCATCTACATGAAATTTATATCTAGCTTCCTGCTTTCTGTGTACCTTTGTGTAATGCTTAGTCTATAACTTGAAGTTGTTATTTAAGGTTGGCAACATAATTTAATGTCTGCATCATTTACATAGTAGTACTATTTCATAATCAGAAGTAAATTTAGTAGTGTGGCCTATATTCGAGATTTACTTTTTACAGTAATCTCGGTACAAAAGTTTATGTGCGGCCTACATTCACATGCAGCTCGTATTTACACAAATACAGTGTGGTAACAGAACTGTTTTTTTAATTGTTGAAGCAAGAGTAAGTAATCACAGGTATGTGCCAAGGATGGTATATCCTGTTCTCATACCTTTTGGGACCAGGATACCAAATGGTATAATCCAGCAGGATAATGCAAGAGCCCACATTGCAATTAATGCCACAGATGCCTTTTGGAATGTATAGATCCATGACTGGTCTACCTTATTTCCAGATTGTTATCCCATAGTGTTTGTCTGGAATGCAATAAGACTTGTAGTGCCAGAGCAGCCTCCAGCCAGCAATCTTCATGAACTGACACAGCATGTGTTTCGTATATGGCAATAAATTCCTCAAGATGATGTCTGGAGGTCTATTGCTTCCATGACACAAATGCAAGAATGTATTAATGCCCAAAGGGGGTCACTCCTCATGGTAATGTTAATGATGAACCTCAGTTCCTAATGAAATGAAAGTTTAATCATTTAATTTTCATTATTTAATGAACATGTCCACAAAGTTTGATAAATATTGGATTGGCACTACAGGTGTAACAATTTCAATTTCTCACAGCGTTAATTCACAACCAGAACAGTAGCATTGTACTGTGAACAGTGATAGATGAGGAAGAGAGACACAAGATATACTAAGGGAAAAAAGGGAAAATGACTTGTTTCACTGAATGTGTAATGTTTTTATTATGTGCATTCCATACCATGACAAGCTTCTGTATCTGAATCTACATCTACACCCATTCTCTGCAAACCATTGTGAAGTATATGGTAGGGGGTGTGTCCAGTTGTACCAATTATTAAGTTTTCTTCCCATTCCATTCCCATATGGAGTGTGGGAA
Source organism: Schistocerca gregaria (assembly GCF_023897955.1). Lineage (NCBI taxonomy): Eukaryota > Metazoa > Arthropoda > Insecta > Orthoptera > Acrididae > Schistocerca > Schistocerca gregaria. The sequence continues at coordinate 684,617,890 of NC_064923.1, forward strand.
GAACGATTGCTTGAATGCCTTTCTGCTTGCTGTAATTATTCTAATCTTGTCCTCATGATACCTATGTGTACAGTACGTAGGGTGTTGTAGTATATTACTAGTCACCATTTAAATGAAATTTCGTTTGTAGACTTTCTCAGGATAGTTTACATCTATCCTCAAGAGTCTTCCAATTCAATTGCTTCAGCATCTCTGTGACACACATCCAAGGGTCAAACAAGCTGCCTTCACGGGTTGTCAGCCGAGGAACGTCGTTGTCTCGTAGGTGACAACCCGTGAAGAGTTCATATATGAAATTCGCGAGAAAGCCTGCACTCACATATATTCATGCTGCTGTTTTCTGTATACGTTTAGTATCCCCCGTTAGTCCTATTTGGTACAGATCCTATATGCTTAAGCAATATTCTAAAACTTACTCCTTTATAGACTTATTGCAATTCCACCAATAAAATGCTGTCTACCACCTGATTTACCTCAACAGAGCCTATGTAATCATTCAATTTCATATCCCTACAAAGTGTTACACCCAGGTATTTGTGAGAGTTGACCAATTCCCACTCTGACTTATAGATATTACAGTCATAGGATATTATGTTTTTCCATTATGTGAAGTGCACAGTTTTACATTTCTGAACCTTTAAAGCAAGTTGCCAATCTTTGAACCACTTTGAAATATTATCAAGATCTGACAGAATATTTATGCAGCTTCTTTCAGACAGTACTTCAGTATAGATAACTGCATCATCTGCAAAAAGTCTGAGGTTACTGCTAATATTGTCTACAAGGTCATTAATATGCCACATGAACAGCAAGGGTCCCACACAGTTTCCTGGGGCACACCTGAGGTTACTTCTACATCTGACGGTGACCCTCCATCCAAGATAATATGCTGTGTCTTCCTTACTAAAAAGTCCTCAGTCCAGTCATAAATTTCACTTCATACACTATATGATCGAGCTGTTACCAATAAGTGTAGGTGCAGTACTGAGTCAAATGTCTTTCGTATATCAAGAAATATTGCATTTACCCGACTTCCTTTATTCAAAGTTTTTAGTGTGTCATGTGAGAAAAGTTTTAGTTGGGTTTCACATGATTGACGTGTTTGGAATCCTTACTTGTTGACATGGAGGAGGTCATTCTGTTCTAGATACCTCATGTTTGAGCTCAGAATATGTTCTAAGATTCTGCAACAAATTGCAGACAAGGATATTGGATGGTGGTTTTATGGAACACTTCTACTAACCACCTTGACCAGTGCTTTCTTCCAAATACTATGAACAGTTTTTGTCTGAGGGAGCTATGGTAGATTATAGATAGAAGGCCTGACTCAGCCGCAAACTCTGTATGGAATCTGATAGAAATTCCATTGGGCCTTAGAGCTGTTTTAAGTTTTATCCAGTTCAGTTGTTCTTAACACCACCGACCGTCATACTGATTCCACTTGTCGTTTCAGTGGTACGAGGGTTAAATTGTGGCAATTCTCCTGGATTTTCATTTGTAAAGGAACATTCTTCTCTGACCACAACATGCTTTGTCATGTGCGTTTGGTTGACTGGGTGTGCCACATAACCCCACATTTTTTGCCGATGCCCAGATAGCGTGTTAATGACTCCACTTATACAAGCTTACCTTTGCAATGCTTATATCCTGCCGACTGAAGGGCTGGAGTCCTGCAACACTCACCTACTTGTCTTTGACAAAAATTGTAAACACTTGATGTGCAGTCTCTGTAACATGGCTAATACAGGGATAAACACTTCTCTTTGTTAAGGAAATGTTTGGATTGAAAGATAAATCAAAACAAATTTTAATTTTTGACAGGAAACCATTTATTTTGAAGTTTAGTGGCTTCTTAAAAAATACAAAACACTTAACGGAGCAGAAAGCTATGGCCATTACACATTTTTCCACATGTCACAAAATGTCATCTAATGTTAGAGCATTTTATGTTATTTATCATGGCCCAGTGACTCTCAGCAGTTTCATTTATTCACAGAAAGTCACAAACAGAAGGTGCTAGCTTGTCAGGTAAGACGTGAGGCAAGCTGCGGAGTAGTGTTGCCAATGCTAACACCCAGGAATGGTGTTATAGCTGCTGGAATGAATCGCCAATGCCAGATTCTTCTTCATTGTAATACAGAATGAAAGAGGGACTGGTAGCTTCTCTATACCTCTTCGTGATAAGCTTCACAATATCTTTTCATCTGTGTCATTGTTTTCGTCAGGCACCCACACATGCTTCTTCCAAATGGTTGGTCCCAGTGCCTTCTCCACAAAAACCAGAAGGTGCATCTACTCATAACTTTGGTACAGTGGGAAGTAACCATTACTTTTACTAGATTTTTTTCTGTGTGTACCTAGGGAACTTAATAAAGTTAATTCTTGCACCATGCCTCAAGTCTTGCTATGCAGCTCTAAAAAAAGATTTGCCAGATCTAAAAAAGCTATCCACTACTTTGTGTCTTTCCCTTGCCCAGAAAAACGGGCAGTTCCAGTTTTGCAGAGAAGGGGTGTCCTTGTAGGAAGTCTACATCTTAAGGTGAGGAAATAACAGCCATATTATTTTGCCAACATGTCTAGAAGCTTCCAGATGCCAAGCATCTCTTTCAGGTGAGAATTCACCATCAAGTGGGCCCTGTTGGATCTCAATGCTTTTATGCTTACTCTCTCCTGTGGTGCATAATTCGAGCCCGTATTAGCTCATGAAAATAATCACATGCAAACAAAATAAATATTTCCTAACTCATTATCTTTTTTTGAACTCAACTACATTGAGATTACAGAAGCACATTCAATCAATTATTTGATAATCAAGGTGGAGTGAGACGGAATGGAGAGTGGATCTCACCTAATTGCTGTGCGACACCACTCCACTCCTTCATTGGTTTAAAATATGGAGATGTTTTAAAGCCAGTGAAAAAGAACATAAATGATAAGTTATCAAGACACTCTTAAACCTACACAACATTTATCTCATTTAATAATGGTTTGGAGTTCATAACACTCCTGATTTATCTGATTACTTGGAATTGCACAATTTTGTAAGAATGTAATCTCCTAATACTGTAGTTGGAAACATTTCTTAATTCTTGTGAGCTCGAGTACTCTTCGCATGGATAAAAAAGGATGACTAAAATGTTGTGAAGGTGCACATTGGCCATTGGTGCCCATGCCTGAGAATCAATTTTTGATTCATTGTAGACATGAATAACAGTACATTTGTCACCACTATTTACTGTTGCTTCTTTAGTTTCAAATAGATAGGTAGACAGTAAAAATTATTTCCATAGCAGTGCCTCACTTGGGTAAGGTAAGACAATGAGTCCACAGTCAAGGCTGTCCTTTGTCCCTGCCACAGAACTGAAAGGTAGACTGAAGGGCAGTCAAAGGAACCCCAAACCCTCACCCATACCTCTCTGATAGTTCCATTTGCAGACAAATCATTAACTATAGTTGGGAGGTCTCTCAACTAATTCCTCTAAATATTATAGTGCCATATATGTTGACATTTTTCTTGTTATATAATACCCATTGGTCATTTAGTTATCCGATTTACATTAATCCGATAACTTCTTTGACCACTTTTTGTTTTCTCAAAGAAATCTGGATTCGTTAAAGCTGTTGACAGTGGACAAATATACAACTTCCTCATTTCAATTTACACTATGTGGTCAAAAGTATCCAGACACCCCCCCAAAACATACCTTTTTCATATTAGGTGCAGTGTGATGCCACTTACTGCCGGATACTCAAAATCAGTGAACTCAGTGTAGTCATTGACATCTTGAGAGAGCAGAATGGGGCACTCCGCGGAACTCACGGGCTTCAGACGTGGCCATATGATTGGATGTCACTTATGTTATACGTCTGTGTGTGAGATTTACACACCCTAAACATCCCTAGGTCCACTGTTTCCGATGTGATAGTGAACTGGAAATGTGAAGGAAGACGTACAGTACAGAAGTGTACAGGCCGACCTCGTCTGTTGACTGACAGAGACTTCCGACTGTTGACGAGGGCCGTAATGTGTAATAGGTAGACATATATCCAGACCATCACATAGGAATTCCAAACTGCATCAGGATCCACTGCAAGTACTATGACAGTGAGGCGGAAGGTGAGAAAACTTGGATTTCATGGTCGAGCGGCTGTTCATAAGCCACACATCATGCCGGTAAATGCCAAACGATGGCTCGCTAGGTGTAATGAGCATAGACATTGGACAACTGAACAGTGGAAAGTGGAGTGATGAATCATGGTACACAATGTGGTGATCTGATGGCAGGGTGTGGGTATGGTGTGAAAGCTTGGTGAATACCGTGCCAGCGTGTGTAGTGCCAGCAGTAAAATTTTGAGGCGGTGGTGTTATGGTGTGGTTATGACTTTCATGGAGGGGGCTTGCACCCCTTGTTGTTTTGCATGGCATTATCACAGCACAGGCCTACAGTAATGTTTTAAGCACCTTCTTGCTTCTCGCTGTCAAAGAGCAATTCGGGGATGGTGATTGCATCTTTCAACACGATCAGCACCTCTTCATAATGCATGACCTGTCGCAGAGTGGTTCCACAACAATAACATCCCTGTAATGGACTGGCCTGCACAGAGTCCTGACCTGAATCCTATAGAACACTACTGGGATGTTTTGGAATGCAGACGTCATGCCAGGGCTCGCTGTCCGAAATCGGTACCTCTCCTCAGTGCAGCACTCCGTGAAGAATCGGCTGCCATTGCGAAAGAAACCTTCCAGCAGCTGATTGAACGTATGCCTGCGAGAGTGAAAGCTGTCATCTAGGCTAAAGGTGGGCCATTACCATATTAAATTCCAGCTTTACTGAGGGAGGGCACCACGAACTTGTAAGTCATTTTCAGCCAGGTGTCCAGATACTTTTGATCACATCGTGTGTGTATAATAAAAGTTGTTATATTTTTTGGAAAGTATAAATGTGCTCGAATAGGCACCCTGTTATTACATATGAAAACTATTGAAATCAGTATTATGTTAATGCTACGGAGATAAAGATTAACTCTTGTGTGAAAATAAAATCTCTCCTTTTTATAACTAATCTCAATAGCTATAAGTGTTGAAAAAGTAAAATTCTTCATCTTTTATTTTACTTCCAGTACTCACAGTTACACAGTCTTAAAGAGTGCACCACTATTACCTTAAAAACGATGCTTGCCTTCATTGGGTTGAAATTTCAAATCTAAAATAAAAATGTAATTGTCATTGCTCACACTTGAACTCTTTCAGCTGTACACAAGACACATGCACTGATTAGCATTACATCAAGCTTCTGTCTTCTCACAGGTGTGGTAGTAATGGTAACTAAAGTAAACCTTTCATTGGCTAATATATGGCTTCAAGTCAGTTAAGTTACATAACCAAATTATTATCTGGGCTGAGTGTAGTCCAGCCTGTACATATTAGGATATGGTGAGCTCTCAATCATGTATGGTCCATGGTACACTAGGAGAAACTTTTTAGCCGGCCGTGGTGGTCTCGCGGTTCTAGGCGCGCAGTCCGGAACCGTGCGAGTGCTACGGTCGCAGGTTCGAATCCTGCCTCGGGCATGGATGTGCTTGATGTCCTTAGGTTAGTTAGGTTTAAATAGTTCTAAATTCTAGGGGACTAATGACCACAGCAGTTGAGTCCCATAGTGCTCAGAGCCATTTTTTGAGAAACTTTTTAACTTCTGCAGTGGCCTTTCTCGGCTTCCTATTTCATTTGCACCATTGTTAATAATTGCGGGAATGGAAAGTTCACATTCTCCCCGCTGCTGTTAGCAGGTTTTCCTCCAAAAATCAGTTCACGTGGGCGAAACTCTGCAATTCGTGTCATGAATTATCCACGATTTCATAAATTCTGGCAAAATGCAAATTTATTTAATCTGCTTTCTTTCAAGTGGAACAAACTTCAGCCAGATGTCTGATAGATGTCAAACCCATATACATAAAATAATCCCCTTCTAGTTTACCTACTAACACAGTTTCTGTAGCCCTCCCAATGGGATAAAAACCAATGTATTTTTAGCAAATGTCCAATACAATAAAAATATAAGAACACCTATCACTGGAAACAGACAATGTGTCAAAGAGATCTACAGCAGTAACCTATCTGGGTCCCAGTTAGGCATGACCCAATGCATATCCATTTGAATAGGTACAGATGCAGTCCTGACTTGCAGATAGTGATCACAGGTGGCAACCCTCTTCTCTACTCTTATGTTGTAAGTTATTGAATATCCCTGCCTCTTGTAGTTTCTGATTCATTTCCACACCCTTTACTGTGGTGGACATAGTCAGTGAGAATGTCGGCATGTTATTCGATACCAGAGAAGGAAAGTTGCTACTCAGCATCTCTGCTATATGGTGAGTAGCAACTTTCCTTCTCTTGTTTTGTTACATTCCATCTTAGATTTTCCATTGTTTGATCAGCATGTTATTGTGAAGAGACAGTTTCCATTCTTCCCTACACATCAGTTTACCAAAAATGATGTTACGCCGCTAAATGCAATAGAAGAATGGCACAAGGACACAAACATGAGCTGTTCCTACACTGACAGCAACCGCATCACAGTACTTTTGCGAGGAGAGTTGTTGCAGTAATTGTGTTTTGTGTTTTGGTTGTGTGTTCACCCTTTATAGATTGAAGAGCCAAAGAAACTTGTACACTTGCCTAATATTGTGTAGGGCCCCAACAAGTATGCAGAAGTGCTGCATCATGATGTCGCATGGACTTGACTAATGTCTGAAGTAGTGCTGGAGGGAATTGACACCAGGGATCCTGCAGGGCTGTCCATAAATCCGTAACAGTATGAGGGGGTGGAGATCTCTTCTGAACAGCATGTTGCAAGGCATCTGAGATATACTCAATAATGTTCATGTCTGGGGAGTTTGGTGGCCAGAGGAGGTGTTTAAACTCAGAAGAGTGTTCCTGGAGCCACTCTGTAGCAATTCTGGACGTGTGGGGTGTCGCATTGTCCTGCTGGAATTGCCCAAGTTCGTCGGAATGCATAATGGATGCATGTGATCAGACAGAATGCTTGCATACATGTTACCTTTCAGAGTTGTGTCTAGATGTATTAGGGGTCCCATATCACTCCAATTGCACAAGCCCCGCACCATTAGAGAGCCTCCACCAGCTTGAACAGTCGCCTGATGACATGCAGGGTCCATGGATTCATGAGGTCATCTCAGTACCTGTACACATCCATCTGCTTGATGCAATTTGAAATGAGACTCGTCCTACCAGGCAACCTGTTTCCAGTTATCAACAGTCCAGTGTCGGTGTTGATCAGACCACGTGAGATATAAAGCTTTGTTGTCGTGCAGTCATCCAGGGTACACAAGTGGGCCTTCAGCTCTGAAATCTCATATTAATGATGTTTTGTTGAATGTGTCACATGCTGATGCTTGTTGATGACCCGGCATTGAAATCCGCAGCAATTTGGGGCAAGTTTACACTTCTGCCATGTTGAGCAATTCTTTTCAGTTATTGTTGGTCCCGTTCTTATAGGATCTTTTTCCAGTCGCAGCGATGTTTTACCGGATTCCTGATATTCACGGTACACTCGATAAATGGTCGCACGGGAAAATCCCCAGAAAATCCCCTCTTCATCACTACCTCAGTGATACTGTATCCCATCACGTTCAAACTCACTTGGTAACCTGCCATTGTAACAGCAGTAACTGATCTGATAACTGCACCTCACACTTGTCTTATGGAGGCGCTGCGGACTGCAACACCGTATTCTGCCTGTTTACATATCTCTGTACTTGAATTCGCTTACCTATACCAGTTTCTTTGGTACTTCAGTGGTGTATATATAGTCTTTTTGTGTAATCTAAACATATTAGTGAAAGTAAGTGTGATATTGAAAGTTAGAGCAAAATGTAAATAATTAAATTATTTAAAGAAAATAAAAGTATTTCATTTTTTGTGTAAGTTCAAACTCTGACTATATCATAAATGATTTGTGTATTAATGCATGGTTGTTCTTTGCAGAACACAATCCTATCATCTATTGAAGAAATGCTTATTGAATATTATGGACTTCAAAATGAAGAAGAGGACACAGAAAATTGTAAGCAACCTGTGTCCAAAATTAACAGGAAGCTTAAACCTCAGTCCACTGTTGAAGAGGATAGGCCAATTAAACGCTCAAAATTGATCGCTGAGTGTTCTAGTACATTAGAATCCTCACAAAACCCGAGTATAAGTACCACTGCACTTCCTACACAATCAAAGAATCTCCAAATTGGAAATGAAAATATTGTAGATCATGGTGCACATTCTAAGCAGTCAGAGAATCCGCAAAATGCAAATGGAAGTATTGTAGATCACAATGGAGACAGGACAGTGGTTGAAAGTTTGGCACGTGTGTGCCAAGAGTCTGCAATGACTGAGTTTTTGAATAGTGCTGAGAATAAAGAAACAGAGCACTGTGACATTTTGCAAGGAATAAAAGACAGTACTTTCCATGACGGAGATAATGAACTGAAGACTGTTGAATCAAGATACAATTTTCTCCACAGCTCACTAGATTTGCCAAAGAACTCTACAGTCACCAATGGAGAGGTACTAACTACTCAGTTGGAGAGAGAAACTGGGCAAATAAATTCTGTTGGTCCCGAACAGATAGTTGACATGCAAATTAGTAAGTCTAAAGACAGTGTTGGGCATGAAACACTAACAGATATGACAGAACATACTAAAATACATAATGATACTTCTCTCAGAATTGAAAGCAGTCTTTTCAACGTGCTTGATGATATAGAGGATGTATTTTTTGGGTTTGATACGCCTGAGCAAGATGCTAGTCAGAGGGAAAGGGAGAGAGCAAAAAAGGCATTAGAAGCAGCAAAATCTGTTGAAACTGCAAAAATGGGCAAATCTGCTAATTTGGAAGATTTGAACAAGGAACAGTGGAGCAAAGGCTCAATTAAAACAAAAAATGGCTGTACAGTTGAGGTATGCTCAGAATGTTTTTGTGTGTTTAGTCACTTTTGTTATTAGTTTACATGTGTATTATTATACAATGGTTTGTAGTTATTAACACTTTTGAATCTAGTTTTTGTATTTTGTCAACGTTGTCGGTTACTGCCATGTTGTCAGGTAACAAAAATCAATGGGCAGCATATTAGTATTATGGTTATTGGTTCCGTCTGTACAACATAATTACGGTTGTTGAGGGCAGGGTGGCAACAAAACCTGGAAAGTCATGAATTCTCAGCAAATTTTGGAAGATTCAGGGATTATGAATGACTTTTGAATTAAAGAAATCTACTGAGTCATTTTGTTAAAAATCGTTCTGAGATTCTATTTGAGAATGAATCAGTTATGGGATTAGGCAAGGAAAGGTGAAGAAGTGCATTGAACTGCATTGATTGTTGTTCAGTTGTTCTACCTCTCGCAGGCTTGATGTCATAGGGAATCTTTGTTGTTGTCTGTGCATTCTGTAGCTACAGGTCCATTTCTTCCACTGCATTGATATTTCCTCATTGATTCGTTTATCAATGGTCCATTACTTACAGTATACAAAACTTAATGATTTGCAATAAATTGTGTTATGAGTTTCTTCTTTTCTAAGTATTTCCTTTCCTAGCCACAATTTTGTCTTAAAAATGCCTCTGTATTTATTTCTGCTGCCTAACAATGATTTACATATGCATTCCTGAAAGCTCTACATCACCATTTTATGTTATGTTACATTGATTCATAGATTTGTAAACAGTTGCTCTTCCATTGATTTTCAACCCAATCTAGATTTATTGCTCGGTGGCTGACATCACTGCACTCCCTGCTGATTGGGCTGAGGCAATACAGAAATGTCCATAGTGTATAAATGAGTTTCTTCATGTAACAGCAAGAGCTTATTTGTAATAGAACTGTTTCGTTTCATTGTCTTGGTTTCATATCATAGGATTTTTAGAGTTTTTATCCCAATATGAGATATATCACTGGTGCGTTTCTTTCTTCCCGTAATTTTAAAGGGTATGCCGAAACAGAGAAGTGGTGCAAAACCTGCTTCATGTCATGTACCTGATTGCATTCATTCTTCAGGCCACATCTTAATTGCAGATACTGGATATTAAAAGTCTACAGAACATAAAGGCAGACAATTCTTCGTTCTAGTCAAGTGTTGAATGACACTTTTTCTGGTAACATGCTTGTTCACTTCATTCACATACGCAACCATTACTCTCCTTAGAAAATTATAAAGTTTCTTGCTCGAACAGTCCACAGTTGTACTGCCGGTCCACAGTGTCCAACGGGCACAATATTTCGGCACTCAGACATGTTGCCATCATCAGGTGCGCTGATGAACTGAGCTCCTGAGGGCGGGCAGCTGTAATAAATCCCCTCCTCTCACGAGATGTTCTCTCCGCAGTCCGCGTCACCGGTCACTTAGACGCTGGCGTCTGTAGTTGCATTTGTGTAATTGCCTCGTCCGCCTTAATTGCCCATTCGTTTCCTTTGCTGAGCGTCTTTTTAATTAGACTCAGTGCTGGTTCCCATGCCCTGCTGAGGTTGTAGCCGCAATCTTGATTGATGAGTCTGCCCCTGGTACAAATTTCATTAGCCTTTCTAACGACGCTGTCCCAGTATTTAGATGTCTGTGCCAAGACCATGGTATGTTGGTAGTCCACTTCATGATTTTCGGACAGACAGTGCTCTGTGACCGCCGACTTGTCGGGGTACCCAAGTCGAGTGTGCCTCTGATGTTCTCGGTAACGATCTTCGATGGTGCGCACTGTCTGTCCATATAAGTCTTCCCACATTGACACGGAATCTGGTATATGCCGGCCTTCCAGAAACCGAGATCCCAATAATGCTCGTGTTTTATTTGGTGGGCAAAAGACAGTTCCTACTCGGTGTTTCCTCAATATTCGTCCTATTTTCCCCGATAGTGCTCCAGTATATGATATATAGGCACTGGCTATCTCTTTCTCTGTGACTTTTTCAGTCTCCACACACTGTGCTGTAGTGGTGGGGCAGAAAGCGCGTCTAATCTGCCATTCCGGGTACTCTGTTATACCAATGGTACAACCTTGTATACTTCTTATCATAACTTCTCAGTTTTTGACAGGACAATGCAGGAATTACTTGACTGTGTATTGAATTATTTTAGAGCCAGTAAACTCCTTTGCGATCCATACAAAACTCAACAGCATTCATTAGGTTCACCTGAGGATATAGAAATTAAAAATGTGATACTTCCAAGAATTCATACTCACTCAAAAACTGATTGAGAAGCTGTTTCATAATTTCTGTAAAAAGATCTCAGGGCCTTCATCATGTTAGTGATCACTTCCATATCACATAAATCAAGCTCCTCTAATTATATATCTTATATGTCTTGGTCCTGTGGGAACTAGTGCCTCATTAACATTGTACAAGATAGAAGAAGCTACTGACGTTTTAAAAAAGAGAAAATTATTCAATTGCCTGTCACACAGGCCATATTATAATACAAAAGTGTTCTATGGCATGCACCATATCTACTTAAATTTTTAAGGTAGTAGCTGTACTCAGTGATATTTATAATGAAGTCATTTGCATTTAAGTAATCAGTGTTGAATACAATTCTTTATTCTTGTGTGACCTCATTCTCACTTTACACCAAACTCGCTATTATGTGGTCTCTGAAACTGTCTCTTTGTAAGGATCATTCTTACGGCAAGTACTACTCTTAGAGTATATCTACTACATTATATTCCTTGGCAAGAAAGCTAGGAACTTAAATATTTTCTTCATTATAATTATAATTATTATTTGAAGAAAAAAAACTGCAGGAAAACTGGAAAAGACGATGTCTGTTGTACAACAACTGTGACATACCTATGTTGATAATTCAAATGGAGCAGCTGATAGCAGTACAGAAAGTTTTGATGTATATTTTCATGGCCAACTCAGCCAACTTGGATGTGAAATTTTTTTGTATTAACCTGTCTTAGCAAGATGATGATGTTGTAATGTATTTTTACATCTACTTGAAAACACTATGTCCTTCTGGAACTAGGAATCACTAAGTGTCATTCACTGAAAGCAGCTTATGGTGTAATGTGAATTTCTTTAAGTAGATGGAAATAGTCTTGCAAAATAGTAAAATGAAAATAATTTAAATAGCAAATGCCTACACCATTGAATATCTGTATTGATTCTTGAGCTCACTGCCTGTAACAGATGTTTCATCTGCCAGAAGTGAAGGACTTGCACATACATTCTTGAATGGCTGTTGTGCTGAAGTTCACATATTCAACTAAGTTTGGTAACAAAAAAAGCTTTCTACACTTCTTTGTATTATTTGCATCTACGTATCAGTGTTGTTATTGTGTTGATGGTGAGTTTCCTACACAGTTATGTATTAAGCCTGTTAACCCATCCATCTTTTGGTGTGAGATATTGGTTGTTTTTTCAGTTGTGGTAGTGTTTGAACCTTAAATACCCTAAATTTTTATATATTTGAGCCTTTATTATGTTTTGTTTAGGGTGCTAAACTCTTACTGCCAAAAGTGAACAAGAGTAAAAAGGATTTTTTTGATCTGTCCTTGCACAGTGTCAGCAGTCAAATGGGCTGTAAAGAGCAGAGCGCATTCACAAAATTTTCAAGACATATGCGTCCAAAACGTATGTACTTGTTGTCTTATGCATGTGTCCCCCTTAATGTGTATTTCAGAACTTAATTATATTTTTTATATAAATTTTGTAGTTCTTGAAGAAAGCCCTGGTGTTGCATTCACAAAAGTTGCTAGCCTTCTGGTTGAGCACTGGAAACAACTGACAGATGAAGAGAAGGCTAAATATGAAGAAATAGCACGAGAGGAGGAAGAGAGGAAGCACAATGTTCCCATTAGGAAAAGTACTGAAAAAATATGTTCTCCAAGTGTAGTAGAAATGCTGAATACCACACCAAAGAGGAAACCTCCATTGGATGATCTCCATAGTGTAGATGGCTGTGTGCCTTGTTCTATGACAGAAATTAATCAAAACATGGAAGAAATAGCATTAAAGCACAAAAGGTAAACCTGCATGTACTGTTGTTTTAATAACATGTTAAATGTACTGTGCATGAAATTTCAGTGATCAGATGGTAGTTATTTGTAACAATGTTAATAACATCAATGAAATAGTGCTACCTGTAATAAAATGTTCTTACATTACTGTGTCAATCCACACTATCAGCGACTTTTTGGTAGCATATTCTACATTCCATTACTTTAGCAACGTTTGGATGAGAGAATAAGCTTCCTGAAATGTTGTGGACTGATGCAGTTGGTAACTAGTGCATATTTTATTGTACTGACACGCCACAGAAGCCTTCATTCTTGTGTGCATGTGGCCCCTAATGGCATTTGTGGTAGAATTTTCTGTTCTCTCTTTCAGAATATAGGCTTGTGTTAGTTTTGTATGAAATCCACACTCTTAAGCCATGAAGTGCTGGTTTTCAGCTTAAATCTTAATAATATTTCCAAAATAAAACCTTAACAGATATTGATCATGTATATTGGCTGTTGGATGACTATATTAAGCTTCCTGCAAACTGCTTTCGCCCTGTGGGTTGCTTACTCTTGTTACAAAGGCCTCCCTCCTTCAGAGGCTGCTTACAAATACCAGAAAGGCATTGTGTGTTGTGGACATGATACTATGTACAAACAGTCTGTTGCTGAACTGTTCATTACGGCCACAACTAGGGGCACCAGTCCTGCTTATGAGTAGCTTGCACCTCAGGAAACTGATGGCGCTGCTATCGAAGAACAAATTACCGTCCGCATGTCGCATGGTCACAGTCATACCTCCACCTGCTGGATACTTAAGGTGGAGCGCAACTTCCAGCAGTAGCATTCAACTCCTAGCTCAGTTTTGGGCCAGGGGTCAACTACACCTCTTACCTCTTCAATTGGAATTCACTGAGACCAGTCTGGATGCTGCATTCTAAACTGCACTGTCTCCACACTGCTAAAAGGTATACCACACCATGTGGTCCTCCTGGACGCTGTTCTTATAGCCACTTGGAATGAGGCTTCTCTCAGAATTGTTGTAACGCCAGTAGAATTTATTTCTGTTGCTTTCAGCTGATAACAAGTGATCTCTCAGTTCTTATCCGAACTTAACTTTATTGTGAACTTGTGCTGTTAATAAAGTGTTCTTACATTCAACCTTGGTATCATGATTTATCAATGTGCATCACCCAAAAGAGTTTCAACCGTGGCAGTGGAGGATTAAATAATTTTCGTAGAGGATAAAAATGGGACTTAACAGTGATAACGAGGATAAAGATATGTTTTCTGCCATGCTCTCTTGCCATTTTAGGAGACATTGTTTTATTACCCAGGTTGGATACTTTAACTGTGTGATGATGTCCCGCTATGTATACATTTTTGCACTTTGTGTACTTGAATACCATGTTGTTTGTTGCTATTTCTATTGTGTTTCTGGAGTCACTACCATGGCGAAACAGTGTCAACAGGGACACTTTGTGAGAGATGGCTGGTATTCCTTGCCCATGGGTCAGAGCTGATCCAGCCTCAGACTTTGCACCAGTACCCCCTGTGCCTTCACTGACTTTCCATCTCGTCCACCACTTAACCGCCTCCCATCTCCAGCCTTGCCTGACACTGTTCTGTCCATTGCAGCTGTGGTCAGCCCTTCCCCTGAGGTTGGCATCATCTTGATATCCATTGGTGATGAGGTTCGAGTCCACTTTTGTTGAAGCACCTGGGATCATCAGTTGTTGTTGTCCTGAAGGGCCTTCATGTCCCCTCATTTCAGAAGTGCCAGTGCTGCCATGTGCACTGTTCTGACTTGTTCCTGATGTCGACTACAGACTTTCTGTGACAGATTTTGTATTAGATAAGGACTTTTATTTCGTATATAGTTGATGTTATGACTCTGTTTCATCATGCTGCAGATGCACAGTAGTAATCTAAGCAGGAAAAATATGAAACTGCAACGAATCTCCTAGTATTAAGTCCAATTTTTCGATGTTGTTGTTGTTGTTGTTGTTGTTGCTGCTGCCTTCAGTCCTGAGACTGGTTTGATGCAGCTCTCCATGCTACTCTATCCTGTGCAAGCTTCTTCAACTCCCAGTACCCAGTGCAACCTACATCCTTCTGAATCTGCTTAGTGTATTTATCTCTTGGTCTCCCTCTACGATTTTTACCCTCCATGCTGCCCTCCAATACTAAACTGGTGATCCCTTGATGCCTCAGAACATGTCCAACCAACCGATCCCTTCTTCTAGTCAAGTTGTGCCACAAACTTCTCTTCTCCCCAATCCTATTCAATACTTCCTCATTAGTTATGTGATCTACCCATCTAATCTTCAGCATTCTTCTGTAACACCACATTTTGAAAGCTTCTATTCTCTTCTTGTCCAAACTATTTATCGTCCATGTTTCACTTCCATACATGGCTACACTCCATACATACACTTTCAGAAACGACTTCCTGACACTTAAACCTATACTCGATGTTAACAAATTTCTCTTCTTCAGAAACGCTTTCCTTGCCATTGCCAGTCCACGTTTTATATCCTCTCTACTTCGACCATCATCAGTTATTTTGCTCCCCAAATAGCAAAACTCCTTTACTACTTTAAGTGTCTCATTTCCTAATCCAATGCCCTCAGCATCACCTGACTTAATTCAACTACATTCCTTTATCCTTGTTTTGCTTTTGTTGATGTTCATCTTGTATCCTCCTTTCAAGACACTATCCATTCCGTTCAACTGCTCTTCCAAGTCCTTTGCTGTCTCTGACAGAATTACAATGTCATCGGTGAATCTCAAAGTTTTTATTTCTTCTCCATGGATTTTAATACCTACTCCGAATTTTTCTTTTGTTTCCTTCACTGCTTGCTCAATATAGAGATTGAATAACATCGGGGAGAGTCTACAACCCTGTATCACTCCCTTCCCAACCACTGCTTCCCTCTGATGTCCCTTGACTCTTATAACTGCCATCTGGTTTCCGTACAAATTGTAAGTAGCCTTTCGCTCCCTGTATTTTACCCCTGCCACCTTCAGAATTTGAAAGAGAGTATTCCAGTCAACATTGTCAAAAGCTTTCTCTAAGTCTACAAATGCTAGAAACGTATGTTTGCCTTTCTTCGGTAGCAAACCCTTTTCACTAACAAGAAGTAAAACCAGGAATATGTTACCGAGCAAGAAGTTTACGGTTCTAGTTTTGTCCCTTGGCTCCACTACAGTAAAACCAAATGCTGTACTCTGATAGTCAATCCCAGCACTGCATGTCAACACGCACCATTGCTTCTGCCCAAAGCTGCCATGGTTTACTTCCTCTCAAGGGCCCCTGCTTCTAGGTACTGCTCTTATGCACCCAGCAGCAGCAAACTTTCAGCCTTTCTGGTCTCCTTCCATTCAGTTGTTTCTGTGCTCCTGTGCCCATTGCAGCAAAGACCTTTCTGCCACTGTGGTTTCCCTTCTGCTTTTGCAATTTCTGTTCTTCCTAGTGGCATCTCACTGCCCTCCACGCTACTCCTACATCACTGCACTTCTCATGTGCCCCTCACATGCTCCTTATGCACACTTTCACATTTCTGCCCCCCCCCCCCCCCCCCTGCTCTAACAGCAAGTAATTCTATCTTGCTGACCACAGGTTCATCAGCACACACTGACACCGCACCTGATGTCAGCACTATCTTGCTGTCGCCACATTGGTCAAGCCACAGGGTTCCCAGAGCCTCCAAGACCTTCACCTTTGCTGCCACTCCATATTTGCCAGTGCCATACCGTCTCACACTGGCACATTGTTGAATCAACCTCTTGCAACAGCATTTAACTGCTCGCTCAGTTCTGGGCCAGGAGCTGGCTACACCTCATATGTCATCAATCAGAACTCGTAGAGATCAGCCCAGACACTCTGTTCTACACTGCACCATATCTGCACTGCTTCACAGTATGCCACACTGCACATCCACATGGACACCATTCCTATAGCCACTTGGCATGAGGCTTCCCTCGGAAATAGTATAATGCTAGCGGACTTAGTTCCTGTTACTTTCTAGTGGTAATGAATGATCTTTCAGTTGTTATCTGAGCTTAACTTCATTGAGAACTTTTGCTGTGAATGAAGTATTTTTATATTTAACGTGATAATCACCATTCATACAGCTTGCATCATCCAAACTGGTCTTAACAATGGTGAGAAATGATTTAACACATGTGCCATCTGTTGGCTATACCGCAACTCCATTCCCCAAAATTGGATCTCAAGATGGGTTAAATAGTGAGCTGTACTGATAATGAACTGAATGCCGTTATAGCATTTGAGGTACTCATCAGGTGAAAAATGTTATATCTTCTACTGAATTGTGTTAAGTGTAGTGACCTACATTGAACTTAAGATTTTCTCACTAAAGTTCGATTTGATAAAAATTTTATCACTATGTGTCTACATAATACTGTAAAATAAACCATCAGCTTTCTAGCTTCTGTTGGAATCAATCTTAATGAGGGTTAGTATATGTGCTGTGTCATTGCTGCTGTTTACGTGGTACCAATCTTTTGCACACATTCCTCATGATCTTTTCTCTTATTGGATAATATCATTAGGGAAGAGGGCAACAAATGACTACCACTTCAACACTTTTGCTAAAGGTTCATTGAATGTATTAGTATATTTGGTGGACGTACTTTTCAGTCATGCTCCAAATGTGCCTTAACATTTTCTTCAGTTGAGGCTGTACTTGGCTACTCAGAATGATCTTAATCTTCAATTTAATTTTCTTTGAGTCTCATTCATTGAAACAGTAAACGAGTGTGGCCATGGAAATGCAATGAGAGCACATAGAACACACTTGCTACAGTTTTAACGGCTTTCGTGTTCTTGATTATGGATGCAGTGTGTACAGATCACCAAAGCTCTCTTTCTTGAAAGTTATAGATACAATTCATCATGCAGGTTTTATGTTGCACAAGGCAGTGTTTAAATGCCAGATCTTAACTTAGCCTTCTGTGGTAACAATTCATAACTTGTCAAGCATAAAGTGCATTGTTAATTATACTATTACTAGCACTCAGTTTAATTTGTCTCCCACCAATAGAATGAACTTCCAGAACAAAACCATAGGGAAAAACACCATTACAGCTCTATGAAGCTATTGGTGACTGGTGTGGTTTTAATGCTAGTCCTCAACCTAGGTTGGGGTTATTTATAACACGGGTCATGCAGGAGACTCACACTTGTTTTATATTTGTTGGAGCACTGCTGAATGTACACAAACCTTTGTGAGTATGACACCACCAAGATTAATGCAAATGACTGAAATAAGCTTTATATAACAGTTTAGGTACAGGACAATACACAAATGTTAGGGATTGCAGAATTCTTCAAGATCTCGGTTGTGGAGAATTGAGTATGGTGTGCAGCCCTCATATGCTATGAACAGAGCCTCGTAAATATAACAGAGGACCTGGATATTTTCATCTGAGGAATCTTTGTTGATACACAATCACAGTGGACACATTGAAGGGGGAGTTATCTGAAAATTCCACATTCTGCTGCCTACCCTTGCAGTGATGGTGTTGATAAATCCATCGCAGTCTGTGGGTTTTGTGGTGTCTGTACAATGAATCGAATGCAGTGGCAACCATGCTACAGTCCAGCTCACACAGATGGGTTCAAACCATTGCTACTTGGTCTTTGAGTGACTTTCATGGGTGATGTTCTGCAGTCTTTTGTGAACAAGATGGCTGTCGTCCAGACTTGCGATCACGTTTGTGTAGGCCATTTGTCAGTTTTTGCTGTGTATGACCTTTTCAGTTGACTAGTTCCATCCGTGCATGACTGTCATACCGTGCCCTATTTGTGCCGAAATTATGTGCCATTTCCCAGGGCCTGGTCTACCTACCCCTTTCGAACTCGCATCTTGACTTTATTGCCCCTTTTATAGTCCCATTTCACTGAGGTCTGCTGAGTATCAGGACATGTGGGAATGTAACATGTAACGAATGTACCATTAAAAGGAAAAAAAAAAAACACACCCATTTCACACAAGTATGCACACCTCACACACACATGTTCGCTATCTCTGACCATTCAGGTCAGAGCAGCCAGAGATAGTGGCCATGTGTGAATGCGAGATGTGCTTACGTGTGTGTGTGTGTGTGTGTGTGTGTGTGTGTGTGTGTGTGTGTGTGTGTGTGTTTTCATTTCTGAAGAAGGCATTGGCCACATCTTTAGGGTGAGTAGCCATCAATTCTTTACAAAATATTGTTGATGTTACAACCTGGACTTTCCATTGTTCGAATGTACTATTAATACATCTGTACCATACTTTGTGACTGCAGAGTATCTAACAAAGTTCCTATTTCCAAAATGTACCACAGAAAATGTCAGTAGGTCAAAAGCACTTAAAGACATATCTTAATGGTACATTCTTTATGTGGAACTTCCGTGACTCAGGCAGCCGATGTAGGAGGACTTACAAGTTGCATGGGCTTTCTCAATTGCTCAGGCAAATAGAAGATACCTATCAGCTAGTTGACAGCTCGTTTGACTCACTATCGAGGACCTCTGTCCAGTTTCTTACATGTCAGTGATTTGGCAAGTGTGTGAATTTCAGCTTATTCAACAGAGAACCAGGTCTTTGTTTCCTCAAAAGTGTTGGGCACTCTCATCACCCTCTCAGCGGAGCATAGTTGCATTGTAATGGTATACCTGATCAATAACAAATGATTAAACTTTTTGGGATCATTAGTAGCATACAATTTTTTGATGTATGTCATGTATTAAATTCTTACTAGAAATACCATTCACGATTGATCTGAACAGGCACATTTTTTTGATGTTGGAACTTTTCAGGCTGACTTTAAGTTTGTTGTATATGCCCAAGTAATGGTACTCATTGAAACAGTATTGCTGCAAACTGTATGATCCATAGCTCAGAGTTCTTGTGTCCAGCAAAAGGAAGAGAAAGAGAGAGGGTAAAGGCTTAGATGCAGTGAGACTTAACAAAGACCAAGCAGGATTGTAACCAAGTACCCTTTACCAAGGTGTTGCTGCAGGACAGGGCAAGAATAAAATCAGCAATGAGTTGCCAACAAGAGACAATGGTTTTCCTCGTATCATCTTGCGGTATGGAATTCTGGGTGACTTTTCTGCTTAACCATTGTTAGTTCACATTTTTCTCAAATTTATGAAGTAGGCACATACTTTGAAAGGTATCGACTCTACCAGCTTTTTTACATTTGACAGTCTGTCATCATCTATTATCTGTTGTCTCCACATTAAGCTAAAATATATGTGAGACAATAATCTTTACTGTGTTGTTTTATCTATGTTTGGTTGTGGTTTAATCATAGACCACTGTTCTTTTCTTGATCAACTCAAGTTGTATGGCTATGGTTTTTTGAAGAAATATCTGGTTCGAAAATGTGCCAGATACTCAGTTCAGACTTCATGTTGAATGGTTGAGTCTGTTGAATATCATGCTGTTTTACTTAGTTTCTTCTAATGTGTGGGTGGAAATAATTGCAGGTGCTTTTAATTTTTAAGATTATTTTAATTTCAGTAACATTAGTCTTATTGAATTATTTCATTTAATATATTTAATTTCCAGTTCAGGCAAAGGATCAGGTGAAATATTTGTGATTGGCCAAATACGACCACATGGTGTGTGGTTATATATGAAAAACAGAGAGATTGGGATAATCAGGCATTGGGCATTGCAGGAGACTGTCGAGTTTCATAAAATGATGAAGGAGACATCAGTGCCCTTGGCTCCAGTTATGAACAATATACCTCTTAGACCTAGGTAATATATCTTATGTTTGCATGTTATGTGTATGATGCTACAGTCTGTCACACACTATATCGCATGAAAGAGATAAGCAAATTTAAATAGTATGAGTTTTAATGTTTGTAGCCATAACCACAAAATGTAAACCAAAATAGTAGCAGTGTAAAAGTAACTACTGTCTTCAGAAGCAGATCATTAATGGATAACGTAGGGACAGTGTAGACACAATTTTAATTATAAAAGTAGAATATGATCAGTACTAAGTGATTTTGATTTGAGGCTTCAGTTTGGGTACTAAAAGTAGTACATCATCGTATAATGAAGAGTTCAGCTTGTTGAGTTAAATGTACATGCAGTATCCTCTAGTTACGTTGTTAAGGCTCTTAAATAATACTTGTGTTCTTTTGAATATGAGATGACAGTGTGACTATTAAATCAAAATACTGTACTTACAGCATAAAATGAGAAAGAATGTATTGGTAAGGTTTGCATGCTTTGATTTGTATCTTTATATACACAGTGCTATGCATGATGGAAGATGGTTTATACTAATATTAGCGATTTTCTATCCTATTTTATTTGGTTACAGGATGAGTAATAAATGGTTGTGTGTATGAATCACTATGGGAGATCATCAGGGCTGGGATCAACTTGTTTCATTTTCTAATAATTGACAACAATGAATTTTTCATAGTATGCTAGAGCCTTGAAAGTAGTACCAAGTTTTGAAATGGTACTGTAGCGTAGCAGATACGTTGATGGGCTAGAATGCTAAACATTGTGGCTTTGAGTCCAGCCGGGCACCATTTATAATTTCATTGTTTTTACACGTTTATCAACATGACTTTGATCATTATTTTTATTCAGTTAACTGGTTTAAATATTTTTATTTTTCATCTATACCCGTATGTAGTAGCATTTTAATCATTGTGTTAACCTTTTTATTTGCTCTCATTTTTTAATTCCTTTCATACTTTTTCCGTTAGTATCTTTATCAATGTATTTTTAACTATTTTTGTTTATCTATCATTATATTTAAAGTTTTAAAACGATGATCGAACTGTTTTTCATTATGACATGTACATGTTTTTGGATGGTTATCATCATAAAAGTCCTTCTTGCCTCATACAAAATAATGCTACTGTAGATTTAAATGAAAGAAGGTGTTATAAATAAAATGAAATTAAAGCAAATAATACAAATAATGATTGCAACAGCGCAGAAGCAAACATAACATAATGAAAAGTAAGCAATTAAATCAAAGTAAATACATAAAAATAATTAGAATTGCTTGAGCAAAGATTCAAAATGAAAAAAGAATAACAGGAAAAAACTGATGCAGCAAAGAGTGTGTGTGCGTGTGTGAATTGTGGTTTATTAGCCTCATAATGTACATAATCTAAATGATTTGATTCAGGTAGAGGAGACACGTCAAAATTTTGGCAAAGTTTTACCACATACATACAGCATCTGATTTTAACAAATGGTACCATAACAATAATACAATATAAAAATACACATACAATAAAAAACTAACAATTAATTACAACTCATTTTAACAAATGGTATCATAATAATAATACAGTTTTGTTACACATACAATAAAAGACTAACAATTAATTACCCCTTGCTCAAATTATCCTCTATTAATTCTTCTACTGAATAGTAGCACTTCTCCCACAGATTCTTCTGTAGCCTTATTTTTAGACTCTCTGGCTTCATATTAAATATATTTTTGCCCATTAGCTTGTTATATATTGTCATCCCCATATACTGTGGAGTTCGTGCATATAATTTCA
Source organism: Schistocerca gregaria (assembly GCF_023897955.1). Classification (NCBI taxonomy): domain Eukaryota; kingdom Metazoa; phylum Arthropoda; class Insecta; order Orthoptera; family Acrididae; genus Schistocerca; species Schistocerca gregaria. The sequence continues at coordinate 684,640,454 of NC_064923.1, forward strand.
AATGGTGTGTGGGTAACAAAAAATTATTTTTATTTCTTGTGTTGTTTGTGTGGTTAAAATGATTTTTCTCAAATAATTTTTGTCTGTTGTCTACAAAGATTATAATGTCATAAATGTATATGGAGGGAACTGTTAGGATATTAAGGTTCCGAAATAATGGGCAGCAAGATTCTGTTTGTTGTGCACTACACATGTATCTTATAATTTTCTTTTGCAGTTTCAGTATTCGAGATACACTACTTGAATTTCCCCAGAAAATGATACCATAACTAATGACAGATTCAAAATAACTATGATATGCTGTTTTTGTGTACTCTTGTCAGTAGAGTTTGCTATTATTTGCACTGCAAATGCAAAGCTGCTTAGTTTATTTGATAGGAACTCAATATGTGTACTACAGTTTAAGTTGTTGTTCACATTTAGTCCTAGGAATTTGACTGTGTTAACTTCTTCCATAGGGTGATTGTGATGATGTATTTTAAGATCCACACATTTCAAATGTTTGGTTTTGAAATGTACCATATTGGTTTCTGCAATGTTCAGTTTCAAGCCATTTAACTGGAACAAGTTTTCTAGAGTACCAATTGTGCTCACAGTGGAGCTTTGAATTTTTTCTGCATCATCTTCAATTAAAACAGCAGAATCATTCGCAAACAGAACTGATGGGGAATTTATATTTATGGGCAAGTCATTTACATAGAATGGGAACAGGATTGGCCCCAATATGGAGCCTTGAGGCACACCTTGTGATACTGTACTCCATTTAGAATAATAATTCACTGCATTTGATGTGACACTTACCCTTTGCTTTCTGTTGTGCAAGTATGATGTGAGCCATTTCAGAGCTTTGTCCTTAATCCCATATTTGTTTAATTTGTAGATAAGCAAGTCATGGTTCACCGAGTCAAATGCTTTTGAAAGATCGCAGAAGATATGTGCGACTTTACTCCTCTGATCCAATGATTTGCATATCTTCTCAATGAAGTTATTTACTGCATCCAGTGTGTTTTTTCCTTGTTGGAATCCAAATTGGTTACTTGTGGTAATATCATTTTTTACGATAAAATTTTTGATCTGATTTGCAGCTACTTTCTCTAACACTTTTGACAGGATTGGGAGGATAGAAATAGGGCGATAGTTTCCCATATCTTCCCTCGACCCTTTCTTGGACAGAGGTCTCACTTGGACATATTTTAACACATCAGGAAAGCATCCCTGTTCAAAAGATTGGTTGACTATTTTAGCTAGCAGCTGAGCTATTATGTCATATACTGCTTTAATCACTTTACTTGGTGTCCCATCCCACCTAGCAGAATTTTTATTTTTAATGACAATATAACATTTTTCACATCCTTTATTGTGACTATTTTAAAATTTGTGAGATACTCAGCTTCTTGGTCGAGTCCAAAGGGGATTACTTTACTCTGATACCCTGCTACATCAACTTCTGACTTTGCTACATTTATGAAGAATTCATTTCAACACTCTGATATTTGAGCTGGGGTTACAAGAACATTATCATCTACTGTAATCTTAGTTATTTCATTACTACTGACTTTAACACCTAACTCTGTCTGTGTGTGTGTGTGTGTGTGTGTGTGTGTGTGTGTGTGTGTGTGTGTGTGTGTGTGCGTGTGTGCACCAATTAATTTGAAAAAAATAATCATTATAGTCATTTTGATAGAAAATCCAGGGGGAGTCAAATCCACAACCTTGAATATACCAACCAAATAACTTAACCAATAGGCTACAGCACCATTATGAATATCATTCCTATTTGCAAGGCTGTAGTGGATCATGAAAAATGAGTGTGGTAGATTACTAACAAATAGTGGCCCACCAGGGTGAAAGGTTGCAGCCTTGCAAGGTGTGATAACTGGGACACTGAACTGCAACACCACATAGGTGGTTTCAAAAAGTTGATCCCATCCCTGGAGACCTCCCTTGTCAGTATACTACCTATTTGCACTAATTCATATGTAAGATACACGTTGGTGGCAACAGAATTGTTGCAATCTTCATCAAAAAATACTTCCCAACATTTGCCCTGCTTTTGCTCCAAAGATCTCGGTTAGTTCCCTGAGGATATGGGCTTACACCAACTAGATGCAACCTGAAATACGCATTTTTGTATTTATACAATGTCTGTCGTCTGCCTACTTGCTAAAGGGTCCAAACATTGGAGCAGTACTCTAGAATATGTCACACTACCCTGTAGTACTTCATATGTAGTTATCTATAAAGATGCTCCAACTTTCCCAGACTTCTTCTAACAAATCCTAGCTCTCTATTCACCTTCCCTACAGTTGATTTTATGCGGTTGTCAGATTTCATGTCTCTTCAGAGTATAATCTATTACTATTTCAACAGTGCATCAAGCACAGGGAATATTCCACGAATCTTGTCATTGAATACTATTGGGTTTTTTCTATTTATTACTGGAATTCTCTTACATTTATACAAATTTAAAGAGAACTGCTTCTACACCAGCTGGAGAAGCTGTTAAAGTCAAGTTATTTTGTGTTTCCTTGTGATGATCCAGTGAATGATCTGACAGTGCTACTGCAGTATGTTATAAACTGCATAAATGGGACAGTAGAAATTCCTTGATGGAATGGAAATAATGGAAGGACTAAAGGTAGCAAATCGTGACATAGTTTAGGTGTTGTGTGGTTAATTGGCACATAAACAAGGCAGGAAGAGTTTCCAAGCTTTTGGAAGATTCGTCCTTCAAGACTAAGAGGATACACTACACACTATTACACCTGTGTAACTATATTCTTCCGCCAGGTGTATGTGTGTTTCTTAGTTTTGAACAAGGACCCATCTGAAAACTTATCAAAATTTTCTTTCTTCTAGAAAAATTATTTACTTCTATTGAGAATATTAGTGCTCTTCTTATGTTTCTGTTGACATATGTCCAATGTTTTGTTTCTGTTGAATATTTGTTGTCCATTATTGTACACTCGGTTATTGTTATGGTGGAATATTACACACATTAACATTTCTTGAAAGAAAAACTGTTTTCTCCATTAAAGAAGAAAAACTAACTACACCTTTTAACAGAATGAAATCTTCTTGTCTCTTCACTGTCTTTTTAAATAACAGAAATGTCAAAGATAATTTAGTTACAAAATCGGAACAAGTATAGGAGCTGTTATCCACTCGCTTAACTTTAACTCTTAACAGTTCTACTAGTCAAAAATTCTTCAAGCTAATCAAATATCTAAGAAGATAATTAGTGTGATTGAATATTCATTGCATTGTAGAAATGTAGGAAGAGGGAACTTAGTTGTTCACCTGCATCTGCTATTTGCAAAATATTTGTGTGTGAGTAGTGCAAGCTGTGTTTCACATGTGTGTTTCTTTATGTACACATGCCGATAATTTGAAATAACTGGTCTGTATCTTTCTGCATACATCATTTTACTTGTTTTGAAACAGAAGTGACCAGTACTCTTTTCCAGTTGTGCAGGAATATTTACTGTGTTTCAGATTTTTGATAAATGTGAGTGAGGAACGAGGCTAATTCTACAACATATTGAATGTTGAATTTCCACAGAGCCTGTGCCTTATTTTCTGTGAGTGGTCTTTAATTACTCTTTAATACCATTTATTACGGTTATTTCAGTATATCTCATTTATTATGGTCAAACACTTATACTATTATGTCCTTACTTGTAAAAATATTTTTAAATCCAGAATTCAGTAATTGTCTTTTGTCTGATGTCCTCAGTTTCAACACTAGACTGGTTCCAAACCTTCCATCCAATGTCTGGTGGATTTTCTGATAAATCTTTCACCTACTCTCACCTGAAAGCATCATACATGGCCCTTCTTACAGATGTATGGGTTGCTCTTAAGTTTTCTGTATCCTTTCTGCTAAACATTGTATTGCAGAAATAGTGCAACAGTCTCTATTTTTGCAACATTTTCCCAAATGGTACCATTATATCATAGTGGGTTCATCATCACAATATTTTTGGAATCTTAAATTTTTGTTATTTTGTGATCCATTTGGAAAATGAAAACATGTTCCTCATCATTGTCACAGATACAGTCGTATAGACACAGGTATCAGAATAGTTTATGGTTCTCCACCTCATGTTAAAAGATGTAACTTGGTTGGAACATATCATAATAATGGAATAATTGAGATTCCTGCATCCTAAAGAAAATGTTGTGGTAATGTGTTCATTTTAGATGCTTCCAGAATAGAATTTTTGAAGATGATGATATAAAAACGTTGTTCCCTGAACCTCTTGTAGGAGGTGAGGCACATAGCACAAGGTTACTTTATATTGTAATTACAATTAGAAATTGTTACAAAGGTATGTTTCTCTTAGTACAGTGAAATCTTAAGCAGTCAGTCAGATTGAACAAATGTAAAGCTGTCCACACTGTCAGTTTTAAAATATTTTTGACGTCACATGTGTCCCCAACTTTTTCTAATCCAAACTGCAAAATTACCTCTAGAGTAAACAGTACATTGAAGCAGTTGATTACACTATATATATCTATAGTTTTCTAATTTTCAATTTTTAAATATGTATTTTGAAGCCCCAGAAATAATTTTACACTATAAAAATTGTTGTAACATACTGAGAAAATTTGTCAGAAAAAAATGTGTATATTAGAGATGAAATTAACAACTCAGGCAATAAAATCAAATAAATATGGAATGTTGTTAGAATAGAGACGTGAAAAGTAATCACTGGGGTAGGTAGTATACTATTAAAGAGAATGAGACCATTTTAACCACCAGTACACAAGTAGTTAATATATTTAACAACGATTTCTTATGTGTTGGTGAAAAAATTGGTGAGAATAGTTTAAAAGAAAAAGCCTTACAATACACAGAAGAGTCAGTTTTGAGAAACCCTAGTCACATTAGGTTTCATCTATCAAACTTTAGTGAAATAAAGAATATTATTAAATCTTTGAAAAACAAATGTTCTGCTGGAGTAGATGACATCTCTAACAAGCTGTTAAAATAATGTGGAGCATTTAAGCTGATGTTCTGAGTCACATCTGTAATGCATCACTAACTCAAGGTATTTTCCCAGTCAAGTTAAAATATGCCATTGTCAAGCCTCTCTAAAAGAAAGGGAGTACCTCAATTGTCAATAATTACCGTCCAGTATCATTGCTTACAGCATTTTCAAAAATTGTTGAGAAATTAATGTAGTCAAGAGTGGTTAGCCATCTCAACAGTAATGGGTTACTTAATAAATCACAGTTTGGATTTCAAAAATGCTGTTCTACAGAAACAGCAATATAAAATTTCACTGCCCACATAATAGGGTTCTTAAATGGTAAAATGTCACCAATAGGAATTTTCTGAGACTTGTCCAAAGCATTTGGTTGTGAGAACCATGACATTATGTCACAGAAATTACATTTCTATGGTATAAATGAAACAGCATATGAGTGGTTAAGTTATATCTACAGAACACAAAGCAAAAAGTTTCTTATATGGATTAAGTGATTTAAGAAAATATCCCACTTGCTGTAACTGGGGTGAAATACATTCGGTGTTCCACAGGGTTTGATTATGGGTCCCCCTCCGTTCTTGATGTATGTGAATGACTTCCCTTCTTATCTGAAACAAGAAGGCTAAACTGACTCTGTTTGCTGATGATACAAGCATCATTATTAATCCAGTAAAAGAAACTCTAATAGAAAATTATACAAATAATGTCTTTGGAAAAGTAGTTAATTGGTTTTCTGCGAAAGGGCTTGCTCTGAACTTTGAAAAAACACAATACATCCAATTTTTTACTGTAAGTAGTACAGTCCCTTCAATAAATATAGCACATCAACAGAAGTCAATAGCCAGGGTAGAGCATACTAAGTTTTTAAGTGTACATATAGAGGAAAATCTTAATTGAAAAATTCATATTTTCGATCTCCTAAAGTGACTAGGTTCAGCTACTTTTGCAATCAGAATAATTGTTAATTCTGAGGATATAGAAATTAGCAAGCTAACATACTTTGCATACTATCACTCTCTGATGTCATACTCAATAATTCTCTGGAGTAACTCTTAAGCAAACAGTATTTACTGCTAAACAGAAAGTGGTTAGAATATTTAAAAGGTTAGGAATTCTTATAACAGCCTCACAGTACATTACTCAGTAATGAAATTGTTCTCAACAACATGGACCAATTTAAAAACAACAGTGACATTCGAGATTATAATACCAGAAGAAAGAAAGTCTTACACTATCCTCTACTTAACCTATCTTTGGCACAGAAGGAGGTAAAAAATGTCGCTGTAAAACTTTTCGATAAATTACCGGATAAAATAAAATGTCTGACAGATAGCAGTAATAGTTTCAAAAATAAATTGAAATCATATGTACTTGTATACATGGAAGAATCCTGGAGATACTAAAAGGTATCAGATAGATTATATAATGGTAAGACAGAGATTTAGGAACCAGGTTTTAAATTGTAAGACATTTCCAGGGGCAGATGTGGACTCTGACCACAATCTATTGGTTATGAGTTGTAGATTAAAACTGAAGAAACTGCAAAAAGGTGTGAATTTAAGGAGATAGGACCTGGATAAACTGACTAAATCAGAGGTTGTACAGAGTTTCAGGGAGAGCATAAGGCAACAATTGACAGGAATGGGGGAAAGAAATACAGTAGAAGAAGAATGTGTAGCTCTGAGGGATGAAGTGGTGAAGGCAGCAGAGGATCAAGTAGGTAAAAAGAAGAGGGCTAGTAGAAATCCTTGGGTAACAGAAGACATGTTGAATTTAATTGATGAAAGGAGAATATATAGAAATGCAGTAAATGAAGTAGGCAAAACGGAATACAAAAGTCTCAAAAATAAGATCGACAGGAGGTGCAAAATGGCTAAGCAGGTATGGCTAGAGGACAAATGTAAGGATGTAGAGGCTTATCTCACTAGGGGAAAGATAGATACTGCCTACAGGAAAATTAAAGAGACCTTTGGAGAAAAGAGAACCACTTGTAAGAACATCAAGAAGAATATAATAATTCCAATCCCAAAGAAAGCAGGTGTTGACAGATGTGAAAATTACCGAACTATCAGTTTAATAAGTCACAGATGCAAAATACTAACGCGAATTCTTTACAGACGAATGGAAAAACTAGTGGAAGCCGACCTCGGGGAAGATCAGTTTGGATTCCGTAGAAATGTTGGAACATGTGAGGCAATACTGACCCTACGACTTATCTTAGAAGAAAGATTTAAGGAAAGGCAAACCTATGTTTCTAGCATTTGTAGGCTTAGAGAAAGCTTATGACAATGTTGACTGGAATACTCTGTTTCAAATTCTAAAGGTGGCAGGCGTAAAATACAGGGAGCGAAAGGCTATTTACAATTTGTACAGAAACCAGATGGCAGTTATAAGAGTCGAGGGACATGAAAGGGAAGCAGTGGTTGGGAAAGGAGTGAGACAGGGTTGTAGCCTCTCCCTGATGTTATTCAATCTGTATATTGAGTAAGCAGTAAAGGAAACAAAAGAAAAATTCAGAGTAGGTATTAAAATCCATGGAGAAGAAATAAAAACTTTGAGATTCGCCGATGACATTGTAATTCTGTCAGAGACAGCAAAGGACTTGGAAGAGCAGTTGAACGGAATGGACAGTGTCTTGAAAGGGGGATATAAGATGAACATCAACAAAAGCAAAACGAGAATAAAGGAATGTAGTCGAATTAGGTCAGGTGATGCTGAGGGAATTAGATTAGGAAATGAGACACTTAAAGTAGTAAAGGAGTTTTGCTATTTTGGGAGCAAAATAACTGATGATGGTCGAAGTAGAGAGGATATAAAATGTAGACTGGCAATGGCAAGGAAAGCGTTTCTGAAGAAGAGAAATTTGTTACCATCGAGTATAGATTTAAGTGTCAGGAAGTCGTTTCTGAAAGTGTATGTATGGAGTGTAGCCATGTATGGAAGTGAAACATGGACGATAAATAGTTTGGACAAGAAGAGAATAGAATCTTTCGAAATGTGGTGCTACAGAAAAATGCTGAAGATTAGATGGGTAGATCACATGACTAATGAGGAAGTATTGAATAGGATTGGGGAGAAGAGAAGTTTGTGGCACAACTTGACCAGAAGAAGGAATCGGTTGGTAGGACATGTTCTGAGGCATCAAGGGATCACCAATTTAGTATTGGAGGGCAGTGTGGATGGTAAAAATCGTAGAGGGAGGCCAAGAGATGAATACACGAAGCAGATTCAGAAGGATGTAGGCTGCAGTAGGTACTGGGAGATGAAGGAGCTTGCACAGGATAGAATAGCATGGAAAACTGCATCAAACCAGTCTCAGGACTGAAGATCACAACAACAACAACAACAACAACAACAACAACAACAACATGTCCTTGGCAACTTCTTCTACACCATAGATGAATTCTTGAATGTTGTCAAAAGCTTTCTCTAAGTCTACAAATGCCAGTAACGTAGGTTTGCCTTTCCTTAACCTTTCTTCTAAGATAAGTCGTAAGGTCAGTATTGCCTCACGTGTTCCAGTATTTCTACGGCATCCAAACTGATATTCCCCGAGGTCGGCTTCTACTAGTTTTTCCATTCGTCTGTAAATAATTCAAGTTAGTATTTTGCAGCTGTGGCTTATTAAACTGATTATTCGGTAATTTTCACATCTGTCAGCACCTGCTTTCTTTGGGATTGGAATTATTATATTCTTCTTGAAGTCTGAGGGTATTTCGCCTGTTTCATACATCTTGCTCAACAGATGGTAGAGTTTTATCAGGACTGGCTCTCCCGAGGCCGTCAGTAGTTCCAGTGGAATGTTGTCTACTCCAGGGGCCTTGTTTCGACTCAGGTCTTTCAGCGCTCTGTCAAACTCTTCACGCAGTATCGTATCTCCCATTTCATCTTCATCTACATCCTCTTCCATTTCCATAAGATTGTCCTCAAGTACATCGCCCTTGTATAGACCCTCTATATACTCCTTCCACCTTTCTGCTTTCCCTTCTTTGCTTAGAACTGGGTTTCCATCTGAGCTCTTGATATTCATACAAGTGGTTCTCTTTTCTCCAAAGGTCTCTTTAATTTTCCTGTAGGCAGTATCTATCTTTCCCCTAGTGAGATAAGCCTCTACATCCTTATATTTGTCCTCTAGCCATGCCTGCTTAGCCATTTTGCACTTCCTGTCGATTCATTTTTGAGACTTTTGTATTCCTTTTTGCCTGCTTCATTTACTGCATTTCTATATATTCTCCTTTCATCAGTTAAATTCAATATTTCTTCTGTTACCCAAGGATTTCTACTAGCCCTCGTCTTTTTACCTACTTGATCCTCTGCTGCCTTCACTACTTCATCCCTCAAAGCTACCCATTCTTCTTCTGCTGTATTTCTTTCCCCCATTTCTGTCAATTGTTTCCTTATGCTCTCCCTGAAACTCTGTACAACCTCTGGTTCTTTCAGTTTATCCAGTTCCCAACTTCTTAAATTCCCACCTTTTTGCAGTTTCTTCAGTTTTAATCTACAGTTCATAACCAATAGATTGTGGTCAGAGTCCACATCTGCCCTTGGAAATGTCTTACAATTTAAAACCTGGTTCCTAAATCTCTGTCTTACTATTATATATTCTATCTGATACCTTTTAGTATCTCCAGGGTTCTTCCATGTATACAACCTCCTTTCACGATTCTGAAACCAAGTGTTAGCTATGATTAAGTTGTGCTCTGTGCAAAATTCTACCAGGCAGCTTCCTCTTTCATTTCTTAGCCCCAATCCATATTCACCTACAACTTTTCCTTCTCTCCCTTTTCCTACACTCGAATTCCAGTCACCCATGACTATTAAATTTTCATTTCCCTTCACTATCTGAATAATTTCTTTTATTTCATCATACATTGCTTCAATTTCTTCGTCATCTGCAGAGCTAGTTGGAATAAATAAATCTTTAGGTTTAATACATGCATTTTGTCCGATTTAAGGAAATGGGGTTAAAAAAAAAAAAAAAAAAAAAAGAATCTCGATTCATATGTGCATTTCTTATGCACTTGACACGTTCCACATCATAATGGTTTCCATGAGATTGATCACTAACTTGCTCTCTCTCTCTCTCTCTCTCTCTCTCTCTCTCTCTCTCTCTCTCTCTCTCTCTCTCTCTCACACACACACACACACACACACACACACACACACACACACCTAAGCCTCTAGATGGTCCCAGCTACACTGACAGTGCTTATGCTGTTTTGCGGCTGGTGGACAGGTTGTGGTGGAGGTAGTGTCGGGTTGGTGGATAGAAGGAGAGGGAGGCAAGAGGCAGGGAGAGGAACTGAGGGTGGGTGGGTAGTGGCGTGGAGAGAAGCTGTCAATTTCCTGGCTAGGAATGGGGGAGAGAGAGGTGGCAGGTATATGGGCTGGTAGATGGGATAGTAACAGCTCGTGGGAAGTGGCACACGCTGAAGACAAAGTGGGACATAAATTGGGTGGGGGTGGCAGGATAGAGGAGTCAGAACCAAGACATTCTATTCACATTCCTCACAACCTCAACACCTTTTATCCCATCTGCTTCATCTGGTCCTCTTCTGCTCAACGCACCACCACCATCCACAATTCTGTTCATATCAAACCCATTAACCACCAACAGTACCTGCATTTTGATAGCTGCTATCTCTTTCACACCAAAAAATGCCTTCCATACAGCCTAGCCACTGATGGGTAGCATATCTGCAATGAATGACGGAGAATTTACTTGCCCAGTATGCTGAAGGCCTCACTTAGGCCTTCACAGATAGGTATTACTCCCCGAATCTAGTCCGCAACCAAATTTTCCTTACCATATTCTCATTCCTCCCCCCCCCCCCCCCCAAACAATCAGCTGCAATGGAGCACTCCCCTTGTCAACCAGTGTGACCCTGGACTGGAACAACTGAACCATGTCCTTTGCTAGCGCTTTGTTCATCACTTGTCCTGACCTTAAATGAGGGATGTCATACCCAAGACCCTTCTCACCCCCTTCTAAAGTGGCGTTCTGTTGCCCACCCAACCTACTCTACATCCTTGTCCATCCCTATGCCACTCCCACTCCCAACCCCTTGGCACAGGGTTCATATCCTTGTGGTGTACCAAGGTGCAAGACCTGCCCAATCCACTCATCCAGCACCTCCTACTCCAGCCCAGTCACAGGCTTATCCTTTCCTATCAGACGCCAGGTCAGCTGCGAAAGCAGCCGTGTGATACTCCACTGCACTTACTGCACAGCATTTTATCTTGGTGTGACTACCTACCGGCTGTCTACCAGGATGAATGACAGCTGCCAAACTGTTGTCAAGAACAAAAGTGACCACCCGATGGCACAGCATACAACTGGAAATCCTGTGCTCAATTTCAGTGCCTGCTTCACAACCAGAGCCATCTGGATTCTTCCCTCCATCACCAACTTCTCTGAACTGCACAGATAGGAGTTATTCTTACAACACATCCTCCTCTACTGTAATCATCCTGGCTTCAACCTTAGGTAACTCATTGTCCCTGCACCCTCCTCCCAACAGTTTAACTGTCCTCCCTTCTGTCACTCCCTCCCATTTCATTTCCCCACATCACTTTCAGCATGTGCCACTTCCCACCAGCTGCTACAATCATCCAAGCCCATACACCTGCCCTCCATCCTGTGTTCCTAGCAGGCAAACTGGCCACTTCTCTCGAAGCCACTAGCCACCCAGTCCTAGTCTCCCTCCCTCCCTCCCTGCCTGCCGCGTCCTCTATCCCTCTCCCTCTACACAACCAATGTGACACTACCCCACGACAACCAGTCCACCTGCCATAAAATAACATTGACACTGTCAGTCTACCTGGCACCATGTATATATATATGTGTGTGTGTGTGTGTGTGTGTGTGTGCGTGTGTGTGTGTGTGTGTGTGTGTGTGTGTGTTTTACTCTATCTCATCAAAGGATAACTGAAAACAACAAGTTTTCCCTCTTTTGTATGAGCTTATCGACAGCACAATGGTTCTGCTTTTCGGTCAATGGTCTCCTTTAATCCTAAAATAATTACTTTCTACAAGAACTTTCCCACAACATTTATAAGTATTTTGCATGCCTCAAACTCATCCATGTTCCCATTCAAGTTTGAGGGAAAGCAAGAATTCAGAACCAGCTTGTATACATCTAGTCACACTTCTGCAGGTTAGCATTATTAATCAAATGACTGGCAGGTATTTTATGGAATTTTATGCTTTCATTACAAGGAGCAGCATCATAGTGACATTGGAAACTCAATGTTTTAGCAGACAGGGGCAAATATTTTGGCCTTACATTGTATATGTTGTGTCACCTTGGTACTCGATAGCAATTCAGAGAAACATTTATAGGAATATTGGGCTAGTTACATTGTTGTGTTGCGCTTTTAATGCCTGCTGTCATGTGAAGTGGAGGGGACATTTTCAAACTAGGGAAATGTTTTTATGGACAAAAGAGGCATATATTTCAGTGAATTTGGAAACTTACCTAGTAACATTTTGCACCAAACACAACTAGTACCTGTTAAAAAGTTGTTGGAAAAAAAAGTTGTTAGAAAAAACTAAAAAAGTGTTTTAAGTCAGTAAGGGGTGCCCTTTTCATACTGGTGTGTTACTTTAAAATGCATGGTTGACACATTTTTGATACGTATTCTCCATGTTTATTTGTAAATTTCCGTGATTTTAATGAATATTTCTGGCATTTTAGGGCATCTATATGTTATTTTTAGTACATAGCAATTCACCTTCTTGAATAGTAATATCATGTTTGCTAAACCCTTTCTCTTTGGTGACACCCCCAAGAAGAAAGCAAAAAGGCTGCAGCCAAAAGTTGTAAAGTATTTCTTTCATATGTGGTACCTCAGGCTAGTTGTTTAAGGCAGTTTTCTGATAAAATATATTCAGTATTATTTTGAGACTGTTGGGCCAGCAGAAACATCTGATTATTAATCTGAGTCACCTTAGTCAGTTACTCCTGATAATATGATTTTATTTTGGCAGTTGCTAACTAGGGATGGTAAAAACTGACCGATTTTGGTTCAGAATAACCAGTATTTTTCGGTATTTTTTTACTAATAACCAGGTGAAAACATCAGTTATTCATAGCAGCTGTACTGAAATGTTTCATTTTTAAATAAACCTTTTTCAAGGAATGAGTAATTTTTATTTGTAAAATTTGCATTGCTTTGAAATATTGCATTATTATGTAAAATGGGAGAAGCTATGGATTTTAATAACAATGCCAGCAGAAACAAGGAACAAACACATGGCATAAGAATTGGTACAGCTTTGCTGAGACAATAATGTACCTGATACCACGTGGAATGGCCTTTTGTATGGGATGCATGTACCTGCTGTGTGCAGGACTTGCCCCATCTGGTTTATATGACAGTCGGTCATCAACTGTGTTAGAGAATGGCACTATTCCTAGTCTGGAAGTTTTTACAAAGTGTGGTATTAGTGAAGTACAATGCCCCATTTGCTTTAAAAGATTAAAATGGGAGGAACCTCAACAAACTTGTGATGTACTATAAGGAGAAAATAGTTTGCAATGGAAATAGAAAGCAGCTGATCTGCTGCCTGTGTCTATATAATAGAAGAGGCATTCAAATGAAACCCAGTCGCTAGTAAAAAGGGTAATGATTTTATTGACTCAAAAATGTAGTTATACACAGTACACATACTCAAAAATAGTTGCCAAAACTGTTTGCACATTTGTCTCATCCTTGAAGAAGCTGCTGTCGGATCCAGGCTTGGACCCAGTCACACACTTTGTTGTCCGTGTGACATTGCTCATGCTAATACCTAGTAATTGATGAATCTCATCCACGGTGATTCTGTGGTTGCCCAAGACTAAAGCATTCACTTCCACAACCATTTACAGTGTGATGACACAATGAGTCTGTCTAGGATGAGCATTATCTTCCAGTGACTTGTGCCCCCCCAAGGAATCGTTTACGCCATTCCACAACACTTGAACAACCCAGACTGTACTCACTGTACACAGCCTTCATCCGTTGATACATTTCATGGCCTCCACCTACCTCCCTGTGCTGCCAAAAATCGAATCACTCCTTGTTGTTCCTGTTGACTTTCCTGCATGTTTGGTAGTGGACGATAACGTGTTTAATCACCTTCTCTTCAGCGTGAAACCACATTGTCGCTATACTACATCAAACGGTACACACGTGTCAGGATCTATTCCCCCAGTTACTTGGTGCCACCTTATGCATAAGGCAAAGGCAGACGCACTGACCAGGTTTCATTTAATGAACCTCATATGCCTTTACCTGCTTGTTGCTCTTGAAAACGGACATATTAACATGAAAAACAGAGTCTTCAAACTCAATTTTCACGCCTTAGCACTGACTTTGTCCAAATAGCGAATGGTCCAGAATTACAACATGATTTTTGAGTAGAATTAAAAAAAATTAGAATCAACAGGTAATTTTTTGTAGTAGTCAGCCGCTCATCACTTTTTGAAAAAAGCAGGGAACTGTGGACAGACTAACTTTTCTTTTATTAGCCTGTTTAATTTAATATTTTGATTCTATGTATCTTTAAGTCATAATGTTTGAATCTTTCTGTGATTTCTACATTTAATATATGAAATAATAGAAATAAGAAACTGAAAAACACTTATTTCAGAAACTGGTTATTTTGTGCAGTTTTAAAAATCTGGTTAAACTGGTATTGGAAAAAACCTATATAACTGAAAGCCAGTAGTGTCACTGATAACCGCCATCCCTATTGCTAATCCTAGTGCTCCTGCTTATTGCTATGCACCCACACTTCCTGGAGAGCCCCATGCATCTTTCCAACATATGTTCTGCAAGATGTTGATAATTTCTGAACTTTCTCATTCCAGTTTCACCCAATCTTCAATTACTAATATCATGTTTGGTGACCGTCCAAGGCAGTTATTGAGAGTGAAATTTACGACACTTTTAACAAGAATCGTAGCTATTAGTGAGCATGCTGCTGAGCAAAATTTCCCATTATTGAATAGAAATTTACAAGTCTTGCTAATACATCCTTGTATTAGTACTTGAATGCTTAATGAACAACCATATTTATGTTTCTGCAAGTTAATAAGAATATTCGTTTGCTTTCTTTTTAAATATTTTTTTGTTTGTGTTGCCATTTCCCAACAAAACTGACATTAAATACTGTATTTCTTAGTTTGCTAGGTCCAGAACTGTGGAATATATTTACATCTTTAGAGCATTCTTTTGATACTGCATCTGGTGAAATAATTGTGTCAAGTCCATTTATAAGTAAAAATGGATTCCGAATTGTCATATCTGAAGGTATGTTTACATTCTTCATGATTGGCCGTGCTTTTTAAAGTTCAAATACCAGTGCCAATGTATGTATGAATTTCACAATGTTTCAGGCCCAGACGATGATTCTGCTTCCATTTCACACATTGCTAGTACTGTTAGATTCTATGATGTTACGGAGTTAAAAGAGATATTGCAAATATTGAAAGTGAAAGGCTCAAATTGTGCCTTGGAGCACTGCCGACCTTTAAAGATCCTTAACTATTTCAAGGTAATGACCCAAACATCAGATAAAACTAGAATTATTGGTGGCAGTAGTACTTTATTTTATTCTTTTATGGAAGCTGAAAGTAATCTGAGAATGACTGATTTGAAGCATTAACTGATTTAATGTGGTGGGCCTCATTAGTCCCTGTAAAAAATTAATTACTGCCAGTAGACATACATAAATGGGACACACTTCCTAGTTTGGTACTAATAGTGTCTTCCTCTGGAAGGAGACAGATGAAGCTTCAACTCTGCCTATCCTTATTCTCACTGCAGGTGGTCTGACTGACCTGCCCTTCCTTTTCAGACCTCTACAACATCTACATCTACATGACTACTCTGCAATTCACATTTAAGTGCTTGGCAGAGGGTTCATCGAACCACGATCATACTATCTCTCTACTATTCCACTCCCGAACAGCGAGCGGGAAAAACGAACACCTAAACCTTTCTGTTCGAGCTCTGATTTCTCTTATTTTATTTTGATGATCATTCCTACTTATGTAGGTTGGGCTCAACAAAATATTTTCGCATTCGGAAGAGAAAGTTCGTGACTGAAATTTCGTAAAAAGGTCTCGCCGCGACGAAAAACGTCTATGCTGTAATGACTTCCATCCCAACTCGTGTATCATATCTGCCACACTCTCTCCCCTATAACGCGATAATACAAAACGAGCTGCCCTTCTTTGCACCCTCTCGATGTCCTCCGTCAATCCCACCTGGTAAGGATCCCACACCGCGCAGCAATATTCTAACAGAGGACGAACGAGTGTAGTGTAAGCTGTCTCTTTAGTGGACTTGTTGCATCTTCTAAGTGTCCTGCCAATGAAACGCAACCTTTGGCTCGCCTTCCCGACAATATTATCTATGTGGTCCTTCCAACTGAAGTTGTTAGTAATTTTAACACCCAGGTACTTAGTTGAATTGACAGCCTTGAGAATTGTACTATTTATCGAGTAATCGAATTCCAACGGATTTCTTTTGGAACTCATGTGGATCATCTCACACTTTTCGTTATTTAGCGTCAACTGCCACCTGACACACCATACAGCAATCTTTTCTAAATCGCTTTGCAGCTGATACTGGTCTTCGGATGACCTTACTAGACGGTAAATTACAGCATCATCTGCGAACAGTCTAAGAGAACTGCTCAGATTGTCACCCAGGCCATTTATATAGATCAGGAACAGTAGAGGTCCCAGGACGCTTCCCTGGGGAACACCTGATATCACTTCAGTTTTACTCGATGATTTGCCGTCTATTACTACGAACTGCGACCTTCCTGACAGGAAATCACGAATCCAGTCGCACAACTGAGACGATACCTCATAGCTCCGCAGCTTGATTAGAAGTCTCTTGTGAGGAACGGTGTCAAAAGCTTTCCGGAAATCTAGAAATACGGAATCAACTTGAGATCCCCTGTCGATAGCGGCCATTACTTCGTGCGAATATAGAGCTAGCTGCGTTGCACAAGAGCGATGTTTTCTGAAGCCATGCTCTTCCCCGAGGAAGGAACTATTAGTTCTGAGTGATAAGAAGTGTTTCAGCAGTACTACATATTTCTGCTCCTGCAGGTAAGCACTGCCTCATAATTTTGTTAGTTTTCTTGACTGAATTTTCTTTTGATATAGATAAATAATGTAGTATAAATTTTGATACATGTAAGTGAGCAACTGGAGCATAGAAGAAACATGAAATAGAAGTCTCCCAGTTTCTGACAGTCAGTCTTTATAAAATAGAAGTTTGAGACATTAGTCTTATACCACTACTCTTAATGCAGTTGCGACCATTAGAAATACTATTTTTGCTGTGATTGAAGCCTGTATTGTTAGCAAGTTCAGTTTATAATCACGTATCAGCATTATCGCCCTTGATATTGAGCTGCTCACAAGATGAAGTGTGATAAATAAAAATTCAGAAAAGTAATGAAGTCCATTTCTTAACCCCTGTTTCTATAAGCTTAACTTAACTTAGAGAACTTAGCCCTAGTGGGGTCTCACTCCATAAATCCAGTATTTTTCTGCTCTCCTCACGGAAGCCTTTCCACTATTTTTTTCTATTCTATATAGGAAGCTTCCATTTTTATTGATATATATTGCACAAACTCATTTGAAGCTCCACACAAAGAACAAAAAACTAATGCATTCAAAAAGTCTCTTATGACATGTACCCATGTAAAAAATAATGAAGGTACTCATAACTAGTTTTACACATGTATCTAAAATGAAGACAGTTTTTATGGTCTGCTTCTATTCTTTGCCTCTCTGCAGTACTCTCGTATCAAGTATGTTCTGTTGGCTTTGAGTGTAAATATCAACTGGTGAGGGAAATTGTGTTGACAAAGATTTCAGATTGATAGGGAATTTGGAGAAATGCCTCATTAGACAAATTTTCGTGTATTGGTTGACAGTTTCAAAGTTCCCAAAGTGATCCTCTGTTGCATGTTGCATGATAACGGAGAACCTAGTAGGGAGGGGGGGGGGGGGGGGGGGGCAGACAAATCTTTTAATGTGCTAGAGTACACATTACATATTTAATTACATATTTATGCGCGCGCACACACACACACACACACACACACACACACACACACACACACACACACACACACACACACACAGAGAGAGAGAGAGAGAGAGAGAGAGAGAGAGAGAGAGAGAGAGAGAGAGAGAGAGAGAGAGAGAGAGATCAGTTACCTAACTCTCTCTCAAAACAACAGTTCAAGTCAAGGCATCAGTGCCAAGAATAAGAACTCTCTTTATAGGGACTTAAAATTCATTCGCTTTTTCCCAGAAAGTTGTCCATTATTTAGAAACCTATAATTTCAGTTTCCCACCAGCAAGCATAAAACTTAGCAACTAATAAAGCATGCTCTTAAAATGAGCCGAGAAGGATTTATTGGGAACCAACTCTTCTATTCAAGTGATGAATTTCTTAGCAGAACCACTTGAACTTTCTATTGACTACATCACATAACATAAATTCTACAAGACAAATGACTTCGGCACATCTTTGTTGCAGCAGTGTGATATTAAAGTGTATATGTTTAACTGTTTGTGGTAAGCTTTTTAATTAATATTTAAATGAAATATCTATGAAATGTTTCACTTTTTTCACATTCTTGAGAACCATTTGACTTAGGGTGGTGAGCATCAGACTAGTATAAATTACTCCTGTAGTAACTCTTACGTCTTCAGTCTGGACTACGTTAGTAAACTACATCTATAGTAATATAGTAACTGTTGGAGAGCTCAATTTCTGTTTACTTCTTTAGTTATAACTATAGTAGAAACACCTCTTTACTAAAGAAGTAAGTCATTTTTGCACACTGCTGGCATGTGCATTTTGTTTTCTCTCAGAAAATATTGATTCTCGGCAGACATTATTGCATCACCTTTTGACAATTCTATCTATAAAGAGTTATTAAAATTCAGAAAAGCTAAATGCTATTGCATTAATGATAAGATTTGTGTGTTATGAAAAATAAACATGCTGTTAATGGATGAATGTATTATTCAGTCCTTAATCCCACCATCTATAACTACCACTGTACATTGTTGGGGGTGGGGGGACATGCGTTTTTTAAGCAGCGCCATATACAATATTTTTTGTGCTTGAGATATGAGCTAACAGCAACCTGGAGGTAGCCAAGGACAATTTAAGTGTTAAGGGGAAAAAAAAACACCAGAAAGTGAAAAAGAGCAGTGTGCTGAAATAATAATAAGTGCATAACTACTATTGAATTTAAAAAGCATGATGTCAACATGCTAAAAAGGAAAAAGGATGCTTGGGAAAAAGACACATTGAATACAATGCAGAAGCTCTTACACATAAGATCACAAGAGCAGCTTAAAGTAATGTGGAAACAAATGAAAGCCAAAGAAAAGGAAATGAAACCTGAATGTAACCAAGAACAATTCCAAACTGGCAGTGGAGTAGCCGAGCTGGAGATAGATAATCTATGCCAAATGGATATTGATACACTCCCACAGGTTTTTGAGGACCTAGCTGGAGTTAATGACAGTGACACAACTGAATACAGTGTGATCATTTCTAGCAACGTCGATGATGAAAAGTACTCTGAAGATACCGATGAAACTGCTGAATGTGAAACTTTATCCTGTAGTCATGAACCTCAGCTTGCATTCTGTGGTGGGAGCTTGTCAGAAGACGCAACAATGAAAAAAAGGCAGAGAACATGCAATTGTAGTGAAGAACAGGGAGTTGTTGGAAGAAGCAGATGAACTTCATTCATTAAAAATGTGTTTGTTATGAGAGGAATTTAATGCAAAAATGTTGTGACTTGAAAGACAAAGAAAAATCACGAAAGAAGAGCATAACCTTAAAATGGAAGTTAGGAATAAATTCATGAATGAAATGGAGCAAACGGTAGATACTCATTCTTCAGGCAATGTGCTCAAGAAATTTAGGTTTTTGTAAATGAGTATGAATATGATTTATATGTATAAAACAAATTTTATTTTCTGGATACTTTTTCCAATGGTTAATATGATCTTGTTTCTCATTACATAGTATTCGTGTTTATGATTCAGCATCAGTATATTTAATTTTTCTAATTACCACATTTTAATATTTACTTGTATTTAGCAAGATTATGAAAGTAGACCTCTTGTTTTTCTTAGAAATAATCGAAACATCTGTATTCAATAACTTTGTATACTGTAGCAAAAACTAAAATTAAAATGTTAATCCCCGATTTGCAAAAGAAGAAGAAGAAGAAAATAGAGAAACATGGCTATAAATTAAACTTAAATAAAATGGGTCACCTTTTACAGCAGTAGTAACAATCCAGTGCTTATTCATTAATTTAATAAGGGAAAGCCTCTATACTAACTTGTTATTTTACTAATAAATTAAATACAATTTTAATTAAAGCAATTAAGTAGAACAGACCACCTGATACCTTGGCCTGCAGCCTCTGCTTATGGCTGAAATGACTGTTGGTCAGTGTCATTCACCTCCACAACATCAGGGTGAAAGACATCTCCAACTTTTACTCCAAGGTTGTGCAGAACTGCAGCAGCCACAATAATATTCCCACACTTGTTTCACATATATCACATTGTTTTAGTGAGAGTTTGAGAATTTTTCTTCCAAACACCAAATGTACGCTCTGTTGCACATCTGGCAACAATATGGGGTCTAATGCAGTGCCCTTAGATTCCTGTGTGTGGTAAAAACATGGGAGTCATAAGTTGTTTGGATAGAGCATATCCACTATCTCCAAAAAGCAACCCATTATATTGTCCATTTTTAAATTCTGCTGCAACTCTACTATTGCCCCAAATGCGGGAATTGTGCATAGAACCTGGCCAGCAGCTTACTACATTCAAAGTTTTCATATTGGAATCACAGACAATTTGTACATTTTAATGGAAAATGAATTCTTGCAATTCCTGTATAGTTATGCTTTTGCTCCAGAAGGACAATGTACAGGTATCTGTACACCATCTGTGACTCCTATGGCATTCGGGAATCCACCGGTTCGATAGAATTCACTTTTGTTCTTTGATATATTGTCTTGGATCTGTGGCATGGACACAAACAGTGGCTTTAATGCAGTTAAACTCTATTGCACTGTTAAAAGCTCTTTCAGAAGTAGTATGATGGATGTTAATGAGATCCCCTGCTGTGATTTGATAAGTACCAGCACAAAAGATTCACAGTCCACAGAGAATTTGCAGCTTAGAAGACAAAGCACAGTTCCTGTCAAAATTATGCTGCAATAACAGCTCCAGGTACTGGGAGATGAAGAAGCTTGCACGGGATAGAGTAGCATGGAGAGCTGCATCAAACCAGTCACTGAAGATCACAACTAAACTAACGGCTCCAGCATACCAAGCATTGACTCAAAAGATTCCTCACAAAACGAAACTGCTCATTAAAATCATTGTCATTGTACATCGCAAATGTGTCTGTTCTCCCCATTAAAACCATCATATTTGGAAAGCTACCTCTTCCTCCATCTCCATATATTCTTCATAGTCCAGGTAATCCATAGGATTTGATATTTAACACACAGAAACCAAAGAACACACATTACTTTCTAACTTAACTCCTACTACTGCTTACGAGTAAATTTTGGCCTCATTTCTTCCTGAAGCTGCTAATGCAGTAGTGTGCTCATTGATAGTGCTCTCCACCAGTTACGGAGTAAATAAGTACTTCAAGAGTAAATGAAAAATTAATTCATTTTTTAATTTACTCCTTTAGTTCAGTACTCTCTAATGGAAGACAGCGATTTCCTTCTCTCTTAGTGATTTACTACTTTAGTTTACTTTCTCTTGGTTGGTGCTCACCACCCTTAGGATCTGCAGAAGGAATATCAACATATTCAGGTCTTTTGTAAATATGTATTAAATGTTTTTGTTTTCTGGCTTTTCTGTGTCCTCGTGGATTTTCTCACTATGAGTCTACAGAACAAACAGTGTATCTGATCTTATTTCCTCAGACTAGAATTACTTGGCCGCAGAGTTTTGGGTGGCTAAGGAGAGCTGCTTATTGACTTGAAGCATTCTGAACCATTACAATTTATCCAGAGGGCTGTGCAGAATATGCAAAGGATGAATGCTGTCATTAGTTATGGTCCTTCTTCAGGACAACACTCATCCAGCCGTTTCCACCTTTGCTATGGCAACTGTGCCTCCAGTTCATTTGGATGTTTTTTATAATTTTCCTTTAACTGGGTTGTAATGAAAAGTAGATTAAATCTGTTTGTACATCTGAAGTAGCAGTATGGAGGAGGCATTTCACAATAAATGAGAAATTGCAGGTCAGTGATGTGGGATGTGCGCAACACCTGACAGTGGGCTTCTATGTGAAAGGTATAAATATATTAGTACAGCATGTGAGATAAATACCTTGGACCATGTTAGTGTCTGCATGAAATTCGTGTGACACAATAGCTCAGTTTAGTAAATACTGACATTTTCATGTGGTCCTCATATCTCTTGGGCTGAGGTGTGCATCACCTAACAAAATTAAATAGATCAGTTTGAAAACCAGTTATTTACTAAGCATGATTGTATAATAGTTCTTTCTATATTTGGGAACCAGCTCTCATATCTTGTTAAGTCACATTTGATGACAGAAAAGGTCTAGAAGTAACTAGATGGTGAACTCATGGTCATTGGGATTATAATAATGTGATCCACACTTAGCCACAGCCATTTGAATAATAAATACTAAAAACCATATTAGGAAGGAAAGTTGCTACTCACCATATAGTGGAGATGATGAGTTGCGATAGGCACAACAGAAAGATTGACACAGTTATAGCTTTCGGCCATTAAGGCCTTTGTCAGCAATAGACACAATACAAACGCGCCCGGGGCGCACACACACACACACACACACACACACACACACACACACACACACACACACGGGCAAATGCAAACGCAAACACATCTTGCACACACATCTGCAGTCTCAGGTAACTGAAACCACACTGCGAGCAGCAGCACCAGTGCATGACGGGAGAGGCGACCGGATGGGTGTAAGGAGGAGGCTAGTGCAGCGAGGAGGAGGGGTAGTATGGGGAGGGGGGGGGGGCGGTAGACAGTGAAGTGTTGCAGTTTAGACGGAGGGCAGGAGAGAAGTGGGGGGGGGGGGGGGGGGAGTAGCGGAAAGGAGACAAATAAAAAGAAATTTAAAGACTGTATGTGGCGGTGAAATGATGACACTGTAATGGTGAAATTGGAACAGGGATGGGTGAGGACGGTGACTAACGAAGCCTGAGACCAGGAGGGGTATGGGAATGTAGGATGTATTGCAGGGAAAGTTCCCACCTGCACAGTTCAGAAAAGCTAGTGTTGGTGGGAAGGATCCATATGGCACAGGTTGTGAAGCAGTCATTGAGATGAGGGATATCATATTTGGCAGCGTGTTCAGCAACAGGGTGGTCCTCTTGTTTTTTGGCCACATTTTGTCGGTGGCCATTCATGCGGACAAACAGCTTGTTGGTTGTTGTGCCTACATAGAATGCAGCACAGTGGTTGCAGCTTTGCTTTTAAATCACATGACTGGTTTCACAGGTATCCCTGCCTTTGAGGGATAGGTGATTACAACAACAAATGGATTAGTCAAACTGTAGTTTATATGTGGTAAATATTCTTGAAAAGCCAAAGTATATGGTATACATTCCTATGGTTGGCAAAACAATGTAATTTGCTGCCCACTCACCACTCTCACTCCCTCCAATCCTACCAGAGTATTAAGCTTGAGCAGCTGTGAAACACAGACTGCAATATAATCTAGGGTGCAAGTCATATGTAACAACAGCAACTAATACACAAATAAAAGATCACAATCATGATCCAATTCACGTGCTTGTATTCATCCCACCATCTGTTGGTACCACCTCCGACTGTGAGTCGTACTGCTGTAATTTATTCTCGCAGCAGAAATTACAGTCAGTGTATTTTGATTGATAGACATTTCATTCTGGACAAATTTTCCTTTGTGTTTCATCTAAATGTCAACATAGCAAGCTGGTAATGTTTTGATCCCATATTCTAATACATGGATAGTGGCTGAATTTCTCAATTGCAACCCACTTAGTAAATCATTGCGGTCTCTCATAATCAAATAAAATATTGATCTGGTTGCAGAAACAAGTAATGTTTTTTTGAAGAGTAACATTTTCACTGTTGAATGTTACATTCAATTAAAAAGCAGCATAATGTTTGTAGACGGCATCCATACATGTATGAGAACTTTTATTGCAAACCTGTTCAAATACAACAAGAGTTTGTAAGCTGATAGAATTTGGTGCTATTTCGTCCCATGTTTCACAAAACTGTCAAATTTTAAGCAGGGCAATAGATTGTTGTAGTGGCTAGTTTATAGTTTCTTGTGTATCCCTTGCACTAGCACTGTGCCAGTCAAATGTCACATGATTATTCGAGCAACTTCGATACTGTATCGAATGTTTTGGCATATTGGGAAACTTGAGCCTGTTCGAAGGCGAGTATCATTTGCCCAGCCCTAACATTCCAAATTCTTAAAAACAAAACCTACAGATGACCTCAATAGCCAGAGCTTCATCTGTAGGATAAATGTAAGACAACCCCTATATACTTTATTAAACAACGTAAAAATATTAACCTCGGCAGCCATAGTTTAATCAGTGAATATAAGACAAACCTCTATTTTTTGAATGATGAATTGGGGGAAAAACCTTGTGTTATAATTGGATAAATATGGTAGCTCCTCAGTAGGCCTCACATGGGCTGAGTGCACCCCACTTGCCAACACCTGGATGGTCACCCACCCAAATGCTAACCAAGCCTGACAACACCTAACTTCAGTGATTTCATGGGAACTGGTGTTACCTCTGCAGCAAGGCCATGGGCAATTCATACTTAAGAATACATTAATTAACATTTCAGTTGGTTTCTTTCTTTCTTTCCCTCTCTTTTTTATCATGCTGCTTTGTTATGGCACACAATTTTACTCGGTGGTGCACTGCACTAGCTGGCCGCTGTGACCGAGCAGTTCTAGGCGCTTCAGTCTGGAACCCCACTGCTGCTACAGTCGCAGGTTTGAATCCTGCCTCGGGCATGGATGTGTGTGATGTCCTTAGGTTAGTTAGGTTTAAATATTGCTAAGTCTAGGGGACTGATGACCTCAGATGTTAAGTCCCATAGTGCTTAGAGTTATTTGAACCTTTTTTGCACTGCACTACTCCAGTACAGGATGCTGACTCAAAGAGAATAAACTGAGCCCACGCAGTTATGCAACTCAGTGGTAATACTGCAATGCGTCATATGCAAAACAGATAACAAAAATACCCAAACAGTTTCCCATTTCTAACAACTAAACTATTATATGATTTAAATATGATGACCACCCATCATTCACCAGCTAGGTGGACATACTGTTCACTCTACTCTCCTGGAGGGATATGTAACACCACACATTGACTTACGGTTATTGTAGTAGGAAGCTGTCAGATCAGCTTTAGTTTACAATATCAAATTATAAGTTGCCCGTGTAACCAGAATAGTTTCTTCCTTTGCATGAGCCACAAATTGTGCAAGTTGTTGCAAGCAATAAGATCTTCACATTCAGTAATTCAATTCTTTATGCATGATCTGACATACTGCATACTCTGTGAGTCCACTGGTGGTCATTAACTTTCTGTTACAATTCTTCTTTGTCTCTGGACAAATTGTGGCATTCATTCCATTCAGAATGCCAGCATCTCTGCACCATGGTGGCAGAATTCCAGACCTAATAATGTGCAGCAATCTGTGCTTGTTGTTGAACAGTGAGGCAATCGGTCATCTTTTAAATTGCTTTGTGCAGCTTCTTTCATTGCAACCATCTGTACTGCTGACAATATAAAAACAAGTGCTGGCTGAGGGGGGGAAAGAAGAGGAAGGGGAGGCAGTGAGGGAGATGGAATAAATGGTGCATGCAGAGCACTAGTCTGGCCTGGCAGCCAGACACAAACATATCCATTTGGACAATATGGTGAAATTTTGCATTAATGGGCTATGGCAGCAGATGACTGACTGAGTGCCTTTGCTAACAACACAACATGGCCTGCAGTGCCTCACCTGGGCTCATGATCGTATCAGTTGGACCCTAGATGACTGGAAAACCGTGACCTGGTCAGGTATGTCCTGATTTCAGTTGGTAAGAGCTGGTGGTAGGATTGGAGTGTGGTGAAGACCCCTCAAAGCCACGGACCCAAGTTATCAACAAGACACTGTGCGAACTAGTAGTGGCTCCAAAATGGTGTGGTCTGTGTTTACATGGAATGGATTGGATCCTCTGGTCCAACTTTACTGATCATTGACTGGAAATGGGTATGTTTGGTGACCATCTGCAGCCATTCATGGACTTCATGTTTCCAAACAACAATGGAAAGTCTATGGATGACAATGCACCACGTCACCGGTCAGGGCTACAGTTTTTCGTGATTGGTTTGATGCACATTCTGGACAATACAAGTGAATGATTTGGTTTTCCAGGTCACCCAACATGAATCCCTTTGAACATTCATAGGATATAATCCAGAGGTCAGTTTGTGCAAAAAAACTTTCACCATCAAGACTTTCACAATGATGGGTGGGTACAGAGGCAGCATACTCACTAATTCTGTAGGGGACTTCCAGCAACTTGTTGAGTCCAAGCCATGTCACTATGCTGCATTACACCAGGCAAAAGCAGGTCCAATATCATGTTAGAAGGGTTTCCATGGCTTCTGTCACCTCACTGAGTGGCAACATAAATACTAGTATGCAATACATCACTTCACATACTAAGTATGTGAAAATGTATTTTGGCTTAGATTGAGAAGTAGGTGCTTTTGCAAATTTTAATACTTAATGAGTACTTGCATAGTTTTATCATCAATAGTAGTGCATCTGAGCAAAACAGTGTGAAATTTATCAACACACATTTGTTTAGTTTCTACAGTAGATTTTAGGAGTTAAGCCTACTTAAAGTTTTGGCCAATATGGTATCTGTGAGTGGAAATGAAGCAGAATCAATTTTGTAATGGGTATTCCAATGTCCTGGGCTCTCACAAATTTTGAAGTGATACAACAAAATTATCACAATTTTTTGCACTAGTTTTGAAACATTTCATTTGTACTTCACCTAAAATCTGGAACACCTGATGTAATGGGTTAATGTGAGCTCAGAAACAAAAAGTATTTTCTTTCATTTTCTCATGATACCTTGTGGCCATTGTGTTGTTGTTATTGTTGTTGTTGTTAGACGAGAAAGTAAATATGAGCATCTTTGGCCGACACACTCAGACAGCTGCAGTTTGACAACTAGTTTAGGTAGAAATCATAGATAATAAAACTAAAAAAAGGCAGCTGGAAGCTCTATGCTAGTTTTAGTTCCAAAATGATAAGAGAATAGGATAGCGCAAGAATAAAAGGAAGTGGTTACTGATAGAATAACACAGAGTATAATATACAGACATTTTGGGGGTGCTTATGGGGTGCAAAAGAAATCCCATTTGTTTTATTTATTGTAGAGAATTATTGTCAACAAACTAGTATATGTTGTTTCCTCTATTAAGAAATCCAAGAAAGTGTCAGGTTTTAATCAGTGTTT
Organism: Schistocerca gregaria; assembly: GCF_023897955.1. Lineage (NCBI taxonomy): Eukaryota > Metazoa > Arthropoda > Insecta > Orthoptera > Acrididae > Schistocerca > Schistocerca gregaria. Next base: position 684,668,089 of record NC_064923.1, read on the forward strand.
TCTCTATTTTCAGAGTGAAGCTGTAACCATATGCCGTAAAGCTGCAGATACAATGAATTACAGTGACTTGACAACTAATCTTACCTACTGGGAAAAATATTTAAAAGAACAATCTTCATCGTGCTTACACAGGAAACAGATTTTTGTGCCATTCCATACAATAAATTCTTGAAGATACCAAACAGAAGAAATTTCCGAAATTAATGGATGGTATACAATACTTGATGGTGTACAATACTTAGAGATTGGTTTAAACTAATTTGTTCCATACTGACATTACACTGTTTTGTAAATATCTGTGAAACAGATGTGACTGTGAGAGTGTCAGATATTTGATTAGGCATGAATGTTATATGACCACATTTCACCTACCAGTGTGTCAGAAATATTTTTTGTGTACTAGAAAAGATCACCAGAAACATGGCAATTTGAGTTAATCTTGGGTAGTGCACATAAATCACTTCTGATAGTTTTCAGAAGAGCCATTTATGAAACTTAGAATTGAAAACAAAATCAGCAGCATTAATGTTGGAGCACTGATGAACTCTTCTCGGGTGATGAGCTGAGCAGTGGTGTTGTCTTGTTGAAATGTTTCCATGATGATGGGTACAAAACGCATCAAAACATTGCAACAAGATGACGCCACCACTCGGCTATCACTCAAGAAGAGTTCATCAATGGAATACACCAAGAAAGCCTGCAATTGCAATGTTTGAGCATGTCACACAATTTCATTAATTACAATAATTTACAAGTGAGATTATTTTTAAGCATCATTGTCAGAATAAAATGTTAAAAGGTCATCCACAGTGTTTCAGATTTTATGGAAGCGAATAAAAAACAATGTATATTGTGTAAATAAAATTTTGTTTGGTAATTTTGCCAGTGACAGTTCTGATTCTCTCCTCCAAGTTAATAAAATTCAACTATCACTCTTAGCTATATATTTTAATGTGTGCAATAATGCTATATTTTTTGTAATGAAACATCATTTTCTCAGTAGCATCTAGTACTTTTAGTGATTTGTTATATTAATTGCAGGTACACTGATGACCAGTTAGACAACATGATACAACTATCACTTTTCCTAGTTCATAACTTTATTCATAAACTTTATGTGTTGCAGAAAGAGTTGTGTAGGGAAAATGGCAGAGTTCAAACAGTGGAAGGAGTGAAAGCAACCACCCAGTGCATTGTTGAGGCTTTGAAAGACAGAAAAGCACATCCCCCTCCTGTTAGTTCTAAGAAGGACATTGTCCAAAAACCTTAAACTTGTTTGTGTGCATTTCTGGCATTCATTGCCTCAACTACGTTATTAATGCTTACCTTTACACATTCCATTGTTTGTATTCCCTCCGAGACTACCCAGAAAATGGTAGTATGTTAGAAGGGGAAGGAGGAAATGGCCTAAGAGTGCATTCAAAGGGAATATGCTTGCTACCAAAATCATTCTGTGTGTTAATGCAGCTATAAGAATTTACAGTTGTCCTGTTGTGGCAAAAAACGGTTACCTGATAATATCCCTATTACTACTTACCGTAAAGATGACATGTTAAGATGCAGACAGGCACAATTAAATGACAGATCAAACAATGGAAACTCCAAGTGGGAATATCAACAATGTAGGAAAAGATAGATTGCTACTTAACGTAAAGGAGAGACATCAAATTGCAGACAGACATGAGTAAAAGACACTCACATGTAGCTCTCGGCCACAGCCTTCATCAGAAAGACACACACACACACACACACACACACACACTAACTCCAGCATCTCAGACTGGAATCCAGCTTTACAGTAAGTAGGAATCTATTTCTACAATTAAAAGACATTTACACATAAGCTTTTGGTCTTAGCCTTCATCAGAAAAAGAAACACACACCATTCACTGAAACAAGCAAGCACCACGCTACCGGAGTGTGCATTAGGTGTGCTTACTTCTTTTTTTTTAACAAAGGCTGTGGCTGAAAACTTATGTGTAAGTGTCTTGATTTCGCATGTCTGCAACTTAGTGTCATCTTTATGGTGAGTAAAAATATAGCTTTTCCTACAGTGTTGATATTCCAACCTGGCGTTTTCATTGTTTGAATGTCCCTGTTACTTTTTCCCTTTCTGCTTGTTTTGAAATACCTTGAATTTTTGAAACACATTTTGTATAGTGAAAAATACTGTTTTTATTTAACTTTTGTGTTGCTTTAGCAATATCTGGAAGAAAATTTTGGATTTTGGCAAACCGAATTGATTGCTAGTGTAACTCGTTAGGATTTCTTCCAAATTACATATATGGCTTCCTTTTTACATTTACTTAAACAGTAAGCTGCACAGAAAAAGACCTTTGCAATCAGTGTGTGCTTTATAGGTCAGCCATCCCGCCGTCCCCCATCTTTTCTGTCATGAGTCTAGTGTAGAAAGTTAACAGGCATTGTGTGAAGTTTGGAATAGTAGAAGACAATCATTGAAAGAATAGAGCTTTGAGTTCACCAATGATGTGTATTTGTATGGTCTGATGGTACATTGCAATAAATTTAATCTATTACTGAACCATTTTCTCTTTTGAGATATGCCATTGCAATCCAGTGACCAATTTTACAGAATTAACTGAGTTACTGACTATTTACATTTCAGGCAAAAAGTTCTGCTTTGGCAAATCAGTGGTTTAACAGTTTGACTGCTGTGGATGAGTTAACTTGTCATGCTCTGCCATTCCCCAGGTGCTGAGAACACGTTTAAACATGGCATTTGGGTGTTCCTTAAGTGTTATTAATATGTTTATGCATCCTACTCCACTGACCTCACTGTTCCAGAAGAAATACTTCCATATTTCAGTGAATAAAAGTTTCGAGTATTTACTCTACAACAGAGGTGCCTCCTTGGCTGCTATCATTTGCAAAAGACCTCATTTTGATACATTGATCCATTATGAACATAATTCCTGATGCACAGAGACAGAATTGGGTGTGCAGTGCACACATGTCTGCTAGATATAAAAATCAATATCTCAAGAATGAGATGAGATATTGTTCAACTGTCAATTTTAAATTATTTCTGTATCATACTTACGTGACAATGTATGACACAGAATCGATCATATGTAAAGTATAAGCAATGTGTATCTACAAACTCAAAAATTTTGTGCAATGCTTTACTTTACTTGGTGCAATACAGTAATTATGACAAATTGTGTCCCTTATTGAGTGAAGATATCAGATGGTAAGGTGTGCAGAAATCAATTTTTTTCACTGAAGAGCTTTGTTAAAAGTGGGAAAGTGTTTCATAGAAGCCAGCAAGCCCACATGGACACAACTGGCCACACCGTCCACAAAAACCAGTATCTCTAGAACAAAATAATATATAATTATGCTCTCAATTTCAATCTAAATTTGTATATGTTATCTATGTTTCATTCACGGCAATGTATGAACTAAAATCAACCATATCCAAAGTCAACTAATTCCTTTTTTTACCTCTGTAAACTCCATAAAATTTCGCCCAGTTCTTTACTTAATTTGATGCAGCAAGATAACTTTATTTGAAATAAAAACTTATTTCATTGTTTCTGAGTAGTTAATTTTGCTTCCTTTGGCTTTATGGGTTGCTCAAAGTAATTTAACAATGAAAACAATCAATTTTTGACAAAATAATTTAACTGGCTAGCTGATGACTCCATCATTATCCTCCCAACAGACAAAGAATCTATCACTGTAGTACTTGACCAAAAGGAGTATGTTGGTGAAGGACCATCCCTGTGATTCAAACTGACCTGCAGTCCCTCCTTAAAATCTCAGGCCCCTCGTAAAGACTAACACTTCAGTCCATAGAACTTCTCACTCCTCCCAAACCACGCACTCCCACCTTCTACCTTCTTCTTAAGATCCACAAACCTAGTCATCCTGGCCTTCCTACAGCTGCTGGCTTCAAAGCACCCTTCAAGCATATATTTGCTTTACTTGGTCAGTATCTGCAAGCCATAGTACAAAGACTCCCTCCTATATCAGATACATCTACCATTTCCTAGATCGACTGAAATCATTGCCCATCCCACTCCCACCACGCACCTTGCTTGTTACCACTGATGCCAACATCCCCCACATACATGGTCTGTCTGCTGCTGAACATTTCCTCAGTCAGCACCCACCTGATTCCAAAACTATGACATCCTTCCTGTTCGCCTTAATCAACTTTATACTTACCAACAACTACTTCATCTTTGAGGGGCATACTTACAAACAGATCAGGTGTACGGCCATGGAAACCAGGATGGCTTTTTGCTATGCCAACCTTCTCATGGGTGTCTTAGGAGGGGTTTTCCTGGGATCCATAAGTCTTCAGCCTCTGGTTTGGTTTAGATACTTTGATGACATCTTTACCATATGGACCCACAGCGAGGCTGACCTATTAAAGTTCCTGGAGTCTCTGAATACCTGCTCCCAGTTAAATTTCACATTGTCCTATTCTGAATCCCATGCCACTTTCCTTGATGTTGATCTTGTCCTCACCGAAGGCCAGCTATACACTTCTGTCCACATTAAACCCACCAGAAAACAACAGTACTTACACTTTTACAGTAGCCGTCCTTTCCGTGTAAGACGTTCCCTCCCATACAGCCTTGGCATTCAATACAAATGTGTTTGTTCAGATGCAGACACCACCATTCTCACCTCAGCCTTCGCTGCATGTAATTACCCCACCAGCCTAGTTCAAAAGCAGATTTCCTGGGCCATCACATCCAATCCTGACACTGCTTAGCCCTCCAAAATAAAAATAAAAAAATTAAAAAAAACCTTTGGAGCACACCACTGGTGACTCAGTATTATCCTGGTCTGGAATGTATTAATCAGCTACTTCAACAGGGCCATGATTCCTACAATCGTGCCCTGAAATGAGATCCATCCTGTCTGAAATCTTGCCCACTGCACTTAGAATAGCATTTTGTCACCCTCCAAATCTCTGCAATATTCTAGTCTGTTCCTATGCTCCTCCTGCACCCATTTCCCTACCCTATGGCTCCTATCCCTGTGACTGTCCCTGTTGCAAGACTTCCCCTATGCGCCCTCTTACTAACACCTATAGCAACCCTGTATCTGGCAGAACAAACACTATCAAAGGGAGAGAAAACTGTGAAACGACACGTCATATAACAGCTGTTTACACACTGTTCTGCCTTTTAAATCGGCAAGACGTACCACCAAATTATCGGTTAGGATGACTGGGCATGGGCAGAGGGTGTATACTGGCAACACACAATATCCTGTTGCAGAGCATGCTCTACAACATCAGAGTTGTGACCTCAGTTCGGTACTCACCACCCACCTGGCCTTAATTTACCTTAATTTCTTCCATCTCAGCATTTCTTCACAGTAAGTACTCTTTTCTTCACTCCATTTTAGTTTACTACAGCTTTCGTTGTCTTACCCGTCTATTTGTCACCTCCCCCCTCCCACCTCTGTTATGTAAAATGTGCTTAGCTTTTCACTCTTATTAAGTCATACATAATGTTTAAGCAGTAATCTGTGTCTTGCATATTACCCTGTCTTCCACCTTTAAGCTCTCAGGTTTTCAAATCTCGTCCAGTCCAGTCCCCAACAATCAGTCTTTCCTTCTCGTCCCCTGCATTAAGACTCTCCTGACCCAAGGCTCTGGATGACTTTCACGAAATCTACCTCTTTTCCTAGACCCCTCCAGTTGTTTTCCTTCACCTCTCTTCCTTCTCCTTCAACCCTTCTGCTTGAAGAAGGAGCCACTGATTCTGAAAGTTTGCCCAATTACAATCCACTTTTGTGTGTGTGTTCTTTCGCTGCTTTCAAAGTAATTTAACAAATACTTACTATAAAAAAGTGGGTAAACATAAAAGTGTTCACCCCAGTTAACTACATCACACCTACAATTATGTTAAGCTCACAGCAGGTTATGTTACCTACAGCAACGTGGAAAAAAATATGTAATGGAGTCCCTAGTAAGAGTTCAGCAGAGCCATGGTAAGTATGGACGCAAGCTGTTTGCACGTCAACATAATTGCACTAAAAAGCCAGAAAATATAAATATCATACAATATTACTGTCAAACCGCATAATAAGAAAACTCTAAAAGTGCAATCTGTATATGGTTTTTTCACCATAGTAGCATACATAATACATTATATATATGTCAAAATCTTAAAAAGAATAAGTAAAACTGTCCATACAGAAAAATTACTCCGTTTAATAAATTTACATCAGCTGTGAACCATACATAAAGACCATTGAAGCCCAAGTATGTTGTGAATGTAATAATGTTGCTCTCAAAAATCTGTTACAGCTAATAAGAGGAAAAGGAAGAGATGTGCCATGTATCCAAAACTGTTATGTACCCGATGAAAACCTATTTCAACAAAGGTTTTAATCCTTTATATTGACAATTTCTATAGTTATGACGAAACTGTGTGTTTGTAACATTACACGATACGAGAAAGACAGACCCAAAATTGTCAGCTGCTATGAAACTGGAGAAGGATCTGATGGCAGGGAAATAACAATGTGTTGTTTGCAAGCGGAAAGACAAAAGGGAATTCCTCACAATATTGAATATGCATTGTGCTGAAGTGGTGAAAATTGGAATCAAAATGGCAAAGTTTATTTCAAATTGACTTTAGAAGTATTCTGGTTGTCCAATTGCTAAGTTTAGTGGCCTGTGTCATTTGGTGTGATGGTATGTAACAAAAATTTCTTAGGTACAAAGTATTAACAACATATGGCAAAGAATCTCTTTTGACAATATTGTGCTGCAAGTTTGTACTAATGGCACTACAGAGCAGCATGTAACAGAACTTAAAGTGATACACTTTAAGTCAGTGTGTACATATTGTTTAGTAATGTGGAATAACTATTGCATTCTTTAACTGTTTAGAAATACAAACAACTCTGTCAGTGATTTAGTGTGTGTGTGTGTGTGTGTGTGTGTGTGTGTGTGTGTGTGTGTAGGTAGGTAGGTATTGTCTACTTCAGAAGAAGACCTTTTGAGTAAAAGCTTACTTGTTTAGCAGTATTTTTGTTGTGCTTGTCTGCGACTCAGCATCTCTGCTGTATGGTGTGTAGCAATCTAACCGTTTCATAATGTTGTTAGTATTCCATCCTGGATATTCCATTGTTTAATTTATTATTCCAAGTACTTTAAAAGTATTGTACAATCATGCATATATATTCATCCATGGTACTATTATTTTTACTGCAAAACTGCAAATGGTTAATTTACCTCAAAATACGGCACTGCAGCTGTGGGCCTCTTGACAGTATGTGGCATGCTGCATGGATAAACTGCCTCTGCTTCTGGTTATCTTTGCATGTCATTGCTACTCACATTCTTTAACACACAGTTTTGTACTTGACTGGCTATTATACCTTTAGTTGTGTTGATTGTAAATTCATTTTTTTGTCAGGCTCTTTATTGGCTATGTTACACCTAACCACAATCAAAATTACTTTTTCTGTATTGCTGCAACTCAGGAAATCACTGATTCCAAAATCTTGTGATCTGTAATACACACTGTGCATAGCTACAGACAACTTTGCAGGTGTTTATCCAGCAGTCACACCTTATGTCAAAAGTAAACTGTCAGTTCCACAGGATTCATGGTATATTTACACATTTGGGGTGCAATCATTAGTGTTTTAGGCAACACACACACTGCAAAATTAGGGCCACAGCCTATTCCACACAGCAAACTAGCTGTTGTGGTCAAGATACTGAAAGTCAACTAGAAAAAATTAATATTTATTTCCTTGATCTACTGACAGAATAGATCAGTAAAAAGGCACAGTCTGTAATTCATCCCAGGTATTTTATGCCCTCAGGCAGATTTCTTTTTTATTTTACTAAATTCATGGTTCTTTTCACTCATGGCTCGGGGCAGTAAAATGAAGACCAGCTTCAGACACCCTTGGTTGTCTCAGGAGCACTCGGCTGAATGGCAGTTAGTGGTGCACTAAGATTCCTGGACAGAGACATCGGGAGGAGTATGGCTTGGCTGAATAGTAGAACTTCAGGCATACACTGCCAGCACCTAGCCGACTTCACTGTCAAGTAGTAGAAACTAGCATTGTCCAAATGTAGCTGTCACTATTTGTCCTTCAGGCTTGTTGACTAACACTGACTGTCACGAGTCTGCCAGCTGCGACAGCAGAGACTTGTACTGGGACCTGGCCTGGCAGTGAAGCATCCATCACTGTGCATGCTGCAGTCATGTTAAGTGTGGAATCACTGTGCACATTATAACATTTTTACATGCTGCTTTACATACTGAGGGGATAAAACCAACACAACACCCATTTGGGAGTGTTGGGCGTATCACAAACTGCTTACTAAAAGGTTAAGAAATGGGCTGCAGTTTAAGTGGAGATGAAGAAACAGAGGCAAACAGAAACCATTGTTTCAGTACATCTAAAATGTGTTAAGATGGCATAAGAGACGCGTAGCTTTAGAAGATGGATGCGAAAGCATCAGAAACAGTTAACCGGTAGAGTTTAATGAAACAGTTAGTGGTTGCTACATCATTTCTTAGGTATTACTATCATAGTTGTGCTGTTCGATTCATCTAGCAAGAATAACTTCGTGAGAATTCAGATTTCTGTGCAGTGTGGTGGAAGCACAAGAAGACAAATTTATTTTGATAGCATTGCCAGCGATGTTAACAGGCAAATTCTATTTTACACTTAGAGAGAGATGGGTTTATTGTAAAGTTGGTATCACATCAAAATTTATTAATAAAATACAATTATATGGGGTGAGAGTCAGTTTGATAGAGAGGAAGTTGCATGCTATCTTGGATGGAGAATCATCGACAGATGTACAAGTAACTTTAGGCATGCCCCAGGAAACTACGTACACACCCTTGATTTTCATGGTGTATACTTTACCTGGTAGACAAGTTTTACAAGTAACATTTCAGTTTTTGCAGTTGTCTATAGAAAGCTATACAAATATATCCAGTCAGATTTTGGTAAGATTTCAAATTGGTGTTTGATTGGCACTCTTTTTAAATGTTCAGAGATGTAAAACTATAGTTCACAAAACACATATATGTAGTATTGTACCAGTATGTCAACACATTAATCATTGGAATCAAATTCGTACAAATACTCTGGAGTAATAATTTGTAGGGATATGAGTGAAATGGTCGCATGAGCTAAATAGTGGGCAAGGCAGGTGGCAAACTTTGGTTTATTGGTAGGATACTGGAAAAATGCAATAATTCTGCAAATAAGAGTGTTTACAAATCGGTTGGGCTCCTCCTTTTAGAATGTTGCTCAACTGTGCAGGACCCATACCAAGCAGGATTAACTGTAGATATTGAAAGTCTGCAAAGAAAGGTTGCACAAACAGCTACTGGTTCATCTGACACACAGGCAAGTGTTACGCAAATGTTAAGACTTGAATTGGCAGATGCATGAAGTTAAATGCCTGTTACCTCACGAAAGTCTGATTACAGAGTTTCAGGAATCAGTATTAAGTGAAGAATGTAGAGACATTCTTCAGCCCCATGTGCATCACTCCCTTAATGACTGTGAAGGCAAGATTAAACTAATTATAACATTTAAACAGTAATTCATTCTGTGATTTATACATGATTAGAAAAAAAATGTATTACCACACTCAGTCTCTCTGCATGCACTTCACAGTGGTTCACAGAGTATGTTTGTAGCTGTAGATTTAGACTCTGTGAGTCTGTTGGTAGCTGATGGTTGCTGGCACTTCACCACTGTTACAGTATTCTAAGGAAGCCATTTCATAGATTTTAGCCACTGATGAGATTAAGTATACAACTGAAGCTTAAGGCCTGAAGATGATGCATTGAGTCATATAAACGTTGCTTTAAAAAAAAAAAAAAAGAGAGAGAGAGAGAGAGAGAGAAGGAGAGAGAGAAAATGAGGTTCAAGGTCTTTAAAGGAGAATTTGTACAACACTAAGTGTGGTGTGATTAAAAACGACAAATTTATCCATGCAGAATAAGAAACTGAACAGCAAACTCCCATAAACAAAAGGTGTATGCTAGGCAAACAAAGAATCATTTACTGAAATGACCAGCAGAGTTCAGTCGCGGTAGTGAGTCGCAGCAACAAATTTGTCAAATCTGCACATCTCCTGCAAAAGTGTAACTACCAAGTTTGGAAGCGAGACATACTGTGTGAAGAAATTGCTACAATGTTTTAAGCTAAACAGAAAGAAGTTAGTGTTGCTACCACCAGCATTGTGAGTGATAGTTATCTAATAGGGAGACATCACCAACTTGACCTTGTATTTTAAGGAGAAAAACACACACTTGCATGATATCAGCCTCAGCAACCAATCCCGCGTGTTAGTTTGGGCCATAATTCTGATAGTACTCTGAAAGCTGTGCTGTCAGGTCATAACAAACTTTTGCATGCATAATTGTGTCATTCACTTTTGTCCTTCTACAGATGCATAATGTGTGAGTGGAACACTACACTGTGGAGTCGTAACCAGTGCCCTCCTATTTATCATATTTTGAACGGAAAGGAAGAGGAAAGCTAGGTGGTTATATGTGTCCAACATGTTTTGAAAAAAATCTTGTTCGAGAATGTGTTTATTACATGTGAAAAATAAGTAAAATGAGTATATGATATTTCAATCTCTTGCACATTCCATATTGTTTTAACAATACTCATATTCTGCAGCAGTGAAAGAGTGTGTGTGTGTGTGTGTGTGCATGTGTAAAAAAATTATAACAAGAAGTTAATGATTTACATCACTTTGTCAGCTGTATAATCAAAGAAAATAATGCACAACAGCAATGTTAATAATTAAATAGCATACCACTACTTTTTAAATGAGACATTCTTCTTTTCTTTCATTTACACTGCCTTTGTGAGTCATAACATAAAAATGTTCAGCGCACAGAGATTTGTGGCATCCGCTGCAGTTTGGAAAGTGCCTCTGGGTAGATGTAAAAGTGTGCCTGGTACTGTATTATCCCCCCTGGTACATACTGTATGTCGAAGTAAGCCAAAACAAGATGTTGTCCTTATTCTGCAGATGATAAAAGATAAGTATAATGATATTTCACATAAAAAAAATAAGAACATACTGTCTTGTTGTATTGGGAAGTTCTGTGCAGATGAACAAATTCAAATGTTGATAAATGGAAGGTATGAATTCCCAATCACACCATAGATGAATTAGAAAAATATATGCACCTTAAGTCCACACAGTTTAGCCCTAATGAATGCATGCAAATTGCAGGAACACTGTATTTTTGATAATATGTTGAAATAAACTAGAAAACTACTGCAAATGTGTAACAAATGCCATAAAAACACACTTTTGCCTGTGCAACACCAGGAACTAAGGCATCACTTAATCCAGAACAGCTTGGACAAACGATTGCCATTGATCAATATCACCACTATGGTTATCTTTATACATATCATAGTGGTACACGATTTGATTCTGAAATTTGTAAAATATATGTTGAGAGAGGATAATGCAGATATCATAATTAGGAAATTGCAAGAAGACTGTTTTGAAAACATTATTGAACATCAAATGAATTAAGGTAGATCTGGATTTCCCACTGCCATCCAGCACCAAACCAGATCTGGATTTCTACTAGGACCCAGGATCAAACCCATTGGGACACACACTGAAAGAATTAGGGCATCTCTTTTAGGACATATTGCAGAAATAAGCATAAAGTATGTGCTAAATGTCTATTCAATTAAACAAGTCTCAAGAGTTAGCTGGTTTACTGCTATGATAGGTTTTCCAACAGGAGAATCAATGTCGAAAGAAGATCTGATTAAATCAATGTTGGAGATGATATGAAAAAGAGCTGAAGAGAGGAAGAAATGGTATGATAAATTGTTGAAGCCAATCATATATCATGTGGGGAACTGGATTTTATAATCCATTTAAAATTACTTGATAGTTGATGTTTGTCACTTGTTGCTAGTGTGCCACATCAGCTACTACTCAGTTAAAGGTAACACACAAACACAGAGGGTCAGTCCACAAGTGCTGAAATGTTGTCCATGTATGGCGGACCAATGCTGAAGATGCTGCCATCATGTATGGCAGGAACATGGGATGCTCTGTCCACAGCTGATTTTAAATGACCAGTGACTGAACTGCAGCAGACGTTTCTTGTAGCCCTGAATTTACACTCATATACTAACTTAAGCACAACCACTTGACATGCAATGTACCTGAGAAAACAGCGGTCAGCAATCTGCGGCAGAACTATTAATCATGCTCGCTTTGCTCACAGTGACTGAAGCGTATGTGCATGACAAAACCAGGAACAGAAAAAAAATCAGTTTCAGCACAAAAAGCAAATTGTAACTTGGCTCTTTTTCTATGCAAGCTGATGCAATACCAACCGATGAGCAGTCTTAGTTGCATCTCAATTATAGGTTATGCGCGACACAGGCAGATTCCAAGAGGAAGAAGAGTGATAGGAAGAAAAATAAGAGCAAATAAAAACATCAATATAATGATGGAACAAAAGATTAAACACAAAAAAAGAGTGAAAATAATAATTGTCACCTCGTGATATTCGAACACACATCCTTTTGCATTGTACACTGTGCAATTACCATTGCAATATGAAAAACCTTCAGGTTATATCATTATATTTGTGTATCCAAACAACCAGTTGTAACAATCATTTTGTGCCTTCAAAATGTTCAGTTTTACACCATATTGTATGAATTTTACCTACTGTAGACTGATCTCTGTGATGATAAATGAAAATATGAAGCCTAATTGTTTTGCGCTAAATGATCCAGTAGTTTCTGGCTAGTGGTGTGTACAAAATGTGCGTATTTCATTACCACGTTTATGCGGCCGCGCATGTGTGTGTGTGTGTGTGTGTGTGTGTGTGTGTGTGTGTGTGTGTGTGTGTGTGTGTGTGGTGAAATGCGAAATAAAAGGGCCGGACCCAGGGTTGGGGCTTCAAACACAAGAATAAAATATGCCACCCAAGGAATTGGAAGTTAACTATTTGCTGTGGCAGTTTGGCTATGGCAAACAGTTCTTGTGTGATGTTGAGAGCTTGGTTCAAGAAAGAAAGCTCCAACACGTGAAGTGTCAACTACCAAGTAATTTTAATCAGACTATAGTTAAAACACATAGTAACTCATTGAAATTGACCAACAAGATATAGAAATTCCATCTAATTTATAAGGGTTCACTTTGATATTATTAAGATTGTACACACAAATGCAGCAGAAGCAAAATAAGTTGTATTGGGGAAACAATTTGGCTTCAGCATATACAGAACATCAGGTTGTATCACCAGTGATGAGAAGTGCAAATCCAGATCAGGATGCCGGAGAAACTAGTGAGATGTAAACTTATTTGCAGAATGTGAATAAATTGAACAAATAAACTATGTACCACATATGTTGCAAGAGGCTGCCAGTATTCAGCTGCAATGAGTTATAATAGTTTAGGTGCTTCAACTGCAGTGATATTATAAGTGCTTGTTATGTAGGCTGTAAAGTGAACATGAATGACTGTACCGGAATACACTGTGCTTGCATGATTTATTAACTTCACAGAGTAGGCAAGGACCAGAACAGTTTTTTATATTCTTGTGAGCATGTGCATATAGAGCGACACGGCAAATGTTCTGCGGCACATTGGTTGACTTTTTCATGGTCTGTCGCCATGTGGGGCTTAGGTCTGACAGTGACTGCATCTGCTACGTTCCCCATACAAGATGTCACTGTGGTGCCTGGAAGGGAGTGAAACAGATGGCAAAGTTTCACAAGTGATGCAATGTTCAAGATAGCCCGAAAGTTAAGTTGGCAGCCTACATAAAAGGGCAGCGGATTCCCAGTGCCGTTTAATTAGAGATTTCAGTAGCCTCCTCAGTACTCCTGACATCAAAACATTACTGTGAAGTGATTTATGAACATTATTATCAGAAAGAATAAAAAGCATAGCAATGTGTTTAATTTCTTTCTTTCGAGTAAAGTGCACAAGCAATAAAGACAGCAGTGTGTCCAATAAAAATGTTTTGTACAATGTGTATAATACTTGTCTATCTTTAAATACATTTATTTTTCTCTCGAGTAGTTTCTCAACAAGTGCCACTTACTAATTTGTAATTGCTGGTTGTAACTTTTTTATTTACTATGGTTTTTGTGGTATACACACATGCAGACATCGTGTGGTTCACGCGAAGTATAAATGTAGTGAACAGTACAGACATTTCTTACTTATTCACGATAGGAGCTAAAATGTAAACAGAATCAATTTTCTTCTGTTTGCTAAGTTTAAACAATAGCTTAAAACTGATGGAAACTTTTTAAGGATATGTTGCACATGACACTGAAGAATACGATACTTGTAAGGAGCGAAGAAATGTTTTCTTAATTTGCACCCTGTACCAGCAGTGAATTGATGCAGATAATACACTGAGGTGACAAATGTCATGGGTTAGTGATATGCACACATACAGATGGCAGTAGTACCACTTACACAAGTCATTTGTACTCACGTGATTCATGTAAAATGGTATCTGATGTTATTAAGGCTGCATGATGGGAATTAACAAACTTTGAATAAGGAATGATAGTTGGAGCAAGATAAATGGAATGTTCCATTTCGGAAATTGTTAGGGAATTCCATATTCCAAGATCCACAGTGTCTAGTGTGTGCCAACAATACCAAATTTCAGGCATTATCGAGAGCAGCGGCATTTGGGTAGAGTTGCCATTGCTAACAGACAACCAACATTGCATGAAATAACCACGGAAATCAATGTGGGACGTACAATGAATGTTTCCATTAGGGCAGTGGGGCGAAATTAGGTTTTAATGGGCTATGGCAGCAGATGACCAACACAAGTGCCTTTACTAACGGCACATTGCCTGCAGCACCTCTCCTGGGCTCGTGACCATATTGGTTGGTTCCTAGATGAATGGAAAACTGTGGCCTGGTCAGATGAGCCCCTGTTAAAGTTGGTAAGAGCTGACAGTAGGATTTGACTGTGGTTCAGACCCCACGAATGGACACAAGTAGTCAACAAGGCACTGTGCCTGTGGATGATGACTCCATAATGGAGTGGGCTGTGTTTAGATGGAATGGACTGAATCCTCTGGTCCAACTTAACTGACCATTGATTAGAAATGGCGGCTACTTGGAGACCATTTGCTGCCATTAATGGACTTTACGTTCCCAAACAATAATGGAATTTTTATGGATGACAATGCACCATGTCACCAGGCCACACTTGTTCATGATTAGGTTGAAGAACATTCTCGACAATTTGAGTGAATGATTTGGTCACTGAAATCGCCCAATATGAATCCCACTGAATATTTATGGAACTTAATTTGGAGGTCAGCCCATGCTCAAAATCCTGCACCAGCATCACTTCACAATTGTGGACAGTTATAGAGGCAACATGGCACAATAGTTTGGCAGGGGACTTCCAACAAATTGTTGAGTCCATGCCGCATCAATCTGCTGCACTATGCTGGGCAAAAGGAGACCCGACACGATATTAGAATGTATCCCATGACTTTTGTCACCTCAGTGTATAATCCATCAGAGGATAATATAAACATACAGTAATCATTGCATTTTGGTTAGGATATTTTCATATTGCGACAGTAACATTTTTCATGCGAGACAATGCTACCAGCATGTAAACAGGAATACAAATATTCAATCATGTTAGTGCATTTATATACAGCTCTTTGCTCTCCATAGTTTGGAAGGGGGTAGTATGAAGCTAAACAAGAAAAAAATTGTCTGGTGAATATGGTTTCTACAATGCATACCTTAAGAGCTATGTGGGAGCTGCTGTTTCGCAATAGTGAGACAAAAAGTGCTAATAAACTTAAAATGAGGTCTGTTCAAAAAATTCTGGAACATCCGTAATTTCATGCCAATGGTGTGTTGGAGCAAAAAGCAATTGGCATCCCCACATATGTGTTTAATGTGTAACTGCTGGAGCAAAATGCAATTGGCATCCCTGCATACGTGTTTAATGTGTAACTGCTGGAAGTTTCAGTGTTGTATGTCTGTTAGGTATTGTTCAGTGCTGTACTGAGCAGAACATTGTGAATTTCGAAATGGCAGAGTTAGAGGAGTAACACGTCTGCAATAAATTTTGCATGAAACTCAAGGAAACCTTTACAGAGGCACACCAAATGATGAAGGAAGTCTACAGTGATGAGTGCTTAAACCATACTTGGTGTTATAAATAGTTCACATGGTTTAAAAATTGCTGGAGAGAAGTTAAATATGAAGCTTGTTCAGGAAGCCCTTCGACATATACCTACAACGCTCATGTCAGGAACATCAACGAAACTGTGCGTGCCAATCGAAGACTGACTGTACGAGATGTAAAATTTCAGTTGGATCGTGTCATGAAATCCTGACACAGAATATTGGAATGCATTGTGTTGCTGCCAAGTTCATCCTATGGCTCATGAGTCAAGACCAGAAAGAACTTTGCCTTGCAATTTGTGAAGAGCTTTTGGATCGCTCAAATGAGAACAAGATGTTCCCCAGGAGAATCAAAACTAGTGATGAGACATGGGTCTATGGTTATGATGTTGAGACCAAGGTTTAATCTCCACAATGAATCGGGAAAGCTTCTCCAAGACCAAAAAGAGTTCAACAGGTCAGGTCAAATTTCAAAGCCATGCTGATAGTTTTCTTTCACTTTGCAGGATTAGGGACGAACTGTTAATCAGTGGTACTATTATAACGTGTTGGATGACTGTAAGAAAATTTGAAAAGGAAATGGCCTAAAATGTGGTGAGACAATTCATGGCTCTTGCATCAACGATAATGCACCCGCGTATTCATCCCTATTGGTGCATGACTATTGTGTAAAAAACAGAATCAGTGTCCTCCCTCATCTTCTGTAATCTTCAGACCTGGCCCTTGCGTCCCCCCCCCCCCCCTGCAAAGTTGAAAACCCTGATAGTTGGACAAAGACGAGATAAAAGAAAATTTGCAGACGGCGCTTCACACAATCCACCAGCAAGAGGTGTACAAAGACTGCTTCTGGAAGGAGAAACTATGTTGGAAGTTGTGTATCAATTATTGAGACGAGTATTTCGAAGGAAATCGTGTACATTAACTAAAAGGTAAGTGTAAAAAAAATTGTGTGGACAAAGTTCCGGAATTTTTTAATAGACCTCATATTTGCACTTTAGAGCCCATGTTTACAGGACATTTTTTCCTTGTTTTGCTAACTACATTTCATCTTTCTGTATCACCCTATGCACTTGGTCAATGTATTTGTAAGCATAAGGGGGGTGTTACAACATGGTGACCTGAAACTTTTTTGTATTTCTCTTTTTTTCATTGATCAGTTGTAGCAGTTATGTTACCCAGGTTTCTTCATAATTGCCTTCCTTGTACTTATGTTTGTCTGTCCATTCCTCTTCAACTGAACTGCATACTGTGATATTCATTATCACAACATCTATGACCTTAATGAATTTCAAATGCATTTCATCACTCCCCCGTATTTCAGCATCCCACTTTTTTCAACAATGATTATTCCAAATTATCCTCAAACTACAGTCTACTCTTCATCGTTACTAAATTGTGATCTGGGTCTTTATCACGCCCTGGGCATGCCTTAAAAGACAACTAGTTTAATAATCTCTGTCTGAACATTATGTTATCCAGTGAGAATCTTTCCATGTCTCTGCACCTTTTTCAAGTGTACCAACTCCTCTTGTGATTTTTGAATAGTGTTTTTGCTATCACTAGCTGAAATTTATTGCAGAACTCAATTCGTCATTTGCCTTTCTCATTCCCAGCACACATTCTACAATAACTCATTCTTCTGTATTCCAGTACTCCAAGACTATTAGATTATCATTGCCATTCACATACTGAACTACTCATTCTTTATACTAATATACTACTTCTACCTCTTCATCTTATGCTTGTTGTGTTGACATATATACCTCAACTACTGTTGTTGGCATTGGTTTGCTGTTAATTCTGACGGTAACAACCGTATCATAGAACTGTTCGCTTTTACTCACTCTCTTACCTACCTTCCCTATTCGTAATGAATCCAACTTCCGTTATACCATTTTCTGCTGCTGTTGATATTACCTTATATCCATGAGAGTAAAAATCCTTATCTTATTTCCATTTCACTCCAATGACCCCTACTACATCCAGATTGTGCCCTGAATGTCCCTTTTCACATTGTTCTGCATTCCTACAACATTCAAATTTTGACATTCCTCATTTCATCTCATACAGTGTTACCCTTTAATTGAATAATTAATCTTTTTCTCTGGGTTACCTTCCCTTTAGCAGTACCCTCTCGAAGACATGAATGGAGGACTAATCCAGAATATTTTGCCAATGGAAAAATCATCATGATGTTAACTGCCAAATATTTTGGGCCATGGAACTTACCTATTCTGGACATCAGCTTCATCCTATAAAGTAGTGATGATGTGTTACATAACATTTTAGAGTGCAAAAAGAGAACACATCACTGTCAATATTTCTGTTGCATCTATATTATTTTCTTGAACGTAAGTTGTGGTGACTTGACTGATCTGTAGCACAGTCTGAGGTCTACGTTAGTTTGAAAGGTTGCAGTTTGGTTGTGAGCTGGTTGGTTCAAAATGGCTCTGAGCACTATGGGACTTAACATCTTAGGTCATCAGTCCCCTAGAACATAGAACTACTTAAACCTAACTAACCTAAGGGCATCGCACAACACCCAGCCATCAAGAGGCAGAGAAAATCCCTGACCCCGCCGGGAATCGAACCCGGGCGTGGGAAGTGAGAATGCTACCGCATAACCACAAGATGCGCGCGGTTGTGAGCTGGTGAAGCTGTATTGAACACATCAGTTAATGCCGATATTCTGCTTTCCTGATAGTGCTCTGTATTTGTTGCTCAGCAACCCTTATTTTGGAAAGTTGGAAGAACTGTAGTACACACAGAAGTCATATAAGAATGGTGAGACTATAGATCTCACTGCCTGTGTAAGGTCATTGACTGCTGTTAAGGAGAGAGTCACATTCACAACAAAGCCTTGCGGAATTCCATTTTCCTGTACATGGGAAACAGTGTAGGAATTACCAACTTGAACTGTGAAGAATCACTGAGAGAAAATTGTTGATAGCGAGGGAGTTATGGAAGCCCCTCTCGTGTGAGGTGGTGACATGAGTCTTATTTAGGTCAAAGATGTCAGCTATAAGATGGTGACAAAAGGTAGAAGCAGATATGGTGGTGGTTGTTGGGATGTTTAAGGGGGACTAAACAGCTAAGGTCATCAGTCCCGAAGCAGATATAACAGACTCCAGGCAGAGTAGATGACCACCTGCAGACCAATGACAATGTAAGTTAGGCCATACACTCTTCATCCCTAGGGCCCACCATAGTTGTTGGCTTACCGTGTGCTCAAACCTCTTGCAAAGGGCATTGATAAGACAGATTGGTGTGCAGCTATCCACTTCCTGTGGGATTTTGCCTGGTTTGAAAAGCAGAGTATTCATACTTCCCTCCATTGGGGAGGGAGGGAACTGGTCCTCAAGCCAGATTTGATTAGAAATTGCAAGGATGTAGTGCTTGCATTTAATGGCTAGATGCCATAACATTTCATCATGTATTTGATCAAGGCCCAGAATTGTATTTCAGCAGTTTATTAAGTGCACTGGGTTGTTCCTATTCAGAATAAGGGGCATTATAGGGAGCCAAACATTTCGTGTTTAAAGACACAGTGGCACTTCTTGCTAACCTTTTGTGGGACAAAGGGCAGGGAGGGGAATGTAGATGTCAGACACTGAAGCTCGGACATAGTGCACTGCTAGATAGCCGGTGATGACAGTAGATTCAGATATCAGTACGCCATCCTTACAATTGCTTGTGATATAAGTAATTCTTTCTTGACCAAAGATACACCAGAATTTGGTCCATGTCTGTGAGAAAAGTACAAATTTCAGTTCCTTCTTTTGTCTTTTTATGAGGTAGTAGACTGTGGCTTGAAGATTTTTAAAGATGATATGAGTGTCTTTTGACAAATGGCACTAATACTGTCACATTGCTCTTCTATAGCACTCAATAGTCTTTACAATCTCTTCAATCCACCATGGAACTGGCTTCCAATGAGGGGGGAGATTCTCTGCTCCTTCGCTTTTAATGCAACATCCTGGAATGGTGTCATTCAGGTAATGTTGGATGTCCTTAGAGAAATTCTCCAAGCACGTCTGACATTACTTGATTGACACCATTCCAGGACGTTGCCAGACCTCACACCTTGTGACCTTTATTTTTCTACCCCCCCCCCCCCCTCCTCCCTCTATGCCTGACACTCTTGAAATTCAGGAACATGACAATATTGGAGCTGTGAATTCGATAATGAGAGACTAGCTGCTTCGAGTGTGATAGGAAATGAGCCATCATAACACATGGTGCTCACATTGAATGCCTATAAATTTGAACTTTTCTCTCTCCAGGAACATTGGAACTGTGTTTCTATCTTTTGTCGTTTGGAAGCCATAAATGTTTGAAACTTGTTCCTTCGTTTGGAGTAGCCCTGTATATGATCCCTGTGAGGGGTAATTGTGACTGGGATGTTGCAAGTTTCTCACAGCTTAATAATGCCTGTGAGTTGTGGGAGGCAGTTTTAAGCAGTATGGATCCATTCCAAATTTTGGTTCTTCAAGTGACCTTGCTGTACTTGTCTTCAATTTCCTCCGCAAAAAACCAATTTGTGCTTAAGAAGAATGCACCGTCAGCCTGCTACAGATGAAGAATTGAAGCTCATATATTTCCCGTTGTTTGACAGTTTGGTTTTCATCTTGTTAGCAACTAATGAGGCAAACTTACTGGGGTGAGGACCCTCTGTGTTAAAAAAAAGTAAACTGATCACTCTGCTAAGACTGCTGGGCCCATAAGGCAACAAGTGCGGTTCAGCTTGGTTCTCTTCACTGTGACTGAGTCACCAAAGTGTCATCCACTTTGACCTACAGCTCTCCCCATGGGTGTGGGTTTATTGGAGTAGAAAGGGGGTAAGAAAAGATTAAACAAAATAGGGTTATAAGTGGCTGGATGGTAGGTTTATTCGAAGTTAGCTCAGTTGAGGAACACAGTGGACCTAAGGATACAGTAATGATAAAAAAAACTGATGTGTATTGTATGCACCAAAATTAGCCACCATTGTGATGCAGGGAGGTGGAGTGGCATGTCCATGGAGTGAAGAGGAAAGTTAGTAGTTCTGGGCAGTCGCATGGTGTGGTTGTCTCTCTCTACTGGCAACGACTGAGTAGTAGTGTGCGAGACGCCTATGTTCGGAAGTTTCTGGGTGGAACAGTGTGATAATTCTTTACGCTGAAAGAGATTACCTGCTGGGCAGTTGTTTACATGAATTACCTATGTTTCTTAAGTGGCTATTATACAGAGCACAATTTCTTTCAGGTGGAACCCGTATGACAGCCGCAAATAAAGACGTGAGTACTAAGTACATTTGCTATTAAGCAGATCCTTGGGAATATCTGTCGCATGTAAAAGTGTGTTGAGCATTGGGTGACAGGTGTGGCTTGGTCCAGACAGATGCACATTATAAGTGGACTCTACATGACTCCGTATTTGTATGGTATGTTTTATATGTTCAGCACTGTGACTTTTAATGGGTGTATGTAGGACAGTTGTAGTTGTGGATTCTTCCTACACGGATGCAGCCTTGTCAGACTAGTATTATGAACTATGTGTTTTTATGTATTTTTTTCATGTTCTTTCTGGCTTCGCTTTCACAATGGTGAGCAGTTATTGGAGTATGATACTTGTTGAAGGAATCTATAGTGAAACTTGTGCTGTGGCTATGTATAAACTAATCACTTGAATTGTTCACAAAGTACTTGTGCTTCAGAGACACTCTACACTTAACTAAGAAGATAATCTTTTTTATGTGTACAAGGGGCATGTCCATGAACCCAATTTCTTGTTGATGTGGATAACTGAAGGTAATACATTCCAACATGTTCAGCTCCCAAAACAAAATTGGAGACAGCTACTACAGACTGGATTGTGATGTGGCTTAATTCTGTATGTATAGTGTTTTAAATGTTATTTAAATCTCTCTCTCACAGAATTATGTTTTAATTAAAAGATGTATAAGCTCAGTGTAAATATCTTGGCTGTAAATTGTATATACCTTATAATTTTTTTAAAGGAAATTTCAACTGATGATTATAAAAGCATCCTGGGTAAACGTATCAGGTTAGATTTCAACAGAGCTCCTTGGTCTTTTAAAACTTATTTCTAGTGATTTATTGATAGTAAAATGTATTGTTAACATGGTACAGTAAATTCTGCATGTGGTAGTGTATTCCAAGAAAAAGAAAAAATTATTCTTTTTTAAAAATAAATTGTTGGAACCTTGGTTGTGTGTTTGTCCTTTTCCCTAATCTGCCACCATCAATAGGATTTGGTCCCAGTATTGCCACACAGTTAACCTCCACACTATACTAAATGTTACTATGTATCTCATAAGGTTTTGCCACCAAGTTATTGCCACTGTTATTAGCTGACGTAGAAATTGCACAATCACAGAAGGAACAGTAGACCTTGTGTTCCAAAGCATTGGAGATGCTGGCAGAAAAATCAGAGCACAAGCCATATGTTTGTAAATCATTAATACCAATGAATTATTACCATTATGCATTAGAACATTACAAAAAATCTTAAATTCTGAAAATAAACAGAAATTCTGGTATACCATCTAGTTGTGGACCAAATACAGATTGTACTTTACCAGTTCCCTCCTTCATGAGACAATCATGCTTGTGAACCATCTGTTGAAAATTAATATTTTCATGAGGATTGTTTATTCTGTACCTGGTAATTTTTTTGTGTTGCAAGAAATTACATATAATAGGGAACAGTGGATGACATTGAGACTTTGAGGTGGATCAGAGCACCTGAAAAACTTAACAGCACAGTGACTGTCTGTAAAATCAGGAATTCTTGGTCTACGTCTTTGAGCCAGCACAAATTTTCTGCTGTCACTTCAGTTGAATTACATAAAACAGACACAATACTCAGTTGGAAAATATTTAGTGTATATTGTAATGTACATAAAACAAACAGTCGAATTTGTGACATTAGATACTTTATAAAATTACAACTCCCCATAAACAGGTGCATTTCAACATATCTACAAACTTCATGGAATGGCTTTTAAAAAGGTTGAATATCATGCAACAGCACTGATTAATGTATCGGACACTCTGTAACCTTTCAATAAATCTTTACAGTTACTGTTCACAACAGAGTCACTTGAACATTTCAGGATTTCCTTACAGGCAGAATTTATCACAGAGGCAGCATGATTAATCTCATCCTCAGTCAGCAAACGATTCACTGTCACACGAATGCCTTTTTGCAATTCCCTGTCGAGTTTTTCTCTGTCTTCTAGATACGATGGCGTGATAACCGCTACACCATGCTTGATACACTGCAAATAAGAAAATGTTATAGCAGCAGCCATTAGAATTGTTGCTAAACAACTCATTTTAAGGAAAAATAGGTGTACATAGGTTTGATATAACAACATATTAAACAGGAAAGGAAGGAGGAGAATAGTGTTTAACATCCCATTGACAATGAGGTCATAAAAGATGGAGCACAAGTTCAGATTCGGGAAGGATGGGGAAGGAAATCAACTGTCCCCTTTCAAAGGAACCAACCTGGCATTTGCCTGGAGTGATTTAGAGAAATCACGGACAAATTAAATCAAAATGGCTGGATGAAGGTTTGAAATGTCATTGTCCTGAATGTGCAAGAAATGAAGGTAATAATTCACTTGTCAAAAGAAATAACTGTTATACTGAATTGCAACAATATTCAATCTCAGTAAACCTATGAAAACATGAGATGAAGTACCGAATCAAAAATCAGCAGGCCGTATCCATGGAAAAAGTAAATAAATAAATTTGAATTCCTGGATTTCCCAATTAAAAATACACTTTTTCCCTGGCCAAAGCACAATTTTTCTTGTTATGTGACAATATACTTTTCCTCAAAGCACTAAACCTTATTGTTCCTCTGAATGGTGCAGGTTTTATACACCAACAAATAACTTGCGGGCTCTTTCAAAAATGAACCTAGCAAAAAACCAATTCATTTTGGAAAGATCTTTGATGTGCGGCAACATGCACACTGCATATCTTTGTACGGAAGAGTAAACATGAATTCCACCAAATATAGCACAGCAGTGTCTAAGCATTGAAATAAGATAACATTGTGCAATGCGCTTTTGTCAAACAATCACAGCTCATGTCACATGATCTTGAGAGCCAATGACAGCAGATATTCAGAGTATAGCATACAAACACACAAACAGGAAAAGTTAATGGTTTAAAATAATATACATACAGTACAGCTACGAGTAAAGATAAAGCTTTCACATGTCATATTGGTCATCAAAATTTTGTTTTGTTTTTGGGACATCTAGAAGAAAATTACCTAGCCTCCCAAACCTCTTCTCTGGTTTAGTTCATTGATGGTATCCTCATGATCTGGGTCTAGGCCAAGACAACCTATCCTCCACAGCCTCAAAACCTTCTCTTTCATCTGCTTCACCTGGTCCTCCTCAGTCAAATGTGCCCTCTTCATGGACATTGACCTCACCTCTCTCTTGGTTCCATGCATACCTCTGCCTATATCAAGCAAACTATCCTTCAAAAGTTCCTGAATTCTGACAGCTGTCATACCTTCCACACCAAAAAATCACTCCCACTTAACAGCCAATCATGGATGCCACATCTGTAGTGATAAGAATTCCTTTGTCCAGTTTGCTGAGGTCTTACAAAGGCCTTCACAGACATAGACACTATCCCTGAATCTAGTCCGCAAACAGATTTCCCACACCATAGCATCACGCTCCCGTAATCTTCCCATCATTCTCAAGAGCTAGCTGCAAAGGAGCACACCCCTCATCACCTCAGTGTCGTCGCAGACTGGGGTAAGTGAACTATGTCCTTCACCAGGGTTTTGACTATCTAGACATATCCTACCTCCAATCCTTTCCACTCGTCCTAAAACTGATATTCCATCACCCCGCAACCTACAAAACAACCTGACTCTTCCCTATGCCACTCCCACTCTCAAGTTTTGCCTCAGGGATCATGAGTAAGATGTACCTCATTTCTGGGTATGATGACAGTTAGTTGAAAGCCCTGATGAACGACATGGTTTAGTTGCTCCAGTCCAGAATGATAATGTATGCTGAGGGGGTGCTTCTTTCTAGCTGGTTCTCGTGCTGGTCAGAGGATTAGTGGTGTGTAATGCTATGTGGGAAAACTGTTTGTGGACTATATTTAGGGAACAGTGCCTGTATGTGAAGAACTTTGTAGACTTTCAGCATACTGGGCAAGGGAATTTCGTCACTTCAGATACACCACCCACAGGTGACCAAGCTAAATAGGAACTTTTTTTTGTGTGGGATGAATAGAGGAGAACAGTGTCTGGTACGTTTTTACTGACAGTGTAATTTTTAATACTGTTTAACAACAGTGATGAGTCATAGATTTTACATTATTTGATGACAGAACTCATGGATTTTACATTATTTGATGTCACTGATTTTATACTTTGTTGTATGATGTAGTGAATATCTTATGATACCTGATGATGATCTGTAGACTGAAACTCACTGTACAATAAGGACATTTACATCAGCAGCTCTTGGTTGTGATCACGACATTTTTCAAATATTTATGAACTGTGGGGCACTGACTTCTTATAATATTGAAATTAACACTTGAATGTCACATGGAGTCATTTAAGAAACTAAACTATATATTTAAAATAAACTGAAAAAAATTTCTGCAGTCTCCACAACTTTCTGGCTATAAGCCAATCAAAGAAAATATAACAAGATGTTTGGATAGCCTAGACGTTTCATAGACTTCTGATAGTATTTCACTGAAATCAGGAAAATGTTAAAAAATATTAAATGAGTACCAACAACAGACTACATTTCCAGGCATTTGTACATTAATGATCAAGTACCTTTCACAGTAAACATAAAAGAGTATATTATTATAGCAACTTACATAGTCAGCAATGGCTTCATATGTACGTTTGGAATGCAGTCCAGAGTTTATGTGGTCCTTAAATACCAAATATTTTACAGGTGAATAACAATGGCCTATCACTTTCAGATCTTCTATTGACTGGAATTTGCTATGGACAAGTTCACATTTCTTCCGAAGATCCACAAACATGCTTTGATCTCTATTCATTAGTTCCAAAGCTGTTATAGCAGCTGTTGCGAGCAAGGGTGGCAAAGATGCTGAGAAGCAATAACCTGAAAAGAACAAAATGAACCTTTATTGCTTCCCAGACACTGTAAAAAATACCATTCACACTATTTGGTGGAAACTGATTAGCTGATTTTCGAGAATTGTTATGGAACAGCACTCTTCAAACCTTCAGAACTGCTCCGTTATCAATACTTGAGCCTGCTAACTATTACTTGTCAGCTATGTAAACAAATGTTAGTTTATCACAAATGGGCAGGTTGCACTACACTCAACTACAAGCAGTGAAATTTAATTAATTTACTGTCAGGTATGAGTATGACGAAAGGACCACATATTATCATAATTATCTTTTGACATCTCTGTTGGATAAAGACCACATACGATCTTCAGCAACCTGCAGATATGCTACTTCAGCAGGTTTTCTAATGTTATACACCCAGTTACTATTGATCAGATTTTTAGTTTTCCTTTATGTCTTGAAATACAGCAAAATATTTACTTCTTAAAATTAAAGGAAGACAAAACGGCTGGCCAGTACTTCTCTTTAGGAGGTGCAATTCTCACAACTGTCAAGAGAAACATTTCAAATAGAAAATAGACAATATTAAACAATAGAAAATCCAGGATGGAATTTAACAATATTATGAAAAGTAAAGTTGCCACTCACCATATAGCAGAGATGCTCAGTAGCTGATAGGCACAACAAAAAGAATGTCACAAAATAAGCTTTCGACCAACAAGGCCTTCGTCAAAAATTGACAACATACACATGCACGCACGCACACAAATGCAACTTGCGAGTGAGAGTTGCATTTGCGTGCATATGCACAACTCAGTATCTTCGCTATATGTTGAGAAATAAAAATATTCTTAGCTTTCATAACTAACCACTAACTATGCCTCTACTGGGAGAAAACAGGAAAGATTTGAAGGTGGAGAGGGGTGGGGAGATGGGTGGAGGGGCAGGTTTCTGAGACCCTAAGTTGATAATTTTACAAGGACAGATGGTCATTAATACACTACAAAATGAGAGATCACTGAACAAAGAAAACTAGTAGACAAACAAGCAGAAATGATAAACAATCACTGATAACGCTATTCCTCCTCCATTTTTATAGTTGAAGCTCCAAAAACTTCCTTTAGGGCCACTTGAAACCTCTAATCTACACTCGCCATTTTGTCTCTTGGTGTGTACATTCTTCAGTGCACTAACATATGTTGAATCAATGCCTCATTTCTCAAAGAATGGTAGCTGATTTTAAAATAAAAGCTTTCTCAAAATCTATGACATCCAGACAAAGGTCTAATTCATAGTCTTTGCTCCATTCTATTATTTTGCTTATGTCTTGCTAGTGGTCCATTCTGCACCAACACCCATACTCAGCAAACTATTGTGACTGGTGCCTCAAATCCATCTTTATATCCAAGGGTGCTAGTGCACATCTGTGCAGTGGTGTTCAATTTGAAAGTTACCAGTTTGAATCCTGGTGGTACAGTCCCCCCCCCCCCCCACACACACACTCACGTTGCGATCACCTATGCTCAAAAAATTTACTTTAGACGATGTACCTCTTCTATGAGCTGTGGAAAGAAAGCATTTGTGTGTGGAGGAAGAAAATGATTTTGTTCAGGCAGCTGAACAACCCCTTACTCTCAGCCAATAGTGCCATGTGACTAACTCATTTTGTTTGGGATACTTCATCATCTCTGAGTTCAACTCAATGGCAAATACAGTATAGAATCTAACATGGTTTCTATCAGGCCCTGGAGCTTTGCCTTACTCATGAGTGTTTGTACACCAAGTTTGACCCACTAACAGCCTTTACATACAAATGGTATTTCTTTGGGTTTAGTGCGAGATCTTTTGATAATAAACAGCTAAGGCTTCTCACATTGTCGGCTTTAACTAGCTTTCTGTAACTAGAATCACGTGAGTTTCACCGCTTCTTCGGAGCACTTCAAATACTGGAACTTTGTTGTGAATGCTTTTGCAGTTAACCATTAGGATTTTAAAATTCTTGCCTGGGGGGGGGGCACATTTCTTTGGATCTTACACTGATATTTCTCGGTCTCTTACAACTTTGTTATCTGGACTGGATTGATATTTCCCTATTCTAAAAAACCCTTGTGTGCATCCCACACACAGTCAGCTACCCATATAGCAGCTTCTGATATGTAGTACACAGCTGGCCCATTTAGAGTGTCCCTACAGTTAAATCTATGGACCAAGTCTAGGAAGGAGCCTAGCTTGCCACAGAACCTCTACAATCTCTTTGTAGCTTCGAACTAATTCAGAACCATGGGTCACGATCAGTTCTGCAGACAATGCTGCAGATTGTGAGCTTTGCTGAACTCAATATTCTCAACCTTTTACGCCATTTGCTGGAACCACTCAAACATGACCACAGAGCCCAGATGACAAGCGTCATTTGTCCCAACATGTGCCAAAAACTGCTGTTGGTTTGCGCCATGTTCCCTCAATGGCTGTCGGAAAGGCCTCCAGGCATATACACCGAGTTCACTTCCAATCCATTGCTGACACTTCTCTCAGGGGAAACATTATTCGTTGCTTGTCTGAACTGCCGAGGATTGATACACCCCTATCATTTTACACTGCCTCTCCTTGACACAGAATACAACACATTTCCCAACAGTGAAGTGAATCTCAGTGGCTCAATTTGGTTTCAATGGAAGATAGCACCTCCACATTGTCAGCTAGGCAGCTTTGTATAATACCATGAGTTCTCTGGTCCCTGTCTCCCCTATATAGAGCATCTAGACCTACTTGACTTATTATTCACAGTCAAGTAATTGAACAGTGAGAGATCTTGTGCTTCCTGTCAAGGGATCAGTATCCATAGTAGAGGACAGTACTTGATGTACTTTTGGTAAATCTGGTACATGACTCTAAGTAGGCCTCCCAGCACATCCACTAGCAGAAGCTTTAAGTCACTTGACAGTAGCCAGGGCAATTTCCAACTCCTTATGAACATCAACTAACTCATTCTATGCCTGAGAATAGCATACATACTGAGATCAACTGAGGCTAGTGTAATATTTTACAGAACAGTAAACGAATAACTTTAATTAAAACTTAGGTTCCTGATTGTCTTTTAATTTACAGGTCTGGTATGTAATCAGTACTACCAATTGGTTTTAAGAATTGATGTTATTAACAGCTAACATGAGATATTAAAACAGAAAAACATGGTGAATTTGTGACATCTTGTACACAGGCATGCTAAGGATGAACACTACAGCACTAGATTATCACAGTCAAAATTGTGATAACTGTGGAGCACCAACAATGCATTTCTTCTGCTTGGGGCAGCTAACAGTGTATATCAACGTCAACTATATCTGTCCTGTTTGGTACAGATCCCACAAAACTGAGCAATATTCTAAAATGAGTGACATGAGTGCTTAGTAAGCAATCTCCATTGGAGGCTGACTGTATCTCCCCAATCTGTTACCAATGAACCAAAGTCTGCTGCCTGCTTTAACATTCTTACAGATTATTACACCGAGGTATTTGTAAGAGTTTACAGATCAAAAATGTGATTCATTGATATTGTAGTAATAGAACACTATGTTTTTTTTTTTCATTTTGTAAAGTGCTCAGTTTTGCATTTCTGAACGTTTAAAAGGATTTGCTAGCCTTAGCAACACTTTTAAATCTTGTCACAATTTGATTGAATATTTGTGCAGATTACTTCAGTAAGTATTTAATTAGAGATAACTGCATCATCTACAAAACATCTGAGGTTATTATTAATATTCTCTTCCCCACCTCATTAATATACAGGGTGCCGAAAAGACTTTCCCTGATTACATAAATTGATAACTCAGGCTAGAAGTAAGATACAAATATGAAACTTCAGTCGAATTGTTTACAACTATCAAAGTTTTTTTTCTGTTTTAGGTTCGCAGTACGTAAGTAGTGGATGAGGTGCAGTGCCCAAGAAGCCATGTTAACTAATCAGGAGAAGGCACAGTGTGTCCTGTGGTACCATGAGACACGATCACCAACCACAGTGCTGAGACACTTCCAGACAACATTTGGATGGAATGGCCTGGTATGAGAAGTTCAAGAACACAGGATCAGTTGCTGACCTTCCGAGGTCTGGTCGACCAAGAACCTCAGTAGACAGGGTGGAAGCTGTAAGGCAGTCTTTTCTGCAAAGTCCGAAGAAATCGGTGCGCAGGGCCTCACGTGAATTACAGATGCCAAAAAGCTCTCTCCATGACATTTTACACAAACTTTTATTGTTTCGTGCATACAAAGTGCAAATCGTTCAGGCCTTGTTGCCCAATGACAGTACACATTGATATGACTTTGTGGTCGAAATGCTATCACGTATTGAGGACGATGAAGGTTATCTCAGATGAATTGCCTTTTCCGATGAAGCAACGTTTTTTGTCAGTGGAGTAGGGAATCGCCATAATGTGAGCATTTAGGGTTCACAACCCCTTGGCATGGTCATGGAATGCACCAGAAGCAATCCAAAGGTGAATGTTTGGTGCTCTCTATTGCACGATCGAATTATCAGGTCATTTTTCTTCGCTGAGGCTACCATCACATCTGCAGTGTATCTGGACATGTTGCAACTGTATGCTGTTCTTCAGCTGCTTCAGTATCACCCTGATGGTGCAAAAAAGCCTCATTGCGGTTTGGACGTCTGTGCCTATCTCGATATGACCTTTCCTGGGTGATGGATTGGTTGTAATGGGCCAACGGTTTGACCTCCACGCTCTCCTGACATAACCCAAATAGACTTCTTTTTATGGGGTTATGTCAAGGACGAGATCTACCTAACACATGTAGCAGATCTTGAAACCCTCCAGCAACAGATAACCACATTCGTTGAATCCAGTGATGTTGGCTAATGTGTGGACAGAAATTGAATATCGTCTAGATCTGCTACGTGCTACCAAGGGTGCTCATGTGGAAGTTTACTGATGTGTGAAAAAAACTTCGATAGTTTGTAAACAATTAGACACCGGCCTCATATTTTTATCTTACTTCTAGCCTGAGATATCAATTTATGGAATCAGGGAAAGACTTTTCGGACACCCTGTACAACATGAAAGTTAAGGCGTGCCTCTAGTTAGTTCTACACCTGTCAGTGGCTCTCCATGTAGGATAAAATGCTGCACTCTTTCTACCAATAAATTCACAAGTCAGTCATTAATTCTGTATGATAACTCCTATAATTGCATATGATGGTTATGATTAAACTTTAGTTACTTGACCCAGTATAATGGAAAATATTTACTTTATGGATACCCAACTATCTAGGAATGATATTCAGCATATTGTGCTGCAGGATCTGTGCTGTTAGTAGTTTTAGTCTCATAACTTTCCATTAGGCACTGGTACTTATATGGTGACGTAAAGAGATGAAACTCAAGCACCAATGTGTATTATAGTTGCCGACAGTCTGGATAACGTGGCCAGTGCTTTACTTGTAAAGGTCTTTTATCAAAACAACAGCAATAGTGCAGTTGCTCTTTGTGAGTATCCATACATTAAAGGAATACAGAGAGGTCCTCTATTCAGACTGGGGTTGAAGACCATGATTAGAAAGTTCAAATAAACTGGCCATTTGGGAACTGCTCTTGGGGAGGCCAACAGCCAATTGTGCCACAAAATGTTGAATAAGTTACTGTTACCAGGGCTGAGAATGCTGGATGCAATGTGCAATCATTACGCAGTGCGCAAGCTGTGTCATAACAGCTGAACATTCCACGGTCCACCATTAAAAAGTGCTGCGAACAATTGTGAAATGGTATCTATAGTGCGGGTTCTGGATGCTGTGGATGCAGATGGTCATCACATGGAGCAACGTTTGCAACCTGGAACGTAAACATGGTACACATTTAACGAATGTTACCATCTAATGTGGAAATTATAATATGTTTCTTTCAATGATTTATTGTTACTTCTCTTCCACATGTCCTTACAAATGTTTCCACAAAGTTTCATTATCCTACACTCACTCATTTTTCATGGGAGCACACTCAAGTAGCAGTAGCTTAATTATAACTACCCTGCACTTTTGTTAATAGGCATTGGTGTGGTATGAGTAAAATGCTTTTTAGTAGTCAAGAAGTATTGCACCCATAGCTTTTAGGATGTCATGTGATATAAGCCCAAGATGGGTTTTGCACAAACTGATGTTTTCACAATCCATCTTAGTTAGCATTGAGTAGTTCATTCTGTTTGCGATCCTCCCTTATGTTTGAAATCAAAAAACAGATTCTGCAACAGATGGATAAGGATGTCAGGGAGTACACCAGAAAAGAAAAAAAATTCCTGGATTTTCTCCAGATTTCCTGCTTAGAAACTCTGAGTGAATGCGCTTTTTCCTGCATGAAAATAGATTATAGCCCAGGTGAAAGTACATTTTTTTCCATGTTAAGTGACAATATGCTTTCCCTCAGAGCTGCAAAAGGTATGAATCCTTTGCATCGTAAAGGGTTTATACACCAGTGTACACTTTCCTGACAATACCGCCCCCCCCCCCCCCTCCGCCCCACCCCAAAGAGAGAGAGAGAGAGAGAGAGAGAGAGAGAGAGAGAGATATCTTTAATGTGTGACAATGTGTACACCAGCATATTTTGGTATCACGAAAGTATAAATTCAAATCCACCAAATAAAGTATAGTAGTTTCCATACACAGAACACCAAAATCATGCTACAATATGGAAACAGAGACCATTTCAGTGCTCTGAATGGCCTGGCAGTGACCATCGAATTCAGGAAAATATGGTGCAATAATATGTATTCTTGCTTTGCGAAAAGCAACTACTAGATAACATTTTTCATCAAGTAAAGCTAAGCTTTACACATACAATACAGATCCTCAAAAAATTTTTGCTGTTTTCACCGAGCATGTGTTTAGGTAGGATCCCAAGAGCACAGCTTAAATTGTAGCAGCTGAATATTTCTGACAAGCACAACTATAAATTTCACTGCTGTGTGTAAGGGATCCGTGATCCCACAAACATAAACACTAGTATCCAACGCCCAGGTCAATAGCAGACAGGAGTCGATTGTCAAGCACTGCAGTAGGCAGTGAGACGAGTGTTGAGTGTGGAGTAGTATGGGAAAGTGGTGAGTGAGAAGTAGTGCTGGAGAGACAGGCAAGAATGGTGGTCGAGTGAGTTGTAAACGGTAAAATTCTCTGGAGTATGACGAGTGAGCACGTCCCCCTGATCGTCGGGGTGTGGACCCTCACTAATTCTGATTCGCGAGTGATACGAAACAGAGAGTGACTAATGCCGAATTACGTGTTTCGCGTCAACCGCGTCGGCCACTTTTAAACAACAGATTGTGAAGCTTTGCACTTCCCACACACGGGAACAGGCACTGCAACTCCTCCTCACCTCCTATTACTCCCACCCATGAGACGGACCACCACCAGCGGAACTTCTGCATGGCCGCCGCCATCGAGTGCTACTCCACTTGCTACAACCACCACAGCATCCGGCACCACCAATGGTCCACAAGTATCGCTTTCCATTGTGCAATCTTGTTCTTTTCAGGCTTTATTGCAACTGTGGGCACTGTCAAAGAAGTGTGATCCAGGAACGCATTGGCTCTTTTATGTACTTGATTGCAGGTCTGATGGTTTACAGCGCCACCACCAGAACCAAATTCATGGGTGTCATCTGCCCTGTGATTCTGCTACTCTTCTTCCCCCAGATTCACGGCCTACAGAACCGTGCAGCCAATTGCTGATGCCACCAGGGCATCCCAGGAGGAGCATGTGGACGATGTGGCCTCGCACCTGCCATCCCCGCTTGCCAACCCAATGGATGTGGACTCGTTGTCGCCATCGCCATCACCACCCCAGCACACGCCCTCAGGCCTTGACTTGTGCCCAGGCAGCAGTTTTCTGGAGGATGTTCCTGTTGCCTCGCAGGCCAGATGGTGGGATTTGGTCGAAGTACACTGTCCTCCACAGTCACGGCTCCTGGCTCATCTCTACATCCAGCAACCTGCCTCTCCCCCATTGTCATCCACATCCTTTTTTTGGGGGGAGGGGGGGGGGGGGGGCAATGCGCTGGTGTAAGTTGTCGTCAGCAAAGATGAAGTGCAAAGATCAATTAGTAGGTGCTGTATCTAGTGTGCCTATCATGAGAGAGGCCAGAGACATTCCCACAAGCAATATCAATACGCCATCAATACCCTCTCGACAGCATGTGTTTAGGTTGCCACCGCTAACTGTAGGGCCTCACTCACCCAGTCATCCAGTTTGGCATCTGTCAATTACTCACAAAGGTGATTTAGTTAATCACAGGCTATGATAGTGCATAGTGACCAACTTAGTGACTACAGGAGGACTATTACTGATGACCTTGTACCACAAACATGGACTCTATTCAAGCTACATAAATGTTCCAGTTTATGTGGATAAAGAATCATATTAATCCACCTGTGCATTTGTGTTGTAGAAAGAGGATACCGGCCAACCGTAACAACATTCCCTCCATTGCTTCCTTGTGGTATAATACTCTGCACTAAGATCCTTCCCACTTGTCCCAAAGTGAAGTTCCATAATCCCCTTAACCTCCACAATGTGCTTGTCCATGCCTATACCTCTCCCACTCCCAACATTTTGGTACAGGAATCATATCCCCGTGGTAGACCAAGGTGTAATATCTACACAATCCATCGACCCACCACTTCCTACTTTAGTCTTGTCACAGGCTTATCCTACACTGTCCGTGGCCGGGCCACCTATGAAAGCACTGACCTCACATACCAGCTCTGCTGAAAATGCTGCATGGCTTTTTATGTCAGTATGACTACCAACCAGCTGTCAACCAGGAAGGATGACCATAGCCCAACTGTTGCCAAGAACAATGATGACCAACTGGTTGCACAACTTGCAACCAAGCATAACCTGCTCAATTCCAATGGCTACTTCGCAATGTGGGCCATTGGATTCCCCCCCCCCCCCCCCCCCCCCACTGCCACCACCAACTTTTGAACAACACAGATGGGAGTTTCTTTGCAACACGCACTTCTCTCCCATAATTGTCCTGACCTCAACTTCCATTAAAACACAGTCACTACATCCACCACTCAACAGCTCCCCCTTCCTCTGCTGTGTCACCCCCTGCCAATTCAGATCCTCACGTCATCTTCAGTGTGTGCTGCCCACAACTGGCTCTGACAACTGTGCATCACCCGCCCTCCTGCTTTCCTAGCTTGCAAACCAACTGCCTCACTCTGAGCCATTAGCCACTCACCCCCAATCCCTTTAAATGAATCCTGCCTCTCTCCCCCTATATGCACCCCACCTGCCAGAATCCTCCCCCCCCCCCCCCAAAAAAAACAAAAAACAGTCTACCTGTCGAAATGCAACACTGGTAGTGTACTTTCAGCTGGCACCATGTAGTGGCATAGGTGTGGGTGTGGGTGTGGGTGTGGAGGGGGGTGACATCAATCCTTTAACCCAAAAGATTTATTGGAGTTACAACTTTTATGTCGGAGGCTAGGAACTCAACTTGTGTCCAGCTCTCCAAGTTGTAAAGTTGCAAACACATGAAGCTGTTGCACTTTTGAGACAATGTAGGGAATTCTTCCTGTCTGTTAATGACAGTCTCATACATGTTGAAGCATTTCAATTCCAGCATACTCAAAAACTACAGTATCGACAAAGTTCTGTCCAGCTGCATTACATGGTTGTAATGTAAGTTATTTCAGATGTAGAAAGTGAAAGCCATGAGAAATCAAGAAACTCAAATGTGGAAATATCTACATTCACATAGCAAATATTCCTTGTCCATGCCTATTCCAATCCTGCTCCCTGCCCCCCCCCCCCGCCCCCCTCCGTATCACTTCCTCAAGGATGACCCAGGTCCCAGGTGCAAGACCTGTTCCATACACCCACCCACCACCTCCTATGACAGCCCAGTCACAGGAATTTCCTATCCAATAAAAGGCACGGCCACATGTGAAAGCAGCCACGTTATAAACCATTTAGATAAAAAAATCTACTCACCAACCGGCGGCAGAAGACACACATAAAAGAGAGTTGTAATTAGGCAAGTTTTCGGAGCCAGTGGCTCCCTCTTCAGGCAGACGGGTTGAAGGGGAAGTAAGTAGGGTGAAGGGAAAGGACTGGAGAGGTCTAAGAAAAAGGGGTAGATTTTGGGAAAGTAACCCAGAACCGCGGGTCAGGGATGACTTACCACAAAGGGGTGAGAAAGAAAGACACTGCCGCTGCTTGGTGAGTAGATTTTTTATCCATCCAATTAAATTATTTTGTCAAAAATTGATTGTGTTTGTTGTTATATCATCACATCTTATAAATGAGTTACACTGTAATTACTGGGCAGCATCCTAAGTGGGCATGACGGAACTAACCACACGAATGGCAAACTGCAAAACTGACCATCCACTGCCAAACATGATGTACACCACAACACAAATGACTTTAATAGCTGCTTCACTATGCATGCCATTTGTATATTCCTTTCCAGTACAAATTTCTGTGAACTCCTCAGGTTTGAAATTCTCTCTCCAGTACATCCTGCAGCCCCTCATGATCCCTCATTTGCCTGCTCCCTTCGCCCTCTCCTCTTTCTATATTTCTTATATCCTCGTTACCCCCCTCAGAACTTCATTTGTTTTGTGCCATCTGCCTTAAACTATTCAACAGCCTCCTTGCTTCGAGAGTCCTTTCCTACACATTCCACAGCCTAAGCAATTTTTCTCAATAATCAGTGTTGCCTTGGCCTCCATAGTGTGCGTTTGGGTGTCTGTGTCGTTGTGTGA
This sequence comes from Schistocerca gregaria, assembly GCF_023897955.1. Lineage (NCBI taxonomy): Eukaryota > Metazoa > Arthropoda > Insecta > Orthoptera > Acrididae > Schistocerca > Schistocerca gregaria. Next base: position 684,705,149 of record NC_064923.1, read on the forward strand.
GTGAATGTGTTTACTTTCTGGTAGAAGTACAGTGAGAGCTCAAGAGCTAGTGAATACGGTTTCCTGTGACATGTATCTATGCAGCACCCATCAGTCTCTGTAGGTGAGTGGCTGCTGTTCCATTGTATCCAACCAGGAATTTTTATTATTGCTATATCTGAAATGTTTGTACCATTAACAGCAAATCTTCAAGACAGTAATGTTCCAAGTAAATTAAGAAACTTCTAGCAAAGTACTATGAAAGTATGAAGTCTGAATCATAAAAATGGTTTATTCGTCATATACTGAAGCAATTAGATGTACAGAAAAAACCCTAATGTTTATGCTATTAACTTTCCAAACGATAGCATAAATAAATGGCAGAGCGGGTGCAGCACACACAAATGGCCATTCATATGTTGGACACAAAGAGAAAGTTAAGACAAAAATTATCTTTTGATCACTATATTATATTGCCCTTTGGTAGTGAGAAACCTATTTTTTGAAGTAGCCTATTAGGTACTACAGGAGTAAACTGTATACCCAAGAGTCCATCTCTGATGGTGATCCATCATTTGTGAAAGTGAGGAAGTAGTTTTCTGGTGTGGTGAATGACAAAATCATCAAGAGTGACAATCTAACTCAATTCATATGTTAACAGTTGAAGAACTGTGAAATTCTTACAGTTGAGGAACAGGTGAAAAGTGAAAAGGAGGAGTATGTTGGGGAAATAAAAGGAGTCTGTTACACAAAAAAGAGCCCAATGCATACTTGAATGTGGAATTATTGTATATGTACATAATAACAAAAATCCAGTAGTTGATGTTCATTTCAAACAGCAGGATGTTAGAAACAAAAGTTTAACCTAGAAGTGTATTTTTTCCTCACCACTGTATAATAATTTAACAAACTAGATCAAGAAATTATAGATGATGAGAAATATAAGCCAATACTCTATACTGAAATAAAGAATATAAATATACATTTTAAAGTGTGCAGAGTATCTTTACAAACAGTACATTACCTAAGCCAGAAAGGCGCTGATGCTCCACAATGAAGGATGTTCCTACACAGAATCCACCAATTGTGCCTAATGTCCATTCCATGCTACACATTATCAGGTCAACATCTGCAAGCTGTAACAGGAGAGAGATATAACTCACTCTAATGTGTGTCAACTCTAAAATCTATTAATGAAGATGTCTAACGAAGATTACTGTGACATTTAAACAACACAAATTCCGACACACAGTAAAATTATATGAAATTATATTTTCAGATGGCAATTTGTTTCCACCTTCAATCTCTTCATTTCCTCGTAATTATTTAAGCCTTTGTGTTGTTCTCACCAGTCGCTTACCTTTCAATATTTCACTTTTCATCATTCAATCATTTTTATTTATTTTGAATCTTTTATGCTGCTTTCGCCAAGTTGGTTTTTTTTTTCCCATCCTAACTTGTTTGTTCTATTTCAACATCTAAATACCAGCATCTCCAGTACACTATCTGATCAAAAGTATTTGGACACGTATTAGAGGATATTAATATTGGTTGAGTCTGCCCTTCACCTTTATGACAGTTTGAACTCTGCTGGGGACACTTTCAATTACGTGTTTTAATATTTGTAGAAGAATAGCAGCTCATTCTTCCTCAAGAGCCAAAACCACAAAAGGTAACAATGTTGGTTGCTGAGATCTGGAGCAAAGTCGATGTTCTAACTCATCCCATTGGGTTCAGGTTAGGACTCTGGGAAAGCCAATCCATTCCAGCAATGATACTGTCCACAATTTTTTTTTCATAAATACTGCTTTGTGACAGGGTGCACTGTCACTCTAATATAAACTCTCATCATCTCCAAATTGCCCGTCTATTTGCGCAGTACACAATGCTGTAAAATGTATTCATATACTTCTGTATTTAGCATTTTTGTATGTGTAATATGGAGACCATACCTTGGCTACAACTGCAATATCCCCAAACTCCTAGCCTGTAACACCAACTCCTCTGTCCATCACTGCTGACACTACACATTATGGCAGATAACATTCTTCAGGCATTCGTCAAACCCAAACCCTTCTACTGGATTGCCACAGGGTACAGCATGATTCATCACTCCAAAATACTTGTTTCCAGTCATCCACTGGCCACGCTCTTTGCATGACCTCAAATGTTGCTGCACTTAGCACTGATTACAGAAATCTGTGGCTTATTAGGAAATATTATGCACAGTCATTGTGCGAGCTGGACTACAGATAGCACTACAGATAGCACTTTGGAACTCATGAGTGATTCCTTCCAATAATTTAAAGTGATTTTTTTAAAATCATCCTCCGCAATGTTCATCCATCAGCCCAGTCTTGGTTTAGCTGAGGTTGTTCCTTGATGTTTCTGCTTCAAAGTTGCATCACCAACAGTCAACTTGGGAAGCTTTAGAAGGGTAAAAATGTCTCTGAAGGATTTGTTACTCAAGTGATATCCAATGACCAGTCCATGTTCAAAGTTACTGAGCTCTTCTCAATGAACCACTTTGCTGTTACTGCTTATCTGATGACAACACAATACTCCCCATCTCCTTTTATACTGGTGCGTCTGCCTCTCGTGACATCTAGCGGTCAATGCTGCATTAGATGGAGGTGTCCAAATACTTTTGATCATATAGTGTACATTACTTTTCCTAGTCTTTCCTTCTCTTGTCTTTCATCTGCTGATTTGCTCACTTGCTCACTGTTCCCTATGTCACTTTTGTAAACAGTACTTAAATTTTCTATTCTCATCTGTTGCATTCACAGCTAACGCAGGTCTTATCGCTTAATGTGTGACTGTCCCTTGATTTTGTTTCTGAGTTAAGTTTCTTAGGTATTTCTTAAAAATTTTCCTTTCTCTTCCTTTTATTTTATCATACCTATATTTAACTCAAGAATTTTTAACATGTTTTGTTAACCTGAATATGTGTAGTAGTATTCTACAGCATTTCTATCTAATTTGGTACATAAATGATTTTATTATTTTTACTCTATGAAATATATTGAGACCCAGTTTTCAGCAGAAGCAGCCTGGGCACCAACAATGGTACTTTACTGATATTTATAGTAGTTGTTCTTCAACAGTGAAGAGAGAAAGAGATAAATAACACCCACACTTAAAAAAACACACCACATTTGGCTCCCAATATCAACTTCATTTAGTATCACCTAACCCTAATCACACTGCTTACTCACAATTCAGATGGTTCAAATGGCTATGAGCACTATGGGACCTAACATCTACGGTCATCAGTCCCCTAGAACTTAGAACTATTTAAACCTAACTAACCTAAGGACAGCACACAACAGCCAGCCATCACGAGGCAGAGAAAATCCCTGACCCCGCTGGGACTCGAACCCGGGCGTGGGAAGCGAGAACGCTACCGCACGACCGCGAGATGCGGGCTACTCACAATTCTCATGGACTTTTCTTCTCATTCTATTTCCAAGCGTGTTGCATACATGTTCACTTTTGTTCTGCATATACCGTCCAACACTCATTTCTTATGTATTTCAAATAAAATGATAAGAGAACACTATATCTACAGTAATTATTAATCTTGTTTGTTAGTTTTCAGCTACCAAGGCCATTGTCAGACAAGTATTCTCCTCAAAGAAATAGCACTGTGGTGAACAATTCTGGAAAAGATGTTACAACTGAAAGGTGTGTGGCATAAACTCGAGAGTAAAAGTTAACTTTGATTACCCCAAAATCATAAAGCAAATCCCCCCCCCCCCCCCCACACACACACACACAGAGAGAGAGAGAGAGAGAGAGAGAGAGAGAGAGAGAAAGTCCCCCTGATGTGACGTTTAAACCTTCTAAATGTGTTGTGGAAATAAATTAAACAGTGAATCATAACAGCGCAAACCTGTTGTTTCATTCAATATCTTTGACTCAACAATTGAAATATCACAAAAACATTTAAACTGAATATAAATGAAAAAGGTTGTGGATGAGGAAAAGGGTGGGGTGGAGGAGAGGCAGGGCATAAATCATCATGAGTCAAATCATACCATAGACAAAAATCATGCTACCATAAAATCCAAATTCGTAAATAAGTGTTACGCATCTTGTTTTTAACAATCATGTTCTTTGTATATTTCATTGACAGATTTTTTGAAGGAAAGAAATTTGGTTGTCTTTCCCCAAAATAATTATAGCTGTTATGCTTTACAAATATTAATTTTAACCTGCATTAACTATTATATTAAATTTGTGATCCTGTATTTGTCACTTCCATCATCTGTTGTCCACATTTATGCTATATTATAATGTTTGGTTAACTAAAGTTACAGTTCATCTGTCAGAAGGGGCATACATCAAAAGAAGACTCATGGATGTCTTTCTATAAATTAAGTACAGAATGTTTAGCAAGACTGAGTGAAGAATAATTTAATACAAATATTTAATGCTATTTCCTGGCTTAATGCTATCTAATGGCTTATGCCTTTCTGCTGCAAATGATAAAGCATAAATGTAATGGTATAACAGAAGAAAGATTTTTTCAGAGCTAACAAAGATTCCTAGCCTTTTTAAGTGCCTACTGACTCAATGTCTCAAATATTTGGCGAGTTGTTAGCTTCACTCCTTCTATTATGTATATTCCCTCAAGCACCTTACACTGCCATATTATTGTTCAGTTAAATGCTTTTCTGGTGTATCAGTGTTAGTCTACTTACAAAATGCCTAAAAATTGTTCACATTTTCAGCCTATGGATGGATTTTTATTGATTTCTAAATGATGGACAGTGTATAACAACTTGCAACTTTATCAACAACTTTCTGCGTACCAGTAGCATTACCATGTGTGTTGAAGAAAGTACTGGTATATAAAAGCAGGAGTCACTCACAGTTAAAAGCCCTGCACTGGAGCCATGCCAAAAGATAGATTAAAATATATTTTCCAATAACGTATTACAGAATTTAGATCATTTGGAAAAACATCTAGTAGCTAAAGCTACACCTTGACATGAACTCAGTTTTGTGTGACAGGGGTTTGGAGCTTTGGGTTCTATGCGGTAAGGCTCTTATGAGCCCCTACAAGGCTTAACAGTCATAGCCTAAGGTATTCTGCCAACCTTGATATGCTTTTCAAGTTCTGCTACGTACAAAGAAGGGGAATCAATAGGACTCCTGAACTTCCATCTCGAATCTCAATCTCTATATCGCTCTGTTAAGATGTGTTGCTTTATTAATCAATATTTAATACTCATGTTTTGATGGTGTTGCTTCTTGCAATGGAAATTCTATCCACTGTAGTGAAGATGTCAAGTTTGTAACTGTCTCACAGGAGTGCACTAGAATCCGTGGATATACAGGATGACCATAATTAAAGCTCCAGTTTCAAAAAGGCTGTAAAAAGAGAACCAGTGCTCAGAATGAGATGTATTTGATGAGTGCATTATTGATGTCGGACAAAACAACATGGAACAAAACCATGTAAAGAAATTTTTAGCAATAGATGGTGCTGTAAGAGACTTAATACAAATGAGGTCGGCTTCAAATGACACATAAATCACAATACCATCTATACTGTTCAATGTGCACTACTGCACAAGTCTGGTAGTCAACAGTTGTGCACTACTAGATAGGTAAGCCAATCTGCCATGGTGAGGTCATACCACATTGGATGGGAAAAATTAGTTTTTAACTGACCTGAGGCCAAAAACCACATAAAAAAGAACAAAACAAAATGACACTTGTTTCTAATTGTGCTGGGCCCAAAAACTGCATAAACAGCAAAATGATGTTGGTTTGTAATTGTTGTGAGATGGTGCAAGACATGTTCAATATGTTGTCCACCATTTTCTGCACAAGTTGAAATTGAGAAATAGCATGTTTCACAATACATGGGAGGGACTCATGGCGTCACATTCAGAATGCATTCCTTCAGTTTTAACTGGAGCACTGACCACAATATGTTTCCGATAACCCCACAGCCAGAAATCACATAGATTCAGATCAGGTGATCTGGATGGCCAGGCTGTAGAGAAATGATAACTGATAATTCTAGTATTTCTGAAATACCTCTGCAGCAGCTCCTTCATTCACTGTGCAAAGTGCAGAGGTGCGCCATCTTGCATAAAAATGACCCTACCAACACATCCTCCATCCTGTTGAAGGGTTGAAATGATGCTGGTGTGCAAAACACTCTCATGGTGTTTACCCTCTGCCAATTCCACTTCAAAAGAACCTGTCTTTACAAACTTTGCAATGATTTTCTCCTGACTCTTAGCAGACATCAGACCAATGCCTTTTTTCATACCCTTGAGTGTCTAGAACTCCTGCAGAGTTACTGGCACACAGTCAATCTTCTTGTAAAAGAGCTTCACAAACAGCGCGATCCTTCATGGAGACAGCCATGCCGGGCATCTTGGACGCAAAATGGGGAACTGCTGCACATTTGTTGATGTGGATATTCTGGTCCTCACAGCACCATCTATTGGCATTTTTTTTTTTTTCACTACAGTGTTTTGAAACTGGAACTTTACTTATGAACACCCTGTATTTGTCATGACATACTGAAAGTTTCATGAATGATTACATAATGCCATTATTTTTAACTGCTGAGAAATCTACATTGGACTGAAAATCAGATGGTGTGATAATCCCAAAACAAGCCATAAGAAAAAGTTAAGAAATTCACAATAAACCAATTAAAATTTTAGAGGAACCTTACAAGATTTTTGAAGACTATTTAATAATTTCCAAGAAGTTCCTTGCTTAGAACTGTGTTTGTTTGATATAGTGAAAATTTCTTTTATTACTTGAGGTGCATTTTGAAGGTTTCTTCACAATGGGTGTGTTAGATGGAACTGGCAAAAACATGTACTTTATGTAATAACTGATGTGGACAAAAGAATTAGCAGGGCTCTCGCACACCACACTGGTAACAGTTTCACAGATTTCTCCAGTATGGAAATCACAAGCTGCAACTGCATGAAAGTGAAGTACACATGCAAGCGGCTTTTGGACATTTTCACCATGCAAGTCTAAGATATACAGGACAAATCATAGACAAAAGATTCTCATTAGTTATAATTTATAATTTGCAAAACAATACTCACATCAACTCCATAGTATTCCGTAACCCCTCTCCCATGTGCACCAAGTGTGCCAAAAGAAACACTTTCGTCTATGAAAATTCGTAATTTGTATCTTTTGCAAACTTCTATTAGCTCAGGCAGGGGACATATATCACCCTGAGTTAAATATATCCCTTCAATTACTAAAAACTTTCTAGTTCTCTTCGCTTTTTTTGGATTCTGGAAAAAAAGAAATTTGATACATTAGAGTCATAAATTTGCTATTACACAAGGAAAACGAAAGGAAAAAAAATTTTTATTGCTTACTGCATGTTTGCTGTTCAAACAATGAAACTTCAGCATCAGGTACGATGTTTTAATTTATTACTTCTTTACTAAACGGCTAACCCAGTTCTTCTAGCTGCACACTGGCTATCTAATAGTTTCCAGGTGCAACAAAATTTTGATTTTCAATACTTCATGTAATTGTTGCCCAAATATAAAAAGCTGTCATAATCTACTCATTAAGAATTATAATCTTATGTTATAGGTTTAACACAGAAAGTCAAGTATTAAAGTTAGGAACTGTGTATAGGGCTTGAGGCTGTGTAACTCACGGCATGTAAATTACCCAGACTGCATTCTGCCAGTATTTGGGAATGAGAGGACTTAGCGATCTCCAACACATAAATTCAAACCTTTTCCAAGATTTTTATTGCTGACAACCCCCCCCCCCCTCCCCCATAAAAGAACGAAAGGAAAAAAAAAATTATTGCTTACTGCATGTTTGCTGTTCAAACAATGAAACTTCAGCATCAGGTACCATGTTTTAATTTATTACTTCTTTACTACTAACTCTGTTCACAACACATTTCGCACAGTATCCACATATGTCACTACATGTGCTGGAAAAATTAACTATATACATAGTTTAGGAGTTACAACATCATAAATGTCGATACATGTGAAAACTATGTTTTGCTTAAAGCAGAGCACATATTACCCAGAATATATTCATCCAGGGTTTCATAATGAGAGCACTTACTGTGTTCCAACAAACTTTAAATGTAATTTAAAACCTTTTCCAAACTACTACTCACTTACACACTTAACACCAAATATGTTACACATTAACTTCTTTGTAAAGAATCAGAGATCTGTAGCTCTTTTATACATGGGTGTTCAATTCTTACAAGGAATCTATAGAAACAGTCTCTGGAAAGGTTTCAACAATACTATCAAAGCACAATAATGCATTTCGCAGTGGGGAAGTGGGGGGGGGGGGGGGGGGAGGAGGTAAAATGACTAGTACATCCAACTTTTTAATGCAATTTGTAATATTCATCTTATCTTGGTAGTTTGCGACACCAATTTAGAATCATATTTCGTGCCTTCAGTGGAGTCCATTGAATTCCTAGCCCACATTATAATCTCTCTCACTCCAACACATAGGTTTATCATGACTTCTGGAATCTCATCATGCTGACAAGAATTACTTGCTGTGTACCAAATATGAATCCATCTATGTAAACCAGTCAAACTGCAGTACCAGTACAAAACAGTTGGCCGAGATAATGTGGACATGTTGGTGTATGGCAGTGTATTCTGTCTGTTCTGTTGTAACTCTACACAGTGAGCGGGCACAATTAAATAGCGCAAGCCTCCGCTTATGGCCTAAAGAGGCTATCTCACATCAGCACAGATGGTGCAGCAAGCACTGCGCCATATGCAAAATAGCCTTACATAAACCGGCACGCCAGCCCTCGGTCACATTAATGTTTGTGTAACAAATGTACACTTCACTGTTAGACTGTGCCATAACTGACTCCTTGATTTCCTAACAGCATTCAGTGTCTTAGTATATTTCTTCATATGGAAGTGGATTAAAGTTGGTTGCTGGGAATTCTGATATTGTGTTTGTGCAACATTATGATATTTTTCATGATGAATATGGTATCTGTTCCATGTGTTTTCGTTTCATGGCTCACTATGGCCAATTTGTCAGCAGAAGAAATTCATCAGTTTCTTGTTGAACAGCAGCAAGCACTCACCAACTAGCAGCAAGCACTCACCAACTAGCAGCAAGCACTCACCAACTAGCAGCAAGCACTCACCAACTAGCAGCAAGCTCTCACCAACTAGCAGCAAGCTCTCTCTGTGACAGTAAACAATCTTGTAGCATCTTTCACATACCACAATTCACTGCTTCTCACCATATGATGACGCTGCAGAAAATTGGGATGCACAAGAAAAACCCCTTCGGAAACATTTCAAAGCTTTTGGCATTGGCGACCCCATTGTGTGTAATGGATTTTTCCATGTGTTCATCACCTTTTGTGTCAGCTAGCTCCTCTTCAGGAACCTTTCAATCTCTCCATTTATGAAACGTGTCAGTTGCTCTCTATGTATCACTGCAAACTTACTCATGATATTGCTGCTTGTGATGAGTTCTGGCACTGCCAAAAGCAGCTGCAGTCGTACAGAGTTTGTGCAGGGGAACATCAAAGGCTTAGCCATCTTCCAGTTTATTACTGGAGGTCACCGGGACTCATATGCTGATTTGATGGTTTGTGATGTTATAATATTCTTAGCCCCTGATACAGAAGTTCGTGAACACGCTTTACAATGTGAAAACCTCTCTCTCACAGGGGTTTTGAACACTGCCCAATCTTTGGAAGTATCTAGGGAAGCAGAAAATCAGATAGAAGCTTGGTTTGAAGTAGCCGTTGCTTCTTCTCCTCAGCCACCATTGGTTAGTACATTGGGGGAAGATGACTTCGTGGCCATGCCGTCACAATCTCCATGATGCATGGGGCAGTGCCATACTAAACAGCAACAGCAGTCATTGTCATAAAGGTGAATATGTGCTCCTCTCGCGTCATCACCTTATTGTTTTGTTCAACATGAGTGGCCTGTGTGCCCAAAGCATTGGGTGACATGCAACTGTTGTAAAAAAGAAGGGACATATTGGTTCTGTGTGCAGCCCTCAAACTCCTCCATCAGAGATGAACATTGATGTGAACAATGTTTCCCACTTGATGGTAGCCTGAAACAAACTTTATATTGAAGTATGTGTTATAAACAAGACATTAAAAAATGCAAGTAGATAGAGGTGTGGTAGTAACTTTGTTACATTCTCAAACCTATGTGGATCTTGGATCACAGGCATTGTCCCCTGTCTCTCATTGGCTGATGAGTTAAAACAAACAACAAATACCCATATTGGGACAGTTTTCTACTCCTGTAGCATATAAAGCGCTTGTTCAACCTTTGACATTTCAGGTGGTGGATAATGCCAAAACTGAAAACCATTTGGGTTAGTTGTCTTCAGAATTTTTGGATTCTCTTTCTGACAAAATACATCTGGTATGGGATCAAGTTCTGTACCATCAACTGTCACAGCTGTCTCCTCTAGTGAATGGTCTGCTCCATTGGTAATTGTCACAAAACCTAATGACAACCTTTGCCTCTGTGGCGATTTTAAAAAGCCTGTAAATTTACAGTCTGTAACAGATATCTAGCCCTTATCCTGTCAGGAAGAACTCTTAGGATGACTCTCCTGGAGCCAATATTTTTCCAAAATAGACTTGTCAGAAGCCTAATTGCAATTGCATCTGGATGATGATCCCAACATGGCCTCACAGTGAATACCTTCTTCGAGTTATAGCAATACCAGCACCTGCCATTCAGCGCAGCTAGCACCCCTGCTATTTTCCAATGATTTTTGGGGCAATTCACTGCCCCCGTGGCAGGGTACATTAACTAACTGGTTGATATTGTGGTCTTCAGTAACTCAACAGATGAACACTTGCAGAACCTTTGTGCCTTGTTCATAGTGCTGCAGGCCGTTGCGTTGAAATGTAACTTTGACAGATTACAATTTTTTCACCCTCTACTGTCTATCTCAATTTTGAAGTCTTGTACCCCTGGTGTAAAGCAGTGACGCCATCATGCTGACACCACTGTGGCTTTGCTGCTGCGTTCTACCAATGTCAAAGACTTGCAGGCCTTTCTCAGAAAGATTGCGTACTACCATAAATTTTTTCCTGATGTGGGCACAGTGGCTCAGCCCTTTCACGCTCTCTTACATAAAGGTGTTGCTTTTCACTGGCCGCCCAACTGTGATTGTGCCTTTACCCTGTTGAAGTGAAAATTACACTTGGCACCTTGTCTGGTTACCTCCCAACCAGCCAATATCTCGTTTTGGCTGTAGACACCTCCCAGTATGGCCCTGGGACAGTATTCGTGCACAAAAAGTGGACAGTTCCAAACGCTCCATCTTCCAAAACCCTGAATAATATACAACAGCATTACTCACAGATAGAAAAAGAAGCTCTTGCTGTTGTGAGCACACAAAAAAAATTCATGTTTTCCTATAGGTTCTAAATTCAATTACTAATCATAAACTTCTGGTTTCTCTGTTCCATTCTTCGGCATCTGTTCTGGACAAAGTGACCCATCACTTGTTGCACTATAACTACATTTTCACTCCAAAGCACAACACGATAATGTCGATACTCTTTCTCGACTGCCGGCTGGACCCAATCCAGCATTTGATCAAGGTGCATTGCTGTGGTTTCATTTAGACGTTGACACCCGCAATGCCATGAATGGTTTTCCTATTACCAGATGCCAGATTTCGGCAGCTGTCGAAACTGATCCTGTCTTAAGTCAGGTTGTTCAACTTATCCACCACAGCTGACTACAAGGCATGTTTTTTTAAAGTAAGTACCATTTTGAAATTAAAAAAAGATGTGCTAAGATATCTCAATAATTTTATTTTTACACGAAAGCCTGTACCTTAATCTACGTACTGACGCCATTACAGTCTGATTTTACTTGTGTACATTGTGTAATGAGTGTTTAAGATGCCTCCGATAATCGTGAGTCCCGCCAACTGTGAAGTACGGGCAGTTATAAGATTTCTTAGTGCTAAAGGCCTAAAATCGATAGATATTCATCGTGAGATCTGTGCAGTTTACGGAGAAAACATTATGAGTGATGGAATAGTATGAAAGTGGGTGAGAGCATTTAAACATGGACGCACAAATGTGCATGATGAACAACGGAGTGGGTGTCCTTGGGTCGTTAATGAAAGTTTGGTGCAGTAAGTGGACAATAAGGTGAGAGAAAACAGATGCTTTTTCCTCCTTGCGGGATGACTTTCGTAATGTTTCTCGTAGTTTTTTGTATGGCATTGTGAGCGAGCACTTGAATTACCAAAAATTGTGGGCACATTTGGTACCGAAAGTGTTGACAGATGTGCACAAAACCAAATGTTTAGACAGTGCATTGACTTTCCCTGAGCTTACCACGACGACGGTCATCACCGTCTTAAGCCAAATTGTTACGGGCGATGAAACATGGGTGGCCTACATCACACCAGAATCAAAGCAACAGTCCATGGAAGTTGAGCAACAGTATTGTTTTACTGCAAGACAATGGCCGTCCAAATGCGGTGAATCAGACCAAAGATCTCATCACATCTTTTCGATGGTAAACTCTAGATCATCCTCCATACAGCCCCGATCTTGTGCCCAGTGACTACCATCTGTTCCTGCACTTAAGAAACACCTGGGCAGTCAGTGTCTTCAAGACGATGACGAAATCAAAACAGTGGTGATGCAGTGGTTAACAAGTCAGGCGGCAGATTTCTATGAGGAGAGTATTAAAAAAACTGATACAACGTTATGTTAAGTGCCTCAATATTGACGGAAAGTATGTAGAATAGTAGATTAAGATACAGGCTTTCATGTAAAAATAAAATTATTACGATATCTTTTTTTAATTTCTAAATGGTACTTACTTAAAAAACATGCCTTGTAGATGAACTGCTGGGTCAGGTGTTGGATCCCTTGAGTAGTTATTATGCTCTCCATTCTTGATGGTGTCTTACTTGGTTCGTTTGTGGGATTAAAGGGACCAGACTGCTACGGTCATCGGTCCGGTGTCTTACTGTTAGCTACTGAAGAGTAGGCACCCAGGGTTGTGACCCTGTCCGCATTATGCCAGGATGTCATGCGCCGTCTGCACCTAAACCACTGAAGTGTTTCTCATACAAAATTGCTGGCCTGCTGCCATGGCTTTTGGACGGTTATTGACAATGAGTTCATGAGTGTAGTGTCAGCCTGCCTACAGTGTGCCACCCATCAAGCAGCACCTTTCCCCTCTCTTCCTCGATAACCCCCCTCCCCAGTGCCCCTGGAAGTGTATTCATGCCCATTTTGCTGGTCCCTTCCTTAAATCCTTTTGGCTTGTTGCAATGACACTTTCTCAAAATTTCCTTATATGTTTCATTGCTTGTCCACATCCACGGCAACTGAGGTCACGGCCCTCGCAAAGATTTTACCCTTGGAAAGATTACAATTTACTCTGTGTCGAAGAATTTTGAAGATTTTTGTGCAAAGAGTGGCATTTGGCACATTATGGCCTCTCCATTTCATACTCAGTCCAATGGTGATGCAGTTCAGATGGTCCGTATTTTCCAAACTTCTCTGCAGCTCCTGTCGATACTGCAGTTGCTGCCTTTGTCTTCTCTGCTGCCCCTGTCAATGAGTGCCTGCCTGGATATGGACATGGATATGGTGCCTCCGTCGCTGGTGTTCCTTTACAGTCTCTCGTGAGGATCTGTCCACACCAGTGTCATTTCAGACTGTTTTCTCTTATGATGGTACGACACCTGCTCCAGCAGTCATCCTCTTCCGATGAATACATAGACATCTGCATGATGAACATTTATCCCCCAAAAGGGGAAGGAGAGCGCATAATTAAATAGTGCGTGCCTCCATGGCTGGCCTAAAGAGACTGCCTCACATCAACACAGATGGTGCAGCAAGCACTGCGCTGTGTGAAAAACAGCCTTATATAAACTGGTGCACTGGGCTCTCTGTCACTCTAAAATTTACGGGAAAAATTTACACCTCATTTTCAAAATGTGCCATAATTGACTCCTTGGTTTTGTGTGGATATACTGATTACTAAGTCGCTCAGTGTCTTAGTTACGTTCCTTCACATGTACGTAGATTAAAGTTGGTTGCCGGGAATTCTGGTATTGTGTTTGTCCAATGTTATAATATGTTCCATTATTTCTGGCCTTCTCACAGTGCCTTGAAATAATCTGCACAGTTTGCTCACTTCTTTATAATAGGGTATCAAGGCCTTTCTGTTCCTGTCCTTGGCAGCACTTAAGAACAATTTTAAGATACTTTCTTTGGAGGTATCTCCATTCTACTTGTTTAATGATAAACAAGTACACAATCAGTAGCACACTGAAAGAATAGCAGTGCTATTTGCATTAAAGACAAAAATTAGAATGACATACCAACCAACCAATACAAATTTTGAAAAAGCAGTCTGAAGGCCTTCCCTGCAAACAGCCGGACTAGGACTCAAGCTTGGACTTTCTTCTTATTGCAAACAATGGCCTTAATCATTAGTTTCTGCTGAACGAATTGTTGTTCTTGCCTCTTTCTCAATAATTCGTCTATACAGAGAGTTGTAGTCTTGACTCATGTTTTATTCCATAAGAGTTTTCTATTATTGCACACATTAGAAAATTGACAGAAATAGTCCCCTGGCATTCCAACAGAACAAAATTAGCACAAAACAATAATATGAGGAGTAATATATATTCATACCTTTATGTCTTCTTCATACTGAGCTCTCAAAAGCTGTTCCAAGTGCTCAACATCATTGTGTTTAAAGAACTGTATTGTACTTCGAGATGCATCAAGTCCTTTCTGAATAGCGAAATTCACACATTCATCCCTGAAATTATAATGTGTAATGAGTGACATTAGTGACACATAGCTAAGTGTGCTTTTAGAAAATAGCAATCAAAATTAAAAATTCAAGAAAGGTATAAGAAGTAGCTGCTCTTCTTAGATTTTGGCAAAATGAAAACAAACACACACATATACGTATGTTCATGGAAAGTCATACTTTTTCCAACAACATGCTTATTTCTTTATTTAATGTGCATATCAATAGTTTCGACATGTCACCTACGAACTGTAATTACTGGACAGCCATTCTGTCTCACAATTTTACACGTTTCTCAAGTGAGTGCTAATATTAATTCTACCATAACTTAAAACATTCATTTTTAGTGTTTATGTTAAGATATTCTTCAGCGACTTGGAAGAGTTGCCCAATTGAAAGTTCTTTAATTCTACCTACAAATTCATCACATTGCCTCCAAAACATTTAATATGGTCTGGCAGCTGCAATGAGTGAATCTTATATACAACATTGAACTTGTTGAAAAAATGTGTAAAACAGAGCATGTAATGTAGATACGTCTTGCTCTACTCTTTAAATGACCATGTAATAAATTTTAGTGAACAAGATAAAAAGTAATTCACCTTCCATTTCACCACAGTTCACAGAGTTAATTCATCGACTCTGATTTTATGTCTGAACCTTTCCTTCCTGGTGTAACTAATAGTAATAGCATAGAAAGAATCATGCTTTCAGGAGGTTTATAATCAGAAACAGAACATTTAAAATGCAAATGACTGGAAAAAATTAAAACACAATGCTACTTCTTTCTAATTTATTACTTAAATATTATGAAGTACAGGATATAGGAACAATGATGTATGTTGATGGCATCTGGCAATAAAAAAACAACAAATAAACTAAAACAAGAGCTTTGCAGTTATAAACCAGAGTGCCTATTTTATGGGGCTGAAACGATCCTTTTAGTAATCAGGACCAATCACCTGTAATCGTAATCATCATCACCACCACCACCACCACCAGCACCTTACAAATATTAAGCTTCTTGACTCTTATGGCGTCATCGAGAAGTTATTTCTCCATCCATCTTTTCAGTGGTCAATCTAGCAATCTCACACCATTTGGGTGTAGTGTAACATGGATTTTGGGATCTTCCTTGAGCTCATTAGATGTAGATGTTTTCTCCAGTTGTTTTAATAGTTCAGAATATAATGTGTGATGGGTTCATTCAACAAATCTTCATTCCCTTTGTGATTACATTTGGTATACTCAGCTGTCTGTCTCAAGAATTTCATTTCATAGGCTGTTAAGTCTTTTTGTATCTTTAGCCTTTATTGTCCAGGTGTCCTGCTAATAAGGTCTTTCCTTCTCAAACAATCTGGTAAGTCCCCCCTGATACGGGGTTCTTGATGACTTTCCTAAACTGTACCCTTTTACCTAAACCAATCCAGACCTTTTCCTTCGCTCCTCTTCCTTCCTCTTCAACTCTTCTTCCAGAAGAAGGAGCCACTGTCTCTGAAAACTTGTAAAAGTTAAATCATTGTGTGTGTGTGTGTGTGTGTGTGTGTGTGTGTGTGTTGGAGTTTTTATTTATCTGGTTTGGCCATTGTAGTGTCAATGGACACTACACATCAAGTGATAGATTTTTAAATGCATTATTGACCCTATTTAATCATAGTATTCCCATAAAGAAGATAAAAATAATGGATGGCAGCCACAAATCCAGATCTCAAAACAGAAAAAATATATGGTACACTAAACAGCAGACAGATCTAAAGAAAGAAGTTTTGTTACTGTACAACACATACAATAGTATGAAGTCTGACTATGCCAAATCAGCCTATGTGGAATGCAGGAATGAATACAAAAAAAGCCATCCTGCAAGCCAAAAAAACCTACAATGCCAACAGCATACACAATTCCACCAATAAATGAGAAACCGCTTGGAAAGTAATTAACAGTGCTGCCACAGATACTAAAAAAAGACATAATTAATATCCCACTTCAAACACTCAATGAGTTTTTTTTATTAATTCAGTGAAAGAAATAGGAGAGTCAATTATCAAACCTGACATTAGTCCATAAGAGTTACTCTCCCAAAATTGGGGTAGACAGTCACTAAATACAAGCACGCTAACCTTCTATGAAGTATCGCCTAAATTTGTACAAGGGGTCATAAAACAACTGAAATCATCTGATAGCTTAGATATATATGGCATATCATGCAACCTGCTAAAAACAGTGTGTGATTGCATTCTGTACTCTTTAACCCTTTGCATAAACAAGTGCTTACACTAGGGATATTTTCCTGATGAGTTAAAACTGTCTAGGATCGTTCCAGTATACAAAAAGGGAGATAAAGACTCTCCATATAGTTATACGCCTATTTCAATAGTACCCGTGCCCTCCAAGGTAATAGAATGCATCATGTACCAACAATTATCATCTCACTTTGAGTATCTAGGAATAATTAATGCTACACAATACGGGTTTAGGAGGAACCATTGATGCAATCGACACGGTAGTCAGTTACATCCTCAAAGTTTTTGAGAACAAATGCTTTGCTCAGGTCTCATTCTGTGACCTAAGCAAGGCCTTCGACTGTGTTGAGCACAAGCCACTACTAGGGAAACTAGAATTCTACGGTATCGAAGGAAACAGTCTCAGACTATTAAAAGCTTATCTCAACAACCGTAAACAGGTAGTTTGTGTTGGTAAGGAAATGTCAAACATAGAAAATGTTAAAGTAGGTGTGCCTCAGGGATCTGTACTGGGCCCCTTCCTGTTTCTGATAATGATCAATGACCTCCCCTCGTTTATTAGATCCATCACTGTATTGTATGCAAATGATATGACTTTTCTTCATAGCAGTAACAATCTTAATGATCTTAAAACCTGTGCTGAAAATACACTCACTCATGCAGCAAATTGGTTCAGAGCAAATGGTTTCCTGCTAAATGAAAATAAAACTCAGCAGGTAATCTTCACTCTAAGAGACAAGCCACTATCTGATGACCCTAGTTCTGTTTAATTCCTGGGAGTTTATTTAGACGAAAAGTTATCCTGGGGCCAACATCTAAACTATGTTAGTAGTAAGCTATCTAGAGTAATTTATTTATTAAGACAAGTCAGAAATTGTGTACCTGAAACATACATCAGATAATCTTATTTTGCATTTTTCCAAAGTATAATATCCTATGGCATTATCTTGTGGGGTAACTGTAGTCATATACATGACATCCTATTATTGCAGAAGAAAGCCATTAGGATAATTGCAAATTCTTCACATAAGGCTCACTGCAAACCCTTATTTACTAAACAAAAAATTATGACAGTAATAAACCTCTATATATATATACAATGTCTTAACATTTACGAAGAAAAACCTACAAGATGTGAAACGTAGAGAAAATGTACATCGTTACAACACAAGAAGCATCAAACACAGATACACACCTTACCACAGATTATCAAAATCAATAATAGCTATGAAGTTACAGGGTACAAACTATTTAATAAGCTGCCACATGCTATACAGGATCTTCCTGAACGTACATTCAAAGAAAGACTACATGAATGGTTTGCTGCCCACCCGTTCTATGATATCATTGAATTCTTCAACTGTAAAATGCAGTAATCCAACAGATGACCCACTGTACATTTATGGTAATGTAAGCTAAAATATTTCAGTAATCAATACCTTGTCACACTGTATTATAAATTGTATCTTCATTTGACATTGTCAATTGCTGTAATGGGCTAAAGACAATAAAATCTTTATTATTATTATTACTATTACTATTATTATTATTATTATTATTATTATTATTATTATCCAATTACAAGGTCTTATAAAGGTGTGTTTTGTGGCATTCCAGGACTATGGAAGGTTTAATCACATTATGAATGACTCCCATTCTTTTCGTATGCCTGGTTTTTCTCAAACAGACCTTACTTCATATTGGGTTTTTTCCGCAGAAGCGCATAGTTTTCGTTTTTTAGGTTTTGATGTCTATGCTGTATTGCTTGGAAATAAATCTGTTAATAGTGTACAGAACACTGCAGGTCATCCTCTAAAGATCCTACAAGAGCTAAATCAACTGCAGAAAGTAGTAAGAGATCAAGCTTTGTTTTTCTGTTGATTTGAATGAAGCCCTGTGGCATTTGTCTTTACTCTTGGATGATTTTACGCATATAAATAATAATAAAAAGTGTTGTGAAAGGCCACATCGCTGTCATTCTCCTGCATATAGTCTGCCACACTCCGATAATTTGTCTTCTTACTTGACACAGATTAAATCTGTTCAGTAAATTTTGAATATGCTATCAATAAGCTGCTGGGGAACATGGTCATCTACCAGAAACTGAAATAATTTTTTTTCTATTGTCTTTATCAAAACTTTTGTGAAGTCAATGAAGGCAATGTGTGTTTCTACATTGAACTCTCCATGTTTTTCTATAAGCATTTTCAATGGAAAAATAGGCATCACAGCATGACCTTCCTTTTCAAAAACAAATTTCCTCCTCACCCATGATGGTTTAATATTGTCTGTATAATTATTTTTGATGATGTTGGAAAAAATATTATATTTCAAGTTCAATAAGCTTAATCCTTGGTAGTTATCACAATTTTTCAGGTCTCCTTTTTTGAACATGGGAATAAAAATTGATTTAGCCAAGCTGTCAGGTATACATATCCTGACCAAATCATACTGAATAAGTAATACACACGCTAAATGCAAATAAGAAAACTGAGAAATATGCCAACATTTATTTGGATATGAAAAAACATAGGATAAAATTTTATGGGAACATAAACAGAATGGAAACAACCAGATTAACTAGACAGGATGCTGAATTCTATGAAAGTCACAGTAGAGCTGAAAGTTCAGGAAACAAAAGTGGATCTGTGCAGTAAAAGAAGATGTGAAAGAATCAGGTCTAACTCAAAATGGCGTACCAGGCAAAAGAAATCTTAGCAGAAAAATCATGACTAGACACCTAGCCTGGTAGAAAAACCAAAGGAGACTGAAACTACTTGGTCTGATAATAGAAAAAGAAGCCATTCTTAGAGAATATAAGTAACACGAGCATAAAAAAGGCCTAAAACAAAACTTTGAAATGTCCTTTGATGTACACTGTGTGGTCCAGTATGGCCAATGTGTGTTTACTGAAACTTCAATTTGTATTAATGATTTTGTATGCTTTAATGTTATATAACTATGATAATGGCAAAACCTGGATGGAATATAAAAATGATGGAAGAACTAAAAAAGATAATAGGAATTTTGTAATTTCATGTGTTGTATTAGTCTGATTTGTGCAATTTTGTTTTTGTTGTATATGTAATCCTGCATGAAATGTATTTGCAAAGTATTAGTTGTATTGGACATTTAGTCTATTTCAGCTGCCAAAATGTTACATGTGCTTTGGTAGTATCAGAAATTAAGTTATCAGCTTCCACATATGTCAGACATAGCCCCATGCAATTTTTTCTGTTCCTAAAAAACCCAAGAAAACCTTGAAGGTCTATTATTTTAAAAGCATAGACAAAATTAAAAGCACACTGCTGAGAGAGCTAAAAGCTATCTCAAAGACTGGGCTCCAGTAGATTCAGAGACTGGACGAAGCAATAGCATAAATGTATAATATCTACTGGGGACTATATTGACAGGTAACAATGACGTGATCTGCATCAAACTAGACACCGGACTGAAGACCACAACAATGGTGAAGACAACAACAACTATCACCGACAACACTGATGTAGATGACTACATAATATTCTTCCCAAAAAACAAAATTTCCTTTTATTTTCTCAACACACCCTATATATGAGGCACTGATCTGTTGACAGACATATAAAAAAGACTGAGAATGTTGTATTGGTGTCCTAATTGTACTAACACTGCTCAACTGGGCCTGAAAGGTTATTAACACTTCAATCTTGTTTATGTGCCTAATGACTACTCAGCCACTCAATGTTCAACTATGAGCTCTGTTTTCTTCTTCTTTCTTTCTTTAAGAATAAAAAAATTATTTTTGATTTTTGAAAAAAAAAATTATTCATTTACAGCAAAGTTACCCCACTCAAATAGCGCTTTTTATAGTCTCAATGTTCCAGTTATATGGTGAGTTGTCACCTCCACTCATTCAACGTACGTGCAACGACTATGTTTCAAAATAATTGCAACCACTGGCTATAATGCCTCTAGATTACCACAGTGTGTTCTGTTGTGTGAACACATGAAAGTGAAATTTCTGTGTCGAAAGCATAAACTAGTTCTGGCCAATCTATCTAAACACATTACAATCTCTTCTTACAACTCACACAAAAATTATATCACCACGTTTGGAATAAGCAGGTATTGCACTCGCAGCAGTTGAAAATCCATACGAATACACAACAGCATCTTCCATTAGCATATAATCGGCTAATTTCTGCTCAAGCTCCAAGTGAACATCTGGAAGAAAGTTAGAAAAAAACCATTACCACAGTTAGAAAGTGACAATGAATTTTTAATTTTACCATATAACTATATGCTGCAATTGTTTGTGATCAGGTTGTCTGTCCACATACATGCAACGTAAGTTGAATTCACTTGTTATGGCACATGGTCCTATAAGCTGGTGATGTCCTGGGCATTGTCAAAAATGGTAATGTAATAAATTAATCTTTGATAGTGCTTAGTGAACAAATTCCTTCAATATGTTTCTGTTTCTGACAGAAGAATTAAACTGTAAGTGATGTAATGAACTGTATAGCACACTTTAAAAACAAAAATACAAAACATGGAAATTGATTTTCTGGCTTCTGAGATATCACAACTGACTAAGACAGTGATGGCGATAGTTTCTATGTAGCAGATAGCTCCACTTGCGGTGGCCTGGATGCTAATTGTTATACCAAATACGTTGCATAGTGCTGATGATGCATATCCAACCAAGTGGCTTGATTGGCAGTTCATACTTCGCCACTGAAGCCCATACTACACTGATATCCAAAAACAACTGTTAACTCAGAATGAGATTTTCACTCTGCAGCGGAGTGTGCGCTGATATGAAACTTCCTGGCAGATTAAAACTGTGTGCCCGACCGAGACTCGAACTCGGGACCTTTGCCTTTCGCGGGCAAGTGCTCTACCAACTGAGCTACCAAAGCACGACTCACGTCCGGTACCCACAGCTTTACTTCTGCCAGTATCCGTCTCCTACCTTCCAAACTTTACAGAAGCTCTTCTGCGAAACTTGCAGAACTAGCACTCCTGAAAGAAAGGATACTGCGGAGACATGGCTTACCCACAGCCTGGGGGATGTTTCCAGAATGAGATTTTCACTCTGCAGCGGAGTGTGCGCTGATATGAAACTTCCTGGCAGATTAAAACTGTGTGCCCGACCGAGACTCGAACTCGGGACCTTTGCCTTTCGCGGGCAAGTGCTCTACCAACTGAGCTACCAAAGCACGACTCACGTCCGGTACCCACAGCTTTACTTCTGCCAGTATCCGTCTCCTACCTTCCAAACTTTACAGAAGCTCTTCTGCGAAACTTGCAGAACTAGCACTCCTGAAAGAAAGGATACTGCGGAGACATGGCTTACCCACAGCCTGGGGGATGTTTCCAGAATGAGATTTTCACTCTGCAGCGGAGTGTGCGCTGATATGAAACTTCCTGGCAGATTAAAACTGTGTGCCCGACCGAGACTCGAACTCGGGACCTTTGCCTTTCGCGGGCAAGTGCTCTACCAACTGAGCTACCGAAGCACTACTCACGTCCGGTACCCACAGCTTTACTTCTGCCAGTATCCGTCTCCTACCTTCCAAACTTTACAGAAGCTCTTCTGCGAAACTTGCAGAACTAGCACTCCTGAAAGAAAGGATACTGCGGAGACATGGCTTAGCCACAGCCTGGGGGATGTTTCCAGAATGAGATTTTCACTCTGCAGGCTGTGGCTGTGGCTAAGCCATGTCTCCGCAGTATCCTTTCTTTCAGGAGTGCTAGTTCTGCAAGTTTCGCAGAAGAGCTTCTGTAAAGTTTGGAAGGTAGGAGACGGATACTGGCAGAAGTAAAGCTGTGGGTACCGGACGTGAGTCGTGCTTCGGTAGCTCAGTTGGTAGAGCACTTGCCCGCGAAAGGCAAAGGTCCCGAGTTCGAGTCTCGGTCGGGCACACAGTTTTAATCTGCCAGGAAGTTTCAACTGTTAACTCACTTTCTGGATTTTGAATTGATTATTAAACACTGTGTGTGGTGTTGCTGAAGATGATTATGGCTTTTATTTTCATCTGCACCAATTAGAGCACACATTACTTGCATTCTTAACATTTGCTCTGTATTACGTTTTCAGCCATAGAAAGAACAGACACCACACATTCATATAACTGATTCACCCTGATGGGCAATGAACCCACAACCTTCAGTGCAGATGCACATTTACATTTGGCCTCCAGTGGGAATTTAAAATTAGTGACCATGGAAGACTTGAACGGGGATTGCAGGTAGATGGTGCTCGATAGGAATGCGTGCTGGCCAGAGAGTGTGCCAAGACAGTCCACAAATCTGTAATACACATTGTGTCCTGGTGACGCAATTGTTACGTAACTGCCTACTAAGCAGGAGATCCTGGGTTAGAGTCCCAGTCCAGCACACATTTTCACTTGCCGCTGCTGATTCCGATGCAGCTGGTATCATTCATTCCTTCCCTTTCCTCCACACCGTACTGCATCTCCAGCAGCAATCTGGGCAGCAGTTCGCACTACAGTGACACAGCAAACTGTTACACATCGTTTACTTCAAGGCCCTGTGGCGTGCATTCCACTGAGCCTAAACCACTACCATTTGTGACTTCAGTGGTGTCAAGCAAGAGCTCATTGGAGGGCAGGGTGGAGGTCTGTTGCGTTTTCTGAAGTAAGCTGGTTCTGTCTCAGTGCCAGTTTTTATTTATTTATTTATTTATTTATTTTTTTAGAATGAGGTCAGTTGAGAGCTTGCAACTAAACTGTCTACTTGCTAGACAAACTGGACTAACACCTGGAGTTATGGTCGGGGGAGAAATTTCATTTGACAACAGAAGCACTCTTGTGGTTATCCAAAGCACCTTGACTGCAGATTTGTATGTCAATTTGGTGATTTGATCTGTTGTGCTGCCATTCATGAACAGCATTGCACGAAGTTTTTCTAATGGGACAACGTTCGCCCACATACTGCTGCTGTAAATCAACATGCTCCACAGAGTATCAACACGTTACATTGGCCTACTCAAACATCAGATCTGTCTTCAATGTAACACATATGGGACATCACTGGACAACCACTCCAGTGTCATCCACAAACAGCTTTAACCATCCCTGTCTTGTCCAACCAAGTGCAACAGGCATGGAACTCCATCGCACAAACCGGCATATGGAATCTGTGCGACACAATGCCTGTACAGCTACTTGCTTGCATTCAACATTCTGGTAGTTAAACTGGTTATTAATGTACCAGCATTTCACATTTGCAATGCTTTATTTTGCACTTACATTAACCTGTGATCTTGCAATGTTAATCACTTAAATATGTTACCTTGACAAATGTATTCCCGAAATTTCATTACTCAGTGTTATTTATTTTTTGCTGTTGCTATTTTTTTCTGTTAATGTATTTACATGGCGATAGTCTCTGTATCTATTCAGGAGCATCTCCTCAACAACTTATAACAGTTATTTAACAAACCTAGAGTTACTAGGTGGGTTCAAATATAAAATAGGTAAGTATAGATATTTTCCACCTGAGTGTTCAGTACCTCAACCATATGTTGAACAAATATGGTCCCACACATACATCAACCCACATTGAAACAACTACGCCTAAACATTTTAAGTAACGCCAGTTGTTAGTTCCTGGGTAAGGTAAATTAATATATCAAATGCTACACTGATTTCACCATGCCCCCCCCCCCTACCCCACCCCACCCAACAGCTTAAAAGAAAGGGAATCAAATTTCAGTGAACCATTACTTTTCAGAAAGTGTTGATTTGAAGTTTGCTTTCTGCCTGCCCAAGTTTACACCAGGAAAATATTTAGTTCTGGTAACAGATACACTGCAATGTCAAGTAAATTCACCGATGTGGAGCTCCAATTGAATAGTATATAAAACATTAACAGTTGCACAGGTGAATTACAGCCAAATACAAAAAGGTACCGGCTGTTATTTCTAGTATCAAAAATTTCTGCATCTCACATGCAAAAAAATTCCACCTGATCACAGACCACAAATAACTAATTTCACTTTTTTTACCCTGAGTAAATCTACTTGATAAGATGGTGTGATGATTAGTGCAATTGGCATTGTTTTTTTAGCAACTACCATTACGAAACGTCACTGCTGGCCCAACCCCACAGCTCACCACACCAAAGCCCTGTTGCATTTATTGGTGGTTTCAGAAAATAATTTCAAAAAGCAAGAATCACTTTTTCTCCATCTTCACAAAAGTATTAGGAACATGGAGGACAAATTAACTGTGAAGACCTATCAGGTGGGTAGACTCACAGATCAGGGCCTCACACTCAGCGAAGTACAATGTTAGGCATGTTTCAGTTGGTCAGAGCATCTATCCAAAGCTAAGAAACTGATACTACAGACTTATTTTTTATAAGTCACTGATAAATCCATCCAGAAACACCTGCTGGCCACAGAGGAGTCCGAGTGCCAGGTGATAATCCTGACTATGTTTCAACCTAAAACCCTCAAGTTACTACACAAGGCACACTGGAGGATATTGAGGTACAGGCATTGATAAGGTGTCATATCACCTTCAGAAGCCTGTTAAAGGTGACTACAAGGTTACTTGTGGTGGATGCTTTCTTTAACTTTCTTTGTTGTTCAGATGTCATTAACAACATTCAGCTACAACCTGGGCACTAGTGACAGTTTTAACTATAGAGGGAGCGCCACATGCATTTATATGTGACAGTAGCCTACAGTTCACACTGGCTGAGTTCTGTTCCTTTTCCAAAGAGAAAGCTTAACACACATGACCATGACTTCTTTTCACTTTGCATCAAACTTTGAAGTAGAGCAGTTGGTCAGGATTTTCATGTTTTAAAAGAACAAAATGGTGATGGGCCCAAACCAGTGAGCACAGCCCAAAAGGTCACAGATGTGCTAACGTACAGTCTGCACTCGCAGATACACTGGAGTAGACTCAATGGGTCATCACTGGTCATAGGGGTTTCCACTGTTGGAAGAAGTTGCGAAACAAGAGAAAATAGTGCGACACATACTGGGTGCAATCACAAAAACTACATGACCCACACTGCCTGGCATGACCTTGCCATCACAAGTCCAGTTGACCATGCTACCACATTCTATTCACCAACGCTCCTCATCTCAACCCTTGGCGAATCATGAGAACAGTCTCTGTTCTCAGAATGGCTAAAACTAGTGGAAGCCTATAGAGGCTGAACTACTGCTCCCAGGTATGGCACTCCCACCCCTGCTGACAGAAAAGGTCTCACTTGTGATCAAGCTGTTTGCAGGAATGTCCACCTGTCCTGTTCCCTATGGGCCAGTTAAACTGGGGAGGTATCTAATATCTGGCACCCACGAATGTGGATCCTGATTCAGCAGGGATGTCCAGGCCAGTATCTTGCCTGAGTATCTGATATGTCTTGTCACTATGAAGAGGATTTTGTTGGCCAGTGCAGTAATGCAACTGGGTCCTCCAATCTACTGTCCAGCCTCACAATCAACATTAGTCTTTCAAAATGATAAAGTGTGAGCAGACTGTGACCACCTCATGAACACATTCATTTGGCAGGTGTAAATCAAGCTACTGACATGAACTCAAATGAGCGTTCTTGTGTATAGTTGAAACTTACAGAATGTTGGAAGAGTTCTCTTCACAGGCTTGGTTACCCCAGGAGGATGCCCATCAAAAAGTGGATAGGCATAGTAATCCACAGCCTGGAGCAACATGTTACTGAACATTATCATGTTATCCTGCAGCAGATATTATTTCCATACATCATCTTGAGAGACTAATTTTGATTGTGAGGCTGGACAGTAGATTGGAGGACCCTGCTGCATTACTGCACCAGCCAACGAAATCCTCTTCGTAGTGACAAGACATATGAGATACTCATGCAAGATGCTGGGCTGAACATCCCTGCTGAACCCATGTAAGTGCATGTACAAGATGTGCATTGGTACCCCTCCACCTCCACCAACATACATGAGAGTCATCAAACATCAGAGAATTTGTCTATTTGCTGGTGAAGAGAACCAAATGCTGTTGCCCTAAATTTTATTGCAGGTGTTCCCTTGCAAACCACCATAGTGCACAAAAGTGTTGGAAGCTTTGCACTGTTGTTTGCAATAGATCCCTAAAGGCTGGTCTGACACTGTGGAAATGGTTGTGTACCACCTGACATTACACAGCCCTCCCAATTGCCTCCCAAGAGGCAGCACACGGTTTTGTATCATTCTCATCTGGGTATCTTCAATCCATTATGTAGTGGGCTCGTGTTTTTGACTGTAGGCAATCATTACGAAGCAGGTCTTTGTTGTTTTATAACTCACAATAGCGGCTGAATGTTCAAATGGTGTCGTCATGGTACATGGCAACTTTGTGGCCAACTTTCACTGTTGATAACACTTATTGTTATTAAATAAAATGTACACATGGCCTATGCTTCAAACAACCCTTAAATGCATGTTGGCAGATTGAAAAGTGCACACAAGCTGGACTGTCCCATTTGTGGTTGGAGAGGTAGTGTGCACTACTGAGAATGTAGATTTGCTTTTATGTCTGTTAAACAGGTAGTTGGACGTAGTGATTTTCTGTGCTCAGAAGAGTACTGAAAAAGTAGTTTCCAATAACAAAAAAACAAATGATGAAAGTCATGGGGGGGGGGGGGGGGGGGCATGCAAAATGCTTTTTGGACAGTTCATACTGGCACATTAAATTAACCAACAAGTGTAGCATCTTAGGAAACAAAGATTATGTACACAAGGATAAAGAGGCGCTTGTTCAGTTTTTTTTGTATGCAACTGGCTACCTCAGCAGTCGAAGTGCGCCACGCCCTGTGCTGTTGACTGCTACAGCAGTTCAGTGGCAATCTGTAATTAGTGAGTTGAAATTCTGTTCAATTTTTCAGACATATGCTTGTTTATTTTTTAGCTGTGGTACAATAAGAGGTCCATGGCATTTCAATGTGCTGTATACAGATACACTGTTTGGTGTAAATATAATAGGTGACATTTCATACTACATTCAGTTTTCAGTAGACTTTTATGTTGTTGTGCTTTGTTGTGAGACTAAATGTTAAATACTGCAGCATATAGAGTAAATATTGTGAATGAATACTCCTAAGTCATCAAGAGCCTATGTGCAGTGCAGAACAACAAAAAAGCCAAGGAATTTTGAGAGACAAGTCCTGAAGTACATCCACTGAGTTCACAATGCAGCAGTCAAAGGGTTAATGAAGGACTTAGGCACACAACAAACAATTTTATGAGTGAGTATGAAGAATGCACAAGAAAAGAAAAATATAAATCAAACCCCAATTATTAACAATAAGATGCGAGTGTAAAAAAAATGATATTAGGAACAGTACAACATATGCCAAATTAAACAATGTCTTCAAGAGGATGTTGGAAAATACAATGAAAATTTGATAAAAGAAATAACTGAAAACCATGAAAATACAAAGAAACAGAACAGAAATTCTTGTTGTGCAGACATGGTGTTTAATTAGCTAAGATGGCAGATGGCACAAGAAACATCAACAAAAAGGACATTGTACAAGCAGTCCCAGGTTTCACTGAAAGAGATAAATCAGAAACACATATATTAAGTGTTGAAAATAATGAGAAACTAATGCCAGATGGAATGTACAAAGCCATATGGGGTATGAAGAAAAGAAAGGCATTGGGAGATGGTGTTTTAATAGAAACAGTTAAAGTTGCAGTCAAGAATATACAGAAAGAATATATAACATTGTTTGTAGAGTATTTCCAGAGGACAGCAATACCTATTAACTAAAATAAAGCTGTTAAATTTTTTTTGATGGAATCTGCCTTGAGCAAACAATTTTTTTTCTGAGTTGCAGATAGGATCCTATGCCCCATGCAATTGTAATTGATAACTGTGTGTCAACATTGATATAAACAGTGGTTGTAAGTCTAGAGCCCTTGTTTAACAATTCATCTCCGCTATATGGTGAGTAACAACTATCATTTCCGTCATATTGTGACATTCCATCCTGGATTTTCAAATTGTTTAATGTCATTTCTTCTTGTGTACAGTATGTTTAGCTGATGTTACAGCTTCATCAGTCGTTTTTCTCCTTCTTTCTTATTAACACACATTGATGCTGTAATTTCAGCTAAACATGTATGGGTAAAAAGAAAGAATAAGAAAAATGTGTTTACTCAAGGCTGATCCCATCCAAAAACAAATTTATTTGTAAGCAAACACAGACATGAGAATAAGCTTCAACTTCAAGATGAATAATGTTACATAGTTGTTCTACAGATCAAATTCATGTTAAACATTTTGATGTAGAATATGTCAAGAGAAGAAACTTAGAACGCTTCTATACATCCACGTAAAAACTAATATTTATATGGACACATGCTACCTCTATGCAACACTCCCTCTGAGTTACAGAAGCAGCTCCTAAAAAGATAACTCCTTATCTACATTTGTAAACATTTCTGCTAGCTGCCTGACATTTCATTTCCACGGATAGATTGTCAGAGATTTATAGATGCATATTTCACCCATTTCTGTGCAAAAGTTAGATTCATTAAAGGGTGACGAGATCCTTTTTCCTTCTGATGTTGCACTTTGTAGATCTCTTACTCTCAAATATAGATGGATTGTCGACAACAAATTTCATAAATGAATAAATTTACTCTGAGCCTGTGGTTAATATTTTGAGTTGTTTAAAGAGATACCTGCAAAATTTTTATGTGTGAACTCCATACATAATTCTAATTACTTTCTTTTGTGCAGTGAATATTTTTTGTCTAACTGAGGAGTTAACCCAGAGTATTATCCCATACTACATCAATATACGAAGATATGCAAAATATGTTAACTAACTGCCTTCGCTATCCACAAAGTTGACCATTATTATTATGGCAAAAGAAATTAAACCAAAATATTTTAGCAGGTCTACTATGCGGTGTTTCTATTTTAATTTCTCATCACAAAGCACACTTCATAACTTACAATTTTCCACCTAGTTTAGTGTTTCTCACTGATATACTACAGTAATAGGAGGTGGAATATTTTTGACAGTACCATACTGAATAATTTGTGTTTTTTCAAAGTTTAAAGCTAGCCCATTTGTGCAAAATCATTTACTAACTTTCAAAAAACACATCATTTAACATTTTCCTAGTTACTGGTTCTTTGCTTGGCTTTACAACAATGCTTGTATTACCTGCAAATAGGACTAATTCTGTCTCCTGATTCAAATAAAATGGCAGCTCATTAACACGAAGCAGGAACATCAGTGGACCTATGATCTAACCCTGTAGGGCTCCAATTGTAATTCCTCCCCATGCTGATGGTGTGGCTCCCTTTTTGTGTTACTTGAACAGCCTAGAGTAACTTTCTGCATTCGGCTTCGTAATTAAGAATTACACCAGGCATTTACTGAACTATGTATTCCACAAAACTTAACTTCTCTAACAGAATAACATGACTAAGATAACCAAATGCCTTCGATAAGTCACAAATGAAACCAATTGATGATATTTTATCATTTAAAGGTTTTATTATGTTCTCATCAAATATATAAATAGCTTATTCAGTAGAACAGCCCCTTTTCAAGTTAAAACTATGATAGGTTAAGTATCCCACTACTGCACAGATGGGCAACAGTACCTTCTCAAAAATTTTACAAATTGATCTAAGGAGCGTCACTGGGTGCTAGATACTAACATCTGCAAAGTCGCCTGCTTTATAAGAGGCCTAACAATTACATACTTCAATCTTTCAGGAAAAACACTCTGCCTTAATGATGCATTACATAAATGATTAAGAACATTACATATTACAGGGCCACAAACTTTTTGTGTCTTATTGGAGATATTATCCACTACATTTGAACTTTTACTTTACACCTTTGTCACAATCTTCCTTATTTTAGATTGGGATGGGAGATTAATTTTTAATTCATGAAATATCTGTGTTGCATCTTCAGTTCACTGTTCTGGTTTCTCTTCTGAACTACTTGCACCAATTTTCTCATCTATTTTTAAAAATTAATTATTAAAAATATCTGCCACATATGAACATCCTTTTACAATCCTTCTATTCTCTTGAACAGAAGTAATGTCATCTTCTGTGGCTTCTATCCCTGGCTTTCTTTTAGCAATATTCCGTACTGATTTCATTACTTTTTTCTGGCTATTTTATGCAAGTCCTTTCTCCATTTTGGTGTGACTTTGATATCTGTAGTCATCCAATGTTTCTTTAATGATTTGACAATTATATTTGATTACAGTTAATGTAATCATTATACTTCTGAAGAAATGAGACAAACAAACAGATATTCATTAGAATTATCACCAGCCACATAGGAAAAAAGCTGGTTTTAATAAAGCAAAAGAACACACTGGTTTTAGAAGTGGATAGACCATAGTAGAACAAAATATTAGCATAATTATGGTACGAATCAATGAGTATAAATCATCACTGGTCCTGGGATTCATCGTTTATGAGAAAGCATTTGACTCAGTTTCCAAAAAATCTGTACTAACAGCCCTTGAGAAGCAAGGTAAAAATTAAACTTAAGTCAGTATACAAAAGAAAAATTATATGAACAAGTTTCTGATTTCATCACAATAGTGTGAAATTAGAAATGAAAGGAGCAGGCAAAGAGATTCTGTATCACCAGAACTACTCTCAGCAATTCCAAAGGAAGTTTTCAAATTGTTAAACTGGGAAAACAGGGAAAGAGGATGTGATAGAGGAGCAGGAGCGTAAGATCTGTGCTCTTCAGGTGCAGTTGAAAAACGCACAGGAGGAGCTAGATAGGATGAGGGGGGAGAAGGGGGTTGGGGAATGGGAGCTAGCTGTTGGCAAGAGATCTGCTAGGAGAAGAAGATTTTCAGATAGTTTTACTATTGGTGTTTACAATAGATATGCCCAAATGTCAGTGTCTAGTGGAGAGGAATCTCTAGTAGCTGTAGATGTAGGAAGTATGCAGCAGACCTCAGTAGTTATGGTGGCTAGAACAGTTGCAAAGCCGAAGAGGAAGAAGAAGGTTCTGCTGTTAGGTAGTTCTCATGGCAGAGGTGTAGGCCAGCAGATGCAGGAAATGCTGGGGAGTGAGTACCAGGTCACCAGCATTGTGAAGCCTAATGCAGGATTGGCTCAGGTGACTGTTAACATAAGGGGGGGGGGGGGGGTGTTATGTAGGGATTTTACTAAAGAGGATCAGGTAGTGATTGTGGGTGGGGCTGGTAATAGTATTGATAGGGATATGGAGTATGACATAGATGGTGACCTGGAAAAGATAGCCACTCAGACTGGCAACACGAATGTGCATTTCATGGAACTGTTTCAGCTTCACGATCGGCCTCATCTTAATACAGCCGTCAGGCATAATAACAAGAGACTTGGGGGTGCACTGATGACAAAAAGCATGGGTCACATTTCAGTGGTGTCGGTGGAGTCTATCAGCAGGACAGGTTTCACTAGACATGGCCTGCACCTCAATAGGTATGAGAAGGGGAGGTTGGCAAAGCTTATAGGTGACAGCATAGGTGGGGTTGGTGGGATCACTCATGGGAAAATTCCTGCAGCAGTGGGTGTTAGAGCTGCACCTTTTTTTAGACTGAAGTCAGCTGATAGGTATTCCTACTTAAGGGAAGTCCCTCTAACAAAGAAACCACTTTCGACAAAGCTTAGGTATCCGATTAATGAGGGAATTAGTATATTTCATCAAAATATACAGGGTATAAGAGATAAAGTTAGTGAACTGCTTATAGGTGTTGACTCTGAAATTATTGGTATATCTGAACACTTCTTAAATAAGGAGATAATTCAGAGGCTTCCTTTACCAGGATACAGGTTGGCTGGCAGCTTTTCAAGGAGCTCTTTGCGGTGTGGCGGAGTAGCCATGTATGTGAACAACAGCATCCCATTTGAGTCAACTGATGTTTCAAAGTACTGCACTGAAAAGGTTTTTGAATGTTGTGCAGGTGTGGTTAAATTTAACAGAGCTAAACTTCTAACTGTTGTTATTTATAGATCCCCAGACTCCGATTTCACAACATTTTTGCTAAAGCTAGAGGAGGTTCTTGGTTCACTTTATAGGAAATACAAAAAATTAGTTATATGTGGTGACTTCAATATTAATTGTATAAGTGATTGTGCAAGGAAGAGGATGCTGGTAGACCTCCTTAATTCATATAATCTTATGCAAACCGTATTCATTCCAACGAGAGTGCAAGGGAACAGTAGAACAACCATAGACAACATTTTTGTTCATTCCTCACTACTAGAAGAGCATTCTGTTAGCAAAAAGGTGAATGGCCTTTCAGATCATGATGCACAAATTTTAACTCTAAAACATTTTTGTGCTGCAACACGTGTTAAATATAGTCATCAGCTGTTTAGGAAAGCTGATCCAGTTGCTGTAGAGACCTTTGTAAACCTTATCAAGGAACAAGAGTGGCAAGATGTTTATAGCACTGATACAGTAGACGATAAATATGTTTTTCTCAAGACTTTTCTCGTGCTCTTTGAAAGTTGCTTTCTATTAGAACGTTCAAAACAGGGTACTAGCACAAACAGGCAGCCTGGGTGGCTGACTAGAGGGATAAGAATATCTTGTAGAACAAAGTGGCAATTATATCAAAACGTTAGAAACAGTCAAAATCTAAATGCAGCAGCCCATTACAAACAGTATTGTAAGGTGCTTAAACATGTTATTAGGAAGGCAAAAAGTATGCGGTATGCAGATAGAATAGCTAAGTCTCAGGATAAAATTAAAACCATATGGTCAGTCGTAAAGGAAGTGGCTAGTTTGCAAAGACAGCTGATAAGTCGCATATATGTACAGTATTTAATAATCACTTTCTGAATATAGCAGATGAACTAAATAGAAACCTAGTCCCAACAGGGAATCATATAGTGCTCTTAGAAAAAAGTGTTCCGAAACTGTTACCTGAAATGCTCCTCCATGATACTGACAAGAGGGAGATTGAGTCAATAATTAAATCACTAAAGACCAAGAACTCTCATGGATATGATGGGGTATCTAGCATAATACTGAAGTATTGTTCTATGTATGTTAGCCCAGTACTTAGCCATATCTTTAACTTTTCCTTTAGGACTGGTCGGTTTCCTGACCGATTAAAGTACTTGGTAGTGAAGCCACTTTATAAAAAGGGAGACATTGATAATGTTGACAATTTTAGACCTATTTCTATGCCATCGGTGTTTGCTAAATTTATCGAGAAGGTTGTATATATAAGGTTACTGGAGCATTTAAATTCACATAACTTGCTGTCAAATGTTCAGTTTGGTTTTAGAAATGGTTTAACAACTGAAAATGCTATACTCTCTTTTCTCTGTGAGGTTTTGGATGGATTAAATAAAAGGTTGCAAACGCTAGGTGTTTTCTTTGATTTAACGGAGGCTTTTGACTGTGTTAATCACAAAATATTACTGCAGAAGTTGGACCACTATGGAGTAAGGGGAGTAGCTTACAATTGGTTCACCTCTTACTTTAAGAACAGAAAGCAGAAGGTAATTCTCCGCAATATTGAGAGTGGTTGTGATGTTCAGTCCCACTGGGGCACTGTTCAGTGGGGTGTTCCCCAAGGGTCAGTGCTGGGGCCACTGCTGTTTCTTATTTATATAAATGATATGCCTTCTAGTATTATACGTGATTCAAAAATATTTCTGCTTGCTGATGACACCAGCTTGATTGTGAAGGATCTTGTGTGTAATATTGAAACAGTATCAAATAATGTAGTTCATGAAATAAGTTTGTGGCTTGTGGAAAATAATTTGATGCTATATCACAGTACGATTCAGTTTTTACAGTTTCTAACTAACAATTCATCAACAACTGATATTTTAATCAGACAGAATGGGCATATTATAAGCGAGACGGAACAGGTCAAGTTCCTAGGCGTTCGGATAGATAGTAAGCTGTTGTGGAAAGCCCATGTCCAGGATCTTGTTCAGAAACTAAATGCTGCTTTATTTACCATTATAACAGTATCTGAAATAAGTGACAATTCAACACGAAAAGTAGTCTACTTCGCATATTTTCATACACTTATGTCGTATGGTATTATTTTTTGGGGTAATTCTTCTGATTCAAAAAGGGTATTTTTGGCTCAAAAACAGGCTGTTTGTGCTATATGTGGTGTAAGTTTGAGAGCCTCTTGTCGACCCCTATTCAATAGTCTGGGAATTCTGACATTGCCCTCACAGTATATATTTTCTTTAATGTTGTTTGTTGTTAGCAATATTAGTTAGCAGCTTTCACTCAGTTAATACTAGGCAGAAATCCAATCTGCATGTGGAATGCACTTCCTTGACTCTCGTGCAGAAAGGAGTGCAGTATTCTTCTGCATCTGTTTTCAATAAGCTACCACAAGAACTCAAAAATCTTAGCAGTAGCCCAAACTCTTTTAAGTCTAAACTGAAGAGTTTCCTCATGGCTCACTCCTTCTATTCTGTCCAGGAGCTCCGGGAAGAGCTAAAAAATTAAGCAAATTCCAGTGTTACATTGTTGATTTTCTTTATTTAAACTTACGACTTGTCACCTGAATATGTTTTTTTATATTTCATTTTATCTGTTTCTAATATCGTGTAATAATTTCATGTATTGACTCGTTCCATGACCATGGAGACTTCTCCTTAATTTGGTCCCACGGAACAATAAATAAATAAATAAATAAATAAAGCAATCTTTACTTTGCTGATGACATTGTAGTCAGTGAACTAGACTAGATATATTTCAACAATAAATGAAAAAACTTAATATGACATGCTTAAAAATAGGTCTAAAAAGTAATTACAATAAAACTAATGTAATGTTCAATGGACACATCCAAAGGAAAACTGTATGAAGTCATAATACCAGCTGTGTTCTTGTATATAGTATAATTAAAAATGAATGGTCTGATTATAACATCTACATGACTACTCTGCAATTCACATTTAAGTGCTTGGCAGAGGGTTCATCAAACCACAATCATACTATCTCTCTACCATTCCACTCCCGATCAGCGCGTGGGAAAAACGAACACCTGAACCTTTCTGTTCGAGCTCTGATTTCTCTTATTTTATTTTGATGATCATTCCTACCTATGTAGGTTGGGCGCAACAAAATATTTTTGCATTCAGAAGAGAAAGTTGGTGACAAATTTCATAAATAGATCTCGCCGCGACGAAAAACGTCTTTGCTTTAATGACTTCCATCCCAACTCGCGTATCATATCTGCCACACTCTCTCCCCTATTACGTGATAATACAAAATGAGCTGCCCTTTTTTGCACCCTTTTGATGTCCTCCGTCAATCCCACCTGGTAAGGATCCCACACCGCACAGCAATATTCTTATAGAGGACGAATGAGTGTAGTGTAAGCTGTCTCTTTAGTGGACTTGTTGCATCTTCCAAGTGTCCTGCCAATGAAACGCAACCTTTGGCTCGCCTTCCCCACAATATTATCAATGTGGTCTTTCCAACTGAAGTTGTTCGTAATTTTTACACCCAGGTACTTAGTTGAATCGACAGCCTTGAGATTTGTACTATTTATCGAGTAATCGAATTCCAACGTATTTCTTTTGGAGCTCTTCTGGATCACCTCACACTTTTCGTTATTTAGCGTCAACTCCCACCTGCCACACCATACAGCAATCTTTTCTAAATCGCTTTGCAACTGATACTGGTCTTCGGATGACCTTACTAGACGGTAAATTACAGCATCATCTGCGAACAACCTAAGAGAACTGCTCAGATTGTCACCCAGGTCATTTATATAGATCAGGAACAGCAGAGGTGCCAGGACGCTTCCCTGGGGAACACCTGATATCACTTCAGTTTTACTCGATGATTTGCCGTCTATTACTACGAACTGCAACCTTCCTGACAGGAAATCACGAATCTAGTCGCAAAACTGAGACGATACCCCATAAGCCAGCAGCTTGATTAGAAGTCGCTTGTGAGGGACGGTGTCAAAAGCTTTCCAGAAATCCAGAAATACGGAATCAACCTGAGATCTCCTGTTGATAGCGGCCATTACTTCGTGCGAATAAAGAGCTAGCTGCATTGCACAAGAACGATGTTTTCTGAAACCATGCTGATTACGTATCAATAGATAATTCCCTTCGAGGTGGTGGTGGTGGTGGTGGTGGTGGTGGTGGTTAGTGTTTAACGTCCTGTCGACAACGAGGTCATTAGAGACGGAGCGCGAGCCCGGGTTAGGGAAGGATTGGGAAGGAAATCGGCCTCGCCGTTTCAAAGGAACCATCCCGGCATTTGCCTGAAACGATTTAGGGAAATCACGGAAAACCTAAATCAGGATGGCCGGAGACGGGATTGAACCGTCGTCCTCCCGAATGCGAGTCCAGTGTGCTAACCACTGCGCCACCTCGCTCGGTCCCTTCGAGGTGATTCATAATGTTTGAATACAGTATATGCTCCAAAACCCTACTGCAAACCGACGTCAATGATATAGGTCTGTAGTTCGATGGATTACTCCTACTACCCTTCTTAAACACTGGTGCGACCTGCGCAACTTTCCAATCTGTAGGTACAGATCTATCGGTGAGCGAGCAGTTGTATATGATTGCTAAATAGGGAGCTATTGTATCAGCATAATCTGAAAGGAACCTAATCGGTATACAATCTGGGCCTGAAGACTTGCCCGTATCAAGCGATTTGAGTTGCTTCGCAACCCCTAAGGTATCTACTTCTAAAAAACTCATGCTAGCACCTGTTTGTGTTTCAAATTCTGGAATATTGCATTCGTCTTCCCAGGTGAAGGAATTTTGGGAAACTGTGTTCAATAACTCTGCTTTAGCGGCACAGTCGTTGGTACTGCGCAGCGAAGGTATTGACTGCGTCTTGCCACTTGTGTACTTTACATACGACCAGAATTTCTTCGAATTTTCTACCAAATTTCAAGAAAATGTTTTATTGTGGAACCTATTAAAGGCATCTCGCATTGAAGTCCATGGCAAATTTCGCGCATCTGTAAATTTTAGCCAATCTTCGGGATTTCGCGTTCTTCTGAACTTCGCATGCAGAAGCAACACGGATGCTTATGGCTGAAGACCAAAAGAACAGTCCAGCAGTGGATGTTGAATGGATCGTCATTATTCAATTACAATAAAGCCGTGATATGTTACTTATGTCCTATAATTAAAAGTATAAAGTATAAATGGCCTAGAGTGTTTTAGTAAAATTGACAAGTTTTTCATAACAAAGCTTTTGATAATGAGGGCAGTGAGACATGGCCTTTCAATGCCTAAACTATTAAAAAATGGGGAAAAGGGGGGGGGGGGGTGGTTCCACAGCAGAAATGGAGAGAAGCTCACTGACATTGGAAACTGCTGAGGAGGGGAGACCCTCGCAGAAACAAGTTGAAATGGATGAAATAATTATGAACCATACTGAGCATGAAATGGAGGTGTGTGGAACCTGTAGCCGGATGAACAGGTAGTAGGAGGAGAAAGGAAGTACTCTGTTGAGTTGCAGTCCACATAACACAAACTCACAAGACTATGACCCAATGAGTGGGGGACAGTGACATTAGAAACATGCAGGAGCAACATGGATGCTTATGACTGAAGACCAAAAACACAGTCCAGCAGTGGATGTTGAATCGATCGTCATTATTCAATTACAATAAAGCCGTGATATGTTACTTATGTCCTACAATTTAAAAAAAATTCTTTGAATCTTGTCCCACAGGTGCTAATAATTTTTTTAAATAAATCCACGCCACCTACAATTGTCAATTTCTGTGTTCAATAGAATAATTTAAAAAATGATTTTTACTTAGTTGTGTTCAGTCGAGAGTTTTGTGTGTATTCAATACTTCTAACATCATTAATCTCCAACCTGTACAGAATTATGGCTGAAATAATACCTTTTAATACACATTACTGCAATTTTATAAGAAACAGAGAACTTTCAAGAGAGTCAGATCTTACCAACAGTCCCATAGAATCCTCTTGGACCACATGAACCAACACCATATTTCCTTAAAGTTCGAACAGCACATTCTTCAATTTCAGCATTTCCAATAAATCCCAGATAATTGTGGGAAGCCAAATTCAAGCAATGATGTCCACTTAATGTTATGTACTTTCCAGCCTTAAACAAAGAAGACAAGGACATCAGCTTAAAAATGGACCGCAACATGAGTCCTGGTGTGGAAGTTAAACATGCTACTCCAAAAATGGGAATGTATGTGCACAGATATATTTGATAACATACATCAAAAAAGTTTACAATTAACAGTAAGAACCACCCTTCTTGCAAACTTAATGTGTGCCCTTACAACAAAGTGATCCCTGTATTATTGCTAAAAGCAGAAGTATTAAACATTTTGTACAGTCCTCTTTTCTTATAATGAAATATATTGAAATATTTTAAAACTTGGAGTAATGAATTACATATTATGTATGCACCAATTAGTGTGTCACCCTATCAGCATGAAAATCATATATCAAAGTCCCAGATCAAAAATAAAAAATGCTTGATATCACTTTGTTCTTTCTAAGCAAGAAGTTTTCATGTGAATGCAACTTAAAACCAGCCATAAATAAGTCCCAGTTCTGATCCTGTTAAAGACCTGTGTAATACTTTTTTGAAAGAGAAACACCTGACTAAACCATAGTTTTTCCTTCCCCTGAGAGCTAGGAAGAGGCTGGAGGTGCCCTTTGTCTCCAGTTATGAGTGTCCTTGTCTCCCAGGGCTCAGCCATGGCGAGAGAAAACCCACCCGCATCTGACACCCGCAACCCATTAAGGGCAAAGACAGCTACAGACTACAGAATGTCTTCTAGGGAAGAGATCCAGAAAAAGTAAAAGGGAAAAGGTCAAGTATTTAAAGAACATCAATTGGGATGTCCCCCATAGGCCTTGCATGCGAAGGGGCAGGCCCTCCCACAGCTGTTCCACCCCCAGTCCAACATAGCCAAACATTAAAAAGGAGGTTAGCACTCACTATTCAGCAAAACATTAAAGAGGAGGATAGTACCCACTAATCAACAGAGTGCTACTTCTAAAGCAGAAAACAGGTTGTGGTAGAAAAAGAGGCATACTGCCTAAAAGCAGTAAAACAAAGGATAGGAGGGATAACGAAGGCAGCAGACAAAGCACACATGGTCCCCCAGACCCCCCTCCCCCTTCCCCCATCTCCCCCTGCAGGGATTTTAAAATATTATATCTGAGAACAAAAATCACTGTCGTGGAGAAGACGGAGAACCAGTTCAATTGGCCATGAGTCGACACCAATACGAGAGGCAAATAATCCATTGACATCTACAGCTACATGGCTACTCTGCAAATCAACCCAGAGTGCCTGGCAGAGTGGTCACTGGACCACCTTCACAATAATTCTCTATTATTCCACTCTTGCACAGCATGCGGAAAAAACGAATACCTATATCTTTCTGTAAGATCTCTGATTTTCCTTATTTTATTATGTTGATCATTTCTCCCTCTATAGGTTGGTAACAACAAAATATTTTTGCGTTCAGAGGAGAAAGATGATGATCAAAATTTCGTGAGAAGATCCATTCACAATGAGAAACGCCTTTGTTTTAGTGATGCCCACTCCAAATCCCATATCATGTCCATGACTCATTCTCCCCTATTTCTCTATAATACAGAACATGCTGCCTTCTTTGAACTTTCTTGATGTACTCTGTTAATCCTATAAGGTAAGGATTCCCCAACAAGCAGCAGTACTTCAAAAGAGGACAGACAAGCGTATCTATAGTAGACCTTTTGCATCTTCTAAGTGTTCTGCCAATGAAATGCAGCCTTTGATTTGCCTAGCCCACAAAATTTTCAGTGTGTTCTTTCCAATTTAAGTTGTTCATAACTGTAATCCCTAGGTATCCAGTGAAATTTTTATTAAGTGCTTTATCTGAAAACTACCTTGAGCAGTTAAACAGAGAACCGACTCGTGGCGATAATATATTAGACCTTCTGGTGACAAACAGACCCGAACTATTTGAAACA
Source organism: Schistocerca gregaria (assembly GCF_023897955.1). Lineage (NCBI taxonomy): Eukaryota > Metazoa > Arthropoda > Insecta > Orthoptera > Acrididae > Schistocerca > Schistocerca gregaria. Next base: position 684,746,141 of record NC_064923.1, read on the forward strand.
GTTAATGCAGAACAGGGAATCAGCGATCATAAAGTGGTTATTGCATCGATGATTTCAGCCGTAAATAGAAATATTAAAAAAGGTAGGAAGATTTTTCTGTTCAGCAAAAGTGACAATAAGCGGATTACAGAGTACCTGACGGCTCAACACAAAAGTTTTGTCTCAAGGACAGATAGTGTTGAGGATCAGTGGACAAAGTTCAAAACCATCGTACAATATGCATTAGATGAGTATGTGCCAAGCAAGATTGTAAGAGATGGAAAAGGGCTACCGCGGTACAACAACCGAGTTAGAAAACTGCTGCGGAAGCAAAGGGAACTTCACAGCAAAAATAAACAGAGCCAAAGCCCTGCAGACAAACAAAAATTACGCGAAGCGAAATGTAATGTGAGGAGGTCTATGTGAGAGGCGTTCAATGAATTCGAAAGTAAAGTTCTATGTACTGACTTGGCTGAAAATCCTAAGAAATTTTGGTCTTATGTCAAAGAGGTAGGTGGATCAAAACAAAATGTCCAGACACTCTGTGACCAAAATGGTACTGAAACAAGAGGATGGCAGACTAAAGGCCGAAATACTTAATGTCTTCTTCCAAAGCTGTTTCACAGAGGAAGACTGCACTGTAGTTCCTTCTCTAGATTGTCACACAGATGACAAAATGGTAGATATCGAAATAGATGACAGAGGGATGGAGAAACAATTAAAATCGCTCAAAAGAGGAAAGGCCGCTGGACCTGGTGGGATACCAGTTCGATTTTACACAGAGTACGCGAAGGAACTTGCCCCCCTTCTTGCAGCGGTGTACCGTAGGTCTCTAGAAGAGTGTAGCGTTCCAAATGATTGGAAAAGGGCACAGGTCATCCCCGTTTTCAAGGGATGTCGAACAGATGTGCAGAACTATAGACCTATATCTCTAACGTCGATCAGTTGTAGAATTTTGGAACACGAATTATGTTCGAGTATAATGACTTTTCTGGAGACTAGAAATCTAGTCTGTAGGAATCAGCATGGGTTTCGAAAAAGACGGTCATGTGAAACCCAGCTCGCGCTATTCGTCCACGAGACTCAGAGGGCCTTAGACACTGGTTCACAGGTAGATACCGTGTTTCTTGACTTCCGCAAGGTGTTTGACACAGTTCCCCACAGTCGTTTAATGAACAAAGTAAGAGCATATGGAAGATCAGAGCAATTGTGTGATTGTATTGAGGAGTTCCTAGATAACAGAATGCAGCATGTCATTCTCAATGGAGAGAAGTCTTCCAAAGTAAGAGTGATTTCAGGTGTGCTGCAGGCGAGTGTCATAGGACCGTTACTATTCACAATATACATAAATGACCTGGTGGATGACATCGGAAGTTCACTGAGGCTTTTTGCAGATGATGCTGTGGTGTATCAAGAGATTGTAACAATAGAAAATTGTACTGAAATGCAAGAGGATCTGCAGTGAATTGACGCATGGTGCACGGAATGGCAATTGAATCTCAATGTAGACAAGTGTAATGTGCTGCGAATACATAGATAGATAGATCCCTTATCATTTAGCTACAAAATAGCTGGTCAGCAACTGGAAGCAGTTAATTCCATAAATTATCTGGGAGTAGGCATTAGGACTGATTTAAAATGGAATGATCATATTAATTTGATCGTCGGTAAAGCAGATGCCAGACAGATTCATAGGAAGAATCCTAAGGAAATGCAATCCGAAAACAAAGGAAGTAGGTTACAGTACACTTGTTCGCCCAATGCTTGAATACTACTCAGCAGTGTGGGATCCGTACCAGGTAGGGTTGATAGAAGAGATAGAGAAGATCCAACGGAGAGCAGCGCGCTTCATTACAGGATCATTTAGTAATCGCGAAAGCGTTACGGAGATGATAGATAAACTCCAGTGGAAGACTCTGCAGGAGAGACGCTCAGTAGCTCGTTACGGGCTTTTGTTAAAGTTCCGACAACATACACAGAATCATACCAACAATCCTTCTTTCCACGAACAATACGAGACTGGAATAGAAGGGAGAACTGATAGAGGTACTCAGGGTACCCTCCGCCACACACCGTCAGGTGGCTTGCGGAGTATGGATGTAGATGTAGATGTATTCAATTGAATTTTGCGCCCTTTAGATTTGATTGATTTATTGTCTAACAAAAGTTTAGCACATTCCTTTTAGCACACATTTGGATGACCTCGCACTTTTCATTATTTTGGGTCAATTGCCAATTTTTACACCACACAGATACCTTATGTAAATCATTTTACAATTAGTTTTGATCATGATCATACTTAACATGGACGGCCAGGAGGAGGGAACATTCTAACAGCATATGAGCGACTGTCAGTAACGCTCCACAACAACACGGCGGTGTATCATAAAGTAAAACAAAATTATGGGTTGGCCTGGTATGACAAATGTAGAGACGACATACAACAGTGGATTATTTCCAGAAGAAATGAAGGAAAAGTGACAAGCAACAGTTGGTACTGTCAGAACTGTAGCAGGAAGATCAACACTTTGACAAGTAGACTGTCTATGGTACTAATCTGGAAGGTGCTAGTGGCCAGTCACACTTAAGGATGATGGAATATGTAATGGGTCTAACAATTTCAAAGCTGAGGGTGTTGAGCCATAAACCTGGCGACCATAGTCCAAGTGAGACTAGAGCAGAGCCTGGTAGATATGAAGGAGAGTAGCGTTATCTACACTCCGAGAGATGTGGGCAAGGAAGCAGAGAGGTTTATGATTTTGTGTGCAGTTAGTCTTTAGTTGACAAATGTGGGTGAGGCCATTCAGCTTCTTATCAAAGAGGAGTCTCAAAATTGGGACAGTGCAACAATGTCCAGATGCTGTGCAACCAAGTAAAGTTCTGGGTAAGGATTAACTGTGGTACAATGACAAAAATCCACAGCCCTTGTTTTTGCATAATCGAACTGGAAACCATGGTGTAGGATCCAAGCAGAGAGCTGTGGCATAGTGCCTTGAAATTGGCACACAGCCAAGGCTGTGGGAGCGGTACCAAATGCAAGTCATCAACACATAGTGTAGGAGTGACCATATCGCCAACAGAGATCTCAAGCTCAATAATGGAATTGAGGAAAAGCGATACACTCGGCATGGAGACCTGTACGATGCTGTTCTCTTGGATCTGTAGAAAGCTGTGCCGAGTGCCAGCTGTAACATGGAACAACCAGTCGGATAAAAACTGACAGATAAAAATGGGTAGGGAGGTTCAAAAGCTCATCATGTATGGTAAGTAAAATGTCATGGCATCAAGCAGTGTCATAGCCATGAGTAGGTAGAAAAATACTGCAATGAAATGTCGGCAATTAGAAAAAGCCTGTCGGACTGCCATTTCCAACCTAACCAGATGGTCAGTTATGTATTGCCCCTCCCACACACCACACTGGTAGGGAGACAAAGGGCTCTAAGATTTGAGGACCAGCACAATCAATATACAACTGTCATTTCAAACAGTTTGCAGAGCATGGTGGTGAGGCTAATAAACCCAATAACAGTCAAAGGATGTTGGGCTTTTGCCTACCCTAAGGATTGGAATGATGGTGCTATCTTGCCATTTTGAAGGGAAGACTCTGTCAAGCCAAATACATTTGAAGACTCTGAAGAGTTGTAGCCATTGAGGAACACTAAGATATTGCACCGTATGAATGTGAATGGAATCAGGACCTGGGGTAAATCATGAGATGAGACAAGAGCCTTAAGCAATTACCAGTCAAGGGATGGTTCTTTGTACACTTTGGCATGCCAAGGGGCATAGCAGACATGGATGTCTTCAATTCATTGCTCATGCATCCAAAAGGCAGCTGCGTAAGAAGAGAATACCAACACCATTGCAGAGTGGGTCACAATGAGTTCAGCAAGAGGTGATGTATGGGTACAGAGACTATCACTACGTAAGAAACCCAGTACAAATGTAGTTCTGTGGTGGCCCAGACGGCTACGGAGGGTGATCTTCAGCTGGGATGACAAGGCATATTTCAGGGAGGAGACATAGTGGTGCATTCCTTTTTACTGTGTTTGATTAGATAGTGAGCCTTAGCATGATTATGCTTTAAAGTGATAAGGTCGACCTGTGAAGGAAGTACCTCAAAACATTGCAGGGCTCCTTGGCAATCCTGAACAGCTGCTGAAATGCCTTTGGTCCACCATGGCACTGGCTGGCAATGGAGGGGACTTGTGGAAAGGGGAATAGCAGTTCCAGTGCCATAGGTGATAACGTCGGAGATGTCCTGCACAACCTTGTTGAACCAATCTGCGGAGAGGGGGCAAAGGTAACAGCACAGGCATACAACTGTCAATCAGCTCTTCGAAGAACCCAGTGTGATAGTTAATCCATCTAGTGGTGGAAAGGAAGTGAAGGATCACTGGAAAGTGATCACTGTCACAAGGATCGTCACATAGCATGAAGATGTGTAAAAGTTATAAGATTGGTCTGTGGAGTATGATGTGAAGTCACAAGACTGGGGAAAAGATCGTTAGGTCGATAGCTGAATAAGTATCATGGGCAGCACTGAAGAGGGGAGGAGCACTGCCATTGAGGAGACACAGATTATGGTATGTAAGAAGCTTGTCAATTGGAGGCCCCTACCAGATGAAATGGTACTCTCCCATAGAATGTGGTGAACACTGAAGTTCTCAAGAAGGAGAAAAAGGGGACAGGGGAGGAGACCTTTGCAAACGGTGATTACTAAGGCCATTTGCACCCACACTGCTATTGTTGCAACTGTTGTATGAAGGGGAATCCACTCACTGCCGACATCTGTGCAAATCAATGTACAGACTCTATAGATAACTTCTCGGGTCCAGGACTTATGACAGAATGCACAGTGCCCACAGAGTGTTGGGTAATGCTCATCTGTCATGCATGATTCTTACAGACCAATGCAAATTGCAGAAGACGAGAAAATAAGGTACTGTAATTCAGACAGGTGATAGTAATATTCAGTACATTTCCAATGAATGTTCCCGTTATGGGTGTCCAGGTTAGGTGGTTAAGGGGACAGGCACACTGGTCAAGTCCCAGAATCACTGCCTGTCATTAATGGTGATGGAAACACATCAGTGGCGATTGGCTTTCAGAAACTGGCTGTATGGGGGGATCTGGTGCTTCTAGGGTCAGTGGAGTAGCCTTCCCTCGATTCTTCTTCTCCTTTGTAGTCTTTGGTGACCAAGATTCTTGCGAGGGTCTATGTGCAATAAGCATGAGGGCAGAAGCTCTCTGTGAAGTCTGGAAGGTAGGATACGAGGTACTGGCAGAACTGAAGCTGTGAGGATGGGTCGTGAGTCATGCTTGGGTAGCTCAGATGGTAGAGCACTTGCCTGCGAAAGGCAAAGGTCCCAAGTTCGAGTTTCGGTCCAGCACACAGTTTTAATCTGCCAGGAAGTTTCATATCAGTGCACACTCCCATGCAGAGAGAGAAAAATCTCATTCTGGAAGCATGGGGACAGATAAAGAGTGGGCAGCCTTGGAACCCACAAGCCACACTTCCTTCAACCACTGGCTGGTGTTCAGCATCTGATCTGTAGTTTTCCGGGAGATGGGACTCAATGGTAAATGCCATAGGAGGGAGCTGCGTCTCTGGCTGTGTGTGGGAATTGGTTTCCGAAGATGGTGCCACGGGAAACACAAAAGGGGAGGGCAGTGGTAGAACTGGTTTGAAAAAAACTGAGGTATTGGGATGAAAGCTGTGACTTTTCATAATTGGTCATCATATCAACAGGGTGTAGGCATTTATCACACAGAATTTCTAGCTTTCGCAACCGACGGTTGCTTCTTCAGGAAAGAGGGAAGGAGAGGGAAAGACGAAAGTATGTGGGTTTTAAGGGAGAGGGTAAGGAGTCATTCCAATCCCGGGAGCGGAAAGACTTACCTTATGGGGAAAAAAGGACAGGTGTACACTCGCACACACACACATGTCCATCTGCACATACACAGACATAAGCAGACATTGAAAAGTGTACACCTGTACTTTTTTTCCCCTAAGGTAAGTCTTTCGGCTCCCGGGATTGGAATGACTCCTTACCCTCTCCCTTAAAACCCACATCCTTTCGTCTTTCCCTCTCCTTCCCTCTTTCCTGAAGAAGCAACTTTCGGTTGCGAAAGCTAGAAATTCTGTGTGTGTGTTTGTGTGTTTTATTTATTGTGCCTATCTACCGGCGCTTTCCGGGTCAACAGATTTATATTCCTGTATTTTGCTTCTACATTCTGTTGCAAGTATCCACCTGTGATTTGGCCAACCCACTGTAAGCAAGTGTCCACATCGTGTAAGAAACTGTGCTCATTTTATCAGCAGACTTAAGTCACCTAAGTTGGAAAGCAATGACTTTTTGGTCAGTTTTGAGGTCATTTCAATTTTTACAAATGCGCCTCTTGTGGGCTCACTACACCACATCAGCAAATGTTTTGGGGCTGTCATTAGAGCATTGTTTGAGCAAACTCTCTCCTCGATGGATTTCTGAAAAGAGTTTTTCAAACAACTTAACAATGTCGCCATGGGAAGTACTTGTCAACCCTGGTGGCCAACCTCTTTATAGGTTTTGAAAAGCGAGCATTTGTCTCGGCTTTTTCAAAAGTGACAGTATTTTGGCAATACAATGGTGGCACTTTTGTAGTCTGGCCTCATGGTTTGGACAGTCTCCTTACATGAAAACACCAAATTTGCTATGAAGATGTATAAAGAAGGTTGTTTGCTGTTTTTAAATGTCTTGGTGTGACATTAGAGCAACTCAGTGTTCCTGGAGCCCACTCGTACAGATTTGTTTTTACAAGCTACTAGTTGCCACCATCCAGCACAAACGAGGCACATTTTGAGGATCTTAATACACAGAAACTATACCATCTCAGATGCTGACAATCTGTGAATGGAACCGGAACACCTGCAAACTGCATTTCTCAACAACAGATTTTAATCTTAGCAAGTACAGAAAATGCTACGGATATATAAGTGATAGGAAAGAGAAGAGGATGAGGCCTTCAGAATGACTGGTTACTGGACATGTTCCCACAAAAATATGCAGAATATTAACCTCCTAACTGACTGCCCCAAGATAACTTGGGTCCCAAATTTTGTGTGTCTGATTATAAACATTGTAGTTCCTTCTGCTGTCACTAGTTAGTGTTTTTTTGCAGGGTCACATTCTGTTGCAGTGTACTGCTACTGGCTTGAACTCATAAAGTTGTTGCAATATTACTGTCTTGTTTCAAAGCATTCTGGTGCAGTTGTATTATGTGTGCTTGCAGTTTTCTAAAATGAATAGTGATTATTCCAGCGAGGAAGAGCAGTGGGAAGAGATCCCTGCTTCGGAAACTGGTGATGACTCTTTTGAACTTTCATCCCAGTGAGGAAAAAGACAAAGATATACACTCCTGGAAATGGAAAAAAGAACACATTGACACCGGTGTGTCAGACCCACCACACTTGCTCCGGACACTGCGAGAGGGCTGTACAAGCAATGATCACACGCACGGCACAGTGGACACACCAGGAACCGCGGTGTTGGCTGTCAAATGGCGCTAGCTGCGCAGCATTTGTGAACCGCCGCCGTCAGTGTCAGCCAGTTTGCCGTGGCATACGGAGCTCCATCGCAGTCTGTAACACTGGTAGCATGCCGCGACAGCGTGGACGTGAACCGTATGTGCAGTTGACGGACTTTGAGCGAGGGCGTATAGTGGGCATGCGGGGGGCCGGGTGGACGTACCGCCGAATTGCTCAACACGTGGGGCGTGAGGTCTCCACAGTACATCGATGTTGTCAGCAGTGGTCGGCGGAAGGTGCACGTGCCCGTCGACCTGGGACCGGACCGCAGCGACGCACGGATGCACGTCAAGACCATAGGATCCTAAGCAGTGCCGTAGGGGACCGCACCGCCACTTCCCAGCAAATTAGAGGACTGTTGCTCCTGGGGTATCGGCGAGGACCATTCGCAACCGTCTCCATGAAGCTGGGCTACGGTCCCGCACACCGTTAGGCCGTCTTCCGCTCACGCCCCAACATCGTGCAGCCCGCCTCCAGTGGTGTCGCGACAGGCGTGAATGGAGGGACGAATGGAGACGTGTCGTCTTCAGCGATGAGAGTCGCTTCTGCCTTGGTGCCAATGATGGTCGTATGCGTGTTTGGCGCCGTGCAGGTGAGCGCCACAATCAGGACTGCATACGACCGAGGCACACAGGGCCAACACCCGGCATCATGGTGTGGGGAGCGATCTCCTACACTGGCCTTACACCTCTGGTGATCGTCGAGGGGACACTGAATAGTGCACGGTACATCCAAACCGTCATCGAACCCATCGTTCTACCATTCCTGCACCAGCAAGTAAACTTGCTGTTCCAACAGGACAATGCACGTCCGCATGTATCCCGTGCCACCCAACGTGCTCTAGAAGGTGTAAGTCAACTACCCTGGCCAGCAAGATCTCTGGATCTGTCCCCCATTGAGCATGTTTGGGACTGAATGAAGCGTCGTCTCACGCGGTTTGCACGTCTAGCACGAACGCTGGTCCAACTGAGGTGCCAGTTGGAAATGGCATAGCAAGCTGTTCCACAGGACTACATCCAGCATCTCTACGATCGTCTCCATGGGAGAATAGCAGCCTGCATTGCTGCGAAAGGTGGATATACACTGTACTAGTGCCAACATTGTGCATGCTCTGTTGCCTGTGTCTATATGCCTGTGGTTCTGTCAGTGTGATCATGTGATGTATCTGACCCAAGGAATGTGTCAATAAAGTTTCCCCTTCCTGGGACAATGAATTCACGGTGTTCTTATTTCAATTTCCAGGAGTGTAGATTGGTCACAGGTTAGAGTGTGGCATGTTGTTGAGCCAAATACTGATAGTGCTCACCCAAGATTTCCATTTACTGCTAATGGCCTATTTCTGGGGGGGGGGGGGGGGGGGAGAGGGGGGGCTGTTTTGGGGGAGGAGACCAGATAGTGAGGTCATCGGTCTCATCGGATTAGGGAAGGATGGGTAAGGAAATCAGCCGTGATCTTTGAAAGGAACCATCCCGGCATTTGCCTGGAGCGATTTACGGAAATCACAGAAAACCTAAATCAGGATGGCCGGATGCGGGATTGAACCGTCGTCCTTCCGAATGCGAGTCCAGTGTGCTAACCATTGCGTCACCTCGCTTGGTTTACTGCTAATACCAGATGTAAAGATCCCTTTTGATAGAGATCTGATGGAAATGATACAGGTGGAAACAATTAAATATGCCAGCCAATGTGTTTCAACCACCAGATGTTATGTTTTGGTGCCTTCATGTGAAGCACTTAGAATTTTCCTTGTTCTAATCATTCTACAAAGTGTTGTTCAGGAATTTGATGTACTGGTTATGGTGGGCAAGAATATCAAATCCATTTTTCAATGACATAATGTCTTACAAGACGTTTCTCCAAATCTAAAAGTACCTTCAGCTTTCTAGTTATGAAATGTATGATGCTGAAAATCACCCAAATCCTAAAAAGCTGAACACAATTTGGCAAGTTTACCAACACCCTGTAAACAAATTCAAAACTTCTTATGTTAATGAATGGGACATTATGATGGATGAAAGTCTACTTTTGTACAAGGGTGAACTGGGTTGGGTACAATATATGCTGATGAAAAGAGCAAGTTTTGGAATAAAATTCTACATGCTTTTTGAATTGCCTAGTGGATATGAGTGATGCCTGATTATTTACACAGGGAAAGGGACAAAGCTGAATTCAGACTTTATGGATTTTCCAATGTCATCACAAGTTGTTTTAACACTTGCAAAACCACTCCTGAAGCAAGATTACTGTCTACTGACATACAACTTTTACACATCCCCACAGTTAGCAGGTTTGCTAATTTTGAAGTCCACTGGTAGTTATAGAACAATAAAAATAACCTGGAAAGAGGTGGCAAAATCTCTCCGAAATAAAAAAAATTGTGAAACGAGGAAATTGTACCTGAAAGACAAGGTAAAGTTATAGTACTGCAATGAAAGGACAAGTTCTTTCAAGTATCCACACTATGTATACGATGGAGACTGAGGAAAGGTCAAAGAAAATAATGAAGCCAAAGCTTGTGCTTCCCTACACTGAAATTGTGAGGAGTGGATCGAGCCAATCAGAGAATCGCATTGCATATAATACTCAGACAGCAAGGCAAGAAGTATTGTAAGAAAACCTTTGACTGTTTGCTGGAAATTTCTGTGTGAAATTCACTTATTTTGCATGGCATATCTGGAGGGGAAAAGGACTCACTGGAATTTATCGTAAAACTCTCAGAAAAAACAGGTACGAAGTATAAAGGGAGTGTAATTTCTCCTAAGCCAGGCTGCATGGATAAAGGCCCCACCCTCTTTGGTTGACAGAAAGACATTTCCCAGAAGAACTCGAGCCAGCAGAGAAGAAAAAAGCAACCTGACAAAAGTGTGTATTGTTTGCTCCAAGAAGCAGGATGCATGTGGAAACCACGTCCTGAGAAAAACACGATACTATTGCCCCCCCAGTGCCAGGTCCCCCTGTGTGTCATACCGTGTTTCAGAAGCTATCATACACTAATGGATTTCTAATACCATTTTAATGTGTGATTCTCATATGCACATCTTATCTAACATCTTACTTGTATATTCAAATAAAAAATTTTCATCTTTGGAAGAAATACTGTGTTATGATGACTATTTGCAGAGATTTTTGATGAACTGAGTTATCACGAGGTAATACTTTTTATCCACTTCCACCCACAATATTGACTTATATTTTCAAGATAAACACAGGAATGAATTGCCAAAACAATATATTTTCAAAAAAGTGTAAAATTAAGTAGGACAAAATAGACAAGATTTTGAAAGTTTTGTGGCACGAGTAGGTACATTAGGAGGTTAAGACGACCTAAAGTTAAAGCGAACTTTACTCATCCTTCCAAACTCTCGGCACTACTGAGATCTATCAAAATTGACTTAGAGTTAAGCAAACCAGCTATTTACAGGATTCCATACAAATGTGACAAATCCCACATAGAGCAAAAGATGCACCACTTCAAGACTGCATCATGGAATGTCAGTGATGTACTCACCTTCTCCAAGTCAATAAGTCCATTATCTTAGAACGGAGTATTTCTATAGGTCATCTGATGAAATACAATGAAGCAAAAATTGTGGCTCACATGTCAAACTTTCGGAGTTCCCTCATCAATGAAACAGTGGAATTCAATCAGGATGGCAGTTTGTAGTTAAATTCTGCATGGAATAAAACCATGGAGAAAATATTATGCATGATGCAGCAGATGTTGTTCTGTGATTTTACCATGTGAAGATAGTCAATTTGATACTGATGAGCTGAGCTTTCACCATGCATTATGTGAAGCAGCATACAGAGTTGCAGCAGAAACTAAAGTGCTCAAGCGGCATTTGTGCTGCACCGACTGGGTACACCAAGCATGTGCCAGCACAGTCTTAAATATTGGAGCTCAGTGTATTTTTGCTGGTATTCACCTGAAGATGACCAGAAGACTCTGTGCTGAAATACTAAGGCAGTGAGTTGCAGACATCTAGCAGTTTGCTCAAAACTTCATGGAACAAGAATATTTTAACTGATAGCAACCTACTTAATGGTTATCCTGGTACTTCCACAGAACAATGAAATGACAGCTTGCATGGGAATGTTACCTTCAATACCACATATGTGGTAATCTATGCTTACTCATTTACATGAATATGTGTGTGCTCTGAAAGTCTCATTATTGTTTTAATAAATAATGAACATGTTGAATAGTTTGGGCAATATTCACTGTTGTAAACTGACTCACTTGGTGGTAAGTATGGAAATCATTCACTCAATCAAACATGTAATCTATGAGGCATATTCAGAAAGTAGTGTACTGTGACCTAAACTCACGTTGTTGTGTCTAGCTGCACGAAATATGTCGGTAAGAAGTTCCACCAAGTGCAAGCCACGTCCTATGATCCGCTTCCTACTTGCAGAAGAAATAACACCTACCAAAATTTCTTCGCGAATCAAAATGGTTTATGGCAAAGACATTATGAACAAAACAGCCAGTTTTAACTAGTGTATGAAGTTACAAAAAAAAGGAAACTGTTCATTAACTCTCTTTTACACTCTCAAAAACACTGGGATACCACGAACTCTGTGCAAGATGGTTTCCAAAACAGATGATAGAGCAGCACAAGAAAAATTGTGTTAATAGTGCCCATGAGTTACTTGAGTGACTTGAATTGGAGGATGAGGATTTTCTGAACTTTATTGTGACAGGAGATAAAACATGGGTGGCCCACTACACACCTGAGGCAGAAAGACAATCGCCACAGTGGCTCACACTAATTTCCCATCTGCCAGAAATTTCAAAATCACAATGTTGGGTAAAAAATCATGGTCTCGTTGTTCTGGGACTGAAAAGGCATTGTTCTCGTCGGGGAAGAGATGAACACCAATTCACAGCAATATTGTGAGACCCTAAGAAAAATCAAATGGAGCTTTCAAAACAAAACGGAGGGAATGCTGATGAGAGAAGTGTGCTTGTTTCACAACAATGCCCATCCTCACACAGCCTTAATCACCTAGGTGCACTTGGACTCATTTTGTTGGAATGTTTTGAACCCCCCCCCCCCCCCCCCACCCACCCACCCACCCTTCCAACACTGCACTGACGTGGCGCCAGCAGACTGTCATCCACTCTCTTCCCAGATGGCACACATAAGTAGAATTAACTTCTCAACCAATGAGCATGCGCAGAAAGAGGTTCTGATGTGGGGAAGTAGGTGGTAGGAGAGTTCTTTGAGAAGGGAATAAAGAAACTTGTGCCACGGCTCAACACATGCTTTGAAACATATGGCAATTATGTCAAAAATAATCAACAATATAATGTTTCTTTTTCAATTACACTTTTTTATAACGAAAGTTAAACTTTGAAAACTCTGTAGAAATAACACCACTGGTAAGAATGATGTCAGCAGAAGAAAAAAAATAGTGTGAAAATTGATCAATAGATGGCGCTGTATGTGTCAGAATATCCAGAAATGAAAACACCTATCATGCGCACGACCCATTGAAGTTTGTATAAACACACTAGGCACACGGCTTTTCCTCCTTTCATGTCTGCGATGTTTGCCGTGACTGTCTCAATGTAGAATCGCACTCTGCTTGTAAAGCTGTATTACAAGAATGATTACTGTGCATAGGTTGATCTGCAGAAGTTCCAGGCACTGAAGGGTTTTAAAAAAGGCGTTGGTCCAATGACTGCCGTGAATCTGGAGAAAATGCTTTGGATGGGTTCTTTTGGTGTGCAACCAAGGAGAGTGGATGACAGTCTGCTGGCGCCACGTCAGGGCAGTGTTGGAAGGGTGGGGGGTTCAAAACATTCCAACCAAATGAGTCCAAGTGCACCTAGGTGATTAAGGCTGTGTGAGGATGGGCATTGTTGGGCAACAAGCACACTTTTCTCATAAGCATCCCCCTCATTTTGTTTTGAATGCTCCATTTGATTTTTCTTAGGGTCTCACAATATTGCTGTGAATTGGTGTTCATCTCTTCCCCAACGAGAACAATGCCTTTTCAGTCCCAGAACAACGAGACCATGATTTTTTACCCAACACTGTGATTTTGAAATTTCTGGCAGATGGGAAATTAGTGTGAGCCCCTGTGGTGATTGTCTTTCTGCCTCAGGTATGTGGTGGGCCACCCATGTTTCATCTCCTGTCACAATAAAGTGCAGAAAATCTACATCCTCCAATTCAAGTCACTCAAGTAACTCATGGGCACTCTTAACACAATTTTTCTTGTGCTGCTCTGTCATCTGTTTTGGAAACCATCTTGCACACAGTTCCTGGTATCCCAGTGTTTCTGTGAGTGTAAAAGAGAGTTAATGAACAGTTTCCTTTTTTGTAACTTCATACACTAGTTAAAACTGGCTGTTTTGTTCATAATGTCTTTGCCATAAACCATTTTGATTCCCGAAGAAATTTTGGTAGGTGTTATTTCTTCTGCAAGTAGGAAGCGGATCATAGAACGTGGCTTGCACTTGGTGGAACTTCTTACCGACATATTTCGTGCAGCTAGACACAACAACGTGAGTTTATATGCTATTGTATGCCAGAAATGCGTGCTGTGATCAGGAGATCTCTCTCCCCCCCCTACCACTCATTGTTGGGATAAGAGGGGGGGAAACAGTGGCCACACAGTGCACGAGGAGATGAGTGGTGGTGTGCAAATGTGTAGTGCATGGAGAATTGCCCGAACACTGGACATACCTGTGAGCAAGGTGCATAAAATCCTACAAAACTTCCTTCTTTGTTATCCATTCAAAATTACTCATGTGCACAAGTTGCTTCCTGTTGACCTGCCAGCAAGAGAGACCTTTGCTTTAGAATTTCTTGCTCACATGGAAGTGGACAATGATTGGCTGTGGAAGATTTTGTGGACATATGAAGCCAACTTCCATCTGACATGATATGTCAATACACAGAATTGTCGAATATGGGCAATGGAAAATCCATACGCAAATCAACCAGCACCACTTCATCTTGTAAAGGTCACTGTGTGGTGCAGGTTTACGACATCATTTATCATAGGGTGAAATTTTTTTGAAGAGAAAGGTGCTTCCGGGGACAGGTGCTTCCGGTCCTGTTACCTGTACTCACTGGTAAGCGCAATGAGTGTCTTTTGCAAAACCACATCATTCCATCTCTCCAACAATATGGATGGGATCATTTTTATACAAGATGGCACACCTCCGCACATTGAAATCCATTTAAGCAGCTGCTGAAGCGCCATTTCGGAAATGCTAGAATATCAGCCACCATTTCCCTACAACCTGGCTGTCCCGATCACCTGATCTCAAGCCACATGACTTCTGGCTGTGGGGCTATCTGAAAGATGTTGTATTCAGTGTTCCGATTGTAAACTTAGCTGCACTGAGGGCACACATTGCACAACCCATCCTGAACATGATCCCAGAAACACTTCAATCAGTTGTGGAACATGCAATTTCTCGATTTCAATGTGTTGCAGAAAATGGTGGACAGCATACTGAACTTGTTTTGTGCCAGTCCCAAGGAAATTAATAATCTGATTCGATTTTGATTGATGCTTTTTATGCGGTTTTTGGCCTCAGGACAATTAAAAACCGAAGTGATTGATGCTTTTTATGTGCATTTTGGCTTCAGGACAATTAAAAACCGGCGTGAATGATGCTGCACCTTCCGGACTGCATATGACTCTACATCTACATACTATACTGTCAAATACAATATAATTAAAAGTTTCCTAACAAGAAAAAAAGAGTTAATGTCCTTTGATGCTAAGACCATCAGAGAAGAGGCTCACATGCAGAGCTTTAGAATGCGGCCCACTTAAAGGAGCGTCTGGTCATTTGCCTGCAATGACTTATGAAAACCAGACCCAGTTGTGGCTCAATGTAGGTTGACGCAGAATATTAGCTTAAAGAAAAAAAGACAGGTCAGGATCAAATCTGAATAGGAAAAGAAGAATTCTGCTTCTAGATAGCAGTGTTGGGAGGGCTGTAGGCCAGTAGCTTCAGGAGAAATTGGGTGAAGGGTACCAGGTCACAAGTTTTGTGAAACCAAGTGCTAGCCTTAGCCTGATGACAGAAAACATAGGTCATCTATGCAGGGACTTTGGGAAGGAAGATCAGGTAATTATAGTTTGGGGAGCAGGAAACAGCCTGTCTATGAATCCACTTATATAGTATTAGGAGTGACGTGGACAAAATAGGAGCAGAAACTGGGCACACAAATGTGGGGCTTGGGGAGGTCTTTCAGCGCCATAATTGGCTCTGGGTAAACTCTGCTGTAAGGCATGTTAACACTGAGCTGAACAGGATGCTCCAGACACTGTCAAAATCTCACGAGTTTTGTTCCTGCTGATGCTATTTGTAAGTTGGGGTACACTACACATGGCCTGCAGCTAAATAGGAGGGAGAAAGATAAGTTAGCTTCTCTACTAGCACATATTGTAAAGGGGCCACAGTCACACAAGGGATGATACCTTTGGTTAATGAGACCAGGCAGATGGGCTTTTTTTTAGGTTAAATCCAAAGTCCAGACAGACAATAATCAAGAAAAATAAAATAAAAGAAGCTTCATGTACAGTAAATAGGGATAAGGTTAAGGGCAGTGTCAATTTACTTCATCAAAATATCAGAGGAATACAAAATAAAGTAGATAGGCTGTTAGTGTGTTTAGATGATCTCAACAATAAGAATGAGATTAATATGTTTTGTCTCTCTGAACATCATGTAACTGTGGGGATGGAAAGTGTCAGTTATAAGTACAAAACTGTAGAAGGAAGCAAATTTTGCGTCTATCAGCACTTTGAAGTTTGTGCATGTGAACTACAGCTAGATAATGTAGACAAAAAGAAGTTATTAATCTGTGGTGATTTTAATGTAAACTTTCTATGCAGTTCTGATAGGAAAAGTGAACTAGAAGTGTTATTAATGACATGTAACATACAATCAGTGATCAATTTCCCTGTATGTATAGCTCAAGGCAGTAGTACTCTCATAGATAATGTATTCATGCAGCACAAGGATGTAAAACTAACACATGCTTTGCCTGTGATAAATGGGTTATCAGTCCATGATGGGCAACTAATTAACTTACAAAATGCAGGGTGTGCAGTTCAGAAACCATTAAGTAAAAGTGTAAGGCTTGTAAACCGGTATCTATAGAGCACTTCAGAGAAAGTATAAGAAATGTTAATTGGGGAGATGTATATAATGAGCCAAACGCCAATTATTAATGCATCATATTTCTTGATAAATTTATATCCCTTTTAGAACATTGTTGCACCCCAAAAAATACTATAGGTAACACCAAACAGTCCTCAAAGTAACCTTGGATCACTACAAGTATTAAACTGTCTTCAGAAAGGAAAAGAAAATTGTATGAGTCAGCAAGAATTAGTAAAGACCCAAAGATAATTTCATACTATAAAAATTATTGTAACATACTGAGGAAAGTTGTCAGGAAATCAAAGGATATGCATATTGGACATGAAATTAACAACTTGGGCAATAAAATCAAATCGGTATGGAATGTTGTTAGAAGACAGACAGGAAAAGTAACCACTGGAGTAGGTAGTATTACTATTAAAGAGAATGAGACCATCTTGACCAACAGTACACAAGTAGCTAATGTATTTAACAACCATTTCTTACATGTAGGTGAGAAAATTGGTGAGAATAGTTCAAAAGAAAATGTCAAGCAGTACAAGGAAGAATCAGTTTTGAGAAATCCTAGTCAGATTAGTTTTCATCCAACAACCTCTTGTGAAATAAGGAAAACCATTAAATCTTTGAAAAATAAATGTTGTGTTGGAATAGGTGACATCTCTAACAAGATATTAAAACAATGTGGAGCAGTCACATATGTAATGCATCAATAACTTAGGTATTTTCCCAGACTGGTTAAAATATGTCACTGTCAAGCCTCTCCACAAAAAAAAGGGGATACCACGGATGTCAACAATTACCAGCCAGTAGCCTTGCTCACAGCATTTTCAAATATTGTTGAGAAAGTATTGTACTCAAGAGTGGTTAGCTATCTCAGCAATAATGGGATACTTAGTAAATCACAGTTGGGATTTTAAAAATGCTGTTATACTGAGACAGCAATATACAATTTCACTGCCCACGTAATAGATTCTTTAAATAGTAAAATATCACCAACAGGAATGTTCTGTGACTTATCCAGAGCATTTGATTGTGTGAACCATGGCATTATGTTACATAAATTACAATTCTATGGTATAAATGGAACAGCATATGAGTGATGTCAGTTATACCTACAGAATAGGAAGCAAAAAGTTTCTTTACATGGTTTAAGTGATTTATGGAAATTTCCCACTTTATCTAACTGGGGTGAAATTACATTAAGTGTTACATACGGTTCAATTATGAGCCCCCTTCTGTTCTTGATGTACATGAATGACCCCCTTCTTATCTGAAATGAGAAGCTAAACTGATACTGTTTGCTGGTGATACAAGCATCATTATTAATCCAATAAAAGAAACTCCAATAGAAAATGATACAAATAATGTCTTTGGAAAAGTTATTGATTGGTTTCCTGTGAATGAACTTGCTCTGAACTTTGATAAAACACATTACATCCAATTTTCTACTGCAAGGAGTACAGTTCCTTCAATAAATATAACACATCAACAGAAATCAGTAGCCACAGTAGAGCATACTAAGTTTTTGGGTGTACATATAAGTGATAATCTCAATTGGAAAATTCCTATTTTGGATCTCCTAAAGGGACTACGTTCAGCAACTTTTGCAATCAGAAAAATTGCTAATTTTGAGGATACAGAAATTAGCAAGCTAACATACTTCGCATACTGTCACTCTCTGATGTCATATGGAATAATATTTTGGGGCAACTCAACACTTAGGCAAAAAGTATTCACTGCTCAAAAGAAAGTGGTTAGAATAATAGTCACATGTCTTGAAGGCATCTGTTTAAAAGGTCAGGAATTCTTACAATAGCCTCACAGTACAGTTACTCAGTAACGAAATTTGTTCTCAACAACATGGAGGAGATTGCTGTTTAACATCCCATCGATAACAAAGTCATTAGAGATGGAGCACAAGCTCGGATTAGGGAAGGATGGGGAGGAAATTGGCCGTGCCCTTTCAGAGGAATCATCCCGGCATCTGCCTTATGCACGGAAAGCCTAAATCAGGATGGCCAGAGACGGGTTTGAACCGTTATCCTCCCGAATGCGAGTCCAGTATGCTAACCACTGCGCCACCTCGCTCGGTCTCAATAACGTGGACTCGTTTAAAAACAACAGTGACACTCATTATTATAACACCAGATGAAAGAAAGACTTACACTATCCTCTACTTAGCCTATCTTTGGCACATAAATGGGTAAGATATGCTGCTGTAAATTTTTCGATAAATTACCACATGAAATAAAATGTCTGACAGTCAGCAGTAAGTTTTAAAAATAAATTGAAATCATGTCTCCTCTATAACGTAGATGAATTCTTGAATAGGAATAAATAGATATATGGGTATAATATATGCATTTTGTGCCATTTAAGGGTAATAAAAATTTTAAGCTTTAATACAGGCCCAGTAACTTAGCTGAGGGTGCTTCACAAAGTACTTAAAAGACACTTGTTCACCCAGATTTATTGTTAATTTCAGAAGTCCTGGAATATCTAAACAAAAGCAGGATGTGCAAAGAAAACTTATAGAATGGGCTCACAGTTTAGGTAACACTAGAACGTGACATGTATGTAAATAAGGGTCCAACAGCAGACAGTACAAGACAAATCTCAGCCATAATGTGAGTAATTATTCTTATAATTTTAACAACACAATTTTACAAAACTGAGACATACGTGCCAGGATGGTTCCTACTATTAGGTCATAGCTAACCAGCTGTCCCATCCTTGCCAAACTAGACCTGTATGTAGACACCTGTATATATGATTTATGTCTTTTTCCTTGTTCTTATTAAATTGTACTACCACAAAATGTCCAACATCACTCTAACAGTGATCTTCAGTTGTATAATCTGCTGATGTTACTACTACTACCACTATTGCTATTGCTATTTATCTCCTCTCCCACTGTGCTACCCAAGTACAATGAAAACAGGAAATACACATGTGAAGTTCTAATCAAGGAAGAAATATGCTCTCAGATTAACAAAAATGCCTTCTTTTTTTTAAAAAAAATAACATCTGAGTATATTCAGTGTTAGAAATGCCACGGTAAAGTAATGTGCTAACCTTCCAAACTGAAGGTCATAGTGGCATGTGAATTTTAGAAATACCCTAAAGACATATAGTTCTTAATTAAGTAAATATGGTGCAAGTTAAAGACATATGTAAATAGTTTCAATAACTGATAATTATTAGAAAGAAATTACCTTCCCACTCAGAATGTATGGATTCAATGCTCTGTGATTTTCTGGTACATCCGAAACAAGTTCTTCTGGTTGCCATTCTTTTATAAGTTGTTCTTTCTCCTGTACATATATTTAACATAAAAATTTTAAAATTTTCCATCTTTCTCCAGCAAAAGCACTCAGTAAAATCAATAACAAAGACATACTATACCTTTTTGGACAACTTCACCAAGTCATTAGGATTGTAGCTTTTATGGAATATAAGCCATAGGACCCATAATCCCAAGAATATTTCCAGAACAAGATGATATGCTGGTACCTGTGAATGCAAGGAAATAACGTTACTTCCACTGATACCATCCAACTATTTGTCCGCATAATTTGGGAGTCTAAAAATAGAAATAAATGGCATAATAAGAAAACATATTATGCCAAATGACAGACAGAACTATTATTAAAAGCTGTAATTAAATAGGCTAAATGAATAATACCATTAAACTAAAATATTTCTTGTGATCAATCCCTCAATTCATGGAGACAGAAATACTATGACTTGAGAATATTTCGAAGTTTATTACTTTATTATTTGGAGCCTGCATAAGCACCAACAGAGTACAACAACTCAATAATAGTTACTAAAACAGCCTCATGTATTTATTTTTGGCAAGTTTCTCTTTCTGCCAATGCATATCGTGACCTGTTGTATGTTCCTGAAGGTTCTCCTTTATAATCAGATATACTGCCGTGAGCTCTAGTGTGTGCAGTGTACCATAGTAGTTAGCCATGCTGGCTGGTGTGCTGCAGGTCACCAGTTCATCCCCATCCATCAGCAATCATTTGTTATTTAGTATTCATCATTTCTGGAGGGTTCTTGAAATATCTTATGTTTATGATATTTGTATGAGCAGGAGTATTTGAGGTTTGTATAGGTACCAGCATTATGGAATATTCAATACTTGCATAAATAGCTATAAGCTCTGCACATGAGATCAGTTCTCTTTTGGCTGTATGTTGGTGTCAGTAATAAACGTGCTTTCAGTGCTAAGTGTCTTACTTCACTGACGACCTTGCTTTGGACTTAATAGTGGTTTCAACATGACATCATTAGGTGGGAGCACTGGCTACCACTACATCAAACCACAAACACTGTGGCTTCAAATAGGCGGAAATGCTGTTCAAAACAGCAAAATTGATGAAAGGATTCAGCTGAGTCACCACATACAACAGGTGGGATGAAATGTTGTGCTTTGCAAATGTGTACTTTTACTTGGGAAGCTCAGTTCAACAGTGGTTTCAGAAAAATGAGGAGAAGCTTAATAGCTAGATTCAGTTTTTGCAGTTTCTAACATGCAATTCAACAAAACCCGGCATTTTAATTTCACAGAATGGGCATATGATTAGTGAAACTGAACAGTTCAAATTTCTGGGTGTTTAGATAGATAGTAAACCTTTGTGGAAAGCCCACATTCAGGATTTCGTTGAAAGACTCAATGCTGCCATTTTACTATTGAAACGGTATCTGAAGTAAGAGATAGTTCAACATGAAAAGTAGTCTACCTTGCTTATTTTCATTTGCTTATGACATGTGGTATTATATTTTGGGGTAAGTCTTCCCAGTCTCAAATGATATTTTTGGCTCAGAAATGGGCAGTTTGGGCAATAAGTGGTGTAAGTTTGTGAACCTCTTGTTTACCCCTGTTTGTAAGTCTGGATATTCTAGCTTTGGCCTCTCAATATACATATTATTTACTGTCGTTTATTGTTAACAATATCAGCTTATTCCCAAGAATTAGCAGATTTCACGCAATTAGTACTAGGCAGAAATTCAATCTGCATTTGGATCACACTTCCTTGATTCTTGTGCAGAAAAGGTGTGCAGTATATTGCTCCATCCGTTTTGAATAAGCTACTACAATAATTCAAAGATCTTAGCAGCAATTCATGCTGAAGTGTTTCCCCATGGGTCACTCCTTCTATTGTGTCAAGGAGTTCCCTGAAAAATTAAGCTGATTCCTGTGTTATATTGTTGATTGAGTTTACGTAAACTTATGGCGTGTCTTTTTTTGGATTCATAAATATTTTATTTTATCTGTTATTACTTTTAAGTTGTAATTTCAAGTACTGACATGTTCCATGACCTAGGAGATTTGCTCCTCAATTTGGTCCTATGGAACTAGATGTGAAAAATGAACATAAAAAAATTACAGGCTGAACTGAAGGAAACATCTAGTGACAGTCACCAGCAAGTCCTCTTAGTAAGTGAACAATTGAAAAACAGAGTCCAATAACATGGTGAACCAACACAGTCATACAGACAGGGTAGTGTGGCCCTTTGGAACATTGCAAATCTGAATATGACAGAAGCCAACGAAACCTCACACTTTGTGAAGGGAGTCACAGGGGACATGTATGAAGTTCTTCTGGAAAGGACATCACAACACAAGAATTCATCAAGTAGTGAAAATGCATAAAGGAAATGCAACAGAAAAAGAGTCAGATGAAAGAGCCATGTTTGACTCTCAAGTGTAGTCCCTTTGGCAATTGTGGCACGGCACACCACCAATACCTCACTTCTCTCACATACCAGCTTGTGAGAGAAGACAAACGGCATTTTATGAGAGCCAGAACTGTCTAACCAAGTACATAAGAGGTAGCACCCATGAACATTAACCCTGTACAACAGGAGGTAACAGAGAACAACAGGAGGTTTATCAGTCTTTGGTACCAATCCTTCTACCAGTGCAATGTCCCTTGAAGATTTAACTTGGCCATCTCTGGCATACACCACCACTGCCAATAGCATCCAACCAAGACAGGTACAACCAATTCCTCTGGTTGGTTGGTTTTTTTTTTTTTTTTTGAGTTAAAGGGAACAAACTGTGATGTCAGTAGTCCCATCATCCTGTATCTACTGAACCAGGCGTAATCGTCAAAGGAAGGATGCAAAACACAAATCCTGGGAAGCCTGATGGCAACAAAGATACAATAACACAGAGATAAAAAAAAGGGAGAAGCAGGAGAGGAGTAAGAGGGAGTAAGATGAGCGAGTCTCGGTCCAGAATGCTGTTGGAGGACCCTGGGCTATGGCAAGTTCATTCCCTGATATCCCAATATGATTAGGGGTCCAAACAAAGATGACTGGCCATCCAGATGATCAGAAAGAAGATTCTACATGTTTGCGACTAATGGGTGATGATGGTAGCACTCATCTATAGGCTGAAGGCTACTCAGGGAATCGCAGCAGATCAGAAACATCTTCCATATGTAAGAACGAGCATGGCTAAGGGCCTGTTTGATGGCCACCAATTCTGCAGTGAAGACACTGCATCCACTCAGCAAGGAGCATAGTTCACTCCACCTTGCATGTACATATGTAAAACCGGCTCATCCATCGACTGTTGAGCTGTCAGTGTACATTGCTTCTGAACCTGGAAATGCACTGAGAACAGTGACGAACAGGCGACAAAAAACCTTGGGGACAACTGAATTTTTCCATCCAAAGGACTGTAGAAGTTGGAGTTCCGAGCATAGACACTGTATTCGAACTGCAATTGTGACCCCAGTTCTGGATCCCCATGGTGGGAGGTGAATCTCCCTACTAGGAAAAAGGACATGGTAGTTCAGATGCTCAGGAAAGCTGTAAAGGCGTGTAGCATGACTGAGTAGCTCTTGTTGGCACCTGATCTGTAAGGGAGGGACCCCAGCCTTCTCAAGTAGGCTGTTCACAGGGCTATTTCTAAAAGCTCCTGTTGCAAGTTGGACCCCCCCAATAGTGTACTGGGTCCAGTGGCCATGATGCTTAGGTTGATGCCAAATCTTATGCCAGACTCCCATAATCGAGATGGGACAGTATCAGGGTTTTGTAAAGCCACAGAAGGGTAAAGTGGCCTGCACCCCAGCTGGTGTTACTGAGGCAGTGAAGTGTATTAAGGGATAGCCAGCACTTTTGCCTAAGATGGGAAAGACACATGGACATTGAAGACCAGTCCCAAAAAGTGGTAAGGCTCCCCCATATTGAGTAATCTGTGGTTGAGGTAAAGTTCTGGTCGTGGACGAACAGTACAACATCTACAGAAGTGCATAACCCAAGCTTGGCGGCTGAAAACTAAAAGCAGTGGGTGAGGGCCCATGACTGCCTTTTGAATGGTGACCTGCAGTCAGAGTTCAATCAACAACCACACTAAAGGAGCAACAGTAAAAGCAAAAATAATCGGCATACAAAGAGGGTGGTACCGAGGACTCCACAGCTGCTGCTAGATCTGATGGTCACTACAAAGAGAGAGAGAGAGAGAGAGAGAGAGAGAGAGAGAGAGAGAGAGAGAGAGAGCGGGGGGGGGGGGGGGGGGGGGGTACTCAACACAGAGCCCTGTGGGACACTGTTTTCTTATATATGGGATTTGGTGGGTACTGTGGTAAGCACCAAATTGTATCTAGAAAGAACAGTGAGACAAGAAGTTCTGGACAAGAACTGAAAGCACGCCCTGCAGACCCCACTCACGTAAGGTATCAAGGATTTGGTATCACGTGCATTTGCAGGTCGAAGAAGACAACAATAACATGTTGACATTTGATCAAAAGTTGTCCGGATGGCAGCCTCCAGGCAAACAAAGTTATCAGCACTAGAACGGCCTTAGTTAAAACCACTCTGGACTGGTGCCACAAGGTCCCGAGACTCAAGCAGCCAACACAACCACCAGATCACCATGTGTTCGAGTGTAAAGAACGTTGATGAGGCAAATTGGGTGATGCCTGTCCAGCTCTAGATGGTGCTTACATGGTTTCAGCACTGGGATGATGACGCTTTCTTGCCACTGAGATAGGAACTCACTCTCACTTCACATATGGTTGAAGATAGTAAGGAGATGACACTCACACTCCAGTGATAGGTGTTTTAGCATTTGCTTTTGGCTACAGTCTAGCCCTGGGGCTGTATCGGAGCAAACGACTAGGGAACTGAAGGATTCCCACTCACTGAATGGAGCATTATACGGCTCCAGGCGGTATGTAGTGAAGGATAAGTGCATTCGCTCCAACTGCTGTTTGAGATCATGAAAGGAAGGTTGATAGTTCTCAAACACCGAGGCTGGAGCACAGTGCAGAGCAAACTGTTCAGTGACAGCATCTAGGTCTGTGAAGACAGCACTGTTCAAGGAAGTACCACATGCACCTGCAGAGGACTGGTATCCGTAGAGGCATCTCATCATCACCCAATCCTGTGGAGGAATGATCTGTGGTCCAATGGTTGAAACATGCCGTTCCCTGCAGTCTTGGTTCTGTCATTTTATTAGGTGGCATACCCAGACTTGGAGCTAATTAAAGGCAATGAGTTGCTCCACCAATAGAGCTGCTTATGGCATTGCAGAGCACACCTGTTATCTCTAATAGCCTTGGTGATTTCTGAGGTTCATCAAGGCACTGTTTTCCAATGGCATGATCCTGAAGAATAAATGATCGCTAAGTTGGCTGCTGATAGGATGGCTGCTGTTGTACTCTGGACAGCCATATCAACACCTCCATGTATCAGGGAGCTAAGGACTACACTGGAGGTGAAATCGTCACAGTTGGCATTGTTGAGAGCCATTCTGAGTGGGTGACAAGGGGGGTGATGCTGAGGGAGGAGAGGGAGATAGGGAAGTGGTCACTACCACACAGGTCATCGTGGACACTCTAGTGGTCAGATGGGAGAAGACCAGGGCTGCAAATGGAAAGATCAATGGCTGAGTAAGAGACACTTCACCATCAGGAGGAAGATAAACATTACAGATGGTAGAATCCTAAGAGTCCGTTACCCGAAAAGCCTTAGCCTATAAAGTTGTATCAGGAGGCACGAGTTCACTATCCACAACATATGTACCAGCTCCACCCAACACCCTATCACAGTCGGCACTATTCCTAAAATAGACCTGGTATCTGTTGAGGTCAGGGGTCCACATTGCTGGAAAATGTCCTGATGGGCATTACAGTAGGGAGGTGATTAAGAAATGTCGTTTAGTCAGGTAGTGGAAAAAACTGCTACAATTCCACTGGAGAATCATGCTGTCGGTATATTGTGAGGTCGTGGAGGGACCAAGATGGTAGGTTACGGCCCAGTGTCACTTGCTGCCTTTGGTTGAGAGGTTATGGTATCAACACAAATAGGTTCTGAGACACATTGTCTGTTGCAATCTGACATCTCAGGAGCCACCAGGATCTCTGCCTCAACCACAGAAGCAGAACATGCAGGATCTGGTGGCATGGAGGGGGGGGGGGGGGGGGGAGGGGGGCTCCTCTGAATTAGTTTCATGAACTGAGGAAGGTTGCAAAGTCATATAACCAGCAGCCTGTGGCTTCCTCAGCCACTGGCCGGTATCTAGTTGTAGAACAGCAGAAATATTGGAGGGGAGTGTCCCAAGGGACTCCTTCCTGGTGTAAGAAGCCAAAGAAGGGCGATGCATCTCTGGCTGAGGAATGGGGATTGCTGTCCCTGGCGGGTGGGGAGCCATTGCTCCTACTGTGTGTGTGTGTGTGTGTGTGTGTGTGTGTGTGTGTGAAGGAGCAGAAGGAGAGCACCCGACCAGCAAGGGGGCAGGCATGGTCGAGTAACACTTAGGCCTGCAGTAAGAGGCATAATGGGCGAAAGTACTGTTGCCAGAGGGTGACGTCATAGCTGTAGCATACAGCATTGTCATGCTGCAGGAAGTAGACACTTGTACTGTTTTTTTGGCCTCATGGTATGTTAGTCTGTCCTGAGTCTTATATTCCTGTATTTTTTTCTCTTTCTTTGGTTGTTTGGGGAAGGAGACCAGACAGTGTGGTCATCGGCCTCATCGGTGTACGGAAGGATGGGGAAGGAAGTCGGCCGTGCCCTATCAGAGGAACCATCCCGGCATTTGCCTGCAGTGATTTCCCTAAATCACGGACAACCTAAATCAGGATGGCCGTACGCGGGATTGAACCGTCGTCCTCCCGAATGCGAGTCCAGTGCCTTACCAATGCGCCACCTCGCTCGGTAAAGATAGCGCAGTCTGATGAGGAGGGAGAATGTTGGTCTCCACAGTTGATACAGATGGGTGTGGGGGGGGGGGGGGGGGGGGAGGGGCACAAGCAACATTTGTGTGCAACAGTCATACACAGTCCCTTTAGATTGGGCTGTCATTGCAACACGAAGACGTGTCTGAATTTCATGCGTTTGAAGCACCGCATCCGGAGGAGAGGGGGCGGGAGGCAGGAGATTTCACGTCACATCAGTATACCATCACCTTGACTTTTTCAGGGAACGAATCGCCTCAGAGGCCATGATGAAGGCCCCAGTAGCAAGCTTACTGTCCTTTGCCCCCTATTGATATGATGGGCAAAGTGTACACCATGTCGCCCCAAGTTGGCATGCAGCTCATCATCAGACTGTAAGAGCAGCTCATGACCGAAAATGATGCCCTGATACAGATTTAGACTATTATGGCGAGTAATAGTCACCAGAATGTCATCCAACTTGTCACATGTGACCAACACCTGTGACTGGGCACAGGACGCTGTTTCAATCAGAATTAATCCACTCTGTGTCTTAGAGATGGGTGCAAATTCTCCAAACATGTGCTCTTTTTTCTCTACAAAGAATAAATTAATGCTCTTTGGCCAAAAAAGAATCCTAATCTGTCCTTGTACAAATCAGGTACTGGGGGAGTATTTCTCTGCTTGTTTCTTAATCCTACATTCCTCTCATGACATAACCAGAGAAGGAAATAGTTTGGGGTTGTATCTCTTCATGTAGAATGAATTCTTTTTCTTCTCATGAGACAGATGGGGCCATATTATCACCAGCATCAGAAACCTTCATCTGCTTCATGCATCTGCCATGATGCCACCCACTCTGAACGGGGGCTCTCCACATGGATGCCACCCAGCCTCTGGTGAGAAATCCATTGCTTGGAGTCCTGGTACCTGTCATGATGGGCAGGTAATCCTTGGCATACGTAGGAAATTTCCAGCTCAGGCAGCAAAAGTGTGATTCCTGAATTGTCAGGGAGCTACTTCCAGACAAGTACTTGACGATTCCCTCCCCCCCCCCCCCCCCCCCCCACCCCCATACAAAGGGATGGCTACCATGTCGGTTCTGGGCGAATTGTGTACTCTGCCTTATTAGAAATGAAGGGTGCTAAGATGGGAAGGCACAAAGGAGTAACATACACCACACTGGGCGACCTTCCCTGCTTGATCTAAATTTCTGAAAAATTTGGAAAGTGATGGCAGGTCAAACCCACAATGGGGACCATGTACTGATTAATGACAAGATGTACACAGCAGTGGGAGTGCAAAGGAGAACCAAGGTCCTAAATCACATACCAGGTCCAGCTGTGTCTGAACTAGAAACACCATCTGATGGAAAGGGAGAGGAGGACAGGGATGGTGGAAGTGTACACTTGCAGCAGAGTAGTGCTGCAAAGTCTGGTGCCCCATTTGAGCAAGCACAAACTCACAAAAGAGTTGTGATCCCTCTGGGGTAATCAACTCCTCTGCCAAGTACAACAGCCAGCAGACAAACAGACATTTGGAGGATAGAGAACAAAATGCAGGTATTTTTTTGTTCTAAGTGCCTTGGGCATGCTGTGTACTACTGCAGAGAGAGAAAATACATGTCTGATTACTATGCTGCAAGACATAAACCATCACAACCGTCCTAATAGCAACAGTTTACTGCAGCCAATTATAGTCAACATGTGGGCGAAGATAATCACTGTACTTGGACGTAGTCGTACACTAACACGCCGTAGCCATTCCCTGTTGCTGTACAGATGTACCAGACACTTAGTTGGCTACCAAAGTCATGAAAACTAAGTGAGGTGATAACCAATGGTGGTGAGGCCACCATAGATGAAAATACTCCATGGAAAACAGTCACAAGATGCCAGGACATCATCATTGGTAGCTACTTGTGCGGCCACTAGTTGAGCCGGACTTCCTTTTTCAGTAATGTTAATTGCTTGTAGTCGTCAGCTAAAGGAAACTATGTTTTGTGATACAAAAGTGATTGTGCAGAATGTCACAAATGGAAAGTACATTGAGACGATGGAACAAGTACTGCCAAGAATAACCATCAATGACAGAACTTAGTATTTGAATTTGTCATTTTAACAGAATGTAGTCGTCATAATGACATTCTCAGATGGGAGTTCTTCCAGGGATCACAAGCAGTCAAAGACTGTGATAGATCAGAGCTCCAGACTGACAAAGCTATTCCAACATGCACACAGAACAAAGATTGCTGAGTGCAGTTGCTTGCATCATTCAGGAGAAGCATGGCTGTTGAAGGGCAACAGAACAGAGTGGCAGACAAGGCATGAAGTAGACCTAGAAAGCATGAGACAGGCAAAGTCATCGCCAGGAAAGTGCAACGAGATGGGCATGACCCACGCACAGAAGAAAGAGGCCCAGGAGGTTACCAAGGGACCAGGGACACGGGGGAATCATTTGCAGCAAGCAGAAAGGAAGGCAGAACAAAGGGTAACATGTCAGAAGGTGACACGCCTGGGCCTACAGAGTCAGAAAAGAAAAGAGCGGCAATGTCACAATTGGACAAAGAAAGGGGGTCCAAGGAATGGGTGGGAACCGAGGGCACAGAAAGCGATTGAGGTCTGAAGCAGGGTGGAGGTTGGGTAGGCTGGTGGCGTGCGAGTCGAAGACATGAGGTGTGTGGGCCAGTGGTGGACAGATCAGTGGTGCTAGAGCTGGCCTTTCAGGAGCTGGGATGGGTGCATTGACCAGTGGTGAGGGCCGCAGTGGCACTGGAGCGGGCAGCATAGGAGCCAGTGTTGTCGCAGGTGGAAGCATTGGAGTTGTGGGGGTGTGGAGTTGTGGGGGTGAAACTGATGGGGCTCTAGGCAGTGAAGCCAGTGGGGTTGATGGTGTAGGAACTAGTTCAGAGGAGGCTTCCAGGCTGAGGAGAAGTGGCAGAGCCTAAAGAGACAGCAAGGTTGGAGAGGTCAGTTGAACCAAAACATGTGTCAGAACCAGAGAAGGCAGTGGAGGGCGAGGAAGCATTAGAGCAGGAGAGGGTACCAGAGTCCAAAGGTGAGTGAGAGCAGGGGGTAGCACTGAAGTCTGAGGAAAAGGCACTGAAGATGGTAGTGCCAGAGGTGGAGCAGCTGCAGGCAGAGGAGACAGTGGCAGCCAGGAGAGAACCACTGGGAAGTGCAGAGATGTGGAGAAGATAGTTCACTCCTGCAATGAAGACGGTTCACAAACCTGAACATTTTCGAGCTCTGGAGGAAATGGTGGCAACTGTTCTGAGCAGGGGTAAGAGTTTGTGCATTGGCAGAGGCGAGGTGCCGTCGAAGAAGTTCAGTGGTGCACAGGTGGTGATGTGTGAGGTGGAGAAGCTGTGCTGTCCTGTCTGTGGCACATGGGGGCATTATCACCAATTAGTGCTGAGCCAAGCAAGCAATGCCCTGGCTGAGACTTTTAATTGCACACCCAGTAGCTGGAAAAATTACAGTAGTGAAGTTCTAGTATGGGAGGAGCCATGTGGATCACAATGATGATTTAGAGACATGTCCATGAAACAAAAGTAGCACATGTAAGATCATTCCTAATCACCACTTTTATGTCTTGGTCTTTACAAGTTGGCAAGGACAGCACATAATAAAGTTGTTCCACAGTTTACAATGAAAAAACACACACATTAACAGTTCATGTTCTGATGTGGAACAGAAAATAAGAGCCATTCTGATTGAATGATAGTTCTCACTATAGTCCAAATCGGTGTACAATCATTGTCTGGTTGATGTCCTAGACTGTGATCCAGCCAGTGTAGGTGCTAAGTGGAGTCCTGGACCTCGCTGGATTGACATTTGGTTGGAGATCAGGGCAGTGCTGAAGGTGGCTGATGATGGAGTTGGGTTGGGTTGTTTGGGGAAGGAGACCAGACAGCCAGGTCATCGGTCTAATAGGTTTAGGGAAGAACGGGTAAGGAAGTCGGCCATGCCCTTTCAGAGGAACCATCCTGGCATTTGCCTGGAGCGATTTAGGGAAATCACGGAAAGCCTAAATCAGGATGGCTGGACGCGGGATTGAACAGTCATCCTCCCGAATGCGAGTCCAGTGTGGCTACTGATGGATTAGCTGCAAGAAGCAGCTGGCATTGATACCGGAGCAAGAGCAAATACTGCTGACTAGTGATCATGCAATGTCTTCAGTATTTCCCTGGGGGTCACATCAGATCCAGAGATCCATTGATTCCCATTTGTTGAGTTCAGGAACATACCCAAGAGGTCAATTCCAATTTGGTGGAATGTCACTGCTGCAGCCGGGATTTGTACTAGATGCCCCAGAGGTAGTTTGTCACCTGCTTCCATTATTAGCATTTGTTACAGTGGCTGATACAGATAATTGGTGGTTGATCCCCAGAGTTGATACAGTGTTTTACTGTGGGCCACTTGGTCTGTCTTTCCTCTACTCTGGATTTCAAAGGATATGAAAATTGTAAGTAGACTGACTGTCAATCGCCAACATTGTTCCTCGGTTACACCACAGCCTATTGCCAATTTGGTAGTAGCTTCCTCCCTGCACTGTCTGTGGTGATAGTGGAACATGATTCTTCACCAACGACACTAAGCTGTCCTTCCTGAATTGATTCAGATGCCTCCGTGCATTCGTATTTAGGGGTGAGTTGGGGCTGCTCGTGACGCTTAGATATCCGAAGTTCTTTTCAACCACCATCACTGGCATGCAGATTTCTTTTGTGTGTCTAAGAAGCTTTTTGCAGTCAACAAAAGCTTCACAGTTTTACTGAGCATCTTGACTGATGACTGAAACTTGTGTTATGGTCGTCTCTTCTCTCGAGGGTGCTTCTGTGCACATGCTGGCGCAACAGGGTGTTCACGAATCTTCCTACAGCACTCATCACTGCACCTGACCTCACTTGCTGCTCCCTCTAGCCATGAGCCCGACACTACTTCCGTCCTCCTGTCCCTTTGTAGCGATGATGCACCCAGACATGGACAGCCTGCCCTTCGAGGGTAGCGTACCTTGTCTACTGGCACTGAGATCCCCACCTATGTTCCCTCCTGTGCTCCTACATGCATCACCATGCTCCTATACACACTGCCATGCTCCAATGTGCACTACTGCAGGTGTCCACACATGTCCTTCAGCCTCCCGCACCTGTGGCTGCCTCCGTAACTGGATCTGGGCCCACATATCTGCAAGGTGTTGCTACACTTTCTGATGCCAACTTTTCTGGATAAGTCTTCCATTTTCCTTTTGTGCTTCTTCAATGCAAATGTATTCATCAGTGCAGTCTGCTGGGAATGCAGGAGGATGGCGTAGGTGATCTTCAATCAGGAAGATTCCCAACAATTAGAAAAAAATGATACTTATTATATATGAGGAAATACTCAACTTAAATGGTGTTTCTTCTTGTGAAATGTACAGCACTATTAGACGTCTGAAATTATTGAAAGTCCTCCAAAATATTAAAGTCCTGTCACTATTCCTTTCAGTGATGCCTACGTAGAGTCCAGAGATGGCCTACAATGTCTATGGAGCCTAAGTCTTGGAGACAATGGACGAACACTGCAGCTTGTAGACTCGGCAGGAAGTGGAAACTGAACATGACTTGGTTCTCTGAAGAGAACTGTCCACTGTATCTCAGTGCTCCAGTATTTAAGGTCACATTGACCAATCGCTACCCACACACACAATGCCCATGGGATGGCACCTGTGGCCCCTTGCGGACCTCGGTATAGTTTAGTTTGTACTGCCAACCCAAACAGCTGCTGTGCTACAACTGTTTCGAGTGCGGCTTATCGACCACAGTGAGATACTCACTTGAGTCGTGAGTACCGTCACCACACATTCTTCATGCTCAGGTTTTTCCCTTCCTTCAGTGACTTTTCTTCAAATGTTCTGGTCCATTTCTTCCTTGTGCATAACTGAAGTCACAGCCTACAACAGCTTCTTCTATCTGATGTGCCCTCTCCATGGGCCTTTTCCCTGTCCTCCAGCATCCTTGCTTGCTCATAACCGTTCTCCACTTTTTGGTGCCTCTGTTACACCCACAGCCACCTCTCCACCTCCTGATCATTTCCTCCTTCCCTCCACCCATCGACATGCGATGGCTTCACCATCTCTTTTTAAGGGGTAGTGGCTGAAGTATCTGGCCACTTGCCTGGCAACATACCACAACAGAACACACATGTGGCTGGCCAGTTTCCATACCCTTGGCCATCCTCTGTATCAATCCCAACTCCGACCAGACAAGCCAATCTGTGTATGCACCAGATGAAAACAGCAACACATACCACTGTGTACAAGTCAGAGGGTAACAGCAACATGCGCATCCCTCTGTGCACACGCCAGACTCCAGAGGGTTACACAAGTGGTACCAGCATTGGCTGCCAGTACAATGCACCATGACCTCGGCACTATAATCTGTCCACACACCACGTGAAGTACATCCACATGATCCTCACAGACATCCTTCTGCTGGACTATTTAAGATGCTCCACAACTACTAACCAGCAGCATTCGCTCCCCCACTAGCTTCAACACCAACTGCTCTTTGCGGCCCATCCATTGGTAGCGGCTCTCAGCAGCAGTCTTCAGTGCCATCTTTATCTCTGACTGGATGTGACCCAGTGCTGCCCCAGACTCCAACCAACAAAACAACCTGCCTTTACTGACTTAACCAGACACCAACCCAGACATCAACCGGATAATCATCTAGGACATCAACCAGAAATTGACCAGACACTGATGAGGACACTGATTGTGACTAGTGAGAACTAGGTCACTCTACCGAAAGTGGCTCTTATTTTTTATTCTGCTGCAGGACCATGAACTGTTCATCTGTGTGTTGTCTTCGCCCCCTCATAAAGACCAAGCCATAAAAAAATGTGTCTGATGGCAAGAACAAGTGGAGATCGTGCAGTACATGTAAACTACAAGAACTACTCAAAATTACAACGAAAAGTCATTATTAACTTAACAAACAGATACACTGTGTCAGAAATCAGTAGTTCTGAGAACAGACTTAAGGGCTAGATGGACTGTAGTGAAATGAGACACAAGACAAGCAGCCACAGAATAGGATAACATCTCTATTGCATCAAATGGAAGGGCTTTAAATGATCAGGATCACATGTATGAGATCTGTCAAATAACCATTTTCTAATTATAGTAGACAATATAGGGACAAACAGTTCAAGAGAAAAATCACAGCAGTATATTGAAAACGCATTCTCATAAAATTCAATCATAGAGTGTATCACCTACTTCTCCTTCTGAAATTAAGAAAATTACATATTCTTTCAAAAATAAAAGCCCATATAAATTTGATGGTGTTCCCAACATAGATATCAATAACTACTGACCTATTTTACTGCTGACATCAATTTCCCAAATTTCTGAGAAGGTGATGTATTCTAGAAGAGTATCTCACCTGAGGAACAATAACAACATCAAAAACCAAAGTTCGGATTTCAGAAGAGTTGCTCTACCGAGTATGCCATTGACACGCTCATCCACAAAATTTTACAAGCATTAAATAACAAAATAGTGCCTATTGGTATTTTCTATGACACACAATATTCTCCTAGATAATTGAGGTTTCGTGAGACTGATGGTACAGGCAACCAATGAATAATGTCTCACATTATTAAAAGAATGCAGAAAGTTGTATATTATTCTGACTGGGGAGAAATCACCTATGGGATTCCCCAAGATTCAATTTTAGGTCTGCTTTTGTTCCTCATATATATTAAACTTTTGCTACTTGAGAGAGAGTCTGCATGAAAAATGAGAGATCATAGAACAATGGAACTTTGTAAAAACATTTGTAAGGATATGCGGAAGAGAAATGACAAATAAACCAATGAAAAACACCTTTTAATTTCCACATGAGACGGTTCAAATTTGGTGATCTTAGTAGCCACGGAACGATTGGCCAATTATTCTGTTTTCTCCAAATGTGTTACAGAGTAACCGAGTGACCTCATAAGCAATGTGAAGTGGAGCTCCAAATGCATCAAAACAGATGCGTCCACAGCACCTCTTTCTCACAGAGGATGGATTATGTGGTGAAGGAAATGAGAGTAATGTGTGCCATTCACACTGCATTTTCTTGGTCATTGGAATCTGAAATCCTCAAAGAAAAATGGACCAATCATGAACTTTGCTGTGAAGCCACAATACAACAGTGATGCATTCACTATGCAGGGGAATTTCATAAATATTCGTTGGTGGTGAAAATCCCAAAATGCAACAACTGTAAGTGTTCACTGCCCCAATAAGCGTAAAGTGTGTTTCATCACTACACAAAATTTTCCAAGGTCACATATTGTCAACTTCGGCCCTTGAAAGAAATGTAAGAGCAACATTTAGTTGAATGTCTGCATCACACACTAAAAGTTGGTGAATAACGAAGTTTGCATGGATACATGTCAAAACCGTTCGCAGCACTTTTCAAATGATGGCCTATGGAATGTTCAGCTATCGTAACAGCTCCTGATCTTCTTGAAGATTGCACATTCTCAGCACTCTCAGCCATGACAATAGTAACTTCTTAAACAATTTGCGGTGCAGCTGTCCATCAGCTTCTCCCATGAGCACTTCCCAAATCTCCAGTTAATTCGAACTTCCGAATAATGTTCTTCAAACAGAGTGAAGGAGGAGGACTTCTCTGTATTCCTTTAATGAGTCAATACTCACGAAGAGCAGCAGCACTATTGCTGTTGTTCTCATAAAACAGCTTTACAAGTAAAGCCCTGCTCACTTTGCCCAGATCCATGTCAATTGTCAGTAGCCGTAACATGCACTGACTTTTTGTGTTTCTACCCTACATTGCCATTCCAGTACCACTGCCTAATGGCAAATGATGACAATAGACTACAAACACATTCCTGCTACGTACAATCTGAGCATCATTCCTATAAGGTTGCGTACCCATATGGTAAATAGTTTTCTGTCTGCACAGGCACAAGTAGTGAAAGTTTAATTTTAACCACATCGTACAAGCAGAATTAAGTTCTTTTTGCGGCTGAAACTAGTACTGTAATCAATCCAAGCACACATACAGCAACTGAAGAAATGGTAAACAATGCACAAAATGTTCAGTTCTGCACATATAGAGGTATAACACCAAATATAAGTGTAAAACTTGGTGACGGAATAACAAATATGGTAGAAACTTCAAATTCTTAGTTGTCCATATTGATGAGTTTTTAAATAGGAAAAAGCACATTTTAAAACTCCTAAAACAACTTAGTTCAGCCACATTTGTACTTCAAATCACTGCAAATCTTGGGAAGAGACAAGTCAGTAAGCTGACATATTTAGCATATTTTCACTCTATAATGTTCTGGGGTAACTACTCATTAAGAAAGAAAGTCTTCATTGCTCAAAAATGTGCTGTAAGAACAATAACAAACAATGGAAAATCAAGGATGGAATGTAACTATATTCTGAGAAGGAAAGTTGCCATTCACCATATAGCGGAAATGCTGGAAACACACACACACACACACTCACACACACACACACACACACACACACACACACACACACACACACACACACACACACACACACACACACAAACAAAAAAAACATTTAAAGCTTTCGGCCAATGGCCTTTGTCAACAATAGAATAGACACACATACGTAAAAACATACACTCATGCAAATGCAACTCACACACACGACTACAGTCTCAGGCAACTGTGGTTTCAGTTTACTGAGACTGCAGTTGCATGTGTGAGTAGCTTGCATGTGTGTGTGTGTGTGTGTGTGTGTGTGTGTGTGTGTGTGTTTTTTACTGACAAAGGCCACTGGCCGAAAGCTTTAAATGTGAAAAGCTTTTTCTTGTGCCTATCTGAGACTCAGCATCTCCACTATATGGTGAGCAAGCAGCAATTTGCCTTCTCAGAATACTGTAAGAACAATATGTGGCACTTGACCATGATCATCTTGTAGACATCTGTTCAAGGAGATGGGCACTTTGACTACTGATTGACAGTATATTTATTTCATCTTGAAGTTAGTTGTAAATGGTCCACTGCATTTCAAAACGAACAATGCTGTACACAACAATTACTACACCAGAAGAAAAAATGGCATTCTTTATGTCACATTGAGGTTGTCTTTAGCACAAAAAGGGGAGCATAATGCTGAAACCAAAATTTTGATCACTTACCCTGTGATATAAAATGTCTGACAGAAATCAACATAAATTTCAAAAACAAACTGAAACAGTTTCTCCTTGATAACTCCTTCTATTCCATAGAAGAATTTCTATTAATGTAATGTGTAGAAGGTAGCGAGTAGGAATTAATAACTCACATCTGTATGTCTCTGTTTTCCTTAAAAAAATCTTAAATTACAAGCATGTAGCCATATTTACAAAATAATATCTGACGTGAATGAGAAATGACTTGTTCCACATCATCATGATTAATTGTGCAAATGAACCCTGGAACGTGAAGCTAACTTACTTCAGCACAGTTTCTTCCATCTGAACAATGTGGTTATAAAACTACATCTATTGCATTTGTTGTATATACAGAAGAGTACTGCACACTTTTCACAATGATGTATAAGAATGTGAGGTCAACACACTGGTTATTTCTCTGCTATGTGTTTGTGAAACTGATGTAACTGTTCCTTTGAAACAAGTACATGTGGTCAACAGCAAACATGATAAGAGTCAATTTAGTGTAATGACAATATAAAAATTCTGAGTGTATTAAATAATGGTTCACACTGTCACACCACAGGTCACAAGAATGCTATGCTATTGGGTAAAAAGTGCCCCGTTATTTAACTGTTAACCTACAATGTCATACTATATGACAGCAAAGAGTAAAAGCATACAAAACAATCCAGTATATAGCAGTTGCTGATAGTGGACAACAAACTGATTGTAGAGGTAAATGTAGTGACAAGGGACTGACCCAGGGTCTGTTGTCAAAATCTAGACACCCGCTACCATTCATGAGCTCAGCACTTAACGCCACACCAGCAACTCCACCCATTGCTGGGGCAGCAACTTTTGTTTCAAGATATTTCGACGGCACTTGTCAGGCCATGTATGTGACTTCAACTGCAACAAGACCTGCCTGAGTGTGAATAAAAGCTGTTCATGCAGCCAGGTTGGGATGCTGTCACAGCTGGGCTTTGAACTGGTGTATGCTGTGCATTGGCCAGTGCCGTAAGGCTGGTGAGGCCGCCACCCATTCCACTGCAAGCTGCTGCTACCACTGACAGTCGAACCAACGCCCTCCTAGTCACCGAGCTGTGGACACCTTGCATTTCCCATCTATTGCCTCAGCTGGACAGGACTCAGCCACCACACCAGCAGTATAACAACATAAAGCTGCTACATCTGATGCAGTATGGGCTAGTATGCCAATCATGCAAGGCTTTGGCACTACTAGGGCAGTAGCTATTAGCATCTTCTTGACACCTCTTCTCGCTAGTGTGTGGCACAAGACCAACGTCTGAACATGCCTGCGAAACACGGACATCCATTTCAAACTACTGTAACTTTTTGGAATGATAAATAGTTTACATGCCCACCATCTATGTCTTGCTGCAGGCACCTTCATTTTTAACAGATTTCCGTAGCTCTTGTCAACCCAACAAACCCACAATGCCCTTGTAGAAAAGACATTGCCATCCTTACAAACAATAAGAACAGCTCTTCCACCCCTCTGCAGTGGTCACTGCACCCAACCTGTGACATAAGTGTATTCAATTTCTTCACACAGTCGTAAGAGTGATCCCTTATCTCACCTTACTATTGAAACGACAATGTGACATCAACAGAATATGTAAGGAGTTGATAGTACTGTGTTTTATTGTAACTGAGAATTAGCTCTGAAACTGGGAACCCAGTACCTGATTTAATTAAGTACGTTATTTGTTTTTCATTCAGTTCCTCATCTGAATATGTAACAATTGAGTATATATGAACTGAATTAAATGCGTTAAATACAAATACAGAGATGGGCGCCTGCATCAACTTGGCTGGTTGGTTTGTGGGATTGGAGGGACCAGACTACAAGGGCCATTGGTCTCTTTTTCCACGAACTTTAAACACCCACAAAGAATAAAAACAAACAACGGAGACGACAAGGGACGACACAAGACAAGAAAGACACAGACAGAGACCAGACAAAAGGAATTAAAATCACACAGAGTGTGACAGTGGTTGGCCAGCCATGAAAACAAAAAAGGAAAAGCCAACCACCAAGAAACACACTAAAAACCACAATCTAAAACTGGAGGCCAAAGGCCAGACTCAACATAAAATAGGACACAAACCATTAGATTGAGCGATAAAAACCCCCTGCATGAATAAAACTCAAAACTAAGTCTGTCACAGCGGCGGTGCCCGATAAAAGTGCAGGGAGCATATCAGGCAGCGCAAACGTCTGCCTGAGCGTGGTTAAACACGGACAGGCCAACAAGATGTGGACCACTGTCAACACTGATCCACAGCGACAGAGAGGTGGGTCCTCACGGCGCAAGAGATGACTGTGCGTCAGCCAGGTGTGGCTAATGCATAGCCGGGAGAGAACAACTGAGTCCTTGTGGGAGGCTTGCAAGGAGAGGTGCCAGGATGCTGTTGACAGGGCTTGTCCGAAAAGCTCCAGTGGCGAGTCAAATCACGCCTTGACTATGCGAAGTTTGTTGGGTGAAGGCTGGGTGCGCCATTCATCACCCCAGGCACCGAGTACCTTCTGCGGCGAAACTGACTGGAGATCACACTCCAAAAGGTCTATCTCCAAGGCCGATGCACCGACAGCCTGTTTGGCCAGGGTGTCAACATGTTCATTACCCGGGATGCCGACATGACATGGGATCCACAGAAAAACGATGGAGCGGCCACAACGGGCAAGAGAATGGATTGAGTCCTGGATAGCCATCACCAGATGAGAGTGAGGAAAACAGTGGTCGATAGCTCACAAACTGCTCAGGGAGTCACTACAGATAACGAAGGACTCACCTGAGCAGGAGCGGATATGCTCTAGGGCGCGAGAGATGGCGACCAGCTCTGCAGTGAAAACACTGCAGCCAGCTGGCAACGAGCGTTGTTCATAATGATTCCCCAGAGTAAGAGCATAACCTATGCGACCAGCAACCATCGGTACAGACCACATCAGAGTCTCAAAATGCGGCAAGTATAGAAAGAAAACGGAGACGGAGGGCCTCAGGTGGGACTGAGTCCTTCGGTCCCTGTGCCAGATCGAGCCAAAGGCATGACCCTGACCGGGGCCGCCATTCCGGAAGATGGACAACCAAGTTGGGGAACAGCAGATGGTAACTAGGATGTCCAGGCAAGCTACAAACTTGTGCAGCATAAGCATTTGGTGGCGCCGGATCTGCACTGGAGGGACACCAGCCTCCACAAGGATGCTGTTGACAGGGCTTGTCCGAAAAGCTCCAGTGGCGAGTAAAATCCCGCTGTGAATGATGGGGTCAAGCAACCATAATGTGGAAGGTGCTGCCGAACTGTAAGTCACGCTACCATAATCTAGACGGGACTGAATTAAAGCCTGGTACAGCTGTAGAAGGGTAGATGGATCAGCACCCCAGCTGGTGTGACTCAAGCAACGAAGAGCGTTAAGATGCTGCCAGCACGTTTGTTTAAGCTGCTGAATATGAGGCAGCCAGGTCAACGGGGTATCAAAAACCAAACCCAAAAAAGCTATGCGTCTCCACCACAGCAAGAGGTTCGCCATCAAGGTAAAGCCATGGCTCAGGGTGAACACTGCGACGCCAGCAGAAATGCATAATGCGGGTCTTGGCAGCCGAAAACTGGAAGCCATGAGCTACAGCCCAAGACTGCACCTTGCAGCTGCAATGCCAGTGGAGTTATAGTATAGGCAGAAGTTGTCAGCATACAAGGAAGCTGAGACCGACGTTCCCACCGCTGCGGCAAGCCCATTAATTGCAATTAAAAAGAGGCAGACACTTAAGACAGATCCTTGCGGTACCCGATTCTCCTGAACTCAGGATGAACTATGAGAGGCCGCAACTTACACACGGAATGAGTGAAGCGACAGAAAATTTTGTATGAAAATCTGGAGCGGACCTCGAAGACCACACTCTTGAAGCATGGAGAGGATGTGATGTTGCCATGTTGTATTGTACGCCTTCCGCATGTCAAAAAAGACGGCGACCAGATGCTGACAGCGGGCAAAGGGAGTATGGATGGCAGACTCCAGGCACACCAGATTATCGGCAGCAGAGCAGCCCTTACGGAACCCACCCTGAGATGGAGCCAGAAGGCCCTGAGACTCAAGTAACCAACTCAACCTCCAGCTCACCATACATTCGAGCAACTTGCAAAGAAACTTGGTGAGGCTAATGGGGCAGTAGCTGTCCACCTCTGGGGGGTCTTCCCAGGTTTCAACATGGGGATTAGGATGCTTTCCTGCCATTGAGTCGGGAACTCACCCTCAACCCAAATACAGTTGAAAAGGTCTAGGAGGCATCGCTGGCAGTCTACCGAGAGGTGTTCGAGCATCTGACAGTGGATGCAATCTGGCCCAGGAGCCGTATCAGGGGCAAGCAGCTAGGGCATTTTGGAATTCCCACTCACTGAATGGAGCATTGTACAATTCCGGGTGGCGTGTGTGAAATGAAAGGCTCCAATGTTCCAACTGCTCTTTCAGGGAGCGGAAGGCCAGCGGGTTATTCGCAGAAGCAGAACTCCGAGCAAAATGCTCTGCTAAGTGGTTTGCAAATGTGTCAGAGTCAGTACAGATCGCTCCATTCAGTGAAAGCGCAGGTACACTGATGGGGGTCTGATAGCCACAGATTTTCCTAATCTTGGCCCAAACCTATGGTGGAGAGGTACAGAGGCCAATGGTGGAGACATACCTTTCCCAGCACTCCTGCTTGCATCGGCGAATGAGGCGGCAGGCTTGCACACAGAGCTGTTTAAAGGCGATGAGATGTTCCAATGACGGATGCCGCTTGTGACGCTGAAGGGCCTGCCTGCGATCTTTAAACGCCTCGGCGATTTCAGGCAACCACCAAGGCACAGTCTGCCACCAAGGGGACCCAGAAAACAGGGAATGGCAGATTCTGCAGCAGTAACGATACCGGTGGTGACCAAGTGAACCACCGCATCACTGGTGTAATTGGAAGGAGGCTTAATAGTGGCAATGGAGGTTAACAAGTCCCAATTAGCCTCATTCATAGCCCATCAACAGGGGCGCCCAGAAGAGTGACGCTGTGGCAGTGAAATGTGGGAAAGCACCACTATTTAAGAAAGAAAGGTCGAGCTGTGCCACACTTGCTCAATGACGCTGCCTCGGCCTGTTGCCACTGATCCACCCCACAGAGGGTTATGGGCTTTGAAGTTGCCCAGTAACAGAAAAGGTGGCGGCAATTAGGCTATCAGCACAGCCAGGACATGCTGCGGGACATCACCATCCAGTGGAAGATAGAGACTGCAGACAGTAACAGCCTGGGGCGTCCACACCCGAACAGTGACAGCCTCTAAAGGTGTTTGTAGAGGGACACTCTTGCTGTAAAGAGAGTGAAGGAGGTAGATGCAGATGTCACCAGATAACTTATCATAAGCTGCCCGGTTCTTATAATAAACCCGATAGCCATGGAGGGAAGGGGTTCGCATAGCTGAAAACCAAGTTTTCTGAAGAGCAACGCAGAGGAAAGGGTGAAGGCTGAGAAGTTGTCGGAGTTCAGCAAGATGGTAGAAAAATCCACTGCAGTTCCACTGGAGGATGACATTGTCCATGGCCGAGAAAGGTGTGAAGGGACTGAGAAGGCAGATTATGCCGCTGGGTCACCTGCTGGCACCGATTGGGTACCTGTGCGACTGACATCCATTGTGTCTGAGGGTCCGGCGAGATCTAGGTCCTCAGCGGATGCCGGAATCTCCACCTCGTCCTCAGAGGTGTAGGGAGCAGTGGGATGGGTGCCACTGCAAGGTCTGGATTCTTGGGTGCCTTCTTCTTTCTGTTTTTCTTGCTGTGCCTTCAGTGATACTGGCTGGGAGGGCTTCACTGTGTCTGTCTCTGGAACGGACGAGGACTGTGAAGCCCTACAACCAGCGACCTGTCGTTGCTTCAGCGACTAGCAGGTGTCCACTTTTCCACTGGTCAGAACCTGGGAAGCGAGGGACCCAAGAGACCCCTTCTGGCGAGAGGAGCCAAAGAAACCTTACGCTTCTCCAGCTAGGAAGTGGGGACTGATGTCCCTGATGG
Source organism: Schistocerca gregaria (assembly GCF_023897955.1). Classification (NCBI taxonomy): domain Eukaryota; kingdom Metazoa; phylum Arthropoda; class Insecta; order Orthoptera; family Acrididae; genus Schistocerca; species Schistocerca gregaria. Next base: position 684,789,233 of record NC_064923.1, read on the forward strand.
TTGGGGAGATGTTGCTCCTGAAGTAGGTGGAGCAGGTGCAGCAGGGACTGAAGTGCCCCCCACCATCAAGGAGCCAGGTGGAGTCTGACGAATCAGAGAGACAACTGTATGTGACATAACAGGAGATGGTAGAACCGCTGTCACAGTGGCGGCATAGGTAGATGTCGTAGGCACAGGAAGGAGTCTCTCATACTTCCGCTTAGCCTCAATGTGTAGGTCAGGCGGTCCAGGGCCCTATATACCATTATCTTTCGTTCTTTCTGTACAATCCTACAGTCCGGCGAGCAAGGGGAATGGTGTTCTCCATAGTTAACACAGATGGGAGGGGGGGCACACGGAGTATTGGGATGTGAAGGACGTCCACAATCTCGACACCTGACTACAGTAGTACATCGAGATGACATATGCCCAAACTTCCAGCATTTAAAACACCACATCGGAGGATGGATATCTGGCTTCACATCACAGCGGTAAACCATCACCTTGACCTTTTCGGGTAAGGCATCACCCTCTACGGCCAAGATGAGGGCACCCGTGGCTACATGATTATCCCTCGGACCCCAGTGGACGCACCGGATGAAATGAACATCTCGTCGTTCTAGGTTTGCGCGCAGTTCATCGTCTGACTGAAAAAGAAGATCCTGTGGAATATAATACCCTGGACCATGTTTAAAGTCTTATGAGGTGTGATGGTAACTAAAACATCCCCCAACATGTCACAAGCGAGTAACCTTCGCGACTGGGCAAAGGATGCTGTTTTGATCAAAACTGACACAGAGCGCATTTTTGACAAGCCCTCCACCTCCCCAAACATGTCCTCTAAATGCTCCACAAAAAAACTGAGGCTTTGTTGACATAAATTATTCGCCATCAACTCACATACAGACAAGGTACCAAGGTGAATAACCTTTGCTGCCTTCTATAGCCATGCGTTCCTCCCATGAAGTGGCCAGGGAGGGGAATGATCTCTGATCATATTTCCTGCCGTTGAGGTTAGACCTCGATCGCTTAGAGACTGCTGGTGGAGGCCCACGCTTCATTGCAGATCATCCGCCCTGATGCCACCCACTCCAACCAGGGGCTCTCCCCATGGGTGCCACCCAGCCACAGCAAAGACCACTTGGCAGGATGGCCTTTGCCGGGAGTGCTGATGCCCCAGGCAGACAGACATCTACCCCTCAGCATACACTGGGAGGTAGCAGCTCAAGTATCAGCAGTGCGATCCCTGTATAGTTACGGGGCTACCACCAAGAGGGTACATGACGACCCCACCACAATGGACTGGCTACGGTGCTGGATTTCGGGTGTCGAAAATCCATTTGTATCATGAGGGCGAAGATGGAAGTGCACAATGGAGAGAATGTATGCTACCTGGAATACACTGCAGCCGAAGTGGCCGGAAGCTCGGTGTAAGCCCAACTCCATGACAATATCGAGTGTGCTGGATCTTAGGGCAAGATGGATTTATGATGCACCACATAAGGTATCCTTCCCCATATGGTATGCACTAACAGAAAACTTTGAAAAATAGAGCTCAAACCCTTTAGGGGACCATCACATTAAGGCCAAAATGTTTGAGACTCTTTTTAGTCCCCCCTTACGACAGGCAGGAATACCGTGGGCCTATTCTTACCCTCGGACCCGCAGGGGGACCTGCATCAACTACACAAATATTTGTAATATAGCTCGGATAAGTTTATGCTGATGTTCATATGGTAGGAAAAAATATTTCTGCTTACCAAATGTGAAGAGAAACATATTGCTAGTAACTTCAGCACACAATTAAAAGCATTTATCTGTGAAGTTGCAAAAATGTGATGAGCAATGTTTACTGTTTATCAATTTCCAAATAATGCTACACTCCAAATGAATACTGTAAGACTTATGTAACATACACACCTAGCTGAGTATCTAGTATTACCCAACAGATATGCATTTATTCCAATCCTTTACTAATCCATCCTCTCCAACTCTTATCTCTGCCCACCTCCTACCCTCTCTAACTGTCCATATCCTCATTCCACTGTTTCAGTCCATCTGTGTTCTTCGCCCTCTGTACATCTCCTCCTTCCCTTGTCTCTACCTACCTACTCTCCTTCTATCTCCTCCTCACACCCTCTCTTTTGTCACTCTGCTCTTCTCCCTCTCTTTGTGCATCTCCCCCTCCCCCTCTCTGTCCATCTCCTCTTCCCCACTTCTCACTCCATGGTGTCACCCCTCTCCCAATATGAGGTTGCTGGTTCTTGCCCTTACAGTATTTCTTTCCTGACATTACGTAGTGGGGTTTAGGAGCAGATTTTCACCCATGGCTTTGCTTGCATACACACATATCACATGTATGTCACATACACTTAACATATTTGTACAAATAGTTAACCTGTATCTCCAGCGAATTTTGTCCTGCAGTTTTGTTTTCACACAGCTTAAGGTTTATAACGTCATACACCCTGAACTAATGCACAATGATATAATCTGGTAGGTACATTTAGTGGCAAATCGGGACACTGTCTGCAAAATGTTTTGCGAATAGAGTAAGTAGCAAAGAAGTCATAAATTTACAAATCATGCATTAGGTGGCAGTTTTTCACATAGGACCTATTTCTCTGTTTATGATGTCATGTCTCTGGAACTTTGGGTCATACAATGACATAATTTTGCAGTTGCATTCAGAGGTTCTTTGAACACTATCTGCAAAATGTGTCTTGAATACAGTTAGTACAAAAGAAAAATAAATGAAAACATCATGTCTTGATAAATTTTCTTTCCTTTCAGCATTTTGTGGGTACTATCAGTGAGAAATAGCTTGATAAAGGTTTAAAATTATGTGTAAAAAATTGCTCCAAGGCATTTAAGTGCTTTCATTCTCAAATACTCGATGAATAAATTCTGGATTTTGCAAGCCGTGGGTTACACTCCTTTTTCACCCTGATCCCAATGCTTTGATAGGTGGGTGGTTCTTACCGCAACAGCGATTCTTTCCAGAAAGTAAGTGATATGTGTACAAAGTTTGGTTGAAAGCACTCCTGTGGTTTAAGAGTTGTGGAAAACACACACACACACACACACACACACACACACACACACACACACACACACACACACACACACACGTGGTCCATTTTTATAATATTTATGGAGTCATGACGAAATCTGCTTGCAGACTAGATTTCCCACACACTTCCAACCAATTGCCCCATCAAGAGACAAGAATTAGCTGCAAATGAGCCCCCCCCCCTCCCACCCCCCCCCCCCCCAAAATAAATAGATAAAGTAGTGCATCTGAACTGAGGGAGAGAGATATTGGGGGGTCAAAAGGAAAAACAAGAAGGAAGAATAGGCCTAGGGCCTAATGTTCCAATGACAACAAGTTCATTAGAGATGGATGACAAGCTCAGCTAGATGGAAGGTGGGGAAGGAAATTGGCCATTCCCTTCAGAAGGAACCGCCCAGAAACTGGCTTAAGTATTTGAAGGAAACAGAAAATCTGCTTCTGAGAGATGAGAAAACAGAAAGGAGTTCAAATGGCTCTGAGCACTATGGGACTTAACATCTGTGGTCATCAGTCCCATAGAGCTTAGAACTACTTAAACCTAACTAACCTAAGGACATCACACACATCCATGTCCGAGGCAGGATTCAAACCTGCGACCGTTGCAGTCCCGCGGTTCCGGACTGAGCGCCTGAACTGCTAGACCACCACGGCCGGCAAACAGCAAGGAGTAAAATGAATGGCCATGCCTGAAGACTATAATGCATGGGGGAAGTCTGAAGGATGCTTTTACACAGCAGTGGCTATCAGACAGCAGCTGATTATGTTTTGTAACATTTTTTATCCATGCTACTATCTTCCTCAACTGATATGGCTTATTATCTACGTTACTGAGTTCTATCATTATTCTGGCAATATCTTCAATTTTTACTTAATTTATTCTTGAAGTATTGAGGCTCTTGGCATCTCTCAAAATCACCAAGGGCTATGAGATATAGTTTGCGATTAACTTAGAAAAAGGTATTTTATTGCATTCAAATTCCAAAAGTCTTTTTTCTTCATCTGCTCAGTTACATACTGTACATAGCCATTACAATGTGTACCCAGCATTTCAAATGGTCCATAGTTCCTAATCACTCCAAGTGACTATTCGTCCCCTTATATGAGTGTCCTGCAAGTCTGACTGGCATGCAGTGAGCCCTGATATAATTCCAGAGCAGATTTTCTCCGATCAAGGACTGGGTGTTCTGTTGTCCTCATCACCATTGCATCATCATTGACACACATGCCGTCCAATGTGGCATCAACTGAAAATACTTGCAACTCGGTGGCCAAACTTTCCCAGGTGGGGACTCCCAGCCATGAATGCCATACAATCATTTCATTTTTTCACTTTAGGTTACTGCCATTATGAGCAGAATTAATAGTAATCTGACAAGCATCTTAGTAGTGACACTGTTATTACTCTTGTTGTTATTGCAGTTATTAGGCTATTTTTTAACAAAACAATGATGTGGATAATAAACATTTAACAATTTTACTCTAATGCTATCAAGTCACTCCAGAAAATAGCAATTCTGCTAATTATGTATGAATGTTTGTATGTATAAGAGAGCAGGAGGGCCCTGATCTTCCCAGGTAAATAAATATTTTTTTTCTAATTTCTTCTTCCGTAAACATCACATATCTAACTATGTCATTTTAGACTTTGTTGGAAACTTTACTTTAAATGTGTATTTTCTTGTGCTCCATATCACGCAAACAAGCCTTGATAGTCCAGTGCCAGATTAAACATTATGACCACCGAGTAAAGACTCTACATAACGTACTCATAATCTGTTTTTTCCAAGAGCTGTAGGCCATAATATATATATGTTATGAGAAAAGTGACCAATTTCAGTTTACTATTTAGTGAAAAAGGGACCTAAAATATGTCACCGTAGAATAAGAAACTCATTCGTCGATAGTAAATCATATTTTAAATAGTAAGAACACGCACAATAAATGTAAACATAAAAATTCTTATAAGATTATCCAGATGTATTGTACAGTTCTGCCACCACAATAAGAACTAAAATTCACTTATGGATTATCTTGCAATGTTTGACAACAAGACTTACATTTAGGCCTTCAAACATAACAACAGGGAACCAGTTCTCCAGGTTTTTGACGCACAAGCATAACGAATCATCACTGTTCGTAGCCATCGTAACAACACACAAATTCAGTATCAATCACTTGACGACGCTAATACACCAGCCATCCACACTCACAACTACAACCACTTCTTGTTTTCACATCAAAAGGGCGTAACATGTCAAAGTCCCCATTACAAAGATATATTCTGTAGAGCTGCTGTCTTTAACTAAGCTTCCATAGGCAATGAAAACTTTCATATTCATACCTCCCCCCTTGTGCCGACCAATTGGTCAACACATACATCATACAGTCAGAAAGGCTAAAAACAGTTTAGCTTAGTCTCGCGTGATTTCCCCACTACCGCCCAACAGCTTCAACGTATGGTGGTTTCTCCATTTCTGAACCTACTTTCTACTAGCATGGTGCCCAACACAAAAAGTACTACTGTCACCTCAGCAAAAAGTGTCAGTATGCTAATCAAGAAGCATACCACGGGGGACTGTGATGTCGTCCGTACAGCCTAGTTTACACGACGACATTGGGTTGCGCCACTCGTTGCGTGGAATGAGTTGCACGCAAAAGGTTTCGTGGTATACACTTAAGTTCCGTCATTTTGTGGGCTCGTGAGTCGTGTCTAAAATGAAAGCTTTGGCAGGTGCACGTCGTCCGAGTTGTGGTGGAGTTAAAGCTGGTTGCGTGAAATCGCTGCATAAGAAAAATATAAGAAACCTGTTTCGATTCGTGACTGGACGAAGAAAAGACGTCAGCTCGGTTGCTCGGCATTCTTGCTGAGATAAATTGTAATGGAAGTCTCAAGAAGTTATTTTAATTACCTTAGAATGTCACCAGAACTGTTCACGTTTCTTCTAAATAGAGTTAATTTTGCTATAAGGAATAAAGATACTGTAATGCATGAAGCACTTGGCCAGAACTGAAATTACATATCACATTGCGTGGATTACAATTGAGAACACTCGACATGCTATAAGATGCGGTTTTAGTTGGCGATGACATTTTTTTCATTAACGCCAATAATTATTAACATTAATGATTATTAACATTAACAGCAGTAATTATTCGAACAGGCCGCATTAATAAGAGAATTGTTTGCAAACTACTGTCTTGAAGATAGATCTGGCAGTGGCAATATTTCAAAATTCAAACATACGTGAATGTTTAGCACTGCTGCGACGTTTTAAAAAGATGAATATTGAATAAAGAATGCAGCTTCTTGATTTGTGTAGCCTTCCCTCCTGTCAACTACATTCCATAAAAAAAAAAAAGAGTCGGCCAACTCAAACGATGGGATTTTAGTCTTGTAGACAGCATTTCCCCAGCTAGAATTACATTTGCTTGTATTTTTCTTAATTCTGTTGTATATGTGCTTCTAATTCAATAAATTTTGCCCTGCAGCTCAGATATGTTCAAACTTTGTGTGTTCTGATCGCACTTGAAGGTCCCATGAGCAGCAATATATTTCTTATTTTTGTAGTCAGCATCAATGAAATCCCACAAACACCTATGCAAAGCAAAGAAATCCAAAGAGCGAACATTGTACTCCGTCCTCACTGCATATTTCAGTTTGTCTCACTCTACGAGCACACATAACCTCAAAACTCATGCTACAAGTATCGCCAAAGTAGGATCACGCCGAAAGTGTCTAGTTTCACCGAAGAGTTGGGAAAACGAGCGGCGCGCATGCGCAGTGGCCGTTAGCGCAGTTGACTTCAACCTAGTGTCGTCGTATAAGCTAGGCTTACGTCTGGGTGCAATCGGTTACTAATACGATTCCATCTAGACGATAGTAGACAGGAAAACTATTGAAGGTTGATGGTTTTAAGGGCAGAGAGAGAAAAAATGCCACGGCAAACGCCATGGGAAAAAAACTGTGCGACAGTGGGACGGGTAGTGGAGCTGCAGGCAGATTAATGCCAGTAGCGACAGTTCGTGTGTCGGTGCTCGGATGTGTTAGTGGAGGGGTGTTAGCGTTGTAGCTGGACACCGATATCTCCTGGGCCAGCTGGAGTGTCAGCGTACCAATAAAGGTCTTAAGTAGTTTTTGTTTGTGAACTGTTGACATTAAGCCAGGTTCCCATAGGCACTAAATACTTACAAATGTATCCCCCCAACACTACCCTTACATACAAGTTAACGCTTCCACGTGCCGAAATTGGAAACACTACTTACCTGACTTTCAAGAAGGTGACAAGTGAAGTTATTCATGCCATAGTTAATATGGCTGTGCAGCTTTTAGCCAAAGAGCTTATAGTGAATTTGACAAAAAGGACCAGCAAATGTACTGCTCAGAAATGGATATCTCGAATAAATTGTTTGGAGACATCCAACATGCTAATAAGAGAGCTATCTGCCGAAGACGACATTTCGTTCGGAAAACATTTTAGGATGAGTGAAATCAATTTTGGATCTACCATGTAGGAAAAGATAGATTGCTACTTACTGGAAAGATGACATGTTAAGTTACAGACAGGCACTTAACGTTATAAACCCTTTAAAAAACTCACAGTCAATACTGGATGCGATTATTTGTGACTAGGAGAATAAGAACTCTTCAGAAAATTTGGACTCTTTATTGCCTAGTAGCTAATAACTTTCTCTTTTGTGTGACATAAGGTTAAAATATACGAAAGATAAATCCAGTAAATACAACAGACAAGCAAGACAGTACACATTTCTTCAGTTCGTAGGTCCCAGCATTTTTTCTCTAATCTTACTACAGCTTTACATGGCATGCTTCCCCTTGTTAAAGAATCTATTACCTTATCAAAGTTTGTCAAACGTTTCGCTACAAGAAAAATCAAAATGTCTTTGCCTGGTCTGAAAAAGCTGTTAATATGAAGAGTACCAACGACTGGTGTGGTTTCTCTATGTTATTGTGTCTATTTTGTCACTGTATCCTAGATAAAACAAAATAAGCCTTCCTAATATTGAAGCAACAGTAACACACGCCAAAAAAGACCTATGGCCATCTTTATGTGCCTCATTTACATCAATTACATGACAGAATATAATTCAGGAAGTAGCAATCTCATGAGATCGGAAAGTAGATTAGCAGTATGAATTTTTTAATATAAATTTGGAATCGTCAAATTTTTCCATATAGTTGTGTGATGTTTCTTCTCCCTCCTCGTTCTAACAAACAATCTTGTCATCACTAATTCTGTAACTATTCCTGCCATTGTCGAAACTTATTCCCTGGGTAACTTCACTGACCCTGCCAGAATCACCATTTCAGTTATCTCCGTTTTCCACGCAATTCCAAGAATAGAGCTTAGATGACTGCTAACCGGGGGCCGTGCAACTGGTCCTTAAGTCGTCAACACATGGAACGAGGTAGCTAAAGTTGACATGGACGTGCACGAGAAATCCCACGTCACGAGACACAGTGCTGTCACGAGACACAGCGCCGTCGGCACACGTAATGAGCAAGTTAACTTTATTTCGCACACTCAGCTTTCTCTAGCGGCAATTGTTGAATTTTTTTGCTGGACGAATCATTAGCTGTTCGCTTGGCGAGCGAAGCACGCATAGTAAAAGGTGAAAATAAATCAAACTGAATTAGATTTGTTGGCCTTGTTGTCTATTGTGGAAGATGAGCAGAAAAAAACCTGCATAATTTTATGGACACGTCGCTGCATTCGGCTGCATGGTAATGGTAGAGAAACAATTCATATGTTGCACAATGATCAGAGGTACATGCCTGCAGTAGTTGTTCAACAATACAAAATTTGTCAGACATTTTGGAATGTATTGGATACAGTTAAAATATAGCGTCAACCTTCAGGTTTCAATTAAATAATTACATTTTTCTCGAACTTTTATAGAATTACTGCTCTTCTGTAACTTACTTTAAAACTTACATTTCAACACTCATAGTCTCTTCAGAACTTCACCAGAATGGATGAGGACATTTTTCAAAGTTACTGAGTATAATTATCAATGACATTTGCCACCAATGTACGAATATGAGAGAATCAATGAAACCGGGAGATAGGTAAGTATCTCCTACTTAAATGCTCATTGGTAGCAACAAGGTCCTGTGTGTGATGTTATTATGTTTATCCTTATTTTGGTGGACACTGGCAGTCACTTTAAGATCTTTGGCGACTGGAAAAACATTCCAGTCTCCCGATTACACAACAAAAATAGCGCCAAATACATTGTCAAAAATCTTCCCAGAAACACTGCAGGCAGTTCTTAATAATTTGTAAAAGAAGTGCACAAAGGTAATGTGTACCTCATACATACATTACTTACTCACTAACTGGTCATGGTGATCTTATTATCTAGTTTTGTGTACTGCAGGAAGCGTAATGTATTTATTATTTATTTACATTTCATGGTCTTTATTAGCCAATTTTATACAAAATATTTTTTCAGTTTCCAGTCAGCCCAGTACTTCTTTATTCTCTCGGCTCTCATCCTTCTTTCTTCATCGGAAATCACCCTTCCTATTGTCTGTTTGTTGATTCTCGTTTGCAGTTTGGTTTGTTTGTTTGTGAGTGTCCTGATTATGTCAGTTTTGTTTCTTAGATCTTCAAATGTAATTTGTAGCTCATTCATATCCTCCTTGATTTCTGTAATCCACTTAATGTTGCACTTACTATTAAAGAATTTTTCTATTATTCTCCTGATGGTCCTGTTCTCTGGAGTTCAGATTAGATGTCCAAAAACTGAAATGCGTTTCTTCCTGATTGTACCGATTACTGGTTTTATTTCCTTGTAGACTGTTTCATTTGTAGCTACTCTCTAGTGTCCATGTTTCTGTTACGACTTGTTGATGCACATTCTGTTGAGTCTTGTATTTTGAGTATTTTGTTTATTTGTGCAGTGTTAGTTGTTTTGAAGATGGTTTCACATGTGTATGTTATTTTGGTTGAATAATTGTTTTGCAGTGTTTTAATTTTGTTGCTACTGACAAAGGTTCTTGGTGATATATTGTGCTCTAGTCAATTTGTTTAATCTGTTATGTCATGCTGGCTTTTCATTGAGGTTATATGTTATGACTTCTCCCAAATATTTAAATTTATCTACAATTTTCATTTCTTGGTTTCCTATGACAATTTTGTTTATAAATTTTGGGTCAGTTAACATGATGACTGTTTTTTCAAAGGATATTCCAAGACCAGTTTTCTCTACTATTTCCTGTAGTGAGATAACTTGTTGTTTGGTTTCCTGAATACTGTTGGACAAGAGAGCAAGGTCATCAGAAACCTTAGACTATTTAAACTTATGTTGTCTTTGGGTCTCCAATTTGGATGTTTTTGGGTTAATCGTGTACTATTCCCTCATTATGTATACTAAAGCACAGTTGAACAGGAGGGGAGCCAAGAAATTTCCTTGTCTTAAACCTGTTTTTATGATGAATGGCTCAGAGAGTTCCTGCCTTAACTTGACTTTTGATATAGTATTGGTTAAGGTGAGTTCTATCAATTTGATTAATTTTGTGTGGATCCCAAAATATCTTAAGACTTTAAAATTGAAGGTCTATGGATACAGTCATATGCTTTTTTAAAGTCCACGAAGGTTATCACATGAGGTGCATTTCGTTTCTTATAATATGCTTCGCCAAGGTCTGAAGGCTCCTTGGTATTCACCTAATTCTTCCTCTAGTTGCTCTTTGAGACTTGTATGGGATTCTGGAGAAAATCTTGTATGTGCAGTCTAAGAGAGAGATACCGCTGTAATTATCTGGGTTGCTTTTATCTCCTTTCTTGTGGAGTGGGTGAATTACGGCTGTGGTCCAATGTCTGAGAAACTTTCCTGCTGTCCAGGTTTTTATTAGGGATATGTGTAAGGATGTTCAAACTGTATCACTGGCATATTTCTACATTTCTGGAATAATTTGATCTTCCCTGCATGCCTTATAATTTTTCATCTCTCTGAGTACCATTTCCACCTCTTGGATTGTTGGAGGATTTATGACGTGGATTCTTGATGTGTATGTCTGTATTAATTGCTGGAAGTTCCTGGGGTTCCTCACAATTCAAAAGTTTGCTAAATGCTTTTGTCATGATTTCGGCATTTTCCTTGTCATGCTGTACCTCTTTCCATCTTTCCTTTTCAGCATTAAGGTGTCAGGGGCAAATTTTTGTAATTGTCTTCCAAACATTTTGTAAATGTCTCTGGAATTCGTTTCATGGTAATTTTCTTCTGTTGAGTCGATTAGATCTTTCTGTGTTTTTCTCTTGGGTTGCCTGATAATTTTTCCTCGTATTTTTTAGGTTGGTTGCATTTTCTTCTGTTTTGTGTGTTTGAAATTTTAACCATGATGATGTCTTTCTTCATGAATTTTGTCACATTCTGAGTTCCACCAGAAATGTCTCTTATGTGGGTTCAATGGGGCTAAAGTTTCTGCTGGTTGCCTGAGAATTTGAACCAGTTCTTCTAAATTATCAGTCAGTTTTATGTTTTGTTTGACTTCTCTATATTTATCATTTCTAATTAACTGGTGGGGATCTAAGTTTCTCTTTCGTTTATTGCATTTTGGTTTCTTTTTTAGTGGGGTGAACATAATTTTGATTTTGAAAATGTAATGATCTGTAATATATATTAGTATATAGTGCTGTCCAATTTTGTTGGTAACCATGTCTGTGTATTTATTTACTTATATATTGCGATCATCAATCTGTAACATAGTATCTGTCAGCATAGTACAATGAAAGATAACTAAAACGTATGTACACTCAGAATATGTAACTATATTTTCCTGAGGGTAGTACAGCTGGTCAGCTGTGGCCCTGCTGGTGGAATAATCCCAGAATTTGCTTGAAATGATTTAAGAAAACCTACATCAGGATGGCTGGACAGGACTTATTCCATTCTCTCACATATGAAACCAGTGTCTTAATAACTGCACTGCAACATTGTACTGGTCCCTTTGTACAACATTTTTCAATAATACACACTTTGTACCAGATAATGTATAATGTGAGTAGTGATTTACCACTTCATGCTCTATAGACATATGTCCCCCTCTTCCCACAAGGCAGTTCTACAGTAGCAGCTTGCAACACTACATTCTGTATTTTTCTGCATAGACCAGCGGTCTGTAATGCATACCGCTAAGCTGTACAAGAACTATTATTCATCTTGAAGCAGGTTGACATAGACTGCATATTTTGGAAAGGAGTGATAGCTTTAAAGTGAAAGACTTTCATGAACGATAACATTATGTTTTATTTTGCTATTACATAGAACAACTGTTCTTAATAGACTGCTTCATTTCACATGGTGAAAACTACTTCTTGTGGACTGTTTTGCTAAGTTATTTAAAAATTAACATTTTAAATTACTCACCTCGATTATAAGATGGGACTTTATAAGATTTTCACTAAAGATGTTAATGGACAATGTAAATATTTTGTTTCAGATTCCAAACATAGCTAATGAATGCAAACAAGTAGCACATTCACTTATTTTAATGCGGCAGATCTCACATTGTATAGGTGCAGTTGATAGTAAAAAGGTTCCATTCCAGGCACTGAGACCAACAGGAGCCTACTTCACAGCACAGCACTGTGCTCCTAACATTCGGTGAAACAAATTACAGTTTCCTACATACCAACATTGGTGCCAATGGTAGAATTAATGAAGAGGCAGTTTTTATACAAAGGAAACTGTCAGACATGTTCTAGAGCGATAACACGAATGTGTCACCTCCTGAGAATGTGAAGAGTTTTTGTGGGCCTGACCTGCCATACATATTTGTAACAGATGACGCATTTGCTCTCAAACTGTATATGATGGAAACCTATCCAGAAAGAGGGTTGTCAAAAGACCAAAGGGTGTTTAAATAATTACATTAAGTAGAGTCTGAAGATTTGCAGGGAATGCTTTTGGTATAATATCCAATGAATCTGGTATTCTGCTAAACCCCATTCGTTTAGCTTCAAATAAGATTGTCACAATGATAAGAACTTGTTGTGCTCCGTACAATTTTATCATGAAACAGAATCTGAGGTGGTATGTTCCAGGAGACACGCATAACACAGCTGTGAATTCTGAGGTGGAAGGGGTTCCAAGACAATGATAAGAACTTGTTGTGCTCCGTACAATTTTATCATGAAACAGAATCTGAGGTGGTATGTTCCAGGAGACACGCATAACACAGCTGTGAATTCTGGGGTGGAAGGGGTTCCAAGACAACACTGCAAGCATGCAACTGCAGATGCTTTGAAAGCCAGAAATGACTTCAAGATGTATTTCAACTCCATAGGTGCTGTCCCTTGGCAAGAAGGGTCCATTGATTCTGGGAGGTGGTGACTAATGTAGAACTTTAACAAACAGTACTGACTTCTATGTGATATATTTTTGTACAGATTTGGATGTGATAATAATTCACATATTCTATACCTGTTATATAACAAACAAATTTTTTGTAAACCCTTCAATGTTTCTATTCTGCATTTTGCATTCAATATGTGTTGTATACATAAACTGTAATCAACAACCTAACATACTTTCCCAAGTATAATACGCATCACAAAAGTTGATTTTGTTAGCACTGGAAAAATTTTACAGTTTTCCTTAACAGTAAAGATTTACAGCAGTTGCTATGAGAAACAGATGATGCTGTAAATACTGCCTATGTTATTTTCATGCTGTCAAGGAAAATATTTGGAAAGAGATGTGGCCGACCTTTAGCTGTCTAGCACTTGTGCTTATCACTCACAGTTCTAGAGAAGGGTGAATATAAATAGCTATTATATCATAGGTTGTAGGGTCCCTCTAGCACAAAAAGGGTGTGCACTATGCTGCCACAAAAATTTAGTAAATTACCCAGTGGTCTAATATGTCTGACAAACAGCAAAGTAAAATTTGAAAACTAAAGTTTCTCCTTAACTTCTCTTCTGTAGAAGAATTTCTACAGTATGTGAAACATGATGGGTAGGAATTACTAACATATGTATGTATGTACAGATGTAACTTTCTAAATCTTCAGCATGTAGCCACATTTAAAAGTGAATTTGCAAAGTGTGCACAAAATGACTTGTTCTAAATCATTACAGTTTATCATGAAAATGATCCATGGAACATTAAACTATCAACAGAATATAGACTGCTGTATGGTTGAGTTGCCTGACAATCCCATGACAAAGTTTTAATTCTTCCATGATTGTGACAATTTGATCTGAATTTGAAGCCAATTAGAGGCCTAAAAATTTTCTCATCATTTTTTACTTTATTATAATGAGTTTATTTTTGTTTTATTATGTACTTGATTATAAGTCATTTACAGTTATACTTGCTGATAACACATTAATAATTCTGTTGCTACTGGTTACAAAGATGAAAAAACTGGATGTTAGACATTGCCTCTAGGTATTGATTTTACTCACATTCAATGTAAAATATTGTGGTTGAACGCTACAGTAACCACTTATGTCTTCAAATTAATTTATCTGTAAAACCTATACTCACTGACATTCCTCTAATAAACTGGCAACTAAAAAAATTAACCTATTTGGCTTTTAAAATGTACACTATAAGTGGGAGTTTTGGTGCAAATACACACAAATCTTAGAGCCATATATCATTTAAGTTTTGAAGTGATTTACCTATCAAAATACAGTCAGCAGTACTGTTGCACACAAATCATGCAGCTATCATATTTCATTTGGTCCCATAGTTATGGTATACAAATTATACAACATTTCTGAGATTGGTTTACCATGTATTGCTTTAAGGATTATAGTGCAGCTCACACCAATGATGGGCAAATTCAAGAAAGTATGGTATGACTTGACACAGCTGTACCTATAAATGATGATCAAAATATGACAACATCTATGCCATACCACGCAGTTCTTATGATTGACAAGATTTAAAGTGATTTGCCAGCTCAAAGGTACATTACTACTGCTGACAGTTATTTTGATAAGCCAGGTATCATATGGATACACTGATATCTAAGGAGGTAATAAGGAATTTGTGTATTTCCATGAAATAATAAAAAACAGCACACAAAATTCACACATTTACTGATTGATTACCACATCATAAACAAGTTTCGCAAGTGGCTAAGTATTTAACAAATATAGCAACATCATAACTGGTATTGGACTGCAGTCTGTAAGCAATCAACTAAAGTGCACTATACAGTGTTTTACAAAAAGGTATGGCCAAAGTTTCAGGAAACATTCCTCACACACAAAGAAAGAAAATACGTTATGTGGACATGTGCCCGGAAACTCGTAATTCCCATGTTAGAGCTCATTTTATTACTTCTCTCCAAATCACATTAATCATTGAATGGAAGCACACAGCAACAGAACATACCAGCGTGACTTCAAACACTTTGTTACAGGAAATGTTAAAAATGTCCTCCGTTAGCGAGGGTACATGCATCCACTCTCCGTCGCATGGAATCACTGATGCGCTGATGCAGCCCTGGAGAATGGCGTATTGTATCACAGCCGTCCACAATACGAGCACGAAGAGTATCTACATTTGGTACCGGGGGTGTGTAGACAAGAGCGTTCAAACGTCCCTATAAATGAAATTCAAGAGGGTTGAGGTCAGAAGAACGTGGAGGCCATGGAATTGGTCCGCCTCTACCAATCCATCGGTCACCGAATCTGTTGTTGTCAAGTGTACGAACACTTCGACTGAAATGTGCAGGAGCTCCATCGTGCATGAACCACATGTTGCGTCGTACTTGTAAAGGCACATGTTCTAGCAGCACATCTAGAGTATCCCGTATGAAATCATGATAACATGCTCCATTGAGCGTAGGTGGAAGAACATGGGGCCTAATCAAGACATCACCAACAATGCCTGCCCAACCGGTCACAGAAAATCTGTGTTGATGACATGATTGCAGAATTGCGTGTGGATTCTCGTCAGCCCACACATGTTGATTGTGAAAATTTACAGTTTGATCACGATGGAATGAAGCCTCATCCGTAAAGAGAACATTTGCACTGAAATGAGGATTGACACATTGTTGAATGAACCATTCGCAGAAGTGTACCCGTGGAGGCCAATCAGCTGCTGATAGTGCCTGCACACGCTGCACATGGTACGGAAACAACTTGTTCTCCCGTAGCACTCTCCATACAGTGACGTGGTCAACGTTACCTTGTACAGCAGCAACTTCTCTGACGCTGACATAAGGGTTATAGTCAACTGCAAGGAGAATTGCCTCGTCCATTTCAGATGTCCTCGTCGTTCTAGGTCTTCCCCAGTCGCGAGTCATAGGCTGGAATGTTCCGTGCTCCCTAAGACGCCGATCAATTGCTTCGAACGTCTTCCTGTCGGGACACCTTCGTTCTGGAAATCTGTCTCGATACAAACGTACCGCGCCACGGCGATTTCCCCGTGCTAATCCATACATCAAATGGGCATCTGCCAACTCCGCATTTGTAAACATTGCACTGACTGCAAAACCACGTTCGTGATGAACACTAACCTGTTGATGCTACGTACTGATGAGCTTGATGCTAGTACTGTAGAGCAATGAGCCGCATGTCAACACAAGCACCGAAGTCAGCATTACCTTCCTTCAAGTGGGCCAACTGGCGGTGAATCGAGGAAGTACAGTACATACTACAAAACTAAAATGAGCTCTAACATGGAAATTAAGCGTTTCCGGACACATGTCCACACAACATCTTTTCTTTATTTGTGTGTGAGGAACGTTTCCTGAAAGTTTGGCCGTACCTTTTTGTAACACTCTGTATAATCTCATTCAGTTTTCTTTATTTTTCCTGATGCAGCATTCTGCCTTACACTCGTCGTTGCTGGTGGCATGATTTTAACTACAATCTCCATTTCTTCTGCAAAGTCAATATCATTATTCCACTATTTGTAGAAGATCCCACAGAATCGTTTTCATTAGAACTTTCATTTATCTGAAATATGCAAAACAATGACTTAGATAAAAGTATTCAGGTTCGCATGTTATTATCGTATAAACAAAAATTACTTTTTATAAGCATGTGAGAATAAATGCACACTTGTAACAGTAAATAGTAGTAGTAGTAGTAGTAGTAGTACTTGCTCAGCAGATGCAAAAAATGGACTTGGATGGGTTACATAGCGTATGTTGCCAAAGAACATCAAAATCGGATTTAAAAAAAATATGGAGATATAAAGTCCAAATTAAGATTACTAATGAAGTCATCTGTGCACTCTTTCTGCTGGTAAATATTGAATCCAACCAATTAACAACAGTACACTTAACATGAAAAAAGGAGAACCATGCATACTTACAAATGAAATACAGAGACAGACAGTAGAAGTGAAAAACGAAGTCTTCAGTCTTACACAAGTGCAGATTAAATGTAAAGATGAAATTTCTCGAGAAAGTAATACTCCCATCCTCACTAGTGCACTCTGTTTGAATTAAAATCACAAAATGTTTCACTTACATCTTATGTATGATGCTAGTATGTAAGTACACACTCCGTGTAACCATCATGCTACTGGCAGAACAGCAAACAACTGGTACACAGTATGCTAGACATTTATTTCAAAAGGCCATACATAGTCGGCAATTTGAATATAACGACAAAATTAAGCGGAAAATATTTCTAAACAGTTATCAGCGGACATCATAATACTTAACAGTGGGACAAAGTCGGTTTTAAGTAAATGCACAAACATGGAAACTGTAACTGTGCTGTGCTGATGGGGTGGATTAAGGTAAAGATGTTGCCACGCTATTTCGTGGTATGTAACGTTCGTCCAGAGATTCCAGATTGTAGAAATACCACACAGCTGGCACACACACCTGAAAATTATTTGAAACGATTTAAGAATGTGCTGCACTTTGTTTTTTGGTAACAGTGTACAGTAAAATACCAGTACATACTTAAGTTATTAATAAACCAATAGATGAATAGTGAATACCTAAGTCATCTGCTCTTGTTGAATTCTCACATTCTCTTTTCTCTTTCTGTTTTCTACATTATACATTTCACACATGTTATAAAATTTTGTTTGACACTCTTTTGGGCTGCTCAGTTAAGGTCTAACATCCTTCACAGCAGGAATAATTGCGTGGGAGATCTTCTGTACCACAATGTTTGTTTTAATAATTCCTTCTTTTTACATTGTATAGACATTGTTCTTTCATTGCTTGAATCAAAACAAACATTTGTTCCTTCAACCACGCCATAGCCATGTTGCAACCAAATGAAGTCTGAACTTAGTGGGAACAATCTGTATGTGACGAAAATAGCATGCTTGCTTCTTATTGGCCCTACTTTTAGAGGCAAGTGGCCAAAACATCACAGATCTTATTTTATATTTCTCATGACGCAATGGCTTCTCAACGTAAAATAGCAGTAAGTGATATCAAAAACTCCACATCAAGATTATCAGTTTCGTTCTGTGTGCTGATGGCTTTGGAGGTATAGCGATCTGGCAAAAATTTCATTTTCTAGAATACACCAAGAAGATAATATGTAATCTTTCTTACCTGTTACTCCTGTTAGTCGTTTATTTCCACACTGCCAGTATGAATGTATGGATTTCGCTACTGATTATAATAACACTTATCATTCTCACACCTAATCAACAGCAGCAACAGCGATTGGCATTCACCCACTCGGATTTATTTGGCTCAGTTCATATAACTCCATCCATTTCGTCTGCGGCAAAGTTTTTGTTTCTAGATACGACAGGGATTCCCATGGCAGAGACATCACATAAGCTTTGCACGGATTTAAGAATCAAGTTATGATTTGTTCAGAAATCAACTTAGAACGTGTTCAAAAATATTCAAAAACCAGCAAGGATGTGTTTCAAAACCACATGAATAATCAATAGACCAACATGCGCTGGATGCTACGTACTTTGTGAAACAAGGTTTTTTTTCCTTCAAGGATATGAATTCCGCTCCCCCCGAAATTCCATCTGGGGGAGATACGTCATTTGCCCAACCCTAGATCCAGGCCTGCCAAAAGCTTTTATGAAAGTGTCTTTTGATTGTCCTCATCTGTAACTTAGGTGCCATCTTTATGGTAAGTAACAAACTATCTTTTCCTACATTGTTAATATTCCTACCGGATGTCCTGTTGTTAAATTTTGTGTTTATTTTGAGACACATTTATGGCTCTATATAAAGTATAATTTAAAGTATAATGCAAGATGCCATTCCAGATCAACTGAATTACAAGTAACTATAGACACTCCAATACACGAATCACATTCCATAGAACGGTAATTCTAAATTGCTATGTGAAGTACTGTAGACAAGTAAGGTACACTAGAAAGTAAGACTTATGTCTCAACAGTTGCTTTGTTTTTATTTTTAAAATTAATCAAGGTTCTGACAGGTCACAGGTGCAGCAAATATAATGTTTACGTTACTGGTATAGTTCTTAATTTTGTAATCAACATTTGTACTAATGTGCAGAATAGTCATTACTCTGTGTTTATACCGATATGAGCACTACTGCATAATATTTTGTTAAATTCAGTTGTGAGTGGTGCATTCGATAATAAAGAGATGTGCCCAGGTAGCTAAAAGAACAATGGAACTGTATTACATAAAACCTTGAGCAAATGCAACAGAAACTTAAATTGTCCAGACCTGATGCTAACAGTTTAACACAAATGTAACAACAGTTTCTACACCAAACAGTATCTAAATTTTCCAAACTTGAGTATACTGTTTGCTGCACGGAGTGGCCGCGCAGTTCGAGGCCTCATATCGCGGTTTTAGCGGCCCCTCCCACCGGAGTTTCGAGTTCTCCATTGGGCATGAGTGTGTGTGTTGTTCCTAGCATAAGTTAATTTAAGTAGTTTGTAAGTTTAGGGACCAATGACCTAATAATTTTGGTCCCATAGGAATTCATACATAGTATTTGAACATTTGAGTATATTGTCCGCCCTAGTACACTAGCACCGACATAGGCAAAGGCTGTGTATTGCTTGGATGATCCACTAGCGATCTAACAATACCTCAGAGAGTTGGACATGATTTGTGAGGATGAGGGGTCCAACTGACACATTTTACATTCTGACGAATGAAAGTCTCATTGTGGGACTGCTAGCACGATCAGTTGGAGGTTAAAAACAAATTTCATGTTCTTTCTGTGAGTGAAGAAGCGCATTTAGGCCTAACATCGGTAAGGGAACATGAACTTTAGAACAAACCTTATCAACAGAATGGTGATACATCCTCTTAAGTTCAGAATTAAGGCAAACAGCGATGGTGAGAAATTGAGCATGTCATCTTTTGAAAGAAGTAATGGGACGAATGATAAAGACAATATCAACAAAGATGTACAACAGTGGGAACACGAAAGTAGTCCATTAGTTTTAACGGACAGTCACGGCAAAAACATGATGAGACTATTCAAAGGAAACAAAAAATACGACGCAACATGTATTGTGAAGTCAGGAGCAACAACGAAAAACATTATTGATGTCGACTTACACGATAAAATGAGGGGAAAAAAGAATACATTGTGTGTATAGCGGGTACAAACGATATTGCAAAAAAATTAAGCAAATAACTGCCTAATGGAACTGAAAAAGTTCCTGGAACGCAATAAACAAGGTAATAGGATAATTGCAACTTTACCACACCGATATGATCTATTGTATCACTTGTGTCAACAACTAACATTAAAATATAATAAATGTGTTCTTTGTTTGGAATATGTAGCGTCCTTGATATAGGCAAACTGGACAGGTGTCAGCATACCGAACACGGAATCATCTAAATTACGAAGGAAAAAACTTTGTGTGTAAAATGATAAATGAAATCATTGCGAACAGAGAGAGAGTGAACAGCAAAATTCCATGTACCAGTACGGAACCAGTCTCAGTAGCAGAAGAAACAGCATCGTTGAAAGCAGCACAATCATCAGTGCCCGTCCTACATGCAACAGAAATCAAGCCCAGCGTTTTTTTTATCGTGAGTAATACTAGAGAAAAGGATTCGTTGCGTGTAACATCTCTCTCGTGAGTTCAATATGAGTCTTCCACACCTCAAGCAATTCTATCAACTAGTGTACTGAGTAAAGCCACTCCTAACAAACAATATGTAAATGCAAGGGTGATCAAAAATCAGACTTTGTTGTCTTTATTGCACCAAAATATATGTAGTGTCAAGAATATAATAGACTAGTTACTAATAAATTTAAAACACGAGTGTGAAAGTGAGCCTGATATACCGTGTTTCTCAGAACATCATGTTATGAGTAGAATCTACATGCTACAAATTGAGAACTTTAGTTTAGCTGCACATTAGTCTAGATCTATAATGAGACAAGGTGGAGTTGCAATATTTGCACAAAACAATGTAGTGTATAAATCTCTAGATTTAAGCAAATACAGTGATAAGCAGCATTTTGAGGTGTATGGCATTGAGTTAACAGCAAACAGTGCAACAGTTATTGTACTGGCTATTTACAGGCCACCTGCTGGAAATCTGAATGTATTTCTGAGACTTATAGAATCACTTCTGTCCCGCCTATGTAGGAAAACTAAATCAACCATTGTGATGGGGGACTTCAACGTGGACTTCTTTACAGAAAATAGAAACAAAACAGACTTTAAATACCTGATGTACTCTTACAACTTATTAGCAGTGGTGGACACAATTTATAAACGATGTTTTGTGAGTAGAATAAAATTTCCAATGGTAAACTTAACTGCTTTTTCGACGTTATTTTACCAGCTAACTAAAAATAGGAAAGCCTTGAACCCTTTCCACTAAATTTAGTTAGTATTAAGATTCTTTTACAGGGAGTGCAGTGGAGCTGACGCAGATCATTTAGTATTTGGTTATATCATCGCTAGTCTCACTGAACTCTTCTGAATTCTACATGTCATGTGTGGTCTGGCGTCTCCTTACCAGCAACAGGTCCCAGGTTCAAACTAGTCAATTCCCTAAAAAACACGCTCAGAGCGTCGTTGCGCGAAAGTGGTAGGGAGACACAATATAGAACAATCAGACACCACCATGAAAGTTTAGAAAGCAGCTGCTGTGGCTATTAATTACTTAAAAATGGAAGACATTAAGGACATCATACTCCAGGAACACGGTATAAAACATAACAACATTGCATGTCCTTTAATTCACATTACAGTAAATGACGTAAAATTTACGGCAGTAGTTGACTCTTGAAGTCCCATATCAGTAATTAGTGAAACAGCTTTTAGCAGATGCAACAAATCGAACGATTGCCCCACACTTCCTTTACGTACGATTAAATTACATGGTACAATTATAGGAAAAAGTGTCGATGTACGCCAACAAACCAACTTAGAATTTTTTTGTCAAAGCCAGATTCACTATGAACATTCTTATCACTCCACTATTGTCAAGAGAAATTATACTGAGAGTAGACTTTTTGGATGAATACAAAACAATCTTAAACTTTCACTATGCTGAAATAAGTTTAGAGAAAGAAGGTAAGTCAATAGCTTTGAAATTTGGAGATTGGCTCTCAAACCATGACGAGAAAATTAATCGTATTTACCTCTTTTTAGACAACAGGTCGGAACTCTCGACGGAACTTGACACTAACAATCACTCTGCAAGTATTGACAGGGATGATATCGACAGCGTATTTGATACTAATGAGTTAATTCAGAATAAAATTCAAACAGTTGAGAATTGTAATGACACTGATAGGCAGGACCTTTTTGAGATTTTAAGCACATTCACAGTTTTTACTCATAAAACAGGATCAATCAAGGGATTTCAATACGAATTTCGGGTTTGTGAGCATTCTAAATCTTGTGTTATACCATACTTAATTCTGGCACATTATGGAGACCATGTTAGAACAGAAATAAATTCTATGCTAGACGAGGCCATTATTGAGCCTGCAGCAAGCTCATACAACAATTCATTACATGTTGTTGAGAAGAAAAGTGGATCGATCAGGCCTGTCTTAGATTCGAGACAAAAAATCCTATCATCATTCCTGAAACAGACAGGCCGCAAACGTTGGAAGAACTTCATCAAAATTTTAATGGTCTTTGTTTCGACGTTTGTTATCAATTTCGGAAACTTCCTTTCGGTTTGAACATTTCTTTGGCAGCATTCATTCGTGGGCTAAATTCCATATTACCTGAGTTCTTAAAAAGTCACATCACCTTAAAAAGTGGACGATATTCTAATAGCAGAAGCCTCATGGGAACAACATAATAGCATCCTCAACAGAGTGCTACGTATTTTTGCAGGATCTGGAATTACAGTTAACTTAGAAAAGTTTGAATTCGGTAGGAGAAAGGTGAATTTTTGGGACACATTATTTCTTCTGAAGGCATACAGCCTGATCCTGAAAAGTTAGAAGCAATCAGAGCCATTCCAGTTCCATCCACAAAAAAACAAGTCCACAGATTTCTAGGTCTCAAAAATTTTTATCGTCGTTTTCTGAATATGCAAATTCCAGTGACACCTAAACTTTGTTCTCTCACTGGAAAAAATACTGTTTGGAGCTGAGACAAACAGGCATATTTAATTCTTTGAAAGAAGCGCTACTTAACGCACCGATACTAGCTCACCCCCATCTATCACAAGATTTCTGCCTTAGCACGGATTCTTCTAAGGTCGGTTTTGATGCCCATTTATTTGAAGAAGCCATAGAAAATGATACTACTATTCAGAAAACCATTGCTTTTGCTAGCTCTGTGCTAACAAAATCTGAAAAAATTATTCTGTTACTGAATTAGAGGCTTTAACTATCGTTTGGGCATTTGACAAATTCCTTTTCTTTCTTTCTGATAAACACGTAAAAGTATACAGTGATCATCGTGCATTAGAATTTCTTATGTCTTCAAAATTAGATCATGACAGGTTAAAACGTTGGGCATTGTTTCTGCAAGAATTCCACTTCACAATAGTCTACATTCCCGGCAAGGAGAACATTGTTGCGGATTCACTATCACGTGCACCGTCTGGGCTTGAGAAAAATAACACAGAAGACAACCTCGAGAAAAATTTCCGTATTCTTTACATTCAGGAAGTCGCCTTTGAAAACTTCATTACCACATCTTTAAAGGACATTGCTCACGGACAAGATAAAGATCCGATTTGGAATGACATCAAAAGTAAATGGCATGAAAAGACACAGACACAGTTTTGGCATTATTGTCTGGTCACAAACAACATACAAAATATCCAAATAAAAGGTGAGGTCCTACTTGTGAGCAATCAAAAAACAGCTGCACACACATTAAACAAACATTTTTAACAGTAACAGAAAAAATAGGTTTACAAGGCTCCATGAACCAAGCTATCAATGTTTTGAAGCCAGAGTACCTAGCTCAGTACAACACATCAAGGTAACAACAGTCACTGTTCAAAAAATTGAAAGTGTTATTAAATCTCTGAAAAGTAAAAACTCTACTGGGACTGACAAAATTTGTAAGAAATTGTTAAAATACTGCTGCAGGCATGTAAGTTAACTCCTTTGCCATATTTTTGATACATCACTTAAGCAAGGAATTGTTCCTGAGAGGCTTAAGTATGCAGTTGTAAAAGTGCTGTATAAGACGGGAGATAAGACGGATGCTGCTGATGCAGCCAGTATAACTACTGACAAGTTTTTCAAAGGTTTAAGAGAAACTAATGCATGCCACGATAGTTAAGCATCTCAGGGATCAAAATATCCTCAGTAAAAGTCAGTTTTGGATTTCAGAAAGTTTTGTGAACAGAAGATGAAATATTTGAATTTTCTAGCAAGGTCTTGGAATCTGTCAACAAAAAACTAAAGGTGATCGGGATTTTTTTGACCTAACAAAAGATTCATTTATAAAAAGTTGCACATCTCGGTATAAGTGGTTCATCAGGGAAATGGCTTGACTCATACCTGTCAAACAGGAAACAGAAATCTGTAACAGACAGTCAAAATGGAGTCCCGTCATCTTCAGAATGGAGTACCATCACATGTTTAGTGCCCCAAGGCTCAGTTCTGGGCCCTCTACATTTTATTATCTTTATAAATGATCTGCCTCTCTGTATGGAACATTGTAGATTCCCCATTTCTGCTCATGACACTACACTAGTTATTGATAATTGACTAGATAAACTTGAGGAGACAGTAAATAAGGTTTTAAGTGAAACAGCAAACTGGTTTAACATTAATGGACTTTCTCTAAATTACACGAAACAAACTACGTTCAGTTCCACACAACACTCAAAGATGAAGGGATAGTAGTAAAAATAGGTGAGCAGGTGACAACCAGGTCGATACCTCAAAATACCTAGGTTTGCATACTGACAGCAAATTGAACTGGTCAAACCACATCCTGGATCTAAGCAAAAGATCGAGTTCAGCAACTTACACATTACATATTGTTTCTTGTTATAAAAGTATGGAAACCATGAAGTCAGCCTATTATGGTCATTATGGAATATGGAATTATATTTTTGGGTAATGAGTCACTGGCTAAAAAAGTACTGTGTGCACAAAAAAGAGCCATAAGGATCATGTGTGGAATCCATCCTAGAGCCACATGCAGGAATCTTTTTAAGAAACGTGGAATCCTTACAACCACTGCACAATATATATTCTCTTTGATGTGCTTTATGAGGGAAAAAAATCCTTTTAAAGCTGAATAACGCGTATCATAGTCATGAGACGAAAAGAAAACATGATATCCACTGTGAACAGGCAAGTATGGTACAGAAAGGAGTCCATTCCACTGGCTGTAAGATTTTTAACGCCCTACATTCAAGAATTAAGTGTTTGGTAGAAGATGAGCTCTTGTTTAAAAAGCTTTAAGGAAGTTCCTATTACAAGTATCATTTTATACGATAGAAGAGTTCCTGAACTACAGTATTTAGCATTTCTCGTATTGTTAAATGCAAACATATGCCCAAATCTACATATGTAAGCCTGCCAATTTTTAATGCAAGCACATATTTTGAAATATTTATTTTCTGTGACACTTATTATTTTGTAATATTTATTTATCTCTTAAAAACAGATTTTCTGTAGTCGAACCTAAGTTACTGTTTACTGTAAGATGAAATCATTTTGTTTTTATGTGCTACCATAGATTTCTAACACGTTCCATATCCTGTGTTACTCTCATAACATGGATCACCAGAACAAGAAATAAATAAATAAAAATAAAAATCCTGGCACAGATAATCATAACTGTAAACTCTTGATGCTGATTAACTGGAGAGTGGCAGGGTGCTATCCTATAAAGCCGTCTTGTGGAGGAATACCTAGAACTTATTGACAATGCCATGTAGCTTACGAGGCGAGCAAGTGCCGATGATAACAGCGCTGTATCTGGCGAATGTGGAGCCACCAGATACCACAACAGTTGCTGCAGGCGCCAAGGAGAGAGGGCAAGTGCGGCACAGCGCTGTGTTGCTGGTGGCTGCATCGAAAGGCTCCACATACAATTGCCAGATTCCTCTTGGCTATGATGGAGATGGCGGAGAAATCTCACTGTACAGTTTGCGGCTGTGATTTAGGCGACAGCTGGCAGTACTGCAGATTTTAATTGCGGCCGAGAACAGCTTTAAATCACTAAATCCATAAATAAATTTTGTATTTCCACTTCACTGTAATATTTACACCCAATGACTGAAGCAAAAAATTGTCAATATACTGAAATGAAAAGTATTTGTTATGCAGTAATATGTGCCTCAGCAAGTCAATATTCTCAATTAAATACTTTTTCGAATACATTTAGTCACTTTAAATTTTGATTTACAGCAGCTCTGACAAGATGGCGGACGTTATTTGTGCTGACGTTTTGCTGCATGTGTTTGTCGACAAAGAGTTTTATTACGATTTATCTCACTGTATCATGAGTTTCTACAGCTGAGTTACTTTATTACAAATGAGTGATTATAAAGAATATCTGAATGCTGTAATCAGATTTCTGTCATGTAATTTAAGAACTTATAGCCTTTTCACAAATCTTTTATTTAATTATTTAACGACTAAGTCCATTATTTTAACATGGCATAACTACACAAATATGTAAACAAACGACTCAAGACCTACACTGTCGAATTAATGAAAGTGGAATGGGAGTAGATCCACCTAATGGCAGTTACTGAAGGTTGTAAGTGTTGGTAGGGGAAGTGACTTCGTGTGAGAAAGATTGTTAAATGCGTTTTTTAAGTTTTTCGTACCTTAAACATAAGTTGATATGAGAGTGTGCTAACAAGGAGTTTCCTGGTGTAAGTTGACTTATGTGAGTGGTGGTGGGGGCATGTCTGTGTAAGTAATTCATGGTTATAGAAAGCCAACTTTATAGCGAAAAACGCTAATTTTATCTTCTACATCTAACTCTGCAACTCATAGTGAACTGCATGACAAGAATGATTGTTTGAATGCCTCTGTGTGTGCAGTAATTATTCTAATCTTATCCTCTTGATCCCTATGTGTGCGATATATATTGGGGATTGCAGTATATTCTACAATCATCATCTACAGCCAGTTCTTGAAAGTTTGTTAACAGACTTTCTCAGCATAATTTACATCTATCTTCAAGTGTCTTCCAGTTCAGATTCTTCAGTATCTCTGTGGCACTCTCCCATAGATCAAACAAATCTGTGACCATTTATGCTGCTCTTCTCTGTATATGTTCAATATACCTCATTAGTCCAATTTGGTACAGATCCCTTAACTTGCGCAATATTCTCAGATAGGTTTCTCAAGTGACTTGCTGACTGACAGCTGGTTTGTTTCAGGAGCAGTTTCCAGGTATATCAACAACACCTGTCGGCAGCTAAGGATTTCAGTTAGACATCATTTAAACTTAATTATGTTTGTCAAATGTTTGACTGTGTACACCAATGATTGAGACATTTGTCAGATACAGTGTGATTGACCTATTTGGGGGAAATTTTGATTTACAACAGCTCTGACAAGATGGCGGACGTTATTTGTGTTGACATTTACCGCACATGTGTATCGAGAAAGAGTTTAATTATGATTTATCTCACTGTATCAGGAGTTTCCACATCTACAAAAACTATGATGAAGGGCAAAAATGAAATAACACTTTCAGTTACAACAATGAACCGTGTTGTGCCTATTACACAGGAATAGGTCAAGAAGGAAATCTGTAGGCCTATTCTATGTACAACATACAAGAGGAGAACAATAAAAAATTGAAGCTCACTGGTTCTTCTACAGGCAATGTATATTTTCCCATGTTGTTGAATTTTAATGAACTGTCATTACAGGACCAAGGACAAGAAAATAAATTTTTACCTACTAGGGTCTTATTTTTCAATGTGAGGGCAAAATAACTCGTTTATTAAAATTTTGGCTGTCCATTCAGAGAAAGTTGGTTTAATCATCAGTTTCTGAGCAGCATTTTTTTAGCATATTTTCATGAGCATGATCATTGCCACCTTTACATAAGGCAGTGTCGTGAGAAGTGGCAACACCGTGAAGATGGCCTACTGAAATGATGCAGTTCTATGTACATTGTAAATGTTTGGCTTTGTTTGCTGTGAGTTATGGTGCTGTTGTTACAGTAAACTGTATCTCTGTAAGTCTTAAGATGGATGCCCAGTTTATATAGGTGAGTTTACTGACTGATAAATTTTCATAGAAACGAAGTGTAGTGTGTAGAAGACATACCAAATAGGGTTAACAGGTGATATTCAACATATACAGAGAGGGGCAGCACGAATGGCCACAGGTTTGTTTGAGCCATGGAAGAGTGTCATAGAGATGTTGAAGGACGTAAACTGGAAAACTCTTGAAGACAGGCATAACCTATTACAAGAAAGTCTATTAACAAAGTTTCAAGAACTAGCTTTAGATGATAATTTCCGGAATATACTAAAGTCTCCTAAATATCACTCACATAGGGACGTGAGGATACGATTAGAATAATTTCTGCATGCATAGAGGCATTCAGTCATTCTTCCTGTGCTCCATACGAGGTCTGTCTGAAAAAAAATTCCGGAACTTTCTCCACAAAATTTTTCTACGCTTACGCTTTACTTATTGTACATGGTCTACTTCGAAATACTTTCCTCTTGATACATGGCTCCCTTGAGCTACCGAAGCACGACTCACGCCCGGTACTCACAGCTTTACTTTACAGAGCACTTGCCCGCGAAAGGCAAAGGTCCCGAGTTCGAGTCTCGGTCGGGCACACAGTTTTAATCTGCCAGGAAGTATGATATCAGCGCACACTCCGCTGCAGAGTGAAAATCTCATTCTGGAAACATCCCCCGGGCTGTGGCTAAGCCATGTCTCCGCAATATCCTTTCTTTCAGGAGGGCTAGTTCTGCAAGTTTCGCAGGAGAGCTTCTGTAAAGTTGGGAAGGTAGGAGACGAGGTACTGGCAGAAGTAAAGCTGTGAGTACTGGGCGTGAGTCGTGCTTCGGTAGCTCAGATGGTAGAGCACTTGCCCGCGAAAGGCAAAGGTCCCGAGTTCGAGTCTCGATCGGGCACACAGTTTTAAACTGCCAGGAAGTGTCATATCAGCGCACACTCCGCTGAAGAGTGAAAATCTCATTCTGCAAACATCCCCCAGGCTGTGGCTAAGCCATGTCTCCGCAATATCCTTTCTTTCAGGAGTGCTACTTCTGCAAGTTTCGCAGGAGAGCTTCTGTAAAGTTGGGAAGGTAGGAGACGAGGTACTGGCAGTAGTAAAGCTGTGATACCAGGCGTGAGTCGTGCTTCGGTAGCTCAGATGGTAGAGCACTTGCCCGCGAAAGGCAAAGGTCCCGAGTTCGAGTCTCGGTCGGGCACAAAGTTTTAATCTGCCAGGTAGTTTCATATCAGCGCATACTCCGCTGCAGAGTGAAAATCTCATTCTGGCAGTCATAAAGTGTTTGTTTGTATTGTTGCTCTGGTAAATTTTGTATAGCTTGTGGAAGTTTGTTAAATAATTTGTGGCCAATAAGTTCATAACTGTTAACTGATTTTGACAGTCTGTGGTAGGGCGTATAGATATCTACATCTACATCTACATCCACACTCCGCAAGCCACCTGATGGTGTGTGGCGGAGGGTACCCTGAGTACTTCTATCGGTTCTCCCTTCTATTCCAGTCTCGTATTGTACGTGGAAAGAAGGATTGTTGGTATGCTTCTGTGTGGGCTCTAATCTCTCTGATTTTATCCTCATGGTCTCTTCGTGAGATATACATAGGAGGGAGCAATATACTGCTTGACTCTTCGGTGAAGGTATGTTCTCGGAACTTTAACAAAAGCCTGTAACGAGCTACTGAGCGTCTCTCCTGCAGAGTCTTCCACTGGAGTTTATGTATCATCTCCGTAATGCTTTCGTGATTACTAAATGATCCAGTAACGAAGCGCGCTGCTCTCTGTTGGATCTTCTCTATCTCTTCTATCAACCTTATCTAGTGCGGATCCCACACTGCTGAGCAGTATTCAAGAAGTGGGCGAACAAGCGTACTGTTACCTACTTCCTTTGTTGTCGGATTGCATTTCCTTAGGATTCTTCCAATGAATCTCAGTCTGGCATCTGCTTTACCGACGATCAACTTTATATGATCATTCCATTTTAAATCACTCCTAATGCCTACTCCCAGATAATTTATGGAATTAACTGCTTCCAGTGGCTGACCTGCTATTTTGTAGCTAAATGATAAGGGATCTATCTTTGTATGTATTCGCATCACATTACACTTGTCTACATTGAGATTCAATTACCATTCCGCGCACCATGTGTCAATTCGCTGCAGATCCTCCTACATTTCAGTACAATTTTTCATTGTTGCGACCTCTCGATACACCACAGCATTATCTGCAAAAGCCTCAGTGAACTTCCGATGTCATCCACCAGGTCATTTATGTATATTTTGAATAGCAACGGTCCTATGACACTCCCCTGTTGCGCACCTGAAATCACTCTTACTTTGGAAGACTTCTCTCCATTGAGAATGACATGCTGCGTTCTGTTATCTAGGAACTCCTCAATCCAATCACACAATTGATCTGATAGTCCCTATGCTCTTACTTTGTTCATTAAACGACTGTGGGGAACTGTGTCAAACACCTTGCGGAAGTCAAGAAACACGGTATCTACCTGTGAACCCGTGTCTAAGGCCCTCTGAGTCTCGTGGACGAATAGCGCGAGCTGGGTTTCACATGACCGTCTTTTTCGAAACCCATGCTGATTCCTACAGACTAGATTTCTAGTCTCCAGACAAGTCGTTATACTCGAACATAATACGTGTTCCAAAGTTCTACAACTGATCGACGTTAGAGATATAGGTCTATAGTTCTGCACATCTGTTCGACATCCCTTCTTGAAAACGGGGATGACCTGTGCCCTTCTCCAATCATTTGGAACGCTACACTCTTCTAGAGACCTACAGTAGACCGCTGCAAGAAGGGGGGCAAGTTCCTTCGCGTACTCGGTGTAAAATCGAACTGGTATCCCACCAGGACCAGCGGCCTTTCTTCTTTTGAGCGATTTTAATTGTTTCTCTATCCCTCTGTCGTCTATTTCGATATCTACCATTTTGTCAACTGTGCGACAATCTAGAGAAGGAAGCACAGTGCAGTCTTCCTCTGTGAAACAGCTTTGGAAGAAGACATTAAGTATTTCGGCCTTTAGTCTGCCATCCTCTGTTTCAGTACCATTTTGGTCACAGAGTGTCTGGACATTTTGTTTTGATCCACCTACCACTTTGACATAGGACCAAAATTTCTTAGGATTTTCTGCCAAGTCAGTACATAGAACTTTACTTTCGAATTCGTTGAAAGCCTCTCGCACAGCCCTCCTCACACTACATTTTACTTCGCGTAATTTTTGTTTGTCTGCAGGACTTTGGCTATGTTTATGTTTGCTGTGAAGTTCCCTTTGCTTCCGCAGCAGTTTTCTAACTCGGTTGTTGTACTACGGTGGCTCTTTCCCATCTCTTACGATCTTGCTTGGCACATACTCATCTAACGCATATTGTACGATGATTTTGAACTTTGTCCACTGATCCTCAACACTATCTGTACTTGAGACAAAACTTTTGTGTTGAGCCGTCAGGTACTCTGTAATCTGCTTTTTGTCACTTTTGCTGAACAGAAAAATCTTCCTACCTTTTTTAATATTTCTATTTACGGCTGAAATCATCGATGCAGTAACCGCTTTATGATCGCTGATTCCCTGTTCTGCATTAACTCATTATAATAGTTCGGGTCTGTTTGTCACCAGAAGGTCTAATATGTTATCGCCATGAGTCGGTACTCTGTTTAACTGCTCAAGGTAGTTTTCAGATAAAGCACTTAAAAATATTTCACTGGATTCTTTGTCCCTGCCACCCGTTATGAACGTTTGAGTCTCCCAGTCTATATCCGGCAAATTAAAATCTCCACCCAGATCTACTCGAAATATTTTCCAAATTATTCTTCAGGTGCTGAGCCACAACAGCTGCTGAGCCCGGGGGCCTACTGAGACTTCCAATTACCATGTCTGAGCCTGCTTTAACCATAACCTTCATCCAAATCGTTTCACAATTCGAATCTCCGTCAATTTTCTTCGATACTATTGCACTTCTTATCGCTATAAACACGCCTCCCCCTTCACTGTCCAGCCTGTCTCTGCGGTATACATTCCAATCTGAGTTTAGGATTTCATTAGTGTTTACATGTGGTTTCAGCCAACTTTATGTCCCTAGTACTATATGGGCGTTGTGACCGTTTATTAATGAGAGCAGTTCTGGGACCTTTCTATAGATGCTCCTGCAGTTTACTATTAGCACATTAATATTGTTATTCCCTGTTGCATTTTGCCTACTCCTACCTTGCCGCGGCTCAGGAGACGTCTTGTCGGGCCTACGGAGGGAATTCTCTAACCTAAAAAAAACCCATGTGCACTCCACACGTACTCCGCTACCCTTGTAGCCGCTTCCGGCGTGTGGTGCACGCCTGACCTATTCAGGGGGACCCTACATTTCTCCACCCGATAACGCAGGTCGAGAAATTTGCACCCCAGCTCTCCGCAGAATCGTCTGAGCCTCTGGTTTAAGCCTTCCACTCGGCTCCAAACCAGAGGACCGCGATCGGTTCTGGGAACGATACTACAAATAGTTAGCACTAATTCCACCCCGGGAGCGAGGCTTTCCGCCTTCACCAACTCCGCCAACCGCCTGTACGAACTGAGGATGACCTCTGAACCCAGACGGCAGGAGTCATTGGTGCCGACATGAGCAACAATTTGCAGTCGGGTGCACCCAGTGCTCTCTATCGCCGCCGGTAGGGCCTCCTCCACATCTCGGATGAGACCCCTCGGCAAGCAGACAGAGTGAACACTGGCCTTCTTCCCCGACCTTTCCGCTATTTCCCTAAGGGGCTCCATCACCCGCCTAACGTTGGAGCTCCCAGAAACTAATAAACCCCTCCCCTCGTGTACCTGCTCGGACCTTGCTGAAGGAGCAGCCACTTGTCCACTCACAGTCAGAGCGGGCGATGCCACACGGCCAGCCTCCACATTGACCCTCCGCATCGTGCGCCGCGAACGCCGCAGAACCCACCACTCCCCTTGGGGAGAGGGTGGCCCAACCGTGCCCGGTACCCGCGAAGATGTCTCGACAGCAGGGACAGTGGGTGAAGCATGTAACACCTGGGGTGTACCTTGCGACGCACCAGACTCCCCACTGCCGCCACACTCCGAGGCAGCAGCCTGAATACGGCTGACCGCGGTCATCAACACGCTCAGCTGTTCGCGAAGAGTGGCCAGCTCCTCCTGCGTCCGTACACAGCAGTCACGCATCATATCCATCCTAAGGAATCAATTTAATGAAGAGACTTAATCAACTTTTAACTAGACTGCTAATTCACTAAAGGCGGCTGATTGTTGACTAAACTGTGATTGCTAACCACTTTTAGTAGGAAACAATGAAAATAGCACTACCTGTCTCTGGACTGTATTCAAAACAAACACTTTCACTACTAGCACTATGATTGACTAAAGGGACTCTCTCTGACTGTATTCAAAACAAACAAGAAATCTATGGAACACTATTACTAGCACTCGACAATTAAAGCTTCCTAAAAGCAAAAACACACGGAAGAAGAAGTCACAAGGAAGAAAAATACAGTTAATACTTAAATTAAGGTAGATCGCTGCACAGCAGACGTGAAGCAGACGGCGGTTAGGGCGACAGAGCTGTTTGTCCTAGTGCTGTAACAATGTATATTTGCCCTGCGTTTTACTTTAGGTAAGTTTTTTTTGTAGATTAAAACATAATAAATATATAGGTTTATTACTGTCATGACTTTTTGTTGAGTAAACAAAGGTTTACAATGAGTCTTGTATGGTGAGCCTGTAATTATCCTAATAGCTTTCTTTTGCAGCAATAGTATATCTTGCACACAAGTGGAGTTTCCCAATAAAATAATACCATAGGATATGATGCTTTGGAAAAATGAGTAGTAAGATACTCTAACTTAATTTTTAGGTACACAGTGCATTAATCGTCTTAACAAATAGATTACCCTAGACTATTTACCACTAATATACTTAATATGTGGAGTCCAGAAAAGTTTATCATCCAAATAAACCCCCAAAAATTTAACACAACTATGATCATCTGATGGAAACTTGTCTTTTAAACTAAATACCATATGCTGGGTTTTGCTTTCATTAAGCAAGAACCCATTTGCTTTAAACCAGAGTGAAACTTGCTCAGTTGTCTCTGTAACACATGTTTTAAGGATATTAAGATCATTACTGCTGTTCAGAAACGTTGTATCATCAGCATAGAGTACTGTTCTGGATTTAATAAATGATGGTAGGTCATTTATCTTTATTAGGAAAAGAAAAGGGCCCAGCACGGATCCCTGCGGAATGCCTACCTTAGCTTGTTCTATACAGGACATTTTTTTCACAACACAGATGGCTTGCTTACGGATCTGTAAATATGATCTTAATAGCTTAAGGCTGTTACCTTTAACACCATAAAAGTCCATTTTTTCGAATTGTAGTGTATATTATACACTGTCAAAGGCTTTGCTTAGGTCACAAAAAGTTACTTGAGCAAAGCATTTATCTTCAAATACTTGATGGATGTATTTAACCACATTGTCTATGGCATCAATGGTTGACAGGTTTTTCCTAAAGCCATAATGTGATCCACTTATTAATCCTATTTTATCAAAGTAAACAGGTTATTTTTGGTAAACTATGCATTCTAGAACTTTTGAAAAAACTGGGACTATGGACAGTAACTTGAGACAGAATTTTTATCTCCTTTTTTGTGTACTGGAACTACCCTAGACAGTTTAAGCTCATCAGGGAAAAAACCCTCCAGTATACACTTGTTTATACAATTTGTTAGGGGGTACACTATACAGTCTATTACTTTCTTCAGAATGTTACAAGACAGTTCATATATGTCTACACTTTCTGATGATTTTAACTGCTTCACTATTCTTAACAAAAAACCAGAAAAATTGAAGGTACTTGTGTTTGTTGATGACCTAGCAATATTTTTTCACAGTAACTGTGATGAGCTGATTTCAGGTGTAATTATAGCACTTCCTACTTCCTCAACTGATTTAATAAAAAAGTCATTAAATTCCTGGGGAGAGATATTAATTTTGTCACTTCTTTTATCTTTGGCGACACTATTTCACTATTTATTAGTGTCCATGCTGCTTTGCACTTATTTGTGGATTTCTCAATACTTCTGAAATTGTGTGCTTGCTTCGCTTCCACAACTGCTTTTTTGTACTCATTCCTAGATCTAACATAGGCTAATTGAGCATGGTTCGTTTTCAGATTTTTATAAATATTGTACAAGAACATAACTTGATTTTTCATAGTAGACAGCTCTTTTGTATACCATGTATTTTGTCTATTTGAAACTTTTGCTTTTAGGACTCTGTCAGTTACTTTGCATTTATTTACTGGTATGCAGTCATTAAAGTGTGCCAAAAATTCTTTGAGAAAACTATCAGATAGTACCTTTGCTGGCAGATAATTGCTTAGAGTATAATGTGTCTCATCATAACACAAGCCAAACCAATCTCTGTTAGAAAGGGACGTACGAAACCTGTCAATTTTCTCATCTGTGACTGGTCTAGTGACCACAAGTTCTGGGACAAGCTAATTTACATTACTCTTATCAAGAGGGAACCTACTTGTATAATTTAAAGATACTGAATCATGTTCAGAGTATGGAAATACTGTCACAAAGCATGATTCTTCTGTTGTTTTAAAATTTACAAAAAATATTGTCAAGACATGTATGTTCTCTTGTAGGCTTGTTATTGACTGAATGTAAGTTGCACTGTCTTAGTAGGTTTTGGAGTTCAGTGACAGTACGTTTTTGTGTTGTAACATCAAATTCAGCATTCACATCTCCACCTATCACAATATCATAATGTATCCATCTAGTATCTGTAAGTACATGTAACAGCAGGTCCAGTTTTTCTAAAAATACATTGGTTATACCATTAGGTGATCTATACAGGGAAATTACAACTAACTTAAAACTGTCTATTACTATACCAGCAGCTTCAAAGTTCTGTTCATCACACAGAAAATCTAGATCTAATCTATTGACTGTACCGCTAAGTGACTTGTTAACATATATTGCCACACCACCTCTTAAATGCAATGTTCTGCAGTAGCTACTGGCTAGATTATAATTTTCAAGTTCAATACATGTAAGTTCACTCTCACTAGCCCAGTGTTCACTTAAACAGAAGATATCAAACTTATTTTCTAATCCAAAGTCATTGACAATAAATTCTTTATCCCTTACTCCTTCAATGTTAAGATAACAGATCATAAAATCAAACCTGTCTTCCTTTACAGATGCACTATTTTGCTGAGAGGCTATTAAATCTCTGGCACTATTTATCTGATGGGCTTCTTCCCCTTGCTGCCTTCTACTAAAAATCATTTAGATGTAATGGAGGTACAGTTTTCCGTTTGCCCGCTACACTTGATACTGCTTCTACTCTTGGAGGTCTCTTCATTTCTTCTTGTTCATGGCATGATCTAAATGGCTGGGTCGCCACTGTAGGTAGTTCAAATGTTGCTGCATAGTGGACAGCTGGATCACCTGTTGGTACACTTGTTGCTGAATATGCTGTCACTTTTGCTGTTTCTGTTATCTTAGTTCCTGAATGAGGTATTCTACCTTTGTAACTGTAGTTAGAGCTTCTTCTCTTGCAAAGGTACATTTTTGTCCATGACGAAAATGATTTTCAGCCACTGTATGTGTAGTGATTGTTCTTGTGTTATATCTATTCCTGATAGAGAATAAAGTTCATGTAGAAGTTGACAAGGTGATCTATTGCCTAAACTGTTGTCTGCCATCAGCCCTGCAGCCTGAGTTCTGGAGAGGGGGCAAAGATTTTTTTTGAGACCCGTTTTGTTGTGGAAAAGCGAAACGTCTTTGGCGAGAATTATTTGCCATTTATTTAGGTGTGCCACAACACAATGAAACTGTATATCACTATCGATTTCGTGCTGGAAAAAATGCTTTCTGCTTGTAAGAACCAAAGCTCTGGTCTGGACGTCCAGAAAGCTTTTAATTTCATTTGTTACACTGTCCTACCTTGCGTTGTTGGCTGTAGTAGTTGTTGATGTTATTGTGTGTGTGTGTGAAGGGGGGGGGGGGGGCGGTGAGGTGGCGGCGGGGGGAGCAAGGTCAGCACTCATACTGGCGTTGAAGTCTCAGGATCATCTCTATAGGAATGCTTAGTGCAAAGGCGAGGTTGATCCACATATCCTGGATAACTCCAATAGAATCATAATTACAAGAGGTACAAGTATGAAAGATATACAACACTTCCCAGTTGCAGTCATTTGCTACATTAGATTGTTCGGTCCCCACACGCCGTTTCCGAAATTTGAGGTTACCCATCCAGACCGCAGCGAGCGCAAACTCAAGCGGCTCGCCAGAGAAAGTGACGCTAAACGTGTTCTTCTTTTGGTTTTCTCAAACCGAACAAGAGAACGATATAAAAATTGGACATGGGACAGTACTACAGAAGTGAGGGTTGAACGCGAGCCGTAGGCTGTGTAATGTCGTACGTTATAAGCTACGATAGGAGAACAACTGATACGTTGTATCTGACGCTGCGCACAACGCCCTGATTGGCTACCTTCAATGCTAATTAACTCGGAAAAGACGCAACATATCGAAAGTTTTTCTTAACATTTATTTCTCAGCACAACCTACCCTGCAGCACCTTTACAATATTTTCATACTCGTTCCGACTACTCTGTATAGACATTTTTCCAACGTCGCCATATTTCTTTCGATCGATGTGTGTGAGTATTGAGGCACA
This sequence comes from Schistocerca gregaria, assembly GCF_023897955.1. Lineage (NCBI taxonomy): Eukaryota > Metazoa > Arthropoda > Insecta > Orthoptera > Acrididae > Schistocerca > Schistocerca gregaria. The sequence goes on from NC_064923.1 coordinate 684,827,559, forward strand.
ACTGGTTATGGAACAGTATGCCCTGAACTCCATGATATGAAATAAAATAATCAAGTATGATTAATCAGTTTAGTCAGACAATTTCTTGTTTAACTAACGCCGGATCTGCAATTTGCTTGTTAAATTTTCCAAGGCTGTCATTTTTTGGGAAGCTACAGGCTCAAATTGTTTTGGTCGCAAAGAAACAAGTTTTACAACGGTTCTCGATGCCCTCATAAATATACAATTCATATCTTACAAACACTATGATCTTTGAGGGTGTCGGAAATCGGAGGGAGTGATGAACGGCAAATGTTTACATTGAAGTTGATGTAATGTTTTGTACTACGATAACTCCCATTTCGGCTGGTTTGTTATGGTTCGGATTTTGTTGTTGAACAGTGATTGGGTGTTGTGTTCTACATAGTACAAGGAGCTGCTGAGATGGCCAATTCTACAAAAGCTTCCAAGGTAGTATGATGCAATGATTTTACTTATATTTCACTGTTGAAGCTACCTATGTTTTTAATAATATAATTTTGGTTAAGAACAGACTACATAAAACTATTAGAAAGCTGGTGCTGTGGAGTGCAGCCACGGTATTTAAACACTTTTGAAAGGTACACAGAAAAGGAAACAGAATTGCCTGTGCAGTTCGCTTTCCTGCAGTATTGTAAAAGCCCGAAATGTTGGAATGTAAAGTTAATTGAAACCAAGGAAATAAACACGTCTTTTATTAACACTGCTCACTCTTGGGTCAGTAATTTGCAGCACTTGTGGGACATAATATGATACAAAGTTATGGTGCTGCAATGTTGTAAATATTTTATACGCACACCATTGAATTAATATGTAGTGCAAAAGACTCTCAATGAGAGTTCAAAAGTGGTTTACTGATATATCATTCCTGTACGTAAATGAACAAGTAAATTTGATTTTATGTGTGAGAACTGGCAGTGCACATTGGTTTTAACATAAATGTTGTGTACTTAATTGAATGTGGTCAGATGTAGGCCAGTGTTAATGGTTTGATTGAAAAATGATGGAATACCAGTTTCACTTGTTATTTAGGTGTGTTTAATTTTTTTCCTGGGCGTTTTATGAGATTATGTAAGGATAAGCTACCTTTACCTGGAACATGTAAATACATAACTCAAAAAATTCAGATACAAATTTGATAATAACAATTCTTGTGATCAGTAATTACAGGTTATGCTAACGAAGTGCAAGATATGAACAGTACCTATGCTAGTTACATCATAATATACATAATCTTTATAGAGACAGATTCAGTGTATAGAGTTTTTAATAGTTGCACATGAAATGATATGGTCTATTGTGTGATAAGTAGTGTATTTTATTGGTAAGACATCAGTTGTTAACTCATCTAAATGCCTTAATCTCGTGTAAGTTGTGATTCATAGTAATATGGCTTCTTCTGCTGGGTGAGGAGTGGGTGTGTATTGGGAATGTGATTTTGTACAAACATATTTAAAAATCTGTATTATTATGCAGAGGATGTGCATTAGAACCAACAGTAATAAAATAACAGCATTAATAGTAGGCCTACATAAAACAGTTATACTCACAGTCAAAAATTGTAGTGAACAACACATGCTAAGCAGTTATTACGACAACCAAAGAACAACAATAGAATGTCTTCTATATGACTATGTTAGATTTAAATTCACAGATTATAGTACAAAAGCACAGACAAAAATGTTTTAAAAATGTTGAGGGTTGTTAAAATATTGTGTGGACAGAGGTGTTTTAATTTCAAATTTAAGTTAGAAATCAAATTTGAGGAAATTCTTTGGGATCTACTGCTAACAAGTATGGTATGTAATGAATATTTTGGTGACTTAGGAGGCTGAGATATAAATCCCCATCCTGTCACCCATGTATATCCATACATTTCAGGCTGAAGTATATTCATAGTTTCAACTGTCAACTAATTTTCTAAACAGTTTTTCATGAGGTATACGGAAATTTTTATTAAATTATTTGCCACACATGATTTTCAGCTTATCTGTTACTCTTTCATTTGTCAAAAAATACTGTGACCATTCCTGCCACCCTTGTTTGTGTTCAATTGTTTTGCCTTCTTTGTCTGACCTGAGCCTGATCCCACACATTGCTGCAATTTCCTGTAAGTGCTTAAAAACAGTGTATTTGGTAAACAAACTGCAGTTTGCCAGTATCCTATATAAACTACTGGCCATTAAAATTGCTACACCAAGAAGAAATTCAAATGATAAATGGGTATTCATTGGACAATTATATTATACTAGAACTGACATGTGATTACATTTTCATGCAATTTGTGTGCATAGATCCTGAGAAATCAGTACCCAGAACAACCACCTTTGGCCGTAATAACGGCCTTGATACGCCTGGGCATTGAGTCAAACAGAGCTTGGATGGTGTGTACGGGTACAGCTGCCCATGCAGCTTCAACATGATACCACAGTTCATCAAGAGTAGTGATTGGCGTATTGTGGTGAGCCAGATGCTCAGCCACCATTGACCAGACGTTTACAATTGGTGAGAGATCTGGAGAATGTGGTGGCCATGGCGGCAGTCGAACATTTTCTGTATCCAGAAAGGCCTGTACAGGACCTGCAACATGCGGTCGTGCATTATCCTGCTGAAATGTAGGGTTTCACAGGGATCGAATGAGGGGTAGAGCCACGGGTCATAAGACATCTGAAATGTAACGTCCACTGTTCAAAGTGCTGTTAATGCGAACAAGAGATGTCCGAGACGTGAACCAATGGCAACCCATACCATCACGCCGGATGATACGCCAGTATGGCGATGACGAATGCCCGCTTTCAATGTGCATTGACCGCTAGGTCGCCAGACACAGATGTGACCATTGTGATGCTGTAAACAGAACCTGTATTCATCCGAAAAAATGACGTCTTTGCCATTCGTGCACCCAGGTTCGTCGTTGAGTACACCATCGCAGGCACTCCTGTCTGTGATGCAGTGTCAAGGGAAACCACAGCCATGGTCTCCGAGCTGATAGTCCATGGTGCTGCAAATGTTGTCGAACTCTTTGTGCAGGTTGTTATTGTCTTGCAAACGTCCCCATCTGTTGACTCAGGGATTGAGATGTGGCTGCACGATCCATTACAGCCATGTGGATAAGATGCCTGTCATCTTGACTGCTAGTGATACGAGGCCGTTGGGATCCAGCACGGCATTCCATATTACCCTCCTGAACCCACCGATTCCATATTCTGCTAACAGTCATTGGATCTCGACCATCACGAGCAGCAATGTCGCTATATGATAAACCACAATCGCGATAGGCTACAATCCGACCTTTATCAAAGTTGGAAACGTGATGGTACGCATTTCTCCTCCTTACAAGAGGCATCACAACAACGTTTCACCAGGCAACGCCGGTCAACTGCTGTTTGTGTATGAGAAATCGGTTGGAAACTTTCCTCATGTCAGCATGTCGTAGGTGTCGCCATTGGTGCCAACCTTGTGTGAATGCTCTGAAAAGCTAATCATTTGCATATCACAGCATCATCTTCCTGTCGTTTAAATTTCGCATCTGTAGCATGTCATCTTCGTGGTGTAGCAGTTTTAATGACCAGTAGTGTATAAACAAAAACTGCTATTTCGGTTACCTACACGTGGGCTTATGTGAGGATTCCACTTCACTTATCTGTCCATTGTTACTTCAATTACAAGTCATTTTATAAATGAAACTCATTTCTTATACAGTTCAGTGATATTATGTTTCTACATCCTATAAGACGTACAGCACTGTGTTACAAAGTAGTTATGAGTCATTGCCTTTGTCTGACATTTTCTCAAGTTCTAATGGGGTAACACTATTTTTCTAAGGAGATAATATTTCCTCGTAGATAACTGTTTGATATACAAAAAACTGAGATGGCTCAAACTTCTTTCCAATGAATCATTCATATGTAATATGAACATCAATGGTCCTGTTGCATTTCTCTAACACTGCTTTCGCTTCTGCATTTATAGATGACACTCTATTGGGGATACAATGTTGAATTCTGAATGGTAAGAAATTTCCAGTCTAATTGTGATTCTGGCTAATCAGTCCATAAAAATGTCTCATATGTGATCGGTGTCATTGAATCCACCTAGTTACCCTCTGTCCATAAGCATCAAGACATTGCTCATGGGAAAACATGATTAAGGATTAACATGACAGGCATATCTGACATAAAAAATAAAAATGAAAAACACTCAGAAATATTCAGCATGTAAGCTGCTTAACAACATGTACAAATAAATTTGCAATGTGAAAGTAAAATGACTTGTTCCACATAACTACAATTTATTGTGGAAAATTATCAGTGGAACTAACTACATACTGGTGGACACAGATAACGTCATTTTGTTCCAGATAAATTGATCCCTGAAAACATTCTAGAATTCTAGTATAAAGGGAAATGAGTGACAGCATGTTTTTAGACGGGTGTGATCTGTGCTCTTTTCCAATTGGTGGTAAGTTTTCTTACTCAAGTTGTATTATGGTCAAGAGTGGATTTAATCAAATTTGTATATAACTTGACAGGCACACTGTTAGGCCCTGGGAGATTTAAACCTTTTTAACACTACTAGTGCTACTTACTATGTCACTTATACACACATTGATACAGCAGCTGAATGCTGGAAGCTATCCTTAATTTTTCTTTGATGGAACAAATAGTGAGATCCATTACATTTTTGGCATACTACCACATACATTCTGTTTTGTCTCCTTATATTTCTGCTGTATAACTTTCAACCAAAACATTAGGAGAATAAGTATAATTTAAGTGTCTGCATTCCTGAAATTTAAAGGAGCAGTCATCCCAAAATGCAATGATTGACGGATCAAGTCAGAATTCAATATTTTGGCCTTTTTTTCCGATGAACATTGGTCGCTGTCTGGTTGTGAAGTATCCACACAGAAATTTCTGTGCTCATAGGGCTTTCAGAGAAGCACCATGATAGTGTTGTATTCCAGTACTTATTGTAGTTTCACACATTGTCCTACTTGTCCTTTTGGTTAATGTTAGGCCTAATCTATATTTATATTTGTGTTAAACTTTGTAGCTGTAGTGCAGTTAACATCATTTCTTAAAGAAACTTCCTGGTATTGATTCTATGTCAAAGTGGGTCTGTATTCTGCCAGGTGTATATGTAAGTATGTGGAGTTTAACTGACTCTTCACTTGGGCCACAGTCCCACCAAATGTTCTTTGCCCAAAGTGAATGATTCTGGTAGCTGCCTGAGAAATGACGTAGCCTCTACCAAGTCCGTTTTAACGAACTTTATGACATTTTTGTTTATTTTTGTAGCCCTGTGTGCCTTGGTGCTCATTGTAGATACAGATTCGTCTTGATCAGTGAGCCAAGTCTCAATGTGAACATACTCAAAACAATATAGTATGAAACATACGTACAAATAGATATGACCAGTCACTTATTTGGTCACAGCTGTCTGTAGTTATATGTAATTTAATATACAGCCATAATGTTAAGTGATATCTATGATGGACAAGCTCAATTTGAAGTAAGCCCATAGATCACCTTGTTTGTTGCTTATGATGAACAGTGTTGTGAACGATCTGTTCTGTGCAGTTTTTTGGAAGCTTTTTTGTATTGTTAATGTGTACATTGGAGTGCTTCGATTATTCCATATATTTTAAGTATAGATTTGGCGTTTTAGCTTCTTCTGCTCCCAAAACTCTTTCAGCTTTCTGATGTGGCTGACCTTCTTTCATCAGCTATGTTACTTTGTTTTGGTTTAAGCCTTATATCTCTGTTCCAAAGAATTGTCTGTTTTGTTGCATTGTTATTTGTAACTCTTATAATCATCCTGGACTTCTTTAAACCAGTTATTCTTGGTTTTATTTTTTCAAAAGTAGTTGAATAATTTTTGGTAGTCTTGATATATGGCAGAACACTTTGTTAAGTTGATTACTGATCTGATGATTCTTTGCTCTACTTTCTCGAGTTTGTCTGTTGTTGATTTGGTGTTCAACTTAAATAGTGTTTCAGTCGCATATGTTGCTCCAGGTTTAACAATGCTGTGGTAGTACTTGATTTTGGTGTTCACTAAGAGAGGAACCAAAATGCAGAGGTCGTTCTGAGTAACGTGCCTGTCTTCATTTATGGTTTTATTGTCGATAACAAGTTGCCACTTGGAATCTCACAGCCATTAAAAATCTCCAAGTATTTAAACACAAAATGAAAGAATACCTCATTAGCCACTCCTCCTACAGTTTATCTGAATATTTGGATTCACGAATGTAAATTCTCCTGTCTAATACTTACATTGCATTGTTCCTGATTTTGCCATTATAAAGACTGCTAGTTGTGATCTGTGTAAAGTTAAAATGCTTTGTTTGAAATATTAGATAATAGTACCAGCTGAGTAGTATCAGAGGAGTAGTACTGGTTCTTTCTTTTTTTAAATTCTAACACACATGAACAATATAATCTGGGAGTAAATAATTTAATTATTAGTTTGGGTACATTAGCACTTGTCATAATTTGTTTCTAGTATACTTTACAGAAGTAGCCAGCAATGGTTGCTTCTGCCTGTATAACTTGACCCGTTACACATCCCATCATTAGAGGACTGATGGAAAATGGTGTATGAATGAATGAATGAATGCCACTTCGTGACTGTCTTGTCAGAAATTTATGATCACCCACTTCTTTGTTTCTCATAAATACAACCAGCTATAAACACTACGCCACTTGCAAACACTTTTGACATCCATACACAACTCTCTATCAATTGAAGCATAATTTTGGTTGTTTCTCAACACCTTTTGCATTCAAAACCTAAACAACTACACAAAAGTTGCACTTGGCAGGAGTGTCTATTGGGAGCTCTCTTCCCAATGGCTGCCAAGCCAACACTGAGTATACCAGCAAGGTGTGTATGTGCATGTGTTTGTTTGGAAATGTGGGAAGCACCATTTGCAACATCACATGGAAATAGCTGTGTAACAGTTTTTCTACGTCCACATAATTTTCGAAGACTTTTCATTTTGTATTACTCTTGTTATTAATTCTGCTACTTGTGTGACAGCGTCTGCCTTTGTAACTGAGCAACTAATGAGTCTGACCATCCTGTGGAGAACCTATGTCCAATTCCTGCTACTTCCAGGGATTTTTCCAAGGTGGAAGTATGGGAACAGGGTGCAGTCAGCCTCCTAATGCCAACTGAGAATTAGCAGCCCCAAGGTGTAGGTAGCTGACAATGACCAGGAGAATGGTTTGCTGACCCCATGTTCCACCACACTATATCCATATGACATCTCAAGGCAGAGGAAAGCATAGTGGCTGTTCGGTATTGAATGGTCCTCTGAACAACAAGGGACTGTACTTAACAAAAGTTACATTCCGTTGCTGGGTGTCTCAAACATTTTTTTATTTGCTTTTGATTAATAGCACACAGCAGTGACTGGCTTTCTTGGAAGCTTGTATGAATTTAGCCCATCATCATGAGTGAGGTTCTATGTTTGAAACCATGTAGCTTATGTGAAAGTAAATTTATCCAATTTCTCTCTTTCTGAGGGCGGTGTTTTTTTGTATCCAAAAAGACAATAGCTGGCTGCAATTTATTATATTTTGAGGTGTTCATTTAATGATTCTGATTGATTTTCAATGCAGTGAGAAGTCAGAGTATTGTACAAGTATGTGGTCTTATGGCAATGTAAATGAATAAAATCTTCTAGGGCGTCGGGCCATCTCGAATGATTGTATGTCCATAAGCATTTTTCCAAACTCTCCTTGGGAGTTTTGTCAGGTGATAATGTGTGCCATGTGCTTTTACTGATTTCATCCTTATACAGCTATGGTGTCGGCCGTGATACCACAAGTGTTCTGCCCATTGCTATATAAGGTAATGTTTCTGTCCCGTGTCAGCCATGCACACATTAACCTCTATGGCGGTGTTCCGTTCTATGAACAGCTTCAAATTGCCTTCTTTATTAATCACTATAGCTTCCTTTATCGTTCTTGCCCGGACACTATTAGGCCTACATTATTTTTACCTGCTGGTACTTCATAAAATTGCTTGTGATATTTGTTTGTTATTACAACCATTCTTCAGAAGACTTCTCATATGTGGTTCAGTTGTTTTGGCTAGTTTGCATCATTCAGACTGCTTCCGCTCTATGAACCTAGATTCTTAGAACCCTCCGCTTTTGGGCTGAATGGTGGTGCTAACTGAAGGAATGTAGGTACATGTTCTTATGAGTAGCCTTTCTTTATCCACTGTGGCTGAGACACTGATTGGGTTTTCAGTGAATCAAGGAGTCAAAGAAGGGTAAGGTACAATCTTTTTCAATCTCCATCCATGAAATGAAATGTTTCATCAACTGGTTAAACTACACATTAAGTTTTTAGTCTCTTCCAGTTCATGAAAATGCAACAGAAAATGAAAAAGGCAAGTGCGTAACAATCTTCATTACTAAATTTGTGAGGAGTTCTGACTAATCACTTTTTATTTGTTTGTTAAGGGGAGCCGGAACGATGAAAATGACAAAATTAATGTTTTTTTTTCATTATAAAATTATTTGGAGTTTTCTGAATAAAACAAATCAAGTTTCACCATTCTAAGTGAATGCTAAGTGTGCTTTTTTTCGCTGCAAAGTTGACGCACCGCATAAACGGTTGTAGCGACTTGGTGTGTCACCTCTGACGGCGGCGCTCGCTGGGCTGCAAGTAGGGTATCTATGCAAAATTAGACAGTGTTTTGTTTTCCAACGTTGTATGGCTTTATCTCTGTGACAACTGACTGTTCATATCGGTAAACATAAACGCTATACCATGTGTGTTGAGTTGTGGAGTTTGCTTTGTGTTGTTTAGCTGTTCAATTTTGTGTATTTGATGAATTTTGCTCGTACCTGTTTTACGTATTTGGTTTGTGGATGTCAATATGCCCTGTTTCAACAATCGAGTGTTTAAGAAAAGGCACAATGAGTGGAAGAAGAAATCTTTTGTTGTTTTGAAGGGAGATGCTGCTCAGACTGCTTCACTGACTACTCCAAATGAATGTGATAGAACTTATTCCAGCAAGAAGCTTTATCACAGCAAAGAAAAATTTGAAAACTATGAAAGTGACAGTAATGAAGTGAATGAAATAATTAACATTTCCTTGCTCTCTAATAATTTGAAACATAACATATTATGCCAAGTTTGCAAAGGAGGAGGACTGGAATTGAAAATAACTTCACACATTGGTTTGGCATGTAAAATGTTATTGAAGTGTAACAAATGTGCTGCAGAAGTTTTATTTTCTAGATCCAACAGTATTCTTCATAGTGATGTTAGTGGAAAGAAGGTGTATGATATAAATATTAGGCTAGTGTATGACTTGCATTGCTTTGGCAAGGGGAGTGCTGCAGGGACAATGTTATGTGGAATTGTGCTGAAGATATTCCTCAAGCAACAATGAAGAAAGCAGATGAAGAAGCTTGACAGATAATGGGAATTGTAGAGATTTAACTGTTGCTTTAGGTGGATAATGGCAATGTAGAGGTCATAAATCTCTAAACGGAATTGTGACAGCTACCAGTGGGGACAGTTGCAAAGTATTTGATGTTGCCATTCTCTCAAAACATTGTAGATGTAAGGGCAATACCAAGGACAAACATAGTGAAAGTTGTGAAGCAAATTTTCACGGCACAAGTGGAGCGATGGAAGTAGAGGGAGTGAAAGCATTTTTTTCCAGATCACAGGAGTGGTATAATGTACGATACACTAACTATCTAGGAGATGGTGATTCAAAGAGATAAAAAGCTGTAGAGGAACTCAAACCTTACGGCACTGAAATTCACATTAAAAAACAGGAGTGCATTGGACATGCATAGAAGCGCATGGGGGCTCGCTTGTGCAAACTAAAGCAGACATTAGGATCCCAGATGGTAAGACCCTTGGAGGAAGAGAAAGATTGACAGATGAAGCAATTGATAGATTGCAGAGGTATTATGGGTGTGCAATTAGGCGAAATACAAGAAGCATTGAGCATATGGGGAGAGCAGTATGGACATTATTTTTTCATACTGCATCAACAAATGAGCACCCACAACATGCGCTATGCCCCTCAGGTGATGACTCATGGTGTAAGTACCAATCAGGAAAGAAATATGACCAAATGATGTAATTGGTGTTATTAAGCCCATATTCAGTGAGTTGTCACAGCCAAGTTTATTGGAAAAGTGTTTACATGGGAATACACAAAATCCAAATAAAAGTGTAAATAATTTAATTTGGATTAGGATCCTCAAAAGAGTGTCTGTGCAGATAAAAACATTGCATTTTGGAGTGCATGATACAGTGGCAACATACAATGAAGGAAATTTTATCAAATGTGATGTGCTGAAAAAAAAAGGGAAGAAAAGACCAGTGAAAAGGAAACTAACACTGGAAAAAAAAGAGGATGCTGAATATCCATCATATGAGGCAGAAATGTATTAAAAAAGCCATTTCCCGGAACTTTAAAATTTTCATCTTTGAGGAACATTTTCTCAAAAACTGCTAACAGCATATCAATGAAATTTATACACAATCTTGTTTACTTCTTTTCCTTCATTTTTATAACAGATTGTAAAAAAAAATATTGTATAATTCAAGAGTTATGGAAGATGTGGTGTGCGTACTGTAAGACCTTCGGTACACACACCATCAGATTATTTGACTTGTCGCTCTAAGGAAGTAGGCGAGTGTCAGCAATATGTCTCGTGGTCTTATCGTGGCGTGTTTATTTTCTGCTGTTAGGTCAGACGATAGAAATGCCACTTGCACTCTTAGAGTAGCAGATTGACAGTGACCAAGTTTAAACAGAAGTTGATTAATTTTCACACACATTTATTAAAATAATAAAAAGTATAGACATTATGTAACTTGATTCTGGATGCTGTTTACAATTGACAATCTGAAGTTCCTTTGGTCTTGGTACGTTAATCTTATCATCACATATCTTTGATACTTGACAAAGTGTCTACTCATTTATCTTTATGGCTATGTACAGAAATATGGTAATCTTATTAGGCGCAGACTGAAACTTGACTATAGACTGGTACAGACAAATGCAGACTGGTGCAGACAAATGCAGACTAACTAATCGGAGGTCTGTACACTCGTTATGATACCTTATGCATTCAGGTATCACTGCGCGAGTGTGATCCGCGAGGAGAAAAGGTTCTATGTTAACAGCAGTCTCATTGGCTGCGTTACATATTTATACTCGGATCGGCGGAAGCAGAATTTGGTTCGTCTCTAAGGCAGCGCCATCTCGTAGGGCGGAGATGGACGAGCGCTGCGTCTACGCTGTTGTGCTTAACGGGGTGCGCTCTAGTGGGAAAGTTGTGTACGCGCTGACTACGCGGAACTATGTACACAACAGAAGAAAAAGTGCAAAATGTTAGAGAAAAAAATAAGCATTTGTTTAAAAAAATTGTAAAAAAAACAATAAATATTTCTTAACATGGCGTTACAACTTTGTAGAGAAATATTCACTGAACATAGTCCAAATTTCAGAGCAATATGTTTAATGGTTTTAGAAATTATGTTCCTTCTATTTGCTAAAATTAACATGGAGGAGATGGATCGTTCCGGCTCCCCTTAAGTACTGGTTTATGAATAATTTTGCTGTTAATCTTGTACTGCATAATACTTATCAGTTCGCTGAATTTCAAGAAAGTTTGTTTATTTTCAGGCTGATGATGATGCTAAAGAGCCCATTCCTAAGACAGTGGGAAGCTCTCCTTATAGTGATGCAGTGTATCATGAGCTGTCGAGGTTAAATGGCCAGGTTAATAGAATGAACAAGCAGACACTAATACAGAAAATGAGGGGCCTACGACTGAGCACAGAAGGATCAACAGATGTCCTAAAAAAGCGCCTGAAGAATTATTATAAGAAAAGGAAGCTGGCTACAATCAATGTGACTTCTTCTCATAAACTTTACCCATATTATGTGATTGTAGATTTTGAAGCTACGTGTGAAGAAGTAAATCCACCAGATTATCCGTAAGTTAACAAGTCATCTTCCTTGGCTGTACATTTCATTGTGAACCTTGGCCTCTTAAAACAGTTCTGTCAGTTACCATGATCCAACACTCTAGCTTTCCATCCCATGCATCCCATTTTTGCAGGCCTCCCATGACTTATCTATCTATCTGGTCTTCAATGGGGTTGATTGACCTCTGGATTTTCGTCTTAACATCCTCTTACTTTCTTCCATATCACTCATCAGTGCCAAGTACCTTGCCAATCACAATCTACATCTACATCTACATCTACATGACTACTCTGCAATTCACATTTAAGTGCTTGGCAGAGGGTTCATCGAACCACAATCATACTATTTCTCTACTATTCCACTCCCGAACAGCGAGCGGGAAAAACGAACACCTAAACCTTTCTGTTCGAGCTCTGATTTCTCTTATTTTATTTTGATGATCATTCTTACCTATGTAGGTTGGGCTCAACAAAATATTTTCGCATTCGGAAGAGAAAGTTGATGACTGAAATTTCGTAAAAAGGTCTCGCCGCGACGAAAAACGTCTATGCTGTAATGACTTCCATCCCAACTCGTGTATCATATCTGCCACACTCTCTCCCCTATAACGCGATAATATAAAACGAGCTGCCCTTTTTTGCACCCTTTCGATGTCCTCCGTCAATCCCACCTGGTAAGGATCCCACACCGCGCAGCAATATTCTAACAGAGGACGAACGAGTGTAGTGTAAGCTGTCTCTTTAGTGGACTTGTTGCATCTTCTAAGTGTCCTGCCAATGAAACGCAACCTTTGGCTCGCCTTCCCGACAATATTATCTATGTGGTCCTTCCAACTGAAGTTGTTCGTAATTTTAACACCCAAGTACCTAGTTGAATTGACAGCCTTGAGAATTGTACTATTTATCGAGTAATCGAATTCCAACGGATTTCTTTTGGAACTCATGTGGATCATCTCACACTTTTCGTTATTTAGCGTCAACTGCCACCTGACACACCATGCAGCAATCTTTTCTAAATCGCTTTGCAGCTGATACTGGTCTTCGGATGACCTTACTAGACGGTAAATTACAGCATCATCTGTGAACAGTCTAAGAGAACTGCTCAGATTGTCACCCAGGTCATTTATATAGATCAGGAACAGTAGAGGTCCCAGGACGCTTCCCTGGGGAACACCTGATATCACTTCAGTTTTACTCGATGATTTGCCGTCTATTACTACGAACTGCGACCTTCCTGACAGGAAATCACGAATCCAGTCGCACAACTGAGACGATACCCCATAGCTCCGCAGCTTGATTAGAAGTCGCTTGTGAGGAACGGTGTCAAAAGCTTTCCGGAAATCTAGAAATACGGAATCAACTTGAGATCCCCTGTCGATAGCGGCCATTACTTCGTGCGAATAAAGAGCTAGCTGCGTTGCACAAGAGCGATGTTTTCTGAAGCCATGCTGATTACGTGTCAATAGATCGTTCCCTTCGAGGTGATTCATAATGTTTGAATACAGTATATGCTCCAAAACCCTACTGCAAACCGACGTCAATGATATAGGTCTGTAGTTAAATGGATTACTCCTACTACCCTTCTTGAACACTGGTGCGACCTGCGCAATTTTCCAATCTGTAGGTACAGATATATCGGTGAGCGAGCGGTTGTATATGAGTGCTAAGTAGGGAGCTATAGTATCAGCGTAATCTGAAAGGAACCTAATCGGTATACAATCTGGACCTGAAGACTTGCCCGTATCAAGCGATTTGAGTTGCTTCGCAACCCCTAAGGTATCTACTTCTAAGAAACTCATGGTGGCAGATGTTCGTGTTTCAAATTCTGGAATATTCCATTCGTCTTCCCTGGTGAAGGAATTTCGGAAAACTGCGTTCAATAACTCCGCTTTAGCGGCACAGTCGTCGATAACAGTACCATCGGCACTGCGCAGCGAAGGTATTGACTGCGTCTTGCCGCTTGTGTACTTTACATACGACCAGAATTTCTTCGGATTTTCTACCAAATTTCGAGACAATGTTTCGTTGTGGAACCTATTAAAGGCATCTCGCATCGAAGTACGTGCCAAATTTCGCGCGTCTGTAAATTTTAGCCCATCTTCGGGATTTCGCGTTCTTCTGAACTTCGCATGCTTTTTCCGTTGCCTCTGCAACAGCGTTCGGACCTTTTTTGTGTACCACGGGGGATCCGTTCCATCTCTTACCAATTTATGAGGTATGAATATCTCAATTGCTGTTGCTACTATATCTTTGAATTTGAGCCACATGTCGTCTACATTCGCATAGTCAGTTCGGAAGGAATGGAAATTGTCTTTTAGGAAGGCTTCTAGTGGCACTTTATCCGCTTTTTTAAATAAAATTATTTTGCGTTTGTTTCTGATGGATTTGGAAGAAATGGTATTGAGCCTAGCTACAATGACCTTGTGATCACTAATCCCTGTATCAGTCATGATGCTCCCTATCAGCTTAATGATTACACTATTTGTGTGATATGTAGGTATCTAAAGTGTACAGTTCATGATTATACCCTCCTTCACAGCTTGGATCAACAATTTTTCTAAGTACTTCTCTCTCTCTCTCTCTCTCTCTCTCTCTCTCTCTCTCTCTCTCTCTCTCAAAGACATTTAGCAATCCAGTATTGTTCGATGTTAATGACCAAGTTCGAGGCATTATGTAAAATAATTTTTTTGGTACGTGGTTTTATTTGAGGTGGGTGAGTGTCAGTCCCAGATATTTAGCCCAGTGTTATTGAGGGTGGTTTGTTATTGTGGCAGCCATATATTTTGCTTCCTGTTAGTTGCTATGCAATCCCATATTCCTGCTGACTTGCTCAAGACAGAGTTCTTGTACCTATACTATGTCATCAGTATAAGTGAGTATCTACACTGATTTATAAAAGATCATTCCCCTGTTCAACAGGTTTGTGTTCCTCGTGACCTCCAAGGCACTGTGAAAAATGGAGACACGCCATCATATCTCCTTGCTTTATATCTAGTGGATGATACCCTATTTCTCCCATTTTTATTCTACTCTACACCTCAATCATTGTCATTCTCACAAGCATTAAAAATTTTCCAGGAGTTCTTAGTCCAGTCTAAGCACAGGACAATGGCAGTCTGACCAGGCTATCATATGCTGATGTGTAGTATATGAGGAATTGATGCATGTCAGCCCTGAATTCAATTGTCTTTTCTAAAATTTACCTTAGGATAAAGCTGTGGTCTGATATGATGATTTCCCTGGTAGAAATCCACATTGGAGAATGTCAAATCAAACACCTTTCAGCAGCCTGTTTTTCAAACTGTTATTGAGTTACCAGTTTCAGCGATATATTACACCATCTTCGGGCTCCTGTGTACAGACAACAGTATGAAACAGATAACAAAAGCGGGTGGTGCAAGTCTTATATACAATGGTAATGTGTAATAACATTACAATACCAAACTGTACAGGAAGTTACATCAAAGTTCCAGATAAATGATGGAGTAAAATAAGAGAACAGTTGCACACTGTATATCATAAACTAGGAGCAAAATATATATGTCACATAGTCGTAAAAGGAACCTACTAAGTGGAGGTCAATATTGCATATTATGCTTAGGTAATCACAGTGTAATGCTAATTCAATATGTGGGAAACGACTAGTGTAAAACGGTATAGTCGTATCTGATGAATCCACAATGTAGGTGAAACATTTGAGTCCATTTTGTCATATACTAATAAAACATAAACCACTTTCTGAGGTGAACCCCTCTAGCATCATGTTCCAAATACTATCAACTAATTAAACGAGAATATAAAGTTACATCAATATCATTTATCAATTACAGACTCATAAGATGCAACTTATTTAATGAAACATGTTTAATAAACCAAACTCTGAATATATAACAGCAAAAATAATTAAATATTGACAGTATAATGTAAATTGATAGAACAAATTTGTTCACTAAGTGGCAGCAGGAGAACAGACAAAAAAAGGTTTAACTTTTAGAAGCTTTCGGAGCCAATGGCTCCTTTTTCCTTCACGTTCAACTCTTCTGCCACTGCCAGAAGGAGCCACTGGTTCTGAAAGCTTGTAAAAGTGAAACTTGTGTGTGTGTGTGTGTGTGTGTGTGTGTGTGTGTGTCCTCCTGCCACCACTTGGTGAGTAGATTTTTTAATCTATCTATTTACTTTAAACTATGAATGTAATGTAATATACTGTAACAAATTCCCACTAAGCAGTAAGTTATTATGAAAGTGATAAGTCTGCTGGTAAGCAGACGTGTGGCTGGATGATATGCAAAACCATAAGCTATGAAGTAAGTCTAAGGAAAAGTGCTGCAATACATGTGCATTATAAAGAAAGACACTCATTTCAATCAGAACAACCAAAGACACGTACCTCTATATGTCGTGTAGCCTAGCGCTTAAGCTGGCGAAGACAAAGGATAGTATGCCCTTCGACAGAAAAGCCACCAGAACAGGATATACCATACAATGTATAATACGTCAGTTGGTAGCTTTATGACTAGATGGTTAATTGAGAATTTGGATGTCAAGGAATATAAACTGCGTGATCAAAAGTATCCGGACACATGGCTGTAAATGACTTACAAGTTCGTGGTGCCCTCCATCGGTAATTCTGGAATGCGGTATGGTATTGCCCCACCCTTAACGTTGTGACAGCTTCCATTCTTGCAGGCATATGTTCAGTCAGGTGCAAGAAGGTAGCTTGGGGAACGGCAGCCCATTCATCATGGAGTGCTGCACTGCGGAGAGGTATTGATGTTGGTCGGTGAGGCCTGGCATGAAGTTGGCATTCCAAAACATCTGACAGGTGTTTTATAGGATTCAGGCCAGGACTCTATGCATGCCCGTACATTACAGGGATGTTTTTGTTGTGTAACCACTCCGCCACAGACCATGCATTATGAACAGGTGCTCGATCGTGTCGAAAGATGCAGTCGCTATCCCCAAATTGCTCTTCAACATTGGGAAGCAAGAAGGTGCTTAAAACATCAATGTAGGCCTATGCTCTGATAGTGCCACACAAAACAACAAGGGGTGCAAGCCCCCTCCATGAAAAACACGACCACACCATAACACCACAGGTTCCAAATTTTGCTTTTGGCACTACATACGCTGGCAGATGACGTTCACCGGGCATTCACCATACCCACACCCTGCTAATCATATCGCCACATTGTGTATTGTGGTTTGTCACTCCACACAACATTTTTCCGCTTTTTGATCATCCAATGTTTACGCTCCTTTACCATGCAAGGTGTCGTTTGTCATTTACCGGTGTAATGTGTGGCTTATGAGCAGCCGCTTGACCATGAAATCCAAGTTTTCTCATCTCCCACCTAACTGTCATAGTACTTGCTGTGGAGCCTGATGCTGTTAGGAATTCCTGTGTGATGGTGTGGATTGTAAGGAGGTGAGGTACAAGTGGAATTAAAGCTGTGAGGGCGGGTCGTGAGTCATGCTTGGGTAGCTCAATTGGTAGAGCACTTGCCCACAAAAGAGTCCCGAGTTCAAATCTCACTTCGGCACACAGTTTTAATCTGCCACCAAGTTTCAAGTCTGGATAGATGTCTGCCTATTACACATTACGACCCTCTTCAACTGTTGGTGGTCTCTGTCAGTCAACAGAAGAGGTCAGTCTGTATACTTTTGTGGTGTATGTGTCCCTTCACGTTTCCACTTCACTATCACATCGGAAACAGTGGACCTAGGGATGTTAAGGAGTGCGGAAATCTCGCGTACAAACATATGGCACAAGTGACACCCAGTCACCTGACCATATTCGAAGTCCGTGAGTTTTGCGGAGCACCCGATTCTGCTCTCTCATGATGTCTAATGACTACTGAGGTCGCTGATATGGAGTATCTGGCAGTAGGTGGCAGCACAATGCCCTTAATATGAAAAACATACGTTTTTGGCGGTGTCCATATGCTATTGATCACATAGTGTACCAGAACACTGAATCTGAATAAACACCCATGTGAACTAATAAAAGTAGAAGTCACATGGAATAAAAACACTCATCATGTACCATAAAACAATGCAAAGAGGGAAGAAATCACAACACTAACACCATAATGCCAACAAATGGGGTGTAACAACCATCATGGTTACATGTCGAAAAATGAAAGTAAGAAATTAGGTCAAGGCAACATTAACTTATGTCTTACAGGGCTTGTGAAAAATCTAGGAAGGTACAATAAACTAACATCATCTGTAGTATTTCAAGAATATAACTGCATGATTGTAGAGCAGTCTAGAAAAATGATGTTACAGATTTTGTAAGGAATATATGTAAAGAGATATTCCTGTACACGTTGAAGACCAGTAAAACAATATCGTGTGTTGTTACATGTTTATTGTACGAAATTATTAGCAAGAAGTACAACAGTCAAACTACGGTTATGTATTCCTTGTTGAGCGGTGTCTCATATACAGTAAATATGAAACCATTGCACTATGTTAATGTATTCTAATATACAGGTAAACACAAATGTAAAGTAGAACCCCATTTTTATTATCAATGAACGAAATGATAAAAAATTTAAAACTTACAATCTTTTGTACATTAGTCTACAGCCATACTTGGGAAACCAAGCCTTTGTATTTCAAGTAGATCAATCCTGGAATGTACAAACAAGGCTGCTCGAAGGAAAAACACTGACTATTGAAAGTTGAGAAGCAAGGGCATACTCTCACCCAGAAACTAAAACTGCTAGGGACTCAACATGAACAGTTGTGTAAAAAGATAAGAAAATGAGCATATCAGTAAAACATAAGCACTCACAGTGCGCCTATCCAGATCAGCATATAAACAATTTTGTCAACAACTGGTAGGACAGCTGTGGCATAGAATAGCGGAATCTAGTCAAGAGTGTTAGATCCCACAACCCCCCCGCCCCCAGCACCACCACAACCTTAAGAGCCCGTAACAGTTGAGGACATGTCATTACTAATCACACTGGTGCATAAAGGATAGAGGGAAATATTATGTAATAACTCGTGACAGCAGTATGGTCAATACAATTCAAATATAAAAGGTTAATGGAAGTAGCACATACACCGTCCACATCAAACCCACCAACAAGCAACAGTACCTCCATTATGACAGCTGCCACCCATTCCATATCAAACGGTCCCTTCCCTACAGCCTAGGCCTTCGCGGCAAACGAATCTGCTCCAGTCCTGAATCCCTGGACCATTACACCAACAACCTGAAAACAGCTTTCGCATCCCGCAACTACCCTCCCGACCTGGTACAGAAGCAAATAACCAGAGCCACTTCCTCATCCCCTCAAACCCAGAACCTCTCACAGAAGAACCCTAAAAGTGCCCCACTTGTGACAGGATACTTCCCGGGACTGGATCAGACTCTGAATGTGGCTCTCCAGCAGGGATATGACTTCCTAAAATCCTACCCCGAAATGAGATCCATCCTTCATGAAATCCTCCCCACTCCACCAAGAGTGTCTTTCCGCCGTCCACCTAACCTTCGTAACCTCTTGGTTCATCCCTATGAAATCCCCAAACCACCTTCCCTACCCTCAGGCTCCTACCCTTGTAACTGCCCCCGGTATAAAACCTGTCCTATGCACCCTCCCACCACCACCTACTCCAGTCCTGTAACCCGGAAGGTGTACACGATCAAAGGAAGAGCCACGTGTGAAAGCACCCACGTGATTTACCAACTGACCTGCCTACACTGTGACGCTTTCTACGTGGGAATGACCAGCAACAAACTGTCCATTCACATGAGTGGACACAGGCAGACAGTGTTTGTTGGTAATGAGGATCACCCTGTGGCTAAACATGCCTTGGTGCACGGCCAGCACATCTTGGCACAGTGTTACACCGTCCGGGTTATCTGGATACTTCCCACCAACACCAACCTGTCCGAACTCCGGAGATGGGAACTCCCCCTTCAGTATATCCTCTCTTCTCGATATCCGCCCGGCCTCAACCTCCGCTAATTTCAAGTTGCCGCCGCTCATACCTCACCTGTCTTTCAACAACTTCTTTGCCTTTGTACTTCCGCCTCGACTGACATCTCTGCCCGAACTCTCTGCCTTTACAAATGTCTGCTTGTGTCCGTGTATGTGCGGATGGATATGTGTGACACCTGCCCTTTTTTCACCCTAAGGGAAGTCTTTCCGCTCCCGGGATTGGAATGACTTCTTACCCTCTCCCTTAAAACCCACATCCTTTCGTCTTTCCCTCTCCTTCCCTCTTTCCTGAAGAAGCAACCGTCGGTTGCGAAAGCTAGAACTTCTGTGTGTGTGTTTGTGTGTTTTATTTATTGTGCCTATCTACCGGCGCTATCCCGCTTGGTAAGTCTTGGAATCTTTGTTTTTAATATATTTTTCCCATGTAGAAGTTTCTTTCTATTTTAATGTTAATTAAATTACATATAGTTCAAATGAATTAGTGCTATGGCAGTGTATCAGTGGGAACACAAGAATAAGTGTGTAACTAAATGATAATTTGTATATGATAGAGGCAAATACCATGTAGTAGAAAAACCACAGAAAACGACTACACAGTGAGAGATCGCCACAAATAATTATTTATAGTCAGAACATTAAGTTATTCAAGTATGTCATGTGCATACATTGCTGCATCCCTAATTGCATGAAATGAGAATTCGAATGCAGTTACCTAAACATCTACCATCCTTACTCATACTGTACTCGTCATAATTCTACTGAAGAATGAGGAAGTAGAATCGGAAAAATCCAGACTATGAAAGTACATATTGTCAGTAAAACTGTACTCATTATACTTCTAATGAAGAAAGGAAAGAATAACAAAGAGGCATAATACAAAATCCCGGTACTTTGAAGGTGCATGTTGTCAACAAACTGAGTGATATGTGCTCAAAAGCACTGTAGTAGTTATGCACCAAAACCTTACATTAAAAACACGTGAAAAAGCAACATACAAATGAAAGCTTGCCCTGACCGACGTGTAGGAAAATGAGCGTATGGCATTGTTGGCTGTGAGGCCCCATCTGGGGAAGTTTGGCCGCCAAATGCAAATAGTATTTCAATTGACACCGCATTGGGCGACTTGCTCACTGGTGATGAAGATGAAATGATGATGAGGACAGCACAACACCCAGTCCCCGAGCGGAGAAAATCTTCAACCCGGTCGGGAATGGAACCCGGGCCCGCTTGCATGGGAGCAGAGAACGTTACCACCCAGCTAAGCAGGTGGCAGAGGTGTAGGAAGATTCCAACTGCGGTTCCAGTCAAAATAGGTGCCAGCAGACAAAGAGTAATATCTGTAGATTTCTGTCCAAAAACAAATGAGACATAGAAAGTAACAAATGAAAAGAGACATAACTCAAGTAACTACAAAAGATAGAAAATAACGCATGTACCTACAGTTTAGTATATTATCACTGTATATAAGACCTGCGCCACCCCCATTTGTTATATGTTTTGTACTGTTACCATATTTTTTTTTTTTTTGCACACTAGCCAGAAGATGACATAATATATCGCTCAAACTGGTAGCCCAATAAAATAACAGTTTGAAGATGAGATGGCTGAAT
Source organism: Schistocerca gregaria (assembly GCF_023897955.1). Lineage (NCBI taxonomy): Eukaryota > Metazoa > Arthropoda > Insecta > Orthoptera > Acrididae > Schistocerca > Schistocerca gregaria. The sequence goes on from NC_064923.1 coordinate 684,849,126, forward strand.
GGTGTTTGATTTGACATTCTGACTGAATAGCCGAGGTTCCGCAAAAGATGGACATACAGAAATCCACATTGGTATGAGCCAGTTTCTCTTTGAGCAGTTAGGAGGAAACGATCAAGCTGGAGAATACTTATCCCAAGTTTATCAGTGTAATTCCTCATTAGTTGTCACACTTCTTCTTTCTTGTGTATAACTTCTCCTTCATTTCAGGGGCATTTCCTCCTCTTCCCATACTGAAATGGGCAGCTTTAAGAGAACCAAGGTAGCAAGTTACATGTTATTGTTGTGGTATTCTGTCCAGAGACTGGTTTGATGCAGCTCTCCATGCTACTCTATCCTGTGCAAGCCTCTTCATCTCCAAGTAACTGCTGCAACCTACATCCCTCTGAATCTGCTTACTGCATTCTTCTCTTGGTCTCCCTCTATGATTTTTAACCCCCCTCCCGCTCCCCACCTGTCACGCTTCCCTCCAGTGCTAACTAAATTGATGATTCCATGATGCCTCAGAATGTGTCCTACCAACCAATCCCTTCTTGTAGCCAAGTTATGTCACAAATTACTCTTCTCTCCAGTTCTGTTCAGTACCTTCTATTTAGTTACATGATCTATCCCTCTAATCTTCAGCATTCTTCTGTAGCACGACATTTCAAAAGCTGCGGTTCTCTTTTTGTCTGAACTGTTTATCGTTCATGTTTCACTTTCGTATATGGCCACACTCGATATGAATACTTTCTGAAAGGACTTCCTGATACTTAAATCTATACTAGACATTAACAAATTTCTCTTCATCAGAAATGCTTTTTTTTGCCATTGCACATTTTATATCCTCCCTACATTTTATATCCTCTCTACTTTGACCATCATCAGTTATTTTGCTTCCCAAATAGCAAAGCTAATTTACTCCTTCTAAGAGTCTCACTGTCTAATCCAATTCCTTCACCATCTCTTGATTTAATTCGACTACATTCCATTATCCTCGTTTTGCTTTTGCTGATGTTCGTCTTATATCCTCCTTTCAAGATACTGTCCATTCCATTCAGCTGCTCATCCAAGTCCTTTGTTGCCTCTGACGGAATTACAGTGTCATCAGCGAACTTCGTTTTTATTTCTTCTCCCTGGACTTTAATTCCTACTCCAAATTTTTATTTTCTTTATTGCTTGCTCAGTATACAGATTGAATAACGTTGGGGTAGGCTACAAACTGTCTCACACTCTTCTCAACCATTGCTTCCCTTCCCTGCCCCTAAACTCTTCTAACTGCCATCTGGTTTCTGTACAAATCGTAAATAGCCTTTCAATCCCTGTATTTTACCCCTACTACCTGTGGAATTTGAATGAGAGTATTCCAGTCAACATTGTCAAAAGTTTTCTGTAGGTCTACAAAAGTTATAAATTTAGATTTGCCTTTCCTTAACCTGTCTTGTATGAGAAGCCTTGCGTGTTCCTACATTTCTCCAGAATTCGAACTGATGTTCCCCAAAGTTGCTTCTACCAGTTTCCATTCTGCTGAAAAGGATTCATGTTAGTATTTAGGAACGATGACTTATTAAAGTGATAATTCAGTAATTTTCATACCTATCAGCACATGCTTTCTTTGAACTGGGATAGCTCCCTCCTCATCTTCCTCTATGTCCTCTTCCATTTCCATAATATTGCCCTCAAGTAGCTGTCCCTTGTGTATACCCTCTGTGTACTTCTTCCACCTTTGTGCTTTTCCTTCTTTGCTTAGGACTGGGTTTCCATCTGATCTCTTGGTATTCATACAGATGATTCTCTTTTCTCCGAAGGTCCCTTTGATTGTCCTGTAGGCAGTATGCATCTCACCCCTAGTGATATATGCTTTACATCCTTACATTTGTCTTCTAGCCATCCCTGCTTAGCCATTTTGCACTTCCTGTCGAGCTTATTTTTGAGACTTTTGTATTCCTTTTTGCCTGCTTCATTTACTGTATTTTTGTATTTTATCCTTTCATCAATTAAATTCAGTATCTCTTCTGTTATCCAAAGATTTCTACAAGCCCTCGTCTTTTTACGTACTTGATCCTCTGCTGCCTTCACTATTTCGTCTCTCATAGTTACCCATTCTTCTTCTTACGGTATTTATTTCCCCTATTCTTGTCAATCATCCCCAAATGCTCACACTGAAACCCTTTACTACCCCTGGTTCTTTCAGTTTATCCAGGTCCCATCTCCTTAAATTCCTGCTTTTTTTTGCAGTTTCCTAAGTTTTAATGTACAGTTCATAACCAATAAACTGTGGTCAGAGTCCACGTCTGCCCCTGGAAATGTCTTACAATTTAAAATCTTATTCCTAAATCTCTGTCTAACCATTATATAATCAACCTGAAACTGTCCTATGTCTCCATGTATTTTCCATGTATACACCCTTCTCTCATGATTCTTAAACCAAGTGTTACCTATGATAAAATTATGCTCTGTGCAAAATTCTGCTAGGCGGCTTCCTCTTTCATTCCTTTCCCCCAGTCCCTATTCACCCACTACTTTTCCTCCACTCCCTTTTCCTACATTTCCTCAGTCTCCTTCTCATCTGCAGTGCTAGTTCGCATATAAACTGGTACTACTGTGGTGGGTGTGGGCTTCATGTCTATCTTGGCTACAATAATGTGTTCATTATGCTGTTCATAGTGGCTTACGTTTCTATTCTTTTTACTCATTATTAAACCCACTCCTGCATTACCCCTATTTGATTTTGTATTTATAACCCCGTATTCACCTGACCTGTTCCTCCTGCCACCCAACTTCTCTAATTCGCTACATAATAAGTTTTAAAAGTTTTATTTCTCCCATGCTAAAATGTATTTTTATTTTATCTGACAAACTTCTGCAGTTCATCTCTTAATCTTTCCTGTTTTAGCACACTTTATAAAGCATCTGCTATAAATCCATCTCATAGAAGCAGAATAGTTTTATTTGTTTTAGTTGGTATTGAAATGTTAAATTGTTTGTGCCTAACTCGGCAACTTGCCCTGTGCCTGTCCAGGAACTGAAATGTTTGGCAGATGATTTATGTGCTATCTGTTATGAGTCCTACAGACATCAAGATACAGTAACTTTTTTGCATATGCACCATTCAGTCTTTTTTTTTTTGTCATGGAATTTGTATAGGGTGCATATAGGCTTCTTCATGATAGTCACTGCACACATGATAAAGTGATTATATAAGTTCTAACAGATTAAAGGAACCCTGGCTGATTAGTAGTTGTTAGTCAAAACAGTTCAACCACTTTTGCAGTGCTTTGTCTTGGCAGAGACAGAACCAGTTGAATTTCACATATGAATCAGGCAGCATTGGTGCTGTGGTGGGGTTCGGGGGGCTGAGGCGATGGTTTGAAGTAGATATTACGAGAAACAGTTGTTTCACAGAGCCAACACTGGTGCTCTCATGACATAACAAAGTGAGTAGTCTGTCTACAGCTCATTATTTGTAAAGGCAGCAAATTTCCATAATGAAGCTGACAGTGTCAATTTAAATTTTATTAAAGTACTGACAGCTAAAACATCTCTTGGAATATACAATGTTATTAAAAGATAGTTGCTGCTCACCATATAGCGGAGATGCTGTCACACACACACACACACACACACACACACACACACACACACACACACACACACACATGACTGCCGTCTAGATGGAGGCCAGGGGAGAGGTGATAGTGGGGGGGTTAGTGGAAAAGGAGAGAAGTAAAAAGGCTGGGTGCATTGGTAGAATAGAGGGCTGTGTAGTACTGGATGTTTGAGGACAATGACTAACAAAGGCTGAGGATACAGTGATTTGCGAATTGTGTTATATATATTCATAAATACTAGGGGGTATTGTCTGTTGCCAAAACCTCCTCTTTGAATCTAATAAACATTAGAAAATGCCTTTTCAATGGAAACTGTCGCACATGAAAAACGGGGTGCTTTGAAGATTATATTCATAGCACAGATATGTAAACTTATTTTTTGCATATCAGAGATTGCTTAAAAGTGATCTCTGCCTCCTGCCTGTCATGTCTATAACACTTTATTTCGTGGTGTCTGAAGCTGATATGAGGACTATCCAGGAAGGTACCTCTGTTTTCATGTTGGATGGGAAATAGAAGGGGAACAAAAGAGTCATTACACTGACTCACACCGTAAGTCAGTGTACTTACGAGAGTGATAGTGACAAAGCGATATTGCTTCTTGTTCGCCTATGATAGCCATTCTACTTGAGTGTTGCACTTGAAACTCCTCTTAAGTATGAGCTTTGTTATATGATACAGATTTTAGAATGCTGAAAATGAAGTGGTCTTGTAAGAAAAGAAATGAAGAGGTTCTCCACAGAACCACCGAGGAAAGGAAATTGTGAAAAACACTCACTAGTAGAAAATAAAGCAGGGGGAGTCAACCTTTTTTACTTGCTGCCCAGTTTTATATGTCTGTTACTAATAAAATTTCCTAACTGCCCACCAGTTCAACAATAATGGTGAATTACAAAGTAGGGAACTATCTTTACTTTATAAAATTTATGAAGCAGAGATACTGCAACTTAAAGCATATAATAATAATTACTTACAAAATACTTTATCTCCAAATTTTATGAAAACTTTATGAAAATGTTTTTATTGCTGCCTACTGTCCACAATGAAAGCATAAAAACACAACAGTGGGCAGCAGGGAGAAGGTTCACTACCACTGAGGTAATCGATGATAAGGCATGTTAATACATCTGGGTATAACTGCCGTGGTACTAGATGGGACTGTGAAGGGCAAAAACCAGAGGGGAAATCAGATGTTGGAATATATCCAACAAAAATAATTGACGGCGTTGGGTGTAAGTGCTACCCTGTGGTGAAGAGGCTGTTACAGGAAATGAAGTCATGTCAGGCCTCATCAAACCAGCCTGAATCTTAGTGACTAAATACAATAGCTGTTGATGTTTATCATTTGCATTGGGTACGGACCAGAGAATGAGAGTATTGTGCATCACTGATGTTTGTTTAAGAATGGAAGGGCAAATATGCATGGTGATGATGACAGTGGTTGCTTCTATGTAACCAGTAGAGACTGGAAAATATAACATCTATTTTGGTGAAATTTGCATATTTATTTTATTTTATTTTATTTTTTAATGATTGGATGAATGGATTTAAAAGGTTGTCACACTACATGAGTGAAGACAATGCAGTAGTGCTTTGAACTTGATAGTTAAAAAAAGTGCTGATTGGGGAGCTGTTTGACTGGAATGTTTGCTTCTGCAAGAACTTCGACAGTTTTTTCTTCAAAAATGGCCGTTGTTTTAGTCTTTTGACTGTGTTTTAAGTTTTCAAAAGAGATTGTTCTGTTGGGACAGTAACATCTCACCCATGAACTGAATGCAGCTCTTTTTCAGGTGTTCCTCGACATAATATTTCTTTTCCCATCCAGTTTGATGATTTCCCATCCAATTCGATCAACAGAATATAGCCGTGCTACCCATACTTGACAATGCTACTGGTAGGACAAGGAACTTAACATAGAAGTACGAGCAAAAATAACTCTGTTCGAATATTAGAGGAAGAATTTTGACGCAGCCGAAATATGTGACTGGTTTTGTTTTCCATTCACTATAGTGCAATGTGTGAACACTATGTACTGACAGACATATGGGAGCTTAAGCAAACTAGAATTTTGAGCACCAGAGGACCAGTGTGGGGAAACAAGCCCCACCTTCTTCTCACGGGGCAGCAGCCTACACTCATGTTTGAGAAAGCAGAACTGACTCAGGGATCACTGATCCCTCCTGGTGTTGTGAGGGCTGTAATTGAAATCTGTGATGGATTGAGAGTAGTCTTTTCCTTCATTTTGAAATAAGAAAAGAAAACAATGAGCAAAGCACAAAACAAGGTATTTGGGAACGGCTTCTGTGCATTGCTTGTTGAGATTGGCAGTGTGTTATTAACTAGGTAGTTCAGGACCAACCTGTAGCCATATTTGATGCAACCACTGTTCACAAAGCCCACCATGTAAGACTGTCTTGTTAAAAGTATCAGCATTGTACCATCTTTTTAACTTCTGCTAACAAACAAGTGAACGCGTGTCTTTGTTATAAGATGCTAAGTCCCATCACTGAGTGATACATTGCGTTGTGCAGTGTTTATTACAAACGATTCAACTGCCTACAACTTGCATGGCAGCAGAGCATCGACTGCACTGATATAATGTCGTATTCATGCACTTTTATTTTGCAAACACGTTCTTACACACTTTATAAGTGTCACAAAATTATGCATAATACCAGTAATCAAAAATATATTACAGTTTCAATATTTATATGCAGAAAGTAAACTTATTTCAAACTATTTCTGATAAAATAGTGCATCTAGATCAATTTTGGTATGGAGTAGCATCTGTTAGATAATTTTGTATTTTGAGACAGAATTTGTTTCTGTATTTGCATTTATAATAAAATAACAATTTTTCATGTCCCTAGTAATTAGCAATGTGCTGGTACAGAAAATTAGTGAAAACAATTTTGGTAACTAACATCTCTTGGTATCTCAACTGTTGTACAACTTTCTGTAGTTATGATATCATAACTAAATAAATAGGATACCACTAGTTCTGTGTACTTTGGATCCTGAACTCCTTTCTTAGAACTGGAAAACAATGGATCACTTCTTTTCTGGACTGTGTTTTTCATTACCATGCTTACTGAACAGAATTGTGACAGGTGACATGAGTATCCTAATAGAAGACAAAACAGCAGTTGGCTTACTGCTTTGCCCAGAAAACTGAGAAAAGTCACAAAGGTTATGACTACTGGTTGTTTGTTTTAATTTTGTAAAGGATGCTAAAGGAATCTTGTTTGTAGAATTTATTGAAAGTGGAATGACAATTAGATATGAAGCTTACTGTGAAACATTAAGAAAACGATAAAGCCATTTAGAAAAAAGCCACTTTGTCTCTTGGCAACATGTGTTTTAATAACAATTTGTCCATTTTATTTGGACTGTTGAGCTCCGTGGCCGTGGATAACGATATTTCACTGAAAAAATACAGCAACCAGCCACTTTTTAATGTTTTTTTTTTTTTTTTTTATTTACGCCAATATGCATTTCGGGTTTGCACCCATCTTCAGCTGGCAAATTACATGGATCTTCAGTTACTACAGTAGTACAATCTCGACAGCAGTTTGGATGTTGCAGCAGGCCTGTGCAAAAGCAACAACTCCAATCATTTACTTCAATTTCGTGAGTTTAAAGTCACACACTATCAGCTGTTCATTTTACTTACATTCTCCTCTCCTTGTTTTTTCCTGGCTTTTCTTCTTTTTTGCAACAACACAAACACTTTTTATCAAAATACGTGCTAAAAAGTGTTTGCGTTGTTGCAAAAAAGAAGAGAAGCCAGGAAAAAACAAGGAGAGGAAAATGTAAGTAAAATGAACAGCTGATAGTGTGTGACTTTAAACTCGTGAAATTGAAGTAAATGATTGGAGTTGTTGCTTTTGCACAGGCCTGCTGCAGCATCCAAACTGCTGTCGAGATTGTACTACTGTAGTAACTGAAGATCCATGTAATTTGCCAGCTGAAGATGGGTGCAAACCCGAAATGCATATTGGCGTAAATAAAAAAAAAACGCATTAAAAAGTGGCTGGTTGCCGTATTTTTTCAGTGAAATAACATGTGTTTTGTTTTTACATGTTGATGCTCTGCCCCTCTCTGTCCAGCAAACACGAATTTTTGCAGCAGTGCAAATCCAATGTTTTTAAAAATCTGCCCCACAGCTCAAACCTGTTTCTAATTGGTTTTGTCCCCTTCGTACACATGAAAAAGTAGCTCAACTGCCAGTGCTTTAACTTTGATGAAGAACTTAAAGATAGTATCACATGCTGGTTACAATCTCATCTGGCAGCATTTTATGCAAAAGGATTTGCAAACCTGTTACAAGACATGATAAATGTTTAGATCTGAATAGTGTTCATTTAGAGAAGTAATATGAAATTTTAGTTTCAAGATTTTTGTAATAAATTGGCTTTAATTATTCCAATATTTTATTTTTAGTCTAACAGAAGTTACTTACTGGATAGCCTTCATACTTGAATTTGCAAGTATGAAATAAGTGGGAATGAGTGGTCATCCAGTAGGAGCATGGCACTGGATGCATTCACGATGGTATAAGAGGAGGATATGTGGTAACGGATCAACACTTAATGCTGCGTCTGAAAAATGTGTTTTGGAACTTGAGCAGTCTGTGGAACACCACAGTGCATGAAGCAAATAACAGTTTCTTGCACCCCTTCGCATGTAAGAATTGATGGAACACCTCTAGTTCACATCATCATTGGACAAAGGGTTATTCATCAGTGTTGTGTGGTCTTTCTTCATTGATGCAGAATTATTGACATTTTTAGAAAAGATTAAAGCAGTGACAGTTATTTTATTGAGCTGAAAAATAGTACATGCACTACATTGTGTTGTTAGTGTTGCAAATGGATGAGTCATAGGATCATTGGGAAAGGGTCTCAGGGAAAAGGTTTGGAAAAGTTCTGAAAATTTGCTTTTTTTGTATTGATTACAAATTTCAACTTTGCCACCTTGAAAGTGATGAATTTTTTGGAGGAACATCATCAGTATTAAGTTAAGCTCGTCTAAATTCTGTATTGTTTTCTTCAAAATAATTTTCTTTGTACAGGATTTGGGAGCAGCTTTGCATTAAAATAATCAGTGATTGAATCCAAACATTTCTTTCACCATTACAGCAAAGTTTGTCATTGTATGATTGCAAAAGTATGGCTCCCAGAAGATGCTTCACATTTTGTAGTTTTGTACAATTTACAGTGAATATTTACATTTTTGGGTATTATCCATCACAAGTCTACTTCTGGAGGCTCACGAGCAACATTTTTCTCAATTTGTGTATAATAGTCCAGATTTTAACGCTTGGTTATTCGATGAGCAAAATGCTTTTCACGGGGTGGGAAGCATTATTTGTATCAACCCAAAAAGTGTAATTCTCTGAGATAAAAATATTCATTTGAGTAAAATATAACTTCAGTTCATTAACATGGCTGATCCACCATTCAATCTAATGTTCAATATGTTCTGGTTACCAAACAAAACTCAACTGCCACTTCCACAAAACTGAACCACCAGCTGTTTGTACCACACATCTGCTACATCAGGTTTCCATGCTAACTGCCTACTGGCCACAATTATCTGTGTGTCTCTGGCATCCTGATTTTCTTATATACCCGTCTGCCTGGCCTCTGGCATCACAAAACGGTACCAAAATGTGTCCCACAAGTACAACATACATTATTTATGTTGTATCCATGGACTCAACCAACTCGCACTTGCGCGCCCGACCATGACATCGCTGCTCACAGTTACTGTTGCTGCCGTCAGCGTGTCAGTGCGTTACCGCCGATGGAGAGGTCGCGCCATGGCTGAGCTCGGGTCCGCAGTGCCCTCTGCCTTTTGCATATAAGGAGGAGCGCTGGCCCCGAGACGGACAGTCTATTGTCGATTGTCTCTTGCTAGCCGTTCGTGGAGTTTATAGCGTAGCCATTGCAGTGGGATATTTGCTATTGTATATGACTAGGGTCAGTACATGGATTACTCTTGGATATTACTTGGACTTGTATTGCTGGTGCATGTTCTTCGGAAATAAAGATAAGTTATCTCTTCATTCTAGCTGGCGCAAATCTTGTCATTAATTATTTTTCGGCCAACAGACGTAGCAACATCCACGTCACTACCCACGCTTTATACAATTTGTGTTGGCTGCCCCAAAAGTACCGCTGAGGACCTTGTGTCAGGGAACTGTCACAAAAATTTAAATTATTCACAATCCATTAATATAATTTTGGGAGTGAATATACATTAATGAAACAAGAAAATTAAGCCTAAAGGGTTGATTCTGTGATGATTGTTACCTGAGATATGTGCTATTAAATATTGGATATATTTATAGTGCAAATGAAATTTGTGTAAATGACAAGATATTCATAAGTGTTAGATGCTGTTTCAAAAGAAAGTTGTCCCCTCTTTGTTATCACATATCTGCGTTTGTGTTATTCTTTATAATTTTTTTCCTAATATGCATTCTTAATTTATCATCATCAGTCATCTACTTATGTATGTAAATATAAGTCAATTGCATTTTCTGACCTTGAATTATACTGTTACTTTGATTTCTTAACGACATACCACTGTGTTGTGTCAATCTGTATCTTACCTCTATGTGCCTATAAACAAATTAATTCTACTATTCTGTTACCTTGTGTTATGGCACCTGTGTTGGATGGTTCACATAAATTCAATTCAGCTAAATTGCTTGCCCTTAATAAGAGCTGATAAGCAACATCTTGTTTGTCACAGTCAGATTAATATTAAAGGACGATATAAATTTTATAAATGCCAATGCACTTCATACAGCATAGCTTCTGAAGAAATTGTTCCAGAGTAAAAGCCTAGTCAGTAATTATATCCTATCACTCTCTTCATATTGGTTTTATTTGCCTATTATTTTTTGCTACATAGTCCTTCAGTGTGAATATTCTCCATCATCTGCCATTCTCCGGAGCTCAGAACAGAATTTACCATCTCTGTATGGAAACAGCTGACAGCAAAATCTGTCAACTTACAAATAAGTACTCTGCATTCATAACAACATTGAATGCAGTGGAAAGGACAGAATGAAGACTCCTAGTGGCCTGAAGGAACCATTCAGCACCATTTGTGCTGTTCACAGGACAGCAGAAGGTGTCGAGGAAGTAGACCCTGAGGTTTTCATATCTTCTAGAATAAGATCAGACAGACACTGTTTTGATTTACCTTGCTATTTGTACTCCTCCCTCAAATCAACCAACCAACCAACCATTTTGACTTATGATGTTCTCTTCTCTGGCAGATTGTAAACAATTTGGAAGTGAAAGTAACAACTTGACAAATAATGGAAATGTAAAGTTTTTGACATGCATTAAAAAAATAACTTCACTAGCTTTCAAAAAATCCTTTTTCAAGTGAAAGAAACGGGAGGGGGGTCATGTTTGGTGGCTAGAAAAGTTTGGTTTTTATTTGTGTATTGATTCCACTATTTGGGGAGTAGTTATCTTCACTCCAAAGGAGGATAACATTACAGGTGATAAATATATCATCTGTAATGTTATCCTCCTTCAAATATATGTAATTTATATCACGTTTTTCATTTTATCCCTACAGCTTCTGTGCGCGCCGTGTGTGGCATATTTGGCCAGGAGTTCCCTTTTGGGGAGTTTGGCCACCTGCTGCAAGTCTTTTTATTTGACGCCACTTTGATGACTTGCGTGTCAGTGGTGATGATGAAATGATAATGAGGATAACTTAACACTCAGTCCCTGAGTGGAGAAAATCTCCAGCCCGATCGAGAATCGAACTCAGGCCCCTCGTATGGCATTCACCCATGGTGACTACATGTCTGCAGAGACGGTCAGGTGGTCCAGCAAGAAGTGAATAAGTACTTTTTTTTTTTTTTTTTAATTGATTATGAATGAAAGAGGGGGTGCGCGCACGCAAGCGCACACACACACACACACACACACACACACACACACACACACACACACGTATGTGCGTGCGCGGCACTAGAGTAGTATTCTACAATATTTATTACGTATTTCACAAACCACATTTTGCCTTTTATGCTATCATCACGCACAAAGATTTTTTAAACACTAGAAGAAGTGATAAAAATTACAATGCATTGAACAGAGTCAAGCTACAAATCACAGTCTGTAATTTCTACAAGAACTTGCTGCAAAATGAAGCAGTGTTCAAAACATCATGAGTATCAAAATTGTAGAGCATTTGGTTTGTTTTATTTAAAATAACTAGCCAAAACAAAAGTAAATGAGCAAATTTTCAGAATGCCTCCAAAGTTTGCAGAAAAATATCACCATTTACTTGAAATGAAACAGTTGTGGAGCATACAGATATTTCTGGAAAGCTGAAAGTAAATAACACTCATATACAGAATACTGAACAAACATTGGAATAGGGAAGATATGATAAAAGACAAGTCACTGACTGGCCTTAGAACACTAACTACAAATGAAAAGTGGTTGATGATGTCAGGGACAGTGCGAATATAAACAGAAGGCAATAAAATTGTAAATGTAAGGAATAAATGAGTAAGAATGGCGGAAAATGTGGAGAAATAGGCGAGAGATGGGGAAAAGGGAAGAAAACAAAAGAATGTTTTCTGTGAAGATGTGGCAAACTGTTTTGCTGATAAAGATAATAAGAGAAAGAGCTAAATTACAGGTAGGAAGGAATTAACATAGTACTAAAGAGACTGGGGTTGGATAACCATGGAGGAGTGTGATGCGAATTGTAATTATGGACATTGAAGCTCATATTTTCTCTGTGTTTTTGATATATTTTGCATTAAGGATTCTGCAAGTTGCGCATTATTTTTCAGTGATAATTATTTTATTTTCTTTTTGTCACTCAGATATGTTTTAGCACCTGGGTTCCATTTTCTGGCAATCTCTGTATATTTCTTAATAAATATTGTCTTATGTATCCTATAATGTACAAATCATATCTATGTTACTTTGAGACAAGGGTTCAGATGAGGCATTATGTTAGCTATAGAGACAGTTTTTCATGCACTTCAATTCTCATTTGGTCTGAAGTAGGGAGCTGATGGGTTGGCTTTTCCTCATAAAGTGAAGACAGTCCTCCAACAGATTCTCAATACTGAATGTTGGGGTCAGAATCTGCTAGGCTCACTTACGAACTAGAAACTAATGGTGATGTATGGTATTTTCCCCATTATCATTAATAATTTAAGAAATCAAACCAGGAGACAGCACTTACCAGATAAGCACAGCAGTGGAAAGAAAATGACCAATGGGAATATCTGAATTGGAATTTGAAAAAAAAAAAAGAATAAATCAGTATTGAACTTCTTATCTAATTCACAGAAAGACTTCAACATTTAAACAATTTTATTAGTTACTTGGAACTCAAGAAAGTCATCTGACAGCCATACTGGGAGCAATATCATCTCTGGGGAGGAGGGGATGGGTGGGAGTAATTGAGAGTGCTACCTCCAGCAGTTAAAAGTTATTGATAATACAGATTAATAAAATTGCTTTTGTAATATAGAAAGAATGCAAGAATTCACAGTGTGTTTCCCACGTACAGATGTGTACTGCTGTTCAGATTTCTTCAGTTTCTTGTGGTTAGGTGTGAACACATGTGATTTGTCATTGGAGGACTTGAATTAAATAATGGACCTACTAGCTAGATGGAAATAGCATTCATGGAAATAGAGACTTGGCATGATAACTAAAGTGAAACTGCATTTGTTTACATGGAAACCATAAGTGTGATTTTCATGTAACTTTAATATGGTGTCACTTTGAACAGCAATACAGCTTGGAGAAACTTTTTGCAGAAGTGGCAAGGAACCAACTGGAAATGGTGCATTAAGATTGATACAGGCCATTTAACATTTGTGTAAGAGAGGTGTTTGTTTTTTTCATCCTTGTGGATCAAAATAAGTCTGTCAACACTTATTAAGATTTTTAAAAATGTGCTGATATATATTTTCTTGCTAATCAGTGGTATGTCCGCCCCCGGTAGCTGAGTGGTCACTGCGACAGACTGTCAATCCAAAGGGCCCGGGTTCGATTCCCGGCTGGGTCGGAGATTTTCTCCGTCCAGGGACTGGGTGTTGTGTTGTCCTAATCATCATCATTTCATCCCCTTCGACGCCCAAGGCGCCGAAGTGGTGTCAAATCGAAAGACTTGCACCAGGCGAACGGTCTACCCGACGGGAGGCCCTCGTCACACGACATTTCATTCCAGTGGTATAATATGTTGCATAAGATATTATTTAAAGACCTTTTTGACTTAGGTAATCATTTGTTTATTGTGTTATTGTGTATGGTTCAGTGGCAGTTTTAGCAATGACAGTTTTAGCACTTTTGAAACGATATTTAACTGATGAATGTTACTATGTTTTGAAGACAGTGAAAAAGATCAAATAGGCACCATTGCAGATCTTTTGTGTTCAAAACAGATTGGTGCCTACTGCTACAAAAGTTAAAAAAAGTACTGTTAGTACAGGAATCTTCAGTCTAAAAGTGTTCTGCGATTGATTTTATCAGGACAGATACAAGTTGCAATCAGAATGTTTTATTTTTACCGGTTGCACTCTATAATTTTACAAGAGCATCATCAGAAACTCTGGAATTTAAAACAACGAAATGTTACAAAATGGGAATCTTAAATTGAAAGCACCTGCTCTCTCTAAAAGTTCTGTGTGTGTTTGAGTAATTGTGCCACTTGTTCCTTGTGTAAAAATCCAGTCCTTAGCTGACTGTGTATGACATGCTATTGCTCAAACATGTCTGAATAACAAAAAATAAAATTAAAAAAAATTATTTTGTATCCTTCAGAAGGTAGATTTATGAGAACAAAAACATGCAAGTTATGGCAGATAAAAATGTGGAAGAGTTGTGTGTGTTGTAATATTGTTTTCCCACTAATTGAGTTATTGTGTGCCGTTACTGGTTCTATTTATGTGGTCTGAGTCTTCTGTGAAGTATCAGTAACATATCTGTTGTTCTATTACTACGTATTGTGCATTACAAATCACTATTTGATCCAGTTTAATTTGCTGACTGTTCACTGTGATAATGTTACTGTACATCAATAGCTGACATTTGATGATTTTCAAATTTAAAGGCCATATTAAGACATTTAAAACACAATGGGGATCCTGTGGATTTGTGATCTGTGAAGAATTTTTTGTGCTTTGTTATTTTGTCCTTTATTGGAGTATTTGGTAGATAATAGTAAGAAACCGTCATGAGATTATTCTGATGTTTTTGTTTTTCACAGTTTGTGATGTATTTCAAGGAGTAAATTAATTTGGGCGATATAGAACAGGAAGTTAACTCGTACTGGTCTTATATTGCTGAGTATATCTAAATGAAATATTCATCTATGGGAATAGGGTAAAATTAGTGCAAGTGTATCACTTTAAATTTATATCATTTATCAGCTTTTGATCCTGGACATTTGAATCATAATGCTTTTACCAGTTGAGCTATCTGCCACTACTTCTGCCTTGCAGTTCCTTAGTTATGTTAATGAAGTATGTGTTTTTTCCAATACAACTAAAATTTGAGGTTAGAGGTCAAAAAGTCAATGTTGACTTTAGCAATCAGTTAAGTATGTTAACTTCTGATTAAAAAGCAGTGTCTCATAGATGTACTTCAACCCTTTCTTTCCATGATTACAGTGGTTTGATTCCTTTTAAATTCACATGTTGGTGAAATTTCCAGGCATGAAATAATAGAGTTCCCAGCAGTGCTGGTAAATTCAGAAAAGCAAGAAATTGAGGATTGTTTTCAGTCATATTGTAGACCAACTGTAAAATCAACACTGTCTAAATTTTGCACTGAATTGACGGGAATCACTCAGGAGCAAGTTGACAAAGCTGAAACATTTCCAGAAGTTCTGTCACGTTTTGAAGCTTGGCTGGTAGAACATGGACTTGGAACAAAGTACAAGTATGCCATCGTGACAGATGGGCCTTGGGATATGGGGAGGTTTCTATATGGCCAATGCCAGGTGAGTAATTCCAACATTTGTGTAAATTAGTAGTCAGTATATGTGTATCTCGCAACACTGAGTTGTTTCTAATTGATTTCTGTTGCTATTTATTATTAGATTTTTTATTTCTTTTCTTGCTTGTTATGAGATCAATCAAGAGTTTTCCTGGCGTTTAATCTGAAATCCACCTATTTTTTGAATGTGATTTAAATGTTTTAACTTTTGGTATATAGTTTTCAACACTAATGAACCTATGTCAGATTATAATTAAAGGAAACTTATTACCCTAATAAATTGCAAAATGTTTAGTAATGCTTCAATAACATTATTTTATATTTTATGTGCTCAGGATGTCTTACTTTCTCTGGTTTTCTTTCGTGTCTGCTGATGGAAGAAAAACCTTAAATGAAAGCTAGCACTCTTATTGTTGTTATTGTTTATAGTATATGTTGTTTTGTGTGTTTACCAGAGCTGCTCCAATTTTTCTTATTTCGGCTGTATATGCTTCTCATCTTCTCAAAAAAATCTTCTACTATTGCTTTGAAATGAAAAATATCCTGTTTTGTTGAAAAGAATACTGGTGTTATTTGATGCACCAGTGTGATCATAAAGAAAAGAGGCTCTTAGTTCTGATAAATTTGTACACACTCTGAGATGTAATTAATGATGATTGTTGAGTGGAAATTACATGCTTGTAATTAATTAAAGAGCAGTTATAACATTGTGAAATGCAATGAAAGGATCCGCATGAATACCGATGTGGTATGTGAGAAAGTTTTAGGTAGTCTGGCAAGTTTTGCAGAGTGGGAGTAGTCAGGGAAGGACTGTGGAGAGGGTGGGAAGACAGAGAAAGGTGTTGAGATGCTCCAGGAACTACATTGTGAACATGAATTAATAATGAAATAAAGACAAATGGAAGAGAAACAGTGTGTATGAAGAAGTGAAGAAGGGAATAAGTGCCACATGTGACATGATCAATAAGAAAAGAAATCAAAATTATAAAAGTGGATCTAACTTGTTGTTATTTAGTAAGCTTTGAAAGTGAGATGATATGATTAATAAGGCACAGGAGAAGGATTAATAAGGCACAGGAGAAGGATTAAGGGCAAGGTTTAAAGTATCTTTGGTGACAGGATAACTGGGAACATAGAGAAAGATTGGATAGGGAAGGAAGTAGGTTGTGCACTTTTTGGAGGAACCATTCTGGCATTTGCCTTAAATAAGTTAAGTTCCTAAAACATTATGTGGTTAGATATTGCAATGCAATAATATTTGATGTCTTTAAAGAGACATCAGTAGATCTGGCTACATTCCCAATGTATACAAACTGTCGGATGAAATTAGCAGCTTGTAAATTATTTGTTATTATCCACCGATGGTGCTGTTGTCTAGAGGAAAACGAGGACGATATTTTTGTTTCTGTTTGTGTCTTCCATGATGTGGTGGCAGTGTGTAAGTGTCAGAATACAAACTCAAATGTTCAAGTGTCAGTACTTGATTGGTCCTAGAATTTTTGGCCACTTATCTACATCTAAGTCGATACTTTGCTAGCCACCGTATGATACCCTGTACCATTACCCCCTGTGGGCCAGGAGTTAGAATAGGCCCGAGGTATTCCTGCCTGACATAAGAGGCGAGTAAAAGGAGTCTCACACATTTCGGCTTTTATGTGATGGTCTCCTGTAGGGTTTGACCATTTTTCAAAAGTTTCCCAAAGAGCGAGCCAATTGAGGAAGGGCACCTTACGTGGTGCTTCATAAAGACCTATCCCATCCTTTGTTGACGTGGATCTGCACTTCTGCTCAATCTCCAACTGTTGGGCTAGGTCACCCTTCTTGGTGTGTGTTTTTCCATCAACTGTGCAGTATTGTTTTCTACACTGACGATGATAATGGACTTGTTAGCCTGGTTGCACCTGATATCCAGCACGGTAGCCAGTCCGTTGTGGTGGGGCCACCGTGTACCCTGTTGGTTGTAGCCCCTGACTACACAGGGATCGCTCTGCTGATGGCTGTGCCGTTAACTCCCTGCGTATGCCGAGGAGTAGATGCCCATCACCCTAGGGCATTGGGACGCCCAGCAGTGGCCATCCTGCCAGATGGCCTTTGCTATGGCTGGGTGGCACTCATGGGGAGGGGCCCCGGTCGGAGTGGGTGGCATCAGGGCGGATGAAACGCGACAAAGCATAGTGCACCATCTCTTGCTGGTGGTTAAACACCAGCAGTCTCTAAGCCCCGGCACCTTGTATGTTCGAGAGCTTATGGGGAATCTTTGATGACAATGAAGCCCCAGTTTTTTGTTGAGCATTTAGAGGACAAGTTTGGGGAGGTGGAGGGCTTGTCCAAAATGCGCTCTGGGTCAGTCTTGATCAAAACAGCATCTTCTGCCCAGTCACGGGCGTTATTCACTTGTGACAGGCTGGGGGATGTTCCTGTAAGCATCACGCCCCATAAGAGTTTAAATATGGTCCAGGGTATCATATTTCACAGGGACCATCTTTTGCAGTCTGATGATGAGCTGCACACCAATTTAGAGTGGCGAAGTGTACATTTTGTTCGGCGTGTCCACCGGGGTCCGAGACATAATCAGATTGCCACCAGTGCCTTCATATTGGTCTTCAAGGGTGATACATTTCCGGAGAAGGTCAAGGTATGGTCTACGGCTGTGATGTAAAGCCCTATATCCCTCCCCCAATGTGGTGCTTTAAATGCTGGAAGTTCGGCCATATGTCTTCCCGCTGTACTTCTAGCGTCACATGAGATTGAGGATGCCCATCACATGCCAATACTCCATGTGCCCCTCCTCCCATCTGTGTCAACTGCAGAGAGCGCCATTTGCCTTGCTCGCCTGACTGCAGGATGCTATGGAAAGAAAGGAAAATCATGGAGTACAAGACCCATGACCTACTGACCTACGCTGAGGCTAAGAGGAAATTTGAATGCCTACATCCTGTACGTATGACATCGTCTTACGCTGCCGCTGCAACAGTTCTAGACCCATCAGCTCTGCCAACCCCCGTCACATCTCAGAGCCGATGGTGAGGAGCAATTCCCTCCCTATTGCTCCTGCACTACCTACTTCGGGAGCAACATCCCCCTCCCCCAACAATTGGGGATATCAGTCCCCACTTGTGTGCCAGAGAAGCATAAAGGTTCTTCTGCTCCTCTCACTAAGAAAGGGTCCCTTGGGTCACTCCCTTCCCAGGTTTCTGCTAGAGGGAAAGATGACATCCACCAGTGACTGAAGAGCCCAGAAGCAGTGGTCGTAGGGCTTCATGCTCAACCTCAGTTCCGGAGACTGAATCAGTGAAGTCCTCCCAGCCAGGGAAACCCAAGGAGTAGTGAGAGAAATCCAAAAAGAAGATCCACAAGACCAAGGGAATTGTGATGGCACCCACACCACCACTACCCACAAGCTCTGCGTCTGCAGATGAGGTGGAGACTCTGGCGTCCATTGAGGACCTAGATCTTACCAGACCCTCAGACACAATGGATATAGATTGCTCAGGCAATAAGTCGGTGGCAGCAGGTGACCCCGAGGAGTAAACTGCCTCATTGAATGTTCCATGCCTTTCCAGTCCCACGAAGACGTCATCCTCCAGTGGAATTATGGCAGTTTTTTCCACCGCCTGGCTGAGCTACAGCAACTGTTAAGCTTTACACGTTCTTTCTGCATTGCCCTCCAGGAAATCTTCTTCCCGGCAATGCGGACCCCTGCACTCCATGTCTATAAGGGATATTACAGGAACTGTAGCGACTATAATGGAGTGTCGGGCGGAGTTTGCGTTTATGTCCTAAACTCAGTCTGTAGTGAAAGTGTGACCCTTCAAACCCCTCTTGAAGCTGTGGTCATCAGAATAAGGATGACACAGGAAATAAGTGTCTGCAACGTATATCTTCCTCCAGATGATGCAGTACCCCTGAATGCATTAGCTGCACTGATTGATCAACTCCTAAACCTTTCCTACTTTTGGGAGATTTTAACACCCATAACCCCTTTGCGGTGGCACCGTGCTTACTGGCTGAGGCAGAAATGTTGAAACTGTACTGTCTCAGTTCAAACTCTGCCTCTTAAATACTGGGGCCGCCACACATTTCAGTGTAGCTCATGGGCTTTAAACAAGGCGGACTGGGGAACTCTCACCTCTGCTGTCACTGTTGAATCTCCCCCACACAGGAACATCGATGTGATGGTTGAGCAGGTGACTACAACAATCCTTTCTGCAGCAGAAAACCCGATCCCCCATTCTCTAGCTAAAGGCAGTCCCTTGGTGGTTGCCGGAAGTCACTGAAAGAATTAAGGAGCATCGACAAGCTCTACAGCGGTATAAGTGGCGCCCTTCCCTGGAGCATCTCATAGCCTTTAAACGGCTCTGTGCCCGTGATCACCAACTTATCAAAAGGCCAGAAGCTGGAGTGTTGGGAGAGATACATCTCTGCCATTGGGTGCCATACGTCACCTTCCCAAGTCTGGGCAAGGATCAAATGTGTTTTTGGGTAGCAGACTCCAACAGGTGTTTCCAGTGTTAACATAAATGACGTGCTATCTACCGACGCAAACGTGATTGCTGAGCACTTTGCTGAGCACTATGCTCGAGCCTCTGCGTGGAAGAATTACCTCCAGCCTTTCGCACTCTCAAACGACAGCTAGAAGGGAACCTCCTCTCCTTCACTACACGCTACAGTGAATCTTATAATGCCCCATTTACAGAGTGGGAGCTCCTCAGTGCCCTTGCACATTGCCCTGACACTGCTCCTGGGCCAGATCGGATCCACAGTCAGACGATTAAACATCTCTCGTCTGACTACGAGCAACATCTCCTCGTCATCTTCAATCGGTTCTGGTGCAATGGTGTCTTTCTATTGCAATGGCAGGAGAGCACCATCATTCTGGTGCTCAAACCCAGTAAAAACCCTCTTGATGTGGATAACTATTAGCCCATCAGCCGCACCAATGTTCTTTGTAATCTGTTGGAACGTATGGTGTGTCGGCAGTTGGGATGGGTCCTGGAGTCACATGGCTTAGTGGCTCCATGTCAGGGCGGCTTCCACCAGGGTTGCTCTACCACTGACAATCTTGTGTCCCTCGAGTCTGCCATTTGAACAGATTTTTCCATACGCCAACACCTGGTTGCTGTCTTTTTTTTAATTTACAAAAAGTCTATGAGACGACCTGGCGACATCATATTCTTTCCACGTTATATGAGTGGGGTCTCCAAGGCTCGCTCCTGATTTTTATCCAAAATTTCCTGTCGCTTTGTACTTTCTGTGTCCAAGTTGGTGCCTCCCATAGTTCCCCCCCACATCCAGGAGAATGGGGTCCCGCAGGGCTCTGCATTGAGTGTAGCTCTATTTTTAGTGGCCATTAATGGCCAAGCAGCAACTGTAGGGCTATCCATATCACCTTCTCTGTATGCTGACGACTTCTGCACTTCGTACTGCTCCACCAGTACTGGTGTTGCTGAGCGGCATCTACAGGGAGCTATCCACAAGGCTGGCCCACGGTTTCCAGTTTTTAGCCACAATGTCGTGTGTTATACACTTTGTCGGTGTCATACCAATTATCTGGAACCAGACCTTTACTTTAATGATGATACACTCAGTGTAATGGAGACACATCGATTCTTAGGACTGGTTTTTGACGCCTGATTGACTTGGCTTCCTCACCTTCGTCAGATTAAGTGAAGTTCTG
Source organism: Schistocerca gregaria (assembly GCF_023897955.1). Taxonomy (NCBI): domain Eukaryota; kingdom Metazoa; phylum Arthropoda; class Insecta; order Orthoptera; family Acrididae; genus Schistocerca; species Schistocerca gregaria. Next base: position 684,870,398 of record NC_064923.1, read on the forward strand.
GCAAGCACCTCAGTGCCCTCCGCTGCCTGAGCAACACCAACTGGGGTGCAGATCGCTCTACGCTGCTGCAGCTCTACAGAGCCCTTGTTTAATCCTGCCTTGACTATGGGAGTCTGGTTTATGGTTCGGTGGTGCCCTCAGTGTTGTGTTTGCTCATCTCAGTGCATCACTGTGGCGTTTGCCTAGTGACAGGAGCTTTTTGGATGAGTCCGGTGACCAGCATCCTGATGGAGGCCGGAGTCCCTCCATTGCAGGTTAGGGGTGTGCAACTGCTGGCCAGTTATGTTGCACACATTTGTAGTTCTTCTGTGCATCCGAATAACTACCTCGTTTTCCCACCCACAACGGTTCATTTCCCGCATCAGCAGCCCAGGTCAGGGCTTCCAATTGCAGTTCATGCCCACTCCCTTCTTTCTGAACTGGAGTCCTTGCCTTATCAGCCGACCAGAAATGAATTTTAGCACAACGCAGGCCTAGTAAAACTAGGGCCTGCGTTCGCCGACAGCCTCGCCAGCAGCTAAGTCCCGTTCAAGGTCACTCGCCTAGCAAGCAACTAAGAGCGGCACAGCCACCAAAACAAAAAGTGAATAGATTTTTTTGAAAAAAAAGGAGGGAGATAAGGAATAGAGATAAGGACAGAACACACTTTATTATCTATAATAAATCATACAATCACCGTTGATCTTTATTTTACAATTGCCATTGCCGACTTTTGCCTATATAAACAGATACTCATCAGCATTTAACTTCTTCTTCCTTCTCGTAGTCAAAACAAATGGCATGCTTGGAACAAGAGTACCATAAGGCTGTTTAGCCAAGAGTCCTGTAGTCTCAGCAATACTCCATGTCCTCCAAGCCAAAATGTTTGCATCTGGAAATGCTTCAAGGCCACCATAGGTCCATTCACGTACACCTCCATGTTGTACACCTAGGCGGTGGCTTCGCCTGGACCTTTCACATGGCCCTAAGGAGTCAGTGAACCCTGGCAGCTCTCCGCTGTTACTTCCTTTTGATTCTTGACATGTACAGAGGCCATGAAGTGGTTTACACTGATGGCTTGATGGCTGATGATCATGTTGGCTTTTCGTATGTCCATGAAGGACATACTGAACAGCATTCCTTGCCCGATGGCTGCAATCCGTTCATGCTGTGGGGAGTTGTTTCTTCTGTGTGCTGACTCCTTGAGCAGCCTACAAGCTATTGACCAGTGTTACCCTCTTCATCCTTTGGTAGCGTCCAACCAGGGAATGGTCCAGTCATTCAATGGTGTTTGTCTGGAGCCCAGGTCATGTCGGAATCCCAGGCAATGAGCTTGCCGACACGCTTGCCAAACAGGCTCGCAGAAACCGCCTTTGGAGATCGGCTTCTCTGCAACTGACCTGCGTTCAGTACTACGCCACAAGGTTTTGCAGCTTTGGGAGATGTAATGGCAGAACCTCAGTTTGCACAACAAACTGCGTGCCATTAAGGAGACTACGAATGTGTGGAAGATCTCCATGCGGGCCTCTCGCAGGAACTGTAGTTACTCGACTTTTTGCCATTAATTTTAGCTGACAAAGCCTCATCGGCTAATTTAGTTTTACGTTTTATATGTGACTGTGTTGTTTGTTGTTGTCTTCAGTCCTGAGACTGGTTTGATGAAGCTCTCCATGCTACTCTATCCTGTGCAAGCTGCTTCATCTCCCAGTACCTACTGCAACCTACATCCTTCTGAATCTGCTTAGTGTACTCATCTCTCGGTCTCCCTCTACGATTTTTACCCTCCACGCTGCCCTCCAATGCTAAATTTGTGATCCCTTGATGCCTCAAAACATGTCCTACCAACCGATCCCTTCTTCTAGTCAAGTTGTGCCACAAACTTCTCTTCTCCCCAATCCTATTCAATACCTCCTCATTAGTTACGTGCTCTATCCACCTTATCTTCAGTATTCTTCTGTAGCACCACATTTTGAAAGCTTCTATTCTCTTCTTGTCCAAACTAGTTATCGTCCATGTTTCACTTCCATACATGGCTACACTCCAAACAAATACTTTCAGAAACGACTTCCTGATACATAAATCTATATTCGATGTTAACAAATTTCTCTTCTTCAGAAACGCTTTCCTTGCCATTGCCAGTCTACATTTTATATCCTCTCTACTTCGACCATCATCAGTTATTTTACTTCCTAAATAGCAAAACTCCTTTACTACTTTAAGTGTCTCATTTCCTAATCTAATTCCCTCAGCATCACCCGATTTAATTTGACTACATTCCATTATCCTCGTTTTGCTTTTGTTAATGTTCATCTTATATCCTCCTTTCAAGACACTGTCCATTCCGTTCAACTGCTCTTCCAAGTCCTTTGCCGTCTCTGACAGAATTACAATGTCATCGGCGAACCTCAAAGTTTTTACTTCCTCTCCATGAATTTTAATACCTACTCCAAATTTTTCTTTTGTTTCCTTTACTGCTTGCTCAATATACAGATTAAATAACATCGGGGAGAGGCTACAACCCTGTCTCACTCCTTTCCCAACCACTGCTTCCCTTTCATGCCCCTCGACTCTTATGACTGCCATCTGGTTTCTGTACAAATTATAAATAGCCTTTTGCTCCCTGTATTTTACCCCTGCCACCTTTAGAATTTGAAAAAGAGTATTCCAGTCAACATTGTCAAAAGCTTTCTCTAAGTCTACAAATGCTAGAAAAGTAGGTTTGCCTTTTCTTAATCTTTCTTCTAAGATAAGTCGTAAGATCAGTATTGCCTCACGTGTTCCAACATTTCGACGGAATCCAAACTGATCCTCCCCGAGGTCTGCATCTACCAGTTTTTCCATTCGTCTGTAAAGAATTCGCGTTAGTATTTTGCAGCCGTGGCTTATTAAACTGATAGTTCGGTAATTTTCACATCTGTCAGCACCTGCTTTCTTTGGGATTGGAATTATTATATTCTTCTTGAAGTCTGAGGGTATTTCGCCTGTCTCATACATCTTGCTCACCAGCTGGTAGAGTTTTGTCAGGACTGGTTGTCCCAAGGCCGTCAGTAGTTCTAATGGAATGTTGTCTACTCCGGGGGCCTTGTTTCGACTTAGGTCTTTCAGTGCTCTGTCAAACTCTTCACGCAGTATCGTATCTCCCATTTCATCTTCATCTACATCCTCTTCCATTTCCATAATATTGTCCTCAAGTACATCGCCCTTGTATAAACCTTCTATATACTCCTTCCACCTTTCTGCCTTCCCTTCTTTGCTTAGAACTGGGCTGCCATCTGAGCTCTTGATATTCATATACGTGGTTCTCTTCTCTCCAAAGGTCTCTTTAATTTTCCTGTAGGCAGTATCTATCTTACCCCTAGTGAGATAAGCTTCTACATCCTTACATTTGTCCTCTAGCCATCCCTGTTTAGCCATTTTGCACTTCCTGTCGATCTCATTTTTGAGACGTTTGTATTCCTTCTTGCCTGCTTCATTTACTGCATTTTTATATTTTCTCCTTTCATCAATTAAATTCAATATTTCTTCTGTTACCCAAGGATTTCTAGCAGCCCTCATCTTTGTACCTACTTTATCCTCTGCTGCCTTCACTACTACATCCCTCAGAGCTACCCATTCTTCTTCTACTGTATTTTTTTCCCCTATTCCTGTCAATTGTTCCCTTATGCTCTCCCTGAAACTCTGTACAACCTCTGGTTCTTTCAGTTTATCCAGGTCCCATCTCCTTAATTTCCCACATTTTTGCAGTTTCTTCAGTTTTAATCTACAGGTCATAACCAATAGATTGTGGTCAGAGTCCACATCTGCCCCTGGAAATGTCTTACAACTTAAAACCTGGTTCCTAAATCTCTCTCTTACCATTATGTAATCTATCTGATACCTTTTAGTATCTCCAGGGTTCTTCCACGTATACAACCTTCTTTCATGATTCTTAAACCAAGTGTTAGCTATGATTAAGTTGTGCTCTGTGCAAAATTCTACTAGGCGGCTTCCTCTTTCATTTCTTAGCCCCAATCCATATTCACCTACTATGTTTCCTTCTCTCCCTTTTCCTACACTCGAATTCCAGTCACCCATTACTATTAAATTTTCGTCTCCCTTCACTATCTGAATAATTTCTTTTATTTCATCGTACATTTCTTCAATTTCTTCATCATCTGCAGAGCTAGTTGGCGTATAAACTTGTACTACTGTAGTAGGTGTGGGCTTCGTATCTATCTTGGCCACAATAATGCGTTCACTATGCTGTTTGTAGTAGCTTACCCGCATTCCTATTTTCCTATTCATTATTAAACCTACTCCTGCATTACCCCTATTTGATTTTGTGTTTATAACCCTGTAGTCACCTGACCAGAAGTCTTGTTCCTCCTGCCACCGAACTTCACTAATTCCCACTATATCTAACTTTAACCTATCCATTTCCCTTTTTAAATTTTCTAACCTACCTGCCCGATTAAGGGATCTGACATTCCACGCTCCGATCCGTAGAACGCCAGTTTTCTTTCTCCTGATAACGACATCCTCCTGAGTAGTCCCCGCCCGGAGATCCGAATGGGGGACTATTTTACCTCCGGAATATTTCACCCAAGAGGATGCCATCATCATTTAATCATACAGTAAAGCTGCATGTCCTCGGGAAAAATTACGGCTGTAGTTTCCCCTTGCTTTCAGCCGTTCGCAGTACCAGCACAGCAAGGCCGTTTTGGTTAATGTTGCAAGGCCAGATCAGTCAATCATCCAGACTGTTGCCCCTGCAACTACTGAAAAGGCTGCTGCCCCTCTTCAGGAACCACACGTTTGTCTGGCCTCTCAACAGATACCCCTCCGTTGTGGTTGCACCTACGGTACGGCCATCTGTATCGCTGAGGCACGCAAGCCTCCCCACCAACGGCAAGGTCCATGGTCCATGGTTCATGGGGGGTATGTGACTGTAGGTTTTGTAATTCTATATAAGTTGTCCTTGGTCCCTTTGTGTTCTCCACTCTAATGCTTTTAGACTGGATGTTTTAATCTGTCGCAAAGTGGCTGGCTTTTCCTTTTTATTCTTGTGTTCGGCCAGCCACGGTCATAGGCTCTCTTGTTTTATCCCTTCTACCTGTTTCTTGCTTCTCTTTGTGGTTTTCTTTACCTGTTTTGCCCATAGTAGTGTTGGTTGTCTTTCTGTCGTTCTTCTTGTTCTTCTGTTCTCCTGTTATTATGCTGTAAGTCTCCTTTCTTTTCTTCCTTCCCTTGAGTAATTATTTTACTGGGAACAAGGGACCAATTACCTCACAGTTTGGTCCCTTCCCCCCTCCTTTAAACCAGCCAACCACCCTGTACCATTACTAGTAATTTCTAGATAGAGCGAGGGAAAAATGACTGACTGTATACCTCCATACGATCCCTAATTTTATTTTTGTGATCCTTATTCACTTTTTTACGTCGACAGCAGTGAAATCAGTTGGCAGTCAGCTTCAAATGCTAGTTCTCTAAATTTTCTCCTTAGTGTTACTCAAACAGAATGTCACCCTCCCCAAAGGGATTCCCATTTGAGTTCCCAAAGCATCTCTGTAACACTAAATTGTTGTTCAAACCTACTGGTAACAAATCTAGCAACCCACCTCTGAATTGCTTCGATGTCTTCCTTCAGTCTGACCTGGCATGGATCCCAAACACTTGAGTAGTACTCAAGAATAGGTCGCACCAATGTCTTATGTGGTCTCTTTACAGATGAACCACTGCTTCCTAAAATTCTCCCAGTAAACCGAGTCGACCAATCGCCTACCCTACCACAGTTCTAATATGCTCGTTCCACCTCATACCTCTTTGCAACGTTATGCCTGGATATTTAAACAACTTGCCTGCTTCAAGCAGGACACTAGTAATACTGTATCCAAACATCTCCCTACTCATCTGCATTAACGTACATTTTCCCATATGTAGAGCCAGCTGCCATTCATCACACCAACTAGAAATTTTGTCTAAGTCATCTTGTATCTTTCTGCAGTCACTCAACTTTGACACTTTACTGTACACCACAGTGTCATCAGCAAACAACTGCACATTGCTGCCCACTCCTTCTGCCAAATTATTTATGTATGTAGGGAACAACAGCGGTCCTATGACACTTCCCTGTGGCACTCCTGACAATAAACACTCACCATCGAGGACAACATATTGGGTTCTATTACTTAAGAAGTCTTCAAGCCACTCACATATCTGTGCCCCTATTCCATATGCTTGCATGTTTTTTAACAGCCTGCAATGGGGCTTCATGTCAAATGCTTCCAGGAAATATAGAAATATGGCATCTGTCTGTTGCCCTTCACCCATAGTTCTCAGTATCATCTGAGAAGAGGGCAAGCTGAGTTTTGCATGAGTGATACTTTCTAAAACCATGCTGATTCATTGATAGTAGCTTCTCAGTCTCAAGAAAGTTCGTTATATTGAATCGAGAATATGTTCAAGGATTCTGCAGCAAACTGTAATTAGGGATATTGGTCTGTAATTTTGTGGGTCCGTTCTTTTACTCTTTTTATATACAGGAGTCACCTGTGCTTTTTTCCAGTTATGTGGGACTTTGTGCTGGGCCAGAGATTCATGATAAATACAGGCTGGGTAAGGGACCAATGCCATAGAGTACTTTTTGTAAAACTGAATTGGATCTATCCAGACATGGTGACTTATTTGCTTTCAAATCCTTCAGTTGTTTCTCAATGCCAGGGATGCTTATTACTATGTCATCCATACAGGTGTCTGTCCAGTGGTCAAATGATGGTATGTTTGTACAATTCTCTTGTGTGGATGATTTCTTGATCACTTTGGCTTTTGTTTTGCTATCTTCAACTGCCACACCAGATTGGTCAACAAGTTACTGAATGGAAGCTTTAGATTCACTTAGCGATTTTACATAGGACCAGAATTTTCTTGGGTTCTCTTGATAAGGTATGATGGTAGTAGTTGCATGCTTCGTGCATCTTTTCACAGAAGCACAAATCTCTACTAACCTTTGCTTGTCGCCATTTGTGCATTCTCTTTTGAACCAAGAGTGCAGCAGCCTCTGTTTCCTCAGCATCCTCTGAATTTTGTTATTAAACCATGGTGGGTCTTTTCCATCATTTATCCACTTACTAAGCACATAACTCTCCAGACCACGATTTACAGTCTTACCCCCTGCAGTGAATCCATAAACAACCCAGTCTACACTTGGTAGGTTAAAGTCAAACTAGCATTGCATGATCTGGTTATTTATGTGCTACTGACATAGACTTTCTTTGAATGATTCCAGAACTGTCACAGCAGAATTGGGTGGCTGGAAAAAACATCCAACAATTAATTTGGCCTCTGATGTGTCTTTCCGATATACATTCCATCATTCGCTAAATATCTCAGAGCTTTCCACTTGACGATTCAGACAGCTCTCGGTCCCAAGAATAATTTGAGATAATTGTAGATTTCATGAGTGTCTGCCTGTGTTGTGTATCACTTGTTTTACCATTGGTAAATTAAAGTCGCATAATGATTCGGAGTCCACAATAAACTCTAGGCCTCACTGTAACTAGCCGATTTCGAGTGGAACTCCTTGTAAATGGTCAGACAGCATTCAGGATGTTAGATGGTGGCAGTTGCACTCACACTCACCACAACAACACTGCACACTGATGGCAGAGGTGTTGGTGTTACAATTCATGCGATCTGATATTTTGCTGGTATATTTCTAACTTGTAGATTTTTCAAGGTTGCAAGTTCTCCAGGTTATTCTGACAAGCATACTTGTTGCCATCTTCAGATGCTTTCTGATGATTGCTGCTGTGCTCAGTCAGCATCCTCTTTACATTAGCTGTTACCCATCCTCCCATTAAGTCACTCTGCACCTGTCATAGTCCGTGTAGCCCTCGTGGTGGGAATGGTGACAACTGACTGCAAACTGTGGCATCCAGTGTGTTGCGCCGTCTCTCTCGGATGCAGACTTCACTGTACAGGAATGCTTTCTTCTTTCTAGACTCATTGCAGGATTCAGCACCTGACTAAACTTGTAGGCCACTATTTTTCTTAATTAGCAATCATGGCCACTAATTTCAATAGCCTCTTTAATCACACAATCCCAGGACCTCTTTTTATGCTATGCTTGATCATGGCTGATTTAATGGTGTGGCACAATTCAGTGTGTCGTCATATGCTGATGGAAAGTATCTTCTGCTGTATGACAGTTTCTCCAATGTATGATGTGTTGCAATAGCAGGTGTTGTCTGGTAGACCCCAGAGATCTTGATCATCCTTCATTGAATAGACTTGGCAGTGTCAAGGTCTTAATGGTGGCTGAAATACACGTTTAACCTTGTCTCATCCCAAAATCACATCGTTTCTGTTTCTCAGGATGCCAAGAAATGAGAGGGCACCCTCCTTTTCCACCGCCATAGTAAACTGTATGTTTGAGTCAAACGAGTTGAGGTAATGGGGAAATGTACAGAAGCTGTTCCATCTATGTAGCCAAACAGCGAACATGTCATTAACAAAACAGTAGAAATAAGTTGATTTTAGTTGGGTGTGATATACTGTCTTCTCTTCAAAATCATCTATGAAAAAATTCTCCACCACCAGCAGCAGGTGACCCATGGTGATGCTTTCCGCCTGTTCATAATAATTTCTATCAAACAGGAAGTATGTTGCGATGAACACAAACTCGAAGTGTGTCATTAGATTGGTCTCGAGTTTTCATGCACTGTGGTGTTGTTAGATGATGTTTCCAGACATAGGTCCTTATCCTTAATTAATTCCTCAAGATACCCTCTTTAACCTCTTGAAGTTTGTTGATACCGTTCAGGTTGACCCTGTATAGTTGAGTAGTGACATGAATAATATGCTGCTTGATATATCTATATTTGAACTAACAAACTCCAATTCAAACTTTGAAAGTACCAATGAAAATCCATACAATGAAGAGGTAAAAAGAAGCTTACATACTGATTGGTGAGATGGTAACAGTTGGAACTGTAAACGAAAATATTAGGCAGTCGATCTGTAATTCAAGAAATGGGTTCCTATGTTGGAAGGTAAAGCCAACTGAGTAAGAGAAGTAAACACTTTTAAATGGCCTGAAAATGTTTTGAAAGGTACCTCATCAAAGAATACATAAATAGTAGGCTGTTGACAACATGTTTGTCAAAACCATGTAGTTCTTATAGAACAGAAGACAAAAGGGAGAAAGAAAAGTTGTAGCATTTATCTTAAAAATGAGACTAGATGAAAGAGACTCACGTACAGAATAAGATGGAGCGGAACCAGATTCTGTTCCATACCATCCGAGGCTGCAAGGGCTGAATTTCTTCTCCATTTGTTTACTATATTTTCTTCCTTCTGCTCCTTTTCTGTCCCACATAAAGTTATCCTTGAATCTCAAAGCTTAAGGCGATCAGTGTTTCTGTTTCTCTTACTGCTGCTACTATTTATCTGTAAAGATAGTACATAGATTGGAACTTAAATAGTGACAACACTGCTGTGGAGACACTATGCAGTGAATCTACTATTGTCGCTGATAGCACTCGTTGTTGACATACTTACCTTACCTCCGAACAAATAGACTTGCCCGTCCCACGGCTCTGGCTTGCGGCCCAATCGACGGAAAAACAGTCACTTGCGAGTGAGTAGTTCGAAACAGGAACAACAGAGTTGGATCAAGATTGAATGTACCAGAGGTTGTACAGTACGACAGTGTCATCTAGGTCTTAAAGAGGTGTGCAGATAATTGGCATTGCCTTACAGAACAGTGAGCTTGCTCACGAAACCGGATTAGCGAATACGACTGTGCTTCGCATCCTGAAGGAACGCCTGGGCATGCGAAAAATTGCATCACAACGGGTTCCGCATGACTTTACGGAAGTGGAGAAATGGATGCATTATGATGCTGCTCAGATGCACTTGGAGTGCTATGAGCGTGAAGCAGAGGCTTTCTTATGCCATATTGTAACACTGGATGAGACAGGGGTCACATCGTATGGGCCAAAACTGAAATGCCAATCCAACGAATGGCGTCATTATGGTTCGCCGCGAGAGTCGAAAGTGCGTCAGAGCCCCAGTATGGTGAAAGTTATGGTAATTCTTGTGTATGACAGTGATGGTGTTATCCTAATGCATTATGTTCCTCCATGGCAGACTGTCAATGCACAGTATTACTGTTTGTTTTTGGAGCATCAACTGCGACCAGCTTTGCGAAAGAAGTGGCGACACTTTCCACGCAACCCACCCATCATTTTGCACGACAATGCATGGGCGCATACAGCGCAAGCTGTGGCTGCTCTGTTCGGTCAGTGGGACTGGGAAGTATTGTACCATCCACCATGCTCCCTGGACTTAAGTCCTTGTGAATCTGATTTGATTCTGAAGATGAAGGAAGGACTTTATGGCATTCGCTTCAGAACTGTTCCAGAGATTCGACAGGCAGTAGACTGCTCCATTTGCACCATCAACAGAACAGGTTCTGCTGACAGTATACTATGCCTTCCACATCACTGGCAACAGGTTCTACACAATGCTGGTGACTACTTTGAAGGACAGTAACAAGTGCAAACATGTAACTGTTTTGTATTTGTTGTGAATGAATAGTCACCACTATTTAAGTTCCAACCCTTGTACTTGCAAACTGTCACTGTGTTTAAATTTTGTTGTAATGTTGTTGTATGAACACTTAAAAAGTATGAATGTCTATTAGCAATTTAGATTGACCTATGATTTATTCTGCTTTGTTTTTTAGCTCTCTGGCATACCGTACCCAAGTTTTGGCAAAAAATGGATAAATATTAGAAAGACATTCAGCAATTTCTACAAAAGTAAAAGGGTATGTAACTGAAGCATTATAAATAAGAAATATATGTTATGAAGGTGGTGTCTCATAGCTCATAGGTATTTAAAAATAGTCATAGTTCACTGCCAAGAGCCGATAATAAATACTTCATTATTATAAATAGTTTCAGTCTCTACATGTCTTACAGTGCTCGACAGTTGTCTGAAGACTGAAACTGGTCATATTCAAAAAGTGTTTATAACCAGCTTTTGGCAGTGGTTTACGACATTTTTCAAATAAATGAGAAAGAAAAGAAGCCAACACTTTTGGTTTCTCTTTATTTTGATAAAAGTATGAGAGAGAAAATTTATTATTTAGTATGAGCAATAGTAACATAATTGTCTTGTACCCAACTTATTAATACTATGAGCCATGCTACTGATAAAAGTATGACTTCTGTAGTGGATGTCATGAAATTAGACATCTCAAGGTCACACTTGTTGCCTACAGTCCAAAGGCCCTAAACACTGTGATTTGCCCATCCCATAGCTTTGTTGACATATACACTGTTAACAGTGCAGTAGGTCGGCACCAGCTGAGTGTTTAGTGTTTCTGTGCGACAGCGTATGTTGATGTGTGGTTTTAGTGCTCTGTGGAATAGTAGAGTGATGTGTATTTGCTACTGAGCGAAATGAAGGAGCAAGGGCGTATTCTAGTCAATGTGCAGAAGTGCGAAAAGTCATTCAAATGCGAGCTAAGATTGTCATTTCAAATATGCTTAAGATGTTTTACTGATCTGGTCAATAGTGAAGAAACCAGGAATAATATAAATTTTGCACATGTTCCTAAAATGATGACAAAACTTGTATTTTTAAATCGACTGTGTGCCATATTAACAGTGCAGTGACATTGGCAGAATCTCTAAATGTGGGCAAGTGATTTGATTCACCAAGACGGTGATATAAATCAAAACGGAAATTTACAGAATTTGATGATTTTGACAAAAAATTAGTGCATAGAACTATACATCCATACTGACAAAGGAGAGTATCTACAGCTAGATAAATACTCGGTGAAAAAATTAATTATGCCGCTCAGAGACCTCCATTCTTTGTCTTCTATCCTTATTTGGTTTTTGGATCAGAAAGTGTAATGAGAAACGAAAATTTTTAAAGAAAATCAGAGATATTGCAACAGTAAGAACAAAGTTTTGTGTACATGTACATATTGCATGCTGAGGACAAAATTCTTGTAGTATACTTCGATAAAACTTGGGTTCCACAAAACCATGCACACAAATTTGTTTTACTTTACTTCAGCGGAAATAATGGTTTGAAAATACATACAATTACTTTTCTGTAGCATATATTGGTGATTTGGGTGATGGATGCAGTGACAAAGGAGCAGTAAGAGCTGCAATTAAAAAAACAAACAAAAGAGAGAGCGGCAGGGACTACTGTCTGGGCATTCCTACAAGGTCCAACAGAATGCATATTCATCAGTGACGACATTTTTTGTTACACAGGCAGAATAGTTTCACATCTTTTACAGTATTTTATTTTTTGTCTCAGAATACATTTATGTTTTCATGATAAAATATGTATCACTTGCGTCAATAAGCTTTGAGAATGTTCATATGTTCTTTTTTTCAGTCTAGAAATGTTAGTGGCTCTCCTTTTTTCCCACAGGTTGAAGTAAAAAATTACTTTTCTTCAAAGTTCCGTGCAACATTGTCATTGTATTTATTTTGTAGTACATGTGAAGAATTTTCTTTTGGAAAGTACTACACCATATTCTAGACTAAAAATAAATATTTCTAATATTTCTTTCGAAATTGTTGTTAACACATGAAATTATCACTAACTGGCATGCTGTAAGACAGTGAGGTGACCTTGAGGTGCCCATTTTCGTGACTTCCGCCATAGTGTGTTCCTACAATTAATATATTATGAATGTTGCCCTGAATTTCTTGTTATTGAACAACTGATATCCACAGAGGAAGATTCTATTCTTTAAGGAGCTTTAATGACTGAGTGCATTATTGCTTATACTTAACTGGTAGATAAAATGACTGCTGGTACAAAAAATGTCTATGCAAGATCTCTGTTTTAAATGGAGAAAGCTATGAATAATGAGAGAGGTTAATGCTACCAATGATGTATAGATTTTATTTACAGATATGCCAGGGCACTTACTCATGAAAACCAAGAGTAAATATGGAATCTCTCACATAGTTGTATTCAATAAGATACGGAAATGTTGACAGGGAATGTATTGTAATTTAGGAGTAGCTTGTTTCATCCATATTATCCTACAAATCCACAGAGAAGAACCATTCCAATTCAGTTTCCTTGACTGCTTGTGCTCACCTGAGTCTGTAGTGATTGTAAATGTGACTGCACATTGATTATTTCATATCTAAAGTAACACAATACGGGGATCTGAAACAAATGCATGGTGAGTGCTGCTGCATATTTTGTGAGACCTGCATATCTGATTGGAAACACTGAAAATTTGTAGCTTGAACTGAGAAATATGAAGGTTGGAACTGTAATAGTGGCAACTATTTATTTACAGCTCATACAAAATAGATATGTGTTTCAAAGTTTTACTGACCTTCAGAGTAGTCACCAGCATTGTGTATAACCCGTTGCCAGTGATGTGGAAGTCGTAGGATACTCTTAGCAGTGCCAGTTGTGTTGACAGTTTGAGCGGCATGGTCCATTGCCTGACAAATTTGTAGCAGTGTTTAATCGAATGTCGTGAAGTGTTTCCTTCAATTTAGAAGTCAAGTTGAACTCATGAGGGCTTAAATCAGGGGAGTGCAGGAGGTGATATAGCACTTAACAGCCCCATCAATCAAACAAATCAGTAACAGCTTGCACTGTACATGCTTGAGCTTTGTCCTGCAAAATGATAGTCATGTCCTGCAGAAAGTGTTATCACTTCTGCCTCTAAGCTGGTCATAGGTTGTGTTCCAAAAATGACTCACTGGTCAGATTAGAATTTTTATCTAATTACTTATCACATCTGACAATGTTTATTAACTAGAAAAATGCTGACTTACACTGTGGTTCGAAGTCCAAGTTAAACTATATTGTCTGTCTGCTGGCTAAAAAGCAAAAAAGTCAAATAGCTTCAGTCAGTAGTGACACCTGTTGTGGTGTAGCCAAACTACTGTAATTAGCAGGCGACAGTGTGTCACACTATAAACAACAGCAGACATATTTTTACACATGGAGTTCGAGATCACAGAAATGTTATGCTGACTGAAGATAATCCTTTTCTACAAAATGTGTTGCTGTTACTGCACAAATGATTTTTTTTAATTAAAGGTACTTAAAAGGCATTTGCTAATACTAAAAATACCTATATTTTTACCTTACCCATTTTGTTTCACTCGTTTCAGCATTGTCAAGTGTAACCGTTTCATCTGATTCCACTTACATGTGGAAATGTTGTTACCATGCACATGTATTAGTAATTGAAAATAAGGATTTCAAATATCTTTAATGATTGTAAAGCAACTATGGGCACAGTGGTCAAATGAAATTAAAATCAAATCTAGTTTATGCAATAGCCAGAGGTAAAATTTACAAAACACTGAATATGTTACCAGTGACTTCAATATTTTTAATTTTGTTGAAAGTATCTACATTCAATCCCTAAACATTACATACGGATTTTCTCAATACTATATGTTTCACCTGCACTATCATTAACACTTTTGTCCATCATGGAGTGTTCCAATTCACCACCACTTGAGTGAATTGTATCCGTGTTTATAATTATTTCATCAATGGAACTTCCATGATGCCATCGTTTGCCTGGTACTCAGTTTGTAATTGTGCCACCTCATCGTGGTGCCCTCTCCAATCCTCTGCAGTGACTTTCTGAAGGCATGTGCCAGCAAGCTTTTGTAAGGTTTCACCAGATACGCCAACAGTCACATTGTCTTCTTTTTGCCCAGTTGAGTTCAGTTATGATGAGATCACAGTTGTATGGCAGCAATTGACTTAAAGCCATTTCATTGACAGCATACTTTTTCTCTGCTGGTTTGTGCAATTCAGTCAGGGCAAAGAGGGCTCCTTTTCTTATACTCTCATCACAGTTGATCTTCCTCTTCTGCAGCCACTCCATCATCATCACTTAATGTCACATCTTAATCATCTTGTTGGGGTGCCTGTTGTGAAACGGCGCTTTTTCAACAACAGTCGCCAAATGTAGAAGAAGGTTTGGCAGAAGTAATCCCTAAAACCACTCCTCAAAGTTCGTGGAGTTCATTTGATGATGATAGACTCTTTGTATGGATTTATTCCATATCTGTAGCTGGGCTTCACTGATCAACCTAGTTTTGGAAACTAGACTTGCAATTATTAGTTGCTTTGAGACACTTCATCATGCTATTTCTTTATATTGCTAGCATTTTTCAAATGTTGGGTTGCCGTCCAACCAACACTCGCCTAGGTAAAAAATTTCAGCTCCGCCTTCTCGAATCCATTTCATTTCCACAAGGAATTGGGAATGCCACTCCATAATGTCTTCACAGTATGTTATACTATTATTTTCTTCTGAACTTTTCTCCCTTTGAAACCTGTTGATTTTAATAGTTCCCACAGTGAGGTCGTACCCCATCTTCTATCAGTCTTTTGTTGTAGCACTTGCAACAGTGTCTTAACACTTGGTACAACTTTCTGCACAGCATAAAATTCATAGATGTTGTCTCATATCACATACTTACTGAAGTTGACGATTTCACTCTGGACTTTACGAGCTACTCTCCCAAGAAAAGAAAAGAAAGATGTACTATAGAAATTTAGACAGCATTGTTCATTAAATAAGATAAAAATAATCACATAATTCATATGTAATTTGACTTATTTACAAAGTGATTGGGCTCTAATTGAACGCATAAATTGTAGTTCTTATGGTCTAGAACTAAGATCGCTGAAGAAAAGAATTACTACCGAGTGAGGTGGCACAGTGATTAGCACACTGAACTCACATTCAGGAGGATGATGGTTCAGACCCACGTCTGGCGATCCTGATTCAGATTTTCCATGCTTTCCCTAAATTGCTTTAGGCAAATGCCGGGATGGTTCCTTAGAAAGGGCATGGCTGACTTCCTTCCCCATCCTTCCCCATCGGATGAGACTGATGACTTCACTGTTTAGTCTCTTCCCCCAAACCAACCAACCAGAAGAATTACTGAAACTGACCTCTTCTTTTTTGCTGGAGATTCACCAGGATTAATATTTGTGAACTTCAGGATTTGCTTTAGGCTGGACATGTTTTTTTCCGGTGTTAGTAGCAGTTCACTTTCTTGACTGAGCAAGCAGGTCTAACAATTTCTTCTGCTGTTTTTCTGTGTCACAGCATTAAACTGTGAGCTCGGCTTTGAGTCACTGCTCTGTTTTCATGAACGGAGTGGAAAGAGTTGAAGGTGTCACCATCAGTGATAGAGCAGACTCACTCATTTTGAAATAATAAATTGTATCACAGATTGCAAGTCACAATGTGGTGGAATTAAGTAGGAAACAATATGGCTGCGATACTATCAGAGTTATAAGATTGATAGTGGCCAGAAACAAGTGAATATTATTCCAAAGACATACACATTCTTTTTACTTATATTGAGACAGCAAATGGCAACAGTCAAGGTGCCAAGGCTCTTAAGAAAGTGGACAATATACCCCCCTTTTAACTGTGTGGATAACTCAGGTCAAAGATCATAGGAAGGCAGTGGTTTACTACATCCAGTGGAACCATCACCAGCCAAGTACTATGTAAGGTTCACATTATTTATGTGCATATAGAATTGTGAATACAAAGCAATATGAAATGGGACAAACACATGAAATCAGCAGTAGAGTAGGCAAATTAAAGCTTGACACTTGTTTTTGATGATTTTTGGAAAGAGCAGTGCTTCTGTGAAGGAAGTCGCATACAATATGCCAGTGGGACATTTCCTAGAAAACAATCCCTATGTTTTGAGAGTTTATTGAACAAATTACGGAACATGCTGCTAGATGATTACAGTTCATCATAGCCTATATAAACGTGCAGTAGAGATTTCGTAGGAAACTTAATTGGGAACCTTTGGAAGAAGGGTGACATTGTTGTAAAGACATTTTGTTGGACCAGTTTAGAGCACTGGTATTTGATGAAGGCTTTCCAATAGTTCTGATACTTCCATCGTTCATCTCTTGTAGAGGTAATGAAAATAAGACCAGAGGGATTATGGCATGCATGGAGGCACACAGACAATTAATTTTTACCTTGCTTATACCCGAATCGAATAGAAAAGGGAGTGGCTAATATTGATTTAAAGTACCCTCAACAATGCAGTGTGCAGAGGCTTGACGAATATAAAGGGTGTCCTGAAATTCACTTCCAAGCTCTTCTCTATGAGACATGTCATTGAATTCTAAAATAAAAATAGTCTTTTCCGAAAGTCACGTGATCTGTGCTTATGAGAAAATATCAAATTAAAACAAATATGGTAGCACTGCAGGATGAGGAGCAAGATTTAAAATTATATCATGACTCTCAAACAATTTTATGTTATTGTCTGTTACACTGTAGTAGTAACATGTAAAGGTATACCACAATGTAAAGTTCAAAACTATTATAACCATAACAGTAACCTTAGCTTGCTACAGTGAAAAATATTAATTTACAATGTACAAATTGCATGTAATTCACCATGACTGTTCACAATTATTTCTGTTGTTGGCATTATATCCTTTAATGCTTAGTCATATACTTTTTTGAACATTTTGCCTCATATCAGCATAAGAGATAATCATGGCTGCATGGAGGAATGCTGTCAGCTTAAACATAGTGTATGGTTTGTTTTTGGTATACCTTAGTGCTTCATGTGGCCTCATGGAGATAAATCTATGAATTTCAAATATGGAAACTTTACTGATCACTGAATGAGACCTTCACAAACACTCCCTTGATCTTGGTAATCTTTATTTAAATAAAATTGCACAGCAGATTTACAGTGTACTGCTGCCCATCCATTTGAATCCACTTGCATTGAACTGCTTGTGGAGTGATGACTTCTAACAGAACTGAGAGAACGTGTAAGATGAAAACAAAATAAATCCAATTTCTTTCAAAACAAATATGAATCTTGTAGTAGGTCATTCAAATTCCAACCTAAATTATAAATAGGCAATAGGATTTGAAATCTCCGTTCAGTTATGAAACAAGGATCTTTTGATATCCAGTGATGTGTGTTGTGCTTGTTTAAGATACCTTCCCTGTTAAATGTAACTTCATCAGTCGGAAGAACATTAATTAGAAAATATCACTGGTTAAATAGTGTTTCAATAGCTAGTTGCATAATTCAAGTCTGTTATGATGATCCTTAGTGTGCAGGTATTTTAAGCGTGTTTAGTGATGTGAATAAAAAACCTCATCTTGAAACCCTCTATGGGCAACTGTATATGGGGTTAATACAGGATCTTAATGTGTGGCTGTGAGTATGTGTCTTGTTTTCCTGTGATTTGTATACCTCAGTGACTGCCTGTGTTATTGAGCCTACCAGGAGCCAACTGGTTACTTTTGTGAAGTTGTGGATTTAGTTGTGTAAGGCTTTCTGCTATGTGTGTTACCCCCTGAGTAAAACTGTGCATAGAGTCATGAAGCACCATTTATGATGATGACAGGACAGTTTCCAAAAATTGTATACTGCACTCTTGCTGATGTACTTCGTGACGAAACAGTTCACAGATGAATGGGTGGAAGCCCGTGTCCAATGGACACCATATTTCGACAAGTGATCACATTTCCATCATGAAGTGCACTGGTGATCTGATTGCCTAGGAGCTGGTGTAGGGCTTTTGCCCCTAACCTACCCTGCCTCTTCCCTCCAACCTCGTGCTCCATATGCAGTCCACACCTAGGCATCGGTGCACATCCAGCATCACATCCTGCTGACATTTCAATCTGTCTGTGGTTTGCACCTAGGGATGTGTACTGTTGGCATCTCAGCTGTTGCTCTGCCTGTCCCCTAAATCACTTTGTTGTGGGATATTTCCTTCCATGTCTTAATCTGACTGAGTGCAAGCTCTCAAGCCCCATTAAGGATGTAACCACTGTCACGATTGATAAGCAGCTCTCTTACTCAAATCTCAATAGATTCTTTAATGACATAGTCCCAGAAGTTAGATGTCTGTGTCAGAATCTTAGTATTCTGAAAGGTAATGTTCCGTGTCTGCCAGCTTGTCAGCTTGCTGGACTCTGGTGGGTTGCTGGTGTCCTTGACAACAATCTTTGACAGTATGCACTGACTCCTGCATGTCATGCCACATTGACAGGGGTGCTGAAAGACCGTGGACTTTCACATTCCAAGGCTGTCATTGACCCTGCCAAGCAGTGCCTTTGTTTTAGATCATGGGCAGAAGACCACATTCACTTGGTGTTTCCAGAGAACTCGTCCTATCTTTTCAGATAATGTGCAACAAAACGGAATAAACACAATGGCCACATCATCATAAGATTGGTCTTCAATTTCCACTAGTTGTACAGTCAGTGTGGGATCTAGTGCTCATCGGATTGGCGTCTGTGGAGCCATTCTTCCAAAACACCATATTCAGGTGTTCACATTCTTGGTTGAGACTCTGACTGTTGTTGAGACTCTCACTGTTGTTGTTGACTCTCGCTGTTGTTGAGACTCTCACTTTTGTTGAGACTCTCACTTTTGTTGAGACTCTCACTGTTGTTGAGACTCTCACTGTTGTTGAGACTCTCACTGTTGTTGAGACTCTCACTGTTGTTGAGACTCTCACTGTTGTTGGGACTCTCACTGTTGTTGGGACTCTCACTGTTGTTGGGACTCTCACTGTTGTTGGGACTCTCACTGTTGTTGAGACTGACTTGTCGAACCCTATTATCTAATGTTTAGAATGTCCCATTTGTTTGTGCCAAGTGGTGGCATTTGTGTGCTTGTAAGTATAGGTTGGTGGCCCGGTGTCCCATCTGCTCTTCTTTTTACCAGGACATACAGAAAGGAGACACTCCAAATTTCAACTTCTTTGGAAAAATTGATATTCTGGTGTACGGAATTGAAATGTCTGAGGAAATCATTCATGTGGCCATATGACGGTGTCATTGAGATACCTGAAAAGAAAGTTAGGTCTGATCCTAGAACTTCTTTGTTGAAATGTTTCACATGCATGTTGGAAAGAACTGGTGAGAGTGGACTCCCCATGGTTACTCCTTCCATCTGCTCATAGTAACCACTGCCAGAAAGAAAGTATATCAACA
Source organism: Schistocerca gregaria (assembly GCF_023897955.1). Classification (NCBI taxonomy): domain Eukaryota; kingdom Metazoa; phylum Arthropoda; class Insecta; order Orthoptera; family Acrididae; genus Schistocerca; species Schistocerca gregaria. The sequence continues at coordinate 684,890,412 of NC_064923.1, forward strand.
TAAAGAAAGTCTAGAAAGGTTAGTAGTCTCTATGTCAAATTTCTGGCCAATAAGCTACAAGGATTCTTGTAAAGCTATGCAGGTGAAAAGAGAGATAATGTTGAAACACACAAGAATCTCAGAATCACTAAGCTTTAAACTTGTTAAGATGCCCAACAAAATTCATGGAGCTACGAATAAGAAATTAACGTCTTCAGACAGGGTTCGTCATATCTTTTGGGATTGCTGAGTGAGTATGTCAGTGCATCATTACTACTAAGAGTGGGATGTAAAGATCCCCCCCCCCCCTCCTCCTCCTCCTTCTCCACCACCCCCCTCAATCTTTCTGAATGTATTTGGTAGTGTCAAGCACAACCTCAGACTATAGAAGTCTAGTGCCTATCAGATCTGCTGCCAATGTGACATGACATACTTGAGTCAGAGACTGTGTAATGCTGAAGATAGTTGCCGAGAACATCAACAACACATGAGACCGCAGCACCTTAAAACGCCAGGCCTCGTAGAACGTTGCTTATCAGAATTACAAGGACTAGAGTATGACCATACAGTTTTTCTGTCACAGGCGTATAAGTTCTGGAACTGCATCAATTAAGTCCCTCTCTCAATTTGAGTAAAAGAACAGCTTATCAATAATAATGGTGGCTACCACACTTAGTCCAATTAATAAGAGGAGGGAGACATCCCACAACAAACTAACTTGTGCAGGTGGAGCAATAGCTGAGACGCTGACAGCATGGCCCTGAAGGCGACCCACCGACAGAGAAGGATGTCGGCAGGAGAAGGGGGAAGGAGATGAGAAGATACTAGGTGCATATCTGCACCTGGGTGCTGACGAAACAACACTGCACTAGCTCTTATGCAATGAGTTTGTTAGTACATCTGATGATGGCAATGTGGTCGCATGCCAAAATATTGTGCCCACTGGAAGCTAACATCCGGGTATTTGCCCGTGAATTATTTCGTCATGAATTACACTGGGAGAAGTTGAAGAACCTCATTGTTGTACTCTGTGTTTTGCAGAATTAGTTAAAAGGAACTCAGGAATCTTATGACATTTTGACAAAAGTATCTTTGTTTTAAATCGCAGAGGCACATTGCATTTTCAAGAGCGTGGGCACAAATTTCAGGGTGCTATGTATGGATGCAAAAAATGTATGGCAACATTTGTGCAACCTCCCAGATGGTAGTGAATACACTGGACTCATATTCAAGAAGAGTTGGTTCCAAATCACTGCCCTGCTTTTCTGATTTTGATTTTCTATTGTTTCTTTTATCAGTTGAGCAGATGTCAGACTGATCAGTAAATAAGGGCTTTTGGTATCTTCTCCTTGTCCAATCTGTGCTAGAGCGTTTATGTAATGACATCTTTGAAGGAATGTTAGGGTTACTATGATAGTTTTGTATAAGTAGTACAAATTTCTCTTTTACTGATAACTTACTTTCAGTTTCTCGAGATGGTTTTCGAGAAGTTGCGTAGACCAGTGCATCCTCATCAGTATCTTGGTAAAACTCTTATGATAATCCTCTGTGGAAAGTTTAGTGAAGAACACTTTATAAATGGACCTTGGTTTTTCTTGGGGATAGAGTGTGATATTGTGTGTTTGAACTGAAAGTTTACTGCAGAAGTGTCCTGATTTGAAACTCCTCAAGAACTGTGAAGTTTTGATCTCTCTGTCAGCAACTGCCATGTTGTAGTGAGGCGGCTGGATTGCAAGTCCATCAGGTGTTGCTTTGAGTTGGTTTGGAACCTTATGTTGTTGTTGTGGTCTTCAGTCCTGAGACTGGTTTGATGCAGCTCTCCATGCTACTCTATCTTGTGCAAGCTTCTTCATCTCCCAGTACCTACTGCAACCTACATCCTTCTGAATCTCTTGGTCTCCCTCTACAATTTTTACCCTCCACGCTGCCCTCTAATACTGAATTGGTGATCCCTTGATGCCTCAGAACATGTCCTATCAACCGATCCCTTCTTTTGGTCAAGTTGTGCCACAAACTTCTCCTCTCTCCAATCCTATTCAATACTTCCTCATTAGTTATGCGATCTACCCATCTAGTCTTCAGCATTCTTCTGTAGCACCACATTTCGAAAGCTTCTATTCTCTTCTTGTCCAAACTAATTATCGTCCATGTTTCACTTCCATACATGGCTACACTCCACACAAATACTTTCAGAAATTACTTCCTGACACTTAAATCTACACTCGATATTAACAAATTTCTCTTCTTCAGAAACGCTTTCCTTCCCATTGCCAGTCTACATTTTATGTCCTCTGTACTTCGACCATCATCAGTTATTTTGCTTCCCAAATAGCTAAACTCCTTTACTACTTTAATTGTTTAATTTCGTAATGTAATTCCCTTAGCATCACCCGTCTTTATTCGATTACATTCCATTATACTCATTTTGCTTTTCTTGATGTTCATCTTATATCCTCTATTCAAGACACTATCCATTCCGTTCAACTGTTCTTCCAAGTCCTTTGCTGTCTCTGACAGAATTACGATGTCATCGGCAAACCTCAACATTTTTATTTCTTCTCCATGGATTTTAATACCTACTCTGAATTTTTCTTTTGTTTCATTCACTGCTTGCTCAATATACATATTAAGTAACATCGGGGAGAGACTGCAACCCTTTCTCACTCCCTTCCCAACCACTGCTTCCCTTTCATGTCCCTCGACTCTTATAACTGCCATCTGGTTTCTGTACAAATTGTAAATAGCCTTTCGGTCCCTGTATTTTACCCCTGCTACCTTCAGAATTTGAAAGAGAGTATTCCAATCAACATTGTCAAAAGCTTTCTCTAAGTCTACAAATGCTAGAAATGTAGGTTTGCCTTTCCTTAATCTAGCTTCTAAGATAAGTCGTAGGGACAGTATTGCCTCACGTGTTCCAACATTTCTACGGAATCCAAACTGATCTTCCCCGAGGTCATCTTCTACTAGTTTTTCCATTCGTCTGTAAAGAATTCGTGTTAGTATTTTCCAGCTGTGGCAAAATTTCACCACATACAGAGAATAGTTTATTTTAACAGACAGCGTCATAATAATAACACAATTTTGTAAATAAAATAGAAAGAAACTTTCACATGGGAAAAATATATTAAAAACAAAGATTCCAAGACTTACCAAGCAGGAAAGCGCCGATAGACAGGCACAATAAAATAACACACACACACACACACACACACACACACACACACACACACACAAAATTTCTAGCTTTCGCAACCGGCGGCTGCTTTGTCAGGAAAGAAGGAAGGAAAAGGAAAGATGAAAGGATGTGGGTTTCAAGGGAGAGGGTAAGGAGTCATTCCAATCCCGGGAGCGGAAAGACTAACCTTGGGGGGGGGGGGGGGGGGGGGAGGATAGGTATATACCCACGCGCGCGCGCACACACACATACACACACACACACACACACACACACACACACACACACACACACACGCACACACACACACACACACACACACACACACACACACACACACACACACACACACACACACATCCATCCATACATACGCAGACACAAGCAGACGTATTTAAAGGCAAAGAGTTTGGGCAGAGATGTCAGTCGAGGCGGAAGTGTGGAGGCAAAGATGATGTTGAATGACAGGAGAGGCATGAGTGGCGGCAATTTGAAATTAGGGGAGAGTGAGGCCTGGTCTATAACGAGAAGAGAGGATATATTGAAGGGGAAGTTCCCATCTCCGGAGTTGGGATAGGTTGTTGTTGGTGGGAAGTATCCAGATAACCCGGACGGTGTAACACTGTGCCAAGATGTGCTGACTGTGCACCAAGGCATATTTAGCCACAGGGTGATCCTCATTACCAACAAATACTGTCTGCCTGTGTCCATTCATGACAGCTGCCACCCATTCCATATCAAACAGTCCCTTCCCTACAGCCTAGGCCTTCGTGGCAAACGAATCTGCTCCAGTCCTGAATCCCTGGACCATTACACCAACAACCTGAAAACAGCTTTCGCATCCCGCAACTACCCTCCCGACCTGGTACAGAAGCAAATAACCAGAGCCACTTCCTCATCCCCTCAAACCCAGAACCTCTCACAGAAGAACCCTAAAAGTGCCCCACTTGTGACAGGATACTTCCCGGGACTGGGTCAGACTCTGAATGTGGCTCTCCAGCAGGGATACGACTTCCTAAAATCCTGCCCCGAAATGAGATCCATCCTTCATGAAATCCACCCCACTCCACCAAGAGTGTCTTTCCGCCGTCCACCTAACCTTCGTAACCTCTTGGTTGGTTCATCCCTATGAAATCCCCAAACCACCTTCCCTACCCTCTGGCTCCTACCCTTGTAACCGCCCCCAGTGTAAAACCTGTCCTATGCACCCTCCCAATGGGTACCATATGGATTTTTGCAATGTTCAGTTTCAACCCATTTAATCGGAACCAGTGTGCTTATGACAGAGCTTGGATTTTTTTTAAATCTTCAGTTAAAACAGAAGTACTATTTGCAAACAGAACTGATGGGGAATTTGCATTTACGGGTAAGTCATTTATGTAGAATAGGAAAAGGATTGGCCCCAAAATGGAGCCTTGAGGCACATCTTGTGATGCTGTACTCCATTTAGAATAATAGTTCACAGCATCTGAGGCGTTAATTCTCATTTGTTTTCTGTTTGTAAGTATGATGTTAGCCAGTTTAGATCATTTTCCTTAATCCCTTTTTGTCTAATTTGTAGATAAGCAAGTCATGGTTCGCGGAGTCAAATGCTTTTATGAGATTACAGAAGATACCTGCAACTTTACCCCTCTGATCCAATGATTTGCCTATCTTTTCAATCGTTATTCACTGCATCCATAGTGTTTTTTCCTGGTTGAAATCCAAATTGGTTACTTATAATAATATCATTTTTTAAATAAAGTTTTTGATCTCGTTTGCAGGTTCTTTCTCTAACACTTTTTATAGGGCTGGAAGAATAGAAATAGGCTGATAGTTTACATGTTTTCCCTTGGCCCTTTCTTGAACAGAGGTCCGACTTTGTCATACTTCAAAACATAGGGAAAGCATCCCTGTTCGAAAGACTGATTGAATATCTAAACTCAACTCTGCAGCCTCTCTCCAGTGGTGCTGTGAGATTAAATTCTCCAATGTAATAGATGTAGTGATGAATTTGGTGCATCCACACCTTCAGGGTTGATATTGAGAATGAACTCCCTCTTTATTCAATTCCTTCTGTAGGACCAAATTGAGGAGCAAATCTCCCTGTCATGGAACTAGTCAGTACATTAAATTAAAATGAGGAAATAGTAGATAAAATAAGATGTACATGAATCCTATGCAGACATCAAGCTGTGAGCATATATTATCACAATCAACAGTACAACACAGGAATCAACTTAATTTTTTCCAGGAACACACTGACAGAATAGGGGTGAGCAATGAGGAAATTCTGCCATTTGGACATCAAAGTGTGTGGGTTACTGCTAAGATTTTTCAGTTCTTGTAGTAGCTTATTGAAAATGGATGCAGTAGAATGCAGCATGCCCTTTTGCACAAGTAAGGGATTTGCAGTCCAAGTGCAGATTGAATTTCTGCATAGTATCAACTAAGTGAAAGGGGTTATGTCATGGTAATAAGCTCATATTGTTAACAACAAATGACATTAAATGAGATGTATATTAAGAGGCCGATGTCAGAAAAATCCCAGTCTCCTGAATGAGATGCGACAATAGGTTCATAAAATTATGCTACATATTTTTCGAACTGCCTGTTTCTGAGTCAAAAATACCCTTTGTGAATGGGAAGAGTTACCCCGTATGTCATAAGTGGATAAAAATAAGCAAAGTAGACTAATTTCTGTGTTTGGCTGTCAGTTATTGCAGATAATGTGTTAGTGGTGAATATAGCAACATTCAGTTTGTGAACAAGATCGTGAACATAATCTTACAATGACAGCTTACCATCTATCTGAACACCTAGGAATTTGAATTATTCAGACTCACTAATCTTATACCCATTCTGTGTAATCGAAATGTCAATTTTAGTTGAATTGTGTGTTGGAAACTAAAAACCAAGCCTCACTGTGATTTAGCACAAATTTCTTTTCCATAAGTTATAAAGTTATATCTTGAACTGCACCATTTGACACATTGCCTGTGGTGCACTCAATGTCCTGCACTACCAAGCTAGTGTCTCACCAAACACAAATATTTTAGAATCATCTGTCATATCAGAAGGCATATTAATGTATACAAGAAACAGTAGTGGTTCCAGCATGATCATCCCGAGGCACCACCCACTTAACCGTGATCCTATCAGATGCCACCTCAAACCCATTCTCATTACTGTGGAGAATGACCTTTTCCTGTCTGTTCTTAAAGTGTGGGAGGAACCAGTTGTGAGCTACTCCTCTTATTCTACAGTGATCCAATATAGCATTTTTGGTTGTTAAACCTCTTGTGAAACCAAACTTTGTGTTTCGTGTATGCAAATTTTCCACTATACTTGCCCCATCTCTCTCTCATCCTCAAACACCTTGAACTGCCTCGAAAGATTTTGCCACTTTGCTGTCTATGCTTCACTGTCTGGGGATTATATATATATAAACCATGCTGCGCATCACAGAGTACAGTTCCTACTCTAATTTGCAATTGCAATGCGTGGTGTAATTTGGCTCGGCGAATCAGCCCACTGTTCTTGGACCGCAGTATATTTGATTCGTGTTTCTTATTGAATACCTTGTGGCAATGTTATTCTGTACTCGACATATTGTAAAATTGAACTGTTGATTTGAAAAGATGGACTGGAGTGCTGGCTTAAAGACATTGCAACAAACTCTTTCATCGGAAGATCAAAGGTGGTTTGCGCAGATGATGTGGTATCACCCTCAAAGATTTCCAATCTTGACTATGATATCCAAGAAGATGATGTAATGATTTCAAGTTCCATGGTTTCAAGCAGTAAGATATCTAATGACTCTCTGAAGGTGAATAGAAGAAAGTATGACAAATCTTACATAATTCTCGGTTGTGTTGATTATAATGGCTCACCTCTGTACTTATTATGTAACAAGCTACTTTCAAGTAGTTCTATGACACCTGATAAGTTGTGCAGACATTTAGAAACTATACAGCCCAATTTCAAAGAGAAGAATGAAGAATTTTTTTATACATACAAAAGGACAGTTATTAAGAAGTCAAACACCTCTGAAGTTTGTGATCCAAACAGTGAATGAAAAATCCATAGAGGCATCGTATTTGGTCAGCTGTCACACTGCACAAACGGCTGAGTGCACATTGTCACTGAGAATTAAATAAAACCATATGTGGCAGATAACGCAGTGTGTGCTCGATGACAAATCTGCAAAGCATCTTTCTCCAATGCCACTTTCTAATGACAATTTTGCATCAAATTAAGAATTTTGCAGGCTAAATCAAAAAAGAAATAATTGGTCACCTTCAACACAACAAATTTGTTTTGCAAATGGGTGGGTCACATGATATTGTTGGACTGGCTGTCTTGATGCCAATTGTATGATATCCATTATAAATGTTCTCTCAAAGAAGAGTTGCTTTTGTGTAGATCACTGCCAACTAACACTACCATGAAAGAAAGAATTTTTTTTTTTTAAATAATCCATCTCAACTGTAGTGATGATGGGAGCAGACTTGAAACACTACTGCTCCATACCAATATTAGTTGGTTACCTCAGGGCAAGACCTTAACAGGATTATTCAAAGTGAGAGCTGAATTACAAGCTCTTAAGACTGACGTTTCTTTTAAATTATAAGACAGTTTGAGGGATGTGACTTAGTTGTTCAGACTACCATTTTTGCCAAATATATTTGTAAAGATAATGAATGAAACCCAGAACCCAGCCCTGTTTTCCTGTCTCTAATGCATTACTTTACTCAGTGTCCATTCATCATTTTCTTTTTCTTCTTTCCTATGGTTTACCCATCACTTTCAAAGGCTTTTTGGCTGAAAACTTAAATGTATAGCAGCCTTTTTGTTTTACCTTTTTACAACTCATCATGTCCTCTGCACGGTGAGAAGCAGTCTATGCTATTCGTGACATCATCATTATTCTATCCTGGACTTTCCATTGTTTGAGATAAATCTATCTTTAAAGGAAAACAGGCAATACTCTTAACAAAAGACCTGCCTTAAAAATGCATTTGTGGATTGTTTGTATTGGCAAGTGTTCATTGGTGAGATAGCAGAATTACCAAATGAAATATTTGAAGAATTGGTCCAATGTATCCACAATGTACGTGCATCTTAAGAGACATATTTTCCTGGGGAGCAGAATACAAAAGGAAAAATTAATTTGTTTATTCAGAATCCTTGGGTACTATATTTGCAGAAGCCAGAAAACATGTCAAACAAAATCTCTTTGGAAATGACACTTGATGATTTTGGGTGCAGCATTTGTGATGAATATCTACACTGTGGCATACAAGCTCTGAGTTATCTTCTCCTATACCCAACAACATACTTGTGCGAAGCAGCAGGTTTAGCATATGCAGCTGCAAAGAAAATACCCGCAGTATACTGGATGGTGAACCTAAATGCATCTTCAATCTCTTCTTTCAAATCTGACATTAAACAATTGGTAAAAAAAAAAAAAAACCAACTTCACATCTCCCATTAATTGAAAACAATGTTATCAATTTACTGCGGAATCAATACAGTATTATTTCTGTGTTTTGTATTATTATGTGTTGTTTTTGTATATTGTTGTAGAAGCCAGTGGTGTATAATGTACCTATTTTTGTATGATTTTCATTAAATGATTATAATCAAGGAATGAACCTAAAACCAGCTGTTGTTTATTCAGGTCTCTGTAAAAATTTTGTATTTCAAAAGGGTTCTATCACCAAAAAAAGTTTGAGAACTGCTGGTCTACGTTATCTATGCTATAAACATCCTACCACTCTTGTTCTTTAATGAGGTTCAAAAAGTCTCTGTTATCACTGGGATAAAATTTCTAAACAATTTGTAATTATATTTAAGATGTGCTTGTGTTCTGTGTGCACAAATCCCTTTTAGTGAAAATTTGTGTGTCATGGTCCGAAAGGCCATTTACACTTTTACTAACAGAATGCCCCCACTAGTTATAAAGAGAATAAACAAAAATGTTGTGTATTGTTTTGCTACTGTTCCCCTTCATTCTATCTGGAAAGAATTTAGGAAATCTTCCAACATACTTTTCTTGCACAATCTGTTATAAAGCTATAAAATTAATATTGAAGACATCACATACAACTAATGTTTGGTACTTTCTATCAAATAAACCAAAATCACTCTGTAGGTTGAACAGAAATGTCCTAAACTCAGAGTTAAGAGACTTACAGAACACTATAATTAAAAGTGTAGTTTCATTAAGTTCTTAAATTAAATCTGTGAAACATATATTGACTTAGATCCAGCCACTGAGGCATCTGTTCTGCATTAGATAGAGTGGCACCCACATCTTCATCTGCATGACTACTTTGCACTTCACACTTAAGTGCTTGGCAGGGGGTTCATTGAGACTATTTCTCTATGGTTTCACTCTTCAATAGCACTTGGGAAAAATTACCACCTAGATCTTCCCATGTGAGCTCTGATTTCAACTATTTTATTACAATGGTCGTTCCTCCCATGCAGGTGGAAGTCAACAAAATATTTTTTCAGGGAAAGTTGGTGATTGACATTTTGTGAAAAGTTCTTGCTGCAATGAAAAATCCTTTAGTTGTAATGGTTGCCATCCTAACTTGCGTATTGTATTTGTGGCACTGTCTCCCCTATTTTGTGATAATACAAAATGAGCTGCCCTTCTTTGGAATGTTCTGATGTCCTCCATCAGTACTATGGGATTAAGGATCCAATACAGCATTGCAATATTTCAGAAGACCACATAAAACAAAGTGTAGGCAGTCTCTCTATTAGATCTGTTGCTAAGTATTTTGCCAGTAAAACACAGTTTTTTGTTCTCCTTCCCCACAACATTTTCTGTGACATGGTTCCAATATGTTTGTAATTGTAAACCCTAGGTATTTAGTTGAATCGACAACCTTTAGATTTGTGCGATTTATCATGTAACCAAAATTTAATGAACCTCTTTTAGTTAGTATACATGTGAATGATCTCGCACTTTTTGTTTGGAGTCAATTGCCATTTTCTGCACTGTACAGATACCTTTTTTAATTCATTTTGCAATTGGTTTGGTTGGTATTTTGACGAATTTAGTATATAGTAACATAATAGCATCATCTGTAAACAGTATAAAAGAGCTGCTTGCATTGCATCCTAAACTGTCTATGTAGATCAGGAACAGCAGTTCTGCATTGTACGATGACACTCCATCACATATTATGAATTGTAACTTTTCTGGCAGGAAATCATGAATCTAGTCACACAACTGTGACAGTACGCCATGGGTGTGCAACTTGGTTAGAAGCCGTTGTGAGGAATGGTGTCAAAAGCCTTTTGAAAATCTAGAAATGCAGAATCAATTTGAGATTCCCTTTCAGTACCACTCATTATTTCATGTGAATAAAGAGCTAGTTGCATTTGACAAGACCAATTTAGTATACAGTCTGGACTGGAAGACTTGCCTTTATTAATGACCTAAATTGCTTCACTACACTGAAGGATACCTGCTTTCAAACTACTCATATTTGTAATTGTTCTTGATTTGATTTCTGAAATATTTACTGCGTTTTTGTTGGTGAAGGAATTTTGTAAAACCGTGATTAGTAACTCTGATCTAGTGGAGCTTTCATCAATAATATTACTGTTGCTATTCTGCATTGAAGATATTGTGTCTTGCTGCTGGTATACTTTACATATGACCAGAATCTCTGTGGATTTTCTGACAGATTTTGAGATAGAGTTGAAGTCTGTACTAAAGACCACCTCTACTGCAGTGGCCTGCAAGAAATCGATCCATGAAATTCACTCTGCCTACATGACAAGTTCACTGACAACTCATCAGATTTTCTCCTTCAGGTCATGGATATTTTGGGGTTTATTGGCATACAACATTGACTTAAGATGACCCCAAAGAAAAAAGTCACAAGGAGTTAAGTTACATTAACCTTGGTTGCCATTGATGATCAGCATTTTGTGAAATGAGGCAATCAGGGAACTGCTCGTGGAGCAACTGAATTGTTTCACAGGAAGTTTTGCAGGTGGCACCATCCTGTTGAAACCACAGCTCTACAATGTCCATTCCATCCAAATGAGGCCACAAAAACTCCCCTATCATTGTACAGTATGGGTAAGGACAGGAAAAAATTGGTGTTATTTTATGGCCAAAATCAATGTGTTATTTTTTGCACTTTTCGGTGTTATTTATTGGTATTATTTTCTGGAAATCCACTTTTATTATTAATTATCTATTTTATATGTAAAAAACAAAGATGCTGTAACTTACCATACGAGAAAGTGCTGGTAGATACACACAATAAAAAACACAAACAAATTTCAAGATTTCGCAACCCATAGTGGAATGTTTCCCTCTATTATATAATTATCTATTTTGTGATATTTGACCATTTTTCAATGCTATGTTGAAAATGGAAGATAGGGTGGGTCAAACATGAGACAAGTGCAGAGAAAAATTATTTTAACAAAAAATTTTGACATAAATAATTGTTTAAAAACAAATACCGAAGGTAAAAATGAAAATAACAGTATGTTGCAGATATTTTATTGATGACATGCTCCGCACTTCTTCATATCGTTCTTGAGATGTGAAGATCACAGAAACCAGTTTCTGAGGCTCAAGAATGATCTGAAGATGCGCTAGAAGCATGAAACGCATCATCAATAAAGTATTTTCAACAGAGACTATTATCTCAATTTTTAACATTTATATACTGTTGCTGCGCTTGGCCAGAATGGTGTGGAGTGATACATGTATTTTAAATACTTTTAAAAAAATATTTATCAATATTGTATCCAGCAGATTAAAAAATATACAAAACTCCCCTTTTTTAGGTCTACAATCTATTTTTGACACTCGACAATTTGTCTCACCGACTTAAATATTTATATTGCGAATATCACTCCAAAAGAAATGCACACTATTATTTTTAAAATCCATCTTTTATTCTACATGTTTGAAAATTTTACAGTGTATTGATACATCCTTTAGGAACAATATTTTCATTTCTCCTCATAATTTACATCCCTATCAACTGCCTTATGCCATATTGGAACCAGCGCCTATATACCTGCACGGTAAAATTCTGGACCTGTTGGAGCCACTGTTTGGCAGTGTGCACGAGAGAGTCATCATCTTCATACCTTGTTCCGCGAAGAGAGTCTTTCAGTTTCCCAAAGAGACGATAATCACATGAACCCAGGTCAGGACTGTAAGGCAGGTGTTTCAGTGTTGTCCATCCAAGTTTTGTTATCACTTCCATGGTTTTTTGTCTGACATGTGGCCGTGCAACAGATAAACATCCTGCTTTTGCCGATGTGGTCGATTATGACTCAAACGAGCTTGAAGTTTCTTCAGTGTCATCACATATGCGTCAGAATTTATGGTGGTTCCACTTGGAATGATGTCCACAAACAAGAATCCTTCAGAATCAAAAAACACTGTGGCCATAACTTTTCCAGCAGAAGGTGTGGTTTTGAATTTTTTTTTCGTGGGTAAATTTGCATGATGCCACTCCATTTTTCATCACCTGTCACAATTCTTCCAAGAAACTCATCTCCAACATTCTCTTACTGTTCCAAAAGTTCACTGCATATTGTTTTTCTTGTTTCTTTGTGAGCCACTGTCAACATCCTGGGAACCCACCTGGCACAAACCTTTTTTAATGCCAAACACTTACAGTATTCTGACAACACTTCCTTCCTCTATCCCATCATAGCGTGACAATTCATTCACTGTGATGTGTCTGTCAGCAGTCACCAATTCGTTAACTTTCTGCACATTGTCTGGAGTGTGTGCAGTATGAGGCCTACCGCTGCGAGGACAGTGCTCAATATTGCCATGCCCGCTTTCATCACGTAACCGGCTTGCCCACTGAGTAACTGTACTGTGATCGACAGCAGCATCTCCATACACCTTTTTCAACCTTTTGTGGATGTTTCCCACTGTCTCGTTTCACAGCACAGGACTTCTATGACAGGACGTTGCTTCTGACGTACGTCAAGTGTAGGAGCCATCTTGAAGACATGCTGTCACGGTGCCACTCACGGGAACAGGTTGAACTAAGTTTGAAAACAAGTGGGAAGGATGTATCTACACACTTTAAAACTTTCACACATGCAGAATGAAAACTGTATTTTTACAAAAATAGTGTGCATTTCTTTTGGAGTGACCCTCATAAATACTTGAAATTTCTTACGGAATAGCAATAATGAAACTTAGAAGAAAATCTTTTAATGTAAAGAAAAATATTTGCCTCTGCAGTGGTATTGGTAATACATAAAATGTTTTGGCTACATCCACAAGAGATTTTTCTGTGTGAATATCACCAAGAAAGCTTAAAGTTTATTTTTTAATTTTCATAAGTAACAAAATATTTATAAATATATTAAAAACAAAGATTCCAAGTCTTACAAACGGGAAAGCACTGGTAGACAGGCACAATAAAATAACACACACACAAAATTACAAGCTTTTGCAACCGGTGGTTGCTTTGTCAGGAAAGAGGGAAGGAAAAGGAAAGATGAAAGGATGTGGGTTTTAAGGGAGAGGGTAAGGAGTCATTCCAGTCCCGGGAGCGGAAAGTATTTCGCAACCGGCGGTTGCTTCGTCAGGAAAGGGGGAAGGAAAAGGAAAGATGAAAGGATGTGGGTTTTAAGGGAGAGGGTAAGGAGTCATTCCAGTCCCGGGAGCGGAAACATTTACAAAAGGTATTTAACTTGGGCTAAAAATAAGACTAAATTTAAGTTTCTTAATTTTTTAATGTTCACTCACATATTGCTTGGAAACAAAGTTTATAATATGTTTCAGTACAAATTTTGAGTTTTAAATTCTATTTCCCATTACTAACACAATCTTTCAATACAAAAATACTTCACCAATATCTGGACAAATAGGGTAAAGACAGACAAAACAAAAATCCATCCTCAAACAAAAGAAGCATAGTTCTTCCTCACATCAGAGAAGTAAAAACTAGTAAACATTTGAAAAAGTGAGAATATGTATATGTTTTTTTTTTTTTTTAAAAAAAAAAAAGAATAACGAAACGAATTAACAAAGATAGGTCTACAGTATCACTAAGGCATCACTCTGTAGACAATTTTTCGAATGACAACATTGTCATTGTAACATTGTTGTCTTCAGAGAGATTGTGCCACCTATCTGTCAGTACTTCATTATAGTTGGAAAACAGCCTCTTGCTGTCAACAGTGGAACATGAGGACCAAACAGCTTTCAATACTGCAAATGCAAATTGGTGATTGTCGACTGCAGTGACATTTGGTTTTGAACAAAATTCTGGAGAGATTGATACCCCTTCAGAGTATCTACAGTACTAAGAACAATCATCCCAGGTACAGATTGCAAGATACTGGCTATTTCGGAATGAATAGTATTGAGAATTATTGTCCTTGGATCAAAACAAGAATCCAAGGCTTTGAAAACTGGTTTACTTGGATCTGTGGCCATGAGAGACGACAATCTCGTTTGGAGGTGCAGTCCAGTTCACTTCAATCCCTCCTTAATTTCTGCCTGAAGCATTTCCCTCTTTATTGTTTTTAAAATCTCACTGGTTTCATTGCCAAATATTCCTTTTCCCAGAAAACTGAACCATACTTCAAGATGCTTCAACTTTGAATACAGTTCATGTGAAGTTGGCCGCTTTGAAGTCTCTAAGAAGAATGCCATGCTCAAGTCTCTGGCATGTTCTTTAATGAACATGACCTCTGCAAGAATCCTAGTTACATCATTATCTGACAGTGAAATAATATACTCAGTGCCTGCATTCGACAGCTCTCACATATAATCACTGCGGAAGAAATCAATCATTATCTCAAAATATTCTGCTACGTAAATGGCTGTGGAGAACCAAGAGTTCTATTGTGTTAAAACTGGAAGAGGAAAAACCTTTGGAATTCAGTTTTTCCCTTTAAGAAACTGCAAATATAAATGTTTCCTCTTTCTGGTGTTTAAAAGTGCTCTTCAAATAACTGATTGTAGTATTTAACTTACTAAGTTCCTTGGAATAAATGTTGGCAATTAAATTAATTTTATGTGCCCAGCATTGAACATGGATTAAATTATCACCTATTATTGTTTTCAAGGAGTCAACACATTTGTTCATATACTTAGCACTGTCACTCACTACTGTTTTAACATTATCATACTGTATATTATATGTTTGAAGAGACTCCAAAATAGCATGAGCACATTGTGTCGAGTTCGCTGCATCGATATCTACATCTACATCTACATCTACATCCATACTCTGCAAGCCACCTGACGGTGTGTGGCGGAGGGTACCCTGAGTACCTCTATCGGTTCTCCCTTCTATTCCAGTCTCGTATTGTACCTGGAAAGAAGGATTGTCGGTATGCTTCTGTGTGGGCTCTAATCTCTCTGATTTTATCCTCATGGTCTGCGCGAGATATACGTAGGAGGGAGCAATATACTGCTTGACTCTTCGGTGAAGGTATGTTCTCGAAACTTTAACAAAAGCCCGTGCCGAGCTACTGAGTGTCTCTCCTGCAGAGTCTTCCACTGGAGTTTATCTATCATCTCCGTAACGCTTTCGCGATTACTAAATGATCCTGTAACGAAGCGCGCTGCTCTCCGTTGGATCTTCTCTGTCTCTTCTATCAACCCTATCTGGTGCGGATCCCAAACTGCTGAGCAGTATTCAAGCAGTGGGCGAACAAGCGTACTGTAACCTACTTCCTTTGTTGTCACACTTACCACAAAAACTTTCTGCTCATTCCAAGCTTCCATAGTTCTCAACAAAACAGTAAAAACACAACAGCCTCTTCTGTCAGTGGTCTCGTCGGCTAATATAACAACATCTTTCGCTGCTAGTTGTTCCGTTACCTCAGTTTTTCTTTGCTGTTGTATTGAAGGCACAATAGTGCCTCTCATTGTTTTAACACCTGGGATGTTACCAGCACCTCAAAGTGGTAGAGCACTTGCCTGTGATAGGCAAAAGTCCTGAGTTGAAGTCTCGGTCCAGCGCACAGTTTTAATTTGCCAGGAAGTTTCATATCAGCGTCCACTCCACTGCAGAGTGAAAGTTTCATTCTGGTACCAAGTAGTTGTTATGGATTTATAACAATCAGCTCTTGTGCCTAAATTAATACTATTATTTAAGATTAATTAATTAGATTTTGATGAAAATTTCAGGGTATGTAGTGCTGGGGTTCGTTACGTTCCGAACAGCTGTGCAATACATTAGTTCATTATATGTGTGAAGGAGTGGGACACACTGTTCCAATACCTCCAGATGTGGTAATTAGAACTTACAGTTGCAGACTTAACATTATTTTTTAACTATTAATGGTTTGCCCCTAACATAAGATGAGAAAATTGGGAAAGTCTAAACATTAATATAAATTTTAACTCAAATATCTAACTTTCTTTGTTTGAGGTTTTGTAAGTATGTAAAAAATATATATTAATTTCTGTTCTAATTGCCCCAGTTCCCCCTATATTTTTATAAAATGAGAGAGGTACAGAGTTTAATTGTGAACTGATTGAGAGTACATGTAAAGTGAAGATTTACCAAAATAATTTTGATGCAAGCTGTAGCCACAAAATACATAAAAAAGTAATACCACTGGTCACCTTCAATGAACTTGTTCATCCAGTGCCAAAAGTCTTCGTTCTCCAGTTTGTGGAGTGAAATGTTGGCCTTCAAAAATGTTTCCACGGTCCTTTGGGCCAGATATTCATAATCACTCTTCTTTTTTGCCATTTCAATGCTGTTGCTAATTTTAGCTTGCCACTTTATTAGCAAATTGGTCTGCTTCAACTTGTTGTTCTTATGTTTTCCGGTCCGCACATGTTTCACTGTAGAAACTCTGATATTGCAGAGTTTACAAAACACTGTTAACTTATCAAAAGCATATAAACCATCGATTTCAAATTCTTGCACCCTTTTGGCAGTGGTTACTGTAGGTTTCGGCATTTTCACAGAGCACATGTGTTCGTCGCCGTGTTGAAAAATGTACCACAAACAAAACATGAGTCTAATGAAGTGTACCCCCACTCTAACTCAGACAGCTATGCACATGTGTGAATCTGGCAGCTTTCCCGGGTAGATTCTGGCTGCTTTCTCTCACTGCTTATACACCAAAGTGCCATGCTCCAAGTGGCAAGTAGCAAAAAGCGTGAGTAGGCATCACTTATACACGATTTGAGCTGTGTGCATGCGCGGAAAGCTGTATGGTAGCTGCTTAAACGAACCTTATTTGAACAAAATTTGAAATCAATCATATCGATATTAATTAAAATTTTGGTAAGTTAGTGCATGCAGAAAAATATGCACTCAGCATTGAAAACCACAATGATATTGGTATTGTGCACAATATTGTTTATTCGCAAGGCTTGGCAGCAAGCATACACAAAACAGTTGTCCTGCCAATGAATGGTCTCTGTAAACTTGACTAATGGCTTAAACACAATCATGTACAATATTAATGTAGTTTGCGTGCTATTACAGAGTACACCTTTTTCTTTTTTTGGATGATTGGAGAATGGGTTCTGATACATGAAATTGGTCATCAATTAAACAAAAGCAACTGAATTTTGAAACTTTGGCTGTTGTCTGCATTAAACTGGTTAACTCAAGTTGCTGTCCTGTTACTAACCCAGCATGTTGGAAATCCAAAAAAATGAATTTTATAGCTGCTTGATTCCATAGCAGAAATTAATGCTGCCCTGTAAGATACCTGCCACACCAACTATTCGGAACTCATCACATATTCGGAAATAAACACCCAATTAATCAGGCGGAAATGATAACATCGTTTATTGCAGAACATACTTTTATTACACTTTCGGATTTTTTCCTTTACTTTTACTGTAAAAAGTGGTAGAGTTGTAAGCTGAATGATTCATGACGGTGTTAACAGTGTTCGCGCCCACCTCCTTCCAAATATTTGCATTACATTCATAAGAAAATACCCAGACTGTGTTGACAATGCTACAATGGGAAAAAATACATACTAGCATGCATATTTGCTCAGCATTATTTGTTTCTGAGAGGTGTAATATGTTATGACAATTATTTACACTCTGACTGTGCTCCTGAACTAATTGCCAGAATAATTTTTGGTGTAAGCATTTAGTACAATTTTGAGTGACATTGTAAACCTTCCTTATTTGAAGAGTCTCTACTGTAATATATTGGAGATGTATTCTTTTGCAATACAAATGGTACACTGAATTTATTGATAGGTACAACCCAAGTCCTACTGATGATTCTCTGTATGGAAAATTGGTTCTCCTTATTTTATTACTAGCTGTAACCCGTGGCTGCACTCACTTGTCAGTAGTTTTGCTATGATGAATGATGTTGTGTAAGTAAGCTATTGTATGTGCAAGAACATCAACTTCTCTCACGTGTCTGCCTGTTTGGGTAAGTATAGCTCATGATGTGTAACCCCCCCCCACCCCCTCCCCAACCATAAATGCGTGATGATGCATCACACACTGTGCTGCATCACACACTGTTGCTGTCGAGCAGCGCATGTTGAGGGGTGTGTAGGAGCATACATCTATGCACTGTGCTACTGAATTAGCTCTACATTATGAAATATATTTAATCATTTTTTAACGTGGGATATGTTCACTGGTGTAAAAAAAGATGCTCCACCCCCTCAGGGAGCGTTTTTTTTTTTTTTTTTTTTTTTTTTTTTTTTTTTTTTTTTTTTCCCCCCCTGAAGTACCCTCAGTTCTTCCTCAGCATTCAGGCAATCCCCATACCAAATTTTATCAAAGTTGGTTCAGTGGTTTAGTCATGAGAAAATTACGTGCACACTCATGTGTGCAGCACACACACACACACACACACACACACACACACACACACACACACACAGAGAGAGAGAGAGAGAGAGAGAGAGAGAGAGAGAGAGAGTTCATCAATTATAATATTAATATGGATTCAGTTTTTCCTTCATTTCAGTATCTTGTAAGATACGAGCACAAACTGTTTATCAGTGAGTTCTGCAGAATAGTGTTATAGTTTGAATCCTTGAATCCACAAATAGCTAACTGATATATTGGTGAACAATGGTTACACCGAAGTAGTGGTATCATTCGAGGCTGATTCACACCCAGATGTCTTACAAACTACTTGTTATGGGATGTTACATACTGAACTATATGTAGGCAAGTTTGTTATGAGTGAAGTGATGGAGTCCAAATTAAAACCTGTAAAAAGGGCAAAGTGGTCACCACAACATTAATATTAAACATAACTGTGATATTCTTAGGTGGATGCAAACTGCTTTTGGTCTGTGGCACTTATGAAATTATTGATACTCATCCACCAAAGAGTGCCCAATCTAGCTGTTTATTCAAATTACCTCTTCTAGCTTAAGCCTTATATTTAGAATGCTTTAATAGCGTTTGTAATGTATGTTTCCATGTTCCTATTGGATGGACATTTGGATGAGTTTGTGTTTGAATCTTTGCTCAGTGAGAGCACAAAAAATATGTGTGGAATTGTAAAAGCGATTACTGTATATTCAGACAAATGGAAATTTTTTTTACTGTTTCAACCAATACTAATATATTATTAATATCTTGATTGATGCTATTCAGTTTGAGGACACTCAGTGATCAGCAAATGCCTTTGCACTGAAAAATGTTTGCTTGATTACTGTTCCTATTATCATGTGCCAACATCTTGATGCAGTGACATCCTGAAAACTTTTTTAAAAAAATAAATCAAGGACACCACTGCATTCATAAAGCTTTTGTAAAGAAAACTGAAAAGAAATTTACTTACATATCCAGTATGTCAGTCAGTTCTCGTAAATTGTAACGTGAAGCATAAAAATCAGTTAATACATAAACTGCAAATCATTACATTTGTTACAGTATTGCTTGAAGATGATGATTGATCACCTAGAAATTGGATTTGAAGGAAGGCCTCACTGTGGTATTGATGATGCTAGAAACATAGCTAGAGTGCTGATACACCTAATTGCAGATGGTGCGAATGTGCACATTAATGAACGTATACATTTAACAGCAGGTCATAATAAAATGAAAGTTGTCGCTGAGGATGGGAACCAGGTAAGAAATAACTGTTTTCCTCTGTATCTGTAGATTATTTGTTTTATTAAAGGGAATTTAAAATTCATTTCAGAGCTTGATAAGGACATTTATATGTGCCATGAAGACAGAGCTTTGTTTATTGAATCTACATAAAAAATAATTCCTGCAACACTAAACAAGATAAAACATGGGCCAAAAATAACATTCGTTGGAAAATTGTTGGCTTCTCATTCAAATACCTTAACAAATAAATTTCATTGTTTGACAATTTCAAATAATACAATGGAATATTTCTAATAATAATATTTATGCGAGACAAATTGCTGGCCAGGACTTAACTCCAGGAGGGAAAATGTTAACCACTGCCAATAGACACATACATGAAAGTAACAGTGGTGTCATTATCCTAGCTTTTGGAACTATTTATCCCTACTTCAGCAAAGACAGAGGTGTAGAATGGGGAAAGTTAAAATGAAAGTCAGGTCATGCCGACCCCAGGATGATAGGGAGTCACCTGTAGTGAGGACAAGGATAGACAAAGATGAATGGGAAGACATTGGAGTGTAAGCTGTCGGATGTGCTACCAAAGTTCACTCAATGTTAGTAGCAAAGTAACTCATGTTACTAGTATTGTTATTTAATTTACTTAATTAGACTTCAGGTCAAAAGCACGAACAGACACCACACATTCCTATAAAAGCAGTATCATTAACGAACTGTTCAATAATCACCATCTTTACGCCCAAGTTATCATTGACGAATCTGTCTGCCTCAAGTAAGTAATTGTCCTTGATGTTTCTAATTTGTTATAATTTCACCATTTGTAACAAAAAATAAGCACCAAACCTGTCACCAAATGGTAAACAATTAATCTATGGTGCACCATTACTATTTTCTTAAATCAATATTTATATCTCGCACTTACTGAGTATTATTTTCTGTATTAGTCAGAAAGAAGAGTACTCTCAGTGAAGGAAACTGAAGCAGCCAAGGACACAATGAAGTGGCAGGTAACTGCAAAGTTCCTGGAGAAAACCAAAGATTTAAACTCAGTAGAATGTGAGGACACAACTGGAGAAGAAATTGCTGATCTTAGTACAGACTTTTCCACGTGTCACATAAGTCAATCGTCAGATGACTGCAGTTCATGATGCGTATGTGATCGGCTTTTACTTTTTTTGTAGTTATCAGTATGATTGACCTAGAACTTTTTACAATATTAATTATGTGTCTCAACAAAATTATTAATCCTTAGCACTGTTCTACAGTTTAATTGCAAAAAAATAACAGACAAGGTATTGGACAAAAAAAATTCATCTGCTACCACTGTTCAAAATAATTTTATTGCTAATGCTTTCATTATCAACTCTCTTAATAGCATATCCAATTTGCCTGTCAAACTGTGTAAGTAATCTTGTTACTTGCATCTGTAGATCAACACACAGAGAAAGAGAAACAAGAAATCAGGCCAGACTAAATTTGTGATTATTGTAATCACATTCCGTGTCACTTTATTATAGATTTGTACACCAGGAGACCTTATACACACAGTTTAATTAGTTGTTGTTGTTGTTTTCATTTTCATTCCTGAGACTGGTTTGATGCAGCTCTCCATGCTACTCTATACTGTGCAAGCTTCTTCATCTCCGAGTAACTACTGCAACCTACATCCTTCTGAATCTGTTTAGTGTATTCATCTCTTGGTCTCCCTCTACGATTTTTACCCTCCACACTGCCCTCCAATACTAAACTGGTGATCCCTTGATGCCTCAGAACATGTCCTACCAACCGATCCCTTCTTCTAGTCAAGTTGTGTCACAAACTTCTCTTCTCCCCAATCCTATTCAATACTTCCTCATTAGTTATGTGATCTACCCATCTAATCTTCAGCATTCTTCTGTAGCACCACATTTCGAAAGCTTCCATTCTCTTCTTGTCCAAACTATTTATCGTCCATGTTTCACTTCCATACATGGCTACACTCCATACGAATACTTTCAGAAACGACTTCCTGACACTTAAACCTATACTCGATGTTAACAAATTTCTCTTCTTCAGAAATGCTTTCCTTGCCATTGCCAGTCTACATTTTATATCCTCTCCACATCGACCATCATCAGTTAATTTGCTCCCCAAATAGCAAAACTCCTTTACTACTTTAAGTGTCTCATTTCCTAATCTAATTCCCTCAGCATCACCCGATTTAATTCGACTACATTCCATTATCCTTGTTTTGCTTTTGTTGATGTTCATCTTATATCCTCCTTTCAAGACACTATCCATTCCGTTCAATTGCTTCTAAGTCCTTTGCTGTCTCTGACAGAATTACAATGTCATCGGCGAATCTCAAAGTTTTTATTTCTTCCCCATGGATTTTAATACCTACTCCGAATTTTTCTTTTGTTTCCTTTACTGCTTGCTCAGTATAAAAGATTGAACAACATCGGGGAGAGGCTACAACCCTGTCTTACTCCCTTCCCAACCACTGGTTCCCTTTCATGTCCTTCAACTCTTATAACTGCCATCTGGTTTCTGTACAAATTGTAAATAGCTTTTCGCTCCTTGTATTTTAACCCTGCTACCTTCAGAATTTGAAAGATGGTAGTCCAGTCAATATTGCCAAAAGCTTTCTCTAAGTCTACAATTGCTAGAAACGTAGGTTTGCCTTTCCTTAATCTTTCTTCTAAGATAAGTCGTAGGGTCAGTATTGCCTCATGTATTCCAACATTTCTACCGAATCCAAACTGATCTTCCCTGAGATCGGCTTCTACTAGTTTTTCCATTCGTCTGTAAAGAATTCGCGTTAGTATTTTGCAGCTGTGACTTATTAAACTGATAGTTCGGTAATTTTCACATCTGTCAGCACCTGCTTTCTTTGGGATTGGAATTATTATATTCTTCTTGAAGTCTGAGGGAATTTCGCCTGTCTCTCCCAAGGCTGTCAGTAGTTCTAATGGAATGTTGTCTACTCCCGGGGCCTTGTTTCGACTTATGTCTTTCAGTGCTCTGTCAAACTCTTTGTGGAGTATCATTTCACCCATTTCATCTTCATCTACCTCCTCTTCCATTTCCATATATTGTCCTGAAGTACATCGCCCTTGTATAGACCCTCTATATACTCCTTCCACCTTTCTGCTTTCCCTTCTTTTTTTAGGATTGGTTTTCTGTCTGAGCTCTTGGTATTCATACAGTTTGTGCTCTTTTCTCCAAAGGTCTCTTTAATTTTCCTGTGGGCAGTATCTGTTTTACCCCTAGTGGCATATGTCTCTACACACTTACATTTGTTCTCTAGCCATCCTTGCTTAGCCATTTGCACCTCCTGTTGATCTCATTTTTGAGACGTTTCTATTCCTTTTCCCCTGCTTCCTTTACTGCATTTTTATATATTCTCCTTTCATCAATTTAATTCAATATCTCTTCTGTTACCCAAGGATTTCTAATAGCTCTCATCTTTTTACTTACTTGATCCTCTGCTACCTTCCCTATTTCATCTCTCAAAGCTACCCATTCTTTTTCTACTGTATTTCTTTCCCCTGTTCTTGTCAATCATTCCCCAGTTTGTAAATCTCTGTTTCACCATTACATAATCTATGTGAAACCTTTCAGTGTCTCCAGGCCTCTTCCACATATACAAACTTCTTTCATGATTCTTAAACCAAGTGTAATCTATGATTAGGTTATGCCCTGCACAAAATTCTACCAGGCGGCTTCCTGTTTCATTCCTTACTCCTGGTCCATATTCACCTGCTACTTTTCCTTCTCTTCTTTTTCCTGCTACCGAATTCCAGTCCCTTCTGACTACTAAATTTTGGTCTTCATTAACTATCTGAATAGTTTCTTTTGTCACATCATACATTTCTTCAATTCTTTCATCATCCGCAGAGTTAGTTGGCTCATAAACTTGTACTACGGTGGTAGACATGGGCTTCGTGTTTATCTTGGCTACAATAAAGTGTTTACTATGCTGATCATAGTAGCTTATTTGTGCTCCTATTTCTTTCTTTTTTATGTTATTAAACCAACTCCTATATTTCCCCTCTTTGATTTTGTATTTATAATCCTGTATTCCTCTGACCAGAGGTCTTGTTCCTCCTGCCACTGACCTTCACTACTTCCCATTACATCTAATTTTAACGTATTCATTTTCCTTTTTAAGTTTTCTAACGAGTTTGAGAATGCTCAGCATGCAACTGGTGATGATGGATAATGGCTAAGCACTCAGCAGCAACACACAACGTGAAGTGCAAGGCAAGTTCCACAGTAGTTGAATGCCTGCTAAGCACTAGCCTGCCCAGCCTACTGCCGCAGGTAAACACCTCCACCAGTGTGTTTGCCCATACTGTGTCCTGTGCACCCTGTCCACCATTGCAGCTTTCTGCACTACCCACACTAGATCACATCTACCTCCTTCATGATGTCCACTGACAGGGATACTAAATCTTTCCTCCCTGAAAAGGCCATGTAGGATCAAAAATAAGCAGACTTGGGCCATGACCTCCAGCGCAGAGAGGCCCCTGGAGAACACAAAAGCATGCAACATGATGACACTGGCTCTGCCTGAAGGACCCAGAGGGGTCCACCAGCAGCAGTGGCAGTGAGATCACCTCCATTGGTGAGGGTTGGGAGGAGGTGAGTAGGAGTAGGAGGAGGAGGAGGATGGAGGAGGGTGGAGCGGATCCATGGGCTCCACATCGGCAGGCACAGGTGGGAACCTTACCGGGAGTTCTGGCTGCAGGTGACAGGAGGACAGTGGAGTGCATGGAGGGTGTGACAATGAGTAAGCACACTGCTGCAGGTGTGAGCCCTTATTCATAACAGTGTTGTGAACAACCTTACCATCTGACTTACCAAAGTATAGTGGTAGCCCAATAGGGCATGGGCACAGCTAAATTGCATGGCAGGTCAGCTGCTCCCTATCTGACGACATAACCACAAACAACTGCCAACCTTTGTGGTGCACAACACCACCTGGCAGCCACTCCTGCTGCTGGCCGAAGGACCAGGCCCAAATGGCAGTCCTGGGTCTATGGTGGTCTGTGGCATGCATCTCTGGGTGTAGCAAATCTAGGATACCCTACAACTGGCACTTGTGCAAAAGTTACACAAGACTGCACCCATTGACAAGAAGCAAACAGTATTTAGCCAGAAAACTTGACATAGCTTTGTCTTAGAAAGGGGCATACGTGCATTAGAGCGAGTGAAACAGGGTGGTAACCAGATGCTGGATACTATTGCAGACACACAAGTCCTCAAATTACCATGACTTAGATTGCCTACCACTATTGGACACTAGGATTCTGAGGGATCCCTCAATGGCAAAAACAACTGACAACACAGGAACAGTGGCAGCCAAGTACATGGAGGACAGCTTGCTACCTATGGGAAATTGGACTACACATCGAGCATCAACAACCATAAGCTGCCCAAAAATGGTTTGGCAGAATCAATGTGCACCCTGCCCCAAGGGTACTCCAAGACTGGCCATGGAGAAAACTCACATGGTGGTGCAGTCAGGTTCATGCACAGATCCCGCAAGCCGCGTGAGATGTCTCATGTCACAATCGGTCTCTGGCAAGTAGATATGACTTCATGCCAATGCCTTCATTTGAGACATACTTCAGTGCAACGCATGCAGCAACTAGAGGATGCGAGGACACAACCGAGACTGGGAATGTTCTCTCAGCAGCATTTCTCCTATGTGTCAAGCATGCGGAACCCTGGACAATGCTGAGCCGATCACGTAGGCAAAAAAACATATGCACCTGAAGAGACGTGCTACGGCTGACCAATCAGGATAACTGAAACGATTTTCTTGAAAAGCAGATATGTGGCCATGTTGGTTGTGACTTCATGTGCCATCAGTGGAAAATCTGCTAAGGTTTGCTGTTAGATGTCATCCAACGTGAACATGAGAGTCCTGTGCTGCTCAGACTCCACTTGGGTCCACTGGTAGCTGCAATAGTGAATCAGCATTGCTATCCTGTGCAGTGGAGTGGTAATAAATGTCATTGCAACAGTTACTGAGAATGAGGGCCCTCCTCTGCATTTGGTGGGCCGCATGGAATGAGAGCCTAATAAAGACACCAGTGGCTTGTGGTCAGTGGTGAGGAGGAACATTGCCCCGTACAGGAAAATGTGAAACTTTTAAACTCCGAAAATAATAGCTAGTGCCTCCTTTTCTGCTTGTGAATAATTATAATAATTATGTTGTGCAGTGGAAAGTGTCTTTGAGGCACAAGCAATGGGCTGTTTGGTGCCATCTGGGTTCTGTTGAGATTTGACAGCACGAATGCCATACTGGAATGCATCACATTTACCCATTGTAAAGGAATCCAGACTGGGAGCTGAGCACTACTACTGCTTGAGAGACTGAAAAGCCTGTTGTCAATCTGCAGACCTGACAAACTTAATGCCATTCCAGTGAAGCAGGTTAAGAGCCTGGCAGATGTGCATAGTCTGGGAATGAATTGAGCATAACACAAAATCTTACCCAAAAAGAGTGGAGCTCCTTCATGTTTTTGGACACTGGTAGTTTGACAATGGTCTTGATGAAGTTGTCTGTAGGAATGAGACCATCTTTACTAAGCACTTGTCCCAAAAAAAAAAAAAAGAAAAAAAAATTACAATCTTTGAGGAGAAAATAACTGCACTTCCCCAGTTTACAACAAAGGCCAGTCTCCAAGAGGTGTTGGAAAACCAACTACTGGTTTTATAGATGTGGGAAGCTCGGCACGGGTGAGGACGGGCTGCACTCGAATTGCCAACACACAGCAACCTGTTCAGAGGCAAGGTTGCTTGGTATATCCTGCAGGTCACACAGGCTTTTTACTGTGCACACCTAATTGTGATGCCAAAAAAGGTATGGCTAGGCACCGCCATAATCTCACACCATTCAGTAGTTTGGACAACATCAGCTAAAGAAGGGTCAGTCAAGGGCAATGCACTACTCAGAAGCTTGAGATCGAGAGCTAACCAGTAGTCAGCCCACATCAGCGAGTCAGCATAAGAAGTAGCACATTTGGGACACTAAAAACTACAGTTGCGTGAGAGGCCTTGCATTTTGGCTATCCAATCTGTATACAACTGCCAGCACCACCACCAGAAGCCCGGGCTCAGTGAAGAGCTTCAAATTTCACACAACTTGATATAAATTCATGGTGAGGGACAACAACAAGGCCACCTTATCAAATGGATTGATGATGTGCAGTAAGAACTGTTGCAGGTAATTCTCCCACCTTTTTTTCAATTCACTGAAACTGACAAACAATTTCAGAGATGGTGGAAGAAACTGCACGGTGGGTGGCAAGGGTGTGAAGCAGGTCCACGTTCTGGTTTATCAGTGCTTGCATCTGCTTATGCTGTTGTTGCATCAGCAGCAGCTGCTGCTGCTCCTTTTGTAGATGCAACTGTTCCTGCCCGCATTGCAGAAATGCCGGGTCTTTGGTGACCCAAGTTAACAGTAGGAAAATGGAAAGCAGTAAAAAGAGCATCATGTGCATAATAACATCCACATCCTTCATCACCACTTTGGTATCTGCACAGGTGTGAGAAAACCACTACACTACACAGTCAATGCTGATACTTCACAGGCCAATGGTGGCTCGATAATAACCGGAGAACAGAACCCTTGAGAGGAAAATGAATTTGCTGTGCAAGTCAGTCTATGGGAAAGCAGAGATGGGCGTGGGACTGACTCAAGATCCAACTGGTGCCAATGGCTAATAGCTAAGTACTCTACAAAAACATACGGAAAGATGCACAAGGCAAGGTCCACGGTATTGAAAGATGAGTAAGAACTGGCGTGCCTGGCCTGCTGCTGCCTGCAGGTAAACACATCCACGAAGCAGGTGTGCCCATACTACACATTACAAGCACCCTCCATGGCAGGATTTTGCACTATCCCACTGCACTACTCACGCCAGATTGTTTGTCTCCATCCATTGTTATGTCTGCAGGTGGGAATGCTAAAAAGACTTAGCAATCTTTCATATGAATCCTTTAATGAGCTAGAATTAGAGGGCATGCATGCAAACCTCCCCCCCCCCTCCCCTTTCCACACACACACACACACACACACACACACAGTGAGCTGAACACAAAGTGCCAGGGCTGCAGTTGAACTTGTAGATGAATTAGGGTGGGAATCATTAAAACAAAGGCAGCGGGATCTGCTTGTGACATTTCAGTCACCAACTTTCTCATCTGATTGCGAAAATATTCATTTGATGCCCACCCACACAAGGTGAATTGATCATCGTGATAAAATAAGAGTAATCAGAGGTCACACAGAAAGATTAAAGTGCTTGTTTCCTCGCACACTGTTTGAGAGTGGAAGAGCTTGAAGGTGGTTCGATGAACACACTGCCAGGCACTTAATTGATAATTGCAGAGTAATCATGTAGATGTAGATTGGTTTGAGGGATTCTGTGCATGTACATCCACTATCTAACAGTCTCTCCTTCCTACGTCCTGTCGTCCCCCCCTCCCAGCTCACCCCTCCACGTCATTGTCATCAGCACACTGCATGAACTAACTGGCTTTGGTGCTGTGTGCCCACTGTCTCTTCCTTCTGCATTCGTGTACCATTCTCCTGTGATTTCCCACCTGCTACCCCTTTCTCCCTCTTCCTACACAACGCCTCAAGTGCAACCGTCAATGACTCCATGCTTCTACTATCCAGTGAATGGTTTTATTTTCTCCTAAATTATTAGAACTTTCCTTACCATATCAAAATTAATACCTGAATCATTTGCTGTCTGTTTGTAACATGTCCACCAATTTTCATTTATGTATCAGATATGGTTCACACCAGGCCATTGATCAGTATACCTATGTCACAACAAAATTTGCAATTGTAGTGAATCTATTTAATATGTTGTATGTCAAAAACAGAAACAATCTGAGTTTATTTTTATTCCTGTTGATTTGTGTGTGAAAATGAATTGGGTTTTGCTTATGTTGATAAGATTTCAACCATTGGTGGGAATACCATGTGTCACATACAGTAGTTTACCTGCCAAAGTATAATGATCTAAACAACAAATTTTATTGTGTAGCTCAGCCAAAACTTCATTGCTGCATTCAAATATTAATCTCCATCGAAGAAAAAAGTCTGCTAAGTGTGGTAACTTCATCTTAATCCAATACCTGCCTGCATTGCACTTTGTTGTGAGATCTCCAATCTTTGTTGATAAAGTTTCATTTAAGAAGTGAAAACATTTCAAGAATAATTTGATGGTGATGTGTTTCCTGCATAGTTCTAATGGCATTTCATGTAATTCCACCAGGAAAGCATTAGGTGGAGTCGATCTGAATGCTTCAATACAAACTCTGATAGCCTTATACTGACAGTTATCTAGTTTCTCTAGTCTATTTTGTGTTGCAAAACCATAACAAATGCATCCATAATCCATGTAAGGTCTTATTAGTGCACAATTAACCTAGCTTTGCTTGAATCATGGTACTAACTTGTTTTATTAGTAGCATCGTTATTGGTGATAACTTGACAGTAATTTTTCATTCATTGACAATGTGGATCTAGGCTCCTGCCATTTGTATAGTGTCAGTACATAGGTGTTAAATTGACATGTAAATATGTGTCTAATAGATACTAACTTGTGTTTCAGGATGCAAGAGGATATATTTTTATAGCTGCCATAGCTCCTCTGGCAACTGCAGTTGTGTTTTACCTTTATTCGCAGTGGGTGTTGTGAAGAAGGCAAAGACTGGTGTGATGTGCTGTTTGAGTTGTACAGTACAATTGACTTTGTTTGTACAGAGAAAAATGTTTTTTCAATTCTTGTTACTTTATCCGTCTTGTAATACAATTTTATTGAAATATGTTTATCATAAAATGGATGCTTCTGTTCAATTGGCGAGTATTTAACCTCAACCTTTCTTCCTTTATTTTGTAGACCACCAACTGTACAGTTTATTGCTGAAAACACAATTCATCTCAAACACTTTTATATACACTCGGTATAGCAGGATTCCACTTGCCACCATACATCACTGATCATTGCACACTGAAACCTAAAACAAACAAAACGTGGCATGAATAATCATATCAGAAGCAAATTACCAGGTGTATCCGAGCAATGCCGACATATACATTGTCTCAGCCCAACTTGACTTGGTCAGAAACTGCTGACTGACTGCATAGCTAAGTGCTCATGCCCATATATCCATGGATATAAAAAAATAAATTTTGCATTGAAATTTATGGTGACATAAACTTTCAGTGTAAAATTAATCAACCAAGAAGGGCCCCAGTGTATAGGAAAGACAGAATAGACAATGTTAAATTTACAAGGATTGGAACTGTTTACACTTAACAGCTATCACCACATGAAAATATATTTCTAAATCATAGGTATGTATAACATTACTGAAAAAAAATTCTCATACAATGTTTTTGAAAATGTTGCCACAAAAAGACAAAAACACAGCTATTTGCAGCCACTGTGCATGAAAAAGAACAGCTGTACTTAACATGAAGGTAACAATTCTCTAACTGTAACTGCACAATAAACAAATGTATACTTTGATTTTTATGAAAGATAATTAACAAAATAATAAAAACAAAGATTCCAAGACTTACCAAGCGGGAAAGCGCCGGCAGACAGGCACATGAACAAAACACACAAACACACACACAGAATTACGAGCTTTCGCAACTGGCAGTTGCTTCGTCAGGAAGGAAGGAAGGAAGGAGAGGGAAAAATGAAAGGATGTGGGTTTTAAGGGAGAGGGTAAGGAGTCATTCCAATCCCGGGAGCGGAAAGACTTCCCTTAGGGGAAAAAAAGGACAGGTGTACACTCGCACACACACACACACACACACACATATCCATCTGCACATGCAGATGGATATGTGTGTGTGTGTGTGTGTGTGTGTGTGTGTGTGTGCGCGAGTGTACACCTGTCCTTTTTTTCCCCTAAGGGAAGTCTTTCCGCTCCCGGGATTGGAATGACTCCTTACCCTCTCCCTTAAAACCCACATCCTTTCATTTTTCCCTCTCCTTCCTTCCTTCCTGACGAAGCAACTGCCAGTTGCGAAAGCTCGTAATTCTGTGTGTGTGTTTGTGTGTTTTGTTCATGTGCCTGTCTGCCGGCGCTTTCCCGCTTGGTAAGTCTTGGAATCTTTGTTTTTAATATATTTTTCCCATGTGGAAGTTTCTTTCTGTTTTATTTACATCATCATTAATTTGAACCTAACAAAATAATAAAATGTATATATTAACTAATGAATTATTAACTACTCACAATTAAATGAGTTTTTACAGAAGAATATAAATCAGCACATCTTACTTTATTTTGTCCATCTTTCTTTATGCAAGCTGACTTAGGATTAACAAACTTTATATCAAGGACAGTCATGTCTCATTTGTTTTATCATGATAAATAAATACTAAATTTTTGTGTAAAAAGAAACTTAATAAAATGTATATGCAAGATGTATTAAGGTTCTAATTTAGAAATACAAATATTAATAATTAATAGACTCAAAAGGGGGGGGGGGAAGAAAGTAGAAGGGGGCAGAGCTATGTTTGTGGCATGCAGTTCACAGACTTAATTACATAAATACATTAAAATTTGAAGTATCCAGATTTACACAAGTTGTATTGCACTACAATTCATTGCACTTGTGGGCACTCTGCTTCAAAAGAATCCGACAGACACTGTAAATACGTCAAACAAAATGGAGAGTCACATCTTTGGTATGTTATACATGACATTGTTGATAAAAAGACTGCTCTCATGCTGTCTGCCATGTTGAGACAATTCACACTGTGGAGTCTGGTACATTGCAGGTTCATGCACCATACACTAGTCCTGTTCAGTGCGAAGTTTGTCAGCTGTTGGTCTTACGGGTAGTGACATAGTACTGCTTCCATGAATCAGTTGTCTGCACTCATGATGTCACAGTGATGTATCTTTGCATGCTGGGACCTCGTGAACATACAGAGAGAACAGGCTGCAGTATCACTGCATATTAAGACACACACACACACACACACACACACACACACACACACACACACAGTTTAAAACAGTGCAACAATGTTAAATACACATTCATTCTTGAAAAAACAAACAAAATTTTTGAAAGTCACGACTAGTTGTTATCACGCAAATGTAACCATGTAATTTCTTCTTCTTCTTCTTCTTCTTCTTCTTCAGGAAATCAGCGTCCAAGTCTCTTCCATTTTTTTCTACATGCACTGTTTTTCGATCTATTATTCCACCTTAAATTTTTCTTCCTACCTCTAGTAAGTTCCTATTGCAGTTCTTGTCATGGCTTAATAAATTATGTATACTGTTCTGCCAATCCTTGGACAAATATTTACTTAAATGTTGTTTCAAATTCTGTAGATGTCGTAACATTTTACATGCTGAACTTTCCCTCTACGTAGTCCCAAACATACATTTGTTGTGCACAACTGCTCATCCTTTCTGTTCGATTCGGATTTCATGAATGTAAAAGTTTAAACTATCCACTGATAGCAAAATCATAGTTCATTACATTGAAATAACAGTTCTAATTGTAGCTTCCTTGCATCATTAAATCAAGAACCTCTCATGTTGAACTTTAAGCACATAAGCATTGCAGTTGCATTTGATTTTGACAAATTTATGCAGTTCATTAAAGCTAATTTCAAAATCAGAACAACTTTTTCATACATCAAAAATCAACTTGGTGGCTGCTTTACTTTTGTCCCAATGACCTATGCATGTCAACAGTGGTATCATAAATTGCTACACTCTATTCAGTAGTTTGCTGAATTTCTTGTTGCTTTAGTATTAATTGAGCTGACCTTCAAGCACTAGTTCTTCTTTCTCTTTGTTGTGTTGCTTACTGTGCCCTGAATGCAGTCAGAATATTTGAAGTTCTTTGGCCCTATGATGATGTTTTTCAAATCATGTGAACTATTCCTGCAAGTCATTGTGAATATCTAATACCTTTGATCCAAAATTTTGCCCAAGATTTATTTTAAGTTTTTGGCTATGCTCATAGATTTATGGTTCAAATTTTGCCCATGATCAGGAATTTTTTTTGTTAGTGTTGTCAAGTCTTTTGTTCAACTCCCACTGTTATCTAGTTTTCTATCCAATTTTTTTTTTTAAAAAAGGCGTTAACACATCCTCCTTTCCTATTGCATCAATGTGATTGTTGTCTATCACTGACTCATGTGTTTGTCCAAATCTGAATTTTTATTTTCCACTGCATCTACACTTTGAATTCTGCTAATGAGTTACAATTCATTAATGAGATCTGTAGCAACACTGACCTCATCATTCTCAGTTTGAGTAGCTGTTGTTGTTCAAATATATATTTATAATCAAAGTTACAGTCTATATCATATTTCCTGTCCAAGATTAATCGAAGAATTGAGGTTCATGAACTATATGATTTATTACTGAAAATGTTACTCATCTCAAAATTTTTTACACACATTCATTTTATCAATATTTTGTTTGCTGCCATACAACAATGTTCATTTTACAATGAAACCATAAAACAAACAAAACATACTGTGAATCATATCGAAAACAAATCAGCCAGGTACACCTGAGCAATCCCGACACCAAGATTAAGATTGTCTTGACATGATCCGACTTGACTCGACTCGACTGCAGACTGTAACAGCAGAACAACAGTCACACACTGCCACAAGCATCGTCAGCAGACAACGATTACTCTGGAATTCTGGCTTCTCCTAAACCAGTTGTAGCTACATTAATGCAATATACACTTTGTGATGAAGCAGATCTACAAATTTATGATTTAATGTTACAAAGAATGACAAATATATTCACATGGGAGGATACAGGCTCCTCACAACATTCTTAAATAATAAACATTTATGACAGTCACCATATCTTAGACAGCTTTTAGATGGTACTATTGTGATGTGACATTACAACTGCATTAGAAGTTAAAGTAATGGCATTACACGAATTGATCGAGTATTTTATTTACAATGAGCATTTAAAGAAAGGTTATTTTGAAAAAAGAAATGAAATTTCACACCAATATTTTGTTTGATGATTTTTGTAAAAGACTAACTCAACATCAGTTCTTCTAATTCATTTGTTTCACTCTTGATACTTGATCACCTGCAGAAAAGATTGTTTACAATTTGTTTGTGAATTTCGTAGTGATTATGCTTTGGTCAGTGACAAATTTTGTGAAGGTCAGAAAAAATCTTTTATTGTTCGAAAACATTGTTGCTGTGCACAGTATGAGTGAAGATCGGCATGTGGTAACCATGAGTAGAAGCAGCATTTGGCATATTAAGGATGGCAGTACTTCATTTTGCATGAACATTTAGCTACAAAAAAGGTCTAGTCCCAATGGATTCTGCACAATTTGACAAAAACTCAGAACAAGCTCTTTTGAACTGGTGCGAGGAAAAGCTCAAAATTTGACTTAAGGAAATGCAAAATCTGTATACAACAATGTAACAGGAGACCAATCTGGGATATTTATACAAGATGAAAACTAAGCATCCCTCAACTGTTTGTTCCAAGATGAACATAAACTAACAAAAGGGTTTCACGTTCAGGAAAATAGTTCCTTGTTTCTTTGGTTACAAGGGCTTGCCATGACTATTCCTTTGTGGATGGAGAAACAGTTGGTGCTGAGTATTTATTTGCACATGGTTCTGAAATAGGGGAAAACTATTTGTTTGCACATGGTTCTGAAATATGGGAAAACAATTTGAAATGATCATGTCATTCTTCATCACATCAATACAATCCATTATACAGCATATAAAACAACTCATTATTTGTCAGAGAAAAACATCTAATTAGTGTGTCATTTCCTGCATGCGTCAATTTATTTATCCCCTGGTAACTTCTTTTTGTTGTTATACGTCAAACAAAAATTGCTTGAATAGTGATATACAGCACCTGAAAAATTGTTCCAGAGCCATGTTTTTGAGGTGCCAACATCAGAGAGGAAAAATTATTTCCAGCATTTGTTTGTGTGCATCCAAATGTGTGTAAATTTTTACGACAAATATTTTGAGAAGCAATAAAATAAGTTGTAGCAAACATGTTTTGTCTGGACTGTGTAAAATCTTAAAAAGTGGCCATCATATGTTACTTTACTGATCTCACAAATCTATCAGCAATGTCAAATTTGAAACCACATGTCATTGACAATTCATGACACTTGTCTCCGTTTCCTATTGGTTAGGATGTTTTTGCAACTGCTGTTTTGTGCCTTGTTACATAGCTGTGAGTGGTATATAGACATGTTGACAATATCGTGGAAAGGATAGTTCACACAAACACACACACAAAATTTCTAGCTTTCTCAACCGACGGCTGCTTCTTCAGGAAAGAGGGAAGGAGAGGGAAAGACGAAAGGATGTGGGTTTTAAGGGGGAGGGTAAGAAGTCATTCCAATCCCGGGAGCGGAAAGACTTACCGTAGGGGGAAAAAAGGACAGGTGTACACTCGCGCGCACACACACACACACACACACACACACACACATCCATCCGCACATATACAGACACAAGCAGACATTTGTAAAGGCAAAGAGTTCGGGCAGAGATGTCAGTCGAGGCGGAAGTACAGAGGCAAAGAAGTTGTTGAAAGACAGGTGAGGTATGAACGGCGGCAACTTGAAATTAGCGGAGGTTGAGTACTGGCGGATATTGAGAAGAGAGGATATACTGAAGGGCAAGTTCCCATCTCCGGAGTTCGGATAGGTTGGTGTTGGTGGGAAGTATCCAGATAACCTGGACAGTGTAACACTGTGCCAAGATGTGCTGGCCGTGCACCAAGGCATGTTTAGCCACAGGGTGATCCTCATTGCCAACAAGCACTGTCTGCCTGTGCCCATTCATGCGAATGGACAGAAATCTTTAAGTTGCTTCTCTACAACAGGTAACCTTATTTCTATGTCGTCCATACGGCAATCTGTCTGATGGTTTGCATGGTTCTCCTCTGTGAACGATTTCTTGAACATGAAATTTTCAACTTCAGCTTTCATTTTGCTATCTTAAACTGCCACACCAGACTGGTCAACAAGGGATTGAATGGAAGCTTTAGCCTCGCTTAGTGATTTGACACTTACATGCCATTGCATTCCCATGACAGTGAAGAGTCCAGTGACCTGGTACCGTTTCCACACCATTTACAGTGTTACGAAGTGACCATTGTGCTCTCTGAAGCGAGTGACAGTGAGGTTACACAGATAATTACATTCTGCATCTCATTTACCTTATTTTCAGTTTAAAATTTTTTAAATTGATTCCCTACCTGCTATTTGTCACAATTTTGCAAACAATGGGTTCATACATTCTTTATGCTATTTTTTATTAGCTCAGGTTGGGGATTTAGTTAATTAATATTACTACCAGAGCAAGTTTACATTACTTCTGTTAACATGCCGTGACAAGGATGAACATCTACTTTGATCTGTTTGTTACAGGTGTTTCCAATTTCATTTTCATTGTTTATATTTTCAGTGCTGATTAATCTTATTTCAGATTTTAAATTTTTATACATATTTCTCATTCATTTTCTACCCAGTTTTAGTGAATATATATAAACTACTTTTGACATCACAATTAAACATGTGTAAGGTGTCCCACTCGAAAAAGGCCCCACAAACATTTGCTTGAATTACATTTAAAGGCTTTGCCTAAAAATCAGGAAATGAAATGAAAATGTTATACCTTGTTCATTGGAAAGCAAAGGTAAATCACAAAAGGTGCTGGAAGTTACCGCCCTTGACTTGTAAACACAGTTGAATACAACACTGTAGATTCTCGACTGTTGCTGCCAGAACTACTAGTGTCACTGCCTGGATTTCATGGATGATGTTCTCTTGTAAATCTTCCAGTCTATGTGGTTTGGTCCTGTAGACCTTGCCTTTTAGGCCACCCCAGAGGAAAAAGTCAGGTGGAGTTAAATCAGGTAACCTTGGGGACCACAGTCCTTTTGAATCACTCTGCCAGGGAGAAATGATTCAATATCACCCATGGTCACTTGAGATGTGTGGCTTGTGGCTCCATCCTTTTGGTACCAGCCAAGGGCAAGTTCTTCATCATCCAAGTGTTTCACAAATACCTGAAACATTCTGGCACTTTGCATAGTACCCGAAAAAAATTGGTCCGATGATTCGTCTCTGATACTGTACAGAACACGCCAATCTTTTGTGAATGCAGGCATTGCTCGACCAGTGTATGTCAATTTTCGTTACTCCACAAACATGTATTCTGAGAGTATACATAGCCAGAGAGGTGGAACCACTCATCACTGAACCATGAGTACTTCAGTATTCCTGGCCTCTGAGCAATAAATTGCTGAATCCAACAGCAAAATGTAATGCATTTGTATTTGTCATTGACATTCAGTTGCTGACCAACTGTAAACTTACTAAGATACATGCTGACTTTCTTCTCACTTCTGTGATATGGTCCATGACATTACACATTCCTGAGATTAATGTCAAACTCTGTGGGACAGGCCAACAATTGTTCTTTCACGTCAGTCACTTCTTCTACCAATATTGGTGACTGTCCCCCGCCTTGAAGATCCAACACCATTCCACTGCTCTCCATTTTGGTCACTAACTTTTGTATGCAGCATTTAGATGGCATATGCTGGTCACCAAATTGTTCAGTGATCATTCACTGACATGTCTTAATGGAATCAGTAATCCAATATTGTTTCACAAGAAACATGCTCTCTGTGACAGAACAGCAAAACATTGTCACTAAATACTGAACACCCCTCAGCCGCTCGGCAACATTCGTGCTCCTGTCATTTGTCACGCCAGGGTATCCCACAATCGTGACCTTTCTGCCAGACCAACGCTTGAAGTGATTGATTTATTTATTAATCTAACTTGATCAGATTAGGGTCATCAGGCCTCTCTTACATTGGACCAGTGTTCCACACATGCAGTATTTCACACATCAGAGTTACATCATGACAATAGTTAGATTACTCTAGTGACAATATGAATAAAGAGTAGTGACTAAGACCTAATACAGTAAATGCTGGCAGTATTTTTACAACAGGTGCTATACATACAGATTATGATAAAAGCAATAATAATAACAGTAAAAAATCAAATAATAATGATAACCATGAGAAAAATTGGCAATAGCAATGAAGATATGTGCAGATGTACATTAATATCTTGGTGTGTAAAGTAGATGTTTACTAGTATTGCGAGTTTTGGGGAAGGGAGATTTAAAGAGGCGGAAAGAGGGAATAATGTGAAGTGCATTCATGTGCAGAGGAGGGCATTAATGTTGCTTAAGTAGATATGTCATTAACTGTTTTTGCAGCTGGACATGTTTTTAAGTTTTCTAACATAACGAGGTAGGTTATCCTAGAGTAGGGTTCCCGCTACTGTAAAGAAATTGGAGAAGGTGACTGAGCGGTGCAGTGGAACATAGAGGATTTTATTATGATGGGAACGTGTGTTTCTGTCATGTTGTTCAGACATAACCGTTAAGGACGAGGAGAGAACACTGTACATTTATAGGGCAGTAGATGAGACAGAGTGTATGGAAACCTCTGCGTTTGTCTGCACGCAGACAGGACAATTTGGCATGTGCTGGTGAAATGTGATCTAAAAGTCGAACGTCACAGATATATCGGACGCAGGCATTCATGACCAGTTCTAGACGTCGCGAATTTTCCTGAGAGGGGCCTTGTTGGATAATATTGCTGTAATCAATGATTGGGAGTATAAGCGTTTGTACTAATTTCTTTTTCAGATCGAAAGGGAAGAGTTTTTTGTATTTTTGTAGGACATGAAGGGATGCTGATGCTTTTTTTTGCACACTGCATTTACGTGCTCTGTCCAATTTAGATTTTCATCTATTATTACTCCCAAACTCTTTGCTGAGGGAGATAAGTTAATATTTGTTCCATTTAGGATAAGAGATGGTACGGATTCCCGATGTTTTGGGCTAATGAGCTTAGAGTGACCAACAAGTACCGCTTGGGTTTTAGATGGGTTTAGTTTTGGTCCTATGTCCTGTGCCCATTTTGACAGTGCATCGAGGTAAGTATCGAAATTTTCAATAGCTTTCTTGAGATTGTTTGCTTTCGCACTTAGATACAACTGAAGGTCGTCAGCATACATGTGATATTTGCAATAGGTCAGAACCGATGACACATCATTGACATACAGAGAGAAGAGTATAGGACCTAATACTGAGCCTTGCGGAACGCCTGACACTATCTACCGCCATTATGGTTTTATATTCCCTGACAGGACACGTAGCTGACGAGACGTCATGTATGAGTGAAACCA
The DNA here is from genome assembly GCF_023897955.1 of Schistocerca gregaria. NCBI lineage: Eukaryota > Metazoa > Arthropoda > Insecta > Orthoptera > Acrididae > Schistocerca > Schistocerca gregaria. Next base: position 684,929,898 of record NC_064923.1, read on the forward strand.
TTGCACTGCACTTGGTGAGAGATTAAGACCGCTAAGTTTGGCTAGTAAGATGTCGAAGTCTACAGTATCAAATGCTTTACTGAAATCTAAGAAGCAAATGATAGTCGCTGCTTGTCTGTCCATGGCAAGTTTCAGGCCATCTGTCACCTTTATCGGTGCGGATGTTGTGCTTCGATGTTTACGGAAACAAAGTATGTAATCTACATACTTTGCAATTATAGAAGAAAATAGTTCGTTTGCCTATCATGCTTCTCTATTCAATAGAAATCCTCCATCTACTGTGCCTTTTCTCTATCAATTGGGCCTTTAAAAGCATGAAACAATTTGTAAAACACAGCTTTTAGAGTTTTCCAAATACCTACGTAGGCAGAGAATGAGTGTACCAAAAGAAAACAAACAACAGTGAACATTGCAAGAAACCATGTAATGGAAAGTAGGAAATCGATGTTGCCAACGGCCTTGCCGCAGTGATAACACCGGTTCCCGTCAGATCACCGAGGTTAACCGCTGTCGGGCTGGGCTAGTACTTGGATAGGTGACCATCCGGTCTGCCGAGCGCTGTTGGCAAGCGGGGTGCACTCAGCCCTTGTGAGGCAAAACTGAGGAGCTACTTGATTGAGAAGTAGCGGCTCCGGTCACGGAAACTGTGTGACCACATGCCCACCCCTCCATATCCACATCCAGTGACGTCTGTGGGCTAAGGATGACATGGTGGTCTATCGGTTCCGTTGGGGCTTCATGCCTGTTCGGGAGGGGGAGGGGAGAGAGAGAGAGAGAGAGAAAGAGAGAGAGAGAGAGAGAGAGAGAGAGAGAGAGAGAGGAAATCGATGTTGGTCGTTAACATCTACATCTACATGACTACTCTGCAATTCACATTTAAGTGCTTGGCAGAGGGTTCATCGAACCACAATCATACTATCTCTCTACTATTCCACTCCCGAACAGCGAGCGGGAAAAACGAACACCTAAACCTTTCTGTTCGAGCTCTGAGTTCTCTTATTTTATTTTGATGATCATTCCTACCTATGTAGGTTGGGCTCAACAAAATATTTTCACATTCGGAAGAGAAAGTTGGTGACTGAAATTTCGTAAAAAGGTCTCGCCGCGACGAAAAACTTCTATGCTGTAATGACTTCCATCCCAACTCGTGTATCATATCTGCCACACTCTCTCCCCTATAACGTGATAATACAAAACGAGCTGCCCTTTTTTGCACCCTTTCGATGTCCTCCGTCAATCCTACCTGGTAAGGATCCCACACCGCGCAGCAATATTCTAACAGAGGACGAACGAGTGTAGTGTAAGCTGTCTCTTTAGTGGACTTGTTGCATCTTCTAAGTGTCCTGCCAATGAAACGCAACCTTTGGCTCGCCTTCCCGACAATATTATCTATGTGGTCCTTCCAACTGAAGTTGTTCGTAATTTTAACATCCAGGTACTTAGTTGAATTGACAGCCTTGAGAATTGTACTATTTATCGAGTAATCGAGTTCCAACGGATTTATTTTGGAACTCATGTGGATCATCTCACACTTTTCGTTATTTAGCGTCAACTGCCACCTGACACACCATACAGCAATCTTTTCTAAATCGCTTTGCAACTGATACTGGTCTTCGGATGACCTTACTAGACGGTAAATTACAGCATCATCTGCAAACAGTCTAAGAGAACTGCTCAGATTGTCACCCAGGTCATTTATATAGATCAGGAACAGTAGAGGTCCCAGGACGCTTCCCTGGGGAACACCTGATATCACTTCAGTTTTAATCGATGATTTGCCGTCTATTACTACGAACTGCGACCTTCCTGACAGGAAATCACGAATCAAGTCGCACAACTGAGACGATACCCCATAGCTCCGCAGCTTGATTAGAAGTCGCTTGTGAGGAACGGTGTCAAAAGCTTTCCGGAAATCTAGAAATACGGAATCAACTTGAGATCCCCTGTCGATAGCGGCCATTACTTCGTGCGTTGCACAAGAGCGATGTTTTCTGAAGCCATGCTGATTACGTGTCAATAGATCGTTCCCTTCGAGGTGATTCATAATGTTTGAATACAGTATATGCTCCGAAACCCTACTGCAAACCGACATCAATGATATAGGTCTGTAGTTAAATGGATTACTCCTACTACCCTTCTTGAACACTGGTGCGACCTGCGCAATTTTCCAATCTGTAGGTACAGATCTATCGGTGAGCGAGCGGTTGTATATGAGTGCTTGAGTTGCTTCGCAACCCCTAAGGTAGCTACTTCTAAGAGACTCATGCTAGCAGATGTTCGTGTTTCAAATTCTGGAATATTCCATTCGTCTTACCTGGTGAAGGAATTTCGGAAAACTGCGTTCAATAACTCCGCTTTAGCGGCACAGTCGTCGATAACAGTACCATCGGCACTGCGCAGCGAAGGTATTGACTGCGTCTTGCCGCTTGTGTACTTTACATACGATCAGAATTTCTTCGGATTTTCTACCAAATTTCGAGACAATGTTTCGTTGTGGAACCTATTAAAGGCATCTCGCATCGAAGTACGTGCCAAATTTCGCGCGTCTGTAAATTTTAGCCCATCTTCGGGATTTCGCGTTCTTCTGAACTTCGCATGCTTTTTCCGTTGCCTCTGCAACAGCGTTCGGACCTTTTTTGTGTACCACGGGGGATCCGTTCCATCTCTTACCAATTTATGAGGTATGAATATCTCAATTGCTGTTGCTACCATATCTTTGAATTTGAGCCACATCTCGTCTACATTCGCATAGTCAGTTCGGAAGGAATGGAAATTGTCTTTTAGGAAGGCGTCTAGTGGCACTTTATCCGCTTTTTCAAATAAAATTATTTTGCGTTTGTTTCTGATGGATTAGGAAGAAATGGTATTGAGCCTAGCTACAATGACCTTGTGATCACTAATCCCTGTATCAGTCATGATGCTCTCTATCAGCTCTGGATTGTTTGTGGCTAAGAGGTCAAGTGTGTTTTCGCAACCACTTACAATTCGCGTGGGTTCGTGGACTAACTGCTCGAAATAATTTTCGGAGAAAGCATTTAGGACAATCTCGGAAGACGTTTTCGTCCTACCACCGGTTTTGAACAAGTATTTTTGCCAACATACCGAGGGTAGGTTGAAGTCCCCACCAACTATAACCGTATGAGTGGGGTATTTATTTGTTACGACACTCAAACTTTCTCTGAACTGTTCCGCAACTGTATCATCGGAGTCTGGGGGTCGGTAGAAGGAGCCAATTAATAACTTAATTCGGCTGTTAAGTATAACCTCCACCCACACCAATTCGCACGGAGTATCTACTTCGACTTCACTACAAGATAAACCACTACTGACAGACACAAACACTCCACCACCAATTCTGCCTAATCTATCTTTCCTGAACACCGTCTGAGACTTCGTAAAAATTTCTGCAGAACTTATTTCAGGCTTTAGCCAGCTTTCTGTACCTATAACGATATCAGCTTCTGTGCTTTCTATTAGCGCTTGAAGCTCAAGGACTTTTCCAGCGCAACTACAACAATTTACAACTATAATTCCGACTGTTCCTTGATCCAAGCACGTCCTGTAATTGCCAAGCTCCCTTTGACATTGCAGCCCATCCCGCACTTTCCCGAGGCCTTCTAACCTAAAAAACCGCCCAGTCCACGCCACACAGCCTCCGCTACCCGTGTAGCCGCCAGCTGAGTGTAGTGAACTCCTGACCTATTCAGCGGAACCCGAAACGCCACCACCCTATGGCGCAAGTCAAGGAATCTGCAGCCAATACGGTCGCAAAACCGTCTGAGCCTCTGATTCAGACCCTCCACCCGGCTCTGCACCAAAGGTCCGCAGTCGGTTCTGTCAACGATGCTGCAGATGGTGAGCTCTGCCTTCATCTCGTAAGCAAGACCGGCGTTGAAGAATGGTGATATTTACGCCCTACTTACCATCTAAGTTTTTTGTCACTTTGACTTTTTGAAAAATCAATTTGATGTTCTTCAGCTTCTCTCCTACAAAATTTTGTAGCAAGTTGTCCAATTCTTGGATGCTGCACATTTTGTAGCAAGAAACGAGTGTTTTTCGAAAGGTGTGAAAAATTTGCCGTTTTCTGAAGTAGCGTTTCTGTTGGAAAAATCTAATGTAATAGTAAAATTTTGACACTCAGTCGAAGCAAAATTAATTGCTCTACATTTCTAGCAACTTTGGATTTTTCTATTAAACTCTTAGTATCGGAGTAATTTTTAAAACGGCTAGAAAATGTCCGAAATTTTGGTGATTTTCTTTTAATCACGGTAGAAGCTCCACTCAGAAATCAGGGCGAACTCAGATTATTAATATCAATGGTCCACTTGAGTGTTTATAAAATGTTCAAATGTGTGTGAAATCTTATGGGACTTAACTGTTAAGGTCATCAGTCCCTAAGCTTACACACTACTTAACCTAAATTATCCTAAGGATAAACACACACACCCATGCCCGAGGGAGGACTCGAACCTCCGCCGGGACCAGCCGCACAGTCCATGACTGTAGTGCCTAAGACCGCACGGGCTAACCCCGCGCGGCGAGTGGTTATAACAGTTTGCAGAATCCCACTAATTTCTGGAAGGCATTTGCATTCTGTGGAGCTAATTTTACTGCCTTATAAGGCCTACGTTCCTTTGGCGGTGTAAAATATTTAAGCTTGTAAGTCAACGCAATCAAAAGATGCAACCATTTATGTGACATGTTTTGATAGTCGCAAACTCACTTTTCCAAACATGCACATGAACTACATAAAGACAAAATTAAGTTTCTACGGAACTCTCAGAGTGCGAGTCCTACTCGCACTTGTCTGGATTTTTATTTATTTTTTTATTTTCACATCTACCCTCAAACTGCTAATATCACTGTTGATGTCAGTCTTAATTCCTTGATCAGATTCCTTCAAACTGTTAATGTCGGTCCCTATTACGCTGACGGAAAAAAAGCGAAAGTTTGCAGGTGTGTTGCTACATTCGAAAGATGGTCTGTTCCATTTTCGAGCCAGTAATGTATGTAAATCAGGATTGCTTTAAATAAATGCTGTAGCGGTAGCGGGCGTTCTTTGTCTTTGAGACTGGACGTTATTCAAGAATGCCGTTGAGGCGACAGAGATACCATTATCAACACCTCCTTGAATTTGAACGAGATCGTGGAACAAGGCGGTGAGAAGCTGGATGTTCCCTCTGCGATGTCGCATAAATACGAGACAGGAATGTAGCCACTGTATCTGACTGCTGACAGCGGTGGTGAAGAGAGAGCACCGTCGCCCGAAGACCGAGCTCCGAACGGCCACGTGGCACTATCGAGAGGGAAGACCATCGTGTTCGGCGCATCTCTTGTGGGGCAGCGACTCTGCCTTTTACGAGAAACTGAAAACTATTTCTGTGGTCAGCCAGAAAGCGATGGAGAACATACTGGCCCTAGTTTCCAATCTGCAGGTCCACATTCTTGTCCAGCACACTGAGTAAATGCTTCTATTCTGTGTTCACTCAGCGGTATCAGGAACTATGATTACAAATGAAGATTTTGAGTTCTAATTCATCAACTTTCACACGTGCAACATAGTGATATTCCTAATGGTAAGACTAATAATAAATGTCTCTATCCCAAACAGTGCTATGAGGAGTTTAGAGGTAACCCCGACAGTAAGTTCCCATTAAATGGTCTTCCACCCTGTCTTCTGATTATCAAAATAATTGCTCGCCACAAAAGTGGAAAATAATTATCATCATTTGCCACACAGATTTGTTAACATTACGGGCGGCACAAGAACAGTTACTTCAGCGAAACCTACGCTATTCAGAACGGTGTACAGTCCTCGCGTGTTCACTTCCTATTTGTACCGAAAACTTGAGTTTTGCAAGTCTGTCTGTGACGTCGTCCGAGGCAGCGTGTAAGCCGGCGTTTGATTGACACGGACCGTACGTTAGCTGGGTGCGAAGTGAAGTCAAGTCTTCCCTCTCAGGCCGTATTTATAGAGGGGCGCAGCGGACGGCCAAGGGAACACCAGCGGTCATCCGCTCTATGCCTACGACGGTAGCCTCTAAATGGCCGCTTTCTGGGACACGTAATTTTTTTAAATGTCATGAATCAATTTAGAATCTTGGTAATTTTGTATGAATGTAGTTAAGTAGGTTTTAATCACCAAAAAAGTTTTAGCTCGCCTGTATTTAAACTTAGCAGACTAGAATTTTCCGAATCTATTAAAACTGAGGTAAAAATTGAGACAAATAACTATAAAATTTGAATTTTTCTAAACATGAATTTTAAAATGTAACAGCTCATTAATTTTTTCATAAATTAAATAAATTCTCCGTACCGTAGGTGCAACCACAACGGAGGGGTATCTGTTGAGAAGCCAGACAAACGTGTGTTTCCTGAAGATGGGCAGCAGCCTTTTCAGTAGTTGCAGGGGCAACAGTCTGGATGGTTGACTGATATGGCCTTGTAACACTAACCAAAACGGCCTTGCTGTGCTGGTACTGCGAACGGCTGAAATCAAAGGGAAACTACAGCCGTAATTTTTCCCGAGGGCATGCAGCTTTACTGTATGGTTAAATGATGATGGCGTCCTCTTGGATAAAATATTCCGGAGGTAAAATAGTCCCCAATTCGGATCTCCGGTCGGGGACTACTCAGGAGAACGTCGTTATCAGGAGAAAGAAAACTGGCGTTCTACGGATCGGAGCGTGTAATGTCAGATCCTTAATCGAGCAGGTAGGTTAGAATATTTGAAAAGGGAAATGGATAGAATAAAGTTAGATATAGTGGGAATTAGTGAAGTTCGGTGGCAGGAGGAATAAGATTTATGGACAGGTGAATACAGGGTTATAAACACAGAATCAAATAGGGGTATTGCAGGACTAGGTTTAATAATGAATAGGAAAATAGGAATGCGGGTAAGCTACTACAAACGGCATAGTGAACGCATTATTGTGGCCAAGATAGATACGAAGGCCACGCCTACTACAGTAGTACAAGTTTGCATGCCAACTAGCTCTGCAGATGACAAAGAAATTGAAGAAATGTATGATGAAATAAAAGAAATTATTCAGATAATGAAGGGAGACGAAAATTTAATAGTCATGGGTGACTGGAATTCGGTAGTAGGAAAAGGGAGAGAAGGAAACGTAGTTGATGAATATGGAATGGGGCTAAGAAATGAAAGAGGAAGCCGCCTGGTAGAATTTTGCACAGAGCACAACTTAATCACAGCTAACACTTGGTTCAAGAAACATAAAAGAAGGTTGTATACATGGAAGAAGCTAGGAGATACTGACAGGTTTCAGATAGACTATATAATGGTAAGACAGAGATTTAGGAACCAGGTTTTAAACTGTAAGACATTTCCAGGGGCACATGTGGACCACAATCTAATGGTTATGAAATGTAGATTAAAGCTGAAGAAACTGCAAAAAAGATGGGAATTTAAGGAGATGGGACCTGGATAAACTGAAAGAACCAGAGGTTGAACAGAGTTTCAGGGAGAGCATAAGGGAACAATTGACAGGAATTGAGGAAAGAAATACAGTAGAAGAAAAATGGGTAGCTTTGAGGAATGAAATAGTGAAGGCAGCAGAGGATCAAGTAGGTAAAGAGACGAGGGCTAGTAGAAATCCTTGGGTAACAGAAGAGATACTGAATTTAATTGATGAAAGGAGAAAATACAAAAATGCAGAAAGTGAAGCAGGTAAAAAGGAATACAAACGTCTCAAAAATGAGATCGACAGGAAGTGCAAAGTGGCTAAGCAGGGATGGCTAGAGGACAAATGTAAGGATGTAGAGGCTTATCTCAGTAGGGGTAAAATAGATACTGCCTACAGGAAAATGAAAGAGACCTTTGGAGAAAAGAGAACCACTTGTATGAATATCAAGAGCTCAGATGGAAACCCAGTTCTAAGCAAAGAAGGGAAAGCAGAAAGGTGGAAGGAGTATATAGAGTGTCTATATAAGGGCAATGTACTTGAGGACAATATTATGGAAATGGAAGAGAATGCAGATGAAGATGAAATGGGAGATACGATACTGAGTGAAGAGTTTGATAGAGCACTGAAAGACCTGAGTCGAAACAAGGTCCCAGGAGTAGACAACATTCCATTAGAACAACTGACAGCCTTGGGAGAGCCAGTCCTAGCAAAACTCTACCATCTGGTGAGCAAGATGTATGACACAGGCGGAAAACCCTCAGACTTCAAGAATAATATAATAATTCCAATCCCAAAGAAAGCAGGTGTTGACAGATGTGAAAATTACCGAACTATCAGTTTAATAAGTCACAGATGCAAATTACTAACGCGAATTCCCCCCCCCCCCCTCACCCCCCCCCCCCCCCACGAACCATGGACCTTGCCGTTGGTGGGGAGGCTTGCGTGCCTCAGCGACACAGATGGCCGTACCGTAGGTGCAACCACAACGGAGGGGTATCTGTTGAGAGGCCAGACAAACGTGTGGTTCCTGAAGAGGGGCAGCAGCCTTTTCAGTAGTTGCAGGGGCAACAGTCTGGATGATTGACTGATCTGGCCTTGCAACATTAACCAAAACGGCCTTGCTGTGCTGGTACTGCGAACGGCTGAAAGCAAGGGGAAACTACAGCCATAATTTTTCCCGAGGACATGCAGCTTTACTGTATGATTAAATGATGATGGCATCCTCTTGGATAAAATATTCCGGAGGTAAAATAGTCCCCCATTCGGATCTCCGGGCGGGGACTACTCAGGAGGATGTCTTTATCAGGAGAAAGAAAACTGGCGTTCTACGGATCGGAGCGTGGAATGTCAGATTCCTTAATCGGGCAGGTAGGTTAGAAAATTTAAAAAGGGAAATGGATAGGTTAAAGTTAGATATAGTGGGAAATAGTGAAGTTCGGTGGCAGGAGGAACAAGACTTCTGGTCAGGTGGCTACAGGGTTATAAACACAAAATCAAATAGGGGTAACGCAGGAGTAGGTTTAATAATGAATAGTAAAATAGGAATGCGGGTAAGCTACTACAAACAGCATAGTGCACGCATTATTGTGGCCAAGATAGATACGAAGCCCACACCTACTACAGTAGTACAAGTTTATACGCCAACTAGCTCTGCAGATGATGAAGAAATTGAAGAAATGTACGATGAAATAAAAGAAATTATTCAGATAGTGAAGGGAGACGAAAATTTAATAGTAATGGGTGACTGGAATTCGAGTGTAGGAAAAGGGAGAGAAGGAAACATAGTAGGTGAATATGGATTGGGGCTAAGAAATGAAAGAGGAAGCCGCCTAGTAGAATTTTGCACAGAGCACAACTTAATCATAGCTAACACTTGGTTTAAGAATCATGAAAGAAGGTTGTATACGTGGAAGAACCCTGGAGATACTAAAAGGTATCAGATAGATTATATAATGATAAGACAGAGATTTAGGAACCAGGTTTTAAGTTGTAAGACATTTCCAGGGGCAGATGTGGACTCTGACCACAATCTATTGGTTATGACCTGTAGATTAAAACTGAAGAAACTGCAAAAATGTGGGAAATTAAGGAGATGGGACCTGGATAAACTGAAAGAACCAGAGGTTGTACAGAGTTTCAGGGAGAGCATAAGGGAACAATTGACAGGAATAGGGGAAAGAAATACAGTAGAAGAAGAATGGGTAGCTCTGAGGGATGTAGTAGTGAAGGCAGCAGAGGATAAAGTAGGTACAAAGAAGATGGCTGCTAGAAATCCTTGGGTAACAGAAGAAATATTGAATTTAATTGATGAAAGGAGAAAATATAAAAACGCAGTAAATGAAGCAGGCAAAAAGGAATACAAACGTCTCAAAAATGAGATCGACAAGAAGTGCAAAATGGCTAAACAGGGATGGCTAGAGGACAAATGTAAGGATGTAGAAGCTTATCTCACTAGGGGTAAGATAGATACTGCCTACAGGAAAATTAAAGAGACCTTTGGAGAGAAGAGAACCACGTGTATGAATATCAAGAGCTCAGATGGCAGCCCAGTTCTAAGCAAAGAAGGGAAGGCAGAAAGGTGGAAGGAGTATATAGAAGGTTTATACAAGGGCGATGTACTTGAGGACAATATTATGGAAATGGAAGAGGATGTAGATGAAGACGAAATGGGAGATACGATACTGCGTGAAGAGTTTGACAGAGCACTGAAAGACCTGAGTCGAAACAAGGCCCCCGGAGTAGACAACATTCCATTAGAACTACTGACGGCCTTGGGACAACCAGTCCTGACAAAACTCTCCCATCTGGTGAGCAAGATGTATGAGACAGGCGAAATACCCTCAGACTTCAAGAAGAATATAATAATTCCAATCCCAAAGAAAGCAGGTGCTGACAGATGTGAAAATTACCGAACTATCAGTTTAATAAGCCACGGCTGCAAAATACTAACGCGAATTCTTTACAGAGGAATGGAAAAACTGGTAGATGCAGACCTCGGGGAGGATCAGTTTGGATTCCGTCGAAATGTTGGAACACGTGAGGCAATACAGACCTTACGACTTATCTTAGAAGAAAGATTAAGAAAAGGCAAACCTACGTTTCTAGCATTTGTAGACTTAGAGAAAGCTTTTGACAATGTTGACTGGAATACTCTTTTTCAAATTCTAAAGGTGGCAGGGGTAAAATACAGGGAGCGAATGGCTATTTATAATTTGTACAGAAACCAGATGGCAGTCATAAGAGTCGAGGGGCATGAAAGGGAAGCAGTGGTTGGGAAAGGATTGAGACAGGGTTGTAGCCTCTCCCCGATGTTATTCAATCTGTATATTGAGGAAGCAGTAAAGGAAACAAAAGAAAAATTTGGAGTAGGTATTAAAATTCATGGAGACGAAGTAAAAACTTTGAGGTTCGCCGATGACCTTGTAATTCTGTCAGAGACGGCAAAGGACTTGGAAGAGCAGTTGAACGGAATGGACAGTGTCTTGAAAGGAGGATATAAGATGAACATTAACAAAAGCAAAACGAGGATAATGGAATGTAGTCAAATTAAATCGGGTGATGCTGAGGGAATTAGATTAGGAAATGAGACACTTAAAGTAGTAAAGGAGTTTTGCTATTTAGGAAGTAAAATAACTGATGATGGTCGAAGTAGAGAGGATATAAAATGTAGACTGGCAATGGCAAGGAAAGCGTTTCTGAAGAAGAGAAATTTGTTAACATCGAATATAGATTTATGCATCAGGAAGTCGTTTCTGTAAGTATTTATTTGGAGTGTAGCCATGTATGGAAGTGAAACATGGACGATAACTAGTTTGGACAAGAAGAGAATAGAAGCTTTCGAAATGTGGTGCTACAGAAGAATACTGAAGATAAGGTGGATAGATCACGTAACTAATGAGGAGGTATTGAATAGGATTGGGGAGAAGAGAAGTTTGTGGCACAACTTGACTAGAAGAAGGGATCGGTTGGTAGGACATGTTTTGAGGCATCAAGGGATCACAAATTTAGCATTGGAGGGCAGCGTGGAGGGTAAAAATCGTAGAGGGAGACCGAGAGATGAGTACACTAAGCAGATTCAGAAGGATGTAGGTTGCAGTTGGTACTGGGAGATGAAGCAGCTTGCACAGGATAGAGTAGCATGGAGAGCTGCATCAAACCAGTCTCAGGACTGAAGACAACAACAACAACATTCTTTACAGACGAATGGAAAAACTTGTAGAAGCCGACCTCGGGGGAGATCAGTTTGGATTCCGTATAAATATTGGAACACGTGAGGCAATACTGACCCTACGACATATCTCAGAAGCTAGATTAAGGAAAGGCAAACCTACGTTTCTAGCATTTGAAGACTTAGAGACAGCTTTTAACAATGTTGACTGGTATACTCTCTTTCAAATTCTGTAGGTGGCAGGGGTAAAATACAGGGAGCGAAAGGCTATTTACAATTTGTACAGAAACGAGATGGCAGTTTTAAGAGTCGAGGGACATGAAAGGGAAGCAGTGGTTGGGAAGGGAGTGAGACAGGATTGTAGCCTATCCCCGATGTTATTCAATCTGTATATTGAGCAAACAGTAAAGAAAACAAAAGAAAAATTCGGAGTAGGTATTAAAATTCATGGAGAAGAAAAAAACTTTGAGGTTCGCCGATGACCTTGTAACTCTGTTAGAGACAGCAAAGGACTTGGAAGATAAGTTGAACGGAATGGATAGTGTCTTGAAAGGAGGGTATCAGATGAACATTAACAAAAGCAAAACGAGGATAATGGAATGTAGTCGAATTAAGTCGGGTGATGCTGAGGGAATAAGATTAGGAAATGAGAGACTTAAAGTAGTAAAGGAGTTTTGCTATTTGGGGAGCAAAATAACTGATGATGGTCGAAGTAGAGAGGATATAAGGTGTAGACTGGTAATGGCAAGGAAAGCGTTTCGAAGAAGAGAAATTTGTTAACATCGAGTATAGATTTAAGTGTCAGGAAATCGTTTCTGAAAGTATTTGTATGGAGTGTAGCCATTGTAAGGTGTCAGGCAAATCCAACACCTTCCATGAAAACCTTGACATGACAAGCAAATCCAGTAGTATGTCACATAGCTTCTAATAAATCGTGACATTAAATTAACCAAAGTAATACGAGTAACGAGTGAGCAAATCGAATAGCACAGACTGACACAAGAATGTCTAAATGCATATTATACCTTCCCACCGTGAGACAGACGCAGTTACAAGGGGAGAAACGAGAACAGAAGCCGACAGTTGAACCGTGTTAAGCTAGAAGGTCGTACGATAAGGGACGGACTGGACACCCACGTCGCCAGCCTACCGCTAAGACCACACCAACCGCACGTTTTAGCGTGAGACTTTTTCGCATCTCTGTTACGTCAAGGGCCACCCCCCCAGCCCATGTTAAAAGCTAGAGCCATCCAGAAGAACAGCATAGATCTTACGATAACACAAAAAGGGCCACTACCACCCGCACGTTTTAGCGTGAGACTTTTTCGCGTCTCTGTTACATCAAGGACCACCCCCCAGCCCATGTTAAAAGCTAGAGCCCTCCAGAAGAACAGTATAGATCTTACGATAACGTTAAAAGGACCACACCAGCTGCATGTTTTGGCGTGGGACTTTTTCGCGTCTCTGTTACGTTGCAAAATTTAAAAACATTGCCCCACCACGAAAAGTATAACGTTTCTCATTGGATAGACAGAATTTTTGTAGGCGGAGCTTAAGGTTAACATTGAGACCCTGATTGGTCAGATGAAAACACAGCCAGATAATTTTTTTTAAAACCAATCTCCGTAAATTGTAGTAAGCAGAAGTTAGGAAAGAGTTCCTTCCGAGAGGGCGAGCTGCGCCGGCCGTCGCCCCCTGACGAACACCGACAAGGTAATGAACGCACGCAATGCCACATAACAGCGCATAAAGCTTCACTCAGAACTGCAGAAGTCTCATCTGTTACACCCCCTTTTTGCGTAATACTAGTGTCGATCGTCAATTACAGCTCATGGTGTTCACATTTGCCACTTGAAGTAAAAATCTGAAACGCGATGATTTGTCTGTTATATGGTTATTGAGAAGCCACATCAGCCACTGTAATTTACAACAAGTTAGATAAGTAATTAAAGATAATTGAGGGTCACTGTAGACCATTTTGATAGTTTGCTCTTTTGTGAGACTTAATTTAAACCTAGATTATAGATGTGATATGGCATAGGTCATCCTTCGATCCATTGTAGAACTTGGAAACCCACTCAGGGAATATTCGTTCACATTTTTGTTGAACGCAGTTGGTTTTTACTATCCTGTATTGAATCATTTCCTTTTATCAATAGCGCAATTTATAAACAATGTTTTGTGAGTAGAATAAAATTTCCAATGGTCAACTTAACTGCTTTTTCGACGTTATTTTACCAGCTACCTAAAAATAGGAAAGCCTTGAACTCCTTCCACTAAATTTAGCTAGTATTAAGATTCTTTTACAGGGAGTGCAGTGGAGCTGACGCTGAAATCATTAAGTATTTGGTTATATCATCGCTAGTCTCACTGAACTCTTCTGAATTCTACATGTCATGTGTGGTCTGGCGTCTCCTTACCAACATGTCCCAGGTTCAAACTAGTCAATTCCCTAAAAAAACGCTCAGAGCGTCGTTGCGCGAAAGTGATAGGGAGACACGAGATAGAACAAACAGACACCACCATGAATGCTTAGACCATGTATGGAAGTGAAACATGGACGATAACTAGTTTGGACAAGAAGAGAATAGAAGCTTTCGAAATGTGGTGCTACAGAAGAATGCTGAATATTAGATGGGTAGATCATATAACTAATGAGGAGGTATTGAATAGGATTGGGGAGAAGAGAAGTTTGTGGCACAACTTGACAAGAAGAAGGGACCGGTTGGTAGGACATGTTCTGAGGCATCACGAGATCACCAATTTAGTATTGGAGGGCAGCGTGGAGGGTAAAAATCGTAGAGGGAGACCAAGAGATGAATACACTAAACAGATTCAGAAGGATGTAGGTTGCGGTAGGTACTGGGAGATGAAGAAGCTTGCACAGGATAGAGTAGCATGGAGACCTACATCAAACCAGTCTCAGGACTGAAGACCACCACAACAACAACAACAAATAAATTCTAGAGTTTCATACATCTGTAAGTATAGTTTGTATGCAGTGCAAAACTCATCGAAGAATCTGTGTTACTTATTAAGAGAAGTGTACCTATAGGAACAAATGAAGTGAGGAGTAAGTGAAAAAATGATGAAATTTCAGATGTTAAAAACTTATTTTGTTATATTTTTGCACTTCTACTTACATGAGTGTGAGTTCTGAAATCTTCCTGGTCATGTTGACAAAGTTTTATTAATTTATTTGTAAAAGTATAGACAGTGGAAATTAAAATCTCCTGTGGTGCCTCTCCTACTCCAAGTCGGCCTGTTTGACGTCCTACCCCCCTTAAAAGTTAATAAGCGGCTGATTCGCGTTTCAAAACTATTTGATAACTTTGATTTGCGTAGCACAGCACATGTACACCAAATTAATTTTTTCAAAAGACTTAGGGCTCATTGAACACAGTACGGTGTTTTGTCCGTTGAAAATTATTCCGTTTGATATTAATGTGGAATAAACTATTATTATTATTATTGCGCAGAGAGAATCCAATAGACGGTCCAACTCTCGGGAAAATCTGTTATAAATCGTAGGATACTATAGTTCTTCCTTAACTCAGTTTTTATTAAGACAGTTTCTTTGATATTATTCACTACTATGAATGGTCACTCTTAAGCCCGATGATAAATATCCAAACAGGGTTTGTAATCGAAAGTCAAGTTGCGACATCATGTTTAAATAGTAGCTTTGACAACAATTGAACTTTGAAACTGGAATCAATGATGTAAGTCTTTTATCGATTGAAATGTTAGCTGGATGTTAGCATTATCTCAATTCTGTCCGTTTTCGTATTGTTGACAGTAAATTAAGAGAACCCAAATTTACTTTTTATTAGCCCAGCTTCCAATGAAGTTAACTACTTTACGCTATAGCGCATGAACTAAAGAGACGCGAATATTCAGGACTCAAACGTTAAAAGCACGGACACTAAAATCTCAAACGCTAAAAACTCCCCGACGCTAAAGACGTTAACAGTACGTGCATTGGGTTTATACGGTAGTTATGAAACAAAAGGGACGTTCTTTAGAAACTCTTTGAATAAAGCTCCTTGTTTCTTCGCATCTAATACTCTGTTCCATTGGTTCTTATTACTCTTTAATTTTTTCTCTGCTTTAAAACGGAATTCGTGATTCTGCAAGAAATATGGGAATTGTTCACGGCCAGGTCGAATAAATTTTAGTTTCAAAAAATATCAGATATGTAACGAGGGGTTAAACAATTAAGGTCGCTTCGGATAGATACGCGAGAAATTTTACGGTAGTTACTGCTTCCAGCTATTTGTCATCAATCGTGCACTTGTACAGTAGTGGGTTTATTTTCCTATGATGCCCAATGCTGCATTTATTTACGTTCGGGGTCAACTGCCAGAGCCTCCACCATTCATCAGTTCCCTGTAGGTACTTCTGCAAATCGTTACTGACTTCTGGAATTGCTACCTTCTTGTAGACAACTGCATTACCTGCAAACAACCTCAAACAACTTCGACACATTCTATTAGATCTTTTATAAACATTATAAACGGTAATGGTCTAGTCACAGTCCATTGGGGTCCTGAAATTACCTTTACATCTGTCATTTGGCTCCGTTAAGAGCAACGTGTTGAGTTATATCTGCAAGGAACTCTTGAGTCCAGTCGCAAATCTGGTCCGATGCTCGTTAATCTAGTATTATTTTCACTGTACCACAGTGTGGGAAAATGCCTCCCTGAAGTCGAAGAACTCGGTATCAACTTGAGCGCCGATGTCTACAGTGCTGTGGATCTCATGAAGGAAAAGTAGGAGCCGAGTTTCGCCAGATCCCTGTTAGTGGAATTCACGTTGGAGCCTTTATATTTTATGAAGTAACAGCTTTTTCATGAGATGAGAAAACATTTTATTTTCCAAGCACAGATCAAAAACTAACAAGAATAAACAACCCGTGACCAAGCCGACTACGGCAAAGATAAATATCTATCAGCTGCGGCTTTCACCCGCTGTTTTTGGTGCAGTGGATAAATGACGTCGTCACATCAGCCCTCCTCCTTTTGAAACCGGTGCACCAGGTATGTGGGGAAACTTGCACTTGATTTTTCTACCAGCTCTCGTGAAAACATCTGGGGCAGGCAATGTTCCGCACTTGCTGCTTCGTTGTCCTCTTCTGAAACCGAGGGCTCGGCGAGACTATCTGCTGTTTCTTTGGCCTCCACGTTTGAGGGTGATTTCGCAGGCCGAGGAAGGAGTGTACCCTCTTCAGTGTAAGCAGGTTTAAGCCGCTCAATTGAGACTGTCTCTTCTTTACCATCCTTATCGATTTTGAAGCTGTGGCTTCCTCTTGTGATTACCCTCTATGGTCCAGAGTATGGCGAAACAAGCGGCGGGCGCACCGTATCATCCCTAAGCCACACGTGGGACGTTGCTTGCAGGTCTTTATGTACAAACACTCTCCGGTCTCCATGTCTGACAGGGTTAGTGGGTTTGATGTTTTCATTCTAACGCTGAGTTGTCTCGCGAATTGCGTGCATAGCTCAGGGGCGAACGGCTGTGTAGATGCTGGAACGATAAATTCTCCAGGAACCCTCAATTGCTCGCCATAAACCAATTCTGCGGAAGAGCATTGTAAGTCCTCCTTCACGGCCGTTCTCAATCCGAGTAGGATCAGCGGCAGTGCTTCAGGCCATGAAGTGGAACTACACATTAATGCAGCTTTGAGCGTGCGGTGTAGTCGTTCCACCATTCCATTACTAGATGGATGATAGCTTGTGGTGCGTAGGTGGTTGCACCCGCACAGTAGCAAAAGTTCATTGAAAAGTTGGCTTTCAAACTGCCTTCCGCGATCTGTTGTTATGTTTTGCGGAACGCCAAACCTGGAGAACCATGAATGCAACAGTGCTTTTGCAACCGACTCCGCAGAAATGTCTTGTCTTACAACTACTTCTGGCCACCTGGTAAAACGATCAGTGATTGTGAGCAAATAGCTTTGTTCTGAAGAGCATGATAGCGGGCCCACAATGTCCACATGTATATGTGAAAATCTTGCAGATTGCGTCGGGAAGTCGGCAATAGGTGCAAAGACATGTCTGCTGATTTTATTACGCTGGCATGTTACGCATGCACACGCCCATGCACGACAATCTTTTTGTATACCAGGCCACACTACTTTGGAGGAAACTAACTTGGCTGTAGCTCGTACTCCTGGATGTGATAGGTTATGTAGTGCATTATAAATTTCGGGACGATATTGTTCTGGTATGTAAGGTCGCTCCTTTCCTTTTGCTACATCACACCAAATTCCGTCTGGAACATGGGACAGACACACGTCTGAGGTGCAGCGCAGTTCTCTGTTCCTCTATTAGACGGCGCAAGAAAGGATCTTCTCGTTGTTTAGACGCTAACTCGGTCCAACGAACTGAATTTAAACTGGCACAATTCCTAGACAGGCAAACTGCGACCAGGTTGTCTTTTCCTGAAATGTGACGCACGTCAGTTGTGAACTGTGCAATGTACTCGACTTGCCTGCACTGACGTGGTGAATTGAGCTCTGTGTCTCGTTGAAATATAGCTACTAACGGCTTATGATCGGTAAAAATTGCAAAGTGCCTCCCTTCGACAGACTTGCGAAAATGCTTTATGGCTAAGTAAATAGCAAGCAACTCACGGTCAATAGCACTCCATTTTTGCTGCTGTCGAGTCAGGTTTTTAGAGAAAAATGCGAGCGGCTGCCATCTGCCGTCAAATTCTTGCTGTAGCGCTGCACCCACTGCTGTTTGGCTCGCATCAACCATGAGCGATAAAGGAGCGCTCAATCTTGGATGTCCCAGTAGTGTTACCCGAGAAAGACATTTCTTTAAGCCATGGAAAGCTGCTTCAGCATCTGGACTCCATGGAATTTTACGATTTCCTGTTGTATTTTTACCTGAAAGTAACGTTGTGAGTGGCTCTTGGGCGGCAGCTAATTTAGGTAAGTGACGTCTTTAATAGTTGAGCATGCCTAAAAATCTGCGAAGTCCTTTGTAAGTTGTGGGAAGGGGCATCTGTTGTAATGCTTCAACCCGCTCAGGCAAAGGTGACAGGGCTGCTGCTGAAACCAAATATCACAGGACTTAACCTCGCGTTTTCCAAACGTGCACTTTGTTTCATTAATAATTATGCCATACTCTGTCAGACGACGGAAAAGCTGCCGCAGATGTTCGACATGCTGATATACAGAACCAGAGAATACTAAAATGTCGTCCATATACCAAAATACGAATGGTAATTCTCGAAGCACCTCATGCGTGAATCTTTGCCATGTTTGGGCAGCGTTTCTGAGGCCAAATGGCGTAAAATTGTACTGAAACAAACCGAATGGTGTGATAACTGCTGTTTTTTTAATGTCATATGGAGCCATGGGAATCTGGGAAAATGCTTTGGCGCAATCAGTCACACTAAATATTTTGGCATTGCTAATCGTACTGTTAAAATCAGTCACATTGGGTACTGGGTAGCGGTCGGGAATTGTGCGGACATTGAGCGCCCTGTAGTCTCGACATACTCACCATGAATTGTCTTTTTTACAGACCATGTGAATTGGAGATGTCCATGAACTATCAGACCTACTTACGATATCTGTTTTTAGAAGTCTGTCGAACTCAGCTCGCGCCGCGAGCAGCTTCTCTGTAGGCAGACGCCGCGGGCGGAAGGCAACGGGTTGACCTTGTGTCGAGCTGATGGGGTGTTGAGTATTGTGTCTGCATTTCCTGGTTGCGTTGACGGGTTCGGTAAGTGCTGGAAAGTCTTGAAGCAGTTTACGAAAAAGTGATTCCTCCGACAGTGCTCTGATATTGCCTACAGTATATGAATCGTTACGACTGTCGGGTGTCTCCTTGCGTGACGCACACGTGTGCGCCCCGCTTAGTTGCGGGTACGAAATCGTATCACAATATCCCGACGCGGTAGAGGAGCCGAAAATCTTCGTGCGGAAAGACACGGGCACATCGCACTGCACTTGAACCGACGCGGAAGACACAGTAGCCAATATCCCTTCTGTGGGAACTGTCACCAAACGACGGTTAACCAGGTCGGGCGTAAGTCGCTAGTTCCGTAAAAAGTCCGCTCCAATTATAGGACTCGGCACATCAGCAACCACAAAAGTCCATTTTGGATGGAAGTTGGAATTCAGATGTAATGCCAACTGTTTCTCACCATAGGTAGGTATTATGGAATTGTTTGCCGCAGTCAGCACATGTTGCGTTGTTGTCGTGAGTATATCACCCCTCTTTCTTGGATAAACACTGACTTCTGAACCTGTGTCAATCAGAAACTTCTCACCTGAAGAGAGGTCCAACACGAACAATCAGTGTGATTGGTTGACTGCAGATACCGTGGCGTTTTCACCTCTTTGAATCACGCTATGACTCGGGCGCCTATGTTGTTGTTGACGAACGTTAGCGCCCTTTAACGCCCGCCTTTTAAGTTTGGGTAGCTGCAGTGTTGAATACATTGATGGGCAGTGTTACCGAAGCGTCTGTGGTACCAGCACCATTGATCTGTCAAATCCTGTTGGATAGCATTTCTTCGTCTTTTGCAACTGCGTCTTGGTAGCTGCTGATGGTGTGAAGTTACTTGCACGTTGAGCTTTGCCACTTGTGCTGCCAGTTGCTGTATGGTGGGTTCGGTCGATGAGCACTGCTGTTGGGAAGTATTATTGCATATTCCTGGCTCATTGACGTCAGATTCCATCACACTACACGTTCTTGGGCCCCTGTCCTGGCTGTAGTTGAATTCGGAACACGCAGAAACTTCGGATAACGTGTTTGCGATGGTGTCTGCCTTTTTTGCTAAGACTTGCAATGGTAAGTCTGTTTCTGCTGCAATGACGGCACTGATGTTGGCAGGACGTTTACGAAGCCATATTAGACGTAAAGACTCTTCAGGTAGGAGTTCCGGGCTGGCTAATGTACGTAAGGCTTTGAGCACTTATGACGGAGTCTTGTCACCCAAATATTCGTATGCGAAAATTTTTTGTAGTCGCAAATCTAGTGACAACGTATAATGCTGTATGAGAGCTTCCTTTAGCACAAAGTAATTTTGTTGCGACAAGGTTTCTTCTACTTGCTCTATCACTTCTAAATTTAGATGTGAAACCACTATATTAAATTTGTCAATGTTGTTAGACATCCCACGGTGCCGAAATATGCATAAAGCCTGTGTAAACCAAAGCTGGGTGCGTGTTGGCCAGAACGCGGAAAGCTTAACATTTCCGTGTCGCGTGTAGGTACTCCCATCTTTGGCGTTAACATCTGTCGTTCCATTTTGTGGCGAATCAAAGGGCGTGGACCGCGATCCTTGGTCGAACAGACTGTAGCCTTCAATCTTGATTCCACTGCCCCATGCTTTTGTCTCTGAATTCATTGTTCTTGTCGGTGTATATATTTTCTTTATGCTTCTGCTACGATTTTTCGGGGTCACCGCTATGGAAGCCTTTATATTTTATGAAGTAACAGCTTTTTCATGAGATGAGAAAACATTTTATTTTCCAAGCACAGATCAAAAACTAACAAGAATAAACAACTCGTAACCAAGCCGACTACAGCAAAGATAAATATCTATCAGCTGCAGCTTTCACCCGCTGTTTTTGCCGCAGTGGATAAATGACGTCGCCACAAGCTTGTACATTTTTTTCAGTAGATAGGTACCCTTCGTTACGATAAATTGCCTCCAGAAGGGGTACAAGTTCTTTCGCATACTCCCTATGGAGTCTCACAGATATATCGTCTGATTCTGATGCCGTTCAACTGGTTGTAGTTGTTTTTCTGTCCCGCAATCAGTTATTTCAAAGTCTGCCGTTTAGAAGTACGTAGGGTGGTTGAAAGGAGGGGTGTAGTACGATTTTTGACGGTGAAACAATTTCGGAAGACGGAACTGAATATTTTTGGCCTTATCTCTGTTATTTTCTGTTTCGGTGCCATTATGGTCACTGAGTGACTGAATAGATGATTTCGAATCACTTTCTGATTTTGTGTAATACCAAATGCTCTTAGGGTTTATAGTCAGATCAGCTGACAAAATTTTACTTTCAGAGTCACTGAACACTTCTTTCTTTGCTCTCCTTGCACTAATTTTTGCTTCGTTCAGCCTTTATTTGCCAGCCAGGCTTTAACTTCTCTTGAATCTGTGATGAAGCTCTCTTTGTTTACATAGAAGATTTCTAGAACAGTTTTTCAATCACGATGGGGCCTTCCACCCCTTAAGACCTTGCTCGGAACATTATTGTCTAAGTCTTACAGAATGATACTCTTGAATGTTATCCTTTTGTTCTCCAAATCTCAGTCTTCAGCCATTAATATTTCATATGTTGGCTACTCAGATAGTCTGCAATTTGTATCTTGTCACTTCTGCTAAACAAAACTATTTCCCTACCTTTCTTAACATCCGTTGTAATATCCATAGTCATAGATACTATCACAGCCTTATGATCACCGATCTCTTCCTCGACGTTATTTGATTCGAGAAGTTCTGGTCTGTTTGTTGCTAGGAGGTCTAAGACGTTACCTTCCCCAGTTGGTCCTCTAATTGTCTCCTCGAAGTAATTTTCTGACGAGACATTCAGGATAATGTCACACGAATCCCTGGCTTTGGCACCATTTCTGGTGCTATCTCTCTCCCAATGTATACGTGGCAAGCTGACGTTGTCCGTTGTTATAAAAGCATTGTCAGGAAAATTACTCACGAAATTCCGCAAGTTCTCTCTTCAGCACTCTACCACTACAGCTTCCGACCTACGAGGTTTGTAAAAGCATCCAATTACAATTTTTACCCATCTTTGAATTAAATTTGACCAGGATAATTTACATTTGGAATCCGTGGTACCCTCGCTAGATAAAATCAAATCATTTACTGCAATAAATACGCCGCCACCACTGGCAACTGACCTATCCTCACGATACACATTCCTATATGAATTTAGGATTTCGTTGTTATTCATTTCTGGTTTCGACTAAATTTCTGTTCCCAATTCTGTCTGGACATTATAAACTGCAAAAAGCGATACCAATTAAGGCGCCTTACCATGGATCCCCAGCAGTTTACTAATATCCTATTAACTTTTCCTATTTCCGATCTGTGGGGACGACAATTCTTTGAGAATAGTGTGACTGATCTATCTTCGATTTCGGCAGCAATTCCTCTCCAATCCCAAGCACCTAAAAAAACAAAAAACAAAAAAAAACGAACTTTTTCTTCATCAGACCAATTGATCCCTAAAACTCTTCTGGAGTTCAAATCACGGACGACTAGAGAATCATGTTCAAACTCTTCACAAATTTCGAATTCCGCTAAGATTTGACTGTTAGTTGGCTTACTGGTTTTACCTGTGCCCCTATGACTTCGACAATATTTACTGAAATCATTTCTAATCACGTTTTGTCCAAAATTTAATAAAAAATGAATATGAGATATCACTGGTTTGTGATCCAGTATCCAAAAACTTGTTCTTTGATATTGTAAATATCAACAGGAATGATGGTTTGTTTGATTGTTCTAGTTTTGGAGTTATCTTGGCCCTCCCACAGCAAATCTTGGTCGATCAGATCATTCCCAGACTTGTTGTTTACCTGCAATTACTAATGTCTTGAGGTTTCTTTGATTTTCGGATTTCTAAGTCTTTTATGGCTTGAATTCGTTGTTGACTATGTATTATATAATTCGGAGGTTCTTTCCTTTTTTGGTTCAGTGTTCACTTTAAGTTGTTTTGACATTATTTCATATTGTGGTGCACAACAATCTTCCATCGACAATTCATCTATTCCAGATGCCTCAACATATTCTTCATCAGGACTATCTTCTGCATCTGACCACTGAGCGCCACTATTCGATTTTAACAGTAATTACAAGACATGTTGTTTAATGCAGATCACATATGTCTGTAGGATTTTTCGGTTTTTCTGATTTTAAACCCTTTTACGAATTGAATTCGCTGTTGACTGTGTACCGTATAATCCAAAGGTTCCTTTATTTTTGGTTTAGTGTTCAAATCAGATTGTTCTGTCATTATTTCGTGTTGTGTTGCACTACAATGTAATAATTTCATTTTACTCCATTCTGCTCCTCATTATGACTTGTGTTTTCTCCCTACTATTAATCTCAATTTTATTGGCAGCTTGCGTAATTTGCGAGACACCCTTTCCATCACTACCTACCACCTCTTCAGTATTTGCTGCTTGTGAACGCTGTGCGGCGCTGATTACTTCGACTATCATCCCTTCATGACCATCTAACCTTCTGGTCGCATAATTCCTTTTGAAATCCTCCCATTCGCATTGCTTTCACCCTTTGTACAGATCATCGATATGTTCACACCAGTTTACAATCCCTGTCAGCTCAACATATGTAAACTATTGTTGGCGCTTTCTTCTTGGCCTATAAAGGTATTCATATTCTCTCTTGCTACGCTGTCGTTAGCTGCCGATGCGAGTTCATTGCTCTCTACTTTGACGTCGCTATTCTATTTCGCTGCCGTAACTATAGCTTCCGCACAGACAGCCGATCTATCGGATTTATTCGTTGCTAGCCGGTGCTCTGCCTGCAAGCTGATATTCGTTTCATTGCCTGCCAGTAGTGACTCATCCCTGAGCACATTTGTTGCTTTGCCTGCGTCATCCTGCAACACTTGGCGGCCTATTATTTTCTTGTGCACGAAATTCATAATGTTTATTCTGGTACTGTTTCCTTTGTCTGGGCTGTGAGAATCTTTCCACGTTAGTTTCGCCCGCCTACAACATACGCAGTTCTTGTCTTCCGCACTGTTGCTGTCACGAAAATATCGCGGTGCAAAACCCTACTGCCAATGGTGAAGTAAATCGACCTCTGCTCATTCCCTGCTGATCCATGTTAACGCGATATCTTACGCCATCATTTTATTCATTGTAACTGTGATTGCCTAGGTCCTTGTTATTACTCAGGCGGTAACCACATTTTATTCCAAGTGATTTTCATCCTCTGCTCTTTCCATAAATGCTGAAAAACATTTGCGGTTACTTCTTATTACATCTTACACACCGCTCCGAATGTTTCGGTAGCTTTTCCTATATAATCTCGGATTCAGAGTACTTATTTGTTAAGTGAGTCAGTTTCTGTACCAGGATTTGCAGAACCCATTCGCGGAGTTCCTGCTCCGATTGTTATACATTCGGGCCATAAAGGATTCACCCAATAATAAGTCTTGTTTCTGCTTTGACCAGTATTCTTCGGTACATTTTCGTTTAAAATCATTGAAAGGCATTTGCTGTGTATTCAATTTCAGACCCCATTTTTTGGCATCACCTGCTAAAGCTTTAACTACTACATTAATCCTATCCTAATGTGTTAATAAGTCGAGTGGATTCCAACCAATTACGTCTTTTGGCTGGATCATATTGTTCCTCTGCATCTAAAAGCTTGTTATTAGCTAGTCTATCGGTCACTTAATTGCGTTTGTCTCTAATTTTCTTTTGGAGGTCGCAAATTTTTCCTTGAATGTGAGAAGCGATCACAAGATCACACTTCTGTTCGCAGTTTGTTACTTGTGAGCCTAGTTCCTTTTCAGAATCAAATAACGTTTTCCTCAAACGCGAATTGAACTGATATTCATCAACAGTTTCGGTTTTCATTTTCGTCTACTTTTAGCTTTATTACATGTTCCACACTTTCCTGGGTCGTTTCGATTTATGAATTGAATCTTGTATTAATGTCATTAATCTGACTTTTCTTACTGGCGACATGTTTACAGTGTCTTTTTACTTCCACGTCCTTAATTGCATTACTCAAATTCCTACTTTTTCATCTACCTTGCCAATCTGTTGACTGATTTGTGTACCCTGTTTTTTCATTTGATTTTGAAGACTACTCATGTAGCTTGCTTCTTGCTTGAATTGATTACCAAGACCACTCATGTCATTAAAAATACTAACCAGCTAGTTATTTTGTACCATGCTCTGTTCTTTCATCTGTGTGGTCAAAAGCTTAAATAAGTAATTCATGCACAGCCGTTTTTCACTATAAAAAAATGGTTCAAATGGTTCTGAGCACTATGGGACTTAACTTCTAAGGTCATCAGTCCCCTAGAACTTAGAACTACTTAAACGTAACTAACCTAAGGACATCACACACATCCATGCCCGTGGCAGGATTCGAACCGGCGACCGTAGCGGTCGCGAGGTTCCAGACTGTAGAGTCTAGAACCGCTCGGCCACTCCGGCCGGCTTTTCACTATCCTGCTCTATCATGTCCTCATGATCCGATTCTGTCTCATATGTTACTGTCAGATATTTTCGATTTGTGATGGTATCAACATTTGAACAGATTATTCACATATTTATTATCTTCCACGTAATCTGCCTCATTTGTTCCGTCCATTGGTTCTTGTTTTGTTTGTGATGGCCTCAACTGAATTTAATCGTTTACATTCCATGTGGTATATTCTTCATTTTCCTATTGCTGTACTGTGGCGCCATCTATATGGTCATTTTGATACCTTATAGGGACAGCCATGTTGCTTCTGTTTATTTCTTTTCCGTTTTGCTCGCTGCGATCTGTTTCCGTTCTCAAATCTATTTTAATGTTGAATATGAGTTGCAGCTTACTTTGTAAATCTCCACTATGAACACTTACTTTCCCTACTAAAATTTCTGCAAGTTACCGCCACTGGACATTCAGTACTTGTAATATCTTTGTTTCGCACGTACTACTTACGCTGCAATCTGCTTTAACATGAGTATGGCTTCATATCCCGCGTTGACCGCATCCTCTCCACCTATGTGTAGCTGCTGCCCTTCGGCGGTGGCATCAGTTCCTTCCCAAGATCCAAGATGATCTTGTTCCTCTTCCCCAGCACACTCATCCCGAAAGCAACTCCACCCCCGATATTGTCATTGCCTCTGCCAACCTCCTTGCCGGTCGGAGTGGCCGAGCGGTTCTAGGCGCTACAGTCTGGAACCGCGCGAACGCTACGGCCGCAGGTTCGAATCCTGCCTCGGGTATGGATGTGTGTGGTGTCCTTAGGTTAGTTAGGTTTAAGTAGTTCTAAGTTCTAGGGGACTGATGACCTCAGAAGTTGAGCCATTTGAACCATTTGAACCAACCTCCTATGGCGTATCGCCGTCGACATCCTAGACCCCACAGGTAGTGACCACCTCCCCATTCTTCTCACCATAACGTCTGCTCACCACCCCCTCCCAAGGTAGTCCATGACTACCATCGCTCCAACTGGGATGCCTACCACGAATCTATCGCCACCCAGGTCGTAAGCTACCCTCTTACCTGTCATTATGCCGATGA
The DNA here is from genome assembly GCF_023897955.1 of Schistocerca gregaria. Classification (NCBI taxonomy): domain Eukaryota; kingdom Metazoa; phylum Arthropoda; class Insecta; order Orthoptera; family Acrididae; genus Schistocerca; species Schistocerca gregaria. The sequence continues at coordinate 684,956,757 of NC_064923.1, forward strand.
CATCATCCACGCCTCGTCCTTCCTTCAGAAGGCCATTACTGACGCCGTGGAGGCCCATGTTCCTACTAAAAGCATCCACCCCCACCGTCCTACTCTCCCTCCATGGGCTGTCCTCCTCCTCCGTGAATCCCGCCGCCTCTATTGCTTCTTCCTGTGCACTCGTGAGAGGAATGCACTCCACTGGCAAATACAGCGACACGTTCGGAACCTCATTACACAAAGAAACGCCGGGACTGGCGCCAGACCTATAAATGACTCAACGCCACCCTTCCTATAAACTTCTCCAAGTACTGGTCTGCCTTCCATCGCCTTACTGCTTCCCATTCTGCACCCCATTGCCCCCTTCTCCATAACGACCGCCCCCTTCCCGACTACCTCAGTAAGGCCAACCACTTCGCTTCCAACCATTCCGACTTTTTCTCCATCCCTGATGATCCCCACTTTGATTATTCCCTTTTCCGCACCATCATGGAAAGCGCCAATACCTCGGTCGCTCCCCTCGCTCCCAGTCGCCAGTACTTGGGGCGGTTAACCCTCTCTGACATCAACACTCCAATCACAGCACAAGACATTAAACTTATCCTCAGGTGAAAACGCAATGCGGCCCCTGATAACCACTGTGTCACCTACTGCCACCCCAGAGAATGCCTCTTCTCCTTCCTGACTGTCCTTGCCGATTTATACAATGTCATACTCTCCATCGGCTTCTATACTGACCTGGAAGACATTCTCTTGTTCCTCAAACCCAACAAACCCCCTTCCATCGCCTCTTCCTATCGTCCCATCTGTCCCATCTCTGTCTTCAGTAAGGTATTCGAATCCATCCTCTCCCATCGTATCCATCTCCATCTTAATCAGCACCACCTCCTCCCCCTTACCCAGAGTAGCTTCCGACCCCCCTTCTCTACTGAAGACCAACTCCTTAACCTCACCCACCTTCTCTCTCTCTGGCTTAACTTCTGTCACTCCGCCATTTTTGTTTTCCTCGACCTCCAAAATGCTTACGACCATGTATGGCAAGATGGTCTACTCTTTAAACTCCAAAACTACGCCCTGCCTGTCAGTTTTGTCCGTCTGGTCGCTTCCTTCCTGTATCACCCTCCATGATACCAACTTCTATATCTTCTATCCCACCGCTGATGCCCCCCAAGGCTCCGTCTTCTCCCCTCTCCTCTATCTCCTGTACACTGCCGACATGCACAAGCCATCTCCACCTGTACACCTGCCGGCCGCGGTGGTCTCGCGGTTCTAGGCGCGCAGTCCGGAACCGTGTGACTGCTACGGTCGCAGGTTCGAATCCTGCCTCGGGCATGGATGTGTGTGACGTCCTTAGGTTAGTTAGGTTTAAGTAGTTCTAAGTTCTAGGGGACTAATGACCACAGCAGTTGAGCCCCATAGTGCTCAGAGCCATTTGAACCATTTGAACCTGTACACCTCCTCCAATATGCTGATGACACTGCCTTCCTGACACTCTATCCTATGCTTCAACAGTCCCAACGCACCCTCCAAACCCAACTTGACCAGTTCACCACTTGGTGCAACTAGTGGTTCCTTTGTATCAGCCCCTCCAAGATCTAGGCAATCATCACAGGCCACACCACCTGCTCCTTCTGTGTCCATAATTTCTACCTAACCATTTATGGCCATTCCATCCAGCTCACCCCCACCCTGAGATACCTTGGTCTCACCCTCGACCATCACCTCGCCTGGACCCCTCATCTCCTGACCATCCAACAGAAAGGCTGTATCTGCCTCTGCCTCCTGAAAGTCTTGTCCAGCTGGATATGGGGATTTCATCCTTCTACCATCCTCCACACCTACAAATCCCTCATCTGTCCTATCCTCTGTTATGCCAGTGTTGCCTGGATGTCCGCCCCCCCCCCCCCCCCGCCTGCTTTCATAAGGCCCTCCAAATCCTAGAGCGCCACATGCTGCTCCACTTTGCTGTCTGTATATGCCTTCCATCCCCCACTAGGCTCCTGATATCTGCATCCTTTACACTGTCCACAGGCTTGAGCTCCCAACCCACTGGTGTCCCTCACCTGCCTCTGCCTGTTGCCGTGCCTCTATCTCTGTATCCCTCCCTCTCTCCATCTCCACACCCTCCATATCCTTCATCAGAGCCATTTCCAGCACCTCCCCCTCCCAGATGATGAACTTCGCCATGATATTTACACTTCCTACCAACTGTAGCTTGGCCTTGTTCGCCCCCCTCCCCATGGCCCCCCTTTTCCTCTCCTCCTTCCCCCCTGAGTCTCTGCACCCCCTCCTCACTCAGCTGTTTCCTCTCCTGTCCTTCTCTCCCAAGCCCCCTTCAGCACACTCCCCACCGAGCCTCCCCTTCTCTCCCCCCCTCTAACACCGCCCCTTGCTGCAAACAGTGGTTCCTTTGTACCAACCCCTGCCCTCCCTTTCTTCCCTTCTCCCTCATATCCATATCCCTCGCAGATTCTCCCAGTTTGTTCTTCGTCATCAGTGTGCTGTGTCAGTGTTGTGCTTGGTGCTGTTCTCTGGTGACATCAAGTGCTGTGACTTTAATCGTGTGCTGGACTTGTACATAGTGTTGCTGTGATTGTTCTGTGATATACCACCCATCACAACTTTTATGCTCCTGCTGTACTTCGCCCTGTGTTCTTTTAATCGTCACAGTATGTGTTTTTTTGTGTACACTACTTTTTTAGATTTTTATCTCCATTTTTACAGTCACCCTCTTTTGTATGATATCTTCCGTTATGTTCCCCCTTTTTTATATCTCTGTTTTGCCATATTTTCACCTTTATGTTTTTTTCAAATGTCTCCCTGTTATGTACTTACTGTATCACGGAAGAAGAGTGGCGCCTATACTGCTACCAGCCTGACCCAGATGGGGAATTGAAATTCAATAAAGAAAAAAAAATTACACGAGATGTGACGCAGCGGTATTTAGAATCAATCATCGAAAAAATGTGCGCATGAGAGAAATTATGTTTTGACCATGATCACGCAGTTATGCGAAATGTGTCAGATTAAGTTTCATTACCTGAACAATCTTGTGATAGGGAACAGTAGTTGAGCTAGTCGGTATTAAACCAACTATATGGATAACGTTCTTCGAGTCGGGGCGTGGAATGTTAGAAGCTTAAACGTGTAGGGGAACTATAAAATCTGAAAATGGAAATGCAAACGCTCAATCTAGATATAGTAGAGGTCAGTGAAGTGAAGTGGAAAGAAGACAAGGATAACTGGTCTGATGAGTATATGGTAATATCAAGCAGTGAATGATATAATGGGAGTAGGATTCGTTATGGATAGGAAGGTAGGGCAGAGAGTGCGTTACTGTGAACAGTTTAGTGATAGGTTTATTCTTATGAGAATCGACAGCAAGCCAAAACCGAAAACTATAGTTCAGGAATACATGGCCACGTCACAAGCTAAGGATGAAGAGACAGAGAAGGTGTATGAGGATACTGAAAGGGTGATACAGTATGTAACGGGATATGAAAATCTAATAGTCATGGGAGACTGGAGTGCAGTTGTAGGGGAACGAATAAAAGAAAAGGTTACAGGAGAATATGGGCTTGGGAGAAGGAATGAGAGAGGAGATAGATTAAATGAGTTCTGTAACAAGTCATCTGGTAATAGCGAATACTCTGCTCAAGAATCACAAGAGGAGGAGTTCTACTTGGAAAAGGCCGGGTGATACGGGAAGATTTCAGTTAGATTACATAATTGTCAGACAGAGATTCCGAAATCAGACACTGGATTGTAAGGCGTAACCAGGAGCAGATACAGACTCGGATCACAAAATAGTATTGATGAAGAGTAAGCTGAAGTTTAAGAGATTAGTCAGGAAGAATCAATATGCAAAGAAATGGGATACCGAAGCACTATAGAATGACGAGATATGGTTGAAGTTCTCTAAGGCTTTAGATACAGCAGTAAGGAATACCTCAGCAGGCAGTGCATTTGAAGAGGAATGGACGTATTTAAAAAGGGTCATAACAGAAGTTGGGAAAGAAAACATAGGTACAAAGAAGGTAACTGCGAAGAAGCCGTGGGTAACAGAAGAAATACTTCAATTGATCGATGAAAGGAGGAAGTCCAAAAATGTTCTGGGAAACTCAGGAATAGAAAAATACAAATCGCTGAGGAATAAAATAAATAGGAAGCGCACGAAAGCTAAGACGAAATGGCTGAAGGAAAAATGTGAAGAAATCGAAAAAGAAATGATTATCGGAATGATGGATGCAGCATACAGCAAAGTCAACACAGCTTTCGGCGATATTAAAAGCACGGGTGATAACATTAGGAGAGCATCGGGAATTCCACTGTTAAATGGAGAGGAGAGAGCGGGTAGATGGAAAGAATACACTGAAAGCCTGTAAGAGGGGGGAAGAATTGTCTGATGTGATAGAAGAAGAAACAGGAATCGATTTAGCAGAGATAGGGGATCCAGTATTTAAAAGAGCTTTGGAGGACTTAAGATCAAATAAGGCAGAAGGGATATATAACATTCCATCAGAATTTCTAAAATCACTGAGGAAAGTGGCAGCAAAACGACTGTGCACATTGGTGTGTAGAATGTATGAGTCTGGCGATATACCATCTGACTTTCGGAAAAGCATCATCCTCACAATTCCGAAGACGGCAAGAGCTGACAAGTGTGAGAATTACCGCACCATCAACTTAACAGCTCGTGCGTCCAAGTTGCTTACGAGAATAATATACAGAAGAATGGAAAACAAAATTGAGGGTGCGCTAGGCGCTAGATGACGTAAAGGCACGATAGAGGCAATTCTGACGTTGCGGTTAATAATGGAAGCAAGACTAAAGAAAAATCACGACACGTTTATAGGATTTGTCGACCTGGAAAAAGCGTCCGACAATGTAAAATGGTGTAAGATCTTCGAAATTTTGAGAAAAGTAGGGGTAAACTATAAGGAAAGACGGGTCGTATACAATATGTACAACAGCCAATTGCAATTAATAATAAGAGTGGACGACCAAAAACTAAATGCTCGTGTTAAAAAGGGCGTAAGGCAGGGTTGTAGCCTTTCGCCCCTACTGTTCAATCTGTAAGTCGAGGAAGCAATGACGGAAATAAAAAAAAGGTTCAGGAGTGGAATTAAAATTGAAGGTGAAAGGATATCAATGATACGATTCGCTGATGACACTGCTATCCTGAGTGAAAGTGAAGAAGAATTACATGATCTGTTGAACGGAATGAATAGTCTAATGAGAACAAAGTATGGATTGAGAGTAAATCGAAGAAAGACGAAGGTAATGAGAAGTCGTAGAAATGAAAACAGCGAGAAACTTAACATCAGGATTGATGGTCACGAAGTAGATGAAGTTGCGGAATTCTGCTGCCTAGGCCGTAAAATGAGCAATGACGGATGGAGCAAGGAGGACATCAAAGCAGACTGTTGTTGTTGTTGTTGTCTTCAGTCCTGAGACTGGTTTGAAGCAGCTCTCCATGCTACTCTATCCTGTGCAAGTTTCTTCATCTCCCAGTACCTACTGCAACCTACATCATACTGAATCTGCTTAGTGTATTCATCTCTTGGTCTCCCTCTACGATTTTTACCCTCCACGCTGCCCTCCAATGCTAAATTTGTGATCCCTTGATGCCTCAAACCATGTCCTACTAACCGATCCCTTCTTCTAGTCAAGTTGTGCCACAAACTTCTCTTCTCCCCAATCCTATTCAATACCTCCTAGCTATAGCAAAAAGGGCATTCCTGGCCAAGAGAAGTCTACTAATATAAAAAATCGGCCTTAATTTTGGGAAGAAATTTCTGAGAATGTGCGTCTGGAGTGCAGCATTGTGAGAAAACGGGAACAGAAGAGAATCGAAGCATTTGAGATGTGGTTCTACAGACGAATGTTGAAAATTAGGTGGACTGGTAAGTTAAGGAATGAGGAGGTTCTGTGCAGAATCGGAGAGGAAAGGAATATGTGGAGAACTCGGAGCTGTAGAGAGCAAAAACTGTAGACAGCGATTGGAATACATCCAGCAAATAATTGAGGACATAGGTTGCAAGTGCTACTCTGAGATGAAGAAGTTGGCACAGGAGAGGAATTCGTGGCGGGCCGCAACAAACCAGTCAGAAGACTAATGGGAAAAAGAGAGAGTCAGAGAGACAGACAGAGAGAGAGAGAGAGAGAGAGAGAAGAGAGAGAGAGAGAGAGAGAGAGAGAAAAGAGTAGCTGTAAAGTGTAGTGAAAGAACAATGGTTGCCAGGCTAATTAGGCAAAGTGATAGAAAGTAATTACAGTGTTATTAAGAGAATTAACTACTGTAGGTGACTTTACTTGTTACTGAAATTTGATCTACAAGCAGGACACGAAGTAGTAGCACAATCTAGCCAATATAAACTTAAACCTTTCTGGAAACAAACCGTCTCTCACTAACATATACTGTCTGTATTTGAAGCAAGACAGTTAAGGTTCATTACACAAAATCATTTAACAAGGAAGGAGCACAGGTATTTTGGACATGAGGAGAGTTTACCGTAGGAGAGCTTCTGTGAAATTTGGAAGGTAGGAGACGAGGTACTGGCGGAATTAAAGCTGTGGAGACGGGTCGTGAGTCGTGCTTTGGTAGCCCAGTTGCTAGAGCACTTACCCACGAAATGCAAAGGTCCCGAGTTCGAGTCTCAGTCCGGCAAACAGTTTTAATCTGCCAGGAAGCTTCAACGCTAATTTTATTTCTTCTGATGACCGCATCCTCCTGAGTAGTCCCCGCCCAGAGATCCGAATGGGGGACTATTTTACCTCCGGAATATTTTACCTAAGAGAACGCCATTATCATTTAACTACACAGTAGAGCTGCATGTCCACAGGAAAAATTACGGCTGTAGTTTTCCCTTGCTTTCAGCCGTTCGCAATACCAGCACAGAAACGGCGTTTTGGTTGATGTTACAAGCCCAGATCTGTCGATCATCCAGGTGTTGCCCCTGCAACTACTGAAAAGGTTGCTGCCCCTCTTCTGGAACCAACGTTTGTCTGGCCTGTCAACACTATGTGATCAAAAGTATCCGGACACCTGGGTGAAATTGATTTACAAGTTCGTGGTGCCCTCCATCGGTAATGCTGGAAGTCAATAAGGTGTTGGCCCACCCTCTTAGCCTTGATGACAGCTTCCACTCTCGCAGGCATACGTTCAGTCAGGTGCTGGAAGGTTGCTTGGGGAAAGGCAGCCGATTCTTCACGGAGTGCTGCAGTGAGGAGAGGTATCGATGTCGGTACATGAGGCCTGGCGCAAAGTCGGAGTTCCAGGACATCCCAAAGGTGTTCTGTAGGCTTCAGGTCAGGACTCTGTACAGGACAGTCCATTACAGGGCCACAGTCTGTGCTTTATGATCAGGTGCTCGATCGTGTTGAAAGATGCAATCGCCATCCCTGAATTGCTCTTCAACAGTGGGAAGAAAGAAGGTGCTTAACACATCAGTATAGGCATGTGCTGTAATAGTGCCACGCTAAAACAACATCGGGTGAGAGCCCCCTCCATGAAAAACACGACCACCTCTTAACACCACCGCCTCCGAATTTTACTGTTGGCACTACATAAGCTGGCAGACGGCGTTCACTGGGAATTCGCCATACTCACATCCTGCTATCGGATCGCTACATTGTGTGCCGTGATTCGTCACTCCAAGCAACGTTTTACGCTGTACAAACGTTCGATGCTTACGCTCCTTACATCAAGCGAGGCGTCGTTTGGCATTTACCGGCGTGATGTGTGGCTTTGAGCAGCTGCTTGACCATGAAACCCAAGTTTTCTCAGCTCCCACCTGACTGTCATAGTACTTGCAGTGGACACTGATGCAGTTTGGAATTTCTGTGTGATGGTCTGGATAGATGTCTGCCTATTAGACATTACGACCCTCTTCAACAGTCGTCAGTCTCTGTCAATCAACAGGCGAGGTCGGCATGTACGCTTTTGTGCTGCACATGTGGCTTCACGTTTCCACTTCACTATCACATCGGAAACAATGGACCTAGGGAAGTTTAGGAGCGTGGAAATCTCGTGTACAAACGTATGACACAAGTGACTCCCAATCACCTGACCACGTTCGAAGTCCGTGAGTTCCGTGTTAGCCCACCATTCTCATGATGTCTAATGAATACTGAGGTCGCTGATATGGGGTACTTGGTAGCAGGTGGCAGCACAATGCACTTAATATGAAAAACGTATGTTTTTGGGGGTGTCCAGATACTTTTGATCACATAGTGTGCCATTGTGGTTGCACCTACAGTACAGCTATTTGTATCGCTGAGCACCCAAGCTTCGTCACCAAAGGTCTATGGTTCATGGATAACGGTGACAAATGAAGCAAGAGTAGGAAATTGTTAAACTTGCCAATTAAATTATCATTCGTCCGAGCTAGGAAGGTCTATTACAGTTATGCGGCGAGATTCCGATGCTGGCAGAACCGTATTAAGTTTCGTGAAGTTAAAACACACTTGTTTCTAGGCAGCTATACAAGATACGATGCGTATTCGGAAAGTACGTTCCGATTAGGCGCGAAATGGAAACCACTGTTAAAATCCGATGAAACTTTGCACAGATGTGTTGGGCAATGTCTTTAGTGTGCCTGTCGATCGCTTCACGTCTCTCTTTTCAGTTCAGAGCTCAATGTGATCGCGTAGAAACGCTTATAACAACAGTCTCTCCCTCCAAGTATGTGAAGCTGGTGAGAGATTTCGCCTGAAGCTATGCAGCCCACATAACATAAATGCCACGCGTTTCTTTGTTCATGACAATTTTAAGCCACATTCTGCAGGGACAATGAAGACACTTCTGCAGCGTTTTCGACGGGAAGTGTTTGATCACCCACAATTGGCTGCCTCTGTTGTTCATCTCTGCTCACGTGAACCGTTGGCTGCGAAGACAACATTCTGGCACAAACAACAAAAGGCAGACCAGCGTAGAGAATTGGCGGAAAGCCCAGGAGGCTGCTTTCTGTGAAGAGCGTACTGGAAAGTTCGTACAACGCCACGACCAATGTCTAAGCCGGAGCGGCGACTATATAGAGAGGTAGATGGAAGATGTGGCTAACTGTCGCGAATAAATTTTTTTTTATGATTCACTGTGGGTTTCATTTTGCGACCGTTCGGACCTTACTCTCCGAACAGCCCTCGTACTTGCTCCAGATTGTTCCGGAGAGCTGTAGAGAGAAATGTCTCCAACTTAACGGCAGACTGCAGAGGCCAAACGACCTTAGAATTTTCAACTACTACTGGAGCCGTCTTCTGCCTTCAAGCAGCTTCTCCTGCGAACCTTCTGTAAAGTTTGGAAGGTAGGAGACGGATACTGGCAGAAGTAAAGCTGTGAGTACCGGGCGTGAGTCGTGCTTCGGTAGCTCAGATGGTAGAGCACTTGCCCGCGAAAGGCACAGGTCCCGAGTTCGAGTCTCGGTCGGGCACACAGTTTTAATCTGCCAGGAAGTTTCATATCAGCGCACACTCCGCTGCAGAGAGAAAATCTCATTCTGGAAACATCCCCCAGGCTGTGGCTAAGCCGTGTCTCCGCAATATCCTTTCTTTCAGGAGTGCTAGTTCTGCAATGTTCGCAGGAGAGCTTCTGTAAAGTTTGGAAGGTAGGAGACGGATACTGGCAGAAGTAAAGCTGTGAGTACCGGGCGTGAGTCGTGCTTCGGTAGCTCAGATGGTAGAGCACTTGCCCGCGAAAGGCAAAGGTCCCGAGTTCGAGTCTCGGTCGGGCACACAGTTTTAATCTACCAGGAAGTTTCTTTCTCGGTATAGTTTACACCTGTCTTCAAGAGACTGCTTGTTCAGTTCTTTCATTTCTGAGGAACTCTCCGCCAGGTCAAACAAACCTGTGACAGTTCATGCCGCCCTTCTGTGTATACATTCAATATCGCGTGCCAGTACCAATTGGTACGGAACGTTCACACTTAAGCAATAGTCTAGGATGGGTGATTTGTAATCAATCTCCTACGTAGACTGACTGCATTTCCCTAGTATTCTAACAGTCAACCGAAGTCTGCTACCTACCTGCTTTACCCACCACTGAACCAATATGATTTTTCAATTTCATGTCCCTGCAGAGTGATACACCTAGCTATTTCTGTGAGCTTATAGATTCCAGTTGTTATTCACTGATAATGGCAATAGGATACACAATTTTCCGTTTTGTGAAGTGCACAGTTTCACTGTCTCTGAACACTTAAAGCAAGTTGCCTACCTTTACACTGAAACTGCCCCTTTGAGTGTAAAGAATGACTGTGCTACGTTACTTGATTTTCAAACTCCAGAGTGAAACTGAATGCTGAGATTGTTTTCTCTTTACTTATTATGATCCTTTCTAAACTGACACACAATATTTTAGCGCAACGCTATCTGACTTTCAATAATTCCTGCAAAAGAATAGCCCTGACTAACAATAACCTATGGCCTTCATGAATAACTTACCTCACAAAAATCTTCGTTACTCGAACTACTGCAATACAGCGAGCGCCAATACTGCCAGCTAAATAAAAGATTCTAACTACTGAAGGCACTAACTACTGATAGGCCTATAGTTAGCAAATGAAAGATTTTGATAGACAACAAACAATGTATTTACCTTAATATTGTCAAAAAGTCATAATATACATATAAATTCGAGACATCCAGTTTAACAAATTTCCTTTTTCTGACGGACACACGTCCAGGTCGTCCGCTCATATTAACATCTGAGGACTCTGCCATCTCGCTCCCCACATCCACCACTGCTGGCCTTTCACCTCCAACTACCCAACGCTACAGTGGCGAATAACCTCCAACAACGAGTCCAACCAGCCACAGACAGCACACAGCGCAGTCAGCGATTTTAATAGAGAGCGCTACGTGGCGTTACCAACCTAAAACCTAAACAGCCTACTTACAACATCACTCTGAAATTTTATTAGAATCGGACTGAATATTTGTGCAGTTTCTTTCAGACAGTACTTAATTGCAGCCAATTGCATCATCTGATGAAATAGTATTGTTCTCAAGGTCATTGATATATAACATCAATCGCAAGGGGCCCACATTTACCTGAGGCACACCTGTAGGCACCTCTACATCTGTCGTTGACGCATCATCCAAGATAAAAACTTGTTTCGTTCTCCCTGCCAAGAAATCGTCAGTCCAGTCACAAATTTCGCTTGATACCTCGATACTATCGTACTTTTGATAGTAAGAGTAGGTGTGGTGCTGAGTCGAATGCTTTTCGGGAATTGATAAATACTGCATCTACCCGAGTGCCATGATCCAGGGCTTTCATTATATCATGCGAGAAAAGTGCGAGCTGAATTTCACACGATCGATGTTCTCGTAATCCGTGGTGATTGGCATAGAGGAGGTCAATGTGTTCGAGATGCCTGATTATGTCTCAGTTCAGAATGTGTTCCCATTACACAAAAAAATTTACGCCAAGGATATTGAACGGAAGTTTTGTGGGTCACTTCCGCTACCCTTCTTGTAGACAAGTGTGACCTGTGCATTCTTCCAGCCACTGGTTCAAAATGGTTCAAATGGCTCTGAGCACTCTGGGACTCAACTGCTGTGGTCATCAGTCCTCTAGAACTTAGAACTACTTAAACCTAACTAACCTAAGGACATCACACACATCCATGGCCGAGACAGGATTCGAACCTGCGACCGTAGCAGTCGCACGGTTCCGGACTGCGCGCCTAGACCCGCGAGACCACCGCGGCCGGCCCAGCCACTGGGCACGGTTTTTTGTTCGAGGAATTATAGTCAGCAGAGGTGCTAACTTAGCCGTGAATTTGGCACAGTAGTACCGTAGGTGCAACCACAACGGAGGGGTATCTGTTGAGAGGCCAGACAAACGTGTGGTTCCTGAAGAGGGGCAGCAGCCTTTTCAGTAGTTGCAGGGGCAACAGTCTGGATGATTGACTGATCTGGCCTTGCAACATTAACCAAAACGGCCTTGCTGTGCTGGTACTGCGAACGGCTGAAAGCAAGGGGAAACTACAGCCGTAATTTTTCCCGAGGACATGCAGCTTTACTGTATGATTAAATGATGATGGCATCCTCTTGGGTAAAATATTCCGGAGGTAAAATAGTGCCCCATTCGGATCTCCGGGCGGGGACTACTCAGGAGGATGTCGTTATCAGGAGAAAGAAAACTGGCGTTCTACGGATCGGAGCGTGGAATGTCAGATCCCTTAATCGGGCAGGTAGGTTAGAAAATTTAAAAAGGGAAATGGATAGGTTAAAGTTAGATATAGTGGGAATTAGTGAAGTTCGGTGGCAGGAGAAACAAGACTTCTGGTCAGGTGACTACAGGGTTATAAACACAAAATCAAATAGGGGTAATGCAGGAGTAGGTTTAATAATGAATAGGAAAATAGGAATGCGGGTAAGCTACTACAAACAGCATAGTGAACGCATTATTGTGGCCAAGATAGATACGAAGCCCACACCTACTACAGTAGTACAAGTTTATATGCCAACTAGCTCTGCAGATGACTAAGAAATTGAAGAAATGTACGATGAAATAAAAGAAATTATTCAGATAGTGAAGGGAGACGAAAATTTAATAGTAATGGGTGACTGGAATTCGAGTGTAGGAAAAGGGAGAGAAGGAAACATAGTAGGTGAATATGGATTGGGGCTAAGAAATGAAAGAGGAAGCCGCCTAGTAGAATTTTGCACAGAGCACAACTTAATCATAGCTAACACTTGGTTTAAGAATCATGAAAGAAGGTTGTATACGTGGAAGAACCCTGGAGATACTAAAAGGTATCAGATAGATTATATAATGGTAAGACAGAGATTTAGGAACCAGGTTTTAGGTTGTAAGACATTTCCAGGGGCAGATGTGGACTCTGACCACAATCTATTGGTTATGACCTGTAGATTAAAACTGAAGAAACTGCAAAAATGTGGGAAATTAAGGAGATGGGACCTGGATAAACTGAAAGAACCAGAGGTTGTACAGAGTTTCAGGGAGAGGATAAGGGAACAATTGACAGGAATAGGGGAAAGAAATACAGTAGAAGAAGAATGGGTAGCTCTGAGGGATGAAGTAGTGAAGGCAGCAGAGGATAAAGTAGGTACAAAGACGAGGGCTGCTAGAAATCCTTGGGTAACAGAAGAAATATTGAATTTAATTGATGAAAGGAGAAAATATAAAAATGCAGTAAATGAAGCAGGCAAAAAGGAATACAAACGTCTCAAAAATGAGATCGACAGGAAGTGCAAAATGGCTAAACAGGGATGGCTAGAGGACAAATGTAAGGATGTAGAAGCTTATCTCACTAGGGGTAAGATAGATACTGCCTACAGGAAAATTAAAGAGACCTTTGGAGAGAAGAGAACCATGTGTATGAATATCAAGAGCTCAGATGGCAACCCAGTTCTAAGCAAAGAAGGGAAGGCAGAAAGGTGGAAGGAGTATATAGAAGGTTTATACAAGGGCGATGTACTTGAGGACAATATTATGGAAATGGAAGAGGATGTAGATGAAGACGAAATGGGAGATACGATACTGCGTGAAGAGTTTGACAGAGCACTGAAAGACCTGAGTCGAAACAAGGCCCCCGGAGTAGACAACATTCCATTAGAACTACTGACGGCCTTGGGACAACCAGTCCTGACAAAACTCTCCCATCTGGTGAGCAAGATGTATGAGACAGGCGAAATACCCTCAGACTTCAAGAAGAATATAATAATTCCAATCCCAAAGAAAGCAGGTGCTGACAGATGTGAAAATTACCGAACTATCAGTTTAATAAGCCACGGCTGCAAAATACTAACGCGAATTCTTTACAGAGGAATGGAAAAACTGGTAGATGCAGACCTCGGGGAGGATCAGTTTGGATTCCGTCGAAATGTTGGAACACGTGAGGCAATACAGACCTTACGACTTATCTTAGAAGAAAGATTAAGAAAAGGCAAACCTACGTTTCTAGCATTTGTAGACTTAGAGAAAGCTTTTGACAATGTTGACTGGAATACTCTTTTTCAAATTCTAAAGGTGGCAGGGGTAAAATACAGGGAGCGAAAGGCTATTTATAATTTGTACAGAAACCAGATGGCAGTTATAAGAGTCGAGGGACATGAAAGAGAAGCAGTGGTTGGGAAGGGTGTGAGACAGATGTTATTCAATCTGTATGTTGAGGAAGTAGTAAACGAAACCAAGAAAAATTCGGAGTAGGTATTAAAATCCACGGAGAAGAAATAAAAGGTTCGCCGATGACATTGTAATTCTGTCAGAGACGGCAAAGGACTTGGAAGAGCAGTTGAACGGAATGGACAGTGTCTTGAAAGGAGGATATAAGATGAACATTAACAAAAGCAAAACGAGGATAATGGAATGTAGTCAAATTAAATCGGGTGATGCTGAGGGAATTAGATTAGGAAATGAGACACTTAAAGTAGTAAAGGAGTTTTGCTATTTAGGAAGTAAAATAACTGATGATGGTCGAAGTAGAGAGGATATAAAATGTAGACTGGCAATGGCAAGGAAAGCGTTTCTGAAGAAGAGAAATTTGTTAACATCGAATATAGATTTATGTATCAGGAAGTCGTTTCTGAAAGTATTTGTTTGGAGTGTAGCCATGTATGGAAGTGAAACATGGACGATAACTAGTTTGGACAAGAAGAGAATAGAAGCTTTCGAAATGTGGTGCTACAGAAGAATACTGAAGATAAGGTGGATAGATCACGTAACTAATGAGGAGGTATTGAATAGGATTGAGGAGAAGAGAAGTTTGTGGCACAACTTGACTAGAAGAAGGGATCGGTTGGTAGGACATGTTTTGAGGCATCAAGGGATCACAAATTTAGCATTGGAGGGCAGCGTGGAGGGTAAAAATCGTAGAGGGAGACCGAGAGATCAGTACACTAAGCAGATTCAGAAGGATGTAGGTTGCAGTAGGTACTGGGAGATGAAGCAGCTTGCACAGGATAGAGTAGCATGGAGAGCTGCATCAAACCAGTCTCAGGACTGAAGACAACAACAACAACATGTGGGAACTGACGGATACCGTAATGACTTTTGAAACTTAACCTAATTAAAAATAGTTATAATTGTCATTACATTTTGTTAAAATAGCCTTTGGAGGTCCGGCATGTTTTGTAAAGAATATTAGGCCATTCCAGTTGTACGTATTTGGTGTATAGGTTGTCGGGGCAAAATAGAAAGATTATCAGCACTGAAAGGGAGTGAATGTAATGTCGGATACAAAAAAACACGCTACCGTCTCAAGTGAAAATTTGCAGTTAAATTGTATTCATGTCACGAATAAGTAGATATACAGTTTCTACGAGTTTCTAACAATAATGACACACAAACCGTTGACTATAAGCACCTGTAGAATAGGTACGGTAATAGTCTCTAAAGGTTGTACATTGCACCGATGTTCAGCTTGTACATCGTTAGAGAATTTCCCTGAGCAATACGCACATTTTGCCTCTTTGATTTTGTCAGAATTGTGAAAACTAGTTGGCATACTGCTGCATTTCTAGTTTTTAGATTTTTAGCAGTATTTTTTGGCATTTCTTGCGAGTTCCGAAGCAATTAGCTTTTACTCTCCATATTAATGGATTCCTCCAGCTACTGCTTGTAAAGGGATCCTGTAATTAAAGCCGCTGAGCTTTTGGGTTTGATGCGTCAGTATTTTTCAAAGTGGGAACTGGTGATTGATCTTCAGCACTGGCGTAACTTTTTTAAGTACCTGAAACTCCACATTGGACTGTAATCACAGCAACGTGGTCGTTAGCGAAATATGGAGCTGAAGGACGAACAGAATAATATGAAGAGGTATTCAAACTAACGGTTTTTGAAGGGGTGACGGATAATAGCGTAGAGACATTGCTGCTGGATGTTGTGGATATTGTGAATGCAGGATCAGAATTTACAATTGACATGCTTGGTTCAAAAGGCTGTAGAATTCTTGTCCTTATATAGAATCTGATAGGAGAAGGGGCTCATAGGATAGTTTGTAGGGGGGAAGGATGGCATGGTCTGGGGATATGGAGTATTTTAATATTTTGAAGACGAATGGCGGCTTGTAAGTAGCCATGAAGTAATTCCAGGTCCGACCCTTTTAAAAAGCTGCTTAATAGCGACTTTTAAATCGTTTTATCGAAAGAAAAATACTTGCTTACATCGCATTTTCTCCTTTCCCTGAGAGCTAGGGAGCTGCGTCCCCCTCCTCTCCCTCTTGCCGCAGGTGTGGGCGGCGATGCTAATAGGGATTCCGTCAAGCCCTGGGGCTTTGTTCCATTTCAACAATTTCCACTGTTTCTTAACTCACTGCACAACACCTCCACGGCTTACGCCAGTGGTGGAGCGTCATCCATTCTATGCCATTTATAGCGCTACAAAGAGACCACCGAGTTGTATTCATGGGGCGACTAATAATGTGTCTGATCCTGACGGAACTGAAATGTGTTTGCAGCTTCTTCGGTCAACTGTTCTGTGAACTAAAAGCCAAAGAACAAGAGCTAGGCTGGGTTTCCAGTGAAGTGAGATTCCTGGTACTGAAAATTTCTCGGGAAGGCGTTGTGCGTTTCACGTCTCGACCACAGAGAATTATCACCATTAGCGGAAGCAAAGTACTCGACGGCGCGCCGCGCCACAGAGAGACAGAATTCCTGTAGGAGCGGTAGGCAGACGGCCAAGCGGGGCGCGACGCTCTGCTTGCTCGCTAACGAGCGTCGGCGTCGGAGGAATGAACGACGCCGAGCGCCGGCCGCTGGCACGCATGCGCAATGGGCCGTGCGGCACGGCAGCCGGCCAGCCAACCAACCCACACTGCGACGCCTAGGCGGAGGGTAACACGCACGTCCTACTCGCGTGCGCGCAGCAAATGGCATAGAGACAGCATAAATGCAATTGATAATTTGGCAGTCGCTCCTATGGTCTAGGAGGGGAGCGGACAGAGGTTCAGGGCACTCTCTTAGCCTTGCTGTGGAAAAGAGCCATGAAAGGCGGAAGAATCAGCAATGAATAACAGCGTGAGGATGCAGAAAGCAATGGAAAGCAATGCATTAAAGACACATACTGTGCATCCACAGGAAATGTGGCCCTGAACTGAAGAAGAGTCATGATCATATCTCCACTGGCAAAAGATTCCGGATTAATGCACCATTCGGGTCTCCGGGAGAGGACTAACAAGAGGGAGATGACGGTGGAAAACAGACTGAATAACCGACGAAAGGGCAACTTTCTACGAATCGGGGCTTGCAATGTCAGAAGTTTGAACGAACTAGGGAAGCTAGAAAATCAGGAAAAGGAAATGAAAAGGCACAATCTAGGCTTAGTGGAGGTCAGTGAAGAGAAAAGGAAAGAAATAAGGTTTCTGGCCAAACCATTAGAGGATAATATGAAAAGCAGCGGCAAACAGTGTAATGGGAGTAGAATTCCTGATGAACAGGAAAGTAGGTCAGAAAGTTAGCTACTGGGAACTGTTCAGTGACACGGTTGCTCTCATCGGAATAGTCAGCAAACCAACGCCGATAGCGGTAATTCAGGTATACATGTCCACGTCGCACGCAGAGGATGATGTATAGGAGGAAACTGAATGCGTAATTCAGTGTTTAAAGGAGATGAAAATCTAATAATCATGGAGGATAGGAACACGGTTGTAGGATAAGCAATAGAAGAAAAAAGCGTTAGAGAGAATATAGGGTTGGCAGTAAGATCGAGAGGGCAGAAAGACTAACTGAGTTCTGCCATAAATTACAGATGGCAACAGCGAATACTTCAAATGGTTCAAATGGCTCTGAGCACTATGGGACTTAACATCTGTCGTCATCAGTCCCCTAGAACTTAGAACTACTTAAACCTAACTAAGTCCGCAGCTCGTGGTCGTGCGGTAGCGTTCTCGCTTCCCACGCCCGGGTTCCCGGGTTCGATTCCCGGTGGGGTCAGGGATTTTCTCTGCCTCGTGATGACTGGGTGTTGTGTGATGTCCTTCGGTTAGTTAGGTTTAAGTAGTTCTAAGTTCTAGGGGACTGATGACCATTGATGTTAAGTCCCATAGTGCTCAGAGCCATTTTTAAACCTAACTAACCTAAGGACATCACACACATCCATGCCCGAGGCAGGATTCGAACCTGCGGCACAGCGAATACTCTGTTCAAGAACAACACGAGGAGGAGGTATACTTCGGAAAGGTCGGGAGATACACGAAGATTTCAGTTATATTACATCATGGTCAAACAGTGATTCAGAAACCAGATATGGGATTGTAAGGCGTATCCAAGAGACATGACGAGCAGACTGAAGATAATCATTGTGGAATGAATTGGGGTACTGAAGCACTGATGAATGTCGAGACGCTTTTGAATTTCGCCAAGGATATGGATACTACTATAAGGAACTTCAGAAAGGCAGTTCAGTTGTGGGGCAGTGGAAATCTCTAAACAGGACAATCATAGATATTGGGCAGTTCAACGAAGGTAACTGCGGAGGATCCTTGGCAACACAAGATATACTTGGACTGAGCGATGAAAGAAGGAAGTGAAAAAAACTTCAGGGAAAGGCACGAATATAGTAATAAAAAGCACTTAGGAGTGAAAGGAATAGCAGGTGCACGCCAGACAGCTGTATTTTGAAAAATGTGAAGAAGTCAGAAAAGAAATGATCGTCAGAAGGACTGATTCAGCACACAGGAAAGTCAAAACAAACAACTGCACAGAACACTGTTCTATGACTGACACTTGCAAGGTATTGAGGGCAATTCACAGGTGCCGTTCGTTGTCAAGTAGAACAGCGCAACCTGCAAGCTTGGTTAGCATTTGCACTTGTGTTCAAGAATGCATTTCTCGCGGTGTTTGTCCAACCCTGTAAATTCAACACCTTAGTATTACTTGAAGTTAAAACTGACTGACTTATTTTTCCACAAGATCCGATAACAAATACGTAGTGTGATCTGCTGACCTCACAGTAAAGATCACTATTACTGAATTTAACTAATAACTCTTTCCCTTTAGTAAAATTTCATTACCAAAGATATAATACTTAAGTATAAACGATATCACAATTAGCAGAAATTTACTAGGAAAACTTGGAAATGCAGTAAGTAACAGATCGATAGGGCTACATGCAACGGTAGCAGGTTCGAATCCTGCCTCGGGCTTGGATGTGTGTGTGATGTTCTTAGAATAGTTAGGTTTAAGTAGTTCTAAGTTCTAGGGAACTGATGACCTCAGATGTTAAGTCCCATAGTGCTCAGAGCCATTTGAACCATTTGCGCTGCACATGCCTGTCATCTTATGCCGGCCTAGTGAACAATAAGGCTGGCCTCTGTGGTGCTAATAGTGTGCTCCTGTTGAAGTTCGGCATGGCACTAGTTACGGGCCTGAATAGGCCACGATCCTACCGCTATCGATTTCCGACATGTGCTGGCAGTCATTTGCTCTTCTGAGACTAGGTATAACACGAGTTTAGCTTTGAAATAACACTAGTCTCTCTTGATGGACAAAATAAGGCCAAGTCCCTATCATTGCGTCTCTTTATAGTGGAAGTTCAACTAAGCGACTTACTGCAGTCACAGTTTGTCTCATTTATAGTGGAAATCCAATTAAATGACTTATTGCATTAGTACTGCAAATGAGGCTATACACTTAACATAATTTCTGTGAAACTCCCAAATTAACATTTAAACACTGGAAATGGTGAAAATGTATGATATAAATTTGCAGAAACTAAAATTATTAATCATTTGCGCAATAAAATCAAATGTCTATGCTGGGAATCGTTTTTGTTTTATTATACAGGATGGTGCATTGATCGTGACTGGGCCAAATATCTCACGAAATAAGCGTCAAACGTAAAAACTACAAAGAACGAAACTTGTCTAGCTTGAAGGGGGAAAGCAGATGACGCTTTGGTTGGCCCGCTAGGTGGCACTGCCATTGGTCAAACGGATATCAACGGCATTTTTTAAAAAATAGGAACCCCCATTTTCATTACATATTCGAGTAGTACGTAAAGAAATACGAATGTTTTAATGGACCACTTTTTTCGCTTTGTGATAGATGGCGCTGTAATAGTCACAAACCTATAAGTACGTGATATCACGTAACATTCCGTCAGTGCGGACGGTATTTGCTTTGTGATACATTACCCGAGTTAAAATGGACCGTTTACCAATGGCGGAAAAGATCGATATCGTGTTGATGTATGGCTATTGTGATCAAAATGCCCAACGGGCGTATCCTATGTATGCTGCTCGGTATCCCGGACGACATCATCCAAGTTTCCGGACCGTTCGCCGGATAGTTACTTTATTTAACAAAACAGGAAGTGTTCAGCCACATATGAAACGTCAAACACGACCTGCAACAAATGATGATACCCAAGTAGGTGTTTTAGCTGCTGTCGCGGCTGATCCGCACATCAGTAGCAGACAAATTGTGCGAGAATCGGAAATCTCAAAAACGTCGGCGTTGAGAATGCTACATCAACATCGATTGCACCCGTACCATATTTCTATGCACCAGGAATCGCATGGCGACGACTTTGAACGGATAATTGGGCCCCGTTTTATCGATGGCAATCTAAATGGTGCAATGTATGCTGATTTCCTACGAATGTTCTACCGATGTTACTACAAGATGTTTCACTGCATGACTGAATGGCGATGTACTTCCAACATGATGGATGTCCGGCACATCGCTCGTGTGCGGGTGAAGCGGTTTTGAATAATATTTCATGACAGGTGGTTTGGTTGTAGAAACTGGTGAACTAATCGCTGTTGAGAGGAATGTTGTTACACCTATTGCGAAATGCGCTGAGGTTGACGGACATTATTTTGAGCAATTATTGCATTAATGTGGTACTTACAGATAATCACGCTGTAACAGCATGCGTTCTCAGAAATGATAAGTTCACAAAGGTACATGTATCACATTGGAACAACCGAAATAAAAAGTTCAAACGTACCTACGTTCTGTATTTTAACTTAAAAAACCTACATGTTACCAAGTGTTCGTCTAAAATTGTGAGCCATATGTTTGTGACTATTACAGCGCCATCTATCACAAAGCGAAAAAAGTGGTCCAACTAAAACATTCATATTTCTTTAGGTACTAAACGAATATGTAATAAAAATGGGGGTCCCTATTTTAAAAACGCTGTTGATATCCGTTTGACCTATGGCGTCGCCATCTAGGGGGCCAACCATAGCGCCATCTGGTTTCCCCCTTCAAGCTACACGAGTTTCGTTCTTTGTAGTTTTTTCGTTTGATGCTCAATTCGTGAGATATTTGGCCCGGTCACTATCAATGGATCACCCCGTATATCGTGTGTTGACGCCCCAGCAGGCGTCGATTAACTAAATAATGAAAGGTGAAACTTATGGCTATTAAATGAGAAGCACATTACAGTCACTTTGTTTATTCCAATAAACAGTGTTTGACGCGCCATCGCAGTGATTGAGTACGTCCTCGTCTGATGCAGCTTTGGCAAATAATTAAAAATACTCTAATAACAGGTATGTAGCCAAACGATGTGGTATGTGGTCGAAAAATGCCATCACCGGTTGAAATAATCACACTAAATGGCGCCCCCTGGCAGCATCAATTTCCTTACAACAATATCAGAGATAAATAATTGACAGCCTGTGGGAATATTAATCTAATACAACATTGGCATGTCTGAAATAGGGGGTAGGTAGAAAGTACGCCAATAATCGCGAAGGTAAATTAATTAGAGCTCCGCAGTGCCCATTGATTGCTACTGTGTAAATTGAAAATAGGTAGTAATACAGAAGGGAATACGTCACATCTGCAGTCGAAGTTGCAAGAAGCTGCTCATGGCGTAAAATCAGAAGTCTTCGGAGTGAATTTTGAAGTAGTGGGATTATTTTAAAATGACTAATGGCTCTGCACATCCCCTCGCGATTGCGACTCAATTATCACCACAGTAATGCAGGTGGTGGATGAAGTGACTACGGAATCAAACATTTGTGAGACCAACGACCCTCGACAGCGGTTAAGTTAATTGCCCCGAAAATTTTCTGAGTCCTCAATGCATCAGCACAGGTGGCTCGGCGGTTAGGAAGCAGCTCTGAGCACAGAAGTTAGTCTGTGGGGGCTACCGAAGATGCAGCTGAAGATTGCAGATTAAGTCGGAGTCGGATTTCTGATCGATTGTTAGATAAAATGAAATATCACATAGCCACGTCTTATGTCTTTCATTGACTTTTTTATTCCGAGCGGCGACCAACAAAACTGCTTCTTCTTCTAGCAAATTAACAAATAATTTGTGTCCTACCATCCTCTAAAGAAAAAAGTTATGTTACTTTCTCTTCGTCAGAGTCCGGTGTCTCTTTCTAACTTATAATTTATTTACGTGAGCAAATGATGGCAGGTCTTACATTGTGTACCGGCCGGTGTGGCCGAGCGGTTCTAGACGCTTCAGTCTGGAACCGCGCGACCGCTACGGTCGCAGGTTCGAATCCTGCCTCGGGCATGGATGTGTGTGATGTCCTTAGGTTAGTTAGGTTTAAATAGTTCTCAGTTCTAGGGGACTGACGACCTCAGGTAAGTCCCATAGTGCTAAGAGCCATTTGAACCATTTTTACATTGTGTAAACATTAGTTTTTTGCAGATTCAAAACGTTCTGCGGTGTCAAAAGTTTTCCACGTTCCAGGGCTGCAAGTCCATACCTGTCTTCGAGACGTTCATCTCTAGTTTTCAGTGCTTTCCGGGTTAACAGCCAACTTTCTACGTCACTAGGACTGTGTCACCTACTGATAAAAAATGTGGCATCTAATTGTTAATCAATCACTGGTCACTTTTCTCACACATTTTCATTTGTAAGTAATAAAATATCACAACAAATGCCTTTGTAACTGACACACTTTGGTTTTTCATCATAAGCAACACACTAAAAATGAAAAACTTAGTCATCATAAAACACAACTGCTTTCATGATCTAAACTCATACGGAATCACGTGAGCAGCTTCTGCACTTGCATCTGGTTTCTCCTTCTACTTTTTACCTCCCCCCCCCCCCCCCCCTATTTTGAGAGAGCTGCTGTTACTAGTGGCAATGATTCTGGTGCTTCCCTAAAAGGTCGAATGCATTTGACATGCACGACGGCCATACACAGTGGCAATTGTAGTTTGAGATCACTTCGATAACCTGGCATGAGTCTTAGTACTGGGTGACATCTTTTGCGTTTTATCCTTGAGGGCACATTCTCTTGGCAGCATACCTACCGATCTACATGATATTCTGGTAACTTAACACTGCTTTGATTGACTCTTTCATGATGCTCAAGGGCATTAGTATTAGCCCATTGCAAATGGTTCAAATGGCTCTGAGCACTATGGGACTTAACATCTATGGTCATCAGTCCCCTAGAACTTAGAACTACTTAAACCAAACTAACCTAAGAACAGCACACAACACCCAGCCACCACGAGGCAGAGAAAATCCCCGACCCCGCCGGGAATCGAACCCGGGAACCCGGGCGTGGGAAGCGAGAACGCTACCGCACGACCACGAGATGCGGAGCCTATTGCTTCCATATTTCAATACTACAGCGAAATTTCGTGTTGTTTCGCTGTTTTACCAACCTTTGATCTGATTATCTCAACTGGCCATGACATTTTTCGACCACATACCAATCCGTTTGGCTATATACCTGTAATTCGTGTATTTTTTGAATTATAGAATTATATGCCAAAGCGGCGTCAGACAAGAAAATACCCAATCATTGTGATGGCTGCTCAAATAGAGGTTTATCATTTCCCCTATCGTACGATGTGATGGGCTCTTCTACCATTAGCCCTTGAATGCAATGGGCTTGTTCTCAGTTTGTGAAAACTTAACAAATGGCCTAACTGCTTCATACATCCCATCACAAAGTTGGTGCCCCAATCCGTGATTACTGTTTCTAGTTCAAAATGGTTCAAATGGCTCTTACCACTATGGGACTTAACATATGAGGTCATCAGTCCAACCTACCTAAGGACATCACACACATCCATGCCCGAGGCAGGATTCGAACCTGCGACCGTAGCAGTCGCGCGGTTTCAGACTGAAGCGCCTAGAACCGCTCCGCACTGTTTCCAGTATACTGAACTTTAGTGACAAATTGTTCATCATTCTGTATCATGTTGACTTGGTGATTTAGGATAGCAATCATCCTAACACAACAAGAGAAATGATCTATAATGGTCGGAAGGTAACGGTTGCCCGCTGTTGTTGGCTAAAAGGTCTTGAAATGTACAGCATTATAATTTTTGGAATGTTTACTGGCTTCTGGCAGCCTCTGTAGCACAAGAGCTTGATGGCTTAATTCAGCTCACTGTGCACATGACATACATTTTTGAATATACTGCCACTTTTTTGCCTATGCGTTCTCCACCAGTAATTTTCGGCTATTCTTCAGTCTGTGGTTGTACCTCCTCCGTTATCGTATAATACGTGATTTTGTGCTTGTTTCATTACTTCTTCTCACACTTGACGGGAATCACTGCATGAGGCCCAAACTTTGTAATGTTACACAATATATTGTATTGAATAGCGAAGTGTGGCTGTGCTGCAAATAGTCTGCAGCTTGTGCTCTTTCTCAATCTTCAATGCTATGACTTACTGACTGAACTACATAAATATTTCTTCTCTGGCCATCTACAAATCATATTTCTTACTGTGTGTGAATTAAACTCACTTAAATTTAAAGTCCAGCATATAAGTCTACTCAGTGGATCATTTAATGCCAACAACTACTT
The DNA here is from genome assembly GCF_023897955.1 of Schistocerca gregaria. Taxonomy (NCBI): domain Eukaryota; kingdom Metazoa; phylum Arthropoda; class Insecta; order Orthoptera; family Acrididae; genus Schistocerca; species Schistocerca gregaria. The sequence continues at coordinate 684,981,456 of NC_064923.1, forward strand.
CAGCAGTGCGTGAGCTGTTAAAACATTAAATTCTGTTCCATGAAAATAACAGCAGAAGTATGTCACTCTGTACGTCAAGCTTAACATCTCCTTTCTGGTGGTAGAGTAGTTCCTTTCTGGGTTGAGTGTGCGCTGATATGAAACTTCATGGCAGATTAAAACTGTGTGCCGGACCGAGACTCGAACTCGGGACCTTTGCCTTTTGCGGGCAAGTGCTCGACCAACTGAGCTACCTACGCGCAACTCACGACCCCTCTTCAAAGCTCTTCTTCCGCCAGTAACTCGTGTTCTTGTAACCTCTCAACAAAAATATTCCGTAACTGGTTTTTCATGTGAAAGAGTGTCTCGGATGTCGTCAAAAGTAATAGCATTTTCATGAACAAGATTCTCTGTGTCAAAAGCATTGCTTGCGTTGCTGGAAGATGCAACCTACACTGTATCTAGTCAAATTCTTTCTGACGTGCTGTTATTTGCGGGAGGATGCTGTGGCATTTCTACTATTTGTACTGTTATGTTATTTCTTCCTGACGTATTAGGTTCGGGATGATTTCGACTGTCTGGTTCGTTCATGATAATTTGTTGTTGCGGATGATTCTGCTGCTGGAAAGACCTGCCGTTATTAAATGTACGCTGAAATCTGTGCTCATTACTTTTATGTCTGTCATCATAGTCATTGCTATACGGCACGTTGCGATAGGAATTGAAATGATGTGTTTTCTTTACGTACTAATTCCTTGTTGCGGTGCATTATTATTTAGTGGAGCCGACGCTATACGTGTAGGCGGCGAAACATTAAAGCTTGGTTGACCTTGCTGACTACATTGTTGGTTAGGTATGCTAACCGACTGGTTTTGTTGATGTTGTGGGGGAAAAGCCTCTATTGTTGCCAAATTGTCTTCGCTGTTGCTGATAACCATGAGGATACTGATAATTAAAATTTTGTCTGTTATTAAAGATCTGGTGGTTGTCATTCCTGGTCCCTCTATCACCTTTGCTATTGAAATAGCGTGCCTGATCGTAATTTCCGTATGATTGTTTGCCTTGGTTATGATGTGAAAAAATTTTGTTAACGAAGGAATAGTCTGACTGCTGAACTTCCAAAAGCTGTAACAGATCTCTGAATGCCGAAATATTTTCTTTCTGCTGACCTGTTAAAAGTGATACTCTTAACGATCGTGGTAATTTAGAAATACATAATTGGATAAGTGCTGATTCACTGTATGGCTCACTTCAGTATTGGTTTTGTTGGACCATGTGTTCAAAAACAGTGGGAAAATTTGAGTTCTCCTAATTCGGTAATCTAATTAGTTGATCCTTGATTCCGCGCTGTGTCGTCTTCGAGCAATACGCTGACAGAAAAGCATTCTGAAATTCTTCTACCGAATAACATTGTCTCGCGATCGGTCTCATACGAGTTGCCGGTTCGCCTTCCAAAAAACGGCAAATAAATTCAAGTTTGTGTGTCACGGGCCAAGTTGGTGGGAAAGCAAAGCTAAATTGTTGTATCCAATCCAAGGGGTGAATCTGCGTTCTGTCATTCTTAAATACCTTAAATTTTCTCACGGATAGAAAGTGCTTATAATCACAATTATCGTCTATGTCTATGCAGGTTCAGGATTGTATAATAATCCGTTTGTCTGTGACTGTACGGGATCTAAGGCACGTACACTCTGTAAATTATCTAAATTACACTGGCTGTGTGAATGTGACAAATGTTCACAATGTGGCGTATGCTGTGACGTGTTAGAGGCTGAAACATTTTTCATTACTGTCACTTCTTGCTGTAAAGACGACACTTTTCTACGCAATGTATTATTGGACGAACTTATCTCACTGATTTTCTGCTGTAAATTTTGGAATTCGGGTGTTTGATTGAAAGAATTGGTGACGTATCGTCTGATTTGGTACCATTGTTATTTTCGATAACGTCAATACGACTGGCCAATTCATCAAATTTTTCAGTCAGTGCTTTTACCTGATCATAATTTTTAGTGTCACAAGCATTAATTTGTTTTTTGAATCTACGTGTGGTTTTGTTTAATTTCTTTACGTCTGCTTTGACGCCATCGGGATCCTGTATTAATTCTAATTGTTCAAGTCTGTTGGTCACTGTCTGAAAGTCTACTGTGTGTGTGTCTGTTTTTGTTTTAAGATCGGAGATTTCATCATGTAATTCGGTGTTCAACTGTTTGATTTCGTCTGATACTGTAGCAATGTTGTTGTCTACGTATGTTTTTGCTTTCGTAAATAACTTACGCTTATCTTCCTGTCTCTGTGCCGTAAACTTATCTTCCTGTCTCTGTGCCGTAACTGTTTCCATGACTTTTCTTTACTTTATTCTGTTACTGTATAATTTACGGTAACGCGTTTCACTGTTTTGTAGGTGGTGATTAACACGTTCGTCAATTTGGCTGTTTTGTTGTTCAAATTTCGTATCTACTTTCGCATCTACTGTGCGTGAAAGTTCTGCTGACATGAATTTAAACTCGTCGCGTAACTGTGTTGCGTTTTCTGAATATTGTGTAGCAACTGCACTAATTTCATCTCTAAGTAATTATGTTGTGGCTGCATGTGTATCACATATTTCTTGTGCAACGGGTCTAATTTCTTCACTACTATTCCTAGCACTAGCCTTAATTTCCTCACGTAACTGTTTTTTAGTTTCGTTACATTGCTCGGCAGCGGCTGTAATCTGTTCAGTAAGCTGTTCGGTAGAGATGTCTAAGTTTTTCATTAATCTGTTTGAAATTTTCTTTAAGTTGCTTGTAATTGTGGTCTTGTTTTTCATTCGACTGTTTGAGACTTTCATTAAGTTGTTGTTTGAGATTTTCATTATTTTGTTGTTTGAGATTTTCATTAAGTTGTTTGTTCGATTCATGAAGTTGTAGCAATATTGCCATAACTTGATCCATGCCAATATTACCTACTCTATTCTCTGTGCTGTTTTATGGTGTATCTGCATTTGTCAAATTTTGTGTAACCATTTGGTCATTCTCTGATTCTTGAAAATGTTTGCCAATTGGATGTGCACTGTTGGTCACTACACCGGAGTCAAATAAATCTGACATATTTTGAGTACATTGTTCACCTTCGTTAGAAACAATTATCTGTTCGCTACGTAAATTTTGCAAATGAGGCGTGTCAAACTGGACAGCGTTCATTGTAACGGAACGTGTCGCGTCATCAATTGTCGTTAAATTTAGTGTGGACATAATTGAATTTGTTTGTACATCATTTGAAATAAAATCATTACTTACTGATTATCTGTAATTAGAGGATTATCATTATGACACTGAGTGTCGCTAGTATTATCGGTCAAATTATTCGAGTCGGCTTTTTCACTCATTGCGCATCGCGATGTACTGTTAGCAGTTTTTCGCGGCATTTTCACAAGTCAAAGTTAAGCACAAAAGCAAACAAAGACAAAGCAAAAATAAAACAAATACAATTACAACAGGGACTGATGACCATAGATGTTAAGTCCCATAGTGCTCAGAGCCATTTTGAACAATTACAACAAAGAACAATAAATTGCCGATGATCTGTGGAAGAAAGAGTGACAAGTTAGTAAATGCGTTGCTCCAGATTCAAACTCCATTTAACATTAAGTAAATAAGAGCAGATATATGACTACTTCCCAGAAATTCACAAAGAAAATACGATCCTGGCCGGTTGTCGCAAAGTGTAGCCTCTCAACAAAAATATTCTGTAACCTCCCTACAGAAAAAAAAATATAATTTTTTATATCATTCACATTCTGCGTAACCTACTAACAGATAAATGAATTCCGTAACCTACCAATAATACAATGTGACTATCTCTCAATACAATTGTGGCTGACTTATAACCTTTCAGTAATTGACTGTGAATGTAAACTGATAAATTTTGGACGTCAGCAGTGCTGCGTCATGGCCCTGAAAGATCATTCTGAATAAATAGAAAATTCTTACCTCAATAAGGTCGCCGGATAACGCATATATATCTGCTCCTAAAAGAAATTTTTCTGGCACAGCCGAGTGCAATGCTGGCCGATAGATTTGTCATGTATAAAAAGAAGAAGTGATCTTTCTTTGCAGTAATCGGGATGACCATGGACTGGAGAAATTAGTAAATTCTTTAAATTGAAATGAATGGTTGTCAAAAGTTACTTTTTATGAGAAAGATTATTATTAAGAGATTTTTAAAACATTTAGATGGGACTTGATACAACAATACTACATATGCGCGAGGCTGCTTTTACCTTATACTACAGCGCTCAGGCTCCGCCATCGCTCCACCACGACCGGCCCAGCCAACACAATACACCAGACTGCTCGCTAGCAACTACTTCCTCCAACTAACACACAGTGTTGCCAACTCTAAAAAACCCGTCTCGCTAGATTCAATATCAAAAGTCGCTAAAACTGGTTTTACTAGGGGTGTGCTGAAAATTTCGTGCTGTGAATGGTGCAATAAGACAGTGGGGAGGGGGGGGGGGGGTGTAATAAAATATTAATAAAAATTCTCACACGTAATTGCTATATTCTCTTAATTAAATGACGAATCGCTTGCAGCAGCATACATATAAAATACGCTAAAGTTTAATTAAACATGTAATCATAATTGATGCAACACCTAAATTGTTGTTTCTATCACATTAATCAAATATATTAGAAATATACAACTATGCTTGTAACAAAAGAAAGCAAGAACTCAAATTAGGTTTCAAAATATATACATACCGGTATGTGTGCTATTCATCATCATCACTCAGAAGATCGAATGACTCTTCTGTTTCATGCTCTGACACAACTATAGTTCATGTAGAGGGTTGAACGTCGCTCAAAAGATGATGTTACAGTTCGACTGGTTTTGTCGCAAAAGAATAACTTTAGTTCGTTCCAATAAGCTCCAATACGTCTGACGGTATGTCAAAAGGTGCACAATCTTTATTTTGTTTCTTCAGCTGGTCTCTCAATATGATCAAAGCATTAATTGTCTTTAACGATAATCTGTTACGTTGTGTAGTTTTTATAATGTTCATAGAACTGAATATTCTTTCCACTTCTGCATTTGAATCCGGTAGGCATAGAACAGTCATTGATAGCTGTGAAATCAAAGAAAAAGGATTCTCCCCTGCGGCATTTTTATTCTGCACAACCTCACTCCAAAATCGAACAGTGTTAGTAGTGTTATTCCACCTAATGAAGTTGATATTATGCCATTCTTGCAGCATACCGTCTATGAAATCGCCACTAAAACCCAATTCTTTGGCTTCATCCTCTACAGCATTATTTTTATTCACTTTTAGTGTTTCTTCAACATTCAGCATTGACATTTTTTTCCGGGTCTTTACGTTACTTGGCAGTCTTTGTTGAATTTCTTTTATGAGTTTCAACTAAACTGAATGCATCTCTTCTTCTAATAAACTTTATTTTCTTCAGACAAACTTGACTTAGACAATTTCTGTTCAAAAATAAATCCAAGGTTCGGATTTGCGTACATACATTCGTTTGGAACTGGTGTTGTCAACAAAATAACAGTTGAAAAAACTATGTTTTGTCCGAGTGACTGCAGGAGAAATACAAGTGTATCTAGTAATTTAGTGGGGTCACTGTCTTTTCCTGCAAAGGCTTTTATTGCTATTTGTACGACTTTTAAAGAATATTTAAGGTAAATCATGTAAAGATGATCTGAGTTGTCACAATACATCTCGTACAAAAGATAGGCAGTGTAACAATTCTCTTGAACCATGGCAAGTGATAAATGTAGCTTTAGTTCTTCCCACTGCTCCAGAATTCTTCGTATTGCTGGTTCAATTGAAAGCCAACATGTTGCGCAGATCTTCAAAATTTTTAGTGGCTGTTTTCCACAATTTATTGTCTCATAAACCTTTTTATCTTCCTCTTGTCTTTTGGGTGAAATGGAGAACCAATTGTAAGTTTCCCGTACAAGAAACTATGTTTCTAGGTATGGTATTCACTGAGGCGTGCGAAACTGCAAGCTGAAGAGTGACAAATGCAACGGACCAATACCAAATGCTTCAAGCCATATTCTCTCTTGAGCTGTTCTAAAAGCCCATTTTTATTCCAACCATTGCAGAAGCATTATCTGTGCCAATTCCTACCATATTAGCGATTGGAAGTTTGAGATCTTTCAAAGAATTCACAAGAACAGCAACCAAATTTCTTGCATCTGCAGTTTCTACTACAGCGAGTTTGAGAAATGCTGATCTAATGGTTTGATTGTTTACACTATAGTACCGTATAACGATACCTAGAATTTTAGATATTGATACACCTGTGGATTCATCTATTAGTACACTGTATTTTTGGTTACCTATATGTTCAACCAATAATTGTGTAAAATATGGAGCCAAAACTTAAGTTATATTGTTAGTGCACTTTGTACGATGTAACTACATGTTTTTAGCGCCCTCATCACCGAAGAACACCTTGCACAGTATTCCTAAATAATCTACAGCTAAAATAGAAAAATTTTCAGCAATAAATATAGAAGGGCGCCTTCCGCTCTGCTTGCTATTCTAACTGTAGTTCTCGGAAGAATTTTTACAGGTAAGGTGGTCTGTGTTTCTTTTTAAATCAATTGTTTCTTTATGCTTAATAGTTTTCAAGTGCTGTCTAATATCACACAATTTAGCGTAAAACTCTGTTGCACATACTTGACATCTTGCCTTGGATAAGTCTCCAACGACTGGTTTCAGCCATCCACTGAATTCAGGTTCTGCTTCCCACACATCCCGATATTTTTGAGCCTACTGCTTCTTCTTCTGCGGTAAATCCATTATGTAAGCCACCACAACATAAGTTTCACCAATTTATAATCCCTGAAAATACATTAAAACTCAGGCGAACTAGAGGTCAAGAAACAATCTACTCACTCGGTGACTCGATATCTGTCCTATTGTTCATGGTTTAAAACGTAATAAAGTCTGATGGACAGAAATGTACAGGGTGTTTCAAAAATGACCGGTATATTTGAAACGGCAATACAAACTAAACGAGCAGCGATAGAAATACACCGTTTGTTGCAATATGCTTGGGACAACAGTACATTTTCAGGCAGACAAACTTTCGAAATTACAGTAGTTAAAATTGTCAACAACAGATGGCGCTGTGGTCTGGGAAACTATAGTACGATATTTTCCACATATCCACCATGCGTAGCAATAATATGGCGTAGTCTCTGAATGAAATTACCCGAAACCTTTGACAACGTGTCTGGCGGAATGGCTTCACATGCAGATGAGATGTACTGCTTCAGCTGTTCAATTGTTTCTGGATTCTGGCGGTACACCTGGTCTTTCAAGTGTCCCCACAGAAAGAAGTCACAGGGGTTCATGTCTGGCGAATAGGAAGGCCAATCCACGCCGCCTCCTGTATGTTTCGGATAGCCCAAAGCAATCACACGAAATAATCATTCAGGAAATTAAACACGTCGGCCGTGCGATGTGGCCGGGCACCATCTTGCATAAACCACGAGGTGTTCGCAGTGTCGTCTAAGGCAGTTTGTACCGCCACAAATTCACGAAGAATGTCCAGATAGCGTGATGCAGTAATCGTTTCGGATCTGAAAAATGGGCCAATGATTCCTTTGGAAGAAATGGCGGTCCAGACCAGTACTTTTTGAGGATGCAGGGACGATGGGACTGCAACATGGGGCTTCTCGGTTCCCCATACGCGCCAGTTCTGTTTATTGACGAAGCCGTCCAGGTAAAAATAAGCTTCGTCAGTAAACCAAATGCTGCCCACATGCATATCGCCGTCATCAATCCTGTGCACTATATCGTTAGCGAATTTTCTCGTGCAGCAGTGGTAGCGGCGCTGTGGGGTTGCCGCATTTGAATTTTGTATGGATAGAGGTGTAAACTCTGGCGCATGAGACGATACGTGGACGTTGGCCTCATTTGGACCGCAGCTGCAACACGGCGAACGGAAACTCGAGGCCGCTGTTGGATCACCTGCTGCACTAGCTGCGCGTTGCCCTATGTGGTTGCCGTACGCAATCGCCCTACCTTTCCAGCACGTTCATCCGTCACGTTCCCAGTCCGTTGAAATTTTTCAAACAGATCCTTTATTGTATCGCTTTTCGGTCCTTTGGTTACATTAATCCTCCGTTGAAAACTTCGTCTTGTTGCAACAACACTGCGTTCCAAGCGGTGGAATTCCAACACCAGAAAAATCCTCTGTTCTAAGGAATAACCATGTTGTCCACAGCACACTTGCACGTTGTGAACAGCACACGCTTACAGCAGAAAGACGACGTACAGAATGGCGCACCCACAGACTGCATTGTCTTCTATATCTTTCACATCACTTGCAGCACCATCTGTTGTTGAAAATTGTAACTACTGTAATTTCGAAAGTTTGTCCGCCTGAAAATGTACTATTGTTCCAAGCAAATTGCAACAAACGGTGTATTTCTATCGCTGCTCGTTTAGTTTTTATTGCCGTTTCAAATATACCGGTCATTTTTGAAACACCCTGTATTTTATTGTACTCAATATTACGTATGTTTTTTGTTAATTCGAAAAATAAAGGGAGTTCAAAAGTTGAAGAATTATAGATCGATACGCTATCGACGATAACAGGCTAGTGGGTAATGAATAATGAATTGTTCTATAGTCAAGGTTTTCTTGCTCTGTAGGCAATCCCCACATTCAGGTTTACTAAATGCTGAGCAATGCTACATGATCTGCTAAGAACTTAATTTAACTTAGTAAATCTAGAACAAAGTCAGTGTAGTACCCATTTTATCGTTAAAATCTTAGTTTTGTTAATGAAAATACTGGCCCAAAATAGTTGTGATTTGTGCTTCAAAAGTCGTCAGTACTCAAAAAGTCGCCATATTAGTCGCTAAATAATTTTTGTCGCAAAAAAGTTTTTTTTGTCGCTAAGATGAAGGCAAAAGTCACCATTTCTAGCGACAAAGTCGCTAAATTGGCAACACTGCTAACACATACTGCTACCGCATACAACACTGCTCTCTGGTCTGAGATTCTCTTATACCTTAGATATCGCAGGCAGCGCGTGAGCAATCCATCGAAATTACATCTGATCCAGTGCGCTAGCAACAAATTCCTTAATCATGGACCTCTTCCATTCTACCTTCCAAAGTTCACAGAAGCTCTTCTACGAAACTTCTGCGAAGTTTAAAAGGTAGGAGACGAGGTACTGGCCGAAGTAGAGCTATGAGGACAGGTCGTGAGTCATGCTTGGGTAGCTCAGTTGGACGCCCCCACTAGACCGCTATCGCTTTTATATAAAAAAAAAAAATGGTAGAGTACTTTCCTGCGAAAGGCAAAGGTCCCGAGTTCGAGTCTCGGTCCGGCACACAGTTTTAATCTGCCAGGAAGTTTCATGGTTCTTTTCTGCTTCGTTTAATAGCTACTGTGCGTTATGTCACTTCGTATTCCTTGGCATGTACTTCTTGCTTTAAAACACGACATATCACATGACTGCTTGCACAATATGAATCCTTTCTCAAAATTCGGAAAGACCAATAAATGTCTTTTAATTAATTTATTTAATTTTCAAGATGTCCTTTCCCATTTTGGTGGCCACTTCAAGTTCGTACTTTTCTTTAATATAAGAATATTAAAATATTTGTAATAATATAACTGAAACATTATAGCTAAAAATCTCAGAACTTTGTGCCCAACATTCGTTATCAGTCACAAAGGCAGTTTTTTGTTCTTATGGACAACGAATGTTGCGTACAATGTCCCGAGCTTTACAGCTCTAATATATTAGTTGTGTGAGTACAAATGTTGTAATACTACTATGGAAAAGTTGTGAAACGTTTGCCCGCATCTCGTGGTTGTGCGGTAGCGTGCTCGCTTCCCACGCCCAGGTCCCCAGGTTCGATTCCCGGTGGGGTCAGGGATTTTGTCTGCCTCGTGATGGCTGGGTGTTGTGTGATGTCCTTAGGTTAGTTAGGTTTAAGTAGTTCTAAGTTCTAGGGGACTGATGACCATAGATGTTAAGTCCCATAGTGCTCAGAGCCATTTGAACCATTTTTAGTTAAACGTTTTTTAAAAAATTGATAAAGTCTTAAAGTAATTTTAGAAAATTATTGAATCAGTGGCTGTCTAAGGGCACTAACTCCTCCTTGATTTATTGTTATGCACATGCTCACCTGAAGATGTGACTTTTAGTGTGATGGAACCGGTAGTGGTTTAAAAATAAAGGACTAAGTACAGCTGAAGCGGTTTATTGATATGCAAGGTGTAACTCATAGCTACGTATCCAGCTCAACCGGGACGTCATAAATAGCAACCACGGGACTGACAAGCAACCTTTTTCTAGTCTACAGGCATTTCTTGTTCTGTTTATAGCCTTATGGTACTGTGTATTTTTTTGTTATTTACGAAAGGATGTTTCATGTCAGAAAAGTTTTCTACTCTTCTGCACGTCGTGTGTGGGTCAACATGCTGTTTAATAACTGATTATATGGGTACACTTGCAACGCCGGAAATGCATATCCTCCTATTTCCATCTACTGCACTATAAATTTTTTTTGCTTATTTTGTTACCTGCAGATATGACATTTCTGTGTCTTTATGTATTGTAATTGTTTTACTATATATATATATATATATATATATATATATATATATATATATATATATATATATATATATATGCACCTATGTTGGTTTGTTTTGTGAATATTATTTGTATTTATACGCCGGGTCTTGCCTAGGGAAAACTATGCTATCGAACAAATACATCGATAGGTCGTGTGGAGAACCAAAGTGTTTAGGATCTTTGGTAGTGTGAACTCTGTCGCGTGGAGCGCGGGCAGAGGGGAGTCTGACTGGAGTAGCGCAGTGGAGCAGGTGTGTTGTGTGACGCTCCCGCGAGTTGCCGCGCGTTCAGGGTTGGGCAGCATGTAATTGCACGCGACTTGCTATGATAGTTTCTGACGCGGTGTCGCAGACGGGAAGCATTAGCTGGCGCACATCAAGAGCCCGTTTCACCTGGTGACACTGGCGGAAAGAAAGCGCGCCAACATCCAGCTTCTGCAGCAGCGACGGCCGACAATGAGTGACTGTCGCCACCTCATCGATCGACGGCTTCAAACCTTCAATCAACTAACAAGGGAAGACTGGAAGCACGTAAAGTTATAGAACTGTATGGCAGACCTCAGCTTTTCAAACTGTTCCATTTTCCTAACTATAATTACAGCAACTTAGCATGAACATTTGTTGCTCATTGTCCCAATTGCATTACCAAGCAGGGTCTCTTCCTTTTCCGGAATGAACCAGAGTGTCATTGAAATTCAAATGCCAGCATTAAAGTGATATTATTCAGTCTTACTGCTTTAATTTCAAAGTTCAGTTAAAGTATTCATAGCTGGCAACAATATTTAGATTACGCAAGCACAAATTATGAGTGCGAGTTTTGTTACCATATTTTAGCTTACCTGTGACTGCAGCTCAGCTTGGTACATACTAAATTTTACTATTGTTAATTGTTCAGAATCATTTAATTCAAGTTCAAAGATAAATCTCTTATTTCCAAATTGCATAGATTCAAGTAGCTTTTGAAATGATTGTTGAGGTAGGCCAAGACTAACCTTATTTTACTGAATTTCGTAGTGCTTCAGAAACAGAGCTCACTATTAATTTCAGTCACTAAATTAACTTTCAATTTTCCGATTTTATTAATTCTTTTGCTAAATTAAGTCAGAGTGTAGCGAGCGAAATTTATTACTTCTGCCAAACTTTCAGTTTCCACACTACACGTGTCAACCTTCAGTTGCCACGCTTCAAGTGCTAATTACATGTGCAATAACCTTTCTTTTTCAGCTACTATAGTAATTGTCCATAGGACTGGCGACCGTAATTTCTCCCAAATCTCAAATATCTAATTACCGCTAGTTAATTGTTAACGTAACGGCCGCACATTAACTTTCTTTATTAACTTTACCCCTTTTCAAAATTAATTTTCACCAGTTTCATTTGCATTTTCCTTTCATTTAGATGTAACCCTTTCCTCCCTCTTTACTGACAGATTAACTTCGGTGACGATCGCTTTTCCCAAATTTCCATTAGGTACATGCGGTTTAATTTTTCACTGTCATTAAGGTCGATAAGTGAGGGGGGGGGGGGGTGTTATACACCATCCAGTCACATTAATGCGACCATCTGCCAAAAGCCTGAATAACTAACTCGTGCAGCACGGACTGCTGCAAGACGTACAGGAATAGAGTCAGTAACTTTGTGGGAGGTACCGACAGGGATGTGGAGCCATGATGACTCCAATGCCGTGGCGAGCTTGTAAGGTGGCATTGTCTCCTGACCTTCATTTCTTACACATTCCGACCTCACCATCGTATTCTGCGTATCAAGACGTTTCATTCGAGCCCAAACTCGATAGGGTAGAGTCAATTTTACATATTTCCATTTAATCGATATTCAAATCTAATAAATAAATGGGAAGTGAGCACCGAGATTAAAAAGTTGAGGCTGGCATACACAAACATTCAAGACACGACGAGCACAGGAGTTTTTGTTTGGTGGAGGCAACCAGCCCACTGGAAAGTCCGCAGGAGGGTGAGTTAGCAAGCAGCTGTGCCAGCACGCTGACCGCCCAGGGACCAAAACAGTTTTTGCAAGAGAAAAGGGATAATGGCCGGCATGTTCACCTTAAAAGCAAATCCTGCTGTATTGTTTCGGAGAGCCCCAGCATGAGCATTTTGACGGATCTAGTGCGCAGTTTCAGAGTTCTCACAGGTGGACAGTGAACGCCTAACGCAGATGCTATACATTTCCGGATTGGTCGGCTTAAACGCAGCGCCATTCTCCCGTTTGTAAGAGTAACGCTGATTGGCGGACTATTTCTGATGCAGTGAGCCAGAGGAGTGAGAGAAAGAAAGTATTAGTTAGCACCTGCGAGCGAACATTGAATAGCATTGCGGTGGACTGGTTATCTGACCGGTATACCATGCCAATAGGTAGACTAGGGGCAGATAGGAGTCCTTGATTTCATCAAGGCGTAGTGAGAGTTCAATTGTCGAAGGTCAATCCAGATAGAAAGAGATAGTTTTGTTATTTTTCAGCAGCGAACGACGCAGGCAGCAGTCATTGCAGCTCACATTAATGTGCACTACAGCATGGGTGAGCCCCATCTTTCCTCCATTAGAAATAACATACTTCATTCACGACACTCCATTACATTTCTCATGCGACAGCCTTAACCTTACTTAGAAAAATTCAATCGGAAAATTATTCAAGTTGAGTAGGTGCGGATCTCAGCTATTCTGCTGAGTAAATAACATTCTTAAAGAAAAGAGATAAAAAAGCTCTCCCACATTTTGTATATAAATTTCATTAACAGGATTCGTATCCATAAGAGGTAACCTCCTATTCCAAAAAAGAACCCGGAAATTTGTGTATCAGTTTATAAATAAAAGTTTCACTTGATTTTCTCAGTTTTTGCAATAAATGATATTTTCCTTTCGTGTAATGTTTTTCTTACACTAACTAGCCATACTCCAGTACCCAAGTATCCCACTAGTTACATAAGAAAATACAGTGGACGACTCCAGAAGATATTTATTGCTGAAAGTTTTTCAGGCATTCCTTTTTGGTACGTTAGGAGCGTCTGTCTGACTTCTGTAGAAGTGTGTGGTGGAAATTGCTTCTTGCAGGAGCCAAAGGGTACTTGTCAGATCTATCCGTTGTGCAACATAACACCCACACACATACAAGCTGCGCTATGTTTCTCGGTCGAGGGTCTATGGCGCTATCAACCACATCGAGGTGGTCCAACAGATTCTTAATTAGACTGAAATAAGGTGAGGTCGATGACCACGGGAGAACAGTAAACTCATCCTGATGCTCTTCAGACCATGCATGTCACTGTGAGCTGTGCGACACATTGCATAGTCCTGTAGGTAGATGCCATCGTGCCGAGGAAAGTGCATATAGGGGTAGATAGACGCACTCCATTGTGCCTTCCAGAATAACGAGATCACCCACGGAATGCCCTCCGGCCTGAACTCTTCTGACGACTGTTGCAAGATGTTAGCTTTCAGACATCTCAAGCCAACGGCCGTCTGTCCGATGCAGCATAAAACTAGATTCGTCTGAACAGGGCCAGCTGTCTTAACTCAATGGACGTCCAATTGCGTCGTTTTTGTGCAGTCTGCAGTCTCCGTCGCCGATGAACAGCAGTCAGCGCTGGTGCCTGTTGCGAAGGCCCAAAAGCAGCCATGTTTGCTGAACCGTCTATGAGGAGACACGGTTGGTAGGCCCCTGGGTCACCAGCGTGGTCAGTTGCTCAACAGTTGCACGCCTATTTGCCGACACACATTTTTGCAGCTGTCGTTCACCCCTGTCATCTATACCACAGTTAACTCGGTGCCTGTAGTGGATGGTCCCATTTTGTTGTACACGGAATTCTTCAACCACGGCTGACTGTCAACTGTTCACATACGTATCCATTTCAGAAATGCTTCCACTCTTGACCCGAAAGCCAGTGACCGCGTCCTTTTGGACGCGAGATAAATCGTTCCATTTCCGCATTACAACAACCGCACTATTTTCCGCTAGCCCCGACACGCTTTATATACCCTCCACTGGTATTGCTTCCTCCTGCCGTCAGTGAGTGGCTGTTGCACGTTGATATCGAACGTTGGCGATGGTCACACTAATGCGACTGAACGATTTAATAGTGTGGCAGAACGCTGTATAAAGTTTTCTCTTCGCAGAAAGTAACATGATACTGGACCACGATATTCATCCACAAGTGACCTTATTCCGAAGAAGTTTGGGAAGTGAGAGGGGGGGGGGGGGGGTAATGGAAGTACTGAAGCAGCGAGGACGATCTGCGTGGACAGGTAAGTAGGGAAAATCACTGTCCATGAAAGACAAGGAGCTGGTTCGAGTCCTCGTCCGGTGCACAGTAATCAGGACTTCTTGTAGTTCTACTCACGTACAGAGTGCGGCAAGAATAACTGTTTAAATGCCTCTTTAAGGGCTGTGATTTAGTATACTCTTGTCTTCGCGGATCCTGTCGGAGCGATACGTAAGGGTTGTATCATATTCCTGGTTTACTCACTTAAAACTGGTTCTTGTAACTTTCTAAGTAGGATTTCAAGGGATAGTTTGCGTCTGTCTTGAAGCGTTTGCCAGTTCAGACACTCCAACATCTCCGTGACGGTCTCACATACGTCAAACAGCCGGCCGGAGTGGCCGTTCGGTTCTAGGCGCTACGGTCTGGAGCCGAGCGACCGCTACGGTCCCAGGTTCGAATCCTGCTTCGGGCATGGATGTGTGTGATATCCTTAGGTTAGTTTAATTAGTTCTAAGTTCTAGGCGACTGATGACCTCAGAAGTTAAGTCGCATAATGCTCAGAGCCATCTGAACCATCTACGTCAAACAAACATGTAAGCACTTGTGCTGTCCTTCTTTGCCTACTTCCAGTATTCATTGTTAGTCCAGTCTGATGTGGATTCCACAATGCCGGCCGGAGTGGCCGAGCGATTCTAGGAACCACGCGACTACTAAGGTCACAAGTTCGAATCCTGCCTCGGGCATGGATCTGTGATGTCCTTAGGTTACTTCGGTTTAAATAGTTCTAAGGTCTAGGGGACTGATGACCTCAGAAGATAAGTCCCATAGTGCTCAGAGCCATTTGAACCACTACACGAAATTCTTTGCCGTCCATTTTTTGACAACCACTCCACTTCCTTGTTTCACAAGAATGCCAAACACAAAGAAATAGACCAATATGACAAACTTGGTGTGCGTTCTTTCCAAAGATGCTATTAACTGAACATGACCTCGAGAGTCAGCTGTGCTGCCATTTCTCGGACTTTGCACGGACTTTTCAAATGCCCCTCGTACATAAAATGTTGAAATGAGAGCCTTATTTACTTGTTGTCCCGCAATTATTTCCGCTATGTTTGTTGTGAACTTGTTCTTCCACCGAATTACCGACGGAATACATCTTAAATGGTGCCCGAAATTGAATGACATGAAACGAGTCAGCCAGAAGGTGAAGGACGCGTTTGAAGCTATTCTAAAGGTTAACCAAAATTGCCCCTCTTGGTCTAACCGCGACTTAAAGGCTTGATGTTCCTCACTGAGGTATGATACTGTGCCTCTTTACCACATTTGCTGAATGTGTAAATCTTACTATTTATTTTAGTTTCTTTTGTGAATATGACGAAAGGAGTAAATGATGAAAGACCAACTTGCAGCTCACACTTAACTCTCCACGTTGGCATGAGTTTATAACAGATGAAACGAGTCATCTTTCAGCGAAATATCTCAAATTTCATCACAATAATTGAGGCAAAGTAGGAATTTTAAATCGGGGAATACAGAGAAATCTTGTAGTTCTCACTGCAGTCTCGCCCAGCAGGACGGGATAAATGTGTAGCCCTAATTAGATTGCTAAAAATCCATCAGTTTCGTCATAGACCGTCAGCCGTCCTTAGAAACCTCGGACATCCTCGACTACCCACTTCGACGGAAAGATAGGAAGGTAAGACAACGAAACGCGTCATAAAAGCGACTATATGTGTTTACAACTTTCAGTGAAACTGTTTGATGATGCTACACGAACTGAATGTTGTCTCCATAGAAAAACCATCTTAAGTGAGGGAGATGTCAAATGTGGAGTAGCTGCCCATATTAATCATCTGTCTCCTCACTGCCAACATGGAACAATTTAGTGTCACAGGATATGTGCTTTTTTTGGATAACAATATGTTTCCTCTATCTACATCACATGAAACCATAGTCATTGAGGCTGTAACATCTCATGTTTGTTTTAAAACTTCCATTGTAGGAAAATAGTATTATTGCGGTAGATTTAAATACGACTAGCTCTGCGATGCTTAGCAAGGCAGCGATGTGCGTTTTTAAACTCTCTCATCGAGCAATAAATTGTCTTCTTCTCGGCGAAGGCACGAACATTGTCAGAGATTAGTTGCGGTTAATTATTCGTAGCAGATTGAAGCTTCTTAAAATAAATTCAGCCGCCATTTTGTCGAAATATAATATAATTAATGATAACTTGGCTTCCAACGTAGGTAGTACATTAAAGTAGCATATATGAATGCATATTCGCAATCGACAACATACAATGCTCTAAAGAAAATTAAAGAAAAGGCAAATGAAGCTTTCTCTTTATCATTTAATAGTCACTACTAATTCTCTCAGATTTCCACGTTCTCAGGATAAGCTGCCGGAGAGAGACAATTTCGTGGAGAAAGCAAATTGTTCTCGGTAATTTCAACGGCCACAGTTACAATAATAACCTCAAAGGGACATTAAATTTAACATAACATTCAGTTATGAAAACTCAAACTTTATATCAAACGAGATACGAGAAGTGGCGTCACGTGCAGAGGATTTCTGAACTGCATTTCCATCGGATCTACAGAACAGCTTGAAATATTGTTGTAAATTTTATCTGTTTGTCTTATATCCATATAACTATGGATCAAATAATTAATTCATCTTTTGTAAATTTCGTTGCTTGTTCAACGTTGATCTGAGCGAGGACTTGGAATGTAAAAAACTAATTTCAGTGGATGCATTAATACATAAAAATTTCTTTAGCATGCAGAATTTTTGCCATGTCATTGCTTTGCGTTTTCGTGTGATTTTTAATTAAACTGTTTTGTACACGTGGCGTTAATTGATCATCCACTATTGTATGCAACTAACGATTATGGCCAGTGCAGTTGCATTTAACATTACCAATTAATGACAATACCTAAGAGCATTTCATTTAATAATTTCGTCGTTTAATTAATATTTCAACTTTCATGATGGATTTACGTTGCTTCTCTGGGTTGGATGATGTGAATTCACCAGCTTCCGAACCTGAGACTGCGCCAGAAAGAGCGATGGTATTAACTACCGACCAGAAAATGAACGATATGGCAGTAGCAGGTGCTGTGACTCGCACTGCAGACAAAGTAAGTACGATAAATTCCATCGTAGGAAAGCCAACTCGCATTAAAAACAAAATAAATGTAATGTATTCGATCGCGGAACAAGTTGATACGATAGATTCTATCGCAGAAAAGGCCAATACAATTGAATCTAAAATGGGAAAGACCAATCAAACAATAGCTGAGAGAGACTAAGAAAAAAGGTGTTTAATCCTGACACGTATCAGAGTAAGCAAGGAAATCTGCAAGCTTAAGTCGAGAAATATTAAAATGAGAGTTCTCATAATGCAAGGCAGTGCCAACCCTATCTGTTAAGGTTTATAGAATCCTTGGTGTTGTAGATGTGTGTAATATGGCTGACATACTGCAAGCCCACCTTATGGTGAAACTAAAACATCAGGTAGCGTTTCACACTTTCCTTATCATTGATAGCCTGGTTTCAAATTGAATCCTTGGCATTGGTTTTCTTGTGGAGAAGAACGTCATGATCGACTTATCTGCCAGAATCTTTGTTTTGTGTTTGGGGATACAGCCTTTGAAGGTCAAGTTGCTTGCTATAGCTGAAGGCCATAGCTGATTCTGTCTGCAGGCATGAATACAGTTTATGATACCAAAGAAGGGCCCACATGCTGCAGCACAATAAAGTCTTATAGTTCCATAAACCCAATAACACCATTGAACAGAAGTTAGCTGAGTCATATCATATTGATTACCAGCAGTGAGGTGATCTACACTGTATTTTAGCACAGTACAGTGATATCTTCGAACAAAACCTGGCATGAACAATTGCTATGAGACTAGACTAAATGTCATAATTTGTGAGCCCTTAGAACTGTCGTCATACTGCATCTCCTAAGCTAAAAGGTCTTCTGTCTGTAAGGATTTCAATCAAATCCTACATTGGAGATCATTCTGTCATCCACGAACCTCTTTGCTCGCCCTCTTTTAGCAATAACCTAATACATTGGCAAGATCAGGCTGGCAGTTGATGTCAGAGGCATCTATAAAATCTTGGTACCAGTTAACACCAGGGCAGAGAATTTAGAAGAACAACTGCAAAAATGTAATGGAACAAAATACCTAAGTAGTATCGACTTGAGGAATTTATATTGGCAAATTCAATTAGAAAGCCGACCGGAGTGGCCGTGCGGTTCTAGGCGCTACAGTCTGGAAGAGAGCGACTGCTATGGTCGCAGGTTCGTATCCTGCCTCGGGCATGGATGTGTGTGATGTCCTTAGGTTAGTTAGATTCAATTAGTTCTAAGTTTTAGGGGACTGATGACCTCAGAAGTTAAGTCGCATAGTGCTCAGAGCCATTTGAACCATCAATTAGAAAGGAGCTCAAGAAAGTACACTCCTGGAAATTGAAATAAGAACACCGTGAATTCATTGTCCCAGGAAGGGGAAACTTTATTGACACATTCCTGGGGTCAGATACGTCACATGATCACACTGACAGAACCACAGGCACATAGACACAGGCAACAGAGCATGCACAATGTTGGCACTAGTACAGTGTATATCCACCTTTCGCAGCAATGCAGGCTGCTATTCTCCCATGGAGACGATCGTAGAGATGCTGGATGTAGTCCTGTGGAACGGCTTGCCATGCCATTTCCACCTGGCGCCTCAGTTGGACCAGCGTTCGTGCTGGACGTGCAGACCGCGTGAGACGACGCTTCATCCAGTCCCTAACATGCTCAATGGGGGACAGATCCGGAGATCTTGCTGGCCAGGGTAGTTGACTTACACCTTCTAGAGCACGTTGGGTGGCACGGGATACATGCGGACGTGCATTGTCCTGTTGGAACAGCAAGTTCCCTTGCCGGTCTAGGAATGGTAGAACGATGGGTTCGGTGACGGTTTGGATGTACCGTGCACTATTCAGTGTCCCCTCGACGATCACCAGAGGTGTACGGCCAGTGTAGGAGATCGCTCCCCACACCATGATGCCGGGTGTTGGCCCTGTGTGCCTCGGTCGTATGCAGTCCTGATTGTGGCGCTCACCTGCACGGCGCCAAACACGCATACGACCATCATTGACACCAAGGCAGAAGCGACTCTTATCGCTGAAGACGACACGTCTCCATTCGTCCCTCCATTCACGCCTGTCGCGACACCACTGGAGGGGGGCTGCACGATGTTGGGGCGTGAGAGGAAGAAGGCCTAACGGTGTGCGGGACCGTAGCCCAGCTTCATGGAGACGGTTGCGAATGGTCCTCGCCGATACCCCAGGAGCAACAGTGTCCCTAATTTGCTGGGAAGTGGCGGTGCGGTCCCCTACGGCACCGCGTAGGATCCTACGGTCTTGGCGTGCATCCGTGCGTCGCTGCGGTCCGGTCCCTGGTCGACGGGCACGTGCACCTTCCGCCGACCACTGGCGACAACATCGATGTACTGTGGAGACCTCACACCCCACGTGTTGAGCAATTTGGCGGTACGTCCACCCGGCCTCCCGCATGCCCACTATACGCCCTCGCTCAAAGTCCGTCAACTGCACATACGGTTCACGTCCACGCTGTCGCGGCATGATACCAGTGTTAAATACTGCGATGGAGCTTGGTATGCCACGGCAAACTGGCTGACACTGACGGCGGCGGTGCACAAATGCTGCGCAGCTAGCGCCATTCGACGGCCAACACCGTGGTTCCT
Source organism: Schistocerca gregaria (assembly GCF_023897955.1). Taxonomy (NCBI): domain Eukaryota; kingdom Metazoa; phylum Arthropoda; class Insecta; order Orthoptera; family Acrididae; genus Schistocerca; species Schistocerca gregaria. Next base: position 685,002,028 of record NC_064923.1, read on the forward strand.
GGTGTGTCCGCTGTGCCGTGCGTGTGATCATTGCTTGTACAGCCCTCTCGCAGTGTCCGGAACAAGTATGGTGGGTCTGACACACCGGTGTCAATGTGTTCTTTTTTCCATTTCCAGGAGTGTATATTGCCTTTGTTTCTGCTGGTAACAGTTATCAGTTTAAGGTTTTAGCTTTTGGCCTATCAGTCTGTTGAGGCATTTTCATAGGAGCTCTCGAGAAGATATATGGCCAAAAATTACTGAAACATGTAATGTTATACACAAATGTCTTTTAAATGCCACTGCCATCTGAGAAGATCATGTTGCTCTGATACGTGGAGTACTGCAATCCTTTAGGGAAGGAGGTGTTAAAGTCAGTTTACAAAGAACCAAGTTTGTGCAAGCTGAGATTAATTTCTAAGGTCACATAATTAATCAAAAAGGTATTTTGCCAGCTGATGAAAAAAACTCAGTGCCATTAAAATTTTTCCTTCATCCTCAGACGATAAAGCAACGTAAGTCTTTCTTAGGCCTGTGTTCCTTCTATAAGCGTTTGAAACGCCCCCTTAGAACAATTATACATGACTGTGCTTAAACTGACACATATTATTTTTAGCGCAACGCAATCTGACTTTCAAAAATCCGTGCGACGAATGGCCCTGACTAACATTAACCTATACCTTTCACAAATCACTTATCTCACCAAAAATCTTCGTTACTCGAACTACTGCAATACAGCGAGCGCCACTACTGCCAGCTAAATAAAAGATTCAAACTACGGAAGGCACTAACTACTGATAGGCGTAGTTAGCGAATGAAAGATTTTAATAGAGAACAAACAATGTATTTATCTTAATAGTCATAATATATATAGCAGTTCATGACATCCATTCTTACAAATTTCAAAACTCCGCCATCTCTCTCCCCACATCCACTACTGCTGGCGGCTCACCTCCAACTGCGCAACGACGCGCCGCTAACAGCCAACAGCCCAACACTACAATGGCGAGTATTACAACAACGCCAACCAGCCACAGACTGCACACAGCACAGCCAGTGATTTTCATACAGAGGTGGTGTTACAAATAAAAAAAACCTAAACAGCCTACTTACAAGCGTTTCATCTATGAGCAGGCTCTTAACGACTCTGCATTGACCAACATATTAAAGAAAAAATTCCATTCTTATTGGTCACATCAGTGCAAAGTGGCCTTTGAAAAACTCAAGGTCAACTTATCTGAGGGATAAATGTTACTCCATCCAGACATGAGCTTAGACTTTTGTCAAGAAGCTGATGCCTCGAAAGTAGGGATAAGATGTTGCCTGTTTCAAATTAAGTAGGTAAATGGCAAATTAGTCATGAGAACCACTGGTCTTGTAAGCTATATTTTAAACAGTTTTCAGTTCACCTATTTTACGACTGATTTAGAGCTACTAGCCATAGTGTGGATGTTCAAACCATTCACTATTATCGACACCACACTAAAGTTTACCCTGACAACAAAGCTTTAAGCTTTTTGTAGAGTTGCAGATTGTTGCATCCACGTTTAGCTCGGTGGTCACTATTGCTTCAGGACTGCGACTTTGAGATTGCATGCGTTACAGGATCAAAAGAATGTGGTTGTTTAAGAATTCTAACAGCTGCCACTTGGATTAGAAAATAAAAAAAAATGTTAACATGAACCACGAAAATGGTACCCAGGTGCTGGTAATAAAATATGCCAAACACTGACATTTATAAGAACATCACAGATTTTCAGGATGCTGACACTTCTTTGCACAGTGTGAAGCAAAACTTGGCAGGGCATCATGCGCTGTTGGCATCACACTGTTTGCTTGAGGACATTGTTATCTGTTATTGGAGGAATGTGAATAGTGGACAATGGTGAGTTCAGAATCGTTGGATAGCCTGATTTGACACATACAAATCCCATGGGGACATTTCAGAGTATTGAAAAATGAGAACAAGCTCATCGAGTACTGCTACTTCTCCAACATGAAGTGCCCAGTTCAGCAAACCATCAAAACATGCCTTGTTTGTCAAGAAATAAAAATGGTTCAAATGGCTCTGAGCACTATGGGGCTTAACTGCTGAGGTCATCAGTCCCCTAGAATTTAGAACTACTTAAACCTAGCTAACCTAAGGACATCACACACATCCATGCCCGAGGCAGGATTCGAACCTGTGACTGTAGCGGGCGCGCGATTCCAGACTGTAGAACCTAGAACCGCTCGGCCACACCGGCCGGCTGTCAAGAAAAGAAAGCCACCAACTTCCACCACGAGGGAGTAATAAATCCTATTATTCTAGCTAGGCCAATACAACCTTATTCAGGAGGTTGTGTACCCTACATACTAGCGCTGTACGACGTTATCACAAGATGCCGGTGACTTTATGCTGTCCAGAACACTAATAATATGTCAGTTATTCAGTGCATACTGGCTGACTACTCTGATAGAGTGGGCAAGCCTGAGATGCTACAATGGAACCATCTTTACAAGCGACAAGTAAAAAGAGTTTTGAAGTGAATATGGTGTTAGACAAATACTCATTTCTAGGTGCCACCATAAAGGAGGCCCGTTAGTGCAAACCTTTCATGAACTCTCATGGTTCATGTGGACCTATGCGGTGTGTAGACGCATACAGACTCGATGGGTGGATCACTTAGAGCCTTTCGAAAGAACAGTAAATGATCTGCTTGACGCCGGCCTGTGTGGCCGTGCGGTTCTAAGCGCTGCAGTTTGGAACCGCGTGACCGCTACGGTCGCAGGTTCGCATCCTGCCTCGGGCATGGATGTGTGTGATGTCCTTAGGTTAGTTAGGTTTAAGTAGTTCTAAGTTCTAGGGGACTGATGACCTCAGCAGTTCAGTCCCATAGTGCCCAGAGCCATTTGAACCATCTGCTTGACTTGATGAGGTATATATCCCTGTGAACTACTGTCTGGATCAACCAGAGGATAATGATTTGGTGCAGACTTATTACGAAATAGTTAATGGGCTCTGAAAAGAACTGTTTCTGCTATTTAGTTGCTATGTCATTGCCAGGAGATCCTATGAATAGTCTGGCTGCCTTTAATCACTCTTGCTAAAATAGCACCACCCAGGAGGCACGTGTAGGGTATTTTGAAGTTAAACCTATGGACGTGAGCAATGCTACCTCCCCAGGCAAGGCGTTATCTACAAATTTCTCCGCATAATATCCTGCAGAACAATGGCTCGTCTGATTAACAGCGTGCTAAGCGATCGGAAGTTCCAGGTAATCACTGGAAGCAACATACAGGGTGTTTCAAAAATGACCGGTATATTTGAAACGGCAATAAAAACTAAACGAGCAGCGATAGAAATACACCGTTTGTTGCAAATGCTTGGGACAACAGTACATTTTCAGGCGGACAAATTTTCGAAATTACAGTAGTTAAAATTTTCAACACAGATGGCGCTGCAAGTGATGTGAAAGATATAGAAGACAACGCAGTCTGTGGGTCCGCCATTCTGAACGACGTCTTTCTGCTGTAAGCGTGTGCTGTTCACAATGTGCAAGTGTGCTGTGGACAACATGGTTTATTCCTTAGAACAGAGGATTTTTCTGGTGTTGGAATTCCAACGCCTAGAACACAGTGTTGTTGCAACAAGACGAAGTTTTCAACGGAGGTTTAATGTAACCAAAGGACCGAAAAGCGATACAATAAAGAATCTGTTTGAAAAATTTCAACGGACTGGGAACGTGACGGATGAACGTGTTGGAAAGGTAGGGCGACCACGTACGGCAACCACAGAGGGCAACGCGCAGCTAGTGCAGCAGGTGATCCAACAGCGGCTTCGGGTTTCCGTTCGCCGTGTTGCAGCTGCGGTCCAAATGACGCCAACGTCCACGTATCGTCTCATGCGCCAGAGTTTACGCCTCTATCCATACAAAAGTCAAACGCGGCAACCCCTCAGCGCCGCTACCATTGCTGCACGAGAGACATTCGCTAACGATATAACGCACAGGATTGATGACGGCGATATGCATGTGGGCAACGTTGGGTTTACTGACGAAGCTTATTTTTACCTGGACGGCTTCATCAATAAACAGAACTGGCGCATATGGAGAACCGAAAAGCCCCATGTTGCAGTCCCATCGTCCCTGCATCCTCAAAAAGTACTGGTCTGGGCGGCCATTTCTCCCAAAGGAATCATTGGCCCATTTTTCAGATCCGAAACGATTCCTGCATCACGCTATCTGGACATTCTTCGTGAATTTGTGGCGGTACAAACTGCCTTAGACGACACTGCGAACACCTCGTGGTTTATGCAAGATAGTGCCCGGCCACATCGCACGGCCGACGTCTTTAATTTCTTGAATGAATATTTCGATGATCGTGTGATTGCTTTGGGCTGTCGGAAACATACAGGAGGCGGCGTGGATTGGCCTCCCTATTCGCCAGACATGAACCCCTGTGACTTCTTTCTGTGGGGACACTTGAAAGACCAGGTGTACCGCCAGAATCCAAAAACAATTGAACAGCTGAAGCAGTACATCTCATCTGCATGTGAAGCCATTCCGCCAGACACGTTGTCAAAGGTTTCGGGTAATTTCATTCAGAGACTACGCCATATTATTGATACGCATGGTGGATATGTGGAAAATATCGTACTATAGAGTTTCCCAGACTGCAGCGCCATCTGTTGTAGACAATTGTAACTACTGTAATTTTGAAAGTTTGTCCGCCTGAAAACGTACTGTTGTCCCAAGCATATTGCAACAAACGGTGTATTTCTATCGCTGCTCGTTCAGTTTGTATTGCCGTTTCAAATATACCGGTCATTTTTGAAACACCCTATAAGTAAGGAGAGGAAGCTGAACAAGGGATTGCCTCAAAGATCAGTTCTCTCATCATTACTGTTCAACCTATATCTATCTGATCTACCTGAAACTTCATCCAGGAAACACTGCTATGTCGATAACCTGGCTCTAGCCGTAAAACACCAGGAAATGAAGACAACAGAAGAGATTCTAACCAATGACTTGTCTGCATTAGATAATTACTTCAAAATTTGGAGACTCCAACCAAGTGTGAGTAAAACAGAAGAGTGTTGCTTCCATCTAACTAATCGGTAGGCGAACGTGAAACTGGAAGTAAGTTTCAGAGGCAGAATTCTCCGTCATGATTGGATCCCAAAATATCTTGGTGTCATGCTGGATCGTACACTATGCTTCAGACAACACCTTCTTAACTTAGCTCAAAAGTTGAGGACTCGAAACAACATCCTCCATAAGCTATGCGGAACTACCTGAGGATCTTCAGTAACCACCCTGCGATCTTCAGCTCTGGGCTTGGTGTACTCATGTGCTGAGTATTGTGCACTTGTTTGGACGACCAGTCATCATACAAGCGCTGTTGATACCTAGCTGAATACGACAATGCGCATAATATCTAGTGCAATCAGATCTACTCCAGGTTATTGGCTTCCACTGTTAACCGGTATAGTGCCTCCTGATCTACCCAGATGTACTGCCCTCATGAGAGAATTTCACAGGAGCTCCAGGAATTCTAACCTACCTGTGCATAGCGACCTACAGCTTTTAAATCGTAAGAGAAAATCACGCCATCCAACTCAGTGTGATGTTGCTGACATGGTTGCTAAGGATTTCAAACCTCTTGAAGAATGGAAAAATCGTTGGGAAGCAGTGGCAGATGTGCATCTGCATAACATCTTCTTAGGTGCTAAACTTCCAAGTGGATTCGACCTACTACGCAAGACCTAGACTACTCTCAACAGAATCCGTACCGGCCATGGCCGATGCAGTGGTGCTCTGTTTAAGTGGAAGAAGCAGCATGATCCAGCCTGTGACTGCGGGTCTCCACACCAGACTGTTCCCTTTACATTGTTAGTGGATGCAGGATTCGAGAGGACTTCCTGCTAGCAACACCAGATGCAGTGCGCTGGATTGAAGGACTGGATATTCAGTCGTAAAGACAAATTTAAGTTTCTTGTGTGTAAATATGTAAATATGTATATGTAATTTAATTTCATGATATGTCTGTATTAGCGATTCGCTAAATAAATAAATAATTACTAAATTAATCCAGGATAGAGAATCTCATGCCGACAAAGTGTGGCAAACGCTAGTGGATTAATATGCTAGAGCCAATCAAAGAAAATTTCACTTTGATAAAAAAAGGTCATTCACGTTTGAGACTTCAAGGAAAGTGACCCGATCCAGCTGTGTGACCATCCCAAGTCTTCCCTTACAGAAAAAAAGATTAAGATGTGGGAATTCCTATGGACTGGACTGTTCAGAATAACACGAATTTCCTATCCTGGTACATAAGTTCTAAGCTTTCCAGGTTCAGGCGGAATCCACAGTTTCACAATTTATATCCCTCCAGAATATGAAACCCTTTTACAAGCGAATGAAACTGTAGGGTACTTATAATGTCTTGTGTGTGTACATAGAAATTTTTAAATTTATGTGATTTGTAGCATAATTTAGGTTTTCTGTGTATATGTTTGTACGTAGGAAGATAAGAACGTTTGTTTAGTGTAATTAGGGAACTCACTTAACATCTAGTTGGACTAGGACTAGACATGACATAGGCAACCTGTACTGCAAAAGTAGGATACCTGCGTGCAGCGCCGATCAAGTGCACTTGTGATCTATTTGTAAACTCTCTTGTAGTCTCTATATTGTCCCTATCGAACGTGATTGTGCCCTGTATTACTTCTTGAATTTTCGATAATGATTTCAGTGAAGGACTGACAGTTTTGCCGTTGTGGAAGCCACGATTGTCTGGGTCCAGATTGCAAACATCTAACAATATAGCTAGTGTGAGTTTTCTTGTCCACGAAAGGAATAATTTATATGCCATGAGGTATGGCCTAAGTTTGACTTTATTTCTGTTTATTTATCCTTCTCAGTTAGGTTTGACATGTAATGTATTTGCTGTGTTACGTAAACATGTAACTCATTATGCTTGTATTTCAGGCGGAACATTTCTTTGACAAACATGTGTCGGGGGCCGTGGTGTTTAGTTACACCAGTCTCATTATCTCCCATGTCACGCCAGCGTACACTTGTTAACTGTACTGCCAATACAAGCAAAGCGTGCACGCAAAAACTGTTTTAAATACTAAAAATTACAATGCTTACAAAAATAACATAGCGTAAGGAAGACAGGTTCGATCATTTTTCTGTTTTTAAATGCGTACTTGCTCCAGTAATACGACTCGTTTGGCATTGTTAATGTAACTTAGTTTTGTTGATATATTTCGAACAACCAATAAGACAAGGAAGTGATGGCGCAAAGCATGCTTTCGTAATCCATTAAATTCCACTTTTCCTGTATTTGTACCGATAGCAAACGAAGCTGGAACACCGAAACCACTGCTTGTTTGCGTACTGGCGCTTCTTCTTGTTCGGCACATTTTCAGCTTTCAACTCTATGCACAACAATCTTAATGTTTACGTTTGCAAAAAAAATATCTACGTGTTCTTTGCAAGCCCATAAATGTGTGAAAAGACAGTAGACGCAGGGAATGTTACCTGGTGCGTGTCAACAATGTGAACGATTGTTGAAATGTCAAAGAAACAGAACAGCACAGAGGTGCACCTCTATGCAGAATAGCGTCCTTGTTGATTGTCAGTGCATTAGCTTCACTGTAGTCGTACCTGTGATGCATCATTCAACGTGTGATCAAAAATAGCAATTTACAGGATAAAAGAACGATAAAATTTTTTAAGTGTATTACCACAGTGCGCAATACTATAAATGTGATTTAGAGATAGATCTCAAATGGTTAGACCCGGTAAAATGGATATTTTTCTTTAATAGGTTACGTAAGGAACTTTTTAATAATGATAGCCTAACCCGTGGTCTAGGGGTGGCGTCTTTGATTAGTAATCGAAATGTCCGCGACCACGTGATCGAACCCCACCCCCGCTTAGATTTCAATAAAAATAATCAGCAGTGGCAACCGAAGATTTCCGGCATAAGAAGTAGCTCTCGTTCAGCCAACAGCCTTATCAAAGAGGGCCGAGGAGCGAACAGAAGCTCAGGGCACTCTCATCCCTTGGGGTGGGAAACAGCTCCTAAAGGCGGAAGAATCAGCAATGATCAACGGCTGAGGATGCAGCGGGCAATGGAAACAATTGCATGAAAGGAACATTATATGTAGCCACAGGACTTGTTGCCTTTAGTGCAAAAAGTGCTGTGGTGATCTCTCCGTTGGCAAAAGATTTCGGAAAAGTTCCTCATTCTGATCTCCGGGAGGGACTGCCAAGGGAGAAGTGACCATAAGAAAAAGACTGAATAACCATCGGTAGGATTACGTTCTACGAGTCGGAGCCTAGAATGTCAGAAGTTTGACGTGGTAAGGAAGCTAGGAAATCTGAAAAGGGAAATGATAATGCTCAGTCTAGAATGGAGTGAAATGGAAAGAAGATAAGGATTTATGGTAAGACGAGCATACGGCAATATCAACAGCAGCAGAAAATGGCACAACTTGAGTAGAATACGTTCTGAAAGGGGAGATGGGGCAGAGAATGTGTTACTGTGAACAGCTGTACTGATCACAACCGACAGCAAACCAACACCGACAACGATAGTTCAGGTATACATGCCGAAGGTGAAGAGATAAAGTATTCGAGGATACTGAACGGGTAATTTAGTACGTAGAGGGAGATGAATATCTAATAGTCATGGGGGGACTGGAATGCTATTGTAGGGGAAGAAGTACTTGGTACTAGGAATAAGAGAGGAGAAAGACTATTTGAGTTCAGTAATAAATTTCAACTAAAAACAGCAAATACTCTATTCAGTAGTCACAAGAGGAGGAGGTATACTTGGAAAAGGCCGGGATATGTGAGAAGATTTTAATTAGATTACATCATGGTCGATCGGAGATTCCGAAATCAGATTCTCGATTGTAAGGCGTACCCAGCAGCAGATAAAGACTCAGATTACAATTTGGTAGTAATGAAGAGCAGTTTGAAGTTTCGGAAGCTGGACAGGAAGAATCAATACACAAAGAAGTTGGATAGGAAGTATTACAGAATGAAGAGGTACGTTTGAAGTTCGTTAAGGTTATAGACACTGCGATAAGAAACAGCCCAGAAAAAAAATGTTCAAATATGTGTGAAATCTTATGGGACTTAACTGATAAGGTCATCAGTCCCTAAGCTTACACACTACTTAGCCTAAATTATCCTAAGGACAAACACATACACCCATGCCCGAGGGAGGACTCGAACCTCCGCCGGGACCAGCCGCACAGTCCAAAATTGAGCGCCCTAGACCGCTCGGCTAATCACGGGCGGCACAGCTCAGAAGGCAGTTTCGTTGAAGAGTAATGCACATCTCTAAAAAGGGCAATCACATAAGGTGAAAAGAAAAAGATAGATAGAAAGAAGGTCATTACGAAAAAACTGTGGGTACGGATGAAATACTTCAGTAGATCGATGAAAGAAGGAGGTACAAAAATGTTCATGGAAAGTCAGGAATACAGAAATACAAGTCCCTTAGGAATGAAATAAATAGGAAAAGCAAAGAAGCTAAGGCGAAACGGCTGCATGAAAAATGCAAAGAAATCGAAAAAGAATTGATTGTCGGTAGAACTGACTTAAAATATAGAAAAGTCAAAACGATGTTCGCTGAAGTTAAAAGCAAGGGTAATAACATCAAGAGTGTAGTGGGAATTCCACTGTTATGTGCAGAGGAGAGCGGACAGGTGGAAAAAGTACACTGAAGGGCTCTCTGAGTGGGGAAGACCAGTCTGATGTGATAGAAGAAGGAGTCGATATACAAGAGATAGGGGATCAAGTACTGGAAACAGAATTTAAAACGGCTTTGGAAGGCTTAAGGTCAAATAAGGCAGAAGAGGTAGATGACATTCCTTCAAAATTTCTAAAATCACTGGGGGAAGTGGCAACAGATCGACTATTCTCGTTGGTGTGCGAATTAAGCCCTCGTGAGTTCAACTCGATTTCTAAACTGAAGGAAACACTTCACAGTTTTCGCTGCAGAAGTGCTACAAATTCGTCGGGCAATAGACCGCGTCATTCGAACTGTCAACACAACTGACACTGGTAAGGGTATCCTACGACTTCCACATCGCTGGCAACGGGTTATACACAATGCTGGTGACTACTCTGAAGGTCAGTAAAACTTTGAAAGACGTATCTATTTTGTACGAGCTGTAAATAAATAGTTGCCATTATTAAAGTTCCTACCCTCGTATGTACGTCATTATTGCTGTTGAAATGCAGTGGATTTTTTAAAACAAACTTCATGAATAACTATACTGTGAAGCGGATAGATTGGTACTCACACGCTGAGCAGCAGGCAAGCACGATAAAAATGAGTGTTCAGATAAGATTTCGTCCAAAACCTTCTTCAGAATGGCAGCAGTGTACACACACACACACACACACACACACACACACACATACACACACACACACACGCACGCACATCCATACAATCATACACACAAAAGTCACACACACATGACTGCATTCTCCGGCTGTTCTAGCCAGAATCTTTCTTAAAGAGGGGGGAATTTAGGACTTGAGTTGCTGCACCTACAAGTGCGGTCACGGAGCGGTGTGTTATGCGGCGGCGACACCGTTGGTACAGTGTGGCTCGGATGTCGGAGGGTTAGCGGTTTGGAAGGCAATAAAAACACAGGAATGAATAAAAATAAGCTGCGCGGCCGTAATTCATGTATAGAAAAGATATTTCTTCAGTGGCTCCACTAACGAATGAAATGTGATTCCTTTGAACTTAGATTACGATCGGATCGATTAGTACATCCGCAAACGACGCAAATTGGCATTTTTGATGAAACAACTACGTCTCCACACAGTCGATGCACCAAATGCTATATGGGCTACGTCCACAAAAGTCGAAACGCGCCACGGTCGCGTCAAAGTGACGTCACTGGCAAATGTCACCGCGGGAACCATTGAGCTATAAATGTGGTGAACCTAATGTTTTGAGCTACGCAAGATGGTGGACTTCGACTTCAAATTTGTGATGTAATGACTACTCCCTTCCTTTTTTACCTCCATGGTCTTAGTAGTTTGCTGACTCTGAAGAACAAGTGATCAACATTACCTGACGAAAGTTGTATTTAGACCTTCGCCAAAATGATGCCTTGAGCATAACTACGCCCTACGTCTGGAGCAATATAACATATTATTTTTTTATGCTTCAATGTAGGAACAATAATGTTATTACGATACATTTTAAAATCCTACCCTCTGCCATTCTCAGCAAAGCAGCGGTGTGCATTTTTAACTCTCTGATAGAGCATTTGTCTTCCTAGCCTGCATTATCAGAGACTAATTCTGGTTGATTATTCGTAGCAGGCTGACACTTCTTGTAATAAACTAGGCCGCCATTTTGTGGAAGCATAATACATTGAGGTGACAAATGGCAATGGGATACCTCCTAATGTCGTGTCGGACCTTCTTTTGCCCAGTGTAGTGCACTAACTCGATGTGGCGTGGACTCAACAAGTTGTTGGAAGTTCCCTTAGAAATTCTGGGCCATGCAGCTTCTATGAAGAGCGTAGGGGACGATGCGGGAAACCCTTACCGCCGTACTAGGCAAGGTCCTAGCGGAAGTGGTTTTGCCATTGCCTTCCTCCGACCGTAATGAGGATGAATGATGATAATGATGACGGTCCATAATTGCGTAAGTGTTACCTGTGCATAATGTTGTCCACGAACTGACGTCCCGATTACGTCCCATACATGTCCGATTGGGTTCATGTCGAGCGATCTGGTGGCCAAATCATTCGTTCGATTTGTCCAGAATGTTCTTCAAACTCGTCGTAAACAATTGTAGCTCTGTGACATGACAGCGTTATTTGGGAACATGAAGTCCATGAATGGCTGCAAATAGTCTCCAGGTAGCCGGACATAACAAGTTCCAATCAATGATCCGTTCAGTTGGACAAGAGGACCCAGTCGATTCCATGTAAACAGAGCCCACACCATTATACAAGGTTGTACAGTGCCTTGTTGATAGCTTGCGTCCGTGGCTTGTGGGGTCTGCGCCACCCTCGAACGCTACCATCAGGTCTTAACAATAGAAATCGGGACTCATCTAACCAGGCTATGGTTTGCAGTCGTCTAGCATTCAACCGATATCGTCAAGAGCCCAGTAGATATCGTGTAACTTACTTTTTTTGAAAAGAGAGAAAAAAATGTTCCGTTAATTTGGAATGAAAATGTTTGATCAAAAATAATCCCTTTTACTTTCATTAAAACCCACGGAAAAATTTTCTCAGGGAGCTATGGCCAGGAATATCATTTGTATACCAACGTGAATACATCCGTCTCACTCACGATGGATAAACAAAATTATCTTTCTTTAATGTTACCGATAAGCAACTTTAATATAATATTCAAACAATTATTTTTCTTTGTGAGGCTTGATGCTCTAGTGTAGCTTCCGACGTGCAATGGCAACGTAGACAATTAAAATATTTCCTTTCAATAAAACTGTACCTCTGGCCTAAAACGAAATGAAAATTATTATGAGATGCCGTTTTACATTTACTGGGATTAAATCCTTTCATTACTTTCAGAATTAAATACCTATGAAGAAATTGTTATCAATTTTAACAGCAATGGCGGCGCTTCAACAATGAAATTACAAATGGCCAGAGAAACATTTAATTGTTACGTAATTAATTAAATAAAGGGGACAAGGAAGGAGCTTTCTTGCTACTAAAAAAACGCGTACCGCATTAAATACTGATATCTATATTTAGGAGTAATTCTAAATACACTACATATAGTAGAAATAATTCTCTAAATACCGTAATTTAAATGCGATATCAGAACCAACCAGGCACAGAAGACCGAGAAGAAGAAGACAAGAGAAGACAATGAAATCTTTTCTTGTATACTACGATACAGAGATAATAGTAATTACAATTCTCCGAGCACGTGTAGCGGCTCCATTGTAGTCACATATCGATAACGTAATTTACATTACCTTTTTCAAGAAGCGATGCTATATAGAGGCACTTCCGGCAATGTCGTACTGTCAGCAAAGGCAATCGCGTCGGTCGTCTGCTGCCACGATCGATTAACGCCGAATTTCACTTCACGGTCCTGAGGAGTACGTTCATCGTACGTCCTACATTGATTTCTGCGATTACTTCGTGCAGTGTTGCTTGTCTTAACACCGCTGACTCTACACAAATGCTGCTGCTGTCGGTTGTTAAGTGAAAGGTGTCGGCCACTGTGTTGTCCGTAGTGACAGGTAATGCCTGAAATGTGGTATTATCGACACACTCTTGACACTGTGGATATCGCAATATTGAACACCCTAACGATTTCTGAAGTGGAATGTCCCATGCGACTAGATCCAATTACCATTCCGCGTCAGAGTCTGTTAATTCCCGTCGTGCGGCTATAATCACGTCGGATACATTTTCACATGAGTCACCTGAGTACAAAATGACAGCTCCGCCAGCGCACTGCCCTTTTATACCCTGTGTACGCAATACTACTGCCATTTTGTATGCGCATATTGCTATCCCATGACTTTTGTCACCTCAGCGTATGATTAATTACAACAGGGCTTGTAACGTATTTAGCACATACAAGTAGCGTATATGAGTGCAAGTTGGAAGTCGACAAAATACAGTGCTCTAAAGAAAACGTAAATTAAGTTTCCTCTTCATCATTTAATATTCATTGTCAGTCCCCTTAGATTTTCACTTTCGCAGTTTAAGGTGCTGTACAGTGGCGAGGTTGTGGAGAAAGCAAATTGTTCTCATATGTCGTAATTAATTTCAACGGCCACGGTCCTTGTAATAACGTCAAAGGGACTTTCAATTTAACATAGCATTCATTTATGAAATTTCAAGCTTTGTATCAAACGAGATACTAGAAGGCTCTCATTAAATTCTTTACACAATTCTGTCTGGGCATTTCTGTTTGGTGGATATTTTGTCACACAAAATGCGATGTCGGCTTCTACTACGACTTGGCCAATAACTCTGGTGGCTTATTACTCCGTACAGGGGGAGAGGATGCTCTTCAGAACTGGCGATACACGCTATTCCCTTCCCACGATTTTGCCCAGGCACTACTTCACAGATTCAAACCCCACTATTATGTTGAATTAGAAGAACCTATCTGCAGTTGCGGCCACGAGTGCGGTGTTACCACAAAACTTTGTCTGTGACGGATCATCGATCAGTGTGTACAAAGTTGAAGTTGTTGTGTGTGTTCTTGTGGGAGACTTTTTCAGAGGGGCGATAGAATGTTTCGGTCTGTAAGATATTTCAAATGCCTCCGTGTCTGGTAGTGTACTTATAGAAATTAAATAAGGTAAAGTGGGAGATAGTGCGCTTTATTCAAAAATTATTCGTCTGACACGTTCATAGAAACTTAGCCGTCTGTAAGTTTGCACCACTGTCTCTACTTTTACCATATCAAATCAACTGAAATGTAAGAAAAAACCAGTTCAATGAAGTTTAACTGCAAATAACTGCAAATATCCCAAAGATGCGATTGCGTACTCTTCTTCGGCCCATGGTGAATTTGTCCGCAGAGGCTACTGATTTGTGCGCTTGAATATAGAAGCTTATATTACATACACTTGAGTGAAAAAAATCGTCACGTAAATTATCTTCCAAAACGTGTTAGGAAACTTAAATATTGAAATGCTTTTAAAGAGTAACATGGAGTGTGTAATCACTTTAATTTTCAAATTTTAACAAGTTTTAGAATGTTCATATTTTGGTAAGTGTTGTCACAAATGTTGCGCGGGTAGCCGCGTGGTCTGGGTCGACCTGTCACGGTCCGCATGGCTCCCCCCGTCGGCGGTTCGAGTCCTCCTTCGGGCATGGGTGTGTGTGTTGTCCTTAGCATAAGTTCCTTTAAGTTAGATTAAGTAGTGCGTAAGCTTAGGGACCGATGACCTCAGCAGTTTGGTCCCATAAGACCTTACCACAAATTTCCAGTTTGTTGTCACAAAAATAATCTTGCCGGTGTCTCCTCCAGTACTGATTCCAAGCAGAGAACCAAGCACACCCGTAACACAACTCTTTTTTCTTTACCTGCTTGTCAACAGATGAAACATAACTCAATAGGTTCTTTACTCCAGTCACGAAAACTGACAACGGGCGGGAGAGCGGTGTGCTGACCATACTACCCTCCATCTCTGCCCCTATAGGCTGAAGATGACACGGCGGCCGGTCGGTACCACTGGACTTTCCGAGGCCTGTTCGGGCGGAGTTTAGTTTAGGTTCTTTATTACACAGGCAGTGATTTCAGTGTGCCAGTAAACAGGTCATCGTAATCATTACGATTTTACTGCCGCCAATATCGCGCGGAAGGGCCACGAAGATAAGATACGAGAAATTAGGGCTCATAGGGAGGCGTTCAGACAGTCGGTTTTCCCTCGTTCTATTTTCGAGAGGAACAGGGTGGTGGGGATAGGGGGGAGGGGGGAAATAACAATTAGTGGTACAGGGTACCCTCCGCCACGCACCGTACGGTGGCTTGGGAGTACCTTTGTAGATGTAGATCCGATACCTTGAACACTCAGGTGTTTCCTCCTTCCTTGTCACTTTATTTTTCTTCTTTCCTGGTTGCTCAGTAAAGCATCTACGTACAGCTTTGCCATTCTCGTTCTTCATCCTAGTCTGTTGTTCTTTTCACTCCTTGCTTTCGTGATCCTTTCAGCTTCTTCCACTCCACGATCATCACGCTCTGCCTTTACATATTAATGCGATCATACTCTGTATGTTGAACTGTTGTATTTAGACTGCAAATGTATGCAATGATAAAATCAACTACAGGGTTTAATAACGCTTGAAAAGTAAATCAGTAATAACTTTAGTTATTACTTTCTGTCTGCTGAGAGTAACAATGGTGTGTTTTGCTTATCTCACACTCACGCATTCCACAGCTCGAGTGGCTCTTGTTGCTAAACGAATCAGAAGAGTGCACCAGTAGTCAGAAGTCGTCCTGTTTATTGCAGTATTGAATGCACGCTATGCACAATTACCCAATTCTCCCTTCATTTCGTGTTATTAACAATTACCTATTATTAGCGAAGAAGTTATAGTAAGAATTGATGAAATTTTAGAGCTTTAGGCAGATGAAGACTGAATGGACAGAAAAAAATGCATAAGAGTAAAAGTTGCATGAAACGAGTTTGATAAACTACAAAATGTGTTCAAAAAGTAAGGTTGGAAAGTTCATAATCATTGCTACTACCAGTACTGACTTAAGGCAGTGAGAGACTGGCTTTTGAGCAAGGACCGTTCAGAGAGCGAGGGTTGCATAGTAAGCAGTTTAGAGATATGTTTTGGCAATTACTGGCAGAGACAGTGAACAAATAAACGGATCTGCTCCCTGGTCAGACTGGAGTAGATGACGTAGTTATCACTATGAAAATGAAATAGTGGTGAGTGGAAAATATAATCAAATAAAAGCATTGGAATATGGATCAAGCAAATTCTTTGCTGGATTCCAGGACGTAAGGCAAGACCGAGGTGATGACCTAGTGGAAAGTGTGTAGACGAAGTTGCAACATACATGTGTACACGTGGCGATTGAAATGGATGGAAAAGTCTTGAGTAGGCCTTTATCGAACTGTCTGATGCTGCTGCTGATGTGTTATTAAATTAGAAGACACGACAGAGATTGAAATTTTGTAAAGTAAAATTCAACATTTGTCTGTTATCATAAAAAGCAATTACACTTGGCATTCTTCACAAAATACACTATAAAAAATGTGAAAGAGGCAAACAATGACCCCACGCGTATGCTTAACCACTCAGCGGAAGAGCGAGTTGGAGTAATGTGAGAGTAAGCAAAGAAGTGAAAAGTAAATTTCAGAAATAGCCTCGACATGACGCGGTCTGGAATCGTTTCTTTTTCCTCTTGGTAATTACGGTTGACAAATGTCTCAACAGTTAAATTTTAAACGATTTAAATTTAATTAAAATATATGACCCGCGAATGAAATTAGTTGCATAAAAGAATTCGAGTTGATTTAATTAAATGGTTTGCAAGGCAGTTGTTAATTTAATTTACACCGGCGTTATTTGCATCCGCCGTTGCTCCGGAAGACTTTTTTTTTCGCTGCGGGGAACTTAACGCTGGCTCTCGTTCCCACGGGAACGTGTAGTTACACGCCTGTAATCGTCTTACTCTAGACTTCCTCCTTCCCGCTGTCGTAGTTGTTTTTGCTCTAAATGGACTCTAATTTGGTGCTAAGCAGTACAAATACAGTTCGCGAAAAGGAGAAGTTGCTAGCTTCAGTGCGAAACTCGCGCTCTTTAACACTGGCAATTTACGGACGCCGTGACTGCCATAAACGAGAAGATTATTTTCTACTCTGATTGTCTACATTCAGATAAATTCTAAGAAACGTTTAATCTTTTCATCATTGCCTCAGAGTGTTTTGTCTTCTTTGCAGAAAGCTTTGCCCAAAAGGTCGTCACTTGCTGTTTTTAATTGTTGCTTTTGCTACTGCGAATTTCCTTGAATTACCTCATGAAGGACCGCATTTTTAACTCTCTCTTTATATCATTATTCCCTGTTTGGTACGTCAACTTACAAATTTCTGATACCATCATAAATTTCTTCTCGACTTCCGGCATTCTTTGCCCACATGAAGATAGTGGCATGACTATCAAAAAGTGTAGGTTGGTTTAAAAACAAGTACAAGCATTAAAGTGATGTCTTTTTGTGTGTTATAAAATCAGTCCCAACCTTGACAAACACTACTCAATAGTCACTACCGTATTTTATCACTGGAGTAGCTATTACTTCGTAGAAAATTATCTCTGTTTCGTCTGTTGTTTTCCGTATATGGTACCACGCATCACAAGATTTAATCAAACACAATAAATGTCCTGATTTATAGAGAAACAGAAGACATTATAACGTTTGAAGATGACGATTCTTGTGAGAGTACTTGAGGCAAAGATGAATGCAGTGGTGAAAATGTATATGGATTGGGGTTCGTTCTGCAGAAAAGTAAGACTCAAATATCCATCTGGCACAGTTCAAGATTTGCATGGTTTTTCTTAGTGAGAACACTGGAATGTTTTCTTTTGTAATGGCACAGACGATTCCTTTTTCCTTCTTGTATCTAATTATCTCCATGCCGGCAAAAACTCTTCTCTACTATCACACTGCTCCCACTCTTTTCTGTGTGAGACCTACACTGAAACTGGCGAAAATATCGTAAAAGTTTCTTAAGAATATAGTGTAATCGCTATTTATTGCTAGCAGTTCAACGCTGTGCGTGTTACGTAACAGTGTCATCCGTTGTAAAAGCTACGAACCTGCCTCAAAGTGCCGTAATATGCAGGTTGTCCATAAATTATCTTAAAACTTACATGTGATAAGATAACGCAGAGTTTTCTTTCCTCACTCATACACGTGAATATGTGCAGCCTTGGTGGCACCCATAATGTGTAGTCGGAATTCCATTTCTCTCCATGTACGATTGAAGACCTCCACGGTAACACATTCAAATGCATTGCGATTATGCGACTTCAGGTCCTGTAGGCCTATAACCTTGGTTCGTTGCATCAGATCCCTTACAGAACCCCACAGGAAGACGTTTAGTGGTGTGAGGTCAGGGATCGTAGCGGCCATGGAACTGGACCATCTCGTCCAATCCACCTACTAGGAAACTTTTCATCTATAAATTGACGGAGATTTAGGGGCCACTGAGGTGGTGCCCCAGCCTGCTGGACTATGATATTAGCTTGCAGGTATTGCAGTTATGGCACAACCAAGTCTTGTAACACGTCCAAATTGTCGTTGGGGTTGTTTGGGGGAAGGTACCAAACAGTGAGCTTGTCGGTGTCATCGGATTAGGGAAGGACGGGGAAGAAAACCGGCCCTGCCATTTTAGATGAATCATCTCGGCATTTGCCTAGAGCGATTTAGGGAAATCACGGAAAACCTAAATCAGGATGGCCGAACGCGGGATTGAACCGTTGTCCTCCCGAATGCGAGTCCAGTGTGCTAACCACTGCGCCACCTCGCTCGGTCGCGTCCATAGGAACACCACTGATGACAGCCAAATCGACGAAAAAGAATGGACCAATAGTGCGTCAGTCCGGGCTGTTTCTTTCAAATGGTTCAGATGACTCTGAGCACTATGGGACTTAACATCTGAGGTCATCAGTCCCCTAGGACTTGGAACTACTTAAACTTAACTAACCTAAGGGCATCATACACATCCATGCCCGAGGCAGGATTTGAACCTGCGAGCGTAGCGGTCGCACGGTTCCAGATTGAAGCGCCTAGAACCGCTCGGCCACTGCGGCCGGCCGGTTTCTTTCCATTTCACGTGTAGCATGTGACGCTGCGAACCCCATACACGAACGTTACGGCGATTCAGTTTGCTGGTTGGATCAAAGGTTGCTCACGGGAGAAACAAATCATTTCCAAAAATCTTGAATAGCATATCTACTGCAAACTGTTCGGCCTGAGGTTTGTCCATAAGATTTAATGCCTGACGCAGATGCGTTTTGTAGGGATATAACCATAACTTCTTATGGAAGACGTTGTGCACTGTTCGCCTTATTTCCAACTCTCTGGCCACCGTACGCACCGATTTTGCCGGACTCCTTGCAAACGTCTGTTGTGATTTGTCCACGTCGGCGTATAAAACAAATGGGCGCCCCACCAACTTCTTATGATAAACACTACCTGTTTCCGTAAACGATGTATGCCAAGCTCGAATAGTTGGTCGAGGCGATAGTTGCCTTCTATAGTGCGTTCGAAAGTTTCGCAGGAATTGGGTATCGGTCATTGCCTGTATGAACCATGCCATGCTCCTGTTGTGTCTACATTTTATCGTGTTTTCAAGTTCCGTTTCGTCTTGAAATTGCGTAACCTGGAAGGTAAGAAATTCTTTGTGAGTTATCTCTTCACATTTTTAAAATCACTTGTTAATATCAAGTATAGTTGTAAAGTTGTCTTAAGTTGTATATTGTATTGTACGACACCCTGTCATTCTATACATGCCGACAATGAAGAAAGGCTAACGGGTGTCCGTCAAGTAAAATTCGCTCAAAACAGCGATGACTGTTTTAAACACAAGGAAATTCGTCGGTACAGTTGAATACAGCCAATATGGAATTTAAGATCAGTAATAGACTATAATGTAAATATATAGAAATCAAAAACCTTCGTGAAAGATATGAGGTTCCTAACAGGCCTATGTGAGGGCTAATACCTGCTTGCACACAAAATATGCTCGCAGCTTGCGGAGATATGGCTCAAAAACGCTACCAAACCGAAGATGTGTGAATTACTCGAGAAGCCTAGTGGAGAAAATACACTTTCTCTATTAGCGCAGGCTAGCAGTAAACGGTTAATTGTGTTGGATACCCTTTGATTAAGGTTTTGGAAAAAAAGCAACACGAAACAGATCGAATTAGTTGTTGCGAAGGATGTACTTGAGAGAATGATGGAGAATAAACTGGTAACATACCATTCATGGCAAAGCACAAAATCCGACGAATGTTTTGCTGTGCAGAAGGCAAAGAGATAGAGGCTTAGATGATCGTAAGTAAAGCTAGGACTGAATCATTGTAGAAAGCTGGAAAAGACATGAAGAGGAACTTGGGAAATGTCCGTTCAAACAAAGCTTGTGAGAACAAAAAATGCATTTTAACCATCAGCTGTTTCCATTTGAAACTTAGCATCTACTGGTCCAATATGCACTGAAGAATGAATGAAGTGTTACCACAAGTTATTTGCAGAAGACAGAGTTCGATTGTTACAGTCAATAGTGAATGAAGATTGCTGCCCATCAGAAGATCGAAGGTGCCCAGATGAGCAGAGGTTTGACTGACACAGGCCTCCTCTCCCTGTTGGATGGCTCAAAAAGTAATTAGAACTCCACTAGAACAGAAGTAGAATTTGTGCAGGACAGGCTCGTGTGCTCTGTTAAGGTGAGGTGATGATTTGTCCTATCTTTATTGCCTGGTCACCTGTCTTTTTTGTTTCAGCATTTCACAGCTTTGTCCTTCATATACTCTTTTGTCGTGTCAGTGTAGTGCGTCCTCCTGCTTCCAACTTTAGCTTTCTTGCGACACTTAGTGCAGTCGTCATCATTACGATATATTTGTGTTGCCTTGATGTGATTCTGCGATGTTTCTGGCCCGGGTGTGCAACTCACTGAGGGTGACGCAACAGCTTTCCTGTCCGCTGCTGCAACAGCAGCGATCCACTCTAGTTGGAATTCCGTTCCTGCTATTGACCCGTTCTGATCTGCCTCCTCCGTTGCCAGGAAAGCTTTTTAAAGTTTTTCTGGCAGCACCAAGTATACTATTCTGATGTGCTAATACAATGTGGATTGTGTGATATTTACGATAGTCGCTACTATGACAATAGCGGGAAGACGGAATGTTGTATCCATTATGTCACATGATGTACCATCGATTAGCATCCCGCTATCTTGGAACTTGATCCTTGTCATGCCTTTTGGCTTCCCTTGGACATATAGGGACCGAACCCATCATCTGAGGTGTGTCCTGTGCGGCCGGTCCCGGCGGAGGTTCGAGTCCTCCCACGGGCATGGGTGTGTGTGTTCGTCCTTAGGATAATTTAGGTTAAGTAGTGTGTAAGCTTAGGGACTGATGACCTTAGCAGTTAAGTCCCATAAGATTTCACAAACATTTGAACTTTTTTTTGAGGTGTGTCGAGTTAAGGAGTTGGTACACTTGGAAGGAGCGACAGTTATGAGGAGCGACATTTGTGAGGAGACCCGGCGGAACAGTTAGCGGGCGGTCTACAGAGGCACCAAACAGGTAGCGCACTGCAGCTATTACTGCTGCTGCAAAGATGGAATACACCATGACAACGAAAGGGAAACCTCTTGTGATTAATAACGGTTACCAGTATATAGTGAAATATACCAACAATGCAGGTATAAGTTATTGGCGGTGCGTAAACGTAAACAAGAAATGTAAAGGAAGACTATCCACCAGAAACAACTTAGTTTTAGGCGAAGGCAGCCATACATGTTTTCCGGACGTCGAGGCTAATGAAGTGCGAAAACCCGTGGCAAACGCCAAAAGGCCTGCAAAGAAATGGACTTTTCAATTTCTTCTGTTTACGCCGAAGAAATAGGGCCGCTGTTCAATTAAGGATACGACAGCGTCACATCACTGCCGTCACACAGGAGTACAAAACGAACGCTGCAACGCATCAGGCAAAAAGGCATGGGATCTACACAAGATCCGATCGATACTGCAGGAATATTTCTGCAAGAACATCATTTGCTAATGAATGATGGGAGCAAATTTTTACTTGCAGATGACGACAGAGGACCAAATGATAGGATGTTGGTGTTCGCCATCGAAAGGGTAAAATCCTGTTTAACAGACTGCAATTCGTTTTCTGTCTATGGAACGTTCAAAAGTTCCTGCAAGCAGTTTGGACAGTTATTTATTGTTCATGCCGATATTTCTAGTTCTGAAGAGAAAACAAACACAGTTCCAACCGTGAACGCCTTGCTACCCAATACAAAGCGAGAAATGTACGATGGCTTTCTCACAGCTGTTAAGAGCAACGTACCTTAATGGAATCTTATAGCTATCATTATGGATTTTGAAGCTGTAATCATCCAATCAGTAACATATTTGTTTCCTGATGCAAAGATTAATGGCTGCAACTACAATTTCGATCAGTGATTGTGGAGACAAGTACAGAATTGTGGCCTCGTTGCTGCCTACAAGGAAAACGAAGAAATTGGTTTTCACAGAAGATTGTGTTCTACTTTGACTGACATTCCTCTGGACATTTTAGATGATGGGTGGCTATGCATTCAGGAGAGCACGCCAGATAATGAAAAACTGCAGGATTTTTACGACTATTTTGTTGAACACTGGCTGGATAATGAAGACATGCCAAGGGATATATGGAACTGCGCAAAAGGCGTCACCGCACCAACAATGTTTCAGAAGGATGGAATTGGAGGATAAATACATTAATTTCAAAGGTTCATCCAGAGTTTTACTCCTTAGTAAAAATTCTCAGAGAGGACACAGAATATCATGGGCAGCAATTTGACCGACTAGTTTTAAATCTAGGAGGGAAAAGAAGAAAGAAGTCCGCAATTAAGACAGATGAGATAGTTTCTAAGGCCCTTACAAGACTCCAAGTTGACGGCAATATAAAATCATTTCTTACTTGCGTGGCCTATGCGCAGAAATTACAAAGAAAAGGAAATGGCTGAAGCTACAGCTACCCTTGTAAATATTGAAAAGGGGTTCAATTCACGCCGGTGACCGTACTGTAAAAATTAATCATCCTGTAAATATTGTAGATAAATATAATGGCGGACGAAGAGACACTACCTTCTCTTGGTGTTACCTGGTTACAACGCGAAGTCGGCTAAATGTCTCTTACAAATTCTAAAAGATTCACTAATGAAGTCCAAAAAGTCACAGCTTTTCGAACAATCAGAACTTTTGTGTAGAGAATTTTAGAAACAATGTCTGTTTGAGAGGACGATGAATACATCTTGTTTCAATACATAAATTGCATTCCTTAAAGCTAGTTGCTAGCACGACTCACATTAGACCTCAGTACACTTCCCTCCATGGTACGGGAAAATTGAGATTTATTTCGAAATAATTAAACAAAAAAGTTTCTATCGAGAACCAAATTCTTTAGTTGGCTCCTCTTAATATATCGTAAAGGGTTGTCACTCCTATCATGTCAAATTTTGGGTGAGGTGTTGAAAGATGGAAAACATTTTCTGTTTCTAGAAGGTAGGAGACGAGGTACTGGCAGAAGTAAAGCTGTGAGGACGGGGCGTGAGTCGTGCTTGGGTAGCTCAGTTGGTAGAGCACTTGCCTGCGAAAGGCAAAGGTCCCGAGTTCGAGTCTCGGTCCGGCATACAGTTTTAATCTGCCAGGAAGTTTCAGTTTCTGTTTCTGCAGTTTCTGTAAAATACATTGTTAAGCAAGAGGTTGAGCGAAAATTATGCCCTATGTAAGATTAATCAGAACAAAAATTCCAATGAAAAAGGTCTTACGCATAACTGTGCAGCAACTAATGGTTGACATGATATCGTGGGGGCAAAATCAGCTCCGATTTCTAATTTGACTAGACCCACTCTTCCTTGTCCAAAACAATTCTGAAATAATGTAGCCTGGCTGCATTGGAGAATTGTGAATGTCCCTCGGCAGCTGCCCAGGCTGGCACAAGCCTAGCGCTCAGTCACACCAAGCGGCAGCAGGTAATGGCCGAGCAAGTAGTCGTGCAACATTTGCGACACACCCTATGCCAGGCCCTCACAAGTGTCGCCACATTCCAGTTTCTCGCAAGAGCTGCTTCTCACAACTGTCTACAACTCCGAGTTAGTGCGCGATTGTCAACCCGAGTGCCAGTGCCAATTTTCACGCATCCACAAAGTAGTTCCGTGCTTTCTGTTAGGGGCGCTGTGCTTTGTTCTCGTGAGGTTCAGAGCTATTATTGCTTGTTTTGTTACTTTCTGTATGTTGGTTGTTCTACTTTTTTATCTTTCGTCTTGTATGGATTCTAATGTAGTATGCACGTAGCAACGCAAACAAAAACGAGCTCACTAAGCGCAATTGACCTGTTTTCGCTTCCTAGTCTTGGGAGCCTGGTTAATCCTCGTTAGCTCTGTACTTCGCATTCTACGACGAAGTAGATTTCCATTGTGTGGTAAGTGTTCTGGTCGCCACGTTATTCCTGTCCTGTCTCTAAGCCTGATTCTCACACATAGCGGCCAAACGGGTGACATGATCGGCCGCCTGCGCATTCGTAACACAAGTCGACAATACAACGAATGAGAGACTGTGAACCCGACCGTGTACAGACTAACCATGAGGCTACTGTCGTTGTGGCCGTCCAACCCGGCCTTGTGGTTCGCCTAGGTAGAGGCATGTTTTTTCTATTCTGGTACGACTAGGCAACGGCCTTGCCGCAGTGGATACACCGGTTCCCGTGAGATCACCGAAGTTAAGCGCTGTCGGGCGTGGTCGGCACTTGGATCGGTCACCATCCAGGCCGCCATGCACTGTTGCGATTTTTCTGGTGCACTGAGCCCCGTGATGCCGATTGAGGAGCTAATCGACCGAATAGTAGCGGCTTCGGTCAAGAATACCATCATAACGACCGTGAGAGCGGTGTGCTGACTCCACGCCCCTCCTATCCGCATCCTCCACTGACGATGACACGGCGGTCGGATGGTCCCGGTAGGCCACTCGTGGCCTGAAGACGGAGTGTTTTTTTTTATTTTTAATTCTGCATTGACTTCACTTGTTTCTAAAT
Organism: Schistocerca gregaria; assembly: GCF_023897955.1. NCBI lineage: Eukaryota > Metazoa > Arthropoda > Insecta > Orthoptera > Acrididae > Schistocerca > Schistocerca gregaria. The sequence goes on from NC_064923.1 coordinate 685,027,308, forward strand.
TCGCATTGGCGGTGAGCCGATTGGAACAGAAATACGCGACAGAAGTTCAGCACATTATTGTCGCACCACTCGAAGTCAGAACTGATCCGCTGAGTTTTCTCATCTCAAGAGGAGCGCATTAGACAGGTACTGACCCAAGAGGGTATCGGCGACCGAAGACCGTCACAGAACCTGCGGCATATTACATGCAAAGTCGACGCAGGTACAGTACCCGATCAGTTGTTGCGCACGTTCTGGAGCAGTCCCTTCCCTCCCTATATCAAGGTGATTTTTTCAAGGCAGTCAGATGTACAGGGTGTCTGAAAAGTCTTTCCCTGATTACATAAATTGATAACTCAGGCTAGAAGTAAGATACCAATATGTAACTGGTGTCTAATTGTTTACAAACTATCAAAGTTTTTTTCACACATCAGTAAACTCCCACTTCCATTGTTGCCCAATGACAGTACACGTCGATATGACTTTGCTGTCGAAATGCTATCCCCGGCTGGGTCAGGGATTTTCTCTGCCTCGTGATGACTGAGTGTTGTGTGATGTCCTTAGGTTAGTTAGGTTTAAGTAGTTTTAAGTTCTAGGGGACTGATGACCATAGCTGTTAAGTCCCATAGTGCTCAGAGCCATTTTGAAATGCTATCACATATTGAGGACGAAAATGGTTATCTCAGACGAATTGCCTTTTCCGACGAAGCGACCTTTTTTATCAGTGGAGTAGTGGATCGCCATAATGTGCGCATTTTGGGTTCACAACCCCCTGGCGAGGTCATGGAGTGCACCAGAGGCAGTCCAAAGGTGAATGTTTGGTGCGCGCTATTGCACGATCGAACTATCGGGCCATTCTTCTTCGCTGAGGCTACCATCACATCTGCTGTGTATCTGGACATGTTGCAACTGTATGCAGTTCCTCAGCTGCTTCAGTATTACCCTGATGTCTTGTTTCAGCAAGACAGTGCACCACCTCATTGGGGTTTGGACGTCTGTGCCTATCTCGATATGACCTTTCCTGGGCGATGGATTGGTCGTGATGGGCCAACGGTTTGGCCTCCACGCTCTCCTGACATAACCCTATTAGACTTCTTTTTATGGGGCTATGTCAAGGACGAGGTCTACCGAACACGTGTACCCTGAGGCAACGGATAACCACAGTCGTTGAATCGATCCCTCCAGTGATGTTGGCTAATGTGTGGACGGAAATTGAATATCGCCTAGATGTGCTACGTGCTACCAATGGTACTCATGTTGGAGTTTACTGATGCGTGAAAAAAACTTTGATAGTTTGTAAACAATTAGACACCAGTTTCATTTTTGTATCTTACTTCTAGCCTGAGTTATCAGTCTATGTAATCAGGGAAAGACTTTTCAGACACCGTGTATATACTAAGACAGTGTCTGTCCTTTCGGACATGTCCGAAAGAACAGATACCAACTTAGTATATATATAGTTAAGGCTCACCGGCCACTTGACCATCTCCTTCTTCTGTGCGAATGCACAAACAGTGCCCGAACTCTTACGGGAATCGGCAACGAGTAACGGGCATGGGCAGTACGAATGTAGTGCGGGACAATACGTTGAGAACGTGGGTTTTGCTGGAGGCGTGCCAGAGATAAATCCCTGCAGTCGCACTATCCTCTGTGTCCTCGGAGGCTCATATGGACAGAGCGTCTGACATGTAAGCAGGAAATCCCGGGCTCGAGTCCCGGTCGGGGCACACTTTTTCAGCTGTCCCCGTTGACGTATGTCAACGGCTGTAAGCAGCTAAGGGTGTTCATTTCATTGTAATTTCAGTCAGAGATGTCGCCAGACGTCGTGGCAGAACTGGCCGACAAAGTACTGGACGCGATATCGCTTGCGCCCGATACGGTGTCAATTACATAGTGCGCGAGTACAACCTCCACAGTAGCGCGCGCCATGTACGAGGCATCAGTGCCGGAAGTCTATCAGCTGACGCAACAGATTAGCCAGCTGGTAGCGTGTTGCAACGCCTGTGGAGATCGCAGCCGGCAAAGGGATAGAAGGGTCTCTTGCAACAGGGCTGCGTCTCGCTCATCTGCGCCGACACCTGATGCGCAGAAGGACGTCTGCTGGTACCATCGGCGTTTCGGGGAACGTGCGCAACGCTGCACTTAGCCGTGCGAGTACCCAAAAGCCAGCGGCAATCGACCATAGACGCTTTGTCAGATTGCCGGCCAGTGCGAGTACCCAAAAGCCAGCGGCAATCGACCATAGACGCTTTGTCAGATTGCCGGCCAGCATCACAGTGTCAGTTCATCGACGATCGACGCATCGGCCGTAAGCATCCGACAGACACTGGCTCCGATATATGCATCTACACATGCACGCTGCCACATCAGCGCCGAGCGCGTACATCTCATCTGTCGGCCGCGAATAACTCGCCTATCTCCATGTACGGCCTGCACAGAATAGAGATGTTTGCGGTCTCCGCAGCGCCTTCACGCGGAATTTCGCTGTGGAAGACGAGAGCGAATCAATTATAGGCGCGAGTTTCTTTACGTACTATAACCTTTGGCTAGACATGTCCAATGCCCGCCTCATAGACCAGACCACCGGACTGGCGGCCGTAGGCTTCTGGCGCCAGACACCCTTGCCGCCCCAAAAGATCTGCCCGGCTGGTAACTGCTGCGGACGAAAAATACGCCGCAGCATTGAAAGGTTCAAATGACTCTGAGCACTATGGGACTTCTGAGGTCATCAGTCCCCTAAAACTTAGAACTACTTAAACCTAACTAACCTAAGGACATCACACACATCCATGCCCAAGGCAGGATTCGAACCTGTGACCGTAGCCGTCGCGCGGTTCCAGACTGTAGCACCTAGAACCGCTCGACCACTTCGGCCGGCCCACTGAAAGGCTTTCTTACGTTAACGAAGCCACGAGGCGAATCAAAGGACGTCCGACACAACGCTGTCCATCACTTCAAGATGACAAAGGGTCGCCGACCTCCTACCGACCTCGAAGACTAGCGCCGGACCGCTTGAAGATAGCGAAAGCCGAGTTCGATAACATGATTAGAGAAGGTATTATACGTCCGCCTGATAACCCCTGGTCTTCCTCCCTGCACCTCATGACTAAGAAGTGCGGTGCGTGGCGGCCTGCACGTTTCCCGGTGCCTCTGTTTCGCGACTACCGCTATGCACTGAGCCGCGCTCAGATTCCAGAGACAGACGAGGGCATCCAGAAGACAGCCATTATTTCGCTATTCGGTTTATCTGAGAGCAAGTTCATGACTTTTGGCCTCCGGAATGCGGCGCAGACGTGGAAGAGGTTCGTCGATTCAGTGCCGCATGGGCTATTGTTTTGGTTCACGTGCCTGGGGGACGTTTTAGTTTCTCTGCAACATCAGAAGAACACCGCCAGTATGTCGCCCAGATTTCAAACGACTGAATAAATATGGAACTGGGCTGAATGAGGGGAAATGCGTCTTCGTACAGACACAGATACACTTCCTACAGCACCACATAACTCCCTCAGGTTCGCCACCATTGGCAGACAATGTTGAGGCTATGAACCTGCTGCCCTTGCCGGTCATATACGAATAATGAAGGTACTATTTAGACATGCTAAACTTTTATCTACGGTACGTGCCGCATGCCTCTGGAGTTCAAGTGCCGCTCAGAGCCGCGCTGGTGAGCCCGAAGGCTTAAGGCAACTTTACCTGGACAGACGATATGACCGCGGCATTATCCTGAGCAGAACGCACTGTTGCCTGTAGCAGTGGATGATAGTCAGACAGCAATAGGCGGAATACTTCAACAACGTGTATACGAGACCTGGCAGCCGCTACCTGTCTGTTCTATAAAGCTGACTGCCTCACAGAAGAAATCTATCTCGTACGACAGAGAATTACTGGCGATGTCCGAAGCCGTCGAGTACTTCCGCCCTCATGTCGAAGCTCGCGCCTTCACAATATTTACTGACCACAAGCCTCTGACATTCGCCTTCCGGCAAAAGAACCTGAACTGCTAGCCAAGACAACACAATCAGTTGCTGTACATAGCTCAATTCACTGCGGGCGTCCAGCACATCTCATGTAAGGACAACACTATGGCAGACCGTCTCTCTTGCGCCGGAAGCGTCTCTACAGTTGACTATCTGGCACCCACAGAAGCACAGGGGTCGGATCAATAGTCTCAAGACCTGTTAAAAGACACGCAGTCATCATTACAAGACGTGGACATTCCTGACACTGTGAACAACTGTACTGTGATGTGTTCACGGCCAAGTCTTTTAAGTACCTGCCTCCGAGCTTCCATCGGCAAGTGCTCGAATCCCTGCACAACCTGAGCCGACCAGGTACAAGGTCCATGCTCCATCTAGTTCTAGCTCGCTTCGCGTGGAGAAGGACTGCAGACAGTGGACAAAGTGCTGTCTATAGTGTCAACGCAGCAAGGTTAGCACGAACGTTCATGGGCTGGTAGGTAATTTCCCCGATATGGCAGTGCACTTGACACATGTCCACGCGGCTGGTCCCGGGGAAGGTTCGAGTCCTCCCTCGGGCAAGGGGGTGTGTGTTTGTCCTTAGGATAATTTAGGTTAAGTAGTGTGTAAGCTTAGGGACTGATGACCTTAGCAGTTAAGTCCCATAAGATTTCACACACATTTGAACATTTTTGAATACTTGTACACTTCGATGTCGTCGGACCGCTGTCGCCCTCGAACTGCCAGCATTACCTGCTCACCATTGTCGACAGATTCACTTGTTTGCCTGAAGCAATTCCGATAGACAATCGAGCCGTGCCGGCTCTGTTTGCTGGCCTAACTTCCTCTGGCTCCGGTATCGATAGTCACCTCTCTTGTCACTTATCTCTGGTTTTCCTGGTTGACGTGTGGAGGTTCGGCCCGGTGGTGGCGAGTTGTGAAGTGCACGTGACGGAAGGAGGGGGGCTGGGGCAGCAGTGCCTGGCGGCGGGGTTTGGTTGGGTAGATTTGAGATGGACAACGCATGTACCCAATCGGATCGCCGAGCGGCTTGTCGAATGTTACGCAGCCGCTAAAAAAGATGACGAAGGTAGTCGTTTGTCGTTTGTCGTTTTCACCTTACGTAGTTCACCGTAAGAATACAGTACTCATAACAGTGCACTGATTTTTCTTTGTTTTCAGGAGATTCGCCTGCACCATGAGCTTCAGAGCTGTTCCTGGGATTTCCCGCTTTAAACGCGAACACGTTCTCTACGAACTGCGAACTGAGTTAGAGACCCGGCTGCTTGCAGCGGTTGGTTGACCCCTTTCACACTGGGCAGACACCTCTTCAATATTTCCGCTGCGTTGGGGGAATTGTGCCGTAATATTTCGTTTCTTGACGCGAGTCACCACACCTCAAAACAAGTGTGTCGGCTGCAGGCTCATTTAGCTCACTTGGGGAACCGTTTAACCGATCTTGGATTTATAGATCTTAAGGATTCTTATAGACAGCTTCGGCAGCAGTTAGCTGATAGTGTGTTGCAATTCAGGATAGTGCCCTTGTGCTTAGAGGGTGGCGGTTCGGGTTCTGAGTAGGAACGTTCAGTGAATGATCAGCCGGTCACTGATTCTGAAACTCGGGGGGTCATTTTGGTAAACTACCAAACCACATCATGGGTCTTCTTAGGTATATCACGTAACTAATGAGGAGGTACTGAATAGAATTGGGGAGAAGAGGAATTCGCGGCACAAATTGACTAGAAGAAGGAATTGGTTGGTAGGATACGTTGTGAGGCTTGCGCAGGATAAGGTAGCATTGGGAGTTTTATCAAACCAGTATTTGGACTGAAGATCACAACAGCAACATATTCGAGGTCTTGTATCTATCTACGTATGAGAACACAAGCACCTTCCTCCATGCGCTGTCCGACGCCACAACGTTTCCACCTAAACATATCTAGCGATCACAAAGTGCACGCTATTCGCAGACTTCAGGAGTGTCGTCTATGAGCTGGCTGGGAGTGACCCGCACAGGTTTCCACTATGCAGGCAGTTGTGCTCATGTCTCCAACTGTACCAGACGCTCAGAGGCCGGGGAGACTGTCACCATGATTGCAAAGCGGTCTACTGGCCAATTTACATGGGGGGGGGGGGGGGGGGAAATAATTGTCCCGTGCAAACATATTGAATCTTCCCACACAACACAAACGTCCGTTTCTGTCACTGCTCAGCCTGCCTAATGGTTACTTTACTATTCATCCTCCCATAGGGAGCCACTGCCGGGACTTGTCCCCACAGGTCCAGGCAAGAGCCAATTGATCGGAGCATTCTTTGTAACTAAGGCGTGGCTTTTGATGGGCCAAGCCCCTGTGCCCGTCCCTCCCGGTAGTTGGAACACACTACCAGACAAGCAGGCTTTAAGATAAAGTTCTAACTCTAATTTCATCCCTAACATACACTCCTTGGTTTAAGAATCCCCCTTTACCCAAACCGAGACAGGGATGTTATTTTGTCCATACACTTCGAATTTCTCATGCAAAAAGCAGATTCCTCCCTTTTATACTAGTTATTTTCGAGGAAAGAAGAAATCGGAGTACACACACGTTTTCACGTCGCTAAAATATCATTACTTATTGGGAACATTCCTTACGACAGTATGACATAGGCTGTATTTCTTCTAAGTATCCTCTGACGAGGTAGAAAAATCTGTTCTTATCAACTTAATGTCTGTTAAATTCTGTATCACAGGACTAAAACATTAAACTCATTTTTGGGATAGAATTCTAATAGTTCTACTTCTGTCACAGTATGCCTCCTCACTTTCGAACTCTCTTAAAGTAGCGCAATGCCTCATCACGTATGAAGCTGTAACCTCCCCCTTCCTCATCGGCCAATTGGATTGTGACATAAATGACCATTATCGTGTATGCCTAATGAAATTTTACAATGTGTAAGACTATCGATACAAAAGTAAAATAATACCGGTTAGGAGGAGAAAACTGTACAACAGATCCTTGTCAAGGGCGAATCTATTCTAAATGTACTCTAAATATTAATGATAATTTAAAAGTGGGTGGAATTTAGTGCATTCGCTCACGAACCACACTGTGGGGAAAAGGGTACCACGTAATATTTAACACAAAAAATACTGATTAGTACAAAAAGCAGCTAATTAAATGGTCTCCAGTCCAATAGGGCAATGAATAGCCAGAATCCTAAGATAGACAATGTCAAATAAAGTTAAGCAAATAATCACTAGCGAGGCAAAAGAAGGTTGTAATGCTTTATCAGAACACAACAGTTCATGGGAAAATAAATAAATGAGAAAGCACTGAGTTTGCAGGTACTTATTATGAAATACTACCTTTTAAAGTAAAGTTAAATGAAGTTGCTGGTTAAACAAATGGCTGACTGTACATGAAACTTTATGTAAAAAATGACTTTCAGTAACCTCAGAGTAACGTAATGCAGACTTTAGAAAAAGGCAAACAATTTATTTTTAATTATTGAAAGATCGAATGAGCGACTGGTTTATTTTTAACATAAGAACAATGAAATATGTACAAAGCCAGCAGACGTCACAAATACAAAATAAATGAAATTGTGCACTCTTAATCTGTGCTGTATCTTTAGTTATTATTTTTACCAGTGAAATTTTATATTATTTTAAGTGGGTGAAGTTAATACCCAAAATTACAAATCAGTAAAGCCACAACTATACAAAACAAGAATCACAGTTAGTGAGGCAGCAAAATATAGACTGGATCTGGTCGTTAACATGAAACGGTACAGTACCGCCCAACATTGAAAATAGGTACAACATTCTTCATTATTATTGTCAGAACAACATATTTTTGTAATAATTCAATTAATACAGCGAAGGAAAGAATGACAATTTATTTATTTAATTGATTACATGTGCACTCCCACAAAATAAATCCCTACATCCAATGTGGTGAGATCTGTGAAATGAATGAATGTATGGTCGTCCGCTAACCGCAGATAGTGAATGTGAATATCTGATCATCTTTGAGACGGTCCTTTGGTCATCTTTGGTGGAACCAAAGAGATGGAATTTACCGGAGCTTTGAGCGCCTGAAATGTGGCTGACCAATACGGTAGCAAGGCGCTCTCCCACTTCGGCAGAGGTGCGAGATGACCTGAAGAATGGCCATGTTTTCAGCACTCTGCCGCTGGATCTTGTGTTGGTAAGACCTGTCTTAGGTGTGCTCCGTAACGACAAATGAGTGGAGACATGGTATGCATGTGAAGTACTTATGAGTAGTTTGGAATAATAATTTCTCTATTTCAGGAACTTTTGTGGGGAGAATTAAATGTCAGGCAGGTAATATTAAGGGGATCGTAGTAATCTTCGGAAATGACTAACGGTCACAATGAAACCACGTGTAGCAATAAGTTGAAATACTTCTGAGTGCTTAAGTTAAGCTGAATTACTGGCGTGTGTACTATAAGTTGGAAATATTTAAGAAATGGCGTGTGCAGGACTTCAAATTAGAGACGTGTACTTCTACGTGGTGAGTACTGTGTGAGTCTCAATCTGTGTATGAGACAAAGAATAAAGAGAAGTAATCGTCCATGGTATCAGTTGAGGACTCGTGTGTGTGACGAATATGTTCTTAATATTACTTTGCGTGTTACGTTTCCGTGTGACACTTGATTCAAACTATAATACTCTGAGAGTGAAGCAAAGTGAGTCAGCCGTCTATCCAGCATCGCCACTTGGTTTGCATTGCACAGGAAGACGTGCATATATCCTCCAGAGTTCATAGTAGGAAAGAAAAGTTACGAAGTGGGGCAGTGTCGTGTGAAACTGGGATAAATACTAATTGAAGTGGGAAAGCTGAAAGTGATGTGATTATAACGTTGCGACTATTCCTTGTGTTGTATTCCATGTTGCCAGTGTGGTGTATGTCATGTAATTTAAGTATGTGTGGTTTGCATGGGAGAGTAGCAAGATAGGTTGAGAGGCAGTGGTTATGCATGTTCCTTTTTTGTACCGCTCGGTCTGGAGGAAAGTTTCGTGATGATGGTTGTGAGAGTCGAAATGTGAGATATAGCAAAAGATCCGCCATCCTATCCAGAAAGTGCTCTGTAGTGTTAGATAATTACGAGACTATAAGATAGAGAATCACCAACGTAAAGCCATGCCCACTGGGCGGAGTTTCTCACGTGCAGTTGTTGTAGAAAATGTACCTGTGTGTTTAGGTTATAGAATTTATCGGAATAAAAAAGATAGTGAAAAGAAAAAGATTGGTGGCCTTTTCCTTCGAATAGTATGTTGTCATGATATTCAGAATTTATAATGTGTGCCCCATTCATGTGCAGTGCGATGGCCAAGTGTTGATCAAAGCCGTTAAATAAGAAAGAAAATGTGGTATTGCCAGTGCGTAGTGAACAGTCAGAGTTGTATAAGTTACTAATAGTCAGATGTGCTTTTCCGTTTCCGTTGCGTAATATTCATACAGGATAATAACTTGTAACTTAATTGTGAATACTAGAGTTCATGTTACTCGATAAATAAGAATGAGTCCACTCGCTGGCAGACCACTCATCTTGCAGGCCTGACTGCTTGGTGCCACAGTATGAGCAAGGCATGTAGGTGCCTCTCAAACAAACAAACTAAACTGGCTGTAAATAATAAATCAATTTTCATAACTTTACGGCTCTCGGTCATTGTATGGAAAGGAAAGGAGCCTGCTTGGTAATAATATCTGACGACAATGACAACACTGCTGCCCTATACGTTTTCATTACTGCTGGTTATTACTGAAAAATGTTGGTCATTAAAGTCCGTTACTGAAATGCCACTGGATAATGTATGTACTACATTACTTATACTTTCTCAGATAACAGTCTTACGATGCTGTAGCTATGCAGAAGCCGGAGAATTTAGCCGACGACAATGCCGACCTGCATCTGTTGTTGCTGGCTGCGATCCACGGCTCGTTTTCAGAGTCACGGATAATTATGGGATATGCAATAGTTAGAATTGGAGCTTATACTATCTGTCCACTCCGACAATCTCGCAATACTCGTTGGTTAATAAAGCAAGTGCTCCTACACTGGTGCGATCGTAACTGCACAGTGCACACAGCGCCTGTGGAAGTGCCCAACAAACACTACTACACTCTTTCAAGACTAAAGTTGTTGTGTCTCCTCTCTACTCGTAGCACGTCAAGGACTCTCCACACGCAAAGAAAAACAACGGCACAGCTACTGCCATTTCGTCGTTGCTATCGACACATTTTTTAAAGTTTGTTTGAGGATTACCCAGCAATTTACAATATTTAGGTTATAATTACAATACATTATATACAATCACAAATAAATACACTATTACGTCCTTCACGTATTAAATATAGTTTCTGCAACAAAGCTTACAGATTCAGACATAGCCGCTTATTACAAATTATCAATGGATATAAAAATGGGAAAAATTTTGGATGATGCAAAACGTATTTTATCTGCATTTTCAGTGTTACATGTGCCCCACATTCCATTAGTTTCTTCCTGAAGGGAAACAGAATCAAGCAATGTGGAAAGAAATAAAAATGGAAATGCAGATGTGTAAAGGCATTCAGTTTGTTCTACATAAATTTTATTAATCACTCATTAAGCTTCTCATTAATTATCATAATTATGAGCGGGTGCATGATTAGGATGACAACACTGTGTCAGTATACCTCAAAAGATGTTAGTGTACCGTAGCATATTTTAAAACAAGGAAATTACGTCTTTCAAAACATCATTACTATTGACATTGCTCATGTGTTAGGAGCAAGCGGTGGGATAAAATTTAAATGTTTACATCGAAACTTTACACGTTGCGCTGAGAAGAAAAAGCTCGCCTTCCCCACACGTATTTACAATGGACGTCGAAGCGTTCTAAGAGACAGTAACGGCTCAGTTGAGACGTGACATTGTAGCGTGCGCCATAGAGGCACGCTTTATCGCTCTATTTGTTTGGGCAGTGGCATTTCAGAACCTGCACCTGCCTCGCATTCTTTGATAACTCACTCCCGTGTAATCTGAAGGAGTCGTTACATTTCTCTCAAGTGGCTAATGCAACACTGTCCATATTCACACACATACACAGACCTGCAATTTAAACACTGTCTGAGTGCATCGGTATTCATTTACATAATACATTGTATAAAAGAATTTTTAGCAACATGTTATTTTCAAAATTACAAATGATACATATCCCAGAGTGACGTTTATACACATTGGTCATGGCTTGGGTTTTTCTTTCGTTTCAGTTGCCTTCAGAACATTTACTCTTTAAGCTAAATTTCTCGTTATACTTTTGCAAATTCGTTGACGACCGTCAGGTCCAAGAAATTAAATTTGGAATAAATTTTAAAAATTACAATAATAATTAAGTTTTTACTGGCAATTCTTTCTCAGATTAATCAGCTCTTGTGTGCTACAATTTCAACTTGACAATTTTATGTACAGATAGCGGCTTGCCAGACTTAGAAAAATTAAACCATAAGTATTAGTGTGAGGTATAACGACAATCTTAAACGTCCATTAAAAATGAATTTAAATTCTTAAAGCTCATTATGAATCTCGCTCGATTTTTCGTTCGATTGAGCGAGACTGAGGTCACGAATTGCAAATTTAGCAAACCGCTCTTTCGCGATATGTCGCCGTATTTCTGTTCCATTACCTCTTGTAAACGTCGTTTCTTCTCCTCAATGTCAATACTAACTCGCGGAGGGAAATCAGTTACCTCTTCCACCAAACTCTTACACATATGGACTAAAAGCATTCATAACCTTTCTCAAATCGTTTATGTATTTGCCCTACGCCCTGTGATTGTGATGACAATACTTTTGGCATTGTCGCCCCACCTCAGGCTAGTATCGTTCCGCTGGAATTCCGGGCGGGCAATAGACCGAAATGTGTATCACTTCAACCTCGTTGTTGTTGTTGTGGTCTTCAGTCCTGAGACTGGTTTGATGCAGCTCTCCATTCTACTCTATCTTGTGCAAGCTTCTTCATCTCTCAGTACCTACTGCAACTCACATCCTTCTGAATCTGCTTAGTGTAGTCATCTCTTGGTCTCCCTCTACGATTTTTACCCTCCACGCTGCCCTCTAATACTAAATTGGTGATCCCTTGATGCCTCAGAACATGTCCTACCAACCGGTCCCTTCTTCTGGTCAAGTTGTGCCACAAACTTCTCTTCTCTCCAATCCTATTCAATACTTCCTCATTAGTTATGTGATCTACCCATCTAATCTTCAGCATTATTCTGTAGCACCACATTTCGAAAGCTACTATTCTCTTCTTGTCCCAACTAGTTATCGTCCGTGTTTCACTTCCATACATGGCTACACTCCGTACAAATACTTTCAGAAACGACTTTCTGACACTTAAATCTATACTCGACGTTAACAAATTTGTCTTCTTCAGAAACGCTTTCCTTGCCATTGCCAGTCTACATTTTGTATCCTCTCTACTTCGACCATCATCAGTTATTTTGCTCCCCAAATATCAAAACTCCTTTACTACTTTAATTGTCTCATTTCCTAATCTAATTCCCTCAGCATCACCCGACTTTATTCGACTACATTCCATTATCCTCGTTTTGCTTTTGTTGATGTTCATCTTATATCCTCCTTTCAAGACACTATCCATTCCGTTCAACTGCTCTTCCAAGTCCTTTGCTGTCTCTGAAAGAATTACGATGCCACCGGCGAACCTCAAAGTTTTTATTTCTTCTCCATGGATTTTAAGACCTACTCCGAATTTTTCTTTGCTTCCTTCACTGCTTGCTCAATATACAGATTGAATAACATCGGGGAGAGGCTACAACCCTGTCTCACTCCGTTCCCAACCACTGCTTCTCTTTCATGTCCATCGACTCTCATAACTGCCATCTGGTTTCTGTACAAATTGTAAATAGCCTTTCGCTCCCTGTATTTTACCCCTGCTACCTTCAGAGTTTGAAAGAGAGTATTCCAATTAACATTGTCAAAAGCTTTCTCTAAGTCTACAAATGCTAGAAACGTAGGTTTGCCCTTCCGTAATCTAGCTTCTAAGATAAGTCGTAGGGTCAGTATTGCCTCACGTGTTCCAAAATTTCTACGGAATCCAAACTGATCTTCCCCGAGATCGGCTTCTACTAGTTTTTCCATTCGTCTGTAAAGAATTCGCGTTAGTATTTTGCAGCTGTGACTTATTAAACTGATAGTTCGGTAATTTTCACATCTGTCAACGCCTGCTTTCTTTGGGATTGGAATTATTATATTATTCTTGAAGTCTGAGGGTATTTCTCCTGTCTCATACATCTTGCTCACCACATGGTAAAGAGTTTTGTCAGGACTGGCTCTCCCAAGGCCGTCAGTAGTTCCAATGGAATGTTGTCTACTCCGGGGGCCTTGTTTCGACTCAGGTCTTTCAGTGCTCTGTCAAACTCTTTACGCAATATTGTATCTCCCATTTCATCTTCATCGACATCCTCTTCCATTTCCATAATATTGTCCTCAAGTACATCGTCCTTGTATAGACCCTCTATATACTCCTTCCACCTTTCTGCTTTCCCTTCTTTGCTTAGAACTGGGTTTCCATCTGAGCTCTTGATGTTCATACAAGTGGTTCTCGTATCTCCAAAGGTCTCTTTAATTTTCCTGTAGGCAGTATCTATCTTACCCCTTGTGAGATTAGCCTCTACATCATAACATTTGTCCTCTAGCTACCCCTGCTTAGTCATTTTGCAATTCCTGTCGATCTCATTTTTGAGACATTTGTATTCCTTTTTGCCTGCTTCATTTACTGCATTTTTATATTTTCTCCTTCCATCAATTAAATTCAATATTTCTTCTGTTACCCAAGGATTTCTACTAGCCTTCATCTTTTTACCTACTTGATCCTCTGCTGCCTTCACTACTTCATCCCTCAAAGCTACCCATTCTTCTTCCACCGTATTTCTTTCCCCCATTCCTGTCAATTGCTTCCTTATGCTCTCCCTGAAACTCTGTACAACCTCTGGTTCTTTCAGTTTATCCAGGTCCCATCTCCTTAAATTCCCACCTTTTTGCAGTTTCTTTAGTTTTAATCTACAGGTCATAACCAATAGATTGTGTTCAGAGTCCACATCTGCCCCTGGAAATGTTTTACAATTTAAAACCTGATTCCTAAATCTCTGTCTTACCATTATATAATCTATCTGAAACCCGTCAGTATCTTCAGGTTTCTTTCCATGCATACAACCTTCTTTCATGATTCCTGAACCAAGTGTTAGCTATGATTAAGTTATGCTCTGTGCAAAATTCTACCAGGCGGCTTCCTGTTTCATATCTTAGCCCCATTCCATATTCATCTACTACGTTTCCTTCTCTCCCTTTTCCTACTACCGAATTCCAGTCACCCATGGCTATTAAATTTTCGTCACCCTTCACTATCTGAATAATTTCTTTTATTTGATCATACATTTCTTCAATTTCTTCGTGATCTTCAGAGCTAGTTGGCATATAAACTTGTACTACTGTAGTAGGTGTGGGCTTCGTATCTATCTTGGCCACAATAATGCGTTCACTATGCTGTTTGTAGTAGCTTACCCGCATTCCTATTTTCCTATTCATTATTAAACCTACTCATGCATTATCCCGATTTAATTTTGTGTTTATAACCCTGTAGTCACCTGACCAAAAGTCTTGTTCCTCCTGCCACCGAACTTCACTAATTTCCACTATATCTAACTTTAACCTATCCATTTCCCTTTTTAAATTTTCTAACCTACCTGCCCGATTAAGGGATCTGACATTCCACGCTCTGATCCGTAGAACGCCAGTTTTCTTTCTCCTGATAACGACATCCTCTTGAGTAGTCCCCGCCCCGAGATCCGAATGGGGGACTATTTTACCTCCGGAATATTTTACCCAAGAGGACGCCATCATCATTTAATCATACAGTAAAGCTGCATGCCCTCGGGAAAGATTACGGCCGTAGTTTCCCCTTGCTTTCAGCCATTCGTAGTGCCAGCACAGCAAGGCCGTTTTGGTTATTGTTACAAGGCCAGATCAGTCAATCATCCAGACTGTTGCCCCTGCAACTACTGAAAAGGCTGCTGCCCCTCTTCAGGAACCACACGTTTGTTGGCCTCTCAACAGATACCCCTCCGGCTATCTGTATCGCTGAGGCACGCAAGTCTCCCCACCAACGGCAAGGTCCATGGTTCATTGGGGGAGGACTTCAACCTCATTGCTTTCCAAACCTTCATTCCATAATTAGGAAGTAAACTGTGCTCCATTGCCGGACAAGATCGCTTTCGGTTTGCCGATATGCACAAAGTAATCGTTTGCAAGTTTGTTCTAAACGCTTTAGCTGCAGGCTCTCTTATCGTATATAAGTTAATGAACTTCGAAAAGGCTTCCAGCACTACTAATATTTAGGTGAAATTACCTGAGGTCTTTGGCAAGGTGCCACTGAGGTCCATGTACGCTAACTCTACTACAGTACTGGCCATTAAAATTGCTACACCAAGAAGAAATGCAGATGATAAAAGGGTATTCATTGGACAAATATATTATACTAGAACTGACATATGAATACATTTTCACCCAATTTGGGTGCATAGATCCTGAGAAATCCAGTACCCAGAACAACCACCTCTGGCGGTAATAACGGCCTTGATACGCCTGGGCATTGAGTCAAACAGGGCTTGGATGGCATGTACAGGTACTGCTGCCCACACAGCTTAAACACGATACCACAGTTCATCAAGAGTAGTGACTGGCGTATTGTGACGAGCCAGTTGCTCGGCCACCACTTGCCAGACGTCTTCAATTGGTGAGATATCAGGAGAATATGCTGGCCAGGGCAGCAGTCGAACACTTTTGTATCCACCAATGTAGGGTTTCGCAGGGATCGAATGAGACACTGGTCGCCACACATCTGAAATGTAACGTTCACTGTTCAAAGTGCCGTCAATGCGAACAAGAGGTAACCGAGACGTGTAACCAATGGCACCCCATACCATCACGCCCGGTTATACGCCAGTATTGCGATGACGAATAGACGCTTCCAATGTGCGTTCACCGCGATGTCGCCAAACACAGATGCAACCATCATGATGCTGTAAACAGAACCTGGACTCATAATAAAAAATGACGTTTTGCCATTCGTGCACCAAGGTTCGTCGTTCAGTACACCATCGCAGGTGTTCCTGTCTGTGATGTAGTGTCAGGGGTAACTGCAGCCATGGTCTCCGAGCTGATAGTCCCAGCTGCTGCAAACGTCGTCGAACTGTTCGTGCAGATGGTTGTTGTCTTCCAAACGTCCCCATCTGTTGTCTCAGGGATCGAGACATGGTTGCTCGATCAGTTACAGCCAAGCGGATAAGATGCTTGTCATCTCGACTGCTAGTGATACGAGGCCGTTGGGATCCAGCACAGCGCTCCGTATTACCCTTATGAACCCAATGATTCCATTTTCTGCTAACAGTCATTGGATCTCGACGAACGCGAGCAGCAATGTCGCGATACGATAAACCGCAATCGCGATAGGCTACAATCCGACCGTTATCAAAGTCGGAAACGTGATTGTACTCATTTCTCCTCCTTACACGAGGCGTCATAAACCGTTTCACCAGGCAACGGCGGTCAACTGCTGTTTGTGTATGAGAAATCGGTTGGAAACTTTCGTCATGTCAGCACGTTGTAGGTGTCGCCACCGGCGCCAACCTTGTGCGAATGCTCTGAAAAGCTAATCATTTGCATATCACAGCATCTTCTTCCTGTCGGTTAAATTTCACGTCTGAAGGACGTCATCTTCGTGGTGTAGAGTTTTAATGGCCAGTAGTGAACATCGTCAGGTCTCATGCTCTGCGTAGGACCACGATTTCTGCTGCTGGTCACTTTCACCTACTGACACTTATTGCAAGTTTTTATCCTATCTGTTATTCTCTTTGTTGCTAAAATTGCAACTTGAGCCACTTTTTCTGTACATTTCTTTGGTCCACAATGACCACAGGCTAAGTGATAATAGTCCACTATTTCGGTGATGTACTTGGTGGGCCAACGCACCCGCCAAGAGTCGCCATCCTCATCTTTGCGTATATATAGGATGTTGTTGTACATCCTGTAATACTTTCTCAACGTTTCTCTCTCTTTTTTCTCTTCGCAAACTTGGTGTTCACTATTTTCAGGCCGGCCGGGGTGGCCGAGCGATTCTAGGCGCTATTGTCTGGAACCGCACGACCGCTACGGTCGCAGGTTCGAATCCGGCCTCGGGCATGGATGTGTGTGATGTACTTAGGTTAGTTAGGTTTAAGTAGTTCTAAGTTCTGATGACCTCAGAAGTTGAGTCGCAGTGCTCAGAGCCATTTGAACCATTTTGAACTATTTTCAAGAATTCGTCCTCGCTTTGATGACGACGCATATATTTACAAATACTCTCTATCTTCCTTTGCCATTCTTCGTCTTCAAAATAGCACAATTTCAGTACACTTTCGGACTCGCGTCGTGACGGATTCGTCTTCCACTATTCGCTGACCGGTTTCAGGTAAACGTGATAGAGCACAAACTATTCAGTTGTCTGTAACTTTTACATAACATGTATCAGAAATAAACTGCTGTAAATAAAGAGACTACTTTGTTACTCTTTCGTGCAGTAAACGACACTCTTTGAGATAAGTGAGGGCCTTATGGTCAGTGTGAATTATCACTTTTCGGTTCCACAAGTAATCTTTAAATTTCCTAAAACCTCCTACGATTGCGAGACCTTCCTTGTCAGAAATCGTATAGTTTCGCTCACTTTTCGTTAGCGTCCGACTTGCGCATGAAACTGTCCTGTGTCCTTTGTTCTCTCCTTCTGCCACCTCCTGAAACAGTTCCACACCTAAACCGTAGTTTGACGAATCCGTTCCCATGTGAAATAGTAACGAAAGGTCAGGATGGTACACTACATTACACTGTAACAACTCGCTTTTCAGTCTCTCAAATGCGCCCTGTCACTCGTTAGTCCTCAGAAAAGGTGTATTCTTGCGTAACAAGTTGTTTAAATTTGGATCATTGAACGCTTGCCTCTGTACAAACTTGTGATAAAATGCTAGAAAACTTTGTTGTCTAATCTTCTGGGGTGGACAATTCTTTATTGCCTCTATTTTCTGTTGATCTTCGGCGATTCCTGCTGTAGTAATTATGTGACCAAAACATTCAATTCCTGTTTGACAAACTCACACTTTTTCAGTTTTAGAGTCATTCCACCTTTGCGTAAAACACTGAAAACCTCGTCTAAAAGATAACAGTGTGCTTCCAGATAGCATTTGCCAACAAGTCGTCCATGTACATTGTCATCCTGGAACTTATGACCGCACCTTGTACGTTATCAAGCGCACTGATAAAGAACTGGCACGTTCGTTCCGAATGGCACTACTTTATAATGGTAAAACCTGCCTGCATACAAAAGAGCAGTTTATTTTTGTTAGATTCTTCCTCAAGAGCAATCTGCCAGTAGCCAGCCGTAAGGTCGAGGCTGATCATGAATTGTACATTACGAAATCTTTACAGTGTGTCCTCCACACTTTCTGGTCTATCCATTTCACATTGAACGACTTTGAGTGTACGGCATCTCTCAGGATTCTGACACTTCCATCTCTTTTTCCTACTACGATCAAGGGATTGTTACAGGGACTGGTATTCCTCTCTACGACATTCCATTGCAGTATTCGATCTATTTCTTGTTGTGTGGCCTCCTTTTCGGATAGCGGTACCACGTAGGTTTGTGGGGCATCACATTTAATATGCACTGATATCCAGTATCAGCCCTGGTTTATTCGAAAACACGTTTTTATTTCTCATAATTACCATATACATGTCTCCTTTATGTTCAGTTGTAGCATTTGGTACATCGTCCACAAAACTCTGACTCGTCTTCCAAATTATTGTCAACATTTACATTCCCCATTCTGTAGTATTCCATATTTCTGCCTAAACCATTCTTGTCAGACCAACTAATAATGCGAATAGGTTGGTATTGACTACTCACACCACCTGTTTCATTACAACTCACACTACTTTCAGTCTTACCTTTTAAAATGCACCTCACTGTTTTATTTTTGCAGTCAATTACTGTTTGGTATTTCAGAAAACAAGCTAAGCCTATTATTATCTCAGTGCTCAAATCTGGCACGACGATAAACTCGTGTTCAAACTGTTCTCCTTGAATTTCTAAAGAGATAAATTAACCGGTGCTACTGGGAAGAGTAGCAGACCTATATCCCATCAAATATTTAACTCCCAATACGGGTATTAGTACCATTACTGGTCTTTGCTTTAACAAATCGGAAATTGTTCTCGACCTAGTACTTAGCTCTGCCCCAGTATCAATTAAAGCGTGCATCTGTAGGCCGTCCATGTGAACAGGCACTATTATTTTTCTTCACTTACTTGTGGCTAGTTTTTGGTTTTCCCATACCAAGTCCTCATCCACATCAAGGTGATTCCAGAAAAATCCATCCAGCTGTGATACCGATAGCAGTTTGTCTGGTAGTTTTTTCATTTTCTTTCCTTGGACTTCCTTAATTTCTATCTACCTTTTCTACGGTTGTTGAAACCGTATTGACCCCAACACTGTAAACTTTCTATCAATTTTTTCGATCAACGAACCTGTTATTAGCAACAATTCGCTAACTGTCAAGTCAGGTAAATTTTCTTCGGAAAGATGGTTACCATCTTCCAAATTGCTTGGAGAAATGTGCTCTGTTTCTGCTTCTAATTCTTCTCCCAAGCCCACGAAACCCATAGCACTCTCGTCTGACTGTATGACGTCACCCTTAACCTTGTAGATCTTGTAATCTACTTGGCTATCATTCAGTCGTACCTCGTCATCATCGGCAATCTCGTGTTGCCCCTCTCCAGAAATTTCACGTCGGTTTTCTCTAGGGCCAGCGCCCCTGGGGTTTGCTACTTCAATTATTAAAACATGTGGACAAGTCTGCCTCTTCGATACAAAGCCTTCCGTTTCACCAAAACGCTGATTTCATGCGAGTTAAAAAGCGTCAAATATTGTCCACTCTCCACATTAGCACACTTCCCATACAATTCTCTATAATTCTTCGGTTCGTCGTATATCCGACCGAACTGACCTAGCTACACCCCCTCGCGTTCCGCGTTGCCCAGCACGGTAATGGAAGCTTTATCCGATATCGGCTTCATTAATTCCGCCGGCGAATTACTGTGTATTGGAGCCTACGGTACCGTTGTTGCTTGAACAGCGGCCGCCTGGTCCTTAATGACCGGTACTCTATTTTCATCGTTATTATGGACAGTGATCGCTTTGTCGACTGGCATTTCAACTGCAGTTATTGTTATCGCGCTTGCGTTACTAGCTCTGTCTTCTTGCACATTCTCCCATCGCCGATTGAGCCATTCTGATCTATCATAGCGACTTAACTAGGCTCTCTTCTGGGCTGCCAAAGTCTTCCCAAGACCGATGGTCCCCAACCCGCTGCGACTAATAGTTTCCCTGATAAAGTACGACAGGCCCGTTTCTATCTGGATGTCGCAGTTTCTGATTTTGCTCCTTCCTCAATGGTTTCCTCGTATCCACCATCAATGTCTTTGGTGATCCATACCGAAAAGGATTAATTCGCTACGAATCTTCACATTTTAAAATTCGTGCCCTGAACAATACCAAATTAATATTGTACTGTGACTAGCTTCGCCACGTGTAACTTCCCCCTTCCTAAATGGCCTGTTAGATTGCCATACAAATGACCATTATCGCTTATACCTAACGAAATTTTGCAATGCTGTCGATGCCGAAGGAAAAAAATACCGGTTGCTAGGAGGAAAGTGTAGAACAGACCCTTCTGACGGGAGAATCTGTTCTAAATATAATCTACATACTGGTAATAATTTTAAAATGGGTGGAATTTAGTACCACGTAATATTTAATACAAAAATACTGGTTAGCAAAAAGAACGGCTAATTAAAGTAAGGCAATGAATGGCCAGAAACCTAAGAAAGGTAATGCCAAATAAAACTGAGCATCTTATCACTGGAGAGGCAACACAAAGTCGTCAGGCTTTACTACAACACAACAGTTCATGAGAAAATAAATGAATCAGAAAGAACTGAGTTTGCTGTTACTTAGTCTGAAATACTAAATTTTGACAGCAAAGATTATGAAACTGCTGGCTAAATAAATGACTGGCTGTAACTGAAACTCTGCTACATAAAAAATGACTTTCAGTAACCTCAGCGTAACATAATGGAAAGTTTTAAAAAGGGAAGCAATTTGTTTTTAATTATTGAAAGATTGTAATGAATTTACTTTAAGCGAATGAGCAAACTGATTCAATTTCAACATAAGAACAAAAACTACGCACCAAGGCACCAGAAGTCACTCGCTAAGTTAAATGCAGATTAATTGAAAT
This sequence comes from Schistocerca gregaria, assembly GCF_023897955.1. Lineage (NCBI taxonomy): Eukaryota > Metazoa > Arthropoda > Insecta > Orthoptera > Acrididae > Schistocerca > Schistocerca gregaria. Next base: position 685,048,635 of record NC_064923.1, read on the forward strand.
TGCGCACTCGCTGCGCCTTTAGTTATTAGTTTTGCCACTGAAATTTTACGTTACTTTGAGTGAGTGAAGTTAATACTCAAAACTGCCAATAAGTCGAGCCAGTGTTATACAATACAAGAACCACAGTTAATGAGGCAGCAAAATTTAGACTGTAACTGGTTATTAACAAATAAACAAAACTGCCAGTAAATAGTTAATCAATTTTCATATTTTTACTACACTCTGTGTTTGCATTGAAAGGAAAGGGACTCTGCGTGGTAATAATGTCTGAGGACGATGACAACACAGGTGCTCTTAAAATTTTAATTATTGCAGGCTATTATTCAAGAAAGTTGGTCATTAAAGTTCATTACAGAAATGCCAGCGGGCAATGTTTGTACAATATTAGTTATACTTTCTCAATTAAGAGCCTTAAAAAGTTGTAGCTGTACAGGTGACGAAGAATGTAGCCGACAACAGTGCTATTACACCAATTGCGTATTAAATATAGTTTCTGTAAGAAAGCTTACAGATTCAGAAATAGCTGTTCATTACAAATCATCAACGGATGTTAAACAGGGGAGTACTTTGGATGGTGCAGGAGGTCTTTTAACTGCATTTTCGGTGTTACAAAGTCTATTAAGGTAGCAGCACAAAGGATTTGCGAATGTCAACTTAATACTACATATCACTTTATAAATACGGTAATACAGCTGATTTTATTACGTTGGCCATCTGTCGCTGTTTAGGTGGGAGATTGAGAGTCAGTTGAAAATCTCGCCGCAACGAAAAAATGCCTGATTACTGCTCCAACTCGCGCATCATATCCGTGGTACTCTCACATTCACTTCCACCCAATTGGTGGCAATTTATTGATATCAAATTGATTGACTAATTAAATTGATCTTTAGAGACCCTTTGCATGGTGAGTAATTTTATTCATGCAGTCAGTTTACACTGGCCAGGTAACCTTTATCGATGATTATGTGACAACTCTGAGGGACTTCCCACAGGCTACTTAGTCACTTCCTACAATACCAAAATGCGTGGTAACCATTGTCAAATAGCTGACGATATTCAATGTTAATCACGTTTCTTCTGTTCTATGTGGCGTTTGTGGGGTATTGTAATACGATTGTCCACAATTCTTAGAAGAAATGGTATAGAGATCACCTCCCAGTTCCCCTTACGTCAGAGTACCACTTGCCTACCATATTTTCACGAATCCTCCAGTGTTCGATATATAGCATTTGAATCCACCCAATTTCGACGAGTAAGAGATGATCCACAGCAAGTCGCAGCCTCTGCTAATTTTCTCGAAATTCCATCACCTTCCAACTGCACTGTTCCATTAGTTAGAGGACTGACTAGTCTTCCACTCGTCACTGATTGGGTAGAGAGCTATCACAACGAGAAAAATAGCACACTGACGTACTGGAGGAAATTCACAATCACACAGAGTATATGTGGACTGCAGAAAGATATTCAGGATCATAACACCCACAATTTGTTGATGTCGAATGACTGTTTATAAATATCCCCTCTACTTGTTGTAATCTTTTCATCGTATTGCTATGATTACTATGCTAGAAACATGACAGTGTGATGATGTCAGAGTTATCGTTGAAATCGCTCTCTCTTTCTCTGCTCATTACCTACAAACTTCGCTAACATCATCTGGTAGAGAACGAGATAAGATTTTACTGCATCTTTCTCTTCCGATACATCGAAAACAAATATTGTCTGCGTGTTGCCAAGGAGCATATGTTGCGATCCCATTAAATATACATGTATTGCAGCCAGTCATCGAAGTCACTTTCATGGAGCTGTGTATACTGGAGGAAGACCATACCCCACAGAATATCAGTCACATTAGAGGGTTCTTGTGTTGCTGTTTTGTAAGCAGTTTGATAAATTGTACTTTTGCTGCAACACATTGAAGCAGTGTATGATTACAACTTTGTACACTGCCATACATTTTATTTTTCTACCATGACTCCCCCCCCCCCCCCCCCTTGGGAGAGCCAGCCCTGACAAAACTCTACCTTCTGGTGAGGAAGAGGTATGAGGCAGGCGAAATACCCTCAGACTTGAAGAAAAATATAATAATTCCAATCCCAAAGAAAGCAGGTGTTGACAGATGTGAAAATTACCGAACTATCAGTTTAATAAGTCACAGCTGCTAAATACTTTACAGAGGAATGAAAAAACTGGTAGAAGCCGACTTAAGGGAAGATCAGTTTGGATTCCGTAGAAATGTTGCAACACGTGAGGCAACACTGACCCTACAACTACAAGATAGATTAAGGAAATGCAAACCTACGTTTTTAGCATTTGTAGACTTAGAGAAAGCTTTTGACAATGTTGACTGGAATACTCTCTTTCAAATTCTGAAGGTGGCAGGGGTAACATACAGGGAGCGAAAGGCTATTTACAATTTGTACAGAAACCAGATGGTAGTTATAAGAGTCGAGGGACATGAAAGAGAAGCAGTGGTTGGGAAGGGAGTGAGACAGGGTTGTAGCCTCTCCCCGATGTTATTCAATCTGTATATTGAGCAAGCAGTAAAGGAAACAAAAGAAAAATTCAGAGTAGGTATTAAAATCCATGGAGAAGAAATAAAAACTTTGAGGTTCGCTGATGACATTGTAATTCTTTCAGAGACAGCAAAGGACTTGGAAGAGCAGTTGAATGGAATGGACAGTGTCTTGAAAGGAGGATATAAGATGAACATCAACAAAAGCAAAACGAGGAAATGGAATGTAGTCGAATTAAGTCGGGTGATGCTGAGAGAATTAGATTAGGAAATGAGACACTTAAAGTAGTAAAGGAGTTTTGATATTTGGGGAGCAAAATAACTGATGATGGTCGAAGTAGAGAGGATACAAAATGTAGACTGGCAATGGCAAGGAAAGCGTTTCTAAAGAAGAGAAATTTGTTATCATCGAGTATAGATTTAAGTGTCAGGAAGTCGTTTCTGAAAGTATTTGTATGAAGTGTAGCCATGTATGGAAGTGAAACATGGACGATAAATAGTTTGGACAAGAAGAGAATAGAAGCTTTCGAAATGTGGTGCTACAGAAGAATGCTGAAGATTAGATGGGTAGATGACATAACTGATGAGGAAGTGTTGAATTGGGTTGGGGAGAAGGGAAGTTTGTGGCACTACTTGACTAGAAGAAGGGATCGGTTGGTAGGACATGTTCTGAGGCATCAAGGGATCACCAATTTAGTATTGGAGGGCAGTGTGGAGGGTAAAAATCGTAGAGGGAGACCAAGAGATGAATACACTAAGCAGATTCAGAAGGATGTAGGTTGCAGTAGGTACTGGGAGATGAAGAAGCTTGCACATGATAGAGTAGCATGGAGAGCTGCATCAAACCAGTCTCTGGACTGAAGACCACAACAACAACTACCATAACTTCTAGGTCTGTCTCCGGTGCTAACCTGACATTAATAAGTTGCGTTCGATTGGCTCCTAGAGAAAACTGGCCATCACATTGTTTAAACTATGCTGCGCCCATAATACTAGGGATTGCTGAAATAAAAGACAGAGGTGGTGTTTCTTATTGACAAAAGTGTGGAAGACATCACAGCATATGGAAACCGGAAGAGTTTGCAGCACTCTGGAGAATTTAGTAACAGCTGTCCAAAGATTATGATCTCCGTTTTTAATCTCATTTTCCATAGTGACTGGGTAGCAGATGTCTCTGTGTTCAGTTTTCGAAGAGACCCAAAGCAGTGATGCCTTTTATTGGTGGTCCATATTGCACCCAGATATATGATCACTGTTTTGTTGTCTATGTGGTGGCCACTCTGACCTCCAAATCTTTGGACACTGTATCTTTCATTTTTATGGCTTAGAATGCATAGCTGCATTAGAAACAAGTTGGCATTATGCAGTGCTTAAACTCATAGAGCGCAGATAGTATGCACTATTACTGGTCAATTCCACCGGTGGATGAATAGAATGATTTTCGTACACCCATGTAAGCACGTAAGTACCATCATTCCTTAACATTTTTGTCGTATTTTCATCAACTATAGGTATTTTATATCAATTCTCGTCATTTTACGCATTTTACACAACTACTCGAGTTCCCAAACAACACTCTTGAGGACTTGTCGTGTCTACAAAACACCTCATTGTGTGGTGCTCGTGATACTATCAGTCAATGACATTTAAGCAGGGTTCTCATTTTCTGTGTCATTGCTAAGCTACTCCTTCCATCATTTTGCGAGTGCTGTATACATGTTGACATATCATGAACCTCATTACAGTATCTATGCCACATGACAGGAATACTGTTTGCTAGCCTGGGAAATAGCCATCAACAGAGAGGAGGTGCAAAAGCTATGCTTCTTAGCTGAAACACTTTACAAATTCGGTAAGATTTCATTACGATTTCCCATATCTCCCTATGTGAATGGGAATCACAAAGTATCCTTGCATTCATAAGATAAAGTTGAAGATTAAAATATCTCACCAACCCCTTTCATGATTACCACCCCAACAAATGAATCAAATCCATTGCAGCTTTCTGTCCCTTTGTTGAACCTATTGGCTAAGGATCCTGAGCTGATCTCTAGATGTTCTCTCTATGCATCTTGTAACTGTTCCTCTGGCTTTAACCAAATCTCCCTGCAACAACGTCTCTGATTTAATTTGGAACTTACCAGAAGTAGCCGCATACTAATAGAATTGGAACTTTAACTGTGGCAACTATTTATTTACAGCTCGTACAAAATAGATAGGTGTTTCAAAGTTTTACTGACCTTCAAAGTAGTCACCAGCATTGTATATAATCCCTTGCCAGCGAGGTGGAAGTTGTAGGATACTCTTAGCAGTGGCAGTTGTGTTGACATTTCGAGCGGCATGGTCTATTGCTCGACGAATTTGTAGCAGTTCTGAAGCGAATGCCGTGAAGTGTTTCTTTCAGTTTAGAAATCGAGTTGAACTTACAAGGGCGTAAGTCAGAGGAGTGCAGTAGGTGGTATATCACTTTCAGCTCCATCAGTCAAACAAATCAGAAAGAACTTGTACTGTACGTGCTTTAGCATTGTCTGTCAAAATGATGGTCAGGTCCTGCAGAAAGTGTCATCACTTCTGTCTCTATGCTGTTCATTTTTGGAACATAACCTACGACCAGCTTAGAGACAGAAGTGATGGCACTTTCTGCAGGGCCTGAACATCATTTTGCAGGACAAAGCTCATTGTGTGCAGGACAAAGCTGTTACTGATTTGCTTGACTGATGGGGCTGCTAAGTGCTATATCACCTACTGCACTCCCCTGACTTAAGCCCTCGAGAGTTCAACTTGATTTCTAAACTGAAGGAAACACTTCATGGCATTCGCTTCAGAACTGCTACAAATTCGTTGGGCAATAGACCACGCCACTCGAACTGTCAACACAACTGGCACTTCTAAGAGTATCCTACGACTTCTATATCGCTGGCAAGGGTTATACACAATGTTGGAGACTACTCTGGAGGCCAGTAAAACTTTGAAACACGTAGCTATTTTGTATGAGCTGTAAATAAATAATTGCCACTATTAAAGTTTCAACCCTTGTGTATGTACTAAATTCAACATTTCATGAAGGAACAGAATGAGCTGGGTTCCATATAATAATCAATACACTTTGTTTTGCTTTCAGAAAGAAACTTGCACAATCGACTGGTGCTTGTGATATAGACCGGTATTCTCAGTCTAGTATCGTATGTTCTGTGAAGACTGTTCTGTAACAGTCTTATTCACGTCACCCAAACAATTCAACACGATTTTTCTAGATGCATGCATGCTGAGGAGGTTAGCACTCCTTATTGATGTATAGTAGATTCTAACCTGATACATTTGAGAATGTTGTGGCGATACAACAGATAGTTAAGAAGCAGAAGAAACGCATGATTTATGCATAATAGAGCACTAGACAAAAAGAGTTTGAAATATTTTACACAAATCACTTGTGCTATCAATTCTGTGGTATTGTTGTAGTGTTTGGATTCCATACAAAGATCTTGGAAAGAGAGAAATGATCATAGAACATAAACACAGACTCCTAAGGCTACATTATTCTGCACTTAAACATGCTATAATGTTAAGGCTGTGTGGTTTCCGATATATTGGTCGCATGGAATGCAATGTTGTGAATACTCCAATGCAGGAAATATTCTTCCAACACCTGACATACATTCACCCTACAAGTTTTCTATCCCACTCAAAATGGAGAGACTCTTTAAGATTATAAAACTACTACTTTCTATACCAAGGGGGAAAAACATAGGTTCTTGTGATAAGTGCACTGAATAGCTTTCTGGAGGTGTATACTCACTCCTGTTCGTTTCTGATTATGGTTCAGAAATTATTCTGTGCTCGCATTAGTTCTATAAAATAATCATCAGCAACGGAAAAGGCATGAAACAACGACATCTTGTGAGGAAATGGACAAGCACATAGCAGCAGTAACTTCATGAACAGAACACAGCCTCTTCCACACCTAACAAATGTCAATCAAATGCATATACGGGGATTGCAGTACCCCACAAACCCCTGTCACTGATTTAGAATCACTGCAGTTATGAAACTGAAGACTCTATTTGTGGCAGCGAAATGAAGTACTTCTCATATACCTTCGTTTGTCCAGAGGAGCGTGCCTAAATAGGTTTTAAGTCAGTTTGGTGGACATGGTTCATTACTCAGGCGTTAGAAGTCATCTGCTCACTGTGGTATGGAGAGGTTTGCTGTTAACGATTGAAAATAGATCACACTTTAAGTCACACCCAGCATACGCTGTTGTATATGACAAAGTTAATTGTAGTCATATGTACGGACACTTTATAAAAATCAATAAAGTGACTGCCAATAACTTTGTGATCTGACATATAAACTTATTGCTCTACATTTGTTGGTCATCCACATTAAACAATCTATTCCACCAGTCTCCATGATCAGTCACTCTTTCCCTGGGTCCCGTGCTTCCATGTCAACATTCCTGATATTCTTCTTGCTGTCACACACTCGTCACTGCAAGAACTTTCCTGCACCAAGCAAACATTTAAGCACTCTTTCATTCTCCCTCAATTTTCCTTCGTTGTGTCCTATTTGCCCTCAATTTGTTTTTGTGTTGTGTCAATTTTCTTAATTTTACCTACTTTGTCACTTTTGATCAAGTGATCATGATGTCACTTTTCGCCACGTATTCTAAAATTGCTTGTAAATGTAGTATAGTTGTCAACACCTAGCGCAGTTGCGCTATTTTTCTGTATGTGTGTATCAATTTCATGTGAAGGGCCTCATGGCACAAGGTAGATTCAGGATAGGTCTGGGATAGAGCTCATAGATGGATCAACCATGCGTTGCATCTGGGATAGGCTTCGAAGGTGGATCCACCAAGTGTTATGGCCGGGTGGATAAAACATGCATTATAGCCAGGACAGGGTTCAAAGGTGAATTCACCTGCAATGTGTCCAGAGTGGTTTCTGAAGGTCAATTTCAATAGCAGTATGTCCGGAGTAGGTTCTGGAGGCAGTATACCGGAATTCTGACTTGCTTCTACCAGCTTGACAAGGTGAAAGGTGGCTTCCATTCTTGACGTTCATTTCGCAGATTTGAAGTAAATAAACCCATATAATGGTTAATTAGTCTTATTAGCTGGTTTAGAAAGAGAGATACGTGATGATTAAACACATGTCTGAAATAATACGGGCTTTGGTAATGACAATATTTAGTTGCATGCTGTAGGTGTAAGCACAGTGGATTTGCCAGTGGAGGTGGGGAGGCGAAAGTCGGTGAGCGCCGGAAGAGCCGGCCGGAATGGCCGAGCGGTTCTAGGCGCTACAGTGTGGAACCGCGCGACAGCTACGGTCGCAGGTTCGAATCCTGCCTCGGGCATGGATGTGTGTGATGTCTTTCGGTTAGTTAGGTTTAAGTAATTCTAAGTTCTAGGGGACTGATGACCTCAGATGTTAAGTCCCATAGTGCTCAGAGCCATCTGAAGCATTTTGAAAACTGAGGCTGTATGATTTACTAAACGTAAGAAGACATAGCTCCACTTAAATATTACGCCGGCACGGTAGCTCAGCGTGTTCGGTCAGAGAGCCGGTTGGCCTCTGCAATAAAAAAACTGAGTGGAAGGATCAACCACCGAACTTGGACAGGATGTCTTGCGACGTCCGCAACGACCAAACACAACGAACAAAATGAAATAAAAAGAAGAGCATTGTGCAGGGGCCGGGGATCCCAGGGGATGCGGTCACTGACTTGCAAGCGTCAAAAAGGAACGCCGCCTGGTGCCAGGTGAAAGAGAGAGGGGAAATGCCGAGCAGACAGAGAGCGTCCAACTTAAGCGCTGGCGCCGCCCGGTCGCGCGCTGTTTTAGCGGCAAATGGACTGTGATCTGATTGGGCCGTTCATAAGAAAGTGCGGAAAACGCCGAGGGTCAACGCCCGCTGTTTGAATAGAGAAATTTTTGGATAGGTGAAGAAATTGTATCACTCCGCGAGGGAGATGTGGGAAGCCTTTGCAGCGTCGGGATTGGCTGATAAGAGTTTGGCGGCAAGATTGTCGCAAGAGCATCGTGCAGAGAGCGACAGGAGAGAGAGCGTCTTGTGCCGTGAAAGAGGACAGTCACAAAGTTCGGCAGCTCTGAGATAGGGACTTAGATTCTGAATACTGTGCTGTGTATGATCTAGAGTCTACAGCTACAGTAGGACATCAGCGTCCACGATAGGCATTGCATTGACTACTAGTATAATTGCAGTTGATTCCGCCTTATAGGCTGGCAGTCACCATTGAACGTAGTTAACCAGTGCACAGAGCTATCATACTGGTATTGCACGTTAGTACAAGACACACTGGGGTGCACCTTAAACGTTGTTGAGCCAGTCTTGAAAGCGTTGTATGCCATTTAGAGGAAATATAGGGCTTGTGGTATTAGTAGTTTCTGAGTAGTTTATTCTGCTCAAGACATTTGAAAGACTTATCTTAATTCAGCGACTTCGCAGCTGCAATCGTCGCCCCAGCAGTATCCACGGAGCCAGCACGCTGGTAGACGGTATTGTAAAACTTGCAGCAGCGGCAGCAAAGTTCAAAAATAGTTGTTGGATCGTGTTCTTGCCATCCACTGAGCATTCGTGCAGTTTTACTTAAGGTTCGTTATTGGTTATTGCTCTTTTTGCATGTTGTTTGGTTTGTTTCTTGGTGGTGGTATCCGAAGTACGTGTTATTTTAGACACAAAAGAGATTATAGGAACGCAGTCAGATCGCATTTACCATTTGCTTATCCAGGGGCATAATTAAATCTAACTTCGCATCAATTAAGAGCTGAGAGCCAATCTTACCAGTGTAGTATATCTAAGAACAGTGTACAATTTGTTTAATTTGTTTTCATTCATGATTTGTTCAATATGGTCTAATTTCTATCGTGAGATAATTTACAATAAATACAAGTTATTTACAATATCGCTTTTGATTCAGTAGTAGGTGGTAGTTGGCCGTCACAGTCACATGAATATGTTTTATTGATGTTTAATAGCGGTCTCTGACCCCCATAGGATTGCTCCAAAGGCATCCAGCAGACGGAACGTGATTAGCGTTGTTAGAAGGGGATGTTGATGCGCTTCAAATATGTTGTAGAGGCACTTACCCTGAGTACCTAGTTATCCTGTTTTTTTTTTTTTTTTATCGACGCGAGTTGGTTTTTGAGAAAATCGATTTTGAAGTTCATTGTGCGCTTTGTATATGCGTAACAAGAGAAATGTTTCGAGTATGTTAGCATGGCGCAGCGTTAAGGGTTCACGGCTACCCCAGTGGAGGTACCGTATTTGAATCCTGCTCGTGTCCTTTTTTTTGTCAAAATCGACCGAATTTTTCAATTTCATTTCATAGAATATCAACAAACAGCGTAAAGTGTGCGAAATTATAAAGTTGCATTCAGTTACTAATTTTTCAAATATTCATTCCGTTTGTGGTTCGCAGTTGGAGTTCCAAATGTTGGTACAACGGTCGCTTCTTGTATTATCTGAAATCGATCTCCGCCCATTATCGTCCCCTCTGCGTGAATACCGTTAGCCGTAACGAGAACCTCAGCTCCTCGGCCAATGAGGATACGATTTGCATTCCTCTACGTTCCCATCTAACTACGGCGCCAGTTGCTCGCAAGCGTCTCTAGTGCCGTGTGTTAGAAAAAAATTGTGAAATGGAAGAACCAAGTGTTTCTGGAGTAGTGCAGCCAGAGGAAGATCCATAGGCAGAGGAGAAGAACGAAGAATCAAAAGGCGAAATCACAAATGCCATTAAATACGCCGAAAATGTACTCTGCGATTTGAATCTCGTAACGAATACACCGCCTAGCGTGATATCTTCCTATTCCGTTGTAACTGGCGATGAGATATGTATCGCATTACAGGATCTCTTGGCCGAAAGACAGATCATTATTGATGATGAATTGATAGATTTCAACGAGGAAAATGAGTTAGGAGAATATGATGCGAACCACAAACGGAATGAATATTTGACAAAAATAATAACTGAATACATCTTCATAATTCCGCCTACCTTACACTGTTTTTTGATATTCCTTTAAAATAAAATTGAAAAATTCGGTCGATTTTGAAAAAAAAGAAAAACTACACGATCAGGATTCGAACACGGTATCTCCAGCGCGGTAGTCATGAACCTTTACAGCTGCGCTACGCTGAAGTAAGCGAAATACCTCTAATAATACTTATATTTAAAGCTCGAAATGAACTTTAAAATCGATTTCCTTAAAAAAACAACTCCTGTAGCTTAAAAACCGGATAGCTAGGTACTCTGGGTAAGTGCCTCTACAACGTATTTGAAGCGCATCAAAATCCGCGATTTACAGTATGGAGGGTCCCGTTCTTAGCCGGTGTTGACTTGTTAGAAAGAATGCTCCGATGTGTCGGCTCTTGGCTAGAGCTGTGTGGACAGGTCCCAACAGTGGCGCCTTCTGGGAGGATGAATAGTGAAGTAACCATTATGCAGGTTGAGCAGTGACAGAAGTGGACGTTTGTGTTGTGTGAGAAGATTCAATAAGGCGAGCGTTTGCACTGGACGATTATTTCTCTATTCCGCGGCACTCCTGTAGTCTATGGATGGCGTGCACTTTGCGATCGTGTGTGTCTTCAGTCGGAAGGTTTTTCTCGCTAGATATGTTTGGGTAAAAACGTTGTGGTGGTGGTGAGTCAGGCAACGCGTGGAGGAAGGTGCTTGTGTTCTCAAACGCTGATACATACAAGACCTCAGATATAGTTAGTGCTACGGCGAGTGAAATTTAATTAGATGGTTTGCATAATGTATGTGTGATTATCAAACGTTGAAAATTAGTTTTATTATGAAGAAGAATCATTGTAAAGTGGTAGTAAGTGCTCTAAGTCATTTATTTGACTCCTGTAAATTGTTAAACAGTTAATTTGATAGGGTAGTGCCAATGAACCATTTCTCACCAAGAACAAGCGCTTTCTTCTTCTTCGAAATTTTTCTATTGTTGTTCAGAGTTTTTTCTGCGGTATATAGTTATGGTCAGGTCAATTACAAAGCGTTTTTCGATGTGTAGACCAGTTTATAGGATTGTTTCAGTTATCATTTTACCAATGACCTGCCAATTTAGAGTGGTATTGTCGACTAGGCACACAGCAGGCTGAACATACGCACATGCAGCCAGAGAAAGGAGGAGTGGTGATCAGGGGAAATTGAGGCTGGATGAGGGTGGCTGTAGGACCGTTCTGAGCCCCTTCTAGTGGCTATATTGTGGACTAGAGCAGTCCTTCATCAAACTTGAGGCTAGTATGTACACATGTGATTGGGAGAAATGGGGACTGGTAGGAAGTGGAAAGTGGGGGCAGAGGACAGATGCGTTTGGAGGCAGCTGTAGGACAATCCAGCAGCAGGATAACACTCCTCTCCAGTGGCTCAGCACAGACTGAGTCTTCTTCCTGCCAATTCACAAGCTTGGGAAGGGAGGAGAAATAGTGGAAGGGTGGGGAAGCGGGGGAGAGGTGGTGTACGTAGAGGAGATGAGAGCTGAGGGATTTCCCACATGGTGAAAAGTGGCTCTGAACTGGAATGGAGAGGGGTAACAAAGAAAAAATATCCCTTTTCCCAGAGGGGTGGGGGTGGGGGAAGCAGAGGAGCGGATAGGTGAGGGCTGGGGGTTTCTCAGAAGGATGGGATTCAATTAGCATAATAATAGATTAACCCCAGAGTGTTATAAATCAGTTAGTATAACAATAGGTTAAGAGGTTATAGTATCAATTTAATTAATTTGCATATAAATTTGATCCCCCTCCCCATGAACCATAGACCTTGCCGTTGGTGGGGAGACTTGCGTGCCTCAGAGATACAGATATCCATACTGTAGGTGCAACCACAACAGAGGGGTATCTGTTGAGAGGCCAGGCAAACGTATGGTTCCTGAAGAGGGGCAGTAGCCTTTTCGGTAGTTGCAGGAGCAACAGTCTGGATGATTGAATGATCTGACCTTGTAACACTAACCAAAACGGCTTTGTTAAGCTGGTACTGTGAATGGCTGAAAGCAAGGGGAAACTACGGCCGTAATTTCTGTCGATTGCATGCAGATTTACTGTATGGTTAAATGATGATGGTGTCCTCTTGGATAAAATATTCCGGAGGTAAAATAGTCCCCCATTCAGACCTTCGGGTGGGAACTACTCAAAAGGATGTCGTCAGGAGAAAGAAAACTGGCGTTCAACGGATCAGAGCGTGGAATGTCTGATCCCTTAATCGGGCAGGTAGGTTAGAAAATTTAAAAAGGGAGATGGATAGGTTAAAGTTAGATACAGTGGGAATTAGCGAAGTTCGGTGACAGGAGGAACAAGACTTCTGGTCACATTGTGCGGGTAAGCTACTACAAACAGCGTAGTAAACGTCTTATTGTGGCCAAAATAGACACAAAGCCCACGCCTACTACAATAGTACAAGTTTATATGCCAACTAGCTCTGCAGATGATGAAGAAGTTGATGAAATGTATGATGATATAAAAGAAATTATTCAGGTAGTGAAGGGAGACGAAAATTTAATAGTCATGGGTGACTGGAATTCGATAGTAGGAAAAAGAAAAGAAGGAAACATAGTAGGTGAATATGGTTTGGGGGTAAGAAATGAATAAGGAAGCCGCCTCGTAGAATTTTGCACATACCATAACTTAATCATAGCTACCACTTGGTTCGAGAATCATAAAAGAAGATTGTATGCATGGAAGAAAACTGAAGATACTGACTGGCTCCAGATAGATTATATAATGGTAAGACAGAGATTTTGGAACCAGATTTTAAATTGTAAGACATTTCCAGGGGCAGATGTGGACTCTGACCACAATCTATTGGTTGTAAGCTGTAGATTAAAACGGAATAACCTGCAAAAAATTTGGCAATTTAATGAGATGGGACCTGGATAAACTGAAGGAACCAGAGGTTGTACAGAGTTTCAGGGAGAGCATAAGGGAACAATTGACTAGAATAGGGGAATACAGTAGAAGAAGACTGGGCAGTTTTGAGGGATGAAGTAGTGATCGCAGCAGAGGATCAAGTAGGTAAAGAGACGAGGGTTAGTAGAAATCCTTGGGTAACAGAAGAAATATTGAATTTAATCGATGAAAGGAGAAAATATAAAAATGGAGTAAATGAAGCAGGCAAAAAGGAATACGAACGTCTCAAAAATGAGATCGACAGGAATTGCAAAATGGCTAAGCAGGGGTGGCTAGAGGACAAATGTAATGATGTAGAGGCTAATCTCACAAGGGGTAAGATAGATACTGCCTACAGGAAAATGAAAGAGACATTTGGAGAAAAGAGAGCCACTTGTATTAATATCAAGAGCTCAGATGGAAATCAAGTTCTAAGCAAAGAAGGGAAAGCAGAAAGGTAGAAAGAGTATATAGAGGGTCTATACAAGGGCGATGTACTTGAGGACAGTATTATGGAAATGGAAGAGGATGTAGATGAAGATGAAATGTGAGACATGATACTGCGTGAAGAGTTTGACAGAGCACTGAAAGACCTAAGTCGAAACAAGGCCCTGGGAGTAGACAACATGCGATTAGAACTACTGACAGCCTTGGAAGAGCCAGTCCTGACGAAACTCTACCATATGGTGAGCAAAATGTATAAGACAGGCGGAATACACTCAGACCTCGAGAAGAGAGTAATAATTCCAATCCTAAAGAAAGCAGGTGTTTACAGATGTGAAAATTACCGAACTGTCAGTTTAATTAGTCACGGCTGCAAAATATTAACGCGAATTCTGGTAGAAGTCGACCTCGGGTTGGTAAGAAATGTTCTGAGGCATCAAGGGATCACCAATTTGGTATTGGAGAGCAGCGTGGAGGGTAAAAATCGTAGAGGGAGACCAAGAGACGAATACACTAAACAGATTCAGAAGGATGTAGGCTGAGTAAGTACTGGGAGATGAAGCAGTTTGCACAGGCTAGAGTAGCATGGAGAGCTGCATCAAACCAGTCTCAGGACTGAAGACCACAACAACAACAACATCAATCTGATATAACTACACTTACATCCCCTTTGACCCAGTACTGTTGGTTTTCTGGTTTTCTTAAGTTGAATGGAACCTCTGATAGCAGCAGGAAATTACTGGTCGTCCATTCCGGCCTGCTCAGTATGGCATCTGGGATTCCCGCAGAAACAGATTTAATCCACTGTCCTCGATCTACTGCAGAATAACTCTGTTCCTGCATGCTGTATCACTGCATAGTTTTGCGCAATAATATCTGTAGTCCTGTCTGACTCATTGCACTTTTGCAAAAAAACATAAAGCAGCTCTCTAAAAAAAAGCACTTTTATGCTTGTTTTGCTTCTGGAGAAGTACTTTAACTAACTATTGAAATGTCTGTGGTTTATTTAATCCCTAATGGTGCAAGATATATGTCTTCACATTATCAGTCAACTGTAACCTAGCCATGTGCAGGCAAGTCTCGTCCAACCAATGATCAAATTCAGTGACAGACTTTAAATCATCAATAAATACAGACGCATTGTCAGCTAATTTTCCTGAAAACTGAGTCACTAGACTAACTGCCACAGGTTCTGCAGAATGCATAGGTACATTCTATAAGATTTTTGCCTCTACTGACTCGGATTATGCTTGACCACTATTGGTGTCTAACTGTTTCTGTGATGTGACATTACTTTCTAACAATGAAGCTACTTGCCACTTCAAAAGATCAACTGCTTCGTGCATCAATGCCGTTCCAATGTTTCCAGCATTTGTGTAGCCTCCATCTACAGATACACAAATTATATGCGATTATTTCTGCAAGTGTACAACCAGAAACATTGCGATACTAATTTTTATGCTTTATCATGGCCCAGCAAGATTCAAAACATTGCTGTGTTTCATGGCTAAAACTTCTACATGTGACTGCCTTTGTACATGGCAACTAGTGCCTAGGTAAATTGCAATAACTGCATCTAACAGGCTGTAAGTACCACTCCCCAAAGGTCTTTTAGCCCTTTCAGACATGGCGTCCAAAATATTCGGCACCGACTTTTTTAGACATTTTGTAACAGTAAATGATATCGTTTACATTTGACACCAGTGCCTTGTTTACTGGATATCTGTTGCTTTTATTTCCGTGTTTCTTACTGTCATGTGTTGCTGTAACGTGCACTAAGTCGGAAAATAGTGAGGATGAAGAACTCATTGCAGACTGCTGCACATAAGTCATATTTACGTATTAAGTACTGCAATATGCACAATTTCTGGTGCTCAAAAACAGTATAATGGAAAAGAACCATCTGTAAAGATTGAGTATTTGGTAAGAGACATGAGGCTACTAATATACTTGACCTGTTGTGTGAATAAATGGCGTTGTCATAAATTCTGGACATTAGGACTCAGTGGCAATATTCTTTATCTAGTAAGGTGCAGAAAGGGCTATGAGATAAGGGTTGTTTTCTTTCCACTCCTCTCTCATTACTTGCATTCAATTTATTTATTTATTTATTTATTTACGCGTCAAGTACCGTAGGACCAAAGTGAGGAGCAAATCTCCAAGGTCATGGAACGTGTCAGAACATAAAATTACAACACAAAAGTAACAACAGATAAAAATGTTTATGAACTCGAAAAAAGTCAGTCCATTAGTTTAAGTAAACGCAATCAACAGAGCAACAAGAATCAGATTAATTTTTCAAGGAACTCCTCAACAGAACAGAAGGAGTGACCCATAAGAAAACTCTTCAGTTTCGATTTGAAAGGGCGTGGATTACTGCTACGATTTTTGAATTCTTGTGGTAGCTTATTGAAAATGGAGGCAGCAGTGTACTGCACACCTTTCTGCACAAGTGTTAAGGAAGTCCGATCTAAACGCAGATTAGATTTCTGCCGAGTGAAAGGTGCTTATTCTTGGGAATAAGTTGATAATGTTAACAAGAAATGATAGTAAAGAAGAGGCAATGTCAAAATACCAAAACTAGTGAAAAGGGATCTACAAGAGGTTCATGAATGTATACCACTTGTTTCTGAGCCAAAAATATCTTCTTAGACTGGGAAAAGTTACCCCAAAATTAATACCATACGACATAAGCGAATGAAAATAAGCAAAGTAATTTTCGTGTCGAACGATCACTCACTTCATAAACCATTCGAATGTAAAAATGGCAGCATTAAGTCTTTTAATAAGATCCTGAACGTGGACTTTCCACGACAGTTTACTATCCATCTGAACACCTAGAAATTTTAACTGTTTAGTTTCACTGATTATATACTCAGTCTGTGAAATTAAAACGTCGGGTTTCGTTGAATTGTGTGTTAGCAACTGTAAAAACTGAGTCTTACTGTGATTTAGCGTTAGTTTATTTTCTACAAGCCATGAACTTATGTCATAAATGGCACAGTTTGAAACCGAGACAATGTTGCACACAACACCCTTTACTACCAAGCTAGCGTCATTAGCAAACAGAAATATTTTAGAGCTATCCATAATAATATAGGGCATATCATTTATATAAATAAGGAGCAGGAGTGGCCCCAAAAATGATCCCTGGGGCACCCCCCACCCCCCCTCCATGTGACCGTACCACAATCAGATACCACATTAAACCATTCTTAACACTGTGAATAAATACCTTTTGCTGCCTGTTAAACTAAGAGATAAACTAATTGTTAGCTACTCCCTGTATTCCATAGCACTCCAACTTCTGGAGCAATATTTTGTGATCAACACACATATGCCTTAGCTAAATCAAGAAATATGCCTGGCGTTCGAAACATTTTGCTTTACCCATCCAGAACCACACAGAGAAAAGAAAATATAGAATTTCCAGTTATTAAAAGACTTCTAAAGCGAACTGTACATTTGATAGCAAATTTGTGATATAAAATGATCAATTTTCCTTACATACGCAGCCTTTTCAATAACTTTAGCAACTACTGATGGCATAGAAATAGGTCAATAATTGTCCACATTATCCCTTTCTCCCTTCTAATAAAGCAGCTTTACTACTGATTAATAGTTCAGGAAACTGACAGATTACAAATGTGGCTAAGTACAGAGCTAACATGTGCAGCACAGTACTTTAATGTTCTGCCTAGGCACTCCATCTTAGTCTTCAGTGATTTAATTATTGACAATCTCTCCCTTGTCTGTAGCACAGAGAAGTATTTCGGACATAAATCTCAGAAAGACATTTGCCAAGAGAGATATATGGTTCCCTGCAGAGTCTAAGTTTTTATTTAATTCATCAGCAATGCTCAGAAAAGATTGGAGTCCTGCACATATATCTGATTTATCAGCAACAAAAATATTTTTACTACGAACTTTATATCGTCAACCTTGCACTGCTGATCAGACAGTTCCTTCACAACTGACCATATGGTTTTAATTTTGTACTCTGAATTAGCTATTCTATTTGCTTAGCACACACTCTTTGCCTTTCTAAGAACGTTTTAGGCACTTTTCAGTTTTCTTTGTAATGGGCTACTGTAGTCACTTCTAACAGTTTGATATAATTCCCATTTTGTTCTACATTCTTATCCTAAGAATCAACCACCCAGGCTGCCTTTTACTGCTAGAACCCTGTTTAGAACATTCTAATGGAAAGCAACTCTCAAAAAGTTTGTTTCATAACAAACAGCATGAGCTTGTCCATTATTTCGGGGAGATTGTCCTGTCAGTGTCGCCCTAACCGCCGTCTGCTTCACGTCTGCTGTGCAGCTAGCTACCTTAATTTAAGTATGAACTGTATTTTTCTTACTTGTTACTTCTTCCTCCGTGTGTTTTTGCTTTTAGGAAGCTTTAATTGTCGAGTGCTAGTAATAGTGTTCCATAGATTTCGTGTTTGTTTTGAACACAGTCAGAGAGAGTCCCTTTAGTCAACCATAGTGCCAGTAGTGTTAGCGTTTGTTTTCAATACAGGTCAGAGACAGGTAGTGCTATTTTCATTGTTTTCTACAAGAAGTGGGTGGCAATCACAGTTTAGCCAATAATCAGCTGCCTTTAGCGAATTAGCAATCTAGTTAAAAGTTGATTAAGTCAGTAAATTGATTCCTTAGGATGGATAGGATGTGTGACTGCTGTGTACGGACGCAGGAGGAGCTGGCCACTCTTCGCGATCAGCTGAGCGTGTTGATGGCCGCGGTCAGACGTCTTCAGGCTGCTGCCTTGGAGTGTAGCGGCAGTGGGGAGTCTGGTGCGTCGCAAGATAGACCCCAGGTGTTACATGCTTCACCCACTGTCCCTGCTGTCGAGACATCTTCGCGGGTACCGGGCGCGGTTGGGCCACCCTCTCCCCAAGGGGAGTGGCGGGTTCAGCGGCGTTCGCGGCGCACGAGGCGGAGGGTAAATGTGGAGGCTGGCCGTGTGGCATCGCCCGCTCTGCCTGTGGGTGGGCATGTGGCTGCTCCTTCAGCAATGTCCGAGCAGGCACGCGGGGGGAGGGGTTTATTAGTTATTGGGAGCTCCAACGTTAGGCGGGTGAAGGAGCCCCTTAGGGAAATAGCGGAAAGGTCGGGGAAGAAGGCCAGTGTTCACTGCGTCTGCTTGCTGGGGGGTCTCATCCGAGATGTGGAGGCGGCCTTACCGGCGGCGATAGAAGGCACTGGGTGCACCCGATAGCAAATTGTTGTAAGAGGTCCATAATTAAAAAATTTGTTGCTAGCGCACTCGAGCTGATGTAATTTCGATGTATTGCTCACGCGCTGCCTGCGATATGTAAGCTAGAAGAGAATCTGAGACCAAAGAGCAGTATTGACTGCAGTAGGAACTTGTGTAGCAGTAGGTTGTTGCTAGCGAGCAGTCGTGTCTGGTGTGTCGTGTTGGCTGGGCCGGTCATGTGCAGCGATGGCGGAGCCTGAGCGTTGTAGGATAAGGTAAAAGCAGCCTCCCGCATATGTAGTATTGTTACATCAAGTCCCATGTAAATGTTTAAAAAAATCTGTTAATAATAATCTTTCTCATAAAAAGTAACTTTTGACATTCATCTCAATTTAAAGAATTCACTAATTTCTCCAATACTTGGCCATCCCGATTATTGAAAAGAAAAATCAGTTCTTTCCTTTTATATAAGACAAATCTATCGGCCAGCATTGCACTTAGCTGCTCCAGGAAAATTTCTTATAGGAGCAGATATATACGCGTTATCCGGCGATCTAATTAAGGTAAGATTTTTCAGTTTATTCAGAATGATGTATCAGGGCCATGACGCAGCATTGCTGACGTCCAAAATTTACCAGGTTAAATTGACCGTCAATTCTTGAAAGGTCATAGGTTTGTCACATTGTATTATATTTTCACTGTTGGGTAGTTACGCTAAATGAGAATATTATTCATATTATTTTATTTTGTGGGGAGGTTACACTTGTCGACAACCGGCCAGGATCGTATTTTTGTGAATTTCTGAGAAGTAGTCAGTTATATATCTGCTCTTATTTACTTAATATTAAAAGTAGTTTGCATCTGGCGCAACGCATTTACTAATTTGTCACTTTTTTCTTTCACAGATCATCGGCAATTTATTGCTCTTTGTTGTAACTGTATTTGTTCCATTGTTGCTTTGTCTTTGTTTGATTTTGTGCTTAACTTTGAGTTGTCAAAATGCCGCGAAAAACTGCTAACAGTACATCGCGAGTCGTAATGGGTGAAAAAGCCGACTTTAATAATTTGACAGATAATACTAGCAACACTCAGTGTCTTGATAATCCTCCAGTTACAGACAATCAGTGCGTACCGACCACCAGTAATGATTCTAATCTAAATGATGAGCAAACAAATTCAATTGTGTCCAATGTAAATTTAACGACAATTGATGACGCAGCACTTTCCGTTACAATGAACGCTGTCCAGTTTGACACGGCTGATTTGCAAAATTTACGTAGCGAACAGATAATTGTTTCTAACGAAGGTGAACAATGTACTCAAAGTACGTCAGATTTATTTGATTCCGATGTAGTGACCAACAGAGCTCATCCGATTTGCAAACCTTTTCCTGAATCAGACAATGACCTAATGGTTACACAAAACGCGACAAATGCAGATACACCAACAAACAGCATAGAAAACAGAGTCGCTAATTTTGGCATGGATCAAGTTATGTCAGTATTGCTGCAACCTAATGAAAGTTTCAAGCAGTCGAATGAAAAACACGACACGTCGATCAAACAAATTAATGAGAAATTTTTAACAGACTAATGAACAGATTGCAGCCGTTGCCGTGCAATGTCATGATACTAAAGAACAATTACGTGCGGAAATTAAGGCTTGAGCTAGGAATAGTAGTGAAGAAATTAGATCCGTGGTCCAAGAATTAACTAATACACATGGAGCCACAACTAAATTACTTAGAGATGAAATTAGTACAGTCGCTAAACAGCGTTCTGAAAATGCAACACAGTTACGCGAAGAGTTTAAATTAATGTCATCAGAACTTTCACGCACACTGGATGCGAAAGTAGACACGAAATTCGAACAACAGAACGGCCTAATTGACGAACGTTTTAATCACCACCTACAAAACAGTGAAACGCGTTACCGTAAATTCATACAGGAACAGAACAAAGTAAAGAAACAAGTGATGGAAACAATTACATCACAGAGACAGGAAGATAAGCGTAAATTATTTACGCAAGCAAAAACATACGTAGACAATAACATTGCTACAGTATCAGACGAAATCAATACTATTAAACAGTCGAACACCGAATTGCATGATGAAATATCCGATCTTAAAATAAAAACAGACACACACACACACAGTAGACTTTCAGACAGTGACCAACAGACTTGAACAATTAGAATTAATACTGGATCCCGATGCCATTAAAGCAGACGTTAAGAAATTGAACAAAACTACCCGTAAAATCCAAAAACAAATTAATGCTTGTGACACTAAAAATGATGATCAGGTTAAAGCATTGACTGAAAAATTTGATGAATTGGCCAGTCGTATTGACGTTATCGAAAATAACAATGACACCAAATCAGACGATACGTCACCAGTTTCTTTCAATCAAACACCCGAATTCCAAAATTTACAGCAGACAATCAGTGAGATAGGTTCGTCCAGTAATACATTGCGTAGAAAAGTGTCGTCTTTACAGCAAGAAATGACAGAAATGAAAAATGTTTCAACCTCTACCACGACACAGCATACGCCACATTCCGAACATTTGTCACACTCACACAGCCAGTGTAACTTAGGTAATCTACAGAGAGTACGTGACTTAGAATCCGAACAGACACAGACAAATCGATTCTCATACAATCGTGAACCTGCTCAGACACACAGAGACGATACTTTTGATTATAAGCACTTTCTATCTGTGAGAAAATTTAAAGTATTTAAAAATGACAAAACACAAATACAACCTTTGGACTGGATACGACAATTTGCTTTTGTATTTTCATCAGCTTGGCGTGTAATGCAGAAACTAGAATTGGCCTGGATACAACAATTTGTTTTTGAATTTTCATCGGCATTGCCTGTAACACAGAAACTAAAATTTATTTGCAGCCCGTAAGTGACCTCAGGGGATTCATTACACTTCGATGAATATGTGCCGTAGAGTGCACAGGGCCCCGAGCCGTAGTAGTGCTATTTCATCTTTAGTTTTCTGCACTGCTGCCTTCTCTTTTACTATCCTTTATATCTATCGAAACAGCTCTTCAACTATCGATCTATCTAGGATTAAGAATGTGTAAAGACAAACGGATATGACAAGTTTGTACCGAAAGTGACAGTTTTCATTAAACGCTCCAGAAATGATAACCACCAGAATTTTAATGACAAACAAAATTTTAATCATCAGTATGTACAAAATTTTCAGCAATCGCAAACATATTTTGGCAACGATAGAGGGTTTTCACCGCAACATCAACAAAACCAGCCGGTTAGCGTACATAACCAACAATGTAGTTGCAAGGTCAACTAAGCATTAATGTTTCGCCGCCTACACGTATAGCGTCGGTTCCGCCAAATAGTAACGCACAGCAACAAGGAAATCACTACGTACAGAGAACACACCATTTCAACTCACATCGCAATGCGCCGTATAGCAACGATTATTATGACAGGCGTAAAAGTAATGAGCACAGTTTTTAGCGTAACAGTCGGTCTTACCAGCAGCAGAATCATCGGCAACAACAGATTATCATGAATGAACCAGACGGTAAATATCATCCCCAACGTAATACGTCAGGGAGAAATAACAGAACAGTACAAATAGTGGAAATGCCACAGTATCCTCCCGCAAATAACAGCACGTCAGATAGAATTTGACTAGATACAGCACAGATTGATCCTTCCAGCGATGTAAGCAATACTTTTGATAGACAGACTCTTGTTCACGAAAATGTTATTACTTTTGACGACATCCGAGACACTCTTTTGCATGAAAAATCAGTTATTCAAAAAACCATTTCCCACCCTGTCATTGAAGTAAAGATTGGATCATACACATTTTCAGCAGTAATCGACTCTGGATCACCTATGTCAGTTATAAATGAAGAAACCTTCAATGAATGTAACAAAGGGAATACTTATCCTACGTTACCATTAGGCAGAAATAAAGTAAAAGGAGCAGTATCTAGTAAAGGAGTAGATGTAAAATTACAGACGCACTTATCATTTTGTATTGCAGGTCATACGTTCCACTCAAATTTTTGGATTGTTCCCTTATTGACAACAGACGTTATTTTAGGTACGAATTTTTTGGTACAACATGACGCAGTTATTGACTTTCAAAATTCCTATTTAATGTTAAAGGATGAAAATGTACAACTGGCATTAGAATTTCAGCACTCTTTATCTGCAGAAGAACAAACAATTAATCGGACAGAGGTCATTTCTGCATCACTTAATATAAACTGTCATTCCACATTGTTCACGATACGTACGTACACAATTATAATACACCAGACGAAGCTGACTATGACGTTATGCAGATGATTTGTGAGAAAGTAAAATAAATCAGTGCAAATACAGACGTCGAACGTACGCAACTACGCAAAATTCTTTTACAGCAAGCTCCAGTTTTTGACAACGTCCCTGGTACTATGTCCGATTTCATGTATGAATTTCAAGTTAAACAGCACGACACATTTAAAGCTAAACATTTCCTATTCCGTATATTCACAGAGAACAGGTTAAGAAAGAATTGCAAGCTATGCTTGACTAAGGTATTATTGAACCAGCAGTTAGTCCGTACATAAACCCGCTCCATATTGTTAAGAAAAAGGATGACTCACTTCGCCTCGTACTTGATTCGCGTCACATCAATGACATTATTATTAATGAAACAGATCGCCCTCAAACACTAGAACTTCTACAGAAATTTCATGGTACTGCTGTTTATTCCACATTAGATTTGAAATCGGGATTTTGGCAAATTCAGCTCCATCCGAACTGCAGAAAGTACACAGCATTTCTCTGTTTTGGTGACTGTTATCAATTTTGCAAATTACCGTTCGGTTTAACAATTTCTTCAGCAGCATTTATTCGCGGTTTGAATACTATACTTCCGACAGAATTAAAAGACAGAATCACAACGTATGTAGACGACATTCTTATTGCAGAAGCTAACTGGTCTGAACATAATCTGATTCTGGAACAATTGTTGCAAACTTTTAGTGCACAAGGACTCACAGTTAATCTTAACAAATCGCACTTTGGCAGAACTTCCATAACATTTCTTGGACATGTAATTTCACCAGAAGGCATAGCGCCTGACCCGGAAAAACTTCAAGCTTTACGTGACATTACTGTTCCAACGACGAAGAAACAACTACGCAGCTTTCTGGGATTAATTAACTTTTTCCGTAAATTTATTCATTACTCTGCTTTAGACACCCCTAGATTATGCCAACTGTCGGGTAAAAACACTATTTGGTCCTGGGATAGCCAAGCGCTGTCTTGAATTTGTCAATCTGAAACAAGCTTTGTTGAACGCACCACTTTTATCACATCCAGATCTTACTAGAAATTTTTCCATTGCCACCGACAGTTCTAACACAGCTTTAGGCGTACACATTTTTCAGGAAATTGAAGAAGACAGTAATACAGTAATTAAAAACATCGCCTTTGCAAGTCGCATTCTGTCACCTGCTGAACGCAATTATTCTGTTACAGAACTTGAAACATTATGTGTTGTATGGGCATTTACCCGATTTAGGCATTTTCTTTATGGAAGACATACTACCGTTTACACAGACCACAGAGCTATCCAGTTTTTACTATCCGCTAAATTTACACATTGTAGATTAAGCAGATGGAAACTTTATTTACAGGAATTTAATTTTACAGTTATTCACATTCCCGGTACACTATTGTAGCAGACGCACTATCCCGCTCTCTCAGCAATAATCAGCAAGACATTGCACAACCAACTTCTGCCAAGCAAATTCTAGCGTCATGTATATTCAACAAGTCGCATTTGAAAACTTCATTTCATCGTCATTACGAGATATAGCACAAGAGCAGAGTAAAGACAACATATGGAAAGAAATTAAACACCTTTGGCAAGATAAGAATAACGTTACCATTAGAAACCATTACACGGTACGCAATAACATTCTGTTTCGCCGCTCTCACCCTGACGGCAACAACTGGTTATTATGCATTCCTGACGAACTAGTTAACAAATTAATTTGGTATACTCATTTGAGTTACGCACATTATGGAGCCAGAAAATGTTTTCTTATACTGAGACAGAACTGTTATTTGGCAACATGGAGAAACGTATTCGACGAGTTTTAGCGTCATGTAAAATCTGCCAGAAAGCTAAATCAGACACGACTTCACATATTCCTCCGTTACATCCCATTGTACCTGTTAAATTGAGACACATGGCCACTGTAGACATTTTTGGTCCGATTCCCAGAACTAATAGAGGTTTTTGATTCATCTTTGTCGCTGTTGAACTCACTTCGAAATTTGTTACCTTCACTCCGTTGCGCAAAGCTACTGCTAAATCTATTTCGAATGCATTTGTAAAACATTTTTATTTCATGTAGGGCATGTATTGAAAGTAATTTCCGACAATGGACCACAATTTCGATCTGCGATATGGACACGTATGTTACGAGCTAGAAACATTTCTCCGATCTATATATCCAAGTATCACGCTTCTTCGAACCCTTGTGAACGACTGATGAAAGAAATTGGTAAACTGTGTAGAATGTACTGCCATAAAAGACATATTGATTGGGATACACACCTACTCTCATTCCAGGATGTAATTAACTCCATACCAAATGAATCTACTATGCTATCTCCGACTGTTATATTGAAAAATGTTGAACCACCTAAGAAAATTAAAGAATTAGTATCCTTTCCTACATTTCGTCGACTACGCCACCATGAAATAATTGAGATTGCGCTCAACAACATCAAACGTGCCGCAGAGCGCCGGAGAAGACAGCAAAAACAGGTTTGTACACGCCGTGACTTTCACATTGGATAGAAGATATTAATACGCACACACTATTTATCCAACAGAGGAAAGAGTAGATGCAGTAAATTTGAACTTCTATACGCAGGTCCATACAGAATTCCCTGCATTCCTCATCCCAATGTGGTACATGTTGAAACTTTGAGAACCAGAAAAAGCAAGGGCAATCACAATATTTCCAATATTAAACCCTTTATTGAATGAACATACTTTATGATTTATCACATTTTAATGCCTTTTCCGGTTATTGATATAAACACTTACTGATGATTATCATATTTTTCCTGGCAAGTGCCCGGCAAGGTAAGGTTAGCAGGTCACTTTTCTTGTCGTTATATATCAGACCGTGCACATTTTCGATTTTTTGTGTATTTCTGATTGTTTTCCTATCGAAAGTAGAATTTTTCTCTGTATGCACTATGAAATGTTTAAAATGTAACAAACACCAGTTTACATTGACATTTTGCATTGTGATATCTCAACATCTTGACTATTTTATATTTTTTGCTACTACATTATGATACTGTGTGTAAATTTTTTCACTTGAAAACTGTCTATGTTTTTGACCTAATACGTTTTCTGTCATGCTATGCTGTATGATTAATTATATTACTAGAAACAAGTTTTTATTTAATGGGTATATGAATTAAATGCAAGATATTAATCCATATTCATCATTTTTCAGAAAGCAATACCATGTAAAAGAAATAAATTAAACAACCACAGTGGTTTACTATGAAATGGAAATTTTACCATCAGAATGAAGGAAAGAAAATGCAATATATTGTCATGAAGAGTAAATGAATCAGAATTAACAAGCATTAACCAGAATATACTGTACACATTGTATGATAGCAGTCTTGACTAATTATTTTTCTTTCAGAATACAAGTCGATTGATGCAGACTGTCAGACAGAACTACAGATGTTAATTTTAGTGATGAAATATGCTAGAAGTAAGAAACTCTATACTATATGAAGTAATGAATGATAATGAATAGTTGTATGATGTAAATGGTAATATGAATATGCATAATGAAGTGTCTGTTTTTTGCAGATGATAATAAATGATGATGAATAGTTATATGAAGAATATGCTAATACGAATAATGAAGTTTTTCTTTGCAGGTGATTATAGTGATGAAGTTATGGTAATATAAATAATGAAGTTTTTCTTTGCAGATGATGATAATGATGTAGTTTATATATTTACTGTTAGTTAAGAAATGCTATGTACTTATTTAAGTATTTGTTGCAGTTCCTTTTGACAGTATGTCTTATGTCGTATAGTGTAATGACTGAATGTTTTGGAAAAGACAGCTAGAGTACATACATATTAAATACACGTTTCATTACCTGTTAATTCAAAGTTCACTATTTTTCAGCATAATATGCATTTCTTCTTTCAGCTCAATAATCCATTTTGTATTTTTTCCAGGAGAAGCTTTTCGTGACATAATATGCTATAAGTAGTTAGTTCTGTTCTAGTACTTGCATTTGTGTCTATTATTTATGAATGTGATCACATATATTGTACCTATTCCATAACATTGCTACAGCTGACTCATGACGAATGATGTTAATAATCCTTATTTCCAGCAATAAGTCAAAAGCAAATATTTTCATGCCCCAGCAATTAATTATCGATCCCAGTGTAATGCATTATTACGAGTCCCAACTATTACCAGTATACAACTAAATAATGCTACCAGTTTAATATATATTTTTAGCCCTAAAGATAATGCAAAAATTCTGTATGTTGGTTCCATTATGTCTATGTATTATTGGACTACCGACCTTGAGTAATAGTTCCAATGTCTTACATTTTAAATATGTCTCATGTCACTTACATGATATCATATATAAACACCAGTAGCGTGATGCTACATTCAATAGCTCCTGTTTTAAATGATGACTTGTGAATAACACTGAATAATGATTTGTAACACTATACAAATACTTTGTAAGTGGCCAATGAATGCCACTGATTCAATCAGATGAGTTATGAATAGTGTTTTGTCATACTCAATACTTGCTACATGTTTAGTAACTGGCCAATGAATGCCACTGATTCAATCAGATGAGTTATGAATAGTGTTTTGTAATACTCAATACTTGCTACATGTTTAGTAACTGGCCAATGAATGCCACTGATTCAATCAGATGAGTTATGAATAGTGTTTTGTAATACTCAATACTTACTACATCTTTAGTAAGTAGCAAATGAGTGCCAATAATTGTTCATATCGGTTGATACACTAGGGTAATTCTATAATGACTAGCATAAGACTTAATGTGTCCTTCACCTTCTGACCTAATTACCAGCAATTACCGCAATATCCGTTTATCCTGTCCATCCTCATGATATGGAGCACTGTATTGGTTTTTGCAGTAATTCTACGTTGCTGTAAGGGTATGGTGTTGACATATCAAGCTGTCCACCACCTTGAACGATGGAGATGTTATTATGGTCCCACTGTTTGGTGTACCTAATGTACTACCAAAATGATAACATTGAATATTAATACAACATTTCAGTGTCTTGGCTACCCTGATAAATACTTCAGGGAAGAGAACTTCAGATTGTCTCACTTGGTGTTGTGCTTCTGTAGAAAGATATGGACTTTCACTGCAGCTACATGCAACTTACTGTGCTACAACCATGATGCAATCCTTCCCACTCCTTTCCTAGTTCATATAAAATGCTAAAAACTTTTAAAGTGCGTGTGCACTTTATTTCTTTTCTTAATGAATTCAGTAAGTATAAAATGCTAGAAACTTTTATCGTGCGTGTGCACTTTATTTCTTTTCTTAATGAATTCAGCACTTACAAAATGTTAAAAACTTTTATGGAGCGTGTGCACTTTATTTAGTTTATTAATGTGATCAGTTCATGTAAAAATGCTAAACACGTATACAGTGCGTGTGCACTTTGTCATTTGTTAATATATTTTGTACTCATTGCGTATATACTTTGTCATTTCTGAATATGTTTTGTACTCAGTGCATGTGCACTCTATTTCATTTCCTAATATGTTCTGCACTCATCAATATTGTATATACTCTGTGACTGTAGTCTTAGTAAACTAAATAGATTATAGAAAAATTTGTTGCTCATGGCAAGTCCAATTGACTCACCATCGCTGCCAAATTTTTGCCCCCCAGTGGAGGGTTATGTAAGAGGTCCATAATTAAAGAATTTGTTGCACTCGAGCTGATGTAATTTCGATGTATTGCTCACGCGCTGCCTGCGATATGTAAGCTATAAGAGAATCTGAGACCAAAGAGCAGTATTGACTGCAGTAGGAACTTGTGTAGCAGTAGGTTGTTGCTAGCGAGCAGTCGTGTCTGGTGTGTCGTGTTGGCTGGGCCGGTTATGTGCAGCGATGGCGGAGCCTGAGCGTTGTAGGATAAGGTAAAAGCAGCCTCCCGCATATGTAGTATTGTTACATCAAGTCCCATGTAAATGTTTAAAAAAATCTGTTAATAATAATCTTTCTCATAAAAAGTAACTTTTGACATTCATCTCAATTTAAAGAATTCACTAATTTCTCCAATACTTGGCCATCCCGATTATTGAAAAGAAAAATCAGTTCTTTCCTTTTATATAAGACAAATCTATCGGCCAGCATTGCACTTAGCTGCTCCAGGAAAATTTCTTATAGGAGCAGATATATACGCGTTATCCGGCGATCTAATTAAGGTAAGATTTTTCAGTTTATTCAGAATGATGTATCAGGGCCATGACGCAGCATTGCTGACGTCCCAAATTTACGAGGTTAAATTGACTGTAAATTCTTGAAAGGTTATAGGTTTGTCACATAGTATTATATTTTCACTGTTGGATAGTTACGCTAAATGAGAATATTATTCATATTATTTTATATTGTGGGGAGGTTACATTGTTGCTCATCTCGGCACCAATGACTCCTGCCGTCTGGGTTCAGACGTCATCCTCAGTTCGTACAGGCAGTTCGCGCAATTGGTGAAGGCGGAAAGCCTCGCTCGCGGGGTGGAATCAGAGCTAACTATTTTTAGTATCGTTCCCAGAACCGATCGCGGTCCTCTGGTTTGGAGCCGAGTGGAAGGCTTAAACCAGAGGCTCAGACGATTCTGCTAAGAGCTGGGGTGCAAATTTCTCGACCTCCGCTGTCGGGTGGAGAAATGTAGGGTCCCCCTGAATAGATCAGGCGTGCACTACACGCCGGAAGCTGCTACATGGGTAGCGAAGTACGTGTGGAGTGCACATATGGGTTTTTTAGGTTAGAGAATACCCTCCGTAGGCCCGACAAGACGCCTCCTGAGACGCGGCAAGGTAGGAGTAGGCAAAATGCAACAGGGAATAACAATATTAATGTGCTAATAGTAAACTGCAGGAGCGTCTATAGAAAGGTCTCAGGACTGCTCTCATTAATAAACGGTCACAACGCCCATATAGTACTAGGGACAGAAAGTTGGCTGAAACCAGATGTAAACAGTAATGAAATCCTAAACTCAGATTGGAATGTATACCGCAGGGACAGGCTGGACAGTGAAGGGGGAGGCGTGTTTATAGGGATAAGAAGTGCAATAGTATCGAAGGAAATTCACGGAGATCCAAATTGTGAATTGATTTGGGTGAAGGCCACGGTTAAAGCAGGCTCAGACATGGTAATTGGATGTCTCTATAGGCCCCCGGGCTCAGTAGCTGTTGTGGCTGAGCACCTGAAGAATAATTTGGAAAATATTTCGAGTAGATTTCCTCACCACGTTATAGTTCTGGGTGGAGATTTTAATTTGCCGGATATAGACTGGGAGACTCAAACGTTCATAACGGGTGGCAGGGAAAAAGAATCCAGTGAAATTTTTTAAGTGCTTTATCTGAAAGCTACCTTGAGCAGTTAAACAGAGAACCGACTCGTGGCGACAACATATTAAACCTTTTGGTGACAAACAGACCCGAACTATTTCAATCAGTTAATGCAGAACAGGGAATCAGCGATTATAAAGCGGTTATTGCATCGATGATTTCAGCCGTAAATAGAAACATTCAAAAAGGTAGCAAAAGTGACAAAAATTAGATTTTAGAGTACTTGATGACTCAACACAAAAGTTTTGTCTCAAGTACAGATAGCGTTCAGGATCAGTGGATAAAATTCAAAACCATCGTACAATATGCGTTAGATGAGTATGTGCCAAGCAAGATCGTAAGAGATGGAAAAGAGCCACCGTGGTACAACAACCGAGTTAGAAAACTGCTGCGGAAGCAAAGGGAACTTCACAGCAAACATAAACATAGCCAAAACCTTGCAGACAAACAAAAATTACGCGAAGCGAAATGTAGTGTGAGGAGGGCTATGCGAGAGGAGTTCAATGAATTCGAAAGTAAAGTTGTATGTATTGACTTGGCAGAAAATCCTAAGAAATTTTGGTCCTATGTCAAAGCGGTAGGTGGATCAAAACAAAATGTCCAGACACTCTGTGACCAAAATGGTACTGAAACAGAGGATGACAGACTAAAGGCCGATATACTAAATGTCTTCTTCCAAAGCTGTTTCACAGAGGAAGACTGCGCAGTAGTTCCTTCTCTAGATTGTCGCACAGATGACAAAATGTTAGATATCGAAATAGAGGACAGAGGGATAGAGAAACAATAAAAATTGCTCAAAAGAGGAAAGGCCGCGGGAGCTGATGAGATACCAGTTCGATTTTACACAGAGTACCCGAAGGAACTTGCCCCCGTTCTTGCAGCGGTGTACCGTAGGTCTCTAGAAGAGCGAAGCGTCCCAAAGGAGTGGAAAAGGGCACAGGTCATCCCCGTTTTCAAGAAGGGACGTCGAACAGATGTGCAGAACTATAGACCTATACATCTAACGTCGATCAGTTGTAGAATTTTGGAACACGTATTATGTTCGAGTATAATGTCTTTTCTGGAGACTAGAAATCTACTCTGTAGGAATCAGCATGGGCTTCGAAAAAGACGGTCGTGTGAAACCCAGCTCGCGCTATTCGTCCACGAGACTCAGAGGGCCTTAGACACGGGTTCACAGGTAGATGCCGTGTTTCTTGACTTCCGCAAGGCGTTTGACACAGTTCTCCACAGTCGTTTAATGAAGAAAGTAAGAGCATACGGACTATCAGATCAATTGTGTGATTGGATTGAGGAGTTCCTAGATAACAGAACGCAGCATGTCATTCTCAATGGAGAGAAGTCTTCCAAAGTAAGAGTGATTTCAGGTGTGCCGCTGGGGAGTGTCATAGGACCGTTGCTATTCACAATATACATAAATGACCTGGTGGATGACATCGGAAGTTCACTGAGGCTTTTTGCAGATGATGCTGTGGTGTACCGAGAGGTTGCAACAATGGAAAATTGTACTGAAATGCAGGAGGATCTGCAGCGAATTGACGCATGGTGCACGGAATGGCAATTGAATCTCAATGTAGACAAGTGTAATGTGATGCGAATACATAGAAAGATAGGTCCCTTATCATTTAGCTACAAAATAGCAGGTCAGCAACTGGAAGCAGTTAATTCCATAAATTATCTGGGAGTACGCATTAGGAGTGATTTAAAATGGAATGATCATATAAAGTTGATCGTCGGTAAAGCAGATGCCAGACAGATTCATTGGAAGAATCCTACGGAAATGCAATCCAACAACAAAGGAAGTAGGTTACAGTAAGCTTGTTCGCCCACTGCTTGAATACTGCTCAGCAGTGTGGGATCCGCACCAGATAGGGTTGATAGAAGAGATAGAGAAGATCCAACGGAGAGCAGCGCGCTTCGTTAGAGGATCATTTAGTAATCGCGAAAGCGTTACGGAGATGATAGATAAACTCCAGTGGAAGACTCTGAAGGAGAGACGCTCAGTAGCTCGGTACGGGCTTTTGTAAAAGTTTCGAGAACATACCTTCACCGAAGAATCAAGCAGTATATTGCTCCCTCCTACGTATATCTCGCGAAGAGACCATGAGGATAAAATCAGAGAGATTAGAGCCCACACAGAAGCATACCGACAATCCTTTCCACGAACAATATGAGACTGGAATAGAAGGGAGAACCGATAGAGGTACTCAGGTACTCCGCTACACACCTTCAGGTGGCTTGCGGAGTATGGATGTAGATGTAGATGTAATTAGTGTTGTATTTTACATCATTTTCTTCAGTAGCACATATGGAAGCTTTCTAAAATTCGGTTTTGTTTATAGAGCACAGAAAGTTGTATGATATAACAAATCAAGATCACAATAAGGAGATTCTGGACTTGTTAGAATGAGATATTTCTGATGTTGATATTGATAGGTCCGATAGCGAAAATAATCTTGACAACATTCCAGCTGCTCCCAGAATGAGATTTTCACTCTGCAGTGGAGTGTGCACTGTTATGAAACTTCCTGGCAGATTAAAACTGTGTGCCGGACCGAGACTCGAACTCGGGACTCACGCCCCATCCTCACACCTTTATTTCTGCCAGTACCTCGTCTCCTACCTTTCAAACTTTACAGTAGCTCTCCTGCGAATCTTGCTAAGCACACTCCGCTGCAGAGTGAAAATTTCATTCTGGAAACATCCCCCAGGCTGTGGCTAAACCATCTCTCCGCAATATCCTTT
This sequence comes from Schistocerca gregaria, assembly GCF_023897955.1. NCBI lineage: Eukaryota > Metazoa > Arthropoda > Insecta > Orthoptera > Acrididae > Schistocerca > Schistocerca gregaria. Next base: position 685,082,147 of record NC_064923.1, read on the forward strand.
CTTTCAGGAGTGCTAGTTGTGCAAGGTTCGCAGGAGAGCTTCTGTAAAGTTTGGAAAGTATGAGACGGGGTACTGGCAGAGGCCAGACAAACGTGTGGTTCCTGAAGATGGGCAGCAGCCTTTTCAGTAGTTGCGGGGGCAACAGTCTGGATGATTGACTGACCTGGCCTTGTAACAATAACCAAAACGGCCTTGCTGTGCTGGCACTGCGAAAGGCTGAAAGCAAGGGGAAACTACATACGTAATTTTTCCCGAGGGTATGCAGCTTTACTGTATGGTTAATTGATGATGGCGTCCTCTTGGGTAAAATATTCCGGAGGTAAAATAGTCCCCCATTCGGATCTCTGGGCGGGGAACACGCAGGAGGACGTTTTTATCAGGAGAATGAAAAGTCGCGTTCTACGGGTCGGAGCGTGGAATCTCAGATCCCTTAATTGAGCAGGAAGATTAGAAAATTTAAAAAGGGGAATGGATAGGTTAAAGTTAAATGAAGTGGGAATTAGTGAAGTACAGTGGCAGGAGGAACAAGACTTCTGGTAGGGTGAAAACAGGGATATGAATACAAAATCAAATAGGGGTCATGTTGGAGCAGATTTGATAATGATTAAAAAAATATGAGTGCGGGTAAGCCACTACAAACAGCATAGCAAACGCTTTATTGTTGCCAAGGCAGACTCGAAGCCCACACCTTTTGCAGTAGTACAAGTTTATATGCCAACTAGTTCTGCAGATGATGAAGAAATTGATGAAATATATGATGAGATAAAAGAAAGATAGTAAAGGGAGACGAAAATTCAATAATCATGGGTGACTGGAATTAGATAGTAGGAAAAAGAAGAAAAGGAAAAGTAGTAGGTGAATGCGGAATGCGGGTAAGAAATGAAAGAGGAGGTCGCCTAGAAGAATTTTGCACAGAGCATAACTTGTTCCAAGAATTTTGAAAGAGGGTTGTATACATGGAAGAGACCTGGGTATACTGGAAGGTTTCAGATACATTAGAAAATGGTAAGACAGAGATTCAGGAATCAGGTTTTAAATTGTAAGACATTTCCAGGGGCAGGTGTGGATTCTGACCACAATTTATTGGTTATGAACTGTAGATCAAAACTGAAGAAACTGCAAAAAGATGGGAATTTAAGGAGGTGGGACCTGGATAAACTGACAGAACCAGAGGATGTAGAGAGTTTCAGGGAGAGCATTAAGGAACGATTGACAGAAAAGGGGGAAAGAAGTACAGCAGAAGATGACTGGGTAGCTTTGAGAGATGAAATAGTGAAGACAGCAGAGAATCAAGTAGGTAAAAGACGAGTGCTAGTAGAAATCGTTGGGTAGCAGAAGAAATATTGAATTTCATTGATGAAAGGAGAAAATATAAAAATGCAGCAAATGAAGCAGGCAAAAAGGAATACAAACGTCTCAAAAATGAGATCGACAGGAAGTGCAAAATGACTAAGCAGGGTTGGGTACAGGACAAATGTAAGGAGGTAGAGGCGTATATGACCAGGGGTAATATAGATATGCCTACTGGAAAATTAAAGAGATCATTGGAGGAAAGAGAACCACTTGCATGATTATCAGGAGCTCAGGTGGAATCCAAGTTCTAAGCAAAAAAGGGAAAGCAGAAAGGTGGAAAGAGTACATAGAGGGTCAGTACAAGGGTGATGTACTTGAGGACAATATTATGGAAATGGAAGAGGATGTAGATGAAGTTGAAATGGGACATATGATACTGCGTGAAGAGTTTGTCAGAGCACTGAAAGCCTTAAGTCGAAACAAGGTTCTTGGGGTAGACAACATTCCATTAGAACTACTGACAGCCTTTGGAGAGCCAGCCCTGACGAAACTCTACCTTCTGGTGAGGAAGAGGTATGAGGCAGGCGAAATACCCTCAGACTTCAATAAAAATATAATAATTCCAATCCCAAAGAAAGCAGGTGTTGACAGATGTGAAAATTACCGAACTATCAGTTTAATAAGTCACAGCTGCTAAATACTTTACAGACGAATGGAAAAACTGGTAGAAGCCGACTTCAGGGAAGATCAGTTTGGATTCCGTAGAAATGTTGCAACACGTGAGGCAACACTGACCCTACAACTACAAGATAGATTAAGGAAAGACAAACCTACGTTTTTAGCATTTGTAGACTTAGAGAAAGCTTTTAACAATGTTGACTGGAATACTCTCTTTCAAATTCTGAAGGTGGCAGGGGTAAAATACAGGGAGCGAAAGGCTATTTACAATTTGTACAGAAACCAGATGGCAGTTATAAGAGTCGAGGGACATGAAAGAGAAGCAGTGGTTGGGAAGGGTGTGAGACAGGGTTGTAGCCTCTCGCAGATGTTATTCAATCTGTATATTGAGGAAGTAGTAAACGAAACCAAGAAAAATTCGGAGTAGGTATTAAAATCCACGGAGAAGAAATAAAAGGTTCGCCGATGACATTGTAATTCTGTCAGAGACAGCAAAGGACTTGGAAGAGCAGTTGAATGGAATGGACAGTGTCTTGAAAGGAGGATATAACATGAACATCAACAAAAGCAAAAACAAGGATAATGGAATGTAGTCGAATTAAGTCGGGTGATGCTGAGGGAATTAGATTAGGAAATGAGACACTTAAAGTAGTAAATGAATTTTGCTATTTGGGGAGCAAAATAACTGATGATGGTCGAAGTAGAGAGGATATAAAATGTAGACTGGCAATGGCAAGGAAAGCGTTTCTGAAGAAGAGAAATTTGTTAACATCGAGTATAGGTTTAAGCGTCAGGAAGTCGTTTCTGACAGTATTTGTATGGAGTGTGGCCATGTATGGAAGTGAAACATGGACCAGAAATAGTTTAGACAAGAGGAGAATAGAAGCTTTCGAAATGTGGTGCTACAGAAGAATGCTGAAGATTAGATGGGTATATCACATAACTATGAGGAAGTATTGAATAGAATTGGGAAGAAGATAAATTTGTGGCACAGCTTGACTAGAAGATGGGATCAGTTGGTAGGACATGTTCTGAGGTATCAAGGGATCACCAATTTAGTATTGGAGGGCAGCGTAGAGGGTAAATATCGTAGAGGGAGACCAAGAGATGAGTACACTGAGCAGATACATAAGGATATAGTTTGCAGTAGGCACTTGAAGAAGCTTTCACAGGATTGAGCAGCATGGAGAGCTGTAAACCAATCTCTGGACTGAAGACTACAACAACAACAACAATTCACTGTTGCTTTTTGAGTTTACATATTGTCATTTTATCGTTTGGAGATAGTGAGTGTTGCTGTGGACGCTAGAAAAAGTAGTGCCGTGTGGAGAAATGGGAACGTTTCTGACATATTCCTCTGCTTGTGTTCAGTAGAGGGGTGACAGCAGCGGAGGCAGACAGAAACGCTTGCGCCGTGTATGAGGATAATACCATCGGACAGAGCAGGACAAGAAAATGGATTTCTCGTTTTAGGAGGATCGTTTTCACATTAGTGACTGTTTTCACAATAGTGACTCGCCACGTTCAGGAAGACCTTCAGGGTTTGATGAAGATCATTTAAACGCATTAATCCACAATAATCCACGTCAAATGTACTCGACAACTGGCAAATGTGATGCACTGTGACTATTCCACCGTCGTGCGACATTTGCGTGCAAGGAGGAACATTCAAAAATTGGGAGTGTGAGTACCTCATGCTCTGAGCCAAAACAACAGAGATCAGCTGGTGATGATAAGTGCATCTCTGCTTGCTCGTCATCAAGTGGCTCCAGAACAACACCGACCACTCCTATTTTGCATCGTTGTGGCAGCGAGAAATGGTGTCTTTTTACTAGCATAAGGAAAAGAAGGGAATGCTTGAGCCCAAACTAAGCAGCAAGTCCCCGTATAAAGACCTGCGCGCATCCACAAAAGATAATGGTTTGAATCTGGTGGAACTGTGACGATGTGGTGTACTACGAATTGCTTCCCCGACTTGTAACGTCACTGATGACATTTATTGTCAACATCTGAGACGTTTTCCAGACGTAGTCCAAGAACAACGATCAGGAAGACTGCTTGAAGCGTTGCTACTCAACGCCTGCCTGCATTCTGTTTGACAACGGAAACATACAGGAGTTGAGTTGGGAACGCAGTGTGCACCCACCTTATCCACCAGATCCAGCACTCTGGGTTTCCACCTTTTGGGCTCTCTATCGAACAGTCTTCAAGGAACTACCTTTGAGGATGAAAATGCGCTCCGAACATGGCTCGACAGGTTCTTCGTCTTAAAACCAACTGATTTCTACAAGTCGCAGAATCGCAAAGTTACGCCAGCGTTGGCAGACTGGTGTGCGAGGTGAAAATACTGCAGATGACTAAAGTCTCTGTCATTTATATATGTTATGTTTATTAAAATTACGGAAAGACGCTACAAACGTATTCACCAAGCCAATAATTTATTACAGCAAATGAAGTCTGTTCTTTATTATACACTTTGTGACCAAAGTATCTGGACCACCTCGAAAAAGTACGTTTTTCACATTACGTGCATTGTGCTGCCATCTACTGCCAGGTACACCATGACAGCGACCTCAGTAGTCTTTAGATATCGTGAGAGAGTAGAACGGTGCGCTCCGCGGAACTCATGGACTTCGAACGTGGTCTAGTGGCTGGGTGTCAATTTTGACATTGTATGCATGATTTCCGCACTCCTAAACATCCCTAGGTCCACTTCTTCCGATGTGATAGTGAAGTGGAAACGTGAAGGGACACGTACAGCACAAAAGCGTGCTGGCCAACCTCGTCTGTTGACTGACAGAGAACGTCGACAGCTGAAGAGGGTCTTAATGTGTAATAGGCAGACAGCTATCCAGACCATAATATAGGAATTTTAAACTGTATCAGGATCCACCGCAAGTACTATGACACTTAGGCGGGAGGTGAGTAAAAGTGGATTTCATAGTCCAGCGGCTGGTCATAAGACACACATCACGCCGGTAAATGCCATGGACACCTGGCTTGGTGTAAGAGGCACAAACATTGGACGATTGAACAGTGGAAAAACGTTGTGTGGAGTGACGAATCACGGTACACAATGTGGCGATCCGATGGCAGGATGTGGGTATGGCGAATGCCTAGCGAACGTCATCTGCCAGCGTGTGTAGTGCCAACAGTGAAATTCAGAGGCGGTGGTGTTATGGTGTGGTCGTGTTTTTCATGGAGGAGGCTTGCACTCTTTGTTGTTTTGCGTGGCAGCACAGGCCTACATCGATGTTTTAAGCATCTTCTTGCTTCCCACTGTTGAAGAGCAATTCGAGGTTGCCGATTGCATCTTTCAACACGATCGAGCACCTGTTCATAATGAATAGCCTGTGGCCCTGTAATGGACTGAGCTGTACAGAGTCCCGACCTGATTCCTACAGAGCACATTTTGGACGTCCTGTAACGCCAACTTTAAGCCAGGCCTCACCAACTGACATCGATACCTCTCCTCAGTGCAGCACTCCGTGAAGAATGGGCTGCCATTTCGCCTGAGAGGGTGGAAGCTGTCATGAAGGCTAAGGATGGGCCAACACCATACTGAATTCCAGCATTACCGAAAGTCATTTTCAGCTAGGTGTCCGGATACGTTTGATCACATAGTGTATGTTGTTGTTGGGGTCTTCAGTTCAGAGACTGGTTTGCTGCAGCTCTCCATGCTGTTCTATCCTGTGCAAGCTTCTTCATCTCCCGTTACCTACTGCAACCTACATCCTTCTGAATCTGCTTAGTGTATTCATCTCTTGGTCTCTCATCTCTTTTTACCCTCCACGCTGCCCTCCAATACTAAATTGGAGATCCCTTGATGCCTCAGAATATGCCCTGCCAAACGATCCCTTCTTCTAGTCAAGTTGTGCCGCAAAGTCCTCTTCTCCCCAATTCTATTCAATACCTCCTCATTAGTTTGTGATCTACCCATCTAATCTCCAGCATTCTTCTGTAGCACCACATTTCGAAAGCTTCTATTCTCTTCTTGTCTGAACTATTTATCGTCCGCGTTTCACTTCCATACATGGCCACGTTTCATACAAATTCTTTCAGAAAAGACTTCCTGACACTTCAATCTACACTCGATGGTAACAAATCTCTCTTCTTCAGAAACGCTTACCTTGCCATTGCCAGTCTACGTTTTATATCCTCTCTACTTCGACCATCATCAGTTATTTTTCTCCTCAAATAGCAAAACTCATTTACTACTTTAAGTGTCTCATTTCCTAATCTAATTCCCTCAGCATCACCGGATCTAATTCGAGTACATTCCATTATACTCGTTTAGCTTTTGTTGATGTTCATCTACTCCGAATTTTTCTTTTGTTCCCTTTACTGCTTGCTCAATATACAGATTGAATAATATCGGGGAGAGGCTACAACCCTGTGTCACTCCCTTCCCAACCACTGCTTCTCTTTCATGTCCCTCGACTCTTAGAACTGCCATCTGCTTTCTGTGCAAATTGTAAATAGCCTTCCGCTCCCTGTATTTTACTCCTGCCACCTTCAGAATTTGAAAGAGGATATTAAAGCTTTCTCTAAGTCTACAAATGCTAAAAACATAGGTTTACCTTTCCTTAATCCAGCTTCTAATATAAGTCGTAGGGTCAGTATTGCATCACGTGTTCCAACCTTTCTACGGAATCCAAACTGATCTTCCCCGAGGTCGACTTCTACCAGTTTTTCCATCGTCTGTAAAGAATTCGCGTTAGTATTTAGCAGATGTGAATTATTAAACTGATAGTTTGGTAATTTTCACATCTGTCAACACCTGCTTTCTTTGGGATTGGAATTATTATATTCTTCTTGAAGTCTGAGGGTATTTCGCCTGTATCATACACCTTGCTCTCCAGATCGTAGAGTTTTGTCAGGACTGGCACTCCCAAGGCCGTCAGTAGTTCTAAGAGAATGTTGTCTACTCCCGGGGCATTGTTTCGACATAGGTCCTTCAGTGCTCTGTCGAACTCTTCACGCAGTATCATATGTCCCACTTGATCATCTACATCATCTTTCATTTCCATAATATTGTCCTCAAGTACATCGCCCTTATATAGACCCTCTATATACTCTTTCCACCTTTCTGCTTTCCCTTCTTTGCTTAGAACTTGATTTCCATCTGAGCTCTTGATATTCATGCAACTGGTTCTCTTATCTCCAAAGATCTCTTTAATTTTTCTGTAGGCAGTATCTATCTTACCCTTGGTGATATACGCCTCTACATTCTTACATTTGTCCTGTAGCCATCCCTGCTTAGCCATTTTGCACTTCCTGTCGATCACATTTTGAGACGTTTGTATTCATTTTTACCTGCTTCATTTTCTTCAGATCAATTCAATTCATTATCTCTCCCGTTACCCAAAGATTTCTATTAGCCCTCATCCTTTTACCTACTTGCTCCTCTGCTGCCTTCACTATTTCATCTCTCAAAGCTAGCCATTCCTGTTCAACTGTATTTCTTGCCCCCATTCTTGTCAATCGTTCCCAGATGCTCTCCCTGAAGCTCTATACAACCTCCGGTTCTGTCACTTTATTCAGGTCCCATCTCCTTAAATTCCCACCTTTTTGCAGTTATGTATATAGTGTATATCAAACTAAAACCAATGTACAGCAACTGATATAAACGATAAGATATTTTGTTTTCCCTTCATTTTGTTTGTATAATGGAATATGTGCAATAGGCTATGAAATGTGCTAACTCGTCGTAGAGAAAAAATGCAGAAATGTAGTTTTATAGGGGATAAGGGGCGGCGACGTTGGGTTTAAAAGACGAGGGAGTGAGGAGGGAGAGGACGGCTTTGGTAATTCTGCAAGGGGCACAAGGTCAGCTCGGTACGGTTCTGTTAGTATTTCCTGTAGTTTTCTGAAATTGTACCTAGTCCACTTTTCGCAACGTTGCTCCAGGACAACGAGAACTGAAGAAATGCGGTGGTACAATGTCTCATTATGTCAGCAGAAATTCTTAACGACATGGACCTCATTTCTCGTATTTCGGGTTGCATGATTAGACTAATTGCTCTATTAAGTCTTATGCAAGTCTGTTTCGCCTCTTCTCACCTACTGCCCCACAGGAAGTTTAAATGCACGAGAATGCGCCGGATGCCACGTGTCAACAAATGTGTGTCAAGCACCGCGGGCGCAGATGAGCGCCTTTCAGCGCGGACGCTGCTCACAGCGGCTGCCGCAGCCGGCTCCGGGTCGCCTTGGGAGACCCAATGCGTCTTCAAATTACCTCGGAACGACGCCATTTGCATATCCTGGCGCGCACCGGGAGCGCTGGGCTGGTAACTAGTGGTCTCTCCGGCGGAATGAAAACGCCTTCATTAAATGTATAATTGCGGAACCCGGAGCGAACTTCCTTTCATAAGCTTTTGCGTCTCGAACATAATTATCACTTTCAGAATATACAAGGAGCAGGCGAGCAGGGGCGTATACAGCCGCGTCAGTTAACAGTGAGGAAGGCGACGTGAAAGGATGCTCGCTGGGGGATTTCTGCGGCCAACTGCTGCGAATAGGTGTGGCCTTCCTCTTGCCCTTCCTTACAGGACTTAGGTCAGCATATTCAAGGCGGTATTCGAGGCAGATTTTTGAGATTTTGTAAAGAAATGAAGTATTAGTTCATTTTATGATCTACAGCGCATCGCTGCGTAATGCAATGGCGAATAAAAGGCTTACATTTCACTGTGGAGAATGAAAACTGACCTCGTTTATTCGATATCGATTTCGATGCAGCTTCATTTTCCTTTTCGGGTACTGTAGCTTATGGTTGATCAGGTGCACCACCGCAAGAACACTACTGGCCATGAAAATTGCTACACCAAGAAGAAATGCAAATGATAAACGGGTATTCATTGGACAAATATATTGTACTAGAACCGACATGTGATTACATTTTCACGCAATTTGGGTGCATAGATCCTGAGAAATCAGTACCCAAAACAACCACCTCTGGCCGTAATAACGGCCTTGATACGCCTGGGCATTGAGTCAAACAGAGCTTGGATGGCGTGTACAGGTACAGCTGCCCATGCAGCTTCAACACGATACCACAGTTCAAGAGTGGTGACTGGCGTATTGTGACGAGCCAGTTGCTCGGCCACCATTGACCAGACGTTTTCAATTTTGAGAGATCTGGAGAATGTGCTGGCCAGGGCAGCAGTCAAACATTTTATGTATCCAGAAAAGCCCGTACAGGACCTGCAACATGAGGTCGTGCATTATCCTGCTGAAATGTAGGGTTTCACAGGGATCGAATGAATGGTAGAGCCAGGGGTCGTAACACATCTGAAATGTAACGTCCACTGTTCAAAGTGACGTCAGTGCGAACAAGAGGTGACCGAGACGTGTAACCAATGGCACCCTATGGCAGTCAAACAGAGCTTGGATGGCGCTTACAAGTACAGCTGCCAATGCGGCTTCAACACGATACCACAGTTCATCAATAGTAGTGACTCGCGTATTGTGACGAGCCAGTTGCTCGGCCAACATTGACCAGACGTTTTCAGTTGTTGAGAGATCTGGAGAATGTGCTGGCCAGGGCAGCAGTCGAACATTTTCTGTATCCAAAAAGGCCTGCAAAGGACCTGCAACATGCGGTCGTGCATCTGAAATGTAGGGTTTCGCAGGGATCGAATGAAGTATAGAGACACGGGTCGTAACACATCTGAAATATTCAAAGTGCCGTCAATACGAACAAGAGGTGACAGAGACGTGTAACCAATGACACCCCGAACCATCACGCCGGGTGATACGGCAGTATGGCGATGACGAATACACGCTTCCAATGTGCGTTTACCGCGATGTTGCCAAACACGGATGCGACCATCATGATGCTGTAAACAGAACCTGGACTCATCCAAAAAATGACGTTTTGCCATTCGTGCACCCAGGTTCGTCGTTGAGTACACCATCGCAGGCGCTCCTGTCTGTGATGCAGCGTCAAGGGTAACCGCAGCCATGTCTCCGAGCTGATAGTCCATGCTGCTGCAAACGTCGTCGAACTGTTCGTGCATATGGTTGTTGTTCTGCAAACGTCCTTGTCTGATGTTTCAGGGCTCGAGACGTGGCTGCACGATCCGTTACAGCCATGCAGATAAGATGCCTGTCATCTACGACTGCTAGTGATACGATGCCGTTGGGATCCAGCACGGCGTTCCGTATTACCCTCCTGAACCCACCGATTCCATATTCTGCTAACAGTCATTGGGTCTCGACCAACGCGAGCAGCAATGTCGCGATACGATAAACTTCAATCGCGAGAGGCTACAATCCGACCTTTATCAAAGTCAGATGAAAGGACACATCTCTCCTCCTTACACGAGGCATCACAACAACGTTTCACCAGGCAACGCCGGTCAACTGCTGTTTGTGTATGAGAAATCGGTTGGAAATTTTCCTCATGTCATCACGTTGTAGGTGTCGCCACCGGCGCCAACCTTGTGTGAATGCTCTGAAAAGTTAATCATTTGCATATCACAGCATTTCTTCCCATCGGTTAAATTTCGCGTCTGTAGCACGTCATCTTCGTGGTGTAGCAGTTTTAATGGCCGGTAGTGTATACTCGGAACAGCGGAAAAATGGTCCTATCCGAGCACAAAAAAATGCGAATATGCTCCTGTTTAAAAGACGGACCGAAAAGTGGGGTACAAGTTTGCGCGTTCCACATCCCACAGCATCCTATAAAATTTTCCCGAAAATTATCGTATGCGAGCACACTCGCGCTCTGTTGCATTAACATGCAGCTCACCTGGCAGTCCCAGTTCCTTCAACAGCAATTCGCTCACACTCACTAGTCCATCGCCGTAACTTGCTCATATCCACCGCTCCCTACTGCCTATTCTCATTCACTCATTCAGCCCAACTCGTCGTCGTTGTCAGTTCGTGTCTTTGTGTGTGTCTCCTCTCCCTTCGTTCTGCCCTATTACTACTGTCTCTTCTCACTGTCATTGTCTCCCTCTTGCTCTGTTTTACTGCTAATTATCTCATTCATCCCTTCCCACAGCTGCTGTCTCTTCTCAATGTCTCTATCTCTCTCTTCCTCGTTGTCACTGATGGAATCTGTTTCTCATTATCACTGACTCTCACGCACTTCCACTTTCTCTTTCTGTTTATTTCTCACTCACTGGCACTGTCTCGTTCACTCTTTTCCTAGTACTGTTCTGTCACTATCCACTGCTAGTGTGTCCTTCTCTTTCTCTCACGCTGCCAATGTCTCCTTCTCTCTTTCGATAATACAGCCACTGTCTACTGTCTTCCAGTATTTATTAATTTTCCGCCTCGTTCCCACGGCCACTGTCTCCTCTCTCAGCACAAAACGTGAATATTTTCACATGCCAAAATTTTTGGGAAAATTTTTAAAGGTGCTGAGGAACATAGAATAAAGCAACTGGTACCCCAGTTTTCAGTCAGAGTCCGGTTTTAAAACCGGAGCATATTAGCCTTTTTTGTGATCTGATAGGAGCATTTTTTGCTTGGTTTCTTCTTTTCTCTGCCACAGCAGGTTAAATCACTCATACGAAAAGAACTTAACGGGTCAGTAAAATTTTGATAATTTGCTTGTGTGAAATTAAAATAACAAAAAACTAGTTTTATATCTCAAACCGGATTTTCCGTGCACAAAAATTTTGTTTGTGTTTCAGTGCTGCAACATACGATTCCCATAATCCTTCTGATGATAGCGCAGACAATAACGGAGACATTTTACATTATATTTCTCCGTGCTACGTCACTTTATAAACTACGTTTTCGTGTCACACACCGGATTTTACGTGCATACTCTGGAAAGGAATTCGTGGAGGGCCGCATCAAACCAGTCAGTAGACTGATGAAAAAAAAAAAAAAACTCCGCGTATGTAGACAGGCTAACTTCGAACCTCTGTATCTCGGAAAAATAAGGATATCAAGAAAATCTTCAAGATTGTTTGAGATCGGCATCTTAGGAATATATCGCAAAAGTTTCACCCATTTGCTGCTCCCCGCCGTCTTGGAATTTGCGGCTCGATTTTCGCACAAAAAATAGTAAAGAACCTTTTTTGGGCTTTCTAAGAAACCGTTCACTAATGGTGTCCTTAAAGCCCACCATAGACTACATCAGATGCAATAAGCGTGAGCCGATCTGCTCCATTTGTTTACGCAGCAGTGAGTGTGTAGTATTCATACTTTGAACCTGTACTGTGAGATAGTAACACCACGGCGATCATTTTGTTGGGTATACATATGATGAAGAAATTGATGAAATGTATGATGAGATAAAAGAAATTATTCAGGTAGTGAAGGGAGACGAAAATTTAATAGTCAAGGGTGACTGGAATTCAACAGTAGGAAAAGAAAGAGAAGGAAACGTAGTAGGACAACATGGATTAGGGCTAAGAAAAGAAAGAGGAAGCCGCCTGGTAGAATTTTGCACAGAGCATAACTTAATCATAGCTAACACTTTGTTCAGGAATCATGAAAGAAGGTTGTATGCATGGAAAGAAACCTGAAGATACTGACAGGTTTCAGATAGATTATATAATGATAAGACAGTGATTTAGGAACCAGGTTTTAAACTGTAAGACATTTTCAGGGGCAGATGTGGACACTGACCACAATCTATTGGTTAAGAACTGTAGATTAAAACTGAAGAAACTGCAGAAAGGTGGGAATTTAAGGAGATGGGACCTGGATAAACTGAAAGAACCAGAGGATGTACAGAGTTTCAGCGAGAGCATGAGGAAACAATTGACAGGAAAGGGGGAAAGAAATACAGTAGAAGAAGAATGGGTAGCTTTCAGTGATGAAATAGTGAAGGCAGCAGAGAATCAAGTAGGTAAAAAGACCAGGGCTAGTAGAAATCCTTGGATAACAGAAGAGATACTGAATTTAATTGATGAAAGGATAAAATACAAAAATGCAGTAAATGAAGCAGGCAAAAAGGAACACAAAAGTCTCAAAAATAAGCTCGACAGGAAGTGTAAAACGGCTAAGCAGGGATGGCTACAGGACAAATGTAAGGATGTAGGCGCTTATCTCACGAGGGGTAAGATAGATACTGCCTACAGGAAAATTAAAGAGACCTTTGGAGAAAAGAGAACCATTTGCAAGAATACCAAGAGCTCAGATGGAAACCCAGTTCTAAGCAAAGAAGGGAAAGCAGAAAGGTGGAAGGAGTATATAGAGGATCTATACAGAGCCGATGTTCTTGGGGACAATATTATGGAAATGGAAGAGGATGTAGATGAAGATGAAATGGGAGATATGATACTGCGTGAAGAGTTTGACAGAGCACTGAAAGACCTAAGTCGAAACAAGGCCCCGGGAGTAGACAACATTCCATTAGAACTACTGACAACCTTGGGAGTGCCAGTCCTGACAAAACTCTACCATCTGGTGAGCAAGATGTATGAGACAGGCGAAATTCCCTCAGACTTCAAGAAGAATAAAATAATTCCAATCCCAAAGAAAGCAGGTGTTGACAGATGTGTAAATTACTGAACTATCAGTTTAATAAGTCACAGCTGCAAAATACTAACGCGAATTCTTTACAGACGAATGGAAAAACTGGTAGAAGCCGACCTCGGGGAAGATCAGTTTGGATTGAGTAGAAATGTTGGAACACGTGAGGCAATACTGACCCTACGACTTATCTTTGAAGAAAGATTAAGAAAAGACAAACCTACGTTTTCAGCATTTGTAGACTTAGAGAAAGCTTTTGGCAATAATGACTGGACTACCATCTTTCAAATTTTGAAGGTGGCAGGGTTAAAATACAGGGAGCGAAACCAGATGGCAGTTATAAGAGTCGATGGACATGAAAGGGAAACAGTGGTTGGGAAGCGAGTGAAACAGGGTTGTAGCCTCTCCCCGATGTTATTCAATCTCTATATTGAGCAAGCAGTGAAGGAAACAAAAGAAAAATTTGGAGTAGGTATTGTAATCCATGGAGAAAAAATAAAAACTTTGAGGTTCACCGATGACATTGTAATTCTGTCAGAGACAGCAAAGGACCTGGAAGAGCAGTTGAACGGAATGGATAGTGTCTTAAAAGGGGGATATAAGATGAACATTAACAAAAGCAAAACAAGGATAATGGAATGTAGTCGAATTAAATCGGGTGATGCTGAGGGAATTAGATTAGGAAATGAGACACTTAAAGTAGTAAAGGAGTTTTGTTACTTGGGGAGCAAAATAACTGATGGTGGTCAAAGTAGAGAGGATATAAGGTGTAGACTGGCAATGGCAAGGAAAGCGTTTCTGAAGAAGAGAAATTTCTTGACATCGAGTATTGATTTAAGTGCCAGGTACTCGTTTCTCAAAGTATTTGTGTGGAGTGTAGCCATGAATGGAAGTGAAACATGGACGATTAACAGTTTAGACACTAAGAGAATAGAAGCTTTCGAAATGTGGTGCTACAGAAGAATGCTGAAAATTACATGGGTAGATCAAATAACTAGTGAGGAGGTGTTGAATAGGATTGGGGATCGGAGGAGTTTGTGGCACAACTTGACAAGAAGAAGGGATCTGTTGGTAGGACATGTTCTGAGGCATCAAGGGATCACCAATTTAGTATTGGAGGGCTGCGTGGAAGATAAAAGTCGTAGAGAGAGACCAAGAGATGACTACACTAAGCAGATTCAGAAGGATGTGAGTTGCAGTAGGTACTGGGAGATGAAGGAGCTTGCACAGGATACAGTAGCATGGAGAGCTACATCAAACCAGTCTCAGGACTGAAGACCACAACATCACCGACATATGGTCCCTAGCCAAAGAGCTATCCAAAACACGTGATCTCACCCTTCAGTTACCACTACCACCCGAGGAACAAATTCCGTAAGAATCCCTTTTTTATACGTGGCCTTTTGGAACGTATTAGGTAGCGCGGAATGTCGGATGCGTACCGATAATTTAGTCCTTCACCCTTTGATGTGGTAACTGTATGACTGGTCAACAACAGGACAGAGCAAAGGAGCGCATATATACAGTATCTCTAAGCAGGAATAAAAAATATTTTAGGAGGTTACAGTATTGACTAATTCGAATAAATACGCCTATCGATAGTTATAAGTTTTTATAGGTAACAAATATACAGCCATAATTCAAATAAGGTATGCGTTTTCTATGGGATGAGTCCTTAACAATAAATAGAAGAAGTTTGTACATATTTTTGACTTGGCACAGAGACTTACATGTATACGTTTCTGTATGTTCTATTAATTTAAAGTTATGTGTGGCAGCACTACTCAATTCTCCTGTTGTCAGTTCCACTAACATTCATGTTAGAATGAAGTAGGAACGTTACAATGAGGTTGGGGGCTATTCTGTGTGAGATGACGCTAATTTTGATATGTTTTATTGGAATAAAGTCTATGTAATTGTTGATTACAGTACTTTTAACGAAAACTCTGTAACAGGGCATGAATATGATTAGTGTTCCCTAGTTTCTGAAGTTTGAAATAGGCAGGGCTGGAGCACGTTGAGTTCTCTTTTTGGTTCACAGTCGGTGGGACAGCATTATTGAAGTACTACTAAAGCATTTTTAAAGCTACATCTAAGAAAAATGGTATTTGAGTTCTCAGTTGGAAGTAAAGAAACAAGTAATTTAAATGTTTTTGGACATTCAACACGTAAGTGGATGAAGTAAAAGGGGATGAAAATTTTAATGAAAATAATTTGTTGTACTGTAACATATTTAAAGTTAAACCTATGAAAACTAGAATCTGCTTCTCAAGAAATATGTGTTATGAGATGACTGTTTTTGTGGAATTATTACCACAAGAACTCAAAAGGCAGGGTTAACGGAGACCTCCATCTTCAGCTACCAGACTCGGTTTTTGGTAGGAAGTAAATTCGGAAAATACCTTGTTTCTATGATCATAATTAACGTGAAAAGTTTAGAGGATGTTGCAATTTTCTAAATCATAAAAATTCGATTAAAGAAAAAAAAACATGAGCAGACCGTGAGGTATATGCGAATGAAGTACCAGTCACTGAGCTAGCTGCCGGCCGGAGTGGTCGAGCGGTTCTAGGCGCTACAGTCTGGAACCGCGCGACCACTAAGGTCACAGGTTCGAATCCTGCCTCGGACATGGATGTGTGTGATGTCCTTAGGTTAGTTGGGTTTAAGTGGTTCCAAGTTCTAGGGGACTGATGACTTCAGCAGTTAAGTCCCATAGTGCTCAGAGCCGTTTGAAGCATTAGAACTAAGCTAGCTATGGTATCAGTAATTAGCCAATTCAATGTAGTAACCATAAATTGCCAGAACAGCTAGTCAACTAACAAATCTCCTCCCCCCGCCACCGCTCCACATACTTTTACTTTTGTCCCGTTAATTTGTATTGTCTCTGTGAGTGCCTGTTGTTGATTTGTGTTCTGAGCAGTGGCGTTCAATGTTTACTAAGTTCCATTGAAGATTGCCCTTCTTTCCAAATTATAAGGCCCTCTTAAATTAGTGTAATACAGTATGACTATGTTCAGTTCTGGTTCTTCAGAATATGGTACTTAAGTGGGGCAATGGTAAGAACATCAAACGGAGATATAATATTTGAATTAGCTTCATATAGTTGTTGTGTCTCAAGAATACAAAAATCTTACACCAACCAAACAGATTGATGTTATGTGAAACACTTGCTGACTGCAGCACAGACATGCAAAGAACAATTCTTCAATATATTTGTTTAACACCATGAAAGAAACGAAGCCTATGCAGTATATGAAGTACCAACTTGGTAATTCTAGTCACGAGTGAAGTTAACTTCATAAACACAAAGGGAATCTGTCCCGCTGAATCATCTGCATCTACAGCCATACTCCGCTAGCCAACCGACTGTGTGTGGCGGGGGGTACTTTGAGTACCTCTATCGTTCCTCCCTTCTATTCCAGTCTCGTATTGTTCGTGGAAAGAAAGATTGTCGGTATGCCTCTGTGTGGGCTCTAATCTCTCTGATTTTATCCTCATGGTCTCTTCACGAGATATACGTAGGAGGGAGCAATATACTGCTTGACTCCTCGGTGAAGGTATGTTCTCGAAACTTCAACAAAAGCCCGTACCGAGCTATTGTGCGTCTCTCCTACAGAGTCTTCCACTGGAGATTATCTATCATCTCCGTAACGCTTTCGCGATTTCTAAATGATCCTGTAACGAAGCACACTGCTCTCCGTTGGATCTTCTCTCTCCCTTCTATCAACCCTATCTGGTACGGATCCCACACTGGTGAGCAATATTCAAGCAGCGGGTGAAAAAATGTACTGTAACCTACCCCCTTTGTTTTCGGATTGCATTTCCTTAGTATTCTTCCAATGAATCTCAGTCTGGCATCTGCTTTACCGACGATCAACTTTATATGATCATTCCATTTTAAATCACTCCTAATGCCTACTCCCAGATAATTTATAGAATTAACTGCTTCCAGTTGCTGACAGGAAAAAAGATTCTTTATCATTTAGATACAATATCTAAATGATAAAGAATCTTTTTTCCTATGTATTCGCAGCACACTGAGATTCAATTGCCATTTCCTACACTATGCGTCAATTCGTTGCAGATCCTCTTGCATTTCAGTACAATTTTCCATTGTTACAACCTCTCGATATACCACAGCATCATCTGCATAAAGCCTCAGTGAACTTCCAATGTTATGCACAAGTTCATTTATGTATATTGTGAATAGCAACGGTCCTACGACACTCCCCTGCGGCACACCTAAAATCACTCTTACTTCGGAAGACGTCTCTCCATTGAGAATGACATGGTGCTTTCTGTTATCTAGGAACTCTTCAATCTAATCACACAATTGGTCTGATAGTCCATATGCTCTTACTTTGTTCATTAAACGAATGTGGGGAACTGTATCAAACGCCTTGCGGAAGTCAAGAAACACGGCATCTACCTGGCAAGCCGTGTCTATGGACCTCTGAGTCTCGTGGACGAATAGCGCGAGCTGGGTTTCACACGATCGTCTGTTTCGAAACCCATTAGTCTCCAGAAAAGTCATTATACTTGAACATAATAAGTTCCAAAATTGTACAACTGATCGACGTTAGAGATATGTCTTTTTTTTTTTTTTTTGTCATCAGTCCCGCCACGAATTCCTTTCTTGTGCTAACCTACGTCCTCAATTGTTTGCTTGACGTATTCCAATCTCTGTCTTCCTCTACGTCTTCCTCTACAGTTTTTGCCCTCTATAGCTCCCTCTAGTACCATGGAAGTCATTCCCTCATGTCTTAGCAGATGTCCTATCATCCTGTCCCTTCTCCTTATCAGTGTTTTCCACATATTCCTTTCCTCTCCGATTCTGCGTAGAACCTCCCCATTCCTTATCTTATCAGTCCACCTAATTTTCAACATTCGTCTATAGCACCACATCTCAAATGCTTCGATTCTCTTCTGTTCCGGTTTTCCCACAGTCCATGTTTCACTACCATACAATTCTGTACTCCAGACGTACATCATCAGAAATTTCTTCCTCAAATTAAGGCCGGTATTAGATATTAGTAGACTTCTCTTGGCCAGAAATGCCTTTTTTGCCATAGCGAGTCTGCTTTTGATGTCCTCCTTGCTCCGTCCGTCATTGGTTATTTTACTGCCTAGGTAGCAGATTCCTTAACTTCATTGACTTCATGACCATCAATCCTGATGTTAAGTTTCTCACTGTTCTTATTTCTACTACTTCTCATTACCTTCGTCTTTCTCCGATTAACTCTCAAACCATACTGTGTACTCATTAGACTGTTCATTCCGTTCAGCAGATCATTTAATTCTTCTTCACTTTCACTCAGGATAGCAATGTCATCAGCGAATCGTATCATTGATATCCTTTCGCCTTGTATTTTAATTCCACTCCTGAACCTTTCTTTTATTCCCATCATTGCTTCCTCGATGTACAGATTGAAGAGTAGGGGCGAAAGGCTACAGCCTTGTCTTACACCCTTCTCAATACGAGCACTTCGTTCTTGATCGTCTACTCTTATTATTCCCTCTTCGTTGTTGTACATATTATATATGACCCGTCTCTCCCTATAGCTTACCCCTACTTTTTTCAGAATCTTGAACAGCTTGCACCAATTTATATTGACGAACGCTTTTTCCAGGTCAACAAACCCTATGAACGTGTCTTGATTTTTGTTGAGCCTTGCTTCCATTATTAGCGGTAACGTCAGAATTGCCTCTCTCGTCCCTTTACGTTTCCTAAAGCCAAACTGATCGTCACCTAGCGCATTCTCAATTTTCTTTTCCATTCTTCTGTATATTAGTCTTGTAAGCAGCTTCGATGCATGAGCTGTTAAACTGATTGTGCGATAATTTTCGCACTTGTCAGCTCTTGCCGTGTTCGGAATTGTGTGGATGGTGCTTTTCCGAAAGTCAGATGGTATGTCACCAGACTCATATATTCTACTCACCAACGTGAATAGTCGTTTTGTTGCCACTTCCCCCAATGATTTTAGAAATTCTGATGGAATGTTATCTATCCCTTCTGCCTTATTTGACCGTAAGTCCTCCAAAGCTCTTTTAAATTCCGATTCTAATACTGGATCCCCTATCTCTTCTAAATCGATTCCTGTTTCTTCTTCTATCACATCAGACAAATCTTCACCCTCGTAGAGGCTTTCAATGTATTCTTTCCACCTATCTGCTCTCTCCTCTGCATTTAACAGTGGAATTCCTGTTGCACTCTTAATGTTACCACCGTTGCTTTTAATGTCACCAAAGGTTGTTTTGACTTTCCTGTATGCTGAGTCTCTCCTTCCGCCAATTATATCTTTTTCGATGTCTTCACATTTTTCTGCAGCCATTTCGTCTTAGCTTCCCTGCACTTCCTATTTATTTCATTCCTCAGCGACTTGTATTTCTGTATTCCTGATTTTCCCGGAACATGTTTGTACTTCCTCCTTTCATCAATCAACTGAAGTATTTCTTCTGTTACTCATGGTTTCTTCGCAGCTACCTTCTTTGTACCTATGTTTTCCTTCCCAACTTCTGTGATGGTCCTTTTTAGAGACGTCCATTCCTCTTCAACTGTGTTGCCTACTGCGCTATTCGTTATTGCTGTGTCTATAGCGTTAGAGAACTTCAAACGTATCTCGTCATTCCTTATAACTTCCGTATCCCACTTCTTAGCGTATTGATTCTTCCTGACTAATGTCTTGAACTTCAGCCTACTCTTCATCACTACTATATTGTGATCTAAGTCTATATCTGCTCCTGGGTACGCCTTACAATCCGGTACCTGATTTCGGAATCTCTGTCTGACCATGATGTAATCTAATTGAAATCTTCCCGTATCTCCCGGCCTTTTCCAAGTATACCTCCTCCTCTTGTGATTCTTGAACAGGATATTCGCTATTACTAGCTGAAACTTGTTACAGAACTCAATTAGTCTTTCCCCTCTTTCATTCCTTGTCCCAAGCCCATATTGTCCTGTAACCTTTTCTT
This sequence comes from Schistocerca gregaria, assembly GCF_023897955.1. Lineage (NCBI taxonomy): Eukaryota > Metazoa > Arthropoda > Insecta > Orthoptera > Acrididae > Schistocerca > Schistocerca gregaria. The sequence goes on from NC_064923.1 coordinate 685,102,530, forward strand.
TTACTCCTTCCCCTACAACTGCATTCCAGTCGCCCATGACTATTAGATTTTCGTCCCCCTTTACATACTGCATTACACTTTCAATATCCTCATACACTTTCTCTATCTGTTCATCTTCAGCTTGCGACGTCGGTATGTATACCTGAACTATCGTTGTCGGTGTTGGTCTGCTGTCGATTCTGATTAGAACAACCCGGTCACTGAACTGTTCACAGTAACACACCCTCTGCCCTACCTTCCTATTCATAACGAATCCTACACCTATATAGCATTTTCTGCTGCTGTTGATATTACCCGATACTCATCTGACCAGAAATCCTTGTCTTCCTTCCACTTCACTTCACTGACCCCTACTATATCTACACTCCTGGAAATTGAAATAAGAACACCGTGAATTCATTGTCCCAGGAAGGGGAAACTTTATTGACACATTCCTGGGGTCAGATACATCACATGATCACACTGACAGAACCACAGGCACATAGACACAGGCAACAGAGCATGCACAATGTCGGCACTAGTACAGTGTATATCCACCCTTCGCAGCAATGCAGGCTGCTATTCTCCCATGGAGACGATCGTAGAGATGCTGGATGTAGTCCTGTGGAACGGCTTGCCATGCCATTTCTACCTGGCGCCTCAGTTGGACCAGCGTTCGTGCTGGACGTGCAGACCGCGTGAGACGACGCTTCATCCAGTCCCAAACATGCTCAATGGGGGACAGATCCGGAGATCTTGCTGGCCAGGGTAGTTGACTCACACCTTCTAGAGCACGTTGGGTGGCACGGGATACATGCGGACGTGCACTGTCCTGTTGGAACAGCAAGTTCTCTTGCCGGTCTAGGAATGGTAGAACGATGGGTTCGATGACGGTTTGGATGTACCGTGCACTATTCAGTGTCCCCTCGACGATCACCAGAGGTGTACGGCCGGTGTAGGAGATCGCTCCCCACACCATGATGCCGGGTGTTGGCCCTGTGTGCCTCGGTCGTATGCAGTCCTGATTGTGGCGCTCACCTGCACGCCGCCAAACACGGCCTAACGGTGTGCGGGACCGTAGCCCAGCTTCATGGAGACGGTTGCGAATGGTCCTCGCCGATACCCCAGGAGCAACAGTGTCCCTAATTTGCTGGGAAGTGGCGGTGCGGTCCCCTACGGCACTGCGTAGGATCCTACGGTCTTGGCGTGCATCCGTGCGTCGCTGCGGTCCGGTCCCAGGTCGACGGGCACGTGGACCTTCCGCCGACCACTGGCGACAACATCGATGTACTGTGGAGACCTCACGCCCCACGTGTTGAGCAATTCGGCGGTATGTCCACCCGGCCACCCGCATGCCCACTATACGCCCTCGCTCAAAGTCCGTCAACTGCACATACGGTTCACGTCCACGCTGTCGCGGCATGCTACCAGTGTTAAAGACTGCTATGGAGCTCCGTATGCCACGGCAAACTGTCTGACACTGACGGCGGCGGTGCACAAATGCTGCGCAGCTAGCGCCATTCGACGGCCAACACCGCGGTTCCTGGTGTGTCCGCTGTGCCGTGCGTGTGATCATTGCTTGTACAGCCCTCTCGCAGTGTCCGGAGCAAGTATGGTGGGTCTGACACACCGGTATCAATGTGTTCTTTTTTCCATTTCCAGGAGTGTAGATTGAGCCTTTGCATTTCCCTTTTCAGATTTTCCAGTTTCCTTACGACGTTCAAGCTTCTGACATTCCACGCCCCGACTTGCAGAACGCTATCCTTTCGCTGATTATGCAATATTTTTCTCATGGTAACCTCCCCCTTGGCAGTCCCCTCCCGGAGATCCGAATGGGGGATTATTCCGGAATCTTTTGCCAATGGAGAGACACTTCTTCAATTACAGGCCACATGTCCTATGGATACACGTTACGTGTCTTTAATGCAGTGGTTTCCATTGCCTTCTGCATCCTCATGTCGTTGATCATTGCTGATTCTTCCGCCTTTAGGGGCAATTTCCCACCCCTAGGACAAGAGAGTGCCCTGAACCTCTATCCGCTCCTCCGCCCTCTTTGACAAGGCCGTTGGCAGAATGAGGCTGACTTCTTATGCCGGAAGTCTTCGGCCTCCAGTGCTGGCTATTTATCAAAATTTTGGCAGTGGCGGGGATCTAACCCGGAACAGAAGATGTTTTGATTATGAATCAAAGACGCCACCCCTAGACCACGGGTACCATGTACATAGTCCTGCACATCTGTTCGACGCCCCTTCTTGAAAACTGGGATGACCTGTGCCCTTTTTCAATCCTTTGGAACGCTACGCTCTTCTAGAGACCACCGGTACACCGCTGCAAGAAAGGGGGGGCAAGTTACTTCACGTACTCTGTGTAAAATCGAACTAGTATCCCATCAGTCCAGCGGCCTTTCCTCTTTTGAGCGATTTTAATTGTTTTTCTATACCTCTGTCGTCTACTTCGATATCTACCATTTTGTCATCTGTGCAACAATCTAGAGAAGGAACTACAGCGCAGTCTTCCTCTGTGAAACAGCTTTGGAAAAAGACATTTAGTATTTCGGCCTTTAGCCTGGCATCCTTTGTTTCAGTACCATTTTGGTCACAGAGTGTGTGGACATTTTGTTTTGATCCACATACCGCTTTGACATCAGACCAAAATTTCTTAGGATTTTCTGCCAAGTCACTACACAGAACTTTACTTTCTAATTCACTGAACGCCTCTCGCATAGCCCTCCTCACACTACATTTCGCCTCGTGTAATTTTTGTTGCTCTGCAAGGCTTTGGCTTTGTTTATGTTTGCTGTAAAATTCCCTTTGCTTCCGCAGCAGTTTTCTAACTCGGTTGGTGTACCACGGTGGCTCTTTTCCATCTCTTACGATCTTGCTTGGCACATACTCATCTAACGCATATTGTACGATGGTTTTGAACTTTATCCACTGAACTTGAGACAAAACTTTTGTGTTGAGTACTGAAATCTGCTTTTTGTCACTTTTGCTAAACATAAACATCTTCCTACCTTTTTTAATGTTTCTATTTACGGCTGAAATCATCGATGCAGTATCCCGTAAATGAGATCTCAAGATCTTGTCACGACACCTGACTGCACTTAAACCTTGCCGATTCAACTGTACTGTTCCATGAATAGGGTGTGAGTGGAAAACAATCCCTGCCGACACCATTGGGAATCCTCCTTGATATCGGTCTCTTTCCACAATGTTTGGGTCCCGAAGTCGTGTTCCAAGTTCCTTCCAGATGCGAATCCATCGAGAATCACTTTCCACACTAGATGCTCATGTGCGACCGCTAGGTGACATGTTGATCACTTCTGTGAAGACGCGTCAGAGGTAGACGCTCAGCAGGTCTCCGATAATATTTTCCCGGTCTCTGAGCATTGGGAAATGTTTACCTGCGGGTGGCTAACCTATTCACGCAACTTCTTACAATATTTCTTATAAAGTATTTGTTATTGTATGAATGAAGTGACCGAAAAGTAATTAAAGTTTATAGGGATATTTCGAATGCCCTTTTCATGTAAAAGAGAAACTGGAGTGTAATATTATACGACCATAGAAATATTGGCTCGGAACTTGGCATGGTGGTTTGTAAATATTAAATGTTATGAGTTAAGACTGCGCGTGGATACACACTTGCAAAACTGTTGTTTATCTCTTAATTATAAGTTGGTATTTTAAGAAATGCGGCACTATGAAGCTTTTTGAACAGCACCATTCATGAACTCAGCCATAGAAGGATGTTTATATAGGCCATTATCCAAAAATAACAATTTGTTACTTTTTGTTCATTAGGTTAAATTACTTCTTGCTCAGCAGGGAGGTCTGAATAGCCGCACTTCCCCCCTCCCCCCAAACACCAACTGTAAAATTTGTGCATCTAGAATTCAGGCTGTTATTAAATGTCTTTAACACAAAAATAAGGCAGAAAATTTGTTGCTTGTTGGGTTGCGGTCTAAACTTTATTCGTTAAAGGTTATGTTACTCGCGCAAGTTCCCTCGCAATGATCAGTAATCTATAAAAAGTATCTTAATTATTACAGTTCCCACCATAGCTACTTAAGAAATGGGATTGTTATTCCGTTCGTGTTCGAAATGTTCATGATAACGGAGTACGAGTATAAATACATCACAATAAATATTCCTCTTCACCTTGACGACTGAAAAAATATCGTACAAACATTGAAAAGTTTTGAGGTGAACTGTTTAGTACAGTTCTGAACCGTGGAAAGAGAAGCAATTGTGTACTGTTGGTTTCATGTTTATAGCTACTGATATTGACATACGCTTACAAATACACAACTAAGCTCCAGGTTCTGGTTCACAGTTGTATCTGCGGCAATTTATGGCTCATTTTTTCTTCGTTCGTGGTCCATGGAAATCTAAACGCGTAGAAAACATTTTTTGCAATGGTGACTGCGGTTCACAGCTGAGCAGCCACTCCTGTTTGCGACGAAGTCTTCAATATATTTTATCAGAAATCTCCACTCAAATTCTGACTCATATGAAATGAAATGATCGTGGTATTTATTCAAATCAAATGGTTCAAATGGCTCTAAGCACTATAGGATTTAACATCTGCGGTTATCAGTCCCCTAGACTTACAACTACATAAACCTAACAAAACCTAAGGACATCACACACATCCATGCCCGAGGCAGGATTCGAACCTGTGACCGTAGCAGCAGCGCGGTTCCGGGCTGAAGCGCCTAGTACCTGTCGACCACAGCGGCCGGCTGTGGTATTTATTGGCCGGGATACACCCTTCGGGGTTCGGCCGCTGCATTGTAAATGTTTCTAGTTGACGCCACTTTGGTGACCTGCGTGTCAATGACGATCAAAAGATGATGAAGTCCTCTGCGGAAAATCGAACCTGGGCCCCCTTGCGTGCTAGGCAGTAACGCTACCGCTGCGCTACGGAGGCGGACCCTGACTCATATGTAAACAAGTTTGAATATACTTCGCTTTGAGGAAAATATGGCGGAAGGTTCAGCTCAGACCATGGGAGTCTCAGCCATGGCTTTTATGTCACAGCACGTGACGCTGCAGGTCTTACGAGTGCCAGCAGCCATCTCTGGCGGGGAGCGAGTAACTATTTCAGACGAGTTTAACAATTCTTAACTGCGCATTTAAATGCATGCAAGCTCTCTGTAGAACATAACAAAGTTAAGACCTCTATTGACTACATTCTCACTTACATAGTGATCTCTCGTGAGCCCTGCCCGTAGCCAGGCATTTGCGAAGTGTGTAGGACAAGCCAACTAGTGTGACGTCACAAGTTCGTTCTGGGGCCCGTATTTTCCGTTGTCCCCGTTTGGTACTGTATCTTTTTTCAACCGAGAAACGATGTACGGTAAAAAAGCAATTGCTCAAAGAGTCAGAAATGTTATGTGTCCACTAATGAACACAGCTCCAGCGTCTTCAAAAGGAAGTTGCTCCCTAACATAGGCCATAAGAATCTATGTTCTTTGAAGTTTTCCCGGTAGTTCGAATATTCTATCAACTTCGGGGCGTGCAACTCGGGTATTAATATTTCTCCTTATATTTGCTACCAGCGATGCGCTGCCAGTGACTCATCTAGGAGATAGCTCTAAGGTTATCGAGCAAGATACAGCAAAAATAAACCATCCTATCCTGGATGCAGGCCGGAAGGTGATGGAAAATACTACATGCACTGGAGTCTCAACTAGCCGCAGATCCAAGGGAGGGCGACCACAGGTTATTTATTCACTCCTCCTCCCCCTCCTCCAAGTTAGAGCTGGCACTCACATCCCAGTTTTAATGTGTCACACATGCCAACGGTTACTACAATAGTAGCAAAAATACATAAAATGTTTTAATGTAATATTATTAATAATAATTTGTTTACATCTGTCCTTAGTATATCGCTTTAGCACAACTTCCATGATATTGTAGCTCATGCAATTCCAGCCTCTGCAATGTATTTATCTGAAAATTTAAGAAGTACATATATATCTAAAAATTGATGTTTCAAGAACTATGATAGGAACAAAATCTCACAGCCTGAATTGCCGAGCGGTTCTAGGCGCTACAGTCTGGAACCGCACGACCGCTACGGTCGCTGGTTCGAATCCTGCCTCGGGCATGGATGCCAGTTAGGTTTAAGTAGTTCTAAGTTCTAGGGGACTGATGACCAGAGAAGCTAAGTCCCATGCTGCTCAGAGCCATTTGAACCATTCGAAAATCTCAACTCTGACAGCATAAAAAATTCCACAACTTTAAAATGAAGTGTACTTTACCCATTATCAGTGTTCTCTTACCATATTTCATACGCACGTACCTCCATAGCGAGAAATGGGCAGTGTAATAAAATAAGAGGAATCAGAGCTTGCGCGGAAAGATTAACCGTTCGTTTTTTCCGCACACTCTTCAAGAGTGGAACGCCAAAGATAAAGTGTGAAGGTGATTCGATGTAACCTCTTCCAAGCACTTACGTATGAATTGCTTAGCAGATGCAGATGTAGATGTAGCATTTCAGTTCTGAACATAGATCTGCAGACATACGTGCAAACGAAGGGAGCACTGTTTATTTTGGGCATTTGCGACTACATTCGGAAAGTCAGTCTTCGTATTACACTGCCTTGCAAAAAAACTGAAGCACCAGAAGGCATGGTCGATCGTCAGTTTCACTTTGCACAGGTACACCCATCGGCGGGTATCCGAACGATTAGTGTTGCCGTTTTCTTTGACAGGTAGAACTTCACCAGACAGCATTAGTGTTGTTCGTGTTTGTGTTGGTCTGAGGTCTTGGGCAGTTTATAAGAAATGTTGAACACCGTCAGTTGCTGAGCGACCACCGTGAATGAAACGAAGATATCTCTACCTGTGTGAGAAAGCGCTATCAGCAGCTGACATAGCTTGACAGGGGCCTCATCGTGGGTTTCCAATTATCCAGTTGGTCGAATCGTGCTATATCCCGGAGGATTCCGTGGTATTCGGATGTTAAAGTGACTCGTTTTTGGACTGCATGGGAACATTAATGCAGGTATACTCGTCGTCAAGGTTCCTGTTGACCAAATCTGACCGCGAAGAAGGAGAAGCGGCGTATCCTGCACCAAGCACGCCGTAACCCCTTCACATTACGACCGGCAGTTCGAGATCAAGTAATGGACTTACTGCAGCATTCTGTGTCATCCTTCACCACTGGTGGGAGGCGAGGAGCAGCCGATGTAGAGAATTACCGTCCCCAGAGTAGGCTGCCATTAAAATCACAACACAACTGGCGGGATTTCGAGTGGTGCCATGACTGAGAAGTATGTTCTGCTGATGAATGGCATCGCATTGTATTTAGCGATCAATCGCGGTTCTGCACTATCCAGATGACGATCACTGGCGAGTGCAGAGTCGACTTAGAGAAAGTCCCATTCTTCAAATGGCCAAATGTGTGTGAATTCCTAAGGGACCAAACTGCTGAGGTCATCGGTCCCTAGACTTACACACTACTTGAACTAACTTACACTAACTTATGCTAAGCACAAGACACACACCCATTCCCGAGGGAGAACTCGAGCCTCTGGCGGGAGGGGCCGCGCAAACCGTGACATGGCGCCTCAAGCCGCGCTGCAGTCCCATTCTTCCAACGTTTTGAGGGGCACAACAGTGTTACTACTGGCGCCATGTTGTCTGGAGCCATGGTGTATGGAGGCTACGCTGTAGTGACTGAGGGAACTCTGACAGCACAGTGGCACATCTCAGACATATTGTGTCATCATGTGTTAGCACATTTCGGACATCTTGCGTCGTCATGTGTTCTCTGGCATGCGTGAGAGGTGGCATGCCTTTACGATGCGCGCAGTGGCTTGCCCTCTCTCATATTTATATCTTACTCTCAGTAATCCGATTTGGGGAAGTATAGCCGAGTATGGTCATTACAAGGCTAGTATTGAGAACTCAGTAGATATGAATATTTTCCTCTCTAATTGTATGCGGTGAAAAGTTGCTATTCCTTCACATGATGACTTCCCATGCAGCGTCTCTCGTCACCCAGGTGGTCCAGTGACAGGCGGGTTCTGCTTATCTTGAAAGGGTTATGCCAATGAGTGTGAGGGAGTCGAGTGGATGCTGTCCAGACGGCGACATTGTCATAAGAGTGGGGGCGACACGCCCACTGGGGCCTGAAGGAGCGCCTGGGGTTAGAGATTTCGTCACTTCGCAGAAACTTAGTGAGAACACTTTCTGATGAGTTACCAGCGAGGCGTGGGAATGACTTGTATTCCCAGGAAGTCTTGGCGGGCAAATTCCCGCTTTTCTGTAATCTCGGTGGGCAAATTCCCGCGTTTTCTGCAAAATCATAACTGTGATTGGCTTGCCCAGGGGATATCCCCGTAATGTAGCAAAATCGGCGCAGAAAAAAGCGGCCTATGTTTTCCGTCTTGAGCAGTTTTGGCTAAAGTTGACTGTATCGGAGTTACTGTGAGACTTCGCTTGTTAAAATCAATCACTGTACAGTGAGTTACTGTATGGCGAGCCTTCTACGTCTCCCTCAGAGGGGCATTTGTAATACTAGGAAGTCTTTAGTCTGGAAAAACCAGACCAGGATAATTTGTTTCGGGCTATACTCGCGACATTATCATCACCACGAAGCGAAGTCGAAGCAACCAGCCATCGCCTCCGGTACGCCAGATTGTGTCCTTGCAGTTACGAAGACACCTTAGTAATGTGTGTCCACATTCGTCACTTCGCAGAAACTTAGTGAGAACACTTTCTGATGAGTTACCAGCGAGGCGTGGGAATGACTTGTATTCCCAGGAAGTCTTGGCGGGCAAATTCCCGCTTTTCTGCAATCTCGGTGGGCAAATTCCCGCGTTTTCTGCAAAATCATAACTGTGATTGGATTGCCCAGGGGATATCCCCGTAATGTAGCAAAATCGGCGCAGAAAAAAGCGGCCTATGTTTTCCGTCTTGAGCAGTTTTGGCTAAAGTTGACTGTATCGGAGTTACTGTGAGACTTCGCTTGTTAAAATCAATCACTGTACAGTGAGTTACTGTATGGCGAGCCTTCTACGTCTCCCTCAGAGGGGCATTTGTAATACTAGGAAGTCTTTAGTCTGGAAAAACCAGACCAGGATAATTTGTTTCGGGCTATACTCGCGACATTATCATCACCAAGAAGCGAAGTGGAAGCAACCAGCCATCGCCTCCGGTACGCCAGATTGTGTCCTTGCAGTTACGAAGACACCTTAGTAATGTGTGTCCACATGCAATTTTGCTATGTGATAATCAGAGCTCAGCAGAGAGCGCCTGTTCCTGTCTTTTCTAACGTGGGTCTGTCTTGAGTGTTCATTGTATGAGTTCTCACTACTGTAGCAGCAGTTAATGTTGGATTGGCTGGGTGTGTCTCTTAAGATTTTTGTGCAAGGAATTGGCTCCACATACCACTTGGACATAAATGTCACATGCTAGTTTATGGACAACTTCACCGTCACAGCATTTATTTGAGTATCGAATTTGAAGTATTGTAAATGTTTCATGTGTTTTGTTTATTATTTTGAGTTTAGCCACAATAAATCAAATTGTTATTTTGGACAGAACTTGCATTCTGTAGATCGGTAGAGCAACCCTTTCATTTCTCACCACGTTAATGAAACTTTTTTTTATCAATTTAATTTCTATCAAATTAAATTATTGGAGGTGCAAAACTCTTTTCTACTCCACTTGCAAGGTCGATTGCAGTCAGTTCGCCTTTCTTCTTAATCCACATGCAACAGCAAAAGTCGGAGTTAGAAAAAGGGGAGGGGGGGGGGTTAGCGCATCACTTCCACATGAAGATTCTAGAAGACTTTAGCTTTAAATTCACTGCTAGCCCCAGTACCTCGCATGGGGTAGTATCGTAGTGCTATTTTGCGATAGTGCTCGTCCACACATGGCACTTGTCTGTATGAGGCGTTTGCGTATGATGTTAACGTACTCCCGTGGCCACCAAGATCTCCTGATCTGTCCTCGATACAACATGTACTGGACCAACTTGGACGTCAACTCCATCCCAGTGCCAGTATCCTGCTGTGAGTTTTTTTTGCTTCAGGAGAAGATTCAATGGGTTTATGACATCTTCCCCAACCAAACCAATCTAGAGGGGATACAGCTTCATGCTGATAAGTGTGCTCATACTACCAAGATCTTTGATTCAATTTTGCAGTCAGTGAAATAACGTCCAAGTACCCTCCCATTTCTTTTCCTCCTCCACATGTGGGAGCTGCACTCTGAAGGGGTCTTGATTTACACAGTTTCATGTGGTTTCGCAGTTGTGCCTATGGGACTTGAATTTGCTATCGGCAGTAGGTGCCGCCACCATGTGAACGTTCACCGTAACCTGAGCCCTCTGCTCGTCGTCCAGTGACTAGCGTTGCTGCCGCTGGATCATGGGGTCCCGGGTTGGGGATTCTCGCTCCCTGGGGACTGGGTGTTTGTGTTGTTCTCATCATTTCATCATCAACATCATCTTCATCATTCGTGAGAGTGGCTAGATGGGACTGAGTAAAAAATTGGATTGTGTAAAATTAGGGGCTTGGTACGGGCGCCACACAAACCACAAATCATCACCATTAACCCCCCCCCCCCCCAAGCTCATCGGAGCGGTGACGTCACCAGTGCAGACGTTGACCCCATTCTGCGACACCATTATGCAATTACCAACCAATCACAAGTCGTCTTCGGGCTGTACAAGGCCACCACAGCAGCAGTTTAGACAGTCAATTGCTCCTGACGATGAAGGTAATTGTCGAAAGCTCGAGATTTTACCCTAAATTGACGCATCAAGAAGTCCGAGAATGTTTTATACTTCAAACAGCAGTGCTGTGCCGAAAGACATTGTTCTCATTCACCTGACTCGAATGTTCTGCGCAGACGATCAGGGCACAAGCAACTATGTGGTTAAGAAACTGAGAAATATCCTGTGTGAAACATAGCTTGTAGTTTTCTAAAATTACTTAGCGTTTTCGAGATTCTTATTTTAGATGACAGTGGAGAGTATTGTACACACTGGAACACTTTCAGACTTTCACCTCCAGCCAAGAATGTAGTAGAAGTTGAATATGTTGACATATTCCATTTTAAAATTATAGCATTCACTTTATGTGTGCTGCAGTATTTTTCTGAAAGTACTAAAATTACTCCAGAAAAGTAAGGTTGAAAAACTGTTCCAAGGTACAACATGGTCATGTACAAACATTCTAATGAAATTTAAAACTGCTACGGTCGACAAAATGTTGTCAATACTGTATTTAATAGTCTACGTATTACATTATTATTCTAGTGAACACTAATAATCAGTAAGTGAAATCTAATAAGTATTGTCAAAATCCAGTTAAAAGTTAAAAATATTCTGAAACAGATGCTGTTTACAACTAACACACATTTACACTTTCAAGACACGCAAAATCGTTAAGACGTAAAAGAAACTAAGTTCTTTTGCAAATATCGTGTTTTACACGATAGAAAACCTCTACCGTTTCAAGGTACAAGATGAACCGAGGAAGTATAGCTTAAGCGTCCACACGTTATGAAACTAGTTTTCATAATACGAGGTCTGCTCAAAAGATTCCGAAACATTCGTAATTTCGTGCCAACGGGTTTGGGAGCGATATGCTGTTGGCATCCATGCACATGCTCGCGTTTAATATGTAACTACCGGAAGTTTCATTGTTGTGTGTCTGTTAGTTATTGTTCAGTGCTGTATTGAGTAGAACGTTGTGCCACACAGTTTGCGAATTTCGAGACGGCAAGTTAGAGGAGCAATGTATCTTCATTAAATTTTGCGTAGAACTCAAGAAAATCTTCACAGATATACACCAAATGATGCAGAAGCCCTATGGTGATGAGTGCTTAAGCTGTACTCGGAGTTACGAATTGTTCACACAGTTTGAAAATGGCCTCACGGAAGTTAAAGCTGACCCTCCTTCAGGACGCCCTTCGACGTCTACCGACGACGGTCGCGTCAGGAACGCAATGAAATTGTGCGTGCTAGTCGAAGACTGACTGTCCGAGAGATTGCACAAGAATGTAACATTTCGCGTGGATTATGCCATGGAATCCTGGCACAACAATTTGGAATGCATCGTATTGCCGCCAAGTTCATCCCACGGCTCATGAGTCAAGGCCGGGAAGAACTTCGCCTCGCAATCTGTGAATAGCTTTTGGATCGCGTAAATGAGAACGAGATGTTCCTTGAGAGAATCTTAACTGTTGATGAGACTTGGGTCTATGATGTTGAGACAATGCTCAACCTTTTCAGTGGGTGGGGAAAGGTTGTCCGAGACCAAAAAAGCTCGCCAGATCAGGTCAAATGCCAAAGCCATACTGACAGTTTTCTTTGACTTTGAAGGATTAGTTCATCATGAATTCATGCCAGAGGGACAAACTATTAACCGATGGTACAGTCGAGACCTGTTGCGACGCCTGCGAGAAAATGTGAAAAGGAAACGGCCTGAAATGTGGCGAGACAATTCAAGGCTCTTGTGTCACGATAACGCACCCGCACGCTCATCCCTGTTTGTGCGTACCTATTGCACAAAAAATGAAATCACTGTAGTACCTCAGTCTCCGTACTCTCCAGACGTGGCCCCTGGGGACCTTTTTTTTATTTCCAACGTTGAAAGGACGTAGATCTGCAACCATAGATGAGATAAAAGAAAATTCACAAACGGTTCTTCGCACGATCCAGAAAGAGACGTACCAGGACTGCTTCCGTATGTAGAAACGGCGTTGGGAGCGATGTATCAGTTTTGGAGGAGAGCTTTTCGAAGGAGACCATGCACAATAAATAAAAAGCAAGAGAAGAAAAAATTTTTGTACAGTGCATCAGAGTTTTTTGAATAGACCTCGTATACAGAATTTTACTCGTCATAAAACTCTGAAACTGAAGAATTAACGTCCTCAAAATGGCTTTAACATATTACAGAACAATAAAAAATGTGGAACTCATAATATTTACAAACGGTGCACGAGACACAGCTTCTTATCTCAGGACAAGAAAGCGGCAGGACATGCCCAGTAATTGCTTATGATGGTTTCTAGTGTGGATACCTTTTTGATTTTATAATCAGTAGCTAAGCTGAAACACTGATCAGAAAATATCATTTGTTCCTAGGTGCACCATCATATAGGTACAACCCCCTCCACTACTTTATTCTCAGAAGGTTATTTCTGAAACTGATACAGTACGTAAAAATATAAACGCTTTTACTCAATTGATTTTAGGAGGGCAAGGCTCCCTTGCCCTCTCCTCCCCCCTTCTCGCCACACTGAAGTGTTTCCTATTATTCTTATTATCTTCCTATTATCTAATTGATGTCGGTAATGATTCATTATACAAGATGGGTAATGAGTGAAGGTCGATGGCAGCATGTCATGACTTCACACAAATACAGGATGCTTTTCGATCGGTACCCCTGGGACTGCACGACACAAGTCTTTACTCCTCACCTGGGCCCATCAACACCGACATTGGACTATTGATGACTGGAAACTAGGTTGACTGGTCGGACGAGTCTCGTTTCAAATTGTATCGAGCGGATGGACGTGTACGAGTACGGAGACAACCTCATGAATCCATGGACCCTGCATATCAGCACGGGACTGTTCAAGCTGGTGGAGGCTCTGTAACGGTGTTGAGCGTGTGCAGTTGGAGTGATATGGGACCCCTGACACGTCTAGATACGACTCTGACAGGTGACACGTACGTAAGCATCCTGTCTGATCATCTGCATCCATTCATGTACATTGTGCACTCCGACGGACTTGGGCAGTTACAGCAGGACATTGCGACACCCCACACGTGCTGAATTATTGCAGAGTGGCTCCAGGAACACTCTTCTGACTTTAAACACTTCCACTGGCCACCAAACGCCCCAGACATGAACATTATTGAGTATATCTGGGATGCCTTTTAACGTGTTGTTCGGAAGAGATCTCCAACCCCCTCGTACTCTTACGGATTATTGACAGCCCTACAGGATTCATCGTGTCAGTTCCCTTCAGCATAACTTCAGACATTAGTCTAGCCCATGCCATATCGTGCTGCGGCACTTCTGCGTCCTCGCGATGGTCCCACACGATATTAGGCAGATGTACCAGTTTCTTTGGCTCTTCAGTGCACAATCGTCACCCTGTGCTATCTGAAATGGCATTATCATGACGTTACGCATACATATTTTCCCGCAGATAGCACCGCGAGCCCAATCCTAGTTTAGAATATGGTCTTAAAATAACAGTATTTAAATGAAGCTGCAAGCAACGGAAGTTACTTTATATCCTGAAGCATTAGCGAAGTGATTGACGAAAACGCGCCAAATTGTGAAAAGGAGTATACTCATGAAGAATAAGCGAAATGTTTACGAGTACATTTATCTTTGAGTCGATCTGGCTTTTATCTTTGTGTGTGTACTGATCGTCGGTAAACTGTTATTGACGAAAACGCGCTGAGAGATTAAAAACTGATCTGTCTGATATTAAACGTTTTTATTAAAGTCTGAATGACGACAGTGCTCAAGCATCTTATTATGTCGGACGAATGAAACTGTAAACGCATTTTCACATGTACGGTAGAGTTTGTGAGTCACAGAGTTTATACCGTTTCCTAAGACTATTTATTGCCCCATATTTCGCGGATTTTTGCTCGCCACACTCATCCACGCACCGTGACCAAACTCCCTTAATAACAGCAACACACCGACAGCTATCGATCACTACGAGTGGGTTGCAGTGGGTGGCCATGGAGAAAAGTCTGTCAGTACAATGACACACAGCCTTTTATATGTACGTATAGATATAGACTATGTGTGTCTGATACGTTATTGCTTTCGAACATTTATGCTGGACAGCCTGTTCCCTGGCCTGGTGCATTCCAGTTTTGGGAAAACGTCCTGATGTTGGATCATAACAAGGCAATGTTGGAGTTAATGCAAGAAAAGTTTCGATGAGCTGCGCTGTATGGTGCTATCTAAAGGGATTGTCCATGATCAATGAGGGTTACCTCCATGACGCGAGTGTTGATTTATGTCAAAATCATGTATCTGTTAACATCTAATTAATATCGCCTCTTGGGGAAGCCTCTCCAGTGTATATCCCATCGAGAGTCTGGAGGTTACGCCACAACTCTACCCTAATCCCCCTTCCCTGGATTTGCACCTGGTTCCCAGCTGCTAACAGTCACATGTTTGAGTATCGTTTCCCGACTTTAAAAAACAATTGCAGAAAGGTTCCACGAGCATTAATAAAAAATACCGCACCATTACACAGATTTCAAAAGTAGTCAGTCTCTTATATCGAGGTATATCCCGTGAACTCTTCTAGCTTTTTTCTTTTTTTTTTTTAAATTCGTTCCTCTTGCGGTGCCATTCATTTATCCTCCGTAGTCCCTTAGGCTGCCTCTGTCCGTTATTCTGGAAGCTGCAGTTTCATGTACCTTACTTACGTCTGGCCAGGCTGCCACGCGGGTATGTGGGTCACATAGTTGACGGAGTAACATGTGGAGATCAAAGCGCCCCCGGCATTAACAGCCTCAGCCGGGCGCTGACAAACCTCGTTCCCGAGGCTTTCGGTCGCGCCCCCACCCGCACCCTGCCGCGGCTACAGCGCGGGGAGCCATTAGGCGGCGGTAGTTCCGGCGGAGGCTGAGGCGCGGCGCGCAGATCGATAGGACTGTGGCGCGGCGTGGCGGCCACGTGCCAGCCTGGCTGCCTCACGCTGACTGGCACGTGACCAACGGCCTGATCACGCTCGCCGGCAGGTGCCTCGCTCTGAAATGAAGCCGCGTGTTTCGCACCCCCACCCCTCACCCTCAACCCTTAGCTGCTGCCGAGCTAAATGGCACGCCGTCTTCCATCTACGTGTTTCCTTCTGCTTGACAGTACAGCATATCTGCATATATTACAGGCGGACGACAATATGATTCTAATCGCATTTACTATAGATGAGTTAAGTAATAACTGCGTCGCCGTGGTTGTCTGGCGGGTAGAGCACTGAATTCTGGCCACGGAGGTCCCGGGTTCAAACCTCGGTAGGACGGGGATTTTCCTGTTTCCAGTCAGACCAGGACGGCTTCACACCCTAGCGCCATAGTTTGTTTCTCTTATTTTGAATCTTAAGCGTTCTTACTGGACCGATGCTGCCCGACACGAATTCCTCTATTATGTCAACTTTTCATCTCAGAGAGAGTGGGTCTTGGCACCATATTCCGTGAATTATTTGTTGGATAGAATCCTATAATCCTATCTCTGACTTCCCCAACAGTTTTTACCCTCTACAGTTCTCTCTAGTAACACGGAAGCTATGTCCTGATGCCTTAACAGATGTACTACCATCCTGTCCCTTCTTCTTGTCAGTGTTTTCCTTATCTTATGCGCCGAACCTCCTCGTTCCTAACCTTACCAGTCCCTCTGTAGCACAACATCTCATATGTTTAGATTCTCTGTTCCAGTTTTCCCACAATCCTTAATCCACAACCATACAATGCTATGCTCCAAATGTAGTCTCAGAAATTTCATCCTCAAATTACGGCCTATGTTCGATACTTGTAGGCTTTCCTTGGCCAGGAATTCCTTTTTTGCCTGTACTAGTCAGCTTTTTATGTTCTCTTTACTTCGTCTGTCATGGTTTCCTTTCTGTTAAGGTAGCAAAATTCCTTGACTTCGTCTGCTTCGTGAACAACAATTTGGATAAGTTTCTCGCTATTCTCATTTATGTTCTCCTTGTTACTTCCGTCATACTTCGATTGTCAGTCCTTATACTGTACTACACACATTATTCATTCCATTCAACATGCTCTGTAATTCTACTCATCTTCACTGGAGTTACCCTTGTCATCCTCAAATCTTACTATTGATAACTTTCCATCCTGAATTTTGCTCCCACACTTTGACTCTTTCTTTTATTTCCGACATTGGATCTTCGATGCAAGAGAGTGAACAATAAAACATTAAAATTACTACTCCATGAAAATGACGTGCTACAGACGCAAAATTTAACCGACAGGAAGAAGATGCTGAGATATGCAAATGATTAGCTTTTGAGAGCATTCACACAAGGTTGGCGCCGGTGCCGACACCTACAACGTGCTGACATGAAGAAAGTTTCCAACCGATTTCTCATACACAAACAGCAGTTGACCAGCGTTGCGTAGTGAAACGTTGTTGTGGTGTCTCGTGTAAGGAGGAGAAATGCGTACCATCACGTTTCCGACTTTGATAAAGGTCGGATTGTAGAATATAGCGATTGCGGTTTATCGTATCGCGATATTGCTGCTCGCGTTGGTCGAGATCCAATGACTGTTAGCAGAATATGGAATCGGTGGGTTCAGGAGGGTAATACGGAACGCCGTGCTGGATCCCAATGGCATCGTATCACTAGCAGTCGTAGATGACAGGCATCTTATCTGCATGGCTGTAACGGATCGTGCAGCCACGTCTCGAGCCCTGAAACATCAGACAAGGACGTTTGCAGAACAACAACCATATGCACGAACAGTTCGACGACGTTTGCAGCAGCATGGACTATCAGCTCGGAGACATGGCTGCGGTTACCCTTGACGCTGCATCACAGACAGGAGCGCCTGCGATGGTGTACTCAACGACGAACCTGGGTGCACGAATGGCAAAACGTCATTTTTCGGATGAGTCCAGGTTCTGTTTACAGCATAATGGTGGTCGCATCCGTGTTTGGCGACATCGCGGTAAATGCACATTGGAAGCGTGTATTCGTCATCGCCATACTGGCGTATCACCCGGCGTGATGGTATGGGGTGCTATTGGTTACACGTCTCTGTCACCTCTTGTTCGTATTGACGGCACTTTGAACATTTCAGCTGTGTTACGACCCGTGGCTCTATACTTCATTCGATCCCTGCGAAACTCTACATTTCAGATGCACGACCGCATGTTGCAGGTCCTTTGCAGGCCTTTTTGGATACAGAAAATGTTCGACTGCTGCCCTGGCCAGCACATTCTCCAGATCTCTCACCAACTGAAAACGTCTGGTCCATGTTGGCCGAGCAACTAGCTCGTCACAATACGCCAGTTACTACTATTGATGAAATGTGGTATCGTGTTGAAGCTATACTTGTAAGCGCCATCCAACCTCTGTTTGACTCAATGCCCAGGCGTATCAAGGCCGTTATTACGGCCAGAGGTGATTGTTCTGGGTACTGATTTCTCAGGATCTATGCACCCAAACTGTGTGAAAATGTAATCACATGTCAGTTCTAGTACATCAGATATCTTCACTTTTACTGCGTACAGTAATTTTCAGACTTACAGAAGAGCCTACCCTGTAATCGTAGCAGTTGCCGATCAAACGTAACAGCTTTGGATCGGCAATGTTGGATCGACAACTGCTGAGGTTATAAGATAGCACTCCGTCTTCAGACCATATATGCCCCATCGTAACCATCCGACCGCCGTGTCATCCTCAGCTGAGGATGCGGATAGGAGGGGCGTGGGGTCAGTACATCGCTCTCGCAGTCGTTATGATGGTTTTCTTTGACTGGAGCCGCTACTCGTCGGTCGAGTAGTTCCTCAATTGGCATCTGGAGGCTGAGTGCACCCCGAAAAATGGCAACAGCGCATGGCGGCCCAGATGGTCACCCATCCAAGTGCCGACCACACACGACAGCCCTTAACTGCGGTGATCTGACGGGAACCGGTGTATCCACTGCGGCATGGCCGTTGCCTTATAAGATAGGCTCTTCTGTAAATTTAAAAATTATTGTATGCAATGAAAGTGAAGATATCTGTTGTAAGTAATCATCACAATGCGATACTGCCATTTATTCAAAGCATATTTCTAATCTGAGCATTGGGTTCTTGGTCTTCCAGTCGTATTGTCTCCTCTTAGTTCTTGTACAGAATGTTCAGTATATTACCCGTCTCCCCCTATACCTTACTTCTACTTTTCTCATAATTTCGAACATCGTGCACCATTTATCGCGTCGAACGCTTTTTCCAGGTGAACAAATCCTACGAACGTCTCTCGATTTCTTTTCAGGGTACTCAACGTCAATATTGCTTCTCTAGTGGCACTCCTTTTCTAAAGAGAAACTAGTCGTTATGTAATAGATACTCAGTTTTCTTTTCCATTCTTCTGTATGTTATTCTGAATCTGCATCTGCTCAGGGCCAACCTTAAAATCCAATATCTAAATTCGGAATCTCTGACCTTGATGTAATCCAGCTGGATGTTGCCTGTGCCTCACGGCCTTTTCCACGTGTATCTCCTCTTCTTGTGATTCTTGAACAGGATATTCGCCATTACTAACTAAAATTTATTGCAGAATTCAGTTAGTCTTTCTGCTCTGTCATTCTTGCTGTCAAGCTACAAAGGCATTCAATACCCCCTGTTAGTCCTGTTTTCTATGAGCCCCACGCAAATTAACAATATCTTTTGTAGATTCTGTAAGACTAACCGTTCACCCTAGCCTACAAAAATGGTGAATTTGTCTTTATATAGTATTCCAGGTCATTCATATTCTATGCGAAAGGCAAGGTTCCCAACGCATGTCACTGGGGTAGCATTCGAAAATAATTGCAGCACGATAAAATTTCGTTGCATCTTTTGATAATATTTACAGTAATATCTGCAAACCGCACGTGACAAGCATTGCACTGTTGTGTGTTACCATCGGAGAAAGAATACTTGCCCGATGAAGAGGCATGTTGTAGTGGCACTTCTTTGTCACATGGTGCTAAGAAACAATACATACAGTCATGAAATGCTGTATTCTCATCGATTTTCTGAATGGAAGGCTTGTGAATTCTGGCGTTTTAGCCCGTTTTTTGTCGTTTGTTGGAATGTGGTAAGAAGGGTCAGCTGCAAGCTTTAGACTTGGGTAGACAACTCCCACAGGCTGTGGACATGCGAGTAAGCCACTTCGGGTATCTCCTAAGTCAGAGTACTTCAAAACTGCCTTTCAGAGCAGTGCGAGCAACGTGAGTTCCCGTTAGAACTGTACAAAAGCCTACAGGTTTTCCTAGAAGCGGATGCAGTTAAAGATCCACCGCTATTTTTCCGTAAACAGAGTGGAAAGTGAGTTGAATTTTCGTTTCCAGACACCTTTCCGCCAATCGTAAGTCGAAGGCCAGAACTCACTGTCAATCTTTATTTTGTCAAACAGACAACACAACACGCGCTAGAAAGTAAATGCTGCAGGCTTTCCCTGAATTCAGGAAGAGAGAGGGCAATTTTTAGTTGTCACTGGGGAAAACGTCGCTATTACCTCCTTTTCTATAGTAAATTTAGGGGCTGTGTGAGAACCGAGAGTCCGTTAGTAATCGGTTTGGGACGGATGCATGGTGGCTGTTCGCATCTCGTCGTTGGAGATACACTTTGTGGTGCCGGCTTTCAGCTTCGTGCTTTTTTTAGTTGTTTTGGAGTGTCACGTATAGAGTTTGCGTTGTCTTCACAGCATAGCTCATTGTTTGCGTGCCGGTTTTGCAACTTTGCTTGTTATAGATAGTCCTCTGTTGCACTGTGATCAAGAATCTATGCTATTGAATATACGCTTCTTTCGTGAGTTGACCAGACTTTGGAAGGTGATTTGCATCTCAGTTTACAATCTTCCAGAGAACATCCAACTGCCTTCTGCACAGATGCAATGTTTCTGAGTTTGAAGATTATCAAGGTGGTGATTAACAAAAAAATGTAATCTTGATAGTGTACACATACTGATATTTACCTTTTTGATGAAAGTAACTGTTAATCGAACCATAATTTGAATAATATTCACTGACGGCACATAAATTAGTATTTTGGAGATAACTTTTTCTCACTCCGTCATTTCCTCCCACAACTTTCTAACGAGCCTATCTTTTTTACTACAATAAATATTGTCAGAGAAATCTAGTTCTCTGAGTTGCAGTCACAGTGCTTCCAATGTAATACAGGTGCTATTACGAGAAATAGCTGAGTCTCTCCTGTCAGAAGTATTTAATTGAATTCTATTTTGTTGACTTACCATCGTGAATAATTATCATTGTGACAGTTGTACAATTGTATTCTTTCAAACCATAGCAATGTTTGTTTGGTCATTTGTGTGTTGAGTTCGTGAGAGTGGCAGACAGCTTGCACGAACGACTGCTGAAACCCGGCCGACTCGCACACCACACGTTACAAAACGTAAGAAATGGACTACAGCATTTCAGTGGTACGAGCTCTTACTCACGTATCTGTGGGTGGAAGGAGCTGTGCCATGGCTGAATAGTGGTCTTCAGTTTCAACTGCTTGTTGGCTTTCATTATCATCCACTCTTATTCCGTTTGGTATATATCCTGAAACTTAATAGCTAGAAAATGGCATGTGGTACCATGGCGCTTCAAGGTGTCTATGTTACTGGTATCCTTAGTTGCCTAGTCAGCTAACTTACTTCCTTAAGCTGCCATGTTGCATGACACTCCACAGAATGATTTCGCCTTTGTCTGATTTTGTAAGAAAAAGGAAAAATCCTATGTATTCCAGAGTTATTTCAGGGATGAGTGTACCAAACCGTTTCTGCCAAAATTATGGAGCAGGTAGAGTGTTCTGAACTGGGTACTTTGAGGAAAGGAATTAATGGTCGGAAATGAATGTTTCGGGCAATTCGAGGACTGGAAAAACCAATGTTTGTAATCGTTGTATTTGTACACTGCTCACGTTTCGTAAACAATTGTAAACTGCATGTCATATCAATGCCATTACACTGTAAAACAAGATACAGTCGTCTACTATTTGTCCATGGTGGAGTTTACAACAGTGTGCAGTTCATAAACGGTTATCCAAGATTGAGCGTTACTCGTCACTGGAACGAGGCGCACGCCTCAATCTACCTGTTCTCTTCTACTTGACAGTTAGATATTTTGTGATAACTCATTAAGCTGCGGAGACTATGGTTATATTTACAAATGAGATTCATTTTCTTAACGAAAATTTTACTACACACTGATCACTTACAGAAGTAAAATCTTTTTCTCCGATCAGAATGTACAGTAAAATTTTATACATGCGGTCTAACCGAATTCAGCTATTATGTACTTAAAAATTGATCTGTGGAGTAGGAGTTATCAAGCAGAAATGATTTGAGTTTCTTTCTAAAACTGCCAGCGACTGTAATTGGCAGGAGAGGTAGTCAAATATTTTTTAGGCTTCCTATTTTGTCCCTTCCTTTGCATGAGTCAGGTTAAATAAGATACCACCATTATCATCACAATCATCACCATCCATTTATCATCCATTGTTGGATGCTGGCCTCTTATAGAGTTCTCCATAAATCATGATCTTCAGCTTTTCAAATTCAATTTTGTCGTTGTCTATTTATGTCGTCCATCCATTACGTCGTGCTGCAGGTTTATTCTAATCACACTTTCCTTAGCTCGTCTCTAACTATTTTGTCTGACTATATATCTATCAGATTTCCACTTGCAACTTCACGGGGAGTTCAGTAATTGATAAAATGAAAATTAATCGCCATTTGGGACCAGTTTGTTTCTACCTAACCACCAGAGAGCGAGTGCGGACCTCACATTTTTATATGGCTCATCTGGAAATTAGGAGTTCGGTCATGCACTGTTGCTTTAAGCCCTTGTACAGGATGTTCAGAAATTTCCTGTACAAACTTCTAGGACTAGTACAGGAGAGTAAGTACATAATATTTTGAATACGAATCCATGTCTGGAAACGTGCTATAGCAGTTTGAAAACATGATTGCTGGGTAAGTATGCAACAGTGTAGTGATGGTGAGGGGTGGTTACGTCGGTTCGGTTTATGTAATTTGGTGTCAATCCCCTCTCTCTCTGATCCAGTTCGAGCCTCATTCACGTGTCTGTGAGTGTAAGAGCAACATGGCTGCCTAAGTGTTTGCACACTACACCTACGTAATCTTTCTGAATGGTGAAGCTCACGGTAAGGAAGAGCTGCTCGTCGCCTTTATCCAGATCGTTCTCCACAATGTCCTGCTCCATCACACAGCCTTTTCGCTACAATTACACAATGGGGTCGAGAAAGGGTAAAATCACGGTCAGCAGGTGTGACTGTGGTGCTCCAAGTAGACGCGCCACACCCGAATTGGATGAGGTCGTACTGCATCATGTTGAAGAAAACTCGTCAACGAGTAGACGAGCGATTTCTTCGGCTATTAACGAGTTGAACTGTAAAATAAGTCATGTACTTCGTTACGCCTAGTCAATTACTTGTAAAAGTGATCGCGTTACCAACATGTTTCCAAATGTTTGTAGCACCGAAAAGGTACACTTCCGGAGATGGGTTCCACTTCAAAATATTGTCGCAGAAGAGGCTGAGTAGCACAGTCACTTTAGTGTAGTGGTAATGATACTAGACTGTCGCATGTAGAGTCGTGACTTCGAGTACATTCTAGAAGTATCCACAAGTGTCAAGAATCATTGTACTGGAATGTTCTGTAACTGTATACCGTATGTGCTCTGGCCGAAGGCAGTTCGCTCCGCACTCTTGTATGTGCAAGTGCTGAATAAACCTCCGTTAAGTGAAGTTAGCGTTCGTCATTGATCTAATTACACCTTCTACGTGACAATATTATCTACTCTTTCTCTTCTAGAAGTTCGTAACGGGTATTTCTGAGTACCCAGTAGAAACATCGATCTTTCATAAAGCACATTTAACAATCAGCAAAAATTTCATAAGGAACATAAGTAAATGAATGTATTAAGGAAGAAAGAGTACAGCAGATACTAAGAGGTAGATAGTTGTTTGATGGGCTTTGTAAATAGAGAGTGTCAATTTTTAGTCGATACCGGAGCACTTGTATCTGTGATTACTTTCGACCTCGTGGGTAGGAAAGAGTAGGGACTCCAAAGTATAAAATACGTGGACACGAAATTATGATTTTATATCATTGGGGATAACACAGTTCGTTTTTAGGAACTGTAGAGTTTCGTGGTTATACGTAAGTGTTCCAGCTATGGGATAAGAGTATTCCGCGATTCTCGGAATTGGCCTCCTGGAGAACTGTGATCTTTAAAGGGAGCCAAAGTGCAGCTATGATGCAATGCCCGGTTCGTAATGACCGAATGTGTGCTTCTTATTTTGCTATGTTCACTTAACAGGCTGTTAAATGCTGCATCGGTTCCTCGCCATGTGTTCTCTTGAGAGAGACAGAGTCTCTCTGCGTCCACCTTTGTTTCTGTCATGACGTGAATTCGCCTGTGGCAACGTGAATGAGTATAATAAACTTTTCTAATTCGTACCCCTTACTGTTCTAGACCAGAACAGAAATATTAAAAGAATAATCGCGCAGGATTGTGGATAGGCTATCCACAGAATTAAAATTCACTATCAGTTTATTCAAACCACTCAAAAAGTTACTTCGATTGGCGACCTTTCACAAGTTGATATTTAAGAGGAGTACTTATGATGGAATTGGTCAAAACTCACCTGAATAATTTGATGCGTCATTTGCGATTAATTCCAACTGAAAGTGTAGTTTTTATTATTTCAAAGCTAATAGTGCAAGTGTAAAAAATCGAGTTATTCTGCACTGACGTCCTTTCTAGGTGGTTACCCATGTCCCACTAGGTGAATACCAGGCTGGTTCTCATGTTCCGCCTCAGACACACGCTACGCAAACATTTAGACCACCTATGTCAGACATCAATAGTGAAACACTAGCTAACAGTAGGAGAAGAAGCTCTGAGAAGTGAAGTAGGGAGGGATGTAGAGGATCACATAGATCAACCTGCAAGGCCTAGAAGAAATGTTTGGATACCGCAGGAGATACTGAGTGACGAATGGAGAAAATATAAACATAAAACAGGTGAAAAGGTTACACACATCAAAAATGAGACTGACAGGAAGTACAAAGTGGCTAGGCAAGAATGGCTAGAGGAAAAAAGCAAGACTTTTAAAGTAGGTTTAAGTTGGGGAATGAAAGAGGTCACATTTAGGAAAATTAAAGAGACTTTTGAAGAAAGGCAGGTATGTGAGTATCAAAAAACCAGATAGCAAGCTAGCCATCAGTAAAATACCGGACAAGTGCGCCTAGGACTCGTGCTCTGAGGTTCCGTACAAACTTAATTATGTAAAGACACCGAGGTGACAAAAGTCGTGGGCCACCTGTCAGTAATGTGTCCGACCACTTTATTGCCGGGCGTAATGCAGCAGCTCGCCGCGGTGTGGACAGCACAAGTCGTTCGAGGTTCCCTGTAGGGTTGAGCTGTGCTTCTCCTATAGCCGTCCATAATTGCGAAAGTGTTGCCTGTGTTGGATTTTGTGCACGAACTAGCCTACCGATTACGTTCTATAAATTTTCGGGTGGGTTTCATGTCGGCGATCTGGGTAGCCAACTCGTGCACCCGAACTGTTTAAAATGTTCTACAAAACAATTGAGAACAACTGTGGCCTGGCGACATAAAAATTTCATCGTTGTTTGGGAGCAAGGAGTCCATGAATGGCTGCAAAGGGTCTCCAGCCTGACCAACATTTCCAGACAGCAATCGGTCCATTTGGACCAGATTACCCAGTCCATTCCATGTAAACATAGCCCACATCATTACGGATCCATCGCTGGCTTGCCCGGTTCCTTGTTGACAACTTGGGTCCATGGTTTCATGAGATCTGCGCCTCACTCGAACATCTG
Organism: Schistocerca gregaria; assembly: GCF_023897955.1. Lineage (NCBI taxonomy): Eukaryota > Metazoa > Arthropoda > Insecta > Orthoptera > Acrididae > Schistocerca > Schistocerca gregaria. The sequence goes on from NC_064923.1 coordinate 685,128,104, forward strand.
CTATCAGCTCTTACAACTCAAATCTGGACTCACCTGATCATGCCACAGTTTTACAGTCGTCTAGGATCCAATAGATATCGTCACGAGCCTAGGAGAGACACTGCAGGCGATGTCGTGCTGTTAGCAAATGCACTAGCGTCGGTCGTCTGCTGCCTTACCCAATTAACAAGAAATTTCGCCACACTGTCCAAACGGATACGTTCCTCGTACTTGCCACGTTGACTTCTGCGGTTTTTTCACGCAGTGTTACTTGTCTGTTAGCAGTTTCCACACTGAGCAAACGCCTCTGCTCTTGGCCGTCGTCTACGGCTTTGTCCATGGTGAGAAGTAATGCCTGAAATTTGGTATTCTCAGTACACTCACTAGTGACACTGTGGATCTCGGAATACTGAGTTCCATAACGATTCTGAAATGGAATGTCATGCGTCTAGCTCCAACTACCATACCAAATTTATTAATTCCCACCATGAGTCCAAAAAAGGAAACCTTTTCACATGAATCACCAGAGCACAAATGACAGCTACGCCGCTGCGCCAATGCACTGCCTTGTGTACTTGATACTCCCGCCATCTGTATGTGTGCAACCAGGAGCCAGATGCAGTAATTAGCAGCTGATGTGAACTTCTCCTGACTCCCTCACTAAGTTCACACACTGTAAAATTTTTAAAAAGCCACTTATTAAAACTTAGTACACTACTGGCCATTAAAATTGCTACACCACGAAGATGACGTGCTACAGACGCGGAATTTATCCGTCAGGAAGAAGGTGCTGTGATATGCAAATGATTAGCTTTTCAGAGCAGTCACACATGATTGGCGCCGATGGCGACACCTACAACGTGCTGACATGAGGAAAGTTTAAAACCGATTTCTTGTACACAAACAGCAGTTGACCGGCGTTGCCTGGTGATACGTTGTTGTGATGCCTCGTGTAAGGAGGAGAAATACGCACCATCACGTTTCCGACTTTGATAAAGGTCGGATTGTAGCCTATCGCGATTGCGGTTTATCGTATCGCGACATTGCTGCTCACGTTGGTCGACATCCAATGACTGTTAGCAGAATACGGGATCGGTGGGTTCAGGAGGGTAATACGGAACGCCGTGCTTGATCCCAACGACCTCGTATCAATAGCAGTCGGGATGACAGGCATCTTATCCGCATGGCTGTAACGGATCGTGCAGCCACGTCTGGACTCCTGAGTCAAAAGATGGGGACGTTTGCAAGACAACAACCATCTGCACGAACAGTTCGACGAGCTAGGAGACCATGGCTACGGTTACCCCTGACGCTGCATCACAGACAGGAGCGCCTGCGATGGTGTACTTAACGGCGAACCTGGGTGCACGAATGACAAAATGTCATTTTTTTCGATGAATCCAGGTTCTGTTTAGAGCATCATGATGGTCGCATCCGTGTTTGGCGACATCGCGGTGAACGCACATTGGAATCAGGTATTCGTCATCGCCATACTGGCGAATCACCTGGCCTGATGGTATGGGATGCCATTCGTTACACTTCTCGGTCACCTCTTGTTCGCACTGACGGCACTTTGAACAGTAGGTGTTACATTTCACATGTGTTACGACCCGTGGCTCTATCCTTCTTCGATCCCTGCGAAACCCTACGTTTCAGCAGGATAATGCACGACCGCATGTTGCATGTCCTGTACGGGCCTTTCTGGATACAGAAAATGGTCGACTGCTGCCCTGGCCTGCACATTTTCCAGATCTCTCACCAGTTGAAAACGTCTGGTCAATCGTGGCCGAGCAACTGGCTTGTCACAATACGCCAGTCACCACTCTTGATGAACTATGGTATCGTCTTGAAGCTGCATGTGCAGCTGTACCTGCACACGCCATCCAAGCTCTGTTTGACTGAATACCCAGGCGTATCAAGGCCGCTATTACGGCCAGAGGCTGTTGTTCTGGGTACTGATTTCTCAGGATCTATGCACCCAATTTGCATGAAATTGTAATCACATGTCAGTTCTACTTTAATATATTTGTCCAATGAATACCCGTTTATCATCTTTATCATCTGCATTTCTTCTTTGTGTAGCAATTTTAATGGCCAGTAGTGTAATAACAAGGGGATATGCAGGGTGAACAATTTCCTGAATATTTAAAATCCAGAAATATAAGTGCTCTGAAAATTTGAAAATATTAACAGGACTATTAATCTTCAGAATATAGAACAGAAAAAAAGACCATTAAGAAAGCTATCAATCTTAACTAATGAAATCAGTAAATTTATTAGTCCACAGAAAACACAAGACAGAAATTAACAAATTAATGACAAAAATTAACAAATTTACGACAGCGAGCTTTAGAAAAATACAAGGTGGAATTAATAAGTTTGTCAAGCTCGAAAAGCGAAGAACAGGCCCCAATCAAACCCAAGTCCGAAAGGCCTCTATTACGACCAGGAAACAATAGAAACGCTGTGCCCCATACTTTGTATAATGTTGGAAACAATAGTAAGACCAGATCGCGCTGCTCTGTCCATCAAATACTGATGACACTTGGAAACCACTCAGTGCTAGCCAAGATTTGTCTCGCCAGCACACCACACTGTTTGCAGAACACGGAAACAATGAAAGCTAATGTTCAGTAAGATTCTCACCAATTTTGATTCATCGGGAATGGCAGTCGGCGCATGAGATGGAGTCGGCAACGGCACGTTAGCAAGACAGGTGGCACATTCTGGTGGCACGTGACCGTACCAATTGCTAGGTAACTACCACATTTTCACAAAATGAAGAAAACCGCAACAGCTGTTGCGCCAATAACATTTTACTGTGGCAGTGGTGTCTGATAAACACTGTAACAATGAAAACAGTACGTTACAACGATGAATAAGAAGACATTGTTGTTGTTATTGTGGTCTTCAGTCCCGAGACTGGTTTGACGCAGCTCTCCATGCTACTCTGTCCTGTGCAAGCTTCTTCATCACCCAGTACTTACTGCAACCTACATCCTTCGGAATCTGCTTAGTGTAAACATCTCTTGGTCTCCCTCTACAATTTTTACCCTCCACGCTGCCCTCCAATCCTAAATTTGTGATCTCTTGATGCATCAGAACATGTCCTACCAACCGGTCCCTTCTTCTTGTCAAATGTGCCACAAATTCCTCTTATCCCCAATTCTATTCAGTACCTCCTCGTTAGTTATGTGATCTACCCATCTAATCTGCAGCATTCTTCTGTAGCACCACATTTCGAAAGCTTCTATTCTCTTCTTGTCCAAACTATTTATCGTCCACGTTTCACTTCCATACATGGCTACACTCCATACAAATACTTTCAGAATCGACTTCCTGACACTTAAATCTATACTCGATGTTAACAAATTCCTCTGCTTCAGAAACGCTTTCCTTGCCATTGCCAGTCTACATTTTATGTCTTCTCTACTCCGACCATCATCAGTTATTTTGCTCCCCAAATAGCAAAACTCCTTTATTACTTTAAGTGTATCATTTCCTAATCTAATTCCCTGAGCATCACCCGACTTAATTCGACTATATTCCATTATCCTCGTTTTGCTTTTGTCGATGTACGAATACATTAGAAAATGAAAATGTTCAGTAAAAAATTGATGACCGGGCGTTACTCACATAAGACTACAAGGAACTAAGGTTGTCTTCTACCCTATACTGTCTGTGGACCAAAAGTTCCATGTTTCACTTTATAACACAGCGAACCTAATAAGTTAGCAAAACGAAAAAATCCCTTAGAAAATCACCGTTAGAATCACAAAACACCTAAGAAATACAAACAAAAAAAAATGAAAAAGATCAGACAGTAGCGAAAGACAGTAACCACTTTCTTGCTCATCTGTCTGTACTAACAGGATAACCATAAATAGCTGAGGACAGAGACCAGTGAATGCGCGAGGCTCACGTGACATAAAGTTGTTGGAAGTAGCTGTGGTAGGTGGTTAATTTAAAACCGAGAGCGGTAAAACCAAATAATGGAGGAAGGAAGGGTGTAAGAAAGGCTGTAAGACAGGGATGTAGTGTTTCACCCCTACTGTTCAATCTGTAAATCGGAGAGGCAATGATGAAAATAAAAGAAAGGTCCTGGAGTAGGGTTATAATTTATTGTAAAAGGACATCAATTATATGATTCGCTGATAACGTTGCAATCCTGAGTGAAAATGAAGAAGAATTACAGGATCTGCTGACTGGAATGAACAGTGTAATGAGCACAGAATATGGATTGAGAGTAAATCGAAGAAAGACGAAAGTAATGAGAAGTAACAGAAATGAGCACACTGAGAAACTTAACATCAGGATTGATAGTCACGAAGTAGATGAAGTTAAGGAATTCTGCTACCTAGGCAGCAAAATAACCAATGACGAACGGAGCAAGGAGGACATCAAAAGCAGTCTAGCACTGACAAAAAGGGCATTCCTGGCCAAGAAAAGCGGTACTAGTATCAAACATAGGCATTAATCTGAGGAAGAAAATTCTGAGAAATAAACATGTACGTTGGGGTAACAAGAACAGAAGACAATCGAAGCATTCGAGATGTGGTTCTATAGACGAATGTTGAAAATTAGGTGGGCTGGTAAGGTAAGGAATGAGGAGGGTCTGCGCAGTATCGGAGAGGAAAGGAATATGTGGAAAATACCGACAAGGAGAAGGGATAGGATGACAGGACATCTGTTAAGATGTCAGGAAGTGACTAGAGGAAGCTGTAGAGGGCAAAAACTTTAGAGAAAGACAGAGACTGGAATATATTCAGGAAATAGTTGAGGACATAGGTTTCAAGTGCTACTCTGAGATGAAGGGGTTGGCACAGGAGAGGAATTTGTGGCAGGCTGCATCAAATCAGTCATAAGAATGATGACTCAATAAAAAACATGCTGCATGAATTACTAAGTTAATGACTAAACTTTTCGGAAAAAATATGCTGGAACAATGTTAGCAGTCAAAAGCTTTCTTCCAGTCTTCCCTGAAACATAACCATGATATGGGATCCTAGAACACTTGATATTGCTCTTTCGTTTACCTGCAGTGACAGAGATGCCGTTCCTGTGTTTTGGTCACTTTCATTTGTATTCTATTATTTTATCGACCGTAGTTAAAGACTAACCATTCCGTACGGCAATACTTCTAGTTACACGCAGTTCCCTATCATGTGCCTCAGACTAAAACGGAATATGATTTAATCTGTCAAAGAAGGACCTAAAGGCATAGGAATAGGTAGTTAGAAGCTGCACGCAGGCTAAGTCAGTAGTGGACTCATTTCTATGAATAGAGAGAATTCAGTCGTGGTTGCAAAGAAGATGGATTTATTGGTTCTTCATCTGCGACGCATTTTGCCTATTTTAAAGGCATCCTCAAATAATCGAAGTATGGGTTAATAACTCATAGGTAGATTGTCTGAAGATGCATTTCAATACAGGCGAAACGCTTCGAAAATGAAGACTAATAAATCCATTTTTATTGCAACCACGACTGACTTTCTCTTTAAGATTACCACAGTTGCCGTACCGATGCTATAGAGTTTAGAAATGGAATAGAATGATTTTCCTTTCTTTGCTTATCACGTTCTAATCTACGCCCATTTAACGCGATTTTCAAATGTAAGTACGATAATGTCCCATTGAACTGAAAGGCTAATGTAATTCTTGAGTTTCTCCCGACGTATTTGATAATCAAAATATCCACCGGTGTACTGCCGGTCTATAGTGTCCAACGGGAACAATATTTCGGCGATCAAACATGTCGGGATCATCAGGTGAACTGACGGACTGAGCTCCTGTGAACGTGCCGACACGGAGATCTGTACACTATGGCTGCTCAGGGGGAACTGGGTTCGGTCGCGGCGGCGGTCGATTTAAATACCCTCCGCCCGCGGCGCGCTCCCTCCGCCGTCCGCGCCCCGCGCCACGGTCGCGCGGTGGAACAGAGTGCGACGGCGTCTGAGATGACGTCGGTGTGATGGCTCTGTCTGCCGTGGTCGTCACAACTATACGTTTGCTCGATTTACTCTTGATTAACCCAATCGCTGGTTCCCAAGCCTTGCTAAGATTATAGCCACAGTCACGGTTTATGAGGTCGTCATTGGTGCGAATTTCGATGGCCACTCTAAGAACACTGTCCCAGTATCTCGACGTCTGTACAAGAATCCTCGTGCGTTCATACTCCATAGCGTGATTTTCCGACAAACAATGTTCAGACACTGCCGACTTGCTCGGATACATCAGTCGAGTGTGCCTCTGGTGTTCACGGCATCGATCCTCGACGGTACGCTTCGTCTAACCAATATACGACTTGCCACATTGACACGGAATCTGGTACACGCCGGCCTTCCTCAAACCGAGGTCATCTTTGGAGCTCCCCACCAGTGCACGAGTTTTATTCGGAGGACAAAACACAGTTCCGACCCGGTGTTTCTTCAGAATGCGGGCGATTTTCCCCGAGAGTGCGCCTGTGTATGGATTAAATGCAGTGCCTACCTCCTCCCTCGTGACTTCATCCATCTCAACAGGTTGTGCTGCATAAAATGAACTCAAAAATAAGAATCGATGTTTTCCGTAGAATCGGCGAGGAAGGGGATGCACTAAAAACACTGACAAGGAGACGGGACAGGATGATAGAGCACTTGTTACGACAGTATAGAGTTGTTTCCAGCGTGCTAAAGGAAGCCGTACGGTGCAGAAACTGCAGCGGAAGACAGAGACTGAAATATTTGATAGGAATAATTGATAAACGTCGGTATATGTGGTCCTTTGAGATGAGAGGAGTTTAAGTCGGATCTCATCAAACCAGTCAGAAAAAGTATGAAATCCAAAGAGTTTAGTTTAGACAGACCCTATACATCAGCAGTTTGATTTTATCAATCCACTGAAAGGAGATGGCCTAGAATTTAACGTCTCCTTTGGGCCCCGGTTGGAGGAGAGCAGGGTAAAAGTATACCACGGGCTTATCAAGACACCTAACCCGGCATTTATTTGAACCAATTTAACGAAACCGTGGATAATTTAATTCAGGATTTGAACTGATCTATATTAAGATGGGTATCTTAACCACTGATCCAAGCGTTGAAAGAATCGTTTCACTCAGGCTGCTTACGCGTCCTTCTTTATCCGTAGTTCTCGCTAGTGTCACAAGGAAATCATGACGACAGAAAGGTATTCTTCGTACTGGGTAAATGGGATCCGAAATTTATGTGGCGCAGAAATTCTAAGCACGAGAATACAGGTTAAGTTCGCTTTGGACGACAACACTGACGTTTTACGCGATATCTAGCCGAAGAAATGAAATACGATTTCAGGTAGCAGAAACGGTTTTCGATTCAGCGATCCGGAAAACTCGAATTGTCTGCGATACTACTGCGATGCTTTGCTGCTATATCTCTTGCTGAAGTTCTTGCAACTGCACACATTTCCCATGCTCCAGCGCATATGTGTGCCGAAATTTCACGGGACGCCCACGTACTCGTCTTTCCCTTAGACGCATGAAAAATGCGTGTTTTTCATTGATGTATTTCACGTTTGTCACAGAGATACAGATGTTTTGATAATAAACGGGTTATATATATATATATATTCGTCGGGATCCGGAGAGACGGTTTTCAGTAATAACTATAGCCAGTTTAACGAAGGCCGATTTAATCTAAATAATGTTTAGGTCTATGAGACCTGTCTTATTGAATTCTGCTACCCTGTTTGTCCTGTCAAGCCTACGCGTAAGGTGGTTGTGTACAATTTATTTTCGAGACTAGTGACAGAGAAGTGTTATAAAATGTAGGTCGAAAATCTACAGTTTAACGTCTCGTCGGAGCTGGAGTGAGCAGAAATAGATTTTTAGCTCAGGTGTGAAAACTGGATGAAAGAATAAGTCCATTATTTATGGTGTTAATCCAGAGTTCGCTTGAAGCGAATAACGAAACGACGGCTGACCTAGTGAGCATGACCAGACAACTATCGGTCATGTAAAACTTTCGAATTTCTCACATGACATTGTAACAAATCAAGATTTTGGGATTCCTTTGTCAACTATAGTTTGTGATACTATCCTCAGTTTAACGAAAACTGCGATCTGATCTCTTCTTTCAGCAATATTTATTTCAATTGCAGTTATCAGGTACGGGCCTCATGTCTACTGGACCAACACGTTATACTGAAGTGTTTAAGAAATTTCAGTACGTTTCCAAATTATTTTGTAACGGTTAAATGATTATTTGTGTCTTTAAGTGTAAAAAGTTTGGTCAATTCAAGTAATTATCCAACAGATGTAACTTTATATGAGCTACAACAAATGCCACATGGATCGAATAGTCGTTCAAATGGAAATTTAGTGTTTACTGAATAGAAAACTGTCATTATTGTTTTAAAACTCACTAACCATTTTTCGTAAATAGTGCAGTACTTTGTAACAGCTAAATATATACTGTTCTTTACACATACCATATTTTAGAATCCAAATATTTCTGTTTTGTAATTTTATAAACTAACTTTTTCCATTATTTTATTGCTTTGATTTTTGCAAGAGTAAAAAGCGATAAGAGCACTTGCCCGTGAAAGGCAAAGGTCCAGAGTTCGAGTCTCGGTCCGGCATACAGTTTTAATCAGCCAGGAAATTTTAAAAAGAGATACGTTTACGTAAAATTATTAATAATACAAAAACTGGGCGCTATCTCAACCTCCAATTTGATGCACAGAAGCTCTTAGAAAATTATTGACGTAATATTGTTTTATACATATCTTAGGATTCGCGTTAAATGGCGCACTTCAGTTCAAACACTTATTGTGAGCACTCAGTACGTGTCAATCAGACCGTGCACAGAAAATGTCTTCTGCTGCCATGACAAATAGTGTGCGCGTGCACAGAAAATGTCTTCTGCTGCCATGACAAATAGTGTGCGTAAATTTTTCTCCTTTGTACTACCACGTGAACCGGTATGAAATGAGCGTTTTTTTGTGAAAATGAAACACTAATTTTGAACTGAAAAAATATTTTACTCAAAGTACTGACCATTGCTTTCTATACATTTTGACCAACTTTCTGGCAATTTGTGGACACCACGCCAATAGAAATGTTCGTTTTTTGAAGCAAATCAATCAGACACCCAATTTTCGACTTCTTCGGAGGAATCGAAGTGTTCCTCAGCCATTGCCTGTCCCGTTGATGAAAACAAATGGTAGTCGGAAGGGGCCAAGTCTGGTGAATACGGCGGGTGGGGTAGCAGCTCCCAGCCAAGTGTTTGGATTGTATCCTGAACCAGTTTTGCTTTCTTTGCAGGTGCATTGTCGTGTAAAAAAATTACTTTGCCATGTCTTCTGGCGCATTCTGGTCTTTTTTCGATCAATGCATTTTTCAAATTGATCATTTGTTGTCTGTAGCGATTAGTATTCACAGTTTCACCGGGTTTTAGAAGCTCATGGTACACCACACCTTTCTGATCCCACCAAACACAGAGCATTGTCTTCTTGCCTATTCGATCTGGTTTTGCAGTCGATGTTGACGGTTGCCCCGGATTAACCCATAATTTTTCCCGTTCAGGATTCTTAAAATAAATCCATTTTTCATTGCCAGTAACAATTCGATGCAAAATTGATTTTCTTTCATGTCTTTGAAGCAAAATGGTTTTTCGGTTTTCCATCTGCCTTTCATTCAATTCATGTGGCAACAAATTTCCACACTTCTGTATCTTTCCCATAGCTTCCAAACGGTCAGAAATTGTTTGTTGTGCAACATTTAGCATTGCTGCCATTTGCTTCTGACTCAAAGTATCATCTTCATCCAATATTGCTTGCAATTTGGCGTCTTCGAACTTTTTGGAGGTCTTCCACGTTCTTTATTTCTTACATCAAAGTCATTATTTCTAAGCCGTTGAAACCATGTTTTGCATGTTGCTTCTGATAGAGCATGATCACCATATGCCTCGACAAGCATTCGATGCGACTCTCCAGCACTTTTTTTCAAATGAAAACAAAAAATTAATGCTTTCCACAAATCATCACTTTCTGGTACAAAATTCGACATTATTAACACGATGAAAACATATGATGTTGTTTGTTCCGTGACTTTATGTATACTAAATATCTTTTACAGATGTCATACTAACCAAACAAAAAAATTAAGGCTCGTTCTCCACAAATGTTCCCTATCGACACATTTGTATCTTAACGCTCCTTTCATACCAGTACACCTGGTAAATCTGTGTGTGTGTTTTACCACGTGAACCAAGGTGCTTGTTAACTATCTTCTAATGAGAAACTTCAAAATATAAAAATGTCCAAGTTAAAGCTCAACTTTGTGCTTCATTCTTATACAATCAAAAACCCTGATGAAATGTATTTCAATTAAGATTTTTGTTGGGCACCATCCGCTGGACGGTGATGACAAACTCAAGGTAAATACTCATATAACAATATTCTCTTCGAAAAATGAAAAGAAAATGTCTTAATAGTGATGTTCACTAGAAAAGCATGAATGAAATATTAGTAGGGCATCCAAGGGGATGTTTATAATATCCTGCAAGCAGTCAAATAGATGCATTATTTCTAAGCTTAAGAAATTTCTTGGTAGGGAAGTGTTACCTCAGTATCTTATATGGTGAGTCCTCGATAGATGTAACAATTACTTTAAGAGCGTCCCATCGAAATGATTTCGGGCTATCGGGCCATTTTTGCGTGTCACGTATTATCGAAATTGGAATCAGCCAACTCGACCCCTTCTAGAATATGTCCCAAGCTTGTGGGACCCACACCAAACAACACAAGCAGGGGAACGTATACAAAGAAGTGCAATCGGATACGTACAAATTAGTTTGCCATATGGGTGGTGGTCATTGAGATGCAGAAACAGCTGAACTGAGAAATGTTTGAAGACAGCCGCCAGCTATCCCGTAGAAGGAATCTGGGAATATACAACAGACATATTGCTTCAGTAGGGGCCACTAAGAAAAGATGAGACCAGCTACAGCGCACACAGTAGCTAAGCAACAATGCTTCTCGCGCTCTATAAGTGAATGGAAAGAGAAGAAGCCTTAATAGGCAGTAGAAGGGAAGTACCCACTGCCAGGCACTTACAGTGGTTTGTAGGCTATAGATGCATACGTAGATGCAGAACCAACTGCTGACAAGCATTGATCAAGTGTCTTCGCCTACGTATCACTTCATTCACTTTAACATTCGTATTAACAATGTGTAGTTTTACTCGTAGGAGGCGAGGGCAGCCGTTAAAATCTGTGCCTATTTTAGTTGTTTTGTTGTTTCAGTGCCGGTGATAAAATAAGCACAGAAAAATATTTTCATCATTTGTTTTATTGTTGTTACAAATAATTACACTCTAAATTACATTGTTTTCTTTTTTCTGCAATATTTATGTTAGACATATGTGTACTTCAGGTCTTTAGAAGCAAAAATGTTTCTAACATTTTAAGATTTTTGTTCATGGAATTTTCAAAACAGTTGTATTTAAGTACACACAAATTAATATTTCACTTCTTAAATACGTTTCTCTAGCATGAAGTAACCCTTCATAACTACCATTAGATACATTCTTCGCCACTGTATTAAGGCATGTCTTCAGAATATCGTTGTGGCACTGCAGGCAGAGTATTGTGCGGTCTAGATGCAAAAACTGAAACTACGCAAGCTACACAAATGTATGATAATCTTGAATTGGTAAAAACCATTTATTAATTTTACGACATGAATTCTCGAAATCAACATATTTGTAACCCCGAAATGAAGGGGTTAAAATTTTTCTTTGTAACAGATGTGACGTGACGCGTTCCGTAATTTTTTCCTTTAAAAACTGGAGTGTGCTGGATAAATTTTGATGGTTTTTTGAATAGTGTTCCTCGAGTGTTTCCAGGTAAGTATAAGGCGTTTCAAAGTAGTCCACCAATTTCACAAGACTGTTCTCTCTACGCGGATGATGATAGAAGCTTGGGGTATATTTTGAGTTACTCATCATCCGATTTTACAAAGGTAATTCTCTTGCATACATGCACAGATATTGGGATACATTTTACGCTGTTTTTTAATTTGATTTTTTTAAGTTTGTGACGAGATGGACTCACTGTCTCCAGAGTCATCAGTTGACCTAAGGGACCACCATCTTTCTGTGAGTCGTGTCAACTTTATTATGTTCATATCGTACTGCAACCGTTACTGCATCGTACTTTTTGAGGCAGAGAGAGGGTACCAGCCCAGTATTTGCTTGAATGGGTGTGAGAAACACTCTAAAAGCCACACAAATGTCTGACGTAGGACCAGATCAACGGTCATTCATCCGTTGTATGGATTCCATACAGGCATGCATTTCTTTCCTCCCTCACATTGCGCATTAAGCTAAACGACCCGATGTTTGTTAGCATATATGTTAGAAAATATTTGGAAAGCATTAATTATCAGAATTGATGGATTTCAGATCCGCCCATCACGCCAACAACAGTTTTTTTTTTGTATAAACCCAAAAATGTTTCAGCATCTTTGTCTCATCGTCAGTGGGTAGCAGTTATTCAGTCCTGTAAAATGTAAACATGTTTTAAGTAATAATTATTATAACGTAGTTAGGTCTAGAAGTAGTTCTTGTCTCTTGTTACCATTACTTTAATTTTTTCCACCATCTGGTCATTACTACACAGTATCATCTGCATTTAAATGATGTTATTGCGAGTTTTGTTGGTGAGTTAACAAATCATTTGACCTATAAACGTAATTTTGATGTTCGAAAATATTTCGTGACTACATTTTACGGTTACTTTCAGTTAGTTTCTAATTATCCGTTCTCATCTGCATTCTTATCTATTGTGAAAAATAAAGAGGCAAACCCAGTCAAATTTTGGCGATCGTCACTCGCAACTAACACTTTTTTTACTTTACAGAACACAGTGTTAATGTTGCTGCTGCTTGTCCAGTCCTTGAACTTGTCTATATCCTCTCTCCCTCGGTGTGTGTTTTTTCGTCTTTTCCGTACAGCTCTTTTCTTGTGTTAAATAGTGTGCATTGCATAGCGTAGTGTGGTAGTTTGCAATCTGTTCCCCTTCAGCTCAGGCCTTCTGTAAGTGGATGTTTTCTTCTGCTGTATGTTTATTGTCTTTCTAATATAGGGTATGGCTGGATTTTGGAATTTACAAATCTTTCTCTATTTTAGTTAGGTGATGATTGTAGACTATCACACCCACCAGGATAGTCACCCATATTGAAGTGCCGCTTCCTGAATATTGTATTTAGGCGCTTTCCTGCACCCCACTATGAGCGTAGCCGAGTGATATCCAATTCCCGCCTCATTTACACAATTAGTAAGGATTTAGAAAAGATATGCACACTTTCAAGTGAACAATACTGCTCGCAGACGATCGGGAGGGGAGGGGGGGGGGGGGGAGGAGAGGGCGGTGGCCATAGGAAGGGCATCCGTCAATCCCTTAAATTAACCACTATGGTAGGCTACCGTAGACTATCTTAAGTAAGTACAGACTACGGTAATATTCCTGGTAACCTTGGTCAGCTAAGATCATAGGTGGTGGTGGTTAGTGTTTAACGACCCGTCGACAACGAGGTCATTAGAGACGGAGCGCAAGCTCGGGTGAGGGAAGGATTTGGAAGGAAATCGGCCGTGCCCTTTCAAAGGAACCATCCCGGCATTTGCCTGAAACGATTTAGGGAAATCACGGAAAACCTAAATCAGGATGGCCGGAGACGGGATTGAACCGTCGTCCTCCCGAATGAGCTAAGATCATAGCCACGTTACCCATACATTAGCTGTGCTGTGTTGCATACCCTCTAGGCGTTATCTATTTTCGATCACTCTGTTTACTTATGCCGTCAGTGTCTTACTAGATCCCACTAGAAGCCGGAAGCGATGAACAGTGAATAAACTGTCTAAGGATATATGAAGGGCTTATTTCAATAGTTGTACAAGTCCATTTTTGTTCATTCTGAGATCCTAAAGTTAAAAGAGCGCTGAAAAATCTGCAGCTGAGATACGAGAATAATTCAAGTATATATACTTGAATATTTCTGGTATCTCAGCTGCAGATTTTTCAGCGCTCTTTTAACTTGAATATATTCAATATTATACTTGAATATTTCTGGTATCTAAACTGCAGATTTTTCAGCGCTCATTTAACTTTAGGACTTTGTATCTGAGAATGAACAAAAATGGACTTGTACCACTATTGAAATAACCCTTCATATAAAGGGCAGCGTAACATAAGCCACTTTTTTTGTTCTGTATAGCAATTCTCCTGTTTCTTAAAAATACAGTATTTATTGCAAAAGCGAAAATGTCGATTTTAAATTCAGGTTTTATTCGAAAACCGACGATCTGTAACGCGAAGCGGAGGGGTTTTGTATTAAAGAAGAAAAAAATACCGTTTCATTATACAGTGCTAGAAAACGCAATTTCCTAAAGAAGAGGTAAAATTAAAAAAAAGCAAAACAAAAACATATCAGAAACCACCTCAGTACTTCTTTCATTATGTACACTCATGTTCAGGAAAAAACAGAACACCTTGAACGACTAGAGATAGGACGTTCATATTCACAGGACACGTATATTAGTATGTTTTGCAGAAATGATTAGCATTCAGTGATTTCGGTTCAGTATGTGTCCTGTTGTCTAGTAGGCACAGGGTCCGCCATGGGCCCTGGTAACTCGTCTGTGCGTGATGGCGTCGATGTTCATAAGGCGCGAATGGCGTCCTTTGGTACAGCCATCCGTGCTGCAAGCGCCTGCTTCAAAAATTAATCTGTGGTTGGTATTTGGTCACATCATTGCACGTATCCTTTCACCATATCCCACACATTTTCGACTGGCAACAAGTCTGGTGATCTGGCAGTTCAGGGCAAAAGGTTGACATCCTGTGACACCAAGGAGGCATGTGATGGTGCAGCAAAATGTGGTCGTGTGCTGTCTTGCTGAAAAATGGCGTCTGGGGTGTTATGCAGAAAGGGTATGGGTATGGATCGCAGGATGTCATTCACATAGGTCACACTGGTCACAGTGCCCTGGACACACACCAACTGTGATTTGTCATCGTACCCAATAGCACCCCACACCATGTCCGCCCCCGGTAGCTGAGTGGTCAGCGCAACAGAACGTCAATCCTAAGAGCCCAGGTTCCATTCCCGGCTGGGTCGGAGATTTTCTCCCCTCAGGGACTGGGTGTTGTTGTCCTAATCATCATCATTTCATCCCCATCGACGCGCAAGTCGACGAAGTGGCGTCAAATCGAAAGACTTTGTAATGTTGTTACATTAATTTGTTCTGAAAGCAGTGCTAATATTCAAGATAATAAAAGCGGTTTAAAAGCCATGAGCTATCTGGGCAAGTTATCCTTGCATTACTGAGCAACTGTTTCACCAGGAATCCAGTCTAGCTTACCAAATTGCCAACCAGACTAACATTAATTATAAACTTTTAATAGTCATCTTAAGACAGCCGGTGATATATAAACATAAAAAGAGAATTTAAATAAAAGGAAATAAATCTGTTTATTTTTGGACATTTATTTTAACTTTGAACATTGTTCCGTTAAAATTTCAGCATATTAAACTTGATTCATAACTAAACTGGTGCCTTGTTTAGGATTGTGAAAATGTGAGTTGGTAAACTTATGGAACACATCAAATATAGAGCCAAGATTGGGAGACTGCATACAACACTGAATTCATAAAATAACACACGAAGAACGTCGAAACATATGCAATAGTGAATTAACCACAACCAACCGATTCAATTTTCACCCAAAGAAGTTACGTTCGTAGCGCAATCCTGTCCGTCATGAAATTACCACACACTGGTATACTAAATTCATACTAACTCTCTGTGAAATCTTCTCGATAAGAATAGCTGAGGGCTACTTTGATGCTCACATCACATGCTTCACTTGGTCAACTTGGTTTACACAAAGAGTGTAACTCCACAATAATTTTGATAATTAAAATAAATTACATCGAAACGCAATTTACAAAAGAAAAACCTCGAACTGGTTAATATCGTCTTACTATTAACGTGGTGGGTCAAACAATTGTATAAGCACATGGTGCTGGTCTCACAAAGTACACCCCACATAGGTTGAACATCAATAAAAGTTGCTACATTGAAAAATATTGTCAAGACAAGACATTATAATCTCATGCACATTCGCATTTAAGACTGTTGATCTTAGAGTTACTGATCAACACGTGGTTCCACTTTAATCAGAAAGTAGCGACAAAGCAAGTACCGGAAGATATTCTGAACTTCACACTCGAATTACACTGCGTTGCAATTTAAGATAACATTAGATATTTTAGAGCTAAACCTGAAATAAAGGGGATTAAATTTTCAGTTAGGCTGAACTTGAGAAATCCATTGTCCTACGGACTTAGCACACACGCACTTAGCCGGAGATCTTACTACTTCAGACGCTCGCCGCGGGCAGACTGACTTGGGCCCCTACCGAGCGTGTTTAACAGATACAAACGGAAGTGACCAGATAGGCAGCTTCCTATACCAACATGGCAAGGGATGAGCAGGACCATACTAAGAATAGAAACTTCTCTGCTTTTCGAAAGCGTAGCTACGTGTTCCGACTTTGGTCCTGCTGTTCTCTAGCAGACAGGCTTGTCTGCTACCATCAAGCATGCAACTCGAAATACATTTGCTCATTCATCCTCTCACACAGAAGGGAAGGGGGATAACAGTATCTTATCATATACAGTATATAAAAGAAAGAGGATGTAGGTTCCGTATGAGACTGTGTGACATGAATTACACATAAACTGTGTTTTAAAGTATAGTAGTGTGACAGATCGTTCTTGTTTATGTGTAAAAGTTTAAGTAGGCTGTTTAGGTTTTTTTATTGGTAACGCCACCTAGCGCTCTGTATGAAAAATCACTGGCTGTGCTGTGTGCAGTCAGTGGCTGGTTGGCATTGTTGTAAAACTCGCCATTGTAGTGTTGGGCAGCTCGATGTTAACAGCGCGTAGCGTTGCGCAGTTGGAGGTGAGCCGCCAGCAGTGGTGGACGTGGGGAGAGAGATGGCGGAGTTTTGAAATTTGTAAGACTGGATGTCATGAACTGCTATATATATTATGACTATTAAGGTAAATACATTGTTTGTTCTCTATTAAAATCTTTCATTCGCCAACTATGCCTATCAGTAGTTAGTGGCTTCCGTAGTTTGAATCTTTTATTTAGCTGGCAGTAGTGGCGCTCGGTGTATTGCAGTAGCTTGAGTAACGAAGATTTTTGTGAGGTAAGTGATTTGTGAAACGTATAGGTTAATGTTAGTCAGGGCCATTCTTTTGTAGGGATTTTTAAAAGTCAGATTGCGTTGCGCTAAAGAATATTGTGTGTCAGTTTAAGCACAGTTATGTATAATTTTTCCAAGGGGACGTTTCAAAAGTAACACGTTTCACTGCTCAGTTTCCTCCCAGATAGTCAGAAACACCACAGTAAATTTAGAAGAGGAATTTATGCCGTAAATGACAACAGATTTAAGAAATTAACGTAAAAGGAATCCAACAGAGACCTTTCAACTTGCATCTGGCGAACGGTCTACCCGAGGGGAGGCTCTAGTCACACGACATGTCGATGTTGACCCCACACCATAAGTCCTTGAGTTGCCGCTATCTGTCTTGTGTTAATGCAGTCGCCGTGATGTCGCTCTCCCTGTCTGTGGCGAACCAAAATGCGGCCACCATTTTCAAACAAGCAGAATCTGGATTCAACCGAAAACATTGTCCGGCGCCTTTCCTGTCCACAGTGATGTCGTTCCGTACACCACTACATCTAGCACGTTTCTACAGATTCGTCAAATGTAGGTGGAGAAGTGCTCGACGCGAATGTAACGGGCTTTCACCCCTGATAGTGTATGATGTGTCATACTTTTCGGCCGCTGTGCCAGAGCCGAGGAGGACACTGATCTGTCCTACAATGCCATTCGGATGAGGTGTCGATCTTCTCGGAAGGGTGGTCTAGGTGGTGCGATCTGACCCCCTTCGTCGCGTTCTACAACCTTCCGTGAACCATTCGGCTCACATTCGTTGCACTGCCGAAACACTTCGTCCCACGCGAGCAGCAATTTCTCTGATGGACGCATCATATTCTCTCATTCCAATAAGGTGCCCTTTTTCAAACTCACTGAACTGATGGTACTGTTGGCGCATCATTTACTGTCTGCTCAACTCAAACTGATCCATTACCTTCGATTTATACCGTCAATCTGGGCAGCAGATTGTGTTGCGCCGCCATATCGATGTTGACCTTGAACACGCTTGCCGACATGGTTCAAATACTAATCATTTTTGCAGAATATACTAATGTACATGCCCAGTGAATACGAATATCTTGTCTCTATTCGTTCGAGATGTTCCGTTTTTTTTTCTGAACACGAGACTATAAAACATATTTCTGTTATTCATAAACAACTTTCACGCCTATCAGAAATAACAGGAAACTCTTGCCTGCTATCATAAGAACAACGTTCTATTGATTTCAAGATAACCGGAATAATTACACAGATATTTGTATGTCTATTCATGTAAAGTGTACTTGCATAAAAATAATTCTTTGGCTCCTTAAGAGTGTAGAAGTTACGTATCAACTAGTTTCTATTACTTATAAAATGCTGTTTACATTTTGTAAGGGTATAAAATACGTAATATACTAACGTTGGACGACTGGACGATGTGCGGTTCTGAGTGGGTAAAAAAAAATAAAAATAAAAAAATATAAAAATTGAGAGAGAGAGAGAGGAGAGAGAGAGAGCGTAGGCGTCGGCTCCCTGTTTCTCTCTCATATATCATATATTTATTTATGTATCTTTCCCTACAAATGCTACCAATACTGCCAGTATCCTACCATTTACTAAGTTATTTATGTACTGAAACGAAACAACTGAATCGTAGAATTGGTAGAGTGAAACTGTAGTCACAAGAAAGAGTTGGCTGTAGACTATTAAGTGGTTAGCCAATATACTACAGGAGCTGTTACTCTTTAGGGCTCTGAGGTGTTCTGAATATCTGACTTTAAAATTCCCGTATGTTTGCCCGACGTATACCAGCTGAGAGGAGCTCCATGTAAGTTTGTGTATGCCCTGATCTGTTGAATTTATCCATGTGTGCTTCCTGTATTTCGAGTTTTTCTCTGTGTAGTGTTGTCTGCTCTATTTGCTATTTGACGTCTCTGTTTCTTTAAAATATCTGTTCTGTGAACAAGCTTGTCATCACAGATGACTTGTGTCTTTTGTGTGTGGATTTTTGCTCTCTTGTGTCTTGTGTGTGGGCACTGTGTATATGTTGCATTGGTACTACAACCATTCTCAGCTGCAGTTTGCTTTCTTGCATTTGGCTCGTGTGTGTAAATCTATTCATTTACTGGTGTTCTGTAGCGTATCGACCATATCCGTCAGAGCGGTAGTGAGTTGCAACAGAGTCAGCCACAGGCATGCACGAGTGTTGTCATTGCGAAGCAAAACATGGTCGACTGGAATTGTGAACAGAGCCAGCTGGATACTGTATAGCAATAGCCAACGCTGCAGTTCACTGGAAGGAGGACAGAAGCGTTTCCTTACTTGCACCAGGGAAGTCTTCAGAGTATGTGCCTTAAGTCCTAAACGAATGCAGTCTGGAGGGAATAAGTAGTCAGCCATTTGTGTACTAAATTATTCTCGTCTCAGTATCTCAGCCCACGTCACGAGTCCGTGACACCCGGAGCGACATCCTGGAATGTAGTAGGTGGTCCACTGTTCAACCACAGACCAGGGCAGGCTGTCCTGCGCCATGAGTGATCGCCACAGCAGGAGAGAGTCACGCTCTCGCTGGAGGGAGATCACGGCCATCATCAGCTGTGCTGGCACGCTGTCATCGTGGTCACAGCCGCAGACTTTGCTGACAGTAGCATTCTAGTGATGCCACGCTTGGCCCCATTCTTTGTGCTGGCAGCAATGCCGGATGTCTTGTTTTGTGTGAGAGGCAACTGGATGAACCCACCAAGCCGTTCCTGATCTACTACAGGTGAAGGCCAGAATAAAGAAATTATCTGGGCAAGTCCACTGTTGTCCTGACGTCTCACTTCACTCTCCATTGGTGACAATCAAAGGATCATCTAACACTAGTGTCAGAACATTCACTTTCTCTTCTTAGAGCAACGTCTGAATCTACAGCTTACGGTACAGTGAGTCCAAAATCATTTTGATTGAAGTTTGGTCAGTGAGAAGCGGTTTTACGGTC
Source organism: Schistocerca gregaria (assembly GCF_023897955.1). Taxonomy (NCBI): domain Eukaryota; kingdom Metazoa; phylum Arthropoda; class Insecta; order Orthoptera; family Acrididae; genus Schistocerca; species Schistocerca gregaria. The sequence goes on from NC_064923.1 coordinate 685,148,294, forward strand.
GTGCATTTTGTATAGCAGATTTTATGGCGAGTACAGAACAAATGATTTTGTATAGTTTCAGATGGAAGTCACGATTGGTTAGTGCCTGTTGAATGTGCACAGAGTGACCTTGAGGGTCACTCAGCGTCATATACGAAATCAGTTTCAATAAAATGTTGGACGTGTAATAGTTGGAAGCATACGGCTAGGTAATGCCGGGAGTCGAAATGGTTCATGATTATAAATAAGAATTAAGTTAATGTATTTTGTTTTCTTGTCTTGTGAATGTTAAGTTTCAAAATGAGTGTGGCTAAGGACAAAGCTTGGAAAGAACCAGAGACACAAGGTGTGAGAGAACCGCAAGCAGCACGTATATTGTTAGAAAATGTAGCACAATTAACAGCAGATAATACAGAATTGTGTGTGTTGGTCGAATCGCAATGCACAATGGGTGTAGATTTATCAGTCACAAGTTTAATTGCTCCATTTTCTGGTAAGGCAAAAAGGAATGTGCAGGCCTTTGAGGGAGACCCTGGAAATCTGGCTCAAATGGAAAGTTCATCTGATAAGGAATTATTTAGTGAAACTGAGACTAACAGGGGAAGCTAAAACTTATGTGGGATATACAGAAGCTTTTAAGTGAGCCACAATATTTGAAGAATTTAAAGAAGGGTTAATTCAGAGAGATATGAAACTAAATAGTGCCAGACATTATAAGGAATAATTGGAGGTAATAAGTAAGAAAAATACGGAAACTGTGGAACAGTTTGCGGATAGGATAAGGAAAATTAATGGATACACCTTTGAATTAGAACAAGATGCTGCAGTCAATGAAATTATTTTGCAAGAAGCTGAGCAGAAGCAGAGGGCTTTCGATCTTTTTTAAGAGGGTTGCATAATGTCAAGACGTGTACTGACGGGTGATCCAACATCGGTGCGGTTAGCTATAGAGCGTGAGGAGATAGATTTTTCAACTGCACAACTGCAACGCAGGGTAAACGGACAGCTTTTGCAACTAATACAAAATGTTTCAAGTGTGCACGAACGAGGAAAGTAAGGAGCTAGTGTCGCCAGCCTCAGGTCAATGTGGATAAAGTAAGAAGAAGTAATAATTTTAGAAGTAGAGGACTGGGGAGGAATAATGTGTTAAACGCTATTGGGAACCCCATGTCCAAACACGATAATTACCAGTAAGACTGGATGTTACGAAATCGCATGCAGAGGTGGATTGTGCGGTAAGACGACTAGTAGGAAAGGAGGGTTGTAGGATAGTATTGGACACTGAGTCGCATTTGTCGGTCACCAGCAGTGATGTGGTAGTAGGTAAGAAAAGGGACCCACCATGGTGCAGATTGCGTGGAGTGGGGGTTCAAATGGTTCTCAGCACTATGGGACTCAACTGCTGTGGTCATCAGTCCCCTTGAACTTAGAACTACTTAAACCTAACTAACCTAAGGACATCACGCACATCCATGCCCGAGGCAGAATTCGAACCTGCGACCGTAGCAGTCCCACGGTTCTGGACTGCGCGCCTAGAACCGCGTGACCACCGCGGCCGGCTGGAGTGGGGGATAAAGATGTCACATCATTAGGATCGATGGACATAGACTTTTGCCTGGATACGGTTCAATTTAAACAACGTGTAGAGATTGTACCGCCCGTGAATAAGAGCTAGGACACGATTCTAGCATTGGATTTCTTATATCAGCATTGCGCCATAATTGATCTTTGACATCGTAGGGTAAAACTTGACAGAAAAATGTTTCAGTTAGTTGAAGCCATTGCCAATGTAGCGATGTCGTGAGGGGAGTCTGTCGGGAAAGGCGAACCCATTAAGCTAAGAACGATGACACCAAGACTTGGTTTGACGGAGTAGAGAGTACTGAGAAATCACTTTCGGTCAATATTGAGTCTAGCTTGCCGGTAGAAATTGTGTGTGTGGTGGAACCGTTAGAAAGGAATGGAGTATTTGACGAGGCGTTGCTTATTTAAACGAGGTATTGTACACATATAAGAAACAAAGGGAGAAAAGAAGGTAATTGTTTCTATAGACAATTCTGGCGCAGAGGACATACGATTACCAAACGGGTTGTTAATCGCTAATATGGATATCCCGGGGGAAGAAGAATGGGACACTAGGGGTGTCAGCCACGGACAATCACCGGACTCCATTGAACCTGCTTTACGAGAAAAAGTGAAGCATCGCGAGGGAGCCAATAGCTAACGGATTGAAGAATTGCTTTTAGAATATGAGGATTTATTTTTTTCAAAGGGGCTGTTACCAGCTATGGATGCATATTACCTAGCACCACATACCAACGTGAAATGAATTACCAGTCTAGAGCAAACCATGCAATATGCCTCGGTACTTACAGCCAATTCTGGAGGAATTTATCGGTAAACAGCTAAAAGACTGAATAACTGAAGAAAGTAATAGTCCGTGCGTGGGGATGGGGGCAGGAATAGTGCTCGTACCAAAAAAATCAACGGATTGAATACGAGAATATAGCTTTTGTTATGATTAGAGACACCCTAAAGTGAAAAGTGTAAAGGACGCCTACTCTTTTTCAAGCATCACAGAAACCTTGAATCCTTTAGGGCAACGCAAATGTATTTCAACAACGGATTTAAGGACTGATTATCACGAGACAGGGGTTGCACCTCAGGATCGACTCAAAGCCCAGCGTTTTCAGTACCCTCGGGACAGTATCAATTCAGAAGATGTAGTGTAACGACGTAAGTTTTGTATAAATGATTTTCCTTTGATATGTGACCATTTGCAGACTTCGTCACCAACGTCAGTTACAAAACACTTCGGAATTATTTAAACTCCTTTTATAAGTGGTCGCTGAATGGTTCTTGAACGAAACTATAATTAAAACGTCATCATTTGAGTCGTATGCGCAGAATTACGTCTCTCAGTCCAATTGGTTTGCGCAAACTGTTTTCAATTTAGATGTCGTTTTTTTCTTCTCAGAGATTATATTAATGCAAGTTATCTGCTTTAATAAATATTGGAACCACATTGAATAAACTTTCAAGACTCAAACTCGCGATGAACGTTGTCAAAAATCAATAATCTTGTCAAATAAATTGGTAATACCTCTTCCTTAACATAATTCTTCATAAAGAAATTCTCGGAACACGTATTTAAACTTTTGTAGTATACACTAGTTTATTATCTTTCTATATACTACATATAGACGTTAACCTGAGCCTTGACAGAATAGGACTGAACATTTACAACATGATTAAACTTTCTATGACGTCATTGTTGTAGAAACATTACAAATTATTATATTTTCAGGTTTTAGAAGCACGACGCAACAACTCGGCTTCACGATCTTCTGTTGCTGTTTGGCTGTCGACCCGCGACGTATAGTGGCCAGCTATTTTCTCTCTGGTCCGGGCAGTGAAGATGCTGTCTCCGTTCGTTGCGCCGCCCTCTCCGTACATGAAACATAAAAATAAATACAAAAACTTTAGATACTTCACAACAATTATAAATATTACAAAATACCTCAACAAAACACTAAATCAAACTTACATTCACCTGCAAACTGGGCTGACACTGGTGGATGGGTGACGCTTCAATTTCACGTCCCACTACAAAGAACACCTCTCGGATTAAAAAATGAACCTGCAACGTTTCAGATGTCGTTGTATGGAGTACTCAGAGGTTTAAAACCACGGCAATGCTTAGTGTACCTCGGTTACTTAATCGTCTATGGGAGTGATACGGAACGGTGCATGCAGTGATTGAGGGAACTATTCCTAAGGTTGAAAGCAGCGAAGTTAACACTGAGTGCAGTGTTAATTTCACTGTGTAATTTTGTAGTGGAAGACGTAACATTCCTAGGTCATATACTCGTAATAAGTAAAGATGGAGTTAAGACAGACGTATTAATTAGAGCTGTATGTGAATTTCTTGTACCAAAATCTGTAAAGAAGTTCAATAGTTCTTAGGACTCGCAAACGATTACCGCCGGCTCGTAAACGGATTTTCGGATATTGACACTATTGACACAGTTGTTAAAAAGGGTACTAAATTTGTATAGTCGTAAGAGCGCCAGTATGCTCCTGAAGAGGTAAAAGAAGCTTTAACATCGAGTCTGGTATTGGTATTTCCTGATTTTAATAGAGAATTTGTTTTATTATGTGAAGCATCATGTACGACTGCATGTTGTCACAAAACGTAGAAGGCATAGAACATTCGGTTGCTTACGCATAAGGATAACTAAATTCTACAGAAAAAAAACTATTCTGCAATGGAGAAAGAGATGTTAGGGCTTATTTATGGACTCGCATATTTCAAAAGTTATCGCTACAGTAAAAAGTTTAGAGTAATAACAGGAAATGGTTGTTGGAGTTTAAGGATACTTCTAGTAGGTTGACACAATGGGCAGTAAGACTAAATGGTCAAATGTTTGTGAATTCCTAAAGGATCAAACTGCCAAGATCGTAGGTCCCTAGACGTACTCACTACTTAAACTAACTTATGCTAAGAACAACACAAACACCCATGCCCGAGGGAGGACTCGAACCTCCAGTGGGAGGGGCCGCGCGATCCGTGACATGGCGCCTCAAACCGCTTGGCCACTCCTCGCGGCAGGCAGTAAGACTAAGTGAATTTGATTTCAAAGTTACGTAAGAACCTTTTGGGGATAGTGGCCATAAGGAGTGGCAAACTGCACAGAGAGCGGATGACGGCTGTAAGCAGGATTTTAAGCAGTCGTAGTTTTGTATGCAGGATAGGTTGCTATGCAGAGAAACGAAGTTGGGGCCGTGGGTAGTGGTACCAGAAAAGCTAAGGAATAAAGTGGTACAAGAAGCTCATGCTCCCATTCTAGCAGGTCACGGAGGTTGCAGACCACCCACAGAAGAGTATCGGAAACGTACTGGCAAAGAATAGGCAGATGGGCATAAACCAGCATGCGCTGAATTGCATACAGTGCGCACACAGAGCATATTTGTGTAGAACAAGAGTACTGTTGCAAAGTTTACCTGAAGCATTAGCACCATTCGAATTTTTGGGGATTGCTATTTTAGATCCATTCAATAAAATCCCAGAAGGGAATACGTTTGTACTCACAATCATAGATCATTTTTCAAGATATGTAGAAATGGTCGCGATGCCAAACCAGCAGGCAGCAACAGTTGCACAAGCACTTGTTAATAACTGATACTGTAGTTTGGAGTGCCTGAAACAAAAGTAACAGACCGGAGAACGAACTTTACATCAGATCTATTAAAGAATTGTGTATGTTATTGAATGTGAAGAAGTTAAGGAGGAGCTCTCTCCATTTACAAGGCAATGAAAGAAATGAAAGAGTGTATAGGACAATCGAGAAGATCCTTAGGTATTACAATGTCTCGCATCATACCAACTGGGACGCGTATTTGGCGTCACCGCCTACAACTTGAAGCACCATACGAATACAGGATTGTTGCCATATGAAATAGCATATAGTCATAGACGTAAAATGCCATCGCCCTTCGACATGTTGAAAACGAAGACTGGAGAGTCTGTTAAGGAATTTGCCAGATTGATTAGGGAAATCTGGAACACAGTACGAGGGGCAAATACACGAGCAGTGGAGAAACGGGAAGAAGCAGTGAGCTATACGGCAAGAATGCCACAGCATAAGGTTGGTCAGTGGGTGATGCTATCAACTTCGTATATGCCAAAGGGAAGGACTAAGAAGATTTTTGCACAATATCAGTGGCCAGACCAAGTGGTAAAGACTATGTCGTCAGTAAATTTCAAGATTCAATTGCACATGTAGGGCGGTTGAAACCTTTTCAAGGGAGCCCGGAAGCTATTCCAGGGATAGGATATATGGACCAGGGATGGTGAGTGAGGAGAAAGATATGGAAACTAACAAGAGGTTGTGAATGAAACGGTAACGAGGAACCCGTATGGATTAAGGCTTAGAAAATAGTCATTCAATACTTGTTTGGGTTAAGTATAGAGTTAGTGTAATTAGTATAAGCAGCTGCCGAGCAGCAATGAATTTAAGTGGGAGGAAAGTAACAGGTAATCCTGCCTGCTGCAGAAGAGGCAGTTAATCTAAATATCACAGAACTATAAACCGATGATGAAGTCTTAGATAGGGAAGTAGTAATGACAAAATGATTGCAGTCCGTAAAAGATACTGTTTGGAAAGCACAAGAGAGAGTAACAGAACTACAGGACGCTATGCAGTAGGCTGTAAGAGGTAATCTAGGGATAAACTTCTTGTCACCAGAGCAGTATTTAGAGGGTTTAAGGAAAGTACAGAAGGAACTACCGCCGTAGTTGGGGCTGGTTTTAGAACCCGAGCACAAAAACTTATCTTTTTATTTCAAGGTAATTGCAGTATCAGTGAGAACTGATGGAGCGAAAGTTTGCGTTTCCTTTGATGTACAAGTAGTAACAAACACGTTGCGAGTGCTACATACTCCATGCATATCCTGTATGCTGGATATTGAATAACTTCGTAAGAATAAAAACGCAGCTACTATTAATAGATCCAAAGACCAGGGAATATATGTAGAAATGGAGGAAGCAAAGTTATAAAAATGTCACTGAGGGGAAATCACAGTCCGTCCGAATGTGGTAAAAGTGAGGTGCAGGATTCCTAAGCAGTGAAATTTCTAAAGGGACAAAAGGAGCTAAGAGAATGTAATAAACAAGTGATCGAGCCGGAACTGTACGTACAGCAGGCCTAAGCGCATTGGCTGCACTCTACCTCTGACAAGACGGTAGTAGTGGCTAGTTGTTTCAAACAGGTGAAACTTATTTCAGCAAGGTTGCTAGAATTATAAGGAAGTGGTTTGGTATGAAATGGCACAGTGTACGAAATAATGGGGCCTACTTTCCATCTGTCCATCGTGATTTCAGGGACAGGCCACCTGAATATTTTGCAGACTCGTTTGTATTGGTCATAGGAGACTATGGAAGTGCTACATGCAATCTAAACAGCTTAAATCAAACTCTAAGGCTGGAATTAATACAGTTTGCCGGCCGCTACGGCCAAGCCATTCTAGGCGCTTCAGTTCAGAACCGCGCTGCTGCTACGGTCGCATGTTTGAATCCTGCCTCGGGCATGGATGTGTGTGATGTCCTTAGGTTAATTAGGTTTAAGTAGTTCTAAGTCTAGGGTACTGATGATCTCAGATATAAAGTCCCATAGTGTTTAGAGCCATTAGAACCGTTTCGAATACAGCTTATAAACACTTTTCTGAACTACAAGAAGGGTCGAGTCTCTCTGGAAATCTTATTGCAGCATGTAATTTTATATCGGAAAAATCAGTACTGGAAAGAGAGAACATTGGCTATTGTCATACCAGCCAACGCAGGAGCATTTGTTCTGCTGAGCGAAGTCCCTGTTTTGGTACGTAGAATATGAAGCACAAGACTGAGTTCAGGCCCAGCCATCGTTAAGATTCCAGTGGACTGGATACGCTGAGCGTAAAAGGACCGGAAGGAAGATGAAAGCACAAAGGGGTATTAATAAGGATAATTTATTCTTTTTAGACCAAGTTAGGAATAGAGAGTTAGAAGTTACTGTGCAAGAAGCCTAGTAATGAAATCCTTTCCTTGGTGTTTCAGTTGAGGAGCATGGCAGGGGCATAGTAGGAATGTATAAGATTAGGTGACAGGGTTGAGGAAACCAATTGTTAGAATAATTATTAAGAAGTGAAACAGGGCCAGAAGGGCTAGCCGCTGGAAACTCTAGTGTAAAGCGTAATCTAGTCTGGTCGACCTGAGGGACCGGGTCTTGATAAAAAGTAGGGCAACACAGCATATCGACGGTATTCGATCAAAAAATGCACCTGAGCGGAAGTGAGTTTCAATAGTCAGCCGCAAGCAGGCAAGAGTGTTGTGCATTGCGAAGCAGAACAGGCTGACAGGCGTTGTGAAGCAGAGCCAGCTGGGCGCGGTACAGTAACAGGCGATGCTGCAACACACTAGTGGAAGGACGATATCCTTTCCTCACTTGCCACACGGAAATGTTTACAGTACATGTCATAAGCCCTGGAATGATAGACATCCCTGGGGTTGTGAAGCAGCTGAATGGGTTGAAAATAAATAAATCGCCAGGTCCTGTTGGGATTCCAATTCGGTTTTACAGAGAGTACTCTACTGCTTTGGCTCCTTACTTAGCGTGCTTTTGTCGCGAATCTTTTGCCCAACGTAAAGTCCCGAGCGACTGGAAAAAAAGCGCAGGTGACGCCTGTGTATGAGAAGGGTAGAAGGACGGATCCTCAAACTTATAGACCAGTCTCCCAAACATCGGTTTGTTGCAGGATTCTCGAACATATTCTCAGTTCGAATATAATGAATTTCCTTGAGACAGAGAAGTTGCTGTCCATACATCAGCACGGCTTTAGAAAGCATCGCTCCTGCGAAACGCAACTCTCTCTTTTTTCACATGATATCTTCCGAACCATGGATGAAGGGTATCAGACGGGTGCCATATTCCTAGACTTCCGGACAGCGTTTGACTCGGTGCCCCACTGCAGACTCCTAACTAAGGAACGAGCATATTTGATTGGTTTCCACGAATGTGAGTGGCTAGAAGACATCTTAAGTAATAGAACCCAGTACATTGTGCTCGATGGTGAGTGTTCATCGGAGGTGAGGGTATCATCTGGAGTGCCCCAGGGAAGTGTGGTAGATCCGCTGTTGTTTTCTATCTACATAAATGATCTTTTGGATAGGGTGGATAGCAATGTGAGGCTGTTTGCTAATGATGGTGTGGTGTACTAGAAGGTATCGTCGTTGAGTGACTGTAGGAGGATACAAGATGACTTGGACAGGATTTGTAATTGGTGTAAAGAATGGCAGCTAACTCTAAATATAGATAAATGTAAATTAATCCAGATGAATAGGAAAAAGAATCCCGTAATGTTTGAATGCTCCATTAGTAGTGTAGCGCTTGACACAGTCATATCGATTAAATATTTGGGCGTAACATTGCAGAGCGATATGAAGTGGGACAGGCATGTAATGGCAGTTGTGGGGAAGGCAGATAGTCGTCTCGGTTCATTGGTAGAATTTTGGGAGGATGTGGTTCATCTGTAAAGGAGACCGCTTATAAAACAGTAGTACGACCTATTCTTGAGTACTGTTCGAGAGTTTGGGATCCCTATGAGGTCGGATTGAGGGAGGACATAGAAGCAATTCAGAGGCGGGCTGCTAGATTTGTTACTGGTGGGTTTGACCATCATGCGAGTGTTACGGAAATGCTTCAGGAACTCGGGTGGGAGTCTCTAGAGGAAAGGAGGCGTTCTTTTCGTGACTCGCTACTGAGCATTTGAAGCTGACTCCAGTACAATTTTACTGCCGCCAATATATATTTCACGGAAAGACCACAAAGATAAGAGAGATTAGGGCTCGTACAGAGGCATATAGACACTCATTTTTCCCTCGTTCTGTTTGGGAGTGGAGCAGGGAGAGAAGAAGCTAGTTGTGGTACGAGATACCCTCCGCCACGCACCGTATGGTGGATTGCGGAGTATGTATGTAGATGTAAATGAGTCTTGTCTCATTATCACAGCCTACACCACGAGTCTGTGACACCTTGAGCGACATCCTGGAATGCAGCACGAGGTACACTGCTCGACCACAGGACAGGGCAGCCGCCGGAGCGGGGAGCCACTCGCTTACTAGAGGGAGGTCACGGCCATACCAGCTGCGCCGCCCCGTTGTCATCATGGTCGCAGCTAGAAATGTCAATGACAGCGACATTCGTGAGATGCTGTGCTCGGTGCCACTCGTTGCGCTGCCTGCAACGTGGACGTCTACTGTTTCGCGTGACAGGTAAAGGGACGCCTCCATCAGGCCGTTCCTGCTGTACTACGACCAACGGCTGAAATAGAGAGGTTAAGTGAACAAATCCACTGTCGTCCTGACTTCTCATTTCTCTCTCTACGGGTGAAAATCAAAGAGGTCTCTTTCTGTTTAATCTGTGGAAAATGAATCTGATGCTTGCTTGTTTGTGTCAATGACTGTTGATTGATTATGAATGGTGGTACTTGTGATTGTGTGTTTCCCATACCAGGTATATTGTTTATTCTTCCTATGGTAAGACCCAGGATACAGTTTATTTTCTGTTTATGTTTGTAATGCGAAATGAAGATTTGGGTGTAAATAATTCATTTCATTGTGTAGCTATTCTTTATGTGTATTTGGGTGTTCAATTAGGCACATTATGTCATTGACATAGCTGTACCAGTATATTACGTACTCAAATTCGTGTTATACAGGGTGCAAATTACAGCATACCACTGTAGTGTGGGGGAGTCGAGATATATAACTTTGCATATACACTTCTTGTCGATTGAGCCAGCAAATACCTCCAAATAGACACACAAAAGCCACCTGAGCGACAGCGTATGTGTGCCGCACCCTCTTGTGCAACCAACTTAGTTGTTAAGTTCGTTTCTTTTTCGCAGTAAAATCATCCTTGAGTTTTAAACAATTTGTGCTTTAAAATGGTTAAATTGGCTTTTAGCTAAATTTTACCTCAAAATTTTGAGAATATTTTCAGCGTAAGAGTAACCATTAAATCATAGTTTTTCTACAGGTTAAATTTAGACTGAAATGTATACGCAATTCATTAACGTTTGCAGGAAAGTTTAAGTGGCTAGTGTTAATGAAATAAAAATTTTAAAAAATCTGACATCTATTCATCTAACAAACTATACACACAATTAGGAAAATAAGCAACGCTTTGTAAACAAACAACAAAAACGTGAAACAATTAAACAAATTGCTTTTTGTAGTTCTTCAAGGTCTTTTTCCTTTAGTGTAAAAAAGGGAAATACAACAACAAAAAATGCTCGTCTTATGGCTGTTTACAGCAACCAGTACACTTTAACAAAAGCAGTTCAAAGTTAGTTCCGCATACGTGAATGGACGCATTGCACTGATTCGTCATGGCCACACGCCCGCAGGCAAACATATCTCGTTTATGTTGAATAACTAATGCAGCGGTGCTGAGTAGCTTGAAAATTACGAACAAAATACGCAGTAACAACAATGAACCTGGCGAGGGCAGAATAAAAGGAGAATTAATCGAAGAGGGAGGTGAGAGCTTGCACTTAGAGGTATGTAAACTGATCCAGCTGATACGGAAAAATGAGACATTGCCGAAGGAATGGAAGCTAGTCATAATATGCCTGATACACAAGAACGGAAGCAAAATTGAATGTGATAACTACAGAAGTACCAACTTGCTGAATGTAAACTACAAGGTACTGATAGAATTATCCTCAGAAAACTACAGCTTTTCACAGAAGCATTCCGTCTTCCGGGACGATCCGACCGCAGTGTCATCCTCAGAGAAGGATGCAGATAGGAGGGGCGTGGGGTCAGCACACCACTCTCCTGGTCGTTATGATGACCGAAGCCGCTACTATTCTGTCGAGTAGCTCCTCAATTGGTATCACGAGGCTGAGTGCTACCCGAAAAATAGCAACAGCGCATGGCGGCATGGATGGTCAGCCATCCAAGTGCCGACCACGCCCCACAGCGCTGAACTTCGGTGATCTCACGGGCACCGGTGTATCCACCGCGGCAAGGCCGCTGCCGAGATCGGTATACAGGAGTAACAAATTGGTTTCGACCAGACCGATGGACAATAGATCACGTTTTTATTCTAAGGCAATTGTCTGAAAAACACTGTGAATATGGTGAAGACTATTCGTCGATTTTCAACGTACATACTACAGCATCCATAAGGACAGCCTGTACACTGCATTACGTGACTTCAGAATCCCTGAGAAGATAGTAAGAACGGTGCAAACTTGTATGGGTAGGTAAAGGTCATCAGTGAGTTTACAAGGCATCACATCAGAAACGTTCGAGACTGGGAAAGGCTTCAGATAAGGGGATGCTCTCTCGTATTCTGTTCAGTGTCACCTGAGAGGCATATACAGTTGATGCAGTACTACTAAGTGAATCAAACCATGAGGTGAACAAAGTTTAGCCGGCCTGAGTAGCCGTGCGGTTCTAGGCGCTACAGTCTGGAGCCACACGACCGCTACGGTCACAGGTTCAAATCCTGCCTCCGGCATGGGTGTGTGTGATGGCCTTAGGTTAGTTAGGTTTGAGTAGTTCTAAGTTCTAGGGGACTGATGACCTCAGAAGTTAAGTCCCATAGTGCTCGGAGCCACTTGAACCACTTTTTGAACGAAGTGTATCAGCTAATGGACAACTACTCACAGAAGGTTGGTTTAAAGGTGAATTAAGACAAAAGGAAGTACATACAGTTTGGAGATTGATGGCGTGAGGTTAAAGAGAGTTCACCAGTTCAGATACGTGGGATCTTGGTTTACAAGTAACAACAGGATAGAAATGGACAACAAGGAAAAAATAGCAGTGGGAATGAAATATATGAATTCTCTCAGAGACACGCTCAACTAAAAATCAATATCAGCGAACACTAAGATGAAATAAGAGTGTGAGGAAGCTATGGAAACCGATCTTAAAGGAGAGTGAAGGATGAGGAAAAACGACCTCTTGACGCAACAACCAACAATCCTACGGAAGCCGAGGAAGAAAAGAATCTAGTGTGCGGATCATGTAGCTCGCATGCCAGAAGAAAGACTGGTGAAGAAGGCACTTGAGGGGAAACCGAACACAAGACGTCCCATAGATCGACCGAGGCATTACTGGGTGGAAGAGGTGCCGAAGGACCTGGAAACCTGGGGGACTGAAGACATCTGGGTAATTATGGACGTTTAACCTTTGTTTTAAACGGTAATGTACTATCACGTAGTCCCCGATAAATATTCCTGGCGTCCTTGTTCAAATGAATTTGAGATTTTTTCACCAGCTCAGCTGATATTGTTTTTGGAAAGCAATGGAGGCAGTTTGTAGGAGAAGCGCATGGTCTCCAGGGCCTGTTATCTCTATATATTTGAGTTTTGTAAAATGATATGTGCTATCGTTTTTTCCTGCTCCATGGAAAATAACTCTTCTGCGATCGAAACAGGGCCTAAACGAAACTTCCCTTTGTTCATCAGTATGCATTTTTGCTTTTTGCACATATCTAAGGGTTGGATGCTTCAGTTCTTTCATTTTATCTGCTTTACAAATACATACTATATTCTGACAAGGTTTAACACGTTCTTTCGTTGACTCTTCAGGGAATAATCTAACGTCTGTAGTCCATTCACCATGAGCAACCACTTACCACAACTAAAAAAAGTTGCATCAGTGTTTATTATCTCCTTTCTCTTTTAGTCTTGTGTGGTAAACTGAAACGTTTCACTATGTCCCTTTGATTCTTATTCCAGTTTGCCTCGCGCACTTGGCAAATTAGAACTATATTGAAATATAATAAATAATTGAGACAGTTTAATGCTTATTACTCGTGTCTGTATTTAGGTTAATGTTGTTCTCAAATATATAACACAATATTCTAAAATCACCATTAAAATCACACAGGAGACAACATTAAGATGGTAAAATTTACTTTCTGCTGCTGAAACCTACATTCTGTCACAATGAAGCTCTATGCTGTGGCAACCATTTTATAGAGTTGACCAGCACCAGCTAAATAACTCGAGCCTTAGCCATTAGTGGCGCCAGCAGTCAAATCATAATAGTGGTATTATTTCACTGTGCCTCATCTTTGCCTCCTGCCATAAGACACACATAAAAGTGCAAAAAAAAAAAAAAAAAAAAAAAAAAACGAATACTAGCTATCTGAAGTATTAGTTTCTTCCTCAGGAAGGAAAGAGGAATGGTAGCGGACGGTTATAAAGGAAGGGCCCGGGATAAGCAGGATGCACCCTGGTAAGAGGACGAGAGGAAACAAAGGTGGAGGGTGTTAGAGAGTGGCAGGACAAAGGGAGTGTATTGGTAAACAGTGCATCAGCTTTAGTCTGGGTTAACGCTGTTTACATGTGTTTATACTTAGGTTTACGTTAGTAATTATACACTGACGGAAAGAATCACAATATCAAAAAATAATTAATGTAGAGTAACGGAATTTCGGGAATAAATGTAATGTATTGCGAATACATAGAAAGAAAGATACTTTATTTTATGATTATATGATAGCGGAACAAACACTGGTATCAGTTACTTCTGTAAAATATCTGGGATGAGGTATCGAATATATTGCTTCCCCCTACTTATAGCTCCCGAGGAGATCACGAATGTAAAATCAGATGATTCGAGCGCGCACAGAGGATTTTCGGCAGTCGTTCTTCTCGCGAACCATACGCGACTGGAGCAGGAAAGGGAGGTAATGACAGTGGCACGTAACGTGCCCTCCGCCACGCACCGGTGGGTGGCTTGCGGAGTATAAATGTTGATGTAGAATAACTTCATAACTTATTTAAGGATTAACATAGCAAGATCTCACGTTAATGCAAGCACGAGATAAGTCATTGATAAAGTGAAATGCTGGTGCACTAATAACCGGTGTAGCCACCAGAATGTTGACTGCAGTAATGCAAACGTGCATTTACTGTGTTGCACGGGTGCCAGATGTTGGTTTGTGGAATGGAGTTCCATGTCTGTTGCACGTGGCGGTCAATACAGGAATAGCTAACGCTGATTGTGGATGACGTTGGAGCTGTCGTCCGATGATGTTCCAATTGTGCTCGACTGGAGACAGATCTGGTGGATTGAACAGGCCAAGGCAACATGTCGACGCTCTGTAGAGCATGCTGGATTACAACAGCCGCATGTGGCCGAGCGTTATCCACGCACCCCCTGGAATGCTGTTCATCAATGGCAGCACAATAGGTCGAATCACCAGACTGACTCACAGATTTGCAGTCAGTGTAAGCGACATAAACACGAGAGTGCTCCTGCTGTCGTACGAAGTCGCACGCCAGACCATAACTCCAGATGTAGGTCCAGCGTGTCCAGCACGAAGACAAGTTGTTGCAGGCCCTAAACTGGCCTCCTCATAACCAACACACGGTCATCACTGGCATCGAGGCAGGACCAGCTGTCTTCAAAAAGAACAACACTCCTCCACCCTGTCCTCCAGTTAGGACTCGCTTGACACCACTGAAGTGGCAAAAAGCGGTGGTCTGGGGTCAGTGGAACGCACGCTGCAGTGTGTCTGGCTCGGAGCTGTTCTTGAAGTAACCGATTTGTAGCAGTTGGTTGTGACATTGTGGGGCCAACTGCTGCTCAAATTGCTGCTGCAGATGCAGTACGATGTGCCAGACCTGTATGCCAAACACGGTGGTCTTCCCTCTCGGTAGTGGCACGTGGTCATCTGGAACACATCTTCTTGCGACCTTACATTCTCGTCACCATCCCTGCCAGATACATTGTACAGTGGCTACATTCCAGCTAATACCTTCTGAAATATCACAGAAGAAACATCCAGCTTCCCGTACGCAAAACCCTGCCATGTGTGAATGTGAAATCGTACCGGAATAATGGAACTGAATTGCCCCAACAAATCAAAACCTCAAAAATCACTCTAACATGGAATCCTGAGGTGGGTAATTGAATGACTATTTATATTCAGTCGACAAGCAATAATAATAATTAATTGAAGGAACTACAAGTTGTAAGTAGGCTGCTTCTGTGTTGGCAGCGCTGTGTAGCGCTTTGCATTGGATCTCTGACTGCGCTTTCTTTGTAAGAGACTCTGTGGCTCGTTGGCCTCGTTGTTGGAAGTTAATCCCCAGTAGTGTTGGGCAGTTCGAAATTAGTCGCCAGCACTGATGGAAGTACTGTTGGGCAATTGGAGGTGAACGGCCAGCAGTGATGGATGTTAGATGTGAGAAGTTAGCATTGATGGAGGGTAGAGGTCTGAAGTGTTGGCGTAGGCTAACAATCTTTACATGTTCGACTTGGAGATTGAATATTATACATGATTATATACCTTTCTACTAGATGTCAATGACGCTGTGTTTATGTCTGAACTGGATGTCATATTATTAAGCTAAAAAAAAAAACATTATTTGGTTTGCAACAAAATCTTTCCTTTGCTAACCACATTCCTATTAGTAGTGGTTCAAATGGCTCTGAGCACTATGGGGCTTAACATCTGTGGTCATCAGTCCCCTAGAACTTAGAACTACTTAAACCTAACTGACCTAAGGACATCACACACATCTATGCCCGAGGCAGGAATCGAACCTGCGACCGTAGCGGTCACGCGGTTCCAGACAGTGCCTTTAGTAGTTAGAATCTTTCATTTAGCTGGTAGTATTGACGCTCGCTGTATTGCAGTAGTTCGCGTAATGTAGATTTTGGTGAGGTAAGTGCTTAATGAAATGTATAGGTTATTGTTAAGATTTCTTTTTACTCAAGGCCATTATTTTGAAGTCAGGTTATCCTTTTTCTGAGCAGTCAGATTGCGTTGCGCTAGAATATTGTGGGTCAGTGTTGACATGATAAGAATAAGTAAAGAGAAAGTAGGTTCACTTGCACACAATTGCACTCAGCAGTTTAAGTAAAATATTTAATAAAGAAGTTTCAAAATTACTTCAAATGACATACAAACCAAACTAAATCGATGGTTATTATGTTAGAAGCAATGTCACAGAAAAGTCTCAGTGAGGTGAGTGTTAGAAAAGGTGATAGCAACAAAGGTATGAAGGACTTGAGAGAGCACTACCGTATACCAGTCGCACATCCAGTCACTAGTATGAATTCAGCCAACCAAATCTTTTAGTTACCCCTGTGGTTGATTGAGTAAAAAATGGAAACAGTAGTATCACTGGAGCCGGGGTTAACAGTACCGCAGCAGCGGTACGTCCCCTTTGCAAACACCAACGCCCCACCTGTCGCCGATGCTGAGGCATACTCCCGCCAGTCTGCTATGGCGGTAAGCCGACCGTGTGCGGTCGCGTGTGAAGAACCAGAATCTCGCTCGTCAGGACACCGAGGAGTCCCATCCACCGTCGGCACTCAAAGTTTCCGGCGTCTGAAACCAACGTCCAGATGAATTTAGCATATAAATGGAAGGAGGCAAGCCAAACGGCTTGTAACCTTTCACGTAGTCCTGTTACGCGACCTCGTTTAAACTCAGCGATGTGTTGATAATGGCGTCTTTGTCGCCTTACAGGCAGTCTTGACTAACATCAACTCACTAGGTCCGGTCTCAAAGGTAACTAACGCTCACGACGGACACAGCGTGTATTTAAAGCAAACCTGATTTGCGCCCTTATATTGGCGCCACTAGCGCCGGTCATATGCTACTGGCATGAAATCTGAACAGAAACCATCAATCATAGAAACACGCCTACCAACTTTCGTTTATATCACACAACTCCTTCTTGGTGTTTCGATTTTTTTTTCATTCGGTTTTTTCACATACACATTTCTAAAAAATTCCGTCTCGCCCCTCCATCTAGAATGAGACAATGGCAGGAAGTTCTGTGCATAATTATCGAATTCCTTTATTTCCATATTGAAATATAAGATGAAGGTTATTAGTAAAAGATGTAATCCATTTTATAATTGCACCAAAATGAGGAATGTACGTTGTTACACTCTTCCATGGAACTAACCTACGATGTGTCACACGATGACGAACCATCATTACCATTTGTTCTAGATGAAAAATCAGTACGGCCCCAAATCCTAATAATTATAGATGGTGGAACTAAATTCTTTATTTTACAAAAACTAAAGAACTTACAAATTTGTAGTTTCTGGCAAGTGAAAGAATTAATCGACAAGTTTGTTTTTTGATATCTTAGTTGCGGGTAGAAGCTGAGTGGAGAGCACTGCAATCGCTATTGTAAAATGGCGACATGCGAGAAGAAGGCACATTGTGTTCTGCGGTATTACGAGAAATAGCCTCAAATTATATTGCCTACGAAATTTTCGAAGACAATACGGTTGAGCACCACCTGATAGGAGTACTGTTGCGTTGTACACTAATTTTAAACAGACCGGCAATGTTGAATCATGCACGAACAGGGCAGCCTCGGGTTCAGTGAACAAAGTGTCGGAGCTGTGCAACAGGCGTTCCTACGAAGCCCTTCCACATGTACTCAACGCGAATCTGCCGAATTAGGTTCAAATGGTTCAAATGGCTCTGAACACTATGGGACTTAACTTCTAAGGCCATCAATCCCCTAGAACTTAGAACTACTTAAACCGAACTAACCTAAGGACATCACACACATCCATGCCCGAGGCAAGATTCGAACCTGCGACCGTGGCGGTCGCGAAGTGCCAGACTGTAGCGCCTAGAATCGCTCGGCCACTTAGGCCGGCGGCGAATTAGGGATTCCTAGGGCTACAACGAGAAGAATTCCACACAATAGATGGCACCTGCTTGCTTATATGATTCAGGTACACACTCGTTACAACCAGATGATGGAGCTTGTCGAGAAGCTTTTTCGACTGACATTACGTTGTTGGCACCTGTCCAGACCAGCAATGAGTATCTTCAACGAATTTTTTTTTCAGATGAGGCTATTTTCTACGCAACAGGCAAAGTAAACAAGCACAATGCGAGGATATGGAGCTCTGAAAGTCCGTACGTTGCCTTAGATCACGTTAGAAATTCCCCTAAAATGAATGTGTGCTGCGGTTTAATGTTCAACAGAGTCATTATACATCTGCTTCTACATCTACATGGATACTCTACAAATCAGATTTAAGTGCCTGCCAGAGGGTTCATCGAACCACCTTCACAATTCTCTATTATTCCAGTCCTTATAACGAGCGGAAAGAATGAACACCTATATCGTTCCGTACGAGCTCTGATTTCCCTTATTTTATCGTGGTAATCGTTCCTCCCGATGTATGTTGGTGTCAAAAATATATTTTCGCATTCGTAGGAGAAAGTTGTTGTTTGGAATTTCGTGAGAAGAGTCCGTCGCAACCGAAAATGCCTTTCTTTTAATGATGTCCAGTCCAAAATCTGTATCATTTCTGCGTCACTCTCTCCCATATTTAGCGATAATACAAAAAATATTGCCTTTCTTTGAACTTTTTCGATGCACTTCGTCAGTCCTATCTGGTAAAGATCCAACGCCGTGTAGCAGGACGGACAAGCGTAGTGTAGGCAGTCTTCTTAGTAGGTCTGTTACATTTTGTAAGTGTCCTGCCAATAAAACGCAGTCTTTGGTTAGCCTTCCCCACAGCACTTTCTGTATGTTATTTCGAATTTAAGTTGTTCGTAGTTGTAATACCTAGGTATTTAGTCGAATTTTCGGCTTTTAGATAAGAATGATTTATCGTATAACCGAAGTTTAACGAATTCCTTTTAGCACTCAAGTGGGTGACCTCTCACTTTTCGTTATTTAGGGTCAACTGCCACTTCTCGGACCATTCAGATATTTTTTCTAAATCGTCTTGCAGTTTGTTTTGATCTTCTGATGACTTTATTAGTCGATAAAATACAGAGTCATCTGCAAACAACAGAAGAGGGCTACTCAGATTGTCTCCCAAATCGTTTATATAGATAAGGAACATCAAAGGGCCTATAACAGTACCTTGGGGAACGCCAGAAATCACTTCCGTTTTCCTCGATGACTTTCCGTCAATTACTACGAACTGTGACCTCTCTGACTGGAAATCACAAATCCAGTCACATAACTGAGACGATATTCCATAAGCACGCCATTTCACTAGGAACCGCTTGTGTGGTACAGTGTCAAAAGCCTTCCGGAAATCCAAAAATACGGAATCCACCTGAAATCCCTTGTCAATGGCACTCAACATTTCATGTGAATAAAGTGCTAGTTGTGTTTCACAGGAACGATGTTTTCTAAACCCATGTTGACCGTGTCAATAGACCGTTTTCTTCGAGGTAATTTATAATGTTCGAACACAATATGTGTTCCAAAATTCTACTGCGTATCGAAATTAACGATATGGGCCTGTAATTTAGTGGATTGCTCCTACTACCTTTCTTGAATATTGGTGCGACCTGTGCAACTTGCCAGTCATTGGGTACGGATCTTTCGTCGAGCGAACGGTTGTATATGATTGTTAAGTATGGAGCTAATGCATCAGCATACTCCGAAAGTAACCTAATTGGTTTACCGTCTAGACCAGAAGACTTACTTATATTAAGTGATTTAAGTTGCTTCAGTACTCCGAGGATATTTACTTCTACGTTACTCATGTTGGCAGCTGTTCTAGCATCGAATTCTGGAATATTTACTTCGTCTTCTTTTGTGAAGCTATTTCGGAAGGCTGTGTTTGGTAATTCTTCTTTGGCAGCACTGTCTTCGATAGCATCTCCATTGCTATCGCGCAGAGAAGGCATTGATTGTTTCTTGCCGCTAACATACTTCACATACGATCAGAATCTCTTTAGAGTTTCAGCCACGTTTCGCGACAAAGTTTCTTTGTGGAAACTGTTAGAAGCATCTCGCATTGAAGTCCGCGCTAAATTTCAAGCTTCTGTAAAAGATCGCTAATCTTGGGAATTTTACGCCTGTTTAAGTTTGGCATGTTTGTTTCGTACAGTACAGACTATAAAATTCTAAGTAGTCAAAACAGTATATTTTGGAAACAATACTTTATCTACCGTGAGTATTGCCTCTTCTATTGATTATTGACGAGCCGATGCGTTTCATTATTAATGTGAGTGAAGGTGTGAACGCGAAGTAATATAATCAACGAATATTATCAGGTCTATTAACGGTGGATCATGCTCTTAGGGGAAATTTATAAAGTGCAGCTAGCCAGTTTATAGTACTGGCAAAACAAGAAACGTCTTACGATTATTTAAAGAGGAAGTTATTTCGATATTTGTGGAGTTTCTAAATTTGTTCATTTAAAAATTATTCACGAAGGTTGTGATTGGTTACATGTAAAAGAAGCGTCATAGCGCAGGTTTAATACTGATATCGGACTGGCTATGATGTTCCTCAGCCAGTCACACGACAGCAAGTTCAAGCTTATTTGGTGGGCTACAGAAATGATTTATGAAGTGTAGCAATGTTCGGAGCTCAGCCTTCATCATGTCTGGACGAGTCTCTAAGGAGCTCTGACTAAATGTGATTAGCTACTGGTGAGTCGTAGAGAAGTTCAATGTGACTCTAAAGTTCACTCTTCTTTTGCTAGTGCCTTTGTCCCAGATGTTGACCAGGGTCGGCATGGTTAAGGCCGGACTTCGGCATGGTTAATTTTAAAGGGTGGCAAGATGCCCTTCCTGTCGCCACCCCATACCCCCTGGGACGGAATTAGTGTACCCCAGCTGTCTGCGACTAGTGTAAACCATGAAACAGGGTGAATATTTTCCGGATGTCTTGGAGGTGTGTAACTGAGGCGGGACGTGAGGACCAGTCCGGTTTTCACCTAAGTGGGATGTGGAAAACCGCCTAAAACCACATTGTCAGTTAAACTTGACCGTGGAGTGTCGCAAAGTAATCATGTGCAAGCGAGAAAGACAAACACGTGGAATTTGGACTTTTATCTGTATTCTGTGACTTTTAATTAGGAAAAATCCGAGTGGCGTAATGTGCAAGTCGGGAACGAGAACTGAACGTTCAAAGGGATCGAGTTGTGGAATATCTGAGCTAGCATTCAGTCAGAGACAGTCCGCTTTGTGATAATAAAAACAGTCTTGATCGCAAATTTCTTTTGCTCTTGAGTCAGTTAAGCGTCGTGGTCCGGTGCAGCTTGCTCCATGAAAGTCCGCTTGCCGTTCTGAAGCCTAAAGATGATCCTTAAGAATTGAAACCGATCACTACGATTAAAAGAACTTTGCGATCGAGACTGTTTTTTTATTATCATACTAATATAAGATCGCTGATAGTGTTTTCAAAAATTTTGAATCCGCTTTGTAGTCTTTGCGGTAAAAGGTTTGGTTAAATAGCATAAGCTGACTATTATGAGTGATTGTGATCGGGTGTTTGTTTCGGTACTGCCACTTCAGATGAGCACGGACCTGACGACCGTATATGGGAAATGCCTTTACGGTCGCTCCTGCCATTCACCGCGCTGAGTGTCAACTTGGTTTGTCACAATATGTTGAAGTTTCCACTCACTAACTAGCTGTCCTTTAAGAGCGCAGCTAATCTTACATTATGAAACATTTGACGGAACCTGTAGAGGGTTGTAGTGCGACTAGTTTCAGCTGCAGCTTTCTGTAGCCGACGAACTTTACGCGTTGTCTAACAGGCGAGGAGTGTGGAGTGGACTGCAGAAGAAGAAATTCACCGCACGTTGAGTAGACATTTCTGTAGTATGAATATTATAACATTGACGTGGCAGGCAACAGCTTGCCAACTGCTTTTTCTGACTGCGATCTTTCTACATGGTCATTTTTTCCACCGTGTATGTGCTGCAAATGGTTTCAATGTGTTGGCATGCTTGTACGTCCCGTTGCATATTGTGTCTCTACTTTCACATAGGCCAGGCTGCATCCGGACAGTGTTCAAGGCAGCATGAATACTCCGCTCCAGGGTCTCCACACCTGGAATGGGCCCTGCATACACGATACTTTTGAGATGGCGCCATAACCAGAAATAGCAACTGGACCCCCTCGTCCGATCCATCGACCACGAAGACACGATTGGGATGCGTCAAGACGTTAACAGCGAAGTGGGCTGGGGCACGGTCATGTAGCAGCCACATGACCTTTCGAATCATCAATGGCACTTCTTCCAGCAGGGGAGGCAAATTCACCCGCAAGAAACGCCGATAGTTCCGACCTATTACGCGACGTGGAAGAAAAACTGGTCCCAAAATACGGTCGCCAATTATCCCGGCCCACATATTCCGGCTGCACCAATGCTGATCATTCGCTGTCACCTTACCATGGGGGTTCTCCACACAATCCCACAGCTGACTGTTACGAAAACTGAAGATACCACCCTGCGTAAGGTGACCTCATCTGGGAATACGGTGGATGACACAAATCCAGGAATCTTAGTGAAAAAGCCAGCGACAAAATTGCTCCCCATGTGGAAAGTCTATTTCTAGTAAGCCCTGCACAAGCTTTAAATGATAAGAGTAGTAACAATTATCGTGGAGAATGTTCCACACGATCTGCCTGGTACTGCCACGACGGTCGCCTTCCACAATGTTAATGTCATTTTCCTCTGAGTCTGGTGTCCGAACATTTCGCGTACGTCCTTCATGATCTCCTGCTTCCTGAAACGACCCTTCTGCGCCAAACGGCGAATCACTGTTGCTAACATTGAATGCTGCGGTTGTCGTCAGCGGGAATAGGTCTCCTAAAAAAATGGTTCAGATGGCTTTGAGTACTATGGGACTTAACATCTGAGGTCATCAGTCCCCTAGAACTTAGAACTACTTAAACCTAACGAACCTAAGGTCATTACAGACATGCATTCCCGAGGCAGGATTCGAACCTGCCACCGTAGCGGTCGCGCGGTTCCATACTGAACGTCCTAGAACCGTTCGACCACAACGGCCGGCAATAGGTCTCCTGTTACAACATTTCTGCCCGCCGCCCGTTGCTGTTTGCCCTTTTGTCAGTAAACACCATGTCACTGAGCTCTCAATTCGAATACGGAACGGCCGGCCGGGTGGCCAAGCGTTTTTACGCACTACAGTCTGGAACCGTGCGACCGCTAAGGTCGCAGGTTCGAATCCTGTCTCGGGCATGGGTGTGTGTGATGTCCTTGGGTTAGTTAGGTTTAAGTAGTTCTAAGTTCTAGGGGACTGATGATCTGAGAAGTTAAGTTCCATAGTGCTCAGAGCCATCTGAACCGTCCGAATACGGGACCACTGTGTACAATGCCGCACCACATCCACTACAAGGTGAGTTTGTAAAAGTATTGAATCAGACACAACATTTCCAATTGCAATGGCAGGATGACGATAGGGCAGTTATACATGCCGACATCCCAAGCTGAAGATGAAGAGATAGAGAAAGTATATCAGGAGATTGAAAGGATAATACAGTATTTAAAGGGAGATGAAAATCCAATAGTAATGCGGGATTGGAATATAGTTGTATGGGAAGGAGTAGAAGAAACAGTTACAGGGGAAGATGGGCTTAGAACAAGGAATGAGAGAGGAGGAAGACTAATTGAGTTCTGTAACAAATTTCGGCTAGTAATAGCGAATACTCTGTTCAAGAATCAAAAGAGGAGAAGGTATACCTGGAAAAGGTCGGGTGATAAGGGAAGATTTCAGTTAGATATCATCATGGTCAGACAGATTCCGAAATCAGATACTGGACTGTAAGGCGTACACAGGAGCAGATATAGACCCAGATCACAATAGAGTAGTGATGAAAAGTAGGCTGAAGTTTAGATTAGCCAGAAAGGATCAACTCGCAAAAAAGTGGGATACGGAAGTACTAAGGAATGACCAGATACGCGTGAAGTTCTCTAAAGCTATAGATACAGCAGTAAGTAATAGCTCAGTAACCATTACAGTTTAAGAGAGATGGACATTTCTAAATATGGAAATCATATAAGTTGGAAAGAAAAACATAGGTACAAAGAAGGTAAGGTACAAAGAAGGTAACTGCGGAGAAACCACTGGTAACAGAAGAAATACTTCAGCTGATCGAGGAAAGGAGAAAGTACAAAAATGTTACGGGAAACTCAGGAATACAGAAATACAAGCCTCTGATGAATGAAATAAATAGGAAGTGCTGGGAAGCTGAGACGAAATGGCTGCATGAAAAATGTAAAGAAATCGAAAAGAAATGCTTTGTCAGACTCTGCATAGAGGAAAATCAAAACAGCCTTGGGAGACATTGAAAGCAAGGGTGGTAACATTAAGAGTGCTACGGGAATTTCACTGCTAACTGCAGAGCAGAGAACAGATAGATGGAAAGAAAACATTGAAGCCTTTTATGAGGGGGAATATTTGTCTAAAGTGATAGAAGAGGCAACATGAGTCGATTTAGAAGATATAGGGGATCAAGTATTAGAATCAGAATTTAGAAGAGTTTTGAAGACTTAAGATCAAATAAGGCAGAAGGGATAAATAACATTCCATCAGAATTTCTAAAATCTTTGGGGGAAGTGGCAACAAAACGATGCAACAAAATGACTGTTCACGTTGTTGTGTAGAATGTGTGAGCCTGGCGACATACCATCTGACTTTCGGTAAAATATCATCCACACAATTCAGAAGACAGCAAGAGCTGAAAAGTGCGAGAATTATCGCACAATCAGCTTAACAGCTGAAGAATCCAAGTTGCTGACAAGAATAATATACAGAAGAATGGAAAAGAAAATAGAGGATGTGCTACTTGATGATCAGTATGGCTTTAGAAAAGTTACAGGCAGGAGGGAGGCAGTTCTGACGTTGTGGTTGATAATGGGATCAAGACTAAGAAAAAATAAAGACACATTCATAGGATTTGTCGATCTATAAAAAAGTTCGACAATGTTAAATAGTGCAATGTGTTTGAAATTCTGAGAAAAACAGGGGTAAGCTATAGGGATAGACGGGTAATATACAGTATGTACAAAGACCAAGAGCGAATAATAAGAGTGGACGATCAAGAATATAGTGTTCGGATTAAAAAGGGGTGTAAGACAGGGATGTAGCCTTTCGCCACTGCTGTTCAGTCTCTACATCCAGGAAGCAACGATGGAAATAAAAGAAAGGTTCAGGAGTGGAATTAAAATTCAAGGTGAAATGATATCAATAATACGATTCGCTGATGACATTGCTAGCCTGAGTGAAAGTGAAGAAGAATTGCATGATTTGCTGAATGGAGTGAACAGTCTAATGAACACAGAAAGTGGTCTCAGAGTAAAACGAAGAGAGACGAAAGTAATGAGAAGTAGCAGAAATGAGAACAGCGAGAAACGTAACATCAGGATTGATGGTCACGAAGTAGATGAAGTTAAGGGACTCTTCTCCCTAGGCAGTAAAATCCAGTGATGGAGCAAGGATTGCATCAAAAGCACACTAGGAATGGAAAAAAGGGCATTTCTGGCCAAAAGAAGTCTACTAGTAACAAGCATAGACCTTAATTTGAAGAAGAAATTTCTGTGGATGTACGTTTGGAGAGGAGCATTGTATGGTAGCGAAACATGGACTGTGGGAAAAACGGAACAGATGAGAATCGAAGCATTTGAGATGCGGTGCTACAGGAGAGTGTTGAAAATTAGGGGGAATGATAAGGCAAGGAATGAGGAGGTTCTGCGCAGAATCGGAGAGGAAAGGAATGTGTGGAAAACAGTGGTAAGGAGAAGGGACAGGATGATAGGACATCTGTCAAGACACGAGGGAATGATTTCCTCGGTACTAGAGGGAGCTGTAGAGGAAGACAGAGATTGAAATACATCTAGCATATAATTGAGGACGTAGGTTGCAAGTGCTACACTGAGATGAAGAGGCTGGCCCAGAGGAGCAATTCGTGGCGGGTTCCATCAAACCGATCAGAAGACTGATGACTCAGTAGCCTGATGACCCGAAAAAAAGGCAAGAGAGGGCGGTAGCGCATGACGTATGAGTAACGGTACCAACCTCTAGGATGTAACCATGCATGCTATAACTGTGGCTGCATGATACAGCGCGTATTTTATCGCAATCGTTGTAAAAAAGTACGATTGAGTAAATGGTATCTAGCAAGGAAACCACGGATTTCCGTACATAAGTTCATTAGATCTTTTTTTGTTCCGCATCCTCTCATCGATCAATCCCTACAGTTTGCACACGGTGGGAAAAAATCACCCTGTATACAATACTCTCGATGTCCCACAGCTCTGATAGTAGACCAGTCGCATTTATTAAACTTGTACACTACTGGCCATTAAAATTGATACACCAAGACGAAATGCAGATGATAAACGCGTATTCATTGGACAAATATATTATACTAGAACTGACATGTGATTACATTTTCATGCAATTTAGGTGTATAGATCCTGAGAAATCAGTAACCAGAACAACCACCTCTGGCCGTAATAACGGTCTTGATACGGATGGGCATTGAGTCAAACATAGCTAGGATGGAGTGTACAGGTACAGCTACCCATGCAGCTTCAACACGACACCGCAGTTCATCAAGAGTAGTGACTCGCGAATTGTGAAGAGCCAGTTGCTCGGCCACCATTTACCAGGCGTTTTCAATTGGTGAGATATCTGGTGAATGTGCTGGCCAGGGCAGCAGTCGAACATTTTCTGTATCCAGAAAGGCCCGTAAAGAACCTGAAACATGTGGTCGTGCATTATATGGCTGAAATGTAGGATCTCGCAGGGATCGAATGAAGGGTAGAGCCACGGGTCGTAACACATGTGAAATGTAACGTCCACTGTTCAAAGTGTCGTCAACGCGAACAAGAGTTGACCGACACGTGTAACCAATACCAACCACGCCATACCATCACCCGGGTGATACGCCAGTATGATGATGACGAATACACGCTTCCAGTGTGCGTTCACCGCGATGTCACCAAACACGGATGTGACCATCATGATGCTGTAAACAGAACCTGGATGCATCCGAAAAAATGTCGTTTTGCCATACGTGCACCCAAGTTCGTCGTTGAGAAAACCATCGTAGGCGCTCCTGTTTGTGATGCAGCGTCAAGGATAACCGCAGCCATGGTCTTCGAGCTGATAGTCTATGCTGTTGCAAACGTCGTCGAACTGTTCGTGCAGATGGTTGTTGTCTTGCAACCGTCCCCATCTGTTGACTCAGGCATCGAGACGTGACTGCACGATCCGTTACAGCCATGCGGATAAGATGCCTGTCATCTCGACTGCTAGTGACACGAGGCCGTTGGGATCCAGCACGGCGTTCCGTATTACCCTCCTGAACCCACCGATTCCATATTCTGTAGCGATAGGCTACAATCTGACCTTTATCAAAGTCGGAAACGTGATGGTACGCATTTTTCGTCCTTACACGAAGCATCACAACAACGTTTCACCAGGCAACGCCGGTCAACTGCTTTTTGTGTATGAGTAATCGGTTGGAAATTTTCCTCATGTCAGCACGTTGAAAGTGTCGTTACCGGCGCCAACCTTGTGTGAATGCTCTGAAAAGCTAATCATTTGCATATCAGAGCATCTTAAATTTCGCTTCTGTAACACGTCATCTTCGTGGTGTATCAATTTTAATGGGTAGTAGTGTATTACTCTCGTTTGTCCACATTTCCATTGCTGTACATTACAAACTTATGACAACAAACAACTAAAAAACATAGGCTATATTCACGTACAACGCGCACAAATTCAGTTGACATTCGGCATGGTGGGCAACTGTATATGGGAAATGGCTTTGTGGTCTCTCTCACCGGCGACCACGCTGAGCGCTGACTTTTAGTTTGCGTGTATAGTACGCAAACTGGGGAACAAAAGCGAATCGACATTGTTTTCGTCCAGACACGTGACTGCCGCGCTGTCTGTGAGAGAAGTAGGAAACAGAGGAGAAAGCAAGAGGGAAGCATTTACTGTCGAGGACGGACATTGCCCAACAATACGAAAATTCTCCATCCTTGGTGAATACACCGGCACCCTCACGGGCATACATCGGCAACTACCTGCAAAATCAGCAATATTGCCCAGCCATGCCACAAAATTGCCGTCTATTGCAGCCACTGAGAGAGATGGTTAGCACACTGGACTCGCATTCGGGAGGACGACGGTTCGAGCGCGTGTCCACTCGTAATGATTTAGGTTTTCCGTTATTTCGCAGAATCGCTTCAGGCCATTGCCGTGATGGTTCCTTTGGAAGGGCACGGCCGACTTCCTTACCCATCCTTCCCTAAACTGATGGGACCGATGATCTCGTTATTTGGTCCCTCCCCCGAATCAACCAACCTATTGCAGCCATGTTTCAGCAATGTAGACGGCAACGCTATTGCCGCCAAATATCGTCGTAAAACATAGCCCATCTAAAAGGCATAAATATGGAGAGAGAAAAAGAGACGAAAAAATCCTCCAACTGGAAGACAGGCCGTGCGAAGCTATACGTTTAGTTTACAAACTCATGTTTGTCCACTGAGCAGCATTTTAATACGTTATTTGATGATTTTCGTGAAGTAAATTAGCTCCACTTGTCACCAGAATGGAACTTCGGTACAGGGGACCAATATCTGAATCGGTAGTCAGGGAATCAAATTTATACCTGAAGTTAGCTTTTCAAATTAATTTTCTACATCTGCATCGCGTTGTTTTACTGGTAGCACTGACAATGCTATAGACTCAATGGCATCAAGTAAAATAAGATCATGCTGTACTTCGTCAAAGCATATAGCAGATTGGGAAATCGAACCCACGGTTATAGAGATTTATTTCCGAAAGGAGAAAACCAAACTCACTTGTTTGGAATTCGATTTCCAGCTACAGCTAATCTATTTAAAGCGACATCTCTTTTATATCAGCTGAGAGTGCACTGTGAAAGAGATCAGCGTAACTTGTTTTGCAGAGAACGTTCATACGTCTGCAGCCGTTTGTACGAGGGAACGTTGGATAGCAGTGATCCTGATCTGTTTAGCAAGTGAACACCATTTGTCAACAAACTGACGTTGCAGGATTGGAAGCAGTTAGGAGTAAACTGGGCAAAGCACATACCATTTAACTACGTTACATTTGAACATTTCCCAATACTATACCGTATTGGAACGCACAGTTGCTTGCGTGCGATTAATCTACAAATGTTATCCCCTACTTTCCATATTGCACACGAGATAATTAAATCACCCTAATACCTGACTCTCCTAACAAAATTACTACAGCGCTCTCAATAGTTCTGTTGGATTATAAAGAAAAGAAATGACGGATTTTTGTAGAATAATTATCAAGTAAGAGTGTGGCTACAATGGACTCTTCGACGGTAGTGAAGAAAATTCTGGAAGAGAGTAATGATGGTGACTTACATTTTCTCTAGAAGTCATATATTTTAAGAGAACTTATGACTCAGTTGCAACAAAACGTGCACCGACAGAGTTCGAGAAACAGGACACATTTAAGATATGTCAGTATGGTCAAGAACCATGTGGAAATGCTGTAATTTTCGAAATTCTTCATTACGATAGAGAATTCAGAACTGAACGAGGACCAGCAATGGAGATTCTTGAGTATTGTTCATCTATCTGGGGTCCATACAGGACAGTACTGATAGAAGAGGTAGAGAAGATCCAACGAAGAGCGGCGCGGTTGGTCATGTGGTGATTTATTAGGCGTGAGAAAGTTAGAGACACGCTATTCAAACCGCAGTGGCAGGCGTTACGGGAGAGTCATTGCGTATGACGGAGAGGTTTACAATTGAAATTTCGAGAGAGCACTTTCCGCGAAGAGTCGGACGTCGTGTTGCTTTCTCCCACATACATCTCACTAAATGACCACCACGAGAAAATTGGAGCTATATGTGGTGTAAGTTCGAGAACCTCTTGTCGACCCCTATTCAATAGTCTGGGAATTCTGACATTGCCCTCACAGTATATATTTTCTTTAATGTCGTTTGTTGTTAGCAATATTAGCTTATTCCCAAGAGTTAGCATCTTTCACTCAGTTAATACTAGGCAGAAATCAAATCTGCATGTGGAATGCAGTTCCTTGACTCTTGTGCAGAAAGGAGTGCGCTATTCTGCTGCATCCATTTTCAATAAGCTACCACAAGAACTCAAAAATCTTAGCAGTAGCCCAAACGCTTTTAAGTCTAAACTGAAGAGTTTCCTCATGGCTCACTCCTTCTATTCTGTCGAGGAGCTCCTGGAAGAGCTGAAAAATTAAGCAAATTCCAGTGTTACATTGTTGATTTTCTTTATTTTAAGTTACGACTTGTCGCCTGAATATGTTGCTTTTATGTCATTTTATCTGTTTCTACTATTGTGTTGTAATTTCATGTATTGACTCGTTCCATGACCGTGGAGACTTCTCCTTAATTTGGTCCCACGGAACAATAAGTAAATAAATAATACAGAGGCTTACCGACAGTCATCCTTCCCATGCGCCATTCGAGAGTGGGACAGGGAAGGTGGATCAGTTGGTGGTACCGAAAGTACGCTCCGCTACACACCGTTCGATGGCTTGCGGAGTGTGATGTAAATGTAGATGTAGAGGTTCAATATCACCGTTATTCTCCTTAACCCCCCTGTTTTCAGATCCTTTTAATGGCTTTGGACGTCATTCGTTTTCTGGGTGTCATTACACTGTTTGCCTCTAGTACAGATAAAAAACGACAGCGAGTGGGAGAAATTAATAGCACAAGTATTAAACCTGAAAGTCAGTAACAACGAGATTGAAATTGTGTACTAGGCTCCTTCAAAAAGAAACGAGCTAGTGGCTATAAAACGAAAACCGCTGAGTGGATCGGAATGCTATTGCCTAAGATTGTGATTCCTATAATGAGTGCTGAGGCGCAAACTCGCCGCTAGAGGGACATGAGATCACGCTCACGTGATGATAGGGCGAGGTAGTGCACGTGTCAATTTTCTACTGCATTCAGTAGCGCTGAGAACAGAGGAACGGAGGCTTCAAAAGAAGAGCAAGGGTGTGTACTAACAGCGGAAGGAATACGGGGAACGGAAATTCATGAAGAGCACTGCATGTCCGTTGCAAGGGTCATGGCGTGTCACAAGCAATGCATGACGAATGTCGTTAGCCGATGATGCACGAACTGGGACTCCACACAGCATTACACCACTGTCCATCAGGTGGGTGCCCTCATTATTGAAGACCGGCGTATTACGGTACCAGCCAGCACCCTAGAGGTCGGATTGTGCTTCGGAATTGCAACGAACGTTCGGTGCTCTTAGTACAGTTGTGCCATTCTCCGGTGGATGTTTCCGTTCCCCGCACTCCGTAGTTGTAAGGAAACGCGCTGTACCTCTTTGCTCTTCTTTTCAAGCCTCCATTCCTTTGTTCTCAGAACGACAGCGTGCAGCGGATGGTCAACGCGGGCAGGTGCTTGCTCCGTCGTCAACTGAGAGTGCGGCTACGTCTCTCTGGCGACGAGTTTGGGTCCTGAGCGTCCTTGTAGGTACCCCATCTTCTTTCATAGGCAATGGCATTACTATCCCTTTAGCGGTTTTCATTTTACAGCTTCCAGCTCCTTTCTTTTCGAATGACTCCTAAAAAAAATTTAAAAAAAAGTTCTAACCCCGGCCGATCAAAGAGATTGAAGACGATGCCAGGATGCAAAACAAAAGAAATAAACGGTGTGGTATAGATGACCTTAAGTATTCTTGGTAAATTAAATACTTTTTTTCAGAACAGAGATGTGTCTGAGAGGGTTAATTTACCAGGTGCAGAAGTATGAAACCGGAATTTCAAGGAATTTCAAGTGGTTCAAATGGCTCTGAGCACTATGGGACTTAACATCTGAGGTAATCAGTCCCCTAGAACTTAGAACTACTTAAACCTAACCAACCTAAGGACATCACACATATCCATGCCCGAGGCAGAATTCGAACCTACGACCGTAGCAGCAGCGCGGTTCCGAACTGAAGCGGCTAGAACCGCTCGGCCACAACGGTCGGCAACTGGAATTTGTTTGCAATAATTACACGTCTCTTGGTTTAAACTGATAAAGAATAATTTTATTCAAAATAATCTCCATTGCTGTTTATACAATTTCTCCCATCTATCCGGCAGGCTGTGAACGTCACAGCAGCCCTTCTTTTGAAGCGAACCAATCAGCGAGCAATTTTCGTTCATTTTCATACGAACTGAAGCGTTGTTCAGCGAGAGCGTGTCCCAGTGATGCAAATAAATGATAATCGGACGGAGCCAAGTTTGGAGAATAAGCCGCATGCTCTAGTATTTTCCAACTGAACGTCTAGATCGTTTCGCTGACACGTTTTGCTGTGTGATGGGGCGTTATCACGAATCTATATGGCTTTGTGTTGCCTTTTTCCACATGTCGGTCGTTTTTCACGTAATTCTCAATTTAAATCTATCATTTGCTATAGGTACCGATCAGTGTCAGCCGTTTCACCAGGTTTTAGCAGCTCATAATAGATGATACCCTTCTGATCCCGCAAAGGACAGAGCATTGTCTTCTTTCTGAAGCGGTTTCTCTTGCAGTGTATGTCGATAGTTTGCCTGGGTTCACCCACGATTTACGATGCTTAGGATTCTCAAAATATATCTATTTTTCGTCACGTGTCACTATTTGATAGAGAAACGACTTTCTTTTGTGTTTGACGAGCAGCATTTCACAAGTGGTCTTTCTATTTGCTTGCTGTTTTTCATTCAGTTCATGCGGAACCTGTTTTCCCACTTTCTGTACCTTTCCTATAGCTTTCAACCGAAAAGAAACGGCTTTCCGTGTTCAATTCTACCGCGTCTTCCTGTTCAATTTGAGCATCATCTTCAACAAAAAAGGCGTGCAATTCGTTCTCTTCGAACTTTTTCAGTGGTTTCCAGCGCTCGTAGTTTCTCCAGTCAAAATCACCACTCAAAACACTGTGTTTTCCCATGTGCATCTACGCCGAAAGCTTCGACAAACTTTCGATGTGATTCTGCAGCCGTTTTATTCAAATGATAACAGAAAACCAATGCTGTCCGGAAATCGTAGTTCGTAGGCACAATCCTCGTCATGTTTACGGGTTTGAAACAGATACCGATGTATGGAACTTGGATTACTGTGTGTTGTTATTCGTCGTCAGGCGTAACAGGAAGCAGATGGTGTTGTCTCACGGGCCCTACACTGACGGCTAGCACCATCTATAGGGAAATTCCGCTTTCATACTTGTACACCCAGTAAAAGAAATTACTAGTTCCGACGCATCGCAGTGAAACGTGAACTTTTCGTTTCGAACCCTGCTGTTTCGATACTATCTCCGAAAGCACTAGCTACGGTATCTAGTTTTTTTAGTATAATTGAAGTAAAGACTACTACAAGACAAAAACCGTCGAATGGTACTGCAAACATGTGACTTAATTGTAGCAGATAAGGAACGGTTCTAGGCGCTTCAATCCGGAACCGCGCTGCTGCTACAGTCGCAGGTTCGAATCCTGCTTTAATATTTTTGTGGGATCTAAAATTTAAAAACCTCTCTCACACCGGCCTGATTTAGCTTCACTGATCAGGATGGTAAAAAACATGCGTATATTAAGGGAATTTTCATTCACAACGCAGGCTTATCACATTCACACAGTTCAATACTGTTCTATCCTGATTAAATTGAGCTTAACTTAAATTCCATAAGACAGTGAAGCAATTTCGAAGTCTCGGTGCGACGAAAGTTGTCCGCCGATCTCCTAAAAACATTTGTAATAATTGTTAACTTTCGGCGATCACATGGGGAAGACCGGAGATCTGCTGGTAAGACCGTTTTAGCCTACTTATTTGAAGTAATATACTGGATATCTTGAGCATACAAACCGGCAGGTACGCCCAGTGTAAATCAGACGTCCCCCACTGATCCCGTGCAACACAGCGTAGTAAGCACACACTGTCAATAATAATGAGTTAAATAATACGCGAATACACTTTAGTTTAGTTCATGTATTAAATTCCTTCTCATACAGAATCTCATCAAGATGGCGACTAGCTCAACAATACATACATATACATCTTCGTTCTATCACGGCTAATCGGCAAGCACTCCTTCATTCTTTTCATAAGAGAAAACAGATAGCAGAGAAGCTATTCCATGGAGTAAATGGACGCTCCAAGGAGTAATAGGGCTTGAAACTACTTTGCATTGATAATCATCGTATATTAAAGTTTAGGACTCTGTAAGATAAGAACAGGTATTTCGAGATATGTACTGAGTTATATAATTTATAAAATTTCTGAAAATATCGTGGAGAGACCGCTGCAAGAGACATTACACTGCCGTGGGCATGAAAGTGTGTGATGTCCTTAGGTTAGTTAGGTTTAAGAAGTTCTAAGTCTAGGGGACTGATGACCTCAGATGTTAAGTCCCATAGTGCTAGAGCCATTTGGACCATTTGTTGATAAGGAACGGAAATGAAATATGTGTGTGTCTAGGGCCTCCCGCCGAGTAGATCGGTCGCCTGCTGCAAGTCTTTTTAGTTAACACCACTGGACGCCTTGTGCGTCAATACGGATGATGAAGACTCACAGCAGTCAGTCCCAGAAAGTCTCCGATCCGACCGGGAATCGGATATGGGCGCCTCGCATGACATTCTGCCGCACTCATCCCTCACTATGGAGGCGAGCAGATAAACGACCGAAGGGCAAACGGTCCTCCGAGTCGAATATAAAGGTGACACTTGTGTGTACGAAGCTTCATGACAGCAGACGACAGTGATAAGTGATCTGTCACGCTTACGATAATAGCACTACAAAATTACTTGATTAACATTAACTGATCTGTTTTAGCTACCTGTATCAAATAATAAACGATATTACAGTGACACTCAATTTGAATGATCGGTCGAATGCTGTTGTCAAGTTGTCAAACCAAAAGATAAGTTGCTTATGTACCGTACGTAACCTTCTACAGTTGATTGACTACGATTTTTTGCCTTTTTTGTTTTGTAGGCCTGTCTTACTGTTGTAGTTTTACAAGTAATATGGGATGTATATTCTACCTTTTGCGACCGTAATAGAAGTCGAATTTCGACCAGACCCATTTCGCTTCATCTTCGGTGGTCACTGAAACAATTGTGATTTTTTCCTTAGCTATATTTTTTTTATATTTAGTATGAAATGAATTCTTTTTGAGAGCGGTAATATTTTTACGCTTTTTCTTGCCTTAATTCTGATATTACTTTATTAACTAACTTTTATATCGATAAATAATTATTGACGTACAAGTTTCTTAATAACTGCACCGTCTGTTTTGTCTCTGCTGAGTTTCATCAAGGGCCAGAGAGACACCAGAGAAGACGTACCGTGGGATAACGCAGTCTTACTGATGCTACAATAAAATCCGTGAAACCGCTGCACCAACACGGACGGTCTTGGTAACGCCCTACATCGAAAATTTAATACCAGTAAACATCAGATTAAAATTCAGAGTGATGCAATTAGGAACTGGGACTCCATCGTGTGCGATGCACTGAAAGTCACAGCAGACACGGAACGATGCTAGGGTAGGAGTTTGAAGTTCTATAAGGAAAATGCAGTCAGCAGCTTAAACCTATTTTGTCAGAATGCGCACATTTACTTTAGGCCAAATATACAACACGTAAAAAGGACGAATGGGTCAGATAATCGGTCAAGTTTCGTCTTTTAAGCTCCCTCTTGTTGTGCACATCAAAGTCGATTTGTGAGAGCGTACAGTAATGTTTCAGTATATTGGCACTGTTTCTATTATGATTCTGACTGACAATAACAACCTTGGCTGGGGTTTTAGTTTTCTGACTGTAGTTTTATAAATGTCCATTCTGTAACTTATCTTTAATCTCCTTCCACGAGAATTACACGTAAATGTTATAAATAGATTGGGACGGCCATATTTTCTGACGTAAGTAATAGCATCTTTTGCATACTCGTGCATATGCTTGAGACTGCCAGTAAACGTTGAAGGCAAAATTACTAATCGTTCTAGATTTTCAACATTCGCGTCATTGGCTATCGCATCGCGTAAATGAATTTACTCATCAGGTCGCAATTCTTTTTTGGTTTGGACGAATATAGAGTACCCTTTCTGAATATTTTTGTATGTATACCGACAACAAACTGTTGAAACAATTGTCGACAGTTAAGTATATGATTATATTCATTTTGTCTGTCCATTATACGATGTATATAAAATATTTCTGAAGTGACTTTTTTAATTGTGGGACTACCTGACTGCGGATCCACTTGGTGTATATTGAAATGGTAGCCATTTTCACATTGCCAAAATATTATTGCATACTGTAACGCACCATAAGCGCCATTTATTTCAGCGATAGGCTGTACTATACTATTTCTTCGCTGTATCAGAATGTCACGATAACTAATTTCACTGTCGACCTGTCCACAACTACTACAGCCACTTCGTTTGACAGAGGTTAATTGAACCGTCTTTCGTGCTCACCTATTGGTCTCTCTCTTCTTTCTTTTGGACTCTCTCTCTTTTTTGTGGGGTGGGGGGTGGGGGAGGTCATCAGTCTTCTGACTGGTTTGAGGCTGCCCGCCACTAATTTCTCTCCTGTGCCAACCTCTTCGTCTCAGAGTACCACTTGCAACCTACGTCCTCAATTATTTGCTGGATGTATTCGATGTACTCCGCTCTCCGTCTTCCTCTATAGCTTTTGCTCTCTACAGCTCCCTCTAGTAACATGGAAGTCATTCCTTGATGTCTTAACAGATGTGCTATCATCCTATCCCTCCTCCTTATCAGTGTTTTCCACATGTTACTCTCCTCTCCGATTGTGCACAGAAACTCCTCATTCGTTACGTTATAAGTTCACCTAATTTCCAACATTCGTCTGCAGCACCACATCTCAAATGCTTCGATTCTCTTCTGTTCCGGTTTCCCCACAGTCCTTGTTTCACTACCATACAATGCTGTACTCCAAACATACATTCCCAGAAATTTCTTCCTGGGGCGAATGTCTATGTTTGCTACCAGTAGACTCCACTTAACCAGGAATGCCCTTTATCCAGTGCTAGTCTGCTTTTGATGTCCTCCTTGCTCCGTCCGCCACTGATTATTTTGCTGCCTAGGTAGCACAATTCCTTAACTTCATCTACTTCGTGACCATCAAACTTACGTTAAGTTTCTCGCTGTTCTCATTTCTGCTACGTCTCATTACTTTCGTCTGTCTTCGATTTACTCTCAGTCCACATTCTGTGCTAATTTGACTGTTCATTCCATTCAGTATATCATGTAAATCTTCTTCACTTTCGCTCAGGATAGCAATGTCATCAGCGAATCGTATCATTTATATCCATTCACCTAGAATTTCATTGCCAATCGTGAACCTTTCTTTAATATACATGATTGCTTCTTCAATGTATGGATTGAACAGTAGAGGCGAAAGACTACATCCATGTCTTACACCTTTTCAATCCGAGCACGACGTTCTTGGTCGTCCACTCTTATTATTCCCTGTTGGCTCTTGTACATGTTGTATATT
Source organism: Schistocerca gregaria (assembly GCF_023897955.1). Lineage (NCBI taxonomy): Eukaryota > Metazoa > Arthropoda > Insecta > Orthoptera > Acrididae > Schistocerca > Schistocerca gregaria. Next base: position 685,186,101 of record NC_064923.1, read on the forward strand.
ATCCGTCTCTATCTTTCTCAGAATTTCGAACATCTTGCACCATTTTACACGATCGAATGCTTTTTGCAGGTCGACAAATCCTACGAACGTGTCTTGGTTTTACTTTAGTCTTGCTTCCATTAGGAATCTGAACGTCAGGATTGCCTTTGCGCTTGCTAAAGCCAAAGTGATTGTCATCTAACACATCCTGTTTCTTTTCCACTGCTTTGTATATTATTCTTATCAGAAATTCGGATGCATGAGTTGTTAAGCTGATTGTGCGATAATTCTCGCACTTGTCAACTCTTGCAGTCTTCGGAATTGTGTGGATGATATTTTTTCGAGTCAGATGGTATATCGCCTAACTCATACATTCTACACACCAACGTGAATAGTTGTTTTGTTGCCATTGCCATAATCACTTTGGAAATATTGATGGTGTTATCTATCTCTTCTGCCTAATTTGTTCATAAGTACTCTAAAGCTTTCTTAAATTATGATTCTAAAATTGGATCCCCTGTAAGGCAAATCCAACACCTTCCATGAAAACTCTGACATGATAAGCAAATCCAGTAGCATGTCACATAGCTCCAAATAAACCATGGCATTAAATTAACCAAAGTAATACGAGTAACGAGTGAGCAAATGGAATACCACAGACTGACACAAGAATGTCTAAATGCATATTATACCTTCCCACCGTGAGACACGTGAGACAGACGCAATTACAAGGGGAGAAACGAGAACAGAAGCCGACAGCAGAACCGTGTTAAGCTAGAGGGCCCTACAATAAGGGACGGACTGTACACCCACGTCGCCAGCCTACCGCTAAGACCACACCACCCGCACGTTTTAGCGTGAGACTTTTTCGCGTCTTTGTTACGTCAAGGACCACCCCCCAGCCCATGTTAAAAGCTACAGTCCTCCAGAAAAACAGTATAGATCTTACAATAACACAAAAAGGGCCACACTACCCGCAAGTTTTAGCGTGAGGCTTTTTCGCGTCTCTGTTACGTTAGGACCACCCCACCACCCATGTTAAAAGATAGAGCCCTCCAGAAGAACAGTACAGATCTTACGATAACGCTAAAAGGACCACACAAGCTGCAAGTTTTATCGTGAGACTTTTTCGCTTCTCTGTTACGTTGCAAACTTTAAAAACATTGCCCCACCATGAAAAGTATAACGTGTCTCACTGGATAGACAGAATTTTTGTAGGTGGAGCTTAAGGTTAACATTGAGACCCTGATTGGTCAGATGCAAACACAGCCAGATAGTTTTCTTTTTAAACCAACTTCGGTAAATGGTAGTAAGGAGAAGTGAGGAGAGAAGTTGCTTCCGAGACGGCGAGGTGAGCGGAGCTGCGCCAGCCGTCGCTGCCAAAACACCGACAAGGTAATGAACGCACGCGATGCCGCATTTTTTAGCGCATAAGGGCCACTTGAAGTAAAAATCTGAAACACGATGATTTTTCTGTTATATGGTTATTGAGAAGCCATATCAGCCACTGTAATTTGCAAGTTAGATAAGTAATTAAAGATAATTGAGGGTCACTGTAGACCATTTTGATAGTTTTCTCTCTTGTGAAACTTAATTTAAACCTAGATTATAGATGTGATATGGCATAGGTCATCCTTTGATCCATTGTAGAACTTGGAAACCCATTCAGGGAAAATTCGTTCACATTTTTGTTGAACGCAGTTGGTTTTTACCATCCTGTATTAAAACACTTCCTTTTATCAATAGTGCAATTTATAAACAATGTTTTGTGAGTAGAATAAAATTTCCAGTGGTAAACTTAACTGTTTTTTTGACGTTATTTTACCAGCTAACTAAAAATAGGAAAGCCTTGAACCCCTTCCACTACATTTAGTTAGTATTAAGATTCTTTTACAGGGAGTGCAGTGGAGCCGACGCTGAAATCATTAAGTATTTTGTTATATCATCGCTAGTCTCACTGAAGTCTTCTGAATTCTACATGTCATGGGTGGTCTGGCGTCTCCTTACCAGCAACAGATCCCAGGTTCAAACTCAGAGCGTCGTTGCGCGAAAGTGGCAGGGAGACACGATATAGAACAAACAGACACCACCATGAATGTTAGAAATTTTTCGAGTCAGGTGGTATATCGCCTAACTCATACATTCTGCACACCAAGGTGAATAGTCGTTTTGTAGCCATTGCCCTAATGACTTTGGAAATATTGATGGTGTTATCTATCTCTTCTGCCTTATTTGTTCTTAAGTACTCTAAAGCTCTCTTAAATTATGATTCTAAAATTGGATCCCCTATTCCCTCCATATCGACTCCCGTTTTTTCTTCTATCACATAAGACAAATATTCTCGCTTATAGAGGCTTTCATTGCACTCTTTCCACCTATCCGCTATTTCCTCTGCATTTAACAGTGGAACTCCCGTTGCGCTCTTAATGTTACCACCCTTGATTTTAGTTTTACCGAAGGTTGCTTTGAGATTCCTATACGCTCTGTCTTTCCGACAATCATGTCTTTTTTGTTTTCCTCACATTTTTTCATTTCGTGTCAGCTTTCCTGCACTTCTTATTTATTTCATTCCTCAGCGACTAATGTATCTGTATTCCTGAATTTCCCGGACGTTTCTGTACTTCCTTCTTTCATCGATCAGCTGAAGTATTACTTCTGTTTTTCTCAATTATCTTCTTTGTAGTTACGTTTTTCTTTCTAGCTTCTGTGATTGCCCTTTTTTGAGGGGTCCATTCCTCTTCAGCTTCACTGTCTGCTGAACTATTCCTTACTGCTGTATCTACAACCTTCGAAAACATAATTTCTTAGTATTTCCGTATCCCAATTCTTTGCACATTGTTTCCTCCTGACTAATCTCCTAAACTTCAGACTCCTCTTCATCAATACTACATTGTGACCTGAGTCGTCTATATCTGCTCCTGGGTACACCTTACAGTCCAGTATCTGATTTTGGAACCTCTGATTAACCATGATTTAATCTAACTGAAATGTTGCCTTCAGCATGTATACCTGAACTATCGTTGTCGATATTGATTTGCTGTCGTTTCTGATAAGAACAACTCTATCTTTGAATCGTTCACAGTAACATACTCTCTGCCCTACCTTCCTATTCATAACGAATCCTACTCCCATTATACCATTTTCTACGTCTGTTGATATTACCCTATACTCAACTGACCAGAAATCCCTGTCTTCTGTCCGCTTCACCTCGCTGAGACCTAGTATATCTGGATTAAGCCTCTGCATTTCCCTTTCCAGGTTTTAAAGCTTCCTTACCATGTTCAAGCTTCTGACATTCAACATCCCGAACGTCACCCTTCCGTTAGTTAGTCAATGTTTTTCCCATGGTCACCTCCCCCATGGCAGTCCGCTCCCACAGATGCCAATGGGAGAGTATTCCGGAACCTTTTGTTAATGGAGAGACCATCATGACACTTTTCTTCGTTTCGTACAAAGTAAAGTTCGGGGCGTCTCATTTGGAAGCCGTAACAGTGAGCCAATTTTAAGACACACCCTAAACACCTGATTAAATTCTCCCTCTTCGGTTATTGCTATTGCTCCAAATTATATCATGTGGAAACATGTGTAATAGCGTCTTGTTGTTTTCAAATTTCCTTCGATATCAGCGTTTCCCTTTTTTATATTCGAAGAATTCAGGTGGAGGTAATTTTAGTGCTGGCAATGTAATTTTACCGTTAGAGCAGGATATACTTGGTGTTTCTCACTTAAATTTTTTTGCCTTACAATATTTATATAGTTTATCCATTCTCCCGATTGCTATAGTTGCATGTTAGTTATATTGTTTGCTGGATCCTAACGAAATGCCCCATTTTGAATAGAGTGATATTCTTGCCTACTTGCGCATCCAGCATTCTTCAATGATTGTGCCGCAAATGCAAAGATCAGCACATTCCTCAAACTGGGGAACTATCAAGAATGGGGTTCCACAAGGGTCGGTCTTGGGTCCTTTGTTGTTCTTAATATATATTAATGACTTGACATTCTATAATTATGATGAGGCAAAGTTAGTTCTCTTTGCTGATGAATCAAGTATAGTAATCACACCTGACAAACAAGAATTAACTGATGAAATTGTCAATAATGTCTTTCTGAAAATTACTAAGTGGTTCCTTGTAAACTGACTCTCACTAAATTTTGATAAGACACAGTACATACAGTTCCGTACAGTAAATTGTATGACGCCATTTATAAATATAGACCTTAATCAGAAGCATATAGTTAAGATAGAATATTCAAAATTTTTAGGTGTGACCATTGATAAGAGATTAAATTGGAAGAAACACATTGATGATCTGCTGAAACGTTTGAGTTCAGCTACTTACGCAATAAGGGTCATTGCAAATTTTTGTGATAAACATCTTAATAAATTAGCTTACTACGCCTATTTTCACTCATTGCTTGCATATGGCATCATATTTTGGGGTAATTCATCACTGAGGAATAAAGTATTTATTGCACAAAAGCGTGTAATCAGAATAATAGCTGGAGTCCACCCAAGATCATCCTGCAGACATTTATTTAAGGATCTAGGGATATTCACAGTAGCTTCTCAGTATATATACTCTCTTATGAAATTCATTATTAACAACCAAACCCAATTCAAAAGTAATAGCTGTGTACATAACTACAATACTAGGAGAAAGGATGATCTTCACTATTCAAGATTAAATCTAACTTTGGGACAGAAAGGGGTGATTTATATTGCCACTAAAGTCTTTGGTCACGTACCAAATAGTATCAAAAGTCCGACAGATAACCAAGAAGTACTTAAGAAGAAATTAAAAGAATTTCTGAATGACAACACCTTCTACTCCATAGAGGAATTTTTAGATATTAATTAAGAAAAAAAGAAAAAAAAAACAAAAAATTATTAAAAAAACAAAAAAGTTGTTATATTAACTTAATTATGTTGTTAAATGAACTCATTTATGTCATGTATTGGAAAATTTGACTCGTTCCACATTATTACGAAATATCGTATTCATGATCCATGAAACTAGTATTAATCTAATCTAATCTAATCTAATCTAATCGATCTGATCTCCTAAGCGAAGATTATTTATTACTTGTGTATTCTGTTCATCACTTTAATTGACATCCGATCTTTTCCCTGTTTTTATGTATGATTGCTTTCTTCTCCGATCTGTCTCACTAATATTTTAACGCTGCGCTTCTGTCAGATTATTTCTTTTTCGTTGAGAATTTAGTCATAATACTGCTTGACGTGCTTCTCTTACTTGATGGGTTTCGTTGTTCCGTGCCGTCTTTTGTCTTTTCGACGCTGTAAGGGGTCTCTAAATGTTGCTTTTACTTTTGGGCATTTTGCTCCTGTATATTTTTATTTTCCTTATTGTTACACACAGATTTTAATTACTCCCCATTTAATTGTTGACTTGGAACTGAATCACAGTTTTTGCGAGAACTTTCTCCGTTGTTATTTTTTCCTGCGGTTAATATAAATTATGCTGAGACGCGCTAGGCGGGGATTACACCACGCAGTTTGTGTTGACAGCGCCGAGACTTGTGTTAATATTACAGTTACCACCCAGCGTGACCAAAACATCATACCTTTCACAGAAAGACTTACGGCTACTCCCATGCTTAAATGCCATTAGTCTGCAGCGAAGCTTTTGACTACAAGGTGAAATTGTATATACATACATCAAAAGAAGTTTTGCATCTCCCCGGTCTCCAGAACTCCTGAAGATAGACTTTGACTGTAGGTTTGTATCACAGACACAGTCACTTTGACTGTTCAGATATGCCACTAACCCCGCCGAAAGATGTAAACAACTATGCATGAGTAGCGCCTATTAGACGGAGGGGGTCCGACAGCCGATCAGTTCCAGTCATTGCACCAGGAAGGAGGTACACGGCTCGTATTGCCTGTAGTTCAAACATGCCTAGATGGTGAATACTGCGGTTCGATCGTGTCCGCATTGTTACTTTGTGCCAGGAAGGGTTCTCAACAAGGGAAGAGTCCAAGCGTCTCGGAGTGAACCAAGGCGGTGTTTTTCAGACATGAAGGAGATACAGAGACACCGGAACTGTCGATGACATGCCTCGCTCAGGCCGCCCAAGGGCTACTACCGCTGTGGATGATCGTTGCCTATGGATTATGGCTCGGAGGAACCCTGACAGCAACGCCACCATGTTGACTAATGCTTTTCGTGCAGCCACAGGACGTCTTGTTACGACTCAAACCGTGCGCAATAATCTGCATGATGCGCTTGACGTCCATGGCGAGATTCAGCTTTGCAACTACGACACCATGCAGCGCGTTACAAATGGACCCAACAACATGCCGAATGGACCGCCCAGGATTGGCATCACGTTCTCTTCACCGGTGAGTGTCGCATATGCCTGCAACTAGACAATCTCGAAGTCATGTTTGGAGGCAATCTGGTCAGGCTGAACGCCTTAGACAAACTGTTCGGTGAGTGCAGCAAGATGGAGGTTGCTTGCTGTTCTGTGTTGGCATTATATGGGGCCGACATAAGACGGTGGTCGTCACGGAAGGCGTCATAACGGCTGTACGATATGTGAATGTCATCCTCCGAGCCGATAGTGCAACCATATCCGCGACATAATGGCGAGGCATTCGGCTTCATGGACGACAATCCGCGCCCCCATCGTGCACATCTTGTGAATGACTTTCTTCAGGATAACGACATCGCTCGACTAGAGTGGCCAACATGTTCTTCAGACATGGACCATATCGATTATGCCTGGGATAGATTACAAAGGGCTGTTTATGGACGACGTGGCCCACCAAACACTCTGAGGAATCTACGCCGAATCGCCATTGAGGAGTGAGACAATCTGGAACAACAGTGCCTTGATGAACTTGTGGGTAGTATGCCACGACGAATTCAGGCATGCATCAGAGCAAGACGAGGTGCTACTGCGTATTAAAGGTACCAGTGTTTACAGCAATTCGGACCACCACCTCTGAAGGTCTCGCTGTGTGGTGGTACAATGTGCAATGCAGTATGTGGTTTTCATGAGCAATAAAAAGGGGAGAAATGATGTTTATGTTGATCCCTATTACAATTATTTATACAGATTCGGAAACTCTCGGAACTGAAGCGATGCAAAATTTTTTTTGATGTATATTGCGTCGGTGTTATGATTGCCTAAATGCTTACGGCCAGTCTGCCTTATCGTCACAACGACAATGAACGGCGCTCGAATAGAAAGTCTTTTATCTCCCTTTATATTTAGTCTGTTGACCGGCATATTTATTTTATGTAATGTATAGCTAATTTTACTTTTTAACATTGATCTGTTGATCTGAACATGGTCTGTACTACCTAAAAGTGGTCTTCGAAAATAAATTATTGTCTAAATTGTATTATTCAGACAGCTTGAATATACAGATCATTGGGGTGTTACACAACAGCGTTATGGAATCTTTTACACAGTGGCCCAGTTGGTATGGGATTAGAGTTCTTTAAGGTAGTTCATGCAGAAGTCGAGGTGTAGTACACACCCATCTAGAATTTCAACGTCTGTGTACAATTTTGGAGAAGCGGGAATGCAGGCAATGTCGGCATAACTTAGGATGGTGTTTCCAGAATGAGATTTTCACTCTGCAGCGGAGTGAGCGCTGATATGAAACTTCCTGGCAGATTAAAACTGCGTGCCCGACCGAGACTCGAACTCGCGACCTTTGCCTTTCGCGGACAAGTGCTCTGCCATCTGATCTACCGGAGCATGACTCACGCCCGGTACTCACAGCTTTACTTCTGCCAGGATGATGTTGTTTGCGGGTTTAGAGGTGAGAGTAAGGGTAGCAGGATGTAGACCGCAGGTGTGACCTGTGAGTGGGTTCAATAAATATCAAATTTTGTGTTGGATGGCAAGGAGATGTGCATTCCATGTTAGTTTTCTCACGAGTGTGAGTCCTACATGCTCTGTTAGTGACAGGAATGGGTTGGATGCAGATGGAGAGGTGAACATTGGAACTTCCCCCTAGAAAAATTAAGAATGGCACTGCTGGAGAAACTCTTACGTTATCTGATTTTCAAACCGCTGAGCAAAACTCAGCGTACTCAGACGTTCCTCACACAAATCTTAGTTACTCGACCTACTGCAATACAGCTAGCGCCAATACTGCCAGCTAAATAAAAGATCCCAACTACTGAAGGCACTAACTACTGATAGGCATAGTAAGCAAATGAATGATTTTTATAGAGAACAAACAACGTATTTACCATTTACCTTACTAGCTTTCAAAAGTCATTATATATATATATATATATATATATATATATATATATATATATATATATATATATATATATATATATATATATATATATATATATATATATATATACTGCGAAAAACAGCGCCTTCAAACCATTTCCTAGTCTAGCGTAGAGTTTTAATCCGCCAACAAGTGTGAAAACAGCGCACATTCCGCTGCATGCTAAACGATTTATTCTAAAATCACGGATTCCTTCGTCTGTCTACTTCGGGGCACCTACCAACGGTGCCTGATTTCCAGAGAGACACAAGAGGGAGTAACACAAGCGCTTTTGAACGTTGAATTCGCCGCTTAATATGTCACTGCTACGGGTGGTTGCATTGTGGAGGAGGGCTACTGAGTGATTATGCAGATTTTTGTTGTTTTAGCAAAAGCAGGAGGAACGTTTGATGTTGGCCTCCACTTTCCCGTTGTTTTTGTCGTTCCTCATATTCCGCCTGCTGGGTTTGGATTCCGGAAACAGCGATCTTGTGAGACCCAACTCGCTTTATTTGTTCATGAGACCCAGAAAATATTAGATACAGGCTCCCAGGTAGATGCCATTTTCCTTGACTTCCGGAAGGCGTTCGATACAGTTCCGCACTGTCGCCTGATAAACAAAGTAAGAGCCTACGGAATATCAGATCAGCTGTGTGGCTGGATTGAAAAGTTTTTAGCAAACAGAACACAGCATGTTGTTCTCAATGGAGAGACGTCTACATACGTTAAAGTAACCTCTGGCGTGCCACAGGTGAGTGTTATGGGACCATTGCTTTTCACAATATATATATAAGTGACCTAGTAGATAGTGTCGGAAGTTCCATGCGGCTTTTCGCGGATGATGCTATAGTACACAGAGAAGTTGCAGTATTAGAAAATTGCAGCGAAATGCAGGAAGATCTGCAACGGATGGGCAATTGGTGCAGGGAGTAGTAACTGACCCTTAACATAGACAAATGTATTCTATTGCGAATACATAGAAAGTAGGATCCTGTATTGTAAGATTATATCATAGCGGAACAAACATTGGTAGCAGTTACTTCTGTAAAATATCCGGGAATATGCGTGCGGAACGATTTGAAGTGGAATGATCATACAAAATTAATTATTGGTAAGGCGGGTGCCAGGTTGAGATTCATTGAGAGAGTCTTTAGAAATCGTAGTCCATCAACAAAAGAGGTGGCTTACAAAACACTTGTTCGACCTATACTTGAGTATTGCTCATCAGTGTGGGATCCGTACCAGGTCGGCTTGACAGAGGGGATAGAGAAGAGCCAAAGAAGAGCGGCGCGTTTCGTCACAGGGTTAGTTGGTGAGCGTGATAGCGTTACGGAGATGTTTAGCAAACTCAAGTGTCAGACTCTGCAAGAGAGGCGCTCTGCATCGCGGTGTAGCTTGCTGTCCAGGTTTCAAGAGTGTGCGTTTCCGGATGAGGTATGGAATATATTACTTCCCCCTTTTAAACCCCCCAAAGAGATCACGAATGTAAAATCAGAGAGATTCGAGCGCGCACGGAGGCTTTCCGGTAGTCGTTCTTCCCGCGAGCCACACGCGACTGGAACAGTGCCCTCCGCTACACACCGTTGGGTGGCTTGCGGAGTATAAATGTAGATGTAGAAGTAGATGATATTGGTGCCACAAGTTTGCGATCCAAGGTGCAGGAGGTGGACAAAAACTTGGAAGCACTAAACAAACAACGCATCACTTTGCATAATCGACAAGGGAAAATCGTTGGCAATCGAAACATATTCCAGTCGTCTCGGATTGGATGAATACAGGTTCTGTATCGTCTTAAAGGGAATATTATACCACTCTTTCTGCAAAATAGTGGCAAGTGCAGGTAACGATATTGCACCCTTCTCTCCAAACTACACAACAAAAATCAGTAAAACTGAGGTCTGGTGACTGCAGTGACAGTTCGATCTCGTGCTCACATAACCAGTCCTGCAAGATAGGAGCTGTGTGAACAGAGGCCCTGTAGCCATGGAACACAGCATCACCATTCGGGAACAAACAGTACACCATGGGATGGACGGACCTGATCACCAGAACAGCCACATAATCTTTGGCAGTAATGCGGCCTAGCAGCGTAACTATGAGGCACGGTGTGGGTACCAAAATCATTACCGAACACCCGCCATTTTTCACTCTTTTGGTAGTAACATCGATCAGAAGTTGGAAACAGTGTGAAACAAGACTCATCCAACCAAATGACATTCTTTCATTGTTCCGTAGTCCAGGTTTTATGGCTTCGGCACCACGTCTCCCTGCTATGGCATTTGCATCACTGATAAGTTGTTTTGGCATTCCGCCTCGCCCTGCAATTCCTTGCTTATGGAGCTCCTTTCGTGAGAGCGACATTCAGTTCTGCAGCCCTCTGATTTTTCGACACTAACCTCTTCATTGACCTTCAGCCACGATCACTCAGCATCACTTTCGTCTGTTTTATGGCTTGTCAGACGGTAATATTTCGTTTTCACGGTACACGGCATAAATCCTACATACGGTGACACCAGTGAAAAACCCGCTAAACCCGCTGGGTAGAACAAAAAATAGTTGAAATGGCTCTGAGCACTATGGGACTTAACATCTGAGGTCATCAGACCCCTAGAACGTAGAACTACTTAAACCTAACTAACCTAAGGACATCACACACATCCAGGCAGGATTCGAACTTGCCACCGTAGCAGTCGTGCGGTACGGGGCTAAAGCGCCTAGAATCGCTCGGCCACCACGGCCGGCGCTGGGTAGAACAGGTGATTAGGATTGTGGAGAGGGCGATCAGTTTCACTTCAAAATTGTGATTTATTGTAATGTAATAATACCTTTAAACCAAAACGGCACACAGCCGAACCGTCAGAACTACGAGTTTCAAAATCCTATTCTTTCACGGCTGAAGGCCTCCAAACAAGAAATCTTAAAAATCAACAAAATAAATTTCAAGTAAAGCCTCAAAGCAAAAGTGGATGGAACAAACATATACAAGGTGAAATACCAACAGCTGAAGGCCACAATTAAATTTCAAAATTTTAAAATATATTACCATAAATTTTTAAAGTAGAAGGCCGCAATGTTTTCTCTTAAGGGGAAATTTTGACACTAACCTATAAGTACGTGGTATTACGTAACATTCCACCAGTGCGGAAGCTATTTGCTCGCGATACATTACCCATCTTAAAATGGACCTTTTACCAATTGCGAAAAACGTCGATATCGTGTTGATGTATGGCTATTGTGATCAAAATGCCCAACGGGCGTGTGCTATGTATGCTGCTCGGTATCCTGGACGACATCATCCAAGCGTCCGGACCGTTCGTCGGATAGTTAGGTTATTTAAGGAAGCAGGAAATGTTCAGCCACTTGTGAAATGTCAACCACGATCTGCAACCAATGATGACGCCCAACTAGGTGTTTTAGCTGCTGTCGCGGGTAATCCGCACATCAGTAGCAAACAAATTGCGCGAGAATCGGGAATCTCAAAAACGTCGGTGTTGAGAATGCTACATCAACATCGATTGCACCCGTACCATATTTCTATGCACAAGGAATTGTATGGTTACGACTTTGAACGTCGTGTACAGTTCTACCACTGGGCACAAGAGAAATTACGGGACGATGACAGATTTTTTGCACGCTTTCTATTTAGCCACGAAGCGTCATTCAGCAACAGCGGTAACGTAAACCCGAATAATATGCACTATTGGACGCAAAATCCACAATGGCTGCGAAAAGTGGAACATCAGCGACCTTGACGGGTTAATGTATGGTGTGGCATTATGGGAGGAAGGATAATTGGACCCATTTTATCGATGGCAATCTAAATGGTACAATGTTTGCTGATTTCCTACGTAATGTTTTACCGATGTTACTACAAGATGTTTCACTGCACGACAGAATGGCGATGTACTTCCAACATGATGGATGTCCGGCTCATAGCTCGTGTGTGGTTGAAGCGGTATTGAACAGCATATTTCATGATATGTGGATTCGTCGTCGAAGCACCTTCACAGGATCTGACGTGCCCGGATTTCTTTCTGTGGGGAATGTTGAAGGATATTTGCTATCGTGATCCACCGACAACGCCTGACAACACGCGTCAGCACATTGTCAATGCATGTGCGAACATTACGGAAGGCGAACTATTCGCTGTTGAGAGGAATGTCGTTACACGTATTGCCAAATGCTTTTAGGTTGACGAACATCATTTTGAGCATTTATTGCATTAATTTGGTATTTACAGGTAATCACGCTGTAACAGCATGCGTTCTCAGGAATGATATTTTCACAAAGGTACATGTATCACATTGGAACAACCGAAATAAAATGTTCAAACGTACCTACGTTCCGTATTTTAACTTAAAAAACCTACCTGTTCCAACTGTTTGTCTAAAACTGTGAGCCAAATGTTTGTGACTATTACTGGGCCATCTATCACAAAGCGAAAAATGTGGTGCAACTGGAACATTCATATTCCTTTACGTGCTACACGCATATGTAATAAAAATTAGGGTTCCTACTTTAAAAAAACTAACGCAGTTGATATCCGTTTGACCCATGGAGCGCCATCTAGCGGGCGAACCATAGCGGCATACGGTTTCCTCCTTCAAGCTAGACAAGCTTGTTCTTTGTAGTTTTTTCGTTTGACGCTTATTTCGCGAGATATTTGGCACGGTCACGATCAATGGACCACCCTGTATAGGCGTTCGCACATCACAAGTTGTACTCGTCTAAGCACATTGTATCATTAACGTACAGGGGAGGACATTTTAATTAAAAGTCGCTGACTGGTATTGGAGGATAATTATGATACTGGAGCGCTTGTGTTGTTATTTATCCGCCGACACCAGGCAGCGACTTTCAATTAAAATGTGCTCCCCTGTACGGGAATTACATAGTGATTGTACGAGTACAGGTTGTACAGCACGAACGCTTGCATATGGAAGTTTGGGTCTAGTTATGAGTCGTGCACGGATAGCCGTAGCAATACACCAAAACGGTCACACAACGGCACACCGAAGTGCGCTGGTACACGCTGTGGCGTGCAGTACAAGCGTCTTTTCTGCCTACGTCGGTGCGTTCGTTGTGGTACGTGGCTGTTAACGGGAAGTTCGCTACTCGTCAGCGTCTACACTCCATTCATCTGGCGGACGACCCGATGTGTCCGAGATGGTCACGTGACTGAGGAAGTCGGGTTGAGGGGAACACTTAGGTCAATTCCTCTATAATGTCACACCTTAAGCACAACAAGTACCAAAACAATAAATCAACAATTTATTCAAGACAATATTTATAAACAGCTAAGAGACAACCAACACGTGGCCATCTTTAAGACAGTACCAAAATCACAGATAGCTTGCTTCTCAAGCAAGGCAGCAAATTATAATTACCAAGACTGACTTAAAGAGATGGTCCACAAAGATTTCAATAGTTAAAGAAACAACAAATTACATTCTGAAGGTAATTTAAAGGAATGTCCTCAGATAATACATTTTTAAAGAGCAGTAATTTGATTTATGAAACGCACACCAGTTCACTAAGAACCCAAATAACACAAGCAGCATAACAAGTTGCCAATTAATTCAATTCATTCCCAAGCGTATTAAAAAACCCTTTCTTTTTGAATATACATTAAACACGTTAGATGTTTACCAAACGGGCAGTGAGGCAGGCTGCCCTGGGCAGAAGGTGACTTAACTTAAAATGCCTGAAGCAGCAGATCTGCCGTCCACAACAACACATAAATGCCGGGGCCCAACCGGGAGTCACTTCCCATTAGAAGTCACGTCACAGCTTCTGTGCACCAAAGCGAAACGTGGCGCTGCTCCCACACACCTCAACTCGCAGCAAACTGGACCACAAACAGACCGCACAAGATACGCCAAACACCAACCAAACATCAATTAATGTAAGTTAAGAGATCAATAAATAACAAAACAAGTGAAGAAGCAATTGCTCTAATACTGAGTGAGTGCATTCAAATAAATGGACTTTTATAAAGGAACTACGTATAAATGACTAGCTTTACAAAATACAAGTCTTTACTTCTAACCGACTGAGTGCTTTCAAATAAATGCAAGTATATAAGTGACCCAAATTTTACAGCAATATATAAGGGACGTCGACTTGATGGCAATCAAAATACGCTGAAAATCTCTTGCAGACAATACATAAAGTCCTGAATACTGTCCCAAAAGCCAAAAAATATAACACACACACCTTCGTGCTAATCAGCTTCCTAATAGTAATCCAACCAGCGGATTTTAAAAGGAAGTATTATCTGCTGGTTCACCACGCGGTCACATACTTTGCCGGCTGGTCTCACTTCAACAACGCGTACATTAGGGCAACCAAGCAACAAGTACACTCGCTGTAACGCAAATGGTTCAACGAGAAGAAGGCACCAAAATCACTTACACCTTTGATTGAGAGCGTTGTTCGAGATGGTCTCCAGGGATGGGTCTCTCCGAGAAAACAGGTACCAAGGCATGGCGACGAACAGCGCCCAGAGTTGACATCAGGCAGGTCCACCACAAACTCGCGACCGTCTTATGAGGTAGGCCCGGCGAGCCGCTGCTGGCCGAGTACGTTTGTTTTCCTCTTCCGTCCACTCAAGCACGTTCTTGCGCTCCGTAGCGAGTCCAACACCAACTGCCGCGAGCGCGAAACTCCCGCGAGATCACTACAGGGCAAAGATCCTAGTACAGCCGGATAATCGATAGTGTCGTGCCAAAGAGTTGGTGTCCAGAAAAGTCGCACCACGGCTCAGCTCATTCCTTGATTCCGATCGCAGCGCCTGAATTGTGACGCGACCGGCTTACGTAGCGCACGCTGGCATTACTCTTGCGGCGACTGCCGGAGTCTATCTCCCCTGTCGATTTACTGCTTCCCGACAGAGTATAATTTTCCGTGAGCCAGGATGAATGCCGTTAATTGACTGAAAACTACGAGCCTTTACTACATACGTGACGCACACAAAAGCACCCTCAACTTTTGGGCCCTTACTGATGGAGGCACACGCGGCATTCAGCCTCCAGCTGAAATACAGGGCCCACTTCGCTAATTATTTAGATGCTTCATCTGCGAACCTTCCTGTTCATTGGAGAGTTCCGGGTATGAGACGTGTGAGACGCCCTGCTATATCCGCAGGACAGGACAGGTAGCTTAAGTTGTGGAAATGGGCCAAAATAAGCGGCTGTCAGTTACACTCGAACGTACAACCTATTATTTGATCAAACATTACAAGAGCCAACAAATTAAAAGAAAAGGTAGAGATTTTAAAACGGCTGAAAGCCAATAAC
This sequence comes from Schistocerca gregaria, assembly GCF_023897955.1. Lineage (NCBI taxonomy): Eukaryota > Metazoa > Arthropoda > Insecta > Orthoptera > Acrididae > Schistocerca > Schistocerca gregaria. Next base: position 685,201,650 of record NC_064923.1, read on the forward strand.
TTAAAGCTCAACCAAAACCAGAAATTTAAAAGGCAAAGCCTTATCTTAAAACAGTTCCTTAATTAGGCTGAAGGCCCAAAGAATCTGACACTTTAAGAGCAAACAACTTAAATTCAAAATCGGCTGAAGGCCCAATACTTAAGACTCAATACCATTAATTTTAAAAATGCCAAAGGCTTTAAGTAAAACATTTCTTAAATTAGGCTGAAGGCCTAAGCCATCTGACGCCTTAAGGGCAAAACAACCTTAATCTAAAAATCTGCTAGAAGCCATACAAATACAAACAACAGGAACAAACAAGAAAAGGCAGTACACCCAAGGGCGCTCAGAAGTTCCGGGGGTCGGACTGGAATTCAAACACTGACGCTCGCTTAGGTGAGACAGGTAGTCGGCCCAACCACTGCTGATCCGACGACAACCCAACCGTCAGTTAATGGACCCACCGACAAGATAACCTCCGATTCACTCGACCAGCACACAACAGGGAGTTCAATGGAACAACGTAGAGGGTCAACCAATTATGCATTGAGCTGTCAAACTACACACCATGCTGGGCGGCGGCAACACGATGAGGAAAATAGACTGCCTGAATTTACCTGAACGGCCAGGGCAGTTAACCGGAACGTTAACGACCACAAGGCAGAAGATTCCGTTGGTGCACTTCAAATAACCAAGTACAGTTTAACTCCATCGGAGAGTGGCTAAAATTTGGCAACTTGAAAACACATGTTGTTGCTCGTGGGAATATCCCAAGAGCCGACAACGAACTCCAAACGACACAGTGTGAACAGTCGTGACTTGCTGGTAGATAACGTCAAAACTCAACTTTCGTGTCGAGGATCGGTGAGCCATGGACCTCGTAGCAATGGGAACAGCACCACGCACTCCGACAGCGCATAGAGACTGTCAGTGGGCTCGGCCAAACTAGAGCTGCGGAGATTTCCTTACTGCTCCAAGCCAACCGACCAACTCCCAGACCCGGAAACGGTGAAAGGACCAAATATGCGTCGGCCGATGAGCGACCAACCGAACGACCAACCAACGGTCGTCCCACTCCAACCTCCCTCCGTCGAAAAGTTGATGTGTGTCGGCAGCGGGCGGCGAGCATTGGCTGTCGGCGCTTGACCGGCGCTCCGTCGCCGTCTTCGCTGCTGCTGCCGTCTCCAACTGACTGCCAGACACACGACGACCCGAAAATACCATCGCTCGAACCGTTGATGGTACGACAGTGCACTTACAGATACGCACTTCTGCTGCCGCTCACGGACAAGTAAGGCAGGAAGTTAGTGACGCCAGTAAATGGAATAAGAAAACGAGGCGGCAGTACCGTAATAGAAGACGACAAACAATAAATGCCGTGAACATGTACCGTGCACGGCTCAATGAAGATTCTTGGAGCATATTGATCCGCTACGGGCTGAATACGGGTGCAATCCTACCAACAGAGGAGCCAACGATTTGGACGCTCGTTACGGCAGTCATAGGGCCTTTTTTTAAATAAACAAAGAAAATAAAAAAAATTCCATATTCTCACCTGCAAATACATTTCATGTACAGGGTGTCCGAAAAGTCTTTCCCTGATTACATAAATTGATAACTCAGGCTAGAAGAAAGACAGAAATATGAAACTGGTGTCCAATTGTTTACAAACTATCAAAGTTTTTTTCACACGTCAGTAAACTTCCACACGAGCACCCTTGGTAGCACGTAGCACATCTAGGCGATATTCAGCTTCCGTCCACACATTAGCCAACATCACTGGAGGGATCGATTCAACGACTCTGGATATCCGTTGCCTCAAGGTTTCAAGATTGGCACACGTGTTAGGTAGGCCTCGTCCTTGACATAACCCCATTAAAAGAAGTCTAATGGGGTTACGTCAGGAGCGCGTGGAGGCCAAACCGTTGGCTCATCACGACCAATCCATCGGCCAGGAAAGGTCATATCGAAATAGGCAGGGACGTTCAAACCCCAATGAGGCGGTGCACCGTCTTGCTGAAACAAGACATCGGGGTGATACTGAAGCAGCTGAGGAACAGCATACAGTTGCTACATGTCCAGACACACTGCAGATGTGATGGTAGCCTCAGCGAAGAAGAATGGCCCGATAATTTGATCGTGCAATAGTGCGCACCAAACATTCACCTTTGGACTGCCTCTGGGGCTTTCCATGACCTCGCCAGGGGGTTGTGAACCCAAAATGCGCACACTATGGCGATTCACTACTCCACTGACAAAAAAGGTCGCTTCGTCGGAAAAGGCAATTCGTCTGAGATAACCATCATCGTCCTCAATACGTGATAGCATTTCGACCGCAAAGTCATATCGACGTGTACTGTCGCTGGGCAACAAGGCCTGAACGATTTGCACTTTGAAACAATAAACGTTTGTGTAAAATGTCTTGAAGAGAGCTTTTTGGCATCTGTAATTCACGCGAGACCCTGCGCACCGATTTCTTCGCACTTCGTAGAAAACGTTTCAGCTTCCACCCTGACTGCTGAGGTTCTTGGTCGACCAAAGCTCGGAAGGTCAGCAACCGATCCTGTGTTCTTGAACTTCTCATAACACATCAAGTGGATTCCTTCCAAATGTTGTTTGGAAGTGTCTGTGCACTGTGGTTGGTGATCGTGTCTCATGGTACCACAGGACACACTGTGCCTTCTCCTGATTGGTTAACATGGCTTCTTGGGCACTGCATCTCATCCAGTACTTACGTATTACGAACCTAAAACAGAAAAAAAACTTTGATAGTTGTAAACAATTCGACACAAGTTTCATATTTGTATCTTACTTCTAGCCTGAGTTATCAATTTATGTGCTCAGGGAAAGTCTTTTCGGACACCCTTTATTTCATATCAGCTGTAGTGTCTGTTCCATCGGACGTGCATGCATGGAGTTGTAGAGGGGAATGACGACACTGCAAATTTGTGCCGGACTGGAACTCGAAATCGGATTTCCAACTTTGCGCGGCGGGTGGGGCAGCGGTCGACAGCCGAGGCCTGGCTATCCCGTCGCCACGCCCATTCACCCTGCTCTAGTAAGTTCTGTTCACTTTGTAAATGGTTGATTCTTCTAGTTTTCATCTGGCACAGAGATCCAGCGCCAGTAGAATTGGGAACGACATCTTTCTGCAGACATGAGAACAGATCACTCTCTCGCTTTATCGCCGACTGAACAGTGCGGGTCGATAGAGAGCTCGTGTCTCATCACGGCGAGAATCTGAAAGGTCGTGGAGCTGGTTTCGGTTTCAGTGTGAAATAACACCTGCGAGGAACAGGGGGAAAGCGGCGGCGGCCGAGGCGAGTGCAGGCGGAGGCTGTGACGTCACCACGGTGCGCAGAGAAAGTGGCCCGCCTGCGCGCGACGGTCGGCGTCACCGCACAATAAATCAGAGGAAAATTTAATTACGGGCATAATTAGCGTGTCGGGCGCAGCTCCGGGCGAGGAGTCGGAGCTGCAGTTGGCCGGGACGGGGCAACGAGAACACTACACGCCGGCGGCGAGTCGCGTCCACTTCTGGGAGCGCGAGAGCTGCCGCGGGGCGCGAAAAACTGCCAGCTACTGGGGTGGCAGAGCCGGCGGGGAGAGAGGAGCGCGGGCGAGTCACAGCACGAAGAGACTACCGTACTACTTCGCACCTAACATTAACCCCTCAGATGCTTTTTTTTTCCTTTATTGTTGTTTCATACCACGGGGCGGGGCGTGGGGGCTGTCACTGGTACAATACTCCACTCTTCAGTCAATAGTGTTCTTAAAAATACACTACTGGCCATTGAAATTGCTACACCAAGAAAAAATGCAGGTGATAAAACAGTATTCACTAGACAAATATATTATACTACAACTGACATGTGATTACATTTTCACGCAATTGCAGTGCATAGATCCTGAGAAATCAGTACCCAGAACAACCACCGCTGGCCGTAATAACGGCCGTGATACGCATGGGCATTGAGACAAACAGAGCTTGGATGGCGTGTACAGGTACAGCTGCCCATGCAGCTTCAACACGATACTACAGTTCATCAAGAGTAGTGACTGGCGTAATGTGGCGAGCCAGTTGCTCGGCCACCATTGACTAGACGTTTTCAATTGGTGAGAGATCTGGAGAATATGCTGGCCAGGGCAGCACTCGAACATTTTCTGTATCCAGAAAGGCCCGTACAGGACCTGCACCATAAGGTCGAGCATTATCCTGCTGAAATGTAGTGTTTCGCAGGGATCGAATGAAGGGTAGAGCCACGGTTCGTAACACATCTGAAATGTAACGTCCACTGTTCAAAGTGCCGTGAATGCGAATGAGAGGTGACCGAGACGTGTAACCAATGGAACCCCATACCATCACGCCGGGCGATACACCAGTATGGCGATGACGAATACACGCTTCCAATGTGCGTTCACCGTGATTTCGCCAAACACGGATGCGACCATCATGATGCTGTAAACAGAACCTGGATTCATCTGAAAATATGACGTTTCGCCATTCGTGCACCAAGGTTCGTCGTTGAGTACACCATCGCAGGCCCTCCTGTCTGTGCTGCAGCGTCAAGGGTAACCGCAGCCATGGTCTCTGAGCTAATAGTCCATGCTGCTGCAAACGTCGTCGCACAGTTCGCGCAGATGTTTGTTGTCTTGCAAACGTCCCCATCTGTTAACTCAGGGTTCGAGACGTGGCTGCACGGTCCGTTACAGCCAAGCGGTTAAGATGCCTGTCATCTCGACTGCTAGTGATATAAGGCCGTTGGGATCCAGCACGGCGTTCCGTATTACCCTCCTGAACCCAGCGATTCCATATTCTGCTAACAGTCATTGGATCTCGACCAACGCAAGCAGCAATGTCACGATACGGTAAACCACAATAGCGATAGGCTACAATCCGATCTTTATCAAAGTCGGAAAGGTGATGGTACGCATTTCTCCTCCTTACACGAGGCATCACAACAACGTTTCACCAGGCAACGCCGGTCAACTGTTGTTTGTGTATGAGAAATCGGTTGGAAACTTTCCTCATGTCAGCACGTTGTAGGTGTCGCCACCGGCGCCAACCTTATGTGAATGCTCTGACAAGCTGAAACGCCCCCTTTGAACAATTATACATGACTGTGCTTAAACTGACACACAATATTTTTAGCGCAACGCAATCTGACTTTCAATAACCCCTACAAGAGAATGGCCCGGACTAACATTAACCTACACGTTTCACAAATCACTTACCTCACAAAAATCTTCGTTATTCGAACTACTGCAATACAGCGAGCGCCACTACTGCCAGCTAAATAAAAGATTCTAATTACTGAAGGCACTAACTACTGATAGGTATAGTTAGCAAATGAAAGATTTTGATAGAGAACAAACAATATCCAGCCTTACAAATTTACTGTCTCTGTCCAGACCATCCGCTATCAAAACTCTTCCATCTCACTCCCCACATCCACCACTACTGGCGGCTCACCTCCAACTGCGCAACGCTACGCGCTGTTAACATGCAGCTGCCCAACACTACAATGGCAGACAACAATGCAAACTAGCCACAGACTGCACACAGCACAGCCAGTGATTTTCATACAGAGCGCTACGTGGTGTTATCAATAACAAAACCGAAATAGCCTACTTACAAAGCTAATCATTTGCATATCACAGCATGTTATTCCTGTCGGTTAAATTTCGCGTCTGTACCACGTCATCTTCGTGGTGTAGCAATTTTAATGGCTATTAGTGTACAACAAAGATGAAAGAAAAAAGGTTAGGACTATTTTTCGTTTATAAATTAAGGCCTCAAAACAAGAAATATTAAAAATCAGCAAGATAAAAATGCAATTAAAATAGCAAATAAAGTAATTATATATATGGTCAGCTAGACTGATAGCCTCAAGGAAAGGGTGAACAGACAAACATAAATCAGATGCAATTACCATAACCTTTCACGGCAGCAGCCCGGTTTCTTTTTCTTTTTTTTTTGGAATAAGGATTTAAGTGGTTGAAGGTCCAGAAATTGATTTCCAAAATTCAAACATACATAAAGTCCAGTAAAAACAAGAATTTTTTAAAACATTGGCTATGATACATTATAAACAGACAATTAAACACCGGTGAGAAGAACAATAAAGAAAACGGCACTTAGAGGCCTCCAGGGAGGTGGGTCTGCCCTCGTTTACTTAGGTGAGACAGGTGGCGAGCCCAACTACACTTGATTCGTCGGAAACCAACCAGGGGACAGCCACTGACCGACCGACAAAACGACTTGCTAGCGACCGATTGGTACATGAAAACTCAAACACCAAAAGTTGTTGTGGTCTTCAGTCCTGAGGCTGGTTTGATGCAGCTCTCCATGCTACTCTATCCTGTGCAAGCTTTTTCGTCTCCCAGTACCTACTGCAACCTACATCCTTCTGAATCTGTTTGGTGTATTCATCTCTTGGTCTCCCTCTACGATTTTTACCCTCCACGCTGCCCTTCAATACTAAATTGGTGATCCCTTGATGCTTCAGAACATGTCCTACCAACCGATCCCTTCTTTTGGTCAAGTTGTACCACAAACTTCTCTTCTTCCCAATCCTATTCAATACTCCCCATTAGTTATGCGATCTACCCATCTAACCTTCAGCATTCTTCTGTAGCACCACATTTCGAAAGCTTCTATTCTCTTCTTGTCCAAACTATTTATCGTCCATGTTTCACTTCCATACATGGGTACACTCCATACAAATACTTTCAGAAATGACTTCCTGACACTTAAATCTATACTCGATGTTAACAAATTTCTCTTCTTCAGAAACGCTTTCCTTGCCATTGCCAGTCTACATTTTATGTCCTCTCTACTTCGAAAATCATCAGTTATTTTGCTCCCCAAATAGCAAAACTCCTTTACTACCTTAAGTGTCTCATTTCCTAATCAAATTCTCTCAGCATCACCCGACTTAATTCGACTACATTCTATTATCCTCGTTTTGCTTTTGTTGATGTTCATCTCATATACTCCTCTCAAGACACTGTCCATTCCATTCAGCTGCTCTTCCAAGTCCATTGCTGTCTCTGACAGAATTACAATGTCATCGGCGAACCTCAAAGTTTTTATTTCTTCTCCATGAATGTTAATACCTACTCCGAATTTTTCTTTTGTTTCCTTTACTGCTTGCTCAATATACAGATTGAATAACATCGGTGAAAGGCTACAAACCTGTCTCACTCCCTTCCCAACCACTGCTTCCCTTTCATGTCCCTCAACTATTATAACTGCCATCTGGTTTCTGTACAAATTGTAAATAGCCTTTTGCTCCCTGTATTTTACCCCTGCCACCTTTAGAATTTGAAAGAGAGTATTCCAATCAACATTGACAAAAGCTTTCTCTAAGTCTACAAATGCTAGAAACGTAGGTTTGCCTTTCCTTAATGTTTCTTCTAAGATAAGTCGTAAGGTCAGTATTGCCTCACGTGTTCCAGTATTTCTACGGAATCCAAACTGATCTTCCCCGAGGTCGGCTTCTACTAGTTTTTCCATTCGTCTGTAAAGAATTCGTGTTATTATTTTGCAGCTGTGGCTTATTAAACTGATTGTTCGGCAATTTTCACATTTTCACATTTTCCGCTGGTACACTTGAATTTGAAATAAGGTAATATAGTTAACTTCGCCCAAAAGGAACATGTAGAAGTTATGAAGGCAAAAGATGCAGGTGGTTCGTACTATAACTATTGCCTGAATTTTGGGATTTCTCAGACATTTAATTAGGCTTAAATATTAATTTTGGTTCTAGTTTTTGTAGTAACAGTTGATGCTTCAGTAAATATATGTAACTGTACCTTCCACAATTACTGGATACGACAGACGCCTGGAAAAATTATGGAAAATATATTTTTATTTAGAGGTACAGTTACCTATATTGCATTCAAATACCCTCTGAGTGGCGGGTAACATACGGAATGTCGAGGGAAAAACTCTCCGCTTTCAAAATTAAATATCTCGGTAACTAAGATCAGTAGACGGGTGGAACAAACGGTATGTAAATTATGAAAGCTGTAAACATTTTATGCGGAAGTTATACAGTAGTTTCGAACAGATGGCGTATAAATATAAATAGTGCAACGCAGCTCAGAGGAATCACTTTCATCGTTGAAAAGAGTTGAGTGTGCCGAAGCTAGAGGTTGAAATGGTGCATTCCAATGAACAACACGTTTTCCGATACTCGAATACTACAAGTTAGAACACAGCCCTGCATCGACAGGGGGAAGTTCCTAATCACGATTTGACGTTCCAAAAGGACCCAATGCGAAAGCTATTCGCAAGCTCCTCGCCAAATTCCAACGGACAGGCTGCGTGGCTCATGATACAGAGGAAAATGTTGGCCCCAGGAAAACTACAGTCACTCCTTAATATGTCGTCACGATATGTGGAATTACTCAGCAAAATCCAAAGAAATCCTTTCGAAGAATTGCAACAAAGATTCGTTTGAAGCGTTCCTTCACGGAGAAAATACTGAAACAGAACCTACACATGTTTCCATTCAAAATCGAAAGCCACCACCCCACACCTCTAAGAGCTGTGTGACACAGGGATGACTTTGCGAACCAGATTATGACAATGACTGTTAATGAAGGATTTGATGTTGGCTGTATCTGAGTCACAGATGAAACACACTGCCACCTGAATGGGGTCGTGAATATACACAACTGGCGATTTTGGGGTTCGAAAATCCTTATTTGATTGAAGCGGAACCACTGTGCTCTACCAAAATCACTGTTTAGGGTGCGGTATGCAGCAGAGGGATTATTGGACCCTTTTTCATGCCAGAAATAATTACTAGTGATCGTTACGTTGTAATTTTGGGACAATGGGTTGCCATACAGCTAGCGTCGAAGGATCGACCAGGCACCGAGTGGTTGATACACATCGCACTGAACGAGTGTTTCGCTTCCGTGATGAATAGAGTCATTGAGTTTGATTACTGAAAATTTACTGGCGTATGGGTGGATTGGACCTCATATTTGCTAGATCTGACTCGGTGTGACCACTTTTGGTGGGGCACATTGAATGACACTGTCTACTGGAACCATCCCAACGTACTGGGCGAGCTTGAATCGGTCATCTGTGTGGCATCTGAATCCGTTTTCGGTGAGACACTAAAGGATGTGATAGCAAATTTCATTGTTCGCTTGCACCATCTCCATACAGCGAGTGGTGGACATTTCGAAAAGATTTGATGTAATTGCAAAGATCGCTTGCAGAGGACGAGTTTAACTACACTGTACGAGCTGCACAGCGTACAGTGCCATCTGAAGCTTTTCGAACTATTTCGAAACTTCTGTATAAATTCTTACAGCTCTCATCGCTTGCTGCACCTGTTTATTGATCTTAATTTTCGGGATATTTAATTTTGAAACCAGACACTCCTTTGCTGGACAATCTGTATCTCTCTCATACAATTACTGCAGATGTAACTGATCTTAAATTCGGTATATATAAAAGCATATAAATTCTTATAGCATGTACATAATAAATATATTTATTAAGCACCATTTTATGAATGTCACTGTAGTGTTTTTAAATAATGGCAGGCTAAATTGCAAAGTATTAATTTTATACAAACACGAAAACTAGTACTGTTTTCGAACCTTATGTTTGCAGACGATGAAGTTCACTAAAACCAAAGATTTTTCTTGGAAGCATTACCACAGAACCACAAAATCAGCGTTAGATGTTGATCTTCTGCAGTGAGCTGGATTCTTCTAAAATGGCTCTGAGCACTATGGGACTTAACTGCTGAGGTGATGAGTCCCCTAGAACTTAGAAGTACTTAAACGTAACGAACCTAAGGGCATCACATACATCCATGCCCGAGGCAGTATTCGAACCTGCGACCGTAGCGCTCGCGCGGTTCCAGACTGTAGCGCCGAGAACCGCTCGGCTACCCCGGCCGGCCATGGATTCTTCTAAATACCTGCTCTGCGCAGCTATTAGTTTTATCCGATCAATGCCAAAAGCGCCGAAATTTTGTCTGGGGACGAAAGATCACTGTAACCTTCTGTTATCGAAACACTGTGCGTCTTGGAGGCTTCATCTTCTTCATTATTGTCCCGCTTGTATGTATGTAGTAGCCGCTATATCTGTGAGATGAATAACCATTTTCCAGGTGCACAGTTTGGAGGTGCTACAATTCCGCTGGAAGGTTATTGGTATGTGAGATGGTACGCGGTTGGTTTATCCAAGTCTTTAGAAAGCCCATTGTTTATGCTGGCGGATGCGACCAGTAGCCTGTAGATACAGATCTGTGTGAACTGGATTTAGAAACACCAAAGATCAAAGTGTGCTAGTGTGGTCGCCCACACCCAGTCAGGAAACCCCTAGTGTTTCGCTACGAGGAGGCTGAGGAACCCGTGTAGCATCGTCAGACAATAAAACAAGATTAACTATTATTTCCTTTAATCTATAGAAAAGATTTTGTCGCTGTGTCTACCACGGTGGCTGGTGGCTTCGTAAGCTAGAGTGGGATCTGCAGAATTCAGAGACAGACTCAGGGCTGCCGAAGATGGTTGCATCAGCCTTGAGCGCAGGCCAGTAATCCAGAATGTGTAGGGTGGCCCACCCGTTGGTTTGGAAGGTGCTTCCCATCAGCAGGTCTGCTGTAGATGCGGCGCATGCATGGTTGGCTGATATGCCGTCCTGAGAGTGCTCTGTCGTGCTCAGATGAGTGTCTGTATTGAGTACATGGACCGTAATGTTGGATGTCATTTCGGCAGGCCATCTGACTCGAAGGTGCTGAAGTTCGTGTCCTGAACTGGAATCGTAGACTTGTGGACTATCCATTAGTGCCGGTTTCAGTACTGGTTGCTGGTTCATAGTCGTCTGTGGCTCTGGATTGGTAGTTATCACATCAGCCAGCAAGAGTATGACCATTACTGGAACAGCATCACACAACATGCTACAATATAATGAACATATAATCCAGTGCAAACGACGTGAATGCCATTGATCCTACTAATCAGCTTGCTAGGCTAGTGGTGTGGAGTATTTATGGTGTAGAGAAATGGCTTTGCTGCAAGGCGTCATTTGTTATGACCGAATCGGTCTCGCTCATTACGAGTTGTCAGTGTTCTTTAGTTTTGCTGTACTGGCTTCATCAATTTGTTTTAGTATCATAACTGTTTCGTCAGTCCCGTAATAAGTATTCTTCCGTCTTATATATTGATACTTAGTTAATGTTGCGAGAGTAAAGGAAGCACTCGTAGTTTGGTCAGCGCTTGCCTTACACTTTTCTACTGAGCTTACTCACACTCACACACAGGAGTGTTGATGTCGCACTCTTGGTGACCTACTGACCCTGTTCAAATGTTTACCTGTAGCAGCTTGCTCATGTAGATACTTCCATGTGCTTGAGCAATACTGGGCTGTAGGGACCTAGAAACATTTTCTCTCTCCCATTCCCTTACTCTTCCCTACCTCAACAGTACTCCTTCTTTGGCCGCTAGTTAACTGGCTTACATATTTACATTTACTTTGAACCTTTGGCTACTTTAATCACAACAGAAATCTAACCCTAGTTTAAAATGTTCTTCCCTGTTTGCCTCTTTATCCATTATGTTCTCTAGACTCTCTTAGTCGCTAGTACGAATCCATTCCATTGGAATTTCATGAATGATTGCTTCTTTTAAATGAGTGATTTTCCTTCCTGGCGAAAGTGAACTGCACAAATAAATGCATGTGTCCCAGTAACGCTAGTGGTTGATACAATGATCGTAATGATATTCCGTCTACGTTTCTCTTGATATTGCTATACTTGATGTAACATTTGATACATCGAAATTTGTTTTCTCTTAAATCAATACTTCATCTATCGTTTTTAGCAAAATGGGATAAAAGGTACTGTTCCGGGAGCTTATGTTTTGGATGGATAACACACAGAGGCTTCTCCGACCAGTACAACATTGGCCGCATTCCTGTAATTGTAGCAGGAAGGTGAAACTGTCTCTCGGCAATGTCACACTTGATTCCATTTATCAATAATCCACTCAGTCGCAGTTCTTATTTTATCGTATTTATAAATGTTGTATTGTTATAGCAAGGAACCATACATTTCTCTGGTGAGAACGGAGAAATTCGATTGACTGCCAACCTCCTGAAAATGTGGTTAAGGCATTAATACTACCCTTTTGCATTCATGTGCTTCCATTTTTTCTAGGAGTAAGTGAATTTCACGTGGTCACTTGTCGGTTCGTACCAACTGAGCTGGACAAATGGGTACTGACTCCCTGATAGAATTGTTAACATCACTTATTGACAGAACAACACGCGTATCTCTTTGTTGTGAAACAAGTAATACATCGCTTGTCTGAATCTGTACTCAATTATTAATAAGCTTCCATTTCACTGGATGCAGATGAATTGTGAAACACTGGTATGGAGTGTTTAAACACTCTGGAAACTATATAGTACTACTATTGGAAACTGTATTTTAACCTATGCCCTAGACCCATCTGAATAGACCTTAACCGAAGTAACGTGATACAAAAATGCTACATTAGTTTTTACTGGAGCTATAACTTGTCGTAACCCTGTTGGAAATTGATTTCCTACTTCCTGTAATCCAAATAAATAATGCTGTGGTGTTAATAGAGTTGTACTCACTGTCCATCTTTGGCATGGCTAGCTGCTTCCTATATCCTTTAGTTTCTCTTCTGGCATCTCCCAAACTATTAGCTAGTACATGTAGTAGTATGGCCACTATTAGTTTCTCTCCTACTCTCAAAAAATGATTTTATATCTCTGAAATCTTTGTTTAATGTTTTCATCGTCCGTTTCACATAGTTCTGCAACTTGGTGTTATTTTGTGCATAGTTATTGTAATGTTGAACATTCCATGTTCCATATTCGTGATGTGCCACATGCCAACTTACATTTGTTTCTGTGTTAGTGGCTGTTTCCTGTATAATCCCTAGTGTATTATTTAAACTCATGATATCTTTATTATCTGCCATATCAAATATCGTTTTCAACAGCTTTCAAATGGTTCAAATGGTTCTGAGCACTATGGGACTTAACATCTGAGGTCACCAGTCCCCTATAACTTAGAACTACTTAAACCTAACTACCCTAAGAACATCACAAACATCCATGCCCGAGGCAGGATTCGAACCTGCGGCCGTAGCAGCAGCGCGGTTCAGGACTGAAGCGCCTAGAATCGCTCGGTCACACCGGCCTGCAACAGCTCCCCACTAGCGTCTAACCAACGTCTCAACTGTCACTCTGGTGACTCAGGAATTGTCGCTGTCAGTTGTTGCAATTGAACCCTCAGCTCTTCGGAGGAAAACTTCAATTCCTGATATTCATGCTGTATATATGTTAGTATTCCCCCTTTGATTACTTTTGTAGATAAGTCTGTAAACAAATCCTGTAATCGTCGTACTTCATACCTTACCTCCCAGATGTCAAATGTGAGTTTTGGTGATTACCTGTAGTTAGTGAGAAGAACGTTCGGTTACTGCTAGAATAAGATTCCGTTTTCCAAGGGCTGATTCTTAATTACCTCTGAATCACATACGTTTAAGACGACTTCGTTCATGAATACATGTATCAGCATCTTTTTCGACATCACCTAGGAGGAAGGAATTATCATGAATCCCTACATTTCCTCGGGATGAAAATGTATCCAATAGAAACTACATATACTATTCAAACTAAATAAAATAGTATTGACTTAGGTAACACAATATAAAATTAAACACATGTAACCCATTACGCATCCCTAAGTCCATATGGTATATTATGTCCTGGTTTCATTCCACATGGTAAATTCGTCTTCTGCAGTAATGTTGATGGTACTTGTGGTAACGTATTGATGGTACTGTTAAAATGCTTGATCCAACTATCATGCACTATCATCGGTAGCTGCAACTTGACACTGACTGGTGAAGTCATCTCCGCTACCTGATTCAGTCCTTGAAACGTCGTCAGTAATTAGTTAGTTTTACCCTTTGGGATATAAAGGTTCACCAGCAGGACCTATTGCCCAATTTTGGATTGAGGTAACTTACTTGTCCAATGCGTTCTTGACGTTCCAGTGCTTTTGCATTATCACGTTTTGCCTGTTACAAGACCTCTTTAAAAGTTTTTGCGAATTGCTTCACTTGTTAGCCTGTGTACCTAACTTCAGCTGGATCACATCGGCAGATGAAGGCATCTTTGTACGACGAAATATCTGTTTCTGTGTGCATTTTAGAGTTGTACACACTTTCTAGATAACTTGGATACCTACCCAGTCTAACAGTTGGCTATTCAGATTTTGCTATGGTATGGTGGACATACTGCAACCATTTGCTTGTCAGTTAAATACATCAGCACGCAATTTCTTCACATTTAACAGGCGACATAACTGGTTTCCTCAGTTAAGATATAAAATTGGTTACTTGATCTGAGAATATAGTTTCTGATACTCCAAATTTAAGTACCCTGTTGTTCACCACAGATTTAGCTACAGTGCTCGCTTTTTAAGCTGGCATTACTATCATTACTAGATATTTCGAAAAATGATCAATCATAATACATACTTATTCCTTGATACTCCTGTTACATGTAGTAAATGGTTCCTGAATGTCATTTCCTGTCATGTGAAGTGGCTTCTCCGATTCTAATAAACTTCGTATCTGTATTTTCTGGCGACAGTCTACTCGTTGAGACATAGGATGCAGTTCTACTGTATTGCCCCACATCGCCAAGTCGTGTTCTCCACCAAAGTGTCTCTGTAATTTGTCTGTCAGTAGCTCTTTTACCTCTATGTCCTGACAGTACATAGTCATGTACTTGTCATAACACTTTGGTTCAGAATGCTGCAGGAACAACAACATGTAGTCTGCATTTAGTTGACCCACATGGTAAATCTTCGTGCATAAGAAACAGTGGTTGCTTGTTGTACAATTGGCTTCTTTGTCCATCGCTTGCGCCTTGTTCCAGTCAGACTTCATCAAGATATCTGTAAAGCTGCAGTTTGCTACTAACTGTGTCCAAATTTGCGTACTCATTACCAGTCTTGTGAACAAACTCATACTGAAACTCAATTTCAGTACGTCTTTTGCAAGTTGGCTTGAAGGATCATTTAGTTCCAATAAACACTTCAAGGATACATAATCCATAGCAACTTTAAACTTGCAACCTTATAAATAAGAACGGAAATACGAAATACCACACATTAAAACTAGCATCTCCTTTTCTGTAGTTGAACAGTTGTATTCAGCCTTATTTAGGCGCAGAGACGCATATGCCACTGGATGCTCCTTTCCATCTATAGTTTGATATTTCATGGCACCTAAAGCAGCATTGCGTGCATTCTATGATAGTAAAAATTCTATGCTAATATCAAGAAAAATTAATAAAAAATCTTACGTTAATATCTCCTTTAAATTTGATATGCTGTCTGGCATTCTGATATTCAGTGAAATGTAGCCCCTTTTTTTAGTAGTCTAGTCAGTGGTTGTGGAGTTGTGCAAACGCTTTAATGAAGTTTTTCTACTAATTTGCTAACCGAAGAAGTGATTGTAACTGTTTTACTGTATGTGAAACGTCAAAAACAGACACAGCTGCAGTAAGACAAAGGTCTGTCCGCACTCCATCTTGCCTAATGATCTGTCCAAGGTAATTAACTTGTGAACATGAAAGACGACATTTGTCAATGCTGAATCTTAGACAAATTATCGTTAACCTATTCAATACTCCCCTTAGGTGTTGTAAGTATTCATCTAAATCTTTAGCAAAAACTATCATGTTATCCAAGTAGACCATACGCTTTTTACATTCAAATCGGGAAGGACTCTATCTAACAAGCGCTTCAATGTCACAGGTATTTTGCAATATTGATAGTGACCCAACGGTGTTGTAAACTCTGTTTCAGGCCTATATTCCAGGCATACTTCAATTTAGTGATAACCACTCCTTAAATCTATCGTGGAAAAAATTTACACTGTCCCAGGTTCTCCAAAGTTTTGGTTATATTAGGAAGTAGATACGCATCAGTTACTGTGCATTCATTTAAAACATCTGTAATCACAACAGAATCGATATTTCTTCATTTTGTCGGATGACGTCTTCATTTCAGTTACTGTACTTGCTGACCAAGGGCTGTCGCTGTGTTTTATTATACCTTCTCCAGGCTTCGGACCTATTAATTTTTCTATCAACAACTGGAGGTGCTTCAGTCAGCTATATTGCTTAAGACACACTGGTGTGTGATTGACCATTGAAATTAAACGCTCTATTATAGGTATGGATAGAAGTGGACCTTTTGAATTAAATAAATCTTTGTACTGCACTAAAATGACTCAATGACTAGCAGATCGTTAAGCCTTTAAGTGACTAACTTGACTACTCAACACAGATGTGTTGACAGTTTGCTTGTCATTATGCTCTACCATTGACCTAACTGTCTCTTTTTCACCGAGTACTTCTAGCACAACTAGTACCCACCCCTTCTGAGGTCTCACTTTGTCCATTCCAAAATGTACCAGTCTTATTGACACCTTAATCTTGCCATTCACGTTAGTTGTATCTGCTATACTTCTTCGTATAAAACAATGCTGTTCATCAATGCTATTCGTCTAAAATGCCAGTGGTTGTTTTGCTGTAGGACATTGAGATCTACTGTAACCAAAATTAGCTTTCCTGTACCTGCTGGCACTGTCATACGAAACTACTTTTAACGCATTTGTACACAGTTTATTTGGTACTACTTTAACAATTAGAAACAGCTACCATTTCACGTCCAAAGTCTGGTAATTCCTATCTTGCACCCATAATCAAGTCAGACGCCTTTTCACATGAATCACCAGAGTACAAATGGCAGCTCTGCAATGCATTGTCAATCTATAGATTTTGTACGCAATACTACCGCCGTTTGAAACGTGCGTCATTGAGTTCAATAATTTGCTGCCAAAGGTCGATTTTAGCATGATGCCTAATCAGAAAGTCAGATTCAAATACTTCGCAGGAGAGCTTCTGTGAAGTTTGGAAGGTAGGAGACGAGGTACTGGCGGAATTAAAGCTGTGAGGTGGGGGCGTGAGTCATCCATGGGTAGCTCCGTTGGTAGAGCACTTGCCTGGGTAAGGCAAAGGTCCCGAGTTCGAGTCTCGGCCTGGCACACAGTTTTAATCTGCCAGGAAGTTTCATATCAGCGCACACTCCGCTGTTGAGTGAGAATTTCGTTCTAGATTCAAATAGTGCAGAAAATTCTTACCCACAGTTGGTAACACTTTCATTTGCTAACGAAAACATAATATGTTTCCTAGGTTAAACTTGTGCTGTGTCCTCCCTACTAAATATATTCTATCCCTGCCTACTACAAACAGTCTTGACTTGTCCACGAGACCTAGATTCATCTGCAAACAATCTAAGAGCGCTGCTCAGGTTGTCTCCCATGTCATTTTGTAGATCAGGAACAACAGAGGGACTATAACACTTCCTTGGGAAACACCAACTATCACTTCTGTCTTATGTGATGACTGTAGTTTAGTTACTACGAACTGTGATCTTTCTCAGAAGAAATCACGAATCCAAGCACACAACTAATAGATACACCACAGGCACACAATTTCAGTAGAAGTAGCATGTGAGAAAGTCTACAACTATGGAATAAATTTGATATCCTCTTCGTTAGCACTGATTACTTCTAGAGAATGAGGGGCTAATTTTTCACAAGAACTACTTGGCTTTTTCTTCTAGGTGGTTCGTAATGTTCAGGTATAGTATATGTTACAAAATCCTATTGAAAATCGATCTTGGTGATAGGGGTCTGTAATTCAGCAGATTACTATTTCCTTTCTTGGGTATTGGTTTTACTTTTGAAAGTTTCCAGTCTTTGGGGATGGATCTTTATATGGGCGAGCAGTTGTATATGATTATTAATTAAGTAGCTATTGTATCAGCATACGCTTAAGGATCCTGGCTAGTATACAATTTGGCCCAGAGGCCATGTCTTTCTTAAGTTTTAAACTGCATCGCTACACCAACGATATCTACTTCTAAGTTACTCATGGTCGTTCTTAATTTGTATTCTGCAATTTTTGCCTCGTCTTCATTTATGAAGGAATTTCGGAAAACCATGTCTAGTAACCCTGCTTTAGTGGCATTATCATCAAAAACATCACTGATGTTACCGTGCAGTGTCTTGCTACTGGCTTCACTTCACATATGACCTGAATTACTTTGGAGTCTATACCTCTGCCGTAAACCCTCTGCTAATTCTGTAAATATTGGCTCCTAGTTACGAACTTTGTGATACATGATATAGGTCTTAGCCTCACCTGTGATATGTAGCCTGGCCATCTGCAAGCATTTTTCATCTGACCAGCTACTTAAGTTGCCCATGCCTAATTGATCTTTTACAAATACAGTAGATTATGAGATTTGTGGCAACAAGATAGGTAGATGAGGAAGAAACATTTGCTACATTTTAATTTCACCCAAACAGGATTGTGGCTGCTGTCCTGTTAGTAAAGCTTGTAAATGCTGATTTAGCTGTTCATTATGTGCTTTCTGCTGTTTACTGTCCTCTAACAACTTAGAAACTTGGTCCATAAGAGTGGTTATTATATACTAGTACTAGCCGCCCACATCTGTGCCGTGCCTGAGCAATATACTTTTTCCTTTTTTCACGAGCAAACTAGTACTGCTTCCAAACACTAACTTAATAACTACAGTTGCAACCAAGGTCATTACATGTAATTCTTAAGCCTAATCACTGTTCAGCGAGACTTTGAGCAATCATCTGCTGCGTGCCTGTACCTTCTACGTGTAGTACATGTTGCAGGTATATATTTATCACAAGATGCAATGTTAAAAATTTCACAACTCTCAGAACGAAGCACTTTTGCCAGCCATTCTCTTTAAAGTAAATCAACTGGTTTACTCGGAATTCTGAAAGTAACTTTCTATTCTTTAATTCATAGTCTAGGGAATGCAAAAATAGTCTTTCTGAGAAGAAGTACATTTTTTTCTGAGTAAACTTATGTAACTATTACAGACGTTGGTGTACTGGATAGGAACTACTTCTGGAATCGTCGTTCTCCTTAGGCTTGACCAGTATTGCTCCAATTCCAATTGGTGCTGGGCATGAACACCTCTGATATACAATTTGTGGGAGTCGTCCATTTCTGGGCTGTAAACCCCTACTATTTCATCAGGATGGGAGCACAGAAACCTGTGTTGCATCGTCAGACGTGATAAAACAAGATTAAATATTACATCTCTTATTCCGAAGAATAAATCTTCTCCCAGTGTCTTCCGTGGTGGCTTCGTGAGTCGGAGTGCAATCTGCTGGATCCATAGGCAGGGATGGCGAAGGTTGCTGCATCAGCCCCAAACGCAGGCCTGTGACTCGGAGTGTGGCGGGTTGCCCACCTGTAGGCTCAGAAGGCGCTTCCCGTCGACAGGGCTGCTGTGGATGAGACTACTCTGTCCCTCTGAGGTCAGTGCCTGTGTTATCCAGTCAGATGGACCACCCAATAACTAAGCGCAACCAAAATCAGAAATTTTAAAGGCAAAACCTTATATTGAAACAGTTCCTTAATTAGGCTGAAGGCCCAAAGAATCTGACACTTTAAGAGCAAAACAACTTAAATTCAAAACCGACTGAAGGCCCAACACTCAATAACATTAATTTTAAAAAAATGGCAAAAGCTTCACATAAAATAGTTCTTAAATTAGGATGAAGGCCCAAACCATTCAACACCTGAAGAGCATAACAACTTTGATTCAAATCGGCTGAAGGCCCTAACAATCTGACACTTTAAGAGCAAAACAACTTAAATTCAAAATCGGCTGAAGGTCCATCACTTAAGGCTCAAAAACATTAATTTTTTAAAAAATGGCAAAAGCTTTACATAAAACAGTTCTTAAATTAGGCTGAAAGCCCAAACCATCCAACACCTGAAGAGCATAACAATTTTAATTCAAATCGGCTGAAGGGCCAACACGTAAGACTCAATAACATGAATTTTTATTATGTAAAACAGTTCTTAAATTAAGCTGAAGGCCCAAACCATCTGACGCCTTAAAGGAAAAACGACCTTAATCTAAAAATCGGCAAGGAGTCATACAAGTACAAACAACAAGAACAAAAAAGAAGAGGCAGTGCACCTAAGGGCGCTCAGAAGTGCCGAGGGTCGGCCTGGAATTCAAATACTAACGCTCGCTTAGGTGCTGGACAGTGTCAACATGATGGGGAAAATACACTGTCTGAATTTAGGACAATGGCCAGGGTAGGTAAACGGAATGTTAACGGCCACGAGGCAGAAGATTCCACAGGTGCACTTCAATTTAGCCACCGGAGGGTGGCTAAAATTTGCCAACTTGAAAACACACGTTGTTGCTCGCGGTAATATCCCGACAACGAACTCCAAACGATACAATGTGAACCGTCGTGACTTGCTGGAAGATTAAGACAAAACTAAACTTTCATGTCCAGGATCGGTGAGCCACGAACCTCGTAGCAATGGGAACAGTACCACACATTCCGACACCGCATAGAGGCTGCCAGCGGGCCCGGCCAAAATACGCGCCGCCGAGATTTCTTCACTGCTCCACGCCAACCGACCGACTGGCCAGGCCCGAAAACGGTGAAAGGACCAAATATACGTCGGCCGATGAGATGACCAACCCGAACAACCAACCAAGGCTCGTCCCGCTCCAATCTGCCTCCGTCGGACAGTTCATGAGTGTCGCCAGCGGCCGGCGAGCACTGGCTGTCGGTGCCTCACCGGCACTCCGTCCCCGACTTCACTGCTGCTGCGATCCGACTGCACTGCTGGTCCGTCTCCAACTGACTGCCAGACACACGACGACCCGGAATTACTACCGGTAGCCCCAGCGATGGTACGACAGCGCACTTTTCGATACTTGCTGCTGCTGCCTCTCACGGAAAAGTACATCTACATCTACATCTACATGACTACTCTGCAATTCACGTTTAAGTGCTTGGCAGAGGGTTCATCGAACCACAATCATACTATCTCTCTACTATTCCACTCCCGAACAGCGAGCGGGAAAAACGAACACCTAAACCTTTCTGTTCGAGCTCTGATTTCTCTTATTTTATTTTGATGATCATTCCTACCTATGTAGGTTGGGCTCAACAAAATATTTTCGCATTCGGAAGAGAAAGTTGGTGACTGAAATTTCGTAAAAAGGTCTCGCCGCGACGAAAAACGTCTATGCTGTAATGACTTCCATCCCAACTCGTGTATCGTATCTGCCACACTCTCTCCCCTATAACGCGATAATACAAAACGAGCTGCCCTTTGCACCCTCTCGATGTCCTCCGTCAATCCCACCTGGTAAGAATCCCACACCGCGCATCAATATTCTAACAGAGGACGAACGAGTGTAGTGTAAGCTGTCTCTTTAGTGGACTTGTTGCATCTTCTAAGTGTCCTGCCAATGAAACGCAACCTTTGGCTCGCCTTCCCGACAATATTATCTATGTGGTCCTTCCAACTGAAGTTGTTCGTAATTTTAACACCCTGGTACTTAGTTGAATTGACAGCCTTGAGAATTGTACTATTTATCGAGTAATCGAATTCCAACGGATTTCTTTTGGAACTCATGTGGATCATCTCACACTTTTCGTTATTTAGCGTCAACTGCCACCTGACACACCATACAGCAATCTTTTCTAAATCGCTTTGCAGCTGATACTGGTCTTCGGATGACCTTACTAGACGGTAAATTACAGCATCATCTGCGAACAACCTAAGAGAACTGCTCAGATTGTTACCCAGGTCATTTATATAGATCAGGAACAGTAGAGGTCCCAGGACGCTTCCCTGGGGAACACCTGATATCACTTCAGTTTTACTCGATGATTTGCCGTCTATTACTACGAACTGCGACTACGTACCAACCATCCTCCCCCTTGTACAGTGCTCTGTGGTACATACAGAACGACAAGTGGGTTTAATACTTCGAGGTTTGTTTCTCTTGACGAAGTCAGAACAACGAAATATGTAAATATCTATGGGTTTAATACAGGCATTACTCGGTTTCCCACCTGATATTCGACAATGTGATGACGCTGCTATCGGATTAAGATAGGATAGCAGTTACGTCATCTCTCTGTTGCAGAGACCTAGACATTTTTTTAACTGTCTTCAGACTGGTTTGATGTGGCCTGCCTCGAATCAAAAAATGGTTCAAATGGCTCTGAGCACTATGGGACTTAACATCTATGGTCATCAGTCCCCTAGAACTTCGAACTACTTAAACCTAACTAACCTAAGAACAGCACACAACACCCAGTGCCTCGAATCCCTCCCTTGAGCTAACCTCTTCATATCAGAGTTGCACTTGCGCCCTACGTCTTCAGTTATTTGCTGGGTGTATTCCAAACTCCCTTTTCTGCTGCAATGTTTACCCTCTGTAGCTCCCTCCAGTACCATTGAAGTTATTTCCTGGTGTCTTAACACATTTTCTATCATCCTGTCCCTTCTTGCAGTGTTTTGCAGATCATACTTTCTTCGCCGATTCTGCGGAGAACCTCCAGATACTTATCAGTCCACCCAATTTTGAACATTCTTCTGTAGCACCACATCTCACATGCTTTGATTCTCTTCTGTTCTACTTCTCCTCCTACTGAGTGATTCACTGTCATAAAATTCTGCGCTCCAGACGTACATCTTCAGAAATTTCTTCTTCAAATTAACGTTAAAGTTTGATACCAGTAGACTTCCTTGGTCAGGAATGGCCGTTCTTTCTGGGCTAGTTCGCCTTTTATGTTCTCCTTGCTTCGTTCATTACGGATAATTTTGCCTTCCAAGATAGCAGATTTCTTAACTTCATTTACTTCGTGACCACAATTATGATGTTAAGCTTCTCGCTGTTCTCATTTCCGCTACTTCTCATTGTCTTTGTGTTCTTCCGGTTTATCCTCCATTCATATAATGTACTCCCCGCGTTGTCCATTCCATCCAACACATCTTGCAATTTTTCTTAATATTCTCTGAGGATAGCAATGTCTTCAGCGAATTTTATCATTGATATTCTTTTACCCTGAATTTTAATCCCACTCTTGAACCTTTCTTTTATCTCTGTCATTGCTTCTTCGATACGTAGATTGAACAGTATAGGCGAAACATAAAATCCCTGTTTTACAATCTTTTTAACCTGAGAGTTTCGTTCTTGGTCTTCCAGTCTTATTGTCCCCTCCTGGTTTTGTGCATGCTATATATTACCCGTCTTTCCCTATAGCTTATTTTACTCAAAATTTCTGTTCCGTTATGAAGTGCAACGTCAGAACTGCTTCTCTGGTGATTTAACCTTTCCTGAAGCCAAACTGGTAGTCATCTAACACATCTCCAGTTTTCTTTTCCATTCTTCTGTATGTTACTCTAATCAGTAACTTGAATGTAAGAGCTGTTAAGCTGGTTGTGTGACAATTCTCGATCATATCTGCCCGTACTATCTTCGGAATTGTGTGGATGGTGTTTTTCCGAAAGTTTGATGGCACGTCTCATAGATTTTACACAACAATTTGAATAACCGGTGGAATGTTATCCATCCATTATGCCTCATAGAGACCTTCAGTGCAGTGTTTCCACCTATCTGCTCGTTGCTTTGTGTTTAACAGGGGAATCCCCATTGCACTATTAATGTTAACGCCCTTGCTTTTAGTTTTACTGAAGGTTATTTTGAGTTTTCTGAATGTTGATTCAGTCCTACCGACAATCGTGCTTTTTTCGATTTCCTTATATCTTTACTGCAGCCATTTCACATTGCCTTCCCTGCAACTGATGTTTATGAATTCGTAGAGGACTGATTTTGTTGTATTTCTATCTCTCGCTGAACATTTCTGTATGTCCTTCTTTTGATGAACTGCAGTCTTTCTGCTGTTACCCATGGTTTCTTCGCAATTACCTTCCTTATACCTATATTTGTCTGTTCAACATCTGCGGTTGCCCTTTTTTAGAGATGTCCACTCTTCATACTTAGAGCTGTCTGGGCCACATATTCTCTAGCAGAGTTGAATCTATTGGTTTGATAAACTAACATATTTAAGAATGTAGGGAAAGCCAAATTAAAGAGTTCTCCAGGGCAGTGATCAAGTAACCTTTGCGTGGCACCTCTGGTTATACATTGCTTAGTATAGCATCCACAGACCGGCATTATTTCGTACAACACTGTCTTGCCGTACGTTTTCTCCCACATGGGCAGTGCATATACGCGTAGCGATAGTTATTCTAGAAACAAAATACTAGTTTTGAAGACATAACCGAATTGTAGCTTACAGCCTCTAGGTGACACACGGATGGGATTTCCAGCCATTTTCCTGCTACACATACACTACTGGCCACTAAAATTGCTACACCACGAAGATGACGTGCTACAGACGCGAAATTTAAGAAGATGCTGTGATATACAAATGATTAGCTTTTCAGAGCATTCACACAAGGTTGGCGCCGGTGGCGACACCTACAACGTGTTGACATGAGCAAAGTTTCCAACCGATTTCTCATACACAAACGGCAGTTGACCAGCGTTGCCTGGTGAGACGTTGTTGTGATGCCTCGTGTAAGGAGGAGAAATGCGTACCATCACGTTTCCGACTTTGATAAACGTCGGACTGTAGCCTATCGCGATTGTGGTTTATCGTATCGCGAGATTGCTGCTCGCGTTGGTCGAGTTCCAATGACTCTTAGCAGAATATGCTCAATAATGTTCTTGTCTGGGGAGTTTGGCGGCCAGCGGCAGTTTTAAACACAGAAGAGTGTTCCTGTAACAATTCTGGACTTGTAGAGTGTCGCATTGTACTTTTGGAACTGCCCAAGACCGTCGGAATGCACAATGGACACGAATGGATGCACAGACAGCATGCTTAAATATATGTCACTTGTCACAGTAGTATCTAGACGCATCAGGGGTCCAATATCACTCCAACTGCACAGTACACGACCCACACTATTATATAGCCTCCACCAGCTTAAACAGTCCCTGCAGACATGCATGGGGTTGTCTCCATACTCGTAAAAGGCAATCCGCTCGATACAAGTTGAAATGAGACTCGTCCGACCGGACAACATGTCGGCAGCCATCAAAAGTTCAATGTCGATGTTGACGGACCCAGGGGAGGCGTAAAGCTTTGTGTCGTGCAGTCATCAAGGGTACAAGAGTGGGCCTTCGGATACGAAAGCCCATATCGATGACGTTTCGGTGAATGGTTCCAACACTGACACATGTTTATGGCCCAGTATTGAAATCTGCAGCAATTTGCGAAAGGGTTGCACTTATGTTACGTTGTACGGTTCTCTTCAGTCGTCGTTAGTCCTGTTCTTGCAGGATCTTCTTCCGGCAGCAGCGATGTCGGAGATTTGATGTTTTACCTGATTCTTGATATTCACGGTACACTCGTGTAATGGTCGTACTGGAAAATCCCAATTTCTTTGCTACATCGAGGATGCTATGTCACATCGCTCGTGCGCCGACTGTAAAACCACGTTCAAACTCACTCAACTCTTGATAATCTGCCATTGTAGCAGCAGTAATCGATCTAAGAACTGCGCCAGACACTTGTTTTATGTAGGCGTTGCCGACCGCAGCCCCGTAGTTATTTGTTTACATATCTCTGTATTTGAATACGCATGCCTGTACCATTTTGTTTGCCGCTTCAGTCTATCTGTATCTCTAGATGAGCAGACGGTACTGACGAAAGAAAACCGTCCGAAATTTCCATGAAATAAATTCGCCGAATCCGAATAACTTGGCTTCAGCTGTGTTAGGTACAAATGTGCTACCTCTTCGTGAAATATGAAAATTTACGCCGGACCGGGACTCGAACCCACCATAAGCTGGAAATCCGGGTTTGAGTGCCGAAGTTGTGGTTTGATTTTAGTCTGTCACAAATCTCCATTCTGTTAAATATCCAAACAAAATCTTGTGTTAAATCCTTGTCCATACGGCAACATTCATCTACACATCACAGCCACTCCATTAGAACATCCATTTTAATGTCAACCAATTCCACTTTATATGATATAGGCATATAATTCTTTTATATTTTCTAGTTGCTGTGTAGGAGAAATGGTAGTTTTGTCGTGACACCGTCACTAGAATGTTTCGCCTTTCCCGTATTAAAGTACAGATATGTGATATCGTCCCTCTCTCATTCCTAGTACTTACATTTATGCCTCTCAGCTTTTGTCACAAATCTCAATCACTTCCACTGCATACTGCTTTTCTCTCAATGTATCTATAAAATCGGTGTAATATTACTAAAGTAATACGCCAAAAGCGGAGTGGTCAGCTAATTATAACAAATATGTTACGGATGGTTTATTTGGTATGGAATAGAATATTTTTCAACGCTGTATACGCCAGATACAGCATCGAGTCGATGCTAGCTTGGCGATCTGTACAAGTTGCCTCTGGAGTGCTATTACGACCTTGCAAAGCACTTTTTAACGCATGATACAGAACTGTATAGTATTGACCGGATATAAGTGTATAGGCAACGAACTATAATTGTTATGTAATCGAGTCAGATATGTTCCACAGTATACCTCCCACTGCAACCGAACTGCAGTTTTGGGAATGGTAGCAGTTTATAGTGCATTTATAGTAAGACCAATGGAATAACAAGATGCACATCATCGACTACATCACATACTGGTACAATATAACCATTTTTTTTTAAGCAGATCCAAATGGGAATGGTGGCTTATAAACAGATCTTTTATGTATCTCCTAAGGTAGTAGTAAATACAATCGATCTCATCAGTTTCAAAAAGTTTGCCAACAAGTGATCACTTTCTACTTGCATTTATGGAGCTTCTTTCTTAACACTATGGAATGGAGGCTTATAAACAGATTTTTCTTACATTCCTCAATGTGGTAAACACGAACCAATCATAATTTTTATACAAGTACGCCTCTATTACATATAGCAAATGTTGATAGCCCTATATTCCTCATTTGTATCTGGACATTTTCAATATTCTGTGCGTACATGTATACACAATGATTAATAAAGATTTTTGTACAAGAATATATCTGTTCCTGTTCGCCATCCTACCAGACGTGGGTTGTTGATTTCTGTAGTGTACAACAGTATTTCTAATCCTGTCACCCAGACAACGTACAAATTGTTTTCAGGAGCAATTTTTCCTTCTGTCTTCCAACGTCTACCCAGATAAACGTCAGTAAGCACATAAAGTGCTGAGTGCCAAAGTCAGCTATTACATACACTAAAGCAAATGGACTGTGGTGGAAGTGGATGACTTTACGATGTCCGTTACCTATCTTAAATTTGGTTTTATGCTTACTGATTATGTCAAAAACCAGCTCCACGACCACCTAACAAAGGCGATACCCAGATACTCTTAAAGATCCAAGAAATATGCAAAAGATCGAATTAATCTTTGAGGAACTGACTTTGTCTTGTAAGCACCTAGAGCAGTTGCGTTATTCTGTGTAAGTGTTGGTTTATTGTGAGGTTTTTGCGCCATCTTACTGCAGAGATGAGAAACCAATAACGATTTTCTCGTGATGTCAGTTACTAGGCTTTTGCGATTGTTATTTGGAAAGTAAGGTCCGATCGGTCGCGAAATGGAAACTACAGCGAAATCTATATCTACATCCATACTCCGCAAACCACCTGACGGTGTGTGCCGGAGGGTACTTTGAGTACCTCTATCGGTTCTCCGTTCTATTCCAGTCTCGTATAGTTCGTGGAAAGAAAGATTGTCGGTATGCCTCTGTGTGGGCTCTAATCTCTCTGATTTTATCCTCATGGTCTCTTCACGAGATATACGTAGGAGGGAGCAATATACTGGTTGACTCCTCGGTGAAGGTATGTTCTCGAAACTTCAACAAAAGTCCGTAGCGAGCTACTGAGCGTCTCTCTTGCAGAGTTTTCCACTGGAGTTTACCTATCATCTCCGTAATGCTTTCGCGATTAGCAAATGATCCTGTAACGAAGCGCGCTGCTCTCCGTTGGATCTTCTCTACCTCTTCTATCGACCCTATCTGGTACGGATCCCACACCGGTGAGCAGTATTCAAGCAGTGAGCGAACACGTGTACTGTAACTTGTAATCAAAAACGTTTCATTTGCAAAAGTTACCTATACTCTCCATCTATCTCTATACATAGTCGCCGCTCTGACTTACACATTTGTTGTAGCGTTGTATCAACTTTTCAAGAACCTTGCCATAGAGGGCAGCCACCTGTGATTTCTGGCAGTTCTCTACGCTCGTATGGAGCTTGTTGTCTGTCCCAAAATGTTGTCTTCATAGCCAGCAGCTCATCTCAGCAGCGATGAAAATAAGAGGGAGCCAAGTCTTGGCTGTACGGTGGGTGATCAAGCACTTCCATCGAAAACGCTGCCCCTGAAGTGTGTGACCGAGAATTGCCATGAAGAAGGAAATTAATGCCAGTTACGTTATCCGGGGCTGCATGAAATCTGGCGGAGTCTCTCTGCAGACATTCATACTTGGTGGCGGCACTAATTTATAGGCATCTTTACATGTTCCCTGTGCTCTCGGAAGTGAAAAGGGCGACGTAACACAACCAACGGTCGTACTCGAGACACTATCCAACAGTGAAAAGCTTCATTAGATTTTCACTGTAGCTCCCATTGTGCTACCGTCTGGAGTATATTTCCAAATAACTTACGTAATTTTTGTTCGCTAAAGCGAATCAGTGTGAATTGCACTAACAGTAATTACGAAAGGTGGCAATTTTATTTACGCACTGTCTTTTAAATAGACAAGATGGTATCTGATTCTCAAGTACGAATGCAAAGAAATGTAATGCTCCTAAAATGCTTTAAATTCTTGCTATGATTCAATCTT
This sequence comes from Schistocerca gregaria, assembly GCF_023897955.1. Taxonomy (NCBI): domain Eukaryota; kingdom Metazoa; phylum Arthropoda; class Insecta; order Orthoptera; family Acrididae; genus Schistocerca; species Schistocerca gregaria. Next base: position 685,230,462 of record NC_064923.1, read on the forward strand.
TAAAATTTAATAATTCTCTTCCTCTTAATATTTAATTAATTAACTTACGTCGTTTAGATTTCGTAACGCTGACGGCGTTAAAATTTAAAGCTGTTCAGTCCCTGTTTTGTTTTCTTTCAGTTGTTGCGATCGAGCGATGGTACAATGCTGTTCACTTTCAAGTCTTCACATTCATAAAAATCAGGTCCAGGAAACACTTTTGTGATCACGGTTGCGATTTAGATGGTATTCGCGTAATTGTACTGATTAAGAGTTATCGTTTCCGAAAGATGCAGGTTCGATTAAAGCTGTGTGCACTTTGCCGCGTATGATGAAAATATTTCTAACACGTCGTGTTACAAAGTAACATGCGAATCACAACCGTGGTTAAACAAAGAAAATATATGATGACATAAATGTTCTTCGCTGTTATTCAGGACAGGTTTAGATTAAACACCGCAACTTTCAGTCTTTAGAAATCACAAGACGATACACTTAAGATATATTTGTTTTGAATAACTTGTATTTACCTTTTCTTATACAATATGGTGATTGTCCGCAAGGATTATCTCTCTCTCTCTCCTTTTTATAGCCTTTATACATTCACATTACATACATCGATTAAGAAATTTTTCTTTCTCTACCAGCCAGTACGAGAACAAAATCCACTCAGACAAAATGTCTTACATAGAATCAGTTCTCACTTAACAGTCATATATAGTTTCGTAGTACAAACAATGCTACTTTATTCCGTGCACTAGAAAGTCTTTGATTCACTGAGTACAAAATTTAAAATAATAAAATTATAATTACATTTTTAATATCGTCAATTCTTCTTTATATCATGAAAATAAGGTTTGACATCTTCGTAATATTATTTTTCATCGTTGTAGCATTATAAGTCTACAGTGCAAATTATAATTAAAGGTAAGGTGATTTTCCCATGAATCATCTGGCGTCAGAAAGAGACTTGTTTTAGTATTAGTAAGCCAACATAAATAGGGTAATTGTACAGGTCTCCAGAAAAATATGTCATGGTGATGGAATGGCAATGACACCTCATTTTTAGAAATATTATATTTATCAAATTATTATAGCATGCTTAAGACTATCTACATGTGGCGAACACACCAGTCAGATCTGTCAACCCCTTCATCTCTTCAGAGTGCTTGACACCACATAGGCAAGTAACGATTGGTCGTTTAATCACTCAGTTGTCTGTAGGTCCACTAAGGCCCTCTGATGCTGGGTGTGGAGGTAATTGTGTTATTTCAGGCATGGCCGCTGCTGGCGACAGTTGGCTGTGGTCATCAGGGTCTCCTTAGAAGTGAAGTAGCAGCCAGTGTGAACACAACTCACACTGCTTCACAGTGCGGTAGCAGTGCCAGCGCGAGGAAAGGCACCTGCAACCATGGAGACATGACGTGCGGCACTCCTGCACACATTTTTTGTTTATTTTAAATAACGTGCTTGCCTCGCCCACCCCATTCCCACTTCTACACATGGACCGAGCCAGGTGGCGCAGTGGTTAGACATTGGACTCGCATTAGGGAGGACGACGGTTCAATCCCGCGTCCGGCCATCCTGATTTAGGTTTTCCGTGATTTACCTAAATCGCTCCAGGCAAATGCCGGGGTGGTTTCTTTCAAAGGGCACGGCAGACTTCCTTCCCCGTTCTTACCTAATCCGATGAGACCTATGACCCCGCTGTCTGGTCTCCTTCCCCAAAACAACCCAATCTACACATGGCAGTTACGTGTGTGTGAGGTTACACCAGTGAGCTATACGTTCTTTAAAAGTCGGTAAATGTGGAAACTTTACTTTCACTAGTCCACTGCTCTGTTGACATCGCAAGTGTGTTGACTATTACTTTTCAGCATCACAGCGTGTAGACCGTTGTTTTTAACACACTGATAATGTGAACGAACTCCTTACATATTTCTAAAAGTGCTAAGACATCAGTATTTGGTAAACCTCTTTTAGTACGGCAGTCTCAAGGGTCTGTTGTTAAGATAATACTCTGTAATAACTGATAAACATTAACCTGTCAGAAATTAGTTTATATGTTTAAATAATGTTCTGTGGTGATAGTTAGACGTATCTACATCTACATCTACATTATACTCCGCAAGCCACCTCATGGTGTGTGGCGGAGGGTACCTTCGGTACGACTACCTGATCCCTCCAATCCTGTTCCACTAGCAAATAGTGCTTGGGAAGAATGATTGTCGGTAAGCCTCTGTATTGGCTCTAATTTCTCGAATTTTCTCCTCTTGATCAATACGCGAGATGTATGTAATATGTTGTCCGATTCCTCATTAATAGTGCTTTTCCGAAATTTCAATAGGAAATCTCTCTGTGATGCACAACGCCTCTCTGGTAACGTCTGCCAATTGAGTTTTTCAGTATCTCCGTAACACTCTCCGCCAGCTAAACTATCCCGTGACGGAACCCTCCACTCTTCGTCAGATCTTCCCCATCTCCTCCATCAGTCCTACCTGATAGGAGCCCGAGATAGATGAACAGTACTCAAGAAGCTGGCGAAGAAGCGCCTTATAAGCTACTTCTGTCGTGGACGAGTTGCTTAACGCACTTCAACCAACTTTTCATCAAATAAAAGTAATGAAGAAACATTTCACAATCAATAAGAGGAGAAATTATCTGCGAGGTGAGCGACGAAGCGGACTCTCACACGTTCCACTATGTGCGAGAAGACCAACTACTCGTAACCTTACATGACAGATCGAATTCTGTAACATTTTTCTAGTAATTATTTCGTGAAATATATTACCCAAGATGGTATCTCCTGGATGAAACCAAGACGCTTACTAAAGTTTCAGAGATTCAGAGCACAAATTTCTCTGACCATTTTGTTCGATTAGATAATCCTTACAACCTCATCTGATCCGTTGTGCAAGTCTGTTTTATAAGGTAAATCATTACTTTTGTTTAAGTTGTCTTCTGACTGGCATGATGTAGCGCACCACCAATTCCTCACCTGCGCCAAGCTCTTACACCATACATCCATATATCGTATTTACGATAGTCTACATGTGTCTTTGAATGGCGATCTTGACAGAGGGTGTCTGGAATCGTGGGAGAACATCAGCAAGATTTGCACAAAAATTGTAACAAAGTGCCCCAAAGTTGTTTCGGATTGGCCCTAAATTATAAAAAGAATTGGGATGTGTTCATATGTTAGAGTGCTTTCAGATAATACCATCTAACTGCCATTATGTTATTAAATTATAGGAATTTAGGCAATAGGACAATACTCCTCTATTTGTTACAAATACACAAATTCCGAAGTGCCTGATGTCATTATTAGGGCCATAAATTATTGTAATTCTGCTCACTCAGTTGGAATAGAGGGGTAGGTTGCGGAAGAAGGAAGTGGCCACTTTGGGTCCAAAATTATGGTAATTAAGATTAGGCTAAATGCATCAGGCTGTAAACGCGGTTTGCCTAATAATAACTTAAGAGCGTAAGTGAGTGTGCTGATTACATTATGATAAGAGTGCAAGTGGAATACTTGGATATGAAGAGGGGCAGGGGAAGGCAGGCACTTTGGGTCAAAGTTATGGTATTTAAGATTAGTTTACAAGCATGGGTTTTAAATGAGATTTATGATAACATAACTAAGAGCATACATACCCAATTTGCTTATATTTGGGTCATAAATTATACTTGCATAAACATAACAAGCAAGTGGTTTGTTTATGCAAAGACGCTAGCCCAAGTGCCCAGTAGGGCTCCTTTTCCTGAACACTGATGGAGCAGGCATAGACAGTGGTCCAGAAACCACTCTGCACAAGTGCTCTAAGATGGGAATATTTAGTGGAAAGACAATGTTCTCGTGAAACCGTGTTGCGTGAATTTAGATCTATAGTTTAGGAAGTGTACATGACATCGTATGTCTCATTTGTGGATTATGAAAATAAGAGGGATCAGATTGTGTGCTGGTTATGTAGTCGTTTTTCCCTCATCACACGTGGATGGAATAAGCCAGAAAACTGATAATACACTATCTGATCTGGACACCCATATATGAAATGTAATCTGTCAGTATATACCACGAGAGGTGGCTCTAACAGTGTAAAAGAAGGTGTGGAACATTTTGTCGTCAGCGAAGAAGCAGTACAGATGAATGGTTCGTTCAGGAGCGTTCAGTGCTTGCGAATGTGGACTAGACATTGGATGTCATCTTAGTAACAAATCCATCAGGGATATCGCAACTCTTCTAGAGGGGTCCAACCGTTGTTGATGCGAAGGTACATCTACAGCTAAGGCAGACTTCATGTATGGTCAGACAGAATCCGACTAGCGCCACGAAATTTGGTATTAGCAAATAGTATGAAATCAATGAAAGGAAACACTGGTGAATACCAGAAAGGCTTACAATGGTCGAGCAGCTGTTCATGAGCCACACATGTCTGTGGTCGATGCTGTGCTACTCCTTAGGTGGTGTAAAAAGCGACGTCACTGGTCAGTGTATGACTAGCAACGTGTTATTTGGAGTGATGAAGCACGCTACTCTCTGTAGCAGTCAGGTGGAAGTGTGTGGGTTTGGTAAATACTTGGAGTACATTACCTGCCGACATGTGTAGTGTAAATAATGAAGTACAGAGGATGTGGTATTGCAGAATGGGGGTGTTTTTTGTGGTTAGGGTGTGGTCTCCATATTGCACTTACGAAAATGATATTTGCAGTTGGATATGAATACATTTTACACGATTGTGTATTGTGTGGAGAAGAGGAACAGCTCAGAGACGATGACTGTTTGTAGCAACGTGGTAATGTTCCCTGTCATAAAGCAACAATTCTGAGGCAATGGTTTGTGGACAATATCATCCCTGAAATGGACTGGCGTAGTTTCCAAGTATGCACTCTACCACTAGTACATCAGCCCAAACAGTCGTGTAGATGTCCTTCTGTTTGTTTTCATGAGTGAGCTTGCGAGCATCAAAACATGTGACATGTATCTCCTTATCTTATGCCCGCAGGCACGACATGAACCCAATGGAACACCTTGGGGATGAGTCAGAACGCCGACTTTGCTTCATATCCCATTTCCAACATCCCTATTTTCTATGATTTCGGTTGAGGGAGAATGGGTTGACATTCCTCCACACACCTTCAGACACCTTATAAAAAGTGTCCCCAACAGAGTTCAAGCCGTTAAAATGGCTGGTGCTGTAACAACCCTATGTCGACTCCCTCAGTTCTAAATTGAATCTACCAACGCTGGTCTCACTACTTATGAATTGTCCAATATCGTTTTGTGTAAATTTTCATGACTCTTGGTTTTCACTGGGGAGCTTGTTTTTTACGGCCTCTCTCCACTATTTCTGTTTGTTTCTCCTAACGGAAGAGCCAAAGAAACTGGTACACCTGCCTAACATCGTATAGGAAGTGCTTCAGTACGATGTGGTATGGACTCGACTAATGTCTGAAGTAGTGCTGGAGGGAACCGGTACCATGAATCCTGCAGGGTTACCCATAAACCTGTAAGAGTATGAGGGGGCGGAGATCTGTTCTGAACAGCACATTGCAAGGCCAGTGGAAGTGTTCAAACTCAGAAGAGTGATCCTGGAGCCACTCTGTAGCAATTCTGGACGTATGGGCCGTCGAGTTGTCCCGCCGGAATTGCCTAAGTCCTTCGGAATGCACAATGGACATGAGTGGATGCAGGTGATCAGTCAGGATGCTTACGTACGTGTCACCTGTCATAGCTGTATCTAGACGTATCACGGGTCCGATATCACACCAACTGCACACGCCCCAAGCCATTACAGAGCCTCCACCAGCTTGAACAGTCCCCTGCTGACATGGAGGATCCATGTATTCATGAGGTTGTCTCCATACCCATACATGTCTATCCCCTAAAAACAATTTGAAACGAGACTCATCCGACTAGGTAACATGTTTCCAGTCAGTACCGACAGTCCAATGTCGATGCTAGATGGCCCTGGCTTGGCGTAAAGCTTTGAACCGTAAACGAGTGGTTTTTCGCATCCGAAAGCCCATATCGATGATGTTCCGTTGAAAGTATCGCACACTGACACTTGTTGATGGCCGAGCATTGAAATCTGCAGCGATCTGTGGAAGCGTTGCACTTCTGTCATGTTGAACGATTCTCTTCATTCCTCGTCGGTCCCGTTCTTGCAGGATCCTTTTTCAGCCGCGGCGATGTCGGAGATTTGATGTTTCTCCGGATTCCTGATATTCACGGCACACTCGTGAAATAGTCCACACTTCAACGCTACCTCGGAAATACTGTGTCCCATCGCTCGTGCGCCGACTACAAAAGAACGTTGAAACTCATTTAAATCTTGATAACCAGCCATTGTAACAGCAGTAACAGATCTAACAACTGCGCCAGACAGATGTTGTGTTGTACAGGCGTTGTCGACCACAGTGCCGTATTCTGCCTGTTTATACACATATCAAAAATATTTGCGTAACCTCGGTTCCGTGAGTCCCGGAGCCTGTACAAAAAATCGGAATAGAGAGCAACATAAACTTCATTTCTACCCTTTTTATTGCTCATGAAAACCACACATTACATGTTGTACCACCATACAGGGAGACTTTCAGAGGTGGTGGTCCAGACTGATCTGTACACCGGTACCTCTAGTACCCAGTAGCAGTCCTCTTGCATTGATACATTCCTGTATTCGTCGTGGCATACTATTCACAAGTTCATCAAGGCGCTGTTGGTCCAGATTGTCCCACTCCTCAACGACAATTCAGCGTAGATCCCTCAGAGTGTTTGGTGGGCCACGTCGTCCATAAACAGTCCTTTGCAATCTATCCCAGGCATGTTCGATAGGGTTTATGTCTGGAGAAAATGCTGGCCTCTCTATTCGAGCGGTGTCGTTATCCTGAAGGAAGTCATTCGCAAGATGTGCACGATGAGGGCGCGAATTGTCGTTCATGAAGACGAATACCACGCCAATATGCTGCTGATATGGTTGCACTGTCGGTCGGAGGATAGCGTTCATGTATCGTAAAGCAGTTAAGGCGCCTTCCATGACCAGCAGCGGCGTACGTCGACCTCACACAACGCCGCCCCAAAACAGCAGGGAAACTCCAAGCTCTGACAACTCTACGCAAACGTCACTGCTCTCGGTAGTTAAAAGAAGACAGTCGCCAAAGGCGTTGTCCGTGGTGAGAGGTAACGATGAAATGAGGTTTTCTTGGCACAGTCTTGAAAATGTTGGTCGCGGAATTGTGAATCTCCTAACGATTTCCGAAATGGAATGTCCCATGCGTCTAGTTGCAACTACCATTCTGTCTTCAGAGTTTGTTAATTCCCACCGTGCGGGCAAAATCGCGTCTGAAACCTTCGCACATGAATTACCTGAGTACAAATGACGGCTCTGACAACGCAGTGTCCTTTTATACCTCGTGTACGCTATTCCACCGTCGTGTATATGTGAATATCACTATCCCATGATTTTTGTCATCTCATTGTATTTTCAGCTCTACCAGATACCGAGCAGCGTGTCCAACAAACACAAACCGTTATCAAAGAAGATCTACTTCTTTAACTCTGTTTTTCTCAATTCACTGTAGGATCTTGAACAGATCTGTAGAACAGATGTTAATGAACTGCAGTTTCATAATCTTAGTCATCATTGAAAAACTTCAGTGAGCTAGACTTGACAAGAATAACAGGCTCGCGAACTAAATGTCAGTAGCCATGTAACTGATTACCACGATTATCTCAAGCAAGTCCAATATTACCTTTTCACTACTAAAGTATTTATTTTAGGATTAAATGTGGATGAGAAGGGGGTGCTACGTAAACGACCTATTGGTATGAAAATCCTGTATTTAGTTGACTAGGAATACTTTAAAAGTATGAAGTGTGTTTTGTCTCATATTTGTGCTTTCCGGTGTGTCAACCAGGCCACGAGAATGAGGCAGTGCAGCGAGCTAATAATTTTGTCAACGTTTTTCGAGAGCTAAGATCATACCACGCGGCTGGATACCACAGATAACTTTAATATTCTCTCTGGATTAATAAGGTGTAAAACAGCTGACAGTCAGACATACATGTGTGCGATGTATGTGACACATGTGTAAGCGGGTGAAGTATCAGGTAAAGTGCTAGCCAATGATAAAATAAACGGTTCTCGCTAGGAGTGCTCATACCGTGCAGATAAATGCCAACGTGCAAATTTCAAGTTTCCCTTTCTTATAAGTATAACCTTATGGAATAGTCCAATAATTTCACTTTACTCACCATATTGGGAACAGAATTCTGATATGTGAAAAGCTCGCAGTAAATACCTCGTGTAGCCGAGCCGCTGTAATAAGGTTTGTAACTTGAAAATATGCTTAATTTAGCGAGATAACCGGCAAGTTTCCTATTACAACTGTCAACTATGATGATTTATCTGATAGTCTGCAGAGAAACGAGACTGAAAAACCACTTCCTTCACAAATGACTGTGCTCTATGTCTAAGTTGGAAGTTAGGTTTACGAGCAGAAGAATAGTACGAGGACTTTCGGAACGACTTTAATGGAAGATGTAGTAAAACTACTACGTTTATGGGCTCTTAAAGTCGTGAAATATAAAATCGTAAAGGAATGAAAGCTATCAAGATGTGGGTTTAATTTGCCTATTAACTCCGTAATTCGGATAAAAGGGAGGAAACGGTCACTATGACTGCCGACCATCGCTTCTATAGTACAAGATAAAGCCAGGTGAGACATGACGTTACAAAAGAAGTGAAAAAATGTAACTTTTATCTAAGTAGTTAGATTATACTAAATTAAATCAGATACTCGTTATATCTGAGTTGGGTACAGAATAAGATGATGTGTGTTTTTGCCACAAAAAAGTATGTCCTACAGAAGAAGAAACACTATTATTTTAAGATTGTGTTTAACGTTATAAAGAAATCAGTGAGAACCTATTGTAAATGGGAGAAAGTGAGAGTATTTACTGAAGTTATGCATAAAAGTTTCTGATTTAATAACACCAGAATCCCTTACGATTTTTGTGGCTGTGGACCAAGTTGATCAAATGCCTTGTGACTGAGGAGAATGGTAAGCGTCCCCATTGGCATCATGCAATTGAGTGGAGTACACACAGAGAGTAACAACAGCCATTGCAAGAGATGAAATATTAATACTTGTTGCAAATATTACTGAAAGTAAAGTAAATATACGGATAAAACATTTTATGGAGTGCAACAACTATAAAAAGTTGACCGAATGGCCAATCTGCTTATATAAAAATTCAGGGAATTGAAGTATTTCAATGATCTGCAGACTATGTAGGGTCTTTTGGTGGATAAACATTTGGCAGTGCAATGGTATCAGAGAATATTTTTGAGAAATTTTCATGGATAATAGCTTATATTTTTAACTGTAGGGGATTGTTATACAACAAGAAGAACTGATTGGGTAATCAGAATGGGGAGAATGTGAATGCTAACTACCAATGAGTGGAACTGTGATATATATATATATATATATATATATATATATATATATATATATAGGGTGAGTCACCTAACATTACCGCTGGATATATTTCGTAAACCACATCAAATACTGACGAATCGATTCCACAGACCGAACGTGAGGAGAGGGACTAGTGTAACTGGTTAATACAAACCATAAAAAATGCACAGAAGTATGTTTTTCAACACAAACCTACGTTTTTTTAAATGGAACCACGTTAGTTTTGGAAGCACATCTGAACATATAAACAAATACGTAATCAGTGCCGTGTGTATCGGAGAGCACCGAATTACGTAGGGATCCAAAGGGAACGGTGATGGACCTTAGGTACAGAAGAGACTGGAACAGCACATTACGTCCACATGCTAACACCTTTTTATTGGTCTTTTTCACTGACGCACATGTACATTACCACGAGGGGTGAGGTACACGTACACAAGTGGTTTCCGTTTTCAATTACGAAGTGGAATAGAGTGTGTCCCAACATGTCAGGCCAATAGATGTTCAATGTGGTGGCCATCATTTGTTGCACACAATTGCAATCTCTGGCGTAATGAATGTCATACACGCCGCAGTACATCTAGTGTAATGTCGCCGCAGGCTGCCACAATACTGTTTCATATCCTCTGGGCTTGTACGCACATCACGGTACACATTCTCCTTTAACGTACCCCACAGAAAGGAGTCCAGAGTTGTAAGATCAGGAGAACGGGCTGGCCAATTTATGTGTCCTCCACGTCCTATGAAACACCCGTCGAACATCCTGTCAAGGGTCAGCCTAGTGTTAATTGCAGAATGTGCAGCTGCACCATCATGCTGATACCACATACGTCGACGCTTTTCCAGTGGGACATTTTCGAGCAACGTTGGCAGATCATTCTGTAGAAACGCGATGTATGTTGCAGCTGTTTGGGCCCCTGCAATGAAGTGAGGACCAATGAGGTGGTCGCCAATGATTCCGCACCATACATTTACAGTCCACGGTCGCTGTCGCTCTACCTGTCTGAGCCAGCGAGGATTGTTCACGGACCCGTAATGCATATTCCGTAGATTCACTGCCCCTTGGTTTGTGAAACCCGCTTCATCGGTAAACAGGTAGAACTGCAACGCATTCTCTGTTAATGCCCATTGACAGAATTGCACTCGATGATTAAAGTCATCATCATGTAATTGCTGATGTAGCGACACATGAAACGGGTGAAAGCGGTGGCGATGCAGTATGCGCATGACACTACTTTGACTCAGTCCACCGGCTCTCGCAATGTCCCGTGTACTCATGTGTGGGTTCATGGCAACAGCAGCTAACACACCAACTGCACCCGCTTCTGTGACGGGCCTGTTACGGACCCGTCTGCGTGCTACGACCATACCTGTTGCATACAGTTGGCAGTAGATGTTTTGCAATGTGCGGCACGTTGGATGCTCTCTGTCCGGCTACCGTTGTGCATACACCCTGCAGTCTTCAGCTGCATTTCGTCGACACTCGCCATAGATGAGTATCATCTCCGCCTTTTCAGAGTTCGAATACACCATGGTCACAGTTCCTACAACACTACAGTATCACAGACGTCTGGTAACACGGTGTACTACAGTTGGTGTGCGTGCGGAGACGAATGCAGAATAACAATAGCAGCAAGCGCTACATGCGGACACTGTGACAGCAAGACCAAACCACAACAATGCACTACAGCCACGCTCGTAAACACGGTCACCATCATAAACATGTCCCTGCAGATGCTGCTCGCCGACCGTGGCCCGTGTTTGTTACAACACGCAACTGAACGTCGGAGGTTTCAAGCTTCAACTTTAGGTTACAATATCTCCGGATGTAATTAACATTTTACAATGCAACAAACGGCACTGATTACGTATTAGTTTATATGTTCAGATATGCTAACAAAACTAACGTGGTTCCATTTAAAAAAACGTAGGTTTGTGTTAAAAAAACATACTTCCGTGCATTTTTGTATGGTTTGTATTAAACAATTACACTAGCCCCTCTCTTCACGTTCGGTCTGTGGAATCGGTTCGTCATTATTTGATGTGGTTTACGAAATATATCCAGCGGTAACGTTAGGTGACTCACCCTATTAATTTAAATGAGGAGAGTCTATGTACAAGGAAGACCTTTCTTCCCTAGCTCAGTGAAGAATTAATGTATTGATAACTACTGTAGCCTTTGTACCCGTTCTACCCCTTGTAGGGTAACAATATTTTTTCCCTGCTGCAGAGAAGTGATTGTTTTCTGATTGGAATTTGTTCAGATAGGAGAGTCCACCAGTCAGTGAAACGCTGAAGGAAACAGAACATCCTCTAAAGTCTTCCGCTAATACAGTCATGCAATAATTCCGAAATTGTTATCCCAATTGGCCGGCCGCCGTGGCCAAGCGGTTCTAGGCGCTTCAGTTCGGAACCACGTTGCTGCTAAAGTCGAAGGTTCGAATCCTGCCTCGGGCATGAATGCGTGTGATGTCCTCTGATGACCTCAGATATTAAGTCCCATAGTGCTTAGAGCCATTTGCACCATTTGTTATCCGAATTGCTGTGGAATGTTCCTATAGACGTGCATGCATATCCAAAAGAGCAGGCACTACGGCAACTACAGCCTTTATGAAATACACGAAATGTATTCGCAGTTGCGAATATGCACAATCATCAGCTGTGTCATGGAATGACGACAACGAAAAGTGAGTCGTGCTCGTATAACTAAATGCTAGAGTGACCCCTCGTGATTAGAAGGATACCCAGGTTGGAGTCGAATCCCGGTACGATACAAATTTGAGGGTGCAGTGCAAAGAAATGGAAAAAAAAATTGAGAACTAAGTTGAAGACCAGCGCCGAGTTGCTCCAGACACAACTATCAGCAGGCAATGGAGACAAGTCTCTTGAGAACGTACAAATGACGCTCACCATAAACATAAGGAAGCGAAACCAGGCGTTGACTCGGTGGCCTGCAAAATCCTATGGTGAAGCGTTCTGTGGTCCTGTGCAGCAGGGGACATTACGGGTGGGTTTCGCCAGATCGCGCCAAATTCTCTGAGAGGAGCCCGTGTACTGCTTGAACAAGTACAGCCAGGGCAGGACTAGGCTGGTCCAGCACGATACGTCAAGAGGCTCACTGGCCTGCATGAAGAACGCCGACCGCAATTGGACATACCAGACAGTGCCGACAGTGCTAAGTGACCTGACCACTCCTCAGGAAGCTGCTACATTCCACTGGACACACAGTCCACCATAACCATGCAGTCCCGACTGCCACACTGCCTGTCTGCTCAACCTGCTTCCTCTGTTCCACCAGAGAGAAAATCAAAGACCCTCTAACCAGCAAAGAAGGTGTTCAACTCGCCAGGTGCGACCTACTGAACTTGGTGCACTAGAGAGAAAACCAAAGACCCTCTAACCGGTCAAAGCACTTGTTCAACTCGCCAGGCACAAGCTACTGAAGTCGGCGCACCAGAAAGAAAACCAAAGACCCACTAACCGGCAAAGAACATGTTCAACTCGTCAGGCCGAGCTACTGAACTCGGCTCATGGCTCACAAACCGTAGCCATAGTATTGTGATTCCACTGTCATCTCTAGCGGACCTAATTTGCCTTTCGATGCTTAAAGCGCCAGCTATTAGTTAAATTTTCGTGAATCCCCCTGTCTCAGTACTACGCTGTTCAAATTTGACGTCATTTTGAGCAGTGTTTCTCTGTCTACAGCGTTTTAAATCTGGTACTTTAATTATAGTCCACCAATACATACAATATTACAAGTGGAAGTCATGTTGTAAGTTGTTACACTAAATCAAGGAATGTGCTTTTAAACAGGTTTACAGAGTGGCTCTCGCCAACTTTTATCCTTGTCGCTTGCTCACTACGGTTAGTTTTGGTAAGGTTTGCACTGCCAGAAAGTCTTGTAGGCTTAGATTTTCCCTGGGACTTAGAAAAATTTTGGGAGTGAGTGCTGTAGATTCATAGTAGGTCTATCACTGGCTGAAATTTTCAGCTGAGTTGAATTATGTTGTTGTATAAAGACATTCGCACACTTGATGAACTTTGAGGTTCTGATGCAGTTTCAGTTATTTGGTAAACGGCTCCATACCAGTAGTTTACAATCGTTTCGGCCTGCGAACACGCTGATTGCTCTGAAAAGTTAATAGTTTTGATTTCTTGTTTGGTGTTGTGTTCAATAACAAGATTCTGAAAAAAAAGTGTGTGATTCGAATAAACGAATAGTTAACATTAATCATTTGATTGTAGCTCACTTTATTTTCCTATGAAATCATGTTCTTAAAGTTTTTCCTATAACATCTCAATCACTTATTAACTAGTTCTTTTAACCCACTGATGTGCTTATCCTAAAGTGCCTTATGGTACCTATGCTTTTATAAGAACGAAACTAAAAGCGTATGAACGAACGCCTCCTCTTCAGAAGAGCCATATATAGATTTAAAGTCGTGTACTCGTACTCTGGTGGTTAGGTAGCGATGAATTGATCCCGACTGACGATTAATTTCTCATAAATTGTTACCGAGCCTCCAGTAGTGGTGCAAATGTAGCTGAAAACTCGTAAATTAAATAAGGTTTGGTAACTACAATAAGGTTTGCTAACTACAATTTCGTCCTCAGTTTTTCACCTTTTCCTCTCTCTATCGAACATACTTGTAGGAACTTCCTTTCCGGATGAAAATGCACTGCGAACGTTGCTCAGTGTGTCCTTCGCCTTCACACGACTTGATTTCTACTGTTGCGAAACCTAAAAGTTAGCTCAGCTTTGTTGGATTGTTGTAAATTATTGATGACTAAAGTCTCCGTTATGTATATCTACTGTGTTTTTTGAACTTACAGAAAAACGCTATGAACTTATGCACCAACCCAATAATTTTTGAGGAAAGGCAGGACATAAATAGTTTCTTGAGAAATGTCTATCATGCATACTTTACTATAAGGCTTGGTGTTCAAGACGGAACCTGGACACCACACAATCTATGCCGTACATGTGTTGACGAACTGAGATGTTGAAAAAATGTGAAGACAAAATCAAAGCCTTCTGCAATTCCCATGGTTTAGAGGTATCCTCAAAACTCATATTTGATTGTTATTTTTGTACAGTTAACGTTGAAGGTCATAACTCATATCCTAACACAGCCTTACGATCAGTTAAGCATAGTGAATCTCACCCTATTCTAATTCCACCTACCATTCTTGAAGATTTGCAGTAGGAGAGCAGCTCAGAAAATGAATGCAATGATGGGGATGATTCTGCACCAGAATTATTTAGGCAAAAATGAACTAAATAATTTAGCTATTTACTTGAATCTGAGAAAAGATGACGCCAAATTGCTTGGGTTAAGTCTGAAAGCAAAACGTCGTCTATACTCGGAGTATCAGTCTCTTGGTGCACGAAAACAGAAAAGGAACTATTACAGTTCCTTTAAGACAAAGAACATATGGTTCTTTCTTCTGATATTGAGGGTTTATTGAATTTCTTTAAGGTCACTTCTGGTCCAAGTCAGTGGAGACTGTTTACAGACTTGTCAGACGCCTGGAAGGTGCATTTTTACGTAACGGAATTCCTTTAGATGAATGGAAAGCTTAAAACAGTGTAGAAATACATGAACTGTGAAAAACGTTCTTGGTCAATATGTGGAATTTGAAAGAAGTCAGCATATTACTTGGTTAACAATCCAGCTACACAAAAATACCATGTTTCATTTGTGAATGGGACAGACTGTCCAAAGACAAGCATTCGAAGACAACTAACCGGCCGGAGAAAAAAAAAAGAAAAACATCTAACCTGCTTCACATAATATAATAAATGAACCAGTTGTTCAAACAAGCAAGGTAGTCTTACTTTCTCTTCATATTAAGTTTTGATTAATGAAACAGTTCACCAAAGCACTTCCGCAAGATGGTGACTGCTTCCTGATGTGGTAACAAGATTTCCAAAAGTACCTTATGTGAAACGTAAAGAAGGGATTTTTGTGGGGCCACAGAGTAGAAATTTAATGAAAGACAATTTTTTTGTAAGCAGAAGGAATCTGGTGGAATAAAAAGCTTGGATGCTGTTGAAAGAAGCAGTAGCCAACATTATGAGCAGCAACAAACATCCAAATTATAAAATTGTGGTTAAAAATGTTACAGAGTTTCATGAAATTAGGATGTAACATTTTCTACATCCACATACTGATTTCTCCCTGTGAACCTTAGCGATGTCAGTGAAGAACGAGGAGAACAGTTCCACCAGTACATCAAGGAGATGGAAAAGAGACCAGGGAAGAGGGAATGCAACCGTGCTGGATGACTAATATTTTACGCTAAAGAGATATGGCACTAGTCAAGGAAGAAAAGTTTCACTCCATTTCAGAAAGAATGGGATGCAGTGAAATCAATGAAGGGAATTTCAGTTATCATAAATGTGTTTTTGTAATAATTAATACGATTTTTAAATCTTGTCTAATGCAGTGTGTAGTGATTCTGTGGAAGGTTAGGAAATAAATAATTTCTTTAATGCAATTAAAAAAATTCCCGTTTAGAAACAAAACACGATTTCAGCTACAACTTCAGGCGTCATTTGCACAAAAATCTGACACAAGCCAAAGAAACCAAAATCAGATTTGAAATCAGAATGAAATATCCTTTAAATATTACCTTAGAACCATAAAACATCGTTCCAAATGTTTTAAAGTGCAAACACCAAACTGCCTGTAAGAATACGCAAAGTTCCTCACAGGCATACGATGTAATAGTATAATCCATCACCCATTCGGTTTTAGATAAAATCCCAGGCTTAACAGGCACTCAAAATCTATCCTGTGCCACCGACAAATGCGCTGAGTCTTGCACCTCTATACAAAAAGTTAGTGTTAAATAATGCGACCAACTAGACGTTCAATATCAATTTCCTAAAGGTTACTTAGACTATCATATTCCTTTCCCCTTCACGTGTAGTTCACGAACTGACAATGAACAAAAGTACCTACGACCTTTTGTTCTATCTGACATAAAATACTAATGAATCCAACAATTTTAATTAATCCTCCCACTACCTGGATTTTTTTGTTTCACTGAGAACAACTGTGGTATTATGGAACCCAAGTAATTTACACTGGATACATTAACAGTATTTTAATGAACTAACATAAAAACATATACTACAGTCGTTCAGCGTAATTCATAAATATTACGTTCTGGAATCAAAAAGGAATTTGCACCAGGGTCATACTGATCCCGGTGGTTCTCAGTGCAAAAAACCCTGAACAAATTTTAATGTGTTGTAAGTATTAAACTGAACAAAATATCATTGGATAAAACTGTCTCAGAGAGAGAAAATCGTATCTATTTAAAAATGTTTGAAAAGAAGGGAGATATAGTTTCCGAGTGTACTTATGGGATAATATTGACCCAGCGGTACTAGGATGAGTACAGTAACAACCGATGCAAGAAACCCTAACAATTGGTACAAAAATAAGCAGGGAATAATATTTTCACTGTCGCAGATCTTTCGTATAACAGCTGTTCAACATAATATTCATCATTCCATCTTCATAAATGTCACATTTACGAAACCATCAAATTACTTAAATTGAGATTATTTTGACCACAGTGGTGGTACTCAGCGTAAAAACCATTAATAAATTTCTACTTTTTGTAAATAGAAAAATGGACAAAACCTCAATGGATACAATTGACTAAGTGAAAAAATCATATATTTTGAAACTAATAGTTTTGTAAACAATGGAGATATGTTTCCAATGTGCTTATGACCCTACTGGTAGGATGGTTAAACAGCAACCATTCAGATTTAACAGTAATTACCCATGAAGAGTCGAGAGGAGAAGCCTGATATGTTCAAATGGCTCTGAGCACTATGGGACTTAACATCTATGGTCATCAGTCCCCTAGAACTTAGAACTACTTAAACCTAACTAACCTAAGGACATCACAAACATCCATGCCCGAGGTAGAATTCGAACCTGCGATCGTAGCAGTCGCGCGGTTCTGGACTGAGCGTCTAGAACCGTTAGACAACTGCGGCCGGCCAAAACCTGATAAGTCCAAAATTGCATATAGTCTGATTTTTTCATAATTTAATAATTCAGCCAACGTAGTTTTAGGTGGTTTTCCAGAAGTGGGCAACAACATGAGAAGTGGACAGACATTTCAACATCTTGAAAACGTTTACAGCAAAAAAACCTTAAGAGTCCATGCAAAACAGTGAAATATTCTGGCAAGTCCAAGGAATGCAATGGGAAAATTTAATGATATTGGTCTGTTATTGCTATATTGTGATGGTTGGCACATTCACTGTTGTGTCTAATTTGACCGTTTTAGTTTGAGTTGTGGAATTTATGAAGGAAGTTCGATCTAGCACTGTGCTGAGTCAAAGTAGTATGAATAAAGAAGGTAGAGACCAATCTCTTTGAGACGGCTGAGGAAAACACAGAAAATGCCCACAGGCTTTAACAGGTAAAACGTGTGACATAACAACAGGTCATATTAGTTCATTTAAGGCTCATAGTAGCCACTACAGTTTGACAAAGACATAAAAAAATTCTGTCTACCTGAGATTCCGAATACGAAAAAGTGTTCAATACGTTCACGAAGAAGTATAAAGGTTAGAATGTATCATATGAAACATACTGCTTCATATTCAATTCAGATTTCAATGTGGGTTTAGAATAATCGCAGTCTGATACTTGTGGTTCCTGTAATGAGTACCTGGCCAAGAAAAAATTGGGAAAAGGAATTGACTACCGTATGATCTTCTGAAAAGAAAGCACAGCTTCATTCTGATCTTCGTTCGAATAAAACAGCCCATGAATTGCATGTTGCAAGCAAAAAGTGGTCTGTGACAGTGGTGTGGCAGTCTACAGTCAGACTGTCACAAAACATATTTTATAACTTACTATGCAAATCCAAACAGTCAGTGTAGTCGATGAACCAGAACTGCAGACAATATTCACTGCTGCCAACTAATACTCAGTGAAATAATTCTCCTTTTCTTTCCTTTTATTATAGTGAGGGGCAGCAGAAGCTGGAATCGCTGGTGATCGCTTTCTAGCTGGCTCACATAAGATGGATGCTTACTTAAAAGAACTGTAGAGGCTTAAAAACGTGTTCGGAGCTGAAAGCTGATGCCCAAGCAGGCATGACACACAGAATTCGCTCCGTCGCATCTCAGTATTACAGGTGACTTAGACCAGCCTATTTGCCATGCGCAAGACATCTGTACAATTCCTTTTGGAAAGATAAAATGTGAAGATAGGTGTCACTCCTTAAATGGTTGAATTGTGAGACAGGCCATTTCTTTGCGGTCATGCGACTAAAGAATGTGCATTTAAAACCCTAGTGATTGTGGTTGGCTCACAATAATTGTTTTTGAAGAAGGCACGCTTCCCTGTGCATATCTTTGTGTAAGACTTGTGATTGGCTGGGGTTCTAACTCTGTCATGGAGAGGGAGAGTTTGTGCCATCATTGGTTAGCCATGGCAAAACCCACGAGAGCAAGAGTTTCTTAAATTTATTTACAGATTGTAATTGGGCGAAACTCATAAGATCTTCCGCAGTTTGTCGGAAAGATTCCTACACTGGGAGAAGCAGCCAAGGTCCGGGGAGTTACGTAAGAAAACACTTTGTGCCAGGTGATGGAAGAGAACTGATGTGTTGCTGGGGGATCGATGAGTAGTCTTGCTGGTGAGGCGCCGTGTAGAAGGATGTCTGCGCATTAGAACTCAGTACAGAGCTCAAGCAGTTACTGCCATCATCTGCCATATTCACACCGCATGAAAGTGCTAAGAATGAGCCTGTGATGCAATCACTGAACAAAGGGGAACACAAGGCTAGTTAACTTTCATCGGGATTTAATTGAAAGTTTCCATTTACAGCCAGCTAGTTGTCACATCAGACACTTTGGCGATTATAAAGGTGTTCGTACTTATTTTTGTGGGTTCTATCTTTAAACCACTAATCATTTTAGTATCATTGGCTGTATCTGCGATATGGTTTGATGATTTTTATACCATGGGTCCACCCACCTGTGGTAAGGGTAGATTTCACTTCATGCTTAATTGAACAACCCATGGTAATTTTCCTTCAATACGAAGTTTCTGATGCATGACATTGATTTCTTATATTTGCATGATCTTATGGGGAAGTATGTCGTCAGCGATTGATTGATTGATTGGATGATGGAGGAGACCAAACAGCGAGGTCATCAGGTTCATCAGATTAGGGAAGGAAGTCGGCCGTGCCCTTTCAGAGGAACCATCCCAGCATTTGCCTGAAGCGATTTAGGCAAATCACGGAAAACCTAAAGCAGGATGGCTGGCGCGCGGGATTGAACCGTCGTCCTCCCGAATGCGAGTCCAGTGCACTAGCCACTGCGCCACCTCGCTCGGTCAGCGATTGGAATTATAGAATCTCAAGGCTATGCTATATAGCTCAACTGATACCTCACAACAGGAAGAAAAACACAAAGAAGGAATGTTAAAAGAATCCGTCAAGATTGAAATAATCATGGAATAAACAAAAAAATTCTTTTGTCCAAATGTAAAGACAAATGAAGCTTGTTATGAACGATAGTTTCCCGTTTCTATTTACAATATTTCTGTTTCTAAAACACTGGATAATTAGTTTTGTATTGAAACGTCCCCTTTGAAAAATTATACAAGACTGTGCTTAAACTGACACACAATATTTTTTTAGCGCAACGCAACCTGACTTTCAGTAATCCCTACAAGAGAATGGCCCTGACTAACATTAACCTATACGTTTCACAAATCACTTACCTCACAAAAATCTTCGTTACTCAAGCTACTGCAGTACAGCGAGCGCCACTACTGCCAGCTAAATAAAAGATTCAAACTACGGAAGGCACTAACTACAGATAGGTATAGTTAGCAAATGAAAGATTTTAATAGAGAACAAACACTGTATTTACCTTAACAGTCATAATATATATATCAGTTCATGACATCCATTCTTACAAATTTCAAAACTCCGCCATCTCTCTCCCCACGTCCACCACTGCTGGCGGCTCACCTCCAACTACGCAACGCTTCGCGCTGTTAGCATCCAGCTGCCGCTGCCCAACACTACAATGGCAGACAACAATGCAAAGCAGCCACAGACTGCACACGGCACAGCCAGTGATTTTTCATACAGAGCGCTACGTGGCGGCGGCGTTACCAATAAAAAAACCTAAACAGCCTACTTACAGTATGTTTCTAAAGAGCACAGACCGAAAAGCAATAGATGGAGTTTCATCGTTCCTTCATCATTTGGTGTACAATTTTCTAAATCCAGAAGTCAGCCATCTGGAGATCTTTTGTGACTACTGCAGAGAGCAAACGAGACTTCCTTGGTGTTCAGATTCTTTCACAATCTAGTCAGTATAGAAGAAAGGCTGGACTTTATAAAGGTGATACCACCCAAAAGTCGTCGTTCGTACCTCGAATGTGATAAAAGTATTGATATGACTGATTAAGTTCAGAAACACTAAACGGCACACGAATTTGCGCACGCCTACTTCATTATTTGTTGTCATTGATGTTGAGGAGCCGTCAGATACAGTCATAGGACAGACAGTGCATTCAGATAATACAATCTACAAGAAGAAACTCCCCTTGCAAGCCAGGCCTATAAGAGACCTTGAAGTCACTCTATATAATGCGGCACTGGATAGGTTTAGAAGCAGCTGCGATGGAGGCTATGAGCAAGCTTCGTTACGTATTCGTGGAAAGTTGTCAGTTTCAAAGAGGACGAGCTTAACCTACCCTTCCAATCGATATGAAGATACAGTGGTGCCTTTACAAAGGCATATTGAAGCTTTTTCATTTCACAAAGTGAGTATCTATATTTTTAAGTATTATAACTATTTGAATTAAGTTACTGTGATTGTCAAAAAATGGAAAATCTAGGTTAGAATAATGACAATATTATGCAAAGGATAGATTTCTATTAAGCATATAGTGGAAATGTTGAGCTTCAGACAGGCATAAAGGAGTGTTAACCCTCGAACGGGTGCGCCTAAGCATAAAGTGCGCCGACCACAAATATCATTGCCTTGTACCGTTCCATTGTTGTTTTATAACTGAGAGCCCATATCTATTCCTTTAATATTGCTTCAGCTGACAGAGTGAGAAATTATGTTGTCATACTTCAAAAGCAGCAGCAGTAATATAAAATAAACAGCGAGATAGGTGAGAATAAAATTATGATCCATACAAATGCCATAGATTCCCAACTAGCACCACAGTCTCATAATGAGACAATTATCTACAAGATTCACTACTGGCCATTAAAATTGCTACACCAAGAAGAAATGCAGATGATAAACTAATATTCATTGGACAAATATATTATACTAGAACTGACATGTGATCACATTTTCACGAAATTTGGGTGCATAGATCCTGAGAAATCAGTACCCAGAACAACCATCTCTGGCCGTAATAACGGCCTTGATAGGCCTGGGCATTGAGTCAAACAGAGCTTGGATGACATGTGATCACATTTTCACGAAATTTGGGTGCATAGATTCTGAGAAATCAGTACCCAGAACAACCATCTCTGGCCGTAATAACGGCCTTGATACGCCTGGGCATTGAGTCAAACAGAGCTTGGATGACATGTGATCACATTTTCACGAAATTTGGGTGCATAGATCCTGAGAAATCAGTACCCAGAACAACCATCTCTGGCCGTAATAACGGCCTTGATACGCCTGGGCATTGAGTCAAACAGAGCTTGGATGGCGTGTACGGAGTACAGCTGCCCATGCAGCTTCGACACGATACCGCAGTTCATCAAGAGTAGTGACTGTCGTATTGTGACGAGCCATTTTGCTCGGCCACCATTGACCAGACGTTTTCAGTTAGTGAGAGATCTGGAGAATGTGCTGGCCATGGGCAGCAGTCGAACATTTTCTGTATCCAGAAAGGCCCGTACAGGACCTGCAACATGCGGTCGTGCATTATCCTGCTGAAATGTAGGGTTTTGCAGGGATCGAATGAAGGGTAGAGCCACGGGTCGTAACACATCTGAAATGTAACGTCCACTGTTCAAAGTGCCGTCAATGCGAACGAGAGGTGACCGAGACGTGTAACCAATGACACCCCATACCATCCCGTCGGTGATACGCCAGTATGGCGATGACGAATAGACGCTTCCAATGTGCGTTGACCGCGATGTCATGAAACACGGATGTGACCATCATGATGCTGTACACAGAAACTGGACTGATCCGAAAAAATGACGTTTTGCCATTAGTGCACCCAGGTTCGTCTTTGAGTACACCATCGCAGGCGCTCCTCTCTGTGATGCAGCGTGAAGGGTAACCGCAGCCATGGTCTCCGCTCTGATAGTCCATTCTGCTGCAAACGTAAAAAGGGATCTTTGTGGGGCCACAGAGTAGAAATTTAATGAAAGACAATTTGTTTGAAAGTAGATGGTTGTTGTCTTGCAAACGTCCCCATCTGTTGACTCAGGGATCGGGACGTGGCTGCACGATCCGTTACAGCTATGCATATAAGATACCTATCATCTCTTCTGCTAGTGATATGAGGCCGTTGGGGTCCAGCACGGCGTTCCGTATTACCCTCCTGAACCCACTGATTCCGTATTCCGCTAACAGTCATTGCATCTCGATCAACGCGAGCAGGAATGTCGCGATACGATAAACCGCAATCGCCATAGGCTACAATCCGACCTTCATCGAAGTCGGAAACGTGATGGTACGCATTTATCCTCCTTACACGAGGCATCACAACAACGTTTCGCCAGGCAACATCGGTCATTGCTGTTTGTGTATAAGAAATCGGTTCAAAACTTTCTTCATGTCAGCACGTTGTAGGTGTCTCCACCAGCTCCAACCGTGTGTGAATGCTCTGAAAAGCTAACCATTTGCATTTCACAGCATCTTCTTCCTGTCGGTTAAATTTCGCGTCTGTAGCACGTCATCTTCGTGGTATAGGAATTTTAATGGTCAGTAGTGTATTTAGTAATGGAATAAGCGTTTTGTTCAGGTCTGATGCAAGTCTGCTGTTTAATGCTCTCAGTGAGTAATTACTGTGGGGTAACACTTGTACGCGACAATATAGTGATACAATGAAAGTTTACTTTGTTATAATTAAATTAAACAGTGATTTAACTCATATAAGTTTATTTTATCGTTGTTTAATTAAACTTAGATTTAACTGTGATTTTGCTCATGCATGTTTACGTTGGTAACGTAAACACGGCTATTCTTTACATGTGTACCAAGTATACCATGCACCCACTCATGTTATGAAAATCGGTGCAGCTGCTAGAGCGTTAAGCAACCTTCCGGCTGAAAAGCCTCCTTGTGAATTAGACAACACACTCACACCCACACTCACTCACACACACACACACACACACACACTCACACACACACACACACACACACACACACACACACACACACACACACACACACACACACAGGGAGGAGGTGGGATAGCAAGAAAGGGATATGAGGCGCCAAAGTGCTGCTTGTGGGAGCATACAGGGCCCTGGTGCAGAGGAGGTAGGGCAGGTAGGTGCAGTCGAGAGGTTGAATGTAGGGAAAGCGGAGGGGTCAGAGTGGCGAAAGGACAGAAGTAAAAAGACTGTTGATGTGTTGGTAGAACAGAAGGCTGTAGAGTGCTGAAATGGGAACAGGGATGAGAATAGGTGGCTAAGGAACAATGACTAACGAAGGCTGAGGGCAGGTGGGTTGCAGAGGGAGTTCCCACCTGTGCAGTTCAGAAAAGCTTGAGTTGATAGCAATGCACAGGCTGTGAAGCAGCCATTGGAATGAAATTCTGACTATCATAGAGATGATCTTACAATATCCACTGAGAAATACAAAGATCTGTGGGACTTGAAAAGATCTACATCTACACTCCTGGAAATTGAAATAAGATCACCGTGAATTCATTGTCCCAGGAAGGGGAAACTTTATTGACACATTCCTGGGGGCAGATACATCACATGATCACACTGACAGAACCACAGGCACATAGACACAGGCAACAGGGCATGCACAATGTCGGCATTAGTACAGTGTATATCCACCTTTCGCAGCAATGCAGGCTGCTATTCTCCCATGGAGACAATCGTAGAGATGCTGCATGTAGTCCTGTGGAACGGCTTGCCATGCCATTTCCACCTGGCGTCTCAGTTGGACCAGCGTTCGTGCTGGACGTGCAGACCGCGTGAGACGACGCTTCATCCAGTCCCAAACATGCTCAATGGGGGACAGATCCGGAGATCTTGCTGGCCAGGGTAGTTGACTTACACCTTCTAGAGCACGTTGGGTGGCACGGGATACATGCGGACGTGCATTGTCCTGTTGGAACAGCAAGTTCCCTTGCCGGTGCAGGAATGGTAGAA
Source organism: Schistocerca gregaria (assembly GCF_023897955.1). Lineage (NCBI taxonomy): Eukaryota > Metazoa > Arthropoda > Insecta > Orthoptera > Acrididae > Schistocerca > Schistocerca gregaria. The sequence goes on from NC_064923.1 coordinate 685,255,305, forward strand.
CGATGGGTTCGATGACGGTTTGGATGTACCGTGCACTAATCAGTGTCCCCTCGACGATCACCGGAGGTGTATGGCCAGTGTAGGAGATCGCTCCCCCCACCATGATGTCGGATGTTGGCCCTGTGTGCCTCGGTCTTATGCAGTCCTGATTGTGGCGCTCACCTGCACGGCGCCAAACACTCATACGACCATCATTGGCACCAAGGCAGAAGCGACTCTCATCACTGAAGACGACACGTCTCCATTCGTCCCTCCATTCACGCCTATCTCGACACCACTGGAGGCGGGCTCTACGATGTTGGGGCGTGAGCGGAAGACGGCCTAACGGTGTGCGGGACCGTAGCCCAGCTTCATGGAGACGGTTGCGAATGGTCCTCGCCGATACCCCAGGAGCAACAGTGTCCCTAATTTGCTGGGAAGTGGCGGTGCGGTCCCCTACGGCACTGCGTAGGATCCTACGGTCTTGGCGTGCATCCGTGCGTCGCTGCGGTCCGGTCCCAGGTCGACGGGCACGTGCACCTTCCGCCGACCGCTGGCGACAACATCGATGTACTGTGGAGACCTCACGCCCCACGTGTTGAGCAATTCGGCGGTACGTCCACCCGGCCTCCCGCATGCCCACTATACGCCCTCGCTCAAAGTCCGTCAACTGCACATACGGTTCACGTCCACGCTATCGCGGCATGCTACCAGTGTTAAAGACTGCGATGGAGCTCCGTATGCCACGGCAAACTGGCTGACACTGACTGCGGCGGTGCACAAATGCTGCGCAGCTAGCGCCATTCGACGGCCAACACCGCGGTTCCTGGTGTGTCCGCTGTGCCGTGCGTGTGATCATTGCTTGTACAGCCCTCTCGCAGTGTCCGGAGCAAGTATGGTGGGTCTGACACACCGGTGTCAATGTGTTCTTTTTTCCATTTCCAGGAGTGTATATACATACTCCGCAACCCACCATACGGTGTGTGGCGGAGGTTACCTTGTACCACAACTAGCATCTTCTCTCCCAGTTCCACACCCAAACAGAACGAGGGAAAAATGACTACCTACATGCCTCTGTACGAGCCCTATTCTCTGTTATCTTTCCGCGAAATGTAAGTTGGCGGCAGTAAAATTGTACTGCAGTCAGCTTCAAATGTTGGTTCTCTGAATTTCCTCAGTAGCGATTCACGAAAAGATCGCCTCCTTTCCTCTAGAGACTCCCACCCGAGTTCCTGAAACATATCCCTAACACTCGCCTGATGATCAAACGTACCAGTAACAAATCTAGCAGCGCGCCTCTGAATTGCTTCTATGTCCTCCCTCAATCCGACCTCATAGGGATCCCAAACGCTCGATAAGTACTCAAGAATAGGTCGTATCAATGTTTTATAAGCGGTCTCCTTTACAGATGAACCACATCTTCCCAAAATTCTACCAATGAACCGAATACGACTATCCGCCTTCCCCACAACTGCCATTACATGCTTGTCCCACTTCATATCGCTCTGCAATGTTACGCCCAAATATTTAATCGATGTGACTGTGTCAAGCGCTACACTACTAATGTAGTGTTCAAACATTACAGGATTCTTTTTCCTATTCATCTGCATTAATTTACATTTATCTGTATTTAGAGTTAGCTGCCATTCTTTACACCTATCACAAATCCTGTTCAAGTCATCTTGTATCCTTCTACAGTCACTCAACAACGACACCTTCCCGTACACCACAGCATCATCAGCAAACAGCCGCACATTGCTGTCCACCCTATCCAAAAGATCATTTATGTAGATAGAAAACAACCGTGTAGTTGAAGGAAAGGGTGTTCCGAACGTCTTCTACATTACTCCTAACCACTGAAAAGGGTTAGAATAACATTTAATAATGTATAGTTGTAAGATTACATTAGATAATATTTTTGAAATTATTAAATAAGTGGTAAGTGTTTGAAATCTAGTATCGTAGAAACGGCTGAAAGTCGTCGTAGAGGCTGCGACCATTGTAATCACAAAAATGAAAATGGCTTTAAAATAGCTGGTTGGTCGCGAAATAATAGGATGTTTCTAGACCCTTCTTTCATTCATGGCTCGTTTCGGACGCTGCTCATCTTTACAAGACCTGTTGACATATACATTTGTTACAATCTTGCAAAATTATACACGTATACAAATGGAGACCGTATAGTAAACCACCATATAGCAATAGGACATTTAAGACGTAGTACATACCCTTTGATACACAGTGAAGAAACAATTTTGGCAAAGTTGTCAATGAACGTCAAAAGCGAGATAAATTTTAGAATTCCAGACAGCGGGCGTTCCTACTCAAGAGAACGGCTGCCAGCCACATCACTCGGCTGTTAGTAGCACACATGTTTAGTTCAAATCTCATTTTGCTCTGTGGAATTGGAAAACTTACGTCGCTTTTGACGTTACTTGAAAACTTTGTATCAAAGGATATTATTACCTCTTCATTGTCTTGTTGCTATATGGTGCTTTTCAGCAGGGGCTCCATTTATACACGTATGTAATTTTACGAGATTGTAACAAAATATATTTTTTACCAGCTCATCTGAAGATGGGCAGAGCCCGAAACGCGTAATGAATGAGAAAAAAGTGTCCACGAAGGTCCTGTGCCTATTATGTCGTGACCAACCAGCTCTTTTTATTTTTGAAATCTAATAACTATTCGTAATATGTTATGGAATTGTCATACCTTTCCTCTGTGCTAGCTACATCATATTTCTTTAGTAATGTCACTCTGAAATATACGTTACAATCTTAAACAAAAAGAAGAGAAAGGACTTGAGAAGTTAAAGTATTCTGAATCTTCATGGTTTAAATTTTGCCTCCAGAAAAAGTAAAAATTATGACTGACCAAGTTTTCTCCTTCATTCTCCCTATGTCAAAAGAATCGTCTTTCTGTGCCAGTAGCCGCCCGTGATTAGCCGAACGGTCTGGGGCGCTACAGTCATGGACTCTGCGGCTGGTCCCGGCGGAGGTTCGAGTCCTCCCTCGGGCAAGATTGTGTGTGTTTGTCCTTAGGATAATTTAGGTTAAGTAGTGGGTAAGCTTAGGCACTGATGACATTAGCAGTTAAGTCCCATAAGATTTCATGCACGTTTGAGAATTTGAATTTGTGTCGGTCACTTTCTGACTTTACATGATAATATAAATGCAGTAGGATCGGGATTATTACTTAAAACGTAAATAACGAAAACAACTGCTTTTTATTTAGAACAATAGAGAATACATTAAATAAATAGATATGAATACGAGTTACAAGCTAAATGATGCTTCTTCCCAGGCTCTATTTATTGGTGTTTGGGGGTCATACGCTGGCCGCGGTGGCCGAGCGGTTGTAGGCGCTTCAGTCCAGAACCGCGCGACTTCTACGGTCGCAGGTTCGAATTCTGCCTAAGGTCATGGATGTGTGTGCTGTCCTTAGGTTAGTTAGGTTTAAGTAGTTTTAAGTCTAGGGGACTGATGACCTCAGATGTTAAGTCCCATAGTGCTTAGAGCCATTTGAACTATTTTAGAAATTAGTTACTAGATCAATCTTCAGTTCAATATAGTTGAACATTTGCGTAATTGTATGTTCATTAAACCTAATAGTCTTACTTACACAGTTTGAAACAGTAAACTTCTGTACACACACACACACACACACACACACACACACACATGGCCATTAAAATTGCTACACCACTGAGATGACGTCCTGCAGACGCGAAATTTAACCGACAGGAAGAATATGCTGTGATATGCAAATGAGTAGCTTTTCAGAGCATTCACACAAGGTTGGCACCGGTGGCGACACCTACAACGTGCTGACATGAGGAAAGTTTCCAACCGATTTATCATACACAAACAGCAGCTGAACGGCGTTGACTGATGAAAATATGTTGTGATGCCTCGTGTAAGGACGAGAAATGCTTACCATTACGTTTCCGACTTTGATAAAGGTGGGATTGTAGCCTATCGCGATTGCGGTTTATCGTATCGCGACATTGCTGCTCGCGTTGGTCGAGATACAATGACTGTTAGCAGAATATGGAATCGGTGGGTTCAGGAGCGTAATACGAAACGCCGTGCTGGGTCCCAACGGCCTCGTATCACTAGCAGTCGAGACAACAGACATCTTATCCGCATAGCTGTAACGGATCGTGCAGCCACGTCCCGGCCCCTGAGTCAACAGATGCGGACGATTGTAAGACAACAACCATCTGCACAAACAATTCGACGACGTTTGCAGCAGCATGGACTATCAGCTCGGAGACCATGGATGCGGTTACCCTTGACGCTGCATCACAGACACGACGTGTGCGATGGTGTACTCGACGACGAACCTGGTTGCACGAATGGCAAAACGTCATTTTTTCGGATGAATCCAGGTTCTGTTTACAGCATCATGATAGTCGCATCCGTGTTAGGCGACATTACGGTGAACGCACATTCGAAGCGTGTATTCGTCGTCGTCATACTGGCGTATCACCTGGCTTGATGGTATGGGGTGCCACTGGTTACACGTCTCGGTCACTTCTTGTTCGCATTGACGGCATTTTGAAAAGTGGACGTTACATTTCAGATGTGTTACGACCTGTGGCTCTACCCTTCAAAAATGGTTCAAATGGCCTAGAACTTAGATCTAATTAAACCTAATTAATCTAAGGGCAGCACACACATCCATGCCCGAGGCAGGATTCGAACCTGCGGCGTAGAAGTCACGCGGTTCCAGACTGTAGCGCTTAGAGCAGCACGGCCACTCCGGCCGTCCTCTACCCTTCATTCGATCCCTGCGAGACCCTACGTTTCAGCAGGATAATGCACGACCGCATGTTGCAGGTCCTGTACGGATCTTTCTGGATACAGAAAATGTTCGACTGCTGCCCTGGCCAGCACATTATTCAGATCTCTCAACAATTGTAAAGGTGTGGTCAATGGTGGCCGAGCAAGTGGCTCGTCACAATAAGCCAGTCACTACTCTTGATGAACTATGGTATCGTGTTGAGGCTGCATGGGCAGCTGTACCTGTACACGCCATCCAAGCTGTGTTTGACTCAATGCCCAGGCTTATCAAGGCCGTTATTACGGCCAGAGGTGGATGTTCTGGGTACTGATTTCTCAGGATCTGTGCACCCAAATTGCCTGAAAATGTAATCACATGTCAGTTCTAGTATAATATATTTGTCCAATGAATATTAGTTTATCATCTGCATTTCTTCTTGGTGTAGCAATTTTAATGGCCAGTAGTGTATGTGTATGTGTGTTCGTGTGCGTGTGTGTGTGTGTGTGTGTGTGTGTGTGTGTGTGTGTGTGTGTGTGTGTGTGTGTGCGCGCATATCCTGCTGGTAAAAAATTTTTACAGGAAGGGATTATATTTACAAATTAGTGACACAAGTAACAGTGAGGTACCAGGTATTGACCCATGCTGAAACACACATATTAGTAGGTAGTGTAGCCTGCATGGGCTGTAGTACAGGCCCTGACTCTGACATCCAGTCTGCCGTACAGATGACGAATACTGTCCTGGCACAGATTATGCCACGCCTACTCGACCTGATGACGGCTGACAAGCAGCAGCGGTCACTCCATGTCCCACATGTTCTTCACTGGAGACAAGTCTTGAGATCGTGCTCACCAGACACGTCGCTGCATCTCTAGCGGAGCACGTTGAGTTTCAGGGGCAATGTGTGGGCGAACATTATCCTCTTGGAGCATCACATCACCTTCATGTTGCAAGAGTGGCAAAATAATGGCTCTAACAGCATTCTGCATGATGTGCCGAGTGCTGGTTAGCATCCTGTCCAGAAATACCAGAAGTGAACCAGAGACGTAAGTTGTCGCACCCAAGACCATAAGGCCAGGGGTGGGGCCAGTCCGTCTTGGATGAATGCACGCTATGAGACAGAGCTCAACCGGTCTATGTCGTACAGGCAAACGCCATCACTTGCATGCACCATTCGGGAGGACGACGGTTCAATCCCGCGTCTGGCCATCCTGTTTTAGGTTTCTGTGATTTCCCTAAATCGCTCCAGGCAAATTCCGGGATGGTTCCTTTGAAAGAGCACGACTGACTTCCTTCCCCATCTTCCCCATCCTTCCTTGATCCGACGAGACCGATGACCTCGCAGCTAGGTCTCTTCCCACAAAACAACCCAACCAACCCCAACTTCCGTGCAGGCAGAATCTGCTTTTTTCCCAAGAAAGGACCTGTAGAGCCGTGCAAATCGATGTTGTGGTGTGAGTGGAAGAGAGGCCAGAGGTGTGATTGCCCGTAGTCTCACTGCTAATAATCGGTGCACAACAGTTCGTGTTGACACACCTCGGCCCTCTTACCTGTGCTGCGATAGTTTCATTATCTACCACGTCTGCCCTTGCAATATGACGATCCTGGGAGGGGGGGAGGGGGGGGTCTGTGGTGAAGTAAAAAACCTCGACTATGCGTGTGACAATGTTCACGTGACGACTGAAACCAGCACCGCTTCACACCTTACACTGCACATCTAACTTGTTTGGCAATTCTCCAAAAAGGACCATCCTGCCCACACTCGCTCGGTTGGCAGTAGGAAGCAAGCGTACATCTCTGTGACCTGGTTGACTACTTGTTTCACACGTTTGAACCTCACTGAGCCTTCTGGCTGTGAGATTGCGAGGTGCCGGGGTGGAGAAGAGTTTTCACCTCTTTAATTCAGACGAATTTTGCATGAGAACGAGACATGCACTCGACCTCTTCCTTATCTACCAGCTAATTAATTATGCGCGCAATTGTGACTCACAATAATTGAATAAAAATCGTTATCTACTCAAAAAAAGAGAACTTTATCCTAATAAGCAACAGAAAATGGGATTCTGCATATATCTGCGAAATGAGATGCGGATTAAATATCACAATGGGATTTATTATGCATCAGAACATAAAAGAAATTGATTATCGACACACAGAATAGGATAGGGTACACTGAAATATTATGAGAAGAAGAGTTGGCTCGAGAACAAGGTGCTCCTACTCTCTGTGATGCAATAGATTGACGATAATGACTGGAGGTCCTAATGAATCAAATATTAATCTCCAGACTATATAGCAGTATCGCAATTAGTAGTGAGAGCTCAAATGGGATCACATGGAGAAAAAAGGACTTGTAGCAAAGCGAGCGAGCGTGCTGCTGAGGAATCCAGTATGAAACTGATAAGGTCCTACAATGTCGGAGCCGATAAATACTGTACCAGTACTGAAATCTGCAGCATGTCGTCGGTAGGCAGCGTCCTGATGAAGTAGGCGCCGACTTCTGCTGTGTAGCAACTCTGTGTCAACACCTGGCCTCGACGGTTATCCGAGAATTCTAAGGTATTCCGAAAAGGAGCGAACAAGTCGCAAGACCATCCGACAACGACGAAGATCAGATCCACTGTGATGTTTTGCCAATAGCGACCGTTCCCTCCAATTTCGAGCAGGGCTCAACTCCCTACTCTCCTCGAAAACCACGAATCAGCATTCGGTTCTGATTCCAAAATTCCCCCCACACTGTCTCAGAACATCATTCGCGCCAATAGCGACCGTTCCCTCCAATTTCGAGCAGGGCTCAACTTACTACTCTCCTCGAAAACCGCTAGTCAGCATTCGGTTCTGATTCTAAAATCCCCCCCCCCCCCACACACACTGTCTCAGAACATCATTCGCGCCAATAGCGACCGTTCCCTCCAATTTCGAGCAGGGCTCAACTCCCTACTCTCCTCGAAAACCGCGAATCAGCATTCGGTTCTGATTCCAAAATTCCCCCCACACTGTCTCAGAACATCATTCGCGCCAATAGCGACCGTTCCCTGCAATTTCGAGCAATTCTTTATGACGTCAACTAGCCAACTGACCAATCATGCCTCTGCTATTCAGATGAGGGCACTCAACTTGCCGTTTGACCGGCTATGATAACAGCCTGACTAGACCACCGGCCATCTGATGCCAGACAGTGGCACCCAGCAGGACACAGTCCACAAGTATTATCAGAATCAAGAGGACCATGCAATCAGTCGGTGCCAGGAGTCTTCGTTCCGGACGCGCCATAATGGTAAACACATAAACTGCGGCGACATTCAGACGTCTTGCAGGCCGTTTCGCCATGCATACAACAGACGAAACTCGACCGACGTCAGTCCTTCCGCCAGGCGCCTAAGCCTATTGTACGAAACCCTCAGAATTCAGGGAAGTGCAGCTCCCAACCGGAAACGCAGTGTGCTGCATCCTACGATCCTTGCCACGCCCAGGCCACCCACGGAAGTAAAACAACATATTTAGGAATCAAGTGAAAAGTATGTTTTTGAGCTCTCAGTACACATTCATTACAATAACCTTATTCGGTCTGTTACTACCGTGCAACGACATAGAACATTGATAAAATTGATGAAAATGAGAGGCGACATGTAAAAGACGGCATGGAACCTCTCGAGCTTTCCCTGCTTTTTTCCGGCTTTACACAGGGTCTTACAAAAATGTACGGCTGAACTTTCAGGAAACATTCCTCACACACAAAGAAAGAAAATATGTTATGTGGACATGTGTGCGGAGACGCTTACTTTCCATGTTAGAGCTCATTTTATTACTTATCTTCAAATCACATTAATCATGGAAAGGAAACACACAGCATCAGAACGTTCCAGCGTGACTTCAAACACTTTGTTACAGGAAATGTTCGAAATGTCCTCCGTTAGCGAGGATACAAGCATCCACCCTCCGTCGCATGGAATCCCTGATGCGCTGATGCAGCCCTGGAGAATGGCGTATTGTATCAAAGCCGTCCACAATACGAGCACGAAGAGCCTCTACATTTGGTACCAGGGTTGCGTAGACAAGAGCTTTCAAATGTCCCCATAAATGAAAGTCAAGAGGGTTGAGGTCAGGAGAGCGTGGAGGTCATGGAATTGATCCGCTTCTACCAATCCATCAGTCACCGAATCTGTTGTTGAGAAGCGTACGAACACTTCGACTGAAATGTGCAGGAGCTCCATCGTGCATGAGCCACATGTTGTGTCGTACTTGTAAAGGGACATGTTCTAGCAGCACAGGTAGAGTATCCCGTATGAAATCAAGGCGGTGAATCGAGGAAGTACACATCATACTGACGAAACTAAAATAGATAACATGGAATTTAAGCGTTCCCGGACACATGTCCACATAACATCTTTTCTTTATTTGTTTGTGAAAAATGTTTCCTGAAAGTTTGGCGGTACCTTTTTGTAACACCCTGTATACACTATGTGATCAAAAGAATCCGGACACCCGAAAAAACACACATTTTTCATATTAGGTACATTGTGCTGCCACCTACTGCCAGGCACTCCAAATCAGCGACCTCAGTACTCATTAGACATCGTCAGAGAGCACAATGGGTTGCTCCACAGAACTCATGGACTTCAAACGTGGTCAGGTGATTGGGTGTCACTTGTGTCATTTGTCTGTACGCGAGATTTCCACACTCCTAAACATCCCTAGGTCCGCTGTTTCCGATGTGAAATTGAAGTGGAAAAGTGAAGGGACACGTACAGTACAAAAGCGTACAGGCGGACCTCGTCTGTTGACTGGCAGAGACCGCCAACAGTTGAAGAGGGTCGTAATGTATAATAGACATCTATCCAGACCATCACAGAGGAATTCCAAACTGCATTAGGATCCATTGCAAGTACTATGACAGTTAGGCGGGAGGTGAGAAAACATGTATTTCATGGTCGAGCAGCAGCTCATAAGCTACATATCACGCTGGTAAATGCCAAACGACGCCTCGCCTGGTATAAGGAGCGTAAACATTGGACAATTGAACAGTGGAAAAACGTTGTGTGGAGTGACGAATCACCGTACATAATGTGGCGATCCGATGGCAGGGTGTGGGTATGGCGAATGCCCAGTGATCGTCATCTGCCAGCGTGTGTAGAGCCAACAGTAAAATTCGGAGGCGGTTGTGTTACGGTGTGATTGTGTTTTTCATGGAGGGGCTTGCACCACGTGTTGTTTTGTTTGGCACTATCACAGCACAAGTCTACGTTACTGTTTTAAGCACCTTCTTGCTCCCCACTGTTGAATAGCAATTCGGGGATGGCGATTGCATCTTTCAACACAATCGAGCACCTGTTCATAATGCACGGCCTGTGGTGGAGTGGTTACGCGATAATAACATCCCTGTAATGAACTGGCCTGTACAGGGCCGTGCCCTGAAACCTATAGATAATCTTTGGGATATTTTGGAACGCCGACTTCGTGCCAGGCCTTACCGACCAACATCGATACCTCTCCTCAGTGCAGCACTCCTTGAAGAATAGGCTGCAATTCCCGAAGAAACCTTCGAGCACATGATTGAACTTATGCCTGCGAGAGTGGAAGCTGTCACCAGGGCGAAGGACGGGGCCAACAACATAATGAATTCCAGCATTACCGACTGAGGGTTCCACGAACTTGTAACTCATTTTGAGGCAGGTGTCCGGATACGTTTGATAGTAAGAGACATAAGGCACATTTTCTCTGTTATTCTGGCAGATACATTCAGTTTGGATTTCACATTGTGTAACTGGAGGCCAAAACAAACACTGCTTAACATGTCTTTCATGCAACTCCCAGTGTCGGCGAAAGTGTCAGTTTGCTTCCTGTTACAAACAATATGATTTTTAAAGCAAAATTTTACGTGTCACTTTGACAGAGTGGGTAAAAATTAGTCTAGTGCCACACCTGTTTATCGATATGTATTAACGGGGACAGTAAAAGACGATGAATAACCCGTACTGCGCCAGCGATTGAGCAGTGCTGCTGCATGGTGGTGGCAATCGGCGTGGGCCAGGGGAGATGCCCTCGCAGGACAAAATCCCATCAAAGGAGGATGCACATTTTCATCCTCATAGTCGTACGCTGTCTGAAACCGTAAACGTCATGAAAATACTGTATTTACTGTATGTGCAATTCCATATAATTTTAATCGATTTATCCAGATATATGAATGCATCATGGTGTAAAACTGTGTAACGTTACTACGTCTTTTACTGGCATACATTATCAGAGTGTTTTTAAACTGTTCTAGTGCAAGCACCTCGCTAAATCTACTGCCGGATCACATTGCCGAAAATATCTCCTCTCGAAATACCAGATTTAGCGCAAAGAACCCTCGTTTTGGCTGTAATGTCAAATGATAGGATGGTAAGACGCTTGAATACAATACCGAATTTCTTAAATAATAATTTTTAATAAAAAAAGGTTTTAATGCCCACACCGCAATTTTCAGTATACAGTTAAAACATGGTGAATAGTTTCAGTTGTTTTCTACAACCATCTTCATACAATTTTGGAAGAGGGGTGGAAAAAGCATTGAAAAACCGCTCCATTGCCTACAGTTATGCCGACATGCATTTGTATTATGGGCCAACAAGACTATGACAGTATGTGGTTAAAAACTTCATAGTCTGCGACCCAGTTCGTAAATAAAAATCTCGCAGGACGACAGAACTAAAAATTGCAACATATGTTCATGACATTCCCATGATTTCATACATATAAACTGTGATAGTCTTGTTGGTCTACGATACGAAAACACGCCACTGCACGACTACAGCTAATGACGATGCTTTTCAATGCATATTCACAGATCTTTTACATTTTGAACGCTCTGAAGATGGTCGTAGAAGACAACCGAAACTACTTATCGTGCTTTAATTGTGCACTGAAAACCGTGGTGTAGGCAGTAAAAGTTTCCTAAATTACAAAAAAAAGTTTTTAATAATTTACACTAAGACCTGACCTCCTTCTCGACAATGTCAGGCTTCGCAAACAATATATAATTCTAAACATTCATGGTGGTGTCTGTTTGTTCTATATCGTGTCTCCCTACCACTTTCGCGCAACGACGCTCTGAGCGTGATTTTTAGGGAATTGACTAGTTTGAACCTGGGACCTGTTGCTGGTAAGGAGACACCAGACCACACATGACATGTAGAATTCAGAAGAGTTCAGTGAGACTAGCGATGATATAATCAAATACTAAATGATCTCAGCGTCAGCTCCACTGCACTCCCTGTAAAAGAATCTTAATACTAACTAAATTTAGTGGAAAGGGTTCAAGGCTTTCATATTTTTAGTTAGCTGGTAAAATAACGTCGAAAAAGCAGTTAAGTTTACCATTGGAAATTTATTCTACTCACAAAACATCGTTTATAAATTGCACTACTGATAAAAGGAAACGTTTTAATACAGGATGGTAAAAACCAACTGCGTTCAACAAAAATGTGAACGAATATTCCCTGAATGGGTTTCCAAGTTCTACAATGGATCGAAGGATGAACTATGCCATATCACATCTATAATCTAGGTTTAATTTAAGTTTCACAAAAGAGAAAACTATCAAAATGGTCTACAGTGACCCTCAATTAACTTGTCGTAAATTACAGTGGCTGATGTGGCTTCTCAATAACTATATAAAAGAAAAATCATCGCCTTTCAGATCTTTTCTTCAAGTGGTAAATGTGAACACCATGAGTTTTAATTAACGATCGAAACTAGTATTACCCAAAAAGGGGGTGTAACAGATGAGACTTCTGCAGTTCTGAGTGAAGCCTTATGCGCTCAAAAATGCGGCATTGCGTGCGTTCATTACCTTGTCGGTGTTTAGGCAGCGTCAGGGCGACAGAGGCCGGCGCACCAACCATCCAGCTCGCCGTCTCGGAACTAACTCTCCTCTAACTTCTCCTTACTACAATTTACCGAAGTTAGTTAAAAAAAACTATCTGGCTATGTTTTCATCTGACCAATCAGGGTCTCAATGTTAACCTTAAGCTCCGCCAACAAAAATTCTGTCTATCCAATGAGGAACGTTATACTTTTCGTGGTGGGGCAATGTTTTTAAAGTTTGCAATGTAACAGAGACGCTAAAAAGTCTCACGCTAAAACCTGCAGCTGGTGTGGTCCTTTTAGCGTTATTGTAAGATCTATAGTGTTCTTCTGGAGTGCTCTATTTTTTAACATGGGCTGGGGGGGTGGTCCTTGACGTACCTGAGACGCGAAAAAGTCTCACGCTAAAACTTGCGGGTGGTAGTGGCCCTTTTTGTGTTATCGTAAGATCTATACTGTTTTTCTGGAGGGCTCTAGCTTTTAGGTTTTATACATGGGCTGGGGGTGGTCCTTGATGTAACAGGGATGCGAAAAAGTCTCACGCTAAAACGTGCGGGTGGTAGACTTAGAGGTAGGCTGCCAACCTGGGTGTCCAGTCCGTCCGTTATCGTAGGGCCTTCTAGCTTAACACGGTTCTGCTCTCGGCTTCTGTCCTCGTTTCTCCCCTCGGAACTGCGTCTGCCTCACGGTGGGAAGGTACGACATGCATTTAGGCATTCTTGTGTTAGTCTGTGGCATTCCATTTGCTCACTCGTTACTTGTATTACTTTGGTTAATTTAATATCACAATTTATTCGGAGCTATGTGACATACTAGTTGATTTGCTTATTATGTCAGGGTTTTCATGGAAGGTGTTGGATTTACCTGACACCTTACATATCACCACCCTTCGAACTTAATTTTTGCACTGAATTTAGGCAATGATTGAATCGTTGTCTAAGTCAGTCAAAAATTTTCTAATTTATCTAAATGTTGTTGCATATTGATCAGCCACGTTATTCTGTTCTATGCTAGTTTGTATTACTAATTTATATTTTTATGTTCTTCCACATTGTAATAAAAAATGACAAGAGAAGAATATTTTTATACTATTATTAATTTTAATTATTTTCTTTCTTTATTTAAGTGTGTAGTTTGTTTTTTAAGAAGTTTGCTATTGAAAGTGTTGAGTCTTTCACATCGATTTTCTTAGAAATATTGTTTTTATAAATATAGTAATTAAGTAAAATCTATTCCTAACACATTTTCTAAATATCATGTGCAAGTAAAATGTTTTTGTTTCTAGACACTCATTTCAACATTGTTACACTAACAAATAAGAATTATTTGCAAGAATTGCTTTGACAAAGAAATATACGTACACAAGTATTGAGATATTATCCTAACAAATTTTACAAATGCTAAAAAAAATTGCTTTGACAAGGAAATATACATACCCACGTTTTGAGGTATTATCCTAATTAATGGTACAAATGTTAAAGAAAGGGAAAACATCCAACAAGATAATTTTTTATTCTTTGTTTTTATAACGAGAAAATAAGTAAAATATAGTTATTCTTTTATTTTTATGAGGAGAAAATAAGTGGCGTATCTAGTTTCTTTATATACTGTCCATTTCAGAACGAATGACTTATTTTTATTGATAGTCCAATTTTTACTTAAGTCCATAGTCAATGACTGTTATTTTTTAGTTTATTAGCTGTCTGGTGTGCTTAACGTATTTAGTTTTTCACACCTTTCTTTTGCACAATTCCTACATCACATAATTTGATTTCACACATTCCTATGAATGTTCAAGCCTAGGGTTGGCTAATGTTTTTGAATGAAGGTGATGGACTTGAGCGAGATGGATGTGGGCAAGTATTTGATGTACAGCTTCGTTCGTCATTCCGTGTTGGCTTTGCAAGTGTGTGTTGCTGTTGTGGAGGTCCCATAATGGAATGTAGCTGTGAGTGCAGAATCTCGTGGTTTGCTGGCTTTTTATGAGTGAAAGTCATTGTTATGTGTCGCTGAAAGCGGTCGTTTGTAATTGTAATACTTCGCAGACGACTAGTTTACAGTAGGATAGGGATTTGGGAAGGTATGTCGTCTACTCTTCATCCATCTTCTTTCTTGGTCTCAATCTTGCGAATCTTCCACTTCTGTTCTTCCTGCTTATCTCTGCTTCTTGGTTCTTCTCTGGGCAGGATATGGAAATATTTATTGATAACTAGTCACTTTGAAGTTCTCCTCCTAGTAACAGTTTGATAAATTCTTTGGGCGCGTCATTTTTACTTTGTGGAAGTTCTTCTTCAGTTTCGTGCATCAGCGTGCTGTTTAATAGCAATGGTGCGACTTTTACACATTTTTTGCCAGCGGTGGCTTGCCCAAGCGGTCTTCTCGTCGGGCCGTTTTTTGCTCGCTGCGCTGTGTCGGGGCTCAGAGACCCTTCCGGCGTTCGCCGTCCCAACGCCGTCCTGCCGCGTCTCAGCAGGGGTCTGTCACTGTGCGACTCGGTGTTCCATCCCAGCAGGGTTCCTCCGAGCGGGCAAATTTATTGCCCACTTTCTATGGTTTCGCTGTCCTTTCCCTTCTGTCGACGCTCCTGCTATGTAGAAATCGTGTCTTGCTAATTACGTCCTTTTCTTTCTTGATACTTCTCGATTTGCAACTTGTGGGTCATTGCATCTCTTCCTTGCTGGAGTTTTTACAATGGTTCTTACAAAAAGTTTTACTAATAATCATCTAACATATATCTAGTACCTACTTGTTTTACGCCTTCTTAAAAAGCTTTACAAATTTCGGCGCCCTTCCATGTTACAATTCTAAGATATTTGGAGTCTAAACGTTTACTCAAGAATCCTCAAATTCGTTTTTTATTTTTGTGTAGTGTCGTGGTGTATAGCATTTTAGTATTTCATGCTGTTAGATTATCTACGCTTTATCAATTCACCTTAATCTATGGTACTATTGGTGTTATTATTGAAACTACTTTCTTTTTCCCACCTTCCTCTCTCTTCATTCATCTTTCTCCTGACCATCTAATCTGCAACATAACCCTGCAATATTGTGCTGATTGTTTACCAGTAATAAAATTAATCTTCAAACTTTTACTGAAAGTGTTTAATATTGCCAGCCTTAGGTAAATGTACCACTGCTTTATCTCGTAAAATACCCTCTAATTCTCTTTTACTGTGTTCCAAAATACCTTGAACTTCTTGCAATTTTTCGTCGATTTCTTTATGGACTTCTAACATGAGTTGAGGCGATTCCCCGTTTGTGCATACCATTATAATTCTTCATCCTCTTTATCCTGTGTCATTCTTAATTGTTTGTTTATAACTGGTATTTCTTCTAATTTTAGCTTTTGCTCAAAGAGAAGTGTGACATTCCCGAATATTACGCTATCTTTCCCCATATCTATTATCGCTCGTCTCCCATTTAAAAAATTTGCACCTATAATCAAACCTACAGTTAGTTTAGGTATAATCAGGAAGTTGGCTTCGATCTTTTGATCTTGGCACGAAAGAGTTAACCTCGTTTGTCTCGTAACTTCCGCAGCATTGTTTCTAATAGGACCTCTTCCTTTAATCTTACGTGTCTTCAGAACTGGCAATACCTCATTGGCGTTACACTACATGAATAAATTTTCTGAGATCGCGGTCAGTTCACTTCCTCTATCAATTACAATATTGACTGGGATATTCTTTACCATGGCCTTCACAACTGGTTGAATTTGAAAGGGTTGGTTCTCTTCTTCTTCTTCTTCTTGCATCAACAAATCCTCCACTGAATCATTCATGAGTCTTTTTAGGAATTGCTCTTGTGAATTCGAACTTTCTGTAGGATAAGCTTCGACTGCTACTTCTCTCTCTTTTATTTCCTCTTCTCTATTTCTTCCTTCATTTACGCTTTCTTCAACATCCTCTACTTTTTCCTCATCCTCTTCTATCTTCTCCTTCTTCGTCGCTACTTCCACATAATCGCATCTTAATGCACTAATTATCGCTTCATAACTTCCGTCATTATATATGTTGGGTTATGTGCCCACTTGTAACTTATTTTCAACTTCTGTCGACTGCTCATTATCCTCATTGAATTCGCTTTCCCTGCTTTCCATCTCAAATAGCTCTGCAATACTCATTACTTTGTCCTTTCCTCCTACATTCGTTGTGCATGCCTCTGGTAATTCATCTTCCTCGTCAGTATTCTCCCAATTAACTTCGTCCCAACATGATATTCTTATTTTCTTGTCTTCGTTTTCATCTGGTCCCTGCGGATTTGTTTCTTCCTTCTTCTCTTCTCGTGATAAGATTTTTACTTCTCTGTTCAAGGTGCTGCAATTGTCCTGGGTCGGTGCGTCATTCTCTTTGGCATGGGCGCTTAGTTGTCAATTCGAACGTTTATCGGGTTTTGGTGGTCTTACCTCAACCTCTTCTATCTGTATTCGCTTTTCTTGTTCAGCTTGTTGATAGTGGTTTCTTTGTTGATAATTTGTCGGTCTATTGGTTTTCCAGTACCCGTTCCAGTTGTCGTTATTCCCTCTGTAATAGTTGTTGCCGTTCCAGGGTGAATTATAGTTATTGCCATATTCTCTTCTAAATCCATAACCGGTTCTTTGTTGAAATCTATTGTAGTTTCTTGGCGCGAAGTTATCACGTGGTTCGTAATTATTGTTTCTTCGTACTGTGTCTTGTGGGTTCCACTGCTTTTTGCTTTCGTTTTCACGTGCGCTTCGTCTTTTTCTTGCGTCATCTTCCGAAAATATGAGCTCTAGTTCACTTAGAATACCTTTAAATGCTTCGACGTCATTGCTTCCGCGACCTACTAATGATTGCTGGTATTTCAATGGTAGCTTCATCGCGCATAATTTAATCAACTCTCCGTCACTGTATGGTACATCTAAGCATTGATTTTTGTTTGCCATTAATTCGAAAAATTTCACGGGACTCTTCTCCCCTGAATTTTGAAAATATGGGTTCTGCAATAATTCGTACTTCACTCTGTTCTGTGCTTCGCTGGAGCAATATCGTGAGAGAAACTTCTCTCTGAAATCTTCGTACGATCGGCATGTCGCTTCAACATTCTGCATGGTTTCTACGACTGTTCCTGACATGTGTGCACATATAAAGTCTAATTTGTGTGCTAGCGTCCAGTGTTCTGGTAATCCTACTCGGAACTGATCAATAAAAGTTCGTGGATGTAATGAGTTTCCTTCTCGAATGTGTTGAAATTTTCTGACTGTGAGGAAATGATCGTTGTCGTACTTCGTCATAGTACCGTATGAAATTCGCGATTCTTCGCCACTTTTGTTTGTGATCATTTCTCTCGTCGTTCTTTCCTGTTGTGGTAGATCCATTGGATATTGTCCACTGTAACTTTCGCCTACCCTTGCGTAGTATCGTTGGAGTGGTACACAATAATTTTCTTCCATCGGTTGTGAACGTGTAGCTGAATGCATTGCACTGTACTCTTCGCGACCTGGCTTTCCATTGTCATCTATTGGTTGGGTGTCTTGTCTGGCTAACCTTGCTGCTTCATTGCACGATCCAAACTATCTTGGAACATACATTTGTGGTTCCGCATGTGTTTGTGATGACGTTTGTTCATCAAGAATTTCGAAACGTGTTTGTTGCTGTGCAGGCTGTCTGATTTCACTTATGTTACTTTCCGCCTGTGATTGGAATCGAAAATGCGTAATATCTTCGTTAATTGCTTGTTTTTCCGGTACTGTTACAGACGCGGATGTGGTTGCAGAGTCTGTGCTTGTTCGATCCTGTTCACTACGCTCTTCAATGGTTTGCAACAACTCTGTTCGCAATTTCTGAAATTAGCGCTTCGCTTGCGCTTCTATTTTGACTATGCGATTATAATATCTTTTCAGCGCTGCTTTTGTGGTACGTTTGTGTAACACACTGTTTTCGACAATTTCACGCGCTGTACCTGCTGCTTGTCTAGTAATTACGTTTATTTGTTTCTTTAGTTTCTTGACTTCTTCGTGGGTGTTGTTACGTAATGTTTTGATCTCGTCCTGAGTGTTATTACGTCCACTTGTACCTTGTCAATGTCTGTTCTCAATTGATTGTAGCCTGTTATTAAGCTTCCTATCACTTCTTTTGCCTCGTCTTCAATATGACTTAGGTGTAACTGAATTTTTTTGCTTTGTTCTTTAATCTCACGCATTTGTCTCGTGGTTTCCGCATTTTCAATTTGAATTTGGTTCACTATGTCTTTATTTTGCCTTGTCGTGGTTTCCGTAATTTGTTGTAATAATTCTGCCAGATTGGTGGCTCCTATTGCCTTTTCTTCCGACGTCCTACGCTCTGTGTTTTCGCCCAAGTGTTGGTTCGCAACCGATTGCATTGAACTGTGCTGTGACACGTTTCTGCTCGCATTCCATGTACTCTGTGGTGAGGGAGCTCTGATTACTTGTACTATGGGTTCTACGTATCCAAGACGCAACTTAGATTCCTCATTGACTGTCTCTCTACTTTACTGCTCCTCTGTCGTATGCTGACCTAGGTTTTCTGTGCCTTGGCGTACATTATTCTCGTTATGGTGCGTTATATGTCCTACTTCTCGCGATACTGCATCGTCTTTTGTACTGTCCTCTATTCTCTGTCGATTTTCATGCTGGGTCTCTACCTCAATGCGGTCAAGGTCTCGATTTGCCATTGCTAATCTTTCCGAATCCCTTATTTTCTGTTTTAAAAGCAATTCAAATGCTCAACTTCGCGTCAACATGCGCTCATACGATCTAACGTGTTTCCTAAACTTTTTGTTCACACGACTTGATAAACCATTCACTTACTTGTTGGGTCAGAACCAACTTGTCAACGACGTATCCGCCACTTGCGCTTGCTTTGGGGAGAAAACTTAATTCTAACAATTTTCAAAATTCATAACTTAATTATGATATTGTCTCTGCTAGACTCATTTCTATTTAATACTTTTACTATCTATCGCTGCAGCTACTGTTTTCGACTATGTGTAACTTCAGAAAAAAAAATTTTTTTACTACGAAAATTTTTTTAGCAGGATATTTTTCTGACCTAGTTAGGCATGTGGACGACCTACAGACATGGTATTTTACCATCCTGGCAGGGTCGCCATTTTCGAAACATTCATGGTGGTGTCTGTTTGTTCTATATCGTGTCTCCCTACCACTTTCGCGCAACGACGCTCTGAGCGTGATTTTTAGGGAATTGACTAGTTTGAACCTGGGACCTGTTGCTGGTAAGGAGACACCAGACCACACATGACATGTAGAATTCAGAAGAGTTCAGTGAGACTAGCGATGATATAATCAAATACTAAATGATCTCAGCGTCAGCTCCACTGCACTCCCTGTAAAAGAATCTTAATACTAACTAAATTTAGTGGAAAGGGTTCAAGGCTTTCATATTTTTAGTTAGCTGGTAAAATAACGTCGAAAAAGCAGTTAAGTTTACCATTGGAAATTTATTCTACTCACAAAACATCGTTTATAAATTGCACTATTGATAAAAGGAAATGTTGTAATACAGGATTGTAAAAACCAACTGCGTTCAACAAAAATGTGAACGAATATTCCCTGAATGGGTTTCCAAGTTCTACAATCGATCGAAGGATGACCTATGCCATATCACATCTATAATCTAGGTTTAATTTAAGTTTCACAAAAGAGAAAACTATCAAAATGGTCTGCAGTGACCCTCAATTATCTTTAATTACTTATTTAACTTGTCGTAAATTACAGTGGCTGATGTGGCTTCTCAATAACTATATAAAAGAAAAATCATCGCATTTCAGATCTTTTCTTCAAGTGGCAAATGTGAACACCATAAGTTTTAATTAACGATCGAAACTAGTATTACCCAAAAAGGGGGTGTAACAGATGAGACTTCTGCAGTTCTGAGTGAAGCCTTATGCGCTCAAAAATGCGGCATTGCGTGCGTTCATTACCTTGTCGGTGTTTAGGCAGCGTCAGGGCGACAGAGGCCGGCGCACCAACCATCCAGCTCGCCGTCTCGGAACTAACTCTCCTCTAACTTCTCCTTACTACAATTTACCGAAGTTAGTTAAAAAAAACTATCTGGCTATGTTTTCATCTGACCAATCAGGGTCTCAATGTTAACCTTAAGCTCCGCCAACAAAAATTCTGTCTATCCAATGAGAAACGTTATACTTTTCGTGGTGGGGCAATGTTTTTAAAGTTTGCAACGTAACAGAGACGCTAAAAAGTCTCACGCTAAAACCTGCAGCTGGTGTGGTCCTTTTAGCGTTATTGTAAGATCTATAGTGTTCTTCTGGAGTGCTCTATTTTTTAACATGGGCTGGGGGGTGGTCCTTGACGTACCTGAGACGCGAAAAAGTCTCACGCTAAAACTTGCGGGTGGTAGTGGCCCTTTTTGTGTTATCGTAAGATCTATACTGTTTTTCTGGAGGGCTCTAGCTTTTAGATTTTTAACATGGGCTGGGGGTGGTCCTTGACGTAACAGGGACGCGAAAAAGTCTCACGCTAAAACGTGCGGGTGGTAGACTTAGAGGTAGGCTGCCAACGTGGGTGTCCAGTCCGTCCGTTATCGTAGGGCCTTCTAGCTTAACATGGTTCTCTTCTCGGCTTCTGTCCTCGTTTCTCCCCTCGGAACTGCATCTGCCTCACGGTGGGAAGGTACGATATACATTTAGGCATTCTTGTGTTAGTCTGTGGCATTCCATTTGCTCACTCGTTACTTGTATTACTTTGGTTAATTTAATGTCACGATTTATTCAGAGCTATGTGACATACTAGTAGATTTGCTTATTATGTCAGGGTTTTCATGGAAGGTGTTGGATTTACCTGACACCTTACATAATTACTCGTATTGTGCAGGGAAGAGTTCAAAACCTTCTCTGAATATTCTTACATTTTATGTGCTTTACATTAATCGGGTCAAGTCTATGCTACAGTTGTAGTTAGTGTAAGGTGAAGCCAATTCTTTTCTTCATCCTCCTTCCACTGAGCCAGTGTAGAAACTTTAATGACCTTCTCGATGAGACACCAAACTTTTCCTTACTGAGCTAGTCAGATGAGGGTGAGCGAGGGGTGGGAGGGGGGAGGGTGGGGATTGGCTCTGGTGCGTTACTGGCACCTACATCTACATACATACTCCGCAATCCACCAGACGGTGCGTTGCGGAGGGTACCTCGTGCCACAACCTACATCTTCTCTCCCTGTTCCACTACCAAACACAACGTGGGAAAAATGACTGCCTATAAGCCTCTGTACAAGCCCTAATCTCTCTTATCTTATCTTTGTGGTCTTTCCTCATTAAAATTAATGTTTTACTCTTATTTGACGTAACATGGTACAATGTTGGTACTGAAGCGACGCAGATGTAGCAAAACTGGTGAAAATATCCTACGACAATGACAGAAATAAGGAATATTTTATATTAACGAGATCACACATACAGAAAGTTATTCAAGCGCTGTAGTAGTATATTAACTACCATCATTAAACATCTCTTTGTAAAAAAAAAGAAAATGGAAATCATTAGTTTTGTATCAAATGGAGTCAGAGTTGCGGTTATGAATAAACATTACGTTTTTGATATCATAGAGAATTAGTCAATAATGAAGTTAGAGATACCTACTTGTCGCTGTTCTGAATGGCTCATTAAAAATGCTGTATTGATCCAATACACTCGACTAATAATTTTGTTACCGACGCGTTCATTGTGTGGAGAGCACCGAAAGCCTCTCCACAGATCTTAATAAGCAGGCAGCCATCAGACAAACAAGTGTAATGTTTTGTATTGAGCTGATAAAACTAGATTACTACCAATTAAAATGTACTCATTATAACTTGTATGTAGGAAAAATTTTTGTACGATGGAAGTATCGTGCATAGTTACAGAAATGAACAACGGTTTAGCATCCCACAAGGAACATGGGCACATAAATCAATGAATCATTAAGTTAACTCGTTTACTGGACACTGCCTATGTTAAGAACAATAAATATTAGAAATAAAGTTGGATTTTATCACTGAAGCAGAGAGGAAAAAAATCATCATGAGTTAATATTCAAAAAAGCCGCTGACAGCATGTATTCCTTTCTTTATAACTATGCACGGATCCAAAGAGGTTGGGCGATGTCGCGAGGACCAAGAATTTCGATAACAGGAAAAAATTCTAAAATCAAACACACTTATTTTAACACAGGGTACTTTTCAGTTTCAGTCTCGGTCCGGCACACAGTTTTAATCTGACAGGAAGTTTCATATCAGCGCACACTCCGCTGCAGAGTGAAAATCTCATTCTGGGAACAGCATATCTGACACTGTTAGTGAGACCACAGGTGGAACCAGGAAACAACAGGGAGGGGGAAGGCAAGACGGAAGGGAAAAGATGATCCACTAAGAAAAATAACGGATCTACGGATTTTCAGTAACGTAAGTGGAAACGACAGAAAGATACAGCAGTGCCCCCATATATACGTGTAGTCTACAAAACTGTATCAGATACAGCTAAAAGAAAGATTCATAACTGTGAGTGCATACTTCGATTTTATATCTCAAAGCTGTGAAAATTTGGGTTATTATAATTCGTAAAACAATTGTGTGATTCATGTATTTACTTTTAAAAATGTTTGGATTCGCTCTGCCTTTTTTGACAGTCGACCATGGCAGTGCTGCGGTGGCACTCTTAGTTTGGCCAGAAGACACGATTGGCGGCGTTTGAGCTGCAGCAGTGCCGCTTCAACACATGTTAGTGCGTAGTGGCTTGGGAAAGGTTGCGATAAGTGCTAATTGAAACATCATCTGGAGGCCAGCGCTGCAATCCCAGTGGAAACAGCTGGTGAGGCTGTGGCACATTGTGCCACATAATGACACAGTGGACGAGATTGTCCATATTGGCACAACTTTTGGCACTGGCAGAAGCCAGAGTGGCTAATGGCAGACTACTCAGGGGGTGGCTCCAGGCCTTCTGTGGGTTGCTGTCCAGACTCATTCTGGGAGTGGTGTGGTGAGGCGAAATCATCGCCAAAGGCCACAGATGAATCAGACCTGTGTGAATTTGTTAGTGGCCATATCAGTGGGCTTGTCCAGGATGTATTGGTCAGTATTGCCCGCATCTCGTGGTCGTGCGGTAGCGTTCTCGCTTTCCACTCCCGGGTTCCCGGGTTCAATTCCCGGCGGAGTCAGGGATTTTCTCTGCCTCATGATGGCTGGGTGTTGTGTGCTGTACTTAGGTTAGTTAGGTTTAAGTAGATTTAAGTTCTAGGGGACTGATGACCATAGATGTTAAGTCCCATAGTGCTCAGAGCCATTTGAACCATTTGGTCAGTATGATGGGGAGCTGCGACGAAAACTTTAGGCGCTAGCAGTAACCGTTGGGCTAATGGCGGAGGACGAATCAGGTGGTGGCTGTAGGCCTAGTGTGGGAAGCTGTCCTGATCTGTTTTGGGGTGGCATGTTGAGCCCAAGTTGTCGCCACAGGCCACAGGTGAAACAGAACAGTGCCAATTTGTTAGTGGACATATTGGTGGGCTGGGCTTGGATATTTTGGTCAGTAAGATTGGGAGATGCACGAATACAGAGTTAGTCACCAGAAGAAGTCCTGGTGGCTAATGGTGGCTGACTCAGAGTTGGCTCCAGGTGTGATGTGGGATGGTGCCCAGACTTGGTTTGAGAAAGGCGTGGTGAGCCCAAGTTATTGCCACAGGTCGCAGGTGAAGCAGAGCAGTGTGAGTTGGTTGTTGGCTCTATCGTTGGGTTGGGTCTGGATGTGTTGGTCGGCATGATGGGGAGATGCAACGACTACAATTTTAGGCATCATGAGAAGCCAGATGGCTCAGGAGAAGGGCCAAGGTTTGGTGTGGGATGCTGCCTGGATTTGTTTTGGGAGTTCTGTGGTGAGCCCAGGTTGCCATCACAGGCCTTACGTGAACAGACCATTCTGAATTGGTTGATGGCCATCAAACAAGATTCACTCAGGAATGTGCCTTTAGAGCCGTAGCAATCAATGCAAAGTGTTGCCAGCCAGTCAAGTACATCACCAAACTGGAGATGGATGGTGTCTTTTCCCAGTGTCTAGAGATGCGGAAATGTGGAGATGTGTTGTTACTGTAGTTTACAAGGGCTAGGAATGCTAGGAGTGCTAGGAATATGCTTTTGTTGTTCTCAGTCATTGCTGGATACCTGACGAAAAGACTGGTGTTATCGTACAGAGGGTACTGAGCATACTGAAGGCAGCCAGCGGCTGGTGTGTATGTATGCGTTTTAACATAGCACATTTGTTACAAGTGCAATATAGTATGGTATGGCTGTGAGGGTGATAGAGTATGTGTTAAGTATTTTGTTTCATTTTCACTCTGAGAGCATGACCATTCATGAACAGGAGTGAGTTCTGTATTGTGTTCTGTAATCATGCTGAAGATGCGTTCAACTATTGTACTGAGCTATAAGTTCTGTGAACTGTCAGTTGATGTTTGTTGTTCGCAGACTAGGTAGCTTGGTGATCTCCCATAGCAGTAGTAGCTGATTGAGGTTCTTTATTGTAGCGGTAGTTCGTGTGAGATTTCATTCATCCATTATGCTGAGTTACTATCTTTGTCAGATTACGATACGCTCTGAGGTGAGAGTAAATATTGTAGTTTAAATTTTGTTAGTCTTGGTTTGTGCCTGTTTGTGAGTCACAGGGGCTGAATCAGATTAGCGTTGTACACATTGTATTTGCTTAGATAAGTTCCTCATTTTGTTATTTATTATTGTGGCACGCTCATATTTAGATAAGAACTCTTTTTGGGCAAAATACTGTTGATTTCTTATCAGCAGCCACTCATTTCTATTGATGTAATTGTGCTTTTGTGTTAATATGTATGTTGTTAAATAAAGGTTATTACGCTCGCATAACCCCAAGTCTGAACCTCGGTTCATCCAGCTGCAGCCCCCCACAAGATAATATACATAACTGAATTGCAATCTCTTGGAAGCTATATTTCAGTGATACGCTAAGCAATGATGTAAACATATATTAGAACGTTTTAGTACAATAATTTTAATAATAAAATATCGTTGTTACTTTTAGAATCTTAGACATATGCGGCTCAATAGAAGTGAGGCTGATGGCAAGTTATATTTGTATTGGGGGGGGGGGGGGGGCGGGGGTTGGGCTAATACTGTGATCCACATCCAAAGCCAAATCCTAGATTCACACTTGTTCGTAACAGAAGGATTGAGGCTATCAGATATGGGTTAAATGGAATACTTATTCAAAAGGCTGACTGCATTAGCACCACTAAAGCCCTATATTATCAACTGTTTGTTGGGTATATTCCAGTCTCTGTCTTCACTTACAGTTTTCACCCTTCACACTTCCCAATAGTATCACGGAAACTAATCCGTAACGTCTTAACAAATGTCCTACTATTCTGTGGTATCCGTATGTTCCTTTTTTTCTAGCAGATTCTATGGAGAACCTTCTCATGCCTTATCGTATCAGTGCAGACTAATTTTCAGCATCCTTCACTAACACCACATCTCAAATGTTCCAAGTCACTTCTTTTCTGGTTTTTCTACAGTCCACGTTTTACTGCTATACATCTGTGTTCTATATGGACACCGTCAGAAATTTCTTACTCAAATTAAGGCGGATGTTGGACACTAGTAATTAAATACTCTTGGCCAGGAATGCCCTATTTGCCTGTGCTAACCTGGATTTCGAGTCCTCCTTGCTTCGTTCGGGATGTGTTATTTTGCTTCCAGGGTGGCAGAGTTTCTCAACTTCATTTACTTTGTGGTCCCCAGTTTGGATTTTACACGTATTGAAGTAGCTTCCATAAAGTGATGTTGCTGAAGAATACTGATTGTTCGATGGGTAGATTTAGTTTGAAGAGCTTTCAAATCGAATCTGAGAGAAAAGAGGTTTGCGTAAAGGGTAAGATATCATGAAGTATCAAGGAACAGATAATTTGGTATGAATGGAAGCCTGATTGAAAAAAATTGGGGAGGGAGAATGAATACTGACTGTTATAGGTCAAACTGGATGTGGTATGCAGTAGTTATGCAGATATGTTAAGGCTAAAATGCATACACTAGATTACAGAGCTGCACCAAATCAATCTTCTGAGCAATAACTTCAGCAGATACGTAACCTCTCTGAAATACCGTGTGATGGTTACTATAGTACACCCGCTGTAGAGAGCCAGAAATTTTTGTTTGTGTATGCCTTTATGATAGCGTAGGGTCTTGATCACTGGTTTCTATGATGCATCGTTGCATATACATAGTTCCGAATATATAATTGAACGTTTCTTCGTGTGAAACTGTGATGTGACGAGCTAAGTCAGTCTATTTTTCTCATAATCCATCCATGATATATATACGATGATGGCAGCATAAAGTATTCCACAGGCTTTCACCGTAATACCATTGCCTTTCTTCCAAGAATTCCCATTTAAATTCGCGATCACATCTGTTACATTTTCGATGAGCTAAAACGATCTCTTATGATTCTAAATGCACACTTCTGGATTCGATGTTTTTTTTTGTCATGTGTATTTGATAAAGGCCTCCAAATGCTGCAACAGTACTCTAGCGTTGCTCACACAAGCGTTTTGCATGTAATTTACTTAACATATGCATATATTCTGCCAGAACTCTTCCAACAAATTTGTCTTCCACTAACGTTGGGGAGAAGAGGAGCTTGTGGCACAACCTGACTAGAAGAAGGGATCGGTTGTTAGGACATGTTCTGAGATATAGAGGGATCCCAATTTAGTATTGGAGGGCAGCGTGGAGGGTAAAAACTGTAGAGGGAGACCAAGAGATGAATACACTAAGCAGATTCAGAAGGATGTAGGCTGCAGTAGGTACTGAGAGATGAAGATGTTTGAACATGATAGAGTAGCATGGAGAGCTGCATCAAACCAATCTCAGGACTGAAGATCACAACAACAACAACAGCCTTCCCTAATAATGATTGTTCATCACCGTCCCATTTCATACAGCTTCTTAGTAATTTCTAAAAATTCTTGTACGATATGAAGTCTGGAGATGCTCGCCACTAACCGTGTAGTCGTATGTGATTGGGCTATTTCTTGTTGTTATAGGCATTCGCTTACATATATCTACATTTACAGAGAGCTGTCATTCATGTGACCAAGAAAAAACTTCGTCAGAGTCATTCTGCATTTCCTTATCATCATCCAACGAAGATACCTTCTAGTTAAAAATATCATTGTAAGCGAACAATCTGATAATGCCTATAATCCTTTCTAATAAATAATTTATAGGTATTGAGAACGTTAGAGGTCCTATTACGCTTCCGTGGGGCACATATGACGTTATTTTCGTTTCTATATAAAATTAAGTTTGTGTTCCTGGTGGCATCGGCACTAATATCTGCTACTACGTAACACATAAATTACCAAGCGTCCTAGACATTTTCCAGAAATGTGTAACAGGAACAACGCAGCTCTCTGCGTGTATAATATTGCAAGAACAGTTTCACACAAGTATTCCCCATTGGACATTTGGGCAGGCTACGTAACGCTTTGCTGTAATAGGTGACAGAAAAGCTTAACTTTTCCGTCTGGAGACGCTGTTGCTTTCTTCACAGATACCATAATTTGACTTCGATAACTACATTCTCAGCTCCCGTCCCAAAGCCAATAACTGAATCAAAGAGAAAGCGTGTTTCGTAATGGCTGCAGGATGCCGCTCGAGGCGAGTGGGAAATTGTAACGTCGTTAGGAACTTGGCTGTTAGTCGGAAAAAAAAGAAAGAAAAAGAAGAGGCAAGGAAAGAAAGGAGACAGGGCAGCATCGCAACGCTGTTGCTTCCAAAGCAACAGTAAAATTTGACTAATGCTATCTGCCGTTGGGCGACGTCTGTCGGAACTGGAAGGTTAAAATCAGAAAACTCCCTTAACAGCGTTCAGATTAGAAAGCTTGCTGCGTAACTAAATAACATTAAAAGATTATTACGGTTCCGTGAAAACAGAGTGACGTCGGGGAGACTGAAGGTGTCATTTTTGCCTCTGATTCAGTAATTCAATATTTTGTGACGTTCTCTTAAGATTTACGTTGACCTCTTGCAGCGAAAGTGTAACTGACATTCGCGAGGTTGGGATTGAGATAATAACAATTTTGTACTCTTATTAGATAAGGTGTCGTTCTTCGTAGACAAAGCAGATATTTAGCCGAACAGTCTGAGTAGAAACACTTATTAATTTCAAACTTAGAAACTTTGCATATCTACACCCAGAAGATTTTTTTTGAAGCTTGACATCTATGTGAATGACGATGAAAGTTTTGGGAAATAATCACTGAAAATTTTATTGAAAATTAAAATGTCCACTGATACACTCTTGCTATCTTATATATTCATCATTAGGTTTTATTACTCTTGCACAGGCCGTGTTTGCAGATAAAAGTTACTGGGTATAACGTCCGTCTGTTATGTAAAACACTGTTTTTTCATAGAACCCCAAATATATTTCAGCATCATTGTGTTATCCTAAGTCGCTTTTCTTTATTTGCATCTGTACAACTGAACGGATAAGTGATGCTTCATCTACATCGCTACATTACATATTTTGTAGAAATAACATTTGTAAATAACGTCGATGAAACGTGTCAAGACACTGTGTAATGTCGTGTGTGTCAGTCCCAGTTGCCGTTCAGATGTTCTCAAGTGAGTTTGTTGCAACATTATAAACGACTACACTGCAATATGCAGAGGAACATTAACTCAGTAAAGGAACTCAACGACACAAACAACTAGACACACACACACACGCGCACGCGCGCGCGCGCGCACACACACGCACACACACACACACACACACAGAGAGAGAGAGAGAGAGAGAGAGAGAGAGAGAGAGAAACAGACTGAAAAAGGAAGAGAGGAGGAAAAGAGAAGGTAAACAAAACTAAAATTCAGCGTTACACTCACTTTATGAACAAGTGAGACTGGACACACAACAACAAAGATGTTTACACTGTGTTTTGGCAAGTTTGATTTGTGTTTTTTCAAACGAAGTTCTAGACCAGATGTAGAATTTGTGTGTGCTTCGCAATAGTTCAGGAGAATGTAAATAAGAAAAGATTTGCGAGAACTAAATGTAAGCAATCACACGAAGTATTTTAGCACAACCAAATTACGTTTGGGTGTAAATTGATGAGTTAACTCGCCACCTAAAATCAAATGAACGTAATTTAGTAACAGATGAAAAGCATTTTCTCGGTACCTGACAGTGTGAGGTGGTCAACCCTGTAATGTAAAATTACGCTAAAGACAACAACAGACAGGAAGAGGCATAATTTTCCTAGATTAATTATCACTTAAAACAAGTTCAAGTTTTACAGATTCAAATCAAGAAAATCCACTGAGGGAGGCGCAACCATGTTGAAACACGTTTGGATCTATAGGAAAAACAGTGGGCCATATATTTAACAACTTTCTATGCAAATCAAAAAAAGTTTTGGATCACTTCGGTTCCGAGAGTTCCGGAACCTGTACGGAAAATTGAAATAGAGATCAACATAGGCATCATTTTCGCCCTTTTTACTGCTCATGAAAAACCACACATTGCATGTTGTACCACCATACCACGAAACCTTCAGAGGTGTTGGTCCAGACTGCTGTACACACTGGTACCTCTAATACCCAGTAGCACGTCCTCTAGCATTGTATTCGTCGTGGCATACTATTCACATGTTCATCAAGGCAATGTTTGTCCAGATTGTCTCGCTCCTTGAAGGCGATTTGGCGTCGTTTCCTCAGAGTGGTTGGTGGGCCACGTCGTCCATAAACAGCCCTTTTCAATCTATTCCAGGCATGATCGATATGGTTCATGTCTGGAGATCATGCTGGCCACCCTAGTCAAGCGATATCGCTATCCTGAAGGAAATAATTCACAAGATGGGCATGAAGACGAATGCCTCGCCAATATGCTGTCGACAGTGTGTCTAAGGCGTTCAGCCTGACAGGGTTGCCCCCAAACACGTCTCCAGAGCCGGCCGCGGTGGTCTCGCGGTTCTAGGCGCGCAGTCCGGAACCGTGCGACTGCTACGGTCGCAGGTTCGAATCCTGCCTCGGGCATGGATGTGTGTGATGTCCTTAGGTTAGTTAGGTTTAAGTAGTTCTAAGTTCTAGGGGACTAATGACCACAGCAGTTGAGTCCCATAGTGCTCAGAGCCATTTGAACGTCTCCAGATCATTGTCTGGTTGAAGGCACTTGCGACACTCATCAGTGAACAGAACCTGATGTCAATTCTGGGCGGTGCATTCGGGATGTTGTTGGGCCTATCTGTACTGCGCTGCATGGTGTCGTGGCTGCAAAGATGGATCTCGCCATGGGCGTCGGGAGTGAAGTTGTGCATCTTGCAGCCTACTGCTCATAGTTTGAGTCGTAACACGACGTCCTGTGGCTGCACGAAAAGCATTATACAACATGGTGGCCTAGCTGTCAGGTTTCTTCCGAGCCGTAATCCGTTGGTAGCGGTCATCCACTGCAGTAGTAGCCCTTGGGCAGCCTGAGCGAGGCATGTCATCGACAGTTCCTGTGTCTCTGTATCTCCTCCATGTCCGAACAACATCGCTTTGGTTCACGTCGAGACGCCTGGACACTTCCCTTGTTGAGAGCCCTTCATGGCACAAAGTAACAATGCGGACACGATCGAACCGCGGTATTGACCGTCTAGGCATGGTTGAACTACAGACAACGCGAGCCGTGTACCTCTTTCCTGGTGGAATGACTGGAGCTGATCGGCTGTTGGACACCCTCCATGTAGTAGGCGCATGGTTGTTTAAATCTTTGGGTGGGTTTAGTGGCATTTCTCAACACTCAGAGGCACTGCGTCTGTGATACAATATCCACAGTCAGCGTCTCTCTTCAGAAGTTCTGGGAACCGGGATGATCCAAAATTTTTTGAGGTGTGTGTTTTGTATATAAAGATAGTTTAAGTATCTGCTTCAGGATTTACATCAAAGAGGTGAAGTAACAATAATAACAACAAAAGGAAGCTAGAAGCTTGAGTAGGATCGCGATCACACAACTCTGATATGTCCAGAAGTATCAGTAAACGTTCATTTCACTGCAAGAAGAATAATTCATATTATTGCTCTTATTTTCTGTCTGTACTGTCCTGCATGCATCACCGATCTGAGTTCTAATCTTGCATGGAATGTAAGCAGCGGGCACTTTGCAGCAGTAATTTTTTGAAATACGAATGAGCCCACAGAGGACTGTACAAAATACTTGTAACTGTTTGCTGGATATCCTCTATGACCATTTTTCTTAGTTCTTTCTCTATGAGCTTTTTTCGTTTCATTCTGTCACTTTGGTCTCGTCCTTATTCCTGGTCAGCTTGCTACTGTTCAAACTCACGTTGAAAAATTTCCCTTGGCATATCTGCTTGTGTGATATCTACTAATTCTGCCTTTTTTCACTTTCTACATTTAGTTTCATGACGTCTATTTTTGCCCTATTCGCTATTCTTATAATATTTAAGTACTATACATGCCTTGTCACTCCGCCTTGTTTTCTTCTCTTAATATGGGATAAAATTGGAAACTGCAAAAATTGTGTCTAACGTTTGTTACACGTTTTTAATGCTTTGA
Source organism: Schistocerca gregaria (assembly GCF_023897955.1). Lineage (NCBI taxonomy): Eukaryota > Metazoa > Arthropoda > Insecta > Orthoptera > Acrididae > Schistocerca > Schistocerca gregaria. The sequence goes on from NC_064923.1 coordinate 685,287,493, forward strand.
CTTTCACTTAGTATAGTTTTGCAGTTGAACAACAGTAACCTGTGCTCTACTATGGAAACTTTGCCTAACTCTACAATATCTGAAACGTTTATCCTTTGTGAATGTGGAACATTATGACTGTGATGGATGAATGTTATCAGAAATTATTGCAACCAGTCGCCTTTTGTGACGACACAATCTGTTTATTTTACCATCGTCGGTTTCAGCCTCCCAGCGACTCATCGTCAGATGGTACGCAGTTCCTATTGTTTGTTTGTAGCGTCGTGGGGGTCGACGAGTGGCTGGCTAAGCAACACAGAAAAAATCGGAACAAGTAAGCATTGAATATGCCGAAGAGTCATGAATAGTTTGCATTAGTTGTACAAAAGTAACCTTGAACTGTAAAAATAAAATGGAAATAACTTACATAAATGTTTGACAGAGCACTGAATGCGGTATATCTTCGAGCTTTAAACCGGCCTAAAAACGTTAATTCCCGACGTTCCCACTAGGTGGCATGGTGGCATGTGCGACTGAGAATTCCAGAGTGTTGACCGACCTTGACCCGATGTCCTGTGTGATACACAGCCAGTGTCAACAGTTTGTCTTTTAGATGGTGGCTTCCGACGTTTAGTCCTGAATTGTCTCTGAAGTGTAGTAGCGGATTTGGATTCATGAAACCATAAACAACACTGCGCACACCCTGTACCGTTACACGACTCCATGGTGACTGTTGGAGCGACTCATTTTCTCATGTCACCTGTCGGGTACTGTTAGGCGGGAATAAAACTTGAAGATATACTGCATTCAGTATTGTACCAGACATTTCTGTGAGTTATTTAACCTTTCACGATGAAGGTTACCTCTGTATAAATTAACACCCTGTATAATGTCGATCTGATGATACTGCTTACAGTTATTTGCATCTATGCGTTTAATCTTGGTGCACGAATCATCATATGCTTTTCAGTTATGGTAGCTGCTCAACAATACACGAACTATGTCCCGCTCAGATGCCCCAACGTGCTTTGCAGGGTATAAAACGAAAGGTCTCATGTTTAGAGGTTTTCCGCTGGAGCAAACACGTTCATTGGACAATAGTCATATTTTCGAAACTGCTCTTGGATTATGGTATATACGTAAATATGGATTTGGTCTGAGACGCTCCGCGCTGCTCCCCCCGTCAGAGGTTCGAATCCTCCCTTGGGCAAGGGTGTGTGTGTATTGTCCTTAGCGTAAATTAGTTTAAGTTAGATTAAGCAGTGTAAGCTTAGGGACCGATGACCTCAACAGTTTGGTCCCATAAGAGCTTACCACAAATTTCCAGTTTTCCAACAATCACATTCATTATTACAAAAATTACATATGCTATGTCTAAAGCGAGGGTTCAAATGACATTTCCCCCAGTCATAATTGCACACTTTCTTACCATCTCTCTCTCTGTCTGTCTTTCTCACTTCCTCACACCATACACACTTTCACAGCGAGGCACCGAGACACACACACACACACACACACACACACACACACACACACACACACACACACTCCTAGCAGAACCCCTCCGCAAACCGCCGCCCCTCGCTGGCTCCTCAGAACGACCACGTAACTTAGAATTTCATTAAGTGAATCCATCAATCTGCTGACTCCTGATGTCTGGTTCGTAGCACCGTGTAATTAGGAAGAATAATCTTGTTAAATATCATTTCCTTGCCAAAAAATACCGGATGGATTTAAATCCATGTATGTATTTACAATCACTCAAGATCAATTGTAACTTTAAAAATAGCGAGTGTTACCCAACGAAAATCTTTATTCCAACGGATAATCTTGGAACATGAGCTTTAGTAACACTGTTTCACGTGTTTTACGCTGTGTTAAGCTATAGGGAGCCATAAGTGTTGCACAGTTCGTGCAGTGGTGTGTCATTATCGTAAGTACGTACAACAAATTGACTTGTATATCAAGATTAACTACGTGGATGCAAATAGCTGTTAGTTGTATCACTAAGTGTTCGTTTCCATAGCTGAGTGGTCAGCGTGGCAGGCTGCCATGTGGAGGACCCAGCTTCGATTCCCGTTACTAACAGGGATCCTTCCTTTGTGGAATGACTGGAACGGGGTGCATTCACTCTCGTGAGGTCAGCTGAGGAGCTACTCGATCAGTCAGTAGCACTTCCAAGAATTAACCCGGCAACGACCGGTAACACACAGCACCATACCGCATTCAGTGACACAATTGTCAGAGGACAACATGGCGGTCGGTAGAACACGATTGGCTCATGTGGAGTCAGAACGCTCAACAACCAACAGTCACTCTACCACCAAGTCTGCAGTCCGAAGACTCCCCATGCTACTGTGTCCCGTGCGAGTGCCTTCACCCCCAATAACTACTGATACCTATATCCTTCTGAGTCTGCTTACTGTATTCATCTGTTGGTGCACCACTACGATTTTAGCCCTCGCCCCCCACACCAAACTTCCCTACAATACTAAACTGGTGATCCCTTGCTGTCTCAGAATGTATCCTACTGATCAATCCCTTCTTTGAGTCAAGCTATACTACATTTTTTTTTCTACCTAATTTTAATCCGTACCACACTCATTGTTATCTGATCCACCCACCTAATCTTCAGAATTCTCTTGTAGCAACACGTCCCAAAACTTCCATTTCCTTCTTGCCTGTGCTGTTTATCATCGAAGTTTCACTTCCATACAAGGCTACGTTCCACACAAATACCTTCAGAAAAAAGTTCTTAACACTTATATCTATATTCGATGTTAACAAGTTTCTCTTCTTCAGAAACTCTTTTCTTGCCATTGCCAGTCTACATTTTACATCCTCTCTACTTCAGCTATCATCAGTTATTTTACTGCTCAAATAACAAAACTCATCTACTTTTAGTGTCTCACTTCATATCCTAATTATTTAGCATGGCTAAATTCCATTACCCTTGTTTTGCCTTTCTTGATGTTTACCTTACATCCTCCTGTCCGTTTCGTTCAACCGCTCTTCCACTTCCTTTGCTGTCCCTGATAGAATCCCAATGTCATCATCAAACTTAAAGGCTTTAATTTCTCCTCCAAATTTTAAATTTGTTTCCTTTGCGCTTTCTCAATGTACAGATTGAAAATCCGGGATGGGCCGTCCCTGTCTCACTCCCTTCTCAATCACTGTTTCCCTTCGACTCTCATAACTGCCAAATGGTTTCTGTATAAACTGTGTATAATTTTTCGTTCCCTATTCAAAAATGTTCAAATGTGTGTGAAATCTTATGGGACTTAATTGCTAAGGTCATCAGTCCCTAAACTTACACACTACTTTACCTGAATTATCCTAAGGACAAACACACACACCCATGCCCGAGGGAGGACTCGAATCTCCACCAGGTTACCTTCAGCATTACAAAGAGTACATGCAAGGGGACACTTTTAAAAGCTTTATACAAACCTATAAAATCTATACACGTAGGTTTGCCTCTCCTTAATCTGTGTTCTAAGAGAAGTACTATGGCCCATACGTATTCCTACGTTTCCCTGGAATCCAGAATTTTCGCCAAGTTCAACTTCTACCAGTTTTTTCATTCTTCTCTGAATAACTTGCAGCCATGACTAATTAAACCGATAGTTTGATAGTGTACACACTTGTCAGCACCTGCTTTGTTTGGAATTGTTACATATTTCTTGAACTCTGAAGGTATTTCGTCTGTCTCATACACCTTGCAAAACGAGTGGAATTGTTTTGTTATTACTAGCTGTGCCAAGGTTATCAGTAGTTCTGAGGGACTGTGTGGAGGCCTTGTTTCGACTTAGGTATTTCAGGGTTCTGTCGAACTGTTCTAGCGGTATCATATCCCACAATTCATATTCATCTATGTCCCCTTCTCTTAGTGTAATATTGCCTTCAAATGCATTTCCCTTCCGCACTTCTTGTCTGTGCTTAATACTGATTCTCCTTCTGAGATCCTGATATTGATACAGCTGCTATCCCACAAACGTCCTTTTTTTTAATTTTCCTACCGGTGGCATCTATCTTTCCCCTAGTTATACATGCTTGTGTAGATATACAGGGTGGTCAATGATCGTGACTGGGACAAATATCTTACAAAGTAAGCGTCAAACGAAAAAACTGCAAAGAACGAAACTTGTCTAGCTTGAAGGAGGAAACCAGATGCCGCTATGGTTGGCCCGCTAGATGGCGCTGCCATAGGTCAAGCGGATATTATCAACTGCGATTTAAAAAAAAATAGGAACCCCCATTTTTTATTACATATTCGGGTAATAACTAAAGAAATATGAATGTTTTAGTTGGACCACATTTTTCGCTTTGTGATAGATGGCGCTGTAATAGTCACAAACATATCGCTCACATTTTTAGACGAACAGTTGGAAACAGGTAGGTTTTTTAAATTAAAATACAGAACGTAGGTACGTTGGAACATTTTATTTCGGTTGTTCCAATGTGATACATGTACGTTTGTGAACTTATTTCTGAGAACGCATTCTGTTACAGCGTGATCACCTGTAAATACCACATTAATGCAATAAATGCTCAAAATGATGTCCGTCAACCTCAATGCATTTGGCAATACGTGTAACGACATTCCTCTCAACAACGAGTAGTTCGCCTTCCGTAATGTTCGCACAAGCATTGAAAATGTGCTGACGCATGTTGTCAGCCGTTGTCGGTGGATCACGATAGCAAATATCCTTCAACTTTCCCCACAGAAATAAATCCGGGGACGTCAGATCCGGTGAACGTGCGGGCCATGGTATGGTGCTTCGACGACCAATCCACCTGTCATGAAATATGCTATTCAATACCGCTTCAACTGCACACGAGCTATGTGCCGGACATCCATCATGTTGTTAAGTACATCGCCACACTGTCAAGCAGTGAAACATCTTGTAGTAACATCGGCAGAACACTACGTAGGAAATCAGCATACACGCACCATTTAGATTGCCATCGATAAAATGGGGGCCAATTATCCTTCCTCCCATAATGACGCACCATGCCTTGACCCGCCAAGGTCGCTGATGTTCCACATGTTGCAGCTATCGTGGATTTTCCGTTGCCAAATAGTGCATATTATGCCGGTTTACGTTACCGCTGTTGGCGAAGACGCTTCGTCGCTAAATTTCTCTTGTGCCAAGAGGCAGAACTGTACACGACGTTCAAAGTCGTCACTATGCAATTCCTGGTGCATAGAAATACGGTACGGGTGCAATCGATGTTGCTGTAGCATTCTCAACATCGACTTTTTTGAGATTCCCAATTCTCGCGCAATTTGTCTGCTACTTGGGCATCATCATTTATTGCATGTCGTGGTTGACGTTTCACATGTGGCTGAAAACTTCCTGTTTCCTTAAGTAACGTAACTGTCCGGCGAACGGTCCGGACACTTGGATGATGTCGTCCAGGATACCGAGCAGCACACATAGCACACGCACGTTGGTCATTTTGATCACAACAGCCATACATCAACACAATATCGACCTTTTTCGCAATTGGTAAACGGTCCATTTTAACACGGGTAATGTATCACGAAGCAAATACCGTCCGCCCTGGCGGAATGTTACGTGATACCACGTACTTATACGTTTGTGACTATTACAGCGCCATATATAACAAAGCAAAAAAAGTGGTCCAACTAAAACATTCATATTTCTTTACGTACTACACGAAAATGTAGTAAAAATGGGGGTTCCTATTAAAAAAAACGCAGTTGACATCCGTTTGACCTATGGCAGCGCCATCTAGCGGGCCAACCATAGCGGCATCTGGTTTCCCCCTTCAAGCTAAACGAGTTTCGTTCTTGGTAGTTTTTTCGTTTGATGCTTATTTCGTGAGATATTTGGCCTGATCACTGTAATTGGATCACCCTGTATATTTGTCCCCTAGCCATTCTTGCTTAGCCAATTTGGACTTCCTGCGAAAATGATTCTTTACACATTTGTATTCCGTTTTGCCTAGTTCACTTGCTGCATTTTTCTCCTTTCATCAATGAGATTGAGTATCTCCGTGACATCCAAGGATTTCTACTAGGCCTTATCTTCTCTGTCTTACAGGCTTTGTAATCCGAGTGTTCTTTGACTTCCATTCTTATTCTTATCTCTTCGTTCTTGTGCATACTGTAGATTGCCCGTCTTTCGTTATTGGCCCTACCTATTATTGTGAGAAATTGAAATATCTTAAGGACTTTACCTAGCAGAAAGCTTTTTATAGATCGACGAATCCTACGAATGTGAACAGCTACAGATCGGTAAAGTGAGGGAAAGTGTAGATTGCTCGAAGGTAAGTTAGAAAAAGTAAAAAAAAAGAAGAACGTGAAAGCTTCGACAAGAAAAAGGACGCAGCAGCACGGACAAGCGGTCAGGTCAGATACCTGGCGGCCCCTGACGAGAGTGGACGGACGGAAAAGTTGGCAACAGCGCGTCGCGGCGTCGCCGTCCCACGGGACCGCCACCAGATCTCAGCAGCGGCGGCGGCGGGGGCGGCGGCGGCGGCGGCCCCGTCTCCGAGAGGCGGAAGCCGTCTTTGATCTGCGGCGTCGTCGCATCGCGGATACCGGGGGCTGCGCGCCAAGCCCTCCGCCGTATCCCACACGTGGTTGCTCTCTGCGAGCCCTGACGTGGCGATGAGGGACCAGAGGTAGGAGGCGGGCAGGCCTCGCGCTGCTGTAAGGCGTGTCCGGTGACTTAATCTCACTACACAGGTGGGCGAAACAGGCAAAACGCATTTCAAATACACTCACGTAGTTATCACCCCTCCCCCTCTCAGTCCCTCCACCTGCATTTACACCCTGCAAGTCTCGTTACGGTGCGTGATGGAGGATAATTATATATTACTGGTATCTCCCCACCTTTTACTAATTATGTATTACTGCTACCTCCTCCTCCCTCTCCCCTTGCTTATCACCAAATCTTAATGGTGTGATCCAGAAATACGTTCTGATATCAATAAATGGGACTCTTTGCAATATAATTATAACTGTGTATGTGACGTGAACTTAAGTGGTGTTTATGAGTGGCGTAGCGTGGTTGTAAATGTTCGGGAGACTCTGTAGTTGTTATAGGGAGACAAAATAATTTAAACAAATGAAACCAAATGCATCAAATAAAACAACAACAACTTCTACTACTACTACTACTACTACTACTACTACTACCACCACCACTACCACCGCCAATAATAATAATAATAATAATAATAATAATAATAACTTGTTCAAGAAACGATGACAAATTTGTAGAACTTCAGCAGTAAGAGAAGAAGCACTTATATTTTCTTGTACACAAGTGCAATGCGCCTGTCTTTTCTTTCCACGAATAAGTCTATAACTCGGTCTACAAAGATCTGATCACTGGAGAGCTTTCCAAGTAGTGTCTTTTCTATTGCTAACGTGCTTAAACACGACAGCCGGATATTGGACATTGAATTCCTTAAATAATTCTTCACTCGTTGAAGAGTACTCATGCTTCGTTCACTGCTTGCTGTAGTTGCGGGTAGGGTCAAAACCAAACGCAGGAACTTCGTTGATCTTCATAAACGGAGTCTAAATCATTGCTAACAATGTACTTTAAGAGGATTCTTGGAGATAGCGTTTTTTCTCATCAGCGTATATGTTACACAGTTCATTTTCAAGTTGTTCTTGTTTGAAAAAAGGGTACTGTTCTAATAATTGAAGCAGTTTCAAGTTTGGGAATTCTTTTTGATAGTTCGGGAAACACTTTTCGTTCAAAAGTTCAACAAACTGAATTTGGGAAAAGTCTTCAAACCTTTTTTTCATCTGAACAATTTGCAAATCCAGACCTCGTAAGTTAGTGCTCTGAGAGATGTCTTTTGACTGTCTCAGAATGATAAGTTCCCATTCAAATACAAGCTGCATTTAATGCATTCATCAACGAATGTTTCCGTTCTCAATTGTCGTAAGCCGCCCGTTGTAGCCGAGCGGTTCTAGGCGCTTCAGTCTGGAACCGAGTGACCGCTACGGCCGCAGGTTCGAATCCTGCCTGGGTCATGGATGTGTGTGATGTCCTTGGGTTATTTAGGTTTAAGTAGTTCTAAGTTCTAGTGGACTGATGACCTCAGAAGTTAAGTGCCATAGTGCACAGAGCCATTTGAACCATTTTCAACTGTCGGAAGTTTCTGAAAACAGTTCTTATTTCGTCATGGCAGGCAGTTATACTGACAGATTTTGACTGAAGAACATTAAAGAGATGATCAACACAAAGAAAGCACCCTCGGTAGAAGCAAAGCAAGAAGAAAAACGTAGGATCACCCATCCGTCGTTTCATTTCCACAGCACAACTCAAAGATTCTGGGTCCCACTGAGAGTCTGCATCATAAAATATATATAATTAAAAACACTATACAGCACTGAGAAAAGACTAGATGTTGTTGAAACTGCCCTGGAACGAAAGTTCCAGCGAGTGTTGCTCGCATGTGGGAGTTTAAATCATTTCTCAGTTGTTTTGATGATTTGCTGAAAACCGAATGGAATGCAGTAAGATAACTTACAAACATGCGTAATTGTCGTATGATTTTGGAGGCTTGTAACAGAACGAAATTCAGTTGATGTGTGTAACAATGAATAAACAGTGCATAGGGAGAGAACTGCCTCCTCACCAATTGTTGTAGTCCTCTTTCTCTGCCCGTCATTACTGAAGCGCCATCATATGTTTAACTAACCACTTTTCCTTCCACATTCCATTCTTTCATTACTGCATGAATAATGTTTGACAAACCTTCAGCAGTTTTATCTCCAGAAACATCGTAAAATCCAACGAATCTCTCCTCAACTTTGTCTGCAATACAGTACCTGAATATAATACTTATTTGACTCTTGCATGTCAGTCTAATGGTTCATCAGCCTGAATCGAAATGAAATTGCCGTTCTGATTTTCAGATTTGATTTTCTCATTAACTGCCAGGGTTATCAGTTCTATTACATCATTCTGTGTATGTGGAGAAGTTCCTTGAAAGGTTGAAGACGATGACAGGCAGTCTCTGATTAACTGCTCTCCTTGAGCTAGTAAATCCAACAATTCCAGATAGTTACCGTTGTTGCTGGAGGATTCGCCTTCTTGATGGCCGCGAAAGGCTAGTTCTTGTTTACAAACAAATACAATTGCCTGAATAATACGAGCCAATACTCTCCTGCTGGATGCAACTTGTTTGTTGTATTTTATTGCTGTCAGATGACCGGCTTCAGAAAGGGTGTGCTCAATTCTACTTTGCCCAATAACTGAAATGATTCTTTGTTCTGCAGGTGACGTTTTGATATCTGATGCTTTTGTGCTTTCCTGTCAAAGTTCTTTATTGTACAAATGCCCTCATTGCATCATTCCTTTTCACCACCAAATAGAAGACAAATATAACAATATAATCTTTTGTTAACTACATTCGCAGTGAGCCAAGCATACTTTTCGTACCAGGCTGTCTGAAAAGTGCGTTTTTGTTTGGTTTCACTTAAAACTACACTGAGTATAGGAGTAGGTCGTTTGTCCTTCAATTCGCTCATTTTTTCGTACGTTAATGTAGAAAAAGACGTTTTTAATAAAAATTCTATAAGGTGTTCAGTTGCTGGCTCATTCATGTTGGTGACACAACGAAAATATGCACTAAAATCACAAAAAAGTGACTTTGAACACAAACTGCGCAACTGTTCGCTTCCGTGTTAAAAGCTAGGAGGTTTCTTCCACTGTGTTGAGAAATGATGAAATAAAAGAGTAAATCTGAATATCACGGTTGCATTTAAAATTGAACCTCGGTTTGGAATAACCGCGCCAACGAGGGCCACACATACACGCTTAACATGAAATCACAAACCACAAATACAATTGAATAACCCGGACAGGTTGAATAATCCGGACAGGACATATTTAATATTGCAAAATCAGAGCAATAAGTAAACCCTTGGACAGAGACAGGATGCCACACAAAAGTCAGGCTCATAGTTAACTCGTGGGGCCACGTGGTTCGCGGGAACACAATTTCTACATACCGTGGCCAAATTTTAGGAACATTAAACCACGCAGCCGCGAACAATTAACATTTTACAGAGGACACATTAGAACAGAGGAAGGGAATTGGCAGAGGGCCAGCAAACTCTAATATTAACCTACGCGGATGGTTTCCAACGGACGTATAATAATGAAACAAAGAACATTCACAAAGAGGCAAAAATTATCAAGATTCGGAAAAGACTAGAACGTATACAAACGCAGTCGCAGGCACGCAAACATTCACACTGAACCGAGAGCGCTCTTCCTACGTGAGATCTCTTCAACATATGCAACACCTTTGTGCTACGTTCTTCTTACGGACCAAAATCTGCATTAGGAATCAAACTGAAAGTCTGCAAAAGCTGTGCACTCCTTTCTGCGACCTAGCAAAACAATCATTATAAGACAACACGCGAGGCCTGAATCTGTGCAAGGTGCAAGTTCAGTGAGACTGAATTACAAAAAGCACCCCTCTCGCTAAAAGACAAAGCGCCACGCCGTCAAATCAACTCACCCTTCTTCTAAGAGGCCTCGGCTGCAGACCCTTGGAGAGCTGGAAGCAGACTGCCCATCTCACGCTAAAACTTCTCCCATACAACCCTGTGGCCAGGAAAACCCAGAGATGAGGCTTCCGCCAACAACCTAACACTAGTAGTCTAACTTTCACACAAATGGAACGAACCTCTTTGCCTACCTGAAAAATATAAGGGTTGGCCATTCTATAAGACTACCGCTGATTCTCTGCAGCAGATTAACCCACTGTACAGCGAAATGAAACACACCCACATTCATTCAGTCACGCCTGCCAGAGAGTTTTGGAATAGGAGGACAAGGGATTAACATTTTATGGAATCATAGTTGTGGGTTGGGTTACATATAAAAACATGGAACACTTATAATGGCGCTATTGACACATCTGAAAAGAACCAACATAACAACCGTATGACGCTTGAAAAATCGTAGAAAGAAATAGGCTACGGTTAGATTGAATTATAGCTCAGTCTTCTCTGGTACGATGTTTAGCAACGAAAACACCCGTATTGTTGTGTAGGGTGCAAAGTGCACTGGAAAGCAAATTAAATGAAACAGTCCATATTTCCACTATGAGGGAGCAGTCTAGGGCGACTGTGTCACCTGTAAACATTGCAGTACTTGTGCTGTGTGTTGTTACGAGAGTTGTATTGCTTCAGGATGGATCAGAGAACAATAATGTACGATCAGAGGCTCCGTACATAGAACAAGGACTGTGACAGATGAACATCGCAGCGAATGTCGTTGTGAGTCAAAGTGATGTTTCTAGAATCTAGATAAAGTTTCTAGCGACAGGTTCAGTTGAGGATCGTCACAGAAATTGTAAGGTATCAGGCAAATCCAACACCTTCCATGAAAACCCTGACATGATAAGCAAATCCAGTAGTATGTCACATAGCTCCGAATAAATCCTGACATTAAATTAACCAAAGTAATACGAGTAACGAGTGAGCAAATGGAATACCACAGACTAACACAAGAATGCCTAAATGCATGTCATACCTTCCCACCGTGAGACAGACGCAGTTCCGAGGGGAGAAACGAGAACAGAAGCCAAGAGCAGAACCGTGTTAAGCTAGAAGGTCTTACGATAAGGGACGGACACCCACGTGGCCAGCTAACGGACAGGACCCCCCCCCTCCCCCCAGCCCATGTTAAAAGCTAGAGCCCTCCAGAAGAACAGTATAGATCTTACGATAACACTAAAAGGACCACACCAGCCGCAAGTTTTAGCGTGAGACTTTTTCGCGTCTCTGCAAACTTTGAAAACTTTGAAAACACTACCCCACCACGAAAAGTATAACGTTTCTCATTGGATAGACAGAATTTTTGTAGGCGGAGCTTAAGGTTAACATTGAGACCTTGATTGGTCAGATGAAAACATAGCCAGATAGTTTTTTTAAACCAACTTCGGTAAATTGTAGTAAGGAGAAGTTAGGGAGGAGTTGCTTCCGAGACGGGGAAGATGGAGTTGTGCCGCCAGCTGCCACCCTGAAGCTGCCTAACCAACGACAAGGTAATGAACGCACGCAATGCCACATAACTTCACATAAAGCTTCACTCAGAACTGCAGAAGTTTCATCTGTTACACCCCCGTTTTGCGTAATACTAGTGTCGATCGTTAATTAAAGCTCATGGTATTCACATTTGCTACGTAAGTGAAAATCTGAAACGTGATGACTTTTCTGTTATATACTTATTAAGAGGCCACATCAGCCACTGTAATTTACGACAAGTTTGATAAGTAATTAAAGATAATTGAGGGTCACTGTAAACCATTTTGATAGTTTTCTCTTTTGTGAAACTTAATTTAAGCCTAGATTATAGATGTAATATGGCATAGTTCATCCTTCGATCGATTGTAGAACTTGGAAACCCATTCAGGGAATATTCGTTCACATTTTTGTTGAACGCAGTTGGTTTTTACCATCCTGTATTAAAACATTTCCTTTTATCAATAGTGCAATTTATAAACAATGTTTTATGAGTAGAATAAAATTTCCAATGGTAAACTTAACTGCTTTTTCGACGTTATTTTACCAGATAACTAAAAATAGGAAAGCCTTGAACCCCTTCCACTAAATTTAGTTAGTATTAAGATTCTTTTACAGGGAGTGCAGTGGAGCTGACGCTGAAATCATTAGGTATTTGGTTATATCATCGCTAGTCTCACTGAACTTTTCTGAACTCTACATGTTATGTGTGGTCTGGCGCCTCCTTACCAGCAACAGGTCCCAGGTTCAAACTAGTCAATTACCTAAAAAAAAAACACGCTCAGAGCGTCGTTGCGCGATAGTGGTAGGGAGACACGACACAGAACAACAGAAACCACGCAGAATGTTAGAAAATGGCCGTGGAAGAGAAACAACAGGTGTGGGGGACCGGTATCTACTCATAAAGCAAGCAGAAATCCTCAACACAATGCTACGCGTCCAAACAACTACAGGAGTGTAGGTCTCAACACAAATAGGCTCCATGAGCAGTGATTACGTGCCACAAGACCTCTCATTGCCCCTCCTGTAAATCTGGTGCGAAGAGGAGCTTTTGTCACATCGATACGAAACAAATCTTTGTGTACTAGGTAGCAGTGAGGCACAACATTCTCTCCTGACGAGCCCTGCATCTGTTTGCACCCTGGAATTACTGATATCTGTGTGCAGAGGCAGCGAGGACAACGCTTACACTCGAACTGTATCGTAGACTGCCGCCCTTATCGAGGCGGTTCAGCCGCGTTTTGGGGTGGAATCATGTATGAGGTGCAGGACACTCCTTGTGACGACACATGGGACAATGAAGTACTGGGACAACATCTTTGCACCCTTCGTGGCTCCATTTGGTGAACAAACTGGTGCAGGATTCACGCTGATGGACGAGGGGCATGCTACAATCTTCATAATCTTGTGACACTTTGCTAGTGGAGCACATAATCAGTCTGATGGAATTGCATCAATATTCTCAAGATCTCAACTGCATTGAGAATGGGTGGGCAATGATGAAACGAGCGGTTTGCAATTGTCATGTCCCATCAGATACCTTACAGGGCATCATAGGGGCTGCTGTGGAGGAATGGGCCAATATCCAACAGAATTATGTGGACAATATGAGTATGGTAAGGGGCACGCCTTATTACATTCAAAAGTGTTTCTATTCGAGGAGGGACAACTGGATCATGTATAATATGTTATACAAGATGAAGAGAAAGAAGAAATGGTGAGAAGAAGAGAGTGAGAAGAAACAGTAGTGTTCGCTGAGGAATATCTTGACTGTTCCTTTTCTGTGTTTATCAAGTGGAAATGTAATTGTCTTATTTATTTTTGTTTCTTGTGGCCCATTATGTCGAGTATTGGCGACATTCAATATGCATTGTTTCTTTAGACTTCTGTATCCTTCATGGTCTTTTCGCGGGATGTGTGCAGGTGGACGCAATACAGGATGGTTATAATTAAATTTTCGCTACTAGAGCCAGTGTAGATGGTGAATTGTTCACCGTGTGGGTACCCAGCTTTATAGGAATGATGTTCAGACCACGCGCAGCAGAATTTGCTTTCTTAGTAGTGTTAACATCATGACTTGTCGTTAGGCACCTTTACTGGTACGGCGACTTAGGACTCAAACATAAGCATCAGTGTACATTACAGTTGCAGATAGTCAACGTAGGTCTGGACAAGATGAACTGCTCTTCACGAGTATCGCCGCATTAAACGAATACGAAGAGGTCCTCTCTCCGCTCTGGGATTAAAGAACATGATTCGGAAGTTCGAATTAACTGGCAATTTGGAAACTGCTCCTGGGGTAGGCACACGGCAATTACACCACATATTGTTGAAGAAGTTACAGTTGCCATGGTGAGAACGCTGGACTAATATTCGATCTAATTCCTTGATTCACCTTTCGAAATGTGCTGTGAACAACTGTGGATCGGTATCTACAGTGCCATTCCAAGCTGTCGTGGATATAGATGATCGTCACCTTGAGTAAAGTTCGTGAGCTGAAACGTAAACATGGCACAAGAAATATTATCCTCTCATGTGGATATTAAAATGTGTTTCTCTCAATGGTTTATTCGTTATTTCTCTTCCACATGTCATTACAAACGTTAACACAAATTTTCATTGGCCTACGATCAGTCATTTTCCACGGGAGCCCTCACAAGTAACTAAAGTTTAATTATAACCACCCTAGATATTGGTTCAATCTTCTAGAAAATTTTAGCGGTATAGCACACTGTTATAAGGAGTGGTCAGAAACAGTCTGAAAAGCTTGTAAGGGTGTTGCAGAGGAGGTTGTGGTGAGAAATGATTCTTTAGAATGAAATTCGACACGTTGCACCATTTCCTAGTTCATTACCGTTGAAGTTAGCCAATCAGGCCGTTGCGAGCGCAAATTCCAACAGTTCGCCAGATACAATTAGTGTCAGTTTTTCTCATAGCGTAGATGATAGCGCACGAGAAGGCTCAGCCTTTGCCTATGGTTCGATCTCTTGTTTGGTTTTAGGAAAGCAAATGTAGGACTCATTTGACGCCATTATCTCTGGCGGGTCGCTTGAATTTGTTATCGCAACGCTCTGGTTGTCTGTCCTCAATGCTAATTAACTCTGACACTGCACAACGAATTAATTTTTTTCTTAACAAGTATTTTTTCAGCGCAACCTGCCCTGTGACATCCTTAGAAGCTTTTCAGACTCTTTCTGACCCCCCTGTACACATAGCTTCGCTTGTAGCGTCTGCGACTCGAGTTCAATGAGCAACGCCCGTACACTTTCGTTTTTACTAAAAGAACCTGGAACGAAATTTGATGCTCTTCTTTGGATCTTCTGTGTTTCCTCTATCAATCCTATCTGGCACGTATCCCAGACTGGCGAGCAGTATTCAAGTACCGGTCGAACAAGGGTCTCGTCAACTACCACCGTTTTGGGTGGCCTACACTTCCTGAGAATTCTTCAAACGAACCGCAGCCTAAGATCTGCCTTTCCTTTTGGGGTGGACGTCTCACTTTAAATTTCCCCGTGCTCACACTCCCAAAAATTTAGTGAATGTTGCTTGCAGTGATTTCTGAACAATCAGTGGTGTAATCGTGAGAGGCGTTGCTCATTGTCGCAACTGGTTTCGATCCTCCGTAGGTATTCGCGTTACGCTACAATTTTCTTGCGTTGCGACTTCTGTACACTCTTTAGCATCATCTGCGAACAGCCTTATGGAGCTTCCGACATTGTCCAATAGGTCATTTATATACAGTGTGAATATTAATGGTCCTATATTGTAAGACTGGATGTCATGAACTGATATATATATATATATATATATATATATATATATATATATATATATATATAATGACTTTTGAACACTATTAAGGTAAATGCATTGTTTGTTCTCTATCAAATTACCTTTGTATTTGAAGATTTCTTTCCGTTGCTATTTGTATGTAATTTTTCAATCCAGACACAAAGATTGTAAATACTGAATTTGCCAATAACATATGTTGTTGTTGTTGTCTTCAGTCCTGAGACTGGTTTCATGCAGCTCTCCATGCTACTCTATCCTGTGCAAGCTGCTTCATCTCCCAGTACCTACTACAACCTACATCCTTCTGAATCTGCTTAGTGTACTCATCTCTCGGTCTCCCTCTACGATTTTTACCCTCCACACTGCCCTCCAATGCTAAATTTGTGATCCCTTGATGCCTCAAAACATGTCCTACCAACCGATCCCTTCTTCTAGTCAAGTTGTGCCACAAACTTCTCTTCTCCCCAATCCTATTCAATACCTCCTCATTAGTTACGTGATCTATCCACCTTATCTTCAGTATTCTTCTGTAGCACCACATTTCGAAAGCTTCTATTCTCTTCTTGTCCAAACTAGTTATCGTCCATGTTTCACTTCCATACATGGCTACACTCCAAACAAATATTTTCAGAAATGACTTCCTGACACTTAAATCTATATTCGATGTTAACAAATTTCTCTTCTTCAGAAACGCTTTCCTTGCCATTGCCAGTCTACATTTTATATCCTCTCTACTTCGACCATCATCAGTTATTTTACTTCCTAAATAGCAAAACTCCTTTACTACTTTAAGTGTCTCATTTCCTAATCTAATTCCCTCAGCATCACCCGATTTAATTTGACTACATTCCATTATCCTCGTTTTGCTTTTGTTGATGTTCATCTTATACCCTCCTTTCAAGACACTGTCCATTCCGTTCAACTGCTCTTCCAAATCCTTTGCCGTCTCTGACAGAATTACAATGTCATCGGCGAACCTCAAAGTTTTTACTTCTTCTCCATGAATTTTAATACCTCCTCCAAATTTTTCTTTTGTTTCCTTTACTGCTTGCTCAATATACAGATTGAATAACATCGGGGAGAGGCTACAACCCTGTCTCACTCCTTTCCCAACCACTGCTTCCCTTTCCTGCCCCTCGACTCTTATGACTGCCATCTGGTTTCTGTACAAATTGTAAATAGCCTTTCGCTCCCTGTATTTTACCCCTGCTACCTTTAGAATTTGAAAAAGAGTATTCCAGTCAACATTGTCAAAAGCTTTCTCTAAGTCTACAAATGCTAGAAACGTAGGTTTGCCTTTTCTTAATCTTTCTTCTAAGATAAGTCGTAAGGTCAGTATTGCCCCACGTGTTCCAACATTTCGACGGAATCCAAACTGATCCTCCCCGAGGTCCGCATCTACCAGTTTTTCCATTCGTCTGTAAAGAATTCGCGTTAGTATTTTGCAGCTGTGACTTATTAAACTGATAGTTCGGTAATTTTCACATCTGTCAGCACCTGCTTTCTTTGGGATTGGAATTATTATATTCTTCTTGAAGTCTGAGGGTATTTCGCCTGTCTCATACATCTTGCTCACCAGCTGGTAGAGTTTTGTCATGACTGGCTCTCCCAAGACCGTCAGTAGTTCTAATGGAATGTTGTCTACTCCGGGGGCCTTGTTTCGGCACAGGTCTTTCAGTGCTCTGTCAAACTCTTCACGCAGTATCGTATCTCCCATTTCGTCTTCATCTACATCCTCTTCCATTTCCATAATATTGTCCTCAAGTACATCACCCTTGTATAAACCTTCTATATACCCTTCCACCTTTCTGCCTTCCCTTCTTTGCTTAGAACTGGGTTGCCATCTGAGCTCTTGATATTCATACACGTGGTTCTCTTCTCTCCAAAGGTCTCTTTAATTTTCCTGTAGGCAGTATCTATCTTACCCCTAGTGAGATAAGCTTCTACATCCTTACATTTGTCCTCTAGCCATCCCTGTTTAGCCATTTTGCACTTCCTTTCGATCTCATTTTTGAGACCTTTGTATTCCTTTTTGCCTGCTTCATTTACTGCATTTTTCATCAATTAAATTCAATATTTCTTCTGTTACCCAACGATTTCTAGCAGCCCTCGTCTTTTTACCTACTTTATCCTCTGCTGCCTTCACTACTTCATCCCTCAGAGCTACCCATTCTTCTTCTACTGTATTTCTTTCCCCTATTCCTGTCAATTGTTCCCTTATGCTCTCCCTGAAACTCTGTACAACCTCTGGTTCTTTCAGTTTATCCAGGTCCCATCTCCTTAATTTCCAACATTTTTGCAGTTTCTTCAGTTTTAATCTACAGGTCATAACCAATAGATTGTGGTCAGAGTCCACATCTGCCCCTGGAAATGTCTTACAACTTAAAACCTGGTTCCTAAATCTCTGTCTTACCATTATATAATCTATCTGATACCTTTTAGTATCTCCAGGGTTCTTCCACGTATACAACCTTCTTTCATGATTCTTAAACCAAGTGTTACCTATGATTAAGTTGTGCTCTGTACAAAATTCTACTAGGCGGCTTCCTCTTTCATTTCTTAGCCCCAATCCATATTCACCTACTATGTTTCCTTCTCTCCCTTTTCCTACACTCGAATTCCAGTCACCCATTACTATTAAATTTTCATCTCCCTTCACGATCTGAATAATTTCTTTTATTTCATCGTACATTTCTTCAATTTCTTCATCATTTGCAGAGCTAGTTGGCATATAAACTTGTACTACTGTAGTAGATGTGGGCTTCGTATCTATCTTGGCCACAATAATGCGTTCACTATGTTGTTTGTAGTAGCTTACCCGCATTCCTATTTTCCTATTCATTATTAAACATACTCCTGCATTACCCCTATTTGATTTTGTGTTTATAACCCTGTAGTCACCTGACCAGAAGTCTTGTTCCTCCTGCCACCGAACTTCACTAATTCCCACTATATCTAACTTTAACCTATCCATTTCCCTTTTTAAATTTTCTAACCTACCAGCCCGATTAAGGGATCTGACATTCCACGCTCCGATCCGTAGAACGCCAGTTTTCTTTCTCCTGATACCGACATCCTCCTGAGTAGTCCCCGCCCGGAGATCCGAATGGGGGACTATTTTACCTCCGGAATATTTTACCCAAGAGGATGCCATCATCATTTAATCATACAGTAAAGCTGCATGTCCTCGGGAAAAATTACGGCTGTAGTTTCCCCTTGCTTTCAGCCGTTCGCAGTACCAGCACAGCAAGGCCGTTTTGGTTAATGTTACAAGGCCAGATCAGTCAATCATCCTGACTGTTGCCCCTGCAACTACTGAAAAGGCTGCTGCCCCTCTTCAGGAACCACACGTTTGTCTGGCCTCTCAACAGATACCCCTCCGTTGTGGTTGCACCTACGGTACGGCCATCTGTATCGCTGAGGCACGCAAGCGTCCCCACCAACGGCAAGGTCCATGGTTCATGGGGGGCAATAACATATAAGAGTTGAAAAAACCTTGTCCAACCATCGATGGAGGGCAACAGGCAGATTAAATATTACTAGATTCCCAGAAAGCGTTTGACACGATGACGCACGGCAGGCTGTTGACGAAGCTCCGAGAATATGGATTAGATTCCCTGTTACGTGTGTGGCTCGAGGACTTTTTAAGTAATAGAACCCAGAACGTTTTCATCGATGACGAGTGTTCATCAGAGACAAGGGTACTACGATAAGACCGCTATTGTCCTCTATATACATAAATTATTTGACAGACAGTCTGAACAGCCGTGGTGTACGGGAAGGTGTAGAAGTTGACTGAGTGCAGGAGGATACAAGATGACTCAGACAAAATTTCTAGTTGGTGTGTGATGTATGGCAGCTTGCTCCAAATGTAGAAAAATGTAAGTTAATGCCGATTAGTAGGAAAAAAAATCCCATGACAGTCGAATACAGCATTACTAGAGTACTGCTTGACACAGTCACGTGTATTAACTATCTAGGCGGAATGTTACAAAGCGATATGAAATGGAATGAGCGCATCAGATTGGTACTAGGGAAGGCGAATGATCGGCTTCGTTTTGTTGAGAAAGTTTTGAGAAAGTGTAGCTCATCTTTGAAGCAGATGGCATGTGGTACGTTAGTACGACCAATTCTTGAGTACTGCTCGAGTGTTTGGGTTTCACACCAGATTAGATGGCCAGCTTCTGTGGCCGCGCGGTTCTAGGCGCTTCAGTCCGGAACCGCTCTGCTGCTACGGTCGCAGGTTCGAATCCTGCCTCAGGCATGGATGTGTGTGATGTCTTTAGGTTAGCTAGGTTTAAGTAGTTCTAAGTCTATGGGACTGATGACCTCAGATGTTAAGTCCCATAGTGCTTAGAGCCCTTTGAACCAGATCAGATGAAAGCAAGACATCGAAGGAATTCATAGACATTCTGATAAATTTGTTACCGGTAGGTTCGATCACTACGCAAGTATTACGGAGAAGCTTTTTGAACTCAAATGAAAATCTCTGGAGTCCGCACCACGTGGTCGTGTGGTAGCGTTCTCGCTTCCCACGCCCGGGTTCCCGGGTTCGATTCCCGTCGGGATCAGGGATTTTCTCTGCCTCGTGATCACTGGGTGTTGTGTGATGTCCTTAGGTTAGCTAGGTTTAAGTAGTTCTAAGTTCTAGGGGACTGATGACCATAGCTGTTAAGTCCCATAGTGCTCAGAGCCAGCCAGCCAAAATCTCTGGAGGGACCACGAAGCTAGGCACTGCTGCGGAAAGACTAGTAAGCAGCAATGGCTGACAATGGAAGACTGACGACACAGCAACGATAGGCAATTGTGTTACTTTTTCATGAAACGAAAAGCCTTGTTGTGACTCAGAGGCGTTTCCGACAACAGTTTAACGCACGATGGGTCCCTTGCATGAAGACCATCGACAGGTTGTACGATAAATTTGTACAGGAAGGAACAGTATTGGAAGCGAAGCCACCTCGGCCTAAGCCTGTTTGTTCGCCGGAGAATATTGAAGCGGTACGAGTTGCTGTACAGAAAAGTCCAGGGAAATCGTGTAGAAAGGCAGCAGTACAACAGGGAATATCCAGACGCTCCATTCAACGCATTCTTAAAAGTGACCTCCATACGCACCCATACAGGATGACCTGTGCACAGAAGCTCACTGAAGAACACAAGCAGCAGAGACTACTGTTTTCTTATTGGGCGGAGGATAGGGAAGAAACCCCCAACAACGTTTGGTTTTCAGACGAGACGCATTTTCATTTAGACGGTGTGGTTAACAAACGAAATGTACGCTTCTGGGCCACTGAAAACCCACAAGTACTTCATGAACAACAACATTATGCTCCGAGGATTACAGCGTGGGTAGCAATTTCCAGTCACGGACTTATTGGAGCTTTTTTCTTTGAAGAAACTGTGAACAGCGAGCGTTATTTGAGCATGCTTTGCAATAGCTTCATTCCACGGCTTCTTGCTATTGTCATGCCCTTCAAAACGCAGTGGTTCATGCAAGGTGGAGCAAGGCCACATACTGCAAACACTGTGTTGGAGTTTTTACACGAGCATTTCGACATGCGGATCATTTCACTCAGATTTCCAGGTCGCTTCAATGACGGACAAAATTGGCCCCCCAATAGTGCAGACCTCAATCCATGTGACTTTTTTCTTTGGGGGTACCTAAAGGAAAAAATTTTCCCGGAACGTCCACGTGATTATAGGAGCTCAGAAGACTTATTCTTCAAGCTTGCAGTGAAATTACGGAAGACATGTGCCGTAGGGTAATCACTAACTTCAGTGTTCGTTTGAAGGAAGTTAGGAAACGAAATGGTGGACATATTGAGCATGTGCTGAATTAGAACAAATCTCCATGGACGGCTCTTCATTGTCCCCTTCAGATTGTACTGACAATAAAGTCTAGAGTCAAAAACAAAATGGTAACACATTTCGTGCGCCACCCTGTAACTGAAGAAAACTTAATGAGACTGACACGTGATTTTTTGTTTAGCGAATAAGTAACTTTTCTCGAAAGAGAAGTTTATATGATAAAGCTGTAACCCCTTTTAAAATAAATGCAAGGCCATGACTGGATGACGACGCATCTTCAGTCCTCTTCAACTGTCTATGAGGAAAAAAGTAAGGATTTGAAATCATAAATTACAAGAAAACCCCTGCACTGACGGGAGCGAGGAGTTGAAATAAACTGTCTGGTATTTGCTGGTATCACTGTATTACCTGAAAACCCAGCAGACGCAAAAATAATGTAAATTTCTTGGACCACATGGTCAGTAGAGTAAGTATAAGTAATTAAATTTTTGACTGACGTAAAAAGGAAACCAATATTTTTAATAATTGGTAGTAGTATAATAAAACAGTTCCAAACGTTCAAATTTCAGAGACATAATTCAAGAAAAAGATCAAAACCATCTGATATAGATAAAAGTATATGCGAATTGGAAAGTATATATCGAATTATGAACAATAATTAAGCTATTTTTTTTAATTCTTCTTCTTCATGTATCAGGCAAATTGCCAGTTACGTTACTCTTTGTCTTTGTGCGGTCTTCTTACATCTCTTCTTCCTGTGCATATGTAATTGAGAGCATTTACCAGGGGACTTTCTCTACTCGTACGGTCTACACGTTCCATTTTCTCCTACTTTCCTAATTTTTTTCGTTTAGGTTTATTTTCCAAAATTTCCTCATTTCTTTGTGAGCTAACTTTGTACATTCTTCCACTCTTCTTAGAAACCTCATTTGCCGTGCCAGTGTTCCACTTCGTTGGCTTCTTGTCATCCATGTGTCACTTCCGTTAGTAAGGGTTCGTACTGTTAAGGTTTTATAAAATTTCAGCTGGATTTCGTCCTTGGTTTTATTCTGAAAACTTTCAAAGATCGTTATACATTGGGATGCAAGTTTATCTGATTTTTGGTGCATTTTATAGTTATGTCCGTGAGTGGTATCGCAACCTAGATCTCTAAAATGCTTAACTTGCTTCAAGATTTTATTATTCAACACTATTTTAGAACTTATGGTGGTATGCTCTGAAATGCCACCACATTCGTCTTATCTACAGCCAATGTTCGATTGTAACCTGAGGTTACCTGCTGCAACTTATAGTCCCCCATCTGAAGGTTATCTTCATTCTCTGCAATCGGAATCAGGGCATCTGCAAATAAAATTACATTTAGTCTAGTGTCAGGATCTAAATATACTCCTTTTTTATTCGGCTTTTTTCATTTACTGATCACTTCATTGAAGAGTGTCGGAGATAAATAGATATTCTTGTTGTAACTCTTTGTTTACGTTCATTTTCTTTGTGACTTTATTTTCTATATTTATAACAATTTCGGTGTATGTGTAAAGGGTTCTTAATATAATTTATGAGGTATGGTGGATAACGTTGTTCAGCCATTATTTATCCACAGCATTTCTCTGTTCACATTGTCAAATGCCTTTTCAAAATCTATAAAAACAAGACGGGTTTCCCTATTGAATTCTCGTCTCTTTTCTGTAACTTGTTGCAGAATAAAAACACTGTCAATAAGTGATCATCCAGTTCTAAAACCTGATTGTTATCAGATATTAGTTTTTCTATGATATTTTCAAGTCTTACATTCAGGAATTTGGTATATAATTGTAGGCTGAATCCAGGAGGCTTGTTATTTCTATAGTTACGCATTTATTTTTATTTTATGTCTAATAATGAAGAAAATTTGGTAAAAAAGTGTATATCGACAAATTAAAAACATACAGTTCAAAAAATAGTGAAATCAAAATGCCTCTAAGCAAGCGTTGACCTAACATTCAATTATGAATCAGAACAACCAGAAGAAATGAAATCTGGAAATGTGAGGAAACATTTAGGTTCAACAAGAAGCAAATCAGCCTGTAAATTGAGCTGCAATGAGGAAATACATTTCCACACGCGTAAACCACCGCACAGGATGATCAAATCGGATCAGTGCTGTTGACGAAAAGAGTACGTTTTCCGAGAGCTAATGAGTTAGAAAAAATGGAAAATATGCTCAGGGACCTGCTTCGTGTTGAATTTTCCTCTACGGCTTTCCTTTTAGATATTTGCAGTTCATTGAACGTAATTATTCGTGAAAGTCAATGCTAAACAGAAACTACGTGCCACCTACAGTCACTAGAAACATGCATGGTGTTTCAAAAAGATGCATCCAATTTCACGTAGAAGGTTGTTTGTACGTTGTTTGTAAGAGGTATACCCCTATAAAATCGATGATTTTTCCGAAAACAAAACATTTGTAGTCTTAGGCGTCAAATGGTCTTCACCTCAAACTCCTATCTTAATTTTTATATGGAGTGAGCACAGAATCCTATAACCCCTACCGCGTCTTCACATAGTCGTAGATGGTCACAGTGTATTAATACGGAATCATCGCAGAGGATAACTTTGAGGTAGTGTGACTTTTCTTTATCATTTGTTCCAGATTTTGTGTTTACACCATCTTTTTCATGACAGAGGGTTGTTCTCCTTCATGTAATGTGTTCAAATTTCCTTAACATTGCTGCCTTCATAACAGTAAATACACGTCGAACAGCATCCATCAATTCGTCGACTGTCTCGTAACGTGTGGAACCAATTCCCCATCATGCAGTGTCGCAAGATGGTAGAACAGGACTTCTGGGTGGCCACTCCAAAGGTGCTAGCAAACGGACGGAACCATGTCCAATCTATTTATCTGGAAATATGTCACTGGGATACTCCCTAATGCCAGTAGCATAATGGGCTGGTGCTTTATCCTGCTGGAGCCATAAACCACCGAGTAGTCCGCGATCTTGAAGATGTGGAATAAATCAGTCACGTAACATGGCGAGATACGCTGTGTGATTCACAGCACTGTCGAAGAAATATAGAGAACACTCGTCCGGGACGATAACTTTCCCCTTTGAAGACAGAGTTGTAATGACATCGACCTTTCGCCCACAAGCATGATGACGTTTTTGTATGTAATTATCACAAAATTCTTTTCCATACTAAGGTTTAGATGCCTTTAACTTTAGTGATCTTCCTTTTTTATTTATTTATTAACTTTTTAACTGTCGACAGACAAACACTGCAGCATGCAGTTACGTTTCCTGTCGTAGTACGTCACTGTGATACATGGGGGCAATGTGACTTTGTGATTACTCTGAAGAATGTGTTCCCGTGAAATCAGAAGAATGTTTTTGAAAGACCGTTGTATTCAGAAATAGATGATCACATATATTCGATCGTCTTCTCAAAATAAATGTCACGAAGCAAACCAGATACAAATTATTAAGAAAATAAGGTGAATTCATGTTTCATACGTCGTTTGCCCGATTGCTATCGAACTGATAGACAGCTAGTTAGTTTGGGATGCAAATGTCAGAGGCAACATGAGAGATAGAGCGCCCATTGATTGTGCAGGTCGCTTTAGTAAGGAATCATCACGCTGAAGAATATATGGACGTCGCTAGCTAAAATAGGCTTCAGAATATCAGAGTTAATGACACGTGTCAGGCTTTGGTATTATCAATCGGCGTATTACTCGCTATTCCAACATGTCCCACAGATTTCCTATGGGGCTCAAATCAGGTAATTTTGAGGGCCAGCCGACATGAACTTTTCTGTTGTCATTTTTATGTGCCTGGTTGAGCAATGGATTTTGGCGAGGTGATCGACTCCAGAAATTCATTGCCTGCAGTTCCTGTCGCAACGTTCTTTCTCTAACAGGTAGGAGTGGACCGTCATTCAATGCTTGCAGCAATTCCAGTCGGGTTTGGAAGCGATTTCGATTCAAAAGCAGGGAAACGGGTCTCCGATCCTTCTCAGTCAGGATTTATTCCTACCACTGTTCTGCCTCGTGGCTATCTGTGTTACACCAACGCATGTAGACACGTTGAACAGTCCGCAGCGGAACAGCAACAAATCCAGCAATTTCACACGCCGTATGGCCGTGGGCACGACCGAACACGATCGGCCCTTTTTGCTACTCTGTCACGTCCTTACATTTATCCACGTGTACGTACAACGTCCGCTTGAAACACAAATACCTCAGAGATGGCTATGCTCCCGCAGAGACTGTGCGCGTAGCTCAGCACGTGAGTCGATCGCTGCGCCATCTGTAAAGGCTTACCGATTCATCTGCGCGCGCGCACTGGGGTGACCAATATTTCGCCCGGTGAGGTTATTAGACTGTCACGCTTTTCATTTGTCTTGGGCGGCCATGAGCTCAGGGACTAGTGGCTGGAGTTACGGCGTCTACGAGGGAAGTTATATCAGTATTAATCAATGGAGCACTTTTTTTTCTGAAACCAAGTTGGCTTTATTCAGGTTTCCAATACTCCACTCTTCTGGTTACAAAACCATACTTTTCAAGCTGCATTTCTGGAGGGCCTATATTCCAGCATTGCTAGCACTCTACTGGTCGATTTCGGAGCCAACGCCTTGCTGTATCAGTAACATCCCCATCATCCATGTACTGCTTTCCGCGGAGTGCATCCTTTATTGGGCCAGAGAGTTGAAAGTTGGAAGGTGCAAGATCCGGGTAGAAAGGTGAATGACCAGGAACGATCCTATAAGGTTTTGTGAGCTCCTCTAGCGTCCGCAGACTTGTGTGACGCATTTAGTTGTCACAGGGAAGGAGAAGCTCTTTTGAATTTTTGTTTGAAGTCGTTCTTTCAACTTCCTGAAGGTAGCGCAATACACTCCAGAGTTGACTGAATTTTCTCATATTGAAAGAAACTGTTTAAAACCGCTCAACAGCCAAGGTCGAATAAAATATTTTTATTTAAGATAACTCGTTTCAACATACTATGCTGTCATCTACAGGTCTTTAAATCTTCTGTCGTAAAACATGTTCATTTGTCGCCGACCTCAAGCACAAGATGTCAAGTGGATAAAAATAGCACATTACAAATGGTTATTGACAAACCCTTTATAATGTACCGTTTTTATCCGCTTGAAATACTGTGCTTGAGGTAGGCGTAGAACGAACATGTTGCACAACAAAAATTTTAAGACCTGAAGATGACAGCATAATCTTTTGAAGCCGGCTGGTTGCCTTAAATAAAAAGTGTTTTAAGCGATCTTGGTTGTTGAATGGTTTTTAACTTCAGAGTTGATCGTTGCGCCATGAGGAACGACATAAAACAGATTAACCCCTTCATAGTCTCAGAAGAACGTCACCATGACTTTTGTGCGGTCTTGAACTTTTTTTCTGAGGAGACGTGATGTGGAGCCACTCCGTGGATTGAAGTTTTGTTTCCGTTTCGAAGTGACGAACCCATGTTTCATAGCCTGTTGGATGTTCGACGAAAATGGTCACGGTCAGCTTCGTAATGCACAAACAACTCCAAACAGATGGTCCTCCGTTGCTCTTCATGGTCTTGTGCTAGGCGGCGAGGATTCCAGTGGCCATACACCTCCTGAGCTGTGGGGTTGATCTAGCGCAACGGATTAATCTGAGATGTACCCTTCACCCTGTGGCTCCTGCAAGATGCAATTTCCTCCCCCACACTACTACTGAAGTCAGACAGACGCTCCTAACGTTCTAAAGAGAAATGCCTGAAAAACTTTCAGCAAAAAATATCTTCTGGAGTTGTCCACTGTAAGGACATGACACAAAATTTCAAAAAATTTTTTACGTAGCTAGTGGGATACTTGGGTACTGGAGTAGTGTAAGAAAAACATGAAACAAACGAAAGTTATTATTTATTTTGCAAAATTCTGAGAAATCACAATGGCACTTTTAGTTATGAATTGAACAAGTTATATCCTGGTTCTTTTTGGAATGTGAAGTTACCTCTCAAGGATAGGATTCGCTAATGAAATTTCTATACAAAGTTTAAGATGCTTGTTGCCTTGGCAGAATGGCTGAGAGGCACACCTACTCAACTTCAATAATTATCCGTTATAATGTTGCTAGGTACGGTCGAGGTTGTCGCATGTGAAATGCAGTGAAGTGTACTGTTGTGGAGGAAATAGGGGGTTCTCAATAGCTGTAGCACACAATACCATAAGCTGCAATGACTTCTGTCTGCGTCGCTCGCTGCTGACAAATAAGATAACTCTCGTTCTATCTGGATTGACCTTCGCCAATCAAACTCTCCCTATGCCTTGATGAAGTCAAGGATATCTATTCGCCCGTAGTCTAACTGTTGGCATGGTATAATGGTCAGATAACCAGTCCACCACGATGACACTCAAAATTCGCTCGCAGGCGTTTAACTATAACTCTGTCCGTTCACACTGCACAATAAGTGTGTCAGCCAACACAGTGAACAAAGCTTAATCGCAAGGACTCAGTATAGAGTCGCCCTTCGATTCGCTCTCGACAGAGGTGCTCTCCCAGTGAAGTACTGAGGAGAGACTTGTTCCACGCTCTTTCGAGTACACGTATGAGCGCGACAACGGAATGGCCCCTCTCCACACCAGGGGTATATCTTTCAGCCTCTTCCATTATTCCTTCGGCTCAAGGCGTCAGAAATATCGTCTGCCAATCAGCATTGCACTTATAAAACGGAAGAATGTCGTTTCGTTTAAGGCGACCAGTCCGGAAACCTATAGCTTCGGCGTTTGGCGTTTGCTGTCTCCCTGTGAAAATATCTGAAACTGCGTGCTATGTGTAAAGAATGCGTAGGCTGGCCGCTCCCACACAATGTAGCGGAATTTGCTTTTAAGCCGAACACGGGGTTGTTCCCCCCTTTCACTCGGGCCCACGCTGTCTTCTACGGGCGGTCACCGGCCGACATGTGCTGGGTCATCCTTTGAAGGGCCTGGCGTCCCGCTGTGCGGCCTCTCTCCCAAACTAAAAGCCTCTGTGACCGTTGTATCTGGAATGTATATGTGCACTCCAGCCTCGAGTATTTCAACCACGGTGCGCTCACTTGTCAATTGCATATCGTTTACATGAATTCATACAACACTGACTTTGTCTTATCGAGTTTGGGTTTGAATGTAGCGTCTTGATGTGCGGAATATGATTGTGAGGGCGGAACATGTAGGGAATGAAGGGTAGGAGACTGCGACGTCTTATAACCTATGAGTACCAAACTAATGGATGAGTGTGTCAGAGCTACTAACAGCGACGTCCAGTTGGGCAGCGAGATGTTTCATTGTGATCCGTAGATCACCTCGAGTGAGAGTGTCGGCATGTTCCAAACACTGCAGGAATCATGGCTGTGTGCGGCCGGAAAACGGGAGATGGGACGAGTATGTTCGATCTTGTTGCGACTTTTACAGACGCCTCACTCAACTACTCAACGTGCATCTGTTCACTGCCGAGTCCCCCTAGACATTCTGCAAGCTCCCATGAATATCTACAATGATGTGGTTTTCCGCCAAAAGTAACGCAATAACAGCTCACTCCTTGGAACACCCCTCGTTATAGGCGCCGTTTTGAGGGCTACCTGTAGCGTCGCTACGTATCGGAATATCTTGAAACTATAGAGGCTGAAAAAGGACTGTTGCACGATTTTCCACAAAAAAATTTCTCAATTTTTTAGTCGAAATTGGCCAAGAAAAATACTGTGTAAAATTACTTATCGAATGAGCATCGTAGATTGCGGAGCCCCGGTTCTAGACCGAATAGGTTGGGGATTTTTCTCTGCTCGGGACTGTATTTGTTGTTGTCCTGCTCATTTATTCCTTTATCAGATATTCAAGTCACCGGTAAGACGTCTAATAGAAATTCTTGCACCTGGCGGTCTAACGACTCAAGTCGGGGTCTTCCTGCCCCTAAAGCCTTATGATCATTCATATGTGTCCTGGGCGATATGAACATGAGAAATAAGTCATTAAGCATATGTTCCTCAGTGACATGGAAGTCTTACCGCAAATTCCGTATGAACACATCGGATAAATGACAGCACACGTACCAGGAAGTGGTAACAAGAGACTCTGTCAATGATAACGTGTGAGAAAGAGACTCCACAAGTTTCTTCTGATATGTCATATCCGGCTGAACACACTGATTGGCTGTGAGATCCCGTACAGCTACTAACGCTACTTTTCCCGAGCATTTCCATATAGCCCCATACATTCTGTTCGAGGTGCGATGAGGTTCATGAAACGAGGAACGTCTGCGTGCAGCTCTGTGAATGCGACAGTTGTCATCTTGGAAAATGGAAGTGTCCACTACATGCTCTTCTAGAATGAGTAGAAAAAAAGGGCAACATCACGGAAGTTAAAAGCCCCATTGGGTCATCGGTCAACTCAACGCCTCCCATCATTTGAAAAAGGGGCAAAATCGCTACTCACTCGACCACGCCTCCAGTCACACAAACGGTACAAGTCTTTCTATTGGACGCCACTTCGGTGACTTGTGTGTCAGTTGTCCAGCAGCGGAAAGAGGACCTACAGTTTAAGATGGAATCCGAAACACATTCTGGCGACTCCCCACATCGTTGAGAGGTGAAGGCTATCTGAAAACGAAGACTGAGAAATCCGTAGACCGACCGAGATTTGATTCTGCGATCCCTGGTAGTCAAGCACGAGCATTACCGCTTTCAAGCACGTGCATTACCGCTTGTTTCCCCATTTTGTTCCTTACTGTTAGCGACATTTGGTCTGGTCGGACGTCATATGACACATTCTGAGTTCATCGTTGATACCTCTACTCAGTTTTTTAATTACAAAGGGCAGCCAGTCCTCTGACTGGAAACAATGAGATCCATGGCCAACAGTAGCCCACCGGACACTAATCGTAAACAGATACATAATCTATATGTTCTAATGAGAGCATTTGCGAATGTGAAATTACGTGACATATATTTATTTAACCTTATCAGATTTGGGCCATCGGAACAGGGATTGCACATACTGTGTTACGTTACCTACGAAAATAACAATTTTAGTATGACAGTTAGTATTAAAATTATTTGCGTGTCTGCCGTGGCGGTGTGCGGAAAATTTACTATGAGCAATTAAAATTGGAATTACTCGTACTACTGCAGATGGAGCCACTAATAGTGATAATAGGAATGCTAATAACAATAATAATAATAATAATGATAATAATGATAATAATAATAATAATAATAATGACAGTAATTATTTCGTAAATAAAATTAATGACAGTGGCAGATAACAGAAGAATTTATAGGTCTACCAAATAGATGTTTTCTGATACGGCGAATTTTGAGAAAAGGAAATTTAAGAAAACTACTTTCAGCTAAGAAAACTGCAACTTATGAAGATCAGGTTGGAAAGAGAGATGTGCAGGGGTAATTAGTGCATATGGGGACAATAATAAATTAGTTTTGTTTTAGTATATGTCTCATTACTTGTCCTCTGAAGGTGGAGATGTTATTTAGTTCTCTAATACACTGAAGAGCCAAAGAATCTGGTACGTCTGCCTAATATCGTGTAAGGCCCCTACGAGCACGCAGAAGTGCCGCAACACGGCATGGACTCGACTAATGAATGAAGTAGTATTGGAGGGAACTGACACCATGAATCCTACAGGGCTGTCCATAAATCCGTAAGAGTATGAGGGGGTTGGAGACCTCTTCTGAACAGAACGTTGAAAGCCATCACAGATATACTCAAAAATTTTCGTGTCTTGGGAGTTCGGTGGCCAGTGGAAGTGTTTAAATTCAGAAGAGTGTTCCTGGAGTCACTCTGAAGCAATTCTGGACGTGTGGGGTGCCTGCTGGAATCACCCAAGTCTGTCGGAATGCACAACGGACATGAATGGAAGCAGGTGATCATACAGGATGATTACGTACTTGTCACCTGCCAGAGTCGTATTTAGACGTATAAGGGGCCCCATATCACTCCACTACCTCACAAGCCCCATACCATTACAGAACCTCCACCAGCATGAATAATCCCCAGCTGACATGCATGGTCCGTGGATTCATGAGGATGTCTCCATACCCGTACACGTCCATCCGCTCGATACAATTTGAAACGAGACTCGTCCGACCAGGCAGCATGTTTCCGATCATCATCAGTCCAATGTCTGTGTCGATGGGCCTAGGCTAGGTGTAAGGCTTTGTGTCGTGCAGTTATCACGCGTACACGAGTGGGCCTTCGGCTCCGAAAGCCGATATCGATTATGTTTCATTGAATGGTTCGCACGCTGGCGCTTGCTGATGGCCCAGCATTGAAATCTGAACAATTTGTTGAAGTGTTGCACTTCTGTCAAGTTGTATGATTCTCGTCAGTCGTTGTTGGTCCCTGTCTTGGAGGATCTTTTTCCGGCCGCAGCAATCTCTGAGACTTGATGTTTTGTCGGATTCCTGATATTCACAGTACACTCGTGACATGGTCATACTGGAAAATCCTCACTTGATCGCTACCTCACACGTGCTGTGACCCATCGCTCGTGCGCCGACCATAAAGCCACATTCAGACTCGCTTAAATCTTGCTGACCTGCCATTGTAATAGCAGTAACCGATTTAATAACTGCGCCAGACACTTGTTGTCTTACACTGAAGCGCCAAAGAAACTGATATAGGCATGCGTATTCAGAAACAGAGATATATAAAACGGCAGAATGAGGCGCGGCAATCGGCACAATTGTCTGGCGCAGTTGTTAGATCGGTTTCTGCTGTTACAATAGCAGGTTATCAAGATTTAAGTGAGTTTGAACGTGGTGTTATAGTCAGCGCACGAGCGATGGGACGCAATATCTCCAAGGTAGTGCGTAAATGGGAATTTTCCCGTACGACCATTTCACGAGTATACTGTGGCTATCAGGAATCAGGTAAAATATCAAATCTCCGACATGGCTGCGGCCGGAAAAAGATCCAGCAAGAACGGGACCAACGATGACTGAAGAGAATCGTTCAACGTGACAGAAGTGGAACCATTCTGAAAATTCTTGAATATTTTAATGATGAGCCACCTCAACAAATGTCAGAGTGCGAATCATTCAACGAAATGTTATCGATATGGGCTTTAAGAGCCAAAGGCCCACTCGTGTATCCTTGATGACTGACTGACACAAAGATTTACGACTCTCTTGGGCTCGTCAACACCGACGTAGGACTGTTGATGCCTGGAAACGTTGCCTGTTCTCGGCAGTGACGTCATTTTCGGATCTTTATCCGAATTTCCTATTCAGTAAGCTTCTGAGACCTGTTACCGAAGGTCCTCCCGCCGATATTTCGACAAATGTACTGAGAGGACATAAGAAGTCAGCCTCATTCTGCCAACGGCCTTATCAAAGAGCGGAGGAGCAGATAGAGGTTCAGGGCACTCTCTTGTCCTAGGGGTGGGAAATTGCCCCTAAAGGCGGAAGAATCAGCAATGATCAACGACATGAGGATGCAGAAGGCAATGGAAACCACTGCATTAAAGACACGTAACGTGTATCCACAGGACATGTGGCCTGTAGTTGAAGTGTCATGAAGATCTCTCCATTGGCAAAAGATTCCGGAATAGTCCCCCATTCGGATCTCCAGGAGGGGACTGCCAAGGGGGAGGTTACCATGAGAAAAAGATTGAATAATCGACGAAAGGATAATGTTCTACGAGTCGGGGCGTGGAATGTCAGAAGCTTGAACGTGGTAGGGAAACTAGAAAATCTGAAAACGGAAATGCAAAAGCTCAATCTAGATATAGTAGGGGTCAGTGAAGAGAAGTGGAAGGAAGACAAGGATTTCTGGTCAGATGAGTATCGGGTAATATCAACAGCAGCAGAAAATGATATAACAGGTGTAGGATTCGTTGTGAATAGGAAGGTAGGGCAGAGGGTGTGTTACTGTGAACAGTTCAGTGACCGGGTTATTCTAATCAGAATCGACAGCAGACCAACACCGACAACGATAGTTCAGGTATACATGCCGACGTCGCAAGCTGAAGATGAACAGATAGAGAAAGTGTATGAGGATATTGAAAGGGTAATGCAGTATGTAAAGAGGGACGAAAATCTAATAGTCATGGACGACTGGAATGCAGTTGTAGGGGAAGGAGTAGAAGAAAAGGTTACAGGAGAATATGGGCTTGGGTCAAGGGATGAAAGAGGAGAAAGACTAATTGAGTTCTGTAACAAGTTTCAGCTTGTAATAGCGAATACCCTGTTCAAGAATCACAAGAGGAGGATTTCAATTAGATTACATCATGGTCAGACAGAGATTCCGAAATCAGATACTGGATTGTAAGGCGTACCCAGGAGCAGATATAGACTCAGATCACAATATAGTAGAGATGAAGAGTAGGCTGAAGTTCAAGACATTAGTCAGGAAGAATCAATACGCAAAGAAGTGGGATACGGAAGTTCTAAGGAATGACGAGATACGTTTGAAGTTCTCTAACGCTATAGATACAGCAATAAGGAATGGCGCAGTAGGCAGCACAGTTGAAGAGGAATGGACATCTCTAAAAAGGGCCATCACAGAAGTTGGGAAGGAAAACATAGGTACAAAGAAGGTAACTGCTAAGAAACCATGGGTAACAGAAGAAATACTTCAGTTGATTGATGAAAGAAGGAAGTACAAACATGTTGCGGGAAAATCAGGAGTACAGAAATTCAAGTCGCTGAGGAATGAAATAAACAGGAAGTGCAGGGAAGCTAAGACAAAATGGCTGCAGCAAAAATGTGAAGACATCGAAAAAGATATGATTGTCGGAAGGACAGACTCAGCATACAGGAAAGTCAAAACAACCTTTGGTGACATTAAAAGCAACGGTGGTAACATTAAGAGTGCAACGGGAATTCCACTGTTAAATGCAGAGGAGAGAGCAGATAGGTGGAAAGAATACATTGAAAGCCTCTATGAGGGTGAAGATTTGTCTGATGTGATAGAAGAAGAAACAGGAGTCGAGTTAGACGGGATAGGGGATCCAGTATTAGAATCGGAATTTAAAAGAGCTTTGGAGGACTTAAGCTCAAATGAGACAGAAGGGATGGATAACATTCCATCAGAATTTCTGAAATCATTACTGGAAGTGGCAACAAAACGGCTATTCACGTTGGTGTGTAGAATATATGAGTCTGGCGACATACCATCTGACTTTCGGAAAAGCATCATCCACACAATTCCGAAGACGGCAAGAGCTGACAAGTGTGAGAATTATCGCACAATCAGCTTAACAGCTTATGCATAGAAGCTGCTTACAAGAATAATATACAGAAGAATGGAAAAGAAAATTGAGAATGCGCTAGGTGACGATCAGTTTGGCTTTAGGAAACGTAAAAGGACCAGAGAGGCAATTCTGACGTTACCGCTAATAATGGAAGCAAGGCTAAAGAAAAATCAAGACACGTTCATAGGATTTGTCGACCTGGAAAAAGCGTTCAACAATATAAAATGGTGCAAGCTGTTCGAGATTCTGAAAAAAGTAGGGGTAAGCTATAGGGAGAGACGGGTCATATACAATATGTACAACAGCCAAGAGGGAATAATAAGAGTCGACGAACAAGAACGAAGTGCTCGTATTAAGAAGGGTGTAAGACAAGGCTGTAGCCTTTCGCCCCTATTCTTCAATTTGTACATCGAGGAAGCAATGATGGATATAAAAGAAAGGTTCAGGAGTGGAATTAAAATACAAGGTGAAAGGATATCAATTATACCATTCGCTGATGACATTGCTATCCTGAGTGAAAGGGAAGAAGAATTAAATGATCTGCTGAACGGAATGAACAGTCTAATGAGTACACAGTATGGTCTGAGAGTAAATCGGAGAAAGACGAAGGTAATGAGAAGTGGTAGAAATGAGAACAGCGAGAAACTTAAATTCAGGATTGATGGTCACGAAGTCAATGAAGTTAAGGAATTCTGCTACCTAGGCAGTAAAATAACCAATGACGGACGGAGCAAGGAGGACATCAAAAGCAGACTCGCTATGGCAAAAAAGGCTTTTCTGGCCGAGAGAAGTCTACTAATATCAAATACCGGCCTTAATTTGAGGAAGAAATTTCTGAGGATGTACGTCTGGAGTACAGCAATGTATAGTAGTGAAACATGGACTGTGGGAAAACCGGAACAGAAGAGAATCGAAGCATTTGAGATGTGGTGCTATAGACGAATGTTGAAAATTAGGTGGACTGATAAGGTAAGGAATGAGGAGGTTCTACGCAGAATCGGAGAGGAAAGGAATATGTGGAAAACACTGATAAGGAGAAGGGACAGGATGATAGGACATCTGCTAAGACATGAGGGAATGACTTCCATGGTACTAGAGGGAGCTGTAGAGGACAAAAACTGTAGAGGAAGACAGAGATTGGAATATGTCAAGCAAACAATTGAGGACGTAGGTTGCAAGTGCTACTCTGAGATGAAGAGGTTAGCACAGGAAAGGAATTCGTGGCGGGCCACATCAAACTAGTCAGTAGACTGATGAAAAAAAAATAATTAAAAAAAAAATAAAAAAAGACCCTGTCGTTCAGTTAGCTGTGGTTTATTTACACCTATAATTTGTTATTTTGAACATATTGAGTGGTTTTAGCTTTGACTTTAGTGATCGTGTTACTAAAGAATCGCCACAGGATGCGTCCGATTGTAAAGTGAGCTCATAATAAACTATTTTCCTTTGTCAGTTATATGGTTAGGTTAGGTTTTTACTGTGAATGATTACATCCAAACAAGGAAAAACGTTTTCGCTCAATATTCTCTCAAAATACCTGTTATTTCTATGCAATTAAGAGTTTAAAGATCATTAAATATCAAGACATTGGCTCCATCGGCTCTGCTTACGTATATTACATGAGTGTTAGCTGAAATTACTTGTGACTTGGGGTACTCTTTTCCGCAAATGGTTTACTTATCAATTATCGAAACGCGTGTAAAACTTTTAAGTAACAATCCAAAGGAATTTTGTGAAGTCTGATAAAGGAAACCTTCCAAAATTTCATACATTTTCGGCTTACGCCCGCATCATTCGGTAACGAAGTCAGCCTGCATCTCTCTTGAATGGAATCAGAAAAAATAAAGCACCGACAGCGTGCGAGTTGTAGTAGCGAAGTTAGTAAGGCGACGAACTGCCTTAGCAAAGGGCATAGGTTCGTATACTGCTGGATGCGAAAATACACTCCTGGAAATGGAAAAAGAACACATTGACACCGGTGTGTCAGACTCACCATACTTGCTCCGGACACTGCGAGAGGGCTGTACAAGCAATGATCACACGCACGGCACAGCGGACACACCAGGAACCGCGGTGTTGGCCGTCGAATGGCGCTAGCTGCGCAGCATTTGTGCACCGCAGCCGTCAGTGTCAGCCAGTTTGCCGTGGCATACGGAGCTCCATCGCAGTCTTTAACACTGGTAGCATGGCGCGACAGCGTGGACGTAAACCGTATGTGCAGTTGACGGACTTTGAGCGAGGCCGTATAGTGGGCATGCGGGAGGCCGGGTGGACGTACCGCCGAATTGCTCAACACGTGGGGCGTGAGGTCTCCACAGTACATCGATGTTGTCGCCAGTGGTCGGCGGAATGTGCACGTGCCCGTCGACCTGGGACCGGACCGCAGCGACGCACGGATGCACGCCAAGACCGTAGGATCCTACGCAGTGCTGGAGGGGACCGCACCGCCACTTCCCAGCAAATTAGGGACACTGTTGCTCCTGGGGTATCGGCGAGGACCATTCGCAACCGTCTCCATGAAGCTGGGCTACGGTCCCGCACACCGTTAGGCCGTCTTCCGCTCACGCCCCAACATCGTGCAGCCTGCCTCCAGTGGTGTCGCGACAGGCGTGAATGGAGGAACGAATGGAGACGTGTCGTCTTCAGCGATGAGAGTCGCTTCTGCCTTGGTGCCTATGATGGTCGTATGCGTGTTTGGCGCCGTGCAGGTGAGCGCCACAGTCAGGACTGCATACGACCGAGGCACACAGGGCCAACACCCGGCATCATGGTGTGGGGAGCGATCTCCTACACTGGCCGTACACCTCTGGTGATCGTCGAGGGGACACTGAATAGTGCACGGTACATCCAAACCGTCATCGAACCCATCGTTCTACCATTCCTAGACAGGCAAGGGAACTTGCTGTTCCAACAGGACAATGCACGTCCGCATGTATCCCGTGCCACCCAACGTGCTCTAGAAGGTGTAAGTCAACTACCCTGGCCAGCAAGATCTCCGGATCTGTCCCCCATTGAGCATGTTTGGGACTGGATGAAGCGTCGTCTCACGCGGTCTGCACGTCCAGCACGAACGCTGGTCCAACTGAGGCGCCAGGTGGAAATGGCATGGCAAGCCGTTCCACAGGACTACATCCAGCATCTCTACGATCGTCTCCATGGGAGAATAGCAGCCTGCATTGCTGCGAAAGGTGGATGTACACTGTACTAGTGGCGACATTGTGCATGCTCTGTTGCCTCTGTCTATGTGCCTGTGGTTCTGTCAGTGTGATCATGTGATGTATCTGACCCCAGGAATGTGTCAATAAAGTTTCCCCTTCCTGGGACAATGAATTCACGGTGTTCTTATTTCAATTTCCAGGAGTGTATTATTTTTTTCTTTTCGTGTTTGCAACACATTCTGAGGCTTCGTTAATCGACAAAGTTAAGCATTTTTCTGAAATATTTGTCGTAATATACACGTAAAAGCGCACTTTCTCAGTAACGGGTATCTCCGATTTCGTGACTTCCATATGTTTGAGAAGTGAAAGATGAAATTACTCTGCGTGAAACAACTGACAGTGACATTTATACTACTTCTTGTCACAAATAATTCACCATTTTTTTTGGAATGCGTAGCGATTTCCGAGAGTCAGACAGGAATCTAAGAGCACAATGTAAATTACTGCGAATGAAACTAGTAGCAATCGTCTTTATACTCTAGCTTGTCACAAGTATTTATCTGCGATGGAATCCTTAACAACAGTAGACTGAGATGAAAGGTTCTCGCCACAATATTTTCAGATTATGCCACCATATATGAAACATTTTGATTCACTATTTAAATTTTGTTTTTACGAACCAAATCGTTGATGTATCATATAGGGAAGTAGGCTACTTCATCATTTGGATCTCTAGGAGCGAGCTAAAACCACATTCAATACGTCTTCTTATTCTTTGACCCTCTCTTAAACAATTTTCGGCGTCATGGGGATGTGTTCCGTCCATGCAACTAATTGAAGACAGTTTATTCCCATATGCGTTTCGCTTCTTTTATTTGTGAAACATAATCATGAGTAAAGGAAGCAAAACGTGTATAGCAATAAACAATCTGCCTTCATAAAAGACATCATATTTACGCCAGTGACTCTAACACTTTCTTTATTTCACGATTGCAATAAAAAGAAAAAGTAAACTGGATGGAACGAACGTACCTCCATGAATTTTGAAGCAACTAAGGAATGCCGGAAAACAGATGTGTTTGTACAGTGTGGTATTACACTCCATTCCTAACCCACTTTCCGAAACGTGAAATCCAAAGCGAG
The DNA here is from genome assembly GCF_023897955.1 of Schistocerca gregaria. NCBI lineage: Eukaryota > Metazoa > Arthropoda > Insecta > Orthoptera > Acrididae > Schistocerca > Schistocerca gregaria. The sequence continues at coordinate 685,326,605 of NC_064923.1, forward strand.
ACGTCGATGTGAACGAGAATAAAATGATATAATGTGACATTTACAACAGTTTCCAAAACACAGTCAATATTTTATAGTTATCATGCATTCATGGTAGCCCTTGGTCATCGAAATTTGAAAAGTATTACGTATTCTAACAACACATTTCGATACTATGAAGAATAGCGTGCCTATCTCAGCTGCTAACCGCTCCGAGTTCATGCCGCTGTCGCGCTGCAGTATGCATGTGCGGATCTGAGGTAGATTGCTTTACATTGGTTGGCGTGAGTAGAAGTGACAACAGCATCTCGGTTCGCTAGGAACGTTCGGCATCACTTTCAAAATGGGGCTCTGTTTCGAAAACAAGACCATTTGGTGCGCTCGTGTACCGAACCGATCGCAAAATGGCGGAAAGATACAGAATAGGGCCCCTGGTCGGGCGAGACTCGTTTCAAATTGCATCGAGCAAATGGACGTGTACAGGTTTGGAGGCAACCTCATGGACTAGAAGTGGCTAGACAAGTTTCCTTTTATGTCTCTAGGGAAGAGCTTGCTATATATTTTTGTGGGACATAAAGAGATGCTGATGCCTTCTTGCACATTACAGTTACGTGCTCAGTTCACTCTCTGTAATGGTGTGGGGTGTGTGCAGCTGAAGTCATGGGTCCCTTGATACGTCTTGATACGACTCTGACAGGTGACATGTACGTAAGAATCCTGTCTGACCTCCTGCATCCATTCAAGTCCACTGTGGATTCCGACGGACTTGAGCAATTCCAGCAGGACAACACGACACTCTATACGTCAAGAATTGTTGCAGAGTGCTCCAGGAACATTCTTCTGACTTTACTTTGCAAGTAGGCTGTTTAGGTTTTTATGTTGGTAACGCCACGTAGCAACTTTACACATCGGTACCATATTTCTCTAACACATAAATTACACAGCTATCTACTCATTTAACTGAGAGAGACAAACATGTTTTTTTACTACATCAGTGACAGATGTTTACGCAATTACACAACTGGAAAACTTCACACTTATGAAATTGTATTTTGTCTGTACTTTGTGAACTGTTCATATTTTTTCAGAACCACTGTGATACTATGAGAGCTTTGAATGTCGTATTTGGTATGGGATCATGATTTTTAAAGTACGTTTGAGGTAGATGACACTATTGAAATGAGCAGAGTAATTTTTTTCAGGTTTTCAAATTATAGAAAGAAGCTGAGACGATTTTGAGATGTGGTTGATCTGTTATGATGTTATTATTACAATGACGGTGTGTATTATGCTGTTGAGGTATGTTTATTATGGTAAGTATTTATTATGATGAAATAAAGCGTCGACCAATATGTATATGGGTAATAAGGTAAGAAATAATCAGTAGTGGTTAGGGACTCTGATTTGAGAAAAAGGATGTTGGAAACCAAGAATCGTACTTTAAGAGTTATAAAACGTGAGTGCATGCGTGAATGTATATCAACACTGCTATTCATGAGATTTCGTTTCTACACATTTCTACCGTATTTTTTCGACCTGTGAATTTTTATTGGTATCAAACTGTAACTGTAGCGGAGACCGCTGTCGTAAATGTTTCGTTAAGGATGGTAAGTGACCTTGACGTAATGCGTAATGGGCGCTCAGCTGAGCGATAGTCGCCTGAAAAAAGAAAGCCATTAGGTGGTGAAAAAAGCTTCTCGTGGTCGTGCGGTAACGTTCTCGCTTCCCACACCCAGGTTCCCGGGTTCGACTCCCGGCGGGGTCAGGGATTTTCTCTGCCTCGTGATGGCTGGATGTTGTGTGATGTCCTTAGGTTAGTTAGGTTTAAGTAGTTCTAAGTTCTACGGGACTGATGACCTAAGATATTAAGTCCCATAGTGCTCAGAGCCATTCTTTGGTGAAAAAAAAGAGGCCATTATCCTCGCTATTGACATTTCTTTGTAGAAAGCATTGCAAATGCGACACGCTCAAACTTGGAAACATATGATTATACTGTGGAGCACGTACTTTGTGCTACTTACCGGAATGCTTATGAACTGATGGGAAATGTTCTTACATCTGCACACCTGATTATGACAAGTGTCTTTCTACGAGAGTTGAGAGAATTTCTATTAACTTATGAAATGCCACATGACTACTGAATGACATTTTTATGCCTCACTTTAGAGAGTTGCTTATTTCATTTGATATCTGGTTTCCAGCTGTGTTGCAGCATTGGTTTCATAAAATAAAATTAAACGCATTTACTAATGTGAAAACTTTCTGTCAACAGATCTGTTAAATAATAATTTTATGATCCACATTCTTCGAAAAAGGAGCACTTGGAAAGGAAAGAACAATAGGAAGGGACTAATAACAGTAACTGCATACATAATTTTCTTTTCAAGTACTTGGTAATTTCTTTTGTAGAATAAGTTGTGGTGCACCATTTAATTACATAGACATTAAGACGTGAATAGACATTTCCCTTACCTGCATTGTTGTCTTTAGTGTAGTTTTTTTTCTGCTTGAGCTTTGTCATGTTTAGATATAAATTATAGTATTTGCTGCTGCTGTTTGCCAGGCATAGTGCTACTGAATTTCACTTTGTACTACTCTGTTAAGCCAGTTTTACTACTGATTTATTTTTCTTGTTTGCTGCACAGTGCCTTATATTGGCTGTAATATTGCAATTGCTTTGCTAATTTAGATTTAGTGCTGCTAGCTGTGCCAATTTGTATTTTTGTCATTGCTGTTTGTGTTAATTTGTTGTGTGCTGCTGCATTGACTCATCCCTTAGTATACATATCTGTGCTCAGTGGATTTAAGTTAGCTTAAGAGGGGGTAGACTATGCAAGACAATGAGTTTCGATGAATTGGAAGAAATGCATTAAGAAGCTATACGAAAAAAGTTAGTAAAAAAGGGCACTGTGCAATGAAGAATAATTACTTTGAATGATGCTATGAATAGAATACAGAAAGCAGGTATCAGTAGGAGTTTTTGGGAATAATGACCAATGAAGGGAGATCTCCAAGAAGTAAAGAAAGTTTTGTTTGGAACATACTGCAGTAAAACAAACGCTGTCTTTTCCTTTTGTGTTATTCCTCTATGTGTTTGTGTATCCTTGTGTATTTGTGTTTTTCCTGTCTCTGTGTGTTTAGCTGATGAGAGTTATGTTGTAGAATTTTTCTGATACTATGTTATTTACTTTGTAAAGATGTTTAGACATTATTTATTCTGTTCTGTTTTAATGCTCATGTGTGGTATTAATGTTTCAAAACTATTCTCATTATTTTATTTATTATGTCATAATTCCTGTAACACTGATGTATCTGTTTATTTCTCTTCTTTTGTAAAGCCTGTACTACTACAAATGTTATATGTATTGTTATGTTCCTTAATGATGTATTTTGTACCTTTATTATTGTATTCTCATGTTATAAAATTGTAATTGACACCAGTTCATCAAATTAAGTAACTTGTAAGCATTCATTTCACTGCACATATTTCTATTGGTCATAGTATATGCACAATATGTGAAAAAAGAGGACTGTTAGTGTTTGCACGTGTGTTAATAATTCAGCAAGGGACCGATTAACAGCATTGCTGGTTCTAAGGACAGTTCCAAAAACTTTGTGAGTGCACAAGTGATGGTTTATGGACTTGCTATATTGTCCGCAAGACTCTTCGATGGTGATTGTGGACCTGCACAGTCGCAACAGATGGCTGCTAGCCTTCTCTACAAGGACTACAGTGGGTCTGCATCTTTGATGGCCCACCAGTACCATTATTTCTACAAGGACTGCAGTGGGTCTGCACCTCTGGTGGCCCACCAATACCGTAATCTCTACCAGGACTACAGTGGGTCTGCTCTTCAAAACTTCGACTGACTCTACTGTGAGTTTGCTCTGTTGGGTCCCATTACCTGTCTACATGTCAAGTCAGCACTGCCTTTCCTTTGGAAGGACAACACTAGTTCTTCAAGACTGGATGTAAATCCACTACTTCCGTGTGTATTTTCTTTTACTGCTCAGACTTTGACAAAAACACTGCAATTTCAATGTGATGAATAATCAAGACTGTCTTTATGGACTATGAGAAAATTTTCGCTTTTGACCAACATTGTATCAACAAATGTGTGCATTTGATTTCTTTGTCATTGTAATTATGAAAACATTTTAACAAATATGTATTGGCCAGTGCCCAAATTCAATTTGTAAATATATTTCTGTAGGTCATGGAAAGATGCTGGTGGCTTCTTGCAAATTACAATTTCATCCACTGTTACACCAAGACTCTTTGCTGAAGGAGAGAAGTTGATGTTACTCCATTTAGGGTTAAAGATGGTGCGGATTTCCAACATTTCGGGCTGATAAGCTTAGAATGACCAAACAGTACCTCTTGGGTTTCAGTTGGGTTGAGCTTTAAACCTATTTTCTGCCCCTATTTTGATAGTACACAGAGGTCGGTTTTGCGATTCTCGACTGCTGTATTCAGTGTTACACGTTTTACACTTAGATACAACTGTAGGTCATTAGAGTGCGTGTGATTTTTGCTTTAGGACGAGACTGATGACATATAATTTACGTATAATGGAAAGATTATCACACCTAATACCAAACCCTGGGGGACGTTTGATACTACCATCCTCCATTGCGACTTTATGGAGCCGGACATGACGCATTGTTGGCGAGACGTCAGGTATCATCGAAACCATTTTACAGCATTTGGAGAGAAATTTAGGCTTTTTAAGTTTGGCAAGTACAATGTCATACTCGATGGTGTCAAAAGCTTTGTTTAAATCTGACAACACAGTTGCTTCTTGTACATCCGTGGCAAGCTTCAGGTGATCTATTACCTTCATTAAAGCAGATATTGCACTGCGACGTTTGCGGAAGCCAGATTCGTACGTTGTTTGGAATTAGGTAGCTTGCTGGCATGTCGTGGACCATATCTTCTAACATTTTGGACAGTGAAGGAAGAATGCAAAAAGGTCGGTACTCAGAGGGTGCTGTGGCAGCGTCGTTTCTAGATAATGGCCTAACTGGTCCCTGTTTCCAGACCTCAGGGAAAACACTTGTGGTTGAGGAGTAGCTGCAGCTGTTATAGTGAACAGTAGCTGATCAGTATAAAGTTTCATTATTTCGTCTGTAATGTCATCATGTTCAGTAGGTACTTATCTGATACGATGATGGCTTTTCTGACGGTGTTGCAAGTAATATGCTTTAGATAGAATTTTTCGTGGCTGCAGTCGTTTACCCCCATGAAGTAACCAATGAGTCTCTGTTTTGTTTGAAGTCCAGTTGTCGTTGTACTTAATGTGCAGCGCCGGATCAGTTCATCGGCTTTGATGTTGGAATCTGCTGCATATTTTACTTTGCCTATACCAAGAACACGAAAGTTTTTCCATAGCAAAACTGATCCGTTTCTGTTGTCGGTTAATGTATGGGGATGACTGAGTTTTCCATTTCCCATAGCTTGACTGGATATGTTGCACTTCTGATTGTGAGCAATATGATTTTCAGGCGTGGGGTGTGGTTAGTATGCCCGATGTGCAGCGTCTCTGAGATTCATGAGCTGTTTTAGTTCATCAGTTAGCCAAAGTTCAAGTTTCCTTCTTACTTTCCCTATGTTCAAGGAAGCATATTTGTCATAAATTTGGGTAAGTTTGTTAGTCAACCCACGAAATTTTTCGTTTTCGTCTGAGAAAGGAATCTAACATGTCTTCTAAGCTACTTTTTGCGCCTCAGTTGCGAGTTCAGATAAATGAATACGTTTGACGTCGCGGTGTGTAATAAACTGTAATTTCCTTCTTGGCAACTCTAGAACGTCATGAAAATTATGTCATGCGGACATGCCCGGTGCAGATATTTGAGAAGTACGAGTTTCTATGTTAGGGAATTTTGTTGCAAATATATCTACGAGAGTGTGATTACTACTAGTATGACGGGTAGGAGCAAGCTGAACTAGTGACACGTTTGAAGAAGAAAACATTCTCTTAAATTCTGCGCTGGATGTTGTGTTGAGAATTTATGTTAGTGTCACTAACTATAATTATATGCTCGTATGTCGATCTGAGACTTGAAAGAGAAGTTCCGAAGCAAACAAACCCGCTTACTTTAGGAGGTTTGTAGAGCACATGTAACAGGCACTTTCTGTTCAGGGATTTGATCTCTATGAACACATATGACAGTATCTTTTGATTACATTGACTGACAACTTAAATTTCTTACACAACCAAGGGATCATAGACCTTAGTATTTGACATAAATTTCAACTTTCAACCCGTTCTTGAGAAAAAGTCTTAGCAGGCGGTCGTATCTATTGACTGCATTGACTTAGTATCTTAAATGTTTCACACCGCCAAGCGACCGTAGACCTCAATAAGTGACATAAACTTCAACTTGATATCTTTATCCATTCCTGTAAAAAAGGGGTGAAAAAGGGGTATAAATGTCGGACAGACAGATTGACGGCCAACAAAGTAATCCCTGATTGAGTTTCGGAAACCAAAAAATTGTTATGACCTCGAAAAAATAAAATTACGTAACTAAATTTCAAAATTTTAACCATGACTGAAGCAGCAACTGTTAAAAATCTTCATGGTAAATGATAACAGCCAAACAGCTCTAACGTAATATAGTCTGACTGACTAGAAGTTAGTTTTCTTGTCTGGTGATGCTGGTGAGTTTCTCCTTTGCTGTCTTGTTGAGATTTTACGTTTTTTGATGATTGTTGTTTGCGGTTTTCGATATGTGTGTGTGGTCTAAATTATTCTGTTATGTTTTTTATTTGTGATGACAGATGGTTTCGATTTTCTACAACATTTTTTTCATTTTTGTTGGTATGTATCCTAGACTTTAATTTCCGCGAGATTCTCGAACATAACACTAGCGCCCTCTCTCGTTGGCTATGTTCCTTAGCGCAAGCTTCACCTGTTTGATACTAGGACACAGGTAAATTGGTTTTCATCTTTCCTATTGTATGCAGGTGTTTTAAATGGTTATGATATGTTTTATTTATTAAGACAGAAGGTTTGAATTAGCACAACCTTTAAAATTTTGATGCACATGAGTGTCTCGCGCATACCACAAGAGCTCTCTCTCGATGTAATTGTCTGCCCTAGTGCTTTTTTTCCTGTGCAGTGTGCGCTGAAGAGGTCATCCTTGATGACTTATTCTTCTAGGATGGTATGTAACGATAAAAGGAAAACACTTTATTTATTACACATCCAGTTCGGCTTGGGCACTCAATGGGTCCTTTAGCCTGCTGTCTTTGGTGATGTCTATCTCCTGTGTCTAGGCTGTCATGTGTGACTGCTTCCTCGTGCCTAGGGGGGGGGGGGGGGGTGAAACGTTATTGACTTCGGTACTCGATACTTGTGCCATCTTGCAGTGTGTAGCGTTCCTATCGATTCTAATTGTCGAACTTCGTCCCTAAGGGCATCGATTTTATCAAAAACTCGTAGAGCCGCGTCATGGACCTTCTCTTTTATAGTGGTCGAGTGGAGTGCGGTGCGGATGTCGACGTTTCTTGTCCACCATGGAACTCCTGTGATCCATCGGTTGCAAATGTTTTGCAGCGCTTGGAGTTTGTTGCAGTTGGAGACGCACGTAGTTCCCCACGATGTGGAGCCATGAAACATTGTGGGCTTCACCGTTGTCTTATGCAATTGGAGTTTAGTCTTAGGGTTGAGATCCTTACTCTTCAGGAACGTAATCAATGGCCAGGCCATCTTCTGGGCTGCCGTCTACTTATCGTCAATATGCTGCGTAAAGAGCAATTTCTTGTCAAGGTAGACACCGAGGTACTTTACTCCCGGCGACCATCGGATAAATTGATCAGCTTTTTGGAGTCTGCCTTTCAGAACTGGTTTCCTCCGTTTGAACATACCGTGCTGCCGTCTTTTTCGGGTTGATTGTTATCTTATTTTGCAGCGCCCAGCCCAGCGTTCCGTTACATCAAGTTGCCGTGGCATCCAAGCTATCAGCTGGTCCAAGTGTCGTCCACTCACAAGAAAGGCCGTATCGTCCGCATAAAACTCGCCGTAACAAGGGGGACTGTTGTGATGTCATATATATATTGAAAAGCAGAGGCGAAATGACAGGACCTTGCGTAATTCATGCGGAGATCAGTTACATTTCGGAGTTTTTATAGTCTACTCGGACATACAGTTTCCTGTACTGCAGAAAGTTGTCTATGAGTCCAATTCAACAATCCGCAATAGGGGTAGTGTGATGTAGTTTGACGATAAGGTTGGGCCGCCACACCTTATCGTATGGTTTTTCGATGTCAAGGAATACACCAGTTGTGAAGTGCTTTTTGTTGTAGCCTTATTGTATCCGTTCGATGAACCCTAGAAGTTGAAGGTCGCCCTAGTGCTTCCACACCCTCTTCACGCTAGTTCACAGGCTAATTACTGAGAGTATGCCGCGTTCGCATCGACCATCTCTTCATAATTATGCTGTACAGATGGAGGTGATATTTTAATTTTAACTACTGGTGGCGCCTTTGGCACGTTTGTTTTATGCATGTCCCCTTCAGGATGTGATTTTAGTAAGTAACTAAAAGTTTTTGTGCCTGTAATACTTTGGTAATTTTCACGGTTACTTAAAGCCATAAGGATTTTTTTTCTTCTCTCTCAGTTATGTTGCTAAGATTTTTTTTGTTTGCTAATGAAGATATCTCCCTGTTCAGGTTTTTTTTTTTACTTCTGATGAAGCTATATTTAGATATACCGAAACCGTGGTCAAGGATTTCAATAAATCTATATCCTGTAACTAAATTTCGTTTGGTTGCAGGTACGTGCCTGCATCGCTGGTACACATTTTAACCCTGCACCACCTTACCGTAGCACCGTGAGGCATAGCGCCCTATAACGATCCTGCCTTGGAGGTGGTTAAGTGGGAGATGTGTCTCAGAGCTGGATAGTGACGGATGGTGACGCGAGACTGGACGCGCACGTAGTTCATGTATCAGCTGATAGAGGACAATATTGGATAGGGGACTGATTTAGTTTCGATTGTGCCCACTAGAGTGCACTAAAATAATAGAATGTTTTTCATAAACTTTTTTGGTGTGCGTACTGTAAGATCTTCGCTACACACACCATCAGATTATTTGACATGTCTCTCTAACGAAGTAGGTGAGTGTCAGCAATATGTCTCATGGTCTTATCGTGGCGTGTTTATCTTATGCCGTTAGGTCAGACGATAGAAATGCCACTTGCGCGCTTAGAGTAGCAGATTGACGGTGACCAACTTTAAACAGAACTTGATTAATTTTCACACACATTTATTAAAATAATAAAAAGCATAGACATTACGTAACTTGATTCTGGATGCTGTTTACAATTGACAATCTGAAGTTCCTTTGGTCTTGGTACGTAAATCTTTTTCTGACATATCTCTGATACTTGTCAAAGTGTCTATTCATTTATCTTCATAGCTATGTACAGGAATATGGTAATCTTATGAGGTGCAGACTGAAACTTGACTGTAGACTGGTACAGACAAATGCAGACTAATGCAGACTGGTACAGACTGGTGCAGACAAATACAGACTATCTGATCGGAGGTCTGTACACTCGTTTTAATACCTCGCGCATTCATGTATCATTGCGCGAATGTGACCCATGAGGAGAAAAGGTTCTACGTTAGCAGCAGTCTCATTGGCTGCAGTACATATTAATACGCGGATCGACGGAAGCAGAATTTGGTCCGTCTCTAAGGCAGCGCCATCTCGTAGTGCGGAGATGGGCGAGAGCTGCGCCTGTGCTGTTTTGATTAGCGGGGCGCGCTCTAGTGGGAAAGTTGTGTACATGCTGACTACGTGGAACTATGTACACAACACTTTTCTAGTATTTTCATAAAGTGTTATTATGTTTTTTTGTGTACGTAAAATGTTATAAATGTGTTTTAGCAGTATGAATGATGCGTGAGTGTGGTTTACGCTTAATATGAAGATAATTGTTTAACGAATTATGTAGTAGGATTTAGTGTGGGGACATTTCGAAGAAGTATAGATATGGGCAAAGGGATTTTTGAAGAATAGATTTGTAAAGTAAGTTTATGGTAAAGGGAAAGTTAATTCACGTATAAATAACAATAGTAAATAACTTTATGTATAAGCAAAACTTCAGCATATTGTATAATTACGTCGGTGAAAAGTGCAATGTTTAGGTTTACTATTTTGCGATTGGTTACTGATGAAAAGCGCGGACTGACGCGGGAGAATGTTGTTTTGCTATTGGCTGTTGAGTAAACTGACCAATGGTAAAGTAATATTCGACTCACGCCTTTCTCTGCTGGCAGAGAAGACTTAGAGTATTCTAGGGAAGAGTGAGAGCCTAGCCATGAAACAGTTCGGACGTATGTAGTGGTAGTTCCGACGGAAACGATAAGTTGCCGGATCTAGCAATGTTTCATACATCAAAAGTGTGGTAAAGTGACGGCATAATTATTCGTATGGGCGTGTAGAAATTTCGGAATTTTTAAGTGAATTTTGTGAAGAGAAAAGACATAAATTCCGCGTGGCGTATTGAGCAGGTCGGTGGCTAAAAACTGTTACTGCATTTCGTACCGACAGACTTAATATTCGGCGAGCATTCTCAACCAAAAATAATCCGTATTTTTGTAGCTATTACATTTTCGGGAAATGCAACACCATAAACTTGCTAACGTGCGTGAAAGGGATTATAAGTGACTGTGTTAAGACTAGCACGGGCTTGGCAGTGATACTTGTTCACCTAAATTTCAGAAAATATTAATTAAGGACAAAATTTCCAACCTTTCATTTCGTGTGAAAATTTTCTCCCGAAACGTAGATTAGTGACTTTAATTGCAGCCCGATTTCACGTCGAACTACCGTAGGTTTCGTTCGGCCACCCCACTGATGAGCTGCTGAGACAATGTTCACAGTTAGATGCAGGTACTTCGTAAAGGGACGGAAGGAACCGCGCCGCCGCAACCGCCCTAGAGGAGCCCGTTTGTGCGCTACCGACGGACAGCGTCGTTTGTTTTGTTGCTTTAGCGTTTCCCTATCAACTGCCCCATGAAATCACCCGATCTTAATCCCATCGCATGAGAGGAACTAAACGGCCCAATCACCTTAATGTTACAACTACATATGTTCGACGTCAACGTGCAATAACTACTGACAGTCGCCAGTTGGCAACACTAGTATTGGAGGGTATACAGGGTGTTACAAAAAGGTACGGCCAAACTTTCAGGAAACATTCCTCACACACAAAGAAAGAAAATATGTTATGTGGACATGCGTCCGGAAACGCTTACTTTCCTTATTAGAGCTCATTTTATTACTTCTCTTCAGATCACATTAATCATGGAATGGAAATACACAGCAACAGAATGTCCTCCGTTAGCGAGGATACATGCATCCACCCTCCGTCGCACGAAATCCCTGATGCGCTCATGCAGCCCCGCAGAATGGCGTATTGTATCACAGCCGTCCACAATACGAGCACGAAGAGTCTCTATATTTGATACCGGGGTTGCGTAGACAAGAGCTTTCAAATGCCCCCATAAATGAAAGTCAAGAGGATTGAGATCAGGGGAGCGTGGGGCCATGGAATTGGTCTGCCTCTACCAATCTATCGGTCGCCGAATCTGGTGTTGAGAAGCGTACGAACACTTCGACTGAAATGTGCAGGAGCTCCATCGTGGATGAACCACATGTTGTATCGTATTTGTAAAGGCACATGTTCTAGCAGCACAGGAAGAGTATCCCGTATGAAATTATGATAACGTGCTCCATTGAGCGTAGGTGGAAGAACATGGGGCGATATCAAGACATTACCAACAATGCCTGCCCAAACGTTCACAGACAATCTGTGTTGATGACGTGATTGCACAACTGCGTGCGGATTCTCGTCAGCTCATACATGTTGATTGCGAAAATTTACAATTTGATCACGTTTGAATGAAGCCTCATCCGTAAAGAGAACATTTGCTCTGAAATGAGGATTGACACATTGGTGTATGAACCATTCGCAGAAGTGTACCCGTGGAGGCCAATCAGCTGCTGATAGTGCCTGCACACGCTGTATATGGTACGGAAACAGCTGGTTCTCCCGTAGCACTCTCCATACAGCGACGTGGTCAACGTTACCTTGTACAGCAGCAACTTCTCTGACGCTGACATTAGGGTTATCGTCAACTGCACGAAGAATTGCCTCGTCCATTGCAGGTGTCCTCGTCGTTCTAGGTCTTCCCAAGTCGCGAGTCATAGGCTGGAATGTTCCGTGCTCCCTAAGACGCCGATCAATTTCTTCGAACACCTTCCCGTCGGGACATCTTCGTTCTGGAAATCTGTCTCGATACAAACGTACCGCGCCGCGGCTATTTCCGCGTGCTAATCCATACATCAAATGGGCATCTGCCAACTCCGCATTTGTAAACATTGCACTGACTGCAAAACCACGTTCGTGATGAACACCAACCTGTTGATGCTACGTACTGATGTGCTTGATGCTAGGTACTGCAGAACAATGAGTCGCATGTCAAGTCAAGCACCGAAGTCAACATTACGTTCCTTCAATGGGGCCAACTGACGGTGAATCGCGGAAGTACGGTACATACTGACGAAACTTAAATGAGTTCTAACATGGAAATTAAGCGTTTCCGGACACATGTCCACATAACATCTTTTCTTTATCTGTGCGTGAGGAATGTTTCCTGAAAGTTTGGCCGTACCTTTTTGTAACATCTTGTATAAAACGTGAAAGGGGGGGGGGCGAGGGGAGGGGGGGACGCGGAAACTGTGCAATCATTTTCGCAGTGCGGAAACAGAGCGATTTACGCATCTGACGACCAAAAGGGCATGATCAGTGGCTTTCGGACAAAGTGTGGAAGCATTTCTGAAAACTGTTCGTGTGTCGCGGCGGTTAAAATACCCGCGCTTGGCAAAATGGGGCTGTACAGAACCAGCGTTGAGGTAACTGTGCTGCATCACGGGCCATACATGATTGGGCTGAACGATGGCTGCGGGCGAATAGACGTTCAACTGTTGAGTAACTGACTGCCCAGATGAATCAAGGGGCTACCAACAGCGTCTCCTCAAGGGTCGTTCAACGAGCTTTGCTGTGTATGAGACTTTGCAGCAGGCACCTGGTTCATGCACCCATGCTGACTGCTGCTCTTCGGCGGCGAAGGCTGGAATCTCTGTGCCAGTACCGCAACTTTCTGTCGATTTGGTGGCGACTGGTGGCCTTTTGAGATGAGTCATGTTTTATAGTCTGTAAGACAGATGGCTGTTGGCGTGTATGGCGTGAAACTTGTGAAGGAGAAAACCCTGCAACACTCTTAGGAAGGGTCTTTGCCGGAGGAGGGAGCATTGTGGCCTGGGTAATGTTTTAGTGGCGTAGCCTGGGTGATCTCGTCATTGTGAAAGGGACAACTTACCAACACAAATATGCACCTATCCTTGCGTACCCTATGAGGCTTTTGACAGGTGGTCACATTAATGTGCAGAGTTACAGACATAACTGAGCGATGCAGCTATCGTATAGACTATGAAATCATAAGCTGCCAAAACAACGTATTATGCAAAGAAGTTCTGATCTCCTGTGAATATTATTTTTTTCCAGGGTGAGTCAAATAGAAACCTTAAATTTGTAATAACAAATCGAAGTTTCGCGCCGTTATCCTGTAAGAGGTACCCGTGGTCTAGGGATCCACGATGCCAGCCTCCCCTGAGCGCCATACAAGGATGAACCATGCTAAGGCCCAAATCTCCAATCTCATGAGAAGGCATTTGGAAGGAGCGATAGTACGATCTCGTACTGCTGATCGCATGCCTCATGAACATCCATCTATGTATCATATCATCCAAGAACGCCAACATCGTCGCCGAAAATTTATTCCCGTCCTAACAGACCAAGAAGGGCGTCGCTACGTAACCCAATCTGCAATAGGGAATGTGCTTCACGCCCACTACCAGCAGCTCTACGCCGCAATTCCACATCCCCCAGAGTTGATCGAGGAAGTCTCACTGCTCAACTTCGGTGGTCTCCCAGGAGATGCGGCGATTGGCTTGGTGTCAGAGGTGATGATGATGAAGTCCGCGATGCGATCCGAGCAGGAACCATCAATCGCTCCCCAGGACCCGACGGTCTTCCCCTCGAATGTTATCGCACCTTCCGTGATTTGTTAGAGTCCACCTTCACCTCCATCTGTCGGGAACTGATGTCTCCGGAAGTACCTGTGCCGGACTCTTCCATGGAAGGAATTATTATTCCTGTACATAAACCGCATGGTGACAACAATATCAGTGATTATCGGCCCCTCACCCTCCTTAACAGTGATATGAAAATCTTCACTCGCCTTTTGGCGGCACGACTTAAAACCGATGCCCGATATGTTGTGTCGCCAGACCAAGCATCTTTGGGAGGGGATAATAATATCCGCACGGCTTTATGCCGCTACAGGGATATGATCGCCGTTACCCAGCCACGACGCCTCTCTGGGGCACCTGCGTCTTTGGACTTTAGTCAAGCTTTTGATAGGGTTGACCATTCGTTCCTTACGGCCGTTCTCCACCATATGGGTTTCCCAGTCGCCGTCATCACGGTAGTGATGCGCCTTCTGCGGGGTTCCTCTTCCAGGATTATGTACAATGGCAGACTCACTCCCCCGATAAAAATAGGTCGATCCGTACGTCAAGGTTGCCCTCTATCAGCGATTTTGTACGCCTTTTCCTTGGAATCCTTGCTATGTGGACTCAGAAAACGTTTGGTAGGGTTGTCCATAGATCGATACCGATTCTGTTGCACGGCCTATGCTGACGATGTAGTCATCCGTTTACGTAATGCCGACGAGGTTCGAGCTGTTTTGACGTGGGTAGCGACTTATGGTGAGGCGTCGGGTAGCTCTTTAAACGTACGTAAGTCACAAGTTATGTTCATTGGCACGGGACTCCTTGTGGAGTGTGTTACGCCTCTCACCACCGTTGATACCATTCGCTGTTTGGGAATAGACTTTTCATCTGATCTCCGGCGTTCAGCCGCCATCAAATGCTGACGCCTCCTTTCAATGATCAGAGCAGGTCTTATGGACCATCGCCTTCGATCCCTAGATATTCTCTAACGAGCTCGATATGTCAATATATATATATATATATATATATATAGCACGCCGAGTTCCCCATGTAGCACAAGTTCTACCTTTCCCGCTTACTGTGGCACGTCGCATGTTAACAGCGATGGCATCTTTCGTCAGCTCTGGGCTGTTGTTCAAAGTTTACTATGCAACCTTTACTCTTCCCCGTGAACGAGGTGGGATAGGTCTGTTTCACGTGCCGGATAGAGCTGGCGCCCTGTTTGTCAGCTCCCAGATGACGGTATGGACACGATACCCAACGAGCCTCACTGGTCTCCTCCTGACGGCATATACGCCGGTCTCACTGTCAGCCCCAGTGATGATCTCGGACGTTCCGGCTCAGTTCCATTATATACGATACTTCTTTCTTGAACTCAGTTATCTACGCCTCACCTTACCAAGACAGCTTTTACTCAAGACAAAGGCAGTATACAATGTCCTCCAATTAGGTCGTCCACCTAACCAGATTGAACAAAGGTTCCCCCAGGTAGACTGGCGTCATGTATGGCGCGCGCGGTTTTCGCCCGTTAGCTTGACACGAATGTTCAATCTGTCTGGTACCTAACTGTCAGTGGTAAGAAAATCAATCAATCTCGCCTTCATCGTATCCACCTCGTCCAATCACTTCTCTGTTCCACGTGTGGAGTGCCAGACAATGATGAACATCGGTTTGTTTGCGGACCGGCGGCGGAGGTTTGGCACTTGATTCGTCTTATTGTCGCTTTTCTAACGCGGGACATTCCGGATCGGATTACTCCCCTTTCATTATTATTTCCGGATCGTGAATATTTTCCTCGGACAAAGACCAATGCTGTGAATTGGATTCGCGGACATGCCATTCACTACCTATTTGGACAAACTGTAGACTCTGTACTCGATTTTTGGACATACCTCAATGACCGTCATTATGTCGTTGTCCGTCACCCAAAATACAGACAATTTTTCTCGAACTTCCTTGGGAGTGCTTTCCACGACCCGCCTCGCAGCTGGAATGTGTTAAGCCAAGAGAGAAGAACGTTTCCTGTTTGAACCAATGAACATTTCTGAACAATTGAACAAAACACATCAATTTCGAGAAGACGTGACTCAACATATTACCAGCGGGGCGCAGAAGGCCTTTGATCAATTACACAACAAAACTAAACAAAAACAAAAAATAATAAAAATAACATAACAACAATAAAAATAAAAATAAAATTCAGAAAAAGGAAGATATTGTTTTGTTTGTAAGGATAGCCCTAACCTTGATTTCCTATATTTGCCCTGGTATATAGGCAGCTCTCTGGGGTAGGTTTAGTCCAAGTGGCACTTGGTTCTTTTTTTAGTTCCATTTTATTAAAGGGTTAACAAAAAAACAAAAAAGATAAAAAAATTAAAAAAATGTTGGTAGAGCACGTGCCCGCGACAGCAACGATCCCAAGTTCGAGTCTCGGTCCGGGACACAGTTTTAATCTGCCAGGAAGTTTCAGAGGGGCGGTTGCCTCACGCCATGTACTGAAGTCAATAGAAGTTGTGATATTTTATACATGGCAGGAGCAGCAACACCAGAATTAAAAAACAACCAATCAGCTTCAAAATGGAATGTTTATTTGAGCCCCTTCAACATGGTTTCAACGTTTATAAGAGCATCTTCTTCGGATGGAAATACTGTCAGTTGGGTTACATGACGCCATTTGGCGATATTTTAACGTATCTTCGCCACTATTTGTAACCGGGCTGTCAGTATTTCGTTCAGGGGAGGACAGTTTTATAAACGTTGAAACCATGGTGAGGTGGCTGGGGTAAATCTTCCGTTTTGCAACTGGTTGACTGTTTATCAGTTCTACAAAAGTCAATAAAAGTCTTTGTTAACTGTCAACAATGTTTCCACTGCGTACATCGACCCCACCACTCACCCCGCACACTAAAAAAAAAAAAATCGCGCTGTCCGGAACCGCGCACCTGCTACGGTCTAAAAAAAAAGGGGGGGTAGCATCTTTGATTCGTAATCAATACGTCTTCGGTCCCGAGTTCGATCCGCGCCACTGCCTAAATTTTGATAAATAATCAGCATTGGCGGCCGAAGACTTCCGGCATAAGAAGTCAGCCTCATTCTGCCAACGGCCTTGTCAAAGAGGGCGGAGGAGAGGATAGAGGTTCAGGAATCAGCAAAGATCAACGACATGAGGATGCAGAAGGCAATGGAAACCAGTGCATTAAAGACACGTAACGTGTATCCACAGGACATATGGCCTGTAGTTGAAGAAGTGTCATGATGATCTCTCCATTGGCAAAAGATTCCGGAATAGTCCCCCATTCGGATCTCCAGGAGGGGACTGTCAAGGGGGAGGTTACCATGAGAAAAAGATTGAATAATCAACGAAAGGATAACGTTCTACGAGTCGGGACGTGGAATGTCAGAAGCTTGAACGTGGTAGGTAAACTAGAAAATCTGAAAAGGGAAATGCCAAGACTCAATCTAGATATAGTAGGGGTCAGTGAAGTGAAGTGGAAGGAAGACAAGGATTTTTGGTCAGATGAGTATCCGGTAGTATCAACAGCAGCAGAAAATGGTGTAACAGGTGTAGGATTCGTTATGAATAGGAAGGTAGGGAAGAGGGTGTGTTACTGTGAACAGTTCAGTGACAAGGTTGTTCTAATCAGAATCGACAGCAGACCAACACCGACAACGATAGTTCAGGTATACATGCCGACGTCGCAAACTGAAGATGAACAGATAGAGAAAGTGTATGAGGATGTTGAAAGGGTAATGCAAAATGTAAAGGGGGACGAAAATCTAATAGTCATGGGCGACTGGAATGCAGTTATAGAGGAAGTAGTAGAAGATGAGGTTACAGGAGAATATGGGCTTGGGACAAGGAATGAAAGAGGAGAAAGACTAATTGAGTTCTGTAACAAGTTTCAGCTAGTAATAGCGAATACCCTGTTCAAGAATCACAAGAGGAGGATTTCAATTAGATTACATCATGGTCAGACAGAGATTCCGAAATCAGATACTGGATTGTAAGGCGTACCCACGAGCAGATATAGACTCAGATCACAATATAGTAGAGATGAAGAGTAGGCTGAAGTTCAAGACATTAGTCAGGAAGAATCAATACGCAAAGAAGTGGGATACGGAAGTTCTAAGGAATGACGAGATACGTTTGAAGTTCTCTAACTCTTTAGATACAGCAAAAAGGAATAGCGCAGTAGGCAGTACAGTTGAAGAGGAGTGGACATCTCTAAAAAGGGCCACCACAGAAGTTGGGAAGGAAAACATAGGTACAAAGAAGGTAGCTGCGAAGAAACCATGGGTAACAGAAGGAATACTTCAATTGATTGATGAAAGGAGGAAGTGCAAACGTGTTCCGGGAAAATCAGGAATACAGAAATACAAGTCGCTGAGGAATGAAATAAATAGGAAGTGCAGGGAAGCTAAGACGAAATGGCTGCAGGAAAAATGTGAAGACATCGAAAAAAGATATGATTGTCGGAAGGACAGACTCAGCATACAGGAAAGTCAAAACAATCTTCGGTGACATTAAAAGCAACGGTGGTAACATTAAGAGTGCAACAGGAATTCCACTGTTAAATGCAGAGGAGAGAGCAGATAGGTGGAAAGAATACATTGAAAGCCTCTATGAGGGTGAAGATTTGTCTGATGTGATAGAAGAAGAAACAGGAATCGATTTAGAAGAGATAGGGGATCCAGTATTAGAATCGGAATTTAAAAGAGCTTTGGAAGACTTACGGTCAAATAAGGCAGACGGGATAGATAACCTTTCATCAGAATTTCTAAAATCATTAGGGGAAGTTGCAACAAAACGACTATTCACGTTGGTGTGTAGAATATATGAGTCTGGCGACATACCATCTGACTTTCGGAAAAGCATCATCCACACAATTCCGAAGACGGCAAGAGCTGACAAGTGCGAGAATTATCGCACAATCAGCTTTACAGCTCATGCATAGAAGAATGGAAAAGAAAATTGAGAATGCGCTAGGTGACGATCAGTTTGGCTTTAGGAAAAGTAAAGGCACGAGAGAGGCAATTCTGACGTTACGGCTAATAATGGAAGCAAGGCTAAAGAAAATTCAAGACACGTTCATAGGATTTGGAATTAAAATACAAGGTGAAAGGATATCAATGATACGATTCGCTGATGACATTGCTATCCTGAGTGAAAGTGAAGAAGAATTAAATGATCTGCTGAACGGAATGAACAGTCTAATGAGTGCACAGTATGGTTTGTGAGTAAATCGGAGAAAGACGAAGGTAATGAGAAGTGGTAGAAATGAGAACAGCGAGAAACTTAACATCAGAATTGATGGTCACGAAGTCAATGAAGTTAATGAATTCTGCTACCTAGCCAGTAAAATAACCAATGACGGACGGAGCAAGGAAGACATCAAAAGCAGTCTCGCTGTGGCAAAAAAGGCATTTCTGGCCAAGATAAGTCTGCTAATGTCAAATACCGGCCTTAATTTGAGGAAGAAATTCCTGAGGATGTACGTCTGGAGTACAGCATTGTATGGTAGTGAATCATGGACTGTGGGAAAACCGGAACAGAAGAGAATTGAAGCATTTGAGATGTGGTGCTATAGGCGCATGTTGAAAATTAGGTGGACTGATAAGGTAAGGAATGAGGAGGTTCTACGCAGAATCGGAGAGGAAAGGAATATGTGGAAAACACTGATAAGGAGAAGGGACAGGATGATAGGACATCTGCTAAGACATGAGGGAAAGACTTCCATGGTACTAGAGGGAACTGTAGAGGGCAAAAACTGTAGAGGAAGACAGAGATTGGAATACGTCAAGCAAATAATTGAGGACGTAGGTTGCAAGTGCTACTCTGAGACGAAGAGGTTAGCACAGGAAAGGAATTCGTGGCGGGCCGCATCAAACCAGTCAGTAGACTGATGACCAAAATAACAACATCCTGTAAGTTCCCAGAATGAGATTTTCACTCTGCAGAGGAGTGTGCGCTGATATGAAACTTCCTGGCAGATTAAAACTCTGTGCCCGACCGAGACTCGAACTCGGGACCTTTGCCTTTCGCGGGCAAGTGCTGGTAGAGCACTTGCCCGCGAAAGGCAAAGGTCCCGAGTTCGAGTCTCGGTTGGGCACACAGTTTTAATCTGCCAGGAAGTTTCATCCTGTAAGTTGGTAAGTGTGCTACAAACAGTGTGCAGGATGGCCTGTAGGTGGCAGCATAGTGCATAAGCACTCATACCGTCGAAGTATCAGTATAAAGATGGCCGCTCCACTTCCGTCTTGCATCAGGAAAGGACAGCGTTCTGTTATTCGGTTTTTGCGTTGTGAAGGTGTGAAACCTATTGAAATTCAGCGACGAATGAAGGTTCAGTACGGTGATGCATGTTTGTTACAGCAGCAAGTCTACGAATGGAGTAGGAAGTTCGCAAATGGTGTGACTTCAGTGGAAGATGCTTCTCGTCCTGGTCAGGCACAACGAGTTGTGACTCCACAGAACTTGACAGCAGTTGAAACTATAGTGAAGGAAAATCGCCGAGTGACACTCAATGACATTGCAGCATGTTTACAGATTAGTCATGGGTCAGCACACCACATTGTGCATGATGTGCTCCAGTTTGACAAAGTGTCTGCAAGACGGGTGCCATGGCAGCTGACTCCTGAAATGAGAGAACGACGTGTTGATGCTTGTGGACAACTTCTTCGGCGCTTTGAACGAGAAGGTGATGGCTTTCTTGAAAGAATCGTTACTGGGAACGAAACCTGAGTTCACTTCCACTTGCCCCAAGTGTTTGGACCTAGCAAAAACGCAATGGGAGGAAAGAGGTTCCGTTCTGATGAAGAGGTACGCCACGCGTTGCAAGAGTAGTTGCACGGACTAGCAAAAGAATTGTTTTCTAAAGGAATTTATGCACTTTATAAGCGCAGGAGGACTTGCATTGAGCGTGGGGGGAGCTTATGTCGAAAAGTGATACAGCTTTGTACCACTTCTGCACAATAAACAATGTTTAAAAAATATTTAAGGTTTTCACCTGACTCACCCTCATATTAATGATTGCTGATTTAATATATTTAGTTATTAGTGTGAATGAAGGCGTCTGTGAAGTAATGTGATAAATGAACACTGCCGTCTATTAACCGAGTAAATCACCGAGTGAGGTCGAGCTTTGGTTAGCACACTGCACTCACATTCCGGAGGACGACGTTGAAACTCGTTTCCGGCCATCCTGATTTAGGTTTTCCATGATTTCCCTACATCGCTTCAGGCAAATGCCGGGATGGTCTCTTTGAAAGGGCACGACAGACGTCCTTCCTCATACTTCCCTCATCCGATGAGACCGATGACCTCGATGTTTGGCTCCCTTCCATAAATCAGCCAACCACCTGAGTAAATGGTAGCGCGGCAATTGACGGTGTACTGAATGAATAAATCATATATACTCAGGGGAAATTAGTAATGTATAAATTCGACAGTTTATGTGTATACGATTGAAAATTCAAATTACCATTATATTTTAATTTTCTCCCCTCAACCGGTGTAATATTTGCGGTTTTTTTAATTTCTTCGTTCAGTAAATCTCTCTGAAAGATATCACGTTGTGATTGGTTCATAGCAGAAACTTGGGATAAGCGATGTTTAATACTGACAGATCATTGGATACGATGTTTCTCAGACAGTCATAGGAATTTAAATTAATGTATTCGATACTCAGCCATTAGAATACGTGTACTAGCAGCTCTGAAATGTGGCTGTAATTTTTTGGAATTATGAGTTAAACGTAACAGTGGAGTTCAGTAAAGTAATATCGGACGAGTGATCAAGATGAACCTGCTAATTCTGGATTTTCTGTGCAAACTTTGACTTAATGAATAACTAAAATTCGCATGCCATATTGTGCAAACCATAACTGAGAACTAAACATCTGAAGTGATAGATTTATTCAATATTTGAACAAGCGTCCGAAAAATAGAGAACATCCGTTCGTACCTTTCGAGTAGTACGTATTATGAGTGACTGCGATTTCGTGTGAGTGTTGATGCTTAATTTCAGACTGGAATGGGACAGGGTGTCATTGAGAAAATGACGTACTTTGCTGTGGCAGTGTGGTGGAGTTCGATCCTGTTGAAAAATGAATTCATCAGAGATCTCCGAAATTTGTATTAAAAAGCCAATCCTACAGCATTTGAAGATAGCTCATTCCAGTTATTAAGTGTTCCTAAAAAAATGTACAGTTTTTGATGTGAAATGCCACAAAAAAGGCTCATATTAGGTGAGTCTCTTTCGTGCTCAGTAATATCATGAGGGTTCTTGAGTCCCATAGTTGAATGTTACACAGTTAACTTTCCCGCTAACATAAAATGATGCTTCATCACTGAAAATTAACCGTAGTAAAAATGTATCGTCTTCTATGTCCTCGAAGAGCATTGCTTAAATCAACCCATTTCGTTTTATCACCAACACATAGAGCTCGCACTAATTGCAGTCTGTGTGGCTTATAGACCGAACGACGCCTTAAAACTCGCCAGACAGTCGTATGAGGCATTGCCAGTTCTCTACTTGTACGGCGACTTAACTGAAACATTTACCGAATTCTTTACACCAAGTCATCAAAAGTGCCACCCGGATCCTTACTTTTGCACAAACATCCTGTCTCTTCAAATTGGATATACCCACAAAGAATGTTTTTGGATGCAGGTGGATCAATGCCGAAACGCCGACGAAAATCAAGCTGGACAGAAATCACTGATTCACTCTTTGCAAACCGCAGCACACAAAACGCATTCTGTTAAGCGGTTGCAATCTTACTTCTGACTGACAACAAACTGTGAAGACGCATTAACTGACACCTAACGACCATTTTCTGAAACTCTAGACTGCACCCACTCAAACAACACACATATCCTAGCCGCACCGCCGATGTTTCGTAATTATTGCCTTACAAAGTCAGGCCAGTCGTTTTGAAAAACCCTGCACATCAAAGTTTTTTCACTAAAAAACTTTCTTTCGTTTAATGTCTCAGCAATCCTGAAACTGGGAAAGTTTTTAATGCGACCTTTTGAAACATCCACGAGATAAATTTTAGCTACACTGCGACGAGAGGAAATTATGGCTCTAACAGTTATAAACATTATCTATCAGACATGCAGAAAAACAGTGAAATAAAACAAAACGATGATAAATATTAATTATTTATATAATATTTAATGATGTAATTGGACGTATCGATGTGTATCATACAAAGACGATGATAATTGTAAATTCCTTTTATGAACTCTGAGTTTGTCTTCCTTTCTTTTTACCTTTTTTGGTTGGCTTTTTTAGGTTGCGGATGCAAGACGCACATCAAACTGAGGTCTGTTAAGAAATTGTAATTATTTGTTACTTATTACTCGAGAATAGAGTTCATTATTATTATAAATATGAGTGAATAATTATTTGTAACTTTATTTCCTCTCTCAATAAGCATTATCTGTGTTAATTATTTCTTTCCGCTGCAAGGAGCGCAGCCACTGATGATAGCGATTTGTATCGCATTTTTATCAGTGTTTCCTACGAAAGTATCAAAATTTTGCTTGATGAAAATTAGTCTAAATAGTGCAGAATATAAAAGTAAAGTTTAATAAGCATTAATTCAAATACTTAACCTGTTAAAAGGAAATTTGCTCTAACAATAGAAAGTCTCTGTCAATTGTCTACCGCCATATTAACAATTATCTCAGCGGCAAATTCAAATTACGTAACTCTGCAGACATAAATGCCGAAGGTAATAACATTGTGTAAAAATAAATGTGCACCGGTGGTCCCGAACTCATTTTAATGGAAATAATTCAAAACCGGATTGGTTCTTTAAGAACAGTGCTCATAGCACGATCCATATAACAAACTTTGTATGGAGCAGAAATTAATTAAGCACGTGTTAAGAAGAATATCGTTTCAGGTAACATACTTCAGTGTTGCGCGCGGCTGATATTCGGTGGTTTTAATGATCATTTTGCTGAAGATAACTGTTTCCATCTTAATCAATAGTTGTATAGAATCTGTTGTATGAACTGTGATTTAGTGACACTTACACAACTTACAGACAACACTTTAACACAACGTTAACTTGGATTTCTTTAGCAACTTGACCAACTCTTTAGACGGGAGAAAAAATTAT
Source organism: Schistocerca gregaria (assembly GCF_023897955.1). Classification (NCBI taxonomy): domain Eukaryota; kingdom Metazoa; phylum Arthropoda; class Insecta; order Orthoptera; family Acrididae; genus Schistocerca; species Schistocerca gregaria. The sequence goes on from NC_064923.1 coordinate 685,350,812, forward strand.
TTTGTAATTACTCACTGTAATGAAATAACATTATTATTTTCATTTACAAATTAGTTAAATACCAAACCACTGGATAACACAGTGAACGCCACACTTTCGATACCTGTAGTGCTACTGGTCTACTACAGGTTCTCCAGGAGAGTTTTCTAACAGGAAAGGTATGAGTGCTGCAGAATGCGAGAAGATCGGTGCAAGTCCGGTGGACTTTTTTAATGGAAAAAAGGTAAGCGTCCACCACAGGTGTCGGAAGGCATCATACTATCTCTTTGAAATAATAATGTGACTGTCACAGAAGAAACCTACATATGGAAGGTTGAAACACAAACACAGAGATTTACATTTTCCCTTCTTTCCTAAAAAAATTATTTACTTTCGGTATTGTACATCGCATGCGATTAGTATCATATGAGGAAATAAACAGGCAGAGGAGAAATAGTGTCTTTGCAAAGGGAGTTGATAAAAGTCTGAAAGGGAGGAGCGTCTTCAGGGGAAGGTGAAGGAAAAGGATCTGGGCGGACGCGAGCGGACTGTATTTGAATAGAGGGACATTTTCGCCCGGGAGGTGCGTTTCGTATAAATAGAATACATCACGCGGGACTGGTCTTTTTCCTCTTTTTCGCCATTCAGGTTTCTTTGCTGTATAAACGGCAACACACTACCGTGGTGCTATAGTCCGCTGGATCGGACAGTGGTTCTCAGTCCGAGATGTTCTGGAAAGAGGGCGCCAGCGAAGGGACATTTTCCTCCATCAGTGAAGTAGGTGATCTTCTGAGACACGTTACAACGACGGACGGCTTCCATAGTGGTTGCTGGCGAACGTAAGTGGTGGGCACAACCCACATTGATCTCACCTTGTCGGCTTTGGAGAGAGTGGACCCACTAGCAGTGAATGTTGTGCTTGCTCGACTGCTATATCAGATTTGAGTAGACTGTCGCTCCAGTCGTCTTTTGAAGTAAAATATTTACTTACATTGGCCCTTAGGATGGCATCTGAAGGATTTGAACCTTGCAGCGCAGTGTATTTTCTTTTGAGGAAGCCTGAACTAGGTCTTCACTCAGAAAAGTGGCTTAATTTGTGGTACAGTATTTTAGTATTTGACGATATAAAGACATAGAATTGGTGGCTCAGGTGTCAACCATTGGCTTAGAATTCTTGTTATTCTCCTATTCTTTGGGTCAACAGTCCTCTGAATTGTTTGATGCAGGCCGCCACGAATTTCTCTCTGTCTCAACTTTCTCAGCTCAAAATAGCCCTTGCAACCTTTGTCCTCAATAATTTGCTGAATGTATTCCAATCTCTTGTCTTCCTCTACGATTTTTACCCACTACAGCTCCCTCTAGTGCCATGGAAGTCATTCCCTGAAGTCTTAACAGATGCCCTATCATCCTGTCCCTTCGTGTCAATGTTTTGCATATATTCCTTTCCTCGTCGATTCTGTGGAAAACCTCATTCCTTACGTTATCAGTCCACCTAATTTTCAACTTCATCTTAGCATCACACCTCACATGCTTCGATTTTCTTCTGTTCTTATTTCCCTAACATAAAATGATGGGCTCGAAACGCTCTTTCTCAGAAATTTATTTCTCAGATTAAGTCCCATGATTGATGCTAATAGACTTCTTTTGGCCAGGACTGCCCTCTTTGTCAGTACTAGTCTACTTTTTATGTCGCCATTGATCCGTCCATCATAGGTTATTTTGCGGCCTGCGCAGCTATTTCTCATTACTTTTGTCTTTCTTCGATTTACACTCAATCCATATTCTGCACTCATTAGACTGTGAGTTCCATTCAGCAGATTCTGTAATTCTTATTCACTTTCAGTGAGGACAGCAATTTCATCAGTGAATCCTAGCACTGATAGCCTTGGATTTCAATCCCACTCATGAACCTTTCTATTGTTTCCGTCATTTTTGTTCGACGTATAGATTGAATAATAGAGGCGAAAGACTATAACCCTGTCTTACATTCTTTTTTAATTCTAGCACTTCATTCTCGGTCTTCCAGCCTCATTGTTCCTTCTCGGTTCCGATAGGTCGTTAATATTCACAGGACATGAACAGTAGTATGTTCTGCAGAAATGATTAGCGTTTCAGTCACGTCGGTTCAGCATGTGCCCTGTTGGCTAGTAGGCACAGGGTCCGCCATGGGCCCCGATAACTTACTCCATGCGTGATGGCATCGACGTATATAAGGCGCGAATGGCGCCCTGTGATATAGCATTCATGCTGCATTCACCTGGTTTCGAAGTTCATCTATGGTGATTGGAATTGGGTCACAGCAATGCACCCGTCCTTTCACCATATACCACACGTTTACACTTGTCGGCAGGACGATGATCTGGCGGGTCAGGGCAATTGTTCTCAGAATTCCTAACATCTTCCACCATTTGGCATTGTCTGACGCTTTTTTCCAGGAGGACAAATCGTACGAAGATGTCTTGAGTTTCCTCTAGTCTCTCTTCTGTCATCAACCGCAATGTCAGAAACGCCATTACCTTTCCGGAAGCCAAAATGATCGTTATCTAACAGCCCCTCAGGTTTCTTTTCCTTTCTTCTGTACGTTACTCTTGTGAGAAACTTCTGTGCATGAGCTGTGAAGCTGCTTGTGCGATGATTCTCGCACTGATCGTCTCTTGCTATCTTCGGAATTGTGTGGATGGTGCTTCTGCGAGAGTCTGATGGTGTATCGCCAATGTCACACAGTCTACACACCAACACAAATAGTCGTTATGTAGCCACTTCCGCCAATCATTTTAGAAATTCCAATGGAATGTTTTCTATCCCTTATGCCTTATTTGGTCTTGAGTCGTCCAAAGCTCTTTTGAACTCCGAATCTATTACTGGATCCCCTATTTCATGCCTGTCGACTCCTGTTTCTTCTTCCTTCACGTCACAAGTCTCCACCCCCCCTCCCCCTGGTACAGAGGCTTCCAATGTACTATTTCCACCTATCGGCTGTCTGATCTGCATTTAGCAGTGGAATTTCCATTGTAGTCTTACTTGTACCGCCCATGCTTTTAATTTCACTTCTGATTGTTTCGACTTTTATGTCTGCTGACTCAGTCCTTCTTTTCTTTAGTCAAACACACTGAGCCCTTTCCCATTACAAAGTCTTGTGTGTTTCGAACAGGTGTACAAATTGTAACGAATTTTTCAAAATCGGAAATAGCACATTCGCTATGATGGATTCGTTTCAGTCATTTGTGGATTTGAGTGACTGGATGGAGAGCCTACTTCTCGTGTATAATATCGTCTTCAATGCTGTGTAATACACTCCTGGAAATGGAAAAAAGAACACATTGACACCGGTGTGTCAGACCCACCATACTTGCTCCGGACACTGCGAGAGGGCTGTACAAGCAATGATCACACGCACGGCACAGCGGACACACCAGGAACCGCGGTGTTGGCCGTCGAAAGGCGCTAGCTGCGCAGCATTTGTGCACCGCCGCCGTCAGTGTCAGCCAGTTTGCAGTGGCATACGGAGCTCCATTGCAGTCTTTAACACTGGTAGCATGCCGCGACAGCGTGGACGTGAACCGTATGTGCAGTTGACGGACTTTGAGCGAGGGCGTATAGTGGGCATGCGGGAGGCCGGGTGGACGTACCGCCGAATTGCTCAACACGTGGGGCATGAGGTCTCCACAGTACATCGATGTTGTCGCCAGTGGTCGGCGGAAGGTGCACGTGCCCGTCGACCTGGGACCGGACCGCAGCGACGCACGGATGCACGCCAAGACCGTAGGATCCTACGCAGTGCCGTAGGGGACCGCACCGCCACTTCCCAGCAAATTAGGTACACTGTTGCTCCTGGGGTATCGGCGAGGACCATTCGCAACCGTCTCCATGAAGCTGGGCTACGGTCCCGCACACCGTTAGGCCGTCTTCCGCTCACGCCCCAACATCGTGCAGCCCGCCTCCAGTGGTGTCGCAACAGGCGTGAATGGAGGGACGAATGGAGACGTGTCGTCTTCAGCGATGAGAGTCGCTTCTGCCTTGGTGCCAATGATGGTCGTATGCGTGTTTGGCGCCGTGCAGGTGAGCGCCACAATCAGGACTGCATACGACCGAGGCACAGAGGGCCAACACCCGGCATCATGGTGTGGGGAGCGATCTCCTACACTGGCCGTACACCTCTGGTGATCGTCGAGGGGACACTGAATAGTGCACGGTACATCCAAACCGTCATCGAACCCATCGTTCTACCATTCCTAGACCGGCAAGGGAACTTGCTGTTCCAACAGGACAATGCACGTCCGCATGTATCCCGTGCCACCCAACGTGCTCTAGAAGGTGTAAGTCAACTACCCTGGCCAGCAAGATCTCCGGATCTGTCCCCCATTGAGCATGTTTGGGACTGGATGAAGCGTCGTCTCACGCGGTCTGCACGTCCAGCACGAACGCATTTCAAGCCGTTCCACAGGACTACATCCAGCATCTCTACGATCGTCTCCATGGGAGAATAGCAGCCTGCATTGCTGCGAAAGCTGTACTAGTGCCGACATTGTGCGTGCTCTGTTGCCTGTGTCTATGTGCCTGTGGTTCTGTCAGTGTGATCATGTGATGTATCTGACCCCAGGAATCTGTGAATAAAGTTTCCCCTTCCTGGGACAATGAATTCACGGTGTTCTTATTTCAATTTCCAGGAGTGTACATCAAGGCAGATGATTAATAAATTTGAATTGCCTAATGAAGTCGACAATGTAATTTCATGGATGCACCTCGAACAGTTTATTATGTAGGCGATTCGTAAAATATTTTGTGAGATTGGAAACAGTGACAGTCTTTGAATTCCTGAATAACATCATTTATGAAGATGTTTTTTCTCATCGCAGAGTTACATTGGTTCTTCATGAAGTCGAAACTACGTGGGAGCGATTGATCAGTTTTTAACGGCAAGGTTTTATTTTGGATTAGAGTACAATGGTCAACGGCACCGTTCTCAAAACGAAATGGGAAAATTTTACTTTCTCTATACCCATGTCGGTTACATTACCTTTGTGAAACCAACATAAAACTTAATTAGTTGAGACCAAGTTCGAAAAATCATTTTTTCTTCTTTATTATACCTGACGACACTCAGTTTTTTTAAACAGCTGCTTGAGGTGTGATTTACAGCCTTCTTCATATCGAAAGATTCCTTTTTATGAAGATTCAGGTACTGCAGCTTTGATCTGAAGATAGTAGTAGATCACAGCTGAATCTGATCACTGTCAATATATTCTGAATATAGATATAGCAAAAGAAGAAGAAAAAGAAGAAGAAGGAATACATTTTCAATATTTGTGTTATTTATAAAACGACAATTCACAACATTACAAATTTTGTAAGTAGTCTGTATATTTGCTTCTCTTGAAAATGTACCGCTTCTTTGAAGTGCTTGGAAGTCATCGAATCCAGTCTAACATTCCCTCAATTGTCATTATCTGGGGAATGTACTCTTTACTAGACCATCAAATAACTTTTGTATCTGCCTGTTAGCAAGCCAACTTTCAGAGCTTGCGACTGACAAACGACATCCACTTGTTTTACTCCTCCAAAAAAATGTGTGTCGAACTCCTAAGGGACCAAACTGCAGAGGTCATCGGTCCCTAGACTTACACAGTACTTAAACTAAGTTATGCTAAGAACAACACAAAAACCCATGTCCGAGGGAGAACTCGAACCTCCGGCGTGAAGGGCCGCGCAATCCGTGACACGGCGCCTCAAACCGCGTGGCCATTGAGCGCGGCTTGCTCTTACACTGTCTGATCAAAAGCATCTGGACATGTCTAAGTAATGCGGAATTGACCGTTAGATATCACGAGAGGCAGACCCGTCGGTTTAGAAGGAACTGGACTGTCGAGCATTACGGAAGGTGAATGTAAAAACTCAGATGAAATCAGCGGAAGAAATCATTCGTGAGTTCCAAAGTCAAGTTAGTACAGTGACAGTGCGTAGGGAGACAAAAAGAGTGGGGTTCATTCGTCTGGAAACTCGAATCGAGTCACAGATTTCTGTGTCAATGCTAAGCGACGCTAGAGGTGATGTAAAGAACGCATTCACTGCGCAGTGGATGAGTGTAAACCAGTGATTTGTACTGATGAGTCACGTTACACCCAGTAGCATTCCCATCGAAGTGTTTGGTATGGCTACTAACTGGGGAACGTTACTTGACATAATATGTGGTGCCAACAATGAAATACGTAGGCGGTGGAGTTTCGGTATGGGTTTGGACGTGGTCCCCTCGTTGCGCAGGAGAATACTCGAAATGCAGAAGTACATGGAAATATTTTAGAGCATTGCGTGTGGCGTACAGTAGAGGAAAAGTATGGAGACCACGATTCTTTGTATCAGCATGTCTTGCATCCTATCATGATGGAGCTACTGTGAGGCAGTGGTTTGTGGAGAGTATCATTCTTGAAATGACCAGCTTGCCGAAACCACTGGTTATCCATTGTTGATGCGGGACAGCGGCCGGTCAGATATTTACCAAAGAAAAATTACGAAACAGTTGTATGTTTTCAGAAGTTATTTTGCGTACACGACCAATTTTATAATCTCACTAACACTACCTTCAGGACGCAATGCACTCGATGTATTGAGAATCAGATACATCGATTCATACATACCTATAGCCATCAATGTCTTGAAGTACACACTCCGCAAAAAAATTGACTGAATACAGACGCTGAGGGCTCCAGTTATGTCTTCGAAGTACACACTCCACAAAAAATGTACGGAATCCAGGTATTGGTGGCTCCGGTTATGCATGCGTCGATGTATCTGATTCTCTGTACACGGAGTGCACAGCGACCTGAAGATGGAATTAACGAGATGCCAAAACTGCTCGTGTAAATAAAATAACAACTTCTGAAGACATATGGATGTTTGGAGAGCTTCCTTTAGTAAAACCTACCAAAAGCCCCTATTTGAATTCATTGGAGCACCTTTGTGATGAGTTAGAACGACTTCATTATATACCCTAGCGTCTAACGTCACCACTTTCTCTGGTTTCGGCTCTGGAGGAATGACGTCGCTTTCCTTGCCATTGCCAGTCTACATTTTATATCCTCTATACTTCGACCATCATCAATTATTTTGCTCCCCAAATAGCAAAACTCCTTTACTACTTTAAGTGTCTCACTTCCTAATCTAATTCCCTCAGCATCACCCGACTTAATTCGACTACATTCCATTATCCTCGTTTTGCTTTTGTTGATGTTCATCTTATATACACCTCTCAAGACACTGTCCATTCCATTCAACTGCTCTTCCAAGTCCTTTGCTGTCTCTGACAGAATTACAATGTCATCGGCGAACCTCAAAGTTTTTATTTCTTCTCCATGGATTTTAATACCTACTCCCAATTTTTCTTTTGTTTCCTTCACTGCTTGCTCAATATACAGATTGAATGACATCGGGGATAGGCTACAACCCTCTCTTACTCCCTTCCAAACCACTGCTTCCCTTTCATGTCCCTTGACTCTTATAACTGCCATCTGGTTTCTGTACAAATTGTAAATAGCATTTCAATTCCTGTATTTTACCTCTGCCACCTTTAGAATTTGAAAGAGAGTATTCCAGTCAACATTGTCAAAAGCTTTCTCTAAGTCTACATATGCTAGAAACGTAGGTTTGCCTTTCCTTAATCTTTCTTCTAAGATAAGTCGTAAGGTCAATATTTCCTCACTTGTTCCAGTATTTCCACGAAATCCAAACTGGTTTTCCCCGAGGTCGGCTTCTACAAGTTTTTCCATTCGTCTGTAAAGAATTAGTGTTAGTATTTTGCAGTTGTGGCTTATTAAACTGATAGTTCGGTAATTTTCACATCTGTCAACGCCTGCTTTTTTGGGATTGGAATTATTATATTCTTCTTGAAGTCTGAGGGTATTTCGCCTGTCTCATACATCTTGCTCACCAGATGGTAGAGTTTTGTGAGGACTGGCTCTCCCAAGGACGTCAGTAGTTCCAATGGAATGTTGTCGACTCCGGGGACCTTGTTTCGACTCAGGTCTTTCAGTGCTCTGTCAAATTCTTCACGCATTATCGTATCTCCCATATCATCTTTATCTACATCCTCATCCATTTCCATAATATTGTCATCAAGTACATCGCCCCTGTATAGACCCTCTATATACTCCTTCCACCTTTCTGCTTTCCCTTCTTTGCTTAGAACTGGGTTTCCATTTGAGCTTTTGATGTTCATACAAGTGGTTCTCTTATCTCTAAAGGTCTCTTTAATTTTCCTGTAGGCAGTATCTATCTTACCCCTAGTGAGATAAGCCTCTACATCCTTACATTTGTTCTCTAGCCATCTGTGCATAGCCATTTTGCACTTCCTGTCGATCTCATTTTTGAGACGTTCGTATTCCTTTTTGCGTGCTTCATTTATTGCATTTTTATATCTTCTCCTTTCATCAATTAAATTCAATATTTCTTCTGTCACCCAAGGATTTCTACTAGCCCTCGTCTTTTTACTTGCTCGATCCTCTGCTGCCTTCACTACTTCATCCCTTAGAGCTATCCATTCTTCTTCTACTGTACTTCTTTCCCCCATTTCTGTCAATTGTTCCCTTATGCTCTCCCTGAAACTCTGTACAACCTCTGGTTCTTTCAGTTTATCCAGGTCCCATATTCTTAAATTCCCACCTTTTTGCAGTTTCTTCAGTTTTAATCTACAACTCATAACCAATAGATTGTGGTCAGAGTCCACATCTGCCCCTGGAAATGTCTTACAATTTAAAACCTGGTTCCTAAATCTCTGTCTTACCATTATATAATCTATCTGATACCTTTTAGTATCTCCAGGGTTCTTCCATGTATACAACCTTCATTCATGTTTCTTAAACCAAGTCTTAGCTATGATTAAGTTGTGCTCTGTGCAAAATTCTACCTGGCGGCTTCCTCTTACATTTCTTAGCCCCAATCCATATCCACCTACTACGTTTCCTTCTCTCCCTTTTCCTACACTCTAATTCCAGTCACCCATGACTATTAAATTTTCATCTTCCTTCACTACCTGAATAATTTCTTTTATCTCATCATACATTTCTTCAATTTCTTCGTCATCTGCAGAGCTAGTTGGCATATAAACTTGTACTACTGTAGTATGTGTGGGCTTCGTATCTATCGTGGCCACAATAATGCGTTCACTATGCTCTTTGTAGTAGCTTACCCGCATTCCTATTTTCCTATTCATTATTAAACCTACTCCTGCATTACCCCTATTTGATTTTGTGTTTATAATCCTGTAGTCACCTGACCAAAAGTCTTGTTCCTCCTGCCACCGCACTTCACTAATTCCCACTATATCTAACTTTAACCTATACATTGCCGTTTTTAAATTTTCTAACCTACCTGCCCGATTAAGGGATCTGATATTCCACGCTCCGATCCGTAGAATGCCAGTTTTTTTCCTCCTGATAACGACATCCTCTTGAGTAGTCTCCGTCCGGAGAACCGAATGGAGGACTATTTTACCTCCGGAATATTTTACCCAAGAGAACGCCATCATCATTTAATCATACAGTAAAGCTGCATGCCCTCGGAAAATTTACGGCCGTAGTTTCCCCTTGCTTTCAGCCGTTCGCAGTACCAGCACAGCAACTACTGAAAAGGCTGCTGCCACTCTTCAGGAACCACACGTTTGTCTGGCCTCTCAACAAATACCCCTCCGTTGTGGTTGTACCTACGGTACGGCTATCTGTATCGCTGAGGCACGCAAGCCTCCCCACCAACGGCAAGGTCCATGGTTCATGGGGGGTCACGTCCCTTATTGATGTGCATTTATAAGTGTCTGGATACTTTTGATCAGATGGTGTATATCCAGTCCTCATACTCTGCTACATTTTCTCCAGTCTGTCTCCTAATCCTATCACCTTCGCACACGCTCTACACAACTCAAATTGCACCGTAACCTCTGTGCCAGTTACATCCTAATACAAATCACTATATTAGATATAAAATAATCATCTTTATTCCTAGTAATATCTGTATCAAACATTCTTCCAATTTTTTCAACTTTCTACACAACTGCACGTACCAAGTGCTATTCTGTGTTTTCTAATTGGGCAGCTACCACGAAGCAAGAGCATTTTCGAGAAAGTAACGTCTTTCTAGTGACCAACATCTTTACACATCCTTGTCGTTTCCCCTGAACGTCACAACGTTGCGGCGTTAAGAAGCCAAAACGTTAGTCCATCTTTCAAAGCCATCATGTGTTTTAGTAACTATTACTATTTACCGGTTTTCTAGCTTTTAGGCAAATAGCAAACTTCTCACAGTAAATTTGAGACCAATTATAAATTACTAGGCTTAAATGTGAAGTTCTATGGACGCCAGTGTCATATCATGTAGGATATGTAGGCTTGTTTCTGTGCAGGAACATATAACCCATTACGGAAGTGATAGTAAGACGAGTAAGGCATAAACATTAGTGTTTGTAGGCCCAACTATCAGGTTCATTTGAAGAAATCTTTCTGTGACTGGGCATTTCCACAGGTATTGAAAGTTGATTTTGAGTGTGTCACAGGCATATTTTTGGATCTTTCTAAGGCTTTTGATACAGTCGACCACAAGATTCTATTAAATAAATTAGAATCATTAGGAATAAGAGGGGTAGCTAATGACTGGTTTCGATCATACCTAACAGATAGGGTACAAAGAGTAGAGATAACACATACATCAAATAGATCTAAACATTTAGTAAAATACTTATCAGAACCAAAACATATTAATATAGGGGTTCCACAAGGTAGCATATTAGGACCAATACTATTCCTGATATACATCAATGACTTTCCCAGTAGTGTTACTCATGGTGAGAAAATTCTCTTCGCTGATGACAGCAATATTATAGTCACTGAGAGAACAAGAGAACTCCTTACCGAGAAAGCAAATGAAACTCTCAAGGAAGTTTACGATTGGTCAATAAGCAACAAATTGACATTAAACATAAAGAAAACTAATGCCATGAACTTCAGTTTGAAGAGGAAAAATGACAATGTTAAATTAAATGTAGATGGCACCTCTATAGACTGTGTAACAAATGCAAAATTTCTAGGAATGAATATTGACTCTCAGCTGAAGTGGTGCGAACACACAAAGGTACTTGCAAACAGAATGTCATCAGCATGTTATGCCCTTAGAATTCTATCATCTGTGTGTAACATGCAGTGTCTTTTAGTTACATATTATTCATATGTACACTCAATTCTTAGCTATGGCATTCTTTTTTGGGGAACAAATCCACAAAATATGAACACAATTTTCAAACTCCAGAAAAGAGCCATAAGAATAATAACCAGAAATAGTAGTCGAGCTCATTGTAAAGATCTGTTCAAAACACTGGGAATTTTAACTGCTCCATGTGAACACATTTACCAGTCAGTTGTACACATCAAAAGCAACATTGGCAATTACTGCACAAACAGCTCTGTCCATGACCATGCAACAAGAGATAGACTCAACTTACATTTACCAAGAAAAAATAAACATAATACTCAAAACAGCATTTTCTACCAAGGAATAAAACTGTACAATAAATTACCAAAAGAGATTAAAGAAATTTCAAAAATACACTTATTTAAGAAGGCAGCTAAAAAGTACCTGTTATGCAATACATTTTATACATTGAAGGATTACTTAGATAAAGCAGAGTAGGGGTTTGATAAAAAAATGTTATACAAACAAATAATAATAATAATGATGATTATAAAACATCCAATATTCCACATAACACCTTCACTTTATTATTTTTCTTCTTTTTTCCTTTCTAGAGACACTCTCCCCTCAAGCTATGCATAGCACAATACTAACACCTCTTCCTCTTTCTGAGCTCAACATCTCACTCATTATGAAGGGATGCTGACTCAGTTTTTCAGGATAGCAAATGGGAACTTGCAGTACAGAAAATGGCCCAAGGATCACCTGTGTGTGTGTGTGTGTGTGTGTGTGTGTGTGTGTGTGTGTGTGTGTGTGTGTGTGTATGTAGTGAGTGAAGTGTTATGAAACAATGTGTGTATAGTGTGTGCAGTGACTGATAGGGAAATATGAGTGAATAGTGTGGCATTACATTATTTAATGAGTTATTTGTAAATAAATTATTGTATACCAGGAGTAAAATCTAATGATTGTCTCTAACTAGAAGACTGTAAATATATGTGTATACGAATTAGCTTATTGTAAATTGATCTAAGCTTGTAAATACTTTGACATGTCCTATATCCTTGTAAAAAGAGATCTACGGATGAATAAAACTACTACTACTACTACTACTAAATACTATTATTGATGTTAAAGGTGGGATGATCAACAAATTAATTTAAACCATTTGTGCAGTTAAAGCGCTGTAGGGACTTAGTTTTCTAGGCAGTAGAATTACTGATGTGCTTGTGACAGTTTCTCTTGTGGCGCACCCGATTTTATTGCATAGTAAGAACATGTTTCTAAGAGACATACGTTTGTTCAATATAAATACTTACGACGAAGAGCACAGTGGACGTCTGTAGTTTTTTAAATGATCAAAATGTGTATTGGGAGCAGTAAAAGAAAATAAATTCTTTTATGAGAAAAACTGAAGTATATACTTACCAGACTACAACGCCAAACGTCCGGAGTTCAATTCTTAGGACTTTATTCTGTCACATACAGCATCTTTCACACCTGACAATCTTTGTATATGAGAAAATGTTGACTTACACTAGATGGGCAGAAGGCAAACGTATACTACCTGAAACAGGTCCATGCCCAATAAAGTACTCTACAAAACAACCTTCGAGTTGATGACTGTTTTATCTTTTTGCCTTACTTCGAATCAGAAGATTACGCAGAGATGAATCGGGTGGCTGAGGTGGAATACAGTCGCTCTGTACAGACGTTCAAAAGAAGCAGGAGGAAATGACTTCGGACGTCTGCCATATTTCATTCAGCAATCAATGATTGAGGACTGTGTATATTACCAAATTGTACTTTTCCCGGCATTGTGGTGAAGTTCGGCCGCCGAGGGCAAGTACTTATTGCATTCGACGCCACATTGGGCGACTTGCGCGTCGGAGATGGGGATGAAATGATGATGAGGATAACACAACACCCAGTCCCTGAGCGGAGAAAATCTCCTGCCTCTTGGGGTGGCATTCCGCCGCGCTGACCACTCAGCTAACGGGGGCGAACTATCTTTCACAAATTTAGTACACAAGACAACAACATTACATCCTCGTTCATATACATAACAAGAACTGAAATGTCCTACAGATGTCGAAAGCAAAATGGAAACAATCATTCATCCCATCATCACTGGTACTTTTCATTGGACTGTGAGAGCTACAGTAACGTTATATCCTCCGTCAACGTTTCTTACCACCTGACACCTTCGTGGAAAGCGCTTTATGACTATACAAAGGTCACCCCATGGAATACACTGCCATCGTTCAATGAGATCTGTCGAGAGTGCTTCGGGAGTCTGTGGTGGAAGAGGACGGCTACGAACACGTCTATGAAGCGTGTCTCGCACACTTTCGATGGGGTTTATGTTGGGATCACTATTGGCCATTCCCTTATTTCAACGTATGGGCTTCGCTAGTCATTCATGTTGGCGCCTTTCATGTGTAAGAAGGAATTCAGGATCACCGGCATATGCAACAACCGCCAAAAGGTCCAACTGGATCTGTTGGACGAGTGCCTGGCGGTAACGCGACCTTCTACAATGACAGGATCCTTATGGTTGTCAATACTGATGCCTCCCAAACCATTACAGAATCTTGGCAGAATACGTCCATTTCCTGGACTGCATCTGTCAGGTACTACTGACGTTCGGCATGATATTGGACATCACGTGTGTAATGCGTCGGTGACCTCCTCCATTTCACCTTGTGTACTGACCTTTCTTTCTGCCTGTAGATGGCCTATGCAATAAGGCCATAGGTACCGCCTGTATCAAAATAGATTTAACATCTCGATTGATAATTGAAGTAAGATTGAAGGAAACTCAAGACAGGTTCGTAGGTTTTGTCCTCTTGACAAAAACGTTTGACAACATGAAATGATGGAAGATGTTCGAAATTCTGCTAACAATAGGGATAAGTCGTAGAGAGAGACGAGAAATATCCATTAGGGATAAGAACCAAGAAGGAACAAAGAGGGACGAAGGTCGAGAACGAAGTGCTCGGATTGAAAAGGGGGTAAAGCAGGGTTGTAGTCTTCGTCCGTACTGTTCAATCTACACATCGATGGAGAAATGACACATATAGAAGAACGGTTCAAGACTCGAATTAAAAGTCAAGGGGAAATGATATCAATGATAATATTCGTTGATGACATTACTATCCTCAGTGAAAGTGGAGGTCCGCAGCTCGTGGTCGTGCGGTAGCGTTCTCGCTTCCCGCGCCCGGGTTCCCGGGTTCGATTCCCGGAGGGGTCAGGGATTTTCTCTGCCTCGTGATGACTGGGTGTTGTGTGATGTCCTTAGGTTAGTTAGGCTTCAGTAGTTCTAAGTTCTAGGGGACTGAGGACCATAGATGTTAAGTCCCATAGTGCTCAAAGCCATGTGAACCAATTTTGAAAGTGAAGAAGAGTTACAGGGCCTGCTGAATGGAATGAACAGTCTAATGAGTCCAGAATGTGGACTGAGAGTACAGCGAAGAAAGTAGAAAGTAACGAGAAGTGGCATGAATGAGAACAGCGCGATACTTAACATCAGAATTGATGGCAGCAAAATAACCCGTGTTGATGGAGCAAGGAGAACATAAAAAGCAGACTAACACACGCAGAAAGGGCATTTCTGGCCAAGAGAAATATTTTAGTATTAAAAATGGACCTTAATTTGCGGAAGAAATTTCTGTGAATTTACGTTTGTAGCGCAGCATTGTATGTTAGTGAAACATGGACTTTTGGGAAACCGCAACAAAATGGAGTTTAAGCATTTGAGATTTGGTGCGACAGAAGGATGTTAAAAATTAGGTGGACCTACAAGGCAAGAAATGAGGAGGTACTCTGGAGAATCGGCGAATAAAGGAATATATGGAAAACATTGACAAGAAGAAAGGAAAGGATTACATGACATCTCTTAAGACATTACGGAATAACTTCTAGGTGCGTCAGTCCGGAACTGCGCGACTGCTACGGTCGCAGGTTCGAATCCTGTTTCGGGCATGGATGTGTATGATGTCCTTAGGTTAGTTAGGTTTAAGTAGTTCCAAGTTCTAGGGGACTGATGACCTAATATGTTAAGTCCCATAGTTCTCAGAGCCATTTGAATAACTTCTATGGTACTAGAGGGAGCTGTAGAGGGTAAAATCTGTAGATGAAGACAGAGGAATACATTCAACAAATAATAGAAGTTGTAATTTTTTTGTTGCCGTGTGGCCAAAAGTCATGGGTAGTAACTGATGTGATGTCGACCTTTACTTGCTGAAGCCTGTGCAGAGCTCTCGCCTCCGTATCGTCCTGACAGAAGTGGGATCGTGACGCACACATTCAAACTGGTAGAGATCTCAAAGTCGAACGTCGATCGTCCCGGATTTCCCTACCGACGCGACATCAAACGCTTGTAAGCCTGCGCGTCGGTTTATCTGTGTGGAAACATCCTGTCTGCGATATTGAAGATCCACCTTAAAAACTGTTGACCTCAGAACTGTGTAATCTCCAATATGCTATGACCCATGCCTGTTGAAGCGATTATCATTCCGCGTCCAAAGTTGGGTAAATCAAGATGAGCTGCTGTGTTCAGTAAACATGTGTAGGAAACTGTACAGACATCATGCCTAACTCGCACCGTATGCCACAACACTCGCATATCACACATGCCAGATCTTTGTATAGGAAAGTTCTTCTCGTGATCTTCACCCTAAAAGTGCAGATACTTCTGCTAGTGACTGAGGACAGTAGAGTGAATAACATTACATCAGTATGTGCTTCATTTTATGACTTATAATTACTGCTATTGTGAGTAGTGTGCTTTTAGGTTGTATAGTACCTCCAAGTATGCGTGCCACGAGTAAACTATTGATGTTTATATTCCCCTGGGCAGTAATTCAGGTATAGAAGTGTGGAAGCATGAAAGCAAAGTGGAAAGTCTATACTGACAGGCGTACTCCATTTCGAAGTCGAAACAAGACTCTGGGAATAGACGACATTCCGTCATAACTATTGATAGCTTTGCGGGAACCAGCCGTGACAAAAGTGTTTCATTTGCTGTGCAGGATGTACGAAACAAGCGAAATACCCTCAGATTTCAAGGAGAATATAATAATTCCAATTCCAAAGAAAGTAGGCGCTGACATGTGTGAATATTACCGTACTATCAGTTTAATAAGTCATGGTTGCAAAATACTGACATGAAGTCGTTACAGAAGAATAGATAACCTGGTCGAAGCCGACCTCGGGGAAGATCAGTTTGGATTACGGAGAAATGTAGGAACACGCGAGGCTAAAGTGACCCTACGACTTATCTTGGAAGACAGATTAAGGAAACAGAAGCCTAGTTTTATAGCATTTGTAGACTTAGAAAAAGCTTTAGAAAATGTTGAGTGCCATTATCTTTTAGAAATTGTGAAGTTAGCAGCGGTAAAATACAGACTGTAAGAAGGGATTAGTTGATAGGACGTATTCTGAGACATCAAGGTATGACCAGATTAGTACTGGAGAGGGGGTGGGGATAAAAATCGTAAAGCGAGACCAAGAGATGAATACACTAAACAGATTAAGAAGGATGTAAGTTGTAATAGTTATTTGGAGATGAAGAGGTTTGCGCAGGATAGAGTAGCATGAAGGGCTACTTCAAACCGGTATTCTAAGACCACAACGACACACCTCGAACAACGTGTATATTATTCTGTGTCACATTGTGTTGTATACACGGAAATTCCTAAACTATACAGACTGGTGGTGTACTCAAAGCCGGCCGGTGTGGCCGAGCGCTTCTAGGCGCTACAGTCCGGAACCGCACGACCGCTATGGTCGCAGGTTCGAGTCCTGTCTCGGGGATGGATGTGTGTGATATCCTTAGGTTAATTAGGTTTAAGTAGTTCTAAGTTCTAGGGGACTGATGACCTCACAAGTCAAGTCCCATAGTGCTCAGAGCCATTTGAATTATTTTTGGAGTACTCAAAAACAGTAGATAACATATGGAAGCACCTGGTACCAAAACCTCATCTGGCTTTTCCGATTTAGTTTTTCTGTGTTATCTTATGAAAATCAGGCACTGTGTTTCCACAAAACAGTCCATTTTCCAAAGGGAGGCTAAAGTTGAATTTCGCTTCAGTCTCGAAATGATGAGGAAGCATGTCAGCCAAACCCTTCGCCAGATGAGAATACTAATCGTGACGCTTCGCGTCAGTATTCTCGGTTGGTGATAGGATTTGATGGAGTCCGTGTGAATGAACTAACATGATGACAGGCGGTTACTGTACAGCCACAGTAGGAAGTCCACCGCTTTTGTTCTACTCTAACAAGAGTCCCAGCCATCTATAACAGGTTTTGTCAGGCAACCACCGATTAAACACACATCACGTAACATATGTTGAGTAATTAAGAAAGAATATTACAAGTAAAATAAAATGGGAAATTTAGTGTAAAAAACACTAAATAATGTAGTGAACACAGTGGCGATATAAGCTGAGTATTGTGTATTGTATTTTCAACAATAACACAAAATAAAATACGATAGTGGTATTTAAAATTATTAATGCTTACCAGTTTCTACTTTAAGCTGAAATGTTAAATCAACAAAAAACAAAAAAACAAAAAACGCTGTTAAGATTGCTTGAAACAGGAAATAAAAATTGGCATATTCCGTAGTTAAATAAGCCACCGTGAAAGAAAACCAAAATACACAACCTGACTGTAAAAGGTCATCAGTGGTGCTGTTTCAGTGTCCGCTAAAGTTGAGCATAAAATAAACTAACACATGCGCGACGTTAAAGCACTCCAGTCTCGAAAGCACACACCACTCGAAAGCAGTGTGAAATCGTCCCCCGCGCTCCACAAGCTCTGTCACCCGTAAAAATTCCAAAGTGCTGAAAAGGTGCGGCTAGAGCGCCACCCAGGAACTAATTCAGTTCCTGGCAAAAACAACCCAGATTCCGTGTGAACCGACAGACCGCCCACAACCGTCTGGAGACTAAAAATACTACGAGCAAAAGACCACAAGGCACAATATCGCCACCTATTTCACGCTTCGAAAACCAGAACACGCTCGTAATTTCCACGACTTTTAATAAAATTATGTTAAAAATAACCATGGTTAGAAATACATTATTTTCCTCACAACTGAAAATATTGAAATAAGCACTCCACCCCTCTCGCCCCGACTGTCCATTTCCGATCTTAAAAAGCATTTTAATATAAATATCACGTTACACATTAATAAAAATACAATATATTGCCACCATGCAGAACCTATATTACAAAAATATACAAGTAAATTTTTATGCATATACAAGACTGTCACATTAAGGTGTAGTGCAGTATGCTGCTTGTTTACATGGTGCTCTTGATTTTTATGTAATACACATCAAATTGATTATGGGCGACATAACTGGTGTGCGATGTAGTTGGTCGTCTTTCTACATAAATTTGCCTACTACTTACTTTTTAATTTGGCACAGCAATATATACATACAGGGTGGTCCATTGATAGTGACCGGGCCAAATATCTCACGAAATAAACATCAAACGAAAAAACTACAAAGAACGAAACTCGTCTAGCTTGAAGGTGGAAACCAGATGGATCTATGGTTGGCCCCTAGATGGCGCTCCCATAGGTCAAACGGATATCAACAACGTTTTTTAAAAACAGGAACCCCCATTTTTATTATTACGTATTCGTGTAGTACGTAAGGAAATATGAATGTTTTAGTTGGACAACTGTTTTCGCTTTGTGATAGATGGCGCTGTAATAGTCACAAACGTGTAAGTACGTGGTATCACGTAACATTCCGCCAGTGCGGGCGGTATTTGCTTCGTGATACATAAACCGTGTCAAAATGGACCGTTTACCAATTGCGGAAAAGGTCGATAACGTGTCGATGTATGGCTACTGTGGTCAAAATGCCCAAGGGGCGTGTGCTATGTATGCTGCTCGGTATCCTGGACGACATCATGCAAGTGTCCGGATCGTTCGCCGGTAGTTACGTTATTTAAGGAAACAGGACGTGTTCAGCCACATGTGAAACGACAACCACGACCTGCAACAAATCATGATGCCCCAGTAGCTGTTTTAGCTGCTGTCGCGGCTAATCCGCACATCAGTAGCAGACAAATTGCGTGAGAATCGGAGAACTAAAAACGTCGGTGTTGAGAATGCTGCATCAACAGCGATTGCACCCGTACCGTATTTCTATGCGCTAGGAATTGCAGGTCGACGACTTTGAACGTCGCGTACAGTTCTGCCACTGGCCACAAGAGAAATTACGGGACAATGACAGATTTTTTGCACGCGTTGTATTTAGCGACGAAGCGTCATTTACCAACAGCGGTAAGGTAAACCGCCATAATATGCGCTACTGAGCAGTGGGAAATCCACGATGGCTTCGACAAGTGGAACATCAACGACCTTTGCAGGTTAATGTATTATGGGAGGAAGGATAATTGGCCTCCATTTTATCGATGGCAATCTAAATGGTGCAATGTATGCTGATTTCCTACGTAATGTTCTACCGATGTTACTACAAGATGTTTCACTGCATGACAGAATGGCGATGTACTTCCAACATGACGGATATACAGCACATAGCTCGCGTGCGGTTGAAGCGGTATTGAATAGCATATTTCATGACAGGTGGATTGGTTGTCGAAGCACCATACCATGGCCCGCACGTTCACGGGATCTGACGTCCCCGGATTTCTTTCTGTGGGGAAAGTTGAAGGATATTTGCTATCGTGATCCACTGACAACGCCTGACAACATGCGTCAGAGCATTGTCAATGCATGTGCGAACATTACGGAAGGCGAACTACTCGCTGTTGGGAGGAATGTCGTTACACGTATTGCCAAACGCACTGAGATTGACGGACATAATTTTGAGCATTTATTGCATGATGTGGTATTTACAGGTAATGACGCTGTAACAGCATGAGTTCTCAGAAGTGATAAGTTCACTAAGGTGCATGTATCACATTGGAACAACCGAAATAAAATGTGCAAACGTACCTACGTTCTGTATTTTAATTTAAAAAACCTACCTGTTACCAACTGTTCGTCTAAAATTGTGAGCGATATGTTTGTGACTATTACAGCGCCATCTATCACAAAGCAAAAAAAGTGATCCAACTAAGATATTCATATTTCTTTACGTACTACACGAATATCTAATGAAAATGGGGTTCCTACTTAAAAACAAACAAAACAAAATAAAACCCGCAATTGATATCCGTTTGTTCTATGACAGCGCCATCGAGCAAGCCAACCATAGTGGCATCTTGTTTCCCCCTTCAAGCTAGCATGTTTCGTTCTTCGTAGTTTTTTCGTTTGACTCTTATTTCGTGAGATATTGGGCCCGGTCACGATCAGTGGCGCATCCTGTATATACGACAAGGGTAAAGACACCAGCTAACACATGGTGACGTCTTGAGATATGTGGTTGTGGAGTACATTTTGTTCTGATCAGTTTAAATGGGTGGTATTGATTCCGTTAAATTCCAGATAAACTATGTTACTATGTTTTTGCTATATAGGTTAGTTCAAGTGATTGTGGATTATATTATTTAGAGAAATACAGCAACCAGCCACTTTTTTATGTAATGACTTTTCTATGTAATACACTGATGGAAAAAATTTCAACACTTAAGTATAATTAGTGCAGAGTATTGAAATTTCGGGAATACATTATCTTGTAAACGTATTTAAAAGAGTAACATTGGAAGATCACAGGTTAATGTGAGCGAGAGATAAGCCGTTACAAATGTGAAATACTGGTACATTAATAACCGACGTAATCGCGAAAATGTTGAATGTAAGAATGCAAATGTACTTGCATTGTGTTGTCCAGATGTTGGATATCAGTTTTTGGGATGAAGTACCATGGCTTTTGCACTTAGACTGTCAATAAAGGGATGATTGATGCTATTTGTGGATGACACTGGAGTTGTCATCTGGGGATGTCCCATGTTGTTATTGTTGTTGTAGTCTTCAGTCCTGAGACTGGTTTGATGCAGCCTTCCATGCTACCCTATCCTGTGCAAGCTTCTTCATCTCCCAGTACTTACTGCAACCTACGTCCTTCTGAATCTGCTTAGTGTATTCATCTCTTGGTCTCCCTCTACGAATTTTACCCTCTACGCTGCCCTCCAATGCTAAATTTGTGATCCCTTGATGCCTCAGAACATGTCCCTTCTTCTTGTCAAGTTGTGCCACAAACTCCTCCCCAATTCTATTCAATACCTCCTCATTAGTTATGTGATCTACCCATCTAATCTTCAGCATTCTTCTGTAGCACCACATTCCGAAAGCTTTTATTCTCTTCTTGTCCAAACTATTTATCGTCCATGTTTCACTTCCATACATGGCTACACTCCATACATATACTTTCAGAAACGACTTCCTGACACTTAAACCTATACTCGATGTTAACAAATTTGTCTTCTTCAGAAACGCTTTCCTTGCCATTTCCAGTCTACATTTTATATCCTCTCTACTTCGACCATCATCAGTTAGTTTTCTCCCCAAATAGCAAAACCCGTTTACCACTTTAAGAGTCTCATTTCCTAATCTAATTCCCTCAGCATCACTCGACTTAATTCGACTACATTCCATTATCCTCAGTTTGTTTTTGTTGATGTTCATCTTATATCCTCCTTTCAAGACACTCTTCATTCCGTTCAGCTGTTCTTCCAGGTCCTTTGCTGTCTCTGACAGAATTACAATGCCATCGGCGAACCTCAAAGTTTTTATTTCTTCTCCATGGATTTTAATATCTACTCCAAATTTTTCTTTTGTTTCCTTTACTGCTTGCTCAGTATACAGATTGAACAACATCGGGCAGAGGCTACAACCCTGTCTCATTCCCTTCCCAACCACTGCTTCCCTTTCATGTCCCTCGACTCTTGTAACTGCCATCTGGTTTCTGTACAAATTGTAAATAACCTTTCGCTTCCTGTATTTTACCCCTGCCACCTTCAGAATTTGAAAGAGAGTATTCCAGTCAACATTGTCAAAAGCTTTCTCTAAGTCTACAAATGCTAGAAACGTAGGTTTGCCTTTCCTTAATCTTTCTTCTAAGATACGAGCTCCACTGGAGACAAATGTGGTGATCGAGCAGACAAAGTGAATATGTCTACACGACGTAGGACATGTCGGGTTACAACAGTGGTATATAGGTGAGCGTCATCCTATTGGACGACACCTCCTGGAATTATATTAATGAATGGCAGCACAACAGGGCGAGTCACTAGATTGACTTACAAATCTTTAGTCAGCGTGTGTGGAATAAGCACGACAGTGATCCCGACGTCACATGAAATCGCACCGCAGATAATGACTCCAGGTTTAGGTCCCTTGTCTCTGGCACACAGACAGCTTGCAGGCCTTCAGCCGGTCTCTTTCTACCCATCACACTGCCATCATTGGCACCGAGGCAGAACCAGCTTTCATCAGGAAACACAACAGACCGCCACCCTGCCTTCCAGTGAGCTCTCTATTACCACCAATCAAGTCACAAATGGTGGTGGGGCCAATGAAACGATACGCTACAGGGCGGCTGGTTCGGATCTGCCCTTGAAGTAACCGATTTATAACAGTGCTTTGTGTCACTGCTGCTCAAACAGCTGCTGTAAATGCAGTATGATACGCCAGAGCCATACGCCGAACACGATGGTCTTCCCTCTCTGTAGTACCATGTGGCCGTCCGGAGCTGGTATTCTTGCTACTTTATATTCTCGTGACCACCGCTGCCAGCAGTCATATACGAGGGTCACTCCAAAAGAAACGCATACTATTTTTTAATCCATCTTTTATTCAACATGTTTGAAAGTCTTACAGTGTGTAGATACATCCTTTAGGAACAATATTTCCATTTCTCCACATAATTTCCACCCCTGTCAATTGCCTTACGCCATCTTGGAACCAGCGCCTGTATACCCGCACGGTAAAATTCTGGACCAACCTGTTGGAGCCACTGTTTGGCACAGTGCACAAGGGAGTCACCATTTTAAAACCTTGTTCTACGAAGAGAGTCTTCCAGTTTCCCAAAGAGATGTTAGTCACATGGAGCCAGGTCAGGACTGTAAGGCGGGTGTTTCAGTGTTGTCCATCCGAGTTTTGTGATCGCTTCCATGGTTTTTTGACTGACACGTGGCCGTGCATTGTCGTGCAACAGCAAAACATCCTGCTTTTACCGATGTGGTCGAACACGACTCAGTCGAGCTTGAAGTTTCTTCAGTGTCGTCAGATATTCATCAGAATTTATGGTGGTTCCACTTGGCATGATGTCCACAAGCAAGAGTCTTTCGGAATCGAAAAACACTGTTGCAATAACTTTTCCAGCAAAATGTGTGGTTTTGAATTTTTTTTTCTTGGGTGAATTTACATGATGCCACTCCATTGATTGCCTCTTCGTCTCTGGTGAAAAATGATGGCGCTATGTTTCATCATCTGTCACAATTCTTCCAAGAAATTCATCTCCACCATTCTCGTACTGTTCCAAAAGTTCGCTGCATACCGTTTTTCTTGTTTATTTGTGAGCCACTGTCAGCATCCTGGGAATCCACTTGGCACAAATCTTTTTTAACGCCAACACTTTCAGTATTCTGCAAACACTTCCTTCCCATATCCTAACGTAGCGTGACAGTTCGTTCACTGTGACGCGTATGTCAGCAGTCACCAATTCGTTAACTCTCTGCACATTGTCCGGAGTGTGTGCAGTACGAGGCCTGCCGCTTTCATCATGTAACGTGCTTGTCAACCGACTAACTGTACTGCGATCGACAGCAGCGTCTCCATACACCTTTTTCAACCTCTTGTGGATATTTCCCACTGTCTCGTTTTCACAGCACAGGAATTCTATGACAGCACGTTGCTTCTGACAAACGTCAAGTGTAGCAGCCATCTCGAAGACATGCTGTGACGGCGCCACTCAGGGGAACAGGTTGAACTAAGTTTGAAAACAAGCGGGAAGGATGTATCTACACACTGCAAACTTTCAGACATCCAGAATGAAAGCTGTATTTTTACAAAAATAGTGTGCATTTCTTTTCGAGTGACCGTCCTACAATGGCTACATTCCTGCCTAGTCTCTCTTCAGTATCGGAGAAAGAATATGTAGCTTCTCGTAGTCCTGTCACGCGAGGTCGATCGAATTCAGTGAGGTGCTGATAATATCGTCTTTGTCGTCTTAAAGGCATTCCTGGCTAACATCAGCTCATGACGTCCAATCTGAAAGGCAGCTGACGCCCACGGGCGTTACAGACCGTGTTTAAGGCAAACCTCATTTGCGTCCTCATAGTGATGCTATTACCACCACTTTTATGACTGATACGAAACTGGAAAAAACGTCATCTTTCATACGCCTACCAACTTTCGTTTATGTCGCACAACTCCTTCATGGTGATGCGATTGTTTCCGTCTGGGTAATTTGACATATTGTCTACGAATGTGACAGAATATGGCTTACCGGTAGCATTATTTGATGGGTTTCCGCGATCCTTGTTTATAAAAATGTATGTCTGCTAAAAACTGTTGTTCACCCAGCGCCGACAACGCTGCGTTGAACTCACGACGTCGAAAAGCACAATCTGTTTTCCTCTTTCATTACGTCAGTTCACTAGCTTCAGTTATGATATCTGTCCGTGTAGTAAATATTCTGTAGCTGCATAGCAACACTTTGGAAAGTCGTCCACGCGTTCGGAACCGCAGTCAGCACCAGATGCCGTTAGGGAAATGAAATAGCCGCCTGCCTTTGTGCTCAGCGCTGCCCACGCTTATGAAGTTCCACCTGTCCGCTACGCTAAGCTCTACCCGTCTCTTAGGCGAAGCCAAGAGCCGGACTGGAGAAAAAAAAGTGCTTCAGAGCTTCGTTTAAAGTAGTATTCTGGCATACATACCACGTGATTTAGGGAAATCACAGGATAATTAGAATTCCCAGAGAGGGATTACGTCAGTACTGACTCCTGCGTCTTAAACGCTGCGCCATCTCATTCGATAACAGTTTTCTACGAAACTGTACCAGTCTCTAATGCTGTTTAAGGCCAAGGGGCATTTGCCTCAAACCTTCACACCACATTTTTATTTGTGTCGGTTTGCTCAGACTTTGCACTGCACTTCACATATACAGTTTTTTTAAAGATGAATGTTTGCTTGCTCTTACTCGTTAATGAAAACGGCTTCCTCTTTAGCGTGTATTTACATGTACTTCGGTATAATTTGATTCCCTCGAGAATTCTAAATACACTACTGGCCATTAAAATTGCTACACGACGAAGATGACGTGCTACAGACGGGAAATTTAACAGACAGGTAGAAGATGCTGTGATATGCAAGTGATTAGCTTTCCAGAGCATTCACACAAGGTTGGCGCTGGTGGCGACACCTACAACGTGCTGACACGAGGATAGTTTATAACCGATTTCTCATACACAAACAGCACTTGACTGGCGTTGCCTAGTGAAACGTCGTTGTGATGCCTCGTGTAAGGAGGAGAAATGCGTACCATCATGTTTCCGACTTTGATAAAGGTCGGATTGTAGCCTATCGCGATTGCGGTATGTCGTATCGCGACATTGCTGCTCGCGTTGGTCGAGATCCAATGACTGTTACCAGAATATGGAATCGGTGGGTTCAGGAGGGTAATACGGAACGCCATGCTGGATCCAAACGGCCTCGTATCACTAGCAGTCGAGATGACAGGCATCTTATCGGCATGGCTGCAAGGGATCGTGCTGCCACGGCTCGATCCCTGAGTCAACAGATTGGGACGTTTGCAAGTCAACAACCATATGCACGAACAGTTCGACGACGTTTACAGCAGCATGGACTACCATCTCGGAGATCATGGCTGCGGTTACCCTTGACGCTGCATCACAGGAGCGCGTGCGATGGTGTACTCAACGACGAACCTGGGTGCACGAATGGCAAAACGTCATTTTTCCGATGAATTCAGGTTCTGTTTACAGCATCATGATGGTCGCATCCGTGTTTGGCGACATCGCGGTTAACGCACATTGGAAGCGTGTATTCGTCATCGCCATACTGGCGTATCACCCAGCGTGATGGTATGGGGTGCCTTTGGTTACACGTCTCGGTCACCTCTTGTTCGCATTGACGGCACTTTGAACAGTGGATGTTACATTTCAGATGTGTTACGACCTGTGGCTCTACCCTTCATTCGATCCCTGCGAAACCCTACATTTCAGCAGGATAATGCACGACCGCATGTTGCAGGTCCTGTACGGGCCTTTCTGGATACAGAAAATATTCGACTGCTGCCCTGACCAGCACACTCTCCATATCCCTCACCGACTGAAAACCTGCGGTCAATGGTGGCCGAGCAACTGGCTCGACACAATACGCCAGTCACTACTCTTGATGAGCTGTGGTATTGTGTTGAAGCTGCATGGGCAGCTTTACCTGTACACGCCATCCAAGCTCTGTTTGACTCAGTGCCCAGGCGTATCAAGGCCCTTGTAACGGCCGGAGGTGGTTGTTCTGGGTACTGATATCTCAGGATCTATACCCCCAAATTGCGTGTATAGGTAGTAACATGTCAGCATGTCAGCTGTAGTATAATATATTTGTCCAATGAATACTCGTTTATCATCTGCATTTCTTCTTGGTGTAGCGATTTTAATGGCCAGTAGTGTAATTACGTATGAAACCCCAGTGTACATATGTAGCATCACCGCAACACTTAAATATTCTTCATGAATACCTTTGTAGGTATTATTAGGTTTCGTCTTTTGGTAGGTGTATTTATGATCAGATCGTTTAACTACGTGATAGACGGTAACGATGTGCGCTACTACGATTAACAGGCACCTACTGTACGACCCAAAATGATATATTTCTGGCAAGTCTGAGAACATTATTTCTGGAAAAAAGGCCTACATTGGTCAAATAAAGGCGATTAAACGCAAGTGTGTTGGGTACTTAGAACCTATACCGATACGAAAGAATTAATATTTAATTTTACAGCTGAGGATAAATGAACTGGGCACTTCAGATGACACAAATGGGAGAACATGCGAATTTCTCCGTAACGTCTGGGAGAGACTGAGAAATTAATTTCTTTGAATGTATAGCGGACAAAGTGCCATAGAGGCCATCTCATGTGATTATGACTGTATAAAATCAAAACACAGCATGTGGCAATGTCGACATGTGGTGGGACTGTGCCTCTACAAAGATACAATGGGTAATTGTAGCCAGGCATTAAATACGGCGGATTCCAATGTAGCGCTGATAAACGACTCGACCTGGCGCATTTTGAGTGATACATCAACCACAGTATCGGGGATGTTCAAGAAAGTCATGAAGAGGCAATCAACCAGCGTGTTGCTACTTTTACAAGTAAAGTTTTTGTAGGATGGAGAGAACTGAGATCGACAGCCACTGAAAGACACGGCCTTAAAGATTGTCCATCATGTTAATGCAAGTGATTATGTAGACGAGAAATCGAAGAGTGAGTTGTGGAATAGACAGCAACAGTGGAAACACTGCTGACTTACTGCAATATGTCTTTGTTTTCATTCATCACTGTTCTCATTGGTCTGATGTGGGTAGCCACAAATTTCTCTCCTGCATCAGCCTCCATATTTCAGAGTACCACTTGTACCTTACATCCTCAATTAGTTTCTATGTATATTCCAATCTCTGTCTTCCACTACAGCATTTATCCCACACAGCTCCCTCCATGGAGATTTTTCTCTGATGTTCTATCATTCTGTCTGAACCATGATTTATTTTCAAAGAAGATTCTTAAGAATTTATTTTATTTACTAGAGATTCATGAAGAACATTAACACATGTGTAAGCATGGAAGTAGTTGCCAGGGAGTAACTGATGAAATCATAACCAAATTCCTTTTAACAAATGGGAATTTTATTCACTTTAATAGTGCCTAAAAGCATTTTTTAAAAGATACTGATTTAAAATTATAATCAGAAAGCACCCTCAAATTATCAGAGTTACAATTTATTCAGAGACAGAAAGAAACAAGTTTTGGCTGTATGAGCTTTCGGGCAGAGAACCTTGCCGCTCCCTTTTGACACGGCCGTAGTTACGACCGCTCACAACAGCCTCTGAAAGACTACACTGGTGCAAATTTGCAACACACCACATAACGTTAAACTAACAGTTTTAACAATTTACACAAGCACACAAACTATGCACCCCCCGTAGGAGGGATGGAAATGGTACAAAACACTAACAAATAAAATATTAAAGGGTGGCAACTTTATATCCTAAAATGATCATTTAAATAAAAGCCCATGAAATGCAATCTTATATAAAATTCTGCAAGGTTGGCCCAACAATAGTTAAGATGCTCTACCGTACCCAGATACCTCCTCTCAAGATCATAGGTGATAATATCAAAGTTTTCAAAGATCAAAATATATTTCAGCTATTAGGCCATTACACTCCAAGCAATAAATTCGTTAACACACCAAATCCGACAAACATGACAGAGGCAGCTACTAACGTACGGTAGATTGATACGGAGATTACCGAACAACCTGAACCGCAGGTTGCTCTAACCCGCCCCTACTCCACAAGGGAGAAACGGACCACACAATTTATAAACAGCCACCTTCCCGCGGGTGGGCAAACGGAGAAGGATGGTGGGACGACCCCAAAGCAAAGCGGCTGGTGACCTCACCAAGACAACAAGTAGAATTTAACAAGAGTAAATCAAACAACATATCACCAATCACTTTTCTAATAAACTGCGATTTCTCGAGAAGACCTGGCGCAGCACCCCCAAATCGCTCTCCCGAACCGTCCGCTGCCAGCCGCTTCAACAGACGCAGGAAGGCGCGCCGATCTCACGTCTCACGGTGTCACAGCTCGCACCGACCAGAATGATGTCGAGGGTTGACTCCTGTTGCTCTCTTGTCGACCGCGAAGTCACTACCCCTCGCTATGCGCCGCGGCCCACTGGACTCACGTGGCGACCTCAGATGCGCCGACGCTCAAGACGGACAAGTCATCTTGTGTCTCAGTGCGCGACCGACCAACCGACCGATCCAAGCGCCAATGACGATTGCCTGAGCAAACTCGAGCAGACTGGCGGCCTAACGCGCAGACTCAGATGCAGGAACTAAGCCCCGACCGGGCGACCACTCGCTGAGTTCTCTTACTGGCGGAGTGGAACGACTCTCATTTTGCCGGCTTTATAGGTTGATCCGAACGACAGACATACTAGCACTCCGAACGACAGACAGACACGAACTGCCTAACAAAAGCGAACGAGAGACAGACCCTGACTGACTGACTGGCGAACTCATAGCGCCCCTTAAATGCACGTGAACAGGCAACCTTTCTTCGCCGTTTCTGGGGAGAACCTTCTCATTTTTTACGTTGTCAGTCCAAGTGATTTTCAACACTCCACTGTAGCACCACATCTCGGTCATATCGATTCTCTTCTGTTCCGGTTTTCTCGCAGTCGGTGATTCACTACCACATAATGCAGTGCATCAAACGTACATTCTCACAAATTTCTTCTTCAAACCAAAGCATATTTTTGATACCGGTACACTTCTTTTGGCCAGCAATGACCTCTTTGACTGTACTAGCCTGCTTTTTGTGTCATCATTGCTTCGTTCATCATGCGTTATTTTGCTTGCGAGGTAGCAGTATTGTTTTGACTTCGTCTACTTCGTGACCACCAACTTTGATGTTAACCTTCTCGCTGTTCTCGTTTCTACTACCTCTCATTTCTTTTATCTTCTTCCGGTTTACAGTCACGCCATATTCTATGCTCTCTAGCCTGTTCGTTCCATTCAACAGATCCTTAATTCTTCTTCACTCCCACTGAGGATAGCAATGTCATCATCGAATCTTGTCTTTGATGTCCTTTCACCCTGATTTTTAATCCTGTCATTGCTTCTCCGATGCATAGATTACATAGTAGACTGCATCCCTACCTTACACCTTGTTAAATCCGTATACTTCGCTCTTGGTCTTCCATTCTTATTTTCCCCCCTGGGTTTTTGTACAAATTGTTTATCACCCATCTTTCCCTGTAGCGCACTGCTGTTTTACCTCAAAATTTCGAACGTCTTGCTCCATTTCACATTGTCGAACACTTTTTGTAGATTCACAAATCCTACGAGTGTATCTTTTTTTGAAGTCTTGCTCCACTACCGGCGAAAAGTAAGAACCGCCTTTCTATTGCTTTTATCTTTCCGAAAGCCAAACTGACCGTCATCTAACAGATCCTCAATGTTTTTTTTTCCATTCGTCGGTGTATTATTCTTGTCAGCAACTTGGCTGCATGAGATGTTAAGTCGACTGTGTGATCGTTTTCGCACCTATCTGCACTTGCTGTGTGATCGATATCTTTCCAGTAGTCTGATGACATGTCGCCAGTCTCATAGATTCTACATGCCAAATTCAATAGTCGTTTGGCTGCCATTTGCTCCAACGACTTTTAAAAATTCCGATGGAAATCTATCTATCCGGTCTGCTTTTTTATTTGATCTCAAGTCTTCCAGAGCTCCTCTAAATTCTCACTGTAGTACTGCATCCCCTATATCTTCCTTACCGAATCCAGTTTCTTCTTCTATCAAGTCGTCAGACAATTCCTCCCCCTCACAAAGGCCTTTAGTGTACTTTCCCACCTATCCTCTCTTATCTCTGTGTTTAACAGCGGAACTCCCATTGAACATTTAATGCTACCAGCTTTGTTTTTAATTTCACCCTATGTTGTTTTGTATTTTCTCTATACTGAATCAGTCCTTCCCATGATCATTTCTTTTTCGATTTTTTCACATTTTCCTGCAGACATTTCACCCTGACAGCCCTGCACTCTGTTTCATTTCCAAGTGATTTATATTTTTGTACTAGCTGAATACCTTGCGTTTCTCGGGAATGTATTTATTCCAGTCATTATCCGTCTCCTCTTTCCCCCTCTCTCACTCTGTCTCCTCTTTTTAGCTCTCCCAGTTCATCTCCTCCTTCATCCCCTCTCTATCTCCTCCTGCCCCTCTCTCTATCCATCGTCTCCTTCCCTCTCTGTCAATCTACTCCTCCCCCCTTTGCTCCTTCCTCTGTCCAACTCCTCCTTCCCTTCTCTCTGTTCATATACTCCCATCCCCTCTCTCTGTTCATGTCCTTCTCCCCTCTCTTTGCCTATTTCTTTCTCCCCTAGTCTCTATTTCCTCCTCTTTCCTTTCTCCGTTCATCACCTCCTATCCATCCTTTCTACCCACTTTCATCTCCTCTTCTCCCATAGCTGTACCTATATCTTCCTTTCTCCTCACTGTCTGTCCCTTTCTGCTTCCCCCCTTCTCTCTCCATGTTACCACGTTCGTTCAAATAGGAGACCAGTGGTTCTTATCCCCGCAGTATTCCTATCCATATTGTAGCTAACATGTCTACCAAATTCGGCTGAATTCGTCCCAAGAGTTTAGGATGAACTTTTCATCTTGGTTTTTCACACGTATTACTACAATATCTCTCACCTGTACTTCGCTTTGCAGTTTCACTTTCACGCAGATGAATGTTTATGACATATCTTCTGAACTCAAAGCTATGATTCTGCAGGTACATCCAGTGGCATTTGTGGCTAGTGCATACGAAATGTCTTATGAATCGGGTTAGTAGTAAGGAAATAATAAGTGAAAACGTCATGCATAATGCTGCATTTTTCACGCATCTGAGCATTTGACGTCATATCTCCTAAATTATGTGTCGTACAATGATATATTTTTGTAGGTACTGAAATGTCAGTGTACGCTCCAGGATAAAGGAGCAACTAAATGGGCATGGGAAAGGTGCAGGCCATTTACCACAAGCCATTTGTTACTTTGCAAAAGTCTAACAATCTTTTATTGCATAGATACCAAAAACACTAATGAAATACAAATGGTAATAGCTGCTTGCAATTAACGTAATTAAGGAAGCACAACTAATGAATGACAATAATTAGCCACAGCAACTGATTTAAAATGTTAAATTTCAGCGGAAAATTATATAAAATAATTAAGGAAAGGCATCCAGGCAATTACTCCATCAATTCAACCAACTGGTAATTAATCAGTTAATTTAAACGAATAAGATGCAAGAAGTGTAGTAACATGAAATTTCACAAGCCTGGTAACGGACGAGCTGACGCCTATTAACTACTAATATTTTATGCAACGAGCACAGGAACAATTCTCAAAGCAAGTATCCAATATTTGATCAGTCAAGATACTGACGTGAAAAAAAATACCATTTAACAAATTGAGCGTCACACCAATATCAGAACTATTACCTTAAAACTAAACTTTAAACAGAGGAAACTTGAAAGGGGTAGGTAGGCCCGGCCAGGTCTGGCTAAGATGGTTTAAAATAAAGGGCACTTCAGGTTAAACGCCCGATTTTGTAGGTACATTCAGCGGCAGATGTTGATAAAGTGTTGCGTATAGAGTTAGTAGAACGAGATAAGTGTCGTTCAGTAAGATAATTTTTCTAGAATAGTCAATGGGATGTGTGAATACCGTTTGCAAAAGGTGTTACGAATACAGCTGGAAGTAAAGAACTAATAAATGTTCGTTCTTCATATGGCCGCTTATCTGCAACACAGCGAAAATATAGTAGGCGTCAATCATTTTTCCTGTAATCGTTTTGTGACGGTTGCCAGAGAGAAAAAGTTCCGTAAGGGTTTGAAATTATGTCTAAAGTTAGTTGCAAATATCTGATTGTTCCCATTCTCAAACTAAAGTATGAGTATTCGCCCGTAGTGGACTCAAATGCTTTCTCATTCATAGCCTCACTCTTTTGAGCCTCATCCCCCCCCCCCTAGATGATTTCCAGACAGTAAGTGATATGTATACGAAGTTTGGTTGAAATCGGTCTAGTAGAATTGGTTCAGTAAGAGATGTAGAAGGTCGTGCTGTAGCGTTCTCGCTTCCCGGGGCCGGGTTCCCGGGTTCGATTCCCGGCGGGGTCAGGGATTTTCTCTGCCTCGTGAGGACTCGGTGTTGTGTGCTGTCATTAGGTTAGTTAGGTTTAAGTAGTTCTAAGTTCTAGGGGACTGATGACCATAGATGTTAAGTCCCATAGGGCTCAGATCCATTTGAACCATTTGAGATGTGGAACATACAGTTGGTTCTCCCGCCAACTCACCGCCCCGGCCCAGAGATGATTTCCAGACAATAAATGATATGTGTGCCTAGTCTGGTTGAATTCTGTCCAGTGGTTTAGGAGGAGATGTGGGACATACATACATACATCCGTTTTCGTAACATTTTTGTATTTACTTTTTTGTCGACCAGATGGAGTATTTCTTCCGTTACCTAAGGTTTCTTCGCTGTTGCCTTTTTTGCACCTATGTCTGACTCTCTAACATCTATGATTTCCCTTTTTAGGTATGTCAATTGCTCTTCATAAACTGCCTAGTGTGATACTCATCATCATGGTATTCAAATCCTTAGCGAACTTCAAACGCATCTCATCATTTCCTGTTACTTCCAAACCCCACTTCTTTCCACACAGAATTCTCTGTAAAATTCCCTTAAGTTTCAGTCTACTCTTCATCATTACTAAATCATGGTCTGAATCCATATCTGATCCTGGATAGGCCTACTTGTTTCTACTGAATGCCTGTATTACCCATTCCATATCTGTGCTGGTTGTTGCCAGCATACCATGCGGCAAAGTATTGAAATGTGTGTGAATTCCAAAGGGACCAAAATGCTGATGTCATCAGTCCCTAGACCTGCACACTACTTAAACTAACTCATGCTAAGAACAACACACACACCCATGTCTGAGGGAGGACTCGAACCTCCAGCAGGACCGGCCGCGCAATCCGTGCCATGGCGCATCAAATCGTGCGGCCACTCCACATAGCACATGCGGCAAAGAGGTTGCGAGAAGATCGATAGAGGGCAAATACAGACGCGCAAGAAACTTGCCGACAACGCTCTCTCAGCCGCCAATGTTTAGATCGCCATCGCAGACCAGAGTACCCAGTCAGTTTCAGTCTGTCATCTACTCGGAGCACAGTGGGAGTACCAGTAGCAGTAGCATTTAGCTCAGCCTCTAGCTCAGAGTCAGGCAGAACATAGCGGCCAGAATAGTGTACACAGCGGACTTATGCTTCACCAGCAGTGTGATTAATGTAGACTATTACAGAGTGCTTGTAAAACAACACCGGAACTATGTTGAGTTAAGTAGCTGTCTTATTCGTATTAATAAGGAATCCAGTTAACACTTTCGCGCGGTTTGCATTACAGAAGAATATACCGGCCACCAAACAACATCCTCTCCTTGTTTGCATGATAAAAGGTCAGTGCCACCTAGACGACTCAAAAATATCCTCATATACTTTCTCTGACACTTCATCTCCTCCTAGCGACGTCGGCATGTGTGTGTTGTTGGCGTTGGTTCGTTGTGGAATCTGATGAGAACAACCGCATCACTAAACTGTTCACTGTAGCTCACTTTCTGCCTCACTTCCTCTTTCATAAGGAATCCAACTCCCTTATACCATTTTCTACTGCTGTTGATATTACCCTATATCCGTCTGACCAGAAATATTTATCTTCTTTCCATTTCACGTCACTGATACGCACTAAATCTAGATTGAGCTAAGCATTTCTCTTTACAGATGTTGTATCTCCCCTACTACATTTTGCTTCTGATGTTTCATGCTTCGACTCACGGAATGTTATTCTGTCATTAATTATTCTATATTTCTCTCATTATCGCCTCCTCTAGACAGTTCCCTCCCGGAGATCCGAATGGGGGACTAACCAGAAATCTTTTGCACATGGAGAGATCGTGACATTTTTTCAGTTACAGGCCACATGATTACGTGTTTCCATCGACTTTTGCATCCTCAGGCCGTTTCCCTGCCCAAGGACAAAAGGGTACTCTGAATCTCTCTCCGATCTTTCACGCTCTTTGACAACGCTCCTATTGCTGATGATTTTCATTGGAAAGTTGAGCAGTAGCTAGTGTCGAACTTAGGACCTTTGCCGTTTTGATTACTAATCTAAGACACTTCCCCAAGTGCCTAGACATTTCAGTTTTCGTTTTATTAACAGCTTTGGGTTGTAGTCTCTCCCCGATGTTATTCAATCTGTATATTGAGCAAGCAGTAAAGGAAACGAAAGAAAAATTCGGAGTAGGTATTAAAATCCATGGAGAAGAAATAAAAATGTTGAGGTTCGCCGATGACATCGTAATTCTGTCAGAGACAGCAAAGGACTGGGAAGAGCAGTTGAACGGAATGCATAGTGTCTTGAAAGGAGGATATAAGATGAACATCAACAAAAGCAAAACGAGGATAATGGAATGTAGTCGAATTAAGTCGGGTGATGCTGAGGGAATTAGATTAGGAAATGAGGCCCTTAAAGTAGTAAAGGAGTTTTGTTATTTGGGGAGCAAAATAACTGATGATGGTCGAAGTAGAGACGATATAAAATGTAGACTGGCAATGGCAAGGAAAGCGTTTCTGAAGAAGAGAAATTTGTTAACATCGAGTATAGATTTAAGTGTCAGGAAAGTCATTACTGAAAGTATTTGTATGCAGTGTAGCCATGTATGGAAGTGAAACATGGACGATAACTAGTTTGGACAAGAAGAGAATAGAAGCTTTCGAAATGTGGTGCTACAGAAGAATGCTGAAGATTAGATGGGTAGATCACATAACTAATGAGGAGGTATTGAATAGGATTGGAGAGACGAGAAGTTTGTGGCACAACTTGACCAGAAGAAGGGATCGGTTGGTATGACATGTACTGAGGCATCAAGGGATCACCAATTTAGCATTAGAGGGCAGCGTGGAGGGTAAAAATCGTAGAGGGAAACCAAGAGATGACTACACTAAGAAGATTCAGAAGGATGTAGGTTGCAGTAGGTACTGGGAGATGAAGA
Source organism: Schistocerca gregaria (assembly GCF_023897955.1). NCBI lineage: Eukaryota > Metazoa > Arthropoda > Insecta > Orthoptera > Acrididae > Schistocerca > Schistocerca gregaria. The sequence continues at coordinate 685,386,807 of NC_064923.1, forward strand.
AGCTTGCACAAGATAGAGTAGCATGGAGAGCTGCATCAAACCAGTCTCAGGACTGACCACAACAACAACAACAGCTTTGGCTGAGAATATTTGAGTAATGTTAAGAGCAATTCGTATTTTTATTGTTTAGTAGGAAATTTAGATTTGGAGGATACAAATAAAAGAGGTGAAAATTTCGTTGATTTCTGCAGTCGAAATGATATTGTAATTAAAAACACATTACTAGAAGTTCCTCTTAGAAGAAGGTACCGGCACCAAATAAAGACGATTCCAGTTAAATTTTATATACTAAAGAAGCAAAGGTACTGGAATCAGATAAAATCATTTTACAGGTTTCCAGTTCCAGATGTAGATAGTGACTATACAGTTGCATCAGCCAAATCCAACATTACTTTTAAAAGAACCAAGAGCTCTTTCCAAACGAAATGGGTAATGAAGCACTGGAAGAATAAACAATAAATATGGTTTGAGGGGAGAAAGAAACAGGAAACCAGAAAAAATTTGTGTGGCAGAAGAAATACTGAGCCTAATCAAGGGAAGGAACAATCCCAGGAAAGAAAAAAAATGTGAATGGCTACAAAAGAATTAAAAATCACATGACAACCAAATGTAGAGAAGAAAAAGAGAAATGGACCCAAGCGTGACTGAAAAGACAAAAAAAAGGGAAAAAATACCAGATTTATTGGAAAATGAAGGCTTTTCAGTACAAACCTAGAACGAAATCACTAGTAGTTAAAAGTAAAGAGGGAATATTTATGCCAGACAATTATGAGATATGTGATCTTTGGGAATAATTAATAGATGAACTGTATGACGAGAAAGACTTCAAGAATGAAAGTTATCTAATCGGAGACATTAGTGAGTGTGAAAGAGAAATGCAAAATCCTGTAATCATGAGACATCAATTTTGACATGCCCTTTGGAGCTCCTAAGAAGGAAAAGCAATTGGTGTTGACGATATTCCTGCAGAATTGCTGAAAAATCTGGGTATTAACATGGAAGAGCAATTATTAAGAATACTAAATGGGTGCTACGAAAGACAAATTATGCGAAGACCTCGCACGAAGCAGAAGTTTTACCGTATTTCAAATAGGAAAGGAAGTTGATTCCACCAATTACAGCACGATATCAATGTTATTTTATGCCTCCAGAAGACTCATTAATGTAGTGAAGAGCAGGATGAAAGGAAAAGTAGATATCGTGAAGCCGAAGAGTTTGGATTTAGAGAAGGCAATGAAACAAGACAAGTTATTTTGGCTTTGTGCTTGCTTTTGGAGAGAAGGATGCATATGAATAGAAGAACGTATGTTACCTTTATTGACTTTGAAAAAAAGCTTTCGACAATATGAACTGGGAGCTATTCTTTAGAACTATGAAGAAATAGAACTTCTCTGGAACAACAACTACATCAGAACCAAAGCAAAAAAATAAGTATCAGTATCAAAGAGAGAAGCCAAAACTAGAAAAGGAGTTAGACAAGGCTATTCCCTCTCCCAAAATTTATTTAAAGTGTTCATTGAGGAAGCTGTTCAGAACATGAAAGGGAAGACAAAGGGAATAAAAGCCAATGGTGAAAGAACACATTGTATTAGATCTGCTGATGACATCGTGGTATTTATAGACTCAGAAAAAGAAACGAATAGAAGTTGCAAGACCTACCAGACACGCTTAAACTAAGTAAATTAAACTGAACAAACAGAAAACAAAAATAATGGTAGTGCTGAAAAATATGGGAAAAATTAAAGCCATTATTAAAACTGTTAATGTCGAATTTGAGCAGGTGAAACAATTTTTTTTATCTCGGTAGCATAATCACAGAAGACAATTCATGTTTAATGAAATTGAAGAGAAGGGTAACATTGGCAAAGCAGGCATTTGCAACTAAGAAAAAACATTTTAACTAGCAAACATATGAATGCAGATGTCATAAAATTCTTTGCAAAACCGGTTGTATGGAGTGCATTGTTCCACTGAAGTGAAATTCCAATTGTGGATGGACTGGAAAGAAATCGGCTTGAAGCTGCTGAAATGTGCATATGGCAGAAAATGACACGAACGAGCTGGACAGAAAGAAAAACCAACTGCGAACTCTTGAGCAAAGTCAACGAAGAGAGGTTATTAAAGGAAATGGAAAACAGAAAATTAAAATTTATTGGACATGTTATCAGACACAACATCTTAATCAACAAAATTCTTGAAGGGAAAGTACAGGAAAAGAAAGGAAGAGGATGAGGGATTTGGAAGGTATCCTGAATAGGATGTGACAGTTATGTGGAACTGGAACGAACAGCCAGCGGTAGAAGAGAGAGATTGCATCGACAAGGCTTCAGCCTTCAGAATATGTATTTATGCTTTGTTTAGTTACTGATGCAGATTTGTGGTTATCCCCTTAATCGTTAAGTCAGCACAATTTTCTAGTCAACTTGCGAGTGAATGAATGAAATAGAATGGAAATGCACCACTATAAGAAGTATAAAAAGCCTTATCTAGATTCTGTAGTTTGAACAAGTATGCATTTTCGACTACAGGTACTAACAAGATGAGAAATGTGACAGTAAATTTGTAATTCGCGTGGCTGGAATGAGAGGAAAAATAGGGGCCCGCGTAATGTGATACGATTTCAAACGTTTACGAGCTTTAATTTCCGGTTTTGGAAGTATTAATACGCTTCATCATCGGTTTGAAATCCGCTTGGGTTCACCATAACTCGTTAATTCCACCGGGTTACGGTAATTCAATCTATTCGTTCATACAAAAATCACGATGATGCAAAAATGATGTGAATTCGATCTTACTAATAGCTGCGCTGTTGGTACATCGCCTGTACGTGTTCATTAACAATACTGGCTGGAACGCTGTAATTGCGATTCGTTATGACGAACTCGTAAATGAAGTACACGGCTCGTTAGGCTTCTTGGATGAGCGCTGCGGCCTCATCATGAATGATTATGCAGAGGAATTTTCTGGGCTTTTGGCCATGTTATAAAATTGTTTTGTGTTGTTTAAGCTTTCGCTCTCAGCTGCAGAGGGCAGAACTCCAGGTTAGTGAGCTGTGCATTAGGCACCTATAGCAAGATAAGGCAGCATATATGTATTTTGCGACGAAGCGAAATTTTAACAATATGGAATAATTGGAAAGAAAGATTGTTTAAGGTGAAGATACTGTTTATTGTTGTAGCTAATTGTTCATACACTACCGTATTTTAATTAGCAGGCTGCGATTGTGAATGTTATAACTCGAAAAATGTGTAATGAAGTGGCGGGTGGAATGTACTGGACAGCTACTATCAAAGTCGTTGGTTTGGTACAACTCTCAGACATTGGGTGTCCCTTTACTTGGATTCTACGGAAACCCATCATTGCTGTTTTGATGGAAATGTACACAAATAAATTGAGAAAGAGAAAAACGCAGTGAGGGCTCACGTTACGTACGACCTTCAAGTTTAGTCTAAGGCCACAATGAAACTAAACGCTACTGGAACTGGTATTAATGTGTTTCTCTGGACGGGTACCATTAGTTGATTTCAATGATTTCGTCATTATAATGTATCTTGAATGTCATAATTTATAACAAGACGTCTTAGACGTCAGAGTTCCGTGGCTCACATCCGCTACACGGTATAATGCAGACCATGTCAGTGGACTTACAAATAAAGTTCCTCTTTCTGTGTGAGAACGTGGCTAAATATTGCCCTTTTACGTAACTGTATTTTTAATTAAAAGTGTAATAAGTTCAACCCAATCACGTACAGACATTATCTAATTGTAAACTGACTTATGGAGTGGAAGGTGCTATCAACCCGACGCGATTTCAATTTGTTTTTAAAACTTTCATTTTCTGCTAGTACTTTTAGTTTAAAAGATGTGATATAATGTACATGATTGCATTCGTTGCTCCTTTGTGTCAGAGCGTAGGGCAGAACATGTAAAGCGCAGAACATTTTTTCCTAGTTTTATATTTATGAATGTTACTAAAATTTTCAAATTGTGACTTTATCTTCACAGCAAACTTTTAAGGGAATGAGTGTACTATGGAATTCTATTTAACATGCCTAGTTTTCAAATTGTGACCTTTTCTTCAGAGCAGACTTTTAATAGAATGAGTGTATTGTGAGATTGTATTTAGTACGCCTAGTTTAATAAGCAGTTGCTTCCATGAAGTCCGAGAGCGTAAACGGTATATTGTCCCAATGACCCATTTCTATGCAATGCACATTTTGTGCCTGTATGTGCAAACGTCCCAGAAAACTGTCATCTGGCATTAATAGGTGAAATGTAGTAAGTGAACTAACTTAACGATAACAAGTCTTTCGGTGTGGTCTTTTTCTGCAGTATGTGTGTTGTACCGGTTGCTGTGGGAGTCGGCACCAACACCTACAACTACGTATCTACATACATACTCCGCTATCCACCATACGGTGCAAGGTGGAGAGTACCTCGTACCACAACTAGCATCTTCTCTCCCTGTTCCACTCCCAAAACAGAACGAGGGAAAAATGACTGCCTATATGCCTCTGTACGAGCCCTAATCTCTCTTAGTCTTTGTGGTCTTTCCGCGAAATATAAGTTGGCGACAGTAAAATTGTACTGCAGTCAGCCTCAAATGCTGGTTCCCTAAATTTCCTCAGTAGCGATTCACGAAAAGAACGCCTCCTTTCCTCCAGATATTCTCACCAGAGTTCCTCAAGCATATCCGTAACACTCGCGTGATGATCAAACCTACCAATAACAAATCTACCAGCCCGTCTCTGAACTGCTTCTATGTCCTCCCTCAAACCGACCTGATAGGGATCCCAAACGCTCGAGCAGTACTCAAGAATAGGTCGTATTAGTGTTTTATAAGTGATAGTAAGGCCTTGTATTGCATTGGTCCAACTCCTGAACTATGTGAGAGTGCGTGTAGAGAAATCATGGAGACCGTTGATTATTCAGCAACCATCTTAAATAGCGGTCAGTCGATAGCGTGCCGAACGGTAACCATTGGAACAGCGAACATCGCTAACTCTAGTTACTGATAGAACTATCATCTCGCAAGTGGAACTACCACAATGGAAAACGGTTTACTGAACTCGATGACCGATGCCAAGATGGTGATTGGCTCCAAACTGACGACCTTCCTAGCTGTTCACATCCGCTCCACTGAGTCCACTGGTAACAACTGCCTTTTCTTGCTGTGCCTCGTCACTCTTGTTGATAGAGGAGCCGTCAGCACAGTATGCTTCGTTCACAGCTCGTGGTCTCGCGGTCGCTTTCTCGCTTCCCGAGCACGGGGTCCTGGGTTCGATTCCCGGCGGGGTCAGGGATTTTCACCTGGCTCGAGATGTCAGGGTGTTTGTGTTGTACTCATCATTTCATCATCATTCATGAAAGTGGCGAGATTGGACTGAGCAAAGGTTGGGAATTTGTACGAGCGCTGATAACCGCGCAGTTGAGCTCCCCACAATCCAAACATCATAATATGCTTCCGCCGACGAGAAGAGTAGCGTCTAGCCAACTTAACCAGCGTGGCAGCCCTGTGTTGTGGTCAGACCCCGCCAGCTCAGGGGTTGGTCGTTCTCTTCCTGTGGCGGAAATTCCGCAGAAATGGCGGGCGTCTCGTGTGTCCTCCTGCGGCGAGTGGCAGTGGCCTGAATTTGAAGCTAATGGCTGGCTAGCCTCTGCCGATATTCGCCATCTTGCGGTATCGTAGAATTAATTGAATTTGGCCCCTGAAAATCCCCGTTTGCCCCCACGAGCCCCTATTCCTGTGGATAGGCAAGCCGACGGTTGTCTCAAATCGTCGGGTGAAATTAATCTGAGCCTGTATAATTAAAGATTAATTATAAACGTTTTTGAGATAATTGTTTTATCAGATCGAGCGACATATCAAATGGAAGGCAATTTAACGAACAACTCGAATCTGAAGTCAAAATTATTGGTTTAATTTAATCTGTGCACTATCTTAGTCAGTGAGCTGGACCATGCGGTAGGATGGGCTGGTCACAGACCTTGTGACTAGTCCACGAAATGTCAGCACTCTACATGTTTATAACCTCAATATTTCATTTAAAGATGGCGTGTCCATTTGAGGTTTCTGCGTTAGTTCTGTGATCCGTTTTTTTCTCTCTGAAGGTGAAAAATCGGCTAAAATCTTTTGTCGAATGCTTTTACTGTGTAATGAAAGTTGTACGAACCACGGAAAATTTTATAAACGGGTGGTAGAACATTTAGAAGGGCTGTCGAATCTCAGTGACTGACGATCAGCGTACTGACCGGCCAGATGAAGAGTCAACTCCTTCCCTTGAAACCTGCACGACGTCAGTTGTGGATGCGACGTGTTATAATTGAAAAATAGTTAAAACAGCCGCACTAAATTTGGGCACAGTTCATACCGTTATTAGTCACAAGCTCAATCACAGCCAAACAAGTGCAAAATGTGTCGCGTAAGAGTTAACACAATACAAGGAAACAAGACTCAAAGTGTGTATAGACTTAAAAGAATGCTAAGAAAGGAAACGTGAGCCTTTTCCAAACAATATTTTAATGTATGCTGATGAATACTCTAACGTTCAGCTCTCTAACAGTGCGTGGGAAAACGAATACTTAAATCTTTCTGTAAGATCTCTGATTTCTCTTATTTTATTACTATGATTATTTCTCCCTAACGTAGGTTGACAATGAAATTTTTTCACCATCAGGAGAAAATTGGTGACTGAAATATCGTGAAAAGATTTCGCTGCAACGAAAATCGCCTGTGTTTTACTGATTGCCATCTTAGCACGTTTATCATATCTATGACCCTCTCTCCCCTATTTTACGATAATACAAAATGAGCTGCTTTCATTAGAATTTGTAGATTTCCTCTGTCAATCCTATCTGGCGAGGATGCCATACCGCACAACAGTACTCCAGCCGGAGAAGAACAAGCGTAATGTAGGCAGTCTCTTTAGCAGACCCGTTGCATCATCTAAGTGTTCTGCCAATAAAACGCACTCTTAGGTTTGCCTTCCCCACAGCAGTATCTATATGATTCCTCAATTTTGACGTGTTAGAAATTGCAATTACTTTAAATTCGTGTGACTTGTCGTGTAACTGAAATTTAACGGATTTATTTTCGTACTCGTGCCGATGGCCTCACAATTTTTCTTCCTCCGAGACAATTGTCACTTTTCACACCCTAGAGATATTGTGTCTAACTCATTTTGAGGTTGGTTCGGATCTTCTGATGACTTTAACAGACGGTAAATGGCAGCATCGCGTGCAAACAAAGTAGGAGGGTTCCTTATATTATCTCCTACATCGTCTACATAGCTTAGGAACAGAAGACGACCTATTGCACTTCCTTGGGGAACGCCAGATACACGGCCGCCTGTATTAGAGGCTGGAGGACTGAAATGTGGCAACGTTACGTTAGGGCCTACCGCATGGCTGTGGCTATAAGGTAGCGAACGGAAGCAGTTGTTTACGTACTTTCGCGGTGCCTGTTTTAACCGACATTACAGTGTAATTATGCTATATTGGACCCTGCAAAAATTATAGCAAGTAGTCGTGACTACAGTCGAAGATATAACACAATGTAAGTATACAATTCTGTGACGTTTGTAGTGTTTTTACATGTATATGTGCAAGTGTGCTACGTGATCGACTTTCGTCTACACAACTGCAACAAAAGTTCTACTATATTCTAGATATAATTTGAAAATAAAGTTTTGAATTCATAAGTTTAGTATCATAATCTTCTCCTAAGTGATTTTGTGTTAATATTATGAATATTTCTACACATTTGATTCTATTTGTAGACTTGTGTTTGGGATGTCCAAGCAGTAGAAAAAACCAATCCACTAAAATTCTTTTACATAATAGTATTTTGATGTTAGCAATTAATGCATCATTCTATTTGCAGGTGCCAGAAAAATGTGTCCTGATTGCAAAAGCAACTACAAATCCAGCAAGGAAGAGGGTTACATCTCAGTGTTAACATTCCTTACTGATTCCCTAACAGATTCATGTCTCTGTTGAAGGCCACTTACTGATATCTGCAAAAAGCTGGTTTCCATTATGTGTAACATATTGTTAAATAATTATACCAAACTCCAAAATGATCATTTAATATGTTCCAAGAAGGAGGGAGTTAATAAAAAATTAAAAACATTACATAACTTTTGACACAAAATTATGAAACTTCTTTCTTACCCATAACCTCAGTCCTTAAATACTCTGAAAGTACTGGCAAGGAGGAGGTGGCCACTATGAAATAAACTTTAATGCACTGATGAATTTCAGTCACGCTTCTTATGCAAATCATACATCAAGGTCCCCAGTTCATTCTGACTCCGAAAGATGTGTAGATTGTGTATGACCTGTGATTTAAAAAAAAAAATCTAACATACTAATGAACAATACACAAAAAAGTTCGTTAAAAATTATTGTTATTGTGCCACCCTCATATATAAAGGTGTGAAAGATACTTTGCAGCTGTCAGAAGCTTTTATATTAGTTTGTCATTGATATAGGAAGGAACATGATAATACATTTCAAATAACAGACTGAAATAATTGCAAGTCTGCAAATAATATTAGTAGGCACCTCACAAAATTGTTTGCTGAAATTGTATCTCCAAATCTCGGGTAAGAAACGTCATAATATACTGCTATGAAGCACATGTGAGTTATTCAAAAGTTAATCGTTGCAAGGAAACGAGAATAAAACGCGTAATTCCGACCTAAAGTCGGCGTAATACTGCGAGAAATTAGCTTCTCTAAGTTACTGTGTTATTTATGGGGACCAAATCTACAACAAAAGAAACTGATTGCGTATTTATACACTCCTGGAAATTGAAATAAGAACACCGTGAATTCATTGTCCCAGGAAGGGGAAACTTCATTTACACATTCCTGGGGTCAGATACATCACATGATCACACTTACAGAACCACAGGCACATAGACCTAGGCAACAGAGCATGCACAATGTCGGCACTAGTACAGTGTATATCCACCTTTCGCAGCAATGCAGGCTGCTATTCTCCCATGGAGACGATCGTAGAGATGCTGGATGTAGTCCTGTGGTTCGGCTTGCCATGCCATTTCCACCTGGCGCCTCAGATGGACCAGCGTTCGTGCTGGACGTGCAGACCGCGTGAGACGACGCTTCATCCGGTCCCAAACATGCTCAATGGGGGACAGATCCGGAGATCTTGCTGGCCAGGGTAGTTGACTTACACCTTCTAGAGCACGTTGGGTGGCACGGGATACATGCGGACGTGCATTGTGCTCTTGGAACAGCAAGTTCCCTTGCCGGTCTAGGAATGGTAGAACGATGGGTTCGATGACGGTTTGGATGTACCGTGCACTATTCAGTGTCCCCTCGACGATCACCAGAGGTGTACGGCCAGTGTAGGAGACCGCTCCCCACACCATGATGCCGGGTATTGGCCCTGTGTGCCTCGGTCGTATGCAGTCCTGATTGTGGCGCTCACCTGCACGGCGCCAAACACTCATACGACCATCATTGGCACCAAGGCAGAAGCGACTCTCATCGCTGAAGACGACACGTCTCCATTCGTCCCTCCATTCACGCCTGTCGCGACACCACTGGAGGCGGGCTCCACTATGTTGGGGCGTGAGCGGAAGACGGCCTAACGGTGTGCGGGACCGTAGCCCAGCTTCATGGAGACGGTTGCGAATGGTCCTCGCCGATACCCCAGGAGCAACAGTGACCCTAGTTTGCTGGGAAGTGGCGGTGCGGTCCCCTACGGCACTGCGTAGGATCCTACGGTCTTGGCGTGCATCCGTGCGTCGCTGCGGTCCGGTCCCAGGTCGACGGGCACGTGCACCTTCCGCCGACCACTGGCGACAACATCGATGTACTGTGGAGACCTCACGCCCCACGTGTTGAGCAATTCGGCGGTACGTCCACCCGGCCTCCCGCATGCCCACTATACGCCCTCGCTCAAACTCCGTCAACTGCACATACGGTTCACGTCCACGCTATCGCGGCATGCTACCAGTGTTAAAGACTGCGATGGAGCTCCGTATGCCACGGCAAACTGGCTGACACTGACGGCGGCGGTGCACAAATGCTGCGCAGCTAGCGCCATTCGACGGCCAACACCGCGGTTCCTGGTGTGTCCGCTGTGCCGTGCGTGTGATCATTGCTTGTACAGCCCTCTCGCAGTGTCCGGAGCAAGTATGGTGGGTCTGACACACCGGTGTCAATGTGTTCTTTTTTCCATTTCCAGGAGTGTATCTGACACGTCGTATGTATTCGACGAAATCTGAACTTCAGTCTGGGCCTAGCTGGCCACGCTAGCCACAGGCTACGACGTTGTCAGCTTGACGACTCCGGCCTCTAATACAGGCGGCCGTGCCAGATATCACTTCTGTTTTTCTTGATGATTTTCCAGTGACGAAGACCTTCTGGAAAACTAGAAATATGGAATCAATTTGAGATCCTGTCGATAGCACTCTGCGATTTGCATGAAAATGCTGTGAGACGACGCGGCCATTGGTTGCACTTTTAATAACTTCTCTTATGTCTTGACCACAATTTTATTTTTCCAACAACCTTAGGCGTTTCGACTTTCCGTCATTTCAAAGTACGTCACAAAAGTGGTATCAGAAGATACGAAAATATGATACATTTCACCATTGATAAGTGACATGTGGAACAATGACTAGAATATTGCTTCTTAGCTTACCAGTGCTATGTCAGTGATATAAAATTGTTCGCTAGATACATCGTATGACTTTAACATTCTCAGTCACAAGATAAGTGCAAACTGATACCAAGGGAAAATTTTGGAAGTGAAGTGGACTAATCCGCCAGGGGCGCTGGGTACATGGTACAAGCTGCAATTTGTTTTGTTTACAACCACAATTTTCATCGTTACGCCGTATGAAACAATTTCATCACTAAATGTGGAATAACTTTACAGTGTTTTACAAAAGGCGTTACTTTTAAAAAACAATGTGTACCATATTTTTTTGGTGAGGGGCGTGGCCAAATGTCTGTTAAAAAATAAATCTTTTCTTTAACAACTTCAAGCACATAAATTACTATCATGAGTACAAGTTCATAAATATTTAATAAAAATTATAGAGATTACTAAGGTTGGAAGGGAATTCATTAATGATGTACTTAAGATAAAGTACATAAGATCTTCTGTGGTATGACCATAAAACTGCTTTTGGTGAACAACAAACATTATAGAACACCATGACGCAAGTTAAAGACGGAAAGTTTAGGGGAGGGGGGGGGGCGGTGCAAGGGGTACACAGTATTAATCTTCGCATATTAAAAAAATCCGTTAAAACTGTTTATAATAGTGTGAATACAAAAGATTATAAAATGACAACATTGAATGAAATAACTGCGAAGGCATTCTGGAGCAGCTGTAGTAGTGCTCTTGTCAACAGTTCTCAACTTGTGCCATGCAGTGTAAATAGCTGAGCAACGGCTTATGAACACTCTATCGGTCTATGACCAATCCTCGCCAATGACACTAAATATGTGGTAAATAATTAAACTTTTACTCATCTTCGTGCGAACAAAGAGATGTCTCACTTGGATTTTAAATTGTTTGGTCCACTCATGGAATCGCTACGTGAAAAATGATTCAGTATCAACGAGGAGGCTCAAACAACAAGCCATTGAGTTTTTTTGCATCACGTATAAAAAAATGGTTCATAGTTGGAATAAGTGTATTAATATTGGTGGGGCTTATGTTGAGAAGTAGCAAAAGTCACATTTTGTAAAAATACGTGTTTTTCCTTCATCAATTTCTCTCTTTAATTATTGAATATCCCTCGTTTTTTACCAGAACTGCAGTGCATTGTTTATTGTCTGTCAAACATCTTGGCCAGTGGTAAACACTGGAACTGAATGCTCGAGCTGCTGAGGGGCAGGTAGCTGGTGAATAACGGGCCCTCTTGTGAATAGTGGGTGCAGACTGTAACCAAGCAAACACGCAGAGTAAGAAACTGACCAGCTCCATGAGGTACCACGCCGACACCGCGTAAAACCACCTGCGCCTTTCTAATGGCTTCAATTCGGCGAGGAAGAGAGTTCATAAATTTCTTCAGCTAAGGTACGTCCAGCTGAAGCCGTTTACTGTTAATTAGATCCCTTACAGCTACCAAATTGATGTCACGTTGGTCGCCGTGTTTCAGCCTTTGTTCCCAATAGTACCAGACGTTTCCTATGGGCTTAATATCATTTGATTTAGTGGTGCAGTCGATGTGTGACACAGTGCCTGAGTGTTTGTCAAACCAGGATGAATGCTTGCTTCAGTGTGAACATGGTTGTTCTCTTGGAAAACGCGAGTATCCACGCCATACTAATCGCGAAAATGAAAGGGAAGCAACAATTGGTCACCTAGTGTTGAAATAATCGCTCTGGTGCTTGGTGGGTCCAAGTCACAGAACCACCTCCACTCTGAACTACATTTTCCACACAGTGTGGTTTGAACCCCTCAGTGGGTTACTTGTGTGCCTTACGTAATTAGTGATAAGTCAGCATCCGATCAACTTACGTGGCTGCATGTAGCTGCTGTCGAGTCTCTGTGTTGTCTGGCGTATTCAAGACGTGCAGGTTTATGTACATCTGCGAGTAAGGAATTTTTGTGAGATACTCGCAACGTCCGTTGTATGGGGTCTTCTTCGCAATATTCTCTGGAAAACAAGTGGAAAACGTTTGCAGCAGCAATTCTTACAACGTTCGTAATCGACAAGGAGAGACACTCGTCTCCTGTTCTTGCAATTAATGCCATTCAACGATCACTGCGTATGATACGTCATTCCTTGTAGGCACGTTGGCCAACACACAGTGACACCACTGCATAATTCACAATGTTTGTATGCGCGCTTCCAAATGCCACTCCTTTCTGCCATTCTGTCACGTCTCCACGTTTGCGTATCTTGGCGTGTTGGTTCTCTACAGTCGAGTGGGATTCACTGGCACTTCACTGACAGTACTTACCTCTTCGGTGGAGGGTCACATGACCAAGTGGCAACAGTTTTAAACCATCTAAAGCACTGCCAGTGTTCTCTTTTCAGGGGCTTATAACTATTTTGTTCCGTGAGCTAGTTACACAGTTACTGTTCGCATGTACTGCAAAATTTAAGTGTAACAGTCTATGATGAGAGATGCAAGAAAGATATCACTATTCAGATACAGAAAGCAAATTATGTTATATGGTTGTGTGGAGGACATAGACTGAAACTCCTGAAAAAGAGGTACTGTATTAGATTGTTGTCTATATAACACATTTATCACGTAACTAATGAGGTGGTATTGAATAGGATTGGGGAGAAGAGAAGTTTGTGGCACAACCTGACTAGAAGAAGGGATCGGTTGGTAGGACATGTTTTGAGGCATCAAGGGATCACAAATTTAGCATTGGAGGGCAGCGTGGAGGGTAAAAATCGTAGAGGGAGACCAAGAGATGAATGCATTAAGCAGATTCAGAAGGATGTAGGTTGCAGTAGGTACTGGGAGATGAAGCAGCTTGCACAGGATAGAGTAGCATGGAGAGCTGCATCAAACCAGTCTCAGGACTGAAGACAACAACAACAACATAAAAAAAAGAAAGCTGCAAACCTTTTTTCCTGATAAGAGAAGGTGCAAGGTAATTCAGTGATAGTGTTACAACCTTTAAGGACGACAGTGAAGCGTAAATGTTTCAATTTGAGTTAGGGGGCCCTAGTCCGGAGTGACCGAATCGAAATTTACCAGCGGAAATCTTTGATAGCTCTAGCAGATGAATAGATGTAGCGCTACCGTTATTGCTGAAATTTTAGTGTAGGTAGCTATCAGAGGTGGCAGTGGGTGCCAAAACTACAAAATAATGCATTTAAACCTGGGTTCTAAAATGCATTCCTTAAGATCTACGAGCACTTCTTGATTCTCGATACTGTCAAACACTACTATTCCACTACAAGCTTTTCGTTTTTCACATTTCGGGAGGAGGCAGTATGAACCAAGACAAGAAAAATTTGCGGTGAAAATGATCTGTAAATTTTACTCCTCACACGTTTTATGTATTGAAAACATAGAACCAGCAGTTTAACTCTTCAATTAACCTACGCGTCAATTTTGAATCAATGCCTACATTATGAGAAACACACCACTGAAAAAGAAATACCAACTGAAAAAACTGCGCAACGAACCTGTAAACGAGGCTCCAGGAGAGCTGAAAAAATTATTTTCTTCCTGTTTCACGCGAAATCATTGTATTTTACAAGAAAATCGGTTTTCTATTTAAGAGCTACTCTGAGAATTTTTGTGAGGTATCGCAAATTATTCAACCTATTTTTTTTATCGGGAAGTTTTTTTTTCTTGGTTTTCCACTGGATGCATGCTTGCTCCCTGCTTTGTACGATGATGCGGGCAAACACATGCGCTTCTTTGCGGATACTGATAGCGTCTTTCAGTGTTGACGTCACATTTCGTCCGTAATATTGTCCTCGCCCGTTCCATGAGCAGATCCCTGCTTTGACGTTACGCTCCTTACGAATGCAGTTTACGATACGTCACTCACGTGACCGACCAATGATCCCCATTGACAGACATGTGGTCAACTCTCAACTGACATCCTACGGCACTTATGATATGTTGCACAACGTCATGCAACTTTTACAGCCGATAAACTAATCAACGATGCACTCAATTCTCAAAACATAGTCCTTACATCGTCGTCCGCATACTATCACTCTGTGGGATCCAAGAACTGACATCATTCTGAATTCTTAAAGCACTTTCAAACGCCATATCTTCTTATAAATTCTTAAAATTTTTAAAAATGGTTGCATATCTTCGATCGACTAGAAGCGTTTATATCTTTCTGCTACTCTATAAAGGATCATTCGGCATCAAGCAATACCTACTGCTGTTGTTGTATAATTGATTTGAGGCATAGTGCATCCATTTAGCATAATTAGTGTGATTAATTAATTGATAGGCCAATCAATCTGGGAACTAAGGGAGGGCTAGAGTAGAAAATTGTAGATAAATAGCGCGCTTAGAATAAAATACTATATTATGTAGAATGTTGTGTATAGTTCAACAAGAAGCAAAGGTAGAGACGAAACTGACGGAGAGTTACAAAGGATTTTGTAATTTGGTCTTGTTCAAAGACCATTAAGAGAACATTAAGAATTTATTTATCAATTAAACGTTTTCTGGTCGATGTCATTGATCGCTTATTGTTCAAATAATTTCTTGAGCTTTTCGCCGGTATGAAAAGCGAAGACTCACTGATTCTGCCTTCCACGGTTCTTTTCCATACTTCAATTCGGGAAATGTGGCGCGTTAATATAAAAATCTTGTTCACTAATCAAACACTCACAAACATAACCATAGAAACATTTGTGTTAACTACTTCTAGTGCTCACTAATGATCCGTTATACATATTGCAGTACATTAAATTTTTAAAAGCTCCTAGAGTACTAGGTACGCTGCTGAAATGAGAACATAGCGTCCTTTTCCTGTTAGCGGTCAAATTTTTGACAGAGTGAAACGATTTTGCAAATCTTAGTGTGCCAGTGAAAATTCCTTTCGTGTAGCTTTACTCGAGATTCTGTGTCACATAAACCAACAAAACGCTTTCTTGTTTCTTTTTTTTTAAAAAAAAGAGAAAAGGTTGTTACTGCAAGTAATTTATATTTGCAATAAAGTGTTGTCACCTCAGTTGCTAATATGAAGACGAGGATTAGCGTCATCTACTTTCCCGAAAATATTGGGTATCCACTGTAACAGCCATTTAGACGCAAGTACGCCGTGGGAGAGAAGTGATTCCAGAGTTCATAACAGATACTCCTTGAGGAAAGATAGTCTTGAGATAAATCCGAATCTGTGAGAACCATATGTTCATAAAATAATGAATAACGAGAAGAGTGAAAAGTACTAAATGTATACCCGAAACACGTGTTTATGAAATACAGCAGCCTGAGTATCATGGATAGGATGAAGCTACAAATTGAGAGTAAATACAAGTTATTTCTGTTTAAGTGCATCAGATCATTTCTTTGTGAAGCTATTATAACTGCGTCGTGAGGCTCATGGTGAACAACATTTCCACCCCGCCAGTCCAAAAACTTTCGAGACTGTGTTAATCAAAAACTAATAAATGTTAAGAAGGCGGTTTTAATGCGTCAGGTGATCTATACAGTCTTCCACCACTTGAGTACAATGCACAGTACAGCTATGTAGCCTTGAAAAGCTGGCAGAAGTCCTTCCGTGGCATGTTGTTCAACTCGCTTTCACATTGGCTTCAATGTCTGTTTGGCGTCAAAGCGTCAATGTTTAGTGAAAGCTGGGATTTAAGGAAGGCAGGAGTGGGTTACTATTGTGGAAGAGGCACGAATGAATTACTATTGGTTTGCTTTGCAATTTCACTCATTTATTTTAATAGACAATTTTTGAAAACAAGCCAATGAGGTCGCAATCAGAATTTTAAGGGAAGTAACCACAATCACGGCTGAAGGCCTTTAACGCCCAAAGTGGCAATTATATTTTTTTAACAAATATACTGTCAAACGGTGAATGGCATAGTGAAAGTTAATTAAAAAAACTAACAACAGATCACCAAACAGGTGAGACAAATGATGGTAACTTAATAGTACAGTAATAAAATAAAACACAAGGGCCAGTGACAGACGGTGCTCCAGGAATCGACCTCTGAGTAGGTCACACCAAAAATACCTTCGCAAGCGAAGAGAAAGGCAGCCAAGAGTTGCATTCAGATCACAAGATGGTAACTCGAACTAGTGGCAGTCTAACGAGCGACTAATGATAATCTTGGTGAGGCTACCTGACATCCAACAAAACGAATGCAAGATGTTAAATTAAGCTAAAGCTGGAACCGGCGGTTTGGGCTCCACCCACAGAATACTGTGCTTAGAGCACCCGGAACAAGAAGGAATAAATGCCACTAAGGTAGAAGAACGCCACCCGACCTACAATCAAGCAGCTGTCAAACTGGCACGCCTCACCGGACAGCAGCGGCAAGGAAATGTACAAAAAAATGGTTCAAGTGGCTCTGAGCACTATGGGACTTAACATCTGTGGTCATCAGTCCCCTAGAACTTAGAACTACTTAAACCTAACTAACCTAAGGGCATCAGATACATCCATGCCCGAGGCAGGATTCGAACCTGCGACCGCAGCAGTCGCGCGGTTCCGGACTGAGCGCCTAGAACCGCTAGACCACCGCGGCCGGCGGAAATGTACACTGCCGTTACATACACTCACTCCCAGGGCAGGCAACTGGGGCGTTAGTGGCCACAAGACAGAAAAATACCACTGGTTGAACTAAACAATGTAAGAAGCTGAAAATAGCAAATAGCAATTAGAAGCTCAGGAGGGCTAAACAGATCCGCCTTAACCAGCTACTCTACTCGCTGCTTTCTGCCTCGGCGACGCTAGTCACTGGAGAATCGCGAGATTTCACAATGGTGGAGGTTTCTCTATGCGAATTGCAATGCACTCAACTTAAACATGCAGGACCCGTTGTAGACGAGGTCGTGCACCCTCGTGACCACTGCCCTTCGATCCGGCAGTCCATACATGTCGCCAGCGGTCCCGGAGCGTTGTCGCTCTGCGCGGACCTCACTGCTCCTGCATCCCCAACCAAATTCGCCACTCACACCACACAAAAGAAGCACGAGGTCGCCCAAAAGATAGGGCAGCAGAACTACATATCGATACGGGCCGCTGCTGCCACTAGCGGACAGGGAATGCTTACGAAACCGAGTGGCGTCAGTGAACACGAGAAGAAGACAAACTACGGAACCAAGCCAACTAAACGATACAGTATGGCAGAAACCTGCACGGCACCAACGTGAGTCGCAGCACGGCTCAGTCAGCGTAAGCTTTGGTCAAAATGAATTTCTGCACTTTGTCGTTTTGTGGTTGTTTCGTATTGATAACACCAAGTGTAGTCACCCGTGATGATTTTTTTTCCCAGAAAATAACTGTGTGCATGTCTGCATTTCAACCAAGTCACGGCAGGAGTGCATGATTCGTTTTTCTTGTTCGTAGTCAAGATGTGTGCGACAAACGTTGCACACACTTTTCACTTCTTGAGGAGATGCTTGAGAATGTATTGAATACTTGAATTAGAGATGTTGTTCCATGCCATTTGTGACACAACAACGTTGACGCAACGGCTGCATGTCTACTACTTAAGAGTGACTGCTTGCAACTGACAGGTCGGATGCCTATCTATTGTTTTCAGCTGGTAGATCAGGTTGAACCGTAGTTATTGTAATGATGTCGCTAGTAATCCAGGAATAAAATCAGTCTTCGGACGTTTTGGACAGATGGTATACACCAACAAACCCCAACCTTTACAATCAAACAATTTACGGCACTTGCCGCTATAGCTTCTCAGCCCTTGAGAGAAGAAAGAACTGTCAGTTCAAAACTATTAGGATCTGTTTGCAAGGGAAATAGCCTACGGTGGAAGCAAACGAAATTATTTTATAATTACGAAGTCAATACGTAAGTGCCAAAGTGTTCCTATCGTCGTCATCTTTTCGTTTGTCCTCGTTCCTTAGTTGTTTCAAAATTCGTGCAGGTGTGTTCCGTCTATGCAACTAAATGAAAAACAGTTTGATTTTTGCCATACGCGTTTGGCTTCGTTTATTTGTTCAAAATGGCTCTGAGCACTATGGGACTTAACTTCTGAGGTCATCGGTCCCCTAGAACTTAGAACTAGTTAAACCTAACTAACCTAAGGACATTTCCGAGGCAGGATTCGAACCTGCGACCGTAGCGGTCGCGCGGTCCCAGGCTGAAGCGCCTAGAACCGCTCGGCCACCCCGGCCGGCTTCTTTTAATTGTGAAGCATCTTAAGTGGCGTGTAATACATGTTTCTTTTTATAGATGTAGTAAATGCATTATGTAGTAGTTACAATATGTTACTATGTTACATTTTGTCGTGTTATTCTCTTGTTTTTAAGACTACAAACAACTTTTATAACTCTAATATCGTGATGTTAAATTATCGTTTGGAGTTTTAGTCCATATCAATACGTATGTGTGGTCCTAGACATGTATTTATTCGGTCCTCATGCTACAGCTGGCCGATTTCCGACGTTTTTCACCCACATTTATTATAGCACATCACTTACCCTTTTCATTTTGTGAGCTATATGTTTGTGTTTACAGAGTGTAATGTTGCGAACTGACGCTGTGTGAAAATCTTCCGTCTTTGTTTGCGTTGTGTGTGTGGTTTGATATTTTTCGTTTCTTGTGTTTGTGTGTGTGTGTGTGTGTGTGTGTGTGTGTGTGTGTGTGTGTGTGTGTGTGAGAGAGAGAGAGAGAGAGAGAGAGACAGAGAGAGAGAAACAAAGAGAGAGAGAGATAGACAGACAGACAGACAGACAGAACGAGAAAGAAGGTACGAGGTAGATTCATTAATTATGTACTCTGTTTATGTTTCTGTTTGTTATTCTTTATGTGGCTAACATGATCAGGGAGTTATTGCTTATATTGATGTGGTCATTAATTGCTTCCTTTTTCATTGCAAAGGGCTCTTGGTATGTGAAAGTTTTCTTGTAATGGCAGGAATTTTTTGTTGGGATCGTTCACTCTAATGATTTTAGTGTCTTGTTCCATGTTGGATGATTCATGACCATGTTTTATCAGGTGTTCGGCAAAGGTAGAATGGCTGTTCTTATCCTTCAAGCTTCCTGGTATACGGAAAGATCCAAGAGCTCCCTAGTACGTGTTGTGTTGATGGATTCTAGCAGGACAATAAATCTACGCCTCTAGCGGATCTGCGTTACAGTGTTCTGACGTTACACAGAATCTCCGTCGCTTTCCAGTGTCTGTGCGGTTTCGATACACTATACGTAAATATCAAAGCTGGACTAAATATTCGTATAGATATCACTTTTACCAACGAAACAAAGTAAAATAAATAAATGTAACAAACAAATGTTGTTTGGTTACCAAGGGGACATTAATTATTGCCTTTCTGCATCTACACACACAGAGTGTTTCAAAAATGACCGGTATATTTGAAACGGCAATAAAAACTAAACGAGCAGTGATAGAAATATAACCGTAGGCTTCCGCGGCCGTTGTCAATGTCAATAAAATTCTTCTGGGTTAGAGACCGCATTGTCATTTATAAAATTCCAACGTTTCGGCGTCTGTTGCAAGACGCCTTCCTCTGGGTGTGTTGCAGCATTATCAGCAGTGCTTGCACAAGCAAGGTGACCAACTCATCCCTGCATTGTTAGTGTTTAGAATCGAGGAGATCGCAGGAGCGAGGAACTGCGATGTTATCCATACGTCTGGGTATGGTTACCCATTAATACGGCCGCATCTGGGTGATAGAAGTGGTCGAAAAAGCTTGACAGAATGAAGCTTGAAAGAAGAGCGGTTTAAAGAGCAGAGGGAAAAAAGTGCCAAGGCAAGTGCCAAGGGAAAAAAACGTCTGCGACAGTGTCAGGTTGGGTAGTAAGGGCAGTAGCGGTTTCTTGCTATCTGCGACAGATCGTGCGAAGTAAGGTTATGTTAGTGGTTGGGTATCATGCATCAGTACCATAGAGCAATGCCAGATTGTCATGGAATGATCAGTCCTGTCGAGGACGCGAGCGCTGCTGCTGCTGGGCCGACGGTGTCTCCTGGGCCAGCTGCTGCTGCTGCTGCTCCTGTAACATAGCCATGTCGTTGCAGCTTTGTCAGTTTGTCAGTTCGACGGTCCTGAAGTAACTGGCGGTGTGATATGTGTTGGGGGTTTGTTTGTGAGTCGCGTTTGGCTTCCCTCTGATTGCCAGTTCTCATGGCACAGGCTCAGCTAGCAAGCTAGTCAGAGGCTAATGTGCAGGGCGTAGCCTCATAGTGTCGTTTGCATAGTTACGAAGTTACCATAGATGGTTAGTCCACAAGGAGTGTCTTTGGACGCTTGTGTTATCATCTATGGTTGTGATAGTAGTTGCCCAGGTGCAGGATGTGAGGATTGCTCGAGTGACTTGATTTCTTCTACAGTCGTGCGGCGAGTTTTTTGAATACCTCCTGGAGTGTCTCCAGTCGGTATTCTCGGTGAAGGTCCGCTGTCCGTGTGTATCGGGGAGCATTGCTTATGATACGTAACACCTCGTTCTGTATTTTCTGGAGGCGGTCCAGGTGTGTGGACGCTGCGTATCCGCAGACAGGAGCTGCGTATTGTAGTGTAACGACGTAAGTTTTGTATAAATGATTTTCTTTTGACATATGACCATGTGCAGGCTTCGTCACCAACGTCACTTACAAAACACTTCAGAATTATTTAAACTCTTTTTAAAGTGGTCGCTGAATGGTACTAGAACGAAAAGCCTTGAAAATGGCGGAGTGTGCATCCACCGAAATATCGGCAGTTGTCGAAAATTCAACCTGGCTGAATGCCCGTAAGTACTTTGAACATAGTTTACGCCAGGTTACACAACGAAACTGTAATTAAAACATCATCATTTGAGTCGTATGCGCAGAATTACGTCACTCAGTCCAAGTGGTTTGCGCAAACCTTTTTCAATTTAGATGTCGTTTGTTTCTTCTCAGAAATTATATTAATGCAAGTTATCTGCTTTAATAAATATTAAAACCACATTGAATAAACTTTTAAGACTCAAACTCGCGATGAACGTTGTCAAAAGTAATAATTTTGTCAAATAAATCAATAATTCTTCATAAATAAATTCTCGGAACAGGTATTTAAACTTTTGTAGTATACACTACTTCGTTATCTTCCTATATACTACATATAGACGTGAACCTGAGCCTTGACAAGATAGGACTGAACATTTATATCATGATTCAACTTTCTATGACGTCATTGTTGTAGAAAACATTACAAATTCTTATTTTTTCAGTTTTTAGAAGCACGACGCAACAACTCGGTTTCAGGATCTTCTGTTGCTCTTTGGCTGTCGACCCGCGACGTATAGTGGCCAGTAATTTTCTCTCTGGTCCCTGCTGTCTCCGTTCGTTGCGCCGCCCTCTCCGTACATGAAACATAAAATAAATTCAAAAACTTTAGATAATTCACAACCATTACAAATATTACAAAATACATAAACAAAACACTAAATTAAACTTATATTCACCTGCAAACTGGGCTGTCACTGGTGGATGGGTGACGCTTCAATTTCACGTCCCACTACATACCCCACCCACAAGCTCAGTTTGTCAGGTTTTAACCGAAAATAAAACTTCTTCTATATACAATATTTAACTGTTAATATTATACATTTTTCTCACATTTTCCGTAATCTAAAGTCCTTGCTCTTAGATAGATTCAATCCTTTTATGACGATATTGTTCTGACTATTTGTCATTTACTTTTAATTGTGCTATTATGGTAATTCATAACCGAATATATGGAGATTACTCCTTTACATTTAATAGTTGCTAGTAAATAATAACTTAGTACGTTATGTAACGTTGTTACATTAGAACAGAGCGTTCAAAGTGTGATAGGTTAGTTTCAGATTTATTCATTCCAAAATTTATATTACTAATAAGTTTCTCACAATAACTAATAGTACTATTTACTTTACGTCAATCTTTTCCCTACTGCTTTATTTATACCTGAAGTCAAGAAGAAATCAAGCAAAACTTTCTTTAGAATCTCGGCACGGCTCTCTTTACCTTCGGACACTTTGTTGGGTAATGGCAATTTATTTAGGAGAAACAAGCTAGAGAGCCCCGCTTGGTGTGTTCTATATTAACACTATTACAAATCTCTATTAAAAGCACTCTGCTATGTTCTCGTGAGCCATATAGCTCTGGACGCCCATGGTCCCTAAAATTATTAACCATCCCCTTTGGTTCCTACTATCCGAGTAAATATAAAATTCAGAAAATTCTTTCTGACCAAATAACAAAAATTTCTTCCATATAAATCCCCTTTTAGTTATCTTTTCCTTTTTGAAGTACCGGTAGATAACTGTAGAACACTTGTTTAAACTTCCTGTCTTTTCTTTAAAATAACACGTAACTATCACGAAAAACTTAACATGAATAAACTATGAACGCTCGTCCATATGTAACATATACTAATATTAACTTATTTGGGAATGAAGGGTTTAATTTGATCGACACTATATAATCCTTTAATTACACCTCATGCAGATTCCATAAGAAGTAACACTTTGGGATGTACAATCTTATGAACAACATATGGACGTTCAAAGATAAAGAAGAATTTTCTACATTCCTTATTGATCTTCGAACTTTTGGGATGAGATCGTACTAATACAAGGTGTCCTATTCTCGTTCGGATAGACAATTCGTAGAATAACATTTTTCTTTCACTTCGGTTTCGATACTAGTACTAGCCCCACATTGGTATACTTCATATTCAACATCACTAGAATCTATTAATAGGTTCATGGTCTGTGAGTACTTAATCTATAAGGATTCGTAGCAATTTTCAGGTACTTGATTATTAGAAAACCTCACTTTAAAAGCACGTGCCTCCTTGTGGATGGTTAAGGAAGAGTCTTTAAAATCTAATATAGCTTTATATTTACACAACAAATCTATACCTAAAATTATGGCCACATTTAAGTTGGCTACGATAAGTAAAGAGTGAGAAACTAATTGTTTAGAAATTTCAAAAGTTAAATAAACTTCCTCAGTAATATTTTGACTTCTTTTACCAGTAACTCCTATAATTTTCACCCCAGTTACAGGTAAGGTTGGGAAATTCCAACATTTTCTTTTAAGTTGAACTAATTCTTTAGATAAAATAATTACTTCGCTACCCGAATCGTTTATAATATTTACTTCGGTATCTTCAAGATAACCTTTAATAACGGGTTTATAAGTTATATTCTCCCTTATCTGATTGTCTTTCTGAAGTAAATCATGTTGCCAATCACCTTCCTTTTGGCAGCTTAATGATCTATTGCAATTGGGTCTTGTATAATTTTGACTAACAGTTCCCTTTAGTCGACCCGTACTAAAGGACTTAACTGGTTTTCCGAACTTTCTATGATAACGTCACCTACAACTTGACCTTCATTAATTATTTGAGGGTTATTTATCTCATTATCGTTATTATGTAATTTCCGCATTTTAGAGTTATTACCCCGATTTTGTTGGCTCTCTTTATCTTTAGATTGACGTTTTATATAACAAAACAAGCTATGATTGTTGTTGCTAAATTTTCGTGGTTCTGAATTATTATTATTATTTCGAGGAGTGTCATTTCTACCAAATCTAAATTTCTCGTCTTCCCGTTCTCTATTAAGTATATCTAACTGTTCTAAATATCCTAATAATTCGCAAGGTTGTGACCTTTCCCTTTCTATCATTATGGTAACCTACTAATTCAGACTCGTATTAGATGACTTTCAATAATTGGTTCATCAATTAATTTAGCACGGTTTAAATGCCATTCGAAATAATTTCCATAACCTCCCCACCGTTTAGAATATGCAGGAGGTTCTAACAACTCTAAAGTTATGTGTTGTTGTTTTCCTCTTGACCAATAATTTTGCTTAAACTGCTTAACAAAATCATCCCAGTCCCTAAATTCAGTTCTATGCAGTGCTGCCCATTCCGCAGCTTCTGTTTCTAAATGTGCTATTACAAATTGAATCCGTTTTTCATTACTCCATTTAGGAGATAATGAAGTTTCAAAAGCTTTTATAACGATTATAGGGTGAAGTTCGCCTTCTGGTTTGAATACAGGAAATCGACTTGCTACATTTGAATTTGTCGTTATATCATCCCAACATTCTGCGAGAGACATAGCTGGATTTTGTTTAGATTGCAGAGACGGAGTTGCGTCGGATTTGCTTGCCTTGATTTCTTTATTTGTGTTGTTGTTGTCCGAGCTAGCAAACACGATGCGACTGTTGTCACTGATTACGTTATTGCTTCTACTACTTGAAATGTTTTCATTATTATCTAATTCCGATAATCGTTTAGTAATTTCCTGTATTCGCATTTCTGTATTGGATACACGGTTAGCTAATATCGATTCTTCACTGTGTTCACGATGTGAACGCTCTGTACCTTCGTCAATGTTATTATCTTTGGAAGTCTCAACGCTACTGCATATTACGGTAATTAAAAATTTCATGTTTTCTATTTCAGTATGATCTTTTTCTACTCGATGAGTTAATGTCTCTATTCTACATTATCTCTTGAAGAAATCTCTACAGGTTTGATAGAAACCTCTTTAATAGATTCTAATAATTCTCTACGGACAGTTTCTGTTTGCATAGAAAATTCATCTCGTAACTTATAGTTATTTTTCTCTATTTCATTTACAACTAAGACATTGACATTATCTAGTCTCTTGGTTAAGTCAGTAATATCATTTCGCATGCTAGCTTTTTGCTCACGCGATTCCTGGATATGTTCTTCTAATCTTATTACTAAGTCATACTAGTTTTCCCTGTATTTCAACTTTAGAAGCCTCTATTTTATCACTTAATTCTCGACTGGTTTCATTAAGATGTTCCTGTAACCTGTCTGTAGATTTTGTTAGCTCCCCTTTAAGTTCCTCTTTCATTCTAGAAGTAGATTCTTCGTTAGATTGTTTTAATTCCTCTTTTAATCTAACACTAGATTCTTCGTTAGACTGTTTTAATTCAGCGATCGCCCTAAAAAGGGATCTCATGCTCCTATCGGACACAGATTACTCTTCGTCTGACATTTCGCTTCCCGACATTATTGTAAGATATTAACTAGTCACACGCAGACTTGTAATCAACAATCCTATTAAAAGCACAGTCCCTATGTACAACACTCTACTTCCAACTGAAAACAGACTCACCGGACACTAACATTGTAGTTTGTAGATCTCGGTGATCAGTGTGCTGCTATGGGTTGCAGAAGTAACAGCCGTCGAAGTACCGCTGAGATGCTGCGACCCCGCTACCGCAACCGGCAGGACGCTGAGTCGAACACCGGAGACGTCACTGGCTGCAACCACACCCGGCCACACCGTAGAGAGGCGAAGCCCTCAGCAACACCTCTAATACCAGCCGGAGGAACGCCCCCCCAGCTGACGTACTGGGCCTGATAGTTTAGGGAGAAAAAGGTTGTCGGGGTTTGCAGCGTTCAGCTGCTGAACAACAGATGCGCCTTCTCGTGGAATAACTGCGTGATCGTACTGCTTGGCTGTGCTCCGTCAGATGCCCACACCCGCGAAGTCGCCGCTGGCTGGTGAAGGCTCCACGAAAACTCGCCTTGACTTCCGAAGGACTCTTGATGTTTTGTTTCGTACCTGTGTGTCTTAGCTGCACACAAGTCCTGTTTATAAGGTCGCCACGGTGTAGTGTAACGACGTAAGTTTTGTATAAATGATTATCTTTTGACATATGACAATGTGCAGACTTCGCCACCACCGTCAGTTACAAAACACTTCAGAATTATTTAAACTCTTTTTAAAGTGGTCGCTGAATGGTACTTGAACGAAATTGTAATTAAAACATCATCATTTGTGTCGTATGCAAAATTACGTCACTCAGTCCAATTGGTTTGCGCAAACTTTTTTCAATTTAGATGTCGTTTGTTTCTTCTCAGAAATTATATTAATGCAAGTTATGTGGTTTAATAAATATTAGAACCAAATTGAATACAGTTTCAAGACTCAAACTTGCGATGAACGTTGTCAAAAATTAATAATCTTGTCAAATAAATTAGTAATACTTCTTCCTTAACATAATTCTTCGTAATAAATTCTCGGAACACCTATTTAAACTTTTGTAGTCTACACTACTTTATTATCTTCCTATACACTTATTTTTTCAGTTTTTAGAAGCACGACGCAACAACTCGATTTCAGGATCTTCTGTTGCTCTTTGGCTGTCGACCCGCGACATATAGTGGCCAGCAATTTTCTCTCTGGTCCCTGCAGTGAAGATGCTGTCTCCGTTTGTTGCGCCGCCCTCTCCGTACATGAAACATAAAAATAAATACAAAACTTTAGATAATTCACAACCATTACAAATATTACAAAATACATAAACAAAACACTAAATTAAATTTATATTCACCTGCAAACTGGGCTGGCACTGGTGGATGGGTGACGCTTGAATTTCACGTCCCACTACAGTATGTCATCAGCGATCTAATCAGTGTCATGTATAATGTCCTAGACACCTTCTTATACAGTGTACTATTCCTTTTGAGCATAGGATAGAGTTATTTGAGCTCGAGTTTGCCCTGTTGGTCATGTGTTGTATGTGGTCCCCCCATGTAAGCTTCCGGTCTAGCCAAACACCGAGGTATATGACTTTCTCCGTGAAGCGTATTGGGCTTGCATTTAGTGTTATTGGTCTGAAATTTTGATGTTTGCGCAGTAATTTCGGCCTACGAGTGAACAGAACTGCCTCGCAGTTGTTAACGTTTACTTTAATACGCTACTTCTCCAACCAAGGCTTGACGGTTCTGAGTGCTGCCTGTACTCTCTTATTAATGTTTGACGGTTTCCTGTCTTGCGTAAGGATGGCTCTGTCATCTTCATAGATGGCAACCGTCGTGTTTTGTGCCGTTGGAATATCATTAATGTAGAGATTAAACAAGAGGGGCCCTACGATGCTACCTTGGGGTACAACTGCTTGGATACTATGTTTTGTCGATTGTTTATCCTGAATGTCAGTGTTGAAACTTCTGTTGATGAGGTATGAGTATGAGAGACATATGAGTCCGTCGGGGAACCCAGCGTCCGTGAGTTTGCGGATGAGGCCATTGTGCCAGAGACGATCGAAAGTTTTCTCGATGTCAAGGAACACTGACCCAGTTGCTTTGTCCGTGTTGTAGCCGTGTGTTATGTACTCTACGACTCTCAGTAGTTGTTGTGTTGTCGAGTGGTGGTTCTTGAATCCGAATTGGTGCGAGCGCTGGGTGTCGTTGTTAATGCAGAACCGAGTGAATCGTTTTAGAATCACCTTCTCAACGACCTTACCGAGCGCGCTCAGCAGGATGATGGATCGGTAATTTTGTGGGAGGGAGTGGTCTTTCCCTGGCTTCCTGAATATCAGGACTTTGACCGCCTTCCAATAGGCAGGGACGCGTTGGTGTTCGAGGATGGCATTCGTAATGTAGGTGAGATATTCTATGGCTTTGACCGTGAGCTCCTGGAGAACGCGGTTCTGAATGCCATCGTGACCAGGGGCTTTCCTAGGGGTGGAGTGCATAATAGCCCATGTGATTTCATTTGTTGTTGTGCGTCTGATTTCGGTGCGCGCTGGCTGGGCTACAAGCTGTGTAACCACCTGGTCAGTTTCAAGTGTGAACGCTGGTTCTGAAGGAGCCAGGTTCGGTGTGAAAGACGCTGCTAGTGTGTTGGCCATGATCTCCGCCTTCCCCTTCGTGGAGTAGGCGGGGCCGTCCGGTCCCTGTAGCGTTGGGGTGTATTGTTTTTTCATGGTTAAGTGTCGGTCTAGTTGCCACACTCCAGGATGTGTGATATCCATCCAAGCGAGTTTTTGATCCCACTATGTGTTCTTAAATGTACGTAATTTTTTCCGATTACTCCATGGAGCCTGTTAATGTGCCGTTTATACAACGGGTGCCGGGTCCTCTTCCAATATCTCCTGAGACGGTTTCTCAACGAGATAGTGTTCAGTATCTTCTGAGGCAGCGCCGCTGAATGATGTTGTGATGCTCGAATTGGTATGGCGTCAGCCATTGCGTCTTGGACAGCAGTCGTAAGAGCTACAACAGCCTCATCGATTTGTTCTGCTTGTGTAATCTCGTGAGTTTCAGGAATGCGACTATCAAGCGTTTCCTTGAACAGAGTCCAATTCACGCGCTTGCAGTTCAGTACCCTGCGTGGTTCGTTGATCTGCAGTGTTTCTTCCGTGTGCGGTATCACAGGCGTGTGGTTTGACGGCAGATCGTTTACAACCTCAAGGTTGAGGGTTACTGTTATGCCCTTGATGAGGGCCATGTCTAGCACGTTTGCCCTATGATTCCTTTGGTAAGGAATGTAAGTCGGTTCAAGCGGTGCAAGTGTGATGTAGTTGCTATCTAGTGCATGTTCGTATAGTTTTTAGCCCTTGGCGTTTCGTATACATGAATTCCAGTCGGGGTGTTTGGCGTTTAGATAACCAGCAGCGATTACTCGCCGTGCTGTGTTGATTAGTGAGCTGACATCTCGTGTGCTGATGTTCCTAGGTGTGTTGTAGACCGATATCAGCACTGTGTAAGCTCCGTTGAACTTGACCCTGACGACCGTAGCCTCTAGTTTTTCAAGTACAGGGAGCTCGATGTTTGTGTGCTCTATGTTTCTATGTACAATGCTGGCCGTTCCGCCACCACCGCTGCCGTACATTTGGTCGGTAAGATAGACGCAATGGGCGGTGAAGTTTAAGTTGTTGTGCGGTTTGAGTTTAGTTTCGCATATGAGAGTGATGGGGATACCCCTCCTCTCCCTTAGCGCCGCCAGTTCGGCTCTTTTGTTTTCGATCCCGTCTGCATTCCAGAACAGGATCTGTGATGGTATTTGGTTGTTAGCGTGAGGGGGCGGTGGTGGTGTGTTAGCCATTGGAGGTAGTACAGAGCGTTGTTACAGCGTTTAAATGTGAGTCATATGCTGGCCCGATTGGGCTGACATAAGCTATGAGATGAGTGTGCTGATGATCGGGATCGCTCTTACGAGGTAGCCGACGATCGGGTTTTGGGGGAATAGTGATTCCAATACTTTCCCAATGTTGGTGAGGGTAGTGTTTGTGTCGGCCTGTGAGTTTGGAGCTGTGTTGGCGGCCGCTGGTAAACGTCTTGGTGCTGGAGATGGGCTGGCTTGGGTGTTGCTTGTTTGTGTAGCTGTTCCTGGAGCCTGTGTTGCATATGTAGTGGGGGGGGGGGGGGGGGGCGGTTGTCGTGGATGTACTGGTATGTAGGAGGCAGAGGAAGCACATCAAGTACCTCATAACGAGAAGTTATGTTTCTATCCCTTTTAGAAATAAAGAGTTCTATTAATCTGCAAGTGTATGTGCTGTCAGTGCTGACTCTCACAGTAGCCGAAACAACAGTTTTTCCTACTCACCTAGATATACTTTTAGTTTTCTACATTGTGAGAAACTCTGCATTTCATCACACCAACTAGAAACTCTGTCTAATTCAACTTGCATCCCTCTACAGTCATTCAAGGAGGACACCTTCCCTTACCATCACACTGTCATCACCAAACATCCATCCACCCCTGTCCTCCAGATCATTTATGTCTATCCTAGCTTAGCACCCGCTGCTTTTCTCGAGTAGCTTGTATGGCCTGCACAGGTTTCCTGTTTTGCTTTTCTTTAATCTAATTTTTATGTTGTTCACAAATTGCAACACCTTCTAAACACTTCTCGCTGATTGAGGCCATATAAACACGGACGTTTTCGAATGTCTGATCAAAAAGCTATTTTGGTAGCTTGATTTGAAAGTTTTTGTTAATTATGCCTGCTGAGCTCTTGTGGTGACATCTCCCTAGAAATATTCACCCCAGCACATATTTCTTCGTATCCAACCGAGAAGTGGATCACCAGTTTTCATACATTCAGCTTTAAAATTATTTTTAACACAACAAAATATTTTCCTAAAAAATTTTTTGTCTCCCGTTTTACTCCCTTAGGGGCTGAATTGAAAAAAAAACCGTGAAACATGTATTTTTTATTTCTAACAGAGAAGCAAAATACATATTTTCATGGATTTGAATTCAAAAATGCTTGCATAATTAAATATTTCAATAAGAACCTTTATCCTCTGTTTCACCCCTTTATGGTTTGAATGTCAGAAAACACTGAAACAAGTATTTCTTTATTTCCAATTGAGAAGCCAGATTCAAATAATCATAGCTATAGCTTCAAAAATACTTCCATAAAACTTTCCATCCCCCATTTCATTCCCTTAGGAGGTTGAATTCCCACAAACAGTGAAACACGTATTTTTTCGTTCCTGACTGACAACCCAAATACCAGTTGTCAAAGATTCAGCTTTAAAAATGCTATCACGACAAAATATTTTAATGACATATTTCACCCTCTATTTCAACCCTTCAGCGGTTCCATTTTCAAAAAAGTGGAACGCTTATTTTTTTAAATTGTAACAGAGGTGCCAAATATAAATTTTCATAGATATGGCTTCAAAAGTGCTTGCGTAACGAAATATTTCCATAAAAACTATTATCCCCTATTTCACTCCTGTAGGGGTTAACTTTCCTAAAACAGAGCAACACATGACTACTCAAGAGGATGTCGTTATCAGGAGAAAGGAAACTGGCGTTCTACGAATCGGAACGTGGAATGTCAGATCCCTTAATCAGGCAGGTAGGTTAGATAATTTAAAAAGGGAAATGGATAGGTTAAAGTTATATATGGTGGGAATTAGTGAAGTTCGGTGGCAGGAGGAACAAGACGTTTGGTTAGGTGACTACAGGGGTATAAACACAAAATCAAATAGGGGTATTGCAGGAGTAGGTTTAATAATGAATAGGAAAATAGGAATGCGGGTAAGCTACTACAAACAGCATAGTGAACACATTATTGTGGCCAAGATAGATACGAAGCCCACACCTATTACAGTAGTACAAGTTTATATGACAACTAGCTCTGCAGATGACGAAGAAATTGAAAAAATGTATGATGCAATAAAAGAAATTATTCAGATAGTGAAGGGTGACGAAAATTTAATAGTCATGGGAGACTGGAATTCAGTAGTAGGAAAAGGGAGAGAAGGAAACGTAGTAGGTGAATATGGACTGGAGCAAAGAAATAAAAGAGGAAGCCGCCTGGTAGAATTTTGCACAGAGCAGAACTTAATCATAGCTAACACTTGGTTCAAGAATCATAAACGAAGGCTGTATACATGGAAGAAGCCTGGAGATACTGACAGGTTTCAGATAGATTATATAATGGTAAGACAGAGATTTAGGAACTAGGTTTTAAACTGTAAGACATTTCCAGGGCAGATGTGGACTCTGACGACAATCTATTAGTTATGACCTGTAGACTAAAACTAAAGAAACTGCAAAAAGGTTGGAATTTAAGGAGATTCGACCTGCATAAACTAAAAAAAACCAGTGGTTGTACAGAGTTTCAGGGAGAGCATAAGGGAGCAATTGACAGGAATGGGGGAAAGAAATACAGTAGAAGAAGAATGGGTAGCTTTGAGGGATGAAGTAGTGAAGGCAGCAGAGGATCAAGTAGGTAAAAAGACGAGGGCTAGTAGAAATCCTTGGGTAACAGAAGAAATACTGAATTTAATTGATGAAAGGAGAAAATATAAAAATGCAGTAAATGAAGCAGGCAAAAAGGAATACAGACGTCTGAAAAATGAGATCGACAGGAAGGGCAAAATGGTTAAGCAGGGATGGCTAGAGGATAAATGTAAGGATGTAGAGGCTTATCTCACTAGGGGTAAGGTAGATACTGCCTACAGGAAAATTAAAGAGACCTTTGGAGTTAAGAGAATCACTTGTATGAACATCAAGAGCTGAGATGGAAACCCAGTTCTAAGCAAAGAAGGAAAAGCAGAAAGGTGGAAGGAGTATATAGAGGATCTATACCAGGGCGATGTACTTGAGGACAATATTATAGAAATGGAAGAGGATGTAGAGGAAGATGAAATGGGAGATACGATACTGCGTGAAGAGTTTGACTGAGCACTGAAAGACCTGAGTCGAAACAAGGCCCCCGGAGTAGACAACATTCCATTGGAACTACTGACGGCCTTGGGAGAGCCAGGCCTGACAAAACTCTACCATCTGGTGAGCAAGATGTATGAGACAGGCGAAATACCCTCAGACTTCAAGAAGAATATCATAATTCCAATCCCATAGAAAGCAAGTGTTGACAGATGTAAAAATTACCGAACTATCAGTTTAATAAGTCACAGCTGCAAAATACTAACGCGAATTCTTTACAGACGAGTGGAAAAACTAGTAGAAGCCGACCTCGGGGAAGATCAGTTTGGATTCCGTAGAAATGTTGGAACACGTGAGGCAATACTGTCCCTACGACTTACCTTAGAAGCTAGATTAAGGAAGGGCAAACCTACGTTTCTAGCATTTGTAGACTTAGAGAAAGCTTTTGACAATGTTGATTGGAATACTCTCTTTCAAATTCTGAAGGTAGCAGGGGTAAAATACGCGGAGCTAAAGGCTATTTACAATTTGTACAGAAACCAGATGGCAGTTATAAGAGTCGAGGGATATGAAAGGGAAGCAGTGGTTGGGTAGGGAGTGAGACAGGGTTGTAGTCTCTCCCCGATGTTATTCAATCTGTATATTGAGCAAGCAGTGAAGGAAACAAAAGAAAAATTGGGAGTAGGTATTAAAATCCATGGAGAAGAAATAAAAATGTTGAGGTTCGTCGATGACACCGTAATTCTGTCAGAGACAGCAAAGGACTTGGAAGAGCAGTTAAACGGAATGGACATTGTCATGAAAGGAGGATATAAGATGAGCATCAGCAAAAGCAAAACGAGGATAATGGAATGTAGTCGAGTTAAGACGGGCGATGCTGAGAGGAATTAGATTAGGAAATGAGACACTTAAAGTAGTAAAGGAGTTTTGCAATTTGGGGAGCAAACTAACTGATGATGGTCGAAGTAGAGACGATATAAAATGTAGACTGGCAATGGCAAGGAAAGCGTTTCTGAAGAAGAGAAATTTATTAACTTCGAGTATAGATTTAAGTGTCAGGAAGTCATTTCTGAAAGTATTTGTATGGAGTGTAGCCATGTATGGAAGTGAAACATGGACGATAAATAGTTTGGAGAAGAAGAGAATAGAAGCTTTCGAAATGTGGTGCTACAGAAGAATGCTGAAGATTAGATGGGTAGATCACATAACTAATGAAGAAGTATTGAATAGGATTGGCAGAAGAGAAGTTTGTGGCACCACTTGACCAGAAGAAGTGATCGGTTGGTAGCACATGTTCTGAGGCATCAAGGGATCACCAATTTAGTATTGGAGGGTAGGGTGGAGGGTAAAAATCGTAGAGGGAGACCAAGAGATGACTATACTAAGCACATTCAGAAGGATGTAGGTTGAAATAGGTACTGGGAGATGAAGAAGCTTGCACAAGATAGAGTAGCATGGAGAGCTGCATCAAACCAGTCTCAGGACTGAAGACACAACAACAACATATATTTAGTTTTAAAAATGTTTTCACAATGAAATTTTTTTATTCAACACATATTTGTTTACTTGTAATAGAGAAATGAATTGGTTTTCACAGATGCAGCTTTAAAAATACTTTAGTAATTCTTTAATAATGATTTCTTTAAAAAGCTTTCACTCACTATTCATCCCAATAAGGGTTAAATTTCCAAAAATTCTAGGACAAATATTTCATAATTTCTAATCGAGAAACAACATATTAATTTTCGTGGGCCGAGCTGCAAAATTTCCGTAACAGCGACATATCTTCAGGAAACCTTTCATTTCCTATTTCAACCTCTTAAGGTTTCTGTAACTAGGCTGTTTAGGTGTTTATGTTGGTAACGCCATTTAGGGCTCTATATGAAAATCACTGGTCATGCTGTGTGAAGTTTGTGGCTGGTTTGCATTGTTGGAAGTTGCTATTGTAGTGTTGGGCAGTTGGCTGTTAACAGCGCGTAGCGTTGTTCAGTTGAAGGTGTGCCGCCAGCATTGGTGGATGTGGGGAGAGAGATGGCGGAATTTTGAGAGCGGATGATCTGGACTTGTGACCATCAGAGATAGTAAATTTGTAAGACTGGATGTCATGAACTGATATATATATATATATATATATATATATATATATATATATATATATATATATATATATATATATATATATAATGACTTTTGAACACTATTGAGGTAAATACATTGTTTGATCTTTATCAAAATCTTTCATTTGCTGACTATGCCTATCAGTAGTTAGTGACTTCAGTAGTTAGAATCTTTTATTTAGCTGGCAGTATTGGCGCTCACAGTATTGCAGTAGTTTGAGTAACGAAGATTTTTGTGAGGTAAGTGATTCATGAAAAGTATAGGTTATTGTTAGTCAGGGCCATTCTTTTGTAGTGATTTCTGAAAGTCAGATTGCGTTGTGCTAAAAATATTGTGTGTCAGTTTAGTGTTGATATGAGTAGGTGAAGAGAGTAATGTCTGAGTACGTTAAGTTTTGCTCAGCTGTTTAAAAAGCAAAATAATGTAATAGGTTTATCAGTACAATCGTTCATAAATTTTTCTAAGAGGATGTTTCATAGGGCGACCCTGCCAGGATACCTCACTGGAATCTTCTGATTTTTTCCTTGTAGTTTGTGTAATTAGTGTAGCTTTTGTTTATTGCTAACATGTAATGGTATAGATAATCTCCTTTGTAGTTGCAGACTTTCATTGTTGTACAGTAAAACAGTTGTGGCATTCATGTAGATTTGCACCAAGCATTTTGCAGCTACACTTGCGATGAACTAGATATTATTTTCAGTGCTATGTCAATGTGTTTTCATATTTTGCTCTTCAACTTGTGCTTTTCTGTGTTATCGTGTGAAATATTGTAACAATTATGGCGTGTGAAAAACGTAATACTAGGCTCCAAAGTAAATTGAGAATATTCAGTGTAGTAATTTGGTGATTGTGCATAGGGAAATGGAGCGGGCTTGCAAATAATGGTGTAGACAGTGAAATAACTAGTGAACAGGGAAGCATTATCGATCGATCGGTCGGCAACAGCTCCTCTCAGGAATCCGGAATGAGAGGCACAATCTTGCAAATACTGCAGATTCAGGTTTTGGGTCCTCACCGTTTTCTCAAGTAAGTCAAGACACATTTTCTGCTTGTCAAAATGTGAATGTTGCCGGTGAAAATGCACAGCCAAAAAGCATATAGAAACAGATTCCAGACGCTAATACATTATTATTGCAATTAATGCAACAAATGAAACAAAATCGGTGACAAGCACAGCAAAAGTTAGACTCAATGCCACAAAAGCTTGAACAAACACATGAATGTTTAACTGCTGATTTACTTAAAATCGAATCGAAATGTCAAAAAGTCTGTAATGACGTAAAAACACAGATTTGTGAGCCATTTCAACCTATTTTTTCGCGTCATGAAAATGCATTACAGAATCACAAAGCAGCCATAAAAGAACTGCAAATTATTATTCATGAAAATCACGACACCTTGCAAGCTAAAATTGACTCAGTTGCATCTACCGATTCGGTTACGCAACTTGCAAAAACTCAGGAAAAATTAAAGGATAGAGTAGATACGACTTCCATACAACTGGACACTCTGAAACTTGGTTCAGAAAAACACACTGAGGAAATCATTTCAATATCGCAGAAAGTAGCCGAACTTTCGGATCAGTTCACTAGCTTATCTACGAAGGTAGATGATACTCTGAATGACACAAGACTGGTAGTCTTTAATGACACAGAAGAGTATGATCAAATTAGAAAATTCAAACAAAATCAGAATCACATCCATGCACAGTACAAAAGAGAAATCCGGGAAGTACAAGATCAGCTGACACAGGTAATACAGGAATTACATATTTCAGAGGACACTCGCGCTCCAGTACGGGAAGAGGGACATAGAAATACAGAACAGCCACAAAATAATTACACAGGGCACTTCTGAAATTATGAAAGGAAATGGCAAGATACACCGAATTTTGAGATGGAACAGCCGAAAAGAAGTAACAATAACCGATATGCGAATCACCGACATGATGATTTTGACTATAAGCAGTTCATTAATATACGTAAATTCAAAACATTTAAGAATTCTGGCAACGACATTCATCCACAAGCATGGCTCCATCAATTCTCTCATTGTTTTCCTCCCAACTGGTCATTGGAGCACAGGTT
This sequence comes from Schistocerca gregaria, assembly GCF_023897955.1. NCBI lineage: Eukaryota > Metazoa > Arthropoda > Insecta > Orthoptera > Acrididae > Schistocerca > Schistocerca gregaria. Next base: position 685,423,572 of record NC_064923.1, read on the forward strand.
AGAATTTATGTGTGGCTACTTTGAGAATGAACCACCTGTAAGAAAGCGATCGGTCATTCACGATTGTCACAGTGAAGGAGAATTTTATCAAGCCTTCCTCTCAGCATATTTGTCTCAAGCTACACAAGACCGAGTAAAAAATAGCATCATATTGATGAAACATTTCGAATAATCTGAATTTTCCAGCCCTATGAAATATTTTGAAGACGTGTTGCACAAGAATCAGTACTTGTCAAACCTATACAGCCCCTCAGAACTCATCCGCATTTGTTTAATCAAATTGCCTGAACATTTACGTCATATTATTTTGGCAGGACGTTGCAAAGACGACAGTCAAGCTTTTCAGGGACTGTTACAGGAATTGGGAATTGACACTGACAATAGCGGAATGCTAAAACAGGAGAACAACAATTACAGGTCACATCCATCACAATTGCGCGATTACAGAAATAATAACTGGACAAGACAAGGCTATTCTTACGGCGTAAATCGTGACCAAAACAGACACCACCCGTATGATAATCGTTGGCACAGTAGTAAGAATTACAGAGAAAGATCACCTCTCCGCGGTAATGACTATCACAGAGACAATCAGAGAAACAGACAATAAGGGAACCAAAATAATTATTATCAAGGGAGACAGAATAACTTCCGATGCAACGGTCCACCGTGCAGTTACGATTCCGGGAGAAATTCTCCACCACATTATCGACAAAAAAGAAACTATGTAAACTACCGACAAAACGACAGACCTGAATTTCATCAGAACTGGCGGGATTCAAACAGGGCAGGGCCCTCTCGACAAGGTGAATTTGTAGAAGTTATAGTTCCAAATCCCAATAACGATGCGCGCCAACAAAGAGACAATAGGCAATGACTCACACCGCTGGCAGCCACAAAACGTACTTATGACGCTGGCGACGTAGCTGCCGTGGCTATTAATTACGTAAAAATGGAAGACATTAGCGACATCTTACTCCAGGAACACGACATAAAACATAACAACATTGCATATCCTGTAATTCACATTACAGTAAATGACGTAAAATTTACGGCAGTACTTGACTCTGGCAGTCCCATTTCAGTAATTAGTGAAACAGCCTATTTACATAATAATTGTTTAGGCGCCAGTTTTTCAAATTAAGTTTCATTTCAGTGCACACGTTTCTGTTCGTCGTAATTATGCACAGTATGTGAGAAGTTGGGACTGTTACTACTTGCACGTGTGTTAATAATTCAGCAAGGGACTGGTTAAAAGCATTGCTGGTTCTAAGGACAATTCCAAAAACTTTGTGAGTGCACAAGTGGTGGTTATGGTCTTGCTATAATCTCCGCAAGACTCTTCGATGGTGATTGGGTACCTGCACAGTCGCAACAGATGGCTGCTGGCCTTCTCTATAAGGACTGCAGTGGGTCTACACCTTTGATGACCCACCAATTCCATTATCTCTACAAAGACTGCAGTGGGTCTGCACCTTTGATGACCCACCAATACCATTATCTCTACAAGGACTGCAGTGGGTATGCAGCTCTGGTGGCCCACCAATACCACACTCTCTACGAGGACTAGTGGGTCTGCTCTGTGATGACCTACCTACCAATATTCTTCAAAACATAGACTGACTGTGCGGTGGCTTTGCTCTCTTGTTGCCCATTATGCATGTCAAGAGTCAGCACTGTCTTTCCATTGGAAGGACAACACTACTTCTTCAAGACTGCATGGAAATCCACTACTTCCATGTGCAATTTCTTTTATTGCTCAGACTTTAAGAAAAACACTGCAATTTTACTGTGATGAACGATCAGGACTGTCTTTATGGACTGTGAGAAAATCTTTGCTTTTGACCTACATTGCATCAATAAGTGTGTGCATTCCATATCTTTGTTACTGTAATTATGAAAAATTTTATCAAATCATTGTTGACCATTGTCCAAAACAAATTGTAAATTTTTTTGTAGGGAGCATGGGGGCTATGTAAATAGGCTGTTTAGGTATTTATGTTGGTAGCGCCATGTAGCGCTCTATATGAAAATCACTGGCTGTGCTGTGTGAAGTCTGTGGCTGGTTTGCATTGTTGGAAGTTGCTATTGTAATGTTGGGCAGTTGGCTGTTAACAGCGCGTAGCGTTGCGCAGTTGAAGGTGAGCCGCCAGCAGTGGTGGATGTGGGGAGAGAGATGGCGGAATTTTGAGAGCGGATTATATGGACTTGTGTCCATCAGAGAAAGTAAATTTGTAAGACTGGATGTCATGAACTTATATATATATATATATATATATATATATATATATATATATATATATATATATATATATAATGACTTTTGAACACTATTGAGGTAAATACATTGTTTGTTCTTTATCAAAATCTTTCATTTGCTAACTATGTCTATCAGTAGTTAGTGCCTTCAGTAGTTTGAATCTTTTATTTCGCTGACAGTACTGGCGCTCGCTGTATTGCAGTAGTCTGAGTAACGAAGATTTTTGTGAGGTAAGTGATTCATGAAAGGTATAGGTTATTGTTAGTCAGGGCCATTCTTTTGTAGTGATTTTTGAAAGTCAGATTGCGTTGCGCTAAAAATATTGTGTGTCAGTTTAATGTTGATCAGAAGAAATAAAGAGAGTAATGTCTGAGTACGTTAAGTTTTGCTCAGCTGTTTGAAAAGCAAATAATGTTAGAGGTTTATCAGCACAATCATTCATAAATTTTCTAGGGGGATGTTTCAGTACAATTTCAAAAAATCACTGCTTAATCAGTGCCTACATTATAAGATGAAGACATCCTCTCCAAATTACAAGTTTCTATCCTTAGTGGTTTAGCCTGGGCGCTGACTAATCAGTTAGGACAATGCCTTTACAACATATTTAGATAGAGAACCAGCTGAAAATTACTCGTATAGGAGCACAAAAAAGGCGAATATGCTTCTCTTTATGAGAGGAGTGACTGAAAAGTGGGGCACAATCTTTCTTATTGAACCTTCCTCAGCAGCTATAAAAGTTTACGCAGAAATGTTGGCATACGAACATATTCACGCTCTTTTTAACATACAGTTAGTCTCCCATTCCCACAAGTTGCCTTAATTGTAATTCCCTCACACGCACTAGTCTGTCACTGTGAGTCTCTCATGCCCATTCACTCCCAATTGTCCATTCTTATTCACTTATTCGGCCCAACTCATTGCATTATCTCAATGTGGCTGTCCAACCGCTACCGTCTCATGTGTTATAGCTCCAGTCGCCTTCGTTCTGGCTTACTACTATTGTCTCCTTTCACGGTCACTGTTTCCCTCTTGTTCTCTCTTAGTACTATTATATCTTCCATTCATTCCCACTGCTGCCGTCTGTTCTCCCTGTCACTATCTGTCTCTTCTTTGTGGGCATCGTCATAGCCTATGTCTCTCATTATCATTGGCTCGCACCCTCTTCCAAGTTCTCCTCTTTATTCCTCTCCCATTGGCACTGTCTCGTCCACTCATTTCCTAGCAATGTTTTCACACTGTCTATGTTCCGATGCCACTCTTTCTCTCACACTGCTCTTGTCTACTTCGCACATTCTATAACACAACCACTGTCTTCTATCTTCCAGTATTTACTACCTCTCAATCTATTTCCCGCTATTCCTTCTTCCTCCGCATAAAAACCTCGAATACACTCGCAGGATGCAGCTGGCGCCCCATTTTTCTGTCAGCGCCTTTTCATAAAGCAGGACATATTCGTAATCTTGCGTCCTTATAGGGGAATTTTTCCGATGGTTCCCTTCTTTTCCCTTCCACAGCAACTCATGTCAAGCATGTGAAAAGAACTTGATGGATTAGTAAAATGTTGACAGTATTCTTATGTGAAACTGAGATTACGCAAAACTATTTTTACAGTTCAGACCGTATTTTACGAGCACAAAAATTTTACATGTGTATCAGTACTTCAACGTGAAGTTACCAGAACATTTCTGAAGATAACAGTGACACTCTACATAGTAGTTTTCACTTTAAAAACTACGTTTTCCATCATACCGCATTTTGCATGCGTATTTTAAGCGCACGAGTAAAATAACTTTGAACCTCTGTATCTAGTAAAAAATTTTCAAGCTTGTTCGAGATTGGGATCTTAGGAATATATCATAAAATGTTCATCCATTTGCTGTACATAGCCGTCTTAGAATCCGCGGCTGGGATTGATACCAAAAAGTCATATTTTGAACAATTATTTAAGACTATATGTAAAATGGAAAGGAGCATATGGCATCGTTGGCCGGGAGACTCCTTCCGGGGAAGTTCGGTCGCCAAGTGCAAGTCGACGCCACCTTGGGCGACTTGCGCGCAGGTGATGAGGATGAAATAATAATGAGGACAACACAACACCCAATCCCAGAGCGGAGAAAAAAAATCACCAACCCGGCCGGGAATTGAACCCAAATGCGCTAGCATGGGAGGCTAGCACATTACCACCCAGCTAAGCAGGCGGACAAGAGACTACACGTAACATACCTTTGATGAATTGTACCTGTAAAATCTACACTAATGTATCACTCATTCATTCATCGCGGATACCTCATCAATTGAAATCATCAATAATCAACCCCTTTATATAATAATTTTACGTGCCCATTTTACGTGCACAAGTACGATAACTTTGATCCGCTGCATCTCAGAAATAAGGATATGAAGAAAATTTTCATGGTTGCTCGAGACCGGAATCTTAGCAATGTATCGTAAAAATTATAGCCATTTCCTGTGCATAGCCATCATGGAATCTGCGACGGGGTCTTGATCCGCTGCTGACTGTGAAAAAATTATTAAAAACGCTTTTTCTTTGGGGGGGGGGGGGGGGGGGAGAGGTTTCTCAGGGACTGCCTATGAATAGGTGCAAATGCATCATTCATTCAGTCGCTCATTCAAGAGTATACCAGTCAGTTTCAAATCACGGCAATACTCGTAATCACTCAATGTATTTAATTTTTATGCGCGTATTTTAGGTCTACGAGTAGGGGAACTTTGAACCTCTGTTTCTGAGAAAGGGATAAAGATGTCAAGAAAGTTTTCAAGGTTGTTCGAGATTGGGATCTTGAGAATATATCGTAAAAAAATTACCCATTTTCTGTATATAATTATCTTGGAATCATCAGCTGGATTTTACTCCGTAGGTAACGGCGAAAATAATCATAGTAAACTGCACATGGAGTAATGGTCCATCCATAAGTCCCTTCAAACCCACCGCAGACCACATAAAACGCGAAAAGAACCAATCGATTTGCCTAATCAGGAAGAAGTATGTCATGTTCATACTTTGACCCTTTACTGCACGATAGTGACACTAAGACGATCCTTCTGTTGGTTTTACAAATGGTTGAAAGCCCAAGGCCTATCCAAAACACTTCACCCTATCTTTTTATCACCAATAGAACCCGAGGCACGAGCACCGGAAAATCCTGTTTTTATACGCGGCCTTTTGGAACATATTGGTAAGCATGTTGTCGCATGCATACCGATAAGAGCGGTTCTGTCACACTTTTCTGGGACACCCCTGAGGATACCCTTTTCTCTGATGAACTCTCGCAGTCGAGGAAGACGTGTGGATTCCATCACTTAAAAAGTCTTCGAGCAAAATATCTAGTAGGTGTCACCTGCGACACACGACGTTCTGTGCCACTGGCGCACCCCGAGGCAACAACCTGCAAACGGCTGACCGCAGCCGTAAGCGTCTTCAGCTGCTCGCGAACTGCAGCCAGTTCCTCCTGCGTCCACGCACAGCACGCACACGCCCTATCCACCCCACTTAGTTAAGAATTAATCTATGAAACAAACGGAAAAAGCAAAGTATTTAACTTGCCCTCTCCTGTAGCTTCAGCAACGGATACTGGCAGCTGACTGAGCTGTTATCGACGGTTGCTGTCCGTCCAGAGCAAACAAATGATTGATTCGCTAGAGACTACGCAGAAGTACACGTTGCCATTGCTAAAATGCGGTACGACGCCTCTCACATACCGAAATACGCAGTGAATTTTATGAATTAAAATATGTAAGCACACAAAAACAAACAATAATTTAAGAATTAGGAAGCCTAAATATGTGACATGCTAGTCTCACGGCTGACAAGTTACTTGTATTTATCTTCGTTACGAAGATAAATAAGTAGTACATCTATGGGCAAGCTGAAACACTTTGGCCTTTGTCGCTTAGGCGCCTACTCACAGATGTAAGGTTCCTCTTTTAGGCATCATTTAATTTTCAAAATTTTACGTTTTAGTAGTTTTACATATTAATTTGTAATCCGAATGTGTTCTCTATACTAATCGTTTTAATCTTGCCTTACTTTTCAATAACTTTTCTTATCATTTGTCTCAACTATTTCACTGTAAGCTGTTTTATGGTCTTCGTTAAAAAATGCACATAATCAAGATTTATTTCGAAAAGTTCTGTACTCCTAAATTACAGTCACACAAATCACGCGCTTGCATAAGAATCCAGTGTGCTACAAGCAGTGCTTTAAAATGCTACATCAATAAGAGATCTACGGAGAACAGGTAGGAAGAAGCCCTGGGCGTCAATTCAGTAAGGTAATCCAGGAAAAGATGCAGTCTCGAGTGGGAAGGATACTATACGTCACCCACTTCTGTGGAGTCGGGGCTAAACCAAGAAACATTTACAGAGGTTTAGTAACACGAAGGGCAATGGAAGAGGTAAAGGCACGATATCACAAGCTCACACCCCTTATCTACCTCGTTACAACCCACAGTTTTCTATCATGTGAGATGCCATGACGTCCTTATTATCACTTGAAAAGTCCTGGTCTATCTCTCCTCTTCCTTCCCCCTCCAAACATAGAGCTTAGTATTTTAGTTGCCATTAAAGAGGAATAACCAATTACGGTTTAGTATCTTTGCCGTTCTCGAAAGTATCCAAAAGATCTAAATTTTTGCACAGTGTTCAAAAGCATTTATGCAAATAGTTATGTAAAGGGTGTTTATTGTATTATTTTAAAGTCCCACACACCCACACAGGGTGTTAGAAAAATGTACGGCCAAACTTTCAGGAAACATTCCTCACACACAAATAAAGAAAAGATGCTATGTGGGCATGTGTCCGGAAACGCTTAACTTCCATGTTAGAGCTCATTTTAGTTTCGTCAGTATGTACTGTACTTCCTCGATTCACCGCCACATGCATGGGCTGACGAGAAACCGCACGCAATTCTGCAATCACATCATCAACACAGATTTTCTGTGAAAGTTTGGGCAGCCATTGTTGGTGATGTCTTGATTGGGCCCCATGTTCTTCCACCTACGCTCAATGGATCACGTTATCATTATTTCATACGGGATACTCTACTTGTGCTGCTAGAACATGTGCCTTTACAAGTACGACACAACATGGATCTCCTGCACATTTCAGTCGAAGTGTCCGTACCCTTCTCAACAACAGATTCGGTGACCGATGGATTGGTAGAAGCGGACCAATTCCATGACCTCCACGCTCTCCTGCCCTCAACCCTCTTGACTTTCATTAATGAGGGCATTTCAAAGCTCTTGTCTACGCAACCCCGGTACCAAATGTAGAGACTCTTCGTTCTCGTATTGTGGACGGCTGTGATACAATACGCCATTCTGCAGGGCTGTATGAGCGCATCAGGGATTCCATGCGACGGAGGATGGATGCATGTATCCTCGCTAACGGAGGACATTTTGATCATTTCCTGTAACAAAGTGTTTGAGGTCACGCTGGTACGTTCTGTTGCTGTGTGTTTCCATTCCATGATTAATGTGATTTAGAGAGAAGTAATAAAATGAGCTCTAACATGGAAAGCAAGCGTTTCCGGACACATGTCCACATAACATTTTCTTTTTTTGTGTGTGAGGAATGTTTGCTGTAAGTTTGGCCGTACCTTTTTGTAACACCGTGCACTATAGATCTCTAGAGGAACGAAGTGTTGCAAATGATTGGAGAAAAGTACAGATTGTTCCTGTTTTCAAGAAGGGTCGTTGAACGGACGCATAAAACTATCGCTGTAAGTATCTCATGCCCATCCACTCCCAACTGCCCAATCTCACTCACTTATTCGGCCCAACTCAGGCTAATAAATCTGGCGTCGGCCTGTTCGAAATGTTCAAACGTGTGTGTGAAATCTTATGGGACTTAACTGCTAAGGTCATCAGTCCGTACGCTTACACACTACTTAACCTAAGTTATCCTAAGGACAAACACATACACCCATGCCCGAGGGAGGACTCGAACCTCCGCCAGGACCAGCCGCACAGTCCATGACTGCAGCGCTTGAGAGCGCTCGGCTAATCCCGCGCGGCGTCGGCCTGTTGTACCGTTTTGGGGTGTGTTTGATGCTCGTATATTACAACGTTTCTGTATAGGGAAAATCTCCTCTGTGGGAACCAACAAGTGTTCTGAAAACAGTCGTGTGCAACCCAGCACGCTCTGTGCACGCATGAGACCCAGACAGCAATAGGTACAGGTGCCTAGGTAGATGTCATAGATGCCATTTTACTTGACTTCGGGAGACTGTACTGTTACTCCTGGGTGGACATGGATGTGAAATGTATAGAGTACACGTTTTTACGATAAGCATTGTATGAGTAACTTACGAGTTTTACCAAGGAACAATGTATTATGATACTATGTATGCCTATTCCTTGGAATTAAGATTCTGTGTTTGGACTCTGACCTCTTTTGTCATTACTATTCTTGTTCTTGGCTTATGATCTGGACGCGAACCGTAAGGAGCGTTTAACGAAGATTTATCTTGCTGTATAAGCCAGTGTAAGTTATTAACAAAACTGAAAACAGAGTTGATTGTGACTTAAAAATTGTGTCCGTGTTGAAATCATTTGTAATCCTAAACCTTGCTTGTCTAGAATAGACTGGGGCCTTAACAGAAATTCTTCATTGGTAGGCGCCATCTAAAAAATAATTAAGAACTTTCTTTTAGCTCATCGTCGAGACGTGCCGGCGGTTAGAAAACTAAACCTTTCTTTCAGGTTCTACGAGCCTGGCGGCCGCTGCAAATAATTTAATAAGATTCCCTTTCAGATTTTTAAAAGGTGCGAGATAACATCCCAGGCAGGAAGGCCTGGTTTTGGTAAAAGATATCATTTGCAAAAGTTACGCTTGTTATCTGATATTGGGAAACAAGACGAAACCACGATTCTGAGTTACGGAATTTATTGTTGTACAGTGAACGGACTGGTGAAATGTTCTCTGGTGCTATAAGCACACGAATTTTAACTTGCCGTCGACTAGGCATATCCTGACGAATATCTGTCGTGTTTTAATAGTTAAATAAATGAGTATTTACAATTCCGTAACCCCTGAGAACTGAGCTAGTTTACTGAGTGTTTATACGCGTCGGGCTAAAGTAAACAACATACTGCTTTGTTAATAATATTACGACGTTAGTTATTTATCTCTTATGTTCAGTCACTGCATTAATGTGTGTTTCTATTTTTATAGAAGTCACGGCTCATATTCATTCTATTACATTACACTGATAGTAAATAAAAAGAGTCACAACTATTTTTATTACATTACAAGACATCAAGTACAGTTCCGAACTGCTGCCTAATCAACAAAATACGAGTGTATGGAAAATCAGACCGACTCTGTGGTTGGACTGAAGAGTTTTTAGCACGTCTTTTAGGCCGGAGAGGAGTCTTCAGATACGAAAGTAGCTTCAAGTGTGCCCCAAGGGAGTGTAATATTACCATTACTTTTCGGAATATATAAATGACTTAGCAGATAATGTCGCAAGTTGGATGAGGCTTGTCGTGGCTGATGCTTTTGTATACAGAGAAGTCGTGACACTAGAACATTATAGTGAAATACAGGAAGCCTGCAGAAGATCAAGGCATGGTGCAGAGAGTGGTAACTGATCCTCAACATAAGCAAATGTAACGTATTATAGCTAGAAATACCCTTTATTCTACAGTAGTGCCCATTAAAATTGGTACACCACGAAGATGACCTGCTACGTACACGAAATTTAACCGACAGGAAGAAGATGCTGTGATATGCAAATGATTAGCTTTTCAGAGCATTCACACAAGGTAGGCGCCGGTGGGGACACCTACAACGTGCTGACATGAGGAATGTTTCCAACCGATTTCTCATACACAAACAGCAGATGACCGGCGTTGCCTGGTGGAACGTTGTTTTGATGCCTCGTGTAAGGAGGAGAAATGCGCACCATCACGTATCCGACTTTGATAAAGGTCGGATTGTACCCTATCGTGACTTCGGTTTATTGTATCGCGACGTTGGTCAAGATTCAATGACTGTTAGCGGAATATGGAATCGGTGGGTTCAGGAGGGTAATCCGGAACGTTGTGCTGGACCGAACGGCCTCGTATCACTAGCGGTCGAGATGACAGGCATCTTATACACATGGATGTAACGTTTCGTGCAGCCACGTCTCGATCCCTGAGTCAAACAGGTGGTGGCGTTGGCAAGACAACAACCATCTGCACGAACTGTTCGACGACGTTTGTAGGAGCACGGACTATCAGCTCGGAGACCATGGCTGCGGTTACCCTTGACGCTGCATAACAGACAGGAGCGCCTGCGATGCTGTACTCAACGACGAACCTGGGTGCACGAATAGCAAAACGCCATTATTCCCGATGAATCCAGGTTCTGTTTACAGCATCATGATGGTCGCATCCGTGTTTGGCGACATCGCGGTGAACGCACATTGGGAGCGTGTTTTCGTCATCGACAAACTGGCATATCACCCGGCGTGATGGTATGGGGTGCCATTGGTTACACGTCTCGGTCACCTCTTGTTCGCATTGACGGCACTTTGAACAGTGGACATTACATTTCAGATGTGTTACGACCTGTGGCTCTACCCTTCATTCGATCCCTGCGAAGAGCTCCATTTCAGCAGGATAATGCACGACAGCATGTTGCATGCCCTGTGATATCGTGTTGAAGCTGCATGGGCAGCTGCACCTGTACACGCCATCCAAGCTCTGTTTGACGCAATGCCCAGGCGTATCAAGGCCGTTATTACGGCCAGAAGTGGTTGTTCTGGGTACTGATTTCTCAGGATCTGTGCACCCAAATTGCGTGAAAATGTAATCACATGTCAGTTCTAGTATAATATATTTGTCCAAGGAATACCCGTTTCTCATCTGCATTTCTTCTTGGTGTAGCAGTTTTAATGGCCAGAAGTGTATATCTCATCAAACAGTCAACGTAAAATCAGAGATAACCGTTCAAGTACCATTTTCAAGTGTCACAAAATTCAAGGTGAATCAGGCTCTAGTAGCTCTTATGGAAACATGAAACTACACTATGTCAGCTCGAGCAATGTAATTGCTTGTAAAACACGCAAACACTAGAAAAAAACAATTAACAGAAGTAGAGTAAGATAAATACAGATGTACTATTCAGTTCTTCTTACAGACACGTGGTACAAAGACTAAACTAAACTCTGTTAGCAATGAAGAACTGGTTCTTCTGTAATTTGTGCTCGACAAGTTGGCAAGGACTCGATTGTTTTCTTTTGGGATTCATTGCAGGAAACTAAATGCACCTACATGATAGATTTGTACAGGTATTCGAATTGCTGGTGGGCATCAAAGGGTTGATTTTGTTCATGTTACCTCAATATTACAGTATAATTTTTCACCTTCATTGGACGTCATAAGCTCACCAGACAAATGATTAATCATCATAGTACGCAGACACAGATGAATCATTAAGCCTTTTCAGATGGCACAGCGGTCGAGTCACGTACTCGAAAGCTCACGCACTACCTCTGCGTGAGCGTAAGGTAATAGCGATCAGTAAGACTTTCCTGTTTCGTGCAGACATTGTACAAAACGTTGGGTAAATATAAGGATTTCGTGGAGTGGCAAAAAAGGGGTAATCGTGTTTGGACGTACCGATGGCCCCACGGTGTGTGAAGTTGCTGGATTTGTTGGTGTTTCGATCTGGAATGTTCAACAAGTCTACTAGAAGTGTTGTAACACTTGTGGCCACGAAACACGACATCAGAACTGTGGTCGGAAAAGATCCTTTCTGGGAGGGACCGGAGACGCGTCTCATGGCTTGTGACTCGAAATCGCTTCCCAATCCGACAGGAATTAAGAAAAGAAAAAAACACGGTCCAAACAGGCTGTAATTTATTTGTTGTCCGTTGGCTGTTACTGATTTTCAAGCACTTGTCACATGCTTCAACTCCACATCACGAACTGCTCCGGCAAAGAATGAAGGTCCATGCCTACCGGCTAGTAAGGGACCATTGCGAGTGGAACTCGATACAATGAACATTTCGAGTGTGTCACAGCACAAGAGGCCATTGTTCACACAGGCACATAAAGCTGTGCAGAGGGCTAGAAATCACCGGATGTGGACAGAAACTGAATGGCGGAACGTAATGTGGTCTGACGGATCATGTATTTGCCTGTGTTCAATATGACGCACTTCGTCGACAGCATAGAAGACCTAAGTAAGCATTTCACCCTGAATGTGTGCACGGTCAGCTTCAAGCCGGCAGTGGGTCTGTGACGTTTTGGGGATACTTTATCATCGTGAATTGAGCCTGCTCACTAAAGTGGCCACTAACACGCACCAGAATGTTTATTTAAACATCCTAAATAATCAGGCGTTGCCTTTCAGTCAACATCTACATGACGAGTATGCTACGAATGCCCCTGTTTTTCACTACACCGAAGTCATCGGACTGGAAGAGTACGCTGCTGATCTTCTGAACAGTCCCCCACTTTATCACACGTCGATTGCTTGCCAAATCACCTAACATGAACCCTATACAAAATCTGTGGGACATGTTGGAATAGCAAGTAAAGCACTGACATTCGTACCCCGCTATTTGGTGGAATTGCGCGATCAAATCCTCAGTGGCTTCACCTGGGTCCTTGTGGACTCACTTCATATTAAAATCCAGCCTGTTTCAAATCCAGGGGCGGATTTTTTTCTTTCCCAGAAGTATATCCTTATTTTTCTCAGAATTTCGTACATCCTGCACCATTTCACATTGTGGAACTCTTTTTTCAGATGGAAAATTCCTATGAACGTGTCTTGAATTTCTTACCTGGTATTAAATGATGCTTGTAATGATTTCTCTAATAGTGACTAAGTTTTTGCCTGGTGATCTTATTACAAAGTTATTGCCCTCAAAGAACCTTCTTGGGATATCTCGAAAAATGTTTAAACTATCTAGTGCCGGTTGAACGCAACAGGTTTGTAGCTCTACATATATTAGGCTTGTTGTTGTTGTGGCGCGCGGGGTTAGACGAGCGGTCTAGGGTGCTTCATTCATAGACTGTGCGGCTGGTCCCGGCGGAGGTTCGAGTCCTCCCTCGGGCATGGCTGTGTGTGTGTCTGTTCTTAGGATAATTTAGGTTAAGTAGTGTGTAAGCGTAGGAACTGATGACCTTAGCAGTTAAGTCCCATAAGATTTCACACACATTTGAATATTTTTTGTTCTTGTTGTTCATACTGTTGTGGTCTTCAGTCTGAAGACTTCTTTGATACAACTGTCCACGCTAGTCGATGCTGTGCAAGTGTCTTCATTTCTGGGTAACTATCACAGCTTCCATTCAAATGAACAGCTTACTTTGTGCCATGAGTCAGAGAACGTTGAGTTCCCGCCCACGGTGACGTGGTTGTCGGCTTGTCGCTCACGGAGAGAGTCGAGTATGGCAGTCTGCCGACAATGGAGTAGTGTGGAGAACCAACGAGGAGGAACTCGATAAAGGATTAACAGAGACGGCGGCGTGCCAGTGTTGCAAGTTCGCTTTTACAGCAGTGGGGGTGTCAGGTATGCAGTCTGAGCAGAGCTAGCGGCTAGCCACAAATTCTTGTCAAAACCCAGACATTGGGCAGATGGTGCCTAGTGTCTTGGATCCAGCGGAGACTGTGAACCGTGCACAGCTCGCGTTTATCCCATTTATTGTTCGTCATCTTCTATTACGGTACTGTCGCCTCGTTTTCTTATCCAATTTACTGGCATCAGTAACTTCCTGCGTTACATGCCCGTGAGCGGCAGCACCAGGGCGTGTTGATAAGTGCACTGTCTTGCCATCTCTGGAGCGACGAATAGTATTTGTAGGTCGTCGTGTGTCTGCCAGTCAGCTGGAGATGGACCAGCAGTGCAGTCGGGACGCAGCAGCAGTGAAGTCGGAGGCGGAACGCCAGTGAGGCACCGACAGCCAGTGCTCGCCGACCGCTGGCGACACTCATGAACTGTCCGACGGAGGGAGATTGGAATGGAACGACCGTTGGTTGTTCGTTCAGTTGGTCTTCTCATCGGCCGACGTATATTTGGTCCTTTCACAGTTTCCGGCTGGGCTGTGTGCAGGCAGTTGGTCGGCTGGCGTGGAGCAGCAAGGAAATCTCCGTGGTGCTTAGTGTGGCCGCCCCGCTGGTAGTCTCTATACAGTGTCGGAATGTGTGGTGCTGTTCCCATTGCTATGAGGTTTGTGGCTCACCGATCATGGACATGAAAGTTGAGTTTTAACTTAATCTACCAGCGAGTCAGAACTGTTCACATTGTGTCGTTTGGAGTTCGCTGTCGGCTGTTGGTATATTTCCGCGAGCAACAATTTCAGTTTTCCAGTTGGCAAATTTTAGCCACCCTCCAGTGAAGTTTAACTGTACTTGGTTATTTGCATTGAAGTGCACCAGCGGAATCTTCTGCCTTCTGGCCGTTAACGTTCCGGTTACCATTGACGTAAATTCAGGCAGTGTATTTTCCTCATTGTGGTGGTTGTCCAGCAAGGAATGTAGTTTTACAGCTGAATGTGTAATGCGTTTTGGGCGCCGATGCAATCTGCGTTGTTCCATTGAACTCCCTGTTGTGTGCTGGTCGGGTAGAGTGGAAGTTTTCTTGTCGCTTGGTCCATTGAATGTTTGTAGTTTTGGTTGCCGCCGCATTGAGAATTGTTGGGCCGACTGCCTGTCTCACCTAAGCAAGCGTTACTGTTTGTATTCCAGGCCGACCCTTGGAACTTCTGAGCGCCCTTGGGTATACTGCCTGAATGCCGGACATTTGCACGCCGGACATTTGCCGCACCGGACATTTGCCACACTTGCCCCTACGCCAGGTAGCGATCCCTCAGGTAAGGGACGCCCTTCCTCGTACTTCTTCTGTCTGCTTTCAAACCACCGTCTCCACATCTTACTCGATACAACCAGTACGTAAAGGACCTTCTTCTTCGACATCTTGGTGAAATACAGAGCTTCTTTTCCGAAATCGAAATATTTATAACTTTTGGGAAACGAAAGCAATGCCGACGATTATGTCAGTATGTAATTAGTTCTGCCAAGTATAAATATAGATTCCTCAGTCTGTACAGTAGCTTCCTTTCACGCTTACTGATTGCGATGGAAAAAGTCCATCGCCATGGGAGCAACTGGAAAGGAACGATGTAAAGAGAATGCGAATGTACGCTAATCATTTCTTTTTTATCACTGCATTTGTGCCCAATTTAATTACTACAACGGCATGCCCAAAACACAACAAGGAAAGAAGAAATGTGTATGTGAATTTTTGAAAAAAAGAACGACATACTCTATATTAATTTACTCTCTAAAATGCGATATCCCTTGTGGTGAAACATTAATTAATAAAGTGTAGCGGGACAATGTTCAAAACATGACTGAAAATACTCGTACGTTCACTAAATAGAGATAAGAACATCTATGATTGACATGTCATCTAAAGCCGACGTACAATTTTAAAATGTAAGAAATAAGCAAATGAAGTAATACAGAGTGCTATGCTTGTAACGTACATTGTTGTTTTACATTGTTTAGCTCTGGTATTTACAGGGTCGCAGAGAAAGCATCCTAGGTTTTGGAGCAAAAAGCCGTAATTGTAATGATCTGCACTACAACAGAAACAGGAAGCACAACTTAAGGAAAAATAATGTAATGTGTATTCTAGCTCACAAGCGACAGTGAAGCAGATAGTTCCTGTTCCTAGTATGGGCAGAGGTTACATTCGACAACCGGAATAAATTAATAACTGGCTCCCTTTACTAACCCCCAGTCTCAGAAGAAACAGTTGCTGAACAGATCAAAGAAAACTTGAGTCTCATCACAAATAGGAACCCGATTCTACAATTATAGTTGTCAGTGACTTCAATCTACCTTCCGTATGTTGACAAAAATACATTATCAGACCCTATTGTTCTAAATACTTTTTTTTAAATTATTTTGAACAGTTAGTTCACGAGGCCATTCAAATTGTAAATGGTTAAGAAAACACACTTGACCTCTTAGCCACAAATAATCCTGAGCATCACGACGGATACAGGGATTAGTGAACACAGTCGTAACGAGGCTCAACTCCGTAACAAAGAAATTCACCAAAACTAAACGCGAAATATACCTATTTATAAAAGCAGCTAAAAATTCGGTTGACTTCTTTCTAAGAGACAGTCTCCAATCCTTCCAAACTATGTAAGTGAAGACCATATGTGGCTTAATTTCAAAGAAATAGTATCAACAGCACTCGAGAGAACATACCGAATAAATTAATAAGAGACGGAACTGATGCCTCATGGTGCACAAAACACGACAGAAAACTGCTGCAGGAGCAACGAAAAAGGCACGTATAATTTAGACAAACGCATAATATCCAATATTGGCGAACTTTTACCGATGCTCGAAATTTGGTGGGCATTTCTATGCGAGCTGCATTTAAAAGTTTCCACAACGAAACTCTCTCTAGAAATGTGGCGGAAAATTCAAAGAGATTCTGATCTTATGTTAAGTAAACGAGCGCAAAGGCTCAGTAAGTACCTTTACTGCGCGACAGTGACGGTAATGTTACTGATGAAATGGAGTTACTAAATGCAGTTTTCCGAAATTCCTTCACCGAAGAAGACGAAGTAAATATTCCAGAATTCGAAATGAGTACAGATGCAAACATAATATAGAAGTAGATATGCCTGGTGCTGCGAAGCAAATCAAATTACACTATCAAATAAATGATGTTACAGAGGTGCCTAAACTGTCAGTGACAGAGGAAATCATCAGATATCTTTTCAAAAAGTCCCTAATGTATACGAAAAGTAGGTCTCATACCTTTCTGATGTTCTTCAATAATAATTAATTTTCAGTAGTAGCTCCTTGCCTAGTTTCATTTGCTTTTACTTGCCTGTTTAAAGATAATCAACAATTTAGTAAGGAATTTTAATTTTTAAACGACTATATCTAAATGAACTTAAATCGATTTACATCTACTACAAATGTTTACAGCTAAACTTCAATAAAAATTTTTTAGAGGTGCCAAAATTGTCAACCTTAGGATCAGATCAGTTTTGGGATGTCAATTTTAGGTTCAATTCAAAGGTTCAGTTACCATTTTCTTTTACAAAACCTTATACTATCAGTTTAACAAAGCATGATATTTTAGGTGATAGTTGCGACTCTGAAGCTTAAGAAAATAATTTTAGAACTTGCAGTTATTTAATAGTATGGCCATAATATTAGAAGGTAGAAAAAAGTTATCTTAACATGACAACAATAGGAACTCTTACTTAAAAAGGAAATTGCTATTGAAAAAAAAAATTAGATGTAACTGTAAATTCTGGTTACAGGAGGATCATTTGAGTGATGTTTAATGTTGGCTTTGTTAATTCACTGCTTCTTAATCACGCGGTAGTAAACCTAGCTGGGACCAGCTAGTTACATCGTTAAGCTATTTAGGGATACTTTTGTGAGGCTTGAAACACTCTTTAATTTTTACAATAAAGGTTGATTCCCAACACACTTTGCACAGGATTTGGACTGTCAAAATGATAAATGACCAGTTACCATTTTGGCGTGCTTAAAATCAGCCTAAACAGGCTGAACTAATGTACACTCTATTTATAATTACAACTTAATATTAGCGCCGATAGTGCTGCTTCAATGTTTTAGTAATTTTAACTCAGTAATCTGCTAGGTCTCAGTGGTATTCATAGTTTTAATGCATTATTTTTAACATATTTTAGTCCAGTTTATGAATATGGGCAATGGCTTTCAAGCAAAGGCCTAATGTTGCCAGTCTCTTCATAATTCTTTACGATTCTCTCTATCCTGTCGTCGAGCTTCAAGTACTTCTTCTTCCTCTTCTTACCTTCAAGATTCATTTCCAATTTCATGTGCATGCAGTTTCTGAGCTCTGCTTCCGTTTTCAAGCACTCCACCAAATAGGTGATTCTAGGGTGAGGGTTTCCAATAATACTATTTATTTTGTTGTGCCACCCTTCAACAGCATCCGTCGTTCGGTGCCTTTTTCCATAGCAGTTCCACATTTCTATTGGGATAGATTCGCTGTCTAGCCATTTGTCCACAAAGTAGTAAAAAAATTGAGAGAGCCTTCCGTTATAAGGAGCTTCTGCATGAATCTTAATCCATCCATTGCTTACGTCCTCCGATTTTACAAATGCCAGCTCTACACACATGCTGACGTGAAGTCTTAAATCCTTGTTCTGGCGGTACTCCTCAGTTAGACCGAGAACTTGAATTCTCCTCCACAAACTCTTCTTCATGTGGAAATAGCACCCATTTATTTCAATTGTGGAAAAACTTGACGAATGGCCGATATCGCAGGTGCCTCAAAATCGACATTCACGTCTTTAGGACACCACTCAGGGACTGCCTGTTTTATCAGACGAAACAGACGAACGTATATGTCTTTCTTCTTATTTGGGAGCAGTGCAAATACAATAGGAAGAATGTTTGTTTCTTCAATCGGGCCTCCTAAGTCTACGTGTATGGTGTAGATTTGTGCAAACTGCTTACCGCAGCTTTTAAAAGTTCCATCCATAAAAAAATGGGAACATGTTTCTAAACTTTCTGTTCCCTTACTTCCACTAAAAATCATTATTATCTCCTCTAATCTATCGTCTTCTAGAAGAAACCTAGTGCCATCTCAAATTTTTAATAGATCTTCATGAAGATCAATTTCATAAGAGTTCGCAGGCTCTTGTTGGTTCCCCCGCGCTTGACTCCGTCGACGACGCATGGTTCTCTTCATAGATTCTGAATTAGGCATCACTGTAACAAAGTGATAACCTTTATTATGAATATTTCCCATTTCATCCGCATATATCTCCGATAACTGTGTAGTTTCTTCTTGAGACCTGTTCTTCGCCCTTTCCACTTGCTTTCTCACTTCCAGAGCCACATCGCCAGGTGGTCCACAGAGATGTTCTGACACGTTCAACACTTCTCCGTTCTTCGAAAGCAGCTATCCCTTGCAATGATCCGCTTTTCGGCGTAAGCACATCCACTTAACAACACCTTCTTTAGATTCCCTGTGTTTAAGATACGCGTAATCATTGTAATGAGCAGAAGGCGTGCCCTTCTTCGTTGTAACAACTTCCATACTGATGGTCACGTTAGGAACTTCGAAAGAAAACTGAGTGTAAGGAGTTTTGTTGTGACCAGAGGTTTGGCGGCGGGTAAGGAGGAGGAGGAGGAGGAGGAGGAGGAGGGGAAGGCAAGGGACCCGACCCTTCCCTTCAGAGCAGGTAAAATCGTGGCAAATGTCCGGCGTGGCAAATGTCCGGTGTGGCAAACGTCCAGACACCGCACTGCCTTTTCTTATTGTTTGTACTTGTATGGATTCTAGCAGATTTTTTGCTTAAGGTTGCTTTGCCCTTAAGGTGTGAGATGATTTAGGCCTTCAGCCTAATTTAAGACCGAGCGAGGTGGCGCACTGGTTAGACACTGGACTCGCATTCGGGAGGACGATAGTTCAATCCCGCGACCGGCCATCCAGATTTAGGTTTTCCGTGATTTCCCTAAATCACTCCAGGCAAATGCTGGGATGGTTCCTTTCAAAGGGCACGGCCGACTTCCTTCCCCGTCCTTCCCTAATCCGATGAGACCGATGACCTCGCTGTCTGGTCTCCTTCCCCAAAACAACCAACCAACCTAATTTAAGAACTGTTTTATGTAAAGCATTTGGCATCTTTAAAATTAATGTTATTGAGTCTTAAGTGTTAGCCCTTGAGCCGATTTTGAATTTAATTTGTTTTTCTCTTTAAGTGTCAAATTCTTTGGGCCTTCAGCCTAATTAAGGAACTGTTTTAAGATACGGCTTTGCCTTTTAAATTTCTTTATTTGGCTGAGCTTTAAGGTATTGGCTTTCAGCCGTTTTTAAATTAAAATGGTCTTGCCCTTACAGCATCAGACTCTACGGCGCATTCAGCTTCTAGCTAAGTTCCAAAACTAAAGCTGTGTTTTCATTAAACAAAATTCTTGGCTCTTGTAATGTTTGATCAAATAAAAGGTTGTATGTTCGAGTGTAACTGACAGCCGCTTATTTTGGCCCCTTTCCACAACTTAAACTACCTGTCCTGTCCTGTGGGTTTAGCAGGGCGTTTCAGACTGCATTGGCTGTAAGTTGAAGTTATGGAAGGCTCTATGTCAACGTAAAGCTTCCAGTGGCGCCTTTATATTACTGTTATTTTTAACTTGTTATCTTTTATTATATGGGATCTATTGGTCTACTGCTTTTGCCTTTGATGAACACCTGTGTGTTCCCCATACTCCGGCGTCGTGTAGGCCTTTTTGTGTGTTGTTTAAATAATTGCTTACTGCTACTGATTTGAAGAATGTGACTTAGTGTTTGGGTGTCTTCTTGCTTATCTTATCTATATTTTATTTTTGAAATAGTGTCTTGAGATAGTGCCCAGAAACCTTGTTTTATTATTGTTATTTTCGAAGAGTTTGTTAGTTGCAGGCTTGTTGTTTGCAGGCTTGTTGTTTTCCAACACATTTCGAAAGCTCATCCATAGCCCAGTCACATTAATATGACCACCGCCTATGTACGTCATCGAAGTGCAGTTGCCATTCACACCACTCTCAGATTTCAAATGACAACACAAGCAGTGGAAGACATAAAAAGCGTACGAACTTCCAGGATGATGGAGTAGCTTGGGTCAGCAACTTACGTTAATCAGAAGGACGGAAAACCAGTCCAAGTTGTAAATTTCTACTTTTTATTCTTTCGATTGCCTGAAAGTAGTGCTCTAAGCTAGTCATAGAGTGAGTAAAAAGTAAAAATTTGCTACGTGGACTGCTTTTCCGTTCTACTGATATACAAAGCGTGTCCAGGAGGACGCGGAAAGCAGTGCAGTTGTTGTCATATTGCGGAAATAGTCATTGGCTTTTTGGCCACATGTGGAAGCATCTCTGAAACAGCTAAGTTTGTAAACTGTTTGCATGCCGCCATGGTTAAAGTGTACCGTGCATGGCAAAGTGGAGCTATCCAAAACCGGCCCCGAGGTAACTGTAGTGCATCACGGTCCATAGAAGGCAGGGGTGAATGATGGCTACAGACATGTGTACAGGGTCAAAGGCGTCCGACTGTTGATCAACTAACTGCCCAGATGAACCAAGGGGCTACCCACAGTTCCTCCTCAGGGTTCAGGCCAGACGAGGAAGGGTTGTGGTCTGTGGAATGTTTTCATGGCGTTCCATTGGTAACCTCGTGGATCAACACAACTATGGATTTATCCTTGGGGACCAAGACCACCACTACATGGAGTTTGTTTCCTTGGCACAATGGCATCTACCAGCAGGACAATGCATTGTGTGACGCTACTATGGGACTTAACTTCTCAGGTCATCAGTCTCCTAGAACTACTTAAACCTAACTAAGAATGACACACATATCCATGCCCGAGGGAGGATTCGAACTTGCGACCGTAGCGGTCGCGCGGTTCCAGACTGTAGCGCCTAGAACCGCTCCGCCACCCCGGCCGGCTGTGTCACGCAGCTTGCAGTGAATATGCGTGTTTCGAAGAGCACCAAGATGAGTTTGTCGTCTGCCCTTAGCCACGAAACTCCACGGATTTGAACCAAATTGAGAATTTGTGTGACCACCTAGATTGGGCTGTTCGCACCCACCATGGATGCCCAACCGAGAAACCTTGCGTAGCTGGCCAAGGCAGTGTGGCACAACTCCAAATCGCTCTCGGTCCCTTCACGAACCTCACTCACCCCCCTCCTGCACGTGTCTCGCAGTGGTCCACTCTCCAGAACCTGGTTATTCAGAATTTTGACATGTGTACATTAATGTGACTGGAAAATGTGTTTCCATCTCTTGTAAGCCATTTATCGTTCACGTCTCTTTTCCGTCTGAGTTTATACACCACACAAATAATTTCAGAAATAATTTCAGAAAAGACTTCATTAGCATTTATATTCAGAAAAACTAGTAGAAATACAGTGCATCTCCTCCCCCTCCCCCCTCCTCTCTCTCTCTGTCTCGCACACACACACACACACACACACACACACACATGCACACACACACACACACACACACACACACATACAAGCACAACAACATGTACTGAAGTTGGAAAAGTGCGCGAAATGTGCTCGATAATCTGCAGTTGATTAGTGCTAGGCAGGGAATTCGGAACGCTACCGGTTAATGCGTCTCCTCCACATTTGGCTCAAAAGTGGCTGGGTGGCGGCGAGCACACGTGAGGGGTGGCCCACCAGAGGGCGACGCCGACGAGGCGGCCGCTGTGCAGCGCCTGAGTGCTCATCGGCAGGTACCTCCCACCTATTGATCAGCTCCAGATTAATTGAGTCCGGTTTCCGTAATGGAACCACAATGGATTACCTCTGGCTGGGAGGGTTTGCAACCCCGCCACTCGCCCGGCCGGCGGGCGACGGGGCCACATTAAGGTCACGGAAGGGCGAACGCGGTGCGCCCAGTGATCTGTGAGCGGCGACACAGGTAGAAGAGGGAGTCGGGTGAGAGAGAGAGAGAGAGAGAGAGAGAGAGAGCGACAGGCTAGGTGAAAGAGGAACGGAGGATGCGCAACAAAGTGCCGAGAGCAGCCGCGAGAGACCGCCGCAGTCGCAGCGACGCTCCGGTCCTGTCGGAAGACCGCAAAGTGGGGATCGGCGCGCGCCGTGGACCGCGGCCCTACTGGGGCTTCACTCACTGGCGGATTTGTGGCCACAGTGACACTGCGACAGGGCCAGCGGCTGCTGCTGCTGCTCCTGTCCGTGAGCAGGAATCATGCACAGCGCGTTCAGAAATAAGGCGTTATTACTCTTTGTTAATTGAGACATGAGAAAAAGAAAGTGAAAATACTTGGTAACCTATGGGCCGCCAGCAAAGGAAGGTGAATCTTTGACAATACTATGCCTTTTAGTTGGCGATACCTTAAAAAAAGCTACTAAATTGCTGTCGGAGGAAGATCTATAGACGTAAACTAAAAGTCAACACGGTAAGAAATCCTTTGTTGTCGAATCTTCCAAGTAAACACACCAAAAAACGAATTAACAGAATTCCGATTTTTACGGCTCGTGTTATGCAGGATCGATGTATCTAATTGTCTATACATGAACAGGGGCATTAAGATGACGTTAATGAGATGCCGAGACTGGTCGTCTAAATAAATTAACTTCCGAATACATAGGCTTTTTTACGATTACTCATCGTAAATATTTAACCATCCACAGTCCAGTATCCACGATGGATCAACATAGATACTTTCAAATATTATTCATTGAGCAGAAGAGGTACAAATCTGTATCAATTTTCAACATATTCTCCTCCACGCTCAATGCAAGTCCTCCAGCCCTTACAAAGTGCATAAATTCCTTTAGAAAAACAATCTTTTGGTAGTCCGCGCAACCACTCATGTACCGCGTGGCGTACGTCTTCATCAGAACGCAACTTCTTTCCTCCCATTGCGTCTTTGAGTGGTCCAAACATATGGAAATCACTTGGGGCAAGGTCTGGTGAGTATGGTGGATGAGGAAGACTCTCAAAATACGGTCTGTGATTGTTGCAACTGTTGTACGGGCAGTGTGGGTCCTTGCATTGCCATGTTGCAAAAGGACACCTGCTGACAGTAATCCACGTCGCTTTGATTTGACTGCAGGCCGCAGATGATTTTTTAGGAGATCTGTGTATGATGCACTGGCGATAGTGGTCGCTCTAGGCATGTAATGCTTCAAAATGACACCTTTTTCGTCCCAAAAGAGAGTCAGCTTAACTTTCCCTTCTGATGGTTCTGTTCGAAACTTCTTTAGTTTTGGTGACGAGAAATGGCGCCATTCCTTGCTCGCTCTCTTCGTTTCCGGTTGGTAGAAGTGACCCCAGATTTCGTTCACAGCAACTATTCTTGCAAGGAAGTTATCACCTTCTCGTTCAGAGCGCCGAAGAAGTTCTTCACAACCATCAACACGTCGTTCTCTCCTTTCAGGAGTCATCTGCCGTGGCACCCATGTTGCAGACACTTTGTGAAACTGGAGCACATAATGCACAATGTGGTGTGCTGACCCATGGCTAATCTGTAAAAATGGTGCAATGTCATTCAGTGTCACTCGGCGGTTTTCCTTCACTATGGCTTCAACTGCTGCAATGTTCTGTGGAGGCACAACTCGTTGTGCCTGACCTGGTGGAGGAGCATCTTCCACTGAAGTCACACCATTTGCGAACTTCCTAGTCCACTCGTAGACTTGCTGCTGTGACAGACATACATCACCGTACTGAACCTTCATTCTTCGATGAATTTCAATAGGTTTCACACCTTCACTACGCAGAAATTGAATAACAGAATTCTATTCTTCCCTGGTGTAAGTCGCAAGTAGGGCGGCCATCTTTATACTGATACTGCGACGGTACGTGTGCATCTGCACTATGCTGCCACCTACAGGCCATTCTGCACGCTGTTTGTAGCACGCTCACCAACTTACAGGATAACGGCACGAAATTTCTATTTGTTATTACAAATTTAAGGTTTACATTTGACTCACCCTCGTATTTCTATTCACAGCGCCGTGTACATCCATAACGCCTTCAAACCCTTTGCTTTCTGAACCAACTTTTGTGTTCAAGTTCCCCACAATTTTTTTTATATCTCTAGAATTATTTTGTCTACGGACTCCATTTAGCTCTGCACAAAACGTATCTTTTAATTCTCCTTCAGCCTTTTCAGCAGGTGCATAGCATTGAATTGCAGTAATATTTCGTGCATTTATTTCAAAGCGAGCGGTTATTACCCTTTCTGACACTGATTTCCACTTCAGTAAACTCCCTTTAGATAGTACGATCCCTACACCGTTCCTGTGCACTGCATCGTAACCTGTCTCTCCTACATAAGGCAGCACTCCACGAGTTTGTGTTTGAGCTTCCCCCAGATTCTGGCCACGTCATTTCATTTAGTCTCAGTATATCCAAACTATAGTTATCGATCTCTTTTTCGACCTGTCTTAATCTCCAAGCCTCTTTCAATGTTCTTGCAGTCCAATATCCAATACAGGTTTTCCTTTTCAGGTCAAAGGTCATATCATTAAGATCCATCCCAGTTATTTCTCCTTTTAGTTTCTGTGATTTGAATTTTTGGTGGTGTGGTGTGATTTGAATTTTTGGTGGTGTGGGTTATCAGCCCACGGCCCCCAAGCATCCTGGCGGGGCGGTCACCTCATAGCCAGGACACCTGCCATGATTTTGTTTCAAGGCCTTATCCCTTAGTTAGCTAGTCTTCACCTCGACTACAGCACAGTATGCATCCCTCCGCTGTGAGGCCCATGTACACCACCATTATCATGATACCTGGAATCTGCTGCTACCCACATTATTGGATTGTGCCAGGTACCATGCTATCACAGAGAAAGGAAGGAGAGGCTACGATATTAGAAAACACGTGCAACGTATTAAAATGTTCTCGACGTTACTCATCGAGCCATATACGTTATCTCGCATTTCTAGCTGCTTCTTTCACACAATTAATGATAAAAATTCAGAAATTCAGGGTCGCCACCAGTCCAAGCCCTTCCTAACCATTAAAAAAAAAAAAAAAAAAAAAAAAAAAAAAAAACGGAGCTGCAAATTTATTACTTTAATTACGTTAATAATTTAATTACAAATACGCAAATTTCTTTAAGCAGCCAGATAAGTAGCACTCCATCTCGTACACGAAGCAACTTGATTAATTCAGGATTGGAAATCGGAGTAAGGGGTTAAGATCGACAACAAAGAATTTATCTTTCACGTAGATTATGTATTGTAACTAAATATTTGCTTGCACATCCTAACTACACATAATTAATGCCTGACTCGAAAAATTTAAGTTAGAATTACGTGAAAATGAAACAGAGCATAATTTAACTACAGCAAGAAGAAAGACAGAAGATGGGGTGGCAGACAATTATACTATCATCTCCTTTGCATTAATACTATAAAAATATCACAGTGAGATTTGCATTACGATTCTACGCATTGACTATTCTGGACAGAGGTTTAACCAATACACGAGGATGTGCGATAGTTATTTAACATACTAACTGCGTCTGCTGCTTGCAAACGGCCGAACTAGAGCACGTGGTGCATTCTGCTTTGTAGAAAGCGCAGGAAAGAACAGACATCCTTGCAGAAATTGTAGCTCATTAAACAAGCAAACTGTTAAAATAAAGCCTATTGCGGTGCCATGGTGAACCAGAAGGGTCATTGATTACCAAACACGTGGCACAAATCGACACACAAAGAGAAAAGCAATTTCCACAAAATACACTCCTGGAAATTGAAATAAGAACACGGTGAATTCATTGTCCCAGGAAGGGGAAACTTTATTGACACATTCCTGGGGTCAGATACATCACATGATCACACTGACAGAACCACAGGCACATAGACACAGGCAACAGAGCATGCACAATGTCGGCACTAGTACAGTGTATATCCACCTTTCGCAGCAATGCAGGCTGCTATTCTCCCATGGAGACGATGGTAGAGATGCTGGATGTAGTCCTGTGGAACGGCTTGCCATGCCATTGTCACCTGGCGCCTCAGTTGGACGAGCGTTCGTGCTGGACGTGCAGACCGCGTGAGACGACGCTTCATCCAGTCCCAAACATGCTCAATGGGGGACAGATCCGGAGATCTTGCTGGCCAGGGTAGTTGACTTACACCTTCTAGAGCACGTTGGGTGGCACGGGATACATGCGGACGTGCATTGTCCTGTTGGAACAGCAAGTTCCCTTGCCGGTCTAGGAATGGTAGAACGATGGGTTCGATGACGGTTTGGATGTACCGTGCACTATGCAGTGTCCCCTCGACGATCACCAGAGGTGTACGGCCAGTGTAGGAGATCGCTCCCCACACCATGATGCCGGGTGTTGGCCCTGTGTGCCTCGGTCGTATGCAGTCCTGATTGTGACGCTCACCTGCACGGCGCCAAACACGCATACGACCATCATTGGCACCAAGGCAGAAGCGACTCATCGCTGAAGACGACACGTCTCCATTCGTCCCTCCATTCACGCCTGTCGCGACACCACTGGAGGTGGGCTGAACGATGTTGGGGCGTGAGCGGAAGACGGCCTAACGGTGTGCGGGACCGTAGCCCAGCTTCATGGAGACGGTTGCGAATGGTCCTCGCCGATACCCCAGGAGCAACAGTGTCCCTAATTTGCTGGGAAGTGGCGGTGCGGTCCCCTACAGCACTGCGTAGGATCCTACGGTCTTGGCGTGCATCCGTGCGTCGCTGCGGTCCGGTCCCAGGTCGACGAGCACGTGCACCTTCCGCCGACCACTGGCGACAACATCGATGTACTGTGGAGACCTCACGCCCCACGTGTTGAGCAATTCGGCGCTACGTCCACCCGGCCCCCCGCATGCCCACTATACGCCCTCGCTCAAAGTCCGTCAACTGCACATACGGTTCACGTCCACGCTGTCGCGGCATGCTACCAGTGTTAAAGACTGCGATGGAGCTCCGTATGCCACGGCAAACTGGCTGACACTGATAGCGGCGGTGCACAAACGCTGCGCAGCTAGCGCCATTCGACGGCCAACACCGCGGTTCCTGGTGTGTCTGCTGTGCCGTGCGTGTGATCATTGCTTGTACAGCCCTCTCGCAGTGTCCGGAGCAAGTATGGTGGGTCTGACACACCGGTGCCAATGTGTTCTTTTTTCCATTTCCAGGAGTGTATAAGAATAAAAATCATTAAAAAATAACTCGCCTCACACGCTTCAGATAAGCTAAAGTTCTTAAATATTTCACCAGTTAAACATAACGATGTCCTAACTCAACCTGATTCCTATCACCTGAACCCCCCGTAAGAGCTACGATCCTTACTCACCAAGCGTTCACTGAAGAGTGCCCCTTTCTCTCACGAGATTACCTAGGTTCCCGTGCAGCGACAAAAACAGTCTTCGACACAGCCTTCGACTAAGATGCGTAAACCTCTCTGTTCAGATATTGGAAACCTAAGTTGGTAATCCTGTGCTCTCCTTCGAACGAGAAGCAACATCGTCTGCTCCCAACAGACGATGACCAACTCAGCGTTTCCCACAAAACAAAACCGAAACCCCAGATTAAAAGACACATATAATAATCAATAGGCCTTATTTGAGTGCTCAGTCTTTCTGGAAGAGTTCATTAATTGTGCTAAAATCAGATAGTAAAGTGAATAGGTTGTACCGAATTCGACAAGCGTCCTATGAAACGACTTCACAAAGACGTTTCACACGTTATGAGACACATTTTCTGTAGCTCCTCTCTGGAGACCTGACTGGCTTGAGAGACACTGCCGGCAGTTGCACTACCACCGGTATAGCCCTCCACTTAATTGAAACACACAAACCCCCTCGCCCACAAGCACAGTGTTTCGTTAAGGTGGTGTTCCCATAGAGTAAGATCTCGACTTTTTTCACGTAAAGCAGACGTTTATTGGCAATGAATGTTACACTGATGGAAAGATTGGACTTTCAGCTATTTTCCAACATAATCACCATTGCGTTCGATGCACATCTGCATGTGCTGTGACGCTCAACATCGTTTTTCAGCTCGTCGTCGGTCTGGAAATGCGTTCCACACAGGTATGACTCCAGTTAAGGTAAAAATCACTATGTGGTATATCTGGGCTGTACGGGGCATGGATGAGGATTTCCCATTTGAGTTGGGCCAGGGGATCTTCTGTTGCATGGACACTATGGGGACGAGCGTAGTCGCGATAAAAATACGCTCACATTCTCAGCATTGCCCTCATCGATTTTGAACGACGAGACGCAGTTGTTTTAAATACTCATAGTGGCGAGCAGCATTTATCGGTATGCATAAACTAGAACAAAAATTGCTCTGAGCACTATGGGACTTAACTTCTGAGGTCATCAGTCCCCTAGAACTTAGAACTACTTAAACCTAAGTAACCTAAGGACATCACACACATCCATGCCCGAGGAAGGATTCGAACCTGCGACCGTAGCGGTCACGCGGTTCCAGACTGTAGGGCCCAGAACCGCTCGGCCACTCTGGCCGGCTAAACTCGCACAACAGTGAACCTTTTCTGTCTCAGAACACACTGTCCATCACTTTGCCACAGACAATGTTTGAACTTTCGCGACTGACGAGACTTTTTCTTATTTTCAGGGAGAGACCTTTGGAGATAAGAGAACCACTTGTATGAACATCAAGAGCTCAAATGGAAACCCAGTTCTAAGCAAAGAAGGGAAAGCAGAAAGGTGGAAGGAGTATATAGAGGGTCTATACAAGGGCGATGTGCTTGAGGACAATATTATGGAAATGGAAGAGGATGTAGATGAAGATGAAATGGGAGATACGATACTGCGTGAAGAGTTTGACAGAGCACTGAAAGACCTGAGTCGAAACAAAGCCCCCGGAGTAGACAACATTCCATTAGAACTACTGACGGCCTTGGGAGAGCCAGTCCTCACAAAACTCTACCAGCTGGTGAGCAAGATGTATGAGACAGGCGAAATACCCTCAGACTTCAAGAAGAATATAATAATTCCAATCCCAAAGAAAGCAGGCGCTGACAGATGTGAAAATTACCGAACAATCAGTTTAATAAGCCATAGCTGAAAATACTAACACGAATTCTCTACAGACGAATGGAAAAACTAGTAGAAGCCGACCTCGGGGAAGATCAGTTTGGATTCCGTAGAAATACTGGAACACGTGAGGCAGTACTGACCTTACGACTTATCTTAGAAGAGAGATTAAGGAAAGGCAAACCTACGTTTCTAGCATTTGTAGACTTAGAGAAAGCTTTTGACAATGTTGACTGGAATACTCTCTTTCAAATTTTAAAGGTGGCAGGGGTAAAATACAGGGAGCGAAAGGCTATTTACAATTTGTACAGAAACCAGATGGCAGTTATAAGAGTCGAGGGGCATGAAAGTGAAGCAGTGGTTGGGAAGGGAGTGAGACAGGGTTGTAGTCTACCCCTGATGTTATGCAATCTGTATATTGAGCAAGTACTGAAGGAAACAAAAGAAAAATTCGGAGTAGGTATTAAAATCCATGGAGAAGAAATAAAAACTTTGAGGTTCGCCGATGACATTGTAGTTCCGTAAGAGACAGCAAAGGACCTGGAAGAGCAGCTGAACGGAATGGACAGTGTCTTGAAAGGAGGATATAAGATGAACATCAACAAAAGCAAAACGAGGATAATGGAATGCAGTCGAATTAAATCGGGTGATGCTGAGGGGATTAGATTAGGAAATGAGACGCTTAAAGTAGTAAATGAGTTTTGCTGTTTGGGGAGCAAAATAACTGATGATGGTCGAAGAAGAGATGATATAAAAATTAGACTGGCAATGGCAAGGAAAGCCTTTCTGAAGAAGAGAAATTTGTTAACATCGAGTATAGATTTAAGTGTCAGGAAGTCGTTTCTGAAAGTATTTGTTTGGAGTGTAGCCATGTATGGAAGTGAAACATGGACGAAAAATAGTTTAGACAAGAAGAGAATAGAAGCTTTCGAAATGTGGTGCTACAGAAGAATGTTGAAGATTAGATGGGTAGATCACATAACTAATGAGGAAGTATTGAATAGGACTGGGGAGAAGAGAAGTTTGTGGCACAACTTGACTAGAAGAAGGGATCGGTTGGTAGGACATGTTCTGAGGCATCAAGGGATCACCAATTTAGTATTGGAGGGCAGCGTGGAGCATAAAAATCGTAGAGGGAGACCAAGAGATGAATACACTTATCAGATTCAGAAGGATGTTGGTTGCAGTAGGTACTGGGAGATGAAGAAGCTTGCACAGGATAAAGTAGCATGGAGAGCTGCATCAAACCAGTCTCGGGACTGAAGACCACAACTACAACATTGTGTATCCAGCTTTTCTAGACAGTGACCACTAAATCCAAAAATTCCTTGCGCTGTTCGTTAAAGCGATCCTGTAATCCGTAGCCCAATTCAACACGTACCATTTATGGGACAATGCAAATGTTCAGTCAAAATCTTGTCAGTCGTACAAGACTGACTTCAGGAATCTCATCGCACGGCTCCCGAACTGTTACACGCTGATCTTCAAGCAATTCTTTCTCCACTTTTGAAACTATTTCGTCCGAAGCCCAAGGCCAACCACAACGCTTTTCGTCATTGACGTCTGTACGTCCTTGAACTCTCTGACCAACTTTCGCACGTTTTTGACGTCAATACACCGTGGTCCATAGACAGTGTAACTGAAAATGAAAGTTGGCAATGCCCTTGGCATTGAAGAAGCTGGTCGTTGCACCCAAATCGTACATTGAGCAAGAAGCGAGAGGGAGCTCCATCGTAAACGGCAATCCAGCAAAACGTGAGCGTCGCATCGGGATTGGGTTGGTGGTGATTTGAAAGAGGGTGGGGAGGGGGGGGGGAGCCAATCTACACGCAAGTATTGCCGTATATTGCGAAAAAGCGTTCCTCACGGCTCCATATACCTGGAGACCTTGTTTCACGCATGCGACTCGTAAATTAAAATCAACGTTATATAGTTATTTAAGAACAGTCTTGATCGCGGCCGATGTTAACTTCTTGCCGGTTTCGGCCTTTTAATTACGGGTCATCATCAGAGTTTGCACCATCTGGATTAGGGCGATGGCGCTTGACTCGCTGCGGAGGTCTCGGTCACGGCATACGCGTGCCTAATCGCCGATCACACATCAATGTGAAACCACCGCTAAAACCGAATGTCGAACATGTGATGCAACATTGACCAGGAACACGTATGCCAATCACACTCACCACAAATTCACTCTGACAACAGTTGTCGTTATTTGTCACAGAAAATAAACCCTAACCTGCAACTGACAGAACAAATCGAAACTAGCCAGTACATTCACCTTTCGTAAGTTGTCAAGCCATGTGATAGTGGAGGGAAGCGATTCAATTACTCCCCGGAGCATACCGCATAGTATAACTCTGTGCAGGTTTCGTTGCACACGACTGAATTCAAAACACAAATGGTGCAATCACTGGTACAGAAATCCAGTCCAAGATTTCAATCAGATTGTCCAGCTCAGATCGCAATGTACAGCTGACAGTACTAATCAACGGGAACAAACTTCCGAGGAGAAAACCTCCAGACGTTACGCATTTATGACAAACATAAATATCCCATCAGGAACGGCGCGGCACTCTAGAACTCGTCGTTGAGTGACTCTAGGAGGATACAAGATGACTTGGACAGGATTTGTGATTGGTGTAAAGAATGACAGCTAACTCTAAATATAGATAAATGTAAATTATTGCAGATGAATAGGAAAAAGAATCCTGTAATGTATGAATACTCCATTAGTAGTGTAGCGCTTGACATAGTCACGTCGATTAAATATTTGGGCGTAACATTGCAGAGCAATATGAAGTGGGACAAGCATGTTATGGCAGTTGTGGGGAAGGCGGATAGTCGTCTTCGGTTCACTGGTAGAATTTTGGGAAGATGTGGTTAATCTGTAAAGGAGACCGCTTATAAAACACTAATACGACCTGTTCTTGAGTACTGTTCGAGCGTTTGGGATCCCTATTAGGTCGGATTTAGGGAGGGCATAGAAGCAATTCAGAGGCGGTTTGCTATATTTTTACTGGTAGGTTTGATCATCACACAAGTGTTACGGGAATGCTTCAGGAATTCGGGTGGGAGTCTCTAGAGGAAAGGAGGTGTTCTTTTCGTGAATCGCTACTGAGGAAATTTAGAGAACCAGCATTTGAGGCTGACTGCAGTACAATTTTACTGCCGCCAACTTATATTTCACGGAAAGGCCACAAAGATAAGATAAGAGAGATTAGGGCTCGTACAGAGGCATATAGGTAGTCATTTTACCCTCGTTCTGTTTGGGAGTGGAACAGGGAGAGATGCTAGTTGCGGTACGAGGTACCCTCCGCCACGCACCGTATGGTGGATTGTGGAGTATGTATATAGATGTAGATTGTGAGTCAAAAATGATTTCCTTCTAAGTGGCGCCTGGAAACACACACGCTCACTAGTGCAAAGCATGAGACCGGCAAATATTAATTAATAATCCTACTTGTGTTTCGCACACCAAACAAACAAAACTCGTTGCTCTAATCAGTAACCAGGCGTCATTGTTAAACAACTCACAAAGAAGCCAACGCATTTCAGAATATGTGTTGGACTAGGAACTGGAGTTGCGATCTACCAAAACTACTTCTATGTAGTTTTGGTGAAGTACATAAATGGCATGGCAACTGGTAGAATGAACGATAGTATTGACAGAATCGGTAGCGGAAAGAAACATAAATGAATATGTTAGAAAGACACTAGAAGCTGGCTACTTTGCTTTTTTTGTTTGGTTGTTTGTTTTGCACAGAATTAGAACCGCACATCATTCAGTGTTAGTCCACTGTGTATTTTATATCCTTACAGAATATAAACTCCATTTAATAAGTATGAAACACTAGTTGCGCACTTAACTTCTGCGCTTTTTGTAACTAAACAGTTGCTTTTTATGACGTACAGTTTAAATTTACAAACATAAATATGTATTTGGAGATAATTATTGATTTTATTTTTATTCAGTAGAATGTTCTCCATCATGGTCAAGAGCAAGAGTTTCTGTTATTATTTATAAATGTGAAAGTTGTTTGTGGATAACAGACATTTGTCTTTCATAAATTCGACGAAATCGTGAAACGATGTTTGACATACTGTTGTTTTGTGTTTCTTTTTAATTTAGTCTTTTTTTTAGGGAATTGCGTTTTCTAGGACTGTATGATAAATCTATATCATTTTCTTTATTTTTACTAGAACATCCTTCTGTTTTACGTTACAGATCACTAATTTTCAAATAAAACGTGAACTAAGCATTACAATTTCGATTTTGCTAAAAATACTGTTTATTTTCGACGAAATCGTGAAACGATGTTTGACATACTTTTGTTTTGTGTTATTTTTAATTTAATCTTTTTTTTTAGGGAATTGCGTTTTCTAGTGCTGTATGATAAATCTATATCATTTTCTTTATTTTTACTAGAACATCCCTCTGTTTTACGTTACAGATCACCAATTTTCAAATAAAACGTGAACTAAGCATTACAATTTTGATTTTGCTAAAAATACTGTTTATTTTCAAGTAACGGTTAGGGAGATAGCTATGTAGAAGAAAAACATTCCGGATGTTACGTGTCACTTTCTATATATCCTCACTGAGATTCTAGATGGTTCAACGCTTCCGGTTTCTAGGGGAATCAAGTTGGACAGTGACAGCGTACATAAGCCGGCCTTTGTGGCAGAGAGGTTCTATGCGCTTCAGTCTGGAACCACGTACCGCTACGGTCGCAGGTTCGAATCCTGACTCGGGCATGGATGTGTGTGATGTCATTAGAGTAGTTAGGTTTAAGTAGTTCCGAGTTCTAGGGGGCTGATGACCTCAGAAGTTAAGTCTCATAGTGCTCAGAGCCATTTTCCATTTGAACAGCATACATAAAGATAGGTATGCAATACACCCAACGTGCATGTAATGTGAGTGCGACCTTTACTGAAGAAAGCTCCTAGGAAAATTATCGTAGTCTATGCCTACTTACGACAGTCTACCGTAGCCTACGGTAGTTTTACAACTCTGTTAGGAACACAAACGCACAGTAAATCCCCCGCGATACCATGCAGACATCAGCTGGAAGTACCCTACAAGAAACAAACTCTTACTACATCCGGCAAAAGGTCAGAATTCTATCCAATGCTCTCAGCATTCGACAAAAGAGTAACCACGATTGAACAACTCGGCAAAATACTATAAGCACTTCAGCTACTTAGGGGAAAACAGAACAGCAAGCAACTCCGCTGTACTGCCCGTGATGGTGCTATGGGAAACCTGTCACAACAACATCGAGGTACCTGCTTTCATGCCCCGGCAATGCAACGAGGTAACCTACCACTGCAACCTCTAGACGTGGCCCAGATTGCTAGGTAGATCCGCACTTCTGCAGGTTACAAGAGAGAAGAACCTCTCTCCGTCTTAAGCGCCAGGTCCCGAAAACAGCCACTAGTGACTGTCACTTTGTCAGAGAGGCAGGAGCGCACGGGTACAGTCCTAACATCACCGTGTCATGATACTGGCACAACTGGACAATCTGTTGATGTTCTAAAAGAGCGAAATCGATCGTGACACAGTAAATGTGTATCAAATCTACTGTGGTGGTTCTCATTAGTCATTAATTCAATATTCATTACATGGTTTGCTTTTTTACACAGAGATAAAGAATTTGTACGTCACATCCGTTTTTCTGGGCGTGATGAGAGTTCGGATGAAGAGAAGTGGGAGACAGAGAGCCCCATCTGTTCCTCGCTGGATACCTCCCTGCTGTAGGGCCTAGAAATGCGTTATGTTATCTGTCCGCGATCTTAGTTACATCCCTTGATACGGGGAACATCTCACTTTTACCTTTCAGTACACTTATTAGTACATGTCTGAATTATCGCGTTGCTTAAATCTAAATTTATTTAGCGTCTGCAATGTATTACATTGCGTCGCAGTTACCGTGCGTAAGCTAAATAGTAATTACGTGTTGCTACTCTGCTACGCCCAATATTTGCGTAATTACGCTGAACAGACTCCTGGTACATGGGTAACGTCATTGACTAGCAACAGAAAGTCCTCTGTCCTGGGTTCTAAACCGGACAGTGTTAAATTTCGAATAAACACTTCCGACTAAAGAAGTCACCCTCATTCTGCCAACGGCTTCGTTAAAGACGGTGGAGGAACTACCAGAGGTTTAGGGCAATCTTTTTCCCTTGGTGTGCGACACTGCACCTAAAATTCGGAGGGATCAGCAATGATCGAAGGCATGAGGATGCAGAAGGCAATGGAAACCGCTGCATTAAAGTCACATAATGTGTATACACAAGACGTGGCCTGTAATTGAAAAATGTCATAATGATCTCTCATTGGCCAAAGATTCCGGACTCCCCATTCGGATCTCCGGGAGGGGACTGCCAAAGGGGAGGTGACGATGAGAAAAATGTTGGATAACCATCTAAAGAACAACGTTCTACGAGTAGGGGCGTGGAATGTTCGAAGTTTGAAAGCAGTAGGGAAGCTAGAAAATCTGGTAAGGAAAATGCCAACGGTCAATCTAAATATGGCGAGGGTCAGTGAAGGAATATCGGAAGAGGACAAGGATTTCTAGTCAGATGAGCGTAGGGCAATATCAATAGGAGCAGAAAATGGTATAACGGGAGCAGGATGCGTTCTGAATAGGGAGGTGGGGAATAGAATGAGTTACTATGAAGAGATCAGAGAGAGGATTGTTCTCATCAGAATCGACAGCAAACAAACAATGGCAATGAAGTTCAGGTATACATGCCAACATCGCTATCCGTAGATGAAGAGATAGGGAAACGATATGATGATATTGAACGGGTAATTCAGTACTTAACGGGAGATAAAAATGTAATAGTCACGGGAATTGGTACGTGGTTGTAGGGGAAGGAATAGAAAAATGAGTTAAGGGGGAATATGAGCTTGGTATTACGAATGAAAGAGAAGAAGCAATAATTGAATTCTGTAACAAATACGATTTAGTAATAGCGAATACTCTGTACAAGAATTACGAGATGAGGAGGTATATTTGGAAAAGGTCGGGACATTCTTGCAGCTTTCAGTTCGGTTACATCATTGTTAAGTAGAGATTCCGAAACCAGATACTGGATTGTAAGACATATCCAGGAGCAGATATAGACTCCGATCACAATTTATTGATGATGAAAAATAGGCCGACGTTTAAGAGACTAGTCAGGAAGAATCAATGCGCAATCAAGTGGGACACTGAAATACTAAGGCATGATGATATATTCTTGAAGTTCGCTGAAGCTATAGAAGCTACGATAGCTCAATAAGTGGTTCAATTGAAGAGGAATAGACATCTCTAAAAAAAATTGCAGTCGCAGGAGTTGGAATGGAAACCATAGCGGCAAGGAAGGTGTCTGCGAAAAAACAATGTGTAACAAATGAAATAGTGGAGCTGATAGACGAAAGAAGGAAGTACGAAAATGTCCAGAGAAATTCCACTTAGGAATGAAATAAAGAGGAAGTGAAATGGCTGCACAAAAATGTGAACAAATCGAAAAAGAAATGATTTTCAAAGGGAATGACACAGCATATAGAAGAGTCAAAATAACCTCCCGTGAAATTAAAAGCAAGGAAGTTAACATGAAGAGTCCAGTAGCGAAAGTGGCAACAATACGACTGCTCAAGTCGGTGGGCAGAATGTGTCAGACTGGTGATACACCAACAGACTTTCGGCCAACATCGCTCACAAAATTAAGATTGCAAGATGCGCCAGCTGCAAGTATTATCGCACAATCAGCTTAACGGCTCATGCATTCAAATTCCTGACAAAATAATGTACAGAAGAACGGAAAAGGAGATTGAGGATCTCTTAGATGATCAGTTTAGCTATAGGAAAGGTAACGGCACCAAAGAGACGGTTTTGACGTTGCGGTTGATAATGGAAGAAAGTTTAAAGAAAAATCATAGGATCTGTCGATCTGGAAAAAGCATTCGACAATGGAGAATTGTGCAAAATGATCAAAATTCTTAGGAGAATAGGGGTAAGCTACAGGGAAAGACGGGCAATATACAATATGTCAAGAGCGAAAAGGGAACAATCAGATAGGAAGACCAAGAACGAAGTGCACGAATTAAGAAGGGTGTAAGACGGTGATGTAATCTTTTGACCCTACTGTTCTATTCATCGAAAAATCAATGACGCAAAAAAAGGACAGGTTCAATACTGGAACTGAAATTCAACGCGAGGATGTCAATGATGAGATTCACTGATGACATTGCTATCCTCAGTGAAAGTGTAGAAGAATGACAGGTTGTGTTGAGTGCAATGGACAGTCTAATGAGTACAGAATATGGATTGAAAGTGAAACGAAGATCAATGAAAGTCATGACAATAGAAGAAATGACAACAGCGAGAAACTTAACATCGGAAATGGTGATCACGAAGTAGATGTAGTTAAGGAATTCTTCTACCTAGGAAGCAAAGTAACCAGTGATGGACAGAGCAAGAAGGACTTTAAAAGGAGACTAAGTCGCCAAAAGTGTATTCCTGGCCAAGAGAAGTCTACTAGTATAACCATAAGGCTTAATGTCAGAGAATACACGTTTAGAGTGTAGCGTTGTAAGGCAGCGAAACATGGACTGTGGAACAACCGGAACAAAAGAGAATCGGAGCATCTGCGGTCCGATGCCAAGGATGAATGTTGAAAATTAGGTGTACTAGGAATAAGCAGGTTCTCCGTAGCATGGGCAAGGAATTTATGGACAATACTGCCAAGAAGAACAGACAGGATGGTAGGACACCTGTTAAGACATCAGGGAATAACTTCCATGGTACTAGAGGGAGCAGTAAATGTTAAAGGAACAGAGAGATTTGAATGGATTCAGCAGGTAATTTAGGACGTAGGTTGAAAGTGTTACTCTGAGATTAAGAGATTGGCACAGGAGAATTCCTGGCGGGCCAAATGAAACCAATCAGAAAACCCATGACTCAAAAAATCGAAAAGAGACTGTTGTATTATAAATTACTGTTGTGCAAATTTTGATGATGAAAATGGAAACCTCGCAATCAGACTCCGAAGACCATGCGATAGTCGACCAAACGCCGTACCACTCCCAATCACAGGATGCGATATGCAGCGTCATGTGGTCACCATACCGCACTCCCTACCGTTGTCGACGCTCCGAACTTGGAGCTGCTATCTCTCAATCAGGTACCTCTTCAGTTGACATCACGAGGCTGAATGCATCCCTGTCCATTCATCCCGCAAGGAAAGATCCGTGGCAGTACCGCGAATCGATCTCGGTCCCTCGGATGTAGGTCTGTTGCATTACCAC
Source organism: Schistocerca gregaria (assembly GCF_023897955.1). Classification (NCBI taxonomy): domain Eukaryota; kingdom Metazoa; phylum Arthropoda; class Insecta; order Orthoptera; family Acrididae; genus Schistocerca; species Schistocerca gregaria. Next base: position 685,462,668 of record NC_064923.1, read on the forward strand.
TTAGACTTTGATGACTTGCCCGTTATAAATTTTCTATATGTAATACAGACGCATACGTTGGTTTTTACGAGCAACTGGGATGGAACTGCATGTGCGTCTCGTATATGGTGTTTCAATTGGGTGAGTCCGATTGCTACACATTCTACGTCTACATCTACGTGATTACTCTACTATTCACAATGAAGTGCCCGGCAGTGGGTTAAATGAACCACCTTCAAGCTGTATCTCCACCGTTCCACTCTAGAAGGCCGCGCGGGAAAAACTAGCACTTAAATTTTTCCCTGACAGCCCCGATTTCTCTTATTTTAAAGTGATGATCATTTCTCCCTATGTAGGTGGGTGCCAACAGAATGTTTTCGCAATCTGCGGAGAAAAATGGTGATTGAAATTTCATGAGAAAATCCCGTTGCATCGAAGAACGCTTTTGTTTTAATGATTCACGTATCATGTCTGTGGCACTATCTCCCTATTTCACGATAATACAAAACGAGCTGCCCTTCTTTGTAGTTTTTCGATGTCATCTGTCAGTCCTGCCTGATGCAGATCCCACACCGCACAGCAATACTCTAGAACAGGGCGGACAAGCATAGAGCAAGCAGTCTCTTTAGTAGACCTGTTGCACCTTCTAAGTGTTCTGCCAATGAATTGCAGTGTTAGATTTGCTCCACCCACAACATAATCTAGTAATCATTCCAGTTTAGGTTATTTGTAACCGTAATCCTTAAGTATTTAGTTGAATTTACAGCGTTCAGACTTGTGGGACTTATCGCGTAATCGAACTTTAGTACTCATGTGAATAAATTCACACTTTTCTTTATTCAGCGTCAATTGCCACTTTTCGCACCATAGAGATATCTTATCTAAATCACTTTGCGATTCGTTTTCGTCATCTAATGCCTTTACAAGACGGTAAATGACAGCAGCATCTGCAAAGAATCTAAGATGGCTACTCAGATTGTCTCCTAGATCGTTAATGTAGATCAGGAACAGTAGAGGGCTCATAACACTTCCTTGGGGAACGCCGGATATTACTTCTGTTTTACTCGATGACGTTCCTTCTATTATTACGAACTGTGACTTTTCTGACAGGAAATCAAGAATCTAGTCGCACAACCGAGGCGATATTCCATAGGCACGCAGGTTGCTTAGAAGACGATTGTGAGGAACGGTGTCGAAAGCCTTCTGGAAATCTAAAAATACGGAATCAATCTGACATCCCCTGTCGACAGCAGTCATTACTTCATGTGTTTAAAGAGCTAGTTGTGTTTCACAAGAGCGATATTTTCTGAATTCTTTCTATGTGTCTATAAATCGTTTTCTTCGAGGTAGTTCATAATGTTCGAACACAGTATACTTTTCAAAACCCTACTGCAAATTGACGTTAGTAATACGGGCCTGTAAATGTATAATCTTACCCGAGTTGCAGTACCGCCAAATAACATTACTATAGGTGCAGCTGCGGAGTCATTTATTTCTTCAAATGTTTTTCTCTAGACTGTTTTAACTTTCGTATTTCCTCGAAATAGATAGATAACAATTTTAGTCTTTAAGTAGCGAATTTCGAGCGTCTGTCAGCACATTTACGTGCAGTTTCCTTTAAACTTCCTTGGATGATGAGAGTACCGTTCTCGTTGCATTGACTTAAAGAGAATTTTCGGACTGAAACTCTACGAAATTCCGCCAAATGCATTTTTGAACAATTTTGTTTTGTTTTAGGGGGCTAAAACAACAAAGGACATACGCGTTTGAAGGATCTAAAAACCTTACTGATAAGCCGATGGGAAATTAGGGTGCTTCAGTTCGTGCGGAAAGAGACTATTTCCCACATTAGAAACACATTGCTGCGAAAGTCTCTGTCCACGAAATGCAGCATCTCACCACATCGCGGTATTCCCGTCCGTGTGTCGAGGCTGCAGTTGCTATTTCGAATATCGTAGGAATTCCAAGCTCGCGCTCGCCCCTTATTGGATTTCTTTCTGCTCGAATAAAAGGCTTGGCATCGAAATGCATAATTGTCTGAGGAACGAGGGGCCTTCCATATCTTTCTGTTGGCATCTCAGACCACTTTCACTGGAACTCTTGGCATCTTTTGAGCGAAAATCCTGGTGATGTCGGAGCCGGAGTAAAAAAGAAAGAAAATATGCCAATAATGTCATGAACGCTGAAAGGAAAAACTTTAAGTACTCATCGCGCTATGTTTGCAAGCCAGGCATGCTATTGCTCTACCCACATACATATTTGCTCTTCTATGATTAAATAGTTCATATGACTAACATTAACCTACACGTTTCACAAATCACTTACCTCACAAAAATCTTGGTTACTCGAACTACTGCAATACAGTGAGCACCACTACTGCCAGCTAAATAAAAGATTCAAACTACGGAAGGCGCTAACTACTGATAGGTATAGTTAGCAAATGAAAGATTTTAATAGAGAACAAACAATGTATTTACCTTAACGGTGTTCAAAAGTCATAACATATGTAGCTGTTCATGACATCCAGTCTTACACATTTCAAAACTCCGCCATCTCTCTCCCCACATCAAGCACTGCTGGCGGCTCACCTCCAACTGCGCAACGCTACGCGCTGTTCACATCCACCTCCCCAACACTACAATGGCAGACAACAATGCAAACTAGCCACAGACTGCGCACAGCACAGCCAGTGATTTTTCATACAGAGCGTTATGTTCTTTAATGATGTATTTTGTACCTTTGTTATTGTATTCTCATGTTATAATATTGTAATTGACACCAGTTCATCAAATTGAGTAACTTGTAAGCATTCATTTCACTGCACACATTTCTGTTGGTCATAGTATATGCACAATATGTGAAAAAAAGAGGACTGTTAGTGTTTGGACGTGTGTTGATAAGTCAGCAAGGGACTGGTTAACAGCATTGCTGGTTCTAAGGACAATTCAAAAACTTTGTGAGTGCACAAGTGGTGGTTTTTGGACTTACTATATTCTCCGCAAGACTCTTCGATGGTGATTGTGCACCTGCACAGTCGCAACAGATGGCTGCTAGCCATCTCTACAAGGGCTACAGTGGGTCTACACCCTTGATGACCCAGAAACAACATTATTTCTACAAGAACTGCAGTGGGTCTGCACCTCTGGTGGCCCACCAATACCGTAATCACTACCAGGACTACAAGGGGTCTACTCTGCGATGACCTACCTACCAATAATCTTCAAAACTTCGACTGACTCTGCTGTGGGTTTGCTCTGTTGTGGCCCATTACCTGTTTGCATGTCAAGAGTCAGCACTGTCTTTCCGTTGGAAGGACAACACTACTCCTTCAAGACTGCATGGAAATCCACTGCTTCCATGTGCATTCTCTTTTGCTGCTCAGACTTTGAGAAAAACACTGCAATTTTACTGTGATGAACGATCAGGACTGTCTTTATGGACTGTGAGAAAATTTTAGCTTTTGACCAACATTGTATTAATAAGTGTGTGCATTTGATATCTTTCTTACTGTAATTATGAAAAAAATTTTCAAATCTGTATTGGCCAGTGCCCAAAACAATTTGTAAAATTTTTTGTGGGGAGCATGGGGGCTATGTAAGTAGGCTCTTTAGATTTTATTATTGGTAACACCACGTAGCGCTCTGTATAAAAATCACTGGCTGTGCTGTGTGCAGTCAGTGGCTGGTTGGCATTGTTGTAATACTCGCCATTGTAGTGTTGGGCAGCTGGATGTTAACAGCGCGTAGCGTTGCGCAGGTGAGCCGCCAGCAGTGCTTGATGTGGGGAGAGAGATGGCGGAGTTTTGAAATGTGTAAGACTGGATGTCATAAACAGCTATATATGTTATGACTTTAGAACACCGTTAAGGTAAATACATTGTTTGTTCTCTATTAAAATCTTTCATTTGCTAACTATACCTATTAGTGCCTTCCGTAGTTTGAATCTTTTATTTCGCTGGCAGTAGCGGCGCTCGCTGTATTGCAGTAGTTCGAGTAACCAAGATTTTTGTGAGGTAAGTGATTTGTGAAACGTATAGGTTAATGTTAGTCAGGGCCATTCTTTTGTAGGGATTTTTGAAAGTCAGATTGCTTTGCGCTAAAATATTGTGTGTCAGTTTAAGCACAGTCATGTATAATTTTTCTAAGGGGACGTTTCAGACGTTTGAAACAAATGAGTCGCACAGCTAGCGCACGTCCTGAGACTCAAGCGTGCACCTCACACTGCCGCGTGATGTGATTGACATACTGCGTCAGTGGAGTGTTAATGTATGGTGTGGTATTGTATGACGACACATCATTGGCCCATATTTCATTGATGGCACTCCTAAAGGGGGGCAGTTAAGCGCCTTCTTGGGCTGTACCTTACTTCAACCGGTCCGCCTCTTATAATGCGTCAAATAATGATGGATTGTATGGAAGCCTACGAAAAAGCCAGCAAACCTGAAGGCTAAATCACATCCATTCTTAACCTCGGCAATATCCCTCGTGATGATTTTGCCATTAGTCTAACCCCCTGTTAAGCAATGTGTGTTCGACCGGAGTAAACACAGTATCGGTCAAGTTCACCACACGCTCTGCAAACTTCTATTCACTTACGTGGTGTCTCCGTCCCTGCACGCTGCAACCGCTGGCTGCGAACAGTTGGTTAATCTTCCTCCTGTGTCTTCGTAATATGATATCACGTTCCCAAAACGTGAAATCACTGATAAGCGAACTGCACTGGATAGAAAATATGTTGTAAATGAAAACGAAGGTCTCTGGCTTTGCAACTCGCCAAGTGTTTCGTCTGAGAGGCACCCACATGCCTTGCTCGTACTGTGGCATGAAGCAGTCAGGCCTGCAAGATGAGTGGTCTGCAAAGCGAGTGGATTTATTCTTATTTATCGAGTAACATGAATGACTGATCAGGAGCTGTAGTGCCCATAATTAAGCTACAAATTATTCTCCTGTTTCAGTATTACGCAACGGAAACGGATAACGCACATCTGACTATCAGAAATTTACACAACTCTGATTGTTCACTACGGTCTGGCAATACCACATTTTTTTCTCACCCAACGGCTTTGATTAACACGTGGCCATCGCACTGAATATGAATGGCGAACACGTTGTAAATTCTGGATATCATGACTACATACTATTCGAAGAACAAGGCAACCAATCTTTTTCTCTTCACTATCTTTTTTATTCAGATAAATTCTATTATATGGATTAAAATTCTTCTGGGTATTATGCCGCGTCATTGCTAAAAACTAACAACAATAATAAACTAAAACCGACGTTTCGGCCGAATTGCAACGGCCCTCCTCAGGGCACGACTGGTTTTGCATAGGGATAGGTGCTTCCATTTATTACAGACTATCGATCTCCGACGTCACTGTTGTAAAACTTTTAATTGGCCCTTTAATACACTCCAGGAAATTGAAATAAGAACACCGTGAATTCATTTTCCCAGGAAGGGGAAACTTTATTGACACATTCCTGGGGTCAGATACATCACATGATCACACTGACAGAACCACAGGCACAGAGACACAGGCAACAGAGCATGCACAATGTCGGCACTAGTACAGTGTATATCCACCTTTCGCAGCAATGCAGGCTGCTATTCTCCCATGGAGACGATCGTAGAGATGCTGCATGTAGTCCTGTGGAACGGCTTGCCATACCATTTCCACCTGGCGCCTCAGTTGGACCAGCGTTCGTGCTGGACGTGCAGACCGCGTGAGACGACGCTTCATCCAGTCCCAAACATGCTCAATAGGTGACAGATCCGGAGATCTTGCTGGCCAGGGTAGTTGCCTTACACCTTCTAGAGCACGTTGGGTGGCACGGGATACATGTGGACATGCATTGTCCTGTTGGAACAGCAAGTTCCCTTGCCGGTCTAGGAATGGTAGAACGATGGGTTCGATGACGGTTTGGATGTACCGTGCACTATTCAGTGTCCCCTCGACTATCACCAGAGGTGTACGGCCAGTGTAGGAGATCACTCCCCACACCATGATGCCGGGTGTTGGCCCTGTGTGCCTCGGTCGTATGCAGTCCTGAATGTGGCGCTCACCTGCACGGCGCCAAACACGCATACGATCATCATTGGCACCAAGGCAGAAGCGACTCTCATCGCTGAAGACGACACGTCTCCATTGGTCCCTCCATTCACGCCTGTCGCGACACCACTGGAGGCGGGCTGCACGTTGTTGGGGCGTGAGCAGAAGACGGCCTAACGGTGTGCGGGACCGTAGCCCAGCTTCATGGAGACGGTTGCGAATGGTCCTCGCCGATACCCCAGGAGCAACAGTGTCCCTAATTTGCTGGGAAGAGGCGGTGCGGTCCCCTACGGCACTGCGTAGGATCCTACGGTCTTGGCGTGCAACCGTGCGTCGCTGCGGTCCGGTCCCAAGTCAACGGGCCCATGCACCTTCCGCCGACCACTGGCGAAAAAATCGATGTACTGTGGAGACCTCACGTCCCACGTGTTCAGCAATTCGGCGGTACGTCCACCCGGCCTCCCGCATGCCCACTATACGCCCTCGCTCAAAGTCCGTCAACTGCACATACGGTTCACGTCCACGCTGTCGCGGCATGCTACCAGTGTTAAAGACTGCGATGGAGCTCCGTATTCCACGGCAAACTGGCTGACACTGACGGCGGCGGTGCACAAATGCTGCGCAGCTAGCGCCATTCGACGGCCAACACCGCGGTTCCAGGTGTGTCCGCTGTGCCGTGCGTGTGATCACTGCTTGTACAGCCCTCTCGCAGTGTCCGGAGCAAGTATGGTGGGTTTGACACACCGGTGTCAATGTGTTCTTTTTTCCATTTCCAGGAGTGTATGAATGGCTAGTCATGACGTAAGGGAAGATGGAAGGAAAGACGCTGTTCGTGGATGTCCATGTCGTCAACGGTTGGTAGCTGTCCGCCAATCAGCGTTCGGCTTCTGGTCAGCGAGTTTTCCTCCTGGTGTGCGCGGAAGTGGACTGACAGTTGCTCCACAGCTGTTCGTGCAGATACATACGTCCGTGGCCCGTGTAGCTTCTGCCCCACGACCGCTCGCGGCCCGATGGACTGCGATGGCTGGCAGCCAAGCCGCCGGGAGTTTGTAGCCATCTTCTCTGCTGATGTTGTTAGGCTGTTTAATAATTTCGATCGCCTCCCGTATTTTGCGTTCTCGCATCCAAGATTTTTTCGCCAGTAATTGGGCCTCCTGGAATCTGATAGGTTCTCCACATTCACGGTGGTGTTCTGCTAAGGCCGATTTGTTATGTTGTTGTAATCCCCAAAGTTTCTGAAATAGAGAAATAATTATTCCAAACTACTCTTAAGTATTTCACATGCATACCATTCTCTCCACTCTTTTGTCTTTACGGAGCACACCTAAGACAGGTCTTACCAACACAAGATCCACCGCCAGAGTGCTGAAACATGGCCGTTCTTCAGGTCATCTCTCACCTCCGCCGAGGTGGGGGAGCACCATGCTACCGTATTGGTCAGCCACATTTCAGGCGCTCAAAGCTCTGGTAAATTTCATCTCTTTGGTTTCACCAAAGGACCGTCCCAAAGATGTCATATGTTGCACATTCACTATCTGCAGTTAGCAGACGACCGTACATTCATTCATTTCACAGATGTCACCAAATTCGATGTAGAGATTTATTTTGTGGGAGTGCACATGTGATCAATTAAATAAATAAATTGTCCTTCTTTCCCACACTGGTATCCGGCTTCGGTGTATTAAGTGAAATTATTATTACAAAAAATATGTTGTTCTGAGAAGAATAACGAAGAATGTTGTACCCATTTTCAATGTCGGGCGGCACTGTACACTTTCATGTCTTGTTGGCGAAACGGACTTCCCTTCTCACCCGTTCACGTTCAAACTTCTGTTGTATTCGCTGAGCACTTTCAGTACAATTTCATAATCTTAACTTCGCATACATAGGCGTCACTTCACTTGCTAGACAGGTTTTATTAAATTTAAAGATTTGTGATGATAAGCCTTTTAGCGAAGTAATATTTTGTTGTCCCATTTAATGCCCAGCCTGGCATAATGTATGATATACAACACACAAAATCTTGTCTGTGCCCTGCGATCATTTTTATGTTAATAATTGGCAACCAATGTTGTACAATTGCAATAAAGTCATGAGACGTTCAGTTGACTGTTTCATTAGAACATGTTACAACAGACATAATAATTGCGGTGGATCCATGCCATCCCCCCGCACATAAAAGGGCGTTCTTTTCGTCATTGTTTAACAGGTTATACAGATTTAATTTGAGCAAAGAAGCCACTGGTAGGAAGATTGAAATGATTGTAAGGATAGGAGGGGCTAACGGGTACTCGGAAAAATTTATACGAGAGTTCTCAGAAAGACGCGGCAGCCTGGCCGCCAAAAGTTAAATAGTAAGTTTGTATCAATGGAAAATGTTGGACTATGTTGCCAAACAATAACTAGAGCCTTCAGAAATGCTGGAGTTTGCGTAGGCTTCCATACAAGGAAGAAGTTGGGGGGACTATTGCGACATAAGGAAGAAGGGAAAACATAAGTTTAAGAAATGCGGTGTATACGAAATTAAATGTGGAGGATGTGCTGGGACATACATGGGCCAGGCGGGTAGGGATTTTGCCAAAATGTTTAGAGAACATAACTATAGTAATAATAGTGGGCTGGGGTGCCGTATGAGGAAGACTGGCAATAAACTGGCCCCGATAGAAGATAGCCTAAGGATTCTGCATTTAGAACCAAAAGGGAAGATTATAGATAACGCTGCCCACCCAGTCTTTAATGAACAGGCTTCCGGTGGGAACAACTGGTTTTTTGGCTTGTTTGAACAGATACTATTTTGAGTTTGGCGCTTGTTAGCCCCTCATAAGAAGTTATGATAGTGTATTTTATAGGAGCTGGCGGTGTTTTGTGCACGTATTGTTCTGGTAGGCTAGGTTTTGTGCTGAGTGGTTGGCTAGTTTAACGTCATATGGGGAAAGTTAGATGGGTAGATAGGTTGGCATATACGCATTTTTCACCACCGTCCACTTTGAGTTGTCCTTGGTGTCACAGTGGTTTATTTTTATTGATTTTAGGCTTTAAAGTTTTAATACTTTTAATGTTTTTGGTTTGTATTTTAAAAGTCTAGAGCTCTCCAGTATCCGGATAGCATAGCTAGGACTGGGATAATTGTCGTGTAATTAGTTTATATAAGGAATGTGTGAGGTATAACCAACGTGTGTGTTTTGGGATTTTATCAAAATGTTCTACCTGTCACGATTAAACATTTTTCCATGTGGTACAGGGGTGTAAGTTGTTGTTTGAAGGCTTCTATTTGGGTAGTCATAGCCCGTGAACATCACTTGGCTGTAATTCGGTAGGCGGATGGCTGCCGCTTTCGTGGTTGCCGTTGGCTTTAACAGATGGCGCCTAAGACGTTTGCGTACGCGAGTTGATCAGAGGGTTTTAGTTTATGATGAATACTGTTGGTTGTATTTAATTTGGTGGTAATCTTTTAGAGATTTGGGAGGTTGAAAGGTTTATTCACGAAGGAACCCCCCTATTATTTATTTTATATTGACATATGGTTTTAGTTGTGCTTAGTGCCACTACAGGCTATGGTATAGTATGGCAATGTAAAAAGTTTGGAGTTTTTTAAAAAAATCAAAAAATATCCTTTAGTGTTAACGTCTACGGAAGTGCCATTCCGGTTGCTAGTCGTAATTACACCCTGTTAGGTGTTATATGCTGAGTATATTATTACTAAATTACATGTGAACGCATGGAGCACATGACCATGCAGGGCCCCCTACCGAGGGCAGTTCGCCGCTAGTTGACTTGTTTAGCGTCAGTATACGCTCTGCTTCAAGACTGCTTGTGTCGCCGTTATAGTCATACGTTATTGGACACTTTCTTTGAGTTGTCAGGGGTGTACACCTGGTTGGTTAGGAAGGAGTTGAAGTTTGTGGTATGTAACTCATATGACCCGATCTCATTTTTATGATGTTGAAACGTGTTGAGTGTGCTCTTCACTTATATTCTGTACTTTTTTGTAATAGATACCTGAAGATGGGTGTAATCCCGAAACGTGTAACATGTTCTAATAAAAGATTCAATTGAAGATCTCATGACTTTATTGCGATTGTACAGCACTGGTTGCCAATTATTAACATAAAAATGATCGTAGGCCTCAGACGGGACTTTATGTCCTGTATATCACGAATTCATAAGAAAAATAGATACAGAACTAAATATAAAAATTACATATGTAAAATTTTACGTGTCTAGTCCTATCACAATTACTAAGTGAAAGAAGCAAAATGATAGGCATGCTGCAATCGCTGTTGTGTATAGACTGCTCACTGTGGGTATTTTTATGAACTTGCTGCATCCGGGACAGCTATATTTGGTTTCTACAGGAATGGATTGCCAGTATCGATAATCTAACTGAGTCGAGGTCCATCACAAATACCATGGCAGACGACGGAACACTGGGGAGATATCGATATTTGGTGCGTTGGGAGTCGACCTACGTGCGTCAGTTTTGCTCGACGGCAATAGCGAAGACTGACTGGTACAGTATGACTTCCAGAGGTCAGAGTAAACAGCTTCAGCTATCACTTGCACGGATTTTACGAGAGTTGTCCAGAAAATAATAGACCGCATTTTTTCCTCAGCCGAAAACAGTGCTACCAATGCCAAACGTTATGTATGTAATATTTGAAGTCTCCTGAGTGAGTGCGCCAAGTTTCCGTCACTTCCGACAGATAGCGTAGCTGCACGAAGTTTCAAAATGGCGTCTGTAGGTAATGTACGTTACAAGCAGCGTGGCGTCATCGAATTTCTCACTGCAGAGAAAGAGACTGTGGGGAAAATTCACAAACGGTGTGCAGAGTCTATGCAGCATCTGCTGTCGACAGAAGTACAGTTAGTAGCTGGACACGGAAGGTGAGGTCACCAGAAGGCGATTCAGCGGAGCTCCACATTTTGCAGCGGTCGGGGAGACCATTCACGGCTGTCACACCTGACACGTTGCGGAGAGCTGATGTCATTCGCGCGGACAGACGCATTACGACTCGGCAGTTGGCGCTGCATCTGTCAGTCAGCAAAGTAAGTTCACACATTCAAGCACTGGCCCCACCACCAGGACAAGAATTGGTACTGACAGGGCACACACGCCCTTGCTTCGCGCTGGAGGAACGCCATAGAACGGGATGGAGATAACATGGAAATATAGGGTGTGTAGATGAAATACCATTGTTACGTGTTTGTAATTCTCATTATGTTCGGTAAAGAATTGTTGAAGAAAAATTGGGGTGCATTACTTTCTGGGCAACCCTCGTACATCACTGCCAAAAATCTTGGTTATAAACTTGGACAATACTGTATTCCAAATCTCTATGTATTGTTGTTGCTGTTGTTGTCTACTGTCCAGAGACTGGTTTGATGCAGCTCTCCATGCTATCCTGTCCTGTTCAAGGTTCTTCATCTCTGAGTAACTACTGAAACCTACTTCCTTCTGAATCCGCTTAGTGTATTCATGTCTTGGTCTCCCTCTGCGATTTTTTCCCTCCACGCTTCCCTCCAATACTAAACTGATGATCCCTTGATGCCTCAGAACGTGTCCTACCAAACTATGCCTTACTCTAGTCAAGTTGTGCCACAAATTCCTCTTCTCCCCATTTCTATTCAGTACTTCCTCATTAGTTACATGATCTACCCATGTAATCTTCAGCATTCTTCATTAGCACCACATTTCGAAAGCTTCTATTCTCTCCTTGTTTAAACTATTTATCGTCCACGTTTCACTTCCATACATGGCTACACTCCATACAAATACTTTCAGAAAGGAACTCCTGGCCTTTAAATCATATACTCCATGTTAACAAATTTCTCTCCTTCAGAAACGCTTTCCTTGTCATTGACAGTCTGCATTTTATATCCTCTCTACTTTGACCACCATCAGTTACTTTGTTCCTCAAATAGTAAAACTCCTTTACTACTTTAAGTGTCTCATTTCCTAATCTAATTCCCTCAGCATCACCCGACTTATTTCGACTACATTCCATTATCCTCGTTTTGCTTTTGTTGATGTTCATCTTATATCCTCCTTTCAAGACACTGTCCATTCTGTTCAACTGCTTTTCCAAGTCCTTTGCTGCATCTGACAAAATTACAATGTCATTGGTGAACCTCAAAGTTTTTTATTTCTTCTCCATGGATTTTAATACATATTGCGAACCTTTCATTTGTTTCCGTCACTGCTTCATTCATTTTTGCCAGGAACTGAGCATCACGCTCCTGTTCCCTGCGTTCAAGGCGTTCCTCTCTTTCCTTTTCCTCACTTTCGAGACGTTCTTCCGCTAAAATGTCCTTGTTGTTGTTGTGGTCTTCAGTCCTGAGACGGGTTTGCTGCAGGTCTCCATGCTACTCTATCCTGTGCAAGCTTCTTCATCTCCCAGTACTTACTGCAGCCTACATCCTTCTGAATATCCTTACTGTATTCATCTCTTGGTCTACCTCTACGATTTTTATCCTCCACGCTGCCCTCCGATACTAAATTGGGTATCCCTCGATGTCTCAAAACATGTCCTACCAACCGTTCTTCTAGGGTGCCACAAGCTCCTCTTCTCCCCAATTCTATTCAATACCTCCTCATTAGTTATGTGATCTACCCATCTAATCTTCAGCGTTCTTCTGTAGCTCAACATTTCGAAAACTTCTATTTTCTTCTTGTCCAAACTATTTATAGCCACGTTTCACTTCCATACATGGCTACACTTCATACAAATACTTTCAGAAAGGAATTCCTGGTACTTAAACCTATACTCAATGTTAACAAATTTTTCTGCTTCAGAAACCTTTCCTTGCTCTATGTATTACTTAGTATTAACGAAATATTTCTGTAATGAAATAGTAGATTGGTCTTATGAATAAATCTGTGTAAAACGACGGGAAAGTAAAGTTCTCTAGATATGTAAATCAATAAAGTAAAATAAAAATTGTCAGCACATTTACTGGCGACACAAAACATGTAAATAAGAGAAGTGATCGCGACTGTTTTTATTGGAGTTTTATCCTGTAAATGAGATTAGCTTTGCCTCATTCTTAATCACAAAACGTAACGATATATGCGCATTGATATTTGTTGACGATTAATAATATAGGTTGCTTCCCTGGTTAAAAAGGTGAAGTAAACTTGAATACATCGGAAGGTAAGGGTCATGACACTAAGCAGTAGATGGTGACACTGCAGAACTTTCTATTTTGTAGAAGAGAGAGAGTTTTTCCTGAACTGTAATAGAGATGAAGCACAGCCCCGAACATTTTTAGCCCGCGGCTGTATACACCGTTCCGTGCCCTTATCACCGCGGAGAGACTTTCACCTTGCGGATGGCTGATGCCTTTCAAGGAAGCTGCACTTGGCTGCAGCGCCCTCGAGTCTTACAGTATACAGTCTGAATTATTACGATGCTGTGCTTAGAAAGAAATAAAGCGGGCGCTTAAATTTTCATTTCCTCCTCGAAACTCGGCCGAAGACAAGAGGGTGGGGAAGCTAGCGGCGGGCGGGGCAGGGTGTGGAGTAGGAGGGGGACACCAATTCTGCCTGAAGTGGCTTTCTTGGGGCGTGTAATCGATGCCGCCAAACTTTCTCCTCGCAGAATCCGCACGAACAATACCTGTCGCCCGTGGCCGGGGGGCACAGTCGGCACAAATATTTAAAAGGGGGAGGGGGCGGTCTGCCCTTTTGCACAACACAAAGGCCGGCTCAGTGTTGGAAGGCGGGGGTGGGGAGCCTTGTTCAGACCGTGTTAGGCCCCAACTTGTTCCATTTCCTGGCACCCCTGTGTTTGTCTCTCAGCACAAACTTTTATTTCGTATATGCCGAAGAGGAACTGTCTGGTCTTTTGATCTGAAAGTTTTTTCTTTTTTTTTCCACCCCCGAAAAGAAAAGAGCTTCGCACTCAGGAGATAATAATAATTTTTTTCCTTTTATTTTGTGACAAAACAACTAATATAGCGAAGTGCCTCCCCACACGACTGTGAAAGGAAAAAGAGGTGGATTGCGAAAAAGGGGAAAACGATATTATAGCTGGAGAGTTCGGTTTTACTTGTTGTGTCGGGAGCAGTTCTGGCAACACTGTGCAACTTGCGTTCGTTTGGCGTTTTCTTGCCTCTTAGCCCTATGCCTTGGGCTAACATTCAATTACGAAGATTTATTCTTCAGGTGTAAACTGCGCTTTCATTCAAAGACTTTTCCGATCAGTAACATTCACGAAAAAACCTCATACGTCCCTTATTCTGCCACCAAGTTACCGGTAGTGCTGGCAGTACTTTGAACTGAAAATTTTTTCGCATGAGCTACTGCCGTCAGCTATTGTATTACTGAATGCATTAGCCCTCACAATACGGAGTTCGGACGTGGGTTGAAGGGTATGTCATGCCCACGTTTTGAAAACATTGGAACCTAGTCAGTTATATTTTAAAGTTTGGAAAAAAATGCTTTTTATTCTCCATTTAGACGTAGCCCAAAAGCTTAAGTCTTGGTAGTAGATGTCAGTTTTCCCAATGAACGTCATAGCCAGTATTTTCATGTTGTCTGCTTTTTTGGATTTTTATTTGGGTGGGAACAAAGTTCCCAATCCCCATGGTAATACTCGTTATGGAAAATGAATTGATACTGCTTGGGCTAAAAAGCACAAAAAACACAACAGTGTTATCTGTTAAGTTGAAAATAAACGTGACCGTAATAATTTAAAAGAATGTATTTATATATGAAATAGTCAGAAACGGTCTGAAAAGCTTGTAACGATGTTGCAGGGTAGTTTGTGCTGAGACATACACTACTGGCCATTAAAATTGCTACACCAAGAAGAAATGCAGATGATAAACGGGTATTCATTGGACAAATATATTATACTAGAACTGACATGTGATTACATTTTCACGCAATTTGGGTGCATAGATCCTGAGAAATCAGGATCCAGAACAACCACCTCTGGCCGTAATAACGGCTTTGATTCGCCCGGGCACTGAGTCAAACAGAGCTTGGATGACGTGTACAGGTATAGCTGCCCATGCAGCTTCAAAAGCGAACCACAGTTCATCAAGAGTAGTGACTGGCGTATTGTGACGAGCGAGTTGTTCGGCCAACATTGACCACATGTTTTCAGTTGGTGAGAGATCTGGAGAATGTGCTGGCCAGGGCAGTAGCCGAACATTTTCAGTATCCAAAACGCCCGTACAGGATCTGCAACATGCGGTAGTGCATTATCCTGCTGAGAAGCAGGGTATCGCAGGGATCGAATGAAGGGTAGAGCTGAGGGTTGTAACATATCTGAAATGTAACGTCCACTGTTCAAAGCGCCGTCAGTGCGAATAAGAGGTGACCGAGACGTGTAAACCAATAGCACGCCAGGTGATACGCCAGTATGGCGATGACGAATACACTCTTCCAATGTGCGTTCACCGCGATGACATCAAACACGGATGCGACCATCATGATGCTGTAAACAGAGCTTGGATTCATCCGAAAAAATGCCGTTTTGCCATTCGTGCACCCAGTTTCGTAGTTGAGTACACCATCGCAGGCGCCCCTGTCCTGTGATGCAGTGTCAAGGGTAGCCGCAGCCATGGTCTCCGAGCTGATAATCCATGCTGCAGCAAACGTCGTCGAACTGTTCGTGCAGATGTTTGTTGTCTTGCAAACGTCGCCATCTGCTGACTCAGGGATCGAGACATGGCTGCACGATCCGTTACAGCCATGCTTATAAGATGCCTGTGATACGAGGCCGTTGGGATCCAGCACGGCGTTCCGTATTACCCTCCTGAACCCACCGATTCCATATTCTGCTAACAGTCATTGGATCTCAGCCAACACGGGCAGCAATGTCGCGATACGATAATCCGCAATCGCGATAGGCTACAATCCGATCTTTATCAAAGTCGGAAACGTGATGGTACGCATTTCTCCTCCTTACACGAGACATCACAACAACGTATCACCAGGCAACGCCGGTCAACTGCTGTTTGTGTACGAGGAATCGGCTGGAAACTTTCCTCATATCAGCACGTTGTAGGTGTCGCCACCGGCGCCCACCTTGTGTGAATGCTCTAAAAATCTAATTATTTGCATATCACCGCATCTTCTTCCTGTCGATTAAATTTCGCGTCTGTAGCGCGTCATGTAAGTGGTGTAGCAATTTTAATGGCCAGTAGTGTAATTACTAACAAATATATTTCGTACGTTGCTATTTCTCCGAGTTAATTATCGAATCAGGTAATTGTGGGCACAAATTCAAGCGGCCTGGCGAGAAGCAATTAGTGTTACTTGATCTCATAGGGTAAATGATAGTGCAACAGTCTGCTGGGCCTTTGGCTCGGGTTCGATCTTCGCTACGCGTCCCATGTCAAGTTTTTGTATCGCTGACCATTTCGGTTTTAGGAAACCATCAGTTATTTTGCTCCCCAAATAGCAAAACTCCTTTACTACTTTAAGTGTCTCATTTCCTAATCTAATTCCATCAGCATCACCCGACTTAATTCGACTACATTCCATTATCCTCGTTTTGCTATGGTTGATGTTCATGTTATATCCTCCTTTCAAGACAATGTCCATTCCGTTCAACTGCTCTTCCAAGTCCTTTGCTGTCTCTGGCAGAATTATAATGTCATCGGCGAACCTCAAAGTTTTTATTTCTTCTCCATGGATTTTAATACCTACTCCGAATTTTTCTTTTGTTTCCTTTACTGCTTGCTCAATATACAGATTGAATAACATCGGGGAGAGGCTACAACCCTGTCTCACTCCCTTCCCAACCACTGCTTCCCTTTCATGTCCCTCGACTCTTATAACTGCCATCTGGTTTCTGTATAAATTGTAAATAGCCTTTCGCTCCCTGTATTTTACCCCTGCCACCTATAGAATTTGGAAGAGAGTATTCCAGTCAACATTGTCAAAAGCTCTCTCTAAGTCTACAAATGCTACAAACGTAGGTTTGCCTTTCCTTAATCTTTCTTCTAAGATAAGTCGTAAGGTCAATATTGCCTCACATGTTCCAATATTTCTACGGAATCCAAAATTGATCTTCCCGGATGTCCGCTTCTACCTGTTTTTCCATTCGTCTGTACAGAATTCGCGTTAGTATTTTGCAGCTGTGACTTATTAAACTGACAGTTTGGTAATTTTCACATCTGTCAACACCTGCTTTCTTTGGGATTGGAATTATTATATTCTTCTTGAAGTCTGAGGATTCTTCACCTGTCTCATACATCTTCCTCACAAGATGGTAGAGTTTTGTCATGACTGGCTCTCCCAAGGCCGTCAGTAGTTCTAATAGAGTGTTGTCTACTCCTGGGGCGTTGTTTCGAATCAGGTCTTTCAGTGCTCTGTCAAACTCTTCACGCAGTATCGCATCTCCCATTTCATCTTCATCCACATTCTCTTCCATTTCTATAATATTGTCGTCAAGTACATCGCCCTTGTATAAACCCTCTATATACTCCTTCCACTTTTCTGCTTTCCCTTCTTTGCTTAGAACTGGGTTTCCATCTGAGCTCTTGATATTCATACAAGTGGCTCTCTTTTCTCCAAAAGTTTCTTTAATTTTCCTGTAGGCAGTACCTATCTTACCCTAGTGAGATAAGCCTCTACATCCTAACATTTGTCCTCTAGCCATCCCTGCTCAGCCATTTTGCACTTCCTGTAGATCTCATTTTTGAGACGTTTGTATTCCTTTTTGCCTGATTCATTTACTGCGTTTATATATTTTCTCCTTTCATCAATTAAATTCAATATTTCTTCTTTTTACCTACTTGATCCTCTGCTGCCTTCACTACGTCATTCCTCAGAGCTACCCATTCTCCTTCTACTGTACTTCTTTCCCCCACTGTTGTCAATTTTTCCCTCATTCTCTCCCTGAACTCTGTACAACCTCTGGTTTAGTCAGCTTATCCAGGTCCCATCTCCTTAAATTCCCACCTTTTTGCAGTTTCTTCAATTTTAATCTGCAGTTCATAACCAATAGATTGTGGTCAGAGTCCACATCTGCCCCTGGAAATGTCTTACAATTTAGAACCTGGTTCCTAAATCTCTGTCTCTCTAATCTGTCTGATACCTTTTAGTATCTCCGGGATTCTTCCATGTATACAACCTTCTTTTATGATTCTTAAAACAAGTGTTAGCTACGATTAAGTTATACTCTGTGCAAAATTCTACCAGACGGCTTCCTCTTTGATTTCTTAGCCCCAATCCATATTCACTTACTATATTTCCTTCTCTCCCTTTTCCTACACTCGAATTCCAGTCACCCATGACTATTAAATTTACGTCTCCCTTAACTATCTGAATAATTTCTTTTAGCTCACCATACATTTCATCAATTTCTTCATCATCTGCAGAGTTAGTTGGCATATAAACTTGTACTACTGTAGTAGGCGTGGGCTTCGTATCTATCTTGGCCACAAGAATGCGTTCACTATGCTGTTTGTAGTAGCTTACCCGTACGCCTATTTTTTTTATTCATTATTAAACATACTCCTGCATTACCTCTATTTGATTTTGTATTTATAACCCTCTATTCACCTGACCAAAAGTCTTGTTCCTCCTGCCATCGAACTTCACTAATTCCCATTATATATAACTTTAACCTATCCATTTCCCTTTTTAAATTTTCTAACCTACCTGATCGATTAAGGGATCTGACATTCCACGTTCCGATCCGTAGAACGCCAGTTTTCTTTCTCCTGATAATAACGTCCTCTTGAGTAGTCCCCGCCCGGAGATCCGAATGGGGGACTATTTTACCTCCGGAATATTTTACCCAAGATGACGCCATCATCGTTTAACCATAAAATAGAGCTGCATGCCCTCGGGAAAAATTACGGCTGTAGTTTCCCCTTGCTTTCAGCCGTTCGCAGTACCAGCACAGCAATGCCGTTTTGGTTAGTGTTGCAAGGCCAGATCAGTCAATCATCCGGACTGTTGCCCCTGCAACTACTGAAAAGGCTACTGCCCCTCTTCGGGAACCATACGCTTGTCTGGCCTTTCAACAGATACCCCTCCGTTGTTGTTGCACCTACGGTACGGCCATCTGTATCGCTGAGGCATGCAAGCCTCCCCACCAACAGCAAGGTGCATGGTTAATGGGAGGGGGGATGGTAATAATAATAATAATAATAATAATAATAATAATATTTTACTCTGCCTGAAAGGTCTGGTGTAAGCAGGTTCACTGGACGCCACTACGGCAACTTGCGTGTCCCTAACTTAGCCCAATTATTCAACCAGGGAAATGGGACCTACAATTTACTGTGGAATCCGAACAACTTTTTGTTTTTGGCGACTCCTCACATTGTTGAGAGGTGAAGGCTGGGTTAAAACGAAGCCTGAAAAATCCGTGGTTCAACCGAGATTCAATGCCGCGACCTTTCGGTTTTCAGGCACTCGCCTTGCCACTTTTTTTTCCCTCCTTGTAAGCAGGAGAGAACGGACAAAGTTTCAAGGAGGGTGGAGAGTAGGTGGAGGGGGTTCAGGTCCCGAGAGGTGTTGCCCCGATGCCTCCGCCCCCGTCCCCCCCACCCTCCGCCGCCTGCCGCTGTGCTGGTCCTACACATGGTACTGGTATTTTTTCATTTTTTTGTCTTTTGTAAGACGTCGTGCTCTCCTGACCTTCATTGCTTACATATTCCGCCACAGTGGCGGATATGGATTTAGGAATCAAAATGCCAACGGTGAAGGGCACTTTGAAAGAGGTCACGATGTTAAAAACAGCAACTGGCGAGACCAAGGCGCGAATAACTACAGAGGCAAGAACAACACAGCAAAGAGTAATCAGATGTGGAAGTTAGGCCACCGAACACTGAAAAACGTAAAGACTGAATTGAAAAATGTGGAAGAGGTTAGGCAAACTAACGTCCATCCTATCTTATACTAACCACTAAATCAAAAAAAAAAATTAATACATCAACATAATAACACATTAATTAAAAGAAAAAGTGACACAATACACACTAACAATCTCTTGAAGTATCAAGTACACTACAACATGCACACAAATAATAAAGGGTACACAAAAATTAAAAGAATGAGGAAGTGGTAGGACATAATTAGAATAAAGAAAAAAAATCATATATATATATATATATATATATATATATATATATATATATATATATATATATATATATATATATAATAATTTTTGCCACTGTCAGAAAATTTTTGGGTTATATATAATCAGAGTTTTTTTGTAAATAACAAATATATGTAAAACAAAAATTGTAAATATTTCTACGCATCAGAGGGACATCGCCACCAACATGTCACCAGCTCCCTTAATCTGAGATGCTTCGAGATAGCGACGGAGAGGGTACAGACATGTTGAGAAAGCACTTAGGGCAATAACAACAACATGAAGACCAACGCCACACTGGAAGTGCAAGTTGCAACCAGGTTGGACCTCAGGAGGACAATTCGCAGCACGGACATTTCATATGTCACGACACTGCTCCACAACAGAAGAACGTGGGGAGAATCATAATATAACGAGACGACAATGAAGGTAGAAAAATTACTAAGATCTACAAACTCATCAAGTAACAGTTGGAAAGGCAGTCAGATCCTCCAAATCCCATATCACTCCTACACTAAAATTCACATATTCCTAGCCCAGAAGAATGCAAGAAAGAAGAGAAGAACAGAAGATGCAAGATGAAGAAGGGCAGAAGACAGCAAGATACCTTTCTTTCCTATCCTACAAAGCAAATTGATACAAACGTCTTTCCATCAACTCTGAGGCATAGCAACTACTACAACCACCTATCCAAAAATAAACCTTGAATCGTCAAACAAATACAAGCGAACGGCGAACGGAATATTAAGTAGTACCAACCAACATTATCTAGAAATAAATTCAGCAAAATGAACAGTATTCTCCGTACCACATCATCAAATTGCCATACCGAACCAGGTGTGAAGTATCAAGACGTCACAGCACTATATTTGGTGACGATCGTCGGTAGTCAGCTACAATAATCGAACTGCCATGCCGTCCCAGGTGTGACAGCAAAGGAGTACCAAGACATCACTGTTTGTGCAGTAAACAACAGTCATCATCATCGGTTAAAAGTACCACTCCATGATGACAACATCAACAAGTAAGACCTGGCATCGCATGCTAGAGTGCTTCTCTCATGATTTGGGACACCCAATGAGTCGACGCCTTCCAGTGTTTCAGTGGCGATCATCGAGCACAGAAACTGATGCAGCAAAACGGAAACAACCCATAAAACAGAAATGTAGAGTTAAGAAAATGATATATTTGTAAAAGTACCATTTTCCTTTCTTGTAAAAGTAACTATTTTTATTATGTATGTAAAGTCCACAATTTATAGACACCTTAAACCCTATGTAAAGAAACTTAGTTAGTACAGTTATATAATCTCACAAACTCATGGAAAGTCTGTTTAGTTCTTTTATATGTAAAATTAGAGAAGGATGTATGCAGGAAATTTCTTCTTTAAGTAATATTCAAAACACCTTTTTGGGGTAATAATATTAATACCGAGGAGAGAATTAAGAGGAAACACTCCTTCATACTTAAAAGATATAAAAAATAAAAAACAGTGACACATAAAGAAAAAAGATAATACCTAAATAAATAAAACAAAGTAACACAACAGAACTTTTGCGAACATTTTCGTGAAGCTCAACTAAAGAAAAGATATAACCACACTAAAACATGATACACTGTACACTAACGAGTTTAGAAAAATTAATATCGTAAGAACACTTTTTGGAAATGAAAAAGAAAAACAGACACACGTACTGGCAACGGCAAAGAATAACAACCTTTCTAAAACCTATATTTGCCTACCAACAAAACATAAATTGCAGGATTCAAAAATAGAAACAATAGCTACAAAGAAATAATTACAAAAAAAGTTGTTAAGAATGGCTGAGAAAAGTTTATTGGAAAGTCTAAAAGAAAAATTTTTGCCTGACTTTGTCAATGTTTTCCTCGGCATTGACAAACCCAAGACAAAAATTTTGTCATATTCCGCACATCAAGACGCTTCATTCGAACCCGAACTCGATTCATGTAAACGATATGCAAATAACAAGTGCGCACTGGGATTGAAATACTCGAGGCTGGCGTACACACACACATTCCAGACAAGACGGTCACAGGAGCTTTTAGTTCGAGAGAGGCAGACCACACTGTAAAGTCGGCGTACACACTGTAAAATTGTCTAACATGTAGAATAAAAGATGGGTTAAAAATAGTGTGCATTTCTTTTGTAGTGACCCTCGTAATTAATGAAAAAACAGAAGACACGTAGGGCCACAAAAACCAAATAAATTCACTGATAATACACTTGAAATCAAAATAAAATTCTCCCCATTAAGGAATAAAAGAAATAGAGCATGGAGATAAAAGAAACTATGACTCATATAAATTAATAAAAAATGACAAATATCAGAATAACACACAAAATACAATAGTAACAGATTACCCTGACAAACTAATACCAATTTTAAAACAACATGCTGAAGAATCGTCCCCAGTAAATCAACGAAAGAAACAAGCAAAGTGGACTACGGAATGTGTTAAAATTCATGACAAAAGACAATAACCTCGGAAAAAAATTTCATATGCAAATAATCTCAAAAAAAAATCAGGAAAACTACTCTCACATTTCGAGAAGAAAGGGCAATATCAAAAGGATCCAAGTCGAGAGAGTATTTCAAAGCCTTTGATAAACAATTACGTGATTACAAACCACTCACACTATTGCTGAGAAATGAAGATGGAAGAATAGCCCATAATAACATGGAAAACGCAGAAATCATGCCAGAAGCGCTCAACAAGCTCTTGAACTGTGATGAACCTGAAAAGCTTTTAACAATAGACACAAGCACCCCTGTAATAACCAGACCAGAAAATGTAAACCCACCTACAGAAAGAGAAATTGCACTAAACGAGAAACTACAAAGCATGTGTTGACAATCAAGTGTTTGCGGAAATGTAGAAGTATGCTGGTAAAAAAACTCAGACATCTTTACATATTATTTGACAAAATATGGGACTTAACTACTGAGGTCATTAGTCCCCTAGAACTTAGAACTACTTAAACCTAACTAACTTAAGGACATCAAAAACATCCAGGCCCAAGGCAGGATTCGAACCTGCGACCGTAGCGGTCGCGCGGCCAGAAGAATGGACCACAGATATAATTAACCCACTTCATGAGAAAGGAGACAACAGTGGTCCAGACAACTACAGAAGGACCTCGATCTTGAACTGTATCTTCAAGATTTTTCCGAGATTTTACACAATTGGATCAAATATCAACTGGATAAGGAACTGGGAGAACACCAAGAAGGCTTCAGACCTTGGAGAATTGTGCTGAACAAATATTTACTCTGAAATTAATCAAAGGTTATTACCGCAAACGAAACAAGCCTCTCTCAATTACATTTATAGATTTAAAGATTCTACCCATAGACCGTCACTGTAAAAATGTTGAGACATTTCCATCCAAAATTAAACTGATAGAACTTACCTTAGCAAATACAAGTTCTAAAATTAAGTTCAGAGGGGAACTTTCTAAATCTTTCTTGGTAAAAGCTAGTTTATGGCAGGAAGACAGCCTATCGCCACTTCTTTTTAACTGTGCCCTTGAATACATAATGAGGCAATGGTATAAGGACAATCCAAAGGACATTAATGTTGGAACACTAAAAGATGACATTAAGTTAAACTATTTATGATTTGTTGATGACCTCGCTCTTCTCGCCAACTACACTCAAGAAACCAAACAAGGAATGCAATCATTATAGGAAATATCCCAGAGCACTGGCCTGAAAATAACTCCCTGAAGTAATGCTAACACAACCGCCACTGGCAAACAAAATTAGAATTGAGAACGCGGTATAAAAATTATTGAAAAATTTAAATACTTGGGACAAATAATAACACACAACTTGAATGAGAAAACATCATGGCAGAGTAGAATGAACAAATCGATCAAAACGCATCATGTTACCAAGAAAACGTGTAAAGAAGAATGCCTCTCAATAGCCACAAAACTGAAACACCACAAAACAGTCATATAGCCGCAAATAACATATGCTAGAGAAACTACATTTAAAACAACCGACACTGTAGCAATAGGTAGGTTACTGAAAATAGAAAGAAGGATTTTCAGAACATGTATAAATAAAAAATATCAAAAACACGTAGTCTAGCTTCAAATGCAACAGTTTTTGAGGAAATGGAACCATTGGCAAGTAAAATAAAAAGAAACGAATCTCTTTCCTAGGACATTTCACGAGGACAACAGATACGAGAAAAATTAAGAAATTATGGAAAAGTAAGAGCAGCATTAGATGGATCGCAGAGATCATGGAGGAGATGATGAAGTTACAGATTACGATGGTGGAATGAAAGGCAAGACAGGCGCACTCAGGATACTTCAGGACAAACATATCACATTATCAATAAAAATTAACAAACAGAGAATAAACCAGAAAAACATAATTCATAATATTGAGTAAAGTGGTCCAATGTAGGCCATAAAGTAAAAAAAAATTGCACCTGGAAAGGAACCGTGAAGAAAATACCAAGAGGACCAGTTGTTAACTCAACACTTGTATTTTCTTCTGTTGTTGTTTGTCAAGTTTACCAAAAGAAGATAAGAAGAATGAAAAATTCGAACAGAGAATGGATTCTACACTTCATTCAATTCCTTGACGATTAAATACCAGGTACAGCATATTCGAAAAAGCTGACGATACCGTGGCATCGTTCCCCATATCCAATGGGCCGTAACCATATACTGGGAATAGGCGCAAGAGTCCAGGTCATACACGCTCCCCACCACGTAATGAACGTAACGCACGACAAGCCACATAACCATATGGTTCTTCGTTCTGGTAAATAGGTTGACTCGGGACGCAGGAGAATCTCGCTGGAGGCTGTCGCTCCCATCGCCCTGGAAAGAAAGGCCAATTGTCGGCGGAGTCACTTGCAATGTCTGTGTCCACAGGCGACCAACCCTTGACATAATGTATCCGTCTCACGGCAATGACCGCATCGGTATATCTCGCTAAGGCCAATGCAAAAAAGTCGAACATTGATGGGAAGAAAGTTGTGAAAGACTTGGTACCCTGAGAACGCCACTTCCATCGGCAAAATAAACACATCTACATCTACATCTACATGGATACTCTGCAAATCACATTTAAGTGCCTGGCAGAGGGTTCATAGAACCACCGGCTAGGCTGACATTGGACCAAATAACCTTCCAGTCCGTCTCTGGCGATAGGACCTTATTTATTATTTATCCTACCAACATCTATTGGAGGGGATTTGCTCGCGGGTCGGAGAGAGGCAAAAAGGAGAGCTGTAAGTGACTGGGGGACGCGAAGACACATTAAAACAGTGCGTCGAAGAAACAAAGCAGAATCCTTCGCCCGAACGTTAGGGAGGCTCAGACTTCCCATCAGACGGGGCCTCGACTTAACCTCATAGCCTACCCGAAAAACAGGTAAATTTGCCCGATAATCGTTGTGGCTTACTGGACGTCATCGCAGGAAAGGGAAAAATTTGAGCAAGAAATAGGCTTTGCTCAACATATAAATTTCCAAGGTCTTAACCTTATGAAGTAACTAGAGGAAGAAACGCTTGGGTTCAGGCATCGCTCCTTGAATTCTGTCAGACTACTCGCAAGGGAATCCGCAGTAACGTGTTCTCCATGGTATCAGATTGAAGAAGGGATTGATTTTCGCTAGAACACTGGAAAGGCAGAACAGCAGACGATGTTTCTGTTAAATCGTCGGAACCACCTCGAACAGACTTTCCTAGAGGTGGAGTAGAGGACACAGATGCAACATTCATTTCAACATAAACGGAATCTGCCTCGTCATTCCTGGCGAAACAAGAACCGTAATTGATGCCAATATTCAAAGCGTCACCACTTACGAAGTACCTTCCACCATCACTTCCTCGGAGATGCGAGAATGAATGGTTGGGGGGGGGGGGGGGGGCGGGGGGAGTGGGGGGGACACTTCTAAATCTTCACCATCCTGAGTTAGCCGGTGTTTAAATTGTGCTTCCAGTTTCGACGCCTTAACGAAATGGCTCTGAGCACTATGGGACTCAACTGCTGTGGTTATCAGTCCACGCCTTAACGGCAACAGGGGCAGCATCTGAACTTGACAGTACCGGCGGAAAGTCGCGTGGAGTGGGGGTCAATGTCTCCCCAACGTCCTCTAAAGCTGGAGAACTGCTGCCAGCAGATTGCGAAGGCACTAATTCAGCTAATGTCAACGGACGAAGTTTTTCAGAGGACGACTTCAAAACCGCAAAACAGAGAGGACAGTTGAATCTGAGATGGACTCTTTCATTACGAATTACAAATGAAGCAGAATCCTTCTGCCCTGCATACGTAACAAGCATCCTGTAACCACAACCATTCAGGTGTGAAGGAATATTCTTCTGAACAAATTTCTACGGTTCGGATAAGCCGGCCTACTTACAAGCGATCTTGAAACTTCGCAATAGATGCATATAAATCAGAATCAACATAAGCAGCACCAGATATAACTCGAATCGTATCAGCCAATCAATCGTGAATTTCTAGAGAGCCCGGTTGTACAAGACGCACCATTCTTGTCAAAGCTGAAACAAACGGTACCCCGACTAGGAATGTCCTTGGGAGATTCGACAGACATAATGGCGCAGGCAGACAATGCCACCGCCAGAGAACAAACCGACAACGAAATCTGCTAGGCAAGAATGAAGTGAAAGCGGCCGGTACACATACAAGACTGAGTACACAAAAATTTGCGACACACGTGGCGTTGCTATGCAGGCGGAAGTAAGAACAGCCTGCTCGCTCGACGCGTAAAGCGAAACACACCAATAGACCACGAGGAGCGACGTGCATGTAGACAGTTCATCTACAGGTTTGGTAGTGTACCTAAGGGTATCAAAGTATGTGATACGGGTGGGTGTATCTTTTGACTGCATTGACTTAGAAGCTTATATTATTTACACCGCCAAGATACCGTAGACCTTAGTGTTCGATGTATAAATTTCAGTATGATGCCTCTACCAGTTCGTGAGTAGGAGTCTGAACAGACAGACTGGATAGGAAAAATGGCAAAACAAATATTTTCTTACACGATATATTTGCAAAATAACAATTTTTGGATTTTTTTCCTTCACTTGTCAAAATCAATGATTCTATGTCAACGGGAATGACGCTATAGGAGTTGATGTGTGAGTCTGCAAGTATCGAAATATGTGAAATAAATGGTAGTTGATTTTGATTGCATTAACTTAGAAGCTTTAATTTTTCACATCGATAGAGGATGTTTGATCTTAATATGTGACGTAAATTTCAGCTTGATACCTCAAATGTTCCTGCGAAGGAGGGGTCTTAACAGTCGGACAGATATAGAAAGATAGATGTAGAACAAAGTGATCTTCTGAGCGTTCCATTTTTAATGATTAAGATACGGAAGTCTAAAAAAGGAGAAACACCTACCACCACTTTTCGAAATTCGACAGAGGTACGAGCGTGGTCTATCAAGACCACAGTCAATCACTATATTATACAGGATGAGTCAAGAGGAAAGGTACATGGTTTGAGGAGTGATAGTACTGGTGATTTTGAACAAAAAACTTCAGATGAACATACGCCCTTTTCTTAACCGTGCAACTGTTTGTAAATCACGGGCGTCAGTCGCATGTCCTTCACCAGAATCGACATGCGAATACAACCGAAGCAACATTAGGCTACGTAGTGTGTCTTCACTGCGCATAGGTACACGTTGATTTAGCGAGCTCTCTGCTTCCAGTGGTATCTTCCCGGCAACTGACTTATCCACCAGCTGGACTAATGCTACTCCAATTACGGACATTTCGACGGAATCAACTCTCGATACATTCCTTAGTACAAGGAACTTCTCGCTCGTATTTTAGATGCGTGTGCTCAAGTAAAAGACCACACGAATGAGCTCAGATCAGCAACATAGCAGCTGTCTACAAGAGCTGCAAAAAGCATTGCAGCTGACGGTGGACTTCTGGAACATCTTTTGTGCACAAATCCACACGATTAAAAAAAATGTTGGATCACAATGTTTCATTTACTATCACCTGCATTTGTCTGATTTCATTAGTTTTCTCGGAAACTGTTAAGAACACCGTTCTTCCTGACTCGGTCTGTGGTGCTGCTCGCATTTGTTTGGTTACAACGACTGTCCTGGGCATAGGGAATCGATGGGTGTAGAAGGGCCATAACTCCATGAAGGAGCTCAACGGCCCCACACCAGCAGCCCTCTAGAGGACAGATACGTTCTATGGTCCGATCGGCGGCGTAGTGTAAGAGCCATGCGACGAATCGTGATTCAGGGAGCAGCCTCGTTCGAGCGAGCCAAGTATCCATACGGATAGTGCGACGACGTTTGGAACACCATGGGCTGTCAGCACGGTGACCATTATTGAGCAACTAGGCGTACATACTCTGGTGCCTCCAACGACAAAGAATTGGACACAAGAGTGGCACCACGTAGTCCTTTGCAACGTGTCCCCACTAAGCGTACTGTATCACGACGTACGTATCCGTGTGTGTGGCAGTGCCGAAGACATCGAAACACCACTGATTCGCATAGCCTGTAGTCTGGACAGCAGCCACTACGTCTCTGACTTATTAAGTCTTGTGACTGTGACTTATCTTAGAGGTTTTTGTGACGTAATGTTTCAACAAGATAACGCTAGACCGCATGTTGTCCATGCTGTCCTGATCTGCCCAGCACGCTCTTTAGATCTTCCACCCACCAACAACATCTGTTTACATCAGTCTACAGCTGTAAAACCCTGGCACAGAGTTGAAATGGCATTGGAATGACTTGGTAATATCTGTCATCCAAGCTCAATTCCTCAAGACACTGTGTTTTTCTATAACCAGTTATTGCTGTCACAAATAACATCTCTGTCCACAAAGTTTTCCACACTCTTTCCCCCTCTAAATCACTTTCTAGCTTAATAATATGTACTTCCTAAAAATTATTCTTTTCCATAGTGGTGTGGTTGCACACAAAATGATTATGGCTAAAACATTAAAATCTCTGACCCTTCCCTCAGTATTCCAGTCTCTCAGTAACGCGGCTCACATCCACAACCAAGAATGACACGTACAACAATGAATTGACGTGCTCAACAATGTTGTTAGTTAATTACAGTGTTAAAAAAACGCTACACATTCCAGGAGGAGGAGAAGTAGATGAAGAATATGTTACTCTACTGCCCATTAAAATTGCTACACCAAGAACAAATGCAGATGATAAACGGGTATTTATTGGACAAATATATTATAGTAGAACTGACATGTGATTACATTTTCACGCAATTTTATTGCATAGATCCTGAGAAATCAGTACCCGGAACAACCATCTTTGGCCGTAATAACGGCCTTGATACGCCTGGGCAATGAGTCAAACAGAGCTTGGATGGCGTGTACAGGTACATCTGCCCATGCAGCTTCAACACGATACCACAGTTCATCTATGGTAGTGACTGGCGTATTGTGACGAGCCAGTTGCTCTGTCACCATTGAGCAGACGTTTTCAATTGGTGAGAAATCTGGGGAATGTGCTGGTCAGGGCAGCAGTCGAATATTTTCTGTATCCAGAAAGGCCCGAACAGGACCTGCAACATGCGGTCGTGCATTATCCTGCCAAAATGTAGGGTTTCGCAGGGATCGAATGAAGGGTAGAGCCACGGGTCGTAACACGTCTGAAATGTAGCGTCCACTGTTCAAAGTGCCGTCAATGCGAACAGGAGGTACCAAGACGTGTAACCAGTGGTACCCCATACCATCAAGCCGGGTGATACGCCAGTATGGCGATGACGAATACAAGCTTCCAATGTCGCCAAACACGGATGCGAACATCAGGATGCTGTAAACAGAAGTCGGCCGGTGTGGCTCAGTGGTTCTAGGCGCTGCAGTCTGGAACCGCGCGAGTGCTACGGTCGCAGGTTCGAATCCTGCCTCGGGCATGGATGTGTGTGATGTCCTTAGGTTAGTTATGTTTAAGTAGTTCAAAATTCTAGGGGACTGATGACCTCATCAGGTAAGTCCCATAGTGCTCACAGCCATTTGAACCATTTTTTTTGTAAAGAGAACCTGGATTCATCCGAAAAAATGACGTTTTGCCATTCGTGCACCCAGTTCGTCGTTGAGTACACCATCGCAGGCGCTCCTATCTGTGATGCAGCGTCAAGGGTAACCGCAGCCATGGTATCTGAGCTGATAGTCCATGCTGCTGGAAACGTCGTCGAACTGTGCGTGCAGATGGTTGTAGTCTTGCAAACGTCCCCATCTGTTGAATCAGGGATCGAGACGTGGCTGCACGATCCATGCGGATGAGATGCCTGTCATCTCGACTGGTAGTGATACGAGGCTGTTGGGATCCAGCATGATGAACCCATCGATTCCATATTCTGCTAACAGTCATTGGATCTCGACCAAAGCGAGCACCAATGTCGCGATACGATAAACCGCAATCGCGATAGGCTACAATCGGGCCTTTATCAAAGTCGGAAACGGGATTGTATGCATTTCTCCTCCTTACATGTGGCATCACAAAAACGTTTCACCAGGCAACGCCGGTCAACTGCTGTTTGTATATGAGAAGTCGGGTGGCAACATTCCTCATGTCAGCACGTTGTAGGTGTCGCCACCAGCGCCAAACTTGTATGAATGCTCTGAAAATCTAATCGTTTGCATATCACAGCATCTTCGTCCTGTCGGTTAAATTTCGCGTCTGTAGCACGTCATCTTCGTGGTGTAGCAATTTTAATTGGCAGTAGTGTACTAAGTGGGTGAATGAGGAAGACTGTGAGATAGACCAACTTACAAAAGATGAAGAAATAATCAAAACTATGCAGAAAAGAAGTGATTAAAATGATGAAGGAGAGGACACACGAGGAGAGGGCGTTAAGATTTGTGCTTGTAAAACGGTTGCATGCTGGCGTCGTGTATGATTACTGCGACAACTAAAAATTCGACACATGTTTCACAGTGAGTTATATATATATATACACACATTCAGAAACTAAGTTTTCTACACTCCTGGAAATTGAAATAAGAACACCGTGAATTCATTGTCCCAGGAAGGAGAAACTTTATTGACACATTCCTGAGGTCAGATACATCACATGATCACACTGACAGAACCACAGGCACATAGACACAGGCAACAGAGCATGCACAATTTCGGCACTAGTACAGTGCATATCCACCTTTCGCAGCAATCCAGGCTGCTATTCTCCCATGGAGACGATCGTAGAGATGCTGGATGTAGTCCTGTGGAACGGCTTGCCATGCCATTTCCACCTGGCGCCTCAGTTGGACCAGCGTTCGTGCTGGACGTGCAGACCGCGTGAGACGACGCTTCATCCAGTCCCAAACATGCTCAATGGGGGACAGATCCGGAGATCTTGCTGGCCAGGGTAGTTGACTTACACCTTCTAGAGTACGTTGGGTGGCACGGGATACATGTGGACGTGCATTGTCCTGTTGGAACAGCAAGTTCCCTTGCTGGTCTAGGAATGGTAGAACGATGGGTTCGATGACGGTTTGGATGTACCGTGCACTATTCAGTGTCCCCTCGACGATCACCAGAGGTGTACGGCCAGTGTAGGAGATCGCTCCCCACACCATGATGCCGGGTGTTGGCCCTGTGTGCCTCGGTCGTATGCAGTCCTGATTGTGGCGCTCACCTGCACGGCGCCAAACACGCATACGACCACCATTGGCACCAAGGCAGAAGCGACTCTCATCGCTGAAGACGACACGTCTCCATTCGTCCCTCCATTCACGCCTGTCGCGACACCACTGGAGGCGGGCTGCACGATGTTGGGGTGTGAGCGGAAGACGGCCTAACGGTGTGCGGGACCGTAGCCCAGCTTCATGGAGACGGTTGCGAATGGTCCTCGCCGATACCCCAGGAGCAACAGTGTCCCTAATTTGCTGGGAAGTGGCGGTGCGGTCCCCTACGGCACTGCGTAGGATCCTACGGTCTTGGCGTGCATCCGTGCGTCTCTGCGGTCCGGTCCCAGGTCGACGGACACGTGCACCTTCCGCCGACCACTGGCGACAACATCGATGTACTGTGGAGACCTCACGCCCCACGTGTTGAGCAGTTCGGCGGTACGTCCACCCGGCCTCCCGCATGCCCACTATACGCCCTCGCTCTAAGTCCGTCAACTGCACATACGGTTCACGTCCACGCTGTCGCGGCATGCTACCAGTGTTAAAGACTGCGATGGAGCTCCGTATGCCACGGCAAACTGGCTGACACTGACGGCGGCGGTGCACAAATGCTGCGCAGCTAGCGCCATTCGACGGCCAACACCGTGGTTCCTGGTGTGTTCGCTGTGCCGTGCGTGTGATCATTGCTTGTACAGCCCTCTCGCAGTGTCCGGAGCAAGTATGGTGGGTCTGACACACCGGTGTCAATGTGTTCTTTTTTCCATTTCCAGGAGTGTATAATAATGAATGTATCTTACGATTTAATAGCGTATAGTCCCTATGTTTTTAAACTAAATTTCAGGCACTCTCAAATAATTCGTCATATCTGCTAATCCGACACCCATATGTGCAAGAGAAGACAACATTATAATTAATCTCACGTGATTCTATCATGCACTGCTACAATGGTGCAATTGTAGGTATAATACCAAATGGAATAAACTGAAAAACAGACTATAAAAAGAGACCAGGAAGAAACACCGGGAGGAGAGAGAGGTATAGAACAGAAGCAGAAAACGAAAGACCCGAGTTGCCTTACGAGCGCTGGTGACAACAGTCACGAGCGCTGGCTATAAATATCGCTCCAGACCGAAACTGTGCCGGAGGTCCGTTCTCACAGACATAGAGCATACATTTGAATGATAAGAGCACGACCAAAATAGAGGGCTTGTAGTAATGGCGTGCACTGCGTGGTGCTGTAAGCATAGGTCCAGTTCAATAATTGGAAGCAACGTAAAAAAGTAATGCATTCTTCCTACTATACTGTATATAAGTAGTAAGCGAAATATCATTATTTGCTAACCTTATCGCTGTCACTGTTTTATAGGCTAACAGTGTATAGAGTACGTCGCAGACATAAGTGCCATGAAATCATTTTCATCTTCAGTATAGCTCATCTCGATTTCGTGTACACTATATTTCAGCGAATAACCTTAGCGGAAATCTACTCACAACCCTCCTATGGACAGAATAATCTGACTAGGAAGAATGAGTTTTATCCACTAAGAGATACACTGCTTCTTATTTTTAGCACCGCACCGACATTTCGTGCACGAAATATCTAGTAGCTTAACCTTCCAATGTAACGGTTCATAAAATAACTTCTATATTTATTAAAAATGAGTATAGTGCTGTGAAGAAATTTCAGCTTTCATATGAAGTTGCTTATCTTGCTGTAAAACAGCGACGCAGAGGCTGTTAGGTACTTTTACTGTTAAAATATCGCCATATTTCAGTACTCTAATATTATCCTTTGGTTATTAAGTATTATTTCTAAAATTATTTTTAAGGATGTATCTAGACGATATTGATTGTTAGCAGTGAAAGTATCGGGACAAATTACAGAAACTGTCATGATAGTTGGCACATGTGAAACCTAACTCCGACATTGCCGGTCCCAAGCCCGGGGCTCCATCTCGCAAGTCATGGGGAAGGAGGAGGGGGAGGAGCAACAACCTCGTTAAAAAAACCTGGGTCCATCTGGCTCCGGATGGTGACACCCAGTTAGGGCCCCTATCTAGGGTTACAGGTGAAGCCCAGCCAACGGTCTCGAAGGCGGAAGAGGAACGTCGCTTCCCAATGGCAGAGAGAGCGGAAGAGCCACTGAAACATATCAGGAAGCAGCGGTACTCCACATTAGGGGCGGCTACCAAAGGCGTCTGTGTCCTCATGTCAGGGGGTGGCCTGAACACATCTTCTGGGGCTAACAACTTCAGTCGTATAACTGGACGGACATGAGCCGTCCCATTGAAAAAGTTTTAGCTCATGGAATGGATCGCACTATGGAATCGACATTACCCCAGGGGGACAATCCCCCGTTGACCAAGGTCGGCGCAAGCAGGCATTCGGATTCTGGGGGACTGCCACAAAGTGCATAAGGGAAGAGTCGGAGCTCCCAAGAACCTCAAATAAGATTAAAACTAAAAAGACTTTCAGAATTGGAACCATAAATGTACAAACAATGATTAAGACTGGTAAACTTAAACAGGTAATAGATGAGATGAAAGAGAGAAGCATTGGAATATTAGCGATGCAATAAACAGGATACACTGACGAAGACACAGTGGAGTCAGAAGGCTTCATAATACTGAAGGGGAAACCAGGAGTTAAAGTGGGAAAGGAAAGACATGCACCTAGATGCTTTGGTACAGGGTTCATAGTAGACAAGAGATACGAGGATGGCATAACTGAAATGAAGAGCAGGTCAGAAAGGATATCAACACTGACTTTTCAAGCAGGGAACAAAAAGTATACAATAATAAATGGACGTGCAACTACAAATGACAAGAACAGGAAAGACAAGAAAGTTGCTGATAGTTTCTGGGAAGAGCTAGATGATACACTGAAAAACATACCATAAAGACATGTAAAGGTACTAGTAGGAGATTATAATGCACGGATTGGAAGAGAGAAGCAACATAAAGGAGTAGTGGGCGAGTGCCCTGCACACCAGCGGACAAACAAAAATGGAGAAAGGCTAATTGAACTGTGTCGAGAACACAAAATGAGATTGATGACAACATACTTCAGGGCCAAACCGTGTAAGAAAAAGACATGGGCAACCCCATGCATCCGCCTTGGGGAATTTCAAATTGACCACATAGCAATCAGCCGAACAAATGCTAAAGAGATCATGAACACAAAGGTCAGGAAGAACACACGAATAGAATCGGATCACTATCTTACAGAAGTTTAGTGCCTTTGGATTCCAAACATGGACAGACTGCCACAGACGAAGAGAAGAACATAGAACATAAAGGTAGACAGAGACAAATTAAGACACAATCGATCCAGATATGAGGAAGGAATTGAATCATTCAATGAATGGGACGACATGAAGCGAAATATGGCGAAACAGGCTGAACTATGGGGAAAGGAAGAAAAGAAACGGAAGCACTGATGGTGGGACAAGGAATGTGAGGAAGCGGTAGAGACTCGCAGGAAAGCCTGGAGAGACTGGAGCAACAAGAAGGACCCAGAAAAATGGGAAGTTTTCTTAGGAGCAAGAAAGGAAGCAGCCCGAACAATAAAATGGACCAGAAGACAGAAGATGAAGCAGGAAATGGACGAGATTGAGACCAACTTCAGGAAAAAGCAGACACTTTTTCGGGAAATTCAAAAAGAGCCTGATTGGATACAAGGGTAGAGAACTGTTTATAAGAGATAAGAAAGGGGAGCTGGCTGTCAGTGTGAAGGAGAACTGTCGGATTTTTGCAGAGCACTTTCACGACCTGCTGAACTGTGAACCACCTAAAGAAGAGCTGGATCTGGGGATTGACACAGAAGAGAGACAGCCACGCCCTCCAACCAGGGACGAAGTCGCACATGCCATTAGCGATCTGAAGAATAATAAGGCAACTGAAGAAGATGGAATAGCAGCCGAGATGATAAAGTGGGGAGGCAACAAAGCAATAGACAACATGACCAACATAATTCAACAGATCTGGAGAACAAAGAAGTTGCCAGAAGGATGGAAGAATGCAATTGTAGTACCAACACACAAGAAGGGGGACAAGAGAGATGCGAACAACTACAGAGGAATATCGCTACTACAGGTCGGATACAAGGTGCTGTCAAAACTATTGCTCAAGAGAGTAGAAGAGCAGGTAGAAAGTACAGTTGGCGACTACCAAGCGGGATTCAGGAAGGGAAGAGGTTGTGTAGAACTGATATTTATTCTGAAGTAACTGATAGAACATAGGGCCTTAAAAAACAAAAAGACAGTAATAACCTTCGTGGACAAAGGCATATGACTCCATCGACAGACAGACTCTTGTTAGGATCCTGAAGAACAGACGACTTGATGGAACTACACAAGAACTCATAAAAGAAATTCTGACAGACACAAAAGCAAGGGTGAGCTTCAGAGGAGCACTGTCATAAGAATTTGAGATCACGACTGGTGTTAAACAGGGAGATGGATTGTCACCATTGTTGTTCAACATAGCACTGGACGAAGTGATCAGGCAGTGGAGAGCAATAAACGAGGAAATGGGAATACCAAAGACCCATGTGGGGGACAAAAAGACAACAGGGCTCAAGTGGACTGCCTAGCCTTTGCAGATGACATACCAATAGTAAGTGAGACTGAAGAAGACGCAAAGACACAACTCGACAACTTAAGTGAGGTAGCCAGAAAGGTGGGACTGAGGATCGCCTATAACATGACAAAGACATTAAACACCACTGCAAACTGGGAAACACAGGAAGGCACTGTGCAAATGGTGGACAAATTTAAAAACCTGGGAGAATTTATAACAGGAAGAAACAGGAGCAAGGAGGGAATAACAGAGAGGATAAAGAAGCTGAGGTCAGCCTTCTGCATGATGAGAGAGATTTACAATAAAAAGAATATAGCCACAGAGGCAAATATAAGCCACTACAAGGCAACAGTGAGGAATGCAGTATTATATGCTGCTGAGACGATGACACTAGGAAGAAATGGGGCAGAACAACTAGAGAAAGAAGAGAGAAAAATACTGAGAAAAATACTAGGTCCCAAAAGAGGTGGATGCGAAGACTTAGAGAAGAATTGTAACGGAACATGAGAACATTATCGAGGAAAATCAGACTGAAAAGGACAAGGTTTGCTGGGGATGTAGTTAGGATGAGTATGGACAGAATGATGAAGAGAGTGTGGGAAACAACAGGGAGGACAAGGGGAAAGACAGGAACCAAGTGGATTGTTAAGCTTCGGTAGGACTGGTGGAATTGGGTATCAAGGTCAAAGGAAAGGAAAATTGGAGGAACAAATATACACCGACAAATATGCCGGAGATCAATGACAGAAAATACAGGAAAAGATTAGAATGTCACCGCCAGGAGAAACGGAAACTGAAGATCTCGGAAGAAGAGCGGGAGAGGAGAAGAGAAAGAATGAAGAGGTTCTGGGAGAAGAAGAGGAAAATGCAGTCCACGAAGGGGCTACCCGTGGTCCTACAGAGGTCGTAACGCAAGAAGAAGAAGAAGAAGAAGAAGAAGATATGTGAAACCTGTATTTTCATAAGCCTATCTCATGAGTTTTTGCGTCACATTCGAGAGGAGCAGCCCTCAAATCCTATCACACTATCTAGATTCACGATTTTCATAGTTCTTCTAAAGCGATTAAGGGAAATTCCGAGATGACTCTTTTGGAAAGAACACTGTGCGCAACGTATGGTGAATCTCACACCTTTTAGTTGAACTGCCTAATTACTTCGATACCATGCACACTAATTACATTAACACGTATCTATGTAAATCCGATACACGTTTAATTCTGTGTTTTGTGGGAAGATAAAATTACAATAACATTTATTGATCTCACTGATCCATCACCTCTGATGTGTCGATGTGTGATGATTTGCACAGAATCATTTTGCATCTTATTGCATCTTTTAATTGTGACGTCCGTCAGAATGATTGTGTTCATGCCGAATATTCTAGATGAGAAATTGCCTCGGTATATATTATCAGTTGTATGTGAACAGTTACACCTCAATAACTATTGAATGAATATAGCCAATTATTTCATGAGCGCTTATCAC
Source organism: Schistocerca gregaria (assembly GCF_023897955.1). Taxonomy (NCBI): domain Eukaryota; kingdom Metazoa; phylum Arthropoda; class Insecta; order Orthoptera; family Acrididae; genus Schistocerca; species Schistocerca gregaria. The sequence goes on from NC_064923.1 coordinate 685,500,483, forward strand.
GGAAATACGTTGTCCCAGAAGTAAATGCACATATCAAACTGAAGTGAATAATACGCACCATTAATTTATTCTGACAGTTTTAAATTTTATTTATATTTATTATAATTATTAATAATAATTTCACGCAAAATAAATGGTACACTGCAAGAGGCACGATGTGAAAGTGCAGAATGTTTACCGTGAATCTGGCTTTTTGGCTCGCAAGTAAAGGCGTATTTTGTCTGTTTCTAAGTAGAACCTCTATGGACAGATATGCAGTTGGTGTCGAGCTGGAAAGCATGTGTGGGTTGTCTTCGTCTGCTTGAAAATGTTAAGAATCTTAGGTTGCCAAAAAATATGCCGTATTCACAAGTAAATCCACTTATACTCTTGAGTAGTGAGTTGTTATCAAAACGAACCAGTAATTTTCACACAGCTTGTGACACAAACAAATTGGATCGAGGTTGATTTTTGAGGGAGCCTGGAGCTATAGATGCTGACTTGAAAGTTTTCAAAGACGTACTAGAACCGGCTTGTGTTAAAGTAACAAGGCAAGCATACTGGAGAGACACATTCAGAGACCCATACGGTGTGATTCAACTGCCCCCTGCCGATTCGTTTTATGTAACCCGCACTACATCTGTATCAGAAATGGCATCCAGACAGGCGATAAAAGTTCGCTCTCAGAGCGCTGGGCGACAGATACCAAACGAAATCGTACTGTACAAGGTACGAGTGGAGATTGACCACGAGTTACACGATATTTTTGGACTAAGATATAACTTGCTCTTGCCATACTTATCCAAGTCTCTCCAATCATTCTCCATGTAATTTGCAGCGTAGTCATATAGGTTTTGCATGTCTCTGCATGCTTATTCCGTTCACAATAGTTAATCTTTCGTAAATTGTTCTGAGTTTATATGCTTCCCATCTTGGTGGTTCAAATGGCTCTGAGCACTATGGGAGTTAACATCTGAGGTCATCAGTCCCCTAGAACATAGAACTACTTAAACCTAACTAACCTAAGGACATCACCCACATCCATACCCCAGGTAGGATTCGAACCTGCGATCGTAGCGGTCGCGCTGTTCCAGACTGAAGCGCCTAAAACCGCTCGGCCACACCGGCCGGCCCCATTTTGATATCTTCTATTAATTTTGTTGCTTCCGATGGTGAAACACACTTTATAAGGCAACGTTTCTGAAGCAATGACGAAAGATTAAGCACTATAAACGAAATAAACATACAGAGACATCCAATACTGCTAACTACACAAAGAAAGATCGGAGATATTTGTATAACTACGGCAAGTGTAAGGTAATTTGGTCCAAAAATACCTTTTACCTCATGGCTAATCCTGTATTGTACATTTTACAGTATGATTCCTTTTGATAAGAGTTGCCCAAAGATCTGAGAGGGGATTTATATCGAAAGGTGCCTGTCTGGATACCATCTTGATATAAACAAAGTGCGTGTTGCATAAAAGAAATCGATAGGAGTTCATGAATCACCTTGAATGTATCCCCTTAAGAAACTCTGGCAGGGGGCGGTTCAAATCCCCGTGTGGCCATCCACATTTAGATTTTTCGCAATTTTCCAGTTTACTTCAAAGCGAAAGGCAGGATGGTTCCATAGAAAAAGGCAAGGGCGATTTCCTTCCTCATCTATTGTCAATCCGAGTTAATACTCCATTTATAATGAAATGTTCATGATCTTCATGGATAGGACGCTAAACCGTAATTTTACTTCCTTCCTTGAAGCATTAAATAAGGTTTGCAATCTTCAGTTGGATATAATTTATTAACCCTCTTCTTGAAATAAAATTTGTACATAACTTTAGCAAGTAGCATGTAAAACACAATAAATGAAGTTGCCTTCGTAATAAGAACTAATCCGCATTTGGAATACAGAAAAACAACATTCAGTGGAAAGTCAACTGTCTGGGAGCTGGGCAGCCTACACTACTACTGTGTGTGTGTGTGTGTGTGTGTGTGTGTGTGTGTGTGTGTCTGTGTGTGTGCGAACCGTTTTCGCTGTTAACGTCCTGTGTCAAGAAGGATGAGAAATCGCTATCGGCGAAATCCATAATTTTTATCTGTTTTTATTGCTGTAGCAAGTGGCAGCAAGGTGTCAGTTCATTAGTACTCTGGAGACACTAGATTTTGCTAGGTGGAGAGGAATGAAGAAGTAACAGGCATACATGTCAGATATTGTGAAGTGATGCTTAGCGCATCTACTGCACTGGTCGCTTCCAACAAACGTTGTAAGCACGTAAAGTTATGTCCTAAAGAAAGTAAGTTAACAGAAAAAAAACTTGAGACGGGTATTAAGTTTTCTGTCCAGCCATGCTATCAATAATGAGTGACTACAGTAGGTTAGTGTGTGCGTCAGTGCGAGATACTTTTTACAGTTTCCGCAATGAAGCACTGTCTCTATATCCGGCAGAGAATCAAAATGGTTCAAATGGCTCTGAGCACTATGGGACTTAACATCTGTTGGTCATCAGTCCCCTAGAACTTAGAACTACTTAAACCTAACTAACCTAAGGACATCACACACGTCCATGCCTAAGGCAGGATTCGAAACTGCGACCGTAGCAGTCGCGCGGTTCCGGACTGCGCGCCTAGAACCGCTAGACCACCGCGGCTGGCGGCAGATAATCCGAAGAGATTGTGGTCTTATGTAAAGCGTACCAACGGAATGACACAATCAATGCCTTCGCTGCACGACAGCAGTGGCAATGCTACCAATGGCAGCGGAGTCACCTAATACGGTATCCCGAAATATTTCTGAATGTTTATCAAGAACGTTTGCCAACATGATTTACATGTGTATACAACTGTTATCGTGAAGTAGCTTACGTCACTTAACAAAGACAATTCCTTCGCTCCACATTGTATACCATTTACGTCCCCCCAGGAGTGTGCTGTTGAAATGGCTTCATTTCTAGCAATTACGTACAAGCGCTAGCTCGACGTAACAGCCGCACCTAAAGACTGGAAAGCTGAATATTTCAAGCCAGTACACAAGAAAGGAATTGGAGATAATCTGCTGAATTATAAACCTGCGCCGTTGACACACATCTGCAATCTGCAGTAGGTTTTTGGAACATACGGTGTATTGGAACATTACGAAACACCTCGAAGAAAAATATTTACTGCCATATAACAAGCATGGAGTCCGAAAATATCGTTTTCTGAAACGTAGTTAGCTCTTTATTCACACGAAGTAATGAGCAGTATCGATATTGGAGCTCAAGTTGACACCGTGGTCTCGCGGTAGCGTTCTCGCTTCCCGAGCACGGGGGTCTCGGGTTCGATACCCGTAGCGTTTAGGGATTTTCACCTGCCCCGAGATGACTGGTTGTTTGTGTTATTTTCATCATTTCATCATCATTCCTGAATGTGGCGAGATTGGACTGACTAAAGGTCTGGAATTTGTACGGACGCTGATAACCCCGCAATTGAGCGCCCCACAATCTGAAACATCATCATCAAGCTGATTCCGTAATTATAGATTTACGGAAGTGTTTTGACACTATTCCTCATCATCGGCTCAAATTGCGTGCCAACAGAATGGCTTCTCAGTTGTCCTACTGGATTCGTGATTCCATGTGAGAAAGTTCACAGTTCATAGTAACTGGCGGGAAGTCACAGATTTAAATGGAAGTGATATCTCAACTTTCCTAATCTACACACATAATTTATGGGCCAAGAAGTTCTACTTCTGGTACTAGTAACTGATCCCCCTTTCCCTGTTCCGGTCGTGAATGATTGCTGGTAAGCCTCTATATTAGCTCTAATTTCTCGAATTTTCTCGTCATGGCCGCTTCGCGAGGCTTTTACGGGAGAAAGTAATACGTTGTCCGACTCTAGCCGGAAGGTTTTCTCTGGAAATTTCAATAGTAAACCTCTCTGTGATTCACAATCCCTCCCTTGTAACGTCTGGCACTGGAGTTTTTCGAGCATCTCTGTAACGCTCTCGCACTGACTAAACGATCCCGTGACAATACGCGCCGCTCCTCGTTGGATCTTCTCTATCTCTTCAGTCAGTCCTACACGATGAACAGTACTTACAGTCGGTCGAACAAATAGATGATACGGCTCTTCCTTCGTAGATGACCTACATTTCCTTAATATTCGTCCGTTGAATCTTAGTTTAACATCTGGTTGACCTACTATTTGTTTTATGTGGTCATTCCACTTTTGATCACTCTGGATAATTACTTCTAGATATTTTAATATATACACTCATGCTCATAAATTAAGGATAATACTGATGCATGGTGAAACAACGCTCTGATGGGCTGTCTGTGGGTTTAAATCACCCCGGGGTATGACCATAATGTGCATTTGACCTGCGGTCGTCGCACGGTGGCGCTGGCAGCAGTAGACACATGCAGAGATGTTTTGGTGCACGTCAGAGTCCGATGCAGCGAGTAAGTGTGCAGACTTTACAGACGTGCTAATGGTGAGTGTGTGTTGAAAATAGCTCAAAGAACACATATTGATGACGTTATGAGGGGTAGATTACTAGGGCGACTGGAGGCTGGTCAAACACAGTAGGTCGTAGCACGGGCCCTCCGTGTGCCATAAAGTGTGATCTCAAGATTATGGCAACGTTTCCAGCAGACAGGAAGCGTGTCCAGGCGGGACGTCGGCAGTGTACTGCACCACAAGAAGATCGATATCTCACCATCAGTGCTCGCAGACGGCAACGGAGTACTGCAGGTAGTCTTACTCAGGACCTTACCGCAGCCACTGGAGCATTTATTTCCAGACACACAGTCTACAGACGACTCAACAGACGTGGTTTATTCACCAGGAGTCCTGTAAGGTGCATTCCACTGGCCAATGGTCACAGGAGAGCCCGTAAAGCCTGGCGTCAAGAACACAGTATTTTGTAGTTGGTCAGTGGCACCATGTTGTGTTCACGGACGATTCCAGGTATAGTCTGAACAGTGATTCTCGCAGGATTTTCATCTGGCGTGAATCAGAAACCGGATACCAACCCCTTAATGTTCTTGAAAGGGACCTGTATGGACGTCATGGTTTCATTGTATGGGGTGGGATTATGATTGGTGCACGTACACCCCTGCATGTCTTTGACAAAGGAACTGTAACAGGTCAGGTGTACCAGGACGTCATTTTGCACCAGTATGTCCGCCATTTCAGGGGCGCAATGGGTACCACCTTCCTCCTGTTGGATGATAACGTACGACCCTACCTAGCTGCCATCGTTGAGGAGTACCTAGAAACAGAAGATATCAGGCGAATGAAATGGCCTGCCTGTTCTCCAGACCTAAGCCCCAACGAGCACGTCTGTGATACTCTCGGTCGACGTGTCGCTGCACGTCTTCAAGCTCCTAGGACACTTCAGGAGCTCCGACAGGCACTGATGCAAGAATGGGAGGCTATACCCCAGCAGCTGCTCGACCACCTGATCCAGAGTATGCCAACCCGTTGTGCGGCCTGTGTACGTGTACACGGCGATCATATCCTATATTGATGTCGGGGTACGTGCGCAGGAAACAGTGGCGTTTTGTAGCACATGTGTTTCGGGACAGTTTTCTCAACTTATCACCAATATCGTGGACTTACAGATCTGTGTTGTGTGTGTTCCCTATGTGCCTATGCTATTAGCGCCAGTTTTGTGTAGTGCTACGTTGTGTGGCACCACGGTCTACAATTATCCTTAATTTATGAGCATTTGTTTTTAGCAGTTTATCATCGATTATGTAGTTGTACAGTAATGGATTTATTGTCCTATGTTTTTATTAACGTTCAGGATCAAGTGCCAGAGCCTGCGCCATTTACCAATCCTAAAAGATCATTCTGCAAACCTTTCTGGCGATGCTACTTTGTTGTAGATAACCGCATCGTCGGCGAACAGTCTTAAAGACCATCCGACGCTTTCTACTAGATCATTTATATTCATTGTGAACAACAACGGTGCTATCACATTTCGTTGGAGTACTCCTGAAATTACAGCTGTCGCTGTTGTACCTGTAAGAACAATGTGCTGAGTTCTGTCTGCAAGGAAGTCTTGAAGCCAGTCTCAGTCTGATCCGATACTCTTTAAGTTGGTATTTTTTTCACTAATCAGCAGTACGGCACCAACCTAAGTGCCCTTGTCTACAGCGCAATGGGTCTCGGAAGGAACAGAGCGATATGAGTTTCACAAGATCTCAGTTTGCATGTAGTAGATATTTTCGTTCTACAGATTCGTCATCATTCTTGAGCATAATACATGTTCCATAATTTTGCATGAGATTGACGTCAACGATATAGTCCTATAATTTCTTTCCCGTACGTAGCAGTCCATGGCACGACAAGCACACAAACTCAGCGCCTGACAATTGAAAATTTCCTTGGAGTACTTACGCCGTCCAAGTGTAATTACATCTGAACAAATTTTGAAAGTGAGGGAGGAGTCATGTTGTGTAGCTGTTTTTGTCAAAACTGTCACGTTTTATAATCAAACTTCATTAAATTGATAAATACAGCCAATATAAATTAATTTACCATTAGAAAAGAGATATCAAGTATGGTTAAGGTTAAAATAAATGATTACAATACTACAATACTGCTACATTTCCCCATTAATTTCTTTCCATGGATGATTGTTTAAATGTGTAGGGGGAATCCTTCTGAGAACATATCAAGCAGAGGCCAGCTGAGCCGGGCAGAGCTAATCAGTGTCCAGACACTAGGGGGGAGGGGGGGCGGCATTCCTCTTCAAAGGACAGACCGTGCCACTACAGCAGAGGATCGGTGTATTCCATGTGGCCCAAGCTCTGCTGTAGAGACACTGTCTTTGCGCCCAAAATTAAGGAAAGCTATTCAGTACTGTTTTGAACGTAGGGAGTCTTCTTGCACCGAATAGAAGCAGTGAGAGCTAACAAAGACATTGAGCCATGCCTGGCTCACGTTGATGCACCTTATTTCCCCCTGAGTTACTGCCATAATGAGTTGCTGACTTGCCTCCATCAGTGGCAGCAGCAGCGTTTATCGATACTAGTACTGCTGTACCATCTTTGGTGTGAACGCTATGTTTCCGTGTGGTGGTGTGTGTGGCAGTTGGTCAGATGGGACAGAGCAGTGAAGAAGTCTCCGCAGCGCGGGGTGAGGCCGGGACCACCTGCGGCGTGCACACGGGGTCAGATTGTGAGGCGCTAGCTGTGAGAGCTACAAAGTTCGTTGACCACCGAACCTGGACACTGAAGCTGAGCGATCAGTTAACCTGTTATGAAACCTCAACTGCTGTGACATCTCTTCGTTCATTACTGGTTGTTGCTTCCTGGGCCATTCCGGCTAGCAGCAACGTATGGTGTGTTGGAGTCGGCGAAATTTTGCAGCCATCTTCCTTTATGGTCTTTAAGTATTAAATTGGCTGTTATTTATCAGTGAAGTGCACCAGTGGTATTTTCTGTCTTGTGGCCGTTAACGCCTCAGTTACCTGCCCTGGTCATTAACGTAGTTTCCCAGCAGGGTGTTTTCCTCGCCGTGTTGATGTTGTCCGGCACAGCGTGTAGTTAGACAGCCTTTTAGTTGTTTGTTCATATATTTTTCTTAGGAGTTCTTAGATGGCAGTTTAGAAGACGCAGTGCTGCTGGTATCTTCGTCCTCGGCTCATATTTTCCGTTGTCATACCATTGGTCGGGTGGAAGGGAATTGATTAGGTTGTTGGGCGGTCCTTCAGTCGTCCCTGGGTCGGGTTGCCATCCGATTATTTAACCTTACTCCTGGTTGCCTGTCTCACCCCACCTTACGTTAGAACTACCTCCTCAGGCTGACCCTTGGATCACTTCTGAGCACCTCTGTTCTGTTGATTTCAGATTGAGATTTCCATTTTAGTCTGATGTACTGTACGAGGCCTTCAGCCATCTATGAATTTAGTTTGTCTTAATTTTAAATAAGACCTTCAGCTGACTTAAATTAAAAAGTTGAAGTTTGATTTGTTTAATAGCTAGTTTGTCTTAATTTTAAATAAGACCTTCAGCTGACTTAAATTAAAAAGTTGAAGTTTGATTTGTTTAATAGCTAAAATTTTGAAAGTTTGTTCTACCTGAAATTCTTGTTATCCAGGCCCTTGTACTGTATGTGGCCTTCAGCCGAGTATTAACGTGAAATACTTTTTTTTAAAAAAATAAGGCCTTCAGCTACATGTATTCGTCATAACAATTTTTTTATAACTTGTGTTCAGGTGTTCAGCCGTTCTTGTTTTTCGTGTGGATTTGGGCCTTCAGCACAGGAGGTATCGCAAGTTTTCTTAACTAGGCCTTCAGCCGTATTGTTTTAATTTCATCCTTTTCAGGCAATGTGTAATTAAATGGTTCTTAGGAAAATAAAAGTTTGTGTGTTTTGTGCAACTAACAGTAACTGATTACGGCCCTCTCCACAACCACAACCTGATCTGCTCTATCCTCCGAAACCAAATTTCAGACGTGGAGCACAGTGTCAGAAAGCGCTGTTTCCTGCTGGAAGCCCGCATTCTGCGAACCGCTTGGTACAGGACAGAATAAATGTAAGATCTCTGTAATGGAGTGATAGAAGAGGTAATTTAATTCAGCCCTTTTGTGCTTAAGAACACGGAACCTGCAGCTGTCAGGCTGGTACCAAGTAAATTTAATTGCTGTTGATTCTGCTAAGAAACAGTGAGAGCAGTGTTGCATTTCTGGAACGGACCAGATTGATCGGCTCTCCGAAGAATCACTGTCATTGGCGATCGAAATCGTACACATGGCTCACATTCAAAAATACACCAACTGTGCTTCTTGATAGGAGCAATCTGTGGAACTTATTCCATCTTAGACTCACCAGAGGACGCTTCAGCCCAGAGAAGCACATCGACTCGGGACTCTGACGGAGAGCAGTTATTGGTGCAGGCCAGGTGCAGAATTTTCAGACACCAAAGCCGCAACTCGTGGGCACTGGTAAAACGAAGTAAGGTGAGCAACTGTCAGCATTTACAGAGATCCTCGTGATATCCACAGGAGCATAGCGGTGACTCAACCGTAACTTCACATACCTCCACCTGGTATGATTTAGGAACAATGTATTTACTATCAAGAGCTGAAGGTTACCGCAGTACTCTACTAGACACTCTCCTCTGTCATTCTTATTACTAGCCCATACACTACCGTAATGTCTTCGGTTCCTTCCCCTACACAGCGTTATAATCCCCCGTAATTATTGGGTTATCATTTTCTTTTGCCGACTGAGTTGCCCTACATATCGCTCTATTGTGTTTGTGACGTCGGAATATCAGAACAGTTGTCATTGGCATTGGTTTTCTGTCGGTTCTAATGAAAATAATCCTGTCATTGACATCTTTAAAATAGCTCTATGTCCTACCTTCCTGTTCACAACGAATCATACTCTGATTTTACCATTTTACACTGTTATTGATATTACTCTCCATGTCTGACGAGAAACCCCTGTCTTCTTTTCATTTCACTTCACTTACCCCCACTGTCAATAGATTTAGCTTTTGATGTTCCCTTTTCTTCCCTGCCACAAAAAAATGGTTCAAATGGCTCTGAGCACTATGGGACTTAACTTCTGAGGTCATCAGTCCCCTAGAACTTAGAACTACTTAAACATAACGAACCTAAGGACATCGCACACATCTATGTCCGAGGCAGGATTCGAACTTGCGACCGTGGCGGTCGCGCGATTCCAGTCTGTAGCGCCTAGAACCGCTCGGCCACCTCGGTCGGCTCCCTGCCACATTCAAACTCCCAAAATTGTGCCCACGAACATAAAATGTAATACTTTCCTTAGCTACTGAATCCTCTTCCTAAGGTTACCTCCCCCATTTTCACTCCTCTCCCATGGATCCGAATGGGGGACCAATCCGCATTCTTTTGGTGAACAAGAAATCATCAAGACACCATTTCGATTTTGCCCATCTTTGCTTAGGATGAAAGGTTAGGTTTTAACGTCGCATGGACAACGAGGTCATTTGAGAGTGAGAAAACTGACGGACTTTCTTGTTAAGGATGGGGAAGAAACTCGGCCACGCCCTTTCAAGTGAACCATTCGTGCCATTGCCTGGAGCGATTAGGGGAAATCACAGAAAACCAAAATTTGCATGTAACCCTGTCAACGAAGACCAAATAATGTCGACTGGGGGGAAAGTTGGTGGACTCTCAAATTTTTGTACAGTAGTGTTGGGGGGGGGGGGGGGGGGGGAGAGGGCAGGAGGTTCTTGAACAATATACCGAAAATCCTGGGGTGGAAGGATGTGTAATGTTGTTTATTAGTAAACGAAGTGTTTAAGGACAAATGTTAAGTATGTTTACCATATCTACGTGCAATAGAACCGTATTAAAAGATAAATATTTTGTTATGGGGCTGTAACACGGTGGAAAGCCGCGGGACGGGGTTAGAAGCGTGAGAAAAGGTTGGTCACCAGATTGTGGTGGTCAAATTTTCCCCTTCACAGGCCTGGAAAGTGAAGGGAGAACGCAGTTCTCTCTACCGCACTGCGTCACAAAAGGCAGCTACATGATATTGCATAAAGTTATACCAACCCTTCCTCAGCTCCCCTGTGCAGCGCACGGACACATCAAGTGGGGAGTGATGTTGTTTATTTTCCGTCAAGGGTGTTAACTCTACACTGAATACAGATATGAGTTGCTAATAACACAAACGCTAGAAAATCATACGGACAGATTCCACACTGTTCTCCACTGCTACAGTGGAAATTGGTTCTTAGTCATCTTGTACGGCAGTTACAATGTTCTCCTTGGAAAGGCGACCTCCTGCAGCACGGGCATTGTTTGTTTTACAGTTTACAGACAGACCATATCTCCCCAACATTTCCTGTCCGGCTGTCTCATGTAAGTAGCCAAATTAACTTTACTGAGATCGTGTTTGTATAGTCGAGTAGTTTCAGTTTATTGATTACTTATTAGCAGTTGTTAAGTAAGCTTTTGTGTAAAACGCGTAACCTTAAATAACTACTTAGAAGTGCTTAATTCGTAAGTGCGATATTAGTGACTCTATAGTGTTGGTAGGAATGGGATTGGATTGATAAATGTAGCATCTTGGCGCTGCCTGTTGTTAATAGTATATTGTAAACCCATATAGTCATGTTGTAGTCACTTGGCGGTGAATTACGGGGTGACCAGAAAGTTACTGCACTTCTCTCCATTTACTGGTAGACTTAATAAATTTCTTCCATTGAGCAATTGCGGGCAATCGTAGAGTGGGCTGCACATTCAGCATAACTAGCAACGTGGGTGACAATATGCCTGATGGGATATGACTGATCATGTTTAAATCCGGACCAGTAAACTCATGTAATGTATTGCTTGACTTGAAATCTCTGAAGTTCCATAACACGTAGGTGACAAATTTCTGTTGTATAATGAGCCAATTTAAGCCTCTGGGACTCGTCAGGTATTTGGAGCTCTGAGGCTTGGATGTTACATTTGGTAAGGTGCGCAAAGTATTCTAGCTATAGACAGGGGAGACAATAAAATCGACATTGTCGAATACATACTGACAGCATGTTATACGTGGGGCAAGGTCTTTAGTATGGTAGACCATTTACAGCTACAGCTGTTGATCTCTTTTACATAAGAGCTGATTTACGAACTGCAAATATGCCTCAAAATAGCTCCATTATATAAACACGAGCTTAGTGAAGCAATTTTGTCTACCGAAATGAGAGAACTGGACAGAAATTGCTGCGAAGATATAGTGTGTAAACTGAAAAGCGAGCAGCACTCGTGCTGGGGAGGTGTCTTTGCCAAAACAACCCTTCAAATTCAGTACAGGATGACTGAGAATGAATTTCCCTCTGGCGCTGTAGACCAGCGTGCACTGATTTACGAACAATCTGTCCATATACTTTTTTCCGTTAGTACCATTAGCAATTCGCGTCTCTGTTTCCTGTGCTGTTTACGCACATTGTGTAAAATACACACCCCCGGAGATGTCTGCATATTGTGTTGCCAGTAATAAATAAGGTGAGACGCGGAAAGGTCAGCATAAGTTTGTGAAGCACCTTGTGGCTGCTTTTGTGACGTGGTGCTGTAGAGAGAATGAGGAACTGTCTGCTCACTCTCAATTCTGCAGACCTATGGAAGGAAGTACATGACCACAAAACGGCAGCCGACCCTCCCTCATGCTTATAAACTCCACCTCCACCTTACCCATGTGTTACACCCCCAGAACACAATTTATCCCTTAATTCGGTTCTACTACATTTAGATGTGGTACAGGAATTTAATCTTTGTTCTTGTTGTTGTTGTTGTTTGGTCTTAAGTCCAGAGACTGGTTTGATGCAACTCTCCATGCTACTATATCCTCTGCAAGCTCCTTCACTTCCCAGTACCTACTACAAAATACAGCCTTCTGAATCTGCTTAGTGTATTCATCTCTTGGTCTCACACTACGATTTTTACCCTCTACGCTGCCCTCCAATGCTAAATTGGTGATCCCTTGATGCCTCAGATCATGTCCTACCAACCGATCCCTTCTTCTAATCAAGGTGTGCCACAAATTTCTCTTCTCTCTAATTCTGTTCAATACCTCCTCATTAGTTATGTGGTATACCCATTTAATCTTCAGCATTCTTCTGTAGCACCATATTTCGAAAGCTTCTATTCTCTTCTTGTTTAAACTATTTACTGTCCACGTTTCACTTCCATACATGGCCACACGCCATACAAATACTTCCAGTAACGACTTTCTGACACATAAATCTACACTGGATGTTACCAAATCTCTCTTCTTCAGAAACGCTTTCCTTGCCATTGCCAGTCTAAATTTTATATCATCTCTTCTTCGACCATCATCAGTTATTTTGCTCCCCAAACAGCAAAACTCATTTACTACTTTAAGCGTCTCATTTCCTAATGTAATTCCCTCAGCATCACCCGATTTAATTCGACTGCATTCCATCATCCTCGTTTTGCTTTTGTTGATGTTCATCTTATATCCTCCTTTCAAAACACTGTCCATTCCGTTCAGCTGCTCTTCCAGGTCCTTTGCTGTCTCTTACAGAACTACAATGTCATCGGCGAACCTCAAGTTTTTATTTCTTCTCCGTGGATTTTAATACCTACTCCGAATTTTTCTTTTGTTTCCTTTACTACTTGCTCAATATACAGATTGCATAACATCAGGGGTAGACTACAACCCTGTCTCACCCCCTTCCCACTCACCGCTTCCCTTTTATGTCCCTCGACTCTTTATAACTGCCATCTGGTTTCTGTACAAACTGTAAATAGCCTTTCGATCCCTGTATTTTACCCCTGCCACCTTCTGAATTTGCAAGAGAGTATTCAGTCAACATTGTCAAAAACTTTCTCCAAGTCTACAAATGCTAGAAACGTAGGTTTGCCTTTCCTTAATCATCCTTCTAAGATAAGTCGTAAGGTCAGTATTGCCTCACGTGTTCCAACATTTCTACGGAATCCAAACTGATCTTCCTCGAGGTTGGCTTCTACGGGTTTTTCCATTCGTCTGTAAAGAATTCGTGTTGGTATCTTTCTGCCGTGGCTTATGAAACTGATAGTTTAACTTTGTTCTTAACCCATGGTATTTAACAATAAAAATTAATTTTATAGCACTAAAACAGCATTTTTGTAAGGGGTGATCTAAAAGCTTGCACTAGAAGGGTGTACAGTGCAGAATTGGAATACCAGTCTGACGAAATCACCGTGAGCATTGCGGCAATCGTCCCACCGTCGTGCCAGGTTGAAGATACCACTTTGGTAAAATACTGTGTTGAGCTGCGTGAAGAAATCCGTAACTACCTGCTGCACATCCTCGTCCTACAGAAATCGTCGACCTTTCAAGGCCTTTCTTAAGGGAACTAACTAAGGCGAGACAATCGCGTGAGGACAGTTCAGGACTGTAGGGTGGATGCTCGAGCGTCGCCCACCTAGCGTAACTTCTGTGTTACGACATTTGAGATGTGGGAAGCAACACATTTTGTGGCAACTGAATGTTTTCGAAGGACCTGCTGTCCCATTCTCCGAAGGATACCTACCCTTGTTTGTTCTTCGGCAGCCAAGAAAAGAATAACAACATATTAGCACGTTGGTCCTGTTTCGGCGCATTTGGCAGTAACATCGCCGTAGTTCTCGTTTCCACATTTACCGCACTCACGTTGAAACACACGAATGGCCCACTGCTCCCTTGCAGACATGTCGTTGCATGTATTCTCGCACCGGGGTCGCGCCATGCTGCTTATACGATGCAGCAACTCCCTCAAACGGAAACGTTTTGATCGCCTCTTGTAATAATCTGCAATTTTTCCATCTCCAGCAACGCCGAAACTATCGGTCCTTGACAAAAAAAATGAGCAGGATCTTTCTTGTAGGAAATATATTATGGCTTACACTACTGGCCATTAAAATTGCTACACAACGAAGATGACGTGTTACAGACGCGAAATATAACCGACAGGTAGAAGATGCTGTGATATGCAAATGATTAGCTTCTCAGAGCATTCACACAAGGTTCGCTCCGTGGCGACACCTACAACGTGCTGACATGAAGAGAGTTTCCAATAAATTTCTCATACACAAACAGCAGTTGACCGGCGTTGCCTCGTGGAACGTTGTTGTCATGCCTCGTGTAAGGAAGAGAAATGCGCACCATCGCGTTTCCGACTTTGTTAAAGGTCGGATTGTAGCCTATCGCGATTGCGGTTTATCGTATCGCGACAATGCTGCTGGCGTTGGTCCAGATCGAATGACTGTTAGCAGAATATGGAATCGATGGGTCCAGGAGGGTAATACGGAACGCCGTGTTGGATCCCAATGGCCTCGTATCACTAGCAGTCGAGATGACACGCATCTTATCCGCATGGCTGTAACGGATCATGCAGCCACGTCTCGATCTCTGAGTCAACAGATGGGGACGTTTACAAGACAACAACCATCTGCACGAACAGTTCGACGACGTTTGCTGCAGCATGGACTATCAGCTCGGAGACCATGGCTGCGGCTACCCTTGACGCTGCATCACAGACAGGAGAGCCTGCAGTGGTGTACTCAACAGAGAATCTGGGTGCACGAATGGCAAAACGTCATTTTTTCGGATGAGTCCAGGTTCTGTTTACAGAGTCATGATGGTCGCATCCGTGTTTGGCGACATCGCGGTGAACGCACATTGGAAGCATGTATTGGTCATCGCCATACTGGCGTATCACCCGGAGTGATGGTATGGGTTGCCATTGGTTACACGTCTCGGTCACCTCTTGTTCGCACTGACGGCACTTTGAACAGCGGACGTTACATTTCAGATGTGTTACGACCCGTGGCTCTACCCTTCATTCGATCCCTGCGAAAACCTTCATTTCAGCAGAATAATGCACGACCGCATGTCGCAGGTCCTGCACAGGCCTTTCTGGATACACAAAATGTTCGACTGCTGCCCTGGCCAGCACATTTTCCAGATCTCTCACTAATTGAAAACGTCTGGTCAATGGTGACGTCTGTTCAATGGTGGCCGAGCAACTGGCTCGACACAATACGGCAGTCACTGCTCTTGATGAACTGTGGTATCGTGTTGAAGCTGCATGGGCAGCTGTACCTGTACACGTCATCCAAGCTCTGTTGGACTCAATGCCGAGGCGTATCAAGGCCTTTATTACGGCCAGAGGTGGTTGTTGTGGGTACTGATTTCTCAGGATCTATGCACCCAAATTGCATGAAAATCTAATCACATGTCAGTTCTAGTATAATATATTTGTGCAATGAATACCCGTTTATCATCTGCATTTCTTCTTGGTATAGATATCTTAATGGCCAGTAGTGTAATTTGTTACGGGGTAACAGTTTCGATAGAGGCAGTGGTTTTCGAGACAGTCAAAGAGAAAAAAGGGCGTGACCTTTAAACGACCCCCAAATTCCATGCTCACATAGCATCGCTGCCGCAGGCCGGTGTGCTAACAACTGCGCCACCTCACTCGCTTCCCGTCTGCAGTGTCACTGCCTGCTGCAAGCATGAGACACCGCCGGTTGTGACAGCGAGGAAATAGTTTCACTTTCCGTGTCGATGGGAACAGTATATACACCAATCAGTAGTGACTCAAAGTATGCATCGGATCCTCACAGATGGTACAACCCACCTCGAAGTCCTGCGCACATGGGGATGAAGCGTGGATTGCGGCAAGGAAACCATTCGAGAATAACATAATAGCCTTGGAACCATATAAATTAAGTATTTATGTATGCTACACATTTCCACCTAAATCACAGGTTCGATTTCAACCAAACTCGGTAAGCGTTTCACTTATTGTCTGGACAGAGATACTGCTAGGATAAAAAGCATATACCTCTTAAAGGGGCGAGAGTGGCAGTCAAAAAGCAGCCGAAGACGCGTCCATAGCCAGACTACATTCATCTAGCATTTTAGAAAGAGAGCACTTTATGACTTATAACAAACTTGACACATAATTTCAAACCTTCTCTAGACTTTTTCTCGCTGACACCCCACCCCCACAAAGTGATGAAAGGAAAAAAGTTAATCGCCTTCTACATTTTCGCTGCTTCTGTAGCAAAAAGCCGGCCGCGGTGGTCTAGCGGTTCTAGGCGCTCAGTCCGGAACCGCACGACTGCTACGGTCGCAGGTTCGAATCCTGCTTCGGGCATGGATGTGTGTGATGTCCTTAGGTTAGTTAGGTTTAAGTAGTTCTAAGTTGTAGGGGACTAATGACCTCAGATTATAAGTCCAATAGTGCTCAGAGCCATTTGAACCATTTTTTTTTTTTGTAGAAAAACTGCCGCATCACACGTGGCATTCGAATTTATTACTTATTTTCTACTAACTTTATTTGCAACAGATTTCGCAGGCAGTATTCACGAATCCCACTAAATGCACCGGAAAAATTATATTGTCGTATGGAACTTAATTGAGGAGACATAACGACATAATCAATGAGACGCATGAATAACTGCTGCATCATGCGGAACGAATTATCTCTTTACTACTAACTCTATTATGTGGTCTAGGGGTGAAGTTCCGCCTCGAGAACCGAGCGGGAAGGTTGTTAGTTTACCGCCTGACCGCACAGTCGCGCGTGCCTGGACACCTGAGCAGCCTTTCCTCGATCTTGTTTGTGCCTTCGTAAGTGTCACGTCGTTGCTTGGTCCGTGGCGATAGCTGTGTGTGTCCATTAGCAGCGGCTTAGTCGGCTGTAGATGTCCGCCATGGGTTCCAAGTTTGTTCCGAGGAAAGGTACAGACATCTTTAATTTCGATAAATCCACACGTAGTGTGTAGCGTGTTTTTTTTTTCAGATTGATGATTGGCTCTTCTAATTCTACATGGATACTCTGCAAATCCCATTTTAGTGCCTGGCAGAGGGTTCATCGAACCACCTTTACAATTCTCTATTATTCCAATCTCGCAAAGCGCTCGGAAAGAATGAACACTTATGTCTTTCCGCAAGGGCTCTGATTTCACTTATTTTTTCGTGGTAATTGTTCCTCCCTTTGTAGGTCGGTGTTAACAAAACATTTTCACATTCGGAGGGGAAAGTTGGTGATTGGAATTTCGTGAGAAGATTCCGTTGCAACGAAAAACGCCTATCTTTTAATGATGTTCAGCTCAAATCCTGTATCAACTCTGTGACACTCTCTCCCATATTTCGCCGGCCGCTGTGGCCGAGCGGTTCTAGGTTCTTCAGTCCGGAACCGCGATGCTGCTACGGTCGCAGGTTCGAATCTTGCCTTGGGCTTGGATGTGTGTGATGTCCTTAGGTTAGCTAGGTTTAAGTAGTTCTAAGTTTAGGGGACTGATGACCTCAGATGTTAAGTCCCATAGTGCTTAGAGCCATTTGAACCATTTGAATCTCCCATATTTGGCGATAATGCGAAACGTGCTGCCCTTCTTTGAGCTTTTTCGATGTACTCCGTTAGTCCTATCTGGCGAGGATCCCACACCGCGCAGCAATATTCTAAAAGAGGACGGACAATTTAGTGTAGGCAGTCTTCTTAGTAGGTCTGTTACATTTTCTAAGTGTCGTGCCAATAAAATACAGTCTTTGGTTAGCCTTCCCTACAACATTTTCTATGTATACCTTCCAATTTAAGTTGTTCCTAATTGTAATACATAGGTATTTAGTTGAATTTACGGCTTTTAGATTAGACTGATTTATTGTGTAACCGAAGTTTAACGAGTTTCTTTTAGCACTCGTGTGGATGACCTCACACTTTTCGTTAATTAGGGTCAACTGCCATTTTTCGCTCCATTCAGATATCGTTTCTAAATCGTTTTGCAGTTTGTTTTGATTTTATGATGACATTATTAGTCGATAAACAACAACGTCATCTACAAACAACCGAAGACGGCTGCTCAGAATGTCTCCCAAATCGTTTACATAGATAAGGAACAGCAAAGGGCCTATAACACTACCTTGGGGAATGCCACAAATCATTTACTCGATGACCTTCCGTCAGTTACTACGAACTGTGACCGCCCTGACAGGAAATCACAAATCCAGTCACATAACTGAGACGATAATCCATAAGCAAGCAATTTCACTACGAGCCGCTTGTGTGGTACAGTGTCAAAACCCTTCCGGAAATCCAGAAATACGGAATCGATCTGAACTCCCCCGTCAGTAGCACTCAACACTTCATGTGAATAAAGAGCTAGTTGTGTTTCACAGGAACAATGTTTCCTACACCCGCGTTGCCTGTGTGTCAATAGACCGTTTTCTTCGAGGTAATTCATAATGTTCGAACACAATATATGTTCCAAGATCCTGCTGCAAAACGACGTTAACGATATGGGCCTGTAACTTAGCGGGTTACTCTTACTACCTTTCTTGAATATTGGTATGACCTGTGCAACTTTGCAGTCTTTGGGTACGGATCTTTCTTCGAGCGAACAGTTGTATGTGATTGTTAAGTATGAAGCTAATGTATGTGCATACTCCGAAAGGAAGTTGATACAGTTCATGTAACATCTAATCCAGGTCATCAAGTGCATACTGCCTATTTTGATTGTGATATTATTTGTTTCTGTAAAGTTTTTGGGTCCAGTACAAATAGATTGATTTTGCGCCTTGATTCTCAATTTCCCTTTCAGCATCTTGATGGTTCCGTAAGTATGGTGCTTCTTGCTAATGCGGAATGTCCAGTCTCCAGCCGGAAGTTGACGACAGTTTACCTAAGGAGGTGTTGTTCCTTTATGGTGATGTGAGCGGTATATGACGTGTATGCTAGTCCTCTCAACATCAATTTCAATGTTGTAGCGGAATCCGTTCATCGGAGATGGTAGTTAAACGTAACATTCATTCCCATCTACAGGTCTGTGGTTACCACATTCTTATCAGATATAGTGGGGAAGTTCGGACATGGCTTCTACGGAATGAAAGTGGCCACTTCAGACGTAATTAGCGACGGCGGGTATTTGTATTGAGATCCTCATTTGAACACCATAGAAAATTGATATTTGCTGATCTCGTCTATACTGCTCACGAGGTTGGCGCCACGTCTTTCGAAATGGAACAACGGAAGGAAGAGCAGTTTACTGCTCCCGACTTTCCACCTTTACCCTCGCAATACGGTCCTGAAATAGCTGTTGCCAAGCCAGCAGCGCAACATACGAGACGTCTTACGCGGGCTGGTGAGGAGTCGGGTAAGTCTACTCGTTACCCACCCTTCCCTTAAGTCACTTTGTCGGTTGATGTGGTGTTTATAACGATTTGTTTACGTAATGTGTATACATAAACATACAGTTATAAATGTCCCCGTTCGTAGTCGCTAATTATAACAATATGTTTCTTTTGTGCTGCAGCATATAGCTATAATCAGCGGTGGAAATATATTTGCGAACGCCGACCGTGTGCGGCTGTCTCTTGTTGGATCGTCTGATCAGTCGGACGTTGCATTGCAGAGGAGAGTAAATGCCTATTCGAAATGTAATTATTTTTGGATAGCTCAACATGAATTTCCTAGGGGACCGTAGTTTATCAGGCATTTAGCAGTAGAATATTGCGCGGAGAAAATATTTCGCCGCATGCAAATTCCGTCCGATTTCGACGAAAGAATTCGTGACTGTGAACTCTCTATTTGGCAGAAACATATAGAAAATTAAATAACTTCGTGAAGGAGTGAGACATAGATTCTATATTAAATAAATAGTCCATACACCAGTTCCATTTAACTCTGAATTTATGGCAATTAATAGATGAACTTACACTGCAATGAAGGATTTAACATGGGTGCCGTTTTGACTGGCACTTCTCTTCTCGTAATGAAAATAATTCCTTTGACGTTTTCACATACACATCGCACGATAAATCTACTGGTCTGCAGTATTGCACTTTCAGTATTGCACTTTTACTTTACGCTAAAATAATATTATTTTTAACGATAATAATACGGCGGCAATACATGCGCGTCCGACACAAGTTACAAGAGACAAGAGAAAAATGAGTAACTGTTCATCGAGAATATCTCGTACATAAAAAAAATTTAAAAATTGTGTAAAAGTGTTCTTATTCTGTCCGATTTTCGCGCCGCGGTTTTCTGGGCGGGCCACTGCGGTTTCTTATTTTCACCTACTCTTGTTAATGTCGAAGAACCGCCTACGTGTCCGACTGCCGATGCGATATTGTCTTGTAAACGTTCTAAAGGACGTGTCCAACCTCAGCGGTTGGTGGCTCGTAAAAAGTAGAAACAAAGATTTTAGAAGAGGTGATGGGAGGCCCCCCCCCCCCCCCCCCACCCTCCGATTCGTCACTGGATTCGGCGATGGATCTTGACAATCACTGATGTAATTCAGTCGGTTCGTATCTCGAATTACGTTTCTTCTTTTGAACTACGCAGACTTGTACATTTCATTCTTTGAATGTTTCTAGTAGGATGGAATCGGATCTGCAGCTCGCTTTGTTGTGTAAGTTTATGTATGATTTCTGTGTGGATGTCGTATTCCTACAGGAAGTACGATTTACTCACTTTTATCTGCCTGGTTTTTGCACTGTGTTTAATGTGGCTCCTCCCGAATGTTCCACGGGGACTGCCTTCTTTTCTACGGAGAGCATTCGTATTGAAGGGACTGAATTCTCTATAACGGTAGAGAAATTGGATGTACTTTTTTCCCCTGATCTTGATTCTCCTTTATATGCCGTTCGGTATTGGACGCACTTTAGACTGTTCTCGATTTTATATGGAAGAGGTGATTTATTTATTACGGAAAAGTCGACAAAATATTTTGATAGGTGGTGATTTTTAACTGTGTGTTGCGTCCTATAGACCAGTCTCCCAGTTTTAATTTCTGTCGGGAATTGCAATGTTTAGTTCGTTTCTTAAAACTGAAAGCTGTTTGGATCAATAAACATCCGACTTTTGTCAAATATATCTATTTTTTCCTACTTATAGCAGCAAGCTTGGCAATTTTATGTGATAGGATATGTGATAGGGTTTTGGCTGCCGTTGTCATCTCCGCCAGCTTCACTGATCACTGTGCCATGACTGCTACTTTAAATCACACGTGACAGTCGGTGAAATCGTTTCGATCGCCCTGTAACAACAACGACGCTGTACAGTTGTACATATCAGTAAATTTTTTTTCCATCTCATTTTTCGATAAATTAGTGTAATTGATGTTCTGATTCCATTTCTTTTTTGTTTCATGTCATGGTGTTAAGAAAACTGTAAACAAGTTTCAATGTGAATATTAATGTGTATGTCAAATGTCAAGCAATATTGTAATAGAATTGAAATGTAACAAATGTTGAAACGGTTGTAAGATGTTTAAAATTGTAACTGTGCGTCTGGTCCATACGTAAGCAACGTGTTAAGATATGTAGAATCCAAAAACTCGGGTGAATACCCGGCCTGTAAGGGAGCGGTAAAAGGTGGATGGCAGGCGAGCGCGGGAAAATGCATACGGGCACTGCACGGCACTACGGACTCAGCAGTAGCAGTTGGAGTTTGACATTGGTCTGAGCAACCCCTTCTGGAGCGAGGAGGCACTCCTGGAAGACGTAGTTGCACTGAGCCTCGGGTATGCTGTTCCAATACCCACACAGCATGACAAAAGTCCATAGGCGCTAAATGGAAAAGTATTGCTACGCAAAGAAGAATTAAAGTGCCGATACGTCAAGAGCCATAGCTGTGGTTGAGTGTGTGCTCTGTGCCTCGCCATCTCGCCGCTGGCCAACCGCCGTATCGATGTAAGCTGGTTGCAACTTTCAGTACTGTATTCGTATGGACCATAGAGTGAACTGTTCAATAATAACCTAAATTTTACCAGAACTTTTCCCTCATTTAATTATCCTCACAGCTGACCTAGACAGAGTCCTTTCCAAATGTTGTGCAACCCGAGTGTCCCGAAACGAAAAATTAAATTTTGTGTTAATAATAATTACCTGTAGACCTAGTTATGTTAGAATAGTGTTTAAAGAACTGTTTTGTTAATGAACTAGTAAATGAATAACGAAGGTCCTACGAAGTTGAAAGATAACTTTAATATTGATATAGTAATGAAGTTTAATTATTTCGAGACAGATATAAAGGTATTTAAATGAGAAGTAAATGAGATAAAAAGAGTAGTAATCATATACTAGAAATCTTGAAGGTATGATAATTTCAGTAATCAATTTTTTTAATATAGTGATCATAACTGTTTCTGGGTCCCCCCACCTTTTATTCACTTGAATTCTGAAGTGTTCCACATTGGTTTGACCAGCAAAAGTTAAAGTTAATATATAAGTCAAAATTTATCAGTGTTTTATCTTTATCAAAATTGACATTTTGTGTGTGGCTCGAAAGTGCTATTTCTAGGGTAACCTATGCCCGATTTTAATCAGATCAATAGACAGTACGAAGTTTTATAGTATACATTATAGTGTACTGTTATGTATTCATGGTTGTTCCATATCAGTACAGGACGTGAAACTATCAGTTCAATACATTTTCTGGTTATAAAATTATACTATATCACGCAGTGTTACTACGTGTTGTTTTGCATGAATATACACCAATTTGTTCAGGGAAGAAACTCAGTTAATGCCTAATTAGGCTGGCGACCGTATTATTATCCAATTGGTAGCATCTTCAGTCTTGCTTTTGGTCCATCTTGTCGTGTAATTGCATTTTGAACTTACTTGACGGATCATTGTATTTACAGAGTGGGTGTAAGTCTGATTTGCCACCATTCAGGTACACGCGGTCGATATCTATACCAATATCCTTTCTCATAAGGTGAAGCCCGTTCACTTACCATAGAACAGGCATTAAGGAGTATTGTGTGCCCCACGCGCACATTACAGCCCTTGATGTTGAATGTGGCGCAATTGCTTCAAATGGCTGTGAGCACTATGGGACTTAACTGCTGTGGTCATCAGTCCCCTAGAACTTAGAACTACTTAAACCTAACTAACCTAAGGACATCACACACAGCCATGCCCGAGGCAGGATTCGAACCTGCAACCGTAGCGGTCGCACGGTTCCAGACTGTCGCGTCTAGAACCGCTCGGCTACTCCGGCCGTCGTGGCGCACTTGGAGCATCCCTCTATCAATGAGGTGATTCGGCACTGCGGGACCGTAGTCTCCGTGCAACTGCTCGCTGCGCCTCCATTTTGGAATGGTGGGTTCAACTGGTAAATCCGAGGCGGAGACAAACCGTGATACGATTCTGCGCCGATAGAGCGCGGGAATTTCGGAGGATACAAGAATTTTACAACTGTCTCTTATCTGCCCTTCATGAAACTGTCTACAGGCTCTGCTACAGACTGCAGACGCCAGGCGTGTAAAGGCGCAATCGTTGCAGTTGAAGTAGCGTCAAATAAAAGGGTTAAGGAGATGATCCACACCACGTTCCAAGGTAGTGGTTGAATTGACATCTTTATATCATCTCATTCGATATCAGACTCATCGTCGACGTGTATGTGTCACGTCTCTCAAGGCAGAGGATGATGATGTTGTGATAGCTCAAAAGCACTTACTGCATGCTCTACGTAAATTTGATGTTCGGCTGTATGAGGTACCTGTTCATGTCGATACGTCATCCGTTTTGTGTGTTCAGTCACTGGATCATAGACTTAGACTTGCTCATAATGCAGCGTATTAGAAGCTTTCCAAAGTGGTGATGTCTATGATCTTATAGGCAGATCGCCACCTCATAAATCGTCGTGGTTGGATAGTTTGCCTAAAGAATTTTTTGTGCGTTTTTTGCCTTTGTCAGACACAACTTTTACATTGCTTTTGAGCGACTTCCTGAGATGAAGATTTGCGCCAAACTCGTTTAAAATTGGCAAAATTGTGCCAATGAGAGAGGACAAGTTACTGTCTTATCTATTTTTGATAAAGATTTTGTTACATTGTTACGCAACTTGTGCGAAAATGAAGAAAGTTAATGGCATGAGCAGGTGTTGATGGAGCCTTGTAGGGCGCTAAAAGTATGAGGTATTTTTATAGTTCTTGGTTCGTAGAAACGGCATGTTGGAAGTTGAAAGTAAGTTCAAAAATGGTTCAAATGGATCTGAGCACTATGGGACTCAACTGCTGTGGTCATCAGTCCCCTAGAACTTAGAACTACTTAAACCTAACTAACCTAAGGACATCACACACATCCATGCCTGAGGCAGGATTCGAACCTGCGACCGTAGCAGTCGCACGGTTCTGGACTGCGCGCCTAGAACCGCGAGACCACCGCGGCCGGCAAGAAAGTAAGTGGCGGCTAACCCATCCCTCAGTAAATCCTGCCGGACAGGCCCACGGCCGTATAGGGCTGACAGAGCACCCCCTAGTTTAGACAGGTCTCCAGCAGGACAATGCCTGCCACACCTGCATTGGCGCTAGTCGAAAGCATGGGTGGCGGCGAGGGACTGAAGGACGCGTCTGGTTCGGAGGAGAGCGTCTGTAAAGTTTGGAAGGTAGGAGACGAGGCACTGGCAGAAGTAAAGCTGTGAGGACGGGGCGTGAGACATGCTTGGGTAGCTCAGTTGGTAGAGCACTTGCCCGCCAAAGGCAAAGGTCCCGAGTTCGAGTCTCGGTCCGGCACACAGTTTTAATCTGCCAGGAAGTTTCATATCAGCGCACACTCCGCTGCAGAGTGAAAATCTCATTCTGGAAACATCCTCCAGGCTCATTCAGGATAACTTTCATTTTGGCATCCCCTGCCAGGATAACTTTCATTGTGATGTCCCATGCCAGGTCCACTTCCATTGTGGCGATCCGGCCTGGTTCTCAAAAAAAAAAAAAAAAAAAAAAAAAAAAAAAAAAAAAAAAAAAGGTTCAAATGGCTCTGAGCACTACGCGACTAAACTTCTGAGGTCATCAATCGCCTAGAACTTAGAACTAATTAAACCTAACTAACCTAAGGACATCACACACATCCACGCCCGAGGCAGGATTCGAACCAGCCACCGTAGCGGTCGCTCGGCTCCAGACTGTAGCGCCTAGAACCGCACGGCTACTCCGGCCCAGGTTCTCAATCAATCATTTT
Organism: Schistocerca gregaria; assembly: GCF_023897955.1. Taxonomy (NCBI): domain Eukaryota; kingdom Metazoa; phylum Arthropoda; class Insecta; order Orthoptera; family Acrididae; genus Schistocerca; species Schistocerca gregaria. The sequence continues at coordinate 685,525,895 of NC_064923.1, forward strand.
TTTATACAGCCCACAAACAGGACACCTTTCATTTTGGCGTCCCTTGCCGGGGTGACCTTTTATTTTGGCGTCCTCTGCCAGGATATCTTCCACTCATTCGTAAAAGGCCTGGCCAGAGAGTAACTGATAAATTTCTCCCGATTACCTTATTAAATTTTATGCGATTATATTATTGGTGTCTGTTCTTTTGGCATGTCCGAAAGAACTGACACCACTCATTCCTTTAATTAATTCGTCTAGCTGGTCATTGAATCCACCGTTTTCAATGCGGATGCACAAAAGCTTTCGACTCCTTGCAGGATTCTCAGAGCAGCTCTCATGGAGGAAATGGGCAGGAACTGCGGATAGGTGGCGGTCGGTGGGGAGGTGGATTGGCAGTGAGGCGTGCCGAGACAGTCCGTGCAGTTGCCATAACGCTGTGTCCCGGATGGCACAGTGGCTGACGCACCTGCCTAGTAAGCAGGAGATCCCAGGTTCGAATCTCCATCCGGTACACATTTCCAGTAGTCGCCGCTGATTCCGCATAATGTCCCATTGCAACTGACACCAGCAATACCTTCTCTTTCCTTTCCTTTCTCACCACCTCCATCTTCAATTTACATGTAACTATTAAATTGTCATAGTAAGACTGTGGCAAGAGCACACAGTAGTCGACTATTTGCGTTTCTGGGGAAAGTTGTTGCTGACCATGGTCGTACTATTCTAACCCCAGTAGCAGAATGTCGTGGTATCATATCGGTGTCGCTGTTATTTATGTTCCTGGTGCTCTGGTATTCGGGTTTTGACAAGACATTCGAACAGCTCAGCCACAGCTTACTGTTGCAGGTATTGGGAGCCACTGGGTTCATAATTGACGTACACAGGTCTTGCACAATTTGTTTATGGGCGCCCAAGCTTTGGTGGCTGTCAATGGCCAACTGGCACCTCCTATTACCACCAGCAGGGATTTTACTCAGGGAAGTTCGCTTCAAGTGTTATCGTTTGTTCTATCAATCAAGATCCTTCTACGAGGAATCGCCACTCTGTGACAAGGATGGACCCTGTGCCGTGCTCACTCCCAATTATGCGTTTTCGTGAACTTGGCTGTCTAGCTGTGTTTGGCTTCCCGCCCTTGTTGCGCTTACGCCATGGTTCTCCTTCCTTCTACGTATCGCAGCAGCGATGTGTATCGATATTTGCGTCGTGTACCATCTTTGGTTTTGTGCATATAGTTTCCGGCTACGGGGTGTGCGGGCAGTTGGTAAGTTGCTGCGGATCAGGGGAGTTATCTCCGCGCAGTGCAGTGGGCTGGGTCAGCTGGTGGTCCCTGCGCAGTGCCGGAGCGTGTGTGGAGCTGTCCGATCGCTACGAGCTCCGTGGTTCACCGACCCAGGACGTCAAAGTTGAGTAGTGGTTTCAAGTCCCCATAGCACGTCCATTCATGTTGTGTGGTTCGTTTCGCTGGTTCGTTGTTGGGGAGGTTTTCCTGTAAACAACACCGAGTGTTTGTATTGTTGAAATGTAGCCACCATGCGGTGGAATTAATTATATCGGTTGATTACAATGTAATTTCAGGCAGTGTCCATTCCTCACCTGTTGTCGCTGTCCCGTTATGTTCTGTAACTTTGGCAGCTTAATACATATACATATTTGATTGTAGATAATCACGTCCCTAACATTTTGTGCTTGAATTCTCATGTACCGATTGGTGGTAAGCAAATCGTTTCTCGGTCGGTCCATGGCTCTCCTTTGGTTGGGTTCTGATGGATCAAGTGTACTGGGGTCACCACCTGGAGACTCCTGAGTACTGTTGTCTTTACTGGCTTTCTCACCAGTGTTTAATTGTCTGTTTATAATCTATGATAACCAACGATTACAAAAAATTCTTGATTTTACTGTGTTTTATGTAACTAAAGTTTTAATTCCGGCAAGTGGATATTTGCTGAAGGTTATTGCCGTTGTGTTGTCTTTTCTTTTAGTCCAGTTTCAGCTACTTAAAACTTAAGTCTTATGGATATACTTTTTTAAAATTTTGGAAAATTAGTAGTGGGCCATCAGCCTTGGAACCTTGTTCTTAAAATTACCTTTCAAGCTGAAACATTGCAGCCTTCTGCCTTTGAAAGGTTATGGTAATTTATTTTAAATTTTGAAAATTTTATTGTGGGTCTTCAGCCGTTTGTATTGCATCTTGTTTCTGTTTGTCTGTTCACCCTTGCCTTCAGGCTTTCAGCGCAGCTGTGTTATATATATTTTAATTATTTTATTTGTAATTGTAACTGAGTGTTGTCAGTCACTTGAAATTTACCTTGTTGATTTTTAAGATTTCTTGTTTGGAGGCCTTCAGCCGTGAAAGATTGCGAGTTTGAAACTCGTAGTTGTAAAACTTCGGCTATATGCCGCTTTGATTGTAAATGTGTTAATTAAATTACAGTAAATCACAATTTTAAGGTGAAACTGAACCCCAACCTTATTTGGCCCTTTCCACAAACCTAATCACCTGTTCTTCCCAGCGGGTTCAGCGGGAGTTTCAGACACTCTTGGGCGACTCGATCTGTGTGCGAGCATACGCCGATAATGTGATGGTGGTGCTCAGTTCTCCCGCTGAGATTCCCTTGCACTAGTCTACGGTGTATGTCATTCACGTAGTATCTGGTGCCCGCATCAACGAAGGCAAATAGCGATCGATTAAATTACGGGGTTTTGATAATGCTGTCATTTCTTGGGCGTCAGTGCACGATAGATACAAATGTTTGAGAGTCATAATTGACCGTTCTCCATACCAAATTGCTATACCTAATTGGAAGCTGCTTACGGAGAAGGTACAAGGAGCTACCCTGAAACATAAATGGCGTTCCCTTAACTTGCTTATGAAAGTTCGGATTCGGAATACCTACGTATTGTGCAAAGCGTATTACATCGCTCAAGTCTTTCCCCTTCTCGCGATGATGTCTAGGAAACTAAAACACCTTTCTAGTTGTTTTGTTTTTTGTTTTTTTGGAAGTAACCACATTTTTCGGTTACGATTCGAGACAGTTGCGCGTGTCTTTAGGACATTCAAAGGAAAACATCTATGTTATTTGTTCGGCGCACCGTGCTATCTGTTACGGAATCCACACAGTCACGTCTCGATTATTTTACTGTCTGTGTCCGGAAGGTTTTTATCCACCTGTCGATGACGGTCAAGTGAATAACCACTAGTTAGAGGCGACACAACGTGTATTTAAATTTGTTGTCAGTTGTTTGGGGACTGGTATCTACAGATACAGCACCTCACTACCACATTCTAGTTAATGAGCGGGAGATTGCAAAGCGCCGGTTGAACGGGCATCACAGCAAAATTCTTAGAAAACTGTATGTTTCATTTGAGTCTTCCTTTTTTACCAATGAGCTCTTGGTACCACGTGGTACACAATCTGTTATCCACTAATGAACGCCTCTTTCGTACTGGACTTCGTGTCACGGATCACTGTAGTCGCTGACCCTGCATAGATAGTCAACAACATGGATTTACATGTCACGGCTAGAAAGCGATCTGGCACTAGCTTAAAAAGCAATTCGCGTTTCGATCTCTATCCGTTGAGACTGCTTTTTCAGCTGATATCCTATTGCCCTCTGACTCCTCCTACTTTCCGAGGGCGACGGCAGACACTACTGCATAGTAGGTTAGACCACTATGTTCATTACGTTGTAGATAGAGGGGGCGATAGGGACCCACTCAACTTCCACCAATATATGGCCACTGCATATTGGACCTTTTTGCGCCTGACATGGTATCGCGACTTGTTGAACCTTGTATTTCGTCGTCAAGGTATCGGCTGAGTTAACCGGTCCTTGTGATATTCTTGTCAGGGGCTTTTCACGACTATTGTTACCCAGTATACTTTATTTTTGTGGCTCTGTTTCTCTTGGTTTTCTTCTTTGGTTAATAAAAAGACAATAAATAAAATTGTTGCAAGTAACGACTGTAAAAGAATTTTTTCTTTTTTAAGCAGCGAAAGCCATGTAGAATGAATCCCGTCTCTAGTCCGGGCTCGAACGTCGCCACTGCTTCAATTTTGAATAAAAATCATCAGCAATGACGCCCGAAGACACCCGGCTTAAGAAGTCATCCCCATTCTACCAACAGCCTTGTGAAAGAGGGTGGAAGAGCGGACATAGGTCCAGAGCACTCTCGCACCCTTGAAAAGTTAAATGTCCCTAAAAGACGGAAGAATCAGCAATGAACAACAGCATGAGCATGCAGAAGGCAATGAAAACCACTGCATAAGAGACACATAACGTGCATCCACAGGACATATGGCCTGTAATTGAAAATGTGTCATGATGATTTATCCATTGGCAAAAGATTCCAGACTAGTCACTCATTTGGATCTCGGGAAGTGAACTCCTAAGGGGGAGGTGACCACGGGAAAGGACTAAATAACCAACGAAAGGAAAAGATTTTACGAGTAGGGGTATTGAATGCAGAAGTTTGAACGTGGTAGGGAAGCTAGAAAATCTACTAGGGCTCAATTTAGATATAGTGGGCGTCAGTGAAGTGAAATGGAAAAAAATACATATGGATTTCTGATCAGACAGGTACAGGTTACTATTGACAGCAGCAGAAAATGGTATAACGGGAGCAAGATTCTTTATGGATAGGAAGGTAGGAAGAAGAGTGAGCTACTGTGGACCGTTGAGTGACGGAGTTGTTCTCATCAGAATCGACAGCAGACAAACACCGACAACAATGGTTCAGATATACATGCCGACGTCGCAAGCAGAAGGTGAAGAGGGTAATTTAGTACTTAAAATGAGATGAAAATCTGATTGTCATAGGGGATTAGAATGCGGTTGCAGAGGAAGGGGCAGAAGAGAGGATTACGGGAGAATACGGGCTTTGTGTTAAGAATGAGAGAGGAGAAAGACTAATTGAGATACACAATAAATTTCAGCTAGTAACAGCGAATAATCTGTTGAAATAACACTAGAGGAGGAGGTATAATTAAAAAGGGCGGGAGGTGCGTGAAGATTTCAATTAGAATACATCATGGTCAGACAAAGATTCCGAAATAAGATATTGAATTGTAAAGCATACCCAGAGGTAGACGTAGACTCAGACACAATTTGGTAATGATGAAGAGTAGGCCGAAGTTTAAGAGACTAGTCAGGAAGTATCAATGCGCAAAGAAGTGCGATTCGGAAATACTAAGACAGTAACAGGAATTGGAGAGAGAAATGTAGGTACGAGGAAGGTAACTGTGAATAAACTTTTGGTTATAGCAGGAAGTTTCCTGATGCTATAGATATGGCGACAATGAATAGCCCAGTAGGCAGGTTAGCTGAAGAGGAATGAACATCACTAAAAAGGCCAATCACAGAATCTGAAAAGAAAAATGTCGGTACAAAGAATATAGCTTCGAGATAACTATTGGTTACAGAATAAATACTTCAGTTGATCGATGACAGAAGGAAGTACAAAAATGTTCAGCAAAATGCAGGAATACAGAAACACAAGTCGTTTAGGAATGAAATAAATAGAAAATGCAAGGAAGCTAAGCGAAAAAGTTTGCATGAAAAATGTGAAGAAATCGAGAAAGAAATGCTTGACGGATGGACTGACTCTGCTTATAGATAAGTCAAATCAAATAAGTCAGACCACCTTCGGTGACATTAAAAGCAAGGGTGGTAACATTACGAGTGCAATGGGAATTTCACGGTTAAGTGCAGAGAAGAGAGTGGATAGTTGGAAAGAGTACAATGAAGGCTTATGTGAGGGAGAAGACTTGTCTGATAGGAGAGAGATAGGGAATACAGTACTAGAATCAAAATTTAAAAGAGTACCGGAAGACTAAAGATCAAATAAAGTAGGAGGAATAGACAAAATTCCATCAGAATTTCAAAAGCCGCTGGGGTAAGTACCAAAGAAACGACTTTCTCGTTGGAGTATAGATTGCAGAATAATGTTGACAATTAAGCAGATAGGAAGTAGCGAATTAAGAGGTTCTTCACAGAAAGGGCGATCAACGGAATTTTTGTAAAACGTTGACAAGTAGAAAGGATAGGATGATGGGACATCTGTCAAGACAGCATCGAATAACTTCCATGGTACTTGATGGAGCTGTAGACAATAAGAACCTTAGAGGAAGACAGATTTTAGGACGCTTACAGCAAATAATTGGGTATTAGATTGCCAGTGCTCCTCTGAGATGAAAAGTTTACACCGGACGCCGCATAAAACCAGTCAGAAGACTTATGACTCAATAAAAATAGCTCTATTCGTGATAAATTTAGCGGACAGACGTGCAAAATTACATCATCGTACGGCGCATAGTTCAAGAGCTGTCACGTGATAAACATTGAGCTGCGTTGAAACGAAAGCGCATGGTGAAATTCCCACAGATACAGGTAACATGTGAGTAGATCCTCGTAAACCCCTGCATGGATTTCAGCCAAACTTAATACACATATTACTCACTATCTGGAAAGGAATAGTGTGTGGATAAGAAAGTGGAAACTCCTATTGTGATGAGAGTGATTTGGGGAAGAGGGAAGTGGGGACGAAGCTATGGACAGGCAGAGAGAGGAAGGAGATGGGCATGGGCAGGGGGGCGGAGTAGATGTACAGAGAGACGAGTAGGTCGCAATAGAAAAGGAAGAGGAGGACATACACTACTGGCCATTAAAATTGCTACACCAAGAAGATGACGTGCTACAGACGCGAAATTTAACCGACAGGAAGAAGATGCTGTGATATACAAATTATTAGAGCCTTCACACCAGGTTGGTGCCGGTGGCGACACCTACAACCTGCTGACATGAGGAAAGTTTCCAATCGATTTCTCATACAAAAACAGCAGTAGACCGGCGTTGCCTGGTGAAACGTTGTTGTGATGCATTGTGTAAGGTGGAGAAATGCCTACCATCACGTTTCCGACTTTGATAAAGGTCGGATTGTAGCCTATCGCGATTGCGGATTATCGTATAGCGACATTACTGCTCGCGTTGGTCGAGATCCAACGACTGTTAGCAGAATATGGAATCGATGGGTTCAGGAGGGTAATACGGAACGCCGTGCTGGATCCCAACGGCCTCGTATCACTACCAGTCGAGATGACACGCATCTTATCCGCATGGCTGTAACGGATCGTGCAGCCACGTCTCGATCCCTGAGTCAACAGGTGGGGACGTTCGCAAGACAAGAACCATCTGCACGAACAGTTCGGCGACGTTTGCAGCAGCTTGGACTAGCAGTTCGGAGACCATAGCTGCGGTTACTCCTGACGCTGCATCACAGACAGGATCGCCTGCGATGGTGTACTCAACGACGAACATGGATGCACGAGCGGCAAAACGTCATTTTTTCGGGTGATTTCAGGTTCTGTTTACAGCACCATGATGGTCACATTCGTGTTTGGCGACATTGCAGCGAACGAACATTGGAAGCGTGTATTCGTCATACCATCACCATGCGTGATGGTATGGGGTGCCATTGGTTACACGACTCGGTCACCTCTTGTTCTCACTGACTGCACTTTGAACAGTGGACGTTACATTTCAGATGTGTTACCATCCATGGCTCTATCCTTCATTCGATCCCTGCGAAGCGCTACGTTTCAGCAGAATAATGCACGACCGCATGTTGCAGGTCTTGTACGGGCCTTTCTGGACACAGAAAATGTTAGACTGCTGTCCTAACCAGCACATTCTCCAAATCTTTCACCAATTGAAAACGTCTGGTCGATGGTGGCCGAGTAATTGGCTCGTCACAATATGCCAGTCACTACTCTTGATGAACTGTGGTATCGTGTTGAAGCTGCATGGGCAGGTGTACCTGTACACGCCATCCAAGCTCTGTTTGACAGAATGCCCAGGCGTATCAAGGCCGTTAGTATGGCCAGGGGTGGTTGTTCTGGGTACTGATTTCTCAGGATTTATGCACCCAAATATCTTGAAAATGTAACCAGATGTCAGTTCTATTGTAATATATTTGTTCAATGAATAACCGTTTATCATCTGCATTTGTTCTTGGTGTACCAATTTAAAGGCTAGTAGTGTAGAAAGTAAAATGAAGAGATTGAGAGAGGGAGGAACAGATGGACAAAAAGGGAGGAGGAGACAGAGTTAGAGGGTGTAGTAGAAAATGGACAGAGTGGGAGGAGCAGATGGACAGAGAATGAAAAGGAGGTGATGGGCAGAGAGGGATGGGTGGTGGATTGGTGTGCAAAGTGATGGGGGGAGGATAAGATGGACAGAAGTGAGGTAAAATGGTGGTGGAGTGAGAAGGGGGGGGGGGGGGAGGGCAGAGAGGAAGGAGGAAGTAGACTAATGGAAGATTGAAACAGTCACTTTCCAGATCAATGCCTGGTACTCAGCTAGTACTTTAATAAGTGTGCAGTTTAATGCCACAAAAGTTACGTTTTCCTGTGTTACGCACTCCATCAGCACAATAGAAAGTAAAACGCTTAACTGAAATGACGATTAATAAAAAAATCTCCCCAATTCGAGGGTATTTAATGCGAGTAGCGGAGAGTGCGTATTGCCAGATACCCGGTGCGGGCGCGGCGCCATTCGCGCGACAGCGGCTGTGCGGCCGCAATTTTCCGGGCCGCTGGCGGCTAACAGGGGGCGGAGGAGCGTGTCGCGCGGTGCGGTCGCGGCCGCAGCGCGCTAAACAAGTGCCGGCGTGCACAGTGCGTGCAGCCCGGCTGGCGGCAGCTGCGGAACACCCACCTGTCCGGCGCGCCGGCCGGAAAATTCGCTGCCAGACAGCGCCTGCAAACAAAGAACTCTGCCGCGTGCGCGACTCCCGCCGGCAAAGAGAAACGGATGTGCTATACAAATTTGGCAAATAAGCAAACGACAAAAAATTTGTCGCTCCATTCCCGTCCCCCACAGGAGACGTCGGGCTAAGTGTGCAATTATGAAAGCGGGTGCGTGGCGTGTTCTGCGCCGATAGAGACAGAGAATACTTCGTGGCACTGCCAGAATGCTCTCTGTTTCTGACACAATTCACTCCACTCGACGTCTTCCCTGGAAACAGGCAACGCTGTGGTTCGTGCCACATTGGGCCACTGTTTCTATGTCGTATTCTTCCTTCTTTTATTTTTTCAGCCGTCAGTCTTCTGATTGGTTTGAAGCGGCCCTAGATGAAATCCCCTTCTGTGCCAGCTCAGAGTAGCAGTTGCAACCTGTGGTGTGCGTACTGTAAGAAAAAATGGTTCAAATGGCTCTGAGCGCTATGGGACTTAACATCTGTGGTCATCAGTCTCCTAGAACGTAGAACTACTTAAACCTAACTAACCTAAGGACATCACACACATCCATGCCCGAGGCAGGATTCGAACCTGTGACAGAAACCGTCACGCGGTTCCAGACTGAAGCGCCTAGAACCGCACGGCCACACCGGCCCGCATACTATAACACCTTCGGTACACACACCATCAGATTATTTGACTTCTAACGAAGTAGGCGAGTGTCAGCTATATGTCTCGTGGTCTTACCGTGGTGTGTTTATCTTCTGCCGTTAGGTCAGACAATAGAAATGCCACTTGCACGCTTAGAGTAGCAGATTGACGGTGACCAACTTTAAACAGAACTTGACTAATTTTCACACACATTTATTAAAATAATAAAAAGCATAGATATTACGTAACTTGATTTTGGATGCTGTTTACAATTGACAATCTGAAGTTCCTTTGGTCTTGGTACGTTAATCTTATTCTCACATATCTCTGATACTTGACTATATAGAAAGAGAATTTAAATAAAAAGAAATCAGTTTATATTTGTACATTTATTTTAACATTGATCACGGTTCCGTTAAAATTTCGGCATATTAAACTTCATTCTTAACTAAACTGGTGCCTTATTTAGGATTGTGAAAATGTGAGTTTGTAATCTTACGGAACACATCAAATATGGAGCCAAGATTGGGAGACTGCACACAAAACTGCATTCATAAAGTAACACACGAAGAACGTTGAAACATACGCAAGAGGAAATTAACCACAACCAGCCGATTCAATTTTCACCCAAAGAAGTTACGGTCATACCACAGTCCTGTCCATCATGAAATTACCACACACTGGTATACTAAATTCGTACTAATTGTCTGTGAAATCTTCTGGAAAAGAATAGCTGAGAGCTACTTTGATGATTAAACCACATGCTTCACGTAGTCAACTTGCTTTACACAAAGAGTGTAACTCCACAATAATTTTGATAATTTAAAATAAATTACATCGAAACGCAATGTACAAAAGAAATACCTCGAACTGGTTATTATCATCATACTATTAACCTGATGTGTCAAACAATTATATAAGTATGTGGTACTGATCTCACAAAGTACGCCCCACGTGAGTTGAACATAAAGAAAAGTTGCTATATTGAAAAATATTGTCAAGATAAGACATTATAATCTTACGCACATTCGCATTTAAGATTGATGATATTAGTTAGAGTTACGGATCGTCAACACGTGGTTCCACTTTGCTCACAAAGTAGTAACAAAGCAACTACTGGAAGATATTCTGAACTTTACACTCGAATTACACTGTGTTGCAATTTAAGATAACATAAGATATTTTAGATCTAAACCTGAAACAAAGGTGAATAAATTTTCAGTTAGGCTGAACTTAAGATATCCATTGTCCTACGGACTTAGCAGAGACGCACTTAGCCGGAGATCTTACCACTTCAGACGCACACTGCGGACCGACTGACATGGGCCCCTACCAAGGGTGCCTCACAGATACAATCGGAAGTGATCAGAGAGGCAGCTTCCTATACCAACATGACAAGGGACGGACAGAACCATACCAAGAATAGAAACCTCTTTGCTTTTAGAAAGCATAGCTACCTGTTCCGACATTGGTCCTACTGTTATCTAGCAGACAGGCTTGTCTGCAACCATCAAGCATGCAACTAGCAAGACGTTTGCTTATTCATCCTTTCACACAGAAGGGAAGGGGGATGACAATATCCTATCATATACACTATATAAAAGAAAGCGAATGGAGGTTCCATATGAGACTGTGTGAAATGAATTACATATAAAATGTGTTTTAAAGTGTAGTAGTGTGACAGATCGTTCTTGTTTATGTTTAAAAGTCACACGTTCCACTGCTCAGTCTCCTCTCAGATAGAGTCAGAAACACCACAGTAAATTTAGAAGTGGAATGTATGCCGTAAATGACAACAGATTTAAGAAATTAAAGTGAAAGGAATCCAACAGAGACCTTTCACGTACATCCTCAATTATTTGCTGGATGTGTTCCAATCTCTGTCTTCCTCTACAGCTTTTACCCTTTACATCTCCCTCAAGTACTGAAAGCGTACTGTCATATCGCTGGGTTAGTTGTGGAGTATCTTTGAGGGCAGCCGCGTCTGTAGAGAGACGAGCGCGGGACACGGAACTGTTATGTTGTGTTGTGTGTAGCTCTGCATGTGAGAGGCATTGTCAGTATGGAAGTTGAAGTGTTGTTACAAGTGCTATTACAGTAAAGTGATGAAATAAGTAAATGATTCAGAGGAAAGTGCGTCAAGAAGCAATGTAAAAATGAGCAGTGCAGCTGATAACGTGATTGTGTATCCTCTCGTTGCGTGTCGTACCGTACTGTATCAATCATCCGCGCCGTGTTCGGGCTCTTAGAATGAACTGATGTGAATCAGCAAAAATTAGTTACCATAAAAGAGTGCAGTCAAGTGCCAGTGTCTTGTAGCGAGCGTGAGGACGTGCGTTCGATCATCGCGTTTCCGCATCAGCAACAATCAGCCGCGCTGCAACGGTTGCGCGCGAGCTTGTACAAGTGAGAACTGAGAACTGAAAAATTAACTCTATGAACAGTGTTAATCATTACTAGTGTCAAGGAGGACTGGTACCAAATATCTGTGTATGCGTGACGAGCGTAATAATTTTCGTTCGATCATTCGGCTTCCGCTTCATCAACAATCACCCGCGTCGTGTCGGTTACGCGTACGCTCGTTCAAGTGATATTGTGGACAGATAACCATCAAGATTGTTAATTGGGATAAACAGTGCAACCTGTAGTTTCCATATCGTCTCAGAATATAGATGTTCATACCAGACATAGGACAGTGTTGTGTTTTAACGTTGAGTGGCTCCCCTAAACCCACTCAGTCAAGCCAACAGAAGTGTTTACCAGAACAGTACGACCGCCGCGGGGTTACCAGGTACGTGGTGTGGACAGGGCGCACGGTAGTTTAAAGGTACCACCACACCCATTAGTTCCCCCGGGCGTGTTACAGTACCATTCAAGTTTTTCGGTGAGATCTTAATAGGAGTCCTACAATTCTGTCCCTTCTTCCCGTCAGTGTTTCCCACATATTCCTTCCCTCTCCGATTCTGCGTCGAACCTCCTCATTCCTTACCTTATCAGACCAACCAATTTTCAACAGACTTTTGTAGCACCGCATCTTAAATGCTTTATCAGAAATTTTTTCCTAAAATTAAGGCCCATGTTTGATATCAGTAGATCTTTCTTGGCCAGGAATGCCGTTTTTGCCGCTGGTAGTCTGCTTTTTATGTCCTCCTTCCTCCGTCCGTTTCGCTGCCTAGGTAGCGAATTCCTTAAGTTAATCTACATCATGATGATCAGTCTTGATAACAAGTTTCTCGCTGTTCTCATGCCTGCTACTTCTCATTACTTTCATCTCTTTACGATTTATTCACAGTCCATTCAGTAGATACTGTAATTCTTCTTCACTTTCACTGAGTATAATAATAACATCAGCGAATCTTATTGCAGATATCCTTTCACCTTGAATTTCACTCTCGTACATTTCTTTTATTTCGGTCATTGCTTCTTCGATGTACAGATTGAACAGTAGTGGTAGAAGACTCTGCTACGGTCGCAGGTTCGAATCCTGCCTCGGGCATGGATGTGTGTGATGTCCTTAGGTTAGTTAGGTTTAAGTAGTTCTAAGTTCTAGGGGACTAATGACCACAGCAGTTGAGTCCCATAGTGCTCAGAGCCATTTGAACCATTTTTTTGGTAGAAGACTACATCCCTGTCTTACTCCCTTTTTAATCACTTCATTCTAGGTCTTCCCGTCTAATTATTACCTTTTGGCTCATGTACATATTGTGTATTACCCGCGTTTTCCTACAGCTTACCTCTAATTTCCTTAGAATTTCGAACCTATTACACTTGGCTTGCTACCATTATCAACAGCGTCGTCGGAACTGCCTCTCTGGTGCCATTACCTTCCGTGCACCCAAAGTGATCAACATCTAACAGATCCTTAATTTCTTTTCCATCCTTCTACACATTATTCTTCTCGACATCTTGGATGCATGAGCTATTACGCTGATTGTGGGATAATTCTCACATTTATCAGCTCCTGCAATCTTCAAAACCGTGTGTATGATTTATTTCCGAAAGTCAGATGGTGTATCACCAGACTTATAAATTCTACACTCCTACGTGAAAGTCATTTTTTTGGAATTTCTCCCAGTGATTTTTGAAATTCTGATGGAATTTTGCCCACTCCTTCTGCCTTATTTGATCTTAAGTCTTCCAGTGCTCTTTTAAATTCTAATTCTAGTACTGGAGCCCCTATTCTCCCCTATCGACTCTCATTTATTCTTGTATCATCTCAGACAAGTCTTCTCCCTCATGTAGGGGTTCACTTTGCTCTTTCCACCTATCCACTCTCCCCTCTGACTTAAACAGTGGAAGTCCCGTTAACAGTCTCAGAGAACTTCAAGCGTACTTCCGTAACCCACTTCTTTGCGTATTGATTCTTGCTGACTAGTCTCTTAAACTTAGCGTTACTTTTCGTCACTACTAAATTGTGACATGAGTCTATATCTTTTCCTGCGTTCTCCTTACAATCCAGTATTTGATTTCAGAATCCCTGCCTGACCATGATGCAATCTAACTGAAATTTTTCTATATCTTCCGGCCTTTTCCGAATATTCCTCCTCTTGTGGTTCTTGAACAGAGTATTCGCTATTACTACCTGATATTTATTGTAGAGCTCCATTAGTCTCTCTCCTCTCTCATTCCTAACATCAAGTCCAAGTTCTCCCGTAACCCTTTCTTCTACTCTTTCCCCTACGACCGAATTTCAGTGCTCCATGACTATTAGATTGTCATCTCCCTTTATGAACTGCAGTATCCCTTCAATACCCTCTCATACTTTCTCTGTCTCTTTATCTTCAGCTTGCGACGACGACATGTTTACCTGAACTATGGCTGTCAGTGTTGGTTTGCAGTCGATTCCGATGAGAACATCCCTATCACTGAACTATTCAGAGTAACAAACTCTGTGCTCCAACTTCCTATTCATAACGAATGCTACTCCTGTTATGTCATTTTTTGCTGCTCTTAATATTACGCTATACTTATCTGACCAAATATCCTCTTCGGCTTTCCATTCCACTTCGCTGACCCGCAGTATATCTACACTCATGCTCATAAATTAAGGATAATGCTGATACATGGTAAAACAACGCTCTGGTGGGCGGTTTGCGGGTTTAAATCAACTCGGGGTATGACTATGCGGTCGTCGCATCGTGGCGCTGGCAGCAGTCTACATACGCAGAGGTATGTTTCTGCATATCAGAGCACGGTGCAGCGAGCAAGTGTGAGTGTGCAGGCGTTTTCAGACGTGCTAATGGTGACTGTTGAAAATGGCTCAAAGAACACATACTGATGACGTTATGAGGGGTAGAATACCAGGGCGACCGGAGGCTGGTCAAACACAGCAGGTCGTAGTATGCGCCCTCCGTGTGCCACAAAGTGTCATCTCACGATTATGGCAACGTTTCCAGCAGACAGGAAACGCGTTCAGGCGTTACAGTACGGGACGTCCACAGTGTAAAACACCACAAGAAGAGCGATATCTCACCATCAGTGTCCGCAGACGGCTACGGTGTACTGCAGGTGGCCTTGCTCGGGACCTTACCGGAGTCACTGGAACAGTTGTCTCCAGGCACACGACTGAGCAGACATGGTTTATTCGCCCGGAGACGTGCACGGTGCATTCCACTGACCTCTGGTCACAGGAGAGCCTGTGAAGCCTGGTGTCAAGAACACAGTACATAGTAATTGGAACAGTGGTCCCAGGTTATGTTCACGGGCGAGTCCAGGTACAGTGTGAACAGTTGTCTCCAGACACACAGTCTACAGACGACTGAACAGACATGGTTTATTCGCCCGGAGACGTGCAAGGTGCATTCCACTGACCTCTGGTCACAGGAGAGCCCGTGAAGTCTGCTGTCAAGAATACAGTACATAGTAATGGGAACAGTGGTCCCAGGTTATGTTCACGGACGAGGCCAGATGTAGTCTGAAGAGTGATTCTTGCCGGGTGTTCATCCGGTGTGAACCAGGAACCAGATACCAACCCCTTAATGTCCTTCGAAGGGACCTGTATGGAGGTCGTGTTTTTATGGTTTGGGGCGGGATTATGATTGGTGCACTTACACACCTGCACATCTTTTACTGAGGAACTGTAACAGGTCAGGTGTATCATGACGCCTTTTTGCACCAGCATGTCCGCCTTTTCAGGGGTGCAATGGGTCCCACCTTCCTCCTGATGGATGATAACGCACGGCCCTACCGAGCTGCCATCGTGGAGGAGTACCTTGAAACAGAAGATATCAGGCGAATGGAGTGGCCTGCCTGTTCTACAGACCTAAACCCCATCGAGTACGTCCGAGATGCTCTCGGTCGACGTATCGGTGCACGTCTTCAAACAGCAACGACACTTCAGGAGCTCCGACAGGCACTGGTGCAAGAATAGGAGGCTATACCCCAGCAGCTACTCAAACACCTGACCCAGAGTATGCCAAGCCGTTGTGGGGCCTGTGTACGGTGATCATATCCCATACTGATGTCGGGTTACATGCGCAGGAAACAGAGGTGTTTTGTAGCACATGTGTTTCGGGACGGTTTTCTGAACTTATCACCAATACCGTGACTTAGAGATTTGTGTCGTGTGTGTTCCCTATGTGCCTATGCTCGTATTAACGCCAGTTTTGTGTAATGTCACGTTGTGTGCTTAGTTTATGAGCATGAGTGTAGATAAAGCCTTTGCATTTTCATTTTCGGATTTTGTAACTTCACTACCACATTCAAACTTCTGACGTTCCACGTCCCTCCTCATAGAACATTATCCTTTCGTAAGCTATTCAAACTTTTTCTCATTGTCACCTCCCAGTGACCCGTAAGGGTGACAACTTACATGCCCGGAAGACTATCGCAAACCATACTTAATTCAGTACCTTTTTTGGTTGACTTATCGGGGCATAATAATCACTATAGATTTAGATACAGGATTACGATGAGGGTGGTAGCTGGCTGGGGATTGTGTAATTCTGATTAAATGCTTTCTTTTATTTATAGAAATTTACACTTTCTTTTATTTATAACAATTTACACTGCCAGAGCCCACGTGTAATTAAACCAGGCAGACATTTAGGTCAATGTACAGGTCAATTAACTTAAAATGAAACAGTAACTAAAAAAAATACTCGCTCCCCGAAGCTTCAAAGTGGACCCTAAGAATATACAGTAGTACTTAAGATATATGTACATACCATTCATAAGATATATAGTTTCTGCCTGAAGAAGCTATCGTTACTAGTAGCAAAGAAAATAATACTACACAAAAACTTAGTGTAGCAGAATATACAACCATACCTAACTACAATCAGAAGCATAACCATACGCCAGGCAGGACACACGTATTAACCACACAATCCACGCTAATATAAGAAGCTAAGATGCAATGAAGCATAAACTGGTGATAAAATTACAAACATTATCTCTGTGAAACAACTGGACTACATCTCGACCTTTTCATGAATTTTTGATTCTCTTACAAATGTAATAAAGATCTCGGCTTGACCATGGAATAGCTTTCTGGGGTAACTCATCACTTAGAAACTAAGTATTGACTGCATAAAAGCTAGCAGTAAGAATAATATGTGGTGTTCCCCCACAGACGTCAGGAGGGTACCTCTTCAAGTAGCTAGTCATTTTAACTGCGCCGTCGCAATACATATATTCGCTAAAGAAATTTATCATACATAATCCATCACAATGTCATGAGAACAGCGATGTCCATACTTTCGCCGTCACAATACATATATTCGGCAATGAAATTCATCATAAATAATCATTCACAATTTGATAAGAACAGTGATGTCCATACTTATAACAAGTTGTCCATACCTATAACAGACTGTTGGAGCTGTCAGTGGCTGGCAAAAGAGTTCAATGTACAGCAACAAAAACTTTTAACCATTTTCCCAATTACACAATATGTGTGACGGGTAGCAAAACCAGTTTTAAGTACAACTTAGAATCATTTCTCTACTCTATTCCATTGACGAATTTCTATAAAAACTGGTAACCAGAAAAAGAGGAAAATCTTGTTTTTAAATACAGTAGAATAAGAAGAACTAAAAAAAAGTTTTCATTAACGTTAACACCACACACATGCACTATAAACTAACTCATTCCACATCATTTCGATAAAATAATTGTTCAAATTATCTGTGGAACATGTAACTAACTGACTAACTAACTAGCACACATGCAGTTGTGGGCTCACTCGACGACAAAAAATGGTTCAAATGGCTGTGAGCACTATGGGGCTTAACATCTGAGGTCATCAGTCCCCTAGAACTTAGAACTACTTAAACCTAACTATCCCAAGGACATCACACAACACCCAGTTACCACGAGGCAGAGAAAATCCCTGACCCCGCCGGGAATCGACCCTGCGAACCCGGGCGCGGGAAGCGAAAACGCTACCGCATGACCACGAGGTGCGGACACACTCGACGACACAAGTCACTCTTATGCTGCCCCTTAGAATCCTCGTAACGGAAACTCTCTTCTGCATCTCATGCCTGGCTCCCTACATGTGTATCTAGTGGACGTACGAGGAAACACCGTCTACTGCTACAGGTAAAAGATGTATTCGTGACGAAAGTCCACACCGCTTATCACTGCTCTGCTCCCTCTACTGGTCTCTGCAGCACGCACCTATACTACTGCAGTACGCTACGCCACTGTAGGAGATCTGGCTCTGGCTTAGGTTGCTGCCGCATTCAGACATACAGTCAGCCTGTCAAACAACGTCGCACGAGCGCAGCGTCATCAGTGGAGCTGCCTCCGCCAAATGACGTGACCAAATCCACTGGCGAAACCAGAGCAGTTGACCAGGACTGGCACAACCATGGTGCAAGCAGTAATACAAGAAAACAGTAAACTGCACTCATGCTCATAAATTAAGGATAATGCTTTTACATGGTGAAACAACGCTCCTGTGGGCGGTTTGCGGGTATAAATCACCTTGGGGTATGACCATGAGGTGCATTTGATATGCGGTCGTCGCACGGTGGCGCTGGCAGCAGTCCACATACGCAGAGGTGTGTTGGCGTATGTCAGAGTACAGTGCAGCGAGTAAGTGTGCAGACGTTTTCAGACATGCTAATGGTGACTGTGTGTTGAAAATGGCTCAATGAACACATATTGATGTCGTTATAAGTGGTAGAATACTAGGGCGACTGGAGGCTGGTCAAACACAGCAGGTCGTAGCACAGGCCCCCTGTGTGCCACAAAGTGTGATTGTCAAGACTATGGCTACAATTCTAGCAGACAGGAAACGTGTCCAGGCTCTACAGTAGGGGACTTCCACAGAGTAAAACACCAAAAGAAGACCGATATCTCACCATCAGTGAGCGCAAACGGCCACGGAGTACTGCAGGTACCCTTGCTCGGGACCTTACAGCAGCCATTGGAACAGTTGTCTCCAGACACACAGTCTACAGACGACTGAACAGAGATGGTTTATTCGCCTGGAGACCTGCAAGGTGCATTATAGTGACCCCTTGTCACAGGAAAGCCCGTAAAGCCTGGTGTCAAGAACACAGTACAAGGTCATTAGAACAGTGGTCCCAGGTTATGTTGACGGACGAGTCCAGGTATAGTCTGAACAGTGATTCTCGCCGGGTTTTCATCTGGCGTGAACCAGGACCCAGATACCAACCCTTAATGTCCTTGAAAGGGACCTGTATCGAGGTCGTGTTTTGATGGTGTGGGATGGGATTTGATTGGTGCACGTACACAACTGCATATCTTTGACAGAGGAACTGTAACAGGTCACGTGTATCGGGACGTCATTTTGCACCAGTATGATCGAATTTCAGGGGTGCGGGGGTCCCACCTTCCTCCTGATGGATGATAACGCTCGGCCCCACTGAGCTGCCAACATGGAGGAGTACCTTGAAACAGGAGATATCAGGCGAACGGAGTGGCCTGCCTGTTCTCGAGACCTAAGCCCCATCGAGCACGTCTGGGATGCTCTCAGTCGACGTATCGAAGCACGTGTTCAAACCCCTACGATACTTCAGGAGCTCTGACAGGCTCTGGTGCAAGATTGGGAGGCTATACCCCAGCAGCTGCTCGACCATCTGATCCAGAGTATGCCAACCTGTTGTGCGGCCTGTGTGCTTGTTCACGGTGATCTTATCCCATATTGATGTCGAGGTACATGCGCAGGAAACAGTCGCGTTTTGTAGCACATGTGTTTCGGGACGGTTTTCTCAACTTATCACGAATACCGTGGATTTACAGATCTGTGTCGTTAGTGTTCCCTATGTGCCTATGCTATTAGCGCCAGTTTTATGTATGTCACGTTGTGTGCCACCACGTTCTGCAATTATCCTTAATTTATGAGCATGGTTGTAGCATGAAAAACATCGCTAAATCTTCTATGTGCACTCTGAAGTGCTTAGCAGTGTTCCAGTAAGAAGATGTGACATATTCTGTTGAATGTGTTACCTTGTAACTAATAACATCGTCAGAGCAGCTGCTCGTCCAGAATGGGAGGAAGGGGAAGCATTAAAGCGCTAAGACACGCAGGATAGTGTTCAGTAAGCTTTATATCAAGTTGTCAAGTTTGGTACATGAACCTACCGTTGTTAACAACGTAACAAGTCACCGTTGGGGTTCTGTTTAGTGTGCCCCTCGAGTTACAAAATATGTTCGTGCTGGTCGCTGTAACCACACATCTGTCATGCTGTTAGGACCTCAGGTACGGTATCTGCTGGGAAGCCATTGTTCATTATTAGCCTGGCTCTTGTATGCCAAGGCATGGAGTTCTTGGGCGTCCGACACTAGCTCTCACCAAGCACTGTGTCTGACATCTCCAACCACCGGCCAACGCTGTCACCTCCAACCAATGTATTAATACTCGGCTTCGCCAGCTACGCCTATACTAAGCCGCCATGCTGCTACCAAGACAAAAAACCTTAGGAAGGCCCCGATTTACATAAACTGTTCCGTGTCTGACTCTACCCGAGGGACGTGGCTGCACACCAGTCTTCGGCAATGCATTTTGGAAATCGTTAATAAATAAATAAAGTCTTGCTGAATGGTTCCTGTGCTCTACTTCTGCTGTTGTTGCCCCCCTCCCCCCCCCCCCCCCCCCCACCAAATCCCACTTTCTGTAGCACTCACAGAACGACCACACCACTACAGACAGAATCCGTGGAATGACGCTTCTGGCTGGAGCTTTACATAGTACACTGTCCCCTGGCGCTGTGCGTCGCTCCAACACCCAGCTCCTTATGTGCACATCACTGTAATACAGTGAAAAACTGACTGTAACCACGGTAACAGCCCAATTTGGTGAGTTCACACAAGTTTCTTCAGCTATGCCATATTGAGCTGCAGCCATTGATTGACGATTACATGCCACAGAGATACAAAACTGTGGGGAAACTGATAGCTACGTTTCACCTGCTGGCTCAATATTTCCAGACATTTTCCATGGGATTAAAATCGGGTGGTTCACCGGGCTACTCGATGTATCATAGGGTGCCTGAGAGTTCAGCAATGTATGTATGCAAACCTGTGAAAGCGGTTGGAGTCATCCTGAAAGTGTCCACGACGTAATCACGAAGAGGGAGATAGAAGAAATGGCAGAACTTTTAAAGAAAGATCACGCTTCATGTCACGGTAACCCGAATGAATGAGTACAACTTATGATACGAAAAACACCCGCAAGACATGAGATAACCACCTCCGTCTTTAACCACGCCCTTCGCACACAGTCTAGCATAAACGCGTCTTTGGCCTGCCTGAGCTCTCAAAGCCTTGAATTAGTTAAAAATATACAAAACAGCGCCTCGTGGACATACATTACAGGCATCTAGTCAGCTGATGGTCGGTTTCTGTATTGTCTAGGTCTTTAAATACGTGCAGAGTTATGAGTGCTGTTAGTAAAGGACTTCTGTGAGGCATCTGACTCCGAATGTCCATTGCATGTAGTTCCCTATGTAATGTTCGTTGGGAAAGCGGTTGAGGTGAACCTGCATTCACTGATAGCAGCGATTACTGTCAGATTTGAAATGGATTACCATTGACAATGCTTGACAGTTGTCTCGGCTCCGTGTCGGTTAGGATACTTTTAATACTACTGTTCATATATTGCGCTACATGGGTGCAGGTCGTTCAGTATTCGTAGTAGACACCCCTGCTTCTATCTATTCTTTCGAGAACAGTTACTATCTTCATATATAGTTAAAAGATACCCAGCCATTGACCTTCGTCTGTGCGAACTATTATGGGAAACGTCACGTTAGCGGGCACGAGTAATGAGTGGACGGGCAAATATCTATTAGGTACATTCAATATGTAGACTGTGGACAGTTGGGAATGTGAGTCTCACGGGTTGCGTGCAAGGGATAAGTCCCTGCGGTCAGGCTATTCACCTGTGTCCTCGGTAGCTCAGATGGATAGAGCATCTGCCATGTAAGCAGGAGATCCCATGTTCGAGTCCCGGCCGGGGCACACATTTTCAAGTGTGCCCATCGAAGGTATATCAACAACACCTGTCGGCAGCTGGGGCTTTCAAATAATTATCATTTAAGAAAAAAGTGTCACTTGCTATGTTGTTGTTGTTGTGGTTTTCAGCCCTGTGACTGGTTTGATGCAGCTCTCCATGCTACTCTATCCTGTGCAAGCTTCTTCATCTCCCAGTACTTACTGCAACCTACCTCCCTCTGAATCTTCTTAGTGCATTCATCACTTGGCCTCCCTCTACGATTATTACCCCCCCCCTCCCCCCCCCACACGCTGCCCTCCAATGCTAAATTTGTGTTCCCTTGGTGCCTCAGAATATGTCCTACCAACCGGTCCCTTCTTATTGTCAAGTTGTGCCACAAACTCCTCTTCTCCCCAATTCTATTCAATACCTCCTCATTAGTTATGTGAACTACCCATCTAACCTTTAGCATTTTTCTGTAGCACCACATTTCGAAAGGTTCTATTCTCTTCTTCTCCAAACCATTTATCGTCTATGTTTCACTTCCATACATGGCTACACTCCATACAGATACTTTGAGAAACGAGTACCTGACACTTAAATCTATACTCGACGTTAACAAATTTCTCTTCTTCAGAAACGCTTTCCTCGCCATTGCCAGTCTACATTTTATATCTCACACAGTCTGGCTTTAGCTGTCGCCGCGGTCGCACGCTCCTCAAGTTTGGTCTGTGAACGTTCAGTGTTTACGCCAGTGTTTTCGTATTTCGTGATTGTTCATTGGCGTTTTGCACGTGAATTAAGTGTTATAAATTGAGATATTGGTCTTCGTTGGTGTCGTCTTTCTACGTAGTGCCGTTAGGATTTGTCAGAAATTTCTTCGCTGCAGAACACCATGGCAAACTCCGTGAGAAAAAACACCGTGATTTTCACCTTTGACAAGTACACCCGTCGACTACAGCCCTCTGCACTTGAAACACACGACTGGATTACCGAGGTAATTGGCCTTCATTCTGAATCTGTTCATACCATGCAGCTAGACTCTGATGAATACTGCATTTTTGTAAAGCTTAACGATCCCGTGGGTGTAGACTGCTTTCTGGAAAAATTTCGTTATCAAACGGAATTTATACTCCGCGATGGTACTCAAAGTACTGTAAAACTCAGGAATTCCGAGTCTGTAATTACAAATGTTAGGGTTTTGAATATTCCCATAGAAGTAGAGAACTCGAAAATTAAAGATGTCCTTTCAAAGTGTGGGGTTGTCAGGCAAATAGTCAACAAAAGGTGGGCTTCGTTTTTCAAGCTGCAGTTCTTTAACTGCATTCGCTCCGTGGAGCTGGAAGTGAAAGCAAATATTCCCTCCCACATCTTTGTTGACGGGCACAAGGCGCACGTTATTTACTCAGGGCAAACCCCTACATGTCATGTAGTAACGAGTCTGATCACCTCCTTCAGGACTGCCCTCGCCGTGTTTTTGTGCTAAAAAATAATCTTACGCAACGTCGGAAATTAACACTCAACGATTTGTTGCCGGCCAGTAATACAACAGAGTCGCCGGTTGTCGTGGATCCTGTTACTACCTCTGAAAATGTTACACTTAATGTTAATGACTTTCCGTCTTTAAAACCTGCATTAAGTGCTGAAATTCCGTCCCGTGACAGCGAGATTCCCACTAAATAGCGTCCTCTAGAGGACACTGAAAAATAAGGATGAGGACTCTTCCTGTGAAACACCCGTTGCCAGGAAGCCGAAGCCAAGTCCTAAAGATCTGTTGGAAGTGGAAAAAGGAAATGAAATGCAGGTCGATGTGGATCCCACCTCGGCACAAGGAATTATACCGCCACGAACAGATAGTGACGCAGCTGGTAGTGACTTTTCACAGAAATGTGACCCTGAGCCTGAGGTCACAGCTGCAATAAACGCATCAAGTGCACAGCTCATACAAGCTGCTGACCTGCTGACCTGCTGACTCCGAAGCGCAACACCACGCCGGAGGAGGAAATAAACAAGCATCACCGCCTCGCCAGTAAGACAACACAACAGACAACACGCCGGAGCCAAATATTGACAAGCCACCGCCATTGCGCTAGACAGCCACCGTCAACCTGCTGACTTGCTGACCTGCTGACTCCGAAGCGCAACACCGCGCCGAAGGAGGAAATAAACAAGCATCACCGCCTCGCCAGTAAGACAACACAACAGACAACACGCCGGAGCCAAATATTGACAAGCCACCGCCATTGCGCTAGACGGCCACCGTCAACCTGCTGACCTGCTGACCTGCTGACTCCGAAGCGCAACACCGCGCCGGAGGAGGAAATAAACAAGCATCACCGCCTCGCCAGTAAGACAACACAACAGACAACACGCCGTAGCCAAATATTGACGACTCGAAAGCCACCGCCATTGCGCTAGACGGCCACCGTCGGAGGCTGCGACCGAAACCAGGTCTTGCTCTCACGCGTCATCAAGCGAAAGCCACACCAGAAAAGAAAGACATCGAGAAAAAGAATATTAAATATGAAGTCATCAGGGCCAACACTGACGAGGAGAAAGAGAAAGACCACAGTGACTTATAGCAATGCGTTGTCAGGAATTTCAGGACAATTTTCTTTTCAAAAACTTTCTTTAAAAATAGTAAAAATTTTCCTACTAAGTTAGTACATGTAATGGGCAGACAGCCTGTAAAGATCGTGACTTGTAGAGAAGCACGTTGATGTTATAATCATACCGATTCTCATCCCAAATAGCTTCTTTGGTATGTCTGTGATGCAAGCTTATAGCATTACTGCTATTAACATTAACAAATTACAGTCACCATTGAAATTGGCAGCACTAAAAGAATTCTTGTACCAGTCTGGGACAGATATCGCGTTGCTAAAACAGGTTGCGATAACGGAATTTCGGATCCCAGGCTTTTTTGAAACTGTTAATGTTTCTACGGAAGACAACGTCGGTACAGCCATTCTTATAAGGGAAGGCATTCCGGTGACTGAAATCGAACAACTAGAATCAGGAAGAGCCGTAGGCATAAAAATTTCCGATGTGACCGTGCTTAACCTTTACGCCCCATCCCATAAATTGGATCGTGCGAAGATTTTTCAAGATGAACTAATTTATGTATTGAGGAAAAATCCGTGTTCTCTTATACTAGGTGGAGATTTTAACTGTGTTTTAAATCAGAAAGATCAACAACCCAATTTCAACTACTCGCCACAGTTAAAAAAGATAGTAAGTGATCTACACCTTAAGGATGTGTGGGAACTTCAGCACCCGACATCAGTCGAGTTCACGTATATAACCAGCCACTCACGCAGCAGACTAGATAGAATTTACGTGTCACCAAATTTGCAAAATCTTTTGTTAAACGTTGAAACTGTTCCCATGTATTTTAGTGATCACAGTACACTTTTAACTTGCTTTAATTTAAGTGTACAGCCTACCCGTCGATTCAGAGGCCAATGGATTTTGAATATCTCTGTTTTAACTAACCAAGAACTGGAACAGGAAATAAGAGTATCGTGGACTCTGTGCCTCCGCACAGTAGACAAGCACCATACAGTCATTGACTGGTGGACTAGGAGGGCTAAACCAAGGCTGCGGAAAGTTGTCATGCAGTATAGTGTAGCGAGGCACAGGGAGTTGGGAAATAGAATGGAGTTTTATTATAAAGTTTTAAGAGACTTATATCAACAGGCACATGATGACGTAATTCGTCTGAATGATATAAAAAACAGTTATTAAGCATTAAACGGCAACAGATGGACTAAAAATTAAATCGAAAGCTACATCAGTTGAAGCAGATGAAACAGCTTCTCAGTATCACTTGGTGCGGCATGCTAAAAACAGACGTCAAACTTTTATTGATGAAGTCCAGACGCATAATGGTACAAGGCTCACATGCCAGAAAGAAATACTGGACGAAGTCCACAGGTACTATGACAACTTATATGCCCCTACCACAGTGAGCGATGCAGCTCTCGAGGACTTTCTCACTATTTTAGGTCCACAATTGTCGGGAACAGAAAACGCTGACATCCTGTCACCTATTACTGAAGATGAAGTGCATGAGGAAGTGCGTAACTCACCTCTCAAAAAATCTCCGGGACTTGATGGCTGCTACTGGTCTATAATTGGGGACAAGATCACTTCCATGGCGAATGAGGTCCTAAACGGAAAAGCGGTGCAGAGTTTAAGGAAAGTAAAATAGTACTGATTCCTAAGAATAAAGGCAAAAACAACTTAAACAATTTTCGGCCTCTTTCGCTATTAAATTCTGATTACAAAATAATTTCGCGTATTATCAACAAAAGACTCTCTGCCTTTTCCAACAAAATATTGAGTCATCATCAATCTTGTTCTCCAACCATAACGATATTCGAAAGTCTATCTGCATACAGAGACGTCACTGCAATTACCTCAGTGACAAGTATAAAATGTGCTTTAATCTTTAAGCTTTTGACAGCGTTAGTCATTGATATCTCTTTGCGACGCTGTCAAGAATGGCTTTCCACCCTCAGATTGTCAACATGCTAAGAAATATTGCAACAGGTATAAATGCGAAAATAGCAATCAATGGCCAAACATCTAAACCCATACAGATAAGGCGAGGGGTTCTACAGGGCAGTCCCTTATCAATATTTTTATTTTCCGTATCTTTAGAGCCTTTTCTCCGCACTGTCCACGCAAGATTAACAAGCATAACATTGAGTGTGCGAAAACTGCATCGATGATTTCAGCCGTAAATAGAAATATTAAAAAAGGTAGGAAGATTTTTCTGTTTAGCAAAAGTGACAAAAAGCAGAATACAGAGTACCTTACGGCTCAACACAAAAGGTTTGTCTCAAGTACAGATAGTGTTGAGGATCAGTGGACGAAGTTCAAAACCATCGTACAATATGCGTTAGATGAGTATGTGCCAAGCAAGATCGTAAGAGATGGGAAAGAGCCACCGTGATACAACAACCGAGTTAGAAAACTGCTGCGGAAGCAAAGGGAACTTCACAGCAAACATAAACATAGCCAAAGCCTTGCAGACAAACAAAAATTACGCGAAGCGAAATGTAGTGTGAGGAGGGCTATGCGAGAGGCTTTCAATGAATTCGAAAGTAAAGTTCTATGTACTGACTTGGCAGAAAATCCTAAGAAATTTTGGTCCTATGTCAAAGCGGTAGGTGGATCAAAACAAAATGTCCAGACACTCTGTGACCAAAATGGTACTGAAACTGAGGATGACAGACTAAAGGCCGAAATACTAAATGTCTTTTTCCAAAGCTGTTTCACAGAGGAAGACTGCACTGTGCTTCCTTCTCTAGATTGTCGCACAGTTGACAAAATGGTAGATATCGAAATAAACGACAGAGCGATAGAGAAACAATTAAAATCGCTCAAAAGAGGAAAGGCCGCTGGTCCTGATGGGATACCAGTTCGATTTTACACAGAGTACGCGAAGGAACTTGCCCCCCTTCTTGCAGCGGTGTACCGTAGGTCTCTGGAAGAGCGAAGCGTTCCAAAGGATTGGAAAAGGGCACAGGTCATCCCCGTTTTAAAGAAGGGACGTCGAACAGATGTGCAGAACTATAGACCTATATCTCTAACGTCGATCAGTTGTAGAATTTTGGAACACGTATTATGTTCGAGTATAATGTCTTTTCTGGAGACCAGAAATCTACTCTGTAGGAATCAGCATGGGTTTCAAAAAAGATGGTCCTGTGAATCCCAGCTCGCGCTATTCGTCCACGAGACTCAGAGGGCCTTAGACACGGGTTCACAGGTAGATGCCGTGTTTCTTGACTCCCGCAAGGCGCTTGACACAGTTCCCCACAGTTGTTTAATGAACAAAGTAAGAGCATACGGACTATCAGATCAATTGTGTGATTGGATTGAGGAGTTCCTAGATAACAGAACGCAGCATGTCATTCTCAATGGAAAGAAGTCTTCCGAAGTAAGAGTGATTTCACGTGTGCCGCAGGGGAGTGTCATAGGACCGTTGCTATTCACAATATACATAAATGACCTGGTGGATGACATCGGAAGTTCACTGAGGCTTTTTGCAGATGATGCTGTGGTGTATCGAGAGGTTGCAACAATGGAAAATTATACTGAAATGCAGGAGGATCTGCAGCGAATTGACGCATGGTGCACGGAATGGCAATTGAATCTCAATGTAGACAAGTGTAATGTGATGCGAATACATAGAAAGATAGGTCCCTTATCATTTAGCTACAAAATAGCAGGTCAGCAACTGGAAGCAGTTAATTCCATAAATTATCTGGGAGTACGCATTAGGAGTGATTTAAAATGGAATTATCATATAAAGTTGATCGTCGGTAAATCAGATGCCAGACTGAGATTCATTGGAAGAATCCTAAGGAAATGCAATCCGACAACAAAGAAAGTAGGTTACAGTACGCTTGTTCGCCCGCTGCTTGAATACTGCTCAGCAGTGTGGGATCCCCACCAGATAGGGTTGATAGAAGAGATAGAGAAGATCCAACGGAGAGCAGCGCGCTTCGTTACAGGATCATTTAGTCATCGCGAAAGCGTTACGGAGATGATAGATAAACTCCAGTGGAAGACTCTGCAGGAGAGACGCTCAGTAGCCCGGTACGGGCTTTTGTTAAAGTTTCGAGAACATACCTTCACCGAAGAGTCAAGCAGTATATTGCTCCCTTCTACGTATATCTCGCGAAGGGACCATGAGGATAAAATCAGAGAGATTAGAGCCCACACAGAAGCATACCGACAATCCTTCTTTCTACGTACAATACGAGACTGGAATAGAAGGGAGAACCGATAGAGGTACTCAGGGTACCCTCCGCCACACACCGTCAGGTGGCTTGCGGAGTATGGATGCAGGTGTAGATGTAGAACTGTCATACGAGCTTATGCTTATGACGTGTGTGTTGTAATAAGGAATAAGGAGGAGACAGTTACACTGGAAAGAGAAATCCAAAAGTATTGTCTAGCGTCGGGAGCGACAACAAATGAAAACAAAAGTAAAATATTGAATCTGTGGGGCCTAGCTCACCTCCGACTGGCATGGGCAAAACAAGGTAACAAAAATAAAACTTTGGGAATAACCTTAATGGCATGTCCGATGAGGATGGCTACTTTTAACTGGAAAGAAACCAGGAGGAATGTTCATGGTGATGTAATGGAGAACATCCGTCGAACTATGGACCAGGTGCAAAAAGTCAGATTCATCAACCCCTGCATATTGTATAAAGCGTATTTCACTGCGCAGGTATTTCCAATCCCCAAACTAGTAGCGAAAGGGATCATGTCCACTGTTAGCAATTATTTATGGCGAGCAGACATATTCAGGGTTGGTGCGACCACCGTTATACTGGATGTCAGAAACGGGGGCCTCGGTTTGGTGGATATTCGAAATAAAGCGTCTGCTCTGTTCCTCAAACGGACTTTCCATATACTCAGAGAACTTCCACAATGTATAACCGCAAAGCTCTTTGAGGCTGCGACACCCCATAGCCTGCAAGCACCGATTGATGTGCGAAGGATTAATGCCCGTGTGCAGTATGTAAGGAACTGTCCCTCAAGGCAAGTTATCTTAGTGAAGAAATAAAAAAAAATGGTTAAAATGGCTCTGAGCACTATGGAACTCAACATCTATGGTCATCAGTCCCCTAGAACTTAGAACTACTTAAACTTAACTAACCTAAGGACATCACAGAACACCCAGTCATGACGAGGTAGGACGAAATCAGAAGCAACACACGTATCACAGCGCGCGACATCATACTTGAAAGGAAGTTAAATGAGGGCAGAAACAAAATTGAAAAGAAATTCCCTAATTGTGACTGGAAAGCTGTACGGCGGAACATCAGCTATGCCGGGCTATCTACAGACGCTATTTCCGCATGGTACAAAACAGTTAACAATGTCATCAGCACTAACGAGAGACTGTATGGGATCGGTTTAAAGCAGACACACCTTTGTGGAAAATGCAATCTGGTAGATACACTCAACCACAGATTCACCTGTGGCGGCAATGTGAATAACTGGAATTGGATCAGGCAACAAATCGCCTTTCTCACCAGATCCTCGACGGAATATACAACGCCATCGCTCCTCCTGAGAGCAGACATGACATACTTTCTGAAATTTAAAATCAACGCCATTATCTGGTTACTAGGAAAATATGTTAGTTAAGTCATCAACAAACTTGGGTCGAACAACGAGATAGAATTCCACTTTTACACGAAGTGTGAATACTCAGAAATCAGCACGTATCGCAACCACAAGAAGCACTATGGCAACATGCTGAAGACCATTTTTGAAAGAACGGGTGTCGGTTAAATATGTGGAATCACTACAACACCTCGAACGAGAACGAACAGAAGAAACTTAAAAGTCACTTGTGTTCTTATTATTATTTACTATTAGCCTGGTTCCGATACTTCTATGATACACAGAATTACTCGTGTTCGGCTTCCAAAGTATTTGTGTGATTCAAGAAGGATTTTTAAGTTTTATCAGTGTTCAGTTTCTACTCAGAGAAGAGGTTACTTTGTAAGGTGTCAGGCAAATCCAACACCTTACATGAAAACCCTGACATGATAAGCAAATCCAGTAGTACGTCACATAGCTCCGAATAAATCGTGACATTAAATTAACCAAAGTAATACGAGTAACGAGTGAGCAAATGGAATACCACAGACTAACACAAGAATGCCTAAATGCATGTCGTACCTTCCCACCGTGAGGCAGACGCAGTTCCGAGGGGAGAAACGAGGACAGAAGCCGAGAGCAGAACCGTGGGGAGGGGCTGGGCACCCACGCCGCGAGCCTACCTGTACAACTATACAACCCGCACGTTTTAGCGTGAGGCTTTTTCGCGTCTCAGGTATGTCAAGGACAACCCCCAGCCCATGTTAAAAGCTAGAGCCCTCCAGAAAAGCAGTATAGATCTTACGATAACACAAAAAGGGCCACTACCACCCGCAAGTTTTAGCGTGAGACTTTTTCGCGTGTCTGTTACATTAGGATCACTCCCCAGCCCATGTTAAAAGATAGAGCCCTCCAGAAGTGCAGTATAGATCTTACGATAACGCTAAAAGGACCACACTAGCTGCAGGTTTTAGCGTGAGACTTTTTAGCGTCTATGTTACGTTGCAAACATTAATAACATTGCCCCACCACGAAAAGTATAACGATTCTCATTGGATAGACAGAATTTTTGTAGGCGGAGCTTAAGGTTAACATTGAGACCTTGATTGGTCAGATGAAAACATAGCCAGATAGTTTTTTCAAACTAACTTCGGTAAATTGTAGTAAGGAGAAGTTAGGGAGAGTTAGTTCCGAGACGGCGGGCTGGATGGCTGCTGCGCCAGCCGCTGCCGCCCTGATGCTGCTTAGACACCGACAAGGTAATGAACGCACGCGATGCCGCATTTTTGAACGCATAAGGCTTCACTCAGAACTGCAGAAGTCTCATCTGTTACACCCCTTTTTTCCGTAAAACTAATGGTGATCGTTAATTAAAACTCATGGTGTTCACATTTGCCACTTGAAGAACAGATCTGAAACGCGATGATTTTTCTTTTATATAGTTATTGAGAAGCCACATCAGCTACTGTAATTTACGACAAGTTAGATAAGTTATTAAAGATAATTGAGGGTCACTGTAGACCATTTTGATAGTTTTCTCTTTTGTGAAACTTAAATTAAACCTAGATTATAGATGTGATATGGCATAGGTCATCCTTCGATCGATTGTAGAACTTGGAAACCCATTTAGGGAATATTCGTTCACATTTTTGTTGAACGCTGTTGGTTTTTACCATCCTGTATTAAAACATTTCCTTTTATCAATAGTGCAATTTATAAACGATGTTTTGTGATTAGAATAAATTTCCAATGGTAAACTTAACTGCTTTTTCGACGTTATTTTACCAGCTAACTAAAAATAGGAAAGCCTTGAACCCTTTCCACTATATTTAGTTACAATTAAGATTCTTTTACAGGGAGTGCAGTGGAGCTTACGCTGAGATCATTAAGCATTTGATTATATCATCGCTAGTCTCACTGAACTCTTCTGAATTCTACATGTCATGTGTGGTCTGGCGTCTCCTTACCAGCAACAGGTTCCAGGTTCAAACTAGTTAATTCCCTAAAAAGACACTCAGAGCGTCGTTGCGCGAAAGTGGTAGGGAGACACGATATAGAACAATCAGACACCACCATGAATTTTTAGAACTTTGTCTTTCTTACATTGGAGAATGGGAGTTTTGTGTTACGGTTTCTGCACACTTAGTGCTATGACCCAACAGGGGACACGAAAAAAGGGGTGGGAGGAGTTTGGGCCTCGACGCACTGGCGGTGCCGTGAACAGACCCCACTGCTAGTGAGGCGTGCACCACGCCCTGACCATCCTAAAAAATAAAATATAAATTTAAAATATGGATAGAGCATCTACCATGTAAGCGGGAGATCCAAGGCTCGAGTCCCGGTCGGTGCACACATTTTCCAGTGTCCCCATCGAAGGTATATCAACAACACCTGTCGGCAGCTGAGACTTTCAATTAATTATCATTTAAGACAAAAAGTGTCACTTGCAATGTTGTTGTTGTTGTGGTCTTCAGTCCTGAGACTGGTTTGATGCAGCTCTCCATGCTACCCTAGTCTGTGCAAGCTTCTTCGTCTCGTAGTACCTATTGCAGCCTACATCCTTCTGAATCTGCTTAGTGTATTCATCTCTTGGTCTCCATCTACGATTTTTACCCTCCACGCTGCCCTCCAATGCCAAATTTGTGATCCTTGATGCCTCAGAAAATGACCTACCAACCGGTCCCTTCTTATTGTCAAGTTGTGCCACAAACTCCTCTTCTCCCCAATTCTATTCAATACCTCCTCATTAGTTATGTGATCTACCCATCTAACCTTTAGCATTCTTCTGTAGCACCACATTTCGAAAGGTTCTATTCTCTTCTTGTCCAAACTATTTATCGTCCATGTTTCACTTCCATTCATTGCTACACTCCATACAAATACTTTCAGAAACGACTTCTTGGCACTTAAATCTAGACTCGATGTTAACAAATTTCCCTTCTTTAGAAACGCCTTCCTTGCCATTGCCAGTCTACATTTTATATCTTCTCTACTTCGACCATCATCAGTTATTTTGCTCCGCAAATAGCAAAAATCCTTTACTACGTCAAGTGTCTCATTTCCTGACACTAAAATCTATATTCGATGTTAATATTTTTTTCCCTGCACAAACGCTTTCCTTGCCATTTATAGTCTACATTTTATATCCTCTCTACGTTGGCCATCATCAGTTATTTTGCTCCCCAAATAGAAAAACTCATTTACTATTTTAAGCGTCCCATTTCCTAATCTAATTCCCTCAGCATCACTCGGCTTAATTCGACTACATTCCATTATCCTAGTTTTGCTTTTGTTGATGTTCATCTTATATCCTCCTTTCAAGACACTGTCCAATCCGTTCAACTGCTCTTCCAAGTCCTTTGATGTCTCTGACAGAATTACAATGTCATCGGCAAACCTCAATTTTTTTATTTCTTCTCCATGGATTTTAATACCTGCTCCTAATTTTTCTTTTGTTTCCTTTACTGTTCGCTCAATATACAGACTGAATTACATCGGGGAGAGGCTACAACCCTGTCTCACTCACTTCCCAACCACTGCTTCCCTTTCATGCCCTTCGACTCTTATAACTGCCATCTGCTTTCTGTACAAATTGTAAATAGCCTTTCGCTCCCTGTATTTCACCACTGCCACCTTTAGAATTTGAAAGAGAGTATTCCAGTCAAAATTGTCAAAAGCTTTCTCTAAGTCTACAAATGCTAGAAACGTAGGTTTGCCTTTCCTTAATCTTTCTACTAACATAAGTCGTAAGGTCAGTATTGCCTCAAGTATTCCAATATTTCTACGGAATGAAATGGCTCTAAGCACTATGGGACTTAACATCTATGGTCATCAGTCCCCTAGAACTTAGAACTACTTAAACCTAACTAACCTTAAGGACATCACACGACACCCAGTCATCACGAGGCATAGAAAATTCCCGCCGGGAATCGAACCCAGGAACCTGGGCGCGGGAAGCGAGAACGCTGCCGCACGACCACGAGCTGCGGACATCTACGGAATCCAAACTGATCTTCCCCGAGGTCGACTTATACCAGTTTTTCCATTCGTCTGTCAATAATTCGCTTTAGTATTTTGCAACCATTACTTATTACATTGATAGTTCTGTAGTTTTCATATCTGTCAACACCTGCTTTCATTGGTATTGGAATTATTATATTCT
Source organism: Schistocerca gregaria (assembly GCF_023897955.1). NCBI lineage: Eukaryota > Metazoa > Arthropoda > Insecta > Orthoptera > Acrididae > Schistocerca > Schistocerca gregaria. Next base: position 685,559,964 of record NC_064923.1, read on the forward strand.
TCTTGAAGTCTGACGGTATTTCGCCTGTCTCATACATCTTGCTCACCAGATGGTAGAGTTTTGTCAGGGCTGGCTCTCCCAAGGCCGTCAGTAGTTCTAAAGGAATGATGTCTACTCCCGGGTCCTTGTTTCGACTTAGGTCTTTCAGTGCTCTGTCAAACTCTTCACGCAGTATCGTATCTCCCATTTCATCTTCATCTACATGCTCTTCCATTTCCATAATATTGTCCTCAAGTACATCGCCCTTGTATAGCCCCTCTATATACTCTTTCCACCTTTCAGCTTTCCCTTTTTTGATTAGAACTGGGTTTCCATCCGAGCTCTTGATACTCATACAAGTGGTTCTCTTCTCTGCAAAGGTCTCTTTAGTTTTCCTGTAGGCAGTATCTATCTTACCCCTACCTTGGTAAGCCTCTACATCCTTACATTTGTCCTCTGGCCATCCCTGCCATTTTGCACTTCCTGTCGATCTCATTTTTGAGACGTCTGTATTCCTTTTTGCCTGCTTCATTTACTGCATTTTTATATTTTCCCCTTTCATCAACTTAATTCAATATTTCTTCTGTTTCCCCAAGGATTTCTACTAGCCCTCGTCTTTTTACCTACTTGATCCTCTGCTGCCTTCACTACTTCATCCCTCATAGCTACCCATTCTTCTTCTACTGTACTTCTTTCCCCCATTCCTGTCAATTGTTCCCTCATGCTCTCCCTGAAGCTCTGTACAACCTCTGGTTTAGTCAGTTTATCCAGGTCTCATCTCCTTAATTTCCCAACTTCTTGCAGTTTCTTCAGTTTTAATCTATAGTTCATAACCAATAGATTGTGGTCAGAGTCCACATCTTCCCCTGGAAATGTCTTACAATTTAAAATCTGGTTCCTAAATCTCTGTCTTACCATTATATAATCTATCTGATGCCTTCTAGTTTCTCCAGGATTCTTCCTTGTATATAATCTTTTTTTATGATTCTTGAACCAAGTGTTAGCTATGATTAAATTATGCTCTGTGCAGAATTCTACCAGAGGGCTTCCTCTTTCATTTCTTACCCCCTATCCATATTCACTTGCTATACCACCTATAAATCACTACTGTTTTGAAATTCCTAAAGTGTATAAAGAAGAATTGAAACTCCAGAACTGCTTCAGGAGGGTCGTGACCACCTCTAATAAAGATATACGTTATTTCTTCCTGTTTTTCTCTTATGGATTGCAGTTAATTTATAGGAGAAGTTATGATTCTCTAGGATGTAAAAGAAAATGGGTATGAAAATTTGAAATCACTTTGTACATTAATTCGCTCACTACAACAAACCTGTTGTTACTTTCTAAATATTATCGTAGAAGTTCTTTTCAATTTCCTACATTAAGTGTTTCCAGTATACTAGTGTCTGTTGCAAGATAGTCGAAATGACGTACACTAAAGGAAAAAATATCGCAACATCAAAAAGTAAATAACGTAGATTAGTTATGTTTCGGGTAGACAATTCTCCAGGTACGGTATTGAAGTGATTAAGATTGAAACATTACAGGTTAGTGTAAGCTTGAGATAATGCAAATTGGAACTGCTGGTACGTTAACAGCCGGTGTAACCGCCAGAATGTTAAATTCAAGCAAGCAAATGCGCATGCACCGTGTTGTACAGCTTCCAGATGTTAGTTTGAGGGATGGACTTCCATGATTGCTGCACTTCACTGGTCAATACAGAACCTCTTACGCTGGTTGTGGAGAAGGCTGCAGTTGTCGTCCGTTGATGTCCCGTGTGTGCTAGATTGGAGACAGATCTCGTGATCGAGTAGGTCAAGGCCACATGTTGAGACTCTAGTGCCTTTTGGGTTACAACAGTGGTATGTGGACAACCGTACTGTTGGAAAACACCCTCTGGAATGCTATTGATGAATGACAACGTGACACGTCGAATTAGACGTACAGTTTTGCAGTCAGGGTGCGTAAGATATTCACGAGAGTGCTCTTGCCGTCACACGAAATCACAGGCCGTAACTCCACGTGTATGTGAAATGTGTGTAGCACTCAGAGAGGTTGTTGTAGACCATCAACTTTCATCCTTCTACACAACACAAGACCATCACCGGCACCTAGGCAGAACCAGATTTAATCTGAGAACACAACGGACCTCCACCCTGCATTCCAATAAGCTGCCGTTCGACACCACAGAAGTCGCAAATGGTGGTGGTTTGGAGTTGGTGTAATGCACAATACAGGGCGTCTGGCTTGGAGCTTTCCTTGAAGTAACCGACTTGTAACAGTTCGTTGTGTCACTGATGTCGCCGGCCGGTGTGGCCGTGCGGTTCTAGGTGCTTCAGTCTGGAACCGCGTGACCGCTACGGTCGCAGGTTCGAATCCTGCCTCGGGCATGGATGTGTGTGATGTCCCTAGGTTAGTTAGGTTTAAGTAGTTCTAAGTTCTAAGGGACTGTTGACCACAGACGTTAAGTCCCATAGTGCTCAGAGCCATTTGAACCATTTTTTGAACTGCGGTGCCACCTGCTACCCAGATTGCTGTTGCAGATGCAGTACGATGCGCCACAGCCATACGTCGAATATGATGGTCTTCTCTCTCGATAGTGTTACGTGACCGTTCGGAGCCCGGTTTCCTTGCGACCGTACTTTCCCCCGATCACTGTTAACAGCATGCATGTACAGCGGCTGCATTCCTGGCACGTCTTTGTCCAGTATCGCCGAAGGAAGATCCAGCCCCTCTTGGGCCTATCAGAATCACGTTCGCACTCAGTGAGGTGTTGATAACAGCGTCTTTGCCACAGAGATACAAAACTGTGGGGAAACTGATAGCTACGTTTCACCTGCTGGCTCAATATTTCCAGACATTTTCCATGGGATTAAAATCGGGTGGTTCACCGGGCTACTCGATGTATCATAGGGTGCCTGAGAGTTCAGCAATGTATGTATGCAAACCTGTGAAAGCGGTTGGAGTCATCCTGAAAGTGTCCACGACGTAATCACGAAGAGGGAGATAGAAGAAATGGCAGAACTTTTAAAGAAAGATCACGCTTCATGTCACGGTAACCCGAATGAATGAGTACAACTTATGATACGAAAAACACCCGCAAGACATGAGATAACCACCTCCGTCTTTAACCACGCCCTTCGCACACAGTCTAGCATAAACGCGTCTTTGGCCTGCCTGAGCTCTCAAAGCCTTGAATTAGTTAAAAATATACAAAACAGCGCCTCGTGGACATACATTACAGGCATCTAGTCAGCTGATGGTCGGTTTCTGTATTGTCTAGGTCTTTAAATACGTGCAGAGTTATGAGTGCTGTTAGTAAAGGACTTCTGTGAGGCATCTGACTCCGAATGTCCATTGCATGTAGTTCCCTATGTAATGTTCGTTGGGAAAGCGGTTGAGGTGAACCTGCATTCACTGATAGCAGCGATTACTGTCAGATTTGAAATGGATTACCATTGACAATGCTTGACAGTTGTCTCGGCTCCGTGTCGGTTAGGATACTTTTAATACTACTGTTCATATATTGCGCTACATGGGTGCAGGTCGTTCAGTATTCGTAGTAGACACCCCTGCTTCTATCTATTCTTTCGAGAACAGTTACTATCTTCATATATAGTTAAAAGATACCCAGCCATTGACCTTCGTCTGTGCGAACTATTATGGGAAACGTCACGTTAGCGGGCACGAGTAATGAGTGGACGGGCAAATATCTATTAGGTACATTCAATATGTAGACTGTGGACAGTTGGGAATGTGAGTCTCACGGGTTGCGTGCAAGGGATAAGTCCCTGCGGTCAGGCTATTCACCTGTGTCCTCGGTAGCTCAGATGGATAGAGCATCTGCCATGTAAGCAGGAGATCCCATGTTCGAGTCCCGGCCGGGGCACACATTTTCAAGTGTGCCCATCGAAGGTATATCAACAACACCTGTCGGCAGCTGGGGCTTTCAAATAATTATCATTTAAGAAAAAAGTGTCACTTGCTATGTTGTTGTTGTTGTGGTTTTCAGCCCTGTGACTGGTTTGATGCAGCTCTCCATGCTACTCTATCCTGTGCAAGCTTCTTCATCTCCCAGTACTTACTGCAACCTACCTCCCTCTGAATCTTCTTAGTGCATTCATCACTTGGCCTCCCTCTACGATTATTACCCCCCCCCCTCCCCCCCCCCACACGCTGCCCTCCAATGCTAAATTTGTGTTCCCTTGGTGCCTCAGAATATGTCCTACCAACCGGTCCCTTCTTATTGTCAAGTTGTGCCACAAACTCCTCTTCTCCCCAATTCTATTCAATACCTCCTCATTAGTTATGTGAACTACCCATCTAACCTTTAGCATTTTTCTGTAGCACCACATTTCGAAAGGTTCTATTCTCTTCTTCTCCAAACCATTTATCGTCTATGTTTCACTTCCATACATGGCTACACTCCATACAGATACTTTGAGAAACGAGTACCTGACACTTAAATCTATACTCGACGTTAACAAATTTCTCTTCTTCAGAAACGCTTTCCTCGCCATTGCCAGTCTACATTTTATATCTCACACAGTCTGGCTTTAGCTGTCGCCGCGGTCGCACGCTCCTCAAGTTTGGTCTGTGAACGTTCAGTGTTTACGCCAGTGTTTTCGTATTTCGTGATTGTTCATTGGCGTTTTGCACGTGAATTAAGTGTTATAAATTGAGATATTGGTCTTCGTTGGTGTCGTCTTTCTACGTAGTGCCGTTAGGATTTGTCAGAAATTTCTTCGCTGCAGAACACCATGGCAAACTCCGTGAGAAAAAACACCGTGATTTTCACCTTTGACAAGTACACCCGTCGACTACAGCCCTCTGCACTTGAAACACACGACTGGATTACCGAGGTAATTGGCCTTCATTCTGAATCTGTTCATACCATGCAGCTAGACTCTGATGAATACTGCATTTTTGTAAAGCTTAACGATCCCGTGGGTGTAGACTGCTTTCTGGAAAAATTTCGTTATCAAACGGAATTTATACTCCGCGATGGTACTCAAAGTACTGTAAAACTCAGGAATTCCGAGTCTGTAATTACAAATGTTAGGGTTTTGAATATTCCCATAGAAGTAGAGAACTCGAAAATTAAAGATGTCCTTTCAAAGTGTGGGGTTGTCAGGCAAATAGTCAACAAAAGGTGGGCTTCGTTTTTCAAGCTGCAGTTCTTTAACTGCATTCGCTCCGTGGAGCTGGAAGTGAAAGCAAATATTCCCTCCCACATCTTTGTTGACGGGCACAAGGCGCACGTTATTTACTCAGGGCAAACCCCTACATGTCATGTAGTAACGAGTCTGATCACCTCCTTCAGGACTGCCCTCGCCGTGTTTTTGTGCTAAAAAATAATCTTACGCAACGTCGGAAATTAACACTCAACGATTTGTTGCCGGCCAGTAATACAACAGAGTCGCCGGTTGTCGTGGATCCTGTTACTACCTCTGAAAATGTTACACTTAATGTTAATGACTTTCCGTCTTTAAAACCTGCATTAAGTGCTGAAATTCCGTCCCGTGACAGCGAGATTCCCACTAAATAGCGTCCTCTAGAGGACACTGAAAAATAAGGATGAGGACTCTTCCTGTGAAACACCCGTTGCCAGGAAGCCGAAGCCAAGTCCTAAAGATCTGTTGGAAGTGGAAAAAGGAAATGAAATGCAGGTCGATGTGGATCCCACCTCGGCACAAGGAATTATACCGCCACGAACAGATAGTGACGCAGCTGGTAGTGACTTTTCACAGAAATGTGACCCTGAGCCTGAGGTCACAGCTGCAATAAACGCATCAAGTGCACAGCTCATACAAGCTGCTGACCTGCTGACCTGCTGACTCCGAAGCGCAACACCACGCCGGAGGAGGAAATAAACAAGCATCACCGCCTCGCCAGTAAGACAACACAACAGACAACACGCCGGAGCCAAATATTGACAAGCCACCGCCATTGCGCTAGACAGCCACCGTCAACCTGCTGACTTGCTGACCTGCTGACTCCGAAGCGCAACACCGCGCCGAAGGAGGAAATAAACAAGCATCACCGCCTCGCCAGTAAGACAACACAACAGACAACACGCCGGAGCCAAATATTGACAAGCCACCGCCATTGCGCTAGACGGCCACCGTCAACCTGCTGACCTGCTGACCTGCTGACTCCGAAGCGCAACACCGCGCCGGAGGAGGAAATAAACAAGCATCACCGCCTCGCCAGTAAGACAACACAACAGACAACACGCCGTAGCCAAATATTGACGACTCGAAAGCCACCGCCATTGCGCTAGACGGCCACCGTCGGAGGCTGCGACCGAAACCAGGTCTTGCTCTCACGCGTCATCAAGCGAAAGCCACACCAGAAAAGAAAGACATCGAGAAAAAGAATATTAAATATGAAGTCATCAGGGCCAACACTGACGAGGAGAAAGAGAAAGACCACAGTGACTTATAGCAATGCGTTGTCAGGAATTTCAGGACAATTTTCTTTTCAAAAACTTTCTTTAAAAATAGTAAAAATTTTCCTACTAAGTTAGTACATGTAATGGGCAGACAGCCTGTAAAGATCGTGACTTGTAGAGAAGCACGTTGATGTTATAATCATACCGATTCTCATCCCAAATAGCTTCTTTGGTATGTCTGTGATGCAAGCTTATAGCATTACTGCTATTAACATTAACAAATTACAGTCACCATTGAAATTGGCAGCACTAAAAGAATTCTTGTACCAGTCTGGGACAGATATCGCGTTGCTAAAACAGGTTGCGATAACGGAATTTCGGATCCCAGGCTTTTTTGAAACTGTTAATGTTTCTACGGAAGACAACGTCGGTACAGCCATTCTTATAAGGGAAGGCATTCCGGTGACTGAAATCGAACAACTAGAATCAGGAAGAGCCGTAGGCATAAAAATTTCCGATGTGACCGTGCTTAACCTTTACGCCCCATCCCATAAATTGGATCGTGCGAAGATTTTTCAAGATGAACTAATTTATGTATTGAGGAAAAATCCGTGTTCTCTTATACTAGGTGGAGATTTTAACTGTGTTTTAAACCAGAAAGATCAACAACCCAATTTCAACTACTCGCCACAGTTAAAAAAGATAGTAAGTGATCTACACCTTAAGGATGTGTGGGAACTTCAGCACCCGACATCAGTCGAGTTCACGTATATAACCAGCCACTCACGCAGCAGACTAGATAGAATTTACGTGTCACCAAATTTGCAAAATCTTTTGTTAAACGTTGAAACTGTTCCCATGTATTTTAGTGATCACAGTACACTTTTAACTTGCTTTAATTTAAGTGTACAGCCTACCCGTCGATTCAGAGGCCAATGGATTTTGAATATCTCTGTTTTAACTAACCAAGAACTGGAACAGGAAATAAGAGTATCGTGGACTCTGTGCCTCCGCACAGTAGACAAGCACCATACAGTCATTGACTGGTGGACTAGGAGGGCTAAACCAAGGCTGCGGAAAGTTGTCATGCAGTATAGTGTAGCGAGGCAAAGGGAGTTGGGAAATAGAATGGAGTTTTATTATAAAGTTTTAAGAGACTTATATCAACAGGCACATGATGACGTAATTCGTCTGAATGATATAAAAAACAGTTATTAAGCATTAAACGGCAACAGATGGACTAAAAATTAAATCGAAAGCTACATCAGTTGAAGCAGATGAAACAGCTTCTCAGTATCACTTGGTGCGGCATGCTAAAAACAGACGTCAAACTTTTATTGATGAAGTCCAGACGCATAATGGTACAAGGCTCACATGCCAGAAAGAAATACTGGACGAAGTCCACAGGTACTATGACAACTTATATGCCCCTACCACAGTGAGCGATGCAGCTCTCGAGGACTTTCTCACTATTTTAGGTCCACAATTGTCGGGAACAGAAAACGCTGACATCCTGTCACCTATTACTGAAGATGAAGTGCATGAGGAAGTGCGTAACTCACCTCTCAAAAAATCTCCGGGACTTGATGGCCGCTACTGGTCTATAATTGGGGACAAGATCACTTCCATGGCGAATGAGGTCCTAAACGGAAAAGCGGTGCAGAGTTTAAGGAAAGTAAAATAGTACTGATTCCTAAGAATAAAGGCAAAAACAACTTAAACAATTTTCGGCCTCTTTCGCTATTAAATTCTGATTACAAAATAATTTCGCGTATTATCAACAAAAGACTCTCTGCCTTTTCCAACAAAATATTGAGTCATCATCAATCTTGTTCTCCAACCATAACGATATTCGAAAGTCTATCTGCATACAGAGACGTCACTGCAATTACCTCAGTGACAAGTATAAAATGTGCTTTAATCTTTAAGCTTTTGACAGCGTTAGTCATTGATATCTCTTTGCGACGCTGTCAAGAATGGCTTTCCACCCTCAGATTGTCAACATGCTAAGAAATATTGCAACAGGTATAAATGCGAAAATAGCAATCAATGGCCAAACATCTAAACCCATACAGATAAGGCGAGGGGTTCTACAGGGCAGTCCCTTATCAATATTTTTATTTTCCGTATCTTTAGAGCCTTTTCTCCGCACTGTCCACGCAAGATTAACAAGCATAACATTGAGTGTGCGAAAACTGCATCGATGATTTCAGCCGTAAATAGAAATATTAAAAAAGGTAGGAAGATTTTTCTGTTTAGCAAAAGTGACAAAAAGCAGAATACAGAGTACCTTACGGCTCAACACAAAAGGTTTGTCTCAAGTACAGATAGTGTTGAGGATCAGTGGACGAAGTTCAAAACCATCGTACAATATGCGTTAGATGAGTATGTGCCAAGCAAGATCGTAAGAGATGGGAAAGAGCCACCGTGATACAACAACCGAGTTAGAAAACTGCTGCGGAAGCAAAGGGAACTTCACAGCAAACATAAACATAGCCAAAGCCTTGCAGACAAACAAAAATTACGCGAAGCGAAATGTAGTGTGAGGAGGGCTATGCGAGAGGCTTTCAATGAATTCGAAAGTAAAGTTCTATGTACTGACTTGGCAGAAAATCCTAAGAAATTTTGGTCCTATGTCAAAGCGGTAGGTGGATCAAAACAAAATGTCCAGACACTCTGTGACCAAAATGGTACTGAAACAGAGGATGACAGACTAAAGGCCGAAATACTAAATGTCTTTTTCCAAAGCTGTTTCACAGAGGAAGACTGCACTGTGCTTCCTTCTCTAGATTGTCGCACAGTTGACAAAATGGTAGATATCGAAATAAACGACAGAGCGATAGAGAAACAATTAAAATCGCTCAAAAGAGGAAAGGCCGCTGGTCCTGATGGGATACCAGTTCGATTTTACACAGAGTACGCGAAGGAACTTGCCCCCCTTCTTGCAGCGGTGTACCGTAGGTCTCTAGAAGAGCGAAGCGTTCCAAAGGATTGGAAAAGGGCACAGGTCATCCCCGTTTTAAAGAAGGGACGTCGAACAGATGTGCAGAACTATAGACCTATATCTCTAACGTCGATCAGTTGTAGAATTTTGGAACACGTATAATGTTCGAGTATAATGTCTTTTCTGGAGACCAGAAATCTACTCTGTAGGAATCAGCATGGGTTTCAAAAAAGATGGTCCTGTGAATCCCAGCTCGCGCTATTCGTCCACGAGACTCAGAGGGCCTTAGACACGGGTTCACAGGTAGATGCCGTGTTTCTTGACTCCCGCAAGGCGCTTGACACAGTTCCCCACAGTTGTTTAATGAACAAAGTAAGAGCATACGGACTATCAGATCAATTGTGTGATTGGATTGAGGAGTTCCTAGATAACAGAACGCAGCATGTCATTCTCAATGGAAAGAAGTCTTCCGAAGTAAGAGTGATTTCACGTGTGCCGCAGGGGAGTGTCATAGGACCGTTGCTATTCACAATATACATAAATGACCTGGTGGATGACATCGGAAGTTCACTGAGGCTTTTTGCAGATGATGCTGTGGTGTATCGAGAGGTTGCAACAATGGAAAATTATACTGAAATGCAGGAGGATCTGCAGCGAATTGACGCATGGTGCACGGAATGGCAATTGAATCACAATGTAGACAAGTGTAATGTGATGCGAATACATAGAAAGATAGGTCCCTTATCATTTAGCTACAAAATAGCAGGTCAGCAACTGGAAGCAGTTAATTCCATAAATTATCTGGGAGTACGCATTAGGAGTGATTTAAAATGGAATTATCATATAAAGTTGATCGTCGGTAAATCAGATGCCAGACTGAGATTCATTGGAAGAATCCTAAGGAAATGCAATCCGACAACAAAGAAAGTAGGTTACAGTACGCTTGTTCGCCCGCTGCTTGAATACTGCTCAGCAGTGTGGGATCCCCACCAGATAGGGTTGATAGAAGAGATAGAGAAGATCCAACGGAGAGCAGCGCGCTTCGTTACAGGATCATTTAGTCATCGCGAAAGCGTTACGGAGATGATAGATAAACTCCAGTGGAAGACTCTGCAGGAGAGACGCTCAGTAGCCCGGTACGGGCTTTTGTTAAAGTTTCGAGAACATACCTTCACCGAAGAGTCAAGCAGTATATTGCTCCCTTCTACGTATATCTCGCGAAGGGACCATGAGGATAAAATCAGAGAGATTAGAGCCCACACAGAAGCATACCGACAATCCTTCTTTCTACGTACAATACGAGACTGGAATAGAAGGGAGAACCGATAGAGGTACTCAGGGTACCCTCCGCCACACACCGTCAGGTGGCTTGCGGAGTATGGATGCAGGTGTAGATGTAGAACTGTCATACGAGCTTATGCTTATGACGTGTGTGTTGTAATAAGGAATAAGGAGGAGACAGTTACACTGGAAAGAGAAATCCAAAAGTATTGTCTAGCGTCGGGAGCGACAACAAATGAAAACAAAAGTAAAATATTGAATCTGTGGGGCCTAGCTCACCTCCGACTGGCATGGGCAAAACAAGGTAACAAAAATAAAACTTTGGGAATAACCTTAATGGCATGTCCGATGAGGATGGCTACTTTTAACTGGAAAGAAACCAGGAGGAATGTTCATGGTGATGTAATGGAGAACATCCGTCGAACTATGGACCAGGTGCAAAAAGTCAGATTCATCAACCCCTGCATATTGTATAAAGCGTATTTCACTGCGCAGGTATTTCCAATCCCCAAACTAGTAGCGAAAGGGATCATGTCCACTGTTAGCAATTATTTATGGCGAGCAGACATATTCAGGGTTGGTGCGACTACCGTTATACTGGATGTCAGAAACGGGGGCCTCGGTTTGGTGGATATTCGAAATAAAGCGTCTGCTCTGTTCCTCAAACGGACTTTCCATATACTCAGAGAACTTCCACAATGTATAACCGCAAAGCTCTTTGAGGCTGCGACACCCCATAGCCTGCAAGCACCGATTGATGTGCGAAGGATTAATGCCCGTGTGCAGTATGTAAGGAACTGTCCCTCAAGGCAAGTTATCTTAGTGAAGAAATAAAAAAAAATGGTTAAAATGGCTCTGAGCACTATGGAACTCAACATCTATGGTCATCAGTCCCCTAGAACTTAGAACTACTTAAACTTAACTAACCTAAGGACATCACAGAACACCCAGTCATGACGAGGTAGGACGAAATCAGAAGCAACACACGTATCACAGCGCGCGACATCATACTTGAAAGGAAGTTAAATGAGGGCAGAAACAAAATTGAAAAGAAATTCCCTAATTGTGACTGGAAAGCTGTACGGCGGAACATCAGCTATGCCGGGCTATCTACAGACGCTATTTCCGCATGGTACAAAACAGTTAACAATGTCATCAGCACTAACGAGAGACTGTATGGGATCGGTTTAAAGCAGACACACCTTTGTGGAAAATGCAATCTGGTAGATACACTCAACCACAGATTCACCTGTGGCGGCAATGTGAATAACTGGAATTGGATCAGGCAACAAATCGCCTTTCTCACCAGATCCTCGACGGAATATACAACGCCATCGCTCCTCCTGAGAGCAGACATGACATACTTTCTGAAATTTAAAATCAACGCCATTATCTGGTTACTAGGAAAATATGTTAGTTAAGTCATCAACAAACTTGGGTCGAACAACGAGATAGAATTCCACTTTTACACGAAGTGTGAATACTCAGAAATCAGCACGTATCGCAACCACAAGAAGCACTATGGCAACATGCTGAAGACCATTTTTGAAAGAACGGGTGTCGGTTAAATATGTGGAATCACTACAACACCTCGAACGAGAACGAACAGAAGAAACTTAAAAGTCACTTGTGTTCTTATTATTATTTACTATTAGCCTGGTTCCGATACTTCTATGATACACAGAATTACTCGTGTTCGGCTTCCAAAGTATTTGTGTGATTCAAGAAGGATTTTTAAGTTTTATCAGTGTTCAGTTTCTACTCAGAGAAGAGGTTACTTTGTAAGGTGTCAGGCAAATCCAACACCTTACATGAAAACCCTGACATGATAAGCAAATCCAGTAGTACGTCACATAGCTCCGAATAAATCGTGACATTAAATTAACCAAAGTAATACGAGTAACGAGTGAGCAAATGGAATACCACAGACTAACACAAGAATGCCTAAATGCATGTCGTACCTTCCCACCGTGAGGCAGACGCAGTTCCGAGGGGAGAAACGAGGACAGAAGCCGAGAGCAGAACCGTGGGGAGGGGCTGGGCACCCACGCCGCGAGCCTACCTGTACAACTATACAACCCGCACGTTTTAGCGTGAGGCTTTTTCGCGTCTCAGGTATGTCAAGGACAACCCCCAGCCCATGTTAAAAGCTAGAGCCCTCCAGAAAAGCAGTATAGATCTTACGATAACACAAAAAGGGCCACTACCACCCGCAAGTTTTAGCGTGAGACTTTTTCGCGTGTCTGTTACATTAGGATCACTCCCCAGCCCATGTTAAAAGATAGAGCCCTCCAGAAGTGCAGTATAGATCTTACGATAACGCTAAAAGGACCACACTAGCTGCAGGTTTTAGCGTGAGACTTTTTAGCGTCTATGTTACGTTGCAAACATTAATAACATTGCCCCACCACGAAAAGTATAACGATTCTCATTGGATAGACAGAATTTTTGTAGGCGGAGCTTAAGGTTAACATTGAGACCTTGATTGGTCAGATGAAAACATAGCCAGATAGTTTTTTCAAACTAACTTCGGTAAATTGTAGTAAGGAGAAGTTAGGGAGAGTTAGTTCCGAGACGGCGGGCTGGATGGCTGCTGCGCCAGCCGCTGCCGCCCTGATGCTGCTTAGACACCGACAAGGTAATGAACGCACGCGATGCCGCATTTTTGAACGCATAAGGCTTCACTCAGAACTGCAGAAGTCTCATCTGTTACACCCCTTTTTTCCGTAAAACTAATGGTGATCGTTAATTAAAACTCATGGTGTTCACATTTGCCACTTGAAGAACAGATCTGAAACGCGATGATTTTTCTTTTATATAGTTATTGAGAAGCCACATCAGCTACTGTAATTTACGACAAGTTAGATAAGTTATTAAAGATAATTGAGGGTCACTGTAGACCATTTTGATAGTTTTCTCTTTTGTGAAACTTAAATTAAACCTAGATTATAGATGTGATATGGCATAGGTCATCCTTCGATCGATTGTAGAACTTGGAAACCCATTTAGGGAATATTCGTTCACATTTTTGTTGAACGCTGTTGGTTTTTACCATCCTGTATTAAAACATTTCCTTTTATCAATAGGGCAATTTATAAACGATGTTTTGTGATTAGAATAAATTTCCAATGGTAAACTTAACTGCTTTTTCGACGTTATTTTACCAGCTAACTAAAAATAGGAAAGCCTTGAACCCTTTCCACTATATTTAGTTACAATTAAGATTCTTTTACAGGGAGTGCAGTGGAGCTTACGCTGAGATCATTAAGCATTTGATTATATCATCGCTAGTCTCACTGAACTCTTCTGAATTCTACATGTCATGTGTGGTCTGGCGTCTCCTTACCAGCAACAGGTTCCAGGTTCAAACTAGTTAATTCCCTAAAAAGACACTCAGAGCGTCGTTGCGCGAAAGTGGTAGGGAGACACGATATAGAACAATCAGACACCACCATGAATTTTTAGAACTTTGTCTTTCTTACATTGGAGAATGGGAGTTTTGTGTTACGGTTTCTGCACACTTAGTGCTATGACCCAACAGGGGACACGAAAAAAGGGGTGGGAGGAGTTTGGGCCTCGACGCACTGGCGGTGCCGTGAACAGACCCCACTGCTAGTGAGGCGTGCACCACGCCCTGACCATCCTAAAAAATAAAATATAAATTTAAAATATGGATAGAGCATCTACCATGTAAGCGGGAGATCCAAGGCTCGAGTCCCGGTCGGTGCACACATTTTCCAGTGTCCCCATCGAAGGTATATCAACAACACCTGTCGGCAGCTGAGACTTTCAATTAATTATCATTTAAGACAAAAAGTGTCACTTGCAATGTTGTTGTTGTGGTCTTCAGTCCTGAGACTGGTTTGATGCAGCTCTCCATGCTACCCTAGCCTGTGCAAGCTTCTTCGTCTCGTAGTACCTATTGCAGCCTACATCCTTCTGAATCTGCTTAGTGTATTCATCTCTTGGTCTCCATCTACGATTTTTACCCTCCACGCTGCCCTCCAATGCCAAATTTGTGATCCTTGATGCCTCAGAAAATGACCTACCAACCGGTCCCTTCTTATTGTCAAGTTGTGCCACAAACTCCTCTTCTCCCCAATTCTATTCAATACCTCCTCATTAGTTATGTGATCTACCCATCTAACCTTTAGCATTCTTCTGTAGCACCACATTTCGAAAGGTTCTATTCTCTTCTTGTCCAAACTATTTATCGTCCATGTTTCACTTCCATTCATTGCTACACTCCATACAAATACTTTCAGAAACGACTTCTTGGCACTTAAATCTAGACTCGATGTTAACAAATTTCCCTTCTTTAGAAACGCCTTCCTTGCCATTGCCAGTCTACATTTTATATCTTCTCTACTTCGACCATCATCAGTTATTTTGCTCCGCAAATAGCAAAAATCCTTTACTACGTCAAGTGTCTCATTTCCTGACACTAAAATCTATATTCGATGTTAATATTTTTTTCCCTGCACAAACGCTTTCCTTGCCATTTATAGTCTACATTTTATATCCTCTCTACGTTGGCCATCATCAGTTATTTTGCTCCCCAAATAGAAAAACTCATTTACTATTTTAAGCGTCCCATTTCCTAATCTAATTCCCTCAGCATCACTCGGCTTAATTCGACTACATTCCATTATCCTAGTTTTGCTTTTGTTGATGTTCATCTTATATCCTCCTTTCAAGACACTGTCCAATCCGTTCAACTGCTCTTCCAAGTCCTTTGATGTCTCTGACAGAATTACAATGTCATCGGCAAACCTCAATTTTTTTATTTCTTCTCCATGGATTTTAATACCTGCTCCTAATTTTTCTTTTGTTTCCTTTACTGTTCGCTCAATATACAGACTGAATTACATCGGGGAGAGGCTACAACCCTGTCTCACTCACTTCCCAACCACTGCTTCCCTTTCATGCCCTTCGACTCTTATAACTGCCATCTGCTTTCTGTACAAATTGTAAATAGCCTTTCGCTCCCTGTATTTCACCACTGCCACCTTTAGAATTTGAAAGAGAGTATTCCAGTCAAAATTGTCAAAAGCTTTCTCTAAGTCTACAAATGCTAGAAACGTAGGTTTGCCTTTCCTTAATCTTTCTACTAACATAAGTCGTAAGGTCAGTATTGCCTCAAGTATTCCAATATTTCTACGGAATGAAATGGCTCTAAGCACTATGGGACTTAACATCTATGGTCATCAGTCCCCTAGAACTTAGAACTACTTAAACCTAACTAACCTTAAGGACATCACACGACACCCAGTCATCACGAGGCATAGAAAATTCCCGCCGGGAATCGAACCCAGGAACCTGGGCGCGGGAAGCGAGAACGCTGCCGCACGACCACGAGCTGCGGACATCTACGGAATCCAAACTGATCTTCCCCGAGGTCGACTTATACCAGTTTTTCCATTCGTCTGTCAATAATTCGCTTTAGTATTTTGCAACCATTACTTATTACATTGATAGTTCTGTAGTTTTCATATCTGTCAACACCTGCTTTCATTGGTATTGGAATTATTATATTCTTCTTGAAGTCTGACGGTATTTCGCCTGTCTCATACATCTTGCTCACCAGATGGTAGAGTTTTGTCAGGGCTGGCTCTCCCAAGGCCGTCAGTAGTTCTAAAGGAATGATGTCTACTCCCGGGTCCTTGTTTCGACTTAGGTCTTTCAGTGCTCTGTCAAACTCTTCACGCAGTATCGTATCTCCCATTTCATCTTCATCTACATGCTCTTCCATTTCCATAATATTGTCCTCAAGTACATCGCCCTTGTATAGCCCCTCTATATACTCTTTCCACCTTTCAGCTTTCCCTTTTTTGATTAGAACTGGGTTTCCATCCGAGCTCTTGATACTCATACAAGTGGTTCTCTTCTCTGCAAAGGTCTCTTTAGTTTTCCTGTAGGCAGTATCTATCTTACCCCTACCTTGGTAAGCCTCTACATCCTTACATTTGTCCTCTGGCCATCCCTGCCATTTTGCACTTCCTGTCGATCTCATTTTTGAGACGTCTGTATTCCTTTTTGCCTGCTTCATTTACTGCATTTTTATATTTTCCCCTTTCATCAACTTAATTCAATATTTCTTCTGTTTCCCCAAGGATTTCTACTAGCCCTCGTCTTTTTACCTACTTGATCCTCTGCTGCCTTCACTACTTCATCCCTCATAGCTACCCATTCTTCTTCTACTGTACTTCTTTCCCCCATTCCTGTCAATTGTTCCCTCATGCTCTCCCTGAAGCTCTGTACAACCTCTGGTTTAGTCAGTTTATCCAGGTCTCATCTCCTTAATTTCCCAACTTCTTGCAGTTTCTTCAGTTTTAATCTATAGTTCATAACCAATAGATTGTGGTCAGAGTCCACATCTTCCCCTGGAAATGTCTTACAATTTAAAATCTGGTTCCTAAATCTCTGTCTTACCATTATATAATCTATCTGATGCCTTCTAGTTTCTCCAGGATTCTTCCTTGTATATAATCTTTTTTTATGATTCTTGAACCAAGTGTTAGCTATGATTAAATTATGCTCTGTGCAGAATTCTACCAGAGGGCTTCCTCTTTCATTTCTTACCCCCTATCCATATTCACTTGCTATACCACCTATAAATCACTACTGTTTTGAAATTCCTAAAGTGTATAAAGAAGAATTGAAACTCCAGAACTGCTTCAGGAGGGTCGTGACCACCTCTAATAAAGATATACGTTATTTCTTCCTGTTTTTCTCTTATGGATTGCAGTTAATTTATAGGAGAAGTTATGATTCTCTAGGATGTAAAAGAAAATGGGTATGAAAATTTGAAATCACTTTGTACATTAATTCGCTCACTACAACAAACCTGTTGTTACTTTCTAAATATTATCGTAGAAGTTCTTTTCAATTTCCTACATTAAGTGTTTCCAGTATACTAGTGTCTGTTGCAAGATAGTCGAAATGACGTACACTAAAGGAAAAAATATCGCAACATCAAAAAGTAAATAACGTAGATTAGTTATGTTTCGGGTAGACAATTCTCCAGGTACGGTATTGAAGTGATTAAGATTGAAACATTACAGGTTAGTGTAAGCTTGAGATAAGCCAATGCAAATTGGAACTGCTGGTACGTTAACAGCCGGTGTAACCGCCAGAATGTTAAATTCAAGCAAGCAAATGCGCATGCACCGTGTTGTACAGCTTCCAGATGTTAGTTTGAGGGATGGACTTCCATGATTGCTGCACTTCGCTGGTCAATACAGAACCTCTTACGCTGGTTGTGGAGAAGGCTGCAGTTGTCGTCCGTTGATGTCCCGTGTGTGCTAGATTGGAGACAGATCTCGTGATCGAGTAGGTCAAGGCCACATGTTGAGACTCTAGTGCCTTTTGGGTTACAACAGTGGTATGTGGACAACCGTACTGTTGGAAAACACCCTCTGGAATGCTATTGATGAATGACAACGTGACACGTCGAATTAGACGTACAGTTTTGCAGTCAGGGTGCGTAAGATATTCACGAGAGTGCTCTTGCCGTCACACGAAATCACAGGCCGTAACTCCACGTGTATGTGAAATGTGTGTAGCACTCAGAGAGGTTGTTGTAGACCATCAACTTTCATCCTTCTACACAACACAAGACCATCACCGGCACCTAGGCAGAACCAGATTTAATCTGAGAACACAACGGACCTCCACCCTGCATTCCAATAAGCTGCCGTTCGACACCACAGAAGTCGCAAATGGTGGTGGTTTGGAGTTGGTGTAATGCACAATACAGGGCGTCTGGCTTGGAGCTTTCCTTGAAGTAACCGACTTGTAACAGTTCGTTGTGTCACTGATGTCGCCGGCCGGTGTGGCCGTGCGGTTCTAGGTGCTTCAGTCTGGAACCGCGTGACCGCTACGGTCGCAGGTTCGAATCCTGCCTCGGGCATGGATGTGTGTGATGTCCCTAGGTTAGTTAGGTTTAAGTAGTTCTAAGTTCTAAGGGACTGTTGACCACAGACGTTAAGTCCCATAGTGCTCAGAGCCATTTGAACCATTTTTTGAACTGCGGTGCCACCTGCTACCCAGATTGCTGTTGCAGATGCAGTACGATGCGCCACAGCCATACGTCGAATATGATGGTCTTCTCTCTCGATAGTGTTACGTGACCGTTCGGAGCCCGGTTTCCTTGCGACCGTACTTTCCCCCGATCACTGTTAACAGCATGCATGTACAGCGGCTGCATTCCTGGCACGTCTTTGTCCAGTATCGCCGAAGGAAGATCCAGCCCCTCTTGGGCCTATCAGAATCACGTTCGCACTCAGTGAGGTGTTGATAACAGCGTCTTTGTCGCCTTAAAGGCATTCTTGACTAACATCGACTCACCAACTCCAATATCAGACGTAACTAATGCTCACGACCGTTACTGTGTGTATTTGGAGCAAAACTGATTTGCCTTCTCATAGTGGCGCCGCTAACGCCACTCATATGCGACTGGCGCGAAACTGAATAGATCCCGTCTTTCGAATGTACATACACGCTTGCCGAGTTTCGTTTATGTTGCACAACTCCAACTTGCTGTTGCGGTTTTTTTTTCCGTCAGTGTTTTTGCTCTGAAAACATTTCAAGGCACTTTTTGATGAATATCCACAATAGTAGAGATAATGTTACAAGTAAACGAGTTTCTAGGACTAGTAAACAATTTTTAGCTATTGACAGGTCATATAGCTGAAAAAATATTGTAATAGCTATTAGAAAAAGTTACAAATAAGTCCATTGTGACTGAGGATTTGCAGATTTAACCAAACATATAATACACAAAAACTCGAAACTATGCTGTCGTGGGGTATGTGTGTAAGTAGGCTGTTTAGGTTTTTTTATTGGTAACGCCACGTAGCGCTTTGAAAGTCACTGGCTGTGCCGTGTGCAGTCTGTGGCTGGTTTGCATTGTTGTCTGCCATTGTAGTGTTGGGCAGCGGCAGCTGGATGCTAACAGCGCGTAGCGTTGCGCAGTTGGAGGTGAGCCACCAGCAGTGGTGGATGTGGGGAGAGAGATGGCGGAGTTTTGAAATGTGTAAGAATTGATGTCATGAACTGATATATATTATGACTATTAAGGTAAATACATTGTTTGTTCTCTATTAAAATCTTTCATTTGCTAACTGTGCCTATCAGTAGTTAGTGCCTTCCGTAGTTTGAATCTTTTATTTAGCTGGCAGTAGTGCCGCTCGTTGTATTGCAGTAGTTCGAGTAACGAAGATTTTTGTGAGGTAATTGATTTGTGAAACATATAGGTTAATGTTAGTCAGGGCCAGTCTCTTGTAGGGATTACTGAAAGTCAGATTGCGTTGCAGTAGAAAAATATTGTGTGTCAGTTTAAGCACAGTCGTTTATAATTTTTCTAAGGGAACGTTTCATGTGGAGTGTTACATCCGCTATTTTGTTCAAACCTGGTTCAAATGGCTCTGAGCACTATGGGACTTAACATCTGAGGTCATCAGTCCCCTAGGACTTCGAACCACTTAAACCTAAATAACCTAAGGACATCACAAGCCCGCATCTCGTGGTCGTGCGGTATCGTTCTCGCTTCCCGCGCCCGCGTTCCCGGGTTCGATTCCCGGCGGGGTCAAGTATTTTCTGTACCTCGTGATGACTGGGTGTTGTTTGATGTCCTTATGTTAGTTAGGTTTAAGTAGTTCAAAGTTCTAGGGGACTGATGACCATAGATGGTAAGTCCCATAGCGCCTAGAACCGCTCGGCTACTGGGGCCGGCCTCTGTTTTGCCTTCACCTACGATTCTGATAATGCAAATTAATTAAAGGAAATAATAACACCCCTCGGTGGAAAAGTCTTACGCAACGGAAATGAGTAGCGGTGGCCCAGTGATACATGGCAATATTGTTACCACACCATGCAGCATCTATATATTATTGAGAGGAAGGATCATCAAATCTACAACAGAAACATGTTGTCACTTCAACAATCAGATTTATTATGACAAAGTAAAACACGTCAGTTAGCCACTGATCTAAACAATTGAACGTTAAATACTTGGACAGGGTGAAGTGTAACCCTGACGCAGGTGGGTCGGCGCAATAAATGCAAAGTTACGCAGATAAAACACCAATACCACCAGCGACTGTAAGCACGTTAGAAAATTACAGGCAGAACATAGAGAAGTGTGACTGAAAACCAGTGTGATCGCCTAAGCACATACTAAAAGCAAACTAACTGTCTGCGAAATATTAAAACAGCATGACAGCGGACTGAAGGCAGTGAACTAAACCGAGACCCCATCGAATTGCCGATTGCAACGATGGCACATCTTATCACACTCTCAATATAATATGGAAAGTGGTGGTGGTAGCGGCTGGAAGCCCCGAGTTCAGCTCTCTGTCTGTCCTCAGTAGTCAAGTGGAAATATTTTTATGTGCGATCGTAAGGCTCGCGTCGTCAGCAATATATCTTTAGCCCATGATCTTCTAGCGACAAGTCTTTCCTCTGCAAAAGCCTAACATGGAGTGTAGTATTCCAAAGCCTAACATGAAGTGTTTACTGTTCCATGTCCGAAAATGGAGTGTCCTTTGTGAACGCTCTGTGACTTAGATGCATTTTCGCCAGAGCAGGAACTCGTCGGGTAGTAATGGCAAATATTGCTGTTATCAACCAATAGTGCTTCGAGATGAGGAGAAAGGCAGAACATCTCTTCCACTACAAGGCACAATTTTGGAATGGACCTATAAGACATATAGGCACAGTCGTAAAGCTGTGTGACCCACGAAAAAATCGCAGCATGCAAATGATTTTTTTTTTTTTTTTTTTTTTTTTTTACAGAATGCAGCCATCGTAAATCTCGCTTGCAGAGCATAGGCTGATGGAAAGACATGCTTGTCTGTCTACCTGAGGCTCCGGCTATGCCTCAGCTTCTGAAGATTTTTGCGGTAGCCAACTCCACCTTGAAGGATTCTTATCTTTTACTAGCCAGTCCATAGGCTTCCAACTGTGCAGTCCCTTCACTGCACTAAAAATAAAAGTGAACAGAAACTAATAAGAAGGACAGTCGCTGGAGATGCTGAATTCCGGTTGCAATTATCATGCAACGTCAGTGATCATCTACATTCTACTTGGTCAAGGGAAATGAACACTGAATATTCCAAAATATGTTGGGAGAAAGTTTCAGAGAAGGACGTCCACCTAGAGTTACACCCTAGCTGCAGATAAAATAGATGCCGATGAGGTAATGCTAAGTGTCATCTGTCGCGTAAGAGCATCAAAGACACTTTGACTGGGTAAGGGTATTAGTGTCTGTTTTTTTTTCGGACGTTCGTCGTCTGATGAATATAATGCCACGATCGACAGTTTTCAGTGCCAAGGTAAACGTCCTGACAACATACAAGTCGCCTCACATTCCCACATCAGTACTAGTTCAACGAAATCTTTATTTGAGGCAACATACACTGGGTGATTCAGCTGCACGTACCACTGGGTTTTATGCAACCTGCAACACCTTCAAATACCACACACAAGATTTTTCGTAATCTCTCGCTCCCTGCGCCCAAACTTTTATATCTACAGACAAATGAACTGGTTCTTGTAGGAAATCTAATGTAGTTAAATTTTGTACTGTGCTACATTTTCGGGTAAGGCTGTAGTTTTCGGATTATTCAAGAACAACGTAAAAAAGTGATCTTCATCTCATTTTTCTTGAATAACTCGAAAACTGGGGCCTTCAGCGAAAACGTATTCCGGTACTGAATTGAACTACTTTAAATTTCCAACACAAAGATTATGCTTATGTGTTCTGTGAGACCAATAGTTTGGGTGTAGTGAACGAGAGAATATGAAAATTTAATGCATGGTTTTTGAAGGCAAGCCGGCCGCGGTGGTCTCGCGGTTCTAGGCGCGCAGTCCGGAACCGTGCAACTGCTACGGTCGCAGGTTCGAATCCTGTCTCGGGCATGGATGTGTGTGATGTCCTTAGGTTAGTTAGGTTTAAGTAGTTCTAAGTCCTAGGGGACTGATGACCACAGCTGTTAAGTCCCATAGTGCTCAGAGCCATTTTTTTTTTTTTTTTTTTTTTTTTTTAAGGCAAGGCAGGGTGCATATTACCGAAGGTACAGCCAGCTGAATCACTTTGTATAGTTGTATAGTAATGAGAGCACCAACAATTGCAAATATTACACATTCATAGAGTATTAGTTAGTTTTATAAACTTCATGTATTATGGAAGTGACTTTATAGACTCTTAAACACTTCAATGACTTGTCATTGAGATCCACACATACTAAATTCAATTTGCAGTAAATTATTCCATCCACTCTAATGTCTTTACAGCATCAAATCGATCACTTTGTTTCAACGATGGGCTACCATGCAACATATGAAGTTGCACAAAAGAATGACTTTCATAGAAAAACATCTGCAGTAAAACATATTGAAAAATGATTATACGGTATTTCACATCGAATAAAAAGCATTACATACATTAAAACAGGTGTACAGTAATTCACACCCGATGTACAGAAGAATGATTTTCCAGGAAAAAATGTGCAGCAAAAAATATAGGTAATTAGTACTTGACATCGAATAAAAGCACATGGGTATTGTGGCCCAGTGGTGTCTCAATATTTACGAAAGTTCGTTATATCCATATAAACAGATGTGAAGTAAATCAAACTGAATAATAAAAGAATGACAATCATTGTCACATGGTCAGAACAAACAAGGCGTTAGCAAAATAATTCTTATGTTATGGTATGACTGTGCACGACTACAAATCGAGAAATTCTAAAAAGCAAACATACAACAAATGAATATTACAAAAAAAGCTACAAATGATCTCGATGAATGCTCGTAGGCGAACGCTTGTGTTACTGTGTGAAAAATGTGGTGTGCATATTGGTAAATAAGTAACGTCAGCTGAGACAGCACCGAGCGTAAGTAATCCAATATTCATCTCGAAAATGGCACAGACAAAAGCGCTACTAGATTGCGACTCTGCTGACTGCGTGCGTTAAAATTAACTAGTAATGTACTTGCGTCTAATGGCTAGTCGTTATCAAAGTCCCTGAAAAGTACGCAAAGAAAACTTCAAAGCACAACGCTCAACAGTCACCTGACTGCTCTTGGGCAATACATTGTTCGTCAGACAGATTGTTTCTATAGAAAGTTTAACATACGAGAGACCCAAAAACGGAATGTCCAATTTTCACAGTCCCAATAGGGCTTCTTACGGAAGCGCATCATGGTTTACTATTCCAAATTTATTAGTTTGTGCAAAGGATACACTTGACCATTATTAGCGTGCTGCCTAGCGTAATGTTTATGTCTATAGTCTGCTCCTTACAAGAATTAGTCCCTCTACACATCAACAACAGCGTTCAGCTTCGTTAAGTTCGACAGTGCATTGGTCTAAGATTTGACTAGTACTAGGAGATTGGTGAACGATCGCAAAAGAGTTCATTACTGACAAGAAATGATTTGAGGCTGTGGTGAGTGTCACTGAAATGTTCATTCTACAACATGCACCATGAAAAAGACGACATCGTTAGCAGAAATACTCTTACATGTTCCTGAATAGCATGAAAAAGACGACATCGTTAGTAGAAATACTCTTACATGTTCCTGAATAGCATGACCTAGATTCCTGCTGTATAACAAGGGACCGAGCGAGGTGGCGCAGCGGTTAGCACACTGGACTCGCATTAGGGAGGACGTCGGTTCAATCCCGCGTCCGGCCATCCTGATTAAGGTTTTCCGTGATTTCCCGAAATCACTCCAGGCAAATGCCGGGATGGTTCCCCTGAAAGGGCACGGCCGGCTTCCTTCCCCGTCCTTTCCTAATCTGATGAGACCAATGACCTCACAGTTTGGTCTCTTCCCTTGAAAAGAACACATAACAAGAATTCATGTTCGCTGACAAATGTGCAATATCCACATGCGTAGTGTGGCCCAGTGTTGTCTCAATATTCATGAAAGTCCATTGTAGAGATCTCCCACACACGTTTGCTGATGAAATGAAATGAAATGATCGTATGGCATTGTTGGTTGGGAGGCCCCACTCGGGAAAATTCGACCGCCATAGTGCAAGTCCTTTTTAGTTGGCACCATTTCGGCGACTTGCGAGTCAATGATGATGAAAATGATGATGAAGGACACATAACACCCAGTCCCGTGACGGGAATCGAACCAGGACCCTCTGCGTGGTAGGCGGTAACGCTACCGCTACGCTAGCGAGGCGGACACGTTTGCTGATGAATCAGGTCGACTAAAAACATGCCTGACAGTTTACATTGCCACCATAGAAGCCATGACTTCCATAGCATCGTCCCGTAGTCTGCAGGATAGATGGGTATGGTCCTTGCAGTAAATGGGTGAGGTACCTATTTTTCCTCTGTTGCGGTGGCTCATCCCAGAACTCTGTTACTGGGCAGTGATTCCATCAACAATTGACACATGTAAGTATTACGCTGATCAATCGGAGCCATAGTCCAGAATTTATAATGATAGCACAAATAGAGAAGTTTCCTTGTTTCAGAAATACGTAACAGGTTCTGAGGTATAGAATACTTATTGTGTGAAACTTGTATGCAAGTAAACAGGTAATAAAAATGAAGCAATATTGGTAAAGAGTGAGGTTATTGGTCTGCAGGTGGAAACGAGAACAGTCGAAGCAGTGGAGATGGATGATTGCTGGCTAAACTAAACGTCTGGAGTCCCATTCTTGTCAATAATGATGAAGGTCAGTTCAGGATATATGACGTCTCATAACGTTTAAAGCTGCTATTTTGTGCGAATGATTGTCTTATGAATTTTGGCAGTACATTGTTATGTTTGTGGTGTTATTAATGATTTCAGAGACGAAGTAAAGGAAAATGTGATTTTCAGTGCCAACCTACTATTCTTGGGCAGCACCAATTGACCTACTGAACTTATTGTGTGCATTTGTAAATGCCTGCTTATTGTTTTACAGTGCTATTGGAGGTGTTGCGGTACTGCAATCTGAGACCAAAAAAGATAATTCCTATATTTGTAGATATATACATAGTTACTGGTATAATTTGACAAACATGGGACAGATAGTCGAGTGTGGCCTTACCATTTGTTGTGATATTACTGTTTAATAACAAAAAATTATAGTTCCTATCTATATAGATATTTACATACTTTCTGATATAATTTGACAATGATGGGAGGGACAGTCGAATGTGACCTTATAGTAGGAAGTTTGATTATGATGCAGATAAGGGAATAAGCAAAAACTTAAATTAGGGTGGACAGATGGAGATTAAAGCCTCGATCAGGCTAAATACAAAGGTAGTCTGTTATAAAAAGCACAATGTTTATGCATCTAATTCCTAACGAAGAAGCTAGTGCTGATCTGGCCATTCATTTCTCAACGCCAGTCAGTACACGCGCAACACATACTATAAACACATTATCAGCGGAAATAACGATCATGACAATGATTTTAGGTTTCAATTTCTTATTTGCTTACCTGAAAAACTTAGGCATCATTAATTCATAGTAAGTGATATTTTCTGCACTTTCAGATTTTACTAGTATCCTTTGCAGAGATTTAGTGTAAAATTCACCAGCAATAAACACTATACTGAAAAGGTGTGTTGTGAAATGACAGATATGTTTTATTACTTTTTACTTGTTTTACATTTTTCACCAGTCTCTAGTGTATGTTATTTCTTTATACAATTAACTACACAATTCTTTTCTTTGTTACAAAATGATGTTTTGAGTTAGATGTTTGTTCTTTCTCAATAAATGTAAGTTCAGTACTCGGCAGGTGGGCCAATCGAGACTGACCGACTGCCACGTCATCCTTTGCCACTGGTGTCATTTGGATGGATTATGGAGGGGTGCGTCTTCAGTAAACCACTCTCGTGGTCGTTGTCAGCTTTCTTCACCTTGGAGCAGCTGTTTGACAATCTGGTAGCTCCAGTTGGTTTCACGAGGTCTAGTACGCCACATTCCATGCCTCCCAGAAAAAAAATCTCTGGGAGCAGCTGAAGTCGAATCCATGTCCAGTATATAACAGCCAGAGATGGTGACCACAGAGCTAAAGAGGCGTTCTACTGTACGAGTATTCACATGGTGTGATTAAAATCATTAATGTTATGAAGAGCTCGTTATTGAGAGAATGATTACGGTGATAATTATTATATTTATGATGCTTTCCTGCAGATTGAAAACGGTGTTTATAATTTTTTCATTCTTCTCCAGAATAGAATTCTATGGCTACTAATCACGTGTACATTCAAATAACGGATACCGGCTGTTTAGACTAGTGACGTAACCCCAAGGTAAGTACAAGGAGATGACTTCCGCTTACAAGGATCTTTGGGTCTTAGCATCATTTCACCTGACAGTCGATATTTATTCCCAGAAGTTTTGTGTTTGTTAGTAACTCAGTAGGGGTAGATAAACGTTTCATTTAAATGTAAATTTCAACGTCAAACGGCATTTACTTTCCTTATAGTCAATGTAAGTTTCCTGTGTACTGACAAACCATAAACTTTCTTCACAGTTTCTTTTGCCTTTCCTGCAAGAAGAACTCCTGTGTTTCAATAACTATAATGTATCTGGAATCAACAAAGATAATTTGTCCCCGTGACTAACTGTTAAGAAAGACGTTGAAGTATTCATCAGAACTAGTCGTAGCTACATCTCTTCTTCCTAACAGTTCTAGCTTATCTAGTAGAATCTTGCAGTCAACGGTATCGACGGCCTTGAACAGATCGAAGTTGATTTCTGTGACACACTCGTCTTTGCCAAGAGTATCAAGTGGCACTTCAGTCAAAAGTACTAGGCCTGATTCTATATCTGCGTCAAATACCGTTGAAATTTCTCTGATGTGATTAAATCCTTTATCACGTTCGTGAAGCTGGGTCAGTATGCTTTGCCTTAGTACATAGATTGTCAATTCATGTAAGTCTGCTCACATTTTACATTCTGTACAGTTTTACTTACTTCTTGCATTTTGGGTGGTAATAATATCATTGCACTCGGTGCACAATGTTTTTGTACTACATAATTTTTTATTTGTGTTATATCTGTTACTTAGTCTATAAATGCTCTATGATACACGAAATTTCTCGCTCAGAAAGTTTACTAGCTTTTGAGGATCATTTATTACAGTATCTCTGACCCTATCTATATGCAATTAAGCTTTTAGCTCTTCCCACTTCCAGTTTCATGACAATCCACGCTGCTTTGTTTTATTATGTGAATTATATAATTTTTTCATTAAATTATGTTTTGTAATAATCAATACCCTTCCGTAAGGTGTTTTTTGCACTTGTTGGTGAAAATTGTAGATTTCTGACCCAGTATGAAATTTTTCCATGGAACTCAGGTACCTAAGAGTCTGGGAGTATTTTCTAATACCTGCTGTTTTTCGTCTGTATGTGACATTGCTGCTGAGGTAGATACTTTAGGAAGCATCTTATCAAAATTCAGTTTGCGTAATGTTGAGAACCTAGCGAATTTCGCATTATATATTTGATTCTCCATAAACATTATATCAGCTTTGTTCCACCAAGATCTTTTACCACTACACCACATTTTTCCCTATCAATATTTGAGGCCACATGATCGATTACTGATGCTGTTGCTGTTGCAGTATAGAGTAAAAGAGACATGGCAAAACTCCGAAAGATTTCATGGTGGTGCTAAGAGTACCATCAAAGATATCTGTCTTTCTATATGTGCACTGAAACTTTATTCAGAAATATTGTTAATTTGCTAATTAAGGACAAATACACAAACAAAATGACTTAATTTCTTGTTGATGTAAAGCGTTGTTTGTTCAGAAGTATGGAGTTTTTAAATGTTTGTCTTTACTCAGTATACTAAGGTCAAGTCTAAATTGTGATCTTTTTCTGACATAAATGCATCATCTTCAAAATACAATATTTTATTTTTCAGTGATGTCTTGATGAGGGATTGTTAATTCTTTGATATCTCCATTGTTATTTGCTCCAGTAATATCTTTTACTTTGTGACATATAGCAAGTTTTTATTTGCTGTAATAGTATCTATCTTGTGAGTGCTTGCCACAGAAGTTTTTTTCGGACAGGTAGAAACATCCCTGGGTCGTGGAAATGCACCTCTCCATGACAACAGGTAGTGAACCAGGCACTGTCCGTGACCGACATCCACTACTTTTACAAATGTGATGTACCAATAATTTGTTCCCGGTCCTGTTTAGGTCAACGTCACGCTTAGCGAAACTGCATTTATCAGTAGCTCTGCCATGTGCTAGCATAACATGCGTAAACTGAGCAACCATCAGTGCTATTTATGATTACTCCTCTCAGCTCAGATTAGGAATGGCCTATTATGGCAGATTAAGGAATGACCGATCATGACGCCTAAATAACACAATACTGGGAATTTAACTGTTGGCATGCACATTCTGATGATTGTGAACTTTTCGCCTATTAACATTACTTCTTTTTGCTGCTGCATACACATATAACAACTATTGTCAGCTACTGATGAAATGTAAGCCTACTTCTGGCCGATTTAAATGTTTTGCCAAAATCTATTTCACGCCAGAATTCACAGAAACACGTACAGTAAAAATGTACGTCGAAATTCGAGCATGCAAGGACAGATAAACGTTCCAGAAGGTAATAATACTAAAGGTACGCAATATCAAAATTTAATTTCATCTCAAACCCGTTTCTTTTAACAAACGTCGGATTAAAGCTGTTTAAACGAATTATAAAGAGGATTACTTTCATCTCCTCTTGCCGCGTCGTATTTACTCAGTGCTAAATTTCTGTTGTTTGTGAAGCATTTCAAACTTCTTGTAAAACTGTGTAGCATTTTATCGTAAAGCCTCCATTTTTTCATGTTTCATTTTATTCACGCTCGAGTAATTACAATTGTGCACTCCCAGACCCATATTGCACACGTTGTAGGTCACAATACTAGTAAATGTAGGGAATTTTTCAGTAACACGTTATCGTTCAGTTGAGATGTTTCTTTCTATCGCATTCATATAAAACTATTCGTATTTCTGTTGGTATTATCTTTTTTTTGTTAGAAGTATTGTACCACTCATCAACTACAACTTCGGTTTCATGCTATTCTCCAGGGTGTGTTCGATTATTGCCACAGATTCCACGCAAGCAAAGGAAAATGCCTCCCATAGCATAATACTGCTCCCACCAGCGTGCGTCCGTGGCGCGCTGACGGTTTGAGGCGCCTTTCACCTCGATGAAGGCAGTTGTGGAGACGACCCTCGACCTAGTGTAGCGAAAAAGTGATTCATCCAAACAGCCGACACACATCCACTCGTCGACGGTCCAATCCCAATGGTCCCGTGCCCACTGCAATCGTAACTGATGATGTCGTTGGGTCAAGATGTGAACAAGTAAGGGTGGTCTGTTGTGGAGCTCCATGTTCAACAAGGTACGATGAGAGGCTTGGTCCGAATCACTTGTGCACTTACAGAACAGACAAGCCTCTGGGCCCCAATTTCTGTGAAGTGTCTTGGGCGTCCAACCATTGAGCGCCTAGTTGTAGTTTCACTGTCCTTCTACCTCTTCCCGTAGATGCTCATGACAGCAGCACGAGCACATTCGACCAGCTTCGCTGTTTTCGAGATACTAATTCACAGGCTGTACGTAACAATAATCAGTCCCTTGTCAAGTCGCTTATCTCAAGGGATTTCCCCGTCTGCAGTCCATATCTGCGCTAGGGTGATCCACTGTCTGTTTTAGCTCGGCTTACATTCTTCTGATAACGTGTCACGTGCCCGTAGTGACATCAGGAGACATCCAACGTCGCGGGGGTCAATGGTCACTATGTTTTGGCTTGTCAGTGTATTTCGTAATACGTTTCCAGCCACTCTGTGTGTTGAGTATGCTATGTTCTTGACTAGGCATTTTTGTCACTTACCCATTGAAGGACTTTTCATTCCTTAGTCGACCAATTAATCGGGTCTCAGATATTCTTCTTTAACACCGTATTTCAAAGACTTCTAATTGTTTTCGTTTCTGTCTTCCCAACTCTCCATGTCTCACATACAGACTTATGCCCCAAACATACGAGGGCGTGCTGAAAAACAATGCCTCCGAATTTTTTATGTAAAAACTCTTAAAGCTTTTTTAATAAAAAAAACATTAACATTAACATCTACATATTGATTCTTCATGTCTACGTATTTTTTCTCGCAAAAAGGGGCCAGTTTGTTCATAACGTCACTGTAGAATGCATGACTTTTTGTAACAGAGCCACAAACCCTCTACGGTAGCACCGCTTCATCACTGCCAAAGTGAAACCCTCGAAGGTTTTCTTCAAGTTTTGGAAACAGACGTAAATCGGTTGGGGCCAAGTCGGGACTCTGTGGAGGATGATCGATGATAGTGAACTTAAGACGTCGACCCACTGTAGATATTGCAGCGCTCATGGTTGGTTTGTTTGGAGGAAGAGACCAAGCTGCGAGGTCATCGGTCTCAATGGTTTAGGGAAGGACGGGGAAGAAAGTCGGCCGAGCCCTTTCAAAGGAACCATCCCAGCATTTGCCTGGAGCTATTTAGGGAAAGCACGGAAGATCTAGATCAGGATGGCCAGATGCGGGATTTAGCCGTTGTCCTCCCAAATGCGAGTCCAGTGTGCAGCGCTCATGTGTGTTCTGGCCTTGTCACGCTGAACGACACGATGCTCCAAGTGCGTACTATTACAGCGTCCTGTTTCTCACACACTGACACAGTCACACGCAACAATTCGGAGCACTCTAGCGCCAGAAGGCTGGAAATATGTAGGCATTAAGACTAGAGTTGTAGGGTGTTCAGATGGTTCAAATGGCTCTGAGCACTATGGGACTAAACTGCTGTGGTCATCAGTCCCCTAGAACTTAGAACTACTTAAACCTAACTAACCTAAGGACATCACACACATCCATGCCCGAGGCCGGATTCGAACCTGCGACCGTAGCAGTCGCACGGTTCTGGACTGCGTGCCTAGAATCGCGAGACCACCGGGGCCGGCTGTAGGGTGTTAATAGGTTTTGTTTCATTTACAAAGCTTTAAGATTTTTCACGTAAAAATTCTGAGGCATTACTCTTCAGCAAGCCTTCGTACCTTCGCTTGTATCTCCTGGCACGCTCATGAATTCTGAACTACGAGAAGGAAAGAAAACGAACTTTTTCTTTACGAAACAGGTAGGAAAAAACTTTAGGCACTAAACTAAGAAACATTTAGCTAACGCGTAGGTACTCGCATGTCCAACTGCTGTTATGTGTGGGACAAGGATACTCAAATCAGAGTGCGCGGTATGAGGAAGGAAGCTTACAAACATGCTCTGCCCCTCTTCTACACACACACACACACACACACACACACACACACACACACAAGAGGAAGTGTAGAACCGGAGAGAGAGGATGAAACACGGGGTCTGGGTGGTGGAGGTATGCAGTAGCTTAACGCCTCCGTCGATCACTGTCACACAACGAGCCGGGTGCTAACTCCTCCCCGTTTTTCTGAGTGTAATTTAATGTCGGTCCCTCCGCTGGATCCATTAAGCCTCTCAGGCTCTTTCCACCTCAGTCGCAAGCGTTATCGCCCTCATCCTGTTTCTCCGATCCTTTCTCATTGCGAGTGCTCCTTATTTTTCCCTCTCGTTCTCTGCATGTGGTCGGAGTATGGGCCCGGAACAGCGATAGGTGCTCCGGCGCGAGCGCCAGTGAGAGTGCATTTAGCACTTGTTTATGTAAATCCAATATGGCCCCCGCCGCCTCATCACGCACGCCAGAGCCTCTCTCTCGCCCCACCCAACCCCCAACCCCCCCTCTGGTTCCTCTTTCCTTTTACACTGCTCTAGCATAAACCTATCTCTGGCTGCCTCCCTCCTTCTGCTCTCTGTTCACGATATGGTGGGATAACAAACACAAACTGAATTCAGTGTCGGAGGAAACAAACTGGAGGCACTAAAAACGAGTGCGTGAGGCCAGCAGTGTTACTAACTGAGCACCCATACGCTAAACTGAATTCCTGAATTACAATCAACATTTTAGTTAAATATTTGCGTACTGTGAAACTGGAATGAAGCCATTACATATTCAGCTTTTAAGCGAGGTGACAGAAACTGTATACGAACTGCAGAGGAACGGGTAAGCTCAACTGTTATTACAAAGTATGCCAAGGGAATTGAATGAGTTCCTGCTTCCAACAAGTGAATGTTTATGATGGCATCTTAACACGTCTACAAATAGGTATAATTTAACGTAGACCGTAATTTTACACTTACCCAGACGTCCGAAAATCAACTAGGGTGACACTTGCTAAACGACAATTTATTTAATGACTACTGAACACTTTTGACAGAGTCAACGGAATCTTACTGTTGGATATCGTAATACGACGAAACACACCAGGATACTTTACCAATGCAATGAAATCACGGTGTACAAGCATTTCTACGAGCATAACGACAAATGACATTGATAAATGAACTACCGAAATAAATCAAGGAGTCAGTTGATGATGCCAGAACTTAATATATTTATATTCAAAGTCATCGCAAGCTGGCAAATAGCTTTAAAGAGATCTGTCATATTACGTGACAACAGCCTATGACTATTATTTGAGAATGATCAAATAATCGTAGATATTTCAGAAGGATTGCAACAGTCTACATAAATTAAACGATGTTGCTGGAGTTAATATCAATACGCCTTCAACTGTGGAAACCCAAACAGAACAATAATGGTATTGACCACAAACTCATGGAGCGGTTCAGTATGACGAATTCTGCGGCAGAAACAAACTAAGAATGGAAAGTGAGAAGGTACTCAACTGCTGTGGTCATCAGTCCCCTAGAACTTAGAACTACTTAAACCTAACTAACGTAAGGACATCACACACATCCATGCCCGAGGCAGGATTCGAACCTGCGACCGTAGCAATCGCACGGTTCCGGACTGCGCGCCTAGAACCGCGAGACCACCGTGGCCGGCTCTGCAAGATTGACTGGGAACTTTAAAAAGGCAGATGCAGAATAGAGTTGTAAAAGGGCCATAGACTCCATAGACTATCGTAAATAAGTGTAGACTAGGTAGTTTTCCTAGTAGTTTTGGTCATGTGTTACTTGTATGTTAGGTGCGTTACGTACCTATCGGGCGCTACCTACTTTCGAATGGTTTCTTTGCGTATGTAATCAGTCTCTTACTAGGTTCCCCTAGAAAGTGGCAGCAATGAACCATCTGGAACGTGAGTGTGCATGTAACGGTCCATGTAACTAATGGAATATATTTGTTCTACATAGTTGTCGTCCTGTTTGTTGCTTAAGAATGAACCGTATATAGAACAATTGAAATTTTCAACTTTGATTGATTATAAAATGCAGATTATAATTTTAAGGATATAAAATATTCAGTGGACTAACACTGGACCCGATGCCCTTCTAAGTATCTGCAAAACAAAGGAAAGAGGTCGGGTACAATTTTCTTCTTTAAAAAAGAAAACTTTATGATTACATTGAATGAATGTCTACATAGAAAATAAACATATTGTAAGTGCAAGTGGTGTGCTTGCTCTCTGTTACTGTTGTTAAAAGCTTTATACAAACAGTTTTGGGAATGTAACTCCCAATACCAATAACGAAATACAGCCACTGCAAAATACATTCAGCCCCTTAGGCACTGAAAACTCTGGCCCTGTTCAAAAATAATAATTTTGGCCCCTGTGCACACAGCAAATAAATTAAATGGTCTTACGTGTAAAGCAGCAACAGCGGAACGCGATATATTCTGGTCTCTGGTAAAAAATATGAATGCTAACTACTGGCTCAGCAGTGTGCAATTTTGGCCATAATGCTTGAAATGCACATGAAACTCTTTTGGCTGATAAACAAAAATATTTAGGAATTCAACTTTTTTCAAAGATATGTGGCCTGGACAGGGAGCTGGTACTAATTGTGGTGAATTACTAAAACTGACTTTTTTTTAGCAAAATTATATTAAAAGTTAAGTTCGTCTTTTCAAAACATTTGGTAACTGAATACGGTAAGAAAAATACATCATATTTACTAATTGATTCACGAACAATGAGATTTATACAGCAAATATTATTTAACCTCATTAAACCAGCATAAATGCAAATCACCAGATTATATATAACTCTTTTAACAATCTTAGAAACATTACAAAAGTCAAATATCTGACTAGCCTTTTTATCAAATAAGTTTACGTACATTCTGAGGTTACTCAACAATTATAAATTATCAGCCAACTCATCTATACTAACGCGCTGGCTTAAACAAAATTCATAATTATTTACCTTGCTTGCATGAAGACTTCTGCTTCCAAGTTCAGTAATACTGACCTGCCTAAATTAATCTAACCCTTGGTGGCTTCACACAGCACACCACAAAAAGTGCCTACTCCATAGGTCCCAAACAGCTACCTACAACTGTGCGCCCAACGCTCTATTGCTGCACCACTACAATCTCAGGCTAGAAACAGCATCTTTGGCTCTGTGGTCGTGCACAGTAAGCGATCCGTTTTATAAAGCCTATCAGAGACATACATCGATTATAATATCATAGTTTCAGTTTAGTTTACATTAATATTCATATCATATTCGGGTGCCAAATACAAGTGCATCCCAGAGGACTCCTTTCACTCTCTCACAGATGTTTCTTTCTCTGCCAGTGCTATCAATATTAGCTGTAATCTTACCATTTACTACGTCGTTTATTTACTGCACCAAAACTACTGAACCTTAGTTTTGGCAGAGAACACATCTAATCGTGGCATTCGGACGACGTACGGCTGTGTCGGCGTGTGTTTTGACAACCAGGAGGTCGGGTCGCCCGAGCAGGGCAGAGATCTGTGAGCGCCACAAGTCTGTCGATGTCGTCAATAGATGGCAGCACCGTTTGAGCCTCAGAGATTGGTGGACACACTGAGTATGCCAACCACCACAACTACAAGACAGCGGCCGGGAATGCTCTGGCGGTGTGGCCGGAAAACCCTGACGTCCGGCCGTTTGCCAGAAAACATGGAGAAGGTAATGGCTGTGGCTGAATTGAACAACCAACATAAATATCAGTTAAGACGAAATAAAATAAAAACTGAACATGGCTCAGTTACAGAGAAGCCAGTAACATGATTAAAAACACAAAAATGAGACGACTGTTTGGGTAAAAGCGCGCCCTTGAGCCGAAGATTTGCTTTTGCGTTATTTCACGTTAAACGGTTTGTGTATAAAATCAATTTTGAAAATTGATATCGCGGCAACGATTTAGGCGATTTCCATAAAAAAAAGTATCTATGGATAGGTTTCATCGAGCGCTATCAGAAGATTATAGTATGTTTTATAAACGTGACCTATTTTAAATTACAGGCCGAAATGTGCATTCTATGTGTTAAAACATCAATTTTCACCTGAATAATCATTAAAACATTGAAAGGAGTGGCAGCATTGGTAGACAAATTTAGCTAAGGATGTATTCTGTGCTTACTTTTAATTTTTGATTTTTATTAGCACCAGAACAGCATAATGTAGTATTTACCTTGACAACACTATTATTTTTGAACAAAGTATTTAATGCAGAGAAAAGCCGTAAACAGCACTATAAACCTGAGTAAATTTACAGGAAAACTGCTGAATAATACATGTATATAACATTAAATTTATGGTTTTTTATGAATTTCGTGAATTCATGGCACCTGTCCTTTCGGTCGTCCCTGGTCTGAATCACAGTTCGGCACACATTTTCACTCGTCACTGCTGATTTCATATAAAATCCCGATGGAGCTGGTATCATCAGTTATTTTGCTTTCTTTTACTCTCTCCCTCCTCCGTCTTCTATTTAAATTATAGTTTTTATTGCAGTAGAAGACGGAAGTGTATACACTTGAATCAGATCAAAGCAAGGGGTTAAATAGGGGTAGCTATCGTGTGCAAGACACACTTTAGTCGGATTCCGAGTCAGTGTACATCAACATCAATGCTCCACAAGCCACCTGACGGTGGTAGAGAGTACTTCTGGTACCAATAACTGATCCCCAGTTCCCTGTTCCGTTGGTGAATGGTGCATGGAAAGAACGGTTGTTGGTAAGATCCTGTATTAGTTCCAGTTTCTAATATTTTTCTCGTTGCGCTCATTCCAAGAGATGTATGTGGGAGAAAGTAATATGTATCTGACACTCTCTCACAATTTCAATAGCAAACCTCTCCGTGATCCACTACTCGTCTTTTGTAGCGTCTGCCACTGAAGTTAGTTGAGCATCTCTCGAACTCTCTCGGGCGGACTAAACGATCCCGTTGTAACCTTCCCTTTACTTATCGGCCTATCCTGCTTGCGATATAAAATATGAACGTGGATGGCGTCTATGCCTAATGGATTTTGATTAATTGGGTAAGGCTATCTTTCTCGAAGAAGTAATACCGATAAGTAGGAGGAAAGTGTACAACTGACCCTTCTGATGGAAAAGTCTACTAAAATTAAAAGTAATTAAAGAGAACAGGGCTATGATTTGGAAAAATGGAAGTTATTTTTTGTATTCACTCACGAACAACAGAGGAGAGAAAATGGGTACCACTGATCATGAATCCAAAAGTTACACTAATGAACGAAAAGGAAATAATTAACGATCGCGACCCCACTAGGGCAGTTTACATCCAAAATCCTGTCCAAGAAGCTGGGAAAGAAAAAGCATGTATTATTAAACACTGACGTCGCAACTAAAGGTTGTCCGTGGGGTTCTAGGTGCTGCAGTCTGGAACCGCGAGACCGCTACGGTCGCAGGTTCTAATCCTGCCTCGGGTATGGATGTGTGTGATGTCCTTAGGTTAGTTAGGTTCTAGGGGACTAATGACCTCAGCAATTGAGTCCCATAGTGCTCAGAGCCATTTGAAGCATTTTGAAGGTTGTCACATTTTTTTACACTAATTCTAAGTGAAATAGTAATGATAAAGAAAACTGAGAAGTCACTCTTACATTATGTTTGGCATTAAATTTTAAAAAAGGGAATCGAGTAATGGACACAAAGTCTTTCGCGACGGCACTTATTGACGCGGCAAGAAAACCGAGAATGTTTTACATATGGAATCGATTAATGATTTGATTTTATGTAATTAAACTCTGTTAGTACTGAACTACGTTACGTAAACAATTATTTTCAGTGAGCTCAGGATAACGTCATCAAAGAAATTTAGAAAAAAAGCAAGCACATTTTACTTTGCCGTTACTTATTTTGCAATTTGGATTTGGTATTATTATATAGACAACTGAGCCTTTTTTACTGACTTGAACAGAATTAAACACTAGAATACGTACCAAACCAAAAGGCCATCTGCTCCAAGCTATATGTAAAATAAATAAAACTTCCACACTCTTAATTTGTGCATTTCTTTAGATTTGGATTTTTTCCAATGATTGATTCTTAAGCTTAGCCGTGAATACTTTATAACAATGGACAGTCTTACTTCAGTGCTGTGCATACGACGAGACTCGGAGCCAACGACGAATCTGTGTTGCTCGAACTGCTGCTGTTGTTGAAGACAGTAGCATCTTGTAGATCCACGGCTAATTACAGGAAGGGGCAATCGTAATTAATACAGCCTCTTCCGCCCGTCCACGGTTCGTACTCCTGCTACTGGACAATTGGCAGGCGCGCGTACATGATGCCGCCAAAAATGGTACACTCTACTGCGAGAGCGTTAACACCACACTCTCGCACACTACAAGCGCTGGAACCGGTCTCTCCCTCCTCTGTAGCAGGTGCCATGCGTCCTGCATCTTCGGTGTTACGCCGTGACAAAGCGAGTTGCTCTTCGTTGGATCTTCTCAACCTCTTCTAACAGTCCTACCTAGTATAGAGCCTAGCTCTTCAACAATACTAAAGATAGTCAAATAAGCGCCTTGTCAGTAACTTCTTTAGCGGACGAATTACGTTACCTTAAGATTCTTCCTAAGACTCTGGCATCTGATTTTCCTAGTATTTATTTTATGTGGTCATTCTACTTAAGGTGACTGTGGCTTGTTACTCACAGATATTTTACGGTACACAATTTTTCCAGAAATTTATCATCAGTAGTGTAGTTCTACAGTAGTCCATTTTCTTTCCTATATATGAGCAATATGTTACATTTATTTACGTTCATAGCCAACTGCCTGTCACTACACCATTCATAGTTTTCTATAAATTCTTCTGCTGATCTTTACTTTCTTTGCAGTCTTTTTATAGACAACTGCCTCATCTGCAAATAGCTTTAAAAGGCTTCCGAGGTATTCTATCAGATCATTTATGCTCACTGTAAACAGTGACGCTCCTATCCCACTTCCTTCGGGTAACCTTTACATCCGTCGATTTGTTCCGTTAAGAGCGATGTGCTGAGTTCTATCAGCGAGGAATTCTTGAATCCAGTCGTACTTCCGGCCCAATATTCAGTAAACTCGTATTTTTTCAAATAATCGACAGTGCGTAATGGTGTCAGATGCCGGCCTGAAGTCGAGGAACACGGGACCAACCTGAGCGCTGATGAGATAGCAAGTTCCGCCCTATGCAAGACACCTTTTTTGTTTATTTTCACCCATACATGTTTCAGCACTTTTGTGCTATCGTCACTGGGTTCAATTTTTATTTTTAGCTTACATGATGTTGTTGCCATTTATTTTGGTAGCTATTCCGCTACACAAAATACACTCCTGGAAATGGGAAAAAGAACACATTGACACCGGTGTGTCAGACCCACCATACTTGCTCCGGACACTGCGAGAGGGCTGTACAAGCAATAATCACACGCACGGCACAGCGGACACACCAGGAACCGCGGTGTTGGCCGTCGAATGGCGCTAGCTGCGCAGCATTTGTGCACCGCCGCCGTCAGTGTCAGCCAGTTTGCCGTGGCATACGGAGCTCCATGGCAGTCTTTAACACTGGTAGCATGCCGCGACAGCGTGGACGTGAACCGTATGTGCAGTTGACGGACTTTGAGCGAGGGCGTATAGTGGGCATGCGGGAGGCCGGGTGGACGTACCGCCGAATTGCTGAACACGTGGGGCGTGAGGTCTCCACAGTACATCGATGTTGTCGCCAGTGGTCGGCGGAAGGTGCACGTGCCCGTCGACCTGGGACCGGACCGCAGCGACGCACGGATGCACGCCAAGACCGTAGGATCCTACGCAGTGCCGTAGGGGACCGCACCGCCACTTCCCAGCAAATTAGGGACACTGTTGCTCCTGGGGTATCGGCGAGGACCATTCGCAACCGTCTCCATGAAGCTGGGCTACGGTCCCGCACACCGTTAGGCCGTCTTCCGCTCACGCCCCAACATCGTACAGCCCGCCTCCAGTGGTGTCGCGACAGGCTTGAATGGAGGGACGAATGGAGACGTGTCGTCTTCAGCGATGAGAGTCGCTTCTGCCTTGGTGCCAATGATGGTCGTATGCGTGTTTGGCGCCGTGCAGGTGAGCGCCACAATCAGCACTGCATACGACCGAGGCACACAGGGCCAACACCCGGCATCATGGTGTGGGGAGCGATCTCCTACACTGGCCGTACACCTCTGGTGATCGTCGAGTTGACACTGAATAGAGCACGGTACATCCAAGCCGTCATCGAACCCATCGTTCTACCATTCCTAGACCCGCAAGGGAACTTGCTGTTCCAACAGGACAATGCACGTCCGCATGTATCCCGTGCCACCCAACGTGCTCTAGAAGGTGTAAGTCAACTACCCTGGCCAGCAAGATCTCCGGATCTGTCCCCCATTGAGCATGTTTGGGACTGGATGAAGCGTTGTCTCACGCGGTCTGCACGTCCAGCACGAACGCTGGTCCAACTGAGGCGCCAGGTGGAAATGGCATGGCAAGCCGTTCCACAGGACTACATCCAGCATCTCTACGATCGTCTCCATGGGAGAATAGCAGCCTGCATTGCTGCGAAAGGTGGATATACACTGTACTAGTGCCGACATTGTGCATGCTCCGTTGCCTGTGTCTATGTGCCTGTGGTTCTGTCAGTGTGATCATGTGATGTATCTGACCCCAGGAATGTGTCAATCAAGTTTCCCCTTCCTGGGACAATGAATTCACGGTGTTCTTATCTCAATTTCCAGGAGTGTACAACTTGTGATAGTTTTGGAGTTGTGGTGCGTTTTGCTGTGTTGTTGGAGAAGTAAATAGGATTACTTCTTAACCTATGGTCGCTTGGCACTGCACTTTTTTCGATTTATCAAAACAAAGGCAGAGTTTTTTCTGCTATTACATAATGGCAGCGAAAGCTCAACCTGTGTTTTGAGAAATCGAAAAAAGTGCAGTGCCAAGCGACCATAGGTTAAGAAGTCAATTTACTTCTCTAACAACACAGGAGAACGCACCACAACTTCAAGACTATGACAAGTTGCATATTGTGTAGCAGAATGCCTACCAAAATAGAAGGACAACAACATCATGTAAGCTAAAAATAAAAATTGAACCCAGTGACGATAGCACAAAAG
This sequence comes from Schistocerca gregaria, assembly GCF_023897955.1. NCBI lineage: Eukaryota > Metazoa > Arthropoda > Insecta > Orthoptera > Acrididae > Schistocerca > Schistocerca gregaria. The sequence continues at coordinate 685,601,003 of NC_064923.1, forward strand.
TGCTGAAACATGTATGGGTGAAAATAAAAAAAAAGGTGTCTTGAGTAAGGCGGAACTTCGCATCCCATTTACGTAACAAGCACGGACACAACAAGAACTGCTCCATGATCTGTGCCTTTTTCCAGTCGCTAGGTACCCTTCGTTGCTGCAGCGACCTACAGTAAACTGGAACTAGAATGAGAGCAAAATCTTTCGAATAATCTTTGTGGTATCTGATAGGTATCACAGCTGATCCTGATGGCTTCCGCTACAAATCAGTAGTAGCTGTTTTTATTCCGGATCGGTTCCCAATATCTACAGTTTCAAAGTTCTTACGATGACGAATGAGAGGAGGGATCATATTACGATTTTCCACGGTGCAACAGTATCGGAAACCGAATTCACTATTTCGGCCTTCCTTCTGTCATTTTCGTTTCCGTGCCATCATGGTAAATTAGTGGCTGAACAGAGGGTTTGCAAACGCTTACCACGATGCAAGAGTACGGCAAACCGAATTCAGTATTTCGGCCTTCTCTCTGTCATCTTCGTTTCGGCGCCACCATGGTCATTTAGTGGCTGTATAGAGGATTTCCAAACGCTTGCCGGTTTTACGTAATACTAAAACCACTTGAACTATTTTGACATTTCAGTTAACAAAGTTTTACTTCCAAATTCATTGAACGCTTCTCTCATTGCTCATCTGATGTTCATTTTCGCTTCGTTCAGCTTTTGTTTCTCAGCCACATTTTGACTTTGCTTCGAAGCTGAGTTGAAGTTCACTTCGTTTACGTAGCAGTTTTCTAAAATGGCTATTAAACCACTATGGGTCTTTCTCACCTCTTTAGACCATGCCCAGAACGAACGTTTCTAAATCATATTGATGTTGACTACTCAGATACTCTGCAATTTGAAACCTGCCACTTTTGTTAAGCAAAAATATTCTCCTACTTTTCTTAACATTCGTTGTCGTACCCACAGTCATAGAGGCTACCACAGCCTTATGATCGCCAGTACCCCACTCTACGTTAACTGATTCAAGAAGCTCAAGTCTGTTTGCTGCTAGGAGGTCTAAGAAATACTCTTCAAGAGTTGGTTTTCAGACAAGACATTCAAAATAATGTCACACGTGTGTCTGTCTGTGGCACTTTTGACAGCATGACTCTCCAGATGTATATCCCGTAAGCTGAATTCACTCCCTATTACAGTAGCATGATCAGAAACGTACGCAAGATATTCTGCAGGTACTCTCTGAAGCGCTCTACTACTGCAGCTCCTAACGCAGGTGGTCTATAAAAGTATCTGTTTCCCATTTTCGTTCCACCTTTGATGCTTAACTTCACTAAGAGTAATGCAAATTCGGAATACCTGATAACTTCATTATATATATTATCGAACAGTTTACCGCAATGAGTACGCCACCACAATTGTCGGATTAGAGATCCGGGAGAAGCGTTACGTCTGAACGGAAATACGTCGCCTCTCTACTGTGCAGAACTCTTTCAAACGAGGGAAGTATCCCAGCCTGAATGGATAAAACAGAGCACAAATGCGTTTACAGTACGAAACTCTGCATGTTCAACCATCCATCTGCATATTTATCTGTAAAACGCCATAGCCTTACACAAACTATGTTTTAAGGATAACGTATCTAAGGACTAGAGAAGCACAAATCGATCTTGAATCGTAATAGACAGTCAGTGCCAGCAGATCCACAAAAGTCATAAATGAGGTATTATCTGGCAGAATGGTACACGACATTTGCTGTAAACAATATAATCCATTAACAGATGCAATACGCACCTTTTCAAATTTTCCATAATAGTAGACGCTGTGTTGAAGAACATTTGCTGTACACAATATAATGTATTAAGGGGGGAATCCACATTAGGAGGCTGTATGACACAGATTTTTTGCGATTGTTTTGGGTGGGAAAAATTAATTAGAATTTAATCAGACTACGACGTAATTTCATTCATATTTCGAAAAGTTTTTATGAATTTTTTGATGTCTGCCGAAGGTTGTGAGAATAGTTCCCCAACTGCGTGCAGTGTAGCCATTCAGATTTTCATCTGACATCAAAAAGGTTTTGATTTTACATTAATAACTTGCTTTCTAAGAATACGAATCTCAGTGCAGGTGAAAATAATGAAAATAAAAAAAAAATTACCGGCGTTGGAAAAATTTTCTTCCATTTTCATGATTTTGTTCTCTAATTATGCAAAGAGAAATACCGCTAAAATTATGGTATCATCTCACAAGCTGATTCATATAATTCGTAATGTTATAAAGAACCACACTATCAATATTCATAAGGATCGGTTCTGTAATTCTTGAGTTAGACTGCACGCGAATGTGAAAAAAGTTATTTCGAGATAAACGCGCCTGAAAAATAAATTCTCGGAAAGTGGAAATTGAAGGAAGTTAATAATAATGTAAAATGCCTTCCGATTAATCTTATATATATTAATCTTATATCCTTCTTCTAATCTTATATCCTTCTTCTTCCCCATAGGCTTCGTTTTGCGCTTGCAGCAGTGCTTTCCGAGCTTTACGCCCTTCCTTCGATTCCAGTAAACTACGTCGATTCTCCCGGCTCATGCACTAGTTATCCATTTGTTCGGTGTAATTGAAACTTTGCTTGCCTACTACGATTCCTGCCTCGTTCATGACCATCAGAAGGGATGAAATTCCTTCATTGAATAAGCCCTCTGCTAAATACGATATCAGTTCAACGACTTGTAGTCCGGAGTGCAAGTGTTTAGGAGCTAATCACCAAATAGTGGAATTAAAACTTTCATTCGCACTGTGAGGTTGAACCGGTCAAGCCAACCTTAGGTGGTGCTCCGCCTATCTGCGCTCGAGCCTGTACCCGATGTGCACTCGGTTTTATGCTCATAAAATCTAAAAGAATGCGAATTCCACTTTGGAATTTTGACAGCGTGTTCTTGGATAGTTAAGCTAACGATTTATCCAATAAACAATCGGATTTTTTAAACCTCCTAATGTGGTTTCCCCACTTAACAGATGCTTTATTTTCCAAACTAATGGATGTTGTGTTGTGGAACGTCCTTCCTTTATTCGTCAAGGAAGTGCAAATAAGTAGTTCCTATGAAGTAATTAAAATACATCAGAATGGAACAGTGTGCAACACGTGGACGTGCTATATTGTCTTCGGTGTATCCACTCTGCAATAATCCAATATCAAATCCACAGTGACCACACTATCAAATGCTGTGACACGAACATCATCCGGACCTCTGCCATGCATATGTTAACATAGGTCTACACTTAGGTACAGAAAGCTGGTTGTAGATAACAGAGAGAAGGCAGTTGATGGAATATCGAACATTCAATGTGATCTGTGTTTTCTCAGTTTGCAAGCCTACAAAGTCAACAAGACCTCTGCAATAGAGTTCGTACTGTCTAGAGAAATATACATCCAGAGGTTGTCAGTATTTGGTTGCCTTTGATGGTAGTATCTGCAACGTCATATTTTCGTATAGAAAATATTCTTCTATTAGAATGTAGTCTCTATTCGCTGACCATGAATCACAAAGTAAAAGACCATTCTTACCAACGTGTTCGCAGAGGACCAAATTGAAAATGGTTTGCATGTGCTCTAGGGTCATTTTTCCACTTTCATACGCTTCAATATGGATGTTCCGTGGAGACAGTGATGCTAGTTTTTTTGCAACCTGCTGATCAAACGTCCCCCGCCTTTCTAGCAAGCAAATGTAATCCCATCGACACAGATACACCTGTAGTGTAACTACGTGAGCCACTTTGAACAGCTTTCACCACACCAGCTGTTGATTTTTCATCTGTGTGTGATAGTGTTGAAGAGGACGATAGTGCACAAAAAAAAAAAAAATTGGCTCTGGTAACTATTCCACACATGTCCGTCAACAATGTTTGTGTCTTTAATGAGTATGTTTACATCTGCCACAAATATTTCTGCTCTCTCCCTAATAATATAGTTTCCTTTATTCTCTTTGTAGACCTTCACCATAGTGGTGTGTCTAGACAAAATGTTACATCCATCTTTGAAGCCACTGACGAAACGCAAATACACTTTAAAATTGTCCAGAGTAACTGTCCTAGTAGTTTCCAGAGCCCTCGTTTGAATGTTCCAACAATGAACTACTGGTTTAGTTATCATTTCAATACGTACACTTCCATACCGCACACTGCAACAGTCACACCCGTAGTGTCTGTACACCTACGGCGCTGTGGGGCTAGTATGCTGACGTTCAGATTGCGCTAGCGGCCGCACAGACAGTTTTATAGATGAATGACATTGATAACTAGCCCAACAGGTACAACATTATATTTTAAAAGCATTTCCAGTCCGTTTCAGGTACTCGAACTGGGGTAAGTATAAAGTTGGGGACTTATAATATTCACGTGTATCGCTAAAGTACACTCTGAAACGTTTCCAACTTGTGAACTCAGAATATTTTACGTTGGATGAATTAGTGGAACTCTAAGACTTTACTGCAGTTATTTGCGAGTGATCTACACTCGGAAATTTGCAAATTCGTATTTGTGAAACTGGAACTTGCACTCAACAAACTTTGATTTATTTTTCCAATAATTTTTGGGTGTGCAACGGGTTCCCCTCGGCATACTGCTACAATATTTCGGCCCAGAGACGTCCGGCCATCTCCAGGTGAGTAGGCAACTACTGAAGAAATCAGGCGCATCAACGGTATTTATTCCGAATATCGCGCATGCGAAATGTGCTGGCGTCTTTCGGCACAGGCGCCAGGTGATGACGTGCGCCGGACAGCCGAGTTGTCTGTGTTGCCCTCGGTGTTGGAAGTGAGACATGACCTAGTCATTTAGTATCGAACGACCCCATCGCTTCCACTTTGAATGGATAATTTCACTTACAGGATTCCAACTTTTATCCAGCTGAAAGCCATTGTCACGATTTATAAGATCACGATTTATAAGATTATCGACAGGACGTATTTCCACATATTCTTTCATTATGAATCTCAAAAACTGGAAACTGGAGCTAAATTTTTGTTGTATTATATTCCATTGACTGTCTCATGCAAATACAATGTTTTGCGACTGCTGACGGCTGCCGAATATGAGTGTATCTTTCGTGTTCTTCAAAACTCCTGGACAGCTGTTGTCGTCTGGTCTATACATGCAGCACCACACTCACAGCGGATTTGGTAAACGCCCGCTTTTTTCAATTGTAAGTCGCCTTTAACTGATCCAACAAGGGCCATACTCTTTGCTGGGAGACGGAAGATAACCTTGATTTTATTTTTCCTAAGCAATCTGCCTGTTCAGAAGACACGTTCCCGACATATGGAAGGAACGCAGCTGATTATAGTCATCAGTATCCTCAGTGCGTTGCTTCTTATTGTTATAACTTTGGGTGACATTCCTGATTTAGCGTCAAGTGATTTAAAAATCCTCATAGCGTTCTAATTCTGCGTGGAAGTTTTCATAGTCCGATATTACGTGCGGCCGAGTGATTAAGATATTAAAAACACCGGCGGTTTGTGCGGGGTGATGGCAGCTAGACGGTTAGAGGTATTGATCTGTGTGCTTGTGTTTTCTGTACAGAGCATGTCCTAATGACCCAACATTCTTACGATGTACTAACGCGTCTAGAAAGGGTAAAGACCCATCTTTCGCCTTCTCCGTCGTAAACTTGATGTTCTCATGTTATTAGTTCAAGTGACAAAGGAATTTCTCCAGTTTTTCTCTACGATGAGGCCACACAACAGAAGTACCATCTACATAACGCCTGAAACCGTGGGCTTTAAAACAGCAGACTCAAGTGCTTTCTCCTTAAAGCCCTCGTCAAAAGGATTTGCCACCAAGAGGACAAAGGGCCCTTGGCGACATCGTCTGTTTGTTCAAAGAATTTGTTGTTAAATATGAAGAAGGTTGAGGACGGAGTATGTTGAAACAAGGTGAGCACTGAATAAGTTACCAATGAGATGTAACGGGTCCATTACAGGCACTTTGGTAAAAGGTGAGACCGCATTTACTAGTTAGTAAATCCTAGCTGCTAAGCTTAAACGTCTTCAAGTGACTTACAATCTCCACAGAATTACGTATATGGTGAAAACAACTACCCACATGCAGCTTGCGTAGAGAGGCCAGATGTTTTGCTGTAGAACAGTAGATTAGGTCTAGGCATCAATGTTGCAGTTGTTGTTGTAGTCTTCAGTCCTGAGACTGGTTTGATGCAGCTCTCCATGCTACTCTATCCTGTGCAAGCTTCTTCATCTCCCAGTACCTACTGCAGCCTACATCCTTCTGAATCTGCTTACTGTATTGATCTCTTGGTCTCCCTCTACGATTTTTACCCTCCACGCTGCCCTCCAATACTAAATTGGTGATCCCTCGATTTCTCAGAACATGTCCTACCAACCGATCCCTTCTTCTAGTCAAGTTGTGCCGCAAGCTCCTCTTCTCCCCAATTCTATTCAATACCTCCTCATTAGTTATGTGATCTACCCATCTAATCTTCAGCATTCTTCTATAACGCGACATTTCGAAAGCTATTCTCTTCTTGTCTAAACTATTTATCGTCCACGTTTCATTCCCATACATGTTATTAGTCACTATTAATCGTAGTGCCACATCATCCCTGGGAGGACCATGTAGTGTTGGTGGTACTGCATTGTGTGGTCTCAGCTTATTGACAACTTGTTTAGGTAGAGAACTATCGTCCAGAAGAGTAGCAGTTTGTCTTGATATACGGCTCGTTGGGACCTTTTAGTGTTTGCGGTACGTAGAATCACCTAGTTGACTATACGTCTTCTCTTTGTAGCCTTCTCAAAATAACAGTGGTTTTACCCTTATCTACAGGGAGTACGACTATGATAGTATCTTCTCTGAGGCTGCAGAGAGCAGCTCTTTCAGCTGTCGAGATGTTACTGTGTTGTGGCGCATATTTCAGCAGCGTTTGGCAAGATTCTAGTCCAACTTGGTCTGCAGAATCTACAGAGAGAGTTCTAATGTTTTCCTCAGAACAACTGATGAAATTCTTTAAAGGAGGTGAAGTAGGTGTCGGAGCGAAGTTTAAAACTTTCCCAAGCACTGATATCGCCGTGTCGTCAAAAGATATTCCCGCGAGGCTCACCACGGATCGTCCAGAAATAGCTTCTTGCGGCGTTCACGTTGCGAGTTGGCTAAGCTTTGCCCTGTGTCTTTTAGTGCTGTCCCTGTGGGCCCTGTTTGCCTTGGCTCAGCATACCTCATCAATCCAGTCCCTGCTGAAGGAGGAGCATCTTGCTGCAATCTTCAGATATAAATAAAGTAAATGATTTATAAATAAATGATTTATTTTCAGAGATTTTTCCGAAGTTTACGCAATACGTAATGTGAGATGTGGCTCGGTTTTGATTTAAGGTCTCGCTCTGGCACTCATTACTTCCATGATAAGCCAGTTATTAACCTAAGATAAGTGTTGCAGTGGTTTGAATAAATTCAGTTTGTTAAATGTTATAAGCAGAGTGTGTAGTGAACAATTTTTTCACAGCAAATTCCTGCCTGCGTTTTCTTGAACTTCGTGAATGTATCTTGACAGTTAATGCGACTAATGCATTGGTCGGTCGGTAGACGTCAGCGAAGCCAACTCCCAGAAACCCAACCACGATTCTGGAGGCCACACGAACAGCTGCCGTAAGCTGAATTACGGCTTGTTATTTGTACAGATGCACTTGGAGGGCTCACGGATAAAAGTTACGGAACAGTTATTTTGCGGGACCAAGTAGTTGGAAAACGGCATTGTGCTTTATAAACACATTTTATCCTTACAGTCGCAAATGTTGACCTCATATGAGATAAACAAGTTAGTATAGAACAAATTATCCAACACACAGGAAAAATCTACACTAGTTACGTAATTTAATTGCGGAAAAAATTGAGGCGGCAGAAATGAAGTTGCGCAATATGTGGCAAGCTACGCATTGCTCGACTGCGAGAGGAGTGAATTAATACAAAGTAGTTGGGGGATCTGAGCGTCACTGATGAAACAATGAAATAAAGGAACAACTGGTTGCAGTGCTTCAGTACATGACTGTGTCTAGGACAGACGAAAGAACTCGGCGATACCAACCATCAGGTGGGTGAGGAGACAAACGCCACTTATAAAAAGGCAGAATTATAAAAAGTCGGAAGAGTTCCAACGACCGAAGGCTTGAAATCGTTCCTGTTGATGAATTACAATCACTTTAAAGTACATTGAAGACAAATAAGTCGAACAACAGTTCGCAGACTGTTTTAGACATTTAAATGAGTAGCGAACATCCACCACTATGGCATTTCGATAGCATTGTATATTGTGAAGCTATAGGCTTTCAGATATCGTATAATTTGTGATTGTTGTAAGTATTCACAAGAATGGGTGACAACTTATGGATTTGACAGCAAAATGATGCATTCTTATATTTCGACATCGCCTGCTTTTAGACCAATACATTTTTAACCATGAATAGTAGCTTCCATCCACGAAGTGGATTATGGCTACTCTTCAAAATACTCATTTACTGTTGCCTAAAATGCTCCACTGAAGTCTAACGACAATGTTAACAAGACGTGGGAACACATTGGTGTCATGTGCCAGTCTTAGTGTATTGAGTGTTACATCAAGAATTATTTTATATCTCCTGTTTCCTGTTAGCAAGCCACCTATGCGGACTGGTGATTTGTCTCGTATATATATTCGTTCATCTTTCGTCTCTAAAAGCGCCATGCAAAAGTATACCCAGGATCTGAGCTAAAGGGCTGGCAGCACATAGTCTCTTGGTGAGTGGCGAAATAGTATTAAGATTTGAAACCAAATTGAACTGAGTACAAACGCTGCTAGTCAGTGTCAATATCAGTTCCGCCTTTCTTCAAAGTAATACTGGATTGATACGTCTGTCTGCGAGGCGAGCAGGTTTCAAGTTCGGTACACTAAAATAATTTCTAGTAGAGGGTCCGAAGTATCGCATTGAGTCCTGTTTTGAGGAAGTAAGAGCAACTAAAGAAAAGTGCTTGTGTTTTGGACCTCTAGCATGCTACAGCTAGAACAGGTTAGCAAATTTTCCTTTATTGAAATAAATAATTGGAATTCCGTAGGAAACAGTACTAAGAATTCCAACCGTTTATTTCCTTGTGTATTTTGGTCATACTGATTGTTTAAGTAGTAGATTTTTCGACTCCTGCGAACTTTAAGCAATTATCTGTCCCTCTATTCAAACTACCTGAACGAACTTAGAAAAAATATGTAACTGCTATGGAAAATGTGCAAAGGAATCTCAAACAAGTAAGTTCTCCAAAAACAATCAGATATAGGTTGACCAAGAGTGTATTTAGCATGCGACTGAAAAACTGTATAAGTATGTAAAAATCTGTGTGCATATTAGCTGTGTAGCTGATTTACTGTTTCCACACGAATTTGAAGGGAGAGTGTTAAGGGACTCCTTTAGACTATTTAGCATGTAAAAGGCATTTACAGTGCATATGTTCGTTAAATAATAATAATAATAATAATAATAATAATACATTTGTGTTAAGGTAACTGTAACTTTATAAATGTTTTCTTCAGGCCATTGTCAGTAGCGGATGTTTGTTCTAGGAAACTTATGACACTAGGACGCATTACAACAACTTACTTATCTAAGATACAGCCCACTGTCATGATTTTCCTGCAGCTTTTACTTTGCGTCCAACATTATTGTTGTGTTATTATTACCTGGGATAAGTTCCCGAACTTATTCCCAGTTATAACCAAATGTCATTGGGTTACTGGAATAATCCTCTTTTCTTTCATGATACAAAGCAATCTAATTTATTTGCAACAGAAAAAAATTTCTAAATTATCTTTCTTTATGATGCAGATTGATTAATAGCGCAGTATTTAGTGAAGACCTTCAGTCTAAGAATAATAAAATGATAAGTACTATTAAGGTAGCTAGAATTATAAGGGACGATCGAAAAGTTTCCGTTTAAGGCCGTTGTTGCATCATATACGCAACATAGCGCTATTATGATGCGGGTATAAGCTCCAACATTTGATAGATTATATAGTGGCGTGGCATACAGTATTCCGGTGCTGAATCACAAATCTGCGTGCAATGTTACTGGAAATGGTCTTGGGGAGATTAGACATTGGAAACCACTACAAGTAAGCATTATTGTGTGACGACGCTTCTGAATTGTCGAATACGTATTATTTCTGTCGCTTTAATTACAATATAACTTATGGAACCTCACTGTTTCAAAATTTGTAAGGTAATGTGTTTCTGTAAATCTGAAGTTACTAATTTTAGAGTTGGACAGCGGAGTTTTCGCTTTGTGCTTTCGCTCCACTTACATAACAACAACATATGTGTGTGTCTACACTATAAAATCGATTAATAATTATTTAGATATTCTGAAGAAGTGTCGATAGTTAACTGGCGACCGTACTGCTTTGTAGTAATTATTCTGGTTTATTTCAATTTTGGCAAGCAACATTCTTTCAGTCTCACATTCTTAGTGATTTCCTCTATATTTTACCAAAATTTACGCTTACAGTTTTAATAAAAGGTGAGCAGTATAACAAATGTTATTTTCGGTTGTGTTCCGAAACCTTAATTATTTCTGAACTTCAAGACTTAAAATTATATTGTCGTTGTGAGAGACTAGATTGAAAGCTCGGGGCAATACAAACTCTGAGGCAATTCAAATAAGTAAATTTTTTCTATTTTTGTTTCAGTTCTTTCAAGGTATAAATTTCTCTTCGACGGTTCCTGACTTTCCTGTGTTGTCAACACATACAAAATAGAACTTACTAGTAGCACTTCGCTATTTTTCAAGAGAATGGTGCTCAGTAAGTGGACGACGCCTGAAGCGAAGTAATATGCTCAGAATAAGAGGTAGGTAGAGGCACAAGGGAGAGAAAATTTACAAATGAAATTATGGTTATCTCGGGACTCGCATGTGAATGTAAAACGTCTCATAAAGCGCAGCAAACTTGGCGTGACACGGCAACGCGCTCGTTCTCCCGGCCGGCAGCGCCACGGAAGCCGCTATCTCGCTTCCCTCGGCCCTGCCGCTCGACCCCCTTTTTAAGTGTCAGTTGGAGTAACAACATTGCCGATTCGCTGCCTCCTAAACGGTTTCCGCGCCGCCGACAATTACGCGGCGTTAAATCTTCCGCCAGCGCCGGAGAGCGGCATCCGCCGCCGGCGCCTCTGTTGTATACTGACCCGCTACACGCAATCTTCTAACTGCTCTCTTTAGCTATGACAAGCTTTTGTTATTACCTCTACAATTTCGTTTCTACCTTTGTTTTAGGTCGCTGCCTTAGACTGGTAAAAGTTATCAAAGGTAATCACTTCAAAAATGTAATGGTGTATGTACGAGGATGAGACCGCCAGTAACCTACATTATCACTGATATTGTTCAAATAACTTATGGGTTTGCTGCCAGGTGACGTCGTCGAACAGCGCCGATATTTTGACAGGAGCATACCCTGCCATTCTTAAGGCACACATGCAAGGAGGAAGAAAAGTTGCAAGGAAATTTAAAACCTCGGATCAGAAAGGAGAAACAAGGAAGATACCACACACAGAACAAGTGTCAACACAAACAAAGATAACCAACATCAGAAATATCGATAGTTACTGTTAATCAACAGGTGAGGTAGCACTAATTCTGTCCCTCTCGTTTTTGATGAGAGACAGAGCCGCATTCCAAGTAGCATTTAAACAAACTCCACCACCTCTGTTAATAAGGTTGCTTGATAGTTTGATTTCGACAGCTTCCTTAATAACACTATTCAATAGCTGGACGTGCAAGCCAGAATCTCCGTGTTGTTGTATTCCATAGGATGACCGGTGTCAAGACAATGTTCTGCAATAGTGGATTTGCTCGGCTGTTGTAAGCGTGTGTGACGCTTATGTTCAATACACCGGTCTTCCACAGTCCTGATTGTCTGACCAATATATGACATGCCACAACTGCAAGGAATACGATAGACCCCAGCCTTACGCAAACCAAGATCATCCTTTACGGACGCTAGCAGGGCCTTAATCCTAGAAAGTGGTCGAAAAACACATTTCACATCATATTTACGCAAAATACGGTCAATCCTGTTGGAAAGGCTTCCTGCGTAAAGGAAAAAGGCCGTCTAAGGGCACATACAACTCTGCACATACAAGAATCTCATACTGAAGTTCACGAGCTACATATTTGTTATGAATATTAATTTTCATTTTTTACACAAACCATGTACATATTCTTTTCTATGACTTTTCATTTACTTGCAGACTTTTTCCCGTCTTTCTGTAAATCCGTAAATTATCTTCAATGAGAAATCAGTTTCGGCCGTCAAAAGACACTGACGCAACCCTTTCTACACGTCCTCCGGCCTCGTAGAGTTGATATCACAGCTGTTATTTCAAAAAACAGAAAAGACGATAGTCGATGGGAACCTAGTCGTTACTGTAAGAAGGGTGCAGAGAACTTTCCCACATAAGTATCTTAATTTTCTGTACAGTGATGCGAGAAGAATGAGGCCGCAATTTTCGTTCTGCAGGATGATTTTCCCTCGTCGTGTCTCGTGCAATGATCAATGATCTTCAAAGATATCTGAGTACAGCGGATAGCATTCATGGTTTGTGCAGGTTCAAGAAAATCGATCTGTGTGCGCTCTCTTCCTGCACCCTAGAATACGCTACTCATAACTTTCCCAGGAGATGGTGCTTCCACGCTTTCTTTTTTGTTGGGGGACCCGGATGATAATACTCTATGCTCTTTGCTTCTTTTTCTTGTTTACAATGATGGAAACGGCTTTCCTCAGAAATTGAAAAACTTTATAATATGAACATCCGCAGCTGAAAGTATGCATTATTCAAACAGAACCGCAAACAGCTGCTGTCAGGTCTCCAAACCTGGTGTAACTCGTTTCTAAATCTATGAAATAAGCTGTTGTTGATGGTTCTTCTACGAACGTATTGGTGTTCCGTCATTAAGTGTGGAACCTGCGAGCAGAAATCTCTTCATAAGCTAATCTTTGAAACATATTGAAACGTCCCCTTAGAAAAATTATAAATAACTGTGCTGACAAACCTTTTACATTATTTACTTTTCAAACAGCTGAGCAAAACTGAACGTACTCAGACATTACCGTCTTTCCTTATTCTGATCAACACTAAACTGACACACAATATTTTTAGCGCAAAGCAATCTGACTTTTAATAATCCCTACAAAAGAATGGCTCTGACTAATATTAACCTATACGTTTCACAAATCACTTACCTCACAAAAATCTTGGTTACTCGAACTACTGCAATACAGGGAGCGCCAATACTGCCAGCTAAATAAAAGATTCAAACTACTGAAGGCACTAACTACTGATAGGCATAGTTAGCAAATGAAAGATTTTGATAGAGAACAAACAATGTATTTACCTTAACAGTGTTCAAAAGTCGTAATATATATATATATATATATATATATATATATATATATATATATATATATATATATATATATATCAGTTCATGAAATCCAGTCTTACAAATTTACTGTCTCTGATGGACACACGTCCAGATCATCCTCTCTCAAAACTCCGCCATCTCTCTCCCCACATCCACCACTGCTGGCGGCTCACCTCCAACTGCGCAACGCTACGCGCTGTTAACATCCAGCTGCCCAACACTACAATAGCATACAACAATGCAAACCGGCCACAGACTGCACACAGCACAGCCAGTGATTTTCGTACAGAGCGCTACGTGGCCTTACCAATATAAAAAAAACCCTAAACAGCCTACTTACAATATCATGCACTGTAATCGCTAATTTTGTTGCAGTCTTATTCACAGGTACAAGTTCTAACAACCCTGCCACAACAAAGGTCAAAATTTCAGTAACGACTGTGGTGTTGCTCACGCTGCTAAATACTGCATTTTCGGGTAACATCAGTCATATTATGTGGCAGGCGTCATTAGAGCACAGTTAATAAGGTTATTTCATGTATTAATAATAAAAAAAACTAGGCATTTATCTTTTTGTGTTTCCCACGCTGGTCTCGTCGTAAAATCATGGCTCAGTCGTTGGAAATCTAGGAGGTTATGATTCTAAGCTCGGATGCAAAAAGGCCTAGATTTTATTCTGCTATATTCAAAAGTTATGTAGATGCGCTTCACAAACCATCCTTGAAGATTACACTCTTGCTGGATAATGGTGATGTAAAAAAATAATCAGCACTCCGAAATTAAGTTACACTTCCTTTTAATTGCTTTTATTGCAATATCACGTACACACAAAAAATCACTTCACAATACAGAACATCTCTCTCACAGTCACTGTTAAAGTTCACATTTTATAAGCGGACTACGTTATGCGTCTTTCCAACATGACGTCCAACACTTGCCATTTTCAAGGTCCGACTCTCTAACAAGTTAACAACTAACTAACTTATAATCGCTTACGCGCCCAAAAATCAGAGTTACAAGTACGTCAAAGATCATAGTGACAAAAGAAAGAATACACATAAGAATAATATCATTGCAATATAAACATATCGATGTCTCACAAATGAAATCAAATCTGAATGTTGTCTCAGAAATATGTTAAGTAGTTAACAGAAACACAATAGAATATTACTGGTATCGTGAGGTTCAGATGAAATGCTGTAATTGTTACGTAATTCAAGTACCATTACAACGTGCATCCTGCCTTACGAATGCCTTAACCTTTTCCTTGCTGGAAGGCCTGGAGACAGTTCGAGGATGACCACTTTGAGACTCATCTGGGATCTATCTAAGATCACTGGTGGCCATGTACACATACCTATATACTCGCTGAAATCTGAGATGAACTTCAGCAGTACATATTTCTCTTTAAAATTAACGACATCATCCCCCTTGTCGACTGACACACCGTTGCCAGCCATTTTTTAAATACTGCATTTGTTCACTGGACGGAAGTAGTTTTGCCAACACTGACTACCATAATGCCCCACCCTTCCCGATTATTTCCATATTTTCTTTCAAGTCCCCGAATGCAAGCCTACATACGGCATTTATAATGTTGCATATGAAACTAATTGTCCGATAATCTTTACAGTCTTTCTCGTTGTGATTCTTAGGCAACAAAAATGAAGGATTTCAACTAAACCGCCAAACAAAAGGCTCTCCTCATGTACCCTATTGCTAAGCCTGTTCATTCTAAAAATGTTTTAAATGGCTCTAAGCACTATAGGACTTAGCATCTGAGGTCATCAGTCCCCTAGACTTCGAACTACTTAAACTTAACTAATCTAAGGACATTACACACATCCATGCCCCGGGCGGGATTCGAACCTGCGACCACAGCAACCGCGTGGTTCTGGACTGAAGCTCCTAGAACCGCTCGGCCACAGCTCCCAGCTCTATTCATTCTAGACAGTGCTTCGTTTCTCAAGGCGTTTAGTTTATCAACTAGTATTTTACTGTGCCCTGTTGCTATCTTCTTCGTGAGGTTCTAAACGGACTTTTCATTCCCATCTCAAAATTTTTGATTCACGATCCATTTCATTACATGTATGTGAACGTAGGCTTCCTCTGCCGTTGTCACAGTAAATCTGACTCGTCTGGTTTGAGGCCGCATTGTTAACTATAAAGGCTTCTTGCAATAATCGCAGAAACGTCGGAATTTTATAGTTGACAATGAGGCCTCTAACAAAGAAGAATCTTATTGACCATCATCACATTTAGTTGATGCTCCAATCTTAGTCCATGTATTTCATGTAGTGTTTCCACAAATGGTCTCTCTTACATGTGCTGTCGTCTTCCACCTTTTACTAAGTCTGCTTCGTGCCTCGACCTTTGTTGGATCTTTATATTTGTTGGCTACTTAAGTGCTCTATACGATTATTGTAATTTAGCTGATTCTTTTTAGTTCTTCAATATGCACACACTGAGTTCCACTGATCAATTAATGTTCTTCGTTCTTCTGAAGTTTTCCACATGTTTGTATTCAT
The DNA here is from genome assembly GCF_023897955.1 of Schistocerca gregaria. Classification (NCBI taxonomy): domain Eukaryota; kingdom Metazoa; phylum Arthropoda; class Insecta; order Orthoptera; family Acrididae; genus Schistocerca; species Schistocerca gregaria. The sequence goes on from NC_064923.1 coordinate 685,616,959, forward strand.
CTACAACATTGTCATTCTTCAGTCGCGCATGTTTATCGATTTTATCTAATATATTTGATATCGATTCCTGCCTTTGATTTCCGTGTTCTTTTCTCCAACAACTTCTTCTATAAGGGGCGTTCAAAGAGAAGCGAGCCGGAGGCACAATTACAGAAACCAGTACCTGTATGTTAGAAGTATTGACCCTGGCTGTTGAGACACTTGTTACACTGTGACACAAGGCGGTGAATGGGAGCCTCATAAAATTCCCGGGGTTGCGATGTTAACCAGTTCCGCACGTACAGCTGGACGACATCGTTCGAGGTGAATCAGTTGCCCCTATGCTGATGTTCTTCTTTGACCAAGACGCCCCCTTCTCATTCAATTCCTGCAGCACGGGACAACAGTGAATGCCCAGCTTTACTCGCAAATCTTGACTACTTTTCGCCAAGCAATCAAATCAAAACGACCAGGCAATCACACCTGTCGGTTCATTCTGCTCCACGAAAATGCAAAGCCTCATACTGCCAACACAGTCTCAGCACTCCTGCAGAAATTGAAATGGGTGCTTCTCGGCCACCCTCCATGCAGTCCGGACGTCTCGCCCTGTGATTTCGCCTTTTTTGGTCACCTTAGGCTAGGGGCAAAAGAGTCACCTCGGATGACAACATCCAGCTGTAGGTGTGGAACTGGTTAACATCGCAGCCCCCGGAATTTTATGAGACAGCCATTCATGGCCTTGTGTCACAGTGGGACAAGTATCTCAACAGCCAGGGTCAATACTTCTAACATACAGATACTGGTTTCTGTAATTGGTGGTGGTGGTGGTTGTTAGTGTTTAACGTCCCGTCGACAACGAGGTCATTAGAGACGGAGCGCAAGCTGGGGTAGGGAAGGATTGGGAAGGAAATCGGCCGTGCCCTTTCAAAGGAACCATCCCGGCATTTGACTGAAACGATGGCCGGAGACGGGATTGAACCGTCGTCCTCCAGAATGCGAGTCCAGTGTGCTAACCACTGCGCCACCTCGCTCGGTGTGTTTCTGTAATTATGCCTCCGGCTTGTTCCTTTTTGAAGGCCCCTTATAAAATATTTAGAATGATGTTTTTATTCGTATTTCATTCTTCTGATATACGACAGTCTAATAAATTTTCCAGTTTTCCTTCATCTGCTGTCCCGTTTTGATATGCAACAGTGTTGCTCATACATCACCGCCAGATGGCTACGATTTATATAACACCATCTCCAGGGAACGTTCCAGTTATTTTACAATATTTTTTACTCTTTGTTAGGTTGTAGCTAGACCTATAAACTATACTGCAGTATCACCATTATATTTCCATATTTAAATATTTAAATGATGATTTTTAAACCACGTCTCTGCTCACAGTTTCATATGTGTGACTGAAGGTAGTGGGATGAAATTTCTATTTTTGGCAGCTTAGTAGTTTTAATCGGGTCCGGGCTTTCCGTTGGGTGGTTAGTAGGTGGGATTTCTGCGGTAGTTTGCAGCCCAGAGGTAGTCCAATGTATATTAAGTCATCTATGTTATGATGTCTAGCGACAGAATCACAGTAACCAAATAGTCAAATCATATGCATTATACCATTCACAAATCCACATGAAACATTTACGATGACGATCTTGTGTTCTTCACACTTTCTACGAACTAGATCACATAAACTATAAAAACATGCAATATCATATACAAAAACAATAACTTTACTACATTTTCTTTACGATCTTGTCTCTTTGCCGTGTAACAACGAGGATGTGCTTCATGTAACCTACAATGGTAACCTGTTACTGGATTTTGAGTTTCGTAGACTTTGTTTATGGCTCTCAATGTATTTTGTTGGAACTTATCATTTACTACGTAGTGGAGTGTACGCTTTTTTGAAACTTGCTGCCAGATTAAAGCTGTTTGCCGTAACTGGAAGGTAGAGTTTTGAATCTGTCATGCTGAATCGTCCCTGTATATCTTAATCCGCAGAAAACCTGTGCAGGAGATACAATATCCGGAGTTCGTGGCCCAGTCCAGCACAGAGTTTTAATGAACCAGAAAATTTGCAGTTTTGAGTAACTGTCATTATCCAGCAAACATAATCGGCGCTGTCGCAATGCCTATTTGTTGACTACCATCAGCGTAAAAGACCATCTTCAAAACATATGAAAGCTGTTGACCCATTTTTCAACAACTCGTTTTTCTTGTGGATCGAGAGTAAAAGTGACTCAGTTGAATGAGTAAATGGTAATATATTCTAGAAGTAAGAAAACTGGTTACCTAAAATTTTCGGCAAACGTGGTGCTGTTTATAATGGAGGTGCCCGCATGCTCAGTTGTAATTTATATTTAATAGCTCACCAGACAAAATGTTGGTAATCCCCTTGAAAGAGCACACAGCTCGGTTTGAGGCGGTCAACAGATAATAAGACACATTTTTTTCTTCCCAAAATTACCTCCATAATCAAGATAAGGCTTATACTCGAAATAAATCTAATATTTTCTATTTTTTGATTTAAAATTCCACCAGTCTAAAAAACGATCATGTATTCAATGCCGCGGCAAACCTGTTTCTATCTGGCATCTACATCTACATCTACATAGTTACTCTGCAATTCAGACTAAAGTGCGTGGCAGAGGCTTCATCGAACCATTTTCATAATACTTCTGAGCGGTTCTAGGTGCTACAGTCTGGAGTGCTCAGAGCCATTTGAACCACTCTACCATTCTACTCCCGAATGGCACGCGGGAAAATGGAACACCTAAATCTTTCCGTTCGAGCTCTGATTTCTCTTATCTTATTACGATGATCGTTTCTCCCTGAGTAGGTGGGTGTCAACAAAATATTTACGCATTCGGAAGAGAAGGTTGGTGATGGAAATTTCGTAAATACACTCCTGGAAATGGAAAAAAGAACACATTGACACCGGTGTGTCAGACCCACCATACTTGCTCCGGACACTGCGAGAGGGCTGTACAAGCAATGATCACACGCACGGCACAGCGGACACACCAGGAACCGCGGTGTTGGCCGTCGAATGGAGCTAGCTGCGCAGCATTTGTGCACCGCCGCCGTCAGTGTCAGCCAGTTTGCCGTGGCATACGGAGCTCCATCGCATTCTTTAACACTGGTAGCATGCCGCGACAGCGTGGACGTGAACCGTATGTGCAGTTGACGGACTTTGAGCGAGGGCGTATAGTGGGCATGCGGGAAGCCGGATGGACGTACCGCCGAATTGCTCAACACGTGGGGCGTGAGGTCTCCACAGTACATCGATGTTGTCGCCAGTGGTCGGCGGAAGGTGCACGTGCCCGTCGACCTGGGACCGGACCGCAGCGACGCACGGATGCACGCCAAGACCGTAGGATCCTACGCAGTGCCCTAGGGGACCGCACCGCCACTTCCCAGCAAATTAAGGACACTGTTGCTCCTGGGGTATCGGCGAGGACCAATCGCAACCGTCTCCATGAAGCTGGGCTACGGTCCTGCACACCGTTAGGCCGTCTTCCGCTCACGCCCCAACATCGTGCAGCCCGCCTCCAGTGGTGTCGCGACAGGCGTGAATGGAGGGAAGAATGGAGACGTGTGGCCTTCAGCGATGAGAGTCCCTTCTGCGTTGGTGCCAATGATGGTCGTATGCGTGTTTGGCGCCGTGCAGGTGAGCGCCACAATCAGGACTGCATACGACCGAGGCACACAGGGCCAACACCCGGCATCATGGTGTGGGGAGCGATCTCCTACACTGGCCGTACACCTCTGGTGATCGTCGAGGGGACACTGAATAGTGCACGGTACATCCAAACCGTCATCGAGCCCATCGTTCTACCATTCCTAGACCGGCAAGGGAACTTGCTGTTCCAACAGGACAATGCACGTCCGCATGTATCCTGTGCCACCCAACGTGCTCTAGAAGGTGTAAGTCAACTACCCTGGCCAGCAAGTTCTCCGGATCTGTCCCCCATTGAGCATGTTTGGGACTGGATGAAGCGTCGTCTCACGCGGTCTGCACGTCCAGCACGAACGCTGGTCCAACTGTGGCCCCAGGTGGAAATGGCATGGCAAGCCGTTCCACAGGACTACATCCAGCATCTCTACGATCGTCTCCATGGGAGAATAGCAGCCTGCATTGCTGCGAAAGGTGGATATACACTGTACTAGTGCCGACATTGTGCATGCTCTGTTGCCTGTGTCTGTGTGCCTGTGGTTCTGTCAGTGTGATCCAGGAGTGTAGATCTCGCCGCAAGGAAGACCGCCTTTGATTCAGTGACTGCCATTCCAACTTGCGTATCATATCAGTGACACTGTCGCCGCTATTGCGCGATAACGCGAAACGAGGTGCCCTTTTTTGCACTTTTTCGATGTTCTCCGTCAATCCTACCCGGTAAGGATCCCATACCGCGCAGCAGTATTACAGCAGAGGACAGACAAGTGTAATGTAGGCTGTCTCTTTAGTGGGTTTGTCGCATCTTCTAAGTGTTCTGCCAACAAAGCGCAGTCTTTGTTTCGCCTTCTCCATAATATTATCTATGTGATAATGTAATTCCTAGGTAATTAGTCGAATTGACAGCCCTTAGATTTGTGCGAATTATCGTATACCCAAAATTAATCGGATTTCTTTTAGTACCCCATGTCGATGGGTACTTTTCTTTGTTTAGTGCTAATTGCTACTTTTCGCACCTTACAAAACTTCTGTCTAGATCATTTTGTAGTTAGAATTGATCGTCTGATGATTTTACTAGACGGTGAATTACAGCGTCTAAGGGGAGGGCCTATGACACTATCTTGCCGAATGCCAGATATCACTTCTGTTCTACTCGATGATTTACCGTCTATCACTACGAATTGTGACCTATCTAAAAATGGCTCTGAGCACTATGGGACTTAACATCTATGCTCATCAGTCCCCTAGAACTTAGAACTACTTAAACCTAACTAACCTAAGGACATCAAACAACACCCAGTCATCACGAGGCAGAGAAAATCCCTGACCCCACCATGTGACCTCTCTGAGAGGAAATCACGAATCCAGTCACACAACTGAGACGGTACTCCATATGCACGCAATTTGATTAATAGTCACTTGTGAGGAACGGTATCAAAAGCCTTCTGGATATCTAGGGATATGGAATCGATCTGAGATCCCTTGTACATAGCACTCATTACTTCAAGGGAAGAAAGTGCTAGCTGTGTTGCACAAGAACGATATTTACCGAATCCGTGTTGGTTACTTATCAATAAGTCATTTTCTTCAATTTGATTCATAATGATTGAGTACAGTATATGCTCCTAAATCCTACTGCAAATTGAGGTGAGTGATATGGGTCTGTAATTCAATGGGTTACTCCTATTTGCTTTCTTGAATACTGGTGTGACCTGTGATACTTTCTAGTCTTTAGGAACAGACCTTTCGTCAAGTGAGCGGTTGTATATGATTGCTAAGAAAGGTGCTATTGTGTCTGCATACTCTGAGAGGAACCTGATTGGTCTACCATCTGGACCGGAAGACTTGCCTTTCTTAAGTGATTTGAGTAGTTTCGAAAGACCTGAGATATCGACTTTTATGTCACTCATGCTAACAGCTGTTCTGGTTTCGAATTATGGAATATTTACTTTGTCTTCTTTCGTGAAGCAATTACGAAAACTGTATTTAGTAACTCCGCTTTAGTGGCACCATCATCGGTGACATTTCCATCGCTATCGCGCAGTGACGGTATTGACTGTTTTTTGCCACTGGTGTACTTTACATACGACCACAATCTCTTTGGGTTTTCTACGATATTTTGAGACAATGTTTTATTGTGGAAACTATTAAAAGCATCTCGCTTTGACCTCCGCACTAAATTTAGAGCTTCCTTGAAACTTAGCCAGTCTATGCGATTTTGCGTTCTTCTCGATTTGGCATGCTATTTTCGTTGCTCCTGCAACAGTGTTCTGGCGTGTTTTGTGTACCATGGTGGATCAGTCCCGTCTCTTATGAACTCATGCGGTATGAGTCTATCTATTGCTGTCGATACTGTATCTTTGAATTTGAGCCATATCTGGTCTACACTTACATAACTAGCTTGGAAGGAATGGAGACTCTCTCTTAGGATGGCAGCACGCGAATTTTTATCTGCTGTCTTAAATAGATATCTTTTGCGTTTATTTTTAGTGGTTTTGGTTAGTATGGTTTTTAGCCTCGCAAGAGTGACCTTGTGTTCACTAATTCCTGTATCCGTCATAACACTCTCTATTAGATCAGGATTGTTTGTGGCTAAGAGTTCAAGTGTGTTTTGGCAACCATTTATAATTCTTGTGGGCTCATGACCTAATTGTTCAAAGAAATTCTCAGAGAAATCATTTAGTACAATTTCGGAACATGTTTTCTGTCTAGCATCAGCTTTGAACGTGTGTTTTTGCCAACAAATCAGGGTAGATTGGTCTCCACCAAAGAGTGGGGCACTTATTTGTAATGTAATTCAAGTTTTCTTTGAAGCCTTGAGCTATTATATCATCTTAGTCAGGGGGGTCGATAGCAAGAGTCAATTATTATTTTGGTACGGCTGATGAGTATAACCTCTACCCATAGTAATTCGCAGGAACTATCTATTTCAACCTCACTACAAGATAAACTACTACCAACAGACACAAACACACCACCACCTACTTTATTTAATCTATACTTTCAGAACTCTGGATTCAACTGGCAGCAGCAGTGCACCGATGCGACGAACATGAGTTGCGGGATTCATACCCTTGCTGACACTGTCTCCCTCCCGGCCTACCGTCACAAACCTAGAACACCAGCTAGCCTATAATGCGCCATGGCAGTCTACGGTTCACGTGAACTTGAATTGAAAGTTGTTTGTGTTATCGGTAACAGTACAATCCTTTCATTATAGCTAGTTCCGTAAAGGAAAAAAGGCATCCAACTGATCGGTCTATAAATTGAATGCAAAATGGCCAAAACTAGAAGATGACATACTGAAGTGGATTCAAGGACACCATCAAAATGCCAGTGGAATTAATACAAAAATGATTCAAATACACGCTCGAAAACTAGCACTATAGTGAAGCTTAACCGGCTTTAAGGATGGAGTTGGTTGGTGCTACAGGTTTATGAACCGTTATGGACTTACCATGCCAAACAAAACCAAAATATCTCAGAAAATGCCACGAGAGTATGAAGACAAAATAGCATGCGAACAAAAACCTAAATATGTCATAAAATGCCACAAGAGTATGGAGACAAAATATTATCGCGCCATTGAAAGAAAACCAGTGTGGAATTAAGGCAGATAGCGAATATGGACGAAACTGCTGACATTTGACGTGCCAAGTAACATAACTGTTGCCATGAAAGGTGGTAAAATTGTAACTATAAAAACAAGTGAACATGTAAAAGTGCACTACACTGTTGTCCTCTCACGTTATGTTAACGGTGCTAAACTTAATCCGGTGGTCGTTTTCAACCGCAAAATACTGCTTAAACCTTCTGAAATGCCGCCAGGTGTTGTTCACGTACATGTCCGGGACTGGATGGACTACTTTGGTACGAAATAATGGATAAACAGAGCGGAGTGAAGGAAATGTGCTTTATTGAAGAAGAGGTGCCTCCTTGTGCTAGATGAGATTGGTAGTCATTCGAAGAATACTGTGAAAGAAAAATTGAGACAGGAAAATACAGAGCTTCGTGTTATTCCTGAAACACTTACTTCACAACTGCAACCCATTGATGTCTCGATAAATAAACCAATTAAAATGTATGTGAGAGAGGAAAGGAATAAATGGATGATGGATGAGAACCCAACACGAATTCACACCGAAGGGAGTTTTAGAACGACCTACAATCAAAAAAGTGTGACAGCGAATGAAACAGTCGTGGTCTAGAGTGAGAGAAGACATTATTGAGCAATTTTTCAAGAAGTGCTGCATATATAACGCTGTAGCTGGTAGTGAAAACCATCATATATACGAAGAAGACTGCAATGGTGACGAAGAGGAGGAGGAAGAAGAAGAAGGAAATTCAGATGAAGATTTTCAGGTATTTTAAAGGTCAGTTCGGTTTTATAAACAAAGATCTCTTTTGACTTGCCTTTGCCGTCTAACAATAAAAACGGTAAAAATGTTGTTTATTAAAAGAAAACTTCTTAAAAATCAATTTGCGACTTATAGCCTATGGTGTCTTATAGTGCGTCAAGTAGGGTAGATGATACATACAGCTGCTCTGCGGTCATGTGACTCTTCACCTATGACGTAAGACATTGCAGTGAAGTGGGGTGAGTGTGGCGGTCGCTTGTCTGCGGTCAGGGCAGTACGGTGGGTCGACGTATGGACCTGACGGACGATCATGACTACGTCGTGAATGAAGTTGTCCGACTTGTTCGAGCATCAAGGTGGACTCCCTCCCTAATATGACCAGAAGGAATGGTGCAACCATGTAACACGGTGTTGTAATAATGATCGTATGGGGAGCCTAACCCACAGATACTGGAAACGAATGGCATGTCTAGTCAATTATGGTCAAATTAGGCAGCAATGGCTGCTGTCAGTGGAGGTAGGTCCATCCCAACCAGTTTCCGAGTGAACGCTACGAAGACAACAGCATGAAATCGACACACGGATTTGGGTACCACGCTGTAACTCATTGCTCACAGCGCCACATGAACATCCACGTCTTCAATGGCCCAACAACAGCGGTGTACTGTTGTACGAACAGTCGTTTCTTTTTCTTCCGTGACCTGGACCCATTCATTCTGCTATCCGTCAAATTGAACTAGGGTGTACGTCATCACGACAAGTAAAAGTAATATCGTATTGCATTAGTGGCTGCGACAGAGCGGGATAGCGCAGTGGTTAGTACACTGGACTCGCATTCGGGAGAACGGTAGTTGAAATCCGTGTATGGTCGTCCTGATTTAGGTTTTCCGTAGTTTTCCTTCATCGCTTAAGGCAAATGCCGAGACGGTTCCTTCGAAAAGGCACCGTTGCTTTCCTTCTCCAGCCTTCTATAATCCTCTCTAATGACCGCGTTGTCGACGGGATGTTAAACACGAATCTCCTTCTCCTTCCTCCTGGTGGCTGGAAGACGCCGGAGGGCAGGTTCAGCTGCCTAATTGCCAAGCTTTTTCTGACCTTTGCGCGCAGTGACGCCTTAGTTCACGAAGGGTGACAGCTGTATGCTTAAGTGTATCTGATAAGTGTGTGTAGTGTGGTATCATGTTTGTGTTGGATGATGACAAGAAACGGGAAGGGTAAAATGCGATGGCACCGTACAGCCTACACCTCTCGTACAGCACCAAGGAGGCCGCAGGTTTAACGATTTCGTCAGACGGACGGATCTCCATCAACACATGCCTTCACTTAATGCGGCACTTGCGGAGGAGGTTTGGTGCAAAGTCTGGTGATCAGGAAATTTATGTCACCCCGCCCCTTGCCTTTGCCGTAAAAGTGAAGAGAAAACAGTCAGCACCACGTGACATACCCTGCCCGTCACCCATCTATGTACTGGCCACGCCCAATTTGGTTAACTTCGGACGAGAACCGGTGTAGTAAACGACACTACGCCGCTGATGATAAATTTTCTGTGAATATTTCCATATTCCCATATTTCAAGATAGTGACAACAGAGTTGACAGGCAAAAGTGCATAGATACTCAGCTGCACTAACCTATGTTGACTGGACCGCTGAATCAGCCAGTATTAATCACATAGAAATGCCTGACACTACCTTGAACAGCAGGTCAAATGTAGCAGTCAACATAGCTGCATTATAGTATCTCTGCTTACTTGATCATCAATGAATGGTTCAAATGGTTCAAATGGCTCTGAGCACTATGGGACTTAACATCTGTGGTCATCAGTCCCCTAGAACATAGAACTACTTAAACCTAACTAACCTAAGGACATAACACACATCCATGCCCGAGGCAGGATTCGAACCTGCGACCGTAACAGTCACGCGGTTCCGGACTGAGCGCCTAGAACCGCTAGGCCACCGCGGTCGGCATCAATGAATGTCTTCAGTTGAATATGGTATACCTGAATAAACGTTAGACTTGTTTCTTCGCCAGATCGAGTCAAATATCACAGCTAGAGAGGAATTTGAAACACGAACATCTGCTAGCATGAGTTTCTTAGAAGTAGATACCTTAGGGGTTGCGAAGCAACTCAAATCGCTTGATACGGGCAAGTCTTCAGGTCCAGATTGTATACCGATTAGGTTCCTTTCAGATTACGCTGATACTATAGCTCCCTACTTAGCACTCATATACAACCGCTCGCTCACCGATAGATCTGTACCTACAGATTGGAAAATTGCGCAGGTCGCACCAGTGTTCAAGAAGGGTAGTAGGAGTAATCCATTTAACTACAGACCTATATCATTGACGTCGGTTTGCAGTAGGGTTTTGGAGCATATACTGTATTCAAACATTATGAATCACCTCGAAGGGAACGATCTATTGACACGTAATCAGCATGGCTTCAGAAAACATCGCTCTTGTGCAACGCAGCTAGCTCTTTATTCGCACGAAGTAATGGCCGCTATCGACAGGGGATCTCAAGTTGATTCCGTATTTCTAGATTTCCGGAAAGCTTTTGACACCGTTCCTCACAAGCGACTTCTAATCAAGCTGCGGAGCTATGGGGTATCGTCTCAGTTGTGCGACTGGATTCGTGATTTCCTGTCAGGAAGGTCGCAGTTCGTAGTAATAGACGGAAAATCATCGAGTAAAACTGAAGTGATATCAGGTGTTCCCCAGGGAAGCGTCCTGGGACCTCTACTGTTCCTGATCTATATAAATGACCTGGGTGACAATCTGAGCAGTTCTCTTAGGTTGTTCGCAGATGATGCTGTAATTTACCGTCTAGTAAGGTCATCCGAAGACCAGTATCAGCTGCAAAGCGATTTAGAAAAGATTGCTGTATGGTGTGTCAGGTGGCAGTTGACGCTAAATAACGAAAAGTGTGAGATGATCCACATGAGTTCGAAAAGAAATCCGTTGGAATTCGATTACTCGATAAATAGTACAATTCTCAAGGCTGTCAATTCAACTAAGTACCTGGGTGTTAAAATTACGAACAACTTCAGTTGGAAGGACCACATAGATAATATTGTCGGGAAGGCGAGCCAAAGGTTGCGTATCATTGGCAGGACACTTAGAAGATGCAACAAGTCCACTAAAGAGACAGCTTGCACTACACTCGTTCGTCCTCTGTTAGAATATTGCTGCGCGGTGTGGGATCCTTACCAGGTGGGATTGACGGAGGACATCGAGAGGCAAAGAAGGGCAGCTCGTTTTGTATTATCGCGTTATAGGGGAGAGTGTGGCAGATATGATACACGAGTTGGGATGGAAGTCATTACAGCATAGACGTTTTCGTCGCGGCGAGAGCTTTTTACGAAATTTCAGTCACCAACTTTCTCTTCCGAATGCGAAAATATTTTTTTGAGCCCAACCTACATAGGTAGGAATGATCATCAAAATAAAATAAGAGAAATCAGAGCTCGAACAGAAAGGTTTAGGTGTTCGTTTTTCCCGCTCGCTGTTCGGGAGTGGAATAGTAGAGAGATAGTATGATTGTGGTTCGATGAACCCTCTGCCAAGCACTTAAATGTGAATTGCAGAGTAGTCATGTAGATGTAGATGTAGAAGTTATACGGCATTAGTGTGATACATTCCGGGGGTTGCCAACAGTATCGTCGCCTCTCTTTACATAAACGTTTGGTTTGGGGACTGGATACATGGTCAGAAGTAGCGAAACTGAAATTCTGTCTTGACCATTCGAATGAAGGAAAGTCCCATAGATAAGAAAATCACTCATTCCCCCTTCTTCCATTTCCGAGTTATTACACCGTCTATAATGTCCTCGTTGATTTTATAGTTCCTTGCTGAAATTCACTGTGGTGTCAGAGGAAAGCATTGTGTTCATATTTCGTAGGTGATGTCATCCCATTTTTTTTTTCATGTTTCTGTATCGTAAGATTTTCTCTGTCAGAATGAGCTGTCTGAGATGCAGTCCATTGCATAGCTTCAGTTTTTTAGCCAAATATGGTACTGTGGCTGCATTGTGCCCATCAGGAACATCTCGGAGAGAATTTTATGTTACGTCATTTGCCCTAGAGACTTGCGAAACATCACGATAACCTAGATACCGATGAACTGGTACATTTAAACTTTTTGGGATGTTGTGACGAGATACCAGAAAAAAAATTGTATATCTGTAATACCGCATCTTCTTAAGAGCCAAAAGTCGTGTGCTCTTTTCAGAATGGCTAAATAAAACGATAGTAATTAGATGTTATTGTTAAATATTTTTTCCCGTCGACTAAGAGCAGCATGCAATGTAATATGCCCACAGTTTTATCGACCCTTTTCAATTCAGGCTATATGAACTGTTTCAGCTATATTCCATCTTTTATTTTCTCTTTCTGAAATATTCGTGTCTCAAGCACATATTATTGAACATTGTATTCTAGTCCTTGTGAAGCCTTCTGCAGCTAATTGCATCATAAAAGTAAAAGAAGTTTTGCAATACTGAAAAAAGGATGTAGAAAACCATTAAATATGGTGTTTCACATCTGTCAGATCAAGAGGTGTTAGACCTTACGAACGGTGATGAGTCTAATTTGATTTACCATAAGCATTCCGTTGGAAAAGCAGTAGTGTGTGGCCACCGTATGTAATTAAAAACAATACTGCTGTTGATCCTCTGGGCTTTTACTCAAAATGCTAGATCTAGCTGAACGTTTTAAAGAATGACTATAGTACCGTTCCTTTTATTTTTCTGTTTGCTACTACCCTTCTTCTTAAAGAATTTTGACTTTTCACAAGTCGCACTTAATCAGATCTGAAGATAATCACTACTTGGTCGTAACTAGTTATCAAGTGTCACTAACTGCAACTGAGAATGAGAGCATAAATATTTTTTTGAAATTACTTTATATTCGTAATGACTCAGATTCTATAAAAACACATTGAATATGATATACAACACTTACGTACGAGAACAGACGAATTCTAATAGAAAAAGCGACTCTTGTTAAAAAAGTCGACATGGGTCAAGTGAAACATAAAATTTGCATCACGGAAATGACCCCAGAAGAATTGGCATTTACAAATTCAGTAAAAAGTGTAAGCTTGGAACTTGTTTAAGCATATGCAAGAAGTTGTGGCAAAGTTAAAAAACGTAGAGTACTGTTTACATCTGTCGAAATTGTTGTCATTAGAGACGGAGAACAAACTCCGAATCCTGCTAGGTTGGGGAAGGAAATCGACCGTGTCATTTCAAAATAAGCCTCCCAGCATTCGCCTCGAGTGGTTTTGGGAAATCACGGAAAATCTAAATCGAGATGACCGGATGCAGTTTTTAACCGTCGTCCTCTCTAACGAGAGTCTAATGCGCTAACTGCACTAGCTCGCATGGCATAACAAAATGAAATATACTGTAGAGGGAAGACAGATACCGTGGGAAAAAAAAAGAGATGGGGCTAAGCATGACGATCAAATATTTCGACTGAAGATGATATGTTACAACAGCCGTCACGGCAGCTCAGCGTGTTCGGTCAGACAAGTGCTCACACTCCATTAAAAATAAAATAAAGTAAAATAAAAAATAAAAACAAAAAATCACTCAAATAGTCATTTATAGAACTTGAAAGATGGGATGCAAAATCCGGCCACAGACACTGACGGAAACGAAAATACGAAGATCAAACAGATCGAAAGAAAGAGGACAAAAAATTAAAAATTTGCTTGTTTTTCGTTTCGTTTTTTTGCAATTTTGGCTACTCAGAAACGTAAACTACTATACTGAACCGATAACCAATTTTTGTACAAAATGGGGTGCAGTTATTTGACAACGGAAAAGACACATTAGGTGTCCCAGATATACAAAGGCCCTATTCATATTACAAATTTCAGGTTAGGTTGAAAAAGAATCTACATACAATTAGTTTTATAGCAATAATATGTTAAAAATTACTGGCGTACAATGTGCTCGTATTTTTACTGCTTACAAGGAATCCATTCGTAATATCCAGTACATCTACATCTACATCTACATCTACATGGATACTGTGCAAATCAGATTTAAGTGCCTGGCAGAGGGTTCATCGAACCACCTTCACAATTCTCTATTATTCCAATCTCGTATAGCGCGCGGAAACAGTGAACACCTATATCTTTCCGTACGAGCTCTGGTTTCCTTTATTTTTATCGTGGTGATCGTTCCTCCCTGTGTAGGTCGGTGTCAACAAAATATTTTCACATTCGGAGGAGAAAGCTGGTGATTGGAATTTCGTGAGAAGATTCTGTCGCAACGACGAACGCCTTTCTTTTAACGATTTAGCCCAAATCCTGTATCATTTCTGTGACACTCTCTCCCATATTTCGCGATAATACAAAACGTACTGACTTTCTTTGAACTTTTTCGATGTACTCCGTCAGTACTATCTGGTAAGGATCCCACACAGCGCAGCAGTATTCTAAAAGAGGATGGACAAGCATAGTGCAGGCAGTCTTGTTAGTAGTCTGTTACATTTTCTAAGTATCCTGTCGATAAGACGCAGTCTTTGGTTAGCCTTCTCCACAACATTTTCTGTGTATTCCTTCCAATTTAAGTTGTTCGTAATTGTAATATATAGGTATTTAGTTGAATTTACGGCTTTTAGATTTGACTGATTTATTGTGTAACCGAAGTTTAACGAGTTCCTTTTAGCACTCATGTGGATGACAGCAAAGCGCCCATAACAACAGAAATCAATTCTGTTTTACTCGATGACTTTTCGTCAATTACTACGAACTGTGACCTCTCTGACAGGAAATCACAAGTCCCGTCACATAACTGAGACGATATTCCATAAGCACGCAAATTCACTACGTGCTGCTTGCGTGGTACAGTGTCAAAAGCCTTCCGGAAGTCCAGAAATACGGAATCGATCTGAAATCCCTTGGCAATAGAACTCAACACTTCATGTGAAAAAAGAGCTACTTGTGTTTCACAGGAACGATGTTTTCTAAACACACGTTGACTGTGTGTCACTAGACCGTTTTCGTCGAGGTAATTCATAATGTTCGAACACAATATATGTTCTAAAATACTGCTACATATCGACATTAACGATATGGGCCTGTAATTTAGTGGATTACTCGTTCTACCTTTCTTTAATATTGGTATGACCTGTGAAACTTTCCAGTCTACGGTACGGATCTTTCGTCGAGCGAACGGTTGTGTATGATTGTTAAGTATGGAGCTAATGCATCAGCATACTCCGAAAGGAATCTATTTGGTATACAGTCTATTTTGAAGAAAAATCGTCTTGGTTGCGGAAATTATTGTTTAGTGACGCATTTCGCCTTTTTAGGTTACTATCCGTTTTCTATAACGAAGAAGAAACGGAAATATAAACATCCATGAGTATGGTCTCACCATGCATAGCTCTAAATAAAAATATCAAAGAAGCGTCTACGAAACCATTGGAAAGATAATTAGCGTTTGCTGTTATTCTGTAAAATAAGCTTGCATAAAGATCGAACTAACAGCGTTTGGGTATGCAATACATATTAGTAATAAGCAAATATTTAAAAACGAAGAAGTACCAAAAGCAAAATGAAAAGTGAAAACATCATCTTCGACACACATGACGCCAAGGACCACAGTGCACACTTACACACTTGCGGAAATATGCCCACATTTAAACACAGTATAGTGAAACGTATCAGCACAGTTGAAGACGTCAAGCATGTAAAACAGTTAAGAACTGTACTAGGCGCCTCGTGCATCATAGTGGTGCAAACTCACACACATGGCGTGCGTGAGTAGTTTTGAAATAGAAATTTAAATAAAAGTGTACAATAGAATTTAAAAATTAGCCTACTAAACAAGAAATTCTGAAGAAAGAATATACTAAAACTATAAATAAACATGATGAGATATGATCATTTCCGTAGAGCACCAATAGGTCGCAGGCCGCGTTAATAGTAGAACTTAATTACAAGTGATGTGAATCTCAACAAAAACACAGTAAAAACAGATAATGTAAACCCTGCTAATCTAAATGCATAAAATAACTTCATCAAAAAAATTTTAAAAAAACATTTTTATACAGTCAAAGACAAGCTAAGTATATATTTTGACTACTGACCTCAGGGAGTCCAGATAATTCTGATTTTTGCTAATTAGCTGATCATTAAATAGTAGATCATTGGTCATTGTGCATGTTTGTTGAAGAATTTCCAAATCTCAGAGAAGATTTAGCTTATTGCCTTTTTGAGCGTAATGTAAAATCTGGAAATTGTGCAGCATAGGTGGTTGCTGCCCGTTTCTTTCTAATTCTCAACAAAAGCGGAATACTGCCTTACCGGGCCTTTTTTGTGAACAGGTGTATATTAAATGTAGTCTTAAACATACTGTCGGTTTTCCGTATGTAAAGCATTTGAAAGTGATGTACATTCTAATTTATAGACTCTAGAGGAGACATATTTATCGTTAAAAAGGTGCTCATTACGAATACAACAGTCAGCTGATCGCTCACACGTATACTTGTCGACTTGTATAACTATAGCTTTCTGTTCGACAAATGAGTTGCTGTGTAATAAGCACATAGAAAGAGCTGTTCTTCTAGGAACTACTAGCTTTCTGCTCGACAAATGAGTTGTTGTCTAACAAGCATATGGAAAGAGATGTTCTGCTAGTGAACATATGTATTCAACATGATGAGATTACAAGAGATATATTGTATATTATTTATACAAAACATAGACATGCATTGTGAATCTCAAAATGAAATTTTGTGACAGTCGAAGAAACTAGCGTCTTTATCTCGTCATTTTAAGATAAACTACAAAAATCTCAAGATTCAATCAATTCATCTTTAGTGATGAAATAATGTCACCCTTTCATTTAAAATTACAAATCCACTTAATATGAGGTTGCTCACTTCGATAGGGCTTATCTTTGCTTTTTACTGTCAATTCGTCTTCCCATTGTGTACTTTCGCTTTTCTTTTTTACTGTAACAAAGTGGATTCCTGGAAGAGAAATCTGAACAACATCACCATTTACGCCTTTTTGTTTGGTTAGGCTATCAACTTTCTCATTAAATGATATCATGTAGCAACGCTAGGAACAGAAGGTTTACTTCCACCTCTTGAGCAATTTTTATGGTGTATATACTTGTAGTTTTGTTCCATTATGGTTCAGAAGTGTTGCAAGTATGTATTGTAAGCCAGATAACAATCTATGATGTATGGCTTGTGCAGCATTGATGATCTAACGAAAAGGTATAGCCAGATATTGAGAACAAATTCCCTATTCCTTGCTGAAGATTGCATGTGGTATCGATATTGACCCGCAAATTCCGTGTTCCAGCTGGAATTTTTCTTCATATTATTTTCATAGTACATTTGTTACAATAATAATAATATAATAATAATAAAAATTTTATTGTCATTCAGCTGGTTACAGCAATAGACAAAGTCAAGAGCTTATATTTCTACATAAACTACTATATCTATGTAAATTGGTTTAAACATAAAATAGGTACACATTAGAATACGGTATTTTCATCTTTAAAAAATTCATCAATGGTGTAAAACGGATTGTTCACTAGTAGCTTGTATAATTTAGCTTTAAAAATATTTACAGGCAGTTCTTTAAAGTCAGCACTTAGTCTATTAAACATCCTTAGTCCGATAACTAGGTAGGAGTTCTGCGATTTTGATAATCTACGATATGGTACGTCTACAGATGTTCTTTTTCTAGTATTATGGCTATGAATATCACTTCTCAACACAAAATTAGAGACATTGTTTCTAATGTACAATAAAACATTGTAGATAAATAAGTTTATTACTGTAAGACACTGCAATTTAATAAACAGAGGTTTACAATGTTCTGTTTTATCAGAATCCGTTATTATTCTGATCACTTTCTTCTGTAAAAGTAAAATGTCATTTACATGACAGCTACTACCCCACAGTAAGATTCCATAAGAGATGATGCTTTGGAAGAAGGCAAAATATGCTGATCTCACATAGTCATTGGGGACATGTCTTTTTAAATTTCTAATTAGATAAATGACTCTTGAAAGCTTAGCCAATATATTTTTAATGTGTGGTTCCCATGTTAATTTATTGTCAATAGTAACACCTAAAAATTTAACAGTTTCTAATTCTTGGTAATTGGGAATCTCTTTGAGGCTAAAGTAAAGTGTCTGGGTTTTGTTTTCATTTAGTAGGAAGCCGTTAGCTTTGAACCATAATGAGGACTGAGCAAGGGTATTTTCAGTCAGTGTTTTTAGTGTACCTAGATCAGAGCTTTTATGTAGAAAAGTTGTGTCATCAGCATACAATATTGTGTGAGAATTTATGAATAAGGGTAGGTCATTAATCATTAGTATAAACAGTAAAGGTCCAAGCACCGACCCTTGAGGCACTCCGTACCTAACATTAACCAAATTTGATTTCTCCCTACCAATGCACACAACTTGTTGACGGTTCTCTAGAAAAGACCTGAACATATTTATACTGTTGTCATCAAAACCATAGTAAACTAGCTTTTTCAGCACAGCGTCATGGTCTACACAGTCAAAGGCTCTGCTCAGGTCACAAAATGTAGCCTGGGCATAGTCCCTAGCCTCGAACACATCTGGGACTAATTTTACGAGGGAGTCCGTTGCATCCGTTGTGGATTTACCTTTTCTAAATCAAAACTGTTTATCACTAATTATATTTAGTTTACCCAAGTAGACACTAACTTGCTCATACATAATTGTTTTTAAAATTTTTGAAAAAACTGGGGTTATGGATATAGGTCTGTAACTAGCGGGACAGTTCTTTTCCCCTTTTTTATATATGGGCACAACTCTAGAAATTTTTAGTATGTCAGGGAACTTACTGTCAACTAGGCATTTGTTAACACAAAAGGTTAAAGGATAAATCACACAATCAATAACATCTTTCAACAAATTAACTGACATATCATAGTAATCAACACTAACTGAAGGTTTGAAATTTTTTACAATTTTTAGGATATTATTTGGGCTCACTTCCGTGAAAGTGAAGGTGCTCGGGGGAAGCTTTTCAAAACAGCTGTCCATAATGCTAACTGCATTTTCAGGGGGGTTTGTTTATTGAACTACTAATTTCTTCAATGGACTGGATACAATATTTATTAAATTCTTCTGGGGTAATGGCGATTTCCTCTTTGTATTTAGTGTGTGCAATGGAGTTTATTACACTCCACGCCTTTTTGCATTTATTGTTAGATTTTTCAATGTTTACTATGTTATGCAGTTTCTTTGCTTCATTTATTGCCTTCCTATACTTGTATTTAGCTTTAGCATAGAGTTCTTTATGCAGTTCTGATTTACTGGATTTGCACAGACTAGAATACAGCATGACAGTATTTTCAAGTTGCCCTAACTGTGGAGTATACCATTCCTTCGTTTTCCTTTTCTTGTAATTACTACTAATATTCACTGTATATTTTTTCAGAGGGATGTTATTTTCAAATATATTTAAGAATACGGAGAAAAACTTGGTGAAAACAATATCACCTGAACAGTGTTGAAACCTATTAAAACGTGTGTCCCAACTGAAATAAGTGAGGGCATGTCTAAACCTATCCACCCTCTCTTTGCTCACTGGTCTAGTAATCAGAATTTTAGATTCTCGTTTAGTGCAGTCTGAAGTTACATTATTAAGACTAAGATATACTGCATCATGGTCTGAGAAAGGGAAACCAATTACATCAGTGGACATACAAGTTCTCTTAATATTTGTAAATATATTGTCTAGACAGGATGAGCCTCTGGTGGGTTTGCAGTTAACATAGTACAGGTTAAATTGTCGAAGCACATTTTGGAGCTCTGTCACAGTTTTTCTGTCCCGCAGGACATCAAAACTTGAGTTGATATCCCCTCCAATGACAATATTGTATTTTTTCCATTTTGGTATACATATGTACATTAAGATTTCCTCAAGTTTCTCCAGAAAGATATGTGGGTCACCACTAGGTGGCCTGTAGACTACTACTACCATTAGCTTAAGGCTCTCAATTACTAGACCTGATATTTCAAAATGCATTTCATCACAAAGGGTATTGAGATCCATTCTGCCACAGTTTGGTGCAAGAGGTGTTTTTGTATATATTGCTACCCCACCACGTAAGTGCTGTTTTCTACAATAGTAACTTAGTAGTGTGTAATCCTCCAATACTTTGTACCCAAGCTCATCCTCTTTGCACCAATGTTCACTTAAACAGAGAACATCTACCACGTTTTCATTTGAAAATTCGTTGACTATTACGTTTTTATCTGTCATACCCTGAATATTGAGGTAGCATATTTTGAACCCTACTTTAGGCATTTCTTCTTTTGTATATTCTCTTAGTTGACATGACCTAGTGTTACCGCATGAAAGTTGACCAGGTTGTGTCCTTCCATTACTAGAACACCCAGCCTGGTCTATGCATACAAGTTTTTTGTCATCTCAGTTGCAACATAATCCAAACACATTACTGGTCTTTTTTCCTTCTCTAGCTTATCCAATACTATTCCGAGAATTGTATCACTTAAAACACATTTACCTAGCTTATTGAAATGTTGCCCATGCTTGGTATGCCATTCTCTGCTACAACTAATGGTGTTAATTAAGGAAACATTCTTAAAGTGCTTACAGATAGCTTTGTACTCCTTGTTGGTCTGCTCCACTTCCTTATTCACGCACGACCACTGGGGAAAATCGTGTCGATGAGGAACATTAACAACAATCACGTTGGTGTGGGTTAACACTTCGAGAGTCTTCTTCAGTGTCGAAGTAGCTATCTTCCTTTCATTTCTGCTGACGTCGTTTGCTCCGGCCATTACCACTACAAAGTCTCTGTCCGCGAGGGCTGTGCTTTCTTTCTTGATTGATGTTGCAACGTCTCGTAGACCAGCTCCTGACTTAACAATACCTTGTATTTCAAACTCGTTAATCACACGAGGTCCGCGTTCCGTTAACATAGCTGCTAATCCTCTGGCGTAACTGTCTGAATAAATCTTAATTTTACGTTTTTTCTTGTACCTTACTTCGCTGTTCGCTAAGTTTTGAGTGTCATGCACCACATTATCAGATGAGTATGCTGATACAGTTTCTATGTCATCTGTGTTTTGAAGCGAATTATATTTGTTATTTAATGGTAACAGAATGTCCTGCCTATGTTTATTGTTAATATGTTTGTAAGAGCTCCTCTTCGATTTTACAGTAACCCATTTACTGCTAGGCCTGTTGAGAGCCGTTTTAGTCGTAGCTTCACTTTCTGGCAATCCTTCCATTGGTTTGGAGATATTAAGACATAGCCGATGATCACTCTCTTCCAATTTAAGCTTGAGTCTTCTGTTTTCATCACTCAGAATTTTTGTTTCCTCTCGTAGCTCAGCAATAATTAACAACAGATCATTTTCGGAAGATGAAGCACCGATTTTCACATCTTTGGTCGTTGTTTTACCACGCCATTGCTCTGACTTGTGTGGATTTACTTCATATTTCTCGTACAGTTTTTTTAATTCATCCTGCAAGAGTCCAATGATTTTAAGATATGATAGGTTTTCCTTTTTTATACTGTCGGTCTTCCTTGCAGATTATGCATGGAAAGGAAACGTTACCAAAATGTGTAGTGGAGCTATTTTTACATGAAACATTCAAAATGCCTTCATAATTGTGTGTGTGTGGATCTAGAAGCCTGTCCACAGACAGACTCTGTGGCAGAGTAATAGGAAAAAGTGGGCTGCACATTTTCCGGATGTAAATCCACTAGACTATTATTTGTGTCCGCATTTGAAAGCTGATGAACATTTTGGATTTCGTACTCGTATTGTGAAAGGCAGCATAACCAAATGTAGTACTCCAGGGAGACATCCGCGCGAGGGAATGTTTAGTGCTAATGGAGGGTACAGGATATTGCACATAATCTGCATGAAAGAGTTATAAGAGGACGTCTCGGGTGAAAACTGAATAACTAGGCCAGTAAATCCTAAATGCCCTGATTTTAAATGTTATGCCTTATTACAGATAAAGTTATGCCCTACGTAATTACAAACTTAGTCTGTTTACACCATGATAAGAGAAAGTCAACTGAACACTTCAAACTTACTTCAACGGCACAACGGTAAACAAAAGGAATAGCAAACAGTTAAGTGAATTTAAGTGGATACGTAAATTCATCTCTAGTACCTCAGCATTAGTGTACGTGTTCCAGCAACTAAGCTTACTGTCACCTACTGTGCACTGCGGATGTGATCCCCGATTTTTAATTATAATTCAGCTAAGACCTATCTGTAGTCAAGTACAGCATCTCTACAAGCTGCGTCAGCGTCACAACGTACATTGTTTGCAGTGAAGTTTGCACGAAAAACGGCGTTCGTAAGGTTATAAACAGTAAATACTATCTTTGATTTGAAATATGAAAGTGTTGTAGTGTATCAATTTGTACAGCCAAAAGTTGCGTATTGCATTTGGCAATCGTGCTTGAATGCATTTAAATATCAAATAAATGGCGAGGGAAATCGAAATAACAGGGAATAATTAAATAATATTTATACAGTTGAGTAGTGAAATCAAGTGAACAAAATAATACATGCACTGCTGGTTTGTCCAAACGGCATGTGGTAGATAAATTGCCAATGCGTACCCACCACATACTCGATGTTTCCATACACAACATACAGTATTTAATAAGTTAAATTTGATGGGAAGAGTGGCTGAATTGACTGTAGTACTCTTCGGATTATGACACTAAAGCCGGGTTACGTACAAGCCTCGTAACCTCCGACGTCAGAGAGAAACGGAAGTTAAGTAACGACAAGTTGGACGTAAGTATTTTCACAATATGAATTAATGAAAAATTAACCATGAAGTATAACTACGGGATGAATAACGAACAGATTAATAGTGCAGATATGGAACAGCTACAGATAACACCAATAAAATGAACCACCACACCAAACAGCAACACTGCGACCGCCGCAGGGAGCACCAACCAAGACATCCCCTGCCTCAGAGAATTGTGTTAGAAAGCCAATCCAGTTGCGTGCAGCCAGGTTCTGTTCTAAGGCCGTCAGCTAGCCTTGATGTGGCAGAAAGGCGAAACGTTAGAAACGTGGCTTGGTCATTTCCACCTCCTATATGTGCCAGACCAGGCCCTCAGTAAATCTCACAGAGAAAACATCCCTGGATACAAAATCATCTTTGCAGTATCGCTGCGATAACTAGTTCGCGAACATAACAAAAAAATTAGAAAAAGTAAAACTGAGTTTTGAAAGAAGAGGTTTAACAAACAACTCTCAGAGTTTATGTAGTAAGCTGGTACGTTCTGTTTTTGTTCCCATGAAGTAGTACAAAGAGTTGCAGAAAATGGGTTGCAAGATGGAAATACAATGTTTCGGATTCCATGTCCATATAATGTCTTTTCTTCTTCCTACGTTCGACGTACGTGTCCTCAAACATCGGCTCATCATTTTCATCATATTCTGTATATGAAAAAATATTCTCGAAATTTATTTTTGCCTTGCCTTGAAGGGACTGATGTTTTTGACAATAATATAGCTCATACATCTAATTTGTAAACTGAAAGCCGCCACACGATCGAAATGCCTCTTAATAATGAAATCGAATAACGATTTTCTTTTTGTAAGTGCAGAGTGTACCTGGTCAGGATGGACAAGTTTTGGGCATCTCTAAGGAGCGTTGCGTCAGAAGATTAGGTTTGTAGAGGGTAGAATGATTGGAGTCAGTACGTTAGACAAAAATGTGAAGGAGTACTGCGAGCCAGAAGTCAAAAAATGTTTCAAATGGCTCTGAGCACTATGGGACTTAACTTCTGAGGTCATCAGCCCCCTAGAACTTAGAACTACTTAAACCTAACTAACCTAAGGACATCACACACAGCCATGCCCAAGGCAGGATTCGAACCTGCGACCGTAGCAGTCACGCGGTTCCGGATTGTAGCGCGCAGAACAGCTCGGCCACCCTGGCCGGCGCCGGAAGTCGTATATGGGTTACATTCTCTTGCGCAGTCCAGTGCTGTGATACCGTAATTAAGTGGGTCGGCGGAGCGCCAAGTTACGAAACACGAAGGAGAACGCCGTGTCACGGCCAGCTCGCCGCACACCAGGGTGTCAACATCGAGAGCAGTAATCAGGTCAGTTAATCCAGCCGAGCAACACCAGAATGTTCCACTGACCTACTGGGGAAGAAGAACCGCTGGCATCAACGGCATTTATTTATTTATCGAATGGCAATACATATATAAAGATTACAAATTACTACACGTCAACATTTAAGCAGGCCGACGGCCTTGCCGCAGTGGTCACGCCTGTTCCCGACAGGTCAGCTAAGTTAAGCGCTACCGGTCTGGGCTAGTACTTGAATGGGTGACACACACACACAAACACACACACACACACACACACACACACACACACACACACATACACAGTTATGACCTATTTCATCACTTCGTGGTTCTCGTTATCATCAGTTTCATTACGAACATTCTATAGCTTGGGGTTCAGGTAAAACTGTCGATGCACCTCCGATTATGGATTACTCATAATACGTGCCTGATGTACACAAAATTATGTTGTGTGTCTAGACAACTACTCGGTAGTGCAGAGCAACAAAACTATACTTTGTGCTTTCCGCCCATATGGAACTGAATATCCGAGAATTTAGTGAGACAGCTTTTCGTGAATGTTCATACACCGAAGGAAAAAAAATCGCTACCTCAAGGTGTTGTGCGACATGGACGAAAGATGAAAGATGGTAGGCATGTTTCTACATTTGGAAGTTGCGTAAAATAGGCGCTAGTAGCGCCGCTATGGGTTGCAAATTAGGCTTGCTTTAAACACACGCTGTAAAGGTCATGTTCCTTAGTCACCTTTGAGATCGTACGTGATGTGTTGATATTAGTCAAGAATGTCTTTTTAAGGTGACAAAGAAGCTATACTCAAACCTCATTGAGTTTGAACGAGGTCGTGTAATATGGCTGCGAGAAGCTGATGGTTTTTACTGAAATATTCCAGAAAGACTCGACAAGAATGTAGCAGCTATACATGATTGAGCTAACGGTATCACGAGGATGCACAGTCGGAAGGAGACCGGGCTCCAGACAGCCACGTCGCACCACTGAGTGGGAAGATCATCGTGTTCGGCTTTTAACTGCGTCGCATGGTACTGCGTCTGCAGCTGCAATTTGAGCGACAGTTGGCGCCACAGTGATAAAATGGTTCAAATGGCTCTAAGCACTATGGGACTTAACATCTGACGTCATCAGTCCCCTAGAACTTAGAACTACAGAAACCTAACTAACCTAAGGACATCACACACGTCCATGCCATATTCAGAATTCGAACTTGCGACCGCATAGAACCGCTCGGCCACAGCGGCCGGCCCACAGTGAAAGACGCCCTACAGTGTACGTTCCACTGACGGTTCATCACCGTCATTTGAAACAGCAATCATCTCCACGGAGAACCAGTGGAGGGCAGGGTGTAGGACTGTTGTGGTTTCTGGTCAAAGCTGGTTCTACCTCTGAGCCAGTGATGGCCGTGTGTTGATTAGAATGAGGCCAGCAGAGGACCTCCAACCGGCCTGTCGGCGTGATAAGCACGCTGGACCTACACCTGAATTACGGTCTGAATTCTCTCGCGGTTATCCCACGAAATCTGACTACATACACTACTGTCCATTAAAATTGGTACACCACGAAGATGACCTGCTACATACACGAAATTTAACCGACAGGAAGAAGATGCTGTGATATGCAAATGATTAGCTTTTCAGAGCATTCACACAAGGTAGGCGCCGGTGGGGACACCTACAACGTGCTACCTAAGCAAAGTTTCCAACCGATTTCTCATACACAAACAGCAGATGACCAGCGTTGCCTGGTGGAACGTTGTTTTGATGCCTCGTGTAAGGAGGAGAAATGCGCACCATCACGTTTCCGACTTTGATCAAGGTCGGATTGTAGCCTATCGCGATTGCGGTTTATCGTATCGCGACATTGCTGCTCGCGTTGTTCGAGATCCAATGACTGTTAGCATAATATGGAATCGGTGGGTTCAGGAGGGTAATACCGAACGTCGTGCTGGACCCCAACGGCTACCTATCACTAACAGTCGAGATGACAGGCATCTTTTCCGCATGGCTGTAACAAATCGTGAAGCCACGTCTCAATGTGCTGACCAGGGCAGCAGTCGAACATTGTCTGTATCCAGAAAGGCCTGTACAAGACCTGCAACATGCCATCGTGCATTATCCTGCTGAAATGTAGGGTTTCGCAGGGATCGAATGAAGAGTAGAGCCACAGATCGTAACACATACGAAATGTAACGTCCACTGTTCAAAGTGCCATCAATGCGAACAAGATACATGAAACCAACGGCACACCATACCGTCACGCCGGGTGGTACGCCAGTATGGCGATGACGAATACACGCTTCCAGTGTGCGTTGACCGCGCTGTCGCCAAACACGGATGCAACCGTCATGATGCTGTAAACATAACCTGGAATCATCCGAAAAAATCCCTTTTTGCAATTCGTGCACCCAGGTTCGTCGTTGAGTACAACATCGCAGGCGCTCCTGTCTGTGATGTAGTGTCAAGGGTAACTGCAGCCATAGTCTCCCAGCTGATAGTCCATGCTGCTGCAAACGTCGTCGATCTGTTCGTGCAGATGGTTGTTGTCTGGCAAACGTCCCCATCTGTTGACTCAGGGATCGAGACGTGGCTGCACGATCCGTTACAGCCTTGCGGATAAGATGCCTGTCATCTCGACTGCTACTGATACGAGGCCGTTGGGATCCAGCACGGCGTTCCGTTTTACGCTCCTGAACCTACCAATTCCATATTCTGCTGACAGTCATTGGATCTCGACCAACGCGAGCACCAATGTCGCGATACGATAAACCGCAATCGCGATAGGCTAGAATCCGGCCTTTATCAAATTCGGAAACGGGATTGTATGCATTTCTCCTCCTTACATGTGGCATCACAAAAACGTTTCACCAGGCAACGCCGGTCAACTGCTGTTTGTATATGAGAAGTCGGTTGGAAACTTTCCTCGTGTCAGCCCGTTGTAGGTGTCGCAACCGGCGCCAACCTTGTGTAAATGTTCTGAAAAGTTAATGATTTGCATATCACAGCATCTTCTTCCTTTCGGCTAAATTTCGCGTCTGTAGGACGTCATCTTCGTGGTGTAGCAATTTTAATGGCCAGTAGTGTACATTAGTCTGTGCTCCTGTAATGCTAATCAGTTGAATGTGTTACCTAGAGTAATGTATTCCCGAAATTTTATTATTCCACAACAATCATTTTTTGGTATTGCGATTTTTTGCCACTCGGTGTATAGTATATAATGTGCGGCTACTGCTACAGATAATGCTAGTTTACCATAAGACCAACAGATGTCAGGAGCATCCATGGTTGTCAGAGCTGCTGTATGTACTGCACAGGGACAGATTCGTCGTGAATAGTTCAGAGGTGCAAACAAACTCCGCGAGAATCTTAGTTGGTACGTAGGCTCCAATTAATTCTAATTAAATACCACAGGAATATAATTTAAAGAAGATTCAGGACAGTAATTAGGCTGTCTGGGCGACCTATACATTTTGTTAGAAGCAAACGTCACCTGTTGACGTACGAGTATTTTCTCTAATGACTGAAGTATAACAAGCTACACATGACTAATTGATTAACTAGTTAACAGAAGTACCGCCATTCGAGTCTCGTACAGATTCCCGTATGGAGGACATAGACATCCCTGGCGTTGTGAAGCAGCTGAATGGGTTGAAAATAAATAAATCGCCAGGTCCTGATGGGATTCCAATTCGGTTTTACAGAGAGTACTCTACTGCATTGGCTCCTTACTTAGCTTGCATTTATCGCGAGTCTCTTGCCCAGCGTAAAGTTCCGAGCGACTGGTAAAAAGCGCAGGTTACTCCTGTATATAAGAAGGGTAGAAGGACGGACCCTCAAAATTACAGACCAATATCCTTAACATCGGTTTGCTGCAGGGTTCTCGAACATATTCTCAGTTTGAATATAATGAATTTCCTTGAGACAGAGAAGTTGCTGTCCATGCATCAGCACGGCTTTAGAAAGCACCGCTCCTGCGAAAGGCAACTCGCCCTTTTTTCACATGATATCTTGCGAACCATGGACGAAGGGTATCAGACGGATGCCATATTCCTTGACTTCCGGAAAGCGTTTGAATCGGTGCCCCACTGCAGACTCCTAACTAAGGTAGGAGCATATGGGATTGGTTCCGAGGTATGTGAGTGTCTCGAAGACTTCTTAAGTAATAGAACCCAGTACGTTGTCCTCGATGTTGAGTGTTCATCGGAGGCGAGAGTATGATCTGGAGTGCCCCAGGGAAGTGTGGTAGGTCCGCTGTTGTTTTCTATCCACATAAATGATCTTTTGGATAAGGTGGATAGCAATGTGCGGCTGTTTGCTGATGATGCTGTGGTGTACGGGAGGGTGTCGTCGTTGACTGACTGTAGGAGGATACAAGATGACTTGGACGGGATTTGTGACTGGTGTAAAGAATGGCAGCTAACTCTAAATATAGATAAATGTAGATTAATGCAGATGAATAGGAAAAAGAATCCCGGAATGTTTGAATACTTTATTAGTGGTGTAGCGCTTGACACCCTCACGTCGATTAAATATTTGGGCGTAACATTGCAGAGCGATATGAAGTGAGACAGGCATGTAATGGCAGTTGTGGGGAAGGCGGGTGGTCGTCTTCTGTGTATTGGTAGAATTCTGGGAAGATGTGGTTTATCTATTAAGGAGACCGCTTATAGAAAGCTGGTGCGACCTTTTCTTGAGTATTGCTCAAGTGTTTGGGATCCCTATCAGGTCGGATTGAGGGAGAACATAGAAGCAATTCAGAGGCGGGATGCTAGATTTGTTACTGGTAGGTTTTATCATCACGCGAGTGTTACGGAAATGCTTCAGGAACTCGGGTAGGAGTCTCTAGGGGAAAGGAGACATTCTTTTCGTGAATCGCAACTGAAGAAATTTAGAGGAGCAGCATTTGAGGCTGACTGCAGTACAATTTTACTGCCGCCAACTTACATTTCCCGGAAAGACCACAAAGATAAGAGAGATTAGGACTCGTACAGAGGCATATAGGCAGTCATTTTTCCCTCGTTCTGTTTGGGAGTGGAACAGGGAGAGAAGATACTAGTTGTGGTACGAGGTACTCTTCGCCACGCACCGTATGATGGATTGCGGAGTATGTCTGTAGATGTAGATGTAGATGAAGTGAGAATACGGAGAGGTAGTACGGTACTGTGGTAGTATGAGTATTTAGTCAGCGAGAGCGTCTGTGTGTTTCGCAGCAGCTTTGTGAACTGTTGGAGGTGACCCAGAACTGTGCATTCAACATGTAGGTCGCGCCCTGGAGCGGTGCCCGCAGGAAACAGGGTCTTGTATACGAGCTCCCGCCCGGCCTGACGGGAAAATGTTTTTACCCCGCCTGGGGTACTGCGGGCTGCGTTAATTTGCGAGCGCCGGCGCTGCTCAGCTGACAAGGCTGCAAGAAGGCCCGCGGACGACGTGGTCGTGTTACGTCAGGCCAGCAGGGGCGCTGCCTACACTAGGCGGCCCGCGCGCAGCGCCCCAGCGGAAGATGAACACGATGCAGGGATTTATCTGCTCATCTGCGCAGCGAAGAAAGCGCTGCAAGGCACAGGCAGAGTTTACGGCAATGCTGAAGTTGTAATGCTGTAGCTGTAAAGGAAGAACGTTGTACACCTGATTTTCATTCTCCCATCTCGTGTAACACAAATGGCTCAGAGGCCTCTGTTTCTGTGTTTTGTCCATATTTTATTTTTTCCGGTAGTAAAGTGCGTCTGTGCTTAAGGAGGGGGGGGAGGGGAATAGAAGTAAGCGCTTTAATAAAAAAAGCATATAATGCATCTTAAAAGAATTTTTCTCCATTGGTTCTCCTTTATTCGCGAACTAGCTCAGTATCCGTTGCCCGATTGTGTATTTCTTCAATTTAATTAGTCGATCTCCTCCCCCCTCCCTCTGTCCACCTCTTCCATTCCCTCACTCTCTGTCCATCTCCTCCTACCTCTCCGCTACTCTCCCTCGCTCTGCCCATCTCTTCCTCCCCCTCTCCCTTTCTTTCCATATACTATTCCCTTCCTCTGGTTACTTTCCCCTCCCCCTCTTCCTCTCTGTCTCCTCCTCCCCCTCCATATTTGAGTGTATGGTCTCCTTCAGCCTCTCCATCCAAATATTCTTCTCTCCACGAGATCACCTCTAATAGGAGGTTGCTCGTATTTAGAATTCTCCCAGTAAACTAAAGTCGACTATCTACCTTCCCAATTCCCAAACTTACTTGCTCGTTCAGTTTTACATCGCTTTGCAATGTTACACCTAGATGTTTAACCAAAATTACTGTCTCAAGCAGCAGATCACTTGTTGTTGTTGTTGTTGTGGTCTTCAGTCGAGAAACTGGTTTCGGTGGTCTCGCGGTTCTAGGCGCGCAGTCCGGAACCGTGCGACTGCTACAGTCGCAGGATCAAATCCTGCCTCGGGCATGGATGTGTGTGATGTCCTTAGGTTGGTTAGGTTTAAGTAGTTCTAAGTTCTACTTATCCAGTATTTGAGAATAAGAGTTATTAGTGGCTTGCAACGAACTTAACAAACAATTTCAAACCTTCACTAAATCTTTTCTCGCTGACAACCGCCACAAAATGATGAAAAAAATTAAACGCTTACTACATATTCGCGTGTGCGTGTTGTCAAAGTTCAGCATCGGGTGTCACATTTTAGTTTGTTACTTCTTTACTACAAGTATTCGAATGTACCACACAGTATTCAAATGTACCACTGACTGTACTTACAAAATGTACAATATCAGGAGATATGAGGCCTTAAACATTGAGTTGTGTGAAAACGAAACGGTAGGGCTGCTAGAGATACAGGTGAAATATGTGTACAAATACGTGTGAAATATATTAAGTATATGTAAAATATACGCGGCATGTGCGTATGTGGGCAAAGGTATGGGTAAAAAAACTCTTTCTAAACTTCTGGATCCGTTTCAGCCAAACTTCGCATGCATATTATTTGGAAAGTCATACTTTGAGGGTTTAATAAGTCACGGCTGCAAAATACTAACACGAATTCCTTACAGACGAATGGAGAAATCGGTAGAACCCGACCTCGGGGAAGATCAGTTTGGATTCTGTAAAAATGTTGCAACACGTGAGGCCATTCTGAGCCTACGACTTATCTTAGAGGATAGATTAAGGAAAGGCAAACCTGCGTTTCTGGCATTTGCAGACTTAGAGAAAACTTTTGAAAATGTTGACTGGAATTCTCTCTTTCAAATTCTGAAGGTGGCAGGGGTCAAATACAGGGAGCGAAAGGCTATTTACAGTTTGTACAGTAACCAGACGGCAGTTATAAGAGTCGAGGGGCATGAAAGGGAAGCATTTTGTTAGGAAGGCAGTGAGACAGGGTTGTAGCCTATCCCCAATGTTATTCAATCTGTATATTGAGCAAACAGTGAAGGAAACAAAAGAAAAATTAGGAGTAGGAATTAAAATCCCTAGAGAAGAAATAAAAACTTTGAGCTTTGCCGATGACATTGTAAATCTGCAGAAACAGCAAAGGACCTAGAAGATCAGTTGAACGGAGGATATAAGACAAACATTAACAAAAGCAAAACGAGGATAATGGAATGTAGTTGAATTAAATCAGGTGATGCTGAGGGAATTACATTAGGAAATGAAACACTTAAAGTAGTAGATGATTTTTGCTGTTTGGTGAGCAGAATAATTGATTATGGTCGAAGTAGAGAGGATATAAGATGTAGACTGGCAATGGCAAGGAAAGCATTCCTAAAGAAGAGAAATTTGTCAACATCGAGTATAGATATAAGTGAGATGATAATTAAATGGATACCCTCGCCGCAAACAGGCGTTTATATACTTCGTTGGCGACATGTTGAAAATGTGTGCACCGACTGGGACTCGAACCCTCCTGCTTACATGGCAGCTTACATGGCAGAGATAAATCCCTGCAAGTGCACTATCCTCTGTGTCCGCGGTGGCTCAGATGGATAGAGCGTCTGCCATGTAAGCAGGAGATCCTGGGTTCGAGTCCCGATCATAGCACACATTTCCAACATGTCGCCAACGAAGTATATAAACGCCTGTTTGCGGCGAGGGTGTTCATTTAATTATCATTTCATTCTAGGAAAGCTGCATGGTCATGTAAAGTAACTGTTCTTTCGGGAACAGATACTACCCACATATATATATTTGTCAGGAAGTATTTTCTGAAAGTATTTGTATGGAGTGTAGCCATTTATGGAAGTAAAACATGGATGACAAATAGTTTAGACAAGAAGAGAATTGAAGCTTTCGAAATGTGGTTTTACAGAAGAATGCTGAAGATTAGACGTGTAGATCACATAACTAATGAAGAGGTATTGAACAGAGTTTTGGAGAAGAGAAGTTTGTGGGACAGCTTGACTAGAAGAAGGGATCGGTAGGTAGGGCATATTCTGAGGCATCAAGGGATCACCAATTTAGTATTGGAGGGCAGCGTGGAGGTTAAAAATCGTAGAGGGTGACCAAGAGATGAATACACTAAACATATTCAGAAGTATGTAGGTTGCAGTAAGTACTGGGAGATGAAGAAGCTTGCACAGGATAGAGTAGCATGGAGGGCTGCAGCAAACCAGTCTGAAAATGGTTCAAATGGCTCTGAGCACTAGTTGAAATCGGTCCACTGGTTGAGGAGATATGGAACATACTTACATACATAAGTACATCCATTTCTATAACATTTATGGATTAGCATATCATTTCATTTCCATAATGAATTCTCGTTTTACAACGGAGTGTGTGTGATGTGCTTACTGTAAGACCTTGGGTACACACACCATCCAGTACTTCGCTCCAGCGAAGTAGGCGAGTGCCAGCAATATGTCTCGTGGTTTATCGTGGCGTGTTTATCTTCTGCCATTAGGTCAGACGATAGAAATGCCACTTGCACGCTCAGAGTAGCAGATTGACGGTGACCAACTTTAAACAGAACTTGATTACTTTTCACACACATTTATTAAAATAATTACAATCATAAAAATAACTTAACTTGGTTCTGGATGCTATTTACAATTGACAATCTGAAGTTCGTTTGGTCTTGGTACGTTAATCTTATCCTCCATATCTCTGATACTTGACAAAGTGTCTATACGTTTATCTTCATGGCTATGTACAGGAATATGATAATCTTATTAGGCGCAGACTGAAACCTGACTACAGACTAATGCAGACTGAATAATCGGTGGTCAGTAGACTCGTTATAATACCTCGAGCATTCAGGTATCACTGCGCGAATGTGATCCACGTGGAGAAAAGGTTCTACGTTAGCAGCGATCTCATTGGCTGAGTTACATATTAATACGCGGATCGGTGGAAGCAGAATTTGGTCCGTCTCTAAGACAGCGCCATCTCGTAGTGCGGAGATGGAAGCGCGCTGCGCCTGCGCTGATGTTCTTAGCGGGGCGCGCTCTAGTGGGAAAGTTGTGTTCGCGCTGACTACGCGGAACTATGTACACAACAGTGTGCTCTCGTCTGAAAGTTCCAGGCAGATGAAAAAAATATGGCGCTGAGCACTATGGTACTTAACTGCTGTGGTCATCAGTCCCCTAGAACTTAGAACTACTTAAACCTCACTAACCTAAGAACATCAAACACATCCATGCCCGAGGCAGAATTCGAACCTGCGACCGTAGCGGTCGCGCGGTTCCAGGCTGTAGCGCCTAGAACCGCTCGGCCACTCAGGCCGGCCCAGGCAGATCAAAGCTCTATGTTGGCCAAGGACTCGAACCGAGAACATTTGCCTTGCACACGCAAGTGCTCTTCTGACTGACGTGTGCAAGCACGACTTACACCATGTGATCACACATTTAATTTCGCCGTTGTGAAAACAATACCAACGCTGTAGTTAGAAATTTCTATGATTTTATAACAGGAAAAAGTAAAATCTTGTTTCTCTACATCCTACCGGGAAGGACGAATAAAAATTTGTGTTAATGGTTTTATTGTTTCTATTTATTGGTCCATTGGGTGACTGTGAATGTGTAAAAACATGTTTTGGTTCTAACAGAATAAGAAAATACAAAACAAATATATTGCCTGAAATATGACTTTTTATTCTGTTTTCCAAATATACAATGTCATACCTCTAATTATATTATCGTAACATTAATCTGATGAACTTGTTTTTTTTTTAAATGTTTAATGACACTGACATAATCTTAAAGACGATCATGTCGTTGAATCTACACGTTTTAGGTGCTCCCAGAAGTGAAGGATTGCTTTCGAACAACATCTCATTGACTAAAATTATGGCTTCTGAACTGATAAAATAGACCTGGATGTCCGACCTCTATTTTTTTAAAAAAGCATCAACATAACCTTTACTTTCTAAATTAAAAATTTTACTTGCATGCAATCTAAGAGGACGCTTACTTTTTCCATATATCTTATTCTTAGCATAATATCCTGATCTGAGAACAGTACCAGATGATTCATCATTTCCGCCAAATTCTTGGTCTCCTTCTGAAGAAACAATGGTGATTACTACTTCTTTTCGCCGGCCGGAGTGGCCGAGCGGTTCTAGGCGCTACAGTCTGGAACCGCGCCTCCACTACGGTCGCAGGTTCGAATTCTGCCATCGGCATAGATGTGTGTGATGTCCTTAGGTTAGTTAGGTTTAAGTAGTTCTAAGTTCTAGGGGACTGATGACCTCAGCTGTTAAGTCCCATAGTGCTCAGAGCCATTTGAACCAACTACTTCTTTTCACCCCACAAATTCCGAAAACATGGCTATGCACTTTATAATATCCAAATATGAAGTCAGGTTACAGTATCATGTGGCATTACAGTCTCACATCACTGAGCAAAATTTGATTATTCTACTGCTTATTTCTTGGACACTTTTGAGGAGATTACATCACCTGCTAAAACCGCGAGAAGACTTCTTGTTAGAAACAAGTGGGGCCATGCGTTCGTGATTTGACCACGAAGAGTCAGTCACAGATGCTCTAGGTTATGGACGTGGTTCCACAGGGCACAGCAGTTTGTAGAGGTCAGACGCGGTAAGACCCTGCCCCGCTCTTTAAGAGTAAATACGGCTTTCTCCTTTAAAGACACTAAGGCCACTGCAGGTCTCTAGTGAATCAATTAGCATGGTGAATACATCTCCCGATGCACATACCTAAAAATGGGCAGCCACGACTCTGCTCAGGCACCGTGAGAAAATTCGCTGCCTTACACTCCAGATTCTGTTATACAATCAAATATGTCTCACCCACTAACGTTCCCCGATGCGAAGAGATCGACCAATGGAGTGGTACATGGACAGCAGCCAATACTAACTTCTTATCGTTAGGATGCGTTCAGTAAGTCAAGAAAGGGAACGTTCTGCGGGATTTCCCTATAGTAACGTAAACAGAACATAATTTTAATGGTCACATTGGCAGAAGCATTGAGTTATCCCTTCCACAAAGAATTTTTCTAAAAAGTGAGGAGTTAGGTTCCAGGGTATGGATTAGGGTCGTCGTGAAGCGTCTTCTTCGTTGTTTCTGTCTACTGTATGTGGTATTCTGTCCTATTTTACTTCCGATATCATAAACAATAATGCAGTGCTTGTTACGTATCACTTAAACAACGTGCCTCAATATCTGATCGGAAGGTTTGGTCATTGTATTTCAACGGAACACCTCCGCATTGAGATAAACAAATAAGAAACGCAGAAAAACTGGTTATAATTATATTTTGAGGGTCGCGTAACTATGAACAGCTGCAGGATAATAGTTTGGGAGTTTTGAGATTTAAGTCAAGTCTGAGTTTATTAGGATATTTATCTACTGTAAGGTCTCTGCACATACCACATTAGAATGACACAGTAAACAAGAAATGAAAGCAAAGTTTTGTAAAACTGAATGAGAATTTTTCCAACGCATCGAGCACAAGATAGATACGTCGTACGTACTGGAATTAAGGAAAACGTGACAGGGAGGACCACCACACAACCTGTTTATTTAACAATGTATAAACTTTGTATTATAGGCAATCGAAGCATTTAACCACAAATTTTCTTCAGCAAAATACATAAATTTGCGTAATTCTTTTGACCTTAAACCTTAAGTTGATAAGCTTTCAATCTTTGCAAAAGAAATCTGAAGTGCTGTATTAATAAATGCCGTGCGACTAGGGCCGCCCGTCGGGTAGACCGTTCGCCGGGTGCAAGTCCACTTCGGTGACTTGCGCGTGGATGGGGATGAAATGATGATGATTATGACTTTTTTTTCACTAGCTGCTTATATGTTATGACCCACCGTCTAATTTCTTATGGTGTGTCGTATGTTGCCACTTAGCCGCTGTGACTGGATCCGGGGTCCGGAGTGACGTAAAGTAACACCACACCGGCTCCCGTCCCCACTCACACCGTTGCCCGTGTCCCGCCACGTGGAGGAGGGCTCTTTTT
Source organism: Schistocerca gregaria (assembly GCF_023897955.1). Taxonomy (NCBI): domain Eukaryota; kingdom Metazoa; phylum Arthropoda; class Insecta; order Orthoptera; family Acrididae; genus Schistocerca; species Schistocerca gregaria. The sequence goes on from NC_064923.1 coordinate 685,653,496, forward strand.
GTTTACATCCATTTGATATCTTTTTTTGTGCAGCATTAGAAAAACTTATAACTAATACAAAGCCAAGTAAGATATTAATAAACAAAACGAAATTAAATGTGTAGAAAGAAGGAAGGAAGAGAACTGAACAGAGAAGGGATAGGTATAATATTGCCCGTCACCTGGTTGTGGGCGGCGGCCCGGGTCTTGGAATGACCCTCAAGACGCTGGCCATCGCTCACCATGCCTTTAACATCTACCATCCTAAAAAATAACTTAACTAGAAGAGATTAGGGTACGTTAAAGCTAGAAACTAAGACCTCCATGAACAGCCTTTTATACAATAGAGAGGTAACTGATTTTGTGCTTGGCTCAAAGTTGCTAATGAAAGGGTACTTGTGGTAAAAGTAATAAGGTAATGACGCTAACGGTTTGTGTTGAGCCTACAAGGCTCCTAGTAGAGTACATCTGACGCAAGCACCTCCCGGCCCCGCCGACAACACGACCTGAACGCTGGTTTTCCCCGATCTACCTTAGGTATCCGTCGGGTAGGGCTCAAAAGAGAGGGACCACAATTAAGATCATTCCATCCAGGCCGTGCGCCGCCTCTTACCAGGAGGCGTAGGTCCCTTGAAGAGGTGCCTAAATTTAAGCTTCAGATCAGAAGTTATTAGTGTAGTGGAGGTTGAGGTATAGGCTGTGTAGGTTGGTTATACAAACAATTCACGCTGAGCCAATGAGACTTACAATAAAACGTGGTGTGGCAGTTAGCACCTTCCGGCCCCGCCAGCAACATAGCCTGAACGGTGGTTTTCCCAGATCTACCATAGGTATCTGTCGGGTTGGGCTCAAGAGAGAGGGACCACAATTAAAATCCTTCCATCCAGACTGTGCGCTGCCTCTTAACGGAAGGCGTAGGTCCCTTGAAGAGGTACCTAGCAAAAATGAGGACTACACAACACCCAATCCCTCTGCCGAGAAAATCTCTGACCCAGCCGGGAATCGAACCCGGGCCTTTAGGATTGACATTCTGTCGCGCTGACCACTTTTTTTCTTTTTTTTAAATCTCTTTTTTGTTGGTTTTCGTTCGTTGCATCTGCTCGTGGCGGAAGTCGCAAAACACCCGTTTCAGTTCGTCGTTGATATATTAACTCAGCTTTTTTTTTATTACAGAGGGCAGCTAGCCCTCTTACCGAACACGCTGAGTTATCGTGCACGCACCACTCAGCTACCGGGGGTGGACAACTGCTGTATTGCAAAACAACATGCAATATGACAGTGATTACGAGATGGCCGGACCTGCAGCCCGCCCGTTATCGGGTGAAACAGCGGTGTTTACTACCACGCTGCACACAGCCTGTCTTATTAAATGCCCTTCTGCAACACATGAAAACTATATAAGCACCATTGACGACAGGAGTGATTCGATTATTCAAAACAGATGACTTAACTTTTAATTTGAAAGCTGTACGTCGAAAGGTTCGGAGTTAAGATGCGCACCTGCGCTTAAAGGTTAAACAGATTAGCAAACAATATGACAGTGATAAGGCTTACTTCAAAGCAACGAACCTCTTAATTTCAATCGGCGACCAAGGTGCGACTGGATCCCAACCTGTATCTTCTGACAATTTTATTTTGACTAAAGCCTTTTTGACAGTTGGCTGTTAATATTTTAAAAGTTAAACTGTAAAGGAACGTCTTAAAACATTACTTGTGAAAACTTATTACAAGAGAACTCACTCGGCGGAACTACATGATCCAGCTAAAATACACCAATAATGACGCAGTCTTTCAAACACAGAAACGAACAGCTTAGTACAACAGGTTGTTCAGATTGCAACTAATGACTGAGAAATGTAATAGCAATCAAAGAATTGAAGCGGGTAACAGCTGAATCCGACCACAAGGTACCTCTTTTGTTTAACAGCAACCTTTGCCTTAGTACAATTGTTCAGGCTGTATTTAAACGACCAAGAGCTGATTAATTAGAACATTAAAGATCAGGTACAAAACAGAAAGGAAAGGCACTATAATAGCGGGACAAGTTTTCAAAGGACAACTAGTGTCTTAGTACAATACTACGGCCTATATTTACGACCAAAGAGCAGATTGAGTAATTCTCTGAGGGCCGGGTACAAACCAAAAAATAATAAGGAGGGCAGGTAGACAATGAAACAAATTACGTCGAGGATTACAGATTGTCACTCCCCTTTGTCAGCAAGCAATTCCATGGCTCAATTTAACCGAAAATGTCGCTCTAACTCTTTGGGCCAGTACATCATTTGTATAGAAGATTGCTTGGGAAACGCTAACAGCTTTCCTAGTCTGTGTAGTTCTCAAATGCGAAGAAAACGAGTACAAGACCCACAAAACAATCGAATTAATCAGGCAAGAATAGTTGCATATCAAATGCCAGAAACTGTGAGCTGCTCGGAGGTGCATGGCTCTAATTCAAAATGCGACACTTACTCCAAACTAGCGTGCGTGTGCCAGATAAAGGGCGCCAGATAAAGGGCGCACCACTTGATGACAGCAAGCATGCATCCCTCCCTAGCATTTGGTTATTGAAACGGAATAGCAAATTTACTTTCGAGGTACTTAAATGAAAACTACACAGTTCTGACTGGTACTCGCAAACAAAATTTTAAGTAAGCAAACTCACCGCTACATCTTCGTAGAGCAAGCAAAACATCAGCGGAGAGTGTCGCAACTTTGGATTTTATCATTGTTACATTGGTTCACTGCTAACCTAGACAAACAAAACTTTAATGATATTCCCACTACTCGTCCTACAAGACGGCATGAACTGTCCACTACACAATACTACGGCTCAACATAGTCTGCACGCATTTGTACACATCTGCGCCGTCGCTGAACCGAGCCATCAAAGCCAGTTTGGAAAAGTCCATACTTTCCTTTCTTCATTCATTACTTTAAAGCTGTTGTAACACCATCCATGAGGACAGTGTACAGGGATACTGTATACACATCGGGGTTCTGCTGTGTGAAGAAGTTTGGTAATGGAGAAACAGACACTGCAGATAAACAACGCATCGGCCGACCGACATCTGTCAAATGTTCAAATGTGTGTGAAATCTTATGGGAGTTAATTGCTAAGATCATCAGTTCCTAAGCTTACACACTACTTAACCTAAATTATCCTAAGGACACACACACACACACACCCATGCCCGAGGGAGGACTCGAACCTCCGCCGGGACCAGCCGCACAGTCCGTGACTGCAGCGCCTATGACCGCTCGGCTAATCCCGCGCGGCGACATCTGCCACAGATGCCAACCGAGGACATCCTGATGAAGTGATTCGAGGACACAGACACGTTAGAGTTTCTCAATAAACGGGACCCATGTATCCTCATCTGAGAGACTTAAGGTGGCAATAATGCAAGCCCAAACACGTCATTTTTCACAACTCAGGCAATGGCAAAAATGTGGTGGTCGGTAATGCCTCATGCACCCTACAGTCATGATTTGACCCCGTTGACCTCTACCCGTTTGGACCTATGAAAGACAACCTACCTCTTTACAGGTTCAAAGACTTCGATCAGGTAAAGGATCTTTAAAATTATGGATCAATAAACTAAGACCTGAAATTTTCAAACTGATTCTGGTGCCTGTGTGCAACGAAGGCCCAGATGCATGGTGGCTCTGTCAAAGGGTAGTCCTGCGCAGAGGACAGTTCAAGCTATGTACTGTACTAATGCAGCTGTTGCACATTTATTATTAGTTTTTCGTGAGACATTACTTTTTGATTCATCCTCGTATGTAATTCACTATAAGCGAACGTGTGGTCCAGGGGTTTGCCGGCCACGAAGCGGACGAGCTGATGGAGCCAGTTACGCTCGACGAAGTCCACGATGCGCGCTAATGGCGTCACGGTAGACGGTGATGTTTCATGAACTGCTAACAATGGGGAACGCCGTACCGCCATCCTTTGTCGCGGGAATTATTACACCCATCCACAAACCGACACCGGGATTGACCGACAGTACATTGCCGTCCCCTAACCCTGCTTAACGCAGACTATAAAATTTTTGCACAACTCCTGGCTACGCGATGCCGCAACATCCTGCCTAGCATTCTGTCCCCAGAACAGACAACTCCGGCCACAGGAGAATGTCGTGATTTAATTGCACTGGCAGCAGCGTGCAGACTCCGCGTCGCGGTGGCTGCCATTGATTTTGACAGCGCATTCGACAAGGCGCGGCATCATTTTCTGTTTTCAGTAATGACATAAATGGCTTTTCCACCCGCCTTTATCTATGTCATCAGGCGCCTTTACGGCACCGCCGAATCACTGATTTAGGTCAGTGGTCGTGTCGCTGGACCAGTGACGATCCGGCGTTTCATAAGGTAAGGTTGCACACTTTCGACCCTACTCTATGCCATATACCTGGAGCCACTCATCGGGAGTCTGACGAGCCACCTTTCTGGTCTCACTTTGCGACAGCACAGTTTTCGGTGTCGTGCGTACGCAGACGACCTCGTCCTCTTGGTCCACTCACGAAATGAAACACAAACGCTGCTTGATTTGATATCAACGTACGGAACTGCAGCGGGCAGTAACATAATTTTGGCTAAATCCACGGTGATGACAAATGGACGCGGCCTCTCACACGACGACTTAGTCCGTGTGTACAGAAACTACGATATCTTGGTATTATTTTCACTTCCACCGTGCGCCGCTCCGATGTCATCAATTTTCGGATACTTTCTTACGGCCGGCCGATACACTCTTTAAGCTCCGTTACCTAACGCTCACCCCCCCCCCCCCCCCCCCACTTGAGCGGCTTTGCCAATGTGCGACTCTGAGCGGCGTCCTTGTACATGTCCACCATGCACAAGCAGTGGAAAGGGGGCCCCTCCCTTACGCGCAGCTTGCTGGAAATTCTTAAATTCTTACGCCCGCGACCATAACGCCATCACTACCAGTGGGACACATCAAGCACCATCTGACGCACATTTCTGATTTCATCGTCGACTTTAGATATGCCCATACTCACTTTCCAAGCACGTGTATTCCTCGGCCTCAAGATTTTTACAGCCCTGTGTTTCGTTACACATCCAGCAACAACATCGAAGTCAAACATCCACCGATGCGATGGCCTACTGTTTGGTGTCATATCCACCACCGTTTCCTTCCCTCCAATGTCCACACAACATGGTACCACGTCGCATGTGGCAAATTCGCCGGAAATCAACGTCTTCACGCCATCGGACTAACGGACTCTCCGCTTTGTCCAATTTGCCACCTCACGGACGACGACGCCCTCCAAACAACTTTTGCTGCCACCACTTACGTCTGAAAACTTGGTCGACAGTTCGTTGCCTGTTGTCTCCGCGTTCCTCGGGGTTCGATTGACCCATGGACTTTTATCCATCCTGAGAATACGTATTTCTCCGCCACCAAAAATCATGTGATTGTGTGGGTCAAGAGGTGGACGAGCACCTACGTGTATAATGATGGCGACAAATCACCCCTTGATATCTGGCAGTAGTTACAAACCATCCACAATGAAGCCGAGCACCGACGGCGCTACCGCGCCTTCTTCGCCAATTATATACACTCGATATTTACGTAACCCCCACGTAACTGGGTTTCTTTTATGCCCTGTACCAGAGCACGCTGGTCATACCCCCAACTTTACTGTCCGCTCCTCCTTGGCTTCTGCGCTCCTTTCGTGCACTTCTTCCCGGTAAAGTTGCCGGAGACACCGTGGCCAGGCCTTGCATGTTGACCTGCCCACTTTGGCTCCACGTTCCATCTGCCGAGGAGGTGCCTGCAAGTCTTATCATACCTGCCCTTCTTCCCCTTTTCGCTCTGGCCTCACACCTCTTACATTAATTTAATATTATTGTTATTATTTTTCCTACACTTTGTTAATAAAGAGTTTTGTTCGTCGTGTTCGAGTGTAATATCTCGTGTTGACTCCGGTAGAAGGATAGAATTTCTGTTGTATTTATGCTACTACGAATGAAGATATTTTGTTTACTTACCCATTTCGGGCAAAATAAATAAATAAAAGATTATAAAAAACTAGAGGAGAGCGTGTCGGGGATGGGAAGAGGGAGGGATCGTAGTCACGCCTCGGATTTCGACCCCTGCTCACCCTATCTCTACCAGCTCAAACCTGGCGACACTAATGTATATATATATATATATATATATATATATATATATATATATATATATATATATACTCCTGGAAATGGAAAAAAGAACACATTGACACCGGTGTGTCAGACCCACCATACTTGCTCCGGACACTGCGAGAGGGCTGTACGAGCAATGATCACACGCACGGCACAGCGGACACACCAGGAACCGCGGTGTTGGCCGTCGAATGGCGCTAGCTGCGCAGCATTTGTGCACCGCCGCCGTCAGTGTCAGCCAGTTTGCCGTGGCATACGGAGCTCCATCGCAGTCTTTAACACTGGTAGCATGCCGCGACAGCGTGGACGCGAACCGTATGTGCAGTTGACGGACTTTGAGCGAGGGCGTATAGTGGGCATGCGGGAGGCCGGGTGGACGTACCGCCGAATTGCTCAACACGTGGGGCGTAAGGTCTCCACAGTACATCGATGTTGTCGCCAGTGGTCGGCGGAAGGTGCACGTGCCCGTCGACCTGGGACCGGACCGCAGCGACGCACGGATGCACGCCAAGACCGTAGGATCCTACGCAGTGCCGTAGGGGACCGCACCGCCACTTCCCAGCAAATTAGGGATACTGTTGCTCCTGGGGTATCGGCGAGGACCATTCGCAACCGTCTCCATGAAGCCGGGCTACGGTCCCGCACACGGTTAGGCCGTCTTCCGCTCACGCCCCAACATCGTGCAGCCCGCCTCCAGTGGTGTCGCGACAGGCGTGAATGGAGGGACGAATGGAGACGTGTCGTCTTCAGCGATGAGAGTCGCTTCTGCCTTGGTGCCAATGATGGTCGTATGCGTGTTTGGCGCCGTGCAGGTGGGCGCCGCAATCAGGACTGCATACGACCGAGGCACACAGGGCCAACACCCGGCATCATGGTGTGGGGAGCGATCTCCTACACTGGCCGTACACCTCTGGTGATCGTCGAGGGGACACTGAATATTGCACAGTACATCCCAACCGTCATCGAACCCATCATTCTACCATTACTAGACCGGCAAGGGAACTTGCTGTTCCAACAGGACAATGCACGTCCGCATGTATCCCGTGCCACCCAACGTGCTCTAGAAGGTGTAAGTCAACTACCCTGGCCAGCAAGATCTCCGGATCTGTCCCTTATTGAGCATGTTTGGGACTGGATGAAGCGTCGTCTCACGCGGTCTGCACGTCCAGCACGAACGCTTGTCCAACTGAGGCGCCAGATGGAAATGGCATGGCAAGCCGTTCCACAGGACTACATCCAGCATCTCTACGATCGTCTCCATGGGAGAAAAGCAGCCTGCATTGCTGCGAAAGGTGGATATACACTGTACTAGTGCCGACATTGTGCATGCTCTGTTGCCTGTGTCTATGTGCCTGTGGTTCTGTCAGTGTGATCGTGTGATGTATCTGACCCCAGGAATGTGTCAATAAAGTTTCCCCTTCCTGGGACAATGAATTCACGGTGTTCTTATTTCAATTTCCAGGAATATATATATATATATATATATATATATATATATATATATATATATATATATATATATATATGAGAGAGAAAGGAAAAGTTCTACAGCTACCACGCCCTAGGTCGTGTGCGGGTCCTTTCCGTGGTTTTGCTTTTTTTTTATCAGAAGAGTGCGAACCACTTAAATTTCGATTAATAATCAGCATTGGCGGCCCAAGACTTCCGACATAATAAGTCACCCTCATTCTGCCAACGATCTTGTCAAAGACGGCGGAGGAGCGCACAGGAGTTCAGGGCACTCTCTTGCCCTTGGGGTGGGAAACTGCTCCTAAAGGCTGAAGAATCAGCAGTGATCAACGGCATGGGATACAGAAGGCAATGGAAACTACTGCATTAAGGACACACAACGTGTATTCAAAGGACATGAGACCCGTAGTTAAAAAAGTGTCATGATGATCTCTCCATTGGAAAAAGATTATGGAATAGATCCCCATTCGAATCTCCGGGAGGGGACTGCCTTGAGGGAGCTGATCATGAGAAAAAGATTGAATAACCAACGAAAGGATAACGTTCTACTAGTCGGGGCGTGGAATACCAGAAGCTTGAGTGTGTTAGGGAAGCTCGAAAATCTGAAAACGGAAATGCTAAGGCTCAATCTAGATATAGTAGGGGTCAGTAAAGTGAAATGGAAAGAAGACAAGGATTTATGGTCAGATGAGTATAGGGTAATATCGACAGCAGCAGAGTCTCGTAACGGGAGAAATATACGTTACAAATAGGAGGGTAAGACAGAGAGTATTTTACTGAGAACATTTCAGTGAGAGCTTAGTTCTTATCAGAATCGACAGCAAAACAACACCGACAACGATAGTTCAGGTATACATGCCGAGTCGCGAACTGGAGGTGAAGAGATAGAGAAAGTATATGAAGATACTGAAAGGGTACTACAACACGCAAACGGAGATGAATATCTAATAGTCATGGGGGAACTGGAATGCAGTTTTAGAGGAGGAGTAGAAGGAAAGGTTACAGGACAGTATGGTCTTGGAACAAGGAATGAGAGAGGAGAAGGACTAATTGGGTTTTGTAACAAATTTCAGCTAGTAATAGCAAATACTGTGTTGAAGAGGAGGAGGTATACGTGGAAAGGCCGGGTGATACGGGAGGATTTCAGTTAGATTACATCATGATCAGACAGAGATTCCGAAATCAGATTCTGGAGCGTAAGATGTACCGGGAGCAGATATAAACTCAGATCGCAATGTAGTAGTGATAAACAGTAGGCTGATGTTTAGCAGATTTGTCAAGGAGAACCAATATTCAAAGAAGTGGCAAACGGAAGTAGTAAGGAATGACAAGATACACTTGAAGTTCTCTAAAGTTGTAGATACAGCAATAAAGAACAGTTCAGTAGGCAGTACAGTTGAAGAGAATGGGCCTCTATAAAAAAGGGCAATCACAGAAGCTGGAAAGAAAACATAGGTACAAAGAAGATAACTGCAAAGAAAAAATGGGCATCGAAAGAAATACTTCAGCTGATCGGTGAAAGAAGGAAATGCAAAAAGGTACAGTACGATTCGCTGTTTGCACTGATATCCTCAGTGAAGGTGAAGAAGTATTACATGATCTGATGAATGAAATGCACAATCTAAAGAGTAATTATATGGACTGAGAGTAAATCGAAGAAAGACGAAAGTGATGAGAAATAGCAAAAATGAGAACAGCGAGAAAATTAACACCTGGATTGATGGTCAAGAAGCAGATGAAATTAAGGAAATTTGATACCTGTGCAGCAAAACAACTAATGATGGACGGAGAAAGGAGGACATCAAAAGCAGATTAAGAGTGGAAGATGGGGCATAACTGTCCAAGAGAAGGCTACTAGTATCAGACGTGGGCGTTAATTTGAGGAACAGATTTCTGAGAATATGCTTTTGGAGCACAGCATTTTATGGTAGTGAAAAATGGACTACGGAGAAAGCGGAACAGAAGAGAATCGAAGCATTTGAGATGTCGTGGTTCAGACGAATGTTGAAAATTAGGTAGACTGATAAGCTAAGGAATGAGGAGGTTCTGCCCAGAATCGGAGAGGAAAGGAATATGTGGAAAACACTGACAAGGAGAAGGCACAGGGTTATAAGGTATCTGTTAAGACATCAGGTACTGACTTCCGTGGTACTAGAGGGAGCTGTGGAGGCAGAAACTGTGGAGGAAGTCAGAGATGGGAATACATCCAGCAGATAATTGAGGATGTAGGCTGCAAGCGCTACTCTGAGATGAAGAGGTTAGCACAGGAAAGGAATTGGTGGAGGGCCGCATCAAACCAGTCAGAAGGCTGATGAGTCAAGAAAAAGAAACAAAAAAGCAAGCTGAGCATCGACAGTTTTCGTGAACAATAAATGAAAATGAAATGAAAAGTAAACTTGACAGTGTTGTGTTCAATCATTTACGGGACAACACTCATATGCCAGAGACAAGGTAGCCCCCGAGGGCCAAAAACCCATGTTACACCACAGAGGACGAGGTTGCCTATGTCCAAGGCATATAGAAAGCACCATGGTAAACACCGGCTATTTCCATACAAGATAATGGAAACAGACATTCCGAACACTACTTCCTGCAGGCGGAGCTCCAGCCATGGCTTGCAGGAAGTGTCACTATGCCAAAACCTGATTGGCTGGAGACTGCTATTTAGGGGCTAGAACCAGCCCCGAAGTTCAGTTCACTCCGGAAGCCGACCTCATGGACTTCAACTACGTCTTCGTCTCTGAATTGTACTTTTCCTAGTTTGTGTCTGGTACCACGACCCTTTGTGGAAAATTAGAAGTGAACTTTTGTTTGCGTAATTATAAGGCCTTACTAGCATAGTTGCTGTTACCTTTCTTTTTGTTGTTCAGTTATCAGCCTTGTAAACTTAAACAAATAAAAGTTGTGTTTGTGAAAATTTGCGAATTTTCAATCACAACAAAACCACTCTAAAATTTTCGAAATTTAATTTTATTGGCTTTAAAGGTACTTCAAACCTTCTAATGAATGTGGCAAGAAGTCTAACCCCGAAAAAAAGAAATTGTCCTATGGAATCCGGAGATCCTCCTCTAGCGCCTCGGATGACCGGAAACGGACTACCAGCACCAAACTAATTTGGTCATCAGTCCCCTAGAACTTAGAACTACTTAAACCGAACTAACCTAAGGACATCACACACATCCATGCCCGAGGCAGGATTCGATCCTGCGACCGTAGCGGTCGCGCGGTTCCAGACTGTAGCGCCTAGAACCGCTCGGCCACTCCGGCCGGCAACTCGATACCCCTTGTAATGTTAGCCTGGCGTACGCGTACGGAAAAGACAGTTCTTTCGCTTAGAGTCTTGATTTTTGTGTGCAGTACTGACTTTTGACAATTTCATTGTGATCTTATAGTGTACAGTTTCGTATTTCAAGTAAGAAGTGTACTTGGGCATGAAAACTTTAATCGAACGCGGCCACGAAGTTGTATGTTATCATAGCATCCAAAGAGTGGATATGAGGCTGAGAGCATTTGGCAAGAAGTCAGTACCTCTGTTAAGAAACTGAAAGACAGATATCAGGATTTTGATGTGCATTACGGACTGAGCTATAGACTTTTCTTGCCAGGTTCTCAGTTATTTCTCAACGCGTGAAACGTAAAACGTGTAGTGCAGCCATCACGTTGCAAGAACGAAGACTTCGAGGCTTAGGCTTCACAATAATCATTGCTTGTCCAAACTGCCAAGAAGTTATTGTAACAGGTACATGGTAACAATTATTGAACTATACGAAAAAGGGAACTAAAGCGTGCACACACATTTTTCAACACGTAAACGTCACTACAGATATTCGGATTTAAGTTACGACATGTTCGATGTGCCTGCCATCATTGGTGACAACGTGACGTAGTCGAATAGCGAAATTCTGCATGACTAGCTGAACTGTCGGAACATTGATGCTGCTGATGACTTTCTGAATCGCTCTTTTCAGCTCAGCAATGGTTTTGGGGTCACAGTTGTACACCTTGTCTTTGATACAGCCTCCGGATATTATGGCAGCCAATCGAGGCCTATGCCAGTGGCCTCTGAGTAACCCAGAGCCAGAACGTGGTTCCCAAAGTGCTTCTCCAGGACATCAAACACACTCATGCATCGATGAGGTTGAGCGCTTGTCTTGGATGAAGCACATCTTTTCGAACTGAGGGGCACTCTGGATAATGGGGATGAAATAATCTTCCAAAACCTTCACGTACCGCTCGGAAGCCATCATGTCATCAAAGAATATCGTACTTATTATCCGGTGACTGGGCGTTGCACTCCACACAGTAACCTATTGAGGGTGAAGAGACTTTTCGATCGGGAAATGCGGGTTCTCAGTGCACCAAATACGTGAGTTTCGCTTATTGACGAACCCTTCCAGATGAAAGTGTGCTTCGTCGCTAAACCAAACGCGCATTCGCATACTAATTCCCATCATGCCCTACGGTCAACCGTGCAGTTTAAACGTCGTTTTATTTTTTTTATTTTTTATTACACGTCAAGTTCCGTAGGACCAAATTGAGGAGCAAATCTCCAAGGTCATGGAACGTGTCAGTACATGAACTTACAACATAAAAGTAATAACAGAAAAAATAAATGTTCATGAACCTGCAAGAAAATCAGTCCATAAGTTTAAGCAAACGCTATCAGCTATAAAATGAGAATCAGCTTAATTTTTCATGGAACTCCTCGACAGAATAGAAGGAGTGACCCATGAGGAAACTCTTCAGTTTCAATTTGAAAGCGCGTGGATTACTGCTAAGATTTTTTAATTCGAGTGGCAGCTTATTGAAAATGGATGCAGCAGTGTACTGCACACCTTTCTGAACAAGAGTTAAGGAAGTTCGATCCAAATGGAGGTTTGATTTCTGCCGTGTATTAACCGAGTGAAAGCTGCTTATTGTTGGAAATAAACTAATATTGGTAACAAGAAACGACAATAAGGAATATACACTCCTGGAAATGGAAAAAAGAACACATTGACACCGGTGTGTCAGACCCACCATACTTGCTCCGGACACTGCGAGAGGGCTGTACAAGCAATGATCACACGCACGGCACAGCGGACACACCACGAACCGCGGTGTTGGCCGTCGAATGGCGCTAGCTGCGCAGCATTTGTGCACCGCCGCCGTCAGTGTCAGCCAGTTTGCTGTGGCATACGGAGCTCCATCGCAGTCTTTAACAGTGGTAGCATGCCGCGACAGCGTGGACGTGAACCGTATGTGCAGTTGACGGACTTTGAGCGAGGGCGTATAGTGGGCATGCGGGAGGCCGGGTGGACGTACCGCTGAATTGCTCAACACGTGGGGCATGAGGTCTCCACAGTACATCGATGTTGTCGCCAGTGGTCGGCGGAAGGTGCACGTGCCCGTCGACCTGGGACCGGACCGCAGCGACGCACGGATGCACGCCAAGACCGTAGGATCCTACGCAGTGCCGTAGGGGACCGCACCGCCACTTCCCAGCAAATTAGGGACACTGTTGCTCCTGGGGTATCGGCGAGGACCATTCGCATCCGTCTCCATGAAGCTGGGCTACGGTCCCGCACACCGTTAGGCCGTCTTCCGCTCATGCCCCAACATCGTGCAGCCCGCCTCCAGTGGTGTCGCGACAGGCGTGAATGGAGGGACGAATGGAGACGTGTCGTCTTCAGCGATGAGAGTCGCTTCTGCCTTGGTGCCAATGATGGTCGTATGTGTGTTTGGCACCGTGCAGGTGAGCGCCACAATCAGGACTGCATACGACCGAGGCACACAGGGCCAACACCCGGCATCATGGTGTGGGGAGCGATCTCCTACACTGGCCATACACCTCTGGTGATCGTCGAGGGGACACTGAATAGTGTACGGTACATCCAAACCGTCATCAAACCCATCGTTCTACCATCCCTAGACCGGAAAGGGAACTTGATGTTCCAACAGGACAATGCACGTCCGCATGTATCCTAGAAGGTGTAAGTCAACTACCCTGGCCAGCAAAATCTCCGAATCTGTCCCCCATTGAGCATGTTTAGGACTGGATGAAGCGTCGTCTCACGCGGTCTGCATGTCCAGCACGAACGCTTGTCCAACTGAGGCGCCAGGTGGAAATGGCATGGCAAGCCGTTCCACAGGACTACATCCAGCATCTCTACGATCGTCTCCATGGGAGAATAGCAGCCTGCATTGCTGCGAAAGGTGGATATACACTGTACTAGTTCCGACATTGTGCATGCTCTGTTGCCTGTGTCTATGTGCCTATGGTTCTGTCAGTGTGATCATGTGATGTATCTGACCCCAGGAATGTGTCAATAAAGTTTCCCCTTCCTGGGACAATGAATTCACGGTGTTCTTATTTCAATTTCCAGGAGTGTACATATTGAGAGGCCAATGTCAAAATACCCAGACTCGTGAACAGAGGTCGACAAGAGGTTCGTGAACTCACACCACTTATTGCCCGAACCGCCCGTTTTTGAGCCAAAAATATCCTTCTATAATGGGAAGAGTTACCCCAAAACATAATACCATACGACAGAAGTGAATGAAAATAAGCAAAGTAGACTAATTTACGTGTCGAAGTATCACTCACTTTTGATACCGCTCGAATAGTGGAAATGGCATTATTAAATCATTGAACAATATCCTGAACGTGGGCTTTCCGCGACAGCTTACTATCTATATGAACACCTAGGAATTTGAACTGTTCAGTTTCACTAATCATATGCCCGTTCTGTGAGATTAAAACGTCAGGTTTTGTTGAATTGTGTGTTGGAAACTGTAAAAACTGAGTCTTACTGTGATTTAACGTTAGTTTATTTTCTACAAGCCATGAACTGAGGTCATGCAGTGCACTTTTTGAAACCGAGTCAATGTTGCACACAACATCCTTTACTACCAAGCTAGTGTCATCAGCAAACAGAAATATTTTAGAGTTACCCATAATACAAGAGGGTATATCATTTATATAAATAAGGAACAGGAGCGGCCCAACACTGATCCCTGGGGCATCCCCAACTTGACAGTACCCCACTCAGATCCCACGTCACAGCCGTTATCAACATTGTGAAAAATGACCTTTTGCTGCCTGTTGCTAAAGTAAGAGGTGAACCAATTGTGTGCTACTCCCCTTATTCCGTAATGGTCCAACTTCTGGAGCAATATTGTGTGATCCACACAGTCAAATGCCTTTGTTAAATCAAAAAATACGCCAAGCGTTCGCAACTTTTTGTTTAGCCCATCCAGTACCTCACAGAGAAAAGAGAATATATCATTTTCAGTTGTAAAAAGACTTCTAAAGCCGAACTGTACATTTGACAGTGTGATATAAAATGATCAATTAACCTTACATACACAGCCTTTTCGATAACTTTTGCAAACACTGATGGCATAGAAATAGTTCTAAAATTATCTACATTATCCCTTTCTCCCTTTTTATAAAGCGGCTTTACTACTTAGTACTTTAATCGCTTAGGAACCTAACCATTCCTAAAGGAATTTTTCTTTGTAAATATATTCAGACATTATTTATTGTGTTTTGTTTTAATGCTCATGTGTGAAGTTGATGTTTCAAAAGTTATTCTGATCTTTTATGTATGTACTTATGTCGTAATTTTGTAACACTGATGCATTTGTTATTTCGATTCTATTGTAAAGCCTGTATTACAGCAAATGTTATCTGTATTGTTATGTTCTTTAAAGATGTATTTTCTACCTTTGTTATTGTATTCTTGTGTTATAAAATTGTAATTGACACCAGTTCATCAAATTAAGTAATTTGTAAATTACATTTCACTGCACACGTTTCTGTTGGTCATAGTATATGGACAATATGTGAGAAGTAGGGACTGATAGTGTTTGCACGTGTGTTAATAATTCAGTAAGGGACTGGATAACAGCATTGCTGGTTCGAAGGACATTTCAAAAACAATTTTTGTGAGTGCACAAGTGGTGGTTATGGACTTGCTATATTATCCGCAAGACTCTTCAATGGTAATTGTGCGCCTTCACAGTCAAACAGATGGCTGCTGGCCATCTCTACAAGGACTACAGTTTGTCTGCACCTTCGATGGCCCACCAATACCATTATTTCTACAAGGACTGCAGTGGGTCTGCATCTCTGGTGGCCCATCAATACCCTAATCTCTACCAGGACTACAATGGGTCTGCTCTGTGATGACCTAAGTACCGGTAGTCTTCTACTTCGACTGACTCTGCTGTGGGTTTGCTCTGTTGTGGCCCATTACCTGTCTGCATGTCAAAAGTCAGCACTGTCTTTCCTTTGGAAGGACAACACTACTTCTTCAAGAGTGCATGGAAATCCACTACTTCCGTGTGCATCTTCTTTTACTACTCAGACTTTGAGAAAAACACTGCAATTTTACTTTGATGAATGATCAGGACTGTCTTTATGGACTGTGAGAAAATTTTAGCTTTTGACCAACATTGTATCGATAAGTGTGTGCATTTCATTTCTTTGGCATTGTAATTATGAAAAAAAATTTCAAATCTGTATTGGCCACTGCCCAAAACAGTTTGTAAATTTTTTTGTGGGGAGCATGGGGGCTATGTAAGTAGGCTGTTTACGTTTTCTTATTGGTAACGCCATGTAGCGCTTGGTATGAAAAATCACTGGCTGTGCTGTGCGCAGTCTGTGTTTAGTTTGCATTGTTGTCTGCCATTGTAGTGTTGGGCAGCGGCAGCTGGATGCTAACAGTGCGTAGCGTTGTGCAGTTGGAGGTGAGCCGCCAGCAGTGGTGGACGTGGGGAGATAGATGGCGGAGTTTTGAAATTTTTAAGAATTGGTGTCATGAACTGATATATATATATATATATATATATATATATATATATATATATATATATATATATATATATATTATGACTACTAAGGTAAATACATTGTTTGTTCTCTATTAAAATCTTTCATTTGCTAACTATGCCTATCAGTAGTTAGCGCCTTCAGTAGTTTGAATCTTTTATTTAGCTGGCAGTAGTGGCGCTCGCTGTATTGCAGTAGCTTGAGTAACGAAGATTTTTGTGAGGTAAGTGATCTGTGAAACGTATAGGTTATTGTTAGTCAGGGCCATTCTTTCGTAGGAATTTTTGAAAGTCAGATTGCGTTGCGCTAAAAATATTGTGTGTCAGTTTAAGCACATTCGTGCATAATTGTTCAAAGAGGACGTTTCACATAGACCAGTCTTGTATAATTTTTCTAAGGGGACGTTTCAAGGTATACCTTTTTTCTTTTTTTGGGTCATCAGTCTGCCGACTGGTTTGATGCGGCCCGCCACGAATTCCTCCCCTGTGCTAACCTCTTCATCTCAGAGTAGCACTTGCAACCTACGTCCTTAATTATTTGCTTGACGTATTCCAATCTCTGTCTTCCTCTACAGTTTTTGCCCTCTACAGCTCCCTCTAGTAGCATGGAAGTCATTCCCTCATGTCTTAGCAGATGTCCTATCATCCTGTCCCTTCTCCTTATCAGTGTTTTCCACATATTCCTTTCCTCTCCGATTCTGCGTAGAACCTTCTCATTCCTTACCTTAACAGTCCACCTAATTTTCAACATTCGTCTATAGCACCACATCTCAAATGCTTCGATTCTCTTCTGTTTCGGTTTTCCCACAGTCCATGTTTCACTACCATAGAATGCTGTACTCCAGACGTACATCCTCAGAAATTTCTTCCTCAAATTAAGGCCGGTATTTGATATTAGTAGACTTCTCTTGGCTCCGCCTGCCTAGGTAGCAGAATTCCTTAACTTCATTGACTTCGTGACCATCAATCCTGATGTTAAGTTTCTCGCTGTTCTCATTTCTACTACTTCTCATTACCTTCGTCTTTCTCCGATTTACTCTCAAACCATACTGTGTACTTATTAGACTGTTCATTCCGTTCAGCAGATCATTTAATTCTTCTTCACTTTCACTCAGGATAGCAATGTCATCAGCGAATCGTATCATTGATATCCTTTCACCTTGTATTTTAATTCCACTCCTGAACCTTTCTTTTATTTCCATCATTGCTTCCTCGATGTACAGATTGAAGAGCAGGGGCGAAAGGCTACAGTCTTGTCTTACGCCCTTCTTAATACGAGCACATCGTTCTTGATCGTCCACTCTTATTGTTCCCTCTTGGTTGTTGTACATATTGTATATGACCCGTCTCTCCCTATAGCTTACCTCTACTTTTTTCAGTATCTCGAACAGCTTGCACCATTTTATATTGTCGAACGCTTTTTCCAGGTCGACAAATCCTATGAACGTGTCTTGATTTTTCTTTAGCCTTGCTTCCATTATTAGCCGTAACGTCACAATTTCCTCTCTCGTGCCTTTACTTTTCCTAAAGCCAAACTGATCGTCACCTAGCGCATTCTCAATTTTCTTTTCCATTCTTCTGTATATTATTCTTGTAAGCAGCTTCGATGCATGAGCTGTTAAGCTGATTGTGCGATAATTCTCGCACTTGTCAGCTCTTGCCGTCTTCGGAATTGTGTGGACGATGCTTTTCCGAAAGTCAGATGGTATGTCGCCGGACTCATACATTCCACACACCAACGTGAATAGTTGTTTTGTTGCCACTTCCCCTAATGATATTAGAAATTCTGATGGAATGTTATCTATCCCTTCTGCCTTATTTGACCGTAAATCCTCCAAAGCTCTTTTAAATTCCGATTCTAGTACTGGATCCCCTATCTCTTCTAAATCGACTCCTGTTTTTTCTTCTATCACATCAGACAAATCTTCACCCTCATAGAGGCTTTCAATGTATTCTTTCCACCTACCTGCTCTCTCCTCTGCATTTAACAGTGGAATTCCCGTTGCACTCTTAATGTTACCACCGTTGCTTTTAATGTCACCAAAGGTTGTTTTGACTTTCCTGTATGCTTAGTTTGTCCTTCCGACAATCATATCTTTTTCGATGTCTACCTATCAGCTGACTTCAGTCTAAAAAAAAGTGCAGCTCTAACGCCAACTACTACAGGAATTTTTCCATGAGTGATACCACCACCACCACCACCCACTACACCGTCCCCTATAAGCTTAGCCAGCCTCCCCTCCCCATACCTATTCAGATGCAGGCCATGCCTAGGAAACCCCATCTACTGATAGACCCAACTGGCACCACTGAGATGTGATCCATGCCCTCCGCCATCAGTGCCCTCCCCAGCCCCACATTAACGCGCCTAACAGCTGCATTAAGGTGAGGCCGATCATGGCGCTGAAACAGTTGCACGAGACGCACATTAGTGCCACCAGTTTGAGCAGCTATCTTAACCAAGTCACCACTGACTTCATATCCCCCTTCCCTGTCGAGACTGTTCCCTGCTCCACCCACTATCACTACCTGATCCTCTTTCGTAAAATTCTTACATAACTCCCGTATGCTTTCAGTCACCTGAGCCAACCCTGCACTAGGCTTCACAATGCTAGTGACCTGGTACTCACTCCCAAGCACTTCCTGCAACTGTTGGCCCACACCTCTACCGTGGGAACTACCTAGCAGCAGAACCTTCCTTCTGCTAGACTTTGCAACTAACCTAGGCCTCCTAATTGCTGAGGACTGCTGCAAGTTACCCACATCTACGGCTACACAAGGCTCCTCTCCACTCAACTCTGACAGTTGGTCGTATCTATTGCATGTATGCAAAGTAAAACTGTCTGAATACCTCCTCTTCCTCGCTGCCTTCTTGCCAACTACCAGTTCCCATTCCCCACCACCCTTCACCCTCCTCAACCTATCTAGTTCCTCCATTGCGCATTGTAACTCCACCTGAAGGGCACAGATCTTACACTCCTGCTCCTCTATTAACTTGTTTCTTCTACAGATTCTACATTCCCAGGAGAGGATGTCCCTAAAATGACCACTGCATTCCGCCCAATGAAAATACTTCGAACAAATCCCACACCGTAATCCACTACTGACAAACCTACGACTTTTCACTCAAGATAAAATTTTACAGTTACTGAAAAAAACTATACGTCTACGTTACCAAAGTTCAGTTACACCAGTAGAACTATTTAAGAACTAACAATAATGATCTCGAAATTCTCTGCCTACTAAGAGAGCAGCTACTTGTATTAATACTACTACAACACAGCCGATACCAATACCAGCAAAACTTCACAACAAAAAAATTAAAACGACTACTGTAACACTAAGCGAAGTTAAAACACTAAATGAAAATTTTACTGAAATATTTCACTAGAAAGAATAATAAACTTCAGTTTAAAACTAAAGCACGAAATTTACTAAACGACTTAAACACACTGAAAACTCTATAAAACAGAGCGAGCGAACGATTACAAAAGTTTATTAAGTCGTTATTTCGCCACAAACGGCAAACAACACCGCTGAAATCTATTAAATTTAATAACTGTAATACAGAGCACAAATAAGTTTGTCAGTACTTAGCTTATAACCGCTACAGCTGCAGTGTACGCCGCAAAACCTTTCAGAAGTTATGGCGATTTTATTTGATACAGTTCTGTAACTGTAGTAATTTTATGCTGAACGCTTACGAAATCAACCGACGAATTGTCCTAGGAATGCGCTTGTTTGGAGTTGGACTAAGCGCTATTGTAAAGATGTGTTGGTTCATGGAATAGCTACGAGCGATATTTCAATCGTTCTATTGATGTAGCGAATGTGACTTCGATCGCAGAGTACCTATGCGAAAGGCCATTACTGGGATAATAAACTAATGGTGTGACTTTTCTAAGAGATGAATTTTTCTATTTGAAAATGTCTGTAACACATTTCAAATATTTAAACGCGTTATTCTCGGAATTTGATTTTTCAAAACGGGATGGAACATAACTCCAACAGCTTTCATTATCTCTATTTGAATATTTAACCACAGCTTTGAAATAACATTTCAAAGGGGTTTTTCTATTAGTTAATTCAAAGAATATTTATTAAGAAATGGCTGTCATTTTTTGGTGAAAATTGAACTACATTATTCAAAAACTCTCTAATTACGAAAATAGTCAACGTTTCTAAAATCCTCTTTTTTCTATTAGTTAATTCAAACAATATTTATTAACAAATGGCTGTAATTTTTTGGTGAAAGTTGAACTACATTATTCAAAAACTCGCTAATTACAAAAAAGTCAACGTTTCTAAAATCCCCTATGCTCACTAGCTACACTCATGCAAAATTTTATTTTTTCCAGGTTCAAATTGGCACCAGTTACAGTAGGTGCCGCAGATCGCCTCAAATTCAACATGCCTCGGGAGAATTGCTGCAATGTCGCCACTTTGTAATATTTTTGATAAATTTTTTGTAATATACTTAAAAATACGCTCTATAACTACTGTAATAATACTTCTCTATCACCTTCCCTTCCGCAAAAAAAATACTTTTTTTAGGTCACTACAGTGGTGTTACTCCTTAATAACTATGATCAATCCTGATACTGTCAGCTGTATTGGAGGCGATCTCAGAATCTAAACACAGCTTCTCTTCTTATTACAGACGTTTATTCGCCCAGATCGCATAAAAACGCAAAATGTTTTCTAATTTCAGTGAAATTAAACCGCCATCTTCAGAGGATTTGTACAGAAATTTTTTTGCAGGGTCAATGATCTGAAGATGGTGACTTAATTTCACTGAAACTGGTAATCATTGCACATTTTTATGCTATCTGGACGAGCAAACTTCTGTGATAATAAAAACAACAGTGTTTTTCCTTAATAATTAGGCTAGGCAGAAAGTAACAGACGTTTTGAAAAAAAATAGAAAATATGTAGAAACAACGGTTTTATTATACACGTTTTCAAGGTACACTCTTAAATTATTTTCCTACGTAATCGCCATTCAGACTGAGGCATTTATCATACAGTGGCACAACTTTTTCAACACCGTCTCTGTAGAAATCTGCCGCCAGCGAGTGTTGTGCAGTGAGCTATGTCTTCGTTGCTGGGAAGAGGTATAAGTCGCTCGACACCAATTCCGGACTATGTGATGGATGATCAAACATCTCCCATTCAAAAGCCGGTAGGAGCTCTCGGGTACGATTGGCTGTGTGCGGACGTGCGTCATCGTGAAAATAGGAAACTTTCGCGCTAAGTGTTCCCAGACGCTTGTTTTGTATCGCCCTCATTATTTTTATCGGTGTTTGACAATACCTATGTTATCTGTTGTGCCACTTTCAAGGAGATCACCGAGAATCACTCCCTTAGGATCCCAAGCACAGAAGCCACGATCTTTCTTGCTGAGAGCGTTTGCAGGCAACTTCTTGGTTTCTTGGGAGAATTTATGTGTCCCTATTCCATCGACTGCTGTTTTGTTTCACAATTACTGACACACTTCACTGAAGTCTCGTCCCCAGTTACTGTATGACCGATGACTTTGTTGCCATTTTTCTCGTATTCTTCGAGGAAGATCAGTGCTGCAGCCAGTCTGCTTTTTGTGGTCTTTCGTTAGGATTCTTGGAACCCACCAGGCCCAAAACTTGTGGTAAACGAGTTTCTTCGCCACAATTTCAAGCACCGAACTCAGTGCAATTTGAGGAAAATGTTGCGATTTTCACGATTTTTGTCGTTGAGTTTCAACGCCAGTTAGTCACAAGGCTAGCCTTACCACTGCGGTCCTAATCGTGAACATTGGTACGGCTGTTTTTAAAATCAATTCACCACTACCTCACTCGACTTTCAGGCATTAATGCTTTTCGCTACATATCACTGAGGTTGCGATAAATTTAAACTGGTTTGCAGTTTTTTTGCTACCAAAAAAACAATCACAAAACTAACTTAGAATTGGCGAGATTTTCTACAGCAGCACACATTTTAAGACGTCACAGAAAGCAAAGGGGTAGAGACACAGAGACGACATGCTACCACGATGGACGTGCACTGATTGTAGGAACGTAATGGCAACAAGATGGTGACTGTAGCCACGGCCACCGCCGCGATGACCAAACCTTTGTGTTGTGTACATAGTTCCTCGCAGTCAGCGCGTACACAACTTTCCCACTAGAGTGCTAAGCACAAGAGCGCAGGCGCAGCGCTCGTCCGTCTCTGCACTATGAGGTGGCGCTGCCATAGAGAGGGACCAAATTCTGCTTCCGCCGATCAGTGTATTCATATGAATGCAGCCAATGAGATTGCTGCTAACGTAGAACCTTTTCTCCTCGCGGATCACACTCGCGCAGTGATACATGAACGCGCGAGTTATTATAATGAGTGTACAGACCTCCAATTAGTCAGTCTGCATTAGTCTGCATCAGTCTGTACCAGTCTGCATTAGAGTGTACCAGTCTGTTTGAGTTCTACATTTGTCTGTACCAGTCTATAGCCAAGTTTCAGTCTGCACCTAATAAGATGACCATATTCCTGTCTACAGCCATGAAGATAAATGTGTAGACACTATTGTCAAGTATCAGAGATATATGTGAGAATAAGATTAACGTACAAATACTAAAGGAACTTCAGGTTGTCAATTGTAAACAGCATCCAGAACCAAGTTAAGTAATTTTTATGCTTGTTATTATTTTAGTAAATGTGTGTGAAAATTAATCAAGTTCTGTTTAAAGCCGGTCACCGTCAATCTACTACTTTAAGCGTGCAAGTGGCATTTCTGTCGTCTGACCTAATGGCAGAAGATAAACATGCCACGATAAGACCACGAGACATATTGCTGACACTCGCCTACTTCGTTAGAGCGACAAGTCGAATAATCTGATGGTGTGTGTACTGAAGGTCTGTTACTCCATCGATAGCCGTCGTAAGTCTTTAGAGCACCAATAATCATCGGGAGGGTACCGCAAGAAGTATCTCGACGAGATTTACGGGACATCAAAACAGGTCGGTGGAGATCCAAGTTTGCGTGACGGTTGTCTAAGTGGTAGCCAACCGGAATTTCGATTTCGACAGAGATCATATGCCGATTGGACAGGCCGCGCCTAACGCAGACGCACGGCCAACGATCATTTCGCGCCGTCATACCGCTGGTTAAGGACGCGCACGGCAGCGCGTTTTCATGGCATTAGCGACCGCCGGCCGCCGCCACGTCATCAGTCCGGACCGGACCGTAATGGTGGGGGATAAATAGATTCCGCAGGCAGCTGGCGCCGGGCCCACCCTCTAATTTGCATGTCACTACGAGCCCCGCAAAATGGGGATTTGTCGCTCGAATTGAATACGCGCCACTAATGCAGCTGATGAGCAGCGTGCTCGACCGATTATTCGTTCCGCGCCGGGCAGGCCCGCTCCCTACCCCGACACCTATACACACATTCTACGCCGCCTTTCGTTTTGTGCGAAAATAATTGCGGAGTTCTGCGTGTAGCTCCTTTTTTTACCCCAATGCGAACGCACTGAATATTGCGTCCCACATCGTTTGTAGCCTCTCATTTTCATCTGGATTGCCCCGCCAGTGGTGGTAGCAGCTGTTGGTGCTGCCTCGTAGCGGAGTACGAGTGCTATTGCAGTGGTAGAATAAACACTCGGGAAATTAATTAGTAATATCGGGTTGTTCTAACAGGGGTACAGCACATTAAACCGAACACTTAATAAAAATAAAAGTGAATTTTCCAAGGATGGAACTGTACGGAACGGCATCATTGGAGAAAAGTGTACATCGAATGCTTCAGTGCGTGTCCGTGTGTGCGTGTGTGTGTGTGTGTGTGTGTGTGTGTGTGAGAGAGAGAGAGAGAGAGAGAGAGAGAGAGAGAGAGACAGAGACAGAGACAGAGAAAGAGAGAGAGAGACAGACAGAGACATTAGGTATATGGCACTGCAATGCCAACTAGAATTATTATTATCTGTAAATGTGATGCACTTGTTTATTTTGTGAATCAGTGGAAAATATGTGTTAACTGAAATGTGGTATGTGCTGTAGCCCATACGAACAATGTTGTATTATGATGTATTTATTCTAGGTCAATGCCGTTAGGGAAAGAAGTCTTTACTCCGTCTAGTACACGTAGCCACGACTCTCTTTAGTGCGAAAATTGTTACCGTTTCACAGTTGGAGCGACACTAGCGCTCCAAGCGGTGAGAAAGCATTCAGTCACACGTATCGTAAGCATAACGTTTGTTTTTAATTCTTTTCTACTTAATTAACGAAACAGCTCTCACAGTTTTCGTTACTTAAGAAGAAAATAATTAGAAACAAACATTATGCTTACAAAGCATGTGACTGACTGCTTTACCACCGCTTGGAGCGCTAGTGTCGCTCCAACTACGAAACGATATCAACTTTCGCACCAGAGAGAGTCGTGCTACATGTGTTAGACAAAGAGACACAGAATATATAGAGAAGCTGTGGATCGTTATTCAGCGCTCCTTGTGGTGCCATGCCGTACTAGTAGTCGCCATGTTTCGGGAAGTCATCCAGCGGTTGTTTTAAAAGTCAGAGAGTTCTTATGGTTTCGAAAGCTGACTTCCCTATCTGAATCGCGCCAGCCATGTGTCTAGAGTATAAATGTACGCAAATATCTTGAAAAAAAGATTGAAGATTGGTGTAAGTATTCTTGCATATTGTGTTTCGTACGTAACTGAGCTGTGTTTTGCATACACTGATGTACTTATTTACTTGTGTAATATTACTTCTCACATCCAAGATCTTCTAAGTATACGATATTCCGAAAATTTTGTGACGATGAAGAAGCTTACAAAGGGGTGAATCATTCTTTGTATCATTTCCGAAACATCACGAGCATATGCTCATAATCTTTTTTTGTGACTGATACTGCTGATTGGAAGACATGGCCGATTAAGTCTTTTTTATGATACAGTTTTTGATACTTGCAATAGGTATTATTACAATAACGGTTTTTGTTGCTTTCTGGAAGCAAGTATGCTTTCACTTAGGAAACACGGATTACACGGGAACGGTCTGTCAGATCATTATTTCTTTTAAATTATAACTTCAAATTATAATAGGAGCCCTTTATATGCAAAGTGTGAAGTACAAATTATCTTTTGAATCATCTTGGTACGATTATAAATACGAATGGTCACTTTTCTAAGTCCGTATCTGCATCAAATAGTTACACATTTTGAACTACACACATCAAAAAAAGTTTTCCATCACCTCTGTTCCGAGAATTCCGGAACCTGTACAGAAAATTGGAATGGATATCAACATAAACATCATTTCCGCCCTTTTTATTGCTCAGGAAAACCACACATTGCATGTTGTACCACCATACAGGGAGACCTTCAGAGGTGGTGGTCCAGACTGCTGTACACACCGGTACTTCTAGTACCCAGTAACTCAAAAGAAACATGTGCATTACTGTTATTTGCACGACGATTCTGATGGTGTAGTAAGTTTTTCAAAATCTTTATTAGTTTAAAGTTTAATATCTGACAGTAAATTATACACGTAACACCCAGCAACGAACTTCCAAAATTTAAACGCTTCATCCGATTTCGTCGATCGACATGCCTTTAGAAAGCTATCAGTGTAAACATAAATTGGTATAAATTGCAGGCAAGCAACTTTAATAGTACAAGCGCTATTGGAGGTCAAAATGGCCGATTACTATAAATCACGTCAGGCCATAAGTACTACATAGTTACACGGAAAAATGTAGCAGATTGCTTATAAATATATTTATTCACCTATGTCTTTGTTTATATCCGATCTATACTATTCATAAAGAAACATGTTAAATATTTACTGTGTTTTAGAAAGCACAGAGACATTAGGCTACTGGCCTACCCTTTACTGCTATTCCTTTGATATATGTTTATTTAATTTGTTAATGTATTTATTAATGTGTGTTAGAGCGTTCTTATGGTCCATCCGTAGGAATATTTATTTAATTTCAAGGTATTTAAATGCAACTCCAGTATTTCGTATGTGTTTCAACGTGTTTGTGAGTGTGCTTTGGCTTGAAGATACGGCGAGAGCGCTCTACCGAATCACAGCGCTCGTGAATGGGGAGAATAAATGGAAGTGGGAGGAGAGCATCGTTTCGAGAGAGGACACGGCGAGTTCGGAACAGGGCGGCGTGCTGGACGCTAGGCACAGGACATGGGAGTGAGAGCTTTATGCGGGTAGTACATCGCGGCGGACGCACAGTCGGCGTAAAGTTTGCGCATCGTCGCGGAGGGCTGAAATATTTTGGAGTGACGATCTGTGCTGTTGTGTGATTTCCGTGGCTTCTGCAGTGAAGACGTAGTGTACGTTCAGAAGTGAATATCTCATGAGCTATGTTGTTGTTCAGAACTAATTACGTGCAGTAGGTATCTATTGTTTCCATGTTATTCAACTTATATTTCATTTAATTGCTGGACCATCGACACCAATAAGTGTTTTGCAGAAATAAACCACATTCTCAAAAGTACTTCTACTATCGTACTCATAATTTAAAGTCGTTACGATAGTACCTGCCGATTTTGTTTAATAGCAATCTCTCATCTTCATAATTCGCAATTGCCGAGTGACAGATACCTTCGACCATTCGATTCATGAGTGTATTCTTATCGTATACTGTAGACCCAGCAGTATTTGGCCTGTAATGCGGCAACTATGTATTCCAGGCCCTAGACAACGAAATCAGCCAAAACTTGTAAAATTGCAACTTTGAGTTGTAGGGTTTGTAGCTGAGGGCCACCACACCAACATCATTTCATTTTTATTTTTATTGTTTGAAAGCCTGCAGTGTGATACATGGTACTTACTGGAAATAAGGAAAACGTAGAAGGGAGGACCCACCAATATAACTTTCTTTTCACACAACCTGTTTGTTTAACAATATGTAAGCTGTGTTTTACAGATAATCGAAGCATTTAAGCATAAAATTAGTTTAACAAAATGAACTAATTTTGGAAAATTCTTTTGACTTTAAACCTTAAGTTGAATAAGGTTTTAATCTTTCCCAAAGGAATTTGAAGTGCTGTATTGCAAAACAGCAAACAATATGGCAATGATTACAAGACGGCCGCACGTGCAGCTTGCCAGTTATCGGGCTGAAACAGCGCTGTCTACTATCGGGCTCGACACAGTCTATCTTATTAAATGCCCTTCTGCAACACATCTGACATTCTGGGTGGTGTCTATTTGTTCTATATCGTGTCTCCCTACCACTTTCGCGCAACGACGCTCTGAGTGTGTTTTTTAGGGAATTGACTAGTTTGAACCTGGGACCTGTTGCTGGTAAGGAGACGCCAGACCACTCATAACATGTAGAATTCAGAAGAGTTCAATGAGACAAGCGATGATATAACCAAATACCTAATGATTTCAGCGTCAGCTCCACTGCACTCCCTGTAAAAGAATCTTAGTACGAACTAAATTTAGTGGAAGGGGTTCAAGGCTTTCCTATTTTTAGTTAGGTGGTAAAATAACGTCAAAAAAGCAGTTAAGTTTACCATTGGAAATTTTATTCTACTCACAAAACATTGTTTATAAATTGCACTATTGATAAAAGGAAGTGTTTTAATACAGGATGGTAAAAACAAACTACGTTCAACAAAAATGTGAACGAATATTCCCTGAGTGGGTTTCCAAGTTCTACAATGGATCGAAGGATGACCTATGCCATATCACATCTATAATCTAGGCTTAAATTAAGTTTCAAAAAAGAGAAAACTATCAAAATGGTTTACAGTGACCCTCAATTATCTTTAATTACTTATCTAACTTGTAAATTACAGTGGCTGATGTGGCTTCTTAATAGGTATATAACAGAAAAATCATCGCGTTTCAGATTTTTACTTCAAGTGGCAAATGTGAACACCATGAGCTTTAATTGACGATCGACACTAGTATTGCGCAAAAAGGTGGGGGGGGGGGGGGTAACAGATGAGACTTCTGCAGTTCTGAGTGAAGCATTATGCGCTGTTATGCGGCATCGCGTGCGTTCATTACCTTGTTGGTGTTAGTCAGGGGGTGGCGGCAGGCGCAGCAGCCATCCAGCTCGCCATCTCGGAACTAACTATTTTCTCCTAACTTCTCCTTACTACCATTTATGAAGTTGGTTTAAAAAAAAACCATCTGGCTGTGTTTTCATCTGACCAATCAGGGTCTCAATGTTAACCTTAAGCTCCGCCTACAAAAATTCTGTCTATCCAATGAGAAACGTTATACTTTTCGTGGTGGGGCAATGTTTTTAAAGTTTGCAACGTATCAGAGACGCGAAAAAGTCTCACGCTAAAACTTGCAGCTGGTGTGGTGCTTTTAGCATTATCGTAAGATCTATACTCTTCTTCTGGAGGGCTCTATCTTTTAACATGGGCTGGGGGCTGGTCCTAACGTAACAGGGATGCGAAAAAGTGTCACGCTAAAACTTGCAGCTGACGTTGTCCTAGTGGTTAACTGGCGACGTGGGTGTCCGGTCCATCCCTTATCGTAGGGCCTTCTAGCTTAACACGGTTCTGCTCTCGGCTTCTGTTCTCGTTTCTCCCCTCGGAACTGAGTCTGTCTCACGGTGGGAATGTATGACATACATTTAGGCATTTTTGTGTTAGTCTGTGGTATTCCATTTCCTCACTCGTTTCTCGTATTACTTTGGTTAATTTAATGTCACAATTTATTTGGAGCTATGAGACATGCTACTGGGTTTGCTTGTCATGTCAGGGTTTTCATGGAAGGTGTTGGATTTGCCTGACACCTTACGTATCACCTCCCTTCGAACTTAATTTTTGCACTGAATTTAGGCAATGATTGAATCGTTGTCTAAGTCAGTCAAAAATTTTCTAATTTATCTAAATTTTTTGAGTACTGTTCAGCCACATTATTCTGTTCTATGCTAGATTTCTTTATTTAACTGTGAAGTTTGTTTCTTAAGAAGTTTGTTATCGAAAGTGAGGAGTCTTTCACATCGATTTTCTTAGAAATATTGTTTTTATAAATGTAGTAATTAAGTAAAATCTATTCCTAACACATTTTCTAAATATCATGTACAAGTAAAATGTTTTTGTTTCTAGACACTCATTTCAACATTGTTACATTAACAAATAAGAATTATTTCCAAGAATTGCTTTGACAAAAAAATATACATACACAAGTATTGAGATATTATCCTAACAAATGGTACAAATGTTAAAAAAGGGAAAACGTCCAACAAGATAATTTTTTATTCTTTGTTTTTATAAGGAGAAAATAAGTAAAATATAGTTATTATTTTATCGATATTCTATTCTTCACTTAAGTCCATAGTCAATGACTGTTATTTTGTAGTTTATTAGCTGTCTGGTGTGCTTAACTTACTTAGTTTTTCAAACGTTTCTTTTGCACAATTCCTACATCACATAATTTGATTTCACACATTCACACAATCCTATGAATCTTTAAGCATGAGGTTGGCGTATGTTTTTGCACAAAGGTGATGGACTTGAGGGAGATGGATGTGGGCAAGTATTTGATGTACAGCTTCTTTCGTCGTTCCTTGTTGGCTTTGCAAGTGTGTGTTGCTGTTGTGGAGGTCCCATAATGGAATGGAGCTGTGAGTGCAGCATCTCGTGGTTTACTGGCTTTGTATGCGTGAAATTCATCGTTATGTTTAGCTGAAAGCGGTCGTTTTTCGTTGTAATACTTCGCAGACGACTAGTTTACAATAGGATAGGGATTTGAGAAGGTATGTCGTCTATTCTTCACCCATCTTCTTTCTTGGTCTCAATCTTGCGGATCTTCAACTTCTGTTCTTCCTGCTTTTTATCTGCTTCTTACTTGCTTCTTGGTTCTTCTCTGGGCAGGATATGGAAATATTTATTGATAACTAGTCGCTTTGAAGTTCTCCTCCTAGTAACAGTTTGATAAATTGTTTGGGCATGTCATTTTTACTTTGTGGAAGTTTTCATCAGTTTCGTGCATCAGCGTGCTGTTTAATAGCAGTAGTGTGACTTTTACACATATTTTTTTCCAGTGGTGGCTTGCCTAAGCGGTCTTCTTGTCCGGCCATTTTTTGCTCGCTCCGCTGAGTGGGGGCGTTCTGAGACACTCTGGCGTTTGGTGTCCTGTCGTGTCTCTTCAGGGTTTTGCATAGCTTCCTGGTTTACTGCCCACCTTACAAGGGCCCTCTGTTGGTCTCGCTGTCCTTTCCCTTCTCTCGACGCTTCTGCCTTGTAGGAATTGTGTCTTGCTAATTACGTCCTTTTGTTTCTTGATACTTCTCACGTTTCAACTTGTGGGTCGTTGCATCTCTTACTTGCTGGAGCTTTTACAATGGTTGTTACAAAAAGTTTTACTTATTATCATCTGACATATGTCTAGTACCTACTTGTTTTACGCCTTCTTAAAAAGCTTTACAAATTTTGGTGTCCTTTCCATGTTACAATTCTAAGATATTTGGAGTCTTAACATCAACTCAAGAATCCTCAAATTCGTTTTTTATTTTTGTGCAGTGTTGTGGTGTATAGCATTATATTATTTCATGCTGTTAGACTATCTACACTTTATCCCTTCACCTTAATCTATGGTACTATTGGTGTCATTATTGAAACTACTTTCTTTTTCCCACCTTCCTCTCTCTTTATTCTTCTTTCTCCTCACGATCTTATCTGCAACATAATCTTGAAATATTGTGCTGATTATTTACCAGTAATAACATAAATCTTCAAACTTTTTGATATGGCTCACATGGTGAAATCCTAAGGTTTTGCCTGTTTTTGGGTTCATTAGTTCCACAGCACTATCATGAGCAATTCGGCTAATTATGACAGGTCCTTTGTATGCACTGTAAAACTTATGTATTTTGTGTTTCTGTTTGCTGGAGAGATTGTGTGTTTTTACAAATACTTTCTGGCCTACTGAGAATGTTCTTTTAATTGCTGTACTATCTCCACCTTCTTTTCTTTTAAATGCTGCCTTTCTCATGTTGGAGAGTGCTGTTGCTATGACTTGTTTGTGCTGTCTACGTAGTACAATAGGAAATTTAACATTTTCTCTGGTTATGTTTGAGGGTTCAAGTACATTAACTGGAGGTAGAAGTGTAGTGCTATTTGGCATTTCATTTATTACTTCTTGGAAATCTTTAAGTATATATCCCAAGTGTTGTGTCTTTTGACTCCATATAATTGGCATAAAGTGCCTATATACTTCATAGATCGTCTGCTGGATTTACGCTAGGTTTGTACTTAGATATGTAGATGGGTTTTATTTTGTGTTGTTTTAACGTGTTCTGCCATTGCACTGATTTGTATTGTGGGCCATTATCCGAAATTATTCGTTCCACTCGACCTACATGTCTGAGAAAATCTTGTCTAAATGCTTTACTTATAGTAAGACCTGTTGCCCGTTTTAATGGTGTCAAGGTATCATATTTAGAAGTAAGTAAAAATTCCATTTTTTGTGTGTGGCAGGGGCCCCATCAAATCTGTTGCAGCTATTTGTTTTAATCTTTTAGGGATTATTGGAAACATAGGTGGTTTGGTTTGGAAAGTGACGTGTTTAGCCCTCATACATTTTTTCCATTTGCATAATATTGTTCTAATTCGTCTTTCCATATTAGGAAAATGTCTTGTTTGTTTTATTTTTGAAAAGCATTTCTTTGGTCTAAAGTGGCCATTACTTAAATGTCTATACCATATGTACTTATTAATTAGTTAATCTGGAATATAAATTAACCATTCATTCGTTGCAACATTCCGTCTAAAAAAAACATTGTTTTTGACGAGATAGACTTCTCCACTTGTGTTTGATTCCTAGTATTTCGGGATCCTTGTCTTGTTCTTTGCCTATGTTTTTCAATGCTGTCGTAATGTAGTTTTCGAAAGGTACTTGTTTCATATAATACATTGTAAACTGTTCTTCTGCTGCTTCCAAACCTATGTTATTGGATGCACCCTGTGGACATCGTGATAAAGCATCTGCTAATACATTCGCTGGTCCTGGTGTGTGTGTAATAGTGAAGTCAAATTCTTGTAGTATTAACATCCATCTGGCTAAACTCCCATGAGTTAGTTTGGCGGATAACAGAAATTCTAATGCTTTGTGGTCAGTGTATACTTTTGTTTTTCTTCCGAATAGGAAGCATCGAAAACGCTGGAAGCCCCATACAATGGCCAATGCTTCCAGCTCCGTAACTGAATAGTTTTTCTCGCTTTTTGTGAGTACCCGACTGGCAAATGCAATTATTCTATATGATGTTAGCCCTGCCTGTTCGTATTCTTGCAATATAACAACTCGTAAACCTGTTTCGCGCTATCAGTGGCCATACAAAAATTTTGTGTTAGATCAGGATGTGCTAAAATCGGTGCTGTTGTTAGTGCATTTTTCACTTTTAAAAATTCTTCTTCGGCTTGTTGATCTCATACCCATGGCGTGTTTTTCCAGTCAATCCATATGGGCGTGGTGTTGCGAGAGAGTCGCTCCAAATAAATTTTTTATAGAATCTGGTGAGACCTAGAAATCCTCTGAGAGTTTTCTTATTATATGGAGTACAGAATTCTTTGATTGCCGTTAGTTTTTACGGGTCGGGCATTACCCCTTTCTCGGAAATTATGTGTCCTAGAAATTTGACCTCTCGCCTTCCAAATTTGGATTTTTTTGTATTTACTGTGACCCCATGCTCATCTGTAAAAACTGGTTTAATGTGTCGTAGTGATGGTCCCAAGAGGATTCTGCTATAATCACATCATCAACATAACAAGTAATTTTATGTAAAATTTCAGGACTGAGTATAGTATTAAATCCCCTAATAAACGCTGCTGATGATATGTTTAAACGAAATGGCAATCGTTTAGACTGGTAACATCTACCGAATACGATAAATGCTGTAAATTTTCTACATTCTGGGGCCAATTCTATTTGCCAGGAACTACTCCGTAAATCAAGTGATGAAAATATCCTAGCACCGTGGAAGTTTTGTATCAATTCTTATAATTTTTCTGGGCGATCTGTCTCAGTGATTATGATTGTGTTGATCTGTCTGGAATCAAGCACTAACCTGATGCTCCCATCTCGTTTTGTACAATATGGAGCGGGCTGTTATATGTGGAGGTAGCTGGTTCAATAATATCGTCATCTAACATTTTAGATCTCTCCTGGAGTTCTTTATTCCTGTGGCTTAATGGGATTGTATAGGGTGGCACTCTAAATCGTTTGTGCTGTTTTACTTCAAACTTGTACTGAAAGTGTTTAATACTGCCAGTCTTAGGTAAAATACCTCTGCTTTATCTCGTAAAATACCCTCTAATTCTCTTTTACTGTGTTCCGAAATACCTTGAACTTCTTGCAATTTTTCGTCGATTTCTTTATGGACTTCTAACATGAGTTGAGGCGATTCCTTCTTTTGTGCATACCATTCTAATTCTTCATCCTCTTTATCTCGCATCATTCTTAATTGTTTGTTTATAACTGGTATCTCTTCTAATTTTAGCTTTTGCTCAAAGAGAAGTGTGACATTGCCAAATGTTACGCTACGTTTCCCCATATCTATTATCGCTCGTCTCTCATTTAAAAAATCTGCACCTATAATCAAATCTACAGTTAATGTAGGTATAATCACGAAGTTGGCTTCGATCTTTTGTCCTTGGCACGAAAGAGTTAACCTTGTTTGTCTCGTAACTTCCGCAGCATTGTTTGTAATAGGACCTCTTACATTAATCTTACGTGTCTTCATAACTGGCAATTCCTCATTGGCAGTTCACTTCCGCTATCAATTACAATATTGGCTGGGATATGCTTTACCATGGCCTTCACAACTGGATGAATTTGAAAGGTTTGGTTCTGTTCATCTTCCTCTTGCATCAACGAATCCTCCACTGAATCATACATGAGTCTTTTCAGGAATTTCCCTTGTGAATTCGAACTTTGTGTAGGATAAACTTCGACTGCTACTTCTCTCTCTTTTATTTCCTCTTCTCTGTTTCTTCCTTCATTTACGCTTTCTTCAACATCCTCTACTTTTTCCTCATCCTCGTCTATCTTCTCCTTCTTCGTTTCTACTTCCACATAATCGTTGGGTTGTGTGCCCACTTGTAACTTATTTTCAACTTCTGTCGACTGCGCATTATCCTCATTGAATTCGCTTTCCCTGGTTTCCATCTCAAATAGCTCTGCAATACTCATTACTTCGTCCTTTCCTCCTACATTCGTTGTGCATGCATCTGGTAATTCATCTTCCTCGTCAGTATTCTCCCAATTAATTTCGTCCCAACACGATATTGTTATTTTCTTGTCATCGTTTTCAACTGGTCTCTGCGGATTTGTTTCTTCCTTCTTCTCTTCTCGTGATAAGATTTTTACTTCTCTGTTCAAGATGCTGCAATTGTCCTGGGTCAGTGCGTCATTCTCTTAGGCATCGGCGCTTAGCTGTCAATTCGAACGTTTATCGGGGTTTGGTGGTCTTACCTCCACCTCTTCTATCTGTGTTCTCTTTTCTTGTTCAGCTTGTTGATAGTGGTTTCTTTGTTGATAATTTGTCGGTCTATTGGTTCTCCAGTACCCGTTCCGGTTGTCGTTATTCCCTCTGTAATTGTTGCCGTTCCTGGGTGAATTATAGTTATTGCCATATTCTCTTCTAAATCCATAACCGGTTCTTAGTTGAAATCTATCGTCGTTTTTTGGTGTGAAGTTATGAGATGGTTCGTAATTATTGTTTTTCCGTACTGTGTCTTGTGGATTCCACTGCTTTTTGCTTTCGTTTTCACGTGCGCTTCGTCTTTTTCTTGCGTCATCTTCCGAAAATACGAACTCTAGTTCCCTTAGAATACCTTTAAATGGTTCGACGTCATTGCCTCCGCGACCTACTAATGATTGCTGATATTTCAATGGTTGCTTCATTGCGCATAATTTAATCAACTCTCCGTCACTGTATGGTACATCTAAGCATTGATTTTTCTTTGCCATTAATTCGAAAAATTTCACGGGACTCTTCTTTCCTGAATTTTCAAAATGTGGGATCTGTAATAATTCGTATAACATCGAGTATAGATTTAAGTGTCACGAAGTCATTTCTGAAAGTATTTGTATGGAGTGTAGACATGTATGGAAGTGAAACATGGACGATAAATAGTTTGGACAGGAAGAGAATAGCAGCTTTCGAAATGTGGTGATACAGAAGAATGCTGAAGATTAGATGGGTAGATCACATAACTAATGAGGAAGTACTGAATAGGATTGGGGAGAAGAGAAGTTTGTCGCACAACTTGACCAGAAGAAGGGATCGGTTGGTAGGACAAGTTCTGAGGCATCAAGGGATCACCAATTTAGAATTGCAGGGCAGCGTGGAGGGTAAAAATCGTAGAGGGAGACCAAGAGATGACTACACTAAGCAGATTCAGAAGGATGTAGGTTGCAGTAGGTACTGGGAGATCAAGAAGCTTGCACAGGATAGAGTAGCATGGAGAGCTGCATCAAACCAGTCTCAGGACTGAAGACCACAACAACAACAACAACAATTATTCGTACTTCACTCTATTCTGTGCTTCGCTGGACCAATCTCGTGAGAGAGACTTCTCTCTGAAATCTTCCTACGATCGGCATCTCGCTGCAAAATTCTGCATGGTTTCTGCGACTGTTCCTGACATGTGTGCACATATAAAGTCTAATTTGTGTGCTAGCGCCCAGTGTTCTGGTAATCCTACTCGGAATTGATCAATAAAAGTTCGTGGATGTAATGAGTTTCCTTCTCGAAAGTGTTGAAATTTTCTGACTGTGAGGAAATGATCGTTGTCGTACTTCGTCATAGTTCCATATGAAATTCGCGCGATCCTTCGCCACTTTTGTTCCTGATCATTTCTCCCGTCGTTCTTTCTGGTTGTGATAGATCCATTGGATATTGTCCACTGTAACTTTCGCCTGTCCTTGCGTAGTATCGTTGGAGTGGTACGCAATAATTTTCTTCCATCGGTTGTGAACGTTTAGCTGAATGCATTGCACTGTACTCTTCGCGACCTGGCTTTCCATTGCCACGTACTGGTTGGGTATCTTGTCTGGCTAACCTTGCTGCTTCACTGCACGATCCAAACTGTCTTGAAACATACATTTGTAGTTCCGCATGTGTTTGTGATGCCGTTTGGTCATCAAGAATTTCGAAACGTGTTTGTTGCTGTGCAGGCTGTCTGATTCCACGTATGTTACTTTCCGCCTGTGATTGGAATCACAAATGCGTAATATCATCGTTAATTGCTTGTTTTTCCGGTTGTTGATACGGATGTTGTTGTAGACTCTGTGCTTCTTCGATCCTGTTCACTATGCTCTTCAATGGTTTGCAACAACTCTATTCGCAATTTCTGAAATTGTCGCTTCGTTTGCGCTATTTTGACTATGCGGTTATCATATCTTTTCAGCGCTGCTTTTGTGATACGTTTGTGTAACACACTGTTTTCAACAACTTCACGCGCTGTACCTGCTGCTTGTCTAGTGATTTCGTTTACCTGTTTCTCTAGTTTCTTGACTTCTCCCTGGGTGTTGTTACGTAATGTTTTGATCTCGTCCTGAATGTCATTACGCAATGTTTGTACGTCCGCTTGTACCTTGTCAATGTCTGTTCTCAATTGATTGTGACCTGTTATTAAGTTCTCCACCACTTCTCGAGTTTCTTTTGCCTCGTCTTCAATATGTAACTGAATTTTATTATTTTGTTCTTTAATCTCACGCATTTGGCTCGTGCTTTCTGCATTCTGAATTTGAATTTGGTTCGCTATGTCTTTATTTTACCTTGTCATGGTTTCCATAATTTGTTGTAATAATGCTGCCTGATTGGTGGGTCCTATTGCGTTTTCTTAAGACGTCCTACGCTCTGTGTTTTCGCCCAAGTGTTGGTTCGCAACCGATTGTATTGAACTGTGCTGTGACACGTTTCTGCTCGCATTCCTTGTACTCTGTGGTGAGGGAGCTCTGATTACTTGTACTATGGGTTATACGTATTCAAGACGCAAGTTAGAATCCTCATCGACTGTCTCTCTACTTTCCTGCTCCTCTGTCATAAGGTGACTTACGTTTTCTATGCCTTGACGTACATTATCCTCGTTATGGTGCGTTATATATCCTATTTCTCGCGATGCTGCATCGTCTGTTGTACTGTCCTCTATTCTCTGTCCGTCTTCATACTGGGTCTCTACCTCAATTCGGTCAAGGTCTCGATCTGCCATTCCTAATCTTTCTGAATCCCTTATTTTCTGTTTTAAAAGCAATTCACGCGCCCTACTTCGAGTCAACATGCGCTCATACGATCTCACGCGTTTCTTAAACTTTTTGTTCACACGATTTGACACTTATGATACCCAAGACTGACGATCCATTCACTTACTCGTTGGGTGAGAACCAACTTGTCAACGATGTATCTGCTACCTGTGCGCTTGCATTGAGGAGAAAACTTAATTCTAACAAGTTTTAAAATTCATAACTAAATTATGCTATTGTCTCTGCTAGAATCTCACACTATCTATCGCTGCAGCTACTGCTTTCAACTATTTATGCCTTTCAAAAAAAAATTTTATTACGAAAATTTTTTGACAGGACATTTTTCTGACCTAGTTAGGCATGTGGTCGACCTTCAATCATGGTATTTTACCAACCTGGCAGGGTCGCCATTTTCTAACATTCTGTGTGGTGTCTGTTTGTTCTATATCGTATCTCCCTACCACTTTCGTGCAACGAAATTCTGGGCATATTTTTTAGGGAATTGGCTAGTTTGAATCTGGGACCTGTTGCTGGTAAGAAGACGACAGACCACACATGACATGTAGAATTCAGAAGAGTTCAGTGAAACTAGCGATGATATAACCAAAACGTAATGATTTCAGCGTCAGCTCCACTGCACTCCCTGTAAAAGAATCTTAATACGAACTAAATTTAGTGGAAGGGGTTCAAGGCTTACCTATTTTTAGTTAGGCGGTAAAATAACGTTGAGAAAGCAGTTAAGTTTACCATTGGAAGTTTTATTCTACTCATAAAACATTGTTTATAAATTGCACTATTGATAAAAGAAAATGTTTTAATACAGGATGATAAAAACCAACTGTGTTCAACAAAAATGTGAACGAATATTCCCTGAGTGTGTTTCCAGTTTCTACAATGGATCGAAGGATGACCTATGCCATATCACATGTATAATATAGGTTTAAATTAAGTTTCACAGAAGATAAAACTATAAAAATGGGCTACAGTGACCCTCAATTATCTTTAATTACTTATCTAACTTGTAAATTACAGTGGCTGATGTGGCTTCTCAATAACTACACTCCTGGAAATGGAAAAAAGAACACATTGACACCGGTGTGTCAGACCCACCATGCTTGCTCCGAAAACTGCGAGAGGGCTGTACAAGCAATGATCACACGCACGGCACAGCGGACACACCACGAACCGCGGTGTTGGCCGTCGAATGGCGCTAGCTGCGCAGCATTTGTGCACCGCCGCCGTCAGTGTCAGCCAGTTTGCCGTGGCATACGGAGTTCCATCGCAGTCTTTAACACTGGTAGCATGCCGCGACAGCGTGGACGTGAACCGTATGTGCTGTTGACGGACTTTGAGCGAGAGCGTATAGTGGGCATGCGGGAGGCCGGGTGGACGTACCGCCGAATTGCTCAAGACGTGGGGCGTGAGGTCTCCACAGTACATCGATGTTTTCGCCAGTGGTCGGCGGAAGGTGCACGTGCCCGTCACCTGGGACCGGACCGCAGCGACGCACGGATGCACACCAAGACCGTAGGATCCTACGCAGTGCCGTAGGGGACCGCACCGCCACTTCCCAGCAAATTAGGGACACTGTTGCTCCTGGGGTATCGGCGAGGACCATTCGCAACCGTCTCCATGAAGCTGGGCTACGGTCCCGCACACCGTTAGGCCGTCTTCCGCTCACGCCCCAACATCGTGCAGCCCGCCTCCAGTGGTGTCGCGACAGGCGTGAATGGAGGTACGAATGGAGACGTGTCGTCTTCAGCGATGAGAGTCGCTTCTGCCTTGGTGCCAATTATGGTCGTATGTGTGTTTGGCGCCGTGCAGGTGAGCACCACAATCAGGACTGCGTACGACCGAGGCACACAGGGCTAACACCCGGCATCATGGTGTGGGGAGCGATCTCCTACACTGGCCGTACACCTCTGGTGATCGTCGAGTTGACACTGAATAGTGCACGGTACATCCAAACCGTCATCGAACCCATCGTTCTACCATTCCTAGACCGGCAAGGGAACTTGCTGTTCCAACAGGACAATGCAAGTCCGCATGTATCCCGTGCCACCCAACGTGCTCTAGAAGGTGTAAGTCAACTACCCTGGACAGCAAGATCTCCGGATCTGTCCCCCATTGAGCATGTTTGGGACTGGATGAAGCGTCGTCTCACGCGGTCTGCACGTCCAGCACGAACGCTGGTCCAACTGAGGCGCCAGGTGGAAATGGCATGGCAAGCCGTTCCACAGGAGTACATCCAGCATCTCTACGATCGTCTCCATGGGAGAATAGCAGCCTGCATTGCTGCGAAAGGTGGATATACACTGTACTAGTGCCGACATTGTGCATGCTCTGTTGCCTGTGTCTATGTGCCTGTGGTTCTGTCAGTGTGATCATGTGATGTATCTGACCCCAGGAATGTGTCAATAAAGTTTCCCCTTCCTGGGACAATGAATTCACGGTGTTCTTATTTCAATTTCCAGGAATGTATATAAGAGAAAAACCGCGTTTCAAACTAGAAATGTGAACACCATGGGCTTTAATTGACGATCGACACTAGTATTACGCAAAAAGGGGGGGGGGGCGGAGTAACAGAAGAGATTTCTGCAGTTCTGAGTGAAGCATTATATGCTGTTATGTGGCATCGCGTGCGTTCATTACCTTGTCGGTGTGGTGGGGCAACGTTTTTAAATTTTGCAACGTAACAGAGACACGAAAAAGTCTCACGCTAAAACTTGCAGCTGGCGTGGTCCTTTTAGTGTTATTGTAACATCTATACTGTTCTTCTGGAGGGCTCTAGCCTTTAAAATGTGCTGGGTGATGGTCCTAGCGGTTTGCTGGCGACGTGGGTGTCCGTCCCTTATCGTAGGGCCTTCCTGCTAAACATGGTTCTGCTCTCGGCTTCTGTTTTCGTTTCTCCCCACGGATCTGCGTCTGTCCCATGGTGGGAAGGTATGACATACATTTAGGTATTCTTGTTTTAGTCTGTGGTATTCCATTTGCTCACTCGTTACTCGTATTCTTTTGGTGAATTTAATGTCACGATTTATTAGGAGCTATGTGACATACAGCTGGATTTGCTTATCATGTCAGGGTTTTCATGGAAGGTATTGGATTTGCCTGACACCATATGGTCCTTAAAACACAGAAACGAACAGCTTAGCACAACAGGTTGCTCAGCTTATAACTGAATACTGAGAAATGTAATTACAATCAAAGTACTGAACCGGTTAACAGCTAAATCGAACCACAAGGTTCCTCTTTTGTTTAACAGCAACCTGTGTCTTAGAGCAATTGTCCCGGCTGTTTTACGACCAAGAGCTGATTAATTAGAACATAAATGATTGGAGAAAGGCCATATAATAGTGGGAAAAATTTTTAAACCACAACTGGCGTCTTGGTACAATACTACTGCCTATATTTACGGACAAAGAGCCGATCGAGTAAAACTCTGAGGGTCGGGTACAAACTAGAAAATTATAAGGAGGGCAGGTAGATAATGAAACATGTCGCCACTAGGATTACAGAATGTTACTCCCCTTTGATAAGAGACTGGAGCAGTAGGACAGAACGAAGGAGACAATGGCAATGATGACTGACACAAAAAGATTATGTTAATGGCTGAATGAGTGAGTGACAAAGAACATCTGTTAGTTCAAAAATGGTTCAAATGGCCCTGAGCACTATGGGACTTAACGTCTGAGGTCATCAGTCCCCTAGAGCTTAGAACTACTTCAACCTAACTAACTTAAGGACATCACACACATCCATGCCCGAGGCAGAATTCTAACCTGCGACCGTAGCGATCGCGCGGTTCCAGCCTGTAGCGCCTAGAACCGCTCGGCCACCCCGGCCAGCCATCTGTTAGTGGGTTGGTATGAGCGACATACAGCTATGGACTAGGGGGTGCGAGTGAGCTACAGTTAGAAGAGTTAGTGTGAGTTTGAGGTGAGTTGTATGTTAAAAAAAAAAAAAAAAGCGCGAATATGTTTGCATGCCAAAATTTGTGGGGAAATTTTTAAAGGTGCTGAGGAAGCTAGAGCGAGGCAGATGGTATCCCAATTTCCGGTCGGAGTCTTTTAAATATGCAGGATCATATTTGCATTTCTTGTGCTCCGATAGAAGCATTTTTTCGTTGGACATGCTTTCTAGCAAATTCTTTATATTATTTACGGAAGACGGGGCAGTGCGTGATCGCTCCGTTCTGAAGACGAATATCTGCGCGTGACCAGTAGTGCTAGGTCGTTGTTGAGTTATCCACCAAGACAACATCCCCTCTATAATCTTGACAAAAGACGGGCTTAGCCTCTAAAATTACTCTTTCATGTTTAGTACTATTAAGGAAAACTTTATTTTTGAGCTACATTAGTAAGATCTTGGCCAGTTTGTTCATGGCGCTGTATTGAAACTCCTAGTGGATTTAAACTCTGTGCCGGATTGGGATTCAAACCTGAAACCTCTGCCTTTGCTCTACTGGCTAACCTATCAAGCCAAGACTAGTTTTGTTTGATGAGTCATGACTGGTTTCTAAATTAGTGAAGGCCATCGTAAGTAGAAGTATTACATTGCTTTTAAAAGACAACATAAATTAGATTATCCGTCATGAATAAACCAAGTATCAGATCAAACCGTTTAACATCCCCACCGGACGTGATGGCATAAACTAAATTCAGAATACGGTTGTAAGATTTTGAAACATGATGTTGCCAGTGAGAGAAACTGTCTGTAAGTCACCTGAATTCACGAATGGTTAAACCGGAAAAGGATACCGAACACCTCGTGCGCTGAAGAGGTCAAAAGAGAAGACAAAGGCAAGTTTGTATGGGAACT
The DNA here is from genome assembly GCF_023897955.1 of Schistocerca gregaria. Lineage (NCBI taxonomy): Eukaryota > Metazoa > Arthropoda > Insecta > Orthoptera > Acrididae > Schistocerca > Schistocerca gregaria. Next base: position 685,695,959 of record NC_064923.1, read on the forward strand.
ACAGGCTAGAGAAACATAGTTCCAACCGCGTAAATGAAACTTTAATACTCGCCGTTTTGCGACTTTAGGTTATTGCTGAATATGTCGGTTGAACGGGTCAATGTGGAAAACACAAAAGCGTTTACATCACGTCCATTAATTGTACTGCCAGGAACTACAGTGCTTTGCGCATACTCCACGAGACGTGCAAACATAAATATATGCTCTCAGTGCTTTGGTGTGCCTTCCGCTCGTCAAAGCCTCCGAATACTTCCAAGATATACTTGTCGATGCCGTCCTGGGTCGAATCCTCTTTGATTTGATAAGTGATTTACGCACCGCCTGTGAGTATGGAATTTGTAAGCATTTCGCGTTAAAGCGGGAATGTTTCAATAGGCAAGGTTTAACTGCGGGAGTGACAAACTGCAACAGCTACTATACTCTTCTATTCTGTAGTAAACGGAATGTTCCACTGCTACTGCTCCAAGAACGATTAGTGTTGGGACTTCTAGCTGGTTTGTTCTAGTAAGACGTAGACATTTATGTGCCTTGATGATCACATCACCATTGCACTGGTACCCACACGGCAACTCAATTTTGTGGCAGCTGTTTCAATCGACACCACCTGTTCGACCGGAAGTCTCTTGGATCGAGCTGACACGGAATGACATCGGACAGGCGGCCGGGCACGTGAATGTAGCTGCGCGACAGCACCGATTTTGTTTACCGATTAAATTGGGAGTGTTGCTGATCACTGTTTGGCGCCGGTATCAGAGGCACGTCACCAGTGATTCTGGAACAGATATAGCTACTTGTGAGGAGTTGATTACAAGCGAACTGATATGTGTCATTTGTAATTTAATGATAACTCGTGATAAAGTATGAGTTGATTTCTTAAAAATTTTTTAATTGGTGGTGACTCCCCGTTTTACTGTGCGAAGCAGGGCGACTGAGAATCATTGTGGAAAAATATTTTGTTCAGAATTTGAGTAAATTAAAGTTCCCGGTACGGGATGCCAGCATGTAGACAGGGTGAACATGTGGGACTGCTGCAGCCTTATGGCCTCATGTCTTGCCAGAATGTTTTTTATCAAGGATTACTTCCTCTAGCCTTTGGCAAGCAAATCACCTAACTAAAGGGTAACAGCAGCTCAATTTTTCTCCTAGATTATTTCACTTAGGAAGGTTGACTACACCATGTCTAAGAGCTCTTCCTGCCTCAGATCTGAGCCTTCCTGGAGGCTATCTTGTACGAAGCCTTCAGGGGCCTCGCTGTGGAATGCTCTTCGCATGGCCCCAGCACTTCGACCTTTCTGGCTTGGGTCAACCTGCAAGGAGATTAAGCTTCTGTCAGCATAGCTCTTAGGGTATAATGGGACACGCAGACATCCTCAACACATTAACGTGGTTGTCCTCGACCATTACCAATACCACGAAAGCAGTGGGGCAACCTTCCTGCCACCGCACGTTGCATTATTGCCAAATTTATTCAAGATGGCAGCGATTACGTCATCCAAGATGGCGGCATGTAGACTTGGCAAAATCGCATGACGTCATCCAGGATGGCGGCTTTTAGTGGGAAAAAAGGCCAATTGTGCTACATCCACTAACCTAACCTCAAGAAAACATGGCGAGCATTTTGAATTTTGGCGCGAAAATAGCCCAATTGTGCTACGTCCACTAACCTAAGCCTCCAGAAGAAAAAATGGCGGGAAGTTTGAATTCCAACAGGATAATAAATGCACAAAACCGTACTTGTCTTTATTATCATTCATTGTCATTTATTATCATTCATTATCATTTATTATCATTCATTATCATTTATTATTATTTATTATCATTTATTGTTATTTATTATTATTGTCCTGCCTCCACTACAAAATTCCCTCCAAATTCAAATTCCAACACAATAATGGCTGCAAAACCTTACTTTTGTTTATTACTATTAATTATTATTTATTAACATTCATTATCATTCATTTTCATTTATTATCATTCATTGTCATTTATAATCATTCATTATCATTTATTATTATTGTTTATTATTATAGGCCTACATCCACTAGAAAATAGCGCCAAATTCAAATTCCAACACGATAATGTCTCGAAAACTGTACTTCTATGTATTATTATCATTTATTATTTATTGAATATGTCCGATTTTCTCGGCGAGAAAGACATTTTCCTGACATCCATAACAAAAATCTATCGCAAGTTCAAATCCCAGCACCATAATTGATCACATGTACAAATTTTTTCCCTCACTTATCTTCCTTCACTGGTGTGCCTATCATAATCGTGTCAAATAATAAACTGCTCTTGTAGTAACTTAACTCACGTCCTTTGATTTTGCAGGGGGGAAGCGACTGAAGACTTTATTTCAAGCAGTACAGTCACCACTTGTTCTCCAACACAGTCAGCACACACATCTTTGATATCACAGTGCAGTCACCACGACATCCGCGCTCCAACTGAATTAGTTCAAATCCTCGCCACCCCTGGCCAGTGCGTGGAGACACTGTCTACGCCTGTCACGTGAGGCGCCCGGCCACCAGCGCGGGGGGCGAGCCCAGCGATCGTAAACATGTTTTCGCTGGACATGCTGGAACTTGCCAAGTTTGAAGTCACAGCGGCCCCTTGTCTGCTCACCACGTGTATTTGTGCCTCCACACGTTTCCCACCAAAATTGTCTGCCTTGGAGCTGAATCACACAACGGTCGACCGTTCGCGGCCACACTTTTTTGGCGCCAAAGTTGTTTTCCTGGGCACGTTCAAACGTGTCGATGGCGACTGCTCACCGTCCACCACGTGTCCCTATGCTAGCGAGAACGCAGTGCTACACTTTTGGTGGCAAAGTTTTCTCGACAGTGGAATCCGCCAGGACTATATAACAGCACGTTTGGACCGCACTAGAACACCCACTAATTGACTCGCTCTCGCGTGCGCGTAATAGATGTACAATCGTTGCGCCGCCGCCCGGCTTGCGTCACACACCCTCCATACACACGACGGACATAGCCTTCTTTAAATACCTGGAAAATGACTCTTTATTTCAGACATTACGGTCATGCAGGTGTGTCCCAACTGACGTCTCCATGCTCACACAGCGAAACTCCAGAGCGCAGCTGACGTACGCGCGGCCGGCTGAGCCCGCTCCATCGGCAGCTCCCTGGCCGGCTGACGTCAAGCGACCAGCGGTGCCTGCACACCCCCACGGCCAGTGCGCCAGGTAGGCGGCGAGCGACGCGATCGCCTCAAGGAGTCCGACTATGTCAACATCTTTCCGCACCCACGAGCGCCTAATGCTGGGCAGGATAGAACCTGTCGCCCACGTGCCGGACAAAGGATGCGTTTGGCGCCAGAGTTTGACCGACAGTGGAATCCACCATGACCGTATAACAGCGCATTTGCTCGTCGCGAGGACGCTCGCTAATTCATTCTCCTTACTTTACAACTTTTTTTTTTTAAAAAAAAGATCTAATGTACATCTCGAACCGCACCTAACCTCACACCCGTCCCACAAACAACATACGCAAACGTCCTCAACCCTATCTTGGCACTCATGTACGCCCCACAAACCATGTCCATCAATCAATTTGGCATTGTCATCCCCTCTTTTCGAATTACAAACGTAGCATCTATCTAAACACCAATCAACTCAACTTTCTCGCACTCTCAACAGTAAAATTAATTTTACACACACCCAGAAATACCAAACGCCATTAAAGAATCAAACTTTTATACAGAGCATCAAGCACATACGACACTCACACCAATATTCAAAACCTGGTCCACATTTACCACCTCCACCTTCAATTAAATATCATTACCATTGCCGAGACATTCTGCCAGCGCTCGATTTTTACCTATTTTTTGGCTCTTAACTGTTGTCACTATTGGTCGAATATCACTATCTATAGATTGCATAAATTTCCACATAAAAAAATTTCGCCTCGCCGTTTAGAGACTCCTATATCCGAACACATAGCATCATTCAGCTATCACTTGCTCTTATCTAATAACTCATCCATCAGGTATGGGGGCAAGGTCATCCCTTTCTTTGTTTCTTTCAGCAGCAGATAGCAATTTTTTTTTTTTTTTTACAGTGGTAGCTAAATTGCGCCATCAACTTAACATCACCATTCACGAAACATTTCTTCAAATACGTAAATACACTTACACAATGACACAGCGGTCGTGCTGAGGACATGACCTTCAATATTACAGTTCTTAATCCAATAACCACCAAAACGAGTACTAAATGCTCAAAATAATCCCATAGCGCCTTACAAAGCGAGTGTCCGAGCGCCGGCGGCGGCATGTCAAAGCCACATAGCTGTCCATCTAAACAGCCATCCACTCAGCCCCAGGACCAAAATGCTGAAGTGGGCTCTCCCTATACGTGCTCTCCAGCTATTGTCTAACGACATACAGTGCACAAATGGATTGCTGAATACCTCAAATCTCTATCTACCCCTCGCATCTCCAACACGACATGTAAACAATGTCTCCACCAGCCAGCGAACCCGACGTCATTCAACCTTCGCTGACAATTTCAACTCGCATATATAAAACCATATTCACTCCTGCCAAAATTCACTTAATAATAAAAAAGCATTCTCCCTTTCCAAGCATAGATGAGTATGCATTTATCTTCACCCATCTGATCTCTGCAATTTAAGTCGGAGAAAGACTTTTCTATTACCTTCTGCAACCTGTCTACAAACAGAACGATCTCAGCTACTACAACAGGACCCTGTTTTGACCATTCATCGGAAATGCGAGCAATGTTGTACGCCTCAAACTAGGTACAAGTACAACAGATCCTCAACACCCTGTCATCTTTATCCTCTACCATCACACAGTGAAAAAGTCACGAAGGCACCAATTCGATCCACCTCCAGTGCGGACAAACGGTATTCACAATACTCCCCCCGAATAACTCAGAGTGCACCAATCCAAGAATTCCTAACAGCTCGCCAAATCCAACACCTCAAACCACAGATGCCTATATGAACAAGATCATATTAAATATACACACACGCTGCAGAGACCCCTTTAAAGTTTGATCACCCATGCTCTAAGTGAATGAGAAGCTGCCTCTGGCCCCTGTTCAAACAGTGTTTTCTAACACGCTTTTGCACACTGCCGAGCATTTCGTCTGTCTGCCACGAATTCGAAGTCATTGTCTGATTCTAAACAGACATTAACATGGACAGATGCACGGCCTCTCACAGTAAACTATACCTAGCACCTTATAAATCATATTCTTACAGTCGCGGTCGCATGGATGGATCTGATATAAAATCGAAAGAAATGCTAAAACTGATTAGCGCATAGATATAAATTAACCTAAATGCGGTGAAAATGAAACCGTACTTGCTTATCTTCTGGTTCACAGGGGGGAGGGGCTTTTGTACATGGAGTCAAGTATGCGGCAACAAGAGGAATGCAGGAAAATGATGACATCGAAGCGAGCTGAATAGGTGGAAGGCAGTCAATTTTTTCTCATTGAGTTCGTGTTATAGTGTATGTTTACTGAGGTAGCAGTGATAAACGCGAGTTGAATACTGTATTTGATGCTTTTCAGGAGGACAGAGAATCATTCACGTCTAATCTTACATCTGTGTCAAATGGTAACAGAGGGTGTATGGGATGATCAATTGCGGAAGCCGAGCAGGGGCTGTGCGAGGTCTGAAATCAGACGGATGGGTTACTTCACGATCCTGTGGGCAGGGTGCAGAGTGGGAGTACCTGTGCACGCCTGCTGAGTTATTTTGCGAGTGGATTTGCAGGCTCTGCTATGCATTATTAGGATAGTTTACTGGTACTGAGAGTATCTACACATCTGTGTGATGTATTATTTAGGAGCAGTTTGCTATAGTGTGTACTGAAATTATGATTGGGTGTGTGTCTATGGGCTGTGCAGCATGGGCCAGGGCACATCTGGGATTGGTGTTTTGTAATAGCATGATAGATATACTGTGTGGTTAAATAAGTTGTTCGAAAAAAATAAATAGAGTGTTCTCAATGATTACACACGCCTGCAGCGCAGATCAGAGTGATTGGTTTTCCGTCACCGGCTCGGTTGCATGCGAGTAGTAAATGTTTTCCTGGTCACGTAAATCGAGTGTGTCAATGAGCTATGAGCTATTCTGACAATAGCCGTGAAGGCAGGACCAGACCTGAGACGCCAGCGGTATACATGAGAAGAACAATGCAGCTTTCATATGTGTCGGCTGTCACGAGTGCTCGGAAGCTGAACTTGACTGGAAATTCTGGAACTCCCTTCCCCGCCGATCGCAAGCGCGTGTGGCCTGCCTTGGAGCATAATATAAGGCGCATAAGCGATATCACTTTCTCTGGTGATAGGTACGAATGCGACTGTGTTGAGGTCATGTTTGGGGGAGGCCGAGCAGAGACTTTTCGTCGGTTTGGCAGCTGGGGGTGTTTGGGCGCGTCTGTTGCACTATTTTGCGAGCAGGTCTGTCCACTGTGCGGTGCTTTATTTGGAGAGTTTAAGAGTACAGAGTTCAGTGCTGCAACGCTCAATGTTTGACCGGTCACAGCTCGCCTGTTGACGGGGAGACCGAGCCGCTAGTGTCGGGCCCCATACGACTCGGCTCGGTCACGTACTCGCCCCATGTCTGATGTCGGGATTCCAGGCACGCGGATAACCGAGCATGACCGGTCACCGCTGACGTCTCACCTCGCCTCGACCCGGCTCGCTGCACTGTACTGTACAAATCCAAAGCATCTCTTCTCTCTCTCTCTCTCTCTCTCTCTCTCACACACACACACACACACACACACACAAACACACACACACACACACACACACGCACACACACACACACTCACACACACACAAACAATGTATTTATCTCTGTCTCTCTTTAAATTCATAGAACACTTTCTTTTATAATATTTACTCCCGTCTTCCTAACGTCCGGGAATTTCGTTGTAAATAAAACATTGATCACAAGAGACCAATCTGTGTTAATGTAATGTTTTGTAAGCGTCCAATAGTGCACCTGATTATGCGAATCAGTCTACATAACAACTGTCGCACCTAGATGTATTAATGCTTGGCCTAGTTCTTTGAAACCTTAACCGCAAACAGCATTAAAAGGTCTCATATCTTTCGCACACACTGCAACACACTTTTCTGTAATACTGTTTTTTGTTACTGCCTGTATCCATGAAGGAGCTGTATCTTTGTGAGGTTTCTTGCAACTGTGTTTCTTTAAATGAGTGGTTCCCTATTGGAAACACAATAATGTGGAGCAGTTTATGCACCATACGTACCCAGTAGACGCACTGTTTTCGTCTACAACCAACAAAAATGTGCTCCATACTTGGCTTCTTAGACCTTCTCGTCTCTTCAATGTATTAACATTGCTTTCAATCTTACGTCTTACTGTACTGGCTTCCTCGCACTGCATGATTACAGAGAGAGAGAGACACACCACAAATGAGAAGCCCGTACTGGCTGCAGTCTCACACAGATAATGACACGTGTAATGTGTTTGAAGTTACGTGCTACGTATTCGGTCACTGCTTCTATGCTCGGTCACTAGAATTAGTGCGGGCAGCCTATCCAGTTAGGGTGTGCTCCCCCCATCCCGTATTTTGTGCTCGCTTACTCGGTCATGCAGGACTCTAGTACAGAGCTCGTCTGTTGATATTGTGTACTGCATTATTTAAGAGCTGTTTGCTATTGTGTGGTGAAATTAGGATTTGTTTACGTGTTTGTGGCCTGTGTCAGATGACCACAGTCGGATCAGTGTGGGTGTTTTGTGACAAATATACTCCACGACTAAATAAAAGGGCTCCAAAACAATAGAGTGCAGCCCTTCCTTACTTCCCCGAGCAACACAGCGCAGTCAGAGCTGCTTTTGCGCAATAACGCAATCTGGTCAGAATGTGAGTGAGTAGACAAATAACTGGACAAATTTATCTGTTGAGGAGTTACAGGTCTGGATTGGAATGAATATCTTGATGGGTGTGGTTGTGTTGCCAAGTGTAGTGCACTACTGGAGTTCAGAAACTGCCTTGTATCAGCGTTACATATCGAAACCTATGAGAAGTAAAAGTTTCAAAAAGATATGTCGCAAATAAATAAAGTACACACGTTCCTCCTTCCATCAGCCTTATTCACTGAGATTATTACCGCAAATTAGCAGATGTTTCGCTATTTGGAGGTAAATGTTTTGCATTATTTACGAGCGGTTCGCATGTCTCTAGGCTGTGCTATGAATTTTTTTTAACTGTTTAATATTAGGAAGCGTGTGTCTAGAACATTATAAATGAGTTATGTAGGAGTGTTTTGCAGGTCTGTATGATGTGAGAATTGTCAGTGTGATACATATACTCCATTCCTAAATACAGTAAATTCCATGGACCCAGTGCAGGGTGAGTCTGTTTACCAGAAATGTGTAGGAAGAGGTAGAGTGTTGGTGGCTTAGTTTGAAACAATTTTCTTAGGTTGGTGGCGGAAGCGCAAGTGAACTTGGTTTACTGGCAGATTTCAAACTTGGCACTGGTTCCTAGGAGGAGGAGGCTGTCTGGTCCTCGAATAGTAGTTGAAATTACGGAGTTGAACACGTTCGCTTACGTATATGAAATTGTAAATTGAATTATTTAATATAGCGGGGTGGTGAGAATGAATTAGCGAACGTTCTCGCGACCAGCAAATGCGCTGTTCTACGGTCATGGTGGATTCCACTGTCGGTCAAACTCTGGCGCCAAACGCATCCTTTGTCCGGCACGTGGGCGACAGGTTCTATCCTGTCCAGCATTAGGCGCTCGTGGGTGCGGAAAGATGTTTACATAGTCGGACTCAGGCGATCGCGCCGCTCGCCGCCTACCTGGCGCACTGGCCGTGGGGGTGTGCAGGCACCGCTGGTCGCTTGACGTCAGCCGGCCAGGGAGCTGCCGATGGAGCGGGTTCAGCCGGCCGCGCGTACGTCAGCTGCGCTCTGGAGTTTCGCTGTGTGAGCATGGAGACGTCAGTTGGGACACACCTGCATGACCGTAATGTCTGAAATAGTCATTTTCCAGGTATTTAAAGAAGGCTATGTCCGTCTCGTGTATGGAGGGTGTGTGACGTAAGCAGGGCGGCGGCGCAACGGTTGTACATCTATTACGCGCACGCGAGAGCGAGTCAATAAGTGGGTGTTCTAGTGCGGTCCAAACGTGCTGTTATATAGTCCTGGCGGATTCCACTGTCGAGAAAACTTTGCCACCAAAAGTGTAGCACTGCGTTCTCGCTAGCACAGGAACACGTGGTGGACGGTGAGCAGTCGCCATCGACAGGTTTGAACGTGCCCAGGAAAACAACTTTGGCGCCAAAAAAGTGTGGCCACGAACGGTCGACTGTTGTGTGATTCAGCTCCAAGGCAGACAATTTTGGTGGGAAACGTGTGGAGGCGACATATACACGTGTTGAGCAGACAAGAGGCCGCTGAGACTTCAAACTTGGCAAGTTCCAGCATGTCCAGCGAAAACATGTTGACGACGTCGGAGTGATCGCTGGGCTCACCCCCGCGCTAGTGGCCGGCCACCTCACGTGACAGGCGTAGGCAGTGTCTCCGCGCGCTGGCCAGGGGGTGGTGAGGATTTGAACTAATTCAGTTGGAGCGCGGACGTCATGGTGACTGCACTGTGATATCAAAGATGTGTGTGCTGACTGGGTTGGAGAACAAGTGATGGCTGTACTGCTTGAAATAAAGTCTTCAGTCGTTTCCCCCCTGCAAAATCAAAGGACGTGAGTTACATTACTGTTGTTGTTGTTGTAGTCTTCAGTCCTGAAACTGGTTTGATGCAGCTTTCCATGCTACTCTATCCTGTACAAGCTTCTTCATCTCCCAGTACCTACTGCAACCTACATCCTTCTGAATCTGCTTAGTGTAGTCATCTCTTGGTCTCCCTCTACGATTTTTACCCTCCACACTGCCCTCCAATACTAAATTGGTGATCCCTTGATGCCTCAGAACATGTCCTACCAACCGATCCCGTCTTCTGGTCAAGTTGTGCCACAAACTTCTCTTCTCCCCAATCCGATTCCATACTTCCTCATTAGTTATGTGATCTACCCATCTAATCTTCAGCATTCTTCTGTAGCACCACATTTCGAAAGATTCTATTCTCTTCTTTTCCAAACTATTTATCGTCCATGATTCACTTCCATACATGGCTACCCTCCAAACAAATACTTTCAGAAATGACACTTAAATCTATACTCGATGTTAAAAAACTTCTCTTCTTCAGAAACGCAGTCTACATTTTATATCCTCTCTACTTCGACCATCATCAGTTATTTTGCTCCACAAATAGCAAAACTCCTTTACTACTTAAAGTGTCTCACTTCCTAATCTAATTCCCTCAGCATCACCCGACTTAATTCGACTACATTCCATTATCCTCGTTTTGCTTTTGTTGATGGTCATCTTATATCCTCCTTTCAAGACACTATCCATTCCATTCAACTGCTCTTCCAAGTCCTTTGCTGTCTCTGACAGAATTACGATGTCATCGGCGAACCTCAAACTTTTTATTTCTTCTCCATGGACTTTAATACCTACTCCGAATTTTTCTTTTGTTTCCTTCACTGCTTGCTCAATATACAGATTGAATAACATTGGGGATAGACTACAGCCCTGTCTCACTCCCTTCCCCACCACTGCTACCCTTTCATGTCCCTCGACTCTTATAACTGCCATCTGGTTTCTGTACAAATTGTAAATAGCCTTTTGCTCCCTGTATTTTACCCCTGCCACCTGCAGAATTTTAAAGAGAGTATTCCAGTCAACATTGTCAAAAGCTTTTTCTAAGTCTACAAATGCTAGAAACGTTGGTTTGCGTTTCCTTAATCTAGCTTCTAAGATAAGTCGTAGGGTCAGTATTGCCTCACGTGTTCCAACATTTCTACGGAATCCAAACTGATCTTCACCGAGGTCGGCTTCTACTAGTTTTTCATTCGTCTGTAAAGAACTCGCGTTAGTATTTTGCAGCTGTGACTTATTAAACTGATAGTTCGGTAATTTTCACATCTGTCAAAATGGTTCAAATGCCTCTGAGCACTATGGGACTCAACTGCTGTGGTCATTAGTCCCCTAGAACTTAGAACTACTTAAACCTAACTAACCTAAGGACATCACACACATCCATGCCCGAGGCAGGATTCGAACCTGCGACCGTAGCAGTCGCACTGTTCGGACTGCGCGCCTAGAACCGCGAGACCACCGCGGCTGGCTACATCTGTCAACACCTGCTTTCTTTGGGATTGGAATTATTATATTCTTCTTGAAGTCTGAGGGTATTTCGCCTGTCTCATACATCTTGCTCACCAGATGGTAGAGTTTTGTCAGGCCTATCTCTCCCAAGGCCGTCAGTAGTTCCAATGGAATGTTGTCTACTCCAGGGGCCTTGTTTCGACTCAGGTCTTTCAGTGCTCTGTCAAACCCTTCACGCAGTATCGTATGTCCCATTTTATCTTCATCTACCTCCACTTCCATTTCCGTAATATTGTCCTTAAGTACATCGCCCTTGTATAGACCCTCTATATACTCCTTCCACCTTTCTGCTTTCCATTCTGTGGTTAGAACTGGGTTTCCATCTGAGCTCTTAATATTCATACATGTGGTCCTCTTTTCTCCAAAGGTCTCTTTAATTTTCCTGTAGGCAGTATCTATCTTACCCCTAGTGAGATAAGCCTCTACATCCTTACATTTGTCCTCTAGCCATCTCTGCTTAGCCATTTTGCACTTCCTTTCGATGTCATTTTTGAGACGTTTGTATTCCTTTTCCTGCTTCATTTGCTGCATTTTTATATTTTCTCCTTTCATCAATTATATTGAATATTTCTTCTGTTACCGAAGGATTTCTACTAGCCCTCGTCTTTTTACCTACTTGATCCTCTGCTGCCTTCAGTACTTCATCCCTCAAAGCTACCCATTCTTCTTCTATTGTACTTCTTTTTCCCATTCCTGTCAATTGCTCCCTTATGCTCTCCTTCAAACTCCGTACAACCTCTGGTTCTTTTAGTTTATCCAGGTCCCATCTCCTTAAATTCCCACCTTTTTGCAGTTTCTTCAGTTTTAATCTACAGGTCATAACCAACAGAGTGTGGTCAGAGTCCACATCTGCCCCTGGAAATGTCTTACAATTTAAAACCTGGTTCCTAAATCTCTTTCTTACCATTGTATAATCTATCTGATACCTTTTAGTATCTCGAGGGTTCTTCCATGTATACGGCCTTCTTTTATGATTCTTGAACCAAGTGTTACCTATGATTAAGTTGTGCTCTGTGCAAAATTCTACCAGGCGGCTTCCTCTTTCATTTCTTTGCCCCAGTCCATATTCACCTACTACGTTTCCTTCTCTCCCTTTTCCTACTACCGAATTCCAGTCAGCCATGACTATTAAATTTTCGTCACCCTTCACTATCTTAATAATTTCTTTTATTTGATCATACATTTCTTAAATTTCTTCGTCATCTGCAGAGCTAGTTGGCATATAAACTTGTACTACTGTAGTAGGTGTGGGCTTCGTATCTATCTTGGCCACAATAATGCGTTCACTATGTTGTTTGTAGTAGCTTACCCGCATTCCTATTTTCCTATTCATTATTAAACCTACTCCTGCATTATCCCTATTTGATTTTGTGTTTATAACCCTGTATTCACCTGACCAAAAGTCTTGTTCCTCCTGCCACCGAACTTCACTAATTCCCACTATATCTAACTTTAACCTATCCATTTCCCTTTTTAAATTTTCTAACCTACCTGCCCGATTAAGGGATCTGACATTCCATGCTCCGACCCGTAGAACGCCAGTTTTCTTTCTTCTGATAACGACATCCTCTTGAGTAGTCCCCGCCCGGAGATCCGAATGGGGGACTATTTTACCTCCGGAATATTTTACCCAAGAGGATGCCATCATCATTTAATCATACAGTAAAGCTGCATGACCTCGGGGAAAATTACGGCTGTAGTTTCCCCTTGCTTTCAGCCGTTCGCAGTTCCAGCACAGCAAGGCCGTTTTGGTTATTGTTACAAGGCCAGATCAGTCAATCATCCAGACTGTTGCCCCTGCAACTACTGAAAAGGCTGCTGCCCCTCTTCAGGAACCACACGTTTGTCTGGCCTCTCAACAGATACCCCTCCGTTGTGGTTGCACCTACGGTATGGCTATCTGTATCGCTGAGGCACGCAAGCCTCCCCACCAGCAGCAAGGTCCATGGTTCATGGGGGGGGGGGGGGGGTACATTACTGTAAGAGCAGTTTATTATTTGACGCGATTATGATAGGCTACCAGTGAAAGAAGACAAGTGAGGGTGAAAGTTTGTACGTGTGATCAATTATAATGTTGGGATTTGAACTTGTGATAGATTTTTGTTATGGTTGAAAGGAAAATGGCTTTCTCGCCGAGAAAATCGGACATCTTCAATAAATAATAAATGATAATAATACATAGAAGTACAGTTTTCGAGACATTATCGTGTTGGAATTTGAATTTGGCGCTAATTTCTAGGCGTACAATAATAATAATAATAATAATAATAATAAATGATAATGAATGATAATAAATGACAATGAATGATAATAAAGACAAGTACGGTTTTTTGCATGCATTATCTTGTTGGAATTCGAACTTCCCGCCATTTTTTCTTCTGGAGGCTTCGGTTAGTGGACGTAGCACAATTGGCCTATTTTCCCACCAAAAGCTGCCATTTTGGATGACGTCATGCGATGTTGCCAAGTCTACATGTCATCATCTTGGATGACGCCATCGCCGCCATCTTGAATAAATTTGGCAACAATGCAACGTGCACTGGCACGAAGGTTGCCCCACTACTCAAGAACACTACCACTACCCTGTGGTACCAAAAATAGCTGTGTTCGCTGGATGGAAGAAAGCAAAAACTGTCGTAACAAGCAGTGAAGAATGTTTTAGGTCTACCTATTACAGGATTAGAGCATGAAACATGTGTACCATAACAGACCCAATCTTTGCCGAAACCAGACAGATACAAGTGACAGTTCAGAAACCGAATGGCAAAATGTAATAGCTATGTATCGAACAGTCAGTAGATGAATCACCAGGCAAAACGAATAAGAGAAGGAGTAAGAATGGACTTAGAATATGCAACAAAGAAATCGGAAAAGCAATTGAGGGAATAGAAAACGATATAATTACAGGCGAAAACAATGTGCGAAACAAGAACATGAAGAAAAGGAAGTAAAGTAAAAAGCAATGCCAGGAAAACAAATCTTGATTCGAGGAGTAATTTTGTGAGCAGAATTAAACATGATGTCCATGGAAAACAGTCTACAGCTTATAAGATGATCTAGCATTTAAATAAAATTGGAAAAGACACAACAAGCATACATATGTTGCCAAGATGTAAGTGGACTGAACGTTATGAAGAGTTCTGGTGTAATGAAAACCAAGCATTAGACACGGATCCCTCTCAACCTCTCCTCCCTCTAATGGATAAACCATATGACGGCGATCTCATAACGATACAAAAACTAAACGAGACCGTGAATAAAATCAAATACCGGAAAGCAAAAGGACGTGACGGTATAAACGCAGAGTTACTTAAATATGCGGAGGTGAGGGATTATTTCTAAAGCCTAGACTCATTAATTTATTCAATACGTATTGGAAAAGTGGCTAAATTCCGAAATCATAGAGAGCTGCAGATGTCGAACCAATCTTTAAAAAAACGAAATGTATTGAATAACTGCCGTCGGATAACATTAGGCCGACACAAAGTATAAGATTCACGCCAAAATAATAAATCAACGTCTACAAATTATTCCCGAAAATCTGTTACCCAAAGAACAAAATAGTTTCAGAAAAGAGAGATCCTGTACTGACAATGTTTTCATTCTTAAACTAGTTACAGAGAAGCGAAGAGAATTCAACTGAGGAATACACATCGTATTTACAGACTTAGAAAAAGCTTTCGACAATTTAGATGGGAAAATCTTATGGAACATAATAAACAAGAAAGGATGTCCTTATCAAGCAATGAAGGTGACTGAAAGAGATACAAAAATAAGAATAAAGACTAACCATGCTATATCAGAAGACACATCTACAAACCAAGGTGTTCACCGAGGATGTTGCTTATCACACACAAGTTTCAATACATATATTGACGATGTGGTTGACAAGTGGAAACACCAAATTGATCCGGGCTTGAGATTATAATATGTCACATTTTTTAGCACAAAGATTTTTTTCAGACGACGTTGCAATTGTACAGGATAGAGGAACAAAGATCCGTCTATAGTCTTAACCAAATTTCGAAATAATTTAATATCAAAATAACTATTCCTGAAACAAAAGTTACGACTTTCAAAGAGACAAAACCGCTGACGACGAAGATTGTAATAGGAAATAAAACTGTTGAATAAGTTAGTCACGTCAGTTAACTAGGAAATATTATAAGCTACCTGAATGAACTCGACAACGACAGAAACAGAAATATCAAATTATATGCAGAACAACCAAAAGAACATTTATTAATAACGTGAGAAAAGACACAAAAAATTAATTTGTATAAGGTAAAGGTCGCCCCGACACTCCTATTTGAAAGTGAAACTTGGGCAACTGCTAAAAAGGAAGAAAGTAGAATCTAAGAAGTAGGAATGAAATTTCTAAGACGAGTGAAGGGCTGCACAAGATTAGACTAAGAAATGAAGACCTAAGAGCAGAGCTTTAAATGAAAGAATCAGGCCAGAACATCTATTAATAATTCCAGATTCAAGGCTACGAAAACAAGCCTTAAATTTCGGACCTTTAGCCACAAGATCTGCTGTAAAACCAAGGAAAAGATGGCTGGTTACTTAGAAGACGGAACAAGTCTACGGTCTAGACCATGATGAAAGAATAGAAAGAAAATATTTTTTCTAAGAAAATAAAGGACTAACCACGTGAACAACCCAGTCCTTCCACTCTCCTGTTGCTCCATTACACAATGGTAGCAGACCATGGTCACTTCAAATGACGTGGCTCGTTGTTAATTTGTAAGCAAATTATATTTAATAATATTTTGGAAGACATACACGGTTATTTCTGGTCGTGTGACCTGGAGATACTTAGAATGAGCAACCTGAGAAAGGAAAAGGTATTATACGCGCTTAGAATTAGGGGCTATGAATCCCTTGTACGTGTAGCCGACCAAATGCATATATTGAAGAAAATGTTGCACCATCTTGTTGTCATTCCACCAGCACATCCTTCCTCCACCCCCCACCTGCCACACACACACATACAAGTAAAGTGTTGAAGACCCGATAAAACGCGTTATGTGGATGGGTCACATAATTTTAAACGCTGGAAACAAAAAGGTGAGTAAACAAATAGACTAGTTGCAGGAGGGAGCATATCTGTACACAAACGCTTGGAAGCAACTGAAAGAGCAACTGAATATTCTAGTCAAATCGGGGAGTTACTGGCGGACAGAAAGTGTGTGTAACGGACTGAGAGTGTAGTAATATGTTTCCTAAGCTACCAAACCATTTACTTGACTTGTTACAAGGGCGTTGGAAACTGTGTTTCGCTGATTTATCACATTTACAGCACCTGCTATGGTTCCTAGTTATTCAGAGTTTTTATTTATTTATTTAAGAAATTTTTTATGAAAATTCTCTGCTTCTTATCTATTTTTTGTATTTTTAGTTATGATTTCCAGTGGTTTTACTTAGGTTTTACCTTCAGTCTCTCAAAAGATAAATAATATAAGTCTTTGGTTTTAAATACCACAGGGGGGCTAGATATATGTTCCACCGCGTCGATCTCGCTGATTACTCATCGTCGGAACTGCTCCACCTGAAATCTATAAAATGTTTATTGCACTTCGAAGACCGTTCGGCACAACTAGGTGCTATGTTGTATGATGCGTATGGATTGATGTGTCCAACTTTTTTATCAACGACAAGTTTATGGCTTCTGAGATATCCACTCGAAGAATATTGACCGTGAAAAGATGCAGGCTCGCACTACCATTCCACACTGTACCTCCGATCGATCTATGCCACGTGATATCTGAAAAATGTTTGTCAAATCTTTTATAAATTGATAAATACACACCTTGATGCGCAATATTTTCTTGAATTTCTTTATTGTGCCATCGACTAACTAAACATTCACAATGGAGCTTAATAGCGTCGCACAACAACAGCAAAATCTCTCCAACATAAAACACCTCCGATCTCTCTAATCACTTCAGGCATAGTCCTCTAATATACATCTTTGGTTACTTATTCCAGAGAGATGCGTCCGTAACACGGAACGTCCACTTCTCGCAGACACTTTGTAAGTGGGCTGTTTAGGTTCTTACATTGATAACACCGACGCCACGTAGCGATCTGTATGAAAATCACTGGCTGTGCTGTGTGCAGTCTGTGGCTGGTTGGCATTGTTGTAATACTCACCATTGTAGTGTTGGGCTGTTGGCTGTTAACAGCGCTTAGCGTTGCGTAGTTGGAGGTGAGCCGCCAGCAGTGGTGGATGTGAGGAGACAAATGGCGGAGTTTTGAAATTTGTAAAACTGGATGTCATGAACTGCTATGTATATTATGACTTTTCAACACTATTAAGGTAAATACATTATTTGTTCTCTATCAAAATCTTTGCTAACTATGCCTATCAGTAGTTAGAGCCTTCAGTAGTTTGAATCTTTTGTTTAGCTGGTCGTAGTGGCGCTCGCTGTATTGCAGTAGTTCGGGTAACGAAGATTTTTGTGAGGAAAGTGATTTGTGAAAGGTATAGGTTAATGTTACTCAGGGCCATTCTCTTGTAGTGATTTTTGAAAGTCAGATTGCGTTGCGCTAAAAATATTGTGTGTCAGTTTAAGCACAGTCGTGTATAAGTTTTCTAAGGGGACGTTTCAACTTTATACTACTCTCAGCACTAATAATTCGCCGCACGAAACTGCTACAAAATTGATTCTACTGTATCCTTCAACATTAGTGGGTGGAATATGCTAGCGGCTGATAACATCTTTTGCCGCTTTTGAGCTTTGTGTAGTTTCCATTGTCTCTTGCTACTTCTCATACGGTTAAATCTTTTGACATTAGCCGTTTAAGTAACTCTGTTAATGGCTCATGTGGTCGTGGACCTTCGATCTGAGTAACTCTGTTAATGGCTCATGTGGTGGTGGACCTTCGATCAAAAAAAAGTGGCTCTAAGCACTATGGGACTTAGCATCTAAGGTCATCAGTCCCCTATACTTAGAACTACTTAAACCTAATTAACCTAAGGACATCCCACACATCCATGGACGAGGCAGGATTCGAACCTGCGACCGTAGCACCAGCCCGATTCCGGACTGAATCGCTTAGAACCGCTCATCCACAGCGGCCGGCGACTCTCAATCATAAGAGCCTTCCCGTTCGGGCAAGGGTTCCTGAGGGAAAGCTTGGTAACCTGGAACAGGGCTAATTTAATCTTATGTTCCACCCAGTAATTTACGAAACTTAATTAAAAGTCTAAATAACGGATCTGACATTGTCTATATGTAGGGTGTTCTTGCATTGGTGGAGTCAGGTAAATGTGAAGATGTCTTGGTAGCGACCTCAGCACGACGTCTGATGGAAGTTTCGGACAGGTGTGTGTAGAGACGGGGAACGACCCTCTTGCTAGCGTGTGTGGGATTTTAGGGATGGTCAGGAACAGGGTTGACCCTCAGCTAGGAGAACGGCTGGATCATACCCTCATGGGGCCATTCACAGAGCAGTGATGTGTGAACATGTAACATACCTTGGAACATGTCCACATTCGTCGTCCTTAGTATACTCAAGTGATAATTCTCTTTCGTGACTTCACCCTTTTCTTCAATGAAGCACAATATCTTTTTCTAACATGACGCAAATGAGTGCATCCTTCCTTATTAGCACACAGATAACCACTCTTGTGTCTCATCAGTAGTTTCTTTTTATGACACTGCACCAGCACGTGTTCATAATTTATTTTGAACCTGGAAATACACAACACTTCACGTGAAGTTGCTGTTCACGCAATCCATCACTACTCTGCACTTCTATCAGTCTGCGAAATTAGCTTTAACCTTTACAGACTGCAATTACGATTTTATCTACTAGCCCTGAATCTACATAAATTCAGCTCAGTCGATTCTCTTCGTCATTTGCCATACTGCAAATAATTACAATTTAATACCAAACACCCCACGACGATCGCATATAGTCCTCTCAATCTGGTCTAGCATTGTCTTTTCAAATACTTTCGTTGGTAATCTAAACTAAACTCCTTCCCAATAAGCCATGAAGGCCCAAGAGCACCGACCGGTCGCCGTGCCATCCTCAGTCCATAGGCGTCACTGGATGCGGATATGGAGGGTCATGTGGTCACCACACGGCTTTGCCGGTCGTATGTCAGTTTCCGAGACCGCAGCCGCCACTTCTCAATCAAGTAGCTCGTCAGTTTGCCTCACAGGGGATGAGTGCACCCCACTTGCCAACAGCGCTCGGCAGATCGGATGGTCACCCAACCAAGTGCTCGCCCGGCCCGACAGCGCATAACTTCAGTGATCTGCCAGGATCTGGTGTTACCACTGCGGCAAAGCAATCTGACCCAATAAAATTTCCAGAAACTCAACCAGGTGAATTGACTTTATTCTTTAAAATAATTAATCAGCTATAATTTAACATGAATATTTCCATGTACCTGTTACTAACAATTACATGAAAAATGAAACAGATATCCAATAATACTATAGTTTTTTACTGCAAATTAAAAAAACTTCATACTTTTCCTTAAGAATATACAAAATCACGTTGCTGAAAGAAAACATATATATTTACATAATCGCTATAATTCATCTCTTATAGGTCTCTGTCGACCAATCATAATCTTATCTGAAATTAGAAAAATTATCTTCCCTTTCCTATATTTCTTCATTCCCTTAGGAATGAAACTTCTTAAAATCGTGATGAGTATATAATCCCTTTATATTTCTGGCCTCAGGATGTCCTAAGACATATGCTCCTCGATTTGATATCCTAATCACTTCAAATGGTCCTTTCTACATCAATTGCCATATTTGTGTTGTTTAGCTTGGGGATGTGTACGTCAAAATACCCTATCGCCAACGCCAAAGTATTGTAATATTCTTTTGTCAAAATCTACCTTCCTCTTTCTAGCACCTTCTGTCAGATTTATTAAAGCCGTTCTTGTCTTATCTTGCCATTGGGTTTCTCCTTATGATATCTTTGGATCTTTCATTTGTTTCTCTTCTCCCGAACATTAGTTCAGTAGGTGTAAAGTTTGTGGTCATATGAGGCAAATTGTTCATGATTTCCTCAAATGTATCGAGACATTCTATCTATCTTGTCTGCTTCGCATGGCAATACGTTCGCATAAATCTATTTAATTCGCGAAAAGTTCTCTCGATCGGCTTCGCGCCCTGGTTGTATCTGGATGTTCATATCTGTGTGATGTTGGCTCGAGCTAATGCATGCCTCCACCTATATCCAGTGAAGTTTGCAGCATTGTCAGATAACACCGCGTGCGGCTTTCCAAAGCGCGGAATGTAGTAACTGAATAAACGGTTCAGAACTGGCGCTGCTGTAGGAGTTTTCATTGGACAGAATTTGACATATTTTGTAACTATATCCAAGATAGCTGCAATGTGTTTGCGGCCTCCTCTAGCCCTCGGTAATGGTGCACATACATCCACTGATAAAATGGCTAGCGGCTTTTTCGGAATAATGGAATGTAACAGTTCTTTACTGCCTCTATTATTTGGTTTTGGTTTCTGACATATTACACATTTTCTCAGTACTCTCAATGCTTTTGTACGCAAATTTGGGAGGTAACGGCACATTCTCAGTTTGTTCGCACATTTTGCAACACCAAAGTGTCCCCACGTGTTGTGAGTATACGTTATTAACTTCTCATATTCCTCAGGTATACATACACACCAATTCTGACTTATATTACTCCGACGTGAAACAGTACATCATTCACTACCTTATAGTACTGGTTTATTTTATCTTCTTGTGGATCTTCTAATTTCTGTCGAATCTTCATCCATCTTGGACCACTTTGTTGGAGTCTAGTCATATCACCACATAACTCTAAATAGTATCTTCGGTTTACTTGATATCTTATCAATAATATTGGAAATTCATCTTCATTTTCATCCGAGATGATGCCTTCTTCTAAACCTTCTGGAAGACGAAATAACGCATCTCCTATTGTATTCTACTTCCCTTGTATGTACACAATACGAAATTGGTACTCTTGAAGAGTAACCGTCCATCTTCCTAATCTTACATGTAATATATTACAAGTTTTTAACAAGCTAAGAGCTTGATTGTCACAGTACATAGTGTTTCTTGCTCCATATAAATAATAATTAAAGTTTTTGAATGTCTACACTATTGCAAGAGCCTCTTGTTCTGTGGTAGTATACGATATGTCGAAACTTGGAAGTGTCCCACTAGCGGAAGCTATTGGGCAAAGGATGGGCTTGCCATCTATTTTTAGAATTTGGAACAAACAAATGCCCAAACCAACAGATGAAGCATCCGTCATTAATCAAGGTTCCAAGGACATATCAGGATGACAGAGAATCTTTGCATTAGACAAAGCTTGCTTGATTGCTTCGAATGCTCGTTGACATTCCTCAGTCCAATACGAATGCAAGTTCTTTCTCAATAAATTTAGTAAGGCACAGAATTCATCGACTGATCCTCTATGAGCCGATGAAAAAGCGATGCAACACCTAAAAATCCTTTTAACTGCCTTTTCGTTTTTTATCGCACTTATCTTTTTTTCATCTGGTAAGATGCCTCTTGAATTTATTAAATACCCTAAGAATTTTATTACCTCCAGGCAGAAATGTGACTGTTGGAGCTTACTGTTATTGCCACACTAGAAAATCTCTCTAATACTCGTGTCAACAGATTCACATGTTCTTCCCAGGTATTTGTAGCTATCGAGATGTCATCCACAAGCAATGTTAGTTGATTTCTTTGTTCAGGTCATAATGCTGCACCCATTGCGGATATGAATACTCCTGCACTGATGTTCAAACGGAAGAACCTTGAAATGATAGCTTCTTCCTGCATATACAACTGCAGTAAACTTTCTCGACTCTTCATCTATCTTGACCTGCCAGTATGAACCGCACAAATCGATTGTTGTAAAATACTTCACTCCATTGAACTTTTGAATCAACTCATCTATATTTTCTGCGTGAGTACATACTGGCACAATACCTGTGTTAATTACAAGAGCATCGAGTACAAAACGTACCTTTCCACTTGGTTTCGGCACAACGAGAAGCAGACTGCAGTAAGGACTGTCTGAAGAATCAATTAGATTCCAATCTAACATCATCTGTATTTCTTGGTCCACTGCATTGCGTTGTTTCCAAGGAACGGGAGAGAAACTATGGCAGTATGTTCTGTGTAGCTTGACATTCAAATGACATATATAGCCCTTAATGATACCGGGTTGTTCTTCACTCTCATATTTTTGCGTGACAGGATGGACAATTGTGTCCTATGTGCATCCTTAACGTGCTCTGGTTCGCTCAACTTCTGTTTTATCTGCTCGGATATTTGTACTACTTGGATGACTTTAATCATACTTGTTTTGCAATGCCGGCGTTCTTTCATTATCAATTGCAACTTTGCCCCTCTGCAGTATCTTCCATGTTTTCTTTCTTTCCTTGGAAAATCTACCTGGGATAGGGCTCCATCGATCCAAAGATTTACTTTACCGGTAGAGAAGACTAATTTTGCGTCCTTCTCTCGGAAAGTTTCTAATCCCAGAACACAGTCGACTATTAATTTATCCACTACTAGGAACGCGCATATTATCGCTGCATTTCCTAGGTCCAATTTTAGCACCATCTGTGTCTTCACAAGTTGTGATTGCATGCCATTCGCTCCTAATATTTTACAATGTTGCGCAGCAAATGTCGTAACGGGGTCTTGTTCATTATTTTATTAAATAAATTCTTTGATATTGCGTTTACTGATACGCCCGTATCCAAAAGTATCGTCACTGGAATACCCTCTATTTCAACTCCCAATGCAGAAATGGTTTCCGATGAGTATTCCTCCATACATCTATTTGTGTCAGCACAAAGCTCCTCTTCTATTAAGCTTCCTTCGTTGTACCTCATCATATTTACATTCTGCTCATAGCCCCCATACCTCTCCTCGAACGCTCCCCCGGGGCACGATTCGGTCGGAGTCAGTTTCACGAGCGCGATTCTTTTGCATGAACCGCACCCTCAATCACTTCTGTAATAACTGGTGTTCATTGCCTCCAGTCATTATCCATCAGCACAGAACATTGTGTCTGGCTATTGTTGTTTGTCAGTTCGTAGAATTGAGTTCACATTGTAACCTGGATTGTACCTTCTGACGTGTCGATTGTGTCTGTTTTTTCCGTAACTGAAACTGTTTCCATTACCGCTACGCGGATTACGATGTTGGTCGTAATTACTGCTTTGCAGCTGAGCGCGATTTGCATTTGTCTCTTGAATCAGTTCATTGGTCGCTCGGCTACCGTTAGCATTATTCGACTGCGAGTACGCGCTGTCTGTCTGGTCTTGCCTTAATATCTTCTTGGATCTAATCCATGACGTCCAAGACTGACATGAATCCTTCCGAATTCTCTTCCGATGCATGTATTAACTTCTCTCTCGTCTCAGCCGGAAGTTTCGCCTTCAAAATCCGCAGAATATCCTTGTGCCTTATAGGTTCATCCCAGTATCTTGCTTTATTTAAATACTTCTCAAAGGACCGCCGTAGACGTCTTGTTTTTACACAGAACGGCTATGGGTTAAAGGCCTCTTTTCTTAATCGTTCTTGCACACCTCGTGACCAATACCTACCAAGAAACGCCTTCTCAAATTCCTCCTACGTTTCGCATGTATCCATCTTATCCGTGGCCCATCATGAACCACCACCTTGAATATATCCTGAAACGTAACTGATCTCTTGCACTTCATCCCATGCCCTTGGTAGTACTCCACGAAATCCTCGTATAAATACCACTGGGTTTATGGATTTTCGGTCAGGTGAGAACATCTGAAACTGCCTACGTTTCAACAATTTTTCCTCCATTATGACTGCAGCATACACATTATTAGCTTGCTGCTCTGCATGCATTCCGTTATAATTTATATTTCCCTCCAGCGAAGCACGTCCGTTACCATAACACGATTCATGGCTTGAGGCCTGCGTTTGTTCTACTTCACGCAACTTGGTCCTACAGTCTTTTACTGCCCCTCGCATCCGTTCGCTATCTCTGGACATATTTTCAACAGAATGGACTATTTTGTCCTTCCATTGTTTAAATTCACCCCTAATTGTTCTTTTACCCCTTTAATGCCTTCTTTAATATTTTCTGCAATTGGTAAGCTGTCAATAAGCAATTTGCTTACCACTTCTTTTATACTTGCATCTACACATAGCATCAACTGGTTTTCCTTGGTGGATGCCCATTCATCTATTACATTTGAGAAATCCTGTTGATGTTTACTGAAATTCTCTCGTATCAGTTGATCACATCGAGAAGCTACGGTAGTCACAGTTTCTGTTAATTCCACTACGGAAGTTTCTTCTTCCTCCTGCTTCGATTTCATGTTTTCCATTTCTTCGGCAATCCTTTTGATTTCCAAAGGAAACTGCTTTTGCGCATCTCACAGCTCGATTATATCATTTGAGATTCGTCGTTGCTGGCTAACTAATGCCTGAATGGCAGCTGACAAATCTATTTGCTTTTGACTTAAGTCTACTTGCTTTTGTGATACTGTTTTTACCACCAATGGCATCATATCAGTTTGTTTCTGTGACATGTCTTTCTGCTTTTGTGATACTGCTTGTACCATAACTGACATAGTTGTTACCTATACTGACAGAAGTCTTAGTTGTTCTAAGAGTTGAGCCGTATGATCTGTCTCCTATTGAGACGAAGCTGCTGTCTCCTCTACACTCGTATTTTCACAAATTTCCTGAACATCTAATACTTACTCTTTATCCATTTTAAATTGTGATCTGCTTTTGACCATAACAAAATTAGAATACACAAAACACCTAGATGTTTGTACACACTTAATTACACTACATCATATAAAAATTCCTCCTGAGAAGAATGCGCCACATAAGCTTCTATGACTACTTCTGAAGAAAATACGGAAATGAAGTGAAAATATAGAACTATATTACACTATAAAGATTGTGACTATTCAGCTTAAAAGACCAGATTGAGGGAGGTTGCTGATAGTTGTCTGAGCTTGTGCTTGCCTTATCCAGCTTGCAGAATGTATACAAACGGGCTCCACTAACTATATTGTACATGAAACACACACACAATATAAGGATTAGTACATGCACAAATATGCAACAATTTTAATTGTTGGCTGTCCTGTCACAGTCGCCATTTTATAATATTTTAATTAGTTAATTAATTTATTTAAGAAATTTTTTAAGAAAATTCTCTGATCCTTACCTATTTTTGGTGTTTTAGTGATGATTTTCAGTGGTTTTATTGAGGTTTTAACTTCAGTGTTTTAAAAGATAAAGAATATAAGTCTTTGGTTTTAAATACCACAGGACAGCTAGATAGATGTCCCGCAGCGCGATCTTGCAGATACTCCTCGTCGGAACTGCTCCACCTGAAATCTCTAAAATGTTTATTTCGCTACGAAGATCGTTTGGCACAACAAGGTTCTATGTTACATGATGCGTATGGATTGATGTGTCCAACGTTTTTTTATCAAAGACACGTTTATTGCTTCTGAGGTATTCTCTTTAAGAATATTGACAGTGAAAAGATGCAGGCTCACACTGTCATTCGACACTTCACCTCCGACCGATCTACGTCACTTGATATCTGAAGAATGTTTGTCAAATCTTTTATAAAATGATAAATACACACCTTGAATGCGTTATTTTCTCGAATTTGTTTATTGTTCCATCTACTTACTAAACATTCACAATGGAGCTGAATACCGTCGCACAACAATAGCAAAGTCTCTCCAACATAAAACACGTCCGATCTCTCTAATCGCTCTATGCAGAGTCCTCCAATCCACATATTTGGTTACTTATTCCAGAGAGATGCGTCCGTAGCACGGAACGTCCAATTCTCGCAGGCAACTTATATTACTTTCGGCATTAATAATTCGCCGCAGGTGAATTTTATATTTTCCTATTTACGAATAATTACTACAGGAGCAAGGGTAAAAGGAAAGGCAGCAGCTCAATAAGTCGTTATACTGATAAAGCACAGGGAAATTACTGCACTATGATAATAAATACAAGGGTTGTGGGGTACGGTCTCAATGAATTCCGTCAGTATTTATGTTTGGAATTGGTACCTTACGCAAAAGTCCAGGATATGAGAGCTGAAGGTACCACAGGAGAGCAGGTAAGGCTATTATAAAAGCAATGGAACTATGTTACGTGCTTTAGACTTGTCTGTAGAGGCGTCCAGCCAAGGAACGGAGAATTCTGACTGACTACAAGTAAATTGGGTAGACCAGTAATACAAATTGTTACTTCTTCTATTGCTGCTGTTCCATTTATCCGTTTATGATGTAAATGACACGGTCAGCTCATTATCATTAACTAACAAAGAATTGTACAACAGCTGCCAAGTACCATGTAGATTTCTCCGATTGAGAACTGGATGCTGGAGTTGTAGGGTGGGCAAATCTGGTAAATTGAACTCGGTGGAGAATTCACGGCTAAGTTGGGGAATTTTGAAGTGCAGGTAGCTCGTCACTTAGCTGTTCCTGTCATTACTGGTTCCGACTTTATCCAATAAATGGGCCTCATTCTTAGCTGAAAGGAAATGCAATTTCTATTTTGATTTTGTATGAGGTGAACTTAAAAAATGTTGTGAACATTCTCGTAAGGTGCTAGTGCAATCTGGTGCCAGAGAAACAAACAGCATAATATTTCAGCTATTTAGCTTCTGAGCAGGTGGTGCAGGTGCTCCCTGTATTCAGTCAGGTGCTTACCGATGAATTGGGGGTTGCTAATCTTGTCGAGTACGGGGCTAAGCATAATAATCTGTTTAGACAACCGCTCTGCTACCTTCCCCCCTGAGCATGAAACAACTCAGGCTGGTTGTTGATCAAGTGCTGCAGGATAGAATACGTAGATCTTCCCTCTCTCCATATTCTTCACTAGTAGTTTTAATTCCAAAAGCGGTGGTGGAATTTTGCGTCTCGTAGATTATAGTGCACTGAATGGAAATATAAGTTTAGAGTGTACTTCGTTGCCAGATTTTATTCTTTCTTCTCTTGGTTTTGGAAGGGTACATTCTTTTCTACTCCGGCTCTCACTCAATCATTAAATCAAATTCCGTTGTCGGAAGATTCCAAGCTGATCGCAACATTTCCTACCCACTGGTCTCTCAACTGTGCGGTAGTCTTTTTCCTTCTAAGAGAGAGTGTTTTTTCAGATATCAAATTTGTCTATCACTATCTAGACGACTTGTTTACCTACATCAAAATTTTTTGAGAGTGTTCGGCCCCTTGAAGAGATGTTGCGTTACCTAAGGTAGATGGGACTTACAGTTAAGACTTTTAATGTAAAATTTTCGCCGTTGAAAATGTCATTTTTGAGAGGTAGTAATCCTCCCTGGTGTAATTGTGTTGATCAAAACCACACCGAAGATGTTTACATCTGTCCACCACCTAGGAAACTTAAGTCAGGGAGTTAGTTAATTGGAATTATTGATTTTTGTCCGAATTTCATACCTAAATTTATCCAAATTGGAAATTTCATGAATAAGGAAGGAAGGGAACTTGAATGGGATTCTTCCCAGCAAGCAGCCTTTGACAGTCTTAGGACTGTTTTAGCAAAAGCATCCGTACTGACTTTTCAAAGAAATTTAATGAACACACAGATGCATCAATGCCAAGTGTAGGAGCAGTGGTTTTACAGGAACAACCATTAGGGTATGCTTCTCACACTACGTCGCTGTTAGAAGCTGGGAATTAAGTTGAAGAATTGCAAGCTTCGGTGACGAATTTTGCCCTTCACAAGCTTTATATGTATCTAGAACAAAGCTCATTCACTCTTGAAACGAATAATCAGGCTCACAGTTACGTGTTAGGAAGGCTGAGGTAGACGGAATGCACTGCCAGATGGGCAATCAGGATCGACACTTTCGAATTTAAGGTGCGTCACTTAAGAGTGGACGATAATGCATTGCGTGTAGTCTTAGCTGCGTGTTTGACGAAGATAATGGCGAACAAGCCTGTTGGGCAGTTATTTAATGGAGATGGTCAGCAACAACACAACTAGTGCAGTACCCTCACCTACTGTAGAACCCTCACCTATCTTACTGTGCTCATTAAAGACATTGCTAAACATTCAAGCACTGTTGCCTAAA
Organism: Schistocerca gregaria; assembly: GCF_023897955.1. NCBI lineage: Eukaryota > Metazoa > Arthropoda > Insecta > Orthoptera > Acrididae > Schistocerca > Schistocerca gregaria. The sequence goes on from NC_064923.1 coordinate 685,724,348, forward strand.
TGAAATGATCTTTCTTGCCTATCGAGAGAAATCAAATGGAGAAAGATGATTTTGCTCTCATAACTAGTATCCCTTACGTTTAAGAATGACCATGAGTCACCCGTAGCTTTCCACTTAAATATATTTAAAAACTGGATGAATATTCCAGAAAATTTTAACTAGTTCAGCGTGGGTGATGAGATCATGGAGTGAGTCAATTCTTGTAAGATCTGCGCAGTTAGTAAACCAGCAATTAGTATTCAGCAGAAATTATTAGCTTCGGAAGTTGTGAGTCATTAATGGAGAGAAAGTACGTAATTACATAGGCCAAGTTATACAGTCCTGAGACGAAAGTGGGCTCATACTCAAGTGTGGAATTGCCCTTATCCACTCCTGTAAGCTGTTTTCGACACGCAAAGCAACAATGCAAGCAAGGTACCATTTGTTGTCTGCAGTCCGCCTTTGCCACATTTCTACCTTGTAGTACATAGTCTCTTACAGCACTACAGCACTTACATATAGCATTACCTCGAGTGTTCTGTTTTGAAGCGGGTTCTGAAATACTACTGCTAACCGTCACTCCAGGAGAATTTTATGTATCCACTTACCACAAATTAAGTTTCTGATTGCTGGTACAGGGAAAGTGAAGAAGCCTCGTCCGCTAAGTCACTATGCGGGTGAACGCGTGCATTAGTGATAGTGACAAACGGTCATTGAAGAAGATAGTGACGAAAAATAAAATGACGACAGCTGGAAAAGTTACTGCAGATCTGAATGGCACAGCCACGCACCCTGACAGTACCAAAACGAAAGGAGCTTCATAACCTGAGAATTGCAGGGAGAAGTGAAACTCCAACAGTACACATCACTGATGCAAATAGTCACATGGATACGTGCTGCTGAGGGCATAAAACGTGGACAAGAGAGCAACTGAAGAAAGTCATTAAGTAGGATAAGTGTTATTTCATTCTTTCCCAACTTTTGGCCGAATTTACTTCCCAAGAGTCGAACAGTGGGAGGGGAGATTTGGGCAATCATGTCGTGGAATTCCATGGGCCCCATGTTTACTCTACATGGTTACATTACTAACAAGGATCATGTGACTATTTTGGATGATCAGATCTATCTCATGGTTCAATGTGTGTTCCTTAATGATGACGCTTTGTTCCAAGACGACAGAGCCCCTTTCATACATGGTTTTATGAGCATAAGTATGAATTGTTGTCGCATGTCCTCTGGCCATCACAATCACCAGAGCTTAAAAGTTTTGAGCCTTTCTGGTCTGCCTTTAAGGGATGGTTGTGTCATCACTATCCACCTCCACTACAGTCAAACTTACAAAGAGCTTGACCGTGTGAGCTAGTTTTGCTGTATGACGTTAAACTGCCTCTGGCCTTGAAATATTCACTATTTAAATGGGAAGGTAGCCATAAAGCTATCGTATCCTCAAGCAAGATAGCCCACAAGCGATGTAGCTGGCCCTTGTTATCCCACCTACTGGCAATTGGGATGGAAGATGACGTCCTAGATTGTCCCACAGATGGTGTATTGGGCATAGATATGGAGATCTTTCTGGCCACGTGAGTACCTCAGAATCACGCAGACAATTCATAGAGACACGTTCATATGTGTAGAAGAACATCACCATGATTCTGTTGCACAAGAGGTATGGGCGTGAAGGATGTCCGTAAGGTACCATTGTGCCGTCAGAGCTACCACAGCCATCCAGTTGTGAACTGAAGTCATACCTGATGGCTTCCCACACCACGGCGGTAGGAATAACACAGCTGTGTCTCTTCAAGACAATGAAAAAAATGAACTTCTCTCCAGGCTCCTGGCATCATCGGCGACAATAATGATCTGAGATTATGAAAACCGCGATTCGTCGCTGAACACAGTAAGGGATCATCAGCAGTCCATTATTCCCAGCACAGCACCACTCCAATCTATTTCATTTGCGCTTCGGTGGTAATGGCAGCCTACGGATGGGATGGTAATTCCCTCTGACTGCTGTTAGTTCCTGACCAGTGGTGCAGGTGGTCACAGAATGTTGCTCGGAGTCCATTGTTTGTTTGTGGATGGGAGGCGCAAGTGAGACGGCGTCACACTCTGTTTGGGTGCGCGATATGCTGATCTTCCCTTGTGGTTGGGAGACGTGGTCGATGGGGACTTTGACGATGAATATGCCTGCCTTCACGTTCCCATACAGTTGTCATCTGGTCAGTGTCATATGCGAACGCCCCACAGATCTGCACAATTCTGACAGCCGACCAAACGGAGACTCCCAATGAAGGTCGTTTCAAGCACTGTCAGATGCTGATAACGCTGTCTCACACTATTACACAGTATAACCGTGTCCTTCATAGTGATCCCTCAACACCTCACATTGTTCACACCCCTTGTATATCCTATCAGGCCTGGTACAGCACTAAACGGCAATCACACAAATTCATTTTAGTAACCGTTTTCCCTGTCTCAAGCAATTGCAATACTAATCATTTACGCACCCTTCGAGAATGTTTACGTGTACGGAGTCCTACTGAAATACGACAATTTCTTCTAGATGCTTCACTTTTTTTGTCAAGCAGCTTCGTTTGCTAGATGTAGCGCTACAGACACGAAGGAGTACAATGGGTAGGTCGTCATCTGTTTGTTCAATGTTTTCTCTTTTTCTTTCCCTTGAGAGCTCTAACGTTGTCTCCAACCCCATAACAATTGTTCCCAAACACGTGCTTCAGATGATTGAACTTATGGTCCAGGTGGTCCTACTCTTAAACAGTTACAGCTATATGTTAATATATTTTTACCACACAGTTCAGAATAATGCTCTTTTCAATATTTTCTCCCACATTAATTTTTGTGACGTTCGTTTACAGCACCAAGTATTAATGTGTTTGGTCCTCAGATCTTATTTCTGGGTCAGTCCTTCGCGGTACGGATGCCAAAAATTACCGATCTACAAGAAAATGCACGAGGTAAAGTATCTGGAATCTCAAAAAATAGCTCAGCACAAAGTTGCCTAAGAGAGCGAGATGTATCTGACGATGATGTACGAAGCCTATAAAACTTGGGAATGAAGTTTCTTGCGGCGACATTCTTCAGATTTCTTGTCGTTAAATATCTGTTGCCCATGGAGAAAATCAAACGAATTAGGTTTGGGTCATACGATATTCTAATTAGCCTGGATGTGGTCTCTCCATTTACATTAACTTCTGTGGAATACACGTTACAATTGTAGGAAGAACACATTTCTTCTGAAACTATAAAGTTCTTCGTCTATAGCTGAAAATTTTGTTTAATGACCAACAATCCGTTCCCCTTCGCCTTTAGCAATAACCCCAGTGTATGCGAAAGGAACTGCATTGGTCAGTCCATCCATACCATTTCCAACCGCTGTACAGAACATCAACGGTACATGAAAAATCAGGAACGTGAGAAATCAGCAGTTTGTAAGCACTGCCTCACAAATAAACACAAAATACTGTTTGATTAAATAAATTTGGTCCCAGACTTCTTTATACGAGCATTTATTCTTCACTGTTATTTCATTTCCCCGGTCCTATGTGGACCGGGAATGAGCTGCCAATGGTACAAACATGCCACATTTCAGCCAAGGGACATTTAGCATGCACAAAAAAGGAAAAAAAACCTATAAATTAGAAAGCGAAATATTTACACGTGATTTTTAAAATTTGTTCATGTTTTACGTAAAAGAAACTTGAATGCTAAACAGTAATACTAAAATATATAAAGGAATATATTTAAAAGATTTACAACACATTGCAGAGAGAGAGAGAGAGACTAATCTAAAAAATGAAGCTTAAACTGTCACTGCGCGTTGAGAATTGGAACGGTAAAGGTAAGGCGTTTAGTCGCGTAGGAGGATGTGTATATAAGTATGAAGGACTTATAGGTAGTATCGATGGAAGGAAGGCTTTCCTGGAGGTGGCAGTAAGACAATAAGAAGAGGAAAGAAGAGTAGGCAAATAGGGGAAGGGGAAAAGGAGTAAGGAAAGATGGGGAAGGAAACGAAAGGAACCTGATGAGACGAGATGGGTGCGATGGAATTATCGGTGGTAGGATGTGTAATGCTGGAACTAATGTCATGGTCTGATAGAGGAAGTCGGTTGAAATTCCACTGGGAAACAATGTGGAGCGTGTGGTAGGCCGTCGAGGTACAGGAGCGGAAATTAAATGGGAGATAACAAGAGTTTCAAGATGGTGTAGATGTTCCAATGTGTAACTGAGGAGGGGAGGGAACTCTGCGAGATAGGAAGGCAAGCGTTATGGTAAGCAAGGGCACAAGCTGCAACCATCACGACGGTTACGATGCGCGGGTCAAATTAGGCGACTCTAGCGCACTCCATAGCAGCTACGCGGTAACATGTAAGTGTAAACACAGACCGCTAGGAGCCACCGCGAGCTATGGACCATCGGGTTCCTCGCCTGACTGCACCACAAAACCACACCTTCATTCGGTCACTGTACCCAGGTCGCTGAAACTTTGCGCTTGGCGTATGCGTTTCAAGTTGTCAGCGAAACAGGCTGACAAGTGAAGAACGAGGACCGCGAGCTACCAGACGTGGGGCGTGAACCAATCCCAGCGTGGTAATCACTGCCGGATTTGTTTGGTGTGAACATAAACAACGTGCGTTGTGTATCGTTTCTACCATGTGCTTGCGCTCTGCTGTGCTTTGTTACGCTGTGTTTTAGAAAATACAGATTTTCGAAAAAACTTCATTTCTCTAGGAACAATCTTTTGCGTTAAGGCGTGCCGCTAGGCAACGAGGCACTGAAGTTACTACAGAGAACTCGTGAGTCTTACAAGTAGGAGAGTACCCAGGTAGTAATGGACAGCCATCAGTTCTTGCCAATAAAGTGGAACGAACATTAAAAGTTCTTGGAATTAGTGCAAGAACATTTAGTTGACGAGGGAGTATTATTGTAAAAGTTGAAAGACGTAGACGTGAGCCGTAACACTTCGGAGCCGTCTTGATCAGATAATATATATTAGCAACTCTTGGCAGGAAGAAAAAGCAGCTTCAACCTGTCACCGACTTGGATTGCTTCAAAACTGATGCAATTCCCGGGAATATTTACGCTTACTACAGCAGGAAAGAGTATCCTAAGGCAGCAAAGTTATTAGTGACGTTAAAAAAAGTAAACATTTAGCGGGAGAGAAAACGTCGCTAAACGTTGTGCTGAAAAGTACGGGTTTCCGTTAGAAAGCTCTAGACGAACGGAAAATCCTGTTAGGAAAGGTGCACATTGTTGTGGCTTGTGATTTTTGTTTGTGATGACTACAATGAAGACGGTTTTTGTGCTGATTCTGATTACAGAAACGATGGGGAGCTCTATGGAATCGCGCCATTGTCGCCGTAAAATGGTGAATGCAAAGCTACGATTACCGGTTATTTATTGCATCATCACCGCTATAAGACGTAGAGCGAGAAGTTACAGTTTCGTTCATTACATATTTTGTAAACTATGTAGGGTATTGTTGTCATGATATCGGTCATCATCAAATGCTTATTTTCTGTATTTCTTTGCTCCGTTATCGAAAACGTGTGCTTCGTTGTGATTACAAATTCAATATTATGCGCTTGTTTATTTGTTGTTATTGTGGTAGCAAGTAAAAAACGAATGCTTATGTATACTGTCAAGGCTCAATCGGTTACATTTACGAGATTGAACGGAAAATCGTATCGTCTGCAATTAGTGTAGAGGCTGCTGTCGCAACATCGCTATTGAAGTGTAGCCAACCTAACTCGACTCAATGCTAACTGTCAAGTGCAATGTTTCGTCGGCGCAGGTATAGTGACTAGGAGACAGCACGTCTTTTCCTGAAAAGTGACTAAGCCAACACACGGACCACTGCAGACAGTTGCGGTCGGTGTGAGCTGGCCGATTCATGCGCCGACTGCTTGTAGCTCATCGCTTAAGCTCTCGTCAACGTGTCGTCAGAGGTAACTGCGTCACGCCGAAAAGTTAGGCTTTGTAGTAGGCAACAATTCTTCGAGTGCTAGTTTTTCTTGTTTTAGTTCCGGCTCCTAGTAATAAGTTGTAACCTGTACCTTAGAACTGTATTTAGCTGGAACCGCTGCAGAGGTGGCATTAATCCATTGTTATCTCTGCTGTAACCAACAGTTTTCTAAAGTTTTCTAAAAACTAATAAAAAAGCCACTTGTAACATCAACCGGGGCTGTCCTCGTTTGGTAACAAAAAGTAAGATTTTTCAGGAACGTAGCCCCCACGCTCTGGGATAGTGCTATTAGAGGCTGCAGCAATTAAATTGTGCGAGAACATCTGCATCCAGTTACACTGAATGGCCACAGAAACTGGTACACGCATGCGTACTCAAATACAGAGATATGTCAACAAGCAGAATACAGCGTTGCGGTTGGCAACGCATATATAACAAGCAGTTGTTAGATCGGTTACTGCTGCTACAGTGGGAGGTTATCACGATTTAAGTGAGTTTGAACGTGGTGTAACAGTTCGCGCACGAGTGACGGCTCACGGCATCTTCGAGGTAGCGATGAAGGGTCTCCCCTTACGACCATTTAACGAGTGTACCGTGGATATCAGGAATCCGGTATAACATCAAATCTCCGACATATCTGCGACTGGGAAAAGAATCTTACAAGAACGGGACCAACGATGACTGAAGAGAATCGTTCAACGAGACAGACGTGCAACTTTTCCGCAAATATCTGCAGATTTCAATGCTGGGCCTTCAACAAGTGTCAGCGTGCGAATCATTCAACGAAACATCATTGATATGGGCTTTCGGAGCCGAAGGCAGACTCGTGTACTCTTGATGACTGCACGACACAAAGCTTTACGCCTCGCTTGGACCTATCAACACTCACATTGGACTGTTGACGACTGGAAACACGTTGCGTTGTCGGACGAGTCTCGTTTCAAATTGTGTCGAGCGGATGGACATGTACGCGTATGGAGACAACCTCGTGAATCAGTGGACCCTGCGTGTCAGCAAGGGACTATTCAAGCTGGTGGTGGCTCTGTAATGCTTTGGGGCGTGTGCAGTTGTAGTGATATGGGACCCCTGATACGTTTAGATATGACTCTGACAGGTGACACTTACGTAAGCATCCTGCCTAGTCACCTGCATCCATTCATGTCCATTGTGCATTGCGACGGACTTGGGCAATTCCAGCAGGACAGTGCAACAGTACACACGTCCAGAAGCTGCTGAATGCCTCCAGGAACGCTCTTCTGACTATAAAAACTTCCAGACATGAACATTATTGAGCATATCTGGGATGCCTTGCAACATACTGTTCAGAAGAAATCTCCTCCTCCTGGTACTCATAAGAAGAATGAAATTTCACACGAGAGCAAAGCTGATTCATTTCTATTAGAATTTGACCCTGGGAATGATGGTTTGTCCAATGTATATGAAGCATACCATACAAAGAACGTAATGATTGATGACACAAAAGTAGAAAATTTAAAGAATCTATAAAGAAATACTGGAACTTACGTCAGTACAGAAACCCGATCTGTTTAACATTCTGACTAACAATCAGGAAGTGTTTTCAGATAAACTGGGAGTAGTAAGGAATTCTGAATACTGTATCGAAGCAATAGAACATCAACCATTTTTATGAGACCTTATCCAGTACTTCTAGCTAAGAGAGAAGCCGTGCAGTGGGAAATCGACAAAATGATTGAATGAGGAATTATTGAAAGGAGCATAAGGAATATAATAGCCCTCTCATTACTGTTAACAAGAAAGATGAAGGCGTGCTAGTAGTAATCAATGCACGAACACTAAACAAGGTTGTCAGAAGAGAAGTAAATCGTCAAGAAAAATTACACGAACTGTTGCAAAAGTTTCCAATGTGCAGTATTTGACTAGATCTCACGGAGAGGTATTGGCAAATTCCATTGCATGAAAAGTCTTGTAGATGACGAAGAGATTGAAGAAATGTATGATGAGATAAAAGAAATTATTTAGATAGTGAAGAGTAACGAAAATTCAATAGTCATTGGTGACTGGAATTCAATGGTAGGAAAAGGAAGAGAAGGGAAAGTAGTACGTGAATATACAATGGGGCTAAGGAATGCAAGAGGAAGACGCCTGGTAGAATGTAGCACAGAGTATAGCTTAATCATAGCTAACACATGGTTTTAGAATCAATGAAAGAAGGTTGTGTATGTGGAAGAGGCCTGGAGACACTGGAAAGTTTCAGTTAGAGAATATAATGGTAAGATAGAGATTTAGGAACCAGGTTTTAATTGTAAGATATTTCCGGGGGTAGATGTGGACTCTGACCACAATCTATTCGTTATGAACAGTAGATTAAAACTGAAGAAACTGCAAAAAGATGGAAATTTAAAGAGATGGGATCTGGATAAACTGAAAGAACTAGAGGTTGTAGAGAGTTTCAGAGAGTGCATTATTGAATGATGAACAGGAACAGGAAAAAGAAATACAGTATAAGAAGAATGGGTAGCTTTGTGAGATTAAATAGTGAAGGCACAGAGGAACAAGTAGATAAAAAGACGAGGGCTACTAGAAATCCTTGGGTAACAGAAGATATACTGAATTTACTTGATGAAAGTAGAAAATATAAAAATGCAGTAAATGAAGCAGGCGAAAAGGAATACAAACATCTCAAAAATGAGATCGACTGTAAGTGCAAACTGGCTAAGCAGGGATGGCTAGAGGACAAATGTAAGGATGTAGGGGCTCATATCACTAGGGGTAAGATGGATACTCCCCACAGGAAAATTAAAGAGATTTTTGGAGAGAAGAGAACCTCTTGCATGAACATCAAGAGCTCAGATAGTAACCCAGTTCTAAGCAGAAAGGTGGAAGGAGTATAGACGGTCTATACAAGGGTGGTGTCGTTGAGTACAATATTATATAAATGGAAGAGAATGTAGATGAATATGGAATAGGAGATACGATACTGCGTGAAGAGTTTGACAGAGCACTGAAAGACCTAAGTCGAAACAAGGCCCCTGTAGTAGACAGTATTCCATTAGAACTATTGACAGCCTTGGGAGAGCCAGGCCTAACAACACTCTACCATTTAGTGAGTAAGATATATCAGACAGGCGAAATACCCTCAGACTTCAAGAAGAATATAATAATTCCAATGCAAAGAAAGCAGACGTTGACAGCGATGAAAATTACCAAACTATTAGTTTAATAAGTCACAGTTGCAAAGTACTGACACGAATTGTTTACACACGAATGGAAAACATGGTAGAAGCCGACCTTGGGGGTGATCAGTTCGGATTCCATAGAAATGCTGGAACACGAGTGCCAATACTGATTTTATGACTTGTCCTGCAAGATAGATTAAGGAAAGGCAAACTTACGTTTCTAGCATTTGTAGACTTAGAAAAAGCTTTTGACAATGTTTACTGGAAAACTCTCTTTCAAATTCAGAAGGTGGCAGGGCTAAAATAGAGGGAGCGAAAGGCTATTTACAATTTATACAGAAACCAGATGGTAGTTATAAGAGTCGATGGGCACGAAAGGAAAGCAGTGGTTGGGAAGGGAGTGAGACAGGGCTGTAGCCTGTTCCCGATGTTATTTAGTTTGCATATTAAGCAAGTAGTAATGGAAATAAAAGAAAAATTCGGAGTAGGTATTAAAATCCATGGAGAAGAAATTAAAACTTTGAGGTTTGCTGATGGCACTGTAATTCTGTCAGAGACAGCAAAGGACCTGGAAGAGCAGTTGAACTGAATGGGAAGTGTCTTGAAAGGAGAGTGTAAGATGAACATCAGCAAAAGCAAAACGAGGATAATGGAATGTAGTCGAATTAAATCAAGTGATACTGAGGGAATTGGATTAAGCACTGAGATACTTAAAGTAGTAAAGGAGTTTTGCTATTTGGGGACCAAAATAACTCATGATGGTCGAAGTAGAGAGGATATAAAATGTAGACTGACAATGGCAAGAAAGGCGTTTCTGAAGAACAGAAATTTGTTAAGATCGAGTATAGACTTAAGTGTCAGGAAGTCTTTTCTAAAGTAGCCATATATGGAAATGAAACATGGACGGTAAATTGTTTAGACAAGAAGAGAATAGAAGCTTTCGGAATGTGGTGCTACAGAAGAATGCTGAAGATTAGATGGGTAGATCACATAACTAATGAGGAAATATTGAATAGGATTGGGGAGAAGAGAAGTTTGTGACGCAACTTAACTAGAAGAAGGGATCGGTTGGAATGACATGTTCTGAGGCATCAAGGGATCCCCAATTTAGTATTGGAGGGCAGCGTGGAGGGCAAAAATCTTAGAGGAAGACCAAGAGATGAGTACACTTAGCATATTCAGAAGGATGTAGTGTGTAATTGTTACTTGGAGATGAAGAAACTTGCCCAGGATAGAGCAGCATGGGGAGCTGCATCAAACCAGTATCTGGACTAAAGACGTCAACAACACAAAGAGTCTTGAAGGTATACCGCAATTTCTATTTGCGTGAAAATATTATCAATGCAACGTTGTTTCTTTTCGTCTTAATACTTCAGTATCAGTCTTTATTAGCTCATCGACTCCATGTTAGGAAGGGAACAAAGTGCCAAATTGATATCCTCACGATAGTAAGTGTTATAAGATCTTCAAAGATTTTCTATAGAAACGAAAAGATGTGAGTACAGAGGAGTGGAAAGTGTGTTGGCCATCTCAGTTTGAAACTAAAGTAACTGACTATTTTCACCTCACCTTAGTACTCTGTGGTCCGAAAAAGTGTATCCAAAAATTTTCTGCCGTAATAATAATAAATATCGGTGCGACAAAGAAGGTAACAGATCGAAACAAGTTATGTGATATTTGCCAGAGTGCAAAGGCCACAAATCGAACCCACCAAGTTAACATGCAAAACAATGTATCAGAAGATACTCTTGACTTACTGTCAGTGGATTTGTACAGGCCTCTCCCGAAAACTTCCGAAAATTGTACCTACATTTTAATGGTATTAGAAGAATTTTCAAAGTTTATCAAACTTTTTTCCCATGAGGCAAACTACCGCAAAAGCAGTATTTAATAGAATGACTGAGTATTTCAACGCTATAGGAAAATCAAAGGCAGTACTATCAGATAATGGACACCAATTCATTTAAAAAAAAAATATGGAAGGAAGGGATGGAACAGAATGGCATTCAAGTGATATTTATTTCGGCATGCCATCCTGCAAGCAAACTAGTTGAGCGCTATATACGTGAATAAGGTGGATTGTGCCGAACTTACTGTCACCCCAATCACAAGGCATGGGGCAGGTTTACTGCAGACTTTGAAATTATAATGAATACCCTTCACCATGAAACGACAGGATTTACACCCGACGAAATTCTACTTAATCATAAGAGCAAAAGTATAATTGCAGAAATCTTACAATTTCTACCCTGGGTAGAAATAGATCTGAGGGAAAAAAGAAATAGTAAGAAAGACAATGAAACAAAAAGCGGAAGCCAAATCTAAAAGGCATGATAAGGCACTTAAAGTGACCAAATTCAAAATTCGGGATTTTGTTCTCATACAAGTTCACAAAAAATCAAATGAAATAAACCAATAAATTTCTGAGTTCAAATACATTTATAATGGTCTCTTTGAAATGAAAGGAAATCCGTACATTAACGCTTATTATCTTGAAGCCATTAGGTGTTCGTAACATTGTAGATTGATGCTATTAATGAAGTAGTATTTCACAGTATGTTTTAGCTCATGATGTTATGTCGTCAAGTGTTGTTACGTTGAAAAACTTTTCTGTTATGAGAATACTGATATATGTCTGTAAGTTTCAGATTCTGTATATACAAATTGAACGGTGGCTACACTGAGTCACAGCGCCAGAGATTGCGCCAAATAGTATTATTCAGCCGCCTCCACTGGCAGTTGCCGCTGAGAAGTTGGTGAGAGTAGTTGTAGTTCTGAGGTAGGCGTGATCTGTGCTTGTTGAGAGGTCGATAGAGTGCTAGTTGTTCTGTTGGGTAAGACACCATATGTTATTCGATTGGGGATGTTGTATTGATCAAAGTGTATTTTTCGTCAATATATATGAAGGTAAAGAATTTTTTTTTATTTTATACGTCCTAAATAGCAATGCCTGTTGGTCACAGGTTCAGTCAACAAAGCATCTGGCTTGTGTTCTTGTATTTGACTCTAATTCTGGTTTCTATGTGCAATCATAGTATTTCTAGTTTTTTTTAAATTACTACAGTGTAAATGGTGTTCAAAATATCTTGTCTTATCGTGGAAGAACCGTGCCAGATGTGTACGTTGAATCACACTTCCACACACAGAACAGTTACATTTATGCTTTCTTGTTTCGTAGCTTTTATAGTTTCTGGGGACTTAATTAATTAATTGTGTTAACGCAAATTTCCTTCCATTCTTTGTTGTGATTCTATGCAGTCAGATTGCGTACTAATATTATTCAGGGCCAACCGGTTACGAGACTGCGTAACCGGACAAACAGCGACAGAAACTAAAATTATTAGATTTTTATTTAATTAAGCCCCCATGCAAAATTATTTGTAAACTCCAGGCTATGACTTACACAAGGACGGCAGTGATTGAATAGTTGCAGCATAATCGGGAAGACTGCCAAATATGTCAATAGGCGGACAAGTGTTGAAGTTGAGGTTAAAGATGACGATGATGAGGTCCAATTCTCCGGGGAGCGTAGGGGACGATTCGAGATACCCGCACCGTCGTAGTAGGCAAGGTCCTAGCGGAGGTGGTTTGCCATTGCCTTCCTCCGACCGTAATGGGGATGAGTGATGATGATGACGACGACACAACAACACCGAGTCATCTCGAGGCAGGCAAAATCCCTGACCCCGCCGGGAGTCGAGTGCCTGACCCCGTGCGCGGGAAGAGAACTGCATGAATATTTAAAGCAGGCAAAACATAGAATCTTATTGATCATACAATAAAAAAGAGGCATAAACTAATCCTGTAAAAGGAAAGAATTAAAAATATTGACACATTTTATCATCCAAATGAAAATATTGTGTAATGTAAGCTTGGTATGTAAGCAGTATGTAAATTCCTAAATATGTTTTTCACAACATTGACACATGAATAAAACAGTATATATATTTTATGAATATGACAAAAATTCATATTTTGGTTTTTGATGAAACAGTGTTTTATGCAAACATTTATGTGAAGTGTTTGTTGTGTAATGTATTTGCAAATTTGTTTGGTCGCTCAACACTGTTTTGAAGTGTTATTGATGTTTTATTGATGTATCCCTGGAGGGAAACCTCAATGAAACACGAGAAATGTGTAACACTTATATATATTAGGAGTAGGTATATTTTAAGTAACTGTGTACCTGCAATTTACGAACTGTGCATCCTGTATTGTTTGAACTCCTTGATGTATGGCGAGAAAATTAGATTTTTTAATGTAGATATGAAAAAAGTAAAAGAATATGTAGGAATTTTAAATTTTTATAATATGAATTTGTTTATGAAAAAAAGTATCTTTGTTAAAAGCTGGTTCATGCTTGAGGCACTTGTGTTTGTAACATGCAAACGCTGTATTCCTCCGCAACGAAAATGGGATGATGCGATGTAAAATGTGGGTTTGGCGGCCCAACTGAGAGGCTCTTTTGTGAGAACGCCACACAGTATGTGGCTAACATTAGCACGGTACACCCCGACGGTGCTAAGAGAGGCAATTGAAAGCTGCATTAGAAGGGATTTGCCTTGGATGTGGATCTGGCTACTATTTGGTATTCACGGAATAATGGAATGGCTCTAATACGTTGAAAATTCGACGCCAATAAGAGATTTTATAGAGCATTCACACATAAGAAGCAGTGAGTATATTTAGCCGCAATTTCGCCTGCCACTAATCTTCGTCACTGCTTCACAGAATTCATACATTCAGCTAAGTGATGTACATTGGCATAGATCAGTTAATCTGTGTGTTGTTTCAATAATAACAACGTAAAACGTCAATTCGTGTTTGAAAGCATAACTTCAATCCTGATCAGAGACCTACGCAGGGTCCTCACCCAATTGCTACCAGAACCGCGTATCCCGATTTAAATGAACAATTCTTGCATGCATGTGTTTTTGAAAGTGATTTTTTGTCTAAAGTAAAAGGAGTAACAAAAGTTAAAGTGAGGGTAACACTTGAATGCTTTATTAATGAACTACTCCAAGTGAAATTGTTAAGGTAGGAAGTTTAAGTACAAAAGTTCAGTGATCAATTAATAGGAAGGTAAAAACCTTAATTATTTAAAAGCTAAAACCACAAAAGTGAAGTTGGTTAGAGTTTTACTAAAGTATCCTTAGTTTAATGTAAAATATAGTTAAATAACTGATGATGGTCGAAGTAGAGAGGATATAAAATGAAGACTGGCAATGGCAAGGAAAGCGTTTCTGAAGAAGAGAAATTTGTTAACATCGAGTATAGATTTAGGTGTCAGGAAGTCATTTCTGAAAGTATTTGTATGGATTGTAGCCATGTATGGAAGTGAAACATGGACGATAAATAGTTTAGACAAGAAGAGAATAGAAGCTTTCGAAATGTGGTGCTACAGAAGAATGCTGAAGATTAGATGGGTAGATCACATAACTAATGAGGAAATATTGAATAGGATTGGGGAGAAGAGAAGTTTGTAGCACAACTTGACCAGGAGAAGGAATCGGTTGGTAGGACATGTTCTAGGGCATCAAGGGATCACTAGTTTAGTATTGGAGGGCAGTGTGGAGGGTAAAAATCGTAGAGGGAGACCAAGAGATGAATAAATACACTAAGCAGATTCAGAAGGATGTAGGTTGCAGTAGTTGCTGGGAGATGAAGAAGCTTGCACAGGATAGAGTAGCATGGAGAGCTGCATCAAACCAGTCTCAGGACTGAAGACCAAAACAACAACATATTTCTCTTCCGAATGCGAAAATATTTTGTTGAGCCCAACCTACATAGGTAGGAATGATCATCAAAATAACATAAGAGAAATCAGAGCTCGAACAGAAAGGTTTAGGTGTTCGTTTTTCCCGCTCGCTATTCGGGAGTGGAATAGTAGAGAGATAGTATGATTGTGGTTCGATGAACCCTCTGCCAAGCACTTAAATGTGAATTGCAGAGTAGTCATGTAGAACAACGCTGCAGAGACTGTGACTGTACACGATTTCTGAAGTGAAAACTACGTAGCTAAAGCGTGATTAAGAAAAACGTTGATGGCTGTAAATACTTTGAATACCTTAAATTTTCATTTAACGTAACTTAGTAATAAGATATCTAATACATAAGTAGGACCTACTTCGAAGGGCGTAATAACACCAGTGTACTTGTGCTACGGCTTCTGACCAATCATAACGTTTGTGTTTGCTTACATCAGATTTATTCTTATGATGAACGGATTATAGTTTATGGGTCCCCATCATATTATGCACTTTTTAAGAAAATATTGAACTGTTATCGTTGCTAAGGAAAAGTGCCATACAGAGAGGAGCTTCAACAGTGTATTTAAGATGTTAATGATCTTTATTTGTGTTTTTCATGTCAGTCAAGATAGAAGCCCCTCATGTCTAAAATTAGTAGTGCACTTCACGCAGTGATGTTTCAGTATTTGAGAAAGTAATAGTTTTGAGTGTGACCGTTACTAGTAGGAGGTTGGTGCAATTTTGCTCTCCATAATTTACTGGCGAGTGTGTTATTGGTAACTGCTGCTACTCACAGTACAGAGTGCGTTGTGTCAGATTGTATCCTGTTTGATATTCAAAGGGAAATCTCAACAAAAGTAGCTCCCATAAGTAATATCCAATTTTCTCAAATATACAGGGCGAGTCGCGTAAGCACGTATCGACAAGCGGTGTTCGGCGAATCATAGCCGACTATGGGGCACATACTTTGGTACATGCACAATAATCACAACGTTTATATTGACCGAGGTGATGAGACAAGTACATGTTTTTTTAAATTGGACGCTGCACGTTATTGCCATCATTCGAACGCTCTCGAAAAGACGCGTATAGTGATGTAACGCATGTTGCTATTGTGATTCAAACTTCGCTTAAAAGACGCTGGGAAATATTGTACGATTGAAGGTCGAAGCGGTCGGAAGCGGCTGCCGACTGTAAACACGTGCTCTATGCAGCATGCACAGCCTACGCTACGTAGGTAAATCCTCATCCGCCCTCTTTTAAGCAAAGTTTGAATCACAATAGCAACATGCGCTAAATCACTATACGCCTCTTTTTGAGAGCGTTCGAATGATGGTAAAAAAAGTATAGCTTTCCATTGAAAAAAAATGTACTTGCCTCATTATCTCGGTGAATACAAACGTTGTGATTACTCTGCATGTACCAACGTATGTGCCCCATAGTCCGCTATAATTCGCCGAAAACCGGATGCCGATACGTGCAATCGCCCCCGAAATAAAGCGGGTGTTACGTCTTACGCGACTTACCCTGTATATTTGCAGATTAATGTGCCTAATTGGGCTGGCAACCGGTCACTTATTTTCATTCGTTTATGATTTTAGCACTACTGTTAACTCCCAAGGTTAAAACCCTTTTGGTTTTTGTGTTACCTTCACAAAATTCGAAATTGTAGTGTGATACCCGTTTCCATTAGACACACGCATGGTCGAACTTTGAAATCCTCTCACAGGGTAACATTATCGTGTTTCACGGCACATGAGTGTTGTATTCTTGCGGATTCATGGACAGCCCTGCGGGATTCATGGCGTCCATTCCCTCCAGCACTACTTCAGACATTAGTGGAGTCCGTGCCACGTCGTGTTGCGTGCGCGATATTAGGCATTTCACCAGTTCTTTTGGCTCCTCAGTGTAAAATGGGCGAGAACATCTGCAGGCAGGACAGAGGATATAATCTTCACAGTGAGGGGAAGCAACCTCTCGCTGTCGACAAGAAACAGAAAAGTTCGCCAGATTGCTTATGCTCCCGTGGAAGCAGTGAGTGACAGTAGCCAAGGTGTTGAAAGGTGGCTACACTGAGTCACAGCACCAGAGATTGCGCCAAAGATTCTTATTCCGCCGCCTCCACTGGTGCAGTAGTAGTTCAGAGGTTGTCGTGGCAGTGCTTGTTCAGAGGATGCCGTGGGCAGTACTTGTTGAGATGATATCGAGAGCAGTACTAGTTCAGAGGATGACGTGTGCAGTTGTTGTTCCGTTGGGCGAGAGAGTAGATGCTGTTCGGTTGGTGTAATGTATAGATGGAAGATGTTGCAATGATCGCAGTGTATTTTTAGTCAATGTATATGGAGGGACCAAAAAAATTTTTTATTTCACATTTCCTTAATGACAATGCCTTTTGGTCACAGTTCAGTCAACAAAGCATCTGGCTCGTGTTCATGTACTAGACTTGTAATTCTGGTTTATATGTGCAGTTATAGTATTTCTGATTTTTCAATTAGTTCATTGTAAATGGTGTTTAAAATGTCTTGTCGTATTGAGGAAGAACCGTGCCAGATACATATACGTTGAATCACACTACCACATACAGAACAGTTACACTTGTGCTTTGTTGTTTCGTAGCTTTTATAGTTGCAGGGGACTTAATTAATCAACTGTGTTAACGGAAATTTCCCTTCATTATTTATTGTTATTTGACGCAGTCAGATTGCGTACTAATACAACTCAGGGCCAACCGGTTACCAGACTTCGTAACAGGACACACAGCTACTAAAATTATTGCATAATAATTAAGCCCCCATGCAGTGTTCAGGCCATATGCGGCAGCATGACGTAACGAAGGTGTACGCTGACCAATCAGAGGGCTACATGAGGCCACCACAACAACGGCTACGACAGCTGCTCCTGATGAAGACGATTCAGGGTATCGTCGAGAGCTTGAGGTTTTATTCAGATCTGACTGGGTAAGAATACCTCAGAAACGTATCCTGTCGAAATACTGCACTGCATCGTGGCTTGTTAAGGTGTCTAATTTACTTGTTTCTGTCCTACTTGTCCCTACTGTTCCCGGACTATAGCTAACAGCGTGTAAAGCATTTTTACCGCTCTCCTGAGGTCACGACCGCGGATTTAATGGGACACAAATTGCAGCTCCGCCCGGACGTGGCCCCTCATTCGGGTCGCGGAACGCGTACGGACGTACTTTGTGACAGTTGAACTAACTCCGAGAAAGGCTGCGCGCCGTGCAGCGCCGGCTAATCAGGAATAATGAAATTCTTTTCAGCGCGTCGGCCATTCTGCGCATCAAGCGGGACGTGCGCTTCGCCTCGCCTCGCGTCGCGTCGAGTCGCCATTCAGCGGTTAAACACGCGTGTCGCACGCGCCCTCGCTATTCACCAGGAGGCGCCGCGGCGGCGAGCGCTGCCGGGAGCGCAAATGCTGAGATATTATGTTTGTGATGCGGCTCTAGCCATTCGTGTTTATCGTGACGTACCGGGTAAAGCACAGAGAGGTTACTTTTTTGCTCTTCTTCTGTCCCCTCTCCCGCCCCCCTCTCCTTCTATCCCAGTCACGCCGGGAAAACGTTGCGGAATATTCGTTTTGTTCCACAGAGTGTTCTGGCAATTCATTCGCACCGTATGCGTCAACCGGAAGAAAAGGTAGTCGATAAAAGCCTTTCTGACGTTGTACAATCGTCTCCTAACGTCACAGTAACACATGAAAGCGGGTCGTTAATTTCCGATTCTCTTCTATAAAATAGTCAAGCGTCCATATTTTGTAGCGAGGAAGGATGGAAGTGTATTATCTGCACTGTAAATCCGTTTCCTGAGATGAAAGGCTTTCACTCGGTGTATATTCAAACTTTACGAGATTTGAAAACCAATTAAATGTCTCTTAGCCATTTGTAGGTCCCTCGAGTAAATAAAATAAACGATTTCCAAAAAAAACTGAACTGATTTGAAGCAGTGAACACAGCACGATGGTTATATTTTGCTCCCAACTACAAGTCATGGGGCCCTTCACGATAAAGCACTGTGTTCTTGTTATGACAGCCAGTAACACAATATTTTCGAAGGATGACACAATTTACGAACTGCGTTAATGATTTTGCCGATATAATAACAAAGAAAGATAGAGAACTACTGAATATTTTTAGAATAGAGATTCAGATTTGGGTACTAAACCATCATTTTATTGTAGGAACTCTTTACTGATTTCGAGTTAACTTCCGAAAGAATTGTAGGCTACGAGTTGAAATTCTCTCTCCATTAAACGGAAGTTGGATTAATATGAGCGAATAATATCTAGTTGCTGGAATAGAAACTTTTGGGCGAGAGCAGTCGCTTCCCCAATACTTGAACACAAATATCTCCACACACACCCAGGTATACATTTAATTTCTAGTAGAATTCTCAGGTCTATAAAAGAAAATGATTAGACCGTTACAGTTTATAATCATGCTCTGTCTGCCTCTCGATGTCGAAGTCAGCACGTGGAATAAAATTTCTGTGGCTATGCAGAACTCCGACGACCGTCCGATTCTGAAAATTCTTAAAGTAGTTAGAGGCACAGTCGTACGCCATGGGAAAGCCGTCTTGGGTGCTATGACGTACTCACTTCTGCAGCTTGCGAATCAGTATGCAAGTTGTATGTTAATTTCAATGAAAGTCCAAAAATTAACCTCTCAAAGTAGGAGCATATACGTCCGTGGTGCAAGCTTTACTGATTTCCCAGGATACAAAGTTCCCTACGGGTACGACACACCAAGTTATGTTCCGAGCCACAGACAAGCGCGAAGTTAGAATAATGAAGAATTAAACGTAGCTTTTCCATTCACGAAATTATATTTTTCCGTGAATGATCTACATAGCTACATTTCAGGATACGTCATCCTCTTTTTTGTGAGATCATAATTAATCAAATTACATTCTGTACTCAGAAAGGCAGCTTACAACAATTCCGCTAATTACAGTCCCACTGCGATCCAACTCTCCGCAATCCTAACTCAGAGGTAGGTACGCTGTACACGTAATATTCCACATTATAATCACAGAGTTTTTATATCACTAGTCAGAGATAATCTTTCTCTCGAAGTCGTAATGAGTCTTTGGGCTATATAAATCACCTGCTCGGTTACACGTATATCTTTACGCTACAAGAGAAAAAGTAACAGAAGAAATGTGATACTACACGAAAATTTTGCTTCAGTGCGTGGAAAAATAGAGACAGAAAATAGAAAAATTCGACCTTGAGTATCTAACTGACACACGAATTCAAACCATGCGTCCACTTAGAGTTGAATTTTTGAACTAAATGACTTAGAAATAAATAATGCCAAAGTTATA
Organism: Schistocerca gregaria; assembly: GCF_023897955.1. Classification (NCBI taxonomy): domain Eukaryota; kingdom Metazoa; phylum Arthropoda; class Insecta; order Orthoptera; family Acrididae; genus Schistocerca; species Schistocerca gregaria. The sequence continues at coordinate 685,744,557 of NC_064923.1, forward strand.
AGAAAGAAAATATTGTTTTGGAGAAGAACATTTCAGTGATTGTTGAGAAATTTGTTAAATATATGAAGAACGACAGTGACAGCCGAAATCAGCAATATCTTTTTGAAATTATAAGTGATTGAGTCAAAAAATAAACCATATTTGAAAAGATTTTCAACAGTTTTTTCTCATTTTCCTGTGAGATTTTGGCCACAGAGATCAAGAGCGACAAGAACCCATTTCAACGATAGCAACCCATTTCGTGTTACATTTTTGCTAGTGACATTGTAGCTCAGAGACAATCTACGTATCACACTGCTGCAATATGTTCACAGAATGTATATACATGTTTAGAGAATACAGAAAAATGTGTTGAAGACAGCGAGGAAAACCTCGTATTTATTACAAAACTTATTTCTGGGCAGCTCCACATAATGACGGGAAGCATTGCTTACAATACTTTGCCACTTGTAACCATGCTTACTCCATACTTATTTGGAAGGGGGAGATGGTTCTGAAAATTGAGTTATATGTCAGCAAGCTACAACCAACTTTACGTGTTAGAGAGTCATTCGAAATGTCATTTCTAAAATGATACTGAAATTTCACAGGAAATAGAGAAAAAATGTGGAAAAAGGTGTTAGTGTGGCAACAAAGTTTTTGAGGTCGCTTGAGGATTATACATCAACGTGGCAAAAAAAAGTGAAGGACCCACAAAGAAAGAAAGAACATAAATGAAACTTGATGGGGTGAGAGGGTAACTGATGTTTTCTCAGTGATTACAAAATCGAGTGAAATTAACAAAAAAATTGCAGTATGAGTTTAGTTATGAGTGTGATGCTGCTATCTCTTAAGTCTGGATGCATGCACTGATTCGGATGGGAAGGGTGTCATAAAGCCGTTGTATCGTCTCCTCTGGCAAGGTGGTTCTTAACTACTGTAACTTATTCTTAATATCCGAAGTTAACGCCTGAGCTGGTACCAAACATCTACTGGAATCCTGTGAGGATCTTGCTGGGCACTGGAGCACCTCAAAATCGCGCAGAATGTTCATCGAGTCACGTACCATTTGTGAACGAGCATTGTGATGTTGAAAACTAGCTCGAAGAGACAGTCGCACGAGAGGCAACACATGACGATACGTCATTGACATACCGTCGTGCCATCCGACAATGAGTGAACACCACATAATATTCTTACTGCTCGCTTTGGAACAGTCATTTCTATATTACTAAGTGATGTGTCACGCCAGAAAAGTATTCTATTAGACTGTATTGAGTGCAAATGTGCACAATATGTCAGGTGGTTGATTCACTTGTTTCAAGACTAGCAGTTACAGGAAGAGCAACAGTAGCTGAAATGAGTTGTTCGAAGATCTCAGTAATTTGCTTGTTGCAGTTCAAGTTCCCATCAATGTACCTACAAAATTTGGAGCATTTTACCCTGTTTACTGATTCCTTTTCATGTGCTTCATTACTAGTTGGTATGATCCTGTCTGTGCTGCAGAACTCAATGTACTGTGCTTCTTGAACATTAATTCCTCAAGATTAATTCCTTGAAAAAAACACCATTAACAATCTTTTCTATTGTTTTATCCATAATGTAATTTATTATAACAGTAGTATCGTCTGGAAAAAGTACCAATTATGCCTGATGAATATCAAATGTAAGTTCATTCATACACATAAGAAATAAGAAAAGAACCAAAATTGAACACTGTGCGACTTCCTTCGTGATTTTTACCCTCTCACAAAATTTTTCTCGTCTTCTAAGATACATTACTGAAGTCTGTTGTGGGTAAAACCATGGAGTAAGAAAATTTAACTTCTTCTAAGAGGGTAACATTGTGTATACAATCAAGCGCCTTGGAAAGACCACAAAAAACCAGCTGGCGATATTTTACTATTTAATGATTGTAATGTTTCATGAGTGAATGCTTGGAAAGCATTCTCCACAAATTAATAATACTTACTCTGGAATTCAGACTTCAGTGTGTCAAGTACGAGTAAATTGTTTCTACTTAAGTGTTAGACAACTCTTGAGTACAGTACTTTTTCGAATACCTTGGTGAAAGACCTCAGCTACGAAATTGAACGATAATTATTTCAATCTTTCTTGTCACCTTTCTCTAAAAATTGTGTACTTTAATCTGTCTGGAAAAATTCTCTAGGTTAGTGATACATTACACGTATACTTAAGGACATTACTTACCAGAATTCTATTTGAAATTCCATCAGTACCATATGAGCTTTTCCTTCCTAAAGCTTTTGTAATCCTGTTAATTTCAGGGAAGCATATTGGAGATACTTCTAGTTGGAATGACAATTTCTAATACTTTCACTTAATCCTATGTTTGCTGGTACATTGACTGTCAAACAGACTTGCTTCTTACGAATTTTCAGTGACAACATTGTCGCATAGTTTAATTGTTGTTGTATCCCGTATACAGGCTGGTTGTCCTGCCTTGCATTCCACAATATCTCATATAGTTTTAATTTAATAGTCAGTTACATTAATTTCTGTGAGGGTGTGCATATTTATGGGCATTTTAATAACTTTCCTTAAAACATTTCGGATTTTTTTGTACAAAACAAGTAACTCAAATCTTGACTTATTCGAGGCTCTATATAAATTTCCTTGCATCTCTTACATTAAATTTTAATCCCTTTAATTATCCCTAACTTATTTGTAATTTTTTAATGGAATTTATGGTTAACTTTTCAGGACAGCTACTTTAAAATACTGACACAAATTTACTAAGGAATAAATTGAATTGGGCATTAGCATCTTTTCTATATATACTTCATTCCACATCACTTCTTTTAACTTTTCTTGAAACATTGTATCTTGTTCTCATTACTAAAGCTCACATCCCAGAGAGCTGTAAGGTGCTACATTATTTCAAAAAACTATGGATCATGATCAGGTAGTCCATTAACGATTAGGTACAAGTTATTGTTTAAGCCTGAGCATTTTATACAAAACTGTTACCAGAGAGGGTTCTGATGTCTTGCTGCATGAGAATTGGAAATTTAGCTACTGAAATCAGATTGATTCCAGTTCATTTTCCTGTCGGAATCTTTTAAGAAATCTCCACAAACAATTAACTATCTTTCTTGTCTGACAGGTTGCTCAATAATGCATCTAGATTTATCATAAGTAACTGAAACTTTTTAGTGGGGACTATGACTGTTCCAATTACAAGAGACGTATTCCGCACTCAAGCACATGCTTTTATGTTCCAGTCCACACACACACACACACACACACACACACACACACACACACACACACACAAATTGCGACACGGGGTAGCTGTGCTGTCTGAGTCGCCTTACCTTGGTTCGCACAGCTTCCCCCGTCAGAGGTTTGAGTGCACCCTCGGGCGTGGGTGTGTGTGTGTGTGTGTTGTCCTTAGTGTGAGTTAAGAGTAAGTATTGTGTAAGCCTAGGGACCGATGACCTTAACAGTTTGGTTCCATCCAACAAATTTTCATAAAAATCCTTGTTACAATATTCTTTACTTTGTTTACATGTGTTGCAACTCATCCTTTTTCCAAATCCACTCTCCATGAAAAGATGCCAGTGTTTAGTCCCTGATGTTTAACTTCTTTATCCCTGTGGTTGTATAGTATTTAGGAAGGCGCAGAATATCTATGTCTTTTCCTCTTCATGTTATTCTAATTTAAAGTGTGGCCGCTCCTGCCGGCACAACTAAGTCAATAATACACACTTTCTAATAACAATTTCTGTTATATTTTGCTAAAATACAGGAAAAAACTTAATTAATTAGCAGACAGCACCACAATGGCGGCCTACCTCTGGACGAAACAAAGACAAGAGAGAGAGAGTTCAATCGAAGCATTGTATCTGATCTTCATGGCCTATGTTACACAGAGATTATACAAAAAGAGGTTCGTTGTTAATTACATCGAAATTTATAATAATAATTTACATTCTTTACTCTTTGTTATACGTCGCACAGACGTACTCAGTCTTTAGATAATTTATGGTTCATATGTCTCATAGCAAAAACTTCTTTTCTCTTCCTCCAAATGTCCATTTATGTGACCTACCGTCATAACTTGAGGCGTGGCATCTTAGGCATCTTATATCGCTCCTGTCTAGAGCCTGTGTATCGGGAGAATGACTCATACGTGCACATGGACAGATGGTCTAAAGCGGGTTCGGTTGAGTACGTAGTTCTAATTTACATTTGCTAGACGACAGTAACGAACAGGTCTAAACAGAAAGAAATATAATGCAGTTAAGAATTTTGACCAACAGAGTACAGTAGTGCACAAGACATTCAAGAAACATGTCAAGGGAACGTTCTTGTGAATTGTTCGGTTAATTTCTTGAAGGCTTTTTTGTTTATTTATGTTTGTAAAGTTTTGTATATGATTTTAGTAGTGCGAATGATTCGTGAATGAGGTCTAAAGTAAATATGTAGATCATTGTCCAACGGATGAACGCTGTACGAACCAGTGTGAGAAAGTTTTAAGACAGTGTGAATGCAGACGACGGGGAATATTGTATCCTAAAGTGTTAAGTAAGTTTATGGTAAAAGGAAAGCTAATGCGAGTGAAAAGCAAAGTAGTTAATAACGTAAAGCATGAACAAATTATCAGAGTGTTAAATATTTATTTCGGGAAAAAGTACAATTCTAAAGTGTGTTACTTGTTGATTGGTTAGTCATGAAAAACGCGGACTAACACTGGAGAATAATGTTTTTCTATTGGCCTTGCAGAAAACTGACCAATCAGAACGGAGTATTCTTCGCTTGTCTTTTCTCTTCGAGGTATAGAATGCTTACAGCAGTCTAAAGGGATCGGAACCCAGCCTTTCAATTGTACGGTCGTGTGTAGTATGAGCTCCAAAGGAAGTTATAATTTGCCGCTTTTAGTTGTGCTACATGTTTCAAAAGGGTTTTAAAGTGAAGGCATATTTATTAAGGTCTGTCTTTTAGAAAGTACGGTTTTTTAAGTAATTTTATGTATGAGAAAACAAAGTAATTCCGCGTGGAATATTGAGCAGATCGGTGACTAACAACTTGAGTGCTTCAGATACCGATAAACGTAACAGTATGGCGAGCATTTCCATTTAAGAACAATCCGTGCTTAGTACCTGTCAAGATTTCGGGAAATACGTTACCATAATGTTGCTAACGTGAATGAAAGGGTTTGTGCATGACTGTGTTAAGATTAGCACGGGCTTGGCAGTGAACGTGTACAACTCAAGGTTCAGAATATACTGAAGTTTTGCCAGTATATCCGCCTTTCATTCAAAATTAAGACCTTTACCTGATTCTTTGAATAGTTTCGTTGTATGCAGCCTGGTACGAGTCGCCGTTCGATAGGTTTTTGCTCGGCTTTCCTACCGGCGATCTGCTACAGCGAGTTCACAGGTAGGTGCAGGTGATGAAAGAACGTAACCGCGCCGCCGCAATGTGCTTCATTAGTTGTTCGCGTGTCCATGCCTGTGGTGCAGTACTGAATATAGTGTTTTTTCTCAATATTGCGGGAGAGCCTCTTTTAAGAGAACCACTTAATAATTCCTAGCAAACACATTCTGTTCTGTTGTTTTATCCCTAATGGACTTTATCATAACACCACGTCTGCAAAAAGTACAATCTGTGCTTGACGAGTGTCAAACGGAAGGCCATTCACTTACATAAGAAGTAGGAGTGGGTCCATACGTAAACACTGTGGTACATCCTTCGTGATTTTTTCCCCCACTCACTAAATTTTTCTCCTTTTTAAACATATATTATTCAAGTCAGTTGTGGATAAAAACAGAAGTTTGACAAAATTTAAATTTCTCTATGAGAGTAACATCGTTCATAGTATCAAGCGACTTGGAAAGACCACAGAAACCATCAGCTGGTGATACTCCGTTGGCAAAAAAAGTGTTTCAGCTTTATATAGACTTGAACCGATATTAATTACTGTTATTGTGCGCTTGTAGTCTCTGTAGAATGGTTATAAAATATCTTCTCGAAAGATTACTTGACGATGCCTAATGTTGTCGGCTCACCGTATACTAATCTTCTTTTAGTTAATTTGGTGCCTCTTCGGTTTGTAAATTTATTGCTCAAATTTTCAAAGTACGATGCAGATCCAGTTCTACTATCTAAAGAAATAAGATCGGGAATCGTTCAAACCACTTTTTGTTAAAGCTTAAGTTCGAACATGCTCATTTGAAACACAACAGCCCCTTAGCGAAGATCGATAGCTGACACATGCTTTTTTACTGTAAGTCTCTAAATTATTTCCGTATAAATATTTCATGAAGCTGTGATGTGACACATCTATTAAGATGGCGGCGGGACAGGTTAGCCTCTCACTATCCTTTAAACAATCAGTCCACCTACGTGGATAGGTTTCGGGTTGACTGTCTCATCACTCTGCGATGGTAGCTACTGCGTATTTAATATCTCAACATCATTTATGCAATGTTACGGACTGTCTCTGTGTTACAGGTTCACGCCCAAAAGCAGTCAGAAGATATTTAGTCAGACCTGATATTTCGAACGTCCTAAACAGTCACGGACGCACGACTGCTTGCGAGTTAATACGTTCAGTCGTTCAGTAGGCTTCTTGTAAAACAGTTCTCCCCATAATATATTTTAATCTGTACGAAACACGCGGAGTTTATGTACGATATGAAATGTTCACACTCGAATATCTCCTAAAATAACTCACTCACGAAGATACTCATTACTTTAGTCTCTTTTCGTCAACGTTAAGAGAACCGATCAAACGCGTGAATTTCTTCATTTTGGCATGATCTGCGCCATTTAACATAGGTATTTACCAGAAAACGGCTCCTAAACGACTCTTATCGACTCATAGATCTGAGGCACAAAGCCCTACTGAAGGCGCGGGAAATGCTGAAGTCCTATTGGGTAGAGCATTAAACAGCCAATCAGAGCACCTCGAGCATTTCTACGTTCGCGATATTTCTAATGCTAGCCAACCAGTTACCACAAGTAATACAGACTAGAAATCTCGTAATTCCAGAACTAAATAACATTTAATGAAAACAAACCGCAATTCCTTTCCACAAAATAAATTACTAATAAATTTAATACTCAACGCCCCTTCTGGCTGCATTTTACAAAATCAATCACACCCGGACATACACTATGTGATCGAAAGTATCCGGACACTCCCAAAAACATATGTTTTTCATATTAGGTGCATTGTGCTGCCAGCAACTGCCAGGTACTCCGTATTAGCAACCTCAGTAGTCATTAGCCATCGCGAGAGAGCGGAATGGGGCGCTCCGCAGAACTCACTGACTTCATACTTGGTCAGGTGATTGGGTGTCGCCGGCCAGAGTGGCCGAGCAGTTCTAGGCGCTTCAGTCTCGAACCGCGCGAACGCTACGGTCGCAGGTTCGAATCCTGCCTCGGGCATGGATGTGTGTGATGTACTTAGGTTAGTTAGGTTTAAGTAGTTCTAAGTTCTAAGGGACTGATGACCTCAGAAGTTAAGTCCCATAGTGCTCAGAGCCATTTGATCCATTTTGATTGGGTGTTACTTCTGTCATACGTCTGTATGCGAGATTTCCATACTCCTAAACATCCCTATGTCCACTGTTTCCGATATGATAGTTATGTGGAAACGTGAAAGGACACGTAGAGCACAAAAGCGTACAGGCCGACCTCGTCTGTTGACCGACAGAGACCGCCGACAGATGAAGAGGGTCGTAATGTGTAATAGGCAGACTTCTATCCAGATCATCACACAGGAATTCCAGACTGCAGCAGGATCCACTGCAAGTACTATGACGGTTAGGCGGGAGGTGAGAAAACTTGAATTTCATGGTCGTGCGTCTGTTCATAAGCCACACATCACGCCGGTAAATGCCAAACGACGCCTCGCTTGGTGTAAGGAGCGTAAACATTGGACGATTGAATAGTGGAAAAACGTTGCGTGGAGTGACGAATCACAATACACAATGTGGCCATCCGGTGGCAGGGTGTGGGTAAGGCGAATGACCGGTGAACGTCATCTGCCATCGTGTGTAGTGCCAACAGTAAAATTCGAAAGAGAGGTGTTATGGTGTGGTCGTGTTCTTCATGGAGAGGGCTTGCATGCTTTGTTGTTTTGCGTGGCACTATGACAGCACAGGATGTTTTAAGCACCTTCTTGCTTCCCACTGTTGAAAAGGTATTCGGGGAAGGCGGTTGCATTGTAAGTAGGCTGTTTAGGTTTTGTTATTGGTAACGCCGCCGCCACGTAGCGCTCTGTATAAAAATCACTGGCTGTGCCGTGTGCAGTCTGTGGCTGGTTTGCATTGTTGTCTGCCATTGTAGTGTTGGGCAGCGGCAGGTGGATGCTAACAGCGCGTAGCGTTGCGCAGTTGGAGGTGAGCCGCCAGCAGTGGTAGATGTGGGGAGAGAGATGGCGGAGTTTTGAAATTTGTAAGAATGGATGTCATGAACTGATATATATATATATATATATATATATATATATATATATATATATATATATATATATAATGACTATTAAGGTAAATACATTGTTTGTTCTGTATTAATATCTTTCATTTGCTAACTATGCCTGATCAGTAGTTAGTGCCTTCAGTAGTTTGAATCTTTTATTTAGCTAGCAGTAGTGGCGCTCGCTGTATTCCAGTAGTTCGAGTAACGAAGATTTTTGTGAGGTAAGTGACTTGTGAAAAGTATAGGTTAATGTTAGTCAGGGCCATTCTTTCGTAGGGATTTTTGGAAGTCAGATTGCGTTGCGCTAAAAATATTGTGTGTCAGTTTAAGCACAGTCGTGTATAAATTTTACAAAGGGGACGTTTCAGCATCTTTCAACAGATCGAGTGTCTGTTCATAATGTAAGACCTGTGGCGGAGTGGTTACGCGCCAATAACATCCTTGCAAGGGACTGGCCTGTGCAGGGTCCTGACCTGAATCCCACAGAACACATTTGGCATGTTTTGGAACTCTGACTTCATCCCAGGCCTCATCGACCAACATCGATACCTCTCCTCAGTGCAGCACTACGTGAAGAATTAGCTGCCATTCCCCAAGAAACCTTCCAGCACCTGATTGAATATATGCCTACGAGAGTGGTAGCGGTCTTCAGGGCTAACGGTGGGCCAACATCATACTGAATGCCAGCATTGCCGCTGGAGGGCGCCACGAACTTGTAAGCCATTTTCAGCTAGGTGTCCAGATACTTTTGACCACATAGTGTACGTCTCACGCACACTTTACATAGTTTTAATAAAATACCACATCCTCGCTATAAGTATGTCCTCCACTCTCTCTGTCTCTCCAAAATACTCAATCAACCAGAACACGGTGAAATAAAAATTATCCGAACTACTTTTAATAATGTCAGAAGTCGGTGGTAAGGAAACTAAAGAAAGTTACAGAAAAATAGATTGTATGAACCTATCCTCTTGGTTGTAGTTTCAATTGATACTATGGACGAATTAAGTGCGTCTACAGTATCGCCACTGTCATCTCCGAAAGAATTCAAATTATTCATTTTGAAATTTTAACCATAGAATTTGGTATAATAAGTACGAAAAAGGTCGACAGATATTTAACAGTATTTCTTCGGATTGATATGCGTAACGTACTGCGCATAGCGTTACCCACATACACGGCTGGCTCGGTCCAGTAGCCAGCGTCAATCTGCCAGCGTGAGAACCAAAACCTGTTCTGCGCCTGGCTCCACGGCAAATTACGCTTCCAATCCAAGATGACGACTCATAATAATTTGCTACGTCACCAGAGAGGCTGTACTTCATCGCTATTCTTTACATCCGCGTAACTGTTTCGTGAATTAATTCTTCAAATTAAATAGCTTTAAAGCTCGTATTGCGATTGAAACCAACACCTTTCCTGTAGCTGGCATCTTTTAAATAAACTCCATTTAAGCTCGTCCATTTTAAATCGAATTAAATAGACTGGATACTATTTTTCCATATTAGTGCGCTCCGTGGCTTGGGTACTACACTACCCAATAGACGCACGCTGCACAACATTTCTAGGACCACCTTTTGTTATGCACAACGTGGTAACGTTACAGCTGACATACAATATTCAACACTTTTCGTTCAAGTTTTGTGAACAAAACAATCCCTCTTGATAACGCAGTACAGCAGATATTCCAGACGCTGACCTCAAGGCTTACACATTTTGTGATCCGCACTGCCGCTCGCCGCGTCAGTGACCATCGCTGGAACACCTTGTCAGGAACTTACTCGTTGGACTTGAAACAAACAGAAGGAAACAAAAAGTTTTTAAATACAATTATTCAGAACACAACATGCTAACTAACATTTAATATTCCTGGCCTAGCTGACGTCGCTCAAGCGGGAAAGTAAAGCAGTGCTTCATATCAAAATCAAGATCACTACAAGACGAATGACGCTATTTTTCAACTTGTCTTTGTAAATAACGGTCTGTACGTTATGCCAACCATTCATTTCCTCGATAAGAGACTAGTCAGGGAGAATCAGTGCGCAAGGAAATGGGGTACGAATGTGCTACGGAATGAAGAGACACGGTTGAAGTTCTTGAGGCTAAAGCTCAGTAGTCATTTCAGCCGACATCCCACACCAGTTGGAAAGAAAAAGTTAGGTACAAAGAAGGTATCCGCGAAGAAGCCATGGGTAAGAGAAGAAAGTAGAGAGATAAGGAGGAGATGGGCAGAGGGAAGACGAGCAGATGGACAGAAAGAGGGTGGAAGAGAGAGGGTCACGAAGAGATAGAGGGTGACGGGGAAGCAGACGTGATGGGCCCAGAGAGGGGGCGCAGGCGGTGAAATAAGAGAGATGAAGGAGGAGATGGACACAGAGAATAGGAAGGAGGGAATACTTTAACAGAATGTTGGAATAAATATACACGCAGGCCGGCTGGTCACTCAGCTACTTTCCAAACAAAAAGTCGTCTGTGAAACTGAACGATTTGCCCATAAGGAGGTTTTTGAGCTTACTTTAAAATTTTGCTCTGTGCTAAATGTCAGGCACTCAATATAGTTCAGTAAGCGATCAATAATTCTGGCAGCAGCATTATTCACCCTTATATCGATTTTCTTCTAGTATTTGAATTATGGATGACATTATTCCTTTTGAACTCTATGGCATCATATGTAATAAAATTTATTGGAGAGAATAATTATGAACTGTGTTACTGAGGTTAAAATACCTAGGTTCTTAAACAAATGTGTACGTGATGATCGAGCATGAGCACCATATTATTGGAACTACATTAACTTACCCAGCGTAATGGTTAATGATTCACATGATCATCACTGGATGATCCGGCTGCAAAGACTTACTTTCTTGTAGACTAGTTAGCTCAGAATATAATTCTATAAGGCATTATCGAGTGAAAATGAGCAAGTTATGTTACTCCATTGATTCGATTCCCTCTGAGGATTAGCAATAAACCAAGGTTGAAAAGTGTCTGAACTGGTAATCAACAGGGGATCCTAATGCAAAGAGTCAAATATTTTTCTGTGTAATTAATATTTATGGCGCTTTTATCTACCGAAATACCGAATCAACTTTTATTAATGGATACTATGAGCTCTAGAGAAAGACCAATATCTGCACAAATGTACTGGGAAAATATTCCATAAATATGCTGGAAAGGTGTCCAAGACAATTAGTGCGAACAAATTCTGGTTCATTGTGTTACGTTTACAGCACTTTCATCGTTTTTAGCTTTTATGTCTGTTTTCGGGAATCGTTTCACTGAACAGCTTCAACATGTGTTGCTACCACACTGCTCTTCCGTTAAAAATGTACACTGGCCCATTAACGAATGATATACATGCTTCATTTCCACGATACCGAAAAATAAATGACTCTAGCAACACCGTTACAGGAAAATATTCTCTACTGTGTTGGTATCATTAAAAAATGGTTCAAATGGCTCTGATCACTATGTGACTCAACTGCTGTGATCATTAGTACCCTAGAACTTAGAACTAGTTAAACCTAACTAACCTAAGGACATCACACACATCCATGCCCGAGGCAGGATTCGAAACTGCGACAATAGCAGTCGCACGGTTCCGGACTGCGCGCCTAAAACCGCGAGACCACCGCGGCCGGCTGGTATCATTACATTTCTCGTATTATTTAATAGTCAGTGGTACCGTACATACTATTTTGACCTATGATTTGTGACACCGTATTTTCCATTTCTTGAAGAACCGAGTTTTTCTGAACAGTAAGCACATTAAACCGAAGAAAAGGGATCCTAACTTGTATTTCGAACAGTCCGATGGATATACTAAGATGAATTTTATGACAGTATACACGCACGTGCACTAAGGCACATAGAAATTCCCCTTTACAACAAATATATTGCCTGATTCCACGTTCCCTTCAGTGAACTGTAGTCATTTGGATGTTAATAAAATGAAGTGAAGAGACTAACACTTCCCTCTACATCTTTCCTGTCTTTGGATATCAAGTCAGAAAACGTCTTTTCAGAATTCGATAGCATGGCATATAATATAACACTAGATTTTAGCAGTGGGGATATAGCCTGAAATATTAAATTCCTACTGACGTCGTTGTTCGTTCTTGATTCCAATTTGCCAACCAATGAGAGAGAGCTGACTATAGCCTACACGGTACTCCTGTTGTCACAACATTATCAGTAAATCACTTGACTGCGGTCACTTATAACGTAATCTGACCCCTGATTATTTAGGTCAGTTATGTCTGAAGTTAAAAATATGTCAGTAGAGAATCATCCCCGAAATAGTCATCGGTCTCATGCCTTTCTGCAACAGCTTGACGCAGTTTTAACGATTCGCCTACAAGGAGGGCGTAGAGAATGTTGACATGACCAGCTTGAATGTGACTGTAGACGATTAAAAATTTAATGTCACTGCGTTATCGTAGCGCGCACGATGATTTCTGTTATACTGCGTGTTCTTTTGTGTCGGAGATTTCAACTCAATAGCCGGCCGGTGTGGCCGTGCGGTTCTAGGCGCTTCAGTGGGGAACCGCGTGACCGCTACGGTCGCAGGTTCGAATTCTGCCTCGGGCATGGATGTGTGTGATCTCCTTAGGTTAGGTTTAAGTAGTTCTAAGTTCTAGGGGACTGATGACCTCAGATGTTGAGTCCTATAGTGCTCAGATCCATTCGACTCAATAATGAAACGAGGCATCTAATGTGAAGTATAGATTCTGACGTTTTAACATTGTAACAGGTGACTTTGGTTTTAAACACGAACTAATTAAAGTATACAGTCACAATGTCAATTTATTCTGTGGTAAACAGTTTCGATTATTTAACCAGAATCTGCCCTGAAAGAAACAGAAATCTAAATACTCTAAGAATATGAAACAATGGTACGGCTGTAAGACCATTTCGCTCTCTTTGTTGTTGCTCGCGTAACAACTGATATATTGATAAATGGATGAGATAAAATATGTTGCTACGAAGAGAGCTCTGAAATACCTTTTATGGATGCTGTGCTGTGACTTTCTTCGGATCATTAGTTTTCAACAAACCAAAATGTATTATGTTCTTATCATTCTGGATCTGGCTTTCTATAAAAGGAACATTGTTTCGTTACTGTAACCCTCTATAAAGTTCAACATATCTTTCTTACTTTACAGTTATTGAAAAGGCTACTGAAAATTATTTCGTTATCCATTCTGATGTTACAGTACGCAATGTTTGTTCGACATCAAAATTTTGCAGTGGATTTTTGTTAACATTAAATGACCAATAAGTATCACTACTAACACGAGAACATGAGACTATCATCAGAGAAAAAATGTTTTTACTATGATCTTTGCCAGACCAGAACTGCGCACAGCAAGATTTCTTTTATGTCGCGACACAGATATCTTAAAAAAAATCGATACACATATCTATACAAGTATAAAACATGACACATAATGGTTTCTCTTTATTACATTAAGTTCATACAATCATTGTCGATGCAGAAATAAAATTACAATCATCGAGTTCAATTATTTTTTTCCTTTTTTTTACCACATTTGTGTTTTGCGAGTACTTTGTCTCCTAATATGAGGGTGCAGCCAACATTTGTCGAAGAAAAATTAGTTAGGCAGGTGTTCATCGCTTTCCAGGAATAGCTCTTAACTGAGCCTTTCAGTGAAGTGGCGGGCGTTTTATGGCAATGGTTTTGGTCTATCATGTGTAATTCAGCCGTCAAAAAGGCTCAAACATTTAAATTACGTATTTTAGTGGGCGTTTTCACGATTAAAGAATTTATTTAAAATATATACATGTCAACAGATCCTGTGTTATCGATGTTTGGTTATTTATAACATAAATCTAGAGCACTGAGAGAAGTTTCGTCATTAGTAGCCATACACCTCAAACACATGTAGCTCTGATACAGACACTATGAATAAGCGTATCTAAATCGATACTGTAAAGCAACTGTAGTATTTGGCCATTCTGGCGTAAGCAGCTGCCATAGAAATGAGGTACAGTGACTTTCAGTTTAGGTCTACACTGTTAGTCAACATTAAACCTTTGGATAAATGTACGTTCAAACTCGCGTAAATTCTTGCCTTATTGATGAAGGGTAGCGACAGACGTCGAAAACAGAGTCTGACGACGATAACGCACCTAGATCGGTGAGGTACCTCGTGGAAAACAAGGTGTACCTGTCTAGGTACTAATTTACCTTCAGCCGATGTTGTCATCACTCTGAATGTAGACTCTGCCATATCTGCGTTGTGATATAGTTTGGTTGTAACACCACTGTTTTGATGTATTTAGCGTACTTCTGCTTCTTTTTGATCTGTTGATCGTTAAAGGACCAAAACAATTTTTGACTTTTAATTGCAGTCTAAAGTCATTTTCTAACTTGTGTAGCTGATCTATAAGTCAAATAAAAATGCAGTCCTTCAGCATTCCCTGGCTACGTTCTTGAGTTATTGAATGCATTATTAGATATCATCGCCTTTCTTGCATTATATGTCTTTAAGGTGGCCGATAGCTTTCATCAGCTTCTACGGGCGACAGGGGTAGCGACGATATTCGACTATTGACCGACAACTAAAATAAAGAAATTCCACAAAGAAGATTTAAGTAGCCTATTTGTATGTAAGTCGTGTTTGGCAGCACGACAGACTGCATTAATAACTCAGACAGCGCTGAGTGCCTCTGTAAGAGACTCTCTGTGGCTGGTGTGACTGGCAGTTAGAGGTGAATAATCAGCAGTGATGGAAGTTGGAGGTGAATAGCCAGCAGTGGTGGAGGCTGGATGTTAATAGTTGGCAATGATGGAGGTTAGATATCTGAAGTGTTAGCGCGAGCGGACTATCTGAACGTGTCCGTCATAGAGATTTAAAATTATTGACGATTATATAATTTTTTGGAACTGGATGTCACGGACAATTATATTACTTTTTGAACTGGATGTCACATTATTAAGGTAAAATTTGCTAAACACATTGTTCGCTGTGTAACAAAATCTTTCCTTTGCTAACCACATGCCTATTAGTAGTTAGAGCCTACAGTAGTTAGAATCTTTTATTTAGCTGGCTGCATTGGTGCTTGCTGTATTGCTGTAGTTCGTCTGATGAAGATTTTTTTGTAAGTGTCTTATGAAATGTATTGGTTATTGTTAGGGTTTCTTCCAATTCAGGGCCACTCTTTTGTGTTAATTATTTGTGCAGTCAGATTGCGTATCGTTGTATATTGTGGGTCATAAATGAATAGAATAACCTTGAGCTGTGTTTGTCAGGCAGAATTCTATAGGTCAGTGTTGTAATCATAGAGACTAGCAAAGAGCAAAAAGAGATAATACTTCAGTTTCACTCAGCAGTTTCAGAATTAAATAAAGAAGTTTCACCTTCCCGGTTATTTCAGTCCAACTAAGCAAAAATATTATTAAGACGTTTCAAGATTTGTACTGTTCTACAGGTCTACTTGACAAATTACGCGGTGACACTGGTCCAAGTTTTAGGATAGTTGTCTCAGATCATTACTGCTGGCAATCAGGATACACAAGGTACCGATTATGAACAATAATGTAACAGTAAATAGAGTAGATTACAAAGAGATTCAAAAATTAAAAAAAGAGTACAATGCAAGTAGGAAGTGATAAAGGCAATTTTGAGAACAACTCTTGACGCAGCAAAACTATACACTATGCTTCACGGATAGAGGAGTTCCCATATATTTATTAAACAGTTCGTGATATCGAGACGAAGTAACACTAAGATCGATTTAACAACTTGAAGTTTCTTGAAAATGGAACAATGTAGTTTTAATGGCGTTGGGTAGTTTTTAGAATGAGAAGTATGATGACACATGGGCTGTGAATGTTTAAGTTCACATATCGTCTCACGATAAGACCACTGCTCAACAACTGTGGCGTATTGTCGAGTGAGAGTACATGTTACAAGTTTCTTGAGTACACAGTTCTGCTGCGTTACGGAAAATAGGAGCATCACATTGTGGGAACTAAATGGCATGGCAACCGGAACCTACGCAACGACACCCCGTACTTCATACAATGTAGGCTTTCACTGCCAGCGTCTTCTTCAGTTAAAACTTCCGGGCTGAGAGGCCGTGGTCGATGTAAAAAATTGCTTCCTGACATTACGTCTCCAACCGTGGGAGACACCTCCCGAGGTAAAACGGTTAATGCCACTAAGGCTTGAGGAGCTCCCGCATTTATGGAGGGCGTAGAGGGCATCACCTTACATCACGTGATGCCGATTGAGTGATTAACAACGTGAAGTTTCTTGAAAATGGAACAATGTAGTTTTAACGGCGTTGGGTAGTTTTTAAAATGAGAAGTATGATGACACATGGGCGGTGCATGTGTACGTTCACACATCGTCTCACGATAAGGACGGCGTGTAAGTAGGCTGTTTAGGTTTAAGTAGGCTGTTAAGGTTTTTATATTGGTAACGCCACGTAGCGCTCTGTATGAAAACCACTGGCTGTGCTGTGTGCAGTCTGTGCCTGGTTGGCATTGTTGGAATATTCGATATTGTAGTGTTGGGCAGTTGGATGTGAGCCGCCAGCAGTGGTGGATGTGGGGAGTGAGATGGCGGAGTTTTGAGAGCGGATGATCTGGATGTGTGTCCATCAGAGAGAGTAAATTTGTAAGACTGTATATATGACTTTTGAACACTATTAAGGTAAATACATTGTTTGTACTCTATCAAAATCTTTCATTTGCTAACTATGCCTATCAGTAGTTAGTGCCTTCAGTAGTTAGAATCGTTTATTTAGCTGACAGTATTGGCGCTCTCTGTATTGCAGTAGTTCGAGTAACGAAGATTTTTGTGGGTTAAGTGATTCATGAAAGGTATAGGTTATTGTTAGTCAGGGGCATTCTTTTGTAGGGATTACTGAAAGACGGATTGCGTTGCGTTAAAAATATTGTGTCAGTTTAGTAAGTAAAGAGAGAAATGTCTGAGTACGTTCAGTTCTGCTCAGCTGTTTGAAAATCAAATAACGTAAGAGGTTTATCAACACAGTAATTCATTAACTTTTCAAAGGGGATGTTTCAGGCGTGATCGTTCTCGATTAAAAACAATCGATTGTCATTCTGTTTCGCAAAGTCGACATCCATATTTTATCTAACTTCAACCCTTAATTTTATCTATTAAAGTTATTATACTGGTTATAAATCTCTATTGCTTCTCTACACAAGCGTGTATGAGAATGCGATGTCCTTGCTAATACGACCAAGTCTTATTTCGTGGTTCCCATCTCGAAAAATATATTCTGCTAAGGCCGATTTTTCGACAGTTCCTTTGTATTCGGCTATACGATTGTTGACTCTTCTTTTCGTAGTTCGTGGATCCTACTACTCACAAAAAACTTCACGAGGATCCTACAACGAAAGTTTTGGGACTCACCGATCAAATGGTAAAACGGTCTTCTTTTTCTCCAGCTGATAGAAAACAACTCTGCAGAAAAGAAGCTCATGCAACCAGATTATAAGGCCAACCAAAGATTCATATGCCAAATGTGCCTCTGATACTGATTGTGAGTGCCATAGGATCTCCCACACATTAGGTTGCACGCTATCGCGCCTCTTTTCTGCAGCAACATAATGGTAGACCTGACAGCTACATTAAGAACTCTGTGCATTTTATTGAAAAACTGAACGAGACTAACGTCAGCTCAAGTTTTGTCAGCCTTGATGTACTGTCCCTCTTTATTATGGTTTCTGGTGAACAAATCGACGGCGTGGCTATGGGTAGTCCTCTCAGTCCAGCTGTTGCCAATTTATTTATGGAGTTCTCCGAACAGTGGGCGCTGCAGACGACCAGTGAAAGACTAAATGACTGGTGCCGCTTTGTGAACGATGTCTTTGTAGTATGGACTCACCCTGAAGGGAAGGTGGATGTCTTCTTGCTGCATTTCAATGGTACCGAAAGATAGAGAAAGAGAGCAATGGTCAATTTGATTTTCCGGAAGTAACCGCAATGAAAAGGGTGGTCGTGATTCTGGGCCGCGAGGACAGAGCCAATAATAATACAACCACGAAAAGAAGTCAACACCCGCATAGCCGAACACAAAAGGAACTGTCGTCTGGGGCATACCGAAAAATCGGCCATAGCAAAACATGTTTTTCGAGAAGGTAATCACGAAATATAATAAATAAAATCTCCTTCTCGCCCCACTCTTTGTCCATCTCCTCCTGCCCCCTCTCTCTCTGGCTGTCTCCTCCACCTTCCTACCCTCCTCTTTCCTTTCTCTTTCTATCTGCTCCACCCAGCCTCTCTCTGCCCACTTCTCCTCCTCTCTGTCCATCTACTCCTTCCGCCTCCCTGTGTGTCCGCCTCCACCCCTTCTGCCTCTCTCTCTCTCTCTCTCTCTCTCTCTCTGCACGGTATCATGCTCACCACAGTAGGAGACTGGAGTTTCATGTTCCCATAGTATTTCTTTCCCGATCGTAAATAATACGTCTATTAAATCTGGTTGAAATCGTTCCATGGGTTCAAGGTGAGCTTTTTACTCGTGGCTCTGTCTTCGCAAGCAAATGTCAAATAGGTTTCACGTATATTTAATACATTTCACACATGTTTGTAGTCATTTCACTTCTAACTCTAGCAATTTCATTTTCATTCGGCTGAATGTTTATGATTCATTTTCATTCGGCTGAATGTTTATGACGTATTTACTGAAATGTGTACTGTACAATGACAGAATTTTGCAGGTACATCAGCTGGTATATATGACTACCATCTGAGGCAAGTGTTGAGAATAGAGTTATTAATAGCGAAGTAATAAATTGAAATGTCAAGCATCATACGGCAGTTTTCATGTATCTCAGTGTTTATGACGTCATATCTCCTGAAATAGGGGTCGTGAAGTGACATATTTTTCTAGATACATTCAGCGGCATATTTGGATACAGTCTGCGAAATGTACTGTGAACAGAGCTAGGAGTAAAGAAGTAGTATTTAAAATGTCATGCATGATGCGCCAGTTGGTCACGCATTGACGTCATATCTCCCGAACTATATGTTGTACAGTATCTCCTGAACTACACGTTGTGCCATTCATAAATGTTAATGGGTACATTCAGCAGCATGTATGGATACTGTCTGCGACACTGTTGAGAACAGAGTTATTCAGTTTAAACGTTTTGCATGTTGAGGCAGTTTCACGTAAGTAAGCTTTTATGACATCATATGTCGTGAATTGTGAGTTATATAGTGATATAACTTCGCTAGAACTCTCAGCGAAACGCGTTGCAAGTGCTATTAGCAGGAAAGAATTAAGAAATTAGAAAGTCATGATTCAAGCATATTAGCAATAAACCTTTTTCTTTCATCTTTTGTTAGAGTTATCAGGAAGAAAACGTTCTGCAAAGGTTGGAAATTTTGCGTAAAGTTTGTTGTAAATCACTGAGTCTCATTCTCAAATACTGAATGACAAAATTATGGGGATCTGCGCGTCGCGGGTTACGTTTTTTCTTCAACCCCACCCCCTCCCCTTAGATAGGTTGGTGGTTTTCAGACAAGGTGGCTATTACCTCTTTCTAGACAGTAGGTGATGTGTGTAGCAAATTTAGTTCAAATCGTTCAGCGGTTTAAGAGGAACATACACACACTATGTGATCAGAAGTATGCGGACATCTGGCTGACAATGACTTGCAAGTTCGTGGCGCCCTCCGTCAGTACTGCTGGTATTCAATATGGTGTTGGCCCACCCTTAGACGTGATGACAGCTTCCACACTCGCAAGTATACGTTCAATCAGGTGCTCGAACGTTTCTTGGAGAATAGCAGCTCATTCTTCACGGAGTGCTGCACTGAGGAGAGGTATCGATGTCGGTCGGTGAGGCCTGGCACAAAGACTGCATTCCAAAACATTCCAAAGGTGTTCTGTAGGATTCAGGTCAGGACTCTGTGCAGGCCAGTCCATTACAGGGATGTTATTGTCGTGTAACCATTCCGTCACAGTCAGCGCATTATGAACAGGTTCTCGATCGTGTTGAAAGATGCAGTCACCATCCCCGAATAGCTCTTCAACACTGGGAAGCAAGAAGGTGCTTAAAACATCAATGTAGGGCTGTGCTGTGATAGTTCCACGCAAAACAACGAAGGGCGCAAGCTCCCTCCATGAAAAACACGACCACACCATAACACCACCGCCTCCGAATTTTACTTTTGGCGCTACACACGCTGGCAGATGACTTTCACCAGGCATTCGCCTTAGCCACACCCTGCCACCGGATTGCCATATTGTGTATCGTGATTCGTCACTTTACGCAGCGTTTTTCCACTATTTAATTGTCCAATGTTTTCGCTCTTTACACCAAGCGAGGCGTCGCTTGGTATTTACCGGCGTCATGTGTGGCTTATGAGCAGCCGCTCGACCATGAAATCCAAGTTTTCTCACTTCCCGCCTAACTGTAATTCTACTTGCAATGATCTCTTTCTCTTCTCAGCGATCATAGGCTCTGTAGACTACGCACTGCATCAACGATCGGCTTCCACCTCCTTCTATCTCTCGCAGCCTCTCTCCACCTTGTGGAAATTCCTAATGCTGCTATGTCCTCCTCTATGTCATCTTTCCACCTTGTACGGGGTCAGCCCAATGGTCTTGTTGCCTGGAGAATTCCTTCAAATGCTTTCTTGGTGATTCTGTTGTTTTCCATTCTAGCCACATGTCCAGCCCATTGCAGTCTCCTACTTTTTAATTTCTGGATGATAGTGGGTTGCTTCATTAACTGTTAAATTTCATTGTCCTTTCGAATTCTCCATACACCATTCTCCAACACAGGTCCCCAGATTTTTCTCATTACTTTTCTTTCGAAAACACTCAGTTTTTCTCTTTCATTCTTTGTAAGCATCCAGCTTTCTGAACCGTACAATACTGTGGGGCAGATGATAGTGTTGTATATTTTCATCTTTATGCTAATTGACAAAGCTTTACTTTTGAGTGGGTTGCTTAGTGAGTACAGGCATCTTGACCCTGAGGCTATTTTTTCATTTATATCCATTGTTATGATATTTTTACTGTTGAATCGTGATCCAAGGTATTTAAACTGGACACCTTTTTTGAATTTAGAATGCTTGTCAGTTTCAAAGTAAGGATTTGGGTTTATGATTCGACCTATTTCCATGTATTCGGTTTTCTCTTGGTTAATCAAAAGCCCAATTTTGCTGGCACTGTGCCTGAGAGATCTGTACATGTCTTTCAGTTCTTCTTCAGTTTCACTCAGCAACACTATATCATCTGCATGAGCTAGTAGTTTTACTTCACTGTGTTCGAATTGGAGACCATTATATAGATGTAAATTACTCTCCCGAACCACTTTCTCTAACGCAAGGTTGAAGAGGACACGTGAAAGAGTGTCTCCTTGTCGTGAGCCTGTTTTAATTGGAAAGGTGAGGAATATGGATCCTCTGAACTTCACTGCTGCCTGGGAGCCATCCACGCAAAGTTGTATCATCCTAATGATTTTACTGGGTATACTAAATTCTCGTAATGTGTTGTAGAGGCTACTTGTGTGGATGCTGTCGTAGGCTCGCTGGAAGTCAATGAAGAGACAGTGGACGTTTTTGTTAAATTCCCAGTATTTCCCAAAGATCTGTCGTATAGTAAACAAATTATCAGTTGTGGAACGGTTTGTTCGGAATCCAACCTGGTAATCATGAATAATGTTTTCTGCGTAAGGTTAAGTTTTTCCAGAATGATAATTGAGAGGATTTTGTATGTTATGTTCAACAAACTGATTCCTCTGTATTTTCCACATTCCATTCTGTTTCGTTTCTTGTGTATTGGACAAATTATTGCAGTTTTCCAACCTTCTGGCAATGTTTCAGTTTTCCAGATCATTGTGATAAGGTTATAAATTTCTTTGAGTAGTTTACTTCCACCTCCTTTTAACATCTCTGCTGATATATGGTCCTCGCCTGCTACCGTGTTGTTTTTGAGCTTTTGAATGGTGTCGATCACTCCCTGTTCTGTGATTCTACATTCGTCATTATTAATGCTGTCACTCTCAGACGTTGCGTAATTGAAGGTTATGGGCGGATCAGTGCAATTTAACATTTCTGAGAAATATTCTTTCTAGGATATCTTCCAGCTGCGTTAGCATATTTTGATTTTTATCTTTAATGAATATATTTTCACTTTGCTAACCTCTCTTACTTTTCTTTGTACACTGAAACAACTTCTTTGAGTTTACATTCCTACTTTCCACTTCTATAGATTCTAGTACTCCATTTAGATATTTTCTTTTCTCTGTTCGTAGAACTCTTGCTGTTTCTCTTCTAACCGCCTTGAAGGTCTCTTTCCTCTCCTCACTCTCCTCATTATACAGCCAAGAATCATGGCTTCTTTCCTCCTTTCTACTCTTCTTTGACACTTGTCGGTGAATCATTTCTGTTTCTTTGTTTTCTTTTTCTTTCCCAATGTTTTCCGTGCTGTATCTGTTACTACAGTCTTTATTCTTTCCCAAGGCTTCTCGGCACTATTTTCCTGCTAAGCTTCTTGTGATGCTGTAAATCGGTTATTTTTTCAATCGCATAAGCTTCTTTAACAGACAATTCTTTCAATCGTTCAATGTCTAAATTAGGTTTTGGTGTGGCTTTTGGTTGTTGATTCCAAATCATCCTGGTTTTCATCTTTCCTGCCACTAGGAAATGATCTGAGCCAATTTCAGTTCCTCTGTATGTTCTGACATCTCTTATAAATGAAGTGAAACGTTGATCTGTCATAACGTGGTCAATGTGATTTACTGTTTTGCCACCTGGAGAGCACCATGTACCTTTGTGTATAACTTTATGAGGGAACATCGTCGAGCAAATTCTCATATTCTTTGACAGTGCAAAGTTGACCATTATTAATACATTTTCTTTTGTGGTCGAGTGCTTGCTTTGTTTTCCTGTTATGGGGATGAACATATCCTCATTATCTATTTTTCCATTAAAGTCCCCTAAGATAATTCTCTAGTTTCTTGTTGGAATACTTTCGACTCTCTAATTCTTCTTCTTTCTCATCCTCAGCTGAATCTTCAGTCGGTGCATGGACATTTATGAATGTTACATCGTACCACTGGTGTTTGGTTGTTATGTAAGACATTCTTTTGTTAAAGAGATGGAATTATTTAACCCTCTTAACAATCCTGTTCTTCACAGCAAAACCAGTACCAAATTTATGATGTTTTTCATCTCCCTCATAAAAAATGATACAATTATCCTCCTTGTGCATCGCGTCTCCAAGCCACCTAACTTCCTGTAGATGGTTCAAATGGCGCTCAGACCTATGGGACTTAACAGCTGAGGTCATCAGTCTCCTAGAACTTAGAACTACTTTAACCTAACTAAACTAAGGACAGCACACACATCCATGCCCGAGGCAGGATTCGAACCTGCGCGCGGTTCCAGACTGAAGCGCCTAGAACCGCTCGGTCACAAAGGCCGGCACTTCCTGTAGAGCTAAAATGTCTGTCTTGTATGTTTTTATTTCAGATATCAAAATCGCTGCCGCAGATGACTCGATCTTCGTCATTCCTTTATAGGCTGCACAGTGACTGATGGAATTTGTAACTAAATACTCCTAACAAATAAACTAACAAATATTGTAACTGTATGAAAACATGTATATCTAATACAGCAGTTTTACAGCATACCACTTACAACAATATGGCCTTTCTGATAGTTTGTATGTATGTATACATTGGAAAATGGTTTCAGAGCCGAATCTGCACAGTGGTGTGAGACAAAATGTAGGGGGCTAATTTTGCTTCATTCAGTGACAGACATTGTGGGAAAATGCTTTTACTCAACCCGTTTGTGGTTTTGATCAAACTTATTTTGATACTATGAACATTTTATTAAATATAGGGATGGGGAGACGGAATGGAGAGGGAGCGGGGAGGCAGCAGATTCCATATTAAGTGCATCGGTGTTGACTGGTCTGAAATAGCTCCCCATTTATTTCTACTCCGCGCCGGTCTCCTCCTCCATTAGTAAAATACTTTTTCTCTGCGCTGTTCCTCTTAAATGTACCAGTTTCTGTCTCATTTTGATGGCGCCTCTTGTCGCTTCCCATTGTAATTTGTGTCACACTGCACAGTGACATTTACTTGACAACTTCGAGCTGTTAAGTGCTCTTAGAAAGGATGAAAGAGTAATGTGTCGACGTCGATATCATTAGAGTCGGAGCTAATATCTGCTCATGACAGATTTATTTGAAGCTAAGTGAAACGCACTAACGAAAAGTATCCATTGTTGTATTCTGCAAGTACAGTCATTACTTAACATATTTGTCAGTCTCCTCTTTGTCATTAGGAGTGAAAATATACTTGCAGACAACTTGGAAATAGATTTACAGTTCGCTTGAGCACGGAGGCAGATTCGGTCTGTGAACAGGTCCACATGGAGAGGTGCACCATTTGACGTACACATTGCCCTATGGCTAACAGGCGGGTCCCTATTCACCTTGCATCAAAGGGAACGCTCAAATACGGTGGAAGCGAGACACACTCTGATACAAGCAACTCGCAAGCCATTTTACAACCTGTTTCGAACTGGACGATAGACAGAATATCTTTAGGGATTGTATTACGAAATTCGTATTTGTTGCACTTTTAGTTCATATTGCTCTAAGCGCTTTAGCTTTGATATTTCGTATGAATAACGTGTAGAGTTACGTGTACAAAGTTCCGTTTTTTCCAGCTACTTAGAACGCTTGTTATGTATTCTCAAAGACCAATGATAGAATTATAAAACGCCACGAGGAAACGCTGAAGCAGAATAACGAAGTTAGTAATGAAATGAACGAACGCTCTTCGTCGTGTCGGACACAATAGTTTTTTCTCATTTATTTGTACGTTCTGGGTTCGTACATTCTGTACTGTTTAAAAATGGGGAATATTTTTTTCAGTAATCTGATTTAATAATCGAAATGAGTGCAGAAAACTTTCTTTTGACTTTGCGATTGCTGTCAACATAATTATCTTATAAACCACTGTGATGCGCATGGCAGAGGGTAAGTGCCATTTTACCAGTTATTAGGACTTATTGCCCTTCCATGTGCGTACACAGAGCCGGAATAATGATTGCTTATGTGTTTCTGTGTTCGTCGTAATTAGTTGCATTTATCTTCAAGTACCTGCCTTTTCGAATTCTTCAGCAATTCCTAGCCGCTCTCTCATGTGTCAGACAAACCTGTTAATATTTGTGCTGCCCTCCTCTGTATACGGTGAGTGTCCCTAGTTCGTATGAATCCCACAGACTTGTGAAGTACTGAAGCATGAGTCATTTTTAAACTAATTCCATTATCGTAGGGTTAAATGAAACGACGTCATCGACCCACCTCACTTACCACTGAGCCAACATGATCTTTCAGTTACATGTACCTTGTAGGACATTGGTTTCAGCTAATTGATTCGGAACGTAAACCTTATGTTAATACTGTAGTGAGTTTTAATCTATCATGAAGTTTCAACTCTGTCCATACTTTAGTACAGAGTGGAAATTCAATCTGGAATAATGATAGTAATCGTAAAAACAATATTAGCCAAACCAGGAAAACCCAGTTTACTTTTGTTTGTTTAAAATTGAATAATAAATGTCTTTTACAGGAAGATGGAAGTTTTATATATATTGTCTGTGTGTGTATGGATGAGGGGATGGGGTGAGAGAGAGAGAGGGAGAAAGGGGGGGGGGGGGCAGAGGGATGTAACATTGGGATGGATGTGGAATGCAGTTAATGAATAAATGAAAATAAGAAAGATTGTGGGACTGTAAAAGGAAGAAAAAAATGGGAAAAGAAGTAAGTATTTGTTTGATTCTCTGACAGCGAGAAATTGCCGTACAAGTTAATCTTTGATGGAAAATTGATTAGTTTTGCTGGAAATGACATGGCGAAATGAATGGTTGAGGGGAATTCTCTTTCTCGCAAACATAATTAAAAGTGTCAATTACCGTGTCACATCTACGTCTACATGACACTTTTCACTTTTCGCTGTGTGGCGGAGGGTACTTGTAGTACGACCTAACCCTTCCCCAGTTCCCTGCATCATTCGCGAATGTTGTGTAGGAAGAGCAACCCTTGGTAAGTCCCTGCTACTGACTTTGGCGAGCATATTTCGCTCTTGCTGAGGAAACACCTGATGAAATACGACCTTCTCTGTTTTTTCTAGCACTAGTACTCAGGATGGGTACCAAAATGACGAGAAAATGCTATGCGTGTGTGGAATGAGGATATGGTAAGCTGCTTCTTTTGTTCTTTCAGTAATTCTTCTATACAAAAATTTACGTGGCCGTTAGTTAAGCTCAGTTGCTGCATAAATCGCTCCGGATAGGTACTCATACACATTTCTGGTTGCCACGGTTTCCACTGAATAAGAGCGCAGAATGTAATAGAAGAGGATAGGTCTCTGTGTCTATATAAGGACTATTTATTTACGTTGTGTGTCAGCTGCAAGTCCTTAATCCAGCATTTGATCCTCTCCATGTCCTCTTTCATATTCTAGCATTTATCTGGCGTTGAATCTTTCACATCGACAACAGCATTTTTCGCTACCGCCTTACGGAGCTTCCTATTTAATCCTTCCGATCATTTGTATAAAACGTGAATAGTAATACCCCTCTAACACTCCCTTGCAGTATACTTTAACTTTTGACGAGAGGCACTCAAGAAGTAGTCCAACTAAGCTTTTGTAATCCAAGATAACAAGAATATACTAATGAAGATAGTAAAGGCTGATAAGTGTTAGAACTATTGAAGAGTCAGCTCAACAGCTGATGCGTCACAGTTTCTAACAAGAATAATATGCCAATTGGAGGAAAAAATAAGTGAGGATCAGTTAGATGACGGTCAGTTTTGTTTTCGGAAAGGTAACGCCACCAAAGAGACATTTATCATGTTGCAACTGATAGTAGAAACAAGACTTTAAAAACATCAAGACAGGTTCGTGGGATTTACCAACCTAGACAAAGTATACGACAATGTTCGAAATTCTGTGATAAATATGAGATAGCTGGACGGAAAGATGGGTAATATACAGTATGTACAAGAAGCAAGAGGGAACTTCGAGATTAGAAAGCAAAGAACGTGGTGCTCCGATTACAAATGGTATAAGGCAAGGATGTAGTCTATTGTCTTTGTTGTTCAGTTTGCACAATGAAGAAGCAATGACAAAAATCAAAGTTCAATAGTGGGATTAAAATTCGGTGGAAAGGATATTGATGATAAGATTCGCAGGTGACCTTAATGTCTTCAGTGAAAGTGTAAAAGACTTACTGGAAGTTTCCAGAATGAGATTTTCACTCTACAGCGGAGTGTGCATTGAATGAAACTTCCTAGCAGATTAAAACTGTGTGCCGGACTGAAACTCGAACTCGAGACCTTTGCCTTTCACGTGCAAGTGTTCTTCCAACTGGGCTACCCAAGCACGACTCATGCCCCGTCCTCACAGCTTTACTTCTGCCAGTACCTCGTCTCCTACCTTCCAAACTTTAAAGAAGCTCTCTTGCGAACCTTGCAGAACTAGCACTCCTGAAAGAAAGGAAATTACAGGAAGTGTTGAATGGAATGGTCTAACGAGTAAAAGGCTTTGATTGACACGAAACAGAAGACGAATGTAGTGAGGAAGGAAGGAAGGAAGATTGGGTTGAATGTCCCGTTGACTTTGAGGTCATTAGAGCAGGAGCTCAAGCTCGGATCTGGTCAAGACTGGGGAAGAAAATCGTCTGTGACCTTTTCTAGGGACCTTCCCAGCATTTGCCTACAGCGATTTAATCAGGATGGTCGGATGCGGGTTTGAACCGTCGTTCTCATGCATGCGAGTCCAGTGTGCTAACCATTGCGGCACCTCGTTCGATGAACGCAAAGAAAGTAGCAGAAATAATATTAGCAATAAATTTAAATTAGGAATCACGAAAAAGATGAAGTGAAGGAATTCTGCTACCCGGGAAGAAAAATAACACGTGGCGGACGAAGCAAGGAAAATATAGAAAGCAGATTAACATAGGCAAGGGCTGCATTCCTAGCGAAGAGTAATCTACTAGTATCAATGTTTGGAGCGTAGCATTGCATGGTTGTGGAAAATAGACTGTGGGAACACCGTACAAGAATAACATTGAAGAACTTGAGATGTGGTGCTACAAAAGAATGTTGAAAGTTAGATGGAGCGATAAGATAAGGGATGGAGATGTTCAGATTCGGCGAAGAAAGGAACATACGCAAAACACTGATAAGAAGAATGTAAACGATGATGAGACGTGTTAAGACATCGAGAAGTAACTACTTAATTTCATTTTCCATAATCAATGTTTTTGAAAAAAAAAATCACGCAGCACCAGTTACGTATAGCACGACGCGCTTTGAGAATTTGCTCTCATTATCAACCGCAAATATTTTTCTTGGTATTTTATGTGAAGTTCGAGAGTGTTTTGCTCTGCCTCAACATGACTTCTTTATAGTCCAGAAATCAACACACATCACTTACTGAGTGTGTTTCATTAACGCATGGAAAAAGGTAACTTGTGTAGTTCCTCATTATTTACATTATCAATGAATATCTTCCATGATATCAGAGCGCGCTATAGACCGTGGAAACAGTAGAGGAAGACAGAGAGTGCAATAAATCCAACAAACAATAGAGGACGTATGATACAAGAGCTACTCTGAGATGAAGAGGTTGGCGCAAGAGAGGAATTCCTGGCGGGAGAGCCATTTGAACCAATGTTTCTTCCGACGAATGAAAGCCTGACAACTGCTGTTCGTGATACTTGTCATATGTTATCATTTCACTTTAGATTACTTCGGACATATGTTCTTAGATGTAGCGATAATTTGCCGCTGTCATTGTTTTAAGTGGCACTCACTGTTTCCAGTGACTGATTGCCTTTAACCGTTTAGTATATAGTAAGAGTATTGAGAAAGAAACGACAGAAAATTGACCTCATATTTTAAGGTGGAAAAAAGAAAAAAAACACTTGTAAGGCTCCAGCAGTCGACCCCTCACGAAAATATGAGCCATAATTCCGACAAGTACGGGGTTATGACCTCCTGAAAGCATAGGTTTTAAACTTCCGCGTGAACTGTTTTTTGTCGCTCGGTCCGCCACATTGATGCCGTCTAATAGGCGATCGCTAACATCTGTAAAGTGAAGACAGCCTACATTACACTTGTCCGTCTGCTGGAATATTACTGCGCGGGATGGGATCCTTACCAGTTTGGACTAACGGAGGATATCGAAAAAGTGCGTGTTATCGCTCAAAAGGGGTGAGAGTGTCACTGACATGATACGCGAATTTGGGTGGCAATCACTGAAACAAAAGCGGTTTTCTTTGCGACGAGGTCTACTTACGAAATTTCAATCGCTAGCTTTCTCTTCCGAATGATCATCATAATAAAATAAGAAGATCAGAGCTCGAACAGATAGATTTAGGTGTTTCTTTTTCCCACGTGCCATCCGAGACTGGAATCCTAGAGAAGTAGTATATCTTGGCCTGCTCGTTCTCCAGACCTCAATTCCCTAGACTTTTGGTTATGGGGACATTAGAAGGAATCGGACTACACCACGGTAATCAACGATGTGCGGACAGTACAGGGTAACGTCTTCAGTGTGTGGCAGCAGATACAACATCAAGCAGGTGTACTTCAAAGGGTGCACCATTCCTTACGCCTGAGGGCAGAGCGGTGCAGTGTTACTAACTGACGCCATGTCGAACACCTCCTGTAAACATACATTTCCGGACCCATGCTTATTTGAATTTTCTCAGCAAGTGTTTAATTCCAGACCCATGTTTACTGGATTTATTTTTCTGGTTTCGATGAGTATTATCACCTCTTAAGGTATTCGACACTTTTTTTGATTCGCCTTGTATATTATTTCTATCTGCATTCTGCTGCGACATACTGCAAAAAATAAACACCTTTCCAGTACATTTAACATTAATGCCATTTAAATAGCCTGCTACTTGCGTCTGAAAACAATTAAAGTTCACAAGAAAGCAAACGAAGCAGCAGGAAGTGACAAAGTTACAAAAGTCTTACATCCATTGTAGGACGGAGTGACATTTGAAAATAAAGTGAGCAAGTTTTCAATGGTTCACACGACTTGGGTCACGGCAGCACGGATATCCATAGGAAGTATTTCGAGTCTATTACCTGTAGTCGAGCACTGCTGACGAAGTGCCATGGCAGTACTGGAGTCTGCCGGAGTATAGTGACGTAATCAGCGGTGGTCAGGATGTATAGTTACCACCACGTGTGGCGGGGGTTGTGTACCTATGACGACCATGGCGCCCTCGTCTATCAATGGCAAGGCACGAGAGGTTTATATTCCACAGCACGTGGTGGAGCGTACATCGTACCACTATCACCGATTTTCTGTCCTTTCAGTTCGATTGTAGTGCCAGGAAAAATGACTGTCCGTATCTCTCTATATGCTCTAATCTGTCACTTCTTATTATCCTGATCACTGTGTGAGAATGATAACAGCAGAGTCTTCTTCGAAGACATATTGTCAAAATTTAACTGTCAGGGTTGCGGGAGTCGTAGGTTATATTATATTTCTTCAAGGGATTCCCATTTATGTTTCTTGAGCTTTTCTGTTTCATTTTCATAAGGGCTGTACTGAACAGTTGTGTTTAAAGCCTCTCTAAATTAATTTGGTTGGATTATTTGGGGGAGGGGAACAAACAGCGGTGTCATCGGTCCCATCAGATTAGGGAACGATGTGGAAGGAAGTCGGCCGTGCCCTTTCAAAGGAATCATCCCGGCTTTGGGCTGAAGCGATTTAGGAATATCACGGAAAACCTAAATCAGGATGGCCGGCCGCGGGTTTGAACCGTCGTCCTCCCGAGTACGAGTCCAGTGTGTCAACCATTACGCCACCTCGCTCGGTACTAAATTAGTTTGCATGTTGTACAACATACTGATACCTGGACAACATGGTTATGGAGATGAAGCAGCGATTAGTATGATTAATCAATTATTCAAAAACAGTCGGCTGGTCCCGGCGGAGTATCGAGTCCTCCCTCGGGCATGGGTGTGTGTATTTGTCAAAAAAAAAAAAAAAATGGCTCTGAGCAGTATGGGACTTAACATCTATGGTCATCAGTCCCCTAGAACGTAGAACTACTTAAACCTAACTAACATAAGGACATCACACAAGACCCAGCCATCACGAGGCAGAGAAAATCCCTGACCACGCCGGGAACCGAACCCGGGAACCCTGGCGTGGAAAGCGAGAACGCTATCGCACGAGCACGAGATGCGGGCTGCGTTTGTCCGTAGGATAATTTAGCATAACTAGTGAGTAAGCTTAGGTACTGATGACCTCAGCAGTTACGTCGCACAAGGTTTCACACACATTTGAACATTCTGAACAAAAACAGTCTTAAACGAATTTATTATTATTATTATTATACCGCCAATCGGTTTCAACCCGACTTAGCGGTCATCTTCTGGGCGTCTACACCATTGGTCGACTGCTGGTGGTGTCACTCCTGTCTACAAACTGCAGTTTCCTGCCGTTATGTAGACAGGAGTGACATCACCAGCAGTCGACCAATGGTGTAGACGCCCAGAAGATGACCTCTACGTCGGGTTGAAACCGATTGGTGGTATAATAATAATAAATGCGAATAAGACTGTTTTTGAATAATTGATACTGATACCTATTCTTGTCAGTGGAACAACAGAGTGACCCGCATTATCGTCTCGTAAGCAATTTCCCTTAAATGTACATCGCATTTACTATTACCCTGGCAACAAACGTGTATTCCAGTCGCAGACGTGTTGAGATGTTACTACCAGCCTGTAAGCGGCTACTAATGGGTTACAGGCACTACCTTGAGTTTATCCTCATTTAAGAACTGTTACTGTCCACAACACTAAGTGGAAATTTTTTGAAAGTCTCTATTTTGAGACGATCATCCTACGACGCTACTTTTATGTAGGCAACAGTACCGCTTGAAAACAAATTTATGGTTCTGCTAATCCAGGCGTGGCAAAACAGCGCTCCGTGAGTGCTAGTTCTGCGGATGCGCCCCTGTCTAGCACTCCGAGGGCAGCGGCGAGTAGGGTTGAGGGGCGAGGAGGAGGGGGGAAATGAAGGCTGCAAGCGGACGCCTTGTCAGACTCCAAACGGTTTGATGACAATACTACTTGTGTTAAATTAGATTTACATTCTGCATCAGGACCAGATGGAGTCTACGCACTTATCCAAAAAATAAAAAGTGAATCAGCCATTCACTGTCGAATGGTAACTGCCTTTCTTTTCGTATCTTTTAAAGGGCATTTACTATTATTGGCTGGAAAAACACTTAATGGAACGTCATTGCAACACCAACCAGAAACACTTGTTTTCTGACAAACCGCAGTGAACGGTGGATGAAATAAAGGTGGTTATTAGAGATATAACTTACTTAGGGGTAAGTATAGTGGGGACAGATCTCTTTTGGTCGACATCACCAATTGTTTTGAATACATGAAGCGTCTTAAGGCGAGGGGAGAATCATTTCGTAACAGGTATGGTAGATAAGACTGACGTTATGAAACAAAAAGTAATTCTATAGAAAAATTGGCTTTATGTTCATGACACGGAACATTTCCTGGAACTCGAAGCAGTTATTTGTGGGCCAGACATGACTACCTTTCAGTAACCGACGTTGCACGGCTGAAGACGGTTTTCGATTTAGTTGTCAGTCCGTTCTCGCTTTTGGTTACTAATGTACCTCATTACTTCCAACTTGAGCACATAGGCGCACAATGTAGCATCCAGTTCAAGGACCTGTTTGTCCAATCCATTTATTTAAAAGATTTTTATAAAATGTTACCCCAAGTGCAAAATTTTCGATTGCACAGATAGGCTGCTGAAGTTATTTCACTTTGGTTCAATGCACATGTGCGTTTTTTTTCTGTTATAAAATGACAAAGTCCCTTCGACGTTCAAGTTTCATAGATTTTAATTTGAGTAGCTCCATGTGTTTGTATCATTAACCATAGTTCCAGATATATCATATAGTCTAAAACCGAAATGCATATGAACAGCACATTTTAATGTTAAATGCTTGTATGTAAAGGGTTTTGTAGTTCTGCTCACCATATTGTCATTACCTAATGTTCCTATTTAATCAAGTGAAAACGTCTTCCTATGTTTCCTACGTGTACAGTCTGCGAGATACAGGCGTGACACTCACACACATGCTCGGAATATCGCAGTGGTGGTGGTGGGGACGGGGGGGGGGGGGGGGGGGGGGAAGCTGGAACACTGAGCAGAATCGGCTGCGTTCACGGACGGATTCTCAGCAGACCTAAAGTAAAAGTGATTTTTCGCCCTCCAGCCAAGACAGCTGCACTCTTGGGCTCCGTCAAAGATGATTTGTTGCTACGAAAATCTGGAGTTTACAAAATTCCATGTGAATGTGGCCTTTCTTACATTGGACAAACAACTCGGAGTGTCCAAGAAAGATGTACAGAACACCAGAGGTACGCACGACTTTTACAACCTAACAAGTCGGCAGTGGCTGAGCTCTGTATTGAATCTGGTCACAGTTTTGGCAACTTGATAGTCAAGGAGGCAACTGAAATCCGCTTGACATCGAATTTAATTAATAGAGATAGTAGTTTCAACCTTGATAAATCATGGAATCCGGCACTTGCTGTAATAAACTCACAAAGACGCCGTCGCAGTGATATATCGACATGCCAACACAGACCGACTGCGGAATCATAGATGTAACTCGCGCATTTTGCACGTCTCTGCCGTCGACCAACGTCTCTGGCGTATTTGCATCTGTGGCCGCATGCGCAGTTGCGCGGTAGACGAGCATAAAGGGACGAAGCAAGTTTTTATCGCCTGTTTTTCGTGTTTCTTTTCTTCTTTCGTTTTTAAAAAGTCTCTAGGCTGTAGAGCAGCTTACTAAGCTGCTGCCATTCCGCCCCCTTCGGGGGGGAATTGAAAATGAAAAAAGAAAAAAAAAGACAAGCAAACAAACAAACTGGAGCGGCTGTCTTGCAGCTCACTCTGAAGATGGCTGAACGTTTTACGGTCGAAATATTAGAAGAAGAAGGAGAATTCTTGCGGCTGCACACCCGAAACTTAATGGAACATGCTTCTTCTGTTAGTCAAATAGTTATTGAGGCAATGTGTTTCAAAGATACTGTGTCTACATCTACATCTACATCCATAATCCGCAAGTGTGGCGGAGGGTACCCTGAGTACCTCTATCGGTTCTCCCTTCTATTCCAGTCTCGCATTGTTCGTGGAAAGGAGGATTGTCGGTATGCTTCTGTTGGGCTCTAATCTCTCTGATTTTATCCTCATGGTCTCTTCGCGAGACATACGTAGGAGGGAGCAATATACTGCTTGACTCTTCGGTGAAAGTATGTTCTCGAAATTTTAACAAAAGCCCTTACCGAGCTACTGGCTGTCTCTCCTGCAGAGTCTTCCACTGGAGTTTATCTATCATCTCCGTAACACTTTCGCGATTACTAAATGATCCTGTAACGAAGCGCGCTGCTCTCCGTTGGATCTTCTCTATCTCTACTATCACCCTATCTGGTACGGATCCCACACTACTGAGCAGTATTCAAGCAGTGGGCGAACAAGCGTACTGTAACCGACTTTCTTTGTTTTCGGATTGCATTTCCTTAGGATTCTTCCAATGAATCTCAGTCTGGCATCTGCTTTACCGACGATCAACTTTATATGATCATTCCATTTTAAATCACTCCTAATGCGTATTCCCAGATAATTTTTTGAATTAACTGCTTCCAGTTGCTGACCTGCTATTTTGTAGCAAACCGATAAGGGATTTATCTTTCTACGTATTCGCAGCACATTACACTTGTCTACATTGAGATTCAATTGCCGTTCCCTGCCATAACATATCACAAAATGTACATAGTGCACACAATAATAATAAATAACGATTGATAACTTATCATGAATTAGTTACAGTTATTCAAGGTGGTACACTATTGTGATTAATTCATGCCATAATCGTATCTCGCTTAGTAATCGAGAAAACGTTCCGTTTGATCGTGTCTTGATTAGTAGTAAAAAAAGTGGTGCAATGTGTAACGCCATGCAGAGATTACTTCCACGACAGAGCCAGCAGCGAGCAATATCTGTGAAGAATCCTGTTCCAACACGAACCGAATCGAGAAAAGTATTGTGTAGGACAAAATTGCGGTACTCATAGAGCTATCTTTTGTTTACGCAGATAGAGTTTGGAGACCAGTGAGAAAAAGGTCAGGAGTGACCTTAGCGAATTTTGCAGGACGTTCGGCGTCGTCGGCCCTCTGTTGCGTGCGCTCTCCTCGGCAGAGACATCTGTTTCAGCTGGACAACCGGTGCGGTGTTTTCCAGCGGGACGATTTGTTCGCGGCGAACATCTGTTCCCACAACGAGCGTCGGCGCGCGCCCGCCGCCAGCTCAGAGAAAAAACACGCGAGCCGTAAGCTGTCTGTGTCTGGCCTGCTCCCCGCCCCCCTCCGCCCCCGCAGTTAATCTTGGCTTATTTCTTCCGCCGGCGGCCGCATTACTTTCTCGTTATTAACCCCGTATCTCGCGCCGGAGCCCGCGCAGCGCGCTATGTAATAAGCGGCGCGGCCCGGCGGAACGCGCCGCTGTTGTAGTAGCTCCAACCAGCAGGCCGGTCTTCCCGACTGCTCGCGCTGCCCGCGGTCTCAGTAGATTTCACGTCACACGGCTCACCTCCGGGTTTGATCCACAGCGGCGTTCTAGCCTTAGGGCAGGAGAGCATAACAAATACAGGGAGCTTTACAACTTTCGAATGGTATAGAAACTTACTGGGATAACTTACAGAATCGGTAGATGCGTCGTTTTGTAGCAAACAATCAAAAGCTTCTCACAAAACTTTCAAGCGTCATTCTGGCTAGATGTGACTATCGTTTGTGATGCGGCAAACATCCCACCGGTAATCAGTTCCTTCCCACACTCGTTACAGCAAATCGGGCTTAACGTTTGCAACCGCAACGTAGATTCTATCTTTCAGGTCGGCTAAATTTTTTGGTAGAGGAGGAACGAATACACGGTCTTTAATGAAACTTCAGAGAAAGAAATCCAGTGGTGTCAAGTCTGGGGAGCGTGGTGGCCAAGCGATTAGCTCTTCACCGCCAATCCACCACCGACGTGGGAAGCTATTATCGAGGAAACCTCGAACTTTCGTCAGGAAATAAGGTGGTGCGCCATCTTACTGGGAGTAAACCGTCCCAATTCGGTCATCTTCATCGATCTGTGAAAAAACAAGCTTATTCAGACACACAATACCAGTGAAAGTTTTCTCAATGAAGAAGAAACGACC
The DNA here is from genome assembly GCF_023897955.1 of Schistocerca gregaria. NCBI lineage: Eukaryota > Metazoa > Arthropoda > Insecta > Orthoptera > Acrididae > Schistocerca > Schistocerca gregaria. The sequence goes on from NC_064923.1 coordinate 685,781,302, forward strand.
ATACATCTACATCTACATCTACGTGATTACTTTGCTATTCACAATAATGTGCCTGGCAGAGGGTCAACGAACCACCTTCAAGCTGTCTCTCTACCGTTCCACTCTCGAACGGCACGTGGGAAAAACGAGCATTTAAATTTTTCTGTGCGAGCCCTGATTTCTCCTATTTTATCGTGATGATCATTTCTCCCTATGTAGGTGGTTGCCAACAGAGTGTTTTCGCAATCGGAGGAGAAATAAGGTGATTAAAATTTCATGAGAAGATCCCGTCGCAACAAAAAACGCCTTTCTTTTTATGATTGCCACTCCAATTTACGTATCATAACTGTGACACTATCTACCCTATTTCGCGATAATAAAAAAAGAGCAGCCCTTCTTTGTACTTTTTCGATGTCATCCGTCAGTCCCACGTGATGCGGATCCCACACCGCACAGCAATACTCCAGAATAGGGCGGGCAAGAATAGTGTAAGCAGTCTCTTTAGTAGACCTGTTGCACCTTCTAAGTGTTCTGACAATGAATCGCAGTCTTTGGTTTGCTCTACCCTCAATATTACCTATGTGATCGTTCCAATTTAGGTTATTTGTAATTGTAAACCCTAAGTATTTAGTTGAATTTACAGCATTCAGATTTGTGTGACTTATCTCATAATTTAAATTTAGCTGATTTCTTTTAGCACTCATGTGAATAACTTCACACCTCATTCAGGGTCAATTTCCACTTTTCGCACCACAGAGATATGTAAATCATTTTGCAAGTTGTTTTGATCATATGATGACTTTACAAAACGGTAAATGACAGCATCATCTGCAAACAATCTAACACGACTACTCAGATTGTCTCCTATATCGTTAATATAGACCAGGAACAATAGAGGGCCTATAACACTTCCTTGTGGAACGCCGGATATTACTTCTATTTTACTCTATAACTTTCTGTTTATTACTACGAACTGTGACCTTTCTGACAGGAAATCACGAATCCAGTCGCACAACCTAAGCGATACTCCGTAGGCAATCAGTTTGGTTAGAAGACGCTTGTGAGGGACGGTGTCGAAAGCCTTCTGGAAATCTAAAAATATGGAATCAATTTGACATCCCCTCTCTGTGGCACTTATTACTTCATGAGTATAAATAGCTTGTTGTGTTTCACAAGAACGATATTTTCTGAGACCGTCATGACTATGTGTCAACAAATCGTTTTCTTCGAGGTGCTTCATAATGTTCGAATACAATATATGTTCCAAAACCCTACTGCAAATCGACGTTATTGATATAGGCCTGTAATTTAGCGGATTACTCCTACTTCCCTTTTGGGGTATTGGTGTGACATGAGTAATTTTCCAGTCATTAGGTACGGATCTTTCTGTGAGCGAGTGGTTGTATATAACTGCAGAATATGGAGCTGTTTTATCAGCATACTCTGAGAGGAACCTGACTGGTATACAATCTGGACCGGAGGCCTTGCCTTTATTAAGTGATTTAGGCTGTTTCAAAACTCCGAGGATATCTACGTCTATGTTTCTCATTTTGGCAGTTGTTCTTGTTTGGAATTGAGGAATATTTACTTCGTATTCTTTGGTGTAGGAGTTTCGGAAAACCGTTTCAATTTGCGAAGAGCACTAAAGACATTAACTTTGGGGCTGCCACGAATGCGTTCCATGGTTTCATGTGGATTATGACTGCCCGAAATTCTGCAGTTGTGCTTGTTCATTATGCCACTGGTATAAAATGTTGATTCATCGCTGAAGACTGTAGCGTTCAGGGATGTCTCATCGTCCTCTATCCGATGCAACATTTCCGCACAGAATTCCACACGAGCAACTTTATCTACTTCACTAATATACTGTGCCAATGTGAATCAATAGGTTCACTCACCAAGAAACTTTGAACTTTCGAAACAAGGTTCAGTATCAGTATTAAAATGTTAACCTAATTGGGAAAACTAACATATGGTTTAAAAGTTCTGGTCGGCAGATGGCGCTAGTATGGCGCGAGGATGTTGCCTTCGAATTTTAGTTTAATTTTATCATTACTCTATTTCTCACTTCGACTTACAGTTATGAAAAGAATGGTATATTTTAAATGGGACACACACTCAGTCAAATTATAAAACACGATTAAATGATTATAATTGCATATTAACGGCATTAACATTTGATATGGGGACATTTAGTCGACAATTATTCATTGAATGTGTTAATAAAATTTGTACAACAATCACATGAAACTTTAGTATCAAGTTTATTTTCCGTTAACAGAAAGTTGCTATTAGAAAAATAATATTTTCTGTTAATATTACGCGGCGTTAGTGAACATCTAAATTCAGTTCGTCCGAATATTCGATTCGTGATGGAGATGGGTAGGTATGGCTGGGTTCCCTTCCTTGATGCGCTGGTCAGGGGGGATGTTGATGTGACGTCGGGACACGCTGTTTATAGGAAGGCAACACATACCGACTTGTGTCTACAGGCTGATAGTTCTCACCTTCAGGCTCAGCAAGGAGGAGTTCTTAGTACATTGGTTCACAGGCACCACGTCATCCAAGATGGCTCAGATGGCTCTGAGCACTATGGGACTTAACATCTATGGTCATCAGTCCCCTAGAACTTAGAACTACTTAAACCTAACTAACCTAAGGACATCACACAACACCCAGTCATCACGAGGCAGAGAAAAGCCCTGACCCCGCCGGGAATCGAACCCGGGAACCCGGGCGTGGGAAGCGAGAACGCTACCGCACGACCACGAGCTGCGGACCGTCATCCAAGACTGTGAAAGTCGACTGTCAGAATTATCCTGTCTCGAAGTCCCCTTTCGTCAGAATGGTTATAATAAAAGGTAGACCAATCGTGCACTGGGTGTGTGATGAAAATACCTAGGTGGCACCAAAGTCTACAGTCTCTTTGCGTTACGGAGGGAGCATTTCCAGAAGCATTGGTCGTAATTTACGGAAATAAAATATGAAATGTGTTTTTCGACCACAGTCTAAGATTATGGTCTTGTTAGGATCCGGAAAGGATGATCTTGATTTGTGTGGGGCGGGTGTCTACCGTATTCCTTGCTGTAGTGGGACGTCATTTATTGGTCACGCTAACAGGACTGCGGAGGAGTGGTGTACCGAGCATAACCGTCACACACGCTTACAAGAGCTGAGGGAATCTGTTATTGCAGAAAAATGCCATTGGACCACTCAATATATTGAACATAGCATCACGGAGATTGTTGCATGGACTTCCACCTATTGGGATAGCGCTACCAAGGAAACAGTAGACATTAAATTAGAAAGTGACCTTATAAATATAGTTGGAAGTTTTTGTTTTGATCTTACGAGAATTTCTCTTCTCCCTCTTATCAAAAAATCGTAGGGACAGAATTAATGCTACCTCACTCGTTGCCTACTAATATTAAATGTCAATAACATCTGTCCTCTTTGATTGTGGTCGTGTTGTGTTTACAGTGTATGTGTGTATTTGTGTGTGTGTGTGTGTGTGTGTGTTTCTGAGTGTTTGTGTTATCTTTTCGGATATGCTTTGCAAACTGAGGTTTTAAATTCCCTTGCACAGTGCCTACTTGCTGCATTTGTACCTTGAAAACGACACCTGTTGAACTATCGGCAACTGTGGAAGATTTCATGCCCCTTCATTCTATTAAGTTGTTGGACAAGTTTATAAGCAGGAAGAAATTGAGGTTTCACCTCACCGTATGTTTCTAGCATTTGTAGACTTTTGACAATGTTAACTAGAATACTCTCTTTCAAATTCTGAAGGGGGCAGGTGTCAAATACATGGAGCAAAAGGCTATTTACAATTTGTACAGGAACCAGATGGCAGTTATAAGAGTCGTGAGGCACGAAAGGGAAGCAGTGGTTCGGAAGGGAATGAGACAGGGTTGTAGCCTACTCCGATGTTGTTCAATCAGTATATTAAGCAAGCAGTAAAGGAACCAAAAGAAAAATTTGGAGTAGTAATTAAAAACCATGGACAAGAAATAAAAATTTTGAGGTTTTCCGACGACACTGTAATTCTGTCAGAGACAGGGAAAGACCAGGAAGTGCAACTGAACGGAATGGACACTGTCTTGAAAGGAGGATCTAAGATGAACATCAACAAAAGCAAAACGACGATAATGGAATGTAGACGAATAAAATTAGATGATGCTGAGGGAATTAGATAGGAAAGCAGTAAATGAGTTTTGTTATTTTGGGACCAAAATAACTGATAGTTGAAGTACAGAGGATATAAAATGTAGACTGGCTATGGAAAGGTAAGCGTTACTGAAGAATAGAAATTTGTTAAAATCGAGTAGAGATGTGTTAGGAAGTCTTTTCTGAAAGTATTTGTATGGAGTGTAGCCACTTATGGATGTGAAACATGGACGAGAACTAGTTTAGACAAGATGAGAATAGAAGCTTTTGAAATGTGATGCTACAGAAGAATGCTGAAGATCATGTGGGTAGCTCACGGATGTAATGAGGAGATAGTGTATAGAATTAGAAACAAGAGGACTTTGTGGCGCAACTTGAGTAGAAGATGGGATCGGGTGGTAGAACACGTTATGAGGCATCATGGAATCACCAATTTAGTGTTGTGGGGAAGCGTAGAGAGCAAAAATCATAGAAGGAGACCAAGAGATGAATATACTAAGCAGATTCAGAAGAATGTAGGTTGCTGTAGTTATTCGGAGATGAAGAGCCTTGCACAGCACAGAGAAGCAAACCATCTCTGGACTGAAGGCCGTAACAACAACAACGACGACAACAACAACAACGGTGTTGCTGATGCTGTCAAATAAATCGTTCATGGATGTTGAGAACCTTAGATCTGACTGGGACGATGTAACTTTTGATACAGTTTTATTTAGATTTAGCCATGAATTAGGCTTTATTTGTCGTGGCCAGGCAAAGAACAGAATACTCGCTAATCGTTAGAGAGGCATTCTTTTCTATATCTGAAATACTCATATGTTTGTGTGTTTGTAACTTCAAGGGTAGGAAGTAAGTGCTCTGGTATTAATAAATATTTTTATATAGAATGGTCTGTCGTTTTCCTTTATTTTGTGTTAATAAAGTTTACAGTTTAAAACAGCAACCTACCAAAAGGACGGTTGGAAAGTTTATTTAAAACAAACCAGTATCTGTTTTGTATTTATTACAGATTCGTCTTTACAAGGCTCTTCCAGACTTTGTCCTTACAGAATTTCTTGCTTTCCCTCTGGCGACTCGTTTTTTGAGTAGTTATTGGTTTTACAGTGGCTTCTACTTCTGTGCGACGATTTCGTCGTGTATTTGTGTTATACATTTTACAATTAATACATTTTGGCATGTCCACTATGTGGTTGCTGTTAACTCTCTGGAAACAGTACCAGCGCACAACGTTCCATGTTTATGGCAACACACAGGCTCAACATTTACAAAAGGTTTCCGAGTTGCACGTAATTTTATGATACTTATACGACCATTTTTTGAATTATTTTCTTCCGTATTACGTATAACTTCGCTTGATTTAAATACCCCAGGTGCTAACCGTTTTGGGGATAAAAAACTGAAACATGAAAGGAGAGATTCTAATGACACATGCTGAACCTAGTGATAAGAATCAGCTTATAAACTAATAATGGTGAATGTTTTGTTCCGGATCACAGGTAATAATTACAAGCTCTGTTTTAAAGTGGTTTCTCAAAAAAGGTTCCATTTCAGAGATTGCAATAAAGTTGATATTCCAGTTGTGGAATGGCAGTGATCACCGAGAACAATTCTACACCAGCGAAAAGTTCCATGAATTGGAAATGTTGCTTACATTGGAAGTGATGGAATATTTCCGACTGGCGTTTCATAACGAGATACGTTGCAGCCTTTTGGCTGTTTAATTTTTCAAAACTGAGGGGAGAGAGGAAGAGAATTCGTCAGAGCGAGCTCCGTGATTGGCTTAACGTGGTGCCGCTGTAACAGTAAAAGGGTCTGCGCGCCTGAGTCATACGTACGTAATCCCGGTCCCTTGTCCGTAGCGGCTCATTTGCGCGTCCATCTCCTGTTGATGAATACTGTGACTGTATTTTGGAAGCGGGTCCTTGTCTTTGCCGTGCAGCAATGTGACTTTCAAGTTACTTGGAAATAATAACAGTAATAAGGTGTATGATATCACTTTACTCATATAAAAAAAGGGAGTAGGGGAGGTGTAGTAGTGAAAATTAGAATTAATAGGAAACTACCCAAAAACACTCTACGCCCTAAACACTGTAGCAACCATGTTGCCATTTAATAATTTTTTCATAATGCTGGGCCACAGTCATAAACTATTTATTTAAAGTCAGTACCGCCATTAGACTGTTGTTTATTTAAAGTGTTACATTTACACTTACACACTCATGATTTCGGCTTCAAAGTGCCATTATCAAATGTTTTAGGTGTTACAAATTACCTAAGATGGCATACTGTCGTATTAAAATACAATATTAATAATGTTTTCATAATGCAGGGCCACAGTCATAATATATTTATGTAAAGTCAGTAGCGCCATTAGACCGTTGTTTATTTACAGTGTTACATTTACGCTTGCACATTAATAGTGTACTTTAATACGACAGTATGCCATCTTAGGCAATTTGTAACACCCAAAACACTTGATAATGGCACTTTGACGCCGAAATCATGAGTGTGTAAGTGTAAATGTAACAGTGTAAATAAACAACAGTCTAATGTCGGTACTGACTTCAAATAAACATGTTGTCATTATATTTGTATTTGTGTCAATCTGTTACAGAAGTCGTCTTAGTAGCCACATTGTTCCTGTATCTCTACTGGACAATGAGGAAGGGAACTACGTAGCAGAAAATGAAGTCTGTTCCTTAAACTAGTGATGTCAATTCCCATACGTATCATTATGCACAAAGCAAACAAGTTCTGTACCCGTTTCAAAATTCTTATATTATTTTGCGACTCAAAGATCACGAATGTAATCATCCATGAATCGCTTCGAGGCAATGAATCAGGTAAAGTTCGTTTTTTGCAGGGTAACGAGACAAGGAACAAATGGTAATAAACATAAAAGTATTACGATGTAACTCCAGATTGGATCCTTAAGAATTTTAGATTCATCTGCAACTTTTGTCTAAGTGTTCGTTATGTTTAACATTCATAACGAAAAATTTAATGACTCGTCGACAGCTAGGTAATGACAGTGCATTAATTATATTGGCGAACACAGCTAGCAGAAATGGGTTTTCTCCGTATCAAAGGGCCTAGCTTGTTCTACCCCACCACCTACATCTAGGTAATTAACCTGTATCGTTATGTAGATGCTCAGTCAAGACTATAGTAAACTACCATGTATTACGCGAGTATTTTTTGTTATTAACGTTAAATTATGGCCGTACAGACTTCAGAAGGGAGGTGAAATAGTGAATGTAATGTAACATAATAAAATTTTAAATTTATTATATCTGCTTTGACAGCTTTTAATAAAGTGACATCAAAACAAAAGAGAAAATATATATATATATATATATATATATATATATATATATATATATATATATATATATATATTCTAGTTAAACTTCATGTGCTTATAACACCAGATAATATTTCGTATGCCAGTTCAGTTTGAAGTAATACAACCTGTAACTCCATATCGTGTTTTCGTCTCGAATACCAATATAAGGTAACAAGCATAATCTTTTGCAGGTGACACCTTACATTAGAACTAGACTTCTCTGAGAAGGTCTCTCTGCCTGGGATATTATCTCGCATCCTTGAGAACATCTGAAAGTGAAATATATTAAATTATTCGTTGTGGCCACATAGCTTGTAGAATCTGAAAGAAAGTTTAGTGTCGTAACCGGCGGCACGTCTCGATGATGACCTGAAAGAAAATTAATAATTATTTTCTAGTATGGCTCTTAAAAATGGTCAGTATTCCGTTAAGGCCGCGGCTACTCAGGACAATTAAGGTTGAAGAATATATATTACTGAATACCGTACACAAATTTTAAGTTATGAACAACTATATTTTTTTCTTCGTTTTCAACTTTCATAGGCTATTACAGCAAGATGAACCTCAGACAACCGTTCTTTTCTCTTCAAGTCCAATAACAGAAGAAGACGACAAAAGAATAGAGAGTTCAGACACAGAATCTCTAATGTCGATGGAATTGCTATGTAATGCATTTCTTTACTCGCTGGCATGCTTCGCCAGCTATTCATACGATAACTATCGATACCTGGGATTTACACACTTCAACTTCATGACCACTTCAAGAGATGAAGTACAAAAAGGAAAACTTTGGACTTCACAAATCGAAAAATACGCAGTATCATATGTGTACAATATGAATGAGTCGCAAAAGGAGTCAGTCAGCTCATTAAAATATCTGGGTTTAGTAATTAGTAAAGATATGAAACAGACTAATATCCTGAGTTGTCGGTGAAGCAGAGTCCATACTTCGGTTCATTGTGGGAATATTCGGAAAATGCAGTATACAATGACTGATTCTTACAAAAAGTTTGTCTGAGCAGTCCTAGAATGCTGATCAAGTGTACTGATAGACATCAACCATTTCGGGATAATATTTATCTAGTTTCACGAAACAGTCTTAAGAGGACAGAACTGCACTCCTCCCACATATCATCAGACCACTGAGTGCAGAAAAGCCAACGAAATATTTAACATTATGTGACTTGTCGATGACAACTCCTTATTGCTCCGTTGTGAGCGGCAGACGTTTTATCCTCAAGCTACGTCCTAGTGACAGTCCGCTTTTTACGTTAGACTCGTCGCTGTTTATCGGATAGCTATTCACCATCTATTTTTTGTTGATATATCACATGACGTTTGTCCACATGTCCCTGTAGTAGAAAAACACTCGTGTCTAACATTGGATCTGCTGGGTGATAAATTGCTGATGGTGTGGTTTTCGAACTTACCACGACATTACTTGTAGTAGTATTGAAACGACCACTTACAAAAATTATACATGACTGTGCTTAAACTGACTCACAATATTTTTAGCGCAACGCAATCTGACTTTCAAAAATCCGTACAAAAGAATGGCCCTGACTAACATTAACCTATACGTTTCACAAGTCACTTACCTCACCAAAAATCCTCGTTACTCGAACTACTGCAATACAGTGAGCGCCACACTGCCAGCTAAATAAAAGATTCAAACTACTGAAGGCACTAACTACTGATAGGTATAGTTAGCAAATGAAAGATTTTAATAGAGAACAAACAATGTATTTACCTTAATAGTCATAATATATATAGCAGTTCATGACATCCATTCTCACAAATTTCAAAATTCAGCCATCTCTCTCCCCACATCCACCACTGCTGGCAGCTCACCTCCAACTGCGCAACGCTACGCACTGTTCACATCCAGCTGCCGCTGCCCAACACTATAATGGCAGACAACAATGCGAACCAGCCACAGACTGCACACAGCACAGCCAGTGATTTTCATACAGAGCGCTACGTGGCGTTACTAATAAGAAAACATAAATAGCCTACTTACATAGCCCCCACGCACCCCACAAAAAATTTTACAAATTGTTTTGGGCAGTGGCCAATACAGATTTGAAAAATTTTTCATAATTACAATAACAAAGAAATGAAATGCACACACTTATCAATACAATGTTGGTCAAAAGCTAAAATTTTCTCACAGTCCATAAAGACAGTCCTGATCGTTCATCACAGTTAAATAGCAGTGTTTTTGCTCAATTTCTAAGCAGTAAAAGAAAATGCACACGGAAGTAGTGGATTTCGATGCAGTCTTGAAGAAGTAGTGTTGTCCTTCTAACAGAAAGAGAGTGCTGACTCTTGACATGCTGACAGGTAATGGGGCACAACAGAGCAAACCCACAGCAGAGTCAGTCGAAGTTTTGAAGAATACTGGAAGGTTGGTCATCACAGAGCAGACCCACTGTAGTCCTAGTAGAGATTATGGTATTGACGGGCCACCAGAGATGCAGACCCACTGCAGTCCTTGTAGAAATAATGGTATTGGTGGCCATCAAAGATGCAGACCCACTGTAGTCCTTGTAGAAATAATGGTATTGGTGAGTCATCAAAGGTGTAGACCCACTGTAGTAGAAATGGCTAGCAGCCAACTGTTGCGACTGTGCAGGTGCACACTCACCATCGAAGAGTCTTGTGGACAATATAGCAAGTCCATAAACCACCACTTGTCCACTCACAAATTTTTGGAATTATCCTTAGAATCAGCAATGCTGTTATCCAGTCCCTTGCTGAATTATTAACACACGTGCAAACACTATCAGTCCCTACTTCTCACATATTATCCATATACTATGACCAACAGAAACGTGTGCAGTGAAATGTAACTTACAAGTTACTTAATTCGATGAACTGGTGTCAATCACAATTTTATAACATGAGAATACAATAACAAAGGTGCAAAATACATTATTAATGAACATAACAATACAGATAAATTGTAGTATTACAGGCTTTACAAAAGAATAGAAATAAACAGATACATCAGTGTTACAGGAATTATGACATAAGTGAATATATAAAATAATGAGAATAGTTTTCCAAACATTAATTTCACACATGAGCATTAAAACAGAACAGAATGAATAATGTCCAAACATCTTTACAAAGACAGTAGCTTAGTATTTAAAAAATCTACAACATATATCTTATTAGCTAAACACATAAAGACAGGAAAAAGGCAAATACACAATGATAATAACACAGAAGTACAGGACAGGGATTGTTTTCAGTGTGACATGTGGTACTGCAGTCCAACCCAAAACTTCATTCCGTAGATCTTTCATCTTATTTCGACACTTGTTTCCACCAAAAAAAATCCTATCCAAGTATGCTTTCTGTATTCTGATCACATCCTGTTTCAAAAATTTTTTCTCCACTGTACACTACTTTTTCTTGGACAAACCATTTTCTTATAGCTTCTCAATGCATTTCTTCCAATTTATCACAACTCGTTTTCTTATATAGCCTACCCCATCTTAAGCTAACTTAAATCTCCTGAGCTCAGATGCTAAAGTAAGGGACGAGGCAATGCAGCAGTACAAAACAATTAACATAAACAGCAATGACAAAAAAATGGCAATTGGCAAAGCAAGCTACAGTAAATTTAAATTACCAAGCAATGCAACATTAGAACTAAGATGAACCAATGTGCACCAACAAGAAAAATAAATCAGTAGTAAAAGTAGCTTAACAGAGTAATACAAAGTGAAATTTAGTAGCAATATGCTTGGCAAACAGCAGCAGCAAATGCAATAACTTACATATAAACATGACAAAGCTCAAGAAGAAAAAATATTGCACTAAAGACAACAATGCAGATAAGGGAAATGTATATTCACATCTTAAGGTCTACATAATTAAAGTGGTGCACCACAAAAACTTATTCTATGAAATAAATTACCAACTAATTGAAAAGAAAATTATGTATGCAGTTCCTGTGAAGAGAAATGTATTTTTGTGCTCCCTCAGTTTTTGGAAGTATATCACGAAGTTATTCTTTACTGGGGCTGTAGGCATAAAATATTTATATTAGTACATCTATAAAATTTTATTTTACCCAATGTTGCAGTGCAGCTAGAAACTAGATATTAAACAAAATGAGCAATCTCTCAACTGCAAAGACAATAGATGTAAAATGTTTCTCATCATTTCATTAGGCATTTTAGTAAATATCATAAATTAAGAGCTTCACAGTGTAATCATATGTTTCCAAGTTTAAGCGTGTCGTATTTCCGACGCTTTCTACAAAGAAATGTCAATAGCGAGGATAATGGCCTCTTTTTTTTTCCTCCACCTGTGCCTCTGAGAGGCACACACTAATGGCTTTTTTCCAGGCGACTGTCGCGCGGCTGGGTGCCCACGACGCATTACGTGAACGTGGTCACTTATCTTTCTTACTGAAATATTTACGACAGCAGTTTCCGCTACAGTGACAGTCTCATATAAAAATATTTTCACATGTTGATAATTTGCGTTACAAATGTGTAGAAAATAAAATCCTATAAATATAACAGTGTTCACAAAATTTTCGACAGCATTGTAATACCTTCACGCATGTACATACATTTCATAATTCTTAAAGTACGATTCTTGGTTTCCAACATCCTTTTACACAAATCAGTCCCAAACCACTACTCATTATTCCTTACCTTATTATACATATACATATTCGTCGACACTTCTTCAATATTTCATCATAAGAAATACGTAGCATAATCAAGTTCCTCATATACAGTAGCATCAGCTTATTGATCATAATCATACCTCAACAGCATAATACACATTGTCATAATAATAATAACATCATAAAAACTCAGCCAAATCTCAAAAACGTCATAGCTTTCTGCAATAATTTCAAAACCTGAAGAAAATTCTCTGCTCATTTCAATAGTGTCATATACCTCAAACGTACTTTAAAAATCATGATCTCACACCAAATACATCATTCAAAGCTCTCATAGTATCACAATTGTTCCGAAAAAATACGAAGGGTTCACAGAGTACAGACAACATACAATTTCGTAAGTGTGAAGTTATCCAACTATGTAATTACGCAAACATCTGTTAGTGATGCAGTAAAAAAAAGTTACTTTCTCTGTTAAATTATAAGATACCCATGTAATTATGTGTTAGAGAAATATGGTACCAATGTGTAAAGTTGCATAAGCAAATACCATATTAGCAAGGGCTCCTTGTGCTTGCCAAACACATGGTACACAAAGTAAGCGTGTACCCCCCTGAGTATTAGTGTAATTATACCCTCAGGTGTTACAGATTACAGCAATGGAATGAAATGTATCATGGAAAACTTTCTTTGTAATTCAAAAATCTTTAAAAATAAATGGCTTAAGTACAAAACTAATCTCTCAAATGCGTGTCCTGTAGCGCTAAATGTGTGTCTTGCTGTAAGATAATTCTGTGGAAGTGATGTAATTATCGTCCTCTGTAAGCAAAGTTCTGCTGAAGTCAATGTACTTACCTCATCATAAACGAAATTGAAATGCTTTGCGTATAGATATCGTAGTTATTACGTACCTTACCGTTATCAAGAAAGTAGTATAATGTGACGTAATGTTGTGCTACTGAAAAGGCTATCTCATTGTAGCTATACCACAAAAGGTACTACTAAAACATGTTTTACTTTCCAGAATAATACAGAAAAATTGTGCAGATATAAAACAGAAACACCGCAAAAGCAACATTGTAAATGGTCACTCATTAGTAGCGTCCTGATAAAATCGTGTAGCTGCCACATAAACTAACCACTGTGTCATCTGGTATCTCACAGAAAGTACTTTAAATCCAGAATATATTTTCAAGTAAACCAAAATATTGGACTAAAATCTCATTAGCAGTGCTACTATATGTTCTAAGTATGTAAGCCTGATAGTCGTCACGTAATCGTACAACTAACAAGCAAGAATGTACAAATAACAACACTGTGTCGTCTGTTCACTATGACAATGCATATGTAATTTCTGTTTAAAAATGTTCTCTAGGTTATAGGCTGGATAGTTAACTTCAACATATTGGTGCATGTTAACAGTTTCTCAGTGTGACAAATTGCACTAGTAACGTGAAGTGAACAGCTTTATAGCAAAGACAAAGTTAAAAGGCAGATTATCTCTTAAGAAACGGTTTTACATGTGAAATGTGGTGCATTCATTTACCATTTCTAGTGCGCAGAGTTTCAACTTCCAAGTAATTATCATGTTGTATACGTCGGTACGGAATGCTAAAATTATTCTCAAGGTTAGCGTCTATGTTATTTTTCGCTGAGCCAGCCGGTGCACGTGGCTGCCTGCGGTGCGAGTCATTGTCTGTCTCTTTGTTGGTGCGAGTCGTTGTTGGGATTTAGAGACCTAACTTCTACAAATTCACCTTGTCGAGAGGGCCCTGCTCTGTTTAAATCCCGCCATTTCTGATGCAATTAAGGTCTATCGTTACGATTATATCGTCTGACGTCATGTCGGTAGTTCCTGAAGTTTCTTTCTTGTCGGTTAAGTGGTGGAGAATTTCTCTCTGATTCGTAACTGAGCGCTAAACTGTTGCGTCTGAAGTTGTTCTGTCTCCCTTGATAATAATAGTTCTGGTTGCCATATTGTCTGTTTCTATGATTGGTCTGTCATATTCATTAATACGGCGATCTTCCTCTGTAACTATTACTCTGGCAGTGGTTGTCATATGGGTGGTGTCTGTTTTGGTAACGATTTACGATGTAAGAATAGCCTTGTCGTGTCATTTATTATTTCTGTCATCGAGGAATTGTGACGGATGTGACCTGTAATTGTTGCGTTCCTGTTTCCGTGTCAATTCCCAATTCTTGTAACAATCCCTGAAAAGCTTCAACGTCATCTTTGCAACGTCCTGCCAAAATAATATGTCGTAAATGTTCAGGTAGTTTGATTAAGCAAATGCGGATGAATTCTGAGGGTGGTGGTGGTGATTAGTGTTTAACGTCCCGTCGACAACGAAGTCATTAGAGACGGAGCGCAAGTTCGGGTTAGGGAAGGATTGGGAAGGAAATCGGCCGTGCCCTTTCAAAGGAACCATCCCGGCATTTGCCTGAAGCGATTTAGGGAAATCACGGAAAACCTAAATCAGGATGGCCGGAGACGTGATTGGAGTTCTGAGGGGCTGTATGGGTTTGATAGGTACTGATTCTTGAGCAACATGTCTTCAAAATATTTCACAACACTGGAGAATTCAGATTGCTCTAAATGTTTCATCATTATGATGCTGTGTTTTACTCGGTCTTTTGGAACTTGAGACCAATATGCTGAGAGGAAGGCATGATAAAATTCTCCTTCACTGTGGCAATCGTGAATGACCGATCCCATCCTTACAGCTGGTTCATACTCTAAATAGTCACACATAAAATTCTAATCTGTGCTCTAATGACCAGTTGGGAGGAAAACAATGAGAGAATTGATGGAGCCACGCTTGTGGATGAATGTCGTTGCCAGAATTCTTAAATGTTTTGAACTTCCCTGTAGTAATGAACAGCTTATAGTCAAAATCATCTTGTCGGCGAGTCGCATATAGGTCATTGTTACGTCGTGTCAGCGGTTCCATCTCAAAATTCGGTGCACCTTGACAATTTCTTTCATAATTTCCGAAGTGCCCTGTGTTATTATTTTGTGGCTTTTCCGTATTTATAAGTCCCTCTTCCCGTGTTGGAGCGCGAGTGTCCTCTGAAATACGTAATTGTTGTATTACCTGTGACAGCTGATCTTTTACTTCCCGGATTTCTCTTTGGTGTTGCGTATAAATTTGATTCTGATTTTGTTTAAATTTCCTAATTTGTTCGAACTCTTCTGTGTCATTAAAGACTACCGCTTTTGTGTCATTCAGATTATCATCAACCTTGGTAGATAAATTATTTAGTTGATCCGAAAGTTCAACTACTTTCTCTGATAATGAACTAATTTCCTCCATGAGTCTTTCTGAACCAAATTTTAGAGTATCTACTGTGTCCTTTAAGTTTTCTTGAGTTTTTGCAAGTTGCGTATCTGAATCGGTAGATGCAACTGCGTCAGTTTTAGCTTTCAAGGTCTCATGATTTTCATGAACAATACTTTGAAGTTCTTTTATGGCTGCTTCGTGATTCTGTAATGCATATTCATGCCGCGAAAAAATAGGTTGGAAATGCTCACAAATTTGTGTTTTTACGTCATTACAGACTTCTTGACATTTCGATTCGATTTTATGTAATTCAGTAGTTAAATCTTCACGTGTTTGTTCAAGCGTATGCTCCACTGAGTCTATCGTTTGAAGCTTTTGTTCCATTGCGTCTAACTTTCGCTGTGTTTGTCTCTGATTTTGTTCCATTGTGTCTAACTTTTGAAGCTTTTGCTCTGTTTGTCTCTGATTTTGTTCCATTGTGTCTAACTTTTGAAGATTTTGTTCCATTGTGTCTAACTTTTGAAGTTTTTGCTGTGTTTGTCTCTGATTTTGTTCCATTCTGTCTAACTTTTGAAGCTTTTGCTCTGTTTGTCTCTGATTTTGTTCCATTGTGTCTAACTTTTGAAGATTTTGTTCCATTGTGTCTAACTTTTGAAGCTTTTGGCCCATTTGTTGCATTAATTGTAATAACAATGCACTGGTGTCTGAAACATGTTCCTCAGTGCTATTCGGCAATGCATTTGAACCGGCAATATTCGTAGTTTTAAAAACAGTAAATGTGTCTTGACTTATTTGAGAAAATGGTGAGGACGCAAAACCTGAATCTACAGTATTTGCAAGATTGTGTTCTCTCATTCCCAATTCCTGAGGCGAGCTGTTGCCGACCGATCGATCGACAATGCTTCCCTGTTCACTACCTGTTTCACTGTCTACACCATTATTTGACGCCCACTCCATTTCCCTATGCACAGGTACCAAATTATTACTTTGAATGTATGTTAATTCATTACACAGTGGTGCTGTCGTCACTATTATTTCCCAGTTTATTTTGGAGCCTAGTGTTACTTTTTTCACACTCCATTATTCTCACAATATTTCACACGATAACACAGAAAACCACAATTTGAAGAGCAAAAATAAGAGAAAACATTAACATAGCACTGAAAATAATATCTAGTTAACTGCAAGCGCAGCTGCAAAATACCTCGTGCAAAACTGCATACATGCCACAACAGTTTTATTGTACAACAATGAAAGACTGCAACTACAAAGGCAATTCTCTCTATGATTACACGCTAGCAATAAACAAAAGCTACACTAATTACACAAACTACAAAAAAAAAACAAAATCTGAAGATTCCAGTGAGGTATCCTCGGCTAAGGGTCGACATATGAAACGTCCCCTTAGAAAAATTATACATGACTGTGCTTAAACTGACTCACAATATTTTTAGCGCAACGCAATCTGACTTTCAAAAATCCATACAAGAGAATGGCCCTGACTAACATTAACCTATACGTTTCACAAGTCACTTACCAAAAATCTTCGTTACTCGAACTACTGCAATACAGCGAGCGCCACTACTGCCAGCTATGTAAAAGATTCAAACTACTAAAGGTACTAACTACTGATAGGCATAGTTAGCAAATGAAAGATTTTGATGGAGAAAAACAATGTATTTACCTAAATAGTGTTCAAAAGTGATAATATATATAGAAGTTCATGACATCCAGTCTTACAAATTTCAAAACTCCCCCATTTTCTCCCCACATCCACCACTGCTGGCGTTTCACCTCCAAATGCGCAACGCTACGCGCCGCTAACAGCCAAATGCCCAATACTACAATGGCAGACAACAATGCAAACCAGCCACAGACTGCACACAGCACAGCCAGTGATCTTCATACAGAGCACTACGTGGTGTTACCATTAAAAAAAAAAAAACCAAACAGCCTACTTACACACGTTGTAAAGAATGGAATCACCGCAGGACATTTTTTCGCACCACCATGTGGATAATTTGGAGTGTACGCCGAAAATTGATGACAGCGGAACGTCGCACGGTGTTTCATTACGTGAGTGGACCAAGAGGAGGATTCACTTTCCACCTAAAAATATGATTTATGCATCAGTGATAACAACTGCGTTCACAACGATGTTTTCATTACTTTTTTACATGCTGTTTGTTAGTACGTTATGAGAAATTACTTCACGTCGCGAAGAACAAAGTACTATGTAATTTTGTGGGTATGTACTAGTGTTTAATGCAAATGTTGTGTGTGGCGCTCACTTATTAACGTCTGCATGTTCCACCATCTCTTTTTTTTGCCACACGTCTTCTGACTGTATGATGCTACGACGACTCCTCCATCGCTAACCCAGTTCAGCCTAACACTTACACGTAATGTATTCAGTTATTTATTTTACGAATAAATGCCTCTCGATTGTCTTTACTTCGGTATATATATATATATATATATATATATATATATATATATATATATATATATATATATATATATATACCTCTCGGCTGTCTTTACTTCGATATATATATGCACCGACGTACAGGCAGTTGAGAGGCATTTATTCGTAATATATATGCATTTCCCTATGTGTATTCCTCTGTATTTTCAGCAACCTGGGTTTAAGAGCTGTTCAGCTGATTCCCATTTTAGCGCTGAATAACTCATTAGTAATTATTATCTTCCAAGGCCCTTAGTTTCTCAGCAAAATTTTTGGACCGCATTTAGCATATACGTTTTCCTATTTATTTGCCCCCAATCTTTCTCGGCTTGTCAGCATATAATAATGAAACACCTTATGTGCGGATACGTAATTTCGTTTCTGCCTTTGTTCTTTTTTCTTCAATTAACGAGCATCAGCTGGGTGCACTGTCCAACAGTCGCAAAAGGAGACCACTCAGGAACAACGAGTTACTAAAGCGTGGAGACCAAACCCCAGTAACAGCTACTTCGGAAGTGAAGACCCTTTGCGTTAGAGAAAGGCGCTCACTCCCTCGCCGAGGGTGCTGCGAGGTCAGAGGCTGTGAGATGGCGCGATCGACCCACGTGGGGCGGCCGCCCCAGCCAGCCAGTGTCCGTCACCAGCTGTCTCCGGGGAAATTCGTCAGCCTCCTCTGTGGACGGCTGTCCGCTTCGCGCGCAGGCTGGTGTCTCGGCTCGCCGTGTCCGCGGGATCACCTCCTGTCAGACACCGTGCACTGAGCGGCGTCACGCATGTAATCGGGCATCCAGTAACCTTCAAGTCTCGTCAGCGCCGCCTGTATTTCTAAGTCTCGACTTTATTTCCCCCAAGAAATACATTACATGACTTTAACGTAAAGTACACTATTGGCCATTAAAATTGCTACACCACGAAGATGACGTGCTACAGACGCGAAATTTAACCGACAGGAAGAAGATGCTGTGATATGCAAATGGTTAGCTTTTCAGAGCATTCACACACGGTTGCCGCCAGTGGCGACACCTACAACGTACTGTCAAAAGGAAAGTTTCCAACCGATTTCTCAAACACAAACAGCAGTTGATCGGTGTTGCCTGGTGAAACGTTGTTGTGATGCCTCGTCTAAGGAGAAGAAATGCGTACCATCACGTTTCCGACTTTGATAAAGGTCGGATTGTAGCCTATCGCGATTGCGGTTTATCGTGTCACGACATTGCTGTTCGAGTTGATCGAGATCCAACTACTGTTAGCAGAATATGGAATCGGTGGGTTCAGGAAGGTAATACGGAACGCCGTGCTGGATCCCAACGGCCTCGTACCACTAGCACTCGAGATGACAGGCGTCTTATCTGCATGGCAGTAAAGGATCGTGCAGCCACGTCTCGATCCCTGAGCCAACAGATGGGGACATTTGCAAGACAATAACCACCTGCACGAACAGTTCGACGTCGTTTGCAGCAGCATGGACTATCAGCTCGGAGACCATGGCTGCAGTTACCCTTGACGCTGCGTCAGAGACAGGAGCTCCTGCAATGGTGTACTCAAAGACGATCCTGGGTGCAAGAATGGCAAAACGTCATTTTTTTGGATGAATCCAGGTTCTGTTTACAGCATCATGATGGTCGCATCCGTGTTTGGCGACATCGCGGTGTACGTACATTGGAAGCGTGAATTCGTCATCGCCATACTGGCGTATCACCCGGCGTGATGGTATGGGGTGCCATTGGTTAGACGTCTAGGTCACCTCTTGTTCGCATTAACGGCACCTTGAAGAGTGGACGTTACATTTCAAATGTATTATGACCCTTAGCTCTACCCTTCATTCGATCCCTGCGTAATCCTATATTTCAACAGGATAATGCACGAACGCATGTTGCAGGTCCTGTACGGGCCTTTCTGGACACAGAAAATGTT
The DNA here is from genome assembly GCF_023897955.1 of Schistocerca gregaria. Classification (NCBI taxonomy): domain Eukaryota; kingdom Metazoa; phylum Arthropoda; class Insecta; order Orthoptera; family Acrididae; genus Schistocerca; species Schistocerca gregaria. The sequence goes on from NC_064923.1 coordinate 685,801,107, forward strand.
CGACTGCTGCCCTGGCCAGCACATTCTCCAGATCTCTCACCAATTGGAAACGTCTGGTCAATGGTGGGCGAGCAACTGATTCGTCACAATACGCCAGTCACTACCATAGATGAACTGTGGTATCGTATTGAAGCTGCATGCGCAGCTGTACATGTACACTCCATGCAAGCTCTGTTTGACTCAATGCTCACGGGTATTAAGGCCGTTTTTACGGCCAGTGGTGGTTGTTCTGGGTACTGATTTCTCAGGATCTATGCACCCAAATTGCGTGAAAATATAATCACATGTCAGTTCTAGTATAATATATTTGTTCAACGAATATCCGTCTATCATCTGCATTTCTTGTTGGCGTAGCAATTTTAATGCCCAGTAGTATATTTCCCCGCACGATGCTTTTCTAAACTGAGATGACAAAAGTCATGGCACAGCGATATGCATATGTACAAATGACGGTAGCATCGCGTGCACAAGGTACAAAAGGACAGTGCATTAGCGGGCGTAGCTATCATTTGCTCCTCAGGCGATTCATGTGAAAAGGTTTCCTACGTGATTATGGCCGCACGCTGGGAATTAACAGACTGGTAGCTGGAGTTTTTGACGCATGGAAAATTCCATTTCTTAAATCGTTAGGGAATGCAATATTCCGAGATCGACAGAGGCGAGAGTGTGGCAGGAATACCACATTTCAGTCATTACCTCTCACCACGGATAACGTAATAGCTAATGGCTTTCACTTAACAACCGAGAGAAGCGGCATTTGCGTAGAGTTGTCAGTGCTAACAGACAAGCAACACGACGTGAAATAACCACGGAAATCAGTGTGGGACGTACACCGAACGTATCCGTCAGGACATTGGGGCGAAATTTGTCGTTTATGGGATATGGCAGCAGACTACGGACTCGAGTGCCGCTGCTAATACAAGTGCATCGCCTGCTGTGTCTTCACTGGGCTCGCGGCCACATCGGTGGGACTCTAGACGACTGGAAAACAGTGGCCTAGTCGGATGAGTCCCCATTCCAATTGGTGAGGGCTGCAGACTCACAGAAACCATGGACCCAGGTTGTCACCTAGGCACTGTGCAAGGTGATAGTGGTTCCATAATGGTGTGGGCTGAGTTTAGATGGGATGAACTAGGTCCTCTAGTCCAACCGATACGATCCCTGACTGGAAATGGTTATTTTGGGCTACTTGAAGACCATTTGCACCCATTCATGTTCCCAAACAACAATGGAATTTTTATGGATGACAATGAGCAATTTCAGTGGCTCACAATTGGCCACGATTTGTTTGAAGAACATTCTGGACGGCTCGAGCTAATTATTTGGCCTACATCCTTTCGAAGGACACTACGATGGAAGAAATGTGAGATGTCCCTTCGGGTTACAAGCCGAGATTATGCTCTCCACCCGCTACGTAATCTCTTACTTGGCCCTAAATCGATAATCATATGCTATCGGATGTTTAATACGTTTCACACCCGTGGCCTAGGGTCTCTGATTAGTAAACAAAGAAGCTCCTCAGTCCCGTGTTTGAAACCGGCGACTGCTTAAATTTTGAGTAATAATCAACATTGACGGACGAAGGCTTCCGGCATAAGAAGGCACCCACATTCTGACAGCGGTGTTATCAAAGAGGGTGGAGTAGCGGACAGACGTTTGGGGCACTTTCTTGTCCTTGGAGCGGGCAGCTGCTTCCAAACACCGAGGAATCAGCAATGATCACCTGCAGGAGGATGAAGAAGCCAATGGAAAACACTGCATTAAAGACACATGACGTGTATCCACGGGACATGTGGCCTGTAACTGAAAAAGCGTCAAGATTATCTCTCCATTGGCAAAAGATTCCCGAATAGTCCCACATTCGGATCTCTGAGAATGTGGACATGAGGAAAAGACTGAATAACCAACGAAAGGATAACGTTCTACGAGTCGGGAACCGGAATGTCAGAAGGTTGAATGTGGAAGGGAAGCTGAAAAATGTTAAAAGGGAAATGCAAACGCTCAATCTAGATAGTCAGTGAAGTGAAATGGAAGGAAAAAAAGGATTTCTGGTCAGAAGATTATAGGGTAATATCAACAGCCGCAGAAAATGTTACAACGGTAGTAGGATACATTATGAACAGGAAGACAGGGCAAAGAATATGTTACTGTGAACAGTTCAGTGATAGGAATGTTCTTATCAGAATCGACAGAAAACCAACACCGACACTTCAGGTATACATACCGATATTGAAAGTTAAAGATAAAGAGACAGAGAAAATATATGAGGATACTGAAAGGGTAATGCATAACGTTAAGGGAGACGAAAATGTAATAATCACGGGGGACTGGAATGCAATTGTAGGGAAAGGAGTAGGAGAAATGCGTACAAGAGAATAGGGGCTTGGGACGAGGAATGCGAGAGGAGCAAGACTAATTGAGTTCTTTAATGAATTTCAGCTAGTAATAACGGATACCCTGTACAACAATCACGCGAGGAGGGGGTATAGTTGGGAAAGACCGGATAAATCGGGGAGATTTCAGTTAGATTACATATTAGGGTGAGATACAGATTCACAAATCAGACGCTGGATTGTAAGGCATTTTGGTAGTGGCAATCATATTTCTCTATCGACGTTTCTCCTAAGGCTTTCAGTGTATTAGAATTTTATCCATGGGTGCGGACCTGCGCGCTTGCAATTTTGTCCTTGTCGTTTCCGCTTATGCAAGGACAATTAGTGGAAAATTTTGCGGCCAAAGTCAAATTTCAACTCCAGGAACTAATTGAAGCTACTCCAAAGGGCTATTCAAAATTATTCACTTTAAAGAAATAAAGGTTTCACTCTTTCTGTTTTTCCAGAATTACTCAAAAATCAGTCAAACTGAAAAATCTCTTCCTTGCTTGTTGCTAACACGAATGGTTCAAATGGCTCTGAGCACTATGACATTTAACATCTGAGGTCATCAGTCCCCTAGAACTTAGAACTACTTAAACCTAACTAACCTAAGGACATCACACACATCCATGCCCGAGGCAGGATTCGAACCTGCGGTCGTAGCGGTCGCGCGGTTCCAGACTGAAGCGCCTAGAACCGCTCGGCCACACCGGCCGGCGTTGGTAACACGAAGAAAGGTTACTGTTACAGTGTAAATGATCAAGGAGTTATGGTTGAATCTGATTAAACAAGTTTGAAGTAAACGGAATAAGAAGACTGGAATGGAAAGAGTTTGGTAAACGGAACATTGTTTTCATTACTTTGTTTCTAATGAATCAGAAATAGAAACATACACACACACACACACACACATACACACACAGCCGACTCATGAACATATGCGAGCCAAAACGCGTCGTCCGATAGGACAACCGACCGACGATCCACCAAGACCGTGGGCCGGCTCAAGTGATGCGTGGCAGCAATGGTCGGGCGAGCCATGTCGACGCAGACCTCACTGCTCCAACCCGACTGCACTAGTGCCGCATTGCAACTCCCCGACTGGCAGGTCCGGACTGCGCTCCAGACGCGTTCCAAGTGATTGGCAGCCCGAACTCGCTATCCGAACTCCTTACAAAAGACAACGACGGGGAAGTAATAGCACTCGAGCAAAGATACTATGAGAGGGGATATGTCGATACGCGTTGCTAACGCCGCTCACGCTCAAGCAAAGCAGCAACTCAGTGGCAGTAGTAATTAAAATTAACATAGTGAGGTGGAATTACGTTAAAAATAGCGTGTAAAATACATGATGGCGGGAACACGAGCCTGGCACGACTCACATATAGTCTACACACCAACGTATACAATCGTTTTGTCGCTACGTCCTCCAATGATTTAAGAATTTCTCATTGAATGTTATCTATCCCTTTTGCGTTATTTGATCTTAAGTCCTCCGAAACTTTCCTAAATTCCGATTCTGACACTGGATCCCCTGTATCTTCTAAATGGACTCCTGTTTCTTCTTCTACTACATTAAAGAAATCTTCCCACTCATAGCGGCCTCCAAAGTACTCTATCCACCTATCTACTCTCTTGTGCATTAAGAGTGGAATTCCCATTGAGCTCGTAATGTTACCACCCTTGCTTTTAATGTCACCGAAGGTTGTTTTGACTTTCCTACGTTCTAACACAGTCCTTCCCACAATCATATCTTTTTCGATTTCTTCACTGTTTTCATGCAGCCATTTCATCTTAGTTTCCCTGCACTTTCTATTTATTTCATTCCTCAGAGATTTTTATTCCTGTATTACTGAATTACCCTGAACATTTTTGTACTTCCTTCTTTCATCGATCAGCTGATGTATTTCTTCTATTACCCATGGTTCCTTCGCGGCTACGATCTTTGTACCTATGCTTTTCTTCCCAACTTCCGTGATTGGACTTTTATGAAATATCCATTCCTCTTCAACTGTACTGCCTACTGAGCTATTCCTTATTTCTGTATTTATAATCTTAGAGAACATCAAGCTTATCTCATCATTCTTTAGTACTTCCTTATCCCACTTCTTTGCACATTGATTCTTCCTGACTAATCTCTTAAACTTCGGTCTACTCTTCATCACTACTACATTGGGATGTGAGTCTGTGTCTGCTCCTGGTATGCCCTACAAATCGGTATCTGATTTCGGAACCTCTGCCTGACCAGGATGTAATCTAATTGAAACGTCCCCGTATCATCCGGTCTTTGCAAGTATACCTCCTACTCTTGTAATTCTTGCACGGGGTATTTGTTATTACTAGCTGAAATTTATTACAGAACTCAATTAGTCTTTCTCCTCTCTCATTTCTTGCCTCAAGCCCATATTCTCCTCTAGCCTGTTCTTCCACTCCTTCCAGTACAACTATATTCCAGTCCCCCATGACTATTAGATTTTCATCTCCTTTTACATATTATATCACCTTTTTAGTATCTCACACACTTTCTGTATCTCTTCGTCCTCAGCTTGTGACGTCGGCTTGTATACCTGAACTATCGTTGTCGGCATTGCTGTGCTGTCGGTTTTGAAAAGAACACTATCAATGGAGTATTCACAGCAACACACCCTCTGCATTACCTTCATATTCATAACGAATCATACTCCTGTTAAACCATTTTCTGCTGCTGTTGATATTACCCTACGCTCGCCTGACTAGAAATCCTTGTCTTCTTTCCAGTTCAATTTACTGACACCTACTATATCTAGATTGAGCCTTTGTATTTCCCTTTCCAGATTTTCTAGCTTCCCTACTATGTTCAAGCTTCTGATATTCCACGCACCGACTCGTAGAATGTTATCCTTTCGTTGATTATTTGATGTTTTTCTCATGGTCTCCTCCTGTTCGACAGTCCCCTCCCGGAGATCCAAATGAGGGACTATTCCGGAATCTTTCGCAATGGAGAGATCATCATGGCACTTTTTCAATTACAGTCCACATGTCCTGTGGATACACGTTAGGTGTCTTTAATGCAGTGGCTTCCATTGCCTTCTGCCTCCTCATGACGTTGATCATTGCTGATTGTTCTGTCTTTAGAGGCAGTTTCCCATTCCTAGGGCAAGAGAGTGCCGTGAACCTCTGTCCGCTTCTCCACCCTCTTTTACAAGGCCGTTGGTGGAATGAGGGTGACATCTTATGCCGAAAGTCTTCGGCCACCAACGTTAATAATTAATCAAAATGTAAATGGTGACTTTGTGGTTGAGAATTCTATAATTCGCCATCGGATGACAACTACCAGCTTGCCCCTTCGTTACCAAAAAGATGGACGGCGCATAGTACGAGATTGAAGACCGCATCACGCCCTCGCTAAACATGTTATCAATCAGCTGTCTAAATTTTCATGTTGCGTGGCTACAACCGATAAGGAGGTTGGCGAACCGGAATCTTATCCGTCGGCTTGGTGTTATATTGGATTCTGTTAGTGACTCCCAGTTTATTGGTCAGTACATCAGGAAACGCCCAAGTACTGTCAACAGCTTCGCAATCTCCTAACTGACTGGCCTGGAACTGAGTATCATGCACCGTTAAACTGTTAACCCCGTGGACAGTTTGGCAAGTACCTAGCTTAAAATCCTTGCCAGCAAAAAAAAATTAATGAAAAGCTCTTGTCACTGCTTGAAGTTACAGCCTATTAGCAGATTAACTGAGACGCCTTTGACGACTGTTAATTCCACTGGCCACGGAAATGGGCACATAGCCACGCTTCTCCGCAACCTATTACATCTCAGTCAGTAAGACATCTCTGCTCAATTCCCTGCCAGGGAGCGAACTTACAAAGGCCGCGCCTCTCCAAATACCAACGTTCAATAAGAGAAAATGTACCTCCTGAATCTATAAGGGTACAGACAGGTTCATGATAGACGTAAGCACAAACAAAAGGTCAGAACTACCCCGATACGGTTACACCGTTTGGGTCGTAAAGGCCACTTAGGACGCCCACATTTCTAGCGTCAGCTGTTCGGACGCTCCTTATTCTGCAGAGGACACTGGCGCACAAAACGATTGTTCTCATCACAACGAAAATAAACAGTAGCCTTTGATAGAACCGTTTCCCTACTCCTCTCCCTCTGAACTCTTTCCACATGTTCTCATTTCACTTGTCTTTCAGAGCTCCATTTCTCATGAGTGAAGCGTATTATCTTAATTTTACACACTAATTAACCTAACTCGGGAAATGTGGTGGGTCTCCGCAAAAGTACCAATCGCGACCTGTCTACTGGCCGTCCAAAATATTTTCAACAACTTCCTCCTCAGTTACTGACAATTCCAATGCCGTGATTGCGATGCGAATCTCCTTAGTATATTGCTGGAGTGTCTCAGGATATGTAGAAATAGACACAGAGGGTTATAACAAGTTTTGATGTAATCGACTGCCATATTCGGCTGATCAGCATCGTCGCTTTTGGTGCGGAAGGTTCTGGGTTCGACTCTCGGTACTAGCTCAGATTTTTCTTGAAGTTGAGGGGTCTGGAACGGGGTCCAGTCAGCTTCATGAGGCCGAATGAGGTGCCGCTTGAGTAAAGTGGCACCACCAACTTTCATCTACTGGCAATAACGGCTGGAGGAATTCGTGAGATGCTGATCTCATGTCTCACGAACAAAGATCGTTCCTCTTACTGCCTTATAGGCATCAGTCGGACAATTCGAACAGGCCTAAGGCCTATTCTGTGAGTGATATTTACGTTATGTGGCTGTAATCACCAGTTACACACACTATTTTCTGGCCAGTGCAGCAACCGAGCGATATTTGTAACATAAGAGCGGAAAAGCTCTACAGGAATGTCAGAAATCCGGCATGCAGGACGCCTGAACTCTGACGCCTAAATCACAATATTGTTAACTTATAGTACACGATGAGTAACTTCACAGAAACACAACAACAGTTTCATGTAAAAAGGCACTTTATGAGGTAACATGTATATGTCCAAAAACAATGGATGTTACTTCTCACGGTTCCAGAATTATTGTCGTAATGAAATACGACGCGTTTTCATAAAGAGATACACAGGTAATAACTGGACAGGTAATACGTACGATTAAAAAAAATGGTAATACACAGTGTTTCTTCGTGGAAGATAAAATGATTTAAAAACGGAGTTTGATATCAGCGCATGAACAAGGGAAAGTTTAAAATAAGTGAGAGAGTAGTATCAGGTTTGTCTTATGACAGTCAGATTTAACGAAGAAACCATTCGAAACCAAAACTTTGCTCAGCGAACAATATAGAGACCATTGTTGGGGTTTATTGGGAGACGCAAAGCAGACAAATAGATAGGCAAACAAACTGAAGTCGCAAATATTACAATTACGGTAATACTTTCGACTGAATGAAGAGAAGGTGGTTTCGGCATGTAGGCTAGCAAATAGTCTGTAGGTGGACAAGGGAGAATTCTGTCACACTGAGAACAGACTGACAGGATGACGTTGTTAAAAGTGGATAGAAAGAACGCAATATATGACAAGTCTAGAGAATACCTTTGTATAGCAGTGAATGTCACTATGACGATAAAGATGACAGGGATAATGACAACGGTGATACGTATGTGTGCACGTTTGTATGCAAGCGGGCAGGTGTGGGGGTACATACACTGTCGATTCACATTCACGTGACCACCTCTCAAAACCCGGAATAGCCACCTTTAGCTGCGCGTAACACTGCGAGACGGGCAGGAAGAGAGTCAGTGAAGTTCTGGAAACTACTTACAGGGATGTGGAGCCCTGCCAGCTCAAGTGCCGCGATCAACTGCGCCAGGTTTCTCAGTTGATGATCCATGGCGCTTACAGGCCGATCGATGTGCTCCCACAGGAGCTGTGGCGCTCGATTCGATACATCGCTAACCTTGCTCGCAGAATTGGCTGGCTAGTAGTATGAGGAACGTCTGGGAGAGACCGCGAGCGGTATCCCGGCAACGAATGAGGCCACGGGATATAGAGGGAACTTGGCGCTATGAGAAAAATGACAGTGAGGAACCTGGAGTGGATGCGTGTGCGCAGCCGAGGAGTGGACCGTGCTCTGGTTTGTGGGGTCGCTGCCTTCGTGTTGGCGTGTGTGGTGTTTGGACGCCGACATCACCGCTGAGAGGAGAGACAACCTTCAGGTGCCGATTTCCATCCATGACTTCTCGGCAACCCGTATGGTCAATACCAGTTTCTGAATCTGGTGATACATTTCGTCTGATAAGTGCATGTTTACATGTAAAGGATAGCGTCCTGTGCTACTCTGAAGTTCTAGTGGAGCTTATGGACAAGAATTCTGCCATTTCTTGAGGTGCGATAAGCCATCACTTAAGATAACCAATGTTCGGAAGCAGTGGAAATTGTGATATCAAATTACACTACTGGCCGTTAAAATGGCTACACCAAGAAGAAATGCAGATGATAAATGGGTATTCATTGGACAAATATATTATACTAGAACTGGCATGTGATTACATTTTCACGCAGTTTGGGTGCATAGATCCTGAGAAATCAGTACCCAGAACAACCACCTCTGTCCGTAATAACGGCCTTGATACGCCAGGGCATTGAGTCAAACAGAGCTTGCATGGAGTGTACAGGTATAACTACCCATGCAGCTTCAACACGATACCACAGTTCATCAAGAGTAGTGACTGGCGTATTGTGACGAGCCAGTCGCTCGGCCACCATTGACCAGACGTTTTCAGTTGATGAGAGATCTGGAGAATGTGCTGGCCAGGGCAGCAGTCGAACATTTTCTGTATCCAAAAAGGCCCATACAGGACCTGCAACATGCGGTCGTGCATTCTCCTGCTGAAATGTTGGGATCCGCAGGGATCGAATAAAGGGTAGAGCTGAGGGTTGTAACATATCTGAAATGTAACGTCCACTGTTCAAAGCGCCGTCAGTGCGAAGAAGAGGTGACCGAGACGTGTAAACCAATAGCACTCCATACCATCACGCCGGGTGATACGCCAGTATGGCGATGACGAATACACTCTTCCAATGTGCGTTCACCGCGATGACATCAAACACGGATGCGATCATCATGATGCTGTAAACAGAGCTTGGATTCATCCGAAAAAATGCCGTTTTGCCATTCGTGCACCCAGTTTCGTCGTTGAGTACACCATCGCAGGCGCCCCTGTCCTGTGATGCAGTGTCAAGGGTAGCCGCAGCCATGGTCTCCGAGCTGATAGTCCATGCTGCTGCAAACGTCGTCGAACTGTTCGTGCAGATGTTTGTTGTCTTGCAAACGTCGCCATCTGCTGACTCAGGGATCGAGACATGGCTGCACGATCCGTTACAGCCATGCGGATAAGATGCCTGTGATACGAGGCCGTTGGGATCCAGCACGGCGTTTCGTATTACCCTCCTGAATCCACCGATTGGATTTCTACTAACAGTCATTGGATCTCGACCAACGTGAGCAGCAACGTCGCGATACGATAAACCGCAACCGGCTACAGTCCAACCTTTATGAAAGTCGGAAATTTGATGGTACGCCGGCCGGTGTGGCCTAGCGGTCCTAGGCGCTTCAGTCCGGGACCGCCCTGCTGATACGGTCGAAGGTTCGAATCTTGCCTCGGGCATGGATGTGTGTGATGTCCTTAAGTTCTAGGGGACTGATGACCTCAGATGTTAAGTCCCATAGTGATTAGAGCCATTTGAACCTTTTTTGTGATGGTACGCACTTCTCCTCCTTACACGAGGTATCACAACAACGTTTCACCAGGCAACGCCGGTCAACTGCTGTTTGTGTATGAGAAATCGGTTGGAAACTTTCCTCATCTCAGCACGTTGTAGGTGTCGCCACCGGCGCCAACCTTGTGTGAATGCTCTGAAAAGCTAATCATTTGCATTATCACAGCATCTTCTTCCAGTCTGTTAAATTTCGCATCTGTAGCACGTCATCTTCGTGGTGTAGCAATTTTAATGGCCGGTAGTGTATTATACAGTCATGACTATTAAGTCGCTGTGTCCTTCTAAGCCTAATATTCTACCTAGAGTTTGGTGGCCGTTGTTGATGTTCCGGGAACAATATTAATTGCCTCACTTGTGTTTGTGTTCCCAGTTTGTTGTAGCTTAAATTCAGAGCCACTGCTAATGTGTGTAGACACCTGTTTGTGCGGATCAATTTAGGAACGTCATTCTAACTTCCCTTAAGTAGAATTAGTTTGTTTTCCATTTGTGATTGTTCATCCTTCTGTTTTCAATTTGTTGATTATTCAGAATTTTAGTCTCTTGTAGTTTAGTCCCTCCGTAGGCCTGTGTCATCATCCCAGAGAACGGGCGAGAGCTGAGGTCAGGTTTCCGCTGCCCTGCTCGGTCACGGGTCTGGTACCGCTCTCTTAGTGACCGACCGACCAACCGACCGACCGACGTAGCAGTGTTAGAATAGGTCGAGCTATCTCATGGCGGTCTGCTGACGGTTCGAGGGCGCAGCTGTAAAGCAATAAAAACTTTATTGTGTGTATCTAACTTTCTTAAACAAATCTGCCTTTAGTCTGATGGCTGTTAAGATTTAAGTTTAGAACATACTTCACTTTGCAGTGACCTGTTGACATTTAATTAACAAATTGTTGAGCGCTGTGACGGGTTTTGATCTTGAATATCTTCTAACCTGAATTTCTATCACTTAAAGATAGCGCGGTGCCGCATGTTTCTTAATTACATTTGTTAATTGGAAGGTTATTAACGGAGTCTGGTAAGCGGAAGGCGCATATTTTACTAAAATTGCAAACATTATTCAAACAGTTTCGAAAGAATAAATTGTTATTGACAGATGGTTTAGTAAGCGCAAGGCGGATATTTTCTTAAATCTAAAGTTTATTGAAATTCTTACGAACATCTGTTTTACTAAGTGTTGTGACGTATTTTTCTTAACTACAAATTGTTTACTGTGTAATCAGCATGTAATGTGAGTATTTTATACAGGAAGAAATTTGATTAATTGTGTCCATGCACTCAATGGTTAAACTTGTACAAATAAATTGTCATCATGTAAACTGTGAATGATGTTTCTGTCGCTGGGTTAACCCCAGCCTTGCGTGCTGATCGCTGTGGCCTGTCCCTATGACCGTAATTTCACCACAGATTCTCGATTTGGTTTAAACCCGGGTAGTCTGGTGACCAGGAGAGTACGGCAAACTAATCCTGGTGCTCTTGAAATCACGCATGTACTCTGGGAGCTTTGTCAGAGATTCTATTGTCCTGCTAGTCAATGCCATCACGCCGAGGAAAAAACAGAATGCATGTAGGGTGGAGGGGAACCACAATGACAGATGCAGTTAAATGCGAACATTTTTAGGTTTGGCTTTACCGTGACTGTTACTGACATTAAATGAAACTGTTTTATTTTTATTTATTTCCACGACGCGTTTCGAAGGTTTAAACCTTCATCATGGGGTGGATTTACATTAGTTAGTATTACATTTGTGGGTGTGTTGTGTTGCGATTTTTGAAGGAACTTGTGGCACTGCCTAGTGAAGAAATAAGACACTATTTCAGAATATGGTTTAGGATTACTTTTGACAAAAAAATTAACTGATATCTAATGGTAAACATTAAATAAGTAAACTACAGTACCTCCAGTGGTCACAGGTTCCTTTTGCTGTCGTAACACATCACATGTATACTCCCACATATGTAAACAAATATGGCGTCTGGAATCAGCTGGGTGCAAGTTTCGTATAGCAGAAGAGAAGACATAATCGCAAAGTGCAAAGAATATACATCGTAACTACATTATTACAGAATAATTGTTTAAAGCATTTGGAGATGTTTGTTTTGAGGTGTCGAATATATGTGTGTGTACTTCAGGTGGTATATAAATAAAATTTTGACAAGTTAAAGCAGCTAAACATTCGTACTCATTTATACAATAAGGTGAAATGTTAAAATGGCTTAAACTTTATACTTGTTAATAACAATTAGTTTATTAATCCCAATCAAAGAGTGTCATCTATGTATGATTTTACTACTGTAGCCAATATAATCATTGTAATTCAAGTCTGTAACCTAATCGTTATTAACAATTATGAAGTTTAAGCCATTTTAACATTTCACCTGATTGTATAAACGTGTACGAATGTTTAGCTGTTTTAACTTGTCAAAATTGGATTTATATACCACCTGAAGTACACACACATATATTCGACACCTCAAAATAAACATCTCCAAATGCTTTAAACAATTATTCTGTAATAATGTAGTTACGATGTATATTCTTTGCACTTTGCGATTATGTCTTCTCTTCTGCTATTCTAACCTTGCACCCAGCTGATTCCAGACGACATATTTATTTACATATGTGGGAGTATACATGTGATGTATTACGACAGCAAAAGGAACCTGTGGTCACTGGAGGTACTCTAGTTTACTTATGTAATGTGTACCATTAGATATCAGTTAATTTTTTTGTCAAAAGTAATCCTAAACCATATTCTGAAATAGTGCCTTGTTTCTCCACTAGGCAGTGCCACAAGTTCCTCCAAAAATCGTAACACAACACACACACAAATGTATTACTAACTAATGTAAAGCCACCCCACGATGGAGGTTTAAACCTTCGAAACGTGTCGTGGAAATAAATAAAAATAAAACGGTGACTGGTAACAGTGAACTTGTTGTTTCATTTAATGACAGATGCATTATTTGTATCGATCCACTGTGCCAACCAGAATGGCGAGATCACCCAGGGAATGGCACGAAAACATTCTCCAGAGAACGACGATCCCTCGTCTTTCCCGAACCTTCACATCGATTGTTCCATGGTCTGATGGAACATACATGTGATACATCTGAAAAACCACCTGCTGCCATTTAAGACGTCCAGTTAGATTCCAGCCTTAGTCGCCGATAACAGCAGTCAGCATGGGTACATGAACCAGGCGCCTACTGCAGAGGTCCATACGCAACAAAGCTCGCTCAACGGTCGTTGGGGAGGCGCTGTTGGTAGCCCTCGGTTCCTCTGGGCAGTCAGTTGTTCAAGAGTTGCACGTCTATTTGCCTGTACACATCTGCGCAGCTGTCCTTCACCCCTGCCATCTACGACCTGTGGTCCACCACAGTTGCCTCGACTGTTTTGGGTACTGCCATTTTGCCTCACAACGACGGCGCCACGCAAAGAGTTTAGAAACAACCGTTTAGGAAATGCTTCCGCACTTGGTCTGAAAGACAATGATCATGCCCTTTTGGACTTCAGATAAATCGCTCCGTTTCATCTACATCTACGTGGTTACTGTGCAATTCACACTTAAGTGCCTGGCAGAGGGTTCATCGAACTATTTTCATACTACTTCTCTACCATTCCATTCTCGAATGGCGCGTGGGAAAAAGGAACACCTAAACCCGTTCGAGCTCTGATTACTCTTATTTTATTATGATGATCATTTCACCCTACGTAGGTGGGTGTCAACAAAATATTTTTGCATTCGGAAGAGAAAGTCGTTGATTGAAATTTCGTAAATAGATCTCGCCGCAAAGAAAACCGCATATGTTGCAGTGACTGACACCCCAACTAGCGTATCATATCGGTGACACTCTCACCCCTATTGCGCGATAACACGAAACGAGCTGCCCTTCTTTGCATTTTTTTAGATGTCCTCCGTCAATCCTACCTGGTAAGGATCCCATGCCTCGCAGCAATATTCCAGCAGAGTTTGGACAAGTGTAATGTAGGCTGTCTCTTTAGTGGGTTTGTAGCGTCTTCTAAGTGTTCTGCCAACAAAGCGCAGTCTTTGTTTCTCCTTCCCCACAATATTATCTATGTGGTCTTTCCAATTTAAGTTGCTCCTAGGTATTTAGTCGAATTGACAACCCTTAGATTTGTGCGATTTATCGTATACCCAAAATTTATCGGATTTCTTTTACTACCCATGTTGATGACCTCACACTTTTCTTTGTTTACTGCCAATTGCCACTTTTCGCACCATACAGAAATTCTCTCTGTATCATTTTGTAATTGGGATAGATCCTACTAGACGGTATATTACAGCGTCATCTGCAAACAATCTAAGGGGGCTGCTCAGATTATCACATAGGTCATTTATGTAAATCAGGAGGGCCTGTGACACTACCTTGCGGAACGACAGATTTCACTTCTGTTCTCCTCGATGATTTACCGTGTAGCCGGCCGCGGTGGTCTCGCGGTTCTAGGAGCGCAGTCCGGATCCGTGCGACTGCTACGGTCGCAGGTTCGAATCCTGCCTCGGGCATGGATGTGTGTGATGTCCTTAGGTTAGTTAGGTTTAAGTAGTTCTAAGTTCTAGGGGACTAATGACTACAGCAGTTGAGTCCCGTAGTGCTCAGAGCCTTTTGAACCATTTGAACCACTTACCGTGTATCACTACGAACTGTGACCTCTCTGAGAGGAAATCAGGAATCCAGTCACACAATTGATACGATACTTCACGTGCAAGCAATTTGCTTAATAGTCGCTTGTGAGGAACGGTATCAAAAGCCTTCTGGAAGTCTAGGAATATGGAATCGATCTGAGATCCCTTGTCGGCAGCACTCATTACTTCATGGGAATAAAGAGCTAGCTGTGTTACACAAGAACGATATTTACTGAATCCGTGTTGGTTATGTAACAATAAGTCATTTTCTTCTTGGTGATTGATAATGTTGGAGTATAGTATATGCTCCAAAATCCTATTTCAAATTGAGGTCAGTGATATGGATCTGTAATTCAATGGGTTACTCCTATTTCATTTCTTGAAGATTGGTGTGGCCTGTGCTACTTTCTGCATTACGACAGTGAAGCATTATTTTCTATGTCTCTCCCCCCCCCACAACACACTACCCGTACCGTACACTGCTGGTGCTGCCATTGCTGTGTGAGAGTGGTTATTGCACGTTGACAGCGAATACAGGTGGTGGTCATATTAATATGATTGGACCGTGTGTAATATCACCTGACAAGAAGTGGAGCACCCAGGAACCGTGATCAGATGTAAATGTAACTTTGTACACTTAGACACCATCAGCTCGTCAATAATTAGGGGTGTAATCTCAATGACAAGTAGAACGATTGCCACAGTACACTAGTGCTCATCGTGTTCAGCTTTTTACTAGAACTTGCACAGTATAGAAGGGGCATCAATAGGTCAGATGCTAAGTGATCAATCTGAAGGACACGGAGATGCTGCGCATTCCTGAGACACCGTTATCATCGCATTACAGAGTTAAAAGGATGTCATTATAGGTCTCCATCTGGCCGGCTGGTAAAATAGTCAAATATCCAGAATTGTGGGGCATTCTGATGTGACAATAACCCGATGGTAACGGTGATGGCAGGTATACATTCATCATAGTTCTGGTCGACGATGTCTGACACAACGAATGAGGATCGCCATATTTTCCCCGCAACCTGACAGTACTCTTACACATTGTCTGCCCTCCGAGAACAGGTAATGGGCTCCCTGGTACATTCTCTGTCAACTCACATCAATGGTCTGACGCTAGCAGTAGTCGGAGTAGTGAATTACGGTCCCGTGCCAGGCTACCGTTAACACCACAATAATAACGACTGCGTTTGGAGTAGTACATCACTGGCATGCGTGGAATACTGCTAAACTGTATCGCTTTAAGTTCATCGATCAATCACGGTTCTACACTGCACAAGATGACCGTATTCAGCGAGTATGGCAGTGACGTAGTGAGAGAACCTGTTGTTCCAATTTTTCAAAGAGGCACAGCGGTGTTAATTCTGACGTCGTGGAGTGGAGTGCCATCGGTTGTGACTTCATGTCACAGCTGGTAGTTACTGAGGGAACTCTAATGGCGCAACGGTACATCACGAACATACTGCTTCCTCATGCTTTATCTTTAATGTTACTATTTTTCAAGAGGACAACCCTCATCCACACATGGCACTCTATGAAGGGTCTATATCAGCGCTTCAGAGTCGAAGTAATCTGCGAATAGACAGTGAGCGATATCCTAGCACTGTACACTCTCCGCTCCATTGTTACAGCACATGATATGGAGGGCAGAGCTATGTGCATACTTGAGAGAAGGTGCTGTGTGTTTCTCATGGTAATTAATTTTGCATCCAGACATGACAGATAATCGCTGTAAATTCAACAGATAAACGAAACACGTAATGCCACATCATATCGATATGAAGTAGCTTCCTATTTCTCATATTTCTTAATAAGACATTCCACGTGTAATGATTCATAGCCCTTAACTGACACGCAGCGGTCTCGTGCATTAGCACCATTTTCTTATCGTTTCCCTTAGTTGAAGTATTCAAGCCACTACCTTTCCCCTATAGCTACAGTTCAGTTTGAGGGTGACGGTCGTGCTGTGAAGCGGTTGTGCTTCTACCATTGTTAGTTTTCTCACTGTGGTGTGGAACTGTCTGTGGCGACCGTGCTATACCAGTTGCTTAACTTTTCTGAGGTAATTTGTTTTCTGGATATCTCTGTTTCTTTAGCTTCAAACATGATGTACTAAAGGAACTCAGCTTCAGGTTTATTTATTAGATAAATGGCAGCAGCAAGAACATATACCCTTTAGTATTTTAAAGGGAAATGATCCGGCTTTTGAGGTCCGTCTTCAAGGTTGGCTTGCCGAGGTAATAGTGACGTGTAAGACCTTTGTTGTTGTTGTTGTTGTTGTTGTTGTTGCGGTCTTCAGTTCTGAGACTGGTTTGATGCAGTTCTCCATGCTACTGTATCCTGTGCAAGCTTCTTCATCTCCCAGTACCTACTGCAACCTACATCCTTCTGAATCTGCTTAGTGTATTCATCTCTTCGTCTCCATCTACGATTTTTACCCTCCACGCTGCCCTCCAATACGAAATTGGTGATCCCTTGATGCCTCAGAACATGTCCTACCAACCGATCCCTTCTTCTGGTCAAGTTGTGCCACAAACTTCTCTTCTCCCCAATCCTATTCAATACTTCCTCATTAGTTATGTGATCTACCGATCTAATCTTCAGCATTCTTCTGTAGCACCACATTTCGAAAGCTTCTATTCTCTTCTTGTCCAAACTATTTATCGTCCATGTTTCACTTCCATACATGGGTACACTCCATACAAATACTTTCAGAAATCACTTCCTGACACTTAAATCTATACTCGATGTTAACAAATTTCTCTTCTTCAGAAACGCTTTCCTTGCCATTGCCAGTTTATGAAACTGAGATCAGTGATAGCTCAGACTCTGAGTAAGAGATAGATAGCTTGGCAGTAATGGGGTACAGGCTTACTGATAGTAGCTGTAGTGGACAACAATGATGAAAATACTGTGAATATTACACATATTTTTGCAGAAAAATGAGTATTTTAAGTGCAGGAAGAAACAACTTCCACTGAGTGTGAGGAGAAGGTGCCGTAACATAATGGTTCAAGTCCCTGGACTTCGAAAACTGAGAGAAAATCCAGAAACAGGATCGGTATGTGAATTTCTATCTTTCTTCCTCAAAAGGGAAGACTGGAGAAGGCTGCCGTTTACCGCTCTACGAAAGAGATACCACTGCTGTGTTATGTACTGAAGAAGGGGAGATCTGTAATCCTGATTTTCAGAACGCTTCATTCTGGGAGCCTCGCCTCAGAGACTGGCAAACAAGAAATGATCTCTTTCTGTAAGGTAACAAAAGGCGATATGGATTCCATGGATCAAAAATGTTCATTTTATACCGCAAGCCAAAGGACAAGAAGATGGCTTGCAGCGATTTTTTTTTTCGCAATAGAAGATACTGCCTGCGGAGTAGACACTTATCGCCTCTACCAGTCCTTCAGAAAGGCTCCGGACATAACACGTCTTGACTTCATGAAATCGTTGGTAAAGGCGCTAATGTATCGCCCTGATTGTAGATACAAAGTCTTGCAAGAGAATTTACTGTTTCCATCGGATGCATACCGCAGACACCACATGAAGTATACCCACAGCTTCAGGCACTTGAGATTTTTGAAAAGAGAAACCTGTAACTTTTCCCCTCCGAAAATGAAAAAGAAGATTAAATATTATTGTCAAAAGTGTGGACGTGCAATATGCAGCTAACAAGCACAACTCTTCCCAACCTAAAGTTCACTGTTTACGCGTGTGATAAAAATGGGTACTTGCACCGTAACAAACTCTTTATAAACATTTACAAGTTAACAGTTAACACCGTGTCACGTACAAGACACACGATTGTCATGTTTGATAACGTCACCTTGCGAAACCGAAGGAGGATACTGCTGATGTTACACAACGCCGACTAGCCATTGCTTCGTTGACCATCCCTCATTCAACAGTTGGGGTTCCTATATGTGTTCTCTTACCAGTATGCGCGCACAACATCTCCTCGTTTCAAAACACGCCGCCACGCTCAGCTCCCGAGCAGGAGCCTGAGCAAGGATTAGCGCTCAAAATCTACGAGCTGTTATGCCCTTTTCTACGTAATGTTTAGGTGCTTTCATACCAGACAGGATACCCAATCGTGTGTGAGACCAACTCAAACATTAGTTCAGTCTGAATGCAAATGTCCAGAATATCTAGGACTAGTTACAACAGTTGGGAAACATACTGCTTCAGAAGGACATAAAATGCCTTTACGACATGCTTACCGACAGAGTCAGTTGTAAAGGCCAGCCTCAGAGGAGCAGTGTAGTGAGAGGTGGCCTGTTATAAGACTACTGAGATGTATTGTCAACAAAAAAAATTATTAATGAGAGTACGACAGCAGTCTACATTTCATATCGTCTCCGACCATCATCAGTTATTTTGCTCCCCAAATAGCAAAACTCATTTACTACTTTAAGTGTCTCATTTCCTAATCTAATTCCCTCAGCATCATCCGACTTGACTCGACTACATTCCCTTTTTCCTCGTTTTGCTTTTGTTGGTGTTCATCTTATATCCTCCTTTCAAGACACTATCCATTCGGTTCAACTGCTCGTCCAAGTCCTTTGCTGTTTCTGACAGAATTACGATGTCATCGGCGAACCTCAACATTTTTATTTCTTATCCATGGATTTTAATACCTACTCCGAACTTTTGTTTTGTTTTCTTCACTGCTTGCTCAATATACAGATTGAATAACATCGGAGAGCGACTACAACCCTGTCTCACTCCCTTCCCAACCACTGCTTCCCTTTCATGCCCCTCGACTCTTATAACTGCCATCTGGTTTCTGTACAAATTGTAAATAGCCTTTAGCTCCCTGTATTTTACCCCTGCTACCTTCAGAATCTGAAAGAGTGTATTATAATCAACATTGTCAAAAGCTTTCTCTAAGTCTACAAATGCTAGAAACGTAGATTTGCCCTTCCTTACTCTAGCTTCTAAGGTAAGTCGTAGGGACAGTATTGCCTCACGTGTTCCAACATTTCTACGGAATCCAAACTGATCTTCCCCGAGGTCGGCTTCTACTAGTTTTTCCATTCATTTGTAAAGAATTCGCGTTACTATTTTGCAGCTGTGACTTATTAAACTGATAGTTCGGTAATTTTCACAATTTTCAACACCTGCTTTCTTTGGGATTGGAATTATTATATTCTTCTTAAAGTCTGAGGGTATTTCGCGTGTCTCATACATCTTGCTCACCAGATGGTAGAGTTTTGTCATGACTTGCTCTCCCAAGGCCGTCAGTAGTTCCAATGGAATGTTGTCTACTCCGGGGGCCTTGTTACGACTCAGGTCTTTCAGTGCTCTATCAAACTCTTCACGCAGTATCGTATCTCCCATTTCATCTTCCTCTACATTCTCTTCCAT
This sequence comes from Schistocerca gregaria, assembly GCF_023897955.1. NCBI lineage: Eukaryota > Metazoa > Arthropoda > Insecta > Orthoptera > Acrididae > Schistocerca > Schistocerca gregaria. Next base: position 685,821,229 of record NC_064923.1, read on the forward strand.
TTCCATAATATTGTCCTCAGTACATAGCCCTTGTATAGATCCTCTATATACTCCTTCCACCTTTCTGCTTTCCCTTCTTTGCTTAGAACTGGGTTTCCATCTGAGTTCTTGATGTTCATACAAGTGGTTCTCTTATCTCCAAAGCTCTCTTTAATTTTCCTGTAGGCAGTATCTACCTTACCCCTAGTGAGCTAAACCTCTACATACTTACATTTGTCCTCTAGCCATCCCTGCTTAGCCATGTTGCACTTCCTGTCGCTCTCATTTTTGAGACGTCTGTATTCCTTTTTGTCTGCTTCATTTACTGCATTTATATATTTTCTCCTTTCATCAATTAAATTCAATATTTCTTCTGTTACCTAAGGATTTCTACTAGCCCTCGTCTTTTTACCTACTTGATCCTCTGCTGCCTTCACTACTTCATCCCTCAAAGCTACCCATTCTTCTTCCACCGCATTTCTTTCCCCCATTCCTGTCAATTGCTCCCTTATGCTCTCCCTGGAACTCTGTACAACCTCTGGTTCTTTTAGTTTATCCATGCCCCATCTCCTTAAATTCCAAAATGTCTGCAGTTTCTTTTGTTTTAATCTACAGGTCATAACCAATAGATTGTGTTCAGAGTACACATCTGCCCCTGGAAGTGTCTCACAAAAGGAAGAGAATTTGAAAAGAGCCTGGAATAAAATTTTGGACATCGAAGAAAATTCACAAGGTATGATTGAAAATGACGAGCAGAATGATATGTCCGAAATTCTCGGTATGCTAAAAGAAATAGATTGCCACGAAAGTGATGAAGAAGACATTCATGAATGGGTGAATATCGCTGATGTAGATCCAGGACACTAAAATCATGGAGGACAGCGAGATTGTAAACGTCGTCACTGATAAAGATGACGCCGCCAGCATCTCATCAATCAGTGCTCTAGAAAGTGAAGATGAAAGTATACCAACAGCTTCTAAGGCTTTCACTTGTTTAGATACTGCCTTGCGATCGTTTGAAGCCCAAGATGAAAGTGAACAGTTTCAGATATGTGTAATGAAAAAAGTACGTGATTGAGCTGCTCGTAAGCATCTAGGCTTGCTTAGACAGACCAAAATAAAGGATTTTTTTAAACGTTAATTTTGTGTACTGTGTGTATTGTTCATGCAAAATGCGTATGTAATGTGTACATATTTTTGTTTAATGAACTGTGCCACATACTATATATTCCTACTGAAGTTGCCTTTTTATGTTACTTTGTAATACTAGAAGAGATGCATGTTTTTATGAATAAATTTACTGTACAGTATTTCTTTTTGGCAAATAAACATGTACAGTTCGATTATCCGAACAAACCAGTTTTCCAAACACCCATGTCCCACTATTACTTCACATAATCGACGCTCCACTGTACTACAATCAGAGTGTCACAGTGAAGCTTCTAAATCATGGAGTTTTGCGGTATTATTAACATCATTAACCTTTCATGTGTTTTTTTTAATTGTAAGCACTGTCTTCTGCTTTACCTATGCACACAGTATTTTCGGAAGAAGAAGGAAAAACAGGTAGGAAATTATATTATTAATTAAGAGCCAGCTGCAATTGTGTTTTTATGTCTTCAGACACTGTTTGCCTAGGTACACAAATCAAAAAAAGTTTTGCATCACCTCGGTTCCGAGAGTTCCGGAACCTATACAGAAAATTAGAATAGAGATCAACAAATACATAATTTCCGACCTTTTTATTGCCCATGAAAACCACACATTGTATGTTGTACCTTCATACAGCGAGACCTTCAGATGTGCTAGTCCACACTTCTGTACACACCGGTACCTCTAATACACAGTAGCACGTCCGCTTGCATTGTTGCATGCCTGTATTCGTAGTGGCATGTTATCCACAAGTTCATCAAGACATGTTGATTCAGATTTTCCCCTCCTCAACGGCGATTCGGCGTAGATCCCTCAGAGTGGTTGGTGGCTCATGTCGTCCATAAACAGTCCTTTTTAATCTATCCCAGGCATATTCGCAGTGTTTATGCCTGGAGAACATGCTAGTACTTTAGTCCAGCGATGGCGTTATCCTGAAGGAAGATGTGTACGGTGGGGGCGCGAATTGTCGTCCATGAAGACGAATGCCTCGCCAGTATACTGCTGATATGGTTGCATTATCAGTCGGAGGATGGCAGTCACGTATCGTACAGCCATTACGGCGCCTTCCATGACCACCAGCGGCGTACGTCGGCCCCACATAATGCCACCCCAAAACAGCAGGGAACCTCTACCTCGCTGCATTCGCTGGACGGTGTGTCTAAGGCGTTGAGCCTGACCGAGTTGCCTCCAAACACGTCTCCGACGATTGTCTGGTTGAAGGCATATGCGACACTCATCGCTGAAGGTAACGTGATGCCAATTCTGAGCGGTCCATTCGGCATGTTGTTGGGCCCATCTGTACCGCGCTGTATGTTGTGGTTGCAAAGATGGACCTCGCCATGGACGTCGGGAGTGAAGTTGCGCATCAGGCACCCTATTGCGCACAGTTTGAGTCGTAACAAGACGTCCTGTGCCTGCACGAATGCATTATTCAACACAGTGGTGTCGCTGTTACGGTTCCTCCGAGCCATTATCCGTAGGTAGCGGCCATCCACTGCAGTAGTAGCCCTTGGGCGGTCTGTGCGAAGCATGTCATCAACAGTTCCTGTCTCTCTGTATCTCCTCCATTTCCGAACTGCATTGCTTTGGCTCACTCCGAGACGCCTGGACACTTCCTTTGTTGAGAGCCCTTCCTGGCACAAAGTAACAATGCGCACGCGATCGAAATGCAGTATTGACCGTCTAGGCATGGTTGAATGGTTGAACTACAGACAACACGAGCCATACACCTCCTTCCTTGTGGAATGACTGGAACCGATCGGCTGTCGGACCCCCTCCTCCTAATAGGTGCTGCTCATGCATGGTTGCTTAAATCTGTGGGCAGGTTTTGTGACATGTCTGAACAGTCAAAGGGACAGTGTCTGTGATACAATATCCACAGTCAACGTCTCTCTTCAGTAGTTCTGGGAACAGGGATGACGCAAAACTTTTTTGATGTGTGTGTATTAGCTAGTCATGGTCTAGGCGCACTGTAACCGTTTAGGAATGACTGATTAAGTACTGTTTATAGCAGATAGAATTCTTTCAAAATTCAGTGATCGAAAACAATATATTTCTATCTTTAAACAAGATGGAGCCCTCAAAACTACTTTGGAAAGGCGATCTGTATTAAAATTAATAAGAGTTATCAGTCATTTAATTTAACAGTAATAATTAATTAAATGAAAACAGTTAACTGTAAATTAAGTTACAAAGTTAATACCAGTGAGAAAGGGAGAGCTGTTAGGCTCGTTTTTTAAGTGTCAAGGCTTGGGAATTTGGAAACTTGTGGTTAGGTGTTGTGGGACCAAACTGCTGAGGTCATCGGTCCCTAAGCTCACGCACTACTTAATCTAACTTAAACTAACTTACACTAAAGACAACACACACAACCAAGCCCAAGGGAGGACTCGAACCTCCGACGGGAGGAGTCGCACGGACCGTGGCAAGTCGCCCTAGACCGCTCGGCTATCGAGCTCGGCGACAAGGCTTATTACTCTACTCGTAAATCTTATTACGGCTTTTACCGTACTGATGAGATTCCATCAGAATCGTGGTTCTCTCAGCTTCTGCATGCATATGAACTGACTCGGCGTCAGTTATTCCTAAAAACGTTTCAACAACCTACCTGCGGAATCTATCCATTCTCGGTTATATCTTCTCAGTGTGTGCGACATTGAATTCATGTCCTGCAGTAACTGCTCTGGAAGGTGATCATCAGAGGCTCGCCGTAAATGGTGAACCCTGTATGTTGCTTGGCACCCCTTCCTCTGTGGTATCTTGATGGATCTCCATGAAGGCTTCTTGCAGTCTCTGAATGTCCAGGCTACGTATGTCAATTTCAATGTTCATGGATGATCTTCCTCGGTAATAGCTACGGAGCGCCTATTTCTCCGCAGCCAGCTGTAGACGCAGCGCCAAAAACGTGATGCGCTTCGCTGCCATATCCGTTGGTGATGTTACCTAAATCAGGGAACCCTCAATCACCGTCCATTGCATTTTGCTTCCACTGAATACTTCTCACGAAAGGACCACGACGAGAAAATCTGTCTTCTGAGCTTACACCGTTTAAAAACAATCATTGCTCCCACAAATCATTTTTCAATGGGACCTTACCATGGTCTGCCGAGTGTTTATGCAGGTGTAGGTAGACAGATGTCTTAATTTGGTTTACTTGTGTCCTAAGATATGTATCCAGATACCTAAAGGCTAATTTTGGGGCTCTAATGGGTGGTTATAATTAAAGTGCTACTCGCAGAGGTCCAGTGTGGGCTGTAACTATTGTTTAATTGGTAGATAATCTAATGAGTTAATGCGAAACTGATTTATCTTGGAAAAAAAGTAGTTTCAATTTTGGCCATCAGGTGCAAATCTGGCACTCTGAATGCAAGAAGGACGTGTAGAAAGTTTCCATATGCAATAGACTAGGAATGGTATATGGGCAGGAAAGATCGAAGGAGTGAGAAAGGTGTAACGTTAATTTCATTATTTACCGCCGATTACGCAATTTGTTCAATATGAGCACCAGAGACATTGACGAGGTCTTGTGCAGCGCCAGATTTGGACCAAGTGGTCGAAATTGGAACTAATTTTTTCCAGCGTAAATCGATTCCGCTTTGACGCATTAACGTATCAATCAAATTCCGCTGTCATACGATAATTACTGCCCACACTACACTTCCACGAGTAGTTGTACTTTAATTATAACCAGCCGGTATTAATGCATATTAGTGCGACTGAACTGAAATAACCTGTGTTAGCAGCAAGAATCTTATCGTGTGCCTTAGATGCCGATGCCTAACAGAGAGGCGGTGCAAATCGCATTTGGTCTGTTTGAGTATCTGCACACAATGCCTCTTCACACAAAAGGAGACGAGGAGGAAAATGGTACGGCATCTCCCTTTCCGTTCATAATTACTCGCTTCTCAGAGATCGCACTGACGTAATTATAGAGTTGAAAAAGGAAACGCTTCCACCCCGAACAACTGAACGCACTCGCCCACTGCCCCGTAATAAGGAGTCAGAAATGACTTCTTCCTCGTTTTTTTCTCCGTACTCCGCTCTAATGGCGCAAAAGGGACAATGGCGGTACGTCGGGCCACAGTGATAAGGGGGCGAATGCCAACAAAAACGGAGCAAGGCATATCTGGGCGCAGCTGAAGGCTTACAAAGTTCCGGCGCTGAATGGTGGAGCTGTTAAGATGGAATCACTGCGGGAGCGAGCTATTTGTGTACACGGCAGGGCAGAGCACCCTATTAGAGGGACAAGGCGCTTGTCGCTTCAGCACGCCCATTGCCTCGGATGGGACAGCATCAATTTTAATAAATGTTACCGCCGCTCCCAAAACTCTCATCTGGCAGAGGCGGGTCGCACTGTTGAATACACACGCGGCGCTGCGCGTACCGAATTGTCTGTTTAATTAAGAGAGATTATAAAAGCGTAACGCAGTGCCTCCGTGCGGAGTAAGGCGACGTGGCGCCGCAACCTTGTCTTAATGAGCTTCCTGGCGTAATTGCGCCTCCGAGAGAAAGTAGATTCGGCCGTAAATTTGGCACGCCGTTATGCAAATCTCTAAGCGGCGCTGGCGTCAGGACGCCCGCTTCCTTCCGCTTAATCCGCCCAGCCGTTTTCTGCACAGCCCGGCGCAGCGAAAGGTGTTTCGCATTACCCGAGACGTCGTCAGGTGCAGCGACTCGCTGGATGGCGACTTTTTAAAAATGCAAGACGGAAGAAAAGTTTACTGCAAGGACGCGGCAGTGGTGATTTGGCACTGTCACTACCGTACATAGATGTACCTACTGAAACATCCCCTTAGAAAAATTTATGAATTACTGTGCTTGGATACCCCTTACGTTATTTGATTTTCAAACAGCTGAACAGAACCGAACGTACTCAGAAATTTCGCTCTTTACTTATTTTGATCAACACTAAACTGACACACAATAATTTGAGCGCAACGCAATCTGACTTTCAATAATCCCTACAAAAGAATGGCCCTGGCTAACAATAAACTATACCTTTCACAAATTACTTACCTCACAAAAATATTCGTTACTCGAACTACTGCAATACAGCGAGCGCCAGTACTGTCAGCGAAATAAAAAATTCTAATTACTGAAGGCACTAACTACTGATAGGCATACTTAGCAAATGAAAGATTTTGATAGAGAACAAACAATGTATTTACCTTAATAGTGTTCAAACGTCATACTACATATATCAGTTCATGATATCCAGTCCTACAAATCCACTCTCTTTGACGGACACACGACCAGTTCATCCGCTCTTAAAACGCCGCCATCTCTCTCCCCACATCCGCCACTGCTGGCTGCTCACCTCCAACTGTGCAAGGCTACGCGCTGTTTCTCATCCAACTGCCCAACACTACAATAGCGAATATTCCAACAATGCTAACCAGACACAGACTGCACACAACACAGCCAGTGATTTTCATACAGAGCGCTACGTGGCGTTACCAATATAAAGACCTAAACAGCCTAATTACACTGTCAGTCTGAATACTCCCCGAGAGAAACGCTACATATGTTTCTTTCCTCCGTTCATGTACCATAGACCATACTTACGAAAAGAAAGAGTCTAGAAGATTTTTAAAAATACCCGCTGGTTATAATTAAAGTGCAGCCACACACGGAGGTCCAGTGTGGGCTGTAATTACCGTATGATATCGAAACTTGGTAGATATGCTAATGAGTTAATGCGAAACGGATTTAAGCTGAAAAATAGTACTAGATAGCCACTAGATCAAGTCTGGCGCTGTGCACCATCCCGTCAATGTCTCCAGTGCCCATATTAACCAAATTTTGTAAGTGACAATAATAACATCAAAATTATGCATTTGTCATTTGTTTGACCTTTTTTGCCAACCTTTAGGTCTGCATATGGAAACATTTCTATACTTCTTCCTTGCCTTCACAATGCCAAATTTGCCTCTGGTACCCAAAAGTGAAACTATTGGGCTCTACATTAACACATTACAATATCTACCAAGTTTTGCTGCCATACGGAAACTTCAATCTACAGTGGACCTCTGTGAGTAGCGGCACTCTAACAACCCCATATGATTGGACAAGGCAGAGTGTTGCACAATCAGTCCTTTGAAGTAACAAGATCAGAAGCGAAACCAAAAAGGTTATTTGAGAAACAACAGTGGAAAGCACACACACACGTTACAAAAAGGTACGGCCAAACTTTTTCAGGAAAAATTCCTCACACACAAAGAAAGAAAATATGTTATGTGGACATGTGTCCGGAAACGCTTACTTTCAATGTTAGAGCTCATTTTATTACTTCTCTTCAAATCACATTAATCATGGAATGGAAACACACACAACAGAACATTTGCGCTGAAATCAGGATTGACACATTGTTGGATGAACCATTCGCAGAAGTGTACCCGTGGAGGCCAATCAGCTGCTGATAGTGCCTGGACACGCTGTACATGGTACGGAAACAACTGGTTCTCCCGTAGCACTCTCCATACTGTGACGTGGTCAACGTTACCTCGTACAACAGCAACTTCTCTGACGCTGACATTAGTGTTATCGTCAACTGCACGGAGAATTGCTTCGTCCATTGCAGGTGTCCTCGTCGTTCTAGGTCTTCCCCAGTCGCGAGTTGTAGGTTGGAATGTTCCGTGCTCCCTAAGACGCCGATCAATTGCTGTCGGGAACCTTCGTTCTGGAAATCTGTCTCGATACAAACGTACCGCGCCACGGCTATTGCCCCGTGCTAATCCATACATCAAATGGGCATCTGCCAACTCAGCATTTGTAAACATTGCAATGACTGCAAAACCACGTTCGTGATGAACACTAACCTGTTGATGCCATGTATTGATGTGCTTGATGCTAGTACTGTAGAGCAATGAGTCGCATGTCAACACAAGCACCGAAGTCAACATTACCTTCCTTCAATTGGGCCAACTGGTGGTGAATCGAGGAAGTACAGTACATACTGACGAAACTAAAATGAGCTGTAACATGGAAATTAAGCGTTTCCGGACACATGTCCACATAACACCTTTTATTTATTTTTGTGTGAGGAATGTTTCTTGAAAGTTTGGCTGTACCTTTTTGTATATATGCCAACTCTGCATTATATAAGTCACACCTTTGGAAAATAAGGAAGAGGCGAAAAGATCAACTGCTAGCCATGGAGATGAATTTCTACTGTCTCAGGGTTAGGCCACATAAGAAGTAAACCAGAGAAATAATGTAAAGGATCATAATGGAAGTAATTGTTAGTAAGAGATTACAATTCCATGGTCATTTCGATCGAATTCATGGTAACAAATGGCCAAGGACTATATGGAGGTGAATCCTGAGGGGAAGCCAAACCGAAGTCGATTGCCAAGGAGACAGGGACAGATATAAAGGCGCCATGAACTACAGGATTCTCCAAAAGTGGTATTGAGAAGACCGTAAACTGTGGATGTTTAGAAGTGAGAAAGCATTATCTCGCACATATACAGGTTGCAATGGATGTAAGTGCTGGTATTCTTATTAGTAAGTGAGAACAGTGTACTGAACAACGTCACATCAATGTTTACTTCATTCGCGGACCAATAATTATAACTATTGGGAGTAGTATGTTTTTAAGTTGGGTGGTACCTCCAACTACATGTGGCATTAACGTTTATTTTCTTCTGGGCAGCAGGTCAGGTGTTGAAGTGTGGACACCTGGATTCAAAACAATTATCTTATACAGGGTGCGTTCCGAAAGTAATGCAATTATTTTTTTTAAGTAATTTATTTGAACAGATTTGCACAAACACTTAAAATTCTTCAAAGTACTGTCCTTGGGCCTCTACACATTTTTTTCCAGCGACTCTGCCATGACCGGTACGCGCCCTGGAAGGCGTCTTCTGGGACCTCTCGCAAGGTCTTCGTCACGGCGGATTGGATCTCGTGTATGGACGAAAAACGGGTTCCTTTCAGGGCTGACTTAATCCTAGGAAACAAAAAGAAGTCAGCTGGGGCGAGGTCAGGACTATAGGGGGGGGGGGGGGTGGGGCAGCGTTGGCACCTGGTGTTTGGCCAGGAACTCGCGGACTCGTAGCGCGTTGTGGCAAGGCGCGTTGTCGTGATGGAGTTGCCAGGTAGCGGAGATGTCCTTTCTCGTCCTGACGACCCTTTTGCGGAGTCTTTCCAGCACATCCACGTAGTAGGCAGCGTTAACTGTCTGTCCTTGAGGAACAAACTCCTTATGGATCACTCCTTTGCTGTCGAAAAAGACAATGAGCATTGTTTTCACTTTTGATTTGCTCATTCTTGCCTTTTTGGGCTTGGGGGACTGATCAGTGTGCCACTCAGAGCTTTGGCGTTTTGTTTCTGGGTCGTATTCAAAAACCCAGGTTTCATCACCAGTGATGACGTTGTCCAAATAATCAGGTTCAATTTCAACACGTTGCAAAAGTTCACTTGAAATTTCCGCTCGGTTGGTCTTCCGTGACACGGTCGGCACGCAGAGGTTTACAATAACAGACGTCCTGCCGCTTCCACAGCTCGGAGAGCACTGAAACCGGTTTCGCGGCAAAGCTTAGCGTCCCCCCCCCCCCCCCCCCCCCCCACCTACTCCATGTGGCCCGCTCCCACTCCGACTACTAGGAGCGGCGCGGGAAATTCAATTGCATTACTTTCGGAACGTACCCTGTACTGACGGGCGTAGACCACCTGGTGGTGTAGTTACGAATGTGCAGGAAACGTCAGGTAGTAAGTTACGTGAGACGTTTGTGGGAAGACCGTTAGACACAGAGAAAAAACAACCAACGCACTGACGTGTGTACATACTAAAGTATCACATATGAAAATATTTGCACATATACCAGTTACAACCTTTATATGCAGGGTGTTCAGAAACTGCGTGAAAAACTTGTAATGCTGTTGTGCTGATAAATAATTGCTAAAAAAATTCGGAACTTCGCGCCGTTTCCGAGTTGATTGGCACTGAAGTTAGCCAATCAGGCCGCTGCGCGCAAATTCAAGCGATCCTCCGCAGGCAGTATCGGTGGACATATGCTTCGTTTGGTTTCATGAAACCAAACAGTATAGCAAAATAAAAAATGGATATGAGACTGCAGTAAGGACCAAAGCCGACCCAAAGACTGAGCAGTTACGTTCAGCGTCACCTGGGGTGTGAGAGCAACTGACACTCGTTGTATCGGGCGGGTCGCTTGAATTTGCGCCCACAATGGCCTGATTTGGCAGCTTCAGTGATAATCAACTCGGAAACGGCGCAAAGTACCGAAGTTTTTTTCTTAGAAGGGGATACCCTCAGATTAGTGAAGAACTTTACTCAATAAAAGCAAGTCCTCCGTATCAGGTTCTGTACCACTTAGAGTCCTTTCAGAGTATTCTCCATACTTAACAATCGTACACAACCGCTCGCTCGAAGAAAGATTCGTACCCAAAGACTGGAAAGTTGCACAGGTCACACCAATATTCAAGGAAGGAAATTTGAATAATCCACTAAATTGTAGGCCCATACAATTAACTTCGATATCATGCAGGATTTTGGAACACATATTGTGTTCGAACGTTACGAATTACCTCGAACAGACACAGTCAACAGATATTTAGAAAACATCACTCTCGTAGAACACGATTACCTCTCCACTCACACGAAGTGTTGAGTGCTATCTGCAGGGGATTTCGAATTGATTCCGGTTGGTAGATTCCCAGAAGGCTTCCGAGCCTGTACCTCACAAACGGATTTTAATCAAATTGTGTGATTGTGGAATATCGTTTCAGTTATGCCACTGGACTCGTGATTTCTTGTCAGAGGGCTCACGTTGGTAGTAGGTTAAACAGAAGTGATATCTGGCTTCCACGAGGTAGTTTTATAGGCCCTCTGCTGTTCCTTACCTTTACAAACAGCAGGCCATCTGAGCAGCAGCTGCTTGCAGACGACGCTCTCGTTACCACCTGGTAAAGTCGTCAGAAAATGAAAACAGATTACAAAAAGATTTAGAAAAGATATCCATACGGTGCGGTGCATAATTAATGACAGTGCGATGTCATCCACATACTGCCAGAACGGAATCCGTTAAAATTCGGTAACAAGATAAATCAATCGAATATGGAGGCCGTAAGTTTTGTTAAATGTATAGGAATTACAATTACCGACAACTCAAAGAGGAAAGAACACATAGCAAACATTGTGGGGAAGGCAAACCAAATATTGAACTTCACTGGCGGAACACTTAGAAGATGCAACAGATCTATTAAAGAGACTACCTCCTCTACACTTTTTCGTACTCTTTTAGAGTACTACTGCGCTCTATGGGATCATTACGAGGTAGGGTTAACAGAATACATCGAGAAAGTTCATAGACGAACAGCGCATTTCGTATTATCCAAGGATATCATGCAGAATTTAGGGTGGACTTAATTAAAACGAAGGCGTTGTCGTTGCCGTGGGATCTTCTCAAGAAATATCAATCAACAACTTTTTCCTTCGAAAGCGAAAATATATTGTTGACGCCAACCTACAAAGGGAGAAATTTTCATTCTGCAATGGAGTGGGCTTTGATATGAAACTTCCAGTCAGACTGAAACGGTGTGCCGGACCGAGACTTCTGCGGACAAGTACTTTACCGTCAGAGCTTCCAAAGCACGACTCACATTCTGCATGATATCACAGATTTGCTTCAGCCAGTGCCTCATCTCCTACCTTGCAAGTATAATTTGCGGAGTATCCATGTATATTCAGATTATGTGCATAACATACACACAGAACATAGTGAATGCTGCAAAACAGCAGCAAAAAATTTGCTGCGCCGAAAGATAGAATTTTGATGCTACTAGGACCAAGAGTCTTTAGTATGGATGAAGTGGAGCTAGAAACACCACTGGATGCCGCCCCACGTCGTCTGCCAGAAAGACACTTCCAACAGCCATTATAAAGCCCCGAGGAGTCGCGTGGGTGTACCTCACTCCTCAGTCTATAAAGGAATATACCAGATTCCGCCAAAATAAGACAGCCAAACGATGTCCTACATGTTGGTAATGGAGACGATACTGAATGTTTAATTCTTTATCATAATGTCCGCTCTTTTTAAGCTTCTCGGAGACAAATTGTCGTGGAGACTCGGTTTGAGACCCAGTTCGAAACTATGTTCCGAAATAATAATCAATATTGTTCACAATTTTTTTTTACTAAAAGTTAAAATCACATGTCAGTGGTAACCACTTTCGATCATATCTAGATCATCATCACACCACGCCTCATTAGGTGGTAAGCATAGCACTGACAAGTGTCGGATGACACACCTGGCAGCTGGTGAGTGTCTGAGAGCTACTCATATACGTCGTCAGAGGGTGCTGATTTCATTAACAGTAGTGTTGGGAGCTGTATCCGCTAGAATATTACTTTCATACTCTACAATATGAAAGTTGTCTGTTGTATTTGTCAACGTCAACATAGTGGCTTTATTACATGTCGACTACTTGCAACTTCACAGTTATCTCTGAACTCACTGGTCAACTCTAGGTGTCTGCTGTGGCATCTGCTAAGTTAGTTTTCTCTGACGATGATCCTTGAGGCGAGAACGGCCCCAGCCGTCGAGGAGCAAGGGTGCTCCGCAAGTTTTGAAGGAGGAGAAGCGTTCTTAAATGTAGAAAGAAGCCATAAGTCTCAGGCCCTGTCAACGTCATCAGTTACTACCCTACTTTAAACGTAATATTAAGCATTATAGTAGAGCCAGTTTAATCTTCAGAGCTGTCATCCAACTTTAACCTCATTCGTCAATGCTGTCAGCCTATTTCAAACTGTGTATTCTAACGTTGTTCTTGTTCATTTGAAGAGAGAAACCGGTAAATAAAATATACAAAGTACGACTTGTGGTTGTTTTCGAAAACTTAGTTTGTCAGTCGCTTCCCCTGCAGGTAACGCCTGCTCTTATGAAAGCATTCTTGTTCTATTCTGTTCCAGTCTGTGCTACAGTGAAGGTGTATTTTGCTTACTGTTTTTTACAGTGTTCCATTAAAAGTGGATGCTGACAAAGAGAGAGAGAGAAAGAGACAGACGCCTATGTACAAAAGCAACAATGGTTTTGTATTAGCAAAGTGCTGCACAAAATTATAAAACTTCTCTCACGCTAGTATTCTGGATCAAAAGGCAACATATCTCTGCATCTAAATTTTTGTCAGTGGATGTTGGATTGACGAAATTTCTTAGGCTTTTTTTTTCTTTTGTTATCAGTCTACCGACTGATTTGATGCGGCCCGCCACGAATTCCTTTCCTGTGCTAACCTCTTCATCTCAGAGTAGCATTTGCAACCTATGTCCTCAATTATTTGCTTGACGTATTCCAATCTCTGTCTTCCTCTACAGTTTTTGTGCCCTCTACAGCTCCCTCTAGTAACATGGAAGTCATTCCCTCATGTCTTAGCAGATGTCCTATCATCCTGTCCCTTCTCCTTATCAGTGTTTTCCATATATTTCTTTCCTCTCCGATTCTGCGCAGAACCTCCTCATTCCATACCTTATAAGTCCACCTAATTTTCAACATTCTTCTATAGCACCACATCTCAAATGCTTCGATTCTCTTCTGTTCCGGTTTTCCCACAGTCCATGTTTCACTACCATACAATCCTGTACTCCAGACGTACATCCTCAGAAATTTCTTTCTCAAATTAAGGCCTGTATTTGATATTAGTAGACTTCTCTTGGCCAGAAATGCCTTTTTTGCCATAGCGAGTCTGCTTTTGATGTCCTCCTTGCTCCGTCCGTCATTGGTTATTTTACTGCCTAGGTAGCAGAATTCGTTAACTTCATTGACTTCGTGACCATCAATCCTGATGTTAAGTTTCTCGCTGTTCTCATTTCTGCTACTTCTCATTACCTTCGTCTTTCTCCTATTTACTCCCAAACCATACTGTGTACTCATTAGACTGTTCATTCCGTTCAGCTTATCATTTAATTCTTCTTCACTTTCACTCACGATAGCAATGTCATCAGCGAATCGTATCATTGATATCCTTTCACTTTGTATTTTAATTCCACTCCTGAACCTTTCTTTTATTTCCATCATTGCTTCCTCGATGTACAGATTGAAGAGTAGGGGCGAAAGGCTACAGCCTTGTCTTACACCCTTCTTAATACGAGCACTTCGTTCTTGATCGTCCACTCTTATTATTCCCTCTTGGTTGTTGTACATATTGTATATGACCCGTCTCTCCCTATAACTTACCCCTACGTTTTTCAGAATCTCGAACAGCTTGCACCATTTTATATTGTCGAACGCTTTTTCCATGTCGACAAATCCTATGAACGTGTCTTGATTTTTCTTTAGCCTTGCTTCCATTATTAGCCGTAACGTCAGAATTGCCTCTCTCGTGCCTTTACTTTTCCGAAAGCCAAACTGATCGTCACCTAGAGCATTATCAATTTTCTTTTCCATTCTTCTGTATATTATTCTTGTAAGCAGCTTCGATGCATGAGCTGTTAAGCTGATTGTGCGATAATTCTCGCACTTGTTAGCTCTTGCCGTCTTCGGAATTGTGTGGATGATGCTTTTCCGAAAGTCAGATGGTATGTCGCCAGACTCATGTATTCTTCACACCAACGTGAATAGTCGTTTTGTTGCCACTTCCCCTAATGATTTTAGAAATTCTGATGGAATGTTATCTATCCCATCTGTCTTATTTGACCGTAAGTCCTCCAAAGCTCTTTTAAATTCCGATTCTAATACTGAACCCCTATCTCTTCTAAATCGACTTCTGTTTCTTCTTCTATCACATCAGACAAATCTTCACCCTCATAGAGGCTTTCAATGTATTCTTTCCACCTATCTGCTCTCTCCTCTGCATTTAACAGTGGAATTCCCGTTGCACTCTTAATGTTACCACCGTTGCTTTTAATGTCACCAAAGGTTGTTTTTGACTTTCCTGTATGCTGAGTCTGTCCTTCCGACAATCATATCTATTTCGATGTCTTCACATTTTCTTGCAGCCATTTCATATTAGCTTCCCTACACTTCCTATTTATTTCATTCCTCAGCGACTTGTATTTCTGTATTCCTGATTTTCCCAGAACATGTTTGTACTTCCTCCTTTCATCAATCAACTGAAGTATTTCTTCTGTTACCCATGGTTTCTTCGCAGCTACCTTCTTTGTACCTATGTTTTTCTTCCCCACTTCTGTGATGGCCCTTTTTAGAGACGTCCATTCCTCTTCAACTGTGTTGCCTACTGCGCTATTCCTTATTGCTGTATCTATAGCGTTAGAGAACTTCAAACGAGTCTCATCATTCCTTAGAACTTCCGTATCCCACTTCTTTGCGTATTGATTCTTCCTGACTAATGTCTTGAACTTCAGCCTAATCTTCATCACTACTATATTGTGATCTGAGTCTATATCTGCTCCTGGGTACGCTTTACAATCCAGTATCTGATTTCGGAATCTCTGTCTGACCATGATGTAATCTAATTGAAATCTTCCCGTATCTCCAGGCCTTTTCCAAGTATACCTCCTCCTCTTGTGATTCTTGTACAGGGTATTAGCTATTACTAGCTGAAACTTGTTACAGAACTCAATTAATCTTTCTCCTCTTTCATTCCTTGTCCCAAGCCCATATTCTCCTGCAACCTTTTCATCTACTCCTTCCCCTACAACTGCATTCCAGTCGACCATGACTATTAGATTTTCGTCCCCCTTTACATACTGCATTACCCTTTCAGTATCCTCATACACTTTCTCTATCTGTTCATCTTCAGCTTGCGACGTCGGCATGTATACCTGAACTATCGTTGTCGGTGTTGGTCTGCTGTCGATTCTGATTAGAACAACCCGGTCACTGAACTGTTCACAGTAACACACCCTCTGCCCTACCTTCCTATTCATATCGAATCCTACACCTGTTATACCATTTTCTGCTTCTGTTGATATTACCCGATACTCATCTGACCAGAAATCCTTGTCTTCCTTCCACTTCTCTTCACTGACCTCTACTATATCTAGATTGAGCCTTTGCATTTCCCTTTTCAGATTTTTCAGATTTTCTAGTTTACCTACCACGTTCAAGCTTCTGACATTCCACGCCCCGACTCGTAGAACATTATCCTTTCGTTGATTATTCAATCTTTTTCTCATGGTAACCTCCCCCTTGGCAGTCCCCTCCCGGAGATCCGAATGGGGGACTATTCCGGAATCTTTTGCCAATGGAGAAATCGTCATGACACTTCTTCAACTACAAGCCACATGTCCTGTGAATACACGTTACGGTACAGATACTGAAATGCGTAGCTGAGTGGCGCAGCTACGATTGTGTGGAGCAGATTCTGTTCTATTCATGAGCTGTATTCGATTCGAAATCGGGTTTAGTAAGATAGTACTTCTTTAACCAAATATGTTTTACATGTTCGTATGTCTCAGGGCGGTGTCTAAGAAATGTGTAACACTTATTTTGATATCGAATTACGTAAATTTCAGTGCAGGGCAACAGAACTATGTGAAAATTTAATTTTCAGAGGAGATATGTGGAGCTTAACGCTACACGATGGGAAACCCAGACCAGCCGGTACAGCAAACAGTTCATCTGTGAGACAGCAATCGGTTTTCGAGTGAAATTTACGTATGCCATGTGGTTGCAAAACACGATGATTCAGATTAAAACGTTTGCCATGAATATTGCTAATCTTTATACTTAGTCTTGCAAACAATCATTGTATCAGAAGTGTTATTGTAGTTACGCAGCAAATGAACATAAAAATTTAAGTATCTGACTTTCTGATAAAACTACTTGAAAATTCACAAGGTAGCACTTTACCGAAACCTCTTACTGATACTAAGCCTCTGAGTTGACACTAATATTTTCGTAAATTCTGTCTGACAATTTCTGTGCCTAACAGTGGACGTGAACTTTAACGGTAAATAAATTTGTTGGCCTATGCTCGTCTGCTTTGCAACTTGTTTATACTACGAATAATGACGTCACTTCTCAAAAAACAGATTTCATTTACTGTAATTATGATGTACAATGCTAGACGGTATATAACCATTTTTCATAAAATATTTCTCAGTGCACAAATAGCAATGGTTAATGCGAGTATGCAAACAGATTCATGAAAGTAAAAATGAAAAAGGGGTAAGCAGTCTTAAAGAATGTTGAACTAGAAAAAACAGATTGTGCTTCATTATGCAATGACAACGAAACACCTTTTCATACAGTTACCATACCTAGACAAGATTGCAAAGTATTTCTTATTAACTCTCCTGTGTACACATGCCTTCCTCGACACTTGTTTCAACTATAAGACAAGACCATGTGTTGCATCATGAAATTCATACTGCAACCTTTAACCATACGCAATGTTCTAACAATAAGGAGGTGCACAGTTACAAATACAAAAAAACTGTATTACCTTGGAAGCTGGCATCCATCATTCTTACATTAATATAATCCCATTTGCTCAGTATATTTCCTGAAAATGTATTATTACAAAATCAGTTTTAAATAATGATGCCACCACCACACAGCAGAACAGTTCCTTCATTTTAAAATCTAGTGCCCAAAACACATTGTTACTACTCTCTGACTTACTCTGGTCAACATCTTTGGACGCAAATACAGTCTTGCAAAGAATATGATTATATAAATATTACACAGGTAGAGTACATTTGTCGAATTTGCAATATCATTCACATTTATGGCCAAACATCCTGAAAATAGTCATTGAAAATGGGACAGCCCCCTTCCCAAGCTAAACGAAAGTTCATATCTTCATCTGAAATTAATTCCTTTCATAAATTTAATTAATTGAGGTACAAATATTGAAAGGTGAGAACCGATAGAGGTACTCAGGGTACTCTCCGCCACACACCGTCAGGTGGCTTGCGGAGTATGGATGTAGATGTAGATGTAGATGTAGATGTAGATGTAGTGAATACCCATGAAGCTTTGCAATAATGTTTCCTGTAGATGTAACAAAATAAATATTCTCATGCCTTACACTGAACCAGTAGTTCAGTCAGAACTGCTTCTGCTTCAAATAATTATTTAGGTTGTGGTATTATGCATCAGTGTCACCCCATCAGCGTCTTTATGTTGGCAACCGAATTGCAAGCTTCCGTCATATGATCATGTCAGTCATGTGGGATCCAGTAGACCCAATGGAGCATGCCGGCTGAGCTACACCTCCAGTGGCTCCGTACCACGAGTGCTCTCTGACGCAGTGGTACAGGACAGCTGGCGGCATCCATTGAGCCTAATGTTCTCAGACACTCCGATACGTGAAGCTTTGCAGACGCTGACTCTGTCTTTCATGCTGTAGTGCAGAGAGCCTCATCCATGTTGACACTGATAAGCGACTCATTTCCTTGGTGCATTATTTGTAATGGGTCTTCGAATACTTTGAGAAATACCAGTCAACTAAATCTCCTGTTAACTGTGTTAACTTGTTCACCTATCATTTCTGCTGCTGTCCAGCTTTCCTACAACATTCACCTCATCACTCTGTACCCCATCTTTGAGTATGAAGTAGTGCACAAAACAGGTAGGAAGAAAAAAATGGCTCTGAGCACTATGGGACTTAACATCTATGGTCATCAGTCCCCAAGAACTACTACTTAAACCTAACTAACCTAAGGACATCACACAACACCCAGTCATCACGAGGCAGAGAAAATCCCTGACCCCGCCGGGAATCGAACCCGGGAAAGCTAGGAAGAACTCTAGCCGTAGCAATTTTTTTTCAGAACACAGAAAGTGCGCTTGCCTCGAGATCTGCAGGAGAACTAGTACTTCAACACTCTGATGCTAGGTTTTGTGATAGAGTGGCATTAGCAGGTCACTATATCCTAGTACGATAAATTAACGAACAAATGAATGCACAAGCTTGGGTACATATCCCACTGATAAGTTGAAAGCTAAATGTTGTTTGTGGACGTTGCGTATAGTGAGAAATTTAATCGATGACCAACAGTAAAATATTTAAGACGCTAAACGATACTACGTTGTTTCCAGAACGAGATTTTCACTCTGCAGCGGAGTGTGCGCTGATACGAAACTTCCTGGCATATTGAAACTGTGTGCAGGACCAAGACTCGAACTCGGGACCTTTGCCTTTCGGGAGGCAAGTGCTCTACCAACTGAGCTACCCAGGCACGACTCACGCTCCGTCCTCACAGCTTTACTTCTGCCAGTGTCTTGTCTCCTACCTTCCAAACTTTACAGAAGCTCTCCTGCGAAGCCTGCAGAACTTGCACTCCTGAAAGAAAGGGTATTGCGGTGACATGGCTTAGCCAGAGCCTGGGGGATGTTTCCAGAATAAGATTTTCACTCTGTTGTGTTTAAGTTAGTGTGTCTTTGTTGATAAATACCTGAGAACGCAATTTTGTCGAACAAGATATGATTGTAGACTGTAGCTGCCATATGAAATAAATTGTTGTACATCAACCAGCCACAAACTAGTTTCAAGTTTTTTTATTCAAAAAGTACCGTTACCGATTTCGAAGTTTTTACAATTCATCATCAGACAGATTTTTAATGCTTTCATCAAAACAATTTATACATCGGTTTTCTGTGAGTTGCCCTAGGATAAACAATAATTCACAATTACAATACTGTAACCAAAACGTCTGGGGACATTTTTGTAATGAAATGCAACTTACGTGAAATATTCAGCTGGCGCATTTGTTTTTGCAGCTGTCTTGCAATGAAATACTTTCCCAAGAATGTTTGTGTTTTCCCAGTCACAAAGGTTGCACTTCAAAAACAAATGCACCTAATGGAAATTTCATGTAATCTGCATTCCAACACAGATATTGTAGCGCAACCATTTTGGTTATATATTTGTAATTGTTAGTTACTGTTTATCTTAGGACAAGTCACAGGAAACCAATGTATAATTTGTTTTGAGAAAATTGTGAAAAAATTGACTGATGATGAATTGTGAAGAATTCGTAACGGGTAACGGTACTTTTCGAATTAAGTAACCTAAAACCGATTAGCGACTGAGCGCTGTACACAGTCAAGGAGTTATAACTGAGAATAGTCAGATTACTTAGTAAATTTACTTGGAGCTTATTCATGTTGAAAAAGGAGTAACATTCAGATCGAATTTAGAGACCAATGAGAGTGGCAGCATGCATATACACGTACATGACACCGTTAAAGTATATGATACTTGCGATCAGTGACAAACAGTTAACTGTCAGATTTCACGTTGTACACAATATGTGCTACTACAGTCAACCAACATACTGTTGACATAAAGGGCATTGAACACTCGTATATGCGAAGCGGAGCGCTAGTGCACTTTTCAACTGTAACAAATTCTGCAACAGATGAAGTGAAAGTATGCATTAATCATTATAGAGCCACACAAAATAATTAACAAAAGACAATAAAACTTGGACCACGTATTAAGCAGACAGACATATAAAAACAACATCAGTGCTATGTGAAGGGAGAAAAACAAAGGAAGGTAAACTGTTCAGATTTAATTATCAATTTATGGTGACGGCAAGGGGCACTGTAAGAGCGACGATACGTTGGAATTGTTGGGGATCCTCGGGATGAGACCGATCACTGGACGCGCGATACCGGGAAGCACATGTTGAGCTAGCTGTACGTTCGGCTTCCATAGTAGGGAGTGGACGCCGTTGACCAGTGCGCGCTGACTTGTCGTGTGGGAACGTGCCTGCTTATCTGGTGGCTGAGTGTCAGCTAACAAAGCTTGGTGGATATTTTAAAACGGCAACGTGTGACAGTTACACTAAAAAAAGTAGTAATTTTTGGTTATACCAAGAAGACATTATCAGAACGTAAGAGATCTATGTTACATAAATGCCATTAGTACATATCGGGTAGCAATGATAAAGAAAATTACTTTAAACTCTGTGAGCAACCTAGTTACGACAGTTTAATCATATACACAGTTTTTCTTGAGACACCTATTGTATCTCAAATGCTTGGTCGTTAATTACTTTCTTTTATAAGTAGATTTCTGTGGTACCTCAACGGTAAGCATAATTAAATAGTATTAGCGAAGACTTGTTTTATTATTAACAATAAGATGGATGCTACGTGGCTCAACGATCTGAAATTATATCCTCCTGTGATTAAATCCACATCACCCAACAGGTTATGGAATAAATCTAGCAACCACTCACAAAATAATTTCTTCACACTCCCATCACTTTAGAACGAAAACAAATAAAAAATCTGAAACTTTAGAAATAAGTCAGAACGACTGAGATAATCTTGTTGAATATCAACAAAAAAGCAGCATTAATAACAAATGAAGGGGAGCAACAGGGAATAAACATCAGAAAATATTTATTCTACTTGCGTGCCATCTGTAACACATTGTTTGCTTATAGACCATTATATCTATTCACGTTTATGGATTTATTGCAAAACATTCGTGATTTCCAGTTTTCAGTGTCTACTGGCACTATTGAAGTTGAACAAAATGTGCTTTTGAAGCTATGGTTTTTGGTTGATTGGGTAAAATGTAGTCCAGAGCAAATATACCAATAGAGCAGTGTGATGAACCTACCGAAACTGGTCCTAAGAACCCAATTTTTGCAGTCTAGGACTTCATCAATAAAGCATCGTCCCTACAGTTTGTCAAACTATTGTGCAATATGCCACATGAAGTGTAGAATTCGTAGCTCTGTGAATGCACTGTGTGCTATGATCCACTCATAGACTTTGAGAAGGTCCCAGTTCCGGAGAGCTTGTAATTTCACAGTTTTTTCCATATCCTCCAATACGGAAAACAGTATTGACTTTTGCAACCGATACGTTTGGTCTGTAGATTGAGTCTAGATGTACACAGCTACGGTATGTGTAGCTGTGTCCTTTCGATTGTAGCCTGTCATATAAAACTCAATATGGAACCAGCATGAACACGTGTTTTCTTCGTCCACAAATTGTGCAGCATGGGCATTCTTATGAGAATCGGGTGTGGTTTACTGGCACATATGCGGCTGCCATCTTTATGATGAACTGCGAACTGGCGACGGAATCCGTTCGCCTCGCTAGTGAACTGGGTCCTTTCTGAGCACGGTAAGGGCTGAACGACAGAAAAACAGAAAAAAAATGAAAACGTTATTTCGGCACTGTTCTGTAACGGTTTGCATTCTTCTTGTTTGCAGAAAAGCACTGAAAACCGCAGCCACATCAAGGAATCGGAGTAATTTCCCGTGAATAGTGTTAGAACTTAGAGCATCATAGATAGGTAGTGGTTGCAAGGGCTGCAATGTGTTAAATATCAAGTTTAGTGGAGTCGCAGACAATGACTGCTAAAAATTCGAGAGAATTGCGTAATTAATAAGAAAGCTGTACCCCATTCTTAGCGACGCCTATGGCTAGCAGTACAGATTACTTCAATTTTCATATCACTGAACACAGAGTTTTGAGTAGATAGGAAGAAAATCCATTAAAAGAAAAATGAAATATGCAGGGTGATCCGTTTGAGATGTCAGAAAAGTATAATGCTGTATTTATTAATCTACGGTACGTCTGTAAAGAAATGGTGCAGTTTCAATCAGCTACGGAAGAGCAATGAAACAAGCAAGGAATGTGAAAGAAGATGGAAATGGAAGACAACACTCCAAGTGCACATACCTGTTCAGCTCAGTTCGATATGGCTTCCGTTTCTTGCCCTACAAACATTTAAACGATATTCTAGCTCTTCCCACACATGTGTAAGGACATCTGGTGTAACACAGAGAATAGCGTGTGTAATTTTCAGTATTAAATGATTAATATCGTTAGTACGTTCACTGTATACACTTTGCTTCACATAATCCTAAAAGTAGGACTCTAAAGACGTTAGGTCTGGCCACCGTTGACAGGCAATGACTTAAAACTACCCCTTCCTATTCTAATGTTACTCCAACTGGCTAAAATACTGCTCATTACGACAGATTCATCGTAGTATGAGAGTTTATTTGTTTGTTTTGTTTTAGGGCGCAAAACAATTAAGGTCATACACGCCCATGTCAAAACCGCAGAACAAGAAGCCCAAAAAGGAGTTAAAAGTGATTACACGTGAACCCCCAATCGACGAAAAGGAAGACAGCTAAAAAAGACTTTCTCTTGGAGAAAGGGACTTGAAATACGACATAGAGACAACTGAGTTCCTGAACTAAAGATTAAATGTCCTTCGCCATATTGCTACGACGGATAAAAAGTAAAATCCGGTCGACTGCCCGCGCGTCTACATCTACATCTACGTGATTACTCTGCTATTCATAATAAAGTGCCTGGCAGAGGGCTCAATGAACCACCTTCATGCTGTCTCCCTACCGTTCCACTCTCGAACGGCACGCGGGAACAACGAGCACTTAAATTTTTCCGTGCGAGCCCTGATTTCTCTTATATCGGAGGAGAAAACTGTTGATTGAAATTTCATGAGAAGATCCCGTCGCAACTAAAAACGCCTTTGTTTTAGTGACTGCCACTCCAATTCACATACCAAGTCTGTGACACTTTCTCCCCTATTTCGCGATAATACGAGGGCTATCCACAAAATACATTACGTTATGGAATTAAAAATAAATAAAGTATTGGAATTTTTTTTATTATGTACAGATGACAGCCACACTTAAATACTACGTTTCTACATAGTTGCCATTTAAATTAAGGCACTTATCGTAGCCATGGGCGAGCTTGGAAATTCCTTCGTCGTAAAATTCGACCGCCTGCGCCTTCACCACGTGGTTACCTCTTCTTGAAGCTGTGCGTCGTCATCAGAACGCTGCATAGCCAACCACTTCTTCATTGCTGGGAATAAGTGGAAGTCGCTCGGTGCCAGGTCGGGACTGTAAAGCAGATGAGGAAGCAGCTCCCACTTAAAAGATTCGAGAACTTCACGAGTGGCATTTGCCGTGTGGGCCCGTGCGTTTTCCTGAATCAGCAAGATCTTTGAGCCCAACTTTCCCCTGCGCTTGCTTTGTATTGCTCTTCTGAGGTTGTGCAGAGTTTGGCAATACCTTTGAGAGTTTATTGTAGTGCCTCTTTCCATGAAATCCACCAAAATCACGCCTTTTCTATCCCAAAAGACAGTCGTCATCACCTTCCTTGCCGACATTGTCTGCATGCATTTCTTGGGTTTGGGGGGGAAATTTGTGTGCCCCCACTGCATTGACTGCAATTTTGTCTCGCAGTTCACATGCTTAACCCATGTTTCGCCACCAGTAACGATGCGATCGCGTAATGAGTCGGCAGCTTTCTCGTAAGCGTCCAAAAACGTTAATGCTGCAGCCATTCGCTGATTTTTGTGAATCTCTGTCAAGATTTTTGGTATCCATCTTGCACAAAACTTGTGGTAACCAAGCTTTTCCGTAATGATTTTGTGCAACAAACTTCGTGAAATTTGTGGAAAACTCATAGAAAGTTCCGTTATTGTGAAATTACGGTTTTCACGGACCGCCGCATCGACTTTTTCGACAAGTTCGGCAGTCACTATGCTGGGTCTTCCACTTCGCTCTTCGTCGAGAACGTTAATTCGGCCACTTTTAAATTTTATGACCCATTGGCGCACTCCACCTTCAGTGATTATGTTGTCCCCATACACTTCACCAAGCTGCCGATAGATTTCTAACGATGTACAGTTTTTTGCAG
Source organism: Schistocerca gregaria (assembly GCF_023897955.1). Taxonomy (NCBI): domain Eukaryota; kingdom Metazoa; phylum Arthropoda; class Insecta; order Orthoptera; family Acrididae; genus Schistocerca; species Schistocerca gregaria. Next base: position 685,845,939 of record NC_064923.1, read on the forward strand.
TCAGAAACCTTATTACAGCAAGCACTTCCCACTTCGCGGCATTTTCAATTAAGGCTGACATTTCAAACTGTCACACTAACTCAACGGAGTACAGCACGAACCTCAAACTAGCACGGCAGAATGCCGACTGAGCGGCGGAATGCCATGACAACAAGATGGCCGCGCTAGCCCCGCCCCTAACGGACACGAACGAAAACGTAATGTACTTTGTGGAAAACCCTCGTACTAAACGAGCTGCCCTTCTTTCGTTAAAACAGCCGATAACTCAGACGGCAAACATAAGTTAACGTGCAAGTGGTTAAAGAAAAGGGCATTCAAAGGTTGATGCCAACGGGCACAAAGTGGTGGAGGATCACCACTCAACAAGAATTATCTCCTCGCTGCGAGAGGGCCGAGAGGAGATCGGCCGAGCCTCAGGGAGAGGTCGAATTCCCCGGAGCTTGTTCCCATGAAGGGGAGACAAGTGGCGATGCAAAAGTGCCACCACCTGCTGACAGACGGCAACACAGAGATCATCGAAGGGAATGGAAGAACTAGCGTTGTAAGGTACGAGGACTGCGGCCTTGGCACAGCGTCAGCGTCCTCGTTTCCCGTCAGACCGACGTAACCTGGTACCCACGTAAACATCACCGTGGCTCCATCTAGAGGGAGCAAGTGAAAGCTTTCCTCGACCAGATTCACTAATGGATGGACAGTGTCCAGCACACAAATGTTCTGAAGGGCACTGAAAGAGTCGGAGGAATTACAAATGAAAAGCCTGTGTCGCCGAATGTACTGCGTGGTCTGATATAGGGCGAAGAGCTCTGCTATAAATGCCGAGCAGAGTTCCGGAAGCCGATAGCGAAAATCGTCGGTGCCAGTGACGAAGGCACATTCAATATGCACGAAGGTAATATCGCAAAGTTCTGTGCGATGGTTGAGAAACTTATGGCGATAGAGCGAGACTGGAGAGGTGAACGAAGTCCAAGGTGAACACGGGCCGCCGCACATAGCCAAGGGGAAAGTGGCAGGTAGCGTGAAGTTAAGCTGCCGGAACAAGAGCTGAAAGCGAACTCCAGGAGGTAACAGGGAAGAGGGACGCGCCCCATACCGGCGGTCGAAGAAGGAGGCATAGGGTGGGTGGCCAGGCACTGCAGGCAAACGGCATCTGTATCTGCTGAGAAGAACATCACGTCTCCATGACAGCGGGAGTTTGGGAGCTCGATGCAGTTTCTGCACTGGAATACTTAGCTTTGAACAGTCGAATCTCTTCCACCAGTGAAGTCCACCAGGGGATGTATACTGCATATTTGCCTGGATTCCGGGCGAGATGAAAAATTGAATGTTAAAATAATATTTTCGAACACATTAACGAATCCTTTTAACAGAAGATGTATTTTCCACACAAATTGTTCTCTACCAACATGACTTGCAAAACAGCAACTGTTACAGACATTGTGTCATTACACTAACATAACTGAAACTGACTTTAAGTTCTTTGCTCCACTCAAAATATACCTTATCTTAACAATATATGTTCTTTGGCCTATTGTCAAAAACAATTACATTTAATGATTTATAATGAAAAGTCAATGATTGACAGCAAACTGTTAGTACAGTTCTAAAGACAATAAATAATGATTCATAATGAATCCAATTCTAAATATTGTTCTTTTGACTTTTTTTGTAAATTTGGTTATGAAGTTACAATAAGAATACCTATCATAAAAATCATTAATTGCATCTTGACTTCACATTGGAATTTATACCTGAGGTACTGTAAGAAATGCAAAAACGGATTTCAGGTTAAAGGTCTGTATGATAATTTCGTAATATCAAAATGACTAAAAATCAATAGCGTTTACATCAAAATGTTCGACAATCGTTAATAAAAAGTTAATTACAACTGATATAATTGGCTTTTCGTTGTTGACATGATATATCAAATACACGAGTCAAGTTAAACACATCAACGACTTATAATTGTTGCAAAACTCTGTTTTTAGGTAAGTTGATATTTAAAAATTTTGCTAATTAATTATTGGTTTAATTAAAACAGGGATATTCTCGTAACGCATCTATGGGGATGGAATGCTGCAATCATGGAAATGAGATTATAAATTTTGCTGAAATTTACGACAGTATTTTAACTGACATCAAGTTTTCTAATAACAATAACTTTATGTTTAATTACAGTTAAATGATGTGAAGTATTGTAAATGGCGTCGATTTGGTACACAAGTGAACCATACAGTTCAATTTGGTAACAGAAATTAAGAAAAACCATGGTTTCTAACTTTTGTCCATCACATATTGTTGATAGAGTAATATACAATCAGCTAAACTTTTGGCGGTATCGAAGAATTCATTACGTACCCTATAATTATTCCTGTTACACTATCCACCTCTGGGTAAATGCTGTATCCAGAAACTCGCAAACATTATAAGTGTAGTGAATATAGCAGTGCCATCTTGTTCAAGAATAACACACTCGAAATCGGGGCACAGCATAAATCTTAACATGTAAAGGTAGTTGTTTCGCATCACAGTCTGCTCCGCAAAGAAAAAAGGGTCCATGACGTTATCACTCATCACGACACACCACATGTCCACCTTAGGGATGTTACGTTCGTATTTAATGTACGACGAGGATTTTCAGAAACTCATATTCTGACTTTATGGAGATTAACATGACTGCAAACACTGAATGTAGTCTCATCGCTAAACACTATATGTTTCATAAATCGTTCATCACGTTCGATCTCAGTATGCTTATCTCCGATCGTTTGTTTCTATTAGTCGGTTTGATCGCTAGCAACAAATGCTATTCGTAACCTGAAAAAGGTGACATTTCCTTAAAACCTTATGAACTGTAGTCTTTTTAGGCCTAATTCTCGAGGACACGCTCGCACCTATTTTTTGGGGCCCTTAGCAAGCTATCCCGCATAGCTTCTACGAACTCGTCACTCATCGAAGGTCAACCAGGACGAAGTTTGTCCAAAAAAACTGGCGGTATTCTTTAAATGATTATTACACTGGTTAATGTTATTTCTATGTGGTGGCTCTTCGTTGGATGCTCGAAGTTGTTCACGTTGCACATTGCTCTCGGATTTTAATTTAGCAAATCATTACGGAATCGAAATTAGCAAAGCAAAGAACACAACTACACAACTTTCCTCTGTACGTCATACCACAGAAATTCTTTGTGGTACTGTGCAATATGGCACAACTTCGTGTCAGCTCTGTAAAAAAAAAAAAAAAAAAAAAAAAAAAAAAAAAAAAAAAAAAAAAAAAAAAAAGGGAGAGAGAAAGACAGAGATATTTCGCTCATAAATTGTCAGCTAAGTGCAATGCTGACAACACAGATAATTATGTATCGAGATTTTGAATAATGGACTGTCATTCTGTCTTTAAAATTACGTACTTTGCACAGTTTAATCTACTGATAGTGAAATATATTGCCAATAATTGATTAACTATGTTTTGAATGATAATAATTCATTAACGGGCCGATTGTCAGGTGGAATAAGCTTTATAGTTTCATGAAATATCCTTGAACAGCCTTTCAGCAGATCACTCAATAAACGCTGCGTACCACGTGGTACAACACTGACTCGAGGTATGATATATGCTGCATTCACAATTGAGAACACGTTGACTGCTAATGGGCTGTGTCACGACACAAACTTCAGGTTTGTAAAATTCAATAACAAGTGCACTGTTTTTGTTTTATTGATGTTTGTTTATTTCAAACTAGTTTTTGGCTTATCACGAAACACGTGTTTCCTGAAGACGCCCCAATAAGCCGAACTCTAGTCTGAAATAAAGAAGAACCAGTAGAACGAAAACAGTGTACTTGTTGTTCAACATTAAATATACCAAGAAGTAATGGAAGAATCCATAAATAAGACAATATCCAGGGTCTTCTACTCATATATTTGCATTAACAACGAATTAATTTGCATAGTTACTTGTACAGTAGAGCGTCGATTATCCGAACGTCGGTCAACCGAGCGACCGCTTAACCGAACTGAGTACTCGCTCGCACCTGTTACTCTCCCACCCTACCGTCCATCATCCCCCTCACTCCCAAACCAAGTTTCCCACAGTGGACGCCACACTGGGCCACCGCTGGCGGAACATGGCTTCTAATGGGGCATTCACAAGGCGCTGCTGACCTGCTAAGCCGCCAGTCGCTGTGTTTCAACAATCGGCACACTTCTGTCGGCTTGGCACTGGCAGTAGAAGTAGCGGCAGTATCAAAGCTGTTCACAGCAACAGCTGCGCCAGCTTAAAGTTGAGGCAGGCGTGCCGCTTCGCGCAGTTTGAAGGATTGCGCGCCCCCAGGAAGAGCTTATCACGGTGCAAACAGTCACCTGTTCTCTGTTACGACCACTTGTGTGCTGCTGCCTGAAGAAGTGAACTTGACGATATAAAATGCATAAACGTAAACGAGTTGTCCTTTCTATGATGGACAAGTACGAGTTTACTAAAAGGTTAGAAGAAGATGAATCTGTAACCACTTTATCCAATGAGAACAAGGTGGGGAAGTCGACAATTACGGATATAAAAAAAAAAACAACAAAAGACGAGCATAGCAAATTTTATAGCTCTGCTTGATTCTACTGATGGATCAAGAAACCGTAAACTATGAAGCTAGCCACTAACACAGACCTAGATGATGCTGTTTACAAGTGGTTTACACAAAAGAGATCGGAAGGAGAACCTATCTCAGGTCCCATTCTGTATGAGAAGGCAATGCAGTTCAACGAAAAACTTGGAGGGCCTTCGAAATTTAAAGCGAGCACGGGCTGGTTAAAACGCTTCAAGTCAAGACACGGCATTCGTGAGCTTACTATACAGGGAGAAAAATTGTCGGCTGATTCTTCAGCAGCTGATTCTTTCAAAGTCAAACTAAGGGACGTATTAAGGGAAGAAGATTATGCTCTCGAAAACGTTTACAATGCTGACGAAACTGGACTTAAATGCAAAGCATCTGGTCCTAAAACAAGCAAGGACCGTACTACAGCTTTGGCTTGTACTAATGCTACTGGAAGTTACCGACTGCCTATGTTCGTCAGTGGTAAAAGTAAAAAACCACGTTGTTTCAAGCACGTTAATATGTCAGCCTTGCCTGTTGCGTACACCTCACAAAAGAGTGCCTGAATGGATAATACGATTTTTATGAAGTGATTTCCGGACGTTTTCGTACCCTCTGTAAATGCTAATCAGCTAAAGAATGGGGAGAGGGAGAAAACACTACTTTCCTTGACAATGCAACAACTCATCCGTCATGTGATATTTTAAACGAAAAAGACGAGTTCATAAAGGTAATATTTCTTCCACCTAACGTAACCTCCTTATACAGCCCATGGATCAAGGCGTTATTGGGACTTTCAAACGATATTACAGGAACGAATTGTTGCGTAAGTTATTGTTAGAAAGAGAATAGGATGGAGAAGAAACCATAAGAATATTGACTTGAAAGACGCGTCCTACATGTTCAGCGCATCGTGGAATAGTGCAAAGGAAGAGAATTTGAAGAAAGCCTGGAATAAAATTTTGGACACAGAAGAAAATTCACAAGGTACGATTGAAAATGACGAACAGAATGATATGTCCGAAATACTCGGTAAGATAAAAGAAATAGAATGCCACGAATGTGATGAAGAAGACGTTCATGAATGGATGAATATCGATGATGCAGATCCAGGACATTAAAATCATGCAGGACAGCGAGATTGTAAACGTCGTCACTGATAAATATGACGCCGCCAGCATCTCATCAATCAGTGCTCCAGAAAGTGAAGATGGAAGTATACCAATAGCTTCTGAGGCTTTCACTTGTTTAGATACTGCCTTCCAATGGTTTGAAGCCCAAGATGAAAGTGACCAGTTTCAGATACCTGTATTGAAAAAAAAAAAAAAAACGTGACTTAGCTGCTCGCAAGCATGTAGGCTTGCTTAGACAGACCAAAATAAATGATTTTTTTAAACGTTAATTTTGTATACTGTGTGTATTGCTCATGCAAAATGCGTATGTAATATGTATCTATTTTTGTTTAATGTTCTGTTCCACATACTATATATTCCTACTGAAATTGCCTTTGTATGTTACTTTGTAATACTAAAAGAGATGCCTGTTTTTATGAATAAATTTACTGTACAGCACTTCTTTTTGGCAAGTAAACATGTACAATTCGATTATCCGAACAAACCAGTTTTCCTAACACCCATGTCCCCCAATTACTTCGGATAATCGGCGCTCTACTGTATATAGTGTTTTACTTTTCTGATATGTCAAATGGATCATCTTGTACACCAGTAGGATATGCTGTGATGCAAGTTCCTTCTTTCTCAGTTAAAAGAAACAAATGTCTACTTGTGGAATATGTCTTAGTTCTAAAATTCATCGTTTCAAGTTTATTACGGGAAACGTATGACAGACTAGGTAGAAATCTGGCACCCACCTCCCCTTGACCATCCGTTTGGACCGCGCTTGTCATGCTAACTCTACCGAACCTGCATTTCTTAGACTGAACGGAAATACTTGCTCATTTACACACAATAATCACTTTTTAAACATTACTTTATTCGAACCTCCTTCCCGCATACATAAGTATGGCAAATAAAACATTAGCAGAACTTTCGAAGCTGAAGTTGCACTGTCAGAGCGATAGTGCAAATACAGATACCCTGACGGAACGGCATACGTTCGGGCGTCGAGTAAACACTCTACTCCTATCTCATTGCGTTTTTAGGGCTGTTAAAACAGCGGCTGCCACTAGCCGCATTCTGTTAGTGAAAGGACCGGTGTTATCTTGAACCTAGTCAAGGACGAATAAACAAGGACACTCTTTATCACGGCTTTGTTGCGTTGCTACGTTATACTACAGCCTGACAGCAGTATATAAACGCAACTTGTACTTGTAGGTCGCGTTAATGTGACAATAACTTCTTATGTGGAAACTTCTTGGCTATAACATGTTGAATAAGTAGTTTCCATGTACAGTCAAAACTCTGATGTGTTGTCCTTGCTGTCGCTGACGTTTTGGCGCAAACTGTTTTCCTGCCTTGAGTGTCTAAAATAACATTCTACTGTCAGTAAGTCACGATGATATACTACTTTTTTTCTTTTCTTTATAGTTTAAGCTGCAGAATGAAAATGTGACAGCCAGTGAAATGTTTGACATGTTACTGCATATTGTACGTAGTTGCAGATAGTACGACTACACTGTGGAAGTTACTAGTCTAAGTGTCTTAAACTTGTTGTTTCATTAGTAATAGGACTGTCTTAACGCAGCTCTTCATTCATGTCACTTTACAGCTATACTCTTCATTTCAGAGTAAGAGCTGTGTACAGCTGCCCGCATCTCGGGTTCGATTCCCGGGAGGGTCAGGGATTTTCTCTGCCTCGTGATGGCTGGGTGTTGTGTGATGTCCTTAGGTTAGTTAGGTTTAAGTAGTTCTATGTTCTAGGGGACTGATGACCATAGATGTTAAGTCCCATAGTGCTCAGAGCCATTTCTTTTTGTGTACAGCTTCATCAACGATGTACCTTTATACTCCTGCGGCCGTCTCCCATGATTTTTTTCTTTTCGCTTTAACCTAGTAGAAGAAATAGTGGTAGTAGTAAGAGTTTTAATCATCTGTAGGATACTGAACATGACTTGGTACTACGTAAGAACAATGAAAGCAACACAATTCATGTATACAAGCATTCAGGTACTTACAGGCCTAGTTTGACAAGGCTGGGACCAGTAGTCGACTGTTATCTTATTGCAGAAACCATCCTGGCATTCATCTGAAGAAACTAAGGGAAATCACGAAAGCTTAAGACGGGGAGGCCAGATGAAGATTACAGCCCGTCTATTTCAAACAAAACTCACTCTTTAGTCTGTCCCAAGTATACAATACTGTTTTAAAGAAGTTTTTTAATAATGTAAAAGGCGCGAGGTACGCTGTTGATTCATTTCTCACTCCCAGTCAGTGCATACACTACACACACGCTATCAGTTAATTTCAGGAGCTTAGTGAAGATGTCTGGTTTTCATTATGAGTACCACCACTTCCCATTTGCTAGCATGAAAAACTAAGTACCATCCCTCTATAGCAAGTGAGATGCTGGGCTCAGAAAGTTGATAAAACGTTAGTATTATGCATTTGCATAGCTTTGGGAATAAGTTTCACAGGAAATAAAAAAAAATACATTGTGAAAGTGTTAAGTGAAATTACTGATGTTTTATTTTCACTATTATTACTGGCATTATATTCTTCACTAAACCTTTACTCTGTGTTTTCTAAGTAATATGTAGAATGTATTGCTTAACTGATCCTTTCACTGTAGTTTTAAACAAGTTTGTTTTAATTATCTCATTAATCTCCTTGGTTAGCTTATAGTACAGTTTTATTCCTTGGTACAAAATGCTGTTTTGACTTTTATGTCTATTCTTTCTTGGTTCAGTCTAGCTCTTATCCCAGGGTCATGGACAGTTCTCTTCGTGAGATAATTATCAATGTTATTTTTGATGTTTGCAACTTATCGGTAAACGTACTCACCTGCTACACTTAACATTCCCAGTAACAAGTTTCTGATGGTGTTGAGTCACAGTCATCTAATATTTCAGTGCGTTTATTGTATTTATATTTTGTGGTATGTGTTAGTCTTGTTTATGTTCATTGGACTGCCTTAACAGATATAGCGTGTTAATAGTCTAAGAACTTTTAGCATTGTACTTGTTAATAGCACAAAAGCTGAAATCTAGATAGTACAGAACATAAATATTGTAATACACAGTCAAATGATGAGTGTACTTTCAATATTATGTAACTTAAAGCCACTGCAGTTACACACTGATGACAGAACTCTAAAGGCATAACACATTGATGACATTCTGTTTGCAAGTATCTATGTGTGTTCACACCACTTCAACTGACAATCATTATTCATTCCTAGAAACTTTGCATTTGATCTGCAGCTTATATAGGTGCTATCTACATTTGATTTAACAGTGTTATCTTTTCTCTTCAAATGGAAATTAATGGCACTTGTTTTCATTATGTTCCAAGGCACTTTATTACATACTAACCAATCGTAAATTTCCTTGAGGATTGCATTTGTTTTTTTCTGAAAGAAGTGTTCTTCTTTTCTTAGTGACAATAACATTGCTGTCATCAGCAAAGAGAATTTTTTCTCCATGACTAGCACTACTGGGAAAGCCATTTAACTGTATCACGAAAAGTATTGGCCCTAATATGCTATTCTGTAAAACTCATGGGTTATTATATTTGATTTCTGATAAATGTTTCATTAAAAACTTAGACTTATTTGAGATATGTGTTATATCTACTCTATGCATCCTGTCTGCTATATGTGATTCTGTACTTCTGCCACTTCAGAAAATTGTGATTAATGTAAAAGGTTGTATTTATTCAAACAATTCATCAATTTGTCTTTCACAACTGGTTCTAATATTTTTGAAAATGGTGAAAACAACGAAGTAGGTTGGTAGTTTCCTTTGTCGTCTGCATGACATTTCTTTAGTAGATGGACAACTATTGCCTGTTTTAAATACTCCAGAAATTTGCAAGTGTGAACGACTGCTTTATTATTTTTGCTAAGGGAGCCTGCATATTCTGCATGCATTGTTTCATTACACACATTGCTACTTCATCTAAGTCTACTCACCTTTTATTTTGGTTTCACTGACTTCACGCTCTTCTCTTGTTAGTAGCATCATGGTACTTACAGTATAATTATTTACGAATGATATGTTAGGGTTCAGGAATTTTTGTTGTAATTTCTTTACAAAGTTTGAAAAATGCTCATTTGTATAGTGTGCTACTAGGTGTAGATCATTTATTACTTCATCCCTCTCCTTTATCTGTATGTTATTATGCCTCTGTATATCTCTGTTTCCTTTTCAGTGACTTCTCCCACTGCATTGCTTTTATTCTCTGCCTTGTATATTATTTTGTCATAAAATACCTTTTTGCAGCATTCACAAATTTCTTGTATGGCTTTTTGTACCAACAAATGAAATTTAAGACCTCTAGTTCATTTAGACTCTTCTCGTGGAACTGAGATACTCAACACTCTGGGAGGAATTTTTAGTACTTCCTGTTATCCATTTATTTTTGTGAGACATTGATACAAATGTGAGTACTTATGGGAATTGTGTTTTCAAAGTTAAATTCAAGTCATGTAGATAATTTAGAGAATTTCGGATTTACATTGGTTTTACTATAAACTTCATCCCTAATGTGGTTTGATAGTCCTCTTGAAAAATTTCTGATAAATGCCACACTGCAAATGGGAGATCGACTTTTTGTCATCAGTCTTCTGACTGGTTTGATGTGGCCTGTCACGAATTCCTCTCCTGTAAAAACCTCTTCATCTCAGAGTAGCAACTACAATCCAAGTCCACACTTATTTTCTTTATGTATTCGGGTCTCTGTGTTCCTCGACAACATCCTCTAGTACCATGGAAGTTATTCCCTGATGTAACAGACGTCTTATTATTCTATACTTTCTTCTTATCAGTGTTTTCCATGTAATCCTTTCCTCTCCGATTCTGTGCAGAATCTCCTCATTCCTTATTTTATCATCCCACCGAATTTTCAACATTCGTTTGTAGCACCACATCTCAGATCCTTCGATCCTCTTTTGTTCCAGTTTTCCCGCAGTTCATGTTTCACCACCATACAATACTGTGCTCTAAATGTACAACCTCAGAAATTTCATCCTCAAATTAAGGCCTATGTTTGATACTAGTAGACTTTTCTAGGCCAGGAACGCCTTTTCTAGTGTTAGTTTGGTTTTGATGTCCACCTTGCTCCACCTTAATTGGTTATTATGCTGCCTAAGAAGTATAATTCTTTAACTTAATGTACTTCATGCTCATAAATCCGGGTGTTCTGTTCCTGTCTAACATTCTGAGTGGTGTCTGTTTGTTTTATATCGAGTCTCTCTACCACTTTCGCTCAAAGACGCTCTAAGAGTGTTTATTAGGGAATTGACTAGTTTGAACCTGGGACCTGTTGCTGGTAAGGAGACGCCAGACCACATATGACATGTAGAGTTCAGAAGACTTCAGTGACACTAGCGACGATATAACCAAATACTTAATAATTTCAGCGTCAACTCCACCGCACTCCCTGTAAAAGAATCTTAATACTAACTAAATTTAGTGGAAGGAGTACAAGGCTTTCCTATTTTTAGTTAGCTGGCAAAATAACGTCGAAGAAGCAGTTAAGTTTACCATTGGAAATTTTATTCTACTCACAAACGTTGTTTATAAATTGCACTATTGATAAAAGGAAATGTTTTAAAACAAGATGGTAAAAACCAACTGCATTCAACAAAAATGTGAACGAATATTATCTGCATGGGTTTCCAAGTTCTACAATGGATCGAAGGATGACCTATGCCATATCACATCTATAATATAGGTTTAAATTAGGTTTCACAAAAGAGAAAACTATCAGAATGGTCTACAGTGACCTTCAATTATCTTTAATTACTTATCTAACTTGTCGTAAATTACAGTGGCTGATGTGGCTTCTCAATAATTATATAACAGAAAAATCATCGCATTTCAGATTTTTACAAGTGGCAAATGTGAACACCATGAGCTTTAATTGACGATCGACACTATTATTACGCAAAAAGGGGATGTAACAGATGAGACTTTTGTAGTTCTGAGTGAAGCTTTATGCGCTGTTATGCGGTATCACATGGGTTCATTACCTTGTCGGTGTTCGTCAGGGGGCGGCGCTCAGCACAGCTCCGCTCACCTCACCATCTCGGAAGCAACTCTCTCCTAACTTCTCCTTACTACAATTTACCGAAGTTGGTTTAAAAAAACTATGTGGCTGTGTTTTCATCTGACCAACCAGGGTCTCAATGTTAACCTTAAGCTCCGCCTACAAAGATTCTGTCTATCACATGAGAAACGTTATACTTTTCGTGGTAGGGCAATGTTTTTAAAGTTTGCAACGTAACAGAGACGCGAAAAAGTCTCTCGCTAAAACTTGAGGGTGGTGTGGCCCTTTTTGTGTTATCGTAAGATCTATACTGTTCTTCTGGAGGTCTGTACCTTTTGAAATGGGCTGGGGGTGGTCCTAGCGTTTAGCTGGCGACGTGGGTGTCCGTCCCTTATCATAGGGCCTTCCAGCTTAACACGGTTCTGCTGTCGGCTTCTGTTCTCGTTTCTCCCCTCGGAACTGCATCTGTCTCACAGTGGGAAGGTATGACATGCATTTAGTCATTCTTGTGTTAGTCTGTGGTATTCCATTTGCTCACTTGTTACTCGTATTACTTTGGTTAATTTAATGTCATGATTTATTCGGAGCTATGTGACATACTACTGGATTTGCTTATCATGTCAGGGTTTTCATGAAAGGTGTTGGATTTGCCTGACACCTTACATATCACGACCCTTCGAACTTAAGTTTCGCACTGAAGTTAGGCAATGATTGAATCGTTGTCTAAGCCAGTCAAAAATTATTCTGTTATCTAAATTTTGATGCCTACTGTTCACCCACGTTATTCTGTTCTATGCTAGTTTGTATTACTAAATTATATTTTTATATTCTTCTACATTATTATCAAAAATATGTTTATATTGACAAGGGAAGAATATTTTTATTTTATTATAATTATTATTTTTAAATATTTTCTTTCTTTATTTAATTGTTAAGTTTGTTTTTTAAGAAGTTTGTCATCAATAGTGAGAAGTCTTTCACATCGATTTACTTGGAAATATTGTTTTATAAATGTAGTAATTAAGTAAAATCTATTCCTAACACATTTTCTAAATATCATGTACAAGTGAAAGGTTTTTGTTTCTAGACACTCATTTCAACATTGTTACACTAACAAATAAGAATTATTTCCAAGAATTGCTTTGACAAAGAAATATACATACACAAGTATTGAGGTATTATCCTAACACATGGTACAAATGTTAAAAAAAAGGGAAAACATCAAACAAAATAATTTTTTATTCTTTGTTTTTATAAGGAGAAAATAAGTAAGATATAGTTATTCTTTTATTTTTATGAAGAGAAAATAAATGGCATATAGTTTTATTGTTTATTATGGGTTACTTTTGTTCTATATACACTCTCCATTTCAGAACTAATGACTTATTTTTATCGATAGTCTATTCTTAAGTCCATAGTCAATGACTGTTATTTTGTAGTTTATTAGCTGTCTGGTGTGCTCAACTTATTTAGTTTTTCACACGTTTCTTTTGCACAATTCCTACATCACATAATTTGATTTCACACATTCACTCAATCCTATGAATGTTTAAGCATGAGGTTGGCGAATGTTTTTGCAAAAAGGTGATGGATTTGAGTGAGATGGATGTGGGCAAGTATTTGATGTACATCTTCGTTCGTCATTCCTTGTTGGCTTTGCAAGTGTGTGTTGCCTTTGTGGAGGTCCGATAATGGAATGGAGCTGTGAGTGCAGAATCTCGTGGCTTACTGGCTTTGTATGTGTGAAAGTCATCGTTATGTGTTGCTGAAAGCGATCGTTTTTCGTTATAATACTTCGCAGATGACTAGTTTACAATACACGTTCCACATCATTACGAAGTGTCGTATTCATGATCTATGGAACAAGTATTAAACTAATCTAATCTAATCTGATAGGGATTTGGGAAGGTATGTCGTCTATTCTTCACCCATCTTCTTTCTTAGTCTCAATATTACGAATCTTCAACTTCTGTTCTTCCTGCTTTTTCTCTGCTTCTTACTTGCTTCTTGGTTCTTCTCTGGGCAGGATATGGAAATATTTATTGATAACTAGTTGCTTTGAAGTTCTCCTCTCAGTAAAAGTTTGATAAATTGTTTGGGCATGTCATTTTTACTTTGTGGAAGTTTTCTTCAGTTTCGCGCATCAGCGTGCTGTTTAATAGCAGTAGTGCGAGTTTTATACATTTTATTTTTTTTTTTGCATGTGGTGGCTTGCCCAAGAGGTCTTCTCGTTCGGCCGTTTTTTGCTCGCTCCGCTGAGTCGGGGCGTTCCGGGGTTTACGAGTGGTGAAAGTCCGGTGTTTGCTTGTCAGTCCCTGCACCGGTCCCTTCTGGTGTTCGGTGTCCTGTCGTGTCTCTGCAGGGTTCCGCCACTGTGTGGTTCTGTGTTCTGTCCCAGCAGGGTTCCGCTTAGCGGGGCAGATTACAGCCCACTTCCTATACAAGGGCTTTCTGTTGGTCTCACTGTCCTTTCCTTTCTCTCTGCGCTTCTGCCTTGTAGGAATCGTGTCTTGCTAATTATGTCCTTTTCTTTCTTGATACTTCTCTCGTTGCAACTTGTGGGTCATTGCATCTCGTCCTTGCTGGAGTTTTTACAATGGTTCTTACAAAACGTTGTACCTATAGTCATCTAACATATGTCTAGTACCTACATTATTTTAAGCTTTACAATTTTCGGCGTCCTTTCCATGATACAATTCTAAGATATTTTGAGTCTTAACTTCAAGAATCCTCAAATTCGTTTTTTTTATTTTTGTGTAGTGTTGTGGTGTATAGGATTTTAGTATTTCATGCTGTTAGACTATCTACGTTTTATCCCTTCACCTTAATCTATGGTACTATTGGTGTTATTTTAGTTTTGTTTTTATTGAAACTACTTTCTTTTTCCCACCTTCCTCTCTCTTCATTCTTTTTTCTCCTGACGATCTTATCTGCAACATAATCTTGAAATATTGTGCTGATTATTTACCAGTAATAAAATTAATCTTCAAAACTGTACTGAAAGTGTTTAATACTACCAGTCGTACGTAAAATACCCTCTAATTCTCTTTTACTGTGATCCGAAATACCATGAACTTCTTGCAATTTTTTGTCGATTTCTTTATGAACTTCTAACATGAGTTGAGGCGATTCCCCCTTTTGTGCATACCATTCTAATTCTTCATCCTCTTTATCTTGCGTCATTCAAAGAGAAGTGTGACATTCCCGAATGTTACGCTACCTTTCTCCATGTCTATTATCGCTCGTCTCTCACTTTAAAAAAATTGAGCCTATAATCAAATCTACAGTTACTTTAGGTATAATCACGAAGTTGGCTTCGATCTTTTGACCTTGACACAAAGAGTTAATCTTGTTTGTCTCGTAACTTTCGCAGCATTGTTTCTAGTAGGACATCTTACTTTAATCTTACGTGTTTTCGGAACTGGCAACTCCTCATTGGCATTACACTGCATGAATAAATTTTCTGAGATTGCCGTCAGTTCACTTCCGCTAGCAATTACAATATTGACTGAGATATTCTTTACCATGGCCTTCACAACTGGATGAATTTGAAAGGCTTGGTTCTGTTCTTCTTCTTCTTGCATCAACGAATCCTCCACTGAATCATACATGAGTCTTTTCAGGAATTTCCCTTGTGAATTCGAACTTTGTGTAGGATAAGCTTCGACTGCTACTTCTCTCTCTTTGATTTCCTCTTCTCTATTTCTTCCTTCATTTACGCTTTCTTCAACATCCTCTACTTTTTCCTCATCCTCGTCTATCTTCTCCTTCTTTGTCGCTACTTCCACATAATCGCATCTAAATGCTCTAATTATCGCTTTATAACTTCCTTAATTATATACGTTGGGTTGTGTGCCAACTCGTAACTTATTTTCAACTTCTGCCGACTGTGTATTAACCTCATCGAATTCACTTTCACTAATTTCCATCTCAAATAGCTCTGCAATACTCATTACTTCGTCCTTTCCTCCTACATTCGTTGTGCATGCATCTGGTAATTCATCTTCCTCGTCAGTATTCTCCCAATTAATTTCGTCCCAACACAATATTGTTATTTTCTTGTCTTCGTTTTCATCTGGTCCCTGTCGATTTGTTTCTTCCTTCTTCTCTTCTCGTGATAAGGTTTTTACTTCTCTGTTCAAGATGCTGCAATTGTCCTGGGTCAGTCGGTCATTCTCTTTGGCATGGGCTCTTACATGTCAATTCGAACGTTTATCGGGGTTTAATTGTCTTACCTCCACGTCTTCTATCTGTATTCTCTTTTCTTGTTCAGCTTGTTGATAGTGGTTTCTTTGTTGATAATTTGTCGGTCTATTGGTTCTCCAGTACCCATTCCGGTTGTCGTTATTCCCTCTGTAATAGTTGTTGTCATTCCCAGGTGAATTATAGTTATTGCCATATTCTCTTCTAAATCCATAACCGGTTCTTAGTTGAAATCTATTGTCGTTTCTTGGTGTGAAGTTAGCAGATGGTTCGTAATTATTGTTTCTTCGTACTGTCTTGTGGATTCCACTGCTTTTTTGCTTTCGTTTTCACGTGCGCTTCGTCTTTTTCTTGCATCATTTTTCGAAAATATGAACTCTAGTTCCATTAGAATACCTTTAAATGCTTCGACGTCATTGTCTCTTCAACCTACTAATGATTGCTGGTATTTCAATGGTAGCCTCATCGCGCATAATTTAATCAACTCTCAGTCATTGTATGGTACATCGAAGCATTGATTTTTCTTTGCCATTAACCCGAAAAATTTCACGGGACTCTTCTCTCCTGAATTTTCAAAATATGGGTTATGTAATAATTCGTACTTCACTCTGTTCTGTGCTTCGCTCGACCAATATCGTGAGAGAAACTTCTCTCTGAAATCTTCGTACGATCGGCATGTCGTTGCAACATTGTGCATGGTTTCTGCGACTGTTCCTGACATGTGTGCACATATAAAGTCTAATTTGTGTGCTAGCGTCCAGTATTCTGGTAATCCTAGTCGAGATTGATCAATAAAAGTTCTTGGATGTAATGAGTTTCCTTCTCGAAAGTGCTGAAATTTTCTGACTGTGACGAAATGATAGTTGTCGTACTTCGTCATAGTTCTATATGAAATTCGCGATTCTTCGCCACTTTTGTTTCTGATCATTTCTCCCGTCGTTCTTTCCGGTTGTGGTAGATCCATTGGATATTGTCCACTGTAACTTTCGCCTACCCTTGCGTAGTATCGTTGGAGTGGTACGCAATAATTTTCTTCCATCGGTTGTGAACGTTTAGCTGAATGCATTGCACTGTACTCTTCGCGACCTGGCTTTCCATTGTCACGTATTGGTTCGGTATCTTGTCTGGCTAACCTTGCTGCTTCATTACACGATCCAAACTGTCTTGAAACATACATTTGTATTTTCGCATGTGTTTGTGATGACGTTCATCAAGAATTTCAAAACGTGTTTGTTGCTGTGCAGGCTGTCTGATTTCACGTATGTTACTTTCCGCCTGTGATTGGAATCGCAAATGTGTAATATCTTTGTTAATTGCTTGTTTTTCCGGTGCTGTTACAGATACGGATGTGGTTGCAGACTCTGTGCTTGTTCGATCCTGTTCACTACGCTCTTCAGTGGTTTGCAACAACTCTGTTCGCAATTTCTGAAATTGTCGCTTCGTTTGCGCTTCTATTTTGACTATGAGGTTATCATATCTTTTCAGCGCCGCTTTTGTGATACGTTTGTGTAACACACTGTTTTTAACAACTTCACGCGCTGTACTTGCTGCTTGTGTAGTAATTTCGTTTGTCTGCTTCTCTGGTTTCTTGACTTCTCCCTGGGTGTTGTTACGTAATGTTTTGATCTCGTCCTGAATGTCATTATGTAATGTTTGTACGTCTGCTTGTACCTTGTCAATGTCTGTTCTCAATTGATTGTGACCTGTTATTAAGTTTCCTATCACTTCTCGAGATTCTTTGCCCCGTCTTCAATATGACTTAGTGTAACTGAATTTTTTTGTTTTGTTCTATAATCTCACGCATTTGTCTCGTGGTTTCTGCAATTTGTCTCGTGATTTCTGCATTCTGAATTTGAATTTGGTTCGCTATGTCTTTATATTGCCTTGTCATGGTTTCCGTAATTTGTTGTAATAGTTCTGCCAGATTGGTGGGTCCTATTACGTTTTCTTCCGACATCCAACGCTCTGTGTTTTCGCCCAATTGTTGGTTTGCAACCGACTGCATTGACCTCTGCTGTGACACGTTTCTGCTCGCATTCCTTGTACTGTGTGGTGAGGGAACTCTGATTACTTGTACTATGGGTTCTACGTATTCAAGACGCAAGTTAGAATCCTCATCGACTGTCTCTCTACTTTCCTGCTCCTCTGTCGTATGTTGACGTATGTGTTCTATGTCTTGACGTACATTATCCTCGTTATGGTGCCTTATATGTCCTATTTCTCGCAATACTGCATCGTCTGTTGTACTGTCCTCTATTCTCTGTCCATTTTCATGCTGGGTCTCTACGTCAATTCGGTCAAGGTCTCGATATGCCATTGCTAATCTTTCCGAATCCCTTATTTTCTGTTTTAAAAGCAATTCACGCGCCCTACTTCGAGTCAACATGCGCTCATACGATCTCACGCGTTTCATAAACTTTTTGCACACACGACTTGGCAAACCATTCACTTACTTGTTGGGTCAGAACCAACTTGTCTACGATGTATTCGCCACCTGTGCGCTTGCATTGGAGAGAAAACATATTTGTAAAAATTTTTAAAATTCATAGCTTAATTATGCTATTGTCTCTGCTAGAATGTCTCACTTTCTTTTGAATACTTTTACTATCTATCGATGCAGCTACTGTTTTCGACTATGTAATCTTTAGGTAAAACAAATTTTTTACAAAAACTTTTCAAGATATTTTTCTGACGTAGTTAGGCATGTGGTTGACCTCCAATCATGGTATTTTACCATCCTGGATAGGGTCGCCATTTTCTAACATTGTGCGTGGTGTCTGCAAATGTTCTATATCGTGTCTCCCTACCACTTTCACGCAACGACGCTCTGAGCATGTTTTTTAGGGAATTGACTAGTTTGAACCTGGGACCTGTTGCTGGTAAGGAGACGCCGGACCACACATGACATGTAGAGTTCAGAAGAGTTCAGTGAGACTAGCGATGATATAACCAAATACTTAATGATTTCAGAATCAGCTCCACTCTACACCCTGTAAAAGAATCTTAATACTAACTAGATTTAGTGGAAGGGGTACAAGGCTTTCCTATTTTTATTTAGCTGGTAAAATAACGACGAAGGAGCAGTTAAGTTTACCATTGAAAATTTTATTCTTCTCACAAAGCATTGTTTATAAATTGCACTATTGATAAAAGGAAATGTTTTAATACAGGATGGTAAAAAAGAACTGCGTTCAACAAAATTCCCTGAATGGGTTTCCAAGCTCGACAATGGATCGAAGGATGACCTATGCCATATCACATCTATAATATAGGTTTAAATTAAGTTTCACAAAAGAGAAAACTATTAGAATGGTCTACAGTGAGCCTCAATTATCTTTAATTACTTATCTAACTTGTCGTAAATTACAGTGGCTGATGTGGCTTCTCAATAACTATATAACAGAAAAATAATCGCGTTTCAGGTTTTTACTTCAAGTGGCAAATGTGAACACCATGGGCTTTAATTGACGATCGACGCTAGTATTACGCAAAAAGGGGATGTAACAGATGAGACTTCTGCAGTTGTGAGTGAAGCTTTATGCGCTGTTATGCGGCATTGCATGCCATCATTACCTTGTCAGTGTTCGTCAGGGGGCGGCGGCCAGCACAGCTCCGCTCACCTCGCCATCTCGGAAGAAACTCTCTCCTAACTTCTCCTTACTACAATATACCGAAGCTGGTTTTAAAAAACTATGTGGCTGTGTTTTCATCTGACCAATCAGGGTCTCAATGTTAACCTTAAGCTCCGCCTACAAAAATTCTGTCTATCCCATGACAAACGTTATACTTTTCGTGGTAGGGGAATGTTTTTAAAGTTTGCAACGTAACAGAGACGCGAAAAAGTCTCTCGCTAAAACTTGAGGGTGGTGTGGCCCTTTTTGTGTTATTGTAAGATCTATACTGTTCTTCTGGAGGTCTCTAACTTTTGAAATGGGCTGGGGGTGGTCCTAGCGTTTAGCTGGCGACGTGGGTGTCCGTCCCTTATCGTAGGGCCTTCCAGCTTAACACGGATCTGCTGTCGGCCTCTGTTCTCGTTTCTCCCCTCGGAACTGCATCTGTCTCACAGTGGGAAGGTATGACATGCATTTAGGCATTCTTGTGTTAGTCTGTGGTATTCCATTTGCTCACTCGTTACTCGTATTACTTTGGTTAATTTAATGTCACGATTTATTCGGAGCTATGTGACATACTAATGGATTTACTTATCATGTCAGGGTTTTCATGAAAGGTGCTGGATTTTCCTGACACCTTACACCTAGGTGTTCTCATTTCTGCGAATTCTCATTATTTATGTGTTTCTTCGATTTACTCTCAGCTGTGTTTCTTCGATTTACTCTCAGTGCGTGTTCTGTACTCATTATGCAAGACATTCTATTCAACAGAACATGTAATTCCTTTTCACTTTCCTTGACTGCTTAACAAAATTTTGGGCATGCAGCCCCGTAAATTTCACTTCTTCTGGTATTTCAGCTGTATATTGTCCAGCCATCTTCAGAGAGATCTAAGGTGATTTCAAAGTAGTGTAGGGATCGGGAAATCGCTTTAAATGTTCTTAGCGTAAAACTGTACGCTCCCAAACGAAGAAACGTAACCAATAAATCCCTGAGGTAATCAGCCAAGTCGTGCAATCAACTGGAATAATAATCTGTATGTACTTAGAATGTAATAGTCACAAAGGCTCAATCATATGATAAGCAGTTGGCAGACTTGGATGCATTGGTAGGCTACTTGGAAAACGCAGTCAGTCCACAATGTAGACTGTACACTAAAGAGTCGTGCGAGCCATCCTAGAATATTGCTCTAGTACAGGCCGCAAAATGGACATGGACATCATCGGCCATGGTCAGACTGTTTAAGAAAACAGGGTTTTCACTTAGTAAATCGATGGCAGTGCAGAAAGTAACTCGTGCTTCCTTGTCTCTGGGTTTACGTATCTGAGCTGTCTGCAGTTTATAAGGATTCTTCATAATCATTCTTCATAAACTTCTGGGACCCACCCATAAAATGCGAGACCGTTGACACGCCGAGCATCGAGGACCACGTTCGAAAGCTTCCCTCGCTCTCTGCAAGTTTCTGAATGTGCGCACTCCTCTCGTATCACTAGCACTGTCTTCACACTTCTTCATCCAAGCCAAATCGGTATTCCAAGACCGTACGTGAAAGATCATGCCAACACTGAAGCGTCGTCTAAAAAAAAGGTTGTGCTTTCATCGCAGACTTAGTTCGGCACTAACGACGAACTCAGGTAACACAGTGTTATGCGATACAACGCTCCATTGTTACTAGCATACCAAATAGCATTGTCTCCTGTACCCTTTGCCTCTTTGCCGCTCAACACAAATTACTGCACATCCTCATTGTTCAAGAGAGATTTGTCTCAGCCAGCTCCGCTCCACCATGTACGGTAGAAACGTTTGGTAACGGGTTAGAGTATTTCAGTAAAATTCTAACTAGCTTCACTTTTAATAATCGTTGCACATCTGACAAACATAAATAAACAATAATAGCGCATATGAATCAGGATACTCGGTTTTATAAACATTTAGGAGGGAATCCTGCATAGTTTCATGTTGTTGTTGTTGTGGTCTTCAGTCCTGAGACTGGTTTGATGCAGCTGTCCATGCTACTCTATCCTGTGCAAGCTTCTTCATCTCCCAGTACTTACTGCAACATAAATTCTTCTGAACCTGCTTAGTGTATTCATCTCTTGGTCTCCCTCTACGATTTTTACCCTCCACGCTGCCCTCCAATACTAAATTGGTGATCCCTTGATGCCTCAAAACATGTCCTACCAACCGGTCCCTTCTTTTTGTCAAGTTGTGCCACAAACTCCTCCCCAATTCTATTCAATGCCTGCTCATTAGTTATGTGATCTACCCATCTAATCTTCAGTATTCTTCTGTAACACCACATTTCGAAAGGTTCTATTCTCTTCTTGTCCAAATTAGTTATCGTCCATGTTTCATTTCCATACAGGGCTACACTCCATACAAATACTTTCAGGAACGACTTCCTGGCACTTAAATCTATACTCGATGTCAACAAATTTCTCTTCTTCAGAAACGATTTCCTTGCCATTGCCAGTCTACATTTTATATCGTCTCTACTTCGACCATCATCAGTTATTTTACTCCCTAAATAGCAAAACTCCTTTACTACTTTAAGTGTCTCATTTCCTAATCTAATTCCCACAGCATCAACCGATTTAATTTGACTGCATTCCATTATCCTCGTTTTGCTTTTGTTGATGTCCATCTTATATTCTCCTTTCAAGACACTGTCCATTCCGTTCAACTGCTGTTCCAAGTCCTTTGCTGTCTCTTACAGAATTACAATGTCATCGGCAAACTTCAAAGTTTTTATTTCTTCTCCATGAATTTTAATACCTACTCCGAATTTTTCTTTTGTTTCCTTTACTGCTTGTTCAATATACAGATTGAATAACATCGGGGAGAGGCTACAACCCTGTTTCACTCCCTTCCCAACCACTGCTTCCCTTTCATGCCCCTCGACTCTTATAACTGCCATCTGGTTTCTCTACAAATTGTAAATAGCCTTACGCTCCCTGTATTTTACCCCATCAGGATAAAAGTTATGGTTCTAAACACAGGTTTATAGCAATTGAGTTCTTATTAAAATCACTCACACAATGTAACTGGTCCATACTTTGATACATATCTCTATGCATGAAGTTGGTGGAGCATTGGTGAAGCAGTGGTGGCAACCAACGTGGCGGCTAACGGTAATCACTGCTCTTGATATTTGAAAGCTCTCTACAATTTCTTCTTGGCGACGGATTTTTAATGTGTTAGAGCCATTCCCTGTTGCCGAGAGCGTCACGCAACAGCCAAATCCACATCCGAGGCAGAATTCCTTGCAAAACGGCTTCCAGCTGCCTGCCTTGGCACCGTCGATGTGTACTCTGCAACGGCTAGCCCCTGATTGCCTATCGTTCCCACCGAGTAGCCGCGCAGTTCGACCGCCATAATCTCCTTTTACATCACGCCGAGCCACTTC
Organism: Schistocerca gregaria; assembly: GCF_023897955.1. Lineage (NCBI taxonomy): Eukaryota > Metazoa > Arthropoda > Insecta > Orthoptera > Acrididae > Schistocerca > Schistocerca gregaria. The sequence continues at coordinate 685,868,904 of NC_064923.1, forward strand.
CGTTGCGGAGGGATTTCTCTTCGTCTTTTACATATCACAAACACAAATGCCCTCAGCATGAACCAGCTTCAAATATACAAAGTTTTTCTTCTAAATATACACATATAAAAAAATATAATCATTTGCAACATCGTTTAGCTTTTTCCACATGTACATCACAATACTTTAAATATCCTGTCACAAATCATTGACCTTAATCAACAAAGAACACACACTCCATAATCGTAGATACACAGTTACACAATATAAACCTGCCACCAATCGCTATAATTGTTACAAGCCATACACCCACAAACATGGTTTGCCACTTGCTATTTTAGATGTTATGACAGCAACTTTTAGGTACTTAGACAGTCCTCAACTGCTGAAAAAATGTACATACACTACTGGAAATTGAAATAAGAACACCGTGAATTCATTGTCCCAGGAAGGGGAAACTTTATTGACACATTCCTGGGGTCTGATACATCACATGATCACACTGAAAGAACCACAGGCACATAGACACAGGCAACAGAGCATGCACAATGTCGGCACTAGTACAGTGTACATCCACCTTTCGCAGCAATGCAGGCTGCTATTCTCCCATGGAGACGATTTTAGAGATGCTGGATGTAGTCCTGTGGAACGGCTTGCCATGCCATTTCCACCTGGCGCCTCAGTTGGACCAGCGTTCGTGCTGGACGTGCAGACCGCGTGAGACGACGCTTCATCCAGTCCCAAACATGCTCAATGGGGGATAGATCCGGAGGTCTTGCTGGCCAGGGTAGTTGACTTACACCTTCTAGAGCACGTTGGGTGACACGGGATACATGCGGACGTGCATTGTCCTGTTGGAACAGCAAGTTCCCTTGCCGGTCTAGGAATGGTAGAACGATGGCTTCGAAGACGGTTTGGATGTACCGTGCACTGTTCAGTGTCCCCTCGACGATCACCAGAGGTGTACGGCCAGTGTAGGAGATCGCTCCCCACACCATGATGCCGGGTGTTGGCCCTGTGTACCTCGGTCGTATGCAGTCCTGATTGTGGCGCTCACCTGCACGGCGCCAAACGCGCATACGACCATCATTGGCACCAAGGCAGAAGCGACTCTCATCGCTGAAGACGACACGTCTCCATTCATCCCTCCATTCACGCCTGTCGCGACAACACTGGAGGCGGGCTGCACGATGTTGGGGCGTGAGCGGAAGACGGCCTAACGGTGTGCGGGACCGTAGCCCAGCTTCATGGAGACGGTTGCGAATGGTCCTCGCCGATACCCCAGGAGCAACAGTGTCCCTAATTTGCTGGGAAGTGGCGGTGCAATGCCCTACGGCACTGCATAGGATCCTACGATCTTGGCGTGCATCCGTGCGTCGCTGCGGTCCGGTCCCAGGTCGACGGGCACGTGCACCTTCCGCCGACCACTGGCGACAACATCGATGTACTGTGGAGACCTCACGACCCACGTGTTGAGCAATTCGGCGGTACGTCCACCCGGCCTCCCGCATGCCCACTATACGCCCTCGCTCAAAGTCCGTCAACTGCACATACGGTTCGGTTCCACGCTGTCGCGGCATGCTACCAGTATTAAAGACTGCGATGGAGCTCCGTATGCCACGGCAAACTGGCTGACACTGACGGCGGCGGTGCACAAATGCTGCGCAGCTAGCGCCATTCGACGGCCAACACCGCGGTTCCTGGTGTATCCGCTGTGCCGTGCGTGTGATCATTGCTTGTACAGCCCTCTCGCAGTGTCCGAGCAAGTATGGTGGGTCTGACACACCGGTGTCAATGTGTTCTTTTTTCCATTTCCAGGAGTGTATATGGAAAACACAAAATACAAATCAGAGCTACAATCATCATATGTGGAAGCGTTGTCCAAAAGCAGTTTTGTCTCCTCAATTTTTGTGAAGATAGCTGCCTGTTTAGTGTTCAGTAGTGGGAATGTAGGTAGGATTAAGTGGCTGCAGACACTATAAATTCATCCAGTGCATTCACTGATACTCAGAAACATCGATGAACTACGACTGGACAAAGCTCAGGCAGCAGAAGAAAAAAATGCAAAAGTTGGTAAGGCAAAGGGGGCAGAGGAAGAGATTACTCCAGAAAGACGAGGAAAAGCGAAGAAAAAAGTATAGATTACAGATATTGACAGCATTAGTCACTAAGCAATGTTGGCAAAAATTGAAATAAAAACTTTAAATACGAGTTGTCATAAACTGACTTTCTTGAGCTATAATGGATCTTTTCTCGAGAACTATGAAAGCTAACATCCTGAGATTTGGCATAGTTCTTGACAATTACTTACTGAATATTCCTGTGCAGCTCTTTTCTCTTATCTATCCTGCGGGAAAAGTTCTCCTTTAAAATTTGAGTAAAATAGAGCAGTTTCAGCTGACACAATACTAAAAAACTAAATTCAAAGGAACTATGACCTGAAATAAAAAACTGTTACACTTATTTTATTAGTCTCTGACACAGATGTGAACTGATAAATTCCAGTTCTATTGCTTTATTAGTTTACAAGGAATGGAACATTATAGAAACAGTGGTAATTAAAAATTCCAATGCTTATAAAATGCATGTCGATGAGCATTTTCAAACAAAAATTTCACAGTATATCAAGCATAGATCCCCTATCATTTAGCTACAAAATAGCAGGTCAGCAACTGGAAGCAGTTAATTCAATAAATTATCTGGGAGTACGCATTAGGAGTGATTTAAAATGGAATGATCATATAAAGTAGATCGTCGGTAAAGCACATGACAGACTGAGATTCATTGGAAGAATCCTAAGGAAATGCAATCCGAAAACAAAGGAAGTAGGTTACAGTACGCTTGTTCGCCCACTGCTTGAATACTGCTCAACAGTGTGGGATCCATACAGATAGTGTTGATAGAAGAGATAGAGAAGATCCAACGGAGAGCAGCGCGCTTCGTTACAGGATCATTTAGTAATCGCGAAAGCGTTACGGAGATGATAGATAAACTCCAATGGGAGACTCTGCAGGAGAGACGCTCAGTAGCTCGGTACGGGCTTTTGGTAAAGTTTCGAGAACATACCTTCACCGAAGAGTCAAGCAGTATATTACTCCATCCTACGTTTATCTCGCGAAGAGACCATGAGGATAAAATCAGAGATATTAGAGCCCACACAGAAGCATACCGACAATCCTTCTTTCCACGCACAATATGAGACTGGAATAGAAGGGAGAAGCGATAGAGGTACTCAGGGTACCCTCCGCCACACACCATCAGGTGGCTTGCGGAGTATGGATGTAGATGTAGATTTAGATTATGTTCTACATAATAGTATTAAGTTTTATTATTGTAGCTGCACTATTTTTGGAAAATGTATTTTTAAGTACAAAAATGCATTTTGCTCTACTTCTCTCCTTAAGCGATAATTTTTAATATTAATAATGAGTAATATTTTGTAATAACAGAAGGGAAAGAAGAGCTAATAAGTTGCACAATGTGCCCACTGGCGTGCATGTCACAGTGATTTTGGGGTGTAGATGTAGATGTGTACTTCGCCGGATGATGATTATGGAAATTAGTATTAGTGATTTACAAGTGTTGCCCCACTCTATTATCCTGTGGAACCCGCCCCGGGTGGCCTGTGCGAAGCCTGGAGGACGCGGCACACTGCATTCCGGTTCCATTCATACAACGGGCTTAAGTGCCCGGAGGAACGACTGACGATGGTCGAGTTTCCCCTATTGTGTGCAGCGGAAAGCGACCTGCGAGACGTCTGAGTGTCGCCGCAGTTTATGTGTTTACCATTCTGGCGCGTCCGGAACGAAGACCCCTGGCACCGACTGACTGCATTGTCCTCATGATTCTGAGAATACTCGTGGACCGTGCCCTGCTGCGTGCGAATATCTGGTGCCGGATGGCCGATGGAGTAGGCATGTTGTTTTCGTAGCTGGTCAAACGGCAAGTTGAGTGCCCTCAGCTGAATAGCAGAGGCATGATGGGTCGACTTAAACTGAGACCAGTTGACGTCATAACGCCCTGCTCGAAATTGGAGGGAACGGTCGCTATTGGCGCAAATGATGTTATCAGGCTATGTGGAGGAAATTTGGAATCAGCACTGAATATTGTTTCGCGGTTTTCGAGGAGAGTAGGGAGTTGAGCAATGTTGGATTCGCTCTTGCGTTGCGCGGGCGCAGTAGGATTCGGGATCTGATCTTCATCGGAGTCGGATGGTCTTGCGACTTAGTCGCACTTTTTTCGGTAGAACTTAGAATTCTTGAACAGCCTTCGAGGCCAGGGGTTGAAACAGAGTTGCTGCACACCAGAAGTCGGCGCCTACATCATTAGAAAGCCGCCTACCGACGAACTGCTACAAATTTCATGATTGGTAAAGTATTTTGCGACTCTGACATTGTAGCACCGATTAATTTTATACTGAAGTCCTCTGCAGGTCGCGCGCTCGCCTTGACACAAGTTCACCTTGCTAGTTTCTCCATGTGATGCCATTTGCGCTCTCACTACTAATCGCGATACTGCTATATAGTCGGCAGATTAATACGCAACTGGCCATTAAAATTGGTACACCACGAAGATGACGTGCTAAAGACGCGAAATTTAACCAACATGAAGAAGACGCTGTGATATGCAAATGATTAGCATTTCAGAGCATTGACACAAGGCTGGCGCCGCAGGCGACACCTACAACGTGCTGACATGAGGAACGTTTGCAACCGATTTCTCATACACAAACAGCAGTTGACTGGCGTTGCCTGTCGAAACGTTGTTGTGATGCCTCGTGTAAGGAGGAGAAATGCGTACCATCACGCTTCCGACTTTGATAAAGGTTTATCGTAACGCGACATTCCTGCTCGCGTTGGTCGAGATCTAATGACTGTTAGCAGAATATGGAATCGGTGGGTTCAGGAGGGTAATACGGAATGCTGTGCTGGATCCCAACGGCCTCGTATCACTATAGTTCAATTATATTATCTTGGCGGCTCGCACATGCCCGCCCAGACGCGGGAGATTGCTGCGTTGCCAGTTGCACACGACGCACGCGCCAAGATAAGCAGCGCCATAGTCCAGCATATACACTCCTGGAAATGGAAAAAAGAACACATTGACACCGGTGTGTCAGACCCACCATACTTGCTCCAGACACTGCGAGAGGGCTGTACAAGCAATGATCACACGCACGGCACAGCGGACACACCAGGAACCGCGGTGTTGGCCGTCGAATGGCGCTAGCTGCGCAGCATTTATGCACCGCCGCCGTCAGTGTCAGCCAGTTTGCCGTGGCATACGGAGCTCCATCGCAGTCTTTAACACTGGTAGCATGCCGCGACAGCGTGGACGTGAACCGTATGTGCAGTTGACGGACTTTGAGCGAGGGCGTATAGTGGGCATGCGGGAGGCCGGGTGGACGTACCGCCTAATTGCTCAACACGTGGGGCGTGAGGTCTCCACAATACATCGATGTTGTCGCCAGTGGTCGGCGGAAGGTGCACGTGCCCGTCGACCTGGGACCGGACCGCAGAGACGCACGGATGCACGCCAAGACCGTAGGATCCTACGCAGTGCCGTAGGGGACCGCACCGCAACTTCCCAGCAAATTAGGGACACTGTTGCTCCTGGGGTATCGGCGAGGACCATTCGCAACCGTCTCCATGAAGCTGGGCTACGATCCCACACACCGTTAGGCCGTCTTCCGCTCACGCCCCAACATCGTGCAGCCCGCCTCCAGTGGTGCCGCGACAGGCGTGAATGGAGGGACGAATAGAGACGTGTCGTCTTCAGCGATGAGAGTCGCTTCTGCCTTGGTGCCAATGATGGTCGTATGCGTGTTTGGCGCCGTGCAGGTGAGCGCCACAATCAGGACTGCATACGACCGAGGCACACAGGGCCAACACCCGGCATCATGGTGTGGGGAGCGATCTCCTACACTGGCCGTACACCTCTGGTGATCGTCGAGGGGACACTGAACAGTGCACGGTACATCCAAACCGTCATCGAACCCATCGTTATACCATTCCTAGACCGGCAAGGGAACTTGCTGTTCCAACAGGACAATGGACGTCCGCATGTATCCCGTGCCACCCAACGTGCTCTAGAAGGTGTAAGTCAAATACCCTGGCCAGCAAGATCTCCGGATCTGTCCCCCATTGAGCATGTTTGGTGCTGGATGAAGCGTCGTCTTACGCGGTCTGCATGTCCAGCACGAACGCTGGTCCAACTGAGGCGCCAGGTGGAAATGGCATGGCAAGCCGTTCCACAGGACTACATCCAGCATCTCTACGATCGTCTCCGTGGGAGATTAGCAGCCTGCATTGCTGCGAAAGGTGGATATACACTGTACTAGTGCCGACATTGTGCACGCTCTGTTGCCTTTGTCTATGTGCCTGTGGTTTTGTTAGTGTGTTCATGTGATGTATCTGACCCCAGGAATGTGTCAGTAAAGTTTCCCCTTCCTGGGACAATGAATTCACGGTGTTCTTATTTCAATTTCCAGGAGTGTAGTTCGCAAGCTTACGTTTAGAGGGGAGCGCGCAGTTCATGAAGTAAAGCCACCACGGCCGCATTAACCCTTTCGCTGCTACAAAGACGTGCTCCCTGCAGTCCGCGTTTTGCGCGATTTTGAAACTGCACTGTTCGCCTGTGCAGACACATGATGTTCCGACTGCGTTGACACTCTTATCATTCGATTCCACAAAAAGTATTTGGCCCAAAAATTTGATTTTTACACTTCTGCTTGACTGATACCTGCCCCCCGTAAATGACTTACTTTTGTTTCGATGTTCAACGCAGTTATTATGCAGCATTAAGTATAGTAAATCATTGCACGAAATTTTGAAGAGTTTGCAGAAGTAAAAGTGCATAGAGTATACTTTCCGTATGGTCGATTTTAGTTGCCACAATGTTGAGAATAAAATGTGGACAAGATACCTAAATTTCATATAAAATTTACTGTATAACAATATCTCATTTAATTTAAGTACCACGTAGCTGTCGTATGTAATATTGAGAAATATTCCATCTTTTGCGACTGTAACGTAAGTTTTATTGATACCGGTCGCGTTTGGCTTTATTTTAAAGCAATTCACTCAATCAAAAGGAAGTAGACAAAATACATTAAACAAAACTGTGGACTTAAAAAAACATTAGGACTTGAATATACCGTCTATCAGTGAAGTGCTCTGAGCTATGTCAAATATAATTTTTGTGTGTGGCACACACAAACAGCATTTATATGCTAAAACACTGACCAGCCTACACAAACGTTGAATATTATGTTACCGCAGCACAAAACTACGAAAGGTGACTTGGCAATCGAGGAGACAAAATACTGTCCACTGAAGATGCTTCAAGAGAGAGAAACGCGTCTGGTGTAAATAAGTCGCTTATTGCAGTTACAGAAGAAGAATATATTTCAATACCATTGGTAAAACTGCGACTGTGGAACAAAAACAAGAAAAAGAATATGAGTACCATTGTGTATGTGCCATACCTCTCATTGATTTAAGTGCTTTAAAATAAAGCCAAACGCAACCGGTGTAAATAAAACTTTTATTACAGTCGCCAAAGACGGAATATTTCTCAGTATTACATACGACAACCTGTGGTACTTAAATTAAATGAGACATTGTTATACAGTAAATTTTATATGAAATTTTATATGAAATTGTCCACATTTCATTCTCAACATTGTGGCAACTAAAATCGACCATACGGAAAGTATACGCTATGGACTTTTACCTCTGCAAACTCTTCAAAATTTCGTGCAGTGGTTTACTATATTTAATGCTGCATAATAACTGCGTTGAACATCGAAACAAAAGTATGTGATTTATGGGGGAAGGTTTCAGTCAAGAAGATGTGTAAAAATCAAATTTTTGGGCCAAATAGATTTTGTGGAATCGAATGATGAGTGTCAAAGCAGTCGGAACACCATGTGTCTGCACAGGCGAGCAGTGTAGCGATGACAAAATCGTGCACAGCGCGGAATGCACGAGAAGCAGCAGCGAAAGGGTTAATGAAGAGACAAAGCACTAGAAATTTCAAAAAATTGCCTTCAAACGAATAAAATTCGTGAAGTAAGACACCTCGGTATTGTTTTCAAATAAAGAAATTATTAAGTATTGCACAAGCTTTGAATTCTTTACCTTTTGCTTCGTAGCCCAACACCTTAGCCATTACGCTACCGCAGCTCGTCTGGCAAATTAATTACATGAGGACTCTAAGATGTCACACAAAATACTGACAAACACAGTTGGTATGATTATCAATTACTCATGCTTTGTCCTAGTACAACATAAAATAAACAATTACCACTGTTCTTTATTGCGAAAAAGCGGTTCGTGGGATTGATACAAACACCTTTCCTTGCTATCGCCTGAATTAGGAGTCTTATTGCTTGTCTGGTTTAATTAATTTATAGAATATGAAGCAATTGGTATAAAGAATGCTTTTCCCAAACTTTCTATAAAAGAAAGTCTGCTATCAAGCCATTTTTTTTGTTCTATTACTTTATTTATGACTGAACGTTTCTAAAACTGAAGACACTCGTCCGTGCTCTGCACTGCAGTCGAGAATTGGCAACGTTGTTCTCTGTTCATTGGCTGACTGAGTTTTGTGACGTCAGATGCGCAGAACGAATCTAAACTCGGCAGCCAACATAAATGACGCGCACTTTAGCAGTAGAGATGACAGCCATCTTATCCTCATGGCTGTAACGGATCGTACTGCCACGTCTCGATGCCTGAGTCAACAGATGGGGACGTTTGCAAGACAACAACTATCTGCACGAACAGTTCGACGACGTTTGCAGCAGCATGGACTATGAATTCGGAGACCATGGCTGCATTTGACGCTGCATCACAGACAGGAGCGCCTGCGATGGTGTACTCAACGACGAACCTAGGTGCACGAATGGCAAAACGTCATTTTTTTCGGATGAATCCAGGTTCTGTTTACAGCATCATGATGGTTGCTTTCTTGTTTGGCAACATCGCGGTGAACGCACATTGGAAGCGTGTATTCGTCATCGCCATACTGGCGTATCACCTGGCATGATGGTATGGGGTGCCATTCGATAGATGTCTCGGTCACCTCTTGTTCGCATTGACGGCACTTTGAACAGTGGACGTTACATATCAGATGTGTTACGACCCGTGGCTCTACCCTTCATTCGATCCCTGCAAAACCCTACATTTCAAGAGGATAATGCACGACCGCATGTCCTGTACGGGCCTTTCTGGATACAGAAAATGTTCGACTGCTGCCCTGGCCAGCACATTCTCCAGATCTCTCACCAATTGAAAACATCTGGTCAATGGTGGCCGAGCAACTGGCTCCTCACAATACGTGAGTCACTACTCTTGATGAACTGTGGTATCGTGTTGAAGCTGCATGGGCAACTGTACCTGTACACGCCATCCAAGCTCTTTTTGACTCCATGCCCAGGTGTGTCAAGGCCGTTATTGCAGCCAGCGGTGGTTGTTCGGGTACTGATTTCTCAGGGTCTATGCACCCAAATTGCGTGAAAATGTAATGACATGTCACTTCTAGTATCATATATTTGTTCAAAGAATACATATTATCATCTGCATTTCTTCTTAGTGTAGCAATTTTAATGGCCATTAGTGCATTTGATTCATTAGGACCTCCAGTCATTACCGTCAATCTATTGCATCACAGGGAGTAGGAGCCGCTTGTTCTCGAGCCAACTCGTATTCTCATAATAGTTCAGTATACCCTATCCTTTAACCTACAGTTTGTGTCGATAATTATATGCATTTATGTTCTGATGTATAATAAATCTCACTGTAATATTTAAGCAGCATATCATTTCTTAGATATATGCAGAATCCCATTTCCTGTTGTTTATTATGATAAAATTCTCTTTTTTATCTGAGTAGATTACATTTGTTATTAAATTTTTGGGACTGTGCACTCCTTATTTTACCACCTAGCAGGGTCCACTATCATTTCCTTCCGTTACCGTTGTGCGCATAATTCATTAGGTGGTAGATAATGAGGGGGACGGGTGCATGTTCATTCTCATGCAAAATTCGTCAGAATTAAAGAGGTACAAACTCTTATCCACCCCAGCAACTCGCAATGTCCTCGAACTGGTCCATGTCCAGGGATTGGATGTCTATCGTCGACTGGTAGAACGTTTCTGACTTGTTTACATAGAATTAGAATTGGTGACGATGTTGAGAAATCGTGCCACTTTGTAGTGCAGCATTTTGTAAAACTTTCTTGGGCTGCCGTAACAATTTTAACTTGGTTTTTGAAGTTTTCTCATGCAATACGTTAACATTGTTGTAATGAATTAGCGTAGAGTGTTTGTAGGTAACGTTGTCTCTCACTTGTTTACAATCGTAAGTTACCCAGTACTCTCCTGATAATAATCAGAACGCTATATTTTGTTTCAGATATCTACAGAGGCCGTAAGATCGATTCAGTTATGTGCTTCAGCGCTCCCTCGTGGCTTGACAAAAGCTACTACCACAAGATTTTAGTACTTGAAGGTGCGGGAGAGGAGATTGAGGTGGACAGAGTGGACTACAGATGTGGTGCTGCTAGGGGCCAAGGTTTCCTCAGCTATACGGTTCACGTTACTGTACACTACAAACACTTTCACGAGTTAGAATATAAAAACTTTAAGAAAACATTCTTTATAAAGCTGTATAACTTCGAAACTTATATAGGGAAGATGATTAGGGATTTTGGTGTATACAGGCGTGAACATGAGCTGTATGAGAGAGTTTTTCCAGAAATGAACAGTCTACTCAGAAATTCATCAGGCGTAACCGCACGCGGTGTGAAATGTGACGATGAAAGAATTCTAGTTCTAGAAGATCTGGCCGATCGCGGCTATTGTGTGATGAACAGAAGACTGCAGCTAGACAAATCCAGTTCAATTGCAGCCCTAAAACGTCTCGCTGAATATCACGCAGCTTCTGTCATTCTGATGAGGAAATACCAAGATTTTTCTGAAAGATACAAGAAATTGTATCTTATTCCAGAGAATTTAGTGGGTATTGAATTGCACTATGGATCTAGCTTCGATTCACTCGCCACTGCCGTCGGAACGTGGCCAGGATTCGAGCACTATGAACATAAAATACGCAGTTTTTACGAAAAACAGTTGGGTACATTGTTACAAGAAGAAGATAGCGATTCGTTCAAGGTGTTAAATCACGGTGATCTGTGGATAAATAATATACTGTACAAGCGTAGTACGGAAACTGGCGAAGTGCTGCATGTAAAACTGGTGGACTTCCAACATGCCGCTGTCGGTCGTCCAACGAACGATCTACATTATTTCATTTTCTCATCTCCGCAAGAAGAGGTAAGAGAGAAGTATTTGGACATGATGCTAGAAGAGTATCACAAAACTTTGATGTCAACCTTAAGTGCCTTAGGTGATGACAGCTGCCAGTATTCATTGCAGACTCTGAAACAAGAATTTGAGGATACTTTAATGCTGGGTTTCTTTGCTGCCAACATCGTTCTCCCAGCTGTCCTACGGGACAACACTGAAGCCTTCGACATTTTCCAGACTGACGAGACGACGGTGACAGAAAAATATCGTGTCTCCTTGAGTGGACTCCGGTGCAATGAGCGTTTCAAGGAAGTTTACCAGAAATTACTTGTATATTTCGACCGTAAGGGGTTACTGTAGCTTATTTGTTATTGCCTACTGGATGAAATAAACAGCTGAAATAAACATCAGAGGTCACTCCACACCGATCTCGCTGACTTAAAATGTATAAAATCCGAAGCTATATTATATCAACTTTCCTCTTATATTTTTAACCTTTTTTCCATTACCCTAAATAATGGTTGTTGCAGTTGAAAGATATTCACTCACAATGCTCCCTCCATTCCCAGATAGACTAGCCCAACCCAATTCAACACCGTACTCGTAGTACTAAGTGACTACTAGCTATACTCGGGTGTCACTTTCATTTGACTTTAAGATGAGAAATGATAGTGGTTTATTTTTCCCAGGTTCTATTCATTACAGCGATGTATTGAAAGTATACAAGCAACCATCGTTGAAAGAATTTTCCGTAGCTTTCTTTTGTTCAGCAAAGCGATTTTCGCATTTGTAGCTTTCTCTTCCTGTTCGCTGTGTCAAATCTTGTTAACTGCCTTCCAGGATTGTTTACCTTCTCTGGCATAACTTTCGCATCATATATTTAAGAGAGCATTGTCCTCGTCTATCCTACACATTTTATTCGGCACAGCCTTGTTCTTCAAAACCTGTATTCTATGCTAATTATTATGATTAGTTGTCACACATCCATGCAACACTCACTAGATTGTTCATAACTGTAATGTTATGTGCAGCTGAAGCAATATTACCTCAGAAAACTTATGACACTTAGTGGTACTGGTACAGATGTTATTGTGTTGTGTTGTGTTATTTTATGTAATTTTGTTCTATTAGAAACCTTATCACTCTTGTATTCACTACTTTCTAGACTATTTTACTTATTTGCATTCTAAATCACGTTCGGTTGTAGGCTATCCAATCCTAGACTGGTCTTGTCGTGTGAACTTCCAATTCATTATTTTATATTAGATTTTTGGGAAGTCGAAAATGATTCCAGTGAAATTCATGAATAAATTAAGTGGAATTTAGTTGAACACGGCTTGTGTTACTTACTTTAAACTGCCTATGATATTTAATAACACATTTACCCTGCCCTACCTTGCACTGCATTTAGCCGGCGACTGTATTTCTCAGAAACGGATAAAGGATAAGTAAAGTCATTATCTCAACATGACGTGGCTCCCACAGTAGTGCTCTCGGTTACTTTGTTTATATTTTAAATTGGTAGAGATACTTTGATTAGCTTATTGTACAAATTTATGGAAGCTATTAATATACAAAGTGCTTTGTACTCTCCTCATGATTCTATACAATAATAATACTAGTAAGATAGCAAGATCATTACGAAGTGTATCATCGTTAGAATTGCAGTGTTCGATACTTAAACACTGGCGAGATGTGAAATTAGGGGCGCTTATCTGTTAGCGTGTGTCCGCCTCCGTTCAATAGCCCTCTGTGCGTCTGCCACGCCAATGCCCTGGTCTCGCGGAACCCACAAATGGTTTTTCCTTGGTGAGAGCGGCAAGAACAGGACGCTCTGGCCTCGTGAGGCCAACTGAGGAAATATTTGCATAAGAAACAGCATCTTCAGGGTCTGGAAAACTGACGACAACTGAGAGAGCAGTGTGCTGACTACAAACTCTCTGTATCCAAAGGTCACCATTTGGCGGAGGATGAACGGCGGTCGCTTAGCATACCGTGGTCCTCTGAGCCTCTTCGCAGAGTTACTTAATATTATGTAGCACCACATTTTGTGCTGATGACATTTGTGATGGATGCCCCCTGGACAAAAAGAGACATTTGAAAAGGCAGGGAGTGAATCCATGCTGATCTTTGGCTGCTCAGTCAGGGAACTCGACGGGAATCGGTTCCAGTTGAGCCCAGGGCGCACAAACGTCTTTCGTGGCATCTGAGGTGCGGTCACTGTAAGTGCCATTTGCCCCGTAGCGCCACACGAGCGCCTTCGTACCAGGTTTTAATACCTACATCTCCTGCCTGAACAGTGCTCCTTAAGGTTGCGTCGAGTCAAGCGGTTATTTTCGCGTCATATCATCGGCATCTATGAAAGTTTAAGCTGTGTGTGTGTGTGGGGGGGGGGGGGGGGGGGGGGGAGGCAGTGAAAATTTCCGTGCGTATTGGTATGACGATGCCTTAAAATGTTGTTGCTTACTACGTTTGAATACTACAAGGTCTTTAGCCATATTGTCATGAAACAATACATAGCAAACTTATAACTCTAGGGGAAACTGACACAGCTCTTCCTAGTCGATTGGCATATCTATAATGCAACAAGACGACCAAGTGCCATGCTCGTTACCTTCACTGAATAATAAGAGAATGATCGTTGAGTTTGGCCACTCCGCACAACGATAACTCAGTGAGAACAAACTTCGGTGTGCGACAGGTCATACGAGGGTTGTCCAGAAAGAAAGTTCCGATCGGTCTCGAAAGGGAAACAACTGGGAAAATCCGGTAGAGCTTTGCACAGATGTGTTGAACAGTGTCTCCAGCATGCCCGTCGATCGTTTCGCGTCGCTCTTTTCAGTTTTGAGTGAACAGTGGGCACGTAAAGATGCGAAGGGAATAGCGTCTCCCGCCAAATACAAGGGCCTGGTTAGAGCTTTCGCCTGTGTCATGCTGCCCACATAACGCCAACTGTCGAACAGTTCCTTCTTAATGGCGACTGTCGCCCGCACACTGCAGGGGCAATGAAGACGTCCCTGCAGCGTTTCCGACGAGAATGTTCCATCACCCACAGTACAGTCCGTAATTTGCTCCCCCTGAGTCCCATCTGTGCTCACAAGAACCACTGGCTATGAAGACACAATTTTTCCACAGACAACGAGCTGCAGACCAGTGCACGTAACTAGCCGAAAGCACAGGCGGCTGCTTTCTATGACGAGGATACTCGAAAGTTGATACAACACTACGACAAAACTCGAAGTTGGAGCGGCGACTATGTAGAGGAGTAGGTGGAACTCGAATTTGGAGCGGCGACTATGTAGAGGAGTAGGTGGAAGGTGTACCTATCTGTTGCAAATAAAACGTTTCTGCTTTTCACTTTAGTTTCCATTTCACGACCGATCGGAACTTACTTTCTCGACAACACTCGTATTTGTAATTAGTGCGTCGTCTAAGCATAGAAATTTTTTAGGACAATTTAAATGTAATTCTTAATTTGAATCAAGTGTGATTGTAACAGACTATTATTCGTTCTATTTGTTGGACGAAATACACAAGTAGTTAACAGAGAGCAGGGTTTTACAAAAAATGTGGATTGTTTCATACAAAAAAGGCTACATGGAGGAAACAAAAAAATTATCCTTGTATAGGCACGTCGCAAATTGAACTTTAAAGAGAGAATATCAAACATTATAATGAAAGGGGCAACACAAGTTGCGTGCTGAAACATATAACAAGTTGCTCAGGGTATTGATCGCTCTACTGCAGATTGCGAAACTTACGTTTCCCTAAAATCAGCAAACGATGCATCCATTAGCACCATTCTGCGGCCGGAAGGCCGACTGCATGAACCTCGAAAAGTTTAGTTCTCTATCGTCACAGTCTCACTTTAAAAAAAAAAAAAAAAAAAAAAAAAAAAAAAAAAAAAAAAAAAAAAAAAAAAAAAAAAAAAGTATCTACATCGAAGGAACAACTCAATGTTGTTGCCAGTGGGAAAGATGGGAATATCACATGTGAGCAGAAACTTCCGACTTTTGTTGTACAAAATGCACATTAGCAAACCCAACGTTGGTACTGGTCGAGAGCCTATCTCTTTGATCAGTCGACCTCTTCCTGCCTAGCATGTTCGTGGGGCGACTCAGTTCGACTGGATGACTAGAACTTTAAATGTGGCCTGCTGGCGCAGTGGCGTCTCGACCTTTGGTATCTTTCCAGAGAAGGCAAGAATGTCATAATGAATTATTCTCTGGGGATGGCAGTGGTAGCACTGTGTCCTCTGCCCTCACCTAGACTTGGCACCGCCTCTGCCCACCAAAGGGCACAGCAGGCCACAGCCTTACTGCTGCAAAAACTTCCCCTCTCCCTAGGGAGGCTCACCTCTCCTAGTGAGATAAACTGACTGCCTACTGCCGACAACACGACCCTGAGACCGTACTGCGGGAGCACCTTACCACTCTTCCTCCTGAGATCAGACGTCCATTACTCTCAATAAAATAACCATCACATAGCGGCAGAAAATAAACAATATCACGTAGCGATATGAGGCAGTAATATCACAAATATATCTTTATGACATGTAGTTGGGCTCATCTGTATGAAGAGAAGCGGGAATGGTTTTGGTAAATCTTTGCCACATGGAGCTTTGTTCCTTTCACTTGGAAGGAGAAGATCTTAGGCTAACAGAGTGAATGTTGTTGCGCGTAGATGATGTCTCTTTCTGTCTTTCTTCTTGCCAGCACCCGGTTCACTATTCCCTGTACTATTGGCAGTTACAGAGTGAAGACTTCACTTCCGGATGCGGAGTTTTCTACTTTGCGATATGCAAACAACATCGGATTGTACAGCCGTCAGGTTGCACAAACTAGAAACAACATCTGACTCTGGTGTTTTTCCCAGCTGCGCACAGGTGGCAAAGGCTAGAATGCTTTACTTCACGTTTGACTTGAGAGTAGCTTCTCTGAATTCTGACCATTGTTTTTTAACAATGTAATTTTACGATTTATAAATTTCATCCTGAAGAAGACATCCCTAGTAGGTATCGAAACCTACGTCGATGTACCTTCCAGTTACATGCAACCGGTTGGCTGTATAATCCTATGTTGAAACTATGATACAGTTTCGAAGTAACAGCCAGGTCTAAAACTGTGAATGAGGTAATGCATTTTCATTTCCAGCATCGCAAATATTTGAGTGGGATGCTTAGGGAAGGTTTTTCATTTTTCGAATCATAAGGTAGAAATTCAATTCGTGGTTAACAGAACATTATCTGGGCAGACGTTCCATTATTACCATGCATGGAGTCAGGAAATTACTACATCAGTTTTCACCCTTTTCAATGTATCTAATTCTAGAATACGTTTCATCATTTAAAACGGATTAACGTTGTGTTTCATATTAATGTTCATGTTATTGTTACTGACAATGTCTAAAATAAAGTCACAGCCTTCATTCAAAATGTAACTGTAATACTTTAAATGTGTGTGTGTTTCCTGAGCTAGAATGTAACTTTAAACTGGAATATAATTTAACAAAAAAAGTGGCTCTGAGCACTATGGGACTTAACATCTATGGTCATCAGTCCCCTAGAACTTAGAACTACTTAAACCTATTATTATCAGAACCATGAAGAACATCGTCTGGTGTGCTTAGGGAGCAGTGAAAATTTACACATCTCTACATAAATTCAGATTAGTATCACTACTCTCATCGTCGTTCTATGCATCAGTGAATACCAATGTCTTTATTGTTGAAAAGTTCTCAGTTGCAGCTGCTGATAAAAAGTTGCTATTATTTCTAGAATAATGCTTTCAGAAATTCTGCGCAATTCTACATTAAGTGTGTAGTACAGGCACATATTCAGAAAGTTGCAGAGTTGTATTACGTTCATGTTATAGTACACAGGTTGCACAACTTAAAGATTACGTTGCAATCACAATTAGAATCAGCCATTTTACATTCGGAATATTGTACTGAAACATTACACGATTTGACTATTACACTGAAATATTATACCGTTAGAAATTTAAAGCTTGGTCTAGTGTGTACACAGCAGATACAATGAGAACTTTAAACCTAGGATGCTACAACGTGACACTTGATGAGCGGAGGTAGGAAAGTGACATCTGTACTCCTTCCTAAGAAGGATAGAGAATGTACTGTGCCGTCTTTTGTTACCGAGTATTCCAAAATCGCAGTCCGTCTCATACTTAACGGACAATAGTGGTTGCAAATTTTATTGAAGGTAATCGTAATATATTTGGTTAGGGGTGGGGAGATACGTTGGAGTTCAGATAAGATTAAGAATGTGATCTTGTCTCTTATATCCATTCCATGCCCCTTCTTCAGATTTTAATATAGGTTGGCTGTTATTGATTTCAACTGAGATAGAAAATGGCGGACTACAGAAAAAGCGAGACACGATTACAGCGCAAAAACCTTTGCAAAGAACAGGGGTACACGTTTAGTAGAGCACGATGGAGGGCTTGGGAGCTCTTAGCACCTACCGGAAACGGAGAAGAATTTTTCACAGTTAATTTTCGGTTGTGTTCTGGTCCTCAGTCCAGAGGCTGGTTTGAGGCAGCTCCATGCTACTCTATACTGCGCAAGCCTCTTCATCTCCGAGTGACTAATGCAACTTACATCCTTCTGAATTTGATTACTGTATTCATCTCTTGGTCTCCCTCTGAGATTTTTGCGCTCCACGCTTCGCTCCATTACTAAATTTGTGATCCCTTGATGCCTCAGAACGCGTCCTAGCAATCGATCCCTTCTGCCAGTCAAGTTGCGCCACAGATTCCTCTTCTCCCCAATTCGATTCACTACTACTTATTAGTTATCTGATCTACCCATCTAATATTCAGCGTTCATCTGTAGCACCACATTTAAAAAGCTCATATATTCTTCTTGTCTAAACTATTTACCATCCATGTTTCAGTTCCATACAAGGCTACACTACATACAAATACTTCCAAAAAAGACTTCCTGACACTTTCATTTATATACTCGATGTTAACAAACTACTCTTCTTGAGAAACGCTTTCCTTCCTTTCGCCAGTCTATATTTTGTATCCTGCTTCGACCATTTGCCAAAATAGCAAAACTCATCTACTCACTTTCTAATCTAATTCCCTCAATATCATCCGATTTAATTTCGCTACAATCCATTATCCTCGTATTGTTTTTATTGATGGTCATCTTATGTCCGCTTTTCAAAACTCAGGTCGGTAGCAGTGGCAAATTTCGAATACTGCGCCGGCCTCTTGGATCAGTTGACTTCATTGCTCCAGTTGCTGCCCGGCGATGTTGCATCATCTTTGTTTTATCTCCCTGTGAATGCATTAATTCAGCCGACTTCTGGAACGTTTTGCATGACGTTGTGTATACAGACGTCAACCCTGATCATCTCAGGAGCTAAAAATTTTGACTTCCTTTTTGAATGAATATCCCCATTTGACTGAATGTTTCTTATCCATAAACTAGATTTCGGCTTTCAGGCCGTTATAGATTAGAATGTTCTTAGACCATTAATAACATTTTGCTGTGTACTATGCAGAATGATAAATACACTATACAAAGAAAAGGACATGGATGTAAGTATTTTGTATGATGTTTCAAAACAAAAACAGTCTCGGATACGAAATTATTTAATGACAATGACGTGTTTCTCCCTTTCGGGGCATGATCAGATTGTCTACGAAAAGAAGAAACTAACCAGATAGACACAAATGGAGTAAAAGCGAACGGCCCTATCTTGCGCTGGTACGCAGGAAACGTGAACTAAAAATAATAAAAAAACTTACGTAAAAGTAGTTTTATATGTGACCCACGATTCATAAAACCACATATTATGTAAAACAGACACCAAGATAAACGGATATATAATGCATCCGTTATGAAACATCTAAACCAAGAAGTGGTCCTAGTGGAAAGAAAGAAACAGCTAGAATAACAGCGAGAAAACATAAAAAAGTGGCGGAAAAAGTTTTCAAGGTTACCGTATGTTTTCTTGAGCACGTGCCAGCCAATCCTTTCATGGTTGAAGGCCTCCAAACAAGAAATCTCAAGAAGCAACAAGATAAATTTCAAGTGACTGAAGACATACAGTTGAAACTGCAAATTATATATATATATATATATATATATATATATATATATATATATATATATATATATAAAGCCTCTAGGCAAAAGTGGGTAGAACAAACATATACAAGGTGCAATACAAACAGCTGACGGCCACAAAATTTTAAAATATATTACCATAATCTTTTAAGGCAGAAGGCCGCAATGTTTTCGCTTAAGGGAAATTGAGAATAAGGCTTTAAGCGGCTGAAGACCCACAGTTGATTTTCCAAAAATTCAAAAATACCTTAACTTTTATGTTTTCAATGGGGGAACGAACACTAAATTAAAAAAATACACCGCAACGACAATAATTAAATTTAAGAATAAGGTTTTATGCGACTGCCGGAACATAATTGATATACATAAAACACAAAAAATATTTTTTTTGTTTTAAAGCAATGTCTATAACAGATTACCAAAAGACCATTAAATACACATGAAAAGGACAATATAGACAACGGCACTCAGACACCTGCCCTCGAACATTAACGTTCAGTTAGGTGAGACAGGGGGTGGGCCCAACTACACTTGATTCGTCGGTAACACAACAAAGATACAGTCACAGACCGACCGACCGACCGACCGACCGACCAAAAGACTAGCTTGCCACCAATCGGCACATAAAAACTCAAAGGCCCGACTGTTACGGACGTGATTATTCACAATGAAATAGCTAGTAAGCTGTCAAAACTACACACCATGTTGGACAGCGACAACAGGTGAGGAAAGGCTGGAAATTACGTTAGTGGCCATGGCAAGTAACTAGAACACTAATGGCCATAGGGCAGAAAATTCCACTTGTACACTTGAATTTGAAATAAGGTAATACAGTTAACTTCACCAAAAATAACACTGCCCGAATTTACGTCAGTGGCCAGGGCAGGTAACTAGAACACTAACGGCTAAGAGCCCGAAAATTACGCTGGTGCACTTGAATTGTAGTGAACCAATATAGTTAATTCCAGCGCACTGAGGCTCGATTTCACCACTACAAACACTCGGTGTTTGTCACAGGAAAAGCTCCCCAACAGCGAACCACCGAAACGGGCGACACAACATGAACGGACGTGGTTTGGGTACTTAACACACCACTCAACTTCGACTTCTTCGGTCGGTGAGCCGCGATGCTCGTAGCGATCGGACAGCTACACATATGCTCCGACAATGTGCAGGGACCACCAGTGGATCCAGCCAACTGCACTGCACGGAGATATCCTCCCTGGTGCGCACTATCCTACCGACGACCCTCAGAATGCCGACAATATCTAAAATAGTCGTCAGTGGAAATAAGGCCAACTACACTCACAACCTGACAAACACTTACACGATGACCTGAACGATACCCAACAGTAACTAAGCAGGCACGAAGACAAATTGGGAGGCGATGCACACGCGCACACACACACACACACACACACACACACACACACACACAGCCGAAGCATGAACGATCGGCGAGCCAAAACGCGTCGTCCAGTTGGATGACCGATCGACGATCCAGCAATACTGTGGTTCGAGTGATGCGTGGCGCTAATGGTCGGGCGATCCATGTCGATGCAGACCTCACAGCTCCAACCTGACTGCACTAGTGCTGCATTAGAACTCCCTGACTGGCAGATCCGGACTGCACTCCAGACGCGTTCCAGCTGACTGGCAGCCCAAACTCTCAACCCCAAATGGCTTGCGACAGACAACGACTGGAAAGTAATAGCCGTCGAGCAAAGATACTATGAGAGGAGATATATTGATACGTGCTGCTAGCGCCGCTCATGGTCCGACAAGGCAGCAACTCAGTGACACCAGCAACTTAAATTAACGTAGTGAGTTGGAAGTACGTTAAAAACAGGGTGTAAAATACATGATGGCAGGAAGATGAGCCACACACGACTGAACCTCCCCCTCTCAAACAAGAACCCGGGTGTGATATGTGAAAGGTGGCTACACTGAGGCACAGCGCCAGAGATTGCGCCAAAGAGTATTATTCAGCCGCCTCCACTGGCAGTTGCAGCTGAGAAGTTGCTGAGGGCAGTAGTAGTTCTGAGGTAGCCGTAGTTAGAGTACTAATTGTGACCATGTCGTGTGCAGTTGTTCTGTTGGGCAAGACACCGGATGTTGTTGGATTGGGTATGTTGTAATGATAAAAGTGTATTTTTCGTCATTATATATGAAGGTGAAGAAAATTTTTTATTTCAAATGTCTTATGCCTCTTGGTCACGAGTTCAGTCAACAAAGCATCTGGCTCGTGTTCTTGTGTTAGACTATAATTCTGGTTCCTATATGCAATTACAGTATTTCTAGTTTTTTTAAATTACTTCAGTGTAAATCGTGTTTAAAATATCTTGCCTTATTGAGGTAGAACCGTGTCAGATGTATACTTCGAATCACACTTCCACACACAGAACAGTTACATTTGTACTTTGTTTGTTTCGTATATTTTATAGTTGCTGGGGACTTAATTAATTGTGTTAACGGAAATTTCCTTCCATTCTTTGTTGTTATTCTATGCAGTCAGATTGCGGACTAATATTATTCTGGGCCAACCGGTTACGAGACTGCGTAACCGCACAAACAGCGACTAAAATGAAAAGTATTTGCATTGTATTTAATTAAGCCCCCATGCATATGCCAAAGTAAATTAACTAGCGGCTTCTAAAAAGGCCCAAGACACTGGCCGAGAAAGGCTGCAAGCGAAATACTCGGTCGGACCCACCGCTACAGAGGAAACACGCCCGCTGGCTACTCGACATACCTGCCCCCGAGAAGAGACCGACCTAAGTCCAGGAAGGCGACCAATACACAGCCATTGCTAAGCCATCAACGAAAATATCGAGATACCCACTTGGACTTCAACAATGCAAAGGAAACATGCTACAGGCAACCCGACATACCCACACAGTATAAAACACTGAGCTAAGCCTCACAAGATGACCGAAGCTGAAGGGGCTATCCGAAGCTGACAACCAAGGAGCTACCAGAACTTTACA
This sequence comes from Schistocerca gregaria, assembly GCF_023897955.1. Lineage (NCBI taxonomy): Eukaryota > Metazoa > Arthropoda > Insecta > Orthoptera > Acrididae > Schistocerca > Schistocerca gregaria. Next base: position 685,891,281 of record NC_064923.1, read on the forward strand.
TCCAGAAGGTAATGTCTGACCTTAATGGATTATCAATGCCCACACTGAATCCAGCTGACTGTCACCAGGTAGGATTCCCTCTAGAAGATAATTAGTGTCATCAAGGCCTTCAGTAGCCTTAAACAAAAGCGAATTGACACTCCTGTCTCTGCGACCACCGCTGACGTAATGTCAACCGGCTGCAGCGTGAGAACGCCCTGCCAATTCTGGAGCGCTGCCCTCAGTCAGTTGATGCCTTACTGCCAACTCATAAACGAGATGGCCTCTTCTCAGCAGACCAATCCCCGGACACTGACTGCCATTGTCGTAACACCTGAAACAATAACAAGTCAAACAATACGATGCCACAAACTCAATCTAAGCAAGAGTGAAACTGACTGCATATAACTAGGTAAGCACAAGCGTATCCGCACTCTACTACCAGGGAGACACCCCTTAAACCCGCCGGGCAGAACAGGTGATTAGGATTGTGGAAAGGGTCAAATAAGGTGTGTTCGATTCACTTCAAACTTGCAATTTATTGCAATTTAATAAGACCTTTAAACCAAAACAGCACATATCCGAGCCTTTACAACTACGAAATCCAATTCTTTCACCGATGAAGATCTCCAAACAAGAAATCTTAAAAAGCAACAAGATAAATTTCAAGTGACTGAAGACATACAGTTAAAACTGCAAATAATTATATAATCACAGGTAAGTGGAAAGCCTCAAGGCAAAAGAAGGCCACAATTACATTTCAAAATTTACGTTAATTTTAAAATATATTATGATAATCGTTTAAGGCAGAAGGCCGCAGTGTTTTGGCTTAAGGGGAAATTGAGAATAAGGCCCTAAGCGGCTGAAGGCCCACACTTGATTTTCAAAAAATTCAAAAATACCGTAAGTTTCAAGTTTTCACAAGTTTTCAATGGGGGAATGCACACTAAATGAAAAAACCAACGCAACGACAATAACTAAATTTAAGAATAAAGTTTTAAGCAGCTGCAGGCCCACAACTGATTTACATAAACAACAAAAAATATTTTTTTCTTTTAAAGCAATGGCTATAACAGATTACCAACAGACAATTAAACACCCATGAAAAGGACAGTATACACAACGGCACTCTCACTCCAATCGGGGAGCTGCTCTCGAAACATTAACGTTCAAATAGGTGAGACAGGTAGTGTGCTCAACTACACTTGATCCGTTGGTAACCCAACTAAGGACAGTCACAGACCGACCAACCAAACGACTAGCTTGCCACCAATCGGTACATAAAATCTCAAAGGCCCAACTGTTACGGACGTGATTATCCACAATGAAATATGCATTAAGCTGTCAAAACTACACACCATGTTGGACAGTGACAACAGGTGAGGAAAGGATGGTGCCTGCAATTACGTCTGTGGCCAGGACAGGTAACCAGCACACTAACGGCGACAAGGCCGAAAATTACGCTGGTGCATTTGAATTGTAGTGAACCAATATAGTTAATTCCAAACGCACAGAGGCTCGATTTCACCACTACAAAGACTCGGTGTTGCCCAGAAGAAAAGCTGTCCAACAGCGATCCACCGAAAAGAATGACATAACATGAACAGGTGTGGCTTGGGTACTTGACAAACCACTCAACTTTGACGTCTTGGTTCGGTGAGCCACGAAGCTCGTAGCGATCGGACTGCTGCACACACGCTCCGACCCTGCGAAAGGGACCGCCAGTGGACCCAGCCGACAGCACCGCATGGAGATATCCTCCCTGGTCCGCACCAACCGACCGACTAGCCGCAGAATGCCGACAACATCTAAAATAGTCGTCAGTGGAAATAACGCCAACTACACACACAACTTGACAAAGACTTACACGAAGACCTGAACGATACCCAACAGTAACTAAGCATGCACGAAGACAAATCGGGAATCGATGCATGTACACACAGCGGAATCATTAACGATCGGTGAGCCAAAACGCGTCGTCGGGCAGGACGACCGACGGACGATCCAGCAAGACTGTGGCCAGGCTCCAGTGATGTGTGGCGGCTACGGTCGGGCGAGTGATATCGACGCAGACCTCACAGCTCCCACCCGACTGCACGAGTGCCGCATTGCAACTCCCCAACTGGCAGGTCTGGACTGCGCTCCAGACGCCTTCCAGCCGACTGGCAGCCCAAACTCGCGACCCCAACTGGCTTACGACAGACAACGACCGGGAAGTAATAGCAGTCGAGCAAAGATACTACGAGAGGGGATATATCGATACGAGCTGCTAGCGCCGCTCACGGTCAGGCAAGACAGCAACTCAGTGACACCAGTAATTTAAATTAACTTAGTGAGGTGGGAATACGTTTAAAACAGGATGTAAAATACATGATGGCGGGAAGATGAGCCACGCATGGCTCACGAGACGTAACCTGTATTGATGAGGGCGAATTTTTCATTTTATGGTACTGCATTACCGAGATACCTCTCAGCCAATCCTCAACAGAAAGAGAATTGGCAAATTTGAATTTCCTGTAAACAACGCATGCTGTCCTGCAATTGTTAATAAGCTATATAAAGAAAAAAAAATATCAGCAGCAGAATATAGAAGTCTTCCCGTCTCACGGTTTTCGATTTCGAAACTTGTGAAGACCTTTTTCGCGGGGAACCTCTCTTATGATTTATCTAAACCCCTTGTTTGCACTACTCATAATAAAGTTCCCCGGCGTAGTAGTAAGTGAAGGCGCGAAGACGAAGAATACAGAACAAAGAAGGCTGTGAGACTTCGTCAGCCAAGGACCGCACCACGACAGCAGCGCCCTCTAACCGAAGAGAATATAAGCGCCGCTCCTGCCAGCCACGGCCGCACAGTATTCGCACACTACTAGATCGCCACAGTCCTCGACCTGGACTAGCAGAGAGCCCTATGATAATAGTGAAGTTTGATCCATATCAGTTGCTTAAATGGACTTTGTATATAGGAAAGGACTTAATGACTGCATTGTCGCCCACCGTTTGCGACACGATCTTGTAAGTCCCAACTTAAGTCATGTCAATCTGTTTATTTGTAATAAAAACTATGAATGTGTTTTTGTTCAATTGTTGTATAGTTATTCGAGAGAGCAGCATCCTTTAGGCACCCTACAAGCGACGAGTGAGCGGGACCCCACAATAAGCTTCAGTATAATTCTGTTCACAATTAACGCCCGGGCATGCAGCGTCGGGTGTATACAAATTGGAGTGAAGCGATTGCGAGAAAACATGCATAGGTCAGAAGGTTCAAGACCAGGTTCAAGGAGGACTAACTGGCCAGCCGCTATGGCCGAGCGGTTCTAGGCTCTTCAGTCCGGAATCGCGCTGCTGCTATGGTCGCAGGCTAGGATCCTGCCTCGGGCATGGATGTGTGTGGTGTCCTTAGATTTGTTAGGCTTAGGTATTTTTTTAGTCTAGGGGACTGATGACCTCAGACGTTAAATCCCGCAGTGCTTGGAGCCATTTGAGGAATAATTAACTAAAAAAAGGCCAGATTAAACAAAATTCCTCATTTGCCGCAAATCAGTTCGCGTAACTAGGAATCCTAAGGATACTATACATTGCTCAGAAGAAGAGGAAGAAGTTGAATCTACAAGAGAAGCTGGTAATTGTTAAACGTCTCGGTGTTGACAAAGACAGGTTGCTGAACGATCAACTGATTCATCATCGCCATCAGCCAATCAATCATTAAAAGATGTGGCCTCTTCGAGTCGTGGATTCAGGTAGGCTTTCAGCAGTCTTCTCCAAGTGGGAAGGTCTTGGGCAGTTCTCTGCCACGTGTTACCAGCGATCTTCTTGACGTCTTTGTCCCATCTGTCTGGTGGTCTTCCTCTAGGCCTCCGTTGCTCTCTCGGACTCCAGTCCAGTATTAGCTTCGTCCATCTGTTGTCTTTTCTTCTTGCGACGTGGCCAGCCCACTGCCATTTCAAGGAACCTACTGTCTCTAAGATGTCATTAACCTTCGTCACAGACCGGATGTCATCTGCCCTTTTCCTATCCTTTCTTGTATAGCCCAGATTAAAACAGTGTGCCAGAATGAGACCCGAACTTGATACCTTTGCCTTTCACGCGCAAGTGATCTACTAACTCAGATATCCAAGCACGACTTGTAAACTCTCCCTTTCTAATCGTCTAACTGGATAGCGATATAATTGACGGCGATCGCATATGCCTAATGAAATTTTACTGTGAGAAAGGCTATCGTTCCACGTAATATTTACTAAAAAATCACTGGTAACACAATGAAATCACTGATTATTTAAAAAGGGGATAATTAAACGGTCGCCAGCCCGTTAGGCCAATTAATTACCAGCACCTTGAGAAAGGTAATGACAAAAAAATTGAAGCAAATAATCGTGGGCGTGGCAACAGAAGGTTGTCATGTTTTTCCACAGCACAACACGGTAAAATAAATGAATCGGAAACCACAGTTTGCGATTACTTATTATGAAATGCTAAATTTTGAAAGTAAAACTAAATGGAGTTACTGGTTAAATGAACGACTGGCTTAACGTAAACTCTGTTATGTAAAAAAATGACGTTCAGTAACCTCGGTGCAACGTAATGCAAAATTTAGAAAAAGACAAGCAATTTACTTTGGATTATTGAAAGATTGAACTGAATTTACTTTAAGCAAATCAGCAATTGGTTTTACTTTCAAAATAACAACAATAAAATACGTACCAAGCCAGCAGAAGCCACTCGCTAAGTTAAATACAAAATAAATGAAATTGCGCACTCTTAATTTGTGTTGTGCCTTTAGATATTAGTTTTCCCGGTGAAATATTAGTTTATTTTAAGTAGCCTCTATCATGCAATAGAAGAATGAACAGTTAATGAGTCAGAAAATTTACCCTGAAACTGGTCATTGGCGAACATACAATACCGGCAGTAAATATTTTATCAATTTTCGTATTCTTAGGACACTCGGTGGTTGCATGGAAAGGAAAGGGACACTCCCTGCTAATAATGTGTGAGGACAATGACAACACAGGTGACTTACAGGTTTTAACTATTGAAAGTTATTGTTCAAATTATTCATACTTTGTGAAAGAAATGTTGCTAGACAATGCCAACGAGAGTTAATAATTATTCTCCTAACAGTCTTGTGATGTAGAAAAATGTAGCAGACGCTAAAGCTGAGCTGCCGTTGTTGCTGCTGCTGTTCGATGAGGACCCCGAATCGTCTCCAGAGCCACGGATAGTTTTGGGACAGGCAACATTTGGAACTGCAGCGTCCTTCGCCTGTCCACTCCTACCGTGCTCTCAATACTCGAGAGTTAACAAATCAGGGGCGTCTACATTGGCGCGAGCACAGCTGCACACCGCGGTGGTGGAAGCGCCCAACAAACACTTCCGCACTGTTCCACGACTGAAGCTGCTCTGCCTCGTCTCTGCTCGCAACCGACGGAGACTCTCCCCGTGTTCATAAACACCGGCACAGCTACTCCCAGTTCATCGTTACTATTGTTACATTTCAATAAAGTTCTCTTGGCTGTTTCCCAGCAATTTACAGTATTTTCATTATAATTACAATCAGTTATATACAGTCAAAAATAAAGACAGTACTATATCGATTACGTATGAACTACAGTTTCTCTAATTCAAATTACAGCTTCGGAACCAAAGGTGCAGTGCAAATTATCAATGGATATTAAACGGAATAATTGTGCAGAAGGTATTTTACCTGCATTTTCGATGTTACATGTGCTCCACATCCCATGATATTTTTCCCGAAGGGAATTCCCGTAAAAATACAAACGGAAATGCAGATGCGCAAAACATTCAATTTTGTCCACATGAATTTTGTTCGATTGGCTCTGAGCACTATGGGACTTAACAGCTGAAGTCATCAGTCCCCTAGAACTTGGAATTACTAACTAACCTAAGGACATCTCACACATTCATGCCCGAGGCAGGATTCAAACCTGCGACGATAGCGCTCGTGCGGTTCCGGACTGGAGCGCCTAGAACCGCTCTGTGACACCGGCCGGATTGAATTTTGTTAATCACTCACTAAGCTTCTCATTAATTACCACTATTATGTGTGAGTTTATAGTAACATTACAAGACTGTGTCATTATAGCTCAACTCATCATAGTGTACTGCCGGCTGTGGTGGCCGAGCGGTTGTAGGCGCTTCAGTCTGAAACCGCGCGGCCGCTTCGGTCGCAGGTTCGAATCCTGTCTCGGGCATGGAGATGTGTATTGTCCTTAGGTTATTTAGGTTTTGGTAGGTATACGTTCTAGGTTACTGATGACTTCAGATGTTAAGTCCCGTAGTGCTCAGAGCCATTTGAAGCATAGTCTACCGTACCATATTTCAAACAACCAAATTTCATTTTTCAACAAGGCATTACATTTTCATATCAGTACCGTACAAAAAAACGTATGTAGCATAGTTAAAGGTATACAAAAATGTATAAAAGGATAAGAAGTGAGATAATAAATCACTAGTTACAATGTTGACTTAAGATAGTTTTTTTAATATTATTACCTTTAACAGATTCCATTTCCTATTATGAGCGAACAGGTTTAATTCCCTACGAATCCGCTCAATGCAAAAATCATGCCAAGAACAATACCAAACTGGTACTATCCTGCCACTAGTGTCACCTCGTGAAACTTCCCCTTTCCTAATCGGCCAACCGGATTGCGGTACAACTGACCGTGATCGCATATGCCTAATGAAATTTTACGCTGAGTAAGGCTACAGTTACTGAAGGAAAATAACGCCGGATAGTTGGAGAAAAGTGTACAACAGACTCTTATGATGGAAGAATCTATTCGAAACTTCCGCTAAATACTGATGATAATTTTGAAGTGGTTGTAGTATAGCACAATCGGTCGCGAACCGCACAGGGGGAGAAAAGGGTACCACGTAATATTTACTACAAAAATCACTGATAACACATAAGCGCACACTGACTAACTAAAAAAGGAGTAATTAAACGGTTCGCCAGTCCGCTAGGCCAGTGAATCTCCAGCATCTTGAGAAAGGCAATGGTAAAGAAATTTAAGCAAATGGTCTTTGGCGTGGCAACAGAAGGCTGTCATGCTTTTCCACAGCACAACAGTTCACTGGAAAATAAACGAATCAGAAAGCACAAGGGGAGGCCACAACGTTTGGAACGCGGATTTACTGTAAACTTCCTATACTCGTAGTACTCCATGAGGACAATAAAAAGCGTAAGCAGTAGCGTGTACTTCTCAAACGTCACTGACAAAATCTAAAGATAATTTCGACCGTCGAATATATATCTGTGCGTGGCCATTTTAACCATGAAATGACTGTGTTGAAAATAAAAAAAAAATGACGAATGGAACTCGATCCAGCGATCCACCGGTATGAACGCCAACCACTTAAAAAAAAAAACCATTTTGTTCTATATTGTTCGCCGAATTTGTTCAGGGCGGACGTTCGATGACGCTCGTTCAGTTTGTTCGTTCATTTTTTTTTATTAGAAAGGGAAGCTAACGCTCTGACCGAACACGCTCTGAACCTTACAGGCACCACTCGGCTGCAGCCTCTTCATGGTTAAAATGGCCACGCACAGTTATATATTCGACGTCCGAAACTATCTTGCGATTTTCTCAATAACGTTTCAGAAGTACGCGTTACTGTTTACACATTTTGTTGTCCTCGTGGAGTACTACGTGTGTACGAAGTTTGCAGTAAATCAGCGTCCCAAACATCGTGGCTTCCCCTTGTGAATCTGCGGTTACTTATTATGAAAAGCTAAATTTGGAAAGTAAAATAAAATGGAGTTACTGGTTAAATGAATGGCTGGCTTAACTTAAACTCTGTTATGTAAAAAAAAAAAAATGAATTCCAGTAACCTCTGTGTAAGGTAATGTAAAATTTAGAAAAAGACAAGAAAGTTACTTTTTTCAGTATTGAAAGCAAATGAGCAGTTGGTTTCACTTTTAAAGTAGCAGCAATAAAATGCATACCAGGCCAGGTGAAGTCACTCGCTAAGGTAAATACATAATAAATGAAATTGCAAACTCTTAATTTGTGCCGTGTCTTTAGTTTTTAGTTTTGACAGTGAAATTTTAGTTTACTTTAAGCAGCTTCTGTCATGTAATACAAGGATGAACAATTCCTGAGGCAGTAAATTTACACTGAAACTGGTCATTAGCAAACACACAATAGCTGCAGTAAATATTTAATCAATTTTCATATTCTTACGACACTCGGTGATTGCATGGAAATGAAAGGGGCCCTGCTTGGTAATAATGTCTGAGGAGAATGTCAACGCAGGTGCCCTATTGGTTTTAATTATTGCAAATTATTATTCAAGTTGTTCATCCTTTGTGAAATAATGCTGCTGGACAACGCCAACGTGAGTTTATAATTTTTCATATAACAGTGTTATGACGTTGTAGGAGAATGTAGCCGACGACAAAGTTGAGTTTCCGATGTTGCTGCTGGTCCTGCTGTTCGATGAGAACCCCCAGTCGTCTCCAGAGCCACGGATAATTATGGGATCGTCAGTAGTTGGAATTTGAGCTTCCTCCGCCTGTCCACTCTTACCGTGCTCTCAATACTCGCGGGTTAACAAATTACGCGCGTCTAGATTGGCGCGAGCATATCTGCACACCGTGTCGGCGGAAGCGCCCAACAAACACTTCCGCACTTTTTCATGACTCAAGCTGCTCCGCCTCCTCTCTGCTCACAACGCGTCAGAGACCAGTTTATACGAAAAGGTAAACAGCGGCACACCTGCTACCATTTCGTTGTTGCTATCGATACGTTCCAGTAGGGTTCCCTAGGCTATTATCCAGCAATTTACAATATTTTCATTATAATTACAATCAGTACATATTAAATATAAGTTCTGTAATACAGCTTATAGCTTCAGAATAAAAAGTACAGTGCAAGTTTTCAACGGATATTAAACGGTGAAACTTTTGGATGGTAGGGCAGGTATTTTATCTGCATTTCTGTTTTACAGACTTACGATGCACCCTCGCAGCCTCAATTCTGCCAGTACCTCGTCTCCTAGCTTCTTTCTTCCAAGAGTGCTAGTCCTGCAAGGTCCGCAGAAGAACTGTGAAATTTGAAAGATATGAGACGAGGTACTGGAAGAATTGAAGCTGCGAGGGGCTGCCTTGGGTCGTGCTTGGGTAGATCAGTTGGTAGAACACTTTCCCGTTAAAGGTGAAGGTCCCGAGTTTGAGTGTCGGTCTGGGACCCATTTTTAATTTCCTAGGAAGTTTCATATCAGCGCCCACTGCGGTGCAGAATGAAAGTTTAATTGTGGAATGTTACCAGTGTTCCGAATGTTGCTGCAGTGTTTATTTTATGTCGACTTTTTTTTTCTTTATTGTTATTTTATACCTATACATAGGTAGGCCAGCAGCGGCGCAACTAAGCCGCTCTTCGGCCACAGACATGAACATAGTACAAGCAGTAAGAGATACAAAGAGACATGGAGGTTAAAAAACAGTAGACAAACAGAGTAAAATAACAGAAGCCGTTCACTGTGGAGCAGTCAAGTTAAAAGCGATTCACACAGCACATAACGGAGAGATACAAAGTAGCACACGTGAACGATGGAGCACGGAACAAGAGACACGGATGCAGTAACAGGACGACAAAACACATAAGCACTGCGGCGACAATCTCCGGCGGTTGGTGATGCACTTGTCACACGAGTAAGGCCGGGGACCTGCCAGAGGGAAGGGGCGAGGGTAGGAGGGAATGGGGGAGGGGTTGATGCCAATGGGGAGAGGATGGGAGAGGGAGGGGTGGTGTGTGGAAGCCCAGGGAGAGGGGGAGGGGAGGGAAGGAGGGAGGCAGAGAAGGGAGAGAGGGTGTCCACAGTATAAGGAGAGGAGAGGGAAGGCAAGGCTCAAAGTTGGTAGGAGGGGTAGATGGAGGGGAGGAGGGCATCATCCGGGAGGGGGAGTTGGCGGAAGCCACCTTGGGAGAGGGTGTGGAGAGTGTGAAGATGGAGAGCAGGTGGGATACAGGAGTACAGGCGCGGCAGCAGGTTGGGGTGGGAGAGGATGGGAGAGACAAGCGGGTGGGGAGGATCAAGCTTGCGGGAGGTGTAGAGGATCTGTATTCGTTCGAGGAAAAGGAGGAGGTGTGGGAAGGGGATGAGGTCATAGAGGATCCGTGTGGGGGAAGGGAGGCGGATGCGATAGGTGAGGCGGAGTGCATGGCGTTCTAGGATTTGAAGGGATTGGTAAAAGGTAGGAGGGGCGGAGATCCATGCGGGATGGGCATAACAAAGGATAGGACGGATGAGGGATTTATAGGTGTTTTATGGCGACAGCATCACTCTCAATTTGTTGGTTTTTTTGTGTGGGAAGTTAGAGGAACCATATTTTAAAAGAGGCTTTCTAAAGACTTTTTATTGTAGACGAATTTACCTCTTTACATTTTATTGCTTATGTTTCTTTATTTTAACGACAAGGAATGTTTTTACCTCTTGACTGCGATGCTTAAGGCTGCCCCCGGTCCTGGTATCTTAAAGTTTTACAGATTCAGAATGTATACGCCTCTGGAGGGCGGGAGAAGATGGGCAGGGGCCGTAAGCGGACGACTCTGCAAGCGGCGCTCGAAGCGTCCCGCGCCGGCCACCGAACCCACACGCCTCTGTATGAGGCTGTGGAACCTCAGGCGTAGCACAGCCAACTCGTACAACTGCAACGTTCTTTTACGCCTTCTGACGGAGTTTTAATGACATATTTCGATTCCTCTTTTGCATGTATAATTTTTCGTACTCTTTGTGACTTTCATGCGGGTGCTTCTATTTTATTTTTGGGTTTTATGTGTCTGCATTTAATTACTAGTTTCACCCACTTTAGTTTTTCGAAACTGTGCCTTAAGCCAGTCAAGCACCACCTGGGTACTTCGTGGTGCACTATACGCGGTACCTGTATTCCAATTTGTCATAATAATTTTTGTGTGAGCTCCAGTACAGACATGTGTGCGGCTTGTACCGCAGTTTTGTTAAGTGTGTCTCCATCTTGTGTGGCCACGGCAGAGCCAGCTGATGTGCTCGAGATAACATACGATAACCGTGAAATATTTTTCCGCCAGGTATTTTTACTTTCTCGGTGTTATTCTTAACTTGATGTATATTTTAAATTATGTGGTTCTATGACTGATGGGTCACGTATCCAGCAAATTTCACGTAAGTTTTTATTATTTTAGTTCACATTGTTTGCGTAGCCGTACTGCATAGGACCATACTCTTTTCCTCCTTTTGTATCTAACTGGTTGGTTTCTTGTTTTTTGTAGACAATCTGATTCTGCCATAAAGGGAGAAGGGAGATTTTCATCTCCCTTTACGTCCTGTATTTCGCAATGGAGACTGCTTTTGTTCTGAAACTTTGTAACTGGTTGCTGTAAAAACCTGACACAATGGAATGGGAAAATTTTTATTTTGTATGACAAAGTAGCTGAATTTTTCAGTGGAGAATTGATGTGAATTATTATGTGTGTGTTGTCTCTTGAGTCGGACATGTCTGACGCAACTGACACCACTTTCGATGCAGCTTTCCTATATACACGGGGTGATCAGAACAGTCTGAAAAACTTGTGAGGGTGTTGCTAGTAAACAATTATTAATAAAAAAATCAATTCGAATCACCGTTTCCAAATTAATTAGCACTGAAGTTAGCCAATCATGCCGTTGCGCGCGAAAATTCATGCTGCCTGACAGACGATTCAGCAAACATTCATTTGGTTTACTAAAACCGAACAAGAGGACGACACAAAAATGGGGCTGTAGTAAGGGTCGAACCCGAAGTAGTTCTCCTCTTACCTACGGTTTCTTCGCAGTTACCTTCTTTGTACCTATGTTTTTCTTTTCAACTTCTGTGATTGCCGTTTTTAGAGATGTCCATTCCTCTTGAATTGTACTGCCTGCTAAGCTATTCCTTACTACTGTATCTATAGCCTCAGAGAACTTAAAGTGTATATCTTCGTTTCTTTGCACAGTCTGTCTCTCAGTTCTTTGCGTATTGATTCTTCCTGAATATTCTCTTAAGCTTCAGCTCATCACTACTACTTTGTGATCTGAGTCTGTATCTGCCTGTGGGTACGCCTTACAATCTAGTATCTGATTTCAGAATCTCTGTCTGACCATGAATAATCTAAATGAAATCTTCCCGTATCATGCGGCCTTTTCCAAGTATACCTCCTCCTCTTGAGATTCTTGAACAGAGTATTCGCGGTTACTAGCTGAAATTTATTTCAGAACTGAATTACTCTTTCTCCTCTCTCATTCCTAGTCCCACGCCCATATTCTACTGTAACTTTTTCTTTGTCTCCCTCCCCTAGAAGTGCATTCCAGTCTCCCATGAATATTAGATTTTCATCTCCTTTTACGTCCTGTATTACACTTTCAATATCCTCATATACTTTCTCTGTCTCTTCATATTCAGCTTGCAACATTGGCGTGTATACCTGAACTATCGTTGTCGGGATTGTTTGCTGTCAATTCTGATAAGAACAACCCTGTCACTGAACCATTTAAGTAACACACTCTCTGCCCTACCTTATTATTCCCAATGTACTATATTCTGCTGCTGCTGATATTACCCTATACTCTGTTACCCTTTACTCATTCGACCAGAAATGTTACGGTGTAAAGCAAAACGCCGGCACAGCAATCGGGAACGATAGAGCAGAGATGGCTGTGAGACGAGATCAGCTAATCGCTCGCTGACCGACCCCACTCCAGGACGACAACGCGACAGCAGCGGCCCCTATGTGAAGAGAACGTAAGCCGCACCCGACTTTTCGCGGCCCAGTCGAAATGCAGCCTCAAGACTAGCGACTTGAATAGAAGCGTCAAAGCTCATTGCTTCGCTCGAACGCTCTAAGTATCAGACTTTGGAATTGTTATACTGAAGAAACGTGATTATTTTGTATGTCGCCCTTCGAGTGCGACAAATCTGTGTAACACAAAGTTAATTGTTGTAACTGCTCATTTTGTAATAGAACTCATTAACATGATTTGTTTGAATGTTGTCTAGCGATCCAATACAGCAGGTTCCCTAGACACCCCATATTGACGAACTGGGTTGGATTTAACAAGAAATCCTTGTTTTCTTTCCATTTCACCTCACTTACACCTAATGTATGTAGACTGAGCCTTCGCATTTCCCTTTTCACATTTTCTAGCTTCCCTACCAAGTTCAAGCTTCTGACATTCCAAGCTCCGACTAGTACAACGTTATACTTCAGTTCGTTATTCAGACTTTTTCTCATGGTCACCTCCCACCTTGGCAGTCCCCTCCGAGAGATCCGAATAGGTGACTGTTCCGGAATATTTTGCCAATGAGAGTTCGTCATGACATTTTTTCAGTTACAGGCCACATGTCACGTGGATACATGATATGTGTCGTTAATATAGTGGTTTACATTGCCTTCTACATCCTCATGCTGTTGATCATTGGTGATTCTTCCGCCTTTAGGGGCAGTTTCCCACACGAAAGATATATATATATATATATATATATATATATATATATATATATATATATATATATATATATATATATATCACAAACACACATTCGATATTTGGAAGTAAAATTCTCAACAAGTCCGGAAACACAACGCAAAGTAAATAATGTTCATTTCTTGGTGCTGTGTACAAGAAATTTCGAATTCATTAGTCAGAAGAACGGTTCTAAAACTGGAACAGGGAAAACGTGTTGAGCTAGATCTACGAAATTTGTAACTAGAAATTTAAAGTGTTGCTAAGGCACAGAAAATAAGAAATTACTAAAATTGTTTATACCTTCGATGTACAATGTCCAAAATGGAAAAGAAATACGGGTATACTTCTGATCACTGACGATACCTTTAAAATAACAAAAGCGAATAACGTTTATTTAACTTGTAATAAGACTGACCTCAAGTGACATTTATAAACGTAACAATCTCCGTAACAGTGCTTTGACGACTCTACACAAAATGCACAGAAATTCCGTGTCAGCTGTACGCACCATTGTAGGCGAAGAAAGTTATTACTGTAACTCGAAGTTTTACAGAATAATTATACAGTGAAATAATAAAGTTTAAATGCTGCGTTACAGGTTTTTAATTACCTTAGAAACTAATTCCCAGCTTAATTATTACCATATGTACTGTGGGGGATCCCGTGCCACGAATCAGCCTAAGGGTCTATATAGGGTATTTCTGTAAGAGCTTGAAAAAATTTAACACAACCTAGAGGATGCTTCACTGAACAACTTGAAGTCGGGAGCCTGGGGTCGGAGAAGCCAACTTAAGGAGATATGGAAGTAAACTCGTCTACCGCTTTGTCTAGCATTAACGTTTTCCAGCTTATTTACAACTAACATTCGTACAAATTTACATGTATTTTGTTATTTATTTACATGTGCATTCTTTATTTCCTGCAATAAAACAAGGAGGACGAGATGTATCTCCTAACAGGCCATCTGAATGGCCACCTGTATTTGAGTTTCTTGCAGAGAGCTATGTCTCAGTTGTTGGAGAGCGTACCTTTGGCTGTTCGCGAGAGGATGTGGATGCAAGAAGACATGCACCGCCTCACTTCAGTGTGGATGTTTACAACCATTTCAGTGCTGTATTTCCTGGTCGCTGGAATCTCCTTCGTTATTTCCTATGGAGATAGCTAATGTCACTTGTATATGACTCTAGTGCATACGGAGATGGGAGAATTAGTTGCTAGGATTGTAGCTGCCTATGATGCGATTCGAAACACATCAGGGATATATGTCAGGGCGCGTGAGAATCTTGTTTGCCGATGTCACGCATGCATTGCGTTTGATGGCCGTCGGTTTCAGCATATTTTGTAAGATACAGTACAAACGGTACTTTCATTGCTTCAGTGATGGTATTTGCAATTAACTTTAACTAATGTAAATAGAAAAGTGCACACTAATGTGGTTTTATTTCTATTATCTCCTTATGCTGGCTTCTTCGACAGCAGGTTCCCTACCTCTGTTAAGTGGAGTATTCTCTATGTCCTGTTAAATTTTTGCACGCTCTTAGGGAAACACTCTGTAGAGTCTAAATGTCTTTTCATACGCATTACCAAACAACATTCCTCCTCTCGTTACGTTTCCCTAATTAACGTCTTGATTAATCTCTCGTTTTACACTCATTACCGTTCCACGTAACGCCGTTCCTCAAAACTCTAACGAGCTACATGAAAAAAAGAAAAAAAAGCACCTGTGCGCCAATCAAGACCTCTCATTCTGAACACCACAGTGTCAACGACTGTATGTCACCGCCGCTCTAGACAGGACTGGTTTACATGTAGGCCAGTCTATCTCTGTACCGACCTCCAGCTGTCAGACCGCGATAGTCGATAACGAGCTATGTCACTGACGTGTCACCGCCCACACGACACAGGACACAAGCGGCTGTTGTTGCCCAGAATCGAGGTAATGACGGACGGCTTTTCCATGGTCACCTGTGAGTAGCCCAGTGCCTGCACCTCGCCGGAGGCAGAGAGTTGCAGGCCACTGACACCCACAATCTGTCCACGGTCAAGTGCGCTAAAATCACGCGTCTTGAGTCGCCTGTTCTGTGTTGACTGTTTCACCCACGCTCAGCACAAAGTCTGAAGACATCTGACTTAGCCGAGCAGTTCTAGGCGCTTCAGTATGGAACCGCGCGACCGCTACGGTCGCAGGTTCGATTCCTGCCTCGGGCATGGATGTGTGTGGTGTCCTTAGGTTAATTAGGTTTAAGTAGTTCTAAGTTCTAGGGAACTGATGACCTCCGATGTTGAGTCCCATACCGTTCAGAGTCATTTGAACCATTTTAAACATCTGACTGAGTCACGTGAAACACCGAAACATGTTAATATAAGTCTTTCGACGTCAAACAGTGCTAGCAAGGAGGGCGAGTTGAACGAAAACAAACGAACAGACGTAAACACTGACACTGTACAGAAAGAAATAATTTCCAAAAAGAAGTGTAAATATGCATCTCAAGAAATACTGCAGAATAGGAAAGATTGTCAAGTGCATATGTTAATATAAGTCTTTCGACGTCAAACAGTGCTAGCAAAGAGGGCGCGTTGAATGAAAACAAACGAACAGACGTAAACACTGTCTCTGTACAGAGGAGTAATAGTTTCCAAAAAGAAGTGTAAATAACGCAGCTCAAGAAATATTGCAGAATAGGAAAGATTGTCAAGTGCATATGTTAATATAAGTCTTTCGACGTCAAACAGTGCTAGCAAGGAGGGCGACTTGAACGAAAACAAACGAACAGACGTAAACACTGTCTCTGTACAGAGGAGAAGTAGTTTACAAAAGGAAGTGTAAATAACGCAGCTCAAGAAATACTGCAGAATAGGAAAGACTGCCAATTGCAAATGTTAATGTAAGTCATGCGACGTAAAACAGTGCTAGCAAGGAGGGCGGGTTGAACGAAAAGACGTAAACACTGACACTGTACAGAAAGAAATACTTTGCAAAAAGAAGTGTAAATACGCATCTCAAGAAATACTGGAGAATAGGAAAGATTGTCAAGTGCATATGTTAATATAAGTCTTTCGACGTCAAACAGTGCTAGCAAGGAGGGCGACTTGAACGAAAACAAACGAACAGACGTAAACACTGTCTCTGTACAGAGGAGAAGTAGTTTACAAAAGGAAGTGTAAATAACGCAGCTCAAGAAATACTGCAGAATAGGAAAGACTGCCAATTGCAAATGTTAATGTAAGTCATGCGACGTAAAACAGTGCTAGCAAGGAGGGCGGGTTGAACGAAAAGACGTAAACACTGACACTGTACAGAAAGAAATACTTTGCAAAAAGAAGTGTAAATACGCATCTCAAGAAATACTGGAGAATAGGAAAGATTGTCAAGTGCATATGTTAATATAAGTCTTTCGACGTCAAACAGTGCTAGCAAGGAGGGCGAGTTGAACGAAAAGAAACGAACAGACGTAAGCACTGTCTCTGTACAGAGGAGAAGTAGTTTACAAAAGGAGGTGTAAATAACGCAGCTCAAGAAATACTGCAGAATAGGAAAGACTGCCAATTGCAAATGTTAATGTAAGTCATCCGACGTCAAACAGTGCTAGCAAGGAAGGCGGGTTGAACGAAAAGACGTAAACACTGACACTGTACAGAAAGAAATACTTTGCAAAAAGAAGTGTAAATACGCATCTCAAGAAATACTGGAGAATAGGAAAGATTGTCAAGTGCATATGTTAATATAAGTCTTTCGACGTCAAACAGTGCTAGCAAGGAGGGCGACTTGAACGAAAACAAACGAACAGACGTAAACACTGTCTCTGTACAGAGGAGAAGTAGTTTACAAAAGGAAGTGTAAATAACGCAGCTCAAGAAATACTGCAGAATAGGAAAGACTGCCAATTGCAAATGTTAATGTAAGTCATGCGACGTAAAACAGTGCTAGCAAGGAGGGCGGGTTGAACGAAAAGACGTAAACACTGTCTCTGTACAGAGGAGAAATAGTTTCCAAAAAGAAGTGTAAATAACGCATCTCAAGAAATTCTGCAGAATAGGAAAGATTGTCAAGTGCACATGTTAATATAAGTCTTTCGACGTCAAACAGTGCTAGCAAGGAGGGCGAGTTGAACGAAAACAAACGAACAGACGTAAACACTGACACTCTACAGAAAGAAATAGTTTGCAAAAAGAAGTGTAAATACGCATCTCAAGAAATACTGCAGAATAGGAAAGATTGTCAAGTGCCTATGTTAATATCAGTCTTTCGACGTCAAACAGTGCTAGCAAGTAGGGCGAGTTGAACGAAAACAAACGAACAGACGTAAACACTGTTTCTGTGCAGAGGAGAAATAGTTTCCAAAAAGAAGTGTAAATAACGCAACTCAAGAAATACTGCAGAATAGGTAAGAGTGCCAAGTGCATATGTTAATGTAAGTCTTTCGACGTCAAACACTGCAAGGAGGGAAGAACCAGAGTATTTAAAGCACTCCGTAAGTAACTTACACACTAACTTTATAAACGGAATGCTGTTTTTAACCTACAACAACGAAAAATGCACAAGCGTATGTATATATATGTATATGTATATATGTATATGTATATATGTATATATGCGTATGTATATATAAGCGTATGTATATATATGTATGTAGATAACCATGGAAGATGCTTGATAAACGAATGCCAGGCGCGTCTGGTGTAATTAATTAAATTACAGCCAGCTGAATATGGATAACCAATAGTAAACTAATTTTAACAGCTGCTGCAGAAGATGGCCACGCAAACAAAGGTATCATACTTCATTAACCTTTGCAATACCAAGAGGACGGGTAGTTGCTGCACAGCTTTTTTTTATGTATACTAGTCAGTTACTTTATGTTTTAAAGTTTGAAAAAAATATATCTTGTTTTTAACGAATTCTTCTATAGATTCCATATATGTTTTACAAGTAAACGTTCGAGTTAAATGTAACGCAGCAGATGTCACTTTACCCACTGAAGGTTAGATTCATTACTTCGAGATTCAGGTGTTACTATGTTTGTAAAATAAATGTTGAGAGTAATAATCAACAACAACGAACGAAAGCACTACTTTTAAAATCTCTTTTTGTGGTGATCAAGATGTTGGTAGGACACTTTATTGAAAGTGCTTTGATACCGCTAAGAGTGTACTAAAAGTGTTTTCAGGTACCTGTTTTAAAAAAGTAAGTCTTTAATATAATTCAACAACACTTAACGAAATTTGTTTCATTTTGTAAATTTTTTTATGGTCGCGTAAATATGAAACGTCCCCTTAGAAAAATTGTACGAGACTGTGCTTAAACTGACACAAGATTATTACCGCAACTGGATCTGACTTTCAATAATCCCTACAAAAGAATGGCCCAGACTAACATTAAGCTATACCTTTCACAAATTACTTACCTCACAAAAATCTTCGTTACTCGAACTACTGCAATACAGCGAGCACCACTACTGCCAGCTAAATAAAAGATTCAAACTACTAAAGGCACTAACTACTGATAGGCATAGTTAGCAAATGAAAAATTGTACGAGACTGTGCTTAAACTGACACAAGATTATTACCGCAACGGGATCTGACTTTCAATAATCCCTACAAAAGAATGGCCCTGACTAACATTAAGCTATACCTTTCACAAATTACTTACCTCACAAAAATCTTCGTTACTCGAACTACTGCAATACAGCGAGCGCCACTACTGCCAGCTAAATAAAAGATTCAAACTACTAAAGGCACTAACTACTGATAGGCATAGTTAGCAAATGAAAAATTGTACGAGACTGTGCTTAAACTGACACAAGATTATTACCGCAACGGGATCTGACTTTCAATAATCCCTACAAAAGAATGGCCCTGACTAACATTAAGCTATACCTTTCACAAATTACTTACCTCACAAAAATCTTCGTTACTCGAACTACTGCAATACAGCGAGCACCACTACTGCCAGCTAAATAAAAGATTCAAACTACTAAAGGCACTAACTACTGATAGGCATAGTTAGCAAATGAAAGATTTTGATAGAGAACAAACAATGTATTTACCTTAATAGTGTTCAAAAGTCATACTATATATAGCAGTTCATGACATCCAGTCTTACAAATTTCAAAACTCCGCCATTTCTCTCCCTACAACCACCACTGCTGGCGGCTCACCTACAACTGCGCAACGCTACGCGCTGTTAACATCCAGCTGCCCAACACTACAATGGCAGAGAACAATGCAAACTAGCGACAGTCTGCACACAGCACAGCCAGTGATTTTCATACCAAGCGCTACGTGGCGTTACAAATATTAAAACGTAAACAGCCTACTTACAAGCGCTCCCTCCCCCCCTTTGGTAAAAATGTCTTGGTGTTTCCCAATAGGGTTAAAAAGTTTGTTTTCGTCTTCCGTATATCTTGTACACGTATTAATTACGCTCTGTACTTGTAACTGTAAATCTTGCAGTATGTACATGACACGAATTTTAATTTTCTAGGAAATGTTTAAACATTCTCATGTAGCGTTTGTTTTACCTAAAAAAGTTCGTGTTCTAACACCGAACGCATATTTTTTAATTTGTCTTTGTTTAAAATTAATGGTTTGTCATTTTTTATTATTTCACGTTAACTTTGACTGGAGTATAGTCATCATTTCGGATCCAACACCTAAGCACAAGGCTTCAGACTAATCCATTTCTGCATCCTTCGATTCCTCCATATCGTTTATCTCTAACTGAATTTTGATGTTGCTGTATTCATCTTTACTCGCATTTACCCTAAGGTCGTTGAGAGCAGAACCTCCCAGAAAGCTATTAACAAACGTGGATACTCTAGTCCCTCTTGATCGCTGCTCTTTTCTGAACTAAACTTTGTTTCTTTGGTAGGATCCACTATTAAGGATACCAGCAAAAGTTAAGGACCGCTTACAGGGCAGAGTGGTGATACCTGTGACGAGCTGACTAGGCTGCAACTGAGGTAAGGCTGTCGTGTTATCGAAGCTGCCAGGCTAAGTTACTGTATCTGATGGCTTGAGATGCACTTCAGGAAATCATTTTTGCGTGTTTCGTGCTCTGGAGAGCCCTATTGCTAACGTACCTTACTGATGATTTGTGAGAGAAACTGGTAACGCATGATAGCCTCAGCAAATCACATACCAAGCCCAGTAAACGAACACTCATAATATGCAGTACGTACAACTCAGATCACATAATGATTTTGGAATTCGTTTCAATAGTTTTATCCAGCACACGCAAAACGTGCCGCAAATCTATGCCGGCTGGCTGTTTCCACAGTCCATACTACTGATTACACTGGTTGAGAAGGAAAGTACATGGTTAGTAAGAGTAAGGTATTTAGCCTGACATCGTGAAGTCAGTTACAAAACATGTATTGGTGCAATAAACGTCACATGTCTCTGATGTTTCTTTTGAATAGTTTGTGTTCAGATTACAAAGTTCAATGTGTAGAGAGGTCTGCTCCGCCAAGCAAAAGTAATTTCCAGCATGCTAGAACTCCTATCTGTTATTCATTTCCCTTGGTAGTAGAGTCTTGGTTTCCATTCAGTTCTACTGTTTCCAATCAGTTAAAACTGATGTTTCAGTTTTCTGAATTGTTTTATTTTCTAAATTATTTTATTCCTATTTCTTCCTTTTTCTTCCTGAGATGAATATTTTTGTATTGTGTTCTTCCCATAAATCTTATCCTTTAACCTATAAATAATGTTTCACACATCTGTGCACTGTTGGGTCACAAGATGATTCTTTTCCTATAGTCACTTGAACAGAAATCTTTCACTCAAGTTTTGTTACATGTCCTAGGTATTTTAGCTTATCTTTCTCTATTCAAATCTCTTACAGACATTTCGTCTCCATAAGGAATCTTTGACTAGAGACATTCAGAGTTCACACGAGAAAGGGTTTCTCTATTCTTTCGCCTTGTGATTAATAACACATTGAACACTCTCTTTCTTCAGAACACTATTCTTTTTCTGAGAAAAATATTCAATATTTTAGAAGTCGTTTGGCATGACACAGGCCATGTATATCAGAAAATGGTGTTAATCACTCCTTTTCGTCTCTCATAGTCAATATACGGAATAGGTGCGGTTCTATATGTTGACTGAAAAATGAATGCCTTATTTCACTGGAAATAAATGATCTTGTTCTATACAATATGAAGTCTGGTTCAAATATATGGTTCCCTAAGATCCAAAAGAAAGTGATTGCTCTTTGCCATATTGTAACACTGGTGCTGTGACATATCGTACAGCAAAACGCGCTACTACCCAATAGAACCCTATAGTAGGTAGATGTGAGCACCATATTAAGAACTCGGCATATTTCTTATGTCGATTAGTGAGAACGCGTTTGAATTACTTTGATATTCCATTAAATTATGGGGTGGTCTTTCTCTTCATTTGTGTTCCTATGTCTGTTTCGTTACGGTTGACTGAGGTTAGATTTGGTGCAGAATTAACAAAACTATTTCGAAACGTGTTGACTTCCACTTCCACTTACGACTTATGCAATGACCAGTACTACGAGCAGACAGATGGAGTTGCGAAGGGAAGCCCATTGTCACCTGTTATTGCCAATTTGTCTACGGAAGATATCTAGGAAAGTGCAGTGCACTCGGAGATTTTGAAACCTGCGTGTTTTTCGCATATGTTGACAATACTTTTATTGTATGATCTCATGGCAGCGAGAATTTGAACTACTGTTTAGAACGACTGAATTCAATCCACCCGAATATTCGTTTCACGATGTAAGTGGAAAAGAATGACTCTTTCCCTTCCTTGATGTGTTGGTCAGGTGCTGATATTTACAGGAAACCTACTTACACCGATTCTTGATTCTTGGTTCAAGAGATACTGACAGGTTTCAGATAGATTATATAATGGTAAGACAGAGATTTAGGAACCAAGTTTTAAATTGTAAGACATTTCCAGGGGCAGATGTGGACTCTGACCACAATCTATTGGTTATGACCTGTAGATTGAAACTGAAGAAACTTCAAGAAGGTGGGAATTTACGGAAATGGGACCTGGATAAACTAAAAGAACCAGAGGTTGTACAGAGTTTCAGGGAGAGCATAAGGGAGGAATTGACAGGAATGGGGAAAGAAATACAGTGGAACGGGTAGCTTTGAAGGATGAAGTAGTGAAGGCAGCAGAGGATCGAGTAAGTAAAAATACGACGGCTAGTAGAAATCGTTGGGTAACAGAAGAAATATTGAATTTAATTGATGAAAGGAGAAGATATAAAAATGCAATAAATGAAGCAGGCAAAAAGGAATACGAACGTCTCAAAAATGAGATCGACAGGAAGTGCAAAATGGGTAAGCAGGCATGGCTAGAGGACAAATGTAAGGATGTAGAGGCTTATCTCACTAGGGGTAAGATAGATATAGCCTACAGGAAAATTAAAGAGATCTTTGGAGATAAGAGAACCACTTGTATGAATATCAAGAGCTCAGATGGAAACCCAGTTCTAAGCAAAGGAGGGAAAGCAGAAACGTGGAAGGAGTATATAGAGGGTCTATACAAGGGCGATGTACTTGAGGACAATATTATGAAAATGGAAGAGGATGTAGATGAAGATGAAATGGGAGACATGATACTGCGTGAAGAGTTTGACAGAGCACTGAAAGACCTGAGTCGAAACAAGGCCCCCGGAATAGACAACATTCCATTGGAACTACTGACAGCCTTGGGAGAGCCAGTCGTGACAAAACTCTACCATCTGGTGAGCAAGATGTATGAACAGGCGAAATACCCTCAGACTTCAAGAATAATATAATAATTCCAATCCCAAAGAAAGCAGGTGTTGACAGATGTGAAAATTACAGAACTATCAGTTTAATAAGTCACAGCTGCAAAATACTAACGCGAATTCTTTACAGACGAATGGAAAAACTAGTAGAAGCCGACCTCGGGGAAGATCAGATTGGATTCCGTAGAAATGTTGGAACACGTGAGGCAATACTGACCCTACGGCTTATCTTAGAAGCTACATTAAGGAAGGGCAAACCTACGTTTCTAGCATTTGTAGACTTAGAGAAAGCTTTTGACAATGTTGACTGGCATAATCTCTTTCAAATTCTGAAGATGGCAGGGGTAAAATACAGGGAGCGAAAGGCTATTTACAATTTGTACAGAAACCAGATGGCAGTTATAAGAGTCGAGGGACATGAAAGGGATGCAGTGGTTAGGAAGGGAGTGAGACAGGGTTGTAGCCTGTCCCCGATGTTATTCAATATGTTTATTGAGCAAGCAATAAAGGAAACAAAATAAAAATTCGGAGTAGGTATTAAAATCCATGGAGAAGAAATACAAACCTTGAGGTTCGCCGATGACATCGTAATTCTGTCAGAGACAGCAAAGGACTTGGAAGAGCAGTTGAACCGAATGGATAGTGTCTTGAAAGGAGGATATAAGATGAACATCAACAAAAGCAAAACGAGGATAATGGAATGTAGTCGAATTACGTCTGGTGATCCTGAGAGAATTAGTTTAGGAAATGAGACACTTAAAGTAGTAAAGGTGTTTTGCTATTTGGGGAGCAAAATAACTGATGATGGTCGAAGTAGAGAGGATATAAAATGTAGACTGGCAATGGCAAGGAAAGCGTTTCTGAAGAAGAGAAATTTGTTAACATCGAGTATAGATTTAAGTGTCAGGAAGTCATTTCTGAAAGTATTTGTATGGAGTGTAGCCATGTATGGAAGTGAATCATGGACGACAAATAGTTTGGACAAGAAGAAAATAGAAGCTTTCGAAATGTGGTGTTACAGAAGAATGCTGAAGGTTAGATGGGTAGATCACATAACTAATGAGGAAGTATTGAATCGGATTGGGGAGAAGAGACGTTTGTGGCACATTTTGACCAGAAGAAGGGATCGGTTGGTAGGACATGTTCTGAGGCATCAATGGATCACTAATTTCGTATTGGAGATCAGCGTGGAGGGTAAAAATCGCAGAGGGAGACCAAGAGATGACTACACTAAGCAGATTCAGATGGATGTAGGTTGCAGTAGGTACTGGGAGATGAAGAAGCTTGCACAGGATAGAGTAGTATGGAGAGCTGCATCAAACCAGTCTCCGGACTGAAGACCACAACAACACTTACACTGATTTGGATCTGCCGGTGGACAGTTCTCACCATCCTGCTCAACGTGAAGGGGTCCACTGTACCTCGGTTCACAGGGCACATGTCATCTCGGACCCTGAGAGTCTCTCAGTTGAGTCAACCCACCTTGAAGTCATCTTTCGTCAGAATAATGTAAATGTCGTGTGACTAGGGCCTCCCATCGGGTAGACCGTTCGCCGGGTGCAAGTCTTTCGATTGACGCCACTTCGACGACTTGCTCGTCGATGGAGATGAAATGAATATGATTAGGACAACACAACATCTAGTCCCTGAGCGGAGAAAATCTCCGACCCAGCCGGGAATCGAACCTGGGCCCTTAGGATTGGCAGTCAGTCGCGCTGACCACGCAGCTACCGGGGGCGGACTTTGGTCAGTTTGATTATAATGAAAGACAGATTAGACGTGCGGGCAACTCACCCGGCGAGTAATGATAATACCGAGGTAGAAACAAAGTCTACCTTCCTTTTTTGTCTCACGCAGCGAGCATTGAGAAAAGGAGTGGCAGTGTTTTGCGGAAATTTGATGTGATGCGTGTTTTTCGATCACCATCTAAGATCAGGGTCCTTTTAAGTTCCAGAAAGCATGATCTTGGTTTGCGTGAAGTGGACCTCTACAGCATTCCTTGCGGTTCAGCCTTGTCATATATTGGTTAGATTATGAGGACTGTCGAGAACCGGTGTATCGACCATAAGCGGCACACTCGCTTGCAGCAGCCGAGAAACTCCGCCATTACAAAATACTGTCTTCGGACTGGTCATCGTATGGAATATAACAACACGGATATAGTGGCATGCACTTCCAGCTATTGGGGTAGTGTTAATAATGAAGTTAGCAAGTAACCTGATAAATAGAGATGGTGCTTTATTTAAAATTCTGAACAGAATCCTGTTCTTTCAATTGTCAAAAGACGGTGGGACAGAGTTTATTCTACCTCGCCCATTGATTCTTAATTGCACTATCGATAACTTCTGACATTGGTCATCTTTGTTTGTGATGGCGCTAGTGTTTACGGTCCCTCTCTCTCTCTCTCTCTCTCTCTCTCTCTCTCTCAGCGTGTGTGTGTGTGTGTGTGTGTGCGTGTTATCTTTCGGAGTTCCTGTCAAAACTGAGGTTTCAAATTCACTTACGCAGCCCTTCGTTGCTGTAGTTTTGCCGTGAAAATGGCAATGTGTGCTTCTGTCTAAATTTCCGCGGTTGTCGACGACGTCACACGGATGCATTCGCTCATTCTACTTAAGATCACTCCGGATGGTTACTCCTACATATTTTGGCTAGATACTGTTTCCAGCAATTAGTCCTCAATAGAGTAGTTGTGCGACAGTGGATTTCTTTTCCTATGAGAGCGAAATACCTTACATTAATTTACGTTCTGGGTCAATTGCCAATGCCTGCACCGCTCTTCAATCTTCAGTTGGTCCTATTCCAGAAAATTAAAGGTTAATTTATAAATCTCTAGTTGAAGAAGTTGAAAAAATGAGCCAACCAGTTGCAAACTAAAGGTTTATTTAGTCTTTGACCTAGTTTTCTATATTATAAAGATATCTTCTTCAGAAAGAGTGGGTCTTGTTACATCACATGGAGGTAAATTACATTAACTGAAACCTAGTGGCTCTTGTCATATAAAAAAATTGATATAAAAACCAGAGACATGGTTTAAGACAGCAGCAAGAGTACGTTCAGCGTGCGTCAGAATAAATGCATAAATGTTTTAGCCCGCTGGTAAAGGCTCTTGTCTACACAAAATTATAACAGGAGTCCAAAGAATAAAATACTTGCGTAACATAGGTATTCACCATGCCAGAGACAAAGGCCAACTGTTAATTTCTTCAAATTTGTACAGCTTCTGAATCGCAGCCATTTTAAGATTTTGAAATCCCTACTTAGAGTACCAGGTCTTGTCGACTCTTGTCTCTATTTCTTTTCCTGTTCATTCAGTCATCTTCAACTTCCTTAGAAAAAAACATGTTGTTGTAGTCAACGAAGCGCTAGTATCTTAGGAGGCAGAAATCAACAGTTGCTAGATGTACTCTTTAAAACAATTTACTGGCCAACAGAAATATATTTTCCTCAAAGCAGAGCGGTACAAGGTTTCAAGTAAAAAAATTAAAGATTAAACCTGAGCTTTCGCCCTTAAGAAAAGATATTAAACGTGAAATACCAGAAGCGAAAGTCTTATATTTAAAAAAAAAATTAGAATTAATCGAAACATTTAATATTAATAATTTAGAGTGCAAGTAATGAAGAGGCACACCATAACCCCAAAATTACGATAGAGCAATGGAGCAGCAGCACATGAGGTGAGGGCACGAACCCTCAGACGACACAAGAGAGCCCGGACCGAGGCCCCAGGCCCCCGGGGAAAAGCCGACGCAGAATAGGTAGTGCGCTACAGCAAACGCAGAAAAGCTCTCGTAAGCAGTGAACAGGTTAAATAAAACCGAAGACCTTGCAGTAGCTCTAAAGGAAATCCCATAACTAATATTAAGATTAAAGCGCTACTGAATGTTAACTCACCCTGCGATGCTAGTTAAAGTTAACAAGTTCGAGCGAGGTACCCACTTCAATTGAAGTTGCTAACGGCTAAGGGTAAAAAATTATTAATATCTTAAGTGTAGAAGAAATATCAGCGCAATCTTAATAAATGCAAAAGTAGTCGTCAAACTAGTATTCACAACCCGAGCTATACAAATCGCCTTTTACTAGCTTAACAAGCAAATTAGAGGTTCTCAAGGATTTGAGTTGTCCTCGTTGATATGCTTTTAGCACGATTTTAGATGTAATTTATCAGGAGCATCTTTTCAGCATTGTACAAAATATCGCACTTTTTTTTTCCCTAAAGATTGCTGTAGTGTCTAAGGGAGGTGGGCAGGGAGGGGGGGGGGGGGAGGCGCGAGGGAATCTTACTGGCGGTAAAGACCAAGCCAGTGCCTAATAATAAATAAATAAAGCGAATCTCTTTTCTTAAGACCAAAATAGTGACAAAATGTGACATAGAATTAATCAACGTAACAGGTCTGCTCTTTATATAAAATTGGATGCACAAAAATTTTTAAAGGTATTTACTCTACATTTAAGCCAATTTCCTCACGGGAGAGAGGTGACCACGTGCAGCAAACCATTTCAAAATCACGTTAAATGGAAAATGGGGGGAGTGCATCACAAATAAAAAAATTGAAAAGTCAAGCGTAAGGCCAGCGCCAAGTTGCTTCAAACACAACAAACAGCAGGCTATGGACACATTTCTCTGGAAAACATACACCATAAACGTAAGGAAGCGGAACTGGTCTCTTTCCTCAACCAAGAAACCAGAAGAAGGCGTTGGCTCGGTGTCTGGCAAAATCCTGTGGTGAAGGTGTACCGATCGTCTTGTGCAGAACGGGACACTACCGCTGGGCTTCGGCGAATCACGCCAAATTCTCCGAGAGGAACGCGGATGCTGTGCGAATAAGTCCGGCCACGGCAGGATTCATTTGGCCCGGAACAGCACGTCAACAACTACACCGCCCTGCACGGAGAACGCCGACCACCGACTCTCAAACCAGAAGAAAACGGTACGCCAACAATGCTGACCAGTTACTCTCTAGGTAGCCCCCACGTTTCACCTGACACGGCAGCCACCCCAGTCCCAACTACTACCCTGTCTTTCCGCCCAACTCACTTCTTTTATCTTCCGCTAAAGAGAAAACCAAAGACCCTATAACTGGCAAAGAACTTGAACTCGCCGGGCGCCAGATATCGAATTTGGCACACGGCTGACCTATCAGTTTGTTATTACACGTTTCACCTGACACGGCAGCCACCCCAGTCCCAACTACTACCCTGTCTTTCCGCCCAACTCACTTCTTTTATCTTTCGCTAAAGAGAAAACCAAAGACCCTCTAACTGGCAAAGAACTTGAACTCGCCGGGCGCCAGATATCGAATTTGGCGCACGGCTGACCTATCAGTTGGTAATTACTTCGTTGTGAAATTGTACTGCTTTATTTTCTGCGTGTTGGTCATACGCTATCTTAGTCTTGCTATAACTAATTTGTATCCGTATGCAAAGGCTAGAGTAATCGACGTGAAGCAAATATTGTATGTTCACAATCATGTGTAAAGTACCTGGGCCGGCCGCGGTGGCCGTGCCGTTCTAGGCGATACGGTCCGGAACCGTGAGACTGCTACGGTCGCAGGTCCGAATCTTGCCTCGGGCATGGATGTGTGTGATGTCCTTAGGTTAGTTAGGTTTAAGTAGTTCTACGTTGTAGGGGACTGATGACCTCAGATGTTAAGTCACATAGTGCTCAGAGCCATTTGAACCATTTGAAAAGTACCCGGACACCTATTTCTCAACATTAATGTGTGATGTGTCCAACTTTCGCCTTTATCATAGCTTGAACTCTGCTGATGACTCTTCCAGTGAGATCGCTTTTTGAGAAGGAATGGCAACTCATTCTTCCTCAAGAGCCGAAGCCAGAGAAGGTAGTGGTGTTGATCGCTGGGATCTGCAGCGAAACTGACGTGACTCATCCCAAAGATATTTCATTGAGTTCAGGTCGGTAGTCTGTACAATCCAGTCGATTTCAGGAACGTCATTGTCCACAATCCATTGCTTCATTCATGCTCCTTTATTACAGGGTACACTGTGATCATCTCTATTTCTCTAATGTACGAAGTTCTCACAATGCTGTAAAATGTGTTCAAATCCTGCAGTGTTCAGTGTTTTCTTAGCAGGACCACAGAGAAATATCGGAAACACCAGCTCTGCACTTCAATGTTGGCACTATATACGTCCTCCAGACATTCATCAAACCCAGATAGTTCCATCTGATTGCCACAGGGAGTAGCGTGATTCATCAGTCCAAATCAGTCTTTTCAGTCACCCACTGTCCGATGACATCGCTCTTTACACCACCTTAATCGACGCTTATCAGTGATTACAGAAATAGGCCCTATGTGGTTTATGAGGAGCTGCTCGATCATTGTACCCCAACTTTACGCTGTGACACAAGAAAGAAAATTATGAAACACTTAAAGCTTAATTCCAGGTTGTAGAGGCCAGGCTGGACGATGTGCTAATCAAAATCCCTAGGTAGTATTGTTGACATTACATCAAAACATTCTGGCCAGACGGGGCACCAATTCTGGTCACAGCCAAGGCGTGTACACCCGCAAACGCCACAGCACACTGTGACCAAGGACATATTGCAGCTCAAAGCTCCTGTGTGCTACCGAGAAACGTTCACGTTACAAATTTATCCTAGCGTAGTATCTTCTGTACAGGTCAGAGTGAGCTTGGAAAGCTGACAGGATAAGTATATGAAAGTCTCTTCGGGTTTGCTGCTGGATCCTAAAATCAACTTGATATGATATTTCGGCGATCTAACTGTTCGCCATCTTCAGGAGAATGCTGCTTCTGTTGATGAGTCCCGCTGAGAACTTACGCCAGGCTGCAAATCGACGTTCTATATGGGCCTGCTTACCGTGCACGGCGCGTGCACCGCCCATCACGGGTGATGCCCTCCAATACTGGGCAAATGGAGCCGCCTTTAGTAGAACACCGGCTCCTAGCAAGACGTGGTATCCCGTAGTATCCTGCATCAAAACAGTACGTTCTTCGGTGCGGCCAGTCCGATTGTCCGAAAATCGTCCATGAGTGTGATATACCGTTGCCGCCGGTGTTCTACTACTAAGGGCGGCGCCACCTGCCCAGTCTTGGAGAGCAGCAACCGTGATGGGCGGCGCACGGTGGCCTATATAGGACGTCGACTTGCAGCCTGACGTCAGTTCTCAGCGGGACTCATTAGCAGAAGCAGCATTCTCCTGAAGATGGCGAACAGTTGGATCGCAGTAACATCGAATCGAGTTGATTTTAGGATCCGGCAGCAAACCCGGAGAGATTTTCTAGACTTATGACGACGGGAAAGCCTACGAAATCACAGGACCTGTAAGCCCGCTCGTCCCCCTCCTGTACGACTACGTCAGAAGCGAACACTACTGGCCATTAAAATTGCTACACCAAGAAGAAATGCAGATGATAAACGGGTATTCATTATACTAGAACTGACATATGATTATATTTTCACGCAATTTGGATGCATAGATCCTGAGAAATCAGTACCCATAACAACTACCCAGAAAAACCACCTCTGCCCGTAATAACGGCCTTGATACGCTTGGGCATTGAGTCAAACAGAGCTTGGATGTCGTGTACAGGTACAGCTGCCGATGCAGCTTCAACACGATACCACAGTTCATCAAGAGTAGTGACTGGCGTATTGTGACGAGCCCGTTGCTCGGCCACCATTGACCAGACCTTTTCAATTGGTGAGAGATCTGGAGAATGTGCTGGCCAGGGCAGCAGCCGAACATTTTCTGTATCCAGAAAGGCCCGTATAGAACATGCAACATGCGGTCGAATGAAGGGTAGAGCTACGGGTCATAACACATCTGAAATATAACGTTCACTGTTCAAAGTGCCGTCAATGCGAACAAGAGGTGACCGAGACGTGTAACCAATGGCATCCCATATAGTCACGCCGGCTGATACGCCAGTATGGCGATGATGAATGCACGCTTCCAATGTGAGTTCACCGCGATGTCGCTAAACACGAATGCGACCATCATGATGCTCTAAACAGAACATGGATTCATCCGAAAAAATGACGTTTTGCCATTCGTGCACCCAGGTCCGTCGTTGAGTACACCATCGCAGGCGCTCCTGTCTGTGATGCAGCGTGAAGGGTAACAGCAGCCATGGTCTCCGAGCTCATAGACCATGCTGCTGCAAACGTCGTAGAAATGTTAGTGCAGATGGTTGTTGTCTTGCAAACATCCCCATCTGTTGACTCAGGGATCGAGACGTGGCTGCACCATCCGTTACAGCCATGCGGATAAGACGCCTGTAATCTCAACTACTAGTGATACGAGGCCACTGGGATCCAGCACGGCGTTCCGTATTACCCTCCTGAACCCACCGATTCCATATTCTGCTAACAGTCATTGGATCTTGACCAATGTGAGCAGCAATGTCGCGATACGATAAACCCCAATCGCCATAGGCTACAATCCGACCATTATCAAAATCGGAAACGTGATGGTACGCATTTCTCCTCCTTACACGAGGCATCACAACAACGTTTCACCAGGCAACGCCGGTCAACTGCTGTTTGTGTGTGAGAACTCGTTTGGAAATTTTCCTCATGTCAGCACGTTGTAGGTGTCGCCACCGGCGCCAGCCTTGTGTGAATGCTCTGAGAAGCTAATCATTTGCATATCGCAGCATCTTGTTCCTGTCGGTTAAATTTCGCGTCTGTAGCACGTCATCTTCGTGGTGTAGCAATTTTAAAGGCCAGTAGTGTAGCTATAATGGAATACATAATAGAGCTTAGGTACTCAAACCATTCAGTGGTGCCGCCATTCCGTGTCTTGAACCAGAGGGGAGGCTAGCCACTTATAGTTTTCAGAGAAACCACGGTTGCTATCGGGTGGTGAAGATCGGCTGGTACCTGTCGGCTGACCAAATCAAATTCCGGCACGAGGTGAGCCATACCTGTGGCGTGGTTGATGCAGAACCTGGGAGGAAAGTTCACCGCTGCTGTGAGCTTGTGTGCTGCCAGCCTAACCCTCTGAGGGACTTCAGCCGAAAGTCTGTAAGCTGCCTATGATCTGTCTGTGGAAGGTGCACCCTCGTGGCCTCCTAGCCACCTAGACGTCATCGGCCATTGTCCTAGTCTACGCCTGAAAGGTGGCTGGGGCATTGCTGCTCGGCAACTGGACATCTACTGCTGGCTATCGCACCCAAGCGCACGAAATGGCAACATCGAGTACGCGCAAGGGTGGCTAGCCTGTAGGTGCGTTGCACGATGCTTCTGCAGCTTCCGTCTGCCACCCAGCTCAATGGATATCACCCGCGTGATGGGGAGTCAGCGCATAACTCAGTCTTCTGCATTTGTACGCACACATTGCGGCTTCGAGTTGGGCTGGAGTGTCGTATGCGTCTGTCAGTATTAGCCCTGCTTAACCGCACGCTCCAGTGTAAAATGTCCTATCCCTTATCCTTTCTCTCACCCATCTTTATGCGTAGCGGCCATGGAGTAGGCTGGGTCGATGAATTTTTAATTCCCTATGCACAGACACAGTGCAGGCTGGAGTGCTGGTAGCACTTGAAAACTGAGGTGTGATTGGTTCCACTGATTTCCTACGAGGTATTACAACCACCCTTTGCAATGTCTGACTTTTCCTGTCTGTCAGTACTTGTGGTCTACCTGGTCTTGGTTTAGCTGTGATTGTACCTTCGCAGCCGTATCACCAGTAGTCTATGTGGGCAGTTTTAGAAGGCTTGTAATGTTCCCAATGGATGTGTTACTCAGGTCATATCCAATGACCAGTTCATGATTGAAGCCTCTGAGCTCTTCTGGCCCACCTATTCTGCTATTACTGCTTCTCTACAGGCATAACAATACTTCCCGTTCTTTTTATACCGGTGGATCTGCCTGTAGTGGCTTCTAGTGGTCCATTCCCCACAACACAGTGTTGCAGTGTTTATAGAAATAAGACATAAATGTTAGATGGCAATTAACTGAAACCCTCAACTGCCGACAGGTGTTGTTGATATACCTCAAAGGGGACATCTGAAAATGTATGCCCCGACCCGGATACGAACCCGGGATTTCCTGCTTACATGGCAGACGCTCTACCCATCTGAGCCACCGACGACACAGATGAATAGGACGACTGCAGAGATTTATCCCTTGCACGCTTCCCGTGAGACCCACATTCCCAGCTGTCCACAATCTACATATGTAATGTTCATAATAGATACTTGCGCATCCATTTCCGCAAGAGTTTGGGCAACCTATGCGCATTCGCACAGACGAAGGTCAATGGCTGGTTAGCCTTTTAACTATATATGAGTATAGTAACTGTTCTCGAAAGAACAGATACCATTGATGTGCAGCTTCTTTAGAATAAATGATAATTAATTGAAACTCTGAGATTCCGACAGGTGTTGTTGATATACCTCGATGGGGACAGCTGAAAATGTGTGCCACGACCGGGAGTCGGGATCTCCTACTCACATGGCAGACGCTCTCTTACGGGAATCGTCAACTTACTGTGGGCGACTAATGGGTGGATGGGCAAATATCTATTAGCAACATTACATATGTAGATTGTGGACAATTTTGAATGTGGGTCTCACGGGAAGCGTGTAAGGGATAAGACCCTGCAGTCGCGCAAGTCATTTGTGTCCTCGGTGGCTCAGGTGGAGAGAGCGTCTGTCATGTAAGCAGGAGATCCCAGGTTCGTATCCGGGTCGGTGCATACATTTTCAACTGTCCCCTTAGAGGTATATCAACAACACCTGTCGCGGCGCACATTTTCAGCTGTCACCATCGAGGTGTATCAACAACACCGGCCGGCAGCTGAGGGTTTCAATTAATTATCCTTTATTCTAGAGACGCCCCACGGTAATCAAGGGTATCTGTTCTTTCGAGAACAGTTGCTATCTTCATACACTCCTGGAAATTGAAATAAGAACACCGTGAATTCATTGTCCCAGGAAGGGGAAACTTTATTGACACATTCCTGGGGTCAGATATATCTGATGATCACACTGTCAGAACCACAGGCACATAGACACAGGCAACAGAGCATGCACAATGTCGGCACTAGTACAGTGTATATCCACCTTTCGCAGCAATGCAGGCTGCTATTCTCCCATGGAGACGATCATAGAGATGCTGGATGTAGTCCTGTGGAACGGCTTGCCATGCCATTTCCACCTGGCGCCTCAGTTGGACCAGCGTTCGTGCTGGACGTGCAGACCGCGTGAGACGACGCTTCATCCAGTCCCCAACGTGCTCAATGGGGGACAGATCCGGAGATCTTGCTGGCCAGCGTAGTTGACTTACACCTTCTAGAGCACGTTGGGTGGCACGGGATACATGCGGACGTGCATTGTCCTGTTAGAACAGCAAGTTCTCTTGCCGGTCTAGGAATGGTAGAACGATGGGTTCGATGACGGTTTGGATGTACCGTGCACTATTCAGTGTCCCCTCGACGATCACCAGAAGTGTACGGCCGGTGTAGGAGATCGCTCCCCACACCATGATGCCGGGTGTTGGCCCTGTGTGCCTAGGTCGTATGCCCTCCTGATTGTGGCGCTCACCTGCACGGCGCCAAACACGCATACGACCATCATTGGCACCAAGGCAGAAGCGACTCTCATCGCCGAAGACGACACGTCTCCATTCGTCCCTCCATTCACACCTGTCGCGACACCACTGGAGGCGGGCTGCACGATATTGGGGCGTGAGCGGAAGACGGCCTAACGGCGTGCGGGACCGTAGTCCAGCTTCATGGAGACGGTTGCGAATGGTTCTCGCCGATACCCCAGGAGCAACAGTGTCCCTAATTTGCTGGGAAGTGGCGGTGCGGTCCCCTACGGCACTGCGTAGGATCCTACGGTCTTGGAGTGCATCCGTGCGTCGCTGCGGTCCGGTCCCATGTCAACGGGCACGTGCACCTTCCGCCGACCACTGGCGACAACATCGATGTACTGTGGAGAACTCACGCCCCACGTGTTGAGCAGTTCGGCGGTACGTCCACCCGGCCTCCCGCAAGCCCACTATACGCCCTCGCTCAAAGTCCATCAACTGCACATACGGTTCACGTCCACGCTGTCGCGGCATGCTACCAGTGTTAAAGACTGCGATGGAGATCCGTATGCCACGGCAAACTGGCTGACACTGACGGCGGCGGTGCACAAAAGCTGCGCAGCTAGCGCCATTCGACGGCCAACACCGCGGTTCCTGGTGTGTCCGCTGTGCCGTGCGTGTGATCATTGCTTGTACAGCCCTCTCGTAGTGTCTGGAGCAAGTATGGTGGGTCTGACACACCGGTGTCAATGTGTTCTTTTTTCCATTTCCAGGAGTGTATATACATAGATGTTACTTGGTAAACTGTTGATTATAGTTAACACAACATTCCATGAATGTTCTGACAACTGTTTAAGGTGTGGAGTATAGTTTAAAAGGCAAAGAAGCAGTCAAGATGCAAAGTTACATTCATAGGCACCTAAATTACGTTTGAAATGCTTTGCATCTTTGGTTCCGTCTACAACTGAAATGACTGTCGTAGAATGGCAGTATGCAGACAACCAACATTTTCACTTAACTAAATCACTCACACTTCTTGAGTAAATCAGCGTAGGCGGGTCTGTGGGAGGTATAGGGGTCACCCCGAGGTCTTTAAAAGTAAAGCTAGATTACAGGTGATCAAACATAACTAATGTGCGTAGGTCGCTGCAGGTTATTTCTATTTCCGCGGTGCGATTCTGCGGCTTCGATAGCGCCGGTCTGCCCGGAATCGTCGCAAAAGGTTTTTCCAGCAGCAGGGAGGCCACCTCGCGATATTAGGGGAGCAGTGCGCCATTAGCAAGGCTCATATGAGGCACGAAGCCCCCGCTCTCGGGCCGCTATTGTCTGCAGCGGTCCGGCCGCAACGCCGCGCTTGTGCGGCTTCCGGCTGACTCAGCCAACGGCGTGGGTGGCAGCCGGGAGAGTTAAAATCGTCTGGTCGACGTCTCTGCCGGCCGCAGCACCCCACACCCGCAACACAGCGCTCTCAAAGATCGGCTCACCACGATATTCTTCGGTTACGCTTATACAGACATTTCCCATTAGTGGTACAGCATTTCAAGTGAATTGGTATAAGCGAAGCAACTCATAATAGACATTTTTTTAGCTCAATACCTCTCAGCAAGCTACCGTGATGTTTAAAATATTCGACTGTCATTTCAATTAACGTGGTTTCAAATCCGCTGTCCCTATTTCAGAATTTAAGTGTCCAGTGCCTTTCTTCAATCGCTTTGGATATGACGCCCATTCACCATTTCCTTTGTAACACGCCTGAGAGTAAAAATGGGTGGGGGTACCTTAAACTGTTTGTCGTTTCTGAACCGTGCGCCGTATCCACTCTACTTACCTGGTAATACCGCGGCTGTCGTACTGTTCTGTTCCACACTGGTGCTGGTTTGCCTGAAATTATCTATCGAATTATGCAAGCGGGTTTAGAGGAACCACTCAACGTTAAAACACAGCACTGTTCGACGCCTGGTATGAACAACTATGTTCTGAGACGATTAAAGGAAAAAACGCAGGTTGCACTGTTTACATTTTAATACAGATGTTGTAAAGTTGATGCATTAAGTTGTTCTGAAAGCGGTGCTGATATTCAAGACAATAAAAGGGGGTTAAAAATTGTGAGCTATCTGGGGAAGTTATCCTTGCATTACTGAGCAACTGTTTTACCAGGTATCTAGTCTAGTTTACCAAATTGCCAACCAGGCTAACATTGATTATAATCTTTTACTAGTCATCTTACGACAATCGGTGATACATATATAAAAAGAGAATTTCAATAAAAAGAAATAAATCAGTTTATATTTGGACATTTATTTTAACATTGATCATTGTTCCGTTAAAATTTCAGCATATTAAACTTGATTCATAACTAAACTGGTGCCTTATTTAGGACTGTGAAAACGTGAGTTTGTAATCTTACGGAACACATCAAATATGGAGTCAAGATTGGGAGACTGCATACAACACTGCATTCACAAAATAACACACGAAGAACGTTGAAACATATGCAAGAGGAAATTAACCACAACCAGCCGATTCAATTTTCACCCAAATAAGTTACGTTCGTAGCGCGAACATATCCGTCATGAAATTACCACACACTGGTATACTAAATTCATACTAGCTCTCTGTGAAATCTTCCCGAAAAGAATAGCTGAGGGCTACTTTGATGATTACACGACATGCTTCACGTGGTCAACTTGGTTTACACGAAGAGTGTAATTCCACAATAATCTTGTTAATTAAAATAAATTACATGGAAACGCAATTTACAAAAGAAAAACCTCTAACTGGTTTCTATCGTCTTACTATTAACCTGATGGGTCAAACAATTGAATAAGCACGTGGTACTGGTCTCACAAATTACACCCCACGTGGGCTGAACATAGCAAAAAGTTGCTATATTGAAAAACATTGTCAAGACGAGATGTTATAATCTCACGCACATTCGCATGTGAGATTGATGATCTTGCTTAGAGTTACGGATCATCAACACGTGGTTCCACTTTACTCACAAAGTAGTAACAAAGCAACTACTGGAAGATATTATGAACTTCACACTCGAATTACACTGCGTTGCAATTTAAGATAACATAAGATATTTTAGATTCAAACCTCAAATAAAGGTGATTAAATTTTCAGTTAGGCTGCACTCAAGAAATCCATTGTCCTACGGACTTAGCAGAGACGCACTTAGCCGGAGATCTTACTACTTCATACGCTCGCCGCAGACAGACTGCCGTGGGCCCCTACTGAGGGTACCTCACAGATACAAATGGAAGTGACCAGAGAGGCAGCTTCCTATACCAACATTACAAGGGACGGACAGGACCATACCAAGAATAGAAACCTCTTTGTTTTTAGAAAGCGTAGCTACCTGTTCCGACGTTGGTCTTACTGTTCTCTAGCAGACCGGCTTGTCTGCTACCATCGAGCATGCAACTAGAAATACATTTGCTCATTCATCCTTTCACACAGAAGGGAAGGGGGATCACAGTATGTTATCATATACAGTATATAAAAGAAAGCAGATGTAGGTTCCGTATGACACTGTGTGACATGAAATACATATAAACTGTGATTTAAAGTGTAGTAGTATGACAGATCGTTCTTGATTATGTGTAAAAGTAACACGTTCCACTGCTCAGTCTCCTCCCAGATAGTCAGAAACACCACAGTGAATTTGGAAGTGGTATGTATGCCGTAAATGACAACAGATTTAAGAAATTAGCACGAAAGGAATGCAACAGAGACCTTTCAAAGTGTTATCCCCATTAATGGGTGATTAACAGTCCGCAATATCATTCGGACGAGCGTACGCGTAACCGACACGACGCGGGTGATTGTTGATAATGCGGAAGCCGAATAATCGCACCAAAGTTCTTACGCTGGTCACGCATACACAGATACTTGGCACCAGTCCTCCTTGACACTAGTAATGTTATTTTCACACTGTTCGTAAAGTTAGTTTTTCAGTTCTCAGTTCTCACTTGTACGAGCGTGCGCGTAACCGTCGCGGCGCGGCTGATTGTTGATAACTCGGAAACGCGATGACCGAAGGCGACTTTCTCACGCTCGCTACAAATCACTGGCACTTGATTACACTAATTTCTACTGATTCACATCAGTTCATTTTGGGAGACCGAACACGGCGTAGATGACTGATACTGTACGGTACGACACGCAACGAGAGGATACACATATACTTTATCAGCAGCACTGCTCATTTTTAAATTACTTCTTGATGCATTTTCCTCTTAACCATTTGCATATTTTATCACTCCACTGTAATAGCACTTGTAGCAACACTTCAACTTCCATACTAACAATGCCTCTCACATGCAGATCTACACACTACACAATATAACAGTTCCGTGTCCCGCGCTCGACTCTCTAGACGCGGCTGCCCGCAAAGACTTCACAACTAAAGCAGCGATATGACAGTACAGTTACACCCTGTGCAAACAAGTTAATTCTCCGTATGATGAACTCTACCTGACTGGGCTCTCAAACGTCCCTTCATTCTACTTCATTCCGCCTGTTATGTCTGTTGTGATGTTTTAGTCAGGCCATCGCTGGGAGAATAGCTATATGACGATGATCTTATTGTGCTGTCCACTTCGAGAAGATAATTTACGTCGTGTTCATTTAAGTGGAATGTTGTCTGAGCCTCAGAAGTTGTCAGTTATTATAAGACAATTTTATTTTCTGTCTTATTCGAAAAAAAAACATTCATAACTGTTACCAGGGTTGACGTCAATGTCATCTTGATATAGCCTTGATGTTGGGACTTTGGACTGTGAACGTTGTCTTCAGAAATCTTCCACAGCTGCTGGTTACCTTCCGTAAAGTTTCATGTTCAGCTGTGAAGAGCTATGGTATGACTCACGGTCTGAAGATGACATTTACACTGCAATCCTTAACAGCTGCAAAAGTTATCTACGACTCAGACCGATAATAAAACTAACTTTCTTTACAATATATGTTAATGTTTGTACTCATATCGGGTCTCCAGCCGGAACATCTCGTCATCTGGACACAATATTGTGCCGCTCCACCTGGCCGCCATTTTAGGTGCGTATCCCGTCGCACTATCTCGC
The DNA here is from genome assembly GCF_023897955.1 of Schistocerca gregaria. Classification (NCBI taxonomy): domain Eukaryota; kingdom Metazoa; phylum Arthropoda; class Insecta; order Orthoptera; family Acrididae; genus Schistocerca; species Schistocerca gregaria. Next base: position 685,931,105 of record NC_064923.1, read on the forward strand.
CGGAACTGAAATCAAACACGCTGCGGTGGCTCCTTTATACGCCGACCGTGGTCAGATGCGTGAGCGAACATAACTGCCCTCTAGCGACAGGCACAACAGCGCACCGGTGGTGAAAGCTCGTGGAAACGATAAATCGATATCGAACACTATTGAGTTTCTGAAGGTCGAGACAAAGAATGGTTCAATGGCTCCAAGCACTACGAGACTTAACATCTGAGGTCATCATTCCCCTAGACTTAGAACTACTTACACCTAACTAATATAAGGACATCACACACATCCACGCTGCGACCGTAGCAGCAGCGCGGTTCCGGACTGAAGCGTCTAGAACCGCTCGCTCGGTCACAGAGGCCGGCTCGAGGCAAAGACCGTTGTTTCTTAATGTCAAACAGAACATGGTTTCAACTCTTACTGATAGGATACCACTTGTTTCGATTTATAATATTGTCAGATAGCGGGATTTCAAAAGCTTCTTTCACTCCACAATCCCAATACCGCGACGGAGGGGCAACCACTTGTGCCTCATCGTACAACATTTTATGTTCTTCAGTAAATGTTCCGCCGCTACAGATTTTTCTGCCTGAAATAAACGCTTGCGGACCATACGAATCGTTTGACTCATATAGACTTTTCCGCAATGGCAGGGAATCTTGTAGACTCCGGGCTTCCTCAAACCCAAATCATCTTTCTGGTCTTAGCTGGAGGACGGAATATACTTTTAATATTAAATTTCTTTAAAATTCTACCTATTTTTGAAGATATGCTCCCCGCAAAAGTTAGGAATGCCACCGATTTGATTGTATCTTCTGTTGGTTCCCACGTAGGTCCAGTATGTAGAGCACGACGGATTTGCTTTTCAATATAACCATTCTGCTTGAACACGGCTTTTAGATGGTCCAGTTCTTGTGTCAAAAATGGCTCTGAGCACTGTGGGACTTAACATCTATGGTCATCAGTCCCCTAGAACTTTGAACTACTTAAACCCAACTAACCTGAGGACATCACACAACATCCAGCCAACACGAGGCAGAGAAAATCCCTGATCCCGCCGGGAATCGAACCCGGGAACTCTGGCGTTGGAAGCGAGAACGCTACCGCATGACCACGAGATACGGGCAGTTCTTGTGTCAAATTATCTCCATCTTATATGGCGTAAGTTTTACCAGTATACGTAGAACACCGTTGTTTTGGTACGATGGATGTCAACTTGAAACATAAAGATATCGGCCAGTATGCGTGTGCTTCCGATGAACATGATGTCCTAATGCCCCATCATCCGTCCTGTAGACCAAGACATCTAAAAACGGAAGTTTTCTATCCTTTTAAACTTCCATCGTGGACTTAATATCGGGATTCAGACAATTAAAATGATCCAGGAAACGATACAGAGCATCACTCCGATGTGGTCACACCATACGCCGCCGCGGCGTGTTTGATTTCAGTTCCGGTGAGATAGTGCGACCGCCTACTCACCTGAAGATGGCGGCGAGATGGACCGCCGAAATATTGTGTCCATCTGATTAGATGTTTCGGCTGGAGACCCGATATGAATACCACAAATTATTACACCGGCAAAGTTTACGGAGCCTTATTTTTGATATTACTTATTAACTACACTTTTCACTTGAATGTAGTATTTGCAATCAGTACAAAATAATGAAAAAATAATTAAACCAGATATATTGGTTGCAGTTATCCTTTACATACCACGTTCCAAAAAAACAAAAAAATAAATAAATAAACACACTAAGATTGAAGAGATAACAGTAGCATTTCCATTTCATCCATAATTATCTAAGGATCGCTCTCCTGGACATTAACTGCTGCTTTGAGAAAAACGGAAGAGAGGCTTCTATGGGAACGCTGTAGTGCACTTCATTAGCATTATTTATTTATTTAGCATATACAATGTAAGTACCATACATGAACGTAGTTTTACAAGGAAAGCGTTGAGCAAAAACCCTAAACCTACAGCTGAATGACTAATTTTTCCGTCTGTTCAACGGCTGCCTCTGTTACTTCAAAGAAATCTCCTGAATTTCACGGATCAGCTCAACTGCTACAGTTTTTTACAACGTATTTGTTGGTCTGACGTGCAGTGGCACAGACACTTAGATAAAACGAACTCTTTCCAGATTGGTGGAGGTTTTCTACACAGAGACCATGGCTTGTACGAATCCAATTAATTGTCTTCCAAACATTCTATCTAATTCGACGCCGGCTGTTCTCATACCAGACAATGAGAATCTGGTATTACTAATGGGAAATACTATGCCACGTTTTTGACCACTTCCCGCTTACGCTGAAATTCGTTCTTTGCTGCGATTCTGCCAAAATGATGGGTGATGGCTCACTCCAAGTGCAGGAACAGAGTGGATTAGGAGTTGGATGACTTTAATTAATTTTTCATATTCCTTGAGAAGAGCACTCTTTCTGTGCAGATGTGGTGGTGCAACGTGGCTTAGAGATAGCGACAACAGAACAGCAGTAGACGTGATGCATCCTGTTATTGTCCAGATTGATGCATTTAGCTAAGCAAGGATTTTTCTAACATGTGAACTATTACGCCGTACTGGAACACGCTATTTTGCAACCGAATAGACGATTCATAAGCCAGAACATCATCGTGTTTAGCTCTTACGTCTCATAAGGCACTACTCAAAAATGTTATGGTATTGCTTGACTCAGGTTCGCTGCTGTGTTTTCTGTGAGCTATTGTAGGACAAGAGGTACACCTAAATATTTTGGATATTCTTGGGCCTCACCGGGCCTCACCTCACCGGCTTAGTTTTGCATTGTCCATTCCATTGTTAAGATGAAAGAAAAACTTCGGACATAATTGGATTTGGTGAAGTATTCATGTGTTGAGCTTAGATCTGCATCATCTTCATCACCTTCCAGGCTTCTCTGTTGGTGGCCAGAGCCAGGTCTTCGGTATAAATAATTTTCCTCGACTTTGTTAGAAGGAGATCAGTTGTGTATGAGATGACCAGAACTGATGCCAAAATTGAATCCTGGGGAAGACCATAATTAAGATTCCAATATGCTCAGTCGATTGCCGAAGGACACTTGAAAATACCTCTCAGACAGCAAGTTGTTCACTACCCTAATAAATTATAGAACAGCAGTGTATAGCACTTTGGAGTTTGCGAGGCAGTTCTTTTTTCCACACCATACGTTACGTAGTTTTGAGACCAATAAAAGCCATTGACATTTTCAATAGTTGTCGGAACCCAGGATCCACGTGCGTGGTTAAGCTAAGTATTTGGTCTGCACAACTTGAAAGATGTGTGTTATATGTGCTTCCAATTTATCTAAAGTTTTATTTTGTTTAGATCACGAAATAGTCTTTGGAAACTTTTAGCGAAGATATCCTATAATACACTCCTGGAAATGGAAAAAAGAACACATTGACACCGGTGTGTCAGACCCACCATACTTGCTCCGGACACTGCGAGAGGGCTGTACAAGCAATGATCACACGCACGGCACAGCGGACACACCAGGAACCGCGGTGTTGGCCGTCGAATGGCGCTAGCTGCGCAGCTTTTGTGCACCGCCGCCGTCAGTGTCAGCCAGTTTGCCGTGGCATACGGAGCTCCATCGCAGTCTTTAACACTGGTAGCATGCCACGACAGCGTGGACGTGAACCGTATGTGCAGTTGACGGACTTTGAGCGAGGGCGTATAGTTGGCATGCGGGAGGCCGGGTGGACGTACCGCCGAATTGCTCAACACGTGGGGCGTGAGGTCTCCACAGTACATCGATGTTGTCGCCAGAGGTCGGCGGAATGTGCACGTGCCCGTCGACCTGGGACCGGACCGCAGCGACCCACGGATGCACGCCAAGACCGTAGGATCCTACGCAGTGCCGTAGGGGACCGCACCGCCACTTCCCAGCAAATTAGGGACACTGTTGCTCCTCGGGTATCGGCGAGGACCATTCGCAACCGTCTCCATGAAGCTGGGCTACCGTCCCGCACACCGTTAGACCGTCTTCCGCTCACGCCCCAACATCGAGCAGCCCGCCTGCAGTGGTGTCGCGACAGGTGTGAATGGAGGGACGAATGGAGACGTGTCGTCTTCGGCGATGAGAGTCGCTTCTGCCTTGGTGCCAATGATGGTCGTATGCGTGTTTGGCGCCGTGCAGGTGAGCGCCACAATCAGGAGGGCATACGACCTAGGCACACAGGGCCAACACCCGGCATCATGGTGTGGGGAGCGATCTCCTACACCGGCCGTACACTTCTGGTGATCGTCGAGGGGACACTGAATAGTGCACGGTACATCCAAACCGTCATCGAACCCATCGTTCTACCATTCCTAGACCGGCAAGGGAACTTGCTGTTCGAAACAGGACAATGCACGTCCGCATGTATCCCGTGCCACCCAACGTGCTCTAGAAGGTGTAAGTCAACTACCCTGGCCAGCAAGATCTCCGGATCTGTCCCCCATTGAGCATGTTTGGGACTGGATGAAGCGTCGTCTCACGCGGTCTGCATGTCCAGCACGAACGCTGGTCCAACTGAGGCGCCAGGTGGAAATGGCATGGCAAGCCGTTCCACAGGACTACATCCAGCATCTCTACGATTGTCTCCATGGGAGAATAGCAGCCTGCATTGCTGCGAAAGGTGGATATACACTGTACTAGTGCCGACATTGTGCATGCTCTGTTGCCTGTGTCTATGTGCCTGTGGTTCTGTCAGTGTTATCATGTGATGTATCTGTCCCCAGGAATGTGTCAATAAAGTATCCTGTTCCTGGGACAATTAATTCACGGTGTTCTTATTTCAATTTCCAGGAGTGTAGTTATCGATAGATAGTGCAAGGTCTTTGAGCTATCAGTCTTTGAGGCACTACTGCTTTTAGCCAGTGGCAGTACTGCCCAGTCAAGTGAACCATGAGGACAAGAATGTTGGGATTCGCACAATGTTTCGGGCGATAAAACGGAAGTGGGAGAAGTTTGAAGGTAAATGCTCCAGTTTTGGAGATTGTTGGTGAGATCGTGTCAGTTATTTTCAGTGGCTACTAGTAAAAACATTTAATACGTTTGAGTTGTGTGATGCTGATATTCATACATTTACTTTGATACCATTTTTTTTAGTGAGCTGGTGATTAATTACAAACCTTTTCTAGTATTTAGGCAAGAGCCGCTACAAAGACACAGAGGTGATACTTTTCCGTAATGTGGAAGCTGATTACAGGATCAGGACATAGTTACTCAATCCGATGCATTATGAACTCAATTGCGCCGCTCTCTCCTGCATCTGAGACTATTCAGTGTCTTACTGGAAGAGGTGACTGCTAGAAACGTGATTCATGTTTTCACGTATTACCATTCCCACGTAGTGTATGCTCTTGTATGGCTTGCCTGAAATTAATACATAGTATCGGACCAGTAATACTGTCATTCAGTTCTGCTCTCTGAAGTCCTTTATTTAAGGTCGTATATAATTTTGATTCAGGCTTTGCGTGATGCCATATTGAGTATATCTGTTGATAACATACCCTTTGTCTGTTCAATGGTTATCGATGGTACATAGAATGGAATAGCTCAGTCACATACAAGTCTTCCGCGTCTTTAGTGATAAACATCCCGTTCTGTTGTATGACGAAATTCCTGGTTGTGAAAGATAAAATCAAATGCTGTTCTGGAATGCATCCTGCTGTGTCACATTCCTCCGGTATGTGTATTTCTGTAGCAACGGGACAACTTGCACGTGACAGGCTGGCGATGCCTCCTGCTTTTGCAACAGTACATGCAGATTTTGTTCTCCAGCTACTACATTATTCAATTGTGTTGGTGAGATGTTTTCAGTGCAGACCATTTTCAAATAACATTATTGAGAATACACTCACCGGTAATCACCCCGTCACACTGTGTTTGCCTAGAAGCTGACAGCATCAACTTTGCGATTTCGATAGGATTTTCGGAATGAATTTCTTACTGAGTGATGTTCAATCATATAAGCTATGACTGACAATTCCTATTTGCGCAGGATATTGTTTGTTCTGCTGTGATTGCTTCTTTTCTTACCATTTAAAGACAAACTGCTGTACAAAATTGATTATTTGGTTATATACCGGGTGATCAAAAAGTCAGCATGAATTTGAAAACTGAATAAATCACGGAATAATGTAGACAGAGTGATACAAATTGACACACATGCTTGGAATGACAAGGGGTTTTACTAGAACAAAAAAATTACAAACATTCAAAAAATGCCCGACAGGTGGCGCTTCATCTGATCAGTATAGCAATAATTAGCTTAACAAAGTAAGACAGAGCAAAGATTATGTTCTTCACAGGAAATGCTCAATATGTCCACCATCATTCCTCAACAATAGCTGTAGTCGAGGAATAATGTTGTGAACAGCTCTGTAAAGCATGTCCGGAGTTATGGTGAGGCATTGGCGTCTGATGTTGTCTATCAGCATTCCTAGAGATGTCGGTCGATCACGATACACTTGGGGCTTCAGGTAACCCCAAAGCCAGTAGTCACAAGGACTGAGGTCTGCGGACCTGGGAGGCCAAGCATGACGAAAATGGCATCTGAGCACACGATCATCACCAAACAACGCGCGCAAGAAATCTTTCACGTGTCTACTACATTATTCCGTGGTTTATTAAGTTTTCAAATTTATACTGACTTTTTGATCACCCGGTACATTCGTATAATAAACGTGGCTTCAATAAATTAGGACTTGACCTACTCACGTTCTTAAAGCGGCTGGTCATTCACAGTCTGTCCATTAGTTCTGAGTCCTGCTTGTTAGACTACAGTAACTTCATGAATCTTTGTACCGAATCAGATAAGGATGAGTCTTTCTAAGAGCTTGTAACAGCAGCTCAAGAGTACGTGATACTACAAAATATGTGATGCTGTACATAGAGGATGGCAGACTTTTCAAGCAGCCTTCCAGAAGGCAGCGGCTGTATAAGGCTGTGCGTCTTTCAATTGTAATTCTATCTACGGTTAGATTTTACATGTCATGCATCGATTATACCTATGATTAAGGTATTAATAGATTTACGAGTACCCGCTGGCATGCCTCGTATCAGACCTAGCATATGTAGATGTAGGCTCGGACACGTCAGGATGACAAACGTATTGTATACATGAAGAGATGTGTGGTATTCGCACGTCAAAGGGTTCTAGCCTACGGTTGCAAATTTGATACTGTGTATCGTTAGGGCAGCAGTATGTCATACTTGAGCTAAGATGACTGCGGATCCTACATTGCATGCACAGATTCCAGAAAATAGCTAATAGCATGAGCACTCCGACGCATTTAACTGTTACCATGTACAATATACGACCAAGTTTGTAGTGGACTGTCTATTTACAGCAGAAGCAAGGGTCAGTTCTTCTGAGTGCCGCCACTCCAGCGAATAGATGTCAACGCCCTCTGCCTTGGCCAAGTCGACAACCTTATTGGCCATCCGCGATCGGGCCCAGCTTGCGATGGTCAGCGAAAGCCTTCCACCCACGGGTGCCTGGTTGGTAGTGTCCGCTTCTGCGCTAAGAGCGGCTGGCGGGCCGGGGTGACCGAGCGGTTCTAGGCGCTACAGTCTGGAACCGCACGACCGCTACGGTCGCAGGTTTGAATGGATGTGTGTGATGTCCTTAGGTTAGTAGGTTAGTTAGGTTTAAGTAGCTCTAAGTTCTAGGGGACTGATGACCACAGATGTTAAGTCCCAAAGTAAAAAAAAAGAGAGAGAGAGAGAGAGAGAGAGAGAGAGAGAGAGAGAGAGAGAGAGAGAGACGCAAGCACCGATAGAGCTTCCTGCTTCACTGGTCTTTCTCATTCTTTCTTGCAGCAAAAATGCAGTGTGATTGTTCTTGTGTTTTATGTATCTGCTCAGATTCTTCAGTTTGTCAATCGAAATAGGTTTCATTCCTGTTGTTTAATGCCCTCCTTTTCTATGCAGAAAAATAAATTTGCCAATAAATACCATATCGTAATCAGTCACCGAAGGCTTTAGTCTGTTGCTATCTTGAAACCCCACGTACTTTCGAGTCATAAATCACACACACACACACACACACACACATCGTGCGCAATAACTAACCCAGCTGAGCGGTGGCAGCCTCGTGTTATTCTTTGCATTAAACCTTGATTACTCTTCCGTGATTTTTCTCCTGCGGGTATCGCGATTGTGCTGTTATCCTCTCTCTCCGCGAGTTACAGCAGCAGCGTGAATCGATATTCGCACCCTTGTACTATCTTTGGCCTCGTGGTTATAGCTTCCAGCTCTGCCGTGTGTGGGCAGTTGGTCGGTTGGAGTGGAGCAGCGAGGAAGTCTCCGTGGCGCGTGTCTGGCCAAGGCCGTTGGCGGCGTCGACGCGCGGACGGAGGGTAGGGGCTGTTCTCATTGCTACGAGGTCCGTGGCTCACCTGTACCGGACACGGAAGTTGAGTCTTTACTTAATCTACCAGCCAGCCCCAACTGTTCACATTGTTTCGTTTGAATTTCGTTGTGGGCTATTGGGCAACGCGTGTCTTCAAGTTGGCGAAATTCTAGCCGCCCTCTTGTGGAGTTTAACTTGATTATTTTTTAATTGAAGTGCACCAGCGGGATCTTCTGCCTTGTGGCCGTTAAAGTTCCGGTTACCTGCCCTGGCCGCAGTATGTCATACTTGAGCTAAGATGACTGCGGATCCTACATTGCATGCACAGATTCCAGAAAATAGCTAATAGCATGAGCACTCCGACGCATTTAACTGTTACCATGTACAATATACGACCAAGTTTGTAGTGGACTGTCTATTTACAGCAGAAGCAAGGGTCAGTTCTTCTGAGTGCCGCCACTCCAGCGAATAGATGTCAACGCCCTCTGCCTTGGGCAAGTCGACAACGTTATTGGCCATCCGCGATCGGACAGTGTGCTTTCCTCGTAGTGTTGTGGCTATCCAGCACGGTGTGTAGTTTGACAGCTGAATGTGTAATTCGTTGTGGGCGCCGATACCTTCTGCGTTGCTCATTGAACTCTCTGTTGTGTGCTGGTCGGATGGAGAGGAAGTTATTCTGTCGCTTGGTCCGTTGACTGTCTGTCGGTTGGTTTGCCGTCGAATTGAGAATTGCATGACCGACTGCCTGTCTCAACTAAGCGAGCGTTAGTGTTTGAATTCCAGGCCGACCCTTGGAAACTTCTGAGCGCCGTTTGATGTGCTGCTTTTTCTATTTGTCCTTGTTGTTTGTTTATGTATGGCTTCTACCCGATTTTAAATTAAAGTTGTTTTACCCTTAAGGCGTGAGATTGTTTGGGCCTTCAGCCTGATTTAAAGAAATTGTAGGTTAAGGCCTTCTGCCTTTTAAAATTGAAATTCCTGTTTTGAGCCTTAAGTTATTGGCCTTCAGCCGATTTTAAATTAAAGTTGTTTTGCCCTTAGGGTGTGAGATTGTTTGGGCCTTCAGCGTAATTTAGAGAAATGTTTTAGGATAAGGCCTTCTGCCTTTTAAATACAAATTCCTGTTTTTGAGTCTTAAGTGGCTGGTCTTCAGTCGGTTTTAAATTAAAGTTGTTTTGCCTTTGAGGCGTGAGTTGAATGGCGCATTTAGCCAGGAATTAAGTTCTAAAATTAATGTTTAGTTTGCTCTGTTTTTAATGTTTTCGTTACTCTTGTAATGTTTGTCAAATGAATAAAGCAGTATATTCGAGTGCAACTGAAAGCCACTCATTTTGGCCCCTTCACACAAATTAAACTGTCCTGTCCCGTGAATATAGCAGGGGATCTCACCAGCAAATAGATAACAGACAGGTTCTTCCAGTTGACATGCAGTGGCGGTTGGGGGAGCTACTGGAAAATAATTACATAGAGAATTGTCCCTGTCTTCAGGCTTCAACGCAATTCGCATTTTAAACGTTTTCAAGTTGTTCGAAATGCATCAATTGTCCCATAAACCGTAACGGTTTCATTTGAAGCTGTGGTTACTTTTAATATTGTCTGGAAGGTCATTAATACACGATGTGAACTGCATGTAAGTTAGGGTCCTTTTTTGTCTGAGACACTTGGTTCTTGAGCTGCGATAAAAAAATTATGGAAAATTTTAATTGTGTTCCAGACGCCAACAACGGAACTCAGTATAAACTTGCACCCGCGTGCTCGAAATGGTTCATGACTCGCCATCACGCGGGCATGCAATCGATTGCAAAACAGTCTGTCGTAGAGCTTATCGTGAAACTGGTTTTCTTTTAAAGCGTAGCTGCAGATAGTGCGAAATATCTTTTATAGGCACGGAAAACCAAACAACCAGAGGCTCAATTTGTCCAGTAGTTCCAGGTAGTATGTAATGCAATGTTACACACGTTTCCGGAGGGATACGAATGTTTTCAGGCAGTGACGTTAGTTATCATGATAAAGCTGTCTTGGTATCTCTAATTTCCATGGTTCCTTTCCTATACGTTTCTTCTTCGAATCACGATTGGTCGGAGATGAAAATAAATTCTCCACTCGACGACTGTATAAGTTTTTTTATCTCCTCTACAAATTTCGAGCCGATTTTGCAGTTTGCTATGCATCGTCAAGTTGACGCTTTGTTTGAAATTTCGTTGTCTTACGTCTTAAAATTTCTGAACAACTTTTACACTTATTCAACCATCCAATGCTTTCCTTGAAATCACTGTAATCTCTGTCGCAAGTAATATGATGAGCATAACACAGTAGATTGTTTCGAGGGTCGTTGAAACGCTCTAACGCAAGTTTTGTAACAAGTGTGCCATGTCCTCCCTTGAAGAGCCATACTTTTTCTTATGCACTACAAGTTCATATTGGCGCGGAGTTACCTTAAAACCCTTCATAAATGTTTCTGTACTGGGGTGTGGATGATTCTCCATGTTACGTTTAACACTCGCTCCTTGGACAACGATTGCCCTTTCCTGCGTTTCGCTGGAGACGGGATTTGTGGCTCCCTGTCCAACAAGGATGGTGAGCTAAAAGGACCGACGCCTGTTTCAGTATCACTTTCCCTTGTTATGCACGTATCGTCACCATTGCACTCCTCATGTGCATTGCCCTCACAGTCGAGAGTGTACGACACCACACATTCCATTGATTCATCTTGCAGAAACGTTAATGTTTCATTTGCCACTTCTTTCTCCCTCTGCGAAATTCGTTGGGTTCCTTTCTGACGAAATATCAACTTCGTCAACTGTTGTTTTATCGAGTAATGTTTATGTTTTAGATGTCGCACTAATGCACTGAGGGATACAGTGAAAATAACATACGTATATACACAAGTCGCTTGCGTCCAGTTTCCAGTCTCGACTCGCTGTGCACGTCTCTTCCTGATAAAAAGCGCACAAAACTGCGTCTCCCAGTGCATGTGAAGCACGAATTCAGCACATAAGATACTTGCAACGGTGTTTCGTTGCATCAGCATCATGCATGTCCACATGTCACCTGCATACACCTCCCTGTCTCAGCTCGCACTGCATGTCTATTCTCGAGAAAAAGCACTCGAAACTGCATCGACCAGTGCGTACACGAATTCAGCATGTAGTTGACTTTTCAGAAGTGGATTTATCACTGTATTTCGTGGCATCAGCACCAAGCTTTTGCCAGCACGAATACACTCGGGCTGCTGAGTATGGAGGCACACAGACAATTGTATTTCAGCCGGCTCCATTTCTGCGTGAAACAGGAAACTTATTTACCTCGAAATAAAGATGTCATCATATTTTCTGTAAGCACACATATCACCCATCTCTACATACACTAAACAAGTGGTCTATATCTAAGTGTATATTTCTTACTACTGGCGTGGCTGATATCCTCTGCAACCAGCCATCATATATCATTGCTCAGTAAAACAATACATTCTGCAAAACCGAATCTGATTGCAGCATTCTGTAAGGCAGTGATACAAAATCATAGATGATCATCACACTCTTAATGTATGGGCCTGAAAGCAACACATTCACAGCCAGACTTTATTCCTCATACACTCCTGGAAATTGAAATAAGAACACCGTGAATTCATTGTCCCAGGAAGGGGAAACGTGCAGACCGCGTGAGACGACGCTTCATCCAGTCCCAAACATGCTCAATGGGGGACAGATCCGGAGATCTTGCTGGCCAGGGTAGTTGACTTACACCTTCTAGAGCACGTTGGGTGGCACGGGAACAATGCGGACGTGCATTGTCCTGTTGGAACAGCAAGTTCCCTTGCCGGTCTAGGAATGGTAGAACGATGGGTTCGATGACGGTTTGGATGTACCGTGCACTATTCAGTGTCCCCTCGACGATCACCAGAGGTGTACGGCCAGTGTAGGAGATCGCTCCCCACACCATGATGCCGGGTGTTGGCCCTGTGTGCCTCTGTCGTATGCAGTCCTGATTGTGGCGCTCACCTGCACGGCGCCAAACACGCATACGACCATCATTGGCACCAAGGCAGAAGCGACTCTCATCGCTGAAGACGACACGTCTCCATTCGTCCCTCCATTCACGCCTGTCGCGACACCACTGGAGGCGGGCTGCACGATGTTGGGGCGTGAGCGGAAGCCCAGCTTCATGGAGACGGTTGCGAATGGTCCTCGCCGATACCCCAGGAGCAACAGTGTCCCTAATTTGCTGGGAAGTGGCGGTGCGGTCCCCTACGGCACTGCGTAGGATCCTACGGTCTTGTCTTGCATCCGTGCGTCGCTGCGGTCAGGTCCCAGGTCGACGGGCACGTGCACCTTCCGCCGACCACTGGCGACAACATCGATGTACTGTGGAGACCTCACGCCCCACGTGTTGAGCAATTTGGCGGTACGTCCACCCGGCCTCCCGCATGCCCACTGTACGCCCTCGCTCAAAGTCCGTCAACTGCACATAAGGTTCACGTCCACGCTGTCGCGGCATGCTACCAGTGTTAAAGACTGCGATGGAGCTCCGTATGCCACGGCAAACTGGCTGACACTGACGGCGGCGGTGCACAAATGCTGCGCAGCTAGCGCCATTCGACGGCCAACACCGCGGTTCCTGGTGTGTCCGCTGTGCCGTGCGTGTGATCATTGCTTGTACAGCCCTCTCGCAGTGTCCGGAGCAAGTATGGTGGGTCTGACACACCGGTGTCAATGTGTTCTTTTTTCCATTTCCAGGAGTGTGTGTAATCATCAGTCACAGTTGCTCCAAATGTCATCTTATTACAAAAAAAATTAGAGTACGTCATCATACATTATAGTGACCACACGTTAGCGTAACTTCCAGCATTAACAACTTGCTTCGGTAGTTCTCTAAAGTTGCATGGATGGAAAGTAACATTCACTTGTTAGTGACATCTCGCATATAGAAAAAGCCGTTTATGGCTATACTTATGAATAAACCAGGCGCTCCTTCAGGTAGTGGATAGGGAACATTCATCAAACACGATGTATACCGAGGAACTAATGTACGTGGGGCGGAACAAACAGCGCAGCAAATCCAGGTGTGAAGGTACGTAGAGTGGATGGGTTTCTGCTCAGCGGCCCAGAGGTGTGACTGCAAATGAATGATCCAGGAACAAACAATTCCTGGTTCTAATTTCCCAATGGTAACAATGGACCGACAAGATTAGAAGCAAACACGAGTCGCGCGAGGAATAACAACAATGCCTCAGGTCAACAGCGCCAACCAGGAACTCGAAGATCGCGGAAAAAAATCGAAGTTCTGTGTCAGACTTCCGCACAAAGCGTCTACATTTCTGGGAACCTTCAACATAAACACACTGATCCAGCCTGTAAAACTGCACAACCTAACATTAGAGCTCGATAAACCAAAGTTAATGATACTTGCTCTGCCCATGCATAACAGACGAAGACGCATTGGATTGTGAAAACTATTGTAATTGCAACAGTAAGACAGAAAATTGAGTCGCCAGGGGCGTTCCATTTCTGGGCATGGACTTCATGGTACACAAGAAGATAATCAGAGAAACACCGCCATAAGCAACAGGCTAATCACACTGCGCTCATAGTGCGGAAATAAAGAAATATGCCATGATCTACATACACTCTCCCACGAACGAAGATAACAAAAGGGACACCAAATCAACAAGAAATTGTGGGCATTGTTACAGATAGTGATGGAAGAGATCCCCAAAGACGACATAAATATTTAGCTTGGTGCGTTCAACGCATATATCGGCAGAGAAAAAGCACCAGAAAACTGTGCGAAAGATTCCCGCACACAAAAAGACAAAGAAAAATGGCGTGAGACTCATCGAACTACGCCAGCAGAACAACCTGAAGATTATGTGAACGTCCCACAGGAAATCCCAGCCATAACAGCAAACTTGGTCACCTACGCAACAGATGGGAGAACTCCAAATACACCACGTGGCGATATTATACCCAGTCCAGGAAGAGACCCATGTCATTAAAGTCCGCACAGGTGCGAATGTTGGTTGTGGCACTATATAACTCGAATTAAAATTAAATTTACACCGATAAAACATACATCAGAAAAAAACACACGTAAAGAAGCTTGACACGAAAGAGTTCATAGGATCGAACATAAGTCAGGTATGACAAAGAAAAAGCCAACACATGGGAAGAATTCCATAGAAACATCACACAAAAAGCAAAAGAACTGATACCATGAATACTACGGAAATGAACTCTAAACGCCCATGATGGGACTCTCAACGTATTGATGCAGTAGAAGCCTTCCAGGAATACAACAGTAAAAAAATCCCTGGAAAACTCACAGGGTTTCAATGAGTCCAGAGGACAGACAACAAAACTCATTAGGCAAATCAAGGTAAAGTAGATTATGGAGCGTATGGGCGCTGTAGAGGAAAATTTCATCTAACACAACACGGGAGAATTCTACAGGACTTTCGCAAATAAGGTCAGCGGGTACGGATCGCAAAACCCATGTTTCAGAAAACAAGATGGAAAACTCGCATTCACTAATCAAGGGAACTGTCGGGAACTGGCACATTATTTCTCTAATCTCCTTAACTGCCCTGAACCTGAAACAAGATTTCCAACACAGGACTGCGCCTCCACTAATCCAGAACCACTCCCACCAACATTTGAGAGATGCACAAACATACGCATAAATTAAAAAGTAACAGGACATTCGGTGAAGACGGCATCTTTGCACAACTACTAAAGAATTCGGATGAAAGTATTTACCGGAACTCACACAGATAATCACAACCCTCTTCCAAACAGAAAAACTTCCTGGCGACTTGAAATGTGTGTACATATCCATCCGCTACACAAGAAAGGAGATAGGACGAATGTGAACAATTAAAGAGGAATGTTCCTGTTTCAAGTCACTTTCATAATCTTCTCAGTGAGCTTACTACAGGTAACACAAGAACAATTAGAACAAAAAATGGCGAATAACAGGTGGGGTTCCGTCATAGTCGTTCATGCACGGAACGAATCTTCAAACCGAAAAAATTCTAAAATACAAGGCTTTATGGAATACTCCAGTCATTTGCACATTCACTGATTTCAAGAGAACATCCGACTTTGTTCACAAACAATCCGTGTTCGACTTCTTAGAAGCACAGGGAATCGACACAAAAACACTACGAGTAAACACACATTGGCTGGCACAACATCAAAAGTTACATTCATGGGTGGAATTTCTGACCCCTTCATGAAAAAAACTGGATTACGCCAAGGTGCTGGATTGTTCCCACTACTGTTCAACCAAGTCCTGGGCAAAGAAATGAGGAAATTGGAAATAAAACTGAAAATACAAGGACAAGGGAACCCAAAGCGAGTTGAACATTGGCGGGACAAGATGAAAATCCCAAACCTAGCTTTCGCAGACGACCTGGCCGTACCTTGGATAACGAAGCAACAGAAACCAAATAAAAAGAAAAACTAAAGGAGTAGGGAGAAAAAGTTCGCCTGCAGATATCTTTCCAGAAATCTTAACTCTTCTGCTCAGAGTTAAACACACAAAAATTGGACACAAATTAAGGCAACCAAACAGACTTACATAGTTGAGATATTTAGGTCAAATCTTCGAACCTGCAGGAGGTGAAAAGATCTCACAGAGGACTCGACAAAAAGATGAAGAGAGCTTACGATAGAACACAAGACATATATTATAAGAAATGAATGTCCATTCAAAGAAAGGTCAGAGACTACAACACAGTAATCAAGCCTGAAATACTGTAGGCCAGTGGGAAACTAAACTCTACACAAACTGACATGGAAAGCATACTGAAGAAAGAACGCAAAATCTTGAGAAAAATTGTCGATCGAAAGCTGACAGAAGAGGGTACGCTCTAGGAAACCCACAGAGAAGATTTTAAACCAAGGTCAGATGTCAGAAAAAGAAAATTAAGTTTCTATAGGCACATCAACAAGCTACCACCAACATTGCTCACCATCAGAATTCTGACGTCATGAAAGGGCTGCAGTCAACAAAACCATGGAACAGACAAGTCAGACTTGACCTAGAAAAAGCACAAATGATTCGAATAGAAACTGAAGGCAGAACAAATACAAAGACAAGATACACAAGTAGAATGTTAGGTCAGAGACTGAAGTCTCAAAGAAATCAGTAGCAAAGTCCATGTCTCAGAACATCTCCTACCAACCGATCCCTTCTTCTAGTCAAGTTGTGCCACAAGCTTCTCTTCTCCCCAATACTATTCAATACCTCCTCATTAGTTATGTGATCTACCCATCTAATCTTCAGCATCCTTCTATAGCACCACATTTCGAAAGCTTCTATTCTCTTCTTGTCTAAACTATTTATAGTCCATGTTTCACTTCCATACATGGTTACACTCCATACAAATACTTTCAGAAACGACTTCCTGACACTTAAATCTATACTTATTATTATAATTGTTGCTACTGAGTAGTGCCTCATTAGAATTCGTCATACATTCGTCCTCCCCCAAATTCAGATTCAACTCTGCCTCTCTTTCGATTGCAGACTATCATAACACATATAGTTTCTTTCCATCATTCAGTTCTCTTTCACCAAATAAATTCTCCTGCCTCTTGTTATCATTATCGAATCCCTCAAAAAATTTACAATATTTCTTACGCCATCTTTATGGTTGCGCTGCTAAAAATTATTCCCCATCTTACGTTTATTTCTTGTAACTTCCATCTACAACATTTGAGGCTTCTTCGAAGGAGGAGGAGGAGATTAGTGTTTAACGTCCCGTCGACAACGAGGTCATTAGAGACAGAGCAGAAGCTCGGATTAGGGAAAGATTGGGAAGGATATAGGCCGTGCCCTTTCAAAGGAACCATCCCTGCATTAGGCCGAAGTGATTTAGGGAAATCACGGAAAACCTAAATCGGGATGGCCGGACGTGGGTTTCAACCATCGTCCTGCCGAATGCGAGTCCAGTGTGCTAACCAATGCGCCACCTCGCTCGGTCTTCGCAGGATTTTTGACACCCACAGAGTTTGTAAAATAACGTGCGCTTTTCAGTGCTGCTTAATTTCACCTCCTCCCGACCTGAGATGCAGCGGTTTCTCATTTCCGGATCTCGCATTCTGGTATTGCTTTTATTGGGGCTCCTGGCCCTCAAATCTTCATCCCAAATTTTGATTTTCGTTTCAATTTCCTCTATGAATGTTAATATTACAGTGATAACTAGTTTGGTAATTGTTTTAATTCCCGTTCTGAAATCCATTTTCTTATCTATTGTTCCAATTATGTGGCTTGAATTTGACCACCTGTTCAAGTTTGTCAATAAAATCTACGAACTCGTCAATGGTATTTTTCGGATTGTGGACAAGATCCCATTGCTCAAAACAGTTCACACGTGAAGCAGAGAAAAGTAATCCATACTGTGTCTGCAGTCAGTTCTGTAAATTAAAAGGAAAAAGTTAGAGTCTTACTATCGAGCACATTTAGACGTCTCGTGAGATACAGTCCATTCAAAAGTTAGTGTATCGTAGCAGCCGTTCACAGCCCAGAATCAATCACCTATACGACTGTATCACATACATTACCATAGGCCTGTCTGTCTTCTTCCAGTACTCGACACCAAGTGACCAGAATCTTCCGCTACTATCTGCTTATCCATTGAAGGGCGTCCAAACCAAAAATGCAACCTTGTTCGATGCTACAGACGTAATTTGACTCATCTTGACCACTGCCCGGAATAAACTAACATATCAATAATGTTTGAATAAAGAAATGTCGTAACCATTCATTTATACTCAGATAATTTACAATGAATGTATGTAATAGCCGGTTCATGAATAAATAAGCCAGCAATTTTGCACAACTGTGCTCGTGACAAATGACAACAGATTGCCTTTAACTATTGCTTAAGCAGTTATTTACGATTTCTTAACAGAAGTGTCTTTTCGTTCTCACTGGCAAAATAGTAAACCCTTCATTACATAACTACACAAGTGTGACAATATGGGGTATTGATGCTGTGTTCATTTCTTGTATTATCGTGGTGGACACAATGTTCTTACAGATATTTGCGTAATGAAGCAGATATAAAGGAGGTCGAAATCAGAATGAGATTTTCACTCTGCAGCGGAATGTGCGCTGATACGAAACTTCTTGACAGATTAAAAATGTATGCCGGACCGAGACTCGAACGAGACACCTTTACCAAGTGCTCTACCAGGACGACTCACGAGCCGTCCTCACAGCTTCAGTTCTGCCAGTACCTTGTCTGCTACTTTCCAAACGTCACAGAAGCTCTTCTGCGAACTTCGCACGTATTCCTGAACTGGAATGGATTAATAGTGATTGCTAAAGTTATTTTCCCAATGCAGAGAGCTGGGAAGGAATTCGGTCATTTTATCATTATTTAGACAAATGTTGTGTGCACGTGATCGACAAGCAGAGAAATAGTTGCGGTCATCCGACTCTAACATAAGTGTTGTGATGCATCAGATAACTGTTAACAGTCAGTCGTCGTAAGTGCAGTTGCTAAGAAGAAAACCACTGCTTTTGGCACAGTATCTGGATGAACAAATGACTCTAAACGTGTACCTAACGTAACAAAAATTATGAACACCACCTTTCAGTGTTGTAAACAATCAGAACACAACACCAAGCATGAGTAGTGCTTCAAGCCTACCAAGACTTAGTAGACATAGTGATGTTGACTCACATTATTAAGTGGCCGTTGAGTATTTTGTAAGAATTAGTAGGCACAGAGTTGTATTTAACATATGGGTATAGCCAACGATTCATGTGTTTTTTGTCGTTTGTATAAGTTTTCTCTTTGGTGATAGTACTGTGATGGGTTAACATTTGGGAAAAGTACAGTTTGATGCTATCCTGGTTAAATGGTCAAAGTATCAACAACACCAACAATAAGAGCATACACATTTGTATGTGGATTACTTGTTTAGTGTGTGCAGCAATGGGTAAGGAGCGCGTGCAGAAAATATCTTTAAGTCTTTATTTTATAGTAATTCGGTTTCCTGTTCCACTCACAAATGGGGCTGAGGGAAATACGACTTTCTGTATGCCCACGTCCTCAGTGGCACAAGTGTGTACATTGGTGACGGCACGGTGTTGAGTACCACGACTTCCAAAAATCGGCTGAGTGAAGGATTCGTGTTTCACATGCATTGGGAAACGCATCTGTGTATTCTTACAAGCGAGAAGAGAAGTGCATCCGAGTTCAGAATGAGAGGACGTTGCAGCCCCTCACAAAATGCACTCAGCACGGAGCTGACAGGTTGCATGACATCGTGATGGTGTAAAATATTTCTGTGTTAATTTGTAGCCATGTGGTAAGGTGTGTTGCTGACACATGAATGTGTGTGGGATAGATGCTATTCTAGTATTTTTTTTTTTAGTTTCACCACTTTGCTGACCGGAAACCAATACCTTTATTAAACTTCATAAAGCGTTTAATAAGAAATCTGTCAACAGTTGCAGTACTTACATGTGGCAACTGGTTTCAAATCTCACAGGTTCATTTTCAAGTGTGGTATACTAAGGCTGCACTGAAAGTGCCTGATGTTTAATGATGAATATGAAAGTAGTAACACACGCTTTATAAAATGTTTTCAGTATGAATGCCGCACTCCACAAGTGCGTCTTAGCAGTCTGATTTTGACTTGCACAAGTCATGCTTTGTAGTGATTACAGACAACGCATCAGTTCTTCGAAGAACAGTAAAAGTTTGTCTTTCTTCAAACAGTACGTTATACAGGAGGTAGTGCCCGTGCTTATGTTAAAAGTAACCTTGCAATTACTCAAGGGGAGATTTGTTATCTGAAGATCAGGCAGCTAATGCTTTAATTTTTTTTACCCTTCTACTTTTATCAGTTCGCCACTTATTATGGCTGTTTACACTTGACCAGGACGACATGTGGTCTGCGAACGACATTTTCGTTTTGCCTCCACTGTAGTGGTACAATATTTAATAAAAGCCCGTTACCCAGTTATTGCCTTATTCGTATGTTTATGGTACATGATTTAGTTATAAATGGAAGCTTAACACATAAAATATATCAACCATATACTGCGAGACGTGATACCACCACCGATACAACAGTGTCTCACTTTCCTCATTAAATAATTAAAACAGTAAGCAGGTAGAAAATAGTTTATGTTTTATACACAGGTTCTTCTTCTAAAGGCCTAGGAAGTAACAGTGCTCACAGGACTCAATTATAATTTCTTAATATCTTTATTCGACGATACTGCATTAAAAGTATGCATTTTTATGCTGCATTAATATTGCATTTGTGTAGTGCCATAGGCGCTGGTTTTCAAACAGCAGTAGACAGAATTTTTATCCTGGCAAACTAGTGTTTGCGAAAGTACTTACTCAATACTTTTAGCGATTACTGACTCAATTGGAATGTGAATAGAAAGATGGTGAGACAAGGAAAAATGCGAATTCAGGCCTGCTTCCAAATAATCAATGTATTACGTCTCATAGATATTCAAATATATGCAGTAACTAATGTACATTCGCAGCACACGAATATTTAATGTCAACGCGCTACACAGTCTCTATTATTATGATGTGCTTGCAGAAAATTTTTCAATACTTTACTGCTAGATACGAAAGCCTCTAACTGTTGGCTACCATTTTATAGGTTCAGTCACACACAATTCGCCGAGAGCGTTAACATCTTTTTTGTAGAAATCAGGCACATGAAGTCAGAGCATTTCACTTACATTTTTAACACTATTTTGCGAAATATAGTGTCACATCGTCCACAGTGCTGTGTCAAAGTATCTTAACTTGCTATTCTTTTAACTCTGCATATGGACGCTAGCAATTCAGCAATGCTTATTGTAAAACACTCGAATGTTTCATGCAAATGCTAGTCTGCAAGAATGAATATATTTACACATCCAACAATTCTTTATTGGCTAGTACAATTGCTTTTTGGTATACTGTTCAGATTTGCCGTTTTCCTTCCCACTGCTATTCTTACATCCAATTTTTACCTTTCCAGATTTGGTGTCCCACCGGTTTACTAATTATACAAGCATATTACCAATTTCCAGGTTTGGTGTCTAACCAAACTGCCAATTTTACCTATTTCCATATTTGATGCCTCAGCACTTTTCGAGTTGTACAGCCAATACTACCAAAGTTGTTCTTGTCTTTGTCTTCAGTCCAGAGACTGGTTTGATGCAGCTCTCCATACTACTCTATCCTCTGCAAGCTTCTTCATTCCCCAGTACCTACTGCAACCTACATCCTTCTGAATCTGCTTAGTGTATTCATCTCTTGGTCTCCCTCTACGATTTTTACCCTCCACGCTGCCCTCCAATACTAAACTGGTGATCCCTTGATGCCTCCGAACATGTCCAACCAACCGATTACTTCGTCTAGTCAAGTTGTGCCACAAACTTTTCTTCTCCCCAATCCTATTCAATACTTCCTCATTAATTATGTGATCTACCCATCTAATCTTCAGCATTCTTCTGTAGCACCACATTTCGAAAGCTTCTATTCTCTTCTTGTCCAAACTATTTATCGTCCATGTTTCACTTCCATACATGGCTACACTCCATACAAACACTTTCAGAAACGACTTCCTGACACTTAAATCTATACTCCACCTTTCTGATTTCCCTGTTTTGCTTAGAACTGGGTATCCATCAAAACTCTTGATATTCGTGCATGTGGTTCTCCTTTCTCTAATGTTGTTGTTGTCTTCAGTCCTGAGACTGGTTTGATGCAGCTCTCCATGCTACTCTATTCTGTGCAAGCTGCTTCATCTCCCAGTATCTACTGCAACCTACATCCTTCTGAATCTGCTTAGTGTACTTATCTCTCGGTCTCCCTCTACGATTTTTACCCTCCACGCTGCCCTCCAACGCTAAATTTGTGATCCCTTGATGCCTCAAAACATGTCCTACCAACCGATCCCTTCTTCTAGTCAAGTTATGCCACAAACTTCTCTTCTCGCCAATCCTATTCAATACCTCCTCATTAGTTACGTGATCTATCCACCTTATCTTCAGTATTCTTCTGTAGCACCACATTTCGAAAGCTTCTATTCTCTTCTTGTCCAAACTAGTTATTGTCCATGTTTCACTTCCATACATGGCAACACTCCAAACAAATACTTTCAGAAACGACTTCCTGATACATAAATCTATATTCGATGTTAACAAATTTCTCTTCTTCAGAAACGCTTTCCTTGCCATCGCCAGTCTACATTTTATATCCTCTCTACTTCGACCATCATCAGTTATTTTACTTCCTAAATAGCAAAACTCCTTTACTACTTTAAGTGTCTCATTTCCTAATCTAATTCCCTCCGCATCACCCGATTTAATTTGACTACATTCCATTATCCTCGTTTTGCTTTTGTTGATGTTCATCTTATATCCTCCGTTCAAGACACTGTCCATTCCGTTCAACTGCTCTTCCAAGTCTTTTGCCGTCTCTGACAGAATTACAATGTCATCGGCGAACCTCAAAGTTTTTACTTCTACTCCATGAATTTTAATACCTACTCCAAATTTTTCTTTTGTTTCCTTTACTGCTTGCTCAATATACAGATTGAATAACATTGGGGAGAGGCTACAACCCTTTCTCACTCCTTTCCCAACCACTGCTTAGGTCTCTTTAATTTTCCTGTAGGCGGTATCTATCTTACCCCTAGTGAGATAAACCTCTACATCCTTACATTTGTCCTCTAGCCATCCCTGATTAGCCATTTTGCACTGCCTGTCGATATCATTTTTGAGACGTTTGTATTCTTTTTTGCCTGCTTCATTTGCTGCATTTTTATATTTTCTCCTTTCATCAATTAAATTCAATATTTCTTCTGTTACCGAAGGGTTTCTACTAGCCCTCGTCTTTTTACCTATTTGATCCTCTGCTGCCTTCACTATTTCATCCCTCAAAGCTACCCATTCTTCTTCTACTGTATTTCTTTCCCCCATTCCTGTCAATTGTTCCCTTATGCTCTCCCTGAAACTCTGTACAACCTATGGTCCTTTCAGTTTATCCAGGTGCCATATCCTTAAATTCCCACCTTTTTGCAGTTCCTTCGGTTTTAATCTAGAGTTCATAACCAATAGATTGTGGTCAGAGTCCACATCTGCCCCTGTAAATGTCTTACGATTTAAAATCTGGTTCCTAAATCTCTGTCTTACCATTATATAATCTATCTGATACCTTTTAGTATCTCCAGGGTTCTTCCATGTATACAATCTTCTTTCATGATTCTTAAACGAAGTGTTAGCTATGATTAAGTTATGCTCTGCGCAAAATGCTACCAGGTGGCTTCCTCTTTCATTTCTTAGCCCCAATCCTTATTCACCTGCTATGTTTCCTTCTCTCCCTTTTCCTACTGACGAATTCCAGTCACCCATGACTATTAAATTTTCGTCTCGCTTCACTACCTCATATTCTACACAACAACAACAACAACAACAAGGCTGACAGTTAGTTACAAGACTGTGCTGCTCCATGATCGGCTAGCTGCTAGCACTTTAAATTCAAGTGTGTGTAGTATTATTTTTTGACAGGGTTGAAAATAAAGAAAACACAATGTGATTTGGTATATTTAATTTATAATTTATAATAACGACTCATTGTCATGCTACATTCCCTCGCCTGATTAACAGTCCACAGTTCATGTAGAAGGCTGATGCTGTGAAAACGTCTCTGTCGCACTGTGGACTATTGTGGCTGCTGTGATGCTCCAGGTAGTAATAGCTTTGCTAGCGCTGTAATAATAACAGAGCCCTATGTCAAACGACATACATACTCAACAATAATTATGTATGGCTGAAATACTTGGTGCCCTAGTCACTCAGTGCATCTTCTTGCTGTTGCATTGTCATTGCTATTATTTGTTGAACAATATTCCTCTAGGCTGTAGTCACTCTGTTATCGCGCCTTTCGATTCATGATGCAGATATCTGTTAGTATATTTCTCTGATAGATGTTTACAAGAAATAGATTTTTAAAGACTTCTTTTTCCAGTGCAAGCATCTTGTCGACTGAACACATGAGATCTAGTCATATGTGCAGGCAATGAACAAATGACGACACTCACACGATCCTGTCATAACAACCACCATGACTGGCCTAAGAGAGATGGAGGGAGTTCCGGAAAATGGATGAAGGGGAGGGAATGGAAACGCTAATGGAGACAGAAGGGAAATATAACAAGCGTAAGTATCTGAGCAGTGGTGATGGCATAACCAATTTCTGGAACACTGACGCCAAAAAAGGTGTTGGCAGCAGCGATTTGGGCCAGGACTCCAATTACCCTCCTACTAAGAAATGTCTCTTACAATAAGCTTTCTAATCTACCTTACATTCTTCCTTGGACTTCAAGCTGTCTACATACCAAATTTCTTCGAAATCGGTTTAGTCGTGGAATGGCAACAGATAGAGTTACTTTCGCGTTCATAACAGTGTAGAATAATAATGTAATAACTTTACATCTTCTTTGAAATAACAGCATCTGTGTAGTTGCTCTTTACATCTGGTTGTTTCGTAACTTGCTTTGAACTGTGTTTAAAAACGGGGTGCAGGACGAAAAAATGTATACAGGGTGGTCGGAAACAGTCTGAAAAGTTTGTAAGGGTGTTTCAGGATAGGTTGTCCTGAGAAATAATTTTTCAGAAAAAGGTTGATAGATTGAGCCCTTTCCGAGTTAATTATAACTGTAATTAGTCAATCAGGCCGTTCTACGTGCAAATTCAAACGGCAGTCGTTCTCATAGCGAAAATGATAGCGCACGAGATTGTTCAGTCTCTTGCTTGGGTTCTATCCTTACTAGCGTCCCAATTATTGCATCAGTTTCTTATTGATTATATAAAACAAAACGAAGAAAATGTTTGGTGACACCGTCTCTGGCGAGCCGTTTGAATTTGGGCGCACAACGGCTTGATTGGCTAACTTTAATGCTAACTAACGAGGCTAAAGGTACCGAATTTTTTCTTAACAGTTGCCGCTTAGCACAACCTATCCTGCAACGCCCTTACAAGCATTCCAGACTGTTTCTGTATATGTACATACGTGAAAACTGTACTTCAAAACCGTGTAACCACTATTCGAAACAGTAAGTTTTCGCTGCCTTAGTTTTTGTAAAACTTGTATTCGCAAGGTGTCATTTCGTGATTATAGTGGTGTAATCTTAACAGAACTGGTATTATCGTAAATTGGAAAAATGATGTTGACTATTAAACACCTCAAACAGAGTCCAGAGAGCTCGAAATCGTTTTAAATAAATCGTAATTTGTTGCTGAAGGCAGTTTGTTTTTTTATCTTAGGAAGGTTACATTGTGTTTTATAGAACCTGTGTATTCAAAAAGACATTGACGTCATGGTTGTAATTTACAAATAACGAAATGTTAGAACTTTTTAAAATTTTGAAGTCTTTTCCTTAAGAGAAAAGGCTTTTGATTTTTGATTGATATCTTTAAATTTTGTTACTTACATATTCCATACAACAAATCATTTTATTTTGTAGTTCATTTTTATCCTACAAAAATATTTCATCGTCTGCATATAAGAGGGATATAAAAACCACTTTAATCAGAAAATAACTTATTTCACGTTCAAAACTATTTTTCTCTGTCTTGTAGCTGTATTCACTCCAGCGAATTTTTTGTTGCACTATTATTAGTGTTCAATTCCATCATCACACTGAGAACTTGTCTAGACCAGTCAAGTTACATCCGATTACATAAAATTATGGGAGACTTATAGCTTGACAATTAAACAATACATGCAGCATTCCTCTTTCGGAAGATGTTCCACATTTCTGCCATTAATCGTTTCTAATTGTCTTTCAAATCGTTCGTGGTAAATGGATTGAACCTCTGTGGCTCTTCTGTAATTACCACTGACAAAATTTATAACGGCTGGGCTCTTTTCACTATGGTTAAAATACGACCTCTAGACCTCTAGACGAAAGTGCAATCCGGCGGTAGGTGGCGAACTAATTAGCCTCGCAGTACAAGTTTCCGCAGTTTGTTTCTGAAGGAGGTTTGTTGAGATAATTAAATTGTAAGTTTAAGAGATTCTATCACAGAAGCTCGAATAAGATGGTTGTTTCGGCAGAGAGACTGTACTATGTGACTGACACGAATAATGTCATAAACTAACTCTAAAGAGTTATTGTTTTCCCATTGGTTCCTTTATAGTAGAAACATTCATATCCGGAACGTAAACGATAATCTACAAACGCAGTTTCACAGAAATGACTATTGCTTCGAAGCTTATGCCCACGCAAAAGAACTGATTCCCGCAATCTACATGCGACGAACTGAATTAACCATTCTACTAAGATCGGCTGCTCTTATGTTACTATGAAGCAACTGTACTAATTTGTGTGCCAGTAATTAATGGTATAACTAGCTGATTATCCTTTTTCTTTTAAATAAAAGCTGGGAAAATTTCCTTCGAGTATCAGAGTGTACACTTCAGGGACAAAAAGACTTGAAAATTTTCTTCTGTGTCAAAACTAGTGATTGAAAAGCCACAGAAAATTTCCTATGCATAAATTTTACTCCTGAATCAAACATAATGAACCACGACAATTCACTGAAGCAGTCTACTGCCATTCAATAACCAATCTACATAACCAATAAAAATGTAATAATTGGAACTGGGTTGACCAAAGAACTGTGACGGTCTCATTACTAGACAAAGATGAGACAAAATTTAATGTAGTTGTACACACAGGAAACAGCTAAAATTAATCTCCATGAGATGACAATCAAATTTTGTTAGATACATTTAGAGAATTTTGACGATTTTCCAAACGGAAGACATGAAAATGACTCTGTGAGTTTGGACATCCGTCGATTGACCCCTTCTAAAACACGTCTGTTGTCATAGGGAACTCCTTCCTATGAAGTGTGTAGAGTGGAATTACAGCGGCGAACAGAACAACTACCTTCCAAATACTGTTAAGTACATAATATCGCCCGAAATTCCTATGTTACTGCAAAGAGTTGTTATGCTGACGTTGGTATGATAAAGAATAAGAGGACTATAATAACTTAAAGGTGTACTCCTTCGCATCAATGGAACGTTTCGCTACTGTCACAGTTGATGGAAACTTGCTCGTCTGTAATACAGCTAGCTTTCTTCAGACATAAGATCTTACAAGAAATTAATACAGGTTAACAGGTTGACTCTGCCATCCTACATTTTTAAAAGGCGTTCGACACTGTAACGCGCAGTTGACACCTAACCTGGATATGACCAATGTAGGACTTGATGGGGATGTTTGTTTTAGACGTCCGCATTTTGGCAGTTCAGGACACGATATACATCGAAAGTAACTTCGTTATCAGTCTGAAAATTGCTGCCACAGAATCATTCCTCAATTCAAGGAAAGACTAAGAAATCAGTGGGTGGGGCATCCATTCTTTGCCACAGTTGAAATCCTTACAAACATCCTAACTGGACATTTCGATCCAATTTGATCTCACGTCATGTCAGTCAATAACTGGAAATGGAAACCACCTTCGTCCTCCCCTTCACATTTCCCCTTATCCTCTACAACCAATCGTGGTACAGTATTGACAATTAAAGATGGCGGAAATATCCCAGCTGCATTAGTGAAAAAAAGTAACCTCCTGCAATTACCCACATCATCAACCAAGCACAGTACTCCGTATCTCCAGTGCAGAACTAAAAATCCAAGATGATGGAAACAGACTAATAACGTGCTTTACATTGTGGAACGAAAGGGGGGATGTGGGAGGGGTACAGAGCTTTTCGTTCCCAATTATTTTTTGATGGCGTCATGAGTTCATTAACGATGACTGCATGCATGGCCTTCACTTGTTGATACTGGAAAATTGAAAGCGGAATGGAAGTCAGAATGAGCAGGTAGTGTATCTGTAAGGGTTCTAGCAGCGCCAGTGAATTGGCAGAAATACTACTTCGTTGTATACCATGTCAGGACGATACAGGGATAGCTGTAAGATTAGATAGCCCAAATAAGCATACTGTGTATCTATGTACTGTGCAGAATGAACAGAGGCTTCCCAAACCGCTTCGTTTAGATGGCCTCCCGCAACATCGTCGGGAGTTGTCACTAGTATGCCCCTGTCACAGTTTGCCCCTAACCAGCATAATTTGTTAATACACCATGACACTAACAAAGACAAATAATAGTATCGCCTTGTCCGATGATGGTTGGGCACACGCCTTTTGCGGCAGGTGGCGAATCCATTTGTTTCCACTGTGTATTTTGTCTCTTTGTATTGGGATCATTCTGATACACCCAAGACTCATCCGTGGTGATTAAGCGGCTAACGACGTCGTCTGGACTGGGCTGACACAGCTAAATTTCCCTCTGCGGCCGCGATTTGACGAATTAATCTGTTGTGATTAGTCGTGTAACCTAGCGGAGATATCGGGGGTAGGGGGTAGGGGGGGGGGGGACAGAGGAGAGGCGGCCTTTATCTTTTTCGAAGTAGCGTGAAAAATTTTACAAACTAATCCATTATTGTTTTCCATTTTTTCCATCATTGAGATACGGAGTTTTTCGAGAACTGGGGCTTCCACTTTCCTTGCGATTCCCAGTTACACTGCTGGCCTTAAAATTGCTACACCATAAAGAAATTCAGATGGACAAATATGTTATACTAGAACTGACATGTGATTACATTTTCACGCAATTTGGGTGCATAGACCCTGACAAATCAGTACCCAGAACAACCACCTCTGGCCGTAAGAACGGCCTTGATACGCCTCGGCATTGAGTCAAACAGAGCTTGAATGCCGTGTACAGGTACAGCTGCCCATGGAGCTTCAACACGGTACCACAGTCCATCAAGAGTAGAGACTGGCGTATTGTGACGAACCAGTTGCTCGGCCACCATTGACCAGACATTTTCAGTTAGTGAGAGATTTTTAGAACGTACTGGCCACGGCAGCAGTCGAACATTTTCCGTATCCGGAATAGCCCGTTCAGGACCTGCAACATGCAATCGTGCATTATCCTGCTGAAATGTAGTGTTTCGTACGGATCGAATGAAGGGTAGAGCCACGGGTTGTAACACATCTGAAATGTAACGTCCACTGTTCAAAGTGCCGTCAATGCGAACAGGAGGTGACCGAGACGTGTAACCAATGGCACACCATACCATCATGCCGGGTGATACGCCAGTATGGTGATGACGAATACACGCTTCCATTGTGCGTTGACCGCGATGTCGCCAAACACGGATGCGACCATCATAATGCTGTAGACAGAACCTGGATTCATCCGAAAAAATGACGTTTTGCCATTCGTGCACCCAGGTTCGTCGTTGAGTACACCATCGCAGGCGCTCCTGTCTGTGATGCAGCGTCAAGGGTAACCGCATCCATGGTCTCCGAGCTGATAGTCCATGCTGCTGCAAACGTCGTCGAATTTTTCGTGCAGATCGTTGTTGTCTAGCAAACGTCCCCATCTGTTGACTCAGGGATCGAGACGTGGCTACACTATCCGTTACAGCCATGCGGATAAGATGCCTGTCATCTCGACTGTTAGTAATACGAGGCTGTTGGGATCCAGCACGGCGTTCCGTATTACCCTTCTGAACCCACCGATTCCATATTCTGCTAACAGTCACTGGATCTCAAGCAACGCGAGCAGCAGTGTCGCGATACGTTTTTACCGCAATCGCGATAGGCTACAATCCGACCTTTATCAAAGTCGGAAACGTGATGGTACGCATTTCTCCTCCTTACACGAGGCACCACAACAACGTTTCACCAGGCAACGCCGGTCAACTGCTGTTTGTGTATGAGAAATCAGTTGGAAACCTTCCTCATGTCAGCACGTCGTAGGTGTCGCCACCGGCGCCAACCTTGTATGAATGCTCTCAAAAGCTAATCATTAGCATATCACAGCATCTTCTTCCTGTCGGTTAAATTTCGCGTCTGTAGCACGGCATCTTCGTTGTGTATCAATTTTAATGGCCAGTAGTGTATTAACCGTCCGACGATATTCCACATCATTCTTCGCCGTTGTGTTTTGCCTAACCAAATCTAAAATGCCACTGGCACATAACTACTGTGTCATGTGACGGTTAATTGTTGCTGTATACTTTCACGACCGCAGAATGTGTTCTTACAGTATTGCTCTCCTTCAAACTCAGAATAATTAGTGCCTGATACTGATCTGCCGTTATCAACGTCTCCCTCCGCTTAAATTTCGCCTTGCGGTGGGCGACTGCACAGCATCGCGCTTCTGTTGCACAGGTCTGCACCTTTAGGGCCTGCAGAAGGGCGATGCGACGACCAGAGGAACTCGGCGGGAACAAATGAAGTCTCTTGGTCTTGAGTTTGACCGCCGAGTGGAGAGGAGGTGTTCATCGGGGGAGACAGCAGTGGTACTGTAGTGCAGCACCCACCATGTTTTTGGTCAGTATTAACAGATAGTTGGCCAGACTTTACATGTCGCTTAGGAAAATGAATAAACTGCCCACGTTCAATCTCATAGGTAACTAACGTCCACGACCACTACAGCGTGTATTTAAAGCAAACCATAATTTCATCCTCAAAGTGGGTCTAACGCCACTCGTATGGGACTGGTGACTGTCGCATGATATGAATAGACAAGATTCAGATATAGAAATATGCCAGCGACATTTCGTTTTGTGACTTTTTTCCGTCACTATGTTATACAGAACTTAACGATGTAGAACAGGTAATATTTACAAATGCTACACGAAAAATAACCTCACGTCCCACAAGAGCGATAATAATTAAAACATAGGAAACTGCGTATGGTGCTTATGGTACACATTTCACAGTGTCATTTTAAAATCGCTAGAATGAAGCACCAATCAGGAATTATTTATTTGGTGTTAGAGCTGCACCTTTTTTAGACTGAAGTCAGCTGATATGTATACCTGCTTAAAGGAAGTCCCTCTAACAAAGGGTTCACCTTCAGAGGACCTCATGTTTCCGTAGAGAAGAATTAGCATATTTCATCAAATTGTAAGAGGTATTAGAGATAAAGTTAGTGAACTGCTTATAGATGTTGACTCTGAAATTATCGGTATATCGTTATAATTCATAGTCTTTCTTTACCAGGATACAGAACTGTTCTTGAAGGAGTTCCTTGCGGGGTGGGGGAGTGGCTATGTACATAAAAAACAGTATTCCATTTGAGTCCATAGGCTTATCACGGCACTGAACTGAAGTTTCAATGTTGTGCAGGGGCAGTTACATTTAGTGAAACTAAACTTCTAATTGTTGCTGTTTACAGGTCACCTAACTCTGACTTCAGAGCACTTCTTCTCAAGTTAAAGAGGGTTCTTGATTCAGTTTGTAGGAAGTTCCAGAAATTAGTTATACGTGGCGATTTCAACATAAATTTTGTATATGATGGTGCAAGAAAAAGGATATTGGTAGATTTCCTAAATTCATATGATCTGATGCAGACTGCGATTTTTTCAGCTAGGGTGCAGGGGAACAGTAGCACAGCCATAAACAATATTTTCATTCATTCTTCATTACTGGATGGGCATTCTGTTAGTAAAAGGGTGAATGGCCTTTCAGAGCTTGATGCACAAATTGTAACACTAAAAGGCTTTTGTACTCAAACAAATGTTACATATAATTACAAACTACGTAGGTCAGTCAATACAACAGTAATAGAGAGCTTTATAAGCTCTTTGTTCTTTGACAGTTGCTTTCCATTAGAACGCTCTAAACGTGGTACTAGCAGTAATAGGCAGCCTGGGTGGCTGACTGTTGGGGTAAGGATACCATGTAGAACAAATCGGGAATTATATCAAAATGTTAGAAGTAGTCACAATCAAGCTACAGTAGTGCATTACAAACAGTACTGTAAGGTGCTTAAAATATTATTAGGAACGCAAAGAGTATGTAGTATGCAAATAGAATAGCTAATTCATAGTATAAAATGAAAACGATATGGTCAATTGTGAAGAAAGTGTCTGGTCAACAGCACAAGGTCGACGATATAAAGCCAGTTCGTAGTGAAAGTATCTCTGTTATAACTCAGATGTACTGTATGTACAGTATCTAACAATCATTTTCTGAGCATTGCTGGTTAATTAAACAAAAATTTAGTTTCTACAGGGAGTTTTGTAACTTTCGTGGGAAATGCCTTTCCGAAACTGATGTCTGAAATACTCTCCTGTGATACAGAGAGGGTGAAGATTGAATCAATAATTAAATCACTGAAGACAAAGGACTCTCATGGATATGATGGAGTGCCTAGCAGAATATTAAAGTACTGTGCTGCGCATGTTAGCCCTGTATTTAGCCATATTTGTAATTTTTCCATTATGAATGGTCAGTTTTCTGAACGATTAAAGTACTCACTAGTAAAGCCGCTATATAAAAAGAGAGAAAAGGATAATGCAGACAATTTTAGACCTATTTCTATGCCATCAGTGTTCGCTAAAGTTATTGAAAAGGCTGTGTATATAAGAATAATTAATCATTTTATATCACACGATTTGCTATCAAATGTACAATTCGGCTTGAGAAGTCGTTTAACAACTGAAAATGCTATATTCACTTTTCTCTGTAAGGTACTGGAGGAGTTAAACAAAAGGTTCCAGGTTTCGAACGCTAGGCAAATTTTTTTGATTTAAATAAGCCATTTGATTGTATTGATCACAGCATATTGCTCCAGAAGTTGGACCACTATGGAATATGGGGAGTAGCTCACAATTGGTTCACCTTTTACTTTAGTAACAGATAGCAAAAGGTTGAGAATAGCTGTGATTTTACAGAATGGGAATATGATTAGAGGAACTGAGCAGTTCAAATTTCTAGGTGTTCAGATAAGTAGTAAATTGTCGTGGAAAGCCCGCATTAACGATCTTGTTCAAAGACTTAATGATGCCATTTTTATTGTTCGGGCGGTATCCGAAGTGAGTGATCGTTCGACACGAAAATTAATCTACTTTGATTATTTTCATTCGCTTATGTCATATGGTATTATATTTTGGGGTAACTCTTCCCATTCTAAAAGGATATTTTTGGCTCAGAAACGGGTGGTTCGGGCAATAAGTGGTGTGAGTTCACGAACCTCTTGTCGACCCCTATTCACGAGTCTGGGTATTCTGACATTGGCCTCTCATTATGTATATTCCTTAGTGTCATTTCTTGCTAATAATATTTAGCTCATTCCCAAGAATAAGCAGCTTTCACTCAGTTAATACTCGCCAGCAATCGAACCTGCATTTGGATAGGACTTCCTTAACTCTTGTGAAGAAAGGTGTGCAGTATGCTGCTGCATCCATTTTCAATAAGCTATCGTTCGATTTCAAAAATCTCAGCAGTAATCCACGCGCTTTCAAATCGAAACTGAAGAGTTTACTCACGGGTCACTCCTACTCTGTCGGGGAGTTCCTTGACAAATTAAGCTCATTCTTGTTTTATTGTTTGACTGATTTACTTAAACTTGTGGCTTGACTTTTTTCGGGTACGTAAACGTTTTATTTTTACTTGTTATTATTTTTATATTGTAATTTCATGTCCTTAGAAGTTCCGTGACCTTGGAGATTTTATCCTCAATTTGGTCCTGCGGAACCTGACGTGTAAATAAATTAAATAAACTCATGTATTCTTAGGTGCAATATCCACCAAGTACAACACTCACCCTTAGTCTTTCATTAGGAGTGTAGCAGATGGGAGAGGGCGAAAGCGGTGCTTCCGACCCATTAACAGCGAGTTCCCAGGTAAAGGAGAAAACCGCAACACAAACCGTAACAATTGGTGGCAGCCAACCGATTTATGTCCTACACAAAACTCAACAAAGCTTTTCGAGAGACAGTACTCCCTTCATAAGGTTGCCAAACTCTCCTCGTGAGGTTAAAATACTAAAAATTCTCGGGACAATGAAAAACCAGCATTCCGAAGTTTGTAAACTGAAACTTCTTCTAGCAAATTTGCAGCGTTCCTAAAGTGCAATAGAATAGCAACACGTCGGCCTGTGGGTGCTCGTGTTTCGTTAAAATATTCGGGTCCGCAATCGCCCCGTATCACACCCTACTACGCACCAGGACACGTCCTGATTAGCTGTGGGTTCTAAGAGTGTCTATCTGACACTTCCCCAGCTGTCCGAGAGATGTGAGCTGACATGACCGCGTTATTACTATCTGAGCGCAGGTAATGATTACACCATTTTGTTATTCTGTTGGTGACCGACTTTTTCTGATTTCAAAGACTTTACATTCATATCATCATCTACGACAGTGATATTCCTGCTGTTTCACCAAATAAGTATTGCAAATTTATAAATATACGTCTGTTATAAAATAATTCTGCAAATATGTTAAGAAATCTCGCTGCATTGTCTTTCACTTGCACACTAAAAATATTATCATATTTCTTTTCATAAATGGCAATATCCAATTCTTCGAGGAAGACGAGGTTTCGTCTCTTCTTTCCTATGTGCAAGATTTCTAACTCATTTTCTGTTGCCATAAGGGAGTGGCCGGTTTTGTTCACAAAAGGTGATTTGGCATAGTTATTCTGAAAACATCTTTAAACTTCTTGTATTTGATAAACTACCTCCTTCTCGTTTGTCCAACTATACTTTGCATCACAGGATATTCGAAATAACAGTTTTGGAATGGGATCCAGCATTTCCAGGAATATGGTTCAAATGAATCTAAGCACTATGGAACTTAGCATCTGAGGTCATCAGTTCCGTAGACGTAGAATTAACTAACCTAAGGACATCATACACATCCATCAATAATTCAAGAACAGTCTTAATCGCATTTATTATTGCTATAATGCCGCTAACCGGTTTCAACCCGACGTAGCGGTCATCTTCTGGGCGTTTACACCATTGGTCGACTGCTGGTGGTGTCACTCCTGTCTACATAACGGCAGGAGTGAAAATCTCATTCTGGAAACATCCCCCAGGCTCTGGCTAAGCCATGTCTCCGCAATATCCTTTCTTTCAGGAGTGCTAGTTCTGCATGGTTCGCAGGAGAGCTTCTGTAAAGTTTGGAAGGTAGGAGACGAGATACTAGCAGAAGTAAAGCTGTGAGGTCGGGGCGTGAGTCGTGCTTGGGTAGCTCAGTTGGTAGAACACTTGCCAGCGAAAGGCAAAGGTCCCGAGTTCGAATCTCGGTCCGGCACACAGTTTTAATCTGCTAGGAAGTTTCATATCAGCGCACACTCCGCTGCAGAGTGAAAATCTCATTCTAGAAGTTTGACAGTTTGAGTGTTTACAAAATTTACTGCACTTCTAGTATTGCAAAATATATTTCGACAGAAGAAAAGAGGGGACTCAGATATAAGAATGATAAATATGCTTTCAGAATAAGTAACTATGACAAATCAGCTGTTGCGAACAAAACAGGCCTCCTTACATGATGGAAGATTACTAGATATTAGAAATACTGGACATAGGAAAAAAGGGACGAAACCTTGTCTTGCTAGAAGAATGGGAGATTGCCATTAATGAAAAAGACAACATTCTTAATGCGCAAATTAGAGAACAGGCAACTAGATTTCTTAATAGATTTTCAGAATTAGTTTAGAACAGACGTGTATTTACAATTTTTTAATATTTCTTTGACGTAATAGTAAGATTCCGACGATCGTAGACAACAGTAACCGGGTAGAATCTTTGAAACGAGGAGAAGTAGGTCACCATTATTGTTGAGCCAATAGCTACACGCAGACGGTAACATCTCAGACACTTCATCTCATAACAACTCCCAGACACATGGAGCTGCATAAGCTTACGCCTTGAAACGACCCCTTAGAAAAAGTATACATGACTGTGCTTAAATTGACACACAATATTTTTTAGCGCAACGCAATCTGACTTTCAAAAATCCCTACAAAAAATGGCTCTGACTAACATTAACCTATACATTTCACAAATCGCTTACCTCACAAAAATCTTGGTTACTCGAACTACTGCAATACAGCGAGCGCCACTACTGCCAGCTAAATAAAAGATTCAAACTACGGGAGGCACTAACTACTGATAGGGATAGGTAGCAAATGAAAGATTTTAATGGAGAACAAACAATGTATTTACCTTAATAGTGTTCAGAGGTCATAATATATATAGCAGTTCATGTCATCCAGTCTTACAAATTTCAAAACTCCGCCATCTCTCTGCCCACATCCATCACTGCTGGCGGCTCACCTCCAACTGCGCAACGCTACGCGCTGTTAACAGCCAACTGCCCAACACTACAATGGCAGACAACAATGCAAACGAGCCACAGACTGCACACAGCACAGCCAGTAATTTTCATACAGAGCGCTACGTGGCGTTACCAATACAAAAACCTAAACAGCCTGGTTACATAGCCCCCATGCTCCCCACAAAAATTTTTACAAGGTGCTATGTAAGTTGGCTGTTTAGATTTTTTATTGGTAACACCACGTAGTGCTCTGTATGAAAATCACTGGCTGTGCTGTGTGCAGCCTGTGGCTAGTTTGCATTGTTGTCTGCCATTGTAGTGTTGAGCAGGTGGATGTTAACAGCCCATAGCGTTGCGCAGTTGGAAGTGAGCCGCCAGCAGTGGTGGATTGGGGGAGAGAGATGGCAGAGTTTTGAAATTTGTAAGAGTGGATGTCATGAACTGCTATATATATTATGACTTTTGAACACTATTAAGGTAAATACATTGTTTGTTGTCTATTAAAATCTTTCATTTGCTAACTATACCTATTAGTACTTAGTGCCTTCCGTAGTTTGAATCTTTTATTTAGGTGGCAGTAGTGGCGCTCGCTGTATTGCAGCAGTTCGAGTAATCAAGATTTTTGTGAGGTAAGCGATTTGTGAAATGTATAGGTTAATGTTAGTCAGGGCCATTTTTTGTAGGGATTTTTGAAAGTCAGATTGCTTTGCGCTAAAAAATATTGTGTGTCAGTTTAAGCACAGTCATGTATAATTTTTCTAAGCGGACGTTTCAGCCTTTGGAGTCCATAGTTGGTCAGAAGGACGTAGACGGCTGTGCGGTATGGTGTGAGATAGAATGACTGTGGACAGAAGTCGACAGTTTTAATGCAAGACGGGCACTCATAGGCCAATAAGCTGTTATTCTATTTAATTTTATGGTCATCGAAAATTTTGGCCACATTTTTTACTGCTTTAAACTCATGAGCTCAGTTTGACAACCCGGTTATGAGATTATCGTCTCTCGAATTGTGTTGTTGAGTTGTGTGTTGGTCATAAAACGGTTAAATTACTATTAAAATATGACAACCGCTACCTTATACCCGTAAAACTGATAATTTTGAATCCCTAGCTGAATAATCAGGCAGGTAAGGAGATCCTAAGGTGGCAGTACAGTGACTATCGTAGCTCGAGACTGGTATCTCCTTTCTAATGACAATATGAGCAACGGTCAGCGGACAAGCCTGCTACAAAAAATGACAGTTACTACATGGAACATTAGAGGCATCAATCATCCACAGATACAGTAAATGACTTGGTGCAAAGAAATATCGATATACTGGTGATCTCGTATGCGAAGAGGAAACCAAAGGTTCAACGTAGACAGGAAACTCTCTCTTCCTATAATCAGGGGCAAAGAAGTATAAGAGATCTGCGTCTGTAGTAGGTATAATATTAGATAAGAGATTAAATGCCAAGGATCTTACGATACTGTTGGATCAGTGACAGAATAATAACTTTCAAGTTTAAAACCAAAAGATCGCAATACACCATATCTCACAAAAGGATAAAACAGAAAATGAAGAGCTGGGAGGTTGAAGTATGTAGGAAAAATGAGTGTATGATAATAACCGATAACTTAAATTCAAGAACAGGAAACAGAACTGCACCTGATATCATTGGATCACATGGGATTCTGAATTCGAAAGAAAGCCAGCTACTGACTTCTGCACATTATATAATTTAAGATTTTCTAATACCTACTTTCCATATAAAGATATCCGTATTTACACCAGATCTGACAGGGGAACAAGGTCGATTTAGATTACATATTGGGCGTATTTACAGGATACAAGAGTACTTACAGGAGCTGAAGGCCATTCCGATAATTTTTACTGGGATGCAAGATTAAGCTTCCTAGGTAGTTTCTGACAAAACAGCGAACAAGTAGCAAAATGACAGTCCAATTTTTAAATGCTAGCTATTAGAACTATCTGCAAGTTGGTATCTGTATGAGATAACAAGAAGATTTATGTCAAAGCTAGAGCAGGGAATATAGAGCAAGGCTGAAATACGTTAAAGGAAATCTTAATGAAGACTGCTACGGAAACACTCGGAACATAAAAAGGATGAAGAACAAATCGACTGAAATTGTAGACTGATGAATTCAAGAAAGCTGAAATAGAAAGAAAGGAGCTATTTTTCACTTACATTAACGGGAAAAAGTGGAAGATCTGCTGCACTATAAGAAGCAAAATGCAGTAGTTTGCAAACAGATACAGAAGAGAGGAAGATATTTGTTAAGGAAAACGATTTCCACTTTTCAAAGAATTTGCTACAGAATCCAATGACAGATTTGACACGTTTTGCAATGGAGGCCAGGAACAGGAGTGCTACAGGCATCTGGTATGTACTAAATATGTGAAAATTAAATGTAAAAAGAGATTTGTGCAGTTGTTGAATAACCTTAGGCGCTTGGGGAAATATCCAGATGATGGAAGGTAAAAAGAGTCATAAATATCTACAAAAGAAAGAATGTCCATATTACAGGGGTGCATCTGTTTTGTATGCTACTATTCATCTGTCATTAAAAGGCAACTCCAGCCAACAGCAGAAACATTTTTTTACAGAGGAGCCGTACAACTTTCGTGTAGGCATGGCTTGTCCAGATGCAGACATTTGTTTCAAAACATTTAATAGAAAATAATTCAACAAGCCATTATTTCTGCTCTTCCTACGCTATGAAAAGGATGGCAAAAAGGTAGGAACGACGAAACTGTGGGAAACACTTACTGACTACCATGTACCAGTTTAAAGTCATTAAATAACTGTATAACGACACTAAAATTGATCTAACCATAGGTTTATTGTCTGTAAAGCAGAGGCTAAGGCGAGGTTGTGTTCTGTTAGCTATCCTTTTTCATGTATGTATTTACAGAACTTTAAAACAACGAAACTGTAAAAATCCCAAGAAGATGGACCTGTGAAACAACAGATTTATTAACACTGCTACCGGGGAAACCCTGTCTTGCCCAGGTTTTTATTTGCAGCTGTGTGTCCACTCCCACACCTCGCATCGTCTGGCCTTATGCTTGGTGTTTACGACGTCATATCTCCTGAGCTATGAGCCGTACAAGTGTATAATATTGTAGATACACCCATCGGCTTATATAGATACTGTTTACGAAACATATGGCGAATAGCTTTAGTAGCAAAAAAGTAATAAATTAGAAGGTAATTTATGATGCGGCAGTTTTTCACTCATATCATTATTTATGCCGTCTTATCTACTTAACTATGTAACGTACGGTGATATAATTTAGCACTTATATTCAGTTGTGTATATGCATACTGTCTATAAAATGTCTCGCGAATGCAGTTAATAGTAAAAAAGTAATAAATAATAGAGTCTTGCCTAATGCGTCAATTTTACTGCACGAACAGTGGAAAAATAGTAAGCAATAAACAGTGCTCCTTTAAACGTTTTTTAGAGCGAGTCAAAAAGTCGTAAAGGTTTGAAATTGTGTGCAAAGTTTATCGCAATTCACTAAGTGTTGCCATTCTGACATTCTGAAATACTGGATGAATGAGGTCTTGGAATTCACGCATAATGGGCTATACTTCTTTTTCAGTCTCACCCAATTTATAGGTAGGCGGTTCTTATGTTCATAGTGATTGTCAGCTGGCAGTAAGGTGCATGGGTGCTAAGTTTGTTTGAAATCGGTCCAATGGTTTAGGAGGAAATATGGATTACACACACACGCACACACACACACACACACACACACACACACACACACACACACACACAGACACACACAGACATGCGCGCGCTCGCGCGCGCGCATTTTTAAAATGTGTATGTTTTATTTGCAAACGTCTCGGTTCTTTTAGGAGACAGTGAAAGTGCTTTAATATATCTACAAACAAAACAAAGGTAATGGCAATGGAAGGGAAATGCGTCAGACAGTTCATAACTCTAACAGAGAATAAGATAAATAAGATAAAGGAGGAGGTAAATTCGTTTAAATATCTCCAGACAGATACGCCAATATACTAGACTAATTCAGAAGTGGTACAGAATAAACATGTAACACTATACTTATTTAAGGACGTACATGACAAAACTATGATGAAAGAAATAACGGTAAGACTGCAGAACGTGGTGACTGAGCCTGCTCTTATGTATGGTAGTGAAAATTGGATTCTAAGAAAAGGAGAGGAGCGAAGAGATAATGCTGCTAAGACGAGGTTTCTGGCGTGACTTCTAAGATTAACATTAAGAAACAGAGTATGCTGGGGAAAACAGAAACTATATACGAAAACAACAATGGCAGAACGTTTTTAGCACTACAAGAAAAGTTATAACCACCTCATAAGGATGTCATGTGATCATCTGCCACGGGATGCAATACATTTTAACTGAACTGGAAGACGGGATACAGGATGAACAACAAAAAGAGGGAGTGAACAGTTTTGTTAAATTCGTCTGGTTTGAAGTGGGGGAACACTCACTCCCTGAAATGGAACAAGAAGAAAAACTATTTACAGTTGCAGATGTGACATAGGTAGAAGTGCTATGTAAGCTCCAGGGCACACTTCAGCAGCCGCAGTGTTGCTGCTATCACCAAAATATTCAAGATGTTAGTGATACGAAATTTAAAAAATCCTAGTTGACAATGACAGGATATTAGAAAACACAAGCTTTGTGGAAGTAACCCAGACGTGCTAACGTGGATACAAAAACAAAAATTTTAAGAATTTAACAATTAAGAATTTAAGAATTATTTCGAAAAATTTAAAAATGTACAATGGTGGCATTAGAGGAGTTACAAGCTGAAAACGTGGTGACGCTACAATCCGAAATGATGACATTCAAACGAATGTGAAAGACTTGCTTTGTTTAAGAAGACAGGTAAACGTAATTTAAACTGCATAAATCGACAGAATTTTTAGAAGTATCGAAATGATCTGAATTGTTCAACATGTTTCAAAGTATCTGAACTGAGCAGCATTTCATTATTTATTTTTATTTGTTCATTGTTTAGTAAGCCTGTCCAGTTAACGACCTTCAGGCTCTCTCTTAAATCTGACTAGGAACAATAGTTATGAAAAAAATATTACATAACAATGACACTAATAATAGTTTCCACTAAAATTAATTATAAAAATAATAATAATACTAACAATAATAATAACTGACAATGGTACTCATAATAGTAACAACAGGCAATGATAATAATTATAATAATAGAGGGCATTTAGAATGATGCTGATTAGTTCAGCACACTTGAAGCCATGTTTAGTAAAATCAGAAGCGGAAGGGATAGAGAAAGATGGGGAGAGTGAAATAAAAGTAGCAATGGCTGTTAAGAACGAACAGAACTCTGTAGACAACTGGGAAAGAAAAGTGGTGGGAGAAAGGAGGGTTAGCTAGAGTGAACTGTAGACACGTACATGCAAGAGACAGCTACTGCGATAAAATATGGACCATTAGTTGTCGTTTGAAATTTGAAAGGAATTTAATTTCTATGAAATTTTGAGG
Organism: Schistocerca gregaria; assembly: GCF_023897955.1. NCBI lineage: Eukaryota > Metazoa > Arthropoda > Insecta > Orthoptera > Acrididae > Schistocerca > Schistocerca gregaria. The sequence goes on from NC_064923.1 coordinate 685,973,127, forward strand.
AAGATTGTTCCAAAGTTGGTTCCTGATAGAGAAAATTATTTAGAGAACATCATAGTGTCATGATGTGGTACAGAAAGGATTTCACACTGTTTCCCACTGTTTCTACTGTGCTGTTCAGATAGCAGTGTAAGAATTGAAGAGAAATATGAGGAAGTGTAATGGCTGAGAAGAGGATAGAGCAAACGTAGGGTATTTTAATCCCTGTGATTATTGGCACAGAGCCATGATAATTGTCAGGAGTGATGTGGTAGAAATAGTGTATGTCACAAATGTATCCTACACAAGCATCAACTGCCAGTTCCAGAGGGCGAAGAGAGTCCTTGGAGAAAAGGGTCACCACAATAAAGAATTATGACTATTAATGACTCTAAAAGTTCCTTTTTAAGCCTGAGAGGATATACACTTTTATATTTCTACAGAGAGCGAAGTAATATTGACACAGTTGTTAACATGTGGAAAATTCTGGGCCATTGCTTACAATGGCCCAGAATTTTCCACATGTTCTTTCCAAATAAAGAAAAGCTTATTTCTGTGCCATTTAGCAAAGTGCGAAACAGATCCTCTGATACGAGGGATAATAAGCATTTTGTGACTACAATTGCTTGCGTTTTAGACGGGCTAAGTATCAAACGTAACGTTCTGCACCCACCCTGATAATGCCAGTACAGGAGCAATTACGTGCTGGACAGCTGAGCACGGCATTAGTGGGCTAGTACTTACAGGTGTAACTTAAGGTCGTCAGTGTTTAAATGATATTTTTAATGGGAGAAAATATTTGGCATGTGATTAACACATAATGAAAAACGAAATGGGCCCAACACTGATCCTTGTGGGAACCCTGACACTACGTTCCTCTGTTGCGATATTTGCGTTCCGATCATTAAACGCTGTTGGCGAGATGTAAGGTATGAGTAAGAGAACAGAAGAGCAGACAGAGGTTTGGGACACTCTTATGCACTTAGGGTGGGAAACCGTTCCCAAGGGCGGAAGAATGAGCAATGATCAGTGGCTTAAGGATGCAGAAGGCAATGGGAACCACTGCATTAAAGACATACAAAGTGTATCCATAGGACATATGTCCTGTAATTGAAAAGTGGCATGATGATCTACCGACAGGCAAAAGATTCCGGACTAGTCCCCCATTCGGATTTCTGGGCGGGGACTGACAAGGGGGAGATGACCTTAAAAAAAATATTTTACAACCAACAAAAGGATAACGTTCTATGAAGTGGAGCATGGCATGTCAGAAGTTTGAACGTGGTAAGGAAGATAGACGCTCTGAAAAGGGAAATGTTAAGACTCAATCTCGATATAGTGGGAGTCAATGAGGTGAAATGCAAGGAAGATCATTATTTCTGGTCAGATGAGTATAAGAAAAAATCAACAGCAGCAGAAAATTGTATACTAGGAATAGGATGCACTATGAACAGGAAGGTAGGGCAGAGGATGACTTACTTTGAACCCGTCAGTGACAGAGTTGTTCTCATCAGAATCGACAGCAAATCAACACCGGTAGTTCAGGTATACATGCCGACATTGCAGGTCGAAAATGAAGAGTTAGAGAAAGTGTATGAGGATATTGAACGGGTCATTCGGTATGTACAGGCAGATGAAAATCTAGCAGTCGTGGGGGTCTAGAATACGGTTGTAAGGGGAAAAAGTAGAAGAGAGGATTATGGGAGAGTATGGCATTTTTACTAGGAGGAACAGAGGAGACAGACTAATTGTCAGTTGGCAATAGAAAATACACGGATCAAGAACAACATGAGGAAAAGGCTGGGAGATACAGGAAGATTTCAGTTACATTAGATCATGGTCGAGCATAGATTCAGAAATCAGATACTTGATTGCAAGTCATTATAGACTCATCACAATGTAGTAGTGATGAAGAGTTGGCTCAAATATAAGAGACTATTTAAGGAGTGTGTCAGACCATCCATTACATTGAAAACACTACAGCCAACTTAACGCTGTTCTTTGCGTTGTGTAAGCACTCAGACATCGATAGTAACAATCTCAGCGCAAAACATGTGAGCGCGATTCTAAGCATTGTTGTGAGACGAGGCTTGTCTGCGAGAGTGGAAGCAGCAGTGTCGGCGGAGAGCTGGGAGACAGAAGACGTGTTAAGCTGCCATCACGTCGGTGATGGCAGATCTTACCACACTCAATGCTTGATTTCAATTATATAGCCAGGAGAGATTTAAATGACTTAGCTAGGCTTGAAGATGGAATTCAAGGTAAAGTTCGCAAGCATAGCGCAAACGCAATTCCAGAGCTTGGCTCGTGATTGTTAGTCCGAGTTTACAATAATCCCATGTTTTGGTTGTGAGTTAAAGAAGACCTTATCCTCCAAATAATAATATTTATTCACCACATCTAATTAATAAAGGTGCTGTGGTTATTGGATGTTAATGTAACTTTGAAATTGAAATAACTCACTCATTGTTGATACAGTAGCACTTGCACCCTACGTACTCAATTACGTGTTGGATGTGTTCAAATCTCCCTTACAGCTTTTACACTCTAGTATCATCGAGTTTATGAGCTGATGTTTTAACACATGTCCGTTGTTCATGTAAGACTTTTGCACATATGCCTTTCGTCACCGATTCCGAGGAGAATCTTCTAAATCTTGGTCTTATCCGTCCACCTAATTTTCAACACTCTTCTATATCAACACATCCCATACCCTTTGATCTCTCTTCCGTTCCACTGTCCATGATTTACTACCATACAATGCTGTAGTGTAAACGTAGATTCTCAGTAACTTATTCCTCAAATTAAAGCCTATGTTTGATAGTAGTAGACCTCTCTTCTCTAGGAATGCCCTCTGTATCCTTGCTAGTGCCTTTCTATGTGCTTAACTTCGTCTACTTCACATCACCAATTTCGAGGTTAAATTTCTCACTATTCAAATTTCTTCTAGTTTCCATTACTTCTGTTTTTTTCTGGTTCACTCTCAGTCCATATTCTTAACTAATTTGATTGTTCATTCCATTAAACGGATCGGTAATTCATCTTTTCTTTCTCGGACGATAACAATTTAATCAGCGAATCTTACACCTGATATCATTTCAGGCTCAATCTGAATCTCACTCTTAAAACTTTCTTTTATATCCGTCTGTTTCGTCGATGAACAGATTGAATAGTAGGAGCTAAAGACACCTTTTTAATCTGAACACCTCGTTCTTGGTCTTCCAGTCCTATTTTACCTTTTTGGTTACTGTACATGATATATATTACCCCTCTTTCCCTATAGCTTACTCCTATTTTTCTTACAATTTCGAACATCTTGCATCGTTTTATTCAGTCGAACGTTTTTCAGGTTCAACAAATTCTATGAACCTATCTTTGTTTTTCTTCGGTCATGCTTCCATTCTCACCCTCAGCGCAGAACTACCTCTCTGGTGGTGTAAAACGCATACTGGCAAAGGCAAGGAAAGCGTTTCTGAGGAGAAGAAATGTGTCAATATCGAATATAAATTTAAATGTCAGCAAATCTTTTCTGAAGGCACTTGTCTGGAGTGTAGCCTTGTACGGAAGTGAAAAGTGGGCGATAAGGTCAGACAAAAAGAGAACGGAATTTTTGAGATGAGGTGCTACAGAAAAAAGCTTAAGGTAAGATGGATACATCGCCTAACTAATGAAGAGGTACTGAACTGAGCTGGGGAGAAAAAAAAAAAATGTGGCATAACTTAACTAAAAGAAGGGATCGATTGATAGGAAATTTTTAAGACATGAAGGAATTGCCAATTTAGTATCGGATTGAAGTGCTGGGGGGAGGGGAAGGTCAAAAATTGTCGAGGGAAACCAAAGAGATGTATACAATAAGGAGGTTCAATAGGAAGTATGTTGCAGCAGCTGGTGAGGGATGAAGAGGTTTGCACAAGACAGTGTAGCGTTTGAGAATTGCATAAAACCAGCTTTTTCACTAAAGACCACAACAACGACGAACATTTCAGATACATCTGACACCGTAGTTCCGATCTGTAAATATCTTAGATTAGATTAATACTTGTTCCATAGATCATGAATACGACACTTCGTAATGATGTGGAATGTGTCAGGTTAATAAAAGATGCCTGTACAATAAATTACATTACACAAAATATTGGATGACACTAATGACTAAGTTTTTTTTTTTACTTAGTTTATATCTAAAAATTCAGCCAATGAGTAGAAGGAGTTGTCATCTAGAAATTCTTTTAATTTATTTTTAAATGTTAGTTGGCTATCTGTCAGGCTTTCGATGCTGTTTGGTAGGTGCCCAAAGACTTTTGTGGCAGCATAATTTACCCCTTTCTGTGCCAAAGTCAGATTTAACCCTGCATAGTGAACATCATCCTTTCCCCTGGTGTTATAGGTATGCACACTGCTATTACTTTTGAATTGGGTTGGATTATTATCAACAAATTTCATAAGGGAATATATATACTGTGAGGTTACTGTGAGGATCCCTAGATCCTTAAATAGATGTCTGCAGGATGACCGTGGGTGGGCTCCAGCAATTATTCTGATTACACGTTTTTGTGCAATGAATACTTTTCTACTCAACGATGAATTACCCCAGAATATGATGCCATACGAAAGCAGTGAATGAAAGTAGGCGTAGTAAGCTAATTTACTGAGATTCTCATCACCAAAATTTGCAATAACCCTAATAGCATACGTAGCTGAACTCAGACGTTTCAGCAGAAAATCAATGTGTTGTTTCCAGTTTAACCTCTCATCAATGGACACACCTAAAAATTTTGAAAATTCTACCTTAGCTATAGACTTCTGTTCAAATTCTATATTTATTACTGGAGTTGTGCCATTTACTGTACGGAACTGTATATACTGTGTTTTATCAAAATTTAAAGAGAGTCCGTTTGCTGAGAACCACTTAATAATTTTGTGAAAAACATCATTTACAATTACATCACTTAGTTCTTGGTTTTTGGATGTTATTACTATACTTGTATCATCAGCAAAAAGAACTAACTTTGCATCTTCATCAATGTGGAATGGTAAGTCATTAATGTATATCAAGAACAGTAAAGGACCTAAGACCGAACCCTGTGGGACCCGTGCTTGATAGCACCCCAGTTTGAGGAATCAGCTGTTGTTTTAACATTACACGAACCACTTATTTCAACTTTCTGCATTCTTCCAGTTAAGTATGAATTAAACCATTTGTGCACTGCCCCACTCAAACCATAATGATTTAGCTTATCTAAAAGAATTCCATGATTTACACAATCAAAGGCCTTTGAGAGATCACAAAAAATACCAATGGGTGATGTCCGGTTATTCAGAGCATTTAATATTTGATCAGTGAAAGCATATATAGCATTTTCTGTTGAAAAGCCTATCTGAAAACCAAACTGACATTTTGTTAGTACTTTATTTTTACAAATATGGGAGGCTACTCTTGAATACATTACATTCTCAAAAATTTTTGATAGAGCTGTCAGAAGCGAGATTGGGCGGTAGTTGTTGACATCTGACGTATCCCCCTTTTTATGCAATGGTTTTACAATGGCATATTTCAGTCTTTCAGGAAAACACCCTGCTCCAAAGAGCTATTACATACGTGGCTGAGAATCCTACTTATCTGTGGGGAACAAGCTTTAAGTACTTTGCTGGAAATCCGTAAGAGCTTTTACTTTTCAGTGAGTTTATTATTTTACTGATTTCAGAGGGAGAGGTTGGTGGAATTACAGTTGTTTCAAACTGCGCAGGTATGGCCTCTTCTATTAATAGCCTTGCCTCTTCTAGTGAAGATCTAGATCCTATTTTCTCCACAACATTTAAAAAATAATTATTCAAAATATTTTCAATTTCTGATTGTTTGTTAGTGCACTTGTCATTCAGTTTTATTGCACTAAAGTCTTCCTGTGCTCTTGGTTGCCCTGTTTCCCTTTCAATAATATTCCAAATTGCTTTAATTTTATTACCAGAGTTACTGATCTCAGACATGATACACATGCTTCGGGACTTTTTAATAACTTTTCTTAGTACCGCACAATAGTTTTTATAATATTGAACAATTTCGGGGTCAGTACTCCCTCTTGCTGTTAGATACAGTTCTCTTTTGCGGTTGCAAGATATTCTTATTCCTTTAGTTAGCCAAGGTTTTTTATATGTTTTCTTGGAATTATGTTTAACTATTTTCTTGGGAAAACAATTTTCAAATACCCTTAAAAATGTATTGTGAAATAAGTTATATTTCAAGTTTGCATCGGGTTCCTTATACACTTCATCCCAGTCTAGCTGCTGTAGGCTTTCCCTTAAGTTTGCAATATTTATATTGTTAATTGAATGCACTGCTTTGAAAGTCTGATTTATTATACTGCATGGAGCTATGTCATGTACTGTAACAAGCAGTGCACTATGATCTGAAAGACCATTCTCAACAGGATAAGCATTTATGTCCTTAAACTTATCTTGGTCTATAAAAAAGTTATCTATCAATGTACTGCTGTTCTTTGTTATCCGAGTAGGAAAATCAATGACGGAGCTCAAATTGAAAGAACTGAGTAATACTAAAAGGTCATTCTTCCTATTACACTCTTTCAGGGAATCAACATTGAAATCCCCACAAATGATAATTTGCTTCCCCCTGTCTGACAGATAGCACAACAAAGCATCCAAGTTTTCTAGAAATAGCTGGAAATTCCCTGAGGGGGACCTATACACTGTTACAATTATGAAAGTGCCATCATTTAGTTTAAGTTCAGTGGCACATGCTTCCATATGTTGCTCTACACAAAATTTTTTAGTTTCTAAATTTTTTGCACTGTGGAAGCTTTTGACATATATGGCAACTCCTCCTCTCATCATATTATCTCTACTTACATGTGCAGCTAATTTGTACCCATTGATGCTAACCTTTTGCATATCAGTGACAATGTGATGCTCAGACAGGCATAGTATATCTATTACATTCTTGGTTTCTATATCTTCTAAACAAAGCAGAAGCTCATCAATTTTGTTCTTCAATCCCCCAATATTTTGATGAAATATACTAACAGTATTTTTCACTTTACTTTTGTGAGTATCTTGAACTTTTTTAACATCTTTAGTACTTTTATTCTTCAATCCCCCAATATTTTGATGAAATATACTAACATTATTTTTCACTTTACTTTTGTGAGTATCTTGAACTTTTTTAACATCTTTAGTACTTGCCTGGCTGAGTTTCCCACTGGACACTGATATTACACTAAAAAAGAGTTTCCACCATGAGATGTAGTTCCTCCCCCCTTTAAATTTCCTGCTATCAGCCCAGCCAGTTTACCCTTCCCTTTCCTGTTGAGGTGTAGGCCATGTCTAGTATAGTCCCACCTACAGAGTGAATCAACAGGAACCACACCAATGTGTGACCCTGCACCAGATCCAAGTAGCCGATCCAACTCCAAATTAACTCTCCTGACAGAAGAGGTCAAATGAGGTCGGTCGTGGCGCTCCAGAACCGACACAAACCCAACACCGGTATGATTCGATGCCGATGCAATCTTTGCCAGGTCACACTTTATGCTGTACCCCAGATCTCTGTCAATACTGTTGCGCGGCCCACCCACAATAACCACGGTGTCTTCCTTAGTAAAACCTTTACATAGTGAACCTAAATCCTCTGTAACCTGCCCAAGTTCAGCACTAGGTTTGAAAAAACTTGTGACCTGGTAATCCAACCCTAATTCATCCTGCAGAAGTTGGCCCACACCCCTAGCAAGGGAACTACCTAGCAACAAAACTTTCTTTCTCTTTGCAGACTTCCCTACATTCTTAATCAATTTGCTGCTGAAAGCTTGTTGAGCCCTGTCTACATCTACTTCTGTGAGAGGCTCATCAGTTCCTGACTGAGGCCACAGGTCAAACCTATTTTGTACATTAATAACAACGCTGTCAGAAGAATTTCTTGGCCTGTTCCTCATGCCTGTTGCCACTTCCCACCCCTGTTTACCCTTCTCCCCCCTTAACCTGCCCAGTTCTCGCCTAGCTTCATCTAACTCAGCATGAAGGGCAGAAATTTTCCCCTCCTGTTCCACAATCTTCCTATCTCTACTGCATAGCCTACAGAACCACTGATGAGTCTCGCTCATTTTCCCAATTCCCACGCCACTACAGTCGCCCCAATGAAAAAAGTTACTACATCCATCACACCAGACCCCGGAGCTAACGATCCTACGGCACGTCAGGCACTTTACACTCATGGTACAAAATTCTATTTTAGTGACAGAAAGACAATTAAGTTACCGCAAAACAATGAAAATACGTGTACGAAAAATTAGGCCTACTCGCGACTATGTAAACAGTGGTTCAGAAGTTTTTTACTGGAAATTACTTAAGAGATGACGATACTCTACAGATATAAAGGGGCAGCAAACGTATTTAGCACACTAAACTATCAGTAAATGCACTTAAGATTGCGGTATGAAGTTTAATCTGAAAACTCAAAAGTTCGGCCTGGCCGCGATATGTAAACAAAACGAACTTTACGTGATTACTGTGAAAATACGCGAGTAAGACAAAAACCTTTAATGGTACGCTTGCAGAGCACTATAATTAACGTAATAAATTAGTTTAAAGTGTTAAAAAACAGTTTATTACTACTTAAATTACTTATCTTGTACAAGAGCTGTGACTCAGACGTCCGTGTAGCAGGCGCAGGGCTACCTTCCCTAGTAGTTCCTTTCTGTACGCAGCCTCATTTAAGCCTAAGAGCAAGTGTCCACTGCCTCATTAGGATGTTAATTTTAGATACACTTTCTACTACTGAAAAGTAACCATTAGAAGGAAAGATGAAATTTATTGTTGAAGCAATATGGTATTTGGCTCAAACATTGTATTACTGGCATATAAAACGGCGAGACATGAAATTTTACACAACTAACATTACAGTATTTGATACAAATCTTTTTAGTGAGTAATAAAACAGAGAGAGAGAAAGAGAGAGCAAGAGAGTGAGAGAGAGAGAGAGAGCACGAGCGAAAGAGAGAGAGAGAGAGAGAGAGAGAGAGAGAGTGCGAGAGAGGGAGAGAGAGAGTGGGAGAGCGGGCGAGGGAATTTACTGATGAGGCAGAAGTTTAGGTACGAGGGCTGTTTGGAAAGGCATGTCCGATCGGTCACGACATAGAAACTACTGTAAAAAAAAGTTTTATTTTACACAGTTAGCTATACATACCAGCCACTTCCCTACATAGTTCCCACTCCGACATAGACATCTGTCGTAGCGTCTTACCAACATTCAAATACCCTCGTCACAGAAGACAAGCACCTGTGTTTCCTGCCACTTTCGTACAATGGTTTGCAGAGCGTTGTGTGGGCCAAAGTGATGTCTTCACAGCCAGCGATTTACGTGAGCAGAGATGAAAGTCACATGGAGCCAAATATGCGATGTGTTGTGGGTAATCAAGCACTTCCCATCAAAGACGGTGCAGGGCCGTCTTCATTGCCCCTGTAGGGTGCGCCAGAGAACTGTCACGAATAAGAAAATGCATGGCAGTTGTGGTATGTGGACTGCATAGCTTGAGGCGAAATTTCTCACCACGTTCTCATACATGGCAGGAGACACTGTTCTAGGCAACTTTACGTGCTCACAGTGCGCCCAGAACTGAGAAGAGTGACTTTATGCGATTGAAGGGCATACTAGAGACTTTGCCCAGCACATCTGTGCAAAGCTTTGTCGGATTTTCAGTGTCGTTTCCATTTCTACATCTACATCTACATCTACATGACTACTCTGCAATTCACATTTAAGTGCTTGGCAGAGGGTTCATCGAACCACAATCATACTATCTCTCTACTATTCCACTCCCGAACAGCGAGCGGGAAAAACGAACACCTAAACCTTTCTGTTCGAGCTCTGATTTCTCTTATTTTATTTTGATGATCATTCCTACCTATGTAGGTTGGGCTAAACAAAATATTTTCGCATTCGGAAGAGAAAGTTGGTGACTGAAATTTCGTAAAAAGCTCTCGCCGCGACGAAAAACGTCTATGCTGTAATGACTTCCATCCCAACTCGTGTATCATATCTGCCACACTCTCTCCCCTATAACGCGATAATACAAAACGAGCTGCCCTTCTTTGCACCCTCTCGATGTCCTCCGTCAATCCCACCTGGTAAGGATCCCACACCGCGCAGCAATATTCTAACAGAGGACGAACGAGTGTAGTGTAATCTGTCTCTTTAGTGGACTTGTTGCATCTTCTAAGTGTCCTGCCAATTAAACGCAACCTTTGGCTCGCCTTCCCGACAATATTATCTATGTGGTCCTTCCAACTGAAGTTGTTCGTAATTTTAACACCCAGGTACTTAGTTGAATTGACAGCCTTGAGAATTGTACTATTTATCGAGTAATCGAATTCCAACGGATTTCTTTTGGAACTCATGTGGATCATCTCACACTTTTCGTTATTTAGCGTCAACTGCCACCTGACACACCATACAGCAATCTTTTCTAAATCGCTTTGCAGCTGATACTGGTCTTCGGATGACCTTACTAGACGGTAAATTACAGCATCATCTGCGAACAACCTAAGAGAACTGCTCAGATTGTCACCCAGGTCATTTATATAGATCAGGAACAGTAGAGGTCCCAGGACGCTTCCCTGGGGAACACCTGATATCACTTCAGTTTTACTCGATGATTTGCCGTCTATTACTACGAACTGCGACCTTCCTGACAGGAAATCACGAATCCAGTCGCACAACTGAGACGATACCCCATAGCTCCGCAGCTTGATTAGAAGTCGCTTGTGAGGAACGGTGTCAAAAGCTTTCCGGAAATCTAGAAATACGGAATCAACTTGAGATACCCTGTCGATAGCGGCCATTACTTCGTGCGAATAAAGAGCTAGCTGCGTTGCACAAGAGCGATGTTTTCTGAAGCCATGCTGATTACGTGTCAATAGATCGTTCCCTTCGAGGTGATTCATAATGTTTGAATACAGTATATGCTCCAAAACCCTACTGCAAACCGACGTCAATGATATAGGTCTGTAGTTAAATGGATTACTCCTACTACCCTTCTTGAACACTGGTGCGACCTGCGCAATTTTCCAATCTGTAGGTACAGATCTATCGGTGAGTGAGCGGTTGTATATGAGTGCTAAGTAGGGAGCTATAGTATCAGCGTAATCTGAAAGGAACGTAATCGGTATACAATCTGGACCTGAAGACTTGCCCGTATCAAGCGATTTGAGTTGCTTCGCAACCCCTAAGGTATCTACTTCTAAGAAACTCATGCTAGCAGATGTTCGTGTTTCAAATTCTGGAATATTCCATTCGTCTTCCCTGGTGAAGGAATTTCGGAAAACTGCGTTCAATAACTCCGCTTTAGCGGCACAGTCGTCGATAACAGTACCATCGGCACTGCGCAGCGAAGGTATTGACTGCGTCTTGCCGCTTGTGTACTTTACATACGACCAGAATTTCTTCGGATTTTCTACCAAATTTCGAGACAATGTTTCGTTGTGGAACCTATTAAAGGCATCTCGCATCGAAGTACGTGCCAAATTTCGCGCGTCTGTAAATTTTAGCCCATCTTCAGGATTTCGCGTTCTTCTGAACTTCGCATGCTTTTTCCGTTGCCTCTGCAACAGCGTTCGGACCTTTTTTGTGTACCACGGGGGATCCGTTCCATCTCTTACCAATTTATGAGGTATGAATATCTCAATTGCTGTTGCTACTATATCTTTGAATTTGAGCCACATCTCGTCTACATTCGCATAGTCAGTTCGGAAGGAATGGAAATTTTCTTTTAGGAAGGCTTCTAGTGGCACTTTATCCGCTTTTTTAAATAAAATTATTTTGCGTTTGTTTCTGATGGATTTGGAAGAAATGGTATTGAGCCTAGCTACAATGACCTTGTGATCACTAATCCCTGTATCAGTCATGATGCTCTGTATCAGCTCTGGATTGTTTGTGGCCAAGAGGTCAAGTGTGTTTTCGCAACCATTTACAATTCGCGTGGGTTCGTGGACTAACTGCTCTAAATAATTTTCGGAGAATGCATTTAGGACAATCTCGGAAGACGTTTTCTGCCTACCACCGGTTTTGAACAAGTATTTTTGCCAACATACCGAGGGTAGGTTGAAGTCCCCACCAACTATAACCGTATGAGTGGGGTATTTATTTGTTACGAGACTCAAACTTTCTCTGAACTGTTCCGCAACTGTATCATCGGAGTCTGGGGGTCGGTAGAAGGAGCCAATTATTAACTTAATTCGGCTGTTAAGTATAACCTCCACCCACACCAATTCGCACGGAGTATCTACTTCGACTTCACTACAAGATAAACCACTACTGACAGACACCAACACTCCACCACCAATTCTGCCTAATCTATCTTTCCTGAACACCGTCTGAGACTTCGTAAAAATTTCTGCAGAACTTATTTCAGGCTTTAGCCAGCTTTCTGTAGCTATAACGATATCAGCTTCTGTGCTTTCTATTAGCGCTTGAAGCTCAGGGACTTTTCCAGCGCAACTACAACAGTTTACAACTATAATTCCGACTGTTCCTTGATCCAAGCACGTCCTGTAATTGCCAAGCACCCTTTGACATTGCAGCCCATCCCGCACTTTCCCGAGGCCTTCTAACCTAAAAAACCGCCCAGTCCATGCCACACAGCCTCCGCTACCCGTGTAGCCGCCAGCTGAGTGTAGTGAACTCCTGACCTATTCAGCGGAACCCGAAACCCCACCACCCTATGGCGCAAGTCAAGGAATCTGCAGCCAATACGGTCGCAAAACCGTCTGAGCCTGTGATTCAGACCCTCCACCCGGCTCTGCACCAAAGGTCCGCAGTCGGTTCTGTCAACGATGCTGCAGATGGTGATCTCTGCCTTCATCTCATAAGCAAGACCGGCAGCCTTCACCAAATCAGATAGCCGCTGGAATCCAGAGAGAATTTCCTCAGATCCAAAGCGACACACGTCATTAGTGCCGACATGTGCCACCACCTGCAGCTGGCTGCACCCTGTGCTCTTCATGGCATCCGGAAGGAGCCTTTCCACATCAGGAATGACTCCTCCCGGAATGCACACGGAGTGCACACTGGATTTCTTCCCCTCCTTAGCCGCCATATCCCTAAGGGGCCCCATTACGCGCCTAACATTGGAGCTCCCAACTACCAGTAAGCCCACCCTCTGCGATTGCCCGGACCTTGAAGGCTGAGAATGATCCTCTGAAACAGGGCAGGCGGCTGCATCTGGCTCAGCCAGAGACAGTGCCTGAAACCGGTTTGTCAGACGCACCGGGGAGGCTTTCTGATCAGCCTCCGGGGACGCCTTTCGCTGCCTGCCACGCCTTGGAACGACCTCCCAATCAACCACAGGCGAGGGCTCAGCCCCACTGCGGGCAGCAACCGGGGCAACCACAGCGGCAGACCGATCTGGGGACAGACGGGATGAGGTTGACATCCCCGTGATACCCGAGTCCGGCTCCCCACAGTGGTGCCCATTGGCAACAGCCTCAAGCTGCGCGACCGAAGTCAGCGCCGATTGCAGCTGTGAGCGAAGGGATGCCAAGTCAGCCCTCATCCGAACACAGCAATCGCAGTCCCTGTCCATTCTAATTGATGTTTAACAACAGTTACTGAAACACGAGTCCGTGCCTAGATAACGCAAGGGGAACACACAAAGAATGTATCAACTAACCTGTACAAATGCCTAACGACTGCGCTACAATCTGCTGAATTTACGATTACAGTAACTAAAACTCGAAATTGCACCTCCTATACGAAACTCACACGCAATTTAAATAAGAATCTACGAAGTAAACACTAAAGCGCGATGCTACAACTGTCAAATACTATAATACGCCCGAAATATATGAATTAAACAATGCAAGTACCCAAAAACACGCAAAGAAATTAATTAAACTATCTAACTAATAAGTAAGCTAGGGTTATACGACTTGCTGCAGCAGCTGCTTATCCAACGGCGGCAGGGAGCACACCTTACTTTCCAAACAGCCTCGTACTTAATTATTTTTGATGTATAATATGCATCTTGAAATATTATAGTTGCACCCATTATGATGTTCTGATGTTGTGTGTGCACATGTGGGGTGGTAGGTGCATCTTGAAATATTACAATTGCACCTATTATGATTTTCTGATGCTGTTTGTGCACATGTGGGGTGGTAGGTACAGTACATATCATAAATAGTGTTTTGCATTTATGATAGATAATACCTATCGCATGCATTATTTAGAACATGATATCAATTTATGCAATTCACATGAAACTTGCATATTTTTAACGAGGGAACACAGTAGCACTTTCAATATTTTGAAAAAAAATTCAGTTGTTTGAATATGGCGAACATTTCACGCGAGCGCGCGTGCGTGTTTGTATGTATGTGTGTGTGTGTGTGTGTGTGTGTGTGTGTGTGTGTGTGTGTGTTTTTGATGGATTGTTCCGATGTACGACTTCGCCAACACACCAGTCGGCACTAGGAAACATTTTAGAACAGGTGCTGAACTATGCGCACCTATGACGAGAGAAAACCAAGACATCTCCCCCCCCCCTCCCACCCCCGGCTACGTGCCGATAACGAACCCTGGGCAGCGTGGATATACGCTGCCGCTGCCGTTCGAGCTGCCTCGGGTTCTCAACCTCAGTACGTCAGTACTTCGCATCGAGACTCAGTTCGCATTGCACCTCATTACGTCGTATTGTGCTCCTGTCTTCCACAGAATTAGTCGTCGCCTCGCACTGCATCTACACTCATTATGAATTTATTATATATATACGATAAAATTAAGGATAATTGCTGAATGTGGTTCCACACAACGTGGCACAACACAAAACTGGCGCTAATAGCACAGGCATATAAAAAACACACACGGCACAGATATGTATGTCCATGGTATTGGTAGTAAGTTGAGAAAACAGTCCAGAAACACTTGTGGTACAAAACGCCACCGTTTCGTACACATGCACCCCGACATCAATATGGGATATGATCACCATGCACACGTACACAGACCGCACAACGGGTTGGCATACTCTGGATCAGGTGGTCGAGCACCTGCTGTGGTATAGTCTCCCATTGTTACACCAGTGCCTGTCTGAGCTTCTGAAGTGTCGTAGTGGTTTGAAGACGTGCAGTGGTACGTCGACCTAGAGCATCCAAGACTTGCTCGATTGGGTTTAGGTCTCGAGAACAGGCAGGCCACTCCATTCGCCTCATATCTTCTGTTTCAATGTTCTCCTCCACGTTGGCAGCTCGGTGGGGCCGTGCGTTATCGTCCATCGGGAGGAAGGTGGGACCCACTGCACCCCTGAAAAGGCGGACATACTGGTGCAAAATGACGTCCCTATACCCCTGACCTGTTACAGTTCCTCTGTCAAAGACATGCAGGGGTGCACGTGCACCAATCATAATCCTACCCCACACCAACAAACCACAACCTCCATACAGGTCCCTTTCAAGGATATTAGCGGATTGGTATCTGGTTCCTGGTTCAAGCCAGATAAAAACACAGCGAGAATCACTGTACACACCATACCTGGACTCGTCCGTGAACATAATCTGGGACCACTGTTCCAATGATCATGTACTGTGTTCTTGACACGAGGCTTTACGGGCTCACATGTGATCAGGGGTCAGTGGAATGCACCTTGCAGGTCTCTGGGCGAATAAACCATGTCTGTTCAGTCGTCTGTAGACTGTGTGTCTGGAGACAACTGTTCCAGTGGCTGCAGTAAGTTCCCGAGCAAGGCTACCTGCAGTTCTCCGTGGCTGTCTGCGGTCACTGATGGCCAGATATCGGTCTTCTTGTGGTGTTGTACACTGTGGACGTCCGGTGCTGTAGCGCCCAGACACGTTTCCTGTCTGCTGGAATCGTTGCCATAATCTTCAGATCCCACTTTGTGTCACACGGAGTTCCCGTGGTAGGACCTACTGTGTTTGACCAGCCTTCAGTCGCCCTAGTATTCTACCCCTCATAACGTCATCAATATGTGTTCTTTGAGCCATTTCAACACACAGTCACCATTAGCATGTCTGAAAACGTCTGCACACTTACTCGCTGCTCCGTACTCGTACATGCACCAACACACCTCTGCGCATGTGGACTTCTGCGAGCGCTACCGTGCGACGACCGAAAGTCAAATGTACCGCACGGTCATACCCCGAGGTGATTTAAACCCCTTAAACCGCCCACCAGAGCGTTGTTTCACCATGTTTCAGCATTATCCTTAATTTATGAGCATGAGTGTAGCTGTGAGGAAACGTTAGTCATTATTTATAGCTGTCATATGGACACGGACAATATTCAAGAATTAGTACATGTTATTTGATTGCTATTAACCATAGAACTTCAGATCCGACATCACTGAATTCATTCCTGTAATAAAGTATATTTTAACCACGTGTGCATTTGGTGTTGAAGTGAGAGGAAAGTGGCCACCCACGTACCATACTACCGTCTCCTAATGTAACCAGGAACAACGAAACATTACAAGAGGGCACAGGTATTACGTAGTTTCACAGAAAATCTACGTGCGCCAATATTTTATTCTGCTTTATATCAAATGTGGCACAAACGTCGCAGTATGAATGTCCACAGTTGCTGCCTAACCTGCAGTTGTAGGTGTTCAAATGAAAATACTGTAAGTTCACGCCTATGTATTTTTGATGGATAATGCAGATTTCTGAGCTACTTTTGAAAATGATAGAAATTTCAGGATGCTTGGATAATTTTGAACATGATTCCAATTTAAGCGAAATGAAAATATTCAGACAATTTTGAACAATATGCTAAATTCAGAGCCTTTGGATGGTTTCAAACATGGCGGGAAAAATTCAGGTCATTCGAGTAAGTATGAGCATGGCAGGAAATGAAGGCCGTTTGGGCCATTCCGCCAATTTACACAATTTTTGTGAAACTTACTTATTTTCATAAATAATACAAGTCGTTCGGGTATTTTTTAACATGGAGCCATCTTTTTGTAGTGTGAGTACGTTTCCAAACCACAAATAAGCTACCACCATCTTCGAATTTTTTGAAATTACTTGTTTTATTTTTTAAATTCCCTGTTAGCACGACGGATAGTTCGGCCATCTTGCTTCTTTAAACTTCCCTCCACTACCATTATAATATTTTGACCACTGTAGCTCCGACTGGCGGCAGTTGCTTGAAACGTGTGCTTGAATATATATAGCACTTCTATTTAAATCTTCCTAATGTCCTAGAAAGATTATGCATTTTCTACACATACGTGTATGAGTATAGGAGGAAGGTCTGGCTAATGTCGAATACAGTACTTCTAGTTGTGATTTCAGAGTGACAGTGCTTGACTAAATCTGGAGGAAGCGGAAGTAAATTAAGACTTGACACTTCGCTACACACACTCGTGAAAGAAACAAAAATATGTTTAGAAACAAGAACTGACTTATATTTAAATAATATTATAAGGTAAAAGAAAGGTGGAATAAACTTTAACAATTTTATCAATACTGACCACGTTTGGTTTTGGCTATTTTTTCGACATGGTGTAGGAGCAAGTATTCTTTGTGCTCCATCTGGCGCTGCCGTACAGTGCATCCTACGGCTACGCAAGATAACCAATTTATTTTTGCCACACGGTTATTCATCAGAAAAAAGGTCGCAACAAACCAAAACCAATTTTGAGGACGACGGCGGAAAACTTAAGTTGTTGCCTTCTCGAATCAATCAAAGGTTTCCTTTTATGGAAGAATTAAGAAAAACGCGGTAAAACTATGTCAGAATTACTTTATCATCGTCAAAATTATGTGATTCCCCAATACAACCAGCGGTTTTTTCTATATCGTCTTCGTTCCCGTTGTGCTAATATGTCTATTTTATAAAGATGCCACAATCTGGTTAAGTCTTCCATAACTGTTTCAAGCAAGGCTACAAAACACAGATCAAAATCTTTTAACCAGTCATAGCTGGTCTTGCTTCACATTCTGTTATTTTAACAAAATTATTTGTAGTTGGTCACAGATTCGATTTGTTTACTCCTATGTCTCTTTGTTTAACTTCATTAATTGACTGGAGTTAATATAATTATTATATTTCCTTATCTTTTCATTCCAAATTGTAAACATACCAGTACAAATAATTAATTAATCCTGCAGTAGATGACAAATTACATTTGGTCAGTTGATTAGTCTGCTATCTGATACGAAAATTAGCCGTGGGACAAACAGGGCAGGAAATATATTTGGCGTTAACTCAAACTTTGAAAATACTGTATGTGCAGCATTAGCGGAACGCCAAGCATTTTGTTGCCATTTCGCTGATACTGTAGAAAAATATTGGAAATATCTATAAGCACTTCCATTTATTACTGTATTTTATTTCACTTTAGAAATGTCACTAGCTGCCACCAGACATTTTCTTACCTGATTGCACCATGTCTCCATTCACCTAGTCAAAGCTAAACATGTCCATTTCCTCTTATGATTTCGTTATATAACCTTTCCTCTACAAATTAGCCCGTTTGTTGAAATCTTGTTTATAATTCTTAATTTGCATTATCTATTGTCCATCGATGTCTGCCAACGCCCGTCTGTCGCTAGCCCCTACCGTCGCCTGCCTCCGTTTGCCCCCGCCTTTCGTGTCACCGCTTGGAGTATCTACAGAGAGTTAGCGATATAGGTACAGATACTATTATAACTGGAATATTTGCCCGCTTCAGGGTAGGTGTTTCTCTGCGTCTAGTGGTCTCCAAGCAAATACGTAACATAATTTGGAACCTGATGTTGACTGCACGTCGAAATCACTTATCAATACTTCAATACCTTACCTGCTGCACAGGGAAGAACAAACATTAATGATTTCACCGTGCCACGTGTGCTTCGAGGTACTCACTCTGCAAGTGAAGTAAATTCTGATGTAATCTTGTTCAATACACTCCTCTCTGTCATCAGTAAAATTCCACACATCAAAAAAAGTTTTGCATCATCCCGGTTCCAAGTGCTCTTGGAGATAGACGTTGACTGTCGATATTGTATCACAGACACAGTCCCTTTGACCAGAGATGTCACTAAACCCGTCCAAAGATTTAAACAACTATGCACGAGCAGCGCCTATTAGACGGAGGGAGTCCGACAGCCGGTCAGTTCCAGTCATTTCACCAGGAACAAGATACACGGCTCGTGTTGTCTGTAGTTCAGCCATGCCTAGACGGTCAATACCGCGGTTCAATCGCGTCCGCATTGTTACTTTGTGCCAGGAAGGGCCATCAACAAGGGAAGTGTGCAGGTGTCTCATACTGAACCAAAGCGATGTTGTTCGGACATGGAGGAGATACAGAGAGACAGGAACTGTCGATGAGATGCCTCGCTCAGGCAGCCCAAGGGCTACTACTACTGCAGTGGATGACAGCTACCTGCGGATTAAGGCTCGGAGGAACCCTGACAGCAACGCCACCATGTTGAATAGCGCTTTTCGTGTAGCCACAGGATGTAGTGTTACGAGTCCACGGCGAGGTCCATATTTGCAACCACGACACCATGCAGCGCTGTAAAGATGGGCCCGACAACATGCAGAATGAACCGCTCAGGATTGGCATCACGTTCTCTTCACCGATGAGTGTCGCATATGCCTTCAACTAGACAAACGCCGGATACGTGTTTGGAGGCAACCCGGTCGGGCTGAATGCCTTAATCACACTGTCCATCAAGAGCAGCAAGGTGCAGGTTCCTTGCTGTTTTCGGGTGGCATTGTGTGGGAGCGACGTACGCCGTTGGTAGTCATGGAAGGCACCGTAAAGGCTGTACGATACGTGAATGCCATTATCTGACCGATAGTGCAACCATATCGGCAGCATATTGGCGAGGTATTCGTCTTCATGGACGACAATACGTGCCCCCATCTTGCATATCTAGTGATATTTGGTTTTCATGAGCAATAAAAAGAGTGGAAATGATGTTTATGTTGATCTTTATTCCAATTTTCTTTACAGGTTCTGGAGCTCTCGGAGCCAAGGGGGTGCAAAACTTTTTTGATGTGTGTATTTGTACTTGTAACACTGTGCGAGTTTCGAAGAACGAATCGAGTGGCCTCCTGCTGCTACCTGTGCCACTTGTCATGCATTATTGTTCTTTCCGGTTAGCGCATTGTCGTATGTGAACTTCTACGTCATGTGGGATTTGGGTTCAAGTTAGTTATGAGCAGGATAGAGAAAAAACTGAGTATTTTTTTTAAAACCAACACAATGTGTGAAATTGTGTTTTTATGGGTTATATTAGGTATTCTATGTTTATCTCTCATGTTGACGATTAAATAGTTGAGATAAATGTCATATGATTAATTTCCTCACGACACTTACCTATTCTTACAGCTACTTTATTAGTACCTCATTTCCATCTCTGCTAGCACAGCATTAATTGAAAGTATCTTCTCCAACGATAGATGTGTTTGATTAAGCTTAAGAAATAATTTAGGACAAAAAAGGAAATGGTTCAAATGGCTCTAAGCACTATGGGACTTTACATCTGAGGTCAACAGTGCTCTAGAATTTGAAATTACTTAAACCTAACTAACCTTACGACATCACACACATCCATGCCCGAGGCAGGATTCGAACCTGCGTCCGTAGTAGCAGCGCGTTTCCAGACGGAAGCGCCTAGAACCGCTAGGCCACAGCGGCCTGCCACAAAGAAGGACCAAGATATTAATGAATATTTATAAATTTCTGTATGCTATCAAAAAGGAATAAATTATACTTTCCAGTCACTAAGACGGCTCCCAAATCATATCACCTACCAACCTCTTCATCTCAGAACAGCAATTACAACTTACGTCCATTATTTGATGGATATATTACAATCTCTGTCATTCTCTACAGTTTTAACGTTCTACAGTCCGTCTAGTACCACGGAAATTATTCCCTGATGTCTTCACTTACGTCCTACCTTCTTATACCTCCTTGTTGTCTCTAGTTTCCATATATTCCCATTCTGCAGAGTACCTCCACATTCCTTACGCTATAGTCCACCTTATTTTCAACGTTCTTCTGTAACACCACTATCTCAAATGCTTCTATTCTCTTCCGTTCCCGATTTCCCACAGTCCATGTTTCACGACAATACAATGCTGTGCTCCATAAGTACTTGCTGATAAACTTCGTCCACAATCTGCGGCCTATATTTGACACTAATAAACTTTTCTTTACAAGAAATGACATTCTTACCGGCGCTAGTCTGTTTCTGATGACCTTCTTGCTCCGCCCGTCATGTGTTATTTTGCTGCCTACGTAGCCGAATCCCTTAACTTCATAGCTTCTTGACGCCAGGATTCTCATTGCCCTCATTTCTGCTACTTCTCATTACTTTCGTCTTTCTCCAATTTACTCTCAGTCCGTATTCTCTAATCATTAGACTACTTATTTCATTCAACAAATCCTGCAATTCTCTTTCACTTTCACTGAGGACACCAATGTTATCAGCGAATTTCTCTGAATAGTTGTAACGTGCGCGTGGGGCACACAATACTCCTTAAAGCCTGTACTATGGTAAGTGAACGGGCTTCACCTTAAGAGAAAGGATTTCCGTATAGATATCGACCGCGTGTACCTGAATGGTGGCAAATCAGACTTACACCCACTCTGTAATAACAATGATCCGTCAATTAAGTCCAAAATGCAATTACACGTCAAGATGGACCAAAAGCAACACTGAAGATGCTACCAATTTGATAATAATACGGTCGCCAGCCTAATTAGGCATTAACTGAGTTTCTTCCCTGTACAAGTTGCTGTATATTCATGCAAAACAACACGTAGTAACACTGCATAATATAGTAAAATTTTAGAACCAGAAAAGCTATTGAACTGATAGTTTCACGTTCTGTACTGACATGGAAAAACCATGAATACATAACACTACACTATAATGTATACTACAAAACTTCGTACTGTCTATTGATCTGATTAAAATCGGGCATAGGTTACCCTAGAAATAGCACTTTCGAGCCACACACAAAATGTCAATTTTGATAAAGATAAAACACTGATAAATTTTGACTTTTATATTGACTTTAACTTTTGCTGGTCAGATCAATTTAGAACACTTCACAATTCAAATGAATAAAAAGGGGGGGAGGAGGACTCTGAAACTGTAGAAAAAAAATTGGTTACTGAAATTATTATGCGTTCAAGATTTCCAGTATATGAGTTAGTACTCTTGTTATCTTATTTACTACTCATTTAAACAACGATTATCTGTCTCGAAATAATTAAACTTCATTACTATATCAATATTAAAGTTATCTTTCAACTTCGTTAGACCTTCGTTATTCATTTACTGGTTTATTAACAAAACAGTTCTTTAAACACCATTCTAACATAGCTAGGTCTGCAAGTAATTATTATTAACATAAAATTTAATTTTTGATTTCGGGACACTCGGATTGCACAATATTTGGAAAGGACCCTGTCTAGATTAGTTGTGAGGATAATTAAATGATGGGAAAGTTCTGGTAAAATTTAGGTTATTATTGAATAGTTCACTCTCTGGTCCATACGAATACAGTACTAAAAGTTTCAACCTGCTAGTATCGATGCGGCGGTTGGCGGGCGGCGAGGTGGCGAGGCACAGAGCACACATACAAGCACAGCTATGGCTCCTGACGTATCGGCACTTTAATTCTTCTTAGCGTCGCAATACTTTTCAATTTAGTGCCTATGGAATTTTGCTATGCTGTGTGGGCGTTGGAACAGCATACCCGAGGCTCAGTGAAAAACGTCTTCCAGGAGAGCCTCCTCGCTCCAGCAGGTGTTGCTCAGACCAATGCCAAACTCCGACTACTACTGAGCCCGTTGTGCCGTGCAGTACCCTCACCCATTTTCCCGCGCTCGCCTGTCATCCACCTTTTACCGCTTCCTTACAGACAGGGTATTCACCCGAGGTTTTGCATTCTGCGTATCCTAACACATTGCCTACGTATGGACCAGACGCACAGATGCAATTTTAAACATCTTACAACACTCTCAACAATTGTTACATTTCAATTCTACGACAATATTACTTGACATTTGACATAAACATTAATATTCACATTGAAACTTGTTTAGAGTTTTCTTAACATAATTACATGAAACAAAAAAAAAAAAAGAAATGAAATCAGATCATCAATTACACAAGTTTAACGAAAAATCAGATGGAAAAAATATTATTTATATGTACAATAGTACAACGTTGTTGTTGTTACATAGTCTGTTACACTTCAGCTCACTCTTCATCGCTACTAAATCGTGATTTGATTCTGTATCTACTCCTCGATACGCCTTACAGTCTACACTGACGTCCAGATTTCAAGCAGCAAACGGAAATTTGGCAAGGGTGCGTTTATTTTGCCACAAAACAATATAATCAGGTGATAGAAAAGTAGAAACAATGTAAAGACTACAGAATGTCCACAAAGCAATATAATCAAGCGATAGCAAAGCCGAAACAACGTAAAGAATAAAGAACGTAAGCAATTGCAACGCAAAATCGGTAGACAAAAACATTCATCTTTTTTTCCAAATTAACGGATTTGCACACAGATTCCGACAACTGGTGAATGTTCTCACTACGGGATGTGACCACTTCTGGCACCAGTGCACGCCTGACAACGACGAGGGACGAGGTGTGCTGCGAGTTATGTCACCCATCTTAGGTTGAGGCAAAACGTCTATTCTTCCTGCAGAGGTGCTCGCAAGTGTCGTAGAGTGGTTGGTGATGCTGACGTGATGCAAGCCGTCTCCTTAGTGCATCCCCGACATGCTCTATTTGACTCAGCTCGGAAGAGCATGCTACTTCCGCTTTTCTTCTGGCTGATCTGCTTCAGCTTGGTGGTGCAGGGTTTACTTGTAAGCATTTCCTACATCTCTCAGGGGGGTAGGTTTGTGTTGAACATCTTTATTTGTTTGTGTGTCATGGGTGTGGGCGGGCATGAATCAGTTTCCATCTTGGGTGCAGATTCCGTCGTATTTCGGATTGTTTTCTTTTTACATTTTTACCTTTCAAGGATGGCAATGGGTCGCGCATAGCGTTCCCTTGGCTGAGGCGGTGCTCCAAGGTGTCGTATCAGTGGGTTGGTCGAAGTTTCAGTCCTGGCATAAAATCGTCGTGCAAGCTGCTTATGTCTCTGCGGTACCTCCAATTCTTCGGCTGCTTCATGAATGTATCGGTGAGGAAACTGCGGGGGAACGTGGAAAACACGGCGAAGTATCTTATTCTGGAGCGATTGAAGGCGCTGAAGATGTGTCTTTGCTGCATTGCCCCATACCTCACAGGCATAGTCAAAGATGGGGCGAATGTACATCCTGAATATCAACAGTCCGTTGGCTATCGATAAGTCCGAGCCTTCGTTGATGAAGGGGAAAAGTGCCCCTATCCTTCGTGACACGTTAGCGCGGACGTCGTCGATGTGGCGCTTCCATGTAAGTTGTTTGTCCATGGTCACTCCTAGGTATTTAACAGAGTCCGTCCACTGCAGTTCGGTTCCATAAAGTCGGAGGTTCCGAAGATGTCGAAGTCGGCGAGGGCCAGGTCTCCTCTTGGTGAAGATGATGGTTTGCGTCTTCTGTGGGTTGAACCGGATGCGCCACTTTCCTGCCCATTCCTCCAGGGCATAGCAGGCACTCTGCAGTCGTGGGACAAGGACTTCAAGCCATTTCTCCCTCGTGTATATCATGGTGTCATCGGCGTAAATGGCTTTGTCGACTCTTGGTGGTGTCGGAAGGTCCGATGTAAAGACGGAATACAGGACTGGTCCGAGGACTGAGCCCTGTGGGACCCCTGCACGGATAGGTCTAGCCCTGGAAAGTGCATCCCCTACTCTGACCGCAAAGGTGCGTTGGTGGAGGTAGGCGGCAACGAGCTTGACGTACGCCCTGGGGAATCCGAAGGCGCTAAGCTTCCAAATGAGGCCCTGATGCCATACACTATCGAACGCCTTCATCACGTCCAGAAGAACAGCACCACAGAACTCTCCATTGTTGAAGGCTGACGTAATATATTCTGTTGCCCTAAGAATCTGCTGTGTCGTGGAATGACCAGATCGGAAGCCAAACTGCTCCGGTGGCAGAACTTGGAGGCGGTCCATGATGGTGTGGAGCCTCTTCAACAGGAGCCTTTCGAAGAGCTTACTGAGGTGTGGTAGCAAGCTTATCGGTCTGTAACTGGTGGGTAGTCGTCGGTTCTTCCCAGGTTTCGGGACAGCCACCACTATAGAATGTTTCCACGCTGCTGGGTACTTGCCCGTAGCAAAAATCCAATTAAAGATGGTTGCCAAGTGCACAATCGCGGTCCACGGGAGTTGTTTTAAAGTCCTTCCCGTGATGTCGTCGCAGCCAGGTGCTTTGCTGGCAGGTAAGGCCCGGATGCCAGCGTCGATTTCAGCAGGCGTTACTGGAGGGATGAGGTCGTCATCGTTGTCGGCGTCGTCGTCGGCTGCACGAAGTATGGTAGTAACTTCGTTTTCAATGTCTGCAACCCGCTGGGGGTCAACTCCGTCGTCCAGCGGTCGAAAGTTCGTTTCGAAAACGTCCGCCAGCATATTGGCCTTGTCTTCCGACTTGTACACAGTGCGGTCATCATTTGTCAACGGCGGTATCCGGCTTCGTCTATTTGTGAAGAACCTGATGGAGTTAAAGTTCATCGGGTCGGGCGTAAACGATCGCAGCTTCGCAGCCCATCGCTGGTTCCGGTGTTCAATTATGGCAGCCCGTATGTCTCGTCTAAGTTGGTTGATGCGTTGTTTCAGTGCTGCGTCGCGCGTGAGGCGCCACTCACGGCAGAGTCTATTCCTGGTGCGTATGGAGTCCAATATGTGCGGTGGCAGATCCGGTGGTGGACGATGAGGTGGCCTTGGAGGTGGTGTGGCCAGTTCCAGGGCGTCCGTGATGGAAGTTGCGAACCGTTCTACGGAGGTCTCGTCGATTTCGTCTGGGTCATGGATGACGTCAAGAGAGAAGGCAACAGAATCACGAAATTGGTCCCAGTTCGTGTGCTTCAGGTTGAGGCGTCCTGCAGAAAGTTCCGGCGCAACCTGAAGCTGGAATAATACCGGCAGATGGTCGGAGTTCAGTCCATGGATCACTTCCGCAGTCATGTATTGGGGGATTCCCTTAGTAATTGCCACATCTAAGATGTCCGGTGCGCCATTGGACGGGTAGCAAGTTGGCTCTTCAGGGCCACAGACGTGTGCCTGGGCTTCTTCAACAGCCTGCAGGAGAAGACGCCCGCTCATGTTTGTGTGTAGCGAGTTCCATGCAGCGTGCTTGGAATTCAGGTCCCCAGCTATAAGGAACTTTCCCGGCATCCGTAATAGCGTTCTGGCGTCGTCGAGGTCGAGTAGGCGACGAGGGCTGCGGTACACCGCAACAAATGTCACAGGTCCAGTCCTTGTTTCCACTACGATCGCTGTTGCTTCGATGGTCCTTGTGGTAGGCGCCTGCACTTCGTAATGTTTGATGGAGCGACGTATGTAGATGGCAGTGCCACCCCCATGGGTAAGGCGGTCCGTGCGATAGCAGCAGTAATTGGCCACGTTGCTTCTGATCCCCGGTTTAAGAAAAGTCTCATTGACAAGACAGATGTCGATATTATGATCACTGAGGAATTGCTGGAGTTCTGCGACGTCATGAGTGAGATTGTCTGCATTGTACTCGAGGATACGAAGGTCGTTGAGAGGAAGGTGTCTAGGCATGGTGGACGTTGCCTTCTCTGAGTGCCTGGATGGCTCTGCTGACCGACACTTCAACAGTGGCGGTGATGGTGGCTGGTAGTTGGGCCAGCGTCTTGGTGACCTCTGCCAGTGACGCCGCGATGGTCGTCAAAAGTGTAAATAGGTCCTTCAGCTCAGTCTGTGATGTTGATGGTGCTGGATGAGTCGGCTGGCTTGAAGGTGGCGGTGCTGCTGGTCCTGGTAGGGCAGTCGACGTGGTCGAGGGTGGTTGTGTCTGCTTCATGGCATCCGTAGCAGTCTGCTGCGAGTGAAGTCGAGCTGCCCTCCGCTGTATCAGCGAGGGCCACGCTTTGGTCACAGCAGGCGTCGGGGGTGCTGGTGGTGGCAGTTGCTGCCAGCGTCTGTGGTTCCTGGGAGGCCTCGGCGGTGCAGGTGGAAGACCTCGCTGACGTCGGCTCTCTTCTTTGTGTTTAACACAGGTGCGGTAGTTAGCTGGGTGGTTACCGCCACAAAGGCCACAGGTAGCGGGTTGTTCGCGGCTCCTGGTGCATTGTCGGCTGTCGTGGTTCCCGCCGCACTTGACGCAGAGCCAAGGCATGGTGCAGAGGCGGGCAACGTGGCGGAAGCCCTGACACCGGAAACATTGAACCGGCCCCCTTGACTTCCTGAGCTTCTCAACTTTGATGTCCAAGTCATACAGCCTGGTCAGCTCAAATATTTTCCTGTGAGCTGGCGTGTCGGGCAGGACAACGACTCTGTGTCCCGTCTTTTCATTAGTGCCCGGCATGCGATGGTGGTCAACGACTGAAGCTGCAAACCCTGCATCTTCAAGGGCGATTTTTAATTCATCATTCGGCAGCGACGCCGGAATGCGTCTGATGAGCGTCTTCAAAGTTGGAGGGCGAACAGCTTGGAACGTGTACATCGGGACGCCCCTCCTCCCAAGCTCGTCGTGGACTTTCACATAGTCATCGATTGAGTTCAGTTGCAACTTCAGCGTGTCGCCGTTTCCGGCTTGACGCACGGTGAACGGCTGTGTACACGTGGAATGGAGCCAGTTTCGGAAGTCCGTATATGATTCCTTGTAGACTAGCACAATCGGCGGGATTCGTCGCTGTGGACCAGGCGGCGGTGCGCGGCTTCCTGCATTCTGGCCCGGCGATGGCGGAGCGTCGTCCTGTTGCTGGTGCGATGCGTTGGCAGCATGCTGTTGCTCTTCCCTCTGATTCTGCTGCTCGGCGAGGGAACGGCCAGCTTCTTCTAGGGTCGCCCCCTCCCCCTGCAGAGGCTGGTAGCGGTTGCTCACGTCCAGCTCTCGCGCTACAACCGTAAGGTTTTTCGCGCGGGCTTGTTTCTTCGGCGGCGGCTGCTTGAAGCCCTCTGTAGTTGTGTCACGGCGCGTTGCGTGACGCTCTAAAGATCGGTCTCGTCGGCTTCTTCTGTACAGCGCGGACCCCCTCCTTTCCACTCTGTCGTCCTCCGCTGTAGCGGCACTCGAATCCGAACCGTATTCCATATCAGCGTCCATGTATGTCTCCGCGGTCGAGGTACTACAGGCCTCGCCTTGCGAGCAGTATCTTCCGCTCCCCCCCCCCCCCCCCCCCCAAAAAAAACTGTGCTTTTGGAGGCCGAGCATTATCGTCCAGCAGTACTAAGTCTAGGTTCACAGCATGTCGCAACAACAGCAAATGAGGTCCCAAGATCTTATCACGATAACTGACAGCAGTTAAACCTTGCCGATTAACCCTTACATTTCCGTGAAGAGGGGTTAGAGTTGTCAATATAATCTCAGCCTCCACCATTATGGATCCTCCTTGACATCTGTTTCTTCCCATGATATCTGGGTCCCAAAATCGTTTTCTACGTTCCCTCCAGATGCGAATCCATTGAGAATCACTTTCCAGTCTACATCAGGACCCATCGGTGAAAACAAAATTGGCTCACTGTTGCCCACCCAGATGTCTTGTTGATATCCCCATTGTAGACGTTGCTTTCCGTGAAGATCCCTCGGAGGTAAACATGCAGCAGGACTCCGACAATAAAGGCCACTCTACAGAATCCTTCTGTACACCGTTTGCCTCAGTACAACACGTTCAGTGGATGCTGCAAGACGACATGTCAATTGCCATGAAGTGCTGAGGCAGTACTGTCGTGTTCTTACAGCCAATTAACGGATCTCTCTTCTAAAGTCTCACGTGGTTGGCTGTGCACTTGTCCTCGTGATACAGTTCCGGTCTTTATAAACTGTCGTCACATCCGACAAACTACAAACGATTCACACTAAGCCATCCGGCCACACCATTTTGCGACTCTCCTGCTTCCACTCTTCCTATGGCCCTCCATCGCACAGAGTCTGGTAGGCGACTTCTCTGTGCCATACTGCACCATCTTCCACTGGGTACAGAGTGATTGTGGTTGTGGCATTACCCGGCAAACACCACCTCGTTTCATAGGTACCCTGACGTCATCGTTGGCATAGTTTGTCCGTTGACCGGGATGCCATCTTCCGTGCATAACCCGATCTTACGGATATCTGGTTGACAGTTTATATTATTATATAGTGTCTAACAGGACGGAGAAATAGTTGTTTGTTGCTTTAATTTTGGGCACCAGTGTAGTATCTGTTTTCGAAGTCTCTGCCTGATCATGATGTAATCTAAGTGAAATACTCCCGTACCCTCGGACCTTTCGCAAGTATGCCTCTTTCTCTTGTGATCCCTGAGCAGAGTATTCGCTACTACTAGCTGAAATTTTTTGCAGAACTCAGTCTTTTGCTCTCTCATTCCTAGTACCTAACCCACATTCTCTTGTAAAGCTTTCTTCTGTTTATTCCCCTACAACATCATTCGAATCCCCAATGACTATTACATTTCTCATTGATACAATTCCTTAATCGTACCACACTTACATACCATATCTTAAATACGATGAAAGAGAAAGCGGGATGGAATCATGCTTGGTAGACCCACTTTATAATTAACACAATTTATTGACATTACGCCTTTACAAAAAATGATGAACACAAATTGTGGACGATCAACTAGATAAAGCTTTGCAAATGCAGTTAGAAACCCAATGTACTCAGTACTCAAACAGTCCCGTACTATGCTGTTGTTGTTGTGGTCTTCAGTCCTGAGACTGGTTTGATGCAGCTCTCCATGCTACTCTATCCTGTGCAAGCTTCTTGATCTCCCAGTACCTACTGCAACCTACATCTTTCTGAATCTCCTTGGTGTATTCATCTCTTGCCCTCCATCTACGATTTCCATCCTCCACGCTGCCCTCCAATACTAAATTGGTGATCCATTGATGCCTCAGAACATGTCCTACCAACCGATCCCTTCTTCTAGTCAAGTTGTGCCACAAACTTCTCTTCTCCCCAACCCTGTTCAACACCTCCTCATTAGTTATGTGATCTACCCATCTAATCTTCAGCATTCTTCTGTAGCACCACATTTCGAAAGATTCTATTCTCTTCTTGTCCAAACTAGTTATCGTCCATGTTTCACTTCCATACATGGCTACACTCCACACAAATACTTTCTAAACGACTTCCAAACACTTACATCAATACTCGATGTTAACAAATTTCTCTTCTTCAGAAACGCTTTCCTCTCTATTTCGACCATCATCAGTTATTTTGCTCCCAAAATAGCAAAACTCCTTTACTACTTTAAGTGTCTCATTTCCTAATCTAATTCCCTCAGGCCGGCCGCCGTGGTCTCGCGGTTAAGGCGCTTAGTCCGAAACCGCGCGACTGCTACGGTCGCAGGTTCGAATCCTGCCTCGGGCGTGGATGTGTGTGATGTCCTTAGGTTAGTTAGGTTTAAGTAGTTCTAGGGGACTGATGACCAGAGATGTTAAGTCCCATAGTGCGCAGAGCCATTTGAACCATTTTTGAATTCCCTCAGCATCATTTAATTCGACTACATTCCATTATCCTCGTTTTGTTTTTGTTGATGTTCATCTTATATCCTCCCTTCAAGACACCATCCATTCCGTTCACCTCCTCTTCCAAGTCATTTGCTGTCTCTGACAGAATTACAATGTCATCGGCGAACCTCAAAGTTTTTATTTCTGGTCCCTTTTATCTTAGCTTGAAACTAGTATTCAAGTGTCACTGAGTCACCCTTTACTTGTAACTCTTTTATTATATGTATTTGCAGCGAAACCCTATATGGAAGTTTGAATTTCTGAAGTTTCTATACAGGATTTTACTGAAAATACTGATAATAAAACAGTTACAAGTAAAGGGTGACTCAGTGACAGTTGTATACTATTTTCAAGCTAAGATAAAATTACATAACATGGTAGAACCACTTAAATAAAAATGAAAAAAACTACAGCAGAAACATTGATCTTTAAACATAAACGTTCACGTCCTCAGACACGTTTATAAAAAAGTAATAGTAGAAAAGGCTGCACAAGAAAAAAGTAATACTAGAAAAGGCTGCACAAGAAAAAAGTAATACTAGAAAAGGCTGCACAAGGAACTCAGCAGATTCTATGCTGTTTAAGGTTTAGCCATTTGTCAGTCCCTAATATTTAAGGAAACAAATTCATGTAGGAACAGGTTACATACAATATGTATTTATATATCCACCAGGTTAAACCGCCTTGTTGGAAGGAAGATAAATACTAAAATTTGGAAGGTGATATGTGAACAACTCCGGTTGAGGCCATGCTCTTAAACACTACCAGTCCTAGACGTCGAATGACATTCCATTCCCCGCCAAGGCACTGGCACAATCAAAAAGACATTCCAGCAACTCTGAAACAGAGAAACACTCGGCAGAAATTTTGACTCACTCATGGACAACTGTATTAATGGAGTGCAGACTTTAAAAACGGCAACATAAAACCATTTTATTGCAAGAGGCACAAGCCCTAGTAAAACTTGTGAGAAAACTTTCAAATAACGGCCACCATTTAATTATGCCAACTGAACTCTTCGACACCGTCTTAAGGTTCGACTATAAAAGTCTCACCACAATAATGAAGTTTAAATGGCTCTGAGTGCGTCGGTGAACTAACACCATTACGATGACCTACTTCATATCAGGTACCCAATAATAAAGTTTAAATGGCTCTGCGTGCATCGGTGATCAAACACAATTACGATGACTTACTTCATATCAGGTACACAATACGAAGGAGCGGGTTCCACAGCTTCACCGCTTCTCTTCAACTTTTTTTTCGCAGTGGAGTCACAGAACTTGTATCTCCGTGCTGCCTATGTCGGCAAAGCGCCCAACGAATTTCACACCACAACATGTAACGGTCATCACGCTCGTTCGGCAGCCGTTGACACTCGTCTCCCCGCGAATGTCAAGAAATCTATAGGGTTACCCGTCGAAGGCTCACAACCAACTCGCTTCGCGCGCCAACCCAGAAGGTAAGACACGCGGAAAGCAAAGGTACTTAGCTCAACCACAATCGATCTCAACGATATATGAACAAAATAACACTGACGCCAGCTCCCCGCGACTTACTCATCTCCCTTTACGTGCTGAATTACCAGTTCAGTATTCTCATATATTTTTCCTATTTCTTCATCTTCAGCTTGCGACGTCCGCATGTATTCCTCAACCATCGTTGTCAGTGTTGGTTTGCTGTCGATTATGATAAGAACAACCCTATCACTGAACTGTTCACAGTAACTCACTTTCTCCGGTACTTTCTATTCAGAATGAACAACTGATACTCACTATATCTATATTGAGGCTCAGTACTTCACTTTTACGATTTTCTAGCCTCACTACCATGTTCTAACTTCAGATATTCCACGCCCTGTCTCGTAGAATGCTATCCTTTCGTTGGTTATTTAATCTTCTCCAAGTGGTCACCTCCCACTTGATAGTTCTCTCCCGGAGATCTGAATGGGGAAATAGTCCGGAATCTTTTTCCAAAGGAGAGATCACCATGACAGTTTTAAATTACAGGTCACATGTCTTGTGGAGACACGTTATATGTCTTTAATGCAATGGTTTCCATTGCCTTCTGCAACCTCATGCCGTTGACCGTCGCCTATTCTACCGCCTTTAGGATCAGTTTCCTAGCGAAAGGGCCAAACAGTGTCCTGAAACTCTGTCCGTTCCTGCGCCCTCTTTGACAAGGGCGTAACGCTTGAAATCTTCCGTCACTATTGCTGAGGATTTTATTCAAATTTTAAGCGGTGACGGTGTTCGAATATGGGTATTGGGACGTTCTGATTACTAATAAAACACGCTACCCTTGGACCACTGGTCTTAGATTGTCTGGAAGTGTAAATGTCATTAAACCGTGATTCTCATATTGAAAGAAAAGTAAAAACGCAATGTGCCTCCAATAAATGTAACGTGTCTTTGTATTTTGTATAAGGTTAACTATGTAACATTTTGTATGCTAATTACTTTTTCATAATTAATTATAGTTGGATTTTATTGTTTTTCTTTTTCAACGCCTGGGCCTGTTTGGATCGGGTGAAACTACAACAACCCTGGTTATGATGATACTGTACATACGCAAAGTCATAGTGTTTTTCAGTGAATAAACCAAATAATGTAGATAGGCATCTGTCCCGTCAAATCGCCATTCTATGTGTTTTTCTTGGTATTGTAATTGGGAATTTGATGACTTTTCAGTCTCCCATATAGTACTGCCTACACTGCAATACTAGTTATCCCTTAAGAAACAGTACGAGCGCTTATATCGTCACGATATTATCAATTCCATTTGCGTGAGCGTGAAACCACTTGGCTTTGCTTGTTCATGATCAGTACTTAGTTTCTCCTGACTCTCTGCTACATTTAACAGCTCATTTATTGCGAGAAATTCGCACGGGTTTTACCACCGCGCAATATGTTTTATCTTATGTAGTATTTCCAATGCAACTATAAGTATTGTTGGTATGGTTTGCCACTAAATGCATTTCCGCAGGCAGCAATGTCTCCTTCATATTTTCATAGATAGTTATTGGTTTAAAAGTTCACTCTCTTGCCTCGTACGATTGGGAAAGACCTTTCTATTGCACGTCTCTTTGACCAGAGCATGGGACTCATTACACGAAGTAGTCTTTACCTGCGCAGTATACCATGTCAACATGAGTCTCCTTCCTTTCGAAACACATCAATGGAACGCTTGCGAAAGCTTAATCATTTGTCTCGAAACTTCTTGAATCGGACAGCGTTATCGACCTTACCTGAAAAATAGATAGATCAGTTCAGAATTAATTTTAAAATCCATATTGTGGATTTAAAAATACTTGCAAGACAACGGTCAGCTTTTAACGGTGCATTTTAAAAGCGTCTGTTGCATAAGTCCAATTCAACGTCGGCATGGTGATATGCTTCGTACTGAGAATAACAGACATATCCTCCACAGTTGTAGTCCAACGAACTAATTACTTTTTCTAAAGTAAGCTGTAATTTATTATGGCATTACACACTACCATCTCTGTCTGTTTTTTTTTCTGTAGCCAGCAAATTAGCACAATATTGTCCAGTTTATTCTTAAAGTTTTCCGGTTTAAATATTATTCACGTTTCTTACAACGTGCATTGCCTTTGTTTTCCTTTTCTTTATATTTGGCGTTTCAAACGGTTTCTGTAAGTCTGAATTATTCTTCTATCTCTCTTCTCCGTCACTACTACTTTCTGATTTTATTCCATGTCTTTCTCTTGATCGAATATGCCCTGGATTTTCTCAAACCTTTGTGTTATAACCAAACTCAATAACAGAAAAGCACTCCTGTAGAACACAAACTCTTCTTTCAGCCGATCCGGTCACACACAAACATGTTCCCGTTATTGTTGTTGTTGTTGTTGTTGTCTTCAGTCCTGAGACCGGTCTGAAGCAGCTCTCCACGCTACTCTATCCTGTGCAA
The DNA here is from genome assembly GCF_023897955.1 of Schistocerca gregaria. Classification (NCBI taxonomy): domain Eukaryota; kingdom Metazoa; phylum Arthropoda; class Insecta; order Orthoptera; family Acrididae; genus Schistocerca; species Schistocerca gregaria. Next base: position 686,007,640 of record NC_064923.1, read on the forward strand.
GCTTCCTCATCTCCCAGTACCTACTGCAACCTACATACTTCTGAATCTGCTTAGTGTATTCATCTCTTGGTCTTCCTCTACGATTTTTACCCTCCACGCTGCCCTCCAATGCTAAATTTGTGATCCCTGGATGCCTCAAAACATGTCCTACCAACCGATAACTTCCTCTAGTCAAGTTGTGCCACAAACGTCTCTTCTGCCCAATCCTATTCAATACCTCCTCATTAGTTACGTAATCTATCCACCTTATCTTGAGCATTCTTCTGTAGCATCACATTTCGAAAGCTTCTATTCTCTTCTTGTCCAAACTAGTTATCGTCCATGTTTCACTTCCGTACATGGCTACACTCCATACAAATACTTTCAGAAACGACTTGCTGACACTTAAATCTATATTCGATGTTAACAAATTTCTCTTCTTCAGAAACGCTTTCCTTGCCATTGACAGTCTACATTTTATATCCTCTCTACTTCGACCATCATCAGATATTTTACTTCCTAAATAGCAAAATTCCTTTACTACTTCAAGTGTCTCATTTCTTAATCTAATTCCCTCAGCATCACCCGACTTAATTCGACTACATTCCATTATCCTTGTTTTGCTTTTGTTGATGTTCATCTTATATCCTCCTTTCAAGACACTGTCCTTTCAACTGCTCTTCCAAGTCCTTTGCCGTCTCTGACAGAATTACAATGTCATCGGCGAACCTCAAAGTTTTTACTTCTTCTCCATGAATTTTAATACCTACTCAAAATTTTTCTTTTCTTTCCCTTACTGATTGCTCAATATACAGATTGAATAATATCGGGGAGAGGCTACAACCCTGTCTCACTCCTTCCCCAACCACTGCTTCCCTTTCACGCCCCTCGACTCTTATGACTGCCATCTGGTTTCTATACAAATTGTAAATAGCCTTTCGCTCCCTGTATTTTACCCGTGGCACCTTCAGAATTTGAAAGAGAGTATTCCAGTCAACATTGTCAAAAGCTTTCTCTAAGTCTACAAATGCTAGAAACATAGGTTTGCCTTTCCTTAATCTTTCTTCTTAGTTATGTCATAGGGTCAGTATTGCCTCACGTGTTCCAACATTTCTGCGGAATCCAAACTGATCCTCCCCGAGGTCCGCATCTACCAGTTTTTCCATTCGTCTGTAAAGAATTCGCGTTAGTATTTTGCAGCTGTGACTTATTCAACTGATAGTTCGGTAATTTTCACATCTGTCAGTGCCTGCTTTCTTTGGGATTGGAATTATTATATTCTTCTTGAAGTCTGAGGGTATTTTGCCTGTCTCATACATCTTGCTCACCAGCTGGTAGAGTTTTGTCAGGACTGGCTCTTCCAAGGCCGTCAGTAGTTCTAATGGAATGTTGTCTACTCCGGGGGCCTTGTTTCGACTCAGGTGTTTCAGTGCTCTGTCAAACTCTTCACGCAGTATCGTGTCTCCCATTTCATCTTCATCTACATCCTCTTCCATTTCCATAATATTGTCCTCTAGTACATTGCCATTGTATAAACCTTCTATATGCTCCTTCCACCTTTCTGCCTTCCCTTCTTTGCTTAGAACTGGGTTGCCATCTGAGCTCTTGATATTCATACACGTGGTTATCTTCTCTCCAAAGGTCTCTTAAATTTTCCTGTAGGCAGTATCTACCTTACCCCTAGTGAGATAAGCTTCTACATCCTTACATTTGTCCTCTAGCCATCCCTGCTTAGCCATTTTGCACTTCCTGCCGATCTCATTTTTGAGACGTTTGTATTCCTTTTTGCCTGCTTCATTTACTGCAATTTTATATTTTCTCCTTTCATCAATTAAATTCAATATTTCTTCTCTTACCCAAGGATTTCTAGCAGCCCTCGTCTTTTTACCTACTTTATCATCTGCTGCCTTCACTACTTCATCCCTCAGAGCTACCCATTCTTCTTCTACTGTGTTTCTTTCCCCCATTCCTGTCAATTGTTCCATTATGCTCTCCTTGAAACTCTGTACAACCTCTGGTTCTTTCAGGTTATCCAGATCCCATGTCTTTAAATTCCCACCTTTTTGCAGTTTTTTCAGTTTTAACCTAGAGGTCATAATCAATAGATTGTGGTCAGAGTCCACATCTGCCACATCTGTCCTACAATTTAAAACCTGATTCCTAAATCTCTGTCTTACCATTATATAATCTGTCTGATACCTTTTAGTATCTCCATGATTCCTCCATGTATACAACCTTATTTTATGATTCTTGAACCAAGTGTTAGCTATGATTAAATTATGCTCTGTGCAAAATTCTACCAGACTGCTTCCTCTTTCATATATTAGCCCCAATCCATAATCACCTACTATGTTTCCTTCTCTCCCTTTTCCTACTGACGGATTCCAGTCACCCATGACTATTAACTTTTCGTCTCCCTTCACTACCTGAATAATTTCTTTTATCTCATCATACATTTCATCAATTTCTTCATCATCTGCGGAGCTAGGTGGCATATAAACTTGTACTGCTGTAGTAGGCGTGGGCTTTGTGTCTATCTTGGCCACAATAATGCGTTCACTATGCTGTTTGTAGTAGCTTACCCGCACTCCTATTTTTGTATTCATTATTAAACCTACTCCTGCATTACCCCTATTTGATTTTGTATTTATAACCCTGTATTCACCTGACCAGAAGTCTTGTTCCTCCTGCCACCGAACGTCACTAATTCCCACTATTTTTAATTTTTCTAACCTACCTGCCCGATTAAGGGATCTGACATTCCACGCTCCGATCATTTAATCATACAGTAAAGCTGCATGTCCTCGAGAAAAATTACGGCTGTAGTTTCCCCTTGCTTTCAGCCGTTCGCAGTACCAGCACAGCAAGGTCGTTTTGGTTAATGTTGCAAGGCCAGATCAGTCAATCATCCAGACTGTTGCCCCTGCAACTACTGAAAAGGCTGCTGCCCCTCTTCAGGAAGCACATGTTTGTCTGGCCTCTCAACAGATACCCCTCCGTTGTGGTTGCACCTACGGTACGGCCATCGGTATCGCTGAGGCACGCAAGCCTCCCCACCAACGGCAAGGTCCATGGTTCATGGGGGGATTTTCCCGTATTATTAATTTTATTTTGTTTAAAGCAAAATATTGTTGTTTAACCACCCCAAGTAACTATGTGTTGTCAAGAATTGGATGCATTCCTATCCGATAATTGGCTTAATATTAATATTTGTGTTTCTTCCTTTTAAAAGAATCAAACTCACTCCGATATTATTCGTAATCTGCAAATTTATGAACAGGTGTCTGTGGGAAGGGTCGCTGACTGAAGGCAAAATGACTTTAGTAATCCACATTTTGGCGTTTGCCATGATCAGATATCCTGGAACTATAAGCAACCAATAGGCGTAGTAGTTATATGCACCAGTGGAACAGGCATCAGCAGACTGTTATTTCCACTGGTGCATCTAACTTCTATTCCTACTGGTTGCTTGCATTTCCGAAACATCTGATGATAGTAAACATCGAAGATACTAGTACTGGATTAATAAAGACGTTTCGCATTCAGTCAATGACTTTTCTGTCAGCGATCCATTCAGCAATTTCCCGACTACATATACGAGGGTTGTCCAGAAAGTAAGTTCCAATCGGTCGTGAAATGGAAACCACAGTGAAAACCAGAAACGTTTTATTTGCAATACTTAGGTACACCTTCCACCTACTTCTCTACATAGTCGCCGCTCCAACTTCGAGTTTTGTCGTAGTGTTGTATCAGCTTTCCAATATCCTTGTCAAGAAAGCAGCCGCCTGTGATTTCGGCCGGTTATCTTCACTGGTCTGCAGCTCGCTGTCTGTGGAAAAAATTTTGTCTTCATAGCCAGCGGTTCTTGTGAACAGAGATGAAACTCAGGGGAAACCAATTAGCGACTGTATTGTGGGTGATCAAACACTTCTCACCAGGAAAGCTGACGGAACATCTTCATTGCCCCTACAGTGTGCGGCCGAGAATTGGCATGAAGAACGGACTGCTCGACAGTTGTGTTACGTGGGCTGCATGACACAGGTGAAATCTCTAACCAGGCCCTCATACTTGGCGGGAGACGCTATTCCCTACGCATCTTTACGTGCTCATTATTCACTCAAAGGTGAAAAGAACGACGCGACACGATCGACGGGCATGCTAGAGGCACTGCCCAACATATCTGTGCAAAGCTTTACCCGATTTTCCCAGTGGTTTCCATTTCGTGACCGAACAACCCTCGTATTATTAAACACGGTGCATGCTTGCTTCTTGACATTATGTCACGTCTATGGAATTTCGATATTTTTTTGGAAAACATCATAGTCGTCAGTGACTATAAAAGTTATTTATTTACAATACTGCAATTTCGGCTTTATGAGTATTATCAAATGACATATCCCAAAAGATTGTGCCTTATAATCTTCTGACACTTACGCAATCCATCGTAGAAGGTGTCTGTTACGTCTTATAACGATATTAACATCATTAACCTGAATCCCATCAAATCACTATATTTTTGCACTATTCACATAGCTGATGTAGTATAGATAAAAGAGTCAGTGGCGACTATGATGTCTTATAAAAAGAGCATCCATGCATGTGAAAACCACCTATGAGAAATTAATGACTCCGGTTTGGTTGCTCTTTGAAATAGTAGTTTTGTGGTTTTCAGTCTGAAGTTCGGTTTGATGCATTTCTCCAGGCTAGTCTATTCTTTTCAAGTCTGTTCTAATGCAGCCTATAGCGACATAAGCCTACTTACTATGTTCACACCTTGGTCTCCCTCTACAAGTTTAATTCATCACACACTTTCTTCCATTAAAAAACTGAAGATTCCTTGATGGCTCAAGATATATCTTATCAACTGATCCCTTCTTTCAGTCAAGTCGTTCCACAAATTTATTTGTACCCGATTCATTTCAGTTGCTCCTCCAAACTTTTTTGTTTTTGTCAAACAAGAGTCAACTACTATGTGCTTTTGAATTTCAGTTAGGTTTTCGATACTGTAGACTATGACATTCTACTGACTAAACTCACAAATCAAATCTACTCATACCGCGAATTCCTCTGCTCGCGGCACCTATACCTGAAATACTATTGTCGGTGTTGTTTACTGTCGATTCTGATGAGAGAACCTTATCACTACACTGTTTACAGTAACTCACTCCCTACCCTGCCATCCTATTCATAACTCCATCTAGATTGAGCCTTAGCATTTTCCTTTTGAGACTTTCTTGCTTTCCTACCACTTTCTAACTTCTGACATCCCATGCCACGTCTCGCAGAACGCTATCCTTTCGTTGGTAATTCAATTTTTTTTCTCATAGCTACCTCCCGCACTTCCGAATGGGGGAGTAACCCGGAATCTTTTGCCAAAGGAGAGGTTATCATTACATTTTTTCAATTACAGTCCATATGTGCTATGGATACACATTATGCGTATTCAGTGCAGTGGTTTCTCTTGCCTTCTTGGCGTTGATCATCACTGATTCATCCGCCTTTAGGATGAGTTTTCCAGCCCAATGGCAAGAGAGTATCCTGAAACTCTGTCCGCTCCTCCGCCCTCTTTGGCAAGGCCGTTGACTGAATGAGGGGGTGTCTTACGCCAGAAATCTTCGGATACCATTGCCGATGATTTTTGTTAAAAGTTTAAGCGGCGGTGCGGTTCGAACTTCAAACCGAATTCATTTTGATTATTACTCGCAGACGCTAACCCTAAAGCACAGATGTTACGTAACACCTCCTAATTTCTGTAGTATCTTAATCTACGTATTTAATCTTCAGCATTCTTCTGCACCTCCTCATTATTTACTTAAACTACCCGTCTAATCTCCAAAATTCTTCTGTACTTCCTCATTAGTTATTTAATCTACCCATTCAATATTAAGCATTTTTTGGTAGCACCACATTGCATCACTATTCCCTTTTTTGTCCAGACTGCTTGTCCTCGTTTTACTTCCGTACAAGGATGCACTCCAGACAAATTCCATCTGTAAAGACTTACCAGCATGTAAATTTATATACGCTGTTTACAAATTCCTCTTTTCCAGAAAGTTTTACCTTATTTCCAGCTTTCGTTTCGTGTCCTCACTAATTCGACAGGTAATTTACGACCTAAACAGCAAAATTTGTTTATTACTTTTAGTGTTTCATTTTATAACGTAATTCCTCTACATCGCCTTAATTCAAGAATCGCTCTCATTTTACAGATGTTCAGGTTATGGCCTCTTTACAAGGCACTACCTGGTCTACTCAGTTGCTCTTACATGTCATTTGTCATCTCTGAAAGGAATACACTGTCGTTGACAAACCTTTAAGTTTATATTTGTTCCCGTCCTCCTGCCGTACATCCCCCCTGAATAATTTCCTATCCAAATTTCTCCTTGGTTTCCATTACTACTTACTTCATGTACATACTGAATAACATCGGGAATAGGTTACAGCCCTGCCTCATTTCTCTTTCTGCAACTGTACAACTGCTACCCTTTCGTATCCTCCGACTGTTATAACTGCATTTGGATTCGTTGTAAATCAACTTCCGCTTCTGTATTTTAGTCCTGCTAGCTTCCAGAACTTCCAAGAATCTATTCCAGTCTGAAGTGGCTCGTCACGTATAAACTGATTACTTCTCCAGATTATAAGGCATCATGAAGCCTCAAGCAAAAGGATCCACTCGAAAGGCGATATAAAAGGGGAAGTGGTACTGTTCACATTTGTAACTGAAATAATTAGAAGTTTTAATTTTTTTTAGTTCAGATGGAATTCTACTCATTGACTTTAATAGACTTAATGAAAATTAGCTTCAGGGCGAAAGGTTATTGTAGTTTAACGGTGCATTAGGTAATTAATGACCGCGTGGGTAGTTAATGTTGACACAGACGAAGTTACTCTGTAAAATGGTAATTGGCCTTCGATTTTATATTCAGGCTTGATATGTCAATAGTAAAATGACAAAGGATAGAGTGATTACAGGTCTCAATCGTAGTATCACCAAAGCACACCGTTCCAACTCAATTTAAGCGGCCGTAAATTAATTATCTTATTTAATTAAACCAGGAGAACTGAGAGGTTTGTCGTTTTACAGAATGAAACAGGTTTAAGTTTCAGAACCTCCAGAAATGCTGAAAATCGCCCTGCAGTGTCGCGTGTGCCTACATTTCTATGGACCACAAACTGATTTCCCTCCAAGATCGGCTTCTATCACTTTATCTATTCTTCTGTAAATACAATGTCAGTGAAGTCTCTGGAAATGTAGAAGGAAACTAAATGCTATGTTGCATCAGCGATAATGATATCGAGTTAAATGTACTAAGAAGTTGGCCGTAAAATACCACTTATCAGTATGACATTGCAACCTCATGACCTGGAGGCACGCGCAGATTCTGTTGGGAAGGTTATCGTGAAGTCTTTCGATCCCTTCTAATGATAACCTGCCTCTTAACTGCTGTAAGTGGCCGTTGATATTCTGGATACTTCCATTGAGACGGAGTTGATGTCCGACCTGGTCCCACACAGGTTCTATTGCAGACAGACTTGGGTAGCTAGTAGGCAATGGGAGTACCTCAAGACCAAGCCGACAGTATTCATAGAGACATATATAATGTGTGGACGAACATTGTCCTTTTGAAAATAGTCACCAAGCAGTGCCCCATGAGACCTAACACAGTGGGCGTTTGAATCCTTGATGTACCGTTGTCAGAGTTCTCTCAGTCACTGCTAGCCGTGACCTGAAGACATACCCGATGGCTCTCCACACCCTGAAGCCAGGAGTAAAACTCTACAATATTGGAAGAATAGGGTCTCTCCTCAAGTCACCGCCATAGTCACTGACAATACTCTGCTGGGACAGAAGAGAATAGAAATTTATCGCCGAACACAGTGAGACGGTATTCATCAGAGACGCAGCTGTTTGTGTTCTGGTGTTAGAAACAGCCTAGCCATGCAGCCTGCAGCTGGTCTCCGACCAATGGTGCGAGATTACACCAAATGTTGCCTCGAATCCTCGGATGACAGGCGCAGATGTGAGGGATTATGGTCTGCTTGCTGGAAACTACATCGACTACCCTTTGTGTTGGTCGGAAGTTATCGACTGGAAACTTGACATCGAGTATACCTGCCATCATGTGCCCAAGCAGTCCATCATTGGGCTACTGTCACATCTGAATGCACCAGATATCTGAATAGTGCAAGATGCGACGAGATGGTCAAATGGAGTCCCACAATCACAAGCCTTTGATACTCTGTCAAGTGCTGATAACGTTGTCTCACATGGGTACACGCCACGCTGCGTCCTTCGAGGTGATCATTCAACTTCTGCCGCTGTTCACACCTGTTATATGCACAACCAGGCCTGGTAAGAAAACTAAACACAAATAACGCTCATGCTCTCTGACGCTCGTTCTATCTGACGTCTCATTCCTTTCGACACATCGAAATTAAACACTTAACCAGTTTCTAGTTGCCATACACTTCTGTATTATAAACACATGCTCTTAATAAAATTAACAGTAACAACGACTATAATAAAAGGCACCTGCTCTACCGAACCACCAGCACGAGACAGACTAAAACATTAATGCATTAATGCAAACTTTACTCAACCAATTTTCACTAATTGAAACAATGTTCACAAAACCATCATTAATCAAATTTAACTGACATAACTGAATCACACAAACCTTTTAAACAAGCTTCATGACTTACATAGAAAATGGCTTTCAGATAACTCACATCAAATTCTAAAACTACTTGCAACAAGTAAGACATCTTCAATGGACTGATCTTAAGCAATTCTAAAAAATTAAAGGTATTATCAGATTAATACAGTGAACTAGGCTTCTCCTTAGTATTACTTAAAGGTACTAGGATCACATACATTTCATCTCCAGAATATAACAATAGCATAATAAATAGTCGTAAAATGGGGCCGTTTCAATTTTACGTTGAAAATTAGCGATGGACGCGAGCAGACATAAGGGTTATAACAGATAGAGGAGATTCACAGACCAGAAGGTGAAGTAGAACTTTACGCAACTTTGAGCTACAATTGAGCTTCCGGAAAACCACAACGCTCCACTGGAAAGATTAAATTGCAGGATACTAACAATGTAACCAAAGACACCGATTCAGGTCCTTAAATTTCCCTCTTCCACTGTGATATCCTGATCGATGTTTGCTCACGTCGACCACTGCCAATTATCTGAAACATAAACACATCAGCGGCAGACTACATTCTGGTGCATCAGATACACAAAACATATCTGCCCAACTGGTTATAAATAAACGTTTAATTTATACACGGCACAAAATGAACCCAAGCAGAACTAACCTACATGGCCACTTATCCAGAAACGGCTCTTACAATTTGATTAGTCAATTCTCTAGAATAAACGAATACAATAATAACATATGTTATGTTGGCAGAAGAACCAACACCGTGTTACTAATGGAGGCCGAAACGCACGAGTTTTAGCTCACGCAGGCTGGCGTGGGGAGGGAAGAACTATGCTGACGTGAGGTCTGGAACATGACAAGGAATTAGAATTCCGAAAGCGGGCGTAATTAGTTTGATACTTAAATTAATCCATTAATGATGAACGTCGCTCTTGACGGTACATGATTCTCAATATTCTACATCTACATCTACATCCATACACCGCTAGCCACCTGGCGGTGTATAGAGGAGGGTACTTTTAGTACCTCTATCGGTTCTCCTTTCTATTCCAGTTTCGTATTGTTCGTGGAAAAACTGTTAACTGTTCATATTATAGTAACTGAATATGGCGCCTTGCTAGGTCGTAGCAAATGACGTAGCTGAAGGCTATGCTAAACTGTCTTCTCTGCAAATAAGAGCGTATGTAGACAGTGAACGATCGCTAACAAAGTCGGCTGTACAAATGGGGCGAGTGCTATTAAGTCTCTCTCTAGCCTAGACCTGCCGTGTGGCGGCGCTCGGTCTGCAATCACCGATAGTAGCGACAAACGGGTCCCACGTATACTAACGGACTGCGGCCGATTTAAAGGCTGCCACCTAGCAAGTGTGGTGTCTGGTGGTGACACCACAATATATAAAAAGGAAATAGGGAAATTATTTTGGCCTGCCCTCGAACGCCAGGCACATTACTTCGCACTACTTGGTATGACCTCTAGCTACGCATTAAGCACCGACTCCAGTTGGTTCACTTTGAGTAACATGTAACAGACGCGAAGGAAATCTGTCCTTCAAATCTCAAGGAAATCCCAATCACCGTCGGCAGCGGATCTCCATTCCAACGGCTAAACACGCCGCAGAAGCTGCCCACGCTCCTCTGTCGTGCCGACTCGGCCGCTCGCCACGTTGCATACATCCACAGCGCCACACGTCACTGTCGCTCACACAGCTGATACCCGAACTCAAGCCCTGGCAGAGCGCGAGCGCCGCAGTTAAATAGCCATCCGCCAAAGATGCGGAGAACACAAGCAGACATCGAAAATCAACTCACAGCGATCGGGATGACAATCGACGGAGACTGGCGCCAGCAGCGCACCAGCTCACTATCTTCACATGAAACTGTAAATCTAATCATTCACATAGCCACTGGTGGTTTGTTGATGTACGAAGTTATATTGACGTCCGACCGTGTCTTCTGGGTGTAGCACATTTTTTGAGTCAGTGTCATTAGTGTCATTATTTTGCAACCACGACTAATTAAACTGACAGTCTGGAAGATTCCACCTACTGCCGAAATATTATTAGGTTTTACGTAACGTTCTAGTGAAATGTTTGGGTAAGTGATGTAAATGGAAAATGGGCAGCCGGGAATATTGGTTCAAGAGAGGGAATTTCCTTGTTTTAGCTTTATGAACTACCTGTTGCTGGTAATTAAAAAATGGTTCAAATGGCTCTGAGCACTATGGGACTTAACATCTGAGGCCATCAGTCGCCTAGAACTTTGAACTACTTAAACCTAAGTAACCTAAGGACATCACACGCACCCATGTCCGAGGTAGGATTCGAACCTGCGACCGTAGCGGTCGCGCGGTTCCTGACTGAAGCTCCTAGAACCGCTCGGGCACAGCGGCTGGCGGTTGTAATTAAACTGACGGCTACAGTGCGTACTGCGTACATCGCAGGACACCGTAACATTGCAGGTGTGTTCATTCATCAGTATACTGAAAAAAATAATAGTTCCACTTTCTGTCGTAAGATTCAAATAAGCAGAAAGTTTAAAAGTTTCCTGTTTTGACGCAAGTATTCTGTTTGTTGATTTCTTTTGCAAGATGACTGCTGGTGTAAAGGGATAAGAAAGTTGAAGCTTTCCATAAGAAACGCAACGCCTATTGAAGAGAAAGCCCGTGCACTGCAGGTAAAGTTGTTTTATCAGAACGGCAGCAATAGCAGCGATGCACTGCAAGAATATCGACGACAGCAATAGCTGTGTAGAATCCTCATGCCAATAAACGCACTAAAGAAAATAATTAAGAAATGTGAAGCAACAGGTAAATTAGATGGCGCACCAGGACGGGGGTGGGGGGTGGGGGGGAGGTTGCCTATTCCCATAGCTGCCGTCGATGACGTTGCTGTAGCTACAGCCGACCGTGCAGCACAAGCGCCGCGCGGAATTAGCCGAGCGCTCTGGGGCGCTGCAGTCGTGGACTGTGCTGCTGGTCCCGGCGGAGGTTCGAGTCCTCCCTCGGGCATGGGTGTGTGTGTTTGTCCTTAGGATAATTAAGTTAAGTAGTGGGTAAGATTAGGGACTCACGACCTTAGCAGTTAAGTTCCATAAGACTTCACACACATTTAAACATTTTGAGCAAAAAGTGGCTCAAATGGCTCTGAGCAGTATGGGACTTAACCTCATAGATCATCACTCCCCTAGAACTTAGAACTACTTAAACCTAACTAACCTAAGAACATCACACACATCCATAACCGAGGCAGGATTTGAACCTGCGACCGTAGCGGTCACGCGGTTCCAGACTGTAGCGCCTAGAACTGCTCGGCCACACCGGTCGGCAACATTTTGAGCAGCACAAGCCCCACATTTCGCAGCCAGTGCTCCAAGTGCGTCACGGGAATTGTCTCTTCCCTGCTTGTGAGCCAGTCTACATCTACACCTACGTGGTTTTCCTGCAATTCACACTTAAGTGCCTGACAGAGAGTTCATCGAACCATTTTCATACGACTTCTCACCACCAGACTGTAGCGCCTAGAACTGCTCGGCCACACCGGTCGGCAACATTTTGAGCAGCACAGGCCCCACATTCCGCAGCCAGTGCTCCAGGCGCGTGACGGGAATTGTTTCTTCCCTGCTTGTGAGCCAGTCTACATCTACACCTACGTAGTTTTTCTGCAATTCACACTTAAATGCCTGTCAGAGTGTTCATTGAACCATTTTCATACGACTTCTCTACCATTCCACTCTCGAATGGCGCGTGGGAAAGAGGAACACCTAAATCTTTCCGTTCGCGCTCTGAATTCTCTTATTTTATTATGATGATCATTTCTCCCTACGTAGGTGGGTGTCAACAAAATATTTTCGCATTCGCAAGAGAAAGTTGGCGATCGAAATTTCGTAAGTAGATCTCGCCGCAAAGAAAACCGCCTTTGTTTCAGTGACTGCCATCCCAGCTCGGGTATCATATCAGTGACACTCTCACCCCTATTGCGCTATAACACGAAACGACCTGTCCTTCTTTGCACTTTTTCGATGTTCTCCATCAATCCTACCTGGTAAGGATCCCACACCGTGCGGCAATATCCCAGCAGAGGACGGACAAGTGTAATGTAGGCTGTCTCTTTAGTGGGTTTGTCGCATCATCTAAGTGTTTTGCCAAAAAAGCGCAGTCTTTGTTTCGCCTTACCCCACAATATTATCTATGTGGTCTTTCTAATTTAAGTCGCTCGTAATTGTCATTCCTAAGTATTTAGTCGAATTGACAGCCCCTAGATTTGTGCGATTTATCGTATACACAAAATTTATCGAATTTCTTTTAGTACCCATGTGGATGACTTCGCACTTTTCTTTGTTTAGTGCCAATTGCCACTTTTCGCACCATACAGAAATTCTCTCGAGATCATTTTGTAATTGGAATTGATCGTCTGATGAGTATCCAAGTCAACAGAAACTAACACTGCAGCCTATTCGGGTGATGATAGACTTTCCTGCATTAAAAAAAGTCACTTACATCTAAGAGCTCAAGTTTTCCACTAGCACGTTATATTAGGTATCGTATAATTCACTTTAAAGTCTTTAAGCCAACAGAAATCCCACGAAAAGTAAAAGGAGTGTTTTTATAGACACATTGGCTTGAATGGAATGTTTTTAAAGGGGAATTCACTTTAATAGAGACATGAAAAATATATTACGAGTACTTTCATTAATGCACATATCAAAAAAACGTTTTGCATCATCCCGGTTCCCAGAACTCCTGAAGAAAGACGTTGACTGTGGAAATTGTATGACAGAGACAGTCCCTTTGACTGTTCAGAGATGGACTAAACCTGCCCAAAGATGTAAGCAACCATGCGTGAGCAGCGTCTATTAGACGGAGGAGGTCCGACAGCCTATCAGTTCACGTCATTGTACCAGGAAGGAGGTACACGGCTCTTGTTGTCTGTAGTTCAACCATGTCTAGACAGTCCGTACTGTGGTTCGATCGCGTCCGCATTGTTACTTTGTGCCAGGAAGGGCTCTCAACAAATGGAAGTGTCCAGGCGTCTCGGAGTGAACCAAAGCGATGTTGCTCTGACATGGAAAAGATACAGAGAGACAGGAACTGTCGATGACATGCCTCGTTCAGGCCGCCAAAGGGCTACTACTGCAGTGGATGACCTACGGATTATGGCTCGGAGGAACTCTGACAGCAACTCCACAATGTTGGATAATGCTTTTCGTGCAGCCACAGGACGTCATGTTACGACTCAATCTGCGCAACTTCACTCCCGACGTCGATGGCGAGGTGCATCTTTGCAAGCACGACACCATGCAGCGCGGTACAGATGAGCCCAACTACAAGCCGAATTGATCCCTCAGGATTGGCATCACGTTCTCTTCACCGATGAGTGTCGATTCCTTCAACCAGACAATCGTCGGAGACGTGTTTGGGGGCAACCGGGTCAGGTTGAACGCCTTAGACACACTTGCCAGCGAGTACAGCAAGGTGGTTTCCTGGTGTTTTGGGTTGGTGTTATGTAGGGCCGGCGTACGCCGATGGTAGTCATGGAAGGTGCCGTAACGGCTGTACGATACGTGAATGCCATCCTCCGACCAATAGTGCAACCTTATCGAAGCATATTGGCGAGGCATTCGTCTTCATGGACAACAATTCGCGCTCCCCATCGTGCACACCTTGTGAATGACTTCCTTCAGGTGACGTGTTCTTCAGACATGAACCCTATCGAGCATGCCTGGTATAGACTGATAAGGGCTGTTTATGGGCGACGCGTCCCACCGATCACTCTGAGGGATCTACGCCGAATCGCCGTTCAGGAGTGGGACAGTCCGGACCAACAGTGCCTTGATGTGGACCACCACCTCTGAAGGTCTCGCTGTATAGTGGTACAACATGCAATGTGTGGTTTTCATGAGCAGTAAAAAGGGCCGAAATGATGTTTATGATGATCTCTATTCCAATTTTCTGTATAGGTTCCGGATCTGTAGGAACCGAGGTGATGCATAACTTTTTTTTATGTATGTATTTCCTTTGCAACATGTTTCTATCATAACAAACAAACAAAAATATTATTTGAAATAAACTCATTGTAACAGTCGTAAATGATTCTGACATGACAGTTCTGACCACTCTGTGGTTTCTGGCTTTTTGACATATTGCGTTGACCCCGTGGCAACTCATGTCAGACAAGTCGGTACAGCTTTCTCTGTAGTCCTGTTAGCAAAGCAATTGACGTGGTGGTAACAATATTCGCGCTCATTTTAGTCGTCGCTGGTTGGAGCGTGCAGTAATCAGCCTTTTGTGTGTTCTGAAAGTCTCTTTCCCACAAGCGTCCCTTTACACACACCACGTCTCGTCTTTGCTGCAACTTGAACATGAATGCAATTTTATCATACCATTTTTTTCATACTATAGAAGTATTTGATTGTAAAAGTAGGTAGATGAACTGTGTGTAGCTGGGAAATATGAAACGAGAATTGTATTACAATTGTAATACTCAATCCCACTGTCATTTCATGTACTGTAAGTAGGGAAATAACATCAGCATGGATAACTCAATTAAAATATTTTTAATCCTTTCATTGAACTGTTTTTGTTGTACTGCTCGTTCATCCGTTTGTCCTTGTATCCTTGGCGGTGAGAGACACGCAGTGTGCAGAAAGACTGTATAGGGTAGCTGTAATATCAGGAACAGCTCAAACTAACTTGGCAAAAAATATAGTCCCTAACACAAGTAAGCACCAATTCCACCTAGTGCTTAAATGGAAATTTGGTGTTAGATGAAAACCTCAAAAGATTCCCTAACTCAAATTTTTAAAAAAATCAGGTTTAACCAGCACATCCATTGCAAACCGGCATCTGATAAAACACTCAGAACATATTCTAATACGAACAAAATCAAGACCGGTCAGTGTTTTCATGGAAACTGGCGTTTGATAAAACTCTCACAATATTCCCCAAAACTCCCGCCCAGCACTTTGGCACATTTACACACTACTGCCAGTATAACAAATTAAAAAGTGTTTGCAGTGCATCGTATTGAACGTTCAGGTCATCTAAGGAAAATATACACATACTCCATGTGCCATATAATCTAAACATTCATCCCATACGTTTTTATATTCAGCTTCATACTTAGAAATGTCTAAACAGAGGAAACCATAGTCTCCACAAAAATCAAGTACCTCACCGGTTACAATATTCTTAAAGAAATGTGACTCACAACAAATGGAAACATACATCATAAATATATTTTTCAAAATATAATGGGAACGATACATGAGGGTTTTGTCACGTTTTCCATCACATTACAACAGCGCTAAAATAAATGAGCCGTGCGTGGGTCACGTTCAAAATGGTTGAAATGGCTCCGAGCACTATGGAACTTCTGAGGTCATCAGTCCCCTAGAAGTTAGAACTACTTAAACCTAACTAACGTAAGGACATCACACACATCCATGCCAGACGTAGGATTCGAACCTGCGACCGTAGCGGTCGCACGGTTCCAGACTGTTAGCGCCCAGAACCGCTCGGCCACCACGGCCGGTGGTTCATGTTCGTGCCATCTATTATGTAACATCTTGTTTTACCGAACGGCCGCCTCTTCATTTTAAAATGCAGTTACTGATATCACTGAATTACTGTCTTGTCTGCCCGTAAGTGGCAGCAGCAGCGCGTATCGATATTTGCCCTGCCGTATTATCTTTGCTGGATGGCTTTTACTTCCAGGGCCTCGTGTGTCGTAGGGTGAGATGGGACCTGAAGTAGTTGGATTTGGACCGCGGGAGAAGTGCATTCGGGACGTAGCAGCAGTCGGCGAGGGAGCGCTAGGGAGGCGCGGACAGCCAGTACTCGCCTACCGCTCGCGACACAGGATGAACTAATGTTACTTAAAATCCGTCTTGATTACAAATTTTTTTTATTCATATGACCGATTTCGGTTCATTCAGAACCATCTTCAGATCTGTAAAAATAATGATACTAATTTACTATTTCACGGAAGCAAATCTTTTTCATCCTATCTAATCAACATCAAATGTATTAGAACGTACCTGATATTTCAGTTACAGGAGTAACCCGTCCAAATCCAGCAACTTTCACATGCTACGTCACATAAAATTGGTTGGCAGAGTGGACATCATTTATATTAATTATAAATGTGTTACATTCCATTTGCACATACTGTATTCAGTAGATCCTTTTTATATTAAAAATACTCTATTAAAATATGTAGTTATCAAGGTTAAAATCTGTACCTATCAGAATTACAAAACAGTAAAATTATAGAGTGTTGTGTGAAGTCCTTAGGTTAGTTAGGTTTAAGTAGTTTAAGTTCTAGGGGACTGATGACCATAGATGTTAAGTCCCATGGTGCTCAGAGCCATTTGAGTAAAATTATTATTTTTATACGATCTAAAAAACATAGGGCGATTTATATATCTATGGTGCTGGTGTGAACTTGTTTCCCTCTACGGTCTGGAATGTAACAAGTGTATCAGACGCCACCTGTCGGTAATAGTGTTATAATTAATATAAATGACGCGCACTCTGCCAACCAATTTTATGTGACGCAGCATGTGAAAGTTGCTGGATTTGGACAGGTTACTTCTGTAACTGAAATATCAGGTACGTTCTGGTACATCTGATGTTGATTAGAGAGGATGAAAAAGATTTGCTTCCGTGAGATAGTAAATTAGTATCATTATTTTTACAGATCTGAAGATGGTTCTGAATGAACCGAAACAGGTCATATGAATAAAAAAAATTTGCAATCAAGACGGATTTTAAGTAACATTATAAAATCACTAATTGCTGTTATCCCATAAGAAATTATGCCCGTTTTTGCACAGGATGAACTGTCCGAAGACGGAGATGGCAGGAGGATCGATCGTTGGTCGGTCGTTCAGTTGGCCGTCTCTTTGGGCGACATGTGTTTGGTCTTTTGACCGTTTCTGGGCCTCGCCACTGGATCATCTTGCTGGACGTGGCTCGGTTCGTTCTTGTACGGAGACGTCGTGGCCAGTGGGCAAGAGTTACCTCTGGATTATTGTGTCCGAGCCAGTGTGCCCGGATCATCGTGTCTCTCAGTTCCCGACGGACAGTGGACACACATGGTTTGAGTGCCGTCGACCGTGGTTGGATGTTGGTCGGTCGTCTGGTCAGACGACGTGTGTTTCGTCACCGACCGTCTCTCGGTTTGTATGGGTGTCCGCCTGTGATTTGTTCTAGTTGTTCATCAGTGATTCGTTTTAAAGCGTTCGAATTTCTTGTGACAGTGTTTCGTGGAGCGGTGTGTACCCTGTGTCAGTTCGACTGAGCAATGCTTTAAATGATGTAGTGCTGTCGTCTACTGCAATAGCCAGTTGGTCGATTGCCACAGAGCAGCGAGTGAGTGTTTCTTACCGCGTTGATGCTGTCCGCCACAGCGTGTAGTTCCACAGCATGTATATCAGTAGTTATTGTGCCTTGGCTTATTAACACACCAATATTTGAGGACGAGTTACGCTGGTCTCTTTGCCTCGCTGGCATTTTGATTGTAGTGTTTCTGGTCTGGTAGCCGAAATCAGGCTGTCTGTCAGTTTGGTTGCCTTCCGATTTAGAAGTTGTTGGTCAGGCTGCCTGTTCCTCCTAAACAGGCGTTAGTGTTACAATTTCAGGCCTACCCTTGAAACTTCTGAGCGCTGTTCTGTGTCTGTTACATAGCAACTTCCTTGTTTGAGATTTAGTTATTTGGTTGATGTGTGGCCTTCAGCCGAGTGTTTAGATATCATGAATTAATGTTCTTCTCTTGCCCTATAGGCATAAGATGGTTATTCCTTATAGGGCACTTTTAGCCGAATTTTACTGGAAATGTTTTAAGGCCTTAAGCAGTTAAATTATTGTGTTGATATGTGTGGCATTCAGCCGAGTTTTAATATCTCTTAAATTAATGTTCTTGTATTTCTCTTAAGGCATAAGATTGTTAGTCTTTTGAATGGGGCCTTCAGCCCAATTTGCACGAATGTTTTAAGGTAAGGCCTTCTGCCTTTTGATTGAAACTCCTCTTATTGCTTAATATGCCATCTCCAGCCTAGTTCCAGTAAAATTAAATTGCTAAGACCTTCAGACGATTAATTTGAAGATTTAGAAAATATTCTTGGGTGAAACCTTCAGAAGAACCTTGTACTTCGGTGTTGCTTAAGCCTTGTATCATGGAATTTGAATGTGGTCTTCAGCCAATCTACAAATAATCAAATGAGGCCTATTAAAGTTTAGAGTGTTTTGTAATATTGTGGGTTGATAAATAAAGTTTGTATGTTTAGGCAACTGACAGCAACCTACTTTGGCCCCTTTTCACAACCTAATTCGCTCTGGCCTGCTAGCCCAGGCATTTCAATAATTGCCCAGACATGCACTCTTAATATCTCTTATTGACTGTCGCTGTAGCACTTTACCTAGCACATATTAGAAAACACTATGACTGTTTTGAGCTACAGGATTACCAAATCATGACCCCTGCGGTTATTGTTTATGTGGTCTTCACTCCAAAGTCTGGTTTATTGCAGCTCTCCATGCTACTCTGTCCTGCGCACGCCCCTTCATCTCCAAGTAACTGCAACATACATCCTTTTGAATCTGTTCAGTGTATTCATCTATACGATTTTTACCCTCCACACTTCCCTCCACTAATAAATTGGGGGACCATTGATGTCTCAGAACGTGTCCCATCAACCGATCCGTTCTTCTAGTCAAGCTGTGCTACAAATTCCCCTTCTCACCAATTCTGGTCAGTACCTCCTCACTATTTACGTGACTTACCCATCTAATTTAAGTCATTTTTCTGTAACACCATTTTTCAAAAGCTTCTATTCACTTCTCGTCAAAACTGTTTATCGGCCATGATTCACTTCCCCACATGGCTACACTCCATAAAAATACTTTCAGAAAAGACTTCCTGACACTTAAATCTATACTCGATGTTAACAAATTTCTCTTCTTCCGAAATGCTTTCCTTGTCATCACCAGTCTTCATTTTATATTCTTTCTACTTCGACTACCATTAATTATTTTACTGCCCAAATAGCAAAACTTATATTCTACTTTAAGTGTCTCATTTCCTAATCTAATTCCCTAACAATCACCTGATTTAATTCGTCTACATTCCATTAACTTTGTTTTGCTTTTGTTGATGTTCATATTACATCCTCTTTTCAAGGCACTGTACATTCCATTCAACTGTTCTACCATGTCCTTTACTGTCTCTGACAGAATTACGATGTCATCGGCAAAACTCAAGTTTTTTATTTCTTCTCCCTGGATTTTAATTCCTACTGCAAATTTTTCTTTTGTTTCCTTTACTTCTTGCTCAATGTACAGATCGAGTAATATCGGGGATAGGCTACAACGTTGTCTCATTCCCTTCCCAACCACTGCTACACTTTCGTGCCCTTCGACTGGTATAATTACCATCTGATTTCTGCACAAATTATAACTAGCTCTTCGCACCCTGTATTTTACCCCTGTCACCATCAGAATTTGAAAGAGAGTATTCCAATCAACATTGTCAAAAGCTTTCTCTAAGTCTACAAATGCTAGAAACGTTGGTTTGCCTTTCCTTAATCTATCTTTTAAGTCGTATGGTCAGTTTGCCTCAAGTGTTCCGACATTTCTATGGAATCAAAAATGATCTTCCCCGAGGTATAAGGCTGATAGTTCGGTAATTTTCACACCTTTCAGCACCTCTTTCTTTGCAATTGGAATTATAATATTCTTCTTGATGTCGGAGGGTATGTCGCCTCTCTCACAAATCTTGCTCACCACATGGAAGAGTTTTGTCATGGCTGGCTCTCCTAAGGGTATCAGTGGTGTTCATGGAATGTTGTATATTCCCGGGGCCTTGTTTCAACTTACGTCTTTCAGTACTCTGTCAAATTCTTCACTCAGTATCATATCTCTCATTTCAATTTTATCTACTTTCTCTACGATTTCCATAATATTGCCGGCAAGTTCATCGCCCTTTGTAGACCCTCTATATACTACTTTCCTTTCTGCTTTCACTTCTTTGCGTAGGACTAGTTTTCCCTCTGCTCTCTTGATATTCGAAAAGCACATGGTTCTCTTTTCCCTAAAGGTCTCTTTATTTTCCTGTTGCCATCAACTATCTTACACCTAGTGATATATGCTTCTACATCCTTTTGTCCTCTAGCTATTCCTGCGTAGCCAATGTGCACTTCCTATCGATCTCACTTTTGAGACGTTTGTATTCCATTTTACCTGTTTCACTATCTGCGTTTTTATATCTTCTACTTTCATCAGTTAATTTCAATATTTCTTCTGTTACGATTGGATTTCTACTAGCCTTCGTCTTTTTACCTACTTGATCCTCTGTAGCTTTCTCTATTTCATCCCTCAGAGCTACCCATTCTTCTTCTACTTTATTCCTTTCATCTGTTCTTGTTAATCGTTTCCTATCGCTCCCTACAAAACTCTCTACAACCTCTGTTTCTTTCAGTTTATCCAGGTCCCATCTACTTAAATTCCTACATTTTTCAGTTTCTTCAGTTTTAATCTACAGTTCATAACCAATAAGTTGTGGTCAGAGACCACATCTTCTCCTGGAAATGTCTTACAAATAAAAACCTGGTTCCTAAATCTCCCTCTTACCATTATATAATCAGTCTGAAACCTTCCGATGTGTCCAGGTATCATCCACGGCCACAACCTTCTTTCATGATTCATAAACCAAGTGTTAGCTAATATTAAGTTATGCTCTATGCAAAATTCTACCAGGTGTCTCCCTTTTCATTCTTCATTCCCAGTCTATATTCACCTACAACTTTCCCTTCTCTTCTTTTTCCCACTATCGAATTCCAGTCCCCCATGACTATTAAATTTTCATCTCCCTTAACCATTTGAAAAATTTATTTTACCTCATCATATATTTCTTCGATCTCTTCATCATCTGCGGAGCTAGTTGGCACATAAACTTGTACTACTGTGGTAGACTTGGGCTTCACTATGCTGTTCGTAGTAGCTTATCCGCGTTCCTGCCTTTTTATTCATTATTATACCTACTCCTTCATTAGGCCTATTTGATTTTGTATTTATAATCCTACATTCATCAGGCTATAAGTCCTGTTCCTCCTGCCACCGAACTTCACTATTTCCCTCTATATCTAACTTTAACAAATCCATTTCCGTTTTTAAGTTTTCTAAGCTGCCTGCAAGATTAAGGGATCTCACATTCCAGGCTCCGATCCATAGAACGCCAGTTTTGTTTCTCCTGATAACAGCGTCCTCCTGAGTAATCCCACCCTGGAGATCCGAATAGGGGACTATTTTGCTTCCGGAATATTTTACCCAAGAGGACGCCATCATTATTTAACGATACTGTAAAGCAGCATGTCCTTGGGAAAAATTACGGCTGTAATATCCGATGCTTTCAGCTGTTTGAAGTACCATCACAAAGCCAGTTCAATCAATCTTCCCGTATCCAATGAGGAACGGATGTGTCGAGGATTTCTTTTTATATTTTAAGTTTGTCCATTACTTTCTCCAGTATGAATGATATGTAGAAGTAACTACTTTTCGTCTTAAACCACTCTGGGATGGTTTTATTTCTAATACGTTACCCTCAATATGCTTTTGATATCAGAGAATAAAAGGTCATAGGAAATTGAGCAGTAATCGGTCCATGAAACTATTATGGATACAGATTTTCCACTGTTGTATCTAGTGCGACTCGTCAGCCATCAACTCTTACAGAATTACGTGAAATGGTCGACCTGGTGTGACATAACCTATTCCAGGACAGCATACGCTATTTGTGCGATCAACTGGATGGTGGTGTAGAAATATATGATGAGGTAAAAGAAACTGTTCAGGTAGCTAATGGAGATGAAAATTTAATAGTCATGGAGGACTGGAATTTGACAGTGGGAAAAGGAACAGAAGGCAAAGTTGTAGGTGTGTGGGAATAAGGAATGAAAGATGGAGCCACTTGGTAGAATTTTGCATAGAGCTAACACTTGCTTTAAGAATCATGAAAGAAGGCTGTACGAGTAGAAGAAACCTGGAGACACCGAAGGTTTCAGACTGATTATATTATGGTAAGAGAGAGATTTAGGAACCAGGTTTTAAGTTGTAAGACCTTTCGAGGGGCAGATGTGGACTCTGACCACAATTTGTTGGTTATGAACTGTAGCTTAAAACTGAGGAAACTGCCAAAAAGGTAGGAATTTAAGGAGATGGAACCAGGATAAACTGAAAGAACCAGAGGTTAAAGAGTGCTGATACTGGTGTACACTCCGTACTGAAGTGGATCTCTAACTGGTATGTCAAAACCACTTGTGCTTTCGATCTGTAAATGTAATCATTTCATGTAATCAATATGCACTGTTGCAACAATAAATCTTGAGTGAATTGGAAACCTCTAACATATCCTCTCTACTTCGACCATCATCAGTTATTTTACTTCCTAAATAGCAAAACTCCTTTACTACTTTAAGTGTCTCATTTCCTAATCTAATTCTCTCAGCATAACCCGATTTAATTTGACTACATTCCATTATCCTTGTTTTGCTTTTGTTGATGTTCATCTTATATCCTCCTTTCAAGACACTGTCCTTTCAACTGCTCTTCCAAGTCCTTTGCCGTCTCTGACAGAATTACAATGTCATCGGCGAACCTCAAAGTTTTTACTTCTTCTCCATGAATTTTAATACCTACTCCAAATTTTTCTTTTCTTTCCTTTACTGCTTGCTCAATATACAGATTGAATAATATCGAGGAGAGGCTACAACCCTGTCTCACTCCTTTCCCAACCACTGCTTCCCTTCCACGCCCCTCGACTCTTATGACTGCCATCTGGTTTCTATACAAATTGTAAATAGCCTTTCGCTCCCTGTATTTTACCCGTGGCACCTTCAGAATTTGAAAGAGAGTATTCCAGTCAACATTGTCAAAAGCTTTCTCTAAGTCTACAAATGCTAGAAACATAGGTTTGCCTTTCCTTAATCTTTCTTCTTAGATATGT
Source organism: Schistocerca gregaria (assembly GCF_023897955.1). Taxonomy (NCBI): domain Eukaryota; kingdom Metazoa; phylum Arthropoda; class Insecta; order Orthoptera; family Acrididae; genus Schistocerca; species Schistocerca gregaria. The sequence goes on from NC_064923.1 coordinate 686,031,287, forward strand.
CATAGGGTCAGTATTGCCTCACGTGTTCCAACATTTCTGCGGAATCCAAACTGATCCTTCCCGAGGTCCGCATCTACCAGTTTTTCCATTCGTCTGTAAAGAATTCGCGTTAGTATTTTGCAGCTGTGACTTATTAAACTGATAGTTCGGTAATTTTCACATTTGTCAGCATCTGCTTTCTTTGGGATTGGAATTATTATATTCTTCTTGAAGTCTGAGGGTATTTCGCCTGTCTCATACATCTTGCTCACCAGCTGGTAGAGTTTTGTCATGACTGGCTCTCCCAAGGCCGTCAGTAGTTCTAATGGAATGTTGTCTACTCCGGGGGCCTTGTTTCGGCTCAGGTCTTTCAGTGCTCTGTCAAACTCTTCACGCAGTATCGTATCTCCCATTTCGTCTTCATCTACATCCTCTTCCATTTCCATAATATTGTCCTCAAGTACATCACCCTTGTATAAACCTTCTATATACTCCTCCACCTTTCTGCCTTCCCTTCTTTGCTTAGAACTGGGTTGCCATCTGAGCTCTTGATATTCATACACGTGGTTCTCTTCTCTCCAAAGGTCTCTTTAATTTTCCTGTAGGCAGTATCTATCTTACCCCTAGTGAGATAAGCTTCTACATCCTTACATTTGTCCTCCAGCCATCCCTGTTTAGCCATTTTGCACTTCCTGTCGCTCTCATTTGTGAGACTTTTGTATTCCTTTTTGCCTGCTTCATTTACTGCATTTTTATATTTTCTCCTTTCATCAATTAAATTCAATATTTCTTCTGTTACCCAACGATTTATAGCAGCCCTCGTCTTTTTACCTACTTTATCCTCTGCTGCCTTCACTACTTCATCCCTCAGAGCTACCCATTCTTCTTCTACTGTATTCCTTTCCCCTATTCCTGTCAATTGTTCCCTTATGCTCTCCCTGAAACTCTGTACAACCTCTGGTTCTTTCAGTTTATCCAGGTCCCATCTCCTTAATTTCCCACATTTTTGCAGTTTCTTCAGTTTTAATCTACAGGTCATAACCAATAGATTGTGGTCAGAGTCCACATCTGCCCCTGGAAATGTCTTACAACTTAAAACCTGGTTCCTAAATCTCTGTCTTACCATTATATAATCTATCTGATACCTTTTAGTATCTCCAGGGTTGTTCCACGTATACAACCTTCTTTCATGATTCTTAAACCAAGTGTTACCTATGATTAAGTTGTGCTCTGTACAAAATTCTACTAGGCGGCTTCCTCTTTCATTTCTTAGCCCCAATCCATATTCACCTACTATGTTTCCTTCTCTCCCTTTTCCTACACTCGAATTCCAGTCACCCATTACTATTAAATTTTCGTCTCCCTTCACTATCTGAATAATTTCTTTTATTTCATCGTACATTTCTTCAATTTCTTCGTCATCTGCAGAGCTAGTTGGCATATAAACTTGTACTACTGTAGTAGGTGTGGGCTTCGTATCTATCTTGGCCACAATAATGCGTTCACTATGTAGTTTGTAGTAGCTTACCCGCATTCCTATTTTCCTATTCATTATTAAACCTACTCCTGCATTACCCCTATTTGATTTTGTGTTTATAACCCTGTAGTCACCTGACCAGAAGTCTTGTTCCTCCTGCCACCGAACTTCACTAATTCCCACTATATCTAACATTAACCTATCCATTTCCCTTTTTAAATTTTCTAACCTACCAGCCCGATTAAGGGATCTGACATTCCACGCTCCGATCCGTAGAACGCCAGTTTTCTTTTTGTTAACATCGAATATAGATTTAAGTGTCAGGAAGTCATTTCTGAAAATATTTGTTTGGAGTGTAGCCATGTATGGAAGTGAAACATGCACGATAACTAGTTTGGACAAGAAGAGAATAGAAGCTTTCGAAATGTGGTGCTACAGAAGAATACTGAAGATAAGGTGGATAGATCACGTAACTAATGAGGAGGTATTGAATAGGATTGGGGAGAAGAGAAGTTTGTGGCACAACTTGACTAGAAGAAGGTATCGGTTGGTAGGACATGTTTTGAGGCATCCAGGGATCACAAATTTAGCATTGGAGGGCAGTGTGGAGGGTAAAAATCGTAGAGGGAGACCGAGAGATGAGTACACTAAGCAGATTCAGAAGGATGTAGGTTGTAGTAGGTACTGGGAGATGAAGCAGCTTGCACAGGGTAGAGTAGCATGGAGAGCTGCATCAAACCAGTCTCAGGACTGAAGACAACAACAACAACAACATGTGCACACTAAGTTATTCCGATTGTTTGTGACACCTGCATTAATTACTATCTGTTCTGTAACCGGCAAACATCAGTCGCATTCTTCTACATCTACATCTACATCCATACTCCGCAAGCCACCTGACGGTGTGTGGCGGAGTCTACCCTTGAGTACCTATATCGGTTCTCCCTTCTATTCCAGTCTCGTATTGTTCGTGGAAAGAAGGATTGTCGGTATGCTTCTGTGTGGGCTCTAATCTCTCTGGTTTTATCCTCATGGTCTCTTTGCGCGATATACGTAGGAAGGAGCAATATACTGCTTGACTCCTCGGTGAAGGTATGTTCTCGAAACTTCAACAAAAGCCCGTACCGAGCTACTGAGCGTCTCTCCTGCAGAGTCTTCAATTGGAGTTTATCTACGAGGGTCAGTCAAAAAGTAATGCCTCCTATTTTTTTTCTACGTTTAATTGTCAGGAAATTTAAATGCAATTACATAGGTTGAAAACCACAACATTGAGGATCATTTTGTCATTTTTCAATGTAATCTCCGCCCATCTCTACAGTTTTGGTCCATCTTTGAACAAGGGCATGTATCCCAGCACGGTAATAATCACAGCTCTGCTTCCTAAGCCATTGACGCACGGATGTTTTGACGGCCTCCTCATCTTCAAAATGAATCCCACGATGAGCTTCTTTTAGTGGCCCGAACAGATGGAAGTCTGATGGTGCCAGGTCAGGACTGTATGGGGGATGAGGCAAAACTTCCCATCCAATTTTGACAATCTCGTCAGAGGTGTGACGACTGGTGTGTGGTCTTGCATTGTCATGCAAAAGAAGAACATCTGCCATTGATTTTGTTGGGCGAACTCGCTGAAGACGTGCTTTAAGTTTTTTGAGGGTTGTGACGTATTGAACAGAATTTATTGTGCATCCCTGCTCCAAAAAATCAACCAGAATCACACCCTCTGTATCCCAGAAAACTGTTGCCATAACTTTCCCTGCCGATCGCACAGTTTTGAATTTTTTCTTCCTCGGCGAGCTTGTGTGACGCCACTCCATTGACTGCCTCTTTGATTCGGGTTCAAAAAAATGCACCCATGTTTCGTCCCCGGTCACAATTTTTTTCAGAAACTCATCTCCCTCCAAACGGAAGCGCTGCAGGTGTTGGGAGGCTATTGTTTTCCTTGCCTCTTTATTCTGATCGGTTAACATTCTTGGAACCCACCGTGCACAAACTTTTGAGTACCCCAATTGTTTAATAATCGTGATCACACTGCCTTTACTAAGAGAAATAATGCGACACACTTCATCTGCAGTCACCCGACGGTCATCACGAATGATGTCATAAACTTGCTGAATGTTGTGTGGAGTCACTGCACTCACCGGCCTGCTGCTCCGCTTTTCGTCAGTCAATGGTGTTTGCCCTTCAGCTTCCTTACAACGACGAACTCAGCGTCTAACAGTGCTGACATCCACTGTCACAACACCATACACCTTCTTCAGTCTTTCATGAATGTGTATGGGCGTTTCACCTTCTGCATTCAAGAATTCAATCACACAACGCTGTCTCAAACGAACATCGATGTCGGCCATCTTACAAACTTCTGCTGTGCTGCCACCTGTTGACACAGAAAGTTACTACTGCAGTGGATTGCAGAAGAAGGTTTGAGGAATGGCGCCAAATTCAAAATTTTTCACTTAACTTAATTTTTTTAAGTAGAAAAAAAATGGGAGGCATTTCTTTTTGACCGACCCTCGTATCATCTCCGTAACGCTTTCGCGATTACTAAATGATCCTGTAACGAAGCGCGCTGCTCTCCGTTGGATCCTCTCTACCTCTTCTATCAACCCTATCTGGTACGGATCCCACACTGCTGAGCAGTATTCAAGCAGTGGGCGAACAAGCGTACTGTAGCTACTTCCTTTGTTTTTGGATTGCATTCCCTTAGGATTCTTCCAATGGATCTCAGTCTGGCATCTGCTGTACGTAGATTTCTTTAAAGTACTGTACTGACCTCTACAGCGTTCTCTACATTATTTATAGTACAACAGAAACACCTGAGATATTACTATTATGAAAACTTTTCCCAGACGGCAAATAAAAATACTGTCAATTTTTCTGTTTATATGCTCTATGTGTAACCAGAAGTTGTCTATTTCTGTGTTGTATTATTGTGTTTCATCTATTTGCCTGTTTTATGAGAGTTTTTAAATGCCTTAGTCGCCGTATGTGGGTGGTTTAAGGATTTAGAAAAATTGCAGGTTACGTCTTAGTAGCTGGTGTGAAAGTCAAGGCTTGGAGAGAGAGGCCAGTCCCTTATCGTAAACTGGGTCATTTAATGCAGGTTTTTACAAATTCTCTCAGTCGGTGGTGAATGTCGTTAATTCTTACGTATGAGCATTTAACTGGACGGCAAAAGCTGTACGTAGATTTCTTTAAAGTACTGTACTGACCTCTACAGCGTTCTCTGCAGTATTTATAGTATAAGAGAAACACCTGAGATATTATTATTACGAACACTTTTCCCAGACGGCAAATAAAAATACTGATTATTATCCTTCACCGTGAGGAACGTCCAAAGACGACAAACCTGAGCAAAAAAATATAGACAAATGAAATTAATGGGTACTGTCCAAAGATTAAATTACGTATTCACGTAATTATCAACTCATGGCCTGTTAATATCAAGCGACTGAAGTGACTGCCGATGTCATTGTTCGAAGGTAACTAAGCGATCAACCTAACACGATTCTTTCGCAGAAAATATACGTAATGATCTCAGATGTCGAATAGATAACGAGAGAAGACGTAATGTGTTCGGTGGCTCTATCCTCGAACAATTCGTCACCAATCCTTTCTTTACGGGCTCTGAATTGAAATAAGCAAATATTCAAAGAATTTTATGGTTATTAACATACAACATAAGCAGGTCTGATACTGATACTAAATTCCACTACATACATATCAGACACATGTGTGCTTACTCTGCAACAGATAGACAAAATAAGACACAGCAGAACGGCGAGAATAAATGGATTATAGTTTCATTTCTTTTATAGCAAAAGATGTACAGAGTTCGTTTCCGTTTGGCCTCTTTTTAGCAAAAGCCTGTAACTAAACGTTTTTATTACGATTTTAACTACTAAACATATTTTACACAGAAAAACAAAAACAGAAATTCTCCACATGTCGCAGTATTAATGTGTTTCTTTTGGTATATTTTCATCTCACACTTTAGAAGATTATGAAGTTGCATGGGGCAATGCATATATATATTTCATGGTAAGCACACATAACGCTACACCTCCAGTCAAATAAAATAATTTCGTTGTACTGGCACTTTCCTCCCAACTCCTCGAATTCTCCTTTGGCAAAAAGATTACATCAAAATCGGAGCCTAGATATAGAACAACCGAAACTGATACCTATGAATGCCTACTAGTAACTACAAACAAAATAACGTTCCGCACTCTGTTGGCTTAGTCAAGAAAATCATATCATTTCACATCAAACGAAGCTGCCACCCTGGAGAAAACAAATTACCATTGCCATTGAAAATAATGCACCTTAGTCCTGTAAGTCAGGCCGAGGGAGATCACGTGGAAGTAGTTAATTCTTCGAACTTAACATATTTAGCAAGGGGAAATATCACGTATTTTCTTTCTGTGGCTACGTGCAGCTGTTCAACAGCTGAAGACGTCTCTCTGTAACTTAATACCTGCGGCCTATCTTAACGAGAGTAGTTGTCACAGTGGGCTGGTGAGTGTACGTCCCCTCAGCAGCACCTGCCTCCGAAAACACCCCGAGGTGTGGACGTGCGGACTGCGTAGGCGACAAAGCCGGCGCCGTTTGACTAGCGGGTGGCACGCAGCGGGGGCGGCGGCGGCGGCGGCGCCCAGACTAAACATCTGCAGTGCGCTAATGGGATTGCGGGCTGACGGCCGGTCCTCAGGGCCCGATTACGCCGCCGGCGCCCACCCCCGCCCCCAACCCCCAGCCGGCAGGACCCAGCACCCGGTCCACCGGCCCCAGCCCCCGACTGCCGGCTGAGGACTCAGACAGATGCCGCCCCCGTCCGCGCTGTTAGCTGCCGTGCACAGTCCTTCCGCCATCCGCTTGCTTTGGTGAGCCTATCAAAGCATAGGCGGGTACTGGCTGTGGGTTCTACACAAGACAACTCTCTCCTGGTCAGGGCCATGTGACATAGACTCCCTGAAACACGGTAATGGGCCCCTCAAATACGTAGCTATTGTTTTAGAGCAAACTCTCTTGTCCTGGCGCTGCTACACTACGAAACTAGTATTGATATCTATCGGAATAGTTCGGGTAATCTTCACCTAGCGCTACTTCTTTCTCAGATGCACGTTCTTAATATTCACTCCTGATTAGTGCATTAGATAAACGAAGCATTTTTCATCCCCGTTTCACAAGCATTGTTATTACTCTACAAGCGAGGTTTCGAGCGATAAGCCAGTTTTCTAGTGCACAGCTCACAACTTATCCCAAATGTGGAAACCAAGCAGAGATTAACACTTCAAAAAGAATGGCTCTGAGCACAATGGGACTTAACTTCTTAGGTCATCAGTCCCCTAGAACTTAGAACTACTTAAACCTAACTAACTTAAGGACATCACACACATACATGCCCGAGGCAGGATTCGAACCTGCGACCGTAGCGGACGCGTGGTTCCAAACTGTAGCGCCTAGAACCGCTCGGCCACCCAGGCCTGTCCTAACACTTCAAATTTCACTACCTATCGTTCCTTGACATAATCCTTGCATCAAAAAAGGGGGGGGGGTGTTCATAGAGCCACTTACTCAGTGTTTACACTGGAGAGCCAAAGAAACTGCTACACCTGCCTACTATGGTGTAGGGCCCTCGCGAACAAGCAGAGGTGCAACAACATGACGTGGGATGGACTCCAATAATGTCTGAAGTAGTACTGGAGGGAACTGATAGCATCGATCCTGCAGGACTGTCCACATATCCGTAAGAGTACGAGAAGTTGGGGATCTCTTATGATCAGCACGTTGCAAGGCATCCCAGTGAGGCTCAATAATTTTCGTGTCTGGGGCGTTAGGTGGGAAGCGGATGTGTTTAAACTCAGAAGAGTGTTCCTGGAGCAACTGCGTAGCAATTTTGGACGTGTGTGGTTTCGCATTGACCGACTGGAATTGTCCATTGTGCGTTGGAACGCCGGTGATCAGACAGATGCTTACGTACGTGTCACCTACCAGAGTCGTATCCAGACGTATCAGGGATCCCATATCACTCCAAATGCACACGCCCCACACCATTAAAAAGCCTCCACCGGATTGAATAGTCCCCTGCTGACATACACAGCCCACGGATTCATGAAGTTGTCTCCATACCGTACACGTGCAACCGCTTGATCCAATGTGAAACGAGACTCGCGAGACCAGGCAACATGTTTCCAGTCATCAACAGTCCAATGTCGCTGTTGATGTCCGCTCCGAAAGCCCATATCAATGACTTTTCGATGAATTGTTCGCAGGCTGATACTTGTTGATGCTACAGCATTGAAATCTGCAGCAATTTGCGAAAGAGTTCCTCTCCTGTCGCGTTGAACGATCCTCTTCAGAGAGTGCAGAAGACAAGGTGTTCCTTCGGATTTCGGACACTCGTAAGAGGAAGCCGCAACCTAACTACTATAAAATTTAGTTTCGTTAATCATAATCGATGATTTGGAAAGCCAGTAACTGTGGAATTCATGATTTAAATCGTGAAAAACTACACCCTTACTTATCTTTTCATCCCTAGGTCAACGCTTTTCAAGAATTTATTATTAAGTGCGTTTGTTTACACAAATATTTTTTCCGATATTTGTACGTATCCTTTTCTGCCTCTATTGCACTGCACTTGTCTTGCAATCCCACAATTAGACAAACGAATCTTGGAATGTTTTTTTATATGATTATGTTAGAGATAATATTTTATGTTTTTCTACTTACAAGTATTGTGCCTCCTCCAACACACAGAGTAACAGAAATACGCAAGTCATCATTTACACTATTCGATTTTGTAATCAATACATGATGCAGAGATATTACAACCGTATGGTTTCACAAAGTGTTTGTATGTAGTCACAGGTGTTATATTTTCTGTGAATTTCTTTATATGCATAAAATCATCAATTACAAAATTTATTATTAAGTTATTGACTACTGCACTATGGATTACTTTCTATTTTTTGTACATGTCGAGCTGCGGTAATGCAAAAATTTTTAGAAACTGCTACATTTATCATATGTCAGAGAGACTTTTCGAAAAATTATCGATTTGCTGTCTAGTTTGTCATTGTGAATTTTTTCACCTTTCTCTTCGTAGTGTACAAAAATTTGTACCTCCTCCATTAAATCCACTACGTCCGAATTTTGAAAGTGGTGGAGTATCTTAAGAACTTCTTCGACATTTTTGAAAGGGTTTCCAGTGTTTCCTTTTTTGTGTGTATGTTGCTATTGCCGATTTATTGAACTGAAGTGTTCAGTGTATCTAATTTCGAAGTTCCTGCCAGTTTGTACTCTGTAATAGCGCGAGCAAGTTTTAGAGGCTATGCATAGAACAAAATGGCAGGAACTTTCAAATTAGGTAGACAGAACACATTAAGTGTTACATACACAACGAATTCACAAAATCAGCAATAACAACACAAGACAAAATTTTTGTGCACCACAAAAATCAAGGTCAAAAACTTCTCAATCACGAACTAGGTAGCGAATCAGCTAATTGTTAAACTTTTTGTTTTCATGTGATGAATGTAGTAATTTCCATAAATTTGTACATTATCCCATAGACTCTACTCACAATCTGCAACAAAACAGAAACGCAGTCGATAATTTAGTAGTGAATAATATTAAAATAAATTCGATAATTTAGTGTCAAAATAAATTTTATAATTGAATATAATGTAATCCACAGAAAATGTGGAAGAGGTACAATACTTGTAGACAGAAGAACAAAAAATATTATCTCTTAAATTAGTATACAAAGAAACATTCCAAAACTAATTTGTATGATTGTTCGATTGCAGAACAACCTCAAAAAACAGCAACAGTAAATCACACATGCAAACATCACAAAAATATTTACATAATCAAATGCATTTGAAAGTGAAAATAAAGTCTCGAAACTAGTTGTGTTGAGGATGTAAAAATTAGTAACTAGCAAACGTTTTCATTACATTAATCATTTACATCTTAGAGTGTAGAATATGTGAGGCAGGTGATATACCATCGAAGTTTTGAATGAATAGGATATACGCATTCCCAAAGATGACAGGGGTAAATTAATGAAACTACAGCACAGTCTGCTCAACTGTTCTTATGTCAAAGTTTTTGACAAGAAGAAGGTGCAGCAGAATGGGAAAGAAAATCTATAGCGTTTTAGATACCTCATTTTGTAACAATAATTCTGTAGCTGCTTTACCAACACAGCCTGACAAAATAAATAAGCACCTACAAGGGAGGAGGAAACAAAACGAAACGTCACAGCTTGAGAAGGTCTCTGACATTTTTCAGAGATTACAATATCAAGTTTACGAAGAACTTAGCAACATAAGCCTACTTATCAGTATGATGTTGCACCGCCCTCTGGCATGGAGGCATGCGCTAATTCGGTTAGTTGGCTGTGAAACAACCTTTGTTTCCTCTTCTGAGGCATACTGGGCCATAGTTGCTGTTAACAGGTGCTTGATTCCTGGATACTTGAACTGGGATGAAGCTGACGTTCCAGCTGGTCCCCAACTATGTTATATTGGGGAGACATATATAGATCGCTGGCACTGGAGTATCTTCATATCATGTTGACGTCCAAGCTGGTCCCCACACATGTTATATTGGGGACAAGTGAGGATCCTGCTCGTCACTAGAGAACCTCAACATCAGGCACACTGTTAATACAAACGCTTGGCGTTTGTGAAAGAGCTTTGTCCTATTGGAAATGCGCTCACCATACCGTTGCATGAGAGGTAATACGTGAGGACATAGGATGTCCTTGACACACGGTTGTGCCGTCAAAGCTCTCTCAATCACTATCAGCCGTGACCTAAAGTCATACCCGATTGCTGCCCTCACCATAACGCGAAGAGTAACATCGCTGTGCATTTCCCAAAATACTGGAAGAATGAGTACTCTCACCTGGCTACGGTCAGTCTAAATCCCTCACAAGTTTCGATACTACACTTTATACTAGCCGCCCAAATGGAGCCCCACCAATTTCCGTAGGTGCTGGTAACTCTGTCTCACAGGCTTACGTGGCATTTCTGTGTCCTTCACATTGATCACTCAACTTCTGACACTCTTCATAACCCTTATATAGCCTAACAGGCCTGGTACAACACTAAAAATAAACTCTAATCCATTGTGGTGGCCGTTGTAATTGTCACTGAGGGTTGCAGCTTGAGTCATTTAAATGCTCTCTGATTGTCTGTATGTTTGCGAAGTTACTTTGACACCCGTCTTCACCTTTTTGTCAGGCAGTGTATTGCAGGTATTTCAGTTCCGTACTATCACCGTTTTCCTTCCGTTAGTCAAGACATCCCACAGATGTTCCCCCAAGCTTTATTAATCATCCATATGTCCATTACAATACGTCACGTGCGTGCCCATTCCGTGTCTTTATTTGTCTGTGGTGTACGCGAGCCAGGTCTAATACACTCCGAACAATTTGGCGAAAATGGCCGAAGATTACCGGCAGTTCCTCGCCTAATAACACAACCGCTTACGCGGCTTGCAGAGCTACGTGGGTATCATACTGATGTTAACAGGTTGCAATTTTACAGTGTGCCCTTCCGTAGGCCTTGTGTTGCATTCTGAAGTAACTGACCACCATTTTTCCTTATAACGCGTGGGATGGGGCAAGCGACTATGTGATTGTACTCGGCGAACGGCGAAGTGAAACCGTGATTAGCGAGTGACGCAGAACAAGTACCGCTCACTCGGCTTCGCCATGTCGATGCAGTGCCCCTATATCCGTTTAATTTACAGCGTTCTTTTGGAGTACCATGTTTAGAAAGCTTCTCTTCTTGTCTGTGGCGTTTATCAAAACACTTGAACTTTGTAAAAGGTTACTTCGTACATGGTTACTTTCTAAAATGACTTCATAACCTTTAAGTTTGTATTACATTTTACGAGGGTTGCAACGTTAATAGTGGCAAATATTTATTTACAGCTCGTACAAAATAGATACGTGTTTCGAAGGTTTACTGACCTTCAAAGTAGTCATCAGCATTGAGTATAACCCGTTGCCAGTGATGTGTAAGTCGTAGGATACTCTTATCAATGCCAGTTGTGTTGACGGTTCGAGTGGCGCGGTCTATTACCCTACGAATTTATAGCAGTTCTGAAGTGAATGCCGTGAAGTCTTTCCTTCAGTTTAGAAACTGAATTGAACTTGCAAGGGCGGGGCGTAAATCAGGGGAGTACAGTAGGTAGTAAAGCACTTAACAGCCCTATCAGACAAACAAATCAGTAACAGTTTGCACTTGTCCTGCAAAATCACTTCGGTCTCTAAGCTGGTCGAAGGTTGTGTTCGAAAAGTGAGCAGCACAGAGACAGAAGTGATGACACTTTCTGCAAGACCTGACCATCATTTTGCAGGACAATGCTCAAGCACGTACCGTGCAAGCTGTTACTGATTTGTTTGACTGATGGGGCTGCTTAGTGCTACACCACCTACTGCACTCCCCTGATTTAAGATCTCGTAAGTTCAACTCGATATCAAAACTGAAGGAAACACATCACGGCATTCGTTTCAGAATAGCTACAAATTCGTCGAGCAGTAGACCGCGCGACTCGAACTGTCAACACAACTGGCACTGCTAAGAGTACCCTATGACTTACACATCACTGGCAACGGGATATACTCAATGCTGATGACTACTTTGAAGGTCAGTAAAACTTCGAAACCCTTACCTATTCTGTAAGATCTGTAAATAAATAGTTGCCACTACTAAAGTTCCAACCCTCATGAAATATGTCTCTTAATCTGAATCGTTTTTGTTGGTATTGCCAGTCTACAGGTTTCTTCTTCTTCAACATGCCCAGTGTCAGTTATCCTGTAGCCTAAATGGCAAACTCGTCTGTGACTGAGTCTCATTTCCGTACTGATTCCATCAGTACCACATGAGGTAGTTCTACTCGTGACCATTAGACATCTGCTGATGTTGATCCAATAACCCCTTTCTAGGAAATTAACCATTCCGTTAGATGATCTTCTAATACTGTACTGTCGTGCTCGAATTCCAATCTTCAACTTTTTATTTCTTCTCGATGGACTTTAATCTCTCTGTTTCCTTTACTTCTTCCTCTAGGTGCAGGTTAAATAACATAGTGGATAAGCTACATCCCTCTTCTTAGTATCATCCCAAAATATGTAAACGAATATGTCGAGTTCAAGGGTAAAGTTCATTCTCTCTCTTTTGGGAATTACCTTATTTCTGTCCCGATTTAAAAACTGGGTGTCTGCGTTTTCAGAGAAAAGCAAACGACGGAATTACGTCATTTAAAAATTTTGACCTCCGCATAAGTTATGTTGTACGAAAATGCGTTATGCCGATTTTATGTACCTAGCAGTGTTGGACATGGTTCTCGTTCTCGTTAAACCCATGAAAACTATAAAATTTGCGTCATTGCGAGGCACTCTATTTTGTATAGTTCGTCTTCTCGTAATTTCATCTTTCTAAGACGTTAAGGTACTCACGATTGTCGCTGTCTTTCAGAATTAATCTTCAACTCATTTGGTCTACCCCATAATTAATCTTACACTGTTAGTAATGCTGGAATGCTATCGTTAACTGAGCACAGACTGAGATCTTCGGAGGATTACATAAATAAATAACTAACGGTGTTATTTCATTCTTGCTAGGAATGAAGATTTGTGACTCTTTGTTCTAAGAATCAAATTCGTTCGCAATAATGGGTTTTTTTTACGAACAAATGGAGTAAGTTCTTTCTCATTGTCAGTATGTTTCACTAGTATGACTCATTTTCTATAGTCGCATAATATAGTAAAATATATAATTTCAAAAGAATAAAAATAGTATCACATCACAAGATGTTCAAGTATGTAGAGATGATAAGTGTGTAGGAAGCGTCAAAGCTTTTGCAAAAGTAATAAGTTTTCTATCAAAAGTAATGAGAAAGCTGTCGTGAAGTATCTTCGCAAACTGGTTGACCCAGAGTGTCGACAGGTGTGTCAGAACAACATAACCGTAAGGGCATTGTGAGACGAGAGTAGCCGCACTCAGCGCAAAACTGCATCGCACTGCAGCAGTGACCGTAGAGGGCGGGTTGACGTCACCACACGAGGATAAGTTTGTTATGATGTGCAACATTACTAGGTGCCACGTTTTAGTGAGACAAACACGCTTCGGACGGTGTATAAATACACTGCTGAAAAAAATACACTCCTGGAAATTGAAATAAGAACACCGTGAATTCATTGTCCCAGGAAGGGGAAACTTTATTGACACATTCCTGGGGTCAGATACATCACATGATCACACTGACAGAACCACAGGCACATAGACGCAGGCAACGGAGCATGCACAATGTCGGCACTAGTACAGTGTATATCCACCTTTCGCAGCAATGCAGGCTGCTATTCTCCCATGGAGACGATCGTAGAGATGCTGGATGTAGTCCTGTGAAACGGCTTGCCATGCCATTTCCACCTGGCGCCTCAGTTGGACCAGCGTTCGTGCTGGACGTGCAGACCGCGTGAGACGACGCTTCATCCAGTCCCAAACATGCTCAATGGGGGACAGATCCGGAGATCTTGCTGGCCAGGGTAGTTGACTTACACCTTCTAGAGCACGTTGGGTGGCACGGGATATATGCGGACGTGCATTGTCCTGTTGGAACTGCAAGTTCCCTTGCCGGTCTAGGAATGGTAGAACGATGGGTCCGATGACGGTTTGGATGTACCGTGCACTATTCAGTGTCTCCTCGACGATCACCAGAGGTGTACGGCCAGTGTAGAAGATCGCTCCCCACACCATGATGCCGGGTGTTGGCCCTATGTGCCTCGGTCATATGCAGTCCTGATTGTGGCGCTCACCTGCACGGCGCCAAACACGCATACGACCATCATTGGCACCAAGGCAGAAGCGACTCTCATCGCTGAAGACGACACGTCTCCATTCGTCCCTCCATTCACGCCTGTCGCGAGACCACTGGAGGCGGGCTGCACGATGTTGGGGCGTGAGCGGAAGACGGCCTAACGGTGTGCGGGACCGTAGCCCAGCTTCATGGAGACGGTTGCGAATGGTCCTCGCCGATACCCCCGGAGCAACAGTGTCCCTAATTTGCTGGGAAGTGGCGGTGCGGTCCCCTACGGCACTGCGTAGGATCCTACGGTCTTGGCGTGCATCCGTGCGTCGCTGCGGTCCGGTCCCAGGTCGAAAGGCACGAGCACCTTCCGCCGACCACTGGCGACAACATCGATGTACTGTGGAGACCTCACGCCCCACGTGTTGAGCAATTCGGCGGTACGTCCACCCGGCCTCCCGCAAGCCCACTATACGCCCTCGCTGGAAGTCCGTCAACTGCACATACGGTTCACGTCCACGCTGTCGCGGCATGCTACCAGTGTTAAAGACTGCGATGGAGCTCCGTATGCCACGGCAAACTGGCTGACACTGACGGCGACGGTGCACAAATGCTGCGCAGCTAGCGCCATTCGACGGCCAACACCGCGGTTCCTGGTGTGTCCGCTGTGCCGTGCGTGTGATCATTGCTTGAACAGCCCTCTCGCAGTGTCCGGAGCAAGTATGGTGGGTCTGACACACCGGTGTCAATGTGTTCTTTTTTCCATTTCCAGGAGTGTAGTACGCTCTTTTAGAGGTTTACAGTTCACTCGAGATTTGTTGCTGCAACAGTGCATGTAGAGTACATGAAATGGTTACATTTACAGATGAATAGGACAAGCGCTTCTGAGGTACCAGGTATCAAGCCATGCTGAAACCCCCATATTAGTAAAAGGTGTAGCCTCCTCGGGCGGCAAATCAGGCGCTAACTCTGGAATCCAGTCGATAGTAGACATGGTGAATACTGTCCTGGGGTACGCTATTCCATGCCTGCTCGACCTGCTAACGTAGTTCTGTGAGACTTGTTCCCTGAATAGTGGCACGAGCCACTTACCCTCCCATCACACCACACAAGAGTTCGATTGGAGGCAAGTCCGAAGATCAAGGTGGACAGGGAAGTTGCTGCACGTCTTGCAAAGCACGTTGGGTTTAACAGGCAGTGTGGGGGTGTTCTGTTGGAACATCACCTTCCTGTTGCGAGAACGGCAAAATAACGGGTCTAATAACATTCAGCAGCTAATGAGTACTGGTTAGCGTCCCCTCCAGAAGCACAAGAGGTGAACGACAGTTGTTACTTATCGGATCCCAGACCGTAAGGCCTGGGGTAGGGCCAGCGTGTATTCACCGAATGCACTCTATGAAATAGCACTCAACAGATCTACGTCGTATGCGAAAATGACCATCGCTCGCGTGCAGGCAAAATCTGAATCCATCGCTGAAGACCAAGGAGCGCCACACCATCTTCCAAGCGGTCCCGTGATGGCCCCAATCGAGTCGATCACGTCGATGCTGTGACGTGAGTGGAAGACGGGCTAGAGCTGTGCAGGCCCGTAGTCTGACTGCAAATAACCTTTTGCAACAGTTCATGCTGACACGCCTGAGTTCACAAACCCTTTCGGTAGCGTTTCCGCTTCCCGCCCCCGGGTTCCCGGGTTCGATTCCCGGTGGGGTCAGGGATTTTCTCTGCCTGGTGATGACTGGGTGTTGTGTGCTCTCCTTAGGTTAGTTAGGTTTAAGTAGTTCTAAGTTCTAGGGGACTGATGACCATAGATGTTAAGTCCCATAGTGCTCAGAGCCATTTGAACAATCCCTCTTATCTGTCTGTGGTTGCTGTGCGATCTGTTACAACGATCCTGCATAGACTTCCAGAACCCCGTCTACAGGTGCGATAATGATCACGTGACCTCTGATACCAGCATCTTTGACAATTGACGCAGCACGTCTAACTTGTGTGTCATTTCTTCGAAAGGACCATTCTACCACTAGGAAGGCCAGAATTTTACCTGTTTCAAAAACCTTCAGTTGGCTGTATGAAGCCCTGATTGCTTTACATGTCTGCACCACAATGGCTGCGAGCATTCCGTATTAAAGGCTAGACACAGATGGCGCTCTTGTAGCTATGACACTACGCTTTCGCTGGCAGACAACGTTGAGACCATCGTCAGTGCATCCGTTATCCCTGAGATGATACATCCCATCATCGGATCAAAACTGAAGTCGTCTTACCAGGTGTACTAATTTTTTTCCAGCAATGTATGCTTGAATTTTAAGATAGAGGCACTCGTTGCTGCAGTCCAGCAGGACGACCAAGCCGCTACAGTCATGCCGGAGAGCGAGACAACTGGGCGTAATCAGCGGTAGCCACGGCTTTGAAATCCAGTTGCTGCTGCTGATACCAGCACGAAGTTCCTTACAGGACTAGGTACCACAGCGCTGCACCAGCTGTCCTCACCTGTGGTAGCCACCTCCTGCCATTAGGTGCGTTGAATCCCACACACAGCTGTCTCCACACACATCGCCATGGTGGTTGCGTGCGGAGCAGAGGGACCGTCCCAGGAGCCTTCACCGACGCAGCAGTAGCGCACTGCTGTCTTCATGACGGTGGTCTAGAAAGGCTAAAGACTGTCAGCACTGCAGGGCATTCTCTCATCAGGGCAGAAGCCGCCACCCATATGTCAACACCGGCCAATGTCAAGCGAGTGAGGCACAGTCTGTCTCTCCAAGCCACCACCAAGTATGTACCGAGTGAGCCGTGGCGCGGCCGGCGCCAGTGTTCTCGCACTTAGAATGGCATCGCTGCCATCGATTATAGGGTCACCATCTTTGCCTTCCGCGATTGAGGCCAGTGGTCGTGTGGTTAATGGAGAGACAACAGAGACAGGGGAGTGGATATTCGCAGGGTTGGAGGTGGCTTGTTGATGTTTACCGTGAGGCCAGGGTCAGCGAGAGATCCCGGCAGTGACTTGATCCGATCTCTGGTTTGGTATCGCGGAGATGCACTGTTGTGTTTTGGGGTTTTTCTGCTGCGAGGGCATGTATAGGTTCTTGTTGCTGGCCATTGGAATTGAGATGTCTATGGCGTGACGGAGGAACTGTGAGATGCACGCCGCTGTTGCATGTGAAAACGCTTCGTCTGCCTTGTGTCTGTGAAGGAAATCAAGTGACGTAAATAGCTGACACCACGGCGACGTCTTGCTCTCACGTGTTGTTGAATATATTTCGAAATTACTGAATGGTAAAGATATCCCACGTGTAAAGCCATACTAAGGTACTGTTTTATTCTGCTTAAATCTGTGTCATTTATATGTGCATTTATATATCCTTCTGTAGTTGCAGAAGTTATAGAAGTGAGTAAACAGAGAGCTATGTGGAAACGGATGTAAAGCTAAAAACCCTTCCAATAAGTGAATACACTAGAACTCTGTATTACTAAAGGTGCCTTTCGATACCGGCACCTACCTTAGGTAATAAGTGTTATTCGATGGTTGTCATGGTACTGTAAGTAATTATTATACACAAAATTGCTTATTCTGATTATACTAAATTGGAGATGTAAGGTTGGTTGTGTGCCGCTGTAAATTACTATTGTCTCCTCTGTGTGGCAGCCAAGCATTGTCAGTGGCTTCAATCATTATTCCTGTCATATTTCGAG
Organism: Schistocerca gregaria; assembly: GCF_023897955.1. Taxonomy (NCBI): domain Eukaryota; kingdom Metazoa; phylum Arthropoda; class Insecta; order Orthoptera; family Acrididae; genus Schistocerca; species Schistocerca gregaria. Next base: position 686,049,258 of record NC_064923.1, read on the forward strand.
TTATGTATTCGCGGGTTTGCTTAAGCTGACACTGTTGAGTTGTAAGACCGATAAAAAGGCAAGTCAAACTGAGTATTCTATGAGCTCAAGACGATATTCTATTACGCGATACCTTAGTTTGTTATAGGTTAGAAGTATTTTACGTGTTATTAATATTCTGCTGTTTGCTTTGCCTAAAGAGGAGCTAGTTCGGTGAAGTTGTTGTTTATATTTTATTAGTGTTTTACGCGTTGTGTCTTTTCATGGTAATTGTTTTTTAGAAGCTACAAATGACTCTGTGTATGTTGCTGGTAGCTGAAACTGACGAGTTCATGAGGGTCGCGTCCTGACGGGGTTGATAGTGGCCCTTTCTACTACGGCACATCCGGCTATCCTCCTTCAGTACATTTGTCTCGCTTCTATCGTTACTACGTTTGTCGAGTGGAATTAGGGCTTACTGTAACCACCTTATATGTTGAAGATAGATATCTTCCTTGCCAGGGCGCGAACCTTCGTGGATATAGTCGTATTCTCATCTGTAAAGATTGATAGTGTTATTCATGTGTTCTCGTCACATGTATGATTATTTGTCTTATTATATTTAATGTCAGTAAAATGTAACTGTTAGCGATGTCCAAATTGGGACTTTATATTCTTCTCTTGTGGAAACAAATTTAAGTGATTTAATTCCTTTTTTAAGTAGCCTTTAGATGCGTACATTTTGACTCCATGTTTGGTGTTTTTATGTCTTCCACGTTAATTAAATTACATTGAAGGTAAATTTGGCAACGTAGGGTTTCATGTATTTATTAGTTGCTAAGTGGATCCTAAGTTAAGTGCAGGAACCCTACCACCGAGCTGAATGAAAGCTTTCTTTACTTTAACTGTGTTCCCTCCGGGACCTCCAGTCTGTCAACAAACCACAAAACGCCTCAGTGATTGCAACTGCACTCGTCAGAACAAAGTCGTACTGAAACAGAGCATTAAAATAATTATGTAATTACACAAAGCATTCAGCAGGGAATTATGTTCCAGGTCACCAATGACCATGCGTCAGTGCTTCTTCTGAATATGTGTTTGTAAGGTCATTTAATGAGCATGACACACAAGTGGCCACAGCATCAATGATATTTTTGTCGGCTAGCAAAGCGTTAAACATCATAAATGGTGGAGTTTGCCACTAGTTTAATTTCACGGCTGGATGCCTAAGGTAGAGCAAGGTAGCTAATTTGAATGCATGTGATACTACATCATGTGCGGAATATAGCACCAAGAAAGCCAATTACAGAGAAAAATTTCGTAGTAGATTTTATGTGAATTTGAATATTTTGTCTCCATGGATCAAAACGTATGAGAGAATGGGTCGTTGATTCCCAGTAAGCACGTCAGATTTCTGAACAAAGGGCACACAGTAGAATTTGAGATGCTTTTGGATCGTATGATGCAACCATCATTACGTTCACCAATTAGTTTCGTTGAAATTACTTTTCGAAGGAAACGTGTGAAAAATACTGTTTGAACTATAACGAACTTGCAGACCAACGCTGGATTAAACATCTGCCAGAAACTATAGTTCACAAGTGAGGTCTTTTCCAGGCTTGGCTATGTTTGAACCGAATCAGTAGTTTTCTCATGAGCAGTCAACTCTATTCCCCTAGCCACCAACATATGCCCTCTTTCATGTTATAACCTTTAATAAATAGGGTCACCTTATCTCCTGCTGCCCCTACTAGCAGGCCACAGTTGATAATCGCTTTACCTCTCTCTGCCCGTCCATATGCGAGCGTGCGTTAGCTCACTTCGTTCATTCCTTAACCGGAATGAGCTGTTCCTGGTAAACCGTTCGAACTGTCTCAGTCCGGAACCGCGCGACTGCTACGGTCGCAGGTTCGAATCCTGCCTCGGGCATGGATGTGTGTGATGTCCTTAGGTTAGTTAGGTTTAAGTAGTTCTAAGTTCTAGGTGACTGATGACCACAGATGTTAAGTCCCATAGTGCTCAGAGCCATTTGAACCATTTTTTGAACTGTCTCTCTCTCTCTGTAGAGCCACATACTAAGGGAGGTATGAAAATCGTGCCACGGAGAGACTATCTTTACCTTCGAATTCTAGGAGCATGTCACCCGTACAAGAGTTTACAGTTAGAGAAAATTGATTACACTTTATCAGCGTACACTAGGCGCTAACTGACCAAATTCCCAATAGCAGTGGCAATTATAAATGTTCGTGCACGTTCAAGGACAATACGCCTCTCTCAGAACTCTGTCCGCCTTAACTTGTTTTATACATTGCATATGGTTTACCTTATCAAATTCGTTATCTGAATCTGTGTCTGTATTTTCAGTGATTTCCCTAAATCGCTTCAGGCAAATGCCGGGACGGTTCCTTTGAAAGGACACGACGAATTTTCTTCCCCATCCTTCCTTATGCTCCGTCTGTAATGACCTCACTGTCGGCGGGACGTTAAATGTTAATCTTTTTCTCCTCCTTCTCTTCTTCGTCTCATAAGGGCGCAACAAATAACGTTAACAGATGGCCTAATCTTTGGACTACGAAAAAAAAGGATGTCGCTACGTGGGGAGTGTGATTAAAAGAAGTCGTTGATGTGTGAGACGCTATGCTATAGTCGTTCCCGGTCAGTGTCTGGTTGAGTTAATATGTGTGTAGGTAAGTGAAAAATTTTATCACTGTTGTGATGCATGTATTGAGATTCGCGATCTCCGCTTTGCACAGTGGCTCTGAGCTTCAAGTTGTTCCTTTGGTGAGTAAATTTCTATACATAATTAACAATATTAATATACCGACCGCTATTCCCTTATATGAGAATGAGCAAGTAAGCGTACCATCAGCAAATTTCATACTGAGGGTGTCATACACGTCGAATGGTAAGGAAATAATTTGCCTCTCTTCTTTGTAGGTTCGTCAGAAGCTAACACTTTGGTCTTCATGGATGCGTTAGTCCAGTCGACGATGGAATATTGACAAAAAATCGAGTAGTTGCAAATTTTTTACTGTGGCAGGACTGAGGTCCATGAACAGAGCACGTGGTGGGAGAGGGGGCTTTCAAGCGCTAGCTTTTATGTTTTTTCTTGAGAACCTTAAAATCCGCTTCTTCAAGCGAAATGTAGCCCAGTACAAAATTAAAATGCATTAAATTTCTCACATAAATGTCCTATCGAGTTTCTGGTTCAAATGGCTCTGAGCACTACGGGACTTGACATCTGAGGTCATCAGTCCCCTACGTAAACCTAACCAACCTAAGGACATCACACACGTCCATGCCCGAGGCAGGATGCGAACCTGCGACCGTAGCGGTCGCGCGCTTCCAGACTGAAGTTCCTAGAACCGCTCGGCCACACCGTCCGGCTATGGAGTTATTCTCTATGACTAACAGTTACCATGTTGCAGGAGGTAGAGAAATCGCAGATTATTAACAGTGCCATTTAAATGGTATAAAATCAACGTTTACTGTTAAATAAAGTGGGTTAAAAACAAAATATTAAGTATGTGTGCAGCTTGTAAGTGCATTAGAGCCGTGTTAATTGATAAATTGTGTTCTGAGGCTGTGAGAGGGTGGTGGGGCTGCGATGGACGGTACAAGTGTGAAGGAGGTAGATGGCCTGATTGTGGTCATGCTCTTCCCTCCTTAACAGGTGTGCAAACTGAAGAGCGAGCAGATGCTTTCACACTCTCTTTACCCCAATACGTCACAAAAAGCAACTAAAAGGTGTTACCCAAAGATATACCGACACCCTACAGCGCGCCTTGTGAACTAGTGCCGACACATTTCAGACACGCCCTGTGAGGTGGTGTTTATTTTCCGCTAAATGTATTAACGCTACATAGAATACAAATGTGTGTCACTAATAACACTAACGCTAGAAACGCATATGAACATAATCTACGTAAATACCTGCAAACTGTTCTAAAATGATTGTGGGGAAATTGATTCTTAGTCATCCTGCAAGGCAGGTTGAAACGTCCCCTTAGAAAAATTTTACAAGACTGTGCTTAAACTGACACACAATATTTTTAAAGCAACGCAAACTGACTTTCAAAAATCCCTACAAAAGAATGGCCCTGACGAACATTAACCTATACGTTTCACAATTCACTTACCTCACAAAAATCTTCGTTACTCGAACTACTGCAATACAGCGAGCGCCACTACTGCCAGCTAAATAAAAGATTCAAACTACGGAAGGCACTAACTACTGATAGGCATAGTTAGCAAATGAAAGATTTTGATAGAGAACAAACAATGTATTTACCTCAATAGTGATCAAAAGTGATAATGTATATACCAATTCATGACATCCAGTCTTACAAATTTCAAAACTCCGCCATCTCTCTCACCACATCCACCACTGCTGGCGGCTCACTTCCAACTGCGCTGTTAACATCCAGCTGCCCAACACTACAATGGCAGACAACAATGCAAACGAGCCACAGACTGCACACAGCACAGCCAGTGATTTTTATACAGAGCGCTGCGTGGCGTTGCCAATAAAAAAAATAAACAGCCTACTTACAAGGTGTAGCGTTCTTCTGGGACAGGTACCTTCACCCACCAAGAGCGCTGGTCATTTTCCATTTCCCATACAGGGGCGACAAGTCGTGGTATGGAAGCAATGAAGTCTTGGCAGGTCGCTGGAGTGAGTTGGCACCACATCTGCACACACACAGGTCACCTGATTCCCGTAAATTCTGGAGAGGGTGGCGATGAGCTCAGTCACAACGTTCAATCACATTCCAGATGTATTCGATTGGGTTCAGATCTGGCGACATCTGACACATCATTTGGAACTTGCCATTGTTTTACCCGAACCACTCCATCAGTCTCCTGGTCTTGTGACATGGCGCATTATCTTGCTGAAAAATGCCACTGCCGTCGGGAAACGTGATCGTCATGAAGGGATGTACGTGGTCTGCAACCAGTGTACGATACTCTTTGGCCGTTGTGGTGCCTTGCACGAGCTCCGCTTGACCCATGGATACCCATGTGAATGTTCCCCAGTGCACAATGCCGCCACCGCCATCTTGTCTCCAAAGCGCAGTACAAGTGTCAAGGAGCTGTTTCCCTGGAAGTCGATGGATTCACGCCCTCGCATCGGCGTGATGACGAAGATGCCGGGGTTCATCAGACCATGCAACGCTCTGCCACTGTGCCAATGTCCATTGCCGATAGTCAAGTGTCCATTTCAGTCAGAGCTGAGGATGGCGTGCTGTTGACATTGCAAGTGCATGGGTTCTCGGCTATGGAGGCCCATCGTTCGGAGTGTTCGGTGCACTGTGTGTTCAGACACAAGGGAGCTATTTTGTGAACCCACGTAAGAGGACTGGACAGGAAAGTCTAAGGACGTACAGTCTGTCTGCAAAATAAAAAGCGAGCAGCACTCGTCGTGGGGGGAGTTGACTTTCCCGGAAAAATGCGACAGCTGCCCCATAAGATAACTAATAATCAATTTCCTCTCTGGCAGTGTAGAATTGTCCAGAGGCTTACGTATATTCTGTCCATATGCGTCTCATGCGTTAGTACTATTACTAAGTCTTATCTTTATTCCATTTAGTGTCAATAAACTTCATGGAAAATAATCCAACCCCCTCCTACGCACGTCAGCAGCGAGCATCGACACGAATTCGTAACGTGCGCTGCGGAGGGTTGGTATGACTTTATGAATCGTTCAGTATTTGCTTCTTTCAACGTAGTGGGCTAGATCGAGTGGGGAATCGCCCGATCGCTCTACAGTTTGCTGACCTATGAAGGAGGTAAGTGCACGATCACAATCTGGCGACCTATCTCCTTGTGTTTCTAACCTCAACTCCAGTCCTCACCACCACGTTACACCCCCAGAACACAACTTATCCACTAATTTGGCTCTGCTAAACTTAGACGTTCTACACACATATAATATTCTTATTAATTAACTCCATTTAATAGTATAATGTTAAGTCTTCAAAAACCGCGTGACTGCTACGGTTGCAGGTTCGAATCCTGCCTCGGGCATGGATGTGTGTGGTGTCTTTAGGTTAGTTAGGTTTAAGTAGTACTAAGTTCTAGGCGACTGATGACCACAGATGTTAAGTCCCATAGTGCTCAGAGCGATTTGAACCATTTTTTTAAGTCTTCAAAATACTTTTTTTTGTTATCAACGATATTTCAATCCCCTGCAACGTGGAAACTATTAGTCCTTCAGAAAAATGAATGAAAGTATAATTTTGTACAGGGATAAATTTTTGCTCGAAGCTGTGGTTTTATTCAAGTTTGTAACACCCTAGTTAAGATACCAATTTTTTTCTTATTAATTATGCTTTGTATAAAGTATGTTTTATTTGATATGTAAAGATGTAGAAAAATGTATAATATGTTTTCTCTTCGCCGTTAAAAGACACTTTGGCTCATTTGGAGGAGGATGACTTTAATAACATGTATTTTTTGTTGTTGAATTGCTAATATGTGAAAATGAAAGGATTTTTTAAAAGATATAAATGCTGACTCACCCCTAAGACTTTTGAACTGTATAAATAAAAACTTGGTGTGCTTCCCATCTGAAACGAAAGTGAGTTAGCGAGCGCAAAATGTGGTGGTGCAAGGGAAAAGGTGGAACAACAGACAGTCGGAGAGTAGCAACAGGACAGTCGGCAACTAGTAACTGGTAAGTGCACAGTATAGGTGCCAAGTGAAACTATCAGGACTTGGAGTTATTATGAAAATGCCTCGGGTGGATAAATGGCTCTAAAATACTGGTCTGTATCTTGAAAATACCGTAAAAGTTGATGATCATATCCAAGGAGGAGAAGTCAGCTCTTTGTGAAGTGTATGGATCAGCACATTTAATAAAGTACGTGCAGATATAAGGTAACTCATGTTAAATTTGTTTACCAACCTTGATTTGTTTCCTTTCATGATAACTCTCAGGATCCATCCCTCTTAAACAGTGATTCCCGACTACCCTGATTGTGACAACTGGTGAAAAATCAAGTGTTTAACTACTTTTGCTTAAACCTGAGTGCTAAAATGTCACCTAGTAATACTGTGGATTTTATAGAAGTTGAGGGAGGAAGTAAATGTTGCTCTTATGAAAGATTCCCCAGTAATTGAATTGCTTGCTGATAACAAATAGGCCACACGATTTTGAGGTTAGTCAGAAGTAAATGATCTTAAAACTATATTTGAAAATCCTGTTAAAAAGATCTTCTGCATTGACTGTCAAAAATTCATACAAGGTGAATGAAAGTTGTGAAAGATTCCAAAGTTTGCTTTCGTTAGTTTGTTCAAAAAATTGTGTTTAGATTGTTTTATGGAGATGGTCAAGAAAAAGGGTCCCCCATTTTAAGTTACTCAAAATGAATAAATTTGCTTGATTAATATATATACTAAATGCATTTGAAGTTAATGCTGAGTTTTGTGCACATTGTGTGATGAAAAGTGTAATTTCAGCTTGTGAGCTCCCATTTACTGTTTTTCTTACTGAAGGTAAAGTTAGAAAGTATCTGATGAAATAGGACTAGGTCCCTGTCCATTTTTAGAGTAACATTGATTTCCACTTTTATTGTTGATAAAATAACTTATGCCAGGTAAAGTATTTCTTGTTGATGAGTGCTAAAGTGTCAGTTGTGTTTGTGAGAACTTGCGTTTACTATTGAAACTAGTTATATCCACTATACTACTTGTCTGCTTGTAAAGGGGTCCGTTGCACTTCTGTGAGAAAAATATATAGGTTGCGTTTTTTCATCAAAACTGTTCACTGTTTATTCAAAAGAAATGTTTCACATTTCTGTGCCTAATTAGACTGGCGACCGCATTCTATTTCAAAAATGGTTCAAATGGCTCTGAGCACTATGGGACTTAACATCTGAGGTCATCAGTCCCCTAGAGCGTAGAAGCACTTAAACCTAACTAACCTAAGGACATCACACACATCCATACCCGAGGCAGGATTCGAACCTGCAACAGTAGCGGTCGCGCGGTTCCAGACTGTAGTGCCTAGAACCGCTCGGCCACCCCGGCCGGCATTCTATTTCAGTTGAGTAAATGTGATTAGCTAAAATATTTTCTAAAGTGGATCTGTCACTTTCTGTGTTCTCAAGTAACAATGGTATTAAGTTCGATAAAACAAAACCATAAGGTATTATGCGGTCACTTTTCTAAATTCCTCTTAGAGGGTAACATTTAGTGCACGTTTAGGCCATATTTGTCAAATTTACTACAGCAGTAGAGCTATACGTGGCTGCCTTGTGACAAAAAATAAACCTTGTCGTCACTAGGTAAATGGTATGCCAGTATAACGAGCGGGGCAGTAGTGTTATAAGTTGTTCAAGAAAATCGTAAGAAAGTGACCTTTGAATGCCCTAACCCGCACTTCCCCCCCCCCCCCCCCCCCCCCTCGCGCCTCACGCTCACATCCCAGCGGTGGGATTTTTTTGTATGTTGTTCATGACCCTGCTCCCTACCAATGTACAAGAATCTGCGACTACGCGATTGTTTTCCCTATCCGACCTAAAAGGTCTTCATTCACTGGGTTATGCTAAAGACAAATGGAGTGCACCTACAGAAGTGTCTCCTGTTTCTTGTAAATATTCATGATCCCTGTTTGTAATAAAGCGTTTTTTCTGTGTGTTAATGTATCATTTCGGTTCCATAAACGAGATCACTCTACACCTCCGCATCTGTGTTTGTTTCCCAGTCGATTTATCGTCCGCGAATTTATTCATCTCTTTGCTCGCAGGGCCACTGGAAACGAGCTGACGATGCAAATGACGCAGAGCAGAACACGCGCAGGTATCGAACGAAACCGCTGGCGGATGCGTTGTGCTGCACCGCGCCGCATACAGATGAACGGCGGGCAGTGTTTGAGCCGGCGTGGCGCGGACCACTTGGCCGGATGTTCATTCATATGCATATGATCGGGCCTGGCGGTTCCCTGGTCCGGCCCCAGGCTTCCATCCAACCCTGAGCGACAGCTGATCGCTTCATTAGCCGGTCTCTTGCATAAGAGCACGCTCGTTTCTTTATCCTGCTTCTCCCATTATGCTGGACAGTTTCAACACCAACTTGCTCATCCTGAGCGACTTATTATTCCTCGAGATGAATTATCGAGGTATTATTTCTTCAATTTTGATTGATCCGCATTTACACTTTTAGGTCTTCTCTGTATTTTCAGATATTCGAGCAACTGTCTATGAACTACTATCCCCAAAGATGACTCCAGGAACCACTGTACAAATAATCTTAACTGGAGCATTCAGCTTTCCTCTTTGGTGCTGCATGGTTGTTGTGTCCCAATTCATTTCTGACGTGATCTCAGAATGATATTTCAACATCTGTCGGAACAGAACGTTTCAGCTGGTCGTATTTGAACTGCCATTATGTTTCAGAATCTCCGGATTGTGCAGCTTAATTTCCACTGACACGGTTCCTGTTAAGACATTTTAGTGAAGGAAAAGGTGTCTCTTGGTCGTTTCCAGCGGAGTTGTACACTGAAACTGCAGCTAGGAATCCCAGATGTTTCAAAAATTTACCTATTTCGAAGTGAAGTTCATATAAATGGACGACAAACACTCAGACCTTGTGCTCCTGTCTCAGCTAGTATTTGGTCTATGCAGATGTGCCCCAATTGCACACCTATGAGCCAAGTTCATCACTGTGTCCGTGGAATCTACCTGGTTCCATTCAACGCTATCAAAATATTTAGAATCATCTTCATCACTCCTGACGAGATTTATCTCTTGAGACCCCAGGTACTCATTGATTACTGGTTCTTTGAAGAGTATAGAGATTAGATTAAGTTAGATTAGATTAATTATTCATTCTACAGACCCACAAAAGAGGGGCTCCTCCTATGTGTAGAACATGTCAGATAAACACATTACAGAAATGTAATTAGAAAAACTTGAGTTTCATTAATTTTTACTGATCCTCAGTCAATAAACTGTAAAATTATGTACATGGATTAAAATTAAACTTCTAATATTTACAGGTTTATTACTTAAATCTGCTTTCATTAAATCCATCATTCACACAGTAGCAAGTTACTAGGCTATTGCAACCAAGTATTGTCAAAAATGAAAGTAAATTATTCATTTCCATGATCCTCAGATAAGAACAGTCAAATGATGTACAAGATTTAAAATTAAACTTCCACTATTTACAGAATTGAGACATACATCTGTTTTCTATACATCCATTATTCACACAGTAGGAAGTTACTTGGTGTTTGCAACCAAGTATTGTCAAAAATTAAAGCATAAAGTATAGACCAATTTTATGTCGAGAATTCTGGAGCGGTGAACTCTTCCTCAACGTCGACAGTCGTTTACATCAATGACAGATTGCTGGGATATGTTTATTCTAGTTGCCGTTTATGCCTTCCTTGCCTCTCGCCTATCATCTCCATGTTTTCGATGTTTCTCTTTGGCGTATCACGGATCCCCACGAACCTAGTCGACTGCACCGATTGTCTGTTACATGCTGTATTCTTTCAGTTTCCAGTATTGATCAAACTTTTCCACTTCCTGGATTCAAGTCCTATTTATATCTTTCAGAGTTACTTGTATGGATCTAATGCACGCAATTTGTTTCCAGAGACAAAGCACACATACGGAAATTTCACCAATATACCGAATTGATGCTAGCTTCTCAGAGCACTCTGCTATAGCCGTTCTATTTCAAGGATTCACTTTTTAGACGCCATTGGTGCTCCAAGTTCTACAAACGCCGTTAGGCCTGGATCACGTAAGGCTTAGCCTATGTGCTGATGCAGATTACCGAAAACCCTTTTCTGTACATGGTCACGTGTTTGAATTGCAGTTGCAATTAAACATCAGTGTTTGCAAATTCAATATGTCGCCGAAGTACGGAAAATGATCTACGTTCGGCACTCTTTGCGACAGCGTCATGCGTTGCATGGGCAATACCAATACGGCAACGCTTGGTATGGATCAATACTTTTTTAAACGGTAAAGGCTTTCATAATATCATACAGCTCAAATAAATTGACCAAAACACCAAAGCACATCAGCATACTGGGATTCAGCAACGCTATTTGATGATAGTTGAATCCTTACCCTTGGTCGTTTTCGACCCAGCAATCTTTCGTCAATCCTGTAGTCTGTCTCTACATCCTTAGATAGCTTTGCTAATCACTACGCCGAGTAATACTGAGAACAAGGTACTGAAGACTAAACATCTCTGCACTTGCGACGACTTCACATGTTTTTCCATTTCTATTTACGGAGATATCAGCGTTCACGTTGACATACAGCAGTCGAAAAACCGCAACGTATGATACTACTTTCGGCAGCCTGTTAGCCCTAGTATCCAGTATTGTCCTCCCATTTCTATTGTACACTCCTGGAAATGGAAAAAAGAACACATTGACACCGGTGTGTCAGACCCACCATACTTGCTCCGGACACTGCGAGAGGGCTGTACAAGCAGTGATCACACGCACGGCACAGCGGACACACCAGGAACCGCGGTGTTGGCCGTCGAATGGCGCTAGCTGCGCAGCATTTATGCACCGTCGCCGTCAGTGTCAGCCAGTTTGCCGTGGCATACGGAGCTCCATCGCAGTCTTTAACACTGGTAGCATGCCGCGACAGCGTGGACGTGAACCGTATGTGCAGTTGACGGACTTCGAGCGAGGGCGTATAGTGGGCTTGCGGGAGGCCGGGTGGACGTACCGCCGAATTGCTCAACACGTGGGGCGTGAGGTCTCCACAGTACATCGATGTTGTCGCCAGTGGTCGGCGGAAGGTGCACGTGCCCGTCGACCTGGGACCGGAATGCAACGACGCACGGATCCACGCCAAGACCGTAGGATCCTACGCAGTGCCGTAGGGGACCGCACCGCCACTTCCCAGCAAATTAGGGACACTGTTACTCCTGGGGTATCGGCGAGGACCATTCGCAACCGTCTCCATGAAGCTGGGCTACGGTCCCGCACACCGTTAGGCCGTCTTCCGCTCACGCCCCAACATCGTGCAGCCCACCTCCAGTGGTGTCGCGACAGGCGTGAATGGACGGACGAATGGAGACGTGTCGTCTTCAGCGATGAGAGTCGCTTCTGCCTTGGTGCCAATGATGGTCGTATGCGTGTTTGGCGCCGTGCAGGTGAGCGCCACAATCAGGACTGCATACGACCGAGGCATACAGGGCCAACACCCGGTATCATGGTGTGGGGAGCGATCCCCTACACTGGCCATTCACCTCTGGTGATCGACGAGGGGACACTGAATAGTGCACGGTACATCCAAACCGTCATCGAACCCAACTTTCTACCATTCCTAGACTGGCAAGGGAACTTGCTGTTCCAACAGGACAATGCACGTCTGCATGTATCCCGTGCCACCCAACGTGCTCTAGAAGGTGTAAATCAACTACCCTGGCCAGCATGATCTCCGGATCTGTCCCCCATTGAGCATGTTTGGGACTGGATGAAGCGTCGTCTCACGCGGTCTGCACGTCCAGCACGAACGCTGGTCCAACTGAGGCGCCAGGTTGAAATGGCATGGCAAGCCGTTCCACAGGACTACATCCAGCATCTCTACGATCGTATCCAAGGGAGAATAGCAGCCTGCATTGCTGCGAAAGGTGGATATACATTGTACTAGTGCCGACATTGTGCATGCTCTGTTGCCTGTGTCTATGTGCCTGTGGTTCTGTCAGTGTGATCATGTGATGTATCTGACCCCAGGAATGTGTCAAAAAATTTCCCCTTCCTGGGACAATGAATTCACGGTGTTCTTATTTCAATTTCCAGGAGTGTATTAATTTGCCATTGAAGATCATGTCGATGTCTCCGCGGTTGGATCAGAAATAAACGTGTGTAGAGGTTGAGATTCTTCAGTCAGTGGTAGCAAACGAATGGACAGAAATCTAGAGAGAAAATCACCATTAATTGAGAGCGTAAAAGTTACACGATAGTTATCAGCCTCAGACCTCTTTCCATTTTTGATGATCGTAGCAATTAATGCGACTCTGAGGTCATCAAGAATGTTTCCGTTGTCCATAGTTTATTGATGAGCAAATCCATATGTTTATATTGATAGAGACAACTTTCCCTAAAGAACACAGCAGGGATACTGTCTTGCTCCAAATCTTTCTTGTTTTTAAGCTTTCGGGCAGCATCTTTGACCGCTTGAAGAAAGGATACATTAGCAGTATGCTACGATACTGACTGATGTGGCATCTAATTTGTCGTTTCTATTCAAAAGGTCTTGAAAGTGTACATTACACCATGTGCATGAAAGAAAGAGAAACGTAAAACTTCTTTGAAATCGCGCAATTGTTTCGTTGCGAGTCATAAGTTTGAAAGTTGCGTCAGAGGTGCCTACAACCTTCCTCTGTAACGACTGAAAAGCGAGGCGCTCTGCGAGTTCATCCTCGGGGTCGGCGACGCTTCGGACAGCAAGGTGCCGACACGTGCGAAAAAAGACCACAGACCAGAAGTTCATCTGAGGGTCAGGTGAGTTCATGATATCATATTGACGTTAAATATCGCCGCAGTTCTGCCCAATGCCGTAGTGGACGTGGCACACGATGGGGATGACGTCACACACCCTCTTACTCACGTTTAAGTCCTTCTTTTGACGTCTGTGATGGTAGGCACTATAGCATGCCATGAGGCACCACTCATCAGAAAGGGTGTCGAAATCTCTGACAGGTACAGTTTGGATGTGTTCAATGGATGTGCGTAGGTGGCACCGAAGGTACTGTCGAACTGGAGGGGGGGGGGGGGGGGGGAGGCAGGGGATGGGGACGTTGTAGGAATTATTTGGTGGCATATTCGCGTACATATCAATGTCGCAACCCTCCGTGATCACGCCAGAGGAGGGCAAAAAAACGTGAAAACCCTTTGCTGCTTCGGATCACGTTCTATTCTCGTCGAAGGTTTTCGATCGGTCCCTTGTGGCCCCATCCCGTACACTAGAGAAAAAAAGGTGATTGCACTACACTCAAAAGGGAACGTCGTATCAGGACTCAAACCGTGTGAAATAGGCTGCAAGAGGCGCAACTTCACTCCTGACGTCCATGGCGACGTCCGTCTTTGGAACCACGAAAGCATGCAGCGCGGTACAGATCACGCAGCCTTCCCCTTGAAAGGTGAGTCTTAAGGGGGGGGGGGGGGGACGGTGTAGAAAATGTCGAATGTTGTGAAGAATGTAGTTCTGTTGCTCACAGCACTGCGTGGTATTGTTTTCGACAGCGAAATATGTGGGAATCAAAGACCCAGGGAAAGATTTCACTGTCGCCCTTATGCCACACCGTCAGGATAATTCTGTGCAGCGGTGTGTCTGAAATATTTCCCTCAGATATCCACAAGAAAACAGCGTCATTTCAACGCTTGGTGTCGCAGTTTTGACCTCCATCGCAGAGGCGACTAAGAAGGAGTGAAATGTAAGAGGGAGCGTGACGACATTCCCATTAGCCGGCCTCTGTGGCTAGAACCGCTCTGCTGCTACGGTCTCAGGTTCGACTCCTGCCTCGGGCATGGATGTGTGTGACGTTATTAGGTTAGTTAGGTTTAAGTATTTCTAGGTATAGGGGACTGATGACCTCAGATGTTAAGACCTATAGTGCTTAGAGCCATTTGAACCATTTTAACCTTCCCATACTGCGACACGGCCACGATGGCCTAGAGCAGAATTGTGGTAACAGTTGGTGCCAATTTGACACCATTAACCCGCCTTAGCCCTGACATGAACATCTGGAGTGTGGTCTTTTTTTCGCATATGTCGAAGGCAAGGATGTCGTCGCTGAGCGATAACCTTTTCCACCATTTTATTTCATAAGAGGATGCCGCAGTCACTCAAACCTTCGATCGAGCGATGAATATTGAGACGTGAAACACACGCTCAAGGAGTCCTCCCTCGGACGGTGGTGTGTGTGTTTGTCCTTAGGATAATTTAGGTTAAGTAGTGTGTAAGCTTAGGGACTGATGACGTAAGCAGCTAAGTCACATAAGATTTCACACATATTTGAACATCTTTTTTGACTGTTCAGAGATATCACTACACCCGAACAGAGATGTAAACAACCATGCATGAGCAGCGCCTATCAGACGGAGGGGGTCCGACAGCCGATCAGTTCCAGTCATCCCAACAGGATGCCGGCACGGTAGCTCAGCGTGTTCGGTCAGAGAGCCGGTTTGCCTCTGTAATAAAAAACTGAGTAGAAGGATCAACCACCGAGCTTGAACCGGATGTATTGCGACGTCCGCAACGACCAAACACAACGATAAAAAAAAAACAGGAAGAAGGTACCTGGATCCTGTTGTCTGCAGTTCAGCCATGCCTAGACAATCAATACCGCGGTTTGATCACGTGCGCATTGTTACCTTGCGCTAGGAAGGGCTCCCAACAAGGGAAGTGTCTAGGCGTCTAGGAGTGAAGCAAAAGCATGATGTTCGGATATGGAGCAGATACAGAGAGATGAGAACTGTCGATAACATGCCTCGCTTAGGCCGCCGAAGGGCTAGTACTACAGTGGATGACCGCTGCCTACGGATTATGGCTCGGAGGAACCCTGACAGCTACGCCACCATGCTTTTCGTGCAGCCACAGGACGTCGTATTAGGACTCAAACCGTGTGAAATAGGCTGCATGAGCCCCCATCTCGTGGTCGTGCTGTAGCGTTCTCGCTTCCCACGCCCGAGTTCCCGGGTTCGATTCCCGGCGGGGTCTGGGATTTTCTCTGCCTCGTGATGGCTGGGTGTTGTGTGCTGTCATTAGGTTAGTTAGGTTTAAGTAGTTCTACGTTCTAGGGGACTGATGACCATAGATGTTAAGTCCCATAGTGCTCAGAGCCATTTGAACCATTTTTGGGCTTCATGAGGCGCAACTTCACTCCTGACGTCCATGGTGACGTCCATCTTTGCAACCACGAAAGCATGCAGCGTGGTACAGAGGGGCCCAACCACATGCGTGATGGACCGCTCAGGATTGGCATCGTGTTCTCTTCACCGATGAGTGTCGCATATGTCCTCAACCAGACAATTGTCGTAGACTTGTTTGGAGGCCACCTGGTCAGGCTGAAAGCCTTAGACACATGTGTATGCCTTCACACTTTTCATTGTCTAGAGTCAAGTACCACTTTTTGCACCATGCAGACATCTTGCCTATTCAGTTTATATTTCGTTTTGATCAGCTGATGACATTAGATGACACTGAACGACACGACAGAATCATCTGCAAACGAAGTAAGAGGATTGCTCAGTTTGTCTCGTAAGTCGTTTATGTAGATCAGGAACAACAAAAGACCTATAACACTGCCTTGGGGAACGACAGACATTACTTCTGTTTTACTCGATGACTTTCGGTCACTTATTACGAACTGCGACCTTCCTGACCGGAAATCAAGAATCCAGTCACACAACTGAAATGAAATTCCATGCATCCAATTAATATAGGTGTCGCCTGTCAGGAACCGTTTGAAAAGCCTTCTGGAAATATAAAAATATGGAATCAATATGACGTCCACTGTCGATAGCATTCATTACTACGCGAGAATAAAGAGCTAGTTATGTTTCACAACAATTACATTTTCTGAATTCGTGTTGGTTATTTGCCAATAGATAGTTTCCTTCGGAGTGTTTCGTAATGTTAGAGCCCAGAATATGTTACGAAACCCTACTAACATGGATCAGAAATTCAGCGGATTACTACTGTTGCCTTTCTTGGATATTGGTATTACTCGTGCAACTTTCCAGTCTCTGGGTACAGATCTTTCTAAGGGCGAGCTTTTGTATTTGACTGCAACGTGTGCAGCTACTGTTTGGAAGAGTCGTGCAGTGACAGCCAAGTTAGGTTTTTTGACTTTGCTGCGTAGCTATGATGGTTAATCGGAATATTAATCCACACAAATCAAAAGAGTTTTGTATCACCCCGGTTCCCAGAATTCCTGAAGATGTTGACTGTGGATATTCTATCACAGACACAGTACCTTTGGCTGTTCATAGATGTCACTAAACCCGCCTAAAGATGTAAACGACCATGCATCATCAGCGCCTATTAGACGGAGGGGGTACGACAGCCGATCTGTTTCAGTCATTCCACAAGGAAGGAGGTGTATGGCTCGTGTTGTCTGCAGTTCAGCCATGCCTAGACAATCAATACCGCGGTTTGATCACGTGCGCATTGTTACCTTGCGCTAGGAAGGGCTCCCAACAAGGGAAGTGTCTAGGCGTCTAGGAGTGAAGCAAAAGCATGATGTTCGGATATGGAGCAGATACAGAGAGATGAGAACTGTCGATAACATGCCTCGCTCAGGCCGCCCAAGGGCTAGTACTACAGTGGATGACCGCTGCCTACGGATTATGGCTCGGAGGAACCCTGACAGCTACGCCACCATGCTTTTCGTGCAGCCACAGGACGTCGTATTAGGACTCAAACCGTGTGAAATAGGCTGCATGAGCCCCCATCTCGTGGTCGTGCTGTAGCGTTCTCGCTTCCCACGCCCGAGTTCCCGGGTTCGATTCCCGGCGGGGTCTGGGATTTTCTCTGCCTCGTGATGGCTGGGTGTTGTGTGCTGTCATTAGGTTAGTTAGGTTTAAGTAGTTCTACGTTCTAGGGGACTGATGACCATAGATGTTAAGTCCCATAGTGCTCAGAGCCATTTGAACCATTTTTGGGCTTCATGAGGCGCAACTTCACTCCTGACGTCCATGGTGACGTCCATCTTTGCAACCACGAAAGCATGCAGCGTGGTACAGAGGGGCCCAACCACATGCCTGATGGACCGCTCAGGATTGGCATCGTGTTCTCTTCACCGATGAGTGTCGCATATGTCCTCAACCAGACAATTGTCGTAGACTTGTTTGGAGGCCACCTGGTCAGGCTGAAAGCCTTAGACACATGTGTATGCCTTCACACTTTTCATTGTCTAGAGTCAAGTACCACTTTTTGCACCATACAGACATCTTGCCTATTCAGTTTATATTTCGTTTTGATCAGCTGATGACATTAGATGACACTGAACGACACGACAGAATCATCTGCAAACGAAGTAAGAGGATTGCTCAGTTTGTCTCGTAAGTCGTTTATGTAGATCAGGAACAACAAAAGACCTATAATACTGCCTTGGGGAACGACAGACATTACTTCTGTTTTACTCGATGACTTTCGGTCACTTATTACGAACTGCGACCTTCCTGACCGGAAATCAAGAATCCAGTCACACAACTGAAATGAAATTCCATGCATCCAATTAATATAGGTGTCGCCTGTCAGGAACCGTTTGAAAAGCCTTCTGGAAATATAAAAATATGGAATCAATATGACGTCCACTGTCGATAGCATTCATTACTACGCGAGAATAAAGAGCTAGTTATGTTTCACAACAATTACATTTTCTGAATTCGTGTTGGTTATTTGCCAATAGATAGTTTCCTTCGGAGTGTTTCGTAATGTTAGAGCCCAGAATATGTTACGAAACCCTACTAACATGGATCAGAAATACAGCGGATTACTACTATTGCCTTTCTTGGATATTGGTATTACTCGCGCAACTTTCCAGTCTCTGGGTACAGATCTTTCTAAGGGCGAGCTTTTGTATTTGACTGCAACGTGTGCAGCTACTGTTTGGAAGAGTCGTGCAGTGACAGCCAAGTTAGGTTTTTTGACTTTGCTGCGTAGCTATGATGGTTAATCGGAATATTAATCCACACAAATCAAAAGAGTTTTGTATCACCCCGGTTCCCAGAATTCCTGAAGATGTTGACTGTGGATATTCTATCACAGACACAGTACCTTTGGCTGTTCATAGATGTCACTAAACCCGCCTAAAGATGTAAACGACCATGCATCATCAGCGCCTATTAGACGGAGGGGGTACGACAGCCGATCTGTTTCAGTCATTCCACAAGGAAGGAGGTGTATGGCTCGTGTTGTCTGCAGTTCAGCCATGCCTAGACAATCAATACCGCGGTTTGATCACGTGCGCATTGTTACCTTGCGCTAGGAAGGGCTCCCAACAAGGGAAGTGTCTAGGCGTCTAGGAGTGAAGCAAAAGCATGATGTTCGGATATGGAGCAGATACAGAGAGATGAGAACTGTCGATAACATGCCTCGCTCAGGCCGCCCAAGGGCTAGTACTACAGTGGATGACCGCTGCCTACGGATTATGGCTCGGAGGAACCCTGACAGCTACGCCACCATGCTTTTCGTGCAGCCACAGGACGTCGTATTAGGACTCAAACCGTGTGAAATAGGCTGCATGAGCCCCCATCTCGTGGTCGTGCTGTAGCGTTCTCGCTTCCCACGCCCGAGTTCCCGGGTTCGATTCCCGGCGGGGTCTGGGATTTTCTCTGCCTCGTGATGGCTGGGTGTTGTGTGCTGTCATTAGGTTAGTTAGGTTTAAGTAGTTCTACGTTCTAGGGGACTGATGACCATAGATGTTAAGTCCCATAGTGCTCAGAGCCATTTGAACCATTTTTGGGCTTCATGAGGCGCAACTTCACTCCTGACGTCCATGGTGACGTCCATCTTTGCAACCACGAAAGCATGCAGCGTGGTACAGAGGGGCCCAACCACATGCCTGATGGACCGCTCAGGATTGGCATCGTGTTCTCTTCACCGATGAGTGTCGCATATGTCCTCAACCAGACAATTGTCGTAGACTTGTTTGGAGGCCACCTGGTCAGGCTGAAAGCCTTAGACACATGTGTATGCCTTCACACTTTTCATTGTCTCGAGTCAAGTACCACTTTTTGCACCATACAGACATCTTGCCTATTCAGTTTATATTTCGTTTTGATCAGCTGATGACATTAGATGACACTGAACGACACGACAGAATCATCTGCAAACGAAGTAAGAGGATTGCTCAGTTTGTCTCGTAAGTCGTTTATGTAGATCAGGAACAACAAAAGACCTATAATACTGCCTTGGGGAACGACAGACATTACTTCTGTTTTACTCGATGACTTTCGGTCACTTATTACGAACTGCGACCTTCCTGACCGGAAATCAAGAATCCAGTCACACAACTGAAATGAAATTCCATGCATCCAATTAATATAGGTGTCGCCTGTCAGGAACCGTTTGAAAAGCCTTCTGGAAATATAAAAATATGGAATCAATATGACGTCCACTGTCGATAGCATTCATTACTACGCGAGAATAAAGAGCTAGTTATGTTTCACAACAATTACATTTTCTGAATTCGTGTTGGTTATTTGCCAATAGATAGTTTCCTTCGGAGTGTTTCGTAATGTTAGAGCCCAGAATATGTTACGAAACCCTACTAACATGGATCAGAAATACAGCGGATTACTACTATTGCCTTTCTTGGATATTGGTATTACTCGCGCAACTTTCCAGTCTCTGGGTACAGATCTTTCTAAGGGCGAGCTTTTGTATTTGACTGCAACGTGTGCAGCTACTGTTTGGAAGAGTCGTGCAGTGACAGCCAAGTTAGGTTTTTTGACTTTGCTGCGTAGCTATGATGGTTAATCGGAATATTAATCCACACAAATCAAAAGAGTTTTGTATCACCCCGGTTCCCAGAATTCCTGAAGATGTTGACTGTGGATATTCTATCACAGACACAGTACCTTTGGCTGTTCATAGATGTCACTAAACCCGCCTAAAGATGTAAACGACCATGCATCATCAGCGCCTATTAGACGGAGGGGGTACGACAGCCGATCTGTTTCAGTCATTCCACAAGGAAGGAGGTGTATGGCTCGTGTTGTCTGCAGTTCAGCCATGCCTAGACAATCAATACCGCGGTTTGATCACGTGCGCATTGTTACCTTGCGCTAGGAAGGGCTCCCAACAAGGGAAGTGTCTAGGCGTCTAGGAGTGAAGCAAAAGCATGATGTTCGGATATGGAGCAGATACAGAGAGATGAGAACTGTCGATAACATGCCTCGCTCAGGCCGCCCAAGGGCTAGTACTACAGTGGATGACCGCTGCCTACGGATTATGGCTCGGAGGAACCCTGACAGCTACGCCACCATGCTTTTCGTGCAGCCACAGGACGTCGTATTAGGACTCAAACCGTGTGAAATAGGCTGCATGAGCCCCCATCTCGTGGTCGTGCTGTAGCGTTCTCGCTTCCCACGCCCGAGTTCCCGGGTTCGATTCCCGGCGGGGTCTGGGATTTTCTCTGCCTCGTGATGGCTGGGTGTTGTGTGCTGTCATTAGGTTAGTTAGGTTTAAGTAGTTCTACGTTCTAGGGGACTGATGACCATAGATGTTAAGTCCCATAGTGCTCAGAGCCATTTGAACCATTTTTGGGCTTCATGAGGCGCAACTTCACTCCTGACGTCCATGGTGACGTCCATCTTTGCAACCACGAAAGCATGCAGCGTGGTACAGAGGGGCCCAACCACATGCGTGATGGACCGCTCAGGATTGGCATCGTGTTCTCTTCACCGATGAGTGTCGCATATGTCCTCAACCAGACAATTGTCGTAGACTTGTTTGGAGGCCACCTGGTCAGGCTGAAAGCCTTAGACACATGTGTATGCCTTCACACTTTTCATTGTCTAGAGTCAAGTACCACTTTTTGCACCATACAGACATCTTGCCTATTCAGTTTATATTTCGTTTTGATCAGCTGATGACATTAGATGACACTGAACGACACGACAGAATCATCTGCAAACGAAGTAAGAGGATTGCTCAGTTTGTCTCGTAAGTCGTTTATGTAGATCAGGAACAACAAAAGACCTATAACACTGCCTTGGGGAACGACAGACATTACTTCTGTTTTACTCGATGACTTTCGGTCACTTATTACGAACTGCGACCTTCCTGACCGGAAATCAAGAATCCAGTCACACAACTGAAATGAAATTCCATGCATCCAATTAATATAGGTGTCGCCTGTCAGGAACCGTTTGAAAAGCCTTCTGGAAATATAAAAATATGGAATCAATATGACGTCCACTGTCGATAGCATTCATTACTACGCGAGAATAAAGAGCTAGTTATGTTTCACAACAATTACATTTTCTGAATTCGTGTTGGTTATTTGCCAATAGATAGTTTCCTTCGGAGTGTTTCGTAATGTTAGAGCCCAGAATATGTTACGAAACCCTACTAACATGGATCAGAAATTCAGCGGATTACTACTGTTGCCTTTCTTGGATATTGGTATTACTCGTGCAACTTTCCAGTCTCTGGGTACAGATCTTTCTAAGGGCGAGCTTTTGTATTTGACTGCAACGTGTGCAGCTACTGTTTGGAAGAGTCGTGCAGTGACAGCCAAGTTAGGTTTTTTGACTTTGCTGCGTAGCTATGATGGTTAATCGGAATATTAATCCACACAAATCAAAAGAGTTTTGTATCACCCCGGTTCCCAGAATTCCTGAAGATGTTGACTGTGGATATTCTATCACAGACACAGTACCTTTGGCTGTTCATAGATGTCACTAAACCCGCCTAAAGATGTAAACGACCATGCATCATCAGCGCCTATTAGACGGAGGGGGTACGACAGCCGATCCGTTTCAGTCATTCCACAAGGAAGGAGGTGTATGGCTCGTGTTGTCTGTAGTTCAACCATGCTTAGACGCTCAATATCGCGGTTCCATCGCGTCCGCATTGTTACTTTGTGCCAGGAAGGGTTCTCAACAATGGACGTGTCTAGGCGTCTCGGGGTGACCCAAAGCTATGTTGCTCGGGCGTGAAGGAGATACAGAGAGACGGGAACTGTAGATAACATACCCCGCTCAGGCCGCCCAAGGTTTATCACTGCAGTGGATGATCGCTACCTACGGATTGTGGCTCGGAGGAACCCCGACAGCAACGCCACCATCTTGTATAATATTTTTTATGCAGCCACAGGACGTCGTATTACGATTCAAACTATGCGCAGTAGATTACATGACGCGCAACTTCACTCCGACGCCCATGGCAAGGTCCATCTTTGCAACCACGACACCATGTAGCGCGGTGCAGATAGACCCAACAACATGCCGAATGGACCGCACAGGATTGACAACATGTTCTATTCACCGATGAGTGTCGCATATGCCTTCAACCAGACAATCTTCGGAGACGTGTTTGGAGGCAACCAGATAGTGCTGAACGCCTTAGACACACTGTCCAGCGAGTGCAGAAAGGTGTAGTATCCTTGCTATTTTGGGGTGGCATTATGTGGGACCGACGTACGCTGCTGATGGTCATGGAAGGTGCCATAATTGCTGTACGATACGTGAATGCCATCCTCCGAGCGATAGTGCAACCGTATCGGCAGCATATTGGCGAGGCAAGTTTTGGATATTTGTGGTAAGGATTATTAGACCAAACTGCTGAGGTCATCGGTCCATAGGCTTACACACTAATTAATCTGACTTGAACTAACTTACGCTAAGGACAACTTACACATCCATGCCCTAGAGAGGACTCGAACCTCCAGCGGGAGGAGCAGCGCGAAGCGTGACAAGACGCTCTAGACCGCAAGGCTACCCAGCGCGGCACGCTCGTCGTGCACGTCTTGTGAATGACTTCTTTTTGGATAACGACATCGCTCGACTAGAGTGGGCAGCATGCTCTCCAGACATGAACCATATCGAATATGGCTGGGATAGATAAAAAGGGTTGTTTATGGACGACGTGACCCACCAACCACTCTGAGGGATCTACGCCGAATCGTCATTGAGGAGTGAGACAATCTGGAACAACAGTGCCTTGATGGACTTGTAGATAGTATGCCACGACGAAATCAGTGCGAAAGGACATTGAAATGCCCTGCTTAACCCGCAGAACAGGACAGATAGAGTAAATTGTCTTGCAAATAATAGATTTTAGCTACCAATCGTCCTTTCTAAATTTTATTGACAGTTCTAGATTTTTAGCTAGAAACTAGCCATTCTCAATTCACTATCATTTTCATCAATGCATGTAGTGCCTGTTGGTCGGGCTTCATCCACAGTTCATTGAATACGAGAGGAAAATACGTTTATTTCCAAAATCTATTCAGAGGAGCTAAGTAGCTTGCATGATCGAGGGTACGACTTTGTGACAGAAATGCCAGAGAAACGAACAACGATGAAGATGTTATACAAGGAAAGGGCAAAGTTGCAGGGAAGTGAGAGGGATCCAGAGGCAAGAGGAGAGATTGGACTTAAAGCAGAGCTATTAACTATGAATCATGGCAGCAGTTTCTTGTTAAACGAAGATAAATCAGGAGACAGGATAATACTTTTTTGTGGAAGAGCAGGGGAGAGGCTCTAGGAAGTAAACGAGACTCTTTTTTGGATGGTACGTTCAAGAGATGTAGAAACAGTTTGCACAGGTATATACAGTTCATGCAATTTTGGAAGTAATAAAAATGAGACTAATATCGACTCAGTTGCATTTGCATTATTACCAAATAAAAGGAAAGAGACATACATCCGACTTTTCAGAAATGTGCTGGAAAATATTCCAGAATGGAAACCTGCAAGTGTGACTGTAGATTTTGAGTCAGCAGCGATTTCTGCAATTATACATATGTTACCGACTTCCTGAGTGCATGGACGCTATTTACACATAAGAAAGTCTCTCTGGAGGAAAGTACAGGAGCATCGACTCACTAGCGATTATAAAGAAAATGAAGAAGTGAGGTAACAAATTCATATATGTGCTGCGCTGGCGTTTCTACGGCCTGAAGATGTATGTGATGGCCGGCTGGTGATACATTCACAGGCATCGGATATTCCTCGGCTTTCTGATTTTTTCGACTATTTTGTAGAGAGATAGTTGGAAAATGAAGAAACGCTATCCGCCTTTTGAGCTGCTATAAACGGCTTCATCGAACAACTGATTCCGGAGAGGCGTGGCCACCAAGAGCTGTTGCACAGCGATTTGATTCACGGATCCAGTTATATGGCTCCTTCCGTGTATAGCGATTTTACGACTATGACTTCTGGAGCCTGAAGATGAAAAAAATGTAATGCTGTAACAGGTAGCACATAAGAAGTTCATAAAATAAATTTCTACAATACATAAGGTTGTTGGTAAAATATTGCATCAAGACAAACAATAAATGGTTTACTGAAAAAACTCCCGCGGAAGCAGGACACCTTTTAAGACATAACAGCAAAAGCAATTCACAATTTCTCTTTATGAATAAGATATTAAAAACCCAGTACAATAAAAGGTATCTTTCAGGTGTTACAAAATTTCAGTGACATCAGAGGTGCGTGGAAACTACAGCTAAGATCGAGCTTGAATGCCGATGTCACCTGGAACAAATAATAAAATATTTAACTTAAATTCGCCGAAGAACTGGAGTATACTGATAAAAACAGCGACCGCGCTATCGGTTACAATTCAAACTGGCTGCCGCCAAGGCGTCGTCCCCCAGTTAAACGACCAACTACAACGGACGGCGCGTACGGCTGATTATACCATTGAAGCCGGCCGCTGTGGTCGAACGGTTCTAGGTGCTTCAGTCCGGAACCGCGGGACTGCTACGGTCGCAGGTTCGAATACTGGCTCGGGCATGGATGTGTGTGATGTCCTTAGGTTAGTTAGATTTAGTTTTAAGTCTAGGAGTCTGATGACCTCAAATGTTAAGTCCCATAGTGCTTAGAGCCATTTGAACGATACCACTGAAACAACAAAATAAAACCACAGAGGAACTGGGCATATCCAGAGTAACACAATCAGAAAAATTTCAAAACAGGAATACGGGCACAAGGGACCCACAAGCCATTCACATTCAGAATTAACCACTTTCAATATGTGCACTACTTTGTCATTGATAATAAGTGCAAATAGGCGTATTACTGCCATAGGAGGAAGTGGTAATATACTCAAATATGTAAGAAGCTGGTCATAGTGCTAAATCATGTCCTCGTAACTTAACTCATAACATAACCCTACAGCCGATTAATTATGTTATATACATTCCGTAAACACACACTCAATAATTACAATATGACAGGACTCTAGCACACAATAAATTTTTCATCATTAAGCCCCTGCTTGTTTACCACTGAACACATTACCTAAATAACAGCAGACAGCGAGAAAATCGAACCTGTAGTTATTTCGGAGTGTACAGACATGCACTTAGATATACATTTCTTGCCCGTATCTCAAGTTCGTCCAAAACAGGCAATCCTCATTCACTTCAATAATCTATGCACCAGTGGTCGACATGAAACAGTTAACATGGGCTTCCAAACACTGGGAGAGCCGTGAACTGCCAACAGCACGAATTTCAGTATGCAAATATAGAGCAGGACTTAAAGGACCTGAGAAATTCCCACCGTTTGATTCTGTAGCGTATGCGGTTGCAGGCTGATAGATTCTAAAGCCACTTTCACATGTTCACATCGTTTTGCAGGGCAGATGAGGCCATCGCCCTCTCACTAGACACAGTGCACACTAGCCGACCGTACGCACGTCTCCGTCACTGCCCATATGACAAAAAAGGCCATAACGTGGGCAAAGAGCGAGCGCCGACAACCAGACTGCACAGCGGAGAGCCAACCAACCGACCAAAACCTGCCCTCTCCGCACAGCGTCCTGCGCTTAGATAGCCGAAAAGCGACCAAAGAGGAAAAGCGGCCACGCGATACAGAGTCGATTGCAGAGATCTTACATGAATACAGAGGAGCGACTTGCGTCAACGGCGCCACGTATCAGACATACATTACAGACGAAGGCTGTAGGCACCTCTGACTCAACTTTCGAACTGCGTAATGAGTGACAGGTACGGAGTTTCAAAAATTTTATACTGTTTTTCTGTGCAGTACCATCCTGTACACCAGACCAAAAAATGGTGATCCCACGACCATTCAAATAGGTGAGATCACGTTCAGTGGGGTAGCAGCAGAGCGATGTCCTTAGAGTAGGGCTGAGTCTTCTCTTTCAGAAGTATCTTTGAGAAGTGAATGGCCATCTTAAGATCTAATTCAAGTGAGACATTTTTTTAAACAATGTACTGCCCTGTCAGCTCTGAATAAAGCTAAAATGCTTTACATTTCTTGAAGGCATCCACGACTGAATCTTCATCTCTCAAAATTGTTCATGCACATCAGCCTTGGTATCCAGGTAAGTGCAGTTTCTTGCAGGCGGAGCTATAATTATTTTATCAAACGTCCAGAGTTTCTTCCTAATTTTCATCCAGCCAGTCAAGATGGTTAACCTACTGATACTTCGTGTGCTGAAAATATTACTGATTTGAATGGTGACTAACGATCTTAGTGGTATTCGGGATACTCATTAGTGAGTTTTCCGCTCACTAGCTGTTCAGTGATCAATTAAAAATGTGATTTCCGCGTGTCCTTTGCTTCAAATGGATAGTCAATGTCATCACAGATCATATTATTCGATGGTCAGTCCATCAGTCAGTAATGCTTCTTAGAGTACTTAACGTTGACCTCGGGCGCCTACATTTACATGATATATGAGATACCAGTGATAGTGGACAACTTTTATCAATTCTGAATAAGGTTACCACAGAGTAAAGTCAAAATTCACAAGTAATTAACACATGGAACAGGTGTGGGGTAGCAAACTAGCCTGTGAAAGGATAATACCGGAGACTCCGTTTTTCCTAGCAACTGCACTTGCTTTATTTGACTTCTGGGTTGTTTGCCGTCGCTGGTACAAATGAATTCCCTAGCTTCCATGTATTCATGTGGCTTGAAAGGACACCGTTAACAAAATGGAGGGAAACCACATCATCCTTAAAGTTTTGGTCACCAGCTCATCAGTGCCCCATTTGCAAATGAGTTTGGTATTTGATTAGGAAACCCTCTCAACTTTTGCCCTTTACACCCTACGGAAGATGAAAGGAAACTTTCACAACCAGTTGGGAGGTTTTAACGATGAAATGCCTGGAGCTTACGAAATACTAATTATACCAGCAGATGTTTCGTTTAATACTGACGAGAGACGTAAGGTAAGGAAACCTCCTCTACGATGTTCCGTTTCATTTTTCTCTGCGTATAATGACTCACATTACTAATAGTTTCTAATGTACTTCCGTAGTTCTACATTACTCAGTAGTTGTGTCTGACGTTAATAGGAAATAAAGTATAATAAAAGAGTGGTCGGCGATTATTTATTTTATAATGTTTGGAGCACTAACTAAAGTTAACCACTCACGATTCTTTCGCTTGTTACAAATATTTCATGGTGCTCAGCTTTAAACTTTGGACGTTAACAGTGTTTACTTCACAGCACAGTTAGTCCTCTAATCTTCATATTGCTAAAACCCTTCTAGAGATTTTTAAACTTTTGGTACGCTATGCGCTAATGTTGGATCTGGACGTGCTACGGAAGCAAAATGCCTAGGTCCAATACAGAAGCTGTAGAAGTCAAGGAAATGAAATGAAAGAAGTTAATAATATCTCGTGAGGTGACTTCAACAGGTGCAGAAAATTACATAATGGGAACAGAAATCGTTATAAATAGGAAAGTAGAACAAGGAGTGAGTTACTGTGATTAGCTCTGTGCTGAGAGTATTCTCGTCAGAATCGGCAGCAAATCAACGTCAACTATAGTACGGAATACATATCGATATCACAAAATATATGAGGGGGAGGGAGGGGTAGCTGTATGTTAACGTTACAGGAGAAGAAACGGTGCTCGATATTGAAAACATAGGGAACCGGATATTAGAGTTATTATTTGACCAAGCTTTGGAAGAATTGTGATCAAGCAAAGTAGAAGGCAAAAGTCCTGCGTTCGATTCCCGTTCCGGTACACAGTTCTAAACTGCTAGAAAGTTTCAATGTAGAACGAATATGACACATTCCTTCAGAATTTCTAAAATCATTGGGGAAAATTTGTTGAATCTATGAGCCTGGAGATGTCATTAGGCTTTCGGAATCAGGAAGAGAGCAAAACCAGGTAAATGAGAGAACCATCGCACTATACAACTTAAGTACTCTTACACCCAAGTTACTGACAGGATTAATACACAGAGGAACGGGAATGAAAATCGAAAATCTGTTAGATATCTTTCAGTTTAGCTACGGAGAAGGTAAAGGCACCAGATGGGAAGTTCTGATAAAGCGCTTGATTACGGAAGCGAGACTTAAGAAAATTGAGGACTTTTTCATACGTTTCTCTGTCTGGAAAAAGCTTTGACAACGTAAAAACGCTCCAAGATGCTCGAAATTCTGAGAAAAAATATCATATGCTATATGGTAAGAAGGGTAATAGGCAATGTGGGCAACTAAGAGTGAGCAATAAGAATGGAAGATCGAGAGAAAAGAGTATAAGGCAGCGAAGCAGTCTTTCTGCCCTAATGCTCAACCTGTATATGGCAGAAGCAGTGACTGAATGACTCAATCTCTGCGCTCTTGTTCGGTACTTAATAGTGGAGGAAAACTTCTACGAGCCTTGGATGGTTCTTCTAAATAACCTCGAGGCTACCAATCGGAGGATTTAATATGGAGGTTGGTGTGCCTTTTACTGTTTATATGTGGCTCCGCATGTGGGCTAGTAGACTGATATCTATACGAAATGTTACCTACAGTTTATTTGAATGCTGTCTGACAATACCTAAAAATTCTTAAATTGGCCAATAGCAAATAAATCTAAAAATTGTAGAGCCCGTAACAGACGATATTTCCGTTAGGAAAACTACATCTTATACAGGTATTTCGGACGTATACCTTCGGACCATCTTTAGAGTATGGTGGCTGACGGTAAGGCACCTAGAACGTCCTAGTACGCTATAGTAAAACGTCTGAGCAGCTTTAAGTACCCTTTCATCAGCCTCTAAACTCATACTGAGGATGGCCGGAAGATGTGATAAGATTTCGTGAATAAAGCCGTTTCGATCGCTAGATATATTTTCATTTTTTTACCGTTTAACGAATGACGACAAGCTTGGCAATAGGTGTTATTGCAACTGACAGTAAACATTGCATTATAAGTTCTATAGTGTGCTCTGATGTTACCAGGGGCCGAAACGTGTGTTTTTCGGTGGCTTGTGGTTTACGGGCAATCAGCGTCGAGGTTAACAGAGCTGACACGAAGATTAATAGAAATGAATGTGCTTAAAAAGTAGAAAATGCAGTAAAAGAAATAAAATGCAATCTCTATTAAATTGCACTCACTCTCTCCCATTTCCTCTATTATCGCACACTGAGTTACACTGGCTCATGCCATAGAACAGAACATGAAAAATGAGGAGATATTCGAGAATTGTCAATTAAAACACAACTACGAGAGTTGGAACTTAAATAGTGGCAACTATTTATTCACAACCGATAGAAAAGAGTTACATGTTTGCACTCGGTACTTTCCTTGAAAGTAGTCACCAGTGTTATGTAGAACCCGTTGCCAGCGATGAGGAAGGCGTAGCATACCGTTAGCAGAGCCAGTTCTGTTGATGGTGCGAATGGACTGCCTGTCGAGTCTCTGGAGCAGTTGTGAAGCGAATGTCACGAAGTGATTCCTTCATCTTCGGAATCAAATCGAAGTCACAAGAACTTAAGACCGGAGAGTATGCTGAATGGTACAGTACTTCCCAGTGCCATCCACCGAACAGAGGAGCCCTCGCATTATCATGCAAAATGATTTGTGGGTTGCGCAGGAAGCGTCACCGCTTCTTTCTCAAAGCTGGTCGCAGGTGATGCTCCAAAAACAAACAGTAGTACTGTGATTAGACGGTCTGCCGTGGAGAAACGTAATGCGTTAGGGTAACGCCATCAGAGTCGTGCATGATAATCACCATAGCTTTAGACCACTCCATTCGCACCATCGACAGAACAGGCTGTACTAACGGTATACTACGCCTTCCACATCGCTGCCAACGGTTTTTACACAGGACTGGGGACTACACTGAAGGGCAGTAACGGGTGCAAACATGTAACTCTCTTGTATCCGTTGTGAATAAATAGTTGCCACTATTAAAGTTACAACCCTCGTACTATTAGAGGAAACCTAAAAGAAAGTCACAGGAGTATGTGGCTGGGCGACCACTCCCAAAAAACACGGATGAGTCAGCCACCCACCAAACATATTAAAAACTGTCACCCTAAAATATTAGGGAGTAAGTCGCACATTGTAAAATGCGTAAAAAGATGTTACCACTTTCGAATCACTGTCACTTAAAATAGCGGACAAAACGGTTGACAAATGGGCTGCTGTAGTCCTGTCTGAAATAAAATACAACTACTAAAATGTGTCACACCGTGATCTGCTCACCGAAACGTAATAACAAATGCAAACCTATTAAGACTTATTCGCAAATATTCTTAATGATGTTATTCATTTAGGGAATTTATTAGGAAGCGGAAGAGTGGAGATTGGAGATTTGCGAGGTAGCTTGTCCCCTGGAAATTGAAATAAGAACACCGTGAATTCATTGTCCCAGGAAGGGGAAACCTTATTGACACATTCCTGGGGTCAGATACATCACATGATCACACTGACAGATCCACAGGCACATAGACAAAGGCAACAGAGCATGCACAATGTCGGCACTAGTACAGTGTATATCCACCTTTCGCAGCAATGCAGGCTGCTATTCTCCCATGGAGACGATCGTAGAGATGCTGGATGGAGTCCTGTGGAACGGTTTGCCATGCCATTTCCACCTGGCGCCTCAGTTGGACCAGCGTTCGTGCTGGACGTGCAGACTGCGTGAGACGACGCTTTATCCAGTCCCAAACATGCTCAATGGGGGACAGATCCGGAGATCTTGCTGGCCAGGGTAGTTGACTTACACCTTCTAGAGCACGTTGGGTGGCACGGGATACATGCGGACGTGCATTGTCCTGTTGGAACAGCAAGTTCCCTTGCCGGTCTAGAAATGGTAGAACGATGGGTTCGATGACGGTTTGGATGTACCGTGCACTATTCAGTGTCCCCTCGACGATCACCAGAGGTGTACGGCCAGTGTAGGAGATCGCTCCCCACACCCTGATGCCGGGTGTTGGCCCTGTGTGCCTCGGTCGTATGCAGTCCTGATTGTGGCGCTCACCTGCACGGCGCCAAACACGCATACGACCATCATTGGCACCAAGGCAGAAGCGACTCTCATCGCTGAAGACGACACGTCTCCATTCGTCCCTCCATTCACACCTGTCGCGACACCACTGAAGGCGGGCTGCACGATGTTGGGGCGTGAGCGGAAGACGGCCAAACGGTGTGCGGGACCGTAGCCCCGCTTCATGGAGACGGCTGCGAATGGTCCTCGCCGATACCCCAGGAGCAACAGTGTCCCTAATTTGCTGGGAAGTGGCGGTGCGGTCCCCTACGGCACTGCGTAGGATCCTACGGTCTTGGCGTGGATCCGTGCGTCGCTGCGATCCGGTCCCAGGTCGACGGCACGTGCACCTTCCGCCGACCACCGGCGACAACATCGATGTACTGTGGAGACCTCACGCCCCACGTGTTGAGCAATTCGGCGGTACGTCCACCCGGCCTCCCGCATGCCCACTATACGCCCTCTCTCAAAGTCCGTCAACTGCACATACGGTTCACGTCCACGCTGTCGCGGCATGCTACCAGTGTTAAAGACTGCGATGGAGCTCCGTATGCCACGGCAAACTGGCTGACACTGACGGAGGCGGTGCACAAATGCTGCGCAGCTAGCGCCATTCGACGGCCAACACCGCGGTTCCTGATGTGTCCGCTGTGTCCGGAGCAAGTATGGTGGGTCTGACACACCGGTGTCAATGTGTTCTTTTTTCCATTTCTAGGAGTGTATATATAAGTTGCGTCACCCCTTTTCAAAGCTTTCCTTAACACTAACGTCGAATGTCCATGTTACGTAAATAGCGTAACCCATTAGATTGTTAACCCTCAGAAATACGTACACAACCGTGCATGCGAAGCAGTGAGTAAGACAGCTGATCAGTTCCAGTCATAACTTCAGTAGTTCCGCCATAAGGTCACTTCCGGATGTTGATCGTATCCGCATTGTGTCTGGAAGGGTTCTCAACAAGGGAAGTTTCCGGAAGTCTCACAGTGAACCAAAGCGATGTTATTCCGAAATATCGATGACTTACCTCGCTCAGGACGCCCAAAGGCTACTATTGGAGCTGATGACCTCTACTTACGTATTTTAGCTTAGAGGAACCCTGAGAGGAACGCCACTGTACTGAATAATGATTTGAGCAGCTACAAGATGTAGTGTTTCGACTCAAACTGTACGAAATAGAATGTGTGGTGTGCAACTTCATCCCCAACGTTCATGTCGAGACACCATGCAGCGCGGTACAGATGGGCCCAAAAACACGCTGATGGACTCGTCAGAATTGGCATTAGGGTCTATTCACGGATGAGACCCGGACATACGCTATGGAGGTAGTCTGGCTTGTCAGTCAGAACATCTTAGACACAAAGTGTACCGAGCGCAGCAAAGTGGTGGTTCCCTGATGTTTTGGGGTGGCATTATGTGGGGCCAAATTACGCCACTGGTGGTCACTGAAGGCAATCAAACGGCTTTACAATACAGCAATGACATCCTACGACGTTCATCGCAACCAAGTCGACAGCATTTCAGAGGATTCGAAACCGCGCGACCAGTACTGTCGCAGGTTCGAATCCTGCCTCGGGCATGGATGTGTGTGATGTCCTTAGGTTAGTTAGGTTTAAGTAGTTCTAAGTTCTAGGGGACTGATGACCTCCGATGTTAAGTCTCATAGTGCTCAGAGCCATGTGAACCATTTTTAGAAAAGGATTCGTCTTAATGGACTTCAGTTCAAAATGGTTCAAATGGCTCTGAGCACTATTGGACTTAACATCTATGGTCATTAGTCCCCTAGAACTTAGAACTACTTAAACCTAACTAACCTAAGGACATCACACACATCCATGCCCGAAGCAGGATTCGAACCTGCGACCGTAGCAGTCGCTCAGTTCCGGACTGAGCGCCTAGAACTGCGAGACCACCGCGGCCGGCTGTAAGGCAGTTCTCGCCCTCATCGTGCACATCTTGTGAATGCTTCCTTGTTAATAACGAAATCACTAGAACAGAATGATCAGCATGTTCTCCAGACACGAACACTCTTGAACATACCTGGGACACGCTGAAAAGAGCTGTTTCTGGACGAGATGGCCCACCAACTAACCTGAGAGATCTATGCTGAATCTTCGTTGAGGAGTGGGACAGTCTGGAACTACAGTACTTTGGCGATCTAGTGGAAGTTATACTACGATGAGTACAGGCATGCATCAGTGCAAGAGGACGTATTACCGGGTATTAGAAGTACTGGTGAATTCTGCAATCTGGAACACAAACTCATAAAATCTATTTTGCTACCAAAGAAAACAGGTGTTGACAGATGTGAAAATTACCTAACTGTCAGTTTAATAAGCCACGGCTGCAAAATACTGACACGAATTCTTTACAGACGAATGGAAAAACTGGTAGAGCTGACCTCGGGAATGATCAGTTTGGATTCCGTAGAATCGATGGAACACGTGAGGCACTACTGACCCTACGACTTACCTTAGAAAGCAGATTAAGGAAAGGCAAACCTACGTAGGCATTTGTACACGTAGAAAAAGCTTTTGACAGTGTTGACTGGAATACTCTCTTTCAAATTCTGAAGGTGTCAGGGGTAAAATACAGGGAGCGAAAGGCTATTTACAATTTGTACAGAAACCAGATGGCAGCTATAAGAGTCGAGGGGCATGAAAGGAAAGCAGTGATTGGGAAGGTAGTGAGACAGGGTTGTAGCCTATCCCCATTGTTAATCAATCTGCATATAGAGCAAGGAGTAAAGGAAACAAAAGAAAAATTGGGGGTAGGAATTTAAATCCATGGAGAAGAAATAAAAACTTTGAGGTTCGCCGATGACATTGTAATTCTGTCAGAGACAGCAAAGGAGTTGGAAGAGCAGTTGAACGGAATCGATAGTGTCTCGAAAGGAGGATATAAGATGAACATCAACAAAAACAAAACAAGGATAATGGAATGTACTCGAATTAAATCGGGTGATGCTGCGGGAATTAGGTTAGGAAATGAGACGCTTAAAGTAGTAAATGAGTTTTGCTATTTGGGGAGCAAAATAACTGATGATGGTCGAAGTAGAGAGGACATAAAGTGTAGTCTGGCAATGGCAAGGAAAGCATTTCTGAAGAAGAGAAATTTGTTAACTTCGAGTACATATTTAAGTGTCAGGAATTCGTTTCTGAAAGTATTTGTGTGGAGTGTAGCCATGTATGGAAGTGAAACATGGACGATAAACAGTTTAGACAAGAAGAGAATGGAATCTTTCGAAATGTGGTGCTACAGAAGAATTCTGAAGATTAGATGGATGGATCACATAATTAACGCGGAGGTACTGAATAGAATTGGAGAGAAGAGAAACTTGTGGCACAACCTGACTTGAAGAAGGGATGGGTTGGTAGGGTATATTCTGAGGCATCAAGGGATCACAAATTTAGCATTGGAGGGCAGCGTGGATGGTGAAAATCGTAGAGGAAGATCAAAGGATGGGTATACTTAACAGATTCAGAAGGATGTAGGTTGCAGGAGGTACTGGGAGATGAAGAAGCTTGCACAGGATAGAGTAGCGTGGAGAGCTGCATCAAACCAGTCTCTGGACTGAAGACCACAACAACAACAGCACAACTTGGAATTTTTTGTTTTTATGAGCCATAAAGAGTGCTAAAAGGTTGCTTTTGTGCATCTTGGTTCAAAATGGGAATGAGTACTATGGGACTTAACTTCTGAGTTCATCAGTCCGCTAGAACTTAGAACTACTTAAACCTAACTAACCTAAGGACATCACACACATCCATGCCCGAGGCAGGATTCGGACCTGCGACAGTAGCAGTCTCGCGGTTCCAGACTGTAGCGCCTAGAACCGCTCTGCCCTCCCGATGCCGGCTTTGTGCATCTCTATTTCACTTTTAGATAAAGGGTCAGGAACTCTTAGAACCGCCGTAATACAACACTTTATTTTCTTTTTTTTGGTGAGTGCATAATGGTTTAATGAAACGCAAAGGCAAAGCGGAGAGTGTACGATGACAAACTAATTAAAATTAAAATATATCTGCAGGAATATTACCGCAAAATGTGCAGTGTCTCACGGAGGGAGTAAACAGAACGTTGAAAAAACATAAAACATCCCCATCTTTCCATCCGTCACTTGGAATGAGCGACGGCAGCACTGAATGTATGGAGGGGAGCGAGTCAGCAAATAGCATTCTTTGATTATATTCCGGTGTTGTCAACACGAGGCGGAATACAAGGGGGGCGGAAAACAGGCACGTATGCGCGGCGTTGACTGGGGGCGGTGACGGGGGCAGAGGCCCGCGGCGGCGCGCGGCACGAGAGCCGACTGCAAAGAGGCGCCGACGGGGAGTAATGAGGCGGCGTGCCGGCGTCAGTCGCGCCGCGGCGCCGCCACCTGCCGCCCCCCCCCCCCCACATGCCCCCCTCACACCACCTGCCGCCCCCAGGGCGTCGTTACACGCGCGCCCGGCAATCCCCGGGGCGTGCGCGCCGGATGCGAAAGATCGAACGAGAGGTTCTCGCCTCCGATCAACAGATTGGCCGAGGATATCCGCTCGGCTCCATTCCGCCCGCTTCCGCTTACGCCTCGCAGCGATGCCTGTGCCCGGCGTTCCGCTGTAGCAGAACGGCCTCGCTTGCCTTGTAGCCTGCTCCTCCTCATTGATAAAACGTCACAAGTGTGGTCGTTTTTCTTCGCTTTTCCTTCATCTTCGTGCGAATGCAAGGGCAAGGGGGGATAGCTCGTTTTACACACTACTGGCCATTAAAATTGCTACACCAAGACGAAATGCAGATGATAAACCGGTATTCATTGGACAAATATATTATACTAGAACTGAAATGTGATTACATCTTCACGCAATTTGGGTGCATAGATCCTAATAAATCAGTACCCAGAGCAACCATCTCCGGCCGTAATAACGGCCTTGATACGCCTGGGCATTGAGTCGACCAGAGCTTGGATGGCGTGTAAAGGTACAGCTGCCCATGCAGCTTCAACACGATGCCACACTTCATCAAGAGTAGTGACTGGCGTGTTGTGACGGGCCAGTTGCTCGGCCACCATTGACGAGACGTTTACAATTGGTGAGAGATCTGGAGAATGTGCTGGCCGCAGCAGCAGTCGAATATTTTCTGTATCCAGAAAGGCCCGTACAGAACCTGCAACATGCGATCGTGCATTATCCTGCTGAAATGTAGGGTTTCGCTGGGATCGAATGAAGGGTAGAGACACGGGTCTTAACACATCTGAAATGTGAAGTCCACTGTTCAAAGTGCCGTCAATGCGAACAAGAAATGACCGAGACGTGTAACCAATCGTACCTCATATCATCAGCCGGGTGATACGCCAATATGGCGATGAAGAATACACGCTTCCAATGTGCGTTCACCGCGATGTCGTCAAACACGGAGGCGACCATCATGATGCCGTAAACAGAACCTGGATTCATCCGAAAAAATGACGTTCTGCCATTCGTGCACCCAGGTTCGTCGCTGAGTACACCATCGCAGGCGCTCCTGTCTCTAATGCAGCGTGAAGTGTAACAGCAGTATGGTCTCCGAACTGATAGTCCATGCTGTTGCAAAGGTCGTGGAACTGTTCGTGCAGATGGTTGTTGTCTTGTAAACGTCCCCATCTGTTGACTCAGGGATCCAGACGTGGCTGCACGATCCGTTGCAGCCATGCCGATAAGATGCCTGTCATCTCGACTGCTAGTGATACGAGGCCGTTGGGATCCAGCACGGCGTTCCGTACTACCCTCTTGAACCCACCGATTCCATATTGTGCTAACAGTCATTGGATCTCGACCAACGCGAGCAGCAATGTCACGATACGGAAAACCGCAATCGCGATAGGCTACAATCCGCCGTGTATCAAAGTCGTAAACGTGATGGTACGCATTTCTCCTCCTTACACGAGGCATCACAACAACGTTTCACCAGGCAACGCCGGTCAATTGCTGTTTGTGTATGAGAAGTCGGTTGGAAACTTTCCTCATGTCAGCACGTTGTAGGTGTCGCCACCGGCGCCAACCTTGTGTGAATGCTCTGAAGAGCTAATCATTTGCATATCACAGCATCTTCTTCCTGTCGGTTAAATTTCGCGTCTGTAGCACGTCATCTTCGTGGTGTAGCAATTTTAATGGCCAGTAGTGTACTATCGCGAAATACGTGACTGACTGCAGCGGGTGTAAATACGCGAAATGGGTTGCCAGTTGTTAAAACAAAAGCGTTTTTCGCTGCGGCAGGATCTTCTCATGAAATCACCAACTTTAGCCTCAGAGTGGAATATAGGTATATTCTGTTGGCGGCTAACTACGTAGGGATAAAAGATTATGGGAACAAAATAAAAGAAATCATTGCTCTCATGGAAGGTTTAAGTATTCGCTTTGCCAGCGCGTTGTTAGAGAGTGTGTAACACGCCCGGGTGTACAAATGGGAGGGGATACGTTTAACTGTTTGTCGTTTCGCTTTGGGTCCGAGCGCCGTGTCCACACCACGTACCTGATAACCCTGCGGCGGTCGTACTGTTCTGCTCCACACCGCTGCTTGCTTGCCTGAAATTATCTATCGAAATATACAAGCGGGTTTAGGGGAGCCACTCAACGTTAAAATACAACACTGTTTTATGTCTGGTATGAACAACAATATTCTGAGACGATAAAAAAAATCGCAGGTTGTACTGTTTGCACTCAAAGTCGTAAATGTTTATCCCAATTAACAATCTTGACGATTATCTGTCCACAATATCACTTGAAAGAGCGTACGTGTACCGAACTCAGCGCGGGTGATTGTTGATGATGCGGAAGCCAAATCATTGAACGAAAGTTCTTACGCTCGCCACGCATACACAGATTTCTTTTGATACCAGTCCACCTTGACATTAGTAATGGCATAACACTGTCCGTGAAGTTAATTTTTCAGTTCGCAGTTCTCACTTGTACGAGAGTGCGCGTAACCGTCGCGGCGCGCCTGATTGTTGATGATGCGGAAACGCGATGATCGTCGCACGTTCTCACGCTCGCTTCAAGACACTGGCACTTGACTGCACTCTTTTATGGTAACTAGCTTTTACTGATTCGCATCAGTTCATTCTTGGAGACAGAACACGTCGTGGATGATTAATGAACGGTGCGACGCGCAACGAGAGGATACACAAGTATGTCATTGGTGGCACTGCTCACTTTTAATTGCTTCTTGATGCACTTTCCTCTGAACCATTTCCATGTTTCATCACTTTACTATAATAGACTTGTAGCAACACTTCAGCTTCCATACTAACAATGCCTCTCACATGCAGAGCTACACACTACACAACATTTTGTCACGCAACTGTGATCTGCAGAGAAATATTGTGGATGTAGATGTAGGACGTAGGCAGTATCACAGAGTAAATGCAATTAATAGGGGCACTTGAAGAAAAAAAAAGTGTGTGGAAATTGTACTAGTGGCCAAAGCAACGAAACAATTCCGGCGTTCACCTGATTGTTTTTGGTAAAGATTTTTTTTTCGTTAAGACAGTGGCATGTATGCAATAGAGCTGTATACAGGGATAACTAATTTCCCTTTACACACTTCGGGGTCAAGTTCCTTATACTAAAACGAGGAATAAGCATCCAATAAACACATGTTCTAAACTGCATACCTTAAGAGCTATGAGGATTTGTTCATTTTCCATACCATGAAACACTTCTCTTCTGTTGCAGGCTCCTTGTTTTCTATATTCTGGGAGGCGGTAATATGGACCGAAACAAGAAAAAAATATCCAGTAAACATGGGCTCTAAAATGGATACCTTAAGAGCCATATACACTAGTTCAGTAGAAGAGATTTGTTTCGCAGTATCATAAGTCTACGAGACAGCATTTTAGAGCCTAGGTTTACTAGACTATTTTTTTCCTTGTTTTGGGGTAAGGAACGTTTCTCTACATCTGTATGTGCTTCCCTCCGTGGGAGCAAGCGTAAGGATACTCTTTCTCTCGTCATACCATTCCCAGCAACACAACAGGAAATCGCCAGTGGAGCTCTTGTATGGACATTGAAAAATAACACACTTTCAGCAGCGGTTGGCTCCTTCTCCGCAGAGCTGTAGGTTTAATATGTATGATTTTGTCTTTTTCAGAGTTTTTGAAGACGCAGGCGCTGCGATGTTCTTTGTATGTTGTACAGGGCCCCGCCGGGCTGCAGAAGCTTCGGTTGAGTGGGCTGCGTGTTCGTGGCGCGGGTTTTCCATTTGCAGATTCGATTCCCAGGAGGATCCTGCAGCCTCAGTTGCCTTCACTTCCCTCGGGTCTGAGGCTGTCGCATGCCGGAGCTGGACGGGGAGCCGATGGACGCCGACGCATGGCGACGGCCCCAGCCACGCGAGGAGGGCCACTTCCCTTCCGCCCTGCCGCCTTCTGGTGGGTCGCCGAAGACCCCCAAATCGCCGTTGCATCTCCGCTAAACTTTACATGCAAATGGAGGATCTATATTCTTCATTTGCATTTATTTGCATGTAGGACGAGGGAAGATTCTCTCTCTCTCTCTAGGCACGGGTGTACACCCTATGGTTGGTTCTTCGACTGAAGTTTCCAGATATTAGTGAGATAAACGTCGTGATGAAGTTCTGCAAATGTCTGATTACGTTTACCGCAATTTTTTACCATGTATGTTGGAACAGGTGGAAGCTTCGCTTGTCTGCACACAGTGAAGTTCTCACACAGTGTTCAAATGGTTCAAATGGCTCTGAGCACTATGGGACTCAACTGCTGTGGTCATTAGTCCCCTAGAACTTAGAACTACTTAAACCTAACTAACCTAAGGACATCACACACATCCATGCCCGAGGCAGGATTCGAACCTGCGACCGTAGCAATCGCACGGTTCCGGACTGCGCGCCTAGAACCGCGAGACCACCGCGGCCGGCAATTTACTATCAATCTGTTACATTATAAGTTCACCATATTTACACCTTTTCTACATTTGCAACACAGATTACAACTTTAGTACATTGTATTGACATCACATGTACGTTACAATTTCAGTTTACATCTTATCTACTTCTACAACACATACGATACATTTCCAGTATATTAGACTTATCATGCATGAAGAAGATGAAATATTCTGTCTGGAATGCTTGTTGAAACTGGAATGATATTTATAGACCACAAAAAAGTCACTGAGATACGTAGCTCAGCATAGTATAGAACACTACTTTGTCATATTACGTACCTTCTACATCTATAACCAGTTGGTTAAAACTATAATTTGTAATACATCTAGAATCAGTGTGTTGGATTTTCAGTACATTAGATTTATATTTTTTCTACGTCAAGAATACATAGATTACAGTCTCAGTACATTACATTTACATCAAACGTTGATTACAATTTCACTTTACTTATGTGTGTCTACAATATATAGGTTATAATTTTAGTTTCATCTACTATACTGCTATAACAATTTTGAGTCACCTTCTGTTCCACACACACTGGTGATGATACGCCCTGCCTTTTCGTAAATTATTCTACTCTACAGTGCTCACATTATCACAGAGTATTACACTTTTATCCATGACTGAAAGAAGGGGCACAGTTGATGAACCACTACTGTACGAAATAATCCCAAACTAATTTGCTGAATGCGAATTCCTTCACATCTGCTGTACTTCGTACATATCTACTACCCAATAACTAAATTCAGTGAATTAATTTCGAATTATTTCGTGCATCTGTGGACTGACTACAGCGTCTTCCTTCAGAGATGCACTTAAGGCAGACACATGTCGATAACAACTCTGATCTAAATTTCTCCTCGTCTCATTCTCCCTGCTACGGGAATCTAAGTAATGTCACGACCATTAGGTTATCAAATCAGTGCACTACGATATCAGTATGTAGACAGTGTGGTATTATGGATGCTTGGGTCACAGTGGGAAACGTGCACTGATAGCTGAATTGGTTAGTGGGACCACTCACGATAAGCGGGAATCCTGGTTAGAGTCCCGATCGGCACAAATTTTCATATTCCACTAATGGGTGGCAAATTTATGCTCAGTACAGTTGATGTCAATGCATTTTCATTCATAGAATTAATTTCGAATGATTAAACTATAATCTTTTGGTGGTGACTTCAATTTATCATCGATATGTTGACAAAAATGTACGTTTAAAGCCTGTGGTAAGCATGAAACGTCGTCCGAAATCGAGCTGGATATCTTCACTGAAAATTATTTTGAACAACTAGTTCAGAAGCCCACTCAAAGTGTAAATGGTCACGGAAACACACTTGATCTCTTAGCAACAAATAATCGTAACCAAATAAGAAGCACCGTGACAGATACGGAGATGAGTTACTACGAGGTTGTTGAGGCTACACTGAATACCTACCATCCAAACCCACCAAAAAATACGCAAAATACATCTGTTTTAAAAATCAGATAGAAATTCGCTTCACACCTTCCTAAGATGTAGGTTCCGCTTCTTGCAATCTGACTAAGCGTAGACCAGATTTGGTTTAATTGAAAGAAACAGTATCGACAGAGTTGAGAA
Source organism: Schistocerca gregaria (assembly GCF_023897955.1). Lineage (NCBI taxonomy): Eukaryota > Metazoa > Arthropoda > Insecta > Orthoptera > Acrididae > Schistocerca > Schistocerca gregaria. The sequence continues at coordinate 686,091,655 of NC_064923.1, forward strand.
ATATGTACCAAATAAACTACGAAGATAAACTAATAAGAGGGGGTACTGATATCCATGTGCACAAAACAAAAATTACTGATGCCTCATGTACACAAAACAGGTTAGAACATATTTCATAGCTACGAAAAAGCGTGTCAAATTGAAAAGGACACAAAATCTCCAAGATTAACGAAGTTTTGCAGACGTTCGAAATTCAGCGCGAACTTCAGTGCGAGGTACTTTTAGTAGTTTCCACAATGCACTCTGTATCGAAATTCGGTAGAAAACTGAAAGAGCTTCTGGTCGTATGTGAAGCACACCAGTGGCTAGACGCTGTGAACACCTTCACTACGCGATAACAGTGGTGATATTATTGGTGACAGCACCACGATTGCAAAGTAACTAAACAAGGTTTTCCGAAATTCCTTCACAAAAGTAAGCGAATTCGAATCCAGAACAACTGCCGACATGAGTAATTTAGAAGTAGATATTCTTGGTGTAGTGAAACAGCTTAAAACACTTAAGAAAGGCAAGGTTTCCGCTCCAGACTGTATACGGGTCACGTTCCTTTCAGAGTACGCTGATAGGAGAGACACGTACATTATCAGCCGTCTTATATGAGCGGCCATTATGTGGTTTCCCTTTCCGCTTCCAAAACGCAGAAGAGTATAATAAACCGAAGAAAGTATGTGTGTCTATGTGCACTGGAGTCGGATATCTTTCTCTTCCCTTCAGTGCTTTGTCTGTTCTGAGAGCTTGATGGTGTCGCTGTAGCTCTTAGCGCGAAAGGTAATTTGAGGCTTGTTGTACCCGTTGTTCAGTTAAGTGATCAATTTCGTTGCTGTATTTAGGTTACCTATGTTATTTAAAAATCTACCAAAGGTTAGGCGATAATTTCTGTAAAAGAATTTGTAATATGCCGAGATACTATTGCATTTTCGTCATGCAGTACCAGCTACCCGATTGCCTTTCAGCACCAGCCAAACGTAATTTAAATTTTTCACTTATATTTTCTTCTTCTTACTTATTTTCAGTTTGAAATGGCGGAAAATGAGAGAAAAGTAAGAGGAAAATGAAATGGAGAGTGGCTGAAAATTACTGTGAGAAATGTGATGTTTAGCAAAATGACCGTGACGGAGGCAGCTGAAGCGTTTTCAACAATTATAAAAGAAATAGATCGCCATCGAATAGAAGAGATTAAATCTAGAATAAATAAAGTCTGGAAGAGAGCTGAAGAAGATGAACATAAATTCGATGTTCCATAATGAAATAAGCTCGCTAAGGGTGGTCATGGAAAGCCAATTGCAAAGCGGTGAAAAAATTTGGAATTACTGGAAACAATGGGCTGATAGAAAACAATGGAAACAGCACTATGTGTCTGGAGTCATCTGAAGAAGACCCGTTGCTGTATACCAAGTGTAGACGCCGGGGGCACATGTTGGATGTGTGGAACAGGATAATATTTTGTATTTCATTTACGACCCCTGTGAAACAGTACTCTAAACGTTGATGAACTGAGCTGAAATAGTAACAATAAGTTCCCATGCTTGTGTATTCTATTGCTATTCAATAGGTATCAGTGCAGTTTACCATTAACCAAATAATTATGACATAAACAACAACGGTCGATGAAGCATAACGCTTTCTACAAGCCTTGTAATTGTAGATCTTTTACTTTCGATGTAAGTAGGTACTATAAATAAAAACGGAAATCATTACGCCGTGAACTTGTCTTGAGGTAACAGGAAAATACACACATTAAAAAAATGTTTTGCATCACCTTGGTTCCGAGATTTCCTGAACCTGTACAGAAAACTGGAATAAAAATCAACATAAAAATCATTACCGCCCTTATTATTGACCATTAAACCCACACAGTGCATGCTGTAGCACCATGCAGCGAGACCTTGAGAGGTGGTGGTCCAGATTGCTATACACACCGATACCCCTAATACCGTAGTACGTTCTCTTGCATTGACGCATGCTGTATTCGTCGTGGCATACTGTCCACAAGTTCATCAAGACACTGTTGGTCCTCAATGTCTGAACATCACGATTTTGGTTAACTCAGAGACGCCGTGGCACTTCCCTTGTTGGGAGCCCTTCCAGGCACAAAGTAACAATGCAGACGCGATCGAACCGCGATATTGACCGTCTAGGCATGGTTGAACCGTAGACAACAGGAGCCGTGTACCTCCTTCCTGGTGCAATGACTGGAACTGGCGCTGCTCATGCATGGTTGTTTACATCTTTCGGCAGGTTTATGGGCGTACCATCTGCACAGTGCGTTAAATCAGTGATGGTAATCTTTGGCGTCTTTGCGTGGATTCTGCTTTTGAAAGTCGAAATTGCACTCGCCTAATAAATAACTATGAGGTTTTTAAGGATTCCAAACACTTTCTTGATGTACGTCTACCACATTAACCAACAGGATATGCCGGTTAAATTGACTGTTGAAGAAAAATGTCTCCCTTGTCCGTAAACACCTAATGTCCAGTTCAAGCGAGGTTAGTAAAATGTGTATGAACACCAAGAAGGCGTATCCATCACTGCCTGATCAAATCAGTAAATGATATTCCACATTTGTTTTAGTTTGTGTTTCCATTTGGGTGTCAAAGATGAGTTTGAAATTTTGTGTCAACGTGAATTTAAATAAAGGTTTTTATGTGGAAACACTCCAAAAATTGCCGACACTTATTAGAAACAAACATGGTGTGATAAATGTTTGTAAAAATAATATTACTTATTCCTTAAAATGATGATTTATAGCTGGTTTGCACACAGAAAATGATAATACGAGCTCCGTCTATAAAATATCTTGCTTCAGAAGCATTAAACTCTGGAAATATCTCGTTACGTAGCAATTTGAAGCACATGGAAATATTCGAGAAAAACAACGGAAATGTAATGTGTATGGTAAAGAAAATGAACTATATAAGTTATTTAATACTCTGTGCATATGTGAATAATTGTAGGAAGGAAAGACGTGTTTGAAGGAAAAAGTTTAAGTTAGGTTCACTGTGTGTCATAAAACGTCATACATGTGAGAAACTAGTCACTTTGTTAATGATGCCAATGAAATACCCAAAGGTTGACTGTTTCTGTTACATAAAAAATTTTTGACGCTAGCACTTAGTAGCATTACAGCTTACAAACAATTAATTGCAGTTTATGAATGATCTCTGTGCTATTGTTATTGTACATAGTGACTGGTTGCATATTTAGTCGATTATTCACAATTCAAACTGGCCAATAGTGCTGTGCCCAATGGAGAGCAACAACATATGAAATTCGATACGTGAAGGAAGTATACTATTGTTCGTCATAAATACATGTATCGAATTCTTTTTCGATCCAAGTGCTACTGACAAAACTTATGTGCATTAACCATAAATTATTACTTTCTACATGTAATTCACTTACTGTGTCCAATACTCAAATTTCATCTGTACTGGAGTGTTGTCTGTATGGAACTGTTTAGCAAAGAGTTTTATCTGATTGCCAGGCACATAAAAATTAGTTCTTGTTAATGAATAGACGAATATTAGTCTTGACGAGGCAGTAGTGTTTAAAGCGCATCTGCAGGGAACCCTTCAAGCAAACCGATGTGAAATACACACATCATTGTCATTAGAATGCAACATTTCGAGGAGCGTCACATTCAAATCACATGTCTAATTTTAGAGTGACAGTAGTGATTCAGAATCTGAAGAACAATGATGCTAATTTTAGAATGAAGTCATTCCGCGAACGTCAGGAAGCAAATGAGCGTAATCAAACCGAGAACATAAGTCAAATAATGTTTCCGTACTTGTAGGAAACATGGAAAACCAAAAAATATTTTCTAAAATTGTCGCAGTGTGCCATCACTGTGATATAAAATTTTGGTTTATAAATTCTTTCAACTTTCCTGCTATCTCTCTATCTCTGAAAGAAAAATGTGTCTTATATTTGAAACCTAATGAATTGAATGAAGGAAAGATTTATTGCTCCAACTGTGAACAGTTTAATTTGTTTAATAAGAAAGGCATGTTGCCACATTGATATGAAACCTTAGAATCAGTTTTCTTCGATGATCACTTGACACCAACTGAAGCGCTCTAAGCTTGCTAACCGGTGAAGCTTCTCTTATAGAATACAAACATCGAATGGGTGCTGTTTATTTGAATCCAAGCCATTAAGAGATTACTCCGAGTTAGGGCCTATATTTGTAAACCGATGTCTTGCTATTGGCTATCTGCATATTCTGTCTCAAGTTGAATAAACTGGACCTCGCTCAGTATGTAACTTCATATACTTTTGCAGGAAACTAGTAGTGTGAAAAAACAACTTATTAGGGATGTAAAACAAGTACAAAATTGTTGAGTATGGCGCCAGAGGTGGCACTGTTTACTTTTTGAGCAGTAGATCCGTGGCTGATGTTATTAGTCTGTGCAGCTGGGAAAAGAATCTGTACTTCCTACTCATTAACTCTGCATGTCTTCGAGCCGTTTTGTTGTGCCGAGCATACCAGAGGATTGATGCAAAGGCTGAACTTTAATAGACCTTAAGTACTCAGAAAATATCCATGAACTTACATCCAGTCTAACGTTAGGCTTAAGAAAAAGGGTAACATCATCAAGCACCAAGCCATGAATTCCATAGGAACTCAGTTACACATTTATTGAGAGAAGTTATATATCAATATAGAAATTAAAAGCAGTTTCTGAGCAATAATTCTACGTCATATTCAATTGATGTTATCGTTCTGTTAAATTCACGGGATGAAACATGAGGGCTTTAAAAAAAAAAAGTGACCCTCAACTATGTATGTCAGACTCAGAGTTGAAATATTAAAAGTTTTGGCTGGTTTCGTCGTCTAGGGGCTGGGATACGTAGTTGCAGCATTACAGGCCAAATACTGCTGAGTGTACAGTATGCAATGTGAATATTCACATGAATCGAATAGTCGAAGGTTCTTATCACTCGGCAATTGCGAATTTTCAATGTAAAATAGAAATTTATAAATGAAAGATTGCAATAAATTAAATTTGCAGGTACTATTTTTAACGACGTTAAATGATGACTACGATATCAGAAGTACCTTTAAGAATGCTCTTTATTACTGCAAAGCACTTATTGGTGTCGATGGTCCAGCAATTAAATAAAATATTAGTTGAATAACAGGGAAACAATAGATTCCTACTTCAAATAATTAATTATGAGCCTGCAAGATATTCACTGCTAAATGCATACTATGTCTTCACTGCAGAAGCCACGGAAATCTCACAAGTCAGCACCACGAAATATCTCCCGCGACCACTCACAAGCTGCTCAACGCTCTCCAAGTATTTCCTGCGATCGTCCATCGCGACTCCGTGTCCAACACTCCCCATGTCCTGTGTGACCTGATGTTCGTCCCCCACTTCCATACGGTCTCTTCATTGACTTCGGTAGTCTCCTACAGTAGTAACGAGAGCTGTGATTGGCTAGAGCGCTCCCGCCATGTCCCCAAGCCAATTGCACACTCAGAAACATACTGGAACACATACGAAATACTGGATTTACATTTAAATGACTTGAAATTAAATAAATATTCCTAAGGCTGGACCGTGAACAGACTCTAGCACACATTATTAAATACATAAACAAATTAAATAAACTTATATCAAAGGAACAGAAACAAATGTAGACGAGTAGCCTAATGTCTCTGTGCTTTCTAAAATACAGCAAATGTTGTTGTTGTTGTGGTCTTCAGTCCTGAGACTGGTTTGATGCAGCTCTCCATGCTACTCTATTCTGTGCAAGCTTCTTCATCTCTCAGTATCTATTGCAACCTACATCCTTCTGAATCTTCTTAGTGTATTCATCTCTTAGTCTCCCTCTACGATTTTTACCCTCCATGCTGCCCTCCAATATTAAATTAGTGATCCCTTGATGCCTCAGAGCCGGCCAGGGTGGCCGTGCGGTTCTAGGCACTACAGTCTGGAACCGCGAGACCGCTACGGTCTCAGGTTCGAATCCTGCCTCGGGCATGGATGTGTGTGATGTCCTTAGGTTGGTTAGATTTAAGTAGTTCTAAGTTTTAGGGGACTGATGACCTCGGATGTTAAGTCCCACAGTGTTCAGAGCCATTTGAACCATTTTGATGCTTCAGAACATGTCCTACCAACCGATCCCTTCTTCTAGTCAAGTAGCAATATTTGACCGATTCCTTCATGAATTGTATATATCGGATATAAACCAAGACATAGATGAATAAATACATTTATAAGAATGCCGCTACCATTTATTAGTGTAACTGTGGAGTACTTACGGCCTGATGCACTCAATAGTAATTAGCCACTTTGACCTCCAATAGCTCATGTTCTATTCAAGTTGCATGCCTGTAATTCATACTAATTTAGGTTTACACTAATAGCTTTCTAAAGACACTTCGATCGACAAAATCGGATGAACCGTTTATATTTTGGAAAATCGTTGCTGGGTGTTACTCGTATAATTTACAGTCAGCTACTAAACCTTAAACTAATGAAGATATTGAAAATCTGATTACACCATCAGAATCATCGTGCCAATAATGATAATGTAGGTTGTTCTTTTTAAGATGTCATGACTCCTCTGGCTATTATTAACTGTGAAATGTATGCCATTATGGTTTGACAAAGTCCGCCATCTTTGGCACTCCTGGCATACAAATCACCTTCGTCGAGACAAAGTACATTTCGCGACACAGCGTCAACATGGAGTTCCCAGCCCCTCTTACTCCGGCTAATGTTCAGCACCTGACTTGCTGAGCGGCCCGTGCGGTCACGCCAACTCCAAACTTAGAATATTTTCAGGGCGCCACAACTCGCCCGTTACCTCACAAACTATACATCGATGTTATAGTAGAGCTATGAGGTACGAATCCACTTCGCATTTAAATGTGGTATTGTAGAATTCAGTCAATCGCTAATCAAAACTGCCGCTTTGGTAATAAAATTGTGGAAGTAGTTTTCTCTATGGTTTGATTTTCGAGCAACTCAATTAAATCCGAATTTCAGGTTTGATGCTCAATATGAGGTCTTCTTCAGAATGAAAAACGCGAAAAATCTAAATATTTTCGCAGTTTTGTCAGTTTTCGCTTATATCTCGAAAAATACGCTTATTTAGAAGATGACCGTTCTATACAGAATTAAAGCAGACAAAGTCCACAAAATGCAGAAGCCATTGTTGATTTTCTGACGAGCGGTATCGGCGCTAGGGCGCGCTGAAAAACTGTGAATCTGGGGCCCTTCCACGAAAACGTCACAAACGCGCACTCCCAGCTACTACAACTCGAAAAATATAACTATTACACAGAGACACTCCTACACCAGGTGCAAGTACGTTAAAGCCTCCATTCTGAAACACGATGGCGAACTATCCCCTTGAGTCCGAATGTGAAAGAGCCAAATCGTAGTGTATTTGTCTGTCATCTGTTAAATTTTGAGGCCAGCTTCATCAGACACACGGGAATTGTTGTAAACTTTTGTCAAATGTCCATCTGACTTCAGACACCTGGTGTGTAGATCCAATAGCCTTATAAACCATTACATTGGGTTACAGAAGTAATAGTAGAAATGCCGTTGGTGATTAAAAAAAATGGAACATTTGCAGGAGAAATGAATATCAAGTTCTTTATTTATTTGTGGAGAAGAACACTTTTTTGAGGCACCTTGAAGACTCCCTTTAACGTGACGATACTTCGATCCCTTTGTTGCTCGTATTCTCCATTCGAAGTTTCCCTCCCCCAGGCCCGTTCGATAGTGTCGCAGCCATTCTCCTCTTACCTTTTAGTGGGTTAATCATCTCGGAATAACCGCCACGTCGCGGTCCAATCTTTGAATCTACAACATTTTCTTAGTTTTCAGTAGCTTTTCAAGTTTTTATTGGTTTATGGGTGCTTATAATTCTTATCCGGAATTTGTGACAATCTGTTAGAAGACGATTGTTCCGAAAGAAAAAGGAGCTGAAATCTGTCATTCAAGCCAATAAGAAGAGACAAAATTGTTAGGGTATAATATTTAAGAGAAATATTTTTTGTGGGAGGACCGAGCCAAATGGAGAGGACACGTCAGCACCCAGACCCGGCAGTAGCTGGAGCGGGATTCGGATATAGATAGATAGATTTAAGAGAAACACTGAAACAGATGTGCACGACAAATACAGTCCGAATTACAGGACACAAAAAGCTACTGCTGTTTATCTGAAAAGGCTCAAGGAAATTCCAAATCAATACTAATGCGTTCAGTTATCCTTGACTTAGACTCTAAAACCCAATGTTTTTTGGGACACAAAGAAATAATAAATATTGGCTGCGAGTGGGCATCGATTTAAATTAACGGGGAAACTTGAAAATTTGTACCGTATGGGGTTCGAAAGCGGGTCTCCTGTTTACCAGGCAGATGCCCTGACCACATACATTTAATTAAGGCGAAGACTGCCAATGCTCTCTTCAGTGTATATTCACAATAGGTTCGAACTGTTACAAGATCGTCGAAATGCCTCGGGTTGTGAGGATACCTTGCAAGGGACACTACATTCGTAGTGTGTGGATAGGTTAACAATTTAGTATAGTAGTTCATGCAGCTGAGGAGGCCAGTGTGTCTGGATAGTTCCGCTTCGAGCGCCGAGCGGGAAGGTCCTTGTTTATTTCACTTGCTGCAGCGTCGCTTGTATGAAGTTTTCCTCGTTAGTGTTCTGTCTGCGAGTGAGTCGTAGTGCCTCCTCTCCGCCACACTGCCTGTCCGTGTTCGTCTATTTACAGTGGCGTTGGCCGCTCCACCATGGCTACCGTTTCCACTTGTATTCCACGAAAAGGTACTGTGAGCTTCACTTACGATAAAACAACGTGACACGTCAGCCCGGGTCTCTGGAAATCCACAGGTTACTTTGATGCACCCGAGTACGTGTGTTATGTGTAATTTATGGACCCCCTTCACGTTGAAAAGTTTCTGTTGCGACATGGTTCTCAAGTCTCTTTCAAGCATCGCGATAATTCCGTTAATATGGTGTCATTCGCCAATGCTAAAATTGACTATCCAATGCTGGAGTGTTCAGCATCCCGCCGCAAGTTGATGACGTTTATTGGTCAAGAGGGAACCTGCTTCCTGTGTAATGTAAGTGGAGACGTTCGATATAATTACCCTCGGAGGGTTTTTATATTAAAACCGTCATTAGCGCAGCTCGCAAAATTCACGGTTGATGATCTTGTTCCATCCACTCCCGAAGTAGGATCCTCTGCAGCTTCGGATCATAATGAGAAAAAAATCATTTATGATAATCGAGTAAATGAGTATCCGCCTTTACCTCCACGACAGGTTCCGAATCCTCTTGACCCCAGGACAGAATCTATTAACAGTGGCCGGACAGTGTGGCCGAGCGGCTCTAGGCGCGTCAGTCTGGAACCGCGCGACCCCTACGGTCGCAGGGTCGAATCCCGCCTCGGGCATGGATGTGTGTGATGTCTTTAGGTTAGTTAGGTTTAAATATTTTTAAGTTCTAGGGGACTGATGACCGCAGATTTTAAGTCCCATAGTGTCAGAGCCATTTGAGCCATTTTGTTAACAGTGACAAACAAGCAATGTCGCACTCAAGATAGTGAAGATGAGGATTTCGCTGTGTCTTCTGCCTGAAACTCCTCTGCATCAACTGTGTCCCCTGTTCCTCTCGATTCTACGAAGCCTCCGGTCCGTGGTACAGCGAGTGGCGAAGAAGTGGCTTTTGGGCGCTCTTGGGTGCTACCTTTACGTCCCTTTTGAATGAAGTGTTACAGGATACAGCCGCGCGGTGTAGTGTGTTAGCTTATGGACCGATGACCTCAGCCGTTTGGTCCCATAAGACCTTACCACAAATTTCCAAAATCTGTTACAGGATAGATTATTGCCCACCTAATGCAAAGTGGGAAAAATTGTTTTAGTCCCGAAACGCCTTTGACCGGCTTCCCCCGATAGCTGTCGCCCAATTACTTTGTTAAACTTTGATTCTAAAACTGGTGAGGACATTTATAGTAAGATGTCGGTTCTGATGCAGACGATTGCTGCAAAATATCAAAGCTGTGTAACTGGTCGTACCATTCTTACCCTTATAGTTGAGTCTCGTGACGTGGTTTCGGTTGCTGCTGTATTGTCTGTCCCTTGTACTCTTGCTTTCCTAGACTTCGATAAGGCATTTGGTCTTGTTTATCATGACTTTTTGCTTCGCATTCTGGAGGCATTTAGTTTTACTATTGACACACGGCGAGTGCTCTCAAATCTGTTTATGAGTGTTTCAGCTGCAGTGGTTCTTAATGGCCAACTGATGCCACCGATAATTATCCGCCAGCAGTGAGTGACAATGTCGTCTCTGGAGCCCCTGCTTTGGATACTAGCATCCCAGATGAAAGTTTGGACGTTTTCCGGAGGGTCTATAGCTGTTCGTGCTTACGCGGAGATACCTCGACTGAAAGCTGTAATCGGTGATTATTATCGGAGTTAATGTGCACTACTTAATGGAGGTAAATGCACGCTTCTAACCTTGCGAGGTTCCGATGACGCGGTTGTTCTATGAGCGACTGCGGTGGGTCGGCAGACGTCCCTCGGAATCACCGTTGATCGTTGTCCACTCAAAATGGCGTCGCTCAGTTCTGAGTGTTACGGACGAAATTCAGGGAGCAATACTTGAAAATGAAAGGCTTTCTATTACTCTGCTCCAGAAAGTCCGAATACTGGATACATATGTATTATGCAAAGCCTATTAAATGGCCCAAATTTATCTTCTGCTTCCCTCGATGATGGCGAAGAAACTACAGCAAGTGTCTGGTCTTACGGAAATGACATATCTTTTGCGCTTACATTTTATGGAGGCCGTCCTCACCGTGAAATTCCTACAGACTCGTTGGAAAGCAGTCCCTTGTACGCACTTGGTTGAAAGAGAAAAGCCGCAAACAACCTGGACGACTGTTTGGTTCAATATCAGTGTTCCGATTTTGCCGTTCCGCGTAACGTCCCCGTGGTATAAGGTAGTAAATAAATTGATTCTAACGAAAGAGCGACTTCCCCATATGGGGCGTAGCCGCACAGATTCATGTAGTCGTTGTACGTCTACAGATACGATCCCACATCGCTTTACTTGTGGAGGTCATTTGGCAAATTGGTCTTGGATTAGGACGCAATTGACCTTCCTTACACGATCTTCTGAGACTGTATACATCATATTGCACCCAGATTCTCCATTCTTTCCACGGTCTTCGTCGAAAACCCATACCGTTATGTGGTTGCTGGGACACTTCGTTCATTGTGTTGTAGAATGCGAGTGGGAAGATCACATGAACTTCGTGCTGTACATGATCACAGCCTGTTGGACACGATTGTGAATGCCTCGATTTCGAGACAGGTTCGCCAACATGTTGAATCTCGTCTTCCGTCGGCCAGGTGTTGGTTAATTTCATTTTCCTAATGATAGGTGTTTTCTCTGTTGTGTAGGTTACTATTTGATTTGCTTCAGCTTATTCTATCCCAGTTTACCTGTTCGTTTTGTTTGGTGTTTTGACTCACTATCGCTCTAGTTATTTTGCAAAATGTGTATAGATGAATCATACACACTCGAACAATACCACCACTTGAAAAGTAGGTTAGAAATCAGATTAATAATGTTGTTCACGCATCATATGTTCGCTTTATCGGGCAACAACAAAGTTATTGGCTGTGGATGGTATCGTCAGAATGGAAATAATGAAGTCACTGTAAAAAAGTCACTAATTTTGGCACTTACCTTGAATGGATTCCCACGTAGATTTCGTCGAAGTTGTTATGGCTCATCTTGTTGATTCTTGGGTGATTCCACTGCCAGAAGGTCCAGATAGGTATTTTAGGAATATTTGAAGACCTAACAAATGCGTTTTTCCGGAAATTCTTAATGACCAAACAATCCCAGATCAGAACAATGGTGTGGTAGAAATAATATTTGACTTGGTGTTCACGATCCACATTTTTATTAAACTTCTTCCAAATTCACATATACTTTTTCTTAATTGTCACATCATCAAGAAAGCAGTTTTGTATCAATCTTCATATATTTAATTTCCACTTTAACCAAACACAAGACTTGACTGTTCTTTTACAAAGCGAAATAATAACTTAACTTCTGCAAAGTGAAACAAAGACTGCTCTGTGCACATTTGCGCCAAAACGGTTACAAGTAAGTCAAAGATTATGACGATCTCACAGAAATGAATACACACAAGAACCGTATCACTGTAATATATCGATACATCAGAGTACCTATACATTAATAAAACCAAATGTGAATATTCACACAAAAATATGTCTGTTACTTCGCAGAAAAGTAGTACGATATCACTGGTATCGAGAACTGGGGTTGGAGTGCCGTAATGGCCACGTAAATAAAGAACCATTACAACACACATGGGCGTAAACAATCCTTGCAATCAGATTGGAATTTTTCTTAGTTTGCTATTTAGAATACAATCTTACCTCGTTACCCTCCTGCTTTTAAATTCTGTATAAAAACTAAATACACAAACATAAATTTAAGAAAACAATAAAATATAAAAAAATTATGTAAGTTATTTATGCACATCATGAGAGCTTTGTCGGCTATGTTCTCGGTTTCTTTTCCTTTCTCTTTTTATTTGTTATTTTGCTCTCATAATTAATTTTTCTCCCATTTGCAGCTTACATTACATGATGATGTGACTATGGTCTACTGAAGTTTCGCCGGCCGGAGTGGCCGAGCGGTTCTAGGCGCTTCAGTCTGGAACCGCGCGACCGCTACGGTCGCAGGTTCGAATCCCGCCTCGGGCATGGATGTGTGTGATGTCCTTAGGTTAGTTAGGTTTGAGTAGTTTTAACTTCTAGGGGACTGATGACCTCAGATGATAAGTACCATAGCGGTTGCAGGATCTAAATGCTATTTGTACTCTCAGACATGTCAGAAAGAACAGACCCAACATATATATCACTGTTTTATGTGTGGAGAGGAGATGCCTCTAGACTATGCGAAGAAACAAATCATAACCCTCCCTAAAAAATCAGCCTAGTATACCCTGTGAGGAAACAGGCTGTTTGAGAAAATATGCTCACACTCCAGAGGAACGTAAACGTTGAATTGTGGCGAAGTACTGTATAGTAGAACAGGTAGCAGCTGATGCAGAGTACCATCTTCTATGCTTCAGAACTTTGCACCATCCCCCACGGGCTCTCCATGCAGTTGGCAGACGTCCTGGATATGAAGTCGAACATGCTACGCAAGCAGTTTATTGTTTCATAGAAAGCAGTCAAAAAATGGTTCAAATGGCTCTGAGCACTATGGGACTCAACTGCTGTGGTCATTAGTCCCCTAGAACTTAGAACTACTTAAACCTAACTAACCTAAGGACATCACACACAGCCATGCCCGAGGCAGGATTCGAACCTGCGACCGTAGCAGTCGCACGGTTCCGGACTGCGCGCCTAGAACCGCGAGACCACCGCGGCCGGCGAAAGCAGTCAAGAGGAATGTCAGTTCACCATGGCAGAATTGATGGAGCACATTGAAAGTGAAAGCGAAATAGAAGAAGTTAGTTCCTTTGAGTTAATATGGGCGGAAGCCATTCTTAGCAAAAGGAATAACGTGTCACTTGGATCAATTTATACAATTGGTGAAAGATTCGAAGAGAACTTGAGTCGAATTTCAAACACGTACCTATCTCATATAGTTACAAATGGTGGTGACTGTCGATATGTTGGTGGAAATAGGAGAGTTATTCGGAAGGTAATGAACGATCGGTCTCGAAATGGAAACACAGTGAAAATCCGACGACGTTTTGCACAGGTGTGTTGGGCAGTGTCTCTAGTATGCCCGTCGATCGCGTTACGTCGTTTTTTTAGTTCTGAACACACAGGTGGCATGTAAGTATACCTAGAACAATAGTGTCTCCCGCCAAGTACGAATGCCTGGTGAGAAATTTCGCCTGAAACTATGCAGCCAACATTACATAACGGTCGTGCGTTTTCTTCTTCAAGGCAATTCTCAGCCGCATTCTGCAGGAATAATGAAGATGCTCCTGCATTTTTTTCTATTGGAAATGTTCACAATACAGTCCCCAATTGTCTCTCTCTGAGTTTAATCTCTGCTCACATGAACCATGGGCTATGAAAACAACATTTTGGCAGAGACAAGGAGCTGTAGGCCAGCGCAGAGAACTGGCGGAAAGCACTGGCGGCTGCCTTCTATAACGACGGTACTGGAAAGTTGGAACAACGCTACGGCAAACGTCTAAGTCAGATCGGCGACTATGTAGATATGTTGCTGGAAGTTGTAGCTACCTTATTCGGGACCTATCATTCCTTACTTTCCGAATAGCCCTCGTACATGTTTAAATGCGGAGGTACGCATAAACCATCATCCAAAATTGTGCTAAATGCATTCTATGAAAATTACTTCCAAAAAGTTAATTCCTGGGCCTACTCGAATATTAAATGATTGCGACAACACATTTGACCTCTTAGCAGCAAATAAACCTGAGCTAATAAGGAGCGTCAAAACGGATATATGGATAAATAAACACAGGGTGCTCGTAGCAAGACTGAATACCGTAACTCCCAAATCCTCCAAAAATAAACAAAAAATACACCCATTTCAAAAAGCAGACAAAAATTCACTTGACTCCTTCCTGAGACATCCACCATTCCAAATTCAGAATGTAAGTGTAGATCAGATGTGACCCTAATTCAAAGAAATAGTACCGACTGCAATAAAAGATTTTCATAAAATAGATTAACAAGTGGTGGAGCTGATCCCTTGGTACACAAAACGGGTCAGAATACTATTGCTGGAAAAAATGAAAAAAAAGCATACTGAATTTAAACGAATGCACAGTACTCAAAATATACAATCTATTACAGAAGCTAGAAATTCAATGCGAGGTGCTTGCAATTGTCTCCACAATGAAACTTTGTCTCGAAAACTGGTAGAAAATCCCAAGACATTCTGGTCGTATGAAAAATATGCTCGTAGCAAGACACAATCAATGCCTTCTTTGCGTGATAGCAATGGAAATACTATCGATGACAGTGTCCTGAACGGAGTTACTAAATACAGTCTTCCGAAAATCCTTCACCAAAGAAGACGAAGTAAATTTTCCAGAATTAGAATCAAGACCCTCTGATAGCACGAGTAACATACACTCCTGGAAATTGAAATAAGAACACCGTGAATTCATTGTCCCAGGAAGGGGAAACTTTATTGACACATTCCTGGGGTCAGATATATCACATGATCACACTGACAGAACCACAGGCACATAGACACAGGCAACAGAGCATGCACAATGTCGGCACTAGTACAGTGTATATCCACCTTTCGCAGCAATGCAGGCTGCTATTCTCCCATGGAGACGATCGTAGAGATGCTGGATGTAGTCCTGTGGAACGGCTTGCCATGCCATTTCCACCTGGAGCCTCAGTTGGACCAGCGATCATGCTGGACGTGCAGACCGCGTGAGACGACGCTTCATCCAGTCCCAAACATGCTCAATGGGGGACAGATCCGGAGATCTTGCTGGCCAGGGTAGTTGACTTACACCTTCTGGAGCACGTTGGGTGGCACGGGATACATGCGGACGTGCATTGTCCTGTTGGAACAGCAAGTTCCCTTGCCGGTCTAGGAATGGTAGAACGATGGGTTCGATGACGGTTTGGATGTACCGTGCACTATTCAGTCTCCCTTCGACGATCACCAGAGGTGTACTGCCAGTGTAGGAGATCGCTCCCCACACCATGATGCCGGGTGTTGGCCCTGTGTGCCTCGGTCGTATGCAGTCCTGATTGTGGCGCTCACCTGCACGGCGCCAAACACGCATACGACCATCATTGGCACCAAGGCAGAAGCGACTCTCATCGCTGAAGAACACACGTCTCCATTTGTCCCTCCATTCACGCCTGTCGCGACACCACTGGAGGCGGGCTGCACGATGTTGGGGCGTGAGCGGAAGACGGCCTAACGGTGTGCGGGACCGTAGCCTAGCTTCATGGAGACGGTTGCGAATGGCCCTCGCCGATACCCCAAGAGCAACAGTGTCCCTAATTTGCTGGGAAGTGGCGGTGCGGTCCCCTACGGCACTGCGTAGGATCCTACGGTCTTGGCGTGCATCCGTGCGTCGCTGCGGTCCGGTCCCAGGTCGACGGGCACGTGCACCTTCCGCCGACCACTGACGACAACATCGATGTACTGTGGAGACCTCACGCCCCACGTGTTGAGCAATTCGGCGGTACGTCCACCCGGCCTCCCGCATGCCCACTATACGCCCTCGCTCAAAGTCCGTCAACTGCACATACGGTTCACGTCCACGCTGTAGCAGCATGCGACCAGTGTTAAAGACTGCGATGGAGCTCCGTATGCCACGGCAAACTTTCTGACACTGACGGCGGCGGTGCACAAATGCTGCGCAGCTAGCGCCATTCGACGGCGAACACCGCGGTTCCTGGTGTGTCCGCTATGCCGTGCGTGTGATCATTGCTTGTACAGCCCTCTCGCAGTGTCCGGAGCAAGTATGGTGGGTCTGACACACCGGTGTCAATGTGTTCTTTTTTCCATTTCCAGGAGTGTAGAATTACATATCCTCGGAGTAGTGAAGCAACTTAAATCACTTAATATAGGTAAGTCTTCCAATCCAGACAGTATCCCAGTTAGGTTCCTATCAGAGTATTCCGACGCGATAGCCTCATACGTAATAATCATATACAACCGCTCGTTAAACGAAGGATCCGTACCCAGGGAGTGGAAAGTTGCACAGGTCACGCCAATATTTAAAAAAAAGCAGTAGCCGTAATCCACTAAATTACAGGCACATGTAACTAAATTCGATATGTAGCAGGATTTTTTAACCTATATTGAGTTCGATCATTATGAATTACCTCTAAGAGAACAGTCTTTTGATACACAGTCAACACAGCTTTAGAAAACATCGGTGTTTCGAACCCCAACTAGCTGTTTGCACACACAAAGCGATGAGTGCTATTGATAAGGGAATTACAATTGATTCTGTATTTCTAGATTTCCAGAAGACTTTTGATACTGTACCTCACGAGCGGCTGGTAATCAAATTGCGTCCTTATTGAATACCGTCTCAGTTACACGACTGGATTTGTGATTTCTTGTCAGAGTGGTCACATTTCGTAGTAACTGACGGAAAATCGTCGAGTAAAACAGAAGTGATTGCTGGCGTTCCGCTAGGTGATGTTATAGACCCTCTATATTATCCCTTCCTTTCTGTGGTTATTAATTATTATTATTATTATTATTATTATTATTATTATGATTATTATTATTATTATTAAGTCGCTACGTATGAGAACAAATAGAACAAAAAGCAAGAGTACCTTACATACAGTAGAAGAAATGATCTGATTCGAAGTGATTTTAAATATCTTTTTTCACTTATATATAATGACAAAGATAATAACGTTAGTTTCGAGAAAGTTGTTCGCTACGATCTCATCTAATATAAATAATGTCTTTTTATTACATATAGTCTTTCTTTGAAGCTAATTTAATATATTTTCATAATTAATTTGTCGTTTATTTCCACATAATGTTATTCAGAGTCCTTTTATTATTTACTTCAAATATATCGGCTTGAATATTTCAAAAGGTACACTATACCTCTTCTGTTCCTTATCTGTATAAACGGTTTAGGACACAGTCTCAGCAGCCGTCTAAGGTTGTTTTAGATAATGCTGCAGTTTATCGTCTAGTAAAGTAATCAGAAGATGAAAAAAAATTGCGGAATGATTTAGAAAAGATATCTGTATGTTGCGAAAACTGGCAATCATCACTAAATAATGGAAAGTGTGAGTTCATGCACATGAGTGTTAAAAGGAATTCGTTAAATTTCGGTTACATGGTAACTCAATCAAATCTAAGGCCCGTAAATTCCAGAAAATACCTAGGAATTACAATTATGAACAACTTAAATTAGAAACAACACACAGAAAACGTTGTGACGAAGTCAAACCAAAGACAGCGATTTTTTGGCAGAATAGTTAAAAGATGCAACAGATCTAGTAAAGAGACTTCCTACACTGCGCTTGTCCGTCTTCTTTTCGAGTACTGCTGCTTGGTGTCGGATCCTTAGCAAATGCGATTACGGAGCGCATCACGAAAGTTCAAAGAAGAGCAGCACGTTTTATATTAGCGAGGAATAGGGAAGAGATTGTCCGAGACATGTTACAGTATTTGGGGTGGATATGATTAAAACAAAGGCGTTTCTCTTTGTGGCGGAATCTTCTCATGAAATTTAAACCACCAGCTTTCTCCTCCGAAGGCGAAAATATTTTTTTGACGAGAACTTACGTAGGGAAAACCATCATCATAATAAAATGAGGGAAATCTGAGCTCGGACGGAAAAATATAGGCGTTCGTTTATTCCGCGTGCTGTTTGAGAAGGTGGTTCGATGAACTCTCTGACAGGTACTTAAGTGTCATTTTCAGAGTATCCATGTAGATCCCTTGAGTCGCCCTAAAAATTGCTGTTATCTCAGGTCAAAAGTTTGTACAGCTGAAGGATGTACCGTCAGCTCAAAATTTTGAAAACTTAGGAACTGTTCATAGTTGCCTCATACTGAGACTATTGTTCCATTATCCCCACTCCTGCTGTGATAGTACAGAAAATCTAAAAAGTTTCAAGAGTTTTGGAGTGGAATGGGTTTATGGAGGTGGAAACTGAAGAAGTACCTTATCAAACAACACTCATAGGCGTCCAGCCTTTTGTAAATACGCCTTCTGCGGAATGGGACACGTTAGACGCATAATTGTTCTCTGCTGTTGAAAAGATGCATTCATTGGGCAGCAGAAAACTGTTCTCATTTTCGATCAACCTCTCTACCTCACGGTGCGAGATGATAGTAACTCACAAGGGACTCCCTGACCGAGCTGTTGTGATCATTCAGTTAGGTGGGTTCCAGATGTTTGGGTCAGTCATGGGGGGACTATGGTGTATATTATAGAAGCATGTGGCTTGTACGAACTTTTCAACACCGTTTAACCAGTCAACAGCCCTGAAAAGATTACGATAGGTCATGCTAAGGAGATCAGAGGACATGTGTTGGCTTTCCATCTTCTTGATACTGTGACAATCGAGTTATTAGACTTTTCTTCTACATTCCAAGATGATGCTGAGGAACTTTTGTACAGCAGCGATAAAAGTGAGTTACTGGATCCACATGAAAGTTATTGTGACAAGGAAACTTCAGAAAAATTTGAAATCCAGATCCAAACGCTCGCCAGTCTAGGTGTAGTGTCAGCTTCTGCCACCGAATGTATCAGGATGACCATATGTAGCGGGAAGAGGTAGAAGGCACCATATTAAGACTCGTTGGAGCTTTCCAAATGATTTATTGTTTCCAGCCACAGTTCCCTCACACACTTCGTCTGCCTCACAGGCCCTGCAGTGCTGAGGAAGCACCCCAGCGACCCATGCAATGCAATGCTTTGTCCAGCCGGCCTAGGCCAGGAGAGTTGTGGCGTCTTCAGGACGCCGGCAGTCGACTCAGCTGTCCCCGTCCTCGTTGCCTCAGCGCCATTCCGAGGAGCCGCCGAGCGACCCACTGACAACTGCAAGGTGGTCCAACCCATGTTCGCTCGCTAGCGTGGCTTAGGATGCGGCAACAGCAAGCACCTGTGATCCAGAGTCCGATTCTATGGCCCTCGCCTCGGGAAGCCTATGGCGTGTCTTGGAAGCCAGAACGACTGCCCACAATAGTGAGCCTTGGAGTGGTCCGCCACAGGCTGGCTACAGACCCCTCATCAGCCTCAGAGGGTCGAACAAGCGACCTGCCATGGACTGGAAGGCTGGCGCCTCTTTTGCTGCTGCGTGTAGCTGGTGATGTAACACGCCCCGCCATCCAGGAGAGCTGCCACACTTGAATGAATCTCGTTAGGAACCTGCACCTATTTATACACAGCTGTGCGCCTCTGTTTCGCCATACGCACTGCTCACGTCACGTAATCATTGATTGGCCACTGGGCCCTTCTGCCTGTAATTTGCGACATGCAAAACTGCTATGTATACTCTTTCAGCAATCTGACCACCCTGTGGCCTCTATTCTACTTCGCAACTGTTGGTACGCATAACTCACTGCAACCTGGCCCGTACCTGGCTGTAACTTGTGCTCAGAATATTGCACAAAACTAACTTTCTCTATCCTAAACGGTGTTGCCGCTAAATAGGCTTGACTTCAAAGTTGTAATCTGAATATTTTCAGAAGATAACTTTGGTGTTGAAACTCGTTGGAGCTTGTGGGGAAAACTGAAACTACATTTTAAGTCGTACATGACATGCTACTACATCTCTGCGGCAGCGAGTACAATCTGTATGTAATGTGTGTGAATTTGTGAGACATGGTCATAATAGAGCTCTCCATGCCACCTGATGAATTTCTAGTTTTTGCGTTTCTTGTTGTGAAGTCGACCTCTTATAAGGCAGGAAACTTGAAATTTGGATTCAGAGTCCCAAACACATAACATATTGTATCGCTGAGGAAACAAATTTCCGCAGTTACTTTATGGGGAAACTACTCTTTGACTCGGCACCAAAATCCAAGATGGTAGACTCTTCACCTTGAAAAGTGCAAATGGTAGTGCGGGTCCCCGCATGAAGGGGCGATCTTACTAATATCATCATAATTGTCCATGAGATCATCAAGCTATGCATTCTTTCCCCATCTCCCATCTCCTCCACCCCCTTTCCAGCTAATCACGGCCTAGTATTTTGGGAACCACTAAAATAAAACAACGACTGAAAATACTAAGACAATAGAATTAACCGAAGAATTTAAGACCTCTCCTCTGTTTCCACTCACCGACAGCCTAGTACTAGAATGAAACAGTTAATCAACATCCAAGACCGAGCGAGGTGGTGCAGTGGTTAGCACACTGGACTCGCATTCGGGAGGACGATTGTTCAATCCTGCGTCAGGCCATCCTAATTTAGGTTTCTTGTGATTTCCCTAAATCACTCCAGCCAATTGCCGGGATGGTTCCTTTGAAAGGGCACGGCCGACTTCCTTCCTCATCCTTCCATAATCCGATGAGACCGATGACCTCGCTGTCTGGTCTCCTTCCCCAAACAACCCAACCCAACTCAAAATCCAAGATGGCGTAAAAAGGCCTTATTCTGATAATGGAAAACTTTATACAAAAGTACTCAAGAAGGCAAATCCAAACCAGTGTTTTGTACTTCACATCATTCCCAGCCAGAAGAAATGTAGTGCTAAAATGCGACCATCAATCCCGTAACAACAACTGCTTGTTCAAAGATATGCCTTCAAAATTACAAAACCTTATAATGAAATTCGAAAATATGCACTTTTCCGTGAAAGTCAAATATATTTACGTACACATTCATACCTCTGGACTTCAACAGCATAATATTAAAATCAGATATATAAACGGTGTCACATGGGATTATTTCCATGAAAGTCTCAAATATTCAGTTAAACAACTGGCGTAATGAATTGCTACATGTACACAAACACACACATATACATATTTGGATGATGGCAACTGCCTGGATACTGTTGGGGAGGACAATGGTGATCAGCTTATTGGGTGACCACCACCACCCTCCATACCACACTACTGGCCATTAAAACTGCTACACGACGAAGATGACGTGTTACAGACTCGAATTAATCAACAGGAAGAAGGTGCTGCGATATCCAAATGATTACCTTTTCAGAGCATTCACGCAAGATTGGCGACGGTGGCGACACCTACAATGTGCTGACATGAGGAAAATTTCCAACCGATTTCTCATACACAAACAGCAGTTGACTGGCGTTGCCTGGTGGGACGTTGTTGTTATGCCTCGTGTAAGGAGGAGAAATGCGTACCATCACGTTTCCAGCTTTACTAAAGGTCGGACTGTAGCCTATTGCGATTGCTGTTTACCGTATCACGACATTGCTGATCGCGTTGGTTGAGATACAATGACTGTTAGCAGAATATGGAATCGGTGGATCCAGGAGGGTACTACGGAACGCCGTGCTGAATTCCAACGGCCTCATATCACTAGCAGTCGAGATGACAGGCACCATATCCGCATGGGTGCAAAGGATCGTGCAGCCACATCTCGATCCCTGAGTCAACAGATGGGGACGTTAACAAGACAACAACCATCTGTACGAACAGTTCGACGAAGTTTGCAGCAGCATGGGCTATCAGTTCGGAGACCATGGCTGCGGTTACCCTTGACGCTGAATTATAGACAGGAGCGCCTGCGATGGTGTACTCAGTCGAGATGACAGGCACCATATCCGCATGGGTGTAAAGGATCGTGCAGCCACATCTCGATCCCTGAGTCAACAGATGGGGACGTTAACAAGACAACAACCATCTGTACGAACAGTTCGACGAAGTTTGCAGCAGCATGGGCTATCAGTTCGGAGACCATGGCTGCGGTTACCCTTGACGCTGAATTATAGACAGGAGCGCCTGCGATGGTGTACTCAACGACGATCCAGGGTGCACGAATGCCAAAACGTCATTTTTTAGAATGAATCCAAGTTCCGTTTACAGCATCATGATGGTCGCATTCGTGTTTGGTGACATCACAGTGAACGCACATTGGAGGCGTGTATTCGTCATCGCCATACTGGCGTATCACCCACCGTGATGGTATGGGGTGCCATTTGTCAAAGGTCTCGGTCACCTCTCGTTCGCATTGACGGCACTTTGAACAGTGGACGTTACATTTCAGATTTTTTACGATCCGTGGCTCTACCCTTCATTCGATCCCTGCGAAATCTTACATTCCAACAGGGTAATCCACGACGCCATGTTGCAGGTCCTGTACGGGCCGTTCTGGATACAGAAAATATTCGAGTGCTACCCTGACCAGCACATTCTCCAGATCCTTCATCAATTGAAAACATCTGGTCAGTGGTGACCGAGCAACTGGCTCGTCACAATATGCCAGTCACTACTCTTGATTGGTATCGTGTTGAAGCGGCATGGGCAGCTGTACCTGTACACGCCATCCAAGCTCTGTTTGAAAATGGTTCAAATGGCTCTGAGCACTATGGGACTCAACTGCTGTGGTCATTAGTCCCCTAGAACTTAGAACTACTTAAACCTAACTAACCTAAGGACACCACACACATCCATGCCTGAGGCAGGATTCGAACCTGCGACCGTAGCAGTCGTACGGTTCCGGACTGCGCGCCTAGAACCGCGAGACCACCGCGGCCGGCTGCTCTGTTTGACTCAATGCCCAGGCGTATCAAGGCCGTTATTATGGTAAGAGTTGGTTGTTCTGGGTACTGATTTCTCAGGATCACTGCACCCAAACTGCGTGAAAATGTAATCACCGGTCAGTTCTAGTAATATATATGACAAATGAATACCTATTTATCATCTGCACTTCTTGTTGGTGTAGCAATTTTAATGGCCAATAGTGTATCTGCTGTGGCAGTTTGCTGCGTGACTGCCTACGATGTTTATTGTGTCGCTGATAACGAAAAAACTACAACAATGAGTCTTTCTGCTTTAATTACACTACACCTGTGCGAATCAGGAAGCAAAGTGTTACTACCGAGCATTTGTCAGCAAGCTGTTTTCACTGTATCCTACATTATCTAGGAACATTATCCAACTTTCAAGGTACCCAGAAACTCAATCTCTCCAAAAAGGAACTGGAAATCAGACCTCACATCTCTGTGTCACAATTGTTTGCGGCTAAAAATGGTGGCGAAAAGGATGTATAATAATATAAGACTTGTCGCATCTTGAGAACCACACCACAAGACAGCAGTTGCTTCTTGCCTCTTGCGATAAGATAGAACCCCCAGTTGTACGTTGTCTTAAGACATTACCCTGTGAAACACTCCTTGCGCTGCAGTTGACTAAAGTGTACCCAAACATTTTGCGGGACATACCCATCAACCTCTGCAATGTTCTCATGTTGCTGTAGTTGTTGCGGTCTTCAGTCTAGGTCTGGTTTGATGCAGCTCTCCATGCTACTCTATCCTGTGCAAGCTTCTTCATCTCCAAGTAACTACTGCGCCCTGCATCCTTCTGAATCTGTTCAGTATATCGTGTCTTGGCCTTCCTCTACGTTTTTTACCTCTACGATTTACCCCCGATACTAAACTGGTGAACTCTAAATGCCTCAGAACGTGTTCTACCAACCGTTCCCTTCTCTACTCAAGCTGTGATACAAATTCCTCTTCTCCCCAATTCTATTCACTACCTCCTCATTAGTTACATGGTCACCCATCTGACCTTCAGCATTCCTATGTAGCACCATATTCCAAAACATCTATTCTCTTCTTTTCTAAATTATTTATTGTTCACGTTTCATTTACATACATGGGTACACTCCATAAAAATTCTTTGACAAAAGACTTCCTGATACTTAAATCTATACTCGATGTTACCAAATTTCTCTTCTTCAAAAACGCATTCCTTGCCATTGCCGGTCTACATTTTACATTCTCTCTACTTCAAGCATCATCAGTTATTTTGCTGCCCAAAAGCATAAATCATCAAAACTTTAAGTGTCTCATTTCCTAATCTGATCCCCTCAGCATCACCTAATTTAATTCAACTACATTCCATTTTCCTTGTTTTGCTTTTGTTGCTGTTCATCTTATATCCTCCTATCAAGACACTGTCCATTTCTTTCAACTGCTCCTTCAGGTCTTTTGCTGTCTCTGACAGAATTACGATGTCGTCGGCAAGCCTCAACATTTTTATTTCTTCTCCATGGATTTTAATTCCTAACCCAAATTTTTGTTTTGTTTCCGTTCCTGCTAACTCAGTATATAGATTGAACAACTTCGGCGACCGTCTGCAACCCTATCTCACTCTCTTCTCGACCACTGCTTCCCTTTCGTGCACCTCAACTCTTAATAAGTCGTAGGGTCAGTATTGCCTCACGTGTTTCGTCGTTTCTACGGAATCTCAACTGATCTTCCCCGAGATCGGCTTCTCCCACTTTTTCCATCCGTCTGTATGGAATTCGTGTTAGCATTTTCAGCCGTGATCCATTAAATTGATAGTTCGGTAATTTTGACGCCTGTTAACACCTGCTTTCTTTGGGGTTGGATTTATTATATTCTTCTTGAAGTTTGAGGGTATTTCTTCTGTCTTATACACCTTGTTCACCAGATGGTACAGTTTCGTCAGAGCTGGCTCTCCCGAGACTATCAGTAGTTGTAATGGAATGTTGTCTGCTCCCGGGCGTTATTTCGACTTATGTCTTTCAGTGCTCTGTCAATCTCTTCACGCAATATCATACCTCCCATTTCGACCTTATCTACGTCCTCCCATTTCCATAATATTGCCCTCAAGTTCATCGCCTTTGTATAAACACTCTGTATACTGCTTCCATCTTTCTGCTTTTCCTTCTTTGCTTAGAACAGGTTTTCCATCTGAGATCGTGATATTCATGCAGGTGTTTCTCTTTTCTCGAAAGGTCTCTTTGATTTTCCTGTAGGTAGAATCTATCTTATCCCTAGTGGTATATGCCTCTTCATCACTACACTGTTGTAATTCTCATAAACAACTGCAATTGAGACTTTCAGCATACATCGTAGACCCAAGTAAAAATCTACACTCCTGGAAATTGAAATAAGAACACCGTGAATTCATTGTCCCAGGAAGGGGAAACTTTATTGACACATTCCTGGGGTCAGATACATCACATGATCACACTGACAGAACCACAGGCACATAGACACAGGCAACAGAGCATGCACAATGTCGGCACTAGTACAGTGTATATCCACCTTTCGCAGCAATGCAGGCTGCTATTCTCCCATGGAGACGATCGTAGAGATGCTGGATGTAGTCCTGTGGAACGGCTTGCCATGCCATTTCCACCTGGCGCCTCAGTTGGACCAGCGTTCGTGCTGGACGTGCAGACCGCGTGAGACGACACTTCATCCAGTCCCAAACATGCTCATTGGGGGGGCAGATCCGGAGATCTTGCTGGCCAGGGTAGTTGACTTACACCTTCTAGAGCACGTTGGGTGGCACGGGATACATGCGGACGTGCATTGTCCTGTTGGAACAGCAAGTTCCCTTGCCGGTCTAGGAATGGTAGAACGATGGGTTCGATGACGGTTTGGATGTACCGTGCACTATTCAGTGTCCCCTCGACGATCACCAGAGGTGTACGGCCAGTGTAGAAGATCGCTCCCCACACCATGATGCCGGGTGTTGGCCCTGTGTGCCTCGGTCGTATGCAGTCCTGATTGTGGCGCTCACCTGCACGGCGCCAAACACGCATACGACCATCATTGGCACCAAGGCAGAAGCGACTCTCATCGCTGAAGACGACACGTCTCCATTCGTCCCTCCATTCACGCCTGTCGCGACACCACTGGAGGCGGGCTGCACGATGTTGGGGCGTGAGCGGAAGACGGCCTAACGGTGTGCGGAACCGTAGCCCAGCTTCATGGAGACGGTTGCGAATGGTCCTCGCCGATACCCCAGGAGCAACAGTGTCCCTAATTTGCTGGGAAGTGGCGGTGCGGTCCCCTACGGCACTGCGTAGGATCCTACGGTCTTGGCGTGCATCCGTGCGTCGCTGCGGTCCGGTCCCAGGTCGACGGGCACGTGCACCTTCCGCCGACCACTGGCAACAACATCGATGTACTGTGGAGACCTCACGCCCCACGTGTTGAGCAATTCGGCGGTACGTCCACCCGGCCTCCCGCATGCCCACTATAAGCCCTCGCTCAAAGTCCGTCAACTGCACATACGGTTCACGTCCACGCTGTCGCGGCATGCTACCAGTGTTAAAGACTGCGACGGAGCTCCGTATGCCACGGCAAACTGGCTGACACTGACGGCGGCAGTGCAAAAATGCTGCGCAGCTAGCGCCATTCGACGGCCAACACCGCGGTTCCTGGTGTGTCCGCTGTGCCGTGCGTGTGATCATTGCTTGTACAGCCCTCTCGCAGTGTCCGGAGCAAGTATGGTGAGTCTGACACACCGGTGTCAATGTGTTCTTTTTTCCATTTCCAGGAGTGTACGTTTAGTGAAGCAAATCCTCTATACGTTCAGTATGGTTCACAGCGGAACAAAAGAGAAAATAGTTCGCCACCGCCTGCCGGAGTGGCCGTGCGGTTCTGGGCGTTACAGTCTGGAACCGAGCGGCCGCTACGGTCGCAGGTTTGAATCCTGCCTCGGACAGGGATGTGTGTGTTGCCCTTAGGTTAGTTAAGTTTAATTAGTTCTAAGTTCTAGGCGACTGTTGACCTCAGAAGTTACGTCGCATAGTGCTCAGAGCCATTTGAACCATTTTTGAACCAGTTCACCATCATAAGCTTGTACAAGCGTTAACACGGGAGGGTACAGACAGAATTCGACCTTTCCATTGTGTTGCACTGCGTAGTGACTCACCACCGTCACTCTTCAGTTCACCCATCTCGTAGTTCATCTTTAAGGGTAAGACGTGGCATGTTTGTCTCATCCTGCAGTTAGCAGCTGGTTTCTACAGCAAGAGACGACGGAATTCCTTGTACGCCAGACGAAATATTTCGCACTGGGAAGTAAGCGGCCGGGCAGCGTTCGGACGCTTTCGCGAGCCGCTCGTAACGACCGCGCAACGGCGCCGTCAGCGCCGAGCGCCTGCCCTGGAGGCGAGGACACAAAACAGCGGCCCAGGGGTGGGGCGACCCGGCGGAAGGGGTGGCCGCCGCCGGCGAGAAAAGGCGGCGCTCCAGGTGGATGTCGTTAGGGAGGCTGGGCTGGGGTGGGGTGGCGCGCATGCAAAGCACGGCGCGGCGCGTGCGAGCGCCAGCAATCAGCGATTCCTGGGCGCCCTCCGGCCCTGCGCGCCGGCGTAAAATAATTGCTGGCGCCTGGCGGCCGCCGCAGAAGCTGGCGCCAGCGCGACGGGACGCGCGAGGCGCGGAAAGAGTCCTCCGCTGCCGGAAGGCGTGCGCCAGACTTAATGAGGGTTACGGCTTTGTGCGCGCCTGCCTACCTGTGGCGTCGCAGCGACACGCCGTCATAACCCGAGCGGCCGCCGGCAGCGGATTCTTGGCCAACCGCATCAGAAAGTCACCCGCCTAGCTGCGTTTCAGGAAAGTGCATCGCGATGTTTCATGCTTATTATATAATGCTAATGACGTTCGAGTTTCCATAGATAACGTTCGGATTCCGTAAGGCTTGCAGCACATTCAATTCTAGCCAGCACATGTTCCTTGTATCTGCAGTGGTATGGTGGGGGTAGTTGTCTTGCTTGTGCATGGCAGCTGTTGTGTTATTGTCTAGTTCTCGTATAAGCTGAGTGTAGTGGAAATACTTACTACTGCAAAGAGAACTTTTTTAGTGGAAGAGGATCTCCGTGCACGGGGAAATTTTACGGAGCATGTGAGGCGCCAAGTTAGACTGCGTTCTCCTGCTTCGATGTATCCGTATCATGACACTGTACGTGATTTGATTAGTAAATTCAAGACAGCAGGTTCAGTTCATGATGCACCACTAACTGAAAAACCCACAATTTTCGGACAGCACTTTCGGAGCCCAACAAAATCAGCAAGGAGATTATTGCAAGAGGCTAAAGTCTCTCTTACAGTGGAACATTAGGCAGTAACAAAGGGAACTGAGGGGGTATCTATATCAAAGTTCTGCTGTGAAACAGTCACATTCTAAGGACCATGCCAAATGAACAACGTACTGTAAATGGTTTCAGATACACTACTGGCTATTAAAATTGCTACACGAAGAAGAATTGCAGATGATAAACCGGTATTCAATGTGCAAATATATTACACAAGAACTGACATGTGATTAAATTATCACAAAAGTTGGGTGCATACATCCCGAGAAATCAGTACCCAGAACAACCACCTCTGGCCGTAATCCCCCCTGGGCATTGAGTCAAACAGAGCTTGGATGGCGTGTACAGGTACAGCTGCCCATGCAGCTTCAACACGATACCAATCAAGAGTAGTGACTGGCATATTGTGACGAGCCAGTTGCTCGGCCACCATTGACCAGACGTTTTCAATTGGTGAGACATCTGGAGAATGTGCTGGCCAGGGCAGCACTCGAACATTTTCTGATTCCAGTAAGGCCCGTACAGGACTTGCAACATGGCGTCGTGCATTATCCTGCTGAAATGTAGGGTTTCGCAGGGATCGAATGAAGGGTAGAGCCACGGGTCGTAACACATCTGAAATGTAACGTCCACTGTTCAAAGTGCCGTCAATGCGAACGAGAGGTGACCGAGACGTTTGACAAATGGCACCCCATACCATCACGCCGGGTGATACGCCAGTATGGCGATGACGAATACACGCTTCCAATGTGCGTTCACCGCGATGTCGCCAAACACGGATGTGACCATCATGATGCTGTGAACAGAACCTGGATTCACCCGAAAAAATGACGTTTCGCCACTCGTGCATCCAGGTTCGTCTTGCAGACTTCCCCATCTACTGACTCAGGGATCGAGACGTAGCTGCACGATTCGTTACACCCATGCGGATAAGATGCCTGTCATATCGACTGCTAGTGATACGAGGACGTTTGGATCCAGCACGGCGTTCAGTATTAGATCTTGACCAACGCGAGCAGGAATGTCATGATGCGATAAACCGCAATCGCGATAAGTTATAATCCGACCTTTATCAAAGGCGGAAACGTGATGGTACGCATATCTCCTCCTTACACGAAGCATCACAACAACGTTTCACCAGGCAACACCGGTCAACTGCTGTTTGTGTATGAGGAGTCGGTTGGAAATTGTCCTCATGTCAGCACGTTGTAGGTGTCGCCACCGGCGCCAACCTTGTGGTAATGCTCTGAAAAGCTAATCATTTGCATATCACAGCATCTTCTTCCTGTCGGTTAAATTTCCCGTCTGTAGCAAGTCACTTTCTTGGTGTGGCGATTTTAATGGCCAGTAGTGTAATTTCTTAACCGACGTGGAGCTGGTGTTTTAGATGGAGCCTTTTTCATAGACCAGGCTTGGTTTCACCTCTCTGGCTGTCTTAACTCCTAAAATTCGCTAATTTTCTTATCATAAAATCCACATACATGAAGAGAAACGCCATTGCGTGCAGTAGAAAATCGGAGTGTGGATTACCACAACGCCAGCGTCAATCGTATGGCCGATCTTTTTGAATACAACTATCACTTCCGATGTCTGTTGTTCTCAGGCAATTTATCATTTACATCCCGATGAATGAAAATGAAATCTACTGTTCGTTTTCCAACAAGAAAATGTTACCCCTCATGTGGCACACCTGTCCTTACAGGTTTTAGATGAAATCTTTGGAGACGCAGTAATTACGAAAAGTCTCTGGCCCCCACACTAACCAGATCTATCTCTGAATCGCCCGCCGGATTTCTACAGAACTTCTGATTTTCTCTGGATAGTTCTCACTGCCTGACGGTTCTTCCTATCGCTACTCACCCCAAAAACGCTTTTCCTTCCACATGTTAGCTTGTCACTCTTATCTTTGATTTATTTTCATACCTTACTCCTTTATTCCTCGCCTCTAAAAAGTGACAAGGCTAACTCATAAAAGCTTTGTTCCTATAATGGTTCCCACATCTGAGTGAGATCGTGTTCGTGATTGTACAATATTCACATTTGTGAGTGAGTGAGTATGTTTGTGTGTGTGCGTGTGTGTGTGTGTGTGTGTGTGTGTGTGTGTGTGTGTGCGTGCGTGTTGTGAGGTAATGGGAGAGTTGTGGCATCTGGAAATATTTTAAGTTCAGAGTTGACGGCCACCGCTCAAGTTGCTCGGCAAGCTGTGGTTCGTTAGCAACCGCATGATGCCACACAAAGGCCGGATGACGTGGTCCAGCTTACCGCATGGTTGGGAATTCCATGGTGATGCTGTGTCGATGAAGGAGAGTGCCGGGAGTGCCAAAGATGGCGGACTTTGTGAAACCTAAAAGGCAGACATTTCACAGTTATGTATAGAAATTAATTGTAGCCAGATGAATCATAATACCCCCAAAAGAAACATGTGCGTTACCACTATTTGCATGACAAATCTGATGGTGTAAGCAGATTTTCAATATGTTTATTAGTTTAAAGTTTAGTGTGTGACGATAAATTATACCAGTAACACCCAGCAACGAATTTCCAAAATCTAAACGGTGCATCCGATTTTGTCGATCGATGTGTCTTTAGAAACCTATTAGTGTAAACTTAAATTAGTATAAATTACAGGCATGTAACTAGAATATTACATGAGGTATTGGAGGTCAAAGGGGCCGATTACTACCGACTCCGTCAGGCCAAAAGTACTCCACTGTTACACAGTTATAAATATATTTATATATCTATGTGTTTGTTTAGATCCGATTATAGTAATCATGAAGAAACTGATCAAATATTTGCTGCATTTAGAAAGCACAGAGACATTAGGCTACAGGCCTACTTTGTTTCTTTTCCTTTGATATATGTTTGTTTAATTGACTTATGTATATAATAATGTGTGTCAGAGCGTGTTTATGGTCCAGCCGTAAGAATATTAATTTAATTTCAAGTTATTTAAATGTAAATTGAGTGTTTTGAATGTGTTTCATTATGTTTGTGAGTGTGCATTGGCTGGGAGACAGGGTGGGAGTGCTCTAACCAATCACAGCAATCGTTTCTAAAAAGGACATGGAGAGACGTATGGAGGTTGGGGAGGATCATTATTTCTAGAGAGGACACGAGGAGGTTCTGAACAGTGTGGTGCAAGGGACAGTCACAGGACACAGGGAGTTCTAGACAGTACGCCATGATGGAGGGATAGGTGCAGGAAAGACCTGGAGAGCGTGGAGCAGTTTGCGTGTAGTACCGGAAGATAGAAATACCTCAGAGTGCCGACGTGTGAACTTGTGTGATTTCCGTGGTTCCTACAGTGAAGACACACTATGCATTTGGAAGTGAATTATTCACGAGATATGTTGTCGTTCATAACTAATTATGTGAACTAGGAATCTATTGTTTCCCTGTTATTCAACTTATATTTGCTGGACCATCAACACCAATAAGTGTTTTACAGTAATAAAGGGCATTCTTAAAGGTACCTCTGTTATTGTACCCATCATTTAAAGTCGTTAAAATAGTACTTGTAGTTTTTATTTAATTCTTATCTTTCATTTGTAAATTGCTTTATAACGTTCAAACTTCGCAATTGCCGAGTGAGAGGAACCTTCGACCATTCTTTTCATGTGTATATTCATATCGTATACTGTAGAATGAGCAGTATTTAACTTGTAATGCGGCAGTTACTTATCCCAGCCCGTAGACAACGAAACCAGCGAAACTTTTAATATTTCAACCCTGAATCTGAGGGTACATAGTTGAGGGCCTTCACCACATGTTTATTTATGAAAGCCTGTAGTGTGCACGCGCATTCCTCGGACAGTTAAGTGAATTAAACTTTATACTCACTCCATGACGAACGTCGCTAATGAAGAGGAGAAGCAGGGAAGGGTCTCAATGATAGAGACACATGAATATGGGAAATGGGAATTCAGAGTTGGTCTTCAAAGTTGAGAAGTAAGAAAGAGAAAAAAATAGGATCAGAATGTTTCACCCAAAGAAGTATAGAAGATAGACCCCAAAGACAGAATCACTTCCCACCCTCAGGACACCATCCCAGCCTGGTTGCTCATCGGGATGCCAAAGGATGTAGAGTGGTCGACATGCTCTACAGATATTCGCCCGATCAGGCCCCGAAAGGTGAGAATAAATACACTGAAGAGCCAAAGAAACTGGTATAGGCATGCGTATTCAAATACAGAGATATGTAAAAAAGCAGAATTCGACGCTGCGGTATACAACGCCTATATAAAACAACAAGTGTCTGGTGCAGTCGTTAGATTGGTTACTGCTGCTACAATGTCAGGTTATGAAGATTTAAGCGAATTTGAACGTGATATTACAGTTAGCCCACAAGCGATGGGACACAGCATCTCCGAGGTAGCGATGAAGTGAGTTTTTTCCCAGACGAGCATTTCACGAGTGTACCGTGACTATCAGGAATCCGGTAAAACATCAAATTTTCGACATAACTGCGACCAGAAAAAGATACTACAAGAACAGGATCAGCTACGACTGAAGGTACTCGTTTAACGTGACAGAAGTGCAACCCTTCCCCAAACTGCTGCAGATTTCGATGCTTGGCCTTTAACAAGTATCAACGTGCGAACCATTCAACAAAACATCATCGATGTGGGCTTTCGGAACCGAAGTCACCACTCATGTACCCTTGACGTCTGCACGACACAAAGCTTTACACCTCACCTGGGCCCGTCATCGCTGACATTGTACTGTTGATGACTGGAAACAGGTTGTCTGCTCAGAAGAGTCTCGGTTCTAATTATATTGAGTGTACTGGTATGGAGCGTACTTCATTAGTCCAGGCAATCTGCACAACAACAGGGGACTATTAAAGCTGTTGGAGGCTCTGTAATGGTGTGGGGCGTGTGCAGTGGGAGTGATACTGGACCTCTGATACGTGTAGATACGACTCTGGCAGGTGGCACGTGCGTAAGCTTCCTTTCTGACCACCAGCATTTATTCATGTCCATTGTGCCTTCAGACGGAGTTGGCCCATTTTAGTAGGACAATGCGACTCCCCACAAATCCAGAATTTGCTACAGGGTCGCTCCAGGCCGCTCTTCTGAGTTTAAACATTTCCGCTGCCCTTTAAACTACCCAGACACGAACATTATTGAGCGTATCTGGGACGCCTTGCAACGTGCTGTTCATAAGAGATCTCCCTCCCTCGTACTCTTACGAATTTGTGGACAGTCTTGCAGGTTTCATGCTGTCAGTTCCCTCCAGCGCTACTTTAGACATTAGTCGAGTTCATGCTACGTCGGATTGTGGCACTTCTGCTTGCTCGCGGGGGCTCTATGCGATATTAGGCAGGTGTACCGGTTTCTCTAGCTCTTCAGTGTAGTAGCGCTGTGTTAATTATGTGTCACTTTTAATGTCTGCAAGTCCCATACCTTCATAATAAAACGAACACAAACCCATTCACAATACATAAAATTTCATCTATACTTGTTGGTCTATCGCTTTCAGTTTATACAAGTTTATTCAGAGTCTGTGCATACTAGACGTTCTCTCTCTGTGGTTTTTCGCACCAACATTAATGGATTGTTACATATACCCGAGGTATGATCTATTATTCCTTCAGCCATCGTCTTATCGATTTCTTCTTGTACTGCTTGATATACACTAAAGCGTACAGGCTACGTTTACAAAAGAAAGGAGTTTCACTTTTGATCATATATATATAGTACACCAGTCTTATCTGAAAATACTATAATTTACTTTACCAATATTTTGTACAAATCATTTTTTTTTTGTAAATCGTTCATTAATTCAGCTTCATAAACTTTAGCTTTAATTTGTTTTTGTAGTTCATCTTGTGCTTCAATTGTACTCTCTAAGTTTTGCAACAGTAATAGTTGCTATTAATCAGAAGTTATCTCCGTCTGTATTAGCACTCGAGTTCCCTTTAAATGGTTATAGTTATACTTTATCTCTACAATTACACGTTAAAAGCTGTGCGGATTACTCTATCTGTCATCAGCCAGTTCACCCTGAATAGCAGTTCAGATACACAGTAGGTCCTACATAAACGTAAAGTTATTCAGTGTTACTGGTAATCGTACTTTGAAAGTTAACCTGGCGTGGGACACCACAATGAAAGTGTGGGGACTATATAAAAAATTGATTGAGAACGTATGCAAAATCTAGTTTACTGTCAACCTTTATTTTCCTAAAAAAAAAAAAACACTGACTTCAGTTTTGCAAAACATGTTATGATAGAATATCATAAACAACTACAGGTGGTTTAAGACCACAATGGACAAGGATCTTGGATGGCAGAACTGAGTCAAGTACTCTGGCCCTATAAATGTGGATAACGCCATCTGAATCAAACTGGCGCTATGCAGACTTTGATCGATAATCTACAGAAGTTTATATTGGTGCAGCTGAGAGCAAGTGGCGATTGGGATTTGTATGCCCTGACAAGGTCCGAGCAGCAGTACATTACCCTGTTTGCATTGTGCAGCGATGTATCTTAAAGTTGGCGAGATGTGTGCGGCAGAGGCGAGATGTAAGGCGCCACTTGTGAATCGATCGTGGCCACGAATGAAATACAAAATCTCACGATCTAGCGATCAGCCAGATAGATCGCAATTTACTCTGTACCAGAGCCCTGAAATCGAAATAGATTTCAGTGTGTGATACACCTGTTCGCTGGTCATACCAAGGACCAATTTGGATCACTTATGCGACAGATCACACAAGGATTCCAAACGTCAAGGCTGGTAAACTAAAACGAGTAAGTGTGCCCTCAGCAAACGAGTAGTCTGAAACAGGTGAAGTCACACTTTCGGCGCAGTAAGGTGGTTCAAATGGCTCTGAGCACTATGCGACTTAACTTCTGAGGTCGTCAGTCGCCTAGAACGTAGAACTACTTAAACCTAACTAAACTAAGGACATCACACACATCCATGCCCGAGGCAGGATTCGAACCTGCGGTCGTAGCGTTCGCTCGGCTCCAGACTGTAGCGCCACTCCGGCCGGTGCACAGTAAGAACTTCACCATAGGGTCCCCATCCTGACTACATGCAAGTGATGTCAGCTTTAGGACAATTCCCAAGTACCAACCACACGTCCCAGAGCTTTGACCAGACCAAAGTCCAGAACCCGAGTGCCTGCCATCTCTCTAGATAAAAAATTCCGTTTTTCCGCAAAGTGCACAAATGACACGATCTTCGCCCAATATTGAGCCAATCACAGGGCTTTATAGGCGCTAAATCTCCCCTCCTACATGACAGCACAAACTCATGTCGAACCAGCACAAGAGTTTGAAACGTCCCCTTAGAAAAATTATACACGACTGTGCTTAAACTGACACACAATATTTTTAGCGCAACGCAATCTGACTTTCAATAATCCCTACAAAAGAATGGCCCTGACTAACATTAACCTATACCTTTCACAAATCACTTACCTCACAAAAAATCTTCGTTACTCGAACTACTGCAATACAGCGAGCACCACTACTGCCAGCTAAATAAAAGATTCAAACTACGGAAGGCACTAACTACTGATAGGTATAGTTAGCAAATGAAAGATTTTAATAGAGAACAAACAGTGTATTTACCTTAATAGTCAAAATCTATATGATAGTTCATGACATCCAGTCTTACAAATTACAAAACTCCGCCATCTCTCTCCCCACGTCCATCACTGCTGGCGGCTCACCTCCAACTGCGCAACGCTACGCGCTGTTAGCATCCAGCTGCCGCTGCTCAACACTACAATGGCAGACAACAATGCAAACTAAACACAGACTGCGCACGGCACAGCCAGTGATTTTTATACAGAGCGCTACGTGGCGGCGGCGTTACCAATAAAAAAACCTAAACAGCTTACTTACAAGTTAAGAAACCTGTGACTCTGAAGAAAGAGAAACCGCCAATTACTGGCTTTTTAAGTTTTCCTGGAGGGAGAAGATGTAGGTATATTGGCATTGTCCTGCTGGAGACCTGTTTTGTCTAGCCCTGTGCAGCTGTGGGTCTGTCCGGAAAGATTTACTGAGGGATGGGCTCGCTGCCACAGGCTTTCAACTTCCAACATGCCGTTTCTATTAACTAAGAACCATAAAAATCCCTCATGGTCTTATGGCTCTACCTGGTCCATCAATGCCTGCTCAGATCGTTAACTTTCTAGAGTATTACTCAAGTAGCGTAATGTTGTGACAAAATCTTTATGAAAAATAGGTGAGAGAGTATTTTGTCCTCTCTCAACTTCTTGTTTAATCTGTCCTCCTTTAACTCTGCAGTGCCTAGTACATATACACCAGTTACGGTAAGTATCACACAAACTTTTTTGTGTCTTAAAACATCAAACAATGATTCTGATATAAGAACTTTCAGCATTGCAGCGCGTCAACAATAGTAAGTATCGAAATAATTATGAAAAATCTGCCTCGATTGCACAAACTACCTGATGTTTACCTAGGTTTCAGCGTGGGTAACCACACCATCTTAAAAACAAATATAAAACAGCTTGCCTAAATAGGCATAGTCAAAGTCTAAAATCAACATCAATAGCCGTGTAGGCGTTGATTTTAGCCTTTGACTATGCCTGTTTGTGGTCATGTCGCGAGATGTATCTGGAAGGATGTTTTCCTGCTCTTCCTGGGAAGTACTTTCCTGAAATTTAAACTGCAAACCTCTCTTCGATGCTCAACGCCGGCCTTGTAGTGTCTGCCACCGAAGTTTTTCTATGTAATGCTCTCGCGTGATTAAAAGCTCCCGTGACGAAATAAG
Source organism: Schistocerca gregaria (assembly GCF_023897955.1). Taxonomy (NCBI): domain Eukaryota; kingdom Metazoa; phylum Arthropoda; class Insecta; order Orthoptera; family Acrididae; genus Schistocerca; species Schistocerca gregaria. Next base: position 686,128,948 of record NC_064923.1, read on the forward strand.
CAGCTCTACGTTCAATTTTCTCTACAATTTTTATCATTTTTATGTCTAATTACACTGGAAACCGTGTGCACCACTGCCGTATTATTGTCAAGATATTTTGGATACATGGCAGCATTGGTCGTAAATTTGAAATCCTTTACTTACAGGTTGATTTCGGTCACTGTGTGACCATCTTCAGTGCAAATTATTAGGCCCATAATAGCACATGTATTCTGATGATTACTTCCAACAGATATCGTCACTTTTATGCATGCAACCATTTTTAAATTTACAGAAGAGCCTATCTAGTAACTTTAACAGTTAACCTTAGCAGTTACCGATCCGGCGTAGAGTACAGTGCAGTATTGTACGTTGGATCGGCAACCGTTAAGATTTGGGCAAGTGTCACTTTCAGCAGATGAGAGTATTAACCAAAGCCCCATGCTGCATTTATTCACATATGAAATTAGTTATCAAGAGTCCATCTGAGTCGGAGAGCAACTAAGATATTTAAAAATACAAGAATAGAATGAAAATTGATCTGCATTATCTTCTAATGAATCGATCTTTGGTACGGAAAGAAGTGTAATATGCAGCTATAGAATCCTTTGACAATCTACCATGGGAAATAAAATGTCTGAAAGATTCTACATGTGTTGATTAAACATATTTCTGCTTGACAATTGCTGTTGTGGCATGGATGGAAGTCATATTAATGAAATGAATAGGTCGTACACAAAAGCTAAAGCGAAATAGCTGCAAAAGGAGAACTGAAATTTCAACTGCCTTCAGGACAGCTCCAGAATACAGAGAAGTCAAATAACTTTTGACGATATTAAAAGCAAACGGATTAAGAGTGCAGGAAAAAGTCTACTTTTAAAGCTGGATGAGAGCCGATACGCAAAAAGGACAAGCAAGAGTGTTGTACCTACAGGACACTGTACCTAGGAACACATCGTTTTTCCACGGCGGTATTTCCGCTTAGTGACTGATTTTATAATCACTTCAAGGAATGCACACTAGAGATCGCTGTAAGTAGTCTCCACCATTTTCTATAGCTTTCTCTCTCTCTCTCTCTGTCTCTCTCTCTCTCTCTCTCTCTCTCTCTCTCTCTCTTTCCCTCCCCTTTTCTCTGTCTCTCTCTTGGACATGAGGCTGGATTTTGTATATGATCTGTAAATATTTCGTGTTATACGTACTTATACAGGGTGTTACAAAAAGGTACGGCCAAACTTTCAGGAAACATTCCTCACACACAAGTAGAGAAAAGATGTTATGTGGACATGTGTCCGGAAACGCTTAATTTCCATGTTAGAGCTCATTTTAGTTTCGTCAGTATGTACTGTACTTCCGCGATTCACCACAAGTTGGCTCAATTGAAGGAAGGTAATGTTGGCTTCGGTGCTTGTGTTGACATGTGACTCATTGCTCTACAGTACTAGCATCAAGCACATCAGTACGTAGCATCAACAGGTTAGTGTTCATCACGAACGTGTTTTTGAAGTCAGTGCAATGTTTACAACTGCGGAGTTGGCAGATGCCCATTTGATGTATGGATTAGCACGGGGCAATAGCCGTGGCGCGGTACGTTTGTATCGAGACAGATTTCCAGAACGAAGGTGTCCCGACAGGAAGACGTTCGAAGCGATTGATCGGCGTCTTAGGGAGCACGGAACATTCCAGCCTATGACTCGCGACTGGGGAAGACCTAGAACGACGAGGACATCTGCAATGGACGAGGCAATTCTCCTTGCAGTTCACTATAACCCTTATGTCAGCGTCAGAGAAGTTGCTGCTGTACAAGGTAACGTTGACCACGTCACTGTATGGAGAGTGCTACGGGAGAACCAGTTGTTTCCGTACCATGTACAGCGTGTGCAGGCACTATCAGCAGCTGATTGGCCTCCACGGGTACGCTTCTGCGAGTGGTTCATCCAACAATGTGTCAATCCTCATTTCAGTGCAAATGTTCTCTTTACGGATGAGGTTTCATTGCAACGTGATAAAACTGTAAATTTTCACAATCAACATGTGTGGGCTGACGAGAATCCGCACGCAATTGTGCAATCGCGTCATCAACACAGATTTTCTGTGAACGTTTGGGCAGGCATTGTTGGTGATGTCTTGATTGGGCCCCATGTTCTTCCACCTACGTTCAATGGAGCACGTTATCAAGATTTCATACGGGATACTCTACCTGTGCTGCTAGAACATTTGTCTTTACAAGTACGACGCAACATGTGGTTCATGCACGATGGAGCTCCTGCACATTTCAGTCGAAGTGTTCGTACGCCTCTCAACAACAGATTCGGTGACCGATGGATTGGTAGAGGCGGACCAATTCCATGGCCTCCACCCTCTCCTGAGCTGAACCCTCTTGACTTTCATTTATGGGGGCATTTGAAAGCTCTTGTCTACGCAACCCCGGTACCAAATGTAGAGACTCTTCGCTCTCGTATTTTGGACGGCTGTGATACAATACGCCATTCTCCAGGGCTGCATCAGCGCATCAGGGGATCAGGGGATTCCATGAGCGGAGGGTGGATGCATGTATCCTCGCTAACGGAGGACATTTTGAACATTTCCTGTAACAAAGTGAAGTCACGCTGGTACGTTCTGTTGCAGTGTGTTTCCATTCCATGATTAATGTGATTTGAAGAGAAGTAATAAAATGAGTTCTAACACGGAAAGTAAGCGTTTCCGGACACATGTCCACATAACATATTTTCTTTCTTTGTGTGTGAGGAATGTTTCCTGAAAGTTTGGCCGTACCTTTTTGTAACGCCCTGTATACTGTATAATACATGTAACAATTTGAAAAATATTATTACTTCTTCAGTTGCAGGATTTTATTACAATTGAAATACAACATATTTTTAAAACTAGTTTAATAACGTTAGGACGTTAAAGTCGGACTTTGTCGGTCGTGTACTATCTCTTACCTTGAAGCAGAAGGTGTTTCATCATGTAACACGATATTCACAAATTAACTGAATTTCATTAATGTCTTAACAATTACACCTGACTTGACCATGGAAATTTTGATTTAAAATAGCTTCTGTTACAAAATGTTTCTAAAATGTATCTGGTTTTCGCTAATGCTTTCTGATTATTGGTTGGTTCTAGAGTAATAATGTAACAGATAGACGAATAAATACAGTACGTACAAGATTTCATCGACTGAACGTTTTTAAATTTCAGCAGAATGTTTGTTACTAGGTACATGACCATGTTGAACCTCGTAACATTTGGACAAACCTTAATATTCTGGGCTCTTCTTGTAATTTCAGGAAAAGACTGGAACACACAAAAAATAAATACCATCATTTAAAAACAGAATAAGAAAATGTTAATCGTCTGTTACGGAGTTGATTAAATGCGAAAGTCTGAAGAGTGTCCAGATGTACAACACCCTCTCCTGCCTCTGCGAGAGGGGAACACTAAGAAAAAATGGATATCGATTTTTGATGGGGGAGGCGATATAGGGGACCCAATACTACCGTTTCACAGGACCTTTCGAAAACTATGCATACCACCCAGCTTTCGGCAAAATCTATCCCCACAATCCCGAAGAAAACAATGATAGTTAAAAGGGCACTCGCCACACAGTCAGCTTATAACAGCATACGTCCAAGTTTTAACGAGAATAATGTAAAAGATAATGTAAAAAAAAAAAACCAATGATATATGAGGTGATAGTTTATCAAAGGTAAGGGTACAAGCGAGGCAGTTCTGACGTTTCGATTGATACTGAAGGTAAGGAAAGTAAAGCTGCGCAATCTGGATCGAGGGAGGTCAGTCCTGACCGACAGACCTATGTGTTATTCTCTGCCAAAGTCATCGTATGGAATGCCATGTGCTCAACAAGCAGCATACTTTCTCAGCTTTCTTGATCTTGGAACCAACTGCTGTACTGTAATCCAATGTTGTTTATTCAAAACATAGTACCGGTTTCGACGTGAAAAATCATCATGTTCATGCCCCAAGAAGATGACGGTTTTTGGCGTAGAAAGTGGTGGAATAAACGACGTTGGATTACGAGGGCCGTTTTTTTTGTTTTTTTTTTTTTCAACCTCCGATCGCTTAGTATTGAAGCTACACGAGCGGCAGAAAGTGGACATGCGATGTAGGCTACTGTGCAACTCTCGCATTATACACTCCGCCACAGCCGACCTCAAGGCATCAGTCTGCGTTGCACTACAGTCATGTAAAAATGACTGCCGTCATTGTTGCTCCCACCAAGTGTGAATTACGAAGCTTAATTCAGTTTCTGCAAGCATCAGGGAATAGTGCAGCAGAAATTGATCGGAGAATGAGCCGAGTGTATGGTGATGAAAGTAACTTCAGAACTGATGGTGTTGTGTGTAAATGGCGCCAAAAATTTAAAGATGGGCGAAATGACGTGCGTGATGAAGAGGATCAAGGACTCAAATCTGTCGTTACAGCCGACCTTGTTGAACGAGTTGACAGAATGGTTAGAGCAAATCGTTGGTTCACAATAACTGCTTTGTCTATGGAAATTCCAAAAGTTTCAAGATTGTCGTACACTCTATTGCTACTGAACATTTAGGCTACAAAAAACTTTGTGCTTGTTGGATTCCAAAAATGCTGACGGACACCCACAAAAGTCACCGAATGGCGTCAACTTTGAATTTCCTCGACCGTTATCATGATGAAGGAGAGAACTTTTTCAAATCAACTGTTACTGGAGATGAAACTTGGATCCAATACGACACACCAGAAACAAAACGACAATCACAACAATGGATCCATCCAAATTTACCAAACAAACCAAACAAATTCAAACATACATTCAGCAACAGAAAGGTTATGGCTACCGTGTTTTGGGGCTAAATAGGTGTGTTATTTGTAGAGTTTATGCAGCTCAAAACCACTATCAGTGCAGGTGCATATTGTGAAACTGTACGACGTTTGCAGAGAGCCATTCAAAACAAACGAAGAGGGATGTTGACTTCAGGAATTGTGTTGGTCCATGACTACGCTCGTTCACATACTGCTGGCGCAACCCAACGGCTCCTTGAACGATTTCAGTGGGGCCTTTTCGATCATCTGCCGTACAGTCCTCACCTGGCACCCAGCGACCTTCACCTTTCTCCTGAACTGAAGACATGGCTTGGAGGCGGCCAGAGTGGCCGTGCGGTTCTAGGCACTACAGTCTGGAGCCGAGCGACCGCTACGGTCGCAGGTTCGAATCCTGCCTCCGGAATGTTTGTGTGTGATGTCCTTAGCTTAGTTAGGTTTAATTAGTTCTGTCCTAGGCGACTGATGACCTCAGAAGTTAATTCGCATAGTGCTCAGAGCCATTTGAACCATTTGACCTTGGAGGGGAGCACTTTCAAACCATTGAAGATCTTCAAAACAAGTTCATTTTTCATTTGAGATGATTGGCGGCAACATTATTTGAAGAGGGTGTTGCAAAGCTTGTCCGCAGGTATGATAAATGTCTCAATCTTTTCAGTGATTATGTTCAAAAGTAAGCATAAGTGTACAAAACTCTTGGTAATAAAATAATTGTTTTCTAGGAACTTGTCTTTCATTTATAGCCTATCGGAGGTAGAAAAAGAAAAAAAATAACGGACCTTGTACAAAACAGCTGTTGGTTTCAGTTGTCATCGCTCAGATACTTCATGTCCAGCTGCTGTGCCATTGTCCTTGAAGGATTAAAGAGACTGCTACTATTCGGACGAGCAGTTCCTCAGTTGGCCTAAAGAGGCTGAGGGAAACCCGTGAGAGTCCTCCCACCAGGAAAAAGTCCTTGGGAGTACCAGGAATCGAACGTGGGTCCTGTGCATTGCAGTTTGCGGCGCTGACCACCCAGCTAGGGGAGCGGTTATTGAAGACTGATGGATAACCAGAGCACTTCCATACGATTTTTCATGTACAGGGAGACGCAGGCGAATGGGGGATTCTGAAGTGGTTATTTGCACGAATAAAAAACGAAAAAAGTATTTTTATTGATGAGTTTGTATTCGTACATAATGCAGTTTGTTTTCTTTACAAAATGTCAAAACTGAATCAGGCAAAAACAGCAGTCTTGGTTACAGAATTGATTATATTGAATTGTTTATCCATGACGTGCATTCCGTCTAACACAGAGCATCTTCAGATTGGCCAGTGTAGTGTTGGTAAGTAATTTTGGGGGAGGGGGCACTATTAGAGCGAAACACGTGTGATGAATATATAAAGCAATAAAATCAGTTCTGCTACCAAGTCTCTTGTTTTCACTACATTCTGCATACTCGTTGCTGTACCAACACGCCAAGTAGAGGAAATCCATTTAGAAACTGAATCTTTACTTCTTAAAGAATTACATCTTAATAGTCTGTTATAGGAAATTCTGAATTCTCTGTGTGGTATGTCTTGGGGAATAGCGCTGATTTCGTCTTCAGTCTTCCGTTTCAGTACATGGAGAGTTGCTAGACGTGTGAGTCACATATTCCTCAACCTTACACCATGATCGGGGTATCTCTCATACCATGGGATGTCACCGTTACCTGAAATGATGCACCTTACAAGCAACTGACTAGAGTCGTGCATTTCCATCGATTGTCGAACAGTATGAAACGCCACTCCGTGTTGTTGAAACCACAAGTTTTCGATACTAAGATCGTGGAGTTACGGTGAGAAGAACGGATCAAACGTTATCAACGTGTGGAGCGGACGTCACTGTTGTTGATATGACGTCTTTTCGCTCGAAAAAGTAAAGGCCATTGACACCAGGACACGATACGCCACAGCATACTGTAACTTTGGCGCTGTGTAGTGGATGATCGCGAAGCACAAGAGGATTTTCCTGCGCCTAGCAAAGGAAATTCCTTTTTTAATCTGTCCCGTACAATGGAAGTGGGTTTCCTGCAACATCCACACGTTCTTAAGGAAATTGTGTCCTCGGCGATTTTTAGGCAACACTCGTCCGATGAACTCTCTATACGACACAAGTACCGTGGACTGTATTGTGCACAATCTCTAACAATAAAGGTGGAACTTTAATTCGTACAGCATTCTTTGTACTCTTCGTAGACCAATCTGTAGCAATGAATGTTGGTGAAAGTAGCTGCGAGGGCCGCTCTCGGCGGAAAGTATAACGTTGTCAAGTTCTCTGTCGGACGTACTGTTCGAATACTACGCAGGAGCCTCAACAGTTTCTTCAAAATTACGCACCTACTTTGTAATCGCATGAACAGTTTGAGACACGTCCTTCATGTCCTAGTTAGTAACGCTGTCGCAGGCGTACTATCATCCTGCTTGTGAAACGTTTTAATGGCGATAGGACGCTCCCCATGAGTACAGTGCTGCGTGGTAATTACACAAATGGAAATGCGTTCACAACAACTGCTTATCGGTTCCAAACAACTGCCAGCACTACGGTTTTGACAATACCACCGTTTAAATTTCGAGGTTCCCTACTCCATTCTGTAGGAAAAACGTTAGACAACGTAAATTGGACAACGTGCTGGAAACTCTCAGAGAAATAGGAATAAGCTGTAGGAAAAAGATAGGTAACACACAGCCAGCGGAAAAGTGCTCCTGTCAGAACACAAAAAGTCGAACGTATTCATCGTTAAAATACTCTGACAGAAAAGGGGGGGAGAAGCTGCTTTATGGTTATCACATTGGACTCGCATTCGGGAGGACGAAGTTTCAAACCCGCCTCCACCCATCCTGATTTAGGTTTTCCGTGATTACAGTGAATCGCCTCAGGGAAATACCGGGATGCTTCCTTTGAATGTCACGGCCGACTTCCTTTTACATCCTTCCCTACTCCGATGGGAGCGATGACTTTGCTGTTTGGTCCGCTAGCCCAAATCATCCAACCAAGAAGCTGCTTCAGTCCTATTCCGCCTTCCTCATCAAAAGCATTTGCATATGACCATATTTACTACTTTTTGTGCTGAAAGAGAGTAACAAAGACATAGTAACGCTGGAAGATACAGTGTCAGTGGTAGAGAACGAGAGGACAATATAAGTGGGAGTGAAAGAGAGAAATATTAATGGTTATTAGGAGACAGTGATATTAAAAGAGAAAGAGAGAGACGTGGAGACGCAATCAGTGGGAGAAAAGAGAGGTGACAGTGTAAATGAAAAATGAAAATGAGGAGTATGTTTACATAGGCTAGGAGTGTCTAGACCTTTAACACATACGTATACGGAAGAGTGCATTTTGGACCACGGCATACAAACAGCCAAAACGATTTTTGGGGTTTCCTGCCAAATATGGTAAATTTGAACCGCTGGACCTACGTAATGACTAGCAATACTGGCCAAAGTTTCCCGAGAATACCATCTTCAGAACATATGGTAAAAGTGTAGACTTTCTGCCATTAATACAAATGTAAGTAGGCTGTTTAGGTTTTCTTATTGGTAACGCCACATAGCGCTCTGTATGAAAAATGACTGGCTGTGCTGTGCGCAGTCTGTGGCTAGTTTGCATTGTTGTCTGCCATTGTAGTGTTGGGCAGCGGCAGCTAGATGTTAACAGCGCGTAGCGTTGCGCAGTTGGAGGTGAGCCGCCAGCAGTGGTGGACGTGGGGAGAGAGATGGCGGAGTTTTGAAATTTGTAAGAATTGGTGTCATGAACTGCTATATATATTATGACTAGTGAGGTAAATACATTGTTTGTTCTCTATTAAAATCTTTCTTTTGCTAACTATGCTTATCAGTAGTTAGTGCCTTCCGTAGTTTGAATCTTTTATTTAGCTGGCAGTAGTGGCGCTCGCTGTATTGCAGTAGCTTGAGTAACGAAGATTTTTGTGAGGTAAGTGATTTGTGAAACGTATAGGTTAATGTTAGTCAGGGCCATTCTCTTGTAGGGATTTTTGGAAGTCAGACTGCGTTGCGCTAAAAATATTGTGTGTCAGTTTAAGCACAGTTTTGTATAATTGTTCTAAGGGGACGTTTCATATGTCGACCCTTAGCCAAGGATACCTCAATGGAATCTTCTGATTTTTTCCTTGTAGTTTGTGTAATCAGTGTAGCTTTTGTTTATTGCTAGCGCGTAATCATAGAGAGAATTTCCTTTGCAGTTTCAGTCTTTCATTGTTGTACAATACAACAGTTGTGGCATGCATGTAGGGTTGCACCAAGTATTTCGCAGCTGCGCTTGCAATTAACTAGATATTATTTTCAGTGATATGTTAATGTGTTCTCTTATTTTTGTTCTTCAAATTGTGTTTTTCTGTGTTGTCGTATGAAAAATTTTGACAATAATGGCGTGTGAAAAACGTAACACTAGGCTCCAAAGTAAACTGAGAAATGACAGTGAAGACGAAAGCAGTGTGTTAACGTCACCATGTAATGAATTCACTAATGTTCAAAGTAGTAATTTGGTAATAGCGCATAGGGAAATGGAGCGAGTTGCAAATAATGGTGTAGGCAGTGAAACAATTAGTGAACAGGGAAGCATTATCGATCGATCGGTCGGCAACAGCTCGCCTCAGGATTCCGAAATGACAGGACACAATCTTGCAAATACTGTAGATTCAGATTTTGGGTCCACACCGTTTTCTCAAATAAATCAAGACACATTTTCTGCTTTTCAAAATGCGAATATCGCCGGTTCAAATGCACTGCCGAAAAGCACTGAGGAACATGTTTCAGACACCAGTGCACTGTTATTACAGTTAATGCAACAAATGGGACAAAGGCTACAAAAGTTAGACACAACGCTTGAACAAAATCAGAAACAAATGGGACAAAATCTTCAAAAGTTAGACACAATGGAACAAAATCAGAGACAAACACAACAAAAGCTTCAAAAGTTAGACACCACACTTGAACAAATACGTGAAGATTTAACTACTGAATGACATAAAATCGAATCGAAATGTCAAAAAGTCTGTAATGACGTAAAAACACAAATTTGTGAGCATTTCCAACTTATTTTTTCGCGGCATGAAAATGCATTACAGAATCACGAAGCAGCCATAAAAGAACTGCAAACTATTGTTCATGAAAATCATGAGACCTTGCAAGCTAAAATTGACTCAGTTGCATCTACCGATTCGGTTATGCAACTTGCAAAAACTCAAGAAAACTTAAAGGACACAGTAGATACTCTGAAAATTGGTTCAGAAAGACACATGGAGGACATTAGTTCATTATCAGAGAAAGTAGTTGAACTTTCGGATCAGTTAAATAATTTATCTACGAAGGTAGATGATAATCTGAATGACACAAAACCGGTAGTCTTTAATGACACAGAAGAGTTCGAAGAAATTAGGAAATTCAAACAAAATCAGAATCAAATTAATACGCAACACCAAAGAGATATCCAGGAAGTACAAGATCAGTTGACACAGGTAATACAAGAATTACGTATTTCAGAGGACACTCGCACTCCAATACGGGAAGAGGGACATAAAAATACGGAACTGCCACAAAATAACAACACAGGGCACTTTGGAGATTATGAAAGAAATTGGCAAAGTACACCGAATTTTGAGATGGAACCGCCGACACGACGTAACAATGACCGATATGCTACCCGCCGACACGATGATTTTGACTATAAGCTGTTCATTACTGCACGTAAATTCAAAACATTTAAGAATTCTGGCAACGACATTCATCCACAAGCGTGGCTCCATCAATTCTCTCATTGTTTTCCTCCCAACTGGTCATTAGAACACAGATTAGAATTTATGTGTGGCTACTTAGAGAATGAACCAGCTGTAAGAATGCGATCGGTCATTCACGATTGCCACAGTGAAGGAGAATTTTACCATGCCTTCCTCTCAGCATATTGGTCCCAAGCCACACAAGACCGAGTAAAACATAGCATCATAATGATGAAACATTTCGAACACTCTGAATTTTCCAGTCTTGTCAAATATTTTGAAGACATGTTACATAAGAATCAGTATCTTTCAAACCCATACAGCCCCTCAGAACTCATCCGCATTTGCTTAGTCAAATTACCTGAACATTTACGACAGATTATTTTAGCAGGACGATGCAAAGACGACATTGAAGCTTTTCAGGGTCTGTTACAAGAACTGGAAATTGACACTGACAATCGCGGAACGCGAAAACAGGAACACAACAATTACAGGTCACACCTGTCACAATTCCGCGATGACAGAAATAATACACGACAAGGCTATTCGTACAACGTAAATCGTGACCAAAACGGACACCACCCGTATGACAACCGTTGGCAGAGTAGTAATTATTACAGGGAAAGATCACCTCTCCGCGGTAATGACTATCACAGAGACTATCAGAGAAACAGACAATATGGAAACCAAAATAATTATTATCAAGGGAGACGGAATAACTTAAGACGCAACGGTCCAGCGCGCAGTTACGATTCAGGGAGAAATTCTCCACCACGTGACCGACAAGAAAGAAACTATGGAATCTACCGACATGACGACAGACGATATGATCATAACGACAGACGTGAATTGCAGCAGAACTGGCGGGATTCAAACAGAGCAGGGCCCTCTCGACAAGGTGAATTTGTAGAAGTTAGGTCTCCTAATCCCATTAACGACTCGCGCCAACAAAGACACAATAGGCAATGACTCATACCGCTGGCAGCCACAAAACGTACGCATGAAACTGACGACGCAGCTGCCGTAGCTAGTAATTACGTAAAAATGGAAGACATTAGGGATATCTTACTCCACGAACAGGACGTAAAACATAACAACATTGCATATCCTGTGATTCACATTACAGTAAATGACGTAAAATTTACGGCAGTACTTGACTCAGGCAGTCCCATTTCAGTAATTAGTGAAACAGCTTTTAGTAAATGCAGCAAATCGAAAGATTGCCCCACACTTCCGTTACGCAAGATTAAATTACAAGGTGCAGTCATTGGAAAAAGTGTAGATGTACGCCAACAAACCAACTTAGAATTCTTTTGTCAAAGCCACAGCTACTCTGTGAATTTTCTTATTGTTCCATTATTGTCGACGGAAATTATACTGGGAGTAGACATTTTGAATGAAAACAAAGCAATCTTAAACTTTCACGATGCTGAAATAAGTTTAGAGAAAGAAGGTAAGTCAATAGCTTTGAAATTTGAAGATTGGCTCTCAAACCATGACGAGGAAATTAATCGGCTTTACCTTCTGTTAGACAACAGTTCGGAATTTTCTACGGAACTAGACACTAACAGTCGCTCTACAAGTACTGACAGGGATGATATCGACGGCACAATTGAAACTAATGAGTTAATTCAGAATAAAATTCAAACAATTGAGAATTGTAATGACACTAATAGGCAGGACCTTTTTGAGATTTTACAAGCACATTCCACAGTTTTTACTCACAAAACAGGAACAATCAAGGGATTTCAGTACCAATTTCTTGTTCGTGAGCATACTAAATTTTGTGTTACACCATACGTAATTCCAGCACATTATAGGGACCGTGTTAGAACAGAAATACAATCCATGCTTGACGACGGCATTATTGAGCCTGCAGTAAGCTCATACAACAATCCATTACATGTTGTTGAGAAGAAAAATGGATCGATCAGGCTTGTCTTAGATTCGAGACAAATCAATACTATCATTATTCCTGAAACAGACAGGCCGCAAACGTTGGAAGAACTTCTTCAAAATTTTAATGGTATAAAAGTGTTGTCTTCCATTGATCTCAGATCCAGCTTTTATCAGATCGAACTTCATCCAGAATGTAGAAAATACACAGCTTTCCTTTGTTTCGGCGTTTGTTATCAGTTTCGGAAACTTCCTTTTGGTTTGAACATTTCCTCGGCAGCATTCATTCGCGGGCTAAATTCCATATTACCTGAGCTCTTAAAACGTCACATCACCTTATATGTGGACGATATTCTGATAGTAGAAGCCTCATGGGAACAACATAATCGCATCCTCAACAGCGTGTTACATATTTTTGCAGAATGTGGAATTACAGTTAACTTGGAAAAGTCTGAATTCGGTAGGACAAAAGTGAAGTTTTTGGGACATATTATTTCTTCTGAAGGCATCCAGCCGGATCCTGAAAAGTTAGAAGCAATCAGAGCCATTCCAATTCCATCCACAAAAAAACAAGTCCGCTGTTTTCTAGGTCTCGTAAATTTTTACCGTCGTTTTCTGAATATGCAAATTCTAGTTACACCAAAACTTTGTTCTCTCACTGGAAAAAATACTATTTGGAACTGGGACGAACAAGCACAGTTGGAATTCAATTCTTTGAAAGAATCGTTACTTAACGCGCCAATACTAGCTCATCCAGATCTGTCACAAGATTTCTGCCTTAGCACGGATTCTTCTAAAGTCGGTCTTGGTGCCCATTTATTTCAAGAAGCCACAGAAAATGACATTACTGTTCAGAAAACCATTGCTTTTGCTAGCCGAGTGCTAACAAAATCTGAAAAAAAATATTCCGTTACTGAATTAGAAGCTTTAGCTATCGTTTGGGCATTTAACAAATTCCGTTTCTTTCTTTATGGTAAGCACGTAAAAGTATACAGTGATCATCGTGCATTACAATTTCTTATGTCTTCAAAATTAAATCACGACAGGTTAAAACGTTGGGCATTGTTTCTGCAAGAATTCCACTTCACAATAGTCTACATTCCCGGCAAGGAGAACATTGTTGCGGAGGCACTGTCACGCGCACCGGCTGGGCTTAAGAAAAGTAACACAGAAAGCAACCTCGAGAGAAATTTCAGTATTCTTTACATCCAGAAAGTCGCCTTTGAAAACTTCATCACCACATCTTTAAAGGACATTGCTCATGAACAAGATAAAGATCCGATTTGGAAAGACATCAAAAGTAAATGGCATGAAAAGACACACACACAGATTCGGCATTATTATCTGGTTAGAAACAACATACTGTTCAAACGATGCACTGTTGATGACAAGCTATGGGTACTTTGCATGCCAGACGATTTTGTTAATAAGCTCATTTGGTACATTCATTTCAGCTATGCACATTTTGGTCCACGAAAATGTTATCATATTCTTCGAACGACTTGTTATTTTAACAATATGGAAAAGAGAATTCGAAGAGTCTTGTCTATTTGTAAACTTTGTCAAAAGGCGAAACCATCTACTGTCTCTCATCGTGCTCCATTGTTTCCTATCATTCCTTCTAAATTAAAAGAATTTGCTGCTGTTGATCTCTTGGGACCGCTTGTCAGAACATCTAATGGATTTTCGTACGTTCTAGTCGCTGTTGAACTTACTTCAAAATTTGTTTCTTTCACTCCGTTACGTAAAGCCACTGGACGGTCTGTATCCAACGCCTTTGTTAGAAATTTCTTACGTGAAGTTGGACACGTTAGTAAAGTAATTTCAGATAACGGACCGCAATTCAGATCTGCTGTTTGGTCACGCATGCTTTGTAACCATAAAATCAAATCTGTTTTTATTTCATTGTACTCACCACATTGTAACCCATCTGAACGGATTGTGAAAGAAATCAATAAGCTTTGCAGACTTTATTGTCACAGAAAGCATCAGCATTGGGACAGATATTTACACTTATTTCAAAACGTGCTGAATGAAATGCCTCATGACTCCACTGCTTTACCACCTGTTCTTGTACTGAAGAATAAAGAACCACCAAACAGAATCAGAGAGCTTGTACCTTTTCCGAATACACGTAAACTTCGACACAAAGACATAATTGATATGGCTATTAAAAATATAAATTCTGCTGCAGACAAAAGGAAAATTTACACGGTAAAGCAAATGCAAAGAAATTATATATTGGTCAGAAAGTTCTCATTAAAGCTCATCCATTGTCACATAAGAAGAAACACTTGAGTCACAAATTCTTTCTAGTTTACAATGGACCTTACAGAATCCGACGTATACCATATGATAATTGCGTTGAAGTTGAAACTCTGCGTACTAGGAAGAGTAAAGGTTTACACATTTCACATGTAAAACCGTTTATTGAAAGATAATCTGCTTTTTAACTTTGTCTTTGCCATAAAACATTTCACTTCACATTTCTAGTATGCTTTGTCACACTTAGAAACTGTTAACATGCAATAATGTTTTGAAGTTCACTATCCAGTCTAGAAACTACGGAACATATTTAGACAGTATTTACGAGTGCATTGTTATAGTGAACAGACATCACTGTGTTATTTCGTGTGTACATTCTTGCTTGTTAGTTGCACGATTACGTAACGACTATAAGGCTCATATACTTAGAACTTTTACCAGTATTGCTAATGAGATGTTAATGCAACATTTTGGTTTACTTGAAAATACATTCTGGATTTAAAGTACTTTCTGTGAGATACCAGATGATACAGTGGTTAGTTTATGTGACAGCTACACGATTTTATCACGACGCTACTAATGAGTGACAATTTACAATGTTGCTTTTGCAGTTTATCTGTTTTATATCTGCACAGTTTTTCTGAATTTTTCTGGAAAGTAAAACATGTTTTAGTAGTAACGTTTGTGGTATAGCTACAATGAGACAGCCTTTTCTGTAGCACAACAATACGTACAGTACAGAACTTACTTCATCACGGCAATAAGCGTAATAACTAAGATATCTATACGCAAAGCATTTCAATTTCGTTTATCATGAAGTAAGTACATTGACTTCTGCAGAACTTAGCTTTCGGAGGACAATAACTACGACACTTCCACAGAGATTGTCTTACAGCAAGACGCACATTTAGCGCTACAGGACACGCATTAAACTATTTATTTTTCAACATATTTGAATTACAAAGAAAGTTTTCCGTGATACATTTCATTCCATTGCTGTAATCTGTAACACCTGAGGATATAATTACATTATTCCTCATGGGGGTACACGCTTACTTTGTGTACCATGTGTTTGGCAAGCACAAAGAGCCCTAGCTAATATGGTATTTGCTTATACAACTCTACACATCGGTAACATATTTATCTAACACATAAATTACACAGCTATCTGGTTATTTAACTGAGAGAGACAAAGATTTATTTTACTACATCAGTGACAGATGTTTACGTAATTGCACCGTTGGATAACTTCACACTTATGAAATTGTATTTTGTCAGTACTTTGTGAAATGTTCATATTTTTTCGGAACCATTGTGATACCGTGACAGTTTTGAATGATGTATTTGGTATGGGATCATGATTTTTAAAGTACGTTTGAGGTAGATGACACTTTTGATATGAGCAGAGAATTTTTTTAGGTTTTGAAATTATTGGAGGAAGCTACGACGATTTTGAGAATTTGACTGAGGTGTTATGATATTATTACGATGACGATGTGTATTACGCTGTTGCAGTATGTTTATGATGAATAAGCTGATGCTATATGAGGAATTTGATTATGCTACGTATTTATTATGATGAAATATTGAAGAAGTGTCGACGAATATATATATATGTGTAATAAGGTAAGAAATAATGAGTAGTGGTTAGGGACTCTGGTTTGTGAAAAAGGATGTTGGAAACCGGGAATCGTACTTTAAGAGTTATGAAATGAGTGTATATGCGTGAATGTATCACTATGTTGGTAAAATTTTTTTGGACACTATTATATTTAAATGATTTTATTTCTACAGATTTTTAACGCAAATTCTTGACCTGTGAAATTTTTTATATGAGACTGCCACTGTAGCAGAAACTTGTGTCGTAAATATTTCGATAAGACAGTTAAATGACCACCTGCACGTAATGCGTCGTGGGCACCCAGCTGCGCGACAACCACCTGACAAAAGAAAGCCATTAGTGTGTGCCTTTCAGAGATACAGGTTAAAAAAAAGGAGCGCATTATCCTCGATATTGACATTCCTTTGTAGAAAGCACCGCAAATACGACACGCTCATTACTGAGAAAGATACTTACATCTGACACCTGATTATAACAAACGTCTTTCTACGAGAGTTGAGAGAATTCTACTAACTTATGAAATGTCACATGACTATTGAATGATATTTTTATGCTTTGTCCATAGTTGCTTATTTCATTTGATATCTGTTTTCCAGCTTTGTTGCAGCATTGGTTTTATAAAATTGAATGCATTTGCTAATGTGAACACTTTCTGTCGACAGATTATTAAATAATTATTTTATGATCCACATTCTTCGAAAAAGGAGCTCTTGGAATGGAAAGAGCAATAAGAAGCGACTAATAACAGTAACTGTATATATAATTTTCTTTTCAAGTACTTGGTAATTTATTTCATAGAATAAGTTGTGGTCCACCACTTTAATTATATAGAAATTAAGATGTGAATATACATTTCCCTTATCTGCATTGTTGTCTTTAGTGTAATATTTTTTCTGCTTGAGCTATGTCATGTTTAGATATAAGTTATTGCATTTTCTGCTGCTGTTTGCTAGGCATAGTCCTACTAAATTTCACTTTGCATTACTCTGTTAAGCCAGTTTTACTACGGATTTATTTTTTCTTGTTTGCTGTGCATTGCCTTATATTAGTTGTAATATTGCTGCCATTTTTGCCAATTTCCATTTTTTTTATCATTGCTGTTTGTGTTAATTGTTTTGTGCTGCTGCATTGCCTCGTCCCTTAGTTTAGCATCTGAGCTCAGTAGGTTTAAGTTAGCTTAAGAGGGGGTAGCCTATATAAGAGAATGAGTTGCGATTAATTTGAAGAAATGCACTGAGAGGTTATATGAGAAAAGTACAGAAAGCAGGTATAGATAGGACTTTTTGGAAATAATGAAGAACGAAGTGAGATCTCTGAGAAGTAAAGAAAGTTTTGTTTGCAAAATACTGCAGTAAAACAAAGCCTGCCCTTTCCTTGTGTTATCCCACTATGTGTTTGTGTACCCTTGTGTATTTATGTTCTTCCTGTCTTTATATGTTCATCTGATAAGACTTATGTTGTAGAATTTTCTAATATTCAGCTACATTCACTATGATGAGGAATACTGTTATCCTCAAATATAATTTGCATTAATAACATGTTATTTACTTTGTAAAGATGTTTACACATTATTTATTCTGTTTTGTTCTAATGCTCATGTGTGAAGTTGATGTTTCAAAAGTTATTCTGATCTTTTATGTATGTACTTATGTCGTAATTTTTGTAACACTGATGTATTTGCTATTTCGATTCTTTTGTAAAGCTTATACTACTGCAAATGTTATCTGTATTGTTATGTTCTTTAAAGATGTATTTTGTACCTTTGTTATTGTATTTTCATGTTATAAAATAGTAATTGACACCAGTTCATAAAATTAAGTAACTTGTAAATTACATTTCACTGCACATATTTCTGTTGGTCATAGTATATGGACAATATGTGAGAAGTAGGGACTGATAGTGTTTGCACGTGTGTTAATAATTCAGTAAGGGACTGGATAACAGCATTGATGGTTCTAAAGACATTTCAAAAACAATTTTTTGTGAGTGGACAAGTGGTGGTCTATGGACTTGCTGTATTCTCTGCAAGCCTCTTCAATGGTGATTGTGCACCTGAACAGTTGCAACAGATGGCTGCTGGCCGTCTCTACAAGGACTACAGTGGGTCTGCACCTTTGATGACCCACCAATACCATTATTTCTACAAGGACTGTAGTGGGTCAGCACCTTTGATGACCCACCAATACCATTATTTCTACAAGGTCTACAGTGGGTCTGCATCTCTGGTGGCCCACCAATACCGTAATCTCTACCAGGACTACAAGGGGTCTACTCTGTGATGACCTACCAACCAATATTCTTCAAAACTTCGACTGACTCTGCTGTGGGTTTGCTCTGTTGTGGCCCATTACCTGTCTGCATGTCAAGAATCAGCACTGTCTTTCCGTTGGAAGGACAACACTACTTCTTCAAGACTGCATGGAAATCCACTACTTCCATGTGCATTTTCTTTTACTACTCAGACTTTGAGAAAAACACTGCAATTTTACTTTGATGAATGATCAGGACTGTCTTTATGGACTGTGAGAAAATTTTAGCTTTTGACCAACATTGTGTCGATACGTTTGTGCATTTCATTTCTTTGTTATTGTAATTATGAAAAAAATTTTCAAATCTGTATTGGCCACTGCCCAAAACAATTTGTAAATTTTTTGTGGGGAGCATGGGGGCTATGTAAGTAGGCTGTTTAAGGTTTTCTTATTGGTAACGCTACATAGCGCTCTGTTTGAAAAATGACTGGCTGTGCTGTGCGCAGTCTGTGGCTAGTTTGCATTGTTGTCTGCCATTGTAGTGTTGGGCAGCGGCAGCTAGATGTTAACAGCGCGTAGCGTTGCGCAGTTGGAGGTGAGCAGTGGTGGACGTGGGGAGAGAGATGGCGGAGTTTTGAAATTTGTAAGAATTGGTGTCATGAACTGCTATATATATTATGACTAGTGAGGTAAATACATTGTTTGTTCTCTATTAAAATCTTTCTTTTGCTAACTATGCCTATCAGTAGTTAGTGCCTTCCGTAGTTTGAATCTTTTATTTAGCTGGCAGTAGTGGCGCTCGCGGTATTGCAGTAGCTTGAGTAACGAAGATTTTTGTGAGGTAAGTGATTTGTGAAACGTATAGGTTAATGTTAGTCAGGGCCATTCTCTTGTAGGGATTTTTGGAAGTCAGACTGCGTTGCGCTAAAAATATTGTGTGTCAGTTTAAGCACAGTTTTGTATAATTGTTTTAAGGGGACGTTTCACAAACTACAGAAGTGGCCATACCGACAATCGGTACTTCTCGTACCACAAAACCACGGTTTTTCGAGGTTTTCTCAGGAACCGTCAATGAACAAATGACGTTTCCTTAATCCGCCTAAAATGCTACTCAATACCACACCTTATGCAAAAGAAACAGCCGATATTTTCAGTTTTCCTGAGCTCGAATAGGTGCGTAACGCTTAAATTTTCAACCCTGTACTGTACAGTATGCCAGTTCTTGAGATAGCTATACAATGTTCAATAGGCCAAAGCCTATCCAAACCGCTAGACACCTTATGTCTGTGATCAGTAGAACCCGAGATACGACCCCATGAAAAATCACACTTTCGCGCGCGACTTTTGGCACATATTGGTACCTACCTTGCGCTGTCATGCACGTACCAATATGTGTAACAACTAAGAAGGAACAAAAGGAATGTAGCGCCAAGGAGGAAGTGCTCGGATTAAAAGGGGCTTAAGGCTGGGAAGCGGTCTCTATCCTCCTGTTCAATCTGTACACCGAATAAAAAAGATTAGTGTTGTGGTTGGCAGGAGAGCCAACCGTGTTCCTAAAGGAGGCCGAAATGCACCCGTTTTAGCTCACGCAGGCTGGCGTGAGGTCTGGAACATGACAAGTGAGTTAGAATTGAGAAAAACGGACGTAGCTGGTGGAATACTTAACTTTAATCCATTAATGACGAACGTCGCTCTTCATGGTACATGATTCACAATATCAATAGTACGGATACTGGCGCCTTGCTAGGTCGTAGCAAATAACGTAGCTGAAGGCTATGCTAACTATTGTCTCGGCAAATGAGAGCGCAGAAGTCAGTGAACCATCGCTAGCAAAGTCGGCTGTACAACTGGGGCGAGTGCTAGGAAGTCTCTCTAGACCTGCCGTGTGGCGGCGCTCGGTCAGTACGTACACCAAAGGATAAACCTCAGTTCAAAAATATTGAAACTGGACTGATATTTACTATAATTTACATGCAGTAGTTGCGTTGCAGTATTGCAACATTTCCACGTCGGGAACTACCTTTTTGTACCATGATAGTGTCATCTATGTCGTCCACAAAATGTACTGCTTTGTAAAAGGTAATACCTATGGAATACTGTTGTCTACATTTAAATACCGTCATGTGTGACATCGGTGGTGATAAAAATAGACTAGGGGTGCCAACTGTCTCACAAATATTCAATGAGTTATTCATTGTCTCTGATCTCCACAAACTTGGCTACGATTGGACACCTTACGGAAGTGTAACATATGTATGTATGTATTTATTTATTATAGATTAAACTATTGACACTTCGAATCGAATTGCCTGTTGTACTGGATAGTGGCGACATGCGGGTCCGACCTATACTACCGGACCGCGGCCGATTTAAAGGCTACCACCTAGCAAGTGTGGTGTCCGGCGGTGACACCACAGTCCACCCCCGCAAATCGGCGTACGGTTGTGGAATAAGGCTTCCGCCCGCCGTGGGGACGACCCCATGTTGACGTATGCGACGAGGTGGGGATCCTAACAACAGGCGAGGCTGTGCCATCCGCACCCTGCCATTCGGACCGCGGGGAGCTAGGAAACGCCTGAAAACCTGCTCCAGGGTGCACGCCAACATGCGGTGTTTGCGCCCGTAGAGAGACAGGAGGGGCCGAAGGGTCGACCTCCATCGGACCGGGGCACCCGAAGGGCGAAGACGGCATATGGTCCAGAGTGGGCAAGTGTTCCATGTCGGAGGACAACTGGTCACGGGAAGCGATCGGCGGCGCGTGACCCAGGGAGGCGCCCGGCGGTTGCAGCGACGCATCCACTGCGGGCGTCGCCGGCGGGAGAACAGGTGGCGGCGGCGGTGGCGGCGGCGGCGCGTCACCATGGCGCAAAATGGAAGGCAGCGTCGGTAACACCTGGGGCTGAGGCTAGCCAGTAGATGGGTCCCCGGGGCGCTGACCGGACGGCACCGTCTCTGAAAGCAGACGGCGAGCGGCAGATCCCGTGCGACGACAGAGGCGCAGCTGATTGAGATGCCGACGCACATCACCAGAGGCCCCCAAAACCAGATACATAGCGCGTCCGAGGCAGCGAAGAATGCGCCCTTCGAGCCAACGCCGTGAACCTCGGTAGTGGCGATAGTAGACAACGTCGCCTGGAGCAAAAGCAGGTGTCTGCCGCTGCACAGGAACCTGATGCGGCGGATGTAGCAAAAACATCCGCAAGCGAAGACCATGTTGTTGCAAGACCTGAAATAATGTTCTGAGATTGGCCAAATGTTCTTCTTCCGTCATTCTGGAGATCACAATAACGTCCAGATAATTGGCTGCAGTAGGGACCGACGCACAAACAGTTTGCAGATATTGCTGAAACAATGCAGGGGCGGATGCACACCTGAATGGCAGTCGTTTGAATTGATACAACCCAAGATGCGTGTTAACCACCAAAACGCTCTGGGATTCTTCGTAAACCGGTATTTGCAAGTACACATCTGCTACGTCCAACTTCGAAAAATATTTACCCGGGCGTAGTTTGTCAAAAAGGATCTTCCGGGCGGGGTAAAGGAAAAGTTGCAATCACTAGTTGTGGATTCACTGTTACCTTGAAGTCCACACAAAATCTCAATTTTCCAGAAGGTTTTGGCAAAATTACTAAGGGTGATACCCAGAGAGAAGCCTGCACACGTTCAATTACACCTTGTGATTCCAAATCGTGTAATGTTTTTGCGACGTCATCACGCAATGCGTGGGGAACATTGCGCGCCCTGAAAAATTTCGGTTGCGCATGTACTGTCAGTTCCAAATGTGCTTTATACTTCCTAGCGCAGCCGAGGCCCGGTGCAAAAATGTCCGCAAATTCTTCACATAGACGAGAAACACTGTCTGATGGCACCGTCTGGTTCACTGATAGCACCTTATTTACTATAGACAAGTTAAACAACTGAAATAAATCGAAACCAAACAAGTTCACTGCAGAAGAAGAACGAAGGACGTAAAAGGACACAAGTTTTGTTTGTCCTTTGTATGTTGCAAGAAGGCTGCACTGTCCTAATACAGGAATACGTTGCCCTGAATAGTTATTTAACATTTGCGGTGCGCAACGGAGTTGTGCCCAGCAGTTTGTGTCTTGATTGGTCAGTGAAACTGCAGCTCCTGTATTGAGCTGGAATGGTATCACTTTGCCGTTAATGTCCAAGTCTACAAAAAGTTTACTGTCCTGCTGACGACAAGAGCGACTGTCTCGTGCAATGGGAGCTGACACTGGTACATAATAACTTGCTACTTGACGGGAGTTCCGGCCATGTCGACGCACACTATTTTTGGGACGAACACAGTCACTGTTAGAGATAGTGGCACTGGGCGGAGTGGAATGAACTACATGAATTTCCATGGGCGAAGTTTCGCGAACCTGAATATCCTTGGTTCGATTCCGATTCCAGCGCGAAGCAAAGGGCCTGGAACGGTTTTGAGCTTCCGATCTGAGCTTTTTCTGGCAAACACTCTAAACATGTCCTTTTTTGTTACAATAAAAGCAAATAGCTCGGCGTGACGGGCAATTCTCAGGCGAATGTTTAGTAGCACACCGCGGGCATGATTTGGTCACTGGATTTGCTTGCCTGCGCGGCACACGTGGCTGAGAGCCTGGCGGCAGCGGCGCGGCCGGGCGCGAGGGCTGTTTACTGCTCCGTGCAGCTCGTCCTGCGGGCCGGTGAACCTGACACACTGCTGGCGAAGTTTCAAATGATTCCTGAGCAAAGTCAAGTGTGTCCTGCCGATCCAATATGTCCATCACTTGTTGCAGGGAGGGATTGACTAGTTTCAAACTCTATTCCCTTATACGAACATCAGAAACGTTTTGTGCAATTGTATCACGTACCATAGTATCTGAATAAGGGAGTCCACATTGACACTCAAAAGCACAATCTCAAGTAAGGCCTTGCAAGGTTGCAGCCCACTCCCGATTAGTCGGGCCTGCCGTACGTTTTGTACGAAAGAAGTTATACCGTTTGGCAACTACATTGACTGATTCTTTGAAATATGCATCTAAGGCAGACAAAATTTCTTCGTAGGACAGAGTTGCTACGTCGCGTCGGGGAAATAATTTGACTATCACACGGTACGTATTCACGCCGACGGAAGACAACAGAAATGGCTGCCGCTCTTTACCTTGAATTCTGTAGGCGGCGAGATGGAATTCAAATTGGCGGGACCACTCCGTCCAGCTTTCCAGTGCAGCATCAAAAGGTCGAAAAGTTGGTGCACAAGCGTGTTGTGGCTGCGTTAACGGTGAAGTGGCTGCTGCCGCATCGTTTTGCATCGCACGTTGACCCTGGACGAGCTGTCCAAGGGCATCCAGTAAGGCCTGCGTATGCTGATTCTGTAAGCGATAAAATTCGGATAGTATATCTGGAGATTGTTGCGAAGCCATTACACAAGTAAATCAGGGCAATATCGATAAGAACGCGGTTTTGCCTCGTCGCAAATGTTGTGGTTGGCAGGAGAGCCAACCGTGTTCCTAAAGGAGGCCGAAATGCACGCGTTTTAGCTCACGCAGGCTGGCGTGAGGTCTGGAACATGACAAGGGAATTAGAATTGAGAAAAACGGACGTAGCTGGTGGAATACTTAACTTTAATCCATTAACGACGAACGTCGCTCTTTATGGTACATGATTCACAATATCAATAGTACGGATACTGGCGCCTTGATAGGTCGTACCAAATAACGTAGCTAAAGGCTATGCTAACTATCGTCTCGGCAAATGAGAGCGTAGAAGTCAGTGAACCATCGCTAGCAAAGTCGGCTGTACAGCTGGGGCGAGTGCTAGGAAGTCTATCTAGAACCTGCCGTGTGGCGGCGCTCGGTCTGCAATCATGGATAGTGGCGACATGCGGGTCCGACGTATATTACCGGACCGCGGCCGATTTAAAGGCTACCACCTAGCAAGTGTGGTGTCTGGCGGTGACACCACAATTAGTAATAACAGAAAACTTCAGAAATGGGCCTAAAGTTCAGAGTGATAAGATTCGCTAGTTAAATTGCTATTCTTTATGAAAATTGAGAACTGAAAGACCTGGTGAATGAATTGTACAGTTTAAAGAGTAGAACAAGCCAAACAGCCAAACACGAACAAACCAAACACAAATGTATTCACGAGTAGGAAATTTGAAATTAGAGTTAACTATATGGTTCCTTATCGAGCGTCTTTCCTGAGCCCCTGAAGCCCCGTGGTGCTCTAAGTCGACGTCCAGTGCTATACGTGTTCTTCTCCTTGATATCTCGCTTCCGTAGTTCTAAGTCGGTAAAATTCAGACTACTTCTCGCCGCTAGTTTTCTGTCAGTGGCTGCTGCCTGCTTTAGTGACTAAACAACACTGAGCGAAGTAGCCATTAGCGAATATTACAGTGAAGGGTAACTGAACATCTTGCACAACGAACACAGTCTTTTTTGGGGGGGACGGGGGGTCATCAGTCTTCTGACTAGTTTGATGCCGCCCGCCATGAATTCCTCTCCAGTGTCAATTCCACGCCTGCCGGATACGTTGATTACAATATCGTCTATATAAGAGATTTTTTCCGCATAGCAAAAAGCAATGCCTCTAGATGAAGTATGGTATGAGTACAAGATTAACATTTACATTAACGATATTGCAGAAACACACAACACGACGGTTGGCAACTACGAAGATGACACCACTATCTTAGAGCAAGAATGGAACCTATCAAACATCAACTTGCGGCTATAGACTGCAGTCAGAACTGTCGAGGCTTGGTTGGAAAAATGGCATATTAATGCTAACGACCACAAGGGTGAGGTAGTTCTCTTCTCACGCATACCGAAATAACTGCACAACATCAAAACTACACAAAATCACACTACAAGCCCTCCCAATATGTTTTCGTGAGAAAGTCATATACCTGGTGTCTGCCTGAATCGGCAACTCACACGAAGTGACGACATACAGCACGTCGTCAACGAAGCATACTCGAGGCCGAAACAGCTGCACCGTATGCTCAACAGGTAAAGTACACCGAATATGAGGGTATCGAGGCCCATGTATATAATACTTATTAAGTCACTGATTACATATGCAGCCCCAGTCTGCGGCTACGCAACTCCAACACGTCTAAATCGCCTGCGGATCACGCCGATAAAGGTGCTCTACGAATCACAAGCAATGCTCCAAGATACACTTGCGCTACGGACTTAAACAACGAGTTCCGCCTGAATACTCTCGTGGAGAGAGTCAGAGAACTCACCACGCAACTGTACAAAAACTCGAGACACTTCAACAGTCTCTATATGCTAAATCTGGGGAATAACGGTCACAACCGTAGATGGAAGCACAAACACCCAAAAACACTTTTCCTTAAGAATCTTCCTGGCTGATTAAAACTGTGTGCCCGACCGAGACTCGAACTCGGGACCTTTGCCTTTCGCGGGCAAGTGCTCTACCATCGGAGCTACCGAAGCACGACTCACGCCCGGTACTCACAGCTTTACTTCTGCCAGTACCTCGTCTCCTACCTTCCCAACTTTACAGAAGCTCTCCTGCGAAACTTGCAGAACTAGCATTCCTGAAAGAAAGGATATTGCGGAGACATGGCTTAGCCACAGTTGGCAGTCCACTGTTTCCGCAAGTGCTTCGGTAGCTCAGACGGTAGAGCACTTGCCCACGAAAGGCAAAGGTCCCGAGTTCGAGTCTCGGTCGGGCATATAATTTTAATCTGCCAGGAAGTTTCATATCAGCGCGCACTCCGCTGCAGAGTGAAAATCTCATTCTGGAAACATCCCCCAGGCTCTGGCTAAGCCATGTCTCCGCAGTATCCTTTCTTTCAGGAGTGCTAGTTCTGCAGGTTCGCAGGAGAGCTTCTGTAAAGTTGGGAAGGTAGGAGACGAGGTACTGGCAGAAGTCGTGCTTCGGTAGCTCAGATGGTAGAGCACTTGCCCGCGAAAGGCAAAGGTCCCGAGTTCGAGTCTCGGCCGGGCACACAGTTTTAATCTGCCAGGAAGTTTCGTATCAGCGCACACTCCGCTGCAGAGTGAAAATCTCATTCTGGACTTTTCCTTAAGGTAATCCTACCGCCTATGGCAGGCTTAAATGAAGCACACAAACATTGCAATATTGGCGAACCCCTATATCATAGAAAATCGGTCTGACACCGCCAGCTGCTCCCATCCAGCCTACCAAACAGCTTAAACAGGGAAGCCGAACACATGAAACACAAACAAAAGCCAGGCAACTAGCGACCCATTTAAGACCACCAAGGAGACATCATCGGACCCCCGCTACAACGATAATACCTCTCTACTAACATTTTCTCAACACCCATGCACTAACTGTCACTGGTACATATTCTCCAGCAGCCAAGTTACCTGTCCAGATGGATCTTATATCTACTACCCACTAGATGGGACCATAGCAATTGGTGATCACACCCAGTCGTACGAACAGCAACAGAGATCCGCATCCCCTAGATTTGCATATTCACACTTTTCAGAGGCGAGATTGGAACTTTTTTTGATGGTCACCACGCTAGTGCGGCGTGGAGGGGCTCAACTTATTGATGAAAAAAAAAAAATAAAGGACATTATTAGTACAGGATGCATATAAAGTTATAATAAATTTTCAAATGGAATTCGCAATACAGCATGCTGTATTGCTTTTCCAAAGCTGTTTCACAGAGGAAGACCGCACTGCAGTTCCTTCTCTAAATCCTCGCACAAACGATAAAATGGCTGACATCGAAATAAGTGTCCAAGGAATAGAAAAGCAACTGGAATCACTCAACAGAGCAAAGTCCACTGGACCTGACGGAATACCAATTCGATTCTACACAGAGTACGCGAAAGAACTTCCCCCCTTCTAACAGCCGTGTACCGCAAGTCTCTAGAGGAACGGAAGGTTCCAAATGATTGGAAATGAGCACAGGTAGCCCCAGCCTTCAAGAAGGGTTGTCGAGCAGATGCGCAAAACTATAGACCTATATCTCTGACGTCGATCTGTTGTACAATTATAGAACATGTTTTTTGCTCGAGTATAATGTCGTTTTTGGAAATCCAGAATCTACTCTGTAGGAATCAACATAGATTCCGGAAACAGCGATCGTGTGAGACCCAACTCGCTTTATTTGTTCATGAGACCCAGAAAATATTAGATACAGGCTCTCATGTAGATGCTATTTTTCTCGACTTCCGGAAGGCGTTCGATACAATTCCGCACTGTCGCCTGATAAACAAAGTAAGAGCCTACGGAATATCAGACCAGCTGTGTAGCTGGATTGAAGAGTTTTTAGCAAACAGAACACAGCATGTTGTTCTCAATGGAGAGACGTCTACAGACGTTAAAGTAACCCTCTGGCGTGCCACAGGGGAGTGTTATGGGACCATTGCTTTTCACAATATATATAAATGATCTAGTAGATAGTGTCGGAAGTTCCATGCGGCTTTTCGCGGATGATGCTGTAGTATACAGAGAAGTTGCAGCATTAGAAAATTGTAGCGAAATGCAGGAAGAATTGCAGCGGATAGGCACTTGGTGTAGGGAGTGGCAACTGACCCTTAACATAGACAAATGTAATGTATTGCGAATACATAGAAAGAAGGATCCTTTATTGTATGATTATACGATTAGCGGGACAAACACTGGTAGCAGTTACTTCTGTAAAATATCTGGGAGTATGCGTGCGGAACGATTTGAAGTGGAATGATCATATAAAATTAATTGTTGGTAAGGCGGGTACCAGGTTGAGAGTCATTGGGAGAGTCCTTAGAAAATGTGGTCCATCATCAAAGGAGGTGGTTACAAAACACTCGTTCGACCTATGCTTGAGTATTGCTCATCAGTGTGGGATCCGTACCAGATCGGGTTGACGGAGGAGATAGAGAAGATCCAAAGAAGAGCGGCGCGTTTCGTGACAGGGTTATTTGGTAACTGTGATAGCGTTACGGAGATGTTTAACAAACTCAAGTGGCAGACTCTGCAAGAGAGGCGCTCTGCATCGCGTTGTAGCTTGAATCGTCCTCCAGAGTCACCAGTATCAGCTCGTCGTGCGGTGGTGAATTCTCTAAACTTGAATCCACCTGCGCCGGACCTAATTATTGTCCACCCAGGTGTGGTTGTAGCCATGCTTCATCTCCTGCCTTCAATACACCATCAAGACTGTGCCCAGCTGTCACTCATATTGCAGATGTATGCTTCAGAGGTACTGAAGAGTCTCGTTCGATCAGAGCGAAATCAGCAGATGTGTGAAGCTGGGCTACCTGGACAGTTGTTGGCATGCGGTCGTGCAGCACTTGAAGAAGACACGCATCCTCTTCACCCTCCACTTCAGTACATGTTGAAGCGATTAGCAGTCCAAACTCTGGAACCACGAAATCTCAGAGAATTTCTTCGACTTGGTGACCCACTGTGCTGCATTTCCATGGATGATGTTGATCGTGTTTATCCATTGCGACCGCCTCATTGTAAGCCTGGTGGTCCTGTTCCGTTAACACGTGTGAAAACTCTTGTATCTATGACAACGCCACGTGATTTTCGTACTGTGCATGGGAGCTCCATACTGCCTCCATTTGTTGCATTCGATATGTCAGCTGAGGGTTTTGGATGTTTATATCTGCCAAGTGTAGCAAGCACCTCAGAGCCCATCAGGACCACCTGTCGTCACTGTGGGTGGTTTAGGAGTCCCAGCTGATACAAGTGTTGTTGGCGGCATTGGATCAGGTGACAGAATGTTCCCACCACATACTGGTTTGAGCTGTTCGTCATGGATTTGTGTAGACAAATTTTCGGATCCACACACAGATCCACACTGTGTTCGGTTGCTCACACTTGTTCGAAATGGCCGTGATCATCATCTAATTTGTTTAGCTGTAGTGCTGTCAGCAAGGGACAAGGCTGTGATTGTCTCCACTCAAGAAACTGTGATGCCCCATGGTAATGCAGGAGAGTGGGAACCAGAGCCGATGGGAGACTCGGGTGTGAGAATTTGGTGTCCAGAAATTTTGCAAGAAGGTCAATGGCACCATCTAGTGCTAATTGTCAATAGAGCTGTCCTTAAGAATTCTACATTTTCCCTGTATGATGATGGACGCCCTGTGCCTACAAGAAAGCTACACTACATCTCGCAGAACCCAGGATGCGGTGCAGAAAATCTGACTGTGGCATCATCAGTGTACGGGTACATAGGCACGCCACCAGTCTGGCGTCGCAACTCGCGACTTGTTTGGAAACAAGGACCTTGCCACTTGCTAGAAGAGGTTCTGAGGCCACAGACTCTCTCTCTTTTGCATCAACTATGGCAACACTATATGGGCAGTTTACAAGCACCAGAACTTAATGGGATTGAACCATCATTAATCGCAGAGGAGAAAGTAATATTTGGAATAAATGCAAAAGCTGTGTCACACCTTACATTGGCAAAGATCAGAAAAGTATACAGTAGAGCTGACAATAAAGCAATTGCCAAACAGCTTGGTATGTCATCTCATGAAAATGCTACACCAATTAGGATACTGCATAACTCTGCCGGTCATTTGAGTGGCCCTGCACGCTCTCTTGGAGTTGTTGTTATCGGGTACTTGGGCGTGCATGTCTTCTCCCCGAGACCAGGTACCAAAATGGTGGACAATGTTGGAGGCTGTTCTGTTCTACTAGGGTTAATCGCTATGGCTCAATATGTGGAAAGTTTGTACGCGGCAGTCAAGGCACTTGTGTGTGTCATTCGCAGCAACAGATCAGCACAGTTAGAAATGGACCGTCGCCATGGTTACCAGACATTAGCTATGCTGTTGCGCAAGAAGCGCCTTCTTCTGAATAGCCACATACTACATTTAACTTTCAGCCTTGTTGGAAAAGTTGACAGTGGCCCTGAAAGTTCTACTATTCCAAACACAATTGCATTCCATGATCTCCTCTGTGATGAGGAGGTTTGGCACGAAGCACCAGGTGAACTCCAGCATTCTCTGTTTGAGCACCTCCTGGAGCTAGTCTCGGAGTCTAGTGAGTAGATCAGTTGTAGAATTTTGGAACACGTATTATGTTCGAGTATAATGTCTTTTCTGGGGACTAGAAATCTACTCTGTAGGAATCAGCATGGGTTTCGAAAAAGACGGTCGTGTGAAACCCAGCTCGCGCTATTCGTCCACGAGACTCAGAGGGCCTTAGACACGGGTTCACAGGTAGATGCCGTGTTTCTTGACTTCCGCAAGGCGTTTGACACAGTTCCGCACAGTCGTTTAATGAACAAAGTAAGAGCATACGGACTACCAGATCAATTGTGTGATTGGATTGAGGAGTTCCTAGATAACAGAATGCAGCATGTCATTCTCAATGGAGAGAAGTCTTCCGAAGTAAGAGTGATTTCAGGTGTGCCGCAGGGGAGTGTCATAGGACCGTTGCTATTCACAATATACATAAATGATCTTGTAGGTGACATCGGAAGTTCACTGAGGCTTTTTGCAGATGATGCTGTGGTATATCGAGAGGTTGCAACAATGGAAAATTGTACTGAAATGAAGGAGGATCTGCAGCGAATTGACGTATGGTGCACGGAATGGCAATTGAATCTCAATGTAGACAAGTGTAATTTTCTGCGAATACATAGAAAGAAAGATCCTTTATCATTTAGCTACAATATAGCAGGTCAGCAACTGGAAGCAGTTAGTTCCATAAATTATCTGGGAGTGGGCATTAGGAGTGATTTAAAATGGAATGATCATATAAAGTTGATCGTCGGTAACGCAGATGCCAGACTAAGATTCATTGGAAGAATCCTAATTAAATGCAATCCGAAAACAAAGGAAGTAGGTTACAGTACACTTGTTCGCCAACTGCTTGAATATTGCTCACCAGTGTGGGGTCCGTACCAGACAGAGTTGATAGAAGAGATAGAGAGCAGCGGAGAGCAGCGCGCTTCGTTACAGGATCATTTAGTAATCGCGAAAGCGTTACGGAGATGATAGATTAACTCCAGTGGAAGACTCTGCAGGAGAGACGCTCAGTGGCTCGGTACGGGCTTTTGTGTAAGTTTCGAGAACTTACAGTCATCGAGGAGTCAAGCAGTATATCGCTCCCTCGTACTATATCTCGCGAAGAGACCATGAGGATAAAATCAGAGAGATTAGAGCATACCGACAATCCTTCTGTCCACGTACAATACGAGACTGGAATAGAAGGGAGAACCGATAGAGGTTCTCAGGGTACCCTCCGCCACACACCGTCAGGTGGCTTGCGGAGTATGGATGTAGATGTAGATGTAGATGTAGATGTAGAAGCGTGCCAATTTGCGTACAGTGAGAGATCTTGGCCTAGTGCCCCGCCTGCTGTTAGTCCTGCCTTCTGTGTCGTGTGCTCCCACACGACAGGTCTTGTTACAACTGCTCGGCACGCTTCTGGCGGGAACACCGAGGCATTCTGACCTTCTAGGGTTTGGACAATTTGTAGCAGCCACACTTCCCACTTCGCCTACAGCAGATGAAAAGAAGATAACGTTGCAAGAAGGTCAGAATAAGCAACAGCCTACCATTACTGAAGATGAACTGAGTCTCATGGCAGTAGTACCCACATATGGAGATGAAGAATCTGACACGATGACAGGAATAGTGTTACGTAATAGATGTTTACAATTGCTCCACTCTCTCCTGTTCACACCACGAAGAGGTCGTCCAGGTTCTTGGTCTAGACTAGGTGCTCTTGTTCCTCCATGGCCAGCTGCATCCGTCGACAGTAGTCTGGAGACTCAGGATACTTATGGTGCTGTCTTCCAGTCCACCATTGCTGCAAAAATTTCGTGAAGGTAGTTCTTGTGGAGGATGGTTGAGAGATGCCCAACTAGTGACTCGTAACAAGATGGCAGCTAGTGTTCTGGGTTGTTAGTTTACACCATCTACGCCAAAGTACCCATTTTGTAGAGAAATAAAAGCAGAAGCACTGGGAGTGCCTGGGTTTTAGAGGCTTGGGTACTTAATGCCTCTGCATATTGATGTACCAGAGGTTTATTTTCTTCTTATGGCTTTATGCAACGGGAATTCCACTGTTAAATTCAGAGGAGAGAGCAGATAGGTGGAAATAATACATTGAAAGTCTCTAGGAGGGTGAAGATTTGTCTGATGTGATACAAGAAGAAACAGGAGTCGATTTAGAAGAGATAGGGGATCCAGTATTAGAATCGGAATTTAAAAGAGCTTTCGAGGACTTACGGTTAAATAAGGCAAAAGGGATAGATAAAATTCCATTAGAATTTCTAATATCATTAGGGGAAGTGGCAACAAAACGACTATTCACGTTGGTGTGTAGAATATATGAGTCTGGCGACATACCATCAGACTTTCGGAAAAGCATCATCCACACAATTCCGAAGACGGCAAGAGCTGACAAGTGCGAGAATTATCGCACAATCAGCTCAACAGCTCATGCATCGAAGCTGCTTACAAGAATAATATACAGAAGAATGGAAAAGAAAATTGAGAATGTGCTAGGTGACGATCAGTTTGGCTTTAGGAAAAGTAAAGGCGCGAGAGAGGCAATTCTGACATTACATCGAGGAAGCAATGATGGAAATAAAAGAAAGGTTCAGGAGTGGAATTAAAATACAAGGTGAAAGGATATCAATGATACGATTCGCTGATGACATTGCTATCCTGAGTGAAAGTGAAGAAGAATTAAGTGATCTGCTGAACGGAATGAACAGTCTAATGAGTACACAGTATGGTTTGAGAGTAAATCGGAGAAAGACGATGGTAATGAGAAGTAGCAGAAATGAGAACATCGAGAAACTTAACATCAGGATTGATGGTCACAAAGTCAATGAAGTTAAGGAATTCTGCTACCTAGGCAGTAAAATAGCCAATGACGCACGGAGCAAGGAGGACATCAAAAGTAGACTCGCTATGGCAAAAAAGGCATTTCTGGCCAAGAGAAGTCTACTAATATCAAATACCGGCCTTAATTTGAGGAAGAAATTTCTGAGGATGTACGTCTGGAGTACAGCATTGTGTGGTAGTGAAACATGGACTGTGGGAAAATCGGAACAGAAGAGAATCGAAGCATTTGAGATGCGGTGCTATAGACGAATGTTGAAAATTAGGTGGACTGATAAGGTAAGGAATGAGGAGGTTCTACGCAGAATCGGAGAGGAAAGGAATATGTGGAAAACACTGATAAGAAGAAGGAACAGGATGATAGGACATCTGCTAAGACATGAGGGAATGACTTCCATGGTACTGAAATGACATCAGGTGTTCCCCAGGGAAGCGTCCTGGGACCTCTACTGTTCCTGATCTATATAAATGACCTGGGTGACAATCTGAGCAGTTCTCTTAGACTGTTCGCAGATGGTGCTGTAATTTACCGTCTAGTAAGGTCATCCGAAGACCAGTATCAGTTGCAAAGCGATTTAGAAAAGATTGCTGTATGGTGTGTCAGGTGGCAGTTGACGCTAAATAACGAAAAGTGTGAGATGATCCACATGAGTTCCAAAATAAATCCGTTGGAATTCGATTACTCGAGAAATAGTACAATTCTCAAGGCTGTCAATTCAACTAAGTACCTGGGTGTTAAAATTACGAACAACTTCAGTTGGAAGGACCACATAGATAATATTGTCGAGAAGGCGAGCCAAAGGTTGCGTTTCATTGGCAGGACACTTAGAAGATGCAACAAGTCCACTACAGAGACAGCTTACACTACACTCGTTCGTCCTCTGTTAGAATACTGTTGCGCGGTGTGGGATCCTTACCAGGTGGGATTGACGGAGGACATCGAAAGGGTGCAAAAAAGGGCAGCTCGTTTTGTATTATCGTGTTATAGGGGAGAGAGTGTGGCAGATATGATACACGAGTTGGGATGGAAGTCATTACAGCACAGACGTTTTTCGTCGCGGCGAGACCTTTTTACGAAATTTCAGTCACCAACTTTCTCTTCCGAATGCGAAAATATTTTGTT
The DNA here is from genome assembly GCF_023897955.1 of Schistocerca gregaria. NCBI lineage: Eukaryota > Metazoa > Arthropoda > Insecta > Orthoptera > Acrididae > Schistocerca > Schistocerca gregaria. The sequence goes on from NC_064923.1 coordinate 686,163,453, forward strand.
GAGCCCAACCTACATAGGTAGGAATGATCATCAAAATAAAATAAGAGAAATCAGAGCTCGAACAGAAAGGTTTAGGTGTTCGTTTTTCCCGCTCGCTGTTCGGGAGTGGAATAGTAGAGAGATAGTATGATTGTGGTTCGATGAACCATCTGCCAAGCACTTAAATGTGAACTGCAGAGTAGTCATGTAGATGTAGATGTAGATGTACTAGAGGGAGCTGTAGAGGGCAAAAACTGTAGAGGAAGACAGAGATTGGAATACGTCAAGCAAATAATTGAGGACGTAGGTTGCAAGTGCTACTCTGAGATGAAGAGGTTAGCACAGGAAAGGAATTCGTGGCGGGCCGCATCAAACCAGTCAGCAGACTGAAGACCAAAAAAAAAAAAAATATTGCTTTAATGATGGGACAACCAGTGAAGGTGCTTCCTGCAGACTCGAAGCTTGACCTGGACGATGTATGGAATTTCATGTTTGGTGTACCTGTTAGCCAATCGGTGACAAGTGTGGCAAGTCGGGTGTCTCTGTGTCTGAAGCTATCATAGTTCTTTTGGGAATGGTCCGAACAATGCTTAACCAAGAGGGCAAAAGCCCAGATAGCTTACCTGAATGGTTGCGGGATTACCCAGTGACGGCAAACCGTGTGCACCCACTGACACCTGGAACATTCGCGTCCAAGATCTAGTGAAGCAAATGAGTATATCAGCTGACTTTACAGCAGACTCCCAAGGTTTGCTAAATAAGAGTGGCTCTGAGAGCAGTTTGTCAGATGAGGATGCACCTGAGGTAGCTTGTGACACATCTAAGAAGGAACTAGAAGCTGCCAGCATAGAAGAGAAAGAAGCCTGCAGTGATGACCATAAGGTACCTCAAGAAGAGGAAGTATTTACAGAAGACAGAGTCGCTGCTAAGACTTGTGACACTCGTTCCAGGGAGAGATCTGTTAGTGCTAACGATCCTGACAACTCCGATGGGGGAAAGGAAGCTGGGAAGGACGAGGTGTGCGAAGTTTCACCCTGTCAGGCCGAGCGCCTCCACAGGGGCGACTTGCACAGACAGCACGCCGTCAGAGGTGCTAGCGCAGACTCGTCAGACTCGCCTGTGGTTGATTGGAAGGTCGATCCAAGGCGTGACAGGCAGTGAAATACGTCCCCGGAGGCTGATCAGCCGGGGCGGACAGTAGCTGATCACTGGGTCAAGGACGAAGGGGCAGACACATGTGCAGGCTGCGGAGTGCGCTTCACACTCTACGAGCGCCGTCACCATTGCCGTAGTTGCGGAGGACTCTACTGCTCCAGGTGTAGTCATTTCGAATCAGAAATATCGAAACTTCGTATCCTGAAGCCAGTTCGTGTGTGCCAACACTGCTATACTTCGTTGCAGCCCCAGCACGCTTCAGGTGATAGTGGTACATAGTTCCCAGTGTTAGTGATACACAGCAACCAGCATCCTTTATAGAGAATAGTAGTTCACGCCATTGCCTGGTGTATGTCAATTCACCTCAAGAGGTATTGTATCATGTGAAATCCTCTTTCATTTCTACAAGGTGCGACTTGTATTATGACTAGCAGTATTGATGATACAAAAAATAATGGATTTTGTTACTTAGTTGATTAATGTATTGGTAAAGCTGGAATTATGAGTAATGAAACTGTCAAATTATTGGGCATAAATGTGAGGAATCAGGGGGTAAAAGAATGCTTTGTCTTTTTGGAAGACAAGTTGTATGAACACCAATTAATAAGTGTATCATAGTTTTGTTATGCTTTTGTACTGTATTTTGTAAGTTTAATTTGCTGCAGAGTGTTAATAAATGTCAGTCTCAACTGTCGTATGTATAGTCAGTGCCATTTGATGCTTCAAGTCAGATGCTATTTTTATGTGAAATTTTAATAACTGGAAATGGCTTCAGATTTTAATTCTTGAATGCTAATAATTGTGAGTTTTTCCTCCCTTTGCTGTTATTCTTGTTCTTGTAATGACCTATGGCTGTGTCAGTCTCCCCACATCCACCACTGCTGGCAGCTCACCTCCAACTGCGCAACGCTACGCGCCGCTAACATCCAGCTGCCCAACACTACAATGGCGAGTATTACAACAATGCCAACCAGCCACTGACTGCACACAGCACAGCCAGTGATTTTTCATACAGAGCGCTATGTGGCGCTACCAATAAAAAAACCTAAACAGCCTACTTATAATATACCTGCTTAAAGGGAGTCCTTCCAAAAAGGTCTCACCTTCAGAGGGCATCATGTTTCCAAGTAGGGAAGCAATTAGTGTATTTCATGAAAATATAAGGGGTATTAGAGATAAAGTGAGTGAATTGCTTATAGATGTTGACTCTAAAATTATTGGTACGTCGGAACATCACGTAAATAATTTGACAGTTCAGAGGCCCCCTCTACCAGGATACAGATTAGCTGGCTGTTTTTTAAACAATCCTTGTGGGGTGGAGGAGTGGCCATGTACGAAAACAACAGTACGAGGCGTGTTTTTTTTAAGTAAGTACCGTTTCGAAATTTAAAAATTACGTGTTAAGGTATCTCAAAAATTTTATTTTTAAGTGAAAGCCTGCACCTTAATCTACTTTTCTACATAATTGAGGCACTTCTCATAAAGTTGTACCAGTTTTTGAATACTCTCCTCACAGAAGTCTGACCGCCCAGGTGTTTCTTCAAGTGCAGGAACGGATGGTAGTCACTGGGCGCAAGATCGGGGCTGTACAGAGGATGCTCTACAGTTTCCCATCGAAAAGATGTGATGAGATCTTTGGTCTGATTCGCCAAATGCGGACGGGCATTCCCTTGCAGGAAAACGATGCCCTTGCTCAACTTCCATGGACTGTTGATTTGATTCTGGTGTGACGTAGGCCACCCATGTTTCATCGCCCATAACAATTTGGCTTAAGAAATCATCACCGTCGTTGTGGTACCGCTCAAGGAAAGTCAATGCACTATCTAAACGTTTGGTTTTGTACATATCAGTCAACATTTTCGGTACCAGACTTGCGCATAATTTTCGGTAATTCAAGTGCTCGGTCACAATTTCATAAAAAAACACTACGAGAAACATTAGGAAACACATTCCGCAAGGAGGAAATCATAAAGCGTCTGTTTTCTCTCTTTATTGTCCACTTCGTGCACCAAACTTTCATTAACGACCGGAGGACATCCTGTCCGTTGTTCATCATGCACATCTGTGCGACCATCTTTAAATGCTCTCACCAACTTTCTTACCATTCTATGATTCATAATGTTTTCTCCGTGAACTGCACAGATCTCACAATGAATATCGATCGCTTTTAGGCCTTTAGCACTAAGAAATCTTATAACAGCCCGTACTTCACAGTCGGCGGGGCTTACGATTATCGGAGGCATCTTAAACACTCAGTACACAAAGTAAACAAGGAAGAATCAGACTCTAATGGCGCCAGTGCATAGATTAAGGTACATGCTTTCATGTAAAAATAAAATTATTGATATATGTTATCATGGTTCAAAATGGTTCAAATGGCTCTGAGCACTATGGGACTCAACTGCTGTAATTATCAGTCCCCTAGAACTTAGAACGACTTAAACCTAACGAACCTAAGGACATCACACACATCCATGCCCGAGGCAGGATTAGAACCTGCGACCGTAGCAGTCGCACGGTTCCAGACTGCGCGCCTAGAACCGCGAGACCACCGCGGCCGGCTATGTTATCATGTCTTTTTTTTAATTTCAAAACGGTACTACTTAAAAACATGCCGCGTATTCCATTTGAGTTCAAAGACGTATCGTCGCACTGCACTGAGCAGATATTTGAATGTTGTGCGGGGCAGTTGAATTTAGTGAGACTATACTTCTAATTGTTGTTGTTTATGGGTCCCGTGACTCTGACTTCAGAACAGTTCTGCTCATGTGACAGAGGTTTCTTGATTCACTTTATAGGAAGTAAAAGAAATTAGTTATATGTGATGACTTCAATATAAATTTTGTATATGATGGTGCAAGAAAAAGGATGTTGGTAGATCTAATAAATTCATATGATCTGGTGCAGACTGTTTTTCCAGCTAGATTGCAGGGGAACAGTAGCACAGCCATAGACAATATTTTTATTCATTCTTCATTAATAGATGGGCATTCTGTCAGTTAAAGGATGAATGGCCTTTCAGATTATGATGCAAAAATTTTGAAACTAAAAGGCAAATGTCACATATAATTACAGACTATGTAGGAAAGTTAATCTAATGACAGTAGAGAGTTTTTTGAAGCTTGTAGCGGCACCACCGTTTAGGATAAGGAAAGTTAGTTTTGTGTGATATTCGGAGCACGAGTTACCGCCAGGTGCGGGCCGGATTGCAGTAAGTTACGCATACCAGCAGTTGCGAAAGCGAATAGGGGCCACAGGAGCGTAGTACAGCCGGAGAGGTCGCACACAGCAGTTTCCATGGCACAAGTCACAGGCAGAAGAGGGCCACTGGCCAAATTAAGTATTATGCATACGTGACGCGAAGCGGTGTTCTTGGCAAAACAGAGGCGCACAGCCGAGGGTAAATAGGTGCTGTTTTCTAACGCGATTCATTCAAGTGTGGCAGGTCTCCTGGACGGCGTGGCGTATCACACCACTGGGCAACATGCAGCAACTGATGGGGCGCCAGCGGGCGGGTCGTTGGTTCGACCTTCTGAGGCCGACGTGGGGTTCGCAGCCAGTCAGAGGAGGGCAGACGTCTCAGCTCCCGACTAGAGATGGGTAGTTCGCGAAAGAACGGGTGCAAAGGGACGGTTCTCCAAGATGAACGAAGGAACCGAGGAACGAATTCCAACTAACGATCGGTTCATACTTCACGGTCTACTTATAGTTCCCGGGAACGAGGAACGATCGATTCATAGTTCACTAGTTCACTTCGGTCGCGGCGGTCACTTCTGCAGTTGTCGTTCCAGCTTCGGTCGCGTGATAGTCTCAGTCACGGTTTCCCTCGGCCGCACTCGTCGTTCTTCGCATGAGATGTCTGCCCTCCTCTGACTGGCTGCGAACCCCACGTCGGCCTCAGAAGGTCGAACCAACAACCCGCCCGCTGGCGCCCCATCAGTTGCTGCATGTAGCCCAGTGGTGTGATACGCCACGCCGTTACCCTATTCGCTTTCGCAACTACCGACTGCTCCTAGTTAGCTCAGTATCCAGTTGTTCGTTTTGTTCACTGCGCTCGCCCATTTTACATGTGTTCCAAACTGTTCTTGCACTTGCCTCTGGCTATTCAGTGTCCATGACCGGTTATCAAAAAGTACTTTATAGTTACGTAAATTACATAAAAATTACGTTGTATGTAATAGGTATGTCTTTTCAGGTAACAAAAGGGCATATCAGCTCACTTCATTATATCGATGAACAGCAGAAGACATACTGATAACAAGGCAAGTTTTTTTGTTATTTATATATTTTTTGGTTTCATCGACTTGATTTAGCAACCAACTTTCAATAATTAGCTTTATTTTTAGCGTACGAAAATTCATATAAATCGATTTTCGTGTATCTTTCATATACAAAACATTACATTTAGAAAGGTTCTTATTATTTTTATGTTCGATTGTCTCCAATTTGCATTACCTGCTAGTTTGGTTTCTTTGGGAAAAAAAAGAAAGTTTGTTGGGGGTCATTCTGGCTCAGTAGGAAAGGGTTTCTCTGAACAAAAAAAAAAAAAAAAAAAAGTTGGTTGTGGGTCATTCTGGCTCAGTAGGCAAGTGTGATGAGAAAACCACATTTTATTTTATGCTTCCATAAAGTCTCTACTTCTCCTGCGAACTCAGAGACAACGTGAAGTATATATAGGGTGTAAACGATTATTGTTTACAACGTAGCATAGTTATGTAGTGGAAGATGAAAAGAAGAATTTTATACAAGACACTTGTGGTCTATTAAGTTGGAAAAAAGGCACCAACACGTTTACAAGACAACATGTGCTATAGCCCATGTGCGTTGCGTGAGATTTTCATGTTCTCTTCTCCAGCTGTCTACACATCGTCATCGATTGTTTCGCAATTGTTGCTTGCATTGTTATTTCTTCACTGCGTAATTATTACATGTTTGTCTGTTTGTTGTATCTGCTCGTAACGGGCAACACATTGTCCATAATTGGCGAGCAATCTGTACTTGGGGCCCGTTTTCTGTGCGCCACCTTATATTATTTCCCTGTAATCAGCCACAGAACGCTACAGTTGGCTAAACGAGAGGTTCTGCAGAATCATAGAAATTACTTCTAACAGTGTGTAAGAATACTGTAATGAATAAAAACTCTATACTCCAGGGGGGAGGCAAGAGCCCCTCTTGGTGCCCTCAATCCTTCAGTCACCTACACTACTAGTTTTCAGTTTTTCATGAGAACCATACCAAGCACAAATGAGCGGTAAACGAATAAAACTGAACGGTTCCCAAAAAAGAACGATCAACAGTGAACTAGTTCCCAAGGATGAACGCGTCTGCCCATCTCTACTCCGGACACAAGCCGGAGACTTCCCGAGGTGAGGGTCGCAGATTCGGACGCCAGACAGCAAGCGCTTGTTCGGAGGCGCGATCTCAGCCACGCCGGCAAGGAGATGGACTCAGCTGGCCGCCCGCGGCTCACACTCAACAGGGCTAAGTTGGCTGCTGGTGCAGCCATCCTGATATCATTGGAACTCTGCGGGCCGACCAAGGCTGGCAGTAGACAGAGTTGCATTGCACAGGTCACTGGAGTGCTTCCTCAGCATTGCGGGGCACTTTGATGCAGATCAAGGTCAACACAGCACTGTAGTCGAAACAAATAAATCATTTGGAAAATTCTCACCGAGTTTTAATACGGCACCTTCTGGCACTCATCCACAACATTTGGTGCCACCCTTCTTCATTTGGTCATCCCGATACATTCAGTGGCAGAAGGCGCCACAACAATACACTACTTTTACTCACGGAGAGAAACATTAAGAGATAGTCTATTACAAAGCAAGAAGAGATCAAACTGTATGCAATTGTGAGTTTCTCGAAGTGAGGAACAGTTTCGAGTCTTATCTGTTCTGGGTCAGCGTGATGTGGTGATGGCGATAGAAGCAGCTTGAAGTTGCTGATACGAATCCTGTAATTTCACCCAGTCGTGTTCCTGGCATTAATATATCCTCTTTTCCTTACATCCTAATTAAGCTGGCAGTGGTATTAAGTTGCGTAACATCAATTACTTGTAGGCCGGTACAAAGTAACTGTTTATGCAGCACTTGAAAGTCATATTAGTTCAGCTGTAACTTTTACACACGGTAGTTTGGTACTGTTCATACATTGTGTTTAAATTAACATTCCATTTACTCTAATTAACCAATTGCAAAGTTAGACAGTCAATCTGCTGTTAATATTCATGGTTCACAATGACACTGTTCCCGCAAAACTTATGTAGCAACACAATTCACCGTTTCCACGTTGGCAGTTAGTATTTTAGCATAAATCATATTTCGTTCTCAGGGAAAATGAGCAATGTTAAATTCACAGTTTATGTAATGCAATTCAATTCCAAACCGACGACAATACCGTCTGTTCACCAGTGCATAGTCATTTCCAATATAAATTTTCTTTATTTTCTCATCGTGTCGCCTCCTCCTTTCCTCCAACTTCTTTTCTACGAATTCTTTATTCTTTTCTTTTTCACATCCCAACTTAATTCCGTTCTGTGGGGAAAAGACAATTTCTCTTCAACAAAACCTAAAGATATCTTTCCCTTCATAATTCCATAAGGATTAAATCCCATTACATCATGATGTATAGTATTCCTTACATCCTCAATATTTTCCACAATATCTCCCCATGAACTATGTTTATTGCTACAATACTTACGGCACAGTCGTCCAATTTCCCTCATATAACGGGGAGGAGGATTTCCTGCCAGATGGTATGTTGAAGTATATATTACTGTCATTCCATGGTTGGCAAGACCTTCCTTCCACTTCCTACTCGTAAACTGTGACTCTTTATCAGAAAGTATGGCTTTCTGTTTACTAAACTTGATGTGATAGTCCTTTTCTAATTTAGTCAAGATCACTTTTCCAGTTGATTTGCACAAAGGAAAGAATTTTATAAATTCATAGAATACTTCCAAGACTGGAAAGATATAAGCAAAACCTCGTTTTGTTTACGGCAATTGGCCATAAAAATCCACTGCTAACAATTCCATTAAGTCGCCTCTTTTGACATTTTGCTTGGGAAGTCTTCATGCCTGATTAGTAACCTTTGCATGTGTGACATTTGTCACACATCTTAATAAGGTTGTTTACTCTTCTCACTACGTTGTGAAAAATTACGCACTCTTTCAGTTCTTGTATACACTTCTTTCTCCTACACTATGAGACCAAAAGTATCCGAACATCTAGCTGAAAATTACTTACAAGTTCTTGGAGTCCTCCATCGGTACCGCTGGATTCAAAACGGTGTTGGCCCACCCTTAGCCTTGATGACAGCTACCACCCCCGCAGGCATACGTCCAGTCAGGTGCTGGAAGGCTTCTTGGAGAATGGCAGCCCATTCTTCACGGAGCGCTGCACTGAGGAGAGGTACCGATGTCGGTCGGTGAGGCGTGTCACGAAGTCGGCGATCCAAAACATCCCAAAGGTGTTCTATAGGACTCAGGTCAGGACTCTGCAGGCCAGTCCATTACAACGATGCTATTGTCGTGTAAACACTCCGCCACATTCCGTGCATTATGGACAGGTGCCCAATACAATGCACATTCCCCTTAGGATCAAACACTATCTTATTAAAGCTGCTTCTATCTCTCACATGCACCACCACAGCAGAAGTAACACAATTCCTATCCTGTACTGCTTTTCCTAGCGTCCCTAACCTATTCTCGATCACAGAAGTAGCCTCTTTAATCTCTTTCACTTGTGCTTTAGTTTTCTGCCTAAGTTCCTCAACAATTTGATTACAGTACTCCTTTACCTCCGTCTTTCTCTGCTCACATTCTTTAGATTGGGCTTCTACATTCTTATCAAAGCCGTTTAGTTTCTTCTCCATCCTTTCCTCGAATTTCGTTTGTTTTTTCTTCAACCCGAATTCTGTTTCATTAAATGCTGTTTCACATCATCCTTAAAATTTTCAAAATCTTTTCCCATGTCGTATTTGACCACAGAAATTCTCCTTTGCAATCCCTCCTTTTTTAAACTCCTTCAACCTTTGTTCAAATCTCTTGTTCCTCTCCCATTTTCTTTTGAGATTTACTAATAACTTCCACTTTGTTAGTAACATATTCTACCTTCTTGTCAGTAGTTTCTATTTTACCACCCAGTTCTTTGTTACCAACGTCTACCCTTCCACCCCTTTCTTTCACTTCTGGTCACAATGCATATTTTCCACTCTTCCATACTGTTCTGCTTACCTTTCGACACCTGGTTCCACTTTAATATCTGGACCTTTACCCCCTTTTTCCATAACAAATTCTGCTTCTTCGTTTTTATCTTGGCCATCTCGCCACACCTTGAAACTAGCTACTCGTGCATCCTCTTTTGTCGTTATATTGTATTTATTGTATTTGCTGTATAGACAACACCACCAAACAAATGTGTGCTAGTGCCAAAATTTCGAAACTTCGTTCCGAATTCTGAAGATTCGAATAGACAGCATCCAAAGGAGTCACTACACGATCGACATACAGTATGTGAAGAAAACGGTCCCTGGAGATTTACTATGACCGTGAATTTGTAATCAGAATATGTTTGAAGAAAAATTGCAGGAAGTAAATTAACATTGTATAAATCCCAATAACTCTTTTTACTACCGGAAACTTCAAAAGCAAACCTCTATATGAGAAGTTGCCAAATAGTGCTAAAATTATGACAATAAAATCCTTTAACGGTGGAAAACTGTAAAACACTGTAAAGGCAATTTGATAAATAGGGACACAGTATACTGTAATTTTGCTTACCAGTCTCAGTTAAACTCAGATAAACTTGAACCTAAACATGAATGAATGGCAATATGTTAAGTCGCATGTAAACAAAGATCGCGTATTTTGACAGCTGTTAGATTTAAAGTTCACTCTAATACGTTATCTTGAACCAAAGGCGAATAAGCTACTTCTTTGTAATTGGTCGGTGTATATAACTCCAATGGCAGATGCCTCAACTTACACGGCTGGCCACATTTACAGTATAGCACATGATTCTCCTGCCTAAACTGCTATGATATCCGCCGACGCACACCCTTCCAAAGGCACACACAACGCATGCAACTACTGGTACAAATACATTGAAAAGTAAAACCAAATAAAAGGATGCCAATAACTTCTGTTAGTGGTGGGGTCAACAATGACTGAAGTTGAACAGTCTTTACCATCCACTACTGTTATTTACGGTGAATATCATTAAGAGATAATCTACTACAAAGCAAGGAGAAATTAAATTGTTTACAATTGTGAGTTTCTCGAAGGGAGGAATGGTTTTGAGTCTTATCTGTTCTGGGTCAGCGTGATGTGGCGACGGCAGTAGAAACAGTTAGAAGTCACTGATGCAAATCCTGTACGTTCATCCAGTCGTGTCTCCGGCATTAATATATCCTCTTTTCCTTACATCCTAATTCGGTGGCGGTGGTATTAAGTTGCGTAGCATCAATTAGTAATAGGCCGGAACAAAGTAACTGTTTATGCAACATTTGAAGGTCGTATTGCTTCAGCTGTAACTTTCACACAGGATACTTTCGCACAGTCCACGCACCGTGTTTTAATTAACGTTCCTTTTACTGTAATTTGCCAACTGCAAAGTTAGATAGTCACTCTGCTGTGAATATTCATGGTTCACCATAGCACTGTTCCCGCGAAAACAGTCACTTCGTAACAACACGGTTCACAGTTTCCACATTGGTTTTTAGTGTTTTAGCATACATCATATTTCGTTGTCAAGAAAAATGATCAATACTAAATTCACAGTTTATGTAAAGCCAACCGATGGCAATACTGTCTGATCACGAGTGCATTGTTACTGCCACAAGTATGAAACTGAAAAAACCGACAGCACTCGCGTAATAAAACATCTGTTTAATATGTACACCAGAAAGTAAAATTTCTAACAGTGTCTGACACACGGAAGTCCGGTACTGATATCGCGCTAAACGCACACCATTACTACACACAATACTTGCTTTTGTACCACTACGCTCATGCGCCATCCGCGACCGTCTGTCACAGCGTTCGAGCTGACAACTATCGATACCTCTCTCGCTCCACAGTTCTTCAACACTTCTGCCTATTGCATTCCGTTTCACACAATACATTCTATAAAACTATTTCAAATATCAGAAGAAAAAATCTTTGTCTCATAAGGAACTCGTATAGAAAACAGCAAAGTAAAAATAGTTAGCGCCGGCCGGCGTGCCCGAGCGGTTCTAGGCGCTACAGCCTGGAACTGCGCGACCGCTACGGTCGCAGCTTCGAATCCTGCATATAAGAAGTTCATAAAATAAATTTCTACAATACATATGGCTGCTGGTAAATTATTGTGTCAAGAGACTCCTACACCAGGTGAAAGCACTTAACGATGTCTAACTATTCCCTTATGTCCGAATATGTAAGAGCCAAATCGAAGTGTATCTGTCTGTCATCTGTTAAATTTTGAGGCCACCTTCTTCAGACACACGGGAATTGCTGTAAACTTTTGTCAGATGTCCATCTTGAGATACCTCGTCTGTAGGTCCCATAGCCTTATAACCCATTACATTGGATTACCGAAGTAACAGTAGAAGTGTCGTTGGTGATAAAAAAGTGAAAATTTGCAAGAGGAATGAATTTCAAGTTCGCTGCGTTTATTTTCCGTTTTTATTTATTTGTATAGATGAGCCAGCCGAGGTGGCCGAGCTGCAGTCTGTAACCGCACGACCGCTACGGTCGCAGGTTCGAATCCTGCCTCGGACGTAGATGTGTGTGATGTCCTTAGGTTAGCTAGGTTTAAGTAGTTCTACGTTCTAGGGGACTGATGACCTCAGAAGTTAATTCCCATAGTGCTCATAGCCATTTGAACCATTTTTTTAAAAGATTGTCGCACTTCATGTTCTACACTATATAACCAAATGAAAAAATATGCTAAGTCATCATAAATATATCTATGAAGTACAAGGTAGTAAAAGAACGGGAAAAAAATTCTCGTAATTAGTATAGGCATCACACCACAAATCGCTTGCGACTGTAATTGGAAAGGGGGAAAATGGCGGTGGTGCTTAAAGTACCCTCCGCTACACACAGTAAGGCGGCTTATGGAGTAAAGATGTAGATATAGATGCTCTAAATAGAATGAGTCGTTTAACACCCGTCATGTGGTGAACCATATCCACAATGCTCGACAAATGTGGGACTGATTCTTCATGGTCTAACACCATATATTTTTGTTAGTGTTTCCATTTCGCTATATTTCGTTGTATTGTGGTTCCCTAGATGAAGAAACAGGTTCTTATCCACTGCATTCAGCGTTTTTTTGAAGGACGTCGTTTTCAGCATTGACTGTAAGTTTTTTCAAAAGTCACTATGGCAATTTCAACCTTTGGTCATCTTCAAATGGGTAACAAGTGATTTAAGCAGAGAACTAGTCCGCCCCTAAGGTCCAGGGGATATTAGTTCGTATCTCATAAGCTCATTTAGTATCTCTTGTTGTGTTAATTGATTATCAGGCTGTATAAAATTGCCATTCTTCCTGACGCTCAAAAAGATAATATACCTCGTACGACTGTGCGCCATTATGAATTATGAGTGTTATGCTAAAGTCAGTACCGCAATATCTTGCACCAAGTATGGCTTCGAAAATTCATTTTCCTTGTAATTTTTATTTCATATACATCATGAAATCATAACACACGTGTTCTAGCAACCCGGACGTTGATAGCATCCGTCAGGCAGAGAAAAACATCTTGGCATGGTAAAAAAGTGATACGGATATCAAGAAATGTTTTTCTTTGGCGTTTAGATGTCGCAAAAGTGATCGTGTTTCTCTTGAAGGTATGAAGTACATCCAAAACCTGCAATTATAAATGAAAATCCTGAGAAAGTGTATGGGATATTATGGAAATCTAGAGGATGAATACGAATAAACGATTTTAGATAAAAAGAGCTAGCTAAAACCGAAGAAAATTATTTGAAAGAGATTTTCTATTTATTTTAAATGTTTGTATTGACTTAGTGAGGTTGTACATCGCAGCATGATGAGGTATCGAATTATTTAAGTACGTTAACAAAAAATGTTACTAATAATGGTACCTGAAATACCTATCCACAAATTACTGGCTTGTGAAACAGCTGACGCTCTATGATCATCTTCCACACGAAGAGTTAATGACGAGAAAGCTTTATGTAAGATGGATGCCGGATTAGTTTAAAAAGGGAACACTAAAACCAATTTCTCGGTGATATTTGAAGCGGGACGCGGCGATTAAGTCGATAAGTGAATACTTTTTTTGTAAGGCTTGAGACAACTACGTATCACGAAAACGACGCACCGTACGAAAAAAAAATTTCTAGGTTAAAAGTTAATATTACTAAAGGAAACATTTGTCTGCACTGCAACTCACCGCCTCGTAAACGACTGCTCTTGCGTGGGTGGGATCAACTTTGTATTTTCAAATAGGAAAGCCATTTTTTGCGTTTCCCTGAAACCTTTATCTCCCATTCGTTGTAAATGGCACTGTAATCGACATGTATCAAATCTGCCTCTTTTTTTCAATTAAGAAACGACACATTTGATTCTGCATTTAATTCACAATGTAAATGTAAAAACGAGTCCTAACGATTTATCAGTAGAGCAAAAACAGTGTACTTGTTATTCAACAGTGAACTGTACGTATTTTTTTGGTGGATAATCCGAATATGCAACAAAAGTGGTGTGGGGGATTCCAATTTGTAAAGACAAAGTTGAAACCGGCCACGCAGAAGTGGTGGTTAGTCGTTGGTTAGTTGTGGCACAAACAGGTGTCCTCTTCACTAATATAAACTCTCTTGATCATTTTTTAGTACGAAGACTAATTTTCGAGTTATTTAACTGTCTCAAGTTAAAACAAACACCATGTGCATTCTCTCTAGTTTCTGGAATATTTTTTCTGTAGATTGTCGCTAATTTCACCACTCGTAATGATTTGTATGTATGAAAAAACTGTGTATCCTGGTTTGCACGATCGTAAAAATGTGTGGCTGATAGATCAGTTCAAACCGGATGTCGAACGGAATCGTCTTATATATTCACTTGCACAGAGTAAAATCATAGCTATCGAGTACTGTGTAAGTCTTCTTCTTGCGCTGCTAGAAAAATTTATGGGAAGAGGGAATTTTACTAACACTTTACATTTCGGCAACCATCGACAATAATTTGTTTTGAAATCAGATGCGACTCGTAACCACGAAACCGGAATTTCTCGCAGAGGGCTTGTTTGCGAACTCACGTTTACTGGAACGGTTTCGCTTCTGTTATGGTGTACTTACTTGCGCATCTTGGACAATTTATGTACCCACAAAAGGACGATGATAACAGGAAAACTGAGGTATTGGAAGTATTGTACGTGCTCCAAATCTTAGTCCTAGTGTGTTTCACCTCTTCTCACAGGTAATAATTAAACGCTTTGAAGCCTATGGAGATGTTATGGAAACTTAAATGGGTGTTTTATTTTAGACATGCTCTTGATGAATGAAATGTAGTCACAGAAAAGACTCTGTACAGAGTACAATGGTATTCGATGGTGTGGTTGGTTTGGGAAAGAGGACCAAATTACTAGGTCATCGGTCCCATCTGGTTAGTGAACAATGGGGAAGGAAATTAGCCTTACCACTTCAAAGGAACTATCCCGGCATTTACCTGAAAAGATTTAGGACAATCACGGAAAACCTAATCAAGGGTGGCCGGACCTGGGTTTGAAGCGTCGTCCTCCGCGAATTTGTGTATAGTATGCTAAACACTGAGCCACCTAGCTCGGTTTGGTATAAGGAAACTGACGCTACAAATAAGAGAATTTTCGCCGTATAAATACAGCGTTTCGTCTCATGTAACTACTCTTGAACGCTACACATGTTTGCACTCATCTGCGCCTTCTGCGTCATATTCTGAAGAGCCAAAGAAACCGGTACACCTGACTAATATCGTGTAGGGCCCCTGCGAGCACGCAGATGTGTCACAACACGACGTGCATGTACTCGAATAGTGTCTGAATTAGTACTGGAGGGATCTGATTCCATGAATCCTTCAGGGCTGTCCATAAATCTGTAAGAGTACGTGGGGTGGAGATCTCTTCTGAACAGTACGCTGCAAGGCATCCCAGATATGCTCAATAATGTTGATATCTGGGGAATTTGGTGGCCAGCGAGAGTGGTTAAACCCAGAAGAGTGTTCCTAGAGATACTTTGCAGCAATTCTGGACGTGTGGGATGTCGCATTGTCCTGCTGGAATTGCCCAAATCCGTCGGAATGTACAATGGTCATGAGTAGATGCTGGTGACCAGACAGGGTGCTTACGTACCACCTGTCAGAGTAGTATCTAGACGTATCAGGTGTCCCATATCAGTCCAACTGCACACTTCCCACACCATTACAGAGGCTCCGTGAGCTTGAACAGTCCTATGCTGACATGCAGGGTCCATGGACTCATGAGGTTGTCTGCATATCCGTACACGTCAATCCACTGAACACAATTTGAAACGAGACACGTCAGGCCAGGCAACATGTTCCCAGTCACCAACAGCCCAATGTCGGTGTTGACGGCCCCAGACGAGGCATGAAGCACGTGAAGTCATCAACGATACAAGAGTCGGCCTTCGGCTCCGAAAGCCCATATCGGTAATGTTTCGTTGAATGGTTCGCACGCTGACACTTGCTGATGGCCCAACAGTGGAATCTGCAGCAATTTGCTGAATGATTGCATTTCCGTCACGTTGAACGATTCTGTTCAGTCGTCGTTGGTCCCGTTGTTGCAGGATGTTTTTTTCCGGCTGCAGAGATGTCGGAGATTTGATGTTTTATCGGGTTCTTGATGTTCACTATGCTCGTGAAATGGTTGTACAGGAAAATCCCCGTTTCATCGGTACCTCGGAGATGCTGTGCCCCATCGCTCGTGCGCCGACTGGAACACCACGTTCTAGCTTACTTAAATATTGGTAACTTGCCACTGTAGCAACAGCAACCGATCTAACAACTGCGCCAGTCTCTTGTGGTGTTATACAGGCGTTTCCGAACGGAGCACCGTATTCTGCCTGTTTACATACTTCTGTGTTTCAATACGCGTGCCTAAACCAGTTTCTTTGGCGATTCAGTGTAAATGCCGTATAAGGACATTATTATGTTACCTGAAGACAAAGAGGCTGCCCTGTTTGATTATATTGTTTATTGTTTGAGGACTGTTTCGGAATGATTGACGGATTGAGGTTGTCCGTGAAAAGCACTTAGTTTGGTACAGTATTTCAAAGTTTTAAGTAGATAATTTAAGCTGTATATTATGGTTTACTACGTACTTCTGATACCTATCAGATATCGATGTCTCAGTTACTGTGACGTTATTGTATAAGCTTGCTCCTTTGATGTTGTTCGAGCTATAGTAGACATAATTTTTTTTTTTGCTGGAGAAGTTATTTAAGTAGTTGTCGAATTATGAAAGTTTATTTCATAACAACGTTTCGTGGCAGAGTACAAAAGATGCAAACAGCCTGTAAGTGTGTAACACCCCTGACTCAACAGTCAATGCTATTGCCACGAAACATCATCATGAACTAAGCTGTCATAATTTGACAGGTGCCGTACGTAAATATTGCTCAAACAAAAAAGTTTGACATCCACTATAGACCCGATTGCATCAAAGGAGCAAAATTAAGCAATAATGTGACTGAAACTGAGACTTCGACGTCATGTGGATGTCCAGACCATCTGAAGCACGTATTAAACCATAATGCTGTAATAGGTTAAAATATCTATTTAAAAATTTGAAGTATTGCACCAAACTGTGTACTTTTCACACATAAGCTGAAGACGGAAACCGCGTCTAAATTAGCCAGTGGTAATAAACAATATAGTCAAATAAAGCAGCATTTCTAGTCTCATGCATAATACAGAGTGAGCCAAAAAGGACTTTACAGTTTCGGAATGATATAGAAACTTACTGAGATAACTTACAGCATATGTAGATGCGTCATTTTGTAGCAAACAACTTCAAGATTGATTCACGTAGTGCATCAATACCGCACTCCACCACCAGGAGCGTTACATTCACTGGTGCAGAGCGTGCTCGCTGTGTGTTTTATTTTCATGAAACGAACTCTGCAACAACAGTTCGTCGTAAATTTCGCACACAGTACGCTAAAGAACCTCCAAGCAGACCTTAAATTTAATCTTTGCACAAGAACATCGTTGCGACGCATTGCTCCCTGCAAAGTGATAAATTACCAGGTCACCAGAGTGTTGATGTATGTGTCCAACAGGTTAGTGAGAACTTTGACCACAGATCTATGAAGATCACCGGAATGGGATGGTTTACTACCAGCAACACGGTGCACCACCTCATTTCCTCACGGACGTTCGAGAGTTCGAGGTTTCCTCGATAATGGCTTTCCAGGTCAGTGAACTGAACTTGGGGGGGTGGGGGGGGGGGGGGGGAGGCAGTCGCATTGTCACAACGCAGGCATTACTTGACGCCTCTGGATATCTTTGTCTGGGGTTCCATTAAAGACGGTGTGTATGGTCCTTCCCTACCAAACAATTAAGCCGACATGAAAAATCGAATCTGTGCTGCCGTTGCACAAGTTACGCCCGATTTGCTGCAAGAACTAATTACCGGTGGGATAGAGAAACAATTAAAATCTCTCAAAAGTGAGAAGGTTGCTGGACCTTATGGGATACCAGTTAGATTGTACACAGAGTACGCGAAGGAACTTGCCCCCCTTTTTGCAGCGGTGTACCGTAGGTCTCTAGAAGAGAGTAGCGTTCCAAAGAATTGGAAAGGGGCACAGGTCTCCCTGTTTTCAAGAAGGGACGTCGAACAGATGTGCAGAACTATAGACCTATATCTCTAACGTCGATCAGTTGTAGAATTTTGGAGCACGTATTATATTCGAGTATAATGACTTTTCTGGAGACTAGAAATCTACTCTGTAGACTCTTAAAAGACGATCGTGTGAAACCCAGCTCGCGCTATTCGTCCGCGAGACTCAGAGGGCCATAGACAAGGCTTCCCAGGTAGATGCCGTGTTTCTTGACTTCCACAAGGCGTTTGATACAGTTCCCCACAGTCGTTTAATGAACAAAGTAAGAGCATGTGGACTATCAGATCAATTGTGTGATTGGATTGAGGAGTTCCTAGATAACAGAACGCCGCATGTTATTCTCAATGGAGAGAAGTCTTCCGAAGTAAGAGTGAATTCAGGTGTACCGCAGGGGAGTGTCGCAGGACCGTTTGCTATTCACAATATACATAAATGACGTTGTGGATGATATCGGAAGTTCACTGAGGCTTTTTGCAGATGATGCTGTGGTATATCGAGAGGTTGTAACAATGGAAAATTGTATTGAGATGCAGGAGGATCTGCAACGAATTGACGCATGATGCAGGGAATGGCAATTGAATCTCAATGTAGACAAGTGTAATTTTCTGCGAATACATAGAAATAAATATCCTTTATAATTTAGCTACAATATAGCAGGTCAGCAACTGTAAGCAGTTAGTTCCATAAATTATCTGGGAGTAGGCATTAGGAGTGATTTAAAATGGAATGATCTTATAAAGTTGATCGTCGGTAACGCAGATGCCAAACTGAGATTCATTGGAAGAATCCTAATTAAATGCAATCCGAAAACAAAGGAAGTAGGTTACAGTACACTTGTTCGCCTACTGCTTGAATATTGCTCACCAGTGTGGGGTCCGTATCAGACAGGGTTGATAGAAGAGATAGAGAGCAGCGGAGAGTAGCGCGCTTCGTTACAGGATCATTTAGTAATCGCGAAAGCGTTACGGAGATGATAGATTAACTCCAGTGGAAGACTCTGCAGGAGAGACGCTCAGTAGCTCGGTACGGGCTTTTGTGGAAATTTCGAGAACGTACATTCACCGAGGAGTCAAGCAGTATATCGCTCCCTCGTACGTTTATCTCGCGAAGAGACCATGAGGATAAAATCAGAGAGATTAGAGCCCACACAGAGGCATACCGACAATCTTTCTTTCCACGAACAGTACGTGACTGGAATAGAAGGGAGAACCAATAGAGGTACTCAAAGTACCCTCCGCCACACGCCATCACGTGGCTTGCGGAGTATGGATGTAGATGTAGATGTTTATCGCATCACACACAAATGGTAGTCACAGCGAACCAAAGTGATACTTGACACTTTAATGCGAAATTTGAGGTTGTTTGCTACAAAATGACTCGTCTAAGTCCTGTAAGTTACCTCAACAAATTTCTGTATCGTTCCGAAGTTGTATGGTAATTTTTGACTAATGCTTTATAATAAAGTCCATATATGGCTATACAGGTTGTTATGTCCATTTGTGAGCGACAGCTCGGTGCTGCGCACGGTAACGCAAACTAGCCTGTTAAATCCTCTTCTGCAGAAGAGAAGCGGAATGTCACTAAGTGGCGGTGCTGTAGTAAACATTCGCAGGTTACGTGTACACATCGAGTCAGAGGCATCAGAGTGGCGCTCCAATCCGATTAGGAAGTACTTCTCTCCGGGAGAGGTGGCAGCAGCCGCACAGCCCGCGTCGTTCGATCCCGCAGGAGTTTGTTGCCATTAGGCCAGCGATTCACAGTAATGGCGGTAATTAAACCGAAGTGCTTTTTCACAATGGAAGTGAAACGGAAACAGATAAGCTTCAAATAGCTGCCACCTATTCAGCATCAATGCAGTGCAATCAGGCGCTCAAAAAGAGAATTACCGATTCCACCGAAAAAAAATTTCAACACCTCTTTGTACGCCTTTTTGTGTGCAGTTATCATTACATCGCAATGCAGTTTACGCGGTACTGTACAATGGAAGAACACCGTTTTAATACATTCTCTCTTTGAAGGTAAATGATTAATGAACTGGAAAAGTAAAAATATCCAACAAAGCAAGAGGAAAAACTACCGTTAAAAATCAATAGCGCTGGATATTCCCGTATGTTATTCAAACGTGCATATATGGTACAAATATACTCATGATTTATGGCTCTGTGTTCAATGTATTTGTAATTTAATTAAATTCAGCAGGTTTTGCGAGTCTACGTGAGACAAAATAGGTTGGTCACGAAATGAGTCACTTTATACACTCATAGAAAGCTATTAATAAAATTCATAAACCCAAAAGACTAAGAAAACAAAAACAAATAAAGGTTTACAATAACATGCAGCATGAACCTGAAACTCACCAACCACATTACAGAGGTTTATTAAGGACTTTTTAAAAATTTTATTTTCACGCAAAGGACCGATGGTCTTTGGTGCCTCGTTACAGAATAAAGCATTTCGTTTCATTTGGTAGCACCATTTACCTTAGTATCTCTGTAGCACTAAAATACCTGCACAACAGTTCATGTGTCGATAGAATGCTCTTTGAGTCTAGTTTGGAAACATGCCAGTTCTGTTCTTAACAACAGTAGTATTAATTTTAAGCTTCGCCCTAAAACTTTCATGCAGTATGTAAGCAAAACGCTGATCATTATCTCAGTGCTAATACGTGCTAAAAGTTACTAAACCTTCGCGCTGAGCATGTTTGCATTCAATGGACAGCCTTCTAATATGCAATGTCAATATGTGCACTGATGTAGAAATCCCATAGTAGCAAAATAGGTGATGTAATTTAAAAAAAAAGTCATCTCTCAGCAAACAGGAACTGTCTGTAACAAAGAGAGACCCCCTAGTTAAATCAAATTAAATCTTACTCGAATGTACAAAGCGAATATGAACATGCATCTGTAGCCTAGAAATTACTACTGCATGACCACTGCCCGGAAAATCAATCCTCAAATATTAGACGGAGTTAGAACGGAAAAATGTTTTATCTCATTGTAAAATTTGTAATATTCCGAATAAAATGATATATATATATATATATATATATATATATATATATATATATATATATATATATATATACTCACATGGTAAGTATTTTATTTTACTTTTTTAAATATAATCTGCACCGGTTGAAAATGTCAAAACTTTTAAGTCCATTACTTCAAGATCTAATAATTCGGTAATTTTTTTATATAGAAGACTATGGATTGCTGTGTTATAAAGGTTAAATTACGTGTTTGTATTGGTAGCACTGTCAAAAACAGTATCAAATCATTTAGTAGTATAAACACGAATTGTATGACGAAGTTAACTTCTTTCTTGGGAAAGTGACGAATAGATCGATAAATCGCTCAAAAAGTTAAGTATGACACCAAAATGAAGTGTTTTTAAGAAATGGTAATAGATTTTCAAATAAAGGGAAACATTATGTTCTACATGTGGCGTGTGGATTTACAGGCAAACTCGTAAGTTTCTAGAGAAACACCCAATAGTGCTCCGAAGATTAAAATAAAACGTTGTGATACACTGTTTTCTCAAACCGAAAGTGATGTAACTGGTAGGTTGGGCTATATTCTGATAGATTTACACATCCTAACAAGTGTGTTGGGTGAATGTGTGTATTGTAAAATATGTTAAGGGCCGGTCAGTTCACATGAAGACAGTGAGGTATCAAATGGACTAGCCGGGAAACTTATTGTTAGTTGTGCCACTTGTAAATATACTCATTCATTTTTGAATTCTGGTAAGTGTAAAGATAATTATTTGGAAGTACATGTTGGTGGTTTTATGGATTGAGAGCTACTGGCAAAGGACGCACTGTAGCAGAAAAATGTGTGCTGTGATAAATATGCCACGCCCACCTTGTAAAATCGACAAGCATGCAGGATTTATTGGAGCTGCTGTGGAATCTGTTGCATGTGAGTCAATGAAGGGTGCTACAAAAGCAGCTGTTGAAATAAATGATGGTACGACTGACGTACCAGTAGTCTTTGATGGTACTAGGCAGAAGTGCAGCTACAGTTTTAAGAATTCTGTTGCTACGGTGACCAGTGTGGATACTGCAAAGGTAATAGATTTTCAGATTCTAACCAAACATTGTTATAAGCGTAAATCAGAGAATGAAGAAGGGCGTATCTGTGACAGAAATTGTGAAGGAACAAGTGGTGGCCTCTGCAACTATTGAAATTTTTAGTCGATCTGTGAACGAAACGGGAGTGCGTTACACTAAGTTATTAGGTGATGGAGATTCAAAAGCATATAACAATGCAGTAGCCGCTCAGCCTTAGGGCGAGAAGATTATCATAAAACTGGAATGTGTTGGCCATATCCAGAAGAGGATGGGCACCAGGTTGAGAAAGTTGAAACAAAGTTTGAGAGACAAGAAACTTTCCGATGGTAAAACCATAAGAAGAAGGCTGACAGACAAAATGATTGATTGGGCTACTGTCAACTGCTGAAAAACCAGTACAGCACCTTTGCCCTCCTGGACCTGATCCATGGTGCAATTACCGCAATGCCCAGTGCTCAAACAGTTCATTCACCCATAAACAATCCGTCCCAGCATCAGTAATTGACATCATAATAGCTACTTACAGAGACCTGGCAAATCCTGAATTACTGAAGAAGTGTCTGCATGGTCAGACCCAAAATCCCTATGGGTCATTCAATAATATTATATGAACTCTATTACCAAAAAATGTTTTTATTGGAATGAAGACACTAAAGTGGGGGGGCAGTGATGCTGTTATTGCTTTAAATGACGACAACATTGGTAGGGTGAAAGTGCTACAGCATATGGGAATTAATCCTGGAGCAATCTGCATCAGAGAACTAACGGATGAATCAGAGCATGTAGCACAGTTGGCCCCTAAGGAGTCCAGAAAAGAATAAAAGAAGAAAAATCTTGGAATAGGATCAAGAGGATGATATACAGTATGGTGCAGAGTGATTCTGAGTGATAAAAAATAAAAAATTGAGCACATATTAAGTGAGTTACAGTCTTCTGAAAATTTAGAAGCCGTTCCGAAAAATTTACATTTTCTGTTACATTTTTCCCTAAATCTCAGGAAACACTTCGAATGGTGCTAAAAGAAGAACATACTGTTGCGTATAATTCAAATTATTTAGGATAACGTAAAAAAAGTACACAAAATTTTAACCGTGTAGTTAAAAAATTGTACTTGAGAAAGCAGTGGCTGAAATGCAATTGTTGTAGTTCAGTAGACTCAGAAATACAGTTTAATGTACTGTGAAAGTTTCATATCAATGGCTACAGCGGTTCCTGAGATATAGGAAAGCCAATTCACTAAATTTAACATTGTAGGGATAGAGCGTTCCAACTCCCCTTGAAAACCTGAAGTGAGATAACACCATCAATATGCCCATAATAATGATTGGTGCTCTATGGTCCTCTTTTAGCCCTGCTCTGCGAATCACAAATGAAACAATCGTACGGCGTTTGAGGCAGTTCTCTTACCTATTGCATGTCTTTCTTCTTCGGCGACTTGTGCGTCCACGATGATGTGACGAAGTGGTGGGGGCATGACAAATACCCAGTCCCCAACTACAGAAGGTCTCCGAGCTGGGAGAGGTTCGATCTCATGACCTCAGGGTCTAGAAGTATCAATGATACTCACTCGACGGCGAGCTGTAGACTACGATTAACAGATTATGTGTGTGGGGAAACTTATCTTGCAAGCTGAAATTTGAGTTACCTTTTGTGGTGTCACCGCCAGACACCACACTTGCTAGGTGGCAGCCTTTAAATCGGCCGCGGTCCGGTAGTATACGTCGGACCCGCGTGTCGCCACTATCAGTGATTATAGACCGAGCGCCACCACACGGCAGGTCTAGAGAGACTTCCAAGCACTCGCCCCAGTTGTACAGCCGACTTTGCTAGCGATGGTTCACTGACTTCTACGCTCTCATTTGCCGAGACGATAGTTAGCATAGCCTTTAGCTACGTTATTTGCTACGACCTAGCAAGGCGCCAGTATCCGTACTATTGATATTGTGAATCATGTACCATAAATAGCGACGTTCGTCATTAATGGATTAAAGTTAAGTATTCCACCAGCTACGTCCGTTTCTCTGAAGCCTAATTTCCTTGTCCTGTTCCAGACCTCACGCCAGCCTGCGTGAGCAAAATCGCGTGCCTTTCGGCCTCCTCTAGTAACACGGTTTGGCTCTCCTGCCAACCATAACACCTTTATGTCTATGAAAACTGATCATCATGAGGTCTTTGACAGGTGATACAATTGAGAGGCTAGGAATAGCGGAGGAAAAAAGTGAGCATTACTGGACTAGGGTTGAAACGATCCATCGTCAATGGTTTTAGTTAATTCAGTGTATGCTATAACAAAGAATAATGAGGATCCAGTACACATTATTACTTTAACACGTGTGGTCAACATATGAAGGTTCACGATCAAGTACGTAACCGTGTGATGCTTAAGCGAAATCTAGTTCACTGAGCTGATTATTCACCAAAAATTACTGTAAGTGCATGGTACATTGAAATGAAGGATCATAAAATAATATGAGGAAGATAGTAGAGGCTTTGATGTTCACATGAACCTTGATACAATTTTAACTGACGTTTAACCATCATGTAAATTTTCTTACGACTGTTTTGCCAGTGGCTGCTATCTACACTAAACCAATATCGTTATTTTGACCAAACATTGGACCCCAATAATTACCAAATAAATCTATATACTATGAGTAGCGGTGGAACCGCCAAATGTAGAATAACTTTTCGAATTATCCCAAATCCTCGACGACAAGAGGCGTGAACTGAGAATCAGTGGTTGTAAAAAAACATCAAAAGTAATCACGGTATTCATATTCTCATGCCATCAAACGAGAAACGAAGGATGTTCAGTTACGCGTTTATCAGTACAGAGTTTTCACGAGATTCCTACCGACGTGGTTCAGTCGTGAGCGAGAA
Source organism: Schistocerca gregaria (assembly GCF_023897955.1). Classification (NCBI taxonomy): domain Eukaryota; kingdom Metazoa; phylum Arthropoda; class Insecta; order Orthoptera; family Acrididae; genus Schistocerca; species Schistocerca gregaria. The sequence goes on from NC_064923.1 coordinate 686,188,391, forward strand.
TCCGAAGCTGACCAGGCGAAGACAGACAGCCTTTCTCCTCCGAGGTGCGGCTACAGGAGAAGCTTATACAAAAGCCTCACATGCGTTACTCTCACCGGAAGCGGATATCACGTTGGTGACCACAATTAAAGACGAAGAGAAAACTGAATCACTCCGCAAAGGCTCAAGTAATGAGATCGAAGGTGGATGAAGCGAAGATCTATTTACATGGGCACTTCAGTATGCTACTATCGTAGTCCAACCGATGTATGTAATTACCTGCAGCCAATTTTTTTACGTCAGGCCTAACATTAGAAACTGTAAGAAAATTCATCTCTTAGACACTTCTTTATCACCCTGTTTATTGTGTAGCCAGCAGTTTCGGCGTTTCAATGCGCCATTTTCAGGTCTTTGTTGATGCTGATTCAAATGGCTCTGAGCACTATGGGACTTAACATCTGAGGTCATCAGTCCCCTAGACTTAAAACTACTTAAACCTAACAGAAGGACATCACACACATCCATGCTCGAGGCAGGATTCGAACCTGCGACCGTAGCGATCGCGCGGTTCCAGACTGAAGGGCTTAGAACCGCTCGGTCACGGAGGCCGGCAGTTGATGCTAAAGGAATGATGACTATCCACATAAACATTGCATCAGTGGCCATCATAACTGGCTTACGCAGACTGTCCGTAAATGTGATGTTAGCACTCCAACCATCAACTGCTAACTGTCGTGCTGTCAGATGGATAGAGTGCTGACATAACCATTACAGATAGTCTGCGTAAACCAGTTATGTTGGCCACTGATCGAGCGTACATAAGGATCGTGATAATCCCTTCGGCATCAACTAAGGCATGATTATGACACACTGAAACACCGAAACTGGTAGCTACACAATAAATAAGATCATAAGGAAGGCTGTAGACGTTTCATTTTCTTAGAATAGTGAACGGCCGCAGTCATCAAGATCTCCCGTCAAAAGGATGGACACACAAAATATTAGAAAGATGCGAGATTGTGAACATGCAACTACCTTTCAAGCACTGCTCGGTTCTGCTTTACGGCAATGATAGTTGAACGATAACTGCCATACACAACAATCTTGATAGGTTAGCTGCTGATAAGCACTTCGGGCAGGGATTGATTAAATGCAGTGGAACAGCGGTAAATTGACGCTATGCTGTGTTGATCCTCAGCGCAGGGATCCATCGCCGTCATTTGGAGTCTGTACATGGTCGTCGATGTGAAATCCAATTCATTACTAGGCTTTATCATTGAACGACGCACCATGGAGCAACTATCAGAGTGTGTTGGGAATCGTTAGATGTAATATATATGTACACATGGAGAAATGATTAAAGTCTCAGAAAAAAATGGATTATTTATTAAAGAGAAAGACCTTCACTAATTAAGCAAACTAGTAAGAAGTTGGTCCACCTCTGGCCTTATGAAATTATTTATTCGGATTTGCATTGATTAATAGAGTTGTCGGACATCATCCTCAGGGATAACGTGTGAAATTCTATACAATCGTCGCTTTCGATCATCAAAATCCCTAGCAGGTTAGAGGGCCCTGCCCATAACGCTCCTGACGCTCTCAATTGGGAAGAGATCCGGTTACCTTGCTGGCAAAGGTAGGGTTGACAAGGACAAAGACAAGCAGTTGAAACTCTCGTCGTATGTGTGCGAGCATTATCTTGCTGAAATGAAAGCCCAGGATGGTTCGCCATGTAGGGCAACAGAACGGGGCGCACAATATCGTCGACGTATCGCTGTGCCGTAAGGATGATGTGGGTGATAGCCAAAGGTGTCCTGCTACGAAATGAAATAATGAAATTCTATCCCGGATCATCACTCCTAGTTGTCGGGCAGCATGGCAGATGACAGTCATGTTAGCATCCACCACCGTCCAGTGCGTTTCCACACACATCTTCGATTGTCATCGGGACTCATTTCAAAGCGGGACTCGCGGCTGTAGACAGTTATACTCCAACCAATGAGATTCCAGGCCGAAGACGTGTCTGGAGATACTCCGACACTCTGAAGATGGCCGTAAGTATTTCTCCTCCCTCTCCGCCCCCCTCCCCCACCCACTTGAGTCATTAGTCTTCCGACAGATTTGATGCGGCCCATCACGAATTCCCCTCCTGTGCCAACCTCCTCGTCTCAAAGCAGAACTTTCAACCTATGTCCTCAATTATTTGCTGGACGTGTTCCAGTGTTTGTGTTCGCTGTAGTTTTTACCACCTACTGTTCCTTTTACTACCATGGAAGTTATTCTCGACGTCTTATCAGATGTCCAAGCATCATGTCCCTTTGGCTGTTTTAGACTTTCCCGACGTAGTGACTTCTTCACTGGGTCATGGGCTTCGGATAAGGTTGTGGGAGCTGCACAATATTTCAACGAGACAGCTGCTCTCCATCTTCAGGTGCTTACTGACGTGTTGTTGCAGTGGCTCGCCAATATATTCGCTGGATCGCTAGGAAAGCGCAGGCGCCAAGTGTGGGGCTATAATGCGATCGTAGACGAATCGTAGAGCACGGCGAAATCCAGTGCCGCTGCGGGAGAAACGTTCCACTGTCTTCGCATGCGCGGCATGGATAAAGCACGGCAGCAGATCGGGAAAATGCGCCCGCGCAGGCAGTGTTGGCGCCAAGTTTACATGTAAGTGTCCGGACTCCGACTCTCCGTCTGTGTTGACTCGGATTCGTTCGTCTGCCACCAACGATGTCTTAGTGGCGGCAGAGATGCTTCCCATGTGAAAGTTGTAATCCCGTGTCTCTATTAATTAGGTCGTTACTTACCGATATTTCTACTGCTTCTTTAATAATGGAGTCCCTGTACGTGGAAGAGGACGAAAGGATCTTTGTGTCTCCGTAGTTTACTCTGTGTCCCGGGATAAGACAGTGTTCAGCCACAGCAAACTTTTCTGGCCGACCCAGTCTGGTGTGACGCTTATATTCGGCTCATTTATCCTTAACAGTGTGCGCACACGTCTGTCCAGAGTATTATTTCCGCACTGGCATGTGGTTTTATATATCTCTGGTCTTCTTATACCTTGGTTGTGTTTAATAGATCCTAGCATAGTTTGAACTCGCGCTGGAGCGAGGAACAGCCATTTTATTTTATGTTTCTTGAACATCCTGCCGATATTAATTGACAACATAGGGTAGAAAAACCACCCTTGTGGAGTCCTCCGTTTCTTATGGCTATTCTTGAGCATTAGTGCGCGCAGATTCAAATGTATCTCTTTATTAGAGCACCCGCTTCGTAAAAACACAGAGCGAAGACGGCTAAGCTCTGCACCTGAGACAACTTGTAGGTATACGTCAGTATCAATTGGTTTAAGAAACACCCTGTGAGTCAACAAACTCGTTCTTTTCTGCTGTCCAAGACATCTGAGAACTGGAAGTCTCCATTTTTCTGCACTTCCATAGTGAAACAAGTGGTCGGGTGGAGAGAGGATAGGCCTGCCGTGTACGAGCGCTTCTTTGCGCTTCAGTCCGGAGCCGCGCGACCGCTACGGTCACAGGTTCGAATCCTGCCTCAGGCATGGATGTATGTGATGTCCTTAGGTTAGTTAGGTTTAAGTAGTTCTAAGTTCAAGGGGACTGATGATCTCAGATTTTATGTCCCATAGTGATTAGAGCCATTTGGAGAGATGATAATGTGCTCCAGAAATGCAGAAAGTGTTGCTGCCCCATGTTGCCAAGCCAAACTACAAAGGAGTCATCCATAAATCTCCAGAAGCATTTAGGTTTCAACATCGCTGACTGCTCTGTTCTTCCCCTAAGTCTTCAATAAAAAGATACTATAAGAGACAGAGGGCTATTCATAACACGACCGACAGTTTTCTGAAAATATTGTTCATTAAATAAAAAGTAACTAGAGGTAAACACATGTTTGACTTGATGTAAGATGTTCTCCTCAAACGTAGTTCCTGAAAGTTATAATGAATCCACCAGAAGTACTCGTGTGAACAAAGAGACCTCATCGAGACTCACCAAGTGTGGGAAATTATACAATGACCAGTTGTGTTACACTGTCAAGGAGAAATGTGCTGAACACAGTAGTCACACAAGATTGGGTCAGCCGAAAGCTTCTGCTTTTGCTGAACACTGTCTTGACACGGGAAATAGCATGAAGTATGGAGAGACAAAGATCCTTTCGTCCGCTTCCAACTACTGGACCTCCATGATTAAAGAAGCAGTCGAAATATGTGCAAGTAACGACCTGATTGATAGAGACACGGGATTTCAACTCAACAAGACATGGGAAACATCACTGGCGTCACCACCCTCCATACCTACAAATCCTTAATCTGTCCCATCCTCTGTTATGCCAGTCCCTACTGGATATCCTAGCCCCCCCCCCAAATTCTATAAGTCCCTCCTAATCCTTGAGCACAATGCACTCCACCTTGCCTTCCATGTACAACTCATGTCCCCCACACGGATCCTCTACGACCTGACTCCTTTCTCCCATCAGCTCCTATTCTTTGAACATATCCAAATACTCTACATGCCCCGCCGCCTTGATTCCCCACATCCCCTGGTTTCTCCTCTCCTCTCCAACCCCCGCCCTCTGCCGCACCTTCACTTTTGTGTCCCCCCTACCCTCCATCTCTATGCAATTCATCTTCTTTCCCAAAGTGGCTTCTGTCATCTTCCCCTCCAAGATGATGCCCTCCCTCCCTCCATTTATTCCTGCTATTAACTCTGATCCTGACATTCCCCACCATTCCTCTGTCCTTCCCTGGGCTCCCTCTCCCACCCTTCCATCCTGTTTTTTCCCTGCCTACCCTCTCTCTGCCTCCCTTCTCTTCCCCCCCCCCCCCCCCCCTGCTGAGTCCTTTTGCTTTCCCCTCCTCTGCTTTCCCTGCTCCCTCTCTCGTCTGCCCTGTCTCCCCCTTTTATGAATCCTCGTACACTGCCAGCTACTCCCCCCTTCCCCCCACTTTGTTTTTCCTCTCCTTCCCCCTTATCTTTCTCGTCATCTGTTCAGGATCCCCCATCTGCCCTCGGCTGTGCTGTGTCATATTTGTGCCAACTTTTTAGTGCAGTGTTCAAGTGAGTGTTCAGTGTTGTGCATCTTTTTCAAAGTGTTGCGAACGGAAATCATGCTGTCGCTGGGGGTGATTTTTATATCTCTTGCGAAAAGTACCAGACTGTCTAAGTGTTTAATTGTCTGTCTATTACTTTACCTGTCTGCTTCCTGCGTATTTTATTAGCATCAAATGCTGCAAATGGCTCTGAGCACTATATGACTTAATATCTGAGGTCATCAGTCCCCTAGAACTTAGAACTACTTAAACCTAACTAACCTAAGGACATCACACACATTCATGCCCGAGGCAGGATTCGAACCTGCGACCATAGCAGTGGCGGGGTACCGGACTCAAGCGCCTAGAACCGCACGGCCACCGCGGCCGGCCTTTATTAGCATCGCCAACCCTTTGTTATATGTTTTAAGTTCCACAATTTTCCGCCATTTTACCACTTAAGTCACCGATTTTATCACATGTTTTATTATAAATTATCTCCATTTTTTTTAAGAAAAATTCTTTAGGTTGAAGAGCGGCGCACTAAGCTGCTACCAGCCTGCCCCCTTTGGGGGGAATCGAATCTCAATAAAGAAAAAAAAAAGCAGCAACACGTTATAATGGCGAATCTCCCACCGCACAACCATTAGCCCCTCATGATCAAGTTATCTGTATTTTTAATGCTAATGGCCTTAAAGGTATGAAGACTGAACACTTTCCCACCACATGGAAACGCACATGAAACCCACCTACGACATTCGTTTCCACAGTATGGTTTCCCATCGCACTGACTGATTCCATTGCCAAGGTGGGGACATGGTAGTGTTTCTGCATGAGACACACGTTCATAATCGTGAGGTTATCTAACCACTTCAACATATACTGGCTACGGCAGTCACTATTTCTACCCCCCTTGATGCTATAACTTTTGCTGTGGCGTATTTGAGCTGTAACCTACCACTTCTTGATGCAGACCTTCTCACCTTGACATCGTTTGACAAACTAATTGTTGGGTCAGATTTCAACACCAAGCATCCGTCTTGGCATTCACGCGTTGCTAATCCCAACGGCAGACCCCTCCTTGACCGGGAAGATCCTCTGGCGCTATCGGTCAATGGCCTCCACACTCCCACCCTAATACCAGTCCGCACCGACTGCCAGCCGGACTAGTTGGATGAAGCCATTTTCAAGAATGTTGCAGTGTAGTTTTCTTTGGAAACATTTCACGAACTGGCCTCTGACAACGACCCCTCACTCGTGCAACTTACTGACGTCGCTGTCTTTAGTCGTCCGTTCTACCTTGACCATCAGGAATTGGGACAAATTTTCCTGGATGCTTATTAACACCGCTCGGTGACATTTCGTCCTGATAACGCCAGCCAATCTGGTTACTGCTGTTGATTACCTAACCACAAAAATCCAAAGGGCGATGAAGGCCTCTACTTCCATTGCCTTAAGGAACAAGATGACTTGCCTCCTCGCAGGCGGTGGAAGGACTTTCATGATCCTTGGAATAAGTATCACATCAGGCGTCTCCAACGTGAATTCTGAAGGCCGCTCGCCCATTGGAAAACGGAACAATGGGAGGACAAGATGTCCGCCTTCCTCCTCCAACATAAATCCAAATGGGCTTTTCTCCGAGTCCTGCAGCGCTCCACAGTGAAGACCAACCATCCCATCGATACAGTGGATGGCTTAACTTTTATTGAGAAGTTCTGTGGCCAGGACGTAGTCCATAAAGAAATTATCACTGGTAATTGTTTCGTCCAGTTTTGTTAATACTTTCAACAATCCTCGACACTTTTGACCTGATTTGTTTCTCGTGATCCATTTTCCAGATTTTCTGTATACGCTTCTGCAGCACAAACATATGCTGTTTTTACGTCAGGTAACAACCATAATTTTATTCCATATTCCCTATGGGTTTTGAAGGTATATACCGCCTGAAAGGACACCTTCCTCCAGATGGAACCAATTGCTCATCCACTGTGACATCTTCGTAAGGAACTAACATTTCAGGCGACCGTTCCAGAAAAATTTCAGAATCCTGATAGCAGTCGGTTTATTGCCTAACCGGTCGATCTTCTTTATTGTCAAATCTGAGAAAACTGCCGACTGTATGGGAACGCCGAAGGGAATCGTTGCACGAGGAACTGGCCGAACATTCGTGTTGTCCCGTAGCTCTTCAAGACATTCTCCAGTTGACCTGTACTCAACAGCTAATACGGCGTGTTCAAAAAGTCTCTCCGCAGTGCCGCATGATTTTTAGCCGAGCGTGCCGTATGCTGCAGTGAATGTACCGACATGAAATTCGGTGAAATACATGTTATTAATTTATTGAATATTCATTTTTACTTAAAAATTTTCACATTAAATGTTGAAAGTACCACCGCCCCCCACGTTGTTGAATACATAATTCAATTCGTCTAATCAACTTTCCAAACACAAGCTGTAACATTTCTTCTGTAATAGAAGCATTGAAAGTGGATATTGCGGTTTTCAATTCATCGATGCATTTTCGACGGTTTTTATAGACAGCTGCTTTCGCTGCACCCCAGAAGAAAAAGTCAGGTGGTGTTAGGTCAGGCGATCAAGGAGGCCAAAGTCCCTGTGTAATTATGCGATCACCTAAAACGTCAGCAAGCAGTGACATTGAAACGCGAGCTGTATGCGCGGTTCCACTATCTTGTTAAAAATAACCGTTCAGTATTTCACTTAACACAAATTCTCCAATCAAAGGGTACAGAATACCACTGCAGTATCGTTGTGCGTTTATTGTTTCGTTGAAAAATATGGGACCCACAATCCGACATCTAGAAATTGCGATCCAAAGTCGTATTTTCACAGAATGAAGTGGTTCCTCATGAATACACAATGAATTTGCATGTCTCCACATACGAGAATTTTGCGAGTTCATGTACCCGGATAAACGAAACCACGACTCATCAGTGAAAAACGTTTCATGAAGAATATCCATTCCATTTTATTGAACGAAATTTTTGAACCATTGACAATAATCGTCAGACAAAACGCTAGGACGACCAATTCTCGGTGCATCGGTACTGAACCTGTACTTCGAAATTTGTTAATCAAATCTCAAACAGTATCGCGATGGGGGAGTCTTGTTTCCGCGAAAACTGAATTAAATGTTTGACGAACTGAAACTGTGTATTTACCGCCAGCTTTGAGCACTTGTTCGACTAAAAAACGACACGTTCTTCAATGGTTAGCATTTTAACAGAGACAAAAACGGAACAAAGGAACAAAGGAACTTAACTTAAACGTCCACGTCAACGTGAAACAAGACACAGCAACGATACTACTGACTCTGGCTGAGATAAACAAAACAGTGGAATGTTGGGAGAGTCCACTTGAAGGGAAGTAACCGAGGCATGCGAACAATCATACGGCGCTCGCGGCTAACAGTCCTACGGCACTGTGGACAGACTTTTTGAACACCCCGTATAACGAGTCCCAAGTAAGCCTTGAGTTCCTTACTTGTAACAGGGGCCAAAGTCACATCTTTGACTTGGGATGCCCCTGTCATTTCTCTGCTGATTTCCTTCAGTATCACTATAAAGAGCTCTTGAGTTATGAACAGTGGAAATGACGATATTTTCGCTTCGTCAGTCCACTTAAGACCAAACCGCGTAGATGCTGGAGCAGGACGGTGAATGTTTGCTGCCCCAAAATAAAAACGTAAAATAAAGGAAAACAAATTAAACTAGCATGAAACACATTAAAGGAAAACAAATTAAACTAGCATGAAATACAACCCAATAACACAAATTATAGAGAAACAAAATAAAACGTAAACATGAAATAGGGAAAAAGTAAAGGTATACTGCGTACAACCCCAAGGAGTGATGGAAGACAGAGGTTTTCATCTTTCTACACAATTGTACAATGAGGAGGTGGAGGGATAACCCTGAGAAAGCGTTTGCCAGCGTCGCGTTCCCCACTAAAACAACCACCTATAACTGATGTTAGTTTCGAAACTGAGACCACAACGGTGACAGCCCAGTGCACTAGCCACTAGACTATGACGCGGTAAAACAATAATAATAGCGTACCCATAAAATACAGTTACGTATGGGATATATTGATAATTCTCACCTTGCTGTTGACTCTGCTGAAGTATTTGTACTCCACACTATACCATTATTCCAAGTATATACATATCTAACTACACTAGTTTCCTTAGACAACGATGTTCGGCCTTCATCTACTTCAATCGCATCACTCTCCTCACTTCCAGTCTATACGTTATCATCATCACTTGAACCATCAACAAAATCTTGAAAATCAGTATCATTGACAGGATCATCTACCATTTTATCACGTGACTTATTCAAAAGCCTTTCTAACTCACCGTTATTCAAAAAAGTCTTGCCATTTCACGCAAAATAGCTAGATACAAAAATGAGACTAATGATTTATTTATTATTCTTGTACCTACTCTTACAACAATTTGAAGTGCCTCAGAAATGTTGTAGATCATATGACAACAATCGCATTTTTTTTTCAAATAAAATTTTGTTGGTATTCGAATGTCAATTTCAGGCTGGGTCTAAGAGACCCATTCACAACAGGTGTGTCATAGCTGTGTCTCCAAATTATTTTTGATTCAGAAATCAACATTGAGGACAATATAATTTTATATTTGTGGATTACCTAAGGTACTGTTAGAATATAAATGTTACCCGCGGTTTTGTGTTAATTTTAGTAAACTAATTGGGTCAGTTACACCCGCTCACAGTAGGAAGGGTAACAGGGTGAGTGATCACCACGGACTGCTGTGCATGCTCTACAACGTGATCCTATGCTGACCATAAAGTCAGTAAGGAGTTCTAGTGGTAGCACGATTCATTCCTCCACCAAAGCGGTTGGTAACTGTAAGATGGTCACTGCAGCATGTGGTGATGCTGTGATACGTCTTTCAGTCGCATCCCACATGTGATAGATGAGATTTAAGTCGGAAGAACGGGCTGGTCAGTCCATCCGTCGAATATTCTCTCGTTGCAATATCGTTTCCGCGAGCGCTGTTCGATGCGGTCACGTGGTGTCATCCATAAAAATGAAGGCAGGGCCGAATGCAGCCCTGAAAAGACGTACGTAGGAAAAAAGTACAGCTCCACAATAACGTTGACCGGTGAGTCTACAGCTTTTTACTAATTTATTCGTGTGAAAAGCGTTGCATATAAATTAAAAAATAAAGAAAGCAGGCTTTACAAAACGAATACAAACAAAGGAAACAAAGAACCTAACGCGTGCGTGGCTCGTGTTTCCACCATCATGTATTTTGCACCCTGTTTTTGACGTACTTCCACCTCACTACGTTAATTTAAATTACTACTGTACACAAAGTTGCTGCTTCGCCTGACTGTGAAAGGCGCTAGCAGCTCGTATCCATTTATCCCCTCTCGTAGTATCTTTGCTCGACTGCTATAACTTCCTGGTTGTTGTCTGTTGTAAGAGAGTTCGGACAGCAAGTTCGGGTCTGCCAGTCAGTTGGAACGTGTCTGGAGAGGGGTGCGGACCTGCCAGTCGGGGAGCTCCAATGCGGCTCTATTGCAGGACATGGCTCGCCCGACCATTACCGTCACGCTTCAGTTGAGCCGGGCCACGGTCTTGATGGATCGTCGGTCGGTCGTCCTACCGGACGATGTGTTTTGGTTCGCCGATCGTTCATGAGTGGGCTGTGTGTGTGTGTGTGTGTGTGTGTGTGTGTGTGTGTGTGTGTGTGTATGTGTGTGCGTGCGTGTGTGTGTGTGTGTGTGTGTGTGTGTGTGTCTCCGTGCATCGACTCATCATTTGTCTTCGTGTGTGCTTAGTTACTGTTGGGTATCTTTAGGTCTTCGTGCAGGTGTTTGTCAGGTTGTGCGTGTAGCTGGCGTTATTTTATATGTTGTCGGCATACTGGCTCTGAGAGGTTGGTCGTCTCATCGGACGACGTGTAACTGGTTCTCTGAGCGCTTCTGGGCCCCTTCAGTTACCATCTTTCGGAACTTGGGCCGGTCCTTTCCTAGTGCAGGGATGTCGCTTAGCCAGTGGGCGTGTTTCCTCTGCATGGTTGGGTCCGCACCAGTATTTCCGCCGTCGTATCTCTGGAAGTGAGTGGGAGACACACCAGCATTGCAGTCGCGACGGAGCAGCAGTCGCGGACGGATCAGCCGGCAGTCGGCCGGTTGGTGCGGACCAGGAAGGATATCTCCGTGCGGTGCAGTCGGCTGGGTCCGGTGGCAGTCCCTGCGCAGTGTCGGAGCGTGTGTGGAGTTGTCCGATCGCTACGAGCTTCGTGGTTCCCTGACACAAGATGTCAAAGTTGAGTAGTGGTTTCAACTACCCAAGCCACCTCCATTCATGTTGTGGTGGTTCATTTCGGTGGTTTGCTGTTGGGGAGGTTTTCCTGTGAGCAACACTGATTGTTTCTATTCCTGAAATTTATCTGCCACGCGGTGTAATTAACTATTTTGGTTGACTGAAACTCGAGTGCACCAGTGGAATTTTCTGCCTTGTGACTTTTAGTGTTCTGGTTACCTGCTCTAGGCACTGACTTAAATTCAGGCAGTGTCCTTTCTTCACCGGTTGTAACTGTCCAACACGGTGTGTAGTTTTTACAGCTTAATATACACTCCTGGAAATGGAAAAAAGAACACATTGACACCGGTGTGTCAGACCCACCATACTTGCTCCGGACACTGCGAGAGGGCTGTACAAGCAATGATCACACGCACGGCACAGCGGACACACCAGGAACCGCCGTGTTGGCCGTCGAATGGCGCTAGCTGCGCAGTATTTGTGCACCGCCACCGTCAGTGTCAGCCAGTTTGCCGTGGCATACGGAGCTCCATCGCAGTCTTTAACACTGGTAGCATGCCGCGAAAGCGTGGACTTGAACAGTATGTGCAGTTGACGGACTTTGAGCGAGGGCGTATAGTGGGCATGCGGGAGGCCGGGTGGACGTACCGCCGAATTGCTCAACATGTGGGGCGTGAGGTCTCCACAGTACATCGATGTTGTCGCCAGTGGTCGGCGGCAGGTGCACGTGCCCGTCGACCTGGGACCGTACCGCAGCGACGCACGGATGCACGACAAGACCGTAGGATCCTATGCAGTGCCGTAGGGGAACGCACCGCCACTTCCCAGCAAATTAGGGACACTGTTGCTCCTGGGGTATCGGCGAGGACCATTCGCAACCGTCTCCATGAAGCTGGGCTACGGTCGCGCACACCGTTAGGCCGTCTTCCGCTCACGCCCCAACATCGTGCAGCCCGCCTCCAGTGGTGTCGCGACAGGCGTGAATGGAGGGACGAATGGAGACGTGTCGTCTTCAGCGATGAGAGTCGCTTCTGCCTTGGTGCCAATGATGGTCGTATGCGTGTTTGGCGCCGTGCAGGTGAGCGCCACAATCAGGACTGCATACGACTGAGGAACACAGGGCCAACACCCGGCATCATGGTGTGTGGAGCGATCTCCTACACTGGCCGTACACCTCTGGTGATCGTCGAGGGGACACTGAATAGTGTACGGTACATCCAAACCGTCATCGAACCCATCATTCTACCATTCCTAGACCGGCAAGGGAACTTGCTGTTCCAACAGGACAATGCACGACCGCATGTATCCCGTGCCACCCAATGTGCTCTAGAAGGTGTAAGTCAACTAACCTGGCCAGCAAGATCTCCGGATCTGTCCCCTATTGAGCATGTTTGGGACTGGATGAAGTGTCGTCTCACGCGGTCTGCACGTCCAGAACGAACGCTGGTCCAACTGAGGCGCCAGGTGGAAATGGCATGGCAAGCCGTTCCACAGGACTACATACAGCATCTCTACGATCGTCTCCATGGGAGAATAGCAGCCTGCATTGCTGCGAAAGGTAGATATACACTGTACTAATGCCGACGTTGTGCATGCTCTGTTGCCTGTGTCTATATGCCTGTGGTTCTGTCAGTGTGATCATGTGATGTATCTGACCCCAGGAATGTTTCAATAAAGTTTCCCCTTCCTGGGACAATGAATTCACGGTGTTCTTATTTCAATTTCCGGGAGTGTAGTTACCTGTAAAAAGGCTGCAAATACTAATACAATCAGATCAAAAATTAGCAACGGCGACGGCATTCTCCCTGACCCCACAATGTGTCCTCCAGCATGCACGAAGCAGGGCACTGAAGGCATACGTATGGGTGCTTGCTGGTTTGTTCGATTCCCCTTTCTGATAAAGTTCCATCTGGCCGTATTATTCTTTGTCCTATCTATCCTATCCCAAAACAATAATGTTCGACATATTCTTAGATGCCAATACATGTTCCCACCACTCGCCATATGGGGGTACATCCAAAATTACTACTAAGATTAAATCAGGGAAGAGCACTCAACGACGTCCCTTGTTGGTTCAGTTCCTTTGCTCTTAGCACCATCATGTTGATGCCGGTGTCCGAGTGTCAAAGAAACACCAGTTACTGGGCGTACGGCAAAGGGACCATCCCTATACAGTCGCAGTGTTTCCGTGGAGCATGAGACTGCATACTTTACAGGCCTGTTCAGTGCGCTTGCTAATGCTCCCACGGTTTGACGTGGGCTCAGTCTTGCCTGTTCCACACTGTAGTGGTCATCTTCTGCGTAGCAGCAGAAGTGCCTGTGGTTCGCGGGGTTCCCAACGTATGTGAAAAAATGTTGCGAGTAATACCAGAAGCCTAGGCTACATTCGTCACCCTTCGTCCTTCTCACAGTTTCCAGATGATTCTTCCTCATGTGAAGTCATCCAAATGTTGCAATGATGACCACAACCACACTGTACCGTAGGTGCTCGCTGATTGACCACACTGTCTTTCCCCATTCCTTCTAGTGCCTCGCTCTGCGGGGCCAGCCTTACTTGTCGGTGTGATCACGCTACCTCAAGCAAAATGACGACCAACTTTCTATGCAGGACCGGGAGACCTCCGGTAAGATGCTAACGAACTTTCATTCATTGCTATCTAGTTGTCGATTTATCAGTCTCGTCCTTAAGTTTTGCAGAGCTGAGTATACGGAGAGTTATGTAAAACCACTTAGTCTAAGGTGTTTTACAATAAGTACGTTACAATAAACACAATTTTCACTCATAGTCTGTTAGTCTGTTACCTGATCATTTAAAGAGCAGGGCAAAGCATAGTCACTTTGAAAGAAATGTCGTCACTGAGTAATTGAAAGATTCGTATGGGTGATAGCGACTCGGCATCTGACAGTTGCGTGGAATATAGCGAATTTGATTTTTTCCATTGTTTCACCGGTGATGTTACGCATCGATATTTCATCTATAAATATGTTCGGAGATTTCATTACAAAATTTGTTGGAGGCGGAATTGGCATTTTTTCAGTGGCTTTAACAAATGGGTTCTGTAATTTCATCTCTGAACGGGAATGTGATTTCATTACGCGAGCGTAAAAACGGCAGCGTTTAAATAAATAAATAAAGGCAGTGCCGTATAATTTCAAAAAAATAGCATCATGCTCTGTCGTATATAGCAAAACGAGACCTCGATATTAACAGGTAACACTGTCGAAGTTTGTTATTCGAAAGACGTGATATTTCTGTTACATTACGTTCTACGTACTTCAAGTTAGTAACGTATCTCTGTTACATAACAACAAAAATCTGAGTTGCTTTATCATACAAAGTGGTTATAACTGAGCGTTCGCTGCTTGAGCCAGTGTAGACAGAAAACTACCTACCGTATGGGTACCCAGCTACACTGATCAATGCAATTGAAGGATCACTTCTTCGAAACCCCGTAGTCGTTTCCCATTGCGACGAATAAACTACAAATTTGGCTCAAAGGTGCCTACAGCCTTCCTGTGTAATCTTGAAAAAGCGCGGTGCCCCGTGAAGTAACCCTCGAGCTAGGCAACGCTTCAAACAGCAATGCGTCGACATATGCGGATAAAAGGTCGTATCTCAGTACGTGTGGTGTGTAAGGTGTGAACCGTGGAATTATTTTCAAAGACTATTCTTAAGAATTTATTTTATTTACTAGAGATTCATCAAGTACACTAACACATCTAGTCACATTATGTAAGCGTGGAAGTAGTTTCCAGGGAGTAACTGATGAAATCATAACCGAATTCCCTTTAACAAATCGGAATATTATCCACTTTAATAGCGCCTAAAAGCATTTTTAAAAGAAACAGATTTAAAATTATAATCAGAAAGCACCCTCTAAGTTACAATTTATTCAGAGGCAGAAAGAAACAAGTTTTGGCTGTATGAGCTTTCGGGCAGAGAACCTTGCCGCTCTCTTTTCACACGACCGTCGTTACGACAACTCACAACAGCCTCTGAAAGACTACTCTGGTGCAAATCTGCAATACACCAGATTACTTTAAACTAAAACTTTTAACAATTTACACAAGCACACAAACTAATAACCCCCGTAGGAGGGATGGAAAAGGTACAAAACACTAAAAATTAAAATATTAACTTTGCCACTGAAGGTGCAACATGATTTTAACTTCTAAGAGAAGTCTTACTGTGAAAGGGGGCCATTTTATAAACTAAAATGATCATTTAAATAAAAGCCCATAAAATGCAATCTTATATGAAATTCTACAAGGTTGGCCAAACAAGTTAAGATGCTCTACAGTACACAGACCCCGCCTCTCAAGATGATAGGCAAGATCAAAACATATTTTAGGAATTAGGTCGTTTCACTCCAAGCAATAAATTCGTTAACACACCAAATTCGACAAACATGACAGAGGCAGCTCCGAACGACAGACAGACACTAACTGCCTAACAAATGCGGACGAGAGACAGACGAGCAAGCTGGGGACGAGAGACTGACAAAGAAAATAAGTAGAATTTAACAAGAGTAAATCACACAATATATCACCAATCACTTAACTTCTAATAAACTTCTAAGAAACTTCTCGAGAAGACCTGGCGCAGCACCCCGAAATCGCTCTCACGAACCGTCCACTGCCAGCCTCTTCAACGGACGCAGGAAGGTGTGCCGATCTCCGGTCTCACGGCGTCGCAGCTCGCACCGGTCAGACTGATGTCGTCAGTTGACTCCTGTTGCTGTCGTGTCGGCCGCGAAGCCACTTGCGTAACACAGTTTCAGGTCCCGAAGGAATCTCTGTCAGATTCTACCCCTAATTCTCCTCTCGTATCTTCAGTTTTAATCTTAATTGTTTTGCATGTGCTAACTCAGTGGAAGATATTACAGGTCGCAACCGTCTGCAATATCGGTTGGATCTGTGATCTACAAAACTGCCGAGCAACACCTTTGAGATCCATATCTTGTAGAGTATTGTGTGTCCCTCTCTATACGCAACGGCCCACTGGCTCACGTGGCGACCTCACATGCGCCGATGCTCAAGACGGACAAGGCATCTTGTGTCTCAGTGCGCGACCGACCAACCGATCGATCCAACCGCCAATGACCATTGCCTGAACAAACTCGAGCAGGCTGGCGGCCTAACGCGCAGACTCAGATGCAGGAACAAAGTTCCGACCGGGCGACCACTCGCTGAGTTCTCTTACTGGCGGAGTGGAAAGCCTCTCATTTTGCCGGCTTTAAAGGTTTATCCGAACGACAGACATACTAGCACTCCGGACGACAGACAGACAGTAACTGCCTCCCAAACACGGACGAAAGACACACTAGCAAGCTGGGGACGAGTGACTGACCCAGACTGACTCCCTGGTGAGCTCATAGCGCCTCTTAAATGCACCCGAACATGCCACCTTTCCCCTTTCCCACCAGAGGGAGACACCAGAGCTACGATTGGCATAGCGGCGCCACCGCCAGAAACGGAGGGCGACTGCTTCACACTACACCCTGCGGCGCGCTCTTCAAAACAGCAGTTTTTACCACGGCTCAAGGTGGGTTAAATATATCACGGTGACATTAAAGTCCCTCACAATTTTTCCCAACTTCATCATGGACTCTAGGAAGGTCGTCGCACCCCTCTTACACCATTTTACACTTTCTTTTTACGCCTTTGCGATGGAAATTAAAACTGGACACCAATCTTTGGAATCACCTTCCAATGTAAACCTTTCAGACACACCGCCACTCGATATCGACACGAAAAGGCCTCAGGGGAGGGCACAGAGGGCGTCAATGGAACCTCCTCTTCCCATGGAGCTTTTATTCCCACACGTTCTGCGGTCGAAAACAACAGTCCGAAGTGCAGTGAACAACAAGACGACGACCCTGAAAACGTTTGACGCTGCTAACACCCAACTCTTCTCTTAGGATATCGTGGGCTGACAGACCCGCTGAACGTTATCGACCTCTTTTGGAGTGCAGTGCAACCGTAATTTTTGATCTGGTGCTTAGCGTGGGACATCGACGGACCCTTCAAAACCATTCGACGAAATTCGAAAGCGACCCAAAGCAACAAATCATGATTACGCTTTTCTAGCCTTCCTGTGGCTTTATCCCAGAGTGGTACGACATTGATACGTAAGAGACTGACTCCAATTTTGGCAGTACTGTTAGTGTCACTTGAACACTAGTAAGAGAGTTTTGGCTGACTGCTATAAGGAACGTCGGAACGGCGAGGTGTCAAGTGGTTACCTAGCTGTAGGCGTCTAAGATTCTCGTAATAGATCTTCTCTGTGCAGGTGCACCTCTTAAACTGCTAAACAAACATGGGCAGGTTGCACTGAGGGTCTTTCTGAACTGGGGAATCTTAGAGGGACACTTTGCCGTTTTA
Organism: Schistocerca gregaria; assembly: GCF_023897955.1. Taxonomy (NCBI): domain Eukaryota; kingdom Metazoa; phylum Arthropoda; class Insecta; order Orthoptera; family Acrididae; genus Schistocerca; species Schistocerca gregaria. The sequence goes on from NC_064923.1 coordinate 686,206,119, forward strand.
TTCACACATGTGTCAGTTTCACACACCTCCTCGATCACACCACAGAAGGGCACAAACCACGAAGGGCTGAAAAAATAAGCACCCCTTGCTGCTTCAAATCACACTGAAATCCCGTCGACTGGTTTTGAACGATGCCTTGTGATTCCACATTGTACAGTAAAGCAAAAATTGTGGTCGCACTGCACTCAATAGGGGTGCTATCATGTTCAGGGGGGTAACTGGCTCACGACGTCTTTAGAGAATGGCTGAAGCGTCTGTGAAATGTTAGCAGTGACAAAGATTATGAGAACGTCGTTCTGACGCTCATTACACTGAACTGTCGTTTTGAGTAGCAAAATGTGTGGAAATGAAAGCTTCAAGGGAAGGTGTAGTTGCATTGCTGCCCTTTATGCCACTCTATGATGTCGTTTGTGTCGATTCTGCGAGGCTGCGTGTCTTAAATGTTTTTCTTGGCCACACATAAGAAAACCACGTGATTTTAACTCTGAGCATCACTATTCTAACCTCCACAAAAGGCGTCGAAAGAAGTGGTGAAATGTTGGTAAGAGGGGTGTGACGACCTAACAATCGTTTGACGCGTCCACGGCGGCGTAGATGAACTGTGTTCAAATTTGGTGACAATGTGATGTCATTAACCCACCTTAAACCTCACATGATCTTGTTTGTCGACACGCTCACGTTTAAAGCGTCGCCGTGATCGAGAGTGGCCGGCCGGTGTGGCCGTGCGGTTCTAGGCGCTTCAGTCTGGAACCGCGTGACCGCTACAGTAGCTGGTTCGAATCCTGCCTCGGGCATGGATGTGTGTAATGTCCTTAGGTTAGTTAGCTTTAAGTAGTTCTAAGTTCTAGGGCGCTGATGACCACACAAGTTAAGTCCCAAAGTGCTCAGAGCCATTTGAACCATTTTTTGTTCGAGCGTGATGTCATAAGTGCTGCGCTTTTGCTTCATTGCAAAGAAAGGTCGCAGGCACTTTTGAGCTAAATTTATGTCTTTAGTTAGCAATGGGATATAATTTGGGGATTCGAAAATATGGTCCTATAATTCTGTGTGCGCAGTTACATTCTTCAAATTTAGTCATGTTCTTCATATTTCCTATCCTCTTCTTTATTGTGCTCTGATAATATCTTCAGAATACTTTGCAAAAAATCAATATTCGCATCTTTGGCGCTATTACAGGAATGGGTAGAGACTGGCTCAGTTTAGTCATCATTTGTGGATGAAAAATCTTTAATTACAGAAACTGTCTGTTTTGACAGATTACGTCCTAGAGACTCAGTTTCCAAAGCACAGTCCCTAACTCCACTTTCTTGTTCCATGTTTGATATCGGAAAATTATCCTGACCAATCCTGTCAGGCATTGTCGTATCTGTCTCAGTTGAATCAATGTTGCAATATTGTGAGAGGACCATTGTTCAATTGTCCGTTCTCTGTCAACAGAATTACCAAATGTTGTATCAACTGCAGCTCTGGCATTTGACCAAGCTCTGGTAGCATTTGATATTTTAATGCAATTACAGTAATACAGCAAACAAAAAGGATATATCACACACACTAAGCATCAACATTACAAAGATGATTACTAATAATCACTTCTTATAAATGTTAATAGAAGCAGAAAAATATTAAATTACAATTGACTGAATTCACTGAATAAATACAAATCAAAGCTTATGATAATTACATTGTGCAATGAAATACCTACACATCAGTAAACTATAAAATATTATATACCATAAAAATCAATGTCTGTCTAACCATATAGCACATCAAAATTCAATAAACAAGAATACTTTGGACCAGGAGTATATAATTAGCACTAGCAAAGGTCAGTAGCAAAATCACTTATTCTAAGCATAATGTAACACTGCAAATGAAGGGATCTCACTTGCACAATAGTCTGTAAAATTAATGTGACAAATCGGTGTTGAAAATAAAAAAAATATGGCCATAACTGTTCTTCAGAAAATTAGTCTATGTTTTACACAGGTAATAAATATGCAAAACAGTGTTCCTGTAATGGAATAACCTTTATATAATAATTTCCAATTGTTGCATCACAAAACTTGAAAGTAATTGTTACGTGAAAGCCTATAAATGAAACTTCAATATGTCAAAGGTGTGCAAACACCACTTTATCTGAGTTCAGAAATCAGCAGACTACTATCTAATTGCTCATCCTGGCAGGAAAGGTCGATAGTTGACAGTAATGGGTAAAAACTTAAATTGGTATTTGCGCCAAGCTGGTCTCTCAAAAATCTGTAAAAATTATTTTGATATCGAATTATGTAAATCTCGGTGCAGGACACCGGAACTATTGGAAAATTAAATTTTGAACGGAAAATATGTCGAACTGACGCTACATGATGCGGAATGCAAGCCAGCTGGTACATCGAACAATTCGTCTGCCTGAAATCAATTCGTTTTTAATAAATTTTACGTATACTACTTGACTGCAAAGCAAATACATTCAGATATTGGTGACGAATATTATTAATCGTTAATTTAGTCTTGTAGAAAAACATTGTACCAAAACTGTTACTATAATTACAGAGAAAATGAACATAATAATTAGGGCATCTGACTATCTGATAGAACTTCTTGAAAATTCACAAGATAGCACTTTACTGAAATGTTCTACTGTTATTAAGCCTCTGAACGGATATAAAATTTTCACAAAATTCTTCTTAGTACACAACTCTCGATGTGCAATCCAAGTGCATAAACACAGTCATGAAAGTAAAGAACGAAGAATGAGGAACTAAAGTTAACGACTGATAAATAAAAACCAAGATTCCAAGCAATGGAGGCTTTCACGGCGGGTACTGTCTTCACTTAAAATTTCTGGGCCGATAGACCGTTGACGATGTATAAAACCCTCCCTGACATTCGCCGATTTACCTCGGAGGAAGTCTCCCGCAGTCGCAGACGAAATGTCAGGCAAGAGTTTTATATATCGATCACGGCCTTCGTAAGTTACCCTTGGGCAATTACTATCGTTGACACTTGTTTGAACTACGAAATAAAAGCGTCTGTTTCATTGTAAAATAAGCGATGCAAACTTAAGCCATGCGCACTGTTCTAACAATAAGAAGCTATACAGCTAGAAAATTATATATATCAAAACTGAATTACCTTAAAAATTGCCCTCTTCTCATTCTTGTATAGACATAATCTTGTTTTTTTCCCACTCTTTTCATGCCAAGTACATGGCCAGAATGTCCAACACACGCTACTGCTATTCTCTCCAAAAGAAATAACCTCTCTGACCAATATCTTTGGTCTCAAGAACAGACTTACAATATCGATACTACAGGGGTCGAGTCCATTTATCAAATTCACAACTGAATTTTCATTTGTGGCCAAAACTACCTGTAAATCGTCGTGGCAAACAGACAGAAAAAAATTACACTCAGAAAGATGGCGCCAGTTTTGATCTGATGATGGTATATGTCATCTGGGCGACAGTAGATGTACTGATAATGGTTACAACGTCGTCCATCAATTGACAGCGTAGTGACTTAGAAACCAGAGCTTCAACTGTTTCTACTTTTTACTAGGGAATGCTCACAGCCAGATGGCTCAGTGTGATAGAGACGTGTGACACAAGCAGGCAACCACGCCATGGGGATGCCCTCATGCTTCCTACAGCCAAATGGGCAGTTTTGAAAAGTGATAACATGAACACACTCACACCCATAGATGAGGCTCTGGATGCGCACGCAGCGCAGACGCCGGCCAGGATCGTCATATTGCAAGGGCAGCAGTGGAGGATCGTACTGATAACACAGTACAGCTAGAAGAGCTTGTGAGCTGATATTCATCTCGAAGAACTGTTGAAAACCGGTTGTCAGCGTTGGGACTATGAGCATGCACTCCTCTAGCCCGTCTTCCCGCCACATCGTCCTTTACATGGCTCGAATGGTGCCATCAGAGGATCACTTGGAAGATGATATGGCGCGCCGTGGTCTTCAGAGATGAAATGAAAGCAGGTTTTACCTGCACACAAGCGATGGTCATTTGCGCATATAACATAGACTTCGTAAGTGCTGTGTCGTATGTCATAGAGTGCATTCCTCCAAGACACACGGGCCCCACCCAAGCCTTAAGGTCTGGGATGCGATAATCTACAACCCTCGTTCAGCTTTGGTGTTTCTGGATGGGACATTAACCAGGGCTCAGTATGTGCAGAAAGTTCTTAGACCCGTTCTATTACCATTCCTGCAACAGGAAGGTGATGTATTGTTCACAAACTGCCTGTGAAACGAAATGTGGTGTGCAAGACGTGCAGGAATTTCAGTGGCTACCATAATCTCTGGACTTGTCTCCAGTCGAGTATGTGTGGGATGAGATGGGACTAGAAGTGACTTGTGCAACTCGTCAACCATCAACTCTTACAAAACCATGTGGACAGATCGAGCAGGCGAAGCATAACGTATCCCAGGACAATATTCGCTTTCTGTAAGATCAACTGTCTGCCAGAGTCAGCGCCTGCATTGACACACATCGAGACTACACCACCTACTAATATTGGCGTTTCAGCGTGGGCGGATAGCTGATAACTCAGCAACGCTTGTGCTATTGATCTGTAAATGTAACCATTACATGCACTCCATATGCACTGTTGCGACAACAAATATGGAGTGAACCGGAAACCTCTGAAAGGTTGTACTAATTTTTTTTCTGATAATGTACGTTTGTGCATTTTGTTAACTCTGAAAAATAAATCACCTTTTTAAAAAAGAATAGAATTGGTTTTTTATAGTAGCAGACTTAGATATAAAATACTTGTGTAACTCGTAGGGGTGGTCCTCCTATCACTACTATCAATGTGCAACCTGCATTTTCGTAAGGAACATAGGCAGTCAACGTGTGGAAATATTTAATGCGATGCTCCATGTTATTTGCAATGTGTTATAAATCTGACATACAATGATAAAGTTTTATTTTTCTCCAATTTTTATTGAGAAATCACATATATTTCTGTATGCCTGCAAGTTATGTGCATTGTTGTAAGTCATACAGGCAATTTACACCCTGAAACTGTTAACTTTTCAAGTTTCATTATGCTAACTAAAAGTAAGAAATGTCACTGATAATGATATGTAACTTAATTTATTTTCAAGATATAGACTCTGACATTGCCTTTGGAAATGTTACATCTTCCATTGTTACGATTTTTGGTCATTTCTCTTGTAAATGCGTTTCTAAACAGTCTGTGTCGTTCTGCAGATTGGCATATCGTAATAAAATACTGAAACGTCCCCTTAGAAAAATTAATGAATTACTGTGCTGCTAAACCTCTTACATTATTTGCTTTTCAAAGGGCTGAACAAACCTGAACGTACCCAGACATTACTCTCTTTACTTATTCCGATCAACACTAAACTGACACACAATATTTTTAGCGCAAAGCATTCTGACTTTCAATAATCCCTACAAAAGAATGGATCTGACTAACAATAACATATACCTTTCACAAATCACTTACCTCACAAAAATCTTCGTTAGTTGAACTACTGCAATACAGCGAGCGCCATTACTGGCAGCTAAATAAAAGGTTCAAACTACTGAAGGCACAAACTATTGATAGGCATAATTAGCAAATGAAAGATTTTGATAGAGAACAAACAATGTATTTACCTTAATAGTGTACAGAAGTCATAATATTTATATCAGTCCATGATATCCAATATTACAGATTTACTCTTTCTGATGGACACACGACCAGGTCGTCCGCTCTCTAAATTTCGCCATCTCTCTCCCCACAGCGACCACTGCTGGTGGCTCACCTCCAACTGCGCAGCGCTACGCGGTGGTAACATCCAACTGCCCGACACTACAATGGAGACTATTCCAACAATGTCCCACAGCCACAGACTGCACACAGCAAAGCCAGTGATTGTCATACAGAGAACTACGTGGCGTTACCAATATAAAAACCTTAACAGCCTACTTACAGTACCTTATTCCCTCCTTCCCCTACAGAAAATGATATTGTGCCTGTGTGTGTGTGTGTGTGTGAGGGAGAGAGTGTGTGTGGTTTTATTAGGTGCAGATGTAGTTGATTACAGATGTTATTTAAGCGTGCCATAGTTCTGAATGCAGTAGCAGCTTGTTTGTAGTACTTGCCATTGACTGCATTTTTTATTGTGATGTAGTATCTACCCCCTCCTAAACCGATGAGGGAAACAAACGTTAGGTGATGGCAATACACACCTATCAAATTGAATACCGTTTATGTATTTACATAGCGCTGCACTATGAACATTGGATTTTCTGACAGAAGTTAAAATATTGTGGCATTTTTGACAAGCATCGTATGTGAGATCTCATTAATTTGAGCCTTACAAATTTTTTCTCGTACTTATCCCCAACTAAGAACGTATTCACTATTGCAGAAATTTTTACCTATTATATTTTTCAAGCGATACAGCATCTTCATTCTCCCCTTATTCCTGACATATACTTTACAGTTCGCAATCATGATGGCACATGCGTGGGAAAAATAATTTTTATGTCTACACATTGCATAATAAATATAAACATTGCACTTTCTATGAAGACTAACAACTCGCCAAATAGCATTTCAAAAGTGAAGTTATCTGTTGGTTACAGTAAACAACAAAGACGTGGGAGAAGAGTTGTTGTTGTTTCGCGCTTTCAGGTTGAATAGAAAACAATTGAAGGTGACACTCATATTCGACACATACATATCTCCAATTTATTAATGTTTTATAACTAAATGTTGATGTTTCATTATTTATCGAACATGTCTTACACACTCATTCATATATTCATTAGTGAATGTAATTTTTGGAAGTGAGTAATGCAAACATATTTGAATACAGTTATGGTATTTTAGGCAATTCAGATATTATTATGATTTCTTTGATAAATATTTCAGATACATTTTAGCTCAGCCCAGAAGAGGCTACACTGCAATTGGCTCAAGCACTATATTACTAGTCTCAGATTGGAGATGGAAAGAGGTGTAACACCATACACTGCGTGTGTACATTTTACATTTATAAAGCACGTCTTTCACATTTCAGCGACTTTAATATTAGATCAGAAGTATACATGTGTACTCTTTGTGCCCCAGAGTTAAACGTCTTTAGGAAATAATGTATGTCCTTGACTTTAATCTACAAGTTATGCAGTTTTTACTGCATATTTCGCTCAAATTTAATATTTCAGTCTAATGGGAAATAATGTAATTTGACACTATTATTAGAATCATTTAAATACTACACTGTGATTAGACTTTTAATACTGAAATATGACAATTGGAGATATTGGAAGGAAAGGAGGTTTTTTAAATTTTCCACTTACACAATCAGACTATTTCCTCCATCATCCTCCTTCTTTATTTATAATAAAGTACTGTATCCTGGTTAAGGTCAGGAGGGGAGTGACTCCCCTCTGATGTAAATGATGAAATCACACAAAACACTGCTGGGATCACTGAAGAATTCACTGATAAGTATGATTACTTCATTAGGTCAATGACCTACATCACATGACATCGCGAAAGTAAAAGAAAAAGGTGTCCCAGAATGCCTTTACCTATACTACTGGCTTTCTCGGTGAGTAACATTGAGCTAACTTTTCGGGCTATCAGCCGACTCGTGGTCTCCTGTTCTCGTAACATTTCGACTACTTATGTACTCGTCATCATCAGGCGAAGTGTCATGTTCATGTCCAGCTGGTTCGTTTACAGCCGCTCTACTACAGTTTCCTCTATTAGGTGCCCAGTGTGTGGACCAGCTGCACGTCTCTGGAACAGGCGTCACAGCCTGTGGAATGGAGCTCGCTGGCTGGTTGGAGAGGCCTCCAGGTTTTCGAGTGATTGCACTCGCTGTGTATTCTGCCCAATGTCTCTGCAGCTGTTTTTGCTAAGGCCAGAATCAATGTGCAGCTCAATGAAAATCTGTTGTCTCATTTCACAAAATCATTGCATACTCTTTATCTCCACTGCCTCTCCAATGAGATAGGCGCGCATACAGTGTCTTTGTCTGTTCAAGCACAAACTTGAGTCCTTCACTGACGCTAAGCTCTGCCACTGCAGACATATCGGTTTGGCTGAGGACAACGTTCCTCAGATGTTCAGAAGAGCCCTGCTAGATATATCGCTGCCTTTGGTTGTTTCACTGCATGTGACTCTCGCAACTGATGTTGTGAATGCCTAGCGCCCACAGCCCCAGTTGGTCTTTCACTGCTCTAAGAATATTCCTGATCTTAACCATTTAGGGATAAATGGTTGTTATGTCGTGCTCCCCCATTATCCTGGTACTCTAGGCTGTACAAGTTCTGACAGTGTCATCTAAAAAAGAGCGCTGAGCAAACCATCCGTGGAATCCCATGTTATAATGCCAAAGAGGAGAGAAGTGAGACTTGTGGCGTAGCGGTTCCCTATTTTGACACGTGATCACCACCACCTACTTTCATTGTGGAGGAAATGCTATGAACAGACTAATTTTGCCGTGAGATCCGCTCTAGCGTCAAGCATCACTAACACATACATCGAACACTTTGAGGAAACAGCTCTCGGAACCCGCAACCACGCACCGAAAACCAAATGCGCTCTACAGATATGTGGACGATTTGTTTGTGGTCTGGCTGCGGGTGAAGAAAGTCTACAAGAATTCCTATTCCACCTTAACAACACGTCCGACGTTAGGTTCACCATGGTGATGGAAAGAAACTGTTGCCATCGCTCCTAGACTGACGAAGAAGAACTGCAATGCACAATGCAGCGTCCTCCTACAGGAAGACGACTTACATGGAGCCCGCATCTCGTGGTCGTGCGGTAGCGTTCTCGCTTCCCGCGCCCGGGTTCCCGGGTTCGATTCCCGGCGGGGTCAGGGATTTTCTCTGCCTCGTGATGGATGGGTGTTGTGTGTTGTCCTTAGGTTAGTTAGGTTTAAGTAGTTCTAAGTTCTAGTGGACTGATGACCATAGATGTTAAGTCCCATAGTGCTCAGAGCCATTTTGGACTTACATGGACCTGTACCTGAACACCAGTACTCGAATCTGTGATCGCACCCCGGTACACAGAGTGTGAGCCATATGCAATAAGAAAAGTCTACCTACCGAGTCATGCTCTCTACCCGAGTAAGAAGAAGAAAAAAACCGTGCAGAAGAAGAAACCACGCACCGGCATTCGTTCAACATGCGTGGCCACCCACAGTCAAGACTTCCAGGATAGTGAATGGTTGAAATCAGTCAATGACCGATTAGATCTACAGGCACCTGGGGTGTACAGCATCATTTGAAAGAGTGGCATTCAGTACTTTGGCCACATGCAGCAATGCATCTCATAGAAACATTCGCCTCGGCCAGACGGTCTAGTTTGCAGTGGCTGGGCACAGTTTCAATAAAGGCCACACGTTTGTGTTTGAACAAACAAAGTTAATGTGCTGAGCCCTCTATTTCCGGGATTCGCTCATCTACGAGGCAGTGGAAATAAGAATATATGTCGATCTTGACAAATTCTGTCCATCTAAGTTCCACAAGGGATGTGAAATCAGCAAAAGTACATCATTTACGAAGTTGTTGACTTGTGACACGGTATGTACTAAAAAATTTGCAACGACAGAAGAGCGCAGCGAAATACAAGATAATCTGCAAATGACAGCTGTATAGCAGCTAAAATGTTGGTAACATATTCTGTACATTTAGTTATAAATATCTACTACACTGGTGCAACGAAAACTTGCAGCACCAAGAAGGAGCTGTGCGACATAAAGGAAAGATTTTAGGCGTGTTTCTACACCTGAAAAATGTGTGCATCTGATGTGAAAGCGGTGGAGGCAGTGAACGGAGTAGATTGGCTCCCCGGACCCTTCTCCATCCCGCTGGGTCCACCCAATACTGGCTGTGCTTCTCTTCCGGAAGCACATGATTGGCGTCCTCATTGGGTCGTAATCAGAGGTGTATGCGGTCCAGCTGCTGTTAAGGAATGAACCGCACGTGGATGCGACATTTCGCCTGAAGATAACAATAGGAAATTCGTCGAAACGTTACATATAATGATGATAACGTAAGAAATTTCCAGCAACGAGGCAGAAGTCAATGAAGACGTGATTTAACTACAAATCCCTTTTATGCAACCGTTCCACTAGTCTCTTCGTGCAGTTAATCCCAGATATTTTACAGGTGTTATTGTCTCTAGTGACCTAGGGCTACTAGTGTAATCGAAAATATAGTGACGGAAAAAATGATCGCAGCACTAAAATAACAATGAATGTAGACTAATGAAATCTCGCTATTATATTTATCTAGATAACATATTTAAATGATTAACAATGCAAAATCACAGGTTAATGTAAGCACGAGATAATCCACTGCAAATGTGAAAAGCTGGTCCATACCGATGAAACCATCGAAATGTTGAATGCAAGCAAGCAAACGTTCCTGCAATGTATTGTACAGGTGCCGGATTTCAGTTTGTGGTATTCAGTGCCTTTACTGTTGTAATTGGTCGGTCAATACAGCGATGACGCTGCATGATGGCGACATGACCTCGATTGGAGACAGATCTGACCACCGATGGGGCCAAAGGAACATATCGACACTCTGTAGAGCTTGTTACACTACAACAGCGGTATGTGGGAGAGCGTTATCCTGTTGCGTAACACCCCATGCAATGCTGCTCATGAATGGCATCACGAAAGGTCTAATCACTGGATTAACGCACAGATTTGCAATCAGGGCGCGTGGAATAGCCACGGGAGTGCTCCTGTTCTCGTACGAAGTCTTACCGCACAGAATAACGCCAGTTCTGCGTCCAGTGTTTCCAGCACGGAGATAGGTTGCTTGCAGGCCCTCAGTTGGAGTCTTTCTAACCAACACACGACTATCACAGACACCGATGCAGAACCAGTTTTCATCAGAAAATACAACAGACCTCCACCCTACTCTCTAATCAGCTCTCGCTTAACACCCCTGAAGTCGCAAATTGCATTTGTTTTGGGTAAGTGTGTAAGTAGCCTGTTTAGGTTTTTATATTGGTAACGCCACACAGCGCTCTGTATGAAAATCACTGGCTGTGCTGTGTGCAGTCTGTGGCTGGTTGGCATTGTTGTAATACTCGCCGTTGTAGTGTTGGGCAGCTGGATGTTAACAGCGCGTAGCGTTGCGCTGTTGGAGGTGAGCCGCCAGCAGTGGTGGATGTGGGGAGAGAGATGGCGGAGTTTTGAAATTTGTAACAATGTATGTCATGAACTGCTATATATATTATGACTATTAAGGTAAATACATTGTTTGTTCTCTATTAAAATCTTCCATTTGCTAACTATCCCTATCAGTAGTTAGTGCCTTCCGTAGTTTGAATCTTTTATTTAGCTGGCAGTAGTGGCGTTCGCTGTATTGCAGTACGAGAAACCAAGATTTTTGTGAGGTAAGCGATTTGTCAAATGTATAGGTTTATGTTAGACAGGGCCATTTTTGTTTGTAGGGATTTTTGAAAGTCAGATTGCGTTGCGCTAAAAAAAATATTCTGTCTCAGTTTAAGTACAGTCATGTATAATTTTTCTCAGGGGACGTTTCATATGTCGACCCTTAGCCGAGGATACCTCACTGGAATATTATGATTTTTTTCTTGTAGTTTGTGTAGTTAGTGTAGCTTTTGTTTATTGCTAGCGCGTAATTACAGAGAGAATTTCCTTTGTAGTTATAGTTTTTCATTTTTGTACAGTAAAACAGTTGTGGCATGCATGTAGATTTGCTGCAAGTGTTTCGCAGCTGCGCTTGCAATTAACGAGATATTATTTTCAGTGCTACGTTAATGTGTTATCTTATTTTTGCTCTTCAAATTGTGCTTTTCTGTGTTATCGTGTGAAATATTGTGGCCGGCCGCGGTGGTCTCGCGGCTCTAGGCGGGCAGTCCGGAACCGTGAGACTGCTACGGTCGCAGGTTCGAATCCTGCCTCGGGCATGGATGTGTGTGATGTCCTTAGGTTAGTTAGGTTTAAGTAGTTCTAAGTTCTAGGGGACTGAAGACCACAGCAGTTGAGTCCCATAGTGCTCAGAGCCATTTGAACCATTTTTTTTGAAATATTGTGACAATAATGTCGTGTGAAAAACGTAATACTAGGCTCCAAAGTAAACTGAGAAATGACAGTGAAGACGAAAGCAGAGTGTTAGCGCCACCGAGTAATGAATTAACTAATGTTCAAAGTAGTAATTTGGTAATTGTACATAGGGAAATTGAGTGGGCTGCATACAATGGTGTAGACAGTGAAACAATTAGTGAACAGGGAAGCATTATCGATCGATCGGTCGGCAACAGCTTGCCTCAGATTCCGAAATGACAGGACACAATCTTGCAAATACTGTAGATTCCGGTTTTGCGACCTCATCGTTTTCTCAAATAAGTCAAGACACATTTTCTGCTTTTCAAACTGCGAATATTGCCTGTTAAAATGCATTGCTGAATAGCACTGAGGAACATGTTTCAGTCACCAGTGCATTGTTATTACAATTAATGCAAGAAATGGGACAAAAGTTTCAAAAGTTAGATACAATGGAACAAAATCAGAGATAAACACAGCAAAAGCTTCAAAAGTTAGACACAATGGAACAAAATCTTCAAAAGTTAGACACAATGGAACAAAGTCAGAGACAAACACAGCAAAAGCTTCAAAAGTTAGACATCACACTTGAACAAACACGTGAAGATTTAACTACTGAGTTACATAACATTGAATCGAAATGTCAAAAAGTCTGTAATGACGTAAAAACACGGATTTGTGAACATTTTCAACCTATTTTTTCGCGGCATGAAAATGCATTACAGAATCACTAAGCAGCCATAAAAGAACGGCAAACTATTGTTCATGAAAATCATGAGACCTTGCAAGCTAAAATTGACTCAATTGCATATACCGATTCGGTTACGCAACTTGCAAAAACTCAAGAAAACTTAAAGGACACAGTAGATACTGTGAAATTTGGTTCAGAAAGACACATGGAGGAAATTAGTTCATTATCAGAGAAAGTAGTTGAACTTTCGGATCAACTAAATAATGTATCTACGAAGGTAGATGATAATCTGAATGACACAGAACCAGTAGTCTTTAATGACACAGAAGAGTGCGAACAAATTAGGAAATTCAAACAAAATCAGAATCAAATTAATACGCAACACCAAAGAGAAATCCGGGAAGTACAAGATCAGCTGACACAGATAATACAAGATTACGTATTTCAGAGGACACTCGCGCTCCAATACGGGAAGAGGGACATAGAAATACGGAACTGCCACAAAATAATAACACAGCGCACTTCGGAAATTATGAAAGCAATTGGCAAGGTACACCGAATTTTGAGATGGAACCGCCGAAACGACGTAACAATGACCGACATGCGACTCGCCGACATGATTATTTTGACTAGAAGCTGTTCATTACTACACATAAATTCAAAACATTTAAGAATTCTGGCAACGACATTCATCCACAAGCGTGGCTTCATCAATTCTCTCATTGTTTTCCTCCCAACTGGTCACTAGAGCACAGATTAGAATTTATGTGTGGCTACTTAGAGAATGAACCAGCTGTAAGAATGCGATCGGTCATTCACGATTGCCACAGTGAAGGAGAATTTTACCATGCCTTCCTCTCAGCATATTGGTCCCAAGTCACACAAGACCGAGTAAAACATGTCATCATAATGATGAAACATTTCGAACAATCTGAATTTTCCAGTCTTGTGAAATATTTTGAAGACATGTTGCACAAGAATCAGTACCTGTTAAACCCGTACAGCCCCCTAGAACTCATCCGCATTTGCTTAATCAAATTACCTGAACATTTACGGCATATTATTTTGGTAGGACGTTCCAAAGACGACATTGAAGCTTTTCAGGGACTGTTACGAGAATTAGAAATTGACACTGACAATCGCGGAACGCGAAAACAGGAACACAACAATTACAGGTCACATCCGTCGCAATTCCGCAATGAAAGAAATAATAACTGGACACGACAAGGCTATTCTCACAACACAAATCGTGATCAAAACAGACACCACACGTATGACAACCGTTGGCAGAGTAGTAATAATTACAGGGAAAGATCACCTCTCCGCGGTAATGACTATCACAGAGACAATCAGAGAAACAGACAATATGGGAACCGAAATAAATATTATCAGGGGAGACAGAATAACTTTAGACGCAACGGTACAGCGCGCAGTTACGGTTCAGGTAGAAATTCTCCACCACATGACCGAGAAGAAAGAAACTATGGAATCTACCGACATGACAAGAGACGATATGATCGTAACGACAGATCAGAATTGCATCAGAACTGGCGGGGTTCAAACAGGGCGGGGCCCTCTCGACAAGGTGAATTTGTAGAAGTTAGGTCTCCAAATCGCAATAATGACGCGCGCCAACAAAGAGACAATAGGTAATGACTCATACCGCTGGCAGCCACAAAACGTACGTATGAACCTGACGACGCAGGTGCCGTAGCTAGTAATTAAGTAAAAATGGAAGACATTAGGGACATCTTATTCCAGGAACGCGACGTAAAACATAACAACATTGCATATCCTGTGATTCACATTACAGTAAATGACGTAAAATTTACTGCACTACTTGACTCTGGCAGTCCTATTTCAGTAATTAGTGAAACAGCCTTTAGCAAATGCAACAAATCGAACGATTGCCCCACACTTCCGTTACGTAAGATTAAATTACAAGATGCAATCGTTGGAAAAAGTGTAGATGTACGCCAACAAACCAACTTAGAATTCTTTTGTCAAAGCCACAGCTTCTCTATGAACTTTCTTATTGTTCCATTATTGTCGACGGAAATTGTACTGGGAGTAGACTTTTTGAATGAATACAAAGCAATCTTACACTTTCACGATGCTGAAATAAGTTTAGAGAAAGAAGGTAAGTCAATAGCTTTGAAATTTGAAGATTGGCTCTCAAACCATGACGAGGAAATTAATCGGCTTTACCTTCTGTTAGACAACAGTTCAGAATTTTCTACGGAAGTAGACACTAACAATCACTCTGCAAGTACTGACAGGGATGATATAGACTGCATATTTGAAACTAATGAGTTAATCCAGAATAAAATTCAAACAATTGAGAATTGTAATGACACAGATAGGCAGGACCTTTTTGAGATTTTACAGGCACATTCCACAGTTTTTACTGACAAAATAGGAACAATCAAGGGATTTCAATACCAATTTCGTGTTCGTGAGCATACTAAATTTTGTGTTAGACCATACGTAATTCAAGCACATTATAGAGACCGTGTTAGAACAGAAATACAATCTATGCTTGACGAGGGCATTATTGAGCCTGCAGTAAGCGCATACAACAGTCCATTACATGTTGTTGAGAAGAAAAATGGATCGATCAGGCTTGTCTTAGATTCGAAACAAATCAATACTATCATCATACCTGAAACAGACAGGCCGCAAACGTTGGAAGAACTTCTTCAAAATTTTAATGGTGTAAAAGTGTTGTCTTCCATTGATCTCAGATCCAGCTTTTATCAGATCGAACTTCGTCCAGAATGTAGAAAATACACAGCTTTTCTTTGTTTCGGCGTTTGTTATCAATTTCGGAAACTTCCTTTTGGTTTGAACATTTCTTCGTCAGCGTTCATTCGCGGGCTAAATTCCATATTACCTGATTTCTTAAAACGTCACATCACCTTATATGTGGGTGATATTCTAATAGCAGAAGCCTCATGGGAACTACATAATTGCATCCTCAACACTTTGTTACGTATTTTTGCTGAATCTGGAATTACAGTTAACTTGGAATAGTCTGAATTCGGTAGATCAAAGGTGAGGTTTTTGGGACATGTTATTTCTTCTGAAGGCATTCAGCCGGATCCTGAAAAGTTAGAAGCAATCAGAGCCATTCCAGTTCCATCAACAAAAAGACAAGTCCGCAGTTTTCCAGGTCTCGTAATTTTTACCGTCGTTTTCTGAATATGCAAATTCTAGTTACACCAAAACTTTGTTCTCTCAATGGAAAAAATACTAATTGGAACTGGGACGAACAAGCACAGTTGGAATTCAATTCTTTGAAAGAATCGGTACTTAACGCGCCAATACTAGCTCATCCAGATCTCTCACAAGATTTTTGCCTCAGTACAGATTCTTCTAAAGTCGGTCTTGGGGCCCATTTATTTCAAGAAGCCATAGAAAATGACACAAATGTTCAGAAAACCATTGCTTTTGCTAACAAACTCTGAAAAAAAATTATTCCGTTACCTGAATTAGAAGCTTTAGCTATCGTTTGGGCATTTCCTTCCCTAACCCGGGCTTGCGCTCCGTCTCTAATGACCTCGTTGTCGACGGGACGTTAAATACTAACCACCACCACCATTTCTTTCTGGTAAGCATGTAAAAGTTTACAGTGATCTTCGTGCATTACAATTTCTTATGAAAAAGTTTATTTAAATAACCGCTACCAGTCACAAAATTTGTTACTACTGTATTATTTATTGAGCAACATGTTTCGGGGAATACCCCTTCTTCAGGCTCAAAGGCCTTACAAAAACATATTTTAACATTAAAGTCATATTAATGTTAAAATATGTTTTTGTAAGGCCTTTGAGCCTGAAGAAGGGGTATTCCCCGAAACATATTGCTCAATAAATAATACAGTAGTAACAAATTTTGTGATTGGTAGCGGTTATTTAAATAAACTTTTTCATAATTTTTGATACAGTCACGGTCGAAATATAGTCATACAATTTCTTATGTCTTCAAAATTAAATCATGACAGGTTAAAACGTTGGGCATTGTTTCTGCAAGAATTCCGCTTCACAATAGTCTACATTCCCGGCAAGGAGAACATTGTTGCGGAAGCACTGTCACGCGCACCGGCTGAGCTTGTGAAAAGTAACACAGAAAGCAACCTCGAGAGAAATTTCAGTATTCTTTACATTCAGAAAGTCGCCTTTGAAAACTGCATCACCACATCTTTGAAGGACATTGCTCTTGAACAAGATAAAGATCCGATTTGGAAAGACATCAAAAGTAAATGGCATGAAAAGCCGCACACTCAGATTCGGCATTTTTATCTGGTTGATACAAGCTATGGGTACTTTGCATTCCAGACGATTTTGTTAATAAGCTCATTTGGCACATTCATTTCAGCTACGCACATTTTGGTCCACGAAAATGTTATCATATTCTTCGAACGACTTGTTATTTTAACAATATGGAAAAGATAATTCGAAGAGTCCTGTCTATTTGTAAACTTTGTCAAAATTCGAAACCATCTACCTTCTCACATCGTGTTCCGTTTTTTCCTATCATTCCTTCTAAATTAAAAGAATTTGCTGCTGTTGATCTCTTGGGACCCCTTGTAAGAACATCGAATGGATTTTCGTATGTTCTAGTCGCTGTTGAACTTACTTCAAAATTTGTTTCTTTCACTCCGTTACGTAAAGCCACTGGACGGTCTGTATCCAACGCCTTTGTTAAAAATTTCTTACGTGAAGTTGGACACGTTAGTAAAGTCATTTCAGATAACGGACCGCAATTCAGATCTGTTGTTTGGTCACACATGCTTCGGAATCATAAAATCAAACCTGTTTTTATTTCATTGTACTCACCACATTGTAACAGATCTGAACGGATTATGAAAGAGATCAATAAGCTTTGCAGACTTTATTGTCACAGAAAGCATCAGCAGTGGGGCAGATATTTACACTTATTTCAAAACGTGCCGAATGAAATGCCTCACGACTCCACTGCTTTACCACCTACTCTTGTACTAAAGAATGAAGAACCACCGAACACAACCACAGAGCTTGTACCTTTTCCGAATACACGCCAACTTCGACACAAAGACATAATTGATTTAGCTATTAAAAATATAAAATCTGCCGCACATAAAAGGAGAAAACTACACGACAAAGCAAATGCAAAGAAATTATATATTGGTCATAAAGTTCTCATTAAAGCTCATTCGTTGTCATATAAGAAGAAACACTTGAGTCACAAATTCTTTCTAGTTTACAATGGACCTTACAGAATCCAACGTATACCACATGATAATTGCGTTGAAGTTGAAACTCTGCGTACTAGGAAGAGTAAAGGTTTACACCACTTTTCACATGTAAAACCGTTTATTGGAAGATAATCTGCTTTTTAACTTTGTCTTTGCCATAAAACTTTTCACTTCACATTTCTAGTATGCTTTGTCAGACTTAAGAAATTGTTAACATGCCACAATGTTTGAAGTTAAATATCCAGTCTAGAACCTAGGGAACATTTTTAAACAGAAATTACGAATGCATTGTTATAGTGACAGACGACACAGTGTTGTATTTGTACATTCTTGCTTGTTGGTTGCACGATTACGTAACGACTATCAGGCTTACATACTTAGGACATATATAGATGCTGCTAATGAGATTTTAATGTAACATTTTGGTTTACTTGAAGATATATTCTGGATTAAAAAGTACTTTCTGTGAGATACCAGATGACACAGTGGTTAGTTTATGTGACAACTACACGATTTTATCACGATGCTACTAATGAGTGACAATTTACAATGTTGCTTTTGCGGTGTATCTGTTTTATATCTGCACAGTTTTTCTGAATTATTCTGGAAAGTAAAACATATTTTAGTAGTAACTTTTGTGGTATAGCTACAATGAGACAGCCTTTTCCATAGCACAAGAATACGTTACAGCACAGTACTTCCTTCATCACGGCAATAAGCGTAATAACTAAAATATCTATACGCAAAACAATTCACTTCGTTTATTACGAGGTAAGTACATTGACTTCAGCAGAACTTTGCTTACAGAGGACGATAACTACGACACTTCCACAGAATTATCTTACAACAAGACGCACATTTAGCGCTACAAGACACGCATTTGAGTGATTAATTTTGTGCTTAAAACATTTATTTTTTAAGATATTTGAAGTACAATGATACAAAGGTTTTCCGTCATACATTTAATTCCATTGCTGTAATCTGTAACACCTGAGGATATAATTACATTAATCCTCAGGGGGGTACACGCTTACTTTGTGTACCATGTGTTTGGCAAGCACAAGGAGCCCTAGCTAATATTGTATTTGGTTATACGACTTTACACATCGGTGCCATATTTATCTAACACATAAATTAGACAGCTATCTGATCATTTAACTGTGAGAGACAAACATTTTTTTACTACATCAGTGACACATTTTTACGCAGGTGGATAACTTCACACTTATGAAATTGTATTTTGTCTGTACTTTGTGAACTGTTCATATTTTTTCGGGACCATTGTGATACTATGAGAGCTTTGAATGATATATTTGGTATGGGTTTCTGATTTTTAAAGTACGTTTGCAGTAGATGACACTTTTGACATGAGCAGAGAATTTTTTTATGTTTTAAAATTATTGGAGGAAGCTATGACGATTTTGAGAATTTGACTGAGGTGTTATGATGTTATTATTACTATGACTATGTGTATTACGCTGTTGAGGTATGTTTATGATCAATAAGCTCATGCTGTATGAATTATTTGATTATGCTACATATCTGTTATGATGAAATATTGAAGAAGTGTCGACGAATAAGGTTAGTAATAATGAGTAGTGGTTAGGGACTCTGGTTTGTGAAAAAAGGTGGTTGGAAACCAAGAATCGTACTTTAAGAGTTATGAAATGTGTGTAAATGCGTGAATGTATTACAATGCCGAAGAAAATTTTTTGTACACTGTTATATCAATGGGATTTTGTTTCTACAGATTTGTAACGCAAATTCTTGACCTGTGAAATATTTTTATATGAGACGGTCACTGCAGTGCAAACTGGTGTCGTAAATATTTCGGTGAGAATGTTAAGTGAACACCTGCACGTAATGCGTCGTGGGCACCAATCTGCGCGATAGCCACCTGGAATCAAGCCATTAGTGTGTGCCTTTCAGAGGCACAGGTGAAAAAAGAGGAGACCATTATCCTCGCTATTGACATTCCTTTGTAGAAAGCATCGCAAATACGACACGCTCAAACTTGAGAACATATGATTATACTGTGGAGCTCTTAATTTATGATATTTACTAAAATGCTTAATGAAATGATAAGAAATATTTTTACATCTATTGTCTTTCAAGTTGAGAGATTGCTCATTTTGTTTAATATCTAGTTTCCAGCTGCACTGCAGCGCTGGTTAAAATAAAATTTAATAGATGTACCAATATAGATATTTTATGCCTAGAGATCCAGTAGACAGTAATTTTATGATGTACTTCCAAAAAAACGAGGGAGCACAAAAAGACAATTCTCTTCACAGGAATTGCATACATAATTTTTGTCAAAGACTGGTAACTTTTTAGTGATGCAGCCTTCTAATGTTAAGCTGTGACATAAGTATTAGACATGGCCATCTTTAGTGTAATATTTTTTCTGCTTGAGCTTTGTCATGTTTAGATATAAGTTATTTCATTTGCTGCTGCTGTTCGCCAGGCAGAGTGTTACTAAATTTCACTTTGTATTACTCTGTTAAGCCAGTTTTACTACTGATTTATTTTTCTTGTTGCTACACATTGGCTCATATTAGTTGTAATGATGCATTGCTTGGTAATTTAGATTTACTGTAGCTTGCTTTGCCAATTTCCATTTTTTTGTCATTGCTGTTTGTGTTAATTGTTTTGTACTGTTGCATTGCCCCGTCTCTTAGTTTAACATCCTAGCTCAGTAGATTTAAGTTAGCTCAAGAGGGGGTAGACTATATAAGAGAACGAGTTATGATGAATTGGAAGAAATGCGTTGAGAAGTTATACAAAAAAAGTACAGAAAGCAGGTATAGACAAGACTGTTTGGAAATAATGAAGAACGAAGGGAGATCTCCGAGAAGAAAGTTTTGTTTGCAAAATACTGCAGTAAAACAAACCCTGTCCTTTCCTTGTGTTATCCCACTATGTGTTTGTGTACCATTGGGTATATGTGTTCTTCCTGTCTTTATGTGTTTATTTGATGAGAGTTATGTTGTAGAATTTTTCAAATACTATGATATTTTCTTTGTAAAGATGTTTAGGCATTAATTATTCTGTTTTGTTTTAATGCTCATGTGTTAAGTTGATGTTTCAAAAGTTATTCTGATCTTTTATGTATGTAGTTATGTCATAATTCTTGTAACACTGATGTACATATTTATTTCTATTCTTTTGTAAAGCCTGTTTTACTACAAATGTTATCTATATTGTTATGTTCTTTAATGATGTATTTTGTACCTTTGTTGTTGTTTTCTTATGTTATAAAATTGTAATTGGCACCAGTTCATCAAATTAAGTAACTTGTAAGTTAAATTTCATTGCACACGTTCCGTTTGGTCATAGTATGTGGAGAATATGTGAGAAGTAGGGACTGATAGTGTTTGCACGTGTGTTGACAATTCAGCAAGGGACTGGTTAACAGCATTGCTGGTTCTAAGGATAATTCCAAAACTTTGTGACTGCACAAGGAGTGATTTATGGACTTGCTATATTCTCTGCAAGACTCTTTGATGGTGACTGTGCATCTGCACAGTCGCAACAGATGGCTGCTGGCCGTCTCTACATGGACTACAGTGGGTATACACCTTTGATGGCCCACGAATACCATTATTTCTACAAGGACTACAGTGGGTGTGCACCTCTGGTGGCCTACCAATCCCGTAATCTCTACCAGGACTACAGTGGGTCTGCTCTGTGACGACCTACCTACCAATATTCTTCAAAACTTCGACTGACCATGCGGTGGGTTTGCTCTGTTGTGGCCCATTACCTGTCAGCATGTCAAGAGTCAGCATGTCTTTCCGTTGGAAGGACAACACTACTTCCTCAAGACTGCATGGAAATCCATTACTTCTGTGTGCACTTTCTTTTGCTGCTCAGACTTTGAGGAAAAAGAGAAAACACTGTAATTTTACTGTGATGAATGATCAGGATTGTCTGTGAGAAAATTTTATGTTTTGACAAACATTGTATCAATAAGTGTGTGCATTTTATTTCTTTGTTATTGTAATCACAATTATGAAAAAAAATTCAAATCTACATTGGCCAGTGCCCAAAACAATTTTTAAAATTTTTTGTGGGGATCATGGGGGCTATGTAATTAGGCTGTTTAGGTTTTTTGTATTGGTAATGCCATGTAGCGCTCTGTATGAAAATCACTGGCTGTGCTGTGTGCAGTCACTGGCTGGTTTTCATTGTTGTAATACTCACCATTGTAGTGTTGGGCAGCTGGATGTTAACAGCGCGTAGCGTTGCGCTGTTGGAGGTGAGCCGCCAGCAGTGGTGGATGTGGGGAGAGAGATGGCGGAGTTTTGAAATTTGTAACAATGTATGTCATGAACTGCTATATATATTATGACTATTAAGGTAAGTACATTGTTTGTTCTCCATTAAAATCTTTCATTTGCTAACTATCCCTATAAGTAGTTAGTGCCTTCCGTAGTTTGATTCTTTTATTTAGCTGGCAGTAGTGGCACTTGCTGTATTGCAGAAGTTCGAGAAACCAAGATTTTTGTGAGGTAAGCGATTTGTGAAACGTGTAGGTTAATGTTAGTTAGGGCCATTTTTTGTAGGGATTTTTGAAAGTCAGATTGCGTTGCGCTAAAAAAAAAATATTGTGTGTCAGTTTAAGCACAGTCATGTATAATTGTTCTAATGTGACGTTTTAAGTGGAATCGGGGTGTATACGAGGACACGACAAAGAGACCGGAATTTTCCCAGATTTCTCAATTAAAAATACTTCTTTTCGGGTTAAAATGCACTTTTCCCTGGACAAATTTCACTTCTTTTAGGGTGAAAACAGGCTTTTTCTTGGGTGGAAGTACATTTTCTCCTTTTTAAGTGACAATATACATTCCCTCGTAGCTATAAAACATATTCACCTGAATATAAGTTCCCGACATGATAGGAAACGAAACCTATCAAAAAATAATACGTTTTTGTAAAGATTTTTGTGATGTAGTTAGGCAGTAGCAACATCACTGTGAAGCAGTGTGAACTGCGGGCTTCCAAAACAGATAATGAAATGATGAAAGGATGCTGCGGTGATTCTCAACTACATACCCTCAGCCTCACACTTGAAATTTTTCAAAAAGTTTTGCCTGATTTTATTGTCTAGGGGCTGGGAAACGTAGTTGCTGCATTACAAGCCAAATACTGCTGAGTCTACTGTATACAATATAAATATGCACACGAATCGAGTGGTCAACGGTTCCTATCACTCGGCAATTGCGAATTTTGGACGTGACATACACATTTATAAATGAAAGATTGCGATTAAATAAAATCTGCAGGTACTATCTTAACGACTTTAAATGATGAGTACGACAGTAGACGTGCACTTGAGAATGCGGTATATTTCTGCAAACCACCTATTGGTGTCGATGGTCAAGCAATTAAATAAAATATAAGTTGAATAACAAGAAAACGATCTATTCCTACAGCACGTAATTAGCTAGGAACAACAGCACAGCTCGCGAGATATTCACTTCTAAAAGCACACTACGTCTTCACTGTAGAGGCCACGGAAATCTCACAAGTGCACAAGTCGGCACTCCAAAGTATTTCTGTCTGCCGCGACCACACGCAGACAGCTCCACTCTCTCCAAGTCTTTCTCGCGACCGTGTGTCCCCCGCACCGTCGCGCCAAGCACTTTCCGTGTTCTCTCCCGTCCTGTCCAGCAATTCTCGTGCCCTGTGCGACTGTCCATCGCGCCGCACTGCTACGAACTCGCTTCCATTCAGTCTCCCCGTTCACGAGCGCTGTGATTGGCTAGAGCTCTAGCACCATGTCTTCAATCCAACGTACACTCACAAACAGATTTAAACACATACGAAATATTGGAGTTACACTTAAATAACCTAAAATTAAATAAATATTCTTACGGCTGGACCATAAACACGCTCTAAGAAATTTTGGTCCTATGTCAAAGCGGTAGGTGGATCAAAACAAAATGTCCAGACACTCTGTGACCAAAATGGTACTGAAACAGAGGATGACAGACTAAAGGCCGAAATACTAAATGTCTTTTTCCAAAGCTGTTTCACAGAGGAAGACTGCACTGTGCTTCCTTCTCTAGATTGTCGCACAGTTGACAAAATGGTAGATATCGAAACAGACGACAGAGGGATTGAGAAACAATTAAAATCGCTCAAAAGAGGAAAGGCCGCTGGTCCTGATGGGATACCAGTTCGATTTTACACAGAGTACGCGAAGGAACTTGCCCCCCTTCTTGCAGCGGTGTACCGTAGGTCTCTAGAAGAGAGTAGCGTACCAAAGGATTGGAAAAGGGCACAGGTCATCCCCGTTTTCAAGAAGGGACGTCGAACAGATGTGCAGAACTATAGACCTATATCTCTAACGTCGATCAGTTGTAGAATTTTGGAACACGTATTATGTTCGAGTATAATGTCTTTTCTGGAGACTAGAAATCTACTCTGTAGGAATCAGCATGGGTTTCGAAAAAGACGGTCGTGTGAAACCCAGCTCGCGATATTCGTCCACGAGACTCAGAGGGCCTTAGACACGGGTTCACAGGCAGATGCCGTGTTTCTTGACTTCCGCAAGGCGTTTGACACAGTTCCCCACAGTCGTTTAATGAACAAAGTAAGAGCATACGGACTATCAGATCAATTGTGTGATTGGATTGAGGAGTTCCTAGATAACAGAACGCAGCATGTTATTCTCAATGGAGAGAAGTCTTCCGAAGTAAGAGTGATTTCAGGTGTGCCGCAGGGGAGTGTCATAGGACCGTTGCTATTCACAATATAGATAAATGACCTGGTGAATGACATCGGAAGTTCACTGAGGCTTTTTGCAGATGATGCTGTGGTGTATCGAGAGGTTGCAACAATGGAAAATTGTACTGAAATGCAGGAGGATCTGCAGCGAATTGACGCATGGTGCACGGAATGGCAATTGAATCTCAATGTAGACAAGTGTAATGTGATGCGAATACATAGAAAGATAGGTCCCTTATCATTTAGCTACAAAATAGCAGCTCAGCAACTGGAAGCAGTTAATTCCATAAATTATCTGGGAGTACGCATTAGGAGTGATTTAAAATGCTGAATACTGCTTGAATACTGCTCAGCAGTGTGGGATCCGCACCAGATAGGGTTGATAGAAAATGTAGAGAAGATCCAACGAAGAGCAGCGCGCTTCGTTACAGGATCATTTACTAATCGCGAAAGCGTTACGGAGATGATAGATAAACTCCAGTGGAAGACTCTGCAGGAGAGACGCTCAGTAGCTCGGTACGGGCTTTTGTTAAAGCTCCGAGAACATACCTTCACCGAAGAGTCAAGCAGTATATTGCTCCCTCCTAAGTATATCTCGCGAAGAGACCATGAGGATAAAATCAGAGAGATTAGAGCCCACACAGAAGCATACCGACAATCCTTCTTTCCACGTACAATAGGAGACTGGAATAGAAGGGAGAACCGATACAGGTACTCAGGGTACCCTCCGCCACACACCGTCAGGTGGCTTGCGGAGTATGGATGTAGATGTAGATGTAACACACATTATTACATACATAAACAAATTAAATAAACATAAAAAATGGTTCAAATGGCTCTGACCACTATGCGACTTAACTTCTAAGGTCGTCAGTCGCCTAGAACTTAGAACTACTTAAACCTAACTAACCTAAGGACATCACACACATCCACGACCGAGGCAGGATTCGAACTTGCGACCGTAGCGGTCGCTCGGTTCCAGACTATAGCGCCCAGAACCGCACGGCCACTCCGGCAAGCCAAATAAACATATATCAAAGGAATAGAACAAAAGGTAGACCAGTAGCCTAATGTATCTTTGCTTTCTAAACACAGCAGATATTCAACCAGTTTCTTCATGAATACTATATATGTGATATAAACAAAGATATGGACAAATAAATATGTTTATAAGCATGCTGCTATCACTTTTTCGTCCGTAGGTCGTGGTTATGCTGTAGCGATCTCGCTTCCCGCGCCCGGGTTCCTGGGTTCGATTCCCAGCGGGATCAGGTATTTTCTCTGCCTCGTGATGACTGGGTGTTGTGTGCTGTCCTTAGGTTAGTTAGGTTTAAGTAGTTCTAAGTTCTAGGCGACTAATGACCATAGATGTTAAGTCCCATAATGCTCAGAGCCGTTTGAACCACTTGAACCGTTTTTACGTGTGACTGTGGAGTACTTATGGCCTGAAGCGATGGATAGTAATCGGCCACTTTGACCTCCAATAACTCATGTACCATTCAATTTCCATGCCTGTAATTCATACCAATTTAGGTTTACAGCTTTCTGAAGACACGTAGATCGACGAAATAGGATGAACCGTTTAGATTTTGGAGATTCGTTGCTGGTTGTTACTTGTATAATTTACAGTTAGATACTAAACCTTAAACTAATAAAGATATTGAAAATCTGATTACACCATCAGAATCGTCGTGCCAATAATAGTAATGTACATGTTTTTATTAATTTCTACACGAACTGTGAAATGTCTGCCGTTATGGATTCACAAAGTCCGCCATCTTGGGCACTCCCGGCGTGTCTCCGTCACCGACACAGCGTCTCTATGGAATTCCCAGCCGAGCGGCCGGTGGACCACGTGGTCCGACCGTTGTGCGCCATTACGTTATGCTAACGAGCCGCGGCTTCCCCATTGGCTCGAGCGGTGGCCGCCAAATCTGAACATGGAATATTTCCAAGGCGCTGCAACTCGCCCGTTACCTCACAGTCTGCGATGGGTAAAGAGCTCAAGTGTGTTCAAAGCAATTCTAAGTCGCTTAGAAAGATAGTTTGAGAAGATTTTGTTGTTTGTTTTTGTGTGTGCATTCCGATAGGACCAAACTGCTGAGGTGATCGGTCCCTAGACTTACACACTAATTAAATTAAGCCGCGCGGGATTAGCCGAGCGGTCTGGGGCGCTGCAGTCAGGGACTGAGCGGCTAGTCCCGGCGGAGGTTCGAGTCCTCCCTCGGGCATGGGTGTGTGTGTTTGCCCTTAGGATCATTTAGCTTAAGTACTGTGTAAGTTTAGTGACTCATGACCTTAGCAGTCAAATCTCATAAGATTTCACACACGTTTGAACATTTTTGAACTTAAACTAACTTAGGCTAAGGACAACACGTGCACCCATACCGAGGGGGGGACTCGAATCTCCGGCGGGAGGGGCCGCACAATTTGTGACGTGGCGCCTCAAACCGCGCGGCTACTGCGGCTTGAGTTGATTATCGGCTTGTGTAAAAACCGATTATTTCGCCGATTTTGGTAGAGTGTAGACTTGCCAGGCATATGGAAAGCTCCGATTCATTGAAGTGTGGGATTAGTTTCTCATATTTGTGATTTATGGGGCGTTGTGCTACCGCATAGCCACGAGTTTGTAGGCGAACCGTGTTCCAGTATTTTTGGGAGATTGCCGTTGGGTGGTGTAAGTGAAGAGACGTGTTCACGTGAAGTCGTTTAGTAATTTCATGGTCGATGATAAAAGGACTCACTAAGGAATAGTAGCGTTGCATTGGATTATTGCGGTTGTATAGATGTACGCAAGCACTGAGGAACAGAGACTTAGCGATATTTGGTTGGGATTTATTGTGTGACTTCGGCGTGAGCGTCGTAGTGTATATACTACGGAAAACCCACCGGATGCACTGAATGTGTAGTCTGTATTAAAGAGAACGGTTGTTCTACGTAATAGTTACTTAATGAGAAACAATCAGAAGCTTATTGAGAGTTTAGTATATTTTCCCATTGGCCCTAAACGACAAATAAAGAATAAATTATTAGAGAACATTCTAATTCTCTCTAAAAGAATTGATCGAGTTGCTGTGTTTTGAGTTTTAAATATTGGTGGGAAGTCAACGCCTGTAGGTTTTGAGCTTTATTTGATTAAAGTTCATATAGATGAAAAGTGGTGGTAACACTCAGGTTATTTGCTTTATTTTTCTTGTTATATTTCCGCTTATTGGGGTTTTGAGTAGAGAAGCAGCGCTCGTAAAGTAAAACACTGACTTGTTCCTGAAAGCGAATTAATGACAGGAAATAAAGAATTAACTGTTTTATACTGAGTCAGTACCCGACTTGTCCTTTGTCCGTGAACTATACGTGAAAAGTATTCAAAAGTTTACTTCAGAGCAGGCTTATATCTGGAATACATCTTTTCGTGCAAAATAAATCCAAAGGCCAATAAAGAAAAAGACTGGCATATGTGTAAAAGCGAAGTTCAAGGAAATTAAAACTCTGAAGAAAAGGAATAGTATTTTTCAGTTAATAACTTGCAACGAAAAGAAAGATAATTAATCTTTATTTAGACAGGGAAAGCAAATTTAATTATGAAAGATTTGCGATTGACGAAATAGTTTATTACGATAAAATTTCAGTAGACTCAAGGAGGTTGTTGTAGCAGGGCGCTAGTTATAGAGATTATTTTTGATTGACAACGAAAGATAAACAATGTTGAATTATATCTTTGCCTTGGGAACATATTCTTCAATTTACGTAAAAATTCATAACGTTCGCACTGATTGCTTCTATATACAATTATTCGTTGCATCTCGATGAGGTTTAAATTTCGAGAATGTACGTTCCTGAAAGAGTCGGACAAGATATTTCCACCTCCTATATGAAGGGCGGTTATAATTAAAAGTTCGTTATTTAAGCCAGTGTAGGTGGAACGCTGTTTAATTTGTGGGTACCTATCTTTATAGAAATGATTTTCAAACTTTGCGCTACAGGATTTGAGTTGTTAGTAGCGTTCGTTATTGTCATGACTTACAGTTAGGCGCTAGTACTGGTACGGTGACGTAGGTTTGAAACACAAGCATCTGTGAACATTACAGTTTCAGTCACTCAACACGGGCCTGGGCAGTGTCAGCAAGGCTTTACTCATAAAGTTGTTTTATCAAAACAACAGCAATAGTGCTGCTGCTCTTGTTGAGTATCGACGTTTTGAAGGCATAGGGTCGGCCGAGCGGTTCTAGACGCTTCACTCTGGAATCGCGCGACCGCTACGGTGGCAGGTTCGAATCCTGCCTCGGGCATGGATGTGTGTGATGTCCTTAGGTTAGTTAGGTTTAAGTAGTTCTACGTTCTAGGGAACTGATGACCTCAGATGTTAAGTCCCGTAGTGCTCAGAGCCATTTGAACCATTTTTGAAGGCGTAGGGAACTGCCTCCTTACGCACCGGGATTGAACATGGTTCGGAAGTTCGAATTGATTGGTAAATTAACAATTGCTTCTGAGACAGGCAGGGGGCCAGTTGGGGCACAAATTGTTGAAGTTACTGTTGCTTTGGCTGAGAATGCTGGAGGCATTCTACGATCTTAGAGCAGTGCACGAACTCCCACCACAGGTGAACATTCAATGGTCTACAGTTCGTAAGTGCCGCGAACAATTATGCAATAGTGTCTCTAGCGCCAGTCCAGATTGTAATGGATGCATACAGTCGTCAGATTGAGCAACGTTTGGGACCTGTCTGAAGCGGTGGCCTGTTTCCTGCCTATCTCCTCACATTTTATCCTATTGGCATACTGAATCTGCACACGAGACTCAGTTGTTTCATTTACTTTCCGATTCAGTTTTTACTTGTCAACTTATCAGTGGTTCCGCCCGCTGATTACATGAGTGATTAGGGGTAGCTTGTAGCAACGTAGGTTACTCACGCCTCTGTACCTAATCTATCATTTCATTCTTGTGGTATTTTTTACCCATTAACTGCAGCCGGCCGCGGTGGCCGTGCGGTTCTAGGCGCTACAGTCCGGAACCGCGGGACTGCTACGGTCACAGGTTCGAACCCTGCCTCGGGCATGGATGTGTGTGATTTCCTTAAGTTAGTTAGGTTTAAGTAGGTCTAAGTTCTAGGGGACTGATGACCTAAGGTATTAAGTCCCAATGTGCTCACAGCCATTTGAACCATTTGAACCCTTAAATGCATTTGGTCTTGACCAAGGAGACTCCTTTTCACTCTAGTGGAAACGTAGGAAATTTCACACGCATTGGAAGAGCTGTAAGTCACTCATAATGCAGTTCCTAACCTAGCAAACACAAAGGAAGTTAGGCGAGCCATTCAGGGATTAACCTCTGGACTCATCCTCCGTATACAAAAAGAGGCGAATGGAAGACTGCTGTGTTCTTGAGCAGAACAGGAAACGACTGGCTGAACGGTGACGTACTGCTGGTTACTAAACATTGGAAAGAGTCCTCAGCTGTCCACATGCCATCACCCTGCTGTGTGTGGTCTCCAGACATGATTCCTCAAGTCAAATAAGTAGCCACTCTCCAAATTTACAAATTTTACCCTTCCAATGGGAACTCTGTGAGAAGCCAGTAACGTTTCCAGAGTTTATGAGAATCATGGAATAGGGAACCACTCGTTCCCAACTTCCTCATCACATATCTCATTGGTGGATACATCTTTATCCTTATAGTGAGGCCTAGGGAACGGACTTCCAGATCCTGATTGGAAGAGCTCTTAGGCCCTTCCTGGGATTGGCATTAACATTTTGTGCGGGGTGGGGCTTTCGCAGCTGTTTTGGGATTCGTAAGGGTATTATGATTCGAACGTCTGCTTGCTGATGCTACTCTTCACTCTGTGCTCATACGCATCCTACCAAGTCCTCGAGGTTTCACTCTGAACTTAGGCGCATCTGCAGTGGGTAATCAGGAGGATGATGAGATCTGCCATTCGCATTCAAATCACAGCGGCTCAGCCCAGCATGCGTTAGCAGCGGCCGCAGTTCAGCACAGCGCAACTTGTCGGAAACCAAGTCAATGGCAGTCACGGTAAGATCACGTTTGCTGTGGACACTCCCTCCTGCAGGAATCGCGGTATGGTAGGGAAAAGGAGTTCATTCCAGGTTTATATTTGTTAGTCTTTCTAGTCCTATATACGCGCTTCATGCAAGGGTATACAAGATTATTAAACTTCATTCTTGTTACAAAGCACTCATGTTTCGTTTCGTAATCGCCTAAAGTCTTTGAAGCTCAACCGTATAGTGACGCTCCTTTCTGATTCTTGTATTCATTGATCTGTGGTGTGTTTTGTTGCGAATTCATACCTTTTTGTGTAATTATATAATTTTTCAAACACGGCTGGAAACGTTGTTTGTGTACTTTAGGTGTTTGGGAACCATCTCAGTCATAATTGTCCAGCGGCAAGCTGGTGTCGACTCTAACAACCATTCATTACTTATCGTTGTCATATTTTAGTTGTGTAAAGTCATTCTCAAGTTGCTTTACAATCTCTACGTCTCAAGCGTCATAAGTAATTTTTACACACTGTTTGAATAAGTATTATTTTACCAGATCAAACATTCAGCAACCATTAAAGTAAATTATTCAACTGAAATGCCCCGCTCCTCCAACCATAAATGGTAGGCGTGACCCCTGACTAGCTCAGGAATTTGTCAAATAACGTTTTGCGACTTGCGTGGTAGTTATTTTCTTTTTTCTAGTAAACTTATAAGCTCATAAGGTGGCTTTAATTTAATGGCAAGGAAAGCGTTTCTGAAGAAGAGAAATTTGTTAACATCGAGTATTGATTTAAGAGTCAGGAAGTCGTTTCTGAAAGTATTTCTATGGAGTGTAGCCATGTATGGATGTGAAACATGGACGATAAGTAGTTTGGACAAGAAGAGAATAGAAGCTTTCGAAATGTGGTGCTACAGAAGAATGCTGAAGATTAGATGGGTAGATCACATAACTAATGAGGAGGTATTGAATAGAATTGGGGAGAAGAGGAGTTTGTGGCGCAACTTGACTAGAAGAAGGGATCGGTTGGTAGGACATACTCTGAGGCATCAAGGGATCACCAATTTAGTACTGGAGGGCAGCGTGGAGGGTAAAAATTGTAGTTGGAGACCAAGAGATGAATACAGTTATCAGATTCAGAAGGATGTATGCTGCAGTAGGTACTGGGAGATGAAGAAGCTTGTACAGGATAGAGTAGCATGGAGAGCTGCATCAAGCCAGTCTCAGGACTGAAGACCACAACAACAACAATTCCACACCTTACAACCACTCGTCCACATACCTGGCTGTGATTTACAACTGCAATTAGGTACCATTTGATAGGTTGTACATCGTATATATGAATATTTAATGAACACTGCATTGTGAATAATTGTTAACGCTTTTGCATGAAAGGTTACGGAGTGTGTTTATTATAAAAACGGCGTAATGAATGATTGCCTATACTAAGTTGAAATGCCAGTGGAGATGAAACGTCAGGTGGAACTCAAGCCCTGGGTGGAGAAAAAGCCTACACAGGTGTGCTGGTCCTGCTTGAAACAGGAAGTGCCAAGACGGTCAGTCTGGAGTCCTGGGCGCGGAAACACAATACAGCGGCGGCTGGCCAGCATTGTAGCTAGGCCAGAAGGCTTATATCTTGGACGCGGCTGAAAGGAACGAGGAAGCGTCACCTCAGAAATCACGCATGTTGGGTTACTTCCGTGGATTTTTACGCAGAAGCGTGCCATTGTATGAGTATAGGTATTTCCTCGCAAACTTTCCGCGCTGGACGACAAAAGACTAAATATAGTTGGTCAGCCCTCGGAAGAATCTGTAGAGCGAGAGAGATCATTCCGGGCTTTCGAGAATGAGATTCGCCTTCTGAAGTTACGAGGGAGGGGAGCCGAGTCTTGCTGGAAAGCCAGCGGTGCAGAGGAAGAGGTCTTCCGCTTTTGAGCGCCCATGTGTGACGGTCGTTCGGTATCAGCTTTGTTGGTACAGACAGACTTGCTGTCTTAGTTTATAGCTAGAACGGTTAGGCACTGTACTGTTGCGAACATATACGATTCTGGACTTCGCCTCCAGATTGTAAGTCGTCGTTGAGTACGTAGCGTTCAGTGTCTGAGAGCACGTTTGCTGCTTATACTTAGGACGCTGAGACGTTATTTGAACTCCGTCCTTGTGACTGGGAGTTAACGTTTCTCGTCTGTAGAACACAGAGAGGAGAAGACAGTATTAGATTATACTAGTCAAAGGACCGCCCTCTGCGTGTTTGAAAGAGTTTATTTTGTGGCTGGAGTTCTTCCATCATCGAAGATGAGTACGATAACCATCACTCCGAAGCACCGGATGCAGTACATTTGGCGATATTACTATTTGCTTCTTCTTATTAGGGCTATAAAGCTAAACAGCTGCGATCACGTTAGTTTAGTTCCAGTGAGGTTCCACACCAACGTAAATCATCTTTGAAGGTAGTGTCTGCTAGTATTAGGTACATAGATGAAGCCAGTCATTTAGCGTTATTAAGTTAGTTCGTGTGGGCCATGAAAAGGGGCAGAGTTGGGCAACTGATCAGCAATTTTAGTTAGGAAAATAGACATTTGTAATAAAGGGTTGTTTTTTAATCTACAATAAATGTATAATCAGAAACAACGTTTATTATTTAGTAGTATTAGTTGCCTTAATCATTCATTTATGTTTAGGTTGTAATTTATATGTTAAAGAGCATTAAGAGATCCTAAGATCTGCTTCAGGGGGATAGTCAGACAGGACCAAATCATCATTTTAGCGTTAATTATTTTCCGTTCCGTACATTAATTTTACATCCCCTGGAGTAGCATCTTGGAAGCTTCATTGGGGTAATCTATCATTTTCCATCATCTAGGCTGATAGATTCAGCATCAGTCTAATCTGCATACCCACGGAAGCACCTGAAAAGCAAGAGGTCGTGTTCACATCACAACCAGTTTCTGGCATCTGTAACGTAAACATGGTACGTAATTAACAAAGTGTTGCCCTCTCATGAGCCAACAGCCGTGCCGCAGTGGTCACACCTGTTCCCGCCAGATCACCGAAGTTATGCGCTGTTGGGTTTCGATTGCACTTGGATGGGTCACTGTCCGCTGTGCCGAGCGCTGTTGGCAAGGGGGCTGCACTCAGCCCTTGTGCGGCAAACTGGGGAGCTACTTGACTGAAAAGTAGCGGCTCCAGTCACGAAAACTGACAACGGACGAGAGAGCAGTGCGCTGACTACATACCCCCCCCCCCCCCCCCCCCCTTATCCGCATCCAGTGACGCCTATAGGCTGAGAATGAAATCGCGGTCGGTCAGTGCCACTAGGGTCTTCCGAGACCTGTTCGGACGTAGTTTAGTTTAAGATTTTTACGCTGTCATGTGGAAATCAAACTGTGTTACTTTCAGTGGTTTATTAATCACCTTTCTTCCTTATGCCCTTACAAGTGTTTCCACAAAGTTTCATTGTGCTACAGTCACTCATTTCTCGTGAGGACCATCTCAAGTAACAAAAGTTTAATTGTAATCACCGTGCAAGTCAGACGAAATGGCCACATCGAGGAAATCAGAGAAACGAGAGCTCATGCAGAGGTTTACGGACCTCCACTCAAGCCACACAAAAATTTCGAATGGAACAGGGAACGGGCAAAATATGGTTGTACCAAAAGTTGTCTGCGATACATGTCATAAGGCGGCTTGTGGAGTCTAGATGTAAATGTAGATGTTGACACCGCCGATGGTAGCCAGTTGTATTTGTTTACCCCTCTTGCGACGAAGAGCAGTCGGCTTGGCAGCCCAGCGTTGGGTGTAAACACGTGCGTCCGCGGGTAAATTAGGCCTTCAGTTGACCATAAACGTGACGCTGATTGGACACTGGAGTGTTCCCAACAGGCGCAACAGCGCCACTCCAGCCCCGTCCTCTGGGGGGACGCGAGCGCCGCCGGCGGCAGGCCGTGGAACTATCCAGCGCCGCGCTGTGCAGAGTGGCGTGCTCCGAACGCGCGTGATATGTTCCTATCTCCTAAAGCTGTCAGCTGCACGCCGCTGCCCGGAAAAAAAGAGAAAATGACACAAAAAACAAAAACTTTCGGTTTCATTTTTCTGTGCCTTCTCTCCCACCTCCCTCCATTTCCCCCTCCCTCCAATTTCCTCTTACCCTCACTCGTATACTGGCAGTGGCGGTGGTATGAATGACAGCGTGGGAGACAAACAGTGAACGATCATTTGCACTATTCGTGATTTTTTTTTTTTTAAAAAGAAAGGGTTATAAAAGGGACGCTTTTAGCAGTGAGAGCTTTCGATGAGGAAAGCGGGGTGACGGTGGGAAGGGGAGGGGCAGCGGTGAAGTAAAGAGAGGAACGGAAAGAAAAAAAAAGCGAAAATAGAGGGAGGGCGTGGTGACGGTGTCAGCGGCGAGCGCGGACGCTGATTTAATTTGGACGTGGCTGCGGCGCTGTGGCGCTGCCCCCGGCTGTCGTCACTAATTGATGTGGCCTGGCTGGCATCGCAGCGCCGACATCTGATGCAGGTGCGCCCCCTGTGCGGTGGCGCTGCCGCCTGGCTACACGTTGTTGCCGGAATAGTTGACGCACCTACGTAAAGTGTTCGCACCAAATTGGAACATATTTGCGTAAATGGTCGAACGTACGGACCGCTATTGCTCTTAAGCTGTCAGCAGACGGTAGGGATGGGAAAAACCGGCCGCTCAAAACCGATACCAGTATTTTAATTCTGAATAACGGGTATTTTTCGGTATTCGTTTGGTCTCGGCTATAACAGGCTTTTTCTTGTACCTTACTGATAAACGACTAAAAACACTGAATATCAACTTGCCAAAGCAGAAGTGCTAAAAAATTTCGCTTTTAAGGGGTAGGACGTGAAACGGTCCGAGTTAGAGCAGGAGAAGCACCACAGGACATTTTAATTTGCACTGTCTATACTTTTACAAATAAATTCATAAAACTTTGTCAGCATGACCAGGAAGGATTCAGGATTCACACTCATAGCAGAGGAAGTTCAAAAACATAAAAAACAATTTTTGTTTACATGTGAAATTTTATCATTTTTTCACTTGGTATTGGGTGCATTTGTTGCTGTAGGTACACTTTTCTTCATAAGTAAGAGAGATTCTTCGATGAATTTTGCACAGCATACAAACCATACTTACAGGTGTATGAAACTCTAGAATTTCCCAAATCTGTTGATAAATGTGGTAAAAATTGAGATAACTAACTATAAAATTCGCGTTTTCTCTAAACACGAAGTTTAAAACTTAACAGCCCATTCAATTTTCCATAGATCAAATAAATTCTAGAGTTTCATATACCTGTAACTATGGTTTGTAATCTGTGCAAAATTCATCGAAGAATCTCTCTTACTTATGAAAAAAAGTGTACCTATAGCAACAAATGCAGCCAACAGTAAGTGAAAAACATTATGAAATTTTACATTTGAAAAAAATTATTTTTTCCTGTTTTTGAACTTCCACTGCTATTAGTGTGAATCCTGAGTCCTTCCTGGTCATGCTGACAAAGGTTTATGAATTTATTTGTAAAAGTATAGACAGTGCAAAATGTCCTGTGGTGCCTCTCCTCGAAGTCGGCCCGTTTGACGTCCTACCACCCTTAAATAATAATATTTCAAAAAAGGTGAAAAAATTGCATTTGGTTGAAATAATGCGTTTTTGTTATAGAAAAATTAAATAAAAATGCCAACAGAAATGAGCAACAAACACATGGCATCAGAATTGATACTACATTGCTGAGACAATAATGCCCCTGTTGTCCTCTGTCGTGGCTTAACGTACACGTACGTGCAGTGTGCAAGACCTGCCCCCACCTGGTCTATTGGCAGTTTCTCGCTGTCGTCGCCAGATATACGTTGTATTGCAGAATGGCACCCACTCTAGTCTGGAACTATTTTTACGAAGACATGTAGCAATGAACTACAACGCTTCATTCGCTTTAAAAGATTTAAAGTATGGCTGCTGTTTCTAAAAAATTAGAAAAGAGTTAAGAATTGAGGATAACAATTTTAAACTAAAAACTTATTAAAATTCATTTGTAGTATACAAAATATAAAAAAATGGAAAGCAGGCGATGTACTGCCTTTGTCTACATAATATGGCTTTACCTGCTTGTTGAAAATGGACAAATTAACAAGAAAAACAGAGTTCTTCAACGTAATTTTTCATCCTCCAGCCCTGACTGTTCGTAATGTACAATAAGTTGTACGATACCCGATTTTAGTGCGATTTTCCAGCAGAGTTTCAAAAAATTAAGGTCAATGGGAGAATATTAGTGATTTCCTTAATGTTCAGTTACTTATCATTTCCGGGAAAAGGAATGAACGGTGCACGGACAAAGTTTCCTTTCTTATTCTACAAAGTGTACAACTTTGCTTCCGCCGTTTTTCCCCAATATTTGAGGCTTTAATGAAACAAATTGGTTACACATGTATCATTCAAACTACTGGCCCCTACTTTGTCCCATCTTTCAGGCAGTGTACGAATCCCGTGTCGAAAAAATTGTTCATTTTTTGAAGCGATTCACGAATCGTACCAATTTGTGACTTCTTCATGAGATCGGAAGTGTTGGTCAGCCAGGCCATGCACCATTGATCTAAACAGGTGATAATCACGGGGAGCAATGTCAGGAGAATACGGTGGGTGGGGTAGGACTTCCCATTTTTACGTTTCCTAATACGTTTTCACCTCTTTTGCAACGTGGGGTCGAGCGATGTCGCGCTGCATAATCACTTTATCGTGCCTCTCGCTGTATTGCGGCCGTTTGTCTTTTAATGCTCTGCTCAAACGCATTAATTGCGTTCGATAACGAGCACCTGTGATTGTTTTACTTGGTTTTAAGACCTCGTAGTACACGGCGCCGAGCTGGTCCCACCAAGCGCAGAGCATGATCTTGGAGCCGCGACTATTCGGTTTGGCGGTCGACGTGGAAGCATGACACGGATATCCAAATGATTTTTTGCGTTTAGGGTTATCGTAATGAACCAATTTTTCGTCCCCGGTCACAATGCGCTGCAGAAATCCCTTTCGTCTTTGGCTCTGAAGCAACGGTTCACAAACAGACAAACGCCGTTCATCGTCTCTTGGTTTCAGCTCACACAAGACCCAGGGTCCTTCTTTCTGAATCATGCCCATAGCCTTGAGACGTTTTGAAATGGCTTGCTACGTCACTCTCAATAATCATGCCAATTCTTCTTGAGTTTGACTCGAGTCTTAACTTAGCAATGTCTCCAGTTCTGCATCTTCGAAAACATTCTCTCTTCCACCACTATGCCGATCTACGAAGTTAAAATCACTGTTCTTGAAGCGTTCAAACCACTCACGACACGTTCTTTCACTAATACCTTCCTTAACATATGTACTTGAGATCATTCGATGAGACTCAGCCGCTGTTTTCTTCATACCGAAACAAAACAGTAAAGCTTCATGCAAATGACGAGAATTAGGCTCGTAAACCGACATTTTCAATCAAGAACAACTTTGTGATGCAGACACGAATCGAATAATGTTTGAATGAGGTTATGTTGGCCGAGGTCCTAGCTAACTGCCTGACGTCTGCGATCAG
This sequence comes from Schistocerca gregaria, assembly GCF_023897955.1. NCBI lineage: Eukaryota > Metazoa > Arthropoda > Insecta > Orthoptera > Acrididae > Schistocerca > Schistocerca gregaria. Next base: position 686,244,429 of record NC_064923.1, read on the forward strand.
TTTCTTTCGACCGCTACTTACCGTTGTCGCCACCTATCGACAAACGGCGGAAGCAAAGTTGTACACCTTGTATTTAAATTAATATTTTGATTTTTCATGTCTTGAAACTGAGACAGTCAAAACTTTTCTGTCTTTGTTCTAGTTCTACGGTTGTTACAGGACGCAACAGGAATAAAAACCAGAAAATTGGTTATCTTAGAAACCAGTTATCTTGAGAGGTTTTAATAGTCAGGTTGCACTGACGTGGAAAAAAAGCGATATAACCGAAAACTCGTTGGTTCAGTGATAACCGCTATCCCTACTGGCCACGCAGGTTGCCGAAGTGATAACGGCACTAGATACGGGCGCACAGCAACTTTGTAATATATTGTAAAATGGCAGAGCGTACGGACAGCTACTGCGCTTAAGCTGTCGATACAGGGACGTGCATTCGAACACAGAGCGTTGAGCGTGCCGAGTTTCTGACGCTACAGCGTAGAAAAAGCAGGTTGGGGAGTCGTTCCGAATGTGGAGGCCAATATCTAGGATAACAGATATTCTCACAGTGCGACTGAACGTAGACTAGTTACACTGAGGGGAATAAAATCACAACAGCAAAAAGTACCATCAAATGGGTTGAGAATAGCCCGCTTTTTATGGATTCTCTTACACAGGTTCCAAACAAATGATGGCATGGCTTTTACATTTTGTTACAATGTTGCTGCACATACCCTCTTGCGGAATATGGATCAACGAACTTTTAATCTGATGAGCTTATGTGGTGGAACATTCTCAGCCTGCATATCGGGTGAGACTGTGCCACTACTCATTTCAGCCTTAAACGAATAGAAATCTGTGGCACCTTCTCATATGTCACTGATCCAATTCAAAATTTGCCAGAAACTCACAGTTGTGGGGGAAGAAAATAATTTTCCAACTTAGTCACATTTATTTCAGAATAGATCACTTTTATTTAGATGTTAAGGGCGTTGCGATGTATGCCGTAACTACGGAACACGCGGTAATCATTTCTGTCAGTGGCAATAGGTACCTGCTAGCAAATCTTAAGATGAAAGTGGAATATATCTAATATTACCTGTCATCTAACAAACCAGGTACCACTAACATATGTACCTAGGTACATACAAGTATGTTTCAAAAATGATAAGTCCTCCGATGAGAAAAATAAAATTAAAATTTCGCCTTAACTCACTTTTTAGCAGCTTCCCTGACGGAATCTTCCTGTGCTTTATATCCTACAGTGCTAAGCATGACTGCTCATCTGTCCAATTGCGATACCGCCATCGTCCACCGTTTTTAGTGTATGTACGACACATTCCTCTAAATAACAAAGGAAAATGGGCAAACAATTTGTGGCACCCACACATCCCCCAAGACGCTAACTCCTTACAACTTCAAGCGTAATGCGGAAACAATTCATTTGGTAGAGAAGTCCCTACAAAGCTATGTTCTACTACAGTTACAGCATTGATTTACCAACTTAGCTTCTCGTACTTTAAATTATACTACGGTCATTAAACAAGCCTATGCTCCAGTTATCAATCAAACTGATGAAGCAGCCACCAATGTCAATAAAAACTGATAGCGGTGGTAGGGCGAAAAAAAGAACGCAATGAGAATAGAGTGAGCGTTGACGAGACTAAAGGTGTGTCACGTATGACCGCGTTTCGGCACATAGAGGTGAATGACACGCGAGCGTGGAGAGGTTGAGGTTTTGCGCATGCGCAGTCACAGAGAGCTTTTTACCGAACTTTATTTTTTCGGACAACAATCATGTTCATTTGCCTTTGGTACATCGTCTTCTACGTTCATATCTATGAGGGGAATAATACGTTTTAAAAGCCTTTTTGATCAATCGTTTACAAGAGATAAAATCTTACTTCACGTCTTGACGTTGCGTCCACTGCTCCACTGCAGTTGTCTATGTGACGTCGGAAGGCCAGAACAGCTGACACAGCTTTTAAAGACGTCAGATACAATTTTTCTCAAAATGACGATTGTCTCACGACAGGATCATCGAAAATGTTTGCAATAATTGGCATTTATTGCAATTTGGACAATACCGTAAATAAAAATGTAATAATGAAATCAACTTCAAACTCAAACCGAACTCCGCAGAATTTTTTTAAAAATATGTATAGCACACGTATGTGGGTGTATTTGACTGTAGTTCAACATACATCATTATGCGTAAAAAAGAATTACTAGCAACAAAGACTAGTGCAAAAGACTATCGTAAAAACTGTCAGTAAGTTATCGTATTGCTTGGTGTCAACAAGCATCGTGAGTTGAATGTAACTCGTTCGGCATTATAGTGAGAGATTGCACTGATGATTCATTGAACAAGCAAACAATTAAACATCTTCTTGAGTAAATCGAGGGAATGCTGACCGAATACGTGTCGAAAGGTAATCCGCCCTTTCATTATAAGGCATTTCCCAATTTGTTCCTTGAAAATGAAAGGGGTTTACGTGTCGAAATATTGGAGCTTTTGACGAATTTATCCGGTCCCATTCTCGCGAGTAATTAATTCATACAACACAATGGGGAAAGCTTAACTTCTCCTCAGGTAATGTGTTCAATATTATAGTCTGAATACTTCATAGGCCTCAAATTCCAAATCATTAAAGGCTAGGAAGTTCTCGTACACTGTGCATATGATTAAGATGTTGACAAACACATTTTTTAACCCATGAGTCTTTAAAACCAAGAAATATTATTTTAGTCTGCATCATAATGCCACTGTCCCTGCTATACCTGTACCCATCCCCACCTTCCTGCCAAAGTCTTCTTTCTGAAACCTTTCAGCGGTCCGCACACTTTATGCCCACGCTGAAGGGGGATGTTGTCTACTGCTTCATGCGCAAGCGTTTCAGTGTTTGTTATCTTGAATGTTTTTTTTTTCACATAACTTTTAACATGTGTACAAGTTAATACTATCGGTTATACTGACTGTGATACGTGGGTAAACACAAAATTTTGTGACCACATCCAAGAGGAAGAAAGTCACGTTTGTACGTTCTCTCACTTGCGTTGCATTAAATTATTGAGCTGTGGGAGTTCGGCACGAGTCTGGCTTACACTGCGCGGCATGCTATTATTTTTCAGCCAAAGCCCAATATTCGCTTTCCTGGAGGTCGTACTTGGTGTTTTCTCTCTTACAGATGAATAATAACTGGTGTGTCTATTACAATGAGCAAATTCTAAGCAAGGTATGGCAAGCATTGTTCAGTGAACCACTTCTTGGAATCACAACGTTCAGTTGTGAATGTAGTCACTGCTGCTTTTCTTACACCTAAATACAAGATTACTCTCAGGAACAAAACCAGAAGAACAACCGGTACGTTGAATAATTATTCCACAACCTTTTCCTATGGGAACTTTAAAACCATCAGCACCATTAACCATTTTCCAGCAGGTATTCAGGGAATGATTTTAATTCACCCGCATTTCATCAAGGTAATACACTTTAGAACTATCTCATTCCCTTGTATCGTGCATCTTGATAAGAGATGTGGTCCGTACTGGAACCATGTCTGTGTTTTCAATTAAACACTCTCTTTGTAACATATTTAAAACCAACATCTTTTAAAATCCTTTGCTTTGACGAAGTGATAGATTTTAAGCCACTTTGCTCCCTTGCATAACTGAAAACAGTGACATGTTTTTGTGAAATGAGGCACTCCCTGCTTATGTACGTTTAGAAACGGTGCCCTTTATAATATCGTTGTCAAAACCATCCATTTGTGCTACAGGTTTCTTGCGATTTCGATGTTTTCCCGACGACACGAAAGCAAATTTTTCTGAGGTTTCTACAGCTTTCGTTTACTATTCTCTGTACAATTCTCTTGCCGACACGTGCTTCTGAAATTCGTTCTGAATGTTCTAAATGCAAAAAACAGGAGTCTCGCTTTCAGATTCACAGTTTAAAAAGTTATAAATGCGGTATATAAACCTCCTCACTTGCTTGTGAAGCATCTGCATCTACTTCCACTTGTACATCAACATCATCACTCTTCACCTATGAGCATTCCCGGATCTCTGACCCCTCTTCCAGGCACTTAACTACATCCTTATTTTATTTTATTTTATTTGCACGTCAAGTTCTGTAGGACCAAATTGAGGAGCAAATCTCCAAGATCATGGAACGTGTCAGTACATGAAATTAATACATAAAAGTAATAACAGATAAAAATAAATGTTTATGAACCTGAAAAAAGTCAGTTCATAAGTTTAAGCAAACGCTATCAGCAATACAATAAGAATCAGCTGAATTTTTCAAGGAACTCCTCGACAGAATAGAAGGAGTGACCCATAAGGAAACTCTTCAATTTCGATTTGAAAGCTTGTGGATTACTGCTAAGATTTTTGAACTCGAGTGGCGGCTTATTGAAAATGGATGCAGCAGTATACTGCACGCCTTTCTGCACAAGAGTTAAGAAAGTCCGATCCAAATGCAGGTTTTATTTCTGCCGAGTATTAACCGAGTGAAAGCTGCTTATTCTTGGGAATAAACTAATATTGGGAACAAGAAACGACAATAAGGAATATACATATTGAGAGGGCAATGTCAAAATATCCAGACTCGTGAACAGAAGTTGACAAGAGGTCATAAACTCACACCACTTATTACCCGAACCGCCCGTTTCTGAGCCAAAAATATCCTTGTACAATGGGAAGAGTTACTCCAAAATATAATACCATAGGACATAAGTTAATGAAAATAAGCAAAGTAGACAAATTTTCGTGTCAAAGTATCACTCACTTTTGATACCGTTCGAATAGTGAAAATGGCAGTATTAAGTCTTTGAACAAGATCCTGAACGTGGGCTTTCCACCACAGATTACTATCTATCTGAACACCTAGAAATCTGAACTGTTCAGTTTCACTAATCGTATGCCCGTTCTGTGAAATTGAAACGTCAGGTTTTGTTGAATTGTGTGTCAGAAACAGTAAAAACTGAGTCTTACTGTGATTTAAGGTTAGTTTATTTTCTACAAGCCATGAACTGAGGTTATGTACTGAACTATTTGAAACCGAGTCAATGCTGGACACAACATCCTTTACTACCAAGCTAGTGTCATCATGAAACAGAAAAATTTTACCATTTATATAAATAAGGAACAGGAGCGGCCCCAACACTGATCCGTTGGGCACCCCACACTTGACAGTACCCCACTCAGATCCCACATCACAGCCATTATCAACATAGTGAATAATGACCTCTTGCTGCCTGTTGCTAAAGTAAGAGGTGAACCAATTGTGAGCTACTCCCCGTATTATGTAATGGTCCAACCTCTGGAGCAATATTTTGTGATCAACACAATCAAATGCCTTAGTTAAATCAAAAAATACGCCAAGCGTTCGAAACTTTGTGTTTAGCCCATCCAATACCTCACAGAGAAGAGAATATAGCATTTACAGTTGTTAAACGACTTCTAAAGCTGAACTGTACATTTGATAGCAAATTGTATGATATAAAATGATCAATTATCCTTACATACACAGCCTTTTCAATACTTTTTGCAAACACTGATGGCATAGAAATAGGTCTACATTTATCTACATTATCTCTTTCTCCCTTTTTGTAAAGCGGCTTTACTACTGAGAACTTTAATCGCTCAGGAAACCGACAATTCCTAAAGGAAAAATTACAAATATGGCTAAATACAGGGCAAACAGGTGCAGCACAGTACTTTAATATTCTGCTAGGCACCTCATCATAACCATGAGAGTCGTTAGTATTCAGTGATTTAATTATTGACTCAATCTCCCCCTCGTCTGTATCACAGAGGAGTATTTCAGACATCAATCTCGGAAAGGCATTTGCCAAGAAAGATATATGATTTCCTGTAGAAACAAAACTTTTATTTAATTCACCAGCAATGCTCAGAAAATGATTGTTGAATACTGTACATATATCTGAGTTATCGGTAAAGAAATATTATTACTGCGAACTGATTTCATATTGTCGACCTTGTGCTGCTGTCCAGACACTTCCTTCACAACTGACCATCTGGTTTTAATTTTATCCTGTGAATTAGCTATTCTATTTGCAAATCACATACTCTTTCCCTTCCTGAAAACATTTTTAAGCATCTTAAAATATTGTTTGTAATGGGCAACTGTAATTTGATTGTGACTATTTCTAACATTCTGATATAATTCCCGCTTTGTTCTACATGATATCCTTATCCCACTAGTCAGCCACCTGGGCTGTCCATTACTGATAGTGCCCCATTTATAACGTTCTATGGAAAGCAAATCTCAAAGAGCATGAGAAATGTGTTATGGAAAGCATTGTATTTATCATCTATATTAACAGCACTATAAACATCTTGCCACTCTTGTTCCTTCACAACTTTTAAAAAACTCTCTATTGCTGTTGGATTAACTTTCCTACATAGTTTGTAATTAAATATGAGATTGGTTTGAGTACAAAGGCCTTTTAGTGTTAAATTTTGTGCATCATGGTCTGAAAGACCATTCACGCTTTTACTAACAGAATGCCCACCTAGTAATGAAGAACGAATAAAAATATTGTCTATGACTGTGCTGCTGTTCCCCTGTACCCTAGTTGGAAAACAAAACAGAGTTGGCAACAGATCATATGAATTTAGGAGATCTACCAACATCCTTTTCCTTGCACATATAACTACTTTCTGGAACTTCCTACAAAGTGAATCAAGAACCCTCTCTAACTTGAGCAAAAGTGCTCTGAAGTCGGAGTTAGGGGACCAATAAACAACTACAATTAGAAGTTTGGTTTCACTAAATTCAACTGACGCTGCACAACATTCAAATATCTGTCCAGTGCAGTGTCGTGATACATCTATTGACTCAAATGGAATACGGTTGCTGGCCGGAGTGGCCGTGCGATTCTAAGCGCTGCAGTCTGGAGCCGAGCGACCGCTACGGTCGCAGGTTCGAATCCTGCCTCGGGCATGGATGTGTCTGATGTCCTTAGGTTAGTTAGGTTCAATTAGTTCTAAGTTCTAGGCGACTGATGACCTCAGAAGTTAAGTCGCATAGTGCTCAGAGCCATTTGAACCATTTTTGGAATACTGTTCTTTACGTACAGAGCAACTCCCCCACGCCACAAGGAATTCCTTGAGAAATAGCCAGCTGATCTGTAGCCTGGTAAACGAAGCCTCTGAATTATCAAATTATTTAAGTGGTGCTCTGATATACCAATAATTTCAGAGTCAACACCTATTGGCAGTTCACTAATTTTATCTCTAAGACCCTTTATATTTTGATGAAATATACTAATTCCTTCTCTACCTGTAAACATTACATCCTCTGAAGGTGAGCCCTTAGTTAAAGGGACTTCCTTTAAGCAGGTATACCTATCAGCATACTTCAATCTAAGAAAGGTGCAACTTTACCACCAACTACTACAGGAATTTTTCCATGAGTGACACCACCACCACTACCACCCACTACACTGTCACCTATAAGGTTAGCCAGCCTGCCCTTCCCATACCTATTGAGATGGAGGCCATGCCTAGTGAAAGCCGATCTACTGATAGACCCAACTGGCACCACTGAGATTTGATTCATACCCTCTGTCATCAGTGCCCTCCCTAAGCCCCACGTTAACGCGCCTAACAGCCGCATTGAGGTGAGGCCGTTCATGACGCTGAAACAGTAGCACGAAATGCACATTAGTGAAACCAGTTTGTGTAGCTATCTTAACTAAGTCACCACTGACATCATATTCCCCGTGCCTATCGAGACTGTCCCTTCTCCACCCACTATCACTACCTGATCCTCCTTCGTAAAATTCTTACATAACTCCCCTATGCTTTCAGTCACCTGAGCCAACCCTGCACTATGCTTCACAATACTGATGACCTGGTACTCACTCCCAAACACCTCCTGCAACTGCTGCCCCACACCTCTACCGTGGGAACTACCTAGCAGCAGAACCTTCTTTCTGCTAGACTTTGCAACTAACCTAGGCCTCCTAATTGCCGAGGACTGCTGCAAGTTCCCTACGTCTACAATTACACGAGGCTCCTCTCCACTCAATTCTGACAGTTGGTCATATCTATTGCACGTATTCAAAGTAAAACTGTCTGAATACCTCCTCTTCCTCGCTGCCTTCTTGACAGCTTCCAGTTCCCATTCGGCACCACCTTTCACCCTCCTCAACCTATCTAGTTCCTGCTATGTGCATTGTAACTGCACCTAAGAGCACAGATCTTACGCTCTTGCTCCTCTGTCCACTTGTTTCTACAATAGATTTGCATTCCCAAGAGAGGATCTCACTAGAATGACCACTGGCTTCCCCACCGCATTCCTCCCAGTGAAAATACAAAATACTTTGAACAAATCCCACACCGTAATTCACTACTCAAAAACCTACGACAGAGCCCACACTTCTCACTCATGTTAAAAATTTACAGTTGCTGAAAAAAAAAACTATACGTCTACGTTACGAAAGTTCAGTTACACCAGTAGAACTATTTAAGAACTAACAATAATGGTCTCGAAATTCTCTGCCTACTAAGAAAGCAACTACTTGTATTAATACTACTACAACACAGCCAATACCAATACCAAAAAAAAACTTTGCAATATTATTAGCTAAAACCAAAAAATTCAAATGACCACTGTAACACTAAGCAAAGTTAATCACTGAATAAAAATTTTATTTCACTACTAACAATAATAACCGTCAGTTGAAAACTAAAGCACGAAATTTACTAAACGACTTCAACGCACTGAAAACTCTAAAAAACACAGGGATCGAACGATTACAGTAGTTTATTAAGTCCTTATTTCGCCACAAACAGCACGCAACACTGCTGAAATGTATTAAATTTAATAACTATATTACAGAGCCAAGTAAGTTTGTCAGTACTTAGCTTATAAACGCTACAGCTGCAGCTAAGAGCATTGCGCAATTGTTACTACAATAGAATTTTCAGCTTCAGTTTTCCTCCATATTACCTAATTTTTTGTGTGAGCTAAGCCTTACGTTACTCTACTCGTCCAGTAGGGCTTTTCCATTGATATCGGTCTCTGTTTATGTCTTTTATTAATTTCGTAGCAGTACTTCTAATAGCTATATGATATATTTCTTTTTTGGTTTTGTTTGCTAGATTTATATTTCATAAGACAGAATTTAACTATCAGATGCATCTTGTCTTGTCCATCTTTAATTTTTATTTCATTTGAGCGCCTTCCAGTAACCGGTAATGTCACCTTAACATATTTCAAAACTTTACATCTTTTTATCTTACCAACATCTGTTTCTAAATCCATTTCGTCAGTTTCTCCCACTGCAAGTAATACAGTTCTGCTAAGATTTATCGAAAGACGCCATTGTTCAAATTGTTAACTGAGTTTCCGAATAATGTATTGTATGCCTTCGACATCTGTGGCAATAATCACTTGGTTGTCTTAAAAAGTAGTGTGCACATCCTTGCTGTTCCAGCTGGAATTCCCATCCTGCAGCACGTTAAGCGCTCTCTAGAGAGAGCTTAAGTACATCCTTGCTGGAGTCCTTTTGAGATTCTGTATTCAGCGGATACTTGTTTACCCATCTTTATACAGCTGGTGTATCTACTGTAAAACTCTAAATCTGTTTGAGAGCTAGTAGATTAATCTTACAGACAGCATTCTTCAACATGCTCTCCCACATCTGTTTAGTGGCACCATGTCGTAAGCTCTATATGTACCCTAGCATACCCAAGGGGTAATCTGATTTCTAGCCGTTCTGTTCTTGACTGAATTTCCCAAAGTAAATTTTCGTACTATATAGGAGTATTTAAGCCGAAACGCAATATACTCTTCTGTCTCTACTGTTTATTCGTGTGTCCACTTCTTTAGAACCCTACCACTCAGTCGGTCTACCGAAGGCATCACCTTAATCCCTCTGCAATTTTTACATTCTATATGGTCACCTTTTTATTTTTGATAGTAATATATTCGTTTCTTTCACTCTTAAGGAATCTGATCACTTTTTAGACATTTATCAAAGGCCTTTGCCAGACTCACATAAAGAATTTCGGGTGTAGCTTTTATAAACTCAGTACTTTACCAGTAACCATTTGTTTAACCATATGTATTCATTCATCACGACATATTTCAGGCCTCCCAATAGGGCCCTCACTTTCTAGCCACAACATTCTACAGCTTGCATATTTAATTCTGTCTTTTGTCAGCAAATCTTGATAATACTCCAGCCAACAATCCAGTCATATTTTGCTGACACCAGCCCAATCTGTATTCTGCGTCCTCTTCAGTTTGAGTATTTTGCAGCCATTATTGGCTCCTATACTGCCACTAAAATTTTCTACTTCATTATGTATTTTTCTGCAAGTTCTCACTATTCATTTCGTTTATCTTTCGGTGGATGCTGCTTCTCTGTTTGCATTATATTCCAATTTGGTCCTCTGCCATTTATGATATGATTATATTGAGTTTAGCTTAACTGCTGTAATGTATTATCTTTTAATCCCTAATTTTTTTCCTAAAGGGGAGAATAACTACTGCAGTCAAAACATAATGATATGATTCTCATTCTGCACCCCTCACAAATCTTACATCATTTTGTTTTATAAATATCTTGTTTTATGATAATGTTATCGATTATACATTTAATCCATGCGTTGGTTGCGTCCACCTGTTCTTATGTTTTTGTGTCTGAACTATCCATTCGTGTATATTTTGTGTATTACTCGGCTTTGCTTGTAGTTTAGTCTTATTTTTTTCTCAGAATTTCGAACTTTTTACAGCATTTCACATTATCTATTGCTTTTTCTAGGTCGAAATACACTCCTGGAAATGGAAAAAAGAACACATTGACACCGGTGCGTCGGACCCACCATACTTGCTCTGGACACTGCGAGAGGGCTGTAGAAACAATGATCACACGCACGGCACAGCGGACACACCAGGAACCGCGGTGTTAGCCGTCGAATGGCGCTAGCTACGCAGTCAGTGTCAGTGTCAGCCAGTTTGCCGTGGCATAGGGAGCTCCATCGCAGTCTTTAACACTGGCAGCATGCCGCGACAGCGTGGACGTGAACCGTATGTGCAGTTGCCGGACTTTGAGCGAGGGCGTATAGTGGGCATGCGGGAGGCCGGGTGGACGTACCGCCGAATTGCTCAACACGTGGGGCGTGAGGTCTCCACAGTACATCGATGTTGTCGCCAGTGGTCGGCGGAAGGTGCACGTGCCCGTCGACCTGGGACTGGACCGCAGCGACGCACGGATGCACGCCAAGACCGTAGGATCCTACGCAGTGCCGTAGGGGACCGCACCGCCACTTCCCAGCAAATTAGGGACACTGTTGCTCCTGGAGTATCGGCGAGGACCATTCGCAACCGTCTCCATGAAGCTGGGCTACGGTCCCGCACACCGTTAGGCCGTCTTCCGCTCACGCCCCAACATCGTGCAGCCCGCCTCCAGTGGTGTCGCGACAGGCGTGAATGGAGGGACGAATGGAGACGTGTCGTCTTCAGCGATGAGAGTCGCTTCTGCCTTGGTGCCAATGATGGTCGTATGCGTGTTTGGCGCCGTGCAGGTGAGCGCCACAATGAGGACTGCATACGACAGAGGCACACAGGGCCAACACCCGGCATCATGGTGTGGGGAGCGATCTCCTACACTGGCCGTACACCTCTGGTGATCGTCGAGGGGACACTGAATAGTGCACGGTACATCCAAACCGTCATCGAACCCATCGTTCTACCATTCCTAGACCGGCAAGGGAACTTGGTGTTCCAACAGGACAATGCACGTCCGCATGTATCCCGTGCCACCCAACGTGCTCTAGAAGGTGTAAGTCCAGCACGAACGCTGGTCCAACTGAGGCGCCAGGTGGAAATGTCATGGCAAGCCGTTCCACAGGACTACATCCAGCATCTCTACGATCGTCTGCATCAGAGAATAGCAGCCAGCATTGCTGCGAAAGGTGGATATACACTGTATTAGTGCCGACATTGTGCATGCTCTGTTGCCTGTGTCTATGTGCCTGTGGTTCTGTCAATGTGATCATGTGATGTATCTGACCCCAGGAATGTGTCAATAAAGTTCCCCTTCCTGGGACAATCAATTCAAGGTGTTCTTATTTCAATTTCCAGCAGTGTATTTAATGAAAATGTCTTGATTTTTCTTAAGTCTTGCTTCCATTTCCAAGCACAATGTCATAACAGCTTTTCTGGTCCCTTTAACGTGCCTAAAGAGAAACTTATCGCCATGTAATAAATTTCTTGTCCATTCTTCGTATGTTGTATGTAAGTATGCATCTTGATTGCAGCAGGTATTAAACTAATTGGGCGATATTTATCTTCCGAAAATGTAGACGATATTTTTTCGAAAGTCTGCTGTCTCTTGTGCCTGATTCGACTGGATGTATTCCAAAGCGTAACTGACCCTAATACTGGATCCCCTATGTCTTAAAAAGCAACTTCCATGTCTTCCTGGGTCACATCAGCTAGTTCCTCCAGTCCATAGGTATCTTCCGTGTACTCTCTCCTCCTATCTGCTCTCTCGTCTACGCGTATCAGTGGAATTAATATTGCACTCTTAATGCTGATGTTCCTTTTTTTTAACGTAACAAAAGATTCTTTCGAGTTTTCTATATGCTGAATCAGCCTTCCCGATTACCATTTCCCTTTTGATTTCTTCACTTTTCTTGCAGCGGTTTTGCCTTAGCTTCTGAGCATTTTCTGTTCATTTCATTCCTATGATTTACATATTTATATTCTTGACATCCTGAGCATTTTTTTCTTCGTTCATTCTTCGATAAACTGATGAAACTCTTCTGTAACCCAAACAGATATCTTCCTTGTACCTACGCCTGTCATATTGCCTACTGAGGTATTCATCATCACTATATCCAAACCTCAAAAGCATCTTCGATATTTCACTTAATTCCGCATAATTGCTTCTAAATTCTGAATCGAATCAATTCTACTCCCCTATACATCGTACAGTCCAGTATCTGATTTCAGAATCTCTGTGTCACTATGAAGCAAGGCAATTGTTATCTTCCCATGTCACTAGACCTTTTAGAAATACACCTCTTGCTTTTGTGATTTTTGAATAGTGCATTTGATGTTACCTACTGAAATTTGCTGCAGAACTCCATCAGCCTTTCTCTGCTCTCATTCCTACTACCAAGCCCACGTTCTCCCATAAGACCATCTTCTATTCCTTCTTATTCCATAGCGTATTAACTCTGTGACAATTAGATTATAATTTTATTTATAAACAACTGAATTACTCGTTCAGTGCCCTCAAATCTGTATCCCTTCGCATTCTACTTTAGATGTCAGCATATATATCTGAGTAAATATTACTGGCATTGGTTTGATGTCGAGTCTGATGAGAATAATCTGATTACTGAATTGGCAACAGTAATTCACTCTGATGTGTCTTTTTATTCATAATGAATCCTTTTCCATCTGAACTATTTTCCGCTGCTTTTAATATCATCCCGTGTTATTCTCACCAGGAGATTCCTTTCCAGTTCACTTCACTGTCGCCCACTGAACCTATATTGAGGATTTACGTTTCCCTTTTCACAATTTCCGGCTTCCCTGCCACATTCAGCCCACTGACATTCCTACGCTCCAACTGGAATAGAATGTTACTTGTACCAGTAGAATGTTACTCTTTCATTGGTTATTCAGTGTCTCGTGGTTACCTTCTCCCTCGGCAGTACCCTTGAAGCGTTCCCTTAAAAAAATTAATGAATTACTATGATGATAAACCTCTTACATTATTTGATTTTCAAACACCTCAGCAGAACTGAACGTACTCAGACATTTCTCACTTTACTTATTCGGATCATCACTAGACTGACACACAATATGTTTAGCGCAACGCAATCTGGCTTTTAACACTCCCTACAAAAGAATGGCCCTGACTAACAATAACCTATACCTTTCATGAATCACTTACCTCAGAAAAAACTTCGTTACTCAAACTACTGGATTACAGTGAGCGCCATTACTGCTAGCTAAATAAAGGATTCTAACTACTGAAGTCACTAACTACTGATAGGCATAGTTAGCAAATGAAAGATTTTGATATAGAACAAACAATGTATTTACCTTAATAGAGTTCAAAAGTCATAATATAAATGGCAGTTCATGCCATCCAGTCTTAAAAATTTACTGTCTCTGATGGACACACGTCCAGATCATCCGCTCTCAAAACTCCGCCATTTCTCTCCCCACATCCACCACTGATGGCGGCTCACCGCCAACCGCGCAACGCTACGCGCTGTTCACATCCAGCTGCTCAACACTACAATAGCAAACAACAATGCAAACCAGCCTGATCGCTACGTGGTGCCATCAATAAAAAAACGTAAAAAGCCTACTTACATAGCCCGCATGCTCCCCACAAAAAAATTTACAAATTCTTTTGGGCAGTGGCCAATGCAGATTTGAAAAAAAAAATTTCGTAATTACAATAACAAAGATATCAAATGCACACACTTATTGATACACTGTTGGTCAAAAGCTAAAATTTTCTCATAGTCTATAAAGACAGTCCTGATCATTCATCACAGTAAATTTACAGCTGGGCGTCCACAACGCATTACGCCAAGGTCACTTACCTTTCTTACCAAAATTTACAACAGAAGTTTCCGCTACAGTGACAGTTTGATACAAATAATATTTCACAAGTCGAGAAATTACAGTATAAATGAGTAGAAACAAATTCCTATAAATATAATAGGGTCCAAAGAATTTTCGTGGGCATTGTGATACATTCACGCATTTACACTTATTTCATAACTCTTAAAGTACGATTCTTGGTTTCCAGCATCCTTTTTCACAAACCAAAGTCCCTAACCACTACTCATGACTCCTTACTTTATTACACATACACACATTCGTCGACACTTCTTCAATATTTCATCACAATAAATATGTAGTATGATCAAATTCCTCATATAGCATCAGCTTAATGATCATAAACATACCTCAACAGCATAAAGCACATCGTCATCGTAATAATAACATCATAAAACCACAGCCAAATCTCAAAATCGTCGTAGCTTCCTCCAATAATTTCAAAACCTAAACAAATTCTCTGCTCATTTCAGTAGTGTAAGCTACCTCAAAAGTACTTTAAAAATCATGAACCCAAACCAAATACATAATTCAAAGCTCTCATAATATCACAATGGTTCCGAAAAAAACATGAACAGTTCACAAAGTACAGACAAAATACAACTGTGTAAATACGTGAACATCTGTCACTGATGTAGTAAACTAAATGTTTGTCTCTTGGAGTTAAATGATCAGATAGCAGTGTAATTTATGTGTTAGAGAAATATGGTACCGATGTGTAAAGTTGTATAAACAAATACCATATTAGCTAGGGCTTGTGCTTGCCAGACATATGGTACACAAACTAAGCGTGTACCTCCCTCTGAGGATTAGTGTAACTATACCCCTAGGTGTTACAGATTATAGCAATGGAGTGAAATGTATCCCAGAAAACTTTCTTTGTAATTCAAAAATCTTTAAAACAAATATTTTAAGTACAAAATTAATCACTCAAATGCGTGTCTTGTAGCGCTAAATGTGCGCTTTGCTGTAAGATAATTCTGTGGAAGTGTCATAGTTATCGTCCTCTGTAAGCAAAGTTCTGCTGAAGTCAATGTACTCACCTCATCATAAACAAAAGCGAAATGCTTAGCGTATAGATATCGTAGTTATTACGCTTATTGCCTTGATGAAGAAAGTACTGTACCGTAACGTATTGTTGTGCTTACGGAAAAGGCTGTATCACTGTAGCTATACCGCAAAAGTAACTACTAAAACATGTTTTACTCTCCAGAATAATACAGAAAAGCTGTGCAGATATAAAACAGATACACCGCAAAAGCAACAATGTAAATTGTGTCACATATTAGTAGCGTCGTGATATAATCGTGTAGCTATCAAAGAAACAAAATGCTAAGTCATCTTTAATCTCACAGAAAGCACTTCAAATAAAGAATGTCTTTTCAAGTAAACCAAAATGTTGCATTAAAATCTCATTAACAGTATCAGTACATGTTCTAAGTATGTAAGCCTTATAGTCGTTACGTAATCGTGGAACTAACAAGCAAGAATGTACACACACAATAACCCTGTGTCGTCTGTTCACTATAACAATGCATTCATAATTACTGTCTAAATATGTTCCCTAGTTTCTAGACTGGATAGTTTATTTTAAAACATAGTCGCATGTTAACAGTTTCTAAGTGTGACAAAGAATATAAGTAACGTGAAGTGAAAAATTTTGTAGCAAAGACTAAGTTTAAAAAACAGATTATTTCTCTGTAAGCTAGTTTTTACTGCTGATTTATTTTTCTTGTTTGCTGCACAGTGCCTTATATTAGTTGTAATATTGCAACTGCTTTGCTAATTTAGATTTACTACTGCTAGCTCTGCCAATTTGTATTTTTTGTCATTGCTGTTTGTGTTAATTTGTTGTGTGCTGCTGCATTGCCTCGTCCCTTAGTTTGACATCTGAGCTCAGTAGATTTAAGTTAGTTTAAAAGGAGGTAGGCTATATAAGAGAATGAGTTGTGATGAATTGGAAGAAATGCATTGACAAGGTATAAAAAAAAGGGTGAAATAAGAGGAAACATCTATGAAATGAAGTTTTGGCTTGGACTGCAGCACCAAACGTCACACTGAAAACAAATCCTGTCCTTTCATTTTGTGTTATTCTGCTATGTGTTTGTGTACCGTCGTGTATTTGTGTTCTTCCAGTCTTTATATGTTTATATGATGAGAGTTATGTTGTAGAATTTTTCGAATACTATGTTATTCTCTTTGTAAAGATGTTTAGACATTATTTATTCCGTTGTATTATAATGCTCATGTGTGAAATTAATGTTTCGAAAACTACTCTCATTATTTTATATATTTGCGTATGTCATAATTCCTGTAACACTGATGTACATGTTTATTTCTATTCTTTTGTAAAGCCTGTGTTACTACAAATGTTATCTGTATTATTATGTTTTTTAATTATGTTTTCTGTACCTTTCTGATTGTATTCTCATGTTATAAAATTGTAATTGACACCAGTTCATCAAATTAAGTTACATTTCACTGCACACGTTTCTGTTGTTCATATTGTATGTACAATATGTGAAAAAAGAGGACTGTTAGTGTTTGGACGTGTGTTGATAATTCAGCAAGGGACTGGTTAACAGCATTGCTGGTTCTATGGACAAATCCAAAAACTTTGTGAGTGCACAAGTGGTGGTTATGGACTTAATATATTGTCTGCAAGACTCTCCGATGGTGATTGTGCACCTGCACAGTCGCAACAGATGGCTGCTGGCCATCTCTACAATGATTGCAGTGGGTCTGCACCTCTTGTGGCCCACCAATACCGTAATCTCTAATAGGACTACAGTGGTCTGCTCCATGATGACCTACCTACCTACCAATATCCTTCAACTTCGACTGACTCTACTGTGGGTTTGCTCTGTTGTGGCCCATTACCTGTCTGCATGTCAAGAGTCATCACTGTCTTTCCGTCGGAAGGACAACACTACATCTTCAAGACTGCATGGAAATCCACTACTACCGTGTGCATTTTCTTAAACTGCTCAGACTTTGAGAGAAAAAAAACCCACTGCAATTTTACTGTGATGAATGATAAGGACTGTCTTTATGGAGAGTGAGAAAATTTTTAGTTTTTGACCAACATTGTATCAATAAGTGTGTGTATATGATATCTTTGTATGAAGGCTCTCAAGACTGGATAACATATCTTCTGGTAAACCTTCCGGAATGTAAGGTCGTGGGAGCTGAAGAGTTTCATGGACCACGACCTTACATCCCGGAAGGTTTAGCAGAAGATATGATATTTCTGTTATTGTAATTATGATTTTTTTTTTCAAATCTGCATTGGCCACTGTCCAAAACAATTTGTAAAATTTTTGTGGGGAGCATGGGGGCTATGTAAGTAGGCTGTTTAGGTTTTTATTTTCCTAACGCCACGTAGCACTCTATGTGACAATCACTGACTGTGCTGTGTGAAGGCTGTGATTATATGGAGTATATGCTATTGTAGTGTTGGGCAACTGGATGTGAACAGCGCGTAGCGTTGCGCAGTTGGAGGTGAGCCGCCAGCAGTGGTGGATGTGGGGAGAGAAATGGCGGAGTTTTGAGAGCAGATGATCTGGACGTGTGCCCATCAGAGACAGTAAATTTTTAAGACTGGATGTCATGATCTGCTATATATTTTATGACATTTGAGCACTATTAGGGTAAATACAATGTTTGTTCTCTATCAAAACCTTTTATTTCCTAACTATGCATTCAGTAGTTAGAATCATTTATTTAGCTGGCAGTATTGGCGCTCGCTGTATTGAAGTAGTTCGAGTAACGAAGATTTTTGTGAGGTAAGTGATTTGTGAGAGGTATAGGTTAATGTTAGTCAGGGCTATTCTTTTGTAGTGATTATTGAAAGTCAGATTTCGTTGCACTAAAAATATTGTATGTCAGTTTAGTGTTGATCAGAACAGGAAAAGAGCGAAATGTCTGATTCCGTTCAGTTTTGCCCAGCTGTTTGAAAATCAAATAGCGTAAGAATTTTATCAGCACAGTAACTCATAATTTTTTCTAACGGGGCGTTTCACCCTCTAGAACATCTAATGGGGAAATAATTCGGAAATCAATATGGCACTTTTACTAACAGTTCCCATATAATGTGCAATTAATGTTGCACGATCCATTGCCTTATGCATCCTCATGCCTTTGATCACTGCTATTCCTTATAGGCAGTTTTCCACCCCAAGGCCAAGAGTTCGTAAGATGTCAAACAAGTAACACACCTTACATGGAATTCATGAAACAATTACATTGAACTAGATATGTCACACGACAGAGTTATGTGAAATTATATCGATTTTATTGATAGGCAACGCGGAGAAACAAACCGACATATCGCGAATATATGCCACTAAGACTCACGCTAGTAATTGCATTCATGTAATTTCCAAGAGCCAAGCTATGAGACGCTGTTCTGAGGGAAGGAACATATTTACGATGGCAGCGCCCATTCCATATAGGCCGGCAGCTTCACAGCATGACATCTAGGCGACACAATGAGACAACGGAGTCACTGTGTAGGCCGCTGGCAAAAGCAGCTCTTGTCCCTGCTCTTACTGACGACCCTTTGGAAAGCGTTTCTACAGGAACATTGCGGGAGATGCCAGATAAAACGTCCAGAGAAACCCAACTCAAAATATTGGTGACACACTGTAGCCACCTGTGTTAAAACTCACGTGAACGAAGAAGCTGTTTATCTCAGTATGACATAGCAGAAGTTAAACTCCGCCCTACGAAAGAAACAACGCCTGTGATGGGCTACAAAAACTTTTGCGGGTGGAGTTACAACAAGTGCAAATGCTCTGATTGGCCAGAAAGAAAACGCGTGGCCACCAGCTTTGATATAAGCAACTTTCCGGACAGTAATTCACTTCATCTCTTCCAGAAAGTCATCGAGTGTTTGAGCAAGGCGACTCATGCCACGCTGGAACGATTGCAAGAGTCATTGTGTGAACACTTGTTCAGAGTCTCTCGTCTTAACTTGTAAAGACTTAAACTGCAAAGTCTCGTAGCATAGAGAATTGCACCGCGCACTGACAATTAAGACTTGCAAACGATTAGAACGATATCTGCGCTTTTCCAGCCAAACTGTGTGCCATGCCAGTTAGCTACGGAATAACTAAGACTCTTGGCTTCGCCGGAAACGTAGGATATGTATCCGACTGGTGTTTAACAGTCGATAGAGATTTAGAATAGATTCTCAGGTTCGCAGCTCACGCTGACAGCTGCCACTGCTGCTGCCAATGCAAGGTAAAAACGCATGCTCACGGTATGCCAGCAAGTGATATTCAATTGTCACTAAGAACTGCAGTCGTCTCCATCTCTCCCATTTTTTAGTACAAACAACCATGACCTGTAGTTAAATCATTTTCGCAATTGTCGGGCTTAATTGAAGGAGAAATAGAAGTATCTAATGAAAAGGTTGATCAGCCACTGTAGTGTGCTTTATACTATGGATTTATTGAATTTTTTTAATTGTGTATTTCTTTTTGATTGCTCTTTACCGAACCCCATTTATTTTTGAGTATTTTAATTGAACATTTTAGTGTAATTGATATCTCTGGCTCCAACTGTACATAACTTGTATGCATTTTTATCGAACCGCAGACATAGTCATCAACCACCTTAACATTAATGGACCTTATAATAGTTGGGAATATAGCTTCACATTTGTGAACACCCAATATCAATATTTTACCATCCTGTGCATAATTTTTCTAACATTGCTATGTCATGATGTCATACTTAGAGGAAAAATAAATCTTAATTACGAAAACCTAGGATTTTCATTTCTCTGCTAACATATAGTTATGATCTACCCATACAGTAATTTCTGTTAGCGATAACTTTTTCTTTACAGGGAATGAAGTGGAACCGACATTGAGATCATTGTCCGATTACATCAGTTTCCGTACTGCTGCAGTCTTCTGAACTCTGCATGCATGAGATGGTAGCTTCCTACCTTGCAGGCCGTAGTTTCAACACGAAATTCCTAAAACACTCACAGAGCGTCCTGGTGCAACTGTGGTATCCTCTTTGATGAGGGTGTCTCAAATGCGTTATCTTGTAAGTTAGTAAGTGTGCTACAAACAGGGAAGAACAGCGTTCTGTTATTCGGTTTATGCATAGTGAAGGTGTGAAACCTATTGAAAATCATCGAAGAATCAAGGTTCAGTACTGTGATGCATGTTTGTCACAGCAGCAAGTCTACGAATGGAGTAGAAAGTTCGCAAATGGTGTGACTTCAGTGGAAGATACTCCTCGTCCAGGTCAGGCACAACGAGTTATGACTCCACAGAACACTGCAGCAGTTGAAGCCATAGGAAAACCGCCGAGTGACACTGAATGACATTGCATCATATTTACAGATTAGTCATGGGACAGCACAGCACATTCTGCGTGATGTGCTCCAGTTTCACAAAGTGTCTGCAACATAGGTGCCACGGCAGCTGACTCCTGAAATGAGAGAACGATGTGTTGATGGTTATGAAGAACTTCTTGGGCGCTTTGAACGAGAAGGTGGTGGCTTCCTTGCCAGAACCGTTACTGGGGACGAAACCTGGGTTCACTTCCACCAACCGGAAACGAGGAGAGCGAGCAAGGAATGGCGCCATTCCTCATCACCAAAACCAAAGAAGTTTCGAACAGAACCATCAGCAGGGAAGGTTATGCTGACTCTCTTTTGGGACGAAAAGGGCGTAATTTTGGAGCATTACATGCCTAGAGGGACCAGTGTCAACAGTGCATCATACACAGATTTCCCAAAAAATCATCTGCAACCTGCAATCAAATCAAAGCGACGTGGATTGCTGTCAGCAGCTGTCGTTTTTGCAACATGACAATGCAAAGCCACACACGGCCCTTACAACAGTTCAACAATCACAGACCTGCATTTTGAGTGTCCTTCTCATCCACCATACCCCCAAGACCTTGCTCCAAGTGATTTCCATATGTCGGGACCACTCAAAGCACAATGGGAGGAAAGAAGTTCTGTTCCGATGAAGAGGTACGCCACACGGTGCATGAGTGGTTGCGCGGACTACCAAATGTATTTTTTTTCTAAAGGAATTTATGCATTTTGTAAGCGCTGTAGGACTTGCATTGAGCGTATGGGAGATTACGTTGAAAAGCGATACAGCTTTGTACCACTTCTGTACAATAAATAATTTTTTTTTTAAAAATTGAAGGTTTTCATTTGACTCATCCTCGTAAGACACTACCCATAGAGAAAAGTAGATTTTCCCAGTAGTAGCGACGCAGTTCATCACCAGTGAGTTCCGTAACCGGGGAAAAGTCACGGAAATGTTCACCAATCTCCAGTGGCAGACGCTACTACAGAGATGCTTTGAGCATCACGGACTGCTTTACTGCTTAAGTTAGTAAAGCTATAGTTTCTAGAAGATTAAACAGTGCTTCATCCTACGTTTATTTCGCAAAAAGCCACGAAGGTAAAATCAGGAAGATTTGTTCACTTGGAGGGTTAACAACAATCTTTCTTTCCCGGCACCACTTTTGGACTGGATCATGAAAAGGGCAAGAGACAGTGGTACATAAGCCTGTATATCCCCTTTCGTTACACGCTGCAACGTGTCTTGAGTTATATAAACGTAGATGTAGATTACGATGAAGGTGATTTACTATAATCACCGAATCGTAATATTTCCTATGATGGCATGGTCATAAATAAAATGATACAGTTTTACTGAGACTGAAAAGGTGTACAAATTCCGATGTCATAACAAGGAAATGAAATTAAGCTTAAAGGGCTGTTATCAATATACGATATGTATTATATCCTCGCTGGTAAATAATGTATAACACACAAAAATCACCGCACGGCCTTTCCGTTGATTTGGAATCGAAGATTTACTCATAAATTTCTGCAAGGAAAAACGACCCACGCATCCATCTCCAAAAGCAGGACGATGGGACCGTTACATCCCACCGACAACACAATCAATAAGGACGGAGTACAAAAAATATGGAGAATCCAAATCTAGTCACCCAGCGAGAAATTTGATTCCCTAACATTCCGAATTAGAGTCCAGTGTGTTAAGTAGAGCGGCTCTTCCCAGAATAGTTACGATTAAATCCACCAGCTGAAACTTATGCTGTGTTGATATAATTTTCATAAACAGACGTGACTAAATGTTGCAAGAGTTCAGATTTGTGACTGTAACTCTGGAATAAAAGTTAGGGAAGGAATTAGACACAGGAATGAAATTTATCAGTACAACGGTTGCAGCCGGTAATGTAGTAAGGGAATGGGCAACTAAAGCGAAGCCAGAAATCAGAATTCTTAGAAAATAATTTACTGCCATTTCTACGTGTGATAAGACGTAACTGATAGTGCTTAGAAGTCAGTAACATAGTCTGTAGAAGAAGATGATCGCTCCGCATACGTTGGACAGCCAACAACTGCATCCTGAAGGGGCGAAATTGAAAATGGTTCAAATGGCTCTGAGCACTATGGGACTCAACATCTGAGGTCATTAGTCCCCTAGAACTTAGAACTACTTAAACCTAACTAACCTAAGGACATCACACACATCCATGCCGGAGGCAGGAATTGAAAATGTATTCGTGTTCAATGGAAATGCCAGTGACAGGATAGTCCATTGAATCGCTTGTTTCACGGAGTACACAGCACATTTAGCACTCTCACTGATACCAAAATTGTAGTCAATTAACGAAACAGGTTCTGTTTTCGGAACATCATCAACAAACCTGCTTAAGGAGACTACAACAGTGGAATAAGACTACAAATATTTGCAGAGACATTTATGGGAAAAAGTCTTTCGGTTTTCTTGCTGTTATAAGCCTGAATTAATTGGCAAAAGACTTGTCTTCATTGCCACAGTAATATTGTTTGTCACCACATACAGTATATCGTGCCTGCTTGGACATAGATCTCCTTAGACTTCGTGCCTAAAGTGATAAAATATATTAGAATTACAAATCAGGCTTTCGACTACTGCTTCGGTGTTGAACATCTGAAACAGATAACGGTGAAGGAAGTCATCAAAAGCTGGAGAAATCATTTGTGAAGATTCACCTACTGACAACGACGATGGAGGACTCTAATGAAAACCTGTTATTTAAACCATTCGAGGAAAGAGTTATATTCCGGAGGCAGATCGTTCATGTGTACAAACTACATGGTGGCAAGCACAAAACTTTCTGATGGGTTTTCCAGACCGTAGTCCACCTCACGCGAATACACTTTATATCAGTTCGTTGAAAACATAAGAAACGGATTTTCCTGGAGTTTTATACCAGATGGCAGAATATTTTATGGGCAAGCGGGAAATTAATCGTTCTACGTCACTGATAGGAATTCAGATGTTTGTGGATCATAGTTTGTTTAATTCTGGGAGAGATGCTAGTGTATCCATTGGCAGGTAGGAAAGGTGAGTGAGGAATGACTTAATGTTATAACACTTCGTATCCCTGTCCACCCCTGCACCAACGCTCCGAAGAAACAGAGAAACCTTAACATGTTCCGAAACAATGCATGTCACTGTCGGCCTAATTCGCTGTAATCCTGAGGATTACAAGGTTATTAGAGGCCGGACGTATGTGCGACCTCCCTACGCATTAAAAGATCTTACGATTTAATCTTGTTTTATTGGTTCTTAATGTCGCACAGCTTAAAGTAGGGTAGATACATAGGCAGTTTCAAGTCTTCGTCGCCTTTCTTTAGTTTATTATTTATTCGTCTCTACAGTTATCTCAGTTCTAATATCAACGTGCCCCACATGAGGTCAGTTAGCAAGAATTTTCGCTTGAAACATCAGTTTCTTGCTCTTCAGATGGTGCTACAGATTCCGCAGGCTTAACATTTCTCGGAATGAAGTTTTGTTAGGTTGTGACATGAAAACGTCATACAACGGATGCAGGAGAGTGCTTACATTTTTATTGTTTACTTTCGAAAGGTTTCGAACTCAGATCTTGAAAATCACAAGCTTAAACGATTCATCTCAGGTATGAAACTAAATGAGGGTAAATCTGATAGCTTACATTCGCAGGAAATACACAAATAAGTTTGAGAGACTGCTGAGCAGGTTTGACGTATATTGTTTTCAGTGTGAAAATTTCCGGCAATGAAATACGTGAACACCAAAGTAAAAAAGTATGATAAAATGAAAGACTCTGAAGTAGGAGAAATTAACCACAAAAAATATAGAAATGTCACAATCAGAGTTCGATTCAGTGCGAACACACTTTTTTAAACACAGAATTAAAGAAAACATACCTTGTGATGGCAAGGAAGTGTAATGATAGCGTAAAAATTAAACCCGCATCCTCTGGGTGGTTCGGTGTAGCTTCCTGCATGTCCAGTCGTGAATGGGACAATGCAATTATTGCACTCTATTAATCTATCAACATTCCTCCAATCATTTAAAACTTAGACACTCTGCCTATTGTCATTTTACGACAAGAAATGCGGCGGGCACGCGAAATGGCTCATGGAGTTGGTGGACATTCGACAATTGTAGTGACTCACTAAACGCTGACGACCTCGAACTGTCCGCCTGTGGTCTGCAATTGACAACTACTAGCTTCAGCTTTTGGCTCGCAATTACTTTGAGGAGAAGGCAACAGAACTACACACTGCATTTCTCGATGGAACTGTGAGGGTTCTGATGACTCACAAAGTACGAAACCGACTACAGACGCCTAATTTGGACCCTAAGCGTCTACTACGTGTAGAGTAGAACTTTCTTTCTCGTGAGATCAGTATTCTGAATAGTTTGATGCGGCCCGCGAAGGTATCCTCTCCTCTGCCAAACTCTTCGTCTCAGAGGAGCACTACGTCACCAACGTTACTTGTTTAATGTATTCCAACTTCTGCCTTCCCTTCTAATTTCTATCCTCCACAGCTCCATCAAGTGCCATGAAAGTTATACCTTGATGTCTTAACACATGCGCTATCATGCTCTCCCTTCTTCCTTTTAGTGCTGCCATACGTTCATTTCTTCGCCGATTGTGTGGAGAACCTTTTCGTTCCTTATATTACCGCTTTACATTCATCTGTAGTACCACACATGGGACGTCTTGAGTCTGTTATATTCTTATTTTCCCACAGTACACGATTCACTACCATAGAACGCAGTGCTCCAAATCTACACGGTTCAATCCCGCGTCTGGCCATCCTGATTTAGGTTTTCCCTGATTTCCCTAAATCGCTCCAGGCAAATGCCGGAATGGTTCCTTTGAAAGGGCACGGCCGACTTCCTTTCACGTCCTACCCTTATCCGATCAGACCGATGACCTCGCTGTTTCGTCTCTTCCCCTCAAACAATCCAATCCAAAATCCAACGTACATTGTCAGAAAATTCTTCCTTACATATAGGACAACATTTGATAATGATGTACTGTTTTTGCCCACTAATGTCCTCTTTGCCTGTGCTAGTCTGCTTTTATGTTCTTATTGCTTCCAGACTACCAGAATTCATTAAATTCGTCTACCTCATGCTCACTAATTTTGATAAGATTCTCGCCATTCTCATTTTTGCTACTTCTCCTTACTTTCGTCTTTATTGGTTTGCTATCAATCAATAGATTCAATAGGGCCTTCAGTTCTTCTTCACTTTCAGTGAGGATAGTAATGTCATCGGTGAATCTCATTATTGATATTCCACCCAATTGAATTCTGATCTCACTCTTGAAACATTTGTTAATTTCTGTCATTGTTTTTTCGGTATATAAATTGAATACTAGGAGAGAAAGACTGCAACCCTCTCTTCCACACTTTTCGATTCAAGCAATTCATTCTTAGTCTTGGTTCTTGTATATGTTGTGTTTATCCTTCTTTTCCTGTCGCTTACAATGTTTTTTTCCTTGAGAATTTCGAACGTCTTGCACCATTTTACATTGTCGAACGCTTTTTGTATATCGACAAATCCTATGAACATGTCTTGATAGTTCTTAAATCTTGCTTGCAGTATCAAGCGCAAGGTCAAAACTGCCTGTCCATCGTCTTTACCTTTCCTAAAGCCAAACTAACTAAAATGTAACATTTCCTCAGTTCTATTTTCGGTTCTTTTGTATACTATTCTTATCATCAGCTTGGATGCGTCAGCTGTTAAGCTCACTGTGCGAGGGATCTCACACTTACCTGCTCTTGGTATCTTGGAAAATATTTGAATGTTTCTCCTGAAGTCTGATAGTATGTCGCCAGTCTCATGGGTTGTATACATCAACTGGATTCGTAGCTTGGTTACCATTCCCACAATGATATTAGAAATCCAGAAGGAATGTTATTTCTCCCTTATTTGATGTCGTTTCTTCCACTGATGAACACTGACTCTAGTGCAGGATCCCGTCTGCCTTCCGTATTGGCTTAAATTTCTGCTTCTATAACCTCATCATACCATTCCTGCAGCTCATGGCGGCCTTCAACATACTATTATCACCTATCCTCTTTCTCCTGTGCGTTTAATGATGTAATTCCCTTTCTGTACCTACAGATTGGAAAATTGCGCAGGTCGCACCAGTGTTCAAGAAGGGTAGTAGGAGTAATCCATTTAACTACAGACCTATATCATTGACGTCGGTTTGCAGTAGGGTTTTGGAGCATATACTGTATTCAAACATTATGAATCACCTCGAAGGGAACGATCTATTGACACGTAATCAGCATGGCTTCAGAAAACATCGCTCTTGTGCAACGCAGCTAGCTCTTTATTCGCACGAAGTAATGGCCGCTATCGACAGGGGATCTCAAGTTGATTCCGTATTTCTAGATTTCGGGAAAGCTTTTGACACCGTTCCTCACAAGCGACTTCTAATCAAGCTGCGGAGCTATGGGGTATCGTCTCAGTTGTGCGACTGGATTCGTGATTTCCTGTCAGGAAGGTCGCAGTTCGTAGTAATAGACGGCAAATCATCGAGTAAAACTGAAGTGATATCAGGTGTTCCCCAGGGAAGCGTCCTGGGACCTCTACTGTTCCTGATCTATATAAATGACCTGGGTGACAATCTGAGCAGTTCTCTTAGACTGTTCGCAGATGATGCTGTAATTTACCGTCTAGTAAGGTCATCCGAAGACCAGTATCAGCTGCAAAGCGATTTAGAAAAGATTGCTGTATGGTGTGTCAGGTTGCA
This sequence comes from Schistocerca gregaria, assembly GCF_023897955.1. NCBI lineage: Eukaryota > Metazoa > Arthropoda > Insecta > Orthoptera > Acrididae > Schistocerca > Schistocerca gregaria. The sequence continues at coordinate 686,272,141 of NC_064923.1, forward strand.
GTTGACGCTAAATAACGAAAAGTGTGAGATGATCCACATGAGTTCCAAAAGAAATCCGTTGGAATTCGATTACTCGATAAATAGTACAATTCTCAAGGCTGTCAATTCAACTAAGTACCTGGGTGTTAAAATTACGAACAACTTCAGTTGGAAGGACCACATAGATAATATTGTCGGGAAGGCGAGCCAAAGGTTGCGTTTCATTGGCAGGACACTTAGAGGATGCCACAAGTCCACTAAAGAGACAGCTTACACTACACTCGTTCGTCCTCTGTTAGAATATTGCTGCGCGGTGTGGGATCCATACCAGGTGGGATTGACGGAGGACATCGAAAGGGTGCAAAAAAGGGCAGCTCGTTTTGTATTATCGCGTTATAGGGGAGAGAGTGTGGCAGATATGATACACGAGTTGGGATGGAAGTCATTACAGCATAGACGTTTTTCGTCGCGGCGAGACCTTTTTACGAAATTTCAGTCACCAACTTTCTCTTCCGAATGCGAAAATATTTTGTTGAGCCCAACCTACATAGGTAGGAATGATCATCAAAATAAAATAAGAGAAATCAGAGCTCGAACAGAAAGGTTTAGGTGTTCGTTTTTCCCGCTCGCTGTTCGGGAGTGGAATAGTAGAGAGATAGTATGATTGTGGTTCGATGAACCCTCTGCCAAGCACTTAAATGTGAATTGCAGAGTACTCATGTAGATGTAGATGTAGATGCATTCTTAACGTGGCCGCTTTTATAATTAAGGGGGGATTACTATCTTTGGCGCGAAAAATGCATGTTCTTTGAAATTTTTTTTTATCGGGATGTGTTATAGACTCTAATGTCAAATTGTAACACCATATCTCTGACATTCTACTGATTTATTTTGCTTTTGTTTTATTTAATGTTACATCGTTGAGCTTGTGTAAATGTTGTTTGATTGAATCGATAACACAATACTGTATACTCCTTTCCGTGTACAAACTTTGACGTAGTGATTTGGTTCTATGCAAAGTAGTGTATCTGTCATTTAAATTCTTTGTCCCAATTGGAGGGAACAAAACTTGCTGTATATAATTCTAATTTCTGTGTGAATAATTTTTTGTAGGAAAGTCAATATGTGTCAATGTTCTGTTTTATTTAATGTGTTTGGTTGCTGTTATGTAAACTGCTGATCCTCACTTAGGGTTCTTAGTCATCTTGTATGTAAAAGGTGTAGTGGTTCCCCTCGGACACGGAACTTTGTAGCGCGCGCAAATTGTGGTTGGCCTAGGTAGAAAAGGTGGAACCAAGAGTCAGTCGGGGACGAACTACCAAACTGTGCGCTGCTATGTAAATGTTGTATATTGTGCTGGTTCTGAGAGAGGCTTTTTCTGCTACTTTCCAATGCCTCAGATGGATGGATAAATAGCTGGAACGATTCTGGAATTGGGATTCATCATCGCCACCGGGAAGCACCAGAATCCAGCAATTCTGTCTGCAAATCCGCCAACCAACATGCAGTTGCCACCACATTGCGCAATTACTGTAAAGGAGTACTATAATAATGTACAGTGAAGGATCAGCTCATTGGGTGATTTAGTGTGCACAAATATAAGGTAACGTATAACTGAATTTATGTACCTACCTTGATTTTTTCCCTATCACAACACATCTCAGGTTCCTCTCCATTTGAATTATGATTACCGAGTGTCCTATTTAGTGGAAAAAATGAAAGCCTCAAAGTTAGACAGTTAATTACATAATTTTGTTTGATCTTTAATGAGATGGGAATATTCAGATTTACTGTGGATTTAGTGAAATCGTGGGAGGCAGTAAATGTAGTTTTGTGAAGTTTCAAACTCACCTATTCAATCATTTACTTGAAAGTAGAAGACTGTGGTAATAAAGACAATTTGCTGTTTCTTTTATAAATTAAAGTTCTTAAAATTGAGGCTCATAAAGTTTTGCTTACATTACGATCATAGTGCTACCTGTAGTAAATTTTAAAAGGTGAGTCAGTTTCTTGCAAATTTGTCAACATTGTGTTCCACTGTAGTAAAAGTGGAAAACTGCAATAGTTAAAAATCATATGTTCATGATTGCTAAGTGTTTGTCTCTCTTGTGTATTGGAAGGGCATATTAATAGTGTAACAGGATCCACAGTTTGTCTATTGTGCTAATGCTAGGTAACACGTAACGGCAAGACCACTATTTATGAAAACCATAATATATTTATTCAAAAGATAGTGAGAAGCAACCTGTTTGTGGATTCCAATTAACTTTCATTTTAAATAGTAAAGTATTTAACTGTGAGACTTAACCTATATCCAATTTAAGATTCTGCAGTGAATGTTAATAGTAATGTTATAAAGAGCATTCAGTTTAAACAAGCCCTGAAAGTAATAGTGTGTTTCGGTATCTGTTATATTTTTGCAAATATTTTGTGCTGCTCTAGCTGTTAGCTTCAATCTTACCGTAAACATATGTATGTGTCAGAGTTAATTGCATTCGCGTGAGACAAAGTATAGGTTGTGTTTATCGGTTAAAGTTTCTAATAACTATTTTCCTGAACAAGAATGTTAATTATTCTCTTGCCTAATTAGGCTGGCGACGGTTTTCTTTATCCGTTAAACAGTCCAGATAGGCAAAAATTTAGTTTGTTACTGTTCAAATATTTACGTAATTCTGACTTTCATTTCCGATAAGCCACCTCCGTTAGGTACAACTCGGTCAACACAACAAATTCCTCTCAGAGGGTAACACTGCTCTGTTGCTTTACACCATAATTGTTTGAAATAGACTATCTAGAGTCTATTTCACGACCTGCCTCCTACTTTAAGGTTATGGTATACCAGTAGCGGACAGGAGTGTTATACGTGGCTTTTCCGTGACAGGCCTAAGTTGTTCTGTTGGGGCATAGTATGTAATAAGCCAAACTTGGTATTTAATTGTTCAAGCTACGTAAATACTATTGCAGTGTTATAAAATTTGGTCAAAATGTTTATTGATACTTTTACAAACTGGAATTTTTTCAACCGGAAATGTCGAAGAGCAAAGGCGGAAGTGCCGTCGGAACGAAACAAAATTTTGATGTAGACCTCCACGCGCTGCATGTCGCAGGTCAGCCGGCTCGTCTGAAATCATAATTAAGTTGACATTAGCGAGGTATATACGATTCTTTTGGAGTTGTACCTCACTTAAGTTATTTGGACCATAGGAAACAAAATGGCTACCAATTGAAGAAAATAGGTTTTTTCATTGATTTTTCGACTTCGTCGGCCAAGTAAAAATGCCTATCGTTGATGGATCGGAATAAAAGTGCTACAACTCCTAGACAATGTAGGTAGCTTCACCGGAAACAAAGAATCATGCCAATCGGTTCAGTGGATTTGAAGTTACCATACCACGCGATAAAAAAAACGTCATTTCGAGAAAAAGGCGTTTGAAGTTTTGGACTACATACAAATGCAATATTATGCAACTTACTTTAAATCTGCTACTCCGGTTCCATAAAGTAGTCCTTCCTCTTCCTCAGAAGGGCGTTCTGCTCAATCTGGGCCATCCTGCGTTGCTCCAGACCCGCTCGCACGACTGGTGACAAGCGGTTTTCGGCCGCTTGAATCCGGTGGACTTCCGAATGCTTGGCGAACTGCGTCGAATAGAGTCCCAGGGTGACGTCCATCGTCGTCATGGTCTTCAGAATTGCTGAATACCCTTCGTTGAAGCTGCTCACTGCCAGGAAAGTCGCAAACTCCTCAGTCTTCGCACCAGAATGCAAATGCTTGGGGACTAACTTCCAAACACAAACGTTTAAACTTTCATTTGAATTTTATGTGTTTCCTCCCAAGTATCGGTACAATAACTCGTCCTCAGAAAGAAAAAAAAAACTGGTGCATGTAAGAGGCCGATTTCAGGTAGGTGCATTTTTTTGTTCAACTGTGAATAACAAACATTTCCGTTCCGTTTTCGGAAAAACCGTATCAGCGGTGGTTTCTAAACACTTTTATGGGTCCAAAAATGCAATTTAAAAAAAAATCGAGTTTTGAACCAAAAGATAGTAAACCTCCCCTTAATTTCACTGACGCTGTTCTGACTTTTCTATAAGCTGAGTCAATTCTTCTGATGTTAATTTCTTTTTCGATTTCTTCACACGTTTACTGCAATGATTTCTGTTTGGCTGCCCTGTACTTGCTGTTTATTTCTTTGCTAAGGCATTTATATTGCTGTCTTCCTGTCTTTCCATGAACATTTATATATTTCCTTTATTCGTCGATCAGTTGAAGTATTTCTTCTGTTATCCAAAGTTTCTTTTCAGTTACCTTTGCAAGCCACCACTGGGGTAAAGCTCTAGTTGGTTTGTTTTGCCACTGACACGCACTGTGTACCCCCTCTCAAGAGGGAAAACACCCACTACGGTTTGATGCATGTCATGAAATTCTGCGCATGGAGGCGGAAGGAAAGGATTAGCCCTAATACGTGAACTATAACTGTGTGCCATGATTAAACATTAATAACTACTAAGTAGTGATGGGAACTATCAGCTATCGTTATGAACCATGGGTTACAAACAATCTGCATTTATTGTTATGAGTTCAATGTTTGCTGAGAACAAACAAGGCAGGTGCAAATACTCACCACGGGTGTATGACTGCTTATACACGTATGAGCGTGTGATAATTGTGGATCTACAGAGGGGAAATAGACCGAATGAACACGACATCGTGTTAACTGACAGCTGAAGGCGGAATTGAATTGTTGGCGATGACTGCATCGTAGCGTTACAGAGCGTTTAAAATTAGTTGAGACTTCTGAAGTTTGGCTCACTGGAGCGGGACTTAACGCCATTGCCCACCCTACCACGTCGCCAGCAGTTCGGCTCGTAAGGCACCCCTGTTGCCTCACCATGAATAAACAGTACCACGTGGTGTCATGCATTAGATGCATCTGCGTTCGCAGCTCTCGCTGCGAAGTAGTATTTTCTGGCGTTGAAATTTTCTGCAGTTGTCAGGTATTGTGAACAAGTGTTCTGTGTTGGAGTTGGATTAATGACAACAGCGCGCTACATCTGAATACGAGATTTGCAATGAAAGTGTCGTCCAAGAGCACATACATCGATTGGGGAGATAACGTTCTGTTGCAAAACACCCCTCGAAATTCGACAATAGTAAAGGGACAAAACGCCATACCACTTTGTTCTCATGCATGAAGCTACAACATGTAGTGGAGGAAAGCAGGATGTTTCGCTCTGGGGACAAAGAAATGACCATGACATAAAGCTGAACTTAGCATGTACAAGGCGAAGTTTACGGAAACTGTAGTGCTGTACAGGCCAAAACTTCACACTACCGGGGCGAAGAACTGGCTAACGGTAAAGAGCATAGTTTAATTAGACTTCTTGTATATCATGCTCATTTGAATCCAACACAGTGTCCGGGCGTAGTTGAAAAGCAATGTGTCCACAAAAAAAAAAAAAAAAAAAAAAAAAAAAAAAAAAAAAAAAAAAAAAAAAAAAAACAGGAAGTTTACGCTCACTGAGATAGAAATACAGACAAAAGAAGCCGCTGCAAATCTCACACGACAGGATTGGTCTTGAGTTGTCAGCCATACCAGAACGTAGCTGACGAGACATTGATTCAAAGTACTGTGACGAGTTTTGAGAAATACGTAACTTGCCTTGTTGCCGCGTTAAATGTTGCTTGTTTTGTCAAAATACTGCATGTTTTACAAATATTCATGTCACTAAATTTCTAATGCAGGTGAAATGGTGGCAGAATCCTGAAATAGCGTATGATTGAACTAACCTCTGAGTGCAAAGCGGGTCAACAGTTTGTAAAACAACCCATTCTCAGTATTATAATAATCGTGTGGTATGGTCACATACATTGTTACAAAAATCCACAGCAGTTCTCGTTTCACCAGCTGTCGATGGCACTCAGTAATTACATAATTTCATTGCAAAAATCTGTAGTCGCTTGAATATCGTGGTAGTTATGGATGAACCGTACATTAACCATATCGAAAAACACTATCGTCTTTGAGCGTTATCATTTGCCAAAATCTTGTTTAGATTTCTCAAACCATTTATGAGATACGAGGAATTTACGAATATTTCATTCTAGTCTTTTCACAGAAGTATGGTTTTCTGATGGAGCTCTGAACATACATTCCATTTTCTCGAGGCTGAAAGCAGACAGCGTTATTTTTCCACGATTAAAGAACAGTATATTATGTACATTTAATACACAGCAACATGCAACCTAGCACGCACCAAACACAGATTAATAGCGACAACGATTTTTCACAGAAAATTAAAAATTTCTTGCAGTAGTTTACCTACGACCAAAATTTCACAATAAGTATGACCATTAACGAAATAATTGGCCGTTCATCGCGAAACTGACGATTTAAACTATAAGACAGTTTTTGGTGTTGCTGGGCAATAGTCATACAAAAATTTTTAAATGAACCCTCCGCAATTGAATGTACTGTTGTTTATTTAATTACGACGCAGGGTTCGGTCTTTTATACATTTGATTGAGTTAATGAACATATTTTGCAGGATATCAAGCTCAAAATTGGTCCTAAATTAATAAAAATGGCTCTGAGCACTATGGGACTTAACATCTGAGTTCATCAGTCCCCTAGAACTTAGAACTACTTAAACCTAACTCACCTAAGGAGATCCACGCCCGAGGCAGGACTCGAACCTGCGACCGTAGCTGTTGCGTGGTTCCAGACTGAAGTGTCATAAATTAAGTAAAAGATTCGTTTGCGACGAAATTCTGAATGTAAAATCATCATCTTGTGAAAAGATCAGTAATAATAGTGTGAGCACAATACATTAAATGAAATCAGGTTTACTTTGGTAAGTAAAAAATCTTTTATATACCAAAGTAAACCAAAGTAAAAGATTTTTATATACCAAAGTAATCCTGCCATTGGTAAATATTGAGTTCTCCACTGTTACTCACTGACCTCTTATACACCAAAGTAAAGGATCTTATATATACCAAAGTAAACCTGTTTGTATTAAATATGACGTGCTCTCACTATTATTTACTAATCGTCTTACAAGATGATGATTTCCCATGTGATATTTCGTGAGGATCGAATATTTTTCTTAATCTATGCTCTATTCGGAGCTTGATGTTCTGCAAAATATGTTAATGAGATAAACTCAATCACCTGAAAATGGCATAAAAGGCTGAAACATAGTTCGTAATTAAATAAACAACAATACCGACTAATGGCGGTGTGTTCATTTAAAAATTATAAACTATAAGATGTGCGAGGATGAAAGTTTATTAGGGAATAGTTTCGCTGAAATCGTATGAGAAAGATCGCAGATCGGCCAGCTTGCTGTTAACGCAATCAAGCGAGCCTGGCATCTTCAGCGCCGAATAGGCCTGACGTTACACTGTGGTCATCTTGCTGACGCCCCCAGCACACTGTTATTTGTATCTGAGTGCGCATACATATTAGTTACCAACGAGTTCTGTATCTCAGTTGCTATAAATGTACCATTTTCCAGTACCACTTTCAGTTTTTAGTATATGGCTTCCTCATACAAAATTTCCTTACGACAGGAGACTTCGCAAAGAGTTTTTAATTATTTCGGAATAAAAACAGTATTCGTTGCCAAAGAATTTAATATCAATTACGCGTTTCACCCTTCTCAAGCACCATCAGATAGTCTATAAAAGCAATAAACCAATCAATTAGTAACAAACAGAGGAAGGGGCGTCGTCCTATCTTGCACGATTACGCAGGTCGAGTAAGCTGAAAGTAATAGAAAATTACGTTAAAAGTAGATCAAACCATCCGTCACAAAGCCGCAAGAAATGGAAAATGAAATTTCGAAGAAATCCTGGGTAAGAGAAGAAATTCTTCAGTTGACTGATGAAAGAAGGAACTACGAAAATGTTCATATAAGTGCACTTCGGGGAAGTGCAGTGAAGCTAAGGAGTAATGGCCACATGAAAAATGTGAAGAAATCGAAAACGAAATTACAGTCGAAAGCACTGACTCAGCATGTAGAAAAATCGAAACAACCTAATTAACTTTACGAGCAAGGGTGTGAGGGGAATTCCACTGTTAAATGGAGAGGAGAGATCAGACAGGTGGAAAGAGGAGGCTGAAGGCCGGTATGATGGGAAGACTTTCCTGATGACGCGATAAAAGAAGAAACGTAAGTCGATATAGAAGAGATAATGGATCCAGTATTAGGCTTCGGAAGACTTTAGATTAAATGAGGCAGACGGGTTGATAGTATTCTGTAAGGTTTTCCATGACCACTGGCGATGATGGCAAGAAGACGACTATTCACGTTGGTTTTTAGAACATATGGCGTTGACGATTTACCATCTGACTTTCGGAAAAACCTCATACACACAATTCCGAAGATTGCAGGGGCTGACAAGTGAGAGAATTATGGCACAATCAGATTAACAGCTCATGCACCCAAGTTTATGACAAGAATAATACAGGAACAATATACAGAAGAATGGAAAAGAAAATTGAAAACGTGTTAGAAGACGATCAGTTTGGCTTTGGAAAAGGTAAAGTAATGAGACTGGCAGTCGTAATGTTGTCGTTGTTAATGGAAGCAAGGCTTAAGGAGAACAACGACACATTCATAAGATGTGTCGACCAGGAAAAAGGGTTCCACAAAGTAAAACGATGCAAGGTGTTTGAAATTCTGAGAAAAATAGGTTTAAGTTGTAGGGAAAGAGAGGTAATATACAGTGCGTACAAGAACCAAGAGGAAACGGTACTAGTGGAGGACCAAGGACGAAATGTTGGAAGTAAAAAGTGTGTCAGACAAGGATGTAGTCTTTCGACGCACTGTTCAATCCATACATTGAAGAAGAAATGATGGAAATAAAAGAAAGGATCAGGAGTGAAATTGAAATTCAAGGACTGGCTGATGACATTGCTGTCCTGAGTGAAAGTGAAGGAGAATTATTTGAACTACTCAATGAAATGAATAGTCTCATGAGTACATAATACGGACTGAAAGTATATCGAAGAAAGATGAAAGCAGTGAGAAGTAACAGACATGAGAACAGCGAGAAGCTTAACGTCAAGATCGGTGATCACAGAGTAGATGAAGTTACAGAATTCTGTTATCTATGTATGAAAATAACGTGTGATGGGCGAAGCAAGGAAGACACAAAAAGCACACTACAACTGGCGAAAAAGGTATTCTTAGCCAAGAAAAATCTACTAATATCAAACAGATTTCTTAATTTGAGAAAGAAATTTCTAAGGATGTACGTTTGGACCACAACATTGTATGTTAGTGAAACATCGACTGAGGGAAAATCTGAGCAGAAGAGTTTCGAAGTGTTTGAGGTGTGGTGCTACAGGCGATTGATAATTAATTGGACTGCTAAAGCAAGGAATGAGGAGTTTCTGTGCAGAGTCGGCGGGGAAACGAATGTGTGGAAAACAGTGGCAAGAAGAAGGGACAGGGTGGTAGGACATCTCTTAAGACATCACGGAATGATTTCCATGGCATTAGCGGGAACTGTAGAGGGTAAAAGACTGTAGAGAAAAAAGGAGATTGGAATACATCCAGCAAATAATTGAGTTGGTTGCAATTGCTACTCTGAGATGAAGAGGTTGGCACAGGCGAAGAATTCGTGGAGGGCGCATCAAACAAGTAGTCAGAAGACTGATGTCTCATAAAGAAAGGAAAAAATGTCTACTCACAAATATTGGTTACAATTTATATCTGCGTACTAAGAGAATTGTGTTGCTCTCCACTTTTATTTGATATATCGTCCTTCAGACTATGTAGTACGGTTTGTGCTGTGGGTGTGCAAACGCGAAATATATATATATGATTTGTTTGTGCTAGCTACTGGCGGAACTGATGTCAAATCCACTTGTCTGAATTTGCCCCACATGGGTTGACCGGCCGGACGCCGCAGAAGAACAACGCGGCACTGGAGCCTTCTCGCCCGTAGTTGACCCGGCGCTCTCAGGGCCCGGCCAGAGACACACTCGACCACATTCAAACAATAGTTTGTCGTGTCACAGCGTTCACTGATGATGATGAAATAAACACTCTGATGCCCGTTCATGGTAACCTGTATAAGTGTGGTCTAGTTGTGGCACAGAAAAGTTCTGCCCGCTCACGACCTGCATTTCTCTTGCCCACGGTGAGCAACAGTTCAAATGGCTCTGAGCACTATGGGACTTAACATCTGAGGTCCTCAGTCCCCTAGAACTTAGAACTACTTAAACCTAATTAACCTAAGGACATCACACACACCCATGCCCCAGTCGGGATCCGAACCTTCGACCGTCGCAGCAGCGCGTTTCCAAACCGTATCGCCTAGAACCGCTCGGCCACACCGGCCGGTTGAGCCACAGTCTCTTGCGTGGTACATGAAATGGCCATTACAAGCCGTCCGCAATATTCGCATGAAAACGTATTGAGATAGACCTGCATTTAGTGCCAAAAGCAATTTCTCTCGAGAGTCAAACTGACAAGGCGCGATGTATGCATTTATACATATCGGTTAGTATCTTTTCGTGACCTTTTTCTTACGCTATGTGACATGGCTGCCAATGGTATACTATTCATTATAGAAACGTGAAAATTTCTCATTGATATAACAACAAATTTGAGAAGTTTATTTAGTGTGTGGTCATTGGCACTTACGATCACGGCAACTTCTCTCTGCGAATCTGTCTCCGAGACGATCAATCTTACAACATTGAGTCCATACAACTGATTGAACACGTACGCCAGGTCACAGCCGTAACTTACCACACCAGTGGTAGATCTCATGCCCACTTGGTACCAAATCTACACAACGTGTAGCGCTCCAAAGCTACCGAGGTGTCCTTGTAACATCGTGACGTTATTTTATGTGTATCATAACTTTACTAGCATATGTCCATGGCGTTTCCAGCGCACCAAACGATAGACTGATGTCTTATTGCGATGTACTTGTAGTTTCATAATAAAAACTTTTATCCATTCTAGATTTTGAACACTGCAACACTGTGACTGTCTTGTTAAAGGTTTCAGGAATTACTGCAACCAATCGCCGATTTTTTTGCTTCAATTTTTATTTATTCATGACCGGCTTCGAATCGGCTGGCGATTCATCATCAGATGATAAAATTTAGTTTGGAGTATTGTGGGGGGGAGTGCATCTGAGGCAAATACAGAGACGAAAAAGTGAGCAGTGTATGTGGGTAAAATATTAAGATTGTAAGATTAACTTGATGGTATTACTCACTGTTTTTGTTCTTTTTGCAAGCACTGGTCTGGAACACATAATGTATACTTTCCAGAATCATTAAATATCAAGCGAAACAGGCACTTTTCCACCGATGGTGACTCCCACATCCTTTACAAAATATAAACAATCAAAGAGTATGGCTGTTGTTGTCTCCAAAGAGTTTTGAGGACGCTGAGATTTTCTTTGCTCATTTTTAATTTTGTGTGGCATGCGTAATAAAATATGTATTAATTACACTACTTTCTTTATAAAATTTACTACTACGTTTTTACATTGCAAACTTTTTATGATACTTACAAAATCTACAACAAAGTGTTTAGGACAATATTTCTGGTAGTGAAGTTGTGTTTGGCATGTTCCACATTGCTCAATAAAGAATATAGTATACATGTGGGATATGGGGTGGGGAGGGGGAAGGGGGAAGGCGGATGGTGGGAGTGAGAGAGAGAGAGAGAGAGAGAGAGAGAGAGAGAGAGAGAGAGAGAGAGAGCGAGAGAGAGAGAGAAAGAGAGAGAGGGATTGCGTGTGTGTCTGTCTGTCTGTGTGTGTGTGTGTGTGTGTGTGTGTGTGTGTGTGTAAAAAAGAGGTAGAGCAGATGGTGTTGAGTTGTCGTATGAGTGAGGTGGGGAACGGGTAAGGGAGTGAATGAGTACAGTATTTATTAGTTTTTCAAATTTAAGGACTTTTTAAAATTTTAGAGCAGTGGGTTATTTGCCAAATCAATTTTTTCATTTAAGATCGTGTGGTGTGTTTTACTTTTAGGCATGAAAATTTCTAGTTGTTCCAAGAAGTCCATTTTTATTCCTTTGTCTACAATGTGTAGAATGTGGAGGTTGGTTTTTGTATTTGTGATTGAATGACTACTTTGGGCTCTATGGGCGGAAAAAGTGGATTTATTGAAATTATTTAAACGAAGGGCGTCAGTGTGCTCCTTGTATAGGATTTCAAAATTTCTTCCTGTCTGTCCTATGTAGTAGCAAGAACAGCTGTCACAAGTTAATTTGTATATTACTGATTTGTGATATAGTGGGCTGGTTGTTCTAATGTTGTGAATAATTTTGTTTTGTATTTTGTTGTTTGTGTGGAAACTGATTTTGACTTTATGTGGTTCGAATAGTTTTGCAAGTTGATATGATACACTACAGAGAAAAGGCATACAGGCATATTTAGTTTCCTCTGTTGCTGAGGAAAGGTTTGTTGATGGTTTCTGCTTGGTTTTCATTTTTACATCTAGTTTGTTAACTATGGTTGGGTCATAAGCATTGTTGTAGTCTATTGCTTTTAAAATGTTTAGTTCCTTGTTTTTTACAGCAGGTTTAGCATGAATTTTGTTTACACAGTTGGGTGCTGATCTGAAAAATGATAGTTGATGCTGATTTGGGTGGCATGATGCATTATTTATAACAACATCTGTTGTGGTGGGTTTCCTGCAAATTTTGAATTTGTGTTTGGTGTTGTGACATATTATGTTTAAGTCAAGAAAATTAATTCCCTGTTGTGTTTGGTGTTCTGATGTAAACCGTATTTTGGGACTATATTATTCAGGTTATCGGCTACGTTTTCTATTTCAGTTGTTGTTCCATTGTATAGTATAATGTGTCATAATCATAGCATTTATAATAAATAATTTTGTCTTTTTCCATTGATCTACCTCTAAAGAATTTGTTTTCCTGATCATTAATACTGATGTCAGCTAGTAGGCCAGCTAAAGTATTGCCCATTGCTAAACCGTCTCTCTGAATATAGATTTTGTTATTAAAGGAACAGTAACTATGAGACAACACTAACACAAACAAATCCATCAGTTCATAGGTTTATATGTTACTTAGCTTCTTATGACGCAATAAGTTGTTTTTGAACATGTGGGATGTTTCTGTTATAGGTGCGTTGGTGTACAGGTTTACTGTGTCGAGGGATTTAAATTGTGCTGTGTTGGGAATATAGATATCTTTTATGCTGTCAATTAGATCACAGCTGTTCCTAATGGATTAGTTATTTGTGGACGTGTGGGGTTTACTTATAATTTCATGACTTTTTTTGGTTATTTTGTATCCAGGACTGTTTACTGTGTTGACTATTTGGTGTAGTGGGTGGCCTTGTTTATGAACCTTGGGTTGTGATAAAAAAACCTGTTAAAGAACTGCAACTTCCGCCTAACAACTGCTGAAGCCAAACACTGTATAATAATGAACCCAAAAGAACCAAAGCTCAGATCACAACCCAAGGTTGAACACTCTCTCTCTCCCTCTCTCTCTGTCACTCCCTCCCTTCATCTTCCTCGCCACTTTCTGCCCCCTCCCCGCCCATATGTATACTATCCTCCTTAATAAGCAAAGATAAACATGTCAAACATAACTTCACTACCAGAAATATTGTCCTAAACATTTTGTTCTAGATTTTGTATAAAGCATAAAAATTGCAATGTAAAAACATAATACTCATTATTATAAAGAAAGTAATGTAATTAATACATATTTTGTTACCAAATCCATACAAAAAGAAAAATGAGCAAAGAAAATTTCTGCCTCCACAAAACTCTTTGGAGATAGCACCAGCCATACTCTTTGGTATGTTTATATTTTGTAAAGTATGTGGGAGTCGCCATCAGTGGAAAAGTGCCTGTTTCACTTGATATTTAACGATACTGGAAAGCATATAGTACGTGTTCCAAAGCAGTGCTTGCAAAAAGAATAAAAACAGTGAGTAATACCATCAAATTAATCTTACAATCTTAATATTCTTCCCACATACAGTGCTCACTTTTATATCTCTATATTTTCCACAGATCCACGGTCCCCACAATACTCCAAACTAACTTGTATCATGTGATGACGAATCGCGAGGCGTTTAGAAACCGTTCACGAATAAATAAAAATTGAAGAAAGCAAAAAACGGCGATTAGTTGCAGTAATTCCTGAAACGTTTCTTATTTTTTTCTAACTGCTTTGATTTTTGTTTTTTATATATTGTTTCGCGTTCTTAAAAGGAAAGCGTCCGAATTTTTTATGTGAAAATCCTTAAAGCTTCTCAAACAAAAACATTATTAACATTATTAATGTTTGTTCTTAATGTCTAAATATTTGCAACCCTCTGCCACTAGAGGGGTCCGAACTGTAGCATGTGGCAGGCGATGTGTAACGTAACTACACTCCTGGAAATGGAAAAAAGAACACATTGACACCGGTGTGTGAGACCCACCATACTTGCTCCGGACACTGCGAGAGGGCTGTACAAGCGATGATCACACGCACGGCCCAGCGGACACAGCAGGAACCGCGGTGTTGGCCTTCGAATGGCGCTAGCTGCGCAGCATTTGTGCATCACCGCCGTCAGTGTCAGCCAGTTTGCCGTGGCATACGGAGCTCCATCCCAGTCTTTAACACTGGAAGCATGACGCGACAGCGTGGACGTGAACCGTATGTGCAGTTGACGGACTTTGAGCGAGGGCGTATAGTGGGCATGCGGGAGGCCGGGTGGACGTACCGCCAAATTGCTCAACACGTGGGGCGTGAGGTCTCCACAGTACATCGATGTTGTCGCCAGTGGTCGGCGGAAGGTGCACGTGCCCGTCGACCTGGGACCGGACCGCAGCGACGCACGGATGCACGCCCAGACTGTAGGATCCTACGCAGTGCCGTAGGGGACCGCACCGCCACTTCCCAGCAAATTAGGGACACTGTTGCTCCTGGGGTATCGGCGAGGACCATTCGCAACCGTTTCCATGAAGCTGGGCTACGGTCCCCCACACCGTTAGGCCGTCTTCCGCTCACGCCCCAGCATCGTGCAGCCCGCCTCCAGTGGTGTCGCGACAGGCGTGAATGGAGGGACGAATGGAGACGTGTCGTCTTCAGCGATGAGAGTTGCCTCTGCCTTGGTGCCAATGATGGTCGTATGCGTGTTTGGGGCCGTGCAGGTGAGCGCCACAATCAACACTGCATACGACCGAGGCACACAGGGCCAACACCCAGCATCATGGTGTGGGTAGCGATCTCCTACACTGGCCGTACACCTCTGGTGATCGTCGAGGGGACACTGAATAGTGCACGGTACATCCAAACCGTCATCGAACCCATCGTTCTACCATTCCTAGACCGGCAAGGGAACTTGCTGTTCCAACAGGACAATGCACGTCCACATGTATCCCGTTCCACCCAACGTGCTCTAGAAGGTGTAAGTTAACTACCCTAGCCAGGAAGATCTCCGGATCTGTCCCCCATTGAGCATGTTTGGGACTGGATGAAGCGTCGTCTCACGTGGTCTGCACGTCCAGCACGAACGCTGGTCCAACTGAGGCGCCAGGTGGAAATGGCATGGCAAGCCGTTCCACAGGACTACATCCAGCATCTCTACGATCGTCTCCATGGGAGAATAGCAGCCTGCATTGCTGCGAAAGGTGGATATACACTGTACTAGTGCCGACATTGTGCATGCTCTGTTGCCTGTGTCTATGTGCCTGTGGTTCTGTCAGTGTGATCATGTGATGTATCTGACCCCAGGAATGTGTCAATAGTGTTTCCCCTTCCTGGGACAATGAATTCACGGTGTTCTTATTTCAATTTCCAGGAGTGTATATCGGCGCGTGAGAAACAGTGTGTTGTAATCGAGTTTCGATCTCGAACAGTTCATCCACATCTGGAGCACACTCCAATTCAGCATGACAACGCCAGACCATACACGAGCGCTATGGCGTAAACGCTTTGGGTTCACTGCCATCGATCATCCTTCATTTAGCCGCGGCTTAGCCTCATCCCATTTTCATCTGTTTTCATAACCTGAAAACCATTTCGAGAACTTCACTTTGAAAGTAACGAAGCGGTTCAAGCAGAAATTAGGTTGTAACTCCGTCAAAAAAATCGGGATGTCTACAGTCACTGTACCAAAAAACTGGTCTTTCGTTGGTAGAAATTGGTTAGTCACCAGGGTGACTATACTGAGAAATAACGTTAAGTATAAGATGTATAATGTTAGTAACGTTTCTTTTACTTAAAAAGTTAGAAGAGTGTTCATATAAAGTATTTGGTGGCATTATTTTTTTAAGTCGCTCACACAAATTATGGGTAAGTGTAGCAAACGCCCCACTAACTTGTTCCTTGTGGGCTTAAGAAAGATTAAGGAATCCAAAAGCAGTTGGCTCGGTATAGAAAGTCTTAGTTAAAAAAGGGCCAGGGCATGAGTGATAAGTATGCAGATATGAACTGATAAACACACAATATGCGGAAACTAAAACTTACTTTCATTGAACGTATATATTGGTGACAAAATGAAACGGTACAGTAGTTTCCGCTCTGTAAGTAGCAGGTTTCGCTTCTCCCTCGCACCGAGAAATAAAAACAGAGGCGGCTCTGCCAATTTTATTGCACGACGCGGCCGGCGGCGGGTGCAACAGAACCCATGTGGACGGGTGGAAAGAAATGTGTCAGGCTTCATAATACGTATTTATATCCTCACATCTTTCCGTAAAGCGTGGCCAAATCTTAGTTGGGAAGTAGCTCTGTAGAATAGTAGCGCCAACCTCACTCCTGGGTAGGGGATGAGAGAGACAGCACACGGAGGTAAAAGTCAAAGACATTCAAGTGTCAGAAGATTTGCGGTGGAGAGGCTGGTCACAGCCAAGTGGTTCGACCATTCCCTCCACCGGGGCCCAGGAAGACCTTCGGGTGCCCGCCATATTCGAGGAGTGCTACAGAGGACGGGTAAGTGAGCAGACGTGCCCTCAGTGCGTGTGTCTCAATGTTCAGGTATATAAGAGAGGTATTTGAATATTTGTACTAATTCTTTTGTTTCTAGGTTAGGATTATGTAAGGAAATGAATGTTCTCGTTTAATTTCGGAAATTTGATCCCCTGTGTTAATGTAACTGGTCCCCAGTTTGCCCGTTATCCTCCTCACATAGTGGATGTCCTATGTAAAATATTGGGAGAGTTCGATGGTGTACATTTGCACAAAGCAAATCCGTCTTGTACTCAGAAATGTGCATGCAGATTAGTATATAATATACCCGAGCTATAAGTTGTAAAATTGTAATATCTTTAAACTGGAACAATCGCTGCTATCGGTGTGACATCGAGTGATAATGTTTAAAACAAATAGATACCCGAGCTATAAGTTGTAAAATTGTAATATCTTTAAACTGGAACAATTGCTGCAATCGGTGTAACATCGAGTGATAATGTTTAAAACAAATAGATAACCAATTGTCATCAATCTTTAACATACTTTAAAAATCACAAAGAAGTCAAGTTAAAGGAATTCATTTTATCTTAAACGAAGATATAGAATGCAGGGACCCACACATCAACGTGTGAGCCCTCCAGCCCCTTGCCTAGTATCATACAGAAAGAGCACGCTCTCTAGGTAGCGCTCTCTAGCTCCCCTCCCCAGTTATCAGTTGCGGAATTTTCATTCAGGACTTGACGACATTAACTTTTATCTGGCGTCCCTAGGGAAGGAGGTTAGACGGTAATCTTTCAAAAAGGATAACAAAAATTAAAATAAACTTTTAAAGGTAATACGTCGCGAGCTTTTCTGCGTGGCACTGTCTGCCTTTCGCCACCAGAAAGTCCACTGGCTGCGGCAGCCGAGTAGGTTGCGGCGGGACAGCAGCGGTGCCGCTGTGTTACGGAATAAAGTACGGCACTGTTTTCACTTTCTGTTGGACCGCGTCCAGAGTAGCCGCCGCCAGCCACTTTGGTCCCCTATCCCGTCGTCGGAGGCGGAATTTAGGGAGCACGCTTACCCGGAAGAGATTATTAAGTTACGCTCGCCACGACATTTTCCCAGAGGCATTTCTGTACAAAACAGGCCAAACCAAAAGTACCAGAAGGTCACCGAATTGAAAAGATTAATAACAGAAACTGTTCGTGTGAACCTTTGTGCTAACCAGTATTTTACCTCTTTTAGTCATTTGTAAATAACATTCAGAAATTTTTATCTCTTCCGAACCAGCAGTTCGTAGCGCTAGCACACACAGAACACCAGGTGACACAGATTCTGTCAGAAAATATAATAATTTATTTTATATTTAAAGTAAGGCGTATACATATCTGAATCGTGAGATAGAAATACACTCCTGGAAATTGAAATAAGAACACCGTGAATTCATTGTCCCAGGAAGGGGAAACTTTATTGACACATTCCTGGGGTCAGATACATCACATGATCACACTGACAGAACCACAGGCACATAGACACAGGGGACAGAGCATGCACAATGTCGGCACTAGTACAGTGTATATCCACCTTTCGCAGCAATGCAGGCTGCTATTCTCCCATGGAGACGATTGTAGAGATGCTGGATGTAGTCCTATGGAACGGCTTGCCATGCCATTTCCACCTGGCACCTCAGTTGGACCAGCGTTCGTGCTGGACGTGCAGACCGCGTGAGACGACGCTTCATCCAGTCCCAAACATGCTCAATGGGGGACAGATCCGGAGATCTTGCTGACTTACACCTTCTAGAGCACGTTGGGTGGCACGGGATACATGCGGACTTGCATTGTTCTGTTGGAACAGCAAGTTCCCTTGCCGGTCTAGGAATGGTAGAACGATGGGTTCGATGACGGTTTGGATGTACCGTGCACTATTCAGTGTCCCCTCGACGATCACCAGAGGTGTACGGCCAGTGTAGAAGATCGCTCCCCACACCATGATGCCGGGTGTTGGCCCTGTGTGCCTCGGTCGTATGCAGTCCTGATTGTGGCGCTCACCTGCACGGCGCCAAACACGCATACCACCATCATTGGCACCAAGGCAGAAGCGACTCTCATCGCTGAAGACGACATGTCTCCACTCGTCCCTCCATTCACGCCTGTCGCGACACCACTGGAGGCGGGCTGCACGATGTTGGGGCGTGAGCGGAAGACGGCATAACGGTGTGCAGGACCGTAGCCCAGCTTCATGGAAAAGGTTGCGAATGGTCCTCGCCGATACCCCAGGAGCAACAGTGTCCCTAATTTGTTGGGAAGTGGCGGTGCGGTCCCCTACGGCACTGCGTAGGATCCTACGGTCTTGCCGTGCATCCGTGCGTCGCTGCGGTCCGGTCCCAGGTCGACGGGCACGTGCACCTTCCACCGACCACTGGCGACAACATCGATGTACTGTTGAGACCTCACGCCCCACGTGTTGAGCAATTCGGCGGTGCGTCCACCCGGCCTCCCGCATGCCCACTATACGCCCTCGCTCAAAGTCCGTCAACTGCACATACGGTTCACGTCCACGCTGTCGCGGCATGCTACCAGTGTTAAACACTGCGATGGAGCTCCGTATGCCACAGCAAACTGGCTGACTGACGGCGGCGGTGCACAAATGCTGCGCAGCTAGCGCCATTCGACGGCCAACACCGCGGTTCCTGGTGTGTCCGCTGTGCCGTGCGTGTGATCATTGCTTGTACAGCCCTCTCGCAGTGTCCGGAGCAAGTATGGTGGGTCTGACACACCGGTGTCAATGTGTTCTTTTTTCCATTTCCAGGAGTGTATGACGCAATTCGTTTTACTGGATAATCGAAACCATTAGGGGCAGTGTCAATCAGATGTGGTCGGAAGTTACGTTTTTTTTTGTATTGACATAGCATAAACTGAGGTTCACTTAAGTCTTCAAAGTGACGTTTGGTAGTCCCCATGCAAGCACTCCACCATAATTCATTGATAGAATTGAGATCTAGTTTTAAAATCATTTAGCCACACTTGACACAGTACGATTACGGGTGTGTGGGCCAGTTATTCGTCCACCTAGGCCTGGCATTGAGAAGAGGTGAATTTGTTGAAAGTACTTACGGGCATCCAGCCAGGTTGAATTTTCGACAACTGCCGATATTTCGGCGGATGCACACTCCGCCATTTTCAAGGCTTAACTGCAACGACCAGACGAAGTGCAGAAAACACGAGAACTCGGTTCTGCGAGTCTAACAGAAAAGATAACATACACCTAAACAAAAGCTACCAAAGATGAACGAAGTCAGAGCTATCGATAGTAAGAAACTATGGACTGGTAGTTGAGGAAACGTTAACTCTGTCCCTATGTTTTTTAACAAGTGAAAGAGCAGGATTCCAGGCCGAGTTTAAACAAGGTTGCTAGCCAATTTAATTTCAACAGACTCCTTAATCACACTATCCCAATAGCCGGACGTGCATGCTAATATCTCGGTATTATTATACCACATGGGGTGACCAGTGTCCAAACAATGTTCGGCAATAGCAGATTTGCTAGGCTGCTGTAGTCGCGTGTGCCGTTTATGTTCAATACACCGGTCCTCCACGGTCCTGATGGTCTGACCAATGTATGCCATGCCACAGCTACAAGGAATGCGATAAACACCTGCCTTACGTAAACCAAGATCATCCTTAACAGACCCCAAAAGCGCTTTAATCTTAGATGGAGGTCGGAAAACACATTTCACATTGTATTTCCGTAAAATACGACCTATATTGTTTGAAGTGCTTCCTATGTAGGGCAAAAAGGCAATAGATATAGGAGTCAACTGAGAATTATCATCAGTCACCTGGCGCACAGTTGGTTGATATCGCAACGCCCGTTCAATCTGTCTTTCACTATACCCTTGTGGTGGAAGGTAGCCTCAAGATGGGCCAGGTCAGTAGGCAAAGTCTCGACGTCGGAGATGGCATGTGCCCTGTGTACCAGGGTACGAAGTACCCCTTCACGTTGGGCCGGATGATGACAACTGTCCTCCTGCAGATACAAGTCAGTGTCGAAAATTCAACCTGGCTGAATGCCCGTAAGTACTTTGAACATAGTTTACGCCAGGAGAAGCTCAGGTCTCACAGAGGTGAATTTGTTTGTATCGCTAAGGACAAGTTGTGTGGGCCAAGGGCTGAGGGCTGCCGCGTCCAGTCCCGGCCAGCCAGGGGCTGAGACTATCGTGACAAGATGTGGGTAAACCCCAAAGCTGGGAATTTCGATGACAGTCACCTCGCTTAGCAGAATGCGGAATGCCCAGAAGGTGTGGACTTGGTGACAGTGTGAAAGCTGGCTTGACACAGCACTTTCAGGAACTATAATAGTTTACAGTCAAGTATTAAACCAAATTTGAATGCATTTGCTATCTCAAATAAATGATATGCTCATTGACACAACAACATTCCACTATTTACAAAACCATGTAACGTAATATTTCTGAGTGAATAAACATTTACACAACGAACCTCTGAATTTATTACTTTTAATCGCTTCAAGCAATTTCAACAAACAATATTTCAGATGATAGTATTACACTACAGGTGTCATCACTGGAAGCTACATTTGTGTATCTGTTTTATTTACTCATATAACACTCTTTTATACCGTTTTTATTATACAGATGTTTTGTAAGAACATCCTATTATTCACAGTAACATAATGCAAATGAATGTGGCATCAACACCATATTTTGTAATATGTGTGTATTTAATTAACTTTTCTAATTTGTCAGCAACTTTATTTACATGTTGACTGCAAGTGCTATTAAAAACTCTGGTAATTTAAAAGTAGTCAGTCGCTTATGTTAGCGAACACCACAACTGAAAAGAGAAGCAAACGACGCACCTGTCAACAAGGTATAAATACTTCTTTAAAAAGTGGAAATGAACACTCCAAAGTAGCTGCAAGAAGTTAATATATTTTTAATATTTTACATGGCAGGCCTGTTCAGCTTATTGAAATTATCAGGTGGCCTTTGAAAATAACATTTCTAAGATTACTTATACGTAAATAGTCGCTGTTTGATGTTTACCTGTGCATTGGTAGTTCCATCAAGTTCGAAGATACGACCATGTTGTGTCTATAGTAAATTTTTTATGCCTGTCTTGGTAAGTATAACACTTTTTCCATTTACGAAGCGTAAGAATGTACGTTTTTGTCAGATATTTTCACAGTTCAATTTTGACTGTACTTTGCTACGATGCTATATCTTTCCATGATATTTACAAATTATCAGAGATGATGTTACATGTCGTTGTTCTGGCTTTCCTTTAAATGTTATCTATGGAATGTGTAAGTTTTGTTTACCGTATCACTACTTCTTTTCGTATTCTGTTATGTCTATAAAGTTTTCGAGATATTATTTATGTTTAAAACGTGTGTGTTCATTTAGAATTTCTATGGATATTTTCTTGTAAGGATATAAATTTCCAGTTGTTCGAGAGTGTTCATAATTAGTCCTTTCGGTATTTTGTGTAATATTTCTAACGCAGTTTCAATTTTCTCGGCTTGGCTGTGTTAAGTTTTCAGATGTAAATAGGTCTTTCCGATGCTGATCAATAGACCTGTTTTCTCTGCTGCTAACACACGTCTAAACTTTACACAGGGTGTTCGAAAATTCCCCTTACAAACTTCAAGGACTTGTAGAGGGGAGTGTGTAGCTAATGTTTTGAATAGGAACACATGTCCAACTGTTTCAGTTCAAATGTTTAACTCATCCACTTCTGCTTGAGGAGTGGAATTATGGGTGACTCGGTATGATTATCAGGAAACAGTTCCAACGGAAACATAACGAAATATCCATTTATCGCTTAAGTACATTTGTTTACACTAATACTCACACATCACGTGCTAATAGTACTAAAAAGAAAAAGAAAAGAAATAAACGCAGTACACTCTCTTGCAAATTCTAAAGGTGGCAGAGGTAAAATACAGGGAGCGAAAACCTATTTACAATTTGTACAGAAACCAGATGGCAGTTATAACTGTCGACGGGTATGAAAGGGAAGCAGTGGTTTGGAAGGGAGTGAGACAGGGTTATTACCTATCCCTGATGTTATACAATCTGTATACTGAGTAAACAGTAAAGGGAACAAAAGAAAAATTTGGAGTAGAAATTAAAAACCATGGAGAAGAAATGAAAACATTGAGGTTTGCCGATGACACGGTAATTCTATCAGAGACAGCAAAAGGACCTGGAAGAGCAGTTTAACGGAATGGACAGTGTCTTGGAAGGAAGGTATAAGATGAACACCAACAAGAACAAAACGAGGTTAATGGAATGTAGTCGAATTAAGCGATGCTGTGGAAGTTAGATTAGGAAATAAGACACTTAAAGAAGTAAATGAGTTTTGCTATTTGGGGAGCAATATAACTGATGATGGCTGAAGTAGAGAGAAAATAAAGTGTAGAATGGCAATGGCAAGAAAAGAGTTTCTGAAGATATTAACATCGATTGTAGATATAAGTGTCAGGAAGTCTTTTCTGAAAGTATTTGTGTAGAGTGTGGTCCTGTATGGAAGTGAAGTATGGACTATAAATAGTTAAGACAAGAAGTGAATAGAAGCTTTCTAAATGTGATGCTACAGTAGAATGCTGAAGATTACGTGGGTAGATCACGTAACTGATGAGGAGATGAGGCGTCAAGAGATCATCACTTTAGTATTGGAGGGCAGTGGGGAGGTTAGAAATCGTAGAGGGGGATCAAGAAATGAGTACACTAAGCAGATTCAGAAGGATGTAGGTGGCAGTAGATACTTGGAGATGTACAGGATAGAGTAGCATGGAGAGCTGCATTAAACTAGTATCTGGACTGAAGACAACAACAACAACAACATACTGTACAGAATAGTACTGACGCTATATCACAGCGGCTCGATGTGGCGACCACCAACGTTGTTACACACATTTTACATACGAAGCACACTCTCCATCCCTCATGGTGTCTCTTAGTTTATAGGCAGTGCCCAGAACTCGAACCAACAGATATTCGCCTGTCTCGACGGGAGGTTTGTAAATTACATTTTACATACGACCCCTGCCCTATTCCCTACCACGACAAGCAACGGGGAAACTTTTCTCTTTCCCTCAGCAGACGAGGACATCTGAAGTGAAACCGTGGTAAAACAGAAATGGTACATTTATAGACATGGGTTTGTATTCAAAATATTACGTACTCATTCCCCTCCACAAGTCCTAGAAGTTTGTAGCAGTAATTTCCAAACATCCTGAATAGCAATAAAATCATCAAAGTCGAGAAAATTTCATTTGTGGCATGACACAAACCCGCATAACATCAACCTGTGTAGCATATTGTCAGTGTTTGTCAGCGGAAACATTCTTTACATTTAGAGCATGCAAGGATACAGGCAGTGACAGTTGTATGTGAAAGTCTGTCATCCACGGAAACAAGTCCTCTACAGGACGTTCGTGCCTTTCAAAGGGCAGAGAGCGCAACGAGTCCACGTACACAACGCCAGCACGACAAAAGTGGAAGTGTATTCGCTTTTGAAAGGGAGACAGTCGACGTACTTCTCGAGCTATGGCAGCTCCCGGTCGGTATCCCGGGTTTTAGTGCGGCTAAGTGCGAGAGAGGCAAGTAGTGAGAGCGAAGCGGAGGGATCGAAACAGCTCGTGCGGCTGGCCGCTGCGGGTCGGGGATTGCCGCCACTCTCTGGTTTCCATCCCCCGTAATGACGTGAGCCGCAGCCACTCGACCGTCGCCAGAGATCCGCGCCCGCTCATTCGTGGAGGGGGAGGTGCGGAGAGCAGCGAATCACTGGCGCTCTGGCCACACACCGAGACGCGGGGATGCCGGGCCCGGGCGCTGAGCAACACAAAAAAAGACTTGCTAGCTCTCGAGGAAGGAAACTGAATCAGCCTGTTGTGCAGTGCTACTGTAGTGTCCCGTAGCATCGACTCTGCGCGAATATTGTGTCTGTTTCCAAGTGCTGCGCGACCAAGACACTGCTACTGCGGCAGTCGCTGTACTCTGCTACAAACAGAAGAAAACAGAAATTCGATGAGAAATTGCTTTAAGAAGCGTGAAAAATACTTGCAGTTAATTCTCGCAGAATCGAATTTTCTAAAATACCGCCCCACGCAGCTGTAGGGTACGCATGTTTCCAGCTGTGTTCAGTGGGCGACAACTCATATGCAAGGTGCTACATTGATCGTGACCGGGCCAAGCTTCAAACGAGAAAAACTACAAAGAACGAGACTTGTCTAGCTTGAAGGGAAAAACCGATGACGCTATGGTTGGCCCGCTAGATGGCGCTGCCATAGGTCAAACGGATATCAACTGCGTCTTTTTAAATAGGAAATCCCATTTTAATTACATATTCGTGTAGTACGTAAAGAAATATGAATGTTTTAGTTGGACCAATTTTCTCGCTTAGTGATAGATGGCGCTGTAATGGTCACAAACATATGGCTCACAATCAAAATATCCATTGGTGTACAGCCGGTCTGTAGTGTCCAACGGGCACATTATTTCGGCGATCAATCGTCGCCATCATCAGGTGAACTGACGGACTGAGCTCCTGTAAACATACCGGTACAGAGATCCGTACGCTATGGCTGCTGAGAGGGAACTGGGTTCGGAAGACAGGGGGAGCGGAGGAAAAAGGGGGGAGCCCGGGGGAAGAGGGGTGGAGGAAGGGGACGGGGGAAAAGGAAAGAGAAGGGAGGGAGGGTGCCAAGAGGAGAGGCCACAGAAAGTGGGGGCGGGTAGAATCAAAGTTGATAGGAGGGGTAGATGGAGGGGAGGAGGACATCATCAAGGAGGGGGAGCTGCCGGAAGCCACCTTGGGAGAGGGTAAGGAGGGTGGAGAGATGGAGACCGGGTGGGACGTGGGAATACAGGCGTGGCAGCGGGCGGGGTTGGGAGAGGATGGACGAGACAAGCGGGTGAGGAGGGTCGAGTTTGCGGGAGGTGTAAAGGATCAGTATCCTTTCAAGGAAAAGGAGGAGGTGGGGGAAAGGAATGAGATCGTACAGGATCTGCGTGGGGGAGAGGAGACGGATGCGATAGGCGAGGCGGAGAGCATGGCTTTCAAGGATTTGAAGGCGTTTATAAAAGGAAAGGGGGCGGAGATCCAGGCTGGATGGGTGTAGCAGAGGATAGGGCGGATGAGGGCTTTACAGGTGTGGAGGAGGGTGGAGGGGTCCAGACCCCACGTACGGCCCGGAAGGAGCTTGAGGAGGCGGAGTCGGGAGTGTGCTTTGGCTTGGATTGTCCGGAGATGCGGGGTCCAGGAGAGGTGACGGTCGAGCGTGACGCCAAGGTACTTGAGGGTGGGAGTGAGGGCGATAGGACGGCCATAGATGGTGAGATAGAAATCAAGGAGGCGGAAGGAAGGGGTGGTTTTGCCTACAATGATCGCCTGGGTTTTTGGAGGGATTGACCTTGAGCAACCACTGGTTGCACCAAGCGGTGAACCAGTCAAGATGGGATTGGAGAAGGTTTTGGGAGCGCTGCAGGGTGGGCAAGGAAGGCGGTGTCATCGGCAAACTGGAGAAGGTGGACGGGGGGTGACGATGGCAGCATGTCCGCCGTATACAAAAGGTACAGAAGGGGGAGAGGACGGAGCCTTGGGTCACACCGGCGGAGGAAACAAAGGTGTAGGAATCCGTGTTATGGATGGTGACTTAGGAAGGACGGTGGGAGAGAAAGGAGCCGATAAGACGGACGTAGTTAATGGGAAGGGCGAAGGTTTGGATCTTGAAGAGGAGACCGGAATGCCAAACGCAGTCATAAGCTCGTTTGAGGTCCAGGGAGCGGAAGATAGCGGAGCGACGGGAATTAAGCTGGTCGGAAAGGAGATGAGTGAGGTGAAGGAGAAGGTCGTTGGAAGAGAAGGACGGCCGAAAGCCACAGTGGGTAACCGGAAGGAGGAGGTGCTGGCGGAGATGCTGGTGGATGCGGCGGGAGAGGATAGATTCCAGGACCTTGCTGAAGACTGAGGTAAGGCTGATGGGACGGTAGGAAGAGACGGCAGACGGCGGTTTGCCAGGTTTAAGGAACATCAGGATACGGGAGGTTTTCCACAGGTCGGGGTAGTAACCGGTGGACAGGACTACATTGTAGAGCCTGGCCAAGGTGGAGAGGAAAGAGGCAGGAGCTTTGCGAAGGTGATGATAGGTGACACGATTGTGACCAGGAATGGTGTTGCGTTTTGTGCGGAGTGTGTAGTGACTGGGGCATTGAGACCCTGTGTAGTGACTGGGGCATTGAGTTCCGTGTGTGTAATGTTGTCCAAGTACTGGAAACCAGGTGCGAGGGGAGGGATAGAGGTGTCAGTTCCATCGCGGACATCCGGAAAGAGGGAGTAATCGAACTGGGGATCATTGGGGATGGAAAAGACGTCAGACAGGTAGGAGGCAAAGTGATTGGCCTTACTAAGGGTGTCAGGGAATGGGTGACCATTATGGAGGAGAGGATAGTAGGGGGTGGTTTAGTTCCGGGAAGGGCGGACCTGAACTTGGATGAGTTGATAAGGAGGGTAGCATTTAATTGGGTGCATGTCTGTCGCCAGTCCCGGCGTTTCTTGGCCGCGAGCAAATTACAAATGTGTTGTTGGAGTTGCCAGTAGCGTCGTAGTGTGTCCGGGTCACGCTTGTGGAGGAAGGCACAGTAGAGACGACGGGATTCACGGAGGAGGAGGACGGCCTGGTGGGGGTAAGGTAGGATGGTGGGGTGGATAGCGACAGTACAGACGTGTACCTCCACGGCCTCAGACAAGGTCTGCTGGAGAAAGGTGGCGGCATGGGTTACATTGTCAGTGTGACGGTAGGTGAAGGGGTGGCTATCGACCTGAGTGGAGAGGGTATCCTGGTAGGTATTCCAGGTGGCACGGGAATAGTCATGGACGTACTTAGCTGGAGGGTCATGAGGAGGGTCGGGGTTGGGGCGACGACCGTCTGAAACGGTGAGGAGGACAGGGAGATGGTCACTACCAATAGGTTTCAGGACAACCACCGTTATGCGGCCAAGGAGGTTGGCGGAGGAAAGGACAACATCAGGAGTGGAGTTGGATTCGAGATGGGTGTGCTGGGGGATGGGGATGAGGTCGCCTTGAAAGGAGGAGAGGAACCGATGCCACCGCCATAGCTGGGCGGCGGAACGACTGTGGATGTTGAGGTCAGCGGCGATCACGTAGGAGGAGAAGGTACGGTCAACGTGGGAGAGGAAGTCGAAGGGAATAGGGGCGTTAGGGCGGACATAGATGGTGGCGTAGGTAAGGGTAAGGCCGGGGAAGAAGAGACTAAGGATCAGGTGTTCGGTGGGTTTGGGAAGGAGAGGTTGGAGCCGAACAGGGATTTGGCGGTGGTGACCAATGGCAACTCCGCCACGCGCAATCGGGAGGGGATTATCAGAACGGTGAAGGAGATATGGCGAAGTGTGGACGGTGTGGTGGGGTTGGAGGAAGGTTTCATTGAGGAGGAAGGCGTCCATGCGGTGGTTGGCAAGGTTCTGCAGGAAGAGGTTCTTGTTGGCGGGAAGGGAGCGGATGTTGTTGAAAAGGATACGGTGCTGTCGCGCCATGACAGGGATTTAGACAAGGGTGTCAAGGCGGGAGAAGGTGAAATGGGCTTGGTTGTTGGAGTAGGTGGCGTACATTTTCAGGTGGAAAATGGAACGGGCAGTGAGGGATACCTGTTGCAGGGTGTGGGGGCGCTGAAAAGGATGAACATTCTGAAGGACGATGGTGAGGAATCTGATGATGTCCTCAGCGGTAAGGGGTGGAAGCAGGGAATTGCTGGGAGGGGTGGGGGCGTCCAGAAGGCGGACATGAACGGTGAGCTCAGGAGTGATAGGAGGGGGTCAGACTTTACATTTCTGGGAGTAAGTGGGGTGCGGGAGGTTACAGGTATTACAGGAGGGGGGGGGACTGGAGATTGGGGCACTGCCTGAGAAAGTGGGCTTGGCTACAGTGCAGGCAGATGGGAGCCTCGCAGCACTCAGATGTCGGGTGCGCATTATACCGCAAGCACCTCTGGCAGCGGAGGGATTGAGGAGGGGAACGAGAAGGGTCAACTGGGTAGCAGTAGTGAATGAGAAGGGCACCCTCCTTCAGGAGACGGTCGATGGAGGGGGCGTGCTCGGAAAAGACCTTCATAAGGCAGGTGGGGCCGGCAGAGTTATGAATGTGGAGAACCGCATGCACCTCCAGATGGGGATGCACCTTGAGCTCTGCCAACACCTCCTCCTCTGTGATCGCCGGACTAAGCCGAGTGATCACGGCGGTGAGGGTTGGTGGGCGATGCGGGGGTTGGGGTTGACGGGAAGGAGATGGGGAAGGAGCAGGGGTGAGTGAGGCATTAGGCCCAAAGCGGGTGACAGGGGTGCGGGAAAGGAGGTCCGTGTGGAGGGTAGGGCTGGGGGAGGAGATGAGCACCGAATCATGGTGAGGAGTAAGGAGGGAGATGGGGGCACCATGAAAATTCTGGCAAAGGAAGAGGGTGAGGTTCCTGGCTTCAAGAAAGGAGGGACCAGGACAGGAGAGGATGTAGAGGTAGGAGGGGTTGGAGGACGATGAGGAGGGGGGGCAGGCGGGAAGACATCAATGGCATCATGAGTTGGGGAAGGGGGACGAGGTGGAGCCTTTTTGGGAGTAGAGGAGGCAGGGGTGCCACTGGGGCGCTAGACGGCGGTGGAAGAGGTGTGAGGGATGGGAACGACTGGAATGTGGCGGGGAGTGGCAGGTCCCAGTGCTGGAGTCGGCGCCGGAGACGGTGAGGGTGACGGTGAAGGCGACGGTGAAGATAATGATGACGAGGGCGATGGGGAGAGTTGAGCATGAGCTGTAGCTTTCTGGGCAACCACCCTAGCGGGGGCCGCAGAAATGAAAGGAGCAGGGGGAGAGAGGGGAGGGAAGGGATCGGAGGAGGCAAGGGAGGGAGGAGCCGGGGATGGGGTGACAAATAGGGAGGGAGATGGGAGAGTGAGGAGTAGGGCGATGGACTGTGGGGGGAGTGATGCGGCACACCATGTGATAGTGGTGGCAGCAGCTGACGGGGAGGTGTAGACGATGGCAGTGGTGGTGGCTGTAGAGGAGCTGGTGGTGTTTGACATTATGATGAGAGGAGAAACACAGAACAAGGCAAGGAAACAAACGAGAGACGGGCAGGGCGACGAGAGACACAGAGTAGAAGGTGACGGAGAAGGACGAAGGAGACTGGGGCCGAAGCCCCAATCTGCTGTCGCTGGCAGTGGGGGCGACCCGGTTGGCTGGCCGGTGGTGACGCCACCGCTGCTGCTGGAGGCAGCTAGGACCACCGCTGGCTGCTGGCGGCGACTATGGCTTGCGGGGACCGGCGCTGGCGCGCTGCTGGCGAGACCGCTACTGGCGGGAACCGGCGCTGGCGGGGACCGCTGCTACTGGGAACCGCTGCTCGTTGCTCGCTATTCGCTACTCGCTGCTCGCTGCTTGCTGCTGGTGGTGACCACTGCACGTCGACGGACGGGCTGGATGGCTGGCTGGCTGGCTGGCACCTGCAAAACCTATCACTTCGATTGGTACCACAACAGCACAATCGAAGGGCGGTATTCAAGCGAATTACCGCCGGAGAATCCACTGTTGGGTGACTTGCGGAGTATAAATGTAGAAGTAGAATGTCACGTGATACCACGTACCTATTCGCTTGTGGCTATTACAGCGCCATCTATCACAAAGCGAAAAAAATGCTCCTACTAACACTTATGTATTTTTTACGTACTACACGAATATGTAATAAAAATGGGTGTTTATATTTAAAAAAAAAAACGAAGTTGATATGCTTTTGACGTATGGCAGCGCCATCTAGCGGGCCAACCATAACCCTATCTGGTTTCCCCCTTCAAGCTAGACGAGTTTCGGTCTTTGTAATTTTTTCGTTTAATGCTTATTTTGTGAGATATTTGGCCCGGTCACTATCAATGCACCACCCTGTACATCAGACCGGTTTTACATTCACATGGCTTAACATTGGCTTATGCCTGCAATGATTTGTAGGTATCAATGCATCATAATATAAATCTTCTCTCCTTTTGTTTCCAACTCACTATGGTACATAAACACAAACTGGAACATAAAAAGTCCAGAGACTGTGCTCCAGTCACATGCGAAACTGGTAAAGGCATTCTGAGCATTATCCATAGACGATGCAATTTTTGTCACGCAACGAAATGCTGAAATATGAAAATTACTGAACTATCGGTTTAACAAGCCACGGCTGCAAAATACTAACAAGAATTCCTCACAGACGAAGAGAAAAACTGGTAGAAGCCGACCTCGGGGAAGATCAGTCTGTATTCCGTAGAAATATTGGAACACGTGAGGCAATACTGACCTTACGATTTATCTTACAAAATAGATTAAAGAAAGGCAAACCTACGTTTCTAGCATTTGTAGACTTAGAGAAAGCTTTTGACAATGTTGACTGGAATACTCTCTTTCAAATTCTGATGGTGGCAGGGGAAAAGTGCAGGGAGCGAAAGGCTACTTACAATTTGTACAGAAACCGGATGGCAGTTATAAGAATCGAGGGGCGTGAAAGGGAAGCAGTGGTTGGGAAGGGAGTGAGACAGGGCGCTAACCTATTCAGATGGTTCAAATGGCTCTGAGCACTATGTCATCTGAAGTCATCAGTCCCCTAGACTCAGAACTACTTAAACCTAACCAATATAAGGACAGCACACACATCCATGCCCCAGGCACAATTCGAACCTGCGACCGTAGCAGCAGCGCGGTTCCGGACTGACGCGCCTAGAACCGCTCAGCCACAACGGCCGTTGATGCTATTCTATCTGTATATTGAGCAAGCAGTAAAGGAAACAAAAGAAAAATTCGGAGTAGGAATTAAAATCCATGGAGAAGAAATTTAAACTTTGAGGTTCGCTGATGACATTGCAATTCTGTCAGAGGTAGCAAAGGACCTGGAAGAGCAGCTGAACGGAATGGACAGGTTCTTGAAAGGAGGATATAAGATGAACATCAACAAAAGCAAAACGAGAATAATGGAATGTAGTCGAATTAAATCAGGTAATGCTGTGGGAATTAGATTAGGAAAGGATATGCTTAAAGTAGTAAATGCGTTTTGCTATTTCGGAAGCAAAATAACTGATGATGGTTGAACTATAGAGGATATAAAATGTAGACTGCCGAGGAAAGAGTTTCTGAAGATGAGAAATTTGTTAACATCGATTCTAGATTAAGTGTCAGGAAGTCGTTTCTGAAGGTATTTGTATGGAGTGTAGCCATGTATGGAAGTGAAATGTGGACGATAATTAGCTTAGACAAGAAGAGAATAGAAGCTATCGAAATGTGGTGCTACAGAAGAATTCTGAAGATTAAATGGGTAGATCACATAACTAATGAGGAGGTGCTGAATAGAATTGGGGAGAAGAGAAGTTTTTAGCACAATTTGACTTGGTAGGACATATTCTGAGTCATCACGGGATCACTAATTTAGTATTGTAGGACAGCGTGGCGGGTAAAAATCGTAGAGAGAAACCAAGAGATGAATACACTAAACAGATTCAGTAGGATGTGGGTTGCAATAGGTACTGGGAGATAAAGCTTGCACAGGATAGAGTAGAATCGAGAGCTGCATCAAACGGGTGTCTGGATTGAAGAGCACAAGAACATCAACAGCGTGAGATATTTCAAAAGTTTTTGATCTGCTGTATTAATTCTACAATCTCTCAACCTAACCCACACATGTTCAACATTACTGCGTACACCGAAATTCTGAACAATAGTATTGGCAGTGTGGCAGCTGCTTAACAGGATAGGAAGGAAATTGCTTCTACTATTTCTCAGCTTATGTAATGTTTGTTTAATATTGAGTTTGTACAAGAATTTTACATATATTTTCAATATTTAAAGTCAACTGCCACTTTCCACACCATACAGACTTCTTGCATAAATCATTTTGCTATTAAATTTGATCTCCTTATGACTTTACTAGACGGTAGAGGACTGCACCATGTTCAGCAAATCACCTAAATCGTTCCTATGTATCAAGAAGTGCATTGGGGAAAGCAAGACATTGCTTCTGTTCTGATTACTACTACGTCTGTGACCTTCCTGACAGCACCAATACACCCCCAATCTATAGACATAGAATTAAATTAGAAACTGAATGTGAGAAATGGTATCAAAACTTTCTGGAAATCGTAAACTATGGTATTGAAACCTACAAATATGGAATCAATTTCAAATCTCCTGTCGTCAGCACTAATCACTGTGTGATGATAAAGAACTACTCGTGTTTCACAAAAGCAAGTCACTGCTGTTTGTTAATACATAGTTTTCTTCTATATCATTCAGAACAAGGAAATAATAGTCAACCAGTTACATAAAGGAAATTTAATTTCTTTATCGGTTTCGCGCACTTAGTGCCCTTCTTCAGAAGGTTATACCTATCTCATTAATTTCGAGTGTCAACAATAAAATGCACTATGAACCGCGTGACCACGACATTTCACCTTACGGATTTTACTATTGGCAATCGCAAACAATGCAATAGGTACAACTTTCTGATCAACAGCACTTTGAATTTCTTTTATGCAGATGGTTGGTTATTATTTCGTTACATATAACAACAGTTGCTGAGGATGGATAAAGTTTGTTTCATAATGTTCGAATACATTATACGTACCACAATCCTACTTCAAATACACGCCAATGATATGGGTCTGTAATTAAGCGTGCTACTCTTTTCTTGTGTACTGGTGTGGCCTCTGCAGCTTTCCAGTCTTCACGTATGAATCTTTCGTCGAGTGAGCGATTGTGTTAAGATTATTAAGTGTGGAGTTATTATATCAGCGCCGGTCGCAGTGACCGAGCGGTTCTAGGCGCTTCAGTCTGGAACTACGTGGCTGCTACGGTCGCAGGCTCGAATCCTGCCTCGGGCATGGATGTGTGTGATGTTCTTAGGTTAGCTAGGTTTAAGTAGTCATAAGTTTAGGGGACTGATGACCTTAGATATTAAGTCCCATAGTGCTTCGAGCCATTTTTCTCATATCAGGAACTTAATTTGTAAACGGTCTGGTCCGGGAGGCATACCTTCGTTAAGTGATTTAAGTTGCTTGTCTACTCCGACGATATCTACTTCTAAGTTACTCATGTGTTCTCGAATATTTACTTCATTTTCTATGGTGAAGGTACTTCGAAAAACAATATTTAGTAACCCCGCTTTTGTAGCACAGCCATTGGTAACACTACTATTGCTATAACACAGTGAAGGTTTCCATTGTGTCTCGCTGTTGATGTACTTCACATACGACCAGAATCTCTTTGGATTTGCTGCCAGATGTCGAGACAGATTTTACTTGTGGAAACTATTAAAGACATCTCCAATTGAAGTCTGCGCTAAATTTCTAGTTTCTGTAGAATACCATCAGTCTTGGAGAATTTGTGTTCTTTTGGGTACTATGAGGGATATGTTCCAGCTATTATTAATTTATTTGGCGTGAAACTTTCAATTGCTGTCCAGACTATTCCCTTGAATACGAGCCAGATATGGTCTACGTTCAAGTAGCTGTTTGGGAGGGAACGTCGACTGTCTCTAAGGATGGCGTCAGGAGAATTTTTATCTACTTCTTTTTTTTTTTTTTTAAAAAAAGAAAGAACATACCTTGTCTTTATTTTTATTGTATTTAGATATTACGATGTTCAGTCTCGCTACGACGAGTAGACAACTGCAACGGGAGGGTGTGGACAAGTACCAAGAGGTATCAGTAGGATTGTACCCAACAGAGTCGGATTTCGTAAAAGACATCATAGTCGCCGTTGACTGTACGAGACACTTATTATTACTATTGCAATTTCGGCCTTAGGCCATTTTCAAGTAACACTGCAAAAGTTAAATTCTGTCAGAATATAAGACTATCTGACATGAGTACATGTCGTGGTCAAAATGCAGCCTTTTGACTGCGAAAGTCCCACAAGATCCGATGAGTACGGCACTTATTACACTCATCGGAAATTGCAATCGTAAAAATAAATACTTCATACAGTCAACGGTGACTATGATGTATTTTAAGAAATATTGTATGACTGTGAATCCCAACCATGAGAAGTTGATCTAGAGTCGGATTTGTACCCGACAGTATATACTACCGCGTATCCACCCGATTTCATACCCAATACCCGACTCAGATACATATGATTTGGTGGGTGTGCTCGTTTTGCTCTAGTCTTTCGAAGACATGAGGATCATTTAGAAGGGCATTTCAGACGTACGTAATACTCGTACTTACGCACCATGCACAAATACATAACCAAACCAGAGAGCAGATACGAGTACATTTCAGCGTACTGTGCAGCAGAGAAGGATAAACGAATTCGTAGGTGATAATTTATTTCTGTTTAAGCTTTCTTTTAGTTTAAAAGTCATCATGAGTCGAAGTCTGTTATCTAACTGAGTAAAATTTTTCCGGTTCGCTTGACACATC
Organism: Schistocerca gregaria; assembly: GCF_023897955.1. Taxonomy (NCBI): domain Eukaryota; kingdom Metazoa; phylum Arthropoda; class Insecta; order Orthoptera; family Acrididae; genus Schistocerca; species Schistocerca gregaria. Next base: position 686,307,500 of record NC_064923.1, read on the forward strand.
GAATTTCGGATAGAATTTCAAGCTCTCAACGACTGCCTCCATCATCGTCATCAGAGACTCACACTTTCTGTCGTGAAATGGTGAGGCTCCTGCTTTATACCCATGGGATGGCGTGCGACGGGATTTGTTACGCCATCATTACAACGAGGATATGGTGAAATTTCCTTGTTATCATCATGACATAATACAGACAATCCGATGCCACACCTTGAAACGAGCTCCCACTCGACTATGTGTGAGGGGTCAACCTCACTGCAGGCAGTGACCTGTGCGGTCACAGTAGTGGACCGATTGAGAACATGTGCTAGACGTCTAGGGATCCCCACGTTCAGCCCTACTGCAAACAACCTCAAAGTGTGTGACCGAAGCCAGCAACGCTTGGAGCTGTAAGCAAAGGGTCACCAACTCAGCTCACATCCGAACACAGCAAAGTCCCTATCTAAAGTACAGTTTGTGGAACTCTACACGACCCAGTTCCTAAAATGCGGGGCTGTCTGTTAAATACATGAACAAGCAAGAAACTTAAGAGTTTAAACTGCAAAGCACATAAATAAAACAAAATAAGAGGGTTATAACTGAAAGCTTGTGAAATAATATACTAACGAACGCTTTACTCTGCTGCTAGATTGTAAGCTGCTAACTGACATATTACCCACTTCATCGACCATCAGTCCTTCAACAAACAGGGAGACTATGTGCAATTTTTATTGCACCATCATATCAACTACTAATTTAAAGAGGAATGCCCCAGTGCCATTTTTTACAAGTATCACAATTAGTGGAATATGATTGTAGACCGCCAGCCTGGTACAATGAACCACTGTTCTCCCTTTCACAGAAACATTTCACCTAATAGAGAGTTTACTCTCACGATTATGTTATTTGAAATTATTTATTACATTGTACTTTGCTCAGTTCATATGGAGATTTTCTCATTGTTGTAATAACATCGTTTGAACGATTTCTCCAGAAATTGCAAAGACTACACTAAAATTAGCTCCACAGTGTAATACGTTTGCAGCTAAATAATCACATAACTGCCTAAGTTAAATTCTTTTAGCACGGAACATTCTTATACACTTCCTTGACTTCCCATTCTAATAACAAATATTCTTTGTCGTCTCATTTGGTATAAAATGGTGTTAGAAGTGTTTGTGAGTGTTACTCTTTCTTTTGCATCTTTGGTCAGATTCTTGAAGTGAATTGTACAATATTTTATAAGAATTGTTGGTAAACCATACGCATCATGAAGTGTTCTCCATTATGGTACCCAGCTTCGACCAATTAGTGCAGAGTAGGTGCATTTTTATTCTTAGTGAGGTCAGACAATGAGAGAGCTGTAATGTGGATAGTAGCGTCATGAATGAAGTTTGCTTACACATACGAATTATCACATTTCAGTATTCCAAAACAAAAGGAAGATTGGTGTTTAAAAACCCGTCAGCCTCTAGGTTGTTAGAGACTGAGCACAAGCAAGCATTAAGAGGTATTTGTGAAAGAAATTAACAATGCCCAGTCGTACCAATCATCTAGGAATTTACTTCAAGCGATTTACGGAAATCACGGTAAGCATTAATGAAATTGGCCGAACGGCGGTTTGAACGGTCTTCCTCCTGAATGCGAGTCCAATGTGCTAGCTGGCAGCGTGTAGTATTCCAGAGCTTTTGAGGCAACTAGCTTGCATGTGCGGATGAGTGTTAATGACTATTGTACTACGAGTGACGGTATTATTCGATACGTTATGGGGACAGGCCAACTTTATAAAAAAATTTAGTTATCCCACATCAAACACCAGATGTTTTATTCGTTTCATTGATGAGAAATCATGCTTCTTTCACTTTCTCGAACATAATTCACCAAATTTCACTTTTCTTTAGCAGATCAATTAACTTTCCATTACTGATACAAGTATCCTGTATTATGTATTACATCTTCAGCTCAGTTCCCCCACAGCCACCATGCTCAATTTTTATTTCAGAAATGAACAGTGAAGTCATTAAGAATTGCAAGAAAATGTTATAATTAGAGAAATCAGAGGGTTACTAGCTTACGTTAATCCCGGAAGTCGTGAGTATAGCATGAAAGTCTTAAAATTTACTCTGAAAAAAAAAAGGCTGCTGTTAGTGGCAGCATTCAAACCACTCATTGGCCGCACACTTGATTGTTCCTCACTAGGGGTAATTTCTTTAACTTGTTATTTCCCTGGAAGTATGTACTAGAAATTATGGAGGTTCGTGGACTGTCTCATTATGCTCCCACATGTCTCTTACGCGGAAAGGACGAAACTCAACGATCATTTTGTAGTTACTGAAGGCAGCTGCTACAGCTCAGTGCTGTAGTTGAGTTTATTATCTGACGTTGCCAAATATTGGAAAAATAATTGTTTCTCTTCATCACTGATCACTTTATGTGGGTTTGTCAAAGGATATAAATACACCTATTGCATGAGTGTTAGGATTTTCAGAGAGGCTTCTTTAAGTCGAAGTTTGCCTCATCAACAGCCTTTTTCCTATCAAGGAGTAACTATATAGCCGTATAAATGCATTGCTTCTCAGTTTTCCCACTTGATTTGTGTATTACCCCTGAGCGGCTTGGGAAGACTTACAGTAGCCTGGAACGAATATAACAACAGCTACACTGAAGAGCCAAACAAACTGCTGCACCTGTCTAATATCGTGCAAGGCTCCCTTGAGCATTCAGAAGTGCCGTATCAAGACGTGGCTAGGACTCGACTAATGTCTGATGTACTCCTGGAGCGAACTGACACCATGAATAGTGCAGGGCTGTCCAAAAATCCGTAAGAGTACTAGCGAGTGGAGACCTCTTCTGAACAGCACGTTACAAGACATCACAGATACGCTCAATAATGTTCATGTCTGGGGAGTTTGGTGGGTAGCGGAAGTGTTTAAACTCAGAATAGTGTTCCTGGAGCCACTCTGTAGCAGTTCTGGACGTATGGGATATCACATTGTTCTGTTGGAATTGCCCACTTCCGTCGGAATGAATAATGGACATGAATAAATGGAGATGATGAGACAAGATGCTTATGTACAATTCACCTGTCAGGGTCGTATCAAGACGTATAAGGAGTCCCATATCACTCTAACAGCACAGGCCCCACACCATTACAGAGCCTCCACCAGCTTGATCAGTCCCCTGCTGACATACAGGAGCTATGGATTTATGCGGTTGCCTCCATCCCCGTACACGTCCATCCACTTGATACAATTTGAAACGAGACTAGTTCGACCAGGCAACATTTTTCCTGTCATTAACAGTCCAATGTCGGTGTTGACGGGCACAGGAGAAGAGTAAAGCTTTGTGTCGTGCAGGCCGTCAAGGGTACACGAGTGGACCTTCGGCTCCGAAAGCCCACATCGATGATGTTTCGTCGAATGGTTCGCACGCTGACACTTGTTCATGGCCCAGCATTGAAATCTGCAGCAATTTTCGGAAGGGTTGCACTTCTCTGATGTTGATGACTCTGTTCAGTCGTTGATGGTCACGTTCTTGCAGGATCTTTTCCTGCCGAAGCGAAGTCGCAGATCTGATGTTTTACCATATACGTGATATTCATGGTATACTCGTGAAATGGTCGCATGGGAAAATACTCACTTCATCTCTACCTCAGAGATGCTGTGTCCCATTGCTCGGCAGCCGACTATAACACCAAGTTCAAACTCAGATAAATCTGGCTACCCTGCCATTGTAGCAGCAGTAAACGATCTAACAACTGCGCCAGACACTTGTGGTTTTATATAGGCGTTGTCTGCCGCAGCGCCTTGTTCTGCCTGTGCACATGTCCCTGTATTTGAATACTTATGCCTATCCCACTTTCCCACTTTCTTTGTCGCTTCACTGTATATATCTGGGGCTATAACGGATAGAATTCTGCTGACATTGTCAAAGGAATAACTGATGTTGATGATCAAGGGTGTAACATGCCGTCGGTGTAAGTAAAAAAGAAAGTCTACCTACATTAAGTGAGGAAAAGAAGTTTCAAATTTTCATCCCGTAGTTACATTTTGATGATGAAACCGGATGAAAATTTATCTGCTTATTATCGCGAGGAATTCGTAGTCTGATACCAACAGAACAGACCTAAGTTGGAGCGACTGCTCACAGTAACTAGAATTTATAACCGCTTGGTAAGCCTACCCAAATACAGAATCGTTAAAAATATAATTCGGTCAGAAGTAGGGGCCTATAACAATCCATCCTGATTTTCATGTTATACGCTAATGGCTTAACACATATATCGTTCAAGTCAACGGCTTTTCCAGATAGTGAACATACTTGTTGTGAAGTTCTATCCGATAGAAATTGTAGAGATATTCGATTGCATCTTTACGCAAAGAGTTACATCTACCACTTTTCAAAATACAAAGCTGTGAACCAGAAAAACCTGGATTGGACGGGGCTCATAACCAACGTTAATAAGAGCTAGTACCAACATGTAAGGACAATAAGAGGAACGATTACGTGAGCTCGACTGTAAGTTAAGGAAATAGCAGTCATGTAAATTTATGGTTGGGTTCTGGGGGGGTTGCTATTTGTCTATGAAAGATCGATTAGAGAACAGTACTACAATACATACAGGAATATTGCTCAAGACATCAATGCTTGGAACAAGGAAGAAGCATATACCACATTAACGAAATATGACAAACTGCCACTGTACTTCATCCGTACCATTATTATCCAAAACGCGAGTAAATAAGAAACCAACGTGCACATGTCATACGAAAGTAAGGTAAAAAGTTACGCAGAGGTGGTCCCTAAACTGTCACGTTATTCTCTGTAGTTCGAAATGGTTGAAATGGCTCTGTGCACTATGGGACTTAACACCTGTGGTCAGCAGTCCCCTAGAACTTAGAACTACTTAAACCTAACTAACCTAAGGACATCACACACATCCATGCCCGAGGCATGACCGTAGCGGTCACGCGGTTCCAGACTGTAGCGCCTAGAACCGCACGGCCACACAGGCCGGCTATTCTCTGTAGTGAAAAAGTTATTTACCGCATAAAAATCCTAAAGATAGTATACAGCGTTTGATTCTCTCATGCACCACCCCATGTACGACTGAATCTCCCAAGAAGAACTAAACCATATTTTCTTCGGTTTTCCTGAGCACAGCGTAAGAACACGAATTATCGTCGCCAGAAACGAACTACCAACGAACGCGGAAAGCCAATCTGCAACAAACTATATGAGACCATCAGGCTCTTTCCTACGACAGAGACATGACATTTTAGACGCATAAACCAGAAAAGGATTAACATTTGTAGAAACATCACACAAAGTGTGACGGTTTATGTGATAACTGTTATAAGTGCAATTACAAGATGTTAAGTTTGTCTGTAATAAAATACATTATTTGGCCCGAATGCACGCAACATGTACATTCATGTTCAGAGAAAACAGAGCACCTTGAACGACTAGAGGTCGGACGTTCATATTCACAGGACGTGGACATTAGTATCTTCTGCAGAAGTAATTAGAATTTCAGTCATCTCAGTTCAGCATGCGTCCGGTTGTGTATTAGGCACATGGTCCACCATGGGCTCTAATACCTTGTTCCACGCATGATGGCATTGATACGTATAGGGCACGAATGGTGTCCTGTGGTATGGATGGATGGCTATGCATGTTGCATTCACCTGATTCCAAAATTCATTCGTGGTGGTTGGCTCTGGGTCACAGTGCTGCACCTGTCGTTTCACCATGTCCCACACATTTTCCATTGGTGACAAGTCTGGTGATCTGTCGGGCCAGGGCAAAATGTTGACATCCGGCATTACCAAGAAGGCACGTGTTCGTGAAGTAACATGTGATCGTGCATTATCTTGTAGAATAATGTGGTCTGGGGTGTTGCGCAGAAAGCGTATGGTTACGGGACGCACAATGTCACCCGCGTAGGTTACACTTGTCACAATGCCCTGGACATACAACAGCTCTGTTTTGTGGTTGTGCCCAATATTGTCCCGCACCATGAGGCCTTGAGTCGGCGCTGTATGTCGTGTGCAAATGCTGTCATTGTAATGCAGCTCCATCTGCCTGCGGCGAACCAAAATACGGCCATCAGTTTCAGATATACTGAACCAGGATTCGTCGTAAAACACTATCTGACGTCATTCCTGTCACCAGTGACGTCGTTTCTTACCCCATTGCCGGCTAGCATATTTCTGCATATTCGTCAAAGGTAGACAGAGAAGTAGACGAGGCTAACGTTACTCATGCCGAAATAAACGGCGAGGGACGGTCACCACTGATAGTGTACGATGTGCTACAGTGTTCAGATGTAGCGCCAGAGCCCAGTAGGACCCAAATCTGTCCTGAATGTGATTCAGATGTGGTTTCGATCTCTTCATGTGGTGGTAGTCTGGGTGGTACGACCTGACGAATCCCATCATGTTCTACAGCCTTCCATGAATCATTCTACACACATCCGCTGTACTGCGAAAATACTTCGCCGTACATGACCAGCAATTTGCTGCAAGGATGTATCATATTCTCTCATCCACATAATGCGCCCTCTTTCAAACTCACTGATTTGGCGGTATGGTTTGCGCGTACGTCTGCAAAGCATCCTGCACTTGTTCTCAAATCACTCTAATCTATTACCTTCGGTTTATAGCGGTAACCAGAGCCACAGGCGCATTTTATGGTAGGTGGTGCTGTTGCCCTTGAACCCACTGGCCGTCATGGTTGAAATCTACACCTGCATGTCTAGAGTCTTGTACCATAGGAAGCAAGGGAGAGTATGTTGTTTGGTGGCCAGTATCCTCTTTCTACAACGCAACTGCATACATGTAGTAACAGGGTTCTTTATTTACATCAACGGGAAGCTACTTATCTTTAAGAGAGTCCATGTGTTGTTGTACAAGCTCGTCTGTAATAGTCTGCATTAGCCTCACTTCTGGTGAAGTAAAAGTCCTGCTGCATGATGACTGACGGGTGGGATGTGAGTTGGTGCATCAGTTACTGAGCTAGTGACTGAGTGACTGAGTGACTGTGCTAGTGACTGGGACTGAGCGCTTCAGTCAGCGGCGGCGATCTAAATACTTGCCGTCGAGAGGGCGTTGGCGGAGAGTTGCTTGCGAGTCTGTCTTTGGCCTTTCTCTAGATAGGTACACTTGATCCAGCGCCTATTGTCGATCTTCTTGCTACATCTTTGCCATCTTGTGTGCAGGCGACAGCTTATGCCAGCACATCATGTACATGGATACTCTGAAAACCACATTTATGGACCTGGCAGAGGGTTTGTCTAACCACCTTCACAATAAATCCCTGTTATTCAATCTAGGTCAGCGTGCAGAGAAAAATGAAAATGTACATCTTTCCATGGGCGTTCTGATTTCCCTTATTTCATTATGATGAGCGTTTCTCCCTGTGGTCGGCATCAATAAAATGTTTCCATATTCGGAGGTGAAAGTTGATTCAAATTTCATGAGAACATTCCGCCAAAACGAGAAACGCATTTGCTTTAATGATGTCCACGTCAAAACTTGCATCACGTCCATGACACTCTCTCCCATACTTTGGAATAGTAAAAAACGTGCTGCTCTTCTTTGAACTTTCTAAATGTACCCCATTAATCCTATGTGGTAAGGATCCCAGACAGCGCAGCAGTACTCCGAAAGAGGGTGGACAAGCGTAATGTAGGCAGTCTCTTAAATAGATCCGTTACATATTCTAAGTGCTCTGCCAATAAAACACAGTCTTTAGTTTGCCTTCCGCACAACATTTTCTGTGTTCGTTCAAGTTTATGTTGTTCACAATTGTAATTCCTAGGTATTTAGTTGAATTTATGACCTTTCGATTTGACTGTTTTATAGCGTAACCGTAGTTCAACGGATTCCTTTTACCATTCATGTGCATGATCTCACACTTTTCAATATTTAGGGCCGATTGCCAGATTTCGAACCACACAGATATCTTTTCTAAATCGTTTTGCAATTTCTTCTTATGACTTTGCTAGACGATAAACGACAGCATCAACTAAAGCAACCTAAGACGGCTGCTCAGATTGTCTCCTAAATCGTTTCTATAGATAAGGAGCAGCAGAGGGCCTATAAAATTACCTTGGCGAACGCCAGAAATCACTTCTGTCTTACTCGATGACTTTCCGTCAATTACTAGGTACTGTAATCTCACTGACAGGAAATCACGAATTCAGTCACATAACTGAGACGATATTCCATATGCACGTAATTTCACTACACGTCACGTGTGAACTACAAGGCCAAAAGCCTTCTGGAAATCTAGAAACACGGAATAACTTTGAAATCCCTTTTTAATAGCACTCAATACTTAATGTGAGTAAATAGCTAGTTGTGTTTCACCAGAAGGAAGTTTTCTAAATCCTTGATGACTGTGCATAAATAGACCGTTCTCTTTGAGATAATTCGTAATGTTCGAAGTCGATATACGTTCCAATATCCTTGCTACAGATCGCTGTTAATGATTTAGTTGGCCGCGTCGGGTAGCCGCGCGGTCTAGGGCGCCTTGACACGGTCCGTGCGGCCTTCCCCGTCGGAGTTTCCAGTCCTCCCTCGGTCACAGGTGTATGTGTTGTCCTTAGCCTAAGTTAGTTTAAGTTAGATTAAGTATTGTGTAAGCGTAGGGGCCGATGACCTCAGCAGTTTGGTCCCATAAGACCTTACCACAAATTTCCCAATGTTGATTTATTGGATTACTCCTACAACCTTTCTTGAATACTGTTGCGACCTATGCATCTTTCCACTCTTTGGGTAAGGACCTTTCGTGTAGTCAGTGGTTGTATATGATTGTTAAGTATGGAGATATTACATCAGCATACTCCGAAAGGAACCTAATTGGTATACAGTCTGGATATTTATTTCGTCTCATTTGGTGAAAATGCTAATAATTTCTGCGGAATATACTAATGTACGTGTTCTGTGGGTATGAGCGTCCTATCTCTAGTCGTTGAAGGTGGTTTTTTTCTGAACGTTGAGTGTCTACTTGGTGGTTGGCTGAATGGGCTACGGCTAGAATCCAAAAATATGAAAAAAGGTCTGCGGGTTTTGTTTGAAGTAAGAAGAATAGAGAATACTTAGCAAACACCAAGCACGGCGGTAGAAATGACAAAACAAGTTTTTATGTCTGAAGATGGCCTTGTAAGAAGAAAACCGGTTTACAATAAAAGTAATATTCTAGAACAAAAGCAAACTGGTGCTTTTCATTTATTTTTATGTTTTTTTTGCGAATGTTTGCTGAAGAAAATCTCAGGAAGTAGGTTCTATGTGGAAACGTTCGTCTGCCTTCTACTTATCGGTCCAGTAGAGACCTTTAAGATAAAATGTTAATGTAACAAGAGCTCTTATACAGACGGGTAAACTAGCATTCTGCCCATAACATTTGAGAATGGAAAGGGAAGAAATCTTTTATGTTACAACGAAAAATACACTTTAATGTAAGTCTTTAAGAGATTCTAGATGAACACTGAATGAACGTAGCGTTGGTGCAATTTTCATTAAAAAAAAGGAAAGAAGTTGATAAGATAATAAAGCTGACGGAGATATCTGCAGATAGCCATACTCAGAAAATTCGCTCTGAGAGCATGCCAGAGAGGCATTGTGACATGCGTCAGAGAACACTACTTGGCTAATTAGGAGCGCCGTTGCTAGTTAATTGCTCCGGATTAGGTCTTTAAAACTTAATTTACTCGGGCGCAAGTTAAACTAGGTGGTGGCTGCTTTCTCTGGCCCGTTCGCCGAGAGCCCCTGACGTAACGAAGAGGCGTCTGGTGCACGGCACAAACCTGATTTTCTCCGATAAACGGAGCGCGCCACACTGCCTTCATGCTTGGCAGACTGGTAGAGTCCTACCAGAAGAAACAGCGTTTCTTGGCTGTACAGTGCCGGTATCATCAGGAAAAAGAGAGCTAAGAGGCTAATTCTGCAGCACATGTAAATTATTTTTAACATTGATGCCCTTCTTCTGGTTATCTAAGTTGCATATTATCCGTACATAGTTCGGAGGATTTTGAAGAAATTAAAACAAAAGACACCTGAAGTAGGTCGTTAGATTTAAAACGAAACTTTTGCTTTAGAATACCAATAACTGATTGGGAAACCTACACGATGCAAACATTCGCGAGTAATTAAAGAGCGATCTGTATAAATCTGGATTTGACCAGCGAAGCGACGCACATGCAGCGAACAACGTGTGTTCGTTAAAGGGAGAGGACAATGACGCGGCGTTCGATGAATCCTGACTGACGCAGACGGAGCTACTGTGTAAGTAGGCTGTTTAGGTTTTTTTATTGGTAACGCCGCCGCCACGTAGCGCTCTGTATGAAAATCACTGGCTCTGCCGTGTGCAGTCTGTGGCTGGTTTGCATTGTTGTCTGCCATTGTAGTGTTGGGCTGTTGGCTGTTAACAGCGCGTAGCGTTGCGCAGTTGGAGGTGAGCCGCCAGCAGTGGTGGACGTGGGGAGAAAGATGGCGGAGTTTTGAAATTTGTGAGACTGGATGTCATGAACTGCTATATATATTATGACTATTAAGGTAAATACATTGTTTGTTCTATATTAAAATCTTTCATTTGCTAACTATCCCTATCAGTAGTTAGTGCCTTCAGTAGTTTGAATCTTTTATTTAGCTGGCAGTAGTGGTGCTCGCTGTATTGCAGTAGTTCGAGTAACGAAGATTTTTGTGAGGTAAGTGATTTGTGAAACGTATAGGTTAATGTTAGTCAGGGCCATTCTTTTGTAGGGATTATTGAAAGTCAGATTGCGTTTCGCTAAAAATATTGTGTGTCAGTTTAAGCACAGTCGTGTATAATTTTTCTAAGGAGATGTTTCCACTGTAATGCATTGACCTGTTATTTGCTGGGAAAAATTCGTTTGACTATGAAAATGAGAATTGTCGCCAAGGAAAAAAGTGACACGCAAAGGAAGACACAAAGTTGGACGATTATTTCCCGAAATTAAACAAAAAACAACTGACATGAAATGCAGTGTGTTTTAAGTGTGACACTGCAAATAAGTTGTCAGTTTCCCGCGACAAATGTAAGTCAGAGGGGTATCTAAAGACATGAGTGAGTTTTATACATACAGTGTGAATCAGTTTCGAGTGAGAAAACGTGTAATTATGATTATCAGTGCTTATCCTACACTCAGTCGCGGGTTCACGTAATCCAGAGACTGCTCTACGTATTGAACCCACACCTTTCATCAGATGCAGAATCCCTAATTTCTACATAATTCATAATTAAGATGAGAAAAGCGTACTTTTCAGTCGTCGGCCACAGTGCGAGCTGAATTTAGCTTTGCCCTTGACAGTCACCGTTAGAATGATCAAAAGTTAAAGTTCAGCACAAGCGTTGGCTCTTCGGAACGGCAGGATGCAAACACCTCTGTAATGAACATTTCCTGAATAAGAGTGCTTTGTGTATCTTTTGACTATGTCCATAGAATGGGTATCGCCTATGGATTAAAATATAAATGAATCAAAATCCTAGCGTTGTTAGGAATGTTTTTTTCTTTATTGTTATTTCATCTCCTCTCCCCCCATGTAGACGAAACAAGGGGGGGGAGGGGGGGGGGGGGAGAGAGGCGGAGTGGGCTTGCAGTGGTACAAATAACCCACTCGTCAGCCAGTAGAACTTAACACAAAGTTTGATGCTAAAAGCTAAAACACAAGGAGACGCATGTACTATGAAGTTAAAGTAAATATACGAGGGTGAGTCAAATGAAAACCTTAACTATTTTTTGAAAATATTATTTATTGTGCAGAAGTGGTACAAACCTGTACCACTTTTCAACATAATCTCTCCCATCCTCAATGCAAGTCCTCCAGCGCTTACAAAGTGCATAAATTCCTTTAGAACAAAATTCTTTTGGTAGTCCGCGCAACCACTCATACACCACGTGGCGTACCACTTCATCAGAGCGGAACTTCTTTCCTCCCATTGCGTCTTTGAGTGGTCCAAACATATCGAAATCACTTGGGGCACGGTATGGTGAGTATGGTGGATGAGGGAGACACTCAAAATGCAGGTGTGTGATTGTTGCAACTGTTATACGGGTAGTCTGGGGCTTTGCATTGTCATGTCGCAAAAGGACACCTGCTGAAAGCAATCCACTCGCTTTGATTTGACATCAGGCCGCAGATGATTTTTTAGAAGATCTGTATATGATGCACTGGTGACAGTGGTCCCTCTAGACATGTAATGCTCCAAAATGACGCCTTTTGCGTGCAAAAAGAGTGTCATCTTAACGTTCCCTGCTAATGGTTCTGTTCGAAACTTCTTTAGCTTTGGCGATGAGAAATGGCGCCATTCCTTGCTCGCTCTCTTCGTTTCTCGTCGGTGGAAATGAACCCAGGTTTCGTGCCCAGTAATGATTCTTCCAAGGAAGCCATCACCTTCTCGTTCAAAGCTCCGAAGAAGTTCTTCACAAGCATCAACACGTCGTTCTCTCATTTCAGGAGTCAGCTGCCGTGGCACCCATCCTGCAAACACTTTGTGAAACTGGAGCACACCATGCACAGTGTGGTGTGCTGAGCCATTACTAATCCGTAAACATGCTCTAATGTCATTCAGTGTCACTCAGCGGTTTTCCTTCACTACGACTTCAACTGCTGTAATGTTCTGTGGAGTCAGAACTCGTTGTGTCTGACCTGGACAAGCAGCATCTTCCACTGAAGTCACACCATTTGTGAATTTTCTACCCCATTCGTATACTTGCTGCTGTGACAAACATGCATCACCTTACTGAACCTTCATTCGTCAATGAATTTCAATAGGTTTCACACCTTCACTACACAAAAACAGAATAACAGAACGCTGTTCTTCCACGGTGCAAGTCGCAAGTGGGGCGGCCATTTTTATACTGATATTTCGACGGTATGCGTGCATCTGCACTATACTGCCACCTACAGGCCATTCTCCACGCTGTTAGTAGCACGCTTACCAACTTACAGGATAACGGCGCGAAATTTCGATTTGTTATTACAAATTTAAGGTTTTCATTTGACTCACCCTGGTAATTAATATAATTCTGTCGTCATGAATTGTTTAAAAACTGTGATAAAAATGTGAGCAGTCACCACAGAGAAAAACACTTGAAGAAAAAACACTGAACACGACAGAAGGACACTGACCATTAGAAACAGAACACCGTGCACTTTCGCTATTTCTGGGAAAGAACCTGCCCCGGGACAGTGGATTGTAGATGAAAATCATAGGGTGGATGTGGAGAGAGATAGGGGAATGGTGGTATGGGGACGGCGACGTGGGAGTAGGTGGCAATAAGAGGTGTCGGCTGTGGGGGACAAGTAGAGATGCGCGAATGTTATTGGCAGCTGTAGTTTGAAGAGCTGCTTTGTAAAACTAAAATCATTTGTATAACGAGATGCACGAGTCTACCTGTCGAGTCATAAATCAAAATACCGACAGGACGCAGACCTCTAATGAAATTGACTGCTAGGGTTTTATGCACAGAGGTTTCGGAAATCTGGAAGAATCTTTGGTTATGGCTGTTGAGCTGTAGTATGTCTAACGAATCTCACATGTCTTCCTCAGGCTACAGCTCAGGAAAAGTTGATGGTCAGTCCGTATGGTGAATATACACAGTGTGTCCCAGTTCCGTTGAAACTGGGTGTGTGAAATTCCGAACTGCAGTGCTATCTCGTGGCAACTGGCATTCGAGAGCGAATAATGGACTTCCTGTAACATTAGGTGTTTAACCGAAACATGTAGAAGTCGCAGTAGGAAATTACCGTACTATCTGCAGAGAGAAATTTTTGTTGGAAGTAGGCAGTATGTGCTTAACTTATGAGCTATCGAATTATTTTCTGTTGCTTTCTACGTTTACTACCTATCTGTTGTTTATTACATTAAAAAATAATCATTTGAAGTAAAAAAGCAATTTTTACCTTTCTAGTTTTAATGTAAAATACCGTACCATATATGCAAGGCTAAGTACTGTTACATGAAAAGGTTCTACATTTTTATACTGGCACAAAGAAGTTAAAAATGATTTCAAATTACAAATCAGAAACTACAAATTACTTTGCATGATACGTAGCAAAATAATCGACACATACTACTATATTATGTTTCTTGCACTGCGTAAGTGCTGTTGTATTACACTTTATTCCACCACATGGTCTTCTTTCAGTTTCTCTAGTTTCATAATCACGTGGTTCATTCCATCAAACCGCAGCTCTTCTGCTATGCTGAAGGAGTGCAGCATTTGTCCAGGGCAATTCGGTGACGTCGTATTTCTCAAGTTCGTTTAGAACTCTTCTTCAGCCAAGGTACCAATTTTATCACGATGTGTGTACTTGTCGCCAAATTTTGTAAGCTGTGGTGGTGGTTCTGCTGAGAGCGACGAAGCAGACCTGAATCATTTTGTAAGTTCATTGTTTGTACAGCCTATGACTGAGGTATTACCTCTTCTCCATGTGAAGTTCTAACGTCGGCATCAGCAATATGTTGTCTTCGATTAGCTGCAATTCTACCTTCTTTCTCATCCACAGAATCTTCATCAGTCAATATGTTTGGGTCAGCATATTATGTCCAATTGAAAATAGAATTTCGGGAGCTTTCTGAGCTGTAACCACTGGCTATAGGTTCTCAGACAGATCTCTAAAAGAAAAACAGATGAGGTCATGTGAAATAAAAATAATAACAACAACAAGAATAATAATAATACTATAATAATCCATGCAAATTATGACAATGGATGTATGTACACACGCATCCATGTATGTTCCACATCTCCTCCTAAAATACTGGACCGATTTCCACCAAACTTGGTACATATATCACTTACTGTTTGTATAGAATCACTGTGGGGGTAAGAAACCACACACACATAAAAGGCGTGCAGGTGGAGATGAAGAAAACAGTGTAGACGACGACCCCGAGAATATCCATATTTTAATATCTAGTATTTGAGAATGAGGGTACTTGACTTGCAACAAACTTTACACAAAATTTCGAACCCTTACGAAACATTTTCTCGCTGACGACTCCTATAAAATGGTGAAAGGAAAAAAGTTTTTGGCTTATTAAAGTTTCATTGTTTTTGCCGTAAAACAGCGACATGAAGCACGAAGTTTTAATTTGTTACCTCTTTAGTTCTAGCTGTATTCGTGACACATTTGGCAGACAGTATTCATGTAAACCACTGAATATGCCAGAAAATTTAGACCATTTTACGAAACCCAGTTTTGGAGATACGATATCATAAACACTGAATGCGTGAGAAACTACCACATCATGCAAGTCGTTTATATTTATTACTTCATTGCTACAAATTCTATTCGCAACACTTTTCGCAAACGGCATCAAAATTTGCCAATAAATGGAAGTACAGAAACATATCATTGTACGACATATAATTAAGGAAATATGACGTCAAACACAGGTTTTTTGGGTGATTTGGGGAAGGCGACCAAACAGCGAGGTTATCGGACCCATCGGTTTAGAGAAGGATTCGGAAAGAAATCGGGTTTGAAACGTCGTCCTCCCGAATGCGAGTCCAGTGTGTTAACCATTGCCGGCCGAAGTGGCCGTGCGGTTCTGGGCGCTGCAGTCTGGAACCGCGAGACCGCTGCGGTCGCAGGTTCGAAACCTGCTACGGGCATGTATGTGTGTGATGTCCTTAGGTTAGTTAGGTTTAACTAGTTCTAAGTTCTAGGGGACTAATGACCTCAGAAGTTGAGTCCCATAGTGCTCAGAGCCATTTGAACCATTTTTTTTTTGTTAACCATTGCGCCACCTCGCTAGGTGTCGAATACCGAGCTGCCAGAAAAAAAAACTGCTCCATTATGCATGACGCTTTCATTTATTACTTCTTGGCTACTAACTCTATTTGCAACACATTTCGCACTGAATGTATCTATGAAAAAAATATCAGCTTGTGACACGTAGTTCGGGGATATGATGTCATAAACAATGAGGTGCGTGAGAAGCTGCCGCATCGCGCATGATGTTTTAATTTATTATGTGTTTGCTAGTAGCTATATTCACAACTCATTTCGCAGACAGAAGGCGCATATGCCAATGCAGATACATGCAAAGTAATGCTATTGTAAAGCCCGCAATTAAGAAAATACGACATCAAACATTAAGTTGCATGAAAATGAAACTGCAGAAGGAAATTCGCTAGACATACAGGTGAAATATGTTAAACATATGTGGAAAATATTTGACATGTGCGCATGCGAGCGAAGCGACGTGTAAAAGGCTCATCCAAAGACCATAGAACGATTCCAATCAAATTTGTTACAAACATTAATTTTAGCCTGGAAATAAGTACTGTAGGGGTGACACTACCAGCTTCCTATTGGGATGAATGTAATAATGTGGAGAGAGAAGGGGGAACGAGGAGATTGACAGACAGGGGGAATGAAGAGTTGGGCACAGATAGGAATTGGAGATGGGCAGAGAAAGCGGTGGGAAACGGACAGAGAAAGGGAAGAGGAGCAGATGGATGGAGACAGGCGGAGGGATGGGCGGGAAGAGATGAAAAGGCAGAGGAGGAGGAGGAAATGAACAGAGAAAGGGAAGAAGCGGAGATTAGCAATGAGACAGACAGAAGAGAAGGAGATGGACAAAGAAAGGAAAGCGTAGGCGATACACAAGGAGATGAGAAGAAGGAGATGGGAGAAGGAAAGAGTGGGATAAGGAGCCGGATAAAGAGAGTAGAAGAGTAGTGTAGAAGTGGAATTGACAGGGACAGGTGGGGGGGGGTAGGCAGATAGAGGGGCAGGAAGAGTTGACAGAGACACGAGGACAGAGGGAGAGTGTGGTAGAGATGGTGAGAAGGAGGGGCAGAGGTGATGGACAGGTACAGGGGGTCTGGACAGAGAGAGGACAGAGGAGAAGTGAATAAACATAGAGGAGATGGATAATGAGAGGATGCGAAGGATAGTGGAGAGAGGAGATGGACAGAGGGAGAGGGGTCTAGAAGAGATGGACAGAGTGAGGGAGAAGGAGGAGATTAATTGATAGAAGATTAGAATGAATAAATACCTGAGCAAGTAACGGTAATACTAGGCACTATGACAATCAGGTCACATAAAAATATTTAAATTGAGGTGTAATGTACCGTTTCTCCCAACGCTAACACAGAATTGGAAGAACCATCTTTAAATAGGCATAAAAGGTTTATAAAAGTTCAGTGTTGCCCAAAAGGTCAGTAAAAGTTACATGCACCACTAACATAATGGTGAGCACTAATACCTTAACATGAGATATGTGTTTGCAACTTCACGGTTACCGGCGTAAAGTTTGTTCTAAATGTAATGCCAAGAAAGGCCTTTTGTAGCCAGTTTCCAGCGAATCTCACATATAGACACGTACATACAGAAACACATTCATTATTGCTCCTCCCGAGGCGTACTTCTACGGCTTGTTGGATATTCGACTGTATATACACTGCAATCCAGACCATTTGCTGCTTACAGGCGTCGATAAATATCAATTGGGACAGCTGACAATGTGTGTCCCGATCAGGACTCGAACCCGGAATCTCCGGCTTACATGGGAAACGCTCTATCCGACTGAGCCACAGAGGACACAGATGATAGTGCGACTGCTGGGACTTATCTCTGTCCCGCTTTCCATGAGACCCACACTTCCAACTTACTGTCCACACACTACATTTGTAGTGCTCCGCCGACTGTACTCATTACTCGCGGCAGTCAGTCTACTGTTTCCCGTGAGAGTTTGAGCAATGTGAATGCATCCCCACTGAATAAGATCATAGGCCGGTAAGCCGTATCTATATGAAGATGGTATCTGTTCTTTCTGACACGTCCGAATGAACAGATACCTTCTTGGTATGCGCATATTGGTATGTTGGTAGGGTTTCGTCGCACCTACTATTAACAACTTGTGATTTGACAGTTGACTGTTTGTTACTCCTTGCGCGTGTCATATATTTTTAGCGACATCACTCGCTTTCAAATCCTAAAGGTGGCAGGGGTAAAATACAGGGAGCGAAAGGCTATTTACAATTTGTACAGAAACCAGATGGCAGTTATAAGAGTCGAGGGAAATGAAAGAGAAGCAGTGGTTGGGAAGGGAGTAAGACAGGGTTCTAGCCTCTCCCCGATGTTATTCAATCTGTATATTGAGCAAGCAGTAAAGGAAACAAAAGAAAAATTCGGAGTAGGTATTAAAATCCATGGAGAAGAAATAAAAAACTTTGATGTTCGCCGATGACATTGTAATTCTGTCAGAGACTGCAAAGGACTTGGAAGAGCAGTTGAATGGAATGGACAGTGTCTCGAAAGGATGATATAAGATGAACATCAACAAAAGCAAAACGAGGATAATGGAATGTAGTCGAATGAAGTCGGGTGATGCTGAGGGATTTAGATTAGGAAATGACACACTTAAAGTAGTAAAGGAGTTTTGCTATTTGGGGAGCAATATAACTGATGATGGTCGAAGTAGAGAGGATATAAAATGTAGACTGGCAGTGGCAAGGAAAGCGTTTCTGAAGAAGAGAAATTTGTTAACATCAAGTATAGATTTAAGTGTCAGCAAGTCTTTTCTGAAAGTATTTGTATGGAGTGTAGCAATGTATGGAAGTGAAACATGGACGATAAATAGTTTGGACAAGAAGAGAATAGAAGCTTTCGAAATGTGGTGCTACAGAAGAATGCTGAAGATTAGATGGGTAGATCACATAACTAATGAGGAAGTATTGAACAGGATTAGGGAGAAGAGAAGTTTGTGGCACAACTTGACCAGAAGAAGGGATCGGTTGGTAGGACATGTTCTGAGGCATCAAGGGATCACCAATTTAGTATTGGAGATCAGCGTGGAGGGTAAAAATCGTAGAGGGAGACCAAGAGATGAATACACTAAGCAGATTCAGAAGGATGTAGGTTGTAGTAGGTACTGTGAGATGAAGAAGCTTGCACAGGATAGAGTAGCATGGACAGCTGCATCAAACCAGTCTCAGGACTGAAGACCACAACAACAACAACAACTCTGTTTCATGGATTCTCTAGCGTCTGGTTCTAATTTTGATGTTGTCTTACCAATGATAAGAACCTATTTCACTTATTAAGAAGACAATTTAAACTTTCGAAACCGATAAAGTGAACCAAATAAAGATTTAATTATGACTCTGACGATTGATTTTTTTAATCTTTGTTGACTCTGAATATTATTTCGGTTTTATACATGATATTTGTATGATACACGGCCTAGGAAGCTACTTCTCTGTAGAACTAGTTTCTATTTTTAGTATCATAACCATTATTAACACTGCTGTGTACCGCTGAAAACTCATCTCGATGTTTCGTTAACGCACACAATATATGTAATTCTATTCACTATCCTTATTGCTCGTTTGAATTTGAAATGACAGATTTGCAAACCTTGCGTGTCCCCACAACAGCACAGTATAAGACTACATACTTGACTAGATAGTACATTGTGTAGTTTCAACAGTCTCTATGCATTCTTCTTTCTCCAGCAGTTAAATATTTTTCTCCCACCTTAAATTATCATCCAACTGCACTGGTAGAAAAGTTTCGTAAAATATTTCTTCACTTCTGCAGCTCCCTCCTCCTACAGTTACACGGCTTCTTCTGTCCTTCCCATACCGTTTCCATCTCATTTCAACCATCGAAAGCTCTGAAAACATTGATTTTGCTTCTCCTGTTACCACAGATACTTTCTGCTTCTAAACATTTTCGTTGGATCTTTAGCTAAAAAGCCAGTGTCATCTCCGACCACCATTAGCTCTCATGCTGATAAGTGATAGGTCAAATAATTAATAAAAATCATGAATAACAGACGTCCTAATACAGAACACCGACATACACTACGACAATTTTTCCTACACCCTGACGTTATTTTTATATTAAAGACATATTCCTAACATTTGTTGTCTGTCTGGAAATTGAGATTTAAACCAGTTGTAGGCAGCATCACAGAGGACGTGTTTTCTAAACTGCAGATCTCGGCTAATCAGATTAATGATATTACAAGTAGATAGGTTTCGAAGCAGTTCGCATTCTTCTCATTCGTGGCCTGTAGCATTAAAGACTAGCTTCAAGCATTTAAGGAATCCTGCATGACGGACGTATTTCTGTGTGTGCTGCGCTTAGGATAGAGCAGATAGGCTGTATTTTCTTCAGTGAGCCATGTTGAGGTTGGATCTGAATGCAATGGATAAATGTTGTCCTAAAAGACAAAACCAACATCTACTTGCAGTACTACTCCCATCGGGTACTCATTTTCAGACTGCTGCAATAACAGTAGCTAAAATGAAGCACATAACTAATGAGGAGGTATTGAATAGAATTGGGGAGAAGAGGAGTTTGTGGCACAACTTGACAAGAAGAAGGGACCGGTTGGTAGGACATGTTCAGAGGTATCAAGGGATCACATATTTAGCATTGGAGGGCAGCGTGGAGGGTAGAAATCGTAGGGGGAGACCAAGAGATGAATACACTAAGCAGATTCAGAAGGATGTAGGTTGCAGTAAGTACTGGGAGATGAAGAAGCTTGCACAGGATAGAGTAGCATGGAGAGCTGCATCAAACCAGTCTCAGGACTGAAGACCACAACAAACACACAAAATGAAATAGGATAGTTTGGTGGCAAAGCAACATCCTGCTACTGGAATTTATCTAGCAGGATCGTACTGCGTACTTATACATGATGATTGGTGCTCGGTTGACAAACATTAACGCTCAGAAATAGAGAGATGGGAACATATAACAACTGTCATATGTTCTGTTAATAGAACTATTTTTGTAAGTGAGCAGTCATTCGAACAGTTCAACGTTCTTCGGCACCTTTTCCAGTGTTGTCTAATTTTAAAAAATGAGGGTACATACTACCTTCAGCATCGTATATAAAACCATTTCTACTTCGCAAACTTAGAGCCTCCAATTTTCGCCTCTAGCGCTTCTTCCTAGACTAACAAGGAACCAAGTGAGTGCGAGGTCACAAAAGGACAAAAATGTTTAGAGAATTCGATGCCCTGCATAATACCTACCATGCAGTCACAATATTGGCTGTTGAAGGCGGGACTGGACGTAACCAATGGTAAGCACAGCATTACACTACGGAGCGCAATTGAACTGTTAAGCCGACGAGTAATTCACAACAGTGCTAGTGGTGTTGACACAAAGCAGAGCAACGACAACGATAAACAAAGCAAACTTTACGTTATGTCTACAGCAATAGTTTCCGTAGTTGATATTTCGTCAGAAAGGAAGCCAAGGAACATTGCAGAGTGAGGAAGAAGTGGAGTGTGAAATATTAGCGTTTCAGCAACATGAGTCAGTGGAATGCGTGGCGTCGTATACGTTCGACTGTGCACACAATGTACATGAAGAATACAATGATGACGATACGTGCCTAACAAGTGAAAGTGATAGTGAAATAGGTAAGATAGTCGTTGTCCAATGAGCCGGCGCTAAACATAACTACGTACATGGAAAATCAGCAGCAATATGACCGTGTAGAGAATTAAGAAATACTAGGGATATTGAAGGGAGGACAAGACGCACTTGTTACAAAAGTTCGTGTTTGTGCTTTTCAAGGATGCTCGATACAATTTACAGGATTTGCATGATAGTGGCTACTACGATATTCACATGGAGCTGCGCATGTCATAGATTACAATGTTTTCAAGAGAAGCAGTAGATATTTGCCTGCCTTCAAATAGTGCTGTGGAATTTTCAAACAAAGCGTCAACTTGACTTAGTGCAGAAAAGAACGGAATAGGACCTAAAATTTGTAGAGGAGATAGCAAACTTATCCTATTGTTCAGTATGGAATTTTCTTATAGCTCCGACCAATCGGGATTTCAAGAGAAAATGCATATGAAGGGAACCCTGAAAATTATAGGTACCAAGAAATTTGCATCAAGGTCAACTAACATCAGTGCCTTAACGTAATCATATATAGCTATGTCGACTGTCAACATCGCTGTAAATTATTTATTGTGCTGCGAGAAGTTGAAGGTAATCTGGCCACTGCGATTCGTTTCCGAGAGTGTGATATTGCGAAGGCGGTAGGGAATATTTACGTCACAGCAAGAAAGTGTGGGAAAATGGGCGTAAGAGAACTACAGTTGCGGTATGAGCACTGCTTTTGGCTAATAGCTGGTGAAAATAACTTGTTTTTGCTTGATTCTTGTGAAGCGTTAAGTATTGTACCCCTTTAGATCAAACCAGCCCACCTGAAAAGTGTGTGACAGCCAGCTAATATCGCCTGGAACCAAAAGGACAAATTCAGCCTCTGGATGTTTGTTTTTTTCCCTGCCTATAAAACATGCTGTCGACCTGCAGATACGCCATAAAGAATGGCCAGTTTTACGATAAGCTCCACAACTGACTGTTGCGCATTCGGTAGCATGCCGCCAAATTTCATGAGTTCTAATCACCAATATCATTCTCTATGCATTCCTTATAGTGGTGTTCGACTAGATGTCTAGGGAAAGCGTCTTTGATTACTAATCAAAACTTCCTCGCACTTAGTTTTTGAATAAAAATCGTCAGTAAAGAATTGCGACGTAAGAATTCACCCTCATTCTTACTTGGCTGTAGGATAGGTACAGGCACCAGAGAGGCATTTCTTGCGTTACGATTGATAATGGAAGTAAAAGTAAAGAAAAATCGAGACATGCTCATAGGATTTGTTGACCTGGAAAAATAGTGCTAGGTTTAGAAATTCTGAGGAAAAGAGAGGTAAGCTATAGGGATGGACAGTTAATCTGAGCGAAGAGGGAATAAGAAGGAGGTGCTCGGATAAAAAGACGATAAAACGTGGATGCAGTCTTTCGGCCCGACTGTTCTATACATAGAAAAAAGAGTGATGGACATAATCAAAAGGTTAAAGAGTGGATTTCAAATTGAAGGTGAAAGGGTGCCAATGAAAAGATTCGCTGATAACGCTGCTATTCTCAGTGAAAGGGAAGAAGCATTACAGATTCAGCTGAATTTAATGAACAGTCTATGAATACAGAATATGGAGAGAGAGTAGATCAAAGTAAGACAAAAGTGTGAAAAGTAGCAGAAATAAGAATAGCGAGAATCTTAACATCAGTATTGATGGTCACGAAGTAGATGAAGTTACGGAATCCTGCTACCAAGACAGCAAAATATGCAGTGATAGGCGGAGCAAGGAGGATATCAAAAGCAGACGAGCACTGGCAAAAAGGGCATTTTTGGCCAAGGAAAGTCTACTAGCATGAAACAAGGGGCTTATTTTGAGGAAGAAACTTCTGAGAATGTACCTTTGGAGCATCGAAGGATTTGAGATGTGGCCCTACAGAAAGGTAAGATATGAGGAGATTCTGCACAGGATCGTAGAGGAGTGTATGGAAAACACTGACAAGAAGAAGTGCAGGATGATAGGACACCTGTTAAGACATCAGGGAATAACTTCCGCTTTACTAGAGGGTAGTGTAGAGGGCAGAAACTGTAAAAGATAACAGAGATTGGAATACAGGTAGGAAATATTTAATGTAGATTGCAAATGCTACTAGCTGAACTTCCTGCAAGGCTTGTAGCTTTCACTCTTGATGGTGTAGACCCTTGTGATCACTGATGTGCGCCAGTTTTTTTATTTATTTTGTGTTCGTGTTGCAAGTTGATGGCTTGTTTTCAACATTTCTTGAATGTCAACAACTTCCATTTTTAAAGTGTAATACACACGTTCCATAGACCTCAGCACCTGCTAGACACTAATTTTCTGTCACCCTCCTAATGCACATGGTGAGTCATTTGCGGGTAATATTTTTTCCGTGATAATTGTTAACAGAGTACTTTCTAATTAGCTGTCCTAAAAACTATACTTGCGACCTCGCACTCCATGGGGCCCTTGTAAGTTAACTTTTCGTGGACACCAAAGCAAACTGACGTCTTACTTACCATTGTTACCGATGAGGGCCTTCCCTAGTCTCTAATACTCAAGTATTCTTTTTAATACGTGTCTTACCTTATCTGGACACTTACGTTTTAAGCGTCTACGATAATACTGTATCGCAAATGATTCAGTTACTTCATCTCTGGATTCATAATGACCCACGATTCAGTTGCGTACAGTAACGTCTTCCTCATTTCAATATAAATACACTGCCTGAGAATAAGTGAAGCACCCGGAAAGGTAGGAGGAAATGTTATGAAACTGTACACGTTGAGAGGGTATGTTGATTTATTTATTTATTGTTTGGCATAAACACTTGGACATGTGTGGTACACTGGAAATTTAGATTACTTGAGCTAAGGAGCTAAGAAAAAAGTACATCAAGTTTTATGTACATTAGTTATAAAATAATCATAAAATTTACAGTAATATGAACAGCACATTGCATGATGCGAGAGGCTGTAAAACGACTGGTAAAAGTAATCTGTGAGAAGAGCCATAAGAGCAGCTGAATGAACATTAAATTCAGCTATAAAAAGAACATTAAAAAGGACAATGAGTAATAAAAGAAAAATAACAACTAATAAATTTGACTGGGTTATGGTACAAGGGGCATGAGCACGCATAATCCTTATACACATACATGGTGATTATAATTAAACTTTCAAAACGATGTAGAAATAGCACCATTATTAATTATGATGACCCTGTATATTAATATCTTATCCAGCCACGAAGCCGCAGCATCCATCAGTTCGTATACATCTATTTTTTGGTCCCGGGTAGGCTGACTTCGCCGTCACTCACAATATGGACAATTATCTTACTGAGAGCTCCACAGTCACACTTAGGGCTTGAGGATTAGCCCCATTTGTACAGATATTCCTGGGAGACTTCATGCGATGTTTGAGTGCTATGAATAGCTTTCCACTGAAGAGCCGGCCGGTGTGTCCGAGCGGTTCTAAGCACTTCAGTCTGGAACCGCGCGACCACTACGGTCTGGCATGTCTGATATGAATATGTTGAAGAGTGCAGGAGGCAGCATCGATCCTTCAGGGAGGCAGCTGTTATTTCTCGGGCCTTATTTATGTTGTCACCCATTATTATTTGAAGATTCTGTCACATAGCATGTTATTGGCGTGGCATAAGAGTTTCAGGCATGGGATAATGCGACACAGTTTATCTGTCCACACGGTGTCTTCTGCGGCGGTGAGATCCATGAAGACAACCATTTTCTTGAGTCCTTGTTGGGACGCTGCTTCGATGTAGCTACTTAAACAGACAAGGCACCCATAGAATGTGAGGTAGCAACTTAAGGCCTCTGAAAATGTTTGATAACACTTACGACAGGAAGAATATTACCTGCTAATGGCTCATCATATGAAGCAGGAGGGCGACAGAAAATGAGTGTCCAGACGGTGCAGAGGTGAACCGTCTATGGAATGTATGTATTACATTTCACAAAATGGATATCTTCGACACTCAAGAAATGTTCGAAACAAACTATTAACTTACAGCATGAACACGGAATGAAAAGTTGCACACCATCAAGGTCGAAGGCGAACTCCTTCAAAGTTGCAAACCATACAGGACGTTCATCTAGGAATCCACTTTTGAAGAAAGCATATACCACGTCGTTATAATTAAAGTTTTCCAATTTATAACGTGGAAGCTAATTATTATACGAAGTCCAAACTTGGTAGCATTAATGAATGTCACGGACATGGGGAAGAGAAATAATGCAGCATCAGTCTAATCGAAACAATTTTAATGTGCTACTACGGTACATCACACCATTACATACCGGTATCATTACTGCTACAAAACGGACTCAACATTCCGCCCATCAGTGTTCAGAACAGTCTGGAAGTGCAGGATTGCATTCTGTACATCAAAACGAGTCATGTCCTTCGTTATTCTGGCTACCTTTCTTCATATGCTACTCTTCAGATCAGCACATGTGTGAATTATATTGTAACAAATAAGCCCTCGGTCACAAATATTAAGTCAAAATTGACCTGGTTTCGACGCTACTATGAGTGTAGTCTTCAGAATTAGACTAACTGTACTAAAACATTAGGCAAATAGTACATTAATAAAATTAAAGTTTGTACTGACTCGAAAAGATGCAGTGGTTACAAGTCACATATTAAAAAAGACTGAGGTGCCCACTTTAGAAAGTGTGGGCAAGTAAACATGGTGTTGCTACGAGCGCCATCTAGTAGGCGCAGAAACAACTAGGCTACTGTACATTCAAAATTAGACACATGAAATTGTGATGCAGCTGATTCAGGCATAACGTAAGCTTTAATAATAACAGGATGAAGTTACATATTTATCTGCTTTAAATAGAGATATATTTTGTAACGTAAAAACATTAGTTATGACATACAAGAAAACAGCAAAGATGTGACAGGAAAACAACATTTCGGTAAACTGCATG
The DNA here is from genome assembly GCF_023897955.1 of Schistocerca gregaria. Lineage (NCBI taxonomy): Eukaryota > Metazoa > Arthropoda > Insecta > Orthoptera > Acrididae > Schistocerca > Schistocerca gregaria. Next base: position 686,333,832 of record NC_064923.1, read on the forward strand.
AGGAAATCTGAATCAAAGATGAAGCAATGGCTTTATACAGTCAAAAATGTTTTTATTTCGCAGCTGCAGCTGTTCGTTGAGAATGGGCCATCATGACGAGTGAGATGTTTGAAAATCTCCAATCCCTCTAAGACATCTAACCTACGCCCCTTCATTTCGGTATGCTCTTGTTGACACGTCAGCAAGTGCACTGCGAGTGGTCGGGTTTGTGAGATTATGAATTACAATGAATGATCACTGCACCTGGTGATCATTGCTGGAACTGGACAGTGGCGCTGTGACGTTTAGAAATAATGCTCCCCATTTATATAATCAGTTTCGACCCAGTATTATCGTACTGGTGTAAAGGGGTGACGAGAAATACTGGAATGTGATGGCGTGCAGCCGACTGCGAAACAATCTGTTGTGAATCTTATCGTGAAACTGGTTATCGTCCAAGGCATATCTGCATATAATGTGATAATATGTTTCATAGGCACGTAAAAACAAACATCCTGAGGCTGAATGTGTCCAGTGGTATCAACTGGAAGGTCACACACTTTTCAGGAGGGTTAGATTGTTGAAAAGGAGTATGAGTTTTATAGGCAGACTAAGAATTAAGCAAAAGCAAATTTTTTTGAGCATCTATTTGCCAGAATCAATGCTAATACCACAGTTATAGTTCTCTTACGCCCTTTTTCCGACTCTTGCTTGCTGTGACGTAAATATTCCCTACTGTGCTTGCAAGATTGCGCACACAAGAAACAGTCGTAGGGGGCAGAGCACCTCCAACTTCTCGTAGCACAATAAATAACTTTCCAGTCTATTCATCATCAAGATTAAGAGTCGCTATAATTGAATACGATTGCAATAAGGTATTGATGTTAGCTGATCTTGATTCAGCTCTCTTGGCACCTCTAATTTCCCGTATTCCCTTCATAGGCACTTCGTCTTCGAATCCCAATTAGAGGGAGTTGGAAACAAACTCCTTACATAATGATGGGATCCGATTGTTTACCTCATCTACAAATTTTCGGGTCGATTCCGTAGTTTATTGTGCACAGTCTAGTTGAAGCTTGGTTTGAAATTTCATTACCTTGCGTCTTACCGTTCTGTAATTTGTGCAACCATTAGCTGCCTCCCTTGAAATCGCTCTAGTGTCTGCGGCGCAACTGGATCTGCAAACAGTAGCAGGTCACTGTTATCCACATCCTGTAAATTGTATCGAGCAACCTTGAAACGCGTCAGTACTAGCTTTTGTAAAAAGTGCGCCTTGCCCTCTTATGAACTACACGTTCATATGGCTGTGGATTTTCCATGCACGTAATTGTACACTGAAACGCCAAATAAACTGGAATAGGCATGCGAATTCCAATGTAGAGATTTGTTAACAGGCAGAATACGGCCCTGCGGTCGGCAACACCTATATAAGACAACAAAAGTCTGGCGCGGTTGTTAGATCGGTTACTGCTGGCAGGTTATCAAGATTTAAGGCAAAGGTCCCGAGTTCGAGTCTCGGTCGGGCACACAGTTTTAATCTGCCAGGAAGTTTCAAGATTTAAGTGAGTTTGAAAGTGGTGTTATAGTCAGCACACGAACGGTGGGACACAGCACCTTCGAGGTAGCGATGAAGGGGGGATTTTCCTGTACGACCATTTCACGAGTGTACCGTATCAGGAATCCGGTAAAACATTAAATCTCCGACATCGCTGAGGCTGCAAAAAGATCCTGCAAGATTGGGACCAACGGCGACTGAAGAGAATCATTCAACGTAACAGAAGTGCAACCCTTCCCCAAATTTCTGCAATTTTCGATGCTGGGCCATCAACAAGTGTCAGCGTGCGAACCATTCAACAAATCTTCATCGATATGGGGTTTCATAGCCGAAGACCCACTCGTGTACCCTTGATGGCTGCACGACACAAGCCATTCCTTCTCGCCTGGACCGGTCAACACCGACATTGGCCTGTTCATGACTGGAAACATGTCGGACGAGTCTCGTTTCAGATTGCATTGTGCGGACAGACGTGTTCGGGTATGGAGACCTTGCATGTCAGCAGTGGACTGTTCAAGTTTGTGGAGGCTTTGTAACGGTGTGGGGCGTGTGCAATCGATATGGGACCCCTAATACGTCTAGATACGATTCTGACAGGTGTCTCTTACGTAAGCATCCTGTCTGATCGCCTGCATCCGTTCATATCAATTGTGCATTCCAGCAGGACAATGCGACACCCCACACATCCAGAATTTCTACAGCGGGGCTCCAGGGACACTCATCTGAGTTTAAACACTTCTGCTGGCCATCAGACTCCCCAGACATGAACATAAAGGACCATATCTGGGTTGCCTTGCAACGTAGTGTTCAGAGAAGTCTACACCCCTTCGTACTCTTACCGATTTATGTGTAGGGTTCGTGGTGTCACTTCCCTCAGACATTAGTCGAGTGCATGGAACTCCGTTTTGCGGCACTTATGAGTACTCGCGGGGGCCATATACGATATTACGCAGGTGTACCAGTTTCTTTGTCTCTTCAGTGTATTAGTACAAGGTAACTGGACAAGGATTGTCCTTTACGACGTTTCACTGGAAACAGGACTTGTGGCTCCGTGTCCGAGAAGGATTATGAACGACATGACTCGACCCTTACTTCAATAAGTATTGTCATCACTGTACTCTTCATATACGAGTAGACTGTCGGCACAATCAAGCGTATACGATACCACTCATTCCACCCACTCATCTTGCAGAAACGCTAATGTTTCATCTGCCACCACTTCTTTCTGCGAAATTCCTCAACTGTTGTTGAACAGGTAACGCAATAATCGCTTTTTTTTTATCGTTGCCATTGCTCTGCTTTGTATAAACGCCTCTAGCACTCTTAGGTTCAACTAAGCTTCGCAGCCTCATGCTCCGTTCACCATTGGACACCTGTAGCCCGCCCCCGGTTGCCATTGGGAGCCAGTATTGCGGCTGCATGGTAGGGCGTCGAATGCTGTAAACAACACTGGCGTTTTGCGGTCCCGCACAGAAGTTTCTGTTGTGGCGAAAGCCAGCTTGCTCCATTGATAGGGTGTTATTACAGTATCGGCACAGACCGCCATAAAAGTAGCCTCGCAATTGTTTATACTGGTGCTTTGGAGGGAAATATGTCGCTGGTTTTCAGTTTGTCCCTTGGTTGTTGTTGTTGTGGTCTTCAGTCCTGAGACTGGTTTGATGCAGCTCTCCATGCTACTCTATCCTGTGCAAGATTCTTCATCTCCCAGTATCTACTGCAACATACATCCTTCTGAATCTGTTTAGTGTATTCATCTCTTGGTCTCCCTCTACGATTTTTACACTCCACACAGCCCTCCAATACTAAATTGGTGATCCCTTGATGCCTCAGAACATGTCCTACCAACCGAACCCTTCTTCTGGTCAAGTTGTGCCACAAACTTCTCTTCTCCCCAACCCTATTCAACACTTCCTCATTAGTTATGTGATCTACCCATCTAATCTTCAGCATTGTTTTGTAGCACCACATTTCGAAAGCTTCTATTCTCTTCTTGTCCAAACTATTTACCGTCCACGTTTCACTTCCATACATGGCTACACTCCATACAAATACTTTCAGAAATGACTTCCTGACACTTAAATCTATACTCGATGTTAACAAATTTCTCTTCTTCAGAAACGCTTTCCTTGCCATTGCCAGTCTACATTTTATATCCTTTCTACTTCGACCATCATCAGTTATTTTGCTCCCCAAATAGCAAAACGCCTTTACTACTTTAAGTGTCTCATTTCCTAATGTAATTCCCTCAGCATCACTCGACTTAATTCGACTACATTCCATTATTCTCGTTTTGCTTTTGTTGATGTTCATGTTTTACCCTCCTTTCATGACACTGTCCATTCCGTTCAACTGCTCTTCCAAGTCCTTTGCTGTCTCCGACAGAATTACAATGTCATCGGCGAACCTCAAAGTTTGTATTTCTTCTCCATGGATTTTAATACCTACTCCGAATTTTTCTTTTGTTTCCTTTACCGCTTGCTCAATATACAGATTGAATAACATCAGGGAGAGGCTACAACCCTGTCTTACTCCCTTGCCAACCACTGCTTCTCTTTCATGTCCCTCGACTCTTATAACTGCCATCTGGTTCCTGCAGAAATAGTAAATAGCATTTCACTCCCTGTATTTTACCCCTGCCACCTTTAGAATTTGAAAGAGAGTATTCCAGTCAACATTGTCAAAAGCTTTCTCTAAGTCTACAAATGCTAGGAAAGTAGGTTTGCCTTTCCTTAATCTTTCCTCTAAGATAAGTCGTGAGGTCAGTATTGCCTCACGTGTTCCAGTATTTCTACGGAATCCAAACTAATCTTCCCCGAGGTCGGCTTCTACTAGTTTTTCCATTCGTCTGTAAAGAATTCGTCTTAGTGTTTTGCAGCTGTGTCTTATTAAACTGATAGATTGGTAGTTTTCACATTGTCAACACCTGCTTTCTTTGGGATTGGAATTATTATATTCTTCTTGAAGTCTGAGGGTATTTCGCCTGTCTCATACATCTTGCTCACCAGATGGTAGAGTTTTGTCAGGACTGGCTCTCCCAAATCTGTCAGTAGTTCTAATGGAATGTTGCCTACTCCCGGGGCCTTGTTTCGACTTAGGTCTTTCAGTGCTCTGTCAAAGTCTTCACGCAATATCGTATCTCCCATTTCATCTTCATCTACATCCTCTTCCATTTCCATAATATTGTCCTCAAGTACATCACCCTTGTATAGACCCTCTATACACTCCTTCCACCTTTCTGCTTTCCCTTCTTTGCTTAGAACTGGGTTTCCATCTGAGCTCTTGATGTTCATACAAGTGGTTCTCTTGTCTGCAAATGTCTCTTTAATTTTCCTGTAGGCAGTATCTATCTTACTCCTAGTATCGTGGCTTTATCAGAGATATTATTTTAGCTTTCTTACCACAGGTGGTTCATGCCTAGTTTGTATAATATATGAAGACAACTGGCGATGAGCTCTTCTATGGTCCTTGGACCGCAATTATTAGGAATTTAGGGAGAACCGTATCAAATCTTGGGACATTTTGCTGACTGCATTACTTACTTCATCAACTATGGTGGAGTGGGAGGCATTATTTCTAGCTTCTGCCGACAGAATAGATTTAGATGGCGCTTGACGAAGACGGTATGTTTCCGATCCATAGGAGGTCTTGCTAAGGACACAACTAATGAAGCAATTTGGTTCGGAGATATGTCTGGTATTTGTCACTCAGGTGCTCTGGCATATCCGACTTCCCTTTCGAGAGTCCATGCCTTCCTGTTGTATTTGATGAAGTTTAATCGCTCAGTAATTTCTTCTCATTTCATACAGCGGTAGCATCCCGGGTTTGCAGGAAATGGTCAGAAATTTCGAAGTCATTCGCCAGCAAGAACCTCTGGATGAGTCCCTCCGTCTCTTCATTACACGTCAATATCAGGAGTGATAGAACCTTTGATATTTTCTATACAGGGTGTTACAAAAAGGTACGTCCAAAGCTTTCAGGAAACAATCCTGACACACAAAGAAAGAAACTATGTTATGTGGACATGTGTCCGGAAACGCCTACTTTCCATGTTATAGCTCATTTTATTACTTCTCTTCAAATCACATTAATCATGGAATGGAAACACACAGCAACAGAACGTACCAGCGTGGCATCAAACACTTTGTTACAGGAAATGTTCAAAATGTCCTCCGTTAGCGAGGATACATGCATCCACCCTCCGTCGCATGGAATCCCTGATGCGCTGATGCAGCTATGGAGAACGGTGTATTGTATGACAGCCGTCCACAATACGAGCACGAAGACTCTCTAGATTTGGTACCGGGGTTGCGTAGACAAGAACTTTCAAATGCCCCCATAAATGAAAGTCAAGGGGGTTGGGGTCAGGAGAGCGTGGAGGCCATGGAATTGGTCCGCCTCTACCAATCCATCGGTCACCGAATCTGTTCTTGAGAAGCGTACGAACACTTCGACTGAAATGTGCAGGAGCTCCATCGTGCATGAACCACTTGTTGTGTCGTACTTGTAAAGGCACATGTTCTAGCAGCACAGGTAGAGTATCCCGTATGAAATCATGATAACGTGCTCCATTGAGCGTAGGTGGAAAAACATACTGACGAAACTAAAATGAGCTCTAACATGGAAATTAAGCGTTTCCGGACACATGTCCACATAACATCTTTTCTTTATTCGTGTGTGAGGAATGATTCCTGAAAGTTTGGCCGTACCTTTTTGTAACACCCTGTATACATAAATGATCTGACAGACATGGTGTGCACAATCTGCGGTTGTTCGGTGGTGATGCTGTGGTGGACAGGAAGGTGTCGAAGATAAGTGACTAGGTCGACACAAGATGACGTAGACAAAATTTCTAGTTGGTGTGACGAATGGCAGCTGGCTCTTAATGTAGAAAAATGCGACTGAGTACGAAAAACATACCTGTAATGTTCCGGTAAGAATTAGTAGTGTTCTGCTTGTCACAGTAAAGTCGTTTAAATATGTGCGCGTAACGTTGCTAAGCGGTATGATATCGAACGAACATTTGAGAACTGTGGTGGGGAAGGCGAATGGTTAACTTAATTGGGAGAATTCTAGGAGAGTGTGGTTCATCTGTAAAGGAGACTGCATATAGGAGACTAGTGCACCAATTCTTGAGGACTGCTCGAGTGTTTGAGATCCTCATCAGGTCGGTTGGAAGAAGACATCGAAGCAATTCAGAAGCGAGCTGTTACATTTGTTACCTGTAAGTTCGATCAGCATGAAAATGTTTTGGATATGATTCGGGAGCTCAAATCGGAATGAGGAAAGAAGACATTCATTTAGCAGAACGCTACCGAGAAAGTTTAGAGAAACGCGTTTTAAGCTGACCGCAGGACGATCCCACTGTTGCCAACATACATTTCGCGTAGAAAACACGAAGGTAAGAAACGAGGAATTAGGTTTCATACGGAGCCAAATAAAAAGACCTTTCCCGCTCATTCTAATTACTAGTAGAACAGGAAATAAATGACTAGTTGTGGTACAGGGTACCCTCCGGCTTGCCCCATACAGCCGCATGCTGACTATTTATGTAGATGTAGATGTACATTTTGTGAGATATTCCTTGCGATAGCCCCATGGGATATATCATTTTACAGTTGCTATTACTATTTTTACTGACCTATGATAGTTACCATCTCGCAGGCATCCACAGTTGAGTTTGGTCGTATAATTAGAAAATATTCCCTAGTTTTTCCTTCCTCTGTCAGGAAAGGAAAAGAGGGGCATTGATTCCAATTTCGAGAATAATAACAGGCTGTTGAAAGTGTGGGAAAGTGTCGTTAACCATCCCACGTACTGTTATAGAATATGCCAGGAAATTTTGGTGCAACAGCTCAGGACATTTTGTTTTCTGTGCGGTGTATTAGAAGGTACATTTATCTTTAGCATCAAAGGTCAGGTGAAGATGTGTTACTTCGGTTAAGTGTGATAATTTTTTCTTATGTGTCACTGTTTTCCCATCTTAGCGGTATGTATTTATAATTTTGTACTTACGACATTGAGGAGATATTTAGTACCGATAGATCTCATGTTATGTCTGAAATGGTAATACTGAATGTCATACACTCCTGGAAATGGAAGTAGGACACATTGACACCGGTGTGTCAGACCCACCATACTTGCTCCGGACACTGCGAGAGGGCTGTACAAGCAATGATCACACGCACGGCACAGCGGACACACCAGGAACCGCGGTGTTGGCCGTCGAATGGCGCTAGCTGCGCAGCATTTGTGCACCGCCGCCGTCAGTGTCAGCCAGTTTGCCGTGGCATACGGAGCTCCATCGCAGTCTTTAACACTGGTAGCATGCCGCGACAGCGTGGACGTGAACCGTATGTGCAGTTGACGGACTTTGAGCGAGGGCGTATAGTGGGCATGCGGGAGGCCGGGTGGACGTACCGCCGAATTGCTGAACACGTGGGGCGTGAGGTCTCCACAGTACATCGATGTTGTCGCCAGTGGTCGGTGGAAGGTGCACGTGCCCGTCGACCTGGGACCGGACCGCAGCGACGCACGGATGCACGCCAAGACCGTAGGATCCTACGCAGTGCCGTAGGGGACCGCACCGCCACTTCCCAGCAAATTAGGGACACTGTTGCTCCTGGGGTATCGGCGAGGACCATTCGCAACCGTCTCGATGAAGCTGGGCTACGGTCCCGCACACCGTTAGGCCGTCTTCCGCTCACGCCCCAACATCGTGCAGCCCGCCTCCAGTGGTGTCGCGACAGGCGTGAATGGAGGGACGAATGGAGACGTGTCGTCTTCAGCGATGAGAGTCGCTTCTGCCTTGGTGCCAATGATGGTGGTATGCGTGTTTGGCGCCGTGCAGGCGAGTGCCACAATCAGGACTGCATATGACCGAGGCACACAGGGCCAACACCCGGCATCATGGTGTGGGGAGCGATCTCCTACACTGGCCGTACACCTCTGGTGATCGTCGAGGGGACACTGAATAGTGCACGGTACATCCAAACCGTCATGGAACCCATCGTTCTACCATTCCTAGACCGGCAAGGGAACTTGCTGTTCCAACAGGACAATGCACGTCCGCATGTATCCCGTGCCACCTAACGTGCTCTAGAAGGTGTAAGTCAACTACCCTGGCCAGCAAGATCTCCGGATCTGTCCCCCATTGAGCATGTTTGGGACTGGATGAAGCGTCGTCTCACGCGGTTTGCATGTCCAGAACGAACGCTAGTCCAACTGAGGCACCAGGTGGAAATGGCATGGCAATTCGTTCCACAGGACTACATCCAGCATCTCTACGATCGTCTCCATGGGAGAATAGCAGCCTGCATTGCTGCGAAAGGCGGATATACACTGTACTAGTGCCGACATTGTGCATGCTTTGTTGCCTGTGTCTATGTGCCTGTGGTTCTGTCAGTGTGATCATGTGATATATCTGACCCCAGGAATGTGTCAATAAAGTTTCCCCTACCTGGGACAATGAATTCACGGTGTTCTTATTTCAATTTCCAGGAGTGTATATGAAGTAGTTTTTCTCATAACCTACAACCTTTTGTACATTCCTGTGAAGGTCGTCGGTGAGCGATTCCTCTATATACCTGTAAGGTGAGACTTACTTTTTATTTGCAAGTGTAACGAGATACATTTTATCTCTGGCTTTCATGCCTTTTTGAAACTAATGATTACTAACATGTTAATATATTTAACTATTTTCTGTTATACTTCTTCTTCTTTAGGCAGTCGTTTTCAATAAGTCCAGTGGCGAAAGGCTTTGGGAAGCTAATAAAACAACTGTGGTCCAGACAATCATACAGTTCAAACTGCAACAGTGACCGCTGTATCTCCTTTTGCAATTTATGCAGTAAAATTTCAAAAAAAATTTGTGGTCAACACATCTTTATAATGTGTTTAGCACTACCCACGACGGTGAGAAATAAGCTTTTAAAGTGAAAAACCATTTAAAATTTGATGGTTTCTCAAAGTTAAATGGAGTCGTTCCTTGAAGAGCTACTAGGTGGGACAGGAAAACAGGAGCGTCAGGGTACTGAAAGAAATGGAAGACATAATTTATGAGAATAATGATTATAGCTAGTAGAGGGGGCAATGAAGTTCTTTACTGGATTATAAGATGTATGAAAGGTCGCGACAAGCACCAATTGAACTAGGATAACATGTGTGTGAACGGCTGAGATCACACTGGCTGAAAAAGCGTAGAGGAGGCATTCGTTCAACAGTTGAGGTTCAAAGGCTGACGACGATGTGGAAGATGACATACAAATGAATAGACGTACTTCGAGGCTCGTAAAGGAAACTTCCTGATTAAAACATTCCCTGACTGTAGAGAATGGTGGAAAAAGTGACTATAGTTGTCTGCTACTTTTCCGAGATGGCGCTCTTGCATCACTGTCTGAGGAGCGATCACGCGGCTACTTTCGCAGCGCGGATCTCCGTGTAAAGAAGCAGCGGAATTCTTTGATCGCCGCACTCCCTGCATCTTTCATGCACTTCGAGCGACGCCGTCTGGCAGGCACAAGCGGAGGCGGCGCTGAGACGGCTACACGAGCCCGCTAAAGCCTCTTCCGTGCTCCGCCGTCCCGTGCTAAGCCCACAAACGGCAGCTGGCGGCTCGCTCCACGCTGGTTCTCGTCCGTCTCCGTAGCTCTTCTTTATCCGTGTTGGCCACACTGCACTACAACATGTTCCGTTGTACTCTGGCAGCTAGTTAAAGTCTCATGCTGGTGCGGGGTCGGTAGAAACACATCCCGTATTTTAATAGGTAGTTACAAACAAACAAAGATACAGAGAAAATACTTTTATTTGTGAACACCAAGTATTATGCCAATTTAGATTAGTTTGTTTTGGAAACTATGAGTAGTGTATGGCGTCCTTAAATGTTGACATATTGAAGACGTATTTCACGTAAGCTGTACGTAGTTGTTCGTGTCGTATCCGGTGGAATGGCAGCCACTTCTGGGTGATTGCTTCTTTACGTGCTTGCAGGGTTGTGGGGTGACGTTTGTACATTTGATCCTTTATGCGTCCCCAAAGGGAAAAAAAAGTGCAAGGTGATAAATCGGGTGACCTTGGCCAGGCGATTTCTCCTCACGAAGAGAGAAGATTTCCAGGAAACAGTTCTCTCAAAATTTCTAGAGCACGACGAGAGGTGTGAGCTGTGGTTCCGTATTCTATAGCTACATCTACATCTACGTCTACATTTATACTCTGCAAGCCACCCAATGGTGTGTGGCGGAGGGCGCTTTATGTGTCGCTGTCATTATCTCCCTTTCCTGTTCCAGTCGCGTATGGTTCGCGTGAAGAACGACTGCCGGAAAGCCTACGTGAGTGCTCGAATCTCTCTAATTTTACATTCGAGACCTCCTCGGGAGGTATAAGTGGGGAGAAACAATGTATTTGATACCTCATCCAGAAACGCACCCTCTCGAAACCTCGATAGCAAGCTACACCTCGATGCAGAGCGCCTTTCTTGCAGAGTCTGCCACTTGAGTTTGCTAAACATCTCCGTAACGCTATCACGCTTACCAAATAACCCTGTGACGAAATGCGCCGCCCTTCTTTGGATCTTCTCTGTCTCCTCTATGAACCCGACCTGGTACGGATCCCACACTGAAGAGCAATACTCAAGTACAGGTCGAACGAGTGTTTTGCAAGCCACCTCCTTTGTTGATGGTCTACATTTCCTAAGGGCTCTCCCAATGAATCTCAAGCTGGCACCCGCCTTACCAACAATTAATTTTATATGACCATTCCACTTCAAATTATACCGTACGCATACTCCCAGATATTTTACAGAAGTAACTGGCACCAGAGTTTGTTTTACTATCATATAATGATACAGTAAGGAATACCTCTTCGTATGTATTCGCAATACATGACATTTGTCTATGTTAAGGGTAGGCTGCCACTCCCTGCGCCAAGTGCCTATCCGCTGCAGATCTTCCAGCATTTCGCTGCAATTTTCTAATGCTGCAACGTCTATGTATACTGCATCATCCACGAAAAGCCGCATAGAGCTTCCGACACTATCTACTAGGTCATTTATATATATTGTGAAAAGACACGGTCCCATAACACTCCCCTGTGGCACGCCAGAGGTTACTTTAACGTCTGTAGAAGTATCCCCATTGAGAACAACATGCTGTGTTCTGTTTGCTAAAATCTCTTCAATCCAGCCACACTGCTGGTCTGATGTTACGTAGGCTCTTACTTTGTTTATCAGGCGACAATGCGGAACTGTATCGAACGCCTTCCGGAAGTCAAGGAAATGGCATCTACCTGGGAGCCTGTATCTAATGTTTTCTGGGTCTCATGATCAAATAGAGTTGGGTCTCACACGATCGCTGTTTCCGGAATCCATGTTGATTCCTGCAGAGTAGATTCTGGGTTTCCAAAAATGACATGATACTCGAGCAAAAAACATGTTCTAAAATTCTACAACAGATCCACGTCAGAGATATAGGTCTATAGTTTTGCGCATCTGCTCGACGACCCCTCTTGAAGACTGGGACTACCTGTGCTCCTTTCCAATCATTTGGAACCTTCCGTTCCTCTAGAGACGTTCGGTACACGGCTGTTAGAAGGCGGACAAGTTCTGTCGCGTACTCTGTGTAGAAACGAATTGGTATCCCGTCAGGTCCAGTGGACTTTCCTCTGTTGAGTGATTCCAGTTGCTTTTCTATTCCTTGGACACTTATTTCGATGTCAGCCATTTTTTCGTTTGTGCGAGGATTTAGAGAAGGAACTGATAGCGAGACACGCTGTTATAGTATCGTGCAAGAACGACGCGAACATGCGGCTGAATTCCCGAATATCCAAGATGTCAATTTGAAGGTTGTTGCAAGGATGTTCCCACAAGCTCCACAATTTCCGGCGTTGGTACAGTGCGAGTTCAAAGGTTCAAATGGCTCTGAGCACTATGGGACTTTACATCTGAAGTCACCAGTCCCCTAGAACTTAGAACTCCTTAAACCTAACTAACCTACTGACGTCACACACATCCATGCCCGAGGCAAGAGTCGAACCTGCGATCGTAGCGGTCGCGCGGTTCCAGACTGTATTGCCTTGACCCTCTCGGCCACCCCGACCGGCAGTCCGAGTTCAGCCAGTAGATTTTCTTTGCGGTGAAGAACCTGATGCTCTGAAGCTTGCCGCGGAAACTCGAATGCTTTTTTGTCAGGAACAGAACCGTATCGGCCAAGTTCGAATCGAATGCGTAATGCTCGCTGAGCAGTAATCACGGAACCGCTATTACGACTATACTATTGCACAACATACGTGGAATGCTCACATAGACAAGCCATTGTACCTGCGGAAAATGGAAAATACACCGCCATCGATAATTACCTCCTCACCATCAAGTAGTACCACCTCAGTTCACACAGTGCTATCTCTAAATATGGGAATTATTACATGAAAGAGTATGAGCAAACTCTGATACACTTCTCCACCTCCAAAAATATCTCACATCTTAATGGAATAGACTTTCATGTAACTGTTCACCGTCTGAATCGTCGAACGTGTATATGAAGCTGCTTTAAAAGCGTTTTCCGCTAAAAGACGGTCCAGTCTAGTAGTTACTAGCTGTAACGATACTGAACGTTAACCACAGACGTAAAACAGTGAAAATAGCTGCAACTATATGAACGTTATGATATGAAATTTTCGTTTGATCGTATTAAAGGGAATGAGTAATTGGTTAAAAATCGACAAATGTTATCGAAACTACATTGGCTTTCCTGGCGTAGTAGTTCTTGTTATTCTCCTCGGCTTTGTTGCCGAATTCTAAAACCTACATCTCTCTATGTTGGACAGGAATTCCACCTTATGCAGACCACCGTTTTAGTTTTGTATTGCCGAGACATGTTTCAGCAGTTTATCGACTATCTACTTTCTAAAAGATCATTGTTGCATTTTTACCTCTTGTGAAGCATGCACCAATTTTGACTCGTAATGAGATAAAATATTCCGACAACCGCTTGCTGGTATGTGCAACAAATGACGGATCGTTGGGACCGTTGTTAATTCTGTTCTTCTAGATGTATTGTATACATAAAACAAAAGAAATGGTTTACCATTTAATGCGCAGCGGACTATATTCACCCACGCGACATGGTATTCACCCACAGATGCATCAAATGACACGCAGTGAGCTGATTTGTATCTGACAGCGTTCGAAAAATGCGACAAAGAACAAATCCCATTTTATTTTGTGTGGAATTGTGTCAGAACTTATGAACCACACGCTGCCGGCGGTGAAAGAATTTACAGTCTCGTATTAGAAAGTGTTTGCTCTGTAAACTGAAAGAGTGGTCACTGGCTAAAGTAAAATCGAGGTGAACGTTTTTACAATAACACTGCTCTGTTCGCTCTAGCCGATTCTCGCAGCGCCGACATCCGCTAACGGCGCCGTCGCATTGTTACTACCACGGAAAGTTTCATAAGCGTGGAACTCGCCGACATCTACCTCATTTATGCCTCGCAGATTGAAGAGCTAACGTCACAAGACAACTGTATCACGAGAGGATTCCTAACTGGTGCCTTCCACCTGCCTATATATCCTGTTCCCGAGTGTTTCTTTAATTACCATACCTTTTCCTCCTGTAATTACCCTGCACACCACTGATTTGTTAGTTTCATAAGCGTGGAACTCGCCGACATCTACCTCATTTATGCCTCGCAGATTGAAGAGCTAACGTCACAAGACAACTGTATCACGAGAGGATTCCTAACTGGTGCCTTCCACCTGCAAAAATATTGTACCGTGTGGACAGGAGCTTGAGGGAGCATGATGCGTGTTTAGCACCTCCAGGATTTAGTGGCCGGGGCCGACCGCCGACGTTCAGTGCGGATGACGGCGAGAATTTGTTACAAACAGTTGTGGAGGGCAGAACAATAACCACTAGGTGTCTCGCCGCTGCGGTCGGAATGTCACGCTGTACTGTTAAGTGAGTAGTGCACAGGAACCGTTACCTTCCATTTCGCAAGGAGAGCGTACAAGCATTGTCGATGGGAGACTACCAACAGAAGCTAGACTTCCGAAAATTCATCCTGCGGCATCACAGATATGACCTGCGTTTCTCACGAGTCCGATTTCACGAAGGAGGGTATAGTGAATTCGCATAATTGCCACGAGTGGGCGAAACAATACTCCCCGCAGCACAACGGTACGAGGCTGCCAACAACGATGCGTGCTACCACCAAAACTGACAACAGAGCGATATCTGCGTTTCCTGGATGCTTGGAATCTCATATGAACTTTCGGTACATACATGATGTAGCCCCTGTTCACTTCAGCCACTCCGTGCGACACCACCTGGAGAATTTCTTCCCTTTCAGGTGAATTGATCGTGGAGGCCATGTAGCATGGTCAGTTACATTGCCAGACCTTAATCTACTGTTTTCATTTTTTTCTTTTTGTCCACCTGAAATCTGTGATTTATGAAGGAAGGACTGTTGATGTCAACAAGGTTCGATGCAGTATACAACATGGGTATGATATTATTTTAAGAGATACAGATATGATGGACTGAGTTCAACAATCCTTTCAGCGAAGAGTCAAATCTTGCCAAACACAAACTGTGGTCGTCATTACGACCAATACTCATGAAGCGCCGTGCAGCTTCTGGTCATGTCTTCAAATGTTAATTTAGATTTGTACAGTTGTATTCGTTTGGATTAACGGAGACATTAGTGAGTAGTTGTATTTTGTACTCTGACTCTTTGTACTTGTTCTTTAAGACTAAATCCCGTGTGACAACTAGACACGATACAGAATACCGGCAGGCGAATACGGAACGAGATCGGTATCGCTCACACCTAACGCAGACCGTCGCTTGACCCCGTATGCTTCGCCTTCTAGACGGCGGTGTCTGCTACCTACAACACTCGCGTGTTGTGCGGTATTGCGGACCTTTCCCCTTGGCATACATCGGTGCACAGGAACATCCAGTGGCCCACTTCACATTTCTCGATCATATAGGTAAGAAGATACTTGACTCCCAGGAGGAAATCAATTAACTGCCCGTAGCTGCGTTACATTGTTATTTAGTAACACAGAAACACGGGGAAAACGAATTTATGTTTGTAGCTCAATGTGTGGCAAATTTTATGCACTGCCCGTATTGGCGGGAGAGTTTGTGTGTTCCGAGGAAGCTGAGAGCCATATTAGCGGTAGTGCCGCTAATGGCAGGTCTAACCCAGCCAGGCAGGTCTCAGCAGAGGAGCCAAATAAAAGTGTGCCTCATTATATCCTATATATCCTGTTCCCGAGTGTTTCTTTAATTACCATACCTTTTCCTCCTGTAATTACCCTGCACACCACTGATTTGTTAGTTTCAGGAGGGATGAAGGCTAAGGGAGAGAAACTCTGAAAGGACATCAGGAGTGGGGTCGCAAAGGCGGTTGGAAGACGTACTACGTCCTCTCCCGGCAGCTCTTGCAGCCGAAGTGGTACCAGATTTATTGGCTTGCCTTTCATCTGAACACTCATTTAGGTCGAGAGGGAGATCGCGATGATTGGGCGGCATGAATATTGCTGGAGAGGACACTTCAGTGACGTCCAAGGACATGGGCACAACGTTGAAAGAGGCAGTTACGGGTCACAGGCTCTATCTGATTGGTGTAAGAGTTGAGCGCCAAACGCCTCTTCCGATTGTGGGAGAGATCACTGAATCTCAATTGGACAAATACTATCCCGCCTCAAGCTGGGCAGCCGTCAGTCGTTACGGAGCTCTCCTGCCACTACTAGTCTGCTTCAAAGGCCGTGCGGAGCTTAGAAGCAGTCTTCGACAAGCGGGTTGATACAGCACACCTGCTGAAAACAAAGAGGAAATAATGAAGAAATCACAATTTCGTATTGCCACCTGGATTGTTAGGACAATGTCTTCATGATGTGTAACCTGAGCTTCTCCTGGCGTAAATTATGTTCAAAGTACTTACGGGTATTCAGCCAGGTTGAATTTTCGACAACTGCCGATATTTCGGCGGATGCACACTCCGCCATTTTCAAGGCTTAACTGCAACGACCAGACGAAGTGCAGAAAACACGAGAGCTCGGTTCTGCGAGTCTAACAGAAAAGATAACACACACCTAAACAAAAGCCACCAAAGATGATAAACAGGGCACATGTCATCTCCGACGTTGAGACTTTGCTTGCTGAGCTGGCCCATCTTGAGGCTACCTTCCGCCACAACGGGTATAGTGAAAGACGGATTGAACGGGCGTTGCGATATCAACCAACTGTGCGCCAGGTGACTGATGATAATTCTCAGTTGACTCCTAAATCTATTGCCTTTTTGCCCTACATATGAAGCACTTCAAACAATATAGGTCGTATTTTACGGAAATACAATGTGAAATGTGTTTTCCGACCTCCATCTAAGATTAAAGCGCTTTTGGGGTCTGTTAAGGATGATCTTGGTTTACGTAAGGCAGGTGTTTATCGCATTCCTTGTAGCTGTGGCATGGCATACATTGGTCAGACCATCAGGACCGTGGAGGACCGGTGTATTGAACATAAACGGCACACGCGACTACAGCAGCCTAGCAAATCTGCTATTGCCGAACATTGTTTGGACACTGGTCACCCCATGTGGTATAATAATACCGAGATATTAGCATGCACGTCCGGCTGTTGGGATAGTGTGATTAAGGAGTCTGTTGAAATTAAATTGGCAACCTTGTTTAAACTCGGCCTGGAATCCTGCTCTTTCACTTGTTAAAAAACATAGGGACAGAGTTAACGTTTCCTCAACTACCAGTCCATAGTTTCTTACTATCGATAGCTCTGACTTAGTTCATCTTTGGTGGCTTTTGTTTAGGTGTGTGTTATCTTTTCTGTTAGACTCGCAGAACCGAGATCTCGTGTTTTCTGCACTTCGTCTGGTCGTTGCAGTTAAGCCTTGAAAATGGCGGAGTGTGCATCCGCCGAAATATCGGCATTTGTTGAAAATTCAACCTGGCTGAATGCCCGTAAGTACTTTGAACGTCTTCATGTTGTATTGACAATATCCAAGGTAAATTGCGTTCGTTAGACTACTGCAATTGTCAGAGAGCCCTATCGCTGGCATTTGGAAATGGTGGAACTGCAGTAGACAGGTCTTTCAGTCAAGGGTGCTATCAGAGAGGCAAACAACACATTCTCCTGGCAGGGGAAGTCTCACGAATTGCCAAAACTTCACGTACTAGGATTAGCGGTCAGAAACACCCTCCTGAACTGTATTGTGCCACCATCTTGTGGAACAGAATGGATTCTTGCTCTACAAATGTGCTCTTCAAGTGGCTCTGTTTATGTCTTGAATTTATACGATCCTACTTTATCGTCCGCCATTGAAGAGAAGGGTTTTATGATTTACTCAGCGTCAGAACAGCCAAAGTACCTGATTCCGAGTCACTATATATTATGGGGAACTTTAATGGTCGAAATGGATCAGATAATTACTTGTGGCTGCCTTGCCTGGGTCATCAAGGAATCGGAAAAATTAATGAATATTGCCAGATACTTCTGCACGTTTGCTGCATTTCAGGACTATGCATTCCTAACACAAGTTTTCCACTTAAGGATGGATCGACACAGGGAGTCCTGGAGATACCCCTACTGTAATCACTGGCATAAAGTTGATTTTGTAATAGCAAAGTCTACAGATCTCAAAAGTGTCCTGATACGAAGCTACCGTAGTGCTAACTGCAACACTGACGACACTCTGGAGACATACACAATGAGACTCATCCTCAAAACATATCACCACACCAAACCGAGATATCACGCCCAGATGAATAAATATCATGTAAATAACTCACAAAAAACAGGAATTTGCTAGCGATTTTGAAAGTGTATTACCAGGAAACGTACAAGAAGCAAGAAATTTTGATAACAAATGGACACAACTCTCTGGCGACATCTTCAGCACGGCTGCGTTCGCCTACGGAATAAAAGGGAATAGAAATAAGGACTGGTACGAACAAAATTTGAGTAGATGGAGTCAGCCATTGAGGCTATCCGAAAACCTTGCTTTGCTTACAAAAGAAACTCAAATGGAAGATCTCAGGATGACTTGCGAGAAGCAAGGAACAGTGCACAGTAAACATTCAGGAGATGTACAAGTAACTAATGGCTTATTTTATATGCAGGTATAAAGAAAGCGGTCGATTCTGATGACACTAAGGCAATGTACGGTGACATTAAGTAAGCAACTGGTCCAACTGTAAGAAATACAGCTCGTCTGAAGTCCAAGACAGATGAAGTCATTACTGAAGACGGCAAGCAAATGGAACGCTGGATTCAACACTACTTCCAGTTGTACGCAGTTAATAATGAAGTTAGGAGTGTTAAAGCACTGAATAATAAGGGGTAGATATTAGAAAAATATTCTATTTAAACTCACTCACATTACCACAGGCAAAGTGAAGCCACGCCAGAGGCAGAAGCGGAAGCAGGAAGCGAGCCATGATGTCACAAGGGGGTCAGGTCGACGACACTGTCTGCCGAGTAAGGAATAAGCATTCTGCAGAAGAGAGGATAGAAAACCAAAGGAGGCGAGACACGTATAGTCGTTAGGTCGTAAGGCATGTTGCTAGAGACTGTATCTACATTAATGGCCATTAAAATTGCTACACCAAGAAGAAATGCAAGTGATAAACGGGTATTAATTGGACAAATATATTATACTAGAACTGACATGTGATTACATTTTCACGCAATTTGGGTGCATAGATCCTGAGAAATCAGTACCCAGAACAACCACCACTGCCCGTAATAACGGTCTTAGTACGCCTGGACATTGAGTCAAACAAAAGCTTGGATGGCATGTACAGGTACAACTGCCCATGCAGCTTCAACACGATATCACAGTTCATCATGAGTAGTGACGCGTATTGTGACGAGCCAGTTGCTCGGCCACCATTGACCAGACGTTTTCAATTGGTGAGAGATCTGCAGAATGTGCTGGCCAGGGCAGTAGTCGAACATTTTCTGTATGCAGAAAGGGTTGTATTGGACCAGCAACATGCGGTCGTGCATTATCCTGCAGAAATGTAGGGTTTCGCAGGGATCGAATGAAGGGTAGAGCCACGTATCGTAAAACATTTGATATGTAACGTCCACTGTTCAAAGTGCCGTCAGTGTGAACAATATGTGACCGAGACGTGCAACCAATGGCACCCCATACTATCACGCCGGGTAATACGCCAGTATGGCGATGACGAATACACGCTTCCAATGTGCGTTCACCGCGATGTCGCCAAACAAGGATGCGACATCATGATGCTGTAAACAGAACCTGGATTCATCCGAAAACATGACGTTTTGCCATTCGTGCACCCAGGTTCGTCGTTGAGTACACCATCGCAGGCGTTCCTGTCTGTGATGCAGCGCGCCGGCTGCGGTGGTCTCGCGGTTAAGGCGCTCAGTCTGGAACCGCGCGACTGCTACGGCCGCAGGCTCGAATCCTGCCTCGGGCATGGATGTGTGTGATGTCCTTAGGTTAGTTCGGTGTAAGTAGTTCTAAGTTCTAGGAGACTGATGACCACAGATGTTAAGTCCCATAGTGCTCAGAGCCATTTGAACCATTTTTGTGATGCAGCGTCTAGGGTAACCGCAGCCATGGTCTCCGAGCTGATAGTCCATGCTGGTACAAACTTCGTCGAACTGTTAGTGCAGATGGTTGTTGTCTTGCAAACGTCCCCATCTGTTGACTCAAGGATCGAGACGTGGCTGCACGATCCGTTACAGCCATGCGGATAAGATGTCTGTCATCTCGACTGCTAGTGATACGAGGCCGTTGGGATCAAGCACGGCGATCCATATTATCCTCCTGAACCTAGTGATTCCATATTATGCTAATCGTCATTGGATCTCGACCAGCGCTTGTAGCAATGTCGGAATACGATAAACTGCAATCGCTGATAGGCTACAATCCGACCTTCATCAAAGTCGGAAACGTGATGGTTCGTATTTCTCCTCCTTACACGAGGCATCACAACAACGTTTCACTAGGCAACGCCGGTCAACTGCTGTATGTATATGAGAAATCGGCTGGAAACTTTCCTCATGTCAGCACCTTGTAGGTGTCGCCACCGGTGCCAACCTTGTGTGAATGCTCTGAAACGCTAATCATTTGCATATCACAGCATCTTCGTCCTGTCGGTTAAATTTCGCGTCTGCAGTACGTCATCTTCGCGGTGTAACAATTTTAATGCCCAGTAGTGTAGTTCGTATGAGAAAATGGCGAGGGAGCGACACAAAAGTAAACAGTTTCTTAAGTGTCTGTAACAAAATAAGGAATACATATTCGGTCATTGAGAACGTGGTTTTACACCATAGCCTAATACTAGCTACCTCTAAATACCCTAGCTCTTCATCTTGCGAGCCAACATCCCAAAGATGTACGGTTTCATATGTTGTTCCCCTTCGTCGAAATGTCTTGGCTCAAACTCGTCTAGGGGTTGAAGCGCATGTGTCGCATTACACGCCCTAAATTAGACACTTGTGGCCATTTGGTCGACTTGCCTCACCGATGGCAAGTTTGCAAAACTGTATGAACAAAGTTAACGTAACATTATGAACCACCTCGAAGGGAACGATCTATTGACACGTAATCAGCATGGTTTCAGAAAACATCGCTCTTGTACAACGCAGCTAGCTCTTTATTCGCATGAAGTAATGGCCGCTATCGACAGGGGATCTCAAGTTGATTCCGTATTTCTAGATTTCCGGAAAGCTTTTGACACCGTTCCTCACAAGCGACTTCTAATCAAGCTGCGGAGCTATGGGGTATCGTCTCAGTTGTGCGACTGGATTCGTGATTTCCTGTCAGGAAGGTCGCAGTTCGTAGTAATAGACGGCAAATCATCGAGTAAAACTGAAATGATATCAGGTGTTCCCCAGGGAGGCGTCCTGGGACCTCTACTGTTCCTGATCTATATAAATGACCTGGGTGACAATCTGAGCAGTTCTCTTAGATTGTTCGCAGATGATGCTGTAATTTACCGTCTAGTAAGGTCATCCGAAGACCAGTATCAGCTGCAAAGCGATTTAGAAAAGATTGCTGTATGGTGTCAGGTGGCAGTTGACGCTAAATAACGAAAAGTGTGAGATGATCCACATGAGTTCCAAAAGAAATCCGTTGGAATTCGATTACTCGATAAATAGTACAATTCTCAAGGCTGTCAATTCAACTAAGTACCTGGGTGTTAAAATTACGAACAACTTCAGTTGGAAGGACCACATAGATAATATTGTCGGGAAGGCGAGCCAAAGGTTGCGTTTCATTGGCAGGACACTTAGCAGATGCAACAAGTCCACTAAAGAGACAGCTTACACTACACTCGTTCGTCCTCTGTTAGAATATTGCTGCGCGGTGTGGGATCCTTACCAGGTGGGATTGACGGAGGACATCGAAAGGGTGCAAAAAAGGGCAGCTCGTTTTGTATTATCGCGTTATAGGGGAGAGAGTGTGGCAGATATGATACACGAGTTGGGATGGAAGTCATTACAGCATAGACGTTTTTCGTCGCGGCGAGACCTTTTTACGAAATTTCAGTCACCAACTTTCTCTTCCGAATGCGAAAATATTTTGTTGAGCCCAACCTACATAGGTAGGAATGATCATCAAAATAAAATAAGAGAAATCAGAGCTCGAACAGAAAGGTTTAGGTGTTCGTTTTTCCCGCTCGCTGTTCGGGAGTGGAATGGTAGAGAGATAGTATGATTGTGGTTCGATGAACCCTCTGCCAAGCACTTAAATGTGAATTACAGAGTAGTCATGTAGATGTAGATGTACATATCTAACAATAATAACAATATCGGGAACTAAATTAACAACCCATAAATGATGTAGGCTACACAGTTGCCATTTGGTTAGAATAATGTTTATTCAGAAAGAAAGCTAGTAGCGAAAGTGGTCGTACTTAGAGTTACTGTTACACTCGAGCGCATATCCATTTGACACAGTTTGATCATTCACAATCTCAACGTGTAACACAAGTCCAATACTCCACCTCGATACTTACACGAAAAATTGAGAGTTCACAACAGGCGCGCGGCTGCTCGCCGCTCAGACACTATACCACACAACACGAAATTTTCTAAGTCGTTTCATTTCCTAGCTGCCTAAAGACCGACTGTCCGCTTTCGCGTCTCATTCCGAACCGTACCCTCTGGTGTCTCAAGCCGAACTGTCCGCTCTCGCTCTTGCACCAGCACTCTCCTTCTGCCCGTCCCCGCCCGCGCTTCCCACGTGCCGAACGTCGTCGCTCAACTGACTAGTTTAGTTCCCTTTTCTGAAGCCGTCCATCTGATTGGCTACAGCTTATTCTACATTGTTTTACATTTCAACATATTTAAATAATGAAAGCTTGACCACTTTCACCTTCTAAATAAAGTAACAATAATATCCATTACATAATAAATGTTAAATTCTTCTACATAAAACCAATAAAATTTCCTTCTTAGAATTTAAAGCCACGGCCAGTAGCCTTGCAACAATGTGCTTTCTGATAAATAAATAAAGAACAAACGTAACTATTATGTACTAAACTTGACAACAATTATTCTATTACCTCATGATTCAATAAGGTGTCATGCTGTCGTCGTTAAATGCGATTTGTGTGTACGAAATGATGATCTAATGCTTAACTGATAATACTGATAATTTGAATGTACTATATCTTTTAAACAAATAAAGTTGCTGAGTTGATACTTACCATGTTTGTCATTTTAATGAAGCAGTTCTATATGAAATGTCTGTTAAGATCGACCAAAGCGCTCAGATCTTAGCATTCAGGTCTTTGTTACAAAACTTGTTATATTCAATGTAACAGTAAATTGTAAACTATTACAGATATGATAGATATTCGAGTTTTATTGGGATCACCATCCACATTTATGGAGGATGGTAGATTAAAATTACTGTGGCTTCATTCCATGAACTACTACAGAATTGAATAATTTTCGTAAATGTTTCTCTTTATGGACAATCTTAGGTCCACCATATTTAACACTGCTACGTTTCCCTGGCCATAAACGCCTTCTACTGGGTTTCCCTATGAAGTAGGCTATCGTCTGTCTCACTCGCACTCTACGGCGCTTGGGCCTCAATAGACAATAGACTCCTGTGAGTTTCCCCATCTCGTGGTGAATCTGCGCCCTTTGTGGCACACGGTCCTGGACGACAGGGTTAGTTTCATAATTCCTGTATGCTGACTCGTTCGGCCATATTTTTAAATGGGAGCGCAGTGCTCGTTAACTCACAATCACTTGTCATGAGATGATCATTGGGGTTGATAGCATTCACAGTAATAGCTCTCGGTTTCATCGTTACGATACTGTAGCGAATCAACGTCCTAGATGCTCCAGCACAGGCTATGAACTAGTCGAATTTGTGCTCAAGATAATGGTCTTCACCCGATAAATTTCATAACGTTCGCCTCCTACCATCTACTGATGGAGAAACTGACTGTCTTCCGTCAACACCACATCTAGAGTGCTGCCAGTACTTTAATGTGGAAGCCAGCAAGAGGGCCTTTGGGGGTCCACGTTCCTGTTTAACTCTTAGGCGCCTTCGGATGCTGAAACCTACCAGGAATGGATAGATCAACTGACTGCACGTCTACCGACACCAGGTACATCGCGAATGGGTCGTCAAGGGCCATCGTAGAATTCGGAATGGAAGCGAGTACACTTCGTAGCCGACGCAAGGACCACTTTGCGCACGGCAACTGCCGCCCATCTCGCCGGCAGCTGGGTGTCGCCAGGGTCACTGACATCACCTCCTGGGCGTCCAAACGTTTGGTCTGATTCGGTGGAAGTCAGCTAGAATCCAACACGCAGGTGAATTAGCAACAGCCGATTTTGCTGCAGAAGAACGACGAATAAATAAGTGAACTCTAACAATGATTTACTAGTGTCGTTGAGGCTTTATTGTATCCCAACAGCCATTCTGAATTAACCCAGGTACGTCTCCGCTCGGCAGTCTGTAGCAGAAGCGCACTCGACGCCATCAAACAGATGGTATTATGGTTGAACTAGACACAATGCCTACTGTGGAGGAACCCAGTAGAACAATAGATTCCACTGGCAACGGAAAGACGTCAGGTGAAGATGGGATCCCTGCAGAGGTTATTAAAAATAACAAGTCTGTCCTTCTCAGACACCTACACTCACCTCTCTCAACCAGCTGGGAAGAAGGCTACGCCCCAGTGAATATGGGGAATTCGAAAGCTCTTACGCTGTATAAACAAAAAGGTGCAGAAGTGTCTGCAATAATTACCGAGGCATAACATTGTTAAGTGTAGTCGGGGAGGCGTATGCAAGACTCTTTCTAATGCGTTTCTAAATCGCAGCTTCCAGAATCCACCAACAGCCTCAGTGTGGCTTGACCTGGCAACTTCAAGTGTAGTGCTGTGAGCAATAGAGACGAGTGCATATTGACTGTATTAACGTTATTAGCTGCGCGGAGTGGCCACGCGCTTTGAGGCCGCCTCCCGTCGAAGGTTCGAGTCCTCGCCGGCCGTTGTGGGCCGAGCGGTTCTAGGCGCTTCAGCCTGGAATAGCGCAGCTGCTACGGTCGCAGGTTCGAATACTGCATCGGGTATGGATGTGAGTGATGTCCTTAGGTTAGTTACGTTTAAGTAGTTCTAAGTCTAGGGGACTGATGACCTCAGATATTAAGTCCCATAGTGATCAGAGCCATTTGAACCATTTGGTTCGAGTCCCCCCACGGTGTGTGTCTTGTTTTCAGCATAATTTGGTTTAAGTAGTGCGTAAGTCTAGGGACCAAATACCTCAGCAGTTTGGTCCCTTATAAATTCGCACACATCTGAACACCTTGTTAAAGCATCTGCGCCAACGGTAAAACATCAGAAGCATTTCCTGTTAACAGCGGTGTACAGCAAGGTCGTGTGTCAGCTGTTACTCTATTTCGGATCTTCTTTCCTCATTTGCTGGAACGTGCCTTTGTGAGGAGGGAGTGTATTTACATATGAGATATGACAGAAATACTTTTCAACAATGCCCGCCTCAAGGCCAAGATCAAAGTAAATACAGCTATTATTCGGGAACTGTTATAAGCAGACGATGAAGCTGTGGTAGGGAACACCCAAGACGAGCTGCAGTATTTAATTGACAAATTATCACATGCATGTGAAAAATTAGGTTTACCAACAGCCTCCAAAAGACTAAGATCATAGAGCAGGCCACCAACAACTTTCATACATCAGCATTGGTGGTAATTTTCTCCAGTACTTTAGCCGGCCGGAGTGGCCGTGTGGTTCTAGGCGCTACAGTTTGGAGCCATTTTCCAGTACTTTAAAAATGGACACAAACACACTTGACCGCAAAAACATTTACTTAGATGATAAACGGTTTTCTCAGTTTTTGGCCATGTTCAGAGCCCCATACTGAAATATGAGGGGATGTCTGGTAATAGTAGTAACGCATAAAATGCATCGTATGTAATAAAATGACGCCTTAACAGTCCTACCATCTTGCCCCTCCTCCTTGTTACTGTTTCCCGTATATTCCTTTCCTTGCCGAGCCTGTGGAGAACCTTCTCATTCCTTACCTTAACTGTCCACCTAATTTTCAACATTCTTCTGTATCATCACTTCTCAACTGCTTAGATTATCTCCTTCTACGGTTTTCCCACAGACCATCTTTCACTAACATACTATCATGTGCTCCAAGCATACGTTCTCAGAAATTCCTTCCTTAAATTAAGGCCTATGTTTGATACCAGTACACAGGGTTGCCCTTTTGTCAGTGCTAGTCTCCTTTTTATGTCCACCTTACTCCATCCATCAAGAGTTACTTTGCTGCCAGGATAGCAAAAAATGGTTCGATGGCACTATGGGACTTAACTTCCGAGGTCATCAGTACCCTAGAACACAGAACTACTTGAACATAACTAACCTAAGGACGTCACACACATCCATGCCCAAGGCAGGATTCAAACCTGCGACCATAGCGGTCTCGCGGTTCCACGCTATAGCGCCTAGAACCGCTCGGTCACTCCGGCTGGCCCAGGATAGCAGAATTCCCTAAATTCACCTACCTCATGGTCTGCAATCCTAATGTTAAGTTCCTCGCTGTTCTAATTTCTGCCACTTCTCACTACTTTCTTCTTTCTTCGATTTACTTTCAGTCCGTTTTCTGTGCCCGTTTCGCCTGCCGGAGTGGCCGTGCGGTTCTAGGCGCTACAGTCTGGAGCCGAGCGACCTCTACGGTCAAAGGTTCGAATCCTGCCTCGGGCATGGATGTTCGTGATGTCCTTAGGTTAGTTAGGTTTAATTAGTTCTAAGTTCTAGGCGACTGATGACATCAGAAGTTAAGTCGCATAGTGCTCAGAGCCATTTGAACCTGTGTAATGTCTTGTAATGTCTTGTAATTCTTCTTCACATTCACTGAGGATAAAATTGTCATCAGCCAATCTCATCATTGTTATCCTTTCTTGGAGAATGTTAATTACACTCCAGAATCTCTTATGTCCACCATTCCTTCTTCACTGTATAGGCGGAATAGCAGGGGCGGAAGTCTACATTACTGTCTTTCACACTTTTTAATCCTAACACTTCGTTCTTAGTCCTCCGCTCTTAATGTTCCCTCTTGGTTCTAGCACATATTATATATTACCCTTCCTTAGCTACAGATTACCCCTATTTTGCTCACACGTTAGAACAGCTTGCATTTTACTTTCTCGAGCGCTTTTTCCTAGTCGACAAACTTATGAACGTGTCGGTAGTTTTCTTTCTTCTTACATTACCAACCACAGCGTCACGACTATCTATCTGATTCGTTTACCTTTTCTAAAGATCGTTATCTAACAAATCATCAGTTTTCTTTCCCATTCGTTTCTACGTATTCTTACGTATTGTTGTCAGCTTCTTGGATGCATGATCTGTTAAGCTGATTATGCGGTAATTCTTGCACTTGTCGGCTCTTGTAATTTTCGGAATTGTGTGGATGAAATTTCTCCGAATGTCTGATGTCAAACTGCTGGACTCATACATTTTACACACCAACTGAAATGTCGTTTTGTCGCCACTTCCCCAATAATTTTACAAAAGCTGATGGAATGTTATTTATACCTTCTGCATTATTCAGACTTAAGCTCTTTTAATTTCTGATTCTAATACTAAATCCCATACGTGTTCTAATATACTCCAGTTTCTCGTTCTATCACTTCAGCAGACAAGTCTTCCCGCTCGTAGGGGCCTTCAGTGTACTCTTTCCACCTGTCCGTCTTCTTCCTTGTATTTAATAGTGAAATTCCCATTGTACTCTCAATGCTACCACCCTTGCTTTTAGTTTCTTTGAAGGTTGTTTTGTCTTTTCTATACGCTGAGTCGGTTCTTTCGACAGTAGTTTCTGTTTCCATTGCTTCAAATCTTTCCTGTAGCCATTTTGCCTTACCTTCCCTGCACTTCCAATTTGTTTCAATCCTAAGTGATTTGTATTTCTGTATTCCTTAATTTCCCTGAACATTTTTGTTCTTCCATCTTTCATCGATCAAATGAAATATTTCTACTATTACCCACGGTTTTTTCGCCGTAACCTTCTGTGTACCCATGTTTTTTTTTCAACTTCTTTGATTGTCCTTTCTAGAGACGTCCATTCAACTTCAACTGAACTGCCTACTGAACTATGCCTTATCGTGGTATCCATATCGTCAGAGAACTTCAAGCGTGTCTCTTCATTCCTTAGAACTTCCGTATACCACGGCTTTGGACTTTGACTCAACATGACTAGTCTCTTCAGCTTGCTCTTCATCTCCTCTAAATTGTGATCTGTGTCTATATCTTCTCCTGCGTAAGTCTTACAATCTAGGAAATGATTTCGGAATTTATGTCAGACTGTGATTTAATCTCACTGAAATATTTCCGTATTTCTTGGTCTACTCGTCTTGTGACTTGGAACAAGTATTCGCTATTACAACCGGAAATTTATTTCGGAACTCTAATAACTTCTCTCCTCTATCATTCCTAGTACCAAGGCCATATACTCCCGTAATTCTTCCTTCTACTCCTTTCCTACAACCGCACAGAATTACTCCATAGTGAATTACCTGTTCAGTATCCTCATATACTCCCTCTGTCTCTTCATTTTCTGCTTGCGACTTCGACATGTGTACTCGAACTATCGTTGTGGCTCTGAGCACTATGGGACTTAACATCTATGGTCATCAGTCCCCTAGAACTTAGAACTACTTAAACCTAACTAACCTAAGGACGTCACACACAACACCCAGCCATCACGAGGCAGAGAAAATCCCTGACCCCGCCGGGAATCGAACACGGGAACCCGGACGTGGGAAGCGAGAACGCTACCGCACGACCACGAGATGCGGCCGAACTATCGTTGTCAGTGATGGTTTGCTGTAGATTCTGGTGAGAACAACCATATCACTGAATTGTTCAAAGTAACTCACTCTCCTCCCTATCTTCGTATTTATGAAGAATCCTACACCAGTTATACCACTTTCTGCTGCCGCTGATGTTACCCTATTCCTTTCTGAAAAGAAATCCTTGTCTACACAGGTAATAACATGTCGTCCATTCGTGCATACGGAAGGAAATGTATGGAGCTGGTCTCAACATGCACTGACTTTTCAATGGCGCTTCTTAGTAGCAGGCCTTTTATAGGTGCCGATTTTCTCCACAACTACCACCTCGCACCTGATCTCAACAAGGCGGCTTTTGTCATTAGTGGAGGTGCACCAATACAACAATACAAGTAAACCTTCAATTTAACAATACTTTACAAGAATTCCCGGAATGCACAGCTCCGCAGAGGCAATGAGGTCGTACTATCATGTTCGTTGAAGATATTTGGACGTCGCTCGGTCCACCAGTTGCAGCCTTGCCTTGCCGTCTTGCTCCTCAGAAATTTTCAGCTGTTTAAGAAGACATAATTTGATAAATACAGGCTGGTGTAATGGAATTCTCGGGTAGTCACTGGGTCTCGCTAGTCGACTGGGTTTTGAAGGAGAAAAGCACATGTGCAGGCAGAGAAGAAGCGGACTTTCTTTGTTTCATAGTGTCAGCAAACTTCATCTCGCCACTGCCAGAGAGTGTTAAGCATTCGAAGCACGCCAGTGCCGCAAACCTACAGGGAATGAATACGCTTGTTTAGGAATTCTCAACTACTACCATATGCCCAGAGCCACAGAAATACAACCACCACTGACAGATATCGTGAAAGGAAAAGTGAAGGGGACAGCGGACAACCTAGATACGTTCCATAAACTCAGGGGCTATATAGCCGACGCCTTGCTTCTTACGCACCTGTGTCATGACGTGCCAGCCAGAATTCCACGGGGGCAGCATTGCAGCAACAGGCCAGAGAACGACAACTACTAGCATTTTTCTCACATGTGCTCACTCACGTACAGAAAAAGTGGAGTGAAATAGATATTGAACTGTGCACGATGTACGCGGTGATACAGCACTTCAGAGGCACAATAGAAGGAAAGAATTTCACAATTAAACTAATTACGTACTTTGAGACACATCAGTGACAAACGTAACTTAGTGGTGCACATGCAACTCCACGCGAACAAATAGCAGAGCGGTAACAGGCAGACAGCAACCTGCAACAACTCCTTGAGCAGCAAAATACTGCAGTCAACCTGCCGAAAGTTTACGTACCTGCACTACAAGGAGCATTACGGCTTGACATGGTCCACAACGCACTACCTATATATTCCACAGATGTCTCGATTTCAAACATTCAAGGCCTTCTATGACATACCGTATCCTGACGTCAAAGCTACAGTCAAGTGCCACTCCAAGAAGGTTATTTGGCGAGGCATAAAGAGAGATTGCCATAAATGGGCTTAGTCCTGCGAGAGATGTCAGCAGTGCAAGAGAGGCAGGCGCATCTCGGCAGCGTTAGATACTGCTGACACAGTAACGGCGCGTTTTATGCACTTAGATGTAGGACTACTACCGACCTCCGTATTGGCCAGCGGCCATTACCGTTGTAGATATGGCAGCAGAAACATTGCCGGGAGCCCTGATCACGATCTGGTGCCCCAAACTATATCAAACGATCATTGGATGCAATTCTAGTCTCAGTTATTTCAGGTGCAATATTTCGGAACCACCAGCTATTATGCCGCAGCAACGGAGTGGTAGAAAGGTTATGCAGAACACTCAAAGTGGCTCTGATGTTCAGCGATGGTGATTTCTGATTGTGCAAAACAGCTTTTATTTGCGAGTAGTGTTCCTTCGAGATGGGAGCGAACGGAAAAAGAAGAGACGGTATTAACTGAACGCCTACTACCTGTTGTTTATTCGCGAGTCTATTCCGATAGAAGTGTGTTTCATCTGTGATCCAGATGCCGTCAACATCAAATCTTCCATTATCAATCACTGTGAGAATCTCGTTCGTCAAGTCAGCCCTCTGTCACAGAGCTCGTTCTGGTATGGTCTGGTGACTGGATTTTAAAAGGAAAAATGTGTAGGCTCTGTTTGAGTATCTTCTGCGTGCTGGAACGTTTCAAACCAGCCTCTGCTTCAATTCTTTGGACGGAGTTCCTTGAATTTTGTTGAATAATTTCAGAAACCATGGCCACATTTTCAAGGGCAACTACAGTCTGCCTGGGGCCAACATTCCCGGCTGTATCATCAGTCACGGTAACTGTTCCTTGGAATTTGGAGAACAGAGTGCCAGCAAAGATGGGCTACAGTGTTGATTTTTGATTCATTCACAACTGATTTCAAATGTCATCGCAGATAAAAGTGAAGTGGTATAAGATGAAGGGACCGTGGAGGCGATTACATAGTACTCTCCTACCTATCCAGTAACTTCCAAACTGTTCATCTAAACTGTTCTTGTTGGAAGAAGGTTAGGAAATCAATGTGTGGATTCAACGGCGTTGGAAGCACATAATCGCGGAGCATGTTAAGATACCTCTATTCAAGGTTCCATCAATAAACATCGGACCCAGATTCTTCTTTCCAAAGTCCCACATCAGATCATTCACTTTTTAACCTCAAGCCCCTTTACAGGCATCGACCGACAAGAATCTTGCATCTGACCAATAACGCCGATCTGTTTGTTTTGTTCCCCTCGTAAATGAAAATAAAGCTCCGTTACTGAACATCAAGAGTTAAATGAAGTTTGTATTCATGTTACATGATCCACTGCCCATTCTGCAAACTGCACCCGCCGATCAGGTTCATCCTCCGAGAGATGATTTTGTAACTGTGTGCGTGCAACACATGCTGGATTGAACGCTGACTGACATCGGATATTGCTGATAACTCTCGTGGACTGCGACGTGGACTTTAAACAAACGATTCCATAATTGCTGTTGTCATCTCCTGATCGGTTGCTGTTCTCGGACGTCCACTGCGTGGTTTGTCCACCACAGACCCTGTTGCACGAAATTTGCCCAGTAACTTGGATACTGTCATAGGTGAAATGCCATTTCTCTCAAGATGCTGGACACTGAAGTCAGCAGCAATCACTCGGGTAATTTTACCACCACTCATTAACACAATTTAAATGCGTTCTTGCTGTGTAAGTGCCATTGTGGATCATCTGCCAAATAAACAGAATTTTTCACCTACTTGCAATTTCAAACTTTAACAGGTTGTAACTTCTACACTAATACAGATACCTTAATCTCTACAGTAGTTCCTCAGACTATTCCGCCCACCGAAATTAAACGAGAAGGGGACTTCAATTCTTCAGTTTATTTGACTATTTAAAAAATATCTTTTATTTACTTACTAAAACATGACAACAACTTCATTTTTATGGCTGCATGCAGTAATTTTTTTTTGTCGACGGATGATGATGGCAATGTAACTTTTAATGCAAAAATTATACTCTTTGTTTGATATAATTACAAATTAACAATTTTCGTATCATTTTCCTTTACTTGTATTGTGAAATTTTTCTTTTCGCCAAACTTCACGAGTCTAGGTCAACGGAAAGCAGTCTGCAGGTTTCGATGAGTTAGTTTATGAGTAGTAAAATATGTGCATAAATGGATGTGTCTTGTCATTTCATTGAGTTACAAGTTTAAAAGTTTTCCACCGCCAAGGTACTGTAAACCTCAGTATGTGACATAAAGTTGTACTTTCTATGCCTAACAGAGGGATGGAGAGACGCGTAGAAAGGGATTAAAATGTATTTTTATGATAATATAATTAGGTTTTTTGGTTTTTTTGTTTTACGTGTACTGTGGAACCTTACTCCTTGCCAAATTACAGGATTGTAGGCCAACGGGAGTAACCTATAAGTTTTGATGACTGAGTTTGCTACTATCGAAATCTGTGACATATACGACCGCATCTTTAGATTTTAATAGCTGTGGCGACAGCGGCGACCATTTTGGATTAGGGTTACGTGTTTCAAATGGGGAGAGGGGTTGAACTGTCTTTTCCTCAGCACAGCGCGAGTCCTACTTGCATTTGGCCATTGTTTTTGAATATCAAGGGACTCCTTTGCTGGAGACCCTGTAAAAACTGTATCCTTTTACAATTACGTCGTGTCTATGTCTGTCAACTATATCCTTTTTTCTCAGCAACAGGTAGAGACATCAGGTCAAAAGTTATGTCACATACTAAGTTCTACTGTCCCTTAACGATATAAAAATCTAAGTTTCTAAGTGAATAGAATCAAAAATACTGCACATTTTTGTTACCTGAAAACTCACTCATTAAAACCTTTGCGCTGATCAAAAACCATGAAATCTGGAAAGACCATTATTTCAAAGTGCAAGTAAGGAAAAACCCAAATAATTAATTATTTGTGATTCTATCACATAAAACATCCTTTTTGGCATTACAAATTTACAGTGCATTTGTAACCTGTCAAAAATCTCAGGAACTACCGTATGGTTTTTTATCTGGTGTTCAGCAACATGTAAAGTGATTCACAAGGAAGGTTTGTGTATATAATTTACACATGTTTCGTGCTAATTGACTGCGCTACTATGAAATGAACTCCACTGCCGTTGTGAAAACGATTCTTTTGGCGTCTAGCGGTATTTGGCGCATCTCATAGACAAAATCGACGTTCGCATAACGACAATAGCGCTATGGCCAGCTGCACCAGTTTCGTCTCTAGAGGCTTGCTTCAAATCTTAATCGGAACAAGGACGAGAACAGATGAAAGTCAAATCATCTGTATTTGTCAGCATAGCATGTTAATATTAGTACAAAATTACTGAATAAGTGAAAAATTACAATAGCGAATGCGAGATTCTATAATAAATTTATACTCGAAATTTAAAATCGAAACACTCTCACTTTCCAATCTAATTTTTTCGCCATCTCCTGATTCAATTCACCTACTTTACATTACCTATGTTTTGCTTTCGTTGATATTCATCTTACGATACTAATAATTAACACACCAAATCCAATCACGCAAAAACAATAGATTTTCACATATACATTGAGTTCTTCGTTAAAGACTATCTCTGACTAACAAGCGTTAACGTTGATGAGAGGGCAGTCCACAAAATTAATGACCGACTATTTCTGCCGCTCCGTTTCAGTACTTCGTGTGTACCACGAAATATTCTAGACTGCGTTACAGAAGCAGTAAATTGACGTGGTTGCTCTCCAATGAACCATGTGACATCCCCCTTCCAATCAAAGAACAATACGTTATTTCGGGGTGCGTGATTTGATGTGTGGGCCGAGGAAAGGTAACCATAAATTCTGGACGTTGATTGAAAGTGCTCGAGTCAATTTAATTAATTCCGATGAATGACAATGTAAGCCATATAGTGTTCTACCTGCGTTTGCATCGTTCTAACTCTGAGGCTAAATTAAGCATGTTGATTACAAACACACTCACCGTTATTAATGAACCTAAAATTACTGGCTTCATAACACTTGCCGCAAACAATGTGCCAATCATTCATATCGGAAGTAAAATATAGACAGGATATGTGTATTAATATCGAGTCAGCGTGCACCTAAACATCTAACATGGTATACAGAACAGGAGGAAACGTTGTTTTTTATTCTATGTGATCGTCACATTGGAATATCATTTCATAGGAATAGTTACTATCCCCATGCTACAGATTATCATGAAAATTACCACATGTGGTATGCAGCAGTTGGAAATTTTATTTAGAAATAAAAATATGGCTTAGCCGCTGCTTGCTTGCTATTTACTGCAGTGCTTTCGAGAAATCTGCAACAATGTTGTCAAGACGTAAGTTAAGTGAAAATATAGATTAGGGTCAGATAACTGCTCTACTTCAGTGGCGCATTTAGTACAAAGATAAGTTGCATTCAGATCAGTTACAATTCAGTTCAGATTAGGTTCTGTTTAGTCAAAGGTTAGTATAAGAGTTTAAGTTGAATATCAGTTTGTGGGGACATAGTTTCAGTAATCCTTAGATTTTTACAGTGAGGGAGGTAAAGTTGGGGTGAATTTCAGACAGAAAGAAATATGGTGGGAAGGTT
Organism: Schistocerca gregaria; assembly: GCF_023897955.1. Classification (NCBI taxonomy): domain Eukaryota; kingdom Metazoa; phylum Arthropoda; class Insecta; order Orthoptera; family Acrididae; genus Schistocerca; species Schistocerca gregaria. Next base: position 686,368,802 of record NC_064923.1, read on the forward strand.
ACACCTGTTCTGAGGGAAATAATTGTACTGTCTAATGTCCAAAACAATATCTCAGATATTTTAATAGGTTTTTTATTGTGTAATTTTGAAATGTTGTGTTCCAACTTTCAGTGGTCGTTTTATTCTTGTTCTCAAACCTCATTTAGTACCTTCGTTCCCCTAGAGACAAGATTCTCGTCATTTGATTTCTATATTCTAATCGAGCGGGGAGATGATAAACATGTTATGCTTCCAATATCATCCTGTGCAAGACCTGCTACTATAAAGACAGTTTTAGATCGCCCCCTCCCGTATGTCTTTTTACAAAACGGCCACAAAGTAACTGTCCCAGGGAGCCCCTTCCTGCTGATACCTGCTGAAACCTGCGAATTTCTGGACTCAAAGAATTATTGTCTACTGGAATCTTCAAATCACTAGAACTGCTTTTAGTGTATAGGTATGAGGCCATCCCCCACTACAATCGCGTGGAATTGAAGCTCAACAATGGATATAGCCAACGTTTCCTCTTCATCAAGATATACGTCTGAAAAACGATGGAAACTGCGTAGTACATTTTCTCTTCTTTTTATGTCGGATGAAATTTGTTTGGAGGAGTGTAAGAGAATCGCTGATAACTCGAAAAGGTGTAAGACGTTACGACATGGAGTAACAACTTCTGTCTTTTGGAGGTCAGTATTTACCATGACATAAAAAAGGAACATACTGTTGTCGTGATCAAATTAAAACGTGTACCGCAGATGCAAAAGTAGAGATTGTTATCAATTGGCTGTTAGTCATTTCTTATTTGAAGAACCTTCTATCACTTTATTCATTATCGGACCCGCTGCGATATTCGGTGATCACTCGCAGAGCGACGTCTGACACCTTTACGAGTGAGACATTTCAGCTGAGGCTGCCTGATACACCAGACCTAGTTAGCATACTTCTGTTCTTGGATCGGTTGACCTAGAAAATATTTCTTGGCATGGGACTCTGGCTTATAACTGGTGCCACTCCCCAGACATACGACGAACATTTGTAATATCTTAATGAAATGCCCAACCGCAATAATTAATGTGCAATTTATCTCCTACTCTGGCCAAATGACCCTGAAAATTATTGTGCAGCGGTTTTGAGTTCTCTGATTTGTGGAAAACACAAATTAGGAATAATATTTTGAACATGGGTACTCTTGATCAACGGTTAGAGATCAGTTTTTGTTGTTGTTCTTGTGGTCTTCAGTCCTCAGACTGGTTTGATGCAGCTCTCCATGCTACTCTACCCTGTGCAAGCTTCTTCATCTCCCAGTACCTACAGCAGCAACCTACATCCTTCTGAATCTGCTTAGTGTATTCATCTCTTGGTCTCCCTCTACGATTTTTACCCTCCACGCTGCCCTCCAGTACCAAATTGGTGATCCCTTGATGCCTCAGAACATGTCCTACCAACCGATCCCTTCTTCTAGTCAAGTTGTGCCACAAACTCCTCTTCTCCTCAATTCTATTCAATACCTCCTCATCAGTTATGTGATCTACCCATCTAATCTTCAGAATTCTGCTGTAGCACCACATTTCGAAAGCTTCTATTCTCTTCTTGTCTAAACGATTTATCGTCCATGTTTCACTTCTATACATGGCTACACCCCATACAAACACTTTCAGAAACGACTTCCTGACACTTAAATCAATACTCGATGTTAACAAACTTCTCTTCTTCAGAAACGCTTTCCTTGCCATTGCCAGTCTACATTTTATATCCTCTCTACTTCGACCATCATCAGTTATTTTGCTCCCCAAATAGCAAAACTCGTTTACTACTTTAAGAGTCTCATTTCCTAATCTAGAGATCAGTATACGAATCCAAAGTAGCCAACTCGTTGCACCAAAGGTGATATTATTCAACCTTTGGACATGTTCTTAAGAAACATAATTAACTTGAGGACAACAACAGCTATAAATTCGATAACGTAAATTTCAAAATTACACGTCATATAGAGACTAGGTCCCCACAAAGTTGTGGAAATACCACATACATAATGATCAGCCAGAACATATGACAACCTACCTGGTAGCCGGTAAGTCCACCTTTCGCACGGTTAGCGGAGGTAACGCGCCGTGGCGTGCAGGCACTGAGGCCGTGGTAGATCGCTGGGGGAAGTTGGCACCACATCTGCACACACAAGTCACTTAATTCCGGTGAATTCCCGGGAGAAGGCGATGACCCCTGACACCACTTTCAATCACAGCCCTGATGTGTTCGATCGAGTTCAGATCTGGCGAGTTGGTGGGCTAGAGTGTCAATTGGAACTCTCCACTGCGTTCTTCGAACCACTCCATCACACTAATGGCTTTGTGGTATGGCGCATTATCTTGTTGAAAATGCCACTATCGTCGGGAAACACTATTGTCGTGAAGGGTTGTGCGTGATCTGCAACCGATGTACGATATTCCTTGGCCATCATTTTACAATACACGTGCTCCACTGGACCCATGGATACCCAACACGAATTTCCCCCAGAGCATAACGGAGCAGCCGCCAGCTTGTCTCCGTCCTGCGGTTCAGGTTTCTAGGAGCTGTTCCCCTTCAAAACGATGGATTCGTGCCTGCCCATCGGCCTCATGAAGAAGGTATCGAGATTCATCGCACCATGTAACACTCTGCCGCTGTATCAATGTCCAGTGGCGATGGTCACGAGTTCCCATTTCAGTCGTATTTGTCGATGTCGTATTGTTAACATTGGAACCTGCATGGGTGGAGGCCAATCGTTAGGAGTGTTCGGTGCTCTATATGTTCAGGCATACTTGTTCTCTGCCCAGCACTAAAGGCTGATATTATTTATAGCTCAGTTCACCGCCGCCTGTCCTTGTTGTTAATGAGGTGTTCCCCATGGAAGCGTCCTGGGACCTCTGCTGTTCCTGATCTATATAAATGACCTGGGTGACAATCTGAGCAGTTCTCTTAGGTTATTGGCAGATGATGCTGTAATTTACCGTCTAGTGAGGTCATCTGAAGACCAGTATCAGTTGCAAAGCGATTTAGAAAAGAATGATGTATGGTGTGGCTGGTGGCAGTTGACGCTAAATAACGAAAAGTGTGAGGTGATCCACATGAGGTCCAAAAGAAATCCGGTGGAAGTCGATTACTCGATAAATAGTACTATTCTCAAGTCTGTCAATTCAACTAAGTACCTGGGTGTAAAAATTACGAACAACTTCAGTTGGAAAGACCACATAGATAATATTGTGGGGAAGGCGAGCCAAAGGTTGCGTTTCATTGACAGGACACTTGGAAGATGCAACAAGTCCACTAAAGAGGCTGCTTACACTACACTCGTTCGTCCTCTGTTAGAATATTGCTGCGCGGTGTGGGATCCTTACCAGGTGGGATTGACGGAGGACATCGAAAGGGTGCAAAAAAGGGCAGCTCGTTTTGTATTATCGCGTTATAGGGGAGAGAGTGTGGCAGATATGATACACGAGTTGGGATGGAAGTCATTACAGCATAGACGTTTTTCGTCGCGGCGAGACCTTTTTACGAAATTTCAGTCACCAACTTTCTCTTCCGAATGCGAAAATATTTTGTTGAGCCCAACCTACATAGGTAGGAATGATCATCAAAATAAAATAAGAGAAATCAGAGCTCGATTAGAAAGGTTTAGTTGTTCTTTGTTCCAGCGCGCTGTTCGGGAGTGGAATGGTAGGGAGATGATTGTGGTTCGATGAACCCTCTGCCAAGCACTTAAATGTGAATTTCAGTGTAATCTTGTAGATGTAGATGTAGGGATGGCCACCCAACACCACGATATCTGAACGTGGTTTCATCTTGGTTTCGCCACGTATTGAAGACAATGAAGACAATCATCACAGCAGTCCACCAACACCCGACAAATCGTGAAGTTTCCGAAATACTCGTGCCGAGTATCACATTCTGTCACCGCACAACCGTAGATAGATCGTGTACCTTCTCCATTCTATATACGGACAGCACGCTCACTGAGGTTAATGCACCGTCCGTGTGTGACTAGCAGGCCTTCCTCGCCAGGTGACACAGCTATCACCTGGACGGGTTTATATCGATAGTAGGTCGATGGTCGTAATGTTCTGGCTGATCAGTGTGTCGTAAGTTTAATCAAACGAGTGAAAACTGGTACTTACTAAAAGTTGCTCATTCCTCAGAATTCTAGTATTCATTATTCGTGTATGCGTATTCGTTTCTCCCATTTTATATTTTGTGAAGACCTTGTTTTTACTCACTCTTCTTAGTACACTATATGATCAAAGATATCCGAACACCTATCTACATATGATTTACAAGTTCGTGGCGCCCTCCATCGGTAAGCCTGCAATTCAATAGGGTGTCGGCCCACCATTAGCCTTTATGACAACTTCCACTCTCGCAGGCATATGTTCAATCAGGTGCTGGAAGGTTTCTTGGAGAATGGCAGTCCATTCTTCACGGAGTGCTGCACTGAGGAGAGGTATCAATGTCGGTGGGTGAGGAATGGCACGAAGTTGGCGTTCCGAAACACCTAAAGGGTGTTCTGTAGGATTCAGGTTAGGACTCTGTGCAGGCCTGTCTATTACAGGGATGTTATTGTCGTGTAACCAGTCCGCCACATTCCGTGCATTAAGAAACAGGTACTCGGTCGCGTTGAAAGATGCAGTGGCCATCCCCGAATTGTTCTTATGCTACGGTCGCAGGTTCGAATTCTGCCTCGGGCATGGATGTGTGTGATGTCCTTAGGTTAGTTAGGTTTAAGTAGTTCTAAGTTGTAGGGGACTGATGACCTAAGATGTTAAGTCCCATAGTGCTCAGAGCCATTTGAACTAATTGTTCCTGAACAGTGGGAAGCAAGAAGGTGCTTAAAACATCAATGTAGGCTTGTGCTGTGACAGTGCCACGGAAAAAAAACATGAGATACTGTAAGTAGGCTGTTTAGTTTCTTTTTTATTGGTAACGCCACGTAGCGCTCTGTATGAAGATCACTGGCTGTGCTGTGTGCAGTCTGTGGCTGGTTGGCATTGTTGTAATACTCGCCATTGTAGCGTTGGGCAGATGGATGTGAACAGCGCGTAGCGTTGCGCAGTTGGAAGTGAGCCGCCAGCAGTGGTGGATGTGGGGAGAGAAATGGCGGAGTTTTGAAAGTTGTAAGACTGGATGTCATGAACTGCTATATATATTATGACTTTTGAACACTAGTAAGGTAAATACATTGTTTGTTCTCTATCAAAATCTTTCTTTTGCTAACTGTGCCTATCAGTAGTTAGTGCCTTCAGTAGTTTGATTCTCTTATTTAGCCGGCAGTAGTGGCCCTCGCTGTATTGCAGTAGTTCGAGTAACGAATATTTTTGTGAGGTAAGTGATTTGTGAAACGTATAGGTTAATGTTAGTCAGGGGCATTCTTTAGTAGGGATTTTTGAAAGTCAGATTGCTTTGCGCTAAAAATGTTGTGTGTCAGTTTAAGCACAGTCATGAATGATTTTTCTAAGGGGACGTTTCAATGCAGCCCCCTCTATGAAAAACACGACCACGCCATAACACCACCGCCTCCGAGTTTTACTGTTGGCACTACATACGCTGGCGGATGACGTTCACTGGGCATTCGCCATACCCACACCATCGGATCGACACATTGTGTACCGTGATTCTTCACTCCACACAACGTTTTTCCACTGTTCACCCAATGTTTACGCTCCTTACACAAAGTGAGGCGTCGTTAGGCATTCACCGGCGTCATGCGTAGCTTATGAGCAACCGCTAGACCATGAAATCCAAGTTCTCACCTCCCGCCTAACTGTCATAGTACTTGCAGTGGATACTGATGCAGTTTGGAATTCCTGTGGTATGGTCTGGGTAGACGTCTGCTTATTGCCCATTACTACCCTCGCCAGCTGTCAGCGGTCTCTGTCAGTCAACAGTTGAGGTCGGCCAGTACGCCTTTGTGCTGTATGTGTCCCACTTCACTATCACATCGGAAACAATGGACCTAGGGATGTTTAGGAGTGTGGAAATCTCGCATACAGATGTATTACACAAGTGACACCCAATCACCTGACAAGGTTCGAAGTCCGTGAGCTCTGCGGAGCGCCCCTTCTTGCTCTCTCACGATGTCTAATGACTACTGAAGTCGCTGATATGGTGCACCTTGCAGTTGGTGGCAGCACAACGTACCTAATATTAAAAATGGATGTTTTTGGGGGTCTCCGGATACTTCTGATCACACAGTGTACGTACCAGCAGTCTACCTTTGTAGAATCTCCGACAGAATTAAGGCACTTCCTAAAGCCACATGTATTCGACTAGCGTTTCGAACCAATAACACCATTCAGTTATATTACATTCCGCCACCACTAGAACATCGAAATATGATAACCCAGGCATATACAAAATTACATGTGGTAGCAGTAATAGCTTTTACATTGGCCAGACAGGAAGTAACGTGAGATGTAAAGGACACACTAGAGAGAGCGAATGTGACCCGATGAGTTATACTTTTACATTTTAAAAGTCCAAAGCAGACTGCTTATACGATCGAAAATTCACTGCAGATCTTACGTGGAATACCAAAAGGTTTTACAATGAATATTGTTAGGAATTATAAATTTATATGTATAAGAGAAAATACCCACAAGAAATATTAAACGTACATACAGAATTTAGACACAGGTATTACCTTAAAAACATTATTAAACTTTTAACACGAAAACTGATAAATCGGAAGTAACATACGCAACAACCAAAGATGATGGAAAAAATTTTAGTTAATAAAATAATATCGCTGTTCACCTGCACAATCTTTGGGAACATATAGCCTCGTAAGAGTGTAAGTGTAAAACTGTCGTCACGTCGTAACAAACATTTTTATTTAGCCTCTCGACGCCATTTACGATCTCAATAAATCAGTGACAGTTACAAAACAGTCCACTAACGAGGCAATATGTATGTCACATCAACCTACACGTGAGTGCAACTACTTCAGTATTAATGAATTTGGCGTCCATTTCTGTTCTCACCAAAATTGCAAATATTTGAAAACGGTGATTGAGAGGAAACAGATTATCGCAAAGATTACTTATTACAAGCAACTATTTGGTGTATCTACTATAACAATCATATCGTTATGAGAAGGTAGTTAACTTGTTGGTGGGAAGATAACCTGTGCAATCACGTATTTGTACTTCTGCGCATGTGCGGAGGGAAAGATTCCTCCCCTTTTCTGGCTTGTTTGGTACTGGTTCGCGTCAGTTGGTAACCTGGTATGCGTCATACCGAGTGTGTTGACGATTCAGCTTCACGTCGGACAACTTCAAACCCTCTTGTTCGAATCCGAACAGCACAGGCAGATTTTGTGGCTCCGGTAGGTGCGAACCGGAGGTGAGCAAAAGCCGACACTTCAAAGGGACTCGCTTTTAAATAATTTGGGTTGACCTGGCGGCCACGAGTGACGCATCGAGCGCAGCCACTTTGGCGTGGATGGTGGGAGGGGGGGGGGGGGGGGGGCGCAGGGGTGCTGGAGGTCTCTGCGAAGGAACGGCGTTGAAAAGAGCTCCCCCGCCCCTTCGCTCCGCCACTGGGCGCCATCTTCCCTCGCGCAGGCTCGCCCTGTGACCCTCTGTTAATATTTCACGACACAGCCCGGCCTCTCGTTCAGTGGGCCGGCATCAGAATTCCACTTACAACGGCTGCAGCGCGCCTGCGCGGCAACTTCTCGCCAGCGTAACTAGCCAGCCTTCTGGCTTCTCGAACGTAAACATTCACGCTGGACCACAAGGCGACCTCCTCCGCTCCCCTCCCCTCCCCTGCTCCCTTCCCCATCTCCACCGCCCCAAAGACCCTCTTGTCGGCTAACAATGCCTAGCGCAGTACCGGTAAAATTTTGTGTCGCTGACTGGCTTTGATAAATATTCAATGCACCGGCGTTCAGAATTGAACGTCGCTTACCCCTGCCTCCCTTTACTTTCTTCTGCGCCTTGCTTCTTGTTTTCTCACCGCTTCTCTGTACTAGCTTCGTGTCGTTCTCTTTTTTCCTCTCCCTTTCTATTTCCTCGGCTTGGAATCTACAGCCCCCTTTACCAGCGCGGCACATAAAAGTAGACCGCTGAGTACGTACGGAAATTGCGCGCAGTTTCCACCCTGCAAGATAAATGACTGTGCGCGCACCGGTAATTGTATTTTCAAGGCGTTCGCTTCTTTGCTAACGCGTTTGGAGCAGGGTGCTAATGCGACCCGCTAAGAAAAACACTTTGGTGAAATCCGAGTGATTTCAGTCTAAATTTTCTATGTCCGATACTTATCGTCTGATCGGTAAATTTCGTTTGACTCTAAATGCAAGCGAGGAATAAACCACCCGCTCGTAGTCAAACCACATCTGCCAGTGTTATAGTTGATTTTGTCAGTAATATACACGCGAGTCGAATAGAATTACCTGTTTCCAGGACAAAGCGATTGTTAGCAGTAAACACAAAAATGTATCATTACAAATAATGTAGCAACCATTCACGGAAACATAATTTATTTATCTTGCTGCAGATCGATTTCGACTGATATCAGTCATCATCGGTGCATTGCTCTAACCGATACAGTAGAAGGACTGTCCTTGGCAGACTTCTATCATGAAGAAAGCTGCCAAAGACAGTACTTCTACTTGTGGCATGTATAGGCTAGAAAAATGCACCGATGATGACTGATATGTCGAAACCGATCAGCAACAAGATAAATAATGTTTCTGCGACTGGTTGCTATATTATTTATAATTTTATATTCCACGGTCGCTCGACAGAAAGGGAACCTTATGGAGCCCAACATACAAAAATGTATGGTATCTGGAATCTTAACGTTTAACGTTCTGCTGCTAAAAAGGCATTTAGAGCCAATTAGTTCAGATTGGAAAAATTGAAGGCATCAATACAGATTAAGCTAAAGTGTTTAGGAAAATACACAAAAGCCGAAACCAGTTTGTGTAGACGACGATTTCAGCAATACTCACCAAAGTCAAACGTTCTAGCTACGTGTTAATTTATAATACTACAACAAATCTACATCTACATGGATACTCTGCAAATCACATTTAAGTGCCTGGGAGAGGTTTGATCAAATTACCTTTACAATTCTCTGTTAATCCAATCTCGTATAGCGTGCGGAAAGAATGAACATCTATATCTTTTCGTACGAGCTCTGATTTCCCTTGTATTGTCGTGGTGACCGTTCCGCCCTATGTAGGTCGGTGTAAACAAAATATTTTCGCATTCGAAGGAGAAAGTTGGTGATTGGAATTTCGTGAGAAGGTTCCGTCGCAACGAAAAACTTCTATCTTTTCATGATTTCCAGCCCAAATCCTGTATCATTTCTGTGACACTCTCTCCCATTTTTCGCGATAATACAAAACGTGTTTTCTTTCTTTGAAGGTTTTCGATGTACTCCGTCAGTCTTACCTGGTAAGGATCCCACACCGCACAGCACTATTCTAAAAGAGGACCGACAAGCGTAGTGTAGGCCGTCTCCTTCGTAGGTTTGTTACATTTTCTAAGTGTCCTGCAATAAAACGCAGTCTTTGGTTAGCCTTCCCCACAACATTTTCTTTGTGTTTTTTTCCAATTTAAGTTGATTGTAACTGTAATGCCTAAATATTTAGTTGAATTTACGGCTTTTAGATTAGACTGATTTATCGTGTTACCGAAGTTTGAGTTCCTTTTAGCGCTCATGTGGATGACCTCACACTTTTCGTTATTTAGGGTCAACTGCCACTTTTCGCACCATTCACATGTTTTTTTTTCCAAATCGTTTTGCTATTTGTTTTGATCTCCTGATGACTTTATTAGTCGATAAACGACAGCGTCATCTGCAAACAACCGAAGACGGCTGTTTAGATTGTCTCCCAAATCGTTTATATAGATAAGGAACAGCAAAGGGTCTATAACACTACCTTGGGGAACCCCAGAAATCACTTCTGTTTTACTCGATGACTTTCTGTCAGTTACTATGAACTGTGACCTCTCTGAGAGGATATCGCAAATCCAGTGACATAACTGAGACGATATTCCATAAGCACGCAATTTTACTACGAGCCGCTTGTGTGGTACAGTATCAAAATCCTTCCGGAAGTCCAGGAATACGGAATCGATCTCAAATCCCTTGTCAATAGCACTCAGCACTTCATGTGAATAAAGAACTAGTTGTTTTTCACAGAAACGATGTTTTCTAAACCCATTTTGACTGTGTGTCAATAGACCGTTTCCTTCGAGGTAATTCTTAATGTTCGAACACAACATATGTTCTAAAATCCTTCTGCATGCCGACGATAACGATATGAGCCTGTAATTTAGTGGATTACTGTTACTACCTTTCTTGAATATTGGTGTGACCTGTGCAACTTTCCAGTATTTGGGTACGGATCTCCTGTCGAGGGAACGGCTGTTAAGTATGGAGCTAATGCATTAGCATACTCCGAAAGGAACCTGATTGGTATACAGTCCGGACCAGAAGACTTGCTTTTATTAAGTGATTTGAGTTGCTTCACTACTCCGAGGATATTTACTTCTACGTTACATATGTTGGCAGCTGTTCTTGATTTGAATCCCTGAATATTTACTTCGTCTTCTTTTGTGAAGGCATTTCGGAAGGCTGTGTTTAGTAAATCTGCTTTGGCAGCACTGTCTTCAATGGTATCTCCATTGTTATCGCGCAGAGAAGGCATTGATAGTTTCTTGCTGGTAACATACTTCACATACGACCAGAACCTCTTTGAATTTTCTGCCAGGTTTCGAGACAAAGTTTCGTTGCGGATACTGTTATAGTCGTCTCGCATTGAACTCCGCGCTAAATTTCGAGCTTATGTAAAAGATCGCCAATCTTGGGGATTTTGCATCTTTTTAAATTTGGCATGTTTGTTTGGTTGTTTCTGCAACAGTGTTCTAACCTGTTTTGTGTACCAAGGATGGTCTGCTCCGTCGTTTGTTAGCTTATTTGGTATAAACCTTTCAATTGCTGCCGATACTGTTTCTTTGAATTTAAGCCACATCTGGTCTACACTTATATTATTGATATCGAATGAGTGTAGATTGTCTCTCAGGAAGCCACCAAGTGAATTTTTATCAGCTTTTTTGGATAGGTATACATTTCGCTTATTTTTCGTGGATTTGAGTATTACAATATTCAATCTCGCTACGACAGCCCTGTGTTCACTAACCCCTATATCGGTTTTGATGCTGGTTATTAACTCAGGATTATTTGTTGCCAAGAGGTGAAGAGTGTTTTCACAACCGTTTTCTATTCGCGTGGGCTCATGAACTAGCTGCTCGGAAAAATTTGCAGAGAATGCATTTAGCACAATTTCGGATGATGTTTTATGCGTACCTATGGAATTAAACATGTATTTTCGTTAACGTATGAAGGGTAAATTAAAGTCACCACCAACTATTATCGTATGAGTCGGGTATGTGTTTGAAATCAAACTCAAGTTTTCTTTGAAAGTTTCAGCAACTGCATCATCTGAACTGGCGGTCGGTGAAAGGGTCCAAGTGTTATTTTATTCCGGTTGCCAACAATGACCTCTGCCCATACTAACTCACAGGAAGTATCTACTTCAATTTCGCGACTTGTTGAACTACTTCTAAAAGCAACAAACACGCCACCGACAACCGTGTTTAGTCTTTTCGGAACAACGTTAGGTTCTTCGCAAAAAAATCGGCTGAGCTTATATCCGGCATTAGCCAGCTTTCAGTGCCTATAAAGATTTGAGCATCAGTGCTTTCTATTAGTGCTTGGAGCTCTGGTACTTTCCCAACACAGCTACGACAAATTACAACTGTTATACCAATGGTTCCTGTATCTATGTTCTTCCCGCGTTCAGCCTGCACCCTTTGTGACTGAAGCCCATCTTGTGTTTCCCCGAGACCCTCTAACCTAAAAAAACCACCCAGTCCACGCCACACAGCCACCTGTTACCCGTGTAGCCAACACCTGCGTATAGTGGACACCTGACCTATTCAGCGGAACCCGAAACCCAACGAATCTTTGGCACAAGTCGAGGAATGTGCATCCTACACGGTCGAAGAACCGTCTGAGCCTCTGATTCAGACCCTCCACTCGGCTCTGTACCAGAGGTCCGCAATCGGTCCCGTCGACTATGCTGCAAATGGTCAGCTCTGCTTTCATCTTGCAAGCAAGACTGGCAGCCTTTACCACTTCTGTTAGCCGCTCGAAACCTGAGAGAATCTCTTCTGTTCCAAAGCGACACCGACATGAGCAACCACCTGCAGTTTGTTGCACCCTGTGCTCTTCATGGCATCCGGGAGGACCCTTCCCGCATCTGGAATGACTCCACCCGGTATGCACACGGAGTGCACATTGAATTTATTACCCTCCTTGTCAGCCAAGTCCGTAAGGGGCCCTATAACGCGCCTAACGTAGGAGCTCCACACTACCAATATTCCCACCCTCCGCGATTTCCCGGATCTTGCAGGCTGAGTGGTTTCCTCTGAAACAGGACAGGCGACATCGTCCGGCTCAGCGACAGAGTCAGCCACAGACAGCACCTGGAACCTGTTTGTCAGACAAATCGGGGAGGCCTTAAGTGCGGCCGCCTGGCAAGTCTTTCGCCGCCTGCTTCGCCCCGGGGAGACCTTCCACTCGACCACAGGTGAGGGGTCATCCTTAGTGCGAGCAATCACTGGGTTGGCCACCGGTGAGGACCGATCGGAGGACTCTGAAGCGCTGGACGTCCGTTGGATCCCCACGGCAGGCTCACCACAGTGGTGCTCATCTACTGCAGCATCAAGCTGTGTAACCGCAGCCATCACAGCCTCAAGCTGAGAGTAACGTGTCACCAACTCGGCTTGCATCCTCACACAGCAATCGCAGTCCCTGTCCATGCCAAAGATCGTGGAAAACTGAACTGTACCGATAAACGGACTATCGGCACCTGCTGCGCAACTCTAGTGTAGAACCTGACGAAAAAGTACGTGTTGTGTCTAGTAATACGCAGATATTCAAGAACCTAACTACCGAAGCACTCAGGTGAAACTAAATAATTAGCTCCTAATAAGAAACTTGAAATATAACACAAAGTTGGTTTACTTTCTGACCCAAACGAAAATTCGAGAACTGTGGCTATTAGATTTTATATTTACACGCAGCAACTCAAGAAACTAAACTATTAAAGCACACAGATGATATAATAAAATTCGCTCCTGGTTAGGAAATCGTAAATGTCACAAAAGTGGTTTACCTATCTTTTGCTGCGTCCGTCGCGGTTCGCTACTACTAATTAACTTTGAGTGATGAAATTTCGGAATACATTTGTCTAGGAAACATATCTACGTGATTAACGTTGCAACATCACACGTTAATGTAAACGCGAGGAATGCTACTGCAAATGTGTAACGCAGGTGCATTAATAACTGATGTAAACGCCAGAAGCTGAAAGAAAGAACGCAAACGTGAATGCACTGTGTCGCACATGTGTCAGACGTAGGTTTGACGGATGGAGCTCCATGGCTGCTGTAATTGGTCGCTCAATACAGGGATGTATGTATGTATGTATTGAACCGGGGACCTAGAAACGACGGAGATGCTTCGTCCGCGCCGTAGCCCTCAAAGGTACACAACCCCACAACAGGCAACAGCAGTCCATCCCACCGCCGCCCCACACCGAACCCAAGGTTATTGTGCGGTTCGACCCCCAGTGGACCCCCCCCCCCCCCCAACGTCTCGTTCCAGACGTGTGTAACCTCAATGTTTGCGTGGTACAGTAATGGGTTTCGTAAAAGACGGTCGTGTTGAACCCAGCTCGCGCTATTCGTCCACGAGACTCAGTAAGACAAAGTAAGAGCATATGGACTATCAGACCAATTGTGTGATTGGATGGAAAAGTTCCTAGATAACAGAACGCAGCATGTCATTCTCAATGGAGAGAAGTCTTCCGAAGTAAGAGTGATTTCAGGGGTGCCGCAGGGGAGTGTCATAGGACCGTTGCTATTCACTATATACGTAAATGACCTTGTGGATGTCATCGGAAGTTCACTGAGGCTTTTTGCAGATGATGCTGTGGTGTATCGAGAGGTTGTAACAATGGAAAATTGTACTGAAATGCAGGAGGATCTGCAGCGAATTGACGCATGGTGCAGGGAATGGCAATTGAATCTCAATGTAGACAAGTGTAATGTGCTGCGAATACATAGAAATATAGATTCCTTATCATTTAGCTACAAAACAGCAGGTCAGCAACTGGAAGCAGTAATTCCATAATTTATCTCGGGAGTACGCATTAGGAGTGATTTAAAATGGAATGATCATATAAAGTTGATCATTGGTAAAGCAGATGCCATGCTGAGATTCATTGGAAGAATCCTAAGGAAATGCAATCCGAAAACAAAGGATGTAGGTTACAGTACGCTTGTTCGCCCACTGCTTGAATACTGCTCAGCAGTGTGGGATCCGTACCAGATAGGGTTGATAGAAGAAATAGAGAAGACCGAACGGAGAGCAGCGCGCTTCGTTACTGGATCATTTAGTAATCGCGAAAGCGTTACGGAGATGATCGATAAACTGCAGTGGAAGACTCTGCAGGAGAGACGCTCATTAGCTCGGTACGGGCTTTTGTTAAGGTTTCGATAACATACCTTCACCGAAGAATCAAGTAGTATATAGCTCCCTCCTACGTATATCTCTCGAAGACATCATGAGGATATAATCAGAGGGATTAGAGCCCACAAAGAAGCATACCGACAATCCTTCTTTCCACGAACAATACGAGACTGGAATAGAAGGGAGAAACGATAGAGGGACTCAAGGTACCCTCCGCCAGACACCGTCAGGTGGCTTGCGGAGTATGAATGTAGATGTAGATGTAATTATGGTGTACGTGTACATGGCGACAGTGTTTGCACAGCAATCGCCGACATAGTGTAACTGAGGCGGAATAAGGGGAACCAGCCCGCATTCGCCAAGGCAGATGGAAAACCGCCTTAAAAACCATCCTGAGGCTGGCCAGCACACCGGACTTCGCCAATAATCGGCCGGGATGATTCGTGCCGGGGACCGGCAATCCTTCGCGCTCGGGCAGCATTGTGTTAGACCGCACAGCTAGCCGGCCCGGCTAATACAGAGATTGTTAACGCTGCTTGCAGCTGACGCAGCCGTTGTCGTCAGATGACGTCCCACACGTTCTCGACTGGAGACTGATCAGGTGATCGAGAAGCCCAAAGGAACATGCCAACACACTGTAGAGCATGTTAGGTTACAACAGCGCTATGTGGGCGAGCGTTATCCTGTTGCTAAACACCTCCTGAAATGTTGTTTATGAATGGCAGCGCAACAGGTGGAATCACCAGACTGACGTACAAAACTGCAGACACGGAATATGGGATAACCACAGCTCCAGGTGTAACTCCAGGTATGTTTAGGGTGCATACAGGTAAGTTTCAGGTGCTAAACTGGCCTCCTTCTAACGAATACACAGCCATGACTGGCACCGGGTCAGAACTAGCTTTCATCAGAACACACAACAGACCTCCTCTCCACCTCTCCAATTTACTTTAGTTTGACATCACTGAGGCCGCAAATGGCGGTGGTTTGAGGTCATTGGAACAAATAGTACAAGGTCTCTTGCTCGGAGTTTTCCTTGGCGTAAATGTTACAGTTCGTTGTGTCGCTGTGGTGGCTAGTACTGTTCGAATTGACGCTGCAGATACAGTAGGATGCGCTACAGCCATACACGACGGCCATCCCTCTCGGTAGTGGCACGTGGACACCGAGCCTGGTCTCAGTACGACTGTACCTTCCCGTGACCACCGCTGCCAGCAATCACGTCTGCCACATCTTTCTGCAATATCGTGGAAGGAACATCGAGCTTCGCGTAGACCTATTACACGTCCTCGTTCTAACTCAGTATTGATAACAGCTTCGTGTTAGAGGCAATCTTGACTAACATCACTGCGCTACGTCCACACACTATGTACAATCTCAAAAGTAACTAACGCTCAGGTCTGTTACAGTGAGTAGTTAAAGCAAACCTGACTTGCATCTTCATAATGACGCCACTAGTACCACTCTTATGCGACTGTAATGCAATTTTAGTAGAAGTCATGTTTCAGATGTAGAGAAACGCCTACAAACTTCAGTTTATATTGCACAACTCCGTCTGGTGATGGGATTTCTTCTCCGCCAGTGTAGTTAACAACAGAGAATGATTAGCTTAAGAAATGTAAGTGCAACATAACAGATTTCCAGGAATTATAAATATAAAGCATAACCACGTAATTTGTTCACCAGGTGATGGGGTTGCTAGGATAATTTACATATTTTCACTCTATCGTTCACTGTGACATAATTTTTTGGGGAAATGCAGTTAACTCAAAAAGTATTTATTTAACAGAAGCGTGGTGTAAGGACGAAAATGAGTAGAACACCCTGAGGTGCTTAAAGTGGTGACAGTGCTACACCGGTCCATGCATTAGATGAAAGAATTCAGTGGTGCTTCTGGTGTTGGATGTCGAAGTGAATTACAAGCAAGTAAGATGTGTTCCTGCAGGTTCTCTGGGGTTGTTGGAATGTCACTGTAGTCAAGGTATTTTGTACATTTCGAAAGATAAATGTCTAGAAGAGTCAGATCAGGGTGCCAGGGTGGAAACTCCACGTGGCAGAGAACTTCAGTTCAGACCGTGACATGAATATCCATAATGTTGGTACCAAATAAGCATCGCAATTCTTTGCAGTACTTCAACGAGGAAATGAGGAAGTGTTAGTGTGACAAAACTGACATGATCTGCTGGTAAGGTTATCTATGATGGAATAAGTGCTATTAACTGTAGTACCATGAATAGCTTAGGAATGATTTCCAGAATCGTGTACAGTTTTGTTAGTAGTCGCAGCAACAAATCCTCGCCATCCAGAAATTCACCTCTGAGGTTTTCTATAGCGAAGAATTTTTCTTCTCAAACAAAGCATAAGTAAACAAAACGAATATGGGTTATTGGTCCGGGAAAAACGCACGATGTCTTAGAAGAAGTTCGCAGCCTGCCTAAAATAGTTGCTTAAGGAAGAGAGATGCTTGTGGGGCATGTTTTATTTTTGTAGAAACCAACGGATGGGTGCAGAAGTGGAGGAAGATATCGTAATAACTGGAAGCGATCTTTTACGAAGGTAATTCAGTACGTAAACATGAACTGGAGGAGGCTGGAAACCTGCCAGCTGATCGAGTTCCATGAAGGAAACTTGTTGCCTGATATGGCACTTAGCGTTGAAGATTTAAGTCTAAGTAAGTTATTTGTTACACGTTACTTTTAAATAGGCTGAAGACCAACTGACAACTACCCTGTAACCAAGTACCGACTTTAAGCTGATGTTGCTTCATTTCGTTACTATTTTCCATCTTTAAGACAGTAGGTAGACGTAGCAGTTTCTGGCATGATTTGCATTGTTGCTAGATATCCCCTCCCTCCTAAGGTGCAATCGATGATGTCATGCATTGCTGCAAGATTTCTGTCAAAGGCCAACCGTCTTACCTCAAAATGTTGAGAAATAAAAAAACTGGAGGCAAACAAAAAATTTGGTGGGATATTAAAAAGTACATTAGTTGTGTGACAGGGTTTTCCCTCCATTACCGTGATATTGGTGTGGAAGTAGAGCTGTTGTTCGAAGTGCATATTGGTGGGAAACGCAAAAATCCAAGATAGTGCATTGTCATGTCGGTGTGAAATTCTAAAACTCAAGATAGCGATCCAAGATGGCGAACTTAGCATACTGGCTTAGATTTATGAAGTCGGAATACAATATGACTGATGTGGAATACTCGCATACTCATGATTGTTGCTAGATTGTATGGGTTTTCCTCCCTGAGAGAAGAGATAGTTGTTTCCAGTGCAGGTCCAATCCTACCAGTTAGACGAAAGATGCCAATTTGAGACTGAAGATGTCTTTCACTCTACAGGTAGTAACCCATTCAGTGACATGAAATCCATTTATCGATTATTCGCCAAGCTGTTATTCATTCAGAGGTATATGATTGTATTTTTGGTCACTTACAGAGCTCCTAAGCCAACGGACTTGCCGCGGTGGTAGCACCGGTTCCCGTCAGATCACCGAAGTTAAGTGCTTTCAGGCTGGGCTAGAACTTGGATCGGTGACCATCTACTCTGCTGGGCACTGTTGGCAAGTGGGATGAACTCAGCCCTTGTGAGGGAAACTGAGGAGCTACTTGATTGAGAAGTAGAGGCTCCGATCTCGTAAACTAACATACAGTTGGGAGAGTGATGTGCTTGCCACATGCCTCTCCATATCCGCATCCAGTGATGCCTGTGGTCTAAGGATGACACGGCGGCCTGTCGGTGCCGTAGGGCCGTCATGGCCTGTTCGGGCGAAGTTTAGTTTTTATAGATATCCTAAAGTTATACGCACACTGCTTCTCGAAACTCCAGTTCCTCTGAGTTTTGATCAGTCCACTAGTACTGAGCCAGGAATGTTGACGACTTTTGCACTATACCAGGTGGCTCTTTTCAGCGATCTGCTGACACACTGTTTGCAAAGCCCATTGGCATCTATGGAGGAGTAGAATGTTCCGCCAAGCTGTGCCAGGTCCCAGCTGTCATGTAGTGGACCACTGGAGAGCAGGGTCACTGTGCCACAGAAGAATGAGTCAGGGGTTTCGCCAGGTTTGTGTGGACTAAATCGGGCCACAAGAAACATTCAAACCATCTGCCGGTGATGTCCTTGCTCATGGAGATTCTGGTCACACTTTGGCAGTTCGGTTGTTTAATGTAAAATGCAGAATACTAGTTCTGAACATAAAACCCACATACCTCAAGTTAAAATGGAGGGATACACGAAAAACGATGGAAGTAACTTGTACTTTAAACTATATAGAAAGATAAGAGGGATTCAAAATTCATCTAAGGCGAAAACAACCTATGACCTTCACATACACTCTACAGGGAAATTGAAGAATCACGAGATGCACTTCCTTCTCATGAGGTAGAGATTTGCTATGGGTCCGAAGGATATATATATATTTCCAGCACTGTCACTTATAAAATTTTTCCAAGGGGATGTTTCACAATGACCAGATCCAGTTGTATTCAAGCTTGTGATGACTGTATACACCGAGGAAGGGCAGCTAATTTTGTGTTATCACGTAATAGGGGAAAGGGTGCTACAGATGTAATACACGAGTTGAGGTGGTAATCATTAAAGCAAAGACGATTTTTGATGTGGCAGGACGTTCTCATGAAATTTCAATCACCAAGTTTCACCTCAGAGTGTGAATATATTTTTTGAGGCCGTCTACAGAGAGTGGAATAATCATCAAAATACACTCCTGGAAATTGAAATAAGAACACCGTGAATTCATTGTCCCAGGAAGGGGAAACTTTATTGACACATTCCTGGGGTCAGATACATCACATGATCACACTGACAGAACCACAGGCACATAGACACAGGCAACAGAGCATGCACAATGTCGGCACTAGTACAGTGTATATCCACCTTTCGCAGCAATGCAGGCTGCTATTCTCCCATGGAGACGATCGTAGAGATGCTGGATGTAGTCCTGTGGAACGGCTTGCCATGCCATTTCCACCTGGCGCCTCAGTTGGACCAGCGTTCGTGCTGGACGTGCAGACCGCGTGAGACGATGCTTCATCCAGTCCCAAACATGCTCAATGGGGGACAGATCCGGAGATCTTGCTGGCCAGGGTAGTTGACTAACACCTTCTAGAGCACGTTGGGTGGCACGGGATACATGCGGACGTGCATTGTCCTGTTGGAACAGCAAGTTCCCTTGCCGGTCTAGGAATGGTAGAACGATGGGTTCGACGACGGTTTGGATGTACGGTGCACTATTCAGTGTTCCCTCGACGATCACCAGAGGTGTACGGCCAGTGTAGGAGATCGCTCCCCACACCATGATGCCGGGTGTTGGCCCTGTGTGCCTCGGTCGTATGCAGTCGTGATTGTGGCGCTCACCTGCACGGCGCCAAGCACGCATACGACCATCATTGGCACCAAGGCAGAAGCGACTCTCATCGCTGAAGACGACACGTCTCCATTCGTCCCTCCATTCACGCCTGTCGCGACACTACTGGAGGCGGGCTGCACGATGTTGGGGCGTGAGCGGAAGACGGCCTAACGGTGTGCGGGACCGTAGCCAAGCTTCATGGAGACGGTTGCGAATGGTCCTCGCCGATACCCCAGGAGCAACAGTGTCCCTAATTTGCTGGGAAGTGGCGGTGCGGTCCCCTACGGCACTGCGTAGGATCCTACGGTCTTGGCATGCATCCGTGCGTCGCTGCGGTCCGGTCCCAGGTCGACGGGCCCGTGCACCTTCTACCGACCACTGGCGACAACATCGATGTACTGTGGAGACCTCACGCCCCACGTGTTGAGCAATTCGGCGGTACGTCCATCCGGCCTCCCGCATGCCCACTATACGCCCTCGCTCAAAGTCCGTCAACTGCACATACGGTTCACGTCCACGCTGTCGCGGCATGCTACCAGTGTTAAGGACTGCGATGGAGCTCCGTATGCCACGGCAAACTGGCTGACACTGACGGCGGCGGTGCACAAATGCTGCGCAGCTAGCGCCATTCGACGGCCAACACCGCGGTTCCTGGTGTGTCCGCTGTGCCGTGCGTGTGATCTTTGCTTGTACAGCCCTCTCGCAGTGTTCGGAGCAAGTATGGTGGGTCTGACACACCGGTGTCAATGTGTTCTTTTTTCCATTTCCAGGAGTGTAGAATAAGAGAATTCGAAATTTGCATGGAACGATTTGTGTGTTCATTTTCCCCGAGCGCTTCTCCAGAGTGGAATGGGAGAGAAATATCTTGAAGGTTGTTCGATGAACCCTCTGCCAAGCACGTAACTGTGAATTGCAGAGCAATCCTCCGTCACACACCGTCAGGTGGCTTGCGGAGTATGGATGTAGATGTAGATGAATCATGTAATGTCGACGTAAATCTAGATCAGAGGTATAGCCTCTTATCTCACTCCACTGAGAGGTACATTTCGTTTTCGAAAATAATCGCTAACAAATTTACGCTGCAGCTCCTTGACACAATATGCAGGAATCATTAGACTCGTTGAGTTTTCTTCGGCATTTATTTAGTTTGGGTTTCTAGCTCTTGCAGTGACTTTGTCATCCATCCTCCTCATATTGCTCTTTTCAGCTGACAAACAGCCTCAAATTGCTTTCCACTGCGATAAACATTCCTTGCAAGTGTTCTGCAAAGATTTTTTACACGATTACAAATCCAGGCTACGTGCAGGCCAGACTAGGGCAACGATATCTTTATATGTAAATCATTTTTTTGTTGGGCTGAAAACTGTTCTGATGCATTATCTTGTTGAAACATTAGACTTAGATCCCCTAGGTCATCACATATTCTATCTGTTCTGTCTCTGGAATCGCAGTGTACATATTAGGGCTCATTCTACTGTTCACCCATGCAATGCGTGGTTTGCGTTTTCGTGTCAGAGCATGGGTTGTCAGAAATCTGAAAAATGAAATGCTAACATTGTCCAGATATAATGAGGGTCGGTGAAGTGAAATGGAAAGAAGACAAGAGTTATTGGTCAGACAAGTACAGGGCAAAACCAACAGCATCAGCGAATAGTATAACGGGAGTATGAATCAATGTGAATAGGAAAATAGGTCATAGAGTGAGTTACTGTGAACAGTTTAGTTATAGAGTTATTCTCGCTAGAATCGACAGCAAAGAAAGGCTGCCAATAACAGTTCAAGTATACATGCTGAAGTCGCAGGCAGAGGATAAAGAGACAGAGAGAATATGTGAGGATATTTATCGGGATATTCAGTACGTAAAGGAAGGGGAAATCTAATTGTCATCGAGGATTGGAATGTGGTTGTACAGGAGGGATTAGAAGAAAGTATTACGGGAGAATATGGTCGTAGAAATGACAAAGGTGAAAGAATAATTGAGTTCTAAGGGAAATGTCAGTAATGACTCCGTTCAAGAATCACAAGACGAGGAGGTACAGTTGTATAATACCAGGAGATATAGGAAGATTCCAGTTAGACTACATCATGGTCAGGCAGAAATTCCGAAATCAGATCTTGGATTGTAAGTTATAACCAGGAGCAGATGCAGACTCATATCACAATTTAGTAAAGATGAGGAGTCGGCTGAAGTTTAAGAGACTGTTCAGAGAGAATCAATTCACAAAGAAATGAGGTGCGGAAAAACTAAGGAATACAATGATACGCTACAAGTTCTCCGAGGCTATAGATACTGCAATTATGAATACCTCAGTAACCAGATGAGTTGAGATGGAGTAATTTCTCTGGAAAGGGCAGTCACAGAAGTTGTACTGAAAAACATAGGTACAAAGAAGGTAACTGCGAGGAAGACTAGGGTTACAGAATAAATACTTTGCTTGGGCGACTGAAGAAGGAAGTACAAAAATGTTCAGAGAAAATCAGGACTATAGAAATAGAAGTCACTGAGAAATGAAGAAAATAGGAAGGGCATGGAAACTAAGGCGAAACGGCTGCTTAGAAAATGTGAAGAAACCGAACAACAAATGACTGTCGGCAAACTGAGTCAGCATACAGGAATATCGAGACAAAGTTTCTTAAATGAAGAAGAGAGAGCGGACAGGTGGAAAGAGTGCACTGAAGGGGGGGGGGGGGGGGGGGAGGATTTATCTGATGACGTGATAAAAGAAAAAAACATTAATCGGTAGGGAAGAAGTAGGGCATCGGGATCAGAATGTAAAAGAACTCTGGGCGATTTAAGATCAAATTCGGCAGAAGGCTCAAATGGTTCTAAGCACTATGGGACTTAACATCTGAGGTCATCAGTCCCATAGAACTTAGAACTACTTAAACCTAACTAACCTAAGGACATAACACCCATCCATGCCCGAGGCAGGATTCGAACCTGCGACCGAAGCAGCAGCGCGGTTCTGGACTGAAGCGCCTATAACAGCTCGTCGGCAGAAGGGCTGGATAAAATTCCACCAGAATTTCGAAAATCATTGGGGAAGTTGACAACGAAAATACTGGGTGATCAAAATATCAGTATAAATTTGAAAACTGAATGAATCACGGAATAATATAGATAGAGAGGTACAAATTGACACACATGCTTGGAATGACACTTGGTTTTATTAGAACAAAAAAAATACAACAGTTCAAAAAATGCCTGACAGATGGCGCTTCATCTGACCAGAATATCAATAATTAGCATAACAAAGTAAGACAAAGCAAAGATGATGTTCATTACAGAAAATGCTCAATATGTCCACTATTATTCCTCAACAATAGCTGTAGTCGCGGAATAATGTTGTGAACAGCACTGTAAAGCACGTCCGGAGTTATGGTGATGCATTGGCGTCGGATGTTGTCTTTCAGCATCCCTCGCGATGTCGGTCGATCACGATACACTTGCGACTTCAGGTAACCCCAAAGCCAATAATCGCACGGACTGAGGTCTGGAGATCTGGGAGGCCAAGCATGACGAAAGTGGCGGCTGAGCACACGATCATCACCAAACGGCACGCGCAAGAGATCTTTCACGCGTCTAGCAATATGGGGTGGAGCGCCATCCTGCATAAACATCTCACGTTCCAGCAGGTGTTTATCAGCCAGGCTGAGGATGATGCGATTCTGTAACAAATTGGCGTACCTCTCCCCCGTAGGAGTTACAGAACCAGAGTCAAGCATTTCCTCGAAGAAAAAAGGCCCGATAACGGTAGATGTGTTAAATCCAACCAATACCGTGACTTTCTCGTCGTGCAATGGAGTTTCCACGAGAGTTCTAGGATTTTCGATGGCCTAAATTCTGCAGTTGTGGGAGGTGACAGACCCTCGGAGCGTGAAATGAGCTTCGTCGGTTCACAACATTTTACTCAACCTATCGTCATCTTCCGCCATCAAAAACGCCCACACCGCAAATGCCCTCCGCTTCACTAAATCGCCAGGTAACTGTTCATGATGCCGATGGATTTTGTACGGATAGCTTCGGAGGGTACGCCTAAGTGCCAACCAAACAGTAGTGTATGGAATGCCGGTGCGACGTGGGACTGCTCGAGCGCTGACTTCCCCGTCCATAGACGAACCGGCTACAGTCTCCATTTCTTCCTGAACTGTCTCAGCAGCATTACGCCTTGTGATCGGTCGGCCTCTACGGGGTCTATCGTCTAAATAACCCGTGGCTTCGAACTTCGAAATCATTCTCACCACAGCTGCAATTGTCAACGGACATTTACCCGTTCGAATCCACTTCCCATGGCGATAGGATCGTAACGCTGAAATAGCACATTCCCCATTCTCATAATACAGCTTCACTAAAAGCGCCTTTTCAGGTAACGTCAGCATGCTGTGACTGCTGGCGCATCTGATTCTCTCTCTCATTACAGCTCCTTTTATACATGTTTGTCATACGCAGTCACTGACGTTTTGCTGTCCAGCACCATCTGTCGGATATTTTGTGAACTTCGTTTTTTGGTTCTAATAAAATCCCATGTCATTCCAAGCATGTGTGTCAATTTTTACCTCTCTATCTACTTTATGAATAGGAAGGTAGAGCAGAGGGTGTGTTACTGTGAACGGTTCAGTGACCGGGTTGTTCTAATCAGAATCGACAGCAGACCAACACCGACAACGATAGTTCAGGTATACTTCGACTTCGCAAGCTGAAGATGAACAGATAGAGAAAGTGTATGAGGATATTGAAAGGGTAAGTATGTAAAGGGCAGTATGTAAACGGGGACGAAAATCTAATAGTCATGGGCGACTGGAATGCAGTTGTAGGGGAAGGAGTAGAAGAAAAGGTTACAGGAGAATATAGGCTTGGGACAAGGAATGAAAGAGGAGAAAGACTAATTGAGTCCTGTAACAAGTTTCAGCTAGTAATAGCGAATACCCTGTTCAAGAATCACAAGAGGAGGAGGTATACTTGGAAAAGGCCGGGAGATACGGGAAGATTTCAATTAGACTACATCATGGTAAGACAGAGATTCCGAAATCAGATACTGGATTGTAAGGCATACCCAGGAACAGATATAGACTCAGATCACAATATAGTAGTGATGAAGAGTAGGCTGAAGTTCACGACATTAGTCAGGAAAAATCAATACGCAAAGAAGTGGGATACGGAAGTTCTAAGGAATGACGAGATACGTTTTAAGTTCTCTAACGCTATAGATACAGCAATAAGGAATAGCGCAGTAGGCAACAAGGTTGAAGAGGAATGGACATCTCTAAAAAGGGCCGTCAGAGAAGTTGGGAAGAAAAACATAGGTACAAAGAAGGTGGCTGCGAAGAAACCATGGATAACAGAAGAAATACTTCAGTTGATGGTCAGGAAGTACAAATATGTGTCGGGAAAATCAGGAATACAGAAATACAAGTCGCTGAGGAATGAAATAAATAGGAAGTGCAGGGAAGCTAAGACGAAATGGCTGCAGGAAAAGTGTGAAGACATCGAAAAAGATATGATTGTCGGAAGGACAGACTCAGCATACAGGAAAGTCAAAACAACCTTTGGTGACATTGAAAGCAATGGTGGTAACATTAAGAGTGCAACGGGAATTCCATTGTTAAATGCAGAGGAGAGAGCAGATAGGTTGGAAAGAATACATTGAAAGCCTCTATGAGGGTGATGATTTGTCTGGTGTGATAGAAGAAGAAACAGGAGTAGATTTAGAAGAGATAGGGGATCCAGTATTAGAATCGGAATTTAAAACAGCTTTGGAGGACTTACGGTCAAATAAGGCAGAAGGGATAGACAACATTCCATCAGAATCTCTAAAATCATTAGGGGAAGTGGCAACAAAACGATTATTCACGTTGGTGTGTAGAATATATGAGTCTGG
The DNA here is from genome assembly GCF_023897955.1 of Schistocerca gregaria. Classification (NCBI taxonomy): domain Eukaryota; kingdom Metazoa; phylum Arthropoda; class Insecta; order Orthoptera; family Acrididae; genus Schistocerca; species Schistocerca gregaria. Next base: position 686,394,611 of record NC_064923.1, read on the forward strand.
CGACACACCATCTGACTTTCGGAAAAGCATCATCCACACAATTCCGAAGACGGCAAGAGCTGACAAGTGCGAGAATTATTGCACAATCAGCTTAACAGCTCGTGCATCGAAGCTGCTTACAAGAATAATATACAGAAAAATGGAAAAGAAAATTGAGAATGCGCTAGGTGACGATCAGTTCGGCTTTAGGAAAAGTAAAGGCACGAGAGAGGAAATTCTGACGTTACGGCTAATAATGGAAGCAAGGCTAAAGAAAAATCAAGACACGTTCATAGGATTTGCGACCTGGAAAAAGCGTTCGACAAAATAAAATGGTGCAAGTTGTTCGAGATACTGAAAAAAGTAGGAGTAAGCTATAGGGAGAGGAGTCATATGCAATATGTACAACAAACAAGAGGGAATAATAAGAGTGGACGATCAACAACGAAGTGCTCGTATTAAGAAGGGTGTAAGACAAGGCTGTAGCCTTTCAACCCTACTCTTCAATCTGTACATCGAGGAAGCAATGATGGAAATAAAAGAAAGGTTCAGGTGTGGAATTAAAATACAAGGTGAAAGGATATCAATGATACGATTCGCTGATGACATTACTTTCCTGAGTGAAAGTAAAGAAGAATTAAATTATCTGCTGAACGGAATGAACCGTCTAATGAGCGCACAGTATGGTTTGAGAACAAATCGGAGAAAGACGAAGGTAATGAGAAGTAGCAGAAATGAGAACAGCGAGAAACTCAGCATCAGGATTGATGGTCACGAAGTCAATGAAGTTAAGGAATTCTGCTACATAGGCAGTAAAATTACAAATGACGGACGGAGTAAGGAAGACATCAAAAGCAGACTCGGTATGGCAAGAAAGGCATTTCTCGCCAAGGGAAGTCTACTAATATCAAATACCGGCCTTAATTTGAGGAAGAAATTTTCTGAGGATGTACGTCTGGAGTACAGCATTGTATGGTAGTGAAACATGGACTGTTGAAAACCCGGAACAGAAGAGAATAGAAGCATTTGAGATGTGGTGCTATAGACGAATGTTGAAAATTAGGTGGACTGATAAGGTAAGGAATGAGGAGGTTCTACGGAGAATCGGAGAGGAAGGGAATATGTGGAAAACACTGATAAGGAGAATTGACAGGATGATAGGACAACTGCTGAGACATGAGGGAATGACTTCCATGGTACGAGAGGGAACTGTAGAGGGAAAAAACTGTAGAGGAAGACAGAGATTGGAATACTTCAAGCAAATAATTGAGGACGTAGGTTTCAAGTGCTACTCTGAGATGAAGAGGTTAGCACAGGAAAGGAATCCTTGGCGGCAGTCAGTAGACTGGTGACCAAAAAAAAAAATCTACTTTATTCCGTGGTTTATTAAGTTTTCAGATTTATACTGACTTTTTGATCACCCGGTACATGATCTGAGGCTTTCTCGGCTGATTCATCAGCACCAAATGATGGCAGAACAGTTATTCCCCGAAACATTTTGAGTATTTGACGATCGTATCTGGCTGGAAACCCAAGGACCCTACAAACAACAAAAATACTATTCACGTTGGTGAGCAGAATGTATGAGACTGTGCGATATACAATCTGATTTTCGGAAAATCATCATCCATGCTTTCCGAAGATTGCAGTAGCCGACAAGTGCGAGTATTATCGCAGAATAATCTTAACAGCTGTGGCTCCGTGAACTTTTCCGGCACAGTAGTTGTTGATATACATGTCGGGTCTCCAGCCAGAACGTATCGACATCTTGACACAATATTTCTGCGGTCGACCTAGCGGCCATCTTCACGTGAATAAGTCTTCACTCTGTAAGCGAATTGTTATATCGCTGGTTTAGTTGTGGAGTATCTTTGCGGGCAGCCGCGTCTGTAGAGTCGAGCACGGTACATGGAACGGTTATGTAGTGTTGTGGGTAGCTCTGCATGTGGGAGGTATTGACAGTACGGAATTTGAAATGTTGCTAGAGTGCTGTTACATTAAAGTGATAAAATAAGCACATGATTCAGAGGAAAGTGACTCAAAAAGTAATTTAAAAATGTGCTGCTGATAACGTATTTGTGTATCCTCTCGTTGCGTGTCGTACCGTACTGTATCAATCATCAGTGCCGTGTTCGGGCTCTCAGAATGAACTGATATGAATCAGCAAAAAATTAGCTGCCATAAAAGAGTGCAAACAATTGCCAGTATCTTGCAGCGAGCATGAGAACGCGCGTTCGGTGATCGCGTTCCGCACTATCAACCTCGCCGCGACGGTTACGTGCACGCTCGTACAAGTGAGAACTGAGAACTGAAAAATTAACTTTACGGACAGTGTTATATCATTACTAGTGTCAAGGAGGACTGATATCAAAGGAAACCTGTGTGTGCGTGATGAGCGTAAGAACTTTCGTTCGATTACTCGCCTTTCGCATCATCAACAATCATCCGCGCCGTGTTCGGTATGCGTACGCCCGTCCAAGTGATATTGTGGACAGATAATCATCAAGACTGCCAATTGGGATAAACATTTACGATTTAGAGTGTAAACAGTGCAACCTGTGATTTCCATATCGCCTCCGAATATAAATGTTCATGCGGGACGTAGAACAGTGTTGTGCTTAACGTTGAGTGGCTCCCCTTACTCGCTTGCATATTTCGATAGATAATTTTAGGCAAGCCAGCACCAGTGTGGAGCAGAACAGTACGGCCGACGTGGGATTACCAGGTACGTGGAGTGGATAGGGCGTACCGTCCAGAAGAGAAAAAGCCAGTTTTAGGTAACCCCACCCCATTCGTACTCCCGGGCGTGTTACAACTCTAACTCGCCGAAAGTGAACTGAAACATGCAACATCGGCTCCTTTATACACGACCCGTAGGTCCACCCGCGGGCCCGAACATAACTGCGCTCTAGCGCAAGGCACAACAGTGCACCGGTGGTGAAAACTCGCGGAAATGATAAATCGATATCAAACACTACTGACAGCATTTGGGGACCGAAACGAAGAGCGTTGCTTTTTAATGTGAAACGAAAGAAGATTCCATCTCTTACTTAAAGGTTACCCGTGATGTCAATTTACAATATTGTCAGACAGCCGAGTTTCAATGGCTTCCTTTACCACACAGTCCCAATAAGGTGACGCAGTGGCAACCGTTTGTGTTTCATCGTCCAATATTTTATTGCCTTTAGTGAGACAATGTTCCGAAACTGAAGAATTTTCTGGCTGAAACAAACGCGTTGGACGGTGGTGCTCCACGCACCGACCCTTGACCGTACGAATCGTTCGACCAATGTAGGCTTTCCCGAAGTGGCAGGGAATTTTGTAGAGACCGGGAATCCTCAAACACACATTATAGTTCACTGAGATCGGCAGAGCTCTAGTATTAGCTGACAGGTTTTTATACAATTTTAATGTCAAACTTCTCTACAATTCTTCCAATTTATGAAAATGTACTTCCCGGAAAAGGTAGGAATACACCGATCTATTTGTATCTTCTGTTGGTTCTTGCGAACTCCAATCTGTAGAGCACGGCTGATCGGGTTGTCGGTATAACGATTCTGCTTGAACGCAGCTTTTAGATGATCCAGTTCTTGTGACACGTCCCCTTAGAATAATTAATGACTTACTGTGCTGATAAACCTCTACGTTAGCCGGCCGCGGTGGTCTCGCGGTTCTAGGCGCTCAGTCCGGAGCCGCGCGACTGCTACGGTCGCAGGTTCGAATCCTGCCTCTGGCATGGATGTGTGTGATGTCGTTAGGTTAGTTAGGTTTAAGTAGTTCTAAGTTCTAGGGGACTAATGACCACAGCAGTTGAGTCCCATAGTGCTCAGAGCCTTTTGAATTTGAAACCTCTACGTTAATTGATTTTCAAACAGTTAAGCAAAACTGAACGTACTCAGACATTACTCTCTTTACTTATTCTGATCAAGACTAAACTGACACGCAATATTCTTAGCGCAACGCAATATGACTTTCAAAAATCCCTCCAAAGAATGGCCCTGACTAACAATAACCTATACCTTTCATGAATCACATACCTCACAAAAATCTTCGTTATTCGAACTACTGCAATACAGCGAGCGCCACTACTGCCAGCTAAATAAAACATTATAACTACTGAAGGCACTACTATTGATAGGCATAGTTAGCAAATGAAAGAATTTGATAGAGAACAAACAATGTATTTACCTTAATAGTGTTCAAAAGTCATAATATATATATCAGTTCCTGATGTCCAGTATTACACATTTACTCTTTCTGGCGGACACACATGGGCAGATATCTTCATGCATCAAGTTCATTTGACGTGTAAGGTTGGTTAATGGTGTCACATTGCTACAAAATTTTTCCAAAAACCTGCCCAACGCCCCCGTGGATGTATCACACGACGTGAAACTTGTCACAAACCCTTTTACCTACATTTCATCCCTTATTAAGACGTCTCTGCGATGGAGGCTGGCTATAAACGCGACACCCAGCGTTGAAATCGCGCGGTTTTGTCATGCGTGACAGAGGAAAAACGTTTCAGACAAAGCGCCGCTCAGAATCGACACGAAAGGGAATCAGGGGGTGGATTGAAGGACGTCAATAAAACCACCCCTTTCCCTGGGCCGTTCATTTCCACGTATTTCGCGGTCGAATACGACAATTCACAGTGCGATGAGCCATGACACTCTCGGACGGTTTAACCCATTTCTAAGGTCTTTGAGGGGCTGCATCCCCATTGAACGTAATTGCAGTCCTTTGGGGTGCAGCTCGACTGAATTATTTGTCTCGTGTACAGCTTGGAACTACTAGGGACCGTTGAAAACCGTTCGAGGAAATTCCAAGGTGATCTGAAGTAGAAAATGGTTCTCATGCCCCTCCTGTTTTCCGTCCACCTGTGACGTGATCACATAGTTCTTGGTACTAACAGAAGCCGGCCGCTGTGGCCTAGCAGTTCTAGGCGCTTCAGTTTGGAACCGTGCGACCGATACTTTCGCAGGTTTGGATCCTGCCTTGGGCATGGATATGTGTGATGTCCTTAGGTTAACTAGGTGTAAGTAGTTCTAAGTTCTAGGGGACTGATGACCTCATATATGAAGTCCAATAGTACTCAGGGCCATTTGAACCATTCTTTGTTAACAGAAAAGCAGCACTGTGTGAAATAAACCAAGAAATCGATGTCGGACGGACAACGAGCATATCCAATTGGACTGGACAGCGCGGCGAAAATTTTGTGTTAATTGGCTATGGCAACAGGTGACCAAATCGAGTGCCTTTGCTAACTGCGTGACATCGCCTGCAGTGACTCTCCTGGGCTCGTGGCCGTATCGGTTGGACCTTAGACGACTGGAGAACCATGGTCTGATCAAATGGGTCACGATTACAGTTGGTAAGGATTGAAGGTAGAGATCGAGTGTGTTGCAGACGCCGCGAATACATGGACCCAAGTTGTCAACAAGGCACATTGCAAGCTGGTGATGGCGCTATAATGGTGTGAGCTGTTTTTAATGGCATGGGCTGCATCCTCTGGTTCAGCTGAACCGATCATTGACTGGAAATGGTTGCCTGGAGACCAAACAACGATGGAATTTTTATGGATGAGAATGCGCCATGTCACTGGGCCACGATTGTTCGCGGTTGGTGTAAAGAACATTCCGGAAATTCGTGCGCATGGTTTGGTTATATGTTACATAATGGAGAGGTCAGATACTGCACAAAATCCTGCACCGTCAACACTTTCGCAATCATGGATGGCTAGCCATGTCTCAGTATTTCTGTAGCGTACTTCATGCGACTTGTCGAGACCATGCCAAATCGAGATGCTCCACTACGTCGGGGATAGGAGGTCCGAAATGATATTACGAGGTATCCCGTGGCTTTCGTGACCTCTGTGTGTTGTTATTAGCTACCTGTGAACCTTTTTGTTCTTCTGCATGCCTCACCCACGACTTTATTCTACAATTAGTGAACCTTGACAACATACTCCAATTAACAAGAAAAAGACTTTGACTTTTTCGTAACGGCATTATTTCCTCGAGATCTCAAAAGTTTTCTAATTCTGAGTCATAATGCTCATATTCACAACAGTGAGAGAAATAATAAGTGCAGTTACATTGTCTTGATTTCAGATGCAACCTATAGTTTTATTACAAGAAATATTTGTTGCAGACCATGTCCGTTCACTGTCTTCAAACACCTTCCACAGGTTGGAGCAATGTGCACATAGGATAAAATTTACTGCGCGTATTGAACTGATGTTTTGTTTTTCATAACGTTAGCAAATATCGTGCACCTACTTCGTAATGGCAGTTTCACTGGAATTTATGTTTCAAAAGGCTCTGTGCACTATGGGACTTAAAATCTGTGGTCACCAGTCCCCTAGAACTTAGAATTACTTAAACCTAACTAACCTAAGGACATCACACACCTCCATGCCCGAGGCAGGATTCGAACCTGCGACTGTAGCGGTCACGCGGTTCCAGACTGAAGCGCCTAGAACAGCACGGCCACACCGGCCGGCTCACTGGAATTTATGTTACATTTACTTTTCCACCTGATTTGAAGGTCACTTGGAAATGTATTTGATGACTCACCTCTATGGTGGAAATAATTTTTTACCACCTGAAGACCAGATGTCTTTAGAAATCCTCCTCTGTTCTTATTTGATCCAGTGTTTGAAAACGATACCACCTGCACATTGCCTGAAGCAATATTTATTGTTGAAAAGATCACAATGGCCATTGTATGGAATTTCTTGAAATACACTTGTAGTACATTCAGCCAACTACATCGGGTTCTCACTTAGTCAAATCGCAGAACGATATTATTTCTTTTGTTAGCACCTGTTCCTTATTCTGTCTGTTTTATCGTAATTTGTTTTTCTCATTAACAGGATAATTTTATGTTTTTTTGGGACACAGGAAACTACTCTGGCGTTGCTTTTGAAGAAAGATAAAGATGAAGCTGTTTGTTTCTTCTTTGTTTTAATAAACTTTTTTCGGAATTTCCGGTATGTTTCTTCTCAGTATCGCAATGCCCGTCAATGTTGTTTCTGTGACCGATGGGTGGAGAGTAGAACGCTGGAAAAGTAATATCAATATTGCTCACTGAACTGGATACCACAGGAACGGTTCTTTTGACTACGTAACTGCTAAGAGATTTTCTCATCATGAAGTTGCATTCTAGCTGTTTGCCCGTCCTTATTCCAAGTTTTGCTATGCTAAATATCCCCGAATATACAAGAGCAAATACTTTTATTGTACACTGCACAAAAAATATGATCGCTTTTTCAAAAACCATTCAATTGTCTCCCAATGCTCCTCATAAATTTGAAATTTCCCTCAAAGTTGCCTACAATTCTGTAATGACGCAAAAACGTGGCGCGTTGTGCTGTCGCCCTCAGGTTCGGCTACCGTTCGAACAGCAAGGTGTCGACACTTGTGAAGAAGGCTAAAACCTCAGAAGTTCACATGAGGTATCCTTCTAAGACACCTTACTTCGTGAGCTTCCTCGGATACCTCCTCCCACCTTTGTTGAGCACATTAAGAACGTCTCTGTCAGTGTCTTCGACACCCATTCACCTGAGGGCAGGCAAAACCTTCGACACCTGACAGGTAGGGTTGTCTTTCCTCCTCAGACGCTAGACCAGCCATGAGACACCACTCAGGTGAATTGGTGTCAAGTCTCTGACAGATACATTTTTATTAAGCAGTAGTCGGATTTTTCCCACGCAAAATAACCTATGATAATTACAGCAAGCAGGACATAAAAAGCAGACAAGTACCGGTACAAGGAGCGTTCCTAATCAATAGAAGTCCACTTACAACATATGTAGAATAGGCCATAATTTGAAGCAGAAATTTCTGAAAATGTACGTTTGGAGCACAACACTGAACGGTAGAGAAACATGGACTGTGGGAATATCGGCACAGAAGACAGTAGAAGCATTTAGGATGCTGCGCTACAGATAAATTTTGAAAATTAGGTGATTGATAAGGAATGAGAAGGTCCTCTACAGAATCGGCGTGGAATCGGGAACACCGACGAGGATAGTCTGTTAAGACATCAGAGAATAACTTACATGATGCTATGCATGAACTCTATACGGTAAAAACTTTAGAGACAGACTGAGACTGAAATACATCGAGAAAATAATCGAGAATGTCGGCAGTAAATGCCGTTCTGAGGGCAATAACTCGAGGCAGGGCGCATCAAACCAGTCGGAAGACTGATGGTTAGAAAAAGGAGAATCGTGGAACACTCTGCTCTTCCATCACTGCAGTAGAGATGTAAGACGTGACACATACCTTACGTAGTGTTGCCTTTTCTGTATAATCTCGCCTCTTATTACATTAATGTCAAGCTATTAACCACGTTAATTAAGTACGTACAGCTGCACTGCGCCACATTGCTGACCATCGATTGTATTATTCCTTGATTCAGGGGTAAGATGCGCACACTGCACAATATATTTATTTGGAACACCTCATCGTTACATGTCGAAGTGAGGTATAATTACATTTGACTTTGGCTTTCTCCTACAATGCAGTTTTTAGAGTGATGTTGTATAACTGAGCATGTACTAAATACTCCACCATTGCACACTGAACCAACTGGAACTTCATCTGCGAAGGAAAAATACAGAATAAATGTCATCACCAGGACACCGATGGTGGAGCTTAAACGGAATTATTTTGGTTTCTCATTTCATTACCAAGTCCTCAAAAAAAAAAAAAAAAAGAGGTGCTGAGATGTGCTGGAGTGAACTGAGATTTGTTCATTTCATGTACCAATTCTGTGTAGTTAGAGATGGAATAAAATAAATGTTAAATTTGGGGTATTTAGGGGAATGATTATCTCCAGACACGTGATAATCTATGGGAAAATGCTAACAAAATACGTATGTAATGCAGTGAACCTGGTGCCAGAAACGGACGAAGAAAAATACAACCGTAAACGAGACAGAATGTGGAGGAAAGTGCAGGAAGACTATTAAAGAATAGTTCCAGTTTATGGAACCTTTTGAAGTGTAATGTTTGTTCATCCAACACCAACATTACCATCTAGCTGCTGAAGAGACCGGAAAAAGTGATAGGTGAAACTAAAATGAACGAAGATGCACCGAACAATTAGTTGTGAGAAGGATGAAACAAAATAATTAAAATTTTTAGTAAAGGAAAATGTGCAGTTGCTCTCTCAATTAGGAGCTTCATCTATAAGAGTTCACAGGATACGTAAAGAGAAATTAGAGAAATCGTATTAAATAATTACAAATAAATGGTTCAAATGGCTCTGAGTACTATGGGACTTAACTGCTAGGGTCATCAGTGCCCTAGAACTTAGAACTACTTAAACCTAACTAACCTAAGGACATCACACACATCCATGCCCGAGGCAGGATTCGAACCTGCGACCGTAGCGGTCGCGCGGCTCCAGACTGTTGCGCCTAGAACCGCTCGGCCACTGCGGGTGACCTTAAATAGTTACAAACGGGAAAAATTTTATCTCTCTTCAATAAACGATTTACTTATACTGAGTAAGAATAATTCCTCTTAAAATGATGGAAACTGGATTAGAAATCTTGAGAGGTGCAGCGACCGACGTAGAATGTTTCCGAGAAATATGCTAATCACAAAAGAGCAGATGAAGTAACTACACTTTTGTGGGATGTATATGGAATGAATTACTATTGTCCGTTACAACATAGGTTTAGACTACTATTCTTCAGCAATATCGTACATCTTGGGTGCCTCCAATTACACAACTGTCAGCTCAATGAGCTATGTAGACTCAATGAAGTACTCCCGTCTGTGTATTGTATTCAGTGGAGACAGAAGGGAGCAAGATGAATATCTTTAAGAGAAAGCGGGAAAAAAAGAAGATAAAATATTCCGCCCGCTGAATTAAAATTACTTATTCAACATCTAATTCGAGATTAACACGAGGATGATTTTAAAAGGTATAAATAGTCCCTCACTGTGTACAAGCCACATGGACCTCTCCTGGGTAATTTTCTTTCGTCTCTCTCGCCGCTAATTCCCCCACTCCGCCGATTCTTTTTCTCTCGAAGTTGCAGGAAAGAGCAGGGAACGCTGCCGGAGGAAAAAGGCTGGGTTTAAAAAATATTCGCCCCAGCGGAGCAGCAGCTGCAGTGTGCTGACGCACAGGGGAGAGGGTTGGGGAGGGTGGGACAGAGAATGGCGTGGCAGGGGGTCGGTAAGAACGCCGTCTCGTCCACTACGGCCGCGCTTTACTTCAAATGTGTGCTTATAAATCACTTATAAGCCGGTTGCTCCTTGTTTTGTGCCTGCCGGCGCATTAGTCTCGCTGGTACCTTTTGCAAGAGGACCAGAGGTCTTGGGGATAGCAACAGCAGAACGCAGCTTGCTCTCCGGCTTCGATGCTGGAGGCAGTGAGGGGGGTGGGGAAGAGGAGGGAGGAGCTACAAAAGAAGAAGCACGGCCGAGGGCCGCGAGATGCGGGCTTAAGCCCTTCGCAGGGCGTCTCCATTGTTCAGCGAGATGAAATCATTAGGGCCGACCGCGGCTGCAGCGGGCAGGCAGGCAGGCGGGCACCTGTCGGCCAATGCCGCCCCCCGGCCCCCGGCTCCACGCCCCCGCACTTGCTGAGGTGAGCAACGCGCACGCCGACGCGGGTCTACCGAAGCGCGAGCTCAGAGTCACGCCAGCACTTCGCACGACGCTCTGATGAATACTTACAGCGGTGTTCGGAGAATGTAACAGGTGCCCCGTTAACACAAACCACGAGGATGGCCATCAAAATTGCAAGACTACGTAGGCGGCATGGATGACGTTGTTTTGGCATGAAGAGTACTACGTAACCACGGTGAAAATTCGATGAAGTTATTCCCACATGTATTGGGCATTTTGTCTAGTATGCTCGTCGATAAGGTCACGTCGCTCTTTTCAGTTGTGAATATTCAATGAGCACGTAAAGATGCCTAGAAAATAGTTTAGTTTCTCCAAACCAAGTACGAGTGCCTGCTAGAGGTTTCATCTGATTTCATTCATAACGTAACTGTCGTATGTTTCCTTCTTCATTACAGTACTAAGCCGCACAGTACAAGGGCAATGAAGCCTCTCTTGCAGCGTTTTAGGTGGGAATTGTTTGATCACCACCATACAGCCTGGAGTTGTATCCTTTACATTTTTATCTCTGCTGACGTAAACCGACGGGTATGGCTAAATGGCTCTGAGCACTATGCGACTAAACTTCTCAGGTCATCAGTCGCCTAGAACTTAGAACTAACTAAACCTAATTAACTTAAGGACATCACACACATCCATATCCGAGGCAGGATTCGAACATGCGACCGTAGCAGTCGCGCGGTTCCGGACTGCGCGCCTAGAACCGCTAGACCACCGCGGCCGGCAAACCGACGGGTATGAAGACAACATTTTGGCCCAGACCACGAAATGCAGATCGTCGTAGAGAACTGGTGGAAAGCACAGGCTGCTGTCTTCTGAGGCGAAGTAACTGCTAAGCTGATAAAGCACTACGACAAATGTGTAAGTTGGAGCGGCGACAGTGGTTCGATGGCGTAGCCAACAGTTAAAAATTAAATGATTCAAATGGCTCTGAGCACTATGGGACTTACCATCTGTGGTCATCAGTCCCCCTAGAACTTAGAACTGCTTCATCCTAACCAACCTAAGGACATCACACACATCCATGCCCGAGGCAAGATTCGAACCTGCGACCATAGCGGTCGCGTGGTTGCTGACTGTAGCATCTTGAACTGCTCGGCCATCCTGGCCGGCGGTTGCAGGCGTGTCACAAAGTTTAGGCTCTTCATCCGCTCTGTATTTTCACGTAGAATAAGTTGACATCTACATATAGGCAACCCCATGAACTAGTCTGCAAAGCGGGCTGCTACTGGTGCGTCTTCCCAATCAGCAGAGAAAACAACTTCAAAGAAACGCACTCACTTCTTGACCATTGCCTTGTCACAAACAGGACTCATACTGAACATATGTCATGTGAGCCGAAAATTTGGAAAGATGCTTGGTCAACTGACTTTCTGTATTTTCTATATATATGGTAGTGGCCGTGAAGTCATCTTCTGAATCCCAGAGGTCCTTACGAATAACCCTGTATAAGCGACAATCATTTCAGGGCAACCGCACAAAGTACGTAGGAGTATTATATTATTCATAGTCACTATTTCCTCGGCAACTGTGGTGTATACCTGTGAATAAAATTCAGTCATCAGTGACCCATATCTTCTTATTTCCCTTTTACTTCGCCATTTGTATGGATTGTAGAGAAATTTATATTATTTTTGGTTTTTATTTCAATAGATCTTTTGTAAAAGATACACATTTTGCCTTGGTGAGTACTTTACTAACTTCACTAGCAACAGCAGAAGGGACTAGGCGCATCTCAGTAATGCGCTCAGTCATAACAGGCAGCCAGGCGACTAACGCGAATTTTGGTGTTATCGTAAATATAAGACAGTTTAGATTATAATAACATTTAGTTTACTTCTGATTACGTTGTAAATAGGTGTATTATTGTGCTTTTTAAGCGTACCATGAAAGGTTTCATTTTTCTGTACGTAACATAGCAGAAAATGCGATAAGGTCGTACAATTGCGTTACATTAGTATTTTCTGTTTACGTTTTGCCGCAGCAAATCTATAGAATTTCGTTCAACTGTTCCTTGCTCTCTCCAGTAATTTAACTGTAGCGTACCTCTTCATTATTTAACGCACATTTCCGGAAAGTAGCGTAAAGTTTAACTTCTTGTTCCAGAAACTTTGCACTGGTGTTTTTGTGTACGTACGGTTGCGTATAGGCCAAATCTGTGAACTCGTATTTTCGTGTTTATCTTATTCTTGATAAACTATTACGTTTATCATGAGTGAAAAGTCCTTCACTTGGCCGTAGAATTGTTAGATCGGGGCTTTGGTGTGACGGGTGCAGTTGTCTTTTCTTTGTGGGTGACTATAGTGGCGCCGGAGTAGGGGAAGTAAATGAGACTCATCAGTGGTTTTGTAGGATATGTAGTAGAAATAGGAAGATACTAGAAGAGCAAGGGAAAATTTCTGCCCTTCAGGCTCAGTTAAACAAGGCCAGGGGAGATCTTGATAAGTTAAGAAGGGAGAAGGGTAAAGAGAGGTGAGAAAAGGCAACAGGCAACAGAAGGAACAGGCCTAGAACTTTGTCTGTCAACTTCGTGGTGAACGTGGAAAACAGATTTGACTTGTTGCTCCAGTTAGAAGCTGGTGAGCCTCAAGCAGTTGCAGGCGAAGACAACAGAAAATTGAAAAGTAAGAATGTAGGGAAATCAGTAAAGAGAATGAAAGTGTTGTTGTTAGATAGTTTCCATGGAAGAGGTGTTGACCAACTTTTTCAGGATGAACTAGGATCAGAATAACAGATCACCAATGTTTTTAAACCTAGTGCTGGTCTGGAGCAGGTGACATAGGATTTAGGGTCACTTTGCAAAGATTTCACCATGAAAGACTCCGTGGTTATAGTGGGTGGGCCAGGTAATAGTACTGACAGAGATCCTGGGTACAGTGTAGAGTGTGACCTGGTACAGCATCGAGGCATACTAGTGTTGAGTTTGTATCTGTTCTTGGGCGCCTTGACCGAACTCATTTGAACTCTTCTGTCAGGAGAGTTAATTTGGTGTTTGAATTGCTGCGTATGTCGGGTGCAGTGTCACACATTGGTGTGGTTCCTGTTGATTCTCTCAGTAGGTGGGATTATACTAGGCATGGCATTTAACTCAACAGGAAAGGGAAGGATAAATTGGTTGGGAAAATAGCAGGAAAGTTAAAGGGGGAGGCACTGCCACGAGTATTAAAATACCAGTAGTTATATTCAGAAAAGACCCTTTTCTTAAGGCAGGGAGGACAGAAAGAAGTTTTAAGAGAGGTTTGGATTGAGACAAACCTCCAGTTTGAGAAAGAAACCAGAAAACATAATTCTAGCTTGTTACATCAACATAAACAGCTGTTGGTTAAGAATTTTCAACAATCAGCAGAAATTTCAACTCTACCCAGTTTTAACTCAGTCAATGTGAAATGTCAGCTATCTTTATTGCTTCAAAATATTCGAGGACTGAGAAATAAAATTAATGAATTAATTATCTGCGTAGATGAATTAGAGTCCTTAAACCCAGCTTACATAATCTGCCGCTCTGAACATCACGTGACCACTGATATAGAACTTTTGACTTTTACAGGATTTAGGTTAGCATCTCACTTTTGTAGCGCAGAAATGGAGAACCGAAGGAGTTGCCACATTAATCAGGAACTGTCATAAATTTAAGAATGTAGACATTCATAAATTTTCAGAACGAAATTTTTCACTCTGCAGCGGGGTGTGCGCTCATATGAAACTTCCTGCCAGGTTAAAACTGTGTGCCAGACCGAGACACGAACTAGCTACCCTTGCCTTTCGCAGGCAACTGCTCTTCCATCTGAGCTACCCAAGCACGACTCACGCCGAGTCCTCACAGCTTTACTTCTGCCAATACCTCGTCTCCTACCTTCCAAATTTCACAGAAGCTCTCCTGTCTGCGCAATATCCTGTCAGCAATATCCTGTCATCCAGTAATGCTACTTCTACAAGTTTCGCTGGAGAGCTTCTGTGAAGTCTGGAAGGTAGGAGCTGAGGTACTGGCGTGAGGATGGGGCTTGAGTAGAGGTTGGGTAGCTCAGATGGTAGAGCATTAGACCGCGACAGGCAAAGGTCGCCAATTCGAGTCTCGGTCCGATACACACTTTTAATCTGCCAAGAAGTTTCATGCATAGATTTTGCCTAGAACAGCATATGGAAACATGTGCAATACAAGTAGAATTTCATTAAAAAAAATCCTTCATAATAGTGAATGTATATTGAGCACCTGCAGGTAACTTTAATCTGTTCATAAACCACCTTGAAGCTGTACTTGCCCATTTAAGGACCGAAAAAAAAACAAATATAGTGGTTGCTGGTGACTTCAATGTAGATTTCTTCAAAGACTCTCCCAATAAGAACTTATTTCAGTTAGTATCACTACCATTCAACTTAATTCCCACTGTAAAAGTTCCGAACTACAGTATCCAATCGCTCACAAACAGTCATTGATAATATCCTTAAAGAAAAGTCCAATGAACAGAAGGATATTACAAAACCAGTAGTCAATGGCCTCTCAGACCAAGATATGCAGTTCTTTCTGTGAAATGTTAGTTCTGAACAGGATATAAAATTTGTTAAATCTGAACTCAAGAGGGTAATCTATAAGCCAAAAATTGATTATTTTAGGACACTTCTTAGAGACATTCATTGGAGTGATGTTTACAGTGCTCATGGCATGAATGAAATATATAACACTTTTTCTAATAATGTGCTTACCTTATTTGAACACTGTTTTTACCCAAAACTAACCAAGCTTAAAGCAGTCTACAAAGAAGCCATGGATTACTCAACGAATAGAGATATCTTATAAAACAAAAACAAAACTCTATCTATCAATGTGAAACAGTTCTGATATCGATGCTATAGCACATTACAAGAAATACTGCAAATTTTAAAGACTGTATTACGGACATTAAAGCAAATATATCACAAGGAAAAGATAGTCATATCAAATAACAAAATGAAGACAATATGGGATATAGTGAAGAAGGAGAGCAGTAGAACCACATATGAAGAGGGGCAAATAGCATTAAGAGTAAATAATACATTGTTGATAGATGTGTATGGTGTTGCAGAACTTTTTTAACAAACGTTTGATAACTGTTACTGAAAAGATGGGGTTGACAGGTTCAGTTGATGCTGACATGGGATACCTCATACCAGACATTTCAACTAACTTCCATAATATGAATTTGGCGCTCACTACCCCAGCTGAAGAAATGTCACTCATAAAATCTTTAAAATCAGTAACATCTAGTGGGTATGATGAATTATCAACAAAGTTAATTACAGATTGTGATTCTGAGTTAAGTAACATATTAAGTATCTGTGTAACCAGTCGTTTATCAGTGGAATATTTCCTGAATGGCTGAAATATGCTGAAGTTAATCCATTTTTTAAGAAGGGAGATAAAGAAATAGCGCCAAATTTCCGTTCAATTTCACTTTTTCCAGCATTCTCAAAAATTTTAGAGGAAGCAATGTACAATCGGCTTTATGACCCTCTTAGCACAAATAACGTACTGTCAAAGTCGCTGTTCGGATTTCTAAAGGGTTCTCATATTGAGAAGCCATCTACACATACAGTGAAAGTGTACTTAATTCATTAGACAAAAAACTGCATGCAACTGGTATATTTCATCATCTGTTAAAGGTATTTGACTGTGTAAGTCGCAATATCCTTATAAGTAAATTAGAATATTATGGTGTAGCAGGAAATGCTGCAAAATGGTTCAAACCTTCTATCTCATTAGGGTGTCATTAGCAAAGAGACATGTATTAAGCTATCAGACATGATCCAACTGCTAATTAATTACATGTGAGGTCCCACAAGGTTCCATCCTAGGGCCCTTACTTTTTCTTGTGTGATGGTGGTGGTTAGTGTTTAACGTCCCGTCGACAACGAGGTCATTAGAGAAGGAGCACAAGCTCGGGTTATGGAAGGACTGGGAAGGAAATCGGCCATGCCCTTTTCAAAGGAACCATCCCGGCATTTGCCTGAAGCGATTTTAGGGAAATTACGGAAAACCTAAATCAGGATGGCCGGAGACGGGATTGAACCGTCGTGCTCCCGAATGCGACTCCAGTGTGCTAACCACTGCGCCACCTCTCTCGGTTTTTTTTTCCTTGTGTATATCAATGACCTTTCATCAGTAACATTACCAGTTGCCAAGTTTGTTCTGTTTGCTGATGATACAAACATTGCAATAAATAGCAAATGAAGTGTAGTCTGAGAAAGATCGGCTAATAAAATATTTCTAGACATTAATCACTGGTTCCCAGCCAATTCTTTGTCACTAAACTTCGAAAAAACACACTACATGCAGTTCAGAACCTGTAAGGGGTATCCCACGAGTATATGCCTAACATATAATGACAAGCAGATATAAGAAGTGTTAAATTCTTGGGATTACAGCTTGCTAATAAATTCAACTGGGAGGTGGACACCACAGAACTGCTGAAGCATCTAAACAAATCTCTATTTGCAATGCGAATTCTGTCAGACACAGGGGATATAAAAATGAAAAAGTTGGCGTACCATGCTTACTTTCACTCCATAATGTAATATGGTATTATTTTTTGGGGTAATACATCAAGCCAAGCAAAAGTTTTCTTGGCGCAAAATCGTGCAATAAGAGTTATATGTAGTGTGAAACACAGAACATGCTGCAGAGGCTTGTTTAGGGAACTAGCGATACTAATTACTGCTTCACAATACATTTATTCCTTAATTAAATTTGGCATTAAAAATGTATCACTTTTTCAAACCAACAGCTCTGTTCATGGAATCAATACTAAAAATAAGATTGATCTTCCAAAGGACTTACAGTCACTTACTCTCGTAGAAAATTGTGTACATTATTCAGGAACACACATTTTCAATATCTTCCTTGCAAGCATAAAAAGCTTATCAACCAATGAAATTCAGTTTAAGAGAAGCCTAAAGAACTTGTTGGTGGACGACTCCTTCTAGTACATTAATGAATTTCTCAGTAGAAGCAACTAATTTTTATATAAAGTACAATCTAACTTCCGCACCTTTTCAGTGCAGTAATGTGTACATTGTAAATAATTGTTGTCGTGGTTCCATTATACACTCCTGGAAATTGAAATAAGAACACCGTGAATTCATTGTCCCAGGAAGGGGAAACTTTATTGACACATTCTTGGGGTTAGATACATCACATGATCACACAGACAGAACCACAGGCACATAGACACAGGCAACAGAGCATGCACAATGTCGGCACTAGTTCAGTGTATATCCACCTTTCGCAGCAATGCAGGCTACTATTCTCCCATGGAGACGATCGTATAGATGCTGGATGTAGTCCTGTGGAACGGCTTGCCATGCCATTTCCACCTGGCGCCTCAGCTGGACCAGCGTTCGTGCTGGACGTGCAGACCGCGTGAGACGACGCTTCATCCAGTCCCAAACATGCTCAATGGGGGACAGATCCGGAGATCTTGCTGGCCTGGGTAGTTGACTTACACATTCTAGAGCACGTTGGGTGGCACGGGATACATGCGGACGTGCATTGTCCTGTTGGAACAGCAAGTTCCCTTGCCGGTCTAGGAATGGTAGAACGATGGGTTCGATGACGGTTTGGATGTACCGTGCACTATTCAGTGTCCCCTCGACGATCACCAGAGGTGTACGGCCAGTGTAGGAGATCGCTCCCCACACCATGATGCCGGGTGTTGGCCCTGTGTGCCACGGTCGTATGCAGTCCTGATGGTGGCGCTCACCTGCACGGCGCCAAACACGCATACGACCATCATTGGCACCAAGGCAGAAGCGACTCTCATCGCTGAAGACGACACATCTCCATTCGTCCCTCCATTCACGCCTGTCGTGACACCACTGGAGGCGGGCTGCACGATGTTGGGGCGTGAGCGGAAGACGGCCTAACGGTGTGCGGGACCGTAGCCCAGCTTCATGGAGACGGCCAACACCGCGGTTCCTGGTGTGTCCGCTGTGCCGTGCGTGTGATCATTGCTTGTACAGCCCTCTCGCAGTGTCAGGCGCAAGTATGGTGGGTCTGACACACCGCTGTCAATGTGTTCTTTTTTCCATTTCCAGGAGTGTAATTAGAATGTATCATCAGTCTGCATTACATGTAAATCTAGGATACGGTGCCAGTGTTGCGATGTACAGTTTACAGCTAGTCATAGTTGCTGCTGCTGCAGTGAAAGAACCAGTGCAGGGAATTCTGCTATGATGCTCCAGCACCACATCTACAGACCTCCATATTATGTTAATCAGTGAAGATTCCCTGGGCCCAAAAATACAAAAAAAAGGTGCCATCTAATGGCCGAACAAGAAAGTGATACAAAATAAGCATACGAAATTTTTAAGAAACAGTAACAGTAACAGAAAGGCTTCAGATAATAGATATTGTGCCAAATAGGAACGGAATTATTAACAGGCCAACGATCAGCTGTGGCGGCGGCGAGATCAGCGTACGAGATCATGTCCAGTGACAATATCCTCAAGTTGAAGTTGCAGCAAGGACTGCCGCGCAGGATTTAAGAGACATACATGGTTACTACATAATTAGGGAAAAATAGGCCAAGGCAGGTTTTAAGAGCTGAATCTTTTTGTAGCATAGTAAGAGTAATAATCTACATGCTCTGTCTCATTCTTCAGAGAAGAGAATCTGTATCTATAACCAACTGAGACCACAGAGGAGACGACTAATGTCAGCAGATGATTCAAACGAATGACTAGGAAGCCCTTGTAGTCCGCTCTCCTTTGGCTTCATTGTCAGTAGCGTAAGAGTGAAAGTAAGTCGCTACAAGCACACCAAAGGAAAAGACAGGAATCAGTGAATAATGCGAACTGTAACGGACAGACTAGATACATCACGATAGAAGTAAACTCTGAGTGTGTGTGTGTGTGTGTGTGTGTGTGTGTGTGTGTGTGTGTGTGTGTGTGTTTCAGGCTACCGGAGGAGAAACAGTGAAGCTACACTAGACAATTTGCTGCTTAATTTTTCTCCGTGAGTTAGTGCTGCTAACATTATTACAAGTTACAGTACTAGAAGTACTGGTTTTAGAGTTAGCAACGCATGTTTCAGTAGTAACAGATGTAGAAGGTTCTGAATGGTGGCAGTGGTAATAGGGCCAGTTTGTGCTTGCAATAATGGCTTGTTATTGTACGAGTTGCATATGCTGTTGTAACAGTACTAATAGCGCTAGGTGAGAAAGGTAACTAAGAAATAATCTAAATAGTTTCAAATAACAGAAAACTATGGTTCTTTTTCTGTCACTTTGAAGAAATTCTTGACTCAGAGTGGTAAAAGATGACACAGGAACTATTCTCGTAAAGTAGTGTATAGGGAGCCATCTGAATTTTAGAACAATAGTAACAGAAATAAATAAAGAACAATACTGTGATTGAAAACTTAATTTCGTGTTTAGAATAAATAGATCATGATAAATATCCAAGAAAATGTAATTCTGTATGTAAAGTTCCATCATTGCCATATAGAAAAGCTACTGCAATAAATAAATAAAAATCCTCTGCGTCGAGGCGGCCAGGACGGCATGAGAAACAAATTATTGTGTTATCTTGCTGAAAGGTAGCAGTCTTGAAGACAGTACACAGTCATCGGACTTAACGCTTCAGAAATTTAATACCTGTCCAGATTACTAGCTATGCGAACCAGAGATGATCACGTTGTCTACCCAAAGGTAACCCTCACAATCAGGCTAGGCATTGTATGATCAATATAGTGTGGCAACGTTCGTCATCTTCAGAGCTTCAGCATGTGCATTCCACCAACGAGGTGTTTCCTGGAGAATGAGAATTTTTCTAAAAACTCGACATGGTATCACTCCTGCGTCCGGTGTCGTCATTATCGACACCACCATCGTAGCACCCCTGTGTGCTTCCATATCAAGAAAAACCACAACAATTACCACCGTGTGAACAGTACGTGGTGATCCGGGAGTCCGCGAATGTATTTGTAGCAACGCTGACAGTCCCATTTCCAGACTCAGGTAAGTGATGAGACTTTATGATCCTCCTGCACGTCCTAGCCTTCCCGAAGCCATCAATTACATATCCGCATGACATTCGCTGGATCCTGAACAACACGTATCGGTAGACCACAAATCTGGCACTTTCGGCTTTTAACTCGTGCTAGTACAGATTTCTACTCTTGACACGAGGAATGTTATGACCTGCTCAAAAACAACCATAATTAAAATATTATTAAAATATTATTCCTTAGAGAGAAACCGACTGTGTAACGTTTCCGGCAGTGTACCTCTACCTGTAATAGAATAAAATTCAGTCGTCAGTCACACAGATAATTTTAATTTGCTTTACTAATTTCAACACATTAATTTTTCATCAAAAATGGTTCAAATGGCTCTGAGCACTATGGGACTTACCATCTGTGGTCATCAGTCCCCTAGAACTTAGAACTACTTAAACCTAAATAACCTAAGGACATCACACACATCCATGCCCGAGGCAGGATTCGAACCTGCGACCGTAGCAGTCGCGCGGCTCCGGACTGAGCGCCTAGAACCGCGAGACCACCGCGGCCGGCCTAATTTTTCATCCTTCGAAGATTACAAAACTAGTTATATTATAAATCATTAGACACTGACCATTCATTTAGGTAAGGATTGGGAAGTATGTTGCACAAACGTACTTACTATTAGTTTAGCAGATGTCAAACTCTTCTTCGCCATGACATGTCCAAAGCTGAACGTATTGTATGTGACAAAGATTGACATATTTATAATTATCAGTAAATGAATGAAACCTATGTACACATCAACCTGTTGAATCAGCAGCAAGGAATATATATAAATTTATACAAAAATTGTTAGTAATGTACATGAGGAAGTTACACAGCATATAATTAAAGTGGAAACATGACACACATTTCTAATAACAAGATGGAATGGGCAAATTCTTGAATTTTATAAGACATGCCATACAATCAAAATAATGTTTATTTTTCAACGCAAGATGATAATTCAACAAATCTTTTCGACATTTCAAATTCTTCAACAAATGATATACCACAAAGGAAGACGTGAATGACGTCACGTCACTTAGTGGACCCCTGAACTGCTTCCAACCTAAAATTAAATTTACGTATGAAACAGAAAATTAGCCTATGAACTTAGTTTTATCGACCTGAAACTGTGTTTAACACATGGTTAAATTAACTTTGACATTTACAGCAAACTCACCACAACAGATGTCATTCAGGCTTCTTCTCGTCCCACTCCCTTCACCCTTTGATCACAAACTAGCGTTCTTTCATTAGATTAGATCAGATTTACTTTCATTCCAATTTATCCATAGTGAAGAGGTCCTCCAGGATGTAGAACATGTCAGAAAAGCAATAATACATGACTAATATTTACAAGTAAAACAAATAAGTTAATGTACCTTCCATTGGAACACTATATGAAAGGATCACTTTACAACACTCATTTCCTAAGACTGCATTAACACACTGAATTTAATATCAAATTTTATTTTAAGGCAATAAACATACACTCCTGGAAATGGAAAAAAGAACACATTGACACCGGTGTGTCAGACCCACCATACTTGCTCCGGACACTGCGAGAGGGCTGTACAAGCAATGATCACACGCACGGCACAGCGGACACACCAGGAACCGCGGTGTTGGCCACCGAATGGCGCTAGCTGCGCAGCATTTGTGCACCGCCGCCGTCAGTGTCATCCAGTTTGCCGTGGCATACGGAGCTCCATCGCAGTCTTTAACACTGGTAGCATGCCGCGACAGCGTGGACGTGAACCGTATGTGCAGTTGACGGACTTTGAGCGAGGGCGTATAGTGGGCATGTGGGAGGCCGGGTGGACGTACCGCCGAATTGCGCAACACGTGGGGCGTGAGGTCTCCACAGTACATCGATGTTGTCGCCAGTGGTCGGCGGAAGGTGCACGTGCCCGTCGACCTGGGACCGGACCGCAGCGACGCACGGATGCACGCCAAGACCGTAGGATCCTACGCAGTGCCTTTGGGGAATGCACCGCCACTTCCCAGCAAATTGGGGACACTGTTGCTCCTGCGGTATCGGCGAGGACCATTCGCAACCGTCTCCATGAAGCTGGGCTACGGTCCCGCACACCGTTAGGCCGTCTTCCGCTCACGCCCCAACATCGTGCAGCCCGCCTCCAGTTGTGTCACGACAGGCGTGAATGGAGGGACGAATGGAGACGTGTCGTCTTCAGCGATGAGAGTCGCTTCTGCCTTGGTGCCAATGATGGCCGTATGCGTGTTTGGCGCCGTGCAGGTGAGCGCCACAATCAGGACTGCATACGACCGAGGCATACAGGGCCAACACCCGGCATCATGGTGTGGGGAGCGATCTCCTACACTGGCCGTACACCTCTGGTGATCGTCGAGGGGACACTGAATAGTGCACGATACATCCAAACCGTCATCGAACCCATCGTTCTACCATTCCTAGACCGGCAAGGGAACTTGCTGTTCCAACAGGACAATGCACGTCCGCATGTATCCCGTGCCACCCAACGTGCTCTAGAAGGTGTAAGTCAACTACCCAGGCCAGCAAGATCTCCGGATCTGTCCCCCATTGAGCATGTTTGGGACTGGATGAAGCGTCGTCTCACGCGGTCTGCACGTCCAGCACGAACGCTGGTCCAACTGAGGCGCCAGGTGGAAATGGCATGGCAAGCCGTTCCACAGGACTACATCCAGCATCTCTACGATCGTCTCCATTGGAGAATAGTAGCCTGCATTGCTGCGAAAGGTGGATATACACTGTACTAGTGCCGACATTGTGCATGCTCTGTTGCCTGTGTCTATGTGCCTGTGGTTCTGTCAGTGTGATCATGTGATGTATCTGTCCCCAGGAATGTGTCAATAAAGTTTCCCCTTCTTGGGACAATGAATTCAAGGTGTTCTTATTTCAATTTCCAGGAGTGTATTTAAGAACAGAAATAATCGATCTTCAGCTGCACAATTCGTTTTACTAAATTAACTTCTTGACTAGTTTGAGCAAGTTAATTTGCCATTCTCAGAAGATGATACAATAAAGTTTACATCGGAAAGCCAGACAAGCAAATTCTGGACGACTGACCTTTATTCAAATTTTTCCCACAGTATTGTCAAGCAGTTGAAGACTAATCTTACGATATGGTTGATCACCATATCGTCAACTTTCTTATGTTACGTTTTAACTGCTTGACAGTACTATGGGCCGGCCGCGGTGGTCTAGCGGTTCAGGCGCTCAGTCCGGAACCGTGCGACTGCTACGGTCGCAGGTTCGAATGCTGCCTCGGGCATGGATGTGTGTGATGTCCTTAGGTTAGTTAGGTTTAAGTAGTTCTAAGTTCTAGGGGACTGATGACCACAGATGTTACGTCCCATAGTGCTCAGAGCCATTTGAACCATTTTTGACAGTACTATGTAAAAATTTTAACGAAGGGATGCATGTCCTGGATATCCGGTTTTGTCTGTCCAGCTCAAGTCAGTACGCTTCAGGGACGCCAGTTCGAGTCGACACTTTGACTTGAGCTATCCACGTAGTGTGGTTTCCCACTCCACCATACAACCATGAGTTTCGGCATAGAGTAGTAAAGGCTGTACTAATGTGTCTGGAAAGAGGTGGACCTCCACGCGGCCACTGGTTTTACTGAGCCTTTGCACAGCACATAAGTCAGGCACTGGGACACCGACAGCAGTGTTGGTTTATGGAGAAACATTATGCCTACCGTCGGTGCTTTTCTTTCAATACATTAGCTACCAGTGAAGACAGAACTACTGTATCTGCTGCAGAAAACTAAATATCCGAACTAGAACCTTCTGCAGCATCCTGCCATGAGGAACAGACAGTTTACGTACATAAAGAACTTAGAATGTGGTCTCAAGCAATGTTAAGAACTGACGCAGTGCGCCCACTACTACATCTCCCATACTCTGGTCCTTTCGAAGTTTCAGTGCGTGATGAGCATCCGATACAGATTACAGTATAATGTCACACGAAGAAAGAGAGGCAGGTAGGTTGGTTTTAAAGTCCGGTCGACATCGAGGTCACAAGAGACGCAGCACAAGCTCGGATTGTGTCAAAGATGGGAAGGCAATCGCCGTGCCCTGACAGAGGAACGTCGCAGCAACTGAAGAAGTCTGCTGTGTCGGTAATCAAATGTTGTGCATAAAATGGAAACAACTCGATGAAGACAAGCAAGCACGCTATGAAACATTATCCTCGTGAAGTACTGTTCAAAAAGTACTGTTCTAGACACTGGGACTTAACATCTGAGATCATCAGTCCCCTAGACCTTGAAATACCTAAACCTAATTAATCTAAGTACATCACACACATCCATGCCCGAAGCAGGATTCGAACCTGAGATCGTAGCAGCCACGTGGTTCCTGACTGAAGCACCTAGAACTGCTCGGCCACCGCGGCCGGCGAGAAGTACGGAATGTGAACTAGTCTGAAGTGAAGACTGGAATTCTACTGCGATGTGGCAACTGTTATTTAGATTACCCTCTAAACATTGGGGTGTGGGGGACGGGGAAGGGGCAACAGTCTTCTGATGGTTTGATGTGGCCAATTAAGAATTCCTCTTTGTGCTAGCCTTTCCATGCTATGTTCTCAATTATTTGTTGGATGAATTCTAATCTTTGCCTTCCTCTGTAGTTTTTTACCATCTACAGCACCCTTTATCACCATGGAAGTTATTCTTCTTGTCTGTGTTTTCCATATTCCTTTCCTCGGCGATTCTGCGGAGAACCTCCTCATCACTTACCAGCCCACTTAATTTTCAACATCCTTCTGTGGCACGACACCTCATACGTTTGGATTCTCTGCTGTTCCTGTTCTCCACAGTCCACGTTACGCTACCGTACAACGCTGAGCCCCAAACGTAGATTTTCAGAAATTTCTTCCTCAAATTGAGACCGAAGTTTGATACTATAAAACTCCTCTTGGCCAGGAATGTGGAGTGTGCTCACTGTAAAGTTGAGACTGACGTGTAGCGAATATCACAGTAAGGTGTAACACATAAGAAGAGATGCTGAAGTTGAAATCGAGATGAGTCGTCTGCTTTAGGTGTAAGGCATATTTGAAGCCTCATTATCACAGTACACCATTATGCACTACCTACCAGTCCATGTACATGTTGGGGTTTCTCCGTCATAATACTGCTGGCAGCGTCCAGTATGGAATCTCTTTGATGATAAGTCCGAAAATTTGTGTCAAAACGGTATTCCTCCACTGGAGTTGTCTCATCTGCCTATGTTGACGAAAGCTATCAAAAGTCCCAAAGTGTCAGTACTCATTTGCACTTAGATGTAAACCCCGACGTCACAGAGAGATTATTTATTGTATCGTCCGTAACGTCTTAATCACGGTCTAAGGGAGAACATTTTGTGTGTCCCTTTAGAGACGGCCGAACATCCCTTCTTCAGGTGATGTCTACGAGATCTGAATATTTGGGCTGATCATCCATCCAGGCCTTTTTCTTTCTTTTTTTGTAGGTAGTCTGTTTTCAAACTGGAAAATACATAGCGTGATGTAAAGGTACTTTTGATGGAGGGACGTAAGTATAAGACACCCGGAACAGAATAGTAGAAAAACAGGAGCTCGCTTAGTGTAGATCATAAAGCACTTGTATGAGTCCAAATGTTATTGAGGTTACAGCCGGGGTACGACGTTAGCCCACAGACCGGCGGTTGCTTTCTACTATGTATTGTGCCTCCGTGGCGCAACGATGTGGGAAACGTGTGTGGTCACCCCATCGATCGCTCCCTCGTTAATACCGGCTTACGAACTGGAGCCACTAATTAACGTTGAAGTAGCCGTTCAGTTAACCTCATGAGGCTGAATAAAACCTACTGCAGCCCCAGCAACAAAAGATAGATTAGGGATATCATTAGAGGGACACATCGCAAGATCGGATTGGAGAAGGAATTCATGCATACCATACACTTCCACAGCACTTGCCTCCTACATCTACATCTACACGTACAGCTACGTGAGCACTCCGCAAACGCAATTAAGTGCTACGAGCAGAGGCTCCATTCAAATGCTTTCAGCGATTAGGGATGAAAACCATCATCTCGATTTCTGGAAGGGCCTATGAATAGCTGTCCATTCGATTTCCAGTCCAGTGCATGAAACATTGCACAGTTTCGATTGCCTGCTACTAACGAGATGTACGCTGATTCTGACCACTCTCCGTGTAGAACTCGGAGGTTAAAATTTCAGACTCGAAGACAGACGTCATCACCGTTCTAGGTGATTTATTCATAATAAACTTATTTTCAGTCTTCTATTTGGTTTGATACGCCCCCCCCCCCCCCCTCGTGGCCAACATTTTCATCTAAGTTTAATATTTACACCAAACGTGCTCCTTTATTTGTTGAACGTGTTCGAGTTTGTGTCTCCTCTTACAGTTCTTGCCCTTTATAGGTATCTATAGTACCATGAACGTCTTCTCTGTTGTTTTAACATAGGCCGGCCGGAGTGGCCGAGCGGTTCTGGGCGCTACAGTCTGGAACCACACGACCGCTACGGTCGCGGTTCGAATCCTGCCTCGGGTATGGATGTGTGTTATGTACTTAGGTTAGTTAGGTTTAAACAGTTCTAAGTTCTAGGGGACTGATGACCTCAGAAGTTAAGTCCCATAGTGCTCAGAGCCATTTGAACCATTTTTTGCTTTAATATGTTTATTATCTTGCACCTCCTTCTAGTCAGTGTTTTAGACGTATTCCTTTCCTCGCCGATACTGTAGAGATCTTCCAATTTTTTTACCTAACTTGTCCGCTTACGTTTTAGCATCTTTCTGTAACCCAACATCTCAGACGTTGGAATTCTTTCCCGCTTTCCATCACAATTCGTGGTTTATTTCCATACAACTGTGCTCCAGATGTAAATTCTAACTTGGTGCCAGCAAAATTCCTTTTAACAAGCAGTTCCACCTTTGGCTATGGTAGCCTTCTTGTTTCATCCAACTTGCTTCTTCCGTCATATGTTATTTTGCTTCGGAAGTAGCTGATTCCTTCACTATGTCCGCTACTTCTCCCCCAGTTTTTGATAATTATATCGCTAATCTCGTTTCTGCTACTCCTCGTACCATACATCTTTCTTTGATTTATTCCCGATTCTTATTCTGTGAGAATTAGACCATTCCATGCAACAGGCCTTTACTTCATTTCCTCTGAGAACAGCAATATCATTATCTAAATCATATACATTTTCGCTTCATTTTAATCATTCTTCTGCCCCTTTCGTTTATTTAAGAAAGCCGTGATTCACCACCAGAGGCTGCTATTAAAGGTTCTTTCTTCAAGAACCAGTTTCGAACTACGGACCATCATCTGATTCCTGCATATCAATTCAAAGTATACTTAAAACATTACAACCTCAATCTGTCGTAATCCTCTTAACTCATGCACACTCGAACGAAAAAGTTCACATAATACATAAATAAAGGCGTTTACATCGTAACACTAAGCGATAACAAATCTACGCGTAGGATAATAATAACCATGAATCCGGGACTGTCAATAAAAGTACGCCACATAAAATAATACAGGGTTATTTTAAATGATGGACCCATTTTCAAAACTTCGCATTTAGTCAAGTACAAATCCAAAATGAACAAGTGTTATATAATGGGAAAGAGGAAGTTCCAAAGTTTTTTTTCATAATCTACATCTAAGTGATTATTCTGCTGTTCACAACAAAGTACCTGGCAGAGGGTTCAATGAACTACCTTCAAGCTGTCTCTCTACCGTTCCACTCTCGAACGGCACGCGGAAAAAACGAGCACTTAAATTTTTGTGTGCAAGCACTGATTTCCCTTATTTTATCGTGATGGTCATTTCTTCCTATGTAAATGGGTGACAACAGTGCGTTTTCACAATCGGAGGAGAAAACTGGTGATTGAAATTTCATGAGAAGATGCCGTCGCAGCGTTTTGTTTTAATGATTGTCACTCCGATTGACGTATCATGTCTGTGACACTATCTCCCCTATTTCGTGATAATACAACATGAGCTGCCCTTTTTTGTACCTTTTCGATGTCATCAGCCAGTCCCACCTAATGCGTATCCCACACCGCACAGCAGTACTCCAGAATAAGTCGGACAAGCGTGGTGTAAGCAGTCTCTCTAATAGACGTGTTGCACCTTCTAAGTGTTCTGCCAATTAACCGCAGTCTTTGGTTTGCTCTACCCATAATATTATCTACTGTTCTTTATTCGGGGTCAATTTTGGTATAATGTTTGACAAATTTAATAATTTGTAATAATTAGTTTTTAATAATTATTTAATTATTATAATTGAGACAAATCTTATAAATGTTCAATGTGGCCACAGCTGACTGGTTGAATAGTGAATTTGGTACGAAATGCCCGCTGTGCTGCATTTTGCGAAGCACTCTTCAGGAACCTAAGATCGCAGACAACCGTGTGCACCACATTCGCCATCTCAATCACAACTGACAGTGAAACGGACTGACGGCCCTATTGCCGCCCGGACTCTATCGACCACTTCTGAAGCTATCACCGCCCACCAGCCGCCGCTCGCAAAAACTTCGAAACTTCCTCTTTTCATTGTCATAAAGCTTGTTCACTTTGGATTTGTACTTAAATACATAAGAATGTTTCTAAATGGGTCCATCATTTAGATTAACCATATATAATAATGTAGGCAACTACGAGCAATGAATATCACAAAAACATAAAAACATCGCTTTTATATAGTATTACCTGTTTTGACGTGGTAATATAAATTACATCATGTACCAGACTGTGCGCTCTTTTCTGCTATATCAAGTCAGCATTAACAAATACATGACTGCTTCGCTGTTTGCTCTTAAGTGCCTGGCGTATGGTTCATCGAACAATTTTTACTCTATTCCTTTACTGTTTCAATCTCGAACAACTGGTGAGAAAAATGAAGACCTAAATATTCTCGCGGATCCCTGATTCTATTATTTTATTACAATAATCATTTCTTTCTATGTAGGTGAGTGAGTGTCAACAAAATACTTTCGCATCCGGCGGAGAACGTTGGAGACTGAAACTTCGTGAAAAAATATCGCCGCAACGAAAAACGCCTTTGTGATAGTGGCTGCCATCCAAACTCGTGTATCATAGCCGTGACTCTTTACCCCCTGTTTCACCATTATGCAAAACAAACTGCGAAGAGAGGAATTCCACATAATGCTCGCTGCGCAGCTGATCACTGTTTACCAGATGAACAGAAGATGATCTAGAGGTCTACATATATTCATAGTTTCAGTATGATTCCCGTGACTAATATCTTACGAATGTATATCTTGTGTGTCTTATATTACAATGAGCAACAGTCATAACAGTTGAACAATCTAACGTTGCTCCCGATGACTACTTAGATGTGTTGCAATGTGTTACAAAAACAGTTGTGGGGACAGAAAGTAAGAGCATAGAAGTAACGACTCACATTATAGTCTGTGTGAAACAAGGTACAACCATATTCCCCAAGTACACAGCTTACTTCCATGACTGAATTTTGCGAGACAAACAATACTTTAGTCAAAAGTAGATATGGCAGTGAGAGAGCGAATTTAAAGTGCGAGATGTAGTCTGCTCCATACGATATGAAACACAATAAATAAAGGTTCCAATATTTAGGAATGTAGTAATATCACTTCTACTAGGTGTGCTTTGTACCACTGATAACACATCAGTAATCTAACTAAACCTCTACATACTGTAACCATATCTTCTATAGGTAAATATGTTACTATCCCCATAAATTAATGAAACGCACGTTTATTGTGTTTCATATTGTGAAAAGAGAGCGACATTCCGTACTTTAAATCTGTTTTCTTGTTGCTCCACTTACATTGGTCTGAAGTAGTTCGCCCATCAAAGTCAGGGTTTGATTGAAGCGACATGCATGGGGAATGTGCATGTAGCTTGTTTCACAGAGACGAATATGTGAGTCTTTACTTTTATGCATTTAGTTTCTCTTTGCTCATAGTACATATTGTTAAACCTTTATGACTATCACATTTACTAAATTTAATGTAGGACACACAACATATACAATCGTAAAGATACAAGCCACTGGGATTATACTCAAAATATCGATGTATAGGTTGTGAAGTGACATTCATGTGACAATCCATAACACGATCAGCGTGATCGAGGTCTTCCCACAGATTTTCTATTGGATTTAAATTCAGTGACTTCGCTGGCCAGGGAGGTACGGTAAACTCCATGCTGGTGCTCTTTGAACCATGCACGAGGACTGGTAGCTGTTCGACATGTTGCGTTGCGCTGTTCGTAGATGCCGTTATGGCGAAAATTAAACTGCATGTACGGATGGATATGGTAAAAATGATAGGTACAGACTGTTTTTGATGCAGTGTACTTCCACAAAGACGAGATTACCCACGGAATGCCACGAAAACATTCCCACAGACCAGATCGCTCCCTCCTCCGGCCTGCACATCACCGACGATTGTTGCAGGGTGTTTTTCTTCAGATGTTTCACGTCGTACACGCCAACGGCCATCTATCGGATGTAATACAAAAAGTGATTCATCTGAAAATGCTGCCTGTCTTCTCAAAGTGGACATCCAGTTGCAGTAACGTCGTGCAATTTCTAACCTTACTCGCCGATGAACTGCATTCAGCGTGGTTGTTGATCACTGAGCTCAGTTCGAAGCTAAACACATCACTGAAATTTCTTCTAGTCCAGTAAATAAGACTTCAGGCCTAAGAGGGACCTGTAAAATGGTTCAAATGGCTCTGAGCACTGTGGGACTCAACTGCTGTGGTCATCAGTCCCCTAGAACTTAGAACTACTTAAACCTAACTAACCTAAGGACATCACACACGTCCATGCCCGAGGCAGGATTCGATCCTGCGACCGTAGCGGTCGCACGGTTCCCGACTGCGCGCCTAGAACCGCGAGACCACCGCAGTGACCTGTAGATGCCCCACAAAATGATGGGTGCTAGAGAGACCTAATGGATACTGCTGAGTAGTTGCTACTCGTTCTTAAGACACTGGGGCTATTCACGGCTCTGTTTTAAAAGAATCGTTCGGTGCGGTCGTAAGTACCGAGCCATACACGTCGGCTTTCATGGCCTGCAGGTAATTCGCTGCAGATGATAACCTCTAGCTGTGATCCTGAAGTCAAACAGTCGATGCACTGGCTAAATTTGCGAATTAATAAAATGTACAGAAATTTAAAATAAAACAGAATTGGATAACTTAATAACAAGCGTTCTATTCTAATACCTGTAATTGATGTACAGGGTGATTATAAATAAAGTTAAACTTTCAAAACGCTGTAAAAATACCATCACTGGTCAGAATGACGTCAAATTGCAACCGTATATTATCGGAGAAGAGGGAAAACGTATGGCATAAGAAAAAAATAGTGTGAAAAATGGGCAATAAATGGCGCTGCATGTGTCAGAATACTTAAATGAAAACATCTGTCATGCGCACGACCCATTGAAGATCATATAAACACGCCGGGTACACGGTTTTTCCTTCTTTCGCGTCTGCGACGTTCGCCATGACGGTCTCAATGAAGGAACGCGCTCTGTTTGTCAAGCTGTATTATAAGAATGATGACTGTGCACACGTCGCTCTGCAGAACACCGAAGGGTTTGAAAAGAGACGTGGTCCGATGACTGCTGTGGGTCTGGGGAAAATGATTCGGCAATTGGAAAAGACGGGTTCTTTTCGTGTGCAACCTGGTAAAGGGAGGAAACGAAATGATTCGACGTCAGTGGATGCAGTGGCCACAGCAGTGCAGGAGGAGACGAGTGGTGGTGTGCAAACGTGTAGAGCACGCATTTCCCCAACATTGGACGTACCCGTGACCACGTTCTTTGCTATCCATTCAAAATTACCCATGTACAGGAGTAGCTTCCTGTTGACCTGCCAGAAAGAGAAACCTTTGCTTTAGAATTTCTTGCTCGCATGGAAGTGGACAATGGTTGGTCGTGGAAGATTTTGTGAACAGACGAAGCCTACTCCCATCTGACAGGATATGTCAAAATACAGAATTGTCGAATATGGGCAACGGAAAATCCACACGCAAATCAACCAGTACCACTTCATCCTAAAAAGATAACTGTGTTGTGCGGGTTTATGGCATCATTCATCATAGGGTCACATTTTTTCGAAAAGACAGGTGCTTCCGGTTCTGTTACCTGTATTGTCGCTGGTAAGCGCTATGAGTGTCTGCGCAACCACGGCGTTCCAGCTCTCCAAAAGCGTGGATGTGTGGATGGAATCATTTTTATGCAAGATAGCGCACCTCCGTACTTTGCAAATCCATTTAAGCAGCTGCTGAAGTGCCATTTCGGAAATGCGATGTCCCTACGGCCTTGCCGTCCTGGTAACCTGATCTTAATCCGCGTGACTTCTGGTTGTGGAACTATCTGAAGGATGTAGTACTCAGTGTTCCGATTGTAAACTTAGCTGCATTGACGCCACGCATTGCGCAACACATTCTGAACTTGACCCCGTAAACACTTTGGTAAGTTGTGGAACATGCTGTTTCTTGATTTCAGTTTGTTGCAGAAAACGCTGGACAGTATACTGAACATGTTTTGGGCCAGTCACAGGGAAATTAATAATGAGATTTGATTTTGATCGATACTTCTTATGCAGTTTTTGGTCCCAGGGCAATTAAGAATCGTTGTGATTGATAATTTTTTTGTGGTTTTTGGCCTTAGGACAGTTAAAAACGGATGTGGGTGAAGCTTTTTATGCGGCTTTTGGCCTCAGGTCAATTAAAAACCGATTCTTCCCATCCGATGTGATATGAGCTTGCCTTGGTGGATGGGCTTACGCAACTAACAATATCACACCTGTACTCCCATACACACTGAGTACTACACTTTGTTTAAAGTCAAACGTACGCCCTAGGCATTGTTGTGTGATTAAATTGTCATTTGTAGTAGATCACAATGAAATTATGATGCTTACAGCGCCATCTATTGCTACATTTTGTAACTATTTATTTTTCTTCTATTATACGTTTTCCCCCTTCCCCGATAATATTCCGTTGCAATCTGAAGTCATGCTGACCAGTGGTGTTCAAATGGTTCAAATGGCTCTGAGCACTATGGGACTTAACATCTGTGGTCATCAGTCCCCTAGAACTTAGAACTACTTAAACCTAACTAACCTAAGGACATCACACACAGCCATGCCCGAGGCAGGATTCGAACCTGCGAACGTAGCAGCCCCGCGGTTCCGGACTGAGCGCCTAGAACCGCTAGACCACCGTGGCCGGCAGTGGTGTTCTTTCTATAGCGGTGTGAAAGTATAACTTTAATTATAATCACCCTGTATATGACAGAATATTACACCAAATGGTGAAACTTCCAGGGAGATTAAAACTGTGTTCCAGAACGAGACTCGAACTCAGGACCTCTGCCTTTCGCGGGAGAAGTGCCGTCTCTTTGCTACACTAGGTGGACGGTCGTCTCCACAAACGTCGTCATCTAGGTGAAAGGCGGCTCGAAACATACAACGTGCCTTGGATGCAGGCTGAATGGTACAATATTATGCTGTGGAGGCGTTCTCCTACGCTTGCGTAAGACCTGTAGTAGTAATCGAAGACACGCTGACTGCTCCGAACCACCTGCATCCCTTCATGCTGCATGTGTTCCCCGATGGCGGTGTCATCTTTCAGCAATGTAACTGTCCGTCTCCTAGAGCCAGAACCTGCTACAGTGGTTTGAGGAGCACTATAACGATGTCACGTTGATGTCTCGGCGACCAGATCCGCTCTACGCATCGGGAGCCATGACCGCGTGTGTAAATTAGCGCCCCTTTATTTACGTGAATTGTATGACCTGTGCGTGAACATCTAATGCCACATATCTCCTCAAATCTATTAACAAACTATCATAATGTATTAGCTCATGACTGTATAGCTAATCATAGTACAGTATTAAAAAGCAAAAATTTTGGATACAGACCAGTTGTGTGCTTTATATCCCCTCCCCCTCTTTTTTCCAGCCTGTCATAGCATAGACGAACTGGAGTAGTGGGAAGTTGAAAACCCACTCCGTCTTCCTTTATATCCAGCTAATCACAGCACAGTATTAAATATCGATGATTAGGTAAACAACCCAATTTTGTTAGCGGGGCATAAGTTAATCTTGTCTTCAGCAAATACTGACGCAAAATAAACGCTTCCGCTAAATAATCTAATCTAGACACGCCATTAAAATATTTCCCCCAAAACTGCATAGAATTATTATGCAGTTAGGTCCTGATATAAGTTAACTATCCTTGAGTACACTCGACTCAGTGATTGTTTTGCTGGCTCATTCTTACCACTGAAGTATGAGGTGAATGTAGAAGACAGCAGCATGAGTGGCTGGATATTCTGCATCCCGTATGCCTTTGTGCTCCCTTCAAAGATGGACACATCCCTCTCTGCAGTCCTTTGCGACAACTCATCTATCTCTTGGCGGTAGGGGTCTTCTCTTTAATGTCTATGCAACAAGTCTCTCTGACATCACTCTCTTGGACTTGGCTGGATCTGCCAGAATATGAAACTAGACTGCCAATTACAGCTGATCTTGGGAGTTCCCACCAATAATAATTGTATAAATATGTTTCCCAAACTCCTATTGATTTTGTCATGGTTAACCAAATATGGTCTGTCACTGTACGGAGTGTAGAAAATCTCTCCCATTCAATGACAGGTTTGTAACCCCAGTTATCCACAGAGGTCGCATGTAGATACAAGGACGGAACCATACCTTCTTCAGAAATCATTATTTTAAACGAAACAATAAGTTTACGGTTACCAGTCACTGTTTATTTGTTTCCACGACGCGTTTCGAAGGTTTAAACCTCCATCATCAGGTGGATATACATCAGTTAATATGGCATTTGTGTGTTTGTGTTGTGTTACGATTTCTTTGGAGGAAGTTGTGACACTGTCTAGTGGAGAAAACAAAACAGTATTTCAGAACTTGGTCTGTTTTGACAAAAATTGAACTTGTATCTAGCAGTAAACATAAATTAAGTAAGATAAAGTACCTCCAGTGGTCACCGGATCCTTTCACAGTCGTAACACATCACATGAACACTATCATATTGTATAAACAAATATGGCGTCGTAATCTATTAGGTGCATGGATCGTACACAAAAGAGAAAACGTTCTCACAAAGTCCAGAGAATATACGTCCTAACAACATTATTACAGAAAACTTTTTTGAAGGATTTGGAGGTGTTGAATACATTTCTTGGAGTAAATACTTCAGACAGTATGTAAATACGATTTTGACAGCTTAAAATAGCATAAAGTTCATACTCATTTTTACAATCAGGTGAGGTGTTAGAAACTTTAAGTACAATAATCATATTGGCTACAGTGATATAATAAAATAATACACAATTGACAATTCTTATAGGGGTTCATAGGTAGATATGAAAGGCTGGAGGCAGAGGGGAAGGAATATAAAGAGAACATGAGAGGGAGGGAGAGGGTGGAGAGAGAGATTGTATGACAGCAAACTTTACAAGGCAAAGGATCTTAAGATTATATCTGTTGCATGTATTAACTGCCTAAAGGTTGTGGTAATACATTGGTAAATGCATAAAAAGTGCACATGGATGTGCATTTGTATCAGCAGTTGTATACATAGTTTCAAGCTGACAAGGGGTACAAGCTGTTGGTGTGATTGTATATCTGTAAATGAAGTCAATCTCCTGTACACTCAGGGCTGTTATGGTAACATAAATAAATATTAGTGGTAAATCTTAGGGTCTGTGTGTGTGTGTGTGTGTGTGTGTGCGTGCGTGTGTGGTGTGTGTGTGTGTGCTTAGCAATTTTTAATGACATAGGCAATTGTTGAAAACGGAGATGATACTACTTTAAATATTGTCATTTTTGTCATTTAAGATGCATTCAGGTTGTTCAGTTTGATATTTGTATATTTGGAGTGTTTCAAGGATGTCTAGTTTTCTGCCTTTTGGTTGGATGTGTAGGATGCTGATACTTGTGTTGTTAACATGGTGTTTTGTTTCATGCAGGTGGGTGGCAATAGCTGATGTGTGGTATTTTTTGTTTTTTAGTGCTGCCATGTGTTCTTTGAACCTAATCTCAAATGATCTCCCTGTCTGGCCTATGTAGAAGCAGTCACAGTCTAAACATTTAATTTTGTATATACCTGTGTGATGCAGAGGGTTTTGTGTGCTGATGTTGTGGGGTAATTTCTGTCCGATCCTGTTGTCTGTTGTGAAGGATATGCTTATGCCTTTTCGTTTGAAGACCTTGGCTATCTGATAGGAAATCTTACCTAGAAAGGGGATTGTGTGGAAGATGATATTTTCTTTTTGTTTTTTGTGTTGTGATTTCTTTGCCATTATTGAGTGTTTTAGGGTGTCTACTATGGAGCTGTTATAACCATTTGCAATAGCTGTTTAAACAAAACAAAACAAACAGCTGTTTAAACAAAACAAAAGAAACAGCTATTGCAAATGGTTATAACAGCTCCATAGTAGACACCCTAAAACACTCAATAATGGCAAAGAAATCACAACACAAAAAACAAAAAGAAAATATCATATTCCACACAATCCGCTTTCTAGGTAAGATTTCCTATCAGATAGCCAATGTCTTCAAACGAAAAGGCATAAGCATATCCTTCACAACAGACAACAGGATCGGACACATATTACGCCACAACATCAGCACACAAAACCCTCTGCATCACACAGACGTATACAAAATTACATGTTTAGACTGTGACTGCTTCTACATAGGCCAGACAGGGAGATCATTTGAGATTAGGTTCAAAGAACACATGGCAACACTAAAAAACAAAAAAATACCACACATCAGCTATTGCCACCCACCTGCATGAAACAAAACACCATGTTAACAACACAAGTATCAGCATCCTACACATCCAACCAAAAGGCACAAAACTAGACATCCTTGAAACACTCCAAATATACAAACATCAAACTAAACAACCTGAATGCATCTTAAATGACAAAAATGACAATATTTATAGTAGTATCATCTCCGTTTTCAACAACTGCCTACGTCATTAAAAATTGCTAAGCACACACACACACACAAACACACACACACACACATACACACACACACACAGACCCTAAGATTTACCACTAATATGTATTTATGTTACCATAACAGCCCTGAGTGTACAGGAGATTGACTTTATTTACAGATATACAATCACACCAACAGCTTGTACCCCTTGTCAGCTTGAAACTATGTGTACAACTGCTGATACAAATGCACATCCATGTGCACTTTTTAAGCATTTACCAATGTATTACCACAACCTTTAGGCAGTTAATACATGCAACAGATATAATCTTAAGATCCTTTGCCTTGTAAAGTTTGCTGTCATACAATCTCTCTCTCCACCCTCTCCCTCCCTCTCATGTTCTCTTTATATTCCTTCCCCTCTGCCTCCAGCCTTTCATATCTACCTATGAACCCCTATAAGAATTGTCAATTGTGTATTATTTTATTTTATTTTATCACTGTAGCCAATATGATTATTGTACTTAAAGTTTCTAACACCTCACCTGATTGTATAAATGAGTATGAACTTTATGCTATTTTAAGCTGTCAAAATCGTATTTACATACTGCCTGAAGTATTTACTCCAAGAAATGTATTCAACACCTCCAAATCCTTCAAAAACGTTTTCTGTAATAATGTTGTTAGGACGTATATTCTCTGGACTTTGTGAGAACGTTTTCTCTTTTGCTGTACGATCCATGCACCTAATAGATTACGACGCCATATTTGTTTATACAATATGATAGTGTTCATGTGATGTGTTACGACTGTGAAAGGATCCGGTGACCACTGGAGGTACTTTATCTTACTTAATTTATGTTTACTGCTAGATACAAGTTCAATTTTTGTCAAAACAGACCAAGTTCTGAAATACTGTTTTGTTTTCTCCACTAGACAGTGTCACAACTTCCTCCAAAGAAATCGTAACACAACACAAACACACAAATGCAATATTAACTGATGTATATCCACCTGATGATGGAGGTTTAAACCTTCGAAACGCGTCGTGGAAACAAATAAACAGTGACTGGTAACAGTAAACTTATTGTTTCATTTAATGTCAATAACAGTCACAGTAAAGCCTAACCTAAAAAAGTTCGCATTAAAAGTAAATCATTATTTTGACCACATCATAGGTCGTATTAGTCGAATTTAAATGAAGATTTTCTTTTGACATGTCTGCAGAAAAACAGCAGGCTCCACTTCCTTCCATTTTGAGTGCTACACCTGACTTCAGTTTTTGTCTTTCCAAAAAGGATGTCTCCTAGTATCTCAACAGAATTTTGTTTTATGGCACACAGAAATGATTCTGCTGTAGGGGGGATGGCAAGTAGTGAATTCTGTGTCCTCTAATGCACGGGAGGGCTGCCTTCAGCACCAAACGAGTTTATGATTCTTTGGTCCCTCCGAGTTCCAGTCAGATCCAACTATGAAGAGTTCCCAGGGCCACAGAAAATAATAGGTTCCCCTTCACAGTAAGAGAAGGAAGTGACGAAGAAGTAAAAAAAACTTTTCAATCATTGTCAGTAGTGAATTTTATCTATAGTGGCCACGAAGCGTTTGTACACCCTACTGGGATGTGCATATTACATTATAAAATAGGTTGCTTGACAGTTTGTGTATAAACTGCCATGTAATAGGAGAACAGAACCTTTGATATATGACGACTCCAGTTTTATGTATATAACACGTATCTTTGGCCTCTGATCCTTTAAACATTATGCAGAGGTATATAAGAATAGATAAATAATACATAACTCTGACCTTGGCTTCGTTTTAATGTTACAGCAGAGGTACATGAGTTTCATGGAAATAATGGGTATCTTTGACTTTAAACTGAGGATTATGTAATTTTCACTGCAGATCTGGCACTTCATTTTAATAGTAAGTTCTCATTCATCGGTAAAGTTAGAGGGAGGTGTATAAAATGCACAGGTGATGTGTTTTCATTTTCTTGAATTTTTAGTATTATTCTATGGTTGGTTGGAGATACGGAGGGGCGGTGGTATGTTTGCAATAGGAATAACGTGGTTTGACACCATTTTTACAATGGGTTTTTAGTACTGCACTATGTTTGCCTGAATACAGAGAGGGGAGAGGTTTTTTAATATCCCTTTAATAGAAATGGGTTATTTTCTAATACTATGCTCTGTTTGGCCCAAAAAGAAGAGAGTGTAAAGCACAACTCGTCAGTTTCATCATCATCGGATAGTTATTACTACGCTATGATTGTCTGGTGGTAAGGAGTGGAGTTGCAGAGGTTTTCTAATTTTCTGTATAACTATTTTGCTTTATTGACAGTTTGAGTTTTTTAAAACTGCACTATGCTGGAGATAAAGATGGGGCTCGGTTTCTGACTGATGAAAATGACGATACCGATGACAAGGATAATGACATCATACATTCGAGGTAACCTGTGATGTCATGTATGACCTTCAGGATAATATGATGAAACTGAATATCAATGCGTTATTGGAAAACTGCGATATAATACCCAGATAGTGGAACTGTACTTATACTACCAGTGCTAGAGTCACTACAGCATTACTACTGTGATGGCGTCAAAGCTTCTTCAGGTTGTGTTGATTATCGCTGACAGAGTGTAGTCGAACTAAATTCGAAGGTGCTGAGGAAATAAGGTTAGGAAATGAAACACTAAAGGTAGTGATTGAGTTTTGCAGTTTGGACAGCAAAATACTGACTATGTTTGAAGTAGATATAAATTGCAGTGACCATAGCAGGAAACTCGTTTCTGAAACAAAGGTATATTGTTAACACTGAATTCACAAGACGTTTCTTAAAGTATATGTCTAGAGCGAATTCTCGTGTGGAAGTGAAACATGGACTATAAACACTATATGAAAGATGAGAATAGAAATTTCTGAAATGTGATTTTAAAGAAGATGGGGAGGTTGAACAGCTAATGGCGTGGAACTCGAGATAAAAGAAATTTACGACATAACTTGGTTAAAGAAACATACACGTAGACAGGGCACATCAAGGAATTATCAGTTATTAATGGAAGCAAGTTTGAGGGGTAAAAATGTAAAGGGAGACCGAAGTTTGACTACAGTAAGCAAGTTCAAATGGATGGCAGTTCCAATAATTACGTAAATGTGAAGAGGCTTGCACCGAGTGTCCTGTAATGGAGAGATTCAAAAAGCCAGTCATTCACTTGAAGGGCACTACAGAAACACCGCATTAGCCACCAATGGCAACTGAACACGGAGACTATACATATGGAACACTTTGAGCAATAAAGTAAACATAATAATAGACGACTATTTTGGGTTTGGGCGCTTTGAGGCTACAGATATATTGAATGATGAGCTTGGTTAAGAAGGGCAGTAAGAACCTTACATCCACAGCATACTGAAATATGATTAATAGTTTTGAGTGACAAGTTTGCATTGCGTACATCAGTGGCATGGAGACTGATTTATATGATTAAATATATGCAGCTGTGCTTCTTCTAAGCCAGTAGCAGTAAGAATTCATGTAACGAGTGCCTTCGACAACATTACAGCACATGCGTACTCTATAGTCTTCGTAGTACTCCGGAGGTAGCCGTCTAGATTTTTAATATCCGGGGACCTCAGTGGCTATCGCATAAGTTCCCCTCTGCAAAGTCTGCGTTATGTCTGTCAATTTACAAATCTACATTCCTGGAAATTGAAATAAGAACACCGTGAATTCATTGTCCCAGGAAGGGGAAACTTTATTGACACATTCCTGGGGTCAGATACATCACATGATCACACTGACAGAACCACAGGCACATAGACACAGGCAACAGAGCATGCACAATGTCGGCACTAGTACAGTGTATATCCACCTTTCGCAGCAATGCAGGCTGCTATTCTCCCATGGAGACGATCGAAGAGATGCTGGATGTAGTCCTGTGCAACGGCTTGCCATGCCATTTCCACCTGGCGCCTCAGTTGGACCAGCGTTCGTGCTGGACGTGCAGACCGCGTGAGACGACGCTTCACACAGTCCCAAACATGCTCAATGGGGGACATATTCGGAGATCTTGCTGGCCAGGGTAGTTGACTTACACCTTCTAGAGCACGATGGGTTGCACGGGATACATGCGGACGTGCATTGTCCTGTTGGAACAGCAAGTTCCCTTGCCGGTCTAGGAATGGTAGAACGATGGGTTCGATGACGGTTTGGATGTACCGTGCACTATTCAGTGTCCCCTCGACGATCACCAGAGGTGTACGGCCAGTGTAGGAGATCGCTCCCCACACCATGATGCCGGGTGTTGGCCCTGTGTGCCTCGGTCGTATGCAGTCGTGATTGTGGCGCTCACCTACGCCAAACACGCATACGACCATCATTGGCACCAAGGCAGAAGCGACTCTCATCGCTGAAGACGACACGTCTCCATTCGTCCCTCCATTCACGCCTGTCGCGACACCACTGGAGGCGGGCTGCACGATGTTGGGGCGTGAGCGGAAGACGGCCTAACGGTGTGCGGGACCGTAGCCCAGCTTCATGGAGACGGTTACGAATGGTCCTCGCCGATACCCCAGGAGCAACAGTGTCCCTAATTTGTTGGAAAGTGGCGGTGCGGTCCCCTACAGCACTGCGTAGGATCCTACGGTCTTGGCGTGCATCCGTGCGTCGCTGCGGTCCGGTCCCAGGTCGACGGGCACGTGAACCTTCCGCCGACCACTGGCGACAACATCGATGTACTGTGGAGACCTCACACCCCACGTGTTGAGCAATTCGGGGGTACGTCCACCCGGCCTCCCGCATACCCACTATACGCCCTCGCTCAAAGTCCGTCAACTGCACATACGGTTCACGTCCACGCTGTCGCGGCATGCTACCAGTGTTAAAGACTGCGACTGAGCTCCGTGTGCCACGGCAAACTGGCTGACACTGACGGCGGCGGTGTACAAATGCTGCGCAGCTAGCGCCATTCGACGGCCAACACCGCGGTTCCTGGTGTGTCCGCTGTGCCGTGCGTGTGATCATTGCTTGTACAGCCCTCTCGCAGTGTCCGGAGCAAGTATGGTGGGTCTGACACACCGGTGTCAATGTGTTCTTTTTTCCATTTCCAGGAGTGTATAACAGACTGTTTCGACTCTTTTCATTCTGTGGGTTCCACAAAGAACTGAATAAACAATAATCCAATATGACACCACTACAACGGAATCAATTAGATGCCTTCATTTGGTCGCTCCCACACACCAGTTCCACTAAAGAGAATGAATGAATAATTCAACTAACAGACTGAATCGATCGCATCCACTCAGTTGTTCCCATCACTATAGGCTATTTGGCGAAGTATATGTGGATAAGTTGTGTTTCTTGCTTGTCTGGAATCAGTTCGCTGTTGCTGCTTGACTTGAAAAGCTGGTGTATTTCTACTTTTTACAACTTTGTTTT
This sequence comes from Schistocerca gregaria, assembly GCF_023897955.1. Classification (NCBI taxonomy): domain Eukaryota; kingdom Metazoa; phylum Arthropoda; class Insecta; order Orthoptera; family Acrididae; genus Schistocerca; species Schistocerca gregaria. The sequence goes on from NC_064923.1 coordinate 686,437,708, forward strand.
TTTACTAGTTCATAGCTTCTAAATCCAAACAAATGGAGGTATAGGTGTATATATTTTCCGCATTTCTTCCAAAACCAGTGACAGATTACAACCATACTTGGTACAGCTGTTACTGTAAGGGTAAAACCTATCCAGCTATCAAATGGATGGGTGTGAAAAATAGTGTAGCTCAAGACGCGAGAGTAACTATAATTTAGCTATCCAGTTTTTGAGAATGAGAGCACTTAGAGACATAATTGCAGATCTACAAGAAACTTTTCCTCAGTGACGATCCCCACAAAATGTAGAAAGGAAAAAGGTTCATCGCTAACTAGATTTTCGCTGCCCATCCAGTAAAACTGCCATAAGAAGCATGATGTTTTAATTTATTGCTCCTTTACTACTAACTGTATATGTGGCACATTTTCATGGTATTATTTAAATACCCCACGGAGTGTACCAGAAAAATTAAATCGTTGTACGATACTTACTTCCGGAGATATGACGTCATAAACACTGAATGAGGACTACCACATCATGCAAGGCTTTTAAATTACTTTATTGCTACTAATTCTATGCGAAAAACACTAAGCGACAAAATCCATATCTGTCACTGAATATATCTACTAGAATATATCCTTTTATGGCACATAGTTTGTCAGACGTGACGTCATAAAGCTTAAATTCGCTAGAAACTACCACATCATGCATAACGTTTCAATTCATTACTTCATTACCAGTAGCTCTAGACACAAAACATTTGTCTGACAGTAGCCACGTAAACCACTAGATGTACCTGCAAAGTAATATCAGTGTACAGGAGACATGACGTCATAAACATTAAACAAGATGAAAATGAAATTGCAGGTCTACATTCATTAGACACATGGGTGAATTATGTCTACAAATACACGTGAAATGTGTTAAATATGTGCGAAATATATCTGACATGTGCATCTGCGAGCCTAGCCATGGCAAAATGCACGTCCTAAAACACTGGAATGATTTCAGTTCAATTCGGTACATATATTAGTCACCACCAGGAAAAAGTACTGTAGGGAGAAGAACCAACAGCCTCCCATTGGGGTGAGTGTGATTATGTAGAATGGAGGGCGAGTAGATAGACACTGGGCGGAGGAGAAGGAGTAGAAGTGGTGTGGATGGTGCAATGGTCAATGGATAGAGGATGAGATGAACAGAGAGAGTAAGGAGGAGGTGTTAGATAGGGTCAGGCGGAAGAAGAGATGGGCACAGAGATGAGATAAACAGACAGAGTGTGAGGGAGAAGCATACAGAGAATGAGAACAAGAGTGGATGGACAAAGAGTGGGTGAGGAGAAGATGGACAGAGGAGGAGATGGACATGGAGAGGGGAAGAGCAGATAGAGAGATAGAGAGAGAGGAGGGAAGAGGAGATGGACGAGAGGGGAGGAAGAGATTGGTAAAGTGGGGGGGGGGAGTATTTATAAGGGGAGGAAGAACTGGACAGAAGGGAAAGGTGCACATGGACAGAGGGGGAGGGACATGTTAACAGAGAGAAAGAGAGGGAGGAGGGGGGAGACAGAGAGGAGCAAGAGAAGACAGAGTGAGCATGGAGAAGGTGGATAGAGAGAGAGAGAGAGAGAGAAGGAGAAAATAGAGAGAAAGGGGTAGAGGTGATGGACAGGGGCAAGGGTAATCGATAGATACAACAAGGAGGAGAGGTGAAACAGAGGCAGTGGGTAGAGAGAGGGGGGTGGATAGAGAAAGGGGGAAGGAGGAGGTGAACAGAGAGAGGTGTCAACAGAAGAAGGTCAGAGAGAGGGTAAAGGACAAGATGGGCAGAGAGAGGATGAAGGAACGGATGGCCTAAAACAAGATTGGAAGAAAGAAATACCCAGACAACTCCAGGTTTCTTGGGTTATACCTTATAAAACAAAATGTTATCCATCACTAGCTTAAATCATGTGGTCAGGTAATGTTGACCATAAGTCATTCCAGGCACTTGAAGAAACCAACGTGGAAGAACATCTCATTCTCTGCATAAATGACCATGTATAAATAACATATTAAACAACTCGCATAAAAATGGCACATTACAGAGCAATAATTCTATTTACATGTGTAATGTCATATATTACATACTGAAATTATAAGTTACTTTACACATACTAAACTGGTCATCATATTCCATAATTACCGTAGGTCTGAATGCATGTCATCACTTTAACCTCAGCACTGTCAACGATAGGAAAATGTATCCTAAGTACTACAGTTTGATAGCTAACATCTGTTACGATGGTATCAAGGATACTTGTAGATCCAAAAATTCAGAACTGTCGATATCAAATGTAAAAGCACATTAACACATTTTACTGGCTTGCCAGACTCAGTTTATGTATTGTGTATCATGTACTTAGCGACCAAACACCACCTAAGGGCTTATAAAGAGATGTAAAAAGGTGTTTTATATAGAGTATTAAAAATAATATATGCAATAAGTTTAAATTTCATGAAATAGTGAAGGATGAAACAATCTGTTAATTGCTGACATGTTTTAGTGTATAAACTGTCTTCTGTTAGAGGAATCTGCTACTCAGTCATTGATAACTATTTAAGAAATTTGTATTTTTATAGCTCACCCTTCTGCATAAAATATCGGTAGGTTGGTCTCTGCATCTCTAAATACAGCCAGCTGGCACTGGCTGGTGACCTATGTCACAACACATTGCAACAGAATATACTGCACATCATTATTATATGGGACACTTAGTATTCAATTCTACACTTCCTACTATACAACTGCTGTCAGTTTTGCTGCCCTGTCTGGCATTTTATACAATTTATTGATTTAAAAAATATATGTTAGTGCCTTTCATTTATTACGAAAGTGTTAACTTAAATGACGCCTTTTTTTCCAAATAATTGATTTATACTAGCTCATACTTTCACTTGATGTGTACCATGGCACCTATGATAAGTAATGTAGGAACCAATAGTGCATATAACATGAAATTTATAACATTATGTATATTACCTTATCAGAGTATAAAAGAAAGTAAAGATCTTAGCGGTCTGTGCATTACAAATCCAAAATAACGTGGAAAGATTATGTTGAAAAATGAAAATGAATATTTTTGAACCAGAAGGGTCGATCAAAGAGTATGTGGTTGCACAAACGTAAGAATATACTGTACAAAAATTAGCATCAGTCTGATTAAAGAGAAAGACAGTAAAAATAATTCAGAGTAAATACAAGATGTTAAGGACTGAGGACACTGAAAAATGAAAATGAAATACTGTGAAACAGAAAGGCGCTGACCTAAGAGTACGATGCCTCATGAAAGTAAGGAGAACATCGACATAAAACATACTGAACTAATATAATATGTTCCTAAATTTCTGCAGGAAATTGAAAAATAGTTGCCCAACGCCACTTTAACTTCGGATAATGCGATGTGCTACCACGTATTTGGCTTAATGGCTTAATATTAGATAAACTTACGTGATTCTGAAAAGAATTTATCCAAAAACGTACGTTGTAGTGACTGCCGAGTATGCGTTTTCACAGACTTTCTCGTTAAAAATGTAATGTTCATTTTTGCATAGTTTATATTTCGACGACATTCTTACATTTAAGCAGCCACATACCATTTGCTCCGGTATTTCTGGCTCATAAATATTCGTTTTCATTTTCGAAGTCATCTCTCTCAGTTATTTTGGTTTTGAGTCGCAGAGACCGCTAAGATTTTTAGTTTATTTTATGTTGTGATAGCATCAAATGCTTCATGTAATGAATTACATGATGTATCTGGCAATGGTTTCTTCATTTGTTGTCGTAGGTTCCGTTTGTTGGCTGCCCTGCTTGCATTTTGTATCGACTGATAAATGTTAAAAATAATTTAATCATTCGGTACAATCTATATATTTAAAAAATGTATTTAACGCTGCTTTAATTAACAAAGTGTTTCTTTTATTACATAGTCTTTTTACCTCATTTAAGCTTTTATGGATTATTCTATATAGAATGTTAACAGGTTGGTCTCTTTGTGACCACACATAGTCTTCAGGCACTAATGACCTACTATATAAAACAATCGTTAAGTCAAGCATCGCAGAAATAAATAGATTATTTCATCATTGAATACCTAATGAAATCTATACTTATTTCAGTTCCTAGCCAAGAAAACTGGCGTTGCCTGGGTGTTTATTTGTTCCAGTCATCTGTTGCTCCAACTCCTCCTCCCTCTTCTCTCTCTGTCCACCTCCTCCTTCTCTTTCTGTCCCTCTTCCCCACTCTCCAGTGCATCTGATCCTTCTTCCTCCCTCTGTCCACCTCCTCCTCCACTCTTTCTCTACCCAGCCCCTCTCTATTCACCGCTCCTCCTCTCTCTGTCCATCGCCTCCCATCCATCACCCCCACCCCTCTCTCTATCTGTCCACCACCTCCTCTCTCTGTCCACCTCTTCCATCCCCACACCACCCACACTCTCTGTAGACCCTCTACTGTCCTTCTCCCCTGTGCCTCTCCCGTCTGCCCATTTTCTCTTTCTCTCTCTGTCCTTTGCCTCCTCCCCCTTCTAATTCCATGTAATCCTACATCTTTCTTTGTCAATCTCCTCCTCCCTCTCCCTCTCTGTCTCCTTCTCTCTCTTTACCTTTTCATCTCCTCCTGCTACTTTCCTGTTAACCTCCTCTCTTTTCCTTTCTATGTTCATCTCCTCCTCTTTCCTTTCTATGTCCATTTCTTCGACCTCCCTTGTCTCTCCATATTATTACACTCACCCCAATAGGACGTTGGTGTTTATTACAACTACAGAATTTCTTTCTTCATGATAACTAATATGTGTACCAAATTTGATGGAAATCGATCCAGGGTATTGGTTAATACTTTTTACCTGTGGCTTTGCTCACATATTGACATATCAAATGTATGTCACACATATCTGATGTATTTCACCCCTATTTGTACACATATTTAACTTGCACATCTGGGAATTTCAACTGTGGTTTCATTTTTTATGCAGCTTAATTCTTGGGACATCGTATGTGCTGAACTATGAGCTATACAATGATATAATTTTGTATGTACATCCAGTCTGTATGAGGCTACTGTGTGTGAAATATATTGTCGATAAAGTTAGAAGTACAGAAGTAATAAATTAAAACGTCAAGCATCGTGCAACAGTTTCTTACGTATCTCGGTGTTTATTGCGTCGTATCCCTTGAACTACGTGTGGTACAATGCAATATTTTTTCGGGACATTTCGCAGCATTTCTGGATATCGTCTGCGAAATTTATTCTGATTAAAGTCAGTAGCAAAGAACTAATCAATTAAAATGTCATGCATGATGCAGCAATTTATCACGCATCTCAGCGTTTATGACGTCATGTTTCCAGAACAATATGTCTTGCAGTGATATATTTTTGTTGGTACATTCAAATTTTGATACTATATGAGAAAAACGGTGCTATTAAAGTTAGTAGCAACACAGTAATAAATTTAAACGTCTTGCATTATGTGATACTTCTATCACGTATTCACTGTTTATGACATCATTTGACCTGCACTAGTTTTTCTTGTACATTCAGTGATATACTGTCTGCAAAATGTGCCATGAAAACAGTTATCAGTAAAGAATCAGTAAATTAAAACATCATGCTTAATGTGGCAGTCTTCTGCGTGAACACTGAAAATGTCGTATGAATAGACTTTTTTCTTACAATGTTTTATGGGGGACGTCAGCGAGAAAAAGTTTCGTCAAAATCTGAAGTTATACATTAAGTCTACTGGAAGTTCCTAACAAAGAGTCCCTTGAATGTGAAGTCGCAAGTTAAATCTTTGGTAACGCTCATTTGAAAGTACCATCTTAACAATTATGACAGGAAAAGTATTAGCTGCTAATGACTCACCATGTGCATCAGGAGGGTGACAGAAAAATGACTGTCCAGCAGGTGCAAAGCTATGGGATGTACGTGTTACACTTCACAAAATGAACATCGTGGACGTTCAAGAAATGTTTAAAACAAACCACACATTGCACCGTGTACAGCGAAAGAAAAATGGAGCTTCACAGTGATGACAACGGTTTGAACCATCAAGATCGAAGGTGAACTCCGTAGGAGTTACAAACCGTGCAGAACGTTCATTTACGTATCGACATACAGAATCATATTGGGGCAATGGGGTGTTGAAAAGTTATAGAATGTGATGACATGCATCTGAATGTGAAGTAGTCTGTCGAGGAGATACCGTGAAACTTGCTATCCTCTAAGCCGTAATATGTTTTGTAGGCACGGGTAAAACAGACACCCAGAGGCTGAATTTGTCCAGTATTTCCAGGCGGTATGAACTGCAGTGACACACTCTTTTCAGGAGGGATAGGTTGCCTCTAAAAGAGTATGATTTTTATACTAAGTCAAGGAATCAAAGAAAAGAAAGTTATTTTGATCAGCTATTGGCCAAAAGCAGTGACAACACCATAGTTCTAATTCTCTTATGCCCATTTTCTCACTCTAGCTTGCTGTGACCTAAATATTCCCTATTGCACTGCAAAATTACGAACACGACAAAGACTCCAACGAGGTACAGCATCTCCAACTTCTCGCAGCACAATAAATACCTTTCCAGCCAGGTTAACAGTCGCCATGATTGTATACGAATGTGTTAAGTCTTTGCTGTTAGTTGATCTTGATACAACACTCTTGGGCGCAGGTTCGAATCCTGCCTCGGGCATGGATGTGTGTGATGTCCTTAGGTTAGTTAGGTTTAAGTAGTTCTAAGTTCTAGGGGACTGATGACCAGAGCAGTTGAGTCCCATAGTGCTCAGAGCCATTTGAACCATTTTTGAACAACTCTCTTGGTGCCTCTAATATCCAGGAGCGCTTCATACGCATTTCCTCTCCAAATCCCGATTGGTGTGAGTTGAAAAGAAATTTCTTGCAGAATGATGGAAAAAGTTTGTTTATCTCACTTACAAATTTTCGGGCCGATCTCGCAGGTTGATGAGCGTCGTCAAATTGACTCTTTGATTGAAATTTTGATATCTTATGTCTTCCAGTTCTGTAGCACTGTTTGAAGTTTGGCAACCATTCACTGCTTTCCTTGAAATCACTGTGATGTATCCCGCGCGCAGTTTGATTTGCATAACGTAGTAGGCCACTATCATGCACATCCTGCAAACTGTATCGAGCATCCCTGAAAGCCGTAAACACAAGTTATTATAACATGTGCGCCTCGTCCTCCCTTGAATATCCGTGGTTGTTATGGTCATATTACTGCAGACTTATCCTAAATCTGTGGGTAATGTGTTTTTTTGTACTATGTGGCACATGATCTACCAGGTACACAAGTGAACAATTATGTTTAGTAGCCGCCCTTCGGACTACGATTGCCCTTTGTTGCGTTTCACTGTAGACGAGATCTGTGACTCCGACAAGAATGATGAACTACATGGCTGGAGACCTTTTTCGGCATCATTTTCATTTGTTAAGCACGCATCGTCGTCATTGTACTCCTCATGTACACTGCCCACCTAGTCGAGCGTACACAACACCGTTCCTCACCCACTCATCTTGCAGAAAAGTTAATATTTCATCTGCCACTTCTTTTTCACTGTGCAAAATTCCTTTGGTCCCTTTCTGATGAGACGTCAACTTCGGCAGATGTTGTAAATGGAACGCGCTGCTTACTTTTTTATCGTTGGCATTGCTCTGCTTTGTATCAACACTACTAGCACTGTAGCATTGTTGTGGATTACTCGTCGATTAAACATTTCAACTACTCTCTGTAGCCTCATGCTGTGTTCACCATTGGATACATCCAGGCCCACCCACTGTTGCCATTAGCAGCCAATATTGTGGATGCTTCGAAGATAATTTGTAGGACGCCGAATGCCGTAAATATCATTGAAGTCACAATCAGGGGTTCCGTTGTAAGTGATCTCATTATCGAATACTGTACAACTAAAGTGGTTTTTTGTGAGTCTTGGGCTATACTGCTTCTTCACCAAGCCCTGCCCCCTTTCATAGGCTGGTGGTTATTCACCCACAGTGATTCTTTCCAGGCAGTACATGATACGTGTACCAAGTTTGGTTGAAATGGGTCAAGTGATGAAAGATAGGTTGTGGGACAAACATAACATACATATATACATTTTCTTACTTTCTGTGGAAATATATGAATTTTTTTAAAGGACAGGTAATGTATAAAATACTTTATTACGTCTGATGTTGTTCCCTTAAGTTTTCTTCAGTCACTGTTTTCCGCATACGTAAATAGCCTTCTATATTTCCTATCGTCTGTCCTGCAATGTTTGGAAGTATGTGTGACAATTTGACAACATAACATCGTTACAGATGTTAGTCACTAAGGAGGAGTATTTAGAGTTCAGTTGGGTGTACTTGACATACGATGTTCTAATGTTTCTAATGTGGATTCAATCCTACCATAATTAAGCGCTGGCCCCTGTGTCTGAGCGGTTTTAGGCGCTTCAGTCTGGAACCACTCTACCACTACGGTTGCAGGTTCGAATCCTGCCTCGGCATGGATGTGTGTGATGTCCTTAGGTTAGTTAGGTTTAGGTAGTTCTAAGTCTAGGGGATGATGACCTCAGATGTTAAGTCCCATACTGCTTAGAGCCATTTCAACCATAATTAAGGAACATGAAGGCTGATTTTACACGTTTAAAGTAAAAGAATGTGATATCAGAACATGTAATATGTAACATAGCACATATAAGTAGAATTATTGCACCATAACGCACAATGTTAATATAGTTTCGTAGTGTGTTATTTGTAAAGGTACATGGCAATTTAAGCAGACAATGCTATGCTTTTTCACGTTTGACTTGGAAATGAATTATGGTCGACATTAGGTAATCGCACGATTTGAATAAAGAACTTCAATTGTAGCTGACAGAGAACCACGTTTTCTTATATGAGACATTTACATTGCAAAGCAATGGAAGTTCGTGTGCTGTAATACAGTAACCAAAAACAGTTAATCCACCTAATACCAGGATTCTTTTGTTTCACTAAGTACCAATGGGATTATAAAGAATCTAGGTAATTTACGGTTAGTATATGCGCAGTATCTTAATGAACTAACCTAAAGACACACATTAAAGCCGTTCATTGTAACTTTTATCATTCTGTTTTCATAGATGTTACATTCAAAGAAGAAATTTAGATTGTGGTCATATTGATCCCAGTGGTAATCAGTGCAAAAACAATCATGAATAAATTTTAATGTGATGTAAACACAAAACTGAACAAAATATCATTGGATACAATTGACTCAGAGACAGAAGGTGATATGTCTTGAAACTGATCCAATCTTTATGGTGCCACCACTTGTGGAAATGCACACACGACAGACAAACATGCAGATGTGCCTCACTCTTTGACTATCACAGCCAACAATTTCAGTGCTTTGATTTGTATTGGGTGTAATTTCATCTGACCTGTCATTATCAGGTGAATGCAAATCTGCTGCAACTTGCATGGATGTTGATCTTCCGTCAAGTACTTCTGACGGATGTTGGTGATCATAATCAGGTCTCTATTGGGAGCAACGTACAGCTGTGTTTCAATGGGCAACAGCACACATGTTGGTAAATGTTACTGAGTAGATAATAATGCAGCATACTAGGCACAACTTTAAATGCTACGATAAAAAAATTGTTCTTCTTTAAATGAAGCTTGCTTTTTTCCTCTGCTGTAACAAAGATAAATAACTTACTTACCGAAAAATTTACGGAGAATTCAGGAAGCAGCGTGCTGAAATGGCATGGCTCATTCTAGACGAGCAGGAGTGGCAGACACAGGCAGTGCCTTTGCTTTAAGTGTGGGTTGCGTACTGCGCAGACAGCTGACAGCAGAGAAGAAACTGCCGGGCCGCCATCTCTTTTGCATTCTGCTCCCTTAAAGTTTGTGTCGCGTAGAGCCGACAAAAAACAAAAACTGCTGAAACGGTCAAGCCTTCCTGTTGCTGTCTGACCCCTCTGCAATATTCCACCGAGGCCAACCCTCATAGTTTTCAGTGCTAAAAGCAAGTACCGTATCTCTGCTCATTAGCCTAATTATCAACATCGTTGTGCATAGACCGTAATTACTTCCTTACATCTGGCTATCAGCACATTCATTGTTTTTAGCAATCAATATTCTGTCAGAGATCACAGTTTGCAAGATGCCATTCGTGGAACCTTGACTTACACTAGTAAGTTTGGTACTTGATTCCGTCCGCACGGGAGTTTGATATGCTGCCCTAAGATGAGGTGCATAATGCAAATAATATAACAGCTACGAAAGAGTTAACGTGCAGGTACCCGTTCATGAATGCCGGCCTTTCACTATAATTTAAATAAGAGGATGGGCAGGAATGTCTAAACTACGTCCAGTCTACACTAAGGCCAGTTTGCTCAATTTTATTTACTCTACTCGAGGACATACAAATGTATTACCCATAAGAAAAAACAATAAACCATAGATAAACAAGTGTAAAAATCTACGTTACATCGCAGACCGTCTGGTAGGCGCCATGGAAGTGAGACGATAGATGAAAATATCGTCAATACAGATTATCTTGCATAAGGCAGCCTTCGGCGTTGAGACATAGACAATAGTACCGCCCATTTTATATGTGAGTAGTAATCATGCAAGAGAAGGCACCCTACGGGCCACTTTGCGAAGAAATGTGTTGGCAACGATCCACTAGGAGGAATGCAAGCGGAAGCTGAAATAGAAGAGCATCATTATTATCGAGGTAAAACAGTCCGTGGCATCAACAATTAAGGATAAAGGGATGTAAGTAGAAAGTTTAGCGTCCATGAATCATCACGTGTCATTTCCTGTTACTACCATGATGACATCACACCTCTGAAACAGGCAGGCCTTTGCCATGCACAATTTCAGTCAATTACAATACACATTGAGTAAGATGTTAGATCTTAATAATAGGGCAACAAAACAGGAAGGCTTTGATTAATAAGAGTTTCAGTTAGCCGAAATTATGAATAGCTCTTAATTTAATTAACATGAGGCCTTCAATAATAACAGCTTCAGTTTAGTAAAATTATCAAATAGAAGACTGGTAGGCCTTCAATGATAAGAGCCTAAGTTCAGTAAGATGCCTAAATAGAAAACAGGCAGGCCTTCTTCAGTAACAGCTTCAGTTAACCCGTTCAGTCCTGAATTTCTCTGGAGGAATGACAATTTTTCCTTGTGCTGTAGTTCTCTTAGGCAATTTTTTTTAATGATTTCAGATGCAAGATTTATATAAAAGTACGTACACGTTTGTAAAATACTTTGAACACTTCATTTTGTGGACTAAAATAACTAAGAATGAAATTCTCACTCTGCAGCGGAGTGTGCACTGATATGAAACTTCCTGGCAGACTGAAACTGCGTACTAGACCGAGACTCGAACTCGAGACTTTTGCCTCTCGCACGCGAGTGCTGTACCAACTGAGCTACCCAAGCGCAACTGGCGACCCATCCTCACAATTTTACTTTCACCAGTACCTCGCCTCCTGCCTTACAAACTTTACAGAAGCTCTCCTGCTATGAGCACAGCTTGTGAGTCGTGGTCGGGTATCTACGTTGGTAGAGCACTCGCACTCCAAAGGCAAAGGTCCGTCACCCAGCTTTAATTTGCCACGAAGTTTCATAAAACAACCAATTCTGAAAAACTCACTGTTGTAATAAATAAATTGATCATCCAATAATTGCCATGCAAAATAACGATGGTAATTATCGTTTATACAGTGGAATATAACTAACCACGTCCGTATATTCTGGCGGTCATAATCTGCATCGCACAGCTACATTGACTCGTTGATATTTTTATAGAAAAGCCCAAAAGAAGTTGACAGCAGTTGGAAATTATAAAATGTTGGAAAATTCGAAAATGTATACACGAGGTTACCATTGTGGAAAATATTTCTGTTCCAACTAAAAGACAGTAAAATTTAATGTACACAATTGCAGCCAGAGGGTCTGAATGCGTTGAGTAAATTCACGTAAAGGGGGGGGGGGGGGTGGGTAGGACGTCAAACGGGCCGAGGTGGAGCAGGGGAGTCACGCAGGACATTTTAATTTCTACTGTCTATACTTTTACAAATAAATTCATAAAACTTTGTCACCATGACAGGAAGGCTTGAGGACTCACACTCATTTCAGCGGAAGTTCAAAAATGTAGCAAAATACCTTGTTTTACATGTGAAATTTTATCATTTTTTCCCTTATTACTGGCTGCATTTGGTGCTATAGGTACACTTTTATTCCTAAGTAAGAGAGATTATTCGATGAATTTTTCATAGCATACAAACAGTAGTTACAGGTCTGTGAAACTCTAGAATTTTCCAAATCTATTACAAAACTGCGAAAAGAATTTAGATAATTAACTATAAAACTTGAATTTTTTCTAAACATGACGTTTAAAATGTAACAGTTCATTCATTTTTTCATAAAATAAATAACTTATAGAGTTTCATACACCTGTAACTATGGTTTGTATGCTATGCAAAAGTCATCGAAGAATCTCTCGTACTTAGCAAGAAATGTGTGCATATAGCAACAAATGTAGCCAGTAGTAAGTGAAAAAATGATGAACTTTCACAAGTAAAAAAAATTAATTTTTTTACGTTTTTGAGGTTCCACTGTTATGAGTATGAATCCTGAATCCTTCCTGGTTATGCTGTTAAGGTTTTATGAATTTATTTGTAAAAGTATAGACAGTGGAAATTAAAATGTCCTGTGGTGCCTCTCCTGCTCCAAGTCGGCCCGTTTGACGTCCTACCCCCTTAAGCAAAATTAACAAATACAAACACGCAGGCCTTCAATGATACCAGGTTAAGTAAGATAGCTAAATAGGAAACATACAGACTTTCTTCGATAACGCCTTCAATTAAGTAAAATTACCAAATAGAAAAAAGGCAGGCCTTCGGTGATAAGAGCTTCAGTTCAGCAAAATTACGAAATGCAAGACAGGCAGGGCTTCAGTAATAACAGCTAAGACCTCAAAATCCAAAACTTAACTGGAGTTCAGGAATCGAAGCTGAAGGTTTTCGGTTCCAAAGCGGGTCCAGAATTCAGTCCAGAGAAACTGGCTTCAGTTCTCTAATCAGTGGGCAGGTACCAGAGCTTTCTGGGCATGCTACGCACTCGAAGTCAGCCACGGATTCAAATCGTCCCAGCAATAACGTTCACCAACCGCTCGCCGGACTCGGTACCCAAGACACTTGCGCAGCTGTTCGCCTTACTCGCCGGGCGGACCTCCCACACCGCCCTCTTCGTTCCGTTACCACTTACCAACTCGTCACGCCACAACACACCCCTTACCCAGTCAACAACCTCGAGCAAAGATCTTAGTGGCATCAAACCAGAGGGACATCATATTACTGGTCGAGCTACTGTCACCAGGAATTCGAAACGCGACGCCACCAACCCCTACATGGTTTAATCTATCAGAAAATTTCTATCCTGAACTCGCAATCATGTCCTGATTCCCGTCATTGACGGACCAAACAGCGCTCACCACTGAAAACATGCCTTCACAGATCTGAAGCCGTAATCTACCTCTCCCCCACCGAGCTGGAGGCAACGTCCACTACTGTAAGTCTGGCGCCAGTCCGCAAACATCTGCATCACAGGAATCTCACTGCTAGAGCGCTGTCGTTGGTGACAAGGCCAGAACGCTCTTGACTAAGACTCAAAAGCGAATTCTTTCAAAATTGTATCTCCTTAGACTCCTCAGTGTCTACGAAGGGAAACGTCCCTAAAACTGCGGTTTGGTCACGTACACGGCTAGCCAGTGACAGTAGGTTAATGAAACTTAATTATGAGGTTTATCTAAATGACACCTGGTCAGTGCATGTACCTTTGCCTTACAGGTAAGGTGGCATTACGTAACTGCTGGTATGATGGCGACATCTATTGGTAGAGGGACTGACGCGTGCGTTCCGTTTGATGATGCATAGCGCCCGTGTGGTTTCACGCCGAAGAGAAGGTGGTCACACAAGTTATCGTTCACTATCGAATACGCAGGCCAGTAAGCAGGGACAACGCAAGTGATCCGATTTCTGGCAGCGGACTGAGTTGGAGGCCGTGAAATGTATCGAAGGCTGTGCACGGTGTTTATAGTCTGAGTCGTTCAAGTGTTGTGGAACGGAGCAAACGATTCCTTGAGGGGCGCGAGTCACTGTAAGACGATGCTCGTTCTGGACAGACTCATTGTGTCACCACACACAAAATAGTTGCGGAAGTGAATGTTTTAGTCTTGGACAACCGCAGAATTACTGTGAACGGGATCCATCGGTTACTGGGTATTAGCGTGGGCAACGCCCACACCATAATGCGTTAACACTCGAACTTTCGGAAAAGCTGTGCGCAGTGGTTTTCCCCTACAACTGACCACCGAACAGCGCAATACTCGAAAGACACTGTCTTTGAGTCATTTGCAACGTTATCATAAGGAAAAATACGGCTTTCTGTCACGTACGGCAACAGGTGAAGAAACATGGTGTAACTATTTTGAACCAGAAAGCAAGCGCCAGTCCAAACTGTGGAAACATGCAACTTCACCTCTTCCAAAGAAATCAAAGGCCGTGCACACCAGTTGTGGTACGGTCATGATGTAGTTCTCCTTTGACCACAAGGGCCCACTGTTTGTCGACTTATTAGAACGGGCAACCACCATCAATGCCCAGCGTTATCAAGGCACTTTATAGCACTATAGACGAGCCGTTAAGCCGAAACGCCGAGGCGTGTTTTCCAATGGCGTTATCCTCTTGCATGACAATGCCCGCCCACACATTGCCAATGCGGTGAAGAGACATTGCAGCAGTTTCGGTGGGGAACGCTGCAATATCCACTGTACAGTCCTGACCTTTCATCGTGTGACATTCGCGTGTCTGGACCTCTAAACAACCTATTCGCAGACATAGATTTGCAACGGACGACAAAGTGTGTGACTGTGTCCAGGACTGGATCCGGCAGCAGCCTACTACCATCTTTAACGATGGAATCTACCGGCTAGTGTCGCAATGGGGTAAATGTGCCAACAGTTTTGGTGGCTATTTTTCAGAGAGAAGGAGCTAGAGAGAGAGCTATTTCAGCAGCCGAGCTAGCGTCAAGTCGTCGCGGCATCCCAGTATTCAGAAAGCTTTAACATTCCTTCTTGTATATGCATCAGGAAACATAAAGGACTGCCTGCTTTTGAGGCACTGGGGAGAATGCCCTTACATCGACACGGAAAATCAGCTCCAGGGGGAATTGCGTTTTCCACACTGGCTCTTCAAAGCCACCCCCTTTTCGAGTCCTTAAAACTGCACAGAAACCATACAGAATCGCAGGCCCGTTCCGTCACGCCACTCTGAAAATAGAAAGGCGTGTTCCCTGTGAGCTGTGACGCCACTGATTTAGTAGACTGTTTTGTCTGGCGCTATTGGCTGAGGTGTAATATCGACTATCCCTCTTGCAGCCCCATTGCCAATATCTGTGAGGAAGAGCTGTATCTGTGGGTTGTGTCCTTAGAAGGTCCTTGCTTACCGATATATATACGGGGTTCGCTGGCCCGAAAGGGAGCCACAACTTTGCGGATTTGCGGTAGCGTCGCGACAAGAGGTGGTCACGGGGTCCAAGCGGTAGAAGCCACGTGTTGCGCGAGGATGGCTTGCCCAAAGCGGAGATACCGGAGTACTTCACTGGGGTCAGCGTCGACTACAAGCAGAAGGCGCCTCCCGTCGGTTGGTTGGCAACATTCGTGTCGGACGACCGCTCGTGGCCTGGCTGCCCTTTTCTAGCCGGCTTTGATCAACACCATTGAGTAACCGCTACGGCGCACCGTGGATCCATGGAACGGCTTCCTGATAAAAGGGACTAACATTCTGTAAGCCTCGTGGTGATTTGTTTCATTGTCTGCCTACCCCCCTCATTATTTTCCGGTTTGTACCCAACCCCCTTGGCTTTAAAATGGTTCAAATGGCTCTAAGCACTATGGGACTTAACTTCTGAGGTCATCAGTTCCTAGAACTTATAACTACTTAAACCTAACTAACCTAAGGATATCACACACATCCATGACCGAGGCAGGATTCGAACCTGCGACCGTAGCGGTCACGCGGTTCCAGACTGTAGCGCCTAGAACCGCTCGGCCACTACGGCCGACCTAGAACCGCACGGCCCCTCTTAGCATAACTCGGTCGGTTTTTTGGTAGTAAATATAGGCACTAGTATTGTACTATCACACTAGTTGTCGTTTGAAAATTTGTCCCGTTATTATATGGCCTTTCCCTTCTGCTTTGTACCCGATCATTAATGTTCTAATTAATCAGCCCTTGGTCGTAAATACAACCGGAGCAATTGTACTAAGGAACAGGTTGCCGTTTTACAAAGAGGGACCCTGTGGTTAGATTTAGCTGTTAACCGGTTCAATTCTCTAATTGAAATTCCATTTTTCAGTCATTAGTTGTAATATGAACAACCTGTTGTACTAAGCTGTTCGTATCTGTGTTTGAAAAACCGCTTCATTATTGGTGTACTTTAGCTGGATCATGTGGTTCAGCCGAGTTGGTTCTCTTGTAATAGGTGTTCACAAGTGATGTTTTAAGACGTACCTTCAGAGCGGTCTTAATAACTGACAATAAGCTTAACTTTGAAAATATTAACAGCCAACTGTCACCAAGGCCTTAGCCAAAATAAAATTGTCAGAAGGGACGGGCTGGTTTCCAGTCGCACCTTGGATGCCGATTGAAATTAAGAGGTTGGTTGCTTTGAAGTAAGCCTTATCAATGTCATAGTGTTAGCTAATCTGATTAACATTTAAGCACAGGTGCGCATCTTAACCCCGAACTATTCGACATACAATTTCAAATTAAATGTTAAGTCATCTGTTTTGAGTAATTCACTCACTCTTGTCACCAATGGTGCTTATATAGTTTTCCTGTCTTGCAGAAGGGCATTTAATAAGACAGAGTGTGTCAAGAGTGGTAGTAAACACCGCTGATTCACCAGATAACGGGTGGGCTGCAGGTCTGGCCGTCTTGTATTCATTGTCATATTGTTTTCCGTTTTGCAATACAGCAGTTCAGATTTCTTTTTCAAAGATTGAAAGCTTATTGAAGTTATGATTTAAGGTCAAAGGAATTTTCGAAATTTGTTCATTTGTCAAAGAAAATTTTGTGGTTATATGCTTAGATTATCTGTAAAGTACAGTTTACATGTTGATAAATGATCAGGTTGTGTGGAAAAAAAGTTATATTGTTGGGTCCTCTGTTCCACATTTTCCTTAATTCCAGTACCACGTATGACCCTAGTCCGGCGCTGGACAGGGCACATCAATGTTTGTTTTCCGGCTCCCCCACTCAATGGTTTTTGAGGACGTAACGAATACAAATGGTGACAAGAGTGGCTCTGCGGGCGTTGGTGGGGAGCCTCTTCGCAGAGAGTGTTTTTGGGCGGCTAAGTTGCGTGTACTGACTGTGAGAAGCAATTTTCCTTTCGCGCAGCCGACCAAGGTCTCACACTACCCGTGGGGCAGACAATAGAACGTCTCTAACAATACGCCCAATCCAGATGTGAGTTGAAAACTCATTTCCTGATTAGAGGTATAAATTTGCCCATTGCGATGCCTCTGTTGGGAGAATATAGAACGCTATTGAGACCAAAAAAAAAGTGAGAGCGGGATAGTTACAGTAGATCCGATCAACTTTCGAGTATCATTTTCAATCCCGTTGCCGGAGTGGCGAAAATTGGTATCACAGAAAGCGAACACGAAAGGAGCCAATCAGAGAACTGAAAGACGCTTTCGAAGTTGTATTGATCTCCACAGCTATTCAAAGACACCGTTTCTTTAGTCACTTTTTTCTGTTAACACTATCGCCGTAACAATCACAGACACTCGAAAACTTCTCCGTAAGTGTTACCTATATCTCTAATCACCGTACAGTGGTAACACTCATCCCAGTTTTAATAAAACTGCACTCTATGTTTATGTGTCAGTACACATGCCTTCTCAGAGCGATCACACCCTGTGCTTTGTTGTGATTGATCAAAACCTGCAACACTTGCTGTACTCGGACTCATTCTTTATAACTGCTTAGGGCCGGTTTATTTACAGTACCACGTACGTCAATATATTGCTGATGTTTGGGTC
Source organism: Schistocerca gregaria (assembly GCF_023897955.1). Taxonomy (NCBI): domain Eukaryota; kingdom Metazoa; phylum Arthropoda; class Insecta; order Orthoptera; family Acrididae; genus Schistocerca; species Schistocerca gregaria. The sequence continues at coordinate 686,455,820 of NC_064923.1, forward strand.
CCTTTTCGGGGTAAGCATTGTTCAATTACTATGGTACTATAATGTTCTACGAGTCGGGGCGTGGAATGTCAGAAGCTTGAACGTGGTAGGGAAACTAGAAAATCTGAAAAGGGAAACGCAAAGGCTCAATCTAGATATAGTAGGGTTCAGTGAAGTGAAGTGGAAGGAAGACAAGGATTTCTGGTCTCATGAGTATCGGGTAACATTAACAGCAGCAGAAAATGGTATAACAGGTGTAGGATTCGTTGTGAATAGGAAGGTAGGTCAGAGGGTGTGTTACTGTGAATAGTTCAGTGACCGGGTTGTTCTAATCAGAATCGACACAGACCAACACCGACAACGATAGTTCAGGTATACATGCCGACGTCGCAAGCTGAAGATGAAGAGATAGAGAAAGTGTATGAGGATATTGAAAGGGTAATGCAGTATATAAAGGGGGACGAAAATCTATTAGTCATGAGGGACTGGAATGCAGTTGTAGGGGAAGGAGTAGAAGAAAAGGTTACAGGAGAATATGGGCTTGGGACAAGGAATGAAATAGGAGAAAGACTAACTGAGTTCTGTAACAAGTTTCAGCTGGTAATAGCGAATACCCTGTTTAAGAATCACAAGAGGAGGAGGTATACTTGGAAAAGGCCGGGAGATACGGGAAGATTTCAATTAGATTACATCATGGTCAGACAGAGATTCCGAAATCAGATACAGGATTGTAAGGCGTACCCAGGAGCAGATATAGACTCAGATCACAATATAGTAGTGATGAAGAGTAGGCTGAAGTTCAAGACATTAGTCAGGAAGAATCAATATGCTAAGAAGTGGGATACGGATGTTCTAAGAAATGACGAGATAGTTTGAAGTTCTCTAACGCTATAGATACAGCACTAAGGAATATCGCAGTAGGCAACACAGTTGAAGAGGAATGGACGTCTCTAAAAAGGGGCATCACAGAAGTTGGGAAGGAAAACATAGGTACAAAGAAGGTAGCTGCGAAAAAAACCATGGGTAACAGAAGAAAGACTTCAGCTGATTGATGAAAGGAGGAAGTACAAACATGTTCCGGGAAAATCAGGAATACAGAAATACAAGTCGCTGAGGAAATAAATAAATAGGAAGTGCAGGGAAGCTAAGACGAAATGGCTGCAGGAAAAATGTGAAGACATCGAAAAAGATACGATTGTCGGAAGGACAGACTCAGCATACAGGGAAGTCAAAACAACCTTTGGTAACATTAAAAGCAACGGTGGTAACATTAAGAGTGCAACGGGAATTCCATTGTTAAATGCAGAGGAGAGAGCAGGTAGGTGGAAAAAATACATTGAAAGCCTCTATGAGGGTGAAGATTTGTCTGATGTGATAGAAGAAGAAACAGGAGTCGGTTTAGAACAGACAGGGGATCCAGTATTAGAATCGGAATTTAAAAGAGGTTTGGAAGACTTACGGTCAAACAAGGCAGAAGGGATAGATAACATTCCATCAGAATTTCTAAAATCATTAGGGGAAGTGGCAACAAAACGACTATTCACGTTGGTGTGTAGAATATATGAGTCTGGCGACATACCATCTGACTTTGGGAAAAGCATCATCCACACAATTCCGAAGACGGCAAGAGCTGACAAGTGCGAGAATTATCGCACAATCAGCTTAACAACTCATGCATCGAAGCTGCTTACAAGAATAATATACAGAAGAATGGAAAAGAAAATTGAGAATGCGCTAGGTGACGATCAGTTTGGCTTTAGGAAAAGTAAAGGCACGAGAGAGGCAATTCTGACGTTACGGCTAATAATGGAAGCAAGGCTAAAGAAAAATCAAGACACGTTCATAGGATTTGTCGTCCTGGAGAAAGCGTTCGAGAATATAAAATGGTGCAAGCTGTTCAAGATTCTGAAAAAAGTAGGGGTAAGATATAGGGAGAGACGGGTCATATACAATATGTACAACAACCAAGAGGGAATAATAAGAGTGGACGATCAAGAACTAAGTGCTCGTATTAAGAAGGATGTAAAACAAGACGGTAGCATTGCGCCCCTACTCTTCAATCTGTACATCGAGGAAGCAATGATGGAAATAAAAGAAAGGTTCAGGAGTGGAATTAAAATGCAAGGTGAAAGGATATCAATGATACGATTCGCTGATGACATTGCTATCCTGAGTGATGCGAACAAGAATTAAATGATCTGCTGAACGGAATGAACAGTCTAATGAGTACACAGTATGGTTTGAGAGTAAATCGGAGAAAGACGAAGGTAACGAGAAGTAGTAGAAATGAGAACAGCGAGAAACTTAACATCAGGATTGAGGGTCACGAAGTCAGTGAAGTTAAGGAATTCTGCTACCTAGGCAGTAAAATAACCAATGACGGACGGAGCAAGGAGGACATCAAAAGCAGACTCGCTATAGCAAAAAAGGCATTTCTGGCCAAGAGAAGTCTACTAATATCAAATACCGGCCTTAATTTGAGGAAGAAGTATGGTTTGAGAGTAAATCGGAGGAAGACGAAGGTAACGAGAAGTAGTAGAAATGAGAACAGCGAGAAACTTAACATCAGGATTGAGGGTCACGAAGTCAGTGAAGTTAAGGAATTCTGCTACCTAGGCAGTAAAATAACCAATGACGGACGGAGCAAGGAGGACATCAAAAGCAGACTCGCTATAGCAAAAAAGGCATTTCTGGCCAAGAGAAGTCTACTAATATCAAATACCGGCCTTAATTTGAGGAAGAAATTTTTGAGGATGTACGTCTGGAGTACAGCATTGTATGGTAGTGAAACATGGACTGTGGGAAAACCGTAACAGAAGAGAATAGAAGCATTTGAGATGTGGTGCTATAGACGAATGTTGAAAATTAGGTGGACGGACAAGGTAAGGAATGAGGAGGTTCTACGCAGAATCGGAGAGGAAAGGAATATGTGGAAAACACTGACAAGGAGAAGGGACAGGATGATAGGACATCTGCTAAGACATGAGGGAATGACTTCCATGGTACTAGAGGGAGCTGTAGAGGGCAAAAACTGTAGAGGAAGACAGAGATTGGAATATGTCAAGCAAATAATTGAGGACGTAGGTTGCAAGTGCTACTCTGAGATGAAGAGGTTAGCACAGGAAAGGAATTCGTGGCGGGCCGCATCAAACTAGTCAGTAGACTGATGAAAAAAAAATGGTACTATACAGCGTGCTTAGGGTACACACAGAGATATTATGACCATTGCACCTTAATATGTACCAAATTCAATGTGTTAGTTGGTTTTCCTCAGTGTCTAATAGTCTTCCCACAAATACATTACATCATTTACTACTTAATGTTTTGTGCATGATCGTAACTGCACCCCGAATTCAGCTACAACTGTAAGTATAGAATTTCCGATTTCCGTCCGCATGTCCACACCTCATCATCTGACCTGCTGGCCAGAGGAAAATAAACATTAACGGCTTGTTATTGCAACATGTGCTTGGAGGCGCTGACCAACCTAAAAAACACATTACTCCTTATAGCTACAATTATATTACTCTACAAATAAAATAAATTCTGATGTAATTTTGTTCAGCACACTCTGCTCAGCTGTCAATGAAAATATCTGCACCCGTACCAACCGGTACACATGTAATAACTATAACTACCACATATTAAAAATATTTAACATTAGTGAATGTCCACAACCGGTATCTGAGTCGTGAGCGCGACAGACCGTCAATCCTAAGGGCTCGGGTTCGACTCCCGATTTCCGACTCGGTCGCACATTTTCTCCGCTCAGGGACTGGGTGTTGTGTTGTTCTAATCATCATCATTTCATCCTCATCGACGCCCAAGTCGCCGAAGTGGTTTCAAATCGAAAGACTTGCCGGAGGCGGGCGGTCTACCCTACAGGAGGCCCTAGTCTCACGACACTATTATTATTACGTTAGTGAATGCCGTTTGTTTAATTCTCCTGCTTCTGCTTCTTGCATACTTAATTAAAGGTACAGGGACCTTATAGACTCATCCAAGCTGCGGAAAAAGGAACACAAAACCAAAAAATAGTTAAAGTAGAGTAATGAAATTTCGGGGACACACTTGTCTAGGTAACATTTTTAAGTGATTAACGTTGCGAGATCACAGGTTAACGAAAGCACGAGATAAGCCATTGCAAATGTGAAATTGTGATATCTTAACAACCAGTGTAACCGCCAGAATGTTCAATGCAAGCATGTAAACGTGAATGCACTGTGTTGTACAGCGTCTGTACGTCAGTTTGGGGGATTGTGTTCAAAGACTGTTGCACTTGGTTGATCCGTACAGGGACGGTAATGCTGGTTGTGGATGGCGCTGGAGTTGTTATCAGATGATCTCCCAAAGGTGTTCGTTTGAAGACCGATCTGATGATTGAGCAGGCCAGCGCAAAATGTCGACACACTGTAGAGCATCTTGGATTACAGCAGGGATTTGTTTGCGGAAAACACCCTCTGAAATGGTGTTCATTAATAACAGCACAAGAGATCGCATCACCACACCGAAGTACCAAGAGTGCGTGGGATAACCACAAGAGTGCTCCTTCTGTAATACAAAATCGCACCCCAGACCACAATTCCAGGTGTAGGTATAGAGTGTGTAGCACGCAGACAGGGTGGTTGCAGGGCCTGAACTGGCCTCCTTCTAACCAACACCTGGCCATCGCGGGTACCAAGGCAGATTCAGCTTGCAGCAGAAAACGGAATAGAGCTTCACAGTGCTCTCCAGTGAGCTCTCGCTTGACACCATCGAAGTCCCTATTGGCGGTGGTTCGGGTCAAAATGGAATGCATGTGTCTTTGTCGCCTTAAAGGCGTTCTTGACTAACTAACCACGTTCAAAGGTAACTAATGCTCACCACCGTTAGAGCGTGTATTTAAAGCAAACGAAATTGAATATTTATTATTAAAAACAACCTTGATCACAATTTATTTATTAGAGGTGACCGATTTCGACCACTACTGTAGTCATCTTCAGACCAATGAGTAAGGACCTCCTTCTGTTGGAGAATCACTAGTTCTCCTTCTGCTGGAGAATCGCTGATTCTCCAACAGGAGGAGGTTGTTATTCATTGATCTGAAGATGAACACAGTAGTGGTCGAAACCGGTCACCGTAGTAAATAAATTGTGATCAAGACTGTTTTTAAAAGCAAATATTTGTAACACATTGATCACTGTCACTCCCATAACGCATTCAAAAGTAAACAAAATAAACGTCTTCGTAGTGGCGACTGGCGCGAAATCTGAATAGACATTACCTTTCAGATGTAGAAACAGGCCTACCAAGTTTCGTTTATTTCGAACAACTCCTGCTTGGGTCTAGTGTTGCGATTTTTTTCCCGAAAGTGAGTTTTGAATTGGACATTACATTTAATATCATTCTTTTCACCTGAGAATCGCGTATGTAACGAGATTAGGTCGTCGCTTGATTACAAGTTGATTTAGACGTTACTCGAAGGTCGATCTTCCTATTTCTTTATAAGACATTTTTTACCATTCGTGTGGATCAGAGTAAAATTGCGAGGTGTGAAGCGACTGCCTCAGAATTTTGAGTGACGGCGTTATGTGGATCACTCTGTCCGTGATTCAGTGTCAAAGTTCTCATTATTTGTTTGAAACATCTGAAGAAGTTGGCCGGTTAACTCATTTTTACTAATAAGGGGAGCAAATATTTTCACGGCCACCATAGGTAATTTCAGCACTTTTGGGAGTGTCCAGTCTGTATCAAGACCCAAAATTTCATTGTTAACGCTAAGGACCTTTCGCACTGAAGAGTTCTCCTTTAATTCTTATATACTTGTTTATAGTATATTTTACCTGTGATTTCTTCGGAGCAAATCGGATACGTATGTATGAGAAATGACACTCAACACTTTACTACATTTGCGGTTATTTTCTGGGTCTCGATGCAGCCACTGAGTGGACTCGCATTCGGAAAGACAACGATTCAAATCCCAGTCTAGCCATCTTGATTCAGGTTTTCTAAATCGCTCCAGGAAAATATCATTTTTGAAACATTCTCAGCTTGTGCTCTGTTTCTAATGGCCTCGATGTCGACGGGACATTAGATCGTAATCTTCCTTCCTTCGATATGACAGTTGAGAATTATCAGTCTCTGCTAGTACTTTATGATTTACTTGCAGAACGGAGGTGTTTCTAATTTGGGTTCGCTGAATGTCTCCCATTGAGGACTTCTTGATTAGAGGAATCTTGTGATTGGATGACGTAACTTCCACCTTAGCAGTGAAATTCTGGGGTCCAGATTTCAGTAGCTTCTAAACTGCAACATCGCGTGTGACTATGCTACTAAAAACAGATCGTGACGGGTCGAGGGAGGTCCACCGGCTGCGCGTCATCTTCTTCTGCCTTGCACTTACTGTATAAAGGAGCATGTTGTCAGCAACACCGCTCTCCCAGCTGTTTCGCAAACCTTCCAGACGCTGGAGTCACTACTGTTCGGTCAAGAGGCACTTCAGTTGGCATCACGAGCCTGAGTACACTCCACACCACACCTACCACCGAGGAAATAGTCTTATGAGCCTCTCCGAATTGTGTTGTCGTTATTTTGGGGATTTGTGTTTCCTTCAGTTGCGCAAGAAGTTTGCAGAATTGTGTGAGAAGTATTACAACGCATAGTGCTGGATTAGTCTTTTCGTACGGATTTACGAATTTCGTTTTCCTTCCTCAGAATAAAGCACTGTTTAGGAGATTTACAGCAGTTCCACGAAATTGAGCAACAAAATAATAATACCGTTACTCTATCTCAAGGAAACGTTCAGCATCTCACCTTCGTATTTTTCAAGAACTCCTCCATGGATACTTTGTCAATTTTCCGATGGACACAAGACACCTTGGATGGTACTTTATAAATAATAAGCTGAGGATTGTACCTTTTCAGTGGTCACATACACGATTTTCTTATCTTTGTATTATTAACTATCTCATGCCTAACTCGAGTACTATCTAGTTCTGTAACTAACACATTTATTATAGATTTTTTTTCTCGTTTACGATGCAAATTCTTGAAAATCGTGTTTTCAGTTGCATGTTCTCATGTTTCTGAAGATTTAGTAAAAGAAGTTTTACCTGAAGTGGCCTCCCTTTCTATTATGTCTCGTGTTGAAAATGCACTGGAACACGCTTCAGACTGATTTGAACTAAAGACAGATCATTATCTCAAATTATCTTATCAGATTGCTGTTTTACTCAATTATGTTTTCAAAATGTACTAACTTCAGAACAGCTTTTGGGAACTCAGTCTGGATTCATATATATTGAATTTTCCGAATAAACATGTTTTCATTTTTGGTATTTAGACCCGTTTGCGCTATAAAGAACCTGGATATCACGCCATTCAGTTCTTTCGCTTTGGAACTGGGTGTTTCCTTACACGTTTCAGGATGAATCACCCTCTCTCCGTAGTAGATCGTCGTAGTGCTGTTGATACGGAGCTTTCACTTTCCCCGGCTCCGCAACGCCCGAAAGGGCTTAGACTTCCTCTCCTAGTGCTTTGCTCATGACACCGCGGAACGCCCTGACGTCCGGATTAGACCTAGTGCCGACTCAGCGCCTGCCGACGCAACGCCCCCGCTACTCCTGACGATCGCAGAACTCGTGACGTGACATTATTCACGACGTGTAGTCACGACATCGAGAGGAGTGACCTGTTGTCATTTTGGCAGACGTGACTAGAGGCATTTCCACACCACGTAGAACACTGCACCGACCAGGGCTTTCCATCCTACGAGAGAAATTACTACATTCACGCATACAAAGCGAAAACCAACTATTGACACTATCTGTCACGTTTCTAAACTGTCTCTTTGGCGACCTCTGTTTCGTGAGAGAAGGTTCATTATGACAACTCTTAAGATAAATCGAATTAATGATTATCATAGAATGAATTGGTTTCTACAGAACCTTTTGCTTTTGCAGACAACGTGTTTTTAAACTATAACCCACACGTACTCGGTTCAGCTTAACGTAACGGACACTTGCGACCACCAGATAAAACTGCTTCATAATCTCAATCCCTTTTCGTACCGATGTTGTCATTTCGACACACTCCAAAAAAGGTTTTCCATCGCCCCGCATCACAGAACTCCTGAAGACAGATGTTGACTGTGGATATTGAATCACAGACACAGTCCGTTTCACTGTTCAGAGATGTTACTATACCCGCCCAAAAATGTAAACAACCATGCATAAGCAGCGCCTATTAGGCGCAGAGGGTCCGACAGCCGATCAGTTCCAGTCATTCCATCAGTATGAACGTACACGGCTCGTGTTGTCTGTAGGTCAACCATGCCTAAACGGTAAATACCGCGGTTCGATCGCGTCCGCATTGTCACTTTCTGCCAGGAAGGGATTTCAACAAGTAAAGTGTCCAGGCGTCTCGGAGTGAGCCAAAGCGATGTTGTTCGGACATGGAGGAGATACAGAGAGACAGAAACTGTCGATGACATGCCTCGCTCAGGCCACCCAAGGGCTACCGCTACCTACAAATTATGACTTGGAGGACCCTGACAGCAACGCCATGTTGAATAATGTTTCCGTTCAGCCATAGGACGTCGTATTACGACTCAAACCGTGCGCAATAGGTTGCATGATGCGCAACTTCACTCCCGAACTCCGTGGCGCGGTACAGATGGATCCTACAACATGCCAAATGGACCGCTCATGATTGGCGTCACGTTCTCTCCACCGATGAGTGTCGCATATGCCTTCAACTAGACAGTCGTTGGAGACGTGTTTGTGGGCAAGCCGGTCAGGCCGAACGCCTTAGACACACTGTCCAGCTAGTGCAGCAAGGTGGAGGTTTCGTGCTGTTTTGGGGTGGTATTATATGGGGCCGGCGTACGCCGCTGGTGGTCATGGAAGGCGCCGTAACGGCTGTACGATACGTGAATGCTAGCCTCCGACCGATAGTGCAGCCATATCGGCAACATATTGTCGAGGTATTCGTCTTCATGGACGACAATTCGCGCCCCCTTCCCCATTGTACGCATCTTGTGAATGACTTCCCTCCGGATAACTACATCGCTCTACTAGAGTGACCAGCATGTTCTCCAAACATGAACCCTATTGACCATGCCCGGGATAGATTGATAAGCGCTGTTTATTAACGACGTGATCCACCAACCACTCTGAGGGATCGACGCCAAATAGCCCTTGAGGAGTGGGACAATCTGGACCAACAGTGCCTTGATGAACTTGTGGATAGTATGCCACAACGAATACAGGCTTGTATCAATTCAAGAGGATGTGCTACTAGGTATTAGAGGTACCGGTGTGTACAACAATCAGGACCACCACCTCTGAAGGTCTCACTGTATCGTAGTACAACACGCAATGTGTGGTTTTCATAAGATAAAAAAGGGCGGAAATGATGTTATGTTGATCACTGTTCCTATTTTCTGTACAGGTTCCATAATTCCCGGAACCAAGTTAATGCAAAACGTTTTTTGATGTGTGTATTTAATTCACCAGCTTTCTTAGTGTGGTGGAAGTATTTTGTATCCAGGCTTCCAACTGGCTTGATGTGCTGCGTCAAAAGTTCCTCACCTGTGTGCTACCCTCTTCATTTGAGAGCAACGCTTACGTCCCTCGTACTCAATTTTTTGTAGAATGTACTCCAATCTCTGTCGCCCTCTGCAATTTTTATCCAATACAGGTCCCTCTTGTACTAAGAAGATTATTCCCTGAAGTCATAATATACGGTCTATCATCCTGTCAGTGTTTTCTATATATTTCTTTCTTACCAAATGCTACGTAGAATAGTCGTAGTGATTCAGGGACAGTGGAAAAACCTCAACAGAAGAGAATCGATTAAGATAAGACATGAGCATCTTATCTTATTTGATTCTCTTCTGTTGCTGTTTTCCACTGTCCGTGAATCACTACGACAATTCTGTGCTACAAACGTATGGTGTATTTCAGGTCTGTGTTTGATGCTAGTAGACTCTCTTCGTCAGGAATGCCATCTTTGCCTACCATAGTCTCTTTTCCATGTCCTCCTTGTTCGTCCGTCGTGGGTTATCTTGCCTCCAAGATAACAGAATTCCATAACTTTCTTTACTTCGTGATCCCACTTTTGATGTTAAGCCGCTCTCTGTTCTCATTTCGGCTTCTTCGAATTACTTTCACCTTCCTTCGGTTGGCTCCCAATCCATATTCTGTACTCATTAGCTTGTTCATTTCGTTCAGCAGATTCTGTTCTTCTTTACTTTTGCTGTGGAAAATTGGAAAATTGCAGTAAAGTCTATGGGACCAACTGCTGAGGTCATCGGTCCTTAGGCTTACGCACTACTTAATCTAACTTTAACTTATGCTACGGACAACACACACACACACACACACACACACACACACACACACACACACACACACACACGGGGGAGGACTCGAACCTCCTACAGGGGGGCGCCCCGCGATCCCTGACAAGGCGCCTCAGACCGCACGGATACCCCGCGCGGCCTTTCGCTGTGGATAGCAACGCTATTAGCGAATCATATCTTTGCTTGCTTTCATCCTGCATGTTAATCCCGTTCTTCAGCCTTTCTTTTGTTGCACCCCTCGGTTGTTCGATGCATCGAATCAATAGTAGGTGCCGAAAAGTGCTTCACTGTCTTACATCTAGTCTAGTCCGAGCACCTTTACTGGTCTTCCAAACTTACAGCTGTCCCTTATATACTGTCCTTCTTTCCCTGTAGCGTACTCCCAATTTTCTCTTTTAAGGCCCTTGTCATTGTGTAACACTCCACTGTCGGTGGAAGCGTTCAACCAGATACCACCGTGACTTTGATCGGATTATTAATAGACGCAGTCTTCAGAAACTTGAAGGCTCCTCTACTCCACTTTTAGTACAGCAGCAGGGCATAATTACAGAGCTCTATTAGGTAAATATACCCCTAAGACAGTTTTATATTATGGAGTTTCGTACCATGGTGGGATTTCATGTCGTGTTGGCAAACAGCTTTCGATTCGTAAGATAGTAGCAGCTTATTTCATTCCCGACAATAACAGGCACAGATTCAGACGTAGTGAAAAACTTAATTGTGATCCTTTTAAATCCTCTTGGGTTATGTGCAAGGACTGCCCATATAAGTAGATTGGCTATGCCGATAGAGCAGTTGAGGTCAGGTTATAAAAAAAACCGTGCCTTGGGACAATCTCCCAGTCATACTCTGAACACGTAAGTTCAATTGAAACACAAATCGGCATCAGTTAATTTTGAATATCTTCGTGGATAACTCGGCCCGTTTACCTGTTTGTGCATTGCCTTCTTCGTCTCCCTCGACCTTTGGATCTTTTTATGTGTTGATGTATTATGGGTCCCTCTGCTTTTGGTTTATGGAAACTTACGAAAACGTAAGTATCAGGAGATGGCAATTTTTCAGCTCGATACTGGACTAAGTCAAACTTTGTCAGAGATCGTCTGGGGAGAAACGCGCAGGACAGTTTCAGCATGTTAGAAAATGTTACATATTTTGTATTCCTCACACTTACTGTAGGCTTCACTTTATCAGATTGGCTTTAGCAGGGGCTTCGCCAGTTCTGACGCAGTTTAGCATTTAGCGACCTGTAGTTTAATTCAGTACCACTTGATGGATATTCTGAAACAGGTACTCGACAGTGGGTTCATACAAAAAGTAACTGAGAAGTCGTTGTCTTGATTTTAGTCTGTTTTATATATAAAGGCTACCACATAGTGGATGGCACTCATCAAATATGTTTTGGAACTGTTCACTGTGTTCATAAGCTACTCTACAGGATTTCAGACTGCTGAAACCTGAAGATTTTCCGTTGGAGTGGGCATCATGTATCCTGTGACTAGCCTACTTGATTCGTTAAAGCTTCTGTCGATCTTCTTCGCTTGTGTTCGTCTAGACGGGACAAGGCAAGGGTACTCAGCTGCAGAAAAGTAGAGCGCTAAAGTGGTGGTTCTAAGCACAGTACGTTTGATGCCCACTTACTGGCATTTAGCTTTCTAAGGATTTTGTTTCCTTGCAGCTACAGCCGGCCAGAGTGGCCGAGCGGTTCTAGGCGCTACAGTCTGGAACCTCGCGACCGCTACTGTCGCAGTTTCTAATCCTGGCTCGGGCATGAATGTGTGTGATGACGTTAGGTTTCTGAGTTCTAGGGGACTATGACCTCAGAAGTTAAGTCCCATAGTGCTCAGAGCCATTTAAATACGGTTCTCGGTCTTACCGTCCAATTTTGTTGTTGTATATCTACCAAAACTCTGCAGCTATGCCAGGTGGAGCAGGAACTCCATATCACAAACCACACGCATATGATTGGATTTGCACTGAAACGGAATAATCTACAGACATTAGCATCGCTGATCATAGCGCCACTCACGTATACTATATTTTAAAATGTTAGTAATACTCTAAAAGAACTTTCTAAAATAGCATACGATCTCCCTCAGGGCTCAAGCTGTCTGTTACCAAATACCATCGGAATTGGTTCAACAGTAGAGTCATGAAAACGTAACAGTGAGTTACTTTTACAATTAATAGCACTGGAATTAGTATGGAAGTATAGATTAATCACGTTAAGAATTAAATAAGCATTGTATTGTTTGCGTTGAGTCGTATTACGTAGAACATATCAATCAATAAAAGCATTTTCACAAATATGTAGAAAAGTGAAAGAGTAAATAGCTTTTTCAATGAGTACATTTTTTCCTTAATTTGCATAATATTCTACAAATCAACCAATATCTTGTTCCAATCCACTCTTAAAATAACCTGTCTTCGTCATCAGTGTTCAAGCTATCTCAAGCAGATTCCGTGGATATCAGTTCAGCGGTTTATTCGTAAAAATTTAACAGAGGTAATTTCGCATTTATCATGTTAATAAGGAAGTATAGTTTGACTTTGATTAAACACGTTGAGGATCTTATAAGCATTATATTCTATCTGTTTCTCATGACTGCGCTTTCGCATCAGTAAATCGAAATCAAATGTGCATGTGGGTTTATTAGGTAGAAGACCCCGGATGATATGTTCGGGAGTTTGGTGCATGTCTTTTTATTTGACACATCTTCTGTGATTTTCAGGTCTATGGTGGAAAAAACGATCCTGAGGTAAACATACACATCCGGATACAAACACGGGAAGAATACGATTGAGGCCGAAATGGTAGCCAGAAACCTATGATCGTGAAACGCAAATGGCAACAATAACCACATGACCATGAGCTATTAAACACATTTGAATATAACAGAGCAGTTAAAAAAGGCTCATGACACTCAGCGGCTACATGTTATGGGTTTATGACTGATGTTCCAGTAGTATGGAAGCTGTAGCCGCCCTCCGTCAATCTGCTGTCGTCGACCTCTCAGACGTACGATATTTATGTTGTTATCTACTGTCTATGCCCAATTTTTTTAGTTATATCTACACATCAGATGGAGCAGCGACAAATTTTCGGGTTTTCATAATTATTAATGTTAACTTTTTTTGTCGGTCGATCACCCGTCGTTTGTTGCTGCTTTACCGAAGACAATATGGTTAGTAACGTCGTTGTATGTTATTATTCACCAATACACACGATGTTATGGAAATCACTTTAGTTTTTTTATTAACAACATTCATCGCGTTCTGCGTAGAGGGAAAAGAAGGGTTGATCCTATAATTACTCTCAGCAATTGCGCCAGTTAAAATGTCCGTGATTTTTAGAGTTTGTCACTGAAAGATATTACAGCAAGGACTACGGTCCATCACTGTACTTAGATACAGTCGTTCAAACTTAGTACGCTTTTATTTTCAGAACCCTAAATGTACTGTACCGTTCTTATTTTCAGTTCAACGTCCCTTCATGTAGTCTACAGTTACTGTTATCAGTTATTCGGCATGAATGGCTCTGAGCACTAAGGGATTTAACTTCTGAGATCATCAGTCCCCTACAACTTAGAACTACTTAAACCTAACTAACCTAAGGACATCATATGCATTCATGCCCGAGGCAGGATTCGAAACTGCGACCGTAGCGGTCCCGCGGTTTGAGACTGTAGTGTCCTAGAACCGCTCGGCCACCCCGGCCGGCTTATACGGCATGTAATACACTCCTGAAAATTGAAATAAGAAAACAGTGAATTCATTGTCCCAGGAAGGGGAAACTTTATTGACACATTCCTGGGGTCAGATACATCACATGATCACACTGAGAGAACCACAGGCACATAGACGCAGGCAACAGAGCATGCACAATGTCGGCACTAGTACAGTGTAAATCCACCTTTCTCAGCAATGCAGGCTGCTATTTTCCCATGGAGCCGATCGTAGAGATGCTGGATGTAGTCCTGTGGAACGGCTTGCCATGCCATTTCCACTTGGCGCCTCAGTTGGACCAGCGTTCGTGCTGGACGTGCAGACCGCGTGAGACGACGCTTGATCCAGTCCCAAACATGCTCAATGGGGGACAGATCCGGAGATCTTGCTCGCCAGGGTAGTTGACTTAGACCTTCTAGAGCACGTTGGGTGGCACGGGATACATGCGGACGTGCATTGTCCTGTTGGAACAGCACGTTCCCTTGCCGGTCTAGGAATGGTAGAACGATGGGTTCGATGACGGTTTGGATGTACCGTGCACTATTCAGTGTCCCCTCGACGATCACCAGAGGTGTACTTCCTGTGTAGGAGATCGCTCCCCACACCGTGATGCCGGGTGTTGGCCCTGTGTGCCTCGGTCGTATGCAGTCCTGATTGTGGCGCTCACCTGCACGGCGCCAAACACGCATACGACCATCATTATCACCAAAGCAGAAGCGACTCTCATCGCTGAAGACGACACGTCTCCATTGGTGTCTCCGTTCACGCCTGTCGCGACACCACTGGAGGCGGGCTGCACGATGTTGGGGCGTGAGCGGAAGACGGCCTAACGGTGTGTGGGACCGTAGCCCAGCTTCATCGAGACGGTTGCAAATGGTCCTCGGCGGTACCCCAGGAGCAACAGTGTCCCTAATTTGCTGGGAATTGGCGGTGCAGTCCCCTACGGCACTGCGTAGGATCCTACGGTCTTGGCGTGCATCCGTGCGTCGCTGCGGTCCGGTCCTAGGTCGACGGGCACGTGCACCTTCCGCCGACCACTGGTGACAACATCGATGTACTGTGGAGACCTCACGCCCCACTTGTTGAGCAAATCGGTGGTACGTCCACCGGCCTCCCGCATGCCCCCTATACGCCCTCGCTCAAAGTCCGTCAACTGCACATACGGTTCACGTCCACGCTGTCGCGGCATGCTACCAGTGTTAAGGACTGCGATGGAGCTCCGTATGCCACGGCAAACTGGCTGACACTGACGGCGGCGGTGCACGAATGCTGCGCAGCTAGCGCCATTCGACGGCCAACACCGCGGTTCCTGGTGTGTCCGCTGTGCCGTGCGTGTGATCATTGCTTGTACAGCCCTCTCGCAGTGTCCGGAGCAAGTATGGTGGGTCTGACACACCGGTGTCAATGTGTTCTTTTTTCCATTTCCAGGAGTTAGAATTTACTACTGTGCGCTACTTTTCTCGCTCACACAGTTCCTTAGATGTTCTTAGTTATGGACCTACGACAGAAGTCTAAATTAAACATAGTCATCAATTTTTTCAAGTTTAACAAAAGTATCCTGATACCTTCCGTAGCATATCACACGGAAATGCCCGCTATATTGCAAGACGCAGCTACATAGACTTTTTCGGAGCACAGAAAACAAGAGAACTAACAATATCCGCGCGTGATTTATATAGCAGAATGTAGAAACAAAAGCAGCCGTTTTATGCCCACTTTCATTTCCCTGAAGTGTTACTTTTCTCCGCGCATTATTCCGATGAGAGACTATATATCGATAACTTCAATTAAAACTTTATCACTGCTATTATTATCGAAATTATCGATCACCTCTCCCTATATTAGGATATGACTGATAATATTGTTCTTAATTAAAAGAGTGGTTGTAAAGTATGGTCTAAATTGTGTTCACTATGTTGAACCGTATTATGCAGCATACATCAAACAATGTAAGCATTTCCACAGATATGTTGAAGTTTAATAGTCAAAACGTAAATAGCGTTTTCAAAGAGTAATTATTGTTTCATATTTCGCATTATATTCTTATGAATAAGTATGTTTTGATACAAGTTTTCTGAAATAGCCTACGTGATTCCTCAGCGTTAATGCTACCTAATACCAAAGTTTATCAAAATCGGTTGAGGAGTTTAGTCGTGAGAGCATAACAGACGGAGATACTTTCACATTTGTAAAATTAATGTGGATTAGTATGGATGGAAGTACGTATTCAACACGTTGAGAATTATAGAAGCATTTTACTCATCAGCTGAATTGTATTACACAGAGCATACCAACCAACAAAATTATTTTCACAGATGTGAATAAGTTCAAACGTCAGGGAGTAGACAGGTTTTACAAGAGTATAAATATTTTTCTTTGGTTCACGAAATATTCTTCAGATCAATAAATATCTTGCACTACATACTTTAGAAAGTATCTTGTGTCCTCCTCAGGATTCAAGCTATCTCTATAGCAGATTTAACTGAAATTGGTTCAGCGGTATAGTAGTAAAAACGTAACAGTTTCTTTTGCATTTCAAATATTGGTATGGATTAGTATGGAAGCAAAGATTAAACCGTTTGAGGACTGTGTAGGAATTGTATTCTCTGCGGTGAATTGTATTACGTAGAACACGTCAACCAATAAAAGCATTTTAACAAATGTGATCAAGTTTACAATTCAAAGAGTAAACAGCTTTCCCACAGGACAAAAGTTTTCGGTAATTCGCGTTTTATTCTTGAAATCCTTAATTCTGTTGTATCACACACTTTCTAAAGTAACCTGTGTCCTTCCGCAGGATTCAAACTATTTACGTAACCAATTTCATCGAAATCTTGTCAGTGGTTTAGTTGTGAAAAGTTCAATGGTTTAGTTGTGAAAACGTAACAGACTGAGACATTTTCGGTTTTATAGTATTGGTATGGAACTATGGATTTTTGTTAGTGCAAAGATAAATTAAAAGTTCATATAGCCACGTCAAAACAGTTATATACATCAATAAGTTTGTTAGAGCTTTATAAAATTTGTATGTTCTACTTGAGATTTCACATTTTGTACCAAACTTCAATTCATTATGAATACTCGCACGTATTTTCACGTGACTAATAATGACAAAAATAAACTATTATTATTATTATTAAAAAATTATGATTAAATGATAGTTAAGTGAAACTTCCATTTATTAATAAAAATTGGTTCTAATTAAAATAAAAATAAAAATAAAATGCTACCTGCAAGGTTCGAACTAGTAACAGCGTGACTGACAACAACCAAACCTTATTCTGTTAGTAACTGCAATAGCAGACACGCTAGCTAATATCAATGAGAGAACTTGTTGCCCACAGTATAACTTTTCGTACAGAAGGTATTCGCGCCTTTTGGCACGATACTGTATGACTAGTTACGGCTCTAACAAGGTTTGTGGTTTGATAATGAGAATTTTAGCCTGAAACTGGAACCTATTGCAGCAAAAAATATATATCAACGCCACTGAGTAGGACGAAACCAAAAAATTATCCGATTTTCTCAGTACTAAACAGCTACGGACCTACTACCCCGTGCAACCATGACCCATGACTCAGAAAAAAATTCTAATCAAGGGTACTCGCAAAATCTAAACTCCAAAGGAGATTTTTTCGAGTTTTTTGAGAACTGCGTCGTGGAACTTAGGAAATTAATGTACGGGTACTGAACTTCCAATGTTAATCGCAAGACGAAAACCAGAGAGGAGACAGTAAGTGTACTCTCCATTCCGGTGAACTGTTACATCATTTCAGAATGTTAATCATTCTTTCTTTCGCAGCGGATACAGTGTCATCAGCGAATGCTATCGTTAATATTCTGTTAGACAGGATTTCTTAGTACCACTTTCTTGACTGCTTGATTCGATCCGTACACACCTCACAAATTCACATCAGCGCTAAGCTCTTTGTTTAAAGTTGTCGACATGGGTGATAATTTGTCCACTGTGACAACGCAGTGACCTCTCGAGTTGTCGTCCTTTTGTGATGCGCGGTGGCAACTGCAGCCGCGTTGCAGCCAGCAGGTCGGCTATGTTTTGCTGATTGGCGTATATTCGAGGCGGCCGGAGCCTCTGTTTTGCCGGCCGTATATTTCGCGATTATGGGGCCATAAATGTCGGCGCGCATTCTGTGGCCGCCGCCGAGGCCTCCTAAAGCCGGCGTGTGGAGGCGGCGGCCGCACGGGGGCCGTTGCGTTGGGGGTGGGAGGCGGGGCCGGCGATACTGAGGCCCCGCGGGTCACCCAGCCAGCCACACACGGGGCCGTGATGTGTGGCCGGCTGCGGCCGCCGCTGCCGCTGCCGTTGCGCCCTACTTTTTCTGCGCGGAGGGCGCTCTGACGCCTCAACGAGAAAGTGCAGCACCCAATGGCCGACGCTCTGCTGTCTCATATACTGGTCAGAGGCTGATGGCCAAGCTCCGAGAGCCTACACTTTGTTTCTGAACCAAATAATAAAAGTAACGTGACAGAAGACCAAGCGAATACGAACGACTTAACGACTGGAAAAATAACGTGATTTCTAGAGCGCTGAGTGAAGCTGAGTTTTGGTCTGTGTCACGACACTGGGACGGTGATATTTAGAGCAACGTTATGCAATCAAGTATCGTGTTAAACTTGGGGAATCTGGAAGAGTGACCTTTGAAAAGTTGAAACAGGCCCATGGGGAACTTTCCTGATTAAGCAGTCGAGTTTCTCACTGGCTCAAGTAATTTTTAGAAGGTCGAGAACAACTTGCAGAAGTATCACGCTCAGGGAGAGCATCAGCTACGAAAACAGACGAAAAGCTCGAACGTGTGAGTGCGTTTGTGAGATATGACTAACGTTTAAAGGTGGACTGTTAAAAAAAATTCACCGGACATCGAATTTTGATCGAAGATATGCACATGCGAAAGGTATGTCACAAAATGTTGCCGAAAAGCCTCACAATTGAGCAGAAGGACAGTCGAAGAAAATTTGTGCGTTGAGCGTCTTGAAAGGTTTGCCAGTGATCACGAATGGTGGTGATCACAGGTGAGGAATCCTGGATTCTTAAGTAGTATCCTAAGGAAAGATCAAAAATGAGGAGTGGCACACTCAGACAACCCATCGACCGAGGAAATCCCGTATGAGTAAATCAAAGATCAAAGCAATGCTGATTTCCTTCATTAATAGTAGGGATATCGTGCTTTAAGAATTTGTCTCTCCATGACAGACAGTCAACCAAATGTTTTACATAGATGTCTTCGAAAGGCTCAGGGAAAGGGTGAATCGAGTGACACTGAAAAGAGGATGCTGCGTCATGACAACGACCCCATATTACACGGTCACTTCCGTCACTGAATTTTTGACTACAAAAGACATCCCTGTTACTCCACAGCCTCCCTATTAATCTGATCTGATTTATCGTGACTTTTTTTCTTTTCCCGAAACTGTAAAATGTGTTAGAAGAACGTAAATTTAGGACTCTGGACAAAATTCAAAATATGTGACCAACATGTTAGGTTGAAGCCGTTCAACGTTGCTGCCAAGACTGGGAACAACACCGTCGGTATACAGATTGTAAGCATCTATCGAGTAGCACTGATATCGATTATGATACATCGCTATGGTCGATTCTTTGTTTTTTTCGCGCCAGAACGAGCGAGAGAGTCACTTGGTGGTGTTCAACCGTGCGCGTGGTGTGAAGATGTGTTAAGGAATCAGGCTAAGAGAACAAGTAAATTTAGTGACTATAAAGGTGTTTGATGCTGTGTAATCATTCGTGTATCTCACGAGACGTAATCCGCAGTTCGTGAAGTCATATATCACGAGAACAATCGCGAGAACATGATTAGGTGTCAGCGAGCATCTCATCCCCGCCGATAAATGAAACTTGGATTACCTATATTGCCATGAACGCCTCATCTGGATTGCAGTGTGGGATGATGTATTGTGGTGCAGTGTTACTGCATGTATCAGTGTATCAACATATTTGTTATTTTGGGAAGAGTGTAACAGTGCAGTGCTGTGTAGCGCAAGTGTTAAAAATAGATCAATGGATTATACTAGGTTAAAACTTGAATTTTGGTAATTGGCACTGCTTTGTTCCCCTTGTTAGTTATCGTTTATTACAGCAATACTCAGGCTGCTGTTCCTAGACTGCAAGGGAAGAAGCGAATGATGACTGGATTTACGAGGTGAGTGGGTAAAATTAGCAAACTTAGACGGAACTATAACCCTACCCTCCCCCATTCGCTTACAAGATGCCGAAGGGAACTACTTTGAAGGTGACAACGCTGTGGCTTGAAAAAATAAAAAACTTTGGTCGATAAAAAATCAGTCTCATTACATATAAAAAAATCAGTCTCATTACTTTTCCCACACACCTTGTCTAAGGAAACGTAATCACTTGCAAGAACACAGTGAAGTTTCCACTGAGACATAGAGAAAATGATACGTTTTCAGCTTCAGCCACTTTTATTTTCCATTATTTGTTGATCATACATTACACTTAACTTCGTTCAGCCATTATATTACACATCATTTTAGTATGAACAGAGATATGCTATGGTAAGTAATGAACGTTTGAGATTAACCATCTCATCTAGTTTTTGCAGTTAAAAGTACATAAAAACAGCGGATGTGTTATAGATATGGGAAATATAATCACGAAGACAAGGAACACACGCTCAAGAGTTAGAAAATATTTTCATTTCCCTGATATTCTTCAATACGTACACAGATGAAGTAATCTGTAAGTTTTAAACGGTGAACAAACGAGTGGACTACATTTGGTCTCTAGACCAAATGTAATTTAATTTGCAAATGAAATAACTTTGAATACAGTGAATGAAGATGACATTCAGATGAGAGTGTATAAGTTGCAGCAGACAGCCTCAGATTACGTCCTAAACTTGTGTGTAGATGAAACAAAAGTGATAGAATTCCAAGTCACAAAACCACTAAATCAAAAATAGTCCTGAGTAATACAATCTTGGAAATATTGAAACATTTTAAATGGCTAGGATGGTACATCAGGACACCCTGTATGGACAAAACCTTAACGTGAATCAAAAATTAAATAAATTTGCTTCCATATGTGCAGCCACCGTAAAAAAATTATGCACGATAAAAATATGAAAGAAACCCAGCTGAAGTTTTACGAGATCAAGGCAGTGCCAGCTCTTGCATAAACGAGTATATGGAAGTGAAGCAAGCGACAACAAGACACGAAGATGATAGAGTACACGCTCAAGAATTCAGTTTTCTAAGAAGAGTGGAAGGACGTACAGGACAAGATCGCGAATGAAATATGGATATAAAGAAAGATATAGGAAACCTAAATGAAGAAAATAGCAGAAAATGCAAGGAACGGGATTAAATTTAGGGTGAAATGATATCAGTGAAAGCATTCGTTGATGCGATGCTGTCATCGATGAAAGTGAGGAAGAAACACTGTACAATTAAACAAAACGTTTCTAGCTTATTCAACAAATTTAGTTTATATTCTGAATAGCACTTAATCCTTTTTTTCGCATCTCTTCTTGTCTTATCCAGAATATTCATATACTCTTAAAGTTTCATCTACATATGTGCTCACTACGTCATTGCACATCCCGTGCCATATGTACTTCGTATCCATACTATGAACTGTCTGTCTATTCCATTCGCATATTGATGAAAATGACTATATGATATGTACAGCCCCTATACCCCCGTGTCTTACTCTCATGATCCATACACAACAGTGGCCATATAATGGTCATCCCTCGTATCTTATCCTCAAGATCCATACACAGGATACACAATGGTGATAGTGTAACGGTCATAAGACAATCTTCCTATACAGTCTCTCGAAATCCCCCTAAAAGGGTTTTGCAAGAACTACGTCTAGATTTTTCCGAGGATTCCCATTTAAATACGCCGAGCATTACAGTTACATTTCTGTAGGTGCTGTACTAATCTGTTACGATCATAGTAGATGGTCTCCGAATTCATTCGATGTATATTATAAAGTATACATGAAACCCTGCCACAGTATTGGTCGCACTAAAGTCTTGCTTGCCGTTTCCTTTTAAAAGATGCACTGCAATCTCTTTGAATCCGTCCAACATTTACTGTACCTCTTACATTCGACTTTCATTATTCTGAGTTTACGTGATAACTACATTTCATATCGTTTCCAAATACTGTATGTATATACCGATACGATTTAACGTAGTTATGGAGTTCACCGCTGGTAATCGGAAGCTGTTGGTTCTTTCTGTTTGTTACATACATTATCTTTCGTGTATCCACATTTAAGGGAGCTGTCGTTTAAGTTTTGTTGCAGCACGCGCATATTTACTTCCGTTCCCGCACAACATTTGCCGTCAAGTGTAGCTGGAGCCAAACGTATCCTGGGTGTTCACAATTTCTATTACAAACTTCTGCCAGTTTTAGAAATGATTTATCAGATAACGTTTTGATAAGGAACCAATGTCAGGAAATGTACCGTTTGGATGTTCAATAATTTTGGAGATCAGTCTGCTTTCATATTTCTCGCCTGACGGTACATTACGTAATGGTAGAATGCACAGCGTCTGTATTGAGAACGGTTTTTGGATCACGTCAGTCCATCACGTACTATTTTCGTCCAACAACGACAGTGGCATTCCCCCGAGAGGGTCTTTTCGCTTATGTAGAGGTTGTACAGGTACTGTTTTCTACATCTAAATGATTATTTCCCTCCTTGTCCTCATGCATTATTGCAAACACCTTATATCTCATTGAACGTAGTGGACTCTGGCCTGGCTTAAATGTCTCTATTTAGACTTTCAACAAAGGTATCTATAAACTAACTCAAGATGGGCACTGTATTTTAAACAATCTAAATGTATCTAACACAATCCTCGATGCATGCTGCCTAATAGCTATCATTTTGTTCGCGATCTTTTGAATCAACGCTATTTACAGATTTTAACGTCTGCTATGGCGTAACATGAATTGAGAATTGTTCAATGAGGCACTCGAAAAAATCGTGACGCACAAAATGCTAGCAAAACAAACGGTGATATCCCTTTATTTGTTCCGTGATGTATTGCTAATTCCTTTTACCAAGAAACTCTATCTTGTAGTAGTCGTTATTTTACTCTTTAGTGCACATCTGCTTTTGCATGTTAAGTCCTGTTGAGGTACGATGAATGTTTGCTCCAATTCCGGTTATCGTACATTAAACAAAGGAGTCACAACATGTAATTATAACCAGTAATGGAAATTTATATGTATCGAGCGCCATGTCGGGCGCCAGATGTGACGTTACCTCCAACGTCGCAATGAGGGGTATGCTATGAAGGTTTTTCTCAACGGTGTGATATTAATTTAACAGTTGGTGAGGTAAGCTACTTAGCGTGATACAGTAGTAATGACATGTAGGCAACACATATTGAGGGTGGATTATTTTTGTATAAGTAGCACAACGCAGTGCAGTTCATAATGCGATCCACCCACGGGACTGTTCCTAAAAATTTGCTTTCTACCGGAGTAGTGAGTGGGTTGGCAGATGTCATTCTTCGGATGCTGTGTCCGATCAGACCTACGAAAATGTAACCGAAAAAAGTTACATTTTTTTCTGTTGGCCAGAAATGCCTTTTTTGCCATAGCGCGTCTGCTTTTGATGTCCTCCTTGCTCTGTCCGTCATTGGTTATTTTACTGCCTAGGTAGCAGAATTCCTTAACTTCACTGACTTCGTGATCCTCAGTCCTGATGTTAAGTTTCTCGCTGTTATCATTTCTACTACTTCTCATTACCTTCGTCTTTCTCCGATTTACTCTCAAACCATACTGTGTACTCATTAGACTGTTCATTCCGTTCAGCAGATCATTTACTTCTTCTTCACTTTCACTCAGGATAGCAATGTCATCAGCGAATCGTATCATTGATATCCTTTCACCTTGTATTTTAATTCCACTCCTGAACCTTTCTTTTATTTCCATCATTGCTTCCTCGATGTACAGATTGAAGAGTAGGGGCGAAAGGCTACAGCCTTGTCTTACTCCCTTCTTAATACGAGCACTTCGTTCTTGATCGTCCACTCTTATTATTTCCTCTTGGTTGTTGTACATATTGCGTATGAGCCGTCTCTCCCTATAGCTTACCCCTACTTTTTTCAGAATCTTGAACAGCTTGCACCATTTTATATTCTCGAACGCTTTTTCCAGGTCGACAAATCCTATGAACGTGTCTTGATTTTTCTTTAGCCTTGCTTCCATTATTAACCGTAACGTCAGAATTGCCTCTCTCGTGCCTTTACTTTTCCTAAAGCGAAACTTATCGTCACTGATTGTCAATTTTCTTTTCCATTCTTCTGTATATTATTCTTGCAAGCAGCTTCGATGCATGAGCTGTTAAGCTGATAGTGCGATAATTCTCGCACTTGTCAGCTCTTCCCGTCTTCGGAATTGTGTGGATGATGCTTTTCTGAAAGTCAGATGGTATGTCGCCAGACTCATATATTCTATACACAAACGTGAATAGTCGTTATGCTGCCACTTCCCCCAATGATTTTAGAAATTCTGATGGAATGTTATCTATCCCTTATGCCTTATTTGACCGTAAATCCTCTAAAGCTCTTTTAAATTCCAATTCTAATACTGGATCCCCTATCCCTTCTAAATCGACTCCTGTTTCTTCATCTATCACATTAGACAAATCTTCACCCTCAAAGAGGCTTTCAATGTATTCTTTTTACCTATCTGCTCTCTCCTCTGCATTTAACAGTGGAATTCCCGTTGCACTCTTAATGTTACCGCCGTTGCTTTTAATGTCACCAAAGGTTGTTTTGACTTTCCTGTATGCAGAGTCTGTCCTTTCGACAATCATATCTTTTCGATGTCTTCACATCTTTCCAGCAGCCATTTCGCCTTAGCTTCCCTGCACTTCTTATTTATTTCATTCCTCAGCGACCTGTATTTCTGTATTCCTGATTTTCCCGGAACATGTTTGTACTTTCTCCTTTCATCAATCAACTGAAGTATTTCTTCTGTTACCCATGGTTTCTTCGCAGCTACCTTCTTTATACCTATGTTTTCCTTCCCAACTTCTGTGATGGCCCTTTTTAGAGACGTCCATTCCTCTTCACCTGTGTTGCCTACTGCGATATTCCTTATTGCTGTATCTATAGCGTTAGAGAACTTCATATGTATTCGTCATTCCTTATAACTTCCGTATACAGCAAGGAAACAATCGGATAAAACATCTCAGGGGGATTCTGGCTCTGCCGGCCGCTGTGGCCGAGCGGTTCCAGGCGATTCAGTCTGGAACCGCGCGAGCACTGCGGTCACAGGTTCGAATCCTGCCTCGGGCATGGATGTGTGTGATGTCCTTAGATTAGTTAGGTTTAAGTAGTTCTAAGTTCTAGGGGACTGATGAAGTACTAAGTTCTAGGGGACTGATGACCTCAGATGTTAAGTATCATAGTGCTCAGAGTCATTTGAACCATTCTGGTTCTCAATTGAAAATCAGTAACTAAAGAATAGGAATAATGTTCGGTCGTTCGCCTTTGAACAATTAGCTATCAACCTCGCCTGTTTTTTCCCTTGTAACAGATATAAAGTACAAGATAAATCAAGCATATGGTATGGAGACAAGATGGTTATTCTGATTAAATGACGAACTCGATGAATTATACTGATCTAAATAATATTTAGGCATCAAAATTTACAGATTTATCGAAATTACATCTGCTCAGTTAGAGATTCTGAGGGAGACAAAAAACCAAGATGATGACAAATGAAGATACCTGTATCACTTATATCTGTGGGTTTACATTAACCACCTATACGGCTCCTGGAAGCATCGATGCATAAAAATATGGTCATTCGTTTTACACAGAACATCGACTCTCATTACCTGGGTTTTTACGAATAAATTATCTTTATCATATTACTTACCATCACGGTATCAATTCAATGAGAACAGACTAGAGAAAGATAATAATAATAGGAAAAATTTCAGCCCTCGTCATGTGGAATCGGTTTAGGTCTGCAACTGAGCTACGGAAATCATAAAATAAGACTTTTCCAGCCCCACTCAATTTCATTTTCCAGAATTTCTTGGCACAGAGTTTTATCATCAGATGCATATTCCTGTGACTAATAATTACTGTCTTCCACCTCGTCTACACACATTTATGAAAAAACTTGTTACAGTACTTCATGTCCCGTATGAGCTTTCTACATTTCCCAGTGCATTTATAGTTAAGGGCCCTTTCTGGTAGTTTTTCTCATCCCATACGGTATATACGAGAAAAGATGCTTTGGTAGGCGACTGACAGTTGGCGTTCGTTAGTAATAAGAGATGTATAACGGAGAGTTTTATTCTTTTGAGAATGCATTTCTCGTGCTTTCGTATTATTATTATTTACTGGGCCTCATGGAATCCTAATTATAAGGTACATTATATTACGTGGCACTATAGATACATTCCCATTATATTTATTTTAATCTATGTAGGAAAGCGAAATAAGCATTTGAAAACTGAGCAATGTAGTTCCGAAACATGTTCTACAAAATATTGGGTTCATGTGTATCTTTGTAGAGGTTTTCCAAAATTTTAAAAATAGATACACATAACAGAGTCTTTAGTCATCACAAATATATATTGTCCTTCACTACTTAGAACAGCCTACCAAAGATGGAGTAGCTTTCCAATTCTGCGACTGTTGAATTTACGTGGTTTTGATTTGAAGAACTCTTCGAGCCACTTTCGAGTACATTTTCCCATGGAAAAGAAGTTCCTTGAAGACTGTTTGGTAAATAAAAAATAACAATCTATAAGTAATACCACAGCAACCCGAATAACGATCATATAAAAGAAAAACGCTACGAACTTAAGTTCCAACCTAATAAACAGCGTGAATACAAGGACAAGGAAAAAATTCCCGATTTTTTCCCGGATTTTCCAGTTAAAAATACATTTTCTCCCAGGTGAAAATACACTTTTTGCATGTTAAGTGACAGTGTACTTTCTCTCGGAACTGTAAAAGTTATCAGTTCTTTGAATGACAGTGCTTTTATACACCGGCGTAGAATTTCTCGGCACTTTAGAAAACGAACTCAAGGGAAAAGTAATAGAAAAAAACCGTGTTTTGAAAAGATCTTTGATGTGCAGCAACATGTACGCTGTATATTTTCGTATAAATGCGAATTCCACCCAACACGGCATGTTACTTTTTGAAGCACTGAAATAGAGATGCGATGCGCTTTTGAAAGCCAGTCACAGCTCATGTCACGTGATCTCGCAAGACAATGACAGCAGATATTCGGAGTATACGACACGTAATATAGTCAGCCAATAGCAACAACACTGTTAAGTAGTGTGAACACAAGAATAGGAAAAGTGACTGGTTTAAATTAATATGTAAAATAATATGTAGTGTTGCTACAAGAAAAGCAAAGCTTTTATATATGTTATTGATCTCTAAGATTTGTGAGGACGTAGAACCACTGGCTCACTCCCCCAATAATAAATAATATCGGCACCCTACCGCAGCGAGAAGAACTGGATCTTTGCCAGATCAGTTCTCTGTAGTACGCGCTCTATGCTACATGCATTGTGTATACGCTGCGA
This sequence comes from Schistocerca gregaria, assembly GCF_023897955.1. Taxonomy (NCBI): domain Eukaryota; kingdom Metazoa; phylum Arthropoda; class Insecta; order Orthoptera; family Acrididae; genus Schistocerca; species Schistocerca gregaria. Next base: position 686,483,452 of record NC_064923.1, read on the forward strand.
GAGTAAAAGTATTGATAGTTAGTGATGCGGGAGCGAGTGATTATTTACAATCGTAATTACCATGCTCGCTCCCCACAACGTATAGATTAATAAAGTGCAGGAGAAGCTAAGATTGCATATATAATGTTGATCTTTTCGCGCGTGTTAGACTTTAACATAAATCACATAAATTTGTCAGTGGAATGTTTAATAACAACACAAATGTCTGATCTTCTGGGCTCGAAATTCTTCTAAATGGCTCATCCTGAAAGAGTTGATTTTTAAATGAGAACCGAACGCTCTGTGATCTAAGAAATTCATCGTACATTCTCTCACATGGTTCATCATGCGTAAAAGGGAATATACTTTGAAAGTAAAGCATAGTTTAGACGACGACACTAGCTTGCAGGCAACTGAGCTATCGGCCATTGCCCATGGGCGCTGTGCGTTTGCCCAACTCTTTGGTGAAACTAAACACTTTTGGCGTGTTCAAACTTTGGCAGCATAGTTGCACGTGTTTTGAGGTTACGTGTGTTCATGTAGTGCGGACAAACTGAAATATGAAGTCAGGAACAGAGAATAATGTTCGCTTTTCGGATACCGAAGCCTTGTATAGGTGTTTGTGGGATTTCAACGATGCTGATTACAAAATCATAAACAAAATATAGCTGCTCCTGAGACCGTCATGTGCGATCAGAACACTGATGGTTTGATAGTGTCTGAGCTGCAGGGCAAAATGTATTGAACTAGGTGCACATATACACCTGAATTAAGAAAAATACGACAAAGTACAATTCTGGCTGTGGAAATACTCTCGTCTACAAGACTAAAATCCCATCGTTGTTTTTGCCGACTCCTTTTTTAAGGAATATTGTTGACAGGAGGGAAGGCTATACAAATTCAAGAAGCTGCATTCTTTATTCAATATTCATCTATTTAAGACGTCGCAGCAGTGCTCCCCATTGACATGCGTTTGAATTTAGAAGTACTGCTCCTATAGATCAATCTTCAAGAAAGTAGTTTCCAAACCATTCTCTCCTTAATGCGGCCGCTTAGAATAACGTTAATAATTATTACTGTTACTTTAATAATCTCCTAGCATGCCGAGTATTCTTGAGTGCAATGCACGTTATGTGATGTATAATTTCAGTTCTGGCGACAGCACTTCATGCATTACAGTATGTTTTCCTTACCGCATAATTAACCCTATTTAGAAGAAACGTGAACGGTTCTGGTGATATTCTAAGGTAACTGAAGGAACTTCTTGGGTGTTTCATTATAAATTGTTCCAGTAAGGTTTCTGACCAACCGAGATGACGTCTTTTCTTCATCCAGTCACGATTCGAAACACGTTTTTTATTTTTTCTTACGCAGCGATTCCATACAACAAGCTTTAAATCCATTAAAACTCGTGCGACGGACAGCTGCCAAAACCTTCACTGCAGAGAAGACTCAGGAACCCATAAACCGACGAACATTAAGTGTATACTAGTGTCTGCCGTGTTTACCGTCATATGCATGTATGAAATCAATTGCGGGAAATTGCATCCCAATGTCGTCGTGTAAACTATGCTTAACGCTATTCAAACCACTATTGGCAATATTTTCTCGCGACTGGTTAGAAATAGTGGCGTTTCAGCAGTTGCCAGGGAGCGCCAGATAATAGGCGTCACCGCGATTGCTCAGCTACGTTGACGCAGGAAGCCCGTATGTTCGTACGTGTACGACATTGCAGGCAAAGGTCCCGAGTTCGAGTCTCGGTCGGGCACACAGTTTTAATCTGCCAGGAAGTTTCAACAGTAAAAGATCTTACGTTGTGTCATAAAAGAAACAAGACGTCAGAGGATACTCCAAGAGCATCGGAATTTCGTGAACATACTAAAATGCATAATTCGACCTATAGTACACATTCGTGTGTCCAGATTCCCAATGAACTAGGCGTCGACCTGATATTATGCTTCTCGGGATGTAAATTTTCTTGGAATCCCAGTACTATGTTATCTCGTTTCTGGTTCTTTATTATAGCATAATGCCATACGTGCTAGAAGATGAAAACGTGCACTTGAAATGCAACGAGCAGTTGAAACTAACGAATAGCGTGGAATTAAACATTTAGTTTCAAATAAATTGGCTGCCTTAACGGAAAAGATCAATAAAAGCCATATTTCATTAGCAAACCGACAAAAATAACTTCATTGTTCTGCAAGGCGATTAATGATTGACTGTCAGGAAGTTGGAAATAAAATAAGATCTGAAACTAATAACGTTTTAGCCCTCCGTAATTATGTGAATGTACTGTAATTCTCGTGATAGCTCCCAGTCACAGAAATCCGTTTTGTTTTCATTTGTCGTGAGAGCAGTAAACGAAGAGGATACAGCAAAACCACTAAACGTAAACACGGGTCACGTGGACACTACCCACCTCCCCACTATAACTCAGACTGCTCTGAGCATCTGCCCGTATCTACGATATTTCCGAAACCCTCCTGCCCCAAAAGCGTTGGAGATAGTACGCCAAAAATTGGAGAAAATCGACTTCAAAAATATTCATTTTGTAGTACAATTCCTTCTGAACAGTCTGACACATAAAACATATATGTTCGAGGAAATGTAAGACGTGTTTGGTCTTCAGTGTGCTAACGTGCAGTGTCACGTCTCTTAACACGGCGTTCTTCTATCGCACGTTACTGTATTTCGCTCTGCGGAATTCAAACGTGTATGTTTTTGTAATGGATGCCATCAAACAATATTCACAACAGTGGAAATTAAAATATCCTGTGGTGTCTGTCCCTGTACCAGTCAGCCGGTTTGACATCCTGCGGCTTTTTTTTTTTTTTTTTAAAAAAAAACCTTGCAGTTAATACCTGATGGGATTATTTGTAACCGGGAGAACAAGAACTCTTCAGAAAATTTGCACTCTTTATTGTCAGTTAGCTGATAACGTGCTGTTTTGTGTTAACATAAAATGAATTGTCGGGTACATAAAACCATAAAGACAAGCGATATAGTACACATTCATTTAATCCTTAGGTCCTAGCATTTTTCTCTCTCTAATCTTGCTACCGCTTTACATGGTGTGCTTTCCTTCCTGTGAAAGAATGTATTACCTCATCGAAGTTCGTCAAACTTTATTCTACAGGAAAAATTGAAGTGTCGTTAACTAATACTGAAAAAGCTGTTAATACAATTAGTACCCAAGACTGGTGTGATTTCACGATGTGATTACGTCTGTCTTGCCACTGTCTGCTAGATGAAACGAAACAGGCCTGCCTAATTTTGCAGCAATTGTAACACACACCAAATAAGCTAGACTGTTTTGGCACAAGTGGTCATTATTATAGCACGACAGAATATAATTCACGAAGTACCAATATAGATTGCTAATAGGCCTACTAAAATGAAAAGGCGTTATGTTAGTAAATAGTTTTACAATTCATTAATACGCTCCAGCTTCTCAAGCCTGAGATCGAAAATTGTAGTCTGTCATCGGGTTCCCCTAAATGTCAGGCAGCACCGCATAACATCCACGCTATGAGGGAAACAAACCAACAGCCAAACAGGCGAAGACATCTGGTAAAGACGCCGAAGATTCCAGTCGCTTATAAGGAACCTTTCCTCGCAGAGGTCGCCTCGAAATATCCGGCCACTGATTCCTACGCCGTGTTTCTATAGGCTCCAGCTCACTATATAGGCCCGGTCGGTCAAAGACAGACCAGTCTTCGTCCTCTACTAATAGCAACCGCTATAGCAGAGTCTAAGGGAAGATATCACCGAAGCCGCTGTACTGCTCCGCCGATCGAAGTACCAGCCGACCGAGAAGAACTACATCAGCGGCTAGATCGACGGACGTCTACATCTATTGTACAGCCAGCTATTGTATTGTAGAAAAAGTTACGTTCAATAAACTGTTGTAGAATACCACAAAAATAGTAATACGAAACTTTTGTATGGATTTGGAATCGTCATGTTCTTTCATAATGTGTGTGATGGCCCCGTTTCTTCTCTTTCCTCGTTCGTTTCTTCTCTTTCCTCGTTAAGACAAACAACCTACTCATCACTAATCCTTTTAGTACTCCTGCCAGTGTCAAGACTGATTCTCTGGTTAACTTCACTAACCCTGTCGCAATTACCGCTTTAGTTATCCCGCGTTTATGCATCAGTGTCCGTACATCGCGTTTCCCGCGCTGCTACCAGAACTGAACTTGTAAGTAGGCTGTTTAAGTTCTTATATTGGTAACGCCGCCGCCACGTAGCGCTCTGTATGAAAATCACTGGCAGTGCTGTGTGCAGTCTGTGGCTGGTTTGCATTGTTGTCTGCCATTGTAGTGTTGGGCAGCGGCAGCTGGATGTGAACAGCGCGTAGCGTTGTGCAGTTGGAGGTTAGCCACCAGCAGTGGTGGATGTGGTGAGAGAGATGGCGGAGTTATGAAATTTGTAAGACTGGATGTCATGAACTGCTATATATATTATGACTTTTGATGATATTAAGGTAAATACATTGTTTGTTCTCTATTAAAATCTTTCATTTGCTAACTATCCCTATCAGTAGTTAGTGCCTTCCGTAGTTTGTATCATTTATTTAGCTGGCAGTAGTGGCGCTCGCTGTATTGCAGTAGTTCGAGTAACCAATATTTTTGTGAGGTAAGTGATTTGTGAAACGTATAGGTTAATGTTAGTCAGGGCCATTCTTTGTAGCGATTACAGAAAGTCAGATTGCGTTACGTTAAAAATATTGTGTGTCAGTTTAAGCACAGTCTTGCACAATTTTTCTAAGGGGACGTTTCATAAACTTTGCGAGTGCTAGCCGGCGACTGTACAACTGGCCCCTACTAGCGGATCGATCTGGCCAAAACTTCTATGTAAAAATTTCATTTTCTTGGATACACCCAAAAGATATTACGTAATTTTTCTTATTTGTTATTCCAGTTTGTTGTTTATTTTCACTCTGGTAGTCTGAATCTATGGATTTCGTTAGTATTATAACAAAGCTGATCATTCACAAACGCAGTCAACCACATAAGAAACAGCGACTGCCATACAACCGGTTGGCTTCATTCCGCTTAGCTCGTATAGCCCCGTCTTCTTTTCTCTGCAGGAATGTTTATTTCTAGATGAGACCGGGGTGCCTCTGGCACAGACATCACGTACACTATGAACGCATTGAAAAATTAACTTGCGATTCATTCAGAAATCAACTTAGAATGTGTTAAAAAATCTGGAGGGATGCGTTTCAAAATCATATGAATAATCGATAGACCAACGTTCGCTGGATGCTAGAATCTTTGTGAAATAAGGTCTTTTTTTTCTCATGAATATGAATCTGGCCTCCCCCCCCCCCCCCCCCCCCCGAAACTACCCCCCGGCATAATCCCCGCTTTGCGGACCCACGCCCCCTCGCCCGATCCTAGATCCGGGCATGTTGCGCATGCCTGAATCTGGCAACTTGGGCGCGCCTGGTAAATTTTTCCAGGTAACACCTGGTTGCTTGCTGCTACTGCTTATACAGCTAAAAGCCACACTTCTGTAGGTAGAAGCGGGAGAAGGTACTACTCATACGCGACTCAACTGCGCATGCGCACGAGCCCGCTCGCAACTGCTCCAACGAATCTACACTCCTGGAAATGGAAAAAAGAACATATTGACACCGGTGTGCCAGACCTACCATACTTGCTCCGGACACTGCGAGAGGGCTGTACAAGCAATGATCACACGCACGGCACAGCGGACACACCAGGAACCGCGGTGTTGGCCGTCGAATGGCGCTAGCTGCGCAGCATTTGTGCACCGACGCCGTCAGTGTCAGCCAGTTTGCCGTGGCATACGGAGCTCCATCGCAGTCTTTAACACTGGTAGCATGCCGCGACAGCGTGGACGTGAACCGTATGTGCAGTTGACGGATTTTGAGCGAGGGCGTGCAGTGGGCATGCGGGAGGCCGGTGGACGTACCGCCGAATTGCTCAACACGTGGGGCGTGAAGTCTCCACAGTACATCGTTGTTGTCGCCAGTGGTCGGCGGAAGGTGCACGTGCCCGTCGACCTGGGACCGGACCTCAACGACGCACGGATGCACGCCAAGACCGTAGGATCCTACGCAGTGCCGTAGGGGACCGCACCGCCACTTCCCAGCAAATTAGGGACACTGTTGCTCCTGGGGATCGGCGAGGACCATTCGCAACACTCTCCATGAAGCTGGGCTACGGTCCCGCACACCGTTAGGCCGTCTTCCGCTCACGCCCCAACATTGTGCAGCCCGCCTCCAGTGGTGTCGCGACAGGCGTGAATGGAGGGACGAATGGAGACGTGTCGTCTTCAGCGATGAGAGTCGCTTCTGCCTTGGTGCCAATGATGGTCGTATGCGTGTTAGGCGCCGTGCAGGTGAGCGCCACAATCAGGACTGCATACGATCGAGGCCCACAGGGCCAACACCCGGCATCATGGTGTGGGGAGCGATCTCCTACACTGGCCGTACAGCTCTGGTGATCGTCGAGGGGACACTAAATAGTGCACGGTACATCCAAACCGTCATTGAACCCATCGTTCTACCATTCCTAGACCGGCAAGGGAACTTGCTGTTCCAACAGGACAATGCACGTCCGCATGTATCCCGTGCCACCCAACGTGCTCTAGAAGGTGTAAGTCAACTACCCTGGCCAGCAAGATCTCCGGATCTGTCCCCCATTGAGCATGTTTGGGACTGGATGAAGCTTCGTCTCACGCGGTCTGCACGTCCAGCACGAACGCTGGTCCAACTGAGGCGCCAGGTGGAAATGGCATGGCAAGCCGTTCCACAGGACTACATCCAGCATCTCTACGATCGTCTGCATGGGAGAATAGCAGCCTGCATTGCTGCGAAAGGTGGATATACACTGTACTAGTGCCGACATTGTGCATGCTCTGTTGCCTGTGTCTATGTGCCTGTGGTTCTGTCAGTGTGATCATGTGATGTATCTGACCCCAAGAATGTGTCAATAAAGTTTCCCCTTCCTGGGACAATGAATTCACGGTGTTCTTATTTCAATTTCCAGGAGTGTATTATAAACGTCGTCACGCTCTTCGGAGGCAGTTTATTGTCATGAAGCATTGCATAGTCTTGCTAAAGCCTTTGACACTTTTTGCTGTTGGCAGACGCTGGTATGAGCACCGTGAATTTATGTACATGGCGCAAATCCTTTGCAATTTAAGTTTAATTTTGTTTTATATTATTGCTGCAGTAGCGGGATACAGTAATATCCTTTGTTAGAGCATCGGTTCTTACCAGCCAACATTACAAAAATTTAACTGAAAACCAAAACAATGAAAATTCCCGGAATTCTATAGAATTTCCAGGTTTTTCCCGGTTTTCTGCCGGACGAAAAAATTCCCCGGGTTTTTCCCGGATCTCCCGGTTGTCCCGGGTAGTATACAACCTGATAAATGACACGTGTCGACAACTGCAGCGCAGCATTCTCCGTACTGATTTAGGGATTAATCAGAACGAGTCCTCATTACTGATGTCGGAGAATGCGAGCCAGGTTTAATCAATTACGAACACAAACCGTGTCCATTAGGTACGCGGTGAACTAGTAATGAACTGAATTAGAAATACCAGGAGTGTTGGAAAGCTAGGCCACAGTGAATGGAAATGTTGGACGTTCTTCGTTAATGGTGTTACGTCAGACCTTGTATTGGCCAGTTTCGTGGCAGTCCAGCGCAGTATACGCGATTAAAGCGCAGTGATCGTTGATGACCGATGGGCGGGAGGTCTAACAGTGGTGAGTCCTCACTTTTAAGATACGTTTGTACTGTACAGGAATGCATAGTTTCGTGGTGATATGGCCTTTGTTAAGAAGTGACTGCTTATTGCGTCCTTAAATTCTCCCACTCCGGAACCGCGCGACCACTACGGTCGCAGGTTCGAATCCTGCCTCGGGCATGGATGTGTGTGATGTCCTTAGGTTAGTTAGGTTTAATTAGTTCTAAGTTCTAGGGGACTGATGACCACAGCAGTTGAGTCCCATAGTGCTCAGAGCCACTTGAACTTGAACTCTCCCACTCCCGAGTTCCCGGGTTCGATTCCCGGCGGGGTCAGGGATTTTCTCTGCCTCGTGATGACTGGGTGTTGTGTGATGTCCTTACGATAGTTAGGTTTAAGTAGTTCTAAGTTCTAGGGGACTGATGACCGTAGATGTTATGTCCCATAGTGCTCAGAGCCATTTGAACCATTTGAATCTTAATTTCTCAGTAGGAGCGACAACTGAGCGCAACTCAACGCATATGTTCTGTAATCGACCCTTCTAAGAAACCAGAGATAAACTGGAGGTTGAACTTCAGTTCCTTGAACTGTTTTGTCTCACACGCCTCAGTTCTTGCCAGTTTAACTTGTTCTTTGGCCATTGGTGCGTCCTTTCGTGCTACTTGCGCTATCAATCTCGCTCTTTTGGCATTGAGCTTCGCCTGGTCCGTGACCTTACAAGCTTCTGATTTCATTTTCTTGACGTTTCTAGCTCTTCTTGGAGTCCTACGATCTCTCCATTGACTCCATCCATACTGTCTGACTGTTCTTATGACTAGTTTGTGTCTTTCCTCCTCTTCCTCCCATCTCTTTTCCTCTGTCTCTTGTCTCTTCCATTGTGCCTCTTGCCTCTTCCTTTCTGCTTCTCGCATGAATTACATGAGAGCCTCAAACTGAGATCCACCGCTAACACCTCCAGGACTAGATGAACAAGGTTCCTTCATTCTGTGTCGTTTCGTTCGTGAGTCTGGTCTGCAAGTCTCGCTGGTGGTGTATCTCGTACCAGCAGCACCTACATTTCGTTGTGCTGCTGTCTCCCGTTCACTTTCGGCACCTGACTGAGATATGTCATCGTACTCTGCATGTTCTACGTTTGACATTTCTGCCCGCCCTGCAACCGCATTGACCTGAGAATCCCGTGTAATATCTGCCTGACGTAGATCCATGGTTGAAAAAACACAATTACTTCCGCTACTCTGTAGCGAAGGTGCCTTGCTTCTTGTAAGCATGCACTGTAACTCTGACTCAAACGAATTTAAACACTACACATTCCTATGCCACACAGAATCTACTCTAAATTACGCTCCCGTGAGCTACTGATTCCTAGTTCCTGACAACGAATTCAAATAACAGCACGCTTGTCCATGCTCACAAACGAAAATCTCAATCTATCTTAACAAATCAGCACAACGCCGTTCGCCTTCAGAAACAAACAATCAAGTGACACAGAAGTCACAACCACAAAACAAAAATACGCAATACAACAACTAAGTATGAAACGTCCCCTTTGAAAAATTATACATGACTGTGCTTAAACTTACACACATTCTTTTTAGTGCAACGCAATCTGACTTTCAAAAATCCCTACAATAGAATGGCCCTGACTAACATTAACCTATACCTTGCACAAATCACCTACCTCAACAAAAATCTTCGTTACTCGAACTACTGCAATACAGCGAGCGCCACTACTGCCAGCTAAATAAAAGATTCAAACCACTGAAGGAAATGACTACTGATAGGCATAGTTAACAACTGTAAGATTTTGATAGAGAACAAACGATGTGTTTACCTTAATAGTGTTCGAAAGTCATAATATATATGTAGCAGTTCATGACATCCAGTCTTACAAATTTCAAAACTCCGCCATTTCTCTCCCCACATCCACCACTGCTGGCGGCTCACCTCCAACTGCGCAACGCTACACGCTGTTCACATCCATCTGCCCAACACTACAATGGCAGACAACAATGCAAACTAGCCACAGACTGCACACAGCACAGCCAGTGATTTTTCATACAGAGCGCTACGTGGCGTTACCAATAAGAAAACGTAAACAGCCTACTTACATAGCCCACTTGCTCCCCACAAAAATTTTTACAAATTGTTTTGAGGAGTGGCCAATACAGATCTGAATTTTTTTTTCACAATTACAATAACAAAGAAATCAAATGCACACACTTATTGATACAACATAAGCTAAATTTTTCTCACAGTCCATAAAGACAGTCCTGATGGTTCATCACAGCAAAGTTGCCATTGTTTTTCTCAAAGTCTGAGCAGTAAAAGACAATGCACACGGAAGTAGTCGATTTCCATGGAGTCTTGAAGAAGTAGTGTTGTCCTTGAAACGGTAAGACAGTGCTGACTCTTGACATGCAGAGAGGTAATGGTGCACAACAGAGCAAACCCACCGCAGAGTCCGTCGAAGTTTTGAACAATATTGGTAGGTAGGTCATCACAGAGCAGACCCACTGTAGTTCTGGTATAGATTATGGTATTGGTGGGCCACCAGAGGGGCAGACCCACTGCAGTCCTTGTAGAAATAATGGTATTGGTGAGCCATCAAAGATGTAGACCCACTGTAGTCCTTTTAGAGATGGCTAGCAGCCATCTATTACGACTGTGCAGGTGCACAATCACCTTAGAAGAGTCTTGTGGACAATATAGCAAGTCCATGAACCACCACTTGTGCACTCACAATTTTTGTTTTTGAAATGTCCTTAGAACCAGCAAAGCTGTTATCCAGTCGCTTGCTGAATTATTAAGACACGTGCAAACACTACCAGCCTCTACTTCTCACATATTGTCCATATACTATGACCAACAGAAACGTGTGCTTTGAAATGTAGCTTACAAGTAACTTAATTTGATGAACTGGTGTCAATTACAATTTTACAACATAAGAATACAATAACAAAGGTACAAAATACATCATTAAAGAAGATAACAATACAGATAACGTTTGTAATAATACGGGTTTTACAAATGAATCGAAATAACATACACATCAGTGTTACAGGAATTATGACATAAGTACATACATAAAGATCAGAATAACTTTTGAAACATCAACTTCACATATGAGCATTAAAACAAAACAGAATAAATATTCTCGAAACAACTTTACAAAGTAAATAACATATTATCAGAAAAATTCTACAACATAACCCTTATTAGCTAAACACATAAAGACAGGAAAAACACAAAGTCACATAGTGCAATAACACAAAAATACAGCACAGGGTTTGTTTTCAGTGTGACATTTGGTACTGCAGTCCAACCCAAAACTTCATTCCATAGATCTTTCGTCTTATTTCAAAATTTGTTTCCACCAAAAAAATCCTATTCAAGCATGCTTTCTGTATTTATATGTTCACATATTTCTCACCTCATTTTTTTATTCCATTATCTTACTTCACCATTTATTTACAAGAAGATCCTACCTAAACCAGTTGTCCCTAAACCCTACTTTCTTGTTCATATCCTCTTTCAAAATACTTTTTTGGCCAAACCATTATCTTATAGCTTCTAAATGCAATTCTTACAATTCATCACAACTCGTTCTCTTATATAGCCAACCTCATCTTAAATCTACAGAGCTCAGATGCTAAACTAATGGACGAGGCAATGCAGCAGCACAAAACAATTAACTCAAACAGCAATGACAAAAAATTGAAATTTGGAAAAGCAAGCATCAAAAAATATAAATTAGCAAAGCAATTGCAATAATACAACTAATATAAGACAATGTGCAGCAACAAGAAAAATAAATCAGTAATAAAACTGGCTTAACAGAGTAATACAAAGTGAAATTCAGTAGCACTATGCCTGGCAAACAGCAGCAGCAAATGCAGTAACTTATATCTAAACATGACAAAGCTAGTGCATAAAAAATATTACAGTAAGAATGGCCATGTTTAATACCTGTTTCACATCTTAACACTAGAGTGATGCATCACGAGAACTTACTCTAGCAGACAAGTTACCAAATCGTAAACAAATTATTTATGCAGTTCCTGTGAAGGGAAATGTCTATTTATGTGCCCTTGTTTTCTTGGAAGCAAATCATAAATTTATTATTGACTGGATCTGAAGGCATAAAATAACTATATTAGTACATCTATTAAATTTAATTTTAACCAATGCTGCAATGCAGCTAGAAACTAGATATTAAACAAAATGAGTAAATAAATACATAAAGCAAGCCATATGGCATTTCTCTGAACTAGCAAGGCAATAGCCATGAAATGTTTCTCATCGTTTCATTAGGGATTTTAGTAAATATCATAAATTAAGAGCTCCACAGTATAATCATATGTTTTCAAGTTTGAGCGTGTCGTATTTGCGATGCTTTCTACAAGGGAATGTCAATAGCGAGGATAATGGCCTCTTTTCTTTCTCCACCTGTGACTCTGAAAGGCACACACTAATGCTTTTTTCCAGGCGCCTGTCACGCAGCTGGGTGCCCACGTCGCATTACGTGCCGGTGGTCACTTCTTACTGAAAAATTTACGACAGCAGTTTCCGCTACAGTGACAGTCTCATATAAAAATAATTTTCACAGGTTGAGAATTTGCGTTACAAATGTGTAGAAAATAAAATTCTATAAATATAACAGCGTCCAAAAAAAATTTTGCGGCATTGTAATACATTCACGCATTTACATACATTTCATACATTATGTTCGAGTATAATGTCTTTTCTGGAGACTAGAAATCTACTCTGTAGGAATCAGCATGGGTTTTCGAAAAAGACGGTCGTGTGAAACCCAGCTCGCGCTTACCTCATCATAAACGAAAGTGAAATGCTTTGCGTATAGCTATCGTAGTTATTACATACCTTATCGTGATCAAGAAAGTACTATAATGTAACGTATTGTTGTGCTAGGGAAAAGGCTGTCTCATTGTAGCTATGCCAAAAAAAAGTTACTACTAAAACATGTTTTACTTTCCAGAATAATACATAAAAACTGTGCACATCTAAAACAGATACACCGCAAAAGCAACAATGTAAATTGTTTCACACATTAGTAGCGTCGTGATATAGTGGGGTAGCTATCAAATAAACTAACCACTGTGTCATCTGGTATCTCTCAGAAAGTACTTTAAATAAAGAATGTCTTTCCAAGTAAACCAAAATTTGCATTGAAATCCCATTAGCAGTATATGTTTTAAGTATGTAAGCCTTATAGTCGTTACGTGATCGTGCAACTAACAAGCAAGAATGTACACACACAATAACACTGTGTCGTCTGTTAACTATAACAATGCACTCGTAAATACTGTCCAAATAAGTTCTCTTGGTTCTTGACTGGATATTTAACTTCAAACATTGTTGCATGTTAACAAATTCTAAGTCTGGCAAAGCATACTAGTAATGTAAAGTGAAAAGTTATATGGCAAAGACTAAGTTAAAGAGCAGATTATCATTTAATAAACGGTTCTACGTGTGAAATGTGGTGTAAACCTTTACTCTTTCTAGTTTGCAGACTTTCAACTGAAAAGCAATTATCATGTTTTATACGTCGGTAAGGAATGCTAAATCTTTTCTCAAGGTTAGCGTCTGTGTTATTTTTCTCTGAGCCAGCCGGCCCAAGTGGCTGCCTGCGGTGCGCGTCTTTGTCTACCTCTTTGTTGGAGCGCGTCGTTATTAGGATTAGGAGACCTAACTTCTACAAATTCACCTTGCTGAGAGGGTCCTGCCCTGTTTAAAACCCGCCAGTTCTGATGAAATTCAGGTCTGTCGTTACGATCATATCGTCTGTCGTCATGTCGGTAGATTCCATAGTTCCTTTCTTGTCGGTCACGTGGTGGAGAATTTCTCCCTGAATCGTAACTGCGCGCTGGACCGTTGCGTCTAAAGTTGTTCTGTCTCCATTGATAATAATTATTTTGGTTCCCATATTGTCTGTTTCTCTGATTGTCTCTGTGATAGTCACTACCGCGGAGAGGTGATCTTTCCCTGTAATTATTACTACTCTGCCAACGGTTGTCATATGGGTGATGTCTGTTTTGGTCATGATTTGTGTTGTGAGAATAGCCTTGTCGTGTCCAGTTATTATTTCTTTGATCGCGGAATTGTGACGGATGTGACCTGTAATTGTTGTGTTCCTGTTTTCGCGTTCCGCAATTGTCAGTGTCAATTTCCAGTCCCTGAAAAGCTTCAATGTCGTCTTTGCAACGTCCTGCCAAAATAATGTGTCGTAAATGTTCAGGCAATTTGATTAAGGAAATGCGGATGAGTTCTGAGGGGCTGTATGGGTTAGACATATATAGATTCTTGTGTAACATGTCTTTGAAATATTTGACAAGACTTGAAAATTCCGATTGTTCGAAATGTTTCATCATTATGATGCTATGTTTTATTCGGTCTTGTGTAGCTTGAGACCAATATGCTGAGAGGAAGGCATGATAAAATTCTCCTTCACTGTTGCAATCGTGAATGACCGAACGCATTCTTACTGCTGGTTCATTCTCTAAATAGACACACCTAAATTCTAATCTGTGCTCTAATGACCAGTTGGGAGGAAAACAATGAGAGAATTGATGAAGCCACGCTTGTGGATGAAAGTCGTTGCCGGAATTGTTACGTCGTGTCGGCGGTTCCATCTCAAAATTCGGTGCACCTTGCCAATTTCTTTCATAGTTTCCGAAGTGTCCTGTGTTATTATTTTGTGGTTGTTCCGTATTTCTATGTCCCTCTTCCCGTACTGGAGGGCGAGTGTCCTCTGAAATATGTAATTCTTGTATTACTTGTGCCAACTGATCTTGTACTTCCCGGATTTATCTTTTGTACTGTGTATTAATTTGATTTTGATATTGTTTGAATTTTCTAATTTGTTCATACTCTTCAGTGTCCGTGAAGGCTACAGGTCTTGTGTCATTCAGATCATCATCTACCTTTGTAGGTAAGTTAGTGAACTGATCTGAAAGTTAGGCTACTTTATCCGATAGTGAAATTATTTCCTCTGTGTGTTTTTCTGAACCAAGTTTCAGAGTGTCCATTTGTATTGAAATCGTATCTACTGTGTCCTTTAAGTTTTCCTGAGTTTTTGCAAGTTGCGTATTCGAATCGGTAGATGCAACTGAATCAATTTTAGCTTGCAAGGTGTCGTGATTTTCATGAACAATAGTTTGTAGTTCTTTTATGGCTGCTTCTTGATTATGTAATGCATTTTCAGGACGCGAAAAAATAGGTTGAAAATGCTCACAAATTTGTGTTTTTACGTCATTACAGACTTTTTGACATTTCGATTCAATGTTATGTAACTCAGTAGTTAAATCTTCACGTGTTCGTTCAAGTGTGATGTCTAACATTTTAAGCTTTTGCTGTGTTTGTCTCTGATTTTGTTCCATTGTGTCTAACTGTGGCTCTGTTTGTCTCTGGTGTTGTTCCACTCTGTCTAACTTTTGAAGATTTTGTTTCATTGTGTCTAGCTTTTGAAGCCTTTGCTGTGTTTGTCTCTGATTTTGTTCCATTGTGTCTAACTCTTGAAGATTTTGTCCCATTTGTTTCTGATTTTGTTCAAGCGTTGTGTTTAACTTTTGTAGCCTTAGTCCCATTTGTTTCATTAACAGTAATAATAGTGCACTGGTGTCTGAAACATGTTCCTCAGTGCTATTCGGCAGTGCATTTGAGCCAGCAATATTCGCATTTTGAAAAGCAGAAAATGTGTCTTGATTTATTTAAGAAAACAGTGAGGACGCAAAACCTGAATCTATTTGCAATATTGTGTTCTGTCGTTCTCGATTCCTGAGGCGAGCTGATGCCGACCGATCGATCGATAATGCTTCCCTGTTCACTACCTGTTTCTCTGTCTACACCATTATTTGCCGCCCGCTCCATTTCACTATGAACAGTTACCAAATTACTACTTTGAATGTCTGTTAATTCATTACACAATGGTGTTGGTAAGCTATGCTCGTCGTCACTATTATTTCTCAGTTTACTTTGGAGCCTAGTGTTACGTTTTTCACACGCCATTATTGTCACAATATTTCTCACTATAACACAGAAAAGCACAATTTAAAGAGCAAAATAAGAAAACGCATTAACATAGCATTGAAAATAATATCTCGTTAATTGCAAGCGCCGCTGCGAAATACTTGCTGCAAATCTACATGCATGCCACAACTGTTTTACTGTAAAACAATCAAAAGCTCAACTACAAAGGAAATTATCTCTATAATTACGCGCTAGCAATAAACAAAAGCTACACTAATTACACAAACAACAAGAAAAAATCAGAAGATTCCAGTGAGGTATCCTCGGCTAAGGGTCGACATATGAAACGTCCCCTTAGGAAAATTATACATGATTGTGCTTAAATTGAAACACAGTATTTTTAGCGCAACGCAATCTGACTTTCAAAAATCCCTACAACAGAATGGCCCTGACTAACATTAACCTATACCTTGCACAAATCACTTACCTCAACAAAAATCTTCGTTACTCGAACTACTGCAATACAGCGAGCGCCACTACTGCCAGCTAAATAAAAGATTCTAACTACTGAAGGTACTGCCTACTGATAGGCATAGTTAGCAAATGAAAGATTTTGATAGAGTACAAACAATGTATTTACCTTAATAGTGTTCAAAAGTCATAATATATATAGCAGTTCATGACATCCAGTCTTACAAATTTCAAAACTCCGCCATTTCTCTCCCCACATCCACCACTGCTGGCGGCTCACCTCCAACTGCGCAACGCTACGCGGTGTTTACATCCATCTGCCCAACACAACAATGGCAGACAAGAATGCAAACTAGCCACAGACTGCACACAGCACAGCCAGTGATTTTTCATACAGAGCGCTACGTGGCGTTACCAATAAGAAAACCTAAACAGCTTTCTTACAAATATTAGTACTATCAATAAACTTGTTGTAGCTGGGATTCACTATCATAAATTTTTTTTAAGGACATCATCTTTACGCCAGTGACTGTTACAGTTTTCTATTACACTATTTCAATGTTGGCCTGAGGCTAAAATTGCAATAGTGTAATAATAACTTATAACAGTCACTGGCGTAAAGATGATGTCCTTCCAAAATACCTAGTACTATGTCAAGGCACCAGCAAAGCGAACTACTCCAGCCAGTGCACCACATTAAACATAGGGAACAGAAACTTCACTAGGCAACACTATCTACGATCTGACGGCCACAAAATTCAAAATGTTGCGCAAGGGAAGTCAATTTGAATGACTACGCTAGGGAACGCGATCTGACGGTCACTGAAGGTGCCATCAATCCGAGATCCTGCCGAAGGGACGCCACAGTGAAAGGTAACTTGTTTGGACTATTTAATTGATTGAGAATGTTGGAAAAACTAACAACATGTACTAACAACATTTATTTTCGCAAAACAAGAATCCCCTAAACTACTAACAGGTGATTTAATACTCCACTGAATGGATCCTGGTTGGCAAGGACAGTGGGTCACGTACTCTGGCCCTAAAAATGTGGATAACGCAAGCTGATTTGATCTGACGATAAGCAGACTTTGACTAATCTAATCTACTGAAGTTTCTCTACATGGGTGCAGCTGAGAGCAAGTGGCGATTGAGATGTGTATGCCCTGTCAATGCTGGAGCGGCATTACGTTACCCTGTTTGCTTCGTGCGGCGACGTGACTTGCAGCTGGTGACATGTGTGAGGTGGAGGAGGTGAAACGTGGAGGTGGCACCTGTGAATCCAACGCGGCCACGAAACAAATCTAAAATTCTCATGGTCAAGCCATCAGACAGAGGGATCGCAATTTTGTGTCTTCCAGAGTTCCGAAATCACTTTAGATTTCAGTGTGGTGACACACCCGTTTGCTGGCCGTACCATGGACCAATTTGGCTCACTTATACGACAGAGCGCACAAGTGTACCAAACGACAAGACTGGTAAAAACGAATAAGTGAGCCCTCGGCAAACGAGTAGTTCGAGACGCTTGAAGTCACACTGTCGGTACAGTAAGAAGTTCACCAACCACACATGCCAGAGCTTCGACCAGAAGCCCCTTACCAGACCAAAGTCCCGCACTCCAGTGCATCATACCTCTCCAGGAAAAAATTCCTTTTCCCACAAAGGCTCTAGAGGCGCTAAATCTCCCCTCCCACCAGACAGCACAAACTCATGTCGAACCATGGCAAGAGTTAAGAAACCTGTGTCTAAAAAAAAAAGAAGTACTTCCAATTACAAGTTCTCTTAATTTTTCACAGAGGGGGAAGAGATTTTTTTCTCTGAAGTTGTGTTGCTTCCCATAGCAACAAGCGAACAGATACAATCGAAAAGATCATTATCTAAATTACCTGTGTCCTGGAGCATTTTAGTCCTAGCTGTGAGGGTTGGAACTCCGATACAAAAGAGCTAAATGTTTGCATCTGTTACTGTCCTTTAAATTAGTCACCAGCATTGTGTAGAACCCGTTGCCAGCGATATGGTAGGCGTAGTATACCGTTAGTGCGAATGGAGCGGTCTACTGCCTGTCGAATCTCTGGAACAGTTCTGAAGCGAATGCCACGAAGTGATTCCTTCATCTTCGGAATCAAATCAAAGTCACAAGGACATAAGTCCAGGAGTATGGTGGATGGTACTTTCCAGTCCCATCGACCGAACATAGGAGCCACAGCTTGCGCTGTATGCACCAGAGCGCTGTCGCGCAAAATGATGGGTGGGTTGTGCAGAACATGTCGCCACTTCTTTCGGAAAGCTGGTCGCAGGTGATGGTGCAAAAACTAACCGTAATACAGTGCACTGACAGTCTCCAGTGGAGAAACGTAATGCGTTAGGATAATACCATCACAGTCGTACACGAGAATCACCATAACTTTCACCATAATGGGGCTCTGACGCACTTTCGACTTTCGCGGCCAATTCCCCAGACGCCACTCGAACACCTTGATGACACTGTCGTGCTGTACGACTTCTGGCACATTCAATCTTGATCCAACTCTGTTGTTCCTGTTTTGAAAACATGGGGACACCATTACGTTAGACCGCTCGCTCACAAGTGACTGTTTCCCTCCACTGTGCACACGCAGGTGACGTCGGATGGGCGAGTTCATTTGCTTGGAGGTGTGGTAGGTATGTCAGTAACATGTGCTGTCAGCTACAAAAGTAGATTCCATTGCATAGTGTGTCCACAGCAGTGTTGCCACTATTTAAGTTCCAACCTACGTATGGGATGTAATCAAAATTCTCTCTCTAAACATTTCTCAGATGCCCAAGTTTTGTTATACGACTGAGGTTCAAATGGTTCAAATGACTCTGAGCGCTATGGGACTTAACAGCTGAGGTCATCAGTCCCCTAGAACTTAGAGCTACTTAAGCTTAACTAACCTAAGGACATCACACACATCCATACCCAAGGAAGGATTCGAACCTGCGACCATAGCAGTCGCACAGTTCCAGACTGAAGCGCCTAGAACCGCTCGGCCACACCGGACGGCCTACAACAGAAGAAAGTGGTTCACTGGCCTACTTGCACTATTGGCGAACAGGAATACATATGAAATTTTATTACTCTTGGCTCTGCACACAATGCATGGTTTTCGACTCCACTGAGTGGGCATTTTCCTTTAGACCGTCGCCCTTGCCGAGGCTTCTGCAGACGCCACGGCAGGTATTGTGGCATTGTTATGCTGGAGCTCTGTCAATATGAGGGGCTGCCCAGTCTGCCCTGTATGGCTGTGGGCCTATCCGACAAGATTTACTAAAGAATGGGCTCATCGCCAATTGCTTTCAACTGCAACAAGCCGTTTCTATGAGCTAGGAATCATAACAATAACTCATGGTTTTAGCCCCCTACCAGGCCCCATCAACATCTGATCAGTCTGTTAAGTTTCTGGAGTGTTGCTCATGGTACTTCAGGTTCAAATAAAATCTTTAATAATTTTTTGTATGTGAAAAATTGCCTTCTCTCAAATTTACAAGCTAAGAGGGTGTTCAGAGGCACAGAACTTGGTGTCAATGTCAAGGACTCTCACATTGAATTGAATTCCATATAACAAAGTTCAGTGATAGTTTACTTCTGATAATGCCGACCATAGCTCATCTGCTCATTGCATAGTACTACTATATGCAGCTCACTCAGCTTTAACAATCAGCTGCTTAAATGATAATTAATTGAAGCCCTCAGCTGCCGACAGGTGTTGTTGATATACCTCGATGAGGCTAGCTGCTTCCTATCTCATGGTCCTGAGACAATCTTCTCAGTAATGTCTTGTTCCCATCATGGCTTACCAAGTTGCTCGACCATTCGCTCTGAGGCACATCGGTGGCCAGGGAATGCACATTATTATATTTGAAGCGACTCAAGACGCACATGTGCCTCTGTGATGCGCTACTGTAGGGGATTCAGGTCACACGTTGGCTGATTGCAGTTTACCTCTATATGTGTACAGCTTATGCACTGCCCGTCACTAGCCTGTCACTGAGTAACTCACTTCGCCAATGCTTCCACTGCTTTCCCTGGACAGCTCCTAGTTACAATTTGAATGTAATGCAGTATTTCCTCCCTTAATATTGGAATTCGCAACACTTCGAAATTTCGTTATCTTGCGTCTTCCAGTTCTGTAGAATTGAAGTTATGCAATCATCCACTGTTTCCCTTGAAATCACTGTAATCTATTTTACGCGCAATTTGGTGTGCATAACGTAGTAGTTCATCATCATGCACATCTGGTAAATTATATGGAGCATCATTGAAACCCACAAACACCTCTTTTTGTAATATGTGTGTCTCGTCCTCGCTTGAATATCCGTAGTTATTCTTATGCATAACATGGTCATATTGTTGCTGACATTTTCGAATTGCTTAATTGTTTATTTTAAATATGCTGCAGATTATCTGCCATGTACTTAATTATTAACCATACCTTGAAAAACGATTTTCTACAACCACGCTTCACTGTTGTCAGGATTTCTGGCTCCATGTCCGACAATGATGATGAACTACATGGCTCGACACTTGAAGCATGTATCGTTATCATTGTAGTCCTCATGTACATCGTCCGCAGAGTCGAGGTTATACGACATGAATCATTCCACTGCCTCACATTACAGAAACTATATTATTTCATCTGCCACTTCTTTCTCATTCTGCGAAATTCCTTACATTTCTTTCTGTTGAACTGTCAACTTCCTCTGCGTCAACAACGCTGCAGCACTGTTGTCAGTTACTCGTCGACTAAGCAGTTCAGCAAAGCTCCGGAGTCCGATGTAGTGCTCATCATTGGATACCTCCAGTCCCACCCGCTGTTGCCATTAGCAGTCTATAGTGTGGTTACGTGGTAGAAAGTACGTGGGGCGTCGAATGCCGTAAACGACATTAACCTTCTGTGACCACGGACTCGAGAGGTTCCCTTTCAGACTCTGGAAACGTGCTGATCGAACTGAGCTAATTACTGATAGTATTCAAGGTAAACGTCTGCAAGAACAGCCAGTATTCTCAAGCCATCTCTCTGAAAACGCAGAAGCAGAAGGGCCAAAGGAGAATAAGTAACTTACGTTATTGCCATTCTACTGTTCAGTAACGAGAATGACTTGCTGGTTCCTCAAGAGGCCTAAAATCCACTCTGACTTCAGAGCTACAACAAAAATTTGATGGCTCGTGAGGCCCGTGAGGGGCGATAGGCCTCAAAACGCCAGAAGGACATAAATTACTGTGTGAGTGTTGACAGTTTTTTGTAGGATATACTATGCGCTCTATTGAACAGCGCTGTGTAGCACAAGAAAGATGCCTTCGCCGTCGACATCCTGAGAACGCAGCGGTAGCAGAGCATGCTCTAGAAAATGGACATGTTATTCCATTCGAGGTGATATCAGTTATTACACAGACTAGTAGCTGCTGGGATAATGTAATTAAAGGAGCGATGAAGATAAAAAATTGTGTAAACACTGTCAATATAGACGGCGGCTTATAGGTAAGTACACAGCATCAGGTGTCAGTTGGCTAGACATGAAGCCACCTGACGAAAAAGAGAGCCGGCGGTGTGGCCGAGTGGTTTTAGGCGCTTCAGTCTGGAACCGCGCGACCGCTACAGTCGCAGGTTTGAATCCTGCCTCGGGCATGGATGTGTGTGATGTCCTTAGGTTAGTTAGGTTTAAGTAGTTCTAAGTTCTAGCGGACTGATGACCTCAGCAGTTAAGTCCCATAGTGCTCAGAGCCATTTGAATTATTTGGACGGAAAAGAGAAATTTGGAATTTTGTAGGATTATGGGAGAAGCAAATAAGATTTTGTTTCTCACGTAAGATGAGGAGGACGCATCGTTCTTAAAGGCTAAGGCAGACATTTTGGAGGAGCAGCAACGAGAAGCAAGGAGCAAGTGAAAATAGTGAAGGCCTTCCTAGCAGTTTTGATCAGACGATCAATGTGGTTACGATGAACGAAAAGATAATCGCTGACGAAATTCGGAAGTTGATTAAACATGTGGAAGGTCATGAAAATAGTAAGAGTAAGAAGGTACCGCAGGCATTAATTCTGATAACGGTAACTGAACAGTAAGTACAATTAACAGCTATGTTTAATGAATTGGAAAGCGAATATGATTTGCTAATTACGGCCCTAGTGAATGCACAGAAAGGGTTATTAGAGCCTCACTTAATAAACTCGGTACAAGTGGTTTGGTATTTAGAGTAGATTAACCTCCAGTCACCATCGCTGGGGCATTTTTGACCCTAGCATAAACATGATTTTATTTGTCTCTGGAATGATGCCGTTCTTGCGTCAAAGATTGTATGTATTCTCTTAGAAGTCAATTGTCTTCCCGAAAACGTGATCGTGCAAGTCGTGACGTTATTTGTTACGGAGTAATTGGATTTGGAGTCACTTAAGACCCCAGGATAGTAATATCGAGCACATTATTTCTGAATATTCCATTGTGTTTTCTGAGTAGCATGTATGATCTAACACGGAGTAGTGAGTCTATTCGCATCGACGGACATGTTATGACAGCAGAAGAAGTTATGGACTATTTTGATAACATGTAAAATGAATGAGCAGAAGAACGGAGCCAGGAACATGATTCTGATGTATGTGACTGTGAAAGTGAACACATTGCTCACAATACAGATACAACAATTTCTGATTTGTGTGTCTCAGAAGATGAAATTTCTGAAAATGATTCTGGTAGTTACTACTATGGGAAAAACAGGATCAAATCGTCGCGAAACCTGCCCAGTAGTTCTAGACCGAGAAAATCTAATATTATTGTTCAATTACAAGGATTGATTGGACCTGCTCGGCAGTGTAAGCGTTCTACGCCATTTGAAGCATGGTCTCTGCCTATTACAGCTTATATGCTGAACACTACATTAGATCACACAAATGCACAAATTTCTGAAGTGAGTACAAATTATGGTGTGACTGACTTATATTGATAGTGTGTCTCTATAGGAAATGCTAGCTTTTTTGAATTGATTTCTCTCGCAGATTTTTGTAAATCTAATCATTAGAATGCAGACTCGCTTTTTGCTAACGAGCTAACGGGAAGACCAATATTTAGAGCAAAAATGTTCAAGGAACGATTTCTTTTTCTTCTGTCTGTTATCAGGTTTGATAACCGAGCAACAAGGAAACAGAGAAAATAGTAAGGTGACAAGCTGACAGCTATTTCTGAATTGTTTAACAAATTCATATCGAACTCCGCAGCAAATTATAGCTGCTCACAATTAGCAACAGTTTACGAAATTCTAGTAGGTTTTCGTGAACGCTGTTCTTTTAGAGCGTACCTACAAAACAAACCCTTAAATATGGGTTAAAAATATTGTGCAAAATCCCAGTATCTGCTGAACGCTTTTATTTATTCAGCGAAGGCGAGAACGCCAAATCCATCAAAACCAAGCATCCCAACACAATCTGTTCTGAAGCTGGTTTAACCTATCGATAAGACATACAGAAACGCAAGTGAAGATAACTGGTTGACCTCTGTAGAACTGGCTAATGAATTATAAAAGACTGGCCTGTCATATATCGGCACACTTCGTAAACAGGAATGTGAAATTGCGGTAGAATTCTTGCCCAGTAGATCATGTGAAGTGGGACATAAGAAATTTGGTTTCTCAAAGGGTTCAACAATATGCTCCTATGTCCCCAAGAAAAGTAAATCAGTAGCCACGCTATCATCAATGCATCATGACAAGCGCATTGATCAGCAGAGTGGTAAACGTGATGTTATTCTATTTTACAATTCAACAAAGGGGGGCGTGGATGCGCTTGATAAGAGGTGTGCTCTCTATAAATGTGGAAGAAAATGTAAAACGTGATTATCTTTTCTAGCCATGTTGTGGGCTGTACTGGATATTGCTATTGTTAATAGTTGCGTAATATGGTAGTACTCCAATCCTAACACAAAGATGTCATGTTGTCAATAAATGAAAGAACTGTCAACAACTCAAACTGAGAAACACGTGAAACAATGTACTACTGTACCAGCTCTATTAACAAGTTTGAAAACATTAATTAATTCAGCATTTCGTTTGGAAGAGCAGTACGAACCATCTAGCTCATGTGGATCTAAAAACCACCCAAGATGTAACTTTTTATGAGGAGATCATGACAGAAAAGTATCAGTTAGTTGTTCAAGATGCAACAAACATGTTTGCCAAAATCACTCTCAGCAGAAGACATTATGTGTACAATGCAACAAAGAGTAACTTTACTACGAAGAACAACAATTTATAAATTGAAAATTTTGTTAAGCATGAAGAAATGGCTGTTAATTTCTTTACCATGCATTAAAATATTACATTTCCCCCTTCAGAGATAAATTTTGGACCTTAATCAATTACACAGATGAAGCAAAACTAAAGAGTTATACTAACATGAAAAATTTGTCACTTTAAAATTACCTCTACATTCAGAAATGGAAAAAAATGTAGATATTAAAATAAACATGTTTTGTACTAGTTTCTGGCTTTCTTGTACCTTATGTTTAAATTAAAGCAGTTGTAAACAGGTTGAAATGAATGTGTATAAAACAATAACTATTAAAATTTGAATTAAAGTCAATAGTGATACTAATAATTTTTGGGGTCACTGATGACCCCACACTAATAGTTGTGATAGTTAAAAATGTCGATAGTTACTCAGGGTTAAAGATTATATGAAAGACAAAAGGTTTCCAATCGCACTAAGGACCAAGGTTACCATTCTGCGATGTATTATAGATTTAAACGTATTATTAGCCCTCAGCGCTTTAAACTAGGTTCTACTTGTACCACCAGAGGATGGCAATGAGTATATGATCTACAAGATATGGCTATTACCTGCAGAAGTGATACAACGAAGAGACTCTGCACCTGCATCACCCCCATAACAGAATTCTGAACAATCGATGAAACCAAAAGGCAGTATGCGTGGCTTTCTCTTGAACGATTAAAATGTAAACATATTAATAGTAAGCACCAGATCAGTTTTGTTATATCTACCTATGATTGCGAGAAATGCGAAGAACGTATTCTGCAACCAGTTCGAGACATACTTAAGGATTGCTATTTGAAGCAAATAGTTTTGAACGAAAGTATGTGAGTGCAGATATGAGACAATGAATGGTTATTTGTAGCTCCAAAAGGATGAACGTTTAAGAGTTCTATATGATGAATTACAGCTGTCCGATATCAAAGTGTGCCCTACAGGCAAGTAAAGGTTTCTAGGAAAATGCAACGGCGATGGAACTCAAATCATGCTCAACCAAAGCCTACAATGCATGTAGCTGTACTACCTGCTTTAAGTACAGAAATAGTCTGTTCTACTGTAGAAGACGAAAAGCATGAAATATAAGAAATACCCGTAATATTACTTTTAGAGCAAGCAGTTCGACATGTAGAAGATTTGAAAGTCGATGGGCATAAGACTGATGGATTACAAGATGAAATAGATTATCAGCAAAGAACGACCCTCAGGTATGGGTGATGACTGCGTGTTCTTCCTGGGGATACTCGGAATCCGTTAACTGTGTTTATGTTCTTGTGTAGCCCGTGTATTTGATGTTGATGTGGTAGGAACTGTGGTGATTAACCGTGTCAAATTGCTAATACAGATTCTTGTTATAAATACCACTGTAAATGAACGCAATCCGATTTCAAGTGTCACCAAATCAATGAGAACTATCAGAAGCCGGTCGTGTTGGCCGAGCGGTTCTAGGCGCTTCAGTCTGGAACCTCGCGGCCGCTACGGTCGCAGGTTGAAATCCTGCCTCGGGCATGGATGTGTGTGATGTCCTTAGGTTGGTTAGGTTTAAGTAGTTATAAGTTCTAGGGGACTTATGACCTCAGATGTTAAGTCCCATGGTGTTCAGAGCCTTTTGACTATGAGGAGACGAAGCTGGACTCTTCTGATGCCAGATCAATGCAGTGTTCTCCATCAGCGGAAAAAGAGACTAAGGAAGGCTAAAAAGTCTTCTGGTGATGAAAATTAGGGAGACTGAATCCCTCTCACCAATAACAAATTCCCCACAATTATGCTCTGACAAACGGTAAGACCCACCAAGGGCTAAAACCTGATACTTTGTAGTTTTAAAATGTTGACTTATTTCTTGTAAATGAAGAGTAACCAGAATGATTGATTTGGTCTGCTGAAAAAGTGTATGTACTGTAGCATAATTCAGATGACAATGAAAAAATTAATGTTATAAAAGGAACTAATGATCCAATGGCACTACTGTTTACACGACTATGAAATTTTATAGTTCCGGAGGACAGTATCTATAAAAATTTGCCCGGCGGATGGAAGGTGTCCCGGATTCCAATATTAAGGGAGGAAATACGGCATTACATTCAAGTTGTAGGTAGCAGCTGTCCAGGGAAGATGGCGGAAGCGTTGGCGCAGTCGGCTATTGGAACAGCGACGGGATGGCAACGGACGGTACGTAGACTGTACACATACGGAGATGGACTATGGCCAGCCAGCGTGTGACCCAGGTTACGTACAGCGGCACGTCACAGTGACACAAATGCATCACGAGTTGCCCTAAAATGGTAATGTGCACTCCCTTACCGTCGATGTGTGTCACAGGGAATGTTACAGCAACTTGGTGAGCGCTATAAAAAGGGGACTCGCTTCGAGCCAAAGATGAGCACAGACGTAATCGTCTGGGACACTACCCCTGTGTTAGTCGTCACCTGGCTGAGAACTTGGAATATTTAGAGCCGTGTCGGGAACGAGTTACTACCGAGAAGATAGTTTCAGGACCGCGGGATAGGAAGCAGGAAGCTGACTGTTAGGGCTGAGTGACCCACATACACTAGTATCGTGCACTTACAGGTGAGGTAAAATAAGTAGTGCCAGAAGTCAACTGTCAATGAACTTTTTTATAGGGAGTTTAATTCAACCAAAGATTCTTTGAGATTTTGACCGAGTTCTGTGTCTCTGAACGTCCTCTTAGCTTGTTGATTATTTAGAGTGTGGAGTTATACCGCCTGCCATCGTGAAAGTCACCCTTCGATGCCATCGATCGAGGTAACCCCTTGCAATTAAAACGTGCCCTTCTTACTCCCTTAGGGACACTACAAAAGCATCAATTTGGCTATGCACAGCTAACTGCGGAATAGGCCCGGAGACTTGTAGATGGGATAAACAAACTTATCCCATCGTTCAGTAACAAAAGGGTTTCAACTCCGACCAAATGGAATTTGAAGAGGAAATGGATATGAAAGGAGCCCTTATAAATTAAAAGTATGAAGACAGCTCTTTCAAGATGAACTAAATGAATGCCTTGACGCATTCGTATACAATTATGCCGACTGAAAGTCTGGATACTAAACTGGGTAGTAAGTTATTTATTGTGCTGCGAGAGGTTGGACATGTTCTGCTCCCTACGATTCTTCCTCGTGTGCCTGAACTTGCAAGGGCGATAGGGAATACTTACGTCACAGCAAACGAGAGTGGGAAAATTAGAGAACTACAACTACAATATGAGCACTGCTTTAGGGCAATAGCTGATCAAAGTAATTTGCTTCTCCTTGAGTCCTTGTCTTCGTATAAAAATCATACTCCTTTAGAGCAAAATATCCAGCCAGAAAAGTGCGTGACACTGCAGTTCATTCCATCTGGAACCACTTAACAGTTTCAGTCACTAAATGTTCCCTTTTTTCTGTGTCTATGAAATGTATTATTGCACTATGTGCATATACCCCTTAAAGTACACCCAGTTTCGCGATAAACTCCGTGACAGACTACTTCCCACATCACATTCCATCAGTTGTTATCAACCAGTTACAATGTGATTCTCTAACATTCTTTAAGAGCAATGCCCCCCCCCCCTCCCCATCAACCATGGACCTTGCCGCTGGTGAGAAGGCTTGCGTGCCTCAGCAATACAGATAGCCGTACCGTAGGTGCAACCACAATGGAGGGGTATCTGTTGAGAGGCCAGACAGACGTGTAGTTCCTGAAGAGGGGCAGCAGCCTTTTCAGTAGTTGCAGGGGCAACAGTCCAGATAATTGACTGATGTGGCCTAGCAACACTAACCAAAACGGCCTTGCTGTGTTGGTACTGCGAACGGCTGAAAGCAAGGGGAAACTACAGCCGTAATTTTTCCCGAGGGCATGCAGCTTTACTGTATGGTTAAATGATGATGGCGTCCTCTTGGGTAAAATAATCCGGAGGTAAAATAGTCCCCCATTCGGATCTCCGGGCGGGGACTACTCAAGTGGATGTCGTTATCACGAGAAAGAAAACTGGCGTTCTACGGATCGCAGCGTGGATTGTCAGATCCCTTAATCGGGCAGGTAGGTTAGAAAATTTAAAAATGGAAATGGATAGGTTAAAGTTAGATATAGTGGGAATTAGTGAAGATCGGTGGCAGGAGGAACAAGACTTTTGGTCAGGTGATTACAAAATCAAATGGGGTAATACATGAGTAGGTTTAATAATGAATAAAAAAATAGGAGTGCGGGTAAGCTACTACAAACAACATAGTGAACGCATTATTGTGGCCAAGATAGACACAAAGCCCATGCCAACTACAGTAGTACATGTTTATATGCCAACTAGCTCTGCAGATGACAAAGAAATTGAAGAAATGTATGATGAAATAAAATAAATGATTCAGATAGTGAAGGGAGACGAAAATTTAATAGTCATGGGTGACTGGAATTCGGCAGTAGGAAAGGGGAGAGAAGGAAACGTAGTAGGGAATACGAATTGGGGGTATGATATGAAAGAGGAAGCTGACTGGTAGAATTTTGCACAGAGCACAACTTAATCATAGCCAACACTTGGTTCAAGAATCATAAAAGAAGGTTGTATACATGGAAGAAGCCAGGAGATACTGCCAGGTTTCAGACAGATTATATAATGGTAAGACATTGATTTAGGAACCAGATTTAAAATTGTAAGACATTTCCTGGGGCAGATGTGGACCCTGACCACAATCTATTGGTTCTGAACTGTACATTAAAACTGAAGAAACTGGAAAAAGGTAGGAACTTAAGGAGATGGGTCCTGGATAAACTGAGGGAACCAGAGGTTGTACAGAGTTTCAGGGAGAGCATAAGGGAACCACTGACAGGAATGGGGAAAAGAAATAAAATACAATAAAAGAAGAACAGGTAGCTTTGAGGGATGAAATAGTGAAGGCAGCAGAGGATCAAGCAGGTAAAAAGACGAGGGCTATTAGAAATCCTTGGGTAACAGAAGAAATATTTAATTTAATTGATGAAAGGAGAAAATATAAAATGCAGTAAATGAAGCAGTAAAAAGGAATACAGACGTCTCAAAAATGAATTCGACAGGCTAGAGGACAAATGTAAGGATGTAGAGGCTTACCTCACTGGGGGTAAGATAGATACTGCCTACAGGAAAATTAAAGAGACCTTTGGAGAAAAGAGAACCACTTGTATGAATATCAAGAGCTCAGATGGAAACCCAGTGCTAAGTAAAGAAGGGAAAGCAGATAGATGGAAGGACTATATTGAAGGTCTATAGAAAGGCAATGTACTTGAAGACAATATTACGTAAATGGAAGAGGACGCAGATGAAGATGAAATGGGAGATATGATACTGCAGGAGGAGTTTGACAGAGCACTGATCGACCTAAGTCGAAACAAGGCCCCGGGAGTAGACAGCATTCCATTAACACGACTGGTAACCTCGGGAGAGAATGCCACAAAAAACTGACATCTTGTGAGCAAGATGTATGAGACAGTCGAAATACCATCGGACTTCAAGAAGATTATAATAGTCCAAATCCCAAAGAAAGCACATTTTTACAGATGTGAACATTACTGGTCCATCAGTTTAATAAGTCACAGCTGCAAAATACTAACATGGCTTCTTTAGAGACGAATGGAAAAACTGGTAGAACCCGACGTCGGGGAAGGTCACTTTGGATTCCATAGAAATGTTGGAACAAGTGAGTCAATACTGACCCTACGACTTATCTTAGAAGATAGGTTAGGGAAAGGCAAACCTACGTTTCTAGCATTTGTAGACTTACAGAAAGCTTTTGACAATGTTGACTGGAATACTCTCTTTCAAATTCTGAAGATGGCAGAGGTCAAATACAGGGAGCGAAAGGCAATTTAAAATTTGTTCAGAAACCAGATGACAGTTGTAAGAATGGAGGCGCACGAAAGGGAAGCAGTGGTTGAGAAGGGAAAATCTCCGATTTTATTGAGTCTGTACATTGAGCAAGTAGTAAAGGAAACATAAGAAAAATTTGGAGTAAGAATTACAATCACTGGCGATAAGATAAAATCTTCGAGGTTTGCCAGTGAAATTGTAATTCTGTCAGAGACAGCAATGGACCTGGAAGGGCAGTTATACGGAATAGACAGTGTCTTGAAAGGAGGATATAAGACGAACATCAACAAAAGCAAAACGAAGATGTGCGAATGCAGTTGAATTAAATTGTGTGATGCTGAGGGAATTAGGTTAGGAAATGAAACACTTAAAGTAGTAGATGAGATTTGCTATTTGGAGAGCAACATAACTGATGACGGTCAAAATAGAAACAATATAAAATGTAGACTGGCAGTGACAAGGAAAGCAGTTCTGAAGAACAGAAATTTGTTATCATCTAGCATATATTTCAGTGTGAGGAAGTCGTTTCTGAAAGTATTTGTAAGGACTGTAGCCATGTATGGAAGTGAAACATGAACGATAAATAGTTTATCCACGAAGAGAATAGAAGCTTTCGAAATGTGGTGCTATAGAAGAAAGCTGAAGATAAGATGGACAGATCACGTAACGAATAATGAGGTACTGAACAGAATTGGGGAGAAGAATAATTTGTGGCACAATTTGACTAGATGAAGGAATCGGTTGGTAGGACATGTTCTGAGGCATCAAGGGATCACCAATTTAGTTCTGGAGGGCAGCGTCGAGAGTAAAAACCGTAGAGAGGGACCAAGAGATGAAAACACTAAGCAGATTCAGAAGGATGTAGGTTGCAGTAGGTACTGGGAGATGAAGAAGCTTGCACAGCATAGAGTAGCATGGAGAACTGCATCAAACCAGTCTGTGGGCTGAAGACTACCACAACAATAACAACAACATCAGCAAATATTGTGGAATTTATTAAAATGCTGATGTAACCTCAGACTTTTGCATAAATTTCACCCACACAATCAAGCAGATAGCAATGATATCAATATTAGAGATTTGTCACACAATCAGCATTACTGCTTATGCATCCAAGTTGGAATACGGGGAGTAGCTCACAATTGGTTCACATTTAACTTTAACAACAAACATCAAAACGGCTTCCAGAATGAGATTTTCACTCTGCAGCGGAGTGTGCACTGATATGAAACTTCCTGGCAGATTAAAACTGTGTGCCCGACCGAGCTGTGAGTACCGGACGTGAGTCGTGCTTCGGTAGCTCAGTTGGTAGAGCACTTGCCCGCGAAAGGCAAAGGTGTTGAGCAATTCGGCGGAACGTCCACACCGCCTCCCGCATGCCCACTATACGCCCTCGCTCAAAATCCGTCAACTGCACATACGGTTCACGTCCACGCTGTCGCGGCATGCTACCAGTGTTAAAGACTACGATGGAGCTCCGTATGCCACGGCAAACTGGATGACACTGACGGCGGCGGTGCACAAATGCTGCGCAGCTAGCGCCATTCGGCGGCCAACACTGCGGTTCCTGGTGTGTCCGCTGTGCCGTGCGTGTGATCATTGCTTGTACAGTCCTCTCGCAGTGTCCGGAGCAAGTATGGTGGGTCTGACACACCGGTGTCAATGTGTTTTATTTTTCCATTTCCGGGAGTATATATATATACGTCATCAACAGTCTAGAAAACAATTTGGTAATAGTACATAACGAAACCAATGGTAATACCCCAAGTCTGTTAGAACAACTAGAGATATACCTCCACAAAATCAAAAAGCCAGAATCTGTGTTAAATGAACAAACAGATCTCGCAAGCTATTGTTATATATATATATATATATATATATATATATATATATATATATATATATATATATATATATATATAATCACTACGAATAAATTCATATTTGACAACACCATGTACAAAAATATCTGTGAAGGGTTTATAAAGATCTATGTACAAATGTACATTTTGAATGAAATGAGTTGTACTAAAACTACGGATAAAAGAATGTTTTCTGGTACTAGAACGTTCAAAATGCTCTCCTTGGATTACGTGGTAAATTTAAACTGTTTATTTTCCACTATTTTTCACATATTTTCCGCGTTCGACTTCCAACATCATATCCTAATATTATACTTTTCGTGGCAGGAATACGCATTTCACATCATTCAGGAGAAGAAATAAAACGTATTAAGACAAACTAAAACTGACGATGAACCCACGGGATCCGAAATTCATCGTGTAGCTAATAAAACACGAAAACGTTGTGACTGAAGGCGTCTTTTAATTCATAACTCCAATGTTTTGAATACAGCCACGTTCTAAGCTGCAAAATATGGATAAAATTAAAAAGGATTTTAAGGTTACATATGTGACAACTGGCATTGGACTTCTGAGTCAGAAATAAAAAACCTTCATGTTTCAGTGTTTCTGGAAATTCAGCCCTTTAGGCAGTGCAAATGGGGATGAAAATTTTTAAGAAATTATTTCATTACAATAAAAAAATGTGAAGCTAAATTTATGAAAAATTGGATTTCACCCACCGGTTAACTGAAATATTCTTAGGGGATGAAAGTTGCTATGTAGATATCTCCACAAGAACGCAGAAGGCATGAGGAACAGAAATTTTCGGATTCGCTTTTTGGCCAGAAGGACATCCGGAAAAGACCATGCGTACATGGTGTTAATTAGTGTGGCGGTGGGTCATTGTCATTCATGAAGCTTAAAATACGTGTTTGAAAATGACCTATCCTTGAAACTGGCCAATCATATGAACAATTAACAGATTATAGCCTACTTGAACAATGTTTTCAGTCGCTAAAAAGTGCGTGGTAACGGACTGTCCACTTGCTTACATATAACCAGAAGGATATAGAGTTGTTGTTGCATGTGGGAAGAGAAGATAACTAAAAATTGTGATCTGATTTGTCTGCTAAACGTACAGCCTTATTTCGCTACGGAAATAGTTGATAGTGCATCAAACAGGGGCCACACTGACCGTGCTGTGTCGAATGTAATTCGCACTTTTATTAGCGAACACTGAAGAACCTGCAGAAAAACACCGACCGTTTTATTTTACTGAGGATCCGAGCTGATTGGGTGCGGGACTGCTCAATGAGGCATATTTGGGCAGATCAAACTGTTGTAGTACAATGGTCGCGGGTGGAACCATTCTCCGCCATGTTCAGACTTGGCGTCAATTGCTGTCAGTCACACAGTGGAAACGCCCGTGCCTTGGAGATTACCGATAGCGGTATCCTAATTTCTGTTACGAGGGCTGGAACGGAGAAAATAACTTCGGCGGGGTCCACATGCCGTCTCTTTTTAGGAAAGATATCTTTTTAATCAATTCAAATTTACAAAATTAATGAAATTTTATCAGGGAGTTAGTCTATTCGTCCAGATACCATTTGTTTTTTTTCCGTTAGAGTAGATGACTAAGGCTTGCACATAAAACCGAATGACATTATTCAACGAGAATAAAATTACTGTATATGTGCCATTAAAATGGCCGCACTAATGACATGCAAATTAGGAATGTCGCCCATTTTATTGCGAGATCCTAAGGCTGTGTTGCTACAACGTGTATTGGAAACGTTTGGATGCGAATTGTTTCCATTAAAAGGATTGCGTCATAGGTACTAGTGAATATTTTCAGTAAATTACACTTCCGAAATAGTGAGGAAAAAAGTAAAAGAAAAAAAAAAAGATTACACCTAACTGGGGTCTTTTTACGAACGATCTGTTTATCGTTCATGTTCACCTGTACACTTTTACAGTAACTCATTACCTTATTTACACACTGAAGTGATAACTTCGAAGTTTTCTAAGCAGTAGGAGGTGAAGCTAAACACGATATGCCGATGAACTATGTAGACAGCCCATTGCGCATGTTTTACTATAGTTCTAATTCGAAACATCGGAGTATTATTTCCATTGTATACATTTTCATTTGCGAGTATACTGAATTTTCTTTTTACATTCAGATATAGTAACATTTCAATCATCGAAATGGGGGAAGCATTAGCCGTAGGCACTGCTATTTCATCCACATGTCTGGAATCAGAGCCGATGTGTCTATAGTAGAAAGAGGCCAGTAGCAAATTTACACAACTGCTTTGCGAGTCTACCTCAGCTATTCACTTAAGTGGTTCCGTGTGTCACAGTTCTACAGATGACTATTGTTATCGCCTGCAGACGTCTGTTCTTCGCAGCTAAAAGTTGGCAATAGCGGCATTAGGTCTCAGAGTTCTTCTTTCACTAACTCTGCTGTAGAAAATAGGTTAGCTGCGTGTTACACCATTTTAGCAATAGGAGACACCTTATATGAATACTACATGAATTTAACAGAATAATGCTGACATAATTTGAATAAAGCAAGTGTGTAGACCACCGGAATCACGATGTCACTTGGAAAATAATGGAAGTAGATCTGAAATTTGAAATTTGTGGTAAGTTCCTATGGGACCAAACTGCTGACTTCATCGGTCTCTAGGCTTACACACGACTTAATATAACTTAATCCTTTCGGTCACGAATTATTGTTTTCCTGGAGAAAAAGGTCATGACTTTGCTATCCAGTTCTTTGAATTAAATTGCGGTTTTTCAGGTGAATAAAATGTCCGAGGTGCACCCGTTGAGGGATACAACGCGTCCCCAATTGAGGACATTGTGTTCAAGTGGTTGCAGCATAAGTCGACAAGTCAAAGCACATACATAAATTACACAAAGCTCGCTTAATAATTATGTACATAAACTATGGTTTTACACTTTTGAAGAATGATAATCGAAGAAACAATTTTTTCCACCCCGACATAAGTGAATGTTACATTTTAATAATGAAATTTGGTTTTGCATTTGTAACCCGGTTTCTCTCACCTGTCAACTGATTTTTTTGGTCACTGATCGTTGGAAGATGCGCAAGTTGTCCAAACAAATATCAGCTTTCAATAGTGGGACGCCCCCTTTTCCTGGCAGCTGGCTTATCTATTTTTGTCAGGACTTTGGCCACACTTGCCCTAAAGTGAAGCAAATCAAGGGTCTTATTCTTAGGAGAACCCAATGCTCATGCGTTTTTCTTGTACCCAATCCATGCATTTACATATGCAATAACAATTGCATGAGCAAACATGCATATACTTTCAGGTTGCAAAACCGGCTATAAACCGTCGAAAAGCGTGTTCGGTTTCAAAAGCTGCTAACTGTATGTTGTCTTCGGGTGCAAAGCCCGCTAAATGACCAATAGGCGTGGCTGTCGCCCTGCCATTTTCGGATACAAAGCACATGAACACACATCAGACTTACCAATCTGGACATTCGAAGATACCTTTCACTCAGTTACAATTAGAATGGATATTTTTCTTATTCAGCTTTAGGTTGGCTGTGCTGTCACAAATTCGTACGCAACAATAACATTCTTGCTGTTAATGCAATGTCGTTTGGATGGTTCGAGTGTTTCGTGAGTATCTCAGTGTCACTTATTATGCAGTTAGCGGGCGTTGGGTCTGGGCTACTCAGCTTACAATATACCGTATAATATAAAACGTCTAACATTACCTCCATCATTGTCCTCTTGTTCGCTAGGATCATCGGATGGAACGTCAGTTTCAGATGAAGTAAGGAGCTCTATAACTTCTTCCTCTGCAAGTGGCCTTCGTCTACCTTGGACACGGGGCATTATGAAATAATCGTAAGATGACTAAAACGACAGCGAAATAATGTATTAAATTTCTATGCTATTACAACCTTTCAATCACAATGTCATCATTTGGAGAAATGTGTAAAGTTATAAGTATGTCCATTATCTTTCGTTCTGAAAGACACCCTTTGTTTTCACCTTCAAGAATGCACCTTTCTAGTCACAAATTTTTTAGTTAAACTCAGGAGATACTAACTGGCTTCTGGGAGGCTCAAAGATTAATGGGAAGCGTCTATGTGACTGGGCACATTCAGTTTTGTTTTCTGTTACGACAAATTGACAGGAGATGTCGACTCTGTTCTCAAATAAACTCTCTGCTTGTGACAATCTGAGGTCAACAGTTACAAATGCTAAAATTTAACGAATTTTAATATAATAGGCATTTATTTAATATGCCCTTATAAGAGGACGCCATGACCGAAAGCGTTAAACTAACTTACGCTAAGGACAACAAACACTGACCCATACCCTGAGGAAACTCGAACCTCCTACATGGGGATCCGCCCATGACCGCGCGGCTACCCCGTTTGGCAAAATCATGGGAGTCTTTCATTCAAAAGACTCCAGCAAGAGTAATGGATCTCTGCATCTATGTGAACAACACACACTTCAACCCTCGTGGTGGATCGTACCACTTTGCTTTGAAAGAAGAAATGAAAATTCAGTTTTTGAGCCCCACCGATGACGACGGGAAACCAATTCCGTGTGGGGACGGATGGCGACGGAAATCAAGCGTCTCCTCTTGAAAGCAGCCACCCTTGAATTTGTCTTAAGGATACGTGAGTCTTTTGAATGATGGAAATTAAAATGTATTAAATTGTTTGGTGACTGCTTTGATGTGCCCTTCTCTATTGGGTTTTGAAGGTAACTGATAAATATATACTAAATTTTAGACTCACAGTCGGGTACACTGCTATTCCCCCATTATTTAAATTACGGCAAGCCACCAGTATTTGCAAAACAGTTGGAAAATTTTTGCTTCTAGCATTTGTGTTTGGGATACATTTTATATGGTGGTAACATTGTTGGTTTCCGTCATATGTAAATGGTCGTCTTTGCTCCTGTTTATTTTCGCGTTGGTGAAGAATTTCATGTAGACCCTTCTGAAAGATTGTTTCCTACGCCCTACGGATTTTGAATATAGACGCCCTTCGTTGCCCAGTAAATACTAACAATGCCACAGATCAAGAAATATGACGAAAGAAAATTCAAGGGTAATTAGATTGGAAACAAAGCAATCCGTATTGCTGAGAGGAACCTATGTATCAGTTGTTGAGGCATGAACGCTCTGTCAGACACTTAAGCATGATCTCCCTACTATCCATGTATGTAGATGTAGATAATGCGGTTAAAAATTTCTGTGTTAACAGTGATGCTGTTCGTAGTCGATTGTATGTCCTACCTATCAACTTGTTCTTCATTTACTTTCAGGGAATCTGCACCATCGCTCTGGTTACATTTGGTCACTTCCTTTACCACAGGACATGTTTCGATAAACAATAAGGAATTAAATGTAGATTTCAGTCGCTAGGCAGACATAATTCCTTTTAAGCTCTCTATTCTATTATCTGAAATGTGTTTATGTCACTAGTAGCCCCATACAAGCCTGCCCGTGTAGCCGCGCCGTCTAACGCGCTGCTTCCCGAGCGGGAAGGCGAGCCGATCCCGAGCACGAATCTGCCTGGCGGATTAGTGTAGAGGTCCGGTGTGCAGCCAGCCTGCCTGTGGATGGTTTCAAGGCGGTTCATATCGGGGCTACATGCAGGCCAGGATATGATGTCGCTATCTTTACCTTCAAGCCACTTTTTTTCTTTTTTTTTTTTTGAGCAGAAACATGCATAATTGTATTATCATCTGGAAACATTAGAATTTCGTTCCCTATGTTCTAATATATTCCAATTAATTCTGTCTCTCGCCTCTCAGTGTACATGTTAGACTTGATTGTAGTGTTCAACAAAGCAATGCATGTTTCATCTTTAGCGCAGAAGGCTACCAAACTCTTTAACAATTCTACCACCAAAATTACTGCTATTCTTGCCTGCTGTCCACGCCAATAACACTGAAATCCATCCGGCCTCTCTGAATTACTCTTATCACTGGAGATCACCTTATTCATTCTAAAATCTGTGAGATACGTTTTCGAGGAAACTACAGTATAGCCTATGTTTGAGTGTTAAAGAAGATTCCTGCAGTAGTTTCTTGAATGCAAGTTGTTTGTCATTTGACAAAATTTGTCATACACGTATGTCAGTTACTGACAACTGAAAGTCAGACACCAGTTGAGAGGAATAACAGATTGTGGCCCTCTCTTTGCCAAAAGGAACAATTTCAATGCCTGAAATAATTTTCCATCTAACCCAAATTTTATATTCTGTCAAGATCTTGGGCCCATTCCAACGAAATTCTCAATCACTGTTCGTGAGTGGTTCAACGTATAACCGATTTGACGATTAGAGAGTCCGGTTTGCTTAAATGTATCGATTTTTGATTTATTATATCATAATAACTGTTTTTCGCGTGGAATAGTCACAGACGTGGTTTATGGACACAACACGCACTGTCTCTAATGGCCTCTATCCCCTGTCTATAGTAAAGACATGTACGCACACTGTAACACCACTGACAGCAGACTGCCTTAATACTGAGTTTCAACCTCTACCACCTGAATCATTGATGAGGTGTTATAGATTGTACTACTGACACCAAATGCAATTCCATTTGACTGCATTTGTCAGTATATTGTATCTCACAGTACTGCATACACACTGTGCATAACTATTCCAGTCGACAATGTTAATTTTCCCGCAAATATCCAATTTTTTATAACGATTTTCACTACTGTATGTATGTGTGTATGATCCACATCTCCTCCTCAATCATTCGCCCAATTTCAACTAAACTTTCTATACATATCCTTTAATTTCAGGCAACAACTGCTGTGGGAATAAAAACTAGTTACCTATCATGGTCCAGGAGATATGAACTCATAAACACCGATATGCGCGAAAAACAGCTGCGTTTTGCATAACGTTTAAATTGATTACTTCTTTGCTACTAGATTTATTCGCATCACATTAAGCAAACAGTGTGCAAATATGACGCTGAATGTACCTGCTAGGTTATATCACTGTGTTACACATAGACCAGGAGACATTTCGCATCATGCATGAAGTCTTAAAACATTTATTTATTCTTTACTACCAGGACAATCCTACATTCGAGCAAACCTAAGGAAATCCTTGACGCCTGGC
Organism: Schistocerca gregaria; assembly: GCF_023897955.1. NCBI lineage: Eukaryota > Metazoa > Arthropoda > Insecta > Orthoptera > Acrididae > Schistocerca > Schistocerca gregaria. The sequence continues at coordinate 686,522,713 of NC_064923.1, forward strand.
ACCGCTTTTGACAACTTTCAACTGTAAACCGCAAAACACTGTCCGTCTACGAACAGGCGTTGCCATAGTGACGTTTACAAAATCTCGTTTTAGACACGCGAGGCAGCCGATCCCAGCGTACAGAAACTGTTTCGTAATTTATAAGGTTTTTTCAGAGACACATGGAAACGAATTTTTTCGTTATTTCACAACAAACGCAGTTCCGTTTTGTTTTTGTTTCTAATACAAAGTGGCCCAATGAGTATCCAAAAAATGCTTATGAACCCACGGATAAGCTTTGCTAGCGAGTTACGGGCCTGTGAAATTGAAGGGAAGTGCATCGGTTGCCACGCTAAGGATGCATCAGAAATACTGGGTTTCACTCATTCAAAGACGAAGAGCCTGAAACGGATTCAGTCATACTGACTACCACTATCACAAAAAAGTCTCCACGAATCGTTGGAGTAGTGACAGCAGTTTTGTTTCGGCAGCCACTGTCTTTTTGCTGTTGCCACTGAGACAACGTACACCTCAGAGTCTCTAAGATCGCGAAAACTTCTCAGGTCGTATTGACAAATTTATTTCATGTTTTCACCTGTTGTCAGTTTCATTAGAAAATGGTATATACTTTCAATATGCACACCAGTATCCGGTATAGCCAACCTGATGGTCATGGAGAATTTCTTTGCTCTGGAATCTGGAACCGCGCGTCCGCTACGGTCGCAGGTTCGAATCCTGACTCCGGGCATTGATGTGTGTGTTGTCCTTAGGTTAGTTAGGTCTAAGTAGTTCTGTGTTCTAGGGGACTGATGACCTCAGATGTTATGTCCCTTAGTACTCAGAGCCATTTGAACATTTATTTATTTATTTATTTTATTTTTATTTATTTATTTATTTATTTATTTATTAATTTTTTGCTCTGGCATCAATGGTAATTTGCAGAACAGAAAACGTATATGCAGTATTGGGCGATGCAAATGCAGTCACGTGGACATTAACTGCTTACACATTACGTTGCTTTAATGGCCCACTAAAGATGTACAAAGTTTGTAGTAAATCTATGATCCCAAAGCCGTTGTCTCTCCTTGTTAGTATTCCTCACACAAACTCTGAGGCAGAACTACAATGTTTCTTGCTTGGCGTAATAGTAGCAGACTATAATCATGATGTAGATAGCGACTATAACTGGAACGGCAGAGGGTAGTTTGGGAAGTTGTTTTGACGTGAAGGCAGTGAAGATTACAAAATTATCTCGAGGGAACATTCCTTCAACAAGTATGGTGAACCAAAATACAAATTAGCTAATCCTTCTTGCAGAGCTGCAACTGAAAACCAGCGACTGACTATGCTTGCAGGGATTCTACCGATAATGATAATAATAATCTCTATATATAAAATAATAATAATCTCTATATATAAAAGGCATTTTCCTAACTGACTTACTATGTGACTCATGATACCCCAGTCCAAACCATTAAGGCGGACACATAAAGTTAGGAGAAAGTGTGGATCTTATAATATGTTGTTGTTGTTGTGGTCTTCAGTCCTGAGATTGGTTTGATGCAGCTCTCCATGCTATTCTATCCTGTGCAAGCTTCTTCATCCCCCAGTAGTTACTGCAACCTACATCCTTCTGAATCTGCTTAGTGTATTCATCTCGTGGTCTCCCTCTACGATTGTTGCACTCCACACTGCCCTCCATTGCTAAATTTGTGACCCCCTGATGCCTCAGAACATGTCCTACGAACCGATCCCTTCCTATTGTCACGTTGTCCCACAAACTCCTCTTCTCCCCAATTCTTTTCAATAGCTCCTCATTAGTTATGTGATCTACCCATCTAATCTTCAGCATTCTTCTGTAGCACCACATTTCGGAAGCTTCTATTCTCTTACTGTCCAAAGTATTTATAGTCCATGTTTCAGTTGCATACATGGCTACACTCCATACAAATACTTTCAGAAATGGCTTCCTGACACTTAGATCTATACTCGATGTTAACAAATTTCTCTTTTTCAGAAACGCTTTCCTTGCCATTGCCAGTCTACATTTTATATCCTCTCTACTTCGACCATCATCAGTTATTTTGCTACCCAAATAGCAAAACTCCTTCACCACTTTCTCATTTCCTAATCTAGTTCCCTCAGCATCACCAGACTTAATTCGACTACATTTCATTATCCTCGTTTTGCTTTTGACGATGTTTACCTTATATCCTCCTTTCAAGACACTGTCCATTCCGTTCAACTGCTGTTCCAAGTCCTTTGCTGTCTCTGACAGAATTACATGTCATCGCCGAACCTCAAAGTTTTTATTTCTTCTCCACGGATTTTAATGCCTACTCTGAACTTTTCTTTTGTTTCCTTTACTGCTTGCTCAATATACAGATTGAATAACATAGGGGAGAGGCTATAGCCCTGTCTCACTCCATTCCCAACCACTGCTTCCCGTTTGTGCCCCTCGACTCTTATAACTGCCATCTGGTTTCTGTACAAATTTCCAAATTGTAAATAGCCTTTGTCTCCCTGTACTTTACCCCTGCCACCTTTAGAATTTGAAAGAGAGTATTCCAGTCAACATTGTCAAAAGCTTTCTCTAAGTCTACAAATGCTAGTAACATATGTTTTCCTTTCCTTAATCTTTCTTCTAAGATAAGTCGTAGGGTCAGTATTGCCTCACGTGTTCCAACATTTGTACGGAATCCAAACTGATGTTCCCAGAGGTCGGCTTCTACCAGTTTTTCCATTCGTCTGCAAAGAATTCGAGTTAGTATTTTGCAGCTGTGGCTTATTAAACTGATAGTTCGGTAATTTTCGCATTTGTCAGCACCTGCTTATTTGGGATTGGAATAATTATATTCTTCTTAAAGTGTGAGGGTATTTCACCTATCTCATACATCTTCCTCACCAGATGGTAGAGTTTTGTCAGGACTGGCTCTCCCAAGACCGTCAGTAGTTCTAATAGAGTGTTGTCTACTCCCGGGGGCTTGTTTCGACTTAGGTCTTTCAGTGTTCTGTCAAACTCTTCACACAGTATAGTATCTCCCATTTCATCTTCATCTACATCCTCTTCCATTTCTATAATATTGTCCTCGAGTATAAACCCTTGTATAAACCCTCTATATACTCCTTCCACCTTTCTGCTTTCCCTCCTTTGCTTAAAACTGGGTTTCCATCTGAGCTTTTGATATTCATGGAAGTGGCTCTCTTTTCTCCAAAGGTCTCTTTAATTTTCCTGTACGCAGTATCTATTTTGCCCCCAGTGAGATAAGCCTCTACATCCTTACATTTGTCCTCTAGCCATCCCTGCTTAGCCATTTTACACTTCCTGCCGATCTAATTTTTGAGACGTTTGTATTCCTTTTTGACTGTTTTGTTTACTGCATGTTTATATTTTTTCCTTGCATCAATTAAATTCAATATTTCTTCTGTTACCAAAAGATTTCTACTAGCCCTCGTCTTTTTACCTACTTGATCCTCTGCTGCCTTCACTACTTCATCCCTCAAAGCTTCTTCTTCAACTGTATTTCTTTCCCCCATTCCCGTCAATTGTTCCCTTACGCTCTCCCTGAAACTCTGTACAACCTCTGGTTTAGTTTGTTTATCCAGGTCCCATCTCCTTAAATTCCCACCTTTTTGCAGTTTCCTCAGTTTTAATGCACAGTTCATAACCAATAGATTTTGGTCACATTCCACATCTGCCCTGGAAATCTCTCTCTTACCATTATATAATATAACTGATACCTACTAGTATCTCCAGGGTTGGTCCTTGTATACAACCTTCTTTTACGATTCTTGAACCAAGTGTTAGCTATGATTAAGTTATGCTCTGTGAAAATTCTACCAGACGGCTTCCTCTTTCATTTCTTAACCCCAATCCACATTCACCTACAATGTTTCCTTCTCTCCCTTTTCCTACTCTCTAACTCCCGTCACCCATGACTATTAAATTTTCGTCTCCCTTCACTACCTGAATAATTTCTTTTATGTCATCATACATTTCTTCAATTTCATCTGCAGAGGTAGTAGTCATATAGACTTGCACTACTGTCGTAGGCGTGGGCTTTGTGTCTATCTTGGCCAAAATAATGCGTTCACTATGCTGTTTGTAGTAGCTTACCCGCAAACCTATTTTTTTGTTCATTATTAAACCTACTGCTGCGTTCCCCTATTTGATTTTGTATTTATAGTCCTGTATTCGCCTGACCAAATGTCTTATTCCCCCTCCCACCGAACTTCACCAATTCTCACTATATCTAACTTTAACCTATCCATTTCCCTTTTTACATTTTCTAACCTCCCTGCCTGATTACGGGATCTGATATTCCACGCTCTGATCCGTAGAACGCCCGTTTCCTTTCTCCTGATAACGACGTCCTCTTGAGTAGTCCCCGCCCGGAGACCCAAATGGGGGACTATTTCACCTCCGGAATATTTTACCCAAGAGGACGCCATCATCATTTAACCATACAGTAAAGGTGCGTGCCCTCGGGAAAAGTTACGGCTGTAGTTTCCCCTTGCTTTCAGCTGGGATTTTTTCGAAATTCCAACCCTAACGATATGAAATAGAGGATGAAGGGTTTTTCTAAAAAATGTCGCTATGAAGGAAATTTTGAAGCTAGACCTATGAAACTGGTATTTGGATTCTTCGTCGGAAATAAAGAAACACGTGTTTCAACATTTGTCTGGAGATTTAACCGTACGGGGATGAAATAGTGTGAGGAAGCTTTTTTAGGAAATATATCATTATTAAAGAACTGTTAAAGTATTTTGAAAGCTATATCTATGATCATTGGTATTTGACTTCTCGGTTACAAATAAAAAATACGTTTTTCAGTGTTTTTTAAAACCGAATCCCTAAGGGGGAAATAGGCGATGCGATTTTATATGAAAATATTTTATTATAGAAACATTTTTAAAACTAAATCTTTGGAAACTTAATTCGGCTTCTCAGTTACAAATAAATATAAACGTGTTTCACTGTTTTCTGAAATTCAAGCTTTTATGGAAACATTTCATTGTTTATGAAAATTTGTATCTGGTTATTCTGTTAGAAATAAAATATATGCATGTCACTGTTTTTGGAAATTCAACCCCTAAGGCGGTGAAATAGTCGTTGAAAAGTTTAATTAAAATGTGTCATTCTGGAAGCATTTTTAAAGCAAAATCTTCGATAATTGGTGTTTGGCTTCTCGTTAAGAGATGAAAAAATATGTCTTTCTCTGGTTTTGAAAATTGAACCTCTAAGGGTGTGGAATAGGGTCGGAATGATTCACTGAGTCATCATCGCCCAGGTATCGTTGACCAAGAAATTGGCCGAAATTCCACACCTAAGGGGTTTAAATAGGGAATGAAAGGCTTTTTGAAAGTATGTCACTATTAAGGGAATTTTGAAGCTAGAACTACGAAAACTGTATTTGATTTATCAATAAGAAAATAAAAAGTATCTTTGAGGGTTGCTTTCCATTAGAACATTCTAAACGGGGTACTAGCAGTAGAAGGCTGTCTGGGTGGCTGACTAGTGGGATAAGGGTACCATATAGAACGAAGTGCGGATTATAACAAAATGTTAGAAATAGTCAGAATCAAGTTACTGTAGCCCATTACAAACAGTACTGTAAGGTGCTTAGAAATGTGATTAGGAAGACAAAGAGTATGTGGTATGCAAATAGAATAGCTAATTCACAGGATAAAATTAAAACCATATGGTCAGTTGTGAAAGAAGTGTCTGGTCAGCAACACAAGGTCGACGATATAAAGGGAGTTCTAGAAAAATTATTTCTGTTGCTGATTAATCAGATATATGTACAGTATTTAACAATCATTTTCTGAGCATTGCTGGCGAATTAGAAATAAATTAGTTTCTACAGGGAATCACATAACTCTCTTGATAAATACCTTTCCGAGATTGATGTCTGAGGTACTACTCTGTGATACAGACAAAGGGGAGACAGAGTCAATTATTAAATTACTGAAGACTAAGGACTGTTATGGACATGATGGAGTGCCTAGCACAATATTAAAGTAATGTGCTGGATATGTCATCCCCGTACTTACCTACATTTTTAATTTTTCCTTTATGTATGATCAGTTTCCTAAACGATTAAAGTACTCACTAGCAAAGCCGCTTTATAAAAAGGGAGAAAGGGATAATGTAGACAATTTTAGACGTGTTTCTACGCCATCAGAGTTTGCTAAAGTTAATGAAATGGCTGTGTATGTAAGGATAATTGGTCATTTTATATCACATAATTTGAGATCAAATGTGCAGTTCAGCTTTAGAAGTCGTTTAACAACTGAAAATGTTATATTGTCTTTTCTCTGTGTGATACTGTATGGCTTAAACAAAAGGTTTAGAGCGCTAGGGAAATTTTTTGATTAACTAAGGCGTTTCATTGTGTTGATCGCAAAATAATGCTCCAGAAGTTGGACCATTATGGAATACTGGCAGTAGCTGACAACTGGTTCACCTCTAACAACAGACAGCAAAAGGTCATTATTCTCAGTGTTAAAAATGGTTGTGGTGTGGGATTTGAGTGGGGCATAGTGTAAAGGGGAAGGGGGGGGGGGGGGGTAGGGAGGGGGGTGCCACAGGGATCAGTGCTGCGGGCACTCCTGTTCCGTTTTTACATAAATGGTATGTCCTCTAGTATTACCAGTAACTCTAAACTATTTCTGTTAGCTGATGACACTAGCTCGATAGTAATGAATGTTGTGCGTTATTAATGGCTCGGTTTCAAATAGTGCAGTTCATGACATCAGTTCGTGGCTTGTAGAAAGTGAACTAACCATAAATCACAGTAAGACTCAGTTTTGTTACAGTTTCTAACACGCAATTACACGAAACCCAATGTTTTAATGTCACAGAATTGGCATATGATTACTGTACCTGAACAGTTCAAATTTCTAGGTTTTCAAATAGATAATAATCTGTTGTGAAAAGCCAACGTTCAGAATTTTGTTCAAAGACTTAATGCTGCCAGTTTTACCATTCAAACGATATCTGAAGTAAGTGATCACTCTAGAGCAAAATTAGTGTACTTTACTTATTTTCATTCGCTTGTGTCATATGAATCATACACTCCTGGAAATTGAAATAAGAACACCGTGAATTCATTGTCCCAGGAAGGGGAAACTTTATTGACACATTCCTGGGGTCAGATACATCACATGATCACACTGACAGAACCACAGGCACATAGACACAGGCAACAGAGCATGCACAATGTCGGCACTAGTACAGTATATATCCACCTTTCGCAGCAATGCAGGCTGCTATTCTCCCATGGAGACGATCGTAGAGATGCTGGATGTAGTCCTGTGGAACGGCTTGCCATGACATTTCCACCTGGCGCCTCAGTTGGACCAGCGTTCGTGCTGGACGTGCAGACCGCGTGAGACGACGCTTCATCCAATCCCAAACATGCTCAATGGGGGACAGATCCGGAGATCTTGCTGGCCAGGGTAGTTCCCTTACACCTTCTAGAGCACGTTGGGTGGCACGGGATACATGCGGACGTGCATTGTCCTGTTGGAACAGCAAGTTCCCTTGCCGGTCTAGGAATGGTAGAACGATGGGTTCGATGACGGTTTCGATGTACCGTGCACTATTCAGTGTCCCCTCGACGAACACCAGAGGTGTACGGCCAGTGTAGGAGATCGCTCCCCACACCATGATGCCGGGTGTTGGCCCTGTGTGCCTCGATCGTATGCAGTCCTGATTGTGGCGCTCACCTGCACGGTGCCAAACACGCATATGACCATCATTGGCACCAAGGCAGAAGCGACTCTCATCGCTGAAGACGACACGTCTCCATTCGTCCCTCCATTCACGCCTTTCGCGACACCACTGGAGGCGGGCTGCACGATGTTGGGGCGTGAGCGGAAGACGGCCTAACGGTGTGTGGGACCGTAGCCCAGCTTCATGGAGACGGTTGCGAATGGTCCTCGCCGATACCCCAGGAGCAACAGTGTCCCTAATTTGCTGGGAAGTGGCGGTGCGGTCCCCTACGGCACTGCGTAGGATCCTACGGTCTTGGCGTGCATCCGTGCGTCGCTGCGGTCCGGTCCCAGGTCGACGGGCACGTGCACCTTCCGCCGACCACTGGCGACAACATCGATATACTGTGGAGACCTCACGCCCCACGTGTTGAGCAATTCGGCGGTACGTCCACCCGGACTCCCGCATGACCACTATACGCCCTCGCTCAAAGTCCGTGAACTTCACATACGGTTCACGTCCACGCTGTCGCGGCATGCTACCAGTGTTAAAGACTGCCATGGAGCTCCGTATGCCACGGCAAACTGGCTAACACTGACGGCGGCGGTGCACAAATGCTGCGCAGCTAGCACCATTCGACGGCCAACACAGCGGTTCCTCGTGTGTCCGCTGTGCCGTGCGTGTGATCATTGCTTGTACAGCCCTCTCGCAGTGTCCGAAGCAAGTATGGTGGGTCTGACACACCGGTGTCAATCTGTTCTTTTTTCCATTTCCAGGAGTGTATTTTGTAGTAACTCTTCCCATTATAAAACAATATATTTGGCTCAGTAACGGGCGGTTCGGGCAATAAGTGATGTAAGTTAGCGAACCTCTTGTACTCCTGTTCATTAGTCTGGGTGTTTTGATATTGGCCTCTCAATATATATATATATATATATATATATACACTCCTGGAAATGGAAAAAAGAACACATTGACACCGGTGTGTCAGACCCACCATACTTGCTCCGGACACTGCGAGAGGGCTGTACAAGCAATGATCACACGCACGGCATAGGGGACACACCAGGAACCGCGGTGTTGGCCGTCGAATGGCGCTAGCTGTGCAGCATTTGTGCACCGCCGCCGTCAGTGTCAGCCAGTTTGCCGTGGCATACGGAGCTCCATCGCAGTCTTTAACACTGGTAGCATGCCGCGACAGCGTGGACGTGAACCGTATGTGCAGTTGACGGACTTTGAGCGAGGGCGTATAGTGGGCATGCGGGAGGCCTGGTGGAGGTACCGCCGAATTGCTCAACACGTGGGGCGTGAGGTCTCTACAGTACATCGATGTTGTCGCCAGTGGTCGGCGGAAGGTGCACGTGCCCGTCGACCTGGGACCGGAACGCAGCAACGCACGGATGCACGCCAAGACCATAGGATCCTACGCAATGCCGTAGGGGACCGCACCGCCACTTCCCAGCAAATTAGGGACACTGTTGCTCCTGGGGTATCGGCGAGGACCATTCGCAACCGTCTCCATGAAGCTGGGCTACGGTCCCGCACACCGTTAGGCCGTCTTCCGCTCACGCCCCAACATCGTGCAGCCCGCCTCCAGTGGTGTCGCGACAGGCGTGAATGGAGGGACGAATGGAGACGTGTCGTCTTCAGCGATGAGAGTCGCTTCTGCCTTGGTGCCAATGATGGTCGTATGCGTGTTTGGCGCCGTGCAGGTGAGCGCCACAATCAGGACTGCATACGACCGAGGCACACAGGGCCAACACCGGGCATCATGGTGTGGGGAGCGATCTCCTACACTGGCCGTACACTTCTGGTGATCGTCGAGGGGACACTGAATAGTGCACGGTACATCCAAACCCTCATTCAACCCATCGTTCTACCATTCCTAGACCGGCAAGGGAACTTGCTGTTCCAACAGGACAATGCACGTCCGCATGTATCCCGTGCCACCCAACGTGCTCTAGAAGGTGTAAGTCAACTACCCTGGCCAGCAAGATCTCCGGATCTGTCCCCCATTGAGCATGTTATGGGCCTGGATGAAGCGTCGTCTCACGCGGTCTGCACGTCCAGCACGAACGCTGGTCCAACTGAGGCGCCAGGTGGAAAGGGCATGGCAAGCCGTTCTACAGGACTACATCCAGCGTCTCTACGATCGTCTCCATGGGAGAATGGCAGCCTGCATTGCTGTGAAAGGTGGATATACACTGTACTAGTGCCGACATTGTGCATGCTCTGTTGCCTGTGTCTATGTGCCTGTGGTTCTGTCAGTGTGATCATGTGATGTATCTGATCCCAGGAATGTGTCAATAAAGTTTCCCCTTGTTGGGACAATGAATTCACGGTGTTCTTATTTCAATTTCCAGGAGTGTATTATTTACTGTCGTTTCTTGTTGAACTATCAATTTAATCCCAAGAATAAGCAGCTTTCACTCAGCTAATACGCGGCAGAAATCCAACCTGCATTTCGATAGGATTTCCGTAACTGTTGTGCAGAAAGGTGTGCAGTATATTGCATCCATTTTCAATAAGCTACCTCAATAATTCCAAACTATTAGCAGTAACCACACGCCTTCAAATCTAAACTGAAGATTTTCCTCATAGGTCACTCTTTCTCTTCTGTTGAGAATTTCCTTGAAAAATTAAGCTGGTCCTTCTCTTACATTGTTCGTTGCGTTTACATAAACTTATGGCTTAACTTTTTATGGGTTCATAAACATTTTAGTTTTATGTGTTATCACTTTTTCGTTGTAATTTCATGTACTGACAAGTTCCATGACCTTGGAAATTTGCTCCTTAATTTGGTCCTACGGAGCTTGACGTGTAAATAAAGTAAAACGTAGAACTAATATTCAGGAGTACGGAAGTGAAACTTGAGGATCTGTTAGACGATCTGATTAGTTTTAGTAATACTAGAGACATCGTATGGGCAGTTCTGACGTCACGATTGTTAGTAGAAACACAGCTCAGTTAAAATCAGGACTCTTTAATAGGGTATGCCTATTTAGAAAAAGCGTTCGACAATGTAAAATGACGCTAGAGTTTCGAAATTCAGAGGGAGGATAAAATCCTATGGAAAGAGGGTAATACGCAAGGTGTTCAAGAAACGTGCGAAGTGCTCGGATTAAGAGGGATTATCCAGCTCGAGAAAACGATTGAGTCTGACATTAGCACCGATTCCGACTACCCGGCCATTCATCTTTAGCACATTTTCATCTTTAGCAGATTTCTCTGATATTTCTTGAAAAGTCTAAGGCCAGCATTAAGAAGTGTTATTCCATAGCACTCTGTTTTGAAGAGCATTAGACTGTCGCTAAAACGTACATTTTTCCATTAAAAATAACTTATTGCTTCAATATCTCATTTGATACAAATAATAAAAATATTATTCCTACGTGAAAATTATGTGCCTTTCTGCGCACTGTCACTTCTCCAAAAGCGTGCCAGCAGTGAGTTGAGAACAGCTAGGAAAAGCCTTAACAATTCTGTAAAGCCGTAACAATTTTGAACTAGAAAAAAACTCAACAACTGGCGCAGAATTCACGTACAAGGAAAGAGACCATTTGGCCACAACCAGCACAGTCCGCATAACCGACAAACAAGTGAACGTAGTTAGTTGCCAAGGTGAGAAGAAATAACCTGCATATGAAGAAAGCTGCTATGTATAATACCCAACAAAGGGCGTGGTAGAGGACGTCCATCAAGGTCTTTTCTTGAAAGGTATCGTCGCAAAAAATGTTCATATCACATGATCCCAGCTCAATGAAGCAATACACAGAAAAGGTTCCGCAGAAGACAGTCGGCGTACTCCTGGATGTCGTATCAATGGCAGTCATGGGAGGCCATCAGGAACGCACATTGCTGATACGGCAAATAGTAACGCGAGAGGTACTAATGTTCAAGTCGAACCAAGGCGGACTGAAGCAATAGCATCGTAGAACGTCGAATCCAGGCAGAAGTAGGTAGATTCATCGAACATTGGCACAAATTTCTAAGGGATAGAACAACAAGGAGGTAGGGTAAACTGCGGATTTTTGCCACAACCGCCAAACAGCACCTAAGGTTTGTGATTAAACACAACCAATCCAAGTGCTGATCAAATAAACAGACATTTCGAGAAAGGATGACTTGCTGGTATGTCTTCATCGTTCACGTCGTAAGCATGCGTGCACTACTGTAGAATGGGAAAAATAAATCCGGCCTGCGAAATATTTACACCTTATGTTCAGCAAACCAACTCACATAATACTTACCTGGAGCAGAAGATGCATGTTAGTTTGTCAATTTTAAGGTATATGAAATTATTTACAATCCAGTTTTATTTTGCTCGCCCTGCCCAATTTAAGAAAAATAGTGTTCAGCGCAAGACGTAAGATGCCTCAGGACGTCAAACAAAAGGGCAATGCAAGGCACCCCAGTGTCTGCAAATGATAACAGGCAATCTACGGGTCTAAGCCCCACCCTGCCGTGTTCGAGATCGCTCTCCGACGAGCCACAGTTGTTTCCCGTCACTAAAAAGACGTTCATGACGCTCGTCTATCCGATGAAATAAGGAATTGGAAACAGGGCAACCATCTATGGAGATAAGAGTGTCAGGGTGTTGGGAAACCAAATTGACTTTATCATAGGCTGTGAACCTCTCTAGATACATGTCGATTATGGAAAGTCATTCTCTGTTATATCATATGACTTTCGTTGAGCAGCTAAAGAAGAATACATTCTCAGATTTCAAAGGTCAGCGTGCTGAATGCAAATGGAAGTATCATCTAGCCTCCAGGAGCCTGCCTTGTGAGAATATCAGTGACTGAATAGCCTTTCAGACAAGTCATTTTTCCTTCTTGTTCCAGACTGAAGACGTTACTCAGACAAGGTCACGCAACAACAATTATCCTGCGCGGCTATTTAACGTTCAGGACACACTTCCTACAGTCATCAAAGAGACGATTTATACTTGACAGTTTGTCATACAGTATATCTGTGAAGCGTCAAAGGTATTCAGCCTTACCAAAGACATCCATCTACATGCTAACGACAGACATAATCAGGACACGTAGGTAAGGAGTGTTGTAGTTCGCGGTTGGCCGCGATATCTCATGTACGTGTAGAGAAACAGCCGAATCATTACAGAAACGTCAACTAAGAGCCACTAATGGATGCTATGCTGTCTTTAAGTGTTGCCCGCAGATGGAATACAATATCTATCCTATAATACGTTGAAACTCAACCATACAATAATTTCGCCAAGTTATAGCGACTTTGTGTGAATTTTTCGGCACATTCAGCCTAGTGTGGAGGTACGTCTGACCACGTGATCGAGCGTGAAACACCGTGAGGAAAAAAGGGTCTAGCAGTCCTCCCCCATTCCTCCATTAATCAGCGCTCAAATAAGTTATCTGGGTGTAAGAAGGATAATACAAAACTAAGTGGAGATGATGTTGAAGGATGACGTCACTGAGCTGTTAGAGGGAACTTGGATCGGTAAAAGATCTGATGGCCTCTAACAATTAGTGCTACGGTTTGATCTGTACAATGCTTCAGCCTCACTTGAACACATAACAAACAACTAAATTCAGTATCATAACTGGGTGAAATTTCTTTGCTAAGTGAATGCCGTTACTTTCTTTAACTGACTTGAGAAATCTGTGATAGTCTTGACATATGTGTTGATGTCTTGTGACAGCTAACTGCTGGAAATGCGGTTTGTCCAGACAACAGATGTCCCTACTCTTCGTCTCATCCGCTGTATGAGAGACATCCTCGTAAAGTGCTCCTACTATAGACGCGTCATAAAAGATTCAGTTACAGAGTATTGTCATTGTACAGAATGTGATAGAGAGACGCAATTCTAGGAGCGAGGAGGGAGACAAGGGCTGCTGTATCCTTAACAAAGTGCTACCTTAATCATTCACAACAAGTTTTGACGATTACGTCGAGACAAAAGTATACACAGATGATAGTGGTAATGTTTCTAATAGAAACGTAGGAGAGCTCCGAGAGAGAGTGACTACTTTCGCCTTCAGAGTACATTTTGAAGTCTGATAAGAATTTCTCCTGGACTGAGAAAGAGTGTCAGAAGTTGTATGGAAGTCACCAATTGCCGGCTACATTTATATTGTAGACCATTCACTATTGTGCCTGATCACCATACTCAATGCTCATAAGTCAGAAGGAATCATTAAGAGGACGTCAGTAGCAAGATTACCATGTCACCGCCGGCCGGGGCGGCGGAGCGGTTCTAGGTGCTACGGTCGCAGGTTCGAATCCTGCCTAGGGCATCGATGTCTGTGATGTCCTTAGTTTAGTTAGGTTAAAGTAGCTCTAAGTTCTAGGGGACTGATGACCTCAGAAGTTAAGTCCCATAGTGCTCAGAGCCATTTGAACCATTTGACACTTGTCTCCATACTATTAAAAAGTCGATGCAAACAGAAGGATGACTACTGCAGTTCACCGAAACCATTAGAGTAACAGTGATGGTGATATCTTAATCATCACTTCACTAACAAACACTGAACATGAACGAGAACAAAGAAAGCCTCGGCGCTAAGCATAAGAGAAGTCCACAAAGGCGTTAAAAAAGTAACTGTAAAAGTAAAATTTCAATTAATACATTGGAACATTGTGTAAATAGTAATAGACCCAACTGAATTACAGTGAATAGTTTGATGTAACCCCCACCTGACAAAGAATTACGCAACCCACATTAGGTGTACCGCTATCACTTCTACCCTTTCGCATACCACTCGTGAGTGGAGCACTGGAAGTACGATTGTTAGTAAACCTTCGTCTGGAGCTCGAATTTCTCTGAATTTATCATCGTCGCCTTTTCCCTAGATACAGGATATTTCGAAGTCTTAGCGACAAACACCCCCCCCCCCCCCCCCCATCACCCATGGACCTTGCCGTTGGTGGGGAGGCTTGCGTGCCTCAGCGATACAGATAGCCGTACCGTAGGTGCAACCACAACGGAGGGGTATCTGTTGAGAGGCCAGACAAACGTGTGGTTCCTGAAGAGGGGCAGCAGCCTTTTCAGTAGTTGCAGGGACAACAGTCTGGATGATTGACTGGTCTGGCCTTGCAACACTAACCAAAACGGCCTTGCTGTGCTGGTACTGCGAACGGCTGAAAGCAAGGGGAAACTACGGCCGTAATTTTGCTCTAGGGCATGCAGCTTTACTGTATGATTAAATGATGATGGCGTCCTCTTGGGTAAAATATTCCGGAGGTAAAACAGTCCCCCATTCGGATCTCCGGGCGGGGACTACTCAAGAGGATGTCGATATCAGGAGAAAGAAAATTGGCGTTCTACGGATCGGAGCGTGGAATGTAAGATCCCTTAATCGGGCAGGTAGGTTAGAAAAATTAAAAAGGGAAAGGTATAGGTTAAAGTTAGATATAGTGGGAATTAGTGAGGTTCGGTGGCAGGAGGAAAAAGACTTCTGGCCAGGTGACTACAGGGTTATAAACACAAAATCAAATAGGGGTAATGCTGTAGTAGGTTTAATAGTGAATAGGAAAATAGGAATGCGGGTAAGCTACTACAAACAGCATAGTGAACGCATTATTGTGGCCAAATAGATACGAGGCCCACACCCATTACAGTAGTACAAGTTTATATGCCAACTATCTCTGCAGATGAGGAAGAAACTAAGTAAATGTATGATCAAATAAAAGAAATTATTCAGATAGTGATGGGAGATGAAAATTTAATAGTCATGAGTGACTGGAATTCGGTAGTAGGAAAAGGGAGAGAAGGAAACGAAGTAGGTGAATATGGACTGGAGCAAATGAAAGAGGAAGCCGCCTGGTAGAATTTTGCACAGAGCACAAATTAATCATAGGTAACACTTGGTTCAAGAATCATAAAAGATGGCTGTATACATGGAAGAAGCCTGGAGATACTAAAAGGTATCAGATAGATTATATAATGGTAAGACAGAGATTTAGGAACCAGGTTTAAATTGTAAGACATTTCCAGGGGCAGATGTGGATTCCGACCACAATCTATTGGTTGTAGATTAAAACTGAAGAAACTGCAAAAAGGTGGGAATTTAAAGAGATGGGACATGGATAAACTAAAAGAACCAGAGGTTGTACAGAGTTTCAGGGAGAGCATAAGGGAGCAATTGACAGGAATGGGGGAAAGAAATACAGTAGAAGAAGAATGGGTAGCTTTGAGGGATGAAGTAGTGAAGGCAGCACAGGATCAAGTAGGTAAAAAGACGAGGGCTAGTAGAAATCCTTGGGTAACAGAAGAAATATTGAATTTAATTGATGAAAGGAAAAAATATAAAACTGCAGTAAATGAAGCAGGCAAAAAGGAATACAGACGTCCCAATAATGAGATCGACAGGAAGTGCAAAATGGCTAAGCAGGGATGGCTAGAGGACAAATGTAAGGATATAGAGGCTTATCTCACGAGGGGTAAGTTAGATACTGCCTACAGGAAAATTAAAGAGACCTTTGGAGATAAGAGAACCACTTGTATGAACATCAAGAGCTCAGATGGAAACCCAGTTCTAAGCAAAGAATGGAAAGCAGAAAGGTGGAAGGAGTATAAAGAGGGTCTATACAAGGGTGATGTATTTGAGGACAATACTATGGAAAAGGAAGAGGATGTAGATGAAGACAAAATTCGAGATACAATACTGCGTCTAGAGTTTGACAGAGCATTGAAAGACCTGAGTCGAAACACCCCCCGAGAGTAGACAACATTCTATTGGAACTACTGACGGTCTTGGGAGAGCCAGTCCTGACAAAACTCTACCATCTGGTGAGCAAGATGTATGAGACAGGCAAAATACCCTCAGACTTCAAGAAGAATATAATAATTCCAATCCCCAAGGAAGCAGGTGTTGACAGATGTGAAAATTACCGAACTATCAGTTTAATAAGTTACAGCTGCAAAATACTAACACGAATTCTTTACAGACGAATGGAAAAACTAGTAGAAGCCGACCTCGGAGATGATCAGTTAGGATTCCGTAGAAATGTTGGAACACGTGAGGCAATACTGACCCTACGACTTATCTTAGAAGCTAAATTAAGGAAGGGCAAATTTACGTTCCTAGCATTTGTAGACTTAGAGAAAGCTTTTGACAATGTTGACTGGAATACTCTCTTTCAAATTCTGAAGGTGGCAGGGATAAAATATTGGGAGCGAAAGGCTATTTACAATTTGTACAGAAACCAGATGGCAGTTACAAGAGTAGAGGGACATGAAAGGGAAGCAGTGGTTGGGAAGGGAGTGAGACAGGGTTGTAGTCTCTCCCCGATGTTATTCAATCTGTATATTGAGCATGCAGTAAAGGATACAAAAGAAGAATTAGGAATAGGTATTAAAATCCATGGAGAAGAAATAAAAACTTTGAGGTTCGCCGATGACATCGTAATTCTGTCAGAGACAGCAAAGGACTTGGAAGTGCAGTTGAACGGAATGGATAGTGTCTTGAAAGGAGGATATAAGATGGACATCAACAAAAGCCAAACGAGGATAATGGAATGTAGTCGAATTACGTCAGGTGATGCTGAGGGAATTAGATTAGGAAATGAGACACTTAAAGTAGTAAAGGAGTTTTGGTATTTGGGGAGCAAAATAACTGATGATGGTCGAAGTAGAGAGGATATAAAATGTAGACTGGCAATGGCAAGGAAAGAGTTTCTGAAGAAGAGAAGTTTGTTAACATCGAGTATAGATTTAAGTGTCAGGAAGTCATTTCTGAAAGTATTTGTACGGAGTGTAGCCATGTATGGAAGTGAAACATAGACGATAAATAGTTTAGACAAGAAGAGAATAGAAGCTTTCGAAATGTGGTGCTACAGAAGAATGCTGAAGATTAGATGGGTAGATCACATAACTAATGAGGAAGTATTAAATAGGATTGGGGAAAAGAGACGTTTGTGGCACAACTTGACCAGAAGAAGGGATCGGTTGGTAGGACATGTTCTGAGGCATCAAGGGATCACCAATTTAGTATTGGAGGGCAGCGTAGAGGGTAAAAATCATAGAGGGAGACCAAGAGATGAGTACACTAAGCAGATTCAGAAGGGTGCGGGTTGCAGTGGGTTCTGGGAGATGAAGAAGCTTTCACAGGATAGAGTAGCATGGAGAGCTGCATCAAACCAGTCTCAGGACTGAAGACCACAACAACAACAACAGCGACAAACATCAAAGGGTGACAGATCGCGCCTTGTGGAGCGCCATTTGTTGGAGGACAACGTTCGCTAACGTTCCTCAGTGACACCAGGCTTCACTTAAGACGGGTTACACCCCTGGGAAGTGTCAAGGCGTAAAGACTCTGTGGCGTCCGTATGCAACATGTGTTGTCTGTCATCCACTCATCTGCTCCTTGTGAGAGGCTGCAGGCTCAGAAAAATTAAATTACTGATTCACGTATAAATATCTTTCTCTCACTTGCTTTTTCTTTTTCTTTCTTTCTTTCTTTTTTTTTTAATCTTTCAATTTACTAATGTAGTTTGTGTGCTATATACTTGGTTAGTAGACCACGTTATTTCGGCGAAATACCGTCGTCCGAGGGCCGGCGAATTCAATAAAACGACGCCTGGTGTTATCGGGTAGCGCCAGGGAACATCTGTTTCTCTAACAAAAGTTGTTCCCAATTTGTTTGTCGTTAAACTGTCGGAACGGTGGTATGCTGGTCGTCGGCATTTTTTTGGGCTGATTTGTTCGTCTGTTGTGCGCCGATATATTGCAGGTAGGCATATTCTTTCAGTTGAACAGGGTGTGATTCTAGTTCAGAATGACAATGTACAATCGCGTGTGCTTATTCCCAAAGTGTTGCGATTGCTCCATGAAGGACACTGGGGAATTGTTTACACTAAACAGTTAGCGCGACGGCAGGGTATGGACGCCCACGTTTAACACATGACGTCACAGTGTTGCGCATGTGCAGAGAACCAGTTCACTCCACCACAGACAATCTCAGCTTGGCCCAAGACTCAGTTTCGATGGCGATGAGTACGCACTGGCTTCGCGGCACCATTTTGGAACACCCATTGGCTCATAGTGGTAGACTTTTTGAGCAAGTTTCCATCTGCGGTGCCTATGAACTCTACCGCATCACGTAGCATCATTCAAGCGTTGTCCTCCGTATTTTGCATAGATGGTTTGACAGAAGTACTTGTGTCGGATAAAGGACCACAGTTCACTTCATCTGATTTTGAACAGTTTTGCGAACGAAACGGCATACGTCATCTGACCAGCGCTCCCTTTCCCCTCCAGGCCAACAGAGAAGCTGAACGCTTCGCACGCAAACACCAGATGGCCAAGCTTCACACCACTTACACACGGGAAGAGGCGCAAGAACTTTTTCTCGCCTCCTATATTTCCCACACAAGAGACAGACCATCACCGGCACAGCTTCTTCATGGCCGCCGCCACTGGATGCTGCTACACTTGTTACACCCACCACAAGGTTCACAAGTGTAGCTTTGAACCACGTGATGTTATTCCTTCCAGGGTTTATGGTAATCGTGGGTGCTAGGAAAGAGGCGTGATCCAGGAACACATTGGCTCTTTTATATACTTCATTGCAGGTCGCGGTGGTTTACAGCGCCGCCACAAGAACCAAATTCGTGAGTGTCATTTGCCTTATAATTTTTCTGCTCTTCTTCCCACAGATTCACGGCGTCAAAGGACCGCGTGTCCTCCCCAGCCGCCCGCTAATGCCAACGGGGCACCTCGAGATGAGGGGATGGACGATGCACCCCCCCCCCCCCCCCCCGTCCCTGCTCACTGACCCAATGGAGCTGGACCCGCCATCGCCGTCTTGTCGCCAGGAAACGCCTTCAGGTCTGGACGTGTGCCCAGGATGTTCCTGTTGCCTCGCAAGCCAGTTGGCGGGGTATGATCAGGAGTACACCTTTTTCCACAGTCACAGCTCCCGGCTCATCTCTATGTCCAGCGCCCTGCCTCCCTCCCCATTATCGTTCACAGCCTCCCTACAAGGCAACGATGTTGCATTTTGGGGGGAAAGGAATGTGCTGACGTAAGCTGTCGCCAGCACGCCTGTCGGCAAAGAGGTTGCAAGAAGATAGATAAAAGGAGCTGAATCAAGCGCGCCTACCATGAGAGACGCCAAAGACACAAGCAATGCGACCCCAACACCCTCCCGACCACAAGTACTTAGATCACCGCCACAGACAAGGGACCAGTCAGAGAGAGTCAGAGTCGCAGTCTCTAGCCAGTCAGAGTAAGTTGCAGTCCCAGTCAGCTCAGATACTACCTCTGTCACAACTGTAGTTGGAATCTGTCAGTTCACATCATCAGCTTTGAGAGTGTAATGTTTATAGAGGGACTTGTACTTCTGCATTAGTGGGACTAACATGGACTATTAAGGAAGTGCTTGTACCACAACATATGGACTAGCTTAGGGATAAATTGGTTTCTGTTGTAGTAAATAAAGAACCCTGTTAATACTTGCATGGATTTGTGTCGTAGAAAGAGAATAGTGGCCACCAATAACATCCTCTCCTTTGCTTCCCATGGTACAAAATTGTACAATGTACACGACGGCGCGAAACCTATGATGTGGTATATTAGCCCTAGACGTTTTATGGGAATAATTTGGTGTGCATAGCTTAAGGACGAATGTAACTTTCGCATGACTTGTCTCATCCAAGAAACATACTCCGATGAGTGTATATCACCACGAACGACAACATTTGCTGTCAAATGTCCGCCCGTGCTTTCCACAAGGTTGATAAGGAGTTCTCCTGATAGGGCGTTCCATTCCTCTTGCAGCGCGGTTGACAACGGCTCGATGGTCGTTTTTGGTGCTCGGGGAAGATAGAGACCAAACCATTCACTGATTATACTCTCGTTTCAAGAGCTACTCCACCTAGGCAATTAGATGCGGTCACGCTCGTCATCAGTAAAATAGAAGTCAGGGCCGAAACAGTATAGTGTAACAATGTCGTCGAGCGGTAAGTGTGCCGCGATCAAGGATTTAGTGATCAGTATGCCCACACTAAGCTACATTCTGTTTTCCCACACCATAATACTTGGACCATCAAAACGATAATTTGTAACAATATTTCAGGGAGCATTAAGTATTCTGATCTATCACCACATAAGAATACGTAACGCACCCAGGAACATAGTCTGACACGATCGATTTGGTGGTCCATGTGTTACGGTGCTCGGTGCCATAATGTAGCGTAGGCTTACTGACCTTCAAACATTAGACTGTAAATTCACGCCTCGGCGTTATTGTGACATTGTACTACTTCTCGAAGGCTATAGATACAGCAATAAGGAATAGCTCAGATAAGGAGTATTTCAGCAGGCAGTACAATTAAAGAGGAATGGATATCTCTAAAAAGCGCAATCACGGAAGTTAGAAAGAAGCTAACTGTGAAGAAACCATTGGTAACAGAAGAAGTTGATTATGACAGAAGGAAACACAAAATGTTCAGGCAATATCAGGAATACAGAAGTATAAGTCACTGAGGAATGAAATAAGTTGCAAGTGCTGTGGAATCTGCATGAAAAATGTGAAGAAATCGAAAAAGGAACGATTGTCGGAAGGACTGAAAGTCAAACTACATACCGTGAAATTAAAAGGAAGGTTGATAACGTTAAGAGTGCAAAGAGAATTCCACTGTAAATGCAGAGAAGAGAGCGAATATGTGGAAACAGTACATTGAAGGTGTTTATGAAGGGTAAGATAATTCTGGCGTGATAGAAGAAGAAACGGAGTCGGTTTAGAAGAGCTGGGAGATCCAGTATTAGAATCATAATTTAGAGAAGCTTTGGAGGACTTAATATTAAATAAGGCACAAGGGATAGATAACACTCAATCAGAAATTCTAAAATCGTTAGGAAAATCCGCAATAAAATGACTATTCACGTTGGTGTGCATGAGTCTGGCGATACACCATCTGACTTTCGGAAAATGATTTTTTTTCTACCCATGAAAGCTGAGGGTGCAACCGTACCAGCTATTGAGAATTCATTTTTACTATCCAGCATTTTTTCTTCCACGCATTGAAGAGCTTTTTTCGTCGCTGTACTGGCGTAAGTGTTAATAGCTAATTTCGTAAGTGTAGAACTCTTTGTCATATCAAAATAACTCCAAATTGGATCTTCTACAGACCTCGGGATAGTTTTCTCCTTCTTTGATGCTGAAGAATCTCTCATTCAACCACAGAAGACATTCTGCACGAGACATATAATAATAAACAAAAAAAAGTTTTTAGTGTCGCTTCCAAATGAATCACTTGTAACAAGAACAGAGGTCCCGAGTTCGTTCAGTAAGTATCACTGAGGGCGAAGATTAATTTTTCAATCAATTTTTTTACTGGTCAGTGTTAGTTTGCTACCTAAATTGCTCGGTATTCGTGGCGCACTATTTGTGGCAGCAAAAACTTTCCGTACATCACTTCGCTATTAAAGAACCATTCAGCTGTAAGTTTTCGAAATGATTTCAAGACGATGATTATTTTTGGTAGAAGAATCTATTCTGCTCCTGTTATATTTACATAAATTGGTGTTACAAACCAAGTGCGGCTTATAATGGTCCTTGGAGAATAGCTACTCTTCGTAATATTCCTATTGTACTATTCTAGCGATTTACCACATCATTAGAAAAATCTTCTGTCTTCTTAGCAACTCTTGCACAGTTTTTGGTTCCCGATTGTGGACAGATTTCGTCTGTGACCATTTTCCGAGAAATATTTTACGTTTTTGATGTGACCTCTTCTTTTATTTCATCGCCAGCATGAACTCCTACATTTAATCTCCATAGAACGTGTTCGTAACGTGGAAAATACTTTCACATTAGCTGTGTTATGTGTTGCACGGATTTTGGCTGTGATCTCACGTTGCGCAGAAAAGTCTTTATTTCTTATTTCAGGTGTTTTGCAGTACGTCACTCATCGCATACAAAGTGCTGAACATAATTCACACTCAGTTGTGTGCTGTAACAATCAGGTTGAGGACGAATGCATAATTTTTATAGTAGCAAAATTAAATGCCTGAACGGCCTGAGTGCCTTGAAATTATTACAGAAACTTTTTAATTTTTTTCTCACTGGTACTGGTATCATTTCCCTGACAGCCATTATACTGTTGACTGAAGACAATGGAAGTGGTACATGCTGCAGCTACGATGGAAATAAACCATCATATGTAGCTCTGTGCATCGCTAGAAAATGTCTCTTTGGAAAACAAAAAGGCTGTGGACTGACTTTAATCAATGTCTTACTTACTTCATGTCTCTTCTGTGAAGAAAGTCAAAAGTTTCTTTGTTTTCGCACCATTCGATTGAATTGGACAATGGAAGTCTGCTGCATTAACATTAACGTGAACTGCCGCAAGCCGATGTTAAATAGATCTACTCTCTCTCTTCTCTTCTGCTGACAATTAACTTTTTAAATTGAAGGGAACATTTTACAAGAAACGTTAAAGATTTGAAATTACTGATGTTGTACGCCCTCAGTTCCCACAAAAGTACCTCACGGCATTAATTTTCCACGGACGGTGTTTGAGCTCACAGGAATACCTGAACTATGATATCTGCCGTGCAGCGAACTGTTGTGTTGTGTGGGTCCTGTTGACTATACACACGTTACAGGTATTTGCCTCATCAGGTAAATGGATACTAGCATGTCCGATTTCAACTCTGTGTATCAAATGATTCTGGAGTTAGCGTGTTGATAAAAGCTTCTCTGTTTTATATTTCGCTCAGTTTTACACGTCGAAACTTTCCTGACTCTATTGTGAAATAAATATTGGCTAATAATATCCGATGCATGTAAATGTGGTATGTTGACATCTTACTTTTGTAAAGAACATCTTTGTCATTATGAAATTTAACCTATCCACAAACGCTGTACTGAAAAAGTACTATTGTTTGTTACTTATCGTTCACGACATTTTAGACCATACGTTAGCAACTACGAAACATAATTGAAGATTTGTAAACGTTTTAAATATTTCTCCAATTATGGTGCTGAATTTGAACACAACAGGCTCACCAGTAACTGTTACTTTCTGCATCTGGCTATGCCAGGAAGTGAGTGCACAGGTATTTAGTTATTTCATTTCTTTCCATTTCCACATTAAATGTTATCGGAAATGCTGTGTTCTGTACAACCTACATCTTGATGACCTCATTCGCAGATAGTATTGACACCAGTCGATTATGCGCTACCTGGCATTTGTCAATAGGAAGCTTCCTTATTAGCTTTCGACACACCACTTAGATGATAGAAATGCTTGTTGACGAATGAGGTCGCAATTTCCTGGTCATCCTCTTCACGCTGCCTTACGCTTTAGCACTGTACTCAACATAGTTGAAAAATTTGACCACGTCACTGGCCTCTGTCAGGAAGTAATTCCATAATATTAGGAGAATCTCATAAACGATACGTACAGTAAATTTCTACTTGAGAAAACATAACCAAAAAATTCTCCTTAACCTTGACCACTTATACACTGGAGTACAACGAATAAAATTGCAATTAGGTAATTACCATTTTGTAATAAAACGCATCTACTCCTTTCATTTTCTGTGCAACAGCTGTCAGAAATAGAGGCATTTTTATGAAAGGACACTACTGGTCATTAAAATTGCTACACCAAGAAAAAATGCAGATGATAAACGGGTAATCATTGGACAAATATATTATATTATATTATATTATATTATTGCATAGATCCTGAGAAATCAGTACCCAGAACAACCACCTCTGGCCGTAATAACGGCCTTAATACGCCGGGGCATTGCGTCAATTAGAGCTTGGATGGCGTGAACAGGTACAAGACGTCTTCAATTGGCACGTTCCCCCTTAACATCTATTCTGCGTTCGCTCTACAGTATCCTAATAGCCCTCTCTCCTCCCTAAGTTATTTTACTCTTAGTTTTATAATTCCCTAAAAGAAACGTGTCGTATAGGGAAATGAACTATATAAGAACCAATCACAATAATTATGTGAGAGACCGAAATTGTGTCCCGCAGGTGGCCGAGAAACGATGTGATAGCTATACACGGGACGGAAGTGTGATCGGACTCAACCTCTGATTGGTTGTTTCTACGGTAACTGCCTTGTAAACTCCTAGCTACCAGTCACTTTTTTATTCTAATCCATGTACAGGTCTCAAAAGAATCAGTACCGTCCACACCAGTGGACATAAGTAGTGTATCTCACGATTTGTTGAAGTTATTCTAACTCGCTTTGCTAACTACGCATTGACACATCTACATCTACATCTACGTACATACTCCGAAATCCACCATACGGTGCGTGGCGGAGGGTACCTCGTACCACAACTAGCTTCTTCTCTCTCTGTTCCACTCCCAAACGGAAAGAGGGAAAAATGACTGCCCATAGGCCTCTGTACGAGCCCTAATCTCTCTTATCTTATTTTTGTGATCTTTCTGCGACATATAAGTTGGCGGCAGTAAAATTGTACTGCAGCCAGCCTCAAATGCTTGTTCTCTAAATTTCTTCAGTAGCGATTCACGAAAAGAACACCTCCTTTCCTCCATAGACTCCCACCCGAGTTCCTGAAGCATTTCCGTAACACTCGCGTAATGATCAAATCTACCAGTAGCAAATTTAGCCGACCGCCACTGAATTGCCTCTATGTCCTCCCTCAATCCGACCTGATAGGGATACCAAATGCTCTAGAAGTGCTCAAGATTAGGTCGTATTAGTGTTTTATAAGCGGTCTCCTTTACAAATGAACGACATCTTCCTAAAATTATACCAATGAACCGAAGACGTCTATAAGACTTCCACTTTCATTACATGCTGGTCCGACTTCATATCGCTCTCCAATGTTACGCCCAAATATTTAATCGACGTGACTGTGTCAAGCGCTACACTTCTAATAGAGTATTCAAACATTACGGGATTCTTTTTCCTATTAATCCGTATTAATTTACATTTATCTTTATTTAGAGTTGGCTGCCTTTTTTTATACCAATCACAAATCCTGTCCAAGTCATCTTGTATCCTCCTACAGTCACTCAACGACGACACCTTCCCGTACACCACAGCATCATCAGAATACAGACGCACATTGCTATGCACCCTATCCTAAAGATCATGTATGTAGATAGGAAACAACAGCGAACCTACCACATTTCCCTGGAGCACTCCAGACGATACCCTCACCTCCGATGAACACTCACCATCGAGGACAACGTACTGGGTTCTATTACTTAAGATGTCTTCGAGCCAGTCACACATTTGCGAACCAATCCCATATGCTGATACCTTAGATAGGAGGCTGCAGTGGGGCACCTAGTCAAACGCTTTCCGGACGTAATGGAATATGGCATCCGTCTGATACTCTTCATCCATGGCTCGCAAGATATCATGTGAAAAAAGGGCTATTTGCGTTTCGCAGGAGCGATGCTTTCTAAAGCCGTGCTGATGCATGGATAGCAACTCCTCTGTCTCAAGGAAATTCATTATATTCGAACTGAGAATATGTTCGACAATCCGATGTTAAGGATATTGGTCTGTAATTTTGAGGATCCGTCCTTCTACCCTTCTTATATACAGGCGTCACCTGCGCTTTTTTTCCAGTCGCTCGGGACTTTACGTTGTACAAGAGATTCGCGATAAATGCAAGCAAAGTAAGGAGCCAATGCAATAGAGTACTCTCTGTAAAACCGAATTGGAATTCCACCAGGACCTGGCGATTTATTTATTTTCAACTCATTCAGCTGCTTCACGACCCCAGGGATGTCTATCACTATGTCCTCCGTACGGGAATCTGTACGAGATTCAAACAGCGGTATGTTTGTACAATCCTCCTGTGTGAAAGATTTCTCAAATGCTAAATTTAAAATTTCAGCTTTCGTTTCGCTGTCTTCCGTTGCCATGTCAGACTGATCAGTTAGTGACTGGATGGAAGCCTTTGACCCGCTTACCGATTTACGTAAGACCAGAATTTCCTTGGATTTTCAGCCAGATCTTTTGCTAAGATATGACGGTGGTAGTGGTTATATGCTTCGCGCATCGCTCTTTTCCTAGCAGCACGAATCTCTATTAACTTTTGCCTGTCCTCATTCTCCCGATCTTTCCCGTACCGCGAGTGCAACTGCCTTTGCTTCTTGAGCATTCTCCGAATTGCGCTGTTAAACCATGGTGGATCTTTTCCGTCCGCAACCCACTTTTTCGGCACTGTGGTGCGGTAGGTCCGAGTGAGCATCACACTTACCCACACTGCTGCTGTATTCAATATACCAGGTACCGACATGGACCTACCTTTCTACTGCGTACTCCATCTGCAGATTGGCTGCCTTAGCTCTGCCACATCTGTTACTAATCGTAAAATGCGCAGGCTACGTGCTCTTGTCAATAAATGGGTTAGAGGACGTGGACTGGTGTGGTCGGTAAACAGTTTGTTTGGCAGTAAAAATAAGAACATTCCTGTCTTTTTAAAAGTGCTAGCATGTAATTGGAAGCGTTGTGGCTGGGTTAAGTAATACGTTATACAGAAAACATTTTCTCTCATTAATTTGCAGTTGACACCTAATCAGAGAGCCTAACAGACCTCAATATTGTCAAGAATGCACCTTCCTGCACACAATTCTAAAGGCAATAGTAAAGCACTGCAAATTTCCGATCTTAATGGAGATGATGGTAAACAAAGTACGATGGGTGTTCAATAAGTAATGCTGCACTTTCTTTTTCCTCTATTAATTTCTGTATCTTACTGAAGCTGTAGGTAAACAAGAACGATGGGTATTCAATAAGTGATGCAATACATTTTCTTCTGTGTCAGTTGCGGTTAAAAAAATTCTGTATTGGTTGTTATCATGGAATATTACGGCTTCAGCCCCTACAGTTTCCAATGAGTGTCGGCTTTATGCGTAGGTTTCAAAATTACATTTGTGATTGAGCTGGATTCCAAGCAAAGAACTGTCATTGAGTTTATTTTGGTGGGAAACCAGATCATCGCAGATATTGATAAACGCTTTCAGAGTGTCTACGAAGATCTGACAAAGAAATAGAAGCACGGTGAGTCATTGGGCGAGGTAACAAGGTCGCACAAACCTGTCCATCTCCCGCCTGTTAGCCAGCCGCATACAGCTGTGTCTTCTACAGTGTTGGAACGCACTGACACTCTCATTTGACTTTTGTATGTCCATCCTTTTAGCAGGAGGTCTCTGGGACGACGGCCGTTTACTATCGTGACAAATAAATAAAAACACCTACAGCCAACCTTATGATTTTATTTTATTTTGTCGCTACCTGTTTCAAAACTGCAGTGCGTCAACTTCAGGCTGTTTTTGATGCGATACAGGTTGACATGATCCCCATGCATAACACATCAGTTGCCAGCAGTTGATGGTTGGAGTGCTGACACATTATCTGCGTATCCAGTAATGCTGGCTACTGATGATGACCCACTGAAGCTTTGAAACTGGTAGCGACAAAATAAAGTAAAATGATAAGGACGGTTGTAGGTGTTTTCATTTATTTGTCACTCTCATTCGAGGTTATCGATGTATCACAGTCAAACACCCACTGCTCAGTTCAACATCTCTGTTGGTAGTGCTGACATACTCGTACACCAGTTGGAGAAATCAAAGGTGTGTGCACGCTATGTTCCTCGCCGCCTAACTGAAGACCATAAAGAGTAACGAAGACCCATCCTTACGGAGTTGCTTGCACTTTACGAGATTCATCTTGACAAATGTTGGTCGATCATCGCCTTAGGTGATGAAACACTGTATCTTAATCACTTTGAACTGGATACGAAACGTTAATCCATGGAGCTGTGCCACACACCCATTCCTCCAAAGAAAAAGTTCAAAGGCACGACCTCCACCGCTAAAGACATGGCGACGGACTTCGGAGACTAGAATGGCTATTCAGTTTGATGTCCGTCTTCATGGTTCGACGATCAACTCTGAAGTGTATATGCTACGCTAAGTAAACTGAAGAAACAGCTTCATCGTGCTCGTCGCCACTAAAAATATAACGAACTTCTACTTCTCCGTGACAATAAAAGACATCACACAAGTTTGGTCACAAATCTTCGTTGAACTATTGTTCCTTATACTTCGTACTGCCGGCTGAAAAGTAAGGTTCTGTAGTGGAAACTAGCGTTTGGCGTCATTGGGGGCAGGTCCGGCCGCCTTGGTGCAGGTCTTATTACGTCCGACGCCACATTGGGCGACCTGCGCGCCGGATGGGGATGAGATGATGATGATGAAGACAACACAACCCAGTTCCTGAGCGCAGAAAATCCCCGACCCAGCCGGGTATCGAACCCGGGCCCGTAGGTCGGCAATTTGTCAAGCTAACCACTCAGCTGTCGGGGCGAACAGGTTCTGTAGTTAAAATAATGGAGAGTACTATGGTGTATTGTGATCCTGAATAATTTTTTGCGTTATTTATTGAAAGCCTCTCGTATTTTCTTAAAACTTATAAGGAGATTAAAACTGTTTGCCGAAATTGGACTCTAAGCTGAGACTTTTGTTTTTCGTTGGCTATTGTTGTACCGAATAATCTATCAAAGCAGGAAGCATTTTGGGTTTGAACAGCTTAGTCTGCAGAACACTTTTTTGCGAAAGGCAAAGGTCCCATGTTAGATTTCCGGTCCAGTACACAGCTCGAAAGTTTCAAATCAGTGCACAATGCACTAAGGTGATGAGATTTATTCTGGAAAATATGTTCTTCACAATAGTTTTCAGCTAGATGGGGTATTACACGTTGAGAGCATACCAAAAAATTTTCCATTGTCTGCTACCATTGTAGACTACGTTTCGCAATTCATTATAACGACGTTTAGCATTTTTAGGGAGGCTATACTAATCGTAACCATGCGGCCACCAGCGCTTAAAAACTATCGTAATGACAACACAGTCACGGAGTAGCGCATGTGAGAGTTACTTCAGGGGTGTGGCAGGATGCTGCCTGGTGGAGCTATCTATGATGTCGGTGTGAGTGCCTAGGTCAGCTGTTTGGTAGTGATGGTGCGTGAGCTGCCACGTCGTAGCACACCATACGAAAAGATTACGCTAGTAAAGCATCCTGACTTACTTGATCCTAAATTTTTCAAAGCTCTTTTAAATTCTGATTTTAATACTGGATCCCCTATCTCTTCATTTTTGACTCTTGTTTCTTCTCCTATCACATCACCTGACAAGTGGCCCCTCATAGAAGCCTTCAGTTTACTCCTTCCTCCTACCTGCTTGCTTCGCTCCTTTTACAGTGGAATTCCCTTTGCACGCTTATTCTTACTATTAATTTCACAAAAAGCTGTTTTGATTTCCATTTCTACTGAAACTGTCCTTCTCACAAGCAATTCTTATTGTACTTCTTCACATTTTTTCTGCAGCCATTTCGTCTTAGCTTCCCTGTAGTTCTAGTTTATTTCATTTCTATTTCTCCACTCTTGATTTTCCCAGAACGTTTTTTTAGTACCTTCTTTCATTAATCAACTGAAGTATTCCTTCTGTTTTCCATGGTTTCTTCGCAGTAACCTTCTTCGTACTTGTGTTTTTTCCCAACATCTGTAATCGACCTTTATAGTAACGTCCATTCCCCTTCAACTAAACTGCCTACTGAGCTTTCCCTTATCTCTGAATCTACGGCCTCAGAGAACTTCAAGCATATCCTTTCATCCCTAGTACTTCCGTGTCCCACTTCTTTGTGCACTGCTTCTCACTGACTAGTCTCTTAAGTTTCAGCCTCTTCTTCATCACTATTAAATTCTGATATGAGTCTACATCTACAATCGGGTACTCATGCAATCTTTATCTGATTTCGCAATCTGTGCCTGACTGTGATGTAATCTTACTCAAATCTTCTCTGCCAGTCTTCCCCAAGTATTCCTCCTTCTCTTGTGATTCTTGAACAGCTGAAATTTATTACAGAGCTCAATTTGTTTGTACCAAGCCCATATTTTCCCGTAACCTTTTCTTCTCCTCCTTTCCGTACAACTGTATTCCACTCCCTACTGACTATTAGATTGTCATTTCCGTTTACGTACTCAATTATCCGTTTAATATCCTCCTATACTTTCTCTGTATCTTCACTTTCAGCTTGCAACGTCTTCTTGTATATTTGAACTGTCGTTGTCGGCAATGGTTTGCTGCCGATTTTGATCAGAACAAGCTCTTCTCTGAACTATTCACAGTAACTCATTCTCTGGCCTACCTTCCTCTTCATAATGAACTCCTCACCCGTTATACCATTTTCTGCTACCATTTAAATTACCTTATACTCATCTGACCAGAAATCTTTAGTTTCTTTCCATTTCACTTCACTGACCAGAGCTGTATGTAGACTAAGCCTTGCCATTTTCCTTTTCAGAATTTCTGGCTTCCCTGACACGTTCAAACTTCTGATATTCCAACCCCAACTCACAGAACGTTATCCTTTCGTTGGTTATTCAATCTTTTTGTTACCTCTCCCTAGGCTGACCCCTCCTTGAGATCAGAATGGGGGACTAGTCGGGAATCTTATACCACTGGAAAGATCATCATGACACATTTCCAATTACAGGCTACATGTTCTGTCATACACATTATATGTCTTTAATGCAATGGTTTCCGTTGCCTTCTGCATTCTCATGCCATTGGTCATTGATAGTTCTTCTGCCTTTATGGGCAGTGTTCCCTAACAAGACAAAGTGAGTGCCCTGAATTTTTGTCCGCTCCTCCACCCGCTTTGTCAAGGCCATTGGCTGAATGAGGGTGACTTCGTGCGCCGGAGTCTTTGGCCGCCATTACTGACGATTTTAGAACCCTTGGCATAGGATCAAAGATGCTTTGCCTAGACCTCTTTTTAAATAAGGAACTTCTTCGAGAACTCGCAGTGGCACTTTCGATTTGGCAGTGGCTGTTACTTACATGTCTAGCTAAGCCCCGGGGGCTGGTTTTATGAACTTGTTACCATACTGGTTGTTCGGCTTTAATGTTGTACTGCCCAATTATAAGATACAAGCTTCACCCTGGTGCTTGCAGTATTAAACTAATTTAATGTTCTATACAACAGTAGTAATTAGGGAGGGTGCTGTAAAAATTTTTGTGTTATATTTTAAGAAGTATGTTGTAATGGTCAATAATTAGGTCTTACAGGTTGTTTTAGATCTTCCGTGTCCTTTTATGGTTTCAGAATAAATGGGGGTTTTCACGATAATAATCTAATGAGGTGTTAGTTAAGATATTTTGTTGATATACTTTTTAAACGCTTAATCTAGACCTGCAAAAGTTTTCTTCCCTTCCATATTCTACTGGACATAAAAATTATTTTAAGGATTGTGGTTTGTGGATTTTTTAGTGTATCATGAAAAGTTTAACTACGAATGGGACTGGACTATAATATCCATGTATGGGTGTGGTTTGAAGGAAGTTAGTAACCTGAGGTGCAAGTTATTTTGATAACAATTATAACCTTCCGTCTTCGTCGGAGGTAATATTGAACGGCACTTACGAATCTCAAATGTAATACCTGCATTTAAAACTTCGAATGCGCTAAAGCCTAAGTTAAGACACAAAATTGGAATGAAAGACAGACGGGAAGCTGATTTTTAAGGGATTTCAGGAACACAATAATACCGCTTGCGGATGTCATCTCTGAGACAGGAAGTACAGAACTCCTGATATTTGTCATAACATGACAGTCCCACGTAATGTTCCCGAGGGGAAAACATTAGATATCTTAGAAAATTTACAAATTTATAGTTATAAGAAAAGAACTCCGAATAATTTATTTAATTACCAATTATAATCTAATGAGAACTTTGTGTTTGCTATTTTTTATGGTCTTTTGGGATTTGTTTTTAAGAAATTTCTCTAGTTAAGGTGATGTGGATCTACAATTTCACAAAAACTGAGGTCTCCTTGTTCTTCGATAGTGATTCCTTTTCTCTCATATATTGTAACTGTGGAAATGTCACACTGGAAAGACATTGTTACCCCGTTTAGTCTGCCGATATTCAAAGTAACACTTTGGCTTCGAACAGGAGTCCGTTAAACTCCGGTTACACGATTAATCCGTGAAATCTAAAAGCGGTAAATTCAACTAAATTTCTAGGTATCACAATTACGGACAACCTCAGCTGGAAAGAACAAATAGAAATTATTGTGGGGAGGGCAAAACAGTTAGGAGATGCAACAGTATACTAAAGAGTGTACCTTAGGCTTGTCCGTCCTCTTTTGAAGTACTGCTGCGCGGGCTGGAATCCTTACCAGATAGGATTAACGGATTAATTCGAGAAAGTATGCTTATCCAACCAGTGACTGGTTGCAGTTGTGTATAAGTTATTTACATATAATCCGAGAAAGTTCAGAGAAGAGGAGCACGTTTTGTATTATCGATAAATAGAGGAGAGAATGACACTGACATGATACAGGATTTGGGGTGGTAATCATTAAAACAAAGGCGTTTTTCATTGTGGTGGAATCTTCTCACCAAATTTCAATTACCAGCTTTCTACTCCGAATGCAGAAATATTTTGTTGAAGTCAACCTACATAGGGAGAAACTATCACCACAACAAAGTAAGGGAAATAAGAGATCGAACGGAAAGTTTTTAGTGTTCGATTTCCAAGCGCTGTTCGACGTTGTGTTAATAGGTAATTATTGTGGAGGTTGTTCGACGAACCCTCTGCCAGGCACTTAAGCGTGATTTGCAGAGTATCCCTGTAGATACAGATCCAGATATAGACATTAGGCGACATGCTATTAAGTGTTAACATTTCTGATCACATTCTGTACTTACTAAATTACAAAGTCTATTGAGGAATTAAACACTGCTACATGACATGGTTTGGGACTATGCTATTCATTCCGTTTTGTCCCTGCCAGTTCCTAAGTCACATATAGACCTGGAGCCTGTGCTATTACGCAAACCTCGAGCTATGAGTAAATGACTTTGAACAGTGTGAATCCTGTACAGCTGGCTACATGCCTCTTTTTGTATAGCTGTTGTGACTGTATTGTACAGCAAGTTTATTTTTATTGTATTACACAGCATGTTGCAGGATTACGCTATTTCTTCCTGTGGTCTTATCATCCTTGTCTTGCACTACAAGACTTCGAGCACCATGCTAGTATCTCAACGTCAGGCTACATGTTATAGCGTATATGTGTGATTTTATTTTATGGTTTCTGTACTTGTAATGACTTGTTTGTGTTATTTACGAATGGAACACTTCATGTTGTCTCTGTAGTTCCTTCTTATTTAGTTAAACAGAGATACCGAACAACTTTGTATGGCTACCTAGACTTTATGCTACCTGAATTTTGTGCCATGTCTATTTTTATTTTGTTTGCTTTTATGATACGAATATGCCATACGACTGGCTTCAAAACTTGTGTATTAAAGGACATGTTTAATGTTCTGTGCTACCTGTTATGTTTTTGAGATTGTTTTAATTTCTTAACTGAATATTTATTTATTATATGTCTGCAGTGTAACGTTCTTCAATCATTGGTTTGTCTTTATACTTTATATGACACGACGTATTTTTTTGTAACTACTATCAAGTGCCATATGCTTTCTGCTTGTAAAGTCTACGATGTTTAGTCGAGAATCGCAGACTTCATTCTGCTAACGTATCAACATGTGGTTTTGTAATCAGAGCAATATGTACGTTGTTTTTGTAATAGTTACTTCATGCTTGACTTGCTGATATACTACTGCTCTCATGTTCATGAAAGGTAGTTCTGTGACATGATACGATCTAAGATGCATTCGGGTAAGATTCAGTGAAATGTACTGCAGAATGTATGTTATATTCCATGGTACAGTCCATGTTTATGTGGCATTGTACTACATCTCTGTACATCTGATCCCAATGTGCTTGCAGATGTTGAGCTATGCTTTCCAGATCTGATGATGGTAACGTAGTCGGCTGAAACCGGCCATCACAACAAATCCATAAATGCTGCACAAAAGTGATCTTCTCTGTTTGGCCAGCCCTTGTGGCCGATCGGTTCTAGGCGCTACAGTCTGGTACCGCGTGACCGCTACGATCCCAGGTTCGAATCCTGCCTCGGGCATGGATGTGTGTGATGTCCTTCGCTTAGTTAGGTTTAAGTAGTTCTAAGTTCTAGGGGACTGATTACCTGTGCTCAGAGCCATTTGAACCATTTCACTGTTTGAAGTTGTACTTCCGTTTCTATGTTATCTTGATCTATCCTTAACTTGACAATCGTCTTTCCCTAAATCTCACACCAGTTTTTCAGAGAACATCTAGTATTCTTCACAATTTCAAGATCTCGAACGCTTTTTGTAGGTCGATAAATTTCAGAACACCCACAGTAATTTGTAATAAAACTTTTACCCTTTTTGTTACTCATAACAGTCAAAATAAAAGCACTATTTACTACTTGAGACAACTGAAACTGAGGGCTGAAGGTGGGACTCTACCCCGCATACATACTGCACGTTCCTAATTTGACTGTCTCAGCAGGTCACCAGTCGACTAAGACGTTACTCTTGCTAATGCTTCCTCTCGCACCTTCCAAAACCCATTTAAGATATTAGTGCTCCGAGATCAGCAACACTGCGAAAAAACAGAGATAGTGGAAAGTTTCAGGGGAGTTATTGGTATGGTACATATTAAGCTTTAGATGAATCGCCTCAAAACATTTTCATGCAGAGCTGTTCTCTAACATGGATGACCACGCACAGAATGACTGTACCATCGTATCACGCTTCCGAGATAAAATAATAATTTTTAACAGATTGTTTATGTTTCTAAACAAACACCCAGCCGAACCGTCGTTGGTAGCGCTATCTATAAGCATATTACACAATCATCTTTGATGTATCATCGATGGAATTTACCTTCGTTTACCGTAATCGACTACTTGACAGATATGGAGCATTACTCATTGCAAGAACTTGCAGGCAGATACACATTTAATGTACTGAGCAACCTGGAAAGCCAGGCACAGAAAAGTTGTGCAAGAGACGTCGTTCTAATTGCAAACCATTCATCACCGTGGATGCGAACGTAGGAGGAACTAGGTCGTGGCTGCCACACAGAGTTGGATAAGGCTGTCGTAAATAGTTTTTCACACTGTAGAACTTCAGAAGATAGTGCTAAAGAGTCATCAAGCCGCTTTTTGGGGTAAGGCACACTTCCAAGAGTACAGCGTAGAGTACCGGCGGGACATAAATTATACGGCAGTGATAAGTGGAACAAGCAATGGCGCCAACCTACAGGGTGGATAAAATATATGTGGTCGGGAAATATTACGTGCGCCTTAAGTTCGTCAACCCAATACATATTATCCACCTTGGATGTAAGGCAGGCTGGCGATCTTAAGATCGATGAAATAAATTTCCGGGCCAGTTTTATTTGATATATCAGGCGCAGTATTACTGCTTAGAACTTCCGACAGGTTGGGTTGTTCACGGATAAGGTCTGTTAGTCGTAATTGTAGTCTTAATCTTGTCTACACCTGCCCTGGTAGTGATCAAGATTCTCATTACAAAAAAAAAAAAAAAAAAAAAAAAAAAAAGGTTCAAATGGCTCTGAGCACTGTGGGACTCAACTGCCGTGGTCATTAGTCCCCTAGAACTTAGAACTACTTAAACCTAACTAACCTAAGGACATCACACACATCCATGCCCGAGGCAGGATTCGAACCTGCGACCGTAGCAGTCGCACGGTTCCGGACTGCGCGCCTAGAACCGCGAGACCACCGCTGCCGGCTCTCATTACAAGCCAGTGTCTAATCTATTCTACAAAGAGTATGCGAAAGAACTTGCCCCCACCCCCTCTAACAGCCGTGTACCGCAAGTATCTAGAGTAATGGAAGGTTCCAAATGATTGGAAAAGAGCACAGGTAGTCCCAGTCTTCAAGAAGGGTGGTGCAGCAGATGCGCAAAACTATAGATCTATATCTCTGACATCGATCTGTTGTAGAATTTTAGAACATGTTTTTTGCTCGCGTATCGTGTCATTTCTGGAAAGCCAGAATCTACTCTGTAGGAATCAACATGGATTCCGGAAACAGCGATCGTGTGAGACCCAACTCACTTTATTTGTTCATGAGACCCAGAAAATATTAGATGCAGGCTCCCAGGTAGATGCCATTTTCCTTGACTTCCGGAAGGCGTTCGATACAGTTCCGCACTGTCGCCTGATAAACAAAGGAAGAGCCTACGTAACATCAGACCAGCAGTGTGGCTGGATTGAAGAGATATTAGCAAACAGAACACAGCATGTTGTTCTCAATGGAGATACTTCTACAGACGTTAAAGTAACCTCTGGTGTGCCACAGGGGAGTGTTATGGGACCATTGCTATTCATAATATATATAAATGACCTAGTAGATAGTGTCGGAAGTTCCATGCGGCTTTCGCTGGTGATGCTGTAGTATACATAGAAGTTGCAGCATTAGAAAATTACAGCGAACCGCATGAAGATCTGCAGCGGATAGGCACTTGGTGCAGGGAGTGGCAACTGAACCTTAACATAAACAAATGTAATGTATTGCGTATACATAGAGAGAAGGATCCTTTATTGTATGCTTATATGATAGCAGAACAAACACTGGTAGCAGTTACTACTGTAAAATATCTGGGAGTATGCTTGCGGAACGATTTGAAGTGGAATGATCATATAAAATTAATTATTGGTAAGGCGGGTGCCAGGTTGAGATTCATTGCGAGAGTCCTTAGAAAATGTCGTCCATCAACATAGGAGGTGGCTTACAAAAAACTCGTTCGACCTATACTTGAATATTGCTCATCAGTGTGGGATCCGTACCAGGTCGGGTTGACAGAGGAGTTAGAGAAGATCCAAAGAAGAGCGGCGCGTTTCGTCACAGGGTTATTCGGTAAGCGTGATAGCGTTACGGAGATGTTTAGCAAACTCGAGTGGCAGACTCTTCAAGAGAGGCGCTCTGCATCGCGGTGTATCTTGTTGTCCAGGTTTCGAGAGGGTGCGTTTCTGGATGAGGTATCGAATATATTGCTTCTACCTACTTATACCTCCCAAGGAGGTCACGTTTGTAAAATTATAGAGACTCGAGCGCGCACGGATGCATTCCGGCAGTCGTTCTTCCCGCGAACCATACGCGACTGGAAAAGGAAAGGGATGTAATGACAGTTGCACGTAAAGTGCCCTCCGCCACACATCGTTGGGTGGCTTGCGGAGTATAAATGTAGATGCAGATATAGATGATCTCTCTTGTGAGATTCAGTTGCGCATTACCAGCCATCCCCCCGTTGTGTCTCTCGAGAGACAATTCCACTACGGGTTGCACACAAACGTAAGTACCTACTCGTGGAAAACTACGTACGTGGTGTCACGTGGGAATGCGACTGCGCGGTCGCTAATAGATGCCTGTGCCTGCACGGCTATTTAGAACGGCCTGCACATCACGCATCGGCGCGGTTTGCATTCCCAGACGCTGTGACGCCTCCAGCAGTCTTTGCGGCATACAGGTCAGTAACAAAAAGCCTTCAGGGTGAGGCAGGGACCGTACCTCGCCCACGAATCATATCTGTAAGTGAGGTGGCGGAACATGCAGGAGCGCAGCGCTGCGCACACCGCAGGTACCTCATTTAATGCCACCGCTATTGAATGGTACGCGTTGCGTGGTGTTCAGTGGTGTCGCGATGCCACAGTCAGAGACTGGAACTCATACTGCCCACGAGAAAAATCAGTTTCATCACGATGCTACAGCGTTCCACGTAGGTATTATTGTTCGTGACTATTCGAACTGAAGATCGTCCTATTATTTATATGGGGAAGTACCGTCTTATGGATAGCGCGACTGCCGGATCGAATTATTGTGGATATTTTCTTTTGATGTTACTAAATGATATCGTCAGGAAGTGCAAAATGGCTAAGCAGGGACGGCAAGAGGATAAATGTAAGGATTTAGAGGCCTATCTCACCAGGAGTAAGATATTTACTGCCTACAGGAAAATTAGAGAGACCTTTGGAGGAATGAGAGCCACTTGTATGGATATCAAGAGCTCAGATGGAAACCCAGTTCTAAGCAAAGAAGGGAAAGCAGAAAGGTGGAAGGAGTATGTAGAGGGTCTATACAAAGGTGATGTAAATGAGGACAATATTATGGAAATGGAAGAGGATATAGATGAAAATGAAATTGGCGATATGATACTGCGTGAAGAGCTTGACAGAGCACTGAAAGACCTGAGTCGAAACTAGGCCCCGGGAGCAGACAACATTCCATTAGAACTACTGACGACCTTGGGAGAGCCAGTCGTGACAAAACACTAGCATCTGGTGAGCAAGAAGTAGGAGACAAGCGAAATACCCTCAGACGTTTGACAGTGTTGACTGGAATACACTCATTCAAATTCTGAAGGTGGCAGGTGTAAAATACAGGGAGCGAAAGGCTATTTACAGTTTGTACAGAAACCAGATGGCAGTTATAAGAGTCGAGGGACAGGAAACGGAAGCAGTGGTTGGGAAGGGAGAGACACAGGGTTGTAGCCTATCCCCGATGTTATTTAATCTGTATATTGAGGAAAGAAAAATTCGGAGTAGGTATTAAAATCCATGGAGAAGGAATAAAATTTTTTGAGGTTCGCCGATGACATTGTAATTCTGTCAGAGACAGCAAAGGACTTGGAAGAGCAGCTGAACGGAATGGACAGTGTGTTGAAACAAGGATATAAGACGAACATCAACAAAAAGAAAACGAGGATAATGGAATGCACTCAAATTAAGTCGGGTGAAGCTGAGGGAATTAGATTAGGAAATCAGACAGTTAAAGTAGTAAAGGAGTGTTGCTATTTTGAGAGCAAAATAGCTGATGATGATCGAAGTATAGAGGATATAAAATGTAGACTGGCAATGGCAAGGATAACGTTTCTGAAGAAGAGAAGTTTGTTAACATCTAGTATAGATTTAAGTGTCAGGAAGTCGTTTTTTGAAAGTATTTGTATGTAATGTAGCCATGTATGGTAGTGAAACATGGACGATAAATAGTTTAGACAAGAAGAGAACAGAAGCTTTCGAAATGTTGTGCTATCACATAACTAATGAGGAGGTAGTGAGTAGAAAAGGGGAGAAGAGGAGTTTGTGGCACAACTTGACAAGAAGAATTGACCGGTTGGGAGGACATGTTCTGAGGCATCAAGGGATCACACATTTAGCATTGGAGGGCAGCGTGGAGGGTACAAATCGTAGAGGGAGACCAAGAGATGACTACACTAAGCAGATTCAGAAGGATGTAGGGTGCAGTAGGTACTGGGAGATGAAGAAGCTTGCACAGGATAGAGCAGCATGGAGAGCTGCATCGAACCAGTCTCAGGACTGAAGATCACAACAACAACAACAACAACAACAACATGGAGAAACTGACTGGCAGGACCCTACGTGCCTGACTCATAACACAACCGACAACGGAATTTGGGAGACAGAGGAAAATATGCATGGTCTAATATGTGACGCGATACTCTCCATTTCTGGCAACTGTTATCATCGCGACGGAATCAGGGTAATTAGAGAACAACAAGCTTTCCACTCATACAACGTTAGTAGTACATGCAATAACTGTACTAATATCTGACATCAATGGGAAATGGAGAAAGTTATCTTAAGTATTTTCTAAGTTTTTTATTTATATTTTATTTTATTTATTTATTTTTTAATATACAAACTCTCGTAATGGTCTATCAGTCTGCTTGCGGTTCATAATAGGTCACATGCAAGTTTTGTCTACTTTGTATATACTTTGGTTATAATTAAACTGCAGTTACTCATTTAAGCAGAGCGTCGGCTGTAATTGTCACACTGCAGCGAAAATTTAAATCCAATTTTGGCGACCAGATGCAAATATGGCGCTGTGAATGCAACAGAGACGAACAGAAATTTTTCCAAATGTAACGGATTAGAAACTGGAAGTAGACAGCAAAACGCAAACAGTTGAGGAAGGCATAATGCTGATTTTATTATTACATGCCACCAAGAGAGTTTGCTAAATATGAGCACCGGATACGTCGACGAGACACTGTACGGTGCCACATTTGCACGTTGTTGCCAAGAATGGAACTAATTATTTTCAAGATAAAATTGTTTCCGCATTAATGCATTAGCTCGTCTACCAAATTCCGCTCCCATACGACAATTAGATCCCACACTGGACCTCCTTTAGTAGTCTTACTTTAACAGTAGAGGAAGGCATAATGCTGATTTTATTATTAAATGCCACCAAGAGAGTTTGCTAAATATGAGCACCGGATAGGTCGACGAGACACTGTACGGTGCCACATTTGCACGTTGTGGCCAAGAATGGAACTAATTATTTTCAAGATAAAATTGTTTCCGCATTAATGCATTAGCTCGCCTACCAAATTCCGCTCCCATACGACAGTTAGATCCCACACTGGACCTCCTTTAGTAGTCTTACTTTAATTATAGCTACTCGGTGTATTATAGCTACTCAGGTGTAATTTTATTTAGCATGGATTGGAAGACATTTTTATCTCGTTGGTACAGTCAGCACTTTACTCAAGTCACGTTGTGGCCAAGAATGGAACTAATTATTTTCAAGATAAAATTGTTTCCGCATTAATGCATTAGCTCGCCTACCAAATTCCGCTCCCATACGACAGTTAGATCCCACACTGGACCTCCTTTAGTAGTCTTACTTTAATTATAGCTACTCGGT
Organism: Schistocerca gregaria; assembly: GCF_023897955.1. NCBI lineage: Eukaryota > Metazoa > Arthropoda > Insecta > Orthoptera > Acrididae > Schistocerca > Schistocerca gregaria. The sequence goes on from NC_064923.1 coordinate 686,564,011, forward strand.
GTATTATAGCTACTCAGGTGTAATTTTATTTAGCATGGATTGGAAGACATTTTTATCTCGTTGGTACAGTCAGCACTTTACTCAAGTCATCTCTTACGTGAGAATATACCAAGACATGCAGACGATGCTATATAAATTATCGTACATATTGAACCATTTGATCTGGGGATGAATGTGTGAACAACCTAAATTTGTTATCAATTACAGTATTGTTGTACATCGTTTGCGAACTATACAATTAAAATATTTTGTATAAAATTTAAAAATAAAGTTCTGGTAATTTTGACTTTACTTGACTAGGGATTTTATGTAAATTGCGAGAGAAAACGAAAGATAGCAAACAGACAGTAATTCTGGCTACGTATAATGATATGGTATAAAGTTCATGCTGTTCGCACTTTTAAAATGGGGCCTCGTGTGCTAATTTTCAATGGTTCTTCTCGCATGTCTACACAAGCGTCAGATAAGTGATTCTGGCCATTAGAAGTCAGTGCCTGGAAACTTAAAGTAACTAAACAGTCCGCCAAAAACTGTGCAAATAAGTACACTTAAATAAGATATGAAAAAAGCACCCTCACTTCAGCTGACCGCTTTCTTCGAAATCGGCGGTATTAAAGTAAGATCTCTGCCTCTCAGAAACAAAATTATTCTCCCTTCCAAACATGTTTCTGGTAACTGGTACAGTCAGTCTACAGGCTACCACTTAGGCACCACGTGGAGACAGTATAACTGAGTGTTAGGGGCACCAGAATATCCAGTAAATAACTGTCGATTAGTCGGAGAAATTGTTTACGATCTTGTTGCAAGCTAGTAGCTACAATCAAATTATCTGGAGTTATGATAGCAACTCGTAAGACATTACGATCGCAGCTCGTGCATTGAAGCCTCTGTACCACCCCTAATGTAATCGACTACTTTCAGCTGCCATGTGCCTCCATTAGACCGTATCTCCGTTGCTCTGAATTACACGTTCTTATTTTGTGTGTGTCTGATTATTTATATATGAAATTTTTCTTAATTTATGGAGAATTTCCCACCCATCCAGTAAACCCTACTTCGTATCTAGGCACTGTTCATCTCATTCCGAATGTGTCAGCTACATCATTAATGTAATTTTGGGTTCCTTGTTGAAATATCCACATTTTTTTCTGGGTCTGTAGTCGATATTATTTAAATAACACCACCCCTTCCGTGCTTAATGTATCACACCCGATCAGTTCCACTGTTATTGTGAAGACAGTGACGAATTATTCTTTAGTAGCAGATGAATTCGATGCTTCCTGCACGGTCAGGACAGAGGGCGAAGTAGTGGGTACTCCTGTCCTAGCCACATAGTTGGCAACAAAATTTTAACTTTTCGCTATGGTACACTACTGGCCATTAAAATTGCTACACCACGAAGACGACGTGCTACAGACGCGAAATTTAACCCATAGGAAGAAGATGCTGTGATATGCAAATTAGCTTTTGAGAGCATTCATTTTGAGAGCATTCACACAAGGTCGGTCCCGGTGGCGACACCTACAACGTGCTGACATGAGAAAAGTTTCCAACCGATTTCTCATACACAAACAGCAGTTGACCGGCGTTGCCTGGTGAAACGTTGTTGTGATGCCTCGTGTAAGGAGGGAAATGCGTACCATCACGTTTCCGACTTTGATAAACGTTGGATTGTAGCCTATCGCGATTGCGGTTTATCGTACCACGACACTGCTGCTCGTGTTGGTCGAGATCCAATGTCTGTTAGCAGAATATGGAATCGGTGGGTTCAGGACGGTAATACCTAACGCCGTGCTGGATCCCAACGCCCCGTATCACTAGCAGTCGAGATGACAGGCATCTTATCCGCATGGCTGTAACGGATAGTGCAGCAACGTCTCGATCCTTGAGTCAACAGATGGGGACGTTTGCAAGACAACAACCATCTGAACCAACTGTTCGACGACGTTTGCAGCAGCATGGACTACCAGCTTGGAGACCATGGCTGCGGTTACCCTTGGCGCTGCATCACAGGCAGAACCGCCTGCGATGGTGTACTGAACGAGTGAACCTGGGTGCACGAATGGCAATTTCTGATGAATCCAGGTTCTGTTTACAGCATCATGATGGCGGCATCCATGTTTAGCGACATCGCGGTGAACGCATATTGGAAGCATGTATTCGTCATCGCCATACTGGTGTATCACCCGGCGTGGTGGTGTAGAAGGCCGTTGGTTACACGTCTCCGTCACTTCTTGTTCGCATTTACGGCGCTTTGAACAAGGGACTTTACATTTCCGATGTGTCACGACCCTTAGATCCCTACTAAACCGTTCATTTCAGCAGGATAATGCACGAAGTCTTGTTACAGGTCCTGTATGGGCCTTCCTGGATTCAGAAAATATTCGACTACGGCCCTGGCCAGCACGTTCTCCAAATCTCTCACCAATTGAAAACGTCTGGTCAATGGTGGCCGAGCAACTGGCTCGTCACAATACGCGCCACTACTCTTGATGAACGGTGGTATCGTGTTGAAGCTGCATGGGCAGCTGTACCTGTACACGCCACCCAAGCTCTGTTTGACTGAATGCCCAGGCGTATCAAGGCCGTTATTACGGCCACAGGTGGTTGTTCTGGGTACTGATTTCTCGGAATCTATGCAGCCAAATTGCGTGGTAATGTAATCACATGTCAGTTCTAGTAAAATATATTTGTCCAAGGATTACCCGTTTATCACATGCATATCTTCTTGGTGTAGAATTCTTAATGGCCAGTAGCGTATTGTTTCCCTCACACAGGCGGTTATCAGTTTTACAGGTAATTAAGTTTCAGCAGAGTTCACAACTACCATACATCGTGTGACTAATAACATTTGATTCCATTGGATGCATCAATTTATCTCTTTTTTTTCATTCATGAGCAGTTTATGTTGTATAATCATATTGAAATTAAACTTCCTGGGAGATTAAAACTGTGTGCCTGAGGGAGACTCGAACCCGCTACCTTAGCCTTTCGTGGGCAAGCGTTCTCCCGAGTGAGCTACCCCCATTAGGGGTTTGGGGGCAGGGGGAGCGGTTAGGCCACCAGCAGACCTCTTAGGATGCTGCAAGATGTCTCAGCAAGCTACCACTCTACAAGCCCCATGCCGAACCGGATAAACTAGCGTCGTTAAGCATATTCAACGTTCGGACTGAAGCAACAGTACGGAGACACATAAGCTCCCTCTTGCCTGGTATCTTATGTTTTTCGGCTGTACCAGGGGCAGGGTCTACTCCTTACATCCAGTAGTAAGTGGGTTCGCCTCAGGTGGCTTTATCCACAGTCGAGGACGGGACAATTCTGCCCCGAGTGCCTACTCGGACCACGGCTATGAGTCTATAACTGTCCAGATATCCTTGCACCCCGGAACCCATGAACACGCTCCAATTGAGCGTCAAGAGACGCCTGCTGTGCAAAGACACACAGCAGTCCCAGGAGGACAGGCCCCGGAACAACCTCCAGACCAAAGCTCAGTGCAAACCACGATCAAGGCCCAGATCGATACTTCATGGCCCGTCCCAGCCTGAAGGCAAAGGGATTAAGGCCAAGAGGCCACCACTCCCCCTTCCCAATGTAAGGTCACACGTGTCACACTCAGTAATAACGACTCCCAATATATCCCCTTCTGGCCATGACACTGCCTTTAGTGGGCAAATGCATTACCGACTGAGCTACCTAAACATGACTCATTATCCGTTCTCACATATTTACTTCCCTCTGTACCTTATCGCCTAGCCGGCAGACTTCACAGAAGCTCTCCTGCGAAACATACAAGATTACCACTCCGAGAATTATGGCTATTGCAGTAACACGGCTTCCCCACAGTATGCAGCCTGTAGCCTCTGCAGCGGAATGTGAGCTGATGTAAAACTTACTGGCAGAAGATAGGAGACGAGGCACTGGCGGAAGCGAAGCTGGGAGGCGGGTCGAGAGTCGTGAGTCGTGCTTTGGTACCACAGTCGATGGTGCACTTGCCTGCTAAAGGTAACAGTCCCAATTTTGAATCTCGACCCATACACAGTGTTAATGTGTCAGGAAGTGTCATATCACCCCAAATGCTTCTGCAGAGTGAAAATTTCGTTCCGGTTGTTGCGAATGTTCGTATAGTACAGCCCGTATCTCCTACGTGGTTCGCCACATCTGCTGTTATGGATGAACTACGAACACCATGATTAAGGCACGCAACGTAAGTGGGAAAATTAAGCAAAGTGTGTACTGTGTAGTTGGACAGGCAAATGATTAGTATTTCACCACAGTTGTATGGAGTAAGTAAGATACACAACATCCACATTCTGTGCGTAAGTTAAGACTGCGCATTGTGTTTCTCATTGAGCTATATGAATACTGGTTGACTGCTAGAATATCGTACTGTGACTCACATAAGAAGGGGACACCAGCGTATATCAGAATTCGACAGCAGCTACTGCAGATAATACGAGGGTCAGTACAAAAGAAATGCACACTATTTTTGTAAAAATGCAGTTTTCATTCTGCATGTGTGAAAGTTTGACAGTGTGTAGTTACATCCTTCCCGCTTGTTTTCAAACTTAGTTCAACCTGTTTGTGTTACTGGCGCCGTCACAGCATGTCTTCAAGATGGCTACCACACTTGACGTTTGTCAGAAGCAACGTGCTGTCATAGAATTCCTGTGCTGTGAAAACGAAACAGTGGGAAACATCCACAAGAAGTTGAAAAAGGTATATGGAGATGTTGCTGTCGATCGCAGTACAGTTAGTCGGTGGGCAATCAGGTTACGTGATGAAAGCGGGCACGGAAATATTGAGGATTGTCCTCGCAGCGGCAGGCCTCGTACTGCACACACTCCAGACAATGTGCAGAGAGTTAACGAATTGGTGACTGCTGACAGACACATCACAGTGAACGAATTGTTACGCTTCTTTGGGATAGGGGAAGGAAGTGTTTGCAGAATACTGAAAGTGTTGTTCTTAAAAAAGGATTGTGTCTAGTGGGTTCCGAGGATGCTGACAGTGGCTCACAAAGAAACAAGAAAAACTGTATGCAGCGAACTTTTGGAACAGTACGAGAATGGTGGAGAAGAATTTCTTGGAAGAACTGTGACAGGTGATGAAACATGGCTCCATTATTTTTCACCAGAGACGAAGAGGCAATCAATGGAGTGGCATCATGCAAATTCGCCCAAGAAACCACACCTACTGCTGGAAACGTTATGGCTACGGTGTTCTTCGATTCAGAAGGACTCTTGCATGTGGAAATTATGCCAAGTGGAACCACCATAAATTCCGATGCATATGTGACGACACTGAAGAAACTTCAAGCTCGACTGAGTCGTGTTCGATGACATCGGCAAAAGCAGAATGTTTTGCTGTTGCATGACAATGAACAGCCACATGTCAGTCAAAAAACCATGGAAGCGATCACAAAACTCGGGTGAACAACACTGAAACACCCGCCTTACAGTCCTGACCTAACGCCATGTGATTGTCATTTCTTTGCGAAACTGAAAGACTCTCTTCGTGGAACAAGGGTTGAAGATGATGACTCCCTTGTGCACGCTGCCAAATAGTGGCTCCAACAGGTTGGTCTAGAATTTTACCGTGAGGGTATACAGGCGCTGTTTCCAAGATAGCGTAAGGCAGTTCAGAGGTATGGAAATTATGTGCAGAAATGGAAATATTGTTCCTAAAGGATGTATCTGCACACTGTAAAACTTTAAAACATTTAGAATAAAAGATGGATTTAAAAAAAATAGTGTACATGTCTTTTGAAGTGACCCTCGTAGTTCCATTACATTGCTGTTCACGATAATCGCGGTCCACGCATGCCATGGTAATATGGAATCGATGCGTTGAGGGAGGTATGTTCAAGACCAAGACCCCTGCGACTAATTCCCGAAAGGAGAATATATTGTCCTTTTGGTGGTAGAGGAACGAACAGCCATGTCACCTACCTTGAAACCGAAAACCGGCTCTTTTGCAGCAAGAGAAGTATTTACATATTCAGAGGGAACAGAATTGGAACAGAATACACTCTCTTTTTAGATGACCATTCTACTGCCGTCCCTTGACCTGGCTCACAACAGTGTCCCTAACGACGGAAATGGACCATGAACGGTAACACGTCTATATTATTGTAAATTCTGCTTCACCATATCAGAATGAATAGAACCGCGTGTCGAGAGACAGAGGAGAACGAATTTTCTTGGATTATGTTCGTCACCGTCAAATGGGCCGAGAACCCAGTGTCAATAAGACGTGCTACTGAGTGTACGATGTGATTCACTCCTTCCCCCTCCAGGTCTGCACAACAGGTACTTTAAACAATTGCCGTTACATGTCTGACGTTTCATGTCCAATGGGTGTGCTCTACCTATGAGAATTCTGCGACGTTTTCTTTCAACAAGATAATGCAAGTTGCGTCCTGTTGTCTTGAGCTATGTCGATACAGAGGATGTGGAATCTTTGTCCTAGCCAGCATGTTCTCCGTATCTGTCACCCACAGAAAACATCCAGTCATATTGGCCAAAAACTGGCAGCAAAGTCAAATGATGAACACTGGCACAGCGCAGGAGCTGCATGGAACGACTTACACCAGTGTGTCATACAAGCTCAGTTCGACTCGTTGCCTAGTCGTGTCAGACTTGGAAGCACTACGCAATAAATTTTCTTTTTGTTAATTGACAAATCACTTGTGGTTTTACTCATGTTTTCTTTGTACAACAGTATAGTTATAAAATCTCTTAAATGGCATTATTTTTCATCCTTCATGGTATTGCAAGATTAATAGCAAACTATTTGATCTTCAATACCCGATCTGGGCCAATTGCCTAAGACTTCACAATTATGTGGTAGGACTCTGAGAGAAACAGTTCAGTCATGATAGATCACAGTATGCAAATAATTTGAACATAGTAATGCTCATTCTCATTTCTGACTGTTAATTCTTCATCTGCTGTAAAATCACTGCAATTCAAGAACTGCTCCAGAGATTCAACTTTTTTATTAAAGTGGTACAGGAACTTGTAGAATGTAAAAACTGCCATCAGTCAATAAATGTAATTAGCTATAAAACCCACAGTGATTTAACTGATAGTGAGGAATACCACTAGCTGGCAAATATATATATATATATATATATATATATATATATATATATATGGTGTCCCATTTATCTTGAATACCATAAATAAGTGTTTGTCCAGACACAAATTACAAAATATTTCAAACTAATTTTCTTTAGCCGTCAGGGGGACATAAATCAGCATGACTGCCCTCGTTGTAGCTTTGTATTTTTCAAAGGCTTGAACAGCGGAATTAATTTTTTAAATGGCACCCTGTATGTTTTATTCGGTAATTCATTTCCTGTCCTAAATACCTATTCAAAAATGTGTCACAGAGTACCATTCATTGAAACAGAACGTTATTAATTACGTAACAAAACATTGACTTTGAGCCCGGGATGACACACTCGTCTACTTGCTGGAGTTGTCAGAAAACAAATGAAAAACAAGTAAAAACATAACACAAAATTGACTTCGACTTACCTGTACTTTTGCGCAGGACCCAGGAGTAGAACATTCAAAGATGCTCAAAGTGGTGACCCTGCACGCCGGTACCCTGGTGTACTCGTTGAATGAAAATGTTTTTTACTGATTCCAGTGCTGCCTACTGAAGAGAAATACAAGCAAGCACGATACGTTTCTACATGTCCTCTGGAGTTCTTGGAATATCGCGATGGACAACGTCTTTATTGCATCCCCAAAGAAAAAGGTCCAGAGGATTTAAATCAGGAGACGTAGCAGGCCAAGTAACTGTTCCTCCTCGACCAATACATCTGACAGGATACCTTCGGTTTAGAACACGACGTGCACGCAAGGCACTGTGCACTGCACATCCATTGTGTTGATACCACATAAGCATTCTGGTACTTAGCGGCTCTTCATCCAGAAGAAGAGGAAGAATTCGTCTGAGGAAGTTGGCATACGCTGTGCCATTTACACTAACACTGATGAAATAAGAGCCAATAATTGACGTTAACTCTACATCGAAACTGATGTTCCACCTGCCTAAGCCAACGTGGGTTGTCGCTGGACCAGTAATGCATGTTCCTTTCTATTTACCTGTCCTTTGATTAAGAAAGAACATTCTTCGGTGAACAGAACACTGGAGAAGAAGTTCGGCTTGGATTTGCTGCTGTGCCCACTGACATAACGGTACTCAATTCTGGAAATCATTCCCATGCAATTCTTACTGTAGGTGTACATGGTAAGGATGGAATCGATGACGTGTAAGAATAGGGTGTATACTGGTTTAAGAAATGCCAATCTCGTGTTCAATCTGCCGTGTGCGCACATGTGGATTCACAGCAACGGAAGCGAGAACAGTAACTTCGGCAGCCTCGTCTGTGCGGGTGCTACGATGATTGCGTTGTCGTGTGTTGAAACTTCCCGTTCCCTGAAGCGTCGCAACAAGGCGAGGAAACATCCGTCAGCAACGTGGGTTCTTTTCAGGATATCGCTGTCTTTACAGTTCCGCTGCCTACGTAGGATTTCGCCTGCCTTCAACAACAACAATATAAGAAACGTTATGTCGATGCAGTTTGTAGGAAGGACGACCTTTACTGTATGCCTAATCTGCACAACAGTATTTAAAAGGACCAAACTACTGTACTAAATGTACCTGTACATACGAAAACAGTATTGGAATTACTGTTCTGCTAACTTACATTCCTCATAGATGAGTAGCATTTCTACCTTCTCTTCATTGGTGTACATTCTACTGACACAACTCTTCAACTGACGATGGTTGAAGGAATGATGGGTGTGCATTCTAACTATGTTTACATCTGCCCCCTGCCAATGTCAGCACGTGGATGAGTTCCATTACCCTGAGTACCTGCTGTAAGTGCTGGGAGCGTCAACGTCAATAGTGTGTTATGTAATTAACAACGTTGTGTTTCATTGAATGGTACATTTTCGAATAGGTCTTTAAGAGGAGAAATGAGTTACCGAATAAAAAAAATTCAGCGTGCCATTTAAAAACAAAGCTACAACGAAGGGAATCATGCTGATTGATGTCCCCCTGACGGCTAAAGAACATTTGCTTGAAACATTTTGTAATCTGCATCTGGACAAACAGTCATTTCGGATGGTCAAGTTAAAAGGGACACCCTGTATAATACAACGACCCCAGTGAGCTAATAGGCCGACTATGATTTCCCATGGCGTCAGCAGTTGCTGGTAACACTGCTCATTCGAATGAGATCATTTCAGTACCTCCAGTGCTTAGAGAGGGAGGTACACTCGAATAAGTACGGAGACATTAGTTGGAGAAATTCATAAACCGGCATATAAAACATACTGTTGTAGACATACACTCCTGGAAATTGAAATAAGAACACCGTGAATTCATTGTCCCAGGAAGGGGAAACTTTATTGACACATTCCTGGGGTCAGATACATCACATGATCACACTGACAGAACCACAGGCACATAGACAGAGGCAACAGAGCATGCACAATGTCGGCACTAGTACAGTGTATATCCACCTTTCGCAGCAACGCAGGCTGCTATTCTCCCATGGAGACGATCGTAGAGATGCTGGATGTAGTCCTGTGGAACGGCTTGCCATGCCATTTCCACCTGGCGCCTCAGTTGGACCAGCGTTCGTGCTGGACATGCAGACCACGTGAGACGACGCTTCATCCAGTCCCACACATGCTCAATGGGGGACAGATCCGGAGATCTTGCTGGCCAGGGTAGTTGACTTACACCTTCTAGAGCACGTTGGGTGGCACGGGATACATGCGGACGTGCATTGTCCTGTTGGAACAGCAAGTTCCCTTGCCGGTCTAGGAATGGTAGAACGATGGGTTCGATGACGGTTAGGATGTACCGTGCAGTATTCAGTGTCCCCTCGACGATCACCAGAGGTGTACGGCCAGTGTAGGAGATCGCTCCCCACACCATGATGCTGGTTGTTGGGCCTGTGTGCCTCGGTCGTATGCAGTCCTGATTGTGGCGCTCACCTGCACGGCGCCAAACACGCATACGACCATCATTGGCACGAAGGCAGAAGCGACTCTCATCGCTGAAGACGACACGTCTCCATTCGTCCCTCCATTCACGCCTGTCGCGACACCACTGGAGGCGGGCTGCACGATGTTGGGGCGTGAGCGGATGACGGCCTAACGGTGTGCGGGACCGTAGCCCAGCTTCATGGAGACGGTGTCGAATGGTCCTCGCCGATACCCCAGGAGCAACAGTGTCCCTAATTTGCTGGGAAGTGGCGGTGCGGCCCCTACGGCACTGCGTAGGATCCTACGGTCTTGGCGTGCATCTGTGCGTCGCTGCGGTCCGGTGCCAGGTCGACGGGCACGTGCAACTTCCGCCGACCACTGGCGACAACATCGATGTACTGTGGAGACCTCACGCCCCACGTGTTGATCAATTCGGCGTTACGTCCACCCGGCCTCCCGCATGCCCACTATACGCCCTCGCTCAAAGTCCGTCAACTGCACATACGGTTCACGTCCACGCTGTCGCGGCATGCTACCAGTGTTAAAGACTGCGATGGAGCTCCGTATGCCACGGCAAACTGGCTGACACTGACGGCGGCGGTGCACAAATGCTGCGCAGCTAGCGCCATTCGACGGCCAACACCGCGGTTCCTGGTGTGTCCGCTGTGCCGTGCGTGTGATCATTGCTTGTACAGCCCTCTCGCAGTGTCCGGAGCAAGTATGGTGGTCTGACACACCGGCGTCAATGTGTTCTTTTTTCCATTTCCAGGAGTGTATTATGTTTGATGGTTTACGTGACTTACGGCAATCTTGTAGATATGAGGGAAGACACAAGCAAATAATGGATTCAAATATATTTTAATGATTATTGATATGTTCTCTGAATCCCCATTACATGTTAAAACAAAAACGGGAAGGTACGTTGCATAGGTGTTAGAGCATTTGTTGCCGACAGGGGCGGATCAATGTAAGGACAATTTTAAAATCGCTAATGGTGGTGAATTTCACAATATGTATTTCAAGACATTGATGCAGAGATATGGAATACAGCACTACTCAACATTCACCCATTCAAATGGGAGGATCATGGAACATGTGAATGGAACAATAAAATGTGTATGCAATTTAACCTCCCCGGTTCGTACAAATGTACAGAAACCCTGCCAGAAATAATTGCACTGTGTAATCGGACCCAACACAGCGCTATAGAACTGAGACCAATAGACGTTCGTGATGGCCTACTCATGGATACAGTACACTATTATACTGAAATGCAGAATCCATCTAAGTAGAAGTTTTATGTATGTGATCTGTCTATGCGAGTGTTCTGTTGCATATCTCAAAACACAAGACAAAATCGGAGTACCTCCCAGTTAGGTCAAGTGAGATATTCACCGTTTTCAAATTGTAGAGAACACATCTCAGAACTTACATCTTAAAGGATACAAGTGACACTGATATTCCGGGATGCTTTTACGTAGAGAAGCTCAGAACCACATGTGTTTCTCATAGGGTGTGTCATATGAGTTTGAGGGAATAGAATACTAGTGAAATGTCTGGATTCGTGCTGACGGTTTGCTGAATAATGGGGTTGCACAGAGAGCAGCCAATAGAGTAGCATAACACGTATATTGGGAGACACGTTATAGGAGGCGGTGGTATTCTCGACAAACTTCCACTTGAATTGCGCATTTCAGGGTATAACTAATGCCGAACTGGCATACAAAGCTTCAAAGCTGTTTGACTCATGGTGATAACGACATTAACGTGCTAGACAAGTAGCATTTCTAACACGACATTGCATACGCACAACATAAATTAACCCCAGGACGTCACACTGCACACAGAATTTTAGCTGATAACGCCAAGGCAATACATGCAAGAAAGTTTATTGGTATGGGGCAGCACACAGTAGCACTTTTAGTTGATAAACCATGTGTGGTAGTATTACATGGAATTGGGTTTGAATTTCAAGCGAGTAATGAACACCGAACATCGTCCACTGAAGAAGCCAACAATGAAGAAAAAGGAGGCAAGGCAGGGATGTTTTAAAACTGTATCCTGACAGTAATGTATGCATCCAGAATAACTCTGAAGCAAAAGGACCAGAGAAAACAACTTGGCTTCTGCTGATACCCGAGACATCAAATGGAACTATCCCCTTCGTCATTCCTGCCATCACAGGTCTGTCAGCGATGGGTTCACTGGTTTGTGGTGCTGTGGCTGTTGCCTGATTTCATTGAGTTTTGGCATAAACCCAGATACTCGTGTGGGAAAACACCCTTCCAAGTCACAAGTAGAAACATTTTCTCGTCCGATGCAGCTTGAGAACTGTGTACATCCGTCTAAGGTACAGCTTCTAAAAGTTTCCAGAGTGGTACCTCCATAAAACGTAGCGAATCGAGGAAGCTGAGCGTAATTCTTGGCGACCTTCCTTTGGAGAATGAAATATATTCCTCAACACTCTGAACCGGGACAATAACTTGATCTTTTCCGATACTGAAATTAGTCAAGTACTTTACAAGAAAGTGAGCATCATATCCGCCTAAACTGTGAAAGGAAACTGGTATGTGTAATGGTAATCAATACTTTAAGTTACATGGTCTCTAATCTGCACCAAGGAACTTTCGCGTAAGAGAAGTTTCCGCTTTTCTGTTTAACAAAACCTAGAAGTATGATAGTCAATCGTTTTTTCGTACGAATGTTCATTCTACGACGATTTGGACATGGGAACGTTGTCACTGTAAAGCTTATCAACATACCATGAAATTTGCTCAAATTCAGTGAGCAGCCTAACTGCAGGATTATCCCCAACATAAGATTTGTAACAATTAAGACTTTAATCATAGGACGATACAATTTGGTAAGATACAGCTTATTGTATGTGCTGTTCTGTGAAGGAAGTATATGAGGCTGTTGCGTCACCTTTGCAGCGTGTCATAGAAACGCGGAGGCATTCGTAACCAGCGTAAACTACAGAGGGGCATCATTCCTGGTGGGGTGCATTCTTAAACTTTAAGAATTTGTTTTCATCGGTAGGCATTACAGCATGTACCGATTTCCTCGTAGAGAAATCAAGTTCATGTTTTTCTAAAAGGTTGCTTGTGGGAAAATAATCTTAAGCAGACATGCTCTACACAGTGATTTTTTCACAATTGGGAGGACTAAAGGTCGGATATCCTTGATCCAGCACAGTGATAATTGCCTTTCTCCTTATTCCCCTCATCATAAAATAACATCAAATTCACATACATCTTACACTAACCTGAAAATTACATGAAATGGACGTTGTGTTGACTCTGTTCGATACCCTACCATTATCTGACTTGCACTCATCCAGGCCATAAACATGAGCAGAAATAGCAGTATTCTGTGCCTCAAATTTAGGAATGTCCTGCAATTTAACAGAGAACTTGATACCACCAAAGTTATAAAACCCATGTAAGCCATTTTCTCTACTGTATCAAATTGGACACTGCGGTTGATAATTATGATTGTAATTTCTCGCAAGCCAGGTGGGAACACATAGAACAATAGCTGTCTTCTATACTTTCGACATTAATATAGGGCTGCTACATCCTTAGGAAACTCTATATAGTTGGATACGCCACTGCTGGTGTCATGGACATGTGAATGAATGTCTAGATATAATACAGTACATATCTGAAAGCTTTACATGAATCTCCAACTTTCATGTTGGGAAACTGTTCCTGTGTAGCACACAAGGTGAATTTATGGGACCAGTAAGTGATTGAGCCGCTCCGCAATGTCACGTTAATCTTCACCCAAATGTAGACAAGACTTGTCTCTTCAGAACCACCCTGCTATTTGTGGTGGTTTGTTAGTTCACAGCATAATCCTGTACCACACTTGATTGAAGGATATTGCACACCATTAATGATGTTTATGAGTATCCTTTCTGCAATGCGAGTGCATGCTTCAAGGAAGACGGTCGGATCCTGATACCCTCCCACAGGGTTCACTACACAAGCAACTGAAATCCACTCCTCAAAATCATCATTTATCACTGAGTAGTTTAATTGCAGTGTGGCGCTACTAACCTGGTATCAGTCACAAACAGGATGGGACAGAAAACAGCTACCAGTTAGAGGATCACTAGACTGAGTCTATCCTCAAAAGACAGTTGGTGAAGATGGTTGCAGGATGGAGTGAGGACATAAACAGTGCACCGCACCAGACTTGTGTGACCACTGACGAATGCAGCTGCATCAGGCCAGTGTGAACAACCCAGCTGTGGTGAGCTTGTGGTTGGATGATGATGAGGAGGAGGAGATGTTGCATCATGCTGGTATTAACAACTGGAATGTGGAGATGGCTACTTGACATAGCAACAGCTCCCAGCCACAACAGAGTTGCCTGCGGTGCTGGAGATCCAGCAGCCAGAGGGGTGGAGACCCATGAACAGCCGAGTGGGATGGTGGAGGTTGCGCCAACGGGGAGGGGAGGGGGTGGGAGGCAGAGGCAGCTGCGAGCCTTGACCTGCATAATAAGTATACCCATGTGCTACTGTGGATAAGACAGCAAAGAAAACTGATTGCATATATAATAATAATTACTTAATTCCTGTTTCTCCCAAGACATAATGTTTTCCCAGGTCCCTTGATGATCTGGGACACAGTCTGCCCGCTCAGGTATTGAAGGGGAGTTGGGTCACAGTACCCCCAGTGTCATGCCATTTCCTCCAACCAGTCTGGAATGGGTGGCTGGGATCAGGGAGTTGTTGCTCCACTAACTCTTCCGACATTTTGTCACTTTCGTGCACCAATTGATCTATATCCATTGCAACAAGAACAGCAGGAATTGGGAAACTTGTATCAATTACGTACTACTACAATGAAACTATGATTCCTATGTATGTACACAGTGACGGCAAGGATATTCCCCGTTAAGATATTTTCAACCACCTCATCATTTGCGCTGAGATCGTCCACCATAACAAGAACTATGAAATCACTTCTTCTTCTTTTATCATTGATATATCTGTAAGATTTGAAGAAAAAAAAGAAATTACTTACTTACAAGGTTGATGTACTGGTGGAGGTATGTCAGGAGCAGACTGAGGAGCAGACTGTCCCTTATCTGTATAACTACAAGGTCTGTTTCTGCCTCCACCTGGTGAATTAGCTGCTCTTGCAATTCTTGAATGTACACTGAAATGAAAGGGGATTTACTGTAAGCAGGAGATCCCGGGTTCAAATCCCAGTCGAGTCACACATTTTCAGCTGCCCTCATCAAGGTATGTCAACAATACGTTTCGGCAGCTTAGGGTTTCCATTAATTATCATTTATTAAAGGTGAAAAAAGACTAGAATAAAATTGCATGGTGCAAAATTAATGAGAGCTACTTGTTCTGAAGTATAATCAAACACACACACACACACACACACACACACACACACACACACATACACTGAAGACGAAAGCATGTTTCACAAGTTTTTATATAACCTCATCCACACCTCCACCCACCACCAGTGGGAGCGTAGCAGCCGAGGAGAGCCAGTCAGAGGATGTTGATCTGTGAGCACGGCCTTGGTCCTCCTGGCTGTGTGTTTCGTTCTTCAAAGTCTGAACGTGACTTTAAATATGGGTAAATTGTCGAGTTTAAATGTAGGTAATTCTGTCCATTAATTAGCAATAACCTTACATTCAGCTTTCTGTGCGTCGGTGATGTGCATTAATGTAACGGTTAGCAACCGTCAGTAGGAATACGTGAACAGTGATCAACAAGCTGGGACTGGTCAGCAGATGATAAATGCTCGACACACCTGTTGTACATCTTTATGCTACAGGCAGGATCCCGCATAACTGTCCGATGTGCAGTGTCCTCCATTATCATTGTCTTTGGCAAGCAGAGATCCACCGATTTCTGAGTGGTTTGGAAACCTACTGTAAACATTGCTTTTCTTTGAGGAAAACCATTGGTGACTTAATTTCGTGTGTTTCAGACCAAACTGTGAGCTCTCACACACAGTTGTAGACCCCCCCCCCCCAAAGTAACGATACTTTAGTCGTGTGAAAGCACATATAAGCTCTGATTTCTTCGGTCTTAGAAAATAACTCGTATAAAAGGAAGCAATCCACATATTGCGTGAGATATTTGACGTGTATGAACAACAATATTCCTTTTTTGGTTTGGGTAAAGTGGATTTCTTAAACTGGGAACGGAATTGCAGTTAGTACCATAAATCCAAGTTGTACTTGCTTTTCTTGCAGGGCCTAAGGCCAGCAGCTGACTGGAAGTTGTGGCATAGTCTTATACGACTAGTAAGTACAAAGAAAGTCTCCTGCTACCAACTAGTCGGCTGTTGCCCACATCTGTGGTGCCAGGTCATGGTGGTAGCCCTTGTGCCATTCTCTGGATGGCTGCCTAGTGAACTACGTGGTATGCCAATAGATCAGAGACAGAAGTGGATGCCCGCGTCGTGTGTATTCTCTGATCCTGAGGTGGGAATTTGAGAAGATTCACGTGACAAGTGGTAGTGCTGGACGATTATTCCTCCCCATCTAAATTGATCAGTGGCAGTCGTCTCTCTGGTTTTCGGTAGGGCTGGAGATACGTGTGCCACTGCTGGTGTGGCTGATGCATGTGTGGGACTCTTCTTACCGGAGCCATCGTGGCTGCCCGGCAGTCAGCGGATTACGTGAGTTACATGACGCGACCGTGATCAACTGAAAGGTTTGTTTTTCATTGGATATGTATAGTATGAGTTGGAAACGTTGTGGTGGAGAAGGGTACTTGTGTTCTCCAACGTTGGCGAATGCGAGGCCTTGGATATATTTAGCGCTACATTTTACTTGTTGTAGAAATTTAATTACCTGAGTTGTAGAATGTTTCTGTGTGCTGCTCAAACGTTAAAATACATTTTATTGTAATGAGGTGGTAAGTGTTTCAGGCGATCTCTTTGACTCCTGTACATTGCCAAACAATGAATTTGATAGGGTTTCGGAAAAGGACTATTTCCTGCGAAGAACAAGTGCCTTCTTCTTCTTTTTAATTTTTCTATATGTAGTTCAGAGTTTCCATCTTCATATGCAGCTATGATCTGACAGCATAAAAAACATTTTTCGATGTGTGGACTAGCTTATAGAATTATATATTAAGATGGTATCTGTTCTTTCGGACATGCCCAAAAGAACTGATTCCTTCGGCGAACATGCAGATCTCTTAGAATGAAATGACAGTTGAATCAAGACCCTCAGCTGTCGAAAGGCGTTGATATACACCAACGGGGACAGTTTAAAATGTGCGCCGACCAGGATTCGAACTAAGAATCTGTTGCTTACATGCCAATCGCTCTATCCATCTGAGCCACCGAGGCCACAGTGGATAGTGCGACTGCAGGGATTTATCCCTTGCACGCTCTCCATGAAACCTAAATTCGCAACTTATTGTCCACACACCACATCAGAAGTGGCTCTGCCCATTACACTCATTACTCACGACAGACAATCTTACAGAGTCCCGTAACAGTTCGGGCAATGCGTGTGCATCCAGCACAGAAGAATGTTCTTTTTGACATATCTTCATATATATTTAAGGCTAACCAACAATAGACCTCCTTCTTCTATGCTGGATGCACACTCATACCCCGAACTGTTACGGACATGGTAAGATTGTCTGCCACGAGTAATGCGTCTAATGGGCAAGAGCACTACAAATGTGGTGTGAGGACATTAAGTTGGGAATGTGGGTCTCACGGGGAGCGTGCAAGGGATAAATTCCTGCAGTCGCACTACCCTCTGTGCCCTCAGTGGCTCAGATGGATAGAGCGTCTGCCATGTAAGCAGGGGATCCCGGGTTCGTGTTCTGGTGGGGCACACATTCTCAATTGTCCCTGTTGATTTATATCAATGTCTGTCGGCAGCTTCGGGTCTTGATTTAATTAACATTTCATTTTATAGAATTATTTCAGTTATCATGTTAGCAATGTCCTCTCAATTTCGACTGGAATTGTCGACTAGGCTCACAGCAGGGTGAACATACACACACACACACACACACACACACACACACACACACACACACACACACACACACACACACACACACACACCATTAGAAAAAGAGAGGCAGGCGGCGGTGAAAAGTGTAGGGGTAACTGTAGGGCAGTTTGGAACACACTCTCGTGGTGATATTGTGGACTGGAGCAGTCGGCCTTCAAGCCATGAGGTGAATAAATAGACATGCAATCGGAAAAGATAGGGGTGAATGGTGGTGGAAAGTGGGTGTAGGGGGTAGCAGAGTGTGAACGTAGCTGTAGGAAAATCTAGCACCAGAAGAATACTCTCAAAAATAAAAGTAAATAAATAGAGACAATACCTTATATCCTTCCTCTCCAGCAGCTCAGCACAGATTGAGTCTTTTTCCCACCAAGTCATAGTTAGCGGAAGGGAGGAGTAAGTGAGGGAGAGGGAGAGTGGGGATGATGACATCATCTGTGTGACACTGCCACATGTACCCTACAGGGGGATGAAGTGGGGAGCATCATTTTGAAAAAATTGGCAACAGTGCAGATTGGTTCAGGACGAACTTTACCCCACTACTGATGGTGCCAGCAGCCTGCTCCTACTTCATGAGATGATTTTGGAAAGGTCGAATGAATGACTGCGTTTAGGCACAGAGCAAAAGTGCATGCACTTCCGAAAATGACAGCGTGAGCTAGTGAGATGGCTGTGTTCTAAAGTTTAATCTAGAGATTATTATGAAGCGCTTTAATGAACATTCACATGCCGAGAGAGCACACTTGTCTAGAATTACTTATATGGCCAATATGGTTCCTGTAAAGAATTCGATGTTTTCTTTGTTGGAGGAATGCATCCTCCCCCTCCCGTCTGGAGATCATGTAAGAGATGAGGACAGCAGGCTCGTTACAAGCCATTGTCCAGAATGCTACAGTTTTATATCGGGAATTCTTCTTTCAGGCACAAATTTTCTGGATTTTCCAGAGTTCTAAACCACTAACAATCACATAAGAGAGGCAGAAGTGAAGCGGAAAAGAGTCACTGTCGAAGGTAATCTAGTTACAATGAAATGAACACCCCTAGCTGCATACCGGCGTTCATATAAGTCATCGAGGACAGTTGAAAGTCTGTGCCCTGATCGGGACTCAACCCGCGATCTCCTGCTTACATGGCAGACGCTCTATCCATCTTCGTTTTTTGAACCCAATAAAAACTCTAATGTTAGGAAAAAATTTGGAAGTGTTATGACGCGAACCACCGCCCCAAAAAAAGCTCGTGTCTGGACAGAGACGCTACTAATAACGCTTTTCTTTTCCTTTTTTTTTTTTTTTTTTTTTGCTCAGGAAACACAGGAAAATATACACTAAAATGGCAGTGTATTCCTTCAAAAAACAAAAATATTCACTCTTTTTTTCCAAAAGCACTTATTGTAGGCAATCACTTAAAATTAAAACAAAAGAAGTTACTTCGACAAAAACAAAAGTGTGAAATCAGGAAAACGTATAGGAAGGAATGGGGAATCAATTTTAACGTGCCCACACATTCTTTCTTCCTTCACTTCTAATTAGTTGAACATCTAAATCCTTAGAAGTGTCCACAAAAATAAAAAATAAATATTAAAAAAAGGGGTCGGGGGCATGGCAACTCATTCAACGCCTTGTCGATGGAAAACAAGATACAAAATATTAGAAAAAAATTCACGAAAACGTGGCATCCGGAGCCACGTCCAATGTGCGGTGGCCATACATTGGGAAAAGGCACACGGATCTGCGTCACACCCACTCACCATCAAGTAGTGAACATAATGGCCAATAAGCCACATGGTGGTATTATTCTTCGATTGAGGAAAGAAGGTTGAATCGGGACGCGCGAGAATCTCCCCAGAGATAGCCGGCACCGACGTCCTAAGGAGAAAAGCCAGTTGTTGACGAAGCCATCTCCAATGGTAATGACCGCAGGAAATCAACCGAAGAGATAATGTATCAGTTTCATGGCAGCGATTGCAGCTATCCGTTACACTGAGGCCAATACGAAAAAGTAGCACGTTGGTAGGTACAATATCATGAAAAACTTGGTACCACGGGGACGCCACTTCCATCGGGAAAATCGGGAGGCTGAGGTTAGACCAAACAATCTTCCAGTTCGTTTATGGCGACAGGACTTCAACAGAGAGGATACTATGAGGAACTGGTCAGCGGCTTAACAGCATTATTAGGCAGAGATTCACTTGGGAAAGGATATTTACTCCTAAGTAACTGACCTCAAGAAAAAATTCACTGACGTGCCTTAATTTATAACTAATCCTACCAAAATCTACTGGAGGCGTTGAACTCGCCGGTCGGATACAGTCATAAAGACGAGCTGTCAGTGATTAGGGAGGCGCTTTGACACGTTAACACGGTTCGACAGATAAATAAGGCAGAAGCCTTAACCCGAATGTCAGGGAGGCCGCCGGCCGGGGTGGCAGAGCGGTTCTAGGCGCTACATTCTGGAACCGCTTGACCGCTACGGTCGCAAGTTCGAATCCTGCCTCGGGCATAGATGTGTGTGATGTCCTTAGGTTAGTTTCGTTTAAGTAGTTCTAAGTTCTAGGGGACTGATGACATCAGTAGTTAAGTCCCATAATGCTCAGAACCATTTTTTTCAGGGAGGCCCAAACCTCTCGGCAAACGGGGCCGCGCCATGACCCTATAACCCACGCGAAATACAGAGTGGCGCCAGATAAACCTGCCAGTCAAACTTTGCGGCTTGCGAGACGTCATCGCAGGAAGTGGAAAGATTTGTGCAATAAAATAAGCGTTACTTAACACATACGTTTCCATGGCTCGAACCTTATGAAGAAGTGAGGGGGAGCGACGCTCGGGTTCAATAATTGCACCCTGAATCTTATCCGTGACAGAATTCCAGTTCATCGTAGCTATCTTTAGCGGACATCTGCCAGTTATAACACCCAACGATCGATATCGGGTGACCTTCGAAGCCCATGGAATTTCAACAGCGTCAAATCCTCGCAAATTGACTAAATGACATTTCTGGTCATTAACCCGCGCTCCCGTAAGACGGCGAAAGGTATCCAAAACTTCCTCCATCAGTGGTATATCATCATGGGTACGGAGTAGAACCGTAACGTCATCAGCAGATGCACGAACGGTACACCTTTCTCCCAGCAGCGACCAGCCACTTAAACGAGCAGATATAGTTCGCAATAATGGTTCCAGACACAGCACTTAGAACGAAATTGATAATGGACTCCCTTTAAGGACGCCCTTACACACCTCGATGGGGGAAGTAAGACGGCCATTTACGCCAATGGACTCCCGAATACCAGTGAAGAGGGCGCTAAACAGCCGTCGTGCGGCATTGTTAAAACCAACAGTCGTCAATACTCGCATAAGGAATCCATGATTGACGCGGTCGAACGCTTGGTGAAAATCAATAAAAGGCAAAGCGCTTGGCACAAGAATCGTGGAAGCAATCGAAATTAAGGGGGGTAGGACATCAAGCGGGCCGTCTTGGAGCAGGAGAGACACTACAGGACATTTTAATTTCCACTGTCTATACTTTTACGAATAAATTCATAAAACTTTGACAGCATGACCAGGAAGGATACAGGTTTCACAATCATAGCAGTGGAAGTTCAGAAACATAATAAATTTTTTTTTTTTTTTTGCATTTGAAAGTTCATCATTTTTTCACTTCTATTGGCTGTGTTTGTTGCTATAGGTACACGTTCCTTCATAAGTTAGAGAGATTCTTCGATGAATTTTGCACAGCATAAAACCGTACCTACAGGTGTATGAAACTCTAGAAATTATTTAATTTATGAAAAAATGAATGTGCTGTTATATTTTAAACTTCATGTTTAGAAAAAACAGAAATTTTATATTTAATTATCTCAACTTTCACCACAGTTTTTATAGATTTGGAAAATTTTAGAGTTTCATACACCTGTAAGTATGGTTTGTATGCTGTGCGAAATTCATCGAAGAATCTCCCTTCCTTACGAAGAAAAGTGTACCTATAGCAACAAATGCAGCCAATGGTAAGTGAAAAAAGGTGAAATACAAATGTAAAAAAAATTATTTTCTTATTTTTTGAACTTCCACCACTATAAGTGTAAGTCATGAATCCTTTCTGGTCATTCTGGCAAAGTTTTATGAATTTATTTTTAAAAGTATAGACAGTGGAAATTAAAATGTTCTGTGGTGTCTCTCCCGCTCCAAGTCGTCCCGTTTGACGTCCTCCCCCCCCCCCCCCCCCCCCTTACATCTTTACATTTAGGAGAGTACGACCCGGAAGACAACTGTGATGGCTCGGCTCGCGATGATGTTAGTCAACAATACCGATAGTCGGTTATTGACCGCTCGCGCCACTATTTTATAATCATAGTTGAAGAGGGTTATCGGGCGGACCTGATCCACATGCAAACGTCCCAGTTTTTTGGGAATCAGGACTATTTTAGCAACCTTAAAGCTGGGCGGGAGAAGGCCTCCGTGGAACACTCCATTCACCATGGAAGTTATTGTATCTCCTATTGGGGGCCAAAACCGAATATAAAATTCTTTGGGAAGGCCACCGTGGCCAGATGTTTTATGGGTGGGAGAACGAGCCACAATATCAAGTATATCATCACGATGGAATACAGAGAAAAACTCTTCCTGGAGAGCTGGTGTAACAACACGATCAAGGAGGGAGGTGAAATCAACAGACGGTGGATCGTCTGAATCCACTTCAGCATAAAGCTCGGAATAGTACTGGTAAAGTTCACGCATGATATCAGATTGGGAAGACCACTCACGCCCATCTAGAGAACGAATGGTAGGAAGACACGTCGTTTGAGATCGCTTGTGAAGCCAGAGAAGATGATAGAGAGAGATCAACACATCCTGTACGATTTAACGAGGCTGGGAACGCACTCGGGCCCCATCCATTTGCCTACGATGGAGTTGCAGAAGTTTTGCCATCACACGGTGGACGTCTACGACTCTCAAGGGGGCATCACGAACTATATTGTAAAAATCGCGAAGGACTGCATAATAAAACTCCATAGTGCCCCTTATTTCAGCCACTTTTTCAGCGCTAAAATGGTTGAGTATATTTCGAATCCGGAGTTTAGCAAAGGTAACCCACCATTCGAGAAGTGAGGAATAACGCGTCTGAGGCTGGGTTCTCCGCCGCCTCTGCGTCTGCGACGATGCCTTCCAGAGAGGGGTCCGTGAGATGTAGAGTGTTTAGCTTCCATAAAGGGCGCGAAAGGTGGACCTATTGCGGGACGTGGTTAAAAGTCATGGAAACAGCACAGAGATCAGTGAAACTGGCAGGAATAAAATCAATCTTCAGAAGCTGACTACTTAAGGGGGCAGATAAATAAACGCGGTCCAATCGGCTACTTGTTGTTGTTGTGGTCTTCAGACCTGAGACTGGTTTGATGCAGCTCTGCATGCTACTCTATCCTGTGCAAGCTTCTTCATTTTTCTGAATGTGCTTAATGTCTTCATCTCTTGGTCTGCCTATACGATTTTTACCCTCCACGCTGCCCTCCAATGCTAAATTTGTGGTCCCTTGATGCGTCAGAACATGCCCTACCAACCGGTCCCTTCTTCTTGTCAATTTGTTCCACAAACTCCTCTTCTCCCAATTCTATTCAATACCTCCTCATTATTACGTGATCTACCCATACAATCTTCAGCAGTCTTCTGTAGCACCACATTTCGAAAGCTTCTATTCTCTTCCTGTCCAAACTATTTATCGTCCATCTTTCACTTCCATACATGGCTACACTCCATAAAAAAACTTTCAGGAACGACTTCCTGACACTTAAATCTATACTCGATGTTAACAAATTCCTCTTCTTCAGAAACGCTTTCCTTGCCATTGCCAACCTACATTTTATATCCTCCCTACTTTGACCATCATCAGTTATTTTGCTCCCCAAATAGAAAACGCCTTTACTACTTTAAGCGTCCGTCAGCATCACCCGACTTAAATCGACTTCATTCCATGATCCTCGTTTGGCTTTTGTTGATGTTCATCTTATATCCTCCTTTCAAGACACTGTCCATTCCGTTCAACTGTTCTTCCAAGTCCTTTGCTGTCTCTAACAGAATTACAATGTCATCGGCGTACCTCAAAGTTTTTATTTCTTCTCCATGGATTTTAATTCCTACTCAGAATTTTTCTATTGTTTCCTTTACTGCTTGTTCAATATACAGATTAAGTAATGTCGGGGAGAGACTACAACCCTGTCTCACACCCTTCCCAACCACTGCTTCCCTTTCATGCCCCTCGATTCTTATAACTGCCATCCGGTTTCTGTACAAATTGTAAATAGCCTTTCGCTCCCTGTATTTTACCCCTGCCACCCTTAGAATTTGAAAGAGAGTATTCCAATCAACATTGCCCAAAGCTTTCCCTAAGTCTACAAATGCTAGAAAAGTAGGTTTGCCTTTCCTTAATATTTCTTCTAAGATAAGGCATAAGGTCAGTATTGCCTCACGTGTTTCAACGTTTCTACGGAACCCAAACCGATCTTCTCCGAGGTCGACTTCTACCAGTTTTTCCATTCGTCTGTAATGAATTTTCGTTAGTATTTTGCAGCTGTGACTTCTTAAACTGATAGTTCGGTAATTTTCACATCTGTCAACATCTGCTTTCTTTGGTATTGGAATTATAATATTCTTCTTGAAGTCTGAGCTACTTGAAGTAGCTGTACAAAAAGTAAACCGCACCAACGTAGGATATCTGCAAACCCAAGCATCCTGGAGATGCAAGGACGTAACCATATCATTAAGTTCACGACAATATGTATAACTGGGGGTCTGAGCAACACGGCGTAAGTAGCAAGAGCCTATACTGCGACCATCATCTAGCGTCTTGAAGTCCGTCAGCGGGATTCCATCTCGATAAAGCAAAGCCATACCGGTAGAATGTTCAGCCGCAACATTGAAAACCGTAGAATATCCAGGAAGACAAAACACGTCAAATAATACCTCTTGTTAACATACGATATCGGCTTGCGAATCATAAATAAACTGGCGTAACGCAGCAAGCCGTAATTGGGAACGTATCCTATTAACATTGAGGGTTAGAAGTGTATACGCGTGCATCCGTTAACACATGTAAGGTCAATAAAACAACGTTAAGGAAGAAGCACTATCACGTCCGTCTCTCCCCAACGTCCGGAGGCGGGGGAGAGAAGTTATAATGCTAGTCCTCCCCACCTGACGCCATGGAAGACCCGCTTTTCTTTTTACGACGCGCCGAGGCACAGGCAGGTTGGAAACGCTGTTTCACACAACTCCGTGAAAACATACACTCTTGATGTGGCGGGATTGGGGGCACGTCAAGCTCCAATTGGAGAGAGCACCGCACTTAAAGGAAATCGGGGAACACAACTCAGAACGACCAACAGTAACATCAGGAACGGAAGAGACAGTTAATGCAGTACCGGTGTCGGGTGGCATCTCCTGAACATCAGGAAGAGAACCCATAGAATCCTGTTGCTCGACCGTCTCAGCGTGTAGGAGGGGTGATACTGCACTAGAACACTGTAAAGGTTGGCCAGCAGGCGACAGCAGGAACAACGGAACCCACTGGAAGCGTCACGTCGACGGGCGAAGTGGGTGACGCAGATTGAACGCACATTTCAACATCAGCAGAAGCCGCTACAACCTTTCTGGTAATACAGGAATCACATGTAACACCAGTATGCAACGCATTACCGCCAGAAGGTACACCCTCTGTCAACGCCGTGTCAGAAGAACGAGACTGGAGTGGGGCGTCCTCAAAATCTGTACCGTCCTCAGTCCTCCGGTGTTTGACGTGCTCTGCAGGAGCCGTCGTCCACTCGTGGACAGAGGGCGCAATGGTACACGTCGGTAACGGTGGAAATGCGCGAGGAGTAGGGGGTAATGTTGCCCCTACATCGCTTAAAGCTGGAGACTGACTGACAGCTGACTGCGAAGTTACTATGTCTGCTACCGTTGAAGGAAGGCGTTTTTGATAAGACGACGTCAGAACAGTAGTACGGTGCAGGTAATCAGATCAAAGATGACCGCTTTCGTTACAGAGAAAACAAGTTCCTCCTTGCCCTGTATACGTAACATGGATCCGGTTACTACAAATAGTTTAAGTGGGAAGGAATATTCTTTTTAACGCACATGTCCGCAGTCCGGATACCATTATAACACTGGAAGCGGTGATGTGCTGACCAGCGTTCCCATCGGAATGCCGTATTACTCCAAACGGAAGCAACGCTGTTTTAAGAAATGAATCGCGTGCTTCAGGAGGAAGGTTATAAACTCTAACCTAAATACACTCCAGTGCAGCATTTTCAAGGAGGACTTGACTAACGGAACCATCGCGATGTGTAAACAACACTTTAGAATGAGATTTTCACTCTGCAGTGGAGTGTGCGCTGATATGAAACTTCCTAAGTGGAGTGTTTTCGATTCGCACTAGACGAAATTACATGAAGATATCGAAGCAATTCAGGAGGCAGACTGCAAGATTTGTTGCCGTAGCTTCGAGAAACAAGCAACTAATATGGAGATGTATCGGGAATCGGTATGGGAATCCGTGGAAATAAAACGACATTCTTTTCGAGGAATACTGTTACACAAGACTTCATACATAATGGTAAGTGAAGTGGGCTACAGATTGATGTGGCTACTGTAATAAAGCTGGACAGAAGCAGAAACGATAAGCGAATAGATTAATACGGTAAACAGAGGATTTATCTACCTCCTATTTCTGTATGTATACGAAAACTTATTAAAAGTAATGCAGCTAGAAGCAAAGTCCAACCATCACAAGGTCAAAAAGGTTGAGTCTCTCCCAACTGAAACATTAATGATGGTATCAGATCCGTGAGTAAGCGGCACCTGCATGGCATTACATGAGGAAGAGGCTCCGTTCGAGGGTGTTGTATAGCTGCTGCCGGCCATCCTATATGGCGGCCGCACAGGGCGCTAATAGTATGACACCACTGGAGCCGTGGTTCGGTGCTCGCTCGGCATTGAGTCCTGTGAGACCGATGTCGGCCTCTGACGGAAATTTGCAATTTGTTTGCCAACTTTAAGACGCCTGTGGTATAGATATCTGATAAGCTAAGTACTACTGTGAAAATTTAGAAAACGAGCATCTCGAGCTGACTGCAGAGCGATTCTGCGGGCCCAACATGTATTTCACGTAAGACGCGAGAAATTAGGGCTCACACAGAGGTATATAGACAATAGTTTTCCCTCGCTCTGTTTGCGAGTGGTGTAGGAAAGAAAACTATATAAATTGTACAAATTGCTCTTAGCACTTTGGGACTTAACATCTGAGGTCATCAGTCCCCTAGAACTTCGAATTAATTAAACCTAACTAACCTAAGGGACATCACACACATCCATGCCCGAGGCAGGATTCGAACCTGCGATCGTAGCGGTAGCGCGGTTCCAGACTGAAGCGCCTAGAACCTCTCGGCCGAAAAGGCCGGCCCAGAAAACTATACTAGTGGTAAGGGATACCCTCCGCTACGTACCGTAAGCTAGTTTGCTGAGTATGTAAGTATGTATAGATGTTAAAGAAGAGGCTAATAGTGCACTGCATCATGCACTCTATAGTGGTTTACGGGCTACGTTTGTTGGTGTACAAAAAAGCCTCGGAAGATGCTGTGGAACAGCTCAGAGTAAAGGCGCGTCGTCTGTGGAGCAGCACAACGAGCGCAGACCGCCCTCTGTTCCACAACAAAGCGCACGAGAGAGCAGGTGGCAGGTGTCAGCCGCGACCCGGGGTCGGGAACCGCGCGGCGCCGCTCTGTGGCGTGGCGGGCCGTGCCGCGCCGCGCCTCGCGTGTAGGCCGCCGGCGACGCACCGCGCGGCGGAGTAGGGCGGCCCCGTATTGATTTTTACAGTAGTGGCGGCGGCGGCGGCGGCGGAGCGCTTGCACCCGGCGCTGAGCGGCTGCGGCTCCGAGGCCACGGTTTAATCTGCAGGCCGGCGCTGTTACGGTCTGCACGGCGCTCTCGAGCACTCCGGGCTTAAGCGCCGCCTGCGTAGCCTGCGGGCTCCTTCCGACCCTGTTGGCCCACTGCCTCCTGAGAAGAGAGCTGGCTGGCTCTTAGCGGTCCAAGCGTTTCGCTAGTTTTTACCTCTGGCGGGAGATAACGGCATCAGTACTCTACTCAGAACCCAATATTCTTTTCATATCATTCTAATTGTCAACACTGAAGAGTGTTGTTTTTCTGGCCATTAGACCAGATGGCTCGACAGAGCTCTTCATTACGTGTATGTGTAAGAGCAGGCTTTCGCGGCCAGCGTCCATTTCAATAAAATTAATCGGGGAATATGATCACATGTAGTAAAACTACTGACGTTCATCTAATACGACTTACAGAGCGTAATTAATGAAGGCTGCCTGCAATATTAGCTGAAAAGTCCGTAGTTTTTATCTTATATGACATGGTCATCTATCCAAAAGTATTTGTTGAACGATAGTAGAACTTGCTTCTCGTAGACAACACTTGGTATCCTTCTATAACATTTATCCTCTAACCACCCCCTCTTCACCACCAACCACTAGCTACACTTCCCGCTTCCAACTCCCCAATAACAATCATCTACTCCCGTTCCATTGCTTCAGCAGTCTCGAATTATTTCAGAAAAATAACAGTCTCGGTCGTGACGTTATTTAATGCCAACGATAGGTTTAACCCTTTCGGGGCATCATTTGACTGTATGAAAGTAGCAGTATATGTAACCCGTCCGTCGCAAAGCCACATAGAATAGAAAATGGACGCAATAGTAATTGGATATGTTACCTATCAATCCATATTATGTAAGACTTTATGACGGATGAGTTACTTATCCATCTAATTTTACGCAGTCCGATGATCCTCAGAATTGGTGAAACGCGTGATTGACATTAAACCAAGACCGTTTTATTCGGAAATAATCGCCTGTTTCTTAATGCTGGGATTAGTAATATGAACAGCTAATAAGTTGTCGGAAATTTTGACTCAGATTTCGATACTCTTATGAGTAAATCTTCAGAAATATATTATGCTACATAAGAAGATATGATGAATACAAATCGTTATTCCGGCTTCCAACTGTGATGTGAATTAATCGAAATTTCCAATACTGGGAACTGAAACCATTATTTAATTGGTTGCGTTAATCGATACATGTTACATGAATAATGAACTACACAGCTTAAGTCGCAGGCCGAAATTTAAATTAAAATGTCTATTAAAATTGTAAGGGTGAAATACATATGGCAAACAAATGAGAGAGTGTGATTCAATGTCTGCAAACGTCGAAGTAAATATAGCATCTGACAATAGTGGCCGGCCGGAGTGGCCCAGTGGTTCTAGGCGCTACAGTCTGGAACCACGCGACCGCTACGGTCGCAGGTTCGAATCCTGCCTCGGGCATGGATGTGTGTGATGTCCCTTAGGTTAGCTAGGTTTAACTAGTTCTATGTTCTAGGGGACTGATGACCTCAGCAGTTAAGTCCCATAATGCTCAGAGCCATTTGAGCCATTTGAACAATTGTGCTTGTGTAAATACGCTTATACTGCACCACATGTTGTGAGCTGATGTCATAATAAAAAAAAACGCAGTCACGTAATATTTATCTTATCCTGCACCAATGATTCATCATAACATACAAATAATAATGTAATATGTACAATAAAATGGAATAGTGAATCAGAGAGTAGTGGCATTTAGTGAAACTAGAAAAAAATGCTTAGCTTTATCTCTAGAAATCATAATTTCCTTTTACAGGGCTATAGGAGAATCTTCCTCCCATTCAGAAACATTATTCTCCTCATAGACCTTCACTGTTTTGATTACATATTCCTCTTAACTACTTACAATGACTGTGTTCCCTTAGTCTGATTTTATATAAAATTAATTGATTAACATGAGGCTAATGCCTCCCAAACTAAGATCCCACTTTAAAGCATATAAAATAGTACATGTCAGTCGTACAACAGTTTACAGTAGAAGCAGTGGCTAGCATGAATCAGCAAAATTTTCAAGATTAAAATATGACACATTTTTCAGAACAATGTTTCATTTAACTAACAGTCAGTAGATGGCAATCAAATTTAAAAAAAAAATGAGATATAGGAAAAAGTTTAGTCTCGTTTGATGTTAGTTTAGAAATAGTGGAGAAGAACCTGAATGCTCTTAAAAAACAAAGAGTAGATTAACAGATTACAGATGAAATGGGTAACCCCTTAGCTGGAATCCTGGCTGGTATTTTTTAATTTGGTATAGTAATATAGTTTTTATTAAAATCTATGCACCTACAAAATTAGGAATATAAAGTTATTCACTTATATTGATGTCAATTTGATTGAGTTTGATGGATAAGGGAAAAATTGACCAAGTGTTTAAAGATTTAAGAGTCTTCATGAGAAAAGTCAGCATACTTGTGAGTAAGAAAATAAAAATCACGAACTAAACTTTATATCTCAAATTTGCCATTATACATAACAGAATAAATTTTGATTATATCATACTATTTTATTCAATGCACCCTCAGTCCCACAAGATGACTTTCGCTCTTTGTGCCATAAATAATGCAGTAGTGATGCCTTTAAACAAGGGAAGAAGGATGACTTCAACTTAATTAAATCTTTAGCCTATAATAATGGATATGAGCCCTGTATAATAAATAAAAATTTTGAGAACCTAAAAAGAAATAGAAATGCCGCCATTAGAAAATGGCGGGGAAAATTAAAATGAAAGGTACATTTCAATGCATTCTATAGGGCACATACTTATAAGATTAGAAATTTGTTGATGAAATGTGTTGTTGCAAAGTAGCAGTCTCCATAGCCAATAGCCTAAAGACAAATTAAATTCATAATACTAAAAACGCAAATGACACGTTATGTAGCTCAAGTGTTTACAGGATGTCATGCAATAGATGTCCAGTATTTCAAATCGAACAGACTGGGAAGACCTGTAATATAAGATAAATTGAGCATTTGTTAGGTAAAAAGGTACTAAGCTGTGTAGTTCTACATCCGCAGAACAGTTATTAACCTTGTTTCATAATCCAAAAATAGGTAAATAAAGTGAGGTCTTGCGTAGAGAAAGTAAAGGATGGAGATTAGACATATGAGAAGAATGGGCAATATTTTAGAAACACTACAAGATAATATGGTCTCCTTTAAAAAAAAAACGGTTGCAATTGAGGCTTCTTTTATGGTTTCTAATCGTTACTCGCTACTCTGTAAATATTTTTCCGCGAACTGTTAGTCAACATAACTTCCTCTTTTGAAGCGTTGTTGTTTTTCCGCAGTTCGTGGTCATGCGGTAGCACTCTCACTTCCCGCGGCCGGGTTCCCGGGTTCGATTACCAGCGGTGTCAGGGATTTCTCTGCCTCGTGGTGACTGTGTGTTGTGTGATGTCCTTAGGTTAGTTAGGTTTAAGTAGGTCTAAGATCTAGGGGACTGATTACCATAGATGTTAAGTCCCATAGTGCTCAGAGCCATTTGAACCATTTTTTTCCTCAAACATACTTCGTAATACATTTCCATTAGTTTCACCAGGTGATATACACATATCAAGAAAAGTTTTCCATCACCCCGGTTCGAAGAGGTCCTGAAAACAGACATTGAATGTGGATATTGTATCATAGACACAGTCCCTTTGACTGTTCAAAGATGTCACTACACCTGCCCAAAGATGTAAACAACCACGCAACAGCAGCGTCTATTAGACGGAGGGGTTCCGACAGCCGATCAGTTCCAGCCATCCCACCAGGGAGGAGGTAGGCGGCTCGTGTTGTCTGTAGTTCAGCCATGCCTAGACGGTCACTACCGTTGTTCGACCGCGTCAGAATTAGTGCCATGAAGGGATCTGAACAAGGAAAGTGTCCAGGCGTCTCGGAGTGAACCAAAGCGATGTTGTTTAAACATGAAGGAGATACAGAGAGACACGAATTTTCGATGTAATACCTCGCTCAAGCCGCCCAAGGGCTAATACTGCAGTGGATGATAGCTACCTACGGATTATGGCTCGAAGGAAACCAGACAGCAAAGCCAAAGTGTTGAGTTATGCTTTTTTTGCAGTCACAGGACTTTGTGTTGCCGGCCGGTGTGGTCGTGCGGTTCTAGGCGCTTTTGTCTGGAACCGCGTGAGCGCTACGGTCGCAGGCTCGAATCCTGCCTCGGGCATGGATGTGCGTGATGTCCTTAGGTTAGCTAGGTTTAAGTAGTTCTACGTTCTAGGGGACTGATGAGCACAGATGTTAAGTTCAAAAATGGTTCAAATGGCTCTGAGCACTATGGGACTCAACTGCTGTGGTCATCAGTCCCCTAGAACTTAGAACTACTTAAACCTAACTAACCTAAGGACAGCACACAACACCCAGCCATCACGAGGCAGAGAAAATCCCTGACTCCGCCGGGAATCGAACCCGGGAAAGATGTTAAGTCCCATACTGTTTAGAGCCATTTGAACCATTTGAACTTCGTGTTACGAAGTAGGCTGCATGATGCCCAACTTCACTCCCAACTCCATGGCGAGGTCCATCTTTGCAACCAAGACACCATGCAGTGCGGTACAGAAAACCCCAACAACATGCCGAATGGACCGCTCAGGATCGGCATCACGTTCTCTTCACCGATCAGTGTCGCATATGCCTTCCGCCAGACAATCGTTGGAGACGTGTTTGGAGGCAACCCGGTCACGCCGAATGCCTTAGACACACTGTCCAGCGAGTGCAGCAAGGTTAGCTGCTATTTTGGGCTAGCATTATATGGGGCCGACGTACTCCTCTGGTGGTCATGGAAGGTGCCGTGATGGCTTTACGATACATGAATGCCATCCCCCAACCGATAGTGCAACCATATCGTCAGCATATTGCCAAGGCATTCGACTTCATGGACGACAGTTCG
Organism: Schistocerca gregaria; assembly: GCF_023897955.1. NCBI lineage: Eukaryota > Metazoa > Arthropoda > Insecta > Orthoptera > Acrididae > Schistocerca > Schistocerca gregaria. Next base: position 686,596,920 of record NC_064923.1, read on the forward strand.
CGCCCCCATCATCTACATCTTGTGAATTATTTTGTTCAGGGTAATGATATCGCTCGACTAGAGAGGAACGTTCTCCAGACTTGAACCATATAGAACATGTCTGGGATAGATTGAAAAGCGCTGTTTATGAACGACGTGACTCAACAAGTACTCTGAGGGATCTACGCCGAATCACCGTTAAGGAATGTGACGATCTGTACCAACAGTGCCTTGATGAAATTGTGTATAGTATGACACGTCGAAAACAGACATGCGTCAATGCAAGAGGACGCTCTACTGTGTAATAGTGGTACCGGTGTGTACAGCAGTCTGGACCACCACCTCTGAAAGTTTCGCTGTATGGTGATACAACATGCAGTATGTGGTTTTCATGAGGAATTAAAATGGCAGAGAATGCTTATGTTGTTATCTGTTCCAATTTTCTGTACAGGTTTCGGAAGTTTCGGAACCGAGGTGATGCACAACTTTTTTTGGTGTGTGTACGATTCGATGGGTTCTTCTACAAATAGAGGGCAGTGTAATGTATGTTCTGTAATGTATGTATTCAGAGCTATAATTTCCTCTGTAATATTTCACTAGACATGCACGTAAATTATTATTTTTTGTAATGCAGATTTTTTTTAGATCTATGTTTCATGGAAAAATGTAGTAGTTAATTCTTTTCAGGCCATTTCGCAATTTTTAAATTTAAGTTGGCCTGTTACTACGTCGCTAGCGTTACGCAGTTGTATATTGGTGCAACACGCTTAATTATTTGTTTGTTAAGACGATATGTCGGAGCAGAGCTATGCAAATATTACATAACTGAACTTTTCATTACGGCGTCAGCTCACCACATATGGCGCATTCTATGGTAGTTTACGTATGCGCTGTAACTAGATATGCTACACTTTTAGTTCGACGTTTGCTTTTACTTACAACGCGTATGTACTTCACTCTTACAGTTTTAATGGACACTGTAATTTTAATTGCTGCATGCGACTTGAGCTAATGAGCTCATAATTCATGTAAACAAGTAAATATTTGTTTCATTTTCCAACTGGATATTTTAGTTATTTTATATCATAATTGGTCGATAAAAATAACTGTTTTTGTTATAGTTTTTTTTAGATAACGTCAAATACTTGTAAAGGGCATACTCGTAGTGCTGTCGAAACCTAGGTCTACTTTAAATGACAAAACCTTTGGCAACTGATCATTTGCTTACTTTACTAATCGGAATTTACTAACAGTTGCTCCTAATGGTTATGTTCAAGTTTTGAATATTCCGTGATGCCTAAGCATGTGCCCTATCAACCAGGATCTTCTTTAAGCGACAGTGGGTCTAATTTTCTGTTCTCCCCGATTCCATTCAGAATACTTTCTTAAATTATATGTTTTACCCATTTCATCATTACTATTTTTCTGTAACACTAAATTTCAAGATATTCAGTTTTCTCCTTTTCTATGTTGTTTATCGTCCACGTTTCACTTCCATAATTATAACGCCAGACTCCTATAAATACTAAGTAGTCGAAACTTTTGAGTTGTGGTGCTATAAATGGAAGCTGAATATTAAGTAGTCTCATAAGATCAGCAACTAGGTTTTCCTTGGATTCGACAGCGAAAGTAATTTGCAGATAAATACCAAATGGAGGGGATAGGGTGAGATGACGTGTGGCTACATGTCAATTATATTGGAGCCCTAAATAATAAAAAGCGTAAAGAAAGACAGATACTGGAAGATATAAGATTCATAACATCAGGCGCTGGATTGAAATGCACAGGGGAGGATGCAGAGGATAGCAGTTCATACGAGGCCACATTAGATTAACGATAAAGACTAATGACAAAAAAGGCGTTTTGTTTGTGTCCTATTGCGTTACCCGTCAAGGACAGTTAACAGATCTGATCCGGTAATAAGGAAATATTATTATCATTTCAAATATCGTTACTTTCTGCAAGTGCAACTGGCTATCTAAAATGCATCTCAACTAATCAACGCCTTTTATCGTACAGCCGTTATCACCAGCACTAAACTAAAAACAGATTCCAACATATATAAATAAGTTGTTGTTAAGTGACATATTTAACAATAAAGAAAATTAAATCTTTCTGTAGATCCGTGATTATTAGGAATCCTTGAGATCATAAATGTGACGATGTCATATACCGACACACTTCGACTTGTTCGTAGGTTCTGCCGTAAACTGACAGCGGTCATTATTCCTGAAGTTCTAAGATTGGATTCAATGATGTTCACGGCCGAAACATTAAGAAGAAACGCAATAAATAAAAAAAACTATAAGCAACTGTATGATTCTTGTGAAACAGGTTTATTATATTAGTGGTCATTTACTTCCACATGAAGTTGCCCTGATGAAAACTGTTGCCTTTAAAAAAAAAAAATGAATCCTAAAAAGATAATATAATTATGTGACCTGAATGTCCTTCAGATGTGATTTGATATAGACATACACATAGAATTGAGCATAGTTTTCATCATTGTATCTAACCTTTTGTCCCAGCCTCATCTAAATTACATTCAGTAGGAAAGACATATATCATATCATAGATTGTAGATGGTAGCACATCATTTCCACAAACAATTGTAACAATACGGAGAAAAACTGCAGCTCTCGACTTCTCAAGGCAAAGTTTCCTTCTGAAACCGAAAACAAATTACTAAAGTAATATAAATTTTTTTGGTCGTACAATTCGTACAACATGAGAAGTTGTTACCATCGAACTAATGAGTCAGTGAAGGCATAAGATCAACTCTGCTATTACTCTTTCTTAAGGCATTAGTGTAAACCCTCTTGGTTACCATGTAGCACTATCGTGGGACGTTTAAGTCACTTAATGAAACTGATGAAGGGAAAGAAAAATGAATAAAAGTATGAGACTTTCTCTTGACTTGCGATTGTTAGTTTCCAACCAGTACAAACATTTTTACTTAGGACAGTAAGATTAACATTTCACGAATCACACTGCACACACGTGACTGTAACACATGAACTTACTCTGCTGGCTACTAACAATGCAGAATATAAACAGAATGGAAGCTGTCGCGCATTAGTCGTAACCACGAAAACCACTCTGCTTTTCACCTTGCCTACAAATCATGGAATATTACTTTCACAACTGGTAACCTTGTATTCTTTTACATTGTATTCCTGTTTTGACATACTGAGTATTACAGTTTACTATTCTCATTATCACTTCATGAAAACAAACCTCAGCAAAAAGTAAAGTTAAAAAAATAAGCCTGTAAAAAAAGGCGATTAAGGCTACTGCTTGCGTCAAGCAGGAAATCCGGATTAGGGTCCCGACCTGGCATAAATTTTCATCTCTCACAGATCACGTGTACGGTTGATGTATATTCGTATTCGTTACATTTCGTTAATTTAGCACTGCTGTAGATCTTCTACGGTGTTTCTTCAGCCACGCATGCATGCCTTAAACGCATTGCTTTAGATTGTACAGATTCTGTACAGTAAAGACACTGCTAACGTGTGGTTCACTATTTTAATTTTTGCACATTTTGAGTATCAAAAAGGACAGCTGCGCGTTACGTGGTGATGTTCGTCACCGTTATCAAAGCTATGCAACGCAATTTATACAAAATATTTCTGATAATTCGTAATATTTCTGTTACTGAGTTTATAACTGGAATACAAGAGAACAATTATATTTACCACCAGGTCCATAGCTCACAGCCTAGACTGTCGTCCGGTAGTATTATATTCTATAACCACTTATTTGCTCTGCGGCGTATGTCGTGCTGGTGTTAAATTTTCCGACAGACTGTGTACTGGAGCAGGAATCACAAGAGAGAAAGATGGAATTTAACGTTTTATTGACGACAAGAGTTTTAGAGACGGAACACGGAATCGAACAGAACAACGATGTGAATGGAAATATTCTATATTCCTTGCAATGGAACCAACCTGTAATATACCTTAAGCGATTCACGTGACTCTAGAATGATATAAAGCCAGATGGTCGGATACAAATTTGAAATGCCATAAGCTGTGCTCCACCCTTTCCGAGTGTTGCTGAATAACAACTCGGATACTGACCATAGATTCTCGTAGTAGATGATGTTTCTGGAATATACGACCTTCAAAGCTCCGATTTACCCTGTATCTAGTTTTGGACACTGGTTTAGCTTCAAATGGTTCATATGGCTCTGATCACTATTGGACTTAACATCTGAGATCATCAGTCCTCTAGACTTAGAATTATTTAAACCTAACTAACCTAAGGACATCACACACATTCATTCCCGACACAAGATTCGAACCTGCGACCGTAGCGGTCACGCGATTCCGGACTGAAGAACCTAGAACCGTTCGGCCACAACGTACAACGTGCTTTAGTTTCTCAAATACATTGCGTATACCTCTACTGCTTGAATCTGTGCTGTATAGATACATAACAATACAGAATCAGAGCAGTTACGCTCAATATGTTTCTCAATAAAGAGATATCCCATTTATTTACAAGTAAGGCAGAGGTATAAATTCGAATTCTTTGTTTCAGACACTTCCAAGATATTTGTTCAACTACTGCTGTGGTAGCTATGAACTGCTATGGTTCACTTTGCTGGATAATGCATTAAATCCGAGAACAATGTTAAATCTGTATATAGGAAAGCAAATGGAAGAGAGATTTATTAGAAACGCTTAGGGAAAATACAGTGCATCTGTAGAGACCTGCATGGAATATACCAATTACATCGTATTGTCACAGTATGCTGGAATTTTTATGAAGTGCATATGGCAACAGAGATCGAACTATTTCAGAGATGCGCCATTGGCATCATAACAGATTAGTATAGCCCGTATGAACGTGTAACAGAAATGCTCAGTGCTCAGGGAACTTAAATGGGACGCCTTGGAAGAAAGAGGAAGTAGCTCTCGCGAACTCAACACGCATGAAGTTCAGGGATCAGTCTTTGAAGAAGTCTGTTCCATCATTCTGCTGCCAGGATTGTGTATATCCTATAGAGATTACAACAGCGGTTACAGCATACACTGATCATCCTGAACTATATTACCACTGACCTACCATCCATAAAAACCCTTCGTGGCGATAGCAGCGTCACCTAGAGATGCTGTCTGTATGTAGATCGAGGAAGGTGCGCGATCAATCTGAGTCTGACCGAGGGCAGATTTTGAAGGTATAGAGGCTTGGGATGAGCATTTCGGAAGCTGCAATTCTTGTTGGGTGTTCAGGGAGTCCTGTAGTGAGTGTATTGAATAAGGGACGAAATCAAGGTGAAACCACAAACAGATGTCATGATTTTGTGTGGTCACTCCTCATTGCAGACGTTGGACGTCGTAAGCTGGACAGACTGGTAAAACAGGACAGGTGGCGAATTGTGGCGGAACTAACAACAGACTGCAAGTGTGTATGAACACACAGTGAACTAAACATTCCTAACGCTTAGGCTCCGCAGCTGACGGCCCCTCCAAGTGCCGATGGGAGGGCACGAAGCCCTCATCTCCCAGGGCAACAGCTCCCTGGCACCTGTAACGATGGGCAGAGACAAGCTGGCGGGACTCCATTATGCTCTGGGAAACATCCACTTGGGCGTCCATGGGTCCTGTCGAGCTCGTACAAGGCATTACGACGACCAAGAAATGTAGTACAGTGGTTGTAGATCACTTACATTCCTTCATGACGGTCATGTTTCCCGACGACAGTGGCATTTTTCAACAAGGTAATGCACCATGTCACAAGACCAAGAGTGTGATGGAGTGCTTTGAGGAACAAAGTGGCGATCTTCAATTGATGTACTGGCACCCCAACTGTCCAGATCTGAGGCCGGCCGGTGTGGCCGTGCGGTTCTAGGCGCTAGAGTCTGGAACCGCGTGACCGCTACGGTCGCAGGTTAGAATCCTGCCTCAGGCATGGATGTGTGTGATGTCCTTTGGTTAGTTAGGTTTAAGTAGTTCTAAGTTCTAGGGGACTGATGACCACAGATGTTAAGTCCCATAGTGCTCAGAGCCATTTGAACCATTTGTCCAGATCTGAATCCGAGTGGAACGTATCTCGAATTTGATTGAAAGTGCTGCCGGAATTTACGGGAATTAGGTGACTTGTGTGTGCAGATGAGGTGCCAACTCCCTCCAGCGGCATACCAGGGCCTCATGGCGTGCATGCCATACGCGTTGCCGCTGTTATCACTGCCAAAGTTGGATCTACCGGCTAGTAGGTAAGGTGCCATACTATTCTGGCAGACCAGTGTATACGGTGGCACACGCAGTAGAGACCAGGAATAGAGCTCGTACGAGTCTAATTTTAGGGGTTGCATACGTAGTAAACCAAGGTACTCAGTGTTATACGGCATCTCTCCTTGCCTCTGTTGTTCTGCATCAGCAATGAGTCGTGTTAGGCGGCCTTTAACGGAGTTGTGTTTTGTGATGTTGTAGAGGGTTAAGACGAAAATTAAGTAGAGTACTCTATACAATTGCAAATGTGTTCCATTATAGGGGCAGTGATGTCTGGAAGCCCCATGCTATAATACACACTTCAGACGAAAAACGTACAAATTTCGTCCAGGGGAAACAAAGTGGCTGAATCAATTTTTTCCGCCTCCACTACAAGAAACACATAGATGCTATTTCAAACGAATACACAGCCACGTCACTGTTATGTTTCTGCGACAAAAAGCGCAATTTTATTGTACTCTTTCAGTGATGGCAACGCTCGTTGATGGGTAACCAGCGACCTGTGTAGCTTACCATGGTTTTTAATTTCTAACGCTGTTTGATAGATAATGCCATTATAGAATGTCCTTCATGCTCGTGTGAATTTTCGTGTACTCTTGTCACAGACTCGCTAACACCTCCAAAGAGTGTGTATGTCAACGTAATCGCTTGAAAGTATAGGAATAGTTATTAAAATAAATGTACAGCACTTATCTAGGGTAAACACTAATAAAAGCGAAAAACTGCGGCGACGGATTCCTGAAGTGAAATAAAAAAAAAGTTCTGAAATGAACAGTGTGCGTGAACAACAAAAAATTGTCTCGGAACACAGTACGGAGCTGCATAACGACCACGTCACAACAGACGCTCAAAGTCACCTCCATGTGATGCAATGCAAGCGTGGATTGCCATGCTCTTGCGCTTGTTCGGACCTATCCCCGAATAGCGGCGTAGACGTCGTGAACACTCCGTTGAGGAGTCTGCCCATCAGGACCTGGTTCAGCACGCACAACACTTTTCAGACGGCCACAGAGGTAAAAATTCAGGTGGTTTAAGTCCACCGATAAAGCAGGCGATGCTGCTTCAGTACACTGCGTCAATGACACAGCCTGTAACACACAAGGAACACACGGCGTGGTCAGAGGAACTTCCATTGACGTCAGCGCCATCTACCTTGTCACTACCTTGTCTAAGTTCTAGGAGGCTAATGACCTCAGATGTTACGTCGCATAGTGCTCAGAGCCATTAGAAACCTTTTTTTTTCTTTTTAAGAATATGCTACTAACAGTTATCCTCTCAAAGTTAGTTGTCATTCAAACTCTGCTCTAAGGTCTTCTATAAGGCTTGAAACTGTATGATGATATAGATACATTACATTAAACTTTTGTTTAGCTACAGGACATACGGATACACTGGCAGTGACGAGGCTGTGTTTCAGAAGTGGCCCAGTAGAGATTGGTCGAAATTCTCCAGCACTTAGGTGAGCTATTTTAAAGCTCATAGTCACTGTACCGTCGTTTGCAGCTTCAAATTGCTAGAACTGAAATTTTTGGGTAAATAAAATCATAACCTACCTCTAAAAATACTGACAACTCGAACTGTCGGTCATTCCTGTAGGATATTACAACAGCTTGTTATCTTCACCAGGTGTTTCTCAGGTAGCACCTGATGAAGATAACTAGTAACGTCGTAGAAATATCATGCAAGAACAACTCTGATATCCGACAGAACACCCGAGACTTGAAGATATCAACGTATCCCCGGGAAAGTCTGAAGAATTACATTTAATAACATTAATAGTGGATAGCAAATTAGCAGAAATAAAAGAGGTTACCTCGTTGCCGAAAGATTCTTTTAACTGACAATTAGATACATACGCTTGTCTACCTGAGCACTGTCATACATGTTACATTTTTTTTGAATTGTAGTGTCGCTTAACGTAAAATGTTTGCTATAACAGAATGTCATCACACCAAATATAAGCACGTTCTCCAAATTACACAAGAGCCGCTGCCCTCGCAGTTGGGTTTTCAGTGCTATTTTCACTGGAACGTGGTCTATTCTCAAACGAATAAATATTCACAGTACCAGCTGTTAACGCTGCGAGACAGTAGGTTTGTTTACGCAACCAAAACTCGTAACACGCAACTATTCTGCAAGCTCGCGACCCGTGTGGTGGCCGCGTGCCAAAAAGGAGAAATACCTGGTTTTAGCAGGTCTGCAGAGTGGCTTGCAGAATATGTGCGTAGGAAAATAAAGAATTACAATATGGCTGAAATACGTAAAACTCGTGATACGATCAATTAGGCTCACAGTCTCCAAATGAAATATATAATAATCTTTTAGAAAATATTCATACTCTAACAACGTAAAAGACTAAAAGCCTAGTAGTAAACAGCCTCTAGCCAGTCAGCCCTCTTCATTTTCTCCTAATACCGTTGAACCAACACACATATTTCCTTCAATACGTAGTCTTCTTAATAGAACTGGAGGGAATTAGAAGCCGTTTCTGGGAAAATCAATGTTAGCGCATAGTTAATATAAGGTTCCTTCCGAGTAAGATCTATATTGGCTAAAAATGTCTTCTGAATTTGAATTTAAGCAATGTCTTTCACTTGTTGCCAGCTAACAGTGACTTCCCTGGCAGGAAATAATGAACAGGAACAAAATTTTAAAAACTGGTTTCAAGGGCAAAATAAAGCGATTAATTACAACTCTCTAATTCACCGCTGAATAACACAAGGCTCAGTTATTGGTACTACTTCGTCCAGGCTTGCATTCTGGAGTGTAACTTTGGTTCCTGGTGTCAGTTTAACATAATCCATCGAAAGGAGAGCGTGTTAGAGTAATACATACTGATGTGGTAAGACACAGGCTGAATGGCAAGCAAACTGCAGCACAAGAGCGCTATTGCTACATTTTGCGTTGAAGTGGTAGTCGATTCATGGAGGTTCAGTGCCCCATCGTCAACGCGCTTCCCTCGGCGAATGCATTGGTTCTCTTCATCGAACTTCATCAACGCTGGGCGTGGCCGGTAGTTGGATGGTTAACTGCCCGAGTACGACTCGCGCTGTTCTCAATTCTCTCTTTGCCTTTCCGGCGAAGGGCAGGAGAGAGAGTGGCGTTAATCTCCTGACTAGATTTTGTGTCAATGTCCAGTGGCTCATACAGTGATGGCATGTAACACGTTGATAGTGATCCGTCCGCCGGATGGCTACGTTGAGCCCCGGGGGCCGCAATGATTCTACTGGAGAGGTTATGTACTGTCACTGGGTTTCATCCTCTCCCTTCTATCATTATGCAATGAAAGCTAGGCTCCACACTACACTGGTCCATTACAGTCATTCACGCGCAGCAGACAGACGTAACACACAAATCACACTCTTCGCGAAGAAAGTGTGCGAGAAGAATAGGAAAAGCCTTTCCAATTAGGCGGCAGAACCTGCCCCTCGCAGTGTGATAGCCAATCATGCCATACGACTTTGCTCTTTTAGTAAACTACATTTGTGTGGTGATAATATGCCTGATACAAAACTTACTCTGGTCTTCATGACTTCGAATAGTGACTGGTTCGATTAAATGGTATTTAATGAAAATTACAGCTTCAGATATTACATCTCTCTACCGAGTATGAGATCATTCTGCAATGAAGATTTTAAAAATTATTACAAACGTGCATATGGATTCTGTATGAATCAAGGCAAACCCAATACTGATCCTTCAGAGGAACTGGATCAGTGTAGTACCAAAATAACATTCCAATATATTATTCTCAGCACACTTCCGTCACTCATAACACTCAATATTAAATCGGCGCCGCGCGGAATTCGCCGAGCGGTCTAGGACGCTGCAGTCACGGACTGTGCTGCTGGTCCCGGCGGAGGTTCGAGTCCTCCCTCGGGCATGGGTGTGTGTGTTTGTCCGTAATTTAGATTAAGTAGTGTGTAAGCTTAGGGACTGATGACCTTGGCAGTCAAGTCCCATAAGATTTCACACACATTTGAACATTTTTTTGAACAATAAATCGGCATGATATCGATCTCGTAGGGATCTTGAGATACTAGTGACGTTTCCTTAAGATGCTATAACGCGCAAACCTTTGCACGACGGCGGTATAGAACACTCCATTAGTGAGTTTGTTGATCCAGTTCTCTAGAACATCTACGAAGGAGAAACTATTGTCCACGGGGTTAGATAAGGGCCTTAATCTCTAATTCTGCGGTCCTTGGAAGAGATATAAGATGTATCAATATTCTTGTTAAATATTATTCCTTGAATACCAATTTACTAAAAAGGTCTAACCATGTTTCGCGAAAAAACAAGTCGTTTTCTTCCAGAGATTCCATTACACTTTCCTACGGCCTTTACTGGCTTGTAACTGTCCCAGAAGAACATCTTCGCAGTTATCGATGGCTGACTTGATGCATATTCGTAACGAATTCATAGCGCTCAAGGAACTCCCTGTTACGCCTCTTAGTAGTCTTGCATGTATTCACTACTAGAAAATGCCCACCCTCTTATCTCACATTTCTGTCTGTTATGTAGCTATTTTATAGAAAGTGGATGTTAAGGAATTAATTAACAGTTCATGTGCTGTGCCCTAAGATTACGTCTGAGTAACTAAACTGGCCGGTATGTTTCCATAAGCAGTACAAACTACATGTACTGAAGCACAACTTGTGCTACCTTATCTACGCCAACAGTGCGTATCTAGTGACGTTGAACGTTTCATCGTTTCATCCAATGCGTCCGTAAGATCGTGTTCTGCCACCTCACTGCCTGCTGGTAATAACTGCGAATATAATCGTTGATATCTTCAAATTTTAATCTCGCTCTTGAACCTTTCTTATATCCTGCCACTGCTTCTTGGTGTGTAGATTGAACAGTACAGGCGAAAGATTACATCCCTCAAATCCGAGTATCTCGTTAGCATGTGAAAGTTGCTGGATTTGGACGGGTTACTCCTGTAACTGAAATATCAGATCTGAAGATGGTTCTTAATTAACCGAAACCGGTCATACGAATAAAATATTTGCGATCAAGACGGATTTTAAGTAACATTATGTTTCAACAATTCAAGCCACATCTATTCATGTTGTGGTGGTTCGTTTCGGTGGTTTGCTGTTGGGGAGGTTTTCCTGTGAGCAACACCGAGTCTTTCTACAGCTGAGATTTAGCCGCCATGCAATTAACTATTTTGGTTGACTACAATTAGAGTGCACCAGTAGAATTTTCTGCCTTGTGGCCGTTAGTGTCTGGTTACCTGCCCTGGGCACTGACGTGAATTCAGGCTGTGTTCTTTTGGGGGAAGTTAACTATATTACCGTGTTTCAAATTCAAGTGTACAAGTCTCATTTTCTGCCTAGTGGCCGTTAGTGTTCCCATTACCTTCCCTGGCCACTAACGTAATTTCAGGCAGTGTCCTTTCCTCACCTGTTGTCGCTGTTCATATGTACTGATTGAGGGGAAACAAGTCGCTGTGTCGGTCGGTCTGTGGCTGTCCCCTGGTTTGGTTTCGAGGGATCAAGTGTAGCTAGGCTCAACACCTGTCTCACCTAAGTGAACGAGGGCAGACCAACCTCCCTGGAGGCCTCTGAGTGCCACCGGTGTTTAATTATCTGTTTTAAGCTGCTAATACTTATGGTTTTTTTTCTTAGAAATGTTGCAAAATTAATTCTTTAATCTATCTTTCAAGCTTAAACATTGCAGCCTTCTGCCTTTAAAAGTCTATTGTACTATATTCTAAAATTCTGAAACTTAATGGTGGCCTTCAGCATTTGGTATTGCACCTTGTATATGTTTGTTCTATGTACTTTGCTACGATGTTTTTATTTTAATTATTTTATTGCTATCTTAACTGGATTTTTATCTTGTTGATTTGTTAAGATTTCTTGTTTGGAGGCCTTCAGCCGTGCAAGTGTTGCATTAGGTAAAAGTCCGGCTATGTGCCGCTTTGATTGTAAAAGTGTTATTAAACTACAATTAGAAGGTGAAACTGACCCTAATCTTATTTGGCCCTTTCCACCATCCTAATTACCTGTTCTGTCCAGCGGGTTTAGCAGGCATATCACGGAGCATCGCCAGTCTCACACATTCGACAGAACAACGTGAAGGGACGTTTTGTTGCCAATTGCCCCAACGATTTTAGAAATTCTGATTGAATGTTATCTATCCCTTCCTCCTTAATTGATCTTAAATTTTCCGAAGCTCTTTTAAATTCTGATTTCAATACTGTATCCCCAACCTCTTCTCCACTGTCTCCCGTTTCTTCTTCTGTCACGTCACCATACCAGTTCTTCCTCTCATTGAGGCTTTCAATACGCTTTTTCCACCTATCCGCTCTCTCTGCTGCATTTTACAGTAGAATTACCACTCCAGTATTTATGTTGCCATCGCAGCTTTTGACTTTTCAGTATGCTGAGACAGTCGTTTCTACAGTCATTTCTTTCTCGATTTCTTCACATGCTGCCTGCAACCATTTCACCTTGTCTTCTTCCCTGCTCATCATATTTGTTTCATTCCTAAGTGGCTTCTTTTCATGTATTCCTGAATTTCCCTAAACATTTTTGTACTTCCTTCTTTCATCCATCAACTGAAGTACCTCTTTTGTTACCCATGGTTTCTTTGCAGTATCTACGTTTTCCTCTCTCATTTCTGTGTTTGTGATTCCAAGTACTCCTCCATCTCATGTGATTCGTGAACAGAGTATTCGCTATTACTAACTCAAATTTATGATGTCGACGTCATAGTCATATGTCGTCAAGCAAAACCTTACTTGCGTCGACAACTGATCTAGTATCTCCTGAATTCACGTCCGAAAGTAATTAAAGTTTGCGTCTGCTCTTGTATCTCCTAAATCGATTGCCGTTCTAAACAGTGCTACTGTTGTTCTTTGAGTCCTTCATTTCCATTTAAAATTGCGCAAACGTATATCTTTATCCGTCTCCGTCATCGTGTCTTGCATATACGTAGTATGGGAAATGAAGTGGTGCGGCACAATCAATGATTTAGTACAAGGAACTGTCAATAGATTACGCTGTCTCAGTTACCGTTAAACGGGAATAGTCAAATAGTGTAGTAGTATGAACAAAGAATAGGAAGAGCTTCTGGCGGTTCAATATTTTATCATTAAACCTTCACTGCTCTGCTCATGTATGAAAGTCACAATACTGACAGAGTTTACTTAAGATATTTCAGTAGTACATAAGAGTATTGTTTAAATTCTTCGCAGAGGCTATGTGACTTTGGGCTGCACTGTTATATGCTGCTTCCGCTCTTACCTCTCGATCAAGGAGGTGAAACAAGCGGACATCACATTTCGTCTTGCAGCTGGACTCACACTCCACCGCTGCCTTCCTCCAGTCACAGCACAGGCAAATTTTTGATGACATTCCCAATATTTACTGCGAGAAGAGAACTGCCGAACACTGTTTATTCGAATGTCGCAAAAGGATTTCAATCCGCAAACACATAACTGAAATACCTTTCTCATTCTGCGAGGACACGAATAACAAACGGCACTTCGCTCACCAAAGTGTTTATTGGACGTTTATTCTACCGTGTGAACCTCAGTAGAGAGGCTGGTAGGAGCGTATTGAAGGCGCAAAGAAACGCTACCAGGGATAAATTCTTAGTAAAAGCGCTAGTATACACCGATGAGGGACGATAAAATGACCACCTGTTTAATAGCGTTTTGTTCCACTTTTCAAACACAGTACCTCAGAGATTCTATTTGGCATGTACTCCGCAAGTCCTTGACAGTCTTCCACAAGTATGTGGCGCCAGATGTCTATGTGCAGATCAAGCGCTTCCCTGTCCGCAGCTCGTGGTCGTGCGGTAGCGTTCTCGCTTCCCACGCCCGGGTTCCATTCCTGCCCGGGTCAGGGATTTTCTCTGCGTCGTGATGACTGGGTGTTGTGTGATGTCCTTAGGTTAGGTTTACGTAGTTCTAAGTTCTAGGGGACTGATGACCTCAGATGTTAAGTCCCATAGTCCTCAGAGCCATTTCAACCATTTTTGTTCAGAGCCATTTTTGAACCAAGCGGTTCCCGCAAACTACGGGATGGCGGTTTACGGACGCGCAGTTGCCGCCCGATGTGTGTTCTAGTAGATACAGATCAGACACATTTTCTGGCCAAAAAGTCAATGTACATTCACTGTAATGTTCCTCGGACCACTGCAGCACGATTATGTCCTACAACACGGACGATTATCCTGCTGGAATACGTCATCGTCGTAGGATGGTACGCAGTAATATTCACGTAGTTCACTGCTGTCACGATTCATTCAGACCCCACAGAAGCCCATGTATCCTACAATACAGGAGTGCCCTCTCCGGCTTGCGTGTGTGACGCGGCGTATGTTTCGTGCAGTCATTCGATTCGATGACGGCGTGTAAGGCCCCGTCCATCTACCTCATATATGAAGAAAAGCGATTCATACGACAGGCGACACATTTCTACTGATCCTCTGTGAAACCTCAGTGATGCTTTACGAACTGCACTCGTAAGTGATGATGTCATTGGGTCAACAAAAGAACACGTAGGGATTGTGTGAGGTGGAAGTCGTTGTTCAACAACGGTCTTTGAACGGAGTGCTCCGAAACACTTGTGCCTGGACGTGTTTTTACTCTGTCTTCTGATCTGCCACAGATCATTACCTATCCTGGATTACGCAGTGGGGAACCTCCGACGTCTTCGTTTTGTGATGAGACCTGATGGCCCAATACAAAACGGCCTACTGGTTCTTCCACCATCCTTCAACTACTTCCCATAGGTGGTCCCGAAAGTAGTACGCCAACAGGCGACCAGATTCGCCGTTTCAGAACTCGATTCCAGCCGCAGGGCCACAACAATGAGCCATTTCTCAAAACCGTTTATATCTGTAGATTTTCCCTTTTCCAGCCATTATCCTATTTTCGCCTTATTTACTGCTCCACGTACTCGCAACACCAACAGGAGTCATTTAGCCTCTCGGTGGGCAGTGGTCATAATGTTTTGGTTCATTTTGTAAGGGGAAACACTAAGCACTTTATTGCTGGAAATAGAAGCAGACGTAAGATCGTGACCAATGTCGCAGTGTGACTCGGAAGTAATTACACCAAGCCCTTTGTTAATTGAGAATGGTTGACTACAGCATAAAGAAGGATCCCCAAAGAGAGGCGAAGCAATGAGAATAGCAGAAAAAAGACTTCATGTGGACCAACGTCCAATAGGAAACCTGTTAAATGCCGAATGTGAGATATTCAGCTCTTTCAGGAAGATACGTAGAGAGACGAGGCACATAATTCCACATACCTTTATCGGAAGAAACACTAGACAGTCGGCGCAACTCTTCATTCCACTTGAGATTGGCCAGGGTGGGGTTGTAGAGGGTAAAATACACTGAAGAGCCAAAGTAAAAGGTAAAGCTGCTAATACCGTGTAGCTCCCCCCCCCCCCCCCCCCCCCCCCCCCCCGAGCACGCAGAAGTACCGCAACAAGACGTGCCATGGACTCGACTAATGTCTGAAATAGCTCTGGAGATAACTGACACCATAAACCATCCAGGGCTGTCCATAAAATCGTAACAGTACGAGGAGGTGGAGCACAGCACGTTACAAGGCATCCTAGATATTCTGAATAATGTTCATGTCTGGGGAATTTGGTGGCCATCTGAAGTGTTTCAACTCAAAAGAGTCGTCCTGATGCCATTCTGTTCTGGGGGGTGGGGTGGGGTGTCACATTGCCCTGCTGGAACTGCCCAAGTCCGTCAGAATGCACAATGGACATTAATGGACGCAGATAATCAGACAGGATGCTTACGTACGTGTCAGCTATCAGAGTTGCGTCTATACGTATCAGGGATCCTCAGAGGCGCAGTCCGTGACGAAATTCCAGGAACGAAGAGTTTCTTAGACTATGACCTCATAAACTGAAAGGTTTACCAGCGGCTATGCCATCCGGTTGTAAAATCTTTCTTTCTCTGATACTTGTTAGTTTATTACGGTTTTTGTGATACAAACAGCTGTAGACGTCTAGGGGTTATGATTGAAAAAACTTTTGAGTAGTTAATATAGGAATATATTGAGCCATGTGGCTCGCATGCTCTATTTCGATGTGGGGACTTCTTGCTATCTTTCCTTTGTGAGTTGCCTTCGGTTGGAGCGCCGTCCGCTGGACGTCTCGGGCAGCTGGAAGGAATGACTCCGGGTCGCGAGGAGTGAGGAACGGGCCACTGTGAGCTGCCCTCTTCCGGACAGCGCCGGGTGTCGGTTCTGCACGGGTTGGCGAGGTGGACAACTACAGCGGGAGTGGAGCTCCTGCGCCGCAGAGTCGCTTGACCCGTGCCGTAGATGTCCGGGGTGACTCGTCTGAGTGTTCCCGTGGGTGTGGATTTATCTAAACACTGGATTTGCTGATGGCCAGTTCTTTCAAGCGCGAGTGGGTGGCAGCGTTCATTTTGGTTGTGGGATGCTCATCTGATGTGCTGTCTCACTTTGTAGCCATATTTTCATGATTATTGTCTTGAACAACGCCGTGGGAGGCTGCTTGATAGTTTGGTTCCCCAAAATGAAGTGAACCGCCTGTGTTAACCACTGGTGCTGGTATAAAACCCCCTGCTACCCGGGATTTGCGAAATTACAAGTCGACAATGACCGTGAATTAAGAATTTTGACCCGCGTCGGGATAAGGCATCCGTCTCCGAAGTAAATAATGATTTTTCCGCGGGAAACAGGTGACGTTATAACTTGATCGTTATTGAATGAGTAATTTCATTCAATAGCGATCGGTAAATGAAATTATGAAAATAATTTGGAAATTAATTTTACCAGTGGAAATTTTGCCGAAAGAAATGATTAAGTTGTAAAAGCAGTTAAAAATCGGTCGCCAGCTCAACTGATGAGAGACAGTACTGTTAAGTACGTGAATAATTGTGACAAAAATAAAGTTTACCTGTTTGTAGCGCAGCGGGTGGAATGGGAATTTTTACGTAAGTGCTGTGTCAGTCTCAGTAGTCATATAAAACAATGTCATAACAATCTAACTACACTTATTTTGTTCATAATTTGTCAGCTATGTGCAATGTTGACAACACAGAGATTTTGAATAATATACTGTCATTCTGTCTTTAAAATTAGGTACTTTGCACAGTTTAATCTACTGATAATGAAATATATTGCCAATAATTGATTTACTATCTTCTGACTGACAATAATTCATTAATTGGGAGATTGTCAGGTGGTATAAGCTTGATAGTTTCATGAAATATCCTTGAATTAACTGCAGCTGTATATGCATTGAAATAAATCTTAATAATCAAATAAATTACTTCAGTCTATTATTAAGTTATTACTGTTGGCTTAAGCTTATTAAGTGCAACAATTAACTACGATAACCAGTCTGAAATTTACTCTTCACCGTCTATGCAAATAATTTGATAATTAACATATTTTCTCTTGATAATGGCGTGACACACTCGGCTCGATAAGGTAAGGATTGGTGTGTGTGTGTGTGTGTGTGTGTGTTTGAGGTTTACGGGCGCTAAACAGCGTGGTCATCAGCGCCCAAACGCATAGAAACAGGAACACAAGCGGCGAAGGGACGAAGACGGACGCCGATCAAGGAGAACGGCTAAAAGACACAGACCTGACGCAGTTCCAAATGCGCACATACAGAGGCAAAACAAGAGGAGAAGAAACACACTAAAAAAGGAAAGGAAACACAAGGAAAAGAGAACAGATACCGAAGGGAAACAAGGAGGTAATCGTGACTGGCGGACCTCTTACCTAAAACCTGGGTGAGCCAGTCACCCAGCAGCACATTAAAACCTTCTCCCTAAAATCCGAGGCAACAGATTGGACAGGACACAAAACAGTAAAACCTTAACCACAGTCGCTGCGTCGTCTTGCAAAATAGAGGGCAAATCCGGTGGCAAGGAAACCACCGCCCTCTGGTCAGAGAATAAAAGACAGTCAAGTAAAATGTGGCGGACAGTAATCTGGATGCCACAAGCACTGCAGATTGGGGGGTCCTCCCGTCGGAGTAAAAAACCATGAGTGAAGGGACTGTGTCCAATGGGGAGGCGAGTGAGGATAACCTCATCCCGCCTGTATGACTGGTAGGACGTACGCCATGGTCGCGTAGTGGCCTTTACCAGACGCAGCTTATTGTCAGAAACTGCCAACCACTCCTCTTCCCATTGATACATAACACGAAAACGCAAAAGGGAGGTTACAGCATGGAGGGGGACGGCACATTCAACAACGTGAGGGAGGGAACATGCATCTTTGGCAGCCACATCCGCCAGTTCGTTTCCCCTAATACCCACGTGCCCCGGCACCCAGCAGAAAGAAACCTCCTTCCCCTGCCGTTGCAGGTGGAGTAGGGCATCATGGATGTTCTGGACGACCGTATCCGCTGGGTACAAGTGTTGCATGGTCTGAAGGGCACTCAGGGAGTCAGAAAAGATGAGGAACTTAAGACTGGTAACGCTGGATTGGAAGGAACCTACTTGGTGTTATTGTCGGGTGGAATGTAACTGCAACACTTAGATAATAAAGTGCTTGTTATCAATTGTTCAACTTCAGAGAAAAGCACACTCACTGGCAAGCCTTCTACAATATTATCCTACGAAAATTACGTAGATCTTACTTCCCTCGTTGTCGGTGGCTGGACGGAAGTCCACGGAGGCGACACAATGTGGCATCGGTGTTTTGCTGTTGCGCTTGGGCCCACAGAGCGCTTCACATTTAAGCCCTCGTTTCTTCAGTACTGTGCCCATTAATCCACAATCACTTGCCCGGACATGCTTCCAAATATGCCGACCATTACTTTCCCGTCGTGCTTAGATCCACACACCAGCCGTTAGATGTAGCACAGCTATGACTAGCAGCACTCGACTGTACGTCTTACACCGAGCACGGCGTCACTGCTACTACTGCACGCTGGCGCTCCCGCGCCCAGCCGCACGACAAAACAATCCCTCTGACTTCAACGATAACTAAATATGCCCTGACTTACCGGTGTTAAATATTACATAATTTAAACATAGTATTACGTATTTACACTAGACAATACATGGTATACAAACAGTTTCATGTGTTAAGTAAGCGAAAAAATTGCTAGCAAGGACTGTGTTGTAGCGTCACCCTGGGATAGCCCATTGTATGAACCTGTTGTTTCCCCTGGTCTGGTTGTTGGTTCTCTGTTCTGCTGTGAAGACTTGGACTTGGGCGGAAGTGAGTTGTATGTTCACGCTAGGCAACAGGAACAAGGTTCTCAAACTTAGTAATTGTCCTTTAGCAAAGTTAGTTTTGCTGTTCTTTAACATTGGAGACTTGATCGTCTTTCGTGAAGAGCAGATAATTCTGTTTAGTGTCTTAGGTATCTGCATCGCAAGGTTAAATTTTATCTGGTTAGTGCCTCATAAATATGTGTGATAAGGTTGTCTTTAAGTCTAAATGCGGTGTAAAGTATCCTGACCTCATTCTTGCCATAATTTACGAACCGAGCCGCAGCTGGGTTGAATACATGCATTAGCTTGCTAACAGCTCTCTCCGTATTTGTTTCTTTCGGTTACGTGTAAACACCGGCTCCCATGGACCGGTCTGTTTGGCGTAGTGTGGCCCTTGGGCTGTGCTGTGAGCACTAATATTATTAACATCGCCCTAGGTGTTCGTACTTGTGGCGTAGCCGTGCTGGCTGACGCTCGTGTCCGGTCTGCTCTCATCCTTTCCTGCTTCCGTTCTGGTCCTAAAGAAAGGGGAAAGTACTAGATGTAGTGTTCTGCATATGTAGATTTATAAACTGAAGCTCCGAAAAACAGACCTCTTTTATCACATGCATGTAAAGACCTGGTCACGAAGTTCATATTCCTGTTGCATCATTTTATAATACACTGAAGCGCCAAAGAAACTGGTATATGCATGCTTATTCAAATAAAGAGATATGTAAACAGGCAGAACACGGCGCTGCGGTCGGCAGCCCCTATATAAGACAACAGCTATCTGGCGCATTTGTTATGTCGGTTACTGCTGCTACAATGCCTGGTTATCAAGATTTAAGTGACTTCGAACGTGGTGTTATAGTCCGCGCACGAGAAATGAGACAGAGCATCTCCGAGTTAGCGGTGAACTGATGATTCTCCCGTACGACCATTTCATAAGTTCACCATGAATATCAGAAATCCGGTAAAGCATCAAATCTCCGACATCGCTGCTGCCGGAAAAAGATCCTGCAGGAACGGGACCAACGACGAATGAAGAGAATCGTTCAACGTGACAGAAGTACAACCGTTACACAAATTGCTGCAGATTTCAATGCTGAGCCATCAACAAGTGTCAGTGGGCCAACCATGCAACGGAACTTCATCGATATGGGCTTTCGGAGCCGAAGGCCCACTCGTCTACACTTGACGACTGCGCGTCACAAAGCTTTACGCCTCGTCTCGGTCCGCCGACATCGACATTGAACTGTTGATGACTGGAAACATGTTGCCTGGTCGCACGAGTCCCGTTTCAAATTGTATTGAGCGAATTGACGTGAACGGGTATGGAGACAAGCTCATGAATCCATGGACCCTGTATGTCAGCAGGGGACTGTTCAAGCCGGTGGAGGCTTTTTAACGGTGTGGGGCGTGTGCATTTGGAGTGATATGGGATCCCTGGTACGTGTGGATACGACTCTGGCGGGTGACACGTACTTAAGCATCTGTCTGATGACCTGCATCCATTCACGTCCATTGTTCGTTCCAACGGACTTGGACAATTCCAATAGGTAAATGCGACACCTCACACGTTTAGAATTGCCACAGTGTTGCTTCAGGATCACTCTCCTGATTTTAGGCACTCCCGCTAGCCACCAAGCTCCAGGACATGAACATTATTGAGCATTTCTGGGATGCCTTGCAACGTGCTGTGAAGAAGAGATCTCCAGCCCCTCGTACTTCTACGGATTTATCGACAGCCCCGTGGGATTCATGGTGTGAATTCCCTCCAGCACTACTTCAGACATTAGTCGAGTCTATGCCACGTCGCGTTGCGGCACCTATGCCTGCTTGTGCGCGCTCTACACGATATTTGGTAGGTGTACCAGTTTTTTTATCTCTTAGATTGAATTGTATCTGTTCCACTAGCGATTGCTCATGTCCAGCCTTAGTGTTTTATAGATGTAGCTCCTTTCGGAATTTCCGACCAGTAGCCTGTTTACGGGCGCTGTGGCTTGTGTCTCATCTGGAGGTGAGAGTTTCGACATGCTTTCAGGCGGAGCCAAGGGTTGTATTTACCTTCAATTATTGTAATATACCGTTATCATCTGGTTCACTGTTACAATTTTTTAATTATTTAGTAACCTGATTTGCAAAATATTTTGTAGTTACTATTGAGTGAGGAAAATTATTAGTTGTCTAAGCCGCACTGTTTGAATGCAGTTTTATCATCATTACTGTTATTGCACAAAATTGTTAAGGAATGTAATGTTGCGAATGAGGCTTGTTTATTGTTCTGGGATCAGAACTACTTCGTGTTGAGATGGTCTTTGGCTATTTAAAGGGCTGAGTAACTGCCTCTTTATTAATTATATTCAGGTTAGATTCCTGTAGTAAAAATTCCATTGTCTTGGGGATAAAAAAAATTACTGTTTAAAGGTGCTTCCTAATCAACTGGAAAATTTGTTTGTTAATTGTAATCTGTATTGAAATAGGATAAGCGTGTGTAACTATGAATGCTTCTGCCCTTGCATGTTTCCTGGTACAGCCATCCAATGCACAACCACTTTTGCTGCACCTTGCGTTGTTTTAACCTGAAGAGACACATGAAATATCAGTGTCTTCCTATATCAGACATTCCAACCTATTATATTATAATTTAGAATCGTTCCTCAGCCGTAAATGCAATGGGCGTATAGCGTTCTATCTACAGACAGAGATGTTAATCTAACCCTTCGCAAGCTAAAGCTAATACAGTACAGGCTTACGATGACAATGACCAAATCTTTGCACGCAATTGTCACCTTTCTGATACGTACATTGCATCTACGTGGAACGTGTAGACTGGTACGTTTTAAAGAAAAACTGCAAATTACAACATTTGTTAACGCCCTCTTGAGCAGTTGACATGGCATTTGACAATATAAGAATGGAAACTTGTTTCATCTAATCGTCCCGTATGCATTCTCCACTGAGAGGAAACTAAGAGGAAGTAAGATCAGCGTGGAGCGTACTCTGTGTGATGACGAAACGGATAATTCCTTGGAGCAGTGTTTATCATGTAAACACGAGATATGACCTGTTAAACAAAACTATGGGAAACGAAAGCGAACAGTGATACTTCAGCAAAGGAAGCTTCAAAAAATTAACGAAACAAACTGAGGGACGCAAGTTACAGATCCACTAATTAAAGCTTTGGAACGAAGTCTTTCTGGAAGAACTAACCGGACACTCATGCAAACTGAAACAGTGATTCTAACTTTTCTTGTTATTTAAATGCTCTTCAGAAGAGAAAAGATGAAATACTAATGAAGCTATCAGTTACTCCGTTAAGCACAGTATCAATTACATGTTTCTGACCATTTCAGCTTGCAGGATGGAGCTCCTTGCGTAAGCAACCAGTACAGTCTTCCAACATTTACTGCATCTGACAAGAATCTACTACAGCGCCTGAGAACCTCGCTATTTACCCTCAGTTACTCACTCCTAGCTGCTATCGGACAACACTCAGCTACAAAATTATCCTTCGCAACATCTACAGCTTCCCAACGCAATCTGACTAAGCTTTATACAATTACACAATATCCGACTGCACTTTCAACAATCCCCACATCCCCCCCCCCCTCCCCCCAAAAGCCATCACGCCTGTCCGTGTCGGCAGATCAATCTGCGTTCACTCGAGTGACCGAGACGCACAATGGCCGCATTTTTTCCGGCAGTCCTCACCGACCAATAACACTAAACAACAAATTTGGAGTGAAAGTGTTTAAATTTTATGATTTTGAGTTAGTTATGTTTATTTCAGTATAAAAGACACAAAAATCATCATATTTATAAATATTTAGCTCAAGTTTTTTTTAAAAAGAGGGATCTACATTTTCGTATAAATAACTCTCTAACTAAATATGCATTCATGTTCCAAGATTTAGCATTACAAATTTTAAATGAATAATTACTTAAGCTATATGTTATGCATTGCTAAATTTCATTGCCGTTCTGGAAGTAGAAAAGTAAAATATTAAGAAAAAATGAAGATAATATTACATGAATGAAAATACTTTTTAAGTCTACTTTTTGCCAGAAGTATGTACAGCACAAAAGAAAGTATATGAATTAACTGGCCACAAATGTATGTGAAGGATACCAAATGTTAAATCTCCATACCTACAGTATATACAGTTACATATATTGTTCCGAGAGAAATTCAGAGGATGACCATTTTCGCTTGGCTTCACGTTTATACACACTCGGGAACATACCTTATGACATTCCAGCAGTAATCCTCTAAAATAGTAGGGCTCCACTTTCCAGCATACCTCTCGTGAAATGTGACAATATCTTGATGAAATCCCTCCCCATGTTCATCTCTTACTACACTACAATCTTTAGAAAAGAAGTCAAGATGACTATATAAGAAATGCATTTTCAATGACTTGTTGCAACCAAGTTTTTCGTAAGACAACATGTTATCTACAATCTCCTAGTGATTTATTGTTCGTTTGTTCCCTAAGAACTGTGAAAAGACTGTATTAAAACATTCCTATGCATGCTTCTCATCACCTTGTATGATGCCATCAAAAGTATGGTCTCCAGAAAGCTCTCGAATCTGTGGACTTACAAAGATGCCCTCCTTCACTTTGGCTTCACTTAAGTTAGGGAATGTTCGACTTAAGTACTTAAACGCGTCACCATCTTTGTTCATTTCCTCAACAAAGGTTTTCATGATACCCAACTTGATGTGCAAGTGCGGGAGCAGAATCTTTTTAGGGTCTGCTATAGGTTCACTCTTAACGTCCTTTATACCTGGTTGAAGAGCCATTTATGTTTACTGCTACGAGATGCACGAGCTCGGCTATCCCATTCACAGAGAAAGCTGCAGTATTTAGTATACATACAAAGGTGCAAAATTTATTAGATGCATTAACAAAGTCACTAAAGCTGAAGAGGAGGGTGACAAAAAGATGACTAAAATTGGTATCACAATGTTTATATCCAAAAACGTAAGACCAGGGACAATAACATAATCCATTCTTACTAATTATTATAACTTTGGCAATCCATTGTAATATTTGATTTTAAACTCAACATAAAATTCCGTATATAATTATCTTACTGTAATAAACCAATGTAAAATGAAAACTAGATGTTATTTGGAATTGTCTTCCTGATATTCGGGATTAGCACATTAGAAGTGATACGAATTGGCTAATTTCATTCAATTTACATTTTCATTGTTGCACAGTGTAATCTGTCAGGCTTTTCTGTGCTACGGTGCAGACCAATCAGCTACAAGAAGAGCGCGCAGGAATACACCTTATATGGCGTCCTTCTTCCGAGAAAAAGCTATCAGAAGCCTCTCCCGAGGAATCTGACGAGTCAAACACCTCTCCTGAAAATTTGGCGGAAATTCTACATCGGCACACCCCGACAGAGTCACATAGGTCCCAAAGCAACGTGTCCAACTGCACGCCTAAAGTTTCTTTTTAGCGTGTCCAACCGATACCGATATTATGCTACGAAAGCTAACGCAGCCTCTCTATGCTCCCTCATCAAGAGGGAGCAGAAATCCATCCTAAAAAAAACTTACATTTTCATGCGCTTTAGTGAACTGGCACAGGGTTGCATTTGACGATCAGAAGGGATACTTAAAAATTAAAACGCGGTTTATACGGACACTTTCTCTGAATGACGGCATTAATTTAGAGAATGGAAAACAGGCAAAAAAAAACTATGCCAAGTTAAATTAGTGTACCGTAAAATCAATTAAAGAGGTACGAAAGCAACGCACGTCTAACACCACTGTTGCTTCGCATTTCAGTTATGGAGATGTTTTTGATGGCTTAGAGACCAACCCTAGGTAGACAGAGTACGCGTAATATGGTGTTGAGGCGTGGCTAGTGGGCGTGGCCGGGCCCGACAAACCTTGCATCTCTGATGTTTTTCATTTTCTTGCCTTCGAAGTTCCTGATCCTACATCTTAAGTGACTGTGCCACAGCGATTACGATCTGCTGCTTTGGTGCACCATGGTGCACCATTTACTCGGGATTCTTTAGATTCCTTAGATTCTTCGTGGATTGGTCTTTACAGCGCTACAGAAAAGCACCATGGGAACTTCTATCTGTGGTCACTTCACTGCACAAAATTTGTCGAGGAAGTCTTTTGTTCTCCTCAGCTGACAATCCCAATCCATCTGAGTTGATGGCACAACTTCGCCCTCTCAAAAACAGTAGTGTCTGATACAGAGTCACCTCATTTCATACTCGTAATGTATCTAAGCTTTTGTTGGTTGAATCGTTCTAGTTTCTTAAAAACAGCGATATAGCCTCCAGGTTTCGCAATCACAGCAGCGTAGAAATAACAACTGCTCGATACATCATTAGGGTTCAAAAAATGGTTCAAATCGCTCTGAACACTATGGGACTCAACGTCTGAGGTTATTAGTCCCCTAGAACTTAGAACTACTTAAACCTAAGTAACCTAACACACATCCATGACGAGGCAGTATTCGAAACTGCGACCTTAGCGGTCTCGTGGTTCTAGACTGTAGCGCCTAGAACCGCACGGCCACTCCGGCCGGCCATCATTAGGGTGTCATTGCTTAATTCAGTAGGACTTGATGTAGCAGACGTGCTAAAGCGACATCTTCAGCTTGAATACTGTTCTCCACGTCCACTTCCGATGAGCTGTTTGTTGACAGTATATCTATAATTTCATATCTGCACCTGAAAATGGTAAACTGACACAAACTAATAGCGGCAAGTAGAATAGTTAATACTGTTTGACTGTAGTTGTGGATGGAGAGAGACCATAAAGCTAAACTTTTAGAGGCCAACGCCAAATGTGCAACGCTTTTATGTTACCTTTTTTAAATAAAAAGCAGTATCGTCTTGTCTTAACGAGGAACGTGAGACTTTTAGCACAGGACAGGAGCTTCCAGAAGAGGTCTAGCTCAAATTTTAAAAGGTACCGATGTACTGGTCAGAAGTGTATCCTGTAGAACAGTTGATAGTGGGAGAGATGCACCACGGCCTACAGTCACAATAAAAAAACTCCTTAAGAAATACAGACTACTGCATATTAGGTGATAAGGAAAGCTTAGGGCTACAGTCAGTAGCTGAATGACGCGTATTTGGCTGTCAAGAGAACAATGAATGAAGCCTTAAATCATTACCGCAGCAGAATTTTATCAGTTGGTCTGTCATAAAAGCGATAGAAATTCTGGTCGTATGTAAATGCTGTTACTGGCACCAAAGTTACTTTCCACTCACTCACCAATGAGATAGGAATGAATCTCATGATCGCAAAACAAAAGCAGAAATGGAGATAGACCATACCGCTAAATTAGATAAAGGCAGACGCCAATGTGTTACTCTTTGAATGTTATTCAGCCGTGGCTGGCTCGAATCACACTTGTCTTGGGTTAAACCCTGGTTACAGTCGTGTGGTTTTATTTCTTCTGTGGTTATCGCGATAATGTTGCTGTCCTCTCCGTGAGTGGCAGCAGCAGCATGTATCGATACTAGTACTGCTGTACTATCTTTGGTGTGGCGGAAATAGTTCCCGGATGGACGGTGTGTGACCAGTCAGTCGGTTGGCGTGGAGCACCAAGGAAGTCTCCGTCACATGAACTCTGGACAGGGCTGCTGGCGGTGTGCACGCGCGGTTGGAGTGTTGGTGCTGCTTGTGAGAGATACGAAGTTCGTCACCCACCGATCTTGGACATGAAACTTGAGTTCTCATTTAACCCACTATCGAGCCTCAACTGTTAACGTTTCTTCGTTAGATCCTGGTTGTCGCTTTTGGGACATTCCCGAAAGCAACAACGTGTGTGTATTCAAGTCGGCTAAGATTTCAGCTACGGTCGCAGGTTCGAATCCTGCCTCGGGCATGGATGTGTGTGATGTTCTTAGGTTGGTTAGGTTTAAGTAGTTCTAAGTTCTAGGGGACTGATGTCCTCAGAAGTTAAGTCCCATAGTGCTCAGAGCCAGAGGCATGAAATTGTTATTCTTCAGCTGAATTTTATATGGTATGTTTAAAGATACGGCCTTCTGCCATTGAAATTCAAACTCTCCATTCCATGGCTTAAGCAGTTATATTATTTGTTGAGGTGCGGCCTTCAGCCGAGTTTTAATATCTCTTAAATTAATGTTTCTGTTTTGCCCTTAGAGCAGAAGATTGTTATGCTTTGGTATGGGGACTTCAGCCGAGTTTTGCATGAAATGTTTTAAGCTAAGGCCTTCTGCATTTTGATTCAAACTTTTCTTATTACGTAACATGCGGCCTCCAGCCAAGTTCCATTAAAATTAAAATGCTAAGGTCTTCAGCCTGTGTAGCTTAAAAGATTAGAAAATATTCTTGTGTGAAACCTCCACAATTTCCTGCTTAGTCCTCGTGTCTTGGATTTTGAGTGTGGCCTTTAGCCGACCTAAAGTTAATCAAAGGAGGCCGATAAAAGTTTGAGTTTTTTGCATCCGTGTTCTAAAATTGTGTGTTGATGAAGAAAGTTTGTATGATTATTGCAACAGCAGCTTATTTTGGCTCCTTTCCACAACCTGTTCTGCTCCATCCTGTTAGCCTAGCTATATCACTGGTATCAGAGCGTCGTTATACTTGTGCTTGCCATTCCACTAACTGTCAGTTTACCCATATTTCTGTCCTGTGGCAACATATTGTTTTGGTTGTTGATTGTTTCAGGTGTATCGTAATTGCGGTCAGACAGTGTGCAGGGATCGGCCTGCTCAGGAAGGATCATTTTGTTTACGAGCTGGAAATAAGGCGCCAACCTATTGAAGGCAGTTAGTGAGTGGCCCGTTTGCGCGCTGCCGTTTTTCATCCGGTTGACGTCACGCCGGTGGTGGTGGGTGACACAAGAGCGGCCACTGAATTTTTGTGTACGGATGTTATAGGCCTTGAGAACACTATTTGTATTTCGGAAGGAACCCAACCTAGTGACAGTCAGCTGGATAGGCTGTGGGCGCAGTTAATACATTTAACTAATCGGATAGCGGATTTGGGGATGTTAGCCTCGGAAGATCATCATGAAAAACTAACATTTGAATTGGGAGCTTTGGGTAACGCATTACAGTTTAAGTTTACGTGTTTAGAGTTGGATTGGAAGAGGACTGAAGAGAGGGACTTGCTGTGTCAGGGAGAGGGCGAGAGCAAGTCCGGGGATTGTACTGTTAGGTCCTCTGTCAAGTTACACGCAATATTTGCCAAGTTGCCTAAACCGCTGGCGTATTTCTTCCGAGATGTTACTGAATTAGTTGTGGAGTGACTTGAACAGGTCGAGAAATTATTATGGTTGTTGGTTCGCCTTCAACAACAGTCTCTACATCCGCTGAAGTCATTAGAAGGGAAACCCGGCGTTGTTTCAGATGTGGCAGTACGTCTCATTCGGTGTTCTCTTGCGTTCAGTCTCGCGCACCCAGAACCAATAAATGACCCCTTTAGACCCTGGAGTACCAGTGTTATCGCTTCCTCATCACCGCTCTTGCCTTACGTTTGTTCTCGAGTAGGTTGCGAACCGATTTGTGCTGGATTCTGGTAGCTCCTTTTCATTATTGTGTTTCGAGTGGTTTTTGGAATTTTGGCACCTTACGAAACTTCGGTCGGTCCCTTCTCCGGTGCAGAGATGTCGGGTGGCCAATGGCCAAGTGTTGCCTCTGAACGGTTGGGTCCGAGAGCGTATATCGGTGGGGGATTTTTCCTGGCATATGTCATTAACTTTGGTTAAGGAATTGCTCGTTGATCTAATTTTGGGGTGTGATTTCATCAATAAGACTGGGTTAGTCTTGGATTATTCTGACCACACCTTTTTCTTTATGTTCGCTCCTGTAGAGACGTTTGGTTTCTGCGAGTGCGCTAAACGTATTCTACACCGAAATGTTGGCGCACTGGCCGTTGAGGCGGTAGCTAATGAGTTTGATCTTACCCATCTCTCGCCGCACAAGGCTTCTCAATTACGGGATTTGTTACACAGTTTTCCTCAGACTCTTAGTGACAACTTTGGGGTTGCTAATGTTCTTATTTATCATATCCATATATCTGACGATATTCCGGTCAGGCAGTCCCCATATCGCCTCTCACCCCGTAAGTTGAAGATACTCAAGACTAAAACATCGCAAATGCTCCAACAAGGACTATTAGGCCTTTTATATCTGCTTATGCAACCCCCATATTCCTTATGCCGAAGGACCAGGAGCGCGATTTCAGACCTGTGGTAGACCACCACCGTTTGAATGCTAAGGTGTCCGTGCCTGATTTGCATAGTTCTTTCACTTGGTTTGCCTGCGCTAATTGATTTACTGTTGTTGATTTGAACCAGGCCTATTATCAGAGTCCATTACCTGAAGAGTGTAAACATGTTACCGCATTTTGTACCGATTAGAATTTGTTTGAGCTTAAGAGAGTTCCCTTCCGTCTAGGGACCAGTGCGGCTGTTTTCACTCGTTTGCTCGATAATATCCTTGGCGACTTCAAGTTAGTCTGTGTGTATAATTATTTAGACGACTTAGTTATCTATAGCCGTTCGTTTCAGGACCATTTGCATCATGTCCAGCAAGTTATTTTGAGAGTACTGGGAGCCGGTTGACTGTTAAACCTAGTAAGATGACGTTAGCCAGGCAGCAGGTGCCCTTCGTGCCGTTCGTTTCAGGACCATTTGCATCATATCCAGCAAGTTATTTTGAGAGTACTGGGAGCCGGTTGACTGTTAAACCTAGTAAGATGACGTTAGCCAGGCAGCAGGTGCCCTTCTTAGGTCACATAGTGTGATCTCAATATCTTTCAAAATTACTGTTTACTAGGAACTGATCATCAAACCTCAGAAGAGGCCTCCGCAAGGAACAAAAAAGCTGCAATATCCACGACTTTGCACAATGAAAACCCAATAGACATTATTTGCAGGTGTTAAGCGACATAAAAATATTATATCTATTAATTAATTTACTATGAAATTTGTCATTTATTAAACTATCTATTTCAGTTGAGTCTTATCTAAATTCTTTATAGTTATTGCCAACCGGGTCCACAATCAAAATGAAAAACAAGAAAAATGTTATTGAGCACTGTTTAAAATATTGGCTTTGTATGAATGATTCTTTCTTCCTTTTTCGTGTCTGGGTTCTCATTCAACTACTTGATTCTCTCTCTGACTTCAAAAATATGAAATGCGTTAAACAAACTTGTAGTGCTGTTGTGTAAGGTGCACTGGCAATGACATGAAATTTGAATGTATGGGATTTAGGTGGGGCAAACATGTAGGATTGCAACATCGTGTATGAATACCATCGTTAGCTGGCAGTAAGAGTAATTTGGTATTCTCTCAAGCAATCCCCTCTTTTAGTCAAGTAGTGTGATAAATTTCCTTTCTCTCCAATTTGATCCAGTAACCACCTCATTAGTTATGCGAACATACCATTCAGTCTTCAGCATTGCCCTCCAACGTGACATTTAAGAAGCTTCGGTTCTCTTCTTGCTTGAACTATTTATCATCCGTGTCTCACGTCCGGAGAAGGTTGTACACTAGACAAATAGTTTCACAACTGGTTCCTAATATTTAAATTCATGTTTAGTGTTAACATACTTTTAGGTATGTTTTCCATGCAGGTATGACAAAATATCTGCCTACTTAAGATCTTTAGCGCAAGAGAGGACTTTTTTCACATTGTTTCTAAATATTTCAAAGGAACAAGAAACTAATTTTTCTACGTTTAGAATTCCTCAATACCACTACGAGAGCTGTTCGCAATGAAAGATCCGATCAGTCCCGAAACGGAAACCACCGTGAAAATCAATAATATTTTGTTTGCAGCAGTTAGCTATGCCTTTTAGCTACTTTGTACAGAGTCATCACTCCCACTTAAACATTTGACGTAGCGTTGTATCAACTTTCCAATGCCCTCATCATAGAAAGCAGCTGCCTATACTTCTCTGCCAAATCTCTACTTTGGTCTACAGTTGTCTGTGTCAAAATGTTGCATTCATAGCCAGCGGTTCATGTGAGCAGAAACGAAAGTCAGTATGAGCTAACTACGGGCTGGAGTGTCAGTAATCAAACACTTCCCATCGAAAACTCTGCAGGAGCATCTTCGCTGCCCCTGCTCAGTGTGGGCGAGAATTGTCATGACAAAAGAAACGCATGACAGTTATGTAATGTTGGCTGCGTGATATCAGGCGAAGTCTCTCACCAGACTCTCACACTTGGCGGGAGACACTATTTTCTAGGCACCTTTACGTGCTCACTGTGCGCTCAAAACTGAAAAGAATGACGTGACGTGATCGACGAGCGTACTAGAGACACCGATCAACACACCTGTGCAAACATTCATCGGGTTTTCTTTGGCGTTTCCACTTCGCGACCGATCGGACCTTACTTTCCGAATGCCCGTCGTATGAATTAATTGATACTAATTATTGGAGTTTTCTTAGACATTCTGTATTAGGCTTGAATTACGATTTTTTTTAGAAAATTAACTGTCTAAATCTTAGCTCTCAAACAGTTGACCCCCTGACATCTTCGTCAGACTGCTTAAGCAATGACAAAACATAATTTGGCTAAGACTGACACGTCGTTCTACAAAATATGGGTCCTGATGTCCTGTTCCTAATTATGTGCTGTTGTTTATATTTATATATATCTATACTACTGAGACCAGTGAGGTGAAATACCAATATCCTTCTGATTTCTTTGCTTCTATTCTAATCTTTGTCCAGTTCCCACGTTTATACTCTGTCTAGTGTTCCACATGTAGATGCTGCTACTTCTACACCACCACAGGTAACGAATTAAACGCGTATTGTATGATGCTTCAAATGTAGGTACATAGCTTCTTCTTTCACGCCAATTTCTACATATCACTCATTTAGAGACATCTAATTCTGCATATTCTCATTGGGAATTCCTTTACATCACCACACACAACAGTTTCAGCTCTACTCCTAATTGTATACTACAAAAGTGCAAGTGGATTAACCCAACTTGAAAAAATTGGCATTATACGTAGTCATAACATCAAATAAACATTTAACAAATTATATGACGTGAAAGAATCCTGCTACTTTGGAAGCAAAAGAGCTCATGAGGTATGAAGTAATCAGGATATAAAAGGCCAATTGGCACAGGTGTAGAAGGAAATAAAGACGTAAGAAGTGAACTAGTATCAAAGTCGGGTCTCCGTTGAGGAAGAATTTCCTGAAAATGTACGTCTAGAGAACAGCTGTGTAAAGAGGGATATCAACTTGATGCTGTATAAGGAAGTTGAAAATTTTGTCCAGTGGTAATATAAAAGCTGTTCAATGGATTTTAATGACGTACCGGAGCGGTACACGAAACCCGGATTTCCTGTCTAACACGAGCAGTCACCTTAACCGCCTCGACTGCACGAGCACACTTCAATGGGAGCCAAATCCCGTACACACTGATACGAAGTGCTATTTATTTGTCAATAAGGTGGTGACGAGGAAAGATCCTTTCATTCAGTGTGGATGCACATC
Source organism: Schistocerca gregaria (assembly GCF_023897955.1). Lineage (NCBI taxonomy): Eukaryota > Metazoa > Arthropoda > Insecta > Orthoptera > Acrididae > Schistocerca > Schistocerca gregaria. The sequence goes on from NC_064923.1 coordinate 686,629,800, forward strand.
ATGCCCGATCTCCTCTGGGAATCAGGTACTGGTAATGAGGGTTTCATAGGTAAGTGACACGGGGCAGTAATTAGGAAGCATGCTCAGATGAATGAGGATGGCTCAGGCGGTTAAGGCGATAGCTGGAGTTAAGCAGGAAATCTGGGTTCGAGTCCCATTGTGCCCAAATTTTCACCTGGTACCATTAATTATTTAAATGAGTACCCGTTATTACCATCTGAAGTATACTGCAGAAATCAATTAATCTTTCACCGCTCTCTTTCGTAGTGGGAAGCCCATATTCTCTTCTAACCCTTTCTTCTATTCGTTCCCATACAACGGCTTTACAATCTACCATGACAATCAGATTTTCATAGCCCTTTGATTAATTAAATACTCGTCAATATCCTCAAATACTTTCTCTATTTCTTCATCCTCTGTTTGCGATGCCTGTACTACTTTGCTCGGTGATGGTTTGCTGCCGATGCTGAACTGTTCACAGTAACTCACTCTCTGCATACTTTCGTGCTCATAACGAATCACACTACGCTAAACCATTTTCTGACGCTGTTAAAATTTCCTTACATTCGTTATCATAAACCCTTCTTTCCATTTCAATTCACTGACCTCTACTATATCTAGATCGAGCCTTAGAATTTACCTGACTTTATAGCTTTGCTACTACGTTCAAACTTGTGGCACTGCATCCTCTGACTCGTAGAATGTTATAACGTCGTTGGTTAGTCCCTCTTTTTCTCATGATCACTTTCCTGTTGGCAATCCTCTCCCGGAGATCCGAATGGTAGTTGTTTCAGAATCTTTTGCCAATGGATCCTTTCCATCTATGGGCCACTTGTTCTACGGGTACAGATTATATATCTAATGGAGTGGTTTCAGTTGCCTTACTCATCTTCACGTTGTTGACCAAGGCTGAATCCTCCACCTGTTTTGGACGGACTCCCACTCCAAAAGCAAGAGTGTGCCATGAATTTCTGTCCTCTCCATCGCCCTCTGTCACAAGTCCATCCACATAACGCGGGTGACTTATCATACCGAAAGCCTTCATTCGCCATTGCTGATGACTTTTATTCTAAATGTGAGCATGTGAGCAGTGACTGGATAGCAACCAGGAACCAGTACGTTTTCATTAGAAGTCGAATATGTTGCCCGTAGGTAATGAGATGCTAATAAGTTTAATTGTAATAGCTGTTGGGAAATGTATGTAAGGTAGACTATAAGAAATTTGAAAGCGAAGTTCATCCTCATTGACAGTAACCTATCTTCATTCACTCGAACAGTCCACAGACAGTGCACCCGTGGACTGTTCGAGCAAGAAATACGCCGGCAGAAACTGAAGAATCATATCTTCATTCAACTTATGCCTAAAAGAGTAAAACTACAAAGCCACTGACATTAAACTATACCTGTCAGTCCTAAATACCGGTACAAAAAGGGCAGCATATTAATTACTTTAGAAGAAATAGAAATTTACACATATGTGACGAAATATTCTGAAATTATTTTGGAGGAACGAACTACCTGAAAAATAAAACCGTTCATCAAAAGTTGCAACAATATATTAGTAAATTTTCAATGTTGTAATACACAAATAACACAAGTTGTAAATGAAATAATGTAGTCTATGATACAAAGGACTCAGCGACAATCGTTGGATATAAATAACATCGCCATTGGGAATTACACAAAACACACATGTTACTGGCAATAGAAAACATGGATTATTAAAATGTCTAGTGTTGTTAAATTGATTTACCTTTTGTTATTATATTGTTCTGCGACTGTTTATCTGTTATGTAATACTTTTAGTAATGAAAGCTACTCTCATTGAATATTGTAACACCATGACTCATACATATTTTTCTGCATTGTTTGCACCATTGTCGCAACTGTGTATTAGGCAGTAGCCTTATAACTCGAAATTAAGGGCACAAGTCTATATAGCTAGTCATTTAAGTGGAAAAACTATGTTTCTTTGACAAGAAACGAATAATCTTAAGTGAATTAATTTAAAAAAGTCATTTTTTGTGTTTACACAGACATAGCAGTAATCCAAGGCTAGTGAAGATAACGCACTGTCTTGCTGTATCATTGTCATTAAAAGAAAACAATTCTGAAAAGTTCTCGCACTATCAGATGGTTAATTCCCATTCGAACGTTGGGTATGAAATTACACTGAAATGTTGTCGATGAAGTAACACTGAAGTCATTACCCAGGTTAGATAAGATTTTTGTTTCACATAGGTATCCTCAAGGATATAGAACATTTTACAGTACATATTTGTTTAAAAATGGAAGAGATTTGCTAACGTCCCTTTCGTGAGTTCTAAGTGAAATGGTTCCCGTGGATGTGCAAAAAGTAATAAGTGTATAAAAGTTTTCATTTAACCCAAACAGTACCAACGAATTTTCAGTAAAATGTATTATCAAGGGTTTGGAGGGGGGAGAGGGCAGAGTTTTTTATGCTCACCCTAAAACCATTTGAAAAAGCTAAATTTGTTAATTATTATTGACTTACTTTAACAACTTACTTTTAAAAAGGGTGGTGATGTGCATGTAGGCTCTAGAACAGGAGAGCATCTTTTAGCACACATTTAGCAATACCGACGCACTTTCCGTAAGGAGCACTACCAAGGGTAATAATATTATGACTACCGCAAAAACCTTTGTGACAGTACGGATTGCCTATTTTGTTGTTGAATTTCACTCACAACATACTTTTTAAAGAGCTGCTTGTGTATAAGTATGGTCTTGAACTTGCACATAATGGATTCTATATTCGTTGTGAGAAGTCACATCCACTACTAAGACTTCAATTTAGGTAGTTCAGTTGAGAAATTTAAAACATTTACGAAATTTGTAGAATATGTCATTGAAAACAATAACTTTATTACAATTTTAAAATGTGAAGTACCTGCATAGATTCGAATGGTTAATAAAAGGGACATTATGCCTTTGCCCCTACGACCCCCCTTCTCCCCTCTAGGTGGTATCGCGAAGGTTAAGAGATTATAACCAACATCAAAAACATATAATACGCTGAAGTACCTTTATCTTAATTCTTAGGCTCTTATAGATACCCTTCATCAAAGTAAAAAACAATTGCACATATTAACTATAACGATGTGCATCAGTCAGTTCCACTAATACATCCGTCAGTGAAGTTGACAGCCAGAAATCCTTTAGGTTCTTCTTAATCTGCACTTTATTAGTAGTTAAACTTCTTATGGCTGCTGCAAGTGTTGAAAACTGAAGTTCCAGAACAGTGGACACATTTCTGAACCAAAGTAAGTTAAGATTATCGATATTTCTAATACTGTTTCCATGAAATGCGTTGTTGGTTAGTAATTTTATGGGCACGAGTAGGAAAAACAAACGTTGTTTAAATATCTCGGCGTAACGTTGCAAAGCGATATTGGTTCAAATGGTTAAAATCGCTCTGAGCACTATGGGACTTAACGTCTGTGGTCATTAGTCCCCTAGAACTTAGAACTACTGAAACCTAACTAACCTAAGGACATCACACACATCCATGCCCGAGGCAAGATTCGAACGTGCGACCGTAGCAGTCGCGCTGTTCCGGACTGAGCGCCTAGAACCGCTAGACACCGCGGCCGGCGCAAAGCGATATTAAAGTGATCGAGCATGCGGGGGTTGTAGTAGGCAAGACGAATGGTCGACTAAGGTGTATTGCGAGAATTCCAGGAAAGTGTAGTTCATATGTAAAAGAGACCGCATGTAGCACCCTAGTGTGACTCGTTCTTGAGTACTGTTCGACTGTTTGGGATTCGTACCAGGTCGGATTAAAGAAAGACATCGAAGCAATAGGGGGACTTCCAGATTTGTTACTGCCACGTTAAAGTGTTTCAGAGATTCTTTGGTAACTCAGATGGGAATACCCGGACGGATGGCGGCATTCTTTTCGAGGAACACTACTGAAAAAGTTTATAGAACCTGCATTTGACGCTGACTGCAGAAAAAATTGTTGCCTACAACATACATTGCGCGTAACCACCATGGATGTAATATATTAGAAATTGGGGCTCATACGGAGGCATAAAGACAGTCGTTTCTCACTCGTTCTACTTGAGGTCAGGAAAGGAAATGACTAATGGTGCTCCGCGCACCGTAAGGTAGATTGCGAAGTATCGGTGTAGATACATTTGTAGATGTAGAAAAATAATTAGATTACCCAGTTGTTCGTATAGGCATCTTGAGGAGAGTCCTGAGTTCACACAAGAAACAATTCGTATTACACGCTTTTTAACTCGGAAAACTTTATGTTGACTTTACGAGTCATCCCCCTGCCCCCCCCCCCAAAAAAAAGTTCGTATATGGCATTGTGGAATGGTTCAAATCGCTCTATCTAGCCCGGCACCTGGCCGCAGCCTGCCATCAACAGTGTGTGTGTGTGTGTGTGTGTGTGTGTGTGTGTGTGTGTGTGTGTGTGTGTGTGTGGACGCAATAATGTTGATGCTATGAAGCGGCTACGCTATTGTGTGGTCCCATGTGTATCGCTTACTTTGTCCTTCCAGGTCTTTTCGTTTTTGGTCTTACATCATCTGTATCTGGCAACATTCACCTTAAAAATAGAGATTCGTTTGCATTTACACCACATTCGTAGTAAGCTACTCCCAGTTGAAAAATTAATATCGAGTTGTGATATTAATGAATGTAGGGAAGAGACGGGCAGTCAGCTTCGGAAATGTATTTGCATACATTCGAGAATCTAGTAATTACCACGGGATATACATTCCTGGAAATGAAAAAAAGAACACATTGACACCGGTGTGTCAGACCCACCATACTTGCTCCGGACACTGCGAGAGGGCTGTACAAGCAATGATCACACGCACGGCACAGCGGACACACCAGGAACCGCGGTGTTTGCCGTCGAATGGCGCTAGCTGCACAGCATTTGTGCACCGCCGCCGTCAGTGTCAGCCAGTTTGCCGTGGCATACGGAGCTCCATCGCAGTCTTTAACATTGGTAGCATGCCGCGACAGCGTGGACGTGAACCGTATGTGCAGTTGACGGACTTTGAGCGAGGGCGTATAGTGGGCATGCGGGAGGCCGGGTGGACGTACCGCCGAATTGCTCAACACTTGGGGCGTGAGGTCTCCACAGTACATCGATGTTGTCGCCAGTGGTCGGCGGAAGGTGCACGTGCCCGTCGACCTGGGACCGGACCGCAGCGACGCTCGGATGCACGCCAAGACCGTAGGATCCTACGCAGTGCCGTAGGGGACCGCACCGCCACTTCCCAGCAAATTAGGGACACTGTTGCACCTGGGGTATCGGCGAGGACCATTCGCAACCGTCTCTATGAAGCTGGGCTACGGTCCTGCTCACCGTTAGGCCGTCTTCCGCTTACGCCCCAACATCGTGCAGCCCGCCTCCAGTGGTGTCGCGACAGGCGTGAATGGAGGGACGAATGGAGACGTGTCCTCTTCAGCGATGAGAGTCGCTTCTGCCTTGGTGCCAATGATGGTCGTATGCGTGTTTGGCGCCGTGCAGGTGAGCGCCACAATCAGGACTGCATACGACTGAGGCACACAGGGCCAACACCCGGCATCATGGTGTGGGGAGCGATCTCCTACACTGGCCGTACACCTCTGGTGATCATCGAGGGGACACTGAATAGTGCACGGTACATCCAAACCGTCGTCGAACCCATCGTTCTATCATTCCTAGACCGGCAAGGGAACTTGTTGTTCCAACAGGACAACGCACGTCCGCATGTATCCCGTGCCACCCAACGTGCTCTAGAAGGTGTAAGTCAACTACCCTGGCCAGCAAGATCTCCGGATCTGTCCCCCATTGAGCATGTTTGGGACTGGATGAAGCGTCGTCCTACGCGGTCTGCACGTCCAGCACGAACGCTGGTCCAACTGAGGCGCCAGGTGGAAATGGTATGGCAAGCCGTTCCACAGGACTACATCCAGCATCTCTGCGATCGTCTCCATGGGAGAATAGCAGCCTGCAATGCTGCGAAAGGTGGATATACACTGTACTAGTGCCGACATTGTGCATGCTCTGTTGCCTGTGTCTATGTGCCTGTGGTTCTGTCAGTGTGATCATGTGATGTATCTGACCCCAGGAATGTGTCAATAAAGTTTCCCCTTCCTGGGACAATGAATTCACGGTGTTCTTATTTCAATTTCCAGGAGTGTAGGTAACACAACTTTCGAAATTCTGACAAGTGTACCTGTCTCCCAAGGGACTATATCGAGATTTGCACGCACCGGCGCAAGTGTTGTAGCATGTACACAGGCGCCTGGGTCGGCTACAGGAGTATCTGCGGTGTCCGTGCCTGTGGCTGCAGCGGGCGTGTTTAGGCACGCGTACCGCTAGGTGGCACGGCGACCGACAGCGCAGCTGACGCAATCACAGCCAGATTAGAGGTGTTTGTTAATTAGGTGCACTGTACACGCCGCGGCACAGTCTCCAATTAGCGTCGCCAATGCTAAGGTGAAGTGGGTGTGATTAACATTGCAATAAGATGCTAAACAGCTGGTTTCTGTGGCCGACGGACTCTATCTAGCCCGACACCTGGCCGCAGCCTGCCATCAACAGTGTGTGTGTGTGTGTGTGTGTGTGTGTGTGTGTGGACGCACGTGCGCGCACTAGCTGACACAGTGATGTTGATGCTATGAAGCGGTTACGCTATTGTGTGGTCCCATGTGTATCGCTTACTTTGTGACATGGTTGATCAGTGGCCTGTTGACGGGCAAGTGACCACCAGAGAGGCTTCCACTGTTAACAACAAACTTTACAGGCGGTGATCGTCGAGAGGTTCTTGCTATTAGCCACTGCTCGGAAATACCACATGACGTCGAAATGCGACGTGAGTTTCACGCTGTCGGACACGTAACGAACAATAAAATTTAATTGGCTTTTGATCAGATAGTAATCCCACACTGGTTGTAATTCATGCACGCTAAGGCGTCGTCCTTCGTCATATTTTTTACATTTTTACGTAAAAAACCAATGCAAGGCTTCTTAAGTGATGATACTTTTTTTAATTTTCTATGTCATCGATGTGCACGTCAGAGAGAGAGAGAGAGAGCAAGTTACGTTACAATTTAGTAATACTGTGTGGACTTGTGATTGTATATGTTAGATGAAGAAAGAACAGCAAGGACGAATATGATGTAGACAATGAAAGGTGACAGGAAAATAGATTTTTAATAATGGTACTATTTTTGAACAGAAGAAGTCTGAGGGAAGACTGCAGCATTGTCAGGTAGTTACGTTGCTCAGATCTAGAGAAAGACCACCACTTCCCTGAATCATGGATTAACATATTACTTAATTAAGCTGTTAGATTTTTATAGAAATTCTCTGTTAACTTAGTAACCTTTTAAAATCATTGTCTACTTTGTTACGCATAATATTGTTCAGATTTGTTTTCTTAAACATAGTATTGTTCAGATTGTTGTGTGTGAATGTTACGTGAATTTTACTCTTTTGAACATATACCTCATTCTGAAAATGTTGTCTTAGAATACCATTTCATAGGAATAGTTACTCTCCCCACCTCTCTGTGTGTCATTTCGCATTATCACATGCAACTGTTTGAATATGTATTTAGAAACAGAAATCTAGTGTAGCCTCTCGCTGCCTGCTTGCTGTTTGCTGTTGTGCTTTCGAGAAATCTACGACAATGTTGTTAAGACGCTAGGAAAGTGGAAATTTTGATTAGAGCCAGATATTGTTTTACTTCCGTTACGCATTAATATAAAGACGAGATCCATTCAGATCAGCGACAAAAATGGCTCTGAACACTATGGGACTTAACATCTGAGGTCATCAGTCCCCTAGAACAGATAACTATTTAAACTTAACTAACTTAAGGACATCACACACATCCATGCCCGACGCAGGATTCGAACCTGCGACCGTAGCGGTCACGCGATTCCAGACTGTAGCGCGTGGAACCGCTCGGTCACTCCGGCTGGCTGAACAACTTTCAAGGGCCCAATAGAATCCCTGTCAGTTTCTGTATAGATTTCCGGCTGAGATAGCGCCTAGAACCGCTCGGCCACCCTTGCCGGCCAGATCAGTTACAGTTCAGTTCCAAACTAGATATGTTTAGTGAAAGGTTAGCATACGAGTGTAAGTTGGATAACAGTTTGTGAATACATAGTTTTGCTACCACGTTGACTTTTATAGAGTGAGAGGTAAACTTGGGCTAAATCTCAGACAGAAACCAATGTAGTGAGGGGGTTACAAGTTGATAAAGTCTCTTATTAATCAGTTTGGAAGACTGGAATCCATACAGTTCCGTTGTGTGCAATAATCGTTGAATATAGACAATGCAAAAAAGAAGAGCAGTCGATCGCGAAATCTGTCGTTTTTGTTAGACTGCTGCACCCTCTACACCAACGAGAACTATTTTTCACGTGGTACTTTGAACTAATGTCACCTGTTGTTATATGCACTGAAGACTTCTATGAAATAGTTAAAATCTAAATCTGTTGTAATAAATTGACGAATTTCGCTATCGATTTCTGTCCTTTTCTCCATTCCCTAAGACAGTTACTGTTCAGCAGATTGTTTCGACGATGCGTCATCATCTGGAAAATTGGAGAACTCTTAAATCGGGCACATGATGTGACTCAGACTTAAGATACAGGGTGAACACTAATAAAACCGAAACACTGCAGTGATGGTTTCCTGACATGAACTGGAGGAAAAAACATGTGTCCGGAAATGCATCGTTTGCACGGTATATATCGTTACCGAATGAAGGGTGCTCTGACCACCTGCCATGTGTTCTTTGTGTTTTGCAGGCTGTGTGATCGAAGTAACGTACTGTTAGCAGCATAATGATGCGACATTCATGTCGGGAACAAGCCGAGATGGTGTTTGGGTATGACGAAGGAGATGGAAGCCGTCGAGAGGCAGCACGGCTTTGCCAAAACAAGTCTCTCTCTCTCTGTCTCTCTGTCTCTCTCTCTCTCTCTTTCTCTCTCTCTCTCTGTCTCTGACACATACACATACTTTTATGGAGTTAAATATTAGAAATCCCTGTTATTTATTTATGATTTTGAATTATTTTTAAAGGACTGTAACGTATCTGTCTGGAAACTATATCAGAATAATTTACAACACAGAAAAATCTTACCGACCCATTAACCCCAGATGCACTGCTGCAGTTCATTTAGTTACGGTATAATGTTCAGACAGTCAACATGATTTTCTAGTACAAACTTAAAATAATAAAGTTAGGATATGAGTATAGTATTTGGTGGTCGTTTTTTTACATTTTCTAAACGTATCTAGTTTTGTGGCTACATTGATGATATGGGTGCGACGTGTTCAAATGGAATAGACGATCTAGGCGGTTTCCTTGATCATGCCAATTGCCTTCATGCCTCAATCGAGTTCCTGGTGCAGGCTGAAAAGGATGGAAAACTTTCGTTTCTAGACATAATGGTCTACAGGAAGGACGGTGGCACACTAACACAAAGCGTTTACTGGAAGCCGTTGCACACGGACCGGTATCTAAATGCGACGAGTTGTCGCTAGCTGTACCAACTCCGAACCTTGGCAAAGAAAGGTTACGTCATCTCAGAAAGCTTGTCACAAGGGCTGGAACATTTTCAGCTGGTGTTCAAGCTGATGCCGGCACGGTGGCTCAACGTGTTCGGTAAGAGAGCAGGTTGGCCTCTGTAATAAAAAAAAAAAAAAAAAAAAAGAAACTGAATGCAAGGATCAACCACCGAACTTCAACAGGATGCCTTGCGACGTCCGCAACGACCAAACACAACGAAATATATGCTGGAAGCACATCTTCAAAAATAAGCTAGATAATATGAAAAGTGTTTATCCTCTGCTAGCCTAGCCAACCTAACAACCATCATGTACCTTATAACTACCATTCTGTGATGTAAATTTCTGTTGCTGTCAAAAAATTGTTAGCTGAAGTATCTTTATTGAAGTTTCATACTAATCTTCAACCTTTTATTTGTCTTTGTTTAGATTTCAACATTTTTATCTTAAGCTATTCATTGTCGCGTCACAAAAGTGATGTCATAGATACTTAAGAGTACAGTTTTATGTCGTCTTTGACCTATTTGAAGATATTCGCGTCATCTAACAGACATCTACAAAGCTTTCTACCCCTTCCGTTTTCTCGAGCCCGTACTCTATACATTTCGTCTGGTCCACACTCCTTACTCGCCACGGCACTTTTCAGCTGTTATAAATTTTACCTAATTAATAACTAATTTATATCTATCGATACATGAATGACTCCCCTTTTTTACTTCCCGCCCGTCATTGTTGGATTTCACATGATTATTTTAAGGTGTGATCGGATACCCTTCCAAACATCATCTGTTACACCTCGGAACTGAATATGTTTACCCCAACTGTCTACGTGTAGTGTTATCTGTTTGAAATTGTTCAAATGTTTCCTAAGAGTTTTCGAATCATGTGACTGAGGTGAGAATTGCGTAACTGCCCAATATTCACCTAGGTGAACGTGGTAAACCGCGTGAAAGCCATATCGTCGTCAATCCATCTTCATTCAACTTTCCTGTTTTGTGTTAGAACCACCTGCAGCAAAGCAAAATACAAAGTTGTGCATACAGTTTTTGTATAAAATTATATAAGTAAGGAGAAAGAATGCATATGCAAGAAACTATACTTTAATGCTATAAATGGTCTGCTATCGTAGTTAAAACTGATTGCTACAAAGAAAACCAAACCTCGATGGGTTTTTACATTACAGCACTCTTTCTCATAGTCGGTGATTAACTTTTCAGAGCTTTCACACGAGGTTGGCGCCGGTGGCGACACCTACAACGTTCTGACTTGAGGAGAGTTTCCAACCGATTTCTCATACACAAACAGCAGCTGACCGTCGTTGCCTGGTGAAACGTTGTTGTGATGCCTCGTGTAAGGAGGAATAATACGTACCATCACGTTTCCGACTTTGATAAAGGTCGGATTGAAGCCTATCGCGATTGCGGTTTATCGTATCGCGACATTGCTGCTCACGTTGATCGAGATCCAATGACTGTTAGCTGAATATGGAATCGGTGGGCTCAGGAGGGTAATACGGAACGCCGAGCTGGATCCAAACGGCCTCGTATCACTAGCAGTTTAGATGATAGAAATGTTATCCGCATGGCTATAACGGATCGTGCAGCCACGTCTCGATCCCTGAGTCAACAGATGGGGAAGTTTGCAACACAACAACCATCTGCACGAAGAGTCCGACGAAGTTTGCAGCAGCATGGACTATCAGCTCGGAGACCACGGCTGCGGTTACCCTTGACGCTGCATCACAGACAGGAGCGCCTGCGATGGTATACTGAACGACGAACCTGGGTGCACGAATGGCAAAACGTCATTTCTTCGGATGAATCCAGGTTCAGTTTACAGCGTCATGATGGTCACATCCGTGTTTGGTGACATCGCGGTGAATGCACATTGGAAGCATGTATTCGTCATCGCCATACTGCCGTATCACCCGGCGTGATGGTATGGGGTGCCATTGGTTACACGTCTCAGTGACCTCTGTTTGCATTGACGGCCCTTTGAACAGTGCACGTTACATTTTAGATGTGTCACGAACCGTGGCTCTACCCTTCATTCGATTCTTGCGAAACCCTACATTTCAGCAGGATGATGCGCGACGGTATATTGCAGGTCCTGTACGGGCCTTTCTGGATACAGAAAATGTTCGAATGCTGCCCTGGCCAGCACAGTCTCCAGATGTCTCACCAGTTGAAAACATCTGGTCAATGTTGGCTGAGCAACTGGCTCGTCATAATACGCCAGTCACTACTCTTGATGAACTGTGGTATGGTGTTGAAGCTGCATGGGCAGCTGTACCTGTACACGCCATCCAAGCTCTGTTTGACGCAATGCCCAGGCGTATCAAGGCCGGTATTGCGGCATGAGGTAGTTGTTCTGGATACAGATTTCTCAGGATTAATGCACCCAAATTGCGTGATAATGTAATCACATGTCAGTTCTAGTACATTATATTTGTCCAATGAATACACGTTTATCATCTGCATTTCTTCTTGGTGTAGCTATTTTAATGGCCAGTAGTCTATATGGATACTGACCAGTAACGAGAAAATTGACCATCATAGGTTGTGTTTAACATGACCTCCTGTAGCGACAATACACGCATCCGGTCTGATGTGGAACGACTGTTGCAAATATGCTAGTATTTCAGCGGAGAGATCCTAGCGGGCTGCAGTAATGCGTCGTGGCATATCATTGCTAGTAGTTGGGATGTTGTTGTAGGCAGCGTGTTTCAGCTTTGCTCACATAGAAAAAACTAATCCGGGAAAGGGCCGGACAAGGTACAGGTCCTATGCGTCCAATTCATGATTTGGAAACAAATCGTGAAGACATGCTGAAGTGCTTTGTGTACTACGGGCTGGACAGCCATCATATTCGTACCACAGGCTCCTTCAAGTTTGCAGAGGAATGTCTTCGAGCTTTGTGTACTATGGGCTGGACAGCCATCATGTTCGTACCACAGGCTCCTTCAAGTTTGCAGAGAAACGTCTTCGAGCTTCAATGGAAAATGATCTGTTGAGGGGCCCCGATATTGGTGGGCGGTAAGTCTCCACGCATATGAAACGGGCCGATGATCTGATGGTTCACCATCACACACTACACGTTTACACTCCATGGACGTTGACATTCTACCTCAGGAAGGCAGCGGGGATCGTCAACAGACCAGTAGTGCTTTTACCTGGTCTTGTTTGATAAATGTGGCTTTATAACTGAACAAGATACGAGATACATCTGTTGTACCGTGTTTTAATGCTCTAGCGCAGAGGTTAACACGGTTCTCATAATCGTTTCCATAAAGCTCTTCATGGAGAGTAATGTGATAGTAGCCCGCATCTCGTTGTCGTGCGGTAGCGTTCTCGTTTCCCACGCCCGGGTTCCCGGGTTCCCGGGTTCGATTCCCGGCGGGGTCAGGGATTTTCTCTGCCTCGTGATGGCTGGGGTTGTATGATGTCCTTAGGTTAGTTAGGTTTAAGTAGTTCTAAGTTCTAGGGTACTGATGACCATAGATGTTTAGTCCCATAGTGCTCAGAGCCATTTGAACGTTTTTTTTTAATATGATAGTAAACGAACCAATGTTGATGCAGAATGCATAGCACATTTCCCTGACTCATGCCACATCTTCGTGCCTCGTGCAGGAGGTAATGTGCGGATCAACCGCAACAGCAGCAAGAACCTTAATTTCTACTTCTTCTGTTGTCACTTGTTTCCTTCTGTTACGTTGTCCGGGTGTTACACTACCACTTTCACGTAAATGGTTGCCATACCAAGACAAAATACTGTCTTCCTACGTTCTCCACACACCGTGAGCATGTCGGCTCTTTCTACATCGGTAAATCCCATCGTCCACCCACGAACTACTACTTGGACTGTCACTAACTCACTAAAAAGTCACAATGCACTCAAAGAACACAAAAGCACTGTAACCAAACATTATTACATCGTATTTACGTAGGTTAAATGGCAAGTGTCGGTGTCAGAATTTTACACAGTGCGATGTCTCGTAACCAATTTGCCGAAGACTCCTACAACAAACTCAATTAATTATCCTTGTTAATGTGAACAGGCAACGTTCAGTTCAAAAAAGTATATGTATGTAAAGAAATATACTTACTTAGTAAAGTACGGCAAGGGAGATAAAAATCTAATAGTCATAGGGAACTGGAATTCAGTTGTAGGGGAATGGGTAGAAGATAAGGTTACAGGAAACATTAGTTTGGGAGAAGGAATGACAGAGGGGAGAGACTGAGTTCTGTAATAAGCGTCAGCTAGTTATAGCGAATACTTCGCTCAAGAATCACAAGCAGAAGGTATACTTCGAAAAGGCCAGGTGATGTAGAAAGATTTCAGTTAGCTTACATTTTCATTAGACAGAGATATCGAAATCATATAATGGATTGTATGGGGTACACGAGAGTAGATATAGCCTCAGACCACAATCTAGTAGTGATGAAGAGCAGGCTGAAGTTTAAGAGATTATTCAGGAATAGTCAGTACGCATAGAAGTGCGATACAGAAGTGCTAAGGAATGACGAGATATGCTTGAAGTTCTCTGAAGCTATAGATACGGCAGTAAGGTATAACTCAATAGGCAGTGCAGTTGAAGGAATCTAAAAAAAATGATAGTCGGAAGGACTGACTCAGTATATGCACTCCGTCTTCAGGCCACAAGTGGCCCATCGGGACCATCCGACCGCCCTGTCATCCGCAGGTGAGGATCCGGGTAAGAGGGGTGTGTCGTCAGCATGCCGCTCTCTCGGTCGTTATGATGGTTTTCTTTGACCGGAGCCGCTGCTATTCGGTCGAGTAGCTCCTCAATTGAAATCACGAGGCTCAGTGCACCCCGAAAAATGGCAGCGCATGGCGGCTGGATGATCACCCATGCAAGTGCCGGCCACGACCGACGGCGCTTAACTTCGGTGATCTCACGGGAACCGGTGTTTCCACTGCGGCAAGACCGTTGCCGACTCGGTATATAGGAACGTCAAAAGAATCTAATGGTTCTAATGGCTCTATGAGACTTAGCATCTGAGGTCATCAGTCCCCTAGTCTTAGAACTCCTTAAACCTAAATAACCTAAGGACATCACACACATCCATGCCCGAGGCAGGATTCCAACCTGCGACGGCAGCGGCATCGTGGTTCTCTAACGACTCCAAAAGAATCTTCGGTAAAGTTAAAAACAAAGGGGGTAACATGAAGAGTGCGACGGGAATTCCACAGTTAAATGCAGAGGAGTGAACGGATAGGTGGAAACACTACATTGAAGTCGTCTATGAGGGAGAACATTTATCTGCTGTGATAGAAGATGAAAAAGGAGTCGATTTGGAAGATATGGGGGTTCCAGTATAACGATCAGAACTTAAGTCAAGTTTGGAGGACTCGAGATCAAATAAGCATTAAGGAATCGACAACATTCCATTAGAATTTCTATAACCATTGGAGGAAGTGGAACCAAAATGAACAATGTATGAGTCAGGTGACGTACCTTCTGACTTTCTGAGAAACATCATACACACAATTCCAAGGACTGCAAGAGCTGAGAAGTGTGAGAATTATCGCACAGTCAACTTAACTGTTCATGGATCCAAGTTGCTGACAAGAATAATTTACGGAAAAATGGAATACAAAATCCAGGCTGTATTAGATGACGAGCAGTTTGGCTACAGGAAAGGTAAAGGGCAACAGAGAGGCTACTCTCACGTTATTGTTGATACTGGAAGCAAGACTGAAGAAAAATAAAGACACGTCCATTGGATCTGTGCTTCTGGAAAAAGCTTTAGACATGATACAATGGTGCAAGACCTTCGAAATTATGAGAAAATTAGTGTAAGCTATACTGAGAGACTGATAACATACAATATGTACAAGAACCAAGAGGGAATAATAAGAGTGAACGACCAAGAATAAAGCACTCGGATTAAAAAGGGTATAAGACAAGGGTATTGTCTTTCGCCTCTACTGTTCGGTCTCTACATCGAAGAATCAGTGATCGAATTGAAAGAAAGGTTCCGGAGTGGAATGAAACTTCAAGGTGAAAAGATATCAGTGATACGATTCGCTGATGACGTTGCCGTCCTGAGTGAAAGGGGAGAAGAATTAAATGATCTGTGGCATCAAATGAAAAATCTAATGAGTACAGAATATGGCCTGAGAGCAAACTGAAGAATGTAATGAGAAGTAGCAGAAATGAGAACAGCGAGAAACTTAACATTAGGACTGATGGTCACGAAGTGCATGAAGTTAAGGAATTGTGTTACCTAGGCAGCATAATAACCAATGACAGACGGACAAGGAGGACATCAAAAGCAAACTGGCACTTGCAAAAAAGATATTTCTTGCCAAGAGGAGTCTACTAGTATCAAACATAGGCCTTAATTTGAGGAAGAATTTTCTGAGAATGTATGTTTGGTGCACAGTATTGTATGGTAGTGAAACATGGACTATAGGAAAACCGGAAAAGAAGACAATCGAAATATTTTAAATGCGGTGCTACAGGCGAATACTGAAAATTAGGTAGATTGATAAGCTAAGGAATCAGGGGGTTCTGCGCAGAATCGGAGAGGACAGGAATATATTAAATACACTGATAAGGAGAAGCGACAGCATAATAGGAAATTGTTAAATCACCAGGGAATGACTTCCATGGTACTAGAAGGAGCTGTAGAGGTAAAAACTGTAGTGGAAGACCAAGGCTGGGATACATTCAGCAACTAATTGAGGCCGTAGATTACAACTCTGAGACGAAGAGGTTGGCACAGAAGAGGAATTCGTGGTGGACCGCATCAAATGAGCCAGAAGACTGATGACTCAAAAAAAGGTATTTTTGCAATCTAATTATTGGCTAAAAATACGAGCCATTGACTACCAATCCATTCTGTGAGGACAGCATATGAATAGTACTTCTTACTTCGACAGTACTGAGGACTGCATACATATATTTATATATTATGTTTATTCAAAAAAGTGTAGCCTATTCTGTCGGAATTTTCACCGTATAAAACTTCGAATAAATCTGTAAGAAACTTTCGAGATATATTCTAATAACTTTTCCCTTTTTTATTTATTTATGATTTTTATGGTGAGCCATCAGTCTTCTGACCAGTCTGATTCGGCCCGTCGCGGGTTCTTCTTGTACCAAGCTCTTTATCTCAGAATAGAAAAAAAAAATGGCTCTGAGCACGATGGGACTTACCTTCTGAAGTCATTAGTCCCCTAGAACTTAGAACTACTTAAACCTAACTAACCTAAGGACATCACACACAGCCATGCCCGAGGCAGGATTCGAACCTGCGACCGTAGCGGTCGCGCGGTTCCAGACTGTAGCGCCTAGAACCGCTCGGCCACTCCAGCCGGCTGAGAACAGCAATTACAGCCTATATCCTCAGTTCCTTGCTGGATTTTTCCAGTTTCTGTCTTCTACAGTTTTTACCATTTAGAGCTCCCTCCAGTACCACTGAAGCTACTCACTGATTTCATAACGAATGTCCTGTTATCCTGTCCCTTTTTCTTGAGAGTATTGTCCAACATTCCTTACAATGCTGTGTTCCAAACGTGCATTTTAAAAATTTCTTCCTCAAACTGCGGGCTGTGTTGATAATAGTAGACGTCTCTTGTACAGTAGTGTCATATTTTGCACCTGCTACTCTGTTTTTTATGTCCTCCTTGCTACGTCCATCATGAGCTATTTTGCTACCTAAATAGCTGTATTCCTTAACTACGTTCACTTCATGAGACTGAATTTGTAGGTAGGCTGTTTAAGGTTATATGTTGCTAACGCCACGTAGCGCTCTGTATGAAAATCACTGACTGTGTTGTGTGTAGTCTGTGGCTGGTTTGCATTGTTGGAATATTTGCTATTGTAGTGTAGGACAGTTGGATGTGAACAGCGCATAGCGTTGCGCAGTTGGAGGTGAGCTGCCAGCAGTGGTGGATGTGGGAAGAGAGATAACAGAGTTTTGAGAGCGAATGATCTGTACGTGTGTTCATCAGAAAGAGTAAATTTGTGAGACTGGATGTCAATGAGTTTTGGACTCTATTAAGGTAAATACATTGTTTGTTCACTATCAAAATCTTTCATTTGCTAACTATGCCTATAAGTAGTTAGTGCCTTCAGTAGTTAGAATCTTGTATTTCGCTGGCAGTATTGGCGCTCGCTGTGTTGCAGTAGTTCGGTTAATGAAGTTGTTTGTGAAGTAAGTGATTCGTGAAAGGTATAGGTTATTGTTAGTCAGGGCCATTCTTTTGTAGGGATTATTGCGCTAAAAATATTGTGTGGCAGTTCAGTGATGTTCAGAATAAGTAAAGAGTGAAAAGTCTGAGTACGTTCAGTTTTGCTCAGCTGTTTGAAAATAAAATACCGTAAGAGGTTTATCAGCACAGTAACTCATGAATTGTTCTAAGGGGATGTTTCAAATTCTGTTGTTAAATTTTTCTTGGTGTCATTTCTGCTACTTGTCATCGTTACATTCATCTTTCTTTTGATTTCTTCTCAATCACCATATTCAGTACCCATTAGAGTATTCCTTTCGTTCGACAAATCCTCTAATTCCACTTCGCTTTCACTGAAGACAGCAATGTCATCAGCGAACCGTATCAGTGATATCCTTTTACCCTGATTTCTAATCCCACTCTTGACTCCTGTTTTTATTTCCATCACTGCTTCTTCGTTGTATGTACTGAACTGCACGGACGAAAGACTACATCCCCGCTGTTCACCCTTTTCAATCCGAGCACTTCTCGCTTGGTCTTTTAGTCTGATTGTTTTCTCTTGCTTCTTGTATATATTGTACATTACCCGACTATCCCTATAGTTTAGCCCTGTTTTTCTCAGAATTTCGAACATCTTGCACCGTTTTACATTGTCGAACGGTTTTTCATTGTCGACAAATCGTATGAACGTGTCTTTAGACTTGCTTCCATAATCAACCGCAACGTAGGAATTGCCTATATTGTGCCTTTACCTTTACTAAAGCCAAACTGATCGTCATCTAACACATCCTCGATTTTCTTTTCCATTCTTCTGTATATTATTCTTGTCAGCAACTTAGATATGAGAGCTACTAAGCTGATCGTGCCATAGTTCTTGCAGTTGTCGGCTGTTGTTATCTTCGGAATTGTGTTTATGATGTTTTTCCGAAAGTCTTATGGCATATCGTCAGTCTCACAAATTCTACACACCTTCGTGAATAGTCGTTTTGCTGCCACTTCCACCACTGATTTTCAAGATTCCAGTGGAATGTTATCTATACCTTCTGCCTTTATTTATCTCAACTCATTCAAAGCGCTGATTCTAATACTGGATCTCCTGTCTTTTCGATTCCTGGCTCTTGTATTATCGAGTCGTAAGACATGTCCTCTCACTCATAGTGGCCTTCAGTGTACTCTTTCCACCTATCCACGTTCTCCTCTACATTTAACAATGGAACACCCCTCGGAATCTAAGTGTGACCGCCCTTGTTTTCACTTTGAGCTTTCTGTATGCTGAGTCAGTCCTTCCGACAAACATTTTTTATTGGATTACATCATATTTTTCATGCAACCATTTCACCTTAACATCTCTGCATTTCCTATGGATTTCGTTCCTAACTGACGCGTACTTCTGTCTTCCTGAATATTTCTACACTTCCTTCTTTTCTCTATCTTCTCCTTACATAACTGTTCATTATCTGAGTATCTATTGTCTCAGAGAACTTAAAGTGTATCTCTCCATTCCTCACTACTTCCGTATCCCACTTCTTTGCTCTTTGATTCTTCCTGAATAGCCTCTTAAGCTTCAGCCTACTCTAGATCACTAGTAAATTGTGAACCGAATCTGTATCTTCTCCTGGGTTCACCTTAAAATCCAATAATTCAATATCTCTGTCTGACCGTGATGTAATCTAACTAGAATCTTTCTGTATCTCTGTCATTTCCAAGCATAACTTGTCCTCTTATGATTCTTGAACAGATTATTCGCTATTACTAGGTGAAATTTATTGTAGACTTCAATTAGTCTTTCCCCTATCTCATTACTAGTACCAAGCCCATATCCTCCCGTAAGCCCTTCTTGTACTTCTTCCCTTACAACAGCTTTCCGATCCACCATGACTGTTGGATATTCATGTACCCTAACTAATGTTTAGTTTGTGGGGCGCTCAACCGCGCGGTCATCAACACCCGTGCAAAGTCCCAATATTTTCACAGTCCAGTTTTTTACACAGTCCAGTGTAGCCGTTGTCACGAATGATGAGGACAACACAAACGCTCAGTCCCCGAGCAGAGAAAATCCCCAACCCGTCCCCTAACCGATTTATCCGTTCAATATCCTCATATTCTTATGCTACCTTTTTTTCTTCTGTTGAACTGTTATTGTCTGTGTGGTTTGATGTCTGTTCAGATTAGAACAACACTATCGTTGAACTGTACACAGTAACTCTCTCTCTGGCCTATTTCCTTATTCATAACTAAAATTCGTAACTGAAATACTATTCCCATTATACCATTTTCTGCTGCCGTTGCTATCACGCCATACTTCTCTGTCAAGAAATCCTTGTCTCCTTTCCATTTTACTTCAATGACACTCGTTATATCAAAACTTAACCTTAGCATATCCCTTATCAGTTTTTTTAGCTTTCTACCTATGTTCGAACTTCTGAAATTCCAAGCTCCGACTCGCAGAACGCTATCCTTTCGTTGGTTATTCATTCTTTTTCTCATTGTCACCTTACCTGTGGCAGTCTCCTCCCGAAGATCCGAAAGGGAGAAAAGTCCTCAATCTTTTGAAGAGATCATCTGACACTTTTTTTTTTCAATTGCAGGCCATGTATTCTGCACATAGACATTATACGTCCTTAATGGACTAGTTTTCATTGCCTTCTGCATCCTAATTTCGTTGATCATTAATGATTTTTCCGCCTGCTGGGGGCAGTTTCCCACTGCAAATGAAGGAGAGTGTCCTGAATCTCTATCCGCTCATCTGCCTTGTCCGAAAAGGTTATTGGCAGAACGAGTGTGACATCTTATTCCATAACACTTTATGTACTATATAAGTTAACAATATGTTAAAATATATAATCTATGTCCATCTGAGTGTTTCTTAGAACTTTGTGTAAATATTTTAAGTGTGGTTTAAAAACTTTAGAAAATTTTAGTAACAGAATTAAACAATATATTGTTCCTACACAGTATTACACAGTATAGATTTAAACGAGACCAGGAGGTTTTTTAATATCTGGGAAACTGAAACTATAAAGAAGACAGGAAGAGGTTGAACGTATGAATAAATTATTTTGAAAAATTCAGGAAGAATTATGTGACGTAGGAATGACGACAGTGGTTAGTAAAAAAATAAAAGTAAAAATAAAAAATACGTGAGGAGAAGGGCATCATGATATTGAAGCAGCTAAATGAGGCGGAAGAGTTCGCAGTAGCCCCAACTTTCAATGCTCTAGATTTTCAAATCCTCCTGACTATCAATGAAAGAAGGGAAATACGTGAATAAGTTTGTTGATATGAGATTGACAAGTGAATCTGAAATAAAAAGGAAGCAGAAAAAGGCTTAATCAGGAAGGAACGCAATCAAAAACAAAAGCATTTCTGCTAAATGGTCACAGAGAAAAACGAGTGTACATGAAGATTAAATTAGTTACGGCTGATGCAGCTGGAGAGCACGGCAGGAAAATGGAAGGAATGGCGTCCAGTTTTTTGACTAAGATTCTCATGCAAGATTACGGCGATGAGTAAGCTGATGAAGAAAACTGCTATTCTGTTCCACTGTCGGTGCAGCACAAGGAAGGATGATTTGAGATCATTAAAGTCAGGAGGGAACACTGTAGTAAGTAGGGAGTATAGGAGTGTATGGCGTGTGTGCCGAAAGATATGAAAGACAAGATGTAGCACTATATTATGAGACGACTTTGTTTCATCGTTACTGAAGAAGACAAGCGGAAGAAAGTGTGCAACAATCGGACTGTTAACTTGCAATGACAAGGAGGCTGGAAAGAAGTGGGATATGGAAACAAAACTACACAACTTTATACAACACAGTAAAAATGTAGCATCAATGATAAATGTTGACGTAAGAGTAAAAAGAATCAACAAGTCAGAAGAACACTGATAAATGGGGAAACAGGTATCTCGAGCGAAATATTCTATACAAACTCGAAAAGTAGTCTATGCAACGGTAAATCTACGGTGTAACAGTTTATGGAAGGGAAATATGGAACATAAGAACAACATAAGAAGAGAAGTAGGAAGAATTTTATATTTTCCTGTGGTATTTTACCATTTTAACAGAAAGTGTGTAAATTTTAGGCTTCGTAAGGAAGCAGAATGCTCTGGTGGATTTCGAGCAAAGCAGTAAAACATAAATAACCGCAGAGAAAATAGGACTGTTAATGGAAATTTGCAAACTTGTTTTATTTTGGTGGTCTGGCGCCAACTCTATCTCCACGAAGCTATGGGGTTATTAGCATCAAAATCTGAATAATGATAGCTGTATTATGTACGATCTTTGCTTTAAACAGCATTAGGAAGTTATTAATTACATATGAATGTAATAAAATGTTAACTGTAAGGCTACAGCATTAAACCAGACCGAAAATTAACTGGTTTTGGATGTCAACGGTTGTTTTTAACATACTCGTATATTCCACATTGAGCATCCATTCTATTCAGTCATTCTCACCTAACGTCCGAATGTTGTGCATTGCATTCGGTTTCACGTTATTGCTACGATTTTAATTCTCATTGATTACATTTTTTTCTTTTGAGAATGAATGTGTATGTTTTTCGTTCATTTACATGTTGTTATCCCACGGGCTGCTAGCTTTCTGTGGATGGGAAAATACGATTGTTAACGTACACGATGACATTTATATGTGCATTTCGTAATGATATTTAAATAATATTCCTTAGCGTCAGTTACTGTTATCATCTGTAAACACATTTTAATATTCCACTTGCTATAAACATGCCGTTAATACACACTGCTGTAACATATAATGTAAACGGCAAACATTGCATACAATTTTAATAACTGAGACCGGAAGATAGTTAAAGCTGAAGATTATATAATAATCAATATTGGCTAGAATGAACAGTGGTAATACGCTAGATTAATATTCGGGAGGAAAGCGGTTGAAACCACCGTTGACCACTTAAGATTGAGATTTGCGGTGATTTCCCTAAACTTCTTTAGGTGAACGCCTGAATGGTTTCCTTGAAAGGCGACAGCCGGATTTCCTCACTCCGGTCAATAATCATCTCGTCTTCGAAGGGACATTAGGCTCCAGTCTTCCTTTGTATACGTTAATAAATATATTCAACAGGCATTAAACCATAGTATTGTAGGCGAACTATAATTTATCCTTTCTATATACTAAAGAGTCATCTATGTACTACCTCAAACACTAGGATTTCTAATGGATGTACGGAGGCATCTTCGGCCTGTGTCAATTTAAACAAAATCATTCTGGGTACTAGTCGGAGTCATCACGAAACATGAAAACAGCTACATGGTCCATCCACATGAATGTGACCGTCGTCTGTATTGTCTATGGTCAATGTCAACGTTCAGTAGCCATTCACACATGGCAGGTATCAAAGCCAGCACTGATGGGTACATATAACCTATGAAGGGAAGTGGACAAAACTGCAGTCGTTGTCGCAATGCGGAAGCGAAGCGATTTATCTGACGTCCAGAAGGGCTTGATCATTGACAGATGGTCGTTGGCGTGTACGGCATGAAATCTCTTAAAGCAAACACCTCACAATAGCGTTATAGTCCAGGGAATGTTTTCGTGTCATTCCCCGGGTGGTCTCGTTATTATGAAAGATGCAATGTATTAACACAAGTATGGATCTATTCCCGGGGATGATGTTCACCTCAGTTTGTTTCTTCTCGGGACATTGGCTTCTGCCAGTAGGACAATGCAATGTGTCACACAGCTCACACTGTACGTATGTGGTTCGAAGAGCATCAGGGTGAGTTTATAGCACTTCCCTGCCAGTTCGCGGCGTGGATCCTCAACGAGAAATCGAATGCATCTGGCCACTGCACTAGAGTTGACATGACCTTCCAAAAGTCATTTACTCTCTTCCTACATGTCTGTGCGTGGACTGCGCTGAAGAAAGGCTGTTATTAAGGCTTTCTACAAGTGGTCGCATCAATACGACTGCACAGCGTAATATACCGAAGTTGTGTCCGACATTGTAGCGGTCTTTTTCAGGTCGAAGGGTCGGTAGTTTAGTTGTTTCTGGTTCAAGGTGGTGCGATTTAGTGAAGAAGAGTACTACTTTGTATCTAAAACAAAATGCAAATTTTGGCTGTAGATGAAGCTGGAAAAGAGCTTCCCACGTCATCAGACTATTATTTCGGGAGAATACTTCTCGATGTGGTAAATAATACTTCCTTTGCGGACGTAATTTTCACATACTCCCTGAAGGTACTTTAATATTCTATTGATCAGCACATTGAAATGTTTAGCAGTAACCTCATTGTCGACTGTCATTTGTGAAAATGTGCAGAATACACTGAAGCGCAAAAAAAAAAAAAAAAAAAGATATGTAATAAGGCAGAATATGGAGTTGCAGACATCAACGCCTATATAAGATAACAAGTGTCTGGCGCAGTTGTTAGATCAACTACTGCTGCTACAATGGCAGGTTATCAATATTTAAGTGAAACTTCCTGGCAGATTAAAACTGTGTGCCCGACCGAGACTCGAACTCGGAACCTTTGCCTTCCGCGGGCAATTGCTCTACATTCTGAGCTACCGAAGCACGACTCACGGCCGGTACTCACAGCTA
Source organism: Schistocerca gregaria (assembly GCF_023897955.1). Taxonomy (NCBI): domain Eukaryota; kingdom Metazoa; phylum Arthropoda; class Insecta; order Orthoptera; family Acrididae; genus Schistocerca; species Schistocerca gregaria. The sequence continues at coordinate 686,654,137 of NC_064923.1, forward strand.
TACTTCTTCCAGTATCTTGTCTCCTACCTTTCAAACTTTACAGAAGCTCTTCTGCAAACCTTGCAGAACTAGCACTCCTGATGGAAAGGGTACTGCGGAGACATGGCTTAGCAGCAGAAGAGCTTCTGTAAAGTTTGGAAGGTAGGAGACGAGATACTGGCAGAAGTAAAGGTGAGAGTACCGGGCCTGAATCGTGCTTCGGTGGCTCAGATGGTAGAGCACTTGCCTGCGAAAGGCAAAGGTCCCCAGTTCGAGTCTCGGCCGGGCACACAGTTTTAATCTGCCAGGAAATTTCATATCAGCGCACACTCCGCTGCTGAGTGGAAATCTTATTCTGGAAATATTTAAGTGGGTTTCAACACGGTGTTATAGTCAGCGCCCGAGCAATGGGACACAGCATCTCCGAGATAGCGATGAAGTGGGGATTTTCCCGTACCACACGTTCACGAGTGCACTGTGAACATCAGGAATCCGATAAAACATCAAATTTCCGACATCGGTGCGGCCGGAAAAAGATCCTTCAAAAAAGGGACCAACGACGACTGAAGAGAATCTTTCAACGTGACAGAAGTGCAACCCTACCAAAATTTGCTGCAGATTTCAATACTGGGCCATCAACAAGTGTCAGCCTGCTAATCAATCAGCGAAACATCATCGATATGCGCTGTCGGAGCCCAATGCCCAGTCCTGTACACTTGATGACTACTCGACACAAAGCTTTACGCCTCGCCTCGGTCCGTCAATGGCGACATTGGACTGTTGAGACTTTAAACATGTTGCCTGGTCAGATGAGTCTCGTTTCGAGCGGATGGATGTGAACAGGTATGGAGAGAACGTCATGAATCCATTTTGGCTCTGCATGTAAGCCGGGCCTGTTTAATCTGGTGGAGACTCAGTAATGGGGTGGGGCGTGTGCTGTTGGAGTGATATGGGACCTCTGATACTTCTAGATACTATTCTGACAGGTGACACGTCTGGTCACCTGCGTCATGGTCAATTGTGCATTCCGGCAGACTTGGGCAATTCCAGCAGGGCAATGCAGTACCACACACGTCCAGAATTGCTGCAGAGTGGCTGCAGGAACAATTTTCTGAGTTTAAACACTACCACTGGCTGCCAAACTACCCGGACATGATTATTATTGAAGATATCTGGAATGCCTTGCAAAATGCTACTCAGAAGAAACCTCCACCCCCACATACTCTTACGGATTTATGGACAGTCCTGCAGGAATCATAGCGTCAATTCCCTGCAGCATTACTTCAGGTATTATTCGTGTCATTGCCATGTGTTTTTGCGGCACTACATGATATTAGGCTGGTGACCCGGTTGCTTGAATGTATTTCGAGGCTTCTACATGACTTTAGCGAAGATGGTACCATTCAAGAGTTATTGATGGACTGTAAGGCTTAGAGGATAGATAACGTAAACATTGCAGATATCTGCTAATGTTGTACAAAATAAGGGTACGTAAGGACAACAGATGACATAAGGTTAAAAGAGTGCCACAGAATGGAAGAATGAGTTAATTTTCAGCATTAGCAATGCTATAAGATCTTTTGCTTAATGCATTATACACTTTGTGTGGACTATGTGCTGAATACATTTTTGTAAACATTCTACGGAGTCCTGGCGCAATCGGCCTTTTGTTACGGAATACCACATACCAAGTATTGCGAGAAATACACTACTGGCCATTAAAGTTGCTACACCACGAAGATGACCTGCTACAGACGCGAGATGCCGTGATATTAAAATGATTAGCTTTTCAGAGGATTTACACAAGGTTGGCGCCGGTGGCAACACCTACAACATGCTGACATGAGGAAAATTTACAACCGATTTCTCATACGCAAACAGCAGTGGACCGGCGTGAACTGTGCACTTTGTTGTGATGCCTCGTATAAGAAGGAGAAATGCGTGCCATCACGTTCCCGACTTTGATAAAGGTCGGATTGAAGCCTAATGCGATTTTGGTTTATCGTATCGCGACATTGCTGCTCGCGTTGGTCGAGATCCAATGACTGTTAGCAGAATATGGAATCGATGGGTACAGGAGGGTAATACGGAACGTCGTGCTGGATGCCAACGGCCTCGTATCACTACAGTCGAGATGACAGGCATCTTATCCGCATGGCTGCAAGGGATCGTGCAGCCACTGCTCGACCCCTGATTCAACAGATTGGGACGTTTGCAAGACAATGACCATATGCACGAACAGTTCGACGATGTTTGCAGCAGCATCGACTACGATCTCGGAGACCATGGCTGCGGTTACCCTTGACGCTGCATCACAGGAGCGCCTGCGATGGTGTACTCAACGACGAACCTGGGTGCACGAATGGCAAAACTTCATTTTTTCCAATGAATTCAGGTTCTGTTTACAGCATCATGATGGTCGCATCCGTGTTTGGCGACATCGCGGTGAACGCACATTGGAAGCGTGTATTCGTCATTGACATACCGCCCTATCACACGGCGTGATGGTATGGGGTGCCATTGGCTACACGTCTCGGTCACCTCTTGTTCGCACTGACGGCACTTTGAACAGTGGACGCTACATTTCAGATGTGTTACGAACCGTGGCTCTACCCTTCATTCGATCCCTGCGAAACCCTTCATTTCAGCAGGATAATGCAAGACCGCATGTTGCTGGTCCTGTACGGGTCTTTCTGTATACAGGAAACGTTCGACTGCTACCCTGGCCAGTACGTTCTCCAGATCTCTCACCAACTCAAAACGTCTGGTCAATGGTGGCCGAGCAACTAGCTCGTCACAATACGCCAGTCACTACTCTTCATGAACTGTGGTATCGTGTTGAAGCTGCATGGGCAGCTGTACCTGTACACGCCATCCAAGCTTTGTTTGACTCAATGTTCATTCGTATCACGGCCGTCATTACGGCCTGAGGTGGTTGTTCTGGGTACTGATTTTTCAGGAACTATGCACCCAAATTGCGTGAAAATGTAATCACATGTCAGTTCTAGTATAATATATTTGTCCAGTGAATACTCGTTCTTCTTGGTGTAGCAATTTCAATGGCCAGTAGTGCATAACGTTTGATGTATTTTAAGAATATGTAACGCACATATTTTGAAAAGTGTTTTTCTAAATGTACTTTGAGCATTATAATGCAATAAACAAATGCATATAGTACAGTAAATAAAAAGATTATTTGGATTTGAAGATGACAGTTAACGTTTGCCGAAACTAGTCTTCACATATTTCACGTGATTTGTGCTAAATATAACTTCTCCAAGCAGAAGATTATATTTTAGATTGCAAATAGTAATAATAATACCATTATTATTACTTGTTGGGGAGGGAGTAGGCATCACCAGTTTTCTGACATGTCTGATGTGGTCCTCTCCTGCGACTACCTCTACATCACAGAGTAGTCGTTACATCCAAAGTCCTCCATTATCTGTTGTATGTATTCCAATTGCTGCCTCTCCCCACTGTTGTCACCCCCTACAGCTGTTTCTGCTGCCTTGGAATTAACTCTCTCACGTATTAATATATTTACAACCGTTCTGTCCCTTCTTCTTCTCAGTGTATGTAGTTTTCCTCATTTCTTATCAGTCGACACAATCGACATCATTCTAAAATACCTTATCTCAAATGTTTTGTTGCATTGTTTTCAGATTTTCCCACCGTCCGTGATTCAGTATTTAGTGATATGCTCCAAAGGTACAGTCTCAAAACTTCCCTTCTCAAAGTACACTCTGTGTTGATATGTCATTGGTATCTTCGGATGGTATCAATTATGCTTCCCTGACAGTCTCATAGTATGTCTCCCGACTCATATATTCTACACACCAACTTGAATAGTCGCTTGGTTGCCATTTCTCACAATGATTTCAGAATTTCCCACCTTTCTTATTTCACAACGTCTTCCAAAGGTGTATTGCATTCAAATGCTGGGTTCCCTATGTCTTCCATATCTTCTCCCTCTGCCACCTCAATCACAAAAGCTTCTCTTTCTACCCACATACGCTCTGCGTTTAACATTGGAATTCTCATTTGCGTCTTAATGTTGGCTGCCTTACTCTTAATTTGGTGCCGCGAGGGGTAGCCGTGCGGGCTTGGGGGCCCTCCCCCCGTCGGAGGTTCGAGTCCTCCCTAGGGCATGGGTGTGTGTGTGTATTGTCCATAGCGTAATTTAGTTTAAGTTAGATCAGGTAGTGTGTAGGCTCAGGGACCGATGACCTTAGCAGTTCAGTCCTATAAAGTCTTACCACAAATTTCCAAATTTCTTAATTTGGTTGTTTTGACTCTTCTATGAATATATATGGTGGATCAATTCTTCCGATGACGATTTTTTTTTCTCCACAGTTTTCTGCAATAATTTCGACTTCGTTTCTCTTCGTTAATTTATTTCCAAGTGACTTATTTTCTTGGACATTTATCTAGTTTCTTCTTTCGTAGATCAGTTGAAGTATTTCTTCTGTTGCCTGATGGTTTTCTGCCGCCACCCTCCCCGCATCTATGTACAACAATTGCCATTTCATAAAAATTCTGAACGATCTTGGTCGGCATGGGCATGCGGACTTGACAGAAAAGTTCGAAGCCGTTGCAAGGTCGTTCTCATCTCTGCAGTAAGCAGTCCTTAGAGCAATCTACAGTTTAATCATTAGCAGTAAGTCAGGTACCAATAGGATGATTTCTACAGTCTTCACTCAATGAATGATGTGACTCGGTACTTACTGAGCGCTCATTATAAATGAATTCCGGATTTAAGTAGCGGACCCAGTTGAGTCGCTGGGATCGCTGCGTCCCGTAAGTTGCCAGGCCCCTCAACGTATTGCCTCGATGGCGTCGATATTTTCTGGGAATGTTGTTGGACGTCTTACCCGAACAAGCAGACTTGAGCTTTAGATGAAGGGATTGGAGATGCCTTGTAAATCCCAGCTCCAAACGTAGACGGATGTTCCCCGCGTCGAATTCCTGGGCACCAGATGAAGTGGGCGATCCAGTGATCATCATACTGTCGCAAACCTCAAAGGATCATTCTCGTAGGTGGCCACTGGACATAGGGCAGAATGGAAGACCACTTTCACTAGCTGTAAGGGCCAACGATGGTGCCCAGACATCTCAGGTTTGCAGTCAGCCGGAATTTAACTCCAAGATGTATCAGTACTGGAGGACAGCAGATTGCTGCTGATTCAGTGGAGGTCAGGCGAAGGTGAAGCCGACTTGCATGATACACGAAGATACCCCAACGAGCTTCGATGGCGAAAATTATGCAGCCACAAGTGACTGCGAAGATCCCAAACGCCGATCAGTGGTGCCCTCTATCATGGGTGGCTGCTGAGGGCTGGATGTAGCTACACTGGCTGCTGCAAGCATTTAGCAAGAGCTTCTGAAGTCGTGCGGTATTTAGCTGTGATTCTCCCTGGACTGAGGTGGTCCTGTCGTCAGAGTCCAAGGCGTGGGGAGCAAATATCATTTTTAAAGCACGCGTAGTATTGGCTATGGATGTGGTATCTGTGCAAGAGACACACGTTAGATCAATGACCACTAGCCAGTTGTCTCCAAGGAAAGGTCCTGAATAGCCGACGTGTGAAACTTGTACGACCGTACTGTCTGGGTAGTGGCACACATACTGCAGTCCCACACATCGTATTCTACGTTGCAAGACATGCCTGGCTAGTACACTCCTGGAAATGGAAAAAAGAACACATTGACACCGGTGTGTCAGATCCACCATACTTGCTCCGGACACTGCGAGAGGGCTGTACAAGCAATGATCACACGCACGGCACAGCGGACACACCAGGAACCGTGGTGTTGGCCGTCGAATGGCGCTAGCTGCGCAGCATTTGTGCACCGCCGCCGTCAGTGACAGCCAGTTTGCCGTGGCATACGGAGCTCCATCGCAGTCTTTAGCACTGGTAGCATGCCGCGACAGCGTGGACGTGAACCGTATGTGCAGTTGACGGACTTTGAGCGAGGGCGTATAGTGGGCATGCGGGAGGCCGGGTGGACGTACCGCCGAATTGCTCAACACGTGGGGCGTGAGGTCTCCACAGTACATCGATGATGTCGCCAGTGGTCGGCGGAAGGTGGACGTGCCCGTCGACCTGGGACCGGACCACAGCGACGCACGAATGCACGCCAAGACCGTAGGATCCTACGCAGTGCCGTAGGGGACCTCACCGCCACTTCCCAGCAAATTAGGGCACTGTTACTCCTGGGGTATCGGCGAGGACCATTCGCAACCGTCTCCATGAAGCTAGGCTACGGTCCCGCGCACCGTTAGGCCGTCTTCCGCTCACGCCCCAACATCGTGCAGCCCCGCCTCCAGTGGTGTCGCGACAGGGGTGAATGGAGGGACGAATGGAGATGTGTCGTCTTCAGCGATGAGAGTCGCTTCTGCCTTGGTGCCAATGATGGTCGTATGCGTGTTTGGCGCCGTGCAGGTGAGCACCTCCATCAGGACTGCATAAGACCGAGGCGCACAGGGCCAACACCCAGCATCATGGTGTGGGGAGCGATCTCCTATACTGGCCGTACACGTCTGGTGATCGTTGAGGGGACACTGAATAGTGCACGGTACATCCAAACCGTCATCGAACCCATCGTTCTACCATTCCTAGACCGGCAAGGGAACTTGCTGTTCCAACAGGACAATGCACGTCCGCATGTATCCCGTGCCACCCATCGTGCTCTAGAAGGTGTAAGTCAACTACCCTGGCCAACAAGATCTCCGGATCTGTCCCCCATTGAGCATGTTTGGGACTGGATGAAGCGTCGTCTCACGCGGTCTGCACGTCCAGTACGAACGCTGGTCCAGCTGAGGCGCCAGGTGGAAATGGCATGGCAAGCCGTTCCACAGGACTACATCCAGCATCTCTACGATCGTCTGCATGGGAGAATAGCAGCCTGCATTGCTGCGAAAGGTGGATATACACTGTATTAGTGCCGATATTGTGCATGCTCTGTTGCCTGTGTCTATGTGCCTGTGGTTCTGTCAGTGAGATCATGTGATGTATCTGACCCCAGGAATGTGTCAATAAAGTTTCCCCTTCCTGGGACAACGAATTCACGGTGTTCTTACTTAAATTTCCAGGAGTGTATATGTACAGTACGGCAAGTGCCATGGTGCACATCATTCCCCAGTGGTCTGCACTGGGAAACAGTATGATGGTGGGGCGCAGTTGTGCAGCAATGACGATCTGACTTCGGCATTTAGCTGTAGGTTTGAGAAGATGTCTGTGATGACTTGAAGCTGCTGATGTAGGTAGTTCAAGGATCGGATATCAGCAATCGCATTGATGGATAGATGTTTGGCCCAGCCTTCGGTAGAGGTGCAGAGGACAGAAAGTGATCCTGTGGGGACTCATGGGGAGTCAGGAGACTGCGTTCACAATTTCGTGCTGTGAACTGGAACTATAGTGGATCAGGGATAGGTAATTTCTTAGGAACTGAGCCCGTGGGATTCAGAGTGTTAAAGTTGTGTGCTACATGACGTTCTGTGCCACCATCAGTATTTTTATGTTATAAACTGCACCAAACCCATGTTGGAAGGTATCAGTGGCAATGATCAACAGTTTATTCGAATCAAATGTGGCTAGGCATGGGTCACTCGAAAAGCCAGACTTTCAGTGATATAAAAGCTATTGGCAAGTAGTTAGCCGCTTTTTGTTCCCCTTTTGCTTGGGACGTTGAGAGATTTGGCTGTTTACGACGCCTGGCGTTAAATGTCGCATTATTACTAATTTTGTTAAAAACAGTATTGTAGTATATTATGATTTGTCAGTAATGGATCGCTTTGAGATATTTATTCGTTGGGCGTAAGGTGTCTATACTAAGAATGCGTGTCAGGTAGTCAGCCTCTAATCTGGTCACAATTCGTTTAGTTGCAACAGAGGCCATACCATTGTAAAGTTTGGGATAGACGGTAAAGATTAAGGAGATATCCTTCTATCACTTTGCTAGTAATAGAGATGTCATCTAGGTATTTAATGAAGCACAGGGGTTCATGGATGGCCTGTTCCAGATCTCTCTGAAAAATTTGAAGTTCACTAGCCATGGCATACATAGATGAGTGTAGTGGTAGATATTGAAGGAACAGTTGATGACCATGAACTGCTAGGAAACGTCACCCAGTGGAAACTGTAGATACACCTCTTCTAGATCAATTTTGGAAATTATTTTCCCGCTACTAGTTTTGACATACTTTCCTCGTAATGGAAAATGAGGTAAATCTCGAAAGCTCATTGAGCTGTTTTAAAACCTCCAAAGACACGATTTCTGTCACTAGCATTCCGGGAACACCAAAGGAGTAGCCTAGGCATGTAGTAACAGGAATTAGTATGCCTAATGGTTGTCCGTGTTGCGAAGAGTGACGGGAATAGGGCAGGCTCCAAGGAACTGTGCGTTTTCCGACAGTTTCAGTTCTTTGAGCACCTCGGAACCAGTGGCACAATATGGTTCAAGGTTGAAGGGAAATGTTGGTTCATCGAAAAGACTGTAAAGGTCTTCGAAAGGCAGCGAACTGTAAATCCTGTTCACTGATTCGCCAAGCCATATGTACCAAAAGCGTCGACATCAGAAATATTTTGAGCAATGTCGCAGAAAACTTTCTGTCGACGCTCTTGCAGCGAGTCGTTGCCCTACAGAGACGACAAAGGGTAAAGCGCTGCCTTCTATAGCTCATTAGTTACTTATGGAATGGAAGCAATTCGGGGAACCAAATTCGAGTGTAGGTGACCTTATTTATGAGAGACATAGAAGCTCCTGTAGGCACTCGAAACGTATCTGGGCTATCGAAAATAGAGAGTGTAGTCGTTTACAGCGCTTGTGCTGTAAAAGGGTCTAACTAGGTAAGATGAAGTGAACTTTTTTACACTGGTGTGGTGGTGGAGGGTTTGTGCGCCTGCAGCAGACGACGGCGACGTCACCGGTCTGCTGAAATTTCGAGCAGCGTGTGCTTTGAAGAGGACACCCGGACAGGGTGAAATGAATTGGATGCAGAAGACTTATTAGCCTAACGACGTACTCTACGAGGCGCTCAACGTCGAGCTTACTTCGTTCAATCTTTACTGAGGTGATTAGAATCTCGGTTCGTAATTTAATGTCGAAACGAGGTGAACTTTGAACGGAAGACACAGTGCTACATTTACTGCATGTTGAGCAGGGTGAGTCCAGGTTCTGCCATTTCCTGTGGGACTATAGGAATAGTACGTGCTATCTTGTCCCTCTTAGGCTTTTGCGAATTTGACAACCTTTCCTTCGGCTGGACTGCCCTACTGTAGTACTTGTACATACACATCGTGACCTGGAGCGAACCGATCATTACGTCTTGCCCATACGATTGATACAAATTCGATTTAGTACACGTAGAATTGTGTTTTTTGGAAAGGCGTTGAAGTTCAGCTGCCCATGCTCGGTATGAGTGATAAACATGGAACTATTTAAAGATCAAGGGAAAAAAATCTAAACGAGCTGGGCTACCGTGAGTGAATGAAGTTGATGGTGTGAGAATGATACCGGAAAGTTCAAGTAGAAGCAAGTTCGTTCTCTGTGCAGCAATAAATAGTTCTTATGGGAGGCCGAAGTCAAGTCCAGTAGGAGACAGACAGCTTTCAATAGTGCTCCTCCAGCATGATGTGTACAGTCCTTACGCGTCAAGTGACGTGACCTTGGGCTTCCCAGATGCTGCTTGTAAAGGCATTTTGGTCTATAGATGGCGATCCGAGGTTAAGAACCGGAAGCACTGATCTACATCTACACTTACGTGATTACTTTGCTATTCACAATAAAGTGCCTGGCAGAGGGTTAAATGAACCATCTTCATGCTGTCTCTCTACCGTTCCACTCTCGAACGGCACGCGGCTAAAACGAGCACTGAAATTTTCCGTGCGAGCTCTGATTTATTTTATCGTGATGATCAATCATTTCTCCCTAAGTAGGTGGGTGCCAACAGAATGTTTTTGGAATCGGAGCAGAAAACTGTGATTGAAATTTCATGAGAGATACCGTGGCAACGAAAAACGCCTTTGTTTTAATGACTGCCACTCAAATTCACGTATCATGTCTGTAACACTATCTCCCCTATTTCGCGATAATACAAAACGAGCTGCCCTTCTTTGTACTTTTTCGATGTCATCCGTCAGTCCCACCTGATGCGGATCCCACACTGCACAGCAGTACTCAAGAATAGGGTAGACAAGCGTAGTGTAAGCAGTGTCTTTGGTTGACCTGTTGCACCTTCTAAGTGTTCTGCCAATGAGTCGCAGTCTTTGGTTTGCTCTAACCACAATATTATCTATGTGATCGTTCAGTTTAGGTTATTTGTAATTGTAATCGCTAAGTATTTAGTTGAATTTACAGCCCTCAGGTTTGTGTGACATACCGCGTAATCGAAATTTAGCTGATTTCTTTTACTACTCATGTGAATAGCTTTGCACTTTACTTTATTCAGGGTCAGTTACCACTATTCCCACCATACAGATAGCTTATCTAAATCGCTTTTCCAAGTCGTTTTGATCATCTGATGACTTTACAAGACGGTAAATGACAGCATCATCTGCAAACAATCTAAGGTGGCTACTCAGATTGTCTCCTATGTCATTAATATATGTCAGAAACAATAGAGGGTCTATAACGCTCCCTCGGGAAACGCCGGATATTGCTTCTGTTTTACTCAGTGACTTTCCGTCTATTACTACGAACTGTGACCTTTCTGACAAGAAATCACGAATCCAGTAGCACAACTGAGGCGATACTCCGTAGGTACGTCGTTTGGTTAGAAGGCGCTTGTGAGGAATGGTGTAGAAAGCCTTCTGGGAATCTAAAAATATGGAATCAATTTGACATCCCCTGTCGATAGCACTTATTACATCATGAGTATAAAGAGCTAGCTGTGTTTCACAAGAATGATATATTCTGAATCCGGGTTGACTATATTCAATAAATCGTTTTCTTCGAGGTACTTGATAAAGTTAGAATACAGTGTATGTTCTAAAACCCTACTGCAAATCGACGTTAGTCATATAGGCCTGTAATTCAGCGGATTACTCCTGCTTTCCATTTTGGGTCTTGGTGTGAACTGAGCAATTTTCCAGTCTTTAGGTAAGTACCTTTCTTTGAGCGAGAGGTTGTATATAATTGCTAAATATGAGGCAATTTTATCAGCATACTCTGAGAGGAACCTGACTGGTATACAATCTGGACCGGAGGCCTCACCTTTATTAAGTGACTTAAGCTGCTTTGTTACACCGAGGACATCTACCTCCATGATTCCCATCTTGGCAGTTATTCTTGATTGGAATTCAGGAACATTTACTTCGTTACTGATCGAAGTGAATTGCCAAGCTCTAAAACGCCATTGCCTTGATAACGTCGATTACATCTTCGGGTGAAATGAAGTAGTTATCAGGACAAGATATGAGTCTCTGGACTCTACCATTCCATCACTTGATGATATCCTATATTGCGAAGGAGTACATGAAGTTCACTATACACCACATAATCAAAAATTTCTGTACACCCATATGTAATGGAAATCGTACACTAGATGCGACGAGAGGCAGACAGGCCAGTATAATATTAATCAGGAACTTGTGTGTTGTCAGTGGGGAAGCAGTAACGACAAAATTGTTTGCTTAAGAGAGCTCAGCGACTTCAGACGTGCCCTAGACATTGAATGTCATCTGAAAAGCAGATCGTCAGGAACGTTTCAACCCTTTCACAGCTACTCATGAAGGCTTTTGATAGTGTAACTGCAAAGTAGCGAGAAGGAACAGCCACAGCTAAACCAAGATCAAGCTGACACGTACTTTCGGACAGGGGCCGTCAAGCATAGCACAGGATGGTTGTGAAAATCACGTGAAATCAGTTGCAGAAAACATTCGTCTTAACTTCTCATGGTTGGGGTTCACAGTCACGCAGTACTTTCCAAAAGACATGTCTAACTTTAGAAATACTCAGAAATAGTCTTTCAACTACATTAACCGAGCGGAAGTCTACATGCATCGTGAAAATCATATAAATTACATAAATTGTTACCAATATTAGCATCTTTAACATAAATCCCGAAAAAATCACAGTTCCTGTACACTCCTTACATGATAACTGAGGCGGTTGGCGCGAAAATACGTTCAGAGGTCATATTTTCTCTGCTGTTTTCAGAGATCGTAAACTCAAGAAAAAGCAATTGTAATCATAGTATCATACCATCACTTTACATTTATTGACAAGAATACAGCATTTTTGTAATGATACAGCCATATGCTACAAAGTAACAAGATAGATTTATTTACGTATATGTTATCAGTCATACGATATTTACTGTGGCTTTGATGCTCATGTCAGTAACAATCTTGTATATCACTTTACATACGTGTACACTGTAACAGATAAACAACAGAAAAGGCACAAATCGGACTGACAATAATGTTCGCACATCGACTGATCAAAAAAAATCTGAATTCCGTGTTGATTCAAGATTAGATAAGTACTTACATAAATTATTCTTATTTAAGATCATTAACTGCACTACAGAAGATAGAGCAATTCCTTTTGCAGTAATTAATTGAGATTTGATTTCAGAGTCTGAAGCTGGTGTGGTTGAATGGGACCTTCGTTGTTGCAGTTGCTGTGCAGTTCCGTGCGGTACTTAGTTGCAGCTATTTTCCTTCCACGTTGTTTTTCCGTATTTGTCAGAGTTTTCACTTCCTTTTTTGTATATTATCTTACAAGAGAAATGAATCGTCGAGGAACCATTAATTGTAAGAACATCCAGAATAATAAGGCATATTTAAGACAACAGAAATAGTTTTCATGGTGCTAGAGAGAGATGGCAAGCCCAGAATCCGTATATCCAACAAGTAAAGAATTCAGTAATTGCTTTGCGCTACTCTTAGCTGACCAAACTGGCAAAGGAGAGGAAATCATGGGAGGACGCATAAAAATGGTGAAAATAAATAAATGAAATCTTAAAAATTGATTTTCGCTGTTTCTAATATATTTTTTAGTCTCATCGATTTATTCTTATTGTCTTATTTCACTTAAGCAATAATGTTCGGTTCACCGCCGTGTACAATACTCAGTGTCGTATCACAAAATGTGTGGTCAACGTTCTGCGTTTCTCATGAAAACACAGGAAATATTACATTATGATTTATTACAATCATTGCTACAAATGAAGAACGATGGAATACTAAGGTTCAATGTCCGGTCGACAGTGGTGATTGGAGACGGAGTACAAGCTCGGATTACGGAAGGATGGAGAAAGACATCGGCAGTGCCCTCTTCAGAGAAACCATTCCGGAATTTTCTTCGAACGACATGCTGAAATCACGTAAAACCTAAATCTGTATTTAAAATTTTAGTTTTCTTGGAGACCACAGCCACAACGTAATTTGAGGGTGAAGACGTGTTTCAAGCAGGCTGTATTGTGTTTATTGTCTGTACAATTCACTAACTGCAATCGTTGGTCATATTCAGTCATCTTGTGATGACCACAGCTTCTAGGCATTTTTACAATTTTTGTGAACGTTCGATTATAGCATGTAACTTTACGAAATTTCAGTCTTGCCAAACGTCTAAAAGTTTTAGTTTTTGGGGGTCCATATCTGCAATGTGTACTGAGCATGAAAAATGGTACAAGTAGATTGCATTCGCTTTATTAACTGTGAAATAGGCCTGTTTCAATCAGGAGTCATTTTCCAGAAATTTGCATGTCTGGACGGGGATATGAACCGTCGTTCACCCAGTTATGAGGACAGCTTGCTAATCACCGAACCAAATCTCTCGTAAGTGCAAAAATTGGAAGCAGCTGTGTATTGTAATGTATCATGCACTGAAGAGACAAAGAAACTGGTACACCTGCCTAATATCGTGTAGGGCACCCCACGAACACGCAGGAGTGCCACGATACGACTAGGCATGAACTCGACTAACGTCTGAAGTTGTGCTGGAGAGAACTGACACCATGAATCCTGCAGGGCTGTTCATAAATCTGTAAGAGTACAAGGGGGTGAAGACCTCTTCTGAAAAGCAGGTTGCAAGGCATCCCAGATATACTCAATAATGCTCAAGTCTGTGGAGTTTAGTGGCCAGTAAAAGTGTTTAAACTCGGAAGAAAGTTCCTGGATCAACGGGTAACAATTCTGGAAGTGTGGGGTGTCACGTTTGCCTGATGGAATTTCCCAAGTTCGTCGGAATGCACAATAGATGCACAATAGACATGAATGGATGCAGGTGATCAGACAGGATGCTTACGTTCGTGTCACTTCTCAGAGTCGTATCTAGACGTGTCAGGGTCCCATATCACTCCAACTGTACACGCCCCACACCATTACAAAACCACCACCAGCTTGGACAGTCCCCTGATGACATGCATGGTCCATGGATTCACGAGGTTGCCTAAATACCCCTACACTTCCATCCGCTCGACATAATCTGGAACGCGACTAGTCCGACCGGGCAACATGTTTCCAGTCTTCGACAGCCAAACGTCGGTGCTGACGGGCTGCAGTGAAGCGTTAAACTTTATATCGTGCAGTTATCAGAGTACACAGTGGCCCTTCGGCTCCGAAAGCCCATAACGATGATGTTTCGTTGAATGGTTCGCACACTGAGATTTTTTGGTGGCCCTGCGCTGAAATCTGCAGCAATTTGCGGAAGGGTTGCACTTCTGTCACGCTGAACGTTCCTCTTCAGTTGCCGTTGGTCCCGTGCTTGCACGATCTTTTTGCGGCTGCATCGATGTCGCAGATGTTTTACCGGATTTCTGACATTCACGATACACTCGTGAAACAGTCGTACGGAAAAGTCCGCACTTCATCTCCACCTCGGAGATGCTGTGTACCATTGCTCGTGCGCTGACTATAACACCACTTTCGGACTCGCTTAAAATTTGATAACCTGTCATGTAGCAACAGTAACCTATCTAAGAGCTGCACCAGACACTTGTCTTATACAGGCGTTACCCACCGCTGCGCCGTATTCTGCCTTTTTATGTATGTTTTTGTTTGAATACGTATACCTATACCAGTTTCTTTGGCGCTTCAGTATATAACATAATACACACAAAAAGCACAGCCGACTCTACTGAATTTTGAAGTCCGAATATGCCTGATGTGGGGGCCAATATGACGACGAGATAAAAGTAGTATTAAAACAGAAAATTGGGCACAGCCCAATCTGTTGGAGATAATGTATGGTAGGGCAAAGTAAGATCATTGAATGTTTGTCCATCAGTGAAAATTAAATCGTCATAACAGGCCTGATAATTTCAGATTAAAACTACAACGGGCTCGTAAGACGGATATCTAAGACAATTCCCTATTTGTAAAGTGCACCAGAACATATTCTTAAAAGTAGAGATAGAACTGAGAAATAGAAACGGAGTAAAACTCTTAATCACTGGTCACCCCCTACGTCCGTATGTCATGAACAGTAGAAAATCGTAATTTTTGTTTGCATAATCGGCAGGCAAACTTAATGGAGTCTGTAGAGGAGAGTGGGGAAGTTCCTCCAGTACATGTTAAGCTGTAGCCTCGCGAGGAGAGCCACGGAGAACCGTGCGATATGTCTGGGAGCAGCGGTCGGCCGCCGCGCAGAGCCCACGAGTGACCGGAGGCGCTGCTGGTGACGGATCACGCGGGACCAGGCCGGGGGCCATCGCCCGCCCGTAAATCCCCGCTCGGCGCTCGCGCTGCCATCTGGCGACGACCCCGGACATCCATCACTCGTCCTAGACAGGCGAGCCGCCCAGCTGTCCAGCGGCGACACGACAGTTGCATGTGTGTGTGTGTGTGTGTGTGTGTGTGTGTGTGTGTGTGCGAGCGTGGGAGGGAGGGAAGAAGGGAGGGCGGGTGGGAGGCGCTTGCAGAGGTCGAGAAAGGGTCTAGGAAGAAGATGTGGGAGTTTTCGGCTGCGACTTTCAGCGGAGTACATGAGTGAGGTGCTCGGGATACACGAATGCGACTTTCTACTGCAGGTGTACCTAATTACATCAGTAAGAAGGACAACTGTAAATGCCTTAAACGATTGCTCTGGTACTGGACAACGGAAAGGTCCTCCTATGGGGAAATTTACCCATATTATCTACTAGGTACTTTTGTTGAATCGATTGACATTAAACAGCTACCTCAAAGTTAGCGATGTTTTCATACAACACCTTAAAAACGAAGTCGAGTTTTTGAATTTACTAAGGAGAATAAATCTGTATCTTCTGGGGAGACAAACGTTAAAATTTATCGACTATTATCAGTATTATTTGTCACAGTCACAAAAATTATTTATAAACACTATATGATCACAATTTAGTTATCGTTAGACAAAATATGACTAAAATTGCTTTGTCAAATCACCGGGCTGTTTGCATACATATTGTCATCTATAAATTATAAACATGTTGTTAACAGCATTCATAGCCCAACCTTTTTGTACATAAGCTCGATAAATATTAGTATAAATTGCAAAGGACAGACGGACGCCAGCCGTAATCGGCCACCGAAATATTTCCATAAAGAAAATTGAAAATTCGTGTTGCACCGCAAGTCGAACCCGATCTCTCGCTTAAAGTGAGCGGATGCTTTAACCGCCTCGACCATCGCGGTAGGCATCCGATCCGACCCGACTTCTTCAGCTTGCCACACGCCTATAGCATCAACCGTCCATTCACCTAATTGCTATGCATATAAATGGAGGGCATTTCAACGAGATTTCACCTAACTAACAGGGTCTAAACTCCAGATGTGCAACATACTATCTACGCCAGTAAACTGACAGAGTGATTTTCAACAAGACAAGCGTGAGTGTCGGTAACTAGGAACAAAAATCAAATGGCTCTGAGCACTATGGGACTAAACTTCTGAGCTCATCAGTCCCCTAGAACTTAGAACTACTTAAACCTAACTAACCTAAGTACATCACACACATCCATTCCCGAGGCAGGATTCTAACCTGCGAGCGTAGCGGACGCGCGGTTGCAAACTGTAGCGCCTAGAACCGCTCGGTCACTCCGACCGGCCATTATCTGACACATTACAATTCTGCAGCAGTGTTTGAAGTTGCGAAACCATCCACTGCTTCCCTTGAAATCGTGGAATCTATGCCGCTCAGTTTGATGTGCGTACCTTAGTAGATGACTGTCATGCACATCCTGCAAATTATAAGGACCATCCTTGAAATACGCAAACACCAGTTTTTGTAAGAAGTGCCACGGCCGGAGTGGCCGAGCGGTTCTAGGCGCTACAGTCTGGAACCGCGCGACTGCTACGGTCGCAGGTTCGAATCCTGCCTCGAGCATGGATGTGTGTGATGTCCTTAGGTTAGCTAGGTTTAAGTAGTTCTAAGTGCTAGTGGACTGATGACCACAGCAGTTAAGTCCCATAGTGCTTAGAGCCATTTGAACCATTTGTAAGAAGTACGCATTATACTCCCTTGAAGATCCATAGTTTTTCTGATGCACCAGACGCCATATTGTTGCGGAATTATTCGAAATCTATTAACAATTGTTATTTTGCTATGCTGCGGACGACCTTCCATGTAGGTAATTACTGTAAGTACCCGCTCCATGGACAAAGATTGTGCTTTACTTCTTTTCACTGGAGACGTAATTTGTGGCTCACCTGTCCGACAAGGATGATAAACTAGATAGCTCGACAGCTTTTTCAATTCCACTTCCACTTGTTATCGCGTATCGTCATCACTGAGTATCGTAAATTGTCCGCACAGTCGAGCATACGACACGACAAAAATACATTTCACTGAATCATCTTGCAGAAACGTTAATATTTCACATGCAACTTCTTTCTTACTTTGTGAAATTCCTGGGATTCCTTTCTGACGAAATGTCAACTTCGGCAATTTTTGTTGTAGATACAATGCAATGTTTGCTTTGTTTGTTATTGTCATTGCTGTGCTTTCTATGAACACCACTAGCACTATAGCATTGTTGTGAGTTACTCGTCGATTAATCAGTTCAGCTGCTCTCTAGCTGTACTCACCATTGCCGCGCGGGATAGCCGCACAGTCTTAGGTACCTTGCCACGGTTCACGCGGCTCGCCCCGCCGGAGGTTCAAGCCCTTCCTCGCGGACGGGTGTGTGTGTCGTCCTTAGCGTAAGTTAGTTTAAGTTAGATTAAGTAGTGTGTAAGGCTAGGGACCGATGACCTCAGCAGTTTGGTCCCATAGCAGCTTACCACAAATTTCCAAACAATTTTGTGCTCACCATTGGATACTTCAAGTCCCACCCCTTGTTACTGTTAACAGTTAATATTGTCTTTGCATGGGAGACAATATTCGGGGATTAGATTGCCGTAAGAATTTGATTTTGCTAGGTCTACCACCTTTAATGCTCAGCAGTTGCCTGCAGGATAGGATAGGTAACAATCATTGGATACGAACGCTATAGATAGTCTACGCCCTAGTGCCAGTCATGGGCACAACACACGTTAAACGACGTATAGCGTCGCCGGCAAGGGAGATCAAATAATTTGTTTCTAGCAGAAGTTGTTCCTCATGACGTAATCCATCATCCATAAACAATGGTCGCAAATACTCCTACGAAACACGTGTGTACACCTATGTGCACTAATCTGTGTGTCATACAATGAAATAATTCTGTAGGCACATTCAGTGATATGTGGGGCTAGAATCTGCAATACACTTTGTGATCAAAAGTATTCGTACACCCCCCAAAACATACGTTTTTCATATTAGGTGCATTGTGCTGCCACCTACGGGCAGGTATTCCATATCAGCGACCTCAGTAGTCATTAGACATAGTGAGAGGGCGGAATAGGGCGCTCCGCGGAAGTCACGGACTTCGAACGTGGTCAGATGATTGGGTGTCACTTGCGCCGTACGTCTATATGCAAGATTTCACACTCCTAAACATTCATAGGTCTGCTGACTGAGACCGCCGACAGTTGAAGAGAGTTGTTTGCATCAGGATCCACAGAAAACACCATGGCAGTTAGGCGGGAGGTGAGAAAACTTGGATATCATGATCGAGAGGCTACTCATAAGCCACACATCACGCCGGTAAATGCTAAACGACACCTCGCTTGGGGTAAGGAGCGTAAACATGGCAATTGAACAGAGGAAAAACGTTGGAGTGGTTAATCGCGGTTCATAATGTTGCGATTCGATGGCAGGGTGTGGGTATGGCGAATGCCCGGTGAACGTCATCTAAAAAAAATTGTTCAAATGGCTATGAGCACTATGGGACTAACCGCTGTGGTTATCAGTCCCCTAGAACTTAGAACTACTTAAACCTAACTAACCTAAGGACATCATACACACCCATGCCCGAATCAGGATTCGAACCTGCGACCGCTCCGGACTGGAACGTCTAGAACCGCATGGCCACCGCGGCCGGCGAACGTCATCCGCCAGCGTGTGCAGTGCCATCAGTAAAATTCGGAGGCAATGGATTTATGGTGTGGTCGTGTTTTCCATGGAAGAGCTTGCACTCCTTGTAGTTTTGCGTGGCATTATTAAGGCACATGCCCACATTGATATTATAAGCACCTTCTTGCTTCCAACTGTTGAAGAGCTATTCGTGGATACCGATTGCATCTTTCAACACTATGAAGCATCTGTTCATAATGCACATCCTGTGAGGTGGCTCCATGATCATTGCAAATATTAACTGTGGTCTTGCTCTTTAGTTTAGGGTTAGAGTTTATTTCCCAAAAGTTTTCCTTTTCTGTGATACTGGCTTAGACAACCTTGATAACTGAGTGACGAGTGTCTGAATATAGGGATGGATGTGACAGAGGGAGGTGTCAGAGTTGATAAGCAGTCGGTAGACTTTATCGGGATAGAATTATTTCAGGAGTAAATTGAGAAATTTGGTGCGTCAGTAAATACCGCGCCTTCGGCCAAGGCCTTAGAGCTTAGGAACTTTGTGCAAGGTTAAGGTGTAAGTGGTGGGAAAGAGAAAGTTGAGAGGTGCGTGATTGGTTAGGTTTTGGTCCATGAACCATACACGTTGCCGTTGGTGGGGAGGCTTGCGTGTCTCAGCGATACAGATAGCCATACTGTAGGTGCAACCACAACGGAGGGGTATCTGTTGAGAGGGCAGACAAACGTGTGGTTCCTGAAGAGGGGCAGCAGCCTCTTCAGTAGTTGCAGGGGCAATAGTCTGGATGATTGGCTGATCCGGCCTTGTGACATTAACCAAACCGGCCTGTGCTGGTACTACGAACGGCTGAAACCAAGGGGAAACTAAAGCTGTAATTTTTCCCGAGGGAATGCAGCTTTAATGGCATGGAGAGCTGGATCCAACGAGTCTCAGGACTGAACACCACAACATCTTTGGGTTCTTCATGAACACAAGCTTTAGTGGTGGAACTTCTTTGTGTAGGGGTCTTCCCGAGTTACGAGTTAGGATGGAATTTGTTGGAATAATGACGTTCACAGCCAAAAGCATGTGATATTGGCAGCGTGCGCCACTGCGTCTTGTAATATAAATCCTTGTGACGGAGATAGCATTAAGGCTAGCTCTACCGATTTTGCTGATGATTCGCAGCTACAGAAACTGAATTGAAAACAAAAATAATTGTAAGTATGATGAGCATGTAGGAAACATTTGGATTTTATTTATATTGAAGCATGTAAGAGATCAGAAACTCAAAAGAGTGGTCCTCGGCATGGCCAGTGCATTATAGATTAAGATTCAGTCTCTCAAAGAATTTGTCATGTGACATACCATCTTTAACATGTACTTCCTGCTGGAATGACATGAAAGATCAAATGATGTTACAATATTGCTAGCACTATGTAGTACTTTTCCAGCATTGGTGAAATTTCGGATGCAGAGTTAATTTCATTTAGAAATCTCAATACTTCATCAATCTTGAAAACTAGACTGTATTTCTGACCTAAGGAATGAGGTGGAAAACTTAATGAAAAATAAGGTAGGGGGACGAAAACTGGCAGAAAGGAAATAAATTGGAATATATTCATAAAATGACGATTTAAAACAGTGTTCACACACAATCACGGAATGTTTGTGAAAACAGTAGATCTTAGTTTGGTTTAAATAAGTAGAATCTGAATAATGCTGAAGATCATGTACAACAAATCGTTCCAAAGTTTTGTAAGACCGACCTTCTGAAAAAAAAATACTGGAAAAAAACTCTGAACGTAAAATAAAAGCTGGAATGTTAATATCAATAACATTTTAATATAATTTCGTCGTAATTCAACTCTCATTTTGAAGCTCACGTAATGAAAGTGCTTTTTAATTAATTGTTACCTGAAAAATTAATTTCTCGGCACATTATTTCATATTGCTCGTTAAACAGTGGTCGATGGATCAAGCATTAATATTGCTTTCAGGGCATTGTCTTGCGCATCGCTACTCCCAAAAGCAAAGCAATCACACAGTTAACTATGGTACCTTGACAAGAAATAATAAAGGTACATGACAATCGCTTGCCATGAATTATGTATCATAATCTGCATGTAGCGAAATTATGACTGAGGAAACTCCACAAAGATAATCCTACTGCGAGTGATAATGTGTTATTCTTACAAATTTTTATCTTATCGATCGAG
Organism: Schistocerca gregaria; assembly: GCF_023897955.1. Taxonomy (NCBI): domain Eukaryota; kingdom Metazoa; phylum Arthropoda; class Insecta; order Orthoptera; family Acrididae; genus Schistocerca; species Schistocerca gregaria. Next base: position 686,675,668 of record NC_064923.1, read on the forward strand.
TACAGTGTTATCTTTGAATGAATTCTCGTGCTGTTTATAATATATAGATTGTTCTCCTTGCGAGCTAACATCCCAAAGGTGTTCGGGCGCACATGTGCCTCGCTCGTGTCGCCTTTACCCCCTAAATTAGACACTTGTGACCCTTTGGTTAAATTGTCTGGCTGATGTCATGTTTGCGAATTACAAATTTAACATAACATATAATAACAGTAGTAATAATATCGGAAACTAAATTAACGGCCCAAAAATGATGTAGGCCACACAGTTGGCATTTGGTTAGAACAGGACTTAACATTTGAGGTCATCAGCCCCATAGATTTAGAACTACTTAACCCTAACTAACCTAAGGACATCACACACATCCATGCCCGAGGCAGGATTCGAACCCTCGACTGTAGCAGCAGCGCGGTTCCGGAATAAAGCGCCTAGAACCGCTTGGTCACAGCGGCCGATCCGCAAATTTAATTTCGCATCAAACGCTCTGGCCGCAGCCTGGGTTTCAGTGACGATTGTGTGTGCCAGTTATTGTTACAGAGTGTGACGATATACCAAAGCACTGACTTATGTTGAGATTAAATGTGAGACGAAGGTGGTGACTGCCTAACATTGTGTCTAACCAGAATGTATCGCTCAAGTAGTGCAAAATGTCTTGCAGTGATTTTTGTAAAACTCCATGTCAATGCTCTTTAAAATTGTTGTGCAGCATCATTCTGATTACAAGAGACTTCCAAAACAGCTATAACCGGTTACCACTTACCTATTAGTTGGGGATCGAATGAAAATTAGAGCTCAGGCTGCTACTCGGTAACTAACAATCGACGAAAATTAATCGGGAGAGTTTCAATTTCTCAGTATTGCTCGTAGAGTGTTGCTCAGTTTGGAGCGGTTTTTCTAAGTAAAGGTTTAAAACTCACGGACGTATATTAAACAGATGAAACGCACTTATTGTATCACGTCAGGAACCTATTTTGGAAGATCTGTTCAGTTTACCAGAAGCACTTCCTCTCATTTCTAGTTCTATGTTTATTTCTCTGACAGTTTAACCGATGAGCTTCATTTTCTGTAAATATAAACCTCATTAACTATTTCTATGACTCAGTTCTTTGTTTTTCTGGTTTTCATTTCAGCATGAAGATTTTCATTATTTTACTACAATCCAAGGAGTGGCAGCACACCATCTTTCCTCCAACGAGAGATTTCAAAGCCGCCCCTCATCCTGTGAACTGATGGTGACCGCCTTCTTGGACTCTGTAAGAGTTACTCTGCCTGATGTCCTCCCTCATGGAGCTACGATCAACTCGGATATTTATTGCGCTTCCATCAGGAAACTGAACAAACGGCTGCAGCGTATTCGTCACTACAAAAATGTAAATGAACTTCAGCATGAGGACGCAAGGCATAACACAAGTCTGCCCACCTGAGAGGAGCTCACAAGACTTCACTAGACTGCTCTTCCTCATCCACCCTACAGCCCGGATCTCGAACCTACCAAGTTCCACCTGTTTGGCCTAACGAAGCATGCACTTCCCGGTAAGCAGTACGTGTATGTGGAGGTGTGGAGGAAGCTATTGATGAAACAACATGCTGGCTACGCCGTCGAGCAGTAGTGTTATACTGCGAACATACAGGCCCTCGCAGTAAGGTGACGTAAGGCCGTCACATTGAACCGAGATTGTGTTGGAAATAAGTGTTTCGTTGCCAAAAGTGTGCGAATAATTTTGTGCATTGAAATCATCAATAAAACCATCCTATTTTCACAAAAAAGTGTTACGTTTGTAAGTAGGCTGTTTAGGTTTTTTTATTGGTAACGCCGCCGCCACGTAGCGCTCTGTATAAAAATCACTGGCTGTGCCATGTGCAGTCTGTGGCTGGTTTGCATTGTTGTCTGCCATTGTAGTGTCGGGAAGCGGCAGCTGGATGCTAACAGCGCGTAGCGTTGCGCAGTTGGAGGTGAGCCGCCAGCAGTGGTGGACGTGGGGAGAGAGATGGCGGAGTTTTGAAATTTGTAAGAATTGGTGTCACGAACTGATATATATATTATGACTATTAAGGTAAATACATTGTTTGTTCTCTATTAAAATCTTTCATTTGCTAACTGTGCCTCAGTAGTTAGTGACTTCCGTAGTTTGAATCTTTTAGTTAGCTGGCAGTAGTGGCGCTCGCGGTATTGCAGTAGCTTGAGTAACGAAGATTTCTGTGAGGTAAGTGATTTGTGAAACGTATAGGTTAATGTTAGTCAGGGCCATTCTTTCGTAGGGATTACTGAAAGTCAGATTGCGTTGCGCTAAAAAAATATTGTGTGTCAGTTTAAGCACAGTCGTGTAATAATTTTTCTAAGGGGACGTTTCACGTTGGTTATTGATCGCCTTTCGCATGTATATTCAACAAAAACACAAAAATTGATTCTACAATATTTACAGGAAATCTAAAGACGGCGTTGAAACGGCAGTAAAAAGGAAATAATATAAAATTATGGCTATGTTTGTAACAATATTTATTAAATAAGTTATTAAAAATTGAATCCAAATTGCTTATAACAACATTAACAAAAGACAAAATCTCGCTACCAATCCACACGAAACACCGTATATGCTACCGCTTGAAATCGGCTTTAAAATGAATGCATTTGACATGTTTCAAGGTGTCTGTTTCATGTGGCATGGAATACTCTTTAACGCCACGTGTTTGAACACTGGGAAGCATGATCAAAAGCTATAATTTTTTTAGAAAACTCCAGATTTGACGTTATATCCAACGTAAGAACAATATTTCGCAATACACACACTTCAAAAAAGTTTTACACCACCTCGGTTCGGAGAGTTCCGGAACCTGTACACAAAATTACAATAGAGGTCAACATAAATATCATTTCCGCCCTTTTTATTCCTCATGAAAACCACACATTGCATGTTGCACCACCATACAGGGAGAACTTCACAGGTGGTGGTCCACATTCGTGTACACACCGGTACCTCTAGTAAACAGTAGAGCGTCCTCTTGCATTGATGCAAGCCTGTATTCGTCGTGGCATACTATCCACAAGTTTATCAAGGCCCAGTTGGTCCAGATTGTCCCATTCCTCAACGGCGATTCAGAGTAGATCCCTCAGAGGGGTTGGTGGATCACGTCGTCTGTAAACAGCCCTTTTCAATCCTTCCCAGCCATGCTGGATAAGGTTCATATCTGGAGAACATGCTGACCATTATAGTCGAGCGATGTCGTTATCCTGAACGAAGTCATTCACAAGATGTACACGATGGAATCGTTAATTGTCGTCGATGAAAACGAATGCCTCGCCAATATACCGCAGATGTGGTTGCACTATCGGTCGGACAATAGCTTTCACGTATCGTACAGCGATTACGGCCCCTTCCATGACAACCATTGGAGAACGTCGGCCCCATATAACGCCACTCCAAAAGAGCAGGTAACCTTCACCTTACTGCATTCGTTGGACAGTGTGTCTAAGCCATTCAGCCTGACCTGGTTGCCACCAAACACGTCTCCGACGATTGTCTGTTTGATGGCATATGCCCATCTGTTTGGTGTCGTGGTTGCAAAAGTGGATCTCACCATGGACGTCGGGAGTGAAGCTGCGCATCATGCTGCCTATTGCGCACAGTTTGAGTCGTAACACGAACTCCTGTGGCTCCACAAAAAGCATTATTGAACATGGTGGCGTTGCTGCTAGGGTTCCTCCGAGCCATCGTCCGCAGGACCCCTTCTGACTAATAAGCGCTGCTCATGCATGGTTTTTTACGTCTTTGGTCGGGTTTAGCGACTTCTCTGATCAGTCAAAGGGACTGTGTCTGTGATACAATATCCACATTCAACTTCCATCTTCAGGAGTTCTGGGAACCGGGGTGATGCTAAACTTTTTTTGATGTGTGTAGCTTTCCGCAATTTTTTATGATTAATTTGAAATTCTGTTTTATAATCAATCACCAACCGCATTCTAAGTATGTCAACAAAAGGGTGCACATCGTTAAAGATAAATACTCATTTGCCTTATTTCTGCGTTACAGAGAAGGGAGGTTACGATTTTAATGCACAGTCGCAAAGGGCACCCGTAAGACAGAACTCTTACAGGGCAAGAAAGAGGCAGGTTTTGGCTATGCCCTCTTCAGAGGTACCACCCCGAAATTAACCATAACCGATTAAGGGAATCACTTCATCGCGGTAGTGTTACGCCGCTATCTCTGACGTAACTGGTATTGATTTGCGCAGACAGAGGCTTCTTTATGTATTTGATAAACGCTTTGTTCATACAATACTTGTATCATAAAAGAATCGTATAATAAACTGATATTGGACGACTAATTAGCAGCGTTTGTGATGTAGTTGACATTTGACGTTAACTTGAAATACACACAAAACAAACACAACACCTGAAGTACAGTGTGTCGCAAAAGTTAACATTTGAACATGCAATAATTCACGGAGTAGTAAAGGTAAAGAGGTAAAACTTGACACCTAGGCCTGATATTACATTGTATTTTATTGAAACCAGAAACGAGTTCTAAATCCGGCTAACAGGTCATGCTGGACTGACGAACCCCTTTTCACACTCCAAGGGTCTGTCAACACCCAAATCTGCAGAATTTGGGTGATCGAAGTTCCTAGAACCGTAGTGGAAACGCCGTTGCATGACGAGAAAGTAACAGTGTTGTGTGGATTTAACGCATCGATTGTGATATGATCCTTTTTCTTCCAGGAATCGCATCACCCCTAGCCCGGCTGATGAACGTCTGCTGGAATGTATGTCTTTTATGCTGGGTGCCTCCCCATATTGTTACACGTCTTTTGCGCACATCGGTTAGTGGGGGCTGTGTGTTGCCGTCTTTTCGTGATGCTTCGCCTCGCAGACATCAGTGTGTGTGATTATTCGTTGGGGGGTTGGCTGAAGTAGCCAGACTGCACGAGAAATTCTCTCCGTACCTACTGATATTCTGTACAGTGCTGTTCACAACATTGTCTCTCGACTACAGGTGTTGTTGAATGACGACCGACATGTTGAGCATGTGTTATAAAGCACGTCGTCTCTGCTAAACATCAATTTTTGGGAGGACTTCTTGAGTTGTAATAAAACTCTATATTAATTCAAGGATGTGTCAATTTTTACCTCTGTACCTATATTACTAGGTGAAGTATTGCATTTTCAAGTGTTAACAGACTTTTGGGTTACCCCATACGTTGCAAACCATATCTCTTTACTTGTTCACATTTTGCAACACATGCTAGGCTGTATTCTCTCGTATTTAGCTTATTTGGTCATTTCTTTTTTGCTTTCTTTACAACAAGAAAGCACAGTGTACGCCAATCGCATGCAGTGATGCAACCACAGTGATAATGGTTAAGCAGGTCTGCTTTGGTATAGGAGTGTGTAACTCAAATGGTGAATCGTGGCGGGTAATAGATTTTTTGTTTTCTATGAGTCCTAGAGAAGGGGTTCCCAAACTTTTACTGTATCGAAGGACTTAACTACTTTGGTGGAACATCTTGTTTATTTCGAAGATTAATAAAACGTTACAGAACTGAGAGAAATTTGTTTCACACACCGATTGCTTCTGTTTTATGTCAGAGTTAACAAGTGTTAAATCATAAAATTAAAAAAAATAAAACTCGTGTAATCAAAATACCAAGGGGAGAAAAAGCATTGATTAACAGTTCTTCGCGGAGGGCTTATTCACCTGCACCGGAAGACCACTGTTCCGCAGAACACGATTTGAAATACTTCAAAAATCTGTAGAGCTGTTTTATATGTGTCTACATGTTTCTGGTGTGTTGCATAACGTTGCTCATGAAACGACGTTAGTCAGGTGACGTAGAAAAATGTGGAAGGTACGACATTATGGCCAATCAAACATCATTAAGGATGGCGTACTTTGGAAGATTACTTATCTTTCAGACCAATGACTGGGATGCTGCAATACTAATGTGGCTTACTATGAAGAGAAAATAATGTTTCAGACAACATTTTCTACAACCATCATTATCTTTCGATCACACAGTGAGACTAAAAATTAATCCATAACGCGAACATTCTATGAATTAAAATCTCAAGGGCACTTTCCTAAGTACTTTGAGACAAAGAGAACGATGAGTTGTTGGAATTTTAATTAGGTTTAACAATACATTTCAGCTCCAGATGGTGCCTGGAACTAATCTTGTTAATTGATTCATACACCAGCTTCTTTAGCGCGCCATTAGTGGCGGCTGTGGTGGCGGTCGGGGTGTACCAACCCATGCTCCTATAGGCACTCACTCTGAAAGCCATTGCATTTGCTCAAACGGACGTGAGCGACCTCTCATAGCAGTCGAGGAGCCTCTCACGAGACTCAGCAACAAAGGGTCGCTTCAAGTTCGCCTGGTAATCCGCAAACCTCAGTTTCATCATTTCCTTTCAATTTATTGACCAGTTCAGTTTCGCTTTCTTAAGAATCGAAATATTTGTTAGTGCGCGTTCAACGGCGAAGTTATCAGCGCCCTTACACATATTATTGTCCCACGGTGGGGAGACACCCTACAAAATAACACTCCAACCGCACTCGCGTTAACCCACACCATAACTGTTTCACACGCCTTAAAACAGAGGAGAAACGGTGAAGGTGCTACACCTGGGGTTAAACAGAAGTAAAAACAAAAAGGGGGAAGTTAAGAGGAAGGCACAGGGAAATGTGACTGTTTGAATACTAAAAGAAAAAGAACACCAGTGTGAGCCAGCAATATGAAAGAAGTTGGACAAATCACACCACGTTGAAACTCTCACCACTTTCGCTTGAATGTTAATTAAAATAGAGAGCAAATGTGTCAGCAAATCTGCCGCTGCTGAAAATGAAACGAAGTCTAATAAAAGATCCTCATCCCGTCAGCGTGGATGGAAGGCGATACACCACGGCAGCCATTTACAACCACTCGTCATCCCAACGATGCATGACTCTGTACTTCAACAGTGAGGCGATAGAGGGGAGCAAACTGAAGTAACTGAGGATCACGAGACACCTCCATGGCTGGTACGTCCGCCCTTTCGTTCCCCGTAATACCCATGTGTCCTGGCACCCAGAAGAAGGAGACCTCCTTACCTAGCCTTTGTAAATGGAGAGGGACGTCCTCGATATCCTGAAATACTTTATCTGCTGGGTGCATAGGGTTTCACAGACTGAAAGACACTTGGGGTGTAAGAACAGACAGGGGCTTGAGTAGGCCTGGTGCATCTCATTTGCCTCTTCGCCCTCAATACGGCGGATAATTCGGGGTCGAATACAGTAAGTTTTGGAGGCAACCGGATCTTGAGGACACGGCCTGGGAAATAACGAGCAGCCGACGGAATCCACCCGCTTCGACACATCCGTGAATACAGCTACATACATGTGGTCTCATTCAAAACGTCAGAAAACGTCGTATTAAAAACAGAAGCTGGATTGGAATCTCTCCTGTCCTGCATTGAATCTAAAATTACTCTGTGCAGTGGGACTTTTGTTACTGGTACAAAACGTTCTCCTTTTCCTTTGGGAAAAGAAAACCACGCACGTGGCAAGAAAGTGTTCGAGAAGCATATGTGTGTAACAGTTTGGTTATCGACACCTCTCATAATCAGCAGTTTGTATGTCCTGTCCGATATTAAAGGTTTTTGCCGTCGTGCTCGACAGTTTCAGGATGGACACTACTAAATATCTATTACTTTCCTCCATTCCTGGCCATGTTTCTTAAACTGTTATTAATAAATATCCAAAGAAGAAATTACATGTAAGTCTGTCAGCTTTCGTTGCCGTTGTCACTGAAGTTAAAATATTACGGGTTATTGGGCTGCGTCATGTTTCTTCTAAAATGTTCGACGTTTCGACCCCTGCGCTGGGATCTTCCGCAGGATCTTTTCGTGTCCACTACTGCTAGAACAGTGTTCTAGCAGTAGTGGACACCAAAAGATCCTGAGGATGATCCCAGCACAGGGGTCGAAACGTCGAACATTTTAGAAGAAACATGACGCAGCCCATTAACCCATAAGATTTTAACTTCAAGAAATTACATTTTATTTAGTAACAAAAAATGTCCCAAAAACTACTTACGAGAAAGTTGCAATTCTGCGCTCTGTCACCCGATCACAAATATTTATGTAGTTCATGCCATCGATGGATGAAGATATGTTGGTGGTAGTGACAGCGGACATCCTAGTTCACAGCTCCGCCACAAGCTACGGTAGCCGGCCTTTGTGGCCGAGTGGTTCGAGGCGCTTCAGTTCGGAACCGCGTGACCGCTACGTCGCAGGTTCGAATCGTGCCTCGGGTATGGATGTGTGTGATGTCCTTAGTTTAGTTAGGTTTGAGTAGTTCTAGGTTCTAGGGGACTGATGACCTCAGAAGTTAAGTCCCATAGTGCTCAGAGCCATTTGAACCATATGGTACACCAGGTGACAGCTGGTCATGCAGGTCGATGGCTTGGGGAACTCTATAGCCGACCACAGACGAGGCATAACGTTGAATGGACGTACTGACCTAACGCGGTACACTCCCCAGTAAATGTTAGTGTGACACTGTACTCCTGCCACACGTGCGTTCTTTCATGGATGCTTTCGGCCCTGATTTCATTTTTGTGGATTACAGTGCTCGACCACATTGAACTGTGCAGGAGGCGGACCTCTTGGAAAGAGAGTCCTGCCAACGAATCGAGTGACCTGACCGTTCCCCCTGACTTACATCCCATTTAGCACGTATGGATTAGCTTGGAGTGACATACTGCGACACATCCACATGCACCAACGACGAAGCAGCAGTTGTCAACGACGCTGGTGGAGGAATGTAACGCCCCACCACTACCAACTTTGTGGAAGTACGTTGCAGAGCATGTACTGCAGTCCGGTTATGCTGTATATGTTCCTATTTGGGCTGGGTATTAATTCCGACAAGGTTACTATGATTCTGATTTATGAATTAAAGGCTCCAACAGAACAGTTCAAGCTGTCATCTTGTAATGGTACTTGAATTGCGTAACCATTACGGCACCTCAACACACCCTCTCGATACCAGCAATATTATACTGTTTTTCGGTAAAGTAGTTAACATATTTCTGAGACAACATTCAGATTTGATTTCATTAATGTAGAGGTACTTTGATACATCGATATGTTTATGTTGCAATGATACTATTCTTATGTGTATTCTTTCTTTTGTCACTATGATCTTTGTCGTACATTTTTGAGCGCGTAAGCGATTATTAGTAGTTAGAGAGTCGGACCTTGAGAAGGTCAAGTCTTGGACGTCATGTTGGAAAGATGCATATTGTAGCCAGTTTATAAAATGTGAACTTCAACAGTGAGGAAGATGTTTTCAAGTATGTTTTGTATTGTGAAGTGATATTTTGTGTGTTACGCGATATTGCAAAAAAAAGCAATAAAAAGGAAGTGTAACTTAAATTGAGAGTGCTGATTATTTTTTGCATCACCATTGTGCTAACTTTCAAAAAGGTTTAACCTTCAAGAATGGCTTGTGAAACACATGTATAAAACTTTTGAATATAGCAGAATAAAACCTAGGCCTTTTTGCATCCGAGCTTGGAATCATCACCACCTAGATTTTCGACGATTGTGCCATGATTTTACAAAGAGACCAGCTTGGGAAGCATGAAAAGATGAGTGCCTAGTTTATCTATTATTACATGAAATGACTTTATTAACTTTGCTCTAATGTCACCTGCCACATAATAACTTTGTTGTTGGCCGAAAATTCCGTTTTTTGGCAGCGTGAGCAACACCACAATCATTATTAATATTTGACCTTTGTTGTGGTAGGGTTGTTAGAACCTGTGCGTGGCACGTGACGTCGACTTTTTGCTAGGAATGCAGAGAGGCCTCTACACCGAGCCGCTTGCGGAGAGTCTGACACGGCAGAACCTCCAAAGTACTGCCCCGGAAAGGCCTGAAACTGTTACCGTACAGTCTTGGTGGTAGTACGAACACCGATGACCGATACGACAATTAAAGGAAATCCTCCAATAGCGTTTTAATTTGCCCTTAAACGAACTTCAATTAAAAAGTCTGCATGTTTAATAAAATATTTCCTCCAATCGAATCAGTCAGTAAGTGTGCAGAGTGAGAACTGTGATATCAGACTTAAATCTAATAACTGTACTTGAGAGTACTATTTAAGAACGGGCTATTAATAACTCAGGAATAAATTAAATAAATGGTCGTCAGGCAATCTTAAGCTGAAATAATGACTTCACCAACCAAATTTTAAGAAGGATAATTTAACTGTCCATTATTAGGTAACCATGAAAATCACCAAAGCTGTCTTGGCAAGCTAGTAACAAAGAGAGGAAACCTCTTCCCCCCCCCCCCCCCTCAAGCGAAGGCAATAAAATAAACTACTATACTACGGCCGCTATGTCAGTTTAAAATATAACGATATATGAAGGTGATAACGATAACTTCAGATGGTAATGGTATGGGCCGCAAAGAATTAGTCAGTTGAAACTATACACAGACAGTGCAGGGCGGCAAAATAACAGAATGCTTAGGATAACACATCGGTCTCACTGCCTGGACTAAATACATTTCACAACAATACGTTTTCACCCGTATCGAGCCCGGACGTCGTACGTGACGTGAATAATCAGACCATTTGTACCGAATAGCTAAAGAAACTGGTAAACCTGCCTCATATCGAGTAGGGACCGCGAGCACATAGCAGTGCCGCAACACGATATGGCACGGACTCCGCTAACGTCTAGAATAGTGCTGGAGGGAATTGGCAGCACGAATACTGCAGGCCTCTCCTTAAATCTGCAGGAATAAGAGTGGGGTGGGGGAGATCTTTTCTGAACAGTAAGTTAGAAGGCTTCCCAGATCAATAACGTTCATTTCTGGGGAATTTGGTGGCCGGCGGAAGTGTTTAAACTCAGAAGAGTGTTCCTGGAGCCACTCTGCAGCAGTTTTGGAAGTGTGGGATGTCTCATTCCCTGCTGGAATTGCCCAGGTCCCTCGGAATGTACAGTGGACATGAGTGGGTGGATGCAGGTTATCAGAGAGGACGCTTAAGTACGTGTCACCTGTCAATTACTCCAACTGCACACGCCCCACACCATTACAGAGCTTCCCCCTGTCTTGAATAGTCACGATCCTTGTATTCATCAGGTTGTCTCCGTACCCGTACAACTCCATCTGGTTGATACAATTTGAAACGAACAGTGTTGGTGTTGACGGGTCCAGGAGAGGCGTAAAGCTTTGTGGCTTGCAGTCATAAAGTATACACGAGTGGGCCTTCGGCTCCGAGAGCTCACATCGATGATGTTTCGTTGAATGATTCTCACGCTGACACTTGTGGATGTCCTAGCATTGAAATCTGCAGCAATTTCTGGAAGGGATGCACTTAAGTCCCGTTGAACGATTCTCTTCAGTCGCCGTTGGTCCCGTTCTTGCAGAATCTCTTTCCGGCCCCAGCGATGTCGGAGATTTGATGTTTTGCCACATTCCTGATATTCACGATGTACTTGTGAAATGGTCGTACGGGAAAATCCCCTCTGCATCGGTACCACAAAGATACAGTGCCCCATCGCTCGTGCGCCACCCATAACACCAAGTTAAAACGCATTTATAATACAAGTACCACAGAAATAGCAATAACTGTAAGTTGTTTCGCAAAATACAAAGACCTCTGATCTGACGAGATGCTGTTAGAGTTTTTCGCGCACTTGCGCATCCCAACCAATCATTTTTAAGTCATCAGTCATGTGATTGTTTTGAAGCGTCCCAACAAGAATTCCTCTCCTTTGTCTCGGCATAATACTTGCTCCGTATATTCTGAAATTGTTCGTTGGCTGTAATCTAATTGTTGTCTTCCGGTATAGTTTATAGCTGGCCAGGGTGGCCGAGCGGTTCTAGGTGCTACAGTCTGGAACAGCGCTACCGCTACGGTCGCAGGTTCGAATCCTACCTCGGGCATGGATGTGTGTAATGTCCCTAGGTTACTTAGGTTTAGGTAGTTATAAGTTCTAAATGACTGATGACCTTAGACGTTAAGTCTGAGAGCCATTTTTTATAGTTTATACCCTCTGCAGCCGCCTAGTGCCGTGGAGGAATTCCCTGATGTCTTGTCAAATCCAATGTCATCCTATTCCTTCTTCTTGACAGAGTGTTCCATACGTTCCGTGGTCTGCCTTTCCTAGGAAGAACCTCCTTATATTATCAGGACCGCTAATTTTCAACAGTCTTCTGTAGCACAATATCTGAAACGCTTCGATTCTCCTGTGTTCCAGTTTTCCCAGTATCCATGTGTCACTGCCATACAATGCTGTGCTCCAAGCGTACATTCTCTGAAATTTCTTCCTGAGATTAAGGCCTGTGCTAGTCTACTTTTTATATCCTTCTTGCTCCGTCCATCATGGGTTATTTTGCTGCCTAGATAAAAGAATTCCTTAACCTTATCTACTTCGTGATCACCAATCCTGATGTTAACTCTCTCACTGTTCCGGTTTAAGATTTTTCTAGTTATTTTCGTCTTTCTTCGATTTACTCTTCATCCATATTGCTTACCCAGTGAATTCCACTCAACAGATTCTGTAATATATCTTCAGTTACACCGAAGGTACCTATGTCATCAGCAAATGTTATCATTGACATCCTTTCATTCTGACTCTAGAACTTTTCTTTTACTTCCATCATTGCTTCTTCGATGTATAGATTGTAAAATTAGGTTCAAATGGCTCTGAGCACTATAGGACTTAACGTCTGAGGTCGTCAGTCGCCTAGAACGTAGAACTAATTAAACCCGACTAACCTAAGGACATCACACACATCCATACCCGAGGCAGGATTCGAACCTGCGACCGTAGCGGTCGCGTGGTTCCAGACTGTAGTGCCTAGAACCGCTCAGCCACTCCGGCCGACGTACAATGAGGGTAAAAAACTGCATCCTTGTCTTACAGTCTTTTTGGCCCGAGCATTTCTTTCTTCGTTTTCCTATATTGTTGTTCCCTCTTGTGTATATGGTATAATATCCGTCTGTCTTTAGAGGTTATTCCCATTTTTGTCAGAATTTCCAACATTTTTCACCATTTTATAATATGAAAAGTGTTTATATAGGTCAACATTTCCAATGAACGGGTCTTGAATTTTCTTCTGTCTTGCTTCCATTTTAAGAGCAACGTCACCACTGCCTCTCTCGTGCCTTTACTTGCCCTAAAGCCAAACTGATCGGCATCTAGCAGCTCCCTTGTTTCCTTTTCCATTCTTCTGTATATAATGTTGTTAGCCACTTGGCTTCTTGAGCTGTAAAACTGTGTGATAGTTCTCGGACTTCTCTGCCCTTTTTCCTAATGGGCCCAATAATGAGCTAAACCACTGACATATTTATTTTCTACCAAAATATATTCAAAGGTAAACTGGAATAGGGACGCGGGATACTACAGTAAGTGTGTAAAACCTGCCTCCATTCATAAAGTGTGTTACTGTTCTTCTTTAGGTCCTCTATGGCCATTCACCAGTAGTGGTCAATAGATGACTGAACGTTCTCTAAGTCATGTGAGCAAATGACAGCTGACTCAATTTCTTGAAGAAGTAGCGATCCTATGTGACTGTAATCGTTGTTGTACAAAAATTCTAATCTTCATACATGACGTAGCTTTCAGCATAAGTACTCTTTGGTTTCTCATTCTATTCATTTACTGCCCGATTTATACAGCTTGTCCAAAGGTGTGACATACATGCAACTGTTTTTTATTCAGTGTATTTCGTTAAAGATGACATCTACATTCTAGATGTAGATTCGTTTTTTCCATACTGTACAGATAAATTAAGGTAGAGAGAAACACTAGCCCTGCCTGAATTTAGAAGTGGTTTGTAGTTCTTGTTTGGTGAGAAGTAGATTTCTATGGATATTACTCTTACTGCATATTTCTTGATTGCACACAGCTATAGTTAGCAGTGAGAGATGCGTGTAAAACAGCGAGCAGATAACTGGCTGTATATGTAGAGCTTATTTCAATAGTGGTACAAGTCCATTACCTCCACTTTTCTGTCTATAATGCTTCTGAAATTAATGATCCCAACAAACAGGAAGCAAGAATCCATATGCTTGAACATTTCTGGTATCTCAACTGCAGCTTTTTCAGTGCTCATTTAGCTTTAGGGCTCTGTATCTTAAAATGAACAAAAATGTACTTGTTTCATTTCATGTGGTCTTCAGTCCTCAGACTCGTTTGATGCAGCTCTCCATGCTACTCTATCCTGTGCAAGCTTCTTCATCTCCCAGTACCTACTGCAACCTACGTCCTTCTGAATCTGCTTAGTGTATTCATCTCTTGGTCTCTCTCTGCGATTTTTACCCTCCATGCTGCCCTCCAATGCTAGATTGGTGATCCCTTGATGCCTCAGAACATTTCCTACCAACGGATCCCTTCTTCTAGTCAATTTGTGCCACAAACTTCTCTTCTCCCCAATCCTATTCAACACTTACTCATTAGTTATGTGATCTACCCATCTAATGTTCAGCATTCTTCTGTAGTACCACATTTCAAAAGCTTCTATTCTCTTCTTGTCCAAACAATTTATCGTCCATGTTTCACTTCCATACAGGGCTACACTCAATACAAACAATTTCAGAAATGGCTTCCTGACACTTAAATCTATACCCGATGTCTACAAATTTCTGTTCTTCAAAAACGCTTTCCTTGCCATTGCCAATCTACATTTTATATCCTCTCTACTTCGACCATCATCAGTTATTTTGCTCCCCAAATAGCAAAACTCCTTTACTACTTTAAGTGTCTCATTTCCTAATCTAATTCCCTCAGCATTACCGGACTTAATTCGACTACATTCCATTATCCTCGTTTTACTTTTGTTGATGTTGATCTTATAGCCTAATTTCAAGACACTATCCATTCCATTCAACTGCTCTTCCAAGTCCTTTGCTGTCTCTGACAGAATTACAATGTCATCGGCGAAGCTCAAAGTTTTTCTTTCTTCTCCATGGATTTTAATACCTACTCCGAATTTTTCTTTTGTTTCCTTCACTGCTTGCTCAATATACAGATTGAATAACATTGGGGAGAGACTACAACCCCGTCTCACTCCCTTCCCAACCACTGCTTCCCTTTCATGTCCCTCAAATCTTATAACTGCCAATTGGTTTCTGTACAAATTGTAAATAGCCTTCCGCTCCCTGTATTTTACCCCTGCCACCTTCAGAATTTGAAAGAGCGTATTCCAGTCAACATTGTCAAAAGCTTTCTCTAAGTCTGCAAATGGTAGAAACGTAGGTTTGCGTTTCCTTAATCTGGCTTCTAAGATAAGTAGTAGGGTCAGTATTGAATCACGCGTTCCAACATTACTACGGAATCCGAACTATTCTTCCCCGAGGTCGGCTTCTACTAGGTTTTCCATTCGTCTGTAAAGATTCCGCGTTAGTATTTTGCAGCCGTGACTTATTAAACCTGCTTTCTTTGGGATTGGAATTATTATATTCTTCTCGAAGTCTGAGGGTCTTTCACCTGTTACTCACCAGATGGTAGAGTTTTGTCAGGACTGGCTCTCCCAAGGCTGTCAGAAGTTCTAATGGATTGTTGTCTACTCCCAAGGCTTTGTTTCGATTCAGGTCTTTCAGTGCTCTGTCAAACTCTTCACGAAGAATTATATCTCCCATTTCATCTTCATCCTTAGGTTAGTTAGGTTTAAGTAGTTCTAAGAGCTAGGGGACTGATGACCACAGCTGTTAAGTCCCATAGTGCTCAGAGCCATTTTTCTCCCTTCTTTGCTTAGAACTTGGTTTCCATCTGAGCCTTTGATATTCATACAAGTGGCTTCTTTTCTCCAAAGGTCTCTTTAAATTTCCTGTAGGCTGTATCTGTCTTACCCCTAGTGAGATAAGCTTCTACGTCCTTACATTTGTCCTCTAGCCATCCCTGCTTAGCCATTTTGCACTTGCTGTAGATCTCATTTTTGAGACGTTTGTATTCCCTTTTGCCTGCTTCATTTACTGCATTTTTATATTTTCTCCTTTCATCAATTAAATTCAATATTTCTTCTGTTAGCCAAGGATTTCCACGACCCCTCGTCTTTTTACCTACTTGATCCTCAGCTGCCTTCACTACTTCATTCCTCAAATCTACCCATTCTTCTTCTACTGTATTTCATTCCCCCATTCTTGTCAACTGTTCCCTTATGCTCTCCATGAAACTCTGTACAACCTCAGGTTTAGTCAATTTATCCAGGTCCAATCCCCATAAATTCCCACCTTTTTGCAGTTTTTCAGTTTTAATCTACAGGTCATAACCAATAGATTGTGGTCATAATCCACATCTGCCCCTGATAATGTCTTACAATTTAAAACCAGGTTCCTAAATCTCTGTCTTACCATTATATCCATTTGATACCTTTTAGTATCTCCATGGTTCTTCCATGTATACCACCTGCTTTCATGATTCTTGAGCCAAGTGATTAATTTGTGCTCTGTGCAAAATTCTACCAGGCGGCTTCGTTTTTCATTTCTTACCCCAAGCCATATTCACCTACTACGTTTCCTTCTATCCCTTTTCCTACTGACGAATTCCAGTCACCCATGACTATTAAATTTTCGTCTCCCTTCACAACCTGAATAATTTCTGTTACTTCATCATTCGTTTCTTCAATATCTTCATCATCTGCAGAGCTAGATGGCAGATAAACTTGTACTACTGCAGAAGGCGTGGGCTTCGTATCTATCTTGGCCACAATAATGCGTTCGCTATGCTGTTTGTAGTAGCTTACAGCATTCCTATTTTACTATTCATTATTAAACCTACTCCTGCATTACCCCTATTTGATTTTGTGTTTATAACCCTGTAGTCACCTGACCAAAGGTCTTGTTCGTCCTTCCACCGAACTTCACTAATCCCCACTATATCTATCTTTAACCTATACCTTTCCCTTTTTAAATTTTCTAATCTACCTGCCCGATTAAGGGATCTGACATTCCACGCTCTGATCCGTAGATCGCCAGTTTTCTTTCTCCTGATAATGACATCCCCTTGAGTAGTTCCCGCCGGGAGATCCGAATGGGTGACAATTTTACCTCCGGAATATTTTACCAAAGAGGACGCCATCATCATTTAACCATACAGTAAAGCTGCATGCCCTCGGGAAAAATTACGGCCATAGTTTTCCCTTGCTTTCAGCCGTTCGCAGTACCAGCACAGCAAGGCCGTTTTGGTTAATGTTACAAGGCCAGATCAGTCAATCATCCAGACTGTTGCCCTTGCAACTACTGAAAAGGCTGCTGCCCCTCTTCAGGAACCACACGTGTGTCTGGCCTCTCAACATATATCCCTCCGTTGTGGTTGCACCTACGGTACGGCTAACTGTATCGCTGACGCACGCAAGCCCCCCCACCAACGGCAAGGTCCATGGTTCATGGGGGGAATGGACTTGTACCACTATTGAAATAAGCCATTAATATGCGTGCCTAAGCAGCCGGTCTTTTCATCATAGTTATTGTTCGTGCCGGTGTTGAGCGCATATGGACGATACACACTACGGTCTTTGTAATATGTTTACAACAGGCAGGACCTCTCCAGCTATTTGAATGTTAAATCTTGTACAGCGGTACCTACATCAGCTGTCAAAAGAATATTTCTACACATTGGAGAATTGGCCGCTAATCTATATACATGTTCGGTAGCGCTGGTGCTACCACTGTCCCTTATGGAGCACCTGCCTTCTCGTGTCGCCATCTGCGTTTTGTATCATCAAACCAATCAGTGATAATACACTACGGGCCATTAAAATTGCTACACCAAGAAGAAATGCAGATGATAAACGGGTATTCATTGGACAAATATATTACACTAGAACTGACATGCGATTACATTTTCACGCAATTTGAGCGCGTGGATCCTTAGAAATCAGTATCCAGAACTACCACCTCTGGTACAGCTGCCCATCTCGCTTCAACACGATACCACAGATCATCAAGAGTAGTGTTTGGCGTATTGTGACGAGCCAGTTGCTCGGCCACCATAGACCAGACGTTTTCAGTTGGTGAGAGCTCTGGAGAATGTACTGACCAGGGCAGCAGTCGAACATATTCTGTATCCAGAAAGACCCGTACAGGACCTGCAAACATGTTGTCGTGCATTATCCTACTGAAGTGTAGGGCTTCGCAGGGATCGAATGAATGGTAGACCCACGGGTCGTAACACATCTGAAATATAGCGTCCACTGTTCAAAGTGCCGTAAATGCGAACAAGAGGTGACCGAGACGTGTAACCAATGGCATCCCATACCATCACGCCGTGTGATAGGCCGGTATGGCGATGACGAATACATGCTTCCAATGTGCGTTCACCGCGATGTCGCCAAATACGTATACCACCATCATGATGCTGTTAACAGAACCTGGATTGATCCGAAAAAATGTCGTTTTGCCATTCGTGCAACCAGGTTCGTCGGTGAGTTCACCATCACAGACGCTCCTGTCTGTGATCTAGCGTCAAGGGTAACCGCAGCCATGGTCTCCGAGCTGATAGTCCATGCTGCTGCAATCGTCGTCGAACTGCTGGTGCAGATGGTTGTTGTCTTGCAAACGTCCCCATCTATTGACTCAAGGATCGAGACGTGACTGCACGATCCGTTACAGCCATACGGATAAGATGCCTGTCATCTCGAATGCTAGTGATACGAGGCCATTTGAATCCAGCACGGCGTTCCATATTCCCCTCCTGAACCCACCGATTCCATATTCTGCTAACAGTCATTGTATCTCGGCCAACGCGAGCAGCAATATCGCGATACGACAAACCGAAATCGCGATAGGCTACAATGCTACCTTTATCAAAGTCGGAAACGTGATGGTACGTATTTCTCCTTCTTACACGAGGTATGACAACAACTTTTCACCAGGCAACGCCGGTCATCTGCTGGTGAGTGTATGAGAAATCGGTAGGAAACTTTCCTCACGTCAGCACGTTGTAGGTGCCGCCACAGGCGCCAACCTAGTATGAATGTTTTGAAAAGCGAATCATTTGGATATCACAGCATCTTCTTCCTTTCGGTTAAATTTCGCGTCTGTAGCACGTCATCTCGTGGTGTAGCAATTTTAATTGCCAGTAGTGCACATATCTGCTTTCGAAAGACGCTTCATTCTGCCCTGTAGCAAAGTACAGAAATATAATGGAAGACCACTAGCCGCAGAGGCACTCTGCAGGCTTCCAGAGGTGACGCTGCATGCGCCTGCAACCGCCCCGCACGCTGCAATGCCCCCCACCTCCCGTCTTCACTGCGACCGCTTGGCTTTCACGGCGTGCAGCTCGCCGCGACGCACTGAAGCGAGAAGTGACAAAGTGATGTACGGTCTCTCACTTCCTCCGTGGGGAGTTTCTGTTGATGTAAAGAAAAGAAAGGAGCGGGCGCCGAAGTTTTTCTGAAAGTAGCCAACTCGGCGAATCGAACGACACAGCGTCCGCTATCTGTTGCCATAGATGTGTGGACGGAAGCAGATAGTGTCCTAATCCATTACCGTGCTCTTCCAAACTTTTTCCTTCGTCTTGGCCTTCGGATGAAAAACGCATACACGGAATTGAAATGGGCAGTATAACCGCAATTACCGACCCTGTACGGTCTAAGATGTGGTGTATGGTAATTATCGAAGCTGAGTGACTGTAGGAAGATACGAGTTAGGCAAAAGTTCTGATTGGTATGATGAATGGCACTTAGCTCTAAATTTGTAAAAATGTTAGTTTTTGCGTATGGGTGGGAAGAACACAACTGTAATGTTCGGGTACAACATCAGTAGTGTCCTGCTTGAGTAACGTCGTTTAAGTATCTGGACGTAACTTTGCAAAACTATATCAAATGGAACGAACATGTGAGAACTGTGGTAGGGAATACGAATAGTGGACCCTGGTTCTTAGGGAAAATTTTAGGAAAGTGTGGTTCACATTTATAGGAGACCGTATATAGGACGCTGGTGGGACCTGTTCTTGGGTACTGATCGAGTGTTTGGGATCCAAACCAGATCGGATTGAAGGAAGACATCGAAGAAATCAAGAGGCGGGCTTCTAGATCTGTTACCGGTAGAGTCGAACAACACTTTAAGTACTACTGCGATGCTTCGGGAACTCAAAAGGGAATCCCTGAAGGGAAGTCGACGTTCTTTCCGAGGAACACTATTGAGAAAACTTAGAGAACCGGCATTTGAAGCTGACTGCCAAACGATTTTTATGTCGCCAAAACACATTGCGCGTGAGGACCGCTCTATTTGCGAGTGGAACAGTGAAGGGAGTGACTAGTAGTTGTACATAGTACCCTCTGTCAGGTTCCTTACGGTGGCTTGCGGAGTGTCCATGTGGAGATAGATGTCGAAGATATTAGCAAAACAATATTGTTTAATGTATTTCAAGCGTGACCCATCATCTTCACAGTTTTGAAAGTCATGTAGCTTTCTCTCTGAAGTACGGTTCCAGTTCGTACATTACAGCTCCAAGCCATCAATAGCAGACAGGCAGAGAAAGGAACAGAAAGAGTCTGCTGTATAAACTGTTGTGTCTTATTGTATTTATGTTTATGTATATAAATTTTCCCAAGTAATAACATGTAACAGTTCGAAATTACGTCTTCTGCTAATATCTTCAGTTCAATTGTATAATTATAAATACGTGCAAGCTAATTCTTTTGGTTCCATTGCACAATTATAAATTCGTTCAATAATCAATATGTTGAAATGCTTTGCGGGAAATCTTTCAGCTGGCAACTAAAAACCACTGTGTAGGATAGAGATGAACGAACAGCGACACGTCCTGTGATAATCTGCTTGACCGCTTTGTAGGATAGGTAATTCAACCAAGTGCGCTACAGAGATTGTACAGTCCCTTCCAGTAAATAATTAAAAAAAACTGGTATAAAGAACCAGTTATATCCATATTCCCCCTAAGTGTATTTGCCGAGAAAACAAGAAAGTAAAATTAAATGGTCCCAACAAGCTTTCTTCTGGGGAACCATTCGCGACTGGAACATGAAAGGGGAAAACTGAAAGTGGTGCGTGAAGTATCCTATTCCATACACCATAAGAAGTTTAGCCGAATACGAATGATAGGTACAGATGGATGTAGCATGTAGTAAATACCCTTTCATTGGCTTTGCAGTCAATTTAATGATGGAAATTAAATTACGATTTTCTGTGACTATAGAGAGAAAAGGAGCTAGTAACAGATGCGACAATACATGTAAAAGGCAGATAACCAAGGGAGGACTTCCGCAGAGCACAACACATGTAAAGTGAAGCTAACAAGAAATGACCAAGACAAAATGAACTTAGAATCCTCACTGTGAAGTTCATGCACACACTGTGCATGTCAATAAATTTCATGTCATACAGGGTGAGACAGCTAAGCCAGGCCATCATAAATTTATTCAGACGGGGACAAAATCACAACATCATGAATGAGTTGTGCGGCATAAAAGAATTTGGTAGGCGTGTTTCTACATCTGAAAGATGATATTACACTACAGACCATTAAAATTGCAACACAATGAAGAAATGCAGATGATAAACGGATATTCATTAGACAAATACATTATACGAGAACTGACATATGATTACATTTTCACGCAATTTGGGTGCATAGATCCTGAGAAATCAGTACCCAGAACAACCACCTCTGGCCGTATTAACGGCCTTGATACGCCTGGGCATTGAGTCAAACAGAAGTTGAATGGCGTGTTCAGGTACAGCTGCCCATGCAGCTTCAACACGATACCACAGCTCATCAAGAATAGTGAATGATGTATTGTGACGTGCGAGTTGCTCGGCCACCATTCACCAGACGTTTCCAGTTGGTGACAGATCTGGAGAATGTGCTGGCCAGGGCAGCAGACGAAAACTTTCTGTATCCAGAAAGGCCTGTACAGGACCTGCAACATGCGGTCGTGCATTATCCTGCTGAAATGTAGGGTTTCCAAGGGATCGAATGAGCCACTGGTCGCCACACATCTGAAATGTAACGTCCACTGTTCAAAGTGCCGTCATTGTCAACAAGAGGTGACCGAAACGTATAAGCAACGGCCGCCATCATGCCGGGCGATACGCCAGTATGGCGAGGACGAATACACGCTTCCAATGCGCGTTCACCGCGATGTCGCCAAGCACTGATGCGACAACTATGTTGCTGTAAACAGAACCTGGATTCATTCTAACAAATGACGTTTCGCCCATCGTGAACTCAGGTTCTTCGTTGAGTACACCATCGCAGGCGCTCCTGTCTGTGCTGCAGCGTCAAGGGTAACCGCAGCCATGGTCTCCGAGCTGGTGGTCCATGCTGCTGCAAACGTCGTCGAACTGTTCGTGCAGATGGTTGTTGTCTTGCAAACGTCCCCATCTGTTGTCTCAGGGATCGAGACGTGGCTGCACGATCCATTACAACCATACGGATAAGATGCCTGTCATCTCGACTGCTAGTGATAAGAGGCCGTTGGGATCTAGCACGGTGTTCCGTATTACCCTCCTGAACCCACCGATTCCATATTCTGCTAACAGTCATTGGATCTCGACCAACGCGAGCAGTAATGGCGCGATACGATAAACCGCAATCGCGGTAGGCTACAATCCGACCTTTATCAAAGTCGGAAACGTGATGGTACACATTTCTACTGCTTACACGAGGCATCACAACAAAGTTTTACCCAGCAACGCCGGTCAACTGCTGTTTGTGTATAAGAAATCGCTAGGAAACTTTACTCATGTCAGCACGTTGTAGATGTCTCCACCGGCGCCAACGTTGTGTGAGTGCTCTGAAAAGCTAATCATTTGGATTTCACCGCACCTTCTTTCTGTCGGTTAAATTTCGCGTCTGTAGCACGTCATCTTCGCGGTGTAGCAATTTTAATGGCCAATAGTGTACATCATTCCAATCGCATAAAAGTGGCTCTAGTGTCGTCTCTGTAAGGATGCAAATCAGGTTTGCTTTAAATACACGCTTTACCGGTTGTGAGCGTTAGTTTGAGATTGGACGTGGACAAAGGCGCCACTATCAACACCTCTCTAAGTCTGAACGATATCTTGTAGCAGGGCCACGATACTGCGATAGTGCAGAAAGACTTGGCAGAAATGTAGCTACTGTGCTCGATCCCTGGCGGCGGTGGTCACGAGAATGTACGGATGCAGGAAGACCACATGGACGGCCACATGCCACTGCCATGAGGGAAGACCATCGTGTTCGGCGTCTGGCTCTGACGGATCGTACTGGATCTGCAGTAAGAATTTTAGCAGTAGTTGGAACCACAGTGACACAATGAACTGTTACAAATCGGTTAGTTCAAGGACAGCTCCGAGCCAGGCGCTGCTTAGAGTGTGTTCCACTGTGCCCTACCGACTGTCATTTGCGACGTCAGTGGTGTCAAGCGAGAGCTCGCTGGATGGCAGGGTAGAGATCTGTTGTATTTTCTGATGCAAGCTGGTTCTGCCTCCGTGCCAGTGATGGACGTGTGTTGGTTACCAGAATTTGAGGGCCTGCAACCAACCTGTCTCCGTGATATACACACTGGGCCTGTAACTGGTATTATGGAGTGTGATTCAATTTCGTATGACCGTAGAAACGCCTTCGTGATTATACCAAGGACACTGACTACAAATCTATATGTCATGTTGTGTACATAGTTCCGCGTAGTCAGCGCGTGCACAACTTTCCCAGTAGAGCGCGCCCTGCTAAGCACAACAGCGCAGGCGCAGCGCTCGTCCGTCTCCGCACTACGAGATGGCGCTGTCTTAGAGACGGACCAAATTCTGCTTCCACTGATCCGCGTATTAATATGTAATGCAGCCAATGAGATTGCTGCCAACGTAGAACCTTTTCTCCTCGCGGATCACACTCGCGAAGTGATACCTGGACACGCATGGTATTATAACTAGTTTACAGACCTCCGATTATTCAGTCTGCATTAGTCTGCACCAGCCTAATAAGATTGTCGTATTCCTGTACATAGCCATGAAGAGAAATGTATAGATACTTTGTCAAGTATCAGATATATGTGAGAATAAGATTAACGTATGAAGACCAAGGGAACTTCAGACTGACAATTGTAAACAATATCCAGAATCAAGTTACGTAATATCTATGGTTTTTATTATTTTAATAAATTTGTGTGAAAATTAATCAAGTTCTTTTTAAAATTAGTCACCGTCAATCTGTTACTCTATGCATGCAAGTGGCATTTCTATCGTCTGACCTAACAGCAGAAGATAAACACGCCATGATAAGACCACGAGACATATTGCTGACACTCGCCTACTTCGTTACAGCGACAAGTCAAATAATCTGATGGTGTGTGTACCGAAGGTCTTACAGTACGCACACCACACCTCAATATAGTGATTCGACCTGTCGTGCTGCCATTCGTGAGCAGCATTCCAGGTATGTTTTCCAACAGGATAACGCTCGCCCACATAACGCTATTGTAACCCAGCACGCTCTACAGAGTGTTGGCCTGCTCGATCACCTGAACTGTCTCCAATCGAGCAGTCGTGGGACACCATGAAATGAAGCTCCACCATCATTCACAACCTGCATTAACCGCCCCTGTACTGACCGATTGAGTGCAAGAGGGATGAAACGCTATCGCACTAACTGATATTCGACACATGTACGACGCAATACATGCACGTTTGTATGCTTGCATTCAACATTCTGTGGGCGACACAGGTTATTAATGTTCCAGGGTTTCACATTTGCAATAACTGGCCTCGTACTTCCATTAACCCGTGATCTTGCAATATCTTAAACATGTTACTTAGAAAAATGTATACCCAAAATTTTATTACTCTATACTGATTATTTTTTTGATGCTGCAATTTTCTTTTCCGTCAGAGTATATAGAAGTTTGATTTCCGCAAAGCTATAGCGGACAGTAAGGCAAATCTCCAGACGTTTGCAAGTAATTTTTGTCGCTTGTAGTAGCCGAATTACGACACCGACTTTGCTTTTTCTAACGAAAATATAGATCTTTTCTGCGGCATTTGAAAGAAGCTTTTACGAGCACTTCCGTGACAAAGTCTTTACCAAATAGTATCATCGATAGCATCAGACAGCGCCTCAAACCACCGTCCCACCCCTAGTGGAAGGAGCTCCACAGAATTCTGCCCTGTTGTAGCATGTCCAAGCAAAAAAGCAATTCAGACAGGTTTCTTGTCTTTGCTGTCACAGCTATCATATCAAGTGCTCAAAATTTTGACCTTGAGGATTGCTACACGCCGTAACGCGATTCTAGAGAAACAATTGGCCTACTGCACTTTGAATTTCATCTTTAGCTAATGGCAGCACACAGGCCTGTATTATGAGGCATTTCACGCCTACAGGAGTCTTCGATGTTTCCTAATGGACTTCTTGTTTTAATTTACACCACAGATAAACGTATTTATGCATTAAGTTAGGTGAGTGTGCAGACCACTTTCCCTTTCGTAAACGACCGTTCGAATGCTCTCCATACGTTCTCCTATGAGGGTTTCTCATTTCATGTGCCGAATGGAAGGAACATCCGTTATGTTGGTACTTATATTGGTACCGCACTGACTGCCTGAGGTCCAGTGGAATATCTTCCAACAACTGCGGCAGCAGCTTGTTTTATGAACTCGAGATATTTACTTTCCCATCAACAAAACAGAGACCAATGAAATGGTTCTTGAAAAACAAGCTCATAACGTAGACAAAGAACGTTGTTTTTATCCACTTCTTTCAGTCAACGTCAGTTTTCAACTGACGGTTAGTGCATGTTGTGAAGATTCAATTGCCCATTGTTTCTAAATGACGCTTCTTTCTTAAACAAGATTTTGAATAAGTATGTCGTATACATTTTCAATGTTCGTGGATAACGTTCGGAGCAGCGTAACCAATTTTGGAATCATTGCTATGAAACTGTAGATGCGGCGACTGAGTCTAGTGTTCGCTGAAGACTTCCGAGAAGAATCTTCGTAAAGTTTGTAAAATGGGATACCTTAGGTTAAAGGCACGAATCAGTTAACCATGGAGTAAGTTGGTTTGGATACAGGGATCGTCGAACAATAAGCCACTGTGCTCTGTTATTGAACTTTTTTTATTAGAAAACACACAAATATTAAATTTTTCCTTTGCATTCATTGGTGCTTAAACAACAATCTGACTGGATGTTCAAAACAAACTCTCCACCGTGGTAACGGCGTTAAGGCCTTGAAGCCATTAATAAGTTAACGGCTGCGCAGTTTAAACAACGATTAAAACTTATAAAAAGCTCCATACATCAGTAATTTAATAATGAGACTCGGTAACTTGAATAGCGCCTCAAGTGGCATTTGGTACTTGTAATAAAAATACAAAGTTTTTACTAAACACGCCGCTCAGTAGAAACTTAGAGGAGGGATATACGGCGTAAAGCCAAGTTTTACGTTCTACTGTTTAAGTAAGTTTTGGAAGATAATGGAATAAGTATTGACCCAGAGCTCTGATATTAAACGGTATTAATATAAAAAAAACAGTGTATAGAATAATAACAATATTTATAAATACAGTGTTTTGCAAAATTGGCACCCGTCATAGTGCTTTAACATAGATGTACTAATAGTCATTCGGGGGTAGATCTTCAGTAAACTGGCGTCTGCTGAGTCACAGCTAGCGGAAGTATAACTTTAGACAATCATTTGTGTCGTCCGGCAGTGTGTCACGACCCTTGCGAAAATAATTAAATGTTTCACAAATACTACAGGCCTTCTACAACAGAGAGTAGGTCAAAACTAATTCACATATAATGAAGCAAGCTAATTAAACAAGGATAAACATTACCGCCCCATCCGGCACAGCAAGTGGCTTCAACAGACAGTGTAATGAAAAACAATTAAACAAATCACGATCACATTGCTCGACAACTCAACCAACACAAACAGAATACAGTTGAATGCTGATAGGTAGGACGCTTGGACATGAAGTGAATTTGAGAGTTCAGTAGTGGCTGCAGGGTCCAGCAAACTCACTCTGTTGATCAGACGTCGACGACAAGAGCGAAACTACACCTTCAGTATAGGCTGGCTGGCACATCCCCTACCACTGTCGGTTGGCCCAGCGTCAGCCTGCTGCTCTCCTTCGGATATCTTCCGGACTGAAGAAAATCTAAAAATCCGTCTGCCAGTCGTTCTCGCACGTAGACACCCCAAGCGCCGGCGTCCTCCTGTCCAGTTTACGCTGCGGTCACTACTCCACAGGCAAGGCACTGGTACAAGCTTACGCGCTGCTTCAAAGTTCTCCAGAAATTCCCGGCCCTCTCCCTGTCGCCCGAGGAATACCAGCACACGCGGAGAAATCGATGCAGACCTATCAGTATTGTGTGTTGCTGCTGCTAAAGGCCGGCCGATGTGGCCGAGCACTTCTAGGCGCTTCAGTCTGGAACCGCGCCATCACTACGGTCGCAGGTTCGAATCCTGCCTCGGGCATGTATGTGTTTGATGTCCTTAGGTTAGTTAGGTTTAAGTAGTTCTAAGTTCTGGGGGACTGATGACCTCAGACGTTAATTCCCATAGTGCTCAGAGCCATTTGAACCATTTTGCTGCTAAAGTATTTTTATTTATTTCATAGTTGCTCTTCTTTTTCTTTGTGGTGTTCAATTCTCCATGTTTCCTGAGCCTCTAACTTTTTTATATAGTTTGAAAAGACACATCGTAGGTGCTTTGCATGTTCCGGATACTTTTCAGCATACAACCACACCGCTGCTGTATAGGTTTGGTGACATTCGCCACAGACGATATTAATATTTTCTACTACCGCATGCATTGTGAATATCTCAACAGTTCTACGAGGAAGTTATCTCATAGCAACAACAGCACACCAGTAGCTGGTTGTTTTCAAAGTTACAGGCAAACACAAGAAACATATCTGAAGTTCGTGGTTGCTTACATTTGGTATAATAGGGCAGACTTTTGGGGAAACTCTTCTCCTGGCCCCGGGACAGTGTTTTACTGTGCTTGTATCTTGTTATTTTCAGATCAATGCCATATATGTTACTTCAATGAAGTTGCCTTAGACTCTCCTTTCAAAGGAAAAAGTATACAGTTCCTTTAGAAAAAAAAAAGAACAATGTAGCTGCGTAATTCGGTGACTTACAAATGATAAAAAGCACTTCCTAATGGCGTCTTTAACTTGGCGAAAACCCCTCATCGATATATTTACTCATTCTAGACTTATTGATGTGGCCTGTCTCAACTGTCTGAAAATGTAGACTGAATGAAAACGGATTCACCATCTCTAATGAATAAAAGTAAACGACCAGTCAGGTACCTGAAGGTTATTTATTGTGGTTTAGTTCGACGTTAGCCTTTGTTTACTCTTACAGCCTCAATGGGGTTTTAAATTATATGAAATGTGACGAGAATTCGTTAGTTCGTGATTCGTGTAACTCGTTTTAATTAATGAGACGAATTAACATCATGTGATTCTTAAGAAGATACTCATAGCTCTGCAGAATCCTAGGTCTAGTTCAAATAAATAAACTTCCGGCAACTGAAGCTGACCACAACTGCTGTTCACAGCCACGTTCAAGACACTGCTTCTTACCAACTGTTCCCGCCACTGCCAAAGAATCCGAAAAAAACAGTGAGCAGTGCCATAGAAGAAAGTATCTAGTTGCCTCCTCCACCACCGCTAAGTGTGTTCAACAGCGACACAGACCTGCAGATTTAGCTATAATTCCTATTTAATCGATGCTTAAGGCGGGCTACATCACCCAGGTTTAAAGGCGATTAACATGAACGGTGTAGGTTTCGAAAACGTGGTTCTTGAGTGAATACACTTGCATGTATGGAACACATTAAAGATTACTTAAAAGAAGGCCAAGGAAAGTCATAAATTCACAAGATCCCAACTATACTCAACTAAAATACAATGATTAATATTTATGTCCAAGTCAGCCTACTTCACATGCAACTCGTTGACAATATACCTTTACATTCCTACTATATGCAACAGACAAAAGAAAATCACAGCAGATTATTATTTATTCCGAAACGAAATAATAAGCAAAGAGTTGCATAAAAGAAATTTAGTTTCTTTACGTTCTTGAGAAGGTTATGGAAATTTGTGGTTGGTAAGTTCTATGCGACCAAACTGCTAAAGTCATCGATCCCTAGGCTTACAAACTACTTAATCCAGCTTCAGCTAACTTACGCTGATGACAACACACACTCTCGAGTCCAAGGCAGGACTCGAACCTCCGACGGGGGAGCCGCGCGAACTGTGGCAATACGCCCTAGACCGCAGAGCTACCCCGTGCGGCAAGGTTATACTTATCGCGTTATTTGAGAATGTCAAAAACAAATAATGAGGTAGGTATAAACTTCTGAAAAACGGCAACTGGTTGCTTGGTATTTCGTTACGTAAAACTAAAGTTGCTGGGGTCGGATAAGATACTAATCCTGAAATCTAGTCTTGCGAGTGGGAAAGCATTGCAGTTAGTCACTTAAAAACTCTCGATGAAAAAAAGATATTGATCTCCATGTGTTCTAAGGATGCAGAAAAGAAAAACAGGTACCTAATATTCATATGCCTACCCCCATGAACCATGGACCTTGCCGTTGGTGGGGAGGCTTGCGTGCCTCAGCGATAGAGCTGGCCTTACCGTAGGTGCAACCACAACGGAGGGGTATCTGTTGAGAGGCCAGACAAACGTGTGGTTCCTGAAGAGGGGCAGCAGACTTTTCAGTAGTAGCAGGGGCAACAGTTTGGATGATTGACTGATCTGGCGTTGCAACACTAACCAAAATGGCCTTGCTGTGCTGGTACTGCGAACGGCTGAAAGCAAGGGGAAATTACAGCCGTAATTTTTCCCGAGTGCATGCAACTGTACTGTATGGTTAAATGATTCCTTAATCGGGCAGGTAGGCTAGAAAATGTTAAAAGGGAAATCGATAGGTTAAAGTTAGACATAGTGGGAATTAGCGAAGTTCGGTGGCAGGAGGTACAAGACTTTTGGTCAGGCTAATACAGGGTTATAAATACAAAATCAAATAGGGGTAAGACAGGAGTAGGTTTAATATTGAATACAAAAATAAGAGTGCGGGTAAGCTACTACCAACAGCATAGTGAACGCATTATTGTGGCCAAGATAGACACGAACCCCATGCCTACTACAGTAGTACAAGTTTATCTGCCAACTAGCTCTGCAGATGATGAATAAATTGATGAAATGTATAATGAGATAAAAGAAATTATTCACGTAGTGAAGGGAGACGAAAATTTAATAGTATTGGGTGACTGGAATTCGAGAGTAGGAAAAGGGAGAGAAGGAAATACAGTGGGTGATTATGGATTGGGGGAGAGAAATGAAAGAGGAAGCCGTCTGGTAGAATTTTGGACAGAGCATAACTTATCATAGCTAACACTTGGTTCAAGAATCATAAAAGAAGGTGGTGTACATGGAAGTATCCTGGAGGTACTAAAAGGTATCAGATAGATTATATAATGGTAGGACAGAGATTTAGGAACCAGATTTTAAATTGTTGCACATTTCCAGGGGCAGATGTGGACTCTGACCACAATATATTGGTTATGAGATATACATTAAAACTGAAGAAACTGCAAAAAGGTGGGAACTTATGGAGTTGGGACCTGGATAAACGGACTAAACCAGAGGTTGTACAGAGTTTCAGTCAGAGTGTAAGGGAACAATTGACAGGAATGGGGGAAATAAATACAGCAGAACAAGAATGTATAACTCTGAGGGATGAAGTAGTGAAGGCAGCAGAGGATCAAGTAGGTAAGAAGGCGAGGGCTAGAAGAAATCCTTGGGTAACAGAAGAAATATTTAATTTAACTGATGAATGGAAAAATATACAAACACAGTAAATAAAGCAGACAAAAATGAATACAAACGTCTCAAAAATGAGATCGACAGGAAGTGCAAAATGGCTATGCAGGGATGGCTAGAGGACAAATGTAAGAGTGTAGAGGCTTATCACACTAGGGGTAAGATAGATGCTGCCTACAGGAAAATTAAAGAGACCTTTGGAGAAAAGAGACCCACTTGTATGAATATCAAGAGCTCAGATAGAAACCCATTTCTAAGCAAAGAAGGGAAAGCAGAAAGGTGGAAGGAGTATATAGAGGGTCTATACAAGGGCGATGTACTTGAGGACAATACTATGGAAATGGAAGATGGTGTAGACGAAGATGAAATGGGAGACACGACACCGCGTGAAGAGTTTGAAGCACTGAAAGACCTGAGTCGAAACAATGCCCCGGGAGTAGACAACATTCCATTGGAACTACTGACGGCCTTGGGAGAGCCAGCCCTGACAAAACTCTACCATCTGGGGAGCAAGATGTATGAGACAGGCGAAATACCCTCAGACTTCAAGAACAATATAATAATTCCAATCCCAAAGAAAGCAGCTGTTTACAGATGGGAAAATTACCGAATTATCAGTTTAATAAGTCACAGCTGCAAAATACTAACAAGAGTTCTTTACAGACGAATGGAAAAACTTGTAGAAGCCGACCTAGGTGAAGATCAGTTTGGGTTCTGTAGAAATATTGGAACACGTGAGGCAATACTGACCCTACGGCTCATCTTAGAAGCTACATTAAGGAAAGCCAAACCTACGTTTCTAGCATTTGGAGACTTAGAGAAAGCTTTTGACAATGTTGAGTGGAATATTCTCTTTCAAATTCTGAATGTGGCAGGGGTAAAATACAGGGAGCGAAAGGCTATTTATAATTTGTACAGAAACCATATGGCAGTTATAAGAGTCGAGGGATATGAAAGGGAAGCAGTGGTTGGGAAGGGAGTGAGACAGGGTTGTAGCCTCTCCCCGATGATATTCAATCTTTGTATTGAGGAAGCGGTAAAGAAAACAAAAGAAAAATTCGGAGTTGGTATTAAAGTCCATGGAGAAGAAATAGAAATGTTGAGTTTCGCCGATGACATTGTAATTCTATCAGAGACAGCAAAGGACTTGGAAGAGCAGTTGAACGGAATGGACAGTGACTTGAATGGAGGATATAAGATCAACATCAACAAAAGCAAAAGGACTGTAATGGAATGTAGTCGAATTAAATCGGGTGATGCTCAGGAAATTAGATTAGGAAATGAGACACTTAAAGTAGTAAAGGAGTTTTCCTATTTGGGGAGCAAAATAACTGATGATGGTCGAAGTAGAGAGGATATAAAATGTAGACTGGCAATGGCAAGGAAAGCGTTTCTGAAGAGGAGAAATTTGTTAACATCGAGTATAGATTTAAGTGTCAGGAAGTCGTTTCTGAAAGTATCTGTATGGAGTGTAGCCATGTATGGAAGTGAAACATGGACGATAAATAGTTTGGACAAGAAGGGAATAGAACGCTTTGAAATGTGGTGCTACACAAGAATGCTGAAGATTAGATGGGTAGATCACACAACTAAAGAGGAGGAATTGGATAGAATTGGGGAGAAGAGGAGTTTGTGGCACTACTTGACTAGAAGAAGGGACCGGTTGGCAGGATATGTTCTGAGTTAGCAAGAGATCACAAATATAGCATTAGAGGGCAGCGTGGAGGGTAAAAATCGTAGATTGAGACCAAGAGATGAATGCACTAACAGATTCAGAAGGATGTAGGTTGCAGTAAGTACTGGGAGATGAAGATGCTTGCACAGGATAGAGTAGCATGGAGAGCTGCATTAAACTAGTCTCAGGACTGTAGACAACAACAACAACAAGAACAACAATATTCATTAAGCGAAATACGACCGTAAAATGTACCACGGACAGAAATTCTCCATTAACTGAAAGTCCACGTAACGTTCAATTAGGAAAATGCAGTACATATGTGTTAAGCCAGTAACAATCTCGGTAATCCAGAACAAAGTAGATGCGTGTGTCCATTTCACTATCGCGAGACAAAGCGTCCATAGTACAGGGATAATCAGCACATCCAGTCGTCATGGCTGGCGGAAGGTAGAATGCCTTTCTGTGCATGCCGTTCGGCTTCCCAATACGAATTCTGCAGTGCCGCGTTCCTATTGGTCGACTGCAATCTAAGTTCGTACGAACCTTCATGAAGTACCTAGCGGCTTCCACGCAGATATATACTGCTCTCGCAGACAGATAGGTGACTACAGATCTTTGAGGCGAAGAAGTGACTATTGCAGCACACACAAATACACAGCATGGGTGTGCCAAAACAGATCCGTTTTTTCTTCCTTCTTGGGTTGTGGACCATTCATTATTCCGACGACATGTAGCACAAAATACTATTTCCTTTACGTACCGGTCGTAATTAGATCATCCAGTCCAGTATCATTACCTGGAGTAAGTTTCTCTTCATTTGTAGTCTGGTAATACCCAACAAGTTTCTCGTCATTGTTCTCTAAGCGATTTTTGAATAATTTTTTCACATCAAAAGACCACCTCTTATAACCTTAAATCGAAACTAATATTACGATTTGACATAAAACTTCTCATTCCACTTTCAGTCCTTTTGGAATCCTTGTTTTGAAAACAGTATTTATTTCACGGAAAGCACTGCTGTCATATGTTGGTCTTCGCGTAACAGGCAACCTGAACTTGTGTTGCACACTATGGTTGAGACAAATCGTGCTAAAACCTCTGGCTTAGCTAATCCGGATTGTAACAATGATAATTTATCCTTTACTCAGTACTTACTGCGAAAATGCATTGCTTAGATTTGTGCCTAAGAACTGCGAGCTACAGCAGCCAAAGACTTTCAGTACAAGGTGTCTCATTCTGCCAATGTCCTTTGCAATGAAAAAGAGAACTGTGAAGTGGACAGACGTTTTAGATGCAATGGGAAGCAACCCCTAAAGGACCAATCAGCAATTATCAAAAACTGGCTCTGAGCACTATGGGACTCAACTGCTGTGGTCATTAGTCCCCTAGAACTTAGAACTACTTAAACCTAACTAACCTAGGGACATCAGACACATCCATGCCCGAGGCAGGATTCGAACCTGCGACCGTAGCAGTCGCACGGTTCCGGACTGCGCGCCTAGAACAGCGAGACCACCGCAGCCGGCACAATTATCAACAACATGAAAGCGATGAAGTTCGAGTCCAGAGTGCTAACAACTGCGCCTACTCACTCGGTAGCTTCTGCTGGAGTTCCCCCTTAAATGTGTCGCGAAATGGTAGATAAAATTTAGTTTCAAGAACAAGCGCCTTACCAAGAGATTTAAAACTTTCACGGCGTACAGATTCTTCCATTAAATTTCGAGAGAACTGCCGGATGACTACATTTTGCTGCCACGACATTTAGAAACATGGAGTTCTGGCCGTCTTCAGATATATACCGACGGGAAAGACACTGAGCTCACTTATCTAGACCCCGCCGGAACGTACTTAGTGTGTCCAGCTGGCGTTGCACATGCGCTGTTTTCCTGCAAGTCTGTTCGCTGTAGAAGTACGACAAGCTGAGATTCCAGTTCAATTCTGCATGGAATCGCCGGCCGTCGGCCGACGGCCTCGGTATCCAAGCGGTTCTAGGCGCTTCAGTCCGGAACCGCTCTACTGCTACGGTCGCAGGTTCGAATCCTGCTCCGGGCATGGATGTGTGTGATATCCTTAGGTTAGTTAGGTTTAAGTAGTTCTAAGTTCTAGGAGACTGATGACCTCAGATGTTAAGTCCCACCTTGCTCAGAACCATTTGAACCATTTTTTGCATGGAATCCCGCCACGGAAAAACTTCGTACTCTGCCTAACCGGTTTCGTTTACCACACGAATACAATCTATCTGATATCGGTGAACCCAGCTTTCTCTACGCGGATCGCGCGGGGCAGCATACAGACTTACATACAAACAACGCTTGCGCAACGCCAGCTGGACTCACCACTCATGTGTCGGCGGGGTCTAAAATACATGAGCTCAATGCCTTACTTTACTGTCAATATTCATGTGAAGTTGGCCAGAGGACTCTGCTCCGAAATATCGTGGCTGGAACTTGCAGCCATGCGGTAGTTCTCCCTAAATATTTTGGAACAAGTATATTACCATACCAAGCAGTAAAATAGTTGATTTGTATTGTAACCGTTCTGTCGTACTACTGACCTGTCGATAATCCGCTCTGTGGCGAAGGTAGAGCTTGTGAGTAGTCGCATTGTTTTACAATGAGGCCGCGTTCATTGTCAATACGACCCAGAGATGGCAGCACCATACAGCAGATGGAATTTTACCGCCAGTGGCGAGAATGAGAACTGTTTTAAATACTTCAAATTCCGACGTTTTCCCTACTTGAGCAGCGTGCAATCATTCATTTTCTGGATTTGTCTGGTGTGAAACCAATTG
This sequence comes from Schistocerca gregaria, assembly GCF_023897955.1. Lineage (NCBI taxonomy): Eukaryota > Metazoa > Arthropoda > Insecta > Orthoptera > Acrididae > Schistocerca > Schistocerca gregaria. Next base: position 686,710,915 of record NC_064923.1, read on the forward strand.
AAATTCATCGACAGTTGAAGGAGACATGTGGTGCTGGAGTTATGGAGGTGTCGAAAGTGCGTTCCTGGATGCGACAGTTTAATGAAGGCAGACCATCGTGTGACAACAAACCGAAACAACCTCTGGCTCGCACGAGCCGTTCTGACGACATGATCGAGAAAGTGGAGAGAATTGTTTTGGGGGATCGTCGAATGACTGTTGAACAGATGGCCTCCAGAGTTGGCATTTCTGTGTGTTCTGTGCACACAATCCTGGATGACGACCTGAAAATGCGAAAAGTGTCATCCAGTTGGGTGCCACGAATGCTGACGGACGACCACATGGCTGCCCGTGTGGCATGTTGTCAAGCAATTTTGACGCGCAACGACAGCATGAATGAGACTTTCTTTTCGTCGTTTGTGACAATGGATGAGACGTGGATGCCATTTTTCAATCCAGAAACAAAGCTCCAGTCAGCTCAATGGAAGCACACAGATTCACCGCCACCAAAAAAATTTCGGGTAACCGCCAGTGCTGAAAAAATGATGGTGTCCATGTTCTGGGACAGCGAAGGCGTAATCTTTACCCATTGCGTTCCAAAGGGCACTACGGTAACAGGTGCATCCTACGAAACTGTTTTGAAGAACAAATTCCTTCCTGCACTGCAACAAAAACGTCCGGGAAGGGATGCGCGTATGCTGTTTCACCAAGACAACGCACCCGCACATCGAGCTAACGTTACGCATCAGTTTCTTCATGATAACAACTTTGAAGTGATTCCTCATGCTCCCTACTCACCTGACCTGGCTCCTAGTGACTTTTGGCTTTTTCCAACAATGAATGACACTCTCCGTGGCCGCACATTCACCAGCCGTGGTGATATTGCCTCAGCGGTTTTCCAGTGGTCAAAACAGACTCCTAAAGAAGCCTTCGCCGCTGCCATGGAATAATGGCGTCAGCGTTGTGAAAAATGTGTACGTCTGCAGGGCGATTACGTAGAGAAGTAACGCCAGTTTCATCGAATTCGGGTGAGTAGGTAATTATAAAAAAATCGGAGGCCTTAGAATTTGAATGCACCTCGTATTTGTCAAGTTACTTTCAAGTAATTAAAGATGTTTTCCAGGCAAGTTATTCATTTCATATCATTGTTCACGACCGGATATTAATGTTTGTTTAAATGGCGACGGTCTTCGATCTCGTGTGTCGTATCGAGAGGTCAGTAATCAACCGCGCCTGGACGGTTACGGGAAGATAGTGTGGACTGGATTGACTGTAATTAAAAGTTCCAAGTGAAAGAAACGTGTGTGGTGGGACTGTTTCAATATTAGGAGCGTGGGTACTTTCTCGTTTCGGATATGGCACGCGGACTTAAAGAAACAAGCGCGTCGCGATTCGGTCAAACAAACGCTCGTGTAATGAACGAAGGAACTGTTTAGTACTGAGTGGGAGAACTGCGGTTTTTGTCGACATAAAAAGCACCTTTAGAACAGTGAATTTCAAGTGACGTATCTGAACTGATAATACACTCCTGGAAATGGAAAAAAGAACACATTGACACCGGTGTGTCAGACCCACCATACTTGCTCCGGACACTGCGAGAGGGCTGTACAAACAATCATCACACGCACGGCACAACGGACACACCAGGAACCGCGGTGTTGGCCGTCGAATGGCGCTAGCTGCGCAGCATTTGTGCACCGCCGCCGTCAGTGTCAGCCAGTTTGCCGTGGCATACGGAGCTCCATCGCAGTCTTTAACACTTGTAGCATGCCGCGACAGCGTGGACGTGAACCGTATGTGCAGTTGACGGACTTTGAGCGAGGGCGTATAGTGGGCATGCGGGAGGCCGGGTGGACGTAAAGCCGAATTGCTCAACAAGTGGGCGGTGAGGTCTCCACAGTACATTGACGTTGTTGCCAGTGGTCGGCGGAAGGTGCACGTGCCCGTCGACCTGGGACCGGACCGAAGCGACGCACGGATGCACGCCAAGACCGTAGGATCCTACGCAGTGCCGTAGGGGACCGCACCGCCACTTCCCAGCAAATTAGGGACACTGTTGCTCATGGGGTATCGGCGAGGACCATTCGAAACCGTCTCCATGAAGCTGGGCTACGGTCCCGCACACCGTTAGGCCGTCTTCCGCTCACGCCCCAACATCGTGCAGCGCGCCTCCAGTGGTGTCACGACAGGCGTGAATGGAGGACGAATGGAGACGTGTCGTCTTTAGCGATGAGAGTCGCTTCTGCCCTGGTGCCAATGATGGTCGTATGCGTGTTTGGCGCCGTGCTGGTGAGCGCCACAATCAGGACTGCATACGACCGAGGCACACAGGACCAACACCAGGCATCATGGTGTGGGGAGCGATTTCCTACACTGGCCGTACACCTCTGGTGATCGTCGAGGGGACACTGAATAGTGCACGGTACATCCAAACCGTCATCGAACCCATCGTTCTACCATTCCTAGACCGGCAAGGGAACTTGCTGTTCCAACAGGACAATGTACGTCTGCATGTATCCCGTGCCACCCAACGTGCTCTAGAAGGTGTAAGTCAACTACCCTGGCCAGCACGATATCCGAATCTGTCCCCCGTTGAGCATGTTTGGGACTGGATGAAGCGTCGTCTCACGCGGTTTGCACGTCCAGCACGGACGCTGGTCCAACTGAGGCGCCAGGTGGAAATGGCATGGCAAGCCGTTCCACAGGACTACATCCAGCATCTCTACGATCGTCTCCATGGGAGAATAGCAGCCTGCATTGCTGCGAAAGGTGGATATACACTGTACTAGTGCCGACATTGTGCATGCTCTGTTGCCTGTGTCTATGTGCCTGTGGTTCTGTCAGTGTGATCATGTGATGTATCTGACCCCAGGAATGTGTCAATAAAGTTTCCCCTTCGTGGGACAATGAATTCACGGTGTTCTTATTTCAATTTCCAGGAGTGTATTATTTCAACAACATATTACGCTTTTGGATTGCAAATACCAACTATGTCATTTTTTGAATAATGTGAACTGTGAACAGTACAGTCCAAACCTGAATGAGTGTTTTTAGCAGAATATATCGAATTCTGCAGACTAATTTGGCATCGTTTATGTGAGTAGCTCCGCACCCTGTCAGATAATAATGAGTAAAGGAAAAATAGAAGCAGGCAAGGAGAGAAGAGCACTCGGTCGTTGAGGATCCAGTCCCAGCGTTCAGGGAGTATTTGTGCATATATAACAGTCCTCCAGGCTCGTTACATTATCTATAGGGATCCCAGTTCTTTGTAGACCATAGAGGTGAGCAATCCGATTACTGTATCTACGTTTCCATGCACTGGCTGGTGTGCCTTTGAGCCACCATGCTTATCCCAACTCCCACACATTCATGATTTTTTAATAATCTGGTGGCACCTGATGACAGAGGTTTAAGCTTCCGAAGCCGGTTGTGAAATCGAAAAGACAAATTACTGACTACCGAAGTGGTTCAAATGGTTCAAAAGGCTCTGAGCACTACGGGACTTAACTTCTGATGTCATCAGTGCCCTAGAACTTAGAACTAGTTACACCTAGCTAACCTAAGGACATCACACAAATCCATGCCCCAGGCATGATTCGAACCTGCGACCGTAGCAGTCGCACGGTTCCAGACTGTAGCGCCTCGAACCGCTCGGCCAACACGGCCAGCACTACCGAAGTGGATTTTTGTTCCTGTATAGTGATGACTAGTCAGAAAATTTACAAATAAATAGGGTGATAGATAAAATGCGTTATGAGTTATCTAAATTTGTCAGTTCGTGCTGTCTGGAACGACAATACAAGAGATAAAAAGGAAGGAAGGGTTACTGTAAGATACGGGGGGAGGAAGGAGGCCCAAAGTATTGCTAACGTGTCTACTGAGTGTAGCAAAAGTTCCCTTTCGAAACCACAAGATTAGGAGATAGCGATGAAGGAGACGAGGAGAGACAGGAAGAGATGTCAGTGTAGATGCAGGAGTATTTCGAAAGACTATAACGTAACGTCACCACTGTTATTTGGAAGTTAAAGCAGAAACTAGCAATTCAGTGACAACAGTTGAAGACTGTATGCGGGTGCTTTGGTATCGCTGGGCCATTTTCAACAACGGGGCTGTATATACAAGGTGGAGTTGACCATGCACAGCAACATTGCAACTATAGTGGTAATACAGAGGCCTTGGAGGGCGATACAAGTACTTTCTGCACCGCATGGCAACAGGTTTATTGTTCTGCACACTAATGAAACAGCACGTCGGCACGAAATGTGGATCGAAAGCCTACCACTGATTTTATCAAAGGCATCAGCAGTTAGGCAGCGCTTACGGGGACGAGAGAACCACACTAGTTGACCGAGCAGGAAGGTGTAGCAGCGAAGGCTGCAACTGCGAGACTCAACCACCGCACACTAGGTTAGTGCCAAGTACCGCTCCTTCAACCTGGTGCTGCTCCAATGATAGGTTGCCTCCTGGTCCATTCCTGTAGTAACCAGGCTCGTGCCCTGGATGGCAGCTGAGCGACGCCAGGACAGTACTGCGGCCAACCCTTCCGTGCTTGTCTGGACGCCTAGGCCCCCCCACTCGTCGTCACTCGTTATGTCGAGATCCACTACCGAGGGCTGGCATCTTCCGCAAACAGTTGGGCGGTCTTTAGCGCTAGCGCCTCCCACTACGACTGGCCGAGTTGCGCTCACTGGGGCGCACGCAGCCGCTTAGGCTCCAGAGTCAGAATCCTTCGGTGCCAACGTCACGGCTCGTTAGCCGTCAGCTCGCCACCAACCTACGTCCTCACCACGTACTGTGACTGCGGTAGTGCCGCCGCCTCCACCCACATGCTAAGAACATAGTCGCATGAGTGCACACTAATTTTTTGACTAGCGATGCTCTTTGTTTAGGCCTCCGACGGCTTCTTCCTTGCCACGACCTACCAAAATGACTCAAACCCACACAGAAGTGGCGCTACAGTCCGGGACAACTTCATTTCGTGGCGAAAGTAAGCTGTTTGACTCATCACTTCAGTAAGCGGAAAGGAAATGTCCACAAATATTATACAATTAATGGTGAAAGCTGAAGTGAGCAACAAACTCTATTTTGTTACATCTTCAGAATTAACCAGAACAGCGAAACAATTTGGTAGCCCTGCACCAGGCGAGACACGTGAAACGTCCCCTTAGAAAAATTATACAAGTCGCTGGTCTATGGAAACGTCCTCTTGAACAATTATACACGAATGTGCTTAAACTGACACACAATATTTTTAGCGCAACGCAATCTGACTTCCAAAAATCCCTACCAAAGAATGGCCCTGACTAACATATTGTATAAATAAATACCATATTATCTAGGGCTCCTTGTGCTTGCCAAACACATGGTACACAAAGTAAGCGTGTACCCCCCTGAGGATTAAAGTAATTATATCCTCAGGTGTTACAGATTACAGCAATGGAATGAAATGTATCACAGAAAACCTTTGTATCATTGTACTTCAAATATCTTTAAAAATACATGTTTTAAGTACAAAATTAATCACTCAAATACGTGTACTGTAGCGCTAAACTGTGCGTCTTGTTCTAAGATAATCTCTGTGGAAGTGTCGTAGTTATCGTCCTCCGAAAGCTAAGTTCTGCAGAAGTCAATGTACTTACCTCATGATAAACAAAAGTGAAATGCGTTGCGTATAGATATCGTTGTTACTACGCTTATTGCCGTGATGAAGTAAGTACTGTACTGTAACGTATTGTTGTGCTACAGAAAGGGCTGTCTCATTGTAGCTATACCACAAAGTTACTGCTAAAACATGTTTTCATTTCCAGAAGAATTCAAAAAAACTGTGCAGATATAAAACAGATACAGTGCAAAAGCAACATTGTAAATTGTCACTTATTAGTAGCGTCGTGATAAAATCGTGTAGGTGTCACATAAACTATCCACTGAGTCATCTGGCATCTCACAGAAAGTACTTTAAATCCAGAATATATTTTCAAGTAAACCAAAATGTTCCATTAAAATCTCATTAGCAGTACTGGTAAATGTTCTAAGTATGTCAGCCTTATAGTCGTTACATAATCGTGCAACTAACAAGCAGGAATGTACACACACAATAACACTGTGACGTCTGTTCACTATAACAATGCATTCGTATTTTCTGTTTAAATAAGTTCTCTTGGTTCTTGACTGGATATTTAACTTCAAACATGGTTGCATGTTAACAGATTCTAAGTCTGACAAACTGTACTAGTAGCGTGAAGTGAAAAATTTTATGGCAAAGACAAAGTTAAAAAGCAGATTATCTTTCAATAAACGGTTTTACATGTGAAATGTGGTGTAAACCTTTACTCTTCGTAGTACGCAGAGTTTCAACTTCAACGCATACGTCGGTAAGGAATGATAAAATTTGCTCAAGGTTAGCGCCTATGTTATTTTTCTCTGAGCCAGCAGGCGCACGTGGCTGCCTGCGGTGCGAGTCATTGTCTGCTATCTCTTTGTTGGCGTGCGTCGTTATTGGGATTAGGAGACCTAACTTCTACAAATTCACCTTGCCCAGAAGGCCCTGCCCTGTTTGAAGCTCGCCAGTTCTGATGGAATTCAGGTCTACCGTTTTGTCGGTAGTTTACATAGTTTCTTGTTCGTCGGTCATGTGGTGGAGAATGTCTCCCTGAATCATAACTACGCGCTGGACCGTTGCGTCTGAAGTTATTCTGTCTCCCTGGATAATAATTGTTTTTGTTCCCATATTGTCTGTTTCTATGGTAATCTCTGTCATATTCATTACTACGGAAACGCGATCTTTCCCTGTAACTATTATTACTCTGCCAGTGGTTGTCATATGGGTGGTATCTGTTTTGGTCACGATTTGTGTTGTAAGAATAGCCTTGTCGTGTCCAGTTATTGTTTCTTTCATCGCGGAATTGCGACGGATGTGACCTGTAGTGATTGTTTTCCTGTTTCCTGTGTCAATTTCTAATTCTTGTAAGAGCCCCTGAAAAGCTTCAATGGCGTCTTTACAACGCCCTGCCAAAATAATATTCCTTAAATGTTCCGACAATTTCATTAAGCAAATGCGGATGAGTTCTGAATGGCTGTATGGGTTTGAAAGATACTGATCCTTATGCAATACGTCTTCAAAATATTTGACAAGACTGGAAAATTCAGATTGTTCAAAGTGTTTCATCATCATGATGCTGTGTTTTACTCGGTCTTGTGTAGCTTGAGACCAATATGCTGAGAGGAAGGCATGATAAAATTCTCCTTCACTGTGACAATCGTGAATGACCGATCGCATTCTTACAGCTGGTTCATTCTGCAAGTAGCTACACATAAATTCTAATCTGTGCTCTAATGACCAGTTGGGAGGAAAACAATGGGAGAATTGATGGAGCCAAGCTTGTGGATGATTGTCGTTGCCAGAATTCTTAAATGTTTTGAATTTATGTGTAGTAATGAACAGCTTATAGTCAAAATCATCATGTCGGCGAGTCGCATGTCGGTCATTGTTACATCGTTTCGGCGGTTCCATCTCAAAATTCAATGCGCCTTGCCAATTTCTTTCATGATTTCCGAAATGTTCTGTGTCATTATTTTGTGGTTGTTCTGTATTTCTATGTCCCTCTTCCTGTACTGGGGCGCGAGTGTCCTCTGAAATATGTAATTCTTATATTACTTGAGCCAACTGATCTTGTACTTCCCGCACTTCTCTTTTGTACTATGTGTTGATTTGATTTTGATTCTGTTTGAATTTTCTAATTTTTTCATACTCTTCAGTGTCAGTGAAGGATACAGGTTTTGTGTCATTCAGATCATCATCTACCTTTGTAGATAAGTTAGTGCACTGATCTGAAAGTTCGGTACTTTATCAGATAGTGAACTAATTTCCTCCATGTGTCTTTCTGAACCAATTTTCAGAGTATCTACTGTGTCCTTTAAGTTATCGGTAGATGCAACTGAGTCAGTTTTAGCTTGCAAGGTCTCATGATTTTCATAAACAATAGTTTGCAGTTCTTTTATAGCTACTTCGTGGTTCTGTAATGCTTTTTCATGCCGCGAAAAAATAGGTTGAAAATGCTCACATATTTGTGTTTTTACGTCATTACAGACTTTTTGACATTTCGATTCGATTTTATGTAACTCAGTAGTTAAATCTTCAGGTGTTTGTTCAAGTGTATGTTCCACTGAGTCTAACTTTTGAAGCTTTTGTTCCATTGTGTCCTACTGTTACTGTGTTTGTCTCTCGTGTTGTTCCATTGTGTCTAACTTTTGAAGATTTGGTTCCATTGTGTCTAACTGTTGCTGTGTTTGTCTCTGATGTTGTTTCATTTGTTGCATTAATTGCCATAATAATGTATTAGTGTCTGGAATCTGTTCCTAAATGCTTTTCGGCAGTGCATTTGCGCCGGCAATATTCACATTTTGACAAGCAGAAAATGGGTCTTGACTTATTTGAGAAAACGGTGAGGACGGAAAACCTGAATGTACAGTATTTGCAAGATTGTGTCCTGTCATTTCGGAATCCTGAGGTGAGCTGTTGCCGACCGATCAATCGATAATGCTTCCCTGTTCACTAATTATTTCACTGCCTACACCATTATTTGCAGCCCACTCCATTTCCCCATGCACAAATAGCAAACTACTACTTTGAACATAAGTTAATTCAATACATGGTGGCGCTAACACACTGCTTTCGTCTTCACTGTCATATCTCAGTTTACTTTGGAGCCTAGTATTACGTTTTTCACACGCCATTATTGTCACAATATTTCACACGACAACACAGAAAAACACAATTTGAAGAACAAAAATAAGAGAACACATTAACATAGCACTGAAAATAATATCTAGTTAATTGCAAGCGCAGCTGCGAAATACTTGGTACAAATCTACATGCATGCCACAACTGTTTTACTGTACAACAATGAAAGACTACAACTACAAAGGAGATTCTCTCTGCAATTACGCGCTACCAATAAACAAAGTCTACACTAATTACACAAGCTACAAGAAAAAATCAGAAGATTCCAGTGAGGTATCCGCAGCTAAGGGTCGACATATGAAACGTCCCCTTAGAAAAATTATACATGACTGTGCTTATACCGACACACAATATTTTTAGCGCAACGCAATCTGAGTTCCAAAAATCCCTGCGAAAGAATGGCCCAGACTAAAATTAACCTATATGTTTCCCAAATCACTTACCTCACAAAAATCTTCGTTACTCGAACTACTGCAATACAGCGAGCGCCACTACTGCCAGCTAACTAAAAGATTCAAACTACAGAAGTCACTAACTACTGATAGGCACAGTTAGCAAATGAAAGATTTTGATAGAGAACAAACAATGTATTTACCCTAATAGTCATAATATATATATCAGTTCATGGCACCAATTCTTACAAATTTCAAAACTCCGCCATCTCTCTCCCCACGTCCACCACTGCTGGCGGCTCACCTCCAACTGCGCAACGCTACGCGCTGTTAACGTCCAGCTGCCCAACACTACAATGGCGAGTATTACAACAATGCCAACCAGCCACTGACTGCACACAGCACAGCCAATGATTTTCATACAGAGCGCTACGTGGCGTTACCAATAAGAAAACCTAAACAGCCTACTTACACACGTAGTTTTGTGCTGTCGTTCAGATAAGTGATTTAGACTGTAATAAAACTCAGTTTAGTTGAGGAAACTAGTTTAATACGTGTATTAGTGTGCTTTGAAAACTTGCTATTAAAGGTTTCACTTCTTTTTGCGTATTACCCCAGAAAACGCGAAAGGAACATGAAGTAGGTTTACGATCGTATTCTTGCGTACATTTTAACGCAGTAAAACTTATACAATCTCATTTTACTTTTCTCTTGCGTTCCAGCAAGTTAAGAAAAGCGCATCCCTTTGTTGTTTAACTCGTATTTTGTCGAACACAGCGTAAATTTTAAGTTCCGGTATCTGGAAACTTTGCACATACGGTAGTAGTTTTGTTTACATACAGTTGAGACTAGGCCTAATTTTTTTAAACGTGTCTTTCTTCTTTTGTTTGGTAATCTAACATATTGTCGCAAAAGTAAGTTTGTTTACATACGATTGAGACTAGACCTAATATTTCGTGAACGTGTATTCTTGTTTTTCAGTAATTTAATTTGACTTATTCTCGCTGAAGTAAGATTTTTTCCATGAGTGAAAAGTGCCTGACGTTCCATAGAACTGTTAGCCCCGGGGTTTTTTGTGATGGCTGCAATAGCTTTTTTTTCCATTGGGGTGACTGTAGCGGCGTGGTAAATGCGGAAGTGGATCAGACTCATCAGTAGTTCTGTAGGATATGCAGTAGAGATAGGAAAATAGTGGAACAGGAGGGGAAAATTGCTGACCTTCAGGCATAGTTAGAGCAGGCTAGAGAAGTTCTGAACAGGTTAAGGACGGAGAAGGGTAGAGAGAGGTGGGAAGTGGCAAAAGGTAACAGGGGAAACAGACCTAGAACTTTGCCAGACAGCTTTTTAGTGAATGTGAAGAATACGTTTGACCTTTCGCTTCAGTTTGAAACAGATGAGCCTCAGACAGAGGTAGGTGTAGAGAGGGTAACAACAAAGTTGCAGTAGAAAATTGAATAAGAATGTAGGGAAGTCAGCAAAGAGAAAGAAAGTTTGGTTGTTATGTAGTTCACATGCCAGAGTTGTAGGCCAACTTTTGCAGGACCAGTCAGGATCACAATACCAGGTCACAATTTCTTTTAAACCTAGTGCTGGTCTGGGTCAGGTGACACAGGATCTAGGTTGACTGTGTAAACATTTTATCAAGAAAGACACTGCGGTTATTGTGGGTGGGCTGGGCAATAGTATTAACAGAGATCCTGGGTACAATATAAAGTGTGACATGGCAAAGATTGCGTCAGCATCAAGACATACCAGTGTTGAGTTTGATTCTATTCTGAGACGCCATGACCTACCTCATTTAAACTCTCCTGTCGGGAGAGTTAATTTGGAGTTGGAAGAGCTACTTAGGCCAGGTGTGGGGTCACATATTGGTTTGGTTCCTATTGATTCTCTCATTAGGTGGGATTATACTAGACATGAGCTACACCTCAACAGGAAAGGGAAGGATAAACTCGCTGGGATAATAGCAGGAAATGTAAGGGGGGTGTGTGGGGGGGGGAGGAGCCACTGCCATGAGTGGTAATATATCAGTGGTCATAGATATTAGACCAGCGCCTTTTTAGGATAGGTAGGACAGATCGAAGTCAAGTTCTAAGAAAAGTAAAGATTGAAAGATACCTTCAGTTTGAGAAAGAAATCAGGCAGCATAATCCTGGCACATTGGATCAGTGAACACAGCTGTGGGTTGAAAATTTACAGTAATCAGCAGGAATTTTATTTCCACCTGACTTCATCAAGGTAAATGTGAAATGACAACTATATTTCTTCCATCAAAATATTCTAGGCTTAGAAGTAAAATTAATGAACTACTTATGTGCATTGTTGAATTAGAGTAATCGAACCCAGTTGATATACTCCAGCTTCCTGAACATCATGTGACCACTGGTATACATATGTTAAACCTTACAGAATTTAATTTAGCCTCTTACTTCTGTAGACAAAATATGGAGAAAGGAGTAGTTGCCACATTCGTTAAAAATAGTTTTAAATTTAAGAATAATGGCATTAATAAATTTTGCTTAGAGCAGCACTTAGTAACATGTGCAACAGAGACAAAATTTCATAATAGGTCCTTTCTAATAGTGGCCAGATACAGAGCATCTTCAGAAAACTTCAACCTGTTTATAAACGAAGATTTATTATCTCATTAAAAATTAAAAAAAAACAAGAACTAGTGGTTGTTGTTCATTTTAATATAGACATCCAAGGAAAAAACACTGTCAGTGAACATTTACTGAAATCAGTTACATTGGCATTCAATTTAGTTTCTACTGTAAATTTCCCAACTCGGGAATGTTAGAACTATGTTCTAAGACTGCCATTGATAATGTCTTTATAGACGACTCTAGACAACTAAGTCACATTACAAAACCAGTAGGAAATGGGATACCTGACCATGACATGCAACTCCTAACATTAAATTTTGAAAATTGTTAGGGTTAAACATCTATCTTAACTGAGTACAGAAGGCCAATAAAACAGTCAGAAACTGAGAAATTTAGGAGATTGCTCAAAGAAATTATTTGGATGGATGTTTACACCATCCAAGACACAAATGGATAACACAAAACATTCATTAATAAAGTTAGCACCTTATTTGAAAATTGTTTTCCCCTGAAGGTAACTCAAATTGAGCGGAAGTCTAATAAGAAACCATTGATCACACAAGGGATAGAGATATCATGTAAGACAAGAAGGAATCTTTATGTGATATGTAGGGACACCTTTGATACTTGCATTATAGCTCAGTAAAAAAATTATTGCAAAGTAATGAAGAAGGTTATCCAGAAATCAAAACACCTGCATTATGAGAAGAAGATAAATACATCCAGCAGTAAAATAAAAACAACATGGGGTATAGTTCAGTCAGAGACAGGTAGGACCAGAGATGAGGAGGAACAAATCGCTCTAAAAATAAATGAAACCCTCGTAACATACGCATGTTATATTTCAAACCATTTAGACAATAATTTTGTCTCTGTTATTGATAGAATGGGGTTGTCAGGTTCAGTAAATAATGGAATGGAATACCTGAAACCAGTGCACACAAGCAATCGCAATAAAATGGAATTGACACTTACTTCCCCCAAAGAAATTGAATCCATCATAAAGTCCTTGAAATCAAAGCATTCTAGTGGGTTATGATAACATATCAACAAAGTTAATAAAAGAGTGTTCGTGTGAGCATAGTCATATCTGAAGTTATATGGGTAATCAATGAGTTATCACAGGAACATTCCTAGAGTGGCTTAAATATGCTGAAGTTATACAAGGAATGGGCCAAAGAAAACCATCAAATTATCAACTTATCTCACTTTTGCGAGCTTTTTCAAAAATCTTTGAAAAGGTTATGTTCAAACACCTACTTAAACACCTTAGTGAAAATAACATACTGTCAGAGTCACAGTTTGGGTTTCTTAAGGAGTCTGATATTGAGAATACTGTTTACACTTACAGTGAAAATGCCTTTAATTCATTAGACAACAAATTATAGGCAACTGGCATATTCTGTGATCTGTCAAAAGCTTTTGACTGTGTGAATCATTCTTTTAAGTAAATTAAAATATTACTGCATTACTGGTAGTGTTGCAAAGTGGTTTCAGTCATATCTTACTAAAAGAAAACAAAGGGTGTCATTACATAACACTTCAGCAATAGGCATTGAGAGATCATCTGACTGGGAAGAAATTACATGTTGTGTTCCCCAGGGCTACATACTAGATCCACTACTTTTTCTTGTGTATCTTACCAGATACCAAGTTTGTCTTATATTCAGATGATACAAACATTGGAATAAATAGTAAGAAAAATAAAAATTTAGAAAGGGCGGCTAATCAAATTTTTACTGTTTATGTGGTTCGTAGTCAATTTACTGTCATTAAACTTTAAAAAGACCCACTATATGCAAGAGATTTCCTTGTAGTGTGTGTATACAATATTATGACATGGAAATAGGAGAAGTTAAGAGTATAAAATTCATGGGATTATAACTTGACAATAAATTCAGTTGGGAGTGACATACTAACGAACTGCTATAGGGCCTAAACAAGTCTGCGTTTGCAATGCGAAAGATGTCAGACATAGGAGATATAAATATAAAAAACTGGCCTATTTTGCTTATTTTCATTCCATTATGTCATATGGCATTATATTTTGGGGTAATTCCACAAACCGAGGAAAAAATTTTAGAGTACAGAAGCGTATAATAAGAGCAATGTGTAGTGTAAAACCAAGAACATCTTGTCGAAACCTGTTCAAAGAATTGGGCATACCAACCACAGCTTTTCAGTATATTTATTCCTTAATGAAGTTTGTTGTAAATAATATATCTCTTTTTCCAACTAACTATTTAGTACATAGTATCAATACTAACAATAAGAAAAATATACACAAAGATTTAAAATCACTTACTCTTCACCAGAAAGGAGTCCAGTATTCAGCAACGCATATTTACTGTAAGTTACCAGCAACCATTAAGAGTTTAGTTTCAGGCAAGGCACAATTTAAACACAATTTAAAAGAATTTTTGGTGGCCAACTCCTTCTATTCCATCCATGAATGTCTCAAAAATTGCAGTGGACCGTTTTAATGAAAATTTCTTATACTTTAATTTTCGACAATACTTGGTTGTAATAGCCAAGTAACGAGCTACTGTGTGAATTATGGATTTAATGAAAGCAGATGTAAGTATTAAACCTGTAAATATTAGAATTTTAATTTTAATTCATGCACATAATTTTACTGTTTATTGACTGAGTATCATTCAAATTAATGAAACTCAAGTTTTTATAATTGCATTTTTGTAATGTGTTTATCTGACATGTTCCACACCTAGGAGTATTTTCACGCCCTCTTTTGTGGGTCTATGGAACGGATAATTAATCTAATCTAAACTTAATACTTAAACAGGAGACTAAGATACACCTTCACACATACGAGAAGCTGTGAAAGACGTAAAAGGCGTATAAATCGGTTCCCTTACCATCAGATTTGTAGCGAAGTACGATTGCTTACTCTGAATTTTTTATTGTTTTCTCAATTCGGCTGAGGTATTACGTGTGTCTCGCGTATTACTAGGTCGACTTTCTTACATAGCTGACACGAGTTGTAGCCTTTTGCCGCTAGCGAGACCCGAATTGCGGCCTCTAAAATGGCGGCGTGCAACGTAAATTTGACGTGCGCGAGAAACAGCTAGCTCGAAACGACTTTCTAACTGCAGAAAACGTGCCTCAATTAAAATCCGTATAAGAACAAAAGCTGTGGGCGGTGACGATTCTGACGAGAACAGTAATTTGTGATATTGGGTTGTTCGTGCTCGTGATGAATCAAAAGATGATGCTGTGCTCGAATGAATGAAAAGGTGGTTCTAATTTAAACTTGTGTGACAGAGCTCGGAGTCGACCACCGCAAGCAGCAGATTCAAGACCATGCCGTCAGCGGACAACGCCATGCTCACAGCGTTAGGTGTGGAGAATTCACGTCTAAAGCCACCACCATAAACTCAGCAAGGTGCTGCGAAGTCCTCAGTAAGCTGAACGCACGAATTCGAATCGCCCACACTCGGAGGTCCCGCTCCTCCAGCATGACACAGCAAGAACACACACGGGCAACAATCCTACATATGGGTTCACAAATACCGATCGTCCTCGATAAATCTCATCTTGGCCGCATCCGATTTCCATTTGTTTCCAAAACATAAAGAACACCTTTGAAGACTTCACTTTGATAGTGATGACGCGTTGGAAACATAGGTGAGGTGGTGTCTCCGTCACCAAAGTCAATCACTCTGATTTGTGAGTACCATAAACGTGGTCTCTCATTAGGAGAAATGTGTTTGTCGCCAGGGTGACTATGTCGAGAAATAAATATGTAGACATAAAGAATGTGGAAATCTAGCGATTTTTTTATTTTTTAAATTTTTTTTTTTAAATTTTTTAAAGCTTCAAGATTTTCCGGATAAAATATTCGGAGCGCGCGATCGTATTTATCATCACATTACGGAAACAGTCACAAACGAATGCATGCGAGACTGTTAGACCTGCGCGCATCCACAAAAGAAAATGTTGTGCATCTGCTGGAACAGCGACGGTGTGGTGACCGCGAATTTCCTGCCCGAGGCGTAACCATCACTTCTGACATTTATTGTTGACAAAGAGAAGTCTTGCGTACGCAGTCCAGGAGCAACGATCAGCTGCACTGCGTGAAGTGATGGTACTGTACGAGAACGCCAGCCAGAATTGTGAGACACTGACCAAAACACGCTATATAAGAGATGCGTTGGGAAGTCATTCTTCACCTACCTTGTTCACCTGATGTTGTGCCTTCAGATTTTTACTTTTTCCTCTCTCTGTCGGACTACTGTCAAGGAACTTCCTTTCCTGACGAAAATGCACTCCGAACATGGCTCGACGAGGTCTTCGTCTCAAAACCACGTGATTTCTACATTCGCGGAATCGAAAAGTTATCCCAGTGTTGGCACAGGTAAACAGTGCAGGAGAATATATTATTGATGACTAAAATTAATGTTATTTGTGTGTTTGTATTTATTAAACTTATTGAAAAACGCTCGGAATTTTGACAGTAAACCACACTGTTATGCACAATACCTCCCTTACAGCGTCTGCATCTGGAGTTCGCTGAGCACTTCCACGACGTTCTCGCTAATACTAAACGACCCTATAACTAAAGACGGGGCTCCTCTTTGGATATTTTCTATTTCCTTCATCAATCCTATCTGGCACGCATCCCAGATTGATCAACAATGATCAACAACTGCCCGAACAAAAGTTTTGCAAGCTACCTTCTTTGTCGGCGGATTACATTTACAGAGGACTGTTTGCTTTCGAAGCAGCTTTCTAACAACGCAGTCGAACCACGACAGGTTATTCTTGTTGTCAGGCAGCATTCTACATCTAAATCTACATCCATACTACGCAAGGCACCTGACGGTGTGTGGCGGCTATTACCTTGAGTTCCTCTATCGGTTCCCCCTTCCATTCCAACTCTGTGCGGGCTCTAATCTCTCTGATTTTATCCTCATGGTCTCTTCGCGAGATGTACGTAGGAGGAAGCAATATACTGCTTGACTCCTCGGTGAAGGTATGTAATCGAAACTTCAACAAAAGCATGCACCGAGCTACTGGGCGTCTCTCTTGGAGAGTCTTCCATTGGAGTTTATCTATCATCTCCGTAACGCTTCCGCGATTACTAAATGATCCTGTAACGAAGCGCGCTTCTCTCCGTTGGATCTTCTCTATATCTTCTATCAACCCTATCTGGTACGGATCCCCCACCGGTGAGCAGTATTCAAGCAGTGGGCGAACAAGTGAACTGTAACCTACTTCCTTTGTTTTCGGACTGCAATTGCTTAGGATTCTTCGAATGTATCTCATTCTGGCATCTACTTTACCGGCGATTAATTTTATATGGTCATTCCATTTTAAATCACTCCTAATGCCTATTCTCAGATAATTTATGAAATTAACTGCTTCCAGTTGCTGACCTGGTATATTGTAGCTAAATGATAATGAATCTTTCTTTCTATGTATTAGCAGCACATTACACTTGTGTACAATGATATTCAATTGCCATCCCCTGCACCATGCGTCAATTCGTTGCAGATCCTCCTGCATTTCAGTACAATTTTCCATTGTTACAACCCCTCGATATACTACAGTGTCATCCGTAAAAAGCCTCAGTGAGCTTCCGATGTTATCCACAAGGTCATTTATATACATTGTAATAGCAAAGATCCTGTGACACTCCCCTGTGGCACACCTGGAATCACTCTTACCTCGTAAGACTTGTCTCCATTGCGAATGAGATGCAGTGTTCTGTTATCTAGGAACTCTTCAATCCAATTAGTCTGATAGTTCATATGCTCTTACTTTGTTCATCAAACGACTGTGAGGAACTGTATGAAACGCCTTACGGAAGTCAAGAAACACGACATCTACCTGGGAACCCGTGTCTAAGGCCCTCTGAGACCCGTGGTTAAATAGCTCGAGCTGGGTTTCACACGATCGTCTTTTTCGAAACCCATGCTGATTCCTACAGAGTAGATTTCTATTCTCCAGAAGAGTCATTATACTCGAACATAATACGTGTTCCAAAATTCTACAACTGATGATGGACGTTAGAGATGTAGGTCTACAGTTCTGCACATCTGTTCGACGTCTCTTCCTTAAAACGGGGATGATCTATGCCCTTTCCCAATCTTTTGCAAAGCTACGCTCTAGACCTATGGTACACCGCTGCAAGAAGGGGGCAAGTTATTTCGCATACACTGTGTAAAATCGAACTGGTATCCCATCAGGTCCAGCGGCCTTTTCTCTTCTGAGCGATTTTTATACTTTTTCTATCCCTCTGTCATCTATTTCGATATCTATCATTTTGTTATGTGTGCGAGAATATTGAGAAGGAACTACATTGCAGTCTTCCTCTGTGAAACAGCTTTGGAAGAAGATATTTAGTATTTAGGTCTTCAGTCTGTCATCCTCTGTTTTAGTACCATTTTAGTCACACAGTGTCTGGACATTTTGTTTTTATCCGCCTACAGCTTTGACATCAGACCAAAATTTCTTAGGATTTTCGGCCATGTCAGTACATAGAGTTTTACTTTCGAATTCGTTGAACGCCTCTCGCATAACCTTCCTCACACTACATTTCGCTTAGTATAATTTTTGTTTGTCTGCAAGGCTTTGGCTGTGTTTATGTTTGCTGTGAAGTTCCCTTTGATTCCGTAGCAGTTTTCTAACTCGGTTGTTGTACCACGGTGGTTCTTTTCTATCTATTACAATCTTGCTTGCCACATACTCAACTAATGCATATTGTACGATGAGGTAAGTATAAAAAAAGCAAAGGCGGCGTTCACGGGGAGTAGTAGGAAGAAAAATGACGACTTAGTTAACATTAAACCTATGCACGAAGCAATTGTGGAAGAAATAATTCTCCTGCCAGGAATGCAACATTAAACAGGATGTCTAAGGCAAGGATAATTTCAGAAGCAAATTAGCTAAAGCGAAGAAAGATTTCTTCAATAAAAGGCCTTTCTGGTATCAGATAGCGAGTTGGAATAAGTAAGAAGTAACTAAAATTCTATGTCTGGTGCGCAGTATCGAATGGAAGAGGTACTTGGATCCTGCATCACAGGATATCCAGAGAGGCAGGAAAGTTTTTGCGTTTCAAAATGGTTCAAATGGCTCTGTGCACTATGGGACTTAACGTCTGAGGTCATCAGTCCCCTAGAACTTAGAACTACTTAAACTTAACTAACCTAAAGACATCACACACACCCATGCCAGAGGCAGGATTCGAACCTGCGACCGTAGCGGTCGCGCGGTTCCAGACTGAAGCGCCTAGAACCGCTAGGCCACAGCGGCCGCCCTTGTGCGTTTCGAATGTAGTACTACCAAGCGATTTTGAATAGTAAGTGGACAAATAACGAAGTGATAAAGAAAGGATGAGGAAGGAGGTATGTGGGCGACTTAGCAGGAGAAGGAGCATGTTATTTGGACAACGGTTTCGCTGTTCAGGAATAGTCAGCCTGGTGCTGAAAGCCGCTAAAGAACGAATAACTGGTGGAGGTAGACTAAAATACCCAGAGTCACTACAGATGGCGTCGGGTATAATAGCACCGTATAGATCCAAAGATTAGAACGAAATATAGAAATATGGGGACCACCGAAACACATCTTCAAAAACAGATCTGTAAAATGTTGTTTTTGGGACAAATGTGTTAACCGCACATCCTCCTCTGAGCCATCTCACATCTAGATTTCAGAGCCCTGGGGGATGTTACTTTCAGAACTCTTTGCTGTAATAAACCATAAAATACCAATAACCTGCTGCATAGTTCTAAATGTGCACGTCATGTTCTTAATGTCTACGAAACGGACTGATACACCCAGAAAATTGTGTTCTTATGTGCGCCAGTAATTTCCTCTGTTTGGAAAGTGAAAGGAGAGTATTGGAAGAACAAAATCAGTGACGGTGTATTGTGATTTGTACCTTAACAGGTCAGACGATAACAATAATGTCTTTGAATGAAGGTACATATTGATACATATTATTGAAACTTTAGGGAGTTTTAAGTTAAACGTTTACAACATTCTTTTGGTATAGGGCTTCTGTCACTTTTATTTTTATTTTAAACATCAATGCACATTTTGATGTTCGTCCCGTTACCTTCAAGTGGATTACGGTATTTTGGTTGGTTTTGTAGTTTATTACTAGAGACCGGATTATGTGCGTTTGCATGTTGTATATGCATTTGCATATTTGGCTCTTTTTCACCGGCTATTGCATTTTTTACTAAAAACTACTGACGATGTTTACAATTTAAAATTAGAATGGGAGGTCTCTAGCTCGATGAAGATTTCATGCCTCACAGATTGACCGTGACCTAGAACTACGTGCAATAGCTAACCGAGAGGCCACTGCCAAGCGAAATCATTACAGAAGAGGAACAGAAACAGGCAGTCAGGGTCAATGCTCCTGTGCTTACGCCCCCAGTTAATCCCCTCCGCTGTCATATCGTGCACGTCGACAACAATTAAATTGAACTACGAAAAAGCTTTTATTCGGACGTCCATTGTTTCAATTTAGCTTTTAATTTACTTGTAAAGAGGTGAACGTGTTTACGACGTGTGGTGTGTAATGTGTTGTGCGCTATGCCGCTCGAAAAACAAAATAAAAAAAAGAAAGATTGAAAGTCGTTTCGTGGATAGCTGGCCATCCTGGAAAATTTACGTATGACAGGATTCTTTTATATTGTCGAGTATTCGAGAAAAAAAATGTTTCGTGCAAAAAGAAGTCTCAAATATACCAGCATGTCAAGGCAAGTCTTCATGCGGGAGGAATGCAGAAGATAGGACTACGATAACAACGTCTGATAAAACCAAGTTGCAGTAGCAGAGATTTGTCCAAAGATAACCAAACAAGTCGGTTTAACAAGGATGTGAAGCATTCATTGAGAGCAACGTTCCTCTTCACAAACTTACAAACCCTATCCTAAAAGGCTTCCTGCACAAATATTTCTTAAATTAAAATATACTAGGCGAATCAATATTACGTAAAAATTATACACCGACAATTTACGCAAATGTTCTGGAAGAAACACGCAATGAACTAAAGGATAGCATTATCTGCATTTCAGCTGACGAAACTATAGACACTTGTGGCCATTACATTCCAAATTTAATTGTTGATCCTATTTAGCAGCCTGCAAAGAACTTGAAAAAATAAATCATCCTACGATCAACGGATTTGTGAATGAGTATGGTAGAAAAATATTTCCATAATATTCCGCAGATGAAAGGGTGTTTGTGTTTCTTTCAGATGCTGCACCCTATATGATCAAAGCAGGAAAAGCACTCCGAGTATTTCATCCCAGTCTGATTCATTTGACGTGCTTTGCTCATGGAGTGTATCGCCTTGCTAAAGACTACGTTCCGCGTTTGTGAATGTAAATAAACCGATTTCATCCACAAAGAAAGTGTTTCGAAAGGATCCTGCTTGCATCAAGACCTACAAAGAAACACTACCAGATGTACCTTTACCTCCCTAACCAACAGTAGCTCGCTGCGGTACGTGGGTCGAAGCTGTGTTGTTTTACGATGAACACATCGACGCCACTAGAGGAGTAGTTAACGATAGTGCAGAGGCTTTGGCAGTTTGCTAGTGCAAGGAAGCCTTTAATGATTCCGATATTAAAAAAGACATTTGCTGTGAATAGCACTCATTTTTCCCATGTACCTTCAAGTATTAAAAAGCTTGATGCTCAAGATTTGGCGTTGAATGAATCTATTAAGTTAATGAATAAAATTATTCCAGTGAACTTCTCATTGCCGGATGTATTCCCAAGAAAACTTAAAGAAACGTTTGAAAACATTTTGAACAATAACCCAGGCTTTGAACCATTGTGCCAAATTGATAGTTTTGTTAAAGGTATGGCTGAACTTTTACGAGAAATAGTAAGTGCCAACATAGCACCCAAATTCAAATGCTGCCCACTTACCTCAGTTGATGTAGAACGGTCCTTTTCTGCTTATAAAAATGTTTTGAGTGATCGAACTCACTACCAACCATTTGGAACAGCACTTGGTCGCTTATGTTTACAATAGTAAAAAATGTAAAATAAACTCTAAATGATACTTTGGTCCAATAGCATTAATTAATAGTTAATGCTGTTCAAAAAAACTGAAAATTGTATGTGGCTTTTTAAATAAAATATAGCAGAGTTCCTGAGCTTGCCCCTCTGCATGCGATATATCTCGAAGTTTGTCATGTGCATATCGACTGTTTCGCTGCGGCTTACTCGCATCGCATCTACTTGTTACCGGCAACAATAGCAGGGAAGTAACAATTCTTGAAACACGCTATGCGTCCCAATTGTGCAAATCTTTAGAAAATAATCCCAGAAAGGCCCCCCTTCCTAACTTCTATCAGAAAGTATTCAGGAAATGATATCAACATTCTAAATGTACCGATTTTTCGTGTAGCCGGCGCTCTTCCTCGTAATTGATATGCACAGGGTCGACTTAGAGATATTATGCACGCAGTAACTACAATGTATTTTTATTATTTGATCATTCATATTTCGACACTTTCCATGCATTTTAAGCATTTTTCATGCATATCTGCATGCATTTTTTAATGTTTTTATAATGCATATAATCCGGTCTCGATCTGTCACATATACGTATGCTATCAACTAGGCAGATAGCACTGTGGCAGGGAGGTTATCTGTTTTATTGGACTGGTGGCGGAACATTAGCGTTATTTGAAGCACTGAGCTATACACATTGCTTTACGTACGTGGTAGTTGTAGTTTCCGAAACTCTAGACGAATATAATTACTGTTTGCTGCCGTAGCAAGCTCCCCTTTCCTGCGGCTGTACAGTTAGCATTGCTCCAATACGTGCAACTCTTACGGTTCAAAGACGTCCGCTGTCGTGGGCAGTGTTTACGACAGGAGTTGCTGCAGACTCAAGGTGATATATTAATTTCATAGAATCAGTTCTACGTGACAGCACAGTAATGGGAAGTTAATTAGTATAATTTAAAAACGAAAATCGCTGGAAATCGTTGATTTCCATCTCCTGACTTTCGAAGTTGCATTGTTGCATCGTGAACTTAATGCATTTACGAATATTATTTCGTGAAATTATGGGGAGATGTGAGATCTGTAACTATTGTATACGCTGTGTGCATTAATGTAGTTGAAATTTTTAAAGGAATTGAATGAGTTTGATTCTGTTTATTCATCTAACAGTAGCTGCCCAACATTCTTGTTGTGTATGAAAATCTCAACTTCTTCATACAGTCCCATCTTATGGCGTTTCTGCTGTTCGTGTATTATTTATAGGTTACTGTTAATATTTCGAATTTAATTTTGTGCGCCCAGGCGGATTAATTGTGATAACTTGTACTCGTATTATGAACGTAGAAATTTTGAGGATCTAATTTTGATCGTTTATGTCACACGTGAAAGATGCCGAAGAATCCCTGGTTACATGTTGCTCTTATGCTGCTGTTATAACGCTCGAGATTTAGAGAAATCCATGTTATTCACTTCATGCTATTGCTACTGTGATTTGTAAGAAGTTTATTTGTATTAAAATTAAAATGCTTGCACTGAGAAAAAGAAAATGTCAGTATGAAGTAGGAAATGTACATTTACAGGAACTGTTTTCACAAGGTGGCAATTGATTCGAAGGGACCAAAAAACATTCGAAGGGACCAAAACAGATTTTTCATGTAGTTCCTGCACATCTACATAATTTCATACGTATATTTTAAGCTTACCGACTGAGGATATGTCAGAACCATTACTGTTAATTGAATTTTCATCATATGAAGATGAACCTGAAGAGGATTGAAAACCGGTTCATGGAAAAATAAGTAACTATTCAAAAAAGTGACTGGTTGCAATTTTACGTATTTACATATATATATTTGTCATTTAAAGATTAAATTTTCTCTATATCGCGAGCATATTGCAGAATACATTGTCAATTATCTGCTTACATTTTCCTGTTGCGTCACAAACGCTTGGAAGACTAAGAACTTATAAATCAGATTCTGTCTTCAATTGTTATAGATATTTTTGACTTCAATAGACATTTCTAACAATATTTACAGTGCTACAACAGAAAGAGGTACATTTCTCAGCGGCAAATCGTCGTAATGCGATAAATTAACTAGTGTGATGAAAAACAGTAACGAAATCGGAAACACTGCAGTGAAGCAAATAACAAAACAGTTACAGGATAGAGAAGGTATTCCTACCTAGTGAAAAATGTAATGATGTTACCGAAGTTGCAACAGGAAAATAATAAACTGTATTTTAAACTGGAAGCTTCTACAGTGTGGCGTTCTGCGTATCATCGCGAGAATTACGAAAGCATTACGCTTCCACAAAGGCGATCGTTTATAAATGGTGGTCAGCACTAGGATCAACGCGGTAAAAGAAATGCGGATGCTTTGTTCTTTCATAATTAATTTGCTGCAATACTGTTTCATTTCACTGCGTCAAGGGTGCGGAAATGGGCTCCAAAGTTTTGATTTCGTGGAAGAGTGCTAAAGTTCTCAGTCAATAAACCGATGGCCGATAAATCGGAAAGTTAGATAAAACTGAAATTACTTTGTCTGGAGTAGCACAAACTTCTCAGTTCCCACTTAGGCTACGTTAGTTAATAATGTTTCTTCGTTACTGACTTCCGCGTTAGAGTAGTCAATTAACGATAAAGTTACATTCACTGCCATTTCTAATGACTCGTGAAGCTGTAGTAAAGCTTATTCATTTCTCTGTGAATATCATTTTATAGCTGCTAGGGACTATATGGCCTCTGTTACTTAGGGTCATTGTATTCTTCTAAATTCCCTTTAATTTACGTCTATGGTCACTAATTTTTTGTTCACAGATTACCGGTTTCGGTCTATAATGCCCATCTTCAGATCTTTGTTTTATAAAAACAGTGTCTTTATGTACTGCAGCCACTGTTTTTATAAAACACAGATCAGAAGATGGGCATTATAGACCGAAACCGATAATGTGTGAACAAAAAGTTTGTGACCATAGACGTAAATTAAAGGAAATATATTGTACATACGGGTCACTGTTTCACTCGCTACAATGTCGCAGCTTGTGAAAATTGTATTCTTCTGTCCGAAGACTGGTACCAGGCATATCTCGACGCTAATCTATCATGTGCGTACCACTTCGTCTCTGTATAACAACTGCTACCCACATCCTTTTCAATCTGGTTACCGTACTCAAGTTTTGGTTTCCCTCTGCAATTTTTGATTCCACACGTTTCACAAAGACCCCAACTACGTATCCTTGAAACCTCAGGATACGTTCTGACTACCAGTCCCTTGTTTTAATCAGGTAATAGCATAAATTTATGATCCTCCCAAAGCGAGTCAGTACTTCTTCGTTAGTCATCCGGATTACCCATGTAATCTTTAGCATTTCTGTATA
The DNA here is from genome assembly GCF_023897955.1 of Schistocerca gregaria. Taxonomy (NCBI): domain Eukaryota; kingdom Metazoa; phylum Arthropoda; class Insecta; order Orthoptera; family Acrididae; genus Schistocerca; species Schistocerca gregaria. Next base: position 686,736,011 of record NC_064923.1, read on the forward strand.
GTTCCACATTTCAAAAACTTCTATTCTGGTCCTGTCTGAAGTGTGTTTTGCCCACCAGGCGGCTGAACACCAGTCTTGAGGGACTCCCAGCCGGAAACGTTTTTCTCACTGTTCCTAGATAGCATTTTACATCAGCTCTACTTCGGTCATTTCCAACTATTTTTCTTCTAGCATTATTAATATTTTCAGCCACTTTTCCTCAGTCACTACTTCTGTTATGCTGTATCATTTAGATAATAAATGTTCGGTTATTTGCAGCTAAACGTTTATTTGTGTGTAACAGACATGTTTCACCTGCTCTTGGTCGGCATCTGTAGTGGTTTATAATATAAATAAAATTGTTGACTTATACGTATTTTTATAGGAAACATACACCTAACTTTACGCACTTTTCTGCGAAAACTTGCCTCCAAATTTCAGGTGCATTTTATATTAGAAATTAATATAAAAGTGTCCAGTATTTGATTTAAAATTCCCCCCCCCCCCCCTCTCTTAAGAATGCTCATATATTTTATGCTGTACGAAATCTTTCTCTATCAACACTGGATTCAACTGGCAGCTACATTCCACCGTTGCGATGAACGTCAGTTGCAGGATTCACAAGGTTGATAACACTGGGCCCTTCCCGCCCCGCCATCACAAACACAGGACACTGTCAAGCCTATGACGAGTTGTTGCAGTCTGTAGTGCCAGTGGAATTGAATTGAAAGTGATCTGTGTTATCGATAACAGTACAAAGTTTTTTTAATAACTATTTTCGTAATTGGAATAAATAAAAAGTATTCATATGACGACGGTGTGAGGTACCTTTTTTATTTCTTGCTTTTTTGTTTTCATTTTCATTCAAGGCAAGGAGAAAAGGTGAAGCGGTAGCTCAAGGTAGAGCCTGCGCCTACCATCATGTATTTTTGATTTTCAAGTGTTAAAAATCATAAGATGTTTCTCCTGTTCCTCCGTAAGAGGAAGCACTCGCTCTCTGTTAATAAACGGAGGTAGACGCACGTTATTTTAGAGCGAAATCGGCGGTAGCAATTTAGGGTGTGAGAATAAGTGAAAAGTTTGTATTTTTGATGTGTGTGGAAGAAATAATACATTCTATTTCATCAGTGCAAAATTGAGTTATTATTCGAAGTAGTACTGTAATATATAAAACCCAAGAAGCCCACCTGTGTACTTCAGAGCTAATACGAAGTACCGATTACAAAAGGAATGATGGACACGGTCAAGATCTTATTGATGGAGACGGCGATCGGACATAGTATTATTATTTGGTAAGCATAAATCTACAGCACGAGAAAGACTATTTGGAAAATCTGGAACTAATATGACTCAGTTACAGGCATAGCTCAGCTTACTGTGCTTGTCCGACTCTCCGAAAAATTAATCTCATAATCTCCATATATCTAAACATTCTTTATATATATATATATATATATATATATATATATATATATATATATATATAAATTGAAAGGAATAGCAGCTGAATGGCATTTCGGCCCTCCACCAACACAAAAAGATCATTGCAGACTGGTTGGGCTAGTAAAGGTGAGTTGAAAAAAATTAGGAAGACTAAATCCGCAACTAGAGGACTAAATGAAAAATGGCCAAAATTAGAAGATGACGTAGTGAAATGGATTAAAGAACATCGTCAAAATGGCACTGGAATTAACAAAAGCTACAGTGGGACTTAAAAGACTTTAAGGGTGGAGATGGTTAGTGCTACAGATTTATGAAGCGTCATGGAGTTAGCATGCAAACCAATACCAAAATATCGCAGAAAATGCCACAAGAGTGTGAAGAGAAAATATTGTCTTTCTATAGTTTTATTATTCAGCATCAAACTGTAACCAGTGTGGAACTAAGTCATACAGCGAATATGGACGAAACTCCTTTAACATTTGATGTGTCGCGCAACACAACTATTGCAATGAAAAATGTTAAATTGTAACTACAAATAAAGGTGGAAATGATATAATGTACTACACTGTTGTCCTTTCATGTTGCGCTGAAGGTACTAAACTTAACCCAATATCATTTTGAAGCGCAAAACAAAGCCAATATCTTCTGAAATATCACCAGGTGTCGTTGTTAACGTACATGAAAAGGGTTGGATAGACGAGACTGGTATTAAATTATGGATTGACAGAATGTGGGAGAGAAGGAAAGGTTCTTTATTGAACAAGAGTTCTCTTCTTGCGCTAGATCAGGTTAGTAATCATTTGTAAAATTCTGTGAAAGAGAATGGTCACAGGTTTCTAGAATGAAATTTTCACTCTACAGAGGAGTGTGCGCTGATATGAAACTCCGCTGTAGAGTGAAAATTTCATTCCAGAAACTTCCCCCAGGCTGTGGTTAAGCCATGTATCCGCAATATCCTTCCTTTCAGGAGTGCTAGTTGTGCAAGGTTCGCAGGAGAGCTGCATAGTTTGGGAGGTAGGAGACGAGGTACTGGCAGAATGAAAGCTGTGAGGACGTGGCGTGAGTCGTGCTTGGGTAGTTCAGTCGGTGGAGCACTTGCCCGCGAAAAGAAAAGGTCCCGAGTTCGAGTCCCGGTCCGGCACACAGTTTTAATCTGCAGGGAGTTTCATATCAGCGCACACTTCGCTGTAGAGTGAACATTTCATTCTAGAAACCTGTGACCATTCGCGCTGTCCTTTTCTGTACAAATGAACATGTCACCATTCGTGCTGCCCTTCTCTGTACAAGTTCAGTATCCCCTGTTAGTCCTGTCTGGTATGGGTCTCACGTACTTGAGCAATATTCTAGGATGGGTAGCACGATTGATTTGTAAGCAATCTCCTTTGCATAGTGATAGAGTGATTACAGTTCCCCAGTATTTTACAAATAAACTGAAGTCTACCAACTGCTTCACTCACGACAGAGCCTGTGTGATCATTCCATTTCGCATATTGTAAGCCGTTTTAAAGCTCCCGTCAACGTGAATTCATGTTGGGTCTTAGTCATCATCCATTTGTTCCATTCCTCTCTCAAATACAATTTAAATTGTTTATTTATCGGGACATGAAGAGGTTGCAATTGTGAAGTAAGTCCTCCCGGAATATCAGCAGGCTCTGTACTTCCCCGTCTCAGTTTCTCTTTCACAGAATTTTACAAATGATTACTAACCTGATCTAGCGCCAGAAGAGAACTCTTGTTCAATAAAGTACCTTTCCTTATTTCCCACATTCTGTCAGTCCATAATTTAATACCAGTCTCGTCTATCCAACCCTTTTCATGAACGTTAACACCGTTGTAATCTGCCAGGAAGTTTCGGTCTCAGGTTTGTTTGACCCATGGGAAAGTGTATAGATTTTCTGAAGAAACTGAACTGGCAGACTATTGAAAATAGACATAGCATTTCTCGAGAAAGCATAATTAGAAAGTTTCAAAAACCAACTCTAAAAGGCGACTCTAGGAATATGCTACAACCCTCTACATATCGCTCCCGTAGGAAATGTGGGAACAGTATGAGAATAACTACAGCACGCATAGAGGCATTCAGAGAATCACTCTTCATGCGGTCTGTATGTGAATGGAATGGGAAGAAACCCTAATAACTGGTTCAATGGTACATACGCTCTGCCACGTGCTTCAAGCTGGTTTGCAGAGTACAGATGTATATATAGAATCGAACAAGTGTGTCAGCAGATGAAATAGTTGTGGTCTACAGTGGGAAAAGTGCGGCATAAGTTACACTCTCGAAGGCAGTGAAGACCATCTTCCAATGGAGGGGTCAACGATGACGACGATGAGGAAGAATAAGACGAAGAAATTTCAGATGATGAGTTTCAGGGATTTTAAACGACAGTTCGTTTTTATAAAGTACTAATAATTTTTTTAGTCTGACTTCGCAATGTACTAACAAAAATGGTAAAAACGTTATTTTTTTACATTGCTTAAAGATTAATGTGCGTCTTACAGTCCGTAAAATACGATAATTATTCTCAAAAGCACATTTAAATTAAACAAATATTTACAAAGATATTGGTGTATTTTTTACGCTTTTTTACACATTACGGGTTTCTTTGAATTGTTACGTCATTTTGAAACATCTGAATGCGTAGAATATATACCGCTGCTCATTGTCCTGCTCAAAGCCTGTAGAGCAAATTGTTGAGCTATAGATGGCGAGAGTGGAGTGTGGTGTTGGGTTGTGCATGGGGCAAGAGTAGGGAAGTGTGCTTCTGTGTCTGTGAGCGAAGTTTTTGTGTATTATAACTACATTTCAAGCAATTGAAATTTTAATTTTTTATGATAAACTGTAAAATAGTTAGAATGTTGTTGCTCTGCTATTGCTCTTTTGGCCACTGTGCATATTTTCGCTCTTTCTTGTGCCCCGATGTTTGAAATATTCTGCCTGCAATGTGAGATTTAGTTTCTTTATTTTCCCTTGTTACCGTATCAGATTGTCATGTCTCTTTTTATCCCATTGTGGTGGTGATTATCGTTTATTATATGTTCTAAAGATGTGAAGTGGTTGTCGTTAAAAGTTCTTTGTACCTATTAATAAAATTTATTACTGACATCACAGTATGGAGTTGCAACTGTCGTATGTTAACTCATATATTCCTACACTGTTGTATTTATCTCTCAATTTTCTCATAGTTTTTAAATTCTTCTGTACTGGGCTATTTGTCTTGAGCAATACAGAGGCAAAGAGAAAATGTACACGACAACATGGACAGCAATCAAGTAACTGATACTCTCTACTAGCTGCACGTAGCCAGAATGGATTCTTGTGAGAGGACACGATTAACCAATCGTGTCCTCTCACAGAGCTATTCCAAAGCCCGTACTCGCTGGCATACGGAGTTTTGCACAAGCTGCAAAAAGTCCTAGCCTTCAAGTGCTGGGAGCAAAATTAAGCAGATTGGCGCGAAGTCTTATCAAATTTAAGTCAGCTCAAACACGGATGAAAAAATCAAGATTAACCAGCTGATCGTAGCAAAATTGGGGCAGAATTCAAGGATTCGTCAGACTTAATTTAATCTGTTATGAGGGTCATAATGAATAGGAACCCTCTTCAATTACAGCCTACGAAGCCATCGAATACGTCGAGCAACGCCAGATCATTGAAGTTATGTTGACACGTTTTGTTATCGATTGTTCCAACTCGTTATTGCCCTCTCTGACTGCAGTAGCTTCTAGAGCGGTTTGTTGCCTGCAGAGGGCTGGTCTGCGGACCAGAATTTCAGCGCTGTCGCGGCCATGAGGCGCTCTCGAAGTGACGAGCGGTTTAGCGGTGTGTTTAACAGCGAATGGGAGTAAACGCCGTGACGTCGTATCCATAGTATGTTTGGCTCTATGCTAAAAGTTGAGTTTTTGGTCCCTACGGGATCGGTGGGGTTGAACTTCCGTGCTGAACGTCTACCATTTTTAATAACATAATGTTGTTCTCATAAACTTCTTTTTTGAATTTCTTTCAGTCATTTCTGAAAGTTTTGTAATATCTGCCGACAGCTGTGTTGTTGGAAATCAACTTCATGAAACCCGGGGGGTGGGGGTGGGGAGGGGGGGGGGGGTAGCTGGTCAGATTGTCGTTCATCATTTTCCGCGTTTTAATAAATTGGTGTGTATTTCTCATAAATACGTTAACAAATTTCCTTCCACTCTACACCAGTTCCCCAGCACTATGCGTTACCCTCTAGTAACGCACCAATCTTAGAAGGGGTCTACATTAAGTGGTCGTGCTACAGGCACCCATTTTTCAGTTTAGTTATGATCTACAGCTTCTTTCTTGCTGTTCCGAAATTGTACTGTCTCAATTTTACTTCCTCAGGAAAAGGAAAGAACACTTTGAGACACATATCTTTTACAACAGAGAAGCTAATGGCTGATTGCTTGGAGTCTTATTTATGGCTTACTCTGGTAAACCCAAAATAACTAAGCCCAGGCACGCAAAGGCGTTCTTGCTTACTGACGACCATACCATTCTCGAGCGAATATAGACACTTAATCATGAATAAAACGTATTGCCCGTGGAAGCACCGGTGATGTCAGGTGGCGCCAGGGGAAGGAGCCACGTTTGAAACTGCCGCTCCCACGTAGCGCATCTGTCTGTGCTTTCTTTCGATGTCCAACGCCCGTCCCCATGCCCTGATGGGTGTGTGTCGCTGGTCTATGTTGAAACTGTTGTTGTTTAAACGAATCTCGGCCGCTTCCTTTATAATGGAGTCCCAATATGTAGACGCATGAGCCAACACTTTTGTATTTTCGAACTGTATTTTGTGTCCGTTTTCTAGGAGATGCTCCGCTGTGGCCGACTTGTAAAGTTCCCTTTGTTTTATATGGCGCTAGTGCTCAGTACAGCGCTCCGCAACCGTGCAAATTGTTTGTCGAATATACATGCTGCTACATTCACAGGATACACCATACACACCGGACACTCGAAGAGCAATGTCGTCTTTAACAGGGCGCAACATATCCCGTATCTTGTGGGCGGGCTGGAACACTGGTCTTAGCCCATGTTTCTGCAGCAGACGTCCTAACTTGCTGCTAGTTGCTCCACAGTATGGCAGGAATACAGTCCGTGTGGCCTCTTCTACTGATTCACCAGGTGTCTTTCGTCGGCGGCCCTTGAACGCGTTTGCGATGTCTATTTTGCTGTATGCATTTTCCACGAAAACACATTTTAAGTTCTGCATTTCAGACTGTAGGTGGTCGACTTCAGAGATAATCTAGGTTTTATGAACCAACGTGTTCAGGACAGCTTTCTTGTGTACAGGGTGGTGGAAACTATTGGCGTTCAAGTACCGATCAGTGTGTGTTGGTTTCCGGTACACTGAATGACCAAGCTGGCCTCTTGCCTTCTGCTCAACCAAAACATCCAAGAATGGTAGCTTGCTATTCTTGTCCATCACGGCAGTAAATTTAATGTTGGGATGGACACCATTCATATGATCGACGATCTGCTGTTGTGTATCTTCACCATGAGGCCATATCAGGAAGTGCTGCCATGGCCAATAGCTCAGCTAGCTGCCAGGGGCTACTTACGCACGCGCGCCACATTGGATTGATTTGATTGTCTGCTGATGACGTCATCATGCCTATATAAGCGAGAAACGGTAGCAGCCCCGGCAGTCAGTCTGCAATTGACGACGATGGTGTAGATGGCCATCGAAATCTCGAGGATTTTATTGGAACTGACGCGGCTGGAAATCCGAGAACGTTTTATTCATGTATGCCGTCGCGAAAGGCTCCGAGGACACACTTAATCATGTATGTAGCCATATGAGGCCTTAGAAGTTTTTAGATCTCTCGTCCTACTTCATGAAGTAATTCTTTTGGGTGCAATATTGGCTGCTTTCAGTGGGAGGTTAATGTACAGGGTCTACACACACCATTCTAAATCACCTGGTGAATTTTTGGAGATAGAATATCAATTGCATGTGGGACGGGTGCTTCAGAAAATTTTCAAAGCAATACCAGTGGCATACGTGAAAGCAAGCACGTGAGGTAGGCAATCTTGTTTATGCTGACGGAAATGTGAACTGCAAAATTTTGAGCGAACCACATTCTATCACCAAATGGAAAGGGCTTCAATCAGTAGGTATCGAAGATGCAGGGAATTCATTACAAAAAAATAAGCTGGGTTCCTTGTGCATTTGCGCTGGTCACTTTGCTATATAATGCAATACCTTAACTACTTGCTACTTGAGTCAGAGAAGTCAATAGATAGACATGCTGGTGAAGGAGAAGCTATTGCATAGGCCGCCAGGTTAGTAAGGGATGACCTACTATCAACTGTAACGCGTTATTGGAAACATCTTTGGATGACATTAAAGACAGCTTGAATAGAGAGCCGTCTTGTAGGTTGCTGCTAGAAAACGCCGCGCGGGATTAGCCGAGCGGTCTGGGGCGCTACAGTCATAGACTCTGCGGATGGTTCCGGCGGAGGTTCGAGTCCTCCCTCGGGCATGGGTGTGTGTGTTTGTTCTTAGGATAATTTAGGTTTTTAGGTTAAGTAGTGTGTAAGCTTAGGGACTGGTGACCTTAGAAGTTAAGTCCCATAGGATTTCACACATATTTGAACATTTGTTTTTGCTAGAAAACGCAGGCAGTTTCCTTTTTTTTCTTTTTTTAAGTATCTGAGGGATTGATAAAAAACCTTAAACTGAAACTAATGGAAGACATTCTCTGTGAATGATATAAACACTGTCTTTTCAGACTTAGCATCGTGTTACCTCTTACGTATAACTGTCTTCTTGGCTTAACAACTTTCATATAAATTACACTTGTGGAGTTGTTGGTAATGTGAACAGTGATTCCAACCGATCGATATAGACACAGGATGTTGGTTTGTCTCATTTCATCTACCACTTGCCGACCCAAAGCTATAAACCCTGGCAGAGTAGATCTAGGTACCGAAGTTTACTTCGATATTTTAGGCAGGTAGAGACTGGAGAAATCAAATCACCCAATGCTGATTTTGAGTTTGTCGACTATGATTATTCCAACTCCACGCAGGGCTATGTACAAGCAAAATAAATGGTGAGAAGCACGTGTTCAGCAACGTATAGATCGTGATCGAAAACGGTATTTTATAGCGGTTTGGAGAATTTCAGCGGCTGGAGCATCAAATATTTAATGGGGGCACTCTCATCGTCTCTCTCCTCACAGCATGTTTCACAAGCGGCAACACCTGAGTTAGTGTTTCTGGAAGAGGTACTCAATTACCTGCATCAGCTGCAGCAAGCTATTTCCTGGTCCTGATACGTATTTTCGTATTTCGTGTAGTAAAGGTCTAAACTACAAATAGTAATTGGAATAAGGTGTCTGTAGTACAACTGTGTCACTCTCTAAGCAGTGAAGCAGTGATGTGTACCCTTCCATTTGTGTGGTGGCACGAAATGAATGCCCGCTGCCAAACTGTTGTTTACAGCAGTCAAAATCCTGGCTACAATGTCACATTAAAAAGCTGAAACGTTTTCTTTGGGGCTGACTGCTGTCGGTAAAAAATGTCTTAATTGTACGTCTTAAATGTTAGTGCCTTCCTTGTTTCATACACCTTCATCGTCACTTGAATGAGAAAGTCTTCCATATTTAAGACAAGAGACCACTCAGGTTTGGCAGGGGATACAATTTTGGAAATATCTCCGGAGGGATTCATTTATTCAACGTCCCCTATTTCTTTATGTCATCATTAGTGCACAGAATAAAATACAGAGCAAAGCGAAACCCTTGACATTTGACTCAATATGCCCGAGAGTCTTATTTTCAGTGATCAGTGTGCTCACTTTAGTAGTATTTGCTTTTTATCTTATTCTGTGTTCTGATGATGATGTATCGTAATGTGTCATTTCGAATAAGTTAATTTACGACTAATACATTTCTAAAATTGTATCCTGAGAGGAATACACGTTCGTATTCTTGCAGTATTAAATGGCATTTTGTGTATATAAGCTCTAGCGCCATTCAAGTTTCACACTACTTGATAAGTAATATTAACTTATAGAGTTAACTACGGTCTTCAATAAACTCACACTTTAAAGCGTTGCACATGGCGTGTGTGTGTGTGTGTGTGTGTGTGTGTGTGTGTGTGTGTGGTTCGGGGATATTATGGGCGCCAAAAGACGAGGTTATCAGCACCCTGACAATGATTAAAATAAACGATTGTGAATAAGAACGAAAACTGACGTACACGCACTAACACGAAAAGACCACAAAATGACTCTATCGCAAAGGCACTCCCACATGCACTAAAATCCATGAGGAGGCAAGATCGCTAATCAAGACATTAAAACGGAGGAAAAACAATACAAAGAAGAGCTAAAAGAACAGCATAGGGAAATGTGACTGGCTGACCCCTTACAAATGCTGACCGTGGTGGCTGAGCGGTTCTGGCGCTTCAGTCTGGAACCGCGCGACTGCTACGGTCACAGGTTCGAACCCTGCTTCGGGCATGGACGTGTGTGCTGTCCTTATGTTAGTTAGGTCTAAGTAGTTATAAGTTCTAGGGGAGTGGAGACCTCAGATGTTGAGTCCCATAGTACTCAGAGTCATTTGAACCATTTGAACCACTTACAAAAATTTTGGGTGAGCCAATCACCCTGTTGACAGGTTAAAAACATCTCCCCAAAATTTTGTTAAAAACGTGGGACAATTCGTAAAACTTTAAGACGCGAACCACATGGCTAAAGCAGCAATTGTAGGATGCCTTAGTGAAGAAATAATAAACTGCACGTCAGTTGCAGTCACCGAAGTAGGAGTGTCTAAATGTCTGGGTGTAGAAGCAAGATCTTCCTCTAATACAAAGCATCATTGCACTGACATCATTCTATTGCACGCTGTAGGTAAACTGACTGTAATAATGAGCTTCTTTTTCTGTTTAAGGTTGATGGATTATATCAGTACCTTTTGAATGCAACCCAAAGTGATGCTTAACCACAATCTTTTTATACTGGTCACTGAAGACCTTCTTCATTTTATTTGTAGTCCTCATTAAGTAATACTTCGTCAATGTACAGTTATTGCACTAGCACCACGTAGTTACGCTCGGGATAAGGAAGGCTTTCGGAGAGAGAGGGCGCTAGTAAAATGCATGAGGAGCGTGTGTCGTAGTGAATGAAAATTATGATGACAAACTATACTGAAGCGAGAAAGAAACTGGAACAGGCATGCGTATTCAAATACAGAGATATATAAACAGGATGCATACGGCGCTGCGGTCGGCAACGCCTATATAAAATAACAAGTGGCTGGCGCAGTTGGTAGATCGGTTACTGCTGCTACAATGACAGGTTATCAAGGTTATACTCCTCTTCGCCCTTATCATTAATTGCGTCCATCTGATCGGCTCCTTTGTCTCCCACCGTCCTTCCTGCGTCACGATCCATTGACCAGTTCACCACTTGGTGCAACCAGTGGTTGCTCAATGTCAATCCCTCCTAAACCCAGGCGGTCATTGTAGGCAAAACCACCCCTTCCTTCCGCCTCCTTGATATCTGTCTCACCATCTATTGCCGTCCTATCGCCCTCCCCCCACCCTTAAGTACCTTGGCGTCACCCTCGACCGTCGACTCTCCTGGACCCCCCATCTCCAGACAATCCAAGCCAAGGCACCCTCCCGACTCCGTCTCCTCAAGCTCCTCTCCGGCCGTACGTGGGGTCTGGACCCCTCCACCATACTCCACACCTATAAATCCCTCATCCGCCCTATCCTTCGCTACGCCCATCCGGCCTGGATCTCTGCCCCCCCCCCTACCTTTTATAAATCACTTCAAATCCTTGAACGTCATGCTCTCCGCCTCGCCTGTCACATCCGTCTCCCCTCCCCCAAGTGGATTCTTTACGATCTCATTCCATTCCCCCACCTCCTCCTTTTCCTGGAAAGGAAACGAATCCTGTACCCCTCGTGCAAACTGGATCCTCCTCACCCACTTGTCTCGCCCATCCTCTCCCGCCCCCGCCCACTGCCGCGCCTGTATTCCCACGTCCCGCCCGGTCTCCATCTATCCACCCTCCTTACCCTCTCCCAAGGTGGCTCCCACCAGCTCGCCCTCCCTGAAGATGTCCTCCTCCCTTCCATACACCCCTCCTACCAACTTTGATCATCCTTCCCTCTTCCTGTGTGTTCCTTTGGGCACCCTCCCTCCCTTCTCCGTTTCTCCCCATTCCTCCCCTGGGCTTCCCCTCCCTGTCCCTCTACTCCTCCTCCCATGTCCTCAGCCATTGGCATCTTTGTTCTCCCCTCTCCACCCTCTCCAGCCCCCCTCACCCTTCTTCCCCTCTTGGCAGGTCCCCGGACTCGCACACGCTACGTGGGCTTTCGCGCGCCGGAGATCATCGCCATCAGTGTCTCGTGTGTGCCGTCGTGTTTAGTGTTCCGTGTTCACCGTCGAACTCCATCGCTCACCTGTGCCATCGCCATCTTCAGTGTTTGTGCATCGTGTCAACAGTTTGCACTGTGGATTATCGTCGAGTGTGAATAGCTCCGTGTTTGTATTTATGTGTCAACTGTTTTATTGCTCACCGTTCTGTAACTTAAGTGCATCCTTTCTGTTTTTTCTCATTGTGTATTCTATGGCTGAAGAGCAGCATAAAACGCCGCTGACAGCCTGCTTGTTGTACAGGTTTTAAAATAACAATAAATAAAAAAATGGTGTTATAGTCGGCGCACGAGCTATGGGACACAGCTCCTCCGAGGTAGTAATGAAGTGGGGACTTTCCTGTTCTACCATTTCACTAATGTTCCGTCAATATCAGGAATCCGGTAAAACATCAATTCTTCGACATCGCTACGGCCGGAAAAGGCAAGTTAAAAATGGTTCATATGGCTCTGAGCACTATGGGACTTAACCTCTGAGATCACCAGTCCCCTAGAACCTAGAACTACTTGAACCTAACTAACCTAACGACATCACACACATCCATGCCCGAGGCAGGACTCGAACCTGCGACCGTAGCGGTCGCGCGGTTCCAGACTGCAGCGCCTAGATTCGATCGGCCACTCCGGCCGGCCCTCAAAAAGTGTCAACACGTAAACCATTCACCGAAACATAATTGATATGATTTTTCGGAGCCGCAGGCCCACTCGTGTACTGTTGATGACTGCACGACACAAATCTTTACGCCTGGTTTCATATTGTTTCGAGCGGATGGGCGTGTACGGGTATGGAGACAACCTCATGAATCCATGGACCCCGCATGTCAGCAAGGGGCTGTTCAAGCTGGTGGAGGCTCTGTAATTGTGTGGGGTGTGTGCTTTTGGAGTGATATGTGACCTCTGATACGTCGGGATACGACTCTGACAGGTGAGACGTACGTAAGCATCCTGTCCAATCCCCTACATCCTTTCAGGTTCACTGTGCATTGTGACGGACTTGGACAATTCCTGCAGCACAGTTTGACATCGCACACGTGTAGAACTGATACAGAGTGGTTCCACTAACACTGAATTTAAACAATTCCTTTGGCCACTCATCATGCGTGAACATTATTGAGCACATCTGGGATCCCTTGCAAAATGCTGTTCAGACGATATCTCCACGCCCTCGTACTCTTACGGATTTATGGACAGCCCTGCTGTATTCGTGGTGTCAGTTCCCTCCAGCACTACTCCATACAATAGTCGAGTCCTTGCCACGTCGTGTTGCAACACATTTCTGTATGTTCGCTGGAGCACTACAATGTATTAGGCAGGAGTAGCAGTTTCTTTGGCTTTTCAGTGTAACTTAAAACCTGAAAACTAAAATCATACCATTAAAAACCAAATCCTATTTAGTTCTGTACTTAGGTAAAATTAACCACATAGTAAGCAAAATTAATAAGATCAGGAAAAGCCGTTGTGCTAAAATCAAATGATATAAAATTTGAGGTAGCATAAGTAATATACAATACAATATGACGAGGGAAAGGAATGATGGAAACACAAATAAGTAATAAGTAAACATATCTGACAAAGTACATATAACATTTTCCTCGTCTTTTAATACTACTGCTACTCGTTTTCTTCTGTTTACAATGTTAAAGTATTCCTTGACGTTTTCATGTTCATAATTTTTCAGGTACGTATATTTTAGTTGTACTCGGTTCCATCATCTCCCTCTCCTTCCCCCCCCCCCCCCCCCTCTCCTCTCGTTGCCCGTTCCCCAAATATGATCTGACTTTCGATAGTATTTTTTTTAGTTTTAACGTTTTTAGCTGGTTTGGCATAATAACTGGTGCCTTCTCTCGCCGAAAGCGTTCCTCAGCCTAAGCATTACGGACGCGACGGTAGTGCATCAGCTGTACGTTGGTCAAATATTATATTTAATATCATTTAGGAAACAGTTTTTATTTTACTTGTGCTATTCGGCTGTGATTATAATAACAACCGTTACAAAATGTATAACAGTAAATTTGAATAACTTTCGTATTCACATTGTTACTCCTGTTAATCTGTTTAGGTAGTCACTATTTTCCTTACGAAGAAGACTTTTTATAAACGCTAAATTCATAGTCATGGGGTTTAAATATACCTTACATTTTGCAATTGACTGGCAGTTAATGATTTCTTCATGATGACTGGACTTTTAATTTCTTATAGTGTTACATTTTTAATTATTTGATGAAATAAAAAGACTCATGTCAGTGTGGGCGAACGTGGAACTCCCTTTCTCACTTTTGCTCTTCCTAGCGTCATCTACTGTTCCATAGTGGACAAGTGAACTTGCTATCCGTACGGAACTCCTGTCAACGTGGTTGGTTGTGCCTACTCTTAGCGCCCGGCTTTTTGTTCAGGTCGAACAAGTAGAGACTCCACAGTGGACGGATGTACTTGTCAGCCTGGCAAGCTCCGCAGTGCAGCGGAATGCAATGTATCTTGCCATTTCACATAATAATTTACATTTTGAGCATGTTAGGCTGATGGGACTGTTTCCTCCAATAGGAATTACGAGGTTTTCAACTGAGCATGATTTAATAAAATGGTCTCTGTTGTTACATGTTTGTCCAACATGGAGTGGATACAGAACTCGAGAATGTTTTATATCACTTCTCGTTATGGACGAGAAATATTTATCTAGTCTGTAGCTATTGTTTCAGTTTTCGAAACTAATGGTTTCCTAAAACCTTTGAGAACATACAAAAAATGATTCTTTTAGGTGACACATCCCTATCATATGAATTGTCGAACTATGCTGGAAATAACATCAACTTCAAAAACTACAGGAAAACCTCAGCTTCACCAGAACAGGCACGAAGACAACATATCACTAGCTAATGTTCCAATACTATTAGGATCCCTGTAGTGAGACTGCGGTTAGCTCGTTACTACTCTTTTGGTGTCCATATTTTAGCGCTGCTGAAGTAATGTAAGGAGTAGGCACCTAACAGTTTCATTTTCTTTCTTTTTTGCCGGAGGGGGGGGGGGGGATAACATCATGAAGCTGGGAGTGGTATGGTGCTGTGCCAAAAATTAAACAGGTACTTAACAATATTTATTTGTCTTAGCGGCACTGTAATGTTTGCCAAATAAACGATAAAAGGCCGCGCAAGATATTTAATAGATTCCATGGTGAAAATAATAATTCAAGTCATTAAAATACTTAAAGAATTTTTTAAGGTTAGGCCCCACAAAATATTTTTCAATAAAAAATAGCTTTTACGTTTAAACAGAAAAATAACTGATAATATTAATCACAGTTGAAAGACATAAAATAAATACATATGGTAATTATCTAAATATCAATATTGTCGTGCTTCGAGCCCTGTATGTTCACTCTATGCTATCGATGAACATGCGCCTGAAATTGAAATTAATTAAGAAGGCCAGAATAAGACAGGTTTGTATTACAGACAAAATTAAGCTAAAAGAGCATGGAGAGGGAAATTAGACCCAAACCCCGGCAATTAACTGAGTGAGCAATAGCCATCCGTCCCCAAACCAAGGGACAAAATAAAGGAAATAATCAATTTATATCTTACTGAATATGTTACTAAGATCCCTTAATCGAAGCATCCCTGGATTTCGAACACTTTTCTACTACTGATCAAAGAGAAGTGCACACTGAAGAAACGCGGCTTACAAACTGCTCAAGAAGGCTAGAAACTGCTCAAGAAGACATAAATTCTGATCAGTATTTGTGATGAACTAGACCAACATCAAAAGCTAAATGAAACGCATGGCCGCTTCAAGAAGATAAATGGTATTTTTCGATGCTTCAAATCTTGGTTTTGAGTGATGGAAGATGTAAATGAATGTCATATGTGACAAGAAATTTTCGACAATTAGGTGGGAACAAAACTGAAAAATACTGTACTGCAAATCAAATGCCATTGAGGAAGAGAACATTTGTGGGGAATCAAACAAGGAACCTGATATTCTATTCTGTGGGAACGGAAATGATCACATCCCCAGTTATAGATGATATTTTCAGAGAACTTCTGAATGCGAAGGGAGAAGAAGTCATGTGTGCTTCATATTTAACATGTAACACGGTGTGAAAACCTTGCGAATTACCTGAAGATTGAAATACTTCTGTTCTAATCCCTCTTCACAAAAAAGGACCAGTTAGAGACTTCTCCTCTTATAGCTCTATAGCATTAATATCGCAGGCTAGCAAAGTCCTCCCGCACATAATGAATCATCGCGTAAAAATGTTCCTGCAAGCCGGGATTTCTGCAGAACAAGCATGGTTTGTGGAAGGTAACGGTACTCGAGAGCCAATCTTGAATTGGAAACAGATATTCAAAAATGTCTCTAGTTTCCTGCCCCGTCCTCCATTTATTTCCTAAATTATAATAAAAACTTTGATAGCATTATGTGGGACAAGTCGTGTCACGTGCTCAATGAATTTGTGGATCCAAACCACTTAGTATCATTACTGAAATGTATTTATAAAAAGTCAAACTGCAACCATAAAGGTGGATGATGTACAGTGGGACCTTTTAGATGTGACAAACGGAGTCGGACAACGTTGTGTACCGTAAGCATTGTTCTATAACATCTGTGAAGAGTATAAAATCAGGGAAGAAGCTGAATGTCTGGGACGGTGGGATTTCAGCGGGCGGAAGGGAAATTTACAATCTACGCTTTCTAGATGGTGATACTCTCATGGCAGGAAGAGCGGACTCCGGTCTCCACAGCAAAAACCATTGGTTTAAGTTTCTGTTTAGAGATAAACGTGAAAAAGCCAAACTATCCCAAAGGTTTGGATCCAGTTCAGTTTAAAGGATGCTTAAAGGATCTGGAGATAGTAATTGACTGTGTATATCTAGGATCTCTGATCAGTGACACAGGAAGGTGCGATAAAGAAATACAACGAACCGTCCTTGGCCGAGCCGCAACGATTATACCCTCTAAGCTCTGACAGAAGCGGGCAATATCCGAAATAAAGATGTGCCTGGCGGAATCATTGGTGTTCCCTGTGTTCTTGTACGACTGCGAGACCGGGAACATAGAAGCTAGTGACAAGAGCCGAACTGATGCCTTAGAGATGCGGTGCTGACTGTAGTAGTTACGTGTACCATGGACAGAAAGAGGAACCAATGGTTCTTTCGTAGAAAGTTTATTTCCAGAGATACTTCCAGTTAATTTGGCCCGTTTTGAGAATATTGGGAAATGTATTATAAAAAGACTGCAAGGCATAATTAAAGGCAAAAGAAGATTACCAGCCTACCTCTCCGCTTTATATTAAGAAGAGCTGGGGATCACTGTGGATGGAGACGATCAGTTAACTAAGAAATGAATGGAGAAATTAGGTCACGACACCCAATAATACGTTAACCGATTCATGATAATGGGCTTGAACTTAGCCGAGGCATCGGTCCCTTCTTTCAACTTCAGCTATGAGTTGTAGAACACACACACACACACACACACACAGATAGAGAGAGAGAGAGAGAGAGAGAGAGAGAGAGAGAGAGAGAAAGAGAGAAAGCGCGCAACATTTTCAGCCAGATAGTCACAAGTATACAAATACAGAAATAAAAAGTAATTCGTACTACACGAAATCACACAATGTCCTCCCAGTTTTAAACGTAGCTAAAAAATAACGATACTAATTGCTCACATGACGTTTTAAAATATCACAAGTTGCTTCAGGGAGTAACAACTTTCGAGTTTCAAGATTTGGAACTTCAGAAAATAGGACACTTTGTAAAAGATTGATTTCTTTTTAGTGAGCAAATGCGAAAACAAAACTTTCGTAAACCAATCAGTATTGAAATACATACTCAGTTTGCCTTTAAGTAGTAGGGTTAATATAACTCGGGCTTGTTCTGGTACCTTGGAACATTGGTCCACAGTGTGGTACTAAGACAGTGATTAGTGAAAGCTAAATAATGTTGCAGATCATAATCCAAATTTTATGTCTGTAGCAAAGCCTCGCTAAAAGAACAATCAGTACCTTCTACGTCTACATCTAAATCTACATCTACATGGATACTCTGCAAATCACATTTAAGTTCATCGAACCTTCTTCACATTAACTCTCTGTTATTCCAATCTCGAACAGCGTGCGGAAAGAACGAGATCTGATTTCCATTATTTTATTATCATGATCATTTCTACCTATGAATCTCGGCATCAACGAATTATTTTAGAATTCCCAGGAGAAAGTTGGTAATTGGAATTTCGTGTAAAGATTCTTCCGCAACGAAAAATGCCTTTGTTTTAATGATGCCCGCCCCAAATCCTGTATCATATCCGGGAGACTCTCTCCCCTATTTCGGAATAATACAACGTGCTGCTCTTCTTAGAACTTCCTCGTTGTCCTCCGCTACTGATATCCTTTAGGGACCCAGGTCGAGCAGCAGTACTCCAAAAGAGGACGAAGAACCGTAGTGCTCTGCCAACAAGGTCCAGCCTATGATTCACATTCTCTATGTTTTCATTCCAATTTAAGTTGTTCGTAATTGTAATTCCTAGGTATTTAGTTGAATTTACGCCCTTTAGATCTGACTGATTTATCGTGTAACCGAAGTTAAATGGATTTCTTTTAGCACTCTTGGGGATGATCACACACTTCCCATTATTCAGGGCCAATTGCCAAATATCTAACCATACAGATATCTTTTATAAATAATTTTGCATTTTTTTTGATCTTCTGATGACTTTACTACACGATAAACGACAGCATCAACTGCAATCAACCTAAGAAAGCTCCTCAGACTGTCTCCTAAACCCTTTTATTACTGGATGACTTTCCGTCATTTACTACGGACACTGATCTCTCTGGCAGGAAACCACGAATCCATTGCAAAACTGAGACGATACTTCAGTTACACGTAACAAAAGATGCCCACTGTTTTTCTCTGTTGTTGCTGGCTGTATGATAAATACTAACAATTCAGCATCCACAAACCAAAGTAACAGTCTCAAGACGAAAACTCGCGACCAGAGATCCGGGGAAAGTAATCATTCTTTAAATATGGTGGACAAACTTTCCACTAACATCCATGACACAACTAACAGCACCTCGGCTACTATGCCAAACTACAGGTATACATTCCACTTGCGACTGAATCATCTCAGCATGCGACATCTCCCAAACCCATTGGTGGGACGCGAAAACTAGAAAGGTTTGAAGGGCGGCATGTATCTTTTCTAACGCACGCACATCTCAGCCTCATTAGAAACAGGAGATGGAGTCCACAGTTATTTCCACGAATTACTTTAAGATATTTCGTGTAAATTTCCTTATTTTGGCACTGAATTAATGTAGCGTGGATGTATACTGCAATTCTTGCCTTTTTTTTCGAAACCTCACAAAGAAAAATATTGGCAATGAATTTCGTGGAAAATTCCAAAGCCATTTCGTTTTTGTTTAAAGTAGTCTTATTCTTCGAAGAAAATAACGCTATTATTATTCCGTTGAGTGTACTATGGTTGTCATTTGCAACCATCTCCACAAAACGATAAAAAGTAAAACAGATTAAAATATAAAATTAATATAGAGAGTCCTGTTTTTAACTTCATAGCTATAAAGATGGATGCGGATGACGCAGAACATCCTTGTCCAAATGGCTGCACACAGTGGATTATGCTTTGGGAACGTTTTTGCTGTCAAATAGAATTTGTCATAGATACAAATTTACTTATTTAATATTTGAATGCACCTTCTCGCAGCCTGTACTTACGGGATGACGTTCTGCGCTCTTTAATCAAAAATTAATGTTTAGAAATATGCAAGTAGTTTCAGATTAAAATGTGTTTAAGATTCAACAAATAATGAGATGGTTATTAATATACAGTAAGGATTTATTAATGCAGTACTTAATATTCATTAAGTTTCGCAAACCCTGTTGTTATGTACTAGAATGATATAATATATTAGTTCAAACATTATAAACGGCCTAGATTTAACCTTCTTCATAGAAATCAGAGAAGCCTCTTAAAGCACTGATCATTCGATACTAATCTGTGGCTTTCACAAGTAATACTCTCTGTGACTAGGAGAGATGAAGAATACTGATTCGATGTTTTCAGATTTCACAATAGTTTTAGATTCATTATCAGATCGATATACTAACTTACAACGGGATGTTTAAATCGATTACGTCTGGAATGAATATTTTCTGACAATTGCAAGCATTCGTGAGAGAAGAGTCATCTTACATAAGACCTTACAGCTACGGAAATACTTCTAGATAAACGAAGAACTGCAAGAGCTATTTATTGAAACGACCATTTTTCCAACTAGCTGCATATTGAGTTATACGTAACCAGTTCCTATAAAATCCAGACTAAGGTTAAACGGACGGCCCAACACTCCCAGTGTAATTGTTTCGTGTACCCGAGAATGCAGTAGTTATAAGCGAAACCGGTCGTTTCAGTAATGTGTTCTTCGTTTATCAATTCGAGATACAGACACTTAAGTGATATCTAGTATCTATGAAATATGTTGTTAATGTTATAAATCAACAGTGTAGCAGATGTTATTGGTACCAATCTTACACCTTAAGCAGATAAAGCAGTTTTCAATGAGAAGTAGCTATAATATCCAATTTGATATCCAAAAGATATCACTTTGATGAACAGACTAACAATTAATTCATTATGCAGATAAATTATAATTTGAGCACTCCTATTGCTTCTGCCTCCTCAGTATGTCTTCAAATAATTTAGGTCTTGTGAGGGGAAGGGGGTTGGGTTGTTTGGGGAAGGAGACCAGACAGCGAGGACATCGGTGTCATCGGATTAGGGAAGGACGGGGAAGGAAGTCGGGCGTGCTCTTTGAAAGGAACCATCCCGGCATTTGCCTGGAGCGATTTAGGGAAATCACGGAAAACCTAAATCTGGATGGCCGGACGCGGGATCGGACAGTCGTCCTCCCGAATGTGAGTCCAGTGTCTAACCACTGCGCCACCTCGTTCGGTCAAATGATTTATATAATACGGATTTTAATAACAAAAAAGCTTCAAAACTCGGTATCAATTCCTTCTACAGTCTAGTTGTTCTTAAAAGCAACAACCAACAAAAAAATATGACACCGAAATCACGATTTGTATGATTCTCCAGCTTTCGATGAAGCTGAGAGCTGCTGAGAGCTGGTGACGTCTGTTGATACCATCTCCATGGCGGCTTTTGCTTCAGTAGTTTCCTTTCGCCAGCCCCATTAGTCTGTTTAACATGTTTTATTTATTTATCGAGGATGTAGTTTTCTCCCGCATTTCTTATGAATGTTGCGATTTTCATTCCAAGTTCTGATGCGATTGTCATTCCAAGTTCATCAAAATACGGTTTCCTTATGTGAACTTCACTAGACATGTTCATTTGCCACCCACCTGGTTAAATGTTATAGCGGCCGGAGTGGCCGAGCGGTTTATTCATTACTTGACGACTGCAAATAGTCAACTTCCAAAAATATTCAAATAAATATTGTGGTGGGTCCACAGTCAAATTAATATTATTGACGAAGAACATTTTCCCTCTTCGATATCTAGATTTACCTAAAATGCAGTATAAGCATCTCCCCGCACGGGGCTTCCGTCTTGGGAGTATGTGGGTGGCAACCACACAGGCCCTTAGCTAAGCCTGGCATTACTTGCACTTACTTGTGTCAGGCTTCTCCTGTTTCGTTTCCTATCCGGCCTCCCTTGGCCAACTCTTGGTTTCTTCGACCCCAACGGTATTAAGTTTCCGAGGCCCAAGGGTGTCTTTCACTTTCCTCTCTAGTATCTATTATCTACCCTTCGACCCAACGGCGAAGCGAGCGGAAGAAGAATCGTCTCCCTTGGCCAACTCTTGGTTTCTTCGACCCCAACGGTATTAAGTTTCCGAGGCCCAAGGGTGTCTTTCACTTTCCTCCCTAGTATCTAGTATCTACCCTTCGACCCAACGGCGAAGCGAGCGGAAGAAGAATCGTATATCCCAGGTTCTCAACGATCGTGGAGGCGGAAGAGGTCATGCCAGACGAACTGGCTGTAAAGGCGCCGCTCAGCCATCATTGAGCTCGCGGTAGTTCGTTGCAGTTCTGGTACCTGAAGTCACATCTCACATACATATGTGCCGTGATGAATTGTTACAGGATCATAGTGTGTCGGTCACGTCCTCGCAAGCTGTAATCCACCTTAAACAAATTCACGCAAATGGCAATTTCTCCTGTCATTTTCTCTAAAGACCAATGGCGATGGGGTAAGGACGATGGTAGCAGGCTCCGAGTGAGGCTGGAAGCTACTAGTATGGAGCTGCACATTGGCGGCATGTGTGTGATGGTCGCCTTCCTAAGAACCCGTGTGACTACTCGGGAATCTAGTCCTGCATCTGCGACTTGGCTGGCCTATTCAGGATGGCCGCTGCCCATCCTGAATGGGGAAGGCCCTAGGAAATGTGGGCTAAACGTCGGAAGTCACACTTGAACCGGGCTGGGAATTCGCACCCAGTAGGTCACTCCTTATACTGCGGACGTAAACAAAAGAAAAATGAAATGATTGTGACAATAGTGACATGGAAAGTCAGTACCCTCCTGGACGTTAACAATTACAGGCCAGAGAGAAGAACCGCTCTTATCAACCAAGAACTAGACCGGCTAGATATAGACGTAGCTGCCTTGAGTGAGACAAGACTCTAACGTGAGGTACCTTCAGGGTACACCATCTTCTGTAAGGGAAAGGATGCAGGAGAACAACGCATCGACGGTGCAGGATTTGCCGTAAAATCTAAAATAGTGAAAGATCAACTTACACCTGTCTCAGTTAACAAAATACTGATGACTATTAGAGTACCCATTGGTTCAGACAGTTTTATCACCTTCGTCTCCGCATATGCTCCTACTTTAGACAATGATGAAGACACAAAGAATCAGTTCTACCACCAACTGAACAGTACTTTCTCTAAGATACCCATTAAAGACAAATTAATTTTACTTGGTGATTTCAATGCCAGAGTAGGAAGGGACAACCGTGTTTGGAGAGACGTCATGGGTAACAAGGAGTCGGATACTGCAATGCAAATGGGTTGTTACTTCTTGGTCTATGTGATGAGCACGAGCTTTTCACTCCAATACTCAATTCCGCTTGCCTAACCGCTATAAGACCACATGGATGCACCCACGCTCCAAACAGTGTTATCTTATAGACTACGTTATTACTCGACAGCGTGACATGAAAGACAGTCTCATCACAAAAGCAGCACTAAACATCGATGAGTGCTGGACTGACCACAGACTTTGTCAGCCGTTTGAGAGTACCAAAATATCGCAAGCCACGATCCCACTTTTCAAACCCACCACGCAGAAAATTTAACATAAGCAACCTGAACAACAAAAACGTTCGCTCACACGTCCAAGACATCTTGTCTGAACAGCTTAACAAAGCTCCAGCAACCACATATGATGTCGAACAAAAATGGACCACATTAAAGAACACCATCAAAGAAACTGCTGTTGGTTTTAGTGCACGGAAGTGACTGGTTTGATGACAACCATGGAGAAATCCAAGCCATCATCAATGTAAAGCGGGATGCTAACCCATCGCTTGCTCAAGATCCGCCCTTCGCAGAAAAGAAAGCACACTTTCAAGAACTCAAGCAGAAATGTCAAAGTGAAATACGAGCAATCAAGAACAAATGGTGGCAACAGAAAGCCACAGAACTCCAAAATCTTTCCGATGAAAAGAACCTGCGTGGCTTCTACGCTGGTATTAAAGAGCTGTATGGACCTATCCGCTCCTCATCAGGAAGACTGAAAGCTGCTGACAACTCCACCATTCTTACTGAAAGTCAGGACATCTTAAATCGTTCGAAAGAGCACTTCAGCCCACTGTTAAACCGCCCTTCTACTGCCGCTGGAGATTTTCTCAAAAATGTCCCACAGCACCCTCCACAAACCTGGATGGCTGTTCCTCCAATTTTTCAAGAATTTTGCAAGGCACTCAAGAGTGTGAAACCTGGGAAGGCTCCTGGACCTGACAGCATCTCGATGTAGTTTATTGAGGGTGGTAGCTTGCGTCTAAAAACTAGACTCTTCTCACTCATTCTATAAATGTGGGAAACCCGCAAGGTACCAGCTGACTTGAAGAACTCCACAATTGTCGCCATCTTCAAGAAGGGCGACAGAAGCGTCTGTGGTAATTACCGGGGAATATCTCTACTCTCTGTCAGTGGCAAAATTTTTGCAAGAATCCTTTTAAATTGCCTCCAGACACTTTCAGAGACTATACTACCTGAGTCTCAATATGGGTTTCAACCTTCAAGAGGTACAATTGACATGATTTTCTGTGCACGACAACTACAGGAGAAGTGCAGAGAACAGCAAAAGCCTTTACTACTTGTTTTCTACGATGTAGAAAAGGCCTTTGATACAGTTCCCAGAGAAGCCATGTGGATGGTCTCAAAACGCTTCGGCTGCCCTGAACATTTTGTTGACTTTAATGAAGCTCTCCAAGATGATATGACTGGACAGGTCCTCTGGCAGAATGAAACAACTGGTAAATTCCCAACAACAAGTGGGCTTCAACAAGGATGCGTTCTTGCACCAACATTATTTGCATTGTATCTGGCAGCCATGCTTTACGAGACATCCGTAAACAATGCAGGAATAGAACTAAAGTACAGGTTCGATGGAGGATTATTCAACCAGTCCAGACTCCATTCAAAAAGGTTCATCAGTACCACTCGTGTGACAGAGCTGCAGTATGCTGATGAGAAAGCTTCTCCAGCTTATTTACCTGCAGAGTTGCAGGTACCACCCATGTGACAGAGCTGCAGTATGCTGATGAGAATGCTTCTCCAGCTTATTTACCTGCAGAGTTGCAGCTGTTAGTTGATTCCTTCAGCAGGGCGTACGAACGATTTGGTCCCTCCATCAATATTCAAAAGATAAAGGTGACAGCGCAGCAAACTTCTGGCTCCTCCGTTCCTGATTTTAGTGTATCCATTTATGATGCACCCTTGGAACAAGTGGACTATTTCCTCTACCTAGAAGCATACTGTCATCTAACTGCTCATCTGGAAAAGATGTGGAGAATAGATTACTAGCTGCCCATGTAGCATTTGGACGACTTACAAAGCGTGTCTTCCTGAATAAAGACCTAGCACTGTACACCAAACTGATGGTGTACAAAGCTGTAGTCATTTCCACCCTGCTATATGGTTGCGAAACCTTGACGTTATATCTGAAGAAACTAGAATGCTTCAACCAACAGAAGCTAAGATATATCATGAACCTGAAATTGGATGACTTCATATCCAAACGACTGTTCTTGAGAAAGGAAAAATGTATAGCATGGAAGCTCGTATCATTGGGCATCAACTCAGATGTGTTGGACATGTGCAGCGGATGAAAAATGAGAGACTTCCACGCCAAATGCTGTACAGCGAAGAGAGCACAGGTAAAAGGCTCACACGTTATAAGGATCAGTACAAGAAAAATCAGAAAAACTTGAACATCGATCCGAGTAACTCGTCCACAATAGCAGAAGATCGAAGTCGCTGGCGCTCAGTTACTTCAAATACTCTTCAAAACATTGAGCTGGAACGTCGAAGAATGGAGAATGACAAACGCCGGAGACGTAAACTCCTCCAGGTTCAGCCACGTCCTCCACCTTCCATCAGCTGAAATGTCTGTGGCCGTCTGTTCCACGCTAGGATTGGATTGCTAAGCCATCAACGATACTTCGGCGATCAACGACACTTCCACGCCTGAACCGTGAAAAAAGAAATCTCAGGAGAGTAATGAAAACTCGAATACGAGTATCAGCCGACGACGAGTATAAACATCTATAAATCCACACATACTGCTCTAACTTTCTGCATGCTGTCTGTTTGTTCTATATCGTGTCTCCCTACCACTTTCGCGCAACGACGCTCTGAACGTGTTTTTTAGGGAATTGACTAGTTTGAACCTAGGACCTGTTGCTGGTAAGGAGACGTCAGACCACACATGACATGTAGAGTTCAGAAGAGCTCAGTGAGACTAGCGATGATATAACCAAATACTTAATGATTTCAGTGTCAGCTCCACTGCACTCCCTGTAAAAGAATCTTAATACTAACTAAATTTAGTGGAAGGGGTTCAAGACTTTCCTATTTTTAGTTAACTGGTAGAATAACATCGAAACAACACTTAAGTTTACCACTGGGAATTTTATTATACTCACAAAACATTGTTTATAAATTGCACTATTGATCAAAGGAAATGTTTTAATACAGGATGGTAAAAACCAACAGCGTTCAACAAAAATGTGAACGAATATTCCCTCAATGGATTTCCAAGTTCTACAATAGATCGAAGGATAACCTATGCCACATCACATCCATAAGCTAGGTTTAAATTAAGTTTGACAAAAGAGAAAACTATCAAAACGGTCTACAGTGACCCTCAATTATCTTTAATTACTTATGTAACTTGTCATAAATTACAGTGGCTGATGTGGCTTCTGAATAACTACATAACAGAAAAATCATCGCCTTTCCGATTTTTACTTCAAGTGGCAAATGTGAACACCATGACCTTTAATTGACGATCGACACTAGTATTCCGCAAAAAGGGCGATGTAACAGATGAGACCTCTGTAGTTCTGAGTGAAGCTTTATGCGCTGTTATGCGGCATCGCGTGCGTTCATTACCTTGTCGGTGCTCGTCAGGGGTCGGCGGGCAGCACAGCTCCGCTCACCTCGCCGTCTCGGAAGCAACTCTCTCCTAAGTTCTCCTTACTACAATTTACCGAACTTGGTTTAAAAAATTTCTGGCTGTGTGTTTTCATCTGATCAGTCAGGGTCTCAATGTTAACCTTAAGCTCCGCCTACAAAAATTCTGTCTATCGAATGAGAAACGTTATACTTTTCGTGGTGGGGCAATTTTTTTAAAGTTTGCAACGTAACAGAGACACGAAAAAGTCTCACGCTAAAACTTGCGGCTGGGGTGTGACCCTTTTTGTGTTATCGTAAGATCTATGCTGTTCTTCTGGAGGGCTCTAGCTTTTAACATGGGCTGGGGGGGGGGGGGGGGGGGGTGGTCCTAGCGGTTAACTGGCGACTTGGGTGTCCGTCCCTTATCGTAGGGCCTTCAGCTTAACACGGTTCTGCTTTCGGCTTCTGTTCTCGTTTCTCCCCTCGGAACTGCGACTGCCTCACGGTGGGAAGGTACGACATGCATTTAGGCATTCTTGTGTTAGTCTGTGGTTTTGCATTTGCTCACTCGTTACTCGTATTACTTTAATTAATTTAATGTCACGATTTATTCGGAGCTATGTGACATACTACTGGATTTGCTTATCAGGTCAGGGTTTTCATGAAAGGTGTTGAATCTGCCTGACGCCTTACACTGCGTGATATATCTTATTGAAAATGTGTTCAAACACAACAATAGTCCGGACTGTGGTAGAATGTAATGCTGTTTCCCCCTGTGTTTTACGAAATTACCAAATTCCAGGCAGAGCTATAGTTTGTGTTTAAGACACTTTCATAGTTTTTGGCATACCATATACATATCGAGCTGTGTGGCGTCTCTGGATATCTCAGGCCCTTTTGACTGTGAGCCCTAGCTTCAACTGTAAATGCGTGGCATCCAAATGTTAAAGCTTTACTGAGTCACAACTTCGACCAGTCGTGTTACAAAAAATACTTTGAATAAACGACGTGTAGATATATGGCCACGCGTCACTAACGAGCCCAGGAAGGATACCTGGAAGGACATTAACTACTTTGAACATAAGAAAACCAGAGGGACATGATTGACACAGGTTGAAAAAGATCTACGAGAACAGTAAATTTCCTCTAAAAGTATAGAGGAGCGTAATCCGCTTAAGGGAAAACTACGAATTCAAAAAGATTTCCAAGTCAAGTAGAAGCTGAAGACGCGGAGGACGTGGAACCAAGAGCGAAAAGTACAACGCCGGAAACGAACGCAGAAAAATTGAGAGGCTGGTAAACCTCTGCGAAAGACCGTTGAATAGACGTGATTTGTAGTCGGGATATGAAATTATTTGTGTGTAAAAGATGACCGGTTACTATTCAGTGATAGGCCACTAGGAAGTTGCAGCACGTCTACGTAAGAAATTGCATACAAAACAGATGTACAATTCACTCTTGCATGTTACTTACGTGTATGACAGCAATACCAAGGCGTATCAAAAGGGGTCATACAGCACATACAAACAAAGGCAGTGTGATTCCTCACAGATTTTTCTGACTGTGAATAGACTGGCACAAAATGTTAATAAATATCGACTGACAGTCGAGGAAGGACTCGAAGCAGCTCGTGAACCGATCATCAAGAACTGCATGCTACTTGGAAAGTAAGAATATTCTTCAGCACCAAACTCACACAACCCGTGGATATAGTGCAATCATATTAGGTAAATGACTCCTTGCACAGAGGCATACAGGCAGACATTCTTTCCTCATAACTGTCCGTAAATGAAACAGGAAGAAATTTTGACACATGGTACAATAAAAGTACCTTCCGCCACACACGTCTGTGATTCTCAGATTTTGTTGGAGCATTTTTGCAACTGGACTTGAAAAGATATTTACTAATTATTGAGGTGAACACTGAAAACCATTCGAATTCAGAAATTAAATTTCATTTAATAATTCGACAGCGCTAGTTTTTGGGGCAGCAAATAGTCTGGAGAACGGCAGGCCTATTCTTCCAGAGGCAGAGTGACAGGTGAATAGACAGTGATGCGCGCCGACTCTTAACGAAGAGTGATGTTCGGAAACAGCACTTCACATCTGATTTGTCTGGTTAACGCAGCCTGTCAAAGATATCAGTCAGCGAGATGCAGCGTCAGCGTTCAGCCGGTACCTGACGCGGCGGTAACCGGCTGTCGGCTCCAGGCGCCTGGGTTGACCTATGCGTCGTCGGCAGTTCAGGCCGCAGCCCCGGAAACCTGGCGGTCAGCAGGCAGGAAGTCACGTGACAGCCAATCAGCTACCCGGCCCGCGTACCGACCGTGGGGAGATGCGGAAATGTGTCTCTGAGAAACCGCCCGTGTCTTCCACTAACAGACTTTCAAGGATCGGAGACACCACGTGAGGCCTTCTACGTCATCCACCCATCCCCAGTCCGCAGGCTGTCGAGACAGAGCTCTTCCTTGTTCCGCGAATGTAAGAGTTCGCTTAGCTGTATTGAAACCTAGACTTTCACGAACGTGAATGCCACATTTACTTAAATACACTGGTCGCAGTTGTAATAGCTGTCGGTGGTAGAAAACCAAGAAATTCTATTTAATGTACGAATACAGTACAGTACGAAGAATTCACTATTCTATTCGAAGAGGTTAAAAAAAATCAGCCAACCAGTTGCAAAATGAAGATTTATTAGCCCTTGACATAAAATATTAAAACCTAGGTCAAAAGAGCAGATAAATCCATGTTTTTGCAACTGGTTGGGCTGATGTTTTCAACCTCTTCAGATTTATGCAGTTGCTGATTCGTAGCCATGTTTAACATTTTATTACGATGGTATTTGAGGATTGTTTGGGTTTTAGAGGTTTTGATATTTTGTACACTGATCCTCGCCCCCTCCCACCCCCCCTAACCCCCACCCCGCGCCAACAATGGCTACCACCAGGGCATCGAGTCGAAATTAGTCGAGATGATAGAACCGGGTACGTCATCTTCTCTTGCAACAGCTGTGAGCCAGCTCTTATGGATCATACTGGCTAGACAATTATGGTGTGCCTGTCTGAAAAATCTTCAAATGTGTGTGAAATTCTATGGGACTCAACTGCTAAGGTTATCAGTCTCTAAGCTTACACACTACTTAACCTAAATTATCTCAAGGACCAACACACACACCCATGCCCGAGGCAGGACTCGAACCTCCGCCGGTACCAGCCGCACAGTCCATGACTGCAGCGCCCAAGACCGCTCGGCTAATCTCAGTACCTGTCTCCCGACTACGTATTATGATAGGGATTTTTACCTTGTGTCATTATCAAACACTACATGACTCTAGTCTACGTCATTTGTACCAGGATTTAAGAGGACACAGTTTTCCGAGCATCTCAGTGTTTGTGACGTCATGGCTTATGACAGCCTGTTGTACAACTATTTAATTTTGCAAGTAAATTCAGTGGTGTAAGTCGATACAGTCTGAGAAATTTGTTTTGAATAGAGTTAGTAGTAAAGCAGTAATAAATTAAAACGCCATCCTGATGCGACAGTTTTACTGCATCAACAGCGATAATTTAGTAAACAGCAAAGCTTTCTCGTTTCAACAGTTTGTATATGTGTGCATGGGGGATGGGTGTGTGGGTGAATTCAGAGAGAGAAAGTCTCTTACGAGCTCGTAATTACGCATTAAGTTTGTTGCAGTCTCAAACAATGGATGAATACAATTTGGGTGTGTTGCGCACTGTGTGTTACGTTTCTTTTCCACACTCAAATGTTCAAATGTGTGTGTATTCCTAAGGGACCAAACTACTGAGGTCGTCGGACCCTAGACTTACACACTACTTAAGCTAACTTAAACTAACTTACGATAATATCAACACACACACACACACACACACACACACACACACACACACACACACACACACACACACCCATGCCCGAGGGAGGACTCGATACTCCGGCGGGAGGGGCCGCGTTTTCCACCCTCACTCCAACCCCTTGGGGAGGTGGGTGGGTCTTATACCCACAGCGCTTCTTTCTAGATAACAAGCCATATGTGTACCAAGATAGGCTGAAATCGATTCCTTAGTTTAGTAGGATACTACGAAAATTGTCACCTACATACAAAGGTGTATACACACATCCGCTTCTAAGAAGGTGTGGAGAAAAGTAATGCTTGAGAATTTTTCATGCGAGAACTCTTAAAGTTTTTAAAATAAAATAAAACTTACTAACACTCTGCATCTTAATTCTTCAAGTACACATAATTATTTCTTAACATGTCGTCCTGGCTACTAACACGATTCTGCCAATGAGAGACCAGTTCCTTGAAATAGTCACTGCAGAATATTTGACTTTGCTGAAGGAGCCACAACCTCACTCCTGCTTGCACCACTTAATGACTATCAAACTGAAGTCCTCGAAGGAGTCCTTTATGTACTGGAAACAGACAAAATCTATTGAGGCCAAGTCGCGACGGTATGGAGGATAATCGATGACCAAGGCTTCGGATTGTTGCAGACGTCCCAGCACACATCTGTGATCTTGCATTGTCATGCTGAAAGAGAAGGTGCTCCGTGTGTGGACGAACTCCGAATTCCTAACTCGAATACAACACTCAGTTCCTCGCACGCCAACATAGTTACTCTACACACCGCCATGTTACACGCTACAATTCGGAGTTCTCGAGTGTCTCAGGGCTGCAAATCTGTAGTCAAGACGGATAAAGATGTGGAACATTAACAGTATTCGTTTTATTTAAAAATTTGTGAGAGTTTTCACATAGAAATTTCGGGTGCATTACTTTTCAGCACGCTATTGCATAATACATAGAGGTAATCGTGGCATATTTTGAAAGTCTGCATAACGTTCTGCCGCCACTGTTCATGGAGCAAAAAGATCTAGCACGAAGATGTCTTCTACTTATCCCGTCCCTTCCGTGCCCCCTCCCCTCTGCCCCAACTACCTTTCGGAACTCTTGGCCGCAACTGCTAGAGAAGAACAACTGTAGACCTGCCACAACAGATCAACGTTGGTGGGCAGTGTTCCGTGAGACACGGAGACGACCCTGCGGTCGCACTACTGGCGTGTGCGGCAGAAGTGGGGGGGGGGGGGGGGGGGGGTGGAGGGGGGGAGGTTTGGTGATGGTGCAGGGCCACCGCGAAACTTCCTCC
Organism: Schistocerca gregaria; assembly: GCF_023897955.1. Taxonomy (NCBI): domain Eukaryota; kingdom Metazoa; phylum Arthropoda; class Insecta; order Orthoptera; family Acrididae; genus Schistocerca; species Schistocerca gregaria. Next base: position 686,767,673 of record NC_064923.1, read on the forward strand.
AGCAGTCTGCCAACTTCCGGCGCGAACCGCGGCGCTAACTTGGACGTTCTCTTCCGTGCCTGCCAAAAATAACGCTCCTCGGATGGAGGTCTGCGACAATTTCGAGTGCTCCTGCGTCGTGATTCTGTGGTCTCGAAACGTGAATGTGTCTCTCTTTCCTTGCCAGAGTAAGTTCATTAACATTTGCGGCAGGTTTATATGGTCAATAGCCGAAATCAAGTACAAGCATAAACCTGCATACCTGAATAGGAAAAACCACCATCCAGTGCCGTGGCTCAGCTATGTTTAGCAGTACTGATGGTTATTGCTATAGGCGATTGAAAAATGAATAAGTGAGTTTATTCTGCAGTTTACATTCACTACTGACTCATGCAATGATTTTATGGGAACACTCAAGTTAATATTATTTCCAGAACAAGGAATACGGGATCATACAGGGTGTTTCAACAGTGTCAAACATGTCCCACATTCCCACAAGAGGCGAAAATTTCTTATAACTATAGATCCTGTTGAGATATGGGACATTTTACTTCAGACGTCTAACATCTAGTACTCTGTGGTGGAGGCTGGAGCCACTGCAGACGGTATAGTGCATTATCACAATGTAATCGTGTGGGAAGGTGCAAAACCCTCTGGCAATCTTGGAGGTGTGGCATTAGGATCATCAGGATTGCTTCAGTATCAATGAACGGACAGGGATTTTCGGTGGCTGACTCATAGTTCAGAGATATTTCTTTGTAGTCAGTCTTCTGACTGGTTTCATGTGGCACGTCACGAATTTCTTTCCTATGCCAAACTCTGCATCGCTTGGTAGCACTTGCAACCGACGTCCTCAATTATTTTCTGGGTGTATCCCAATCTCTGATTTTCTCTGCAGTTTTTACCCTCTACAACTCCCTCTAGACAATGGTAGTTATTCTTTGATGTCTTAACAGATGTCCTTATGTTCTATCATTCTGTCCCACCTTTTCGTCAGTGTTTTGCATATATTCCTTTCCTCGCCGATTCTCTGGAGAACCTTCTCATTCCTTACCTTATTAATTCACTTACTTTTCAACATTATTCAGTAGCACCAAATCTCAAATGCTTCAATTCTCTTCCGTTCCGTTTTTCCCACAGTTCGTGTATCATTATCATACAATGCTGTACTCGAAAAGCACATTATTAGCTATTTCTTCCTAAAATGTTTGATAGTAGCAGAATTCCCTTGGTCAGGAGTGTCGTTTTTACCATTGCTAGTCTGTTTCTTTTGTCCTCATTGTTCCGTACTTCATTGGTTATTTTGTAGCCGAAGTAGCACTGTTCTATAACTTCATCTGCTTCCCCTTCACGAATCCTGATGTTAAGCTTCTCCTTGTACTCATTTCTGCTACTTCTCATTACTTTCGTCTTTCTTTGACTTACTGTCAGTCCATATTCTGTACTGCTCTTTCCATTAAGCAAATCGTGTAATTCTTCTTCACTTCCTTTAAGGATAGCAATGTCATCAGCTAATCGTATCACTGATATCCATTCACCTTGAATTTTAATTCCACTCCTGAATCTTTCCTCTGTCATTCATTCTTCGATGTATAGACTGAACAGTAGAGGTGAAAGACTACATCCCTTTCTTACAACCTTTTAATCCGAGATACATGCAGAAAGATTAACAGGTGCTCTGTGTCACCTACCAATGCACGACGGGGTACCACCTTAGTTCTATGGATGTTGCGTCAGTACCACAAGGCAACTTTTCATGGGGGGTGGATTGGTCCAAGACGTATGGTAGAATGGCCCTCCCTTTCATTGGATTGAATGTTTTAAATTTCTGGTTGTGGGGACTTGTAAGGCATGGGCATACAGTCAACCAGTCGACAAAGTGCTCCTTCAAAAAGCGAATGAACAACGCATGTGACGCACTCTCAATGGAGTCAAAGAGTGAGTGGTTTTCTGCGAATAAGAACAGATGGATATGTCTGGATGAGTGTTAAACACAAGTCGTACTGCCTCTTGTGCCTACTTCTGCGTAACGGAAAGGAGAGAACAAGGGGGCAGATTGACTCACAAATCAACAGGTCTAAGTTTCGGGCCAAGTCATGATAGGAAATTCTCCCATAGTTTCTACCAGTACTACCTCCTGCAGGAATATGCGACACATTCTTTTAAACATGCCCTCGTTGGTGAAACTCTGAGAGGGTCTTGCACAGACCTCTCGGTCAAGTAAGATTCGCAATGAATATATTCTTTAATGGCTTTAGTCGTTAAAAATTTATTTATTTTCGAAAAATTAGTGAACAGCTTGAATACAACAAAAAGACCTCTACAGAGACGCATGAACTAAACACTATAAAAAAAGAGCCAGATACATTGATACAGATGCGTCAGGATATGGGACAACAACCTATAAGAGCACATTAAATGGTTGGGTAATGTAGTGGAGCTTAGGACTGTGTTAATACAATAATTTAATTGCACTTAATTAAATTAAATGTATGTTTTTGTCTTCTTCCATGTCCCAGAGATCTCCGTGATTCCATAATCTGTGACTAATGCAGTGAAGTTTAGTTACAGTACCACCGACGTGTTCAAATTGTTAGACTAAAGACATTTTTTCCAAAACATTACATTTATTACTCATTTGCATCCACATACAGATTATATTTGTAGATTCAATACTTAGTACGCATGCCTTTGTTCTCAGTCAACATTTGTATCCTGATTGGCATAATTTTTATTAACTTTTCACATGACATTGTCGTGGTACCAGATTTCCTCTAGTTCCTCCATGAGATCTAGTTTGATGGTTATTGTAAATTTCCTTATCCTCTGTTTCACAATAGCCAATAAATTTTCAGTTGGGTTCATATCAGTGTTATTCCCTGTCCAGGGCAACACATTCAGTTGCTTTTCTTCGAATTACTTGGAAACACTTTTGGCTTTGTGGCAAGGTGCCCCATCATGCATAAAAATTACATCTTTATTGGGAAACCACTCATTTATTTGGAGGAAAAGTTCCTTTTCAATGATTTATTTATATTCCAGAGCGAGATTTTCACCCTGTAGTTGAGTGTGTGCTGATATGAAACCACCTGGTAGATTAAAATTGTGTCCCGAGTTCGAGTCTCGGTCCGACACACAGTTTTAATCTGCCAGGAACTTTCATTTCTTTATATTGTTCTTGCCTAATTATCCCTTCAACAGTGTGTAATCTGCCAGGACCTTTCACGGACATTACATTCCAAACCATAACCGAAGCTGGATGCTTCTCACATTGCTGCACACACTCTGCTTTGAACTGTTCACCAAGTCTGCGCCGAACATACTGGTTGCTTTCTTCCATCACAGTGAATACAGGTTCATCACTGAAGCATGCCTGAAGTATGTGTACAAAACTGCAAGTTAAAAAAGTTTGGAATAGTACCATAGGAGACCTCAACAGTCCCTAAATTCAAATGTGCTTTATTTCAGTATCAATAAAACAACGCAATTTCAAGCCAAAACTCCTAACGTTAGAGATCAGACCAACTTAATTTACCATATCATTGCAAATACCTTATCCCAGTCCTCACTTGTCCACTCTTGAAGTTGTTTAGCCCACTGCAATCTTTTGGGTTTCATGGCAGGTGTGATTTTCTGTTTTTTCCTTGGTTCTCATGCTTTTACACCACATTCAAACAGCCTCCTTCTCACAGTTACAGATGAAACTTCAACACCCATACCTTTCAGCTGATGGCTCATATCTGTAGAAGTACGATTACGGTTCATTCTTGTCATGTTTGTAAGCGTTCTAGGACTGATTTTTCTTTCACGACCACATTTTCATTTCCTGTTTGGCTTGTATTCACCACCTTTCTGCACTGAAAGTTTGATTCTGCTGACAGTTTTCTGTGATATTCTCATTCTGTGCGTAATTTCTTGTTGTGTATAGCGATTTTCAGCAAGAAGTGCTAGCACAGCCGATACTTTCCGAGGTGGTTCAAATGGTTCAAATGGCTCTGAGCACTATAGGACTCAACTGCTGTGGTCATTAGTCCCCTAGAACTTAGAACTACTTAATCCTAACTAACTTAAGGACATCACACACATCCATGCCCGAGGCAGGATTCGAACCTGCGACCGTGGCAGTCGCACGGTTTCGGACTGCACGCCTAGAACCGCGAGACCACCGTGGCCGGCTTTCCGAGGTGAAACATATTTTGTCTTCCCCATAACCCCATAACCTCACTTTCTTGGGAAACTCCACAATTTATTCCTATACCTAAAAAACATCCAAGTTCACAAACTGTTTAATGTCTTGTTAATGTAGCAAGTAGATAGGATTGATAACAAGCTGAAGTACACCACAGAAACATGAAACATTACTGTAGACACAGTTTCAAAGCCAGTACACAGACCACTAACACCAACACTATTTGGAGGGAAAATGACGAATGTTACCTACTGTGAAAAATTCACTGATCTGTGAGTTGCTTGGAAGGGAAATTTCGCGGCATCAATCAAACCATTAAAACTAATCAATTATTCAACTTTTCTCCCCTATTTTCACACCTGAAAACTTAAGAGTATCAAAAATAATAGTTTAGTCTAATAATTTGAAAACGTCGTTAGAATTTTACAAAGCAGATCTACTCAATCTAAGGTACTATCTACCACATTTTCAGGGTTCCGTACCTCAATCGCTGAAACCCGAACCCCTGTCGTTCCTATTGTTCAAAATCCTTTTTCTGAGGGAAGATTTATGTCATACATTACGTTTTACGGTCCCTTCGCCATGTCAAGAAGTGGGGCTTCTAAGTCAAAGCGGTCAAAAGATACGGCCATGTATGTCGCATACGATGACACTCGTAAATTCGCTGCTCAAAACCTACGGGATACTTCGCCTTGACCTGCAATCATTTAGCTCGACAAGAAGCAAGGTTTCAAACTATAACCAAAGAAAAAAATCCGAAAAGAGTTAATTTGTAATTATATCACAAGAAGAAAAATGTGGATATTGTAAGTCTTTCTACATGTCCGTTCGTCCGTTAAGACCCCCTTTTCCTACCATGTGTAGACGTATCAAGTTGAAATTTACGTCACATACTGACGTCTATAGTCACTTGGCGGTATTGTGAATGTAAGATTCTAAGTCAATTTGACCAAAGGACACTGCAATTTCTGTCATGTGTTTTGATACTCGCAAACACATTCACTAAAACCTGTAAGGTACTTCAAATTGACGTAGAATACAGAAATTTTGACAAGAATACAGAAATTTGGCAAGAAGAGTGGTTTCTAAGTACATTAAAGGAAAAAATTATATATATATATATATATATATATATATATATATATATATATATATATAACAAGAATGGAATATTATATATATACCCCTTGGTTTGATCTATTGCTGGTATCAGTGTCGATAACAGGAAAAAAAGTTTCTAGACCCTCGATCCACGGAGTGTATGTACCATATAAATAAAAAATTACGTTTGTTCGGAACCCTCAGTGGACGAGTCCTACGCCCAACTGGCCAGTCTTTTGTACATTAAGTCCATTCTATAATCGATTCAGCTTACATCTACATCTGCTTCTAGGCTGCAAGCCAGTGTGTGGTGTATGATGAATGGATTCCTCTCGTAAGAGGAACGAGGGAGAAATGACTGTCTAGAAATGTCCATATGAGGCCTAGTACCTCTTATCTCGTCCCTGCGGTCCACTCACGAAATGGACGTTGGCACAGAAAAGTCGTTTTCTAGTCATCTGCAAATGCCTGTTCTCTAAATTCCCTCAACAGTTTTCCGCGATAATAACGTCGCCTTCTCTCTAGGAATTCCCATTTGAGTTCAAAAGCATCTCTATAACACTTGTTGTTGACAGACTCGACCTTTAAGAAGTCTAGCAGCACGCCCCTGAATCGTTTCGATGACTTCCTTCGATCCCACCTGGTAACGATCCCAAACACTCGTATAATGGTCAATAAGGTATCACAAGGTTTATATACACGATATCCTTCACAAGTGAGCTGCACCTTTTCTAAAAATTTTCCTAATTAATTGAGATCGGTCATTCGTCATCACTACCACCATCCTTACATCCTCTTTCTATTTCGTATTGCCCTGTAGTGCTCTGCCACGGTAAAGCTGATTTCTCGATGTGAATGTATCAAACAGCACACCACCATGTCGTTTTCGAACAGTGCAGGATTGTTTTTTCTACTCATCTGAATTAACTTAGTACCGAGATTCTTAAACAGCGGTTGTCAAACACACGAAATATTTTTCACGATATGTTTTGCGACAACATTATTCCATTATCAAGTACTTAAGACTTGTATGCCATTAGGAACTGTCAAAAGTAAAAAGCCAGTAGAAAATACCCATTGTCAAACATAAAAATTTCTTGGCGCATCTCATGGTGGGTGTCACACTCTCACAAGGTTTACTTCACAACTTAAATGTACCTACGTTTTAGAGGAAGCCGCCATTCATCCCAGAAAATAGGAATTCTGTCTAAGACGACCCAAGAATAATAAGACCATATGTCATGAACAAATTGAAGAGCAGAGAGTACGTACACTGCGCTACCGAAGGAAATCGGGGGCCCAAATGAGCACCTGAGCCAAGTGTATGGTCACGTTTCCTTCTAGGAATTATATAATCAGATTCGCTGAACGTGAAATTGATAGTTTTTGTTCGTTATGTATTTTTAAAATCACCTCAAGCATAAAGTGTATTCGTGAACATTCTAGCAGCACAGTCACACATTACTCTGCAATATTTTATTATTCTTCTGTTTGTATCTTTGCTAGTTCTGAGCAGAGTACATTGTTAACCAATGCAAGAAGAAGGCGCCACATTTCGTTGTTAAATATTACCGAAGTGCTCATGCCATGATCTGGCTTGAACGCTGACAGTAGAGAAGGGACGTGGGTCCTCGCTGCACTGCAATTTGCGCAACTCGGTTCAGTAAGCCTCTGCTCCATGCGTAGTAGAGGCTGGAGAGTTTATCTTTTGAAGGCATTTTGCTGCGGAGCCACTACAAAACCACGTTGTATCACTGCGTCTGAAACATTCACCTCCATGTACGTCGAACAGCACTACTGGCCATTAAAAATGCTACACCAAGAACTAACGCAGATGATAAACGGGTATTCACTGGACAAATATATTATACTAGAACTGATATGTGATTACATTTTCACGCAATTTGGGTGCACAGATCCCGAGCAATCAGTACCCAGAACAACCACCAGTGGCCATAATAACGGCCTTGATGCGCCTGGGCATTGAGTCAAACAGAGCTTGGATGGCGTGTACAGGTACAGCTGCCCATGCAGCTTCAACACGATACCACAGTTCATCAAGAGTAGTGACTGGCGAATTGCGACGAGCCAGTTGCTCGGCCACCATTGACCAGACGTTTTCAATTGGTGAGAGATCTGGAGAATGTGCTGGCCAGGGCAGCAGTTGAACACTTTCTGCTTCCACGATGGTCCTACAGGACCTGTAACATGCGGTCGTGCATTATTCTGCTGAAACGTTGGGTTTCACAGGGATCGAATGAAGGGTAGAGCCACGGGTCGTAAGCCGGCCGAAGTGGCCTTGCGGTTATAGGCGCTGCAGTCTGGAGCCGCGACACCTGTACTGTCGCAGGTTCCAATCCTGCCTCGGGCAAGGATGAGTGTGATGTTCTTAGGTTAGTTAGGCTAACTCGTTCTAAGTTCTAGGGAACTACTGACCTCAGACGTAGAGTCCCATAGTGCTCCGAGCCATTTTGAACCGCGGGTCGTAACACATCTGAAATGTAACGGCCATTGTTCAAAGTGCCGTCAATGTGAACAAGAGGTGACCGAGACGTGTAACCAACGGTAACCCATACCATCACGCCGGGTGGTACGCCAGTATGGCGATGACGAATACACGCTTCGAATGTGCGCTCACCGCGATGTCGCCAAACACAGATACGACCATCATGATGCTGTAAAAAGAACCTGGATTCATTCGAAAAATTGACGTTTTGCCACCGTGTACCCAGGTTCGTCGTTGAGTACGCCATCGCAGGCGCTCATGTCTCTAACGGAGCGTCAAGGGTAACAGGAGCCATGGTCTTCGAGCTGATAGTCCATGCTGATGCAAACGTCGTCGAACTGTTCGTGCAGATGGTTGTTGTCTTGCAAACGTCCCCATCTGCTGACTCAGATATCGAGACGTGGCTGCACGATCCGTTACAGCCATGCGGATAAGATGCCTGTCATCTCGACTGCTAGTGATACGAGGCCGTTGGGATCCAGCACGGCGTTTCGTATTACCCTACTGCACCCACCGATTCCATATTCTGCTTACAGTCACTGGATCTCGACCAACGCGAGCAGCAGGGTCGCGATACGATAAACCGCAATCGCGATAGGCTACAATCCGACCTTTATCAAAGTCGGAAACGTGATGGTGCGCATTTCTGCTCCTTACACGAGGCACCACAACAACGCTTCACCAGGCGACGCCGGTCATCTACTGTTTGTGTATGAGAAATCGGTTGGAAACTTTCCTTATGTCAGCACGTTGTAGGTGTCGCCACCGGCGCCAACCTTGTGTGAATGCTCTGAAAAGTTATTCATTTGCGTATCACAGCATCTTCTTCCTGTCGGTTAAATTTCGCGTCTATAGCACGTCATGGTGCTGTAGTTGTTTTAATAGCCAGTAGTGTAAGAATGATGCATCACAGTTCTGTTTAATCATCGAACGTCATAAGAAAATTTTTTATATTTACACTATTTTCTTTGCTTTGCAATCACATGCATCTCTCCCGCTGTCTCTCTCATTCTGTAAGACTAGAATGTAAAATTTCTGCAGCGTTCTCTTTTATTCAAGTAAATAACTCTAAATTCTTACTGGTCACTTCGGCAATGGCTGGGAGTCCACCTCTCCTTGTACAGTTTCTTAGGAAGTGTGGAGCTGAGTTTGATAAAGTGTTATTGAGGGCCCTCGCTTCTCATGGCGACACCGTCTAGGACTCTGGTGGCCCTGAGGTCGTTACGAGCAGCCGTTTACTGCCGCCATCTTGGCTGCCCTTGTTCTGCGCTGACTGGCACTGTTCAGCACACCACTGTTGGAGTTCGGAGAGTTGTCACGGTCGCTCTTTCTCACGAAAGCGTTATTCATTTCCTCATTTACTCACAATTCGAGAGATCTCACTTAGCGACTTGTGTTGGTAAGTTATATATTTGTGTGAGTTTTGGACTCAGTAACTTCGCATTTGCGAGCTGCCCCTATTATGGAATGTTATTGCGCTTTTTCCAGCATCTTCCGAGTAATTTGTCACCACCACACAGTGTTAGCGAGGATCTGTAATTTCATCTGTGGTTCTAGAGAGGTTTGAGCTTTGAGTGCTTTGGTACTCATTTAAACAGAAGCAATCAGTGACAAGGTTATCGTCAGGAGTTCCGCGCAAAGTATAGTAGGACTGCCATTATTCTTTATCTACATTAATGATCAGACTGACAGAGTGAGTAGCAATTTATTGCTGTCTGTTGATGATGCTGATGGTAAGGGAAGGCGTCGTCGTTTAACGACTATAAGAGGACAGAGGATGATTTACACCTAATTCCTAGTTGGTGGGATGAATGGCTGATGGCTCTAAATGCTAACGCAAATGAGTAGGAAAAACAATCCTGGAATGTTCGAATACAGTCTATTAAATACGTAGGCGTAATACTGCTAAACCATATTAAATGGATCGAGCGTGAAGGACTGTGGTAGGGAAGGTGAATCGAATGGTCGACATACGTTCATTGGTAAAATCTTAGGAAAGTGTAGTTCATCTGCAAAGGAGAATGCGTATAGGGTACTAGTGTGACACATTCTTGAGTACTGCTAGAGTGTTTGGAATTCTCGCCTCGTCAGAAGCAGTTTAGACGGGGGCTGCTAGATTTCTTACCGCTGGGTTCTATCAACACGAAGTATACGGAAATGCTTCGCAAATTCAAATGGGTATTCCTGGAGGGAAGGCGACGTTCTTTTCGGTGAATACTATTTAAAAAACGGTGAGATCTATACAGTCGATTTTTCCTCGCTCTAATTGCGAGTGGAACAGGGAAGGGCATAGATAGTAGTGGTACAATGTAACCACCGCAACGCACCATACGGTGACTTGCAGAATATGTTTGTATTTGCACTAAACGACGTACAATTCTTCTACGTCATTTAGTGAAATTGATGTACATCTACGTGATCTAATAATTATCTACTGTATTGAGATTTAATTTTAATTTCAGAACTAATAATTAGTAAACAATTTTTCCTGGTTAAGGGATCCTCTAAACATAAACACAGCCAGGGTTTCTGCATATTTTATTTATTTGTCTTATTGTGACAGTGTTCAGCTGCGGTGCAAAGACTAAACCTTCTGTTCGTTCAGTTTATAGGCAGAGTTGTTTCATTGATCCACAACGAGCATTGAACTCGCTCGTCTAGCATGCTACTGATGATTTCATGAGTAAATCCGGATACCAATTTGTGCAAGAAAAAAATGGTTACATTTCAACCTGCGGCTTCGGACACTCAAAGACTACGAGGAATGTACAATATAACCCCAGGAGTTGTGTGCTTGAGATTCTTCTGATGGAGCTCCCACTTTGTAAACCAAGCAACGAAAAACAGATAAATCTCAAGATGTACCAACAGGTCCACTGTCAGAAGATTCCGTAGAGGAAATAATTGTAGAAACGTATACAAATAGTATAATTTAATGTGATATTTCAGGCAAGAATGTACTTCAAAATACGCTGGTTTGAAAAGTGCAGTACGACGACAATGTGGAAACCGCATGGGATGAAGCTACAATAATAGATGCATGGGCAAACTTCTGTAGATCACATAACGACGCAAGAGAGTGTTTGTGTGAATACATCTTTTCACACATTGAGCAGCATTTAGTAAGCTAAAGTACTTAAAATTTTAGTCCTCGGTTTTCAACACTTTCACTTGACATATCAGGAAGCAACATCCAAGAAGCAATACAAAAAGGATGGCTTTCCCTAGACTGTCATTCCCCAGCGTTAAGCATTCAATCTCACAATCAGGTGGAATGCGAGTAAGTGGTGGCCTTGCTGGTAGGCAGCCCACATTACTATCGTGTAAGACGTAGGAGCTAATGTCCTAGGAGCTTGTGTCGGTAGCGTGTTACAGACTTACGAAGCTCGTGAGTGGAAAATGTTCTAAATGCTATTTTTTTTAACAAAATGTGTTTTCAGTGCTATTGTGTTCTCGGTACATTTTTGCGCAACCCTAGATTTGATCCAGGTGCCGAACCAGGGAGAAACTGTTTTGAACAAGGGTTAGTATACGGCGCATGATCTTTGCGTTATCATTGTTAAGCAGTGATTCCTTCTGGAATTCTAAAATTTGTTAGTTATGTTGGGTACAGTTGTACTAAATAAAAACTTACAGCTATATTTTTTATTTGTCTGAGTAATAACGGCATTTGGAACAAAACTTTTATTGGCACGTAGACGTAGTCCTGGTATGGCTCTTAGGAAGTTCTTAATTGATTATTTATTTTCTACATTGTCTTATTATTTTTTATGGTGATGCACTGAGCACAATACCTCTGTAGTATCAGAAGACAATAATTTTTTATTGCATTTCAGGGATCTAGAAACGGAGGTACATAGCTCTTTTTCACTCTCCTCACAAATGTGAGTGTTCACTTAGAACGTTTTCCACAGTTCCAGGGGATGCAAAAGAAAATACAAAATGTGAAAAGTTGGCTTCGTTGGGATTGCTGTATCTCTTCGGGATTAAGATAGCAGACAAACACCCATTGAACTATGGACGGTACATGACGCTGGTATGGGGATTACTAGAGGTGTGATGAGCTACAGATTTCTGTTGATTTTACAACTATTTTGGCGACAAGAGCACAAGACAAGAAATAAGAGTAACTGATAAACTTGCTGCAATGCGTGTGTTAGATAATTTTGTGGTGAAATGCAAAAACATTTACAGTGTAGGCAAATTTGTGAGAGTAGACGATAACTGAAAGCTTTCCTGGGATGCCGTTCTTTTCTTCAGTGTACCCTGAACAAATTGGCAAAGTACGGGAGAAATATTCTTCATAAGTAATATTGAAGTGTGTTATGGAGAGCAACCTACATGGCATGACATTATTTCCAGTATTCCCTGTGATGTTGGAAGGCTTGTTACTAGCATTGAGGGCTTCAGAAGAAACGTTTCAGATATTTCAGCTATTTCTTAGACATCTCCTGGTTGAAAAAGTGACTAACATGCACCGGTTCGTTAAGAAAAAACAACCGTGACATCCCACAAGAATATTTGTCTGAGAAAGGTAGGTCTGTCCAATTCTCTCTGTTTGGTTTCCAGAATGATATGACGTTAGTTTCGCATGTAACAAACAAAAGACAGTTTTACTACTTTCAGCTGCGCAATTTTGGAACCGTTAACAAAGCTACATGCAAATCAGTGGTAGTTTAGGATCACAGTGTAACCAATGGAGGAGTCGACACAGTCGATCATCTGAGAGGGGCGTATCCCATTACAAGGGAAACAAAATCATGGTCATTTGTCGTATTCAGTGCTGAAATGGATGTAGCAGGAGACAATTCTTGATCCGTTTTTCATGCTAATGAAGTAAATCCGAAAAAGAAGAGAAGACTTTCCTTTAAAGACTAAGCATTTTCCGTTATGAAGGCTCAGCTAGTCGAAAGAGCTATAAAAATGTCGGCGTAAGATGATGCCTGACAACAAACAGCATTGTTGCCACCATTCAGCTGCAAAGAGCAGCGGGCCGGAGTGGCCGAGCGGTTCTAGGCGCTATAGTCTGGAACCGCGCAACCGATACGGTCGCAGGTTCGAATCCTGCCTCGGGCATGAATGTGTGTGATGTCCTTAGGATAGTTAGGTTTAAGTAGTTCTAAGTTCCAGGGGACTGATGACCTCTGAAGTGAAGTCCCATAGTGCTCAGAGCAATTTTAACCTTTTTTTTTTGCAAAGAGCAAACAGCTGCAGGAAACAGCAGTATCCGACGATTGTGTGATGAGGCGTTACCGTAGAGAAGTTTATAAAATCGGGTTATGTGATTGGTTGAAGTAGGCACGCGAAGCTGCTGCGCCCAGCCCACTGTATCAGTCAGGAATCAATTTAAGCCGACTTGCTTCGAGACGTACCAATAACAATGAGTCGAAAGTCTTGAGGAGGCTGCCACTAAGAAATGATGATGGATCTGATGTGGGTCAGCATAAAACACCTCTACTATAGTAAGGAGTGACTCATACCACACCATTTCTCGAAAGTGCACCAGACAATTAACTGCATCGATACAAAGAAATTGATGACGGCTGTACTGCATTAATGTAGAAAACTTGTGTCATTTTATGCTGCTATGCAAGAGTGCTGTGTGCACTAGAAAAGCGTTGGGCTGGATTGACACAAGTCTGATGTGACAGCAGAGTGATGTAATGAAAGTCTATTGCATTATGGTGTAATTTAACAGCAATTTGGGTCGTGTCACGTAAGTTTGTTTTGCAGTTGTTTAATTGCACAAAAATTAAAATGTAATTTAGCGTATACATGTTTACCTTTCCAACATAAAGACAGCTACACCTTACACGTGTGCAGAGGTCACTAAGGACTTGCTCATGTTCCGAAAAACGACACACTGTTTGGAAAATCGAATGATTTAAGCAGCTCATGCTGTGGAAGATCTCAGAAAGCACGAATATTGTTCCATATTTAATTCCATTTGGAGTAAAAACTGGTAATAATGTAGGGGGCTGTGAGCTACCACACAGCCCTACCAGCCCAAAACCAGTACCAGTTTGGCGTGAGACACGGCCACTTGCCAGATACTCGACAGAGGTCCCAGTACAAGGTCATCTACCGAAGTTTGATGTCGGCTAGTATGACTCGCCAGTTGCTCAACAGAGAACGATGTGCTCCACTTGACTAAACTGGAGTCTATTACGCGGTGCAACTGAGGTGCGCGTATGGTGCGGTATACCTGCCCGCATCAGAGTTCAGCTTGAGCTATAGCATTTTTCGGCTGCTGGACTGAGGCGTTAGTAAGAGGTGATCTGCCAATCTCAATAGAATTCAGTGCTTTCTACAGTCACCTGCGAGCTCCTTGACTGAGTTCCCATTGGGTCGCTGTCCATTCGACCACAAAAGAGTTTGGTGTGAATTACAGTCGCATGCCAACTGCGTGACTGAAATGGCACTAAGATACGACTGCACCTTATATTGACGCGAGCTACAGCCACTTGTCAGCTTCTAGACATAGGTGCCAGTACGTCGCAGACCAGCAGACCGTAGCTGAGCCATGCCCGGGCTCATTTCGAACTTATGCCTACGGAACCTCCTTTGGTAGCGTTGCTTTCTTACGGTTTCTTTGGTGTCCTTGGAGGTCGCACCATTGCGGAATCGTGAGTGACATTTTAGTACGATCACAGCTCACACAATGGTCGTTTGTTGGGGGTTGACGTTTGGCAGCGTCTCGTACGGGTTTGCGACTTGTACTTGGAATCACGCTGGTTGGCACACTGTGTTTTTGAAGCTTGGTGTTTACCTCACAGACCGTATGTTCGTTTCTTGGGAGTCGCAGATTCTCCCTGCCTGTGAGGTGATGGCCCATATCCTGGTGTGATCCCTGTTGCCGTGGTTGGTGGCCACATACACTGTCGATTCTGGCCTGCTGTAGTAACAATAGTGAGCACCCCATCTTGTGTGTGCTAAGTGTAAGCTGTGGTTTGCGAGGTAACCACTTTTCTCTCACTTCTATGTGTCAACTGATTGCCATAAACTGATTCTAGTCTATCGCTGCATGTGTTTTCTGATTTAAAATTTTAGTGTCTGCTGTTTCTTGAGATTGAGTACCTTTTATATCCTTTTTTAATTTTAGTGTTTTTTTTAATTTCTTAGTTCTTTTTTAATTTTAGTTCTTAGTTTTAATTGTAGTTCTTTTTTAATTTACGTTCTTACGATCCCTCATGTCTCTCTTGTGTTTTGGGCCCCCATACTACATGTCATTTTCTAGAGTTTGTAAATATGAGTTGTGTTCACTGACTATGTTTCGGAATCTTTACTGAATGGACCAATTGTCTGAGTTGTCCGCCGAAACCGAGTCGGTTACTGTATTTGCGTAATTTATGTGCTCTAAGCCCTTCACTTGCCTGAGATTTTGTTTCTCATCAAAGTAGCTGGTAATACCTGACAACTTCTCAGTACTCCCTTTGGGATTTAAAAGTCACATAGTCCGTTACCGCAGTCTTCCCAGTCTGAGTCACAGACGTGTAAATTATCTTAAATTTTACTTCTTTTATGTTGCAGACGTGAATATTATTTTAAACTTCTTACCTTTTATGTTACAGATGCGTATATAGTATGAATTTTCTATCTACAATTTGTGCGGTAACAATCTTCCCTGTGTACGTGTGTGTGTGTGTGTGTTTGTGTGTGTGTGTGTGTGTGTGTGTTTTGCAGTGTATTGCGGTGACAGTCTTTGCGATATATTTTTATTACATGGTGTCAGACCAGGCAAAGCTGAGGGAGATAGACCAGATAATGAGACAATGTAGTAGATGAGTTTTCGTATGAAGGTAGCAAGATCGGCAAAAGCAAGAACAGCATTTCTGAAAAAGATAAATTTGTTAACATCTAATATAAATTTTACTGTTGGGAAGACTATATGAAGACATTGGCCGGTAGGGTTGTACGGAAGTGAAATATGGATTATAAGCTGTACAGACATGAAATGAAGGGAAGCTTTTAAAATGTGGTGTTACTGAGGAATACTGCAGATGGACTGAATGAATGAGTAATAAGGAGGTGTTGAATCGAATTTTGGGTAAAAGATATTTACGTCAGAACATGACTAAGTGAAGGAAGAAGTTGGAGTTGACTGAACACAACCTGAGGCACCAAAAATTCGTCTTTTGGATAATGAAAGGGAGCATGGGCGGTGAAAACTGCAAAGGAAGAGTAAAGCATGATTACAGTAAGCAAGTACAGTTGTAAGGAGATGAAGGAGCTTGCTCAGGATAAATTGTCATGGTAAGGGGCAGCAAACCAGTCTTCAGACTGAAAATGGGATAGTAATTGAATCAATGATTACATTTCGTACATCTAAATATACTGGCACCTTCCGCATCGTAGTGAGTTATCGTGAATGTCATCCACATGTGACGAAATAAAAATTAACCAAAGTGAAGAGAATAACATATCACTTTGGCACAAGTCATGATTTTTATTTCAATGCTAGACATATTTCGAGCTCTGGGGGTTGATCTTCACGTACTTGATCATTCGGTTTCCAGTACTGACTACATGATTTTTATGCACAGGAACGGTGCACGTATTTATTTACAAATACACACTTTTGTCCTTCAGCACCTTTGTAAACACAATTGTTTGAATTGTTTTTAAATTGTTCTCCAGGAAGAAAAGTGTGTGTATGAATACAGAGTGTAAAAAAAAAGGTGTGGAGTACTTCGAGAGGTGGTAGTACTCACCGAAACAAGAAAACAAGACGAATAAATATGAACTTTAAATTGTACACCTTAAGAGCTATGAGTGTTTGTCCACCTTCGGTACTGTGAAACACGTATCTTCTACTGCGGGCTCTTCGTTTTCCATATTTCAGAACGACGTATTACATACTAAGACAGGGAAAAATCACCAGTAAAGATTGGCTCCAAAATGCGTACCTTCATTGCTATGAGCCCATGTTCAATAGAAGAGATCTGCTTTAAAATAGGTATGATAAACAAGTGGTCTTAGCTCTTAATGTGTATGTTGACTCGACTTATTTCTCCCTGCTTTCGCCCGTACTACCTCTTCCCAAAATATGGAAGCAAAGCGCTTCCAGTGGATCAGACGTGTTCACTGTAGCAAAGATAGCTCATAGCTCTAAGGAATGCATTTTAGAACCCGTGTTTATTAGATTTTCTTACAGTTGTCGTGGGTGCTACAACCTCTCAAAAGAATTGACGCTTTTTTAACAGATAGTATGTACACTGTTACTGAATTGTGCTTACAGGTGTGTGCCTGTCATGCATGTAGGCCTGTATGCGTGTAAGGTCAGAATCTCCTATTAACCCCGTGGATTGATTTCAACGAATTATGCACACATCACTGTGGGGTTTATAATGTCCTAGCTCCAGTAGTAGCGGAGATACGGACAGAATTGTGATTTTTTCCAGGTGTTGGCACATAGACAGCCGTGCGTGAAAGGCATTTTGTGAGGGAACAATACAGGCCAGCGAAACTAACCTCTTTTGCAACGCAACCTAAATGCAAAAGACCAGAAGCAGTCTTCCAGGCTCCGACATGTATGCTGTGCTACATAACAGGCGTGTCATGTAGCAATTATATCTGCCTATTTGATCAACAAGCTTAGCAATTCGATCTGCGTGTCTGGGGCAAGTAAACGATTTTCAAGCGCCTGATGCACTGTCTTCTGCGTTTGACAGGCATGTTACGGGAGTAGTGTAATGGTGGCCAACTCCTATTCCACCCATGAGTTTCTCAACAAGTGCAGTAGACCATTTTAATGAAAATTTATTATACTTTAATTTTTGACTATACATGGTTGTAACAGCCAAGTAACTAGCTACTGTGTGAGTGATGGATGTATGGAAAGCAGATGTAAGTCTTAAGTCTGTAAATAGTGGTAGTTTAATTTTAAATCTTGTACATAATCTGACTATTCTTAACTGAGGGCCACTGAAATGAATAATTTACTTTAATTTTTGACAATACTTGGTTGTAATAGCCAAGAAACTAGCAAATGTCTGAATGATGGATTTAATGAAATCAGATGTAAGTATTAAACCCGTAAGTATTACAAGTTTAAATTTAATTCATGTACATAATTTTACTGTTTATTGACTGAGGATCATTAAAATTAATAAAACTCAAGTTTTTCTTATTACATTTTTGTAATGTGTTTATCTGACATGTTCCAGAGCCAGGAGGATTCCCTCTTTTATGGATCTATGGAATGAATAATTAATCTATCTAATCTATTTACTATTAGAAACAGTCTTGGTCACGATTTATTTATCAAGGTGACCGGTTTCGACCACTACTGTGGTCATCTTCAGACCATTGAGTCGAAACCGGTCACCTTGATAAATAAATCGTGATCAAGATTGTTTTTAATAGTAAATATTTGCAAGACGTTGATCACTGCCTTTCCCGTAATGTTTTCTGAAGTAATGTATTCTAATCCTACTTTATTGAACTGTATTGCACGGGCTCCACATGTCAATCAGCATGGCTGGGGACAGATTGAGATGGATAGAGGAGGGGGAGGGCACAGTGTCAGGGGGCAGGAAATGGACAGAGAGAGGAGAAGTGGGGGAAATACATGGAGCAGGTGGAAGATGTGGAGAAGTGATGGGCAGCTGGAAAAGGAAGAGGGGAAGACGGCGGTGATAAGTGAGAGGGGTTGGGGTATGTGATCAGATGGGAGAGAAAGATGTGTTCAGTGAGGAGATGAACAAAATGGCCAAAGATAAGGGACAGAGGGAGAGGGTAGGAGGATGGGTTCAAATGGCTCTGAGCACTATGGGACTTAACTTCTGAGGTCATCAGTCCCTTAGAACGTAGAACTACTTAAATCTAACTAACCTAAGGACATCATACACATACATGCCCGAGGCAAGATTCGAACCTGCGACCGTAGCGGTCGCGCGGTTCCAGACTGTAGCGCCTAGAACCGCACGGCCACCTCGGCCTGCTAGGAGGTTGGGGTTGGCAGACAGATGGAGAAGAGGTGGAGGAGAAGGTGTGTCTAATATATGTGTTGAATGCATGTGTGGGTAAAACCGCAGGGAAAATACAGAATATATCGTAACCTAAATTCGAAAAATGATGTAGCCTGGTCAAGCACCGGAAGATACCCCCAACGGCTCAAAATGCATCGTAGCTAGAAATAATTCACTAATTCTGACTCAAGGAGGTTACTTTTTATTTTATGCAAATAATACACCCACTGACTGCCATGGATAAAGTTAGACTAACGTGAGGTACATATTTTGTCTCAGAGCTTAGGATATTCCTCAGCCAACACACACACTCGCGCACACACACACACACACACACACACACACACAAAGCCAGTTGGCAGGCTTCGTGAATGTATGGCATGTCAGGCGGCGCTGGAGGGCTGGCGGCGTTGTTTCCACAGTAGAGGCGGGTCCGTGTGTGCGCATCCCGACCGGCACACAATCGGTCATCGGCGCCGGATTACGGGCGGGCTAATGGGTTTTCGCAACTGACGTTGCGGCCGCATCGATGGCACCCTGTGCAGCACACGGACAGACAGGGAGTTCGCCGTTCGATCGCCATGACGTCCTGTCCTGAGCCTTCCCTCAGCTGTCCGACTACGGTGATCGATACTAGGTCCATCCTGTCGCTGTCACAGCCGTACAGACAGTAAGAAAACGCCGGATGAAAATCGACCTCAGGTTCCATGTCCTATTGCCGTACTTACTACTCTTACCGCTACAATAGTCTTTTACGTAAGAACAGTGGAATGAATTACGTCACTACCACATTGATGAACACTTTTTACTTTTGCAAATACTTTTTTTTTATACTTATATCTCTTGAGCCAACGGGTGGACTTACGTTTACCAGTTATGATAGCCCAGATAACGATCCTGCCTTGGAGGCGGTTAAGTGGTAGATGTGTCTCAGAGCTGGATAGTGACAGATGGTGACGCGAGAGTGGACGTGCACGTAGTTTATGTATCAGCCGATAGAGGACAGTATTGGATAGGGGGACTTAGAGAGCCTGTATAGGGAGAGAGTGGCCAACCGGACGATACGGCGGCCATTTTTCTGCCAAACTGCGAGCGGGACTTTTGAATGGCCAGTAGTGGAGTACACACTCACCGAATCAAAAGCACAACACGATATGACGAAATAATTCGTTAAATGCCTTTAGTTATAATAATAATGTGTTATAATAATTTTCACACAGCCAATTTACAGGTCTGTTTTCAAATTAACTATGTATATTGCAAAGTTGTTTATATGTAGTAAACAGCAAAAACGACATACCTCGAATAGATAACAGTACTTGGTTGGTTTCCACAAGGCTCCTGTTTGATTTATGTCAACCCTGTTCACTGCGACTGCCCACTGCTTTCGTCTTTCTTCATTGCGTTGATACGCTAACATGCGAAATCCACCTTCGCCTCTATTGGAACAACCAAATGCAGCACAACCTGGCATCGTTTGCGAACGTCTGCAGAACGAATTACAGATGTCAAAAACAATACAGCACAATTACTAACCTATTTACTTCAGACATGCAGGCCTACCGACTTCATCACAAAATTCTTCATTATTTCAACTCATATTTAAGATCGCAAACGCTAATTACGTACTAAAAACGATATACAACTAAATCTAACATCCATGAACAACGCTTAACAAGTCTCTCAATAATTGAAATTCCTTTTTAATCGTTTCCGAAAGTCCTTTGAACTTCATTTCAACTCAAAAGCTCGGGGAACATAGGAAGCGCGAGAGATGTTTAACGCCATTTTTCTGCCAAAGCTAATCAACCAATCACGGGCAACTTCATCTATGACTACTCTCTTTGTATACAGGCTCTCTAGGGGGACTGTGATTTTAGTTTCGATTGTGCCCACTAGAGTGCACTAAAGTAATGGAATGTTTTTCTTAAAATTTTAGTATTTTCATAAAGTGTTATTATATCTTTTTGTATGTATAATGTTATAAATTTATTTTAGCAGTATGACTGATGCGTGAGTGTGGTTTAAGGTTAATATGAAGATAATTGTTTAACGGGTTATGTAGTAGGATTTAGTGTGGTAACATTTCGAAGAAGTATAGATATGAACAAAGGGGATATTTGTAGAATAGATTTGTAAAGTAAGTTTATGGTAAAGGCAAAGTTAATTTAGGTATAAATAACAATAGTAAATAACTTTATGCATAAACAAAACTTCAGCATATTAGATAATTAGGTCGGTAAAAAGTGCAGTCGTGAGGTTTACTATTTTGTGATTGGTTATTGACGAAAAGCGCGGACTGAGGCGGGAGAATGTTGTTTTACTATTGGCTGTTGAGTTAACTGACCAATGGTAAAGCAATATTCTTTGCGCGCTTTTCTCTGCTGGTAGAGCAGACTATTCTAGAGTATTCTAGAGAAGAGTGCGAGCCCAGCCATGAAACAGTTCGGACGTGTGTAGTAGTAGTAGTTCCGATGGAAACGATAAGTTGCCAGGCCTAGCAGTGTTTCATACATCGAAAGTGTTTTGAAGCGACGGCATAATTATTCCGATGGGTGTGTAGAAAGTTCGGAATTTTTAAGAGAATTTTGTGACGAGAAAGGACATATAATCCGCGTGGCGTATCGAGCAGGTTGGTGGCTAAAAACTGTGACTGCATTTGGTACCGACAGACTTAATATTAGGCGAAAATTCTCAATCAAAAACAATCTGTATTTTTGTAGCTATTACCTTTTCGGGAAATGCAACACCATAAAGTTGCTAACGTGAATGAAATGGATTGTGAGTGACTGTGTTAAGACTATCACGGGCTTGGCAGTGATACTTGTTCATCTAAGTTTCGGATTATATTAATTGAGGACAAAATTTCCACCCTTTCATTTGTGTGAAAACTTTCTCCCGAAACGTAGATTAGTGACTTCAATTGCAGCATGGCTCATTTCGAAATACAGTAGGTTTCGCTCGGCTTTCCGACTGATGATCTGCTGAGACAATGTTCACAGGCAGGTGCTGGTACGTCGTAATGGGACTGAAAGAACGGCGCCGCCGCAAATCTTCATTAAATGTTGTTGTGCACGAATTCATACCAAACGTTAAGGAGAAGTAGACTACGGAGTGGTGCGGCTATTGGTGTCGTAGGAAAACTGGACAGAATCAGAAATGATTAGCAAACAAGTTAACACATGATTAGCAAACACGTTAACACACTAAACAGAAGTTTTTTTCAATTTCTTTTCCTCCAAGCGAACGAAGATCATTAGAAATATTGCGGCAAGAAACAGAGTCCAATTACTTCCATTTCAATGAGGAAGAGGTTCTCTGATTTAAGACATGAGCGGTGGTGTCAGAGATTTGATAGGAGTCATCTTCAAAGCGTCATGTAGTAAAGAGTTTCCAGGTATGAGTGGCTCACCGGGCTATCTCCGGCTATCCTATATGGTGGCAGCAGAGGGCGCTGCTAGCCCAGAGCCCCTGCAGGTGTGGCTCAGTGTGTGTGTGCAGCACTGGGTCCACCAGATCCTGCACAACCGGTGACGGGGTCTGACGGAAACTTGCGGTTCCGTTGGCTATTTTGATGCCTGCGGGGCGGTGTTCATACATGACGACACAGATGTAGTATCTGGTTAAAAAGTAACACGTCGAAAACTCGCTTAATGGCCGTATTGGTAACTTGACACGAATTGCAAGTGATGTATTTCATTTGCAGTATGTTAATGGTTCTAACGACGTTTCGTTAATCCATAACTGTTAAAAGTCTATCCATTGTGCTGTAAACTATTACTATTTACTGAACAAAATTATTATTGATTGAACAGATATTAGAAACATTCCTCATCGACATAGCAGCATATGAGAAGACTGGTGAAGAAATCTTGTATTTTTTATTATATCTGTAGTTTTGTGTCATCATCGTAATCATCATCATCATCATCATCATCATCATCATTTAAGACTGATTATGCCTTTCAGCGTTCTGTCTGGAGCATATCCCCCCTTATAAAATTCCTCCATGATCCCCTAATCAGTGCTAACATTGGTGTTAAGCCTATTACTTCAAAATCATTCTTAACCGAATCCAGCTACCTTCTCCTTGGTCTGCCCCGACTCCTCCTACGCTCTACTGCTGAACCCATGAGTCTCTTGGGTAACCTTGCTTCTCCCATGTGTGTAACATGACCCCACCATCTAAGCTCTTCGCCCTGACTGCTACATCTATAGAGTTCATTCCCAGTTTTTCTTTGATTTCCTCGTTGCGGACACTCTCCTGCCATTGTTCCCATCTACTAGTACCTGCAATCATCCTAGCTACTTTCATATCAGTAACTTCCACCTTGTTGATAAGGTAACCTGAATCCACCCAGCTTTCGCTCCCATACAACAAAGTTGGTCGAAAGATTGAACGGTGCACAGATAACTTAGTCTTGGTACTGATTTCCTTCTTGCAGAAGAGAGTAGATCATAGCTGAGCGCTCACTGCATTAGCGTTGCTACACCTCGCTTCCAGTTCTTTCACTATGTTGCCATCCTGTGAGAATATGCATCCTAAGTACTTGAAACCGTTCTAACTTTGTTCCTCCTATTTGGCACTCAATCCGTTTATATTTCTTTCCCACTGACATTACTTTCGTTTTGGAGATGCTAATCTCCATACCATAGTCCATACATTTCTGATCTAGCTCTGAAATATTACTTTGAAACTTTCAATCGAATCTTCCATCACAACTAAGTCATCCGCATATGCAAGACTGCTTATTTTGTGTTCACATATCTTAATCTCACGCAGCCAGTCTATTGTTTTCAACATATGATCCATAAATAATATGAACCACAGTGGAGACAGGTTGCAGCCCTGTCTTACCCCTGAAACTACTCCGAACTGTGAACTCAATTTACCGTCAACTCTAACTGCTGCCCGACTATCCATGTAAAGACATTTAATTACTTGCAAAAGTTCACCTCTTATTCCATAATCTCGCAGAACAGACAATAAGTTCCTCCTAGGAACCCGGTCATATGCCTTTTCTAGATCTATAAAGCATAGATACAATTCCCTGTTCCACTCATAACACTTCTCCATTATTTGCCGTAAGCTAAAGATCTGATCCTGACAACCTCTAAGAGGCCTAAACCCTCACTGATTTTCAGCCAATTGGTCCTCAACTAAAACTCGCAACTTTCCTTTCAACAGTACCTGAGAAGATTTTACCCACAACGCTGATTAAAGAGATACCTCTGTAGTTGTTCAATCATTTCTGTTTCCATGTTTAAAGATTGGTGTGATTACTGCTTTTGTCCAGTCTGATGGAACCTGTCCCGACTCCCAGGCCAATTCAAATATCCTGCGTAGCCATTTAAGACCTGACATTCCACTGTATTTGATGAGTTCCGACTTAATTTCATCCACCACAGCTGCTTTATTGCACTGCAATCTATTGACCATTTTCTCCACTTCCTCAAATGTGATCCTATTTCCATCATTATTCCTATCCCACTCTACCTCGAAATCTGAAACATTACTGATCGTATTTTCACCTACATTGAGCAACGCTTCAAGATATTCCCTCCATCTTCTCAAGGCATCCACAGGATTCACCAGCAGTTTTCCTGACCTGTCGAAAATACTTGTCATTTTCTTCTTACCTCCCTTTCGAAGACTGCTAATTACACTCCAGAATGGTTTTCCAGTAGCTTGACCCATAGCCTCCAACCTGTTTCCAAAGTCTTCCCAAGATTTCTTCTTGGATGCTGCAATTATCTGTTTGGCTTTGTTTCTTTCTTCAACATAACTTTCTCTGTCTAACTGATTTCTAGTATGTAGCATTTTTGATACTTCTTTTTCCTTTTACAGGCTGCCTTGACTGTGTCATTCCACCAAGCTGTTTGCTTCATCCTACTTTTACACACTACTGTTCCAAGACATTCTTCAGCCACTTCTAGTACTGCGTCCCTGTACCTTGTCCATTCCTTTTTCGATGACTGTAACTGACTACATTAAACTAACTGGTACCTTTCTGAGATCGCTGTTATGTACTTGTTCCTGATTTCCTTATCCTGAAGTTTCTCCACTCTTATCCTCTTACATATGGATCTGACCTCCAGCACTTTCGGCCTCACAATCCCAATTTCACTGCAGATTAAATAGTGATCAGTATCATCAAAGAATCCTATGAATACACGTGTGTCCCTCACAGCCTTCCTGAATTCATGGTCTGTTATTATATAGTCAATGACAGATCTGGTTCCCCTGCCTTCCCAAGTATACCGGTGAATGTTCTTATGTTTAAAAAGGGAGTTTGTGATTACTAAGCCCATACTGGCACAGAAATCCAAGAGTTGTTTCCCGTTCCTGTTGGCCTCCATATCCTCTCCAAATTTACCCATAATCCTTTCACACCCTTCTGTTGGATTTCCAATCCTGGCGTTAAAATCACCCATGAGCAGAATACTGTCCTTGTCCTTTACTCTAACAACTACATCACTGAGTGCCTCATAAAAACTATCCATCTGATCTTGATCTGTCCCTTCACAATGCGAATATACTGACACAATCCTAATTTTTTTGCTAGACGCTGCCAAATCTATCCACATCAGTCGTTCGTTTACATACCTTACTGCAACTACGCTGGGTTCCATTTCTTTCCTGATGTAAAGCCCTACACCCCATTGTGCTGTTCCTGCTTTGACTCCTAACAGGTAGACCTTATATTCTCCCACTTCCTCTTCTTTCTCACCCCTTACCCGAATGTCACTAACAGCTGAAACGTCCAGCCCCATCTTACTTGCAGCCTCTGCCAGCTCTACCTTCTTCCCAGAGTAGCCCCCAATGATATTAATAGCTCCCCATCTCATTACCATTTGTTTGCTAAGTCTTATCTTAGGAGTCCCTGGTTTGTCAGTTAGAGGTGGGACTCCGTCACCTCCAAAGGGCCGAGGAAATTTGCTATGACTGTTGCCAGCATCATATTTAAAGTACCAGGGAAGCAGGTTGCTAGCCTTACTGGCCCCGAGTCCCATTGGGTTTTACCCCTAAAGGCTGAGGGACTAACCGGTGGATTTGGTAGTCTTTGCACAAAGGTGAGCACGACTCAGAAAATGTCTGAGATGCGCAGCCTTATTCCAAAGTAACTGGTATCCCGACTGTCGGGACCACTTACTTGGCCACTCATACGTTGCCCGTGGTTCATGAACTAGGACATGACTACAGGAACCCACACCATGAACCACAGAATTTTTGTAAAAGTATTAAATCTATATTGAGACAATGGATTCACATATATTTCTAACTGCCCCACTCTTGCGTCGGGGCGGGGTCGGTCTGCCGTTCTTCCGTCTCCTTTCTCTCTCTCAGTCATTTTCATCGACCAGTTCACCTACCTCTATATTTCTTCCTTCCGACGTCCCTTCACTCTTCAGTAGCAGATACACGAAAGGCTAGGCAGTGTAAAGCTGCACTTTGCGGCTTATCCCGGCGGAGGTTCTAGTCCTTCCTCGGACATGGGTGTGTGTGTTTGTCCTTAGGATGATTTAGTTTAAATAGTGTGTAAGCATAGGGACTGATGACCTTAGCAGTTAAGTCCCATACGAATTCACCCACATTTGCACATTTTTGTAAAGCGGCGTTGATGAAACCGCTACCTAAAACCTACCACACAGAGGTCGCGTAACTCAAGTTGCAAATCAGTTCCTGTAAGTTCATTTTCACAGATTTCAGACGTTAGGAGAATGCAGTTTAATTGGAGTAAACATTTGAAAATTATAGTAACGTCTTTTTATTCATAAGGAAGCCTGTGTAATGGCTATCAAGCCCGTATTTAATAATGCAAATGCTCTATCATTCCATATTCAGTGTTTATCCAAGAGGACAGAATTCCTACAAGTCCAACCCGATGAATTTTGCGATCTAACAGCCACTGACCCACCACTATGAGCGAGTTGAGCATTCGGTCGTTTCAGTGATCTTCTGTGTTAGAAGTACTTGCCAAAGTATTCCATCAATAACATGCAATATGCCACGCGGAATTATTTCTACGACCAAAAGATTACACGCTCGTAAAACTTCAACTAATTAGCTCCGAAACTTCGCACTTTCCTCAAAATTTTCTTCACTTAAGCCGTTTCAGTCACGACACGTTCTAAACACAATTAACTCCCTAGTTCTTCACTTTAAATACTATTTTCACGGAAATATGGTGTTACCCCGATGCAGGTTAGAGAGCGACTCTCTTGAGGCTCCTCTCCTCTCTGCCTATCTAACTATGCGCGGGAAACGCTTAATTCTGATTGGCTGTTCATCTGAATGACCAATCAGAATGATACTTCCAGATCATTCTCGCGGCAAGACTTGCCTTAGCCAACCACTAATCAGATAGTCATTGACGTCATAAAAATTTCAATATTTAATATATTGTTTAATAAAATAGAACAAAGTGCAAAATATTCTTTAAATTAATGTAAAAACTTTTTCTGCTTCAGACTTTTAATCTGGCCGACATCTTACAAAAGCAAGTACACATCGACATACGTCATCTACCTCATGGCTGCAACACAATTTTCTCACAGTTCAGTTTCATAAGGTTTTACATAATATGACATTAAGTTTTAACGTATGTCCCACATAAAATCTCTCATTCATTCCCATGCATTTACACAACAAAATAATAAACAAATAATACTTTTGAATGATTTTTAATACTACGTAACGTACAGTAATTATCGTTCTCAAAAGAAAATTCCAATTAAGGAATTATACACGTTGAGAACTTTGCTATAGCTTCTATTGAATTCTATGAGAATTCAAAAAGCTTAGCAGTAATCTACGCACTTTGAAGTGTAAACTGAACTCATGGCACACCCCTTCAACTAAGCCGAGGAAGTCCTGCGAAAATGAAAATATTAAGTTAGTTCTTGTGTTACACTGTTGCTAATGTTTATTTAAATTTATGGATTTTCATCTGAAAAGGATACATATTCGTTTAATTCTATTTATTATTACTCTTCTGCTATATTTTCATGTACTGACTCGTTTCATAAAGATGGAGACCTGTTCCTCAATTTAACCCTACGGAAAATGACATATCAAATAAAAAAAGTTGAAAAGTAGCATGTTTGGCCGTTAAATTCAAATTTCTCATTTTATAGGAAACAGTCAAATTGGGATGCCTGTCGAAACATAAACATTTCAAAGCTTCTCTCTCTTTCGTGGAGTGTTACATAATTTAAAATGCTTAAAACTTGTCAGCTGAATTACAGTTTCATACATACAAAAATGTTTTAACAAGGCATTAATAAATACTAAGCGCACAGTAACAGAAAATGAAAATTAATAATTCCTTTGATTTCAATTTAGAACACAAAACCTGCACTACTGCGATTCCCTTCCACGTGAAAAGAAGAAGAGAAAAACTGTATCGAATAATGATAAAATCTTCATCATGTACGTAAAATTAGAGAGAATTGAGCTAGGACTGAGACTAATCAACAATCGTTCTTAAAGCATAGTACACGTGACAGGAAAATGGAATGGAGAATATAACGGTGGTACTTAACAGTACACTTGCCACACGGTAGAAGGCGGATTATGAGTATAGATGTCGATCTATTTCAAGCCAGCTTGTTAAGGACTTACAGAAGATGTTAACATAGAAAACTTCAGCAGTATGGTATCACGAGCCCAGACATTAATTGCGCCTCTCGTTTAATGCATCCTAAAGGGCGAATAGTAGCCACAGCAGTAGGTATTTCGGAAGATTGATACGACTACAGCTGTTATTTCTTTAGCTCACAGTGCGATTTAATAACTGTCGGTGGAGGTATTGGCCACAATATGCAAGAGAGAAAGAGAGAGAGAGAGAGAGAGAGAGAGAGAGAGAGAGAGAGAGAGACAGAGAGAGAGAAAAGATATTCCCAATAAATGCCACACATGCCTTCGGAAGACAGAATCAAGCGACAAGAAATGTTCGTGATCTCCACGAAAGGTTTCGTTGCCGATATTCATTTTAACTTCTAATTAACTTCAAAACTTTCCGGAAACGATCCTACTAGTACAATAGTGAAGCCGTGGGAAGTATTTACCAACCACACGTTTGATATCCATACATCATACCAGTGAAGGAAAACTCAAACGGTGAAAGATCGATTGTTGTATGAAGAAACGATTTCAGACCAGCCACTTGAAGGCGCCACCGTACCCTTGTCAGTTATTAAGCACAGCTCAGGGCGATACTCCAACGTAAGCACTGCTGTGGAATTACTGATTCTACTTTTCACCGCTTGGATAGCATATTTTCTCTTCTTCCTTATCAATGCTCCAACTTAAACTGAACTTTGCACCGAAAGATACAAGTCGGCCAGTCCCGACGGTTTGCAGGTGGAAGTTTATATCAAGTTCTGGCACTTACTCGGTGGCACGCTTTGAGAAAACTCGCAAAGAAGTTCTGAGAGGTACAGTTACTCTGCTGAGTTTTAAGGATACCATAACCGTGCTAATGCAAAAGAAGACAAAATAACTGCATCGCGAATATTAAAGATCCAGCCGAGCCAGTGTTAATACGGAAAATTTATAACAAACGAGGACCGAGCTCCGTTTCTCAGCGGTACTGATACTGACATACATAGGATAAATAATCGTAAAACAACATACTGGTAGCCAAGATCGCAGGAATTCTTTTCATTACATTATTACCAGTTTCGGCGAAACTAAAGTTGCCATCATCGGATCTTAGGACACATACAGGTTACAACATTAAGGCAAACAATTGAGATATTAACAGTTGCCTATAATACGCAGGTCTTACGCCTCTTCGCCGCCTATGTGCTACTTAGCCAATTGTCCCCCTACAGGATAAATAATCGTTTGCCTATGATTATCATGACAGTCCTGTAGAGATACAATTTGCTTTTGTGACTTATTTTTACGTGTCCAATTAATGTTTTCCTTTGTGATAAAACTGACTGTGCCCGCCGTGTTACCCGAGCTTAAATAGTTATTATTAAGAAATGTTAATGCCGAAAATCGCTTCCAACTCGTATGCGCCGTACATAAATTACCACTTGGAGATACTGAGGCACGAGAAAACCGCGCAACATTGAGAGAACAGAACACCATCAAATTTTGAGACGCTGGGAGAAGCTGACAGAATGCGTGTAGCTCACAATTCCCTCGTTTACTTACGGGAAAAACTTATTTCCACACCAATCTTAAAGCAGTCATTTGACAGTTAGCTTTCGTCGACCTTATTTTAGTCATGTTACCTATCCAACAGTAGTCACGTTGTCCATCCCACCGAAACCGTGTCTTTCTCAGGAATAAGAGAACATGTGTGTTAATTCAGGCTATAGGCTACATCAATTCTAAAGTTAATCCAAGTCCGTCCAGCCGCTTCAGCGTGAAGGAGTAACAGACATATTAAACTGACGAAGAAAGAAAACAATCAATTTCTAGTTCGGTGTAGCACAAATTTTATAATATGTGAATGTGGAATAATGTCATTTTCCTTCACCTGTGTGCCTGTTACCAGCGGACACGCTCGCAAATCAATCAAATCGAGCCTCGCTAAGTGCCTTCCAAGTTCTACATGTAAATGGACGGCGTCTCTCTGTTATACAGCTTTTAAATGACACGGTCTTTGTGAGCCTTCTAGGGCTATGTCTCTGCTGTCGTTATCAGGAGTTAGAATCACTAACTGAAGGGGCTGGCACGGTGTTCTGATTACATATAAAGGGTGTTACAAAAAGGTACGGCCAAACTTTCAGGAAACATTCCTGACACACAGAGAAAGGAAATATGTTATGTGGACATGTGTCCGGAAACGCTTACTTTCCATGTTAGAGCTCATTTTATTGCTTCTCTTCAAATCACATTAATCATGGAATGGAAACACACAGCTACAAAACGTACCAGCGTGACTACAAACACTTTGTTACACGAAATGTTCAAAATGTCCTCCGTTAGCGAGGATACATGCATCCATCCTTCGTCGCATGGAATCCCTGATGCGCTGATGCAGCCCTGGAGAATAGCGTGTTGTATCACAGCCGTCCGCAATACGAGCACGAAGAGTCTCTACGTTTGGTACCGGGGTTGCGTAGACAAGAGCTTTCAAATGCCCCTATAAATGAAAGTCAAGAGAGTTGAAGTCAGGAGAGCATGGAGGCCATGGAATTGGTCCGCCTCTACCAATCCATTGGTCACCGAATCTGTTGTTGAGATGCTTACGAACACTTCGACTGAAATGTGCAGGAGCTCCATCGTGCATGAACCACACGTTGTGTCGTACTTGTAAAGGCACATGTTCTAGCAGCACAAGTAGAGTACCCCGTATGAAATCATGGCGGTGAATCGAGTAAGTACAGTACATACTAACGAAACTAAAATGAGCTCTAACATGGAAATTAATCGTTTCCGGACACATGTCCACATAACATCTTTCCTTTATTTGTGTGTGAGGAATGTTACCTGAAAATTTGACTGTACCTTTTTGTAACACCCTGTATGTAACTGCGTGTCTGTAAGCTTCCAGAGAGGGCCGGATTGGTACTTGCGCGGAGAGCACGTTGTGGAGCTGTTATTGGCTCCGTCCCGCAGTAGACCCGAGTGACGTCACACGTTGCGAGGGGCGCACGCCTCGTGTGAAACTTCCCCTCTCGTGTCCCTACAAGCGTCAAATCTAGCTCTTTGATTTCCCTCAATGTCCAAAGCCCAGCTCTTGTCTTTATTAAAATTGTTCCCATTTACTCCAATTTCGCTCGCTTCTTTAATAAAATCCTAGTGTTTGAGTAAAAATCTTCTCTTACCAAACTGCTTTATGGCCATTTTCTAGTCAATGTTCAGCCATAGCCACCTGTTCAAGTGCCTTTTGTTTGATATGTTGTGAAAGCTTTGCAAAACGCTCGGCAACAGCGCGAATAGTTTGAGTAATGCAAATGCAGCCACATTCATAGGGGACACTATACACGGTGTCTTCAACGGGCTAGAGCACCGGTCTGTCTATGTCTCTTCAGCTTGCGTCGCGTCTTGTTAGTAGTTGCTCCCCAGTATAGAAGGAACGCAGCTGGTTTGGCGTCTTATACGCCGATTCAAGAGGCACCTTTCATCGCTGGCACTTGAAATGTTATCAATCTCTCCATTTCTGTAACCATTTTCTCTGATTAGGTGCTTCACATGTCGGCAAAAGTAATCTTTGCCTGTCATAGTAACGTATTCAGTACCACTTCCTTGTGTACAGCCTGGTGGAAACTGTTGGCGTTTAATTACTGGTCAGTGTGCATAGATTTCCTGTACGCTGAATGAGCAGACCGGCCTCCTGCTTCGTATAACATCAAAGAACGGAAGTTTGCCATCCCTCTCCAACAAGACAGTAAATTTAATATTGGGATTGACTCCGTTCGTGTCATCGACGAAACGCTGCAGTGTATTTTCACTACGAGACCTTATCAAGGACGTGCACCGGTAGGAAGTAAGATGGACGCAGCCTCGTATAGTTCAGGGCTTACTCCTTAAAGTGCTCCAGGAAGACGTTCCCGATGGCCGGAGACAGTGGGGATCCCATGGCAGTGCCATTCTTCATCTTATAATATTCGTTACGGTACAGAAAGAACGTTGTCGTTAAGGCATGGAGACTCAACTTGACTACCAGGTGGAAGCTTTTGTGACAAAAGATCCAACACTTCTACCAGCTCTCTCATAAGAAGTTACACAACGTCCAGGGTACACATCATATCATTCTGGCCTATCTTTATTTTTCTTGAAAGTATCAGTGAATGACTGAAAGTTAACGACATGATATTCGCAGTGTCCCCGTTTGGGTGTTATTAACCGTGCCATGTGTCTTGCCAATCAGTAGGTGAGTGAGCTGATGAACAGAGGAACAGTTTCCTTGTGTATCTTCGGCAATACATAAAGCCAGGGAGGACTGGTCGCACGTGGCATTAATTTCGCTCGAATACTTTATTCTAAATAACGTGGCTTGTAAACCGAGCAGATTTTATTGACCTACCTTTAAATCGTCGCCTGAACGCCATGCAGAAGAAAGCCCACAAGTTCGCAACAAAACTTTCCCCATTTCTGCTAGCAGTGTACCGTACTATAGAGCTGAACATGTTTTATATTAGCGTAATATGAACTCCTGGTGGCCGCAAATCCCTTCTAAACCAATCATGTGAAACCCAGCTCGATCTCTTCGTCCACGAGATTCAGAAGGCAGTAAATACTAGCGCCGAGATTGATGTCGTGATCCTTGACTTCTAAGTGTTCGATATAGTTCCATACGGCCACCCAATGAACTAAATAAGAGTATACGGAATATCAGGCCACCCGTGTGGTTCTAGCAAGCAGAACACAGCATGCCATTTGCAAAGGAGAGTTCAGAAATCTTTGTGTGTAACCCAACGTATTTTTGACGGTACACGTAAAGGAGCTGACGGACAACGTCGGATTTTCTGTATGGTTTTGAGTATACTATGTGGTCGCACATAGTGACGTTTCAACACTTCAGAACTGTACCAAAATGCAAGAAGACCTGCAGCGTTCGACGCTTGGAGTGGAATTGCAAATTGACCGTCGACATAAGCAAATGTAACATATTGACCACAAACAGACTGAAAGATCCTTTGTCGTGTGGAGAAATGGTTGCAGAACAGTCACTTGAAGTGGTCACATCCACAAAATATCAGAGTTTTCTTATGGAGCGATATATTACGGAACGACCACTACAAACTAATCGTAGATAAGGCAGGTGCCACACAGAGAATTTTTTCAAGATCCCTTGGAAATTGTAATCTACCCGTAAATGAGGTAGCTAATAAATCCCTCGTTCAGCTAATGCTGACTATTGCTCAACAGTCTCTGATCCATATTGAAGGAAATAAGACCCAAACATGAATATGGCATTCAACTACAAGTTGCTTAGTAAGTGCAAAGTGTTACGGTGAATTATTTTTATTTTCTCTTGGGCCCTATATGTCTTGTAATGACATAAGAAATACGGTAATTACCAGAATGCTGCTATAACTGTTAATTACTAGAAGTTTCACGTTAGCTGTCTGCAACCAAATACACTTTATTAGAAGTTGTAACATCATAACTAAGAACAATTTTGTTTTACTGTGTGCTAATACTTCCATATTGCATCGTGGCTTATAATCTTACCGTTGCACGGGTCGTTTCCAACTGCAGCCAAGTTTTTAAATATTTATCTTAATCTCTATTAATTGCTGTCGTTCGCAGACGTAAGCTAGGCCTTTTATCACACATATATACTGCTGTGGTTTTGACTGCTACGATTGACAACTAGTACAGCCTTGCCGTATGGTTACAATTTGTTTATACATTTGTCTATGTATCGTAATCGTCTACGGTGTGGTATTATAATCTTCGTTATGTTTTTGTAGTGTGCATATATCTGTGTTTCAATTTTATTACAACTAACACGAGTCGAGCTGTATGATTTAAATAAAGTTACCTAAAAAGTTTTTATGTTTTAGGTACGTGTGTTCGTTTAATATTTTACTTGGGTCTATCCCTGAGTGTGTATAGATTTACATTTCTTCCAAAACGCTCATTTCAAATATCTTTTATAGGATATTCATTGCCTTTGTTATGTGATCAGTTTCATTATTTTCTGTTTTTAAATGTTTGAAGAACGTGGATTAATTTGTGTCGCTAATTATTGTGTGCTCCCTGCACCCAAATTCGAAGTTTCTGACTGTCTGTCCCACGTAGAATCTGTCACACTTTTTACAATTTATTTTATATGTGCCTGGTTGTGTATATAGTGGTAGATATGCATTATGGGAATGGATTAGTGTTCTGAGATGGTGTCTGGTTCTGTAGGCGAATTTAACTGCTGTCCTTGTTTTTTAGTATGTGCTTAGTTCGTTCGATATTTGTCCTATGTAAGTCTGCGCTATCTATTTGAACTAATGTTTTGTGGTATTTCATTCGTTAATTTTATGTCGCTATGAAACATAGTGGGTTTAGGATTGAGGCGTTTGCCATACAATTTTCACACAGTGCTTGGATCAAAGTTATTTAGCTCAGCCACGTAAGTAAGGACTGCCAATTCTTTTTGTAAGGGGGTACGTTCTAAATGTAGATTTGTTAGTCTGTTCATCATAGTGTTAAACTATGCATATTAGTGTGTTTTTGGGTGGCCACATTTTGCGTTAGTAATGTTGTCTGACATTGCGTATTTTCGAACATCTGTTTTCGGTACATCTCAAATTTGTGCTCATTGTAACTACTTTTGACTGTCACGTCAAAAAGATCTATAGTTTTACTGGTTACAGGTTCCACTGCGAATTTGATTTTAGCATGTAGTTCATTCAGCGTTTTATGTAAATCTTGTATATCACTGTTGGATCCGCCTATTAGTAGCAGAGTATCGTCAACGTACAGGAAGTAGAATACTATTTTCTTTGTTGGTGTGTTAGTTGGATTGAAGAATTTTGTCTGAAATGTTGAGGTAGATCTCAGCTACGGTTCCTGAAATGCTACACCCCATTGCAACACCATCTTCGTGGGTGCATATACACACCTGGAAATTGAAATAAGAACACCGTGAGTTCATTGTCCCAGGAAGGGGAAACTTTATTGACACATTCCGGGGCCAGATACATCACATGATCACACTGACAGAACCACAGGCACATAGACACAGGCAACAGAGCATGCACAATGTCGGCACTAGTACAGTGTATATCCACCTTTTGCAGCAATGCAGGCTGCTATTCTCCCATGG
The DNA here is from genome assembly GCF_023897955.1 of Schistocerca gregaria. NCBI lineage: Eukaryota > Metazoa > Arthropoda > Insecta > Orthoptera > Acrididae > Schistocerca > Schistocerca gregaria. The sequence goes on from NC_064923.1 coordinate 686,803,154, forward strand.
AGACGATCATAGAGATGCTGGATGTAGTCCTGTGGAACGGCTTGCCATGCCATTTCCACCTGGCGCCTCAGTTGGACCAGCGTTCGTGCTGGACGTGCAGACCGCGTGAGACGACGCTTCATCCAGTCCCAAACATGCTCAATGGGGGACAGATCCGGAGATCTCGCTGGCCAGGGTAGTTGACTTACACCTTCTAGAGCACGTTGGGTGGCACGGGATACATGCGGACGTGCATTGTCCTGTTGGAACAGCAAGTTCCCTTGCCGGTCTAGGAATGGTAGGACGATGGGTTCGATGACGGTTTGGATGTACCGTGCACTATTCAGTGTCCCCTCGACGATCACCAGAAGTGTACGGCCAGTGTAGGAGATCGCTCCCAACACCATGGTGCCGGGTGTCGGCCCTGTGTGCCTCGGTCGTATGCAGTCCTGATTGTGGCGCTCAAATGCACGGCGCCAAACACGCATACGACCATCATTGGCATCAAGGCAGAAGCGACTCTCATCGCTGAAGACGACACGTCTCCATTCGTCCCTCCATTCACGCCTGTCGCGATACCACTGGAAGTGGGCTGCACGGTGTTGTGGCGTGAGCGGAAGACGGCCTAACGGTGTGCGGGACCGTAGCCCAGCTTCATGGAGACGGTTGCGAATGGTCCTCGCCGATTCCCCAGGAGCAACAGTGTCCCTAATATGCTGGGAAGTGGCGGTGCGGTCCCCTACGGCACTGCGTAGGATCCTACGGTCTTGGCGTGCATCCGTGCGTCGCTGTGGTCCGGTCCCAGGTCGACGGGCACGTGCACCTTCCGCCGACCACTGGCGACAACATTGATGTACTGTGGAGACCTCACGCCCCACGTGTTGAGCAATTCGGCGGTACGTCCACCCGGCCTCCCGCATGTCCACTATACGCCCTCGCTCAAAGTCCGTCAACTGCACATACGGTTCACGTCCACGCTGTCGCGGCATGCTACCAGTGTTAAAGACTGCGATGGAGCTCCGTATGCCACTGCAAACTGGCTGACACTGACGGCGACGGTGCACAAATGCTGCGCAGCTAGCGCCATTCGACGGCCAACACCGCGGTTCCTGGTGTGTCCGCTGTGCCGTGCGTGTGATCATTGCTTGTACAGCCCTCTCGCAGTGTCCGTAGCAAGTATGGTGGGTCTTACAGACCGGTGTCAATGTGTTCTTTTTTCCATTTCCAGGAGTGTATCATTGTTAAGTTTTTAAGTCGTTTTTTTTGTACTAGTTTCAGTAGGTTCATGATTTTATGTATTACTATCACAGGAGGCTTCCCAAATTGTAGATCCGTTGGAGCTCGTCCAATTCTAGCAGCAGACGGTAAAAGAGAGGTATCGAGACTGTCCGAGTGGTTTATTGCTAAATTTCTGATAGTGTACTATCATTAAAAAAGTCAGTCCATAAATTGCCTCGTCCTAAATACTTGTCACCGAAAGACTATGAAGGGTTACCAGCAACCGTACTTCCTGTGAACAGTTCATGAGTAGAACAGGAAATGTGGGAAGCGAGAGTAGTAGACGTGTACTACTTCTTACACAATGGTAAGGAGAGGTGGCTACAGAGTGATGCAGCAGCTGCCGTCATAGGGAAGCTGGAGGGAGCAGAAGTGATCAGCAACGTGGAAACAAATTAAGCTGAAGTTTTACTTAAGATATAACTTTCTCCAAGCGTTGTGAAGAAACTTTACAAAAGAACAAACAGCAACGAAATCCAGCAATTACAAAGAGTGTCGTGAAATGTCAGACCCCCGCCACTAATTCACGAGAGAACTGTCGAAGGCTGACTTAAACTGGGAATGTCGAAAGATTGCAGTTGAGAGTGGGGTGTACAGCTGCCGCCGGCCTCTCTATACCATTGTGGCAAAGGCAATTCGCAGTCGGAGCCGCTGCAGACGTGGCTCAGCGGGCGCCCGTCGCTGGATCCTCTGGGTCCACGCGTGACCTCTATCGGGAACTGTCGGAAATATGATTCCGTTCACATATATGAGAAGCCGATAAGTAGTCAAAGTACCCTGAGCCATACGCCATGACATGATATGCTCAGTGTTGATGTTAGTGTCGATGTAGAAGGAGACTACTCATTGATGTACTGAACTGATTCAACTAGAATTTCCCAATGTAATTAAATTATCAGTAATTGTTCGCTGGAGGGTACTTTTCATTTTCCGTGTGACAGAAGAGTCGTTTTTAAATTCTGCTGGTTATACCTCATCAATAAAATCTGTTATTTTCTAAAACATTTATGACAGTTAATTTTTATTTATTTTTAAGCCAGTAGCATATACCACGTATCATAAATAACGGCGGGCATAAGGTGTGTGCGCATACGAGAAAGAGGAAGAGAGAGAGGAGGGCGGGGGTGGGGGATTTGGTGTATTTACGATGTTGGATTTGAAACTTCCTGTTAGACTGCCGGACAGAGACTCGAATTCGGAAACTTTGCCTTCCGCCGGTAAGTGATCTACCAACTGAGCTATCAAAGCACGATTCACGACCTGTGCTCACAGCTTCAGTTCTGTCAGTGCCTCGTCTCCTACCTTCCAAACTTCACAGACGCTCTTCTACTAACCTTACAGAATTAGCACTCCTGGAAGAAAGGATATTGTGGTGACATGGCTTAGTCACAGCCTGGAGGATGTTTCCAGCATGAGACTTTCACTCTTCAGCGGAGTGTGCGTTGATATGAAACTTCCTGGCAGATGTTGGTTCAAATGGTTCAAATGGCTCTGAGCGCTATGAGACTTTACATCTGAGGTCATCAGCCCCCTAGAACGTAGAACTACTTAAACCTAATTAACCTACTAATATCTCACACATCCATGACCGAGGCAGGATTCGAACCTCCAACCGTAGCTGTCGCGCGGTACCAGACTGAAGCGCCTAGGATCACTCGGCCTCAGCGGCCGGCCGGCAGATGTTGGATTTATTAGTTCGCCTGTTGGTGAAAGGACAGGGAGGAGGTGCACTAAGCTTCATGAAGCCAATTGCCAAGCTGCCTGAAAGTGAAGGATAAGCTGAGAATGGCTGTGAAAGTGACGTGCTTTCCACGTGCACCTCCGGGCCGTTTCCAACTGACGCTACATGGCAAATGATGACACGGGCGGCATAGACAATCGTGTGATCTTCAGAACGTGATGAGGGAATCGGGTATGTTTGTTATTTACTGTTAAACAGGAAGGAACGAACAGTGACGAACATCTCAAAAGGTCGGTTGCTAATTGATAAATGCTTTCAATGAATAATATGCGAGTAACTCAACATAGTTTATGGGTGGCAGTATTTCCTAGTGAATCACTGGGATTGTTGTAGGCTAACTACTGTGTTAGTACCAATACCACATGCACGTAATACGACCATAGCATTTTAAAAGTAGCAGAACTCTTTTCTCTGTGGCTATGTGCTGACGTCGTTGGTGTATGGATAAACTATCACTGTATTTGAAACAAGCCGAGTTCGATATGTAGCTCATACCAAGCTGTTGCACAATTAGACAAAGTAGTTTCACATATGAGACAATAAAAAATGTTCAGTTCTTGTTTACTGTGAAATAGAAACAAGCTATGAAGTATGTCAGTACAGTTCAAAATGAATTAAAGTTACTTACATTAAGTTAATGTAGAATCAAATAACAATGAGGCAGGTAATAAATGAGAGTAAATGTATGGCATTCGATTGTCGAGACCAGAATTTCAGTTAGCACTGCGTCCACGAAAGTACCTTCACACCACCATTCACTGTAATCATTTATCACGGAATGGGGAGTCTCATCATTATATAAATACAAATAAAGGGAAACATCTACATTTGTGTTCTTCTTCACACATTTTATTCAAAAAGAAGAGGTAATTGGTAAAATGTGCCACTTAATTTCGTAATTTACCTACATCGTCATATTGGAGCTTTGTCTTGTGTAAATTTTAATAATGGCTCAGTTTCAATCCAAACAGTACTTTGGTTGCACCAAGAGGAATAAAAACAAAAGTTTTCTGTCGTTCCTCACCAAATAAATGTGAAATATTTATCTGAGTCTGCTGTATTTGGCATGGAAATGATCCATTTGTGTACGAGCATAGTCATAATATTAATGTCACGTCCTCGCAAAGTGAAACAACAAAATATACAGGTTGCCTATCCTCAGAGTCGTCAGGAGCTTTTTCTCTGGTGTTTCGGTTTAGCAACGTGTAGCTGGAGTCACCCCTGACAAATATTGCTCATCAGCTCTTTGATGCGACGCCCAGCGTAGGTGGAAAGCACCGGTTTGTTTCTCATTATAGAAGAAATGATTTTGAAGTGGAATTTACGTGCCCATTCGACAGAGTGGTCCAAAATTAGTTCCTGTGATATTCGTTTCATCGATACGTATTGTTAACAGTGACAGTAAGCGACCCATGCTTACTGCTGTCGGCATACAGAAGCCCTGCCAAGTCGCTGCTGGAGTACTGATTATTCTTCGCGTTTTTCTGCTTCTGTTAATAAATATAGACCGAGCGAATAACACACTAGATTAATTTGGGACCGCTCTGTTGAACGGACACGTAAAATTACGATTCAAAAATAATTTTGTTTGTAATGGGACGCTTTCCGTAAATACTGCACGCCTATAAAGCCATCGTGATTAGCATTCGTTTACGCTGGATCCACCTTTTTTTATGAGTCATCAGTCTTCTGACGCGTTAGATGCGGCCCAACACGAATTTCTCTCCTGTGCCAAGCTCTTCACCTCTGTGGAGCACTTGCAACCCACGTCTTCAATTATTTGCTGGATGGATTCGAACCTCTGTCTTCCTGTACAGTTTTTACCATCTACAGCTTGCTCTAGTACCATGGAAGACAACACCTGATGTCTTATCAGATGTCCTATCATCCCGTCCCTTCTCCTTATTAGTGGTTTCCACATATTCTTTTCCCCTCCGATTCTGCGCAGGACCTCCTCATTCCTAACCAGATCAGTCCATCTAATTTTCAACATTCGTCCGTAGCACTACATCTCACATGCTTCGATTCTCTTCTGTCCCGGTTTCCCCACAATCCATGTTTAATTACCAAACAAAGCTGTGCTCCAAACGTTCATTCTCAAAAATTTCTTCCTCAAATTAAAGTACTAGTAGCCTTGTCTTGGCCATGAACGCCCTTTTTGCCAGTGCTAGTCTGCCTTTGGTGTCTTCCTTACTCCGTACAACATTGGCTACTTTGCTGCCTATGTAGCAGAATTCCTTAAGCTCATCTACTTCGTGAACATCACTTTAAGTTTTTTTCGCTGTTCTCATTTCCACTACTTCTCATTACCTTCGTCTTTCTTTGATTTGCTATCAATCCATACTCCATAGACTGTTCATTCCGTTCGGCAGATCCTGCAATTCTTCTTCAGTCTCACTCAGTCCTTCCGACTGTCATTTCTTTTTCGATTCGTTCACATTTTTCATGTGACTTTTTCGTCTTAGCTTCCCTGCGCTTAGTACTGATTTCATTTCTCAGTGACTTATAATTCTGTATTCCAGTTTCTCGGAACATATTTGTAGTTCCTCGTTCCATCGGTCAGCTGAAGTATTTTCTTTGTTACCCATGGTTTCTTCGCAGCTACCTTCCTTGTCCCTATGTTTCCCTTTCCAACAACTGTGATGGTGGTTTTTAGAGATTTCCATTCCTCTTCAACTGTAGTACCTACTGAGCTATTCCATATTTGTGTATCTATAGAACCTCAAGTGTATGTCGTCATTCGTTAGCACTTCCGCATCCCACTTCTTTGCGTATTGTTGGTTCCTAACTAATTTCTTAAACTCTAGCCCACTCCTCATCACTACTATGAAGAAAATGGGTGACGAAGGCCTCCAGTCAGGTAGACCGTTCTCCTGGTGCAAGTCTTTCGATTTGACGCCACTTCGGCGTCAAATCGATGATTAGGACAACACCCACTCACTGAGGGGAGAAAATCTCCGACCCAGACGCAAATCGAACCCGGGCCCTTAGGACCGACAATCTGTCGCGCTGACCACTGAGCTATCTGGTGCGGACATCACTACTATGATGTGGTCTGAGTTTACATCAGCTCCTGGGTACGCCGTACAGTCCAGTATCTGACTTCGGAATCTCTGTCTGACGATAATTTAATATAACTGAAATCTTCCCATATTACCCGGCCTTCTCCAAGTATACCTCCTCCAGTTTTGATCCTAGAACAGAATATTTGTTGTTACTAGCTGAAATTTATTACAGAACTCAATTCGCCATTCTCATCTGTCATTCGTTGTCCCAAGCCCATATTCTCTTATAACCTTTTCTTCTAAACCTTCCCCTACAACTGCATTTCAGTCCCTCATGACTATTAGATTTTCATCTCCCTCTACGTGGTATATTACCCTTTAAATATCTTCATATAGATCTTCTACGTGTTCGTCTTCAGGCTGCGATGACGGCACGCATACCTGAAACATCGTTGTCGGTGCTGGTTTGCTGTCGATTCTGATAAGAGTATCCCAGTCACCGAACTGTTCACAGTAACACACTGTTTGCCCTACATTCCTATTCGCAACGAATCCTACTCCCGATATACCATTTTCTGCTGCTGTTCATATTTCCCCATATTCATCTGCCAAGAAATCCTTGTCGTCTTTACATTTCACTTCACTGACCCTCACTGTATCTAATTGAGCCTTTGCATTTGCCTTTTCAGATTTTCTAGCTTTTCTACAACTAGAAATCTGACAGTGCACGCTCCGACTCGTAGAACGTTATCCTTTCGTTGGTTATTCAGCTTTTCTCTTAGTCACCTTTTCCTTGGCAGTCCCCTGTCGGAGATTCAACTGGGAGAGTATTCCGGAATCTTTTGCCATGGATAAATCATCATGACACTTTTCCAATTACAGGCCACATGTCCTGCGAATACACGTTATGTGTCTGTAATGCAGCGATTTCCATGGCCTTCTGCATCCTCATGTCATTGTTCATTACTGATGCTTCCTGTTTTAGAGGACTTTTCCACCCCAAGAGAAAGAGTGTGCCATGAAACTACTCCGCCCTCTGTGACAAGGCCGTTGGCAGAATGCGGGTGATTTCTTATGCCGAAAGTCTTCGGTCTAGCAATTGTTGCCGAATTTTTTTTTTCAAAATTTCAGCACTGGAGGGGTTAGCACCCAAGTCGTCTGATTAATAATTGATTGTCTTAAAAGGGGACCTATGTTAATACATGACGAAATACCAAAGTATTCTAAAACGAATGACGTTCCATTTAACCTTCCTATTGTGGATTTGTCTCACTGACCCTGTTCGTTTGCTAAAATTAACATAAATCCGCGAATAATATTTATTTTGTAACAGGACCTTATGTAATCCTCAAGCACGTAATAATTTATGTTATCCTTAATTTTAGTTTCAAAATGGTAAATACTTTTTGAGATAAACAGCTCTGACACACTTTTAATGAATGGGTCTTTTAAACACAGATATTCAGTTGAATTCTACCAAAAATTTTTTTGTAATATACGCGATTGTTGTTGTATGGTATACAATGCCTCTGAGGTATTTCATATTGTTGTAAGAATTGATATGGCAACTGCACGGTCAATCTGATTTAGTGTGCCAACATGGCAAATTGTTGTCTAAGCGATGAACAATTAGAAAGTCTTCTGAATGAGTCATATGACGAAACAGTAGATAATCCAGTCAATGATTGAGATTTTGATGATTCTGTTGATAGTTAAAATGATGTTGATAATGTATCGGCTGGAAGTGACGATAGTGATATTACCGAAGCAGATGGAGGCACAGGCTACGTTGTCTAACGAGACTAATATAGTTGGAAATGTTTATAAGTCGCGTAATGGTACAGAGTGGTCTACAAATCCTCCAGCTTCGTCAGAGGCAAGGTGAGCATAATAAATATATTATATGCAACTGAATTTTACGAGGATATCAATATTATTATAGGTCTGCGTCGTAAGGAAGTGTCTAACAAGGTAGGTTATCACCACTGTGGTTTTGTATTCGAAACTCGGTTTGGCCAAAGCTGATTTTTGTGGTAGGGAAGGCAATGTGCTGATTGTCTAGAAAGATGAAAACCTTCGTCTTCCATAATCTCTTGAACCTTATAGGCAATATATCTTTACTTTTTACCTAATGTCAGATTTACTTTTCTTGTGTTTCTTTGCAGTTTACATTATTGGTTTATGGTTAATTCTCAGATAGGTTTTTTTTCATTTCTTTAGGGCTGGAAACATTCTTCGTCCTGCTCCAGGACCTACCCGGTTTGCTCGTCAGCGTGTTAACGAAACGAAAATATCCTCATTTTCACTGTTTATAGCTGACGAAAGGTTGACACTGATTTTGAATGAAACAAACAGAGAAATGACCCAAGTATCACAAGTCAAAGATACGAAATTCACATCTATTATAAAACATGAACTGCATGTTTATTTGGGACTTATTATATTGGCTAGTGTGTTCAGATCTGCTGGAGAGTCTCTTGAAAAGCCATGAGACAACATGAACGGTCGACCAGTTTTTCGTACGACGATGTCACTTCAGCGGTTCCATACAATCTTCAGATTTCTCAGATTTGACAACAAAGAAAATCGCCCAGCTAGGCCATGACAAACTAGTTGCTATCGGGACTGTTTGTGGAACCATTTCATAAAATGTTCGTTCCTTACGAAAATGTCACAGTAGACGAGCAATTGGTTCCATTCAGAGGAAGGTGTCCCTTCATCAGAACATGCCTTCAGAACATAGAGAAAAATATGGAATACAATTATGGTTGTTATCTGATCGAAATACTAACAAAAAGTGTAATAGCTGTCAATCATTCCTCTGCCAAGAGCATGCAAATAGTTACTTCAATAATTGCGTACGCTAGTACCATACCCATATAAATATGCTTCCTCAAAATCAAAAATCGTAATTAAATTTCAATTTTAAAATAATTATTGTGTATAGTAAAAGATAAAATTTAAGCTATAACACGCGCTTATATGCAAAAACCCTGATACAAAGACTATTTTGAAGTACCATGTTTGAACATTTGTTTCTCAAAATAAAATTTTATAAAACATTTTTTATGTTAAATATGTTCAATAAATGTTGAAAAGTTCAAACTTCTATACTTCTGCATAGAAAACTAAATACAAAATATACTTGAAGAATCATCCAAGAATATATAATTTTGTTTAAGTTGCGGCTCTAACGGACCCATTCACAATATGTGTGTTTCTGATTGAAACTCAATAGAAAGGTTAATACAGATTGAGTATACAACTTTGAAATGAAAGTCAATTAAAGTTGAGAGACCCAAGAAGTTTACTTGTCCACTCAGCAAATAACTTGATGCCTAACATGTGTACTGCTTTCAGTCGAATGTTATGGCTGGTAGGGAGTCCCACATATTATTGACGCTAGATGGTGTATGTGATATGGTACTGCCTTAAATAGCTAATACATAATTCCAAGTGATATTAACATTACGGTATGTTGATAATGTTTAGTTTTGGACGGTCTAATTACAAATGAGTGAAACACAGTTCTCGTGCCATACGCGTTTCGTCTTTTTTATGGCAGCACATCTTCAGGGCCCTGAGGTATGTACGTATTTAAGTTAATATTATTTGGTTTACATTTTGGAGCCATGTGTATGTAGGTTATAAACAGTCCTGGTAGTTGGCGTTTCTATGTTGTAGTAATAATTTAAAATTCTACTTACAGTTTCCATGGAAGTTGTTCTACATGTTGCGTTTTTATTCATTTATGGCGCTGTTCGTCTTCTTCTAAGTGTCATTTGAAGTTTTGTTTCTGAGACTTCACAGCACTAGGAACTGAACTCTTGTTTTGATGTTATGTTTCGGTTTGTGTCACCGACTATCGAATGTTATGTGTGTATGTGTGTGTGTGTGTGTGTGTGTGTGTGTGTGTGTGCGTGCGTGTGCGTGCGTGTGTGTGTGTGTATGTGTGTGTGTGTGTATGAGTGATCAGAGGGAGGGAGAGATAACATAAACCAAATAGTGTACAGAAAAATATGTACGTATTCCAGACCATTGAAGATGCCGTGCAAAAAATAAAGACGAAGCACGTATGGCACGAAAATTGTGTTTCATTCAGTTGTAACTGGACGATTCAAAAGTAAGACTAACGACATTCCATAATATTACACACAACTGAGAGCTACAGGATTACAAAAACTGGAGAAGGTATTAACGTTACCTATTATCAAATTATACTATAAATAAAAGCTTATGTCAGCCTTACGCAGATTTATAAGACATACAGAGTTTTAGTAGTACATAAGAGAGCTTGTTGATGCTGGATGTCGGAGGTGTTACAGTCGCGTCATAGCACTTACGCCATCCAGTGTCAATAAGCTTTCTTATGTGGAATTATCTAGCAGCCACATCACTCGGATGTAAGCAGCACACATGTTGGGTTGTAAAGCTATTTGTTGAGTGGAACAGAAAAATCTGTGTATTTCGACATTAATTGACATTCTTGTGGAAGTTGTATTTTCGTTCTGTACTAAATGGTGCGTATTTTGTCCTAAATGTCTCTGTTGTTCATACATGTTTTAGCATAGATCCTCCTTTAAGACACTTGTGCAAATTTGCAAGATAGTAAACAGATTTTAAATCCATTTTCATCAATTTCAGTAGACAGGCCACCTTGGCGTTCACTACCCTCTCGCTGGACGTGTTAGCCACAGGCTTTCCCCACAGCTGAACCTCATCAGCTGAGCAATGACGCCTCAACCAAACTGCTGCGCCGTCCAGTCTCACCCTGCCTGGCCGTATTACCCACCCACAATATTACTGCACTTAGCCTCCCGTGGCCGTTATCTGAACACGCGCTGACGTTACAATAAACGATTACAGTAGTGACTGGCGAAAACGCCACGCATTGTGAACGATTTCAAGACCAATATGCATGTAATATCGAGTAATCACTATAAAAGTTCACGATAACCCGACCGAAGTAACCTAACTCCCAAGTGAAGTAACACTGTGGACGACTAGTATGTAGCTCTCTATTGCGCGCCTCTTTACAGCTCTCAGCATACCGCCAAACTCGACTGTCTTGTCACAACGTTTCACCTGAGGGAGGGTCCATTTTCGACCGAAATTGCCTGTTTAATGAAGTGTTAATTCAGCTGTATGCCATGAAACATTAAAAGCTCATCCACCTTATGAACTAAATTAAGTGCAAATACAAGAGGCGGTCAAATGATTTCCACACAGTCCAGACTCAGTGCGCACTCAGCCAAAATCACCACGAGCATTCAAGCAAGTACCCCACTATCGTATCAGATTGACGGATACCTGTTGGTGAAACACCGCGTCTTTCTGTGCGAACAAGTGTGTAGCTACCTGCTGAGCATCCTCGGAGGCGAGAATCGTCGACCCATCAAGTCCTTTTTTACGGGACAGAAGGCGCTTGGGGAAATATCAGGGTTACAGCGTGGTTGTTCGAGTGTCTGCCACTTGAGTTCCCAACTCGACCAGAGTCTTGTGTCGAATCGCGACCAGCACAGAAGTTGGCGCACCAAACCACAATGGTGATTTTCGACAGACATTTAGCCCCATACATATTCTTTCTTATCTGACGGATGTCCAGCACTGTTTGTGCTTCTGCAGCGAAGAGATGAATGAAATGCTGTTGTCCTGATCGCACACTTTTGGTAATAACGCCGCCATAGTCGACATTTTCATATTTACAATATCTATGTCAAAAAGACTTCAATGTCACACTTATCCCTAGCATACATGTGAGTCTCATGTCCCGCATTGGAGTCACACTACGTTGTACATACGCTGCACCATCATACCGAAACAGAAACCTATTTACCGACCCTTATATCTCCAATTAATTATTTATGCTTTACAAATATGGGGTTCAAATGGCTCAAATGGCTCTGAGCACTAAGGAACTAAGGTCCTCAGTCCCCTACAACTTACAACTACTTAAACCTAACTAACCTAAGGACATCACACACATCCACGCCCGAGGCAGGATTCGAACCTGCAAGCGTAGCAGTCGCGCGGTTCCAGACTGTAGCGCCTAGAACCGCTCGGCCACGACAGCCGGCAATATGGGCCTCATCTTTTGTTATATTTTAAGAAAATTGTAGCCATCACTACCAAATGTATATGTTGGCATGTGTTGGAAGGAACGTTGGATGTGGATGGAAACTGTCAGGATGCGCCACATTAAGTCTAGGCTGTCATGGTTAAGATCGCAGGCGACAACAAGTGCCTGCGATCCGACACCCAAATCTGCGGCCCTCGCCTTAGGATGCCTCCGGAGTGTATTGGGTCCCATCAAGACTGCCCACAGTAGCGAGCCATCGAGTGGCCTGCTGCTGGCTGGCTAAGGACTCTGCGCTGGCGTCAGAGGGTCGAACCAGCGACCTGCCGTGGACTGGAGCGCTGTCACCCCATCTGCTGCTCCATGTAGCCAGTGGTCTGACGTGCCCCGCCGCCCAGGAGAGCTGCCACACTTGAATCTCCCTTGTTAGAAAACTGGCACCTGTTTATACGTGGCTGTGCGCCTCTGGTTTGCTACCACGTTGCTCCCAGTCACGTAATCATAACACCTCGATTGAGCAAGTGGGGCCCTTCCTGCCTGTAACCTGCACCATGCAAGCTGCTGCATTTACTCTTTTCAGCGGTTCGACAACCTTGTGACCTCCATTCTACTTCGCAACCACTGGTAAACATAACTTACTGTCAACAGACGTGTGCCTGGCTGTCGCTTGTGGGCTCAGAAATATTTCATTGAATATAACTTTTTCCTATCTTAACCGGTGCTACTGCTACATTATTCCCCATTCACAAAGATCCGGCCCTTGAGTCGACCTCTAACTACTCTTAAACTTGTTTGGGTCAGCACGTACTTGTGACATATTTACTACTACTATTCGAAAACTTAGATGTGGTCTAGTCCTCTTAAAACACATGACATGAGACAAAACGTAAAAATTCCTTACTGGATGACCACCTCCCTTAATACTCGATCAACCCCTTACCTACCCATCTTACGCCCTTGGTATCCAATCCACTGGGATTTGGACTAAAGTCGGTTCCCTGTTGTGATTGGCTCTCCTCCTGATCAGAATGAAAACAACACACAACAAAGATGAGGCTGCGATAGCACTTAGCACAAAGGTGCTGCCCATGGCAGCCAGCCATCAAGACCCCGTGGTAAACTCAGAGGGTCGAACTAGCGAACCACCATGGACTGGATCGCTGGCACCCCACCTGCTGCTGCGTTTATCTGGTGGTGTGACACGCCCCACCGTCCAGGAGAGCTGCCTCAATTGAATGAATCTCGTTAGAATAACGCCACCTATTTATATGCGGCTGTGTACCTCTGTTTTGCTAACGTGCCTCTCCGAGTTACGTACTCGTAACACCTAGTCTTGGCAAGTGGACCCCTTCTGCCTGTAACTTGCGCCATGCAAGCTGCTGAGTTTACTCTTTTCAGTGGTTCGACGGCCCTGTGGCCAGCGTTCTACCTCGCAACCGCTGGTAAGCATAACTTACTGTCAACAGGCCTGCATCTGGCTGCAACTTGTGGGCTCAGGAGTATTGCGCTGAATCTAACTTTTTCCTATTTTAACCGGTGGTGCCGCTACAAAACCAACCGCGTAAACTGTGTGATTTACCCGCACTGGAGAAACAAAAGCACAGTGCCCAAAATGAGATTTTCACTCTGCAGTGGACTGTGCGCTGATATGAAACTTCCTCGCAGATTAAAACTGTGTGCCCGACCGAGACTCGAGCTCGGGACCTTTCGCGGGCAAGTGCTCTACCACTTGCCCGCGAAAGGAAAAGGTCCCGAGTTCGAGTCTCGGTCGGGCACACAGTTTTAATCTGCCAGGAAGTTTCAAAAGCACAGTGCCACGAAAAAATTAAGACAAATGAATAATGCTGGGAACCTAAACTGTTTGGTAACCTCTGATTTAACTAGTTGCCTAACTACAGAACGGCAGTTAGGCCACATGTCCTGGACGCCGTTCACTTGGAGGCACAGTTTTGTGCCAGCGGATAAATTAAGAGAGGCTGAAAGCCAAAAGGAAAGGGAAGAGAAATAGCACAAGCACGTAATAGACTGAATGACTTTAAAATGGGGAATTGACACATATGTGGTAAATGGAATGAAGGGGAAATTCAGATAGAATGATGAGCAATACTTCCACAGGACCTACATCTCCAAGGCAAAATGGCACTTGTTTCTTGTTTTCTGCTACTAGATGGAGCCCCCTCTCGCATCATGAAAAGTGAACGATTGCAAGCAGAGTCTAGAGCGAGTATTTTGTCATGCTTGTTGCGTTTGTTACGACTTTGCAGTGCTTGATAGTGAAACAATAAACAGAAGTTTCGTTGTTTTTGCAAGTAAGATGACTCTTTTCTCTTCTTCTGATTTGTAAAATAGAACAAGGTGTGTATCTTTTGCCCGATTGTAACGTTGCGTTGATTTGATGTCAGTAAAGGAATAAACGGGTTAAGTAGCGATAAGGATAAAACAAGAGACGAGTTTTTGAGAGCCTGTGTGTGTGGGGTGAGGGGAGGGGAGAGTGAAAGGTGGGTTGCAGTTACCGTATACACGCCTCTCGGTATATTTTACATAAAAAAATCCAAAAGAGGTTGTACACATGAGATAGTTACAAACATTGTGTAGGATAAAGTAGATAGGTAGTACCATGGGAAAAAACTGTACTTTCAACAATGTGGTGCTTGATTAGTGATCTGATGAACAGAGCTGTTAGTACGGCTGCACTATGTAGTTAGGAGTGCGAGCTAACGTGTACAGCACGCGCGTTTAGGTGTTGTCGTTGTGGTCTTCAGTCAGAAGAATGGTTTGTTGCAGCTCTCCATCCTACCTTATCCCGTGCAAGCCTCTTCATGTATGAATACCTACTACAACCTACATCGTTTTGAATTTGCTTACTGTATTGATATTTTGGTCTCCATACACGATCTTTACCCCCCCCCCCCCCCCATGCATCGCTCAGTACTGAACTGGTGATCCCTTTATATCTCAGAATGTACCATATCAACCTGTCCCTTTTGTTGGTCAGGTTGTGCCACACTTTTCTTCCCTCTCCAATTCTATTCAGTACAACTACCCATTTAATGTCCAGCATTCTTCTGTAGCACCACATTTAAAAAGATCCTACTCATTTATTGTCAAAACTGTTTATCGACCATGTTTCACTTCCATACATGGCTCCGCACCACACAAATATATTCAGAGAAGACCTGCTGACACATTTATATTCGATGTTAACATATTCCTCTTCTTCACAAACGCTTTTCTTGCCATTAACAATTTACATTTTGTATCATCTCTACTTAGGCTATCATCAGTTATTTTGCTGCCCAAACAGAAAAACTCATCTATTACTTTTAGTGCCTCGTTTCCTAGTCTAATTCCCTCAACATCACATGATCCTTGTTTTTATTGGTATTCATCTTATATACTCCTTCGAAGAAAGTGTCCATTCCGTTCAAATGTTATTCCAAGTCCTTTCGTGTCTCTGTTAGTACTACGATGTCACCGGAAAACTCCAATATTAGTATTTCTTATCCTTCTCCAGATTTTTCTTTTGTTTCCGTTACTTATTGCTCAACGTTCAGTCTGAATAACAACGGAGATACGTTACAACCCTGCATCACTCCTTTCTCAACCGCTGCTTCCCTTTAATTCCCCTCGATTTTTGTAACTCCACTTGGTTTCTGCACAGGTTGTAAACAGTCTTCCGCTCCATGTATTTTACCCATGGTACCTTCAGAATTTCAAAGAGATTATTGCAGTTGACATTGTCGAAAGCGTTCTCTGAGCCTGCGAGCGCTGTAAATATAAGTTAGCCTTTTCTTAACCTATCTTCTAAGAGAAGTCGTAAGGTTAGTACTGCATTTGTCCTGAATCCAAACTGATCTTCCCCGAGGTCGGCCTCTACCAGTTTTTCCATTCTTCTGTAAATAATTCGTGTTAGTGTTTTGCAACCATGACTTATTAAAGTGATAGGTCAGTAATATTCAGATCTGCCAGCATGCGTTCAGATATAGGAGTGGAAAGACGCGGCTGCAAGGTTCTCCTTTGATATCTGCTACTCCTCGTTCCGCGTGGAGACAAGTGTTCACCTGACTCGGCGTGACAAGCAGGGCGCCGCTTCAGGGGTTGAACAATGGAGTCGCGATATGATGGGACACCGCACACACGGCCGACACAACAGCTCATACAGGGGTGGACGCCGTGTTCGCTGCTGCTCGTGCCCAGGTAGCGAGAGAGCGGCAGCGGGGTGACATCCGCCCAACCGGATAACTCACATGCAGCACTCCACCCTAGTGATACGTGCGTGATGCGGAGTTGCATGATATTACCTTTTGGAAAGCTTCAATAAATTCGTTCATGTCACTCGGCCAGTGTAAATCCGGAAAAAAAGTCATTTTGGGTATCAGGACATGTCGCAATATTTTATTGTTTTGTAATGAGGCAGAGTAACCCTGAAATTGATTTTGTTCAGTTTTGATCGATGCATAAGTGAAGCGTAAGAGACATCAGAGTAATAGTGTCATCCTCAGCAATAGTTTCTCGCAGCGTCGAATTCAGCATCAGCTGCGAACAGGGCTCGGATCTAAGTCGTTTGGTACTGACAAACTGGAAAGGGAACAAACGAATGTAACTGTTGTATTGCACCTAACGTTAAAAAGGGCATTCCGGTTGACGTCGACGAATGAAAACTCTCGATTTACATGTTTTGTTGGACATCTTCATTGTAATCCCTTCTTGGAAAAAGATTTGTAGAGTTCTTGTGGGCACTGTAAGTACAGTCCTTTCTCGAAAATTTAATTGCTAAGAAAAATTTTCCCTTGCCATTCTTTTTCATGATTTTCGGTTTATTTGCAGCCTGAGTAAGGTGAAAAATAAAAATTAAAAAGAGACATTCGATCCTACGATTCTCGAATTAACGCTCTCCACTCTTTCCGTCGCACCAGCCGCTGATTGAGAACTACTATTATGGGACATCCCTACCTCCGCCCACGTAACCAAAGCTTTTTTCTCCCTGAACTCTTGGCCATCTGCTGCTCTCACTTTAGCCATTTCAATTTTTGGCCAAGTACATATACGACGAATTTGGACGAAACCGTTAATGACAATGAAGTCCGGTCCATTTGTCAGCTTTAAGGTTAAGGTGTGCTCGGACCTCAATGGCTGTAGGAATATCTCCTCTGTCACAGTGTTCTAATAAGGTCCATACGAACACGTCTTCATTAGAATGGCGAATACTCCTTCCATAATGAATAAAAAAAATTATTGGGCTGCAAAAGCAGCCTGAACTTCATTGGAAATAAAGGGGGTTACTATGGGTTTCTTGCCTTCGTGGTAGCTATGTAACAGGTGTTGTAGTGTGGTAGCGGTTCATCTAAAAAGAAGGCATCTACAGTGATGGCACCTTATGATAGTCAAGGATGTTGCCTATAATGATGTTCATAGCACTTTGATAGCGTCGTATATTTCTCAGGAAATATTTCCGGCAAGCAGTCACGATCCACGTTAAATTTATTTCAGTTTTAACAGTTCGGACTTATCTGCAGAAGTGCACAAGTAATGTTTTTATCCCGGGTTTTGTCACTTGCGTAAACTGACAAGGGTAAAATTATGCGGTTATAGAAACAAAGAAGTTGCGCAAACGTGGGTCTTGCCATATGAAAGGTAATCACGAATGTGTGGTTTGGAGACGAGACTGACTTCAGTATGAAATGATATGCTAATTAGTACCAAAGTATCTGAAATCTGAACTTCTCATTTAAGTCCACATCTGATCGTCCTTGGTTTGATAGGTGCACAATACGGCTGTGACACACCTTGCTGCTTGTGTAAGACGACGTCCAATGTGAATAAGTAGAGAAGAGGCTGTACATTGACCTAAACGATCTGGAATTTTCTGTCTGGAGATACCGCAAAAGTGTGGTGTACAACACTCCCATTAATACGGTTGAAGAATTAGAGTGGAGAATATTACAGTTGTATCATGTGCGCGAGATGATCGCAGGTGTCTGAATAATACGTAACTCACTGCTCACGCGAGTGCGTTATTCTATCCAAATACGAGGTCGACTCGTGAAAGACCTCCTTTAATCGGTTTAAGTGTACACTAATTTGTTACGTTACGTGTCGAAGCTATTTCATATTTCTTGGTAAGTTAACCCAAGCGGTTAAATCTGAGCCAAATTAGATGGCGACTTATCGAAAACTTTCATTTGAAGCACATTCAGACTTGTAATATCATTATTTCGTGCTTATATTATCCTTCCTGTCAGTTTCTGCTTTTAATTACAGTAGTAATTAACTACCAACTATTAGTGAATTTCATTTGTATGTATTCTTAAATTTGATGAAAACAGCGGCAAGTGCACAAATAACAGGTGTTCCTAAAAACGCCAAAAATACCGGTATAGATGAGTCACAGACGCAGAACGAAATCGAGTAGTATAACCCTCTTATTATCGCCTGATTTTGACAATTCAACTCGGTCGCGTTCCCCTAAACCACAAGGCGTCAAAACTGCCACACCATAAAATATAGGAATTAACGAAATAATAATTTTTGTGCGTGTGGTGTATAGTAGGAGGAATATATGAATAACGTTTTACTCAGTGTTCCCTTAGTATGTCAACAGATGCCTTGTCACCCTGTCCCTTGTTCATGCCAGTATTTCTCCGTATATTCCTTTCCTCGCCGATTCAGCGGAGAACCCCCTCATTCCTTACCTTATCAGGCCACCTAATTTTCAACCTTCTTCTGTAGCGACACATCTCAAAGGCATCTATTCTCTTCTGTTCCGATTTTCTCACAGTCCGTGTCTCACTATAATACAAAGCTGTGCTTCAGACGAGCAATCCCAGAAATTTCTTCCTCAAGTTATCTACGTTTAATGTCAGAAGACATTTCTTGGGTAGGAACGCTCTTTATAGCAGTGACAGTTTGCTTTTTATGTCCTCCTTGCTCCGCCTATTCATGTGCTATTTTGATGTCTAGGTAGTATAATTCCTTAACTACATCTACCTTATAATAAATCGGACGTTAACTTACTCGCTGTTCTCATTTCTGCCAATTCTCAAGAAATCCTGTAATTCATCTTCACTTTCACAGAGGACATCAATGTCAAAACTTGTCACTGATATATTTTCACCTTGAATTTTCATCCCGCTCTTAAGCCGTTTTTTTACTCCGTCATTGCTTCTTCGATGTACACATTGAACAGTAGGGACGAAGGACTTCATACTTGCTCACATCCGGCCGCCGTGACCGAGCGGTTCTAGGCGCTTCAGTACGGAACCGTGCGACTACTACGGTCGCAGGTTCGAATCCTGCCTCGGGCATGGATATGTGTGATGTCCTTGGGTTGGCTAGGTTTAAGTAGTTCTAAGTTCTAGGGAACCGATGACCTCATATGTTGAGTCCCATAGTGCTCAGAACCATTTGAACCTGCCTCACACCATTTTTAATTCCAGCACCTCGTTTTGGTCTTTCAGTTTTATCGTTCCCTCTTGGTTTGTGCACATAGTGTATATTAACCGACGTTCTCTATAGCTTACCATAATTTTTCTCAGGACTTCTAAGATGTCACACCATTTTAAAATATCAAACGCTTTCTCCAGGTCGACAAACCCTATAAATATGTCTTTACAGTTCTTCAGTCTTGCTTCTCTGTTACCAGCCGCAACATCAGAAATGCCTCTCTGATGCGTTTACCTCTACTAAAGCCAAACATATCGTCATACAACGGATCCTCGATTTTCTTTTCCCTTCCTCTCTCTATTTTTCTTGTCAGCAAACTGGGGAGATGGGCTATTTACTTGTTTCTATAATAATTCTCTTGGGAATTATGTGCATGATGTTTTACAGAAAGTCTGGAGGTTTATGATGAATAGCCGTTTTGTTGCCACTTCCCTCGATGATTTTGGAAATTGTGATGTAAAGTTATATATCCTTTCTCCCTTATTTTACCTTTTAAATTTTCATTTTAGTACTGGAACCCGATGTCGTCCCTGTCAACTCCTATTTCTTCTTCTGTCACGTCATCGGACAAGTTCTTCCCCACATAGAGGCCTTCAGTGCACTCTTACCGCCTCTCTACTCTCTCCTCTGCACTCAGCAGTGGAGTTCCCATCGCACTCTTAATGTTACAGTCTTTGCTTTTACTTCCACGGAAGGTTGTTTTGACTTTTCTATACGCTGAGTCAGTCATTTCGACAATCATTTCGTGTTAGATATCTTCACGTGTTTCATGTAGCCATTACGCCTTATCTTCTCCGAACTTCCTAATATTTCTCTCTTAATTGACTTGTAATTCTGTATTCATGAATTTCTCTGTACATTTTTTTACTACCCTCTTTCGTCGATCAGCTGAAGTATTTCTTCTGTGGTCCATGGTTTCTTGTTGTTTCATTCCTTATACCTACATGCTTCTTTCCAGCATCTATGACTGCCGATTTTACAGTTGTACGTACCTCTTCTGCTGAACTTCCAACTGATCTATTCATTATCGCAGTATCTATACCATTACAGAAATACAGATGCATCTTTTCATTCCTTAGTACTTCAGTACCCCGATTCTTTACTCACAGATTCTTTCTCACTAGTTTCGTAAGCGTCAGCCTACTCTCGTAATTACCAGATTGTGAAGTGACTTCATATCTGCTCCTAGGTAGACTTTACAACCACTTAACTGATGTCGGAATCTCTGCATGAGCAAGATGTCTAGCTGGGATGGTCCCTTATGACTCGGTCTTTTACAATCCTCCTCGTGCGATTCTTGAACGGAGCATTTCTGCAGAGCACTGTCTTTATTCTCTCCCATTCCAGATACCAATCTCATATTCTCCCGTAACCCTTTCTTCTACTCTTTCCCCTACAACCGCATTCCAGTTACCTATGAATATTAGATTTTCTTCTCCCTTTATGTGCTCAATTACCCGTTCAATATCCTCATATACTTTCTGTGAGTATTCATCTCCTACTTCCGACGTCCATATGTAGACCTGTACTATTGTAGACAGGGTTGCTTAGCTGTCGATTCTGATGAGGAAGATCCTATCACTAAACTGTTCACAGCAACTCATTCCCCGTCTCATCTTCCAATTCATAACGACTGCTACTCCCGTTACACCATTTCCTGCTGCAGTTGATATTGCCCTATACTTGTCTCAGCAGAAATCCTTTTCTTCTTTCATTTCAGTTCACTGTCTTCCACTAATCTAGATTGTGCCTTAGCATTCCCCTTTTCAGATTTTCTATCTTCTTTATCGTGTTAAAACGTCTGACATTCTATGCCTCAACTCCCAGAACGTAATCCTTTCGATTTTCACGCAGCATTTTCTCATGGTGACCTCCCGCTTGTCCGTCCCCTCTTGGAGATATGGATGCGGCACTCCTTTGCCATTGTAGAGATGCCATTATCTTCTTCAACTGTCCTTAACGCAGTGGTACCATTGCCTTCTGCATTTTCAGGCCGTTGATTATTGCTGATTCTTCCGCCGTCAGGGACAATTTTGTACTCCAAGGACAAGAGAAGATCTGGAACTCCTGCCTGCTCCTCAACCTTGTTTGAGGGTTTAGAAGGGTGGAGGATCGGAATTTAATACATAGAGCTGTCACCCCTGGAATAAACAACTACATTAATGATCGATATTTAATAATAGGTATGAGTGCGTGATCCCATGCTGCTTCAACTCAACGCCACAGCTCACCAATCGTAGCTACTGACGAATGAAGTCAAGATGTTTTCAACAGGTGAAAGATGTGGGGAACATGCGGGGTCTCCATATCGTGAAATCGTGGTGGGTGTTAGTGAGACAACGAATATAAGGCAGAACCATCAGTCTTAATACGCCAGAGATGCTGCTGTCCAAATTACCGGTTCTGCTAGCCAGAAGTGATGACGTCCTGTCCTCAGTGGTATCCCAAGCTATCGCACGAGGCTCCCGGCCCACTTGACGATGACGAATGCCGTTTGTAATGTTAGTTCTGTTCTGAACCTCTACACGCGGGCTCGCCCATATTGATTCTGTATGAAGTGATGCCACTCGCCCAAATGACGACCTGTGGCCACTCCCGCGTCCAGTGTTGTTGTTAAGCACACCACTGTTGGAACGTGTCTCTGTGCTGCCAGGTCAAGTGAGTTCAAAAATGGTTCAAATGGATCTCAGCACAGTGGGACTTAACATCTGACGTCATCAGTCCCCTAGAACGTAGAACTACTTAAACCTAACTAACCTAAGGTCATCACACACAATCATGCCCAAGGCAGGATTCGAACCGGCGACCGTAGCAGTCACGCGGTTCCAGACTGAAGCACCTAGAACCTCACGGCCACAACGACTGGCTTAAGTGAGTTCGCAGCAATAGTCAAGGTGTTAACAGTCAATGACAGACTAGATATTGTCGCTCTCTCGAAGTGCATACTGCCATGCTGCTAACGATCTCATTTGCCTACTCACGGTAGGTGACGTGGCTACATAGCTGAGTGAAGGTTATGTCTATACTCTCAGGAGCTAGTCCAGTGAAATTGTTTGTCATTGCGCTGAGTGTAGCTGTCCTGAATATTCCGGTTCAATGCTCGGAGGACAGCCATCGGTTTCTGAGCAATGTGAGCTACAATTTCAAGCATCGAGTAACTGCAGTCTCGACAGGCTATTGTCAAATTCCGACACTTTCTAGGAGAGGTTTTCCTTTCTTTCACCAGGTACAAGACGATCTTCTCAGGCAGGAAGTAAGATTCAAATGTGATTTCTGGATGATAAATAGGCCGCTTAATCTTTCCTTTTGTACGCGCGGTAGATGGTTTAGCCAACGTATTGTGTGCGTTTAAGCTAAAATAACAACCATTTGCGTATCCATGCATGTATGACTCTTCATTGCATCCTTGTTGCAGGCCACCATGACGTCGCTGCAACTGCAACAGCCAGCAGTGCAGTATGGATGCCACCGGAGCATCACAGAGCTCAGACATGACAGGCTAACTGGCTAGCACCGGTACCGCTGGCGCAGTGTAGCGAGGAAGTCAAACAGGCAACATACACTACACGGATTCGGAACAAACGGCAGATCGTTGGCGCGTTACGCGGCCGGCCCGGAGAGATCCTGAACGGGCGAGGCGTGCGCCACCAGCAGCAAGCGGATAGCGTGCGAGCCGCTGCGTGCGGACAATGGCGGCGACGCCTACCGGAGGGCCGCGCCGACAGTGGGCGCGCCGGGTAGCAGTAGGAGCAGGAGCACGAGTAGCCCACGCACCCTGCTGGCCCCAGCCCTCACCCCACAGCCACCCCTCCCAGAAACCCTCCAACGGCGGGAGGATCGCTTACCCCGCTGCTCGGAGCGCAGCGCAGCGTGGTCTGACGCGCTTTCTGCCTCCCTTGCCTCTCAAGAGCTCAAGCGAGAGCAAGGAGGCGCAAAAACGAGTCACGTGTTGCTCCCTGCCAGCAGATCGACCGACTGCCCCAGCGCTTTGGGGAGGGGGAGAAACGGGAGAGAATATCGCCGTATAGGCGCTTTAGCAAGCAGCCAGCCGAAGCCCGGCCTCTACTCAGGGCAGAATGGAAGCGCCCAACGGTCGTCGACAACTTACAGATGTTAGTACAAGTCTTTCATTTCATTGGTCGACTATTACTGAAACATCCCCTTATAAAAATTTATGAATTTCTGTGCTGGTAAACCCCTTACGTCATTTCAATTTCAAACAGCTGGGCAGAACTGAATGTACTCAGACATTTCTCTCTTTACTTATTCTGATCAACACTAAACTGACACACAATATTTTTAGCGCAACACAATCTGACTTTCACGAATCCCTACAAAAGAATGGCCCTGACTAACAATAACCTATACCAGGGCTTCCCAACCTTTTCAGCTGGAGGACCCCTTATTCAGACGAAAATCCATGGCGGACCCCTAGTCAGTCAACAGCAGAGTAACTTCAAATATCAGAGCGAAACCCATGGGAACTAAAAATTTCTTAATGCAGGTGCCATATTCCTAATGAGTTCCCCTCGCCCCCCCCCCCCCCCCCCCCTCCCGCCGGCCGGTGTGGCCGTGCGGTTCTAAGCGCTTCAGTTTGGAACCGCCTGACCGCTACGGCCGCAGGTTCGAATCCTGCCTCGGACATGGATGTGTGTGATGTCCTTAGGTTGGTTAGGTTTAATCAATTCTAAGTTCTAGGGGACTGATGACCTCAGTAGTTAAGTCCCATAGTGCTCAGAGCCATTTGAAGCATTCCCCCTCCCCCGAATTATCAATAGTCTTTAGTTGAGAGGTGAGTGAAAACAACTTGAAATTAACGATCCATTTGGAATTCCCACTGTATCCAGACACTTACTAGTGGATTTACTTCCTTTGTTCATTACACTATAGCCTGATTAGAATTACTTGGTAATTAAAATTTCACTTCCTCTAAGAGCAATCAACGTCACGTCCAAACTGTTCGCTGTTGACAACCTGTCGCTTATGGTCTGTTCACTTCCCCTATTTGGCTACTATTGTGTAAGAAACACGCATATTTCGTAACAGTCGTGTGTGTGTGTGTGTGCGTGTGTTGATCCTGACTTCAGCCACCGATCCATGTTAGAAGTAATAAACTGGTCAAAAATCTACTTATGAAATAGGTAGTGCACTGACAAGGCAAAGTTTAACATTTAATGATGCCTGGGGCCGCAAACGTACCAGCGAGCGCTGTGATTGGTCGATAAAGCTCGCTCGCATGCGTAAAAGGTTTCAGCGCATCTAGCGCCGTGAGCCAGCGCACAAACGACCCCCGTATTGTTGCTAAACAGTCTATCAGAGAAGCCGCGTTCTCCGGCACTAAACGGTGTATACGTTCTCACTTAGGATCCGTAAAGGCTGCTTGGGGTTTGACCTGAAGTACACATGTTTTTCACACACAAAAAAGTGATAAATTTGATTTTCCTTTTTTGTTCAATATTTTTACTCATCATTTTACACTGTTTGGTGAAAAGTGGCCGCGGACCACCTAGAAAGAGCCGGCGGAGCCCTAAGGGGTCGGCGCACCACAGGTTGGGAAGCCATGACCTATACCTTTCATGAATCACTTACCTAACAAAAATCTTCGTTACTCGAACTACTGCAGTACAGCGAGCGCCAATACTGTTAGCTAATTAAAAGATTCTAACTGCTGAAGTCTAATATTCCAACACTGCAAACCAGCCACAGATTTCACACATCACAGTCAATGATTTTCATATAGAGCACTGCTTGGCATTACCGACATAAAAACCTAAACAGCCTACTTACATAGCCCCCATGCTCCCCACAAAAAAATTTTACAAATTGTTTTGGGCAGTGGCCAATAATAATTTGATAAAATTTTTCATGATTACTTAACAAAGATATCAAGTGCACACACTTATTGATGCAATGCTGGTCAAAAACAAAAATTGTTCTCGTAAAGACAGTCCTGATCATTCTTCACAATAGTAATTACAGTTTTCTTTTTTTTCTCAAGGTCTGAGCAGTAAAAGAAAATGCACACGGAAGTAGTGGATTTCCATGCAGTCTTGAAGAAGAACGTGCTGTCTCTTGACATGCTGACAGGTAATGGGCCACAACAGAGCAAACCCACAGCAGAGTCAGTCGAAGATTTGAAGAATATTGGTAGGTAGGTCATCACAGAGCAGACCCACTGTAGTCCTGGTAGAGAGTATGTTACTGGTGGGTCATCAAAGAGCGTTACGTGGCGTTATGAACATAGAAACCTGAAGAGCCTACTTACATTACGTCTTGAGATCTTGGGCATACAACCATCTTTCACAAGTATATTTACAGAAATACTACACAGAGAATAACAAGGCTACCAGAATTAAAGTAGATGCCAATTTAAATTTATGTGTTACGATACTAAATATACTACCAGCACATCACGAACACTATAACCAACATTTTTGATTGGTTGCCTTGACATTATTTTTGGTATACTCGTAAGCATGCAGGTACGGTTCTCACTGCATGCATTAATTATTTTATTTTTATGAATTTTTTTAATCAATAGATCTCTTACGACAGCTACATAGTTCCCACGAAAGTGTTGCTGGATTGCTGATGGATTATCCTTTATTACACTTTCGTATCCTCTTCTTGCTAAATTATTAACAAAGGACGAACAAACAGAACTAGATTATCATCTTCTGTTCTCGTTTCGCACACTTACTACATGACGGGGCCGACTACGGCCTGTGAAGCTTGACGAGGACCGAATGTGCAGTATGGATGTCGGTTGTCGCTGAAACAACCGGTTTTTGTTTCTTCCGGTTTGTTTCGTCTCCACTTTAACACGACTGTTAAAACCTCTCAAAATAAGCGGTTCATGGGATAACGGATTTTCGGTTTTTTATTGCTGTTTTTTTTTTCAGTAATAAATGTAGACTTCGAACAAAGGTAGGAAAATTCTAATAGAGGTGAAGTAGTAAGAGAACTCGGTCAATACTTGCTTGGGGGTGTGTTAGAAATCGATTTTTATGTCTCTAAAGGATGTAAAGGAGACGGGCGAAACAATGGCGGGAGCAAAAATTCATAAACTGATAACCACCCTGCTTCGTCACTTTCGAATCGCAACAATTTTTTAGAGAGAAACCATCACATAACTGAGGGTCCAGTTATTATCCTAAGTTTATAGCACGTCAATAAAATTATGGATATATCAAGAAAATTTACCTTCTGTTCAAAGGGATGTTTTTTCCCTGTATGATTTCACAAGTATGTTCTACGATAATTTTTCATGCGAAGGGAGCAGTTTTGCATGCCGTACCACCTAATGGGCCACGCCACACGGGAACCAGTAAATAATTGTCTCGACAGTGCTTTACTGATTCTTATGCTTATGCACTTATGCTTATGCTCTTATTCTTCTCTTCGTTGCCCATTTCGGTCGGTGTTGTTATTGTAATAGCACTGATCACTTTTGACACATTCTGTAATAACCCAATATTTCAGAGTATTGGAAATTTTAGGAATATGTATTAACAGTACTCGTTTCTAAAAAAGTTTTATGTAAAAACCAAAAATTTTAGCACCAGTGGTGTGGAAAATCGATATGCCAGAAGTACCGCGAACATCGTGACATTTAATTTAGAATTGCAGTCTGGCATTTTTCGGTCATTTACTTACTTTCAGCAGAAATATGATGTCAACGGTGTTACCTTTCACTATTTGTTCGTGGTATGAGGGACGTTCACAGGTCCTGCAACTGTTTGACAGAAGAGAGGCAATGTAGCGAACTACGGTCACACGGCTTGAGAGCTTCTGTGAGGTTTGGAAGGTAGGAGGCGAGCTACTGGCAGAATTGAAGCTGTGAAGACGGATCGTGAGTCGTGCTTGCGTAGCTCAGATGGTAGAGCTCTTCCCTACGGAAAAGGTCCCTAGTTCGAGTCTCGGTCCGGCACACAGGTTTAATCTGCCAGAGCGTTTTATAGAAAAGTGGAGGAAGCTTCTGGTATGAAGGTTTTTCATTGCTCTGATTGTGTGTATGCACACAGAATTACTAGTTTCGACAGAACGAAGCTGCCATCTTCAGATCCACAGAGTACACGCTATGAAATCATGCTGCGCGAAGCACCAGACGTTTGTTTTCGTACCACCGAAACGGACTCATAATCAAAAGAGAGTAGAACACTAAAAAATGTAGCTGTGTCATCGTAGCAAGACAGCATGACAGAAATGTGGAACATCAGAAAGAGCCCCGTGTGTTTGGATTAGCTGTCGGCTACATACTGCTTGTAGGAATGCTGTTCGGACTGTGCGATGCAGGATCTGCGTTTTTAGTTGCATTAGTCTCATGACCTGGATTTAGGCGATGTACTGGTACGGGGACGTAGTGTTGAAACACAAGCTCACTGTGCATTGCAGTTGCAGGCAGTCAACAGAAGTCGGGACCAGTTGAGCAGGTCGATACTCATAAAGCTGTGTTTGGTTTTTTTATTTTTTTTTACAACTGCAATACTGATGTTGCTCTTAACGAGTATCGACGCATTAAATAAATACTGAGATGTCCACTTTCCACATCAGGGTGGAAGAACATCATTCGGAATTTCGAATTAATTGGCAATTTTGGAATTACTACTGGGAGAAGCCGACGGCCAATTGGGCTACAAGTTGTTGAAGAAGTTACTGTTGTCACGGCCGAAAATGCCGGCCGCAACTTGCGATCGTCAAGCACTGTACGAGCTGTGTCACGACATCTGAACCTTTCTGAAAGCGCTACGAGCAATTGTAGAAGGGTATTGCTACAAACTTCCAGGTGGCTGTGGACGCAGATGATCGTCACATTGAAGGACGTTCGTGACCTGGAACGTAAATGTGTTAAGCAATTAACAAACGGTGCCCTCTCATGTGGAAATTAAAATGTGTTCCTTTGAACGGTTTATTCGTTATTTATATTCCGTATGTCCTTAGAAACGTTTCCCAAGCATCATCTCGTTTATCAAGGGGCCCTCTCAAGTAGCGAAAGTTAAAATATAATCATCCTATATTCTCAAGCTTTTATGTTTCATAGCCACCAAATGTCTGCTGCATCGACATTAGTGGCGCAGACTTGAAAAACGATATAGACACGTCTGAGATACACTCACGGCGATGTTAGTAATTGTTGGCTGAGCTTTACTCGTCACATGAATTTGAAGAAGAGCATTTAAAGTACGGCGTAGCAGAATACTTGACGTGACAAGCAGAACGAGTGTACAGAAGGAACATTAGATTCAGACGTCATACTAGGACTAAGGAAATGAATGTTTGGGTTGTTCAAGCGGCAGTGAACATTGCGTGGATCTCACCTAAGAGCTCTCTGCGTATTAGAATTTGTAGATTTGGGTGCGAAAGCAGATTTATCAGAAATTACCCGTCACCATACGTGCGCAAAGGAAATAGACGAATGCATTTCGCAGTGTACTGACAGCGCAACTGTTGCATTATTATCATAATGATGGCACATCCTCCTCAGATTATTCTTTCTTTAAGACCAACGATCTTCTTCCATTCGAATAATTTTCACTTTAAATGTATGGTGCTCAAAGGTTATGTAATTTATGATATCTTTACACGTTAAACTTACGAAGCATTATTATCAGTATGACACGAAAACTGCGTAGTAGCAGTAATCCAACTGTGGATGCAGACTGCTTTTGGCAAAGTCCATTCTAAGTGCAATGCGTCGACTTTACGCAAGAGCCGTCTGCCCTGATTATTTTCGGCGAATGAAACGCGAAATTATTTCTGCACAGCGAGGGAAGTGTGCCGGGCTTCCGGATGATGAGAATTGGAAAGAACGGGAGGGGCGGGGTAGGGGTGAGAAAGCGCAGGAGATTGTAACGCGGTAATGAGGAAGTAGCTTCGCAGACGGGTTTGGGACGCTGCGCTATGCGCATAACGAGGTACAGGTGGCCGCTAATGATGTCGCCAGCTAATTACATGGAACTGGCCATACGGCAGTGGCAACGTGACTCAACTGTTCCGAGAAGTGGGCGTGCATCCTCTTCTGCGCTTGTGCGTCGCACGTTGTACTCGAATCACGGGAAGGGGTGGCCATCAAGGAGAATGACGCAGAACGGGAATTAAGCTTCTGCCAGTAGCATCGCTACCCAGCTGGCCTGTATTAAAACATACTGAAGGCAGACCGTTTCGCCTGATGCAGTAGTTTGCCTGATGCATAACTTGCTTCATACTGGCAGTGGAGAAATGACAGCGGCGACTTAACACTAAAATACTAAAACAGTCGTACTTCAGGTGTGCACTAAAAAGAAGAGTTTGAATTCGAGTGCGAAGGCTCGTTTAAGTGCTCCATTCAAACAATTGAGCGAAGGTCTAGTGGAGCCTAGCGGAGCTCTGGCTGCAACGTTGTGCTCTGCTGTGAGTTCAAATGTGTGTGAAATCTTATGGGACTTAATTGCTAAGGTCAGCAGTCCCTAAACTTACACACTACTTAACCTAAATTATCCTAAGGACAAACATACACACACACCCAGGCCCGAGGGAGGACTCGAACCTCCGCCGGGACCAGCCGCACAGTCCATGACAGCAGCGCCTGAGACCGCTCGGCTGATCCCGCGCGGCTCTGCTGTGAGTGACATGAGTCAGGTGTAAGAGGCGAATAAAAGTTTTATGGCATGCCGATGCAACAGTCTTCTAGTCTGTTACGTACCTGCCAATTCATGAAAAAAACCAGTTTTACTACTACTTTTAGAAATTTGTAATAACCGGTTATCTTCTTCATCATGTGTTATGACAGATCGTCTCTTGCGGTTTAAAATGAGTAAGCTAAATCAATTAATATCGTTGTGTAATTTGTTTATCTGTGGTCCCAGCAGAGGTTCGAGTCCTCACTCGGGCATGGGTGTGTGTGTGTGTTGTCCATAGGATAATTTAGGTTAAGTAGTGTGTAAGCTTAGGGACTGAAGACCTTAGCAGTCCCATAAGATTTCACACACATCTGAACATTTGGTTTATCCGTGTCAGTATCACAGTAAAGATGGCGATACGAAATTCAGTTTTCTTTAAACAGATGGAAGTGAAGTTGTAAGTACATACAACCACATTAACACATCCTATCTTACATGTTACACAGAGATATTTCATATTTTAATAAGTGTATGAATTTTTTTCCTATTTTAGGGGTGCAAATTAGTGCAGTATAATTTTTGCTGCTACAGCTCAACTAAACTGTTTAACCCGCCTTTATTTTTTTCTCCGTATCTTCCAAATATGTGGTAAGAAAAACATGTCCTCGTTTGGGAAGATTCTTGCAATGGTGAAAAACCATCTAAAATTAACAAAGAGTGCGAAGAGCTGGGCGCGCTTTAATGCACCGACTTGTACTTTCCTTATTCTCAATCACATTCGATACTGCCCCTCGACCCTAACAGACAATTTTTTAAAAAAACAGCTCTGATTGCTCGATATATCCTCCGCCAAACTGCGCCTCAAAAAATCTCTCAGTTCGGTAAAATAAGTAGCATATGGTTAAGGATAAGTGTATCCGACAAGTGTTTAAGGTATTAAAAGCTTATACGCAAATTTTGAAAAATTGATGACAGCGGACAGTGGCGAGTGTAAACCACCTACTGCCACAGCTGCTCCAGTTGCGACATCAAGTGAAATATTCACACAACATCCACGGAAAAAATTGGACCATTAAGAATAACAGATTGTGCAGTGCCATTTCCTCCAAGTTTATTTTCCAAGCTAATTATGTGTTTGTAAACTGGCATGCGGTGGCGGCGATGACGATAGACACGTCTACGAGGCATAGTGCTTCAATGCTATTACAGATAGAGCTCACAGCGGAATGATTCCGCTGGAGTGCACATGATTTCACTTACTACTCAACAATAAACGTTTTCCAAGAATGAGAGACACACGTTGCATCCCTCCTTTTAAGGTAAAGAAAATAACCGTATTCTCTGGTCAATAGAATGAGATTTCAGGTTGTGGAAGGGATGTTCAAACACTGTGTTCTTCATTGACATGGTTCGAACACTATTGCAAAATCTTTGGCTTCATTATCACATCTCTGTACTCTTCGACACTCATTTTACGAATCAGAGTGAGGTGCTTTGAAACTATGAATGTGGTAAAGATGTTAAAAAATTCTGAAAAGGAAAATGCAAAAGACCATGTGAACATAGTAGGAACCAGTGAAGTGTAATGGAAAGACGGATTTCTTGCAGGCATGTGTAAGGTAATATCTGCAGCAGCTGTAAATAGGATAACGGGACAAGGATTCGTTGTGAGTAGGACGACAAAGCAATTAAAGGGTTACCGTTAAGAAATCATTAATAGGATTATCCTCGTCGACAACAAAACCAAAGCCAACGGCAACAGTTTCGGTCAGGCCGACGCGATAAACAGTAAATGGAGAAATAGGTTGAGCGTCTTACTCAGTGCAGAAGGGAAGATAAAAACCTAACAACGATGTGTGGCTGGAACGCAACAGTTGGGGAGGAAATAGAAGGGAGAGTTACGGGACAACAGGGCTTTTTATTAGCACTGAAAGAGGAGAAAGACTCCCAGAGCATTGTAATGAAGTGAAGAAAAGATACCAAGTACCCAGTTCAAGAATCACATAAGGAGATGTAATTGGAAAAAGGAGGAAATACGTGATGATGATGCCAGCTGGATGAGATCGTACTGAGGAATTCTGGAATCTCATATGGGATTATGAGGCGCACTTAGAAGCAGATATAGAGTCATATCGCAATTTAATAATGATGAAGAGTAGGCTGATAGTTAAAAGAGTCGTCAGGACTATTGAATGTGTATATATGTGGCTGCCGAAGTGCTGATGAATAATGATGGCAATCTGAAGTCCTCTGGTGCTATAGATTCTGTGAAAACAATTACCACTGTAGATAACTGATGAAGTATGGGCATTGACAAGAAAGGCAACAGTAACTGATTAATCGTGAATAATGAAAAGCCACCATTCTTTAAAAAGATAAACATAGTCAGGAGTGTGTACTAAGGGTAACAGCACAAAAGTAATTTTTGACCACATTCCACGCGCTATACTGAACCCACCATGCAGGTTGCTAATTCATACATCATGAATAATGCGTAGGGAGAGAGAAATGAGCAAGAGGAGGTAAAATACTAATATATGCATTGTTAAAATAAAACTTAGAATTGCTTAAGGGAGGCGCTACGTATAATAATACGTTCAGAAGCAAAATAGGAAACGTACTTAGCATGAGTAAATGACGAGTAGTAAAGGGTGCAGCAATCAGTTGCAGATAATATTTATTGCAAATACAAATTTCGGTCACTGTGGGGCCATCTTCAGTGGTAAAATACAGATAAAGAGCCATTCCCAATCACATAATAGGAACGCCTTATTGTAAGTATAAGCTTTGAATATGAGTGAGTAATAAAATACACATCGTAAATGTAGCTTAAAACATTGCAACCATTTACATATACACACAGTTCCAATTGGGATATTCATGTCAAAGGTAGAGATCACACAGAGCCAACTGTTTACAGTTGTAACATAGCTGGCTTCAGTGTACGTCATACTAATGTACAGTAGCCTCGGTACATGTAAGCTTTGACAACATACATTAATCTTATTTTACCATTTTTTGTTTTATCATTTTATCCTTTTGAAAAATTTTGTACATAAAAAGGCTGTAGCCTTTACTATTTAAAATAGATACAGTCGCTGGGCATATCTACTTACATGCAGAATCAAATCAGATTAATTCACGCATCATCTTGTTGAAATTTGGAAATAAAATAGAAACCTAAGCTTAATTTGTTAACATCGAGCATAGATTTAAGTGTCAGGAAATCGTTTCTGAATGTGTTTGTATGGAGTGTAGCCATGTATGGAAGTGAAACATGGACGATAAATAGTTTGGACAAGAAGAGAACAGAAGCTTTCGAAATGTGGTGCTACAGAAGAATGCTGAAGATTAGATGGGTGGATCACATAACTAATGAGGAAGTATTGAATAGAATTAGGGAGAAGAGGAGTTTTTGGCACAACCTGACAAAAAGAAGGGACCGGTTGGTAGGACATATTTTGAGGCATCAAGGGATCACCAATTTTGTATTGTAGGGCAGCGTGGAGGGTAAAAATCGTAGAGGGAGACCAAGAAATGAATACACTAAGCAGATTCAGAAGGATGTAGGTTGCAGTAGGTACTGGGAGATGAAGAAGCTTGCACAGGATAGAGTAGCATGGAGAGCTGCATCAAACCAGTCCCAGGACTGCAGACCACAACAACAGCAACAACAACAAGCTGAAATGCAGAGTCCACTCATGTTCCACCATAATGCGTCGCCTCTGGATCAGAGGATCCCTGGTTCGATTCCCGGATGGGTTTGGTATTTTTTATGCCCAGGGACTGGGTGTCTGTGTTGTCCTCATCATTTCATCGTCATCATCATCATCATGATCATCATCATTTGTTACAGTGGCAAGATTGGACTGTGTAAAAATTGGGCTGCGTGAAAATTGGGACTTTGTACGGGTGCTCATGACTGTGCAGTTGAGTGACAAATCAAACATCATTATCGTCAGCACAGGACGCCTCAGAAGTGCTGCGAGGCATGTTGTTGAGGTCTTGTTCTGCCGAGTGTGGCTGTAGTGAAGATGTCCAGCTGCTACCGACTGGATAATCTAAATAAGTCATCAATATTCTCCTAATACAATCAGTTACTAGAGTCACACTGAATTTTAAGTATTTACCTTGTTATTTCATGTGATGTCCTCGCCTTTCAAGTTGTTTATAAACGGTCTGTAAGGTGCCACGTGTAAGATTTGAAGACGTGTTTCTATCTGTCCAACTGCGGCTTAGTTTCATTTAGATGATCTATAAATGCTACCCTAATATTTCGTGTTGCCGTATTCTGTTTAATCTGTCAAAATTTCTACCGGTCTGACCAATATAGTGTTTATGTCAGAAGGTGCACTTGATTTTCTATACTCCTGACGACTTAAAGTTTGCCACTGGATTCATTTGTATCATGTTTTACTTTAAACTGGAGAGTTTCACAAGTTCAAAAGTCTAATCTCCACCCAAGGTTTTGAAATTATTGTGCTTTTGTATCCATTACTTTTCCTGTGTATGGTACAGGCACATAAGGAGGGCTTATTTCAATAGTGGTGCAAGTTCATTACCTCCACTTTTCTTCCTATAATGCTTCTGAAATTAATGATCCAAACAAACAGTAAGAAAGGTTCATCTCTAGCAGAAGCCATATGCTTCAATATTTCTGGTATCTCAACTGCAGATTTTACAGCGCTCATTTAACTTTAGGACTTATTGAATTTGCGCTTGATGTTCGTTATTTAACGTATTACATTCTGATGTTGATTCACCGTGTTGATGATGGTTTCCACTTATCTTGACAATTCTGCTGGCTGTTCTCGCAACTTTCGAGTTGGCCGACAGAAGTTTCAGAAGAAACTAACAGGTGAACCAAATGAGCAGAGTTAACTTTTATTCTATCACGTTTCTGAGGCAGGAGTTAGCACCAGTAGGACCTGACTCCATATGCTAGTCCAGTAGCAAATATCAGTAACAATGTTTCACAGAGCAATATCACTAGACACTAGGTATTGTTGTGGTTCTGATTGCACTTTAGGTAAACTTCATCTTCTTTAGGAGGAAACCCACCAACAGCTAATGAACCTTGTGGTTCATGCTGCATTAGAATAAAGTGACTCGTATTCTACATAAGTTATATGTTAAACTATGAAATTTGTTGTTAACGATTATTTCTGAAATTTTAACAGACAACGATCAGGTGCATCATATCTCCCAAAGGGGAGAGGAGAGTTGCCCCAAGGTACCACCTGGCAAAGCAGGCGACTCCTGTGATCGACTAAGCAAAATGATGCCATAAGTAGATAGTTACAAGACATTTCAGTATGTAGCTGCACTGGCGAGAGAAGGTATATTCCACACAGATATGTTGCGGAAGTTTCCGCCTCTTGCTAATATGTATACTGACAACGAATTTAAATTTTCAGTGTCAATAAACTCTACCAACAGCCATACACTTTAAGATATTTTATTGTATTCTGAAAGCAACCAGTCGGCAATTCATTATGCCATCTTCAGACCCCATACGCTTTTTTCAAATCAACGAACTTATCGTATAGCGGCATATAATTGGATATCGTTAATTGTAATTGTTGTGCATCTGCATTCACGATGTCCAGATTTGTGGCGCTATACGATAAAGTAGTTGATTTGAAAAATGCGTAAGGGGCCTGAAGGTGGCAAAATGAGTTGCCGAAACTGGATGCTTTCAGATCAAAATAAAATATCTTAAAGTGTACGGCTGTTGGTAAAGTTTATTAACATTGAAATGTACGTACCAGCCGATGTCCCCTGGTCGTAATTGACCAAATGAGACAAATTTAAGTGTCTGAGTCATTGCCAGCTGCTAGCCATTTCCGCACCTGACTTCAAGACAAGATAAGCCACATAGCTGAAACCATGCTCAATAGGTTTGTGCGAAATCTGGATGCTGCTGACTTGGTGCCTTTCTACTGGCGGACCACCTGCTGTGTAACCGACATATAGTTCAGCCCCCTCCCCTGTGTACGGTGGTTTGAGAGTGAGCCATCAGGCTCTCCACATGTCACAGCCAGAGTTGCTAAATATAGTCACTGTTGGTCGCCCCAAGTTGACATACGCCATGCTGTTTGCCATCGCCTTGTGTGGGCTCACGCCATCACCGTGATCCATGCTACAGGCGAGAGTTTGATCCTGCCTGGCCCAGTACACGTTGTGCTGAGTGATGGGACAGGACATTCTCTGTGGACATCTTGCGCTGTCTCATGCATGCCATCCTACACTGTCCCTCAATGAGTGCTACAGCCATCATGCTGAGGGCATTACCTCGCCAGCTGCTGCCATTGCCTGAGGGAGGATGCCCATGCACTGTTCAATTTCCCAGCCAGTGCTGACACCAGCGTGCCTTTCCAGGAAAGGCCAACACACTTCACTGAGGGCATTGGCCACCTTCCTAGTATCATCTTCTCTGCTACCTTATTATGAAATAAAAGGATTTTTTTCAACCAGTACTGTTTCCATCTTCAATTCCTAATACCTGCCACCAAACCACTACAGCCACTCCCAGGTTGGTGAATTTCAGACACCCTGAACTATCAAAGCCATCCTCGCCACCCACCACAGTACTCGCACATCCCAGCTGCTAGAGTGTAAACCTATATATTCTAAAGCACTAGCAAGCGAGTACATGTGCTTGTAGATATTGGACTGGCAGTGATTTGTTGGTAGAAAGTAAATATTTAGTTGTATTGTCAGCAGCAATACTGTGATTCTGTGTAAACATCGTCTCTACAAATGTAATACATATCCAATGTTAAACAAACACGTAATCTCTGTTTAATAGTTGGATGTTGTGTGCACTGAGCCTTACAGCAGATGTCTTTTTCTTGTGAAAGATGGTTTACAGTATTTTAACACATAAAAAAAGAAACTTTGACTTTCAAAAGCTAATAAGGAATTAGGAAACTGCTGATGACGGCAATCAGTATTTCACTCAGGTAGATACATAATAATTACGACGGTACTGGGTACTACTCACTGTAGATTGAATGGGTAGCTCGAACACCCACGTGCTATGGCGTGAAAACATATACATTTGTTACACTCAGCACTCAGCTTAATTGAGCGGCCCAGAGATGTAGCGTGTCTCAATGTCTGGCTATGTTTTTCGTCATTGGGTGCCAGCTCACACCTGTCGTAAACTCAGTTTTCAAGCTGAAACGAAATATAAAAATAAAATGCAGACAAGTATTGCAGTAAAATTTAAAAAATATTGAGTCGTTCACATTGATTTATAATACCAGCAAGTAGCTTATTTCTATTATTCACGGACAGTCTTCAATATATTCAGTAAACACTTACAATGCAGTCTGAGGGGCTTTTACGTAAGGGCGGACGTTAATAACTGATGCTACAACTCTTCACTATAAAATTCAATTGTCGCGATCAAGGCACTCGACAGTTGTTCACAGTTCACAAAATACACTGTTATCTGCTGTAGTAAAGCACTATATTGCGCTCAACTTGATAGTTTTCGAACGTCGCTACATACATACCTGTCCCCAGACATGGCTACCAACCCACTAGTACCCCCAGATGGGCAACACGTCTGGTTCTTAGCGTCGCAAGAACTCAACTGTCCTCGAAGAAGGCCGCCTTATCTGCCCTGAAAACGACTAGCTAAATCAAAACAATGTTTGATCAAAATTACGAATATTGTAAAACTAAATTCAAAAACACGTATGATATATTGAAAAACATAAAATTTTTTTGGGCAATAACAATTTAAAGCCCAATGTTTTGTATCTGCTACCTGTTTTCCACAAATAATGTTCTTGAGACGTGATTTTGCTTATCCCACATTCTTGATACTAAACATAAATGAACAAATAAAAGTATATACTTCATTACTCGTCTACATCTTTTAAATTTAGAATGCTGCTGCTAGTTTCGTGTCTTTAAATTTATTTACTTCCAAAAACACAGTTTCTCTCAGTTGAATCTCCAAGCGCGCGAAGACGACCATACACGCCCTTGCCAAGCGTCCACTCGGGTTTTTCCAAGGCCGCGTAAACGTTAGCCGCTCTCCACGGCCCCGTAGCAATCTTATCCTAAAACAGAACAACATTTACCTGCACTGTCAGCAGAATTGATGTGGTTGTGTGGAAATATCGACTTCACCATTGTACTACACATCCAGTGTTACACAAACACGTAAACTTTCATGGTTAGTTAGACTAAGTAACCATCCTTGAACCATATAAACAATACACGTGGGCTCTCAATAAATATGACAACCTCATTAAGCTCATGACTAACTGTACAAGTGGTCAAATGGAATAAGTCAAACAACTGAACAACCCATAGAGATATCCACAATTTGCAACACTACTAACATTTTTCACTATCTGCCAGACCCATCCCAAAAGACATCACAAATACACAATAGCTTGTCACTACTGTACAACCATGAAGCCAAATTTTATCATGACAATAACACACTCCCTCGTAGCACGCCCCTGTTGTGCAATACTGCAGTTCACTTGACAGTATTCTTTACAACCTCTCTACAAGTTATGCAAAATGACTTCACCTATCTAGGCACACACCTCCACACCGTAAACTAATTGATTAAATACCCTCAATGCTTACCACTAACAGATATGATTTAAAAGCCCATGCCTCTTTCAGCACCAGTTTGCTAGCCGGCCGCGGTGTCCGAGCGGTTCTAGGTATTTCAGACCGGAACCGTGCGACTGCTACTGTCGCAGGTTCGAATCTTGCCTCTGGCATGGATTTGTGTGATGTCCTCAGGTTAGTTAGGTTTAACTAGTTCTAAGTTCTAGGGGACTGTTGACCTCAGATGTTAAGTCCCATAGTGGTCAGAGCCATTTGAACCATTTTGAACCAGTTTGCTATAACCTTTTTCCTCACTGCCTTTGAACTAGCATATTCTCCAGGACACTGGCAAGAAGACCTTGTCTCCTACCAAGTTCTATGATGGCT
Source organism: Schistocerca gregaria (assembly GCF_023897955.1). NCBI lineage: Eukaryota > Metazoa > Arthropoda > Insecta > Orthoptera > Acrididae > Schistocerca > Schistocerca gregaria. The sequence goes on from NC_064923.1 coordinate 686,842,247, forward strand.
ACATACATCTGCCCAGGCACCACGCAGAGCTTTGCAGATGGCTGCTGTATGAGACTGCTCGATCCAGCGGCGCTCTCCTCTCTTCGCTGTTGCGCTTCGTCTTCAACAACGAATTCCACACTGTAACTCGCTGACGACTGAGGGCACACCTTGGCCAGCCAAACCTAATATGAAGAGCACAGTGAGTGTGCCTTCCATGACTGGCACCGAACCCCCCATACAGCAGACCTTCGCGCAGGAACAAGCTTAAGTAGCCATCTGTGCACCGTCCTGGTGACTTCCTTGTCCGCAGGACTGTGACCTCAGCAATTGCTTGGACCAGCCACGCCAAAACAAACAAATGCCACAACAGGCACCAAGTCACCCCGGACACTGTATTCCGCTTCCCCTAGCAGCGCTCGGCTCTGCGCCACATCGATGTTGCCACTGGCACTCCAAAATGTATATTCCATCCAACAGTCTTAATGCGTTCTCGGAACCCTCGGAGTGGCGCTGCATCTGGCCTCACACTGCCACGCCCCCACTCTAACAGGAAAAGCGGGAGTGATCTGTACAGTAGTGTCCGCCGTGGCAGGTGGCAAGAGTGGCATGCCACGAAATTTCAGGCTTATGGCGCAATGGGGACCATGGGAGCACATCGCGGCCTGCTACCAAGTTTAATTTTCACGACATAAAGGAGACCACAGCCTAACAACGAGTCCCCTCGACCATCCTGTAAAATCGCTTCATATACGCTTCACTGTTGGCACCATCTATGACGGTAGGTAGCTTTCTCCAGGTGTTCGACATACCCAATCTCTTCCATCGGATGATACTTTTCCAGTCATGCATTATCCTTTGGCGTTGTTCCTAACGCCACCATACCTGTCACTTTGCAGTGGTTAGTGCAAGGGGAGATGCTTAACCAATTTACCCCATTTACCGTACTGAATCGTGTGCCACCAATCCTTGCCATGATTTACAGCAACCCTCCGCAAAGCTCGAAACACCGTGTCCGCCAGTTCACAAAGTCTGCTTGTCTTGGTTTAGTTGTGGTTATTCCCTCCTGTTTCCACTCCACAGTCACATCAGCCGCCCTGGGCAACGTTTGATGGGCTGAACACTCCCAAATAGTTTTGTTACTTAAGTAATATCTTGCCACGCTCTACTATCTCTTTGGTTAGATCGCTTATGGTCTTTCATTTTCAGTCCAAAGAAGTGTGCCGCAGAGTCGTGTGCACAGTGACGCTGGAGATGAGCTGGTTGTAGAGAGTCAGGGGACCAGTGGTGCGTCTGCGTGTATCCGCCAGTTTGCTACAGTCGGCCGTCGTGCGTGTATATCAAGCAAAGGACAGTGCCTGCTGGTGTCCATTGTTGTGGCATCGAGGGCAGTCTCCACCTATGCGAGTGGTGGGCATAACTTAGTGGTGCCTCATCAGCACAGTGCAGTGCATTTGTACGGATCAGGCATAGCTCTGGAATACATAAGGCATGAATTGTCACCAGCACTGTGGCATTGCGACAAGCTAGTCACGGGAATCGTGACCGTACTTTCTGGCTCCCTTAGTCTGTCGCCACAATGCTGTTAACGTTACAGTCTGAGGAAACTGTAGCCAAAAAGCTATAAGAAATACATCTGTGTCGCCCAGCTTATTGATTGTGTATTTATGTGAAACGTCAGACGGATTAATTAAGCACTTAAGTAACTTACAGTGTTATAAGTAGCCTTTCCGCTTATTTCACGCGATGTTCTACAGCAGCCCTCCGCAATACTTTAAGATCCCTTTCCGCTCAGCACACGAGATCTGCTTGGTATTGGTTTAGTTTGTGACGTTTTGGTTTGTTACGTAGGTAACATCTAGTCGAAGTTCAAACTAACTGAGCTTTCCTAACCGACCCATTCTGCTATTATTGTTCTTCTACTGACAACGCAACATTCCCCACCTCCTTTTACTAGTGAGCCCGCTCTGGCGATATCTAGTGGTTAATTCCGCGTTACGTACCAGTGTCCAGACGGTTCTGATCAGATAGTGTAAACTTCTATCCTGACAATTCTTAACAAGGCTTACAAACTATCTAAGTTATTACTACTGCCATAAACACATACAGTAATTGCACAGTCTTCCTGCTGGTCTCGCAGCTGCCTCGTAACTCACAGATGACATATTTACGAGGACATGGCACCTTGTTCTGCAGCACTGCACACAGTTTTATCAGCTCCGCTCCATCTCAGGCGAGTGCGTTCATACGTATCTTTTCCTTACATGCTTCGAGCTCATAAAAGTTTCATGGCGACTGTCTTAGCGAAAACCGAAAACTACAACCTGAAGAAGAATACAAGAATTTCTCGTCTATTTTTAGTTTTGGGTCACTGTAATTGCTACACAATGCATTAATAATCCTCGATTGACAAGAAATGTTTATATTTTTTTCGTAAATAATGAATACCAACAACGCGAACGGATAGTTCGATGAAAACAGTGAAACTGAATTTCGAAAGTGCGAGGTTACTGTCAGTTCATTTTTGCGAAGATCTATAAAAGAGATTTGAGAAACGAGCTTCTGCAAATACGTGATGTGCTGCTAATTGATTTGCGTCGCCATGAGTCACTTGTTGTGCCACCCTGGAACGATTTCAGGAGCTGATTAGAAGCAAGCGACAAGGACTGTTTTCGGAAGGTGGTGCCGGACTGCACAAGGTTTCCTTTACCTGAGATTCCGTCGGTAGTTTTCAGATTGTAAGCGGGTTTCCATATACTATTAATTAAATGTTGCTTACGCAAAAACGACGTTCCACCCCGCAAATATAGACAGGATGAAAATTTGAGGACTGTTGCCCAATTTTACTTAACCTGTGGCACAGATATCTTCGTGGTGTCCTTCCCTGACGTTAAGGTAATACACTGCAACAGAAGCGCAAAAATCCACTCTACAACTGGAAGTACACACGAGGTAAAGTTTTGAGTCGCTATTAAAATGCTAACTGTTCACAACGATCTGCTGTATTGTCAGCACTTCTGTCGCTTAGGAAAATATTCCGGAGCACTAGGCCTTTACTAAGTTTATCCAAGCAGTCACAGAACCTTACGAAATGCGATATTTAATAGCGAGTGTCATTTCACTTCATTAAGTCCATGATATGCGTTGTTCTTGTCACTTATTTGGTCAGACTGTAAACCAGCGTTCAACTGGAAAACGCGGAGGCATTGCATCTTTGAGAATGCGGTTATCTCTTCTGAGACAGTAAAGTAATGGCTCCCGAGTCAGCCAGTCGGAAGGCTAGGCGGTAGTTTTTCTTGTTCTAGCCACTCGCGTCTCAGGTCGCAGCACACAAAAAGCAATCTACTCCTAGTACTTGGCGTTGAAATCTCGGCATGTTTGTCCTATTTAGAATATGTAACATTCCTGGCATGATATTTTGTACATTACGGAGTCTGAATATGGCTCACGATTACAGTTTATGTTATGTACTGATTTTTGTTGTAGTTTATTGGATATAGAGCACTCAAATTTTACGTTGTTAATTTTGAAGGTATTAACGATCTTTTATGTTATATTGGCGAAATATCGTAATCTGGAAACATATTTGTTTTCATCTTTAGCTTCCTTGACGTGGTTTGTGCTAGTTTTCCTTTACTTTGTCTATTGTTGGGTCATCCATGAAAACGGTGTAGCTATAGGCAACTGCAGTCCTATTTCCCTATGTTACTGGCTGTTTCTTGGTTCAAAGGTATTTAAATTGCCCAGTAGACTGCTTGTTTAGGAATGTCTTAGTGGTACGATGTTGCAGGGAATGTAATAATGGTCATCGTATTCTTTTTGCCTCTCACTACTGCCTTTATCATGAATTGTGCGGAGGGACGACAGGGTTAAGTACGGATATGGCATGGTTAATTTGAAGGGATGGCGGGATGCCCCTCCTGCCGTCACCCCATACCCCTCTGGGACGGAATGAGTGTACCCGAGCTGTGTCGAGCGTAAATCGTGAAATAGTGTGAATGTGTTCCATATGTCTGCGAGTTGTATAACTGAGGCGGGACGTGGGGACCAGCCCAGTATTCACCTAGTAGGATGTGGAAATCCGCCTAAAAACCACATCCAGGTTGGCCGGTACACTGGTCGTCGTCGTTAATCCGCCAGGCGTATTCGATCTGGGGGCCAGCGCGCCTACCCGAGTCCAGGAAGCTGCGCGTTTAGCGCTGTCCGCTACCCTGGCGGGTTAATGTTGGTCATTGTATCGCTCTTATGAATTTGAATGTGCTTATATTGTTCTGTCTTATGATATTTAGGTCTACGTGACTGATGCTTTCCCCTTATTCATGTTCCACTGTAAATGTAATTTTCTGGAAACGACTGCTGAAGCAATTTTGAATGTTCACAATGTCTTTGGTATCAACTTGTACTACCAGTATTGCCACATCTAGATATCTCCATAAAATTTAATTTTCTTTAGGCAGGGGTCTAGGCTGCTACGTTTGTTCCAGAAGATTTGTGAATATGTTAGGTACGCCAATGCTAGGCAATGTGGCTGCTTACAAATGATGACATTAAAAGAAAGAGAGTTGTTGCTTACCATTACCCGCAGTACCTCAATCAATTGAACTATTTTCGTTTATAGAAGTTTCTAATGCTTCATAAGGTTCTTCTAGATAATTGGTCGTGCTTCTTGTGTAGGTATATTGGAGTAAGATATATCAATGACAAATGATAAAACTGAGCCTCTTGAGAGTGTTACGTTGCTTTTCGTTCTTCAGCTGATACCGTACTATTTAAATTGAATATGTTTTAAATCTATATCAGTTTTCATTAGCATTTTATTCAAATTCTGTGAGAGGTTGCAAGCTGGGCTGTTTATCATTTTTCCTGAATGTGTTAAAGGATTTCCTTCTTTGTGTATTACTCCCTGTGCTCTGAAATATGGTGCCTTTGTGGTCAGTATATGAGGTTTTCTTTTCAGTTTCTGTCGAGAAGAAATGTGTGTTCTTTATGTGCTCCAAAAATTTTACTTTATAAAATTTTGTTGGTCGGTTTCTTATTTGCCAAATATTGTTGTTGTTGTTGTTGTCTTCAGTCGTGAGACTGGTTTGATGCAGCTCTCCATGCTACTCTATCCTGTGCAAGCTTCTTCATCTCCCAGTACCTACTGCAACCTACATACTTCTGAAACTGTTTAATGTATTCATCTCTTGGTCTCCCTCTGCAATTTTTACCCTCCACGCTGCCCTCCAATACTTAGTTGGTGATTCCTTGATGCCTCAGAATATTCTCTACCAACCGATCCCTTCTTCTAATCAACTTGTGCCACAAATTTCTCTTCTCTCCAGTTCTACTCAATACTTCCCCATTACTTATGTGATCTACCCATCTAATCTTCAGCATTCTTCTGTAGCACCACATTTCGAAAGCTTCTATTCTCTTCTTGTCCAAACTATTTATCGTCCAAGTTTCACTTCCATACATGGCTACACTCCATACAAATACTTTCAGAAATGTCTTCCTGATTCTTAAACCTACACTCGATGTTAACAAATTTTTCTTCTTCAGGAACGCTTTCCTTTCCATTGCCAGTCTACATTTTATATCGTCTCTACTTCGACCATCATCAGTTATTTTGCTCCCCAAATAGCAAAACTCCTTTACTACTTTGAGTGTCTCATTTCCTAATCTAATTCCCTCAGCATCACCCGACTTAATTCGACTACATTCTATTATCCTCGTTTTGCTTTTGTTGATGTTCATCTTATATCCTCCTTTCAAGACACTGTCCATTCCATTCAACTGCTCTTCCAAGTCCTTTGCTCTCTCTGACAGAATTACAATGTCATCGGCGAACCTCAGAGAAATAATTTCATCCCCATGGATTTTAATACATACTCCGAATTCTTCTTTTGTTTCCTTTACTGCTTCTCAATATACAGATTAAATAACATCGGGGAGAGGCTACAACTCTGTCTTACTCCCTTCCCAACCACTGCTTCCCTTTCATGACCCTCGACTCTTATAACTGCCATCTGATTTCTGTACAAATTGTGAATATTAACAGCTCAAAAAATTCATGTTCTTCTTCTAAGCACTCTCTGTATTTCATTATGATTTGTGAATTGTCAATGTATTCCTTCGTAACTATGGCTCGATTGCTTTTAAATTTATTATTTACGGATTTTAAGATTTTTGTATCATTTATGGTATGTAAAGGTCTAAAATTTTCTTTCTTCATATCTTTTACAAGAAGTTTCCTTACGTTGTGACATATTGCTGCTTTTGTATTTGAATTGAATTTTGTAACATCAGCTTCATTTTTAGTTGTGACTGTGACCTATTTCAGTGAATAGTTGTTGAGGCTGGTCTTAAATATGTATTTTAGTCTATTTGGAGTAGATTGTTTTCCCATCGATCGAATTTTGTGTCATTGTTGAAAACAAGTGGCTCTGAGCACTGTGGTACTCAACATCAGAGGTGTTCAGTCCTCTAGATCTTGGAACTACTTACACCTAACTCACCTAAGGACATCACACACTTCCATGCGCGAGGCAGGATTCGAAGCTGCGACCGTAGTGGTCGCTCTGTTCCAGACTGAAGCGCCTAGAATCACTCGGCCACCGCGTCCGGCTATGTCATTGTTGTTCATCACTCTGCTATAAAGTATGTCTGCGTTTTTGTTAGTTATTACAGATTTTTTTTAACATGACCGCAGGACACGTGCTGTATTATGACGATGCACTCCCTCTATCAACTCCAGTAAACACATTCCAATGCTGATAGTTGAAGGAAGCGAATAGTGGCAGGTCGATTAAGAATAATTATTTTAGCAGCTCACGAACTTTAAGCTTTATTGCTGAAAGTACTACCCATAGGAAACACATTCAAACATTCGCTGTTTATCAATATTCTGCATGCCACCATACGGCATCGATCGTTTCGGATGAACAAACGCTTCGCTGATAATTATTCGAAACGATTCAAAGATTTCATCACAACAGTGCCTGCCCACGTACCCAAGCCTCGCATCCTCAGACTGCATAGTACTAGACTGTAGCATCAATGTTCTCGCCAAGCTACAACCAACATTCAGGAAAATGTCAGCAGCTAGTGGTTACTTTGGAATTTTGCCTCATCTAAACCAGAGGTAGCTGCAACATAGGAGTTGTGATGATGCAGATCGATACATTCATTCTCGTATATTAAATCTAATGTCAATATCTTGACATATGACGACACAGGAACTTTGCAATTTGTTATTTTTGTTTCGATCTAAAGTCTGCAGTTTATTCTCATGTGTACTGAAATGCTTCCTCACCCCTATAGAGTATTATTTTTCTTGTCCTGCATAATTTAATCTGGAATCAAGTACAATTCAGCCCTGGTGGTTGTGCACACACACGTAAATGAGCTGTCTTTAAATGATTTCTGTACACTATCATTTAAAGACAGCCCATATATATGTGCGTGCGCAGCCATCAGGGCTGAATTGTGTACTTCATTCGAGTTTAAATTATAGCTTTAATCAATGTAATTCATACTAAAATTTTAAATGAAAACGCTGAACGTGCTCATGTGAGTCACTGAATCTGTTGTATAAGGGACATATTGGACTACCCTGTTCGCTTTGAACTTGTCTTTCGAAAGTGATTTTTGGATTATAAGGTACGTTTGACGCTGATGCAAATTCCTCTACGATTTTCTGGCTAACTGCCGGTGAACAGCTTGCACTTATTAGTTAACGGTTGGCTAAAAAATAGTGGTCAACTGATATTAAGCGAAACTGCGGAGCTGATGCAATCCGTAAGGTACTATCCGCTATGCTCTGAGTTAGCAAAATTAGAAATCCACAGTTAACAATTCATATTTAACGTTCAGAAAGGCATTAACATGAAATGATTGCCCACATATTGTTCCTGAGCTCTTAAGATAGCTTGCTCTTCTTTCATATCAGATTACGTTATCCTTAAACTGTTCCTCCTATTTGTAGGATATTTAACGGCATAAATATTAGTTTTAAAATTTTCTGAAGATACAAGTTTTAGATCACAAATTTGCGAACAGCCTGCAACTTGTAAAGTCATTTTTCAGTAAATTTATTAACTATCTCAGTATTAATCCCTCTGTTTTATTCCACGTGGTCTTTTTAACAGTGGTCAACACGCAGTCCATTGTTAACCGTGAACGCATACGTACCCTTTCTTTCCGCATTAAATTGCACCCATTTAACATTGGTTACGAGCCATCCTGCATGTGCAGGTACAAATGACAACTAAGTCTTTGTTTCTACATATCACTTGCTGCAAAACTGAGGAAAATATGGACCGTCCACGCGTTTTACCATGTGGTTTGATACACAAGGGTACTCCATACTTGTTTTGTTGATTCAACATAAAATTTAAAGTTATTTCCATTCAAAGCTCTCGACTCCTAGGAAGTGTTGAACTAGAAGCTGGTAGGGTGGGGTTGGAAGCAGGAGGAGGTAAGAGCAGGAAGCACAACAATCGATAGAAAACGCTTATATCCTCCAGAAAGTCCACAGAATTTCGTGGCCACTGCCATTGATAGCAAAATCATCTTGAAACGTTAGAGCAGATCATAAATCACCTTTTTTTGTCTTGTGATTAGGGCCTCGTCGAGTAGACCGTTCGCCGGGTGCAAGTCTTTGGATTTGACGCCACTTCAGCGACTTGCGCATCGATGGGGATGAGATGACGATGATTAGGACAATACAACACCCAGTCGCTGAGCGGAGAAAATCTCCGAGCCAGCCGGGAATCGAACCCGGTCCTTAGGATCGACATACGTCGCTCTGACCACTCAGATACCGGAGACGGACATAATTCTCCTGAGAGTGCTTCAATGCTCAGGTTTCGATGTTCCCTCTGGGATCCTCCTCAGAATGCCACTGGACCACGAACGTTTAAACGCTGGTGGAGGACAATGCTCAATCATCCATGGACAATAGAGGAATTATAGCTCAGAGGGATCGAAACGCAGAGCACTGAAGAAGTTTGAGAACGAATAGGACGCGACTCATGAAGATTTCACCATCATCCTCCAGTCAGGTATGGGTCTTGCTCCAAGTGATTGTTATCTCCTCTGGTCTGTTGCCACTTCAGAACCGATGCCGACATTCAGATAATGGCTGTAAGGTGGCTTCTACAACTGGACCATAATTTCTATTAGAGCCGTATGGATGAATTGCTTAATGATGGAACAAACGCTTAGAGAATCGTGAAAAATGGAAAAGGAAAAGGAAAAGGAAAAGGAATTTCTACTAGTGCCATTGTAGCTTCGTGCATCTCCTTTGTTTCCTGAATGAACCTGTCCCTCGCAGAGAGGTTGTGAGGGTACATCCCTATAAGAATGACCACAAACTGTAAAATGCAGTCTAGGCTAGCAGAAAGCGGTTTGTGACGAAGAAAAGGGCGCAGCTGACAACAAAAGGACTGGGGGAATCAACCCTGTGGCTGAGCTCAGAGAGCTGTGTGTGTGATTGGTGTTATCATCAATAGATGGCAACACCTTTGAGCCTCTGTGATTGGTAGAGATTGTGAGTGTGCAGAACAGAGACCAGGCAAACGCAACCTCTGGCACCCCGGTTATCGGCTAGAAACGTAGAGAGCGACATTGATATGGGTGAACTCGAGGATCGGCATAAACATTATAGAAGACTAAAGTCAGTAAAAATTGTACCCTCCTAGTTACTGATGTCATATATTTTGTGTCTAAAATAAAATTACAAAATTAATAACTTGACAAAGCCTTCTTCACAAACGATATACAGGTCGTAATGAGTACTATTACAATATCATAATAAACTTTTTTAAACATTACTGATTTTAAATTACAGATCAGAAACTACATGTCGTGTCTAATAACGTGAATCTCTAATCATGTAATGAATAAGACGTTGGAAGTAGTGGTGGAAAATAAACATAGAGAGAGATGTACCAACATAGGGATGTACCAACGTACTTAGTATTATTTTTTATATTTATTAGCAACAAAGTGGCTTAAAGTGGCGTTTATCATAACAATATCACTGCTCTTAAACGAAATATAAGAAGAAACCCAAGAACAGTATGGAAATCTGAGGAAGTTCACATGTAAACTTATATATACTCCTGGAAATTGAAATAAGAACACCGTGAATTCATTGTCCCTGGAAGGGGAAACTTTATTGACACATTCCTGGGGTCAGATACATCACATGATCACACTGACAGAACCACAGACACATAGACGCAGGCAACAGAGCATGCACAATGTCGGCACTAGAACAGTGTATATCCACCTTTCACAGCAATGCAGGCTGCTATTCTCCCATGGAGACGATCGTAGAGATGCTGGATGTAGTCCTGTGGAACGGCTTGCCATGCCATTTCCACCTGGCGCCTCAGTTGGACCAGCGTTCGTGCTGGACGTGCAGACCGCGTGAGACGACGCTTCATCCAGTCCCAAACATGCTCAATGGGGGGCAGATCCGGAAATCTTGCAGGCCAGGGTAGTTGACTTACACCTTCTAGAGCACGTTGGGTGGCACGGGATACATGCGGACTTGCATTGTCCTGTTGGAACAGCAAGTTCCCTTGCCGGTCTAGGAATGGTAGAACGATGGGTTCGATGACGCTTTGGATGTACCGTGCACTATTCAGTGTCCCCTCGACGATCACCCGAGGTGTACGGCCAGTGTAGGCGATCGCTCCCCACACCGTGATGCCGGGTGTTGGCCCTGTGTGCCTCGGTCGTATGCAGTCCTGATTGTGGCGCTCACCTTCACGGCGCCAAACACGCATACGACCATCATTGGCACCAAGGCAGAAGCGACTCTCATCGCTAAGGACGACACGTCTCCATTCGTCCCTCCATTCACACCTGTCGCGACACCACTGGAGGCGGGCTGCACGATGTTGGGGCGTGAGCAGAAGACGGCCTAACGGTGTGCGGGACCGTAGCCCAGCTTCATGGCGACGGTTGCGAATGGTCCTCGCCGATACCCCAGGAGCAACAGTGTCCCTAATTTGCTGGGAAGTGGCGGCGCGGTCGCCTACGGCACTGCGTAGGATCCTACGGTCTTGGCGTGCATCCGTGCGTCGCTGCGGTCCGGTCCCAGGTCGACGGGCACGTGCACCTTCCGCCGACCACTGGCAACGTCGATGTACTGTGGAGACCTCACGCCCCACGTGTTGAACAATTCGGCGGTACGTCCACCTGGCCTCCCGCATGCCCACTACACGCCCTCGCTCAAAGTCCGTCAGCTGCACATACGGTTCACGTCCACGCTGTCGCGGCATGCTACCAGTGTTAAAGACTGCGATGGAGCTCCGTATGCCACTGCAAACTGGCTGACACTGACGGCGGCGGTGCACAAATGCTGCGCAGCTAGCGCCATTCTATGGCCAACACCGCGGTTCCTGGTGTGTCCGCTGTGCCGTGCGTGTGATCATTGCTTGTACAGCCCTCTCGCAGTGTCCGGAGCAAGTATGGTGGGTCTGACACACCGGTGTCAATGTGTTCTTTTTTCCATTTCCAGGAGTGTATATATATAGGGTGTTACAAAAAGGTACTGCCAAACTTTCAGGAAACATTCCTCACACACAAAGAAAGAAAAGATGTTATGTACACATGTGTCCGGAAACGCGTAATTTCCATGTTAGAGATCATTTTAGTTTCGTCATTATGTAATGTACTTTCTCGATTCACCGCCATGATTTCATACGGGATACCCTACCTGTGCTGCTAGAACATGTTCCTTTACTAGTTCGACACAATATGTGTGTGGTTCATGCACGATGGAGCTCCTGAAAATATCAGTCGAAGTGTTCGTACGCTTCTCAACAAAAGAGTCAGTAACTGATGGATTGGTAGAGGCGGACCAATTCCATGGCCTCCACGCTCTCCTGACCTCAACCCTCTTGACTTTTATTTATGGGGGCTTTTGAAAGCTCTTGTCTACGCTACCCCGGTACCAAATGTAGAGACTCTTCGTGCTCGTATTGTGGACGGCTGTGATACAATACGCCATTCTCCAGGGCTGCATCAGCACATCAGGGATTCTATGCGACCGAGTGTGGAAGCATGTATCCTCGCTAACGGAGGACATTTTGAACATTTCCTGTAACAAAGTGTTTGAAGTCACGCTGGTACGTTCTATTGCTGTGTGTTTCCATTCCATGATTATTGTGATTTGAAGATAAGTAATAAAATGAGCTCTAACATGGAAAGTAAGCATTTCCGGAAACATGTCCACATAACATATTTTCTTTATTTGTGTGTGAGGAATGTTTCCTGAAATTTTGGCCGTACCTTTTTGTAACACCCTGTATATATATTTAGTAATATTTAGAATTCATTACCTCGATGGGTAAAGACTGAATCGCTTCAGAGCTAATTTGTTGTCCCTCTTTCTCTCTAGCTATCCGACTGTTAAGACCAATTTTTCTCAGAACGGCTAGCTGTACCAAGTTACAATATGTGTCAGACAGTGAGGTCAGCGATCCCTTATCGGTGCAAATAATTTGACCTTGTAAGACAATGAAATCGTAATCTACGGCCACATATACCATATTTTTGGATATTTGGAAACTCAGTCATCAAAATTTATTCATGATGTATCTACATAGCTAAGCATTGTGGACTAGCGGTAAGGCTTGTGTCTTGAGAGCGAGAGGTGGCGGGATGATTCTCTGTCGGATCATGGATATTTGAGTCATCGTTGTGGACTACAACGTTGTGGATTACCTCTCAATGATGTGAAGAGCTAACAACAACTACACATGCTTCTTATCCTACATTAAGTTGTAAGTCCGCTTTTCCCAGTTTGATTCCTGCGGTAGGTTAGGGAGACGGAAGTCGACAAGGTGGCGTCCAGAAAAGTGACTGATACCAGGCCATTGCGTCCAGTAGAAAGAGTTGCTCCAGACTACTGAGCTACAAGAAATTATTATTTTCTGTACACATAATTAAGTTTGTTGGGAATCCTCAAAATGCGAGGCCGACTCCCACTTCTCCATTTGCATCTTTCTTTCCCTTTTTTTTTTGGTATATTCCTAAAGACAGAGATTTATGAATTTTACTCGCCAAAAACGAGAGTTTTAATACAGGTTAGCCACCTTGCTTGCTGTTATTTGGGATCATTCGACTTACAGATTACGTCTCGACAGTATCCAAAATTTCGTAAATGCTGATGCTATGCACGTGTGACGATAGCGAATTCTTTGAAAATATTCCGGCTTGCGAACGATAATTCCCTTCAGGCGAACAAGTCTAAACACAGAAACATTTCCTTGGTTATCTGCAAGTGATCTGGACTTATAATTTTAACTGGATTGCAGTTGTGGAACTTTAACTTAAAACCTACTCCAAATGAAACTTTATTTATTTTCTGAGGTTATTTTGAAAGTTTAGGCGATGATTACGTGAAGTACTGCTGAGGTTTGGCGTAAGCTCTCCTGATATGGTCCTTTGAGTAATAAACAATCATTGGCCTGTTACAGTGATAAAGAAAGGTAAATAAATCCAAATGCAGTGAGTTGTGAACATTATTTTTCACCGGAAATTACAGCCTGCAAATTTTTCAACTTACTGACTAGTATTTCATAGTAACAGCGACAAATACGTTTCAATGGCCCCTAGCCTTAGCGTAGTTAAACAACAACAACAACAACAAAAAATCATAATTCGTGCAGATGCACGCGGGATGTTGTGTACATAGTTTCGCGTTGTCAGCGCATACACAACTTTCCGAATAGAGAGAGCCCCGCTAAGCACAACAGTGCAGGCGCAAAGCTCGTCCGTCTCCGCACTACGAGATGGCGCTGTCTTACAAGGGGAGACCGCCAATTGTGAAATTCAGATTCGATTCATACTGCGCATAATAAAAGCTCATGGCCAGGGGTGTAATGTGGCACGGCACCAAGATGCACTTCTCAGCCGTTGTCGAGAAAATCGACAATTAAGAGAAACCATTGCGGTGAAAGACTCTCTACGATTAATAATTTTCCACAGCGTCGTGGCGCAGTGGTAAGCGCTCGGGTTCGTATTCCGAAGTTCGCCGGATTCCACTTTTTTTTATAGTTATTGGTTTTTTAATTCAAATATATATATATAATTCCCGGCAATCAGTTGCAACAATTATGCATATAATAAGTTGTTGAAAGTGGTTTGTCGTGGGAAAACTGGCGACTTGGAACATCATTATGTTTTCCGCAAACAAAGTTGAATTTCACGAATGTTATTAATTGTCTTCATAATGTTAACCACGTATAGTTAACGGAAGACGTAGAAACGATATTCCGAAACGAATACGTATAGAGTAAGTCAAACGTTCGAATTAGAATAGACACCCCACGAACACAAATTTGCTGTGGCAAGTATGAAATATAAACTCCGTTACTCGCTCGTTACACTTGAGGGACAGATGTTGAATGGGCCGAAACGAGCTGCCGCATAACAGCGTAGTTGCCTGCTAACTTCGAAAGAAGGTAGATGCGCCCCACAGCGCAACTTATAACATCATCGAAAATCAATGCGGACGGGGGAGCTTTGGTACACCCTGTTAAAAAAAAAAAAAAGGAAAAATGGAGGCGGTACAATTGGAGAGCGATCCGGCCCCAACAACATGCATAAGCAATTCGCCATTAGAAAAAACTAATAATAAAAAAAATTGCATGGCGCGAGATTCGATCCGACGACCTTCGGATTACGAACCCAAGCGTTTACCGCTGCGCCTCGAAGCTGTAGAAAATTATTAATCGTACAGAGTATTTCACCGCAACGGTTTCTTTTAACTGTCGATTTTCTCGACAACGGCCGAGAAGTGCATCTCGGTGCTTTGCACATTACACCTCTGGCCATGATCTTTTATTATGCGCAGTATGAATCGAATCTGAATTTCACAATTGGCGGCCTCCCCTTGTTAGAGACGGACCAAATGCTGCTTCCGCCGATCCGTGTATTAATATGTAACGCAGCCAATGAGATTGCTGCTAACGTAGAACCTTTTCTCCTCACGGATCACACACAGTGATACCTGAACGCACGAGGTATTATAACGAGTGTACAGACCTCCGATTAGTCAGTCTGCATCAGTCTGCATTAGTCTGCATTTGTCTGAACCAGTCTATAATCAAGTTTCAGTCTGCACCTAATAAGATTATCATATTCCTGTACATAGCATTGAAGATAAATGTACAGACACTTTGTCAAGTATCAGAGATATTAGAGAATAAGATTAACGTAAACCAAAGGAACTTCAGATCGTCCATTGTAAACAGCAGCCGGCCGGAGTGGCCATGCGGTTCTAGGCACTGCAGTCGGGAGCCGAGAGACCGCTATGGTCGCAGGTTCGAATCCTGCCTCGAGCTTGGATGTGTGTGCTGTCCTTAGGTTAGTTGGGTTTAATTAGTTCTATGGTCTAGGCGACTGATAACCTAAGAAGTTAAGTCGCATAGTGCTCAGAGCCATTTTTAAACATCATCCAGAAACAAGTTACGTAACATCTATGCTTTTTATTATTTTAATAAATGTGTGTGAAAATTAATCAAGTTCTATTTAAAGTTGGTCACCGTCAATCTGCTACTCTAAGCGTGCAAGTGGCATTTCTATCGTCTGACCTAACGGCAGAAGACAAACACGCCACAATAAGACAACGAGACATATTGCTGACACTCGCCTACTTCGTTAGAGCGACAAGTCAAATAATCTGATGGTGTGTGTACCAAAGGTCTTACAGTACACACACCACACGGGACTCACGAGGTACATTCAGTGGAATACAACCTTGGGAACAACGATTTGCTTCCCACAACAAATTAGCAGCATTTTTGCAAATAAATTCGTACGGTCGGAGGTTGTTAGCTTACTTTTAGATCTATCCTATTAGTGTTACCAAAATTTGTCTCGTTAGAAATTAATGAGATGCCCTAAGAAGATATAAAGAATTAATGTAGCTGTAAATCACTCTGTAAATCACTATTGAATGAGAGGCTACAAGAAAGAAATTTCAGATAGCACTTTAGTTGTGTTGTCATCTTTAAGCCACATTAACAGTTACAGATCAAAGGGTATAACCACTTGACCGCCGAACCTAACTGACGGCATGAAGAGATGAGTAAACAGCTCTTCCAGCAGCGTACGCCGAGAACGTTTGCACTTTCACTGCTGAGCGCAGCGCTCCGGCTTTTCACGCAGGCCTCTTTGGCTCCCACGTGCACTTCCAGTTGTTACCGTGCCGTGTTCCTGCTTTCAGACCAGGGTCCGCTCTCCCCACTGCGAGTGAATGGCTCTGCTCTAATTTGCAGCCGGCTTGTCCATCTGCCAGATGTAAACCTGGGCGCAGTTCCACACGGGGATTTTAGCCCTTGTAAACTGCATGCTTTCATTCATAATTCACGAGTCAAATCATGTCATATCCAGAATACGTGGTGCCTTTGTCAAAGTCAGACTTATCTATATATAGGAAAATGTTCCCCAATTTCCAAAATGCCTGTTTCGTAGCTGTTCATAAAGTAACAGTCATTATTAACAGGAATTACGTTACGGTAACGCAGGCTGTCTCGGCCATGCCTTCTCTGGTAATATGGTGACAAGAGACGCATGACTAAGCTGATAACCTGGGAATATTTTATCAAGAACCTGCTGTGCAACTTAGTTTCGTGCGCTGACATAACTAACTGCCTGGATTATTGCTTCTGGGATTGCTTACCGCGTCACATTTATGTGCCACCTCATATTTTCGAAGATTTTCTGTGTCGTCATCTCCACTTAATTCAGTTGGCCGAATTATGTCATGGAGACGTCACTAAGTCACGTTCAAGAGAGGTATACAATCTATTTTCCAATTACCGTAAAAAAGTTAAAGTTGCGCAGCGCCACGTAAAAGACTGCCTTCTCCTCAGAGTTCGTGGTCGTTGTAACCTTCCTCGTGAATACGATAGAGGCTACAGTGATCAATTGTGTTGTTGTTGTGGTCTTCAGTCCTGAGACTGGTTTGATGCAGCTCTCCATGCTACTATATCCTGTGCAAGATTCTTCATCTCCCAGTACCTACTGCAACCTACATCTTTCTGAATCTGCTTAGTGTATTCATCTCTTGGTCTCCCTCTACGATTTTTACCCTCCACGCTGCCCTCCAATGCAAAATTGCTGATCCCTTGATGCCTCACAACATGTCCTACCAACCGATCCCTTCTTCTGGTCACGTTGTGCCACAAACTTCTCTTCTCCCCAATCCTGTTCAATACTTCCTCATTAGTTATGTGATCCACCTATCTAATCTTCAGCATTCTTCTGTAGCACCACATTTCGAAAGCTTCTATTCTCTTCTTGTCCAAACTATTTGTTGTCCATGTTTCACTTCCATACATGGCTACACTCCATACAAATACTTTCAGAAACGGCTTCCTGACACTTAAATCTATGCTCGATGTTAACAAATTTCTCTTCTTCAGAAACGCTTTCCGTGCCATTGCCAGTCTACATTTTATATCCTCTCTACTTCAACCATCATCAGTTATTTTGCTCCCCAAATAGCAAAACTCCTTTACTACTTTAAGTGCCTCATTTCCTAATCTAATTCCCTCAGCATCACTCGAGTTAATTCGACTACATTCCATTATCCTCGTTTTGCTTTTGTTGATGTTCATCTTATACCCTCCTTTCAAGTCACTGTCCATTCCGTTCAACTGCTCTTCCAAGTCCTTTGCTGTCTCTCACAGAATTACGATGTCATCGGCAAACCTGAAAGTTTTTATTTCTTCTCCATGGATTTTAATACCTACTCCGATTTTTTTTTGTTTCCTTCACTGCTTGCTCAATATACAGACTACAACCCTGTCTCACTCCCTTCCCAACCACTGCTTCCCTTTCATGTCCCTCGACTCTTATAACTGCCATCTGGTTTCTGTACAAATTGTAAATAGCCTTTCGCTCCCTGTATTTTACCCCTACCACCTTTAGAATTTGAAACGTTGTCAAAAGCTTTCTCTAAGTCTACAAATGATAGAAACGTAGGTTTGCTCTTCCTTAATCTAGCTTCTAAGGAAAGTCATAGGCTCAGTATTGCCTCACATGTTCCAACATTTCTACGGAATCAAAACTGATCTTCCCCGAGGTCCTCTTCTACTAGTTTTTCCATTCGTCTGTAAAGAATTCGCGTTAGTATTTTGCAGCTGTGACTTATTAAACTGATAGTTCGATAATTTTCACGTCTGTCAACACCTGTTTTCTTTGGGATTGGAATTATTATATTCTTCTTGAAGTCTGAGGGAATTTCGCCTGTCTCATACATCTTGCTGACCAGATGGTAGAGTTTTGTCAGGACTGGCTCTCCCAAGGCTGTCAGTAGTTCCAATGGAATGTTGTCTACTCCCGGGGCCTTGTTTCGACTCAGTGATCAGTTAATATGTTAGAATTCAGAACGGTGTACAGAACAGTGACGCGAGATTAAATATTGCGATTTCGATAAATCATTTGTTTATGAAATGTATCTGCAGTTTCGAATACGAACAACCATCAGTTGTAAGATGTCAACGAAAATTTATGCCAGACCGGGACTCGAACCTAAATATTCCGCTTTACGACAGTGGTTGTTCATTCACTTAAACTTCCTTATGTCGCTGTTCCCACTTCACAACATGTACATCTGCACACATTATATTATTTCTGTACATGGGAGGATATTTGAATCGAATGTGTCCACCTGGTATCGGCGAATAAATACGATACTACACTGCCTGTGTATTTAGGAAGAACGATGCAATGATCCGTCGGACATGCATGGATTTCGAAGGAATAGATCCTGCGGCGACTGCTGCAGTTACGTAGCACATGAAGCGCGAGCAACCGTCAGCTGTATATGCGTGCATCGTTCTTTTTATCAACACAGGCACTGGAATATCTGCTGAATGTGTTGTTGCCTGACACAGCTTCTTGAACCAACGTACGACTACACAGTAAGAAGCAGGAATCTTTTCCCGTGCACCTACCTACTAGGATTCTGTCATCAAAGCCGCTGAGGTCATAATGTGCTACCAGAACTTTATCGACAGTGACTGCAGCCTTAGTTGTGTTTGTAACAGACACTTAATATTGAAAGGCCCTAGATCAGTAGTAGGCTACCTTTAGTGAACCCACTCGTGAAGGTAAAGTCTTAGAAGAAACTGATCTCAGATTAACTGCGCCGTCAGCATGAAAAGTCACTTCCATCAATAACGATGTTGAGTAACAATGGACGAAGTTCAAGAGTCTTTTACAATACGCTTTAGGCCGCTATGTGCCGACCAAAGTTGTAAGGGCTGGAAAAGGCCTACCGTGGTTCGACAGCCACGTTAGGAAGCTTCTACGAAAGCAAACAGAGTTTCACTCGAATTTTAATTGTAGCCAAAGCCTCTCAGAGAAACAAAAAGTCAACAGAGCCAAAATTAGCTCAAAGAAAATCATGCACGCAACCTTTAAGGAATTCGAAATAAAATTTATAACAATATTTACTCTTATGATAAATTTGTAAACTAAGCGAAGTCTTATATCCAGGCGCTCTGTGACCACAATGGCAGTCATGGAGGATACGCAGAAGAAGCGGAAGTACTGTACGTCCCAAAATTCGCCGTGGTACTTCCTTTACATCGCCACACGAACGACAAAGTGGCTGATGTCGAAATAAGTGACCTTGCAATCGAAAAGAACTGAAATCGCTTGAGAAAGGAAAGGCTTCTGGATCTCACGAAATTCTAGTACGATTCTACATACAGTTTTGGAAAGAACTCGCCCCTTTTCTAGCGACCATGTACCATTGGTCCCTGGAGGAGCGAAGTGTTCCTGATGATTCCAAATAAAATCAGGTCATTCCGGATTTGAGGAATAATTGTGGAACAGATGCACAAAATTGTAGGGCCTATACCTCTGACGTCGATCATTTCTGGAATTTTGGAATGTGCTTTATATGCGTGTATTATTACACTTCTGGAGATCAAAAATTTCGCCGGTAGCAATCAACATAGATCGCAAAAACAAGGATTTGTTAAACCCAGCTCTCTCTGTTCGTCCACAGACAAACAGCGCCCACGTCGACGCGGTGTTCTTTAACTTCAGGAAGTATGCCATTGGCTCGAAGAGTATACAACATAAGGAATACACCATGTTGCCTTTTAACGGAGAGATGTCGTATCTAAAATTAATTTCGGGTGTATGACAGTGATACAGGCCCATTACAACGTATATATAAATGACATAGTAGACAACGTCGGTAGTTCCATGGGTTTCTTGCGGATGATACTGTTGTATACAGAGGAAGTCATACCACTAGAAAATTGTAGCGAAATGCAGGAAGACCTGAAGACGATCGGCGCTTCCTACAAGGAATGGCCACTGACCCACAACATAAGCAAATGCAAAGTTTTGGGCATAAATATAGAGAAAGGCCGATTACTGTGTGACTACACGAATGCAGAACAATCACAGGTAGCAGTTAATTCCGTAAGATATTTAGGCGTGTGTGCGCGTAGTTTTTTGTAGTGTAAATAGCATAAAGAAACCAATCGTAGGAAAGAGAGATGCAGGGACTGAGATTCATTGCAAGATTTTTCGGGAAATGTCATCTGTCAGTAAAGGAAGTAGCTTACAACCATTTGCTCGATCAATACTTGAATACTGATAATCAGTATAGTATGCGTTCAAGGTACGCTTGATGGAGGAAGCAGACAAAGATCCAAACAAGAGCAATACGTTTCGTTACAAGATGTTTAGTAAGCACGAAATCATCACGGAGATGATCAATCAAGTCCAGCGCAGATGCTGTCGGAGAGGGCATCCGCTTGACGGCGTGGTTTACTGTAAAAATTCCGAGAGTGCATGTTTCTTTCGAGAAGTGAACAAATATTTTTCCTTCAACCTACGTATATCTCGAGAAAAGGCCATAACTGCTCGGCACGCTCCGCTGGGCGCTTCGACAGGGTAAGTCTCGTTCAAGGTCACCCTACGCGTAGCGCGTAACACGCTGACAGCGCATATAAGTGAATTATTAAAAGTGAAAAACCACAAGAAAGATAAGGAAAGGAGATAAGGAAATTTTATTGTCTATAATAGAACTTACAATCACCAGTAATCCTTATTTTACGATTATAGTTCCCTACTTTGGCCCAAATAAACAGGTACTCGTTTGCATTTAGCCTCTTCCTTCTTCTTGTCAACAAAGTAAACAGCTTGTCTGGCACCAAAGTCCCATAGGGAACCTTAACAAGGAGTCCTGTACTCTCAGCTATACTCCATGACTTCCAAGCCAAGCTGTTTGCATCAGGAATCCTATTAGGCCACCATAATCTGCGATAATACCAGATATCTGCCGAAGCCGCTTTCTCCAAACAGCACCAGAAACAAGCCTTCGAGAGTAATCTATTCGTTACAATTCAGTTACATAACTTATAATCGTAATGACAATATTATGAATGCAATCACGGAATGCTTCGACAGCCATTTAAGATAAGTAAAGATGCTCTGCTGACACTGTGGGAAGCTTAAATTTTCCACTGTACTACGTTTCAGGCACATCTGGATATGACGATCTGGTCCTCGTCAATATAGGCATGTGCTTTCTTTTCCCGTTTCTCCATTTAGTTATCTTTCATATCGCGCCTTAAATTAAAGGTAATTGCGCTACTCATAAAAAATTGATGTTATAAACCTCGAAGTGCTTTCCAGGCAGTGTCTTACGCTGGAAAACGGACGCCCTTTGTAACCTCACCAAAGATGGTAAACAGTATCTCCCGTTAATAGCAGGACGACTGGTCCCCCTTCTGTCAGTGAGACTGAGACGTTAATCCTCTTACCTGTTCCGTGACAACTAACCCTTGATAAGAACTACCAGCAGCGTCAGCAAGATCCATCATGTTTTGGAGTTTTTACACTTCTCACGAGTTCTCTTTAGACCAGACTTGGAACTAGCTTCAGCCCACCAACTGGACAAGGGAAGTGAAGAGGGACACGGAAGGGACTGCTTTCGAAGCACACGAAATGTACCAAGGTGAGCTAAAAAGATTTTTTATGCGGAGACTCTTAAATATTTCTGAATAAGACAAACTTTATTAACATTCAACAACATTTTTCATGTCTGAGTATTTATTTCTCAACGTTGTCTGCCTAGCTACGAACATATTTCTGCCAACGAGAGATCAATTTGCTTATACTGTCACTGTGGAAGGTTTGACTTGTTGACGGAGTCAGACTTCGCCTCTGCTTGCACCGCTTCATCGCTATCTAAGTAAAGTTCTCGAAGGCATCTCTTTAGTTTTGAAAACAGATTAATTTGGGTGTGTCCAATAGGAACTGTATGGATGATGATGGATGACACTGTATCCAAGGCGTCGGATTGTTGTATAGGTAGCCCTCGTATGTGGTCTGGTATTGTCATGCTAAGGGAGAGGTCTCGCGTTACGTGGACGAACTCTTCGAATTCGAAATTCGATTACAGCACACTGCTCCTCGCGCACCGACATAGTTACGTAACACACCGCCGTATTTGACTCTACAATTAAGAACTAATAATAAGGACGTAGAATGTTAATAACCTTTGTTTTATTTAAAAACCTTTAAAAGTTTTGACAACTATTTTTTTTCACAATGCCCTCGTACAATAGAAATGAGGACCTGCATTGAACACATGATAACACCGACAGACAAACAACAAGATTTTACAAAAAGAGGAAGTAGAGAAAGATAAGAAGTTAAATAAGCAGTATGGGAGAGTGACGAATAGATTGGCATGAAAGCCTAACACATCGTGTGGTTCGTGGCTGACATACATCGACAGAGGAAGAAGAAAGCCAGAAGACACGAAATGCCGAAGTTAGTGATATGAGCACAGCACCACTACCGTGTCTTGAGAACATAGATATGCTGACGAAACCAGAATAAGAGCGACATTTAAAAAATAATACCAGAAAATTACAGGAAAAAAGTAATATTTTCATCAATGGAGATACAAATTTGTGTCTTATGAAACGCCTCTAGCAGATAATTCATATGTGGAGAACTAAGAGATTTAATAATCAAAGGTGATTCATGTACCTTTTCCTCTTTTTATTTCTGTAAGAAATGAGTATAATGGCTGGTTGATGGCATCTTTCATTTCTTTCAGTCTTTTGTTAATCTTTTCAAAATTGGTTCAAATGGCTCTGAGCACTATGGGACTCAACATCTGAGGCCACCAGACCCCTAAAACTTAGAACTACTTAAACCTAACTAACCTAAGGACATCACACACATCCATGCCCGAGGCAGGATT
Source organism: Schistocerca gregaria (assembly GCF_023897955.1). NCBI lineage: Eukaryota > Metazoa > Arthropoda > Insecta > Orthoptera > Acrididae > Schistocerca > Schistocerca gregaria. The sequence continues at coordinate 686,865,486 of NC_064923.1, forward strand.
CGAACCTGCGACCGTAGCAGTCGCGCGGTTCCGGACTGAGCGCATTAACCGCTAGACCACCGCGACCGCCTGTTAATCTTTTCATTTCGCGTAAATGTCAATTTCAAATAAATGTTGCACATTGATGTCGTGGTCTTAAGTCTAAAGACTGGTTTCATGTTGCTCTCAGTGCTATTCTATTATTTGCTAGACGTAGCCCGTCTTCCCCCAACCACCTGACACACTCAGTTCCCTCCAGTACTAAATGGGTGATTCTTTAATGTCTCATAATATGTCCTGTCAACTGTTCCCTTCTTGTACTCAGGTTGAGCTACAAATTTCTTTTCTCCCCAGTTCTACTCAGTACCTCCTCATTAATTACGTGAACTACCCATATAATCTTCAGCATCATTCTCAAAAGCTTACGCTCCCTTCTGTTCTAAATTGTTTATCGTCCACGTTTCACTTCCATACATGGGCAAACTCCATTTATGAAACTTTCAGAAAATACTCCTTAAGATTCTGTGTTAACAATTTCTCTTTTTCAGAAACGCTTTCCTTGTCACTGTCTGTCTACATTTTATATCCTCTCTACTTCGTCTATCATTAGTTATTTCGCTGCTCATATAATAAAACTCATCTATTACTTTGTGTCTCGTTTCTCAGACTACTTTCCTCAGTGTTACTTGATTTAAGTCAATTACATTCCAGTATCGTTCTTTTGCTTTTGTTGATGTTCATATTAAGTACTCCTTTCAAGACACTGTCCAAACCGTTCAACTGTTCTTACAAGTCCTTTGCTGTCTCTGTCAGAATTGTAATGTCACTGGCAAAGCTCAGAGTTTATATTTATTCTCCCTGATCTTTAATTCCTACTCCAAATTTTCTCTGGTCTCCGTTGGTGCTTACTCAATATACAGATTGAATATTATCAGCGATGGGCTGGAACCCTGTCTTACTCCTTTCCCAATCACTGCTTCTCTTCCATGCCCCTCGACTCTTATAACTGCCGTCTGGTTTCTGTACAACTGAAAACTGCCTTCCGTTCCTTGTATTTTATCTCCGTTACCTTGAGAATTTCAAAGTGTTCTCCTTTCAATATCGTGAAAGGCTCACTCAAAGTCACATTAAAACTGTCAAACTTCAAATAAGTTGTAAAATTACGTTAAATAAATACGGGACGTTTGATAATAGAGAAAGACAGCACACAATGACCAGACAGAAATGGAATATGTGAGCACGACCACGCAAAGACCTAAATGTATCTACGCCTAGAAAACCTAGACGCTGTACAAAAGAATAGCACTAGCACCAAAACAGGCCTGTAGCTCAGTATCAATAAACCTATCCTCGCCGATAAGTGGAATTAATATTTATTCAAAGTGTCATAGCTTGACACGTATTGTGCTTCAGGCCGTAAAATGCGCAAACTCTGTACAGAGAGGTCAAAATGGAGCTAGGTGCCCAGTTTGCCAATGAAACAAAAAGAAAACAGAATGGAAAGGTACGTTCTGATTTATTTTTAGGCAGCAGATCAAATATATAGTGCCAACGAACAAATAAAAAGTGTTAGGTACATGACCACTTCCGATAACTGTAGTTAGTAAATGACAAGGAGAACACACGGGAATCAGATTTTTGTAATTTTTTTTATATTCTTCGCACCTGAAGTTCGGAACATAAATACCAATCAGACAAGCAGTGAAACTCTCAAAAATTCTGAGGAAAATCGACTTTGAAGTTTTCCGAATACCACAAACACTCCAAGGCAGTGTGGCTCTGTGTTCAAGATGCTGACGTGCCACTTAGGCAGCCTGCCCTCGATTTCAGGCTGTGCTAAATTTTAAACAAAGGTGCCTGTTCCACGAGAAATTATGTGAAACATAAAATACATATACATTTTGATAAATTAATTTGCACTTTCGTTACTGAAACAATCTTTATTAAGGACCTTTTGCTATGAAAACTGGATTTTTAGGTGTGGTATGTAACTATGAATGAGACCACATTTCTTTTTCATGAAAATAACAATTAGATGTGTGTTATTAGCATAAGGTTGATGAAATGTATGTGCAAATGACGTAGATATGCGGACCGAACGGGAAGAAAAGAAAAGGAAAAAAACAACGACCAAAAAAGACACGAATCAGTGACCCGGTGATTACCGATCCGGAGCACTACTAGTTTCGGCCCTCTCTATGTATTCAAAGCTTTACGGAAATGCTTGTAGAATATGCATCTTTGCTTAACAATTAGCTTCAGTCAAGAGTCTATGCCAGCATCCTTACGTTGATGGCGAGTATTTAACCAGAGCCATGCGGCCCCTCAAAATATAGATCTTATTTTTATGGTATTAAAGACGCTCGGAAATTTGGTAGTCGATTTTCTCGAGAATTTTTGGTAGTTACTGCTTTGGGTTATACACTCCTGGAAATTGAAATAAGAACATCGTGAATTCATTGTCCCAGGAAGGGGAAACTTTATTGACACATTCCTGGGGACAGATACATCACATGATCACACTGACAGAACCACAGGCACATAGACATAGGCAACAGAGCATGCACAATGTCGGCACTAGTACAGTGTATATCCACCTTTCGCAGCAATGCAGGCTGCTATTCTCCCATGGAGACGATCGTAGAGATGCTGGATGTAGTCCTGTGGAACGGCTTGCCATGCCATTTCCATCTGGCGCCTCAGTTGGACCAGCGTTCGTGCTGGACGTGCAGACCGCGTGAGACGACGCTTCATCCAGTCCCAAACATGCTCAACGGGGGACAGATCCGGAGATCTTGCTGGCCAGGGTAGTTGACTTACACCTTCTAGAGCACGTTGGGTGGCACGGGATACATGCGCACGTGCATTGTCCTGTTGGAACAGCAAGTTCCCTTGCCGGTCTAGGAATGGTAGAACGATGGGTTCGATGACGGTTTGGATGTACCGTGCACTATTCAGTGTCCCCTCGACGATCACCAGAGGTGTACGGCCAGTGTAGGAGATCGCTCCCCACACCATGATGCCGGGTGTTGGCCCTGTGTGCCTCGGTCGTATGCAGTCCTGATTGTGGCGCACACCTGCACGGCGCCAAACACGCATACGACCATCATTGGCACCAAGGCAGAAGCGACTCTCATCGCTGAAGACGACACGTCTCCATTCGTTTCTCCATTCACGCCTGTCGCGACACCACTGGAAGCGGGCTGCACAATGTTGGGGCGTGAGCGGAAGACGGCCTAACGGTGTGCGGGACCGTAGCCCAACTTCATGGAGACGGTTGCAAATGGTCCTCACCGATACCCCAGGAGCAACAGTGTCCCTAATTTGCTGGGAAGTGGCGGTGCGGTCCCATACGGCACTACGTAGGATCCTACGGTCTTGGCGTGCATCCGTGCGTCGCTGCGGTCCGGTCCCAGGTCGACGGGCACGTGCACCTTCCGCCGACCACTGGCGACAACATCGATGTACTGTGGAGACCTCACGCCCCACGTGTTGAGCAATTCGGCGGTACGTCCACCCGGCCTCCCGCATGCCCTCTACACGCCCTCGCTCAAAGTCCGTCAACTGCACATACGGTTCACGTCCACGCTGTCGCGACATGCTACCAATGTTAAAGACTGCGATGGAGTTCCGTATTCCACGGCAAACTGGCTGACACTGACGGCGGCGGTGCACAAATGCTGCGCAGCTAGCGCCATTCGACGGCCAACACCGCGGTTCCTGGTGTGTCCGCTGTGCCGTGCGTGTGATCATTGCTTGTACAGCCCTCTCGCAGTGTCCGGAGCAAGTATGGTGGGTCTGACACACCGGTGTCAATGTGTTCTTTTTTCCATTTCCAGGAGTGTAGCTATTTGAGTCATGATCTTCACGTACCATAAATACAAATAAATTACAAAAATTCCATGGACATATGGAATTCTTGTGAGTATGTGTGACAGTGTGTTGGCGTGTTAAATCCTAGTCGAGGAGTCGTATTCCTATGTATCCACGTAATGGTAGTTCCCCATTCTGGTGAACAAGGATGGGCGGTACTCGTTTTAGCTGCACGCTGTTACAAAGATGGCGGCGCAGTGGGCATCGCAGCGTAGGCTAAGGATGAATAGCCCTACCTGGACAACGGACGGGCATGAATCTTCCGCCACGCGACGCACCACGGCGGCGAGATCCCATCTCACGGCTGCCGCGGTGCAGCGGCGGTCTGTGCGGGAGATAATTTGCAACATCTGATCGCGTGAGAAAGCAATTTAAGTGACTTATGGGAGCAAGATGGACGCGATACAGCGGCGCCGAAAGAAGACCCCGGCGCGCCGTGGTAATAAAGCGGTACAATCTGGCCAGCTCCCACTGGGTGGGCGCGAAGCGGTGCCGGGGTGCGTGGTCTGTAAATCGTGTGCTGCCCCCTCTGCAGCCAGCGGAAGCAGCTCTGGCACTGTGCTATGAGGGACCTATCTAACGTCGGAGAAGTTGCGGCGTCTCTGACCCTAGCGCTTCCAAAAGGTTGTACTCTTTCCGTGTTCATCTGACTTGCGCAGTCAACTCCTTACAGTTCCTCTTTGAGTCTATTCGCATTGGACGTCAAAGAAACTGAAAAAGACATCGCTGTCAAATGGTGGGGTGTTCACAAAATATGTAACATAAACATGCCGCCGTTTTGTTAAGCAAAGCTCCTAACGGTAAAACTGAGGTTATGAGAAACCATGCGCGACAGAGCAAGTCGCAACTGGCCATTAAAAATGCTACACTAAGAAGAAATGCAGATGATAAATTGGTATACATTGGACATATATATTATACTAGAACTGATATGTGATTACATTTTCACGCTATTTGGGTACATAGATCCTGAGAAATCAGTACCCACAACAACCAACTTTGGCCGTAACAACGGGCTTCATACGCCTGATCATTGCGTCAAACTGAGCTCGGATGGCGTGTACAGGTACAGCTGCCCACGCACCTTCAACACGATACCACAGATCATCACGAGTAGTGACTGGCGTATTGTGACGAGACAGTTGCTCGGCCGCCATTGACCAGACGTTTTCAGTTGGTGAGAGATCTGGAGAATATGCTGGCCAGTTTAGCGGTCGAACATTTCCTGTATCCAGAAAGGCCCGTACATTATCTTGCTGAAATGTTGGGTTTCGCAGGAATCGAATGAAGGGTAGAGCCACGGGTAGTAACACATCTGAAATGTAACGTCAACTGTTCAAAGTGCCGTCAGTGCGAACAAGAGGTGACTGAGACGTGTAACCAATGGCACCCCATACCATCACGCCTGCGATACGCCAGTATGGCGATGACTAATACTCGCTTCCAATGTGCGTTCACCGCGATGTCGCCAAACACGGACGCGACCATGATGATGCTGTAAACAGAACCTGCATTCATCCAAAAAAATGTCTTTTTGCCATTCGTGCACCCAGGTTTGTCGTTGAGCACACCTTCGCAGGCGCTCCTGTCTGTGATGCAGCGTCAAGGGCAACTTCAGACATGGTCTCCTAGCTGATAATCCATGCTGCTGCAAACGTCGTCGAACTGTTCGTGCAGATGGTTGTTGTCTTGCAGACGTCCCCATCTGTTGACTCAGGGGTCCAGACGTGGCTGCACGATCCGTTACAGCCTTGCGAATAAGATGCCTGTCATCTCGACTGCTAGTGATACGAGGCCGTTGGGATCCAGCACGGCGTTCCGTATTGGCCTCCCGAACCCACTGATTCCATATTCTGCTAACAGTCATTGGATCTCGACCGAAGCAAGCAGCAGTGTCGCGATACGATAAACCGCAAGCGCGATGGGCTACAATCCGACCTTTATCAAAGTCGGAAATGTGGTAAGCGTTTCTCCTCCTTACACGAGCATCACAACAACGTTTCACGAGGCAAAGCTGGTCAACTGCTGTCTGTGTATGAGAAATCGGTTGGAAACTGTCAGCAAGTTGTAGGTGTCGCCACCGGCGCCAAACGTGCATGGATGTTCTGAAAAGCTAACCATTTGCATATCACAGCATCTTCTTCCTGTCGGTTAAATTTCGCGTCTGTAGCACGTTGTCTTCGTGGTGTAGGAATTTTAATGGCCAGTAATGTAGTATTAGATTTAAGCCTGTGGCAGTGATAAAGTTTATACGACCAAAGCAAAATTCATGATAGTCTGCACGGTCTGCCAGCGTTTCTCAAACAACATGTCGCGACCCACTGGTGTGTCGCTCAAACATGTCAGATGTGTAGCGAGATTTTTAATGTCTTCTAACCATCCGCAGATAAAATATCTGGAACACAAAAAAATTCTCGCCAAATCGTTTCTTTGAGTGATAAATTCGTAAAACTAATATCTCATAGACGTTCCATAGTAAAATAATACATTTTACATATTTCATGTTTTAGCTTTTTTGCCTCTAGTAAAAAGTCACATGCAGGGGAGTCGCGAAAGTTTGTAATGCAGGTTGGTCCATCGCAGAGGAAAAAAGTTCGAGAAACGGGAAGTTAAACTACTGAGATGCGACACGATAATAAAATGACTATCCAAACATTTCTGAACATCATATGTTTACCAGAGAAAGTGCACATAACAATACATCATACAATACAATGGTCGTCTAATAAGTCTGCAGCCGGCCGGCAACGGTTCTAGGCACTTTAGTCTGGAACCGCGCGACCGCTACGTTCGCAGGTTCGAATCCTGCCTCGGGCATGTATGTGTGTGATGTCCTTAGGTGAGTTGGGTTTAAGTAGTTCTAAGTTCTAGGGGACTGAAAACCTCAGATCTTAAGTCCCATAGTGCTCAGGGCCATTTGAAACATTTTTTTTTCATAAGTCTGCTAGTTTTACAGAAAAAATGGAAAGTTTTTGTTGCTCCCTCATGGCTGACAAGCTTGATTATGCCAAGCATCTTATAAAGAACATCAACTATGTTTAGCGTACAGCTCATTATTGACATGTGTTTGAGTTTGTCGATTGCCATTGAAAATAGGGAAAACCGAGTTTCGTGCTGTTACTAATTTTCACTTGAAGGGTTGGAATGTGGCACAAATCAAAACGGAACTGCATGAAGCTCACACAGACTCTCCCTCGACACTGAAGACTATTTACCTTCGGATTAATGAGCTTTAAGATGCTCGAACAAGCACCGAAGACAAACTGCGCTTCGGCCGTCCATGCGAGGTCACCAATAATGAAAACATTGACAAACTTCATCATTTGGTAACACAAGCCCACTGAATGAGAATTCATAAGATTGCTGAGAGGGTAGTCACCTCAACTAAGCGAGTGCCTGTTATCTTTCGTGGAGAACTGTCTATGATGAGGCAGTGTGCTTATCGTGTGCTGCGATTGCTCACAGTCGAGCGAAAGGGAATGAGGCATACCACTTCAAAGCAATGTCTGGAGATGTTTAAGCGCAATCCACAAGAATTTTTGCCCCTATTGGAGACTGTAGATGAAAGCTGACTCAATCGTTACACATCAAAGTTAAAACGGAACAATGGACAAAAGCTGATAAAAGTGCACCGAAGAAGGCGGAGACCAGTTTGTCAGCTGTTAAGGAGATGGCCATTGTTTTCTGTGATTCCCAAGGAATAAACCTCACAGATTACCTGAGAAAAAGCAGAACCATAACTGGACTCTATAATCCTTCATTGTAGAATCGCTTGAAATTTGCGTTGGCTGAAAAAAGACCAAGGTAATGGCTAGAGTGCATAAATTTGGCTTTGAATTCACTCCTCATCCACCTTATTCACCAGATTTAGTCACAAGTGACTCCTTCTTGTCCCTAACTTGAAACTTTGGCATGATGGGAAGAAATTTTCATCAAATAAGGATGTGATGATTATGATCAATGAGTTTCCTGAAGAGTTTGAGAGAACCTCTTTTTCCAGTGTGATGAGAAAGCTGGAGGAACGATGGACCAACAAAGGAGACTATGTCGAGAAGTGAGGTAAGCTCTTAGGAAACATTTCCTTGCTATTTATACCAGGCTTATCAAACCACCCTCGTATGCAGAAGGCTATATTAATAACATTAATATAACAAGGGGAATCATTTGCGGCATATGATTAATCCACAGTGGACAAAAACTTCTTAACAAGTATTTTGCGTCACCCTGTACTTGTACAACAGATGATACTAGGGTTGGCGGTTATCGTTGAAACAGCCGGTTTCTGATTGTATCGGTTCTTTTTAACGATAGTTTAATTTAGCTGTTAAAACTTGTCAGAATAAACAGTTTCTGAAAAAACTGATTATCTGTTTCTTATTCCAATTACTCTTGTAATAAACGTAGAAATCGAAGAAAGATCGAAAATTTTTCACTCCCTCAGTTTCAAAATAAATAGAATAAAAATATAAAATGACTGACAAATAAAAGAAAAACTAGTCCCTCCACGCTTCACTACTTTTCTCGAAAATTGACAAGTGTTTGAATATTATAAAAATCATCGGTTTACTCCTACTGATTCTAATTCTCCGAATTTCTGCTAAAAATCACTTTATAATCGAGAATCACAGTACTAGTTGGGCATTGGGAATAACCATTTGGGTAATCCCGTTTTTAATCTTTTAGAGGAGGAGGAGCATTGTATTTCATTGATACCACAGTTCGTAAGATACTTGACATCAGAGATGGTCCCATTCTGTAAAACAACTAATGTCTGACGACAGCGTGGAACGTCCATATGGACGAGATGGGGTAAGGCCATCACAATGGATGTACATTCATACCGTCTAATAAGCCACGCAACATGGTGACCGGTACATTATTGTCTCAGCAGTGCTGTACCAATTGCTATGCCATGTGTTTCTAGCTTGTTTCTGTCGGCATTGTTACTACTATAGCACCGATGGCTTTTCCAATTTTCTATTATAAAGCAATATTCAAAAGCAATGGAAATTTGTCAAATAAATTTTTTTCGACAAGGTTTATATAAAAACTGAAAACTTTGGCACTGCTTCTATACTAATTCTTATTTCAGTTTTTCACCCGGTTATTAGTAACAAATGAAAAATGCCGGTTTTAACCGAGACTTGCAAGTAGGCCAGGTTTCTATCTTGGCAGCGCCAAGTAGCACTCTGTATGAAAATCACTGACTGTGCTGTGTGAAGTTTCTGACTGGTTTGCTTTGTTGGAATATTCGCTATTGTAGTGTTGGGCAGTTGGATGTAAACAGCGCGTAGCGCTGCGCAGTTGGAGGTGAGCCGCCAGCAGTGGTGGATGTGGGGAGAGAGATGGCAGTATTTTGAGAGCGGACGATCTGGACGTGTGTCCATCAGATATGACTTTTGAACATTATTAAGGTAAATACATTGATTGTTCTATATGAAAATCTTTCATTTGCTAACTATGCCTATCAGTAGTTAGTGCCTTCACTAGTTAGAATCTTATATTCAGCTGCCAGTATTGGTGCTCGCTGTATTGCAGTAGTTCGAGTAAGGAAAATTTTTGTGAGGTAAGTGATTCATGAAAACTATAGGTTATTGCTGGTCAGGGCCATTATTTTGGAGGGATTATTGAAAGTCAGATTGCGTTGCGCTGACAAAATATTGTGTGTCAGTTTAGTGATGATCAGAATAAGTAAAGAGAGAAATGTCTGAGTATGTTCAGTTTTGCTCAGCTGTTTGAAAATCAAATAATGTAAGAAGCACAGTAATTCATTAATTTTTCAAAAGGGATGTTTCAGACCGAACAAGTACCGAAAAATACCGGTTATTCGGATCTAATACCGGTATCGATCTTAACCTCTCGGTTTCTCCCATTTGGGCTATGAGGGAGAATGGTGATGCCAGGCTGTCTCGAAATTTTCCTAATCACACTTTCCGAGCTCGGAAGAAATGACTGGGCATCTATCTTTCTCAGACAGGCAGACGCACAGGAAAACTAATTCCGCAGCACGGCCGACAACATCACCATAAATGAAATCTATTTAACCTCCACTTGCACGTTATCGTCTGCTTTTGGTTCACTACCGCTACCCAATACACCAGCTAACATGCATTATTCGTGAATACATCATTTTTGCTCCACACTCTCTTTCAATACATTGCCAGTCAGTCACTTTATCAGCAGATACAGATTTCTATGTCTTACCGAAAGTTGTAAGTTTATAAGTATTCCTCCCGTTATAACGCCGCCAAGGCACACTATTGGAATCAAAATCATGACAGCTAGACGATCCAAATTTATTACTAACATAGAGAGACACATACGCAGAGGTTGAATCTTCCTCAAAAACTTTTTCTGCGCCTATCTGTCATTAGTTATGCAATGGCCTTGCCGCAGTGGATACACCAATCCCCGTGAGATCACCAAAGTTAGGCGCTGTTGGGCGTCGTCGGCACTTGGATGGGTGACCATCCAGCCCGCCATGTGCTTTGCCATTTTTCGGGGTGCACTCTGCCTCATGATGCCAATTCAGGATCTACTCGACCGAACAGTAGCGGCTTCGGTCAAGAATACCACCATAACGACCGTGAGAGCGGTGTGCCTACCCCACGCCCCTCCTATCCGCATCCTCCACTGAGGATGACACGGCGGTCGGATAGTACCGGTAGGCCACTCGTGGCCTGAAGACTGAGTGCATTTTTTAAATCTGTTATTAGTTGTACCCCCTATTCTACAGTTAATGCTACACACATACGTCACGATCTCATTACTTATTACATTGTCATACTTATATTTACCAATATTATTTCATCCTTAATATTTTAACGCATAAAAGCCGGCAAGTGAACGCCATATGAATAAAAACGACCTGCAGTCTTCTCAATCTTCCTACTATAGTTAAACACAAAGTTAATTGTTCCAAGAAAGTTATTACTATTATTCTTAACACTAACAGCTGCCGTCCTACATCGAACTGTTCGCTTCCATATACAGGGTGTTCCATTTATCTTGACCACACTAAATAACTGTTTGTCCAAATGCAAATTACGAAACGTTTCAAGCAAATGTTGTTTAGCTGTCAGGGGGAAATCAATCTTCATGAATGCCTTCGTTGTAGCTTTGTTTTTCGGAAAGATATGAGCAGAGGTATGACTTTTTTAAATGACACCCTGTATTTTTTATTCGGTAATTCACTTTCGCTCCTAAAGACTTATTCAAAAATGTGTCACAGTGTACCATTCACTGAAACACAACGTTATCAATTACATAACACAACACTGACGTTGACGCTCCCAGCGCTTAGTGCGGGTACTCGGGGTAATGGAATACATCCACGTGCTGACGTTGACAGAGGACAAATGTAAACATAAGCAGAGTGCACACCCATCATTCCGTCAACCATCGTCAGTTGAAGAGTTGTGTAAGTAGAATGTACACCAACGAAGAGAAGGTAGAAATACTACTCATCTATGGGGAATGTGAGTTAGCAGAACAGTTTAGTACAGTAGTTTAGCCCTTTAAATAGTATTGTGTAGATTAGGCATACAGTAAAGGCTGTCCTTCCTACAAACCGCATCGACATAACGTTTCTTTTACTGTTGCTATTGAAGGTAGGCGAAATTCTACGCAGGCAACGGAACTGTGCAGAGGGCGATATCCTGACAAGAACCCACCTCCCCGATGGATGTTTCCTCGTCTTGCTGCGACACTTCAGGAAAAGGGAAGTTTCAACCCACAACAACGCAATCGCCGTAGCACTCGCATAGACGAAGCTGCCGATGTTAACTGTTCTCGCTTCCGATGTTATGAATCCTCATGTGAGCACACGACAACTTGAACACGAGATTGGCATTCCTAAACCAGTCTACATCATATTCTTACACGTCACTTGTCCCATCCTTACCATGTATACCTACATCAAGAATTGCCTGTGAATGATTTCCAGAAACGTGTACAGTTCTGTCAGTGGGCACAGCAGCAAATCCTCGCCAGCCTGATCGTCTTCCCCAATGTTCTATTTACCGATGTTTGTTCCTTCTGAAAGGGCAGATAAATACAAGGAATATGCATTATTGGTCCAGCGACAATCCACGATGGCTGAGATAGGTGGAACATCAGCGTCAATGGATGGTTAAGATGCTTGGTACTATAATTATTGGCCAAAATTTCATCAATGGTAGTCCAATCGGCACAACGTATGCCAACATCCTCAGACGAATTCTTCCTCCTCTTCTGGACGAAGTGGAGCTAAGAACCAGAATGTTTATGTGATATCAATACGATGGATGTACAGCACATAATGCCTTGTGTGCACGTTGTGTTCTGAACCGAAGATATTCTGCCGGGTGGATTGATCGACGAGGAACAGTTACTGGGCCTGTTAGGTCTCCTGATTTAAACTCTCTAGACTTTTTTCTTTAGGGATGCATTAAAGACATTGTCTATCGCGATATTCCAACAATTCCAGAGTACATGCAGGAACGTATCGTGCTTGCTTGTAATTCTATTCAGTAGGCAACACTGGAAGCAGTAAGGAATTCTTTCATTCAACGAGTGCTCCAGTGTTTCGGTTCCAAGGCCACCACTTAGAGTACCTTTGTATGTTCTACTCCTGACCAATGGTACAGCAGAGTCAAAGTCAATTTTGTGTTATATTTTTACTTGGATTTTATTTGTTTTATGAAAACTCCACCAAGTGGACGAGTTTGTGATCACGGGCTCAAAGTCATTGTTGTGTTATGTAATTAATAAAATTGTGTTTCAGTGAATGGTACACTGTAATACGGTTTTGAATAGGTCTTTGGGAAAAGAAATGAATTACAGAAAAAAAAATGCAGGGTGTCATTAAAAAAAGTCATACCGCTGTTCATATCTTTGAATAAACAAAGCTACAACGAAGGCAATACTGCTGTTTCATGTCCCCCTAACCGCTAAAGAACATTAGCTTGGTAGATTTTGTAATTTGCATCTGGACTAATAGTTATTTAGGGTGATCTAGATAAATGGGACACCCTGTGTAGCCGAATTGCGTCCACTTGGTCCATTCAGATTCCTCAAAACAAAATAACTTTATGAAACCTACAATTATACACACCAAACCCAAATTTGCAACGAAATGGCATTTACACTATGTGATCAAAAGTATCCGGACAGCCCCAAAACATACGTTTTTCATATTAGGTGCATTGTGCTGCCACCTACTGCCAGTACTCCATATCAACTACCTAAGTAGCAGTTAGACATTGTGAGAGAGCAGACAGGGGATCTCCGCGGAACTAACGGACTTCGAATGTGGTCAGGTGATTGGGTGTCACTTGTGTCATACGTCTGTACACTCATAAACATCCGCAGGTCCACTGTTTCCGATGTGATGGTGAGGTGGTAACGTGAAGAGACACGTACAGCACAAAAGCGTATTGGTCGACTTCGTCTGTTGACTGACAGAGACCGCCGACAGTTCAAGAGGATTGTAATGTGTAATAGGCCGACTTCTATCTAGGCTATCACACAAGAATTTCAAATTGCATCACTATCCACTGCAAGTACTGTGACAGGCGGTAGGTGAGAAAACTTGGATTTCATGGTCTAGCGGGTGCTCATAAACCACACATCATGCCGGTAAATGCCGGCGACGCTTCGCTTGCTGGAAGGAGTGTAAACGTTGGACGATTGAATGATGGGAAAACGTCGTGTGGAGTGACGAATCACGGTGCACAATGTGGCGATCCGATGTCAGGGTGCGCGTATGGCGAATGCCCGGTGAACTTCATCTGCTAGCGTGTGTAGTGCCAACAGCAAAATTCGAAGGTCGTGGTGTTATGGTGTGGTCGTGTTTTTCGAGGAGGGGACTTGCACTCCTTGTGGCACTATCACAGCCCAGGCCTACACTGATTTTTAAGCACATTCTTGCTTCTCACTGTTGAAGAGCAATTCGGGGATGGCGATTGCTTCTTTCAACACGATCGAGCCCTGTTCATAATGCACGGCCTGTGGAGGAGTGGTTACACAACAGTAACATCCCTGTAATGGACGGGCCTGCACAGAGTCCTGATCTGATTCAAATGGTTCAAATGGCTCTAAGCACTATGGGAATTAACATCGGAGGTCATCTGTCCCCTAGACTTAGAACTACTTAAACCTAAGGACATCACACACATCCATGCCCGAGGCAAGATTCGAACCTGCGACCGTAGCAGCAGCAACGAATTCTGACTGAAGCTCATACACCCGCTCGCCCACAGTGACCGGCGACCTGAATCCTATAGAACACCTTTGTGGTGTTTTGGAACGTCGACTTCGTGCCAGACCTCTCCTTAGTGCAGCACTCCGTGAAGAATGGCCTGCCATTCCGCAATAAACCTTCCAGCACCTGATTGAAAGTGTGCGTGCGGGAGTGAAGGCTGTCATGACTGCTAAGGGTAGGCCAACACCATATTGAATTCCAGCATTACTGATGGAGGGCGTCACGAACTTGTAAAAATTTTTCAGCCAGGTGTCTGGATACTTTTGATCATCTACTGTACTTCCTGTTTACGGTCTAACATTTTCTCAATAACTGTACGTTTGCCAGTATTAGTGTCGCCAAACAAATGTAAATGGGGTTTACGTACTTCCTCCGATTGAATGGAAGCGTTATATAGCATTCAATAGCCACCGCTGGGTATCGACACCAGGTGCAAACAGCTGGTCTCGTCGCCGCCAAATAAATAAGGGAACAGTCTGCGCGACCGGTGCCCCTGAAGGAGCCGCAAATTATCTTCCTCGGCGTCTTTGTTCGAGGAAATAATACATTCTTCTTTATCTGCACCGCGTCGCGCCCATTTGGGAATTTCGCATTTCTCCGAGTAATATTTAATCAGGGGGGAATACATTTTTTTGCCCACGCCGCATTCGCATTCGCGGCGGCCGGCGCCTCCTGGCCCCCCGCGGCGTCCCGCTATCTTGTTTCCGTTACCTCGCGGCCCGCACCGGCGCCCGGGCCCTTGAAATTGCGGCAGGGGAATGTAATTTCCGGGCGTGTGCGGCGCCGGCAGTGCGGGCCAGCGACTAATGCCCGCCAGAGCCGCTGCCTCCCTCCGCCCCCGCGCTGCGACCGCTCGACGGCAGCGAAATTTTCCGCGCGGATGCACGGAGATCTGGAAAGAATTACGGCAGATATGTCGGCGACCGCTTTGTTTGCTAAGTACTACGCCGCCCTGAACAGGGGGCCACGCCAGGTTGTAACGTAGCTGTTCTTGCCACAGAGCTGCGCGCAACGCTATTGCCAGCGAATGAACGTTCTACCACTGAGCGTGTGCTTGTGTTACGACCACAATCAAAGTCTTACAACAAACAGTGACGAGCCAAAGTATTACACTGATGTGACAAACGCTATGGGATAGCGGTATGCACATACGAGTGGCGTTTTAAAAGTATGTGCAAAAATAAAAACTACTTACATGTAAGGTGTAAACATTGTTTATTTTTCGACATAGTCTCCTGTTAGACTTATACACTCCGTCCACTTCTGTTCTAATTTGTCGATCCATTCCGAATAATACGAATTGTCCAAGACTGCAAAATAGCTATTAGTTGCTGCAATAACCTCCTCGTGTGACTGGACTGAACAGTTCCTAGATAACAGATCGCTGCATGTCATTCTCAATGGAGAGAAGTCTTACGAAGTAAGAGTGATTTCAGGTGTGCCGCAGGGAAGTGTCATAGGACCGTTGCTATTCACAATATACATAAATGACATAGTGGATAACATCGGAAGTTCACTGAGGCTTTTTGCAGATGATGCTGTGCTGTATCGAGAGGATTAACAATGGAAAATTGTACTGAAATGCAGGAGGATCTGCAGCGAATTGACGCATGGTGCAGGGAATGGCAGTTGAATCTCAATGTAGACAAGTGTAATGTGCTGCGAATACATAAAAAGATAGATCCCTTATCATTTAGCTACAAAATATCAGTCAGCAACTGGGAGTAGTTAATTCCATAAATGATCTGGGAGTACGCATTAGGAGTAACTTAAAATGGAATGATCATATGAAGTTGATCATTGGTAAAGCAGATGGCATAGGAAGAATCCTAAGGAAATGCAATCCGAAAACAAAGGAAGTAGGTTACAGTACGCTTCTTCGCCCACTGCTTGAGTACTGCTCGGCAGCGTGGGATCCGTACCAGATATGGTTGATAGAAGAGAGAGAGAAGATCCAACGTAGAGCAGCGCGCTTCGTTACAGTATCATTTAGTAATCGCGAAAGCGTTACGGATATGATAGATAAACTTCAGTGGAAGACTGTGCAAGAGAGACGCTCAGTAGCTCTGTACGGGCTTTTGTTAAAGTTTCCACAACATACCTTCACCGAAGAGTCAAGCAGTATATTGCTCCCTCCTACGTATATCTCGCGAAGAGACCATGAGGATAAAATCAGAGAGATTAGAGCCCACTCAGAAACATACCGACAATCCTTCTTTCCACGAACAATACGAGTCTGTAATAGAAGGGAGAACCGATAGAGGTACTCAAGGTACCCTCCGCCACACATCGTCAGGTGGCTTGCGGAATATGGACGTAGATGTAGATGAGAAAATCTTTGTCCCGCCAGCCATTTCTCCAAACTGGGGAACAAACAGTAGTCCGAGGGAGCCAAGTCTGGAGAATAGGGGAGATTTGAACTGAGTTGGAATCCTGTTTCCATTAATTTTGCGATCACAACTGCTGAGGTCTGTTCTGGTGCATTGTCGTGATGGAAAATGACTTTTTTGCGGTCCAATCGGCAACGTTATTCCTGCAGCTCGGTTTTCAGACGGTCCAGTAACGATGAATAATATGCACCTGTAATAGTTTTACCCTTTCTCAGTTAGTCAATGTTAGTCAATGAGGGTTATCCCTTGCGAATCCCAAAAGACAGTCGCCATAACCTTTCTCGCCAAAGGACTCATCTTCGCCTTTTTTGGTGCAGATTCTCCCTTGATAATCCATTGTTTAGATTGTTGTTTGGTCTCATTAGTATAGTAATGTATCCATGTTTCATCCACAGTGACGAAACGACTCTTACGGTCCTGCGGATTCTTCTTGAACAGCTACAAATCATCCTTACAACACTTCACACGATTCCGTGTTTGATCAAGCGTGACCTATCACGGAACCTATCTTGCGGACAGCTTTCTCATATCCAAATATATATACCTAATTTTATGTACCCGTTCATTCGAGATGCTCACAGCACTAGCAATCTCACACACCTTAACTCTTAAGTCATCCATCACCATATCATGGATTTTATCAATGATTTCTGGAGTCGTAACTTCCACAAGGCGACCAGATCGTCCAGCATCACTTGTTCCCATATGGCCACACCGAAAATTTTGAAACCACTTATAAACTGTTCTAATCAAAGGTGCTGACTCAACGTAATGTTTATCAAGCTTCTCTTTAGTCTCCTAAGGCGTTTTGGCTTTCATACAGTAATGTTTAATCACCATACGAAATTATTCTTCGTCCATTTTTTGACAATCACTCCACTTCCTTGATTCAGACGATTTCCAAACACTACAAAATAGATCAATATAGCAGACTTCCTTTCAAAGATGCTACTAACTAAACATGACCTCGATACGTGTCGGTGGTGACAACTCTCGCACTTTGCACAGACTTTTCAAACGACCCTCGTACATAGCTGGTGATTGTGTCGCGTACACAACCTATAAGAACGCAGTGAGCAGGCGAAGGTGTCTTTCATACTCAGGTAGTTCATCTGAATTTGTGTCCGACGTGAATATGGCCTCATGGCAGCAATTAACAGACTTTGAACACGGAATGGTATCTGGAGCTATTCCATCTCCGAAATCGTTAGGGAATTCAATATTCCGAGATCCGCAGCGTCAACACTGGACCGACAATACCAGATTTCGAGCATTACCTCTCACCACTGAGCACGCAGTGGCCGATGGCCTTCACGTAACGACCGAGAACAGCGGCGTTGCCGTGAAGTTTTCAGTGCTGAAAGACCACCACCACTGCGTGAAATAACCGCAGAAATCACTGCGGGCCGTTCTAAATGGACATTCTCCTATAGGATTACTTTTCCACAAAAGAAGTGGTCGATGCCAGAAATATTTTTGGTATTTTAGACAGTTCAATATTAATTCAGCTGTTTTCCTTAAAAATTTCATATAATTTCATGCACAATATGTTATATTTCAAGGTAAAAACTATGAAACTGAATTACTTTGTTTTCGTTGTTACAATCGATATGTACTGCCAGGCACTTTATTGTGAATAGCAGAGTAATGACGTAGATGATGTAGATGTACTAGCTCTGAATGTACAGTTAAAATAATTTTTTTGGGATACATTTGAAATTACGAAATATTTAGTACACTTAAAATTTCTATTATTAAGTAATCCATCTTCTACTGTTTATTATGCTTATTTCTGGATTCATTTACAAATTAATAGAAATTCATCTGTCAACACTTTGGAATATGGTTATTACCGCAGAGTGAGGAAATAGTAGTGGACATGCCACTGATGTGATCGAATGTGTTTGTGTTTTTGTATTTTGAAAGAACAGTATAATTTCTGCTTTGTTAATGTGAAACTTCAAAAGACAATGTGATATAGTAAAATGTGACGCAAATAAACATTTTAAAAAATCTGCACAGGCATTCTTCAAATTTATTTACGTCGATTTGAACGTGAGAACCTAAAATGTGAAAATTTCAGCTTCAAGAAACAAAGTCGCAGAAACAACGAAACAAACGTGCCAAATTTAAACAGACGCAAAATCCCCAAATTTTAGATCTCTTACAGAAGCTCTAAATTTAGCGCGGACTTCAATGCGAGATGCTTATAGCAGTTTTCTCAGAGAAATTTAGTCTCGAAACATGGCAGAAAATCCATCGAGCTTCTGGTCGTATGTGAAGTATGTTAGCGACTAGAAACAATCAATGCTTTCTCCGCGGGATAGCAATGGAGGTACTATCGAAGACAGAGCTGCCAAAGCACTGTTACTAAACACAGTCTTCCGAAATGCCTTCACAAAGGAAGACGAAGTAAATATTCCAGAATTAGAATCGAGAACAGTTGCAAACACGAGTAACGTAGAAGTAAATATCCTCGGAGTAGTGAAGCAACTTAAATCAATAAAAGCAAGTCTTCTGGACCAGACTGCATACCAGTTAGGTTCCTTTCGGAGTATGCTGTTGCATTAGCTCCATACTTAACAATCATATACAATCGTTCGCTCGACAATAGATCCGTACCCAAAGACTGGAAAGTCGCACAGGTCACACCAACATTCAAGAAAGGTAGTAGGAATAATCCACTAAATTAAGGCTCATATCGTTAACGTCTATATGCAGCAGTATTTTGGAACATATATTATGTTCAAACATTATCAATTTCCTCGAAGAAAACTGTCTATTGACACTCAGCCAACATGGGTTTAGAAAACACATCTAACTCTTAATTCACAAGAAGTGTTAAGTGCTATTGCCAAGGGATTTCAGATCAATTCCGTATTTCTGGATTTCCGGAGGGTCTTAGACACTGTACCACACAAGCGGCTGCTAGTGAAATTTGGTACTTATGGAAAATCGTCTCAGTCAGGTGACAGGATTTGTGATTTCCAGTCAGAGAGGTCACAGTTCGTAGTAATTGACGGAAAGCCATTGAGTAAAACAGCAGTGATTTCTGGCTTTCCCCAAGGTAGTGTTATAGGCCCTGTATAAACGATTTGGGAGAAATTTGTGCAGCCGTCTTATGTTGTTTGCAGATCACGCTGTCGTCTATTGACTAATAAATTCATCGGATGATCAAAAAAAATTGCAAAACGATTTAGAAAAGATATCTGAATGGTGCGAAAATTGGCACTTGACCTTAAATAACGAAAAGTGTGAAGTCATCCACATGAGTGTTAAACGGAAATCGTAAAATTTCGGTTACACGATAAATCAGTCTAATCTAGAAGCCGTAAAGTCAACTAAATACCTAGGTATTGCAATTATGAACAACTTAAATTTGAAGGAACACATAGAAAATGTTGTGGGGAAGGCTAACCAAAGACAAGACATTTAGAGCTACTAAGGAGACTGCCTACATTACGGTTGTCCGTCCTGTTTTAGAATACTGCTGCGCGGTGTGGAATCCTTACCAGATAGCACTGACGGAGTACATCGAAAAAATTCAAAGAAGGGCAGCACGTTTTCTATTATTGCGAAATATGGAAGAGAGTGCCACAGAAATGATACAGGCTTTGGGCTGGAAATCATTTTTCGTTGCGACGGAATCGTCTCGCGAAATTCTGCACGTAATCGAGGGGACAGTTCATGTACAAAATCTTCACCGGCAACACTTTCGGAATTATAGATGGCTATAGAGACTCAATATTTCTGCAAGGGAATTCCAGCCACTTGTTAAGTCCATGCCACGTTGAGATCCTGCACTACCCCGGGAAAAACGGTTTCCGATACGATGTTAGGAGTTATCCTATGGCTTTGTCACCTCATTATAAGTCCACCGCCACCGCGAGAATGAACACCACCTGGTGTAGTTGTGAGCTTGCGAGGTGCTAATGAAAATATGAGGGCGTTCAAGAAGTAATGCAACAATTTTTTTTAAGCACTGCTCATTCAGCACTCCATTACACCGTATTATTCCCCACACTTTTGTCTACAAAACCATATTTTTTAACATAATATCCGTTCGATGTGGAGGCTTTACACCTTAATGGGAGGCATTATATGCCTGCATGTTGCCACTTCACTGTCCGAGTTCGGAGCCAACGCCTTGCATAATCAATAACGTCCCCATCATCCACGTACTGGATCCCGTGGAGTGCTTCCTTCGTTGGGCCAAACCTGGAAATGGAAGGCAGAACGCACCAGACACAGACTTTTGAGTGCTCCAACTGATGTACCAGTGTGTGAACACTATAAACAGAGAGGCCAAGTTGATCATTGAATTCTTTGATCGTGACCCGTCGATCATTTCCAATGAGAGTGTCCGCACTTTCCAATACTGCAGGAGTTATATTTGTGCGCTGGCGACGGTCACGCGGATGTTCGGCCAGGTTTGCGCGACTCTCTTGCAATGATGACAGATGACTCACCCAACTGGGACACTCAGATGTTTAGGACGGGTGGTAGGGACAGAGCATCGAGTGACATTGTACTGAGTGCACTATCCGAAAATTACCTCGAGCGGTTGAACAGAGAATCGACTCGTGGAGATAACGCCTTGGACCTACTGATAACAAACAGACCCGAACTTTTCGACTCTGTAAGCTCAGAACAGGGAATTAGTTATCATAAGGCCGTTGCAGCATCCCTGAATATGGAAGAAAATAGGAATATAAAAAAAGGGAGGAAGGTTTACCTGTTTAGCAAGAGAAATAGGAGGCAGATTTCAGGCTACCTACGAGATTAAAACGGAAATTTCTGTTCCGACACTGACAATGTTAACTGTTTATGGAAAAAGTTCAAGCTAATCATAAAATGCGTTTCAGACAGGTACGTGCCGAGTTGAATTGTGAGGGACGGGAAAAACCCACGGTGGTTCAACAACACAGGAAACTACTGCGAAAGGAAAGAGAGCTTCACTGCAAATTTAAAAACAACCAAATCCTCTCAGACAAACAGAAGCTAAACTATGTCAAAGTTAGTGTAAGGAGGGGTATGCGTGAAGCGTTCAGTGAATTCGAAAATAAAATTCTATGTACCGACTTCACAGCAAATCCTAGGAAGTTCTGGTGTTACGTTAAATCAGTAAGTGGATCAAAACAGTATATACAGACACTCTGGGATGATAACTCCATTCAAACAGAGAATGACATGCGTAAAGCTGAAATACTAAATACCTTTTCCAAAGCTGTTTCACAGAGGAAGACCGCACTGAAGTTCCTTCTCTAAGTGATCGCACGAACGAAAAAATGGCTGACATCGAAGTAAGTGTCCAAGGAATAGAAACTCAACTGAAATCAGCAGAGGAAAGCCTACTGGACCTGACGGGATACCAATTCGATTCTACACAGAGTACGCGGCAGAGCTTGCCCCCTTTCTAACAGCCGTGTACGTCAAGCCTCTAGAGGAACGGAAGGTTCCGAATGATTGGAAAAGAGCACAGGTAGTTCCAGTTTTCAAGAAGGGTCGTCGAGCAGATACACAAATCTATAGGCCTATATCTCTGATATCGATCTGTTGTAGAATTTTGGAAGATGTTTTTTGCTCGCGTATCATGTCATTTCTGGAAATCAGAATCTACTCTGTAGAAATCAACATGGATTCCGGAAAAAGCGATCGTGTGAGACCCAACTCGCTTTATTTGTTCATGAGATCCAGGTAGATGCCATTTTACTTGACTTCCGGAAGGTGTTCGATACAGTTCCGCACTGTCGCCCGATAAAGTAAGAGTCTACGGTATATCATAACAGCTGTGTGGCTGGGTTGAAGTGATTTAGCTAACAGAACACAGCATATTGTTCTCAATTGAGAGACGTCTACAGACGTTAAAGTAACCTCTTGCGTGCCACTGGGGAGTGTTATGGGACCCTTGCTTTTCACAATATGTACCTATGACCTAGTAGATAGTGTCTGAAGTTCCATGAGGCTTTTCGCGGATGATGCTGTTGTATACAGAGAAGTTGCAGCATTAGAAAATTGCAGCGAAATGCAGGAAGATCTGCAGCGGATAGGCACTTGGTGCAGGGAGTGGCAGCTGATCCTTAAAATAGAAAAATGTAATGTATTGCAAATACATAGAAAGATGGTTCCTTTATTGTATGATTATATGATAGCGGAACAAACACTGGTAGCAGTTACTTCTGTAAAATATCTGGGAGTATGTGTGCGGAACGATTTGAAGTGGAATGATCATATAAAATTAATTGTTGGCAAGGCGGGCACCAGGTTGAGATTCATTGGGAGAGTCCTTAAAAATGTAGTCCATCAACAAAGGAGGTGGCTTACAAAAAACTCGTTCGATTTGTACTTGAGTATGGCTCATCAGTGTGAGACCCGTACCAGGTCGGGTTGACGGAGGAGATAGAAAAGATCCAAAGAAGAGCGGCGCGTTTCGTCACAGCGTTATTTGGTAAGCGTGATAGCGTTACGGAGATGTTAAGGAAAATCAAGTGGCAGACTCTGCAAGAGAGGCGCTCTGCGTCGCGGTGTAGCTTGCTGTTCAGGTTTCTGAGAGGGTGCCTTTCTGGATGATGTATCGAATATATTGCTTCCCCCTACTTATACCTCCCGAGGAGATCACGAATGTAAAATTAGAGAGATTCGAGCGCGCACGGAGGCTTTCCGGCAGTCGTTCTTCCCGCGAACCATACGCGACTGGAACAGGAAAGGGAAGCAAAGACAGTGGCACGAAAGTGGCCTCCGGCACACATCGTTGGATGTAGAACGACGCATCGTGCTTTTGTTCACTGTCAGTCCTCGAAGATACTCTGCAAGCGCCTGTGAGTATCTGTGATGATTTTCCGCTAAAGGAAACTCGATAACAGCTCTCAGTTTGAAACGCACCTCTGCTACAGACGCACGTTGGAGGCTATGTATAGCGCCGCTACCGTTCGGAACTTTATGAAATTATAGCGGATGAAGCGAGGATAATCCACGATGACCCACGAGAAATTTTGCATTTTTCAAGCAAAATCGACCGAGAAAAAAATGTATGTTGCATTACTTCTTATACGGCGCTCGTACGCTGCTCTGCAAATCTTTGGGGACTAGTGTGTGGATAAGTGTCATAAATCAGATTATTTTAACTTTTGTTCTAAAATATTCTCTGTAGTTTTCTTAACAAGAAAAAGTTTACTCCGAGGAAATTGTACCGAGGAAGCCCCTAAGTTAGAGAAATTTAAAAGTGGCTTACACAGGACGAAGGCCAGATCAGTCAATCATCCAGACTGTTGCCCCTGCAACTACTGAAAAGGCTGCTGCCCCTCTTCAGGAACCACACGTTTGTCTGGCCTCTCAACAGATACCCCTCCGTTGTGGTTGCAACAGTACGGCTATCTGTATCGTTCAAGCACGCAAGCCTCCCCACCAACGGCATGGTCCATGGGGGGGGGGGGGGGGGGGGGGGGAAATCTGTGGTATACACCTCAAAATGTTCCTAAGAGACTTGATAAAAGTTGGTAAGCTCTACGTGGGTTTGGACTGAAGTGACAAAAGTAATGGGTAGCTATACGCACATACAGAGATTGCGGTAGTATCGGTAGTATCGAGTACACAACAAGTAAATGGCCATTGCATTGGCAGAACTCTCATTTGTACTCAGGTGATTCACGTGAACCCGTTTGCGAAGTGATTAACAGACTTTGAACGCGAAATTTTAGTTGAAGCTAGATGAAATGGACGTTCCTTACGGTAAAATCCTTACGGTGTTCTATATTACGAGACGCACAATGTCGAGAGTGTGCCGAGAATATATTTCACATTATCTTTCACCACGAACAACACAATGACCCTGTCACTGCCAACAGACAAGCAACACTGCGTGAAATAACCTCAGAAATTATTGTGGGACGTACGAGGAACGTATCTGTTAAGACAGGACGGGTGAATTTGGCGTTACTGTGCTATGACAGCAGACGACCAAGGCAAGTGCCTTTGTTAATAGCACGACATGGCCTGCAGCGAATCTCCTGAGCTCGTGATCCTACCGGTTGGACCATAGAGGACTGGAAAATCTTGGCCAGGTCAGAGGAGTCCCGCCTGTAGTTGGTAAGAGTTGATGGCAAGGTTAAAGTGTTTAAGGTGCGGCGCAGGCCCCACGAAGCCATGGACCCAAGTAAGCACTGAGTA
The DNA here is from genome assembly GCF_023897955.1 of Schistocerca gregaria. NCBI lineage: Eukaryota > Metazoa > Arthropoda > Insecta > Orthoptera > Acrididae > Schistocerca > Schistocerca gregaria. Next base: position 686,890,137 of record NC_064923.1, read on the forward strand.
AGTTGGTGGCGGCTCCATGATGATGTAGGCTGTGATTGCATGAAACTGACTCGGTCCTCTGGTTCAAATGAACCAATCATTGAGTGGAAATGTTTATGTTCGATTACTTGGAGAACATTTGCAACCATTCATGGACTTCATGTTCCCAGCCACCGACGGAATGTTTATGGATGTCAATGTGCCATGTCACTGGGCCACAACCGTTCGTGACTGGTCTGAAGAACCACCTAGATCAGCCGACATGAATCCCATCGAACACTTACGGGACATAACTGAGAGGTCAGTTCGGGCACGAAATCCTGCACAAGCACCATTTTCGCTGTTATAGAGGCACAATGACTCAGTATTTCTGAGGGGGCTTCCAGCGACTTGTAGAGTCATGCCACGTCGAGCTGTTGCACTAGGCGGGCAAAAGGATTTCCGACTCCATATGAGGAGGTGTCCCATGACTTTTGTCACCACAGAGCCAACTCTTATTTTTTCGGCGACACTATCTACAAAACCGACAAATTTTTCAAGTGCACCTCATTTGTCCACGAATCAGAGATAGGTAAAGTAACATTAACTAACAGGTGGAAATGGGTGAAACCGTGGCACTGTGTTGTCAGAGGTCTGCAGTAGTGCACAGAAAGTTGGAAGTCGGTGGTTTGGGGACTTAGTGACTATAGCGCCAAATGAGACTGACCCGGAAACACGAGATACATGAAGGAACGGGAAAAGACTATGTATGTGAATCACCGAGTAGTTACGGTGTAATGTTTGTTGATGACGTTTCGTTTGTGAGGCGCTCAACTGCGCGGTCATCAGCGCCCGTACACAGTAAATTTTTTTCACAATCCAGTCTATTCATTGTCACAAATGATGATGATGATGATGACGAAACGATGAGAACAACACATACACCCAGTCCCCGGGTAGAGAAAATTCCCTACCCGGAAAGAAATCGAAATAGGGACCCCGTGATCCAGAGGCAGCCACTAGACCACGAGCTGTGGACGCGGTGTACACTGATGCCGTTCTTCATTACAGCATGCCCGGGAGACAGGAAGTGGATGACTTCACACGAGAAAGACGGATCGGGAAATAGGAAGAAGATCGAAGAGTGACGACTGAAGCCCAGGAGTTTGGCACTGCGCACAGCATTGTTTCACGTGCACGGGGTGAATTCCGAACCACAGGTACAGCTGCCCGAAGAGGTAAGAGCTGGTAATCACATTCAACCACTGTAGTAATGACTCCGTGTGCAACAGATAAGAAGGAACATAGTCAAACAACAATATTTACCAGGAGACAAAGGCATGTAATCTCACGCTCCACAGTGGACCAGTGCCTGCTTGACAGTGGTCTCTTCGACCCACAACCAGTACGTTGTGTTCGGTTCACATCCGCACATGAGCAGCACCGTTTGAAATGGTGCCAAGGGAACAGGGATTGGACCAGGAGAGGTCTGCTTGTCTGGGACTAGAGCAGATTCAGTGTGAGTAGTGTTTCGTGACCGTTATACAAATGGTTCAAATGGCTCTGAGCACTATGGGACTTAACTTCTGAGATCAGCAGTCCCCTAGCACTTAGAACAACTTAAACCTAACGAACCTAAGGACATCACACACACCCATGCCCACGGGCAGGATTCGAACCTGCCTTGTGCGGTTCCAGACTGTAGCGCCTAGAGCCGCTCTGCTACCGCGGTCGGCCTCGTGACCCTTATACAGATGCTGTATGTGAAGACTTAATGCTCGCAGGAACACTGCAGAAAATTGTAGTTCTAGTTCAAAAAATGTTCAAATGCGTGTGAAATCTTATGGGACTCAACTGCTTAGGTCATCAGTCCCTAAGCTTATACACTACTTAACCTAAATTATCCTAAGGACAAACATACACACCCATGCCCGAGGGAGGACTCGAACCTCCGCCAGGACCAACCGCACAGTCTATGACTATAGCGCCTAGACCGCTCGGCTAATCCTGGACGGTGTAGTTTTAGTGGTCCAGGTGTTATGGTGTGGGGAGACTTAATGTGCTGATCTCCAAATCATTGAATACGGTACAGTCCTCGATCAACGTTACCGTGACTCTGTACTTCCGCCCCATGTACGTCTTTTCAGGCGTACACTCATTCTTGACTTCATTCTTGTGGATGACAATGTGCGATCGCATCAAACAGTGCAGGTTTAGTAGCTCTTGGAACTACAAGCTGTTAGGTGAATAGACCGCCCTGCCCCAGACTTGATTTCCGTCAGGCACGTGTGGGATTAGTTGTTGGGACATACTACAGCACGTCCACATATGCATTGTCTCCCCGTCAGATGTAAACCGCGCTGGTGAAGGAATGGAACCACCTACTACGAGGGCATTCTACATACCTTGTGCCCTGCATGGAAGCCCATTGCAAATCATGCCCTGTTGCCCGTGGTGATCACACACCAAGAAGAATCTACTGCATTTTGTAATGTCCAAGGACCCATAATAAACCACAATTACTTCAGTGTGATTTTTATTACCTTTGATTAAAAGAATCATTTCTGTTGGTCTCATTGCGTATTTCTTTCAGTTACCAGCTCTAGTTTACTACAGTAGTTATTTCTATGTATGGTCCAAGTTTCATCGAACTGTGTTACTTGGCAGTGGCACATGAGAACGCTAGTTTCGTTTAAATTTTGTACATCAGTGTATATAGGGGAAGTGTCAGTCTACCAGTAATAGAGGGGTGCAAATGGCCAAAAGCACTGACATTAGCTACTTTGATAAGGATCAGACTGTTTCTGGCAGAGTCTAGGACCGTCGGGTGTTAGCGTTCTCCTGTAGTGAGCATCAATGTAAATTTTGTCGAAAGACGACGAAACCACGCGTAGCCGACAAGGTGTTTGGTGTTCACGCCTCACACAAAACGTGGAAGTCGGTGGCCTGTCCGCTCTCTAGAGCTGCAAAGATGACGCTCTGTGCCATATCTGATGACGTACTGTCATGGTGCAGGCGCAAATATTCCAGAGCACAACGTTCAGCGCAGATTCTACAACACGGGGTACACAGCAGATACCACTACGTTTCCCATCTTGACCGAAGGTCATCGTCACTTATGAATGCAAAGGGCACGGGATAACCGAGATCAGTGGAAACGTCGTGCCCGATCGGATGAATAAGGTTTTTTCTTATTCAAGGTCGAGAGTTGTTGTCCGATACGCCGTCATCAAGACTGACGTCCGCTTCAAACATCGACCGAGCCGCGGGCAAAGGTAGGTGGCTGCAAATGTCTTGGCCACTAAATTAGTCTGATGTGATCCCGATAGTACAAATGTTGCAACCTATCTGTGTCCAAATCTACAAAATTAGTCCGCAATCCACAATGAAATGCACGGCGAGTGGTTCGTGTAAGCACCTAAAAGCTATTTCTCTATCGTTCCACACTCTCGCAACTCTTAAGGGAAAGTTGCTGATTGAAATTTGTCGACAGTACCCCACCGCAAGGAAAAACGCTATTGTTTTAACGATTACCACCCCAGTTCACGTATCATATTCATCGCACTCCACTCCATTTCGTGATAATACAAAACAATATGCCCTTCTCTGGACTTTTTATATGTCCTCCATCAAACATACCTGTTTCGGAACCAACGGCTCACAGCAGTACACCTGAAGAGGGCGGACAACCATGGGGTAAGCAGTCTCTTTACTAGACCTGTTGCTTTCTCAAAGTGTTCCGCTAATAAATCGCAGAATTTAGTTTGCGTTTCACCACAACAAATCCGTTTGATCATTCAAGTTTAAGTTACTCGTAACTAAAATTTCGTGGCAGACTAAAACTGTGCCAGACCGACACTCGATCTCGGGACCTTTCCGTTTAGCGGCAAATACTCCACCGTCTGAGCTACCCAAGTACGACTAACGCCCTGTCCTCAGAGTTGTACTTCTCCCAGTACCTTATATCCTACGTTGCAAACTTCACGGACGCTCTCCTGGGATACTTGCAGAACCAGCAGTCCTGAAAGAAAGGATATTGCGGGGATATGATTCAGTCACAGCACAGCACTCTCTGCTGCAGAGTGAAAATCTCATTCTGGAAGCATCTCCCAGGGTGTTGCCAAGCGATATCTCTACAGTATCCGTTTTGCCAGGAATGCTAGTTGTGCAAGTTACGCAGGAGAGTTTCTTTGAAGTTTGGAAGGTCAGGGACTAGGTACTGCGAGAAGTAGAACTGTGAGCGTGAATCGTGCGTACTGCTTCGGTAGCTCCGACGGTAGAGCACTTGCCCGCGATAGGCAAAGTTCCCGAGTTCGACTCTCGGTCTGGCACAAAGTTTTAATCTGCCAGAAAGTTTCATATCACCGCGCCCTCCGCTGCAGAGTCAAAGTCTCATTCTGGAAACATACACCAGTCTGTGACTAAGCCATATCGCCGCAATAACCTTCCTTCCAGGAGAGCTAGCACTTCAACGTTTGCAGGAGAGATTCTGTGAAGTCTGGAAGGTAGGAGAAGAGGCACTGGCAGAATTAAAGCTGCGAGTGTGGGCCGTGAGTCGCGCTTGGGTGGCTCAGATGGTTGAACACTGGCCCGCGAAAGGCAAAGGTCTCGAGTTGGATTCTCGCTCCGGCACATAGTTTTAGTCTGCTAGGAAATTTCATTTCAGCGCACACTCTGCTGCACAGTGAAAATCGCATTCGGGTTACTCGTAAACCCTTAGTATTTGATTGAATTTACAACCTTTATATTTGTGTGATTTATAATGTAAACGAAATTTAGCGAATTCCTTTTTCTAACCATGTGGATGTCTACACACCTTCCGTTATTTACAGGCAATTGCCAATTTTCGCACCAAAGAAACATCATTATTTAGCAATTTGTTTTGATCATATGTTGACGTAAAAAGACGGTAAAACACGACATCGTCTGCAAAGAATCTAAGAGGGCTGCTCAGATTGTGTCCTAACTCGTTGATACAGATTAGGAATAGCAGAGGCCTTGGGGAATAGCAGATGTTACATCTGTTTTACTCAATCACTCTCTGTCAGTTACTAGGAACTGCGATCTTTCTGACAGGTAATCACAAAACGAGTCTCACAACCGAGACGATACTCCATAGGCACACAATTTGATTAGACGCTACTTTTGAGGAACGGTGTTAAAAGGCTTCTATAAACTAAAAGCATGAGATGTTGCTCATTACTTCGTAAGAAGGAAAAGCTAGTTATGCTTCACAAGAATGATATTTTCTGAACTCGTGCTGGCTGTTTTCATATAAAACACATTTTCCCGTGGTTGTAATTATAGCGTCATAATGGCTAGAGAGGGACGTCTGGATTTCGTAGAATGTCCTGAAACATAACTGCCAACTGAAGTCGAACAGTTATTTGTTCACCATGTAAACGTATCGCGTTGAGATGAGAAAACGACATTACACACTACAACAAAAGTATAAAACTATTTCGAGGAATGCCATTGTGGAATGAAACTCCTATGCCACAAGAAAACCTCTAAACTTACAACAGAAACCTTATATTATACGTTTCAAATTTTTCAGTTCTACAGGAACTTGTTGAAATGATGACATCCAAAGCAGTGCGCTTTCTTCTCAACAGCAGTGAAAGAAATTTTGTCTCAGGGCATATTGTTATTCCATCGAGAGATCACTGAGTAAATGCTGACGTATATTTTGAAAGAATGACACCATTTTGTTTATATTTCATAAGTTTTCCGACTGTTTAATGCAGCCCACCACAACTCTCACACACGTGACGACCTCTTCCTGTCAGATAAACGTCACGTGACGTCCTCTTTTATTTGTGGAATGTATTCCACTCTCTATCTTCACCCATAAATTTTGCCCTCTGGAAGTTATTCTTTAATGGATTAACAAATTCCTGTCATCGTATCAGCATTTATAGCATATTTCGTTTCTGGTTATGGGTGCGGAAGCCGTCTTTCTTCCATATTAGTCCACTTCCCATTCAGAATCCTTCTATCGCACTAGATCCTAAAGCCTTCGATTTTCTTCTGAGTGATTATTCTATCTTTGGTATTAGTAGACTTCTGTTAGGGAAGAATGACATCTTTGCTGCTCAAGTCTCACTTCACCTATCGTGTGTGTTCTGTATTCCAACGTAGCAAAATTCCTTCACGTTACCTAAGACTTGGTCCCCAAATTTTATATGAAGGTTTTCGCTGCTCCTCGTTACTGTCGTTTTTCTTTCATGCACATTCAGTCTATTATCTGTGTTCATTAGACTCCGTACTCCATTCGACAGGTTTTACAATTCTTCTTGTCTTAAACTAAGGACAATAATATCGTCAATGAGTCTTATAATTGCATTACACCCTGAATTTGGGTGCCACTCTAGAACAGCTCTTCCCTTTTCATAATTGCTTCTTCAGTACACAGGTTGAACAATACGGAAGGAAGACTGTTTGCTTATATTATGCCTTTTGTAATACGAGTACTTCTCTTTTTCTCTTCTATTCTTATTCTTTCTTCTTAGATTTTATACAACGGTATATTCCTCATTATTCCGTATGACGAATATTGGTTTTACTATGAATTTAACATTTCTTGTACCATTTTAGATGTCGGAAGTTTCTTCTGGGTCAACATGTACAGTTAAAGTGACTCGTTATTTCTTAACTCTGGCCTCCGATATCAATTGCATCGTTAGAAGTATCTAGATATTTTTTAACTCTGGCCTCCAATATAAAATGCATGGTCAGAACTGCTAGTATGGTATGTTAACCTCTTCCAAACCCAAACAGGTCGTCATCTTATAGGCCCTCTATTCCCTTTCCCGTTCTTCTGTATTTTCTTGTTGTCAGCCACACTACTAATCATAAATACCTTGAGAGCATCTGTTCAGAGAATACAATATTCATTATTCTGAAATGTTTGCAAGAGGTTTGCGATATCACAAGACAAATCATGCTTTTCGTTCATTTATGGGCTAATATATTCATTGTGAATACTCAGAATATCTCTGGGAGTAGTAAAGCGAACGTGATAGAGTTAAACAAGCTTCTGTAATTTAGTATCAATAATGTAAAAAATAATTCGCATTTGAAGGTACAGTAGCTCAGTTTCTACACGATCCAGTGAATTCAACATATACAAGAAAGATTTTCTGCTACCTCCAGTTTTAAGAATTTTTTCTGCTTCTCTGGTTACAAGGTCACCTTGGGATGGAAATATTTGGGGTTTGTATGAATTTTGGACAACCTTTATTTATTTGTTAGTTCATCCCATATCGTCCTCTCGCTATGGGTGGCATAGGGAGCGAGCTCACAAACGTTTTGGGTAGGATCCAGTGTCGTCATGTTTAGGAAAACTCTGTGGCTGTCGCAGCTTTACACATAGTTACCAAACAGGTAATTTTACCTGTTCTCCAAAACATCCATCAAGAAACGGAACAATATAGACTGAGATACAGAAAGAAAACGCAAGACGACATACAGCTGCATATAACCGAAAACATGACATAGAAACAGGTTATCAAGAATTCTATTCAGAAATGCTATCTGAAAGCAAACGAAAATAAACTGATCTATAGGCTGGCCAAAAGCTACTACCCATGGAAATATTAAGACAATATTGTTTGTGATAATTATGGATGCAAACACCAGAGTGCAATGGCATATTCTTTTCAGATATTACTGAGACAGACAGAACAATACCAATTAGTGTACAGAGATCCATTGAAGTGTTTTCGAGAGGTAGTTAAATCAGGCTGGTGTTACCGTTTGGGATGGCATCATATGACGAGGAGTAATTGGGCCTTCGTTATTTGGTGGAACTGTGACTGGAGAGAACTACGTCGATATGTTGACAACCTATATATTCCGGGACTATAAATAAACTACGACGCCTTCAGCTCAATTTATTTTAAAATGATGAAGCCTCACAGCGTTAAGCAACTGCTGTGCGGAACTACGTCCACAAGGTATTTGGTGGGTATTTACTGGACGACGAGGGGCAGTGGAAATGCCAACCATATCTCCTGACACGGCTTCCTTCTTTTAGGATTATGTTAAAGGTAAAGTGAATGATACAAAACCGTAAACAACTGAGGACTCGAAAGAAGCTTTTAAAGACACTGATTCGAATTAAAACTATGTTGACATGTCTGACTATTGTGCCATCTACGATGGAAAACGATTCGAGAAACAATGTTATAAATAATCCTGTAGCCTCAATAAAGTGTTCAGTTATGTCAGAATTCCAATCGTTTGTCTCATATTCAATGAGGTTGCGATGGCTAATGAATTTTGACCCACCTGTATACCAGAAATGAGGAATCTATCAATTAAAACGTACTTTATGTCATAAAAGGTATATGGTATAATCAGCAGAACATCTGACACCAGATACAAAGTACAGGATATAACAATCAGGTTTTGCTATATTTAAACCGAAACCAACACAAAATTGTCACCAAAGGCACAGACAAAGAAATTATATGGTTAAACATAAAAAACACCTTCTCACCTACAAGAAAACTACATTATTTATAAAACGGTCAAAAAATTCATAAATGATCCGACAAACCTAGATAAACACACACCTTTTAAATTAAAAAACCACTTAGTATAAAACTGAATACGGAATTACGACCAGACCTCTACCAATGTCATTCACGCACTAAGAATCCTTCCTCTTCGCTCTATAGTCAGTTTCCATCCAGCAAGGCCATCTCCTTCCTGTTGCTCTCCCTACAATCACTACCCCCTTCGCCACCTGTAACCGTCTCTGTACCGGCCTTCACAACCCTCACCTCCCTCCTACAAAAAAATCCACTAATCACTACATTGCTGAACATCTAAAACAAACTACTCTAGAGTTTTCAGTGAAGTTTGCGAGGGTGGGGTGAAATAGGAAAAAAACAGACACACACACACACACACACACACACACACACACAAAGAGTGCAAGAAAAAGTGTATTCGAAGAAGACAAAAAATTGTGGTGACTGTGCAACAAAGTTTTCGATTTGAAACTCCACTATAAACGAAGAAAGAAGCATCGGATTCCAGCATATGCAAACAAGGTGCAGAAACAGTTCATGTCAGTTGTACGCCAAAGTTAAAATTTATCCTATAAATACCAAAGTGTTTTATTTATGTCATATCCCCGTCATGGCCACAGTAGATGCTTTATAAGGAAAGTGAAACGCATCTGGTGAAAAATACTCCAACTACAGTTAGTATATGACGGGAAAACCAACAATAATTCGGTTATTAATTTCTCTGATGACCATGTATACTACAACAGCTATAGTACAACACGTAATACAAATGACGCTACTCAATAAAAGCGTCAGACCAGTGCACCCTGCTCGACACGCCTCCACACAGAGACTCATTGTCGCGCATAATATCCCCAGTACTCGCTGCACGCTTTTACACGCCAAACCAGGCCCATTGTTCAGCCAGAAACAAAGGGCGATGCACTTCCACATTGACAAAACAAATCAGAAAACTTATCGAATACCCACAAACACAGGGATATATCTGCCAGTAAACTGACACAAAACTGGGACATCTGAGGCACAATATATCTCACACAATGTATGAATTTCAATTTATATTTTCAGTCTTAAGCGTACTGCGTTTTTAGGAAGGTTTACACGAGATGCAGTTTGATTATTTCCTAAGCGTCATCGGTGGCTGTACTTTAAATACAGTACGCAAAAGACGATTCTAAATTTTGGTATTTATATACTTAAAACAAAGTTTGTTTATAAATTCTGTGTAGAGTCTACTTACGGAGTTTATTGCTCTTTTTTGTATGTTCTGAGTCAACATGTTTTTCTCCCGTTATTAGCAGACGCAAAAACGAAGGAAACTAGGCTGCGATTCTCTGGTTTTTTGGAGCACGTTTTTTACTTTGTTGTATTTACATTCGTGCTCTTAATTTTTTCAAAACATAAGAAAAGTCACCAATTTTTTACCGTGGTTCCACCAATTTTGACGACCTTCAATGTGTTTTCACTTTCGAATTCATATATGTGTATGAGTGCGCGCTCGCGTGTGTGTGTGTGTGTGTGTGTGTGTGTGTGTGTGCGAGAGAGAGGGAAAGAGAGAGAGAAAGTGGGAAACAGAAAATAAACTAGAGATGAATAGCATGGGTATGCAACAAAGTGTGATTGGTGGTTAGAGTTTGGATAGAGGTAGGGAGGACAGTAGACGTAGGGAGAGGTATTGCGAAGCAGTGGGTGTGGTCGATGGTAAATGACCATAGGGTGGAAGAGATGGTGTGAGGTGGAGTGAAACATCTATAGGTAACGGTGGTGGTGGTGGTTAGTGTTTAACGTCCCGTCGAGAACGAGGTCACTAGAGACGGAGCGCAAGCTCGGGTTAGGGAAGGATGGGAAAGGAAATCGGCCGTGCCCTTTCAAAGGAACCATCCCGGCATTTGTCTGAAACGATTTAGGGAAATCACGGAAAACCTAAATCAGGATGGCTGGTGACGGGATTGAACCGTCGTCCTCCCGAATGCAAGTCCAGTGTGTTAACCACTGCGCCACCTCGCTCGGTTATAGGTAACATTACGCACAGTGTTCTACTAATTTAGAAAGTATGTAGTCAGCCAGTTCGGCGTAATTATGCGTATTGTGTTTAACAATGATGATGCTATTGCCATGGAAACGAACATGTCGTAAGGAGTGTATTCGGGTGACTTACATCGACAGCATGTTCTGTGTAAATCTCGAGCTGGGAATATCCACTCCCCTTTGCATTACATTTCTCATCTGTCACAATTACACATGTGATCCACAATGAGATTTTCTTTCTGCAGCGGAGTGTACGCTGATATGAAACTTCCTGGCAGATTAAATCTTGTCCCGGACGCAGACTCGAACTCGAGACCTTTTTGCCTTTCGCGGGCAAGTGCTCTACCATCTGAGCTCCTCAAGCACGCCCCGTCGTCACAGCTTTACTTCCGTCAGTACGTCGTCTCCTACTTTCCAAACTTCACAGAATCTCTCCTGTGAACCTTGCAGAACTATAACTGCTGGAAAAAAGGATATTAGGGAGCTACTGCTTAGCCACATTATGGTGTATTTTTCCAGAAAGAGACTTTCACTTTGCAGCGTAGTGTGCGCTGGTATTAAACTTCCTGGCAGACTAAACTGTGTGCTGGACCGAGACTCGAACTCGGGACCTTTGTCTTTCGCGGGCAATTGCTCTACCATCTAAGCTACCCAAGCTTCTGTGAAGTTTGGAGAGTAGAGGACGAGGTACCGGTGGAAGTGAAGCTATGAGGACGGGGCGTGAGTCGTGCTTGGATAGCTCAGATGGAAGAGCACTTGCCAAAGAAAGACGAAGGTTCCTAGTTCGAGTCTCGATCCGGCACACAGTCTTAATCTGCCAGGAAGTTACTCTTGTGATGTTTGCAAAATTACAATATCACAGACTAAAAGTGCACTGACGGAAAAAAAGTCGCAAAACCAAGCACGAATTTTGCGACATAGACGAATGTTGGTAGGCGTGTTCCTGCATCTGAACGATGACGTCCGTTCACATTTCGCCACTCTGAGGATGCAACTCCGTTTGGCTTTAAATACGTGCTGTAGGAGTCGTCATCGTTAGTTACCCTTGAGAATGGACGTGGCGAGATGATTTTAGGCAAAAACGCGAGAAGCACCATTAAAAACACCTTACTGAGTTTGAACGAGGTCTGCGAAAAACTGAATGTATCTTCTGTGATGATGTAGAAATGCTCGTCACGAATGCAGCCACTGTGAATGATTGGTAGCCGGGGTGGTCACGAGAGTGGACGGTCGAGAGGCTGAACTCCCGATGGTCACGTGGAAATAGCGAGAGGAAGGACCATGTGGTGCATCGTACTGCGTGGGTAGTGACAGTTTTAGCATTACTTGACCCCACAGTGACACAACAGACGGTTGGAAATTGGTTACTTCAAGGATAGCTCCGTGCCAGACTCCCTGTATCGTGACCCCGAACCACCGCCACTTGCGACCTCAATGGTGCCAAGCGAGAGCCCATTGGAGGACACGGTGGAGATCTGGTGTATTTCTGATGATAGTTGGTTCTGTTTCGGTGCCAGTGATGGCGGTGTCTTCTTTAGAAGGAAACCAGCTGAAGCCCTGCAAAGAACCTGTCTGCGTGCTAGACACCTGACCGTAAACTTGAGGTGCGATTTCGTATGACAGCAGGAGCACACTCTCGTGGTTATCCCACGCACATCGACTGCGATTCTGTACATAAATGTGGTGATTCAATCTGTTGAGCCGCCGGTTACAAACAGCATTCCAGGAGGTGTTTTCCAACAGGATAACGTTCGTCCACATACTGGTGTTACAACCCAGCGTGATCTACAGATAGTCGACATGGTGCCTTTTCCTGCTCGATCATCAGATCTGTCTTCAATTAAAGCACGTATGGGACGACAGCTCCAGCATCAACCATAAACATCATTAGCCGTCCCTGTATTGACCAACCAAGTGCAACAGGCGTGGAACTCCGTCCCCAAAATGGCATCCGCCACATGTACAACACATTCATGCACGTCTGCATGCTTCCATTCAACAATATGGCTATCACTCCGACTATAAATCAACCAGCATTTCACATTAGCAATGGCTTGTCTCCTGTAGCCCTGCAGTGTTAGTCATGTAAATGTGTTATCACGTAAGTGTGCAAACTAAACAAATGTGTTCCTAAAATTTCATTAGTCTACACTAATTATTTTTGGTGTTGTGAATTTTTCCTTTACTGTATTTGTAGTGGTATCATCAGTACTTTTCACTTTCTTTTCAAAGTCGTCTTCAGACTGTACATAGCGATGTTGAGCTAACTATGAAACTCTATGCATATAGACTACGTCATAAATCTTTGATAATCCATTTTCAACTGTTCCTTCTCTATCCGTGTTACCTGTTTCTAGAAGCAACAGCAAAAGTGTCTTTAATTTATTCCTCCTGGCAAGAGATTTATTGTGTTTCTTTTATTTCCTACTCCTTAATTTCCTATTATAAGTTCAGTTACCTGCTATGCTTGAAGTCCTTTAATATCATGATGTAACGTGCTCTATTTTTATTTCATACTCAGTGGTAAAGTCTCAAACTATGGAACAATAGGTCTGAAGTTCGATCCTCGATTACTGCTATGATTCCTAACTGTTACTGTGCACCTATTTTAACCACTAGCAGAGTTTGGTTATGTGCAAAATGCATATTTGAACCTTGGTTAGGAATCCTCGTTAAATTGTAAGTCAGCTAAATAGATGCTGAATGGATGGAGGAAGGTATCAGCTTACAAAAAGGACCATGCATAGATATTACTGTTGCGTTCAAACCAACCTTCGGGTTGATGACAGATTTATCCGTAGAACTTGTCTTGTTGGGCTGTTTAATATTATAGCCTAATCTAGAGGATCTTCTATCTCCTCTGTCAGATCTTAACAAGCTGGTAGTGTAGTGTAAAGAGTATTCCAATTTGCGAATACTTTCGCACTGTTAATATTTTTAAGATTGGCTTGATCAACGAAACCTCGCGGAAACCTCTTTTTTAATTGAAGGACTGAAACTGTTTTTAAAAGTGTCAGTAAAATATTGCACAAAAATGAAATTATGATGCCTCTGTATTTGTCGGAGCCTGTGTGTGTGTGTGTGTGTGTGTGTGTGTGTGTGTGTGTGTGTGTGTGTAGTGCAAGGTGGCGTGGAAGTATTATTGTGGCTCAATGACATACCGCCACCATCAGCCACCTGAACTATCCCTCAAATTAATATGTTCTAAATATTAAACATGTTACTTTCACTTGTAGCTGTTACATGTGTTACCACTTTCGAGTATTTTTCATTTTCAAGCAACTGAGAGCCTAGGTTGTTGTCGTCTGCCGTCCAGAGACTTGTTTGACTCTGTTCTCCATTCTAGTCCATCGTCGCTACTGTGTACCTCTTGAAACCTACACGCAACTGAACACTCTTGGTGTAGTCAAGCGCCCACTTCTCTCCACGACACCCTACATCCCTCTTCCCCCATCTCAGGAGTATGTATTTCACGGCGCTTCAAGATATGTCGTATCAAACGAGCACGCCATTTATTTATGTTGTGCCACGTTTGCCTCTAGCCAGCCCTGTAAAAGAAATCTAATATACATCTTGTTCCATTTTTAAATGATGGTATTCATATTTTCTGTGCTACTGTACATTTTCCGAGGTTACGAAAGTTACTATACAAAATTAAAGCTTTTTCTTTTCTTTTTCAAATGTGGGAACATGTTTCAAGGGACGACTTGGTCACGTACGTAGGAATAAATGTTGTACTGAAGTATGAAAGCGTTGAAATCGAGAAAATCTTGTCAGCAGTGTATCTAATCATGTATGCTTCACTCTACCACACAGCAATAGTTCGAAAGCGAAATCAAATTATTAGAAGTATTATAAAAAATGAGTTGAGAGTTGAATACTTGTTGAAACGGAAAATACCCAGAACTAGCGCAAATTTCCATTTTCAAGGAAATTGTTAGGACATTAAGGAAACTGAGTTCAGTTGCAAATTAACTGCGTTTTTCAAATATTTTTGATATAATATGCAGCGCTTAAATTTGTGGAACTCGAAATATCTACAAAGCCTCTTGACTGACAACAACAAATACGGTAAAAATTGGTGAAAACTGGTTATGTCGGTCGCTAGTGCTCATACCTTCACCTCCGTCTTAAATCAGTCACTAGGATGAAGTGTTCTGCTGGACGAAATACCAATCGTTGCTACACTGGTGGGTTCTTAAATTTGCTTTTGGAGTTGGCCAAATTGATACTGCGACCCACACGAGACACTAGACCACTTTACGATAACTTTAACAAGATGAAATACTTAACTTTGAACAATCCAGAGTCAAAGAAATTTGATATGTATCTATTACTGTCACTGAACACTAACATATTGCTTGACAGAGTATAATAGTCTCTTCTTACAAAGTACAATTGACTGTAAACTTTGCTTCTTCGGCGATGGTTGCAGACTGGGCTGAGCGGCAATCCGGTGTGCAGTAAGTCATCTTTCTGCAGCTGCGGCGTACGGACCTGTTCACGCCATGTCTACGCCGAGATCTCTCATTCGTCGTTGCGTCTGGCTATGACCGTGCTTACTTGTGGTTCCATCGCGAGTTGCCACCCTTGCCATGCAACCTTGTTTCCCTGACAACACCACATTTCTCCTCCCGAAACATCCGCTCCTTCAGGTGCAGTAGTGTGTCACATGACGGCGGTGGGCGGGAGGCCTGAATACGTACGTAGGTGAGGAGACGCAGAGTGAATGGCAGGACCCTTAGCGCACCCCGGTATCCACCTCTCGGGTGAGTGGGTACACCGGACGATAAATGGACCACACGGTACAATCCCGCATCCAGTGACACAGACACTGTGGTCGGGGTAGCAACAAGTGAACCTCCTGAGGCGGCGTGATTGTTTACCGCGGACATCAATCAGGCTTTCAGGACGGGCGTCGACATCGATCTGCGTTACGTCGATCTCCATGGGCACCAGTCCAGACTGCGTAGGTGGTGACTGGCGGAGGGATGGAGATGACTTGTTGTGAATTCCAGCGGCGTGCTGGGTCTGTGGGCAAACGTTTTGCGCCAAAATCACTGACGTAAGAGTGCCGCAGCTGGTTGGTTCTAGTGACACGACGGAGCCCAGAGAAATCTTGAACGATATAAAAAGAACATTCCGAAACTTTTGTGTCGACTGCGTGTTTCTAGCTCTGTTCCTTACCAAAAACTCCAAAGGCTACCTCATATTGCGTCTTTGTCTGACCCAGCGGAAAGAATTCTTTCCGTGGCGGCAGCAGAAGGGGCAACAGTTATGGTAATGACGATTATATAATAATTCTGCCGGCGACTTATGTCGCATGGTAAGGAGCGGTAGGAGGAAAGAAAAATGTTCAAGACTTCCTCCCGTATGCAGAAGGAATTGCGTTTCTCCATGTGAACGTTCGGACGAACCATTATGTTTCATCGTTAGACTGTGTGAAAAGGTGCACTAGTTACTTTATGTATACTATGGGCCGCATAAAATTTCTGTAAACCGGCTGCCGAGAATTGTGGTGCGTTGCCTGTGACGAGGACCTCAGGAAGACCTTCAAGACATAAAATAGAAGACAAAGGCAATACCATAGTCGCAGGAGCGGTGGATGTTATGAAGACAACAGAAGGAAATTTGCTGTGTGTCTACTAGCAACAACCATGGTGTGTGCCTGAGTGAACCTTCAAAGTCAATTTAGATGCGTTGTCACGGTCCGAACGAACGTGGCCACTGAGAAAAGCGTTGTGGCGGAGCTGAATGATGTTCCGCAAGACAAGCAACAACAGCTCATTTGCTCATTCTGGGCGTCCATGTCCTGTCAACTACAATGACAATGGCGAGTTGGTTTTTTGCGAACTGCACCCCACTGACCTTCATGCAACAAAAGCAATACATCTCGCTGGAGGGAGTGAGAAATCGGTACCGATGCACCATTTTCTTTATGCAACAGCAGACCACCTGACAGTGCGTGATGACGTAAAAAATAGGGACGCCCACTGGGTGACGAATTTCTTTCAAAACTACGTGGTCATTCATGGGCCGGAAGCAGTTGCTCAGACAACATGCTGAAATTCGAGAGAAAATTTTTAAAGACTTTCAAAAGCTCGGGTATCGATCCTCAGACGAATCGAACGCCATGTTATAGGCAGCCAGTAACCGAGACAACAGTCCAAAATTCTAATGTTAGTTGGCTTGTACAACAATTCATAGTGATAAACAGACAACCCAGAGCCCAACGTAACAACTATTGGGTTTACAGTGGTGGGACAGGCTTGGACATATTAAACGAGGAAATTAAAGGCCAATGATCTACAATCGAGTAGGACTTCCACATCTATCTGGGTACTCTGCAAATCACACTTAAATGCTGGATAGAGGGTCCATCGAGCCACCTTCACAATAATTCTCTGGTATTCCCAACATGAACAGAGCGCAGAAAAAAGAAAAGCTATGCCTTTCCGGGCGGGCTCTGATTTCTCTTATTTTATTGTGATGATCGTTTTCCCTAAGCAGGTCGGTGACAGTGAAATGTTTTCGCTTTCAGAGAAGGAAGCTGGTGATTGAAGGTTCTGGAGAAGATCCCGCCACAACTAGAAGCTCTTCTTAAGAATGTCCACACCAAA
Organism: Schistocerca gregaria; assembly: GCF_023897955.1. Taxonomy (NCBI): domain Eukaryota; kingdom Metazoa; phylum Arthropoda; class Insecta; order Orthoptera; family Acrididae; genus Schistocerca; species Schistocerca gregaria. Next base: position 686,907,283 of record NC_064923.1, read on the forward strand.
TCCCCTATCACGACCGTGACACGCTCTCCCCTATTTCTTGATAAAACAAAATGTCCTGCCTTTTTTCAACTATCTCTATTTACTCCTTAATCCTATCTGGTAAGGATTCCACACTGCGCAGCAGTACTCCAAAAACGGACGGAGAAGTGTAGTGTAGGCAGTATCCTTAGTAGAAATGTTATATTTTATGTACTGGCAATAAAACGCAGTCTCTCATTCGTCTTCCACACAACATTTTCTAAGATGTTCTACAGTGCTCGTAATTATGATTCCTAGGTATTTAGTTCATGGCCTTTAGATTTGTTTGATTTATCGTACAACCGAATTTTAACGGATTCTTTTAACCACTCATGTGAATGACCTCAGACTTTTCGTTATTTAGGGTCAATTGACACCAAAGAGATATCTTCTCTAAATTGTTTTCAATTTGTTTTGATCTTCTGATGTCTTTACTAGAGGATAAGCGACAGCATCAAATATTAACAATCTAGGAAGGCTGCATATATTGTGTCCTAAGTCGATTATATAGATAAGGAACAGCAGACGGCCTATAACACTACCTTCGGCAACGCCAGAAATCATTTCTATTGTACTCGATGATTTTCCGTCAATTGCTACGAACTGTGTCCTCTCTGAAAGGAAATCACGAATCTAGTGACTTAACAGAGACGATGTTCCATAAGCGCGCAACTGGATTACAAGCCGCTTGCGAGGTACGGTGCCAAAGGCCTTCTGGAGATCTAGTAATACGGAATCAATTGGAGCTCCCTTGTCGATAGCATTCAACACTTCTTTGAACTAGGCGTTTTACAAGAACGATTTTTCTAAATCTGTCAATAGGCTGTTCTCTTCGAGGTATTTAATAATGGTCTAACACAATGGATATTCCAAAATTCTGCTGCATATTAACGTTAATGATATGGACCTGTGACATAGTACATTACCCCTGTTGCCCTCCCTGAATTCTGGGGGGAAGCAGAAACAAATTACTGATCTGTGCAACTTTCCCGTTTTTGGGAAGGAATCTTTTGTCGAGCGAACGGTTGTACATCATTGTTAAGTACAAAACTATTTCATCAGCGTACTCTGAAAGGAATCTAATCGGTATACAGTTGGTTCAAAGTTTCGTTGCGGAAAGTTTCGTTGTGGAAACAATCATAAGTATCTAGCATTAAATTACGCTCTAAATTTCGAGCTTTCGTAAAAGATCGCCAACCTTGGTGCTTTGCGTTCGTTTAAATTTGACATGTTTTTCTAGTTGTTTCTTGCAACAGTTTTCTGTCCTGTTTTTTGTACCATGGAAAATTAGCTCCGTCGTTGATAGTTGCGTTGGGTTGATTGGGGGAAGAGACCAAACGGCGAGGTCATAGGTTTCATCGGATTAAGGAAGGATGGGGAAGAAAGTCGGCCGTACCCTGTCAAAGAAGCCATTCCGGCATTTCTTGAACTTTTCGACTGTTGGTATCTTTGGAATTGAGGGATGACATTTTGTTTGTTTACTTTGTTTTCTGAAAGTCAGATGTTCTAGTGCCAGACTCATACATTGTGCACACCAACGTGAATAGTAATTTGTTTCTGCTTCCCCCCAGAATTTGGAAAGTCTCATGGAATGATATCTATCCCTCCTGCCTTATTTGATTTTAAGTCCTCCAAAACTCTTTTAAACAGTAGATCCCCTATCTCTTACTTATGGAGTACTGTTTCTTATTCTATCATATCATGAGACAAATCTTCCCTCTGGTAGAGACATTCAACGTACTCTTTCCACCTATCCACTCGTTCCTCTGCATTTAACAGCGGAATTCCCCTCCCCCCCCCCCCCCCCCCTTGCTTTTAGTTTCAGCGAAGGTTGTTTTGACTTTCCTATATTCTGAGACAGTCTTTTCGACAATCGTTTCTTTTTCAATTTCTTCACACTTTTCATGTATCTATTTTCTCTTAGCTTTCCTGCATTTCCAATTTATTTCATTCCTGCTTTACTTGTATTTCTGTATTCCTGAATTTCTCTGAACATTTTTTTACTTCCTTCTTTCACTGGTCAACTGACATATTTCTTCTGTTGCCCTTGGTTTCTTAGCAGTTACCTTCTTTGTACCTTGCCTACCACACTGCAAACGTTGTGTATTGTAACAAGAACAACCTTTTCTGAGGACAACACTTCCTCACTTTATTCTGTAATACACCTCGTCTATTATGAATCTGTAAATTTGTACCTTTACGTATACTGTTAATTTCAGCCCTGTTTATATTCACTTTAACATTAGATGAACTTTAAACTGTGTGTCCTATAGTAAAAAATTTAGACTGAGCCTCAAAATCAATTTCTGTTGTGTCCAAAATGCACAACACACACATGTGGTTTCAGACTGCGATCTGGAGGTTTCGTAAGATCAGCATGCTTCTGACACACTTTACGTCACTGAATCCCGTGAGGTAACATCGTTACAGTTCATTCCACAATAACACTTGAGTTTGGCAATCCATTGTTTTGTGGTTTGTGCAGTTGGAAGAATTTAAAAATCGCTGCTGCGACGTGAACCGGAGCATCAAATTACTCTTCTAGCACCAGAACAAGCTCGTCGTAACTAACATCTTCTGAGAGAGAAGCTGGGCACATCAACTCCGACCATGAGGGGGGTGGGGAGAAAGAAAGCCGTGCGGTGCAGTTATCATCCGTCTGCGCGCGATGTTCTCACCAATCCTCTGTGTTATTGTTAAATGGGCGAAACTTGGAGACATAAAAGCAGCAACCGGTTGTGTTGGTGCCTGTTGTGATAGCAATGGAGTCATCTGTTGGCTGCTGAGCAGAAATCGTTCAAAACACCGCGCCTGAAACTGAACAGCTTAGTTTGCAGCTGAGGCACGGTTAAACGCCTTATACGCGTAAGAAAAAGAATACACTATCAGTAGTTTGGTCACTGACTAGTGGAATTCCACAAATAACCACAAGGGACACCTGGGTTGATTATGCACTGGAGCAACATGCACACATATTCACAGACTTTGTAAGCAGGTGATTTAAAAACAGTGTAAGAAACCATTCTCGTCGACATTTGTTAGTCCTGACGAAATAACGTTGGTTCGCACAGTTCCTGAATTTACTTGTTGTGGAGCCCGCGTAGATAATACAGCATACAAAAAATATTAGACAACATTAATATAACTGGAACAAGATGAAATACTTATCTCTGTAACAATCCTTACCAAAAGAAATTTCATGTGAATTTGACTGGCGACTCCAAATAGTGTTGTGTGCACGACGACCATATGATAAATAAAATTAGCATGAAGGTCAGCATTGGCCGTAATTATGATAATTTATTAACAGAAAAATCGATTTTAGATCACATAATTCAGTGCTGGAAGTTAAATATTAAATAGTGATCAGTGAATAAGAAATAAAAGACCACCAATACACCTGAGTATAAACCAAGAGTTGATAAGAATATACCTTTAGCGTACAAGTTAAATGCGGTTGGAGTAGTGTCTAGTTATTAGCAGTAACAGAAGCTATGAAACGATCACAATAACTGAAGTCGCTGTTTACATTCACCTACACAGCAGAACTCGGTGTGACAGGGGCTTTGAAGGCCATCCGTGGGACGTATGTCACGTGAAGACTTAACGTTACATTATTTGACAAGAGATCACCATGAAGTACCAAATGTGCACTTGCAAATCATTAATTGATAATTTCAAATTTAAAATTGTACATTAAAAACGCATACCAAAATGGAAGAGGGAAATGCACATCTTGCCAACATAGACTGGCTTATTATTTTCAAAACAGCTTAAAAACATGCAAAAATAAAATCCAACAGGTAAATTATAAGATGTCAGATTACAGGGGTAATAAAAAAGGAAAAAAAATATACAAATAACATGACATAAAATACAACAGCATTTGTTATAGCACAGTAACCGCCATCTGGCGTGGGAAGTCAGAAGTGCAAAATTCTTAATTTGAGTAAAATATTACGTTGAAACCAAGAAGTCAAATACATAAATAGTGTTGATCGTAAAGTATGCCATGATTTAATAGGTCAAAATGACATGAAACAAAATTTTATGAAAAGCAAAATGATATAAAAGCACATTGTGGATGCAGAGATCATTTATTGCACTCATCAGTAAGAACTACTGTTATAAATTGCAAAGAATTAGTGATATTTTGGCTAGAGGCACAAGTGTACGAAATACGCTAGCCTAGCAGAAACCTCCACTACCACACCTATTATTTAGAAAAAAAATCCTCATATCATACAAACAGAACTTGGGTATAAGGAAACAGTGTTCTCTTTAATGTGTAAATGCTTTGTCCCAAAAAATACACCTTACTCTGATTATACACTTTTGCACATGCACTGGGTCAGAACCCATCATACATACATTTACAGTTGATACAACACAAATAAAAACTGTCAAGCAAACGGTTTTGAATGCTCATATTAAGGAGCTAATTTTATTACATGTCTTATAACAGAAGTGGGACCCCTTATAACACAAGAGCTAATTATGAAAATACCCGTATATCGAAAGACGGCCATAAAAATTAATCTAAAATGTAGGGCATGGGTAGGTAGTAATAGACATCGTACATTCAGAAAAAAACGTCATAATCTAGAAAAAGGTAGCAGTACAAATTATTCCAAAAATATACATCTTACTGTAGACAAATTAAAACTAGATTATACACATTTTTGTGCAATTACTTACTAAAGCAATTAACATGTAGTGACAAACTAGCAACATCAAATATTCACATGAAAGTGATGAGGATTTAAATTTTTTGTCTATTGGGAAAATATATAAATTTTCATAACCAAACGCTTAATGTGCAGTGTGCACGGATTTTGTGAAAGGCCTATTATGACTGTCAGGTATGTAACGTGACCACCAGTTGACAGAAGTTATTACAAAACCGGTGCCAAAAGTACGAGCCAATTAACAATCTCTATAAAGAACCTCAAAAATTGCTGTACCTTAAAATATGTTGGCTAGTGAAAACTGTGGGTAATGCGTTTCAGCCATCTGATTCACAGGTGTTACCTTGTAGGTAAGAACAATGTTAATATAATAAAAAAATTGCAATGCAGTTATGAGATACGTACACATGGGCTGTGTAACAACCCTTTTTACAACACGTTAATGAAAACTCATTCAAACGGCAAAGGAATTGCTAAGTTACAGGAAAAATTATTACGTATGAGTGAATTGCTTACTGTTACTGAACACTTACGTATAGTTTGTTAAATCATTAGATAATAATCATTTATCTCAAATTACAATACAGTGCAAACTTTGCTACATGGTTCTGTCTAATACAATTGTCTCCCTGCTGGCTGTAGCGAGGCGATGTTATTGTCTTCCGCGATGATGTCAGACTTGGCTGTGTGGCACTCGGCTCTGCAGTTAGTAAGTACTGTATTCTGCAGCCGGCCGGAGTGGCCGTCCGGTTCTAGGCGCTTGTTTGTTGGTTATAAATGATTACTTTTGTGAATGAACTTAGAGACATTTACACTGCTTGACAGACAACATTGCTACACGTTTCCCGGTTGGAGATTTCTATTTTTTCAAAACAACGTTAATTAGCCAGAAAAAGCAGTGATTAAATAAAATCTTATGTTACATTAATAATAAGTAACTAATTTCATTGTGATCCTGCGGAACTTGTACAACACATCACACGCCCAGCTACACCACACGTCACAATATTTACACTCTGCAGATTTCTGCTTGCTCCTAGAATCGCCTGCGTTCTGCCCTGCGCTGAATTCTCACAATGGGGAATCTTACATATTGTGGATGATGAAGACGAACAATCACGTTTTCAGAGGGATGATCTTGTTAGTTAAAGTGTGCTAGCTTCCGTTGACAACATTAACGGTACACTTCAAGCCTTTTTGCTGGCATATGATCGTGAAACTGACGAATAAACTGATGCTCAAACGTTTGAATTCTTCATTTGTTAGGTACTGCTAAGTTCTAAATGTAGAACACATTTGGTACACAACATGGCAAGTGCAATTGAATGGCTTACTTCAATAGTGATACAAGCCATTTTTGTTCATTCTGAGATACAGGGTCCTAAAGTTAAATGGGCGCTGAAAAATCTGCAATTGAGATACCAGAAATATTCAAGCATATGGGTTCTTGCTAGAGGTGAACCTTTCTTTCTGCTTGTTTCTTCCATTAATATCAGAAGAATCATAGACAGAAAAGTGGAGGTAATGGACTTGTACCACTATTGAAATAAGTCCTTCAGTTATTATCCAAATAAACTCATTTCTACGTTTCGACCAATCGTGAATTTCACAAAACATATTTCTATTACCAAGTACACATTTTTGTATCACTTACACGAGTCGATATTACCTGTGTCTCTACATATACACTCTATTCTTCTACTGTAATATGAGTAGCACACGAAGATAACCTCCTGCAATAAGACCAGTGTACTCGATTTTGTTCAGAAATGTACTTGATTTTGTTACTGATTTCCATATCTTTAACGTCTTCTCCATTGTAGATTTGTACTACGTGATTTAGTACAGTGTTGTCGTCACACTTCTGTAGTATGAAACAACTAATCGCCAGTGTCTGTATATATAGAAGAACAGTTGCCGTACAAAGAACATCAATCCACCAGATTTCCTTCTCCATATCACGTTTTGGCTGCAGAATGAGCATCTACTCTATATTATCCAAGAAAAATACTAGCGTATGATATTTTGAACTATCTAGAAGGAAGTCATTTCCATGCTAAACGTGGGCTTTTATGTAGACCGCTTAACATCACTGGCAGTTAACTGATTTCATCCTCTTGAGTGATATCGATAACGAATGAATTAAAGAGTGTCTTTTGAATAGGAGAGAGCCTTACATAGTAATATAACTTGCTTCAACATCCTTAAAGTGGATGTCAACCCAAGCATAAAAAAGGCTACATGTTGTAAGAGTTTTCTCACTCAGTGTCTTTCTTATACATTCTTAGATATCATTTAATTTGAGGGACTGAAGATTCTGAAGAAAGTACACACGGTGCCGCAGTTATTTGCCACACGTGCTGCAGTAAAATATACGTTTAAGCTCGCACGGGCTCTGCCTGCAGCGGATGGAATTTTTTCATCACATACGTGATTAGCAGTCTGAGAGTCGCTATGTTTTTACTCATGTATATTTATAGCGGAATTTGAATTTTTGAAACAGCCAGCGGCTGCTCGTAATCCATTTCGCTCGAAGAATTCAATTAGGCTTTCGTTATTGTCATTAACGCTTGAAAATAGGCAGTTACCGCAGCACCATAATACTCTCTCCACAAGAAGTTCCTTATAGCACGGAATGGCTTGTTAAAGCGATCGTCGGTGTACTCTGCAAACAGGAATATCTAAACACCTACATTTCGTATAAGACTTACGTTTCAAAAAATAAAGTAAATAATTCGATCAATATGAGTTTCAGTTGCGTTGTACGAAGCCGTTGTTCAGTATGAAACTTCCTGTGTAGTATGGTATTCAAATTTTTATCAATAATTTATTATGGCAAAGATCGCTTAAATATATATATAAAAACTTCAAATTAAGGGTTTCGTCAAACAGATGCCATCTTCAGATGTGACAAAATCTGCCACAAAAGTTCGTACAACAAAAACAATTGGCGCCTCGAATGTCGTGAAGTTAACTATAATACTTCGGTGGACGTACTTCCCACTGTTATAGGGCCTATACTGAAATACATCTAATGATGTCTTGAAGATGTCCTTTAAAACAAATCCAAAATCTGCGGGCACCAAGCACAAAAGAAAGGTTTCAAGTTTGAACACTGACAACAAGAACTGAACAGCAGCCTATGTTCGTGTATTAATACAAATAAAACAGTTTCTGCGTCATTGCAGAAACTGTTTCATTTGTGTTTATCAACAGTCGCAACCCTCATAATGCTGTCCCTTATGGACTCACCATTCAGTCGTGTATTAAGCCTTGTCTTTTTAACTCACCTTGTGCGGGTGAGTGTTTTAGAGTCACTTATAACGCACAGGAAAAACGCTATTGATCTACGACTGGTGTGATGGGGAATGTAAATTCGGTTGACGCCGCTTCCCCAACTACGCGCATCGTAGTAATTGCAACTCATGTCTATACGTGTAATGCTGTCAAAATTCTAAGAAAGACAGTAGTAATTAAGGTCTCTGATTTATAAAGATATTGGAACAGAAATAAATGGGACACGTTTCTACCACGTAATTCTAAATATACGTTTGAGCAGACGACGTTCGCAGTGACAAAACTACAGAAGCCAAAAGTACTAGAAAAGCGTTATAACGAAGTGTTTCTACAGAAGGAATTACCACTCGTGGAAAAATATAAACTATCATATCCAGCAGGTTCAACATGACTAGAACCAGCAGAAATGTTCACAACACGATAACTCGTAAACCACTAGCACTACCTTCTTGCAACAAGCACGGTACTTTTAGGATTTTACTATCACTAGGCCCTGTACCGTTTATAACTTCGTAGCGTAACAGCTGCAGTTACGTCAACTTCTCAAAATCTGTGTATTTGCTGCAAATACGCGCCCTTGCCTTCAATTCTAGTCTGTGAAAATCGCATATCGGTGAATTTCTATTGGTTCCAACTATTCAGCTAACGGAAATAAAATAGAACTCCGCAGCTCCACGTTGGTACCAACCTGCAATGGTATCGCCAGCCCCAGCGCGAGAGGCAGACGTACCAACCACATATCGTTCTAATTCTAGGACACCACTGAAAATACCGAAGAAGCACAAACTTTTTCGAAGCGGTTTTACACACCGTTTCCTGTTGTTTGCTGACCGGGCCTTGAGTAAACTCATTTCAACAGTCAACCGTGGTTAGGCAATACCTGTTGAACGAGGTGCAAAATCAAACAGTTCGTTATTTTTATAGAAGTCCTGAGCGTATTAAAGGCCTCATGCTATTGCCATCAGTTACTTCACAGCTTTGCTTAACACTATTCTCTTTGAGAACGGTCCGAGTAATGTATGAACATGGAATTTGTTTTACAAAGTGCACGTAGTTGAATCTCAACACTCATGCTCGGATTATGGCAGGTACTGCGTCTCTGAGAAGTTTGTAGCACGACGCCAATGCACGCGCGCTCGCAACCCAATTGGCAGACAGCTACTCCACCTCTGGCTAGAAGCTGGCAGCCTTTCTTATATACAATTGGTTTATATATCTATACCGTCAATCTCTAATTTACCTTTTAGACCTGTTGCTTTTGTTCCATTTCTATATATTTTTTTCTTTTTCTTTAAATATTCATATCTGTCTGCTCACTTTCTCAGGTAATCAGTGGTCTCACTGAATGTTTTCCTTATTCGGCCATCATACGAGTTGAGCACTGCTTGGCTTATGCGTCACAAAAATGAGCAACATTTCACCATAGAAAATTATACGAAGCATGTTCAGAGAGTAAGTGTAGATTCCAGAATGAGATTTTCACTCTGCAGCGGAGTGTGCGCTGATATGAAACTTCCTGGCAGATTAAAACTGTGTGCCCGACCGAGACTCGAACTCGGGACCTTTGCCTTTCGCGGGCAAGTGCTCTACCATCTGAGCTACCAAAGCACAACTCACGCCCGGTACTCACAGCTTTACTTCAGCCAGTATCTCGTTTCCTACCTTCCAAACGTTACAGAAGCTCTCCTGCGAACCTTCGCAGGAGAGCTTCTGTAAAGTTTGGCAGGTAGGAGACGAGATACTGGCAGAAGTAAAGCTGTGAGTACCGGCCGTGAGTCGTGCTTTGGTAGCACAGATGGTAGAGCACTTGCCCGCGAAAGGCAAAGGTCCCGAGTTCGAGTCTCGGTCGGGCACACAGTTTTAATCTGCCAGGAAGTTTCATAAGTGTAGATTCTTTAGTTCCGCAGAAAAATTGTATTTAAAAAATCTAAAGGCTATTGCTGATACACTTGTTGACTGTTTTTCCACATAATCGTCATCCATTCAAACTACATGGTGAGCCCCAGAAGTAACGTCTTTACCCCCTCCTCGAAGAACTCAGTCGCCAGCTACTTCCCCCCCCCTCCCTCCCCACCTCCACCCACTTCAGAATCTCTTTCTGTTCCTGCTCGTCGGTCGAAACTTTAATTCCATTCATGTTTGCTTTCAGGGGGAGGGTGTGAAAACATGATAATCTGAAGGCGAGTCGGGGAAGTACGGTGAGTGTTTCAAAACATCCCAACCAACTAAATCCAAGAGCACCTTGAAGGGTTGGGTTGGGTTGGGTTGTTTCGGGGAGGAGACCAGACAGCGAGGTTATCGGTCTCATCGGAATGGGGAAGGACAGGGAAGGATGTCGGCCGTGCCCTATCAAAGGAAACATCCCGGCATTTGCCTGGAGCGATTTAGGGATATCACGGAAAACCTAAATCAGGATGGCCCGACGCAGGATGGAACCTTCGTCCTCCCGAGTACCCTGATGGTTAAGGCTGTGTGAGAGCGAGCGTTGTCTTGCAACACGCGCACTCCTCTCCTCAGTACTCTCTCATTTGGCTTTGAATACTGAGATATTTATTTTTTATTTTTTTATTATTGTCTCACGTTATCGTTGTGCGTTGGCTGTCTTCCCCTGAGGTAGTAATTCAGCCAGAATGATGCATTTTCCGTCCCAAAACACCAATGACATGATTTTTTTAACCGAAATTGTGTTTTTTAATGTTTTGGTGCATGGAAGATAGCTGTGACGGCACTGGGAAGACTATCATTTTGTCTCAGGCGTGCAATGAACCCACGTTTCATATTCAGTCACAACAGAGCTCAGCAGATTCTCAATCCCAATTCAAGTCGCTCAAGACACTCGGGGCCCCATTTACCCGACATTTCCGGAGGTGCTGTTTCAGCTGTTTTGCGACCCATCTTGGGCATAGTTTCCGGTATCCCAACGTTTCTGTCAGCGTTTCGCGTAAAAGAGGTCTGGGGAGTTACGGAAACATCGTAGAACTCACACTGTCAGGCAGCTGTCTTGGAGAACAATTTTCTCAATTTTTGGCACCAACTCATTAGTCATCTACAGTTAAAACTTTCGGTCTGAGAGGCCGTGGTCGATGTATAAAATTTCCACCTAATGTTTCGTCTCCATCTATGGGAGACATCTTCTGAGGTGGTCCTCAGAAGACACATTAGGTGGAAATTTTATACATCGAGCACCGACTCTCAGCCCGGAAGTTTTAACTGAAGACAACACCGGCCGTGATAGCCTACATTGTATCAGTAGTCCTCTGTTCGTCATGAATTTTTATTATATCTGCACTAAGCTCACTAAATCTCTTAGATACATTCGTTATATTCATAATGCCATCGTCCAAAACCGCTTTGACTCGCGAAAAAATTTCATTATTTCTTGCGCGAATAAGTGCCGAGTAACATAACGTGTCTCGCGCTTGGCAGTATTTCTTGCACACGCATAAATGTATGAATCAAGGTTTGTAAGTAAGAAGTAATTTTTAATGAATAGTAACAGGAGTTGAATTTGCATGAAACCAATAAGTCAGCGATATCATATCACAAAATCTGTAGTTCTTTCACAACCGAATTTTTGACATTGCAAATTACTTATCTGTAACTCACACGAAAGTGATTATTGATTGGCGCTATATAATTACTATAGATTTTAAGCTACATTCAGTAATGTATGAATATAAATTGGTTTTTGAGTAAAATTAAAGACAGTAAGCCAATGAATGACACAAAGAATTTTTTCAGTTACGTAATTATTGTTTACTATTCATGTGATTTTGTTGTTGTTTTTATTATTAATAATTGATTTTCATGAGTTCCTACTATACTGAAAGGTATTTGTTCACTGTGATTTAGCGATAAGAAACCACGTCAGCGCAGTGTTAACAGTTTTGTGCTGTTTTCGCCTTGCAACAAAACCAAGCATTCGTACATAAGTTTTCAAGTATTAACAACAGATAGTAATTTTAGATACTGTAGTTTTGTTTATGTGACAACCCTTAATTTTCATTGATTTTTTTATTAAATTTATGACATCTTCCATATTTACCAAACCAAAGTAATTCAATCCAGCCGAATTTTATATCTATTTACTTTAACCGAGTTTTCCTTGCTTGTCGTCAATGCCGCAAGTATTGAGCATTGGCGATTCGTTTAAACTGCACCTACATTTCACGAACTCCATTTATTCTTCGGAGTAGATGCGTTTCCCGCACAACAGGGAATATGGCTGCATTCACAGGCACCATCGACTGAAGGTGGTTGACTGAGTGTCCACTTTGGTCTTCTCTTGTTCGCTGTCAGCTGCTGCAAGTGGATGAGTTACGTTACCCTGACTGGTTATGTGAGCTGTACGCTACTACAAATGAGTTAACATGAAGTCAGTATCACAATTTCAAAAACGTTACCTTTACGTGAAATATTCAGTCTGATACATTTTTGAGCAGGTATTAATCAGAGTAAGTGGAATATCGGATAACAATTTATGAGGGGCTATTCAAAGGAGAGGTACCGCCGTTAATATCTTCGTTTCGAACGAAACTGCACTGATGGAAAAAAATCACTACACCGAAAAATAACTGATGTAGAGCAAAGGAACTTTGGGAATACATTTGCCGAAATGACATATTTAACTGCTTAACATTGCAAGATAACATGTTAATGTAGGAGTGAAATAAGCCATTGCAATAGTGAAATATTGCTTGGTTAATAACCGATCAGCTTCCAGAATGTTGAATACAAGCATAAAAATGTGCGAGCTTTGCGTTGTACAAGTGCTGGATGTCAGTTTGGGGGATGGAGTTTGATACCGGTTGCACTTGATCAGTCAGTACAGGGTCGCTTAATGCGATTTGTTGATGACGCTGGAGTTGTCGACCGATGATGTCCCACATGTGCTTACATGAAGGCAGATCAGGTGATCGAGCAGGACAAGGACACATGTCGACAATATGTAAAGTACGTTGTATTACAACGGTGGTATGTGAGTGAACGTTATCACGTTAGAAAACGTCACCTGGAATGTGTAACACCATAATTAGTACTGTGAATATGTTGCACTGATAATTCTGTTCAGTGTCAAGTATGCAATTTTCACTATATAATGTCTTTGACCTATTGTAATGAAGTGGAAAGATGTGTAAAATGTTTTCTCTTTACCACTGAAATTCTTTGTATTAATTGGAGGAAAGTGATACATAAATGTGTGGCTTTTGTGTTGACATGTCAATTTATATATTATGATTTAAAACAAAATGTTTGTGTATAACTATGTAAAGCTGGTTCATATCTAGGGACTTGCACTGTATAAAATGAAAAGCAACAGTATTTGCCATTTGCAACGGAATTGAGTTGGCGCGCGCCGAAAAGTGGTTGGTGCGGGCTAAAAGGTGGATGTGGCGCTCAGTCTGGGCGCCAAGTGAGAAAGTCCAGTCAGTCGGCTGCTAGCTACTGGACAGTCTTGTCTCAGCAGCAAGTGAGTGAACAGCGCAAGTGCCGAGTGAGGCATCCAGTACCTGGATGTAATATGGAAAGGTCTCGGATGTGTGTACGACTCTAAAATGGTGCTCTATTATTGGAAAAGGCTCTAAAGTTGGTAATTTCGTCGCTAAGAAGAAAGTAATAGAACAAATTACATCCAGAGGAAAGACCAGGTAGCCACCATGTACTCGCCACCAATATTGCGCCAGCACTTCAGCAAAATCTAACAGGTCTGCTTTATGTCAAAGTATAAACCAGCACATTTAAGTATTGTTTAATTTTCAGTAATGAGGCAAATTATGTTAAACAGTGTGTTCAACCCGTGCATTGGTTCCTCTGTGGTTCAAAAGGCTCTGAGCACTATGGGACTTAACATCTATGGTCATCAGTCCCCTAGAACTTAGAACTGCTTAAACCTAACTTACATAAGGACATCACACAACAACCAGTCATCACGAGGCAGAAAAAAATCCCTGACCCCGCCGGGAATCGAACCCGGGAACCTGGGCGCGGGAAGCGAGAACGCTACCGCATGACCGTGGTTCCTCTCAGCTAACCTCTTAGGATCCATTCCATACGATTACTAACATCCGAGCATCCAATATGTGAAAAACGATTGAAAGTAACTGATTGTTGGTGTTGCTTAATTCTGAATGAAACAACACATACAGAAATACTGTTGGTTTTATTGTAATCAAGGGAGGTGGTTAGTATTGCATTTATGAAACCCTCCATAATGATTGATTTGTTTTAATACAAAGTATTTGTGCTTCAAAGATTATCTGCATTTAATTATGTCAGTGAAAATTACTAGTTGTGCTAATGACAAACGGAAGCACGTTATTTTGAGGTTAGTTAGAGTAACATGCATTTAAATTCACACTTAAGAACCTGTATAAATGATCACCGGCATTCATTGACTGTCTTAAAGTCTTGCAAGGTGAATGAAATTTGTGAAAGAGTAATACCTAAATTGGCATCTTAAAAATCGTCTCAGAAAAGTATGTTTAATTTGCTTTAGCGTAATAGCCAGTTTAGAATCCCTACTTTAGTGTTGCTTAATATGAAGAAAAATTCTTGAACAATGAATTTTCTTACTGCATAATGAAGTAATTCTAGAGTTTTGTGTTCTTTGTGTAACAAAAATTCAAAAGACAGTTTGAGGGCCCCCACCTAAGTCTCTGCTATGAAAGATAAAGTTATTGTAATTGCTTTTATTCATAAAAATAGAAATAAGAATGCTTCATAGAGAGTGTAAAAATGCTGTTGCAAGTGACTTATAATTATCTTTGTACTATGTGAAAAGTAACTATTGAAACAAGACTATTTACATGTCCCATTTTGGTTTAGTAGTGTCTTTCACACTACATTTGATTATGACATAACTTGTATATGACAAAGTATTGCTGTTGAGAAGAGATAAAGTGTAAATTGTTCCTATAGTAAGTTCCTATGTACTATTTATAACTGCTGGTATTCACTGTATCACTTACCTGATTATAGTTTAGTTTCATTGCAATTCTCTGGGTAAGAAGTAATTGTGGCTTTCGTTTACCAAAATTCAGTACAGGTTCTTTAAGAGTAATGTTCATATTACTACGGCTAAATAAGCTGGTGACCATTTTGTTTTCATTTATGTAAACTTGGTTACTTAAGATATTTTCCAAATTTCAATCTTTAGCTTTCTGGTTTCTACAGTTATACTAAATTCATGTTCGATAATCCAAACACATTAGGTAACTCACTGTCATTTTACTCAAATCCTATCGCATGGTAACATTTGCTGCATCGTAATACCATATTTGGTAATATGCATTATACCGGTATAAAAAACAGCGCAGTATAGTGTTGTATTTGGCTTTTCCCGCTATAGTACTATCTGTGGGCAGTAAGTGTTATAAATGCTGTTCATGAATGTTAGCTCAGAAGGTCTAACCATCAGACTGACCTGCAAATGTGTAGTCAGGGTGCGTGGGATAGCCACTAGGGTGCTGCTGCTGTCAAACAAAATCGTACCATAGACCTTAGTTCCAGGTATACGAGGTGCGACAATAATGGGACTGATTGTCTTTGGAAGATGTGGCATCCCTGCAGGCTTGCCTAGGCACAATATCTTTTACCTTGGCCTGTAAGCTGCTTCTAGTCCAACGTCCAACCGTCACATCGATGCAACAGCTCAATCGTGAGTTGTACTGTATTACCTTAACACGTGTTTGTGTCTCTCGTCACAGAAATGGAACTGCATAATATTGCGCAATGGTATATCTTTTCTTTTTGCGTTAAATTGGGTGAAAACGAAACGACAATTTAATGAAAGCTTCAGAAAGCTTTTGAAGAGGAGGTTATGTCAAGAGCTCAAGGTTTTTGTTGGCATAAAATATTTAGTAAAGGCAGAACAAATGTTGAAGGTGAAGACCGCAGTGGGCGACCATCAACCTGACAGACAGATATCAACTTGTCCAGGGTGCATGAACTCGAACAATCTGATCGAAGATTATCCATGAAAATGATTGCAGAAGTACTGAACATCAATCGAGAAACTGTTCGTCTAATAATAACTGAAGATCTTGCTATGAGAAAGATTTGTGCATAAATTGTCCCCAAAAATCTCACACCACAACAGCGAGAAACACGGAAAAATGTGGCAGCTGGTCTGTTAGAGCAAACGGAAATCAATTCAGAATTGTTGAACCGTGTTATCACAGGTGAGGAAAGGTGGTTTTTTCAGTACTATCCAGAGACAAAACGCCAAAGTTCGCAATGCTGCTCAAAGGAATCACCCAGACCAATAGAAGCTTGCGTGTTGAGGTCAAAAGTGAAATGAATGCTTGTGTGCATCTTTGATCACAAGAGAATTGTTCATAAGGAGTGGGTGACTCCTAGATAAACAGTTAATCAATATTACTACAAAGAAATTTTAAAAAGATTTCGCAAAAGAGTTCTTCGTTTCCGTGCCGACATTGCTGATAACTGGATTCTGCATCACGATAATGCGCCATCCCACACTGCTCTGTCAGTGCAGCAGTCTTTAACCCCAAAACAAATGTCAGTACTACCAGAGCCACATTGTTGGCCAGATATTGCTCCGTGCGACTTTTTTCTATTTCCAAGAGTCAAAATGGCGGTCAATGGATACCATTTTAAAACAACACAAGATGTCCAAAAAGCTGTGTCGAGGGTCTTGGAAGATATTACAGAAGATGAGTTTCAGAAATGGTACCATCAATGGCAGAAGCGCTGGAAAAAGTGTGTGCAATCAGAAGGGAACTACTTTGAAGGAGACAACACTAAACTTGACTAAAACGGTAAGCAACATATTTTTTCGCATCAGTCATTACTTTATTGTCGCACCTCGTATGTCCAGTGTGTATAGCATGCAGACAGGCTTGTTGCAGGCTCGCAACTGGCCTACCTCTAAGAAACACATGGCCATCACTGGCATCGCGGCAGAGCCAGCTTTCATCAGGAACACACAACAGACTTCCAACGAGCTCTCGCTTGACACCATGTAAGTCGCAAACGGCGTTGGTTTTAGGTCAGTGGAATGGACGCTACAGGGCGTCTGGCTGGGAGCTGTCCATGACTTGGAACAGTTTGTTGGTAAATGTGGTGTCAAGCTGCTGCTCTAATTGCATCTGCGGATGCATTATGATGCACCAGACAAATACCCTGAACACGATGGTCTTCCCTCTCGGTAGTGCTACGTGGCTGTCCGGAACCCAGTTGTCTTGCGACCATACATACGAGTGTGGTTTGAAAAGTTCTCGGAATCACCACGAGAGGTCAGCGCTAGCGCAACGAGTTGTTCACGTGATATTCATTACCTGTTACACGTGCCACGTCAGTGTTCTTGGAAGTGACGTTGCTCTGTTGCTGTTCCCACGCAGTGATTTATGAAGATGTAAAAAAATCAAGATTCGAGCAGTGATTAAGTACTTCGTAAAGAACGGCATGAAACCAAAGGACATTCATACCGATTACCAGAATACACTGGGGGGACTCTGCTCCTTCTTATTCGGCTGTTGGCAGGTGGAAAGATGAATTTAAATTTCGTCGGGAGAGCTTAGATGATGATCCGTGTAGTTCTCGGTCAAGCTGTGTCACTACTCCAGAAATCATTGCTAAATTGCACCAAATGGTCATCGAGGATCGCCAAATGAAAGTGCGTGAAATTGATCACGCTTGTCAGAAATCATCTGAAATGGTATATCACAATTTAACAGAAGAATTAGAAATGAAAAAAATTATCTGCAAGATGGGTGCCGCGATTCTTCACGTTGGATCAGAAATGCATGAGAATGGACATATCGGAAAAATGTTTGTCCCGTTTTGGGAGTAACGAACATTATTTGGGCCTGTTTGTGACCACAGGGAAACTTGGATGCACTACTACACTCCAGGAACAAAATAACAGTTAAAGCAGTGGAAACCTGCTGGTTCTCCGCCACCAAAGAAAGCAAAGACAATTCCTTTGGCAGGCAAGGTCACGCCATCAGCGTTCTGGGATGCGAAGAGGATTCTATTTGTAGATTATCTTCCCACTGGACAATTGCTGGAGAGTACTGTGCTAACCTCCTGGACCAATTGCAACAAAAGGTATGCGAAAAAGGGCTAGGTTTAGCAAGGAAGAAAGTCGTCTTCCATCAAGACAATGCGCGCACGCACACATGTGCCGTCGTCATGACAAAATTAAGAGAACCAAGGTATGAATTGTTGTCATACCCGCCATATTCTCCTGATATGGGTCCGTCAGACTTCCATCTCTTCCCAGAACGGAAAATTTTTCTTGGTGGACGAAGATTCACTTCAAACGAAGAATTGATATCCGGGGATGACAACTATTTTTGCTCGTCTTGAGGAAACTCATTTTCGAGATGGGATCAAGGCACTGGAACATCGTTAAACCAAGAGCGTTAATCTAGAAGGAGACTACATTGAAAAATATATGTTTTGTGATGTAAGTACTTTTTTTCTATTCCCATTCTGAGAACTTTTCAAACCACCCTCGTACTCGTGATCACCGCTGCCAGAAATCATGTACAAAGGCTACATTTCTGGCAAGTCTACATCTACATCTACATCCATACTCCGCAAGCCACCTTACGGTGTGTGACGGAGGGTACCTTGAATACCTTTATTGGTTATCCCTTCTATTCAAGTCTCGTATCGTTCGTGGAAAGGATTGTCGGTATACATTAAACTATGGCGGAGGGTACCATGAGTACCTTTATTGGTTATCCCTTCCATTCCAGTCTCGTATCGTTCGTGGAAAGAAGGATTGTCCGTATACATTAAACTATATCTGCATCTGCATCTACATCTATACTCCGCGAGACACCAGACGCTGTGTGGCGGAGGGTACCTTGAGTACCTCAATCAGTTATCGCTTGTATTCCAGTCTCGTATTGTTCGAGGAAAGAAAGATGGTCGGTTTGTCTCTGTGTGGGCTCTAATCTCTCTGATTTTATCCTCATGGTCTCTTCGCGAGATATACGTAGGAGGGAGCAATATACTACTTGACTCTTCGGTGAAGGTACGTTCTCGAAACTTTAACAAAAGCTCTTACCGAGCTACTGAGCGTCTCTACTGCAGAGTCCTGCACTGGAGTTTATCTATCATTTCCGTAACGCTCTCTCGATTACTAAATGATCCTGTAACGAAGCGCGCTGCTCTCCGTTGGATCTTCTCTATCTCTTCTATGAACCATATGTGGTACGGATCCCACACTGCCGAGCAGTATTCAAGCAGTGGGCGAACAAGCGGACTGTAACCTACTTCCTTTGTTTTCGGATTGCATTTCCTTATGATTCTTACAATGCCATCTGCTTTACCAATGATCAACTTCATATGATCATTCCATTTTAAGTTACTCCTAATGCGTACTCCCAGATCATTTATGGAATTAACTACTCCCAGTTGCTGATTGATATTTTCTAGCTAAATGATAAGGGATCTATATTTTTATGTATTCGCAGCACATTACACTTGTCCACATTGAGATTCAATTGCCATTCCCTGCACTATGCGTCAATTCGCTGCAGATCCTCCTGCATTTCAGTACAATTTTCCATTGTTACAACCTCTCGATACACGACATCATGTGCCAAAAGCCACAGTGAATTTCCAATGTCATCCGGAAGGTCATTTATGTATATTGTGAACAGCAACGGTCCTATGACACTCCCCTGCGGCATACCTGAAATCACTCTTACTTCGGAAGACTTCTCTCAGCAGTGTAGCAGAAGGAACATCCAGCTTCTCGAAGCCCTTTTAAATCACCTCGTTAAAACTTTGTGAGGTGTTCATGATGGCGTCATTGCCGCCTTAAAGGCATTGTTGACTAACGTCAACTCACCACGTCCAACCTCAAAGGTAACTGACGTTCACAGCCATTACTGCGTGCATTTAAAGCAAACCTGATTTGCATCCCCCAAGTGGCACTACTAGCCCCACACTTATACGACCGGTCGGAAATCTGGATGGAAATAATCTTTATTGGGCAGATACAGGCCTGTAAAAATGTCGTTTATGTCACACAACGTCTTCTTGGTGTTGCGATATTTTTTCATTCAATGTACTACATAGGCCACAATACCCACAAGAGTCCTCCCGGTAGCTAAACAACATTTGTCTCATAATTTTTTTCCTGGAAAAAACTTATTTGGAGGGATGAAGACAATTGGGACTCTCATATAGGTAGCCATTAGACAACAGTAGGTGCGCAGAATTCATTCACCTAACTCTGGTTGCGGTCGACTAGAGCGATTAAGCAAGTATCTTCAAATAATGATTGAGGTGCGAGCGGCTCGTTTTCATGTCGTTTATTGTTTGTCATCTTCTCTTTGCCGTACTGCCCCTCGTTTTCTTAATCTATTTACTGGCGTCACTAAGTTCCTGCTTTACCTGATAGTGAGTGGCATCAGCGGCGTTTATCAGTAAGACCACTGTCGTAATACCTTTGAAGTGGCCGCCAGTATTCCTGGTTCGTGGTGTGTCTGGAGTTCAGGCGCGACTGGAGTCGGCACGGAGCACCAGTGAGGCGCCGACAGCCATTACTTGCCGACCGCTGACGACACACGTGTTCAAAATGGCTCTGAGCACTATGGGACTTAACATCTGAGGTCATCAGCCGTAGAACGTAAAACTACTTAAACCTAACTAACCTAAGTGTCATGATGATCTCTCCATTGGCAAAAGATTCCGGAATAGTCCCCCATTCGAATCTCCGGGAGGGGACTGCCAAGGGGGAGGTTACCATGAGAAAAAGATTGAATAATCAACGAAAGGATAATGTTCTACGAGTCGGGGCGTGGAATGTCAGAAGCTTGAACGTTGTAGGAAAACTAGAAAATCTGAAAAGGGAAATGCAAAGGCTCAATCTAGATATAGTAGGAGTCAGTGAAGTGAAGTGGAAGGAAGACAAGGATTTCTGGTCAGATGAGTATCGGGTAATATCAACAGCAGCAGAAAATGGTATAACAGGTGTAGGATTCGTTATGAATAGGAAGGTAGGGCAGAGGGTCTGTTACTGTGAACAGTTCAGTGATCGGGTTGTTCTAATCAGAATCGACAGCGGACCAACACAGACAACGATAGTTCAGGTATACATGCCGACGTCGCAAACTGAAGATGAACAGATAGAGAAAGTGTATGAGGATATTGAAAGGGTAATGCAGTATGTAAAGGGGGACGAAAATCTAATAGTCATGGGCGACTGGAATGCAGATGTAGGGGAAGGAGTAGAAGAAAATGTTACAGGAGAGTATGGGCTTGGGACAAGGAATGAAAGTGGAGAAAGACTAATTGAGTTCTGTAACAAGTTTCAGCTAGTAATAGCGAATACCCTGTTCAAGAATCACAAGAGGAGGAGGTAACTTTGGTAAAGGATGCGAGATAAGGGAAGATTTCAATTAGATTACATCATGGTCAGACAGAGATTCCGAAATCAGAT
This sequence comes from Schistocerca gregaria, assembly GCF_023897955.1. Lineage (NCBI taxonomy): Eukaryota > Metazoa > Arthropoda > Insecta > Orthoptera > Acrididae > Schistocerca > Schistocerca gregaria. The sequence goes on from NC_064923.1 coordinate 686,928,712, forward strand.
ACTGGATTGTAAGGCGTACCCAGGAGCAGATACAGACTCAGATCACAATATAGTAGTGATGAAGAGTAGACTGAAGTTCAAGACATTAGTCAGGAAGAATCAATACGCAAAGAAGTGGGATACGGAAGTTCTAAGGAATGATGAGATACGTTTGAAGTTCTTTAACGCTATAGATACAGCAATAAGGAATAGCGCAGTAGCAACACAGTTGAAGAGGAATTGACGTCTCTAAAAAGTGCAATCACAGAAGGTGGGAAGGAAAACATAGGTACAAAGAAGGTAGCTGCGAAGAAACCATGGGTAACAGAAGAAATACTTCAGTTGATTGATGAAAGGAGGAAGTATAAACATGGTCCGAGAAAATCAGGAATACAGAAATACAAGTAGCTGAGGAATGAAATAAATAGGAAGTGCAGGGAAGCTAAGACGAAATGGCTGCAGGAAGAATGTGAAGACATCGAAAAAGATATGATTATCGGAAGGACAGGCTCAGCATACAGTAAAGTTAAAACAACCTTTGGTGACATTAAAAGCAACGGTGGTAGCATTAAGAGTGCAATGGGAATTCCACTGTTAAATGCAGAGGAGAGAGCAGATACGTGGAAAGAATACATTGAAAGCCTCTATGAGGATGAAGATTTGTCTGATGTGATAGAAGAAGAAACAGGAGTCGATTTAGAAGAGATAGGGGATCCAGTATTAGAATCGGAATTTAAAACAGCTTTGGGGGACTTACGGTCAAATAAAGCAGAAGAGATAGATAACATTCCATCAGAATTTCTAAACTCATTAGGGGAAGTGGCAGCAAAACGACTATTCACTTTGGTGTGTAGAATATATGAGTCTGGCGACATACCATCTGACTTTCGGAAAAGTATCATCCACACAATTCCGAAGACGGCAATAGCTGACAAGTGCGAGAATTATCGCACAATTAGCTTAACAGCTCATGCATCGAAGCTGCTTACAAGAATAATATACAGAAGAATGGAAAAGAAAATTGAGAATGCGCTAGGTGACGATCAGTTTGGCATTAGGAAAAGCAAAGGCACGAGAGAGGCAATTCTGACATTACGGCTAATATTGGAAGCAAGGCAAAAGAAAAATCAAGACACGTTCATAGGATTTGTCGTCCTGGAAAAAAAGTTCGACAATATAAAATGGTGGAAGCTGTTCAAGATTCTGAAAAAAGTTGGGGTAAGCTATAGGGAGAGGCGGGTCATATACAATATGTACAACAACTAAGAGGGATTAATAAGAGTGGACGATCAAGATCGAAGTGCTCGTATTAAGAAGGGTGTAAGACAAGGCTGTAGCCTTTCGCCCCTACTCTTCAATCTGTACATCGAGGAAGCAATGATGGAAATAAAAGAAAGGTTCACGAGTGGAATTAAAATACAAGGTAAAGGATATAAATTATACGATTCGCTGATTACATTGCTATCCTGAGTGAAAGTGCAGAAGAACTAAATGATCTGCTGAACGGAATGAACAGTCTAATTAGTACACAGTATGGTTCGAGAGTAAATCGGAGAAAGACGAAGGTAATGCGAAGTAGTAGAAATGAGGACAGCGAGAAACTTAATATCAGGATTGATGGTCACGAAGTCAATGAAGTTACCGAATTCTGCTACTTAGGCAGTAAAATAACCAATGACGGACGGAGCAAGGAGGACATCAAAAGCAGACTCGCTATGGCAAAAAAGGCATTTCTGGCCAAGAGAAGTCTACTAATATCAAATACCGGCCTTAAATTGAGGAAGAAATTTCTGAGGATGTACGTCTGGAGTACAGCATTGTATGGTAGTGAAACATGGACGGTGGGAATACCTGAACAGAAGAGAATCGAAGCATTTGAGATGTGGTGCTATAAACGAGTGTTGAAAATTAGGTGGACTGATAAGGTAAGGAATGAGGAGGTTCTACGCAGAATCGGAGACGAAAGGAATATGTGGAAAACACTGATAAGGAGAAGGGACAGGATGATAGGACATCTGCTAAGACATGAGGGAATGACTTCCATGGTACTAGAGGGAGCTGTAGAGGGCAAACACGGTAGAGGAAGACAGAGGTTGGAATACGTCAAGCAAATAATTGAGGACGTAGGTTGCAAGTGCTACTCTGAGATGAAGAGGTTAGCACAGGAAAGGAATTCGTGGCGGGCCGCATCAAACCAGTCAGTAGACTGATGGAGGAAAAAAAAACAACTAAGGACGTCCCACACATCCATGCCCAAGGCAGGGTTCGAACCTGCGACCATAGCGGACTCGTGTTCTCAGACTGAAGCGCTTAGAACCGCTCGGCCACACCGTCCGGCGACACACATGTACTGTCCAACGGAAGGAGACTGGTGCGGGAATGACCGTTGGTTGTTCGTTTGGTCTGTCGTTCGATCGGTCGACGTGTATTTGGTCATTTGACCGTTCCTTGGCCTCGCCAGTTGGTCATCTTGCCGGACGTGGGTCAGTTCCTTCCTTGTGCAGAGATGTTGGGTGTTACCTCTGCATGTTTGGATCCGAGCGAGTGTGCCCGGGTCGCCGTGTCTCGGAGTTCCGAATTGACATTAAGTTGAGTCGGGTTGGAGCTGCAGTGAGCTGTGCACAGCCAAGACTCATAACATGAGTGGGCACGACCTTGGTTGGTCGTTCGGTCAGTCGTCTCATCGGAGCACCACTGTTCTGTTGTTTGTGATTGTCTTTTGTCTCAAGTACTGTGCCAGGCCTTCTGCCGTGTATTAATTTTGTCTGTTCTATGTTCAGTATATGGCCATCAGCCGTGCTTTTTTTAAAATTCGTGTTTGCTCTGTATTTAGGGCTTTAGCCACGTTGGTTTTAAAATCTGTGGCTTTCAGCCGTAATGTGTACATTCCAGTCCGTGAGGTTCCTCTTTATTTATCTTGAATTCTTAAAATGGCCTTCAGCTGTAGTGTGTAAATGGTTATCTTAAGGTTTGTCTTTATTTTGAATAGCTGTTTGGGCCTTCAGCAGTTAATATATTTCAAGTTTTCTTAAGATGGTTTACTGTTCTGCTTAAATGTCTGTCTTGAAGGTTGCTTTTTATTGTGTTTAAATTTTATTGGGCTTTCAGTCGAGGAATTAATTTAAATTGTCATTAATATGGCTTTTAGCCGAAACTGGTAAATGTTTCCCTGAAAAGAATTTTCTTTGCTCATCTGAAATATTATTTGGGTCTTTAGAAGATATTTTAATTTTACTAAAGTAAGGCTTTCACCAATTTCTCTAAATCCTTGTGTATTAAAAAGGAATTATTTAAACCTTATTATTGAGAAGTTACTTGGGCCCTCAGCCGTGAATTGATGCTTGTTGTTTTAAAGAGAAAACTGTGCACTGTGTTTCCGAGTAATAAAGTTCTGTGTTCTTGGGTAACTAACAGTAACTGATCTTGGCCCCTTTCCACAACCTGATGCGATCTGACCTGCGCAACTAGATTTCAATAATGGTCATTACGATCGTAGTCTGTCGAAACTAATCGTGAATAAACAAATTCTACACGACTGGTACTGCTTTATAGTTATGAATAAATGATTCTTGCTGGACCGTTCTGCTTGGTAGGAGACCACACGACAGTTGGATAATGGTACGTTTTAGGGCTCCGTACCTCAACCTGTAAAAACAGAACCGTTAGAGGAACACTTTGTCGTCTGCCCGCCCGTCTGTCTGTATTTTCGAAACCCGTCTTTCAGAAAAGAGTAGTTGTATCAAGTTGAAATTTATATCACGTGTTAAGGTCTATGGTCTCTTGGCGATGTAAAAAAAGTGAAGCCTCTAGGTGAGTGCAATCACAAGATACGGCCGTTTATGTCACATATTTTCGTACTCGGAAACTTACTCACAAAAACTTACAGGATACTTCCCGTCAATCTAGAATCATGAAATTTGCCAAGGAGGAAGGTTCCACACTACAAACACAGAAAAAATCCGAGAATTATTAATTTGTAATTATATCACTGGAAAAACGTTTTTCGTCATTTGTTGTCAGACAATCCGTCTGCCCATCAGTCTGTTACGTCTTTTTCTCAGGTTCGGATAGTTGTATCAAGTCGACATATGTGTCACTATTAAAGTCTACCGGCCCTTAGCGATGTACAAGAATGAAGCTTTTAAGTCGATGGAATCAAGAGATACAGCAATTTGTGTCACGTGTTTTGCTTCTCGCAAACTCATTCATCAAGAGTTGCTGCGTACTGCCCCTTGACGTAGAATCATAAAATTTGGTAGGCAAAAAAGGTTTCTCAGTACAAGTAAAGGACAAGTTCAGAAAACTGATAATCTGTAATCATATCACTCCGAAGCATATTTTATCTTATTTATTGTCCTATTTTGAACATAAAATATTGTCGATAGTCTTGGAATCATAAAGAGCGATATCTTGCCAGAATCTTCGTCGATAACAGCCAAAAGCTGTAGAGATTCTCGTCTCCTGAAGTTGACGAATTTTCTATATTCCTAATTAAGTTTGTACAAAATCGTAAGTGAGCGAAACCTACTCACACCTAGCCGACTTTTTATATTTATGGTACGTGAGATTCAGAACTATTACCAATCTCACGAAGCTGAGTAGATACAATTGCAAAAAATTCTTGAGTGCATCGGGTTTGAAGGTTTTCCACGCATCTTTAACACTCTGGAATTATATTTTTTTCTCTGTCGGCAGCATGACGCTGTGGTAGAGTACTTTCCCATCACGTGGGCGGTCTGGGTTGCGATCCCAGCCTTGGTAAATTTTTAAGCAATGGTGCATGTTCTACGTGCATTTCAGTGAAGTGTAAAATACATGAATATTTAAAAAAATATTTTTAATTTTTTTGTTTAACCGAAACAGATTTTATTGTACATGTCTTACGAAAGATACGTAATCAAGAATCTATATTTACAACAAAAACTGGACACCCGTGTGTGTGATACATACAGGGTGTTTCAAAAATGACCGGTATATTTGAAACGGCAATAAAAACTAAACGAGGAGCGATAGAAATACACCGTTTGTTGCAATATGCTTGGGACAACAGTACATTTTCAGGCGGACAAACTTTCGAAATTACAGTAGTTACAATTTTCAACAACAGATGGCGCTGCAAGTGAAGTGAAAGATATAGCAGACAACGCAGTCTGTGGGTGCGCCATTCTGTACGTCGTCTTTCTGCTGTAAGCGTGTGCTGTTCACAACGTGCAAGTGTGCTGTGGACAACATGGTTTATTCCTTAGAACAGAGGATTTTTCTGGTGTAGGAATTCCACCGCCTAGAACACAGTGTTGTTGCAACAAGACGAAGTTTTCAACGGAGGTTTAATGTAACCAAAGGACCGAAAAGCGATACAATAAAGGATCTGTTTGAAAAATTTCAATGGACTGGGAACGTGACGGATGAACGTGCTGGAAAGGTAGGGCGACCGCGTACGGCAACCACAGAGGGCAACGCGCCGCTAGTGCAGCAGGTGATCCAACAGCGGCCTCGGGTTTCCGTTCGCTGTGTTGCAGCTGCTGTCCAAATGACGCCAACGTCCACGTATCGTCTCATGCGCCACAGTTTACACCTCTATCCATACAAAATTCAAACGCGGCAACCCCTCAGCGCCGCTACCATTGCTTCACGAGAGACATTCGCTAACGATATAGTGCACAGGATTGATGACGGCGATTTGCATGTTGGCAGCATTTGGTTTACTGACGAAGCTTATTTTTACCTGGACGGCTTCGTCAATAAACAGAAGTGGCGCATATGGGGAACCGAAAAGCCCCATGTTGCAGTCCCATCGTCCCTGCATCCTCAAAAAGTACTGGTCTGGGCCGCCATTTCTTCCAAAGGATTCATTGGCCCATTTTTCAGATCCGAAACGATTACTGCATCACGCTATCTGGACATTCTTCGTGATTTTGTGGCGGTACAAACTGCCTTAGACGACAGTGCGAACACCTCGTGGTTTATGCAAGATGGTGCCCGGCCACATCGCACGGCCGACGTCTTTAATTTCCTGAATGAATATTTCGATGATCGTGTGATTTCTTTGGGCTATCCGAAACATACAGGAGGCGGCGTGGATTGGCCTCCCTATTCGCCAGAAATGAACCCCTGTGACTTCTTTCTGTGGGGACACTTGAAAGACCAGGTGTACCGCAAGAATCCAGAAACAATTGAACAGCTGAAGCAGTACATCTCATCTGCATGTGAAGCCATTCCGCCAGACACGTTGTCAAAGGTTTCGGGTAATTTCATTCAGAGACTACGCCATATTATTGCTACGCATGGTGGATATGTGGAAAATATCGTACTATAGAGTTTCCCAGACCGCAGCGCCATCTGTTGTTGACAATTGTAACTACTGTAATTTCGAAAGTTTGTCTGCCTGAAAATGTACTGTTGTCCCAAGCATATTGCAACACACGGTGTATTTCTATCGCTGCTCGTTTAGCTTGTATTGCCGTTTCAAATATACCGGTCATTTTTGAAACACCCTGTAACTGGAAATAAGAAGACTGGCATTTTATAAAAAAGATAATCAGAAATGTATTAATTAACATGTATTTGATGATGTTTAAATATAAACTGAACTGAAAGAAGAAAAAGAAAAAATAATGGACTTAACGAGACCAGAACCGGTGTTGTCGACTATTTTCCAGCTTTATGCATTTTACGCTTCACCAAAATGATCTTAGAACATGTACTTTTGTTTAAAAATTTGCATCGGCAGCGATGCAAAGTTTGATCACCCTCTTGGGAGACGAGCTCTAAAAAAATTATGGAAAAATCGACATTGTTTTAGTCCACTAAGGACACTAGGAAAACTTCAAAACTTCGGATTCGATTTTCTCGAGAGTCTTTGAGAAATATATTTACTTGCTTCGTCACATTGATGTTTGAGTTCTGAACATCTACATCTACATCTCCGTCTACATGGTTACTTAGCAATTCACACTTAAATGCCTGTCAGAGGGTTCATCGAACCATTTTCATACTACTTCTCTACCATTTCACTCTCGAATGGCGTGTGGGAAAAAGTAAGACCATCTTTTCCGTTCGAGCTCTGATTTCTCTTATTTTATTATGCTGTACAATTCTTCCTACGTAGGTGAGTGTTAACGAAATATTTTCGCATTCGGAAGAGAAAATTGATTATTGAAATTTTGTAAACAGAAAACCGCCTTTGTTTCAGTGACTACCATCCCAACTCATGCTACCATATCATTGACACTCTCACCTCAATTGCGCTATAACACAAAACGAGCTGCCCTTCCTAGCACTTTTCCCATGTCCTCCATCAATACTCCTGGTAATGATCCCACACCGCACAGCAGTATTCCAGCAGACGACGGACAAGTGTGGCGTAGGCTGTCTCTTTAGTGGGTCTGTCGCATCTTCTAAGTGTTCTGCAGACACAGCGAAGTCTTTGTATCGCCTTCCTCACAATATTATCTATGTGATCTTTCCAATTTAAGTTGCTCGTAATTGTAACTCCTAGGTATTTAGCCAGATTGACAGTCCTTAGATTGTGCTATTTATCGTATACCCCAAATTCGTCGGATTTCTTTTAATACCCATGTGGATGAGCTCACTTTTCTTTGTTCAGTGGCAATTGTCACTTTTCGTACCATACAGAAATTCTCTCTAGATCATTTTGTAATTGGGATTGATCATCTGATGATTTTACTAGGCGGTAAATTACAGCATCATCTGGAAACAATCTAAGGGGGCTGCTCTGATTATGACCTAGATCATTTATGTAAATCAGGAACAGCAGAGTACCTATGACACTACCTTGCGGAAACCCAGATATCACTTCTGTTCTACTCGATGATTTACCGTCTATCACTACGAACTGTGACCTCTGAGAGGAAATCACGAAGCCAGTCACACAACTGAGACAAATATAAGAAATTGTAAGAGTCCCACTGACATGCTATCTTCTTATTAGATGTCATCACATGCTTTCGATAGAATCTTGAGTCCTTATGGAGTCAGACTTCTCACAGCTTCTAAGGAACAAGAAAATTATTAAAAGCTGCTGTCAAAATAATCATCGGATACACTTATACTAACACTGTAGGTACGCTTGAATACTAAGCGAGAAGCTCTTCTTATATTGGTTACTGAAGTCTTTTTGAGATACCGTTGTACCATTCTTTCATCTGTTTAGTATGTGCTCACTACCTCTGAGTAACGATACTTGTATTTACACTGTTTGTGTTACATGATCGTGTAGAAAGTATTTCAGTAACTTTTTTATACAAGAACTGAAGTTTGCCTTGGTTAAACCTTCTCGTTGAACTGCTGATTAACTACTAGGTTCTTGCATTCGTGTTGAGACCAATCTACATACTATCACTGAAACGTTTTGTCACTAATTGCCTGATGTGTTTATGAATGCCCGTTAAGTACTCAAATAACGAACGGAAGTGGACTGCTTTTGTGTACTGTGGACTATGACATCACCATCGGCATCGTGAAGGTACGGATTTGACAAAAGTAGGGTAAGAAACTGGTCGCATCGTTTTCGAAATATCCATATAGGAATTTGTTTATTGGTTTGCTAACATAATACAAAACCTTAATGTAGCCAACAGAATAGGAACTGAAGTACTTCCTCCCCAATGTGAGGCTACTCACCTCGCACCGTCAAAATATTCCACAGACAGTACGCAGACGCAATAGGATAAGGTGGCACAGTTGCCACGAAAGAAACCTGTATATTTTTTTTTTATAAATTTGACTTGCTGTGTCAATAGTGCCTCATAAAGTAAAGAAATATTCCTTTTTTGACGGAGACGAGGAAAATGAGAGCTAGTTCTTTGTTTTAAGAACTATCTGCGTCGATAACGTTACAGATGTATCTTGGAAATCGTTTTCCCAGCGATGTTGATTCGGTACGTTCACAAAATTAACGCTGTGAGTAGAAGATGTATTACGGTTTACTGAGAAAACAACTGCTCTACAAAGCGCCATTTCCCGTCAACTTATTTCAACTGAAAGCAAAACTTCGCATGCCCTGTTAAAAAACCAATGGTCGCTGCCCAACACGCAGAACTAAGAATGATCTGTGCCATGCTCACAGGCTCTGTAGCCTTTAGAATTACCATTATTCACAAATTAGGGCATTACAGTTTACTGGTGCTTTCTCTCTATCTATCTCTCTATCTCTCTCTGTCTATCTATCTCTCTGTCTCTCTCTCTCTCTCTCTCTCTCTCTCTCTCTCTATCTACCTCTCTCTATCTACCTCTCTCTCTCTCTCTATCTCTCTCTCTCTCTATCTATCTCTCTCTCTATCTATCTCTCTCTCTATCTCTCTCTCTATCTATCTCTCTATCTATCTATCTATCTTTCTCTCTATCTATCTTTCTCTCTATCTATCTCTCCATCTATCTCTTCTAAGATTGAAGCGTATGTAGCTCTGTGTACGCGAACGTGAAAAAACACTGTTCTAACTTTATATAACATAGTTTATGCCAAGTCAGAAACTAAAACGTTTTGATGCTCCTTTCCAAGATACGGATGTGTTAACACTCTCTGTAAATATTCAGTCAAAGATCTATTCATCTAGGAAGAACTTCTTCCGGCTTTGAGCTCGACATAACGAAGATAAACGACAGGAATTTCCTGTGCTCTTTATAAAAGAAAATTTTAGAGTAAAAAACTGCAGGAAACGGTATATTGATGAAATGGAGAATTTTAGATGACTCAATGAATTTGTCGCCAAGACAGAACGCGCACGCCCTGGGAAACGATGGACTATCAAAAATCGTTATATCATATGAAGGTATAAAAAATTATCACATCTTTGTCCTACTAAAATGAGGGGCTATACCATTTGTTATTACTTTTGAGGGTGAGAGAAAGGAACCTGATAAATCACGAATAAAGAAGATTAGGATAAAGTGGAGGTAATCATGAGAGATAGAGGGATTACTAGAGATTCATACCGTTGCATCAGCCGTAACGAAGATTTTGTATGTCGCTGGTTTGGAAACTTCTACGTGTGTGATTATAACACCGGACGATGTGATCTTTACATTCTCCGCGCTTTCAGTGACACATAAAGTGACAGCTGCGCTCCATTCCCGCAGCAGTGGACCACTCGGTGATTGGATTTTTGTAGTTCTCTTTTTGATATTTATGGCACGAGGAGTCCGGCACTCAAATTTCATCTGCTCAAAGTAGCTTGGTGTAAGACGCCCGATAAACCCGTTGGGCAGAACATGTAATAGGATTGTGGAAACGGCCAAGGGTTGAAGTCAGTTTCTGCTTGTAATTGTCATTTATTGTAATTTAGCAGCTCCTTCTCGGCTGAAGGCCTGCAACAAGAAACCTTAACAAGATAAAAATCCTATTAAGATAGCAATAAAATAATTCCAAAAACAGCGTACGCAAAGTGCAATACAAACGACTTAGGGCCACAATTAATTTCCCAAATTTTGGAATATATTACCATAGACCTTTAAAGGCAGAAATCCGCAGTGTATAAGGTTGAGAGATAAAATTAAAAATTTATTTTGCAAAATTTTAATTAACAAAATAATCACAAGCCTAAAATTTAAAATAGCTGACAACAGATAATTAAACACTGGTGGCACTCAGAAGGCCTCCAGGGAGGTTGGTCTTCCCTCGTTCACTTAGGTGAGACAGGTGGTGAGCCCAACAATATTTGATCCATCGGAACCCAACCAGGGGTAGCCACAGACTGACCGACACAATGACTTGCTTCCCGTCAATCAGTGTGTGAGAACTCAAACCAGCAATGTTACAAATGCGATAATCCACAATGGAATACGTATTAGCTATCAAAATGACACACCATGTAGGACGGCGACAACCGGTGAGGAAAGGAAGCTGCCTGATATTACGTTAGTGGCCAGGGCAGGTAACTGAAACACTAACGGCCACTAGCCAGAAAATTCCGCTGGTACACTTGAATTTGAAACAAGGTTATAGTGAACTTCGCTCAAAAGAACACTGCCTGTATTTACGTCAGTGCTTAGGGCAGGTAACCAGAACACTAACGGCCAAACGACAGAAAATTCCACTGGCGCACTCAAATCTTAGTCTACCCAACAAGTTAACTGCACCCCATGGCGGCTAAATCTCAGCAGTAGAACCACTCTGTGTTGCTCATCGGAAAATTTCCCGAACAGCAAACCACCGAAGCGAACCACCACAACATGAATAGACATGGCTTGGGTAGTTGAAACCACTGCTCAACCTCGACGTCCTGGGTCGGTGAACCACGAAGCTCGTAGCGACCGCACAGCTCCACACACGCTCCAACACTGCAGGGACTGCCAGCGGCCCCAGCCGACTGCACCGCGCGGAAACTTCCCTTGACCGCCACAACCGACCGAATCGCAGTTGGTCCGTCCGCGACTACTGGACCATCGCGACTGCACTGCTAGTGCGTTTCCCACTCACTTCCAGGTACACGACGGCGGAAATACTGGCTCGGACCCAACCATGCAGAGGAAACGCGCCCACTGGCTATACGGCATCCCTGCACCAGGAATGGACCGACCCATGTTCCACAAGACGGTAATCGAAGGGGCACAGAAGCGCTCGGAGAACCATTTACATGTCGGCCGATGACATGATTGACCTCTCAGAGGCAGTACGTTGGCCACATTTAAAATAACTTGTCAGGGAACTAAGGTCAACTACACACACAACCTGACAAACACTTGCACGAAGACCTGAACGACACGTAATAGTAACTGAGCACACACGAAAACAAATCGGGAGTCGGACTGCGCTCAAGACGCGTTCCAACTGACTAGCCTATTCGAACTCGCGACCCGAACCCCTAATCCTAACTGAGACCAACTAAATTACAACAGAAAACAAGCGGGAAGTAATAGCACTAAAGCAAAGATATTAAGAGAGGGAATATATCGATACCCGCTGCTAACGCCGCTCACGGTCAGGCAAAAAAGCAGCAACTCAGTGAGAGTCGTAATTTAAATTAACGTAGTGAAATGGAAGTATGTTAAAAACATGGTGAAAAATACATGATAGCGGGAACACGAGCCACGCACGGCTCACGATGCAACTCTGAATTATTCTCTACAGAACGTATTTTGAACTTGAATGAGCATCTTTAATGCCCTAAAGCTAGTCAGGTTTCTCAACGGGTAGCATGACATCAGGTTTCTCAAAGGGCAGCATGACACTGTGGTAGAATGTTCGCCTGCCGCATGAGTGTTCGAGGTTGGATTCCGGGTGCGTAAAATTTTTAACTAAAAGTAATTGTTCCAAGAGCATTTCCGTTAAGAGTAAGACACAAAGAGATAAAAATAAGTTTAATTTTATATTTTTAATTGAAATAATCTTTATGAAAAATCTCTCGTATAATCGGTAGGGCTAAACAAGAAATTATGTTTACGATGAAAACGAGATTTTTCACTGTCATATGTAATTGGAAATAAGGCGATGTAAATTTTTGATAAAATTAACAAGTGTGTGTTTACATATATTTGCTGAATATTGAATTTAAATAAAATAGTTGTTCGAAGCAGTGGTTGAGAAGGGAGTCAGGCAGTGTTACGGCGTATCCCTGATATTATTCAGTCTGCTAGTTGAGAAAGCAGTAAAGGAAAGCAAAAAAAAAAAAAAAAAAAAAAAAAACATCTGGAGTATGAATTAAAGTTCAGGGTGAAGAAGTAAAAATCTAAGACGAACATCAACAAAAGCGAAACGGGGATAATGGAACGTAGTCGAACAAAATACGGTAATGCTGAGTGAACTAGTTTAGGAAACAAGGCCCTTAAATTATAGATGGTCTTTGTTATTCGACCAGCAAATAAAATGATGGTGGCCGAAGATGAAAGGATATAAAATGTAGACTGGCAATGGAAAGGAAAGTAAATATGAATAAGGGAAATTTTTACCACCGAACGTTGATTTAAGTTTCGGAAGGCTTTCCCGACATTATTTGTATGGAGTGTAGCCATGTATAGAAGTGAAATATGGGCGATAGAGTTCAGACAAGAAGAAAATTGCAGATTTTGAAACGTAGTGCTACAGATGACTGTTGAAGATTAGATGGGTAGATCACATAGCTGATGAGGTACTGAATAGAACTGGAGAGAAAATAAATTTGTGGCACAACTTGATTAGAATGAGAGATCGGTTGACAAGACACGATATGAGACATCAAGGGATCACCTGTTTAGCATTAGAGGAAAGTATGGGGAAAAAAATCGTAGAGGGTGACAAAGAGATGAATACAGTAAGCAGATTCGGAACGATGTAGGTTGCTGTAGTTATTCGGAGATGAAGAGGATTGCACACAGCAGAGGAGCACGGAATACTGCATCAAGCCAGTCTTTGGAATAAAGACAACAAAACAACTGGTATGCGAACTGAAAAGAAAGAAAAACGAAAATAATAGATGATACAAGACTCGAACCCAGAGATTACCAGTCTCCAGCACTACTGATGTTTTCCCCCATCTTTAAGTGTTTTACGCTTCACGGAAATTCTCTTAGACATACATCTCTTCTTTAAAAAAAAAAAAAAAAAAAAAAAAAAAAAAACTTGTGCAAAATGGGACTCGAACCCACGCTTCCACGTATGGTATATGAGCATTTTACCACAATGTCACGGTTCCCCGTCGACCTTACTTTAGGATACTAGAGACACTCGGAAAATATAAGAGAGATTCTCTGCAGAATTTTTGAAAATGCATCGAACTGCTTTGCGCCTTGTTCCTTGAGTTCTGAACCTCACTTCCACAAATGTAAAATATTACAAAAATCCGATTGCCATGTGGGCTACTTGCGAGATGCACAAATACGGTGAAATCCGAAAATATCTGTTTCTGTTAACGTCTCAGATGAAAAGAACAAAATATCAATGATTTTGTCTTCATCAAACGGTCTTTCCTCTAGACACGAAGCCAGTGATCTGTATCACAGGTATTCAGATACAGGAATTGCATTATACCTATTACTGCGTAATCGAAGTTAGAAGTGTGGAGTCAGGTGTCGTTTCGGGCTGCTAGCAGACCGATACACAGCTCCGAATGACGTCATCGAGGCGTCTGGCCTACCTGATGCGCGTACATTATTTTGATTGTGTACTTTAGAGTTTTCTTCCCTAAAATATTAAATTGTGCGCTTAATATATTGCACGTGTTTCACTAACGTGTTTTGTTGGCACACCAGAGATGATTACCCGCTCTACACATTTTCTGAGTATATACAGGGCCAGTTTTAATATATGAAATAGCAGTCTCCATGCAGCACAAAGCAGCTGCGGCAATATAAGAGATTTTAGTAGTGGCACTAATTCAAGCAGTTGCTTTGTAACACCATGTTGTAAATGACGATGTAGGAGCAGTTACTCTTTTTCAGCTTTTTGTCGGTAAAATTTAAGTTATTTTTTTATTTGAAGAGGTGTAGGAAGACAGATTGACGGTTTATTGGCAACAATTGATGTCGAGTTTATAATTTTGAAGTTCTTTAAAGCCAGTATATTTAAAAAAAGTATAAGTAGACGAATGTCCAGACTCCACCCCAAGAATACAGTCTGATCAAAACGATCAACACACTTATTTCTGAACATTAATATGGAATGTGTCCACCCATGCCCTATATGACGGCTGGAAGAAAACTCAGGACAATATTGATAAGACATTTGAATGAGTGAGGATGAATGCCAGCCCATTTTTCCTCAAGGGCCAAAACGAGAGCAGATAGTGATGTAGGACTCAGGTCTGGAGAGAGGTCGACACTGTAACTGGTCTCCAGGGAGTTCCATTCGTTTCATTTCGGGACTCTGTTAATATCCACAAATCACTACCGCACAAATTGTGCTTTATGATAGGATTAGCTGTCATGGTGATATAAACGATCAACATTTCTGAACTGTTCCTCTGCTGTACATAGCACACACTACTGTTAAAGGGCCTCATATGTTTCCATATTTTGAGTTTTCTTCGTTGCAGAAAGGGGATCACACAGCTACACAACACTTTTTTTCCAAAAAAGTGCTCCACAACGTAATTAACAAACTACTATTCAAATTAGACTACCAAATAAATAAAAATGGCTCTGAGCACTATGGGACTTAACTTCTGAGGTCATCAGTCCCCTAGAACTTAGAACTACTTAAACCTAACTAACCTAAGGATATCACACACATCCATGCCCCATGCAGGATTCGAACCTGCGACCGTAGCGAAAATAAATTAATAGCGCAGCATGGAAGTGAAAATGTGACCAAAAAATACAACAGTGATTGCGAATACAATAAGAAATTTTCTATTTCATTGCCACAATATATATGCGTAGTGTTTTCGTGTAATATGGGTCAGCAGGTTGAGAGTGGGGGTTGAGGACTAAAAGAGAGTCATAAAACTGTTCCTAGCTGAAAGGCAGTTTCCGGCAAGGTTCACTCTCAACTGATGGGTGGTGTCAGCGAAGGTGTCCTACGTTCCGATAAGAACTTTACGGACTCCATCTGGCGCCATTCAACAGACTGTATACAGCCATTGTGAGAAGCACCGTAAAACCTGCTTTCTAAAAAGACAGATATCTGCAAAGGAACGGGGAAACAACAGGCTCTCAAAGCGAGAACAATACGTAAGAGCCTAAGGATGACAGCAGTAATTCATGTTAACATTTTGTTAAGGAGCAAGTAACAGTTTTATTAATGGAGAATTTCTTATTACGTTCGCAGTAGTTGGTGTATTTTTCACTTACATATCTACTTGTAGGGGAAAGAGTAGAAGAAAAGATCACAGGAGAATACGGTCCTGGGACAAGGAATGAGAGGAGAAAGACTGAGTTCTGAAATAAATTGTAGCTAGTAATAGCGATTACTCTATTCAAGAATTACAAGAGAGGGAGATATACTGGAAAAAGAGCGGATGATACAGGACGATTTCAGTTAGATTACATCTTGCCAGACAGACTCCGAAATCATATACTAGATTGCAAGGCTTACCCATGGGCAGATACAGACTCAGGTCACAATGTAATGGTGATGAAGAGTAGGCGGAAGTTTAGATTAGCCAGGAAGAATCAATAAGCAAAGAAATGGGGTACGCAAGTACTAAGGAATGGTGAGATATACGTTTAGTTCTCTAAGGCTATAGATACAGCAATAAGAAACAGCTCAGTAGGCAGACTAGTTGAAGAGAAATAGACATCTCAAAAAGGGGAAGTCACAGAAGTTGGAAACAAAACCATAGGTAACTGGGAAGAAGCCATAGGTAACAGAAGAAATACTGCATTTGGTCGATTGAAGAAGTACAAAAATGTTCAGGGAAATTCAGGAACACTGAAGTACAATTCGCTGAGGAATGAAATAAATAGAAATGCAGGGAACCTAAGACGAAATGGCTGCAAGACAAATGTGAAGAAATCGAAAAAGAAACGATTATCGAAAGGACTGACACAACATATAGGAAAGTCAAAACAAGTTTCGTTGATACGAAAAGCAAGTGTGATAATATTAAGAGGGCAACGGGAATTCCACTGTTAAATACAGTGGAGAGAGCGGATAGGTGGAAAGATCACACTGAAATCCTCTGTGAGGGAAAGGCTTGTCTGATGTGATAGAAGAAAAAATAGGAGTCAATTTAGAAGAGATAGGGGATTCAGTATTAGAATCAGAATTAAAGAGAGCTTTGGAGAACTTTAGGTCAAATAAGACAGACGGGATAGGTAACATTCCATCAGAATGTGTAAAATCATTGTGGGAAGTGGCAACAAAACGACAGTTTACGTTGGTGTGTAGAATCTGTGGGTCCGGTGACATGACATCTGACTTTCGGCAAAATATCTTCCACATAATTTAGAAAGCTGCAAGAGCTGACAGTTCGCGAGAATTATCGCACAATCAGCTTAACAGCTCATGCAACCAAGTTGCTTACAAGACTAATATACAGGAGAATGAAAAAGGAAATTGGAGATGTGTTAGATGACGATCGGCTGGGCTTTAAGTAAGGTTATGGCACCAGACAAGCAATTATGAAGTAGCAGTTGGTACTGGAAGCGAAATACAGAAAATTCATGACACGTTCATAGGAGAAAACGTTTGACAATGTAAAATGGTGCAAGATGTTCGAAATTCTGAGAATAGTGGTAAGCTACAGGGAAAGACGGATAATACACAATATGTACAAGGGTCAAGATGGAATAATAAAAGCAGACGTCCAGAGACAAAGTGCTCAGATTTAAAACGGCTGTAAGACAGGGGTGTACTCTTTCGCCCTCACTGGTCATTCTGTAGACTATATCGAAAAAACAATGATGGAAATGAAAGAAAGGTTCAGGACTATGATTAAAATTCAACGTGAAAAGATATAAATGATACGATTCGCTGATGACATTGCTACCCTGAGTGAAAGTGAGGAACAATTACAGGATCTATTTAATGGAATGAACTGATAAATGAGTATGCAGTGTGGATTGAGAGTAAATCGAAGAAAGGAGAAAGTAATGAGAAGTAATAGAAATGAGAACTGTGAGAAAATTAACTGTAGGATTGACTGTCACGTAACGGACGAAGTTAACGAATTCTTATACCTAGGCACAAAATAACCAACGATGTGCAGAGCAAGGAGGACAGCAGTACCAGAGTAGCACTGGCAATGTGATCATTCCTGTCCTAGAAAAGTGTACTATATTAAACATAGGCCTTAATTTGAGGAATAAAATTCTGAGAACGTGCTTCTGGAGCACAGCATTGCATGGAAGTGAAACATTTACTACGGGAAACAGGAACAGAGGAGAACCGAAGACTTTGAAATGTAGTGTTACAGACGAATGTTGAAAATTAAGTGGACTAGTAAGGGTTGAATACATGGAAGAATCCTGGAGATACTAGAAGGTATCAGATGGATTATATAATGGTAATACAGATTTAGGAACCAGGTTTTAAATTGTAATACATTTCCAGGGGAAGATGTGGACTCTGACCACAATCTATTGGTTATGAACTGAAGATTAAAACTGGAGAAACTGCAAAAAGGTAGGAATTTAAGAAGATGGGACCTGGATAAAATGAAAGAACCAGAGATTGTACAGAGTTTCAGGGAGAGCATAAGAGAACAATTGACAGGAATGCGGAAAGGAAATACAATAGAAGAATGGGTAGCTCTGAGGGATTAAGTAGTGAAGGCACCAGAAGATCAAGTAGGTAAAAAGACGAGGGCTAGTAGAAATCATTGGGTAACTGAAGAAATATTGAATTTAATTGATGAAAGGAGAAAATATAAAAACGCAGTAAATGAAGCAGGCAAAAAGGAATACAAAAGTCTCAAAAATGATATCGATAGGAAGTGCGAAATGGCTAAACAGAGATGGATAGAGGACAAATGTAAGGATGCAGAGGCTTATATCACTAGGTGTAAGATACTGCCTACAGGAACATTAAAGAGACCTTTGGAGAAAAGACAGCCACTTGTATGAATATCAAGAGCTCAGATGGAAACCAAGTTGTAAGCAAAGAAGGGAAAGCAGAAGGGTGGAAGAAGTATATAGAATGTCTATCCAAGGACGAAGTACTTGAGGACAATATTATGGAAATGGAAGAGGATGTAGATGAAGATGAAATGGGAGATATGATCCTGCGTGAAGAGTTAGACAGAGCACTGAAAGACCTAAGAGGAAACAAGGCCCCGAGAGTAGACAACATTCCATTACAACTACTGACAGCCTTGGGAGAGAAAGTCCTGACCAAACTAACTTTTGGTGAGCAAGACGTATGAGACAGGTGAAATACCCTCAGACTTCAAGAAGAATATAATAATTCCAATCCCAAGGAAAGCAGTTGTTGACAGATGTGAAAATTACCGAACTTTACAGACGAATGGAAAAACTGGTGGAAGCTGACCTCGGGGATGATCAGTTTGGATTCCCCAGAAATGATGGAACACGTGAGGCAATACTGACCCTACGAATAATCTTAGAAGGCAGATAAAGGAAACGAAAACCTACGTTTGTAGTATTTGTAGACATACAGAAAGCTTTCGACAATGTGGACTGGAATGATCTCTTTCAAATTCTAAAGATGGCAGGGGTAAAATACAGGGAGAGAAAGCCTATTTACAATTTGTACAGAAACCAGATGGCTGTTATAAGAGTCGAGGGGCATGAAAGGGAAGCAGTTGTTGGGAAGGGAGTAAGACAGGGTTGTAGCCTGTCCCCGATGTTATTCAATCTGTATACTGAGCAAGCAGTAAAGGAAAAAAGAAAAGTTCAGAGTAGGTATTAAAATTCATGGAGAAGAAATAAAAACGTTTAGGTTCGCCGATGACATTGTAATTCTGTCAGAGACAGCATCTACATCTACATCTACATCTACATCTACATCTACATCTACATCTACATGACTACTCTGCAATTCACATTTAAGTGCTTGGCAGAGGGTTCATCGAACCACAATCATACTATCTCTCTACTATTCCACTCCCGAACAGCGAGCGGGAAAAACGAACACCTAAACCTTTCTGTTCTAGCTCTGATTTCTCTTATTTTATTTTGATGATCATTCCTACCTATGTAGGTTGGGCTCAACAAAATATTTTCGCATTAGGAAGAGAAAGTTGGTGACTCATATTTCGTAAAAAGGTCTCGCCGCGACGAAAAACGTCTATGCTGTAATGACTTCCATCCCAACTCGTGTATCATATCTGCCACACTCTCTCCCCTATAACGTGATAATACAAAACGAGCTGCCCTTTTTTGCACCCTTTCGATGTCCTCCGTCAATCCCACCTGGTAAGGATCCCACACCGCGCAGCAATATTCTAACAGAGGACGAACGAGTGTAGTGTAAGCTGTCTCTTTAGTGGACTTGTTGCATGTTCTAAGTGTCCAGCCAATGAAACGGAACCTTTGGCTTGCCTTCCCGACAATATTATCTATGTGTTCCTTCCAAATGAAGTTGTTCGTAATTTTAAAACCCAGGTACTTAGTTGAATTGACAGCCTTGAGAATTGTACTATTTATCGAGTAATCGAATTCCAACGGATTTCTTTTGGAACTCATGTGGATCATCTCACACTTTTCGTTATTTAGTGTCAACTGCCACCTGACACACCATACAGCCATCTTTTCTAAATCGCTTTGCAACTGATACTGGTCTTCGGGTGACTTTACTAGACGGTAAATTACAGCATCATCTGCAAACAGTCTAAGAGAACTGCTCAGATTGTCACCCAGGTCATTTATATAGATCAGGAACAGTAGAAGTCCCAGGACGCTTCCCTGAGGAACACCTGATATCACTTCAGTTTTACTCGATGATTTGCCGTCTATTACTACGAACTGCGACCTTCCTGACAGGAAATCACGAATCCAGTCGCATAACTGAGACGATACCCCATAGCTCCGCAGCTTGATTACAAGTCGCTTGTGAGGAACGGTGTCAAAAGCTTTTCGGAAATCTAGAAATACGGAATCAACTTGAGATCCCCTGTCGATAGCGGCCATTACTTCGTGCGAATAAAGAGCTAGCTGCGTTGCACAAGAGCGATGTTTTCTGAAGCCATGCTGATTACGTGTCAATAGATCGTTCCCTTCGAGGTGATTCATAATGTTTGAATACAGTATATGCTCCAAAACCCTACTGCAAACCGACGTCAATGATATAGGTCTGTAGTTAATTGGATTACTCCTACTACCCTTCTTGAACACTGGTGCGACCTGCGCTATTTTCCAATCTGTAGGTACAGATCTATCGGTGAGCGAGCGGTTGTATATGAGTGCTAAGTAGGGAGCTATAGTATCAGCGTAATCTGAAAGGAACCTAATCGGTATACAATCTGAACCTGAAGACTTGCCCATATCAAGCGATTTGAGTTGCTTCGCAACCCCTAAGGTATCGAATTCTAAGAGGCTCATGCTAGCAGATGTTCGTGTTTCAAATTCTGGAATATTCCATTCGTCTTCCCTGGTGAAGGAATTTCGGAAAACTGCGTTCAATAACTCCGCTTAAGCGGCACAGTCGTCGATAACAGTACCATCGGCACTGCGCAGCGAAGGTATTTTGACTGCGTCTTGCCGCTTGTGTACTTTACATACGACCAGAATTTCTCCGGATTTTCTACCAAATTTCGAGAAATGTTTCGTTGTGGAACCTATTAAAGGCATATCGCATCGAAGTACGTGCCAAATTTAGAGCGTCTGTAAATTTTAGCCCATCTTCGGGATTTCGCGTTCTTCTGAACTTCGCATGTTTTTTCCGTTGCCTCTGCAACAGCGTTCGGACCTTTTTTTGTGTACCACGGGGGATCCGTTCCATCTCTTACCAATTTATGAGGTATGAATATCTCAATTGCTGTTGGTACTATATATTTGAATTTGAGCCACATCTTGTCTACATTCGCATAGTCAGTTCGGAAGGAATGGAAATTGTCTTTTAGGAAGGCTTCTAGTGGCACTTTATCCGCTTTTTTAAATAAAATTATTTTGCGTTTGTTTCTGATGGATTTGGGAGAAATGGTACTGAGCCTAGCTACAATGACCTTGTGATCACTAATCCCTGTATCAGTCATAATGCTCTCTATCTGCTCTGGATTGTTTGTGGCTAAGAGGTCAAGTGTGTTTTCGCAACCATTTACAATTCGCGTGGGTTCGTGGACTAACTGCTCGAAATAATTTTCGGAGAAGGCATTTAGGACAATCTCGGAAGACGTTTTCTGCCTACCACCGGTTTTGAACAAGTATTTTTGCCAACATACCGAGGGTAGGTTGAAGTCCTCACCAACTATAACCGTATGAGTGGGGTATTTATTTGTTACGAGACTCAAACTTTCTCTGAACTGTTCCGCAACTGTATCATCGGAGTCTGGGGGTCGGTAGAAGGAGCCAATTATTAACTTAATTCGGCTGTTAAGTATAACCTCCACCCACACCAATTCGCACGGAGTATCTACTTCGACTTCACTACAAGATAAACCACTACTGACAGACACAAACACTCCACCACCAATTCTGCCTAATCTATCTTTCCTGAACACCGTCTGAGACTTCGTAAAAATTTCTGCAGAACTTATTTCAGGCTTTAGCCAGCTTTCTGTACCTATAACGATATCAGCTTCTGTGCTTTCTGTGAGCGCTTGAAGCTCAGGGACTTTTCCAGCGCAACTACAACAATTTACAACTATAATTCCGACTGTTCCTTGATCCAAGCACGTCCTGTAATTGCCAAGCACCCTTTGACATTGCAGCCCATCCCGCACTTTCCCGAGGCCTTCTAACCTTTAAAACCGCCCAGTCCACGCCACACAGCCTCCGCTACCCGTGTAGCCGCCAGCTGAGTGTAGTGAACTCCTGACCTATCCAGCGGAACCCGAAACCCCACCACCCTATGGCCCAAGTCAAGGAATCTGCAGCCAATACGGTCGCAAAACCGTCTGAGCGTCTGATTCAGACCCTCCACCCGGCTCTGCACCAAAGGTCCGCAGTCGGTTCTGTCAACGATGCTGCAGATGGTGAGCTCTGCCTTCATCTCGTAAGCAAGACCGGCAGCCTTCACCAAATCAGATAGCCGCTGGGATCCAGGGAGAATTTCCTCAGATCCAAAGCGACACACGTCATTAGTGCTGACATGTGCCACCACCTGCAGCTGGCTGCACCCTGTGCTCTTCATGGCATCCGGAAGGACCCTTTCCACATCAGGAATGACTCCTCCCGGAATGCACACGGAGTGCACACTGGATTTCTTCCCCTCCTTAGCTGCCGTATCCCTAAGGGGCCCATTACGCGCCTAACATTGGAGCTCCCAACTACCAGTAAGCCCACCCTCTGCGATTGCCCGGTCCTTGAAGGCTGAGAATGAACCTCTGAAACAAGGCAGGCAGCTGCATCTGGCTCAGCCAGAGACAGTGCCTGGAACCGGTTTGTCAGACGCACCAGGGAGGCTTTCTGATCAGCCTCCGGGGAGGCCTTTCGCTGCCTGCCTCGCCTTGGAACGACCTCCCAATCAACCACAGGCGAGGGCTCAGCCCCACTGCGGGCAGCAACTGGGGCAACCACAGCGGCCGACCGATCTGGGGACAGACGGGGCGAGGTTGACATCCCCGTGATATCCAAGTCCGGCTCCCCACAGTGGTGCCCATTGGCAACAGCCTCAAGCTGCGCGACCGAAGTCAGCGCTGATTGCAGCTGTGAGCGAAGGGATGCCAAGTGAGCCCTCATCCGAACACAGCAATCGCAGTCCCTGTCCATTCTAATCGATGTTGAACAACAGTTACTGAAACACTTGTCCGTGCAAAGGACATGGAAGAGCAGTTGAACGGAATGGATAGTGTCTTGAGAGGAGGATATGAGATGAACATCAACAAAAGCAAAACGAGGATAATGGACTGTAGTCGAATTAAGTAGGGTGATGCTGAGGGAATTAGATTAGGAAATGAGACACTTAAAGTAGTGAAGGAGTTTTGATATTTGGGGAGCAAAATAACTGATGATGGTCGAAGTAGAGAGGATATAAAATGTAGACTGGCAATGGCAAGGAAAACGTTTCTGAAGAAGAGAAATATGTTAACATCGAGTATAGATTTAAGTGTCAGGAAGTCATTTCTGAAAGAATTTGTATGGAGTGCTGCCATGTATGGAAGTGAAAAATGACGATAAATAGTTTGGACAAGAAGAGAATAGAAGCTTTTGTAATGTGGTGCTACAGAAGAATGCTGAAGACTAGGTGGGTAGCTCACATAACTAATGAGGAGGTTTTGAACAGAATTGGGGAGAAGAGGAGTTTGTGGCACAACTTGACTAGAAGAAAGGACTCGTTGGTAGGACATGTTCTGAGGCATGAAGGGATCCCAAATTTAGTATTGGAGCGTGGATGGTAAAAATCGTAGAGGGAGACCAAGAGATGAGTACACTAAGCAGATTCAGAAGGATGTAGGTTGCGTAAGTACTGGGAGATGAAGAAGCTTGCAGAGGATAGAGTAGCATGGGGACCTGCTTCAAACCATTCTCAGGACTGAAGACAAGAACAACAACAACAATAAGGCAAGGAATGAGGTTCTGCACGGAATCGGTGAGGAAACGAATATGTGGAAAACACTGACAAGGAGAAGGGACAGGATGATAGGACATCTGTTAAGACATCAGGGAAAGCCTTTCATGGTAGTAGAGGGAGCTGGTGTGGGCAAAAACTGCAGAGGTAGACAGAAATTGGAATACATCCGGTAAATAATTAAGGACACAGGTTACAGGTGCTACTCTGAGATGACGAGATTGGCACAGAAGACGTGTTTGTGACAGGCCGCATTAAACCAGTCAGAAGACTGAGGACTGAAAAAAGGACCAGCAAGATTTTGAGTAGGAGAGAAAAAACTTCATCTTGGACATCAGAGGGGGGGGGGGGGGGTGTATGTATCCTCTTACACCTACAGAGATGGATGACTTGGCCCTAGAGCTGATCATTGATACTGGGGCTGAACTTATAACTCTCAGGTATCACTGCTGCCATCATCTGCACCGGAGTCTTAGTACGATGGTAAGCATGAACCGCATTTCTGCAGATGACGACGACGGGACCGTAAAGTACTTTATTTCACCTTAGAATTTCTCTTTTTGAGTTGATTCACGCAGTCACCTAGTTGTACTCAACTTATTCTTAGTCACAGAAACTTTTGGGGCTTTTATGTACTTTTGTGGGTCTTTCCTTTAATCTGTTTTGAACCATTCAGCATTTGTTGGCGGTTTATGTGGACATAGCTAACTGTATCTTTCAAGTTCCAATCTACCCTCCTGGCCCAAGGTATAATCACACCAAATCAGCAATTCATTTGAACCTTTATACGCTTTATAATTGTTCATGTTGATTGTTAATGACTGGGAACACGTTAATGCATCTCAGTAACAAACAAATTTATTGTGGCACCCAGATCCATTCAACAGTTTGACAAAAAGTTTCTTATTCTACCTCTGTGAGCTGTCGTACCAAAGTTTCATGTTTCATTGGGCCACTCATGTTCAAATCTTGAAGTTTAGTAGTTTCCAGTGGGTAGCAGTGTCTTAACGTTTCACATGATAATATGGGAAGCAAGATCTTCACTGAAGTGCAATCTGTTCACTGTATAGGTCACTGTTGTCAGGCTAAACGCACAACCATAATCTGAAATAAGAATTTGGTGAACCTCGCCTACAATTTTTTTTTTCTGATGTCAGTAATCGACTTGTAGCTAATCAAATTAAGATTTTTGCGACTCATGGGCTAATATTTTTTGGACTGCTGTCGTTTTCTGGTACGCAATCACCCACAATTTAAAATGTTTAACCGTTGATTTCTTACATAGCAAGACCAGCAACTAAAACGACTGTATAATAATAATAATAATAATAATAACAATAAACTTCGCGCATCAAAAATAATATTCAGTTTTTTTATGAGATGAGGGTATTGATATGATCGAGATTGTGATCTCTCGATTGCGAAAGATTCCGCACTAGTCCCCCCTTCGGATCACTGAGAGGGGCTGTCAAGGGGAAAGTAAACATGAGAAAGATCGAATAACCAACGAAAGGATAATGTCCTACTAGTCGGGGTGAGGAATACCCGAAGTCTGAATCTGGCAGAGAAGCTCGGAAATCAGAGAAGGGAAATGACAACTCTTTGTTTAGATACAGCGGAAGTCAGTAAAGTGAAATGTAAAGAAATATTTCTGGTAAAGTGAATGTAGGGCAATATCAACTGAAACTCCAGCTAAACCCGCTGGGCAGAACAGGTGTTTAGGTTGTGGAAAGGGCCAAATAAGGTTGGGATCAGTTTCACCTGAAAATTGTAATTTATTGTAATTTAATAACACATTTACAACGAAAGCCGCACATAGTCGAAATTCTACAACTACGAGTACCAAAATGCAATTCTTTCACGACTGAGGGCCTCCAAACTAGAAATCTTAAAAATAAACATCAAAATGCAGTTAACATAGTAAATGAAAGAATTAAAATAAATATTAAACGCAGTTAGGCTGAAAGCCTCAAGCCAAGAGTGGATAGACAAACAAGATGTTATACAAACGGCTGAAGGCACACAATAAAATTTTAAAGATTTTAAAATAAATTACCATAAGCTTTTAAAGGCAGAAGGCCCTGATGTTTAGGCTTGGACAGCAATTTTAAGAATGAGTTCCTAAGCTGAAGGCCAACATTTAATTTTCCAAAATTAAAAAATAAATTTAACCACAAACCTTAAGTTTTAAGAATCTAAAACCAGACTAAAAGAAAAGACAACCACGGCAATAACCTTTCAGCAAATACCCACTTGCCTGAATTCAAACTTACATACAACACAGTAAAACCAAGAACTTATTTATGATTGGCTATGATAGATTATAAACTGACGAACACTGGTGAGAAAGCCAATGAAGACAACCGCACTCACAAGCCTTTAGGGGGTCGGTCTGCCCTCGTTCACTTACGAGGGATAGGTGGCGAGCCAACTACACTTGATCGGTCGGAACCTAACCAAGGGACAGCCACGGACCGACCGACCAACTAATTGCTTGCCACCAATCGATACATGAGAAATCAAACACCAAATGTTACGGACGTGATTATCCACAATCAAATATGTGTATGTATTAAGCTGTGAAAAAACCACACACCGTGTTGGACTGCGACAACAGGTAAGGAAAGGCCAGTGCCTGAAATTACGTTAGTGGCCAGGACAGGTAGCTAGAACACTAACGACCATAAGGCAGATAATTACACTGGTGCACTTTAATTGTAGTCAACCAATATAATTAATTCCACCGCATGGCCGCTGAATCTTAGTAGTACAAACAGTGTTGCTCAAAGGGAAACCTCCGCAACAGCGAACCACCGAAACGAACCACACAACGTGAATGGACGTGGCTTGGGTAGTGGAAACCACTACTCAACATTGGCGTCCTGGGTCGGTGAACCACGGAGCTCGTAGCGATCGGGCAGCTCCACACACGCTGCGACACTGCGCAGGGACTGCCAGAATGATACTCAACAGTAACTAAGCGCACAGCACACACGAAGGCAATTCGGGAGTCAACGCACACGCACACCCGACCCATTAACGTTTGGCGAGCCAAAACGCGGCGTCGATGGGTAGAACGACCGACCGCCGATCCACCAAGGCTGTGCCTCGGCTCAAGCGATACATGGCGGCAATGGTCGGGCGAGCCATGTCTACACAGACCTGACAACCAACACGACTGCACTAGTGCCACATCGCAACTCCCCGACTGGCAGTTCCGGACTGCACTCCAGGCGCGTTGCAACTGACTGGCAGACCGAACTCGCCACCCGAAGTCTCTCACGACAGACAACGACCAGGAACTAGTAGCAGTCGACCAAAGATATTACGAGAGGGGATATATCGATAGGCGCTGCTAGCGCCGCTCATGGTCAGGCAAAACAGCAACTCAGTTACAGTAGTAATTTAAATTAACGTAGTGAGGTGGAAGTACGTTAAAAACACGGTGTAAAATACGTGATGGCCGGAACATGAGCCACGCATGGCTCATCAACAGAAGCATAAAACGAAGGAAATTGGATTCATTGTGAAGTTATAGGCTTGCTCTCATCAGAATCAACAGCTAACCAAAACCAACAACTGGGAAGGTCTACGTGGCTACGTTGCAAGCACAAGATGAAGAGATAGAGAAAGTATATGAGGATACAGAACGCATAATTCAGCACGTGTGGCAAATAAAAATCCAATAGTCATGGGGGATTGCAATGCGGCTGTGAGGGAATGAGCAGAAGAAAGGGTTACAGGAGAATATGGGGTTGATACTTGGATGAGAGAGGAGAAAGACTGAGTTCTGCAATAAATTTTTAGCTAATAAGTGCGAATACTGTCTCCAACAAACACTGGATGAGGAGGTATACTTCCAAAAGGCCGGGAAAGGCGGAAATATTTCGTTAGATTGTATCATGGTCAGGCAAGCATCCCGAAATTGGATATTGGACTGTAAGACTTACGCAGGAGCATATCTCAGTCTACTAGTGGTGAAGAGTAGACTGAAGTTTCAGAGACCAGTCAGGAAGTCTCAGTGCGCAAGAGAATTATGTAACGGAATTACTAAGGAATGAAGAGATACGCTCTAAATTCTCTGAAGCTATATATGCTATAATAAGGAATACCTCAATCGTCAGTTCAGATGAAGAGGAATGGACATCTCTAAAGAGGGCAATCGCAGAAGTCAGAAAAAATCGTAGGTTTAAAGAAGGTAACTGTCAAGAAACCATTGGTAACAGAAGAAATATTTCAGTTCATCGATGAAAAAATGAAGTAAAAACATGTTCAGGGGAATTCAGAAATACACAAATGCACTTCTCTTACTAATAAAATAAATAGGAAGCGCAGGGAACCGAAGGTGAAATAGCTGTATGAAAAATGTGAAAAACCCTAAAAAGAAATGATTGTCGCTAGGATTGACTCAGCGTAAAGAAAAGTAGAAACAGCCTTTGGTGGACTTAAAAGCAAGGGTGTTTAAATTAAGAGGACAATGAGAATTTCAAAGTTAAATGTAGACAAGAGAGCTGGGAGATGAAAAGAGTACACTGAAGACATCTACGAAGGCGAAGACTCGCCTGATGATGTCATACAAGGAGAAACAGGAGTCTATACAAGTATAAGAGACAGGGGACCAGTACTAGAATTAGAATTTATGAGAGGTTTGAACCACTTGACATCAAATGAAGAGGAAGAATATTGATAACATTCCATCAGTATTTGTAAAGGCATTGGGAAGTGGCCACAAAACGACTGTTCATGTTTGGTCTAGAGAATGTAAGAGTCTGGCGATATAATTTGACTATCGGAAAAACATCATCCACCCAATTCCAGAGACGGGAAGAGCCTAGAAGTGCGAGTGTTGTAGCACAATCAACTTCACAGCTCACGCAGAAGAGAATAGAAAAGAAAACCGATGATGTGTTAGATAACCGTTCTTTTTGCTTTAAGAAACAAAAAGACACCAGAGAGGCAATTCTGTCATTACCGTTGATAATGGAAGCAAGACTACAGAAAAATAAAGACACGTTCATACGGTTTGTTAACCTGGAAAAAGCATTCGACAGTGCCAAATGATCCAAGATGTTAGAAATTCTGAGAATAAAATGTAACGTAAAGGAAAAGACAGACAATATGAAATATGTTCAACACCCAAGAAGAAACAGCAGGAGTTTAAGGCTAAGAATGAAGAACTCAGACTGAAAAAGGTGTAAGACGATGATATAGTTTTTCGCCCTAGTGTTCAGTGTGTACATCGAAGGAGGAATAACAAACATAAAGAAATTGTTCAAGATTGGAATCAAAATTCAAAGTGAAAGGGCATCAGTGATAACACTCGCTGATTTCATTGCTATTCTCAGTTAAAGGGACGAATAATTACTGTATCCACTAATAGGAGTGACGGTCTAATGAGTACAGAATATGGATTAAGAGAAAGGCGAAATTAATGATTAGTGGCAGAAATTAGAACAGCTAGAAACTTAACATCAGGCTTCGTGATCACGAAGTAGGTGAATTTAACGAGTTCTGCTACATATTAATCAAAGTAACCCATGACGGAAGGAGAAAGGAAGGCATCAAAATCAGACTAGCACTGTCCAAAATGGCATTTCTGACCATGATAAATCTGCTAGAATTAAATATTGACCTTAAGTTGAGGAAAAAATTTCTGGGAATGTACGTTTGGAACAAAGCTGTGTGTGGTAGCGAAACATGGACTTTGTGAAAATCGGAAAAGAGGAGAATCGACCATAAAAAGGGACAGTATGAGAGAACATCTGTTAAGACGTCGGGGATATCTTCCATGATGCTAGAGGGAGGTGTAGAGGAACACAGAGACTGGAATACATCCAGCAGATAACTGAAGGCGTAGGTTGCAAGTGACACGCTGAGATGTAAAGTTTGCACAGGAGAGGAACTCGTAGCGGATCGCATTAGAAAAAGAAAAAAAAAATGTTTGTACATTGTGCAAAATTAGCGTGGAACTGAAGACTTTATAAACGTAGTATTCATTACTTTCAATTGCACGGA
The DNA here is from genome assembly GCF_023897955.1 of Schistocerca gregaria. Classification (NCBI taxonomy): domain Eukaryota; kingdom Metazoa; phylum Arthropoda; class Insecta; order Orthoptera; family Acrididae; genus Schistocerca; species Schistocerca gregaria. The sequence continues at coordinate 686,958,707 of NC_064923.1, forward strand.
ATTGCACAGGTCGGCAAAGAAAAGCATTTTTATAAATTTGATGAAGTTCGTAGACCAAAGACTAAATGAGCCAAAAGCTCTTTCAGAGCGTAAATCTTTAACCCAGTTCCCCTAATGTTCTTCAAATAAGTAAGTATCAGTAAGTATCCTGTACTTGTTCCTTGGGTCATCGGCATCCTGACTAGTTTGATGCAGCCTGCCACAAATTCCCCTCTTGTGCAAACGCCTTCATCACACAATAGCACTTTCAATCTACGTCCACAATTACTTGTTGGATTTCTTCCAATCCCTGCCTTCCCCTACAGTTTGTGCCCTCTACAGCTCCCTCTAGTGCCATGGTGGCTATTCCTTCACGTCGTAACACATGTTCTACAGTCCTACCGTCCTTCTTGTCATATCTTCCTCTCTTCACCGATTTTGCGGAGAACCTCATTCCTCATGTTACCGATCCAACTAATTTTCAACACTCTTCTGTAGCACCACATTCCAGATCCTTCGATTCTCTTCTGTTACGGTTTTGCTACAGCCCATGATTCACAACCATACAATGCTGTGCTCCAAACATACATTCTCAGAAATTTCTTCCTCAAAATAAGGTCTATGGTTGATACGAGTGGGCTTATCCTGACCATGAAAAGTTTTCCTGTGCTAGTCTGCTCTTTATGTCGTCCTTGCTTCCAAGGTAGCGTAATTTCTGAATTTCGTTTACCTCGTAATCACTAATTTTGATGTTAAGTTTCTCGCTACTCTCATCACTGGTTCTTCTCATGACTTTTGTCTTTTTCCGGTTTACTCTCAGTCCATCTTCTGCACTCATTAGACCACTCCATACAAAAGATTTGTTTATTCTTTCTCACTTTCACTGTGGATAGCGATGTCATCGGCACATCTTGATATTCTTTCACCATTTTTTTTTAATCCCACTCTTGAATATTTCTTTTCTCTCCGTCATTGCTTGTTCGATGTTCAGATTTAACAGCAGTGGCGAAAGGCTGCGTCCCTCTATAACGCCTTTTTTAAACCGAGCACTTCGCTCTTTTTCATCCAATCTTAATCTTCTCTAGCGGTTCTTGTACAGCTTTCCTTATGGCTGACCAATACTTTTCTCAGATTTTCGAACATCTTTCCACTTGACATTGGCGAACGCTTTTCCTAGGTCTACAAATCCTAAGAGCGTGCCTTTAATTCCTTCAGTCTTGCTTCCCTTTTGAAACGCAACGTCAGATCCGTCTGTGTGGTACCTCTCCCTTCCCAAAAGCCAAACTTATAGTGATCTAACATATCTGAGCCGCGGAGGCTCATTTCACTTTCACACTACCGATAGCTTCTAGCTGGCGTCTTACCAGGTAGCGCGTATTACTCGCTTGTGGGATTACCGTTGCCCAGGCTGGGCTCTAAGGACGGCCGCTATAGCGGCGTCGGGAGGGCCCTTCGAACGTCGCAGTGCTGGCAGTTTATGTGCAGTCTTCACGTAATGGGGAGCGGGGACCAACGGCACTGCTTGGGGCAGATACACGCGGCGCAGATAGGTACGACGTCCTTTCCGGGCCGTAATTCACTCTTCTTCTCCAGGACCGGAAAGAAGGCAAAACATTAGATTCACCTAGGCTGGTTGTTCAGCTCTGAGTACTGACTTCTCTCTCTGCAAGCTATTTGAGCTGATGTTTCGCGTGTATATTAATTGAGTCGTCATGCACGCATTTACTATCTGACTCTGTGTGTTTTAGGATGTAATGTGTATGCCCTGGTCTGTACTGGGCGGGAACTCTAGCTCGGAGTTACACCCTTTCTTTGTGGTGTACGAAATTTGTTGCTTTGTGTCATATATGGTAGTGATGGCGGTTTGTGTTGCTGTGTAATGTGCCCAGCTTACACGCATAATGATATAACCGGCCTATGCATTATATAGTTTTTTTAAAATTTCTTTTTTCGTTTTTAAACTGTTTAATGCATCAGAACAAACTGTTTTATAACTTTAATATTCGTTTTAACTGTGTTTTAGTAGCTGGTGTGCTTTCTGGTATTATTAGTATTTTAGACCTCCAGCTTAAGGTAAGACCTTAGCGAGTTGTTATCTATATTCCTTCCTGGAAGAATTCACAGTTTCCATTAAGTAGTTATTTTTTACACACTACATTTTTGCGAGGTTTGATTCCTAGGGTGTATGAAATTATTAGAAATTTTCTATAAGCGCAGTCGTACCTAAACAACAATTTCAATTGCAGTGTGATCCAATGAGACACTTACGTTCGGTGTTTGTTGACAGTACGGACTAAATTGCTGGGAAAGCGCTCCGCGTCGGCAGCTTTTTGCTGAGTGGGTCTGGCTTGCTTGCGGTCGTGTGGACCTCTCGAGCATTTCATAGCACGGCTTGCTATTTTTTGGCAGTCGTGTGTCCTGACTCTCTGTGGTCAAGGTGAGTACCTTATGTTATCTGACTTGCACTGTAAACGAAATTTTGGTGTCTATCGAGAGCCGTTTATCTGCTTAGTTGGCATCACACAGGAATTTTCGCTTTAACGTTATTGTTGTTTTAATACAATTTGTAATTTCGTTCTAATTTTGATTCTAAGTTATTCGGTGTAAGACCTTTGGGTAAGCCATAAAGGTGAACTTTTACGTCTAGTTAACCAGCTAACATTTATCGTTTTGGGGTCTGGTTCAAGTCTTGGTTTGAGATTACTTGTAGTAATTTATCCATTGCTTGGTTTTAATTATTTTCTGGTTTATTTAATTTTAAAAGATTAAATTTTTTACGGTCAGTGTTGTTAAAGTCTTATCTTCTGGCATTTTGTTTAAGGCCATCCAAAGGAAATTATTGTAATTCAGTAATTGCGTTATTAATTTTTGAACTCTTTTCAAGTGTGTAAATTTAATGTGGCAAATTGACTTTGAATTTTTCTAACCCTTTTTCTTAAAGGTGAGCAGTTGTTATCTTGAAAAATAGATGTTTGTCGTCAAATTAATAAATGACTTTACTTAAAGGACCCAGTCTTTCCATGCCATTTTCTTGATCCTGGTAAGCACTGGTCACAGTATCCTAACTATTTTTTCATTCTTCTGTAGATGTTTCTTATCAGGAGCTTGGGTGCATGAGATGTTTAGCTGATTGTGTGATAGGTCCCCACCTATTTTCCCTTGATATATTTGGAATTGTCTGCATGATATTTTTCTGAAAATATGATAGTATCGCACCAGGCCATTTATTCTACGCACCAACCTGAAAAGTTATTTCAGTGCCACTTCTCACAACGATTTTAATAGTTCCAATGGCATGTTATCTGTCCTTTCTGCTTTTTTTTCAACAAAAGTCTTCCAGAGCTCTTTTAAATTCAGACTCCAATACTAGATCCCCTATGTCTTCCAAAACGACTCCAGTTTCTTCTTTGAGCAAGTCTTCACTAAAAGTGATAGGGAGGTGATATTGATTGGTAACATGCTGAAGCATTATAACTAATTCAGATTTAAGGAAGCTACTTTATGCAAACAAAAAGAATCTCACAAGCGTAACACACACCTCCCCACATTTATAGTACTACTTTATCAAGAGATACTGAAGACAAAACTCACCAAAGCACAACACAGCAATTTAAAAACTTTCATTTTAAGTAACACTCTCAGTCACGTCTATTTTAATCTAAGTAAAGCAACTACTGACAGAATTTAAATAACAAAACATCACAACATCAGCTGTTAGCAAGATTACTGTTATGACTCAATGGAAGCAACTGGTTGCAGAATTTAATGAAAGGATATGATTAATCAAGCACCAACTGATCGCCAGGTTAACTGTTACAGTTTACAGCAACAACTGCCGTCATATTTAAACAAATAATGAATGTAGTAAGTAAAAGGCAACTCCTCACTAAGTTCAGTATCATCATTTACAGAAAGCATTTAATGGTAGACTTCAAAATGAGGATAATAACAATAATAACGAATGGAATAAGTAAAGGACCAAATGGACCAAATTCTCACCAGATTTAGTATTATCGTTTACGGGAGACAACTGGTGGAAGAATTTACGATAACAGTCAATGCAATAAGCAAAAGAGCAGCTGCCCACCAGAATGAGTAGTATCATTTACAGAATGTATCTACCGACAAAATTAAAAATAATAAAAATCCAATGATTGTTTTCGAAAACTGAAAGCCAGACAACCATTTAAAAGGAAGAAAGCTCTGGTGAAAATGTAATTTAGTATAATACAGATAAACAGGGACGTAAATCTTATTCAGAGTATACACTTACCCAAAGTGTCGGAGTAAATATTTGTACCAGTACGGCCTTTTCTACTTAATGAAAAACAGTATACATCTTCGATTGGAGACTAGCAAGCTCCATAAGAGTGGAATACTCAGGTGGTGAAGCAATCAAGACCAGAACACAAGTCTGGCTTAGGATCTCTAGGCTAAAGGGCTGACCAGCCTCAATATATTCTTAATTTACTTCCCCCAACTCTGCTTGCGTATGACAAAGGCTGTAGTAACTTGCGATCCCTCTCTTTCAGTAGAGGCTTAACTAGTTACACGGTGGCCCTGGTTCTGGTATTCACGAAGAGACATAATGAATAGCAGAATCACTAGTTACCCTTCCTGTAAGATACGAGACACAAATCAAAACAAATACTGGGTGATCAAAAAGTCAGTATAAATTTGAAAACTGAATAAATCACGGTATAATATGGATAGAGGGGTACAAATTGAAACACATGCTTGGAATGATGTGGGGTTTTATTAGAACGAAACAAATACAAACGTTCAAAAAATGTCCGACAGATGGCACTTCATCTGATCAGAATAGCAATAATTAGCATAACAAAGCAAGACAAAGCAAAGATGACCTTCTTTACAGGAAATGTTCAGTATGTCCACCATCATTCCTCAAGAATAGCTGTAGTCGAGGAATAATGTTGTGAACAACACTGTAAAGCATTTCCGGAGTTACGGTGAGGCATTGGCGTCGGATGTCGGTCCATTTGCGACTTCAGGTAACCCCAAAGCCAATAATGGCACGGACTGAGGTCTGGGGACCTGGGACGCCAAGCATGACGAAAGTGGCGGCTGAGCATACGATCATCACCAAATGACGCACGCATGAGATCTTTCACGCGTCTAGCAATATGGGATGGAGCACCATCCTGTTCTAATAAAACCCCATGTGATTCCAAGCATGTGTGTCAATTTTGGCCTCTCAATCTACATTATTCCGTGGTTTATTAAGTTTTCAAATTTATACTGACTTTTTGATCACCCGGTATACCAGCTATACATACGCACAACAGATCCTTTTAAGATAGTGGTTCACACAAGCTACAACAGTACGTAAGACATTACAATCGTGAATTAAATTAAATGCGGCATTGCCATTTTGAACAGGACCCACACTTAATACGACTCGACTCGGCCTATCGGATCCCCTGAAGCCTTAAGGTTAATAGCAAACCTAATAGATCTTATAATTAATGTTTTCCCTGAGACATTTAAGAAGAAATGAATTAAAATATGTGCTACGGCCGGGACTCAATCCCGGGGCTTCTTGTTTAGTAGGTTGAAATGCAAACCATTACACCACCGTAGAACTATGGTAAATACTGCAGCATGAACTATCCAAGTCTAGTGTCCTCCCCAACAAAAACTTCGATACATGTCTTCATCTTATTTTCCCCCTTTTTTAATTCATTTCCACTGCTTCCATCATTATCGCAGATAGAGATGGGACTTAAATGTCTCAGTGAAAGCTTTAATTACGAGATCTATAGGATCAGCTATGGCACAGTGCTTTCCCATTACGTCCAGTAGTGACAATGTAGGGGGAAAGCTGAAGACATGAATTAATGTTTGTGTTGGGGACGGCTCTCGACTTGCGTAGTTCGTGGAGCAATGCTGACCATAGTGCTGCGGTAGTGTAAGGGTTAGCATTTCTGCCTAGTAATCACGAAGGCCCGCGTTCGAGTCCCGGCCATGGCACAAATTTCAATTCATTTCTTCTTCTTCCATCATTATCGCTAACCGCAAACAATCAGCAGGAGAGCACTTGATTGCCGCTATGACAATTCACTGACTTCAGTATGCTCTGACAAATCTATGGGCAAACACGGTCGGCGAACATATAGATGGGAATATCGCCATACGGTACAACAGTCATTAAACGAAATGTTCACTGTAGTTTCTGAGGATCGTCGTGAGAATCAAAAGTAGTCTTAGAATGCTAGCAAGCAGGTACTTCCGCAAGATATTAGCTGCCCAAACGGCAACAGCGACCACATCAGGACAGCACGGACTTACGTTTTGAAGCGTGACAGCTCCCCACGTCCTCGCGCGTCGCTAACGACAAACACGCTGCTCTTCTTGTGTGAACTGGAGGTGGAGGGGGAAGAAGGGAAAAGGAAGGAACTAAAAATACCAGCTACATCGGGACTTTATGTGGAATCAGCGGTGGAGAGTGAAAATATGTGCCATAACAGGACTCGAACCCCGGATCTCTTGCTTCCTAGACAGGAGCGTTAACCACTGCGCCACCGGGACAGAGCGCTTATGGCAAATGCGGTACGCTCCTTAGCCGACCCACACTCACACCTAGCGCTACCTACCAGCAGTCCCCGTGCGTACCTTCGATGCTCGTTAATGGCAGATTACCGTTGATGGTACAACGTAAATACAGACACACTGCAGGTTGTGGATTCATTGCCCATCAAAGCGAAAGAGCACACACCGTGCAATCATATAACACTGGTCTTACTTGTGGCTCTTGCCTGTCCATTAACTTACTGAGTTCACTGAAGACTGTGACTGGCCTTAAATGCCTTACGCGTTCCAATGTCCCAATCAGCAATGTTGCCAACATGAGGCACCAATCGATGTAGTGCGAAAAGGAAAGATACCTCGCACAGCATAATCAGTAAAGTCTTCCCCCTCTTAGAGGCATTCAGTTGACTCTCTCCACCTATGTGCTCTCTCCTCAGAATTCAACAACGGAACTCCTATTGTATCCTTAATATTAATGCTCTTGCTTTTAATTTCACCGAAGATTGTTTTGACTTTTCTATACACTGATTCTACCCTTTGATGATCATATCATTATCCATTTCTTCAAACTTTTCCTGCAGCCATTGCCTTCCCTGCGCTATTTCCTGTCTATTTCATTCTTAAGGAATTCACATCGCTGTATACCTGTCTTCCTCTGATCGATTTTGTGCTTCCTCCTTTTGTCGATCACTTTTAGCATTTCTTGCTACCCAAGATTTGTACATACGTTTCTCTGCCCAATATCTGTGATTGCCCTTTTTCGGTGTCCATTCCATTTCGGCTGAACTGCCTACTTTGGTACTCCTTATCACAATGTCCACATCCTTAGCGAAAATCAAATCCGTCTCATCGTTTCTCTGTACTTCAGTGTCCTGCTGCCTTCCAAAATGATTCTTCTGCTTGATTGTCTTGAACTTCAGTCTACTCTTCATCATTACTAAACTGTCAAATGAGTTTATATCTGCATCTGTGTGCGGTTTACAGTGCAACATTTAATTTAGGAATCATGTACTACACATCTCCTTACCAGGTTCTAACCGAAATTATACTCAATACTTCCTCAGAAAATTATTCTCAACAATTAGTTCATGAGGCCACCCGAAGCATACATGGTTGCGAAAGAGTACTTCACCTCTTAGCAACAAATAATAGGGAGTATCATGATGATACAGGGATTAGCGACCACAAGGCAGTTGCTGCTAGGCTGAATATCGTAACACCCACAATAACCAAAAAGAAACGCAAAGTGCATCTATTTAAAAAAGCAGATAAAAATGCTCTGAACGCTTTTTTAAGAGACAGTCTCCACTTGAGGCGTCGCAGCTAGGGAGCGATCGCCAATTTGTCTATTAAAGCTTTCTTTTATGAATGTATGTGGGCTCCAGTGTAAGCAGTCAGAATCTTATACGATCTGCAATGGGCGAGCTGTGTCCTGCAGACGTGCGTCATGACCATATGGAGTGATTACAGGGTGTGAACGTAGTGGAGAGGCGCATACAGAGTAGTTACATTCTCTGGAACTATAAAAATTAATAACTGGTCTAGAAATAGCCTAAGGAAATTCATATTAGGTACATAACCCTCTGTTGTGCAAAGGAATAATCTGTGAAAAACTGAAGTCAATAACTGTCATAATGTGGACGTTACAAAAAAAAAGTCAGTAAAAAACGTAATTATCCGACACTTAAAAAACAAAATCAATATATATATATATATATATATATATATATATATATATATATATATATATATATATATATATATATATATATATATATACGTTAATAGCTCACCAACTGTGATTATTTGAAAATATATGATAACACCTTCAATGTTAAGATTCAAATTTGGAAAGTTCTCATTTTCTAACCTTTCCTACTTTTGCTGTAGTAATAACTTTAAGAATTTCAAGTAGATATTTACGTTTTGTGTTAGGGTGAGTGTGAAAGAGAGTACTTGTGTGGGCGTATGTGGGACATTGATGACAGGGCCTCTAAAGAAGAGTTTTTAAACATGGTTTCCTAAACTCGTTCGCCTAAGAAGACGAAGTAAATATTGCTCAGTTCCAATCAAGAACAACTGAGAAGATTAGAAACATAGAAGTAGATATCCCCGGTGTAGCAAAGTAGCTTAAATCGCTTAGTAAAAGAGGGCCTCCGGTCCAGACTGTATACCAGTCAGGTTCCTTTCAGAGTATGCCGATACAATAGCCCCATATTTGCAATTATGAACAACCGCTCGCTCATAGAAAGATCCGTACCTAATGACTGGAAAATTGCTCAAGATCTAAAAAGGGGTATAGCAGTAATCCGCTGTATTACAGGCCCATATCACCAAATTCGATTTCCAGTAGGGTCTTGGAACGTATACTGTGTTCGAATGTTACGATGTACCACGAACAAAACGATTTATTGACACATAGTCAGCACTGATTCAGAAAATATCGTTCTTGTAAAACACAACTAGCTCTTTATGCTCATGAAGAAGTAGTATCCACAGGGAATGTAAGATTGATTCGAAATTTTAAAAATTCCAGAAGGCTTTCGCCACGATTCCTCCCAAGCGTTTTCTAACCAAACTGCTTGCCTTTAGAATATCGCCTCAGTTGTGCGACTGGATTCGTGACTTCCTGTCAGAAACGTCACAGTTCGTAGTAACAGACAAAGTCGTCTAGTAAAACAGAAGTAATAAACGGCGTTACCCAAGGAAGTGTTACAAGCACTTTATTGTTACTGATATACACTCCTGGAAATGGAAAAAAGAACACATTGACACCGGTGTGTCAGACCCACCATACTTTCTCCGGACACTGCGAGAGGGCTGTACACGCAATGATCACACGCACGGCACAGCGGAGACACCAGGAACCGCGGTGTTAGCCGTTGAATGGCGCTAGCTGCGCAGCATTTGTGCACCGCCGCCGTCAGTGTCAGCCAGTTTGCCGTGGCATACGGAGCTCCATCGCAGTCTTTAACACTGGTAGCATGCCGCGACAGCGTGGACGTGAACCGTATGTGCAGTTGACGGACTTTGAGCGAGGGCGTGTAGTGGGCATCCGGGAGGCCGGGTAGACGTACCGCCGAATTGCTCAACACGTGGGGCGTGAGGTCTCCTCAGTACATCGATGTTGTCGCCAGTGGTCGGCGGAAGGTGCACGTGACCGTCGACCTGGGACCGGACCGCAGCGACGCACGGATGCACGCCAAGACCGTAGGATACTACGCGGTGCCGTAGGGGACCGCACCGCCACTTCCCAGCAAATTAGGGACACTGTTGCTCCTGGGGTATCGGCGAGGACCATTCGCAACCGTCTCCATGAAGCTAGGCTACGGTCCCGCACACCGTTAGGCCGTCTTCCGCTCACGCCCCAACATCATGCAGCCCGCCTCCAGTGGTGTCGCGACAGGCGTGAATGGAGGGACGAATGGAGACGTGTCGTCTTCAGCGAAGAGAGTCGCTTCTGCCTTGGTGCCAATGATGGTCGTATGCGTGTTTGGCGCCGTGCAGGTGAGCGCCACAATCAGGACTGCATACGACCGAGGCACACAGGGCCAACACCCGGCATCATGGTGTGGGGAGCGATCTCCTACACTGGCCGTACACCTCTGGTGATCGTCGAGGGGACACTGAATAGTGCATGGTACATCCAAACCGTCATCGAAGCCATCGTTCTACCATTCCTAGACCGGCAAGGGAACTTGCTGTTCCAACAGGACAATGCACGTCCGCATGTATCCCGTGCCACCCAACGTGCTCTAGAAGGTGTAAGTCAACTACCCTGGCCAGCAAGATCTCCGGATCTGTCTCCCATTGAGCATGTTTGGGACTGGATGAAGCGTCGTCTCACGCGGTCTGCACGTCCAGCACGAACGCTGGTCCAACTGAGGCGCCAGGAGGAAATGGCATGGCAAGCCGTTCCACAGGACTACATCCAGCGTCTCTACGATCGTCTCCATGGGAGAATAGCAGCCTGCATTGCTGCGAAAGGTGGATATACACTTTACTAGTGCCGACATTGTGCATGCTCTGTTGCCTGTGTCTATGTGCCTGTGGTTCTGTCAGTGTGATCATGTGATGTATCTGACCCCAGGAATGTGTCAATAAAGTTTCCACTTCCTGGGACAATGAAGTCACGGTGTTCTTATTTCAATTTCCAGGACTGTATATTAACGACATGGGGGACAATTTGAGTAGTCTTCTTAGATTGTTTGCAGATGGTGCTGTCATTTACTGTCTTTTTAAGTCATTAAATGACGAAAACGAATTGCGAAATGATTCAGATAAGATATCTGTCTGGTGCGAAAAGTGGAAATTGGCCCTGAATAAGGAAAAGTGTGAAGTTATTCACATGAGTACAAAAGAAATCACCTAAATTTCGATTATGCGGTAAGTCACAGAGATCTGAAGTCTATAAATTTAACTAAATACTTAGGGATTACAATGATAAATAACCTAAATTGGAACGATCACATAGATAATATTATGGGTAGAGCACGTAGAAGGTGCCAGAGGTGTTCTAAAGAGACTGCTTACACCACGCTTGTCCGCCCTGTTCTGGAGTATTGGTGTGCTGTGTGGGATCCGCATCAGGTGGAACTGACGGGTGACGTTGCAAAAGTACAAAGAAGAGCAACTCGTTTTGTGTTATCGCGAAATAGGGGAGATAGTGCCACAGACATGTTATGTGATTTGGAGTGGCAATTATTAAGGCATTTTTCGTTGTTACGCGATCTTCTCATGAAATATCAATCACCAGTTTTCTCCTCCGATTGCGAAAACATTCTGTTGGCACCCACCTACATAGAGAGAAATGATCATCTCAATAAAATAAGAGAAGTCAGGGCTCGCACAGAAAAATGTAAGTGCTCTTTTTTCTCGCTTCCCGTTCGAGAGTGGAACGGTAGAGAGACAGCTTCAAGGTGCTTTGTTGAATCCTGTGAAAGGCACTATTTTAGGAATAGCAGAGTAATCACGTAGATGTAGATGTAGAAAGCTGTACAGTGGGTTAGTAACAATAAATGCATGATTCTGCAGTTTTGCCCTGGTATCAATGTTTATGATGTCATATAATCTGAACTAAGTGTAGAACAATGATTGAATTTGAAAACTGACTGCAAAACGTGTCGCAAATATTGTTAGTAGTAAAGAAGTAATACAGTTGAACTCATAAATTATGCAAAAATGAACAGCGAAAATGTACTAATATTGTGTGTGTGTGTGTGTGTGGGAGGGTGGGTGGCGAGGGGGGTGTATAATCTGCAACAAAAATCGAGTAATGGTTTTAGTTACGAGTAAAGTTTTCAGCCAGTCACCAAGTGCTCTTGATCTCTAATACTGGTTGAATAAAATCTGGGTATTTGCATGTCGGAGCCTACACGTCTTTTTCACTCCAGCCTTTATCTCTTTGATAGGTACGTGCTGCTTATCGACACCGCTATTCTATCCAAACAGTATGTGATATGTGTACCGTATTTGGTTGAAATCGGTTCAGTGGTTTCAAAGAAGATGTGCAACATACCTACATACATTTTCATAATATGTACGAATATCTTTCTTCCGTTCTCAAGGTTTGATTAAACATTGCCTATATGGTGCCCGTTGCTGCACTTGAGTTACAATTGAAAGCCCTTAAAAATCAGTGTTGTAGTTTTGTAGAAGAGCGTGTTCAGACAGACAGACAAACAGAGAAGAAAGTTTTAGCAAAACTTTGAATCACGACAACTCTTTCCGTGATCCAATTTTGTTGCACTAAAGCCTTAACGGCACTCCTAGCCATTCCCAAGTAACCTGCGAGAACTCCATGAGAATGCGCCTATTAGTTTTGGAGATTAGCTGCTTCAAAGACAGACAGGCTCGACGGTTTCACAGATTTATTATTGGCATAGAATTTCGCTAGATGTGAGACATTTCTATGCGTCATAATCATATGAACATTGAAATGAAATGATCGTTTGGCAGTATTGGCAGGGAGGCCCCATGCTGGGGAGTTCGGCCGCCGCATTGAAAGTCCTTTTTAGTTGACGCCACTTCGGCGACTTGTGAGTCAATGATGATGAAATGACCCAGTCATTCGAGGTAGAGAAAATCCCTGACCCCGTCGCGAATGGAACCCGAGACCCCGTGCTCGGGAAGCGAGAACGCTACCGCAAGACCACGAGCTGCGGACATATGAGAATTGTAGTGCATAAATGAAAACGAACGATAGTGCACAACAAATCGAGAGAAGTGACAGCTCTGAACAGTGTGACTGTGTAGGTCGGACCAGCTGCGACCATGCACAATAATCACGACTAGCCCTTGATGGCCAAACATTGATGTGTGGAGAAGTTACAGGTACAAACTTTAAAATCAATCACTCAGACTGAACCGCGCTTCAGCTAACTGATCTCTTACGTGCCAGCAAACATTGACTTTATCGTACTGTTTCATTTGTCATGGCGGACAAATAGACAGAGCGTTTCGTGTAAGGAAAAGAGGGTTTTGCCCAAGCCAGCGATGTTTATATGACCTTTCAACATTGTAATTTTTAATGTGCACTTTCAACATGGCATCTTCACAGACAATATGTATATTTTAAATCCTTCTAAATTGTATTTTAGGGGAAAATATAATTTTATGCAGTATTTGTACTTTACTGAGAGTGTATTTTGGTTAATTTTAACGTAGAACATAATGGTAAAACTTTTAAGTACCCATCAGATGGGTTCAGTCTCATAAACATTCATAAACTTGTGGTCCTTTAAGCTTTGGTATATGTAGTTCTGACTTGAAAAACATTGCATTCCTTGTGAAGCTATTTAATTATATGGGGTTGTGTAGTGTAACTAAGACACTACTTGCATATAATATTTACCAAATTGAACATAACTATATCATATAATGACACTTGCCTAGGTACATACGAATTTTATCATGTTTCAAATAATTACGTTGTTTCTTCATGTGAACTTCTGTTTTGGTGTTGAAAATTTTGTTTCAGGTATCGATCTGTTTAAGTGTATTCTGTTGTTAACTGTTTCTATCATGATTAAAACTGTGTGATTTGTCATTGTAACATGGAAAGACTGAATGTTTATTCAATATTTGTTTTCTCTATGAGGAGTGCCACAGACTTATGATTAATAAGCCATCCACATAGGACTGACAATTACAGGGCAGTGCCTTTTCCCACAATTTTTCCTATTCCGAAGTAAGTCTCAGTTGAATTTGGTGAACCGGTGCTCCTTATTTACATGCAAGCAAATACGTACAATTGTGTGGAGGATTATGGTTAAGTATGAGGGTGAAATTTAAAAAAAAATATGTGGACTTAGCACTGACAGTCTTCAACCATCGTCATACAGGGACTGTTTTCTCTGTGAGGAGTGTCACAGGCTTATGATTAATCAGCCATCCACATATGATTCAGACTCACGAGGCAATGCCTTTTTCCACAATTTTTCCAGCCTCATTTGAATTTGGTGAGCCGGTGATCCTTATTTACATGCAAGAAAATAAAAGATTATTCTGACACCAACAAATACGTACAATTGTGTGGAAGATTATGGTTAAGTATGAGGGTGAAATTAAAACAAAATTTGGTCTTAGCATTGAGCGTCTTCAACCAGCGTCATTAGAAGTCAGTCGAGGGGTACTCTGCTATCTACTGCCCACACATAGTGTCCAGGAGTGGTGCATTAATGCTGCTGACCTCGCAGTACCTATGAGCGGCTACCAGTTTCTTGGCTGTCTATTGATGGGAGGTCAGGCGTACTTCTGCGTGGCTCCTGTTATCCTGTGTGGAGTGGGCACGAACTCTGATCTTTGAGGACACCTCAGTGAAGCAGTGTACCACGCTACCAGTGTTTTGGCTAGGCAGGCGACTTTTGCAGACTACCATGTCGGCATTCTGCGTGGCACCACACTGCTGAAGCTGCAGTTTACAACCACCGACATACACCATAGATACTGCTGAGCTGGACGAGTCAGCAATTTCTGACCCCGTGCACTGATCAACTGCCTTTGATCAACGGCACTGGGAAGTTTTATGCGTTGTATGAATGCTGAAAGTAAATGTTTACAGTCAACACTGTATCACTCAAATTGGCAGACATTTACCGGTAGCACACTCACACACACTGAGCTTGGTCTGTTGTGCCCATAGAGACAACAGCTTTCGGGATCTCCACAATATGCCATTCTGGGTTTCGTTGGTTAAATTATAACATAATTTTCTTTCATGGCATTCTGTAGTGCACAGGTCTACTTGTATGGTGATGTTTGAGTGGGTGTATCATTACCGTTAAGAGGAAACGCAGTACAGGATCAAAAGTATCCAGAAACCTCAATATAATGCGGAATCGACGATTAAACATCACGAATAGTGGAACCAAAAGTATGACTAGAAGTATAGGGTGTTGTAAGTTGAGAAGCAGTAACAACAGAATGAGTCGGCCAGGAGACGTCATTTACTTTAAATGTGGACTACACATTGGATGTTACCTCAGTAACAAAATTGTCAGGGCCATTTCAGCCATTGTAAAGAAGCTAAAGTCGACTGTTGGTGATGTGACTACTAAACGGAAATTCGAAGGAACAACCATAGTTAAACTAAGACCAGACAGAACCACCGACAGAGAGCGGTGGGCACTGTTGATGGTGGTTGTTAAAAACGTCGCATAAGAT
Organism: Schistocerca gregaria; assembly: GCF_023897955.1. Lineage (NCBI taxonomy): Eukaryota > Metazoa > Arthropoda > Insecta > Orthoptera > Acrididae > Schistocerca > Schistocerca gregaria. Next base: position 686,973,899 of record NC_064923.1, read on the forward strand.
CAGTGTAAGCAATCATTTATGAGTTCTAAACTACTACTATCAGTCGATGTAGTACAATGAGTGCGTGTAGGCAGTTAAGAAGGAAGGGGTGCAATGTTCAGGCAGCTCTTCATAAGCCACAAACTTCTATAGTCAGTGCTAACGATGTTTGAGGTAGTGTAAGAACTGTCGCGGCTGGACAGTTGTTAAACTTTTATATAGACAGAGATACGAATATATGTGACATATCTGAAATACCTAGGTTTGCATGAAATGAAAATGAATTTCTTGAAAGATTATTAATTACTTACATTACAGATGAGCTGGAGAACATAAGAGAGAGTGAATTTAATTGATGAAAGAAGCAAAAACAAAAATGCAGCAAATGGAGCAGGCGAAGGGAATACAAATATCTAAAAAAGAGACACATACAAAGTACAAAATGGCTAAGCAGCAATGTCTACAGGACAAATGTAAGGATTTAGTATTATATTTTACTAAGGGAAAGATTGATACAGCCCACAGGAAACTTAAAAACGACTTTGCGAAAAAGAGAAGCAGCTTTATGAATATAAGAGCTCAGGAAATTATACAGTGTACTATTGCAAGGTTTCGCAGCAATAGAAATGAATGAAAGTCCTCTGAGTTACTGTTGCGTCAGGTGGAAAGCCTCAGCCACAGTGTGTTTAAAATATCGGGACATAACAACAATGTACCATGGACATAACCGTCGGTGCAGTGACTTGCGTGTCTTGGCGATACAGATAACGGTACCATAGGTGCAACCACGATTGAGGAGTATGTGTTGAGAGACCAGGCAAATGTGTGGCTGCAGAATAGGGGCAGCAGCATTTTCAGCAGTTGCAGGGGCAACAGTCTGGATGACTGACTGATGTGGACTTGAAGCATCAACTGAAACAGTCTTGCTGTGCTGGTACTGCGAACGGCTGAAGACAAGGGGAAACTACAGTCTTAATTTTGTTTGAGGGCATGCAGCTCTGCTACATGGGTAAATGGTTATGGCTTCTTATTGGGTAATATATTACTGACGTAAAATAGTCCCCCATTCGGATCTCCAGTCGAGGACTACTCAAGAGGGCGTCGCCATCAGGGAGAACAAAACTGACGTTCTACGGAAAGGAGCATTGAAAGTTAGATCCCTTAATCGCTCAAGTAGGTCAGAAAATTTCAAAAGGGCAAGGGATGGGTTGAAGTTACGTATAATAGGAATTGATGAAGTTCAGTAGGAGGAGGAACAGAATTTCTGGTCAGGTTAAAACATGGTTATAAATACGAAATCAAGTAGGGGCAATGCAGGGGGGTGGACTCAACAGTGAATAAGAAAACAGGAATGTAGGTAAACTACTATGAGTACCATAGCAAAAGTATAATCGCCGACAAGATAGTCACGAATCCCACACGTACCAGAGTAGTACAAGTTTATATTCAACTAGCTCCTCAGATGTCGAAAAATTGAAAATTTTTTTGATGAGATAAACGAAATTATTAGGACAGTTAAGAGAGTCGAAAATTTAGTTGTCATGAGGAACTGGAATTCAATAAGGAAGAGAACGAAAAATAATAGTGAATATGGACTGTGGGAATGGAAGAAAAGAAGATCGCCTGGTTGAATTTTGCCAGAGCATAATTTAATCGTCGGTAACACGTGGTTTAAGAACCATGAAACAAGGTTGTACATGTGGGAGAGACCTGGAGGCAGTGGAACGTTTCAGACTGATAATATAATTATAAGACAGAGATAACGGAACCAGATTTTAAATTGCAACAATTTTCCAGAAGCAAATGTGAACTTTGGCCAAATTTATTGGTTGTGAACTGTAGACTGAAACCAAAGAAACTGCAAAAAGGTATGAAATTAACGAGATGGGAATTGGATAAGTAGAAAGAAGCAGAGGTTATTGGGAGTTTCAGAAGGATCATTAGGCAAGGGTTGACTAGAGCAGGGTAAATGAATACAGTAGAAGAAGAATGGGTAGCTTTGAAAGATGAAATAGTAAAGCTGCAGAGGATCACATAGGTAAGAAGACAAGGCCTAGAAGAAACCCTTCGATAACAAAGAAGATACTGAATTTAATTGATGAAAGGGGAAAATAAAAAAATGGGGAAATTGATGCAGGTGAAACATAAACACCTAAAAAAAAGAGATGGACAGGAAGTGTAAAACGGCTAAGTAGGATTGGCTAGGAGAGAAATGTTTGGATTTAGAAGCACTTTTCACTAGGGGGGAGATAGAAACCGCCCACTAGAAAATTAAAGAGGCCTTTGGAGAAAAAAGAAGCAACTGTTTGATTATCAGTATCTCAGACGGAAAAGCAGTCTTAAGCAAACAAGGAAAAGCTGAAAGGCAGAATGAGTATATAGAGCGTCTATACAAAGGAGACAACGTTGAGGGTAGTATTATAGAAATGGAAGAGGACGTAGATGAATTTGAGAGGGAAGATACGATACTGCAAGAATTTGACAGAGCACTGAAAGATCTGTGTCAAAACAGGGCCCCAGGAGTTTACGACATTCCGCCAGAACGACTGATAGCCTTGGGAGAGCCACTGTTGACAAAACTCTTCCATCTGGTGTTCAAAATGGGAGAGACCGGCGAAATACCTTCAGCCCTCAAGAAGAATTTAATAATCCAAATTCCAAAGAAAGCAGGTGCTGACAGGTGCGAAAATTATCTATCTATCAGTTTAATAAGTCTTGGTTGCAAAATACGAGCACTAACTCTTTAGAGAAGAATAACAAAACTGGTGGAGGCTAACCTTGGAGAAGATCACTTTGGGTTCCGCAGAAATGTGGCAACACGCGGGGGTATTGACTCTACGACTTATCTTAGAAGATAGGCTAAAGAAAGGAAAACCAACGCTTATAGCATTCGTAGAATTACAGAATGCTCTTGACAGTGTGGACTGGAAAACTCCTCTTTAAATTCTGAAGATAGCAAGGGTAAAATACAGGGAGCGAAATGCTGTTTACAGCTTTGACACAAACCAGGCTGCAGCTATGAGACTACAAGGTCATGATAAGGAAACTGTGGTCGAGAAGGGAGTGAGACAGGGTTGCAGTCTGTCTCTATGTCTCCATGAAGCTGGGCTACGGTCCCGCACACCGTTAGGCCGTCTTCCGCTCACGCCCCAACATCGTGCAGCCCGCCTCCAGTGGTGTCGCGACAGGCGTGAATGGAGGGACGAATGGAGACGTGTCGTCTTCAGCTATGAGAGTCGCTTCTGCCTTGGTGCCAATGATGGTCGTATGCGTGTTTGGCGCCGTGCAGGTGAGCGCCACAATCAGGACTGCATACGACCGAGGCACACAGGGCCAATACCCGGCATCATGGTGTGGGGAGCGATCTCCTACACTGGCCGTACACCTCTGGTGATCGTCGAGGGGACACTGAATAGTGCACGGTACATCCAAACCGTCATCGAAGCCATCGTTCTACCATTCGTAGACCGGCAAGGGAACTTGCTGTTCCAACAGGACAATGCACGTCCGCATGTATCCCGTGCCACCCAACGTGCTCTAGACGGTGTAAGTCAACTACCCTGGCCAGTAAGATCTCCGGATCTGTCCCCCATTGAGCATGTTTGGGACTGGATGAATTGTCGTCTCACGCGATCTGCACGTCCAGCACGAACGCTGGTCCAACTGAGGCGCCAGGTGGAAATGGCATGACAAGTCGTTCCACAGGACTACATCCAGCATCTCTACGATCGTCTCCATGGGAGAATAACAGCCTGCATTGCTGCGAAAGGTGGATATACACTGTACTAGTGCCGACATTGTGCATGCTCTGTTGCCTGTGTCTATGTGCCTGTGGTTCTGTCAGTGTGATCATGTGATGCATCTGACCACAGGAATGTGTCAATAAAATTTCCCCTTCCTGGGACAATCAGTTCACGGTGTTCTTATTTCAATTTCCCGGAGTGCATTTATTTAATAACCTCCCAACAGTAAAAAATATAATTCTATAATTCACATTCAGTGTAACTGCCCAAGAGATAAGTTTCGAAACCTATCGATAGTACAATGTGACTAATCTCTCAATAAATTTATGGCTCACTTATAACCTTTCAATAATTGACTGTGAATTTAAACTGGTGAATTTTGGACGTCAGCAGCGCTTCGTCATGGCCCTGAAATATCATTCTGAACAAACTGAAAATTCTTAACTCAATTAGGTCGCCGGATAACGCGTATATATCTGCTCCTATAATAAATGTTTCTGGCGCAGCTCTGCGCAATGCTGGCCGATAGATTTGTCATGTATAAAAAGAACAACTGATTTTTCTTTGCAATAATCGGGATGGCCATGGATTGGAGAAATTAGTATATTCTTTAAATTGAAATGAATGAATGTCAAAAGTTAATTTTTTTGAGAAAGATTATTATTAAGAGATTTTTAAAACATTTACATGGAACTTGATGTCACAATACTATATATGCGCGAGGCTGCTTTACCTTATCCTACAACGCTGAGGCTCCGCCATCGCTGCACACGATCGGCCCAGCCAACACGATACACCAGACACGACTGCTCGCTACCAACAACTAACTCCTACTGCTACACAGTTCCTACTGCAGTCAATACTGCTCTTTGGTCTCAGATTCTCTTCTAGCTTACATATCGCAGGCAGCATGTGAGCAATCCATCGAAATTACATATGCTCAAGTGCGCTAGCAACGAATTTCTTAATCATGGACCTCTTACATAACCCTCAACTGGAAGGGCAACAAATTTGGCAGCGATGGTGAGTCAATTGGACTTGCCATGAGCAACAATTTTTTCTATAATGTATTTAGTAACTGAGTCTACAGTCATAGTGTATAAACACTATTCATGAGTGCAGAACATATTAAGAAATGAAATCGAGTGCACACGCACTGAGGTCAGAACATATTAAGAAATGACAACATGTATACGCAATGAGTACAAAATATATTAACAAATGACATAAAGTGCACACACACTGTATAAGTCTTTAGAATTTTTACATGAATTAGACATATGGAAGAGTGAAATAAAGTGCACACGCACTGAGTACAAAATATGTTAACAAATGACATAAAGTGCACATGCACTGTAGAACTCTTTAGCATTTTTACAAGATTTAAACACATCAAGGAGTGAAATAACGTGCACACACACTGTAAAAGTCTTTACCATTGTACAAGAATTTAAACATATTGCGAAATGAAATAAAATGCACATGCACTGCATAAATTTATACAATTTTCAAGAACTGAACCATATCGAGAAATGACATAAAGTGCACACGCACTCTATATGTCTTTATCATTTTACAAGAATTGAAACGCACTTTATAAGTCTTTACCATTTTACAAGAACTAGGAAAGGAATGGGAAGGATTGCATCATGGTTGTAGCACAGTAGGCTGCACGTAGCTGCACTGCAAGTCCATATATTTCTACAGAAGCACAACACCAAGTGAGACAATCTGAAGTTCTCTTTCCCTGAAATATTTATCAGTGTAGCCAAGACACTGAAATGTTGTATTCATATTGTATGTTATCATTTTGATAGTACATTAGGTACACCAAACAGTAGGTCCACAATAGCATCTCCATCATTCAAGGTGGTGGACAGCTTGATATGTCAACACCACATTCTTGTAGAATTCATACTCTTACATCAACTTACAATTAGTGCAAAAACCAAATATAGTACTCAGTGATCATGCTGATGGACAGGACAAACGGATATTGCAGTAATTGCTGGTAACTAGGTCAGAAGGTGAAGGACATTAAGTCTTATTCTAGGCATAATTCAGAATTACACTAGTGTATCAACCGATTTGAATTATTATTGGCATTCATTGGCTATTTACACAGCATTTAAGCAGTATATATATATGGATTATTACACAACATTATTCATACACCATCTCATTACAGTAATTATTGGCACTCATTCGCCAGTTACAAACCATTTTTATGCATTATTTAGAAATCATCATTCAAAACAAGAGTTACTTATTGGCATAGCATTTATGCACAAGCCATCATATTACAGTAATCATTGGCATCATAAGTCATCTCGTTACAGTAATTATTCGCATCATGTCATCTCATTACAGTAATCATAGACATTGCATTTATGCACAAGTCATCTTAGAAGAGTAATTATAGCATCATTGCATTATTACAAAACATCATCCAGTATTACTCAGAACTCGTCATTCAAGTGATATCGGACATATTTAAAATGTAACACACTGTAACTATTACTCAAGGTCTGTAGTCCACTAATACATAGGTATAAAGGATTCAATACACCAGAGAAATTTGCATTATATTTAGGACTAGAAATATATCTTAAATTGGTAGCTTTATTTAGTTGTATACCAGTAATAGTTGGGACTGGTAGTAATTGTTTTGTGCTAGCAATGAATTGCGTTGGGATCGATAATTAATTGCTGAGGCATAAAAATATTTGCTTTTGACTTATTGCTGGAAATAAAGATTATTAACGTCATTCGTCATGAGTCAGCTGTAGCTAGGGTATGAAACGAATACAGTATATGTGATCACATTCATAAACGATAAGACACAACTGGATACAAAAAGGTGCAAGTACTAGAACAGGTTTAATAACTAAATCCTTATAGCATATTAATATCATGAAAAGCTTCTCCTGGAAAAATTACAAATGGGTTATTGAGCTGAAAGAAAAAATGTATATTATGCTGAAAAGTAGCAAGCTTCGAATTAACAGGTAATGAAACGTGTACTCAATATGTATGTACTCTAGCTGTCTTCCCCCAACCATTCTATTATTATGCTATGCGACATTAGACATGCTGTCAAAAGGAACTGCAACAAATACTTAAATAACTACATAGCGTTTCTTAACTAACAGTAAATATATAAACGTCATCATTATCATCATCTGCAAAGAAAAACTTCATTATTCATATTACCATTTACATCATACAACTATTCATTATCATTCATTACTTCCTATAGTATAGAGTTTCTTACTTCTAGCATATTTCATCACTAAAGTTAACATGTGTAGTTGTGTCTGACAGTTTGCATCAATCGCCTCGTATTCTGTAAGAAAAATAATTAGTTAAGACTGTTACTATACATTGTGTATAGTATATTCTTGTTAATGCTTATTAATTCTGATCCATTTACTCTTCATGACAAGGTATTGTATTTTCTTTCGTTCATTCCGATGGTTAAACTTCCATTTCATAGTAAGCCACTGTGGTTTGTTTCATTTATTTCTTTTACACGTTATTGCTTTCTGAAAATGATGAATATGGATTAATATCTTGCATTTAATTCATATACCCATTAAATAAAAACTTGTTTCTACTGATATAATTAAGCATACAGCATAGAATGACAGAAAACGTGTTAGGTCAAAAACATAGACAGTTTTCAAGTGCATCAAATGTACACACAGTATCATAATGTAGTAGCAAAAAATGTAGAATAGTCAAGATGTTGAGATATCATAAGACAAAATGTCAATGTCAATTGGCGTTTGTTACATCTTAAAGAATTCATAGTGCATACAGAGAAAAATTCTACTTACGATAGAAAAACAATCATACATACACAAAAAATGAAAATGTGCACAGTCTGATATATAACGACAAGAAAAGAGACCTTGCCGGGCACCTGCCAGGAAAAATACTATCATTACCAGTAAGTAGTCACATAAATATAATTGCATAAGTGGTCATATATATATCAGGAAATGGCATAACAGTGTGATAAATCATAAAGTGTGTTTATTCAATAAAGAGTTTAATATTGGAGACATTGTGATTGCCTTTGCTTTTTCTGGTTCTCAAAGTTTCAACATGTACTACATTGGGGTTAGGAATGCTGCTAATTCTGTAAGGACCTGCGTATAGAAGCTCAAATTTACTGCATCTACTCTTTCCTCTGTTGGATAAATAATGCGTGCATACTAATATCTTCTGTCCAACGTGAAAGTCACGGCATGTACAAACCTGTTTTTTTTCTCTTCTTCGGCGCTCTGCGGCACCTTTGATGTTGTTGAGTGCAATGTTAATTATTTCGACGAGGTGTAGGAAAGGATACTAATTCTTTAATTTTGTTAGGTGTTTCAACATTTTTCAATATAACAGTCGGAGATAGCATAGTAGATTCATTTGGTATGGAGTTAATTACATCCTGGAATGAAAGTATGTGTGTTTGCCAATCAATATGTCTTTTATGGCAGTATATTCTACACAGTTTACCAATTTCTTTCATCAGTCGTTCAGAAGAGTTCGAAAAAGCGTGATACATGGATACATAGATCGGAGAAATGTTTCTAGCTCGTAACGTACTGTCCATATAGCAGAACGAAATTGTGGTCCATTGTCGGAAATTACTTTCAATACATGCCTTACATGAAATAGAAATTGTTTTACAAATGCATTCGAAACAGATTTAGCAGTAGCTTTGCGTAACGGAGTGAAGGTAACAAATTTAGAAGTGAGTTCAACAGCAACAAAGATGTAGCAAAAACCTCTATTAGATCTGGGAATCGGACCAAAAATGTCTACAGTGGCCATGTGTCTCAATTTAACGAGTACAATGGGATGTAACGGAGGAATATGTGAAGTCGTGTCTGATTTAGCTTTCTGGCAGATTCTCGTCAAATACGTTTCTCCATGTTCGCAAAATAACTGTTCAGTCTCAGTATAAGAAAACATTTCCTGGCTCCATAATGTGCGAAACTTAAATGAGTATACCAAATTAGTTTGTTAACAAGTACGTCAGGAAAGCATAGTAACCAATTGTTGCTGTCAGGGTGAGGGCGGCGAAACAGAATGTTATTGCGTACAGTGTAATGGTTTCTGACGGTAACATTATTCCAATCTCGCCAAAGGTGTTTAATTTCTTTCCACACGTTGTCTTTGCTCTGCTCTTGTGCTATGTCTCGTAATGATGCCGAAATAAAATTTTCGAATGCAACTTGTTGAATATGCATGACGCTAACATTTGCTTGGCAGAAGTTGGTTGCGATGTCTTGCTGATTGTTGCTGAGAGAACGGGATGGTGCGTCTGCTAAAATATTTTGTGTACCGGGAATGTGAATAATTGTAAAATGAAATTCCTGTAAATAAAGTTTCCATCTGCTTAATCTGTCATGCGTAAATTTAGCTGAAAGTAAAAACTGTATAGCTCTATGATCTGTGTAAACGGTAGTATGTCTTCCATAAAGAAAATGCCTAATCTCGTAAATGTCCATACAACACATAATGTTTCAAGTTCTGTGACAGAATAATTGCGTTCAGGAGGTGACAGAATGCGACTTGCAAAGGCGATGTTTTTAATTACTGTAGTACCGTCTTCTTCAATTTCCTGAAAAATGTGTACGCCTAAAGCTGTGTTAGAACTGTCGGTGGCAATGGAAAAATTTCTGGTAGAGTCTGGGTGTGATAAAAGTGGTGCGATCAACAAAGCTTGTTTCAGATTGACAAATTCAGACTTTACTTGGCTATCCCAGGACCAAATAGCGTTTTTCCCCGTCAATTGGCATAATCTAGGGGTGTCTAAAGCAGAGTAATGAATAAATTTACGGAAAAAGTTAATTAATCCCAAAAAGCTGCGTAGTTGTTTCTTTGTCGTTGGAAAAGTGATGTCATGCTAAGCGTGAAGTTTTCCCGGGTCAGGCACAATACCTTCTGCTGAAATTACATGTCCAAGATATTTTATGGAAGTTTTGCCAAAGTGCGATTTGCTAAGATTAAGTGTGAGTCCTTGTGCACGAAAAGTTTGCAACAGTTGTTTAAGAATCAGATTGTGTTCAGACCACTTAGCTTCTGCAATAAGAATGTCGTCTACATACATTGTGATTCTGTCTTTTAATTCTGTCGGAAGTATAGTATTCAAACCGCGAATAAATTCTGCTGAGGAAATTGTTAAACCGAACGGTAATTTACAAAATTGATAACAGTCACCAATGCAGAGAAATGCTGTGTACTTTCTGCACTTCGGAAGAAGCTGAATTTGCCAAAATCCCGATTTCAAATCTAATGTGGAATAAACAGTAATACCAGGAAATTCCTGTAGAAGTTCTTCTAGTGTTTGAGGGCGATCTGTTTCATTAATAATAATGTCGTTGATGTGACGCGATTCAAGTACGAGGCGAAGTGAGCCATCCTTTTTCTTAACAATATGGAGCGGGTTTATGTACGGACTAACTGCCGGTTCAATAATTCATTGGTCAAGCATAGCTTGCAATTCATTCCTAACTTGTTCTCTGTGAATATACGGAATGGGATAATGTTTGGCTTTAAACGTGTCGTGCTGTTTAACTTGAAATTCATACATGAAACCAGACATAGTACCAGGGATGTTGTCAGAAACTGGAGTTGCTGTAAAAGAATTTTGCGTAGTTGCGTACGCTCGTCGTCTGTATTTGCGCTGCTTTATCAGAAATCATTAGCATAACGTCATAGTCAGCTTCGTCTGGTGTATTGTAGTTGTGAACATACGTATCTGTGAACAATGTGGAATGACAGTTTATGTTACGTGATGCAGAAATGACCTCTGTCCGATTAATTGTTTGTTCTTATGCAGATAAAGAGTGCTGAAATTCTAATGCCAGTTGTACTTTTTCATCCTTTAACATTAAATAGGAATTTTGAAAGTCAATAATTGCGTCGTGTTGTACCAGAAAATTCGCACCTAAAATAACGTCTGTTGTCAATAAGGGAACAATCCAAAAATTTGATTGAAACGTATGACCTGCAGTACAAAATGATAAGTGTGTCTGTAATTTTACATCTACTTCTTTACTAGATATTGCTCCTTCTACTTTAGTTCTGCCTAATGGTAACGTAGGATAAATATTCTCCTTGTTACATTCGTTGAATGTTTCTTCATTTACAACCGACATAGGTGATCCAGAATCGATTACTGCTGAAAATTTGGATGATCCAATCTTTACTTCAGTGACAGGGTGGGAAATTGTTTTTTGAATAACTGGTTTTTCCTGAAAAGGTGTGTCTCGGATGTCGTCAAAAGTAATAACATTTTCGTGAACAAGATTCTCTGTGTCAAAAGTATTGCTTACGTTGCTGGAAGATGCAACCTGTGGCATTTCAACTTTTTGTACTGTTCTGTTACTTCTCCCTGACGTATTACGTTCGGGATGATATCTACCGTCTGGTTCATTCATGATAATCTGTTGTTGCCGACGATTCTGCTGCTGGTAAGAGCGACTGTTACGCTGAAAAGTGTGCTCTTTACTTTTACGTTTGTTGTAATAGTCATTGCTATACGGCGCATTGCGACAGGAGTTGAAATGATGTGTCTACTGTGCGTAGTGATTTCCTTGTTGCGGTGCGTTAGTATTTGGTGGAGCCTATGCTATACATTTAGGCGGCGAAAAATTAAAGCTTGATGAACCTTGCAGACTACATTGTTGGTTAGGTATGCTAACCGGCTGGTTTTGATGCTGGTTGTGAGGAAAAGACTATATTGTTGTCAGAATCTGTCTGCGATTGCTGAGAATTTTGTACATGCTGATGATTAAAACTTTGTCTGTTATTAAAATTATGCTGGTAGTTCTTGTCATTTCTCGGGCGTATAATGAAAACTGTCACTTTCATGTAAAACTTTTCTGATCAGATTTTCTTTACTCATTCTTAATCCTAGATAGATCGATAGCTGAAGAGATGTTTTGATAGATATAATGGATAGTAAAAGAGTAGGCAGCAGTGCAGAAAACTAAAGACGAAATAGCACTACTGCGGCTCGGGGCCCTGTGCAAGCTACAGCACATATTCATCAAAGTGTAATGAATCCCCTGAGGTCACTTACGCGCTGCAAATAAATTTTAGTTTTTAGTTTCTGTGTTACAGGCCAAGCCGGTGGAAATGCGAAAGCAAATTGTTGTATCCAGTCCAAAGGGTGCATCTGTGTTCTGTCATTATTACGTACTTTAAATTTCCGAACGGGTAGAAAGTGTCTGTAATCAAAATTATCGTCTCTGAGTGTGTGAACAGGTTCAGGATCGTATGAGAATCTATTGTCTGTGTCTGTTCGGATTCTAAGTCACCTACTGTCTGTAAATTACCTAAGTTACACTGGCTGTGTGAGTGTGACAAATGTTTGGAATGTGAACATTGTTTAGCAACTGCACTAATTTCATCTCTAAGTAATTTCGTGGTGTCTGCATGCGTACTACATATTTCTTGTGCAACGGATCTAATTTCTTCACTACTATTCCTAGCACTAACCAAAATTTCTTCACTTAATTGTTGTTTAGCTTCGTTACATCGCTCGGCAACGGCTGTAATCTGTTCAGCAGGCTGTTCAATAGACGTGTCAAGTTTTTCATTAATTTCTTTTAAGTTCTCCTTAGTTTGTTTGATCGACCTGTCATATTTTTCATTCAACTGTTTGAGATTTTCATTGAGTTGTTTGTGCGATTCATTAATTTGTAGCAATACTGCCATAACTTGAGCCCAGCCAAAATTAGCGACACTATTGACTGTACTGTGTGATGGTGTATCTGCATTTGTCACGTTTTGTGTAAGCATTTGGTCATTGTCTGATTCACAAAAAGGTTTCCTAATTGGATGTGCACTGTTGGTCACTACATCAGAATCAAAAAAGTCTGACATATTTTGACTACAATGTTCATTTTCGTTAAACACATTTATCTGTTCACAGTGTAAATTTTGCAAATCGGGTGTGTCAAACTGGGCAGCGTTCATTGTAACGGAACGTGCCGCGTCATCAATTGCCGTTAAATTAAGTGTGGAGATAATTGAATGTGTTTGTTCAACATGTGGAATAAAATCATTACTAGTGATCGGCACGCACTGATTATCTGTAATTAGAGGATTATCACTATTATACTGACTGTCGCTAGTTTATTCGAGTCAGCTTTTTCACTCATTGCACATAGCGGCATTTTCACAAATCAAAGTTAAGCACAAAATCAAACAAAGACAAAAGTAAAAATGGAACAAATACAATTACAACAAAGAGCAATAAATTGCCGATGATCTGTGAAAGAAAGAGTGACTAGTTAGTAAATGCTTTGCGCCAGATGCAAACTACCTTTAACAATAGCGTAAATAAGAGCAGATATATGACAACTTCTCAAAAATTCACAAAGGAAATACGATCCTGGCCGGTTGTCGACAAGTGTAGCCTCCCCACAAAATAAAATAATATGAATAATATTCACATTTAGTGTAACCTCAAAAAAAAAAAAAATTCCGTAATCTCACAACAGTAAAAAAGATATAATAATTTCTTTCTTTCAGTGTAACCTCCCAAAGATATTTATTTAATAACCTCCCAACAGTAAGAAATATAATTCTATAATTCACATTCAGTGTAGCTGCCCAACAAATATGTTTCGAAACCTATCAATAATACAATGTGACTAATCTCTCAATAAAATTATGGCTCACTTATAACCTTTCAATAATTGACTGCGAATTTAAACTGGTGAATTTTGGACGTCAGCAGCGCTGCGTCATGGCCCTGAAAGATCATTCTGAATGAATTGAAAATTCTTACCTCAATTAGGTCACCGGATAACGCGTATATATCTGCTCCTATAATATATTTTCTGGTGCAGCTCAGTGCAATACTGGCCAATAGATTTGCCATGTATAAAAAGAACAACTGATTTTTCTTTGCAATAATCGGGATGACCATGGATTGGCGAAATTAGTATTTTCTTTAAATTGAAATGAATGATTGTCAAAAGTTACTTTTTATGAGAAAGATTATTTCTTAATCATGGACCTCTTACAAGGTTTTTATCTTTTTGTGGCTCAATGACAGGAAGAATAACTTGCTCCTGAAGAGACACACCAAAATTATTTTCCCAGAACCGCAGGAAAAATGCGGCAGTTCATGAGGTCTGTGACGGATGAGATAAGGCTCAGGATATCCAGTATAGGCAGGAATATTAAAAGAATGTCGTTTGGAAACCTAAAACGCCGCTATTATTTTCACATAAATCAATAGAAAATTACTATAGGTTACTGCACTGATACGTACACACTCAATATTTTTAATGTACATCAATTTTCCGCGGACATAGTAAGCTCATTGGTATCTGTATCTACCTTCCATTGTAGCAATAAAATTGTAAAACTATTCTGTCTTCCAATCTGTCTGTTTGAACACGATACTCGCCAAATTTCCTAGGCATATTTTCGTGAGTTTTTAGCTGGTAACTTGAGCTAGCTTGGGTCAACGTATAGGCTTCACTTAATCAAAAACAAATCACGCAAAAAAATGTCGAGAATTAAACTTTCTCTAATACCGTCGTGTTTGTCTTTTTGGACACGCTAATCTCTAAAACTACTAGACGAAATTTTCATGGGGCTCCCACAGGCTACTTGAGTGCAGCTTCAGAAAAGCATAGGCTTTGTTTCATCATAATCGGATCACTGAAGAAAAAGATATCGTAATTTAAAGTCTTATCTAAGAGTTGCGTCTGTTGGAACACAGTAACTTCCAGAACAAATAGACAGATATTTAATGGTTAATGGGTGTTTCTCTGGTAACCTAGGGCAACATACAGGCATTACTTCATAAAGATCGAATAGCAAATAAAAGAGATCGTAATTTAACATTTTAGGAGTCTCAGTGGTTTGAATGTTTACTGTAGTGACGGAGTAGTTCACCACAGAACGTATATGTGGCGCTGTTAGTTTCGGAGTACACCGAAGAACCAATAAATGACGCTGTTAGTAAATACCTCAATAACATATATCTTTTAGGACGCTTACACTAATGACAGAATTAAGCGCCGCTGTTTTAAATTTATGAGTACAAACGGACAGAAATTTTACTTCGCTAGGTTTTATTGATTTAATGAAATTGCTTTGTTTCTTTCTGTTGGTTTTATTAACATTTGACTTCTTCCGCAGGATCGTGTTTTGGCTTTGTGAAGAAGTGTTTTCGGAAGTGTAGGGCAGTGACAGAATTAAGTGCTGAAGTACTGTCATTATGAATACACACTAACATTGAATTAATTGGCTATTGTGTACGGATGTACTGATTTTTCTTTACGTATTAAAAACTTAACATTTCTTCGCTTATTGCGATAGGTTTTATTTATATTGTTGGCTACCAAAAATGAATTTATAAAATTTGCTTTGTGATTTGGATCCTCACTCATTAAATTTTAATTTAATTTTGTTTACAGACAAAAATGCCTAGTAAATGGTCGAGTCTTTCTGATTATGCCAGAACGGCTAAAAAGAATTCTATGCGATATCCAGAATGTAATAGCACTGATCGAGAGCGTCATGCATTATCTCAATGCTCAGAGCCCTTCACTTAGAGAGGCTTATAGTTATGTCTCTCCAACTTAACAACACAGGAGTGAAACTTTGATGGGAAGTGGATGAAGTTAGTGAGGTTTTATAGCCTGAAGCCTATTTATTCCTAACAGTTCACCAGACTGCCTTAAATGTGTACAATTCTTGGTGAGCTTATGTTACAGCACGACTATAAACAAAGCAGAAGGCGAGATGTCGCATGTTGCATGAATGGATTTCTAAGTTCTAGGGGACTAATGGCCACAGCAGTTGAGTCCCACAGTGCTCAGAGCCATTTGAACCATTTTGAACCACTTTTTTGCTGCTCTTATACGTAAACGCATCTACTACATTGTCTCATTATCTGATCTATCTCCCTCAGCGTTGCCTGGTCAGATACCGTGTAATACAAATACTGGGTAATCAAAAAGTCAGTATGACTTTGAAAACTGAATAAATCACGGCATAATGTAGATAGAGAGGTACAAATTGACACACATCCTTAGAATAGCATGGGGTTTTATTAGAACAGAAAAAAATACAAAAGCTCAAAAAATGTCCAACAGATGGCGCTTCATGTGATCAGAATAGCAATAATTAGCATAACATAGTAAGACAAAGCAAAGATAATGTTCTCTACAGGAAATGCTCAATACGTCCACCATCATTCTTCAACAATAGCTGTATTTCATGAACAATGTTGTGAACAGCACTGTAAAGCATGTCCGGAGTTATGATGAAGCATTGCCGCCGGATGTTGTCTTTCAGAATCCCTAGAGATGTCGGTCGATCACGATACACTTGCTACTTCAGGTAACCCCATAGCCAATAATCGCCCGGACTGAGGTCTGGGGATATGGGAGGCCAAACATGACGAAAGTGGCGCCTGAGCACACGATCATCACCAAACGACGCGCGCAAGTGATCTTTCACGCGTCTAGCAATATGGGGTGGAGCGCCATCATGTATAAACATCGAACGTTCCTGCAGGAGTTTATCAGCCAGGCTGGGGACGATGCGATTGTGTAACATATCGGCGTACCTCTCACCCGTCATGGTAGCAGTTACAAAACCAGGATCACACATTTCCTCGAATAAAAAAGGCCCGATAACGGTAGATGTGGTAAATCTAATCCATACCATGACTTTCTCGTCGTGCAATAGAGTTTCCACGACAGTTCTAGGAGTTTCTGTAGCCCAAATTCTGCCGTTATGGGCGTTGACAGACCCTCGGTGGGTGAAATGAGTTTCGTCGGCCCACAACACGTTGCTCAACCAATCGCCATCTTCGACCATCTTTTGAAACGCCCACAAGCAAATGCCCTCCGCTTCACTAAATTCCAGGTATCACTTCGTGATGCTGACGGATTTTGTAAGCATCGGAGGGTACGAATAAGAGCCAACCAAACAGTAGTGTATGGAATGCCGGTGCGACGTGCGACTGCAAGAGCGCTGACTTCCCCGTGCGTAGTAAATGACATGTAGTATTGTGGTCATGGTGGTCAAAAAAATGGTTCAAATGACTCTAAGCACTATGAGACTTAACATCTGAGGTCATCAGTCAGCTAGACATAGAACTACTTAAACCTAAGTAACCTAAGGACGTCACACACATCAATGCCGGAGGCAGGATTCTAACCTGCGACCGTAGCTGCAACGCGGATCCGGGCTGAAGCGTCTAGAAACGCTCGGCCACAACGTCAGCTATATTTATAACTCTCAAATTGGAGAAACAAGTAAAATATGTAAAAATTGAAAACATTTACCATTGCAATCAGCACTGCAAAATCGTAGACAACCATTGCGAGAAATATTCGATAATTTTGTAATAACAGTAAAGTTTCCAGATTCCAGAAGGGACTAGTGCCTACCCTTGAACTATCTGCGGGCGAGTATACCATGAGAGTTCTCCCCTCTTCTACCTACGATACAAGTAACGAAGTAAAAAAAAACTAGGAAGTTCTCCAGCTTATTTCAGTTCTGACTGTTGTTGTTGTGGTCTTCAGTCCTGAGACTGGTTTGATGCAGCCCTCCATGCTACTCTATCCTGTGCAAGCTTCTTCATCTCTCAGTACCTACTGCAACCTACATCCTGAATTGCTTGGTGTATTCATCTCTTGGTCTCCCTCTACGATTTTTACCCTCCACGCTGCCCTCCAATGCTAAATTGGTGATCCCTTGATGCCTCAGAACATGTCCTACCGACCGATCCCTTCTTCTAGTCAAGTTGTGCCACAAAGATGTCTTCTCTCAAAACCGAACCAATACCTCCTCATTAGTTATGTGATCTACCCATCTAATCTTCAGCATTCTTCTGTAGCACCACATTTCGAAAGCTTCTATTCTCTTCTTGTCTAAACTATTTATCGTTCATGTTTCACTTCCATACATGGCTACACTCCATACAAATACTTTCAGAAATGACTTCCTGACACTTAAATCTATACTCGATGTTAACAAATTTCTCTTGTTCAGAAACGCTTTCCTTGTCATTGCCAGTCTACATTTTATATCCTCTCTACTTCGACCATCATCAGTTATTTTGCTCCCCAAATAGCAAAACTCCTTTACTACTTTAAGTGTCTCATTTCCTAATCTATACATGACGACAGTATCTGTTCCCGAAAGAACAGTTACCGTAGATGACCATGCAGCTTTGCTAGAAATGAAATGATAATTAAATGGATACCCTAGCTGCAAACAGGCGTTGATGTACTTCATTAGGGACATGTTGAAAATTTGAAAATTTGTGCCCCGACCGGGACTCGAACCAGGTATCTCCTGCTTACATGGCAGAGTCTCGGTCGGGGCACACATTTTCAACATGTCCCTAATGAAGTACATCAACGCCTGTTTGCAGCTCGGGTGTCCATTTAATTATCATTTCATTTCCTAATCTAATACCCTCAGCATCTCCCGACTTAATTCGACTACATTCCATTATCCTTGTTTTGCTTGTGTTGATGTTCATCTTATATAGTCCTTTCAAGATGCTATCCATTCCGTTCAACTGCTCTTCCAAGTCCTTTGCTGTCTCTGACAGAATTACAATATCATCGGCGAACGTCAACGTTTTTATTTCTTCTAAATGTATTACTCTGAATTTTTCTTTTCATGTTTAATTCTGTCTAAGACTTTAGGTGCTGTCCTTTGTTACAGTACCTTCGGACGATAGAATGCCCTAGGTCTATCCGTTGCAGCGCTGACAGCCAAACGTGAATGGGCGGCCGATTGCTCCACGGAGACCTGTGGCAGCCCCTGGTGACCCGTCGCTTCGGCGCGGCGCAACGGCAGCTGGGACCCGTGTTCAGCGCCGAGTCACTGTCAATATTTACCGCGGCGGCAAACATGGCGCCCTCAGCCAGCCGCATCCCCTTACCGCACACAGGCGGGCACTCAGCCGGCGGCGATCGCCCCGCCGGCGCGACGCGACGTGTTTGTTACTTAAAAAACACACTCCTCGCCCGCCTGCCCTTCCTCCGCCGGCGCGGCGGTGGCGTAAGCGGCTAACCCCCGCTCGACGCGCTGCCACCATACGCCGCGGGCAACACCAGCGCTGGCCGCGTAAACGGCTTTGCTGGCGATCGCTGCGCCGTCCCGCCTGTCGATACGGGATTATACGGCGTTACTAGGCGCGTTATCCCGTGAGGTGGGCGCTGAAGTGAATTGCTGTTGCACATGCCGTAGCCAGCATAGCCACACACAACTGCTCAGCGCTGTAAACCATCTACTTGATGGTACCAAGAAACATTTTTCTAACGAAGGTTTCTCTTATCCTGTGATTCTTACCATTATTTTCTAAAAAAACTGATCCTTTTACAAACATTCAATGCTAATGCAAAATCATGTACCGGTTAAAGAAAATAATTCCGTAAGGAAAGAAAATTTTAGTGACTGAGGAGAAATTATGAATCGATTCCCACAGGGTTTAATTTTCGGTCCAGTCCAATCCAGTGTGTATTTGAATGACCCTACCCTTAACGAACGACACATTTAATACTTTTCGTAAATGATACAAGCGTTGTAACTAATCTAGTAGGACATAAAATAACATAGGATATAATTACGATGGATAAAGTAATGTACTTACAATACGATTCAAACAAATTTTAGGTGATTCAGAAGAGGCGTCATAAAAAGGCGAAATTTTGTTTTATTAGTATTCACGCACACCTTGATTAAAGCCTACAGGTTAACAAAATCACTAGTTTCATGTTTATTCAAGATCACCGGCAAAAAAAAAAAAAAAAAAAAAAAAAAAAAGCAGACGCCAGACTGAGATTCATTGAGATTCATTGGAAGACTCCTAATGAAATGTAGTCCGAAAACAAAGGTAGTAGGTTACAGTACACTTGTTCGCCCATTGCTTTAATACTGCTCACCGGTGTGGGATCCGTACCAGATAGGGTTGATAGGAGAGATAGAGAAGATCCAACGGAGAGCAGCGCGCTTCGTTACAGGAATATTTCGCAATAGCCAAAGCGTTACGGAGATGATAGATAAACTCCAGTGGAATGCTCTGCAAGAGAGACGCTCAGTAGCTCGGTACGGGCTTTTGTTGAAGTTTCGAGAACATACCTTCAACGAGGAGTCAAGCAGTATATTGCTCCCTCCTGCTTATATCTCGCAAAGAGACCATGAGGATAAAATCAGAGAGATTAGAGCACACACAGAGACAAACCTACAGTCTTTCTTTCCTCGAACAATACGAGACTGGAATACAAGTGATAACTGATAGAGGTACTCAAGGTACCCTCCGCCACACAGCGTCTGGTGTGTTGCGGAGTATAGATGTAGATGTAGATGTAGTTTAATGTATTCATTCCTATTAAATGTCAACCAGTGAGCTATTTAGAATCCTGTAAACATTCAGCACGCAACTACACTCACATACAATCTACGTATATCTAAGATGTAAACTGACACGTTATATGTGATAATGACCCATGAAACATTTACCTAACTAACTAAATAAGAAGTGCACCTCTTCTGTCTATTCACTTTTAAAATGAATCCTCAACGCCCTTTAGAAACCTCTTAAAGCAGTTGTGTCAGTCGTATTAATTTGTAAACCGTATATCCCCATACACTCAATTCTTGTCTTGCTGTGTGCTTGAGTGAGTAGTTATGGGTAATAAACTCTTGCGCGTATGACACTTGGAAATCCAAGTGAGTATATGTAATCGTACCCGTCGGTGTTTTCGCAGCCCAGACTTCCACATCTGGATCTACAACCAGCCTACTCTTCTAACGCAAATAAAGTACTTAGGGCTACACTCTGACAAAAAAATAACATGGAGTGAAAGCACTAATCCTAAAACCGATTAGAACTACTAAACTCATTAACAGGACGCACCTGGGGCCTAAATTCTCCACCATTATCCTAACCTTTAAATCACTCATCGCCTCATCGTAACATCGGGTCTCCAACTACCCGAAATTCTACAGCTCCCTTGAAAACCTGGATAGGTACCCACATTGTGTCGCCTTGCAACCACCTATCTGCACTATCCCACTCCTGCAACCTAACCATTTCCAACATCTTCTTCTGCTCCTAGAACTAATTTAATATCACAAAAGTCAGTCTCATCACCCAATATCCCACACAGTAATCACGAAACCTGCTCCCCTACTGCATCAGTACATCCATATTACATTCACTATGCAGCTTTATGCTTAATCCATCCTCCTCTGCTCTAACGTCAGCCATTACGACCACAACCATTACCACCAGCATTATCATTATACCAGCGTGTTCAACTGTAATTCAAAATCATCGACAAAGACACATAGCAAAATTATTCCTCAATGTTTGTTTCTTTTAACCCATTTATTGTTTGTTCTACATGTCTTTCGAAACTACTTTTCTGTATGTGTAAACTTTGGCTAAAGTGAGGTTTCTCCACTGCCAGCCATGCCCTTAGTGGAGAGCTGAAATAACA
Source organism: Schistocerca gregaria (assembly GCF_023897955.1). NCBI lineage: Eukaryota > Metazoa > Arthropoda > Insecta > Orthoptera > Acrididae > Schistocerca > Schistocerca gregaria. The sequence goes on from NC_064923.1 coordinate 686,995,131, forward strand.
GTAAAGGGAAAAATTCATTTTTGACGGTGTTGGAAGACTATGGAGAAGATTGCAAAAGCTGTGTCTAAACGTCGATCGTGTAAAAGAAACAGAAGTGGAAGAGGAAGTGGCTTTTGAGACTACAGGATTTTATCTTCAACGACAACAGTTGTTGTCGACTATGTGTTACAACTTCCATCTGGGCTCCCCTTAGTAGCACAATGGGACAAGGAGTAACTTCTACAGTCTGACTACACTTATCATCAGCTGATTTATAGGGCAACATACATCGTACTTGCTAGCAAAAGGAGCAGAACAGAAGCACAAGAAACAGATTATTTTTCGAGATAAATTACCGTCGATCATCGTCTCTTAGTAGTTGAAACCCCTTGCATTCCGTTCCGGTATGACGTTCCTTATAAAATTTGTAATTATCATTTCAATCAGCAAAAGCCAGATGTGCCTCCCTCGCACGTTTAATTTAATTTATTGTATATTCATTGCCATTCAGATTTCCTGTGACGCTGCTAATCTCAAGGCTTGATATTTTGTGTCCCAAAATTTCGTCAAGCAATTCATTATGGTGAATGCAGATTCAGGCTTTTTCACGTCCCACTGACGACGTTACGAGCGTCGTAAACTAGCCACTATTGCTTTCAAGTGGTGGAAGTGTCAAAACGTTCGACTGTAGAAAAGACAAAAGAAAAAAAAAAAGGTTTTGGAATGGCTGGCTACAATTATTTAGGGAGTATCGTATCTTTTTATGTTAACCTCACAATGGATCGTTAGGGTCCCTGGTGTGAGAGACATATGTCTCAAAATATTCTTTATTTCACCTCAAGAAATAGAACTGTGGCAATGAGAATTATGCATATTATCAATTTTGATGTTTAGAAACTGCACATATCATCCCTGTTCGATGAACACTGAAGGTGATTCTCCTCAGTGGTTGGTAAGTTAATAGACCGTAACATCAAATAAGTGACGTGGCCTGATTGATTCGATGGTTTACAGGTTCTTATAGGCAAGCATGCCTCCTCATCACAAATTTTCTACACTACTGGCCATTAAAAATGCTACACCACGAAGATTATGTGCTACAGACGCGAAACTTAACCGACAGGAAGAAGATGCTCTGATATGCAAATGATTAGCTTTTCAGAGGATTCACACAAGGTTGGCGCCAGTGGCGAACCCTACAACGTGCTGACATGAGGAACGTTTCCAACCTATTTCTCATACACAAACAGCAGTAGACCGGCGTTGTCTGGTGAAACTTTGTTGTGATGCCTCGTGTAAGGAGGAGAAATGAGTACCCTCGCGACATTGCTGCTCGCATTGGTCCAGATCCAATGACGGTCTCGTATCACTAGCAGTCGACATGACAGGCATCTTATCCATATGGTTGTAACGGATCGTGTAGCCACGTCTCGATCCCTGAGTCAACAGATGGGGACGTTTGCAAGACAACAACCATCTGCACGAACAGCTCGACGATGTTTCCAGCAGCATGGACTATCAGCTCGGAGACCATGGCTGCGGTTACCCTTGACTCTGCATCACAGAAAGGAGCGCCTGCGATGGTGTGCTCAACGACGAACCTCGGTGAACGAATGGCAAAACGTCATTCTTTCGGATGAATCCTCGTTTTGTTTACAGCATCGTGTTGGTCGCATCCGTGTTTGGCGACGTCGCGGTGAACGCACATTGGAAGCGTGTATTCGTCAGCGCCATACTGGCGTATCGCCCGGCGTGTTGGTATGGGGTGCCATGGGTTACGCGTCTCGGCGACTTCTTGTTCGCATTGACTTCAGTTTGAACAGTGGACGTTACATTTCAGATTTGTTACAACCCGTGGCTCGATCCTTCATTCGATCACTGCGAAACCCTACATTTCAGCAGGATAATGCACGACTGCATGTTGCAGGTTCTGTACGGGCCTTTCTGGATACAGCAGATGTTCGACTGCTGCCCTGGCCAGAACATTCTCCAGATCTCTCACCTATTGAAAACGTCTGGTCAATGGTGGCCGAGCCACAGGCTCGTAACAGTCACTGCTCTTGATGAACTGTGGTATCGTGTTGAAGCTGCATGGGCAGCTATACCTGTACGCGTCGTCCAAGCTCTGTTTGACTCAATGCCCAGGCGTATCAAGGCCGTTATTACGGCAAGAGGTGATTGTTCTGGGTATTGATTTCTCAGGATCAATGCACCCAAATTGCGTGAAAATGTAATCCCATGTCAGTTCTAGTATAATATATTTGTCCAATGAATACCCGTTTAACATATCCATTTCTTCTTGGTGTAGCAATTGTAATGGCCAGTAGTGTAATGCATTCAAGAAGGTTCCAGGAATCCTGGTATATGCGTCCTTGCTATTCCTCAGTTTCCAGCTTATCTCGTGCTGTCGCAGAATCAGCCTGAATTCGCATCAGTCTATTCAGTTTCGCTTCCAGCATTTCGCTCCCAGGACCTCCTACATCTTGTACGAAACCCCGTACGTACGCGTAAGTGGCCTTTTCATCAGTCCCGCGTACAATATTTGCTTCTCACTAGAAAATAATTTGGGTATGGGTACAAGTCATGAACCTAACATTACAGGAGGTACAGGAGGTGAGATCACAAAAGATAAAGGCCAACGCCTTCTTCGGCTAGATTTTGTCAATGGACGTCAACTGGCACTTAAATAGTAGCACACGCCACTGGTGATAAGGCTGTTATTGGAGAAACAAACTCAAATATGTTTCTTTTCTCCAAACAGGTACACGCGCAATTAGGCAATTATTCTACGTGTTCCTCTTATCTAGCCCAGAACCCAAAGCATGTACACAACTAATGAGCTGCAGGCTTCTGGTTGCTGTGTTCCTACACTTAAACTCTGAGTGTATACTTCAGTAGGACTCACTTGAACTGGTTCAAATGGCTCTGAGCACTATGAGACTTAACATCTGAGGTCATCTGTCCCGTAGACTAAGAACTACTTAAACCTAACTAACCTAAGGATATCACACACATCCTTGCTGAGGCTGGATTCGAACCTGCGACCGTAGCAGCAGCAGGGTTCCGGACTGAAGCGCCTAGAACCCCTCGACCACAACGGCCGGCGCCGGACGCACTATCCTCTACTTATTTCCTTACAAAAAGAAACCAGGGTATTTTAGACATAAGCCACCGTTGTTGAAATATTTGTCAAGATATTCAACGCATTCCGTGCACTGCAATTTTTGCAGTGCTGATAGGCGTGTGCGATCGATGTGGCATCTGAAAAATGAATACTGTCGCTGAGGCGCTTGCCTGGCTAACAGTGACGTCTATGAACAACGACAAAGTAGGCGCATAAAAGATCCAGATAAAAAGCAGCCTCCCCTTCATAGGCCGACCATTCCAGTTGCAAAGACTGCACTAGATGCCACTACAGGTGCTAAAACTGAGCGAGAGAACAAAAGAACATTGTTCTAGTTTCGGTCCTGCATTTGGAAGATGGCTACACTTTGGGCACACCATCTTTCACCACTTGTTAATTATGTGGCCAAAAAATGGTTCAAATGACTCTGAGCACCATGAGACTGAACTTGTGTGGCCATTAGTCCCCTAGAACTTAGAACTAGTTAAATCTAACTAACCTAAGAACATCACACACATGCATGCCCGAGGCAGGATTCGAACCTGCGACCGTAGCGGTCTCGTGGTTGCAGACTGCAGCGCCTATAACCGCTCGGCCACTTCGGCCGGCTACTTATGTGGTCGCTGCAGAGGTACTGGAGCCATCTCAGCTACATAGCGAACCGTCAGGACGGATAATTATTGGTATGGTAGGGAATGACAGAGTTAGTTTGCCTCTAGAAATAACTCTTGTTCCACTACATTTTTTCTGTGTCGGCGAGGACGACAGAGAGACGTGGCCAGTTTGGCAAAGATCAAAGAAACAGCCGCAGGTTCAACTTAGTGATTCAGTTGTCGGAAAGCGTTGTCGCTGTTCTGTTGACAGAGACAATGTTTTAGCTTGACCCCCTTCCGCTTTAGTAACTTTGACAGCCATCAATAATATCTGTCACAGCGTATTTTGTTTCAATTTATTTTTGTGATTTGATCTGCATGCTAATTCTACGAAGGTACATGTTGGATTTGTAATAACGTAAGTCTGAAAAGTGCAATATTTCATTTCAGTACCCAGTTCATCCTTACCATCTGAATTGTAACACATTTTTGTTTGCTGAGGGTACATAAAACGGTATGAAACCTTAAATACATTGTCTGTGATTTGCAGTTGCGATGACTGAGATGGGCAGTAATATCTTAATCAACTGAACGTACTTTATCATTCCTTGAATACGTTTTGTACAAAGTTTATTATTTCCTTAAACCTAATGTCACAATGGTTTTACAATTCCATTATTTCAAATGTAATGTGAGAGACTATACTCTTCGTGACACTTCAAAATTTCATTTTAGCTGCTTTAATTTTGTCCGAACATGATTTGCGTGTCTGAGCCAACGCTGAATATCACGTAGATTGGTGGCGCTGGATCCCCATCTGGACTCCGGAAGCCACCTTTCCGAGATTCTAGAATTACCAGTATTAGTTTCTGTTCGAATAATGAAAGGCGCGTGGGAAAAAAACCACACACACACTCCGTATGAGCTTGAATTTCATCTGATTTTCTTCTGGTTCACGGAACTTACGTGGGAGGAACTAATATCCTTACTTACTCTTCTTGGAAAGTACGTTCTCGGAGTCTCTGCAGTAAGATTATACAAATGGCACAAAACTAATTTTCTAGCTTTTGCTAGTATGGCGACTATCTTCGTTCTACTCTCTCGCTCATCAAAAGGAACCATGAGGAAACTCTCAGGCACCCATCCTGTCTAGACCTTCTCTGTCACTTATAATATATAGGCTAATGTGTCTCAGACCGAAGAACAAAATCCAGCAATCTGCTGAAAGAAAACTTCATAAGTTTCTTCTTTCACATTCGATTACAACTTCTAAGGATTCTTCAAATGAATTTCAATCTGGCATTTTCTATTCTTGGAAGTATTTTTATGAAGCAGTTGCACTTCAGGTCGCTCTGGAAGCCCATTTCTAGGTTTTTACGGCCATTACTGTTTGAAGAGGTGTATCGTCAACAGCGTAATCAAACAAAAATAGGCCTGTCCCCGTATTAATGCATCGAACGTTACATTTGTTTAATATATATGCTTGACATCGTTCATGTGTGTGGGCGATCGTGAGCAATGTGAAATACAGTAGCAGAAACTTAAATAACCAAGACGACTAACTATAATTTTTATTCTTGATGACCCGTAATGGCCAATCTAAGTTTCTATCACCAGATCGTGTGGAAATTCGTCCCAGTACACATCCGTAATACGTGCAATACGCCGTTGTAACGTATATGCAACCATATGTAACGTAACTCCAACAAATATGTCTATGTTATTCAGTGAAAATGGACTCGATAAGCAACTTGAGCTATCAGTAAACGGAATCTAACCTTCATAACACTGTGTACGAGTTGTATGAGTGTCAGTTTCACTGCCATTTGAGCCTTCAACAGATCATTACACGAAAAACTTAAAATTAACATTTGGATGACTGCGTATTTGAATATGAAAAACTACAGGAACAAATTAACCTTTAACAATGAATAACCATGCTTTCTGAATAAGATTTTGAACAAGAATTTACAAGTGATACAGCATCTAGTTTGTGCAACGGAATTTACTGGATTAGACTACAAGACATGTTGTGCTGTGTCAGTGTCTCTGTTTGGGTCGTAAGTTTTGCACTCACCTCTTTAGGTGACGGTCTTTTTCCATGTGGTTTACAGCAATTCGCAGCACCATGCGTCAGCAGCGGCCAAAGCTTATTTTTACTAAGAATGAATTTAATGAAAGGGAGTTTGCTTGGGTCCTGTTAACTGCTAAATACCTTGTGAGAAGGGATTTCATAGATTAAGTCTATTTAAAACTTCAGTATTATCATCACCCATAGCCAATAATAGACAACGACAATTACAATGACATATGTATCAATAATGGCTGAGTGCCAGATTAACAAGTTATTTCAATTTCAAAGTTACATTAACATTTAATAACCACAGCACATTCGCTAATGATATGTGGAGAATAATGATTATTATTTGGAGGGGGTAAGGAGGCTTCTTCAACTGACATTGAATTATTTCAAAATCGGACTAACAGTCTCGAGCCTAACCCTGTAGTTGTTTTTGCGTTATTCTTGCGAATTTTACCTCGGATTCCATCTTCAAGTGTAGTTAAGCCATGTGAATCTCTTCTTGTTATATAAATGAAGTCAGACCTTGAGTGCGGTAGATATGCCATCTCCGAACTGAGGGCAGCGTTACAAGTCTTCTGCCTCCAACCTCTCGACCGACACTACTATCTCCACTCTCGCAGACAGACCTCGTCTCGCAACAATGCTTAGAATCGGGCTCCCATATTTCGCCCTCAGATTGTTACTATTGATATCTGAGTGCTTACACAGCGCAAAGAGTAGCGTTAAGTTGACTATATTGTTTTCAATGTAATGGAGAGCTCTCACACACACCTTACATCGTGTACCGTGGCACGTTATTTCAGAAACATGGAAAAACTGATGCATTGGATGTCAACAATAAAACAAAATGTACATAGCTTTCATGCATATTGCACCGATTGTACAAGCTCATATTCATACCACATGTGAACATGAGCTCATGCAGTCGGTGCAATAAGCATAACATATTCTGTAAATCTTATTTTATTATTGGCATTCTGATGCATCATTTTCTGCATGTTCCTGAAATAACGTGTCGTAGCGTCTACACGATATATTGTACATATGGTGTAGATGTAGTGAGATTTATTTACATGAGATCTGATTTCGCAAAACCGGTCATCAGAAATAAAATAACAGCTAGCTATCTTGCCTGTCAAAATTTTCACTTCGATGCCGCACATTGTTTACTCTGAGGGTCAACTGCCTGTCCCTGAGTAAGATACCTCTAAAGGTTTTCCTTTACTACTAATTAAAGTTTTATCCTGATGACTGTCTTAAAGCTCCCTCTTCGAACTGCCTCATTGAGTTTCCGACATTATTTATTAGACTGGCTGCATGCAGATTAAAGAAAAATTCACATATTTGTAGAATACAGTGAGAGCTTCTGTATTGTAGAAAAATGTAAATGTGTAACATTTTTCCCTCTGGTGCATATTTTCGTTTGAAAATGAACGTTAAGGAAAATGAATTTGGTAATCTGAAATGATATTTAGGACAAGAATATTCATTCTCGACATATCGAAATCATAGTTGGAAAATAATTTAAGTAGTCCCAAACAAACTTTTTGTCTACATCGTCTTGATGGTTAATGGGTCCTATCTGCGAGAAGAGCGCTTTCTGTACTGAACGAGAGAATATGGATGAGACCAAAGAGGAAATGTGTGGAGTGGGTCATCCGACATTACTTCGATTATCCACTGAACCGCAGTATCTATGTGAAGCCTGAGATACAGCAATTAGCAAGTGATGACCGTTCCTCGTGGGTTCTTTGACGGCGAAACCAGAAGACAACAGGAGCGCCCTTTGTGAACTTCTGCTCTTAAATAAGTGCTCGATTTCGTTCTACAATTTGCCTGAAGACTTCGAAACGCGAAGGTTGATACAGTGTTTGACTATTGTGTGTTTTACGGTTTATACCTTTTGCTATTCTCATGGACGGATCTTCTACGCTTACGACTATCTTGCTGTGATTAGGTTTCTGTTTCTTGCCAACGTTTCTGTACGTGAACTTAGTCATTACCGACGAGTCATATGTGACAATGGTGTTACCAGTCAAAGCGCCACCAAGTGCCAGAGGATACTGAGGATCTAATACCTATGCCGAGAACAATACTAAAGTTGTCGATTATTAGATTAGTATCTGCTCCACAGATCATGAATACGACACTTCGTAATGATGTGGAACGTGTCAGTTTAATAAAAGGTGTCTATACAAGATATTACATTACACAAAATATTACACGACATTTAATATTTTTAGTTTTTTTGTGGGTGTTGGGGAAATTACCCACTCACTATATCCAAAAATTCATCTAGTGGGTAGAAGGAGTTGCCATTAAGAAATTCTTTTAATTTCCTTTTAAATGCTATATGGCTATCTGTCAGACTTTGGATGCTATTTGGTAAGTGACGAAAGACTTTTGTGGCAGCATAATTTACCCCCTTCTAGGCCAACGTTAGATAATAGTGAAGATCATCCTTTCTCCTAATGTTGTAGGCACGTACACTGCTATTACTTTTGAATTCGTTCGGATTATTAATAACAAATTTCATAAGTCAACATATTTATATATGTGAGGCTACAGTGAATATCTCTATCTCTTTAAATAAGTGTCTGCAGGATGATCTTGGATGAGCTCCAGCAACTATTCTGAGTACACGCTTTTGTGCAATGAACACTCTTTTACTCAATGATGAGTTACCCCAGAATATGATACCATACAAAAGCAGAGAATGAAAATAGGCGTGGTAAGCTAATTTACTGAGATGTATATCGCCAAAATTTGCAATGACCCTAATAGCATAAGTAGCTGAACTGAAACGTTTCAGCAGATCTTCAGTGTGTTGTTTCCAGTTTTATTTTGGGCATGGCTATCGCTAAACAAACTGGAAGCAGTGCAGAAAATGTACCTGATGTAATAGCATAATTTACAGCATACTTCCGTAACAACACACCACTAAAGCAGCAGTGCTTGTCTTTTCTATTTGTCCCACAGTTCCAGGTTCAGATACAAACAGCTTTGTGCACCAGACGTTCAGTCTCAGAAATATCTTCCTCAACCAGTATTTGATGCTGGTAGCCTTCTTTTAGTGAGTAATGTTCTCATCGCCTATCTTATGCTGCTTCTTACATCCCCCTCTCTTTGTATGTCATACGTTTGTTAGACTCCAAGTCAACAGCATTCCTTCACTTCCTATAATAGACGTTTCCCTGTTTTAATGTTTATCGCTGCACCAAATTATTTTTGTCTTTATTTTGTTTACTTCCATTCTTTATTCAGTCATCATTGGACTGTTTGTTGCATTCAGTAAGGGCTGCAATTCTTCCACACTTCTAATAAAGACATGTAAAAATCTGGTCTTTGATATTATTTCATGATCGACCCCTGAGTCTATTATTTCGGTCATTGCTTTTTCGGTGTACAGATGAAACAGCAAGAGAGACACGCCATACCCTTGCCTTAAGCCCTCTTCAACCGAAGAGCTTCACTCCTTCTATTCCCCCTCTAATCTAGTGCATAATGCGTATTATTTCCGAAAATAGACATGTTTTGCCGATTCTAAAGTACTCTTGAAGTGTAGAATTGGCATAAGGGCACTTAATTATAACAGGTGACACTAACATAAATCTTCTACAATATATTCCTTCCAGTGGAAAATTTAAGCGAATGCTTTCCTCTTCAAACGTGTGGCTGCTTAAGCTTTCTCCTACCTATATACGAACAGCAGTCTCACTCTCAAACATTTTTGACGAAATCCCCAAATATAGTAATTCGTACCTCTCAAATATCTTTACCTAGCATGTGCACCCATGACTAAATTTTCATGACGTACTCTCTAGAATGTCGCAGAAGGAAACCGCTACTAACTACATACCGAGGCATCAACTGCATTAATTGATCTGAACTTGTAGCTCAGATACGAGAAATAGTTTGGAGGACGTCTTCTATTCTTTCTCAGGCATAAACTGCGAACTTCATGGGTTTATTAACAAGACCAGGAAAGTAAGTAGGACACCTGCACCTTGGCTAACTGAAGAACTAAAACAATTCATGAATGTCAGATGCTGCACGCCCGGGACACGACCTACGCCCCCCGCTTGAAAATCATGTTTCTTATAAGTAGAACCGGAACAGAGTCTGTAAAGCTATGATAAATACAAAACTCAGGCATACCCATACATTAACTGACAACAGAGGTGGATGTGCTGTCCTGAGGAAAAAACCTCCGCGGTCTTGGTGTTGGCAAAGTAAAAGCTGCAGCGGATCCCCTTGTCTGAGCCAAAGAATAGAATCCGTACTTCACATTACCTATAACCGCAGGTAAACTACAAACTAAACAGAGCCTGAAGCTGTGAGGATGGGTCGTGAGTCGTGCTTAGGTAGCTCAGATGGGCGAGTCTGCCCTACGCGGTGGCGTGGCACGGACCTGTTGTCTCGGCCGCGGGCGCGCTTGGACGAGGAAGTGTTCACACCGCCGGTATTCGCACGTGTTGTTGTCTGACTCGATCGCCATGGCACACAATTTTAGAAAGACTACGCTACAGTTTCCGTTCGACAACGAATATGCCAAAAAATGGTTCAAATGGCTCTGAGTACTATGGTCATCAGTCCCCTACAACTTAGGACTACTTAAACCAAACTAACCTAAGGACATCACACAACACCGAGTCATCACGAGGCAGAGAAAATCCCTGACCCCGCCGGGAATCGAACCCGGGAACCCGGCCGTGGGAAGCGAGAACGCTACCGCACGACCACGAGCTGCGGACCAATATGCCAGACGCAAAGCTTTCTAAGTAGAGCGTTTTTTGAGGAAGTTCGTTTACCTGCTACAGACATAACTGTAATACATCTGTCCATTGTAAGCAGTACAATGTACGTCAAGATGACCGATGAAACTACATGTGAAAGAACACTTGCCACTGGTCAAAGAGGATTTAAATTTCGGCACTCTGATGGCCATATCATTGACGTAACAGTAGCTCCTTCAGGCTTGGGTGTGAGGGTCATTCGGATCTTTGAATTGCCGTTTGAGGTGCCAGAATCCATGGTTACTGAATCGCTGCGACCATATGGAACGGTACTTAATACGCCTGAACGCTGGGCACGTTTTAGCCCCTATCCTGTGCTAAACGGCGTCCGACAGGTGCAGATCGTTCTTAATAAACTTATCCCTTTCTGTTTAGGCATTGGAGGATGTCGAGCTTTTGTGATTTACAATGGCCAGCCACGCACATGTTCTGGCTGTGGTGGAGAAGGACATATCCGCTCGGAGTGCATACAACGCCGCGTCGTGCAACTGCCACATGGAGAAGCGTCAAAGCGAGAAGTTCCCACGCAACTACCTATGACGTACGTGTCGATGGCCCGCCAGGACGTGTTGCCAAGTTCGGAGCGATACAAGGACATGCTAATGCAAGAGCAGACCGAGTTACGGAAGCATGGAGGTGACTCGGAGAAAGCCCCAGGACCCACGTCACGCCAGATGAGGGAGGAACCATCTGAAAACTCACATGTAGCACGCGGCTTCGAAGTAGAGGCCGAGGCAGTGTCACCGGCAACGGACCAACGAACCATAGACGAACACAGTGAGGCAGCAGAGAGCAGGGCACGCAAAGAGCGATCGCCGAAGCGTCGCAAAAAGCGTCGCCATAGTTCGGGTGACACGTCCCCCCACCCTCCACCCCCCACCCCCTAGCCTAGGGGACACGGGAGTTATCCTAGCCACAGAACTGTCTGTCACGGAACACGTACCTTTAGAGGACACTGACAGGATTCCTTTAGATGGTGACAGGATGTCCTGCCTTTCAGACGGTCCCTCTTCATTGACACCGACTGACCCAGCGCTGCCGACAAAGGAGTCAGGGACACCACTGTCCCGGCAGCCACATCGAAATACATCAGACGACGTTCCTCGGATTGATGAACCTGCGACTGGGCGGAACCACATGAAGAAATACAGGAATTGGCACCCTCAAATGATGACAACTCACTTACAGGTTGCACACCACGGAACGAAAACACCGGAGGGCATCCCCTTGGTGGACACCACTCTGAGCACGAATAGTGGACTAAAGCCCTAAGAGTTTACAACGCGAGCATGACATGGCGCGAGCATGACAACGACAATGGACCAAGCGTATAAGGTGGGCACACTGAACATTAACACCGCACGTTCGCTTGTAAAGATGCAACTTCTCCGGGACATGATTTACGCCATAGACGTTGATATTCTGCTGCCGCAGGAAACCTGCACTGCTGCTTTTCCCGACGTGCATGGTTACAACACTTATCTAGCGCTGACTCCGGATGGAAGACGTGGCACAGATATACTAGTCCGGGAAGGGATTCCGATGTGAGACATCGATTACGTTCCTTCGGCTCGGGGTTTGACTATGACCGTGAATGGCATTCGTATCGTCAACATCTATGCAAGCTCCGTATCTGACAATCGGCAGGCCCGTGCACGATTCTGCTCGGAGAAGATTGCCCCTCTGTTCCATGGGAGGTATGACCACATCTTGGTAGGGGGGAATTTTAACTGTGAACTCTCACCGAAGGATTATACTCCTAATTTCAGCTCCTGCCACGCATTGAACACGATCTGCCGGGACATGGCCCTAATGGACACGTAGGAAAAGATCCATGGGCAGCGAGAGGGCTACACGTATTTTACTAGCCACTCGGCGAGCAGACTGGATCGGATTTATGTTTCTGACAGATTAAGAGATCACGTGTTGGCTGCTGAGCGTTGACCGACAGCTTTTACGGATAACGTTGTATATTTATGCATGTTAACCCTCCCACGGCAACGGGTCTGGCGGAGTCGTAGTTGACGGAAATTTAATTCATCCTTATTGGTGGATCTCGAATGTCGCCAGCGGATGGACGAAACACGGCAAACATGCACTCACCATCTGCCGTTGCACCGTACGTTTCTTTCATGGTGGCTGCAGTGTGCAAAACCGGCGATACGAAAAGCTCTCATGACGTATGGCAAGGAAAAAGTGAAATGGCTCCGAGATACACTTGATTATTACTACATGGTGCTCTGCGACCTGTCCTCCAGGGCCCCATCGCCCGAGCGTCAAGCGGAAGGCCATCGCATTCCGGCGTGCATTTGATCGATCACGAGACGTAGACTGGAGAGACTTTCGATCCGTGCTCAGTGCTTTGACAAAGTCGATGGAGAACGTATTAGCTTGCATCATTTGTCCAAGGGACATGCGCGTAATCGCCTATCCTTGATGACAGTGCTCCATGATGACAATGGCCGGCCCTTGACGTCACAACAGGACATTGCTGCTGAGTTTCTGGAGCATTACCGCCTCATTTTCACTGGGACGCCGACGGACAATCCGACACGAGAAGAAATTTTGCGACAGATAAAAACGGAGGTGGATGGTCCGGATGCAGAGGCGCTATTGGAAACCCTAACGGAAGATGACATCCGGTGGCACTCACGAAGGGTGTGGTGCATAAATCCCCTGGGCCAGATGGATTAACAATCGAATTTCATCGATCATTAGCGGATTTAATGATGTCCCAGTTGGTGTCGATGTATAATAAGTTATTGAGCCCTGACACGGACGTTCCGTCGCAGTTCATGGTGGGACTGCTTATACCAATACCGAAATCTACAGCGAGTGTCAGCGCCCATAAATTTAGACCGCTCACGATGCTCAACACCGACTATAAGATCTTTGCGCTAATCTTGGCGGCAAGGCTCAAGACTGTAATATCCAAGACAATACCACCCGACCAGGCTTGTCTAGGGATTCGGAGCAACATCCATTCTGTCCTAGGCGAATACCGTGACGTAATTTCCCTGACGGAAGCTTGTCGCATGCGAGCGGCGTTGGTATCGGTGGATTGGCCTTTCACAGGATCAACCATGATTTCCTTGACTCGACCATGCGACACATGAGGATTTTATTACCGTCCTCATGTGCGTCCTTCGCGGCGCTTCTTCGACGGTAGTGTCAATGGCAGGGAGGTAGGAACGATTCCTGTTTGCAGCTCAGTTAGGCAAGGATGTCCCTTGTCGATGATGCTGTTTACAATATCGCTCGAACCATTGATGCAGACTCTTAGATGGACTAACAGGCGTCCGACTCCGTGCGAGCTCCTTCACGTGTCGTGAATATGCCGACGACTTGATGATACTCGTCCGGTCGGAGAACGAAGTAAGGTGGTTACCCTTCTTACTACGTACGGAGTAGCTGCGGAAAGCAGGGTAAACATGAATAAAACCAAGATTATGCACATCGGACGAGGACTGGACACTGCACAGTCCGTTTACGGCGGTGGACATCTTGCAATGCTTAGGTGTATTGTTGACCCGATCGCTACGGCAATCAGGGGCGGCGAGCTATCGAGGTCTCCTCCAGCTCGTCCGACTGCACATAAGCAAAAATTCACTCAGAACGCACGATCCGCTCCAAAGGGTGGACTTCTCTGTTCATCTGGCCTCGCGACTGCCACACCTCGCACAGGTACTGCCAATGCTACATGGTATTGCTGACAGATTAATGGCTGCCTTTGGATACTATGTCAGCCAAGGAATGTTCTTTAAGATCAAATACGAGACTTTAACTCTCCCACACCATTCTGGAGGATTTAACCTGACGGATGTGCGGAACAAGGCTCTAGCTCTATACCTGCGAGCGACGCTACGAACTTGGAACCAACAGCAACACGCCATCACGTCGGCGATCCTGGATGTGCTTCTTCCCACGTCCTTTGAACCGCCGGTGGCGGTAGGCACAATTTCGCCCTCTTTTTCTCACGGCGAGCGATTCTTTGTTGATTTTACTTATGTCCAGTTACAGATACCTTCTACAAGAATACCCACTACCCGTGAGCTATAACGATACTTGCAGCAGCATCATGGCAGCAATGATATCGAACTTAAATACCCAACACGAGACTGGAGACAGATTTGGCGAGCTGTCGATACGCGTCTCATCACTACAGCAGCGAGATCGTCACGGTATGCATTAATCAACCGCAAAACAGTCAACCGCCAACGATTCTACGACATTCGCATGGTAGATTCCCCGCTCTGCCTTATACACTCCTGGAAATGGAAAAAAAGAACACATTGACACCGGTGTGTCAGACCCACCATATTTGCTCCGGACACTGCGAGAGGGCTGTACAAGCAATGATCACACGCACGGCACAGCGGACACGCCAGGAACCGTGGTGTTGGCCGTCGAATGGCGCTAGCTGCGCAGTGTCAGCCAGTTTGCCGTGGCGTACGGAGCTCCATCGCAGTCTTTAACACTGGTAGCATGCCGCGACAGCGTGGACGTGAACCGTATGTGCAGTTGACGGACTTTGAGCGAGGGCGTATAGTGGGCATGCGGAAGGCCGGGTGGACGTACCGCCGAATTGCTCAACACGTGGGGCATGAGGTATCCACTGTACATCGATGTTGTCGCCAGTGGTCGGCCGAAGGTGCACGTGCCCGTCGACTTGGGACCGGACCGCAGCGACGCACGGATGCACGCCAAGACCGTAGGATCCTACGCAGTGCCGTAGGGGACCGCACCGCCACTTCCCAGCAAATTAGGGACACTGTTGCTCTTGGGGTATCGGTGAGGACCATTCGCAACCGTCTCCATGAAGCTGGGCTACGGTCCCGCACACCGTTAGGCCGTCTTCCGCTCACGCCCCAACATCGTACAGCCCGCCTCCAGTGGTGTCGCGACAGGCGTGAATGGAGGGACGAATGGAGACGTGTCGTCTTCAGCGATGAGAGTCGCTTCTGCCTTGGTGCCAATGATGGTCGTATGCGTGTTTGGCGCCGTGCAGGTGATCGCCACAATCAGGACTGCATACGACCGAGGCACACAGGGCCAACACCCGGCATCATGGTGTGGGGAGCGATCTCCTACACTGGCCGTACACCTCTGGTGATCGTCGAGGGGACACTAAATAGTGCACGGTACATCCAAACCGTCATCGAACCCATCGTTCTACCATTCCTAGACCGGCAAGGGTACTTGCTGTTCCAACAGGACAATGCACGTCCGCATGTGTCCCGTGACACCGAACGTGCGCTAGAAGGTATAAGTCAACTACCCTGGCCAGCAAGATCTCCGGATCTGTCCCCCATTGTGTATGTTTGGGACTGGATGAAGCGTCGTCTCACGCGGTCTGCACGTCCAGCACGAACGCTTGTCCAACTGGTGCGCCAGGTGGAAATGGCATGGCAAGCCGTTCCACAGGAGTACATCCAGCATCCCTACGATCGTCTCCATGGAAGAATAGCAGCCTGCATTGCTGCACTGTAATAGTGCCGACATTGTGCATGCTCTGTTGCCTGTGTCTATGTGCCTGTGGTTCTGTCAGTGTGACCATGTGATGTATCTGACCCCAGGAATGTGTCAATAAAGTTTCCCCTTCCTGGGACAATGAATTCACGGTGTTCTTATTTCAATTTCCAGGAGTGTGTGTGGCGCGCAGCACACCGACAAACATTCTCTGCAGTGCGGTGAGGCAAAGGAGCTTTGGCGGCTGAAGCAACGCATCATGGCACTCCCCCGACGCACCGACGATTCCACGATCACGACGGACTCTCTATTTTTCCCTGACGCTGTCTTTTTCCCCTCACAAATAAACATCCGCGATCCGATGAATTGGAGGACACGCATCGCACTACGTGCTCTCGCGGACCTTGATATCGGGCATGGACTATTGGCATTATCTACTAGAACAACACGAGATCATCCGACGCCACTCTAAATATAAAACGCATTTCGTGTTGTAGGCAGCATGTTTCATAATCCCCGGAAGAGGTGGGGAGTCCCAGGTTTACGTTGTTTCGAGAAATAGGATATTACTCCCAGTGAAGTCACGAAGATGTGACTTCGGCCCTGTATTTCTGTCCTTTCTTTTTCATATATGATTATCCTTTTGGAACATTAAAATTAAATGAATAAATGAAATAATATTGTTAGTAATAAAAAAAATATATATGCATGTACAGTGTTTCCTTCCCGTTGTGTGTTCTTTATCCTGTCAAAAGACGGGGACACCGTGGCCAGGACGCCAAGTACGACCTCTGCCCACTCTGCCCCCTGACCTACTACACCTTTAAAAAAATAAAAAATAAAAAAATAAACGAAAGATGGTAGAGCACTTGCCCGCTAAAGGCAAAGGTCCCGAGTTCGAGTCTCAGTCCGACATACTGCTTTGATCTGCCAGGAAGGTTCATATCAGCGCACAGTCCACTGGAGTGAAAATCTCATTCTGTGAACAGAGACTCATTGATTACTCCAAGCGCTGTACCCACGAAAAATTCTATTTGAAGCAAGTTACTTGCAATACCATCAACTAAAACATCATGCACTTGAGATCAAGATCCACTTTACATGATGGCACCACAGTCCAAACAATGAAGCTTACTACTGACTCCAGTTATGCCACAACCCAAGAAGAACGTTGCCGCAGCGCTCCCTGATGACCGAATGATTGCATTCTTCCTGTAATGTCCACGGCCTTAGAATATATACTCAACGATCAGCTAACAAAATACCTAACTACAAGAAACCTACTAGACCAATACCAATCAGGTATCTGTAATCATCACAGCATAACATCTGCCTTAATGTAGGTAGCGGATGACATGAAGATTGCCATGGGGGCACAGGGGCAACCATTATGTGCTTCTTAGACTTTTCAAGGCTTTTCGCACTGTCGACTTTCACATTTTACTTGCCAAGCTTAGCTGACAAAAATTCCTCGCAAACTGCGGTGCAGTGATTCACTCATTCCTGACATCTCGCCAGCAGTGCGCTATGTTTGGCACCATAAAGTTCGCCGGCTGATGTGGCAAAGTGGTTCTACGCGCTTCAGTCTGGAACCGCGCGACCGCTACGGTCGCAGGTTCGAATCCTGCCTCGGGCATGGATGTGTGTGGTGTCCTTAAATAGTTCTAAGTTCTAGCGGACTGATGACCTCAGATATTAAGTCCCATGTGCTCAGAGCCATTTGAGCCATAAAGTTCAGTTTTGTCCTACTGCAAATACGAGTACCACATATACGCTGATGACCTGTGGTTGTATAAAAAGTACTTAACCTACAAACCGGAATACAAATATCGCGAATCCCAATACCGACTTGTGCGCGCTGTCAAGATAGGCGCAGGATGTAGGATTAAGGTCAGCCCACTCAAAATCCAAGCGACACTGCATGGTCAGGCTTATATGCCCCAAATACCTACCCTTCCTTCTTTAAACCTAAATGGAACAAATATAAACTTCCTCCGTACGGCAAAGAGTCTAGGAGTTACAATGTATTGAAATGTAAGTTGAAATGAGCACGTAACTACGATGTGCAGGAAGGCAACAGCATCTCTCAATACCCTACAAAGATATGAATAGGTATTCCCTCCTGCCCTGAGAAGGAAACATTTACAAATATACATCCTATTATTGATTACAGCGATTTTATCCCGCACGGCGTTTCTCAGGAAAGCTCATGGCCACTGTAACTGGTTGCGAATGCCTGAGCTCGTTATATCTGTCATGTTCGACTCTTTGATCATATTTCACCAACATATGTGCAACTATCCCGGCTGCTTGCAGACAAGCGCAGAAATTTCCACACCCGCTGTCTTCTCCACATTTTTTTTATCAACGAACACTGTCCCTTATATCTCACCCCGGCCGTAACATACTTATCATACTGATCTTAGGTAGGCACACCCATTCCCATCAGAGCAAAATCCTTCGTGTCAAACTCCATTTTCCAGCAAATTTCTCGAAGTCCATCTCAGCAGCAGGAACCAAACTCTGGAATAATCTTCCGCATTATATTAGATAACTGAATAACATCTCCAGGTTCAGAAGACAGTTAATGACATATCTATTGGATCAACAATAAGGATCAACAATGTCCCTAAACGCACTCTTTATTCTTGTGGATCCTTCTTTCCAACCAGATCTTTGTCGTTTCCCGGTATTCTTACTTGATGCAATCTCTTTAAATTTCCTTTACCGAGAACTCGTACATTAGAAAACTGTCTTCTAAACCTGTAAATTCTTTCTATAACTGTGACTATCATAATTACTCTTTTCCTTATTATAATTACTGTTATCACAGTTAGTGGCAGCAGCTACAGTAGGAGAAGTACTGCCATTATTTACTTAATTATTTCGTAGCCAGAATTATTTACTCTCATTGACACTTCAAAGATTCAAACCATTATGTATCATTTTTCATATTAAAATAGTTCTTTCGTAGGACACCGTGATGCAAAAAGGGCCGTGTGAGTGTGTGTGTGTGTGTGTGTGTGTGTGTGTGTGTGTGTGTGTGTGTGTGCTCACGTCAAAGCCTGGTCCGATGTGATCAAATGAAGTTCAATAAATGAACAAAATATACCTACTTTCTGAGAACTCCGACCAAATTGCACCAATTACGCTCTCGAGCGTTTTTTCCATGTCGATACATTCTGTGAAAGTGTATTGAATTGTCCTATGTTATGTCACCGTTAACAACTGCAACGTCAGAACTGCCATCCCAATGCCTTTACTTTTCATAAACTCAAAGTGACCATCATATACTGGGTCATCAACTGTTTTTCTTTCTCTTTATCCTCTTTATATAATTCTAGTGGTCAAAAAAAGAATCGCAACACCAACAAATAATTGATGTAGACGAGATTTCGGGAATACAGTTTTCTAGGTAACATATTTAAGTGATTAACAGTGCAAGAGCTCAGTTTAATGTAAGCGCGAGATAAGCCAATGCAAATGTGAAATGCCCACACATTAATACGAATAACCAGTACAACCCCCAGACTGTTGAATGCAAGCATGCAAACGTGAATGAATTGTTTTGCACAGGTGCCGGATGCCAGTTTATGGAATGGAGTTCCATGCCTGCTGCACTTGGTCGTTCAGTGTAGGGACGGTTAATGCTGGTTCTGGATGTAGTTCGATAATGCCCATGTGTGTTCGACTGATCTGGTGATCGAGCGGAGGAAGGCAATATTTCGACACTCTGTAGGGCATGTTGCGTTACAACAGCGGTACGTAGGCGAGTGTTATCCTGTTGGAAAACACCCCCTGGAATACTCTTGATGATAACACAAGCGGTCAAATGACGAGACTCAGATGCAAATTTGCAGTCAGTGTGTGTGGGTTAACCGCGAGTGTGTTCCTGCTGTCATACGAAATTGTACACCAGACATAACTCGAGGTGTGGGTTCAGTGTGTCTAGCAGGCAGACTGGTTAGCTGCAAGCCTTCAGGTGGTGTCATTATAACCAACACACGGCCCTCGACTCAGGACCAGCTTATACTAGAAAACACATGTTCGCGCTGCCCTTCAATGAGCTCGCGCTTGATACCAATGAAGTCGCAGTGGCGTGGTTTGGGGTCAGTGGAATGCACGCTACAGGGTGTCTGGCTCGGAGCTGTCCATGAAGTAACCGATTTGTGACTGTAACACAGTTCGTTTGGGGTGCCAACTGCTGCTGACGAGGCCGCTGCAGACTGGGTACGATGTGCCAGAGCCATACGCCGAACACGACTGTCTTCCCTCTCGTGGCCGTGCGGAGGCTGGTTTTCTTCCAACTGTACATTCTAGTGACAACTGCTGCCAGGAGTCACGTTCATCGGCTAGATTCTCGACAAGTCTTCTTGCAACATTGGAGAAGGAACATCCCGCTTTTCGTAGCCCTATTACACGACCTTGTTCAAACTCAGTGAGGTGTTCATAACTCTTAGTAACTAATGCTCATTACCGTTACAGCGTGTATTTAAATCAAACCTGATTTGCATCCTCATATTGGCGCTACTGACGTGAAACGTGAATGGACGACATCTTTTAGACGTAGAAACACGCCTATTAAGTTTCATTAACGTCGCACACCTCCTTCTTGGTGTTGTAATTTCTTTCCGTCAGTGTAGGATGCATGAGATGTTAATTAGTTATACGATAGTTATGACATTAGCAGCCGCTGATACTGTAGAGGCCGTGAAATGGAAATGAGTGTATGGCATCGTTTGCCGGGAGGCCCCATTCGGGAAGTTCGGTCGCCAAGTGCAAGTCTTATTTCAGTCGACGCCACATTGAGCGACTTACGCGCCGGTGATTAGGACAACACAACACACAGTCCCCGAGAGGAGAAAATCTCCAACCCGGCCGGGAATCAAACCCGGGCACACTTGCATGGGAGGCGAGCACGGTACCGCTCAGCTAAGCAGGTTCAAATGGTTCAAATGGCTCTGAGCACTATGGGACTCAACTGCTGTGGTCATCAGTCCCCTAGAACTTAGAATTACTTAAACCTAACTAACCTAAGGACGTCACACACATCCATGCCCGAGGCAGGTTTCGAACCTGCGACCGTAGCAGTCTCACGGTTCCGGACTGCGCGCCTAGAACCGCGAGACCACCGCAGCCTGCTAAGCAGGTGGACAGAGGTCTTGGAGACGACACTCGTCTGAAAGTTGGGCACACTTATTTAAATAAAAGTTTTAGCGACTTCCTCCGCTCTGTGATCAATAAAGGCCTTAAAGGGACCACACCGTTGTTCAAGTCGAAAAAAATCGATTTTCAGTTTTCGTCACATTTCGATAGATTAAGGGTTTATTTAAGTACTCTGAAAAGGACTTTGCTGAAATTTTTTTTCGGGTATTTAGAGGGCACTTTCCTACCACGTGTGTTTATGTGCGACGCCCACTTTTCTGTCACCCACTGTCAACCCACTCACTGTCAACTCTAAGCCATATGTAGATGCCATTATTAGCAAAATAGAACGTATAAGCAATGTTCAAAAACGTTTGGGAACAAGGCTGAGAAAACTAATTGTTGATATGACAGGAAAAAGTTAGAAGATGGAAAATTGTTGCCTAGACAGGGTCGATCAACTAAAACTGAAATAGAAAACTTGCAGGCATACTGTGTGCAGACAGTTAGGAGAAATAAAGAAAGTCTGGAGGCAATGAAGAAAGATGTTTGGGCCATATTCTGCCATAAGTCCTCTACTGATGATAAGCCATGCCATGGATTGTGTCCATCAGGAGAAAATTCGTGATGCAAATAGGGCTCAGGTCACTGGAGAATCTTATTCTCACCAGCCTTCTCTTCCTGCTGCTGTTATTATAGCAATTAAACCTGTTTTCAGAAACTTGGCTCATCCTGACATTGTAAGGAAATGTCTGCATGGACAGACGCAGAGCGCAAATGAATGTTTCAACAGCATAACGTGGAACCGCCTTCCTAAAACTGTTTTTGTAGGCATGCATACAATGAAGCTTGGAGTTCATGATGCTGTTATTACATTCAATTGTGGTAATATTGGAAAGCGTTGGATACTGAAAAATATGGGAATTAATCCTGGTGAAAATGTCATCACTCGGCTGCAACATCGCGATAAAATGAGGATAGCCGATGCAGACAGACTAATATGGCCAAGAAAGCAAGACAAACATCCAAGAAGGTGAAAAAGAAGCTGGAAGACCAGTTAGAGACCAAAGAAGGGCCATCATATGCAGCAAGACAGTTTTAATTAACTGTAAGCCACAAATTTCAAAAGTTTTTTCTTTAAAGTCAATTTCCCTCAAACTAAAATTTTCACTACATATGTCCCCATTATGTCAGAAACTATCATATGAGTGAAATTTTCATAGACTCTGCATAACATAAAAAGCCACCTCTGGTACTAAATTAATTTTCCCCGATTAGGAAGTTCAAAAAAAATTTCTGCAGAAAAAACTTAATATTTTTACAGAATGAGATTTTCACTCTGCAGCAGAATGTGCGCTGATATGAAACTTCCTGTCAGTTTTAATCTACCAGGAAGTTTCTTAATATTTTTAGTTAATAAATTTAAAAAGTATTTCTTCAAAACTATGAAATGGATAAAGTAGATTTCAGTACAGTTCAGTCTGTTAGCATCATTTAACATACAGAAAAAATATGAAGGTCCTGCATCAAATAGTTTTTTTCAGAAATGGGTCAAATACTTGCCTAAATTAACATGGGTTAGATAGGCAGGATGTAGTCCCCTTAATCACTCCCTTTGCGCATGTATGCAATTGGTCTATATCTGTTTATTCCCGATAAGAACGGCTTGCCAAGTTCTGTGTGTAACGATGTCTTAAACGTAGTCAGTAAGCTGGTCCGATATTCGGTGAGTTGTTCACTGTGTGGTAGAGTGGCGACAGGTGAGGCAACGGTCATTGTCTAGAAGGGAGCCACAGGCGGTCGCAGCTGCGTCGTGTTTACTGTACCGCACACCCCAGCCCAGGGCGGAAGCGAGGGTTGCGCGTTACGCGTTCCACAAGGAGACGCTGATCTCACAGCTCCACCACTGTCTCCGTACTTGCGGCAGTGGCTGGAAGTGTTCCCACAGTCTGTTCTCGAGGTATCGTCTGACTTACCTCAGACGTGTTGGCAAACATGCCAAGTGGCTGAGTAAACGTTCCGGGAGATCAGTTACGAGACGGCCCGAAACAAATGAGACCACACAGCAACACACAGTCTACTCGTATTATCCACTTGTTTGGATGTAATACTCATGTTCTTCTGACGTATGGATGACACTCGATAACACAGATGCAACCCAAGAAGAATAATTACACGAAGTGGTGCACAACAAAAAGAACTTTACGGCGTTTCTTAGCTGATTATCTATAGCTTTTCATACTTTAGAAAAAGCACATTTGTGCCGTCAGTGGTACAGTTTTATTTATTCTCTACCGGTTTCGATTGTTACAATCATCTTTAAGGAGAAAAGCATTTGAAAACAATGGATTAATCATACATTACCTCATATTTGAAGGAAATGTATGGCCGACCCATTGCGGGCCGCTGTGGCCGAGCGGTTCTAGGCGCTTCAGTCCGGAACCGCGTGAGTACTATGCTCGCAGGTTCGAATCCTGCCTTGGTCATGGATGTGTGTGATGTCCTTAGGTTAGTTAGGTTCAAGTAGTTCTAAGTTCTAGAGGACTGATGACCTCAGATGTTAAATCCCACAGTGCTTAGAACCATTTGAGCTGACCCATTGACGTACTATACTTTTCCTCTTGAAGATGATTGTAACCATCGAAACCGGTAGAGAATAAACATAAAACTGCTCCGCTGATGGCAAAAGTATGGTTTTTCCACAGAAGAAAATTTGACTTCCTTGCCAAAGACTTTTTTTTTATTTTACGTTAATTTTCTGCTTTATATAAGTCGGAAAGTAGACACCAAAGCCATTTGATGGTGAAGTAAATTTCTACAAGCATAAATCACCGAACTTATAATTTCTTCTTTACTAACAAACAAAAAGCAGGACGTATACCCATTATCCATTTTTTTGTTGTTGGCTGCATAACTTAATTCTTCGAAAACCTGTAATCCTAACCAAACTGAAAATTCTTATAGCATCTACTGCAAAAACATGAATACCTCTTTTTCATGTTAAATGCTTAGTAACTAGAAAATTTTGTGACGAATAAATAAGCCCTTTCTTTAAATTCAGTACCGCCATCAGACTGCTTTTTTATTTGCAGTGTTACATTCACACTATCATAATTTTGGCTTTAAGTTGCCATTATCAAGTGTTTTAATATTATACAGTGCCTCAGATGGCATACTGTCGTATTTAAAATACACGGTTAGACACATCGTCTAAGGGTCAATATTTCTGGTAAAAGCCTACTGCTTCAGTATTTTACTAGAAATATTGACCCTTAGAAAATGTGTCTAATAGTATATTTTAAATGACAGTATGACATATTAGGCACTGTATAACATTAAAACACTTGATAATAGCATCTTAAATCCGAAATCATGATCGTGCGAATATACTACTGCAAATAAAAAATCAGTCTAATGGCGGTACTGACTTTAAAGATATATATTATGACTGTGGCCCCACATTATGAAAAAGTTATTAAATAAATAAAGAAGTTCTGGATCATTAATAAGGGAAAAACAGCGTATACAAGGCGTCCAAAAGGTTTCCTTTCGAAGGTCGTACTGTACAGAATAAGTATACCAAGGACACAAAATAGCCATGAGCATTGAGGCAATCATCTCACCAATATACCAGATTGCAGATACCAGTCTGGTAAAACATCGTGTCCTGGTACTTGAAGAAATCCGTAATTGTGAGTTCCACATCGTCGTCCAACGGGCATCGTCGACCCTTCAATGACGTTTTTAACCATAGCAGTACTAACGCATTTTCCATAACGCGTTATGCCAAGGGAGGTCTACTTTACGCCCATCACCAGAAACCCCTAAAAACAAATTTAATTACATCTCTTTCATTTTTATTAACAACGTAATTTTTATGTTCTGATGTATAAGTAGGGCACAGAATTAGAGATGGTCTTTTAGCCCAATCTTAGGAACACCAAAGTTTCCCCATAAGTTTTACACCGAGTCGAAGGGGTACGTTATGGTTACCACAAAAAATTAAAAAAAATTAAAATTCGTTTATTGGCGTTGATTGTCTTCCCCAACGAACGTTTCAAACTTTTACAGATATGTAAGAACGATCTTGAAACTGAAAATATGAATACGGCATTTGTTGCAAAAAGTCACATTCACCACTAAGACTTAAATTTTTAGGTTAAGTGTCACTGAAAAATGAAAAACAGTTCTGAACACTCATATAAGGAACGCTAGATATGATTCTCAAAATTTTAAAATAAAAGGTACCAGACAAGATTACGATTCTTTTAAAAAGTGGGCACTGAGTACTCAGCCTCCTCCCCCCCCCCCCCCCCCCCCCCCTCGCCCGCTCCTCCGCCTGGCTTGGTATTGCAAGGGTTAAGTGACCAAAGGAGTGATAACAGCATGGGGAGAGATCAGGAATAAGGGGTAGAGTGCTTGTGTTTCTTCCACTGGAGTTGGCGTAACTGCTGTGTTACGACATTTGCGATGTGGGGACGTGCGTCACCATAATCAACAGTACCCCTTGTCACAGATATGCTGCCCTGCATACATTCTTCATTCTCCGATGGGTATCTACCGGTCTTTGTCCTTCAGCAGTCAAGAAAAGAATAAGAGCACATTGATCCTATTTGGACAAATTTGGTAATAACTTTGCCATAGTTCACGTTTCTGCATTCACTCCGTGAACGCTGAAAAGATACAAATGCTACATCAGTCCCTTCCCTACACGTCGGTGCTTGTACACCGGCATCGGACGAGGACTGTGTCATATACGCTGCAACTACGCCCTCAAACGGAAACTTCTTGATCGCCCCTTACACATACCATTTACATATAGGCTAAGGTCGAGAAAGAGTACGCGTCTGGTAAGAGATCGCACTGGTATTTTCTCTAAGTTGGCAACACTGACCGTCAACGAAAATCCACATTCAGTTATTGCTTCTGTAGAGTCGCCAAACTTATTTGTTGCAAGAGGTAAACGTAAGTTTTTGTTTCAAATTATGTAACCTTTAAATTGTGTGCTGTAAGAAATAAGCACTATCTAGGTACGCATTGGAAAATAAAATTATTTGTCAAAAGAATCACCTTTTTGTGAGCAACAAACCATTGCATGATAAAAAGAAGAACCAACCAGTGACTGTCATATGCGATATTTTTTTGAATTGTGTGGCGCTGTAAGAGAGAGGTAAAGACTACCCGCGTACTCTTACCTCCCACCTCCTCCCTCATCGTTTATAACGGTTATTGGTCCAGGAAGGCCCTTTAGGGAAACAGATGTGAGTGCTTTATTTAGAGC
The DNA here is from genome assembly GCF_023897955.1 of Schistocerca gregaria. NCBI lineage: Eukaryota > Metazoa > Arthropoda > Insecta > Orthoptera > Acrididae > Schistocerca > Schistocerca gregaria. The sequence goes on from NC_064923.1 coordinate 687,021,601, forward strand.
TGCATATTCTAGAGTAGCCGCAATCCAAGCAGCAGAGGAATTCTTCCAGTCAACCGGAATATTCCCGTTCAGTCTGGATGTCTTCGCAGCAGAAGACTTTGCTCGATCAGAAATCACTGGATGTCTTCACTGCACAACACTTGACTCCATCAGCTATCACTAAGGGAACCCAATTTCCAAAACTGAAGAAGGCAAAGGACTTCATCAGGATCACACGAATAAATGCTTCTCCTCAGATGATCTGTCTGTGCAGTCATTAGAAAAGAGCCAAGAACGTGACACAAATGAATTTCACAGTGCTGATGTGTGAACATATGTAGACCTACTCAGTATTTATTCGCTGCCGAAACAAACGACCCACATCAAAGACGAAAATGGTAGAAAATGTAGGATTATCCGTGGGTCTCCGTAAAAAAATTCATTGTTAGGAAAACAAGCTAAACCAGAGAAAACCAAGAAGAGACAAAATACCCTTACCGAACAGTACAGAATCTCTAGAGGAACCCAGAACTCCAGTATGTTTAGGAACAATCAAGTCCAAATCGAAGGAGTGATCTGTTGTTTTGAATTTCCCACATTGTAGTGAAGTTTACAAGGAGCTTATCACGGAAGACTGGTGTAAGCGTGGTAACTGCTCCCAATGGTGACATGAAGAATGCACAGTTTATGAAGGACATGATGATTTGTTTTGTGATTTATGTTAGTGCGTACTGTTTGACTACATGTCGCAAATTCTTAAAAGACGAAGTCGCTGAGAGTACGAACCAGCAGTGTCTTACATATGTTGACATTTAAGGTTTATGTTAAAAGCTAGAAAACTATAACTGATATAAATAGTTCCTAAATGAACCAGCAATAATATGTTATCACGAAAGTTTGTTGTAACCTTCTCGTCTACTACATATGGACAGACATATCTTTCTTGTATTACAAATAGGGAAAGAAGTGATTTTGACTTGAGTATTTGTGATGTTACTATTATTTTTGCAGCATTTTAGTTTCTAAATATTACATTTTATTGGGACTCTGCCGCTAGCACAAGTAAATCGCTACCTTAAGCAGAGTTGCAGAATATGGCGACACTGAGGGAGACGTTGTTTCCCTCACAGGAACTGGTAAGGGATGAACCGCATTGTGCGGTGGTCAGTCATTGCAGTGAGGAGATTAAACGACTTATCAGAAAGCATGTTTCATGGCGAAATATATATAGGGGAACCACATACATTCAGATGCTAAACTGAGAATTTTCCTTATTAAATTTTCCATTTTAAGATCCACTTTTCGCTCAGTAAACGATAGCGTGAACCTATATCTCATTAAAACTTTAGTACCATAGTAACACTATGCATTATATCATGTTGATTACAAAACAAATGAAAACCATTCAACTACCGATCACATACCGATAGGTACGAACTTGTAGGGAGAATGCACGAGATTTCTGCTTAACAGCAACCTTACAAGCCGAAGGTAGGATGTAATCCAGACCTGTTCCCTGCGATAGTCGTCTTAACTATGTCCTCGAATTTTAGTAACTTTTTCTGATGAATTATTCCTCTTCATTGTAAACTATTTTACGGTGTTCGTTAATACTTGTAAATATACGGTAATGACAGGCACACTGGTCGCGTGCTTGCATCTTCAAACAAATCTAGTGTGCTTCTAGAACTCCTATGGGGAATTATGTCGCTTGGAGTCCTACAGAGAACAGGTAGGTGGAATTAAGAACTAATTCCTGAAGGTGATCTAGGAAAGTTTAATTTACTTTACGAAGTCTCGAGTGGGAAGGTATGACCAGTTGTACAGTAAACCACGTACAACTATTTACGGACTCGTGGCTATACTAACAAACCTTTATGTAGATTTGGTATCATAAAAGCATCTTGCATATTTCGTGACAGTCTATAAGTATAGGGTAATCAACAGTGGAGAACATTACAGTGATCGATCGCAACGTTGTCATGAAATAATAACATTGCTGGCAATGCCATTCACTCATCACATTTTATAAGCATTAAATAATAAAATGTATCAAGTATATATTTTTTTTGATCTGTCCAATAAGTTTGGTTGTGGAGATCGTGTTTCTCGCTCAGAAAACATTCGGTTTTAGGGAACTGATGCCATTACAAGCACCTAATCTGAATAATACTTAACAAATAGTATGCCAAACGTTATGATGATTAATTAAAACAATCTGGAAAGGTTCTGTGAGCTGAGCGTCTCACGATTTGTCGCTTGGCATCTTCACGGAGGTCATAAACACGTGAATCACGTTGAATCACACTTTTTTACTGACATGAGGTGCCTGAGGAGGAAATACGAACTGGAACATGTGTTTATGTATGTTTGCAGGTGGGGATACTCATCCGCCCAATAACTGGTAAAATTCATGGTGAAACCTTCAGCTGATATTTACTTTGCACAATTCGCTACTAGTTTCGGTCAATGAGCATTATCAACCTTAGCCTAAAACGAATAGTTCAAACTATTAGAGATTACACAGTTTACAGAGATATACGAGGTTACATAGTACTTCTCTTCCTTGCGTAATCGGCAGGAAAGTCATAAAAAAATTAAAAAAAGTAATTTGCTCTTTTAGGTCCACCATAGTAGGTAAAAATTGTCTCACATTAATAATTGCGTACCATACTTTTCGTCAAGAGGCAATTCCACATCGACAGCTAGTAATACACTGGCAGATGTAAATAGGCCAAACAAACAAGGATACAGGATACATGTCACAGATAAAGCTGTAGTATGTGCTAGCAATAGCAGTATCCATTTACTAAGAGGTACATTATAATCTTTGGTACGAATTGAACACTGTACATTAGTGAGCTAGATCGTGAAATGTAATACATACAAACATAATACATCAAGAAATGCCACACCGGCGACCTTTGTAATCTAATATACATCGTAGCTGCCAAAAATGAATCTGCTTCAGCCCTACAAAACCATTTAATGACATCAATACATCAGGCAAAGCCGCATTGGCGAAATTTAGTATATTACAAAACATCGTAATTGGCGAAAAATAAGTCAGAAAACCATTTAATGACATCAATACAACAGACAAAGCCACATTGGCGAAATTTAGTATATTACAAAACATCGTAATTGTCGAAAAATAAGTCAGCTAAGACATATCACTGCGTTAGTATGTTGTTATGTTAACAGATAAAAATGAAAATAACATATTCTAGCCATCTCACAAAATGATGCATTGTAAAATTTCATATACAACGTGAAAAAAAAAAAAGAAAGAGCCAACCTCGAACAGTTTCCTGCACCAATATACAACAGTAACATACAATTCTATTCAACACAGAGAGTAAAATTTTATTGCACTTCGAGTTCGATATATCCAATGGAAGATATATGTGTATGTGGAGGGGTTTCTACTTTCTGTAAAGAGTAGAAATTTTTATTGATTGCTGTGAATATAGAACACGCTACAGAGAAAGCCGGAGGAAACACGGTACTAGTTCCCCACCACTTGACGGTGACGAGCCCACGAAAAATTGAAAACTTATAGCTCTTTACTTCCGAGCGATGTCTCGGAAGATTAGAACAGTATCGTCATTGAGGTTACTGAAATGGTTTGGAGTTAGGCACTGAGTTGGTACTTTGTCGTGTAGAAGCCTGAAATCAGTTTTTGTTTTGATCTAAATTCCATTAATTGTATGTAGTCGCATTTTTGGCTGTATTAAATCAGTTTTCACGAGTACAATGCGTTTTTCACAGGTAACATTTTGTCCCCGGCGATATGCACCCAAGTGTGCCTCTACGTGTATGTGTTTAAGTGAGCCAGTAGCTTCGGGCGCTGATCGATGGTGTATGGAGGGACAGATTACTAACACCTCAAGTCACGGACAACTACGTGAATCTGACCATACGTAGGCGCAGGAAATGTTTGTACTAGTCGTAGTGGAAGGGACTGTCATCTGGATGAAGTCCGTTGTTGAAGTGTTGAAGGTCATGGGGAAGGTATAGTACCAGCAATGACTATAATGAATTGGTGAAGAATATTCTGAATATTAATAGTAATTATAATAATAGTAATAACAATAAAACGGAAATAAGGAGAGGTCACAAATTCAGGAAGAGAAACCAGGCTATAAGAATGCATTACTGTTGTATCGAGTACCATAATAGAGAGTTTTGTGTTTTGCGGTATATTATGCACGTGTGCATTATGTGTGTTTCAGAACAGTCATTCGAGATCTAGAATAACCAATTGTTTTCAGAATTCCAGAAGACAAAAGAGATGAAAGTATTTGTGATTGAGAGGAAACCCCTGCGTCAAAAATAAGGGAGGATCTCTGCACATGTTGCGTGCACTATTGTTAACTGTAGGGCACACCAATAATTAAAGTAATGTGCAAGGCCAAGTTGAGGCGATTACGTTTAGCTTCTGCGGACACCTCGGGAATTAACCTCAATTGCACATACTGCATTAACTGTCAGTCCACCAACTACTAAAAAAACGTTAATTTAGAAATTAACATTGTTTTCCAGTGAGCAACTGCAGACAAAATAATTGCGTAGGCTTACATATGCAGAGTCAGTTGATGTAAAAGTTTGTTGACTATGGTACTATGTCATAACGTAAAAACCTGTACTGGAGAAACCAACCTTTCAGCCCCGATTAGAGGAGCCTTCTTTTGGGTCTACACAGTAGACCATGGCCAAAAGATTGGTTTCTCTAGTAGAGTTTTTTACATATTACGGTACCGTACTCAAAAAACGTTTATGCCTGGAGATGAAATATTTAAAAATTTTATTCATAGAAGGTTGTCGATTTTGTATATTAATTGTCGATTTAACAGCTCATTTTTTAAAGAAAGAGAAAACTTTTTTCATAATTTTAGAAGCATTGGAGTCAATATCCATGACATAAGATCCCTATAATAAAATGTGTATTATGAAATATTGAAGATTAAAGCGCTACAGTATATCATCGTCGGTTCTTTTCATTATCAGGAAGTATGTAAGTCAACGTGAGGCATAAACGAACCTGTGTGTGGGGGTTATATCACGAATTGCTTATGAATACATTTCAGTGGTGCCCACAAGACCATTCTAAACGTATGAACAGTTCTCACCTGGAAACTGCTTTGCACTCTTACTTGGTTACACACTTAAGCCTCGAGTATATTAATACAGATACATTCACATTGCCACAGCGCCCCTCTTCCAAACGAAGACACACACACACACACACACACACACACACACACACACACACACACACACACACACACACACAAGAATTTTATATATATTAGGGAAAGTAGTTTCACAGGTCGAAGATGCTCTCAACCTACGAAAAAACAAACGGACAGTCATAAACACTGTAATATTGTACTGTGTGAGAACCCTCATAACTTCAGTTTTATCTCCAAAACTTAAGTGTTAATAACGCAAAAACAGTATAAGCAAAAGTCCAGAAAGGCAAGTGTATATGTTAAACGAATTCAAACTTTACTAAAAAGAGGGAAGAAGCAGTGGTCTGCATAATATGTAAACAAAGGGCATTAACACGGTATGTAAAATCTGGAACAGCTTCGTCTCAAAAATGCGATTTTTAATATAAAACAACCGAAAATACACAAACATATGTACCCAATTTGCAGAATAACTACAGAAGGTCCATTATAAATAAAAGCGGAACACATCCGGAGAAAAACTCTCTTTAATTAAAGAGCAGTAATCTAAAGATGGAAACACCAATAATTACTGATTCATATTTTTGTTTACATCTTATTTTGTGTCGAGCTTTTCGTAAGAAAAATTCTTGTGATGAGCAGTGTTTTTGCCAGAGAACATTGAAGTACATTTAAGGTTTTTTGTGGTTTTTTATGTAATCTTTCAGGGACCAAATCAAAGACTGGCCTGTAAGCCCGGTCAGTAATAACTGATTAACGCAGTAATAATGTGTCACATCATCAGTGGAGTGGTAACTTTTCTGCAATTGTACTTTGATGCTATTTTATTGTTCAGAGACAACACTTACATAACAACTTTGATGTGCACTATCAGTAGGATTGTAATTAGTATGTGTTTGTAAACTTCCGCGACTTTGTGATGAAGATATCCTATGACTGTGCTACTATTTGGTATGTAGTTCTCAACGTTTAGTGTCACCAATACGTGTTACCCATATAAACTTCAAACTGTTTATATGGAGACACAGGTGTTCGTATACGAGAGTATGCCTATCGCTTTTGGTATTCATGGTATTATCGTCGTACATACACATTTCGTATGTAGTCTCGATCACATATCTTGGGACTTTACAAATTTGTGCTTGCATAACGGTACAATAACACAAGCGTTTACTATGTTTTGTTTGCCCTGTACATATGATTCCATATATATCAATGCATTTTATCTGTCTTGTTGCTCAGTGTAATAAACTATATGGTAGAGTATGTTTATGACGAAATGAATGATTGTGATACTGTAAGTGTGGATGTAGTAAGTAATCGACAATTTGATTTCGAGTATGTGTGTGTTCTTAATACAAGCCACCAATGTGTGTATGACATTATCAAGGTATTTCCTTCCTTCATAAATATTGTAGGACTAATTAGTATGTATGTGTATTTTTGCATTGTCACCTAGGCACCAAGTTAACTCTTTCCACATCATCAGATGATAAGCATGCAAAACATATACAGGTATTTCTACACTTTAATCTAAGAACAAATTCATTGGCATCCGTCGTTTTAAAATGAGGGGGATGTTGTATTACGCATCAGTTTATGCGCAAAACGTCACGGAACCTATTTTAAAATGTCATATACATATCCCTATAGCCAGTATAGGGGAGTCTTTCAGGATGCATTAAAACAGCAGTCAATATATTCACTATTGCCAATTATTGCACTGCTAAATACTTCTTCTTTTCCCTTTCTTTTATTACTGTGAGGGAGACCTGTTATTTTCTGCAGCCTTGCTGCTTTCTTCAGCTGGCTCTTGACAGGGCCGGAGTATCACAGACTTGTTCGATACTGAAAACTGTCCCCATGCAGGTACAGATAAGGAAGTCAAAGTGTCCGATATCTTCACAGAAGGGGCGTAGGAGGGTAGCCTGCATACTGTAAAAACTGCTTTATGTGATAGGTTACAAGAAATACTTTTCGTGAGATAAAATCTGAAAGACAGGTAAAAAACTGAGAGCTTGAGACCATGTGACTGGCTATTGGTTGTAGCCATGCAGGAATGTTCATTTCAGTCTGACTCAGAGAATAACACTTTGGGTTAAACTAACTGTTTCGGTAGGTGGTGTGTTTTCCAGCATTTTCCTGCGTGCTAAGGTTTCAACTGAAGGTTGCACGTCTTTCATGTAATGGGAGAGATTCTCTGCCTTCGTCGCTTTGCCACACCATTACTGATTAATCATGACAGAATCTGTGCCAATAGAAATTCGTTAAACTTGTTTATAAAATTGGTATTGATCAGAACTCAAAATGTCTGCAGCTACTGTCTGATAAAATTCATGAGCTCGCAGAACTAGTCAGGTTTCAAAGAGTAATGGTCATAATACACCTGCAGTAGACAGGTCGAAGAGAAAACTTTTGCAGGTATTTGCAGAGAATCACACCATTTAAGAGAGGTAAGCATGAACCATCAATGCAACCAAGGCGAGGGACATAAAGCTAGTTAATTTACATCTGCGTTTCTTGCTCAGTTTTATGATTTGCAGCTAGCTAATTGCATCCATGATGTGCTTTGGCGAATCTGCTTGTTTTCTTTCTGGCTTTACTGGAGATCTTTCTTCAGAGCACTACCCATTCTCACAGTATGCTCTCACGTGTCCACCTACAAGTGGCAAGGCTTTAAATAATAAATGTAAACTTTTGTCCACTTATTATATGTTTACAAGTGTAATTCAGTGGGTAAATCATTATATTTGATGTGTGCTGACAATAAACAAGATTTTTATATTGACTGCTAGTTTCGGATGTGTCCATTAACATATTCATGTCGGATGTGGTACCTCTATTTTTATGCTTAACTTGGCCGCACTTAATAATTCACATCCAATAAGACATTATCATCTCTTAAATTTGCATGATCTTATGGGGAGCTTCCCTTCCCTGTGAGTTTCCAGAGATCAGATTTGTAGCATCTTATGAGAATACTAATCAGCTCAACCGTCACCCCACAACATTCTGAATCTCCCAATTCTAATCACGAAGCAGAACCCACTTCTGGTGTACCTGCACAGGATACTGTTTGTTGGTCTACTGTTAATGACTTTCAATGCGGTATTAATCCCCTTTAACTAACAACACTATCTCATCTAGTGACCACGCCTGTGTAGTTTTCGTTAGTCAAAGGTATATTCTTTTCAATCTAGTATCAACAGTTCATGAAAAAGAGAAAAGTTTCATTTTGACCTTATTAGAGGAACTACAAACTTCTAAATATAGACGCGAAAACGCACAGTTCATGATGAATATCAAATTGGAATAAAAGCGCAGTAGCTTCTGGTTAATTCTGATTGTTTATACTGTTGATTGTTGGTACATAATGAAATTCCGCACTATAATCACTTGTAAAGTCAGTGAGCCAGCGCTCCTAGTCATGAGTATATGGCATCACACTGTCCACATGGATAGTTTCCGTTCCGCCAGCCAGCTAGTCTCGTTCGTGTTGGCCGCTTTTAAAATGGTTGGTTCAAAAGGCTCTGAGCACTATGGGACTTAACATCTGAGGTCATCAGTCCCCTAGAACATAGAACTACTTAAACCTAACTAACCTAAGGACAGCACACACATCCATGCCCGAGGCAGGGTTCGAACCTGCGACCGTAGCGATCGCCCGGTTCCAGACTGAAGCGCCTAGAACGCTCGGCCACGCCATCCGGCACGGGGCGCTTTTACTCTGGCCTGCACCGAGCTACCCTACCGTCACACCGGTAAGACACTGCCGCCTGTTACATTCCGCGTAGTAATTTGCACAGTGCCACGACTAGTCATGTTAGCAGTGATAGCTTTCATCGCCAATCCACGCCATTTTGGAAAACTTTGAGCGTCCGCTCACTATAAAATATGTTTATTTTGAGAGTCAAGCAAATTTCTAAGACTGAAGCACGTCTTCGTTAACTTCCGCTCGCCATAGTATTGACAATATACACCGAACAATAACTTTTACTTTTGTTTAGGAGCGATGGGTATGCCTGTGATTTTTTAACGTTGTGGGTATATTTTATCTATTTGTTTACTGATTTCAATATCCACAAAATGTGGTGACACTATACTTTAGTTTTTGCCATGTAGGTATCAAGTGGTGATGCGGCTCTAAGCTGAGAAACACCCCGTTTTAATAAACAACAGTTTTATCCACGTGTTAGCACAGTTCTTCCTGACATCATGTTTTCTTTTCCTCTTTCTATATATTGATGATGCCTTGTAATGGAAAACCCTTTTTCTTTACATATTTTCTGAAATTTCGCCTTGCCTTTTCTGGGTTTATTCGAAATTAAACCCTTAAGTTACCTATATTATTGTAGTCCTGAATTTCTCTGAACATTCCTTCTATCGTCGATCAATTGAAATATTTACCCTATTACACAAGGTTTCACGGCAGTCACCTTCCTTGCACCTTCATCTGTGTGTCCAGCATCTGCTTTTACCATATTTAATGTTGATCTTTCCCCGTCAGCAGAACTGCATACTGTAGTAATCAATATCGCAGTATCTATAACCTTACAGACCTTCAAATACCTCTCATTATTCCCCAATAATTCAGTTTCCTATTTCATTGGACACTGATTCTTCTTGCCGAGTCTCTAAAACTTCATTCTTTCTCTCCCTCATTAGCAATTTATCTGTCTTATTAACATTGTGAGCTTCATCACTTTGCTGTCAAATGAGAATAATTACATCTAACGGAAATGTGTGCCAGTAATACAGGAGGAATAGAGTGTGGAGAAGAGTTTGACTGGTTATAGGAAGAGCAAGACATGATTATCATATGCTAAGATTAGCAGACTAGATGCAAAGAAGAAAAAAGAAATAGAAAGGGATGAGAAAATAATGGGCAATATACACTGTGACAGAGCTCCTGCTTCAGCGTTACACGGAAGGGAAACAGCTGGGCTGCGCCCTGACGAAGATACGCCGATGGTAAATAATATTCTTGCGATTGCAGTTTTCGATGATATGCAGGTTATTGATTAGTGTCTTCCACCGTCATATGGCGGAAATGACGAAGGTGACGGAGGAAGGTTTGGTGTTATACAAAGGTAGACACAAGATGCTGGCCGGCCGCGGTGGTCTCGCGGTTCTAGGCGCGGAGTCCGGAACCGTGCGACTGCTACGGTCGCAGGTTCGAATCCTGCCTCGGGCATGGATGTGTGTGATGTCCTTAGGTTAGTTAGGTTTAAGTAGTTCTAAGTTCTAGGGGACTAATGACCACAGCAGTTGAGTCCCATAGTGCTCAGAGCCATTTGAACCATTTGAACAAGATGCTGAATGTTTGCAAACTGATCTTTAAGCTATGGAATGATGGTACGTATTTGATGAGTAGAAGAGGTACTGATGACACCAATGACTCTGAAGAAAACTGAACATATGAAAATCAAGTCCCATAGCCAGTCGCATACGTAATGAGTATCAAATGGAGCGAAGTGACCAAACAAAAATGAATGTTGCCAACATTCTTACGCAAGCATTCATAGCTAGAGGGAGTCGTCTGAAGACTTCACTATTTCTGACAACATCTTACACTATAATACACTAGAGCGATACTATTGGGTTTGCCGATACCAGCCGTCAGCTATGAACCATTATGTCATCCAAGCGTCGCACACCAGAAAACAGAGCCCGCGAAAATTATGCGCGAAATAATAAGAGTAATTATCCTCATATCGTGACATACGTTGTCATTTCCAACTGACTACCAGACCGCCATCTTTTAATCTAACCTAGAACTTGACCTTGTAGCGGAACCTATTAAAGGCTTTACTTTAGCGAAGAATGATATACCCTCCAAATTCAACCAGTTTAACGAGTATTTATGATTATAGAAAAGCTATTGTGTATGTTAACAATGATTGCATAACATGTCTCCATAAACAGTCAACCTATTAAATTATACGGAATAACTGACCCACATAAAAGTTAACATCACTTTATCACTGATACAGCAAATGTCATCATGTAAAAACACTAAGTTCATCTTAAATAATTAATATGAAGTACGAAAAATCGTGGCCAACTTACGTATTTTGGATCTCCTTAAATAAAAATCACCCAGTGAAACCTACTTGTTCACTAGTACCGTTTACACTCAGTATTCACGTAAACACTCCTATTTGTGACGAAAACCAATGTAATTGTTAATAATTCATGTTATTTACTTATTAATGCAAATTAGAGAAGTCAATTGACAAACTTCTAAAAAACAGCCTTTTTGTAACAAAGAATTATTCTGTCAAGTCAACAAATCTGTCTGTCATATTAATAACCTGTTAAATTATGTCACTTGATATAAATTAATAAATTTTCTGCACAAATTACGATAACAGATGTCCTGATGGCTTATAAACTATATCTCTTTTTAGTAGTTCTTTGAGATGGTTATAAATACAAGCAGCAAGAAGGGTCGGGAGCGGAATCTGTATGTCACTTTGGTAAAGTGTATGTGTGTTATTGTTCGAGGTGGATAAACATTGCAAAGACCTGTAAAAGAAGTGCTACTTTGTGTAGTGTCATTGTCTTTGGTGGACAGTGGAATTATGATGGCCACCAGAGTAATAAATATTTGAAGTTTAAATACTTGTTGGTTTCGCTCATCATTTATCGTCAACAACACCTCATCTTTTTACCCCTAGACAACGAGATATAGAGCCAGCATTAGCATCGAGACACAGCAACGATCCATCAAGCACCAGCGATTGCCACAATGCATTTTAATGGCGCCAACCTAACATCAAGTGCTAACAAGCTCCGTAAATGGGAGTGAAACAGTGCGATTATAGCAATATCTACGACTAGGCGACCATTATAACCTACCCTTCAGATCAGTTCATCACAAAACTAAGATCACGTACTCACTTTTCGTATTTTGTTAAGTTTACTAAAAAGCTGTTGCGAGCTAACATCCCAAAGACGTTAGGGCTCAGATGCGGTTTCTCTTCCTCGAAATGTCTTGTCTCAAACTCGTCTAGGGGGTGAAAGGCACGTGTAGCATTACACGCCCTAAATTAGACACTTGTGACCCTTTGGTTAAATTGTCTGTCTGATGGTAAGATCGCGAAATACAAAGTTAATATAACATATAATGACAATAACAGTATCGCGAACTAAATTAACGACCCATAAATGATGCTGGCCACATAGTTGCAATTTGGTTAGAGTAATATTTATTGAGAAAACAAAGTAATAGCGAAAGTGGTCATCTTTAGAGTTACTGTTACACTCGAGCGTATATCCGTTTCATACAGTTCGATCATTCACAATCACATCTCGAAACACAAGTCCAATACTCCACCTCTTTAACTACGCGAGAAGTTGGTGTTCACACCAGAAACGCGGCTGTTCACCGATCAGAGACTAAGTCCCGTGATACCACACAACGTGAAATTTTCTAAGTCGTTTCATTTCCTAGCTGCCTATAGATGGACTGTCCGCTTTTACGTCTCAATCTGAATTGCACCCTTTGGTGTCTAGACCAGCACTATCTCTGCTCGCCTCCGGCTGCTTCCCCCGCGTGCCGAACATCGTCGCTCAACTCACTAGGTCAGTTCCCTTTCATGAAGCCGTTCATTCGAATGGCTACAGCTTATTCTACATTATTTTACAATTTTAACCTGTCCAACTAATCAAAGTTTGACCACTTTCACGTTTAAGTAAAGTAACAACAATATCCATTACATAATAAATGTTAAATTCTTTTACGTAAAACCAATACAATTCCCTTCTTAACTTTGAATGTCACGGTCAGTAGCCTTGCACCATTGTGCTCTCTGATAAAGAAATAAAGAACAAAAGTAACTATCATGCACTAAGCTTTACAACAAATATGCTATTGTAATTTTTCAAGCTTTCCCGGCGAGGCATTGTCATGTTGATAAACCGGGTTTCTGCCGGTTATTCGCTGCTTTCCTGCACGATAGTTCAACTGCTTGACTTGCAGTCTTCTTCAGGTGCTGTCTGATTTGATTTCATTTGATTTTAACGGGGAAGCTAAACTAGTTTAGGTCTAACCCGCCACTGCCCGCACCGAAACTAATTTTACTGTGCGGTATCGCTCCCTGTATATCTAGTTAGGCCAACCAATACCCTTAAATAGTGCAAGGAGTCCCTCTACCAGTTTTTTGTTAGACACAGGCCTAGTTGTCCCGAAGATTCTGTAGCTTTTACGCTCCAATGCTATACATTCAAAGATTAGGTGTGATGCAGTTTCTTCACCCCCATCACAGATCCTACATTTAGAATCCTCTTCCGTTATACCCATTGTGTGTAGGTGTTTTTTGAAATTCCCATGGTCGGTCATCAGTCCAGTCTTGAGTTTGATCTCTTTCCTGTTCAATCCCAGGATTGAAATAGGGAAACAGAATCCCAGGTGACACTATAGTCTTTTAAAACATGGCTTGGTCGTCATTACCTTACCATGTTTTTGTTTAAGGACTTTGGTCCAATATCCTACATGCTGTTTCCTAAGCCAGTTCCATAGTTCTAATTTCATCATAGCCTTGGTGATAGTCAGGACAGGTTCCCGTCCAATAAATGGAGTTTCTGCCCTCATCCTAGCCAATCTGTCGGCTTCTTCATTGGCACAGATCCTTGAGTGGCCAGGGACCCACACTAGGTTAACCCTATTGCTTCCCCCTAGCTCCACCAGAGCTCTGTGGCAGTCTTCAACAATCCTAGATCTTGTTGCAGGAGGTGCCAACGATTTCAGGGCTGCCTGGCTGTCTGCGTGGATGCAGATGCTACGGTCATTGTAGCGCCTACTCATATTCTTCTCCACACCTGCCCTGATTGCGGTAATTTCAGTTCGGAATACAGAGGCCAGGTTTCCTAGAGATATGATACCCTCCAGTCTTGGCTGAATCTTGTACAACCCTGCCCCAACACCTTTGTCTATTTTCGACCAATAAATAAACCAAACTATGTCCCCTGTACCGTGTCGAATTGTTTTCTCCCGCTGCTACCTGCTTCCATTTATTATATTGTAAGGCTTGTCCAAGAAGTTCGGAGTTATTATATAGTCGGCAGGCGTTTCCGCAGACATTCCTATATTTACCTCACTCACTATGTTAGTGTGTGATTCTGGATATGCGAGTGAGACCCAGTTTTTGCCAGTTGTAAGTCTGTGTGCCCCAGATGCTGCATCCATCTTGACCTGAAGGAGTAGTGGAGGCAGTCCAGCATGGCTTCCATTCCAGCGGCTGTTGTGCTGCTAATTCCGCCTGTTATGGCCAAGTAGGCCGATCTCTGGACCTTAGCAAGCTCCTTAGCTGCGACCCGCTGCTCTACCTTCTTCCACCACACTACGGCCCTGTAGGAAATCCTCTATCTGACCACTGTGGTGTATATCTAGTACATACCCCTGGGTGTAGGCTCCAGTGTTTGCCACAAGCCCTTCTCGTACTCACTAGAGTACGTTTTGCCTTGGAGCAGATACTCCTAATATTAGGGGTCCATGTTAGCTTCTCATCTAAGGTTACCCCAAGATATTTCACTATCCTCTTCACAGGCAGAGTTTCATCGAAGAGCTTTAGATTCCAACGTGAGTGTTGAATATGTCTCTTCGTAAATGGCACCACAACACTCTTCTTAGGATTAACCCTCAGATACACCAATTTTGCACAATGTCCTAACTTCCTTGTGCCATATTTCTAACTGTGTCAGTAAATTTGCCAAGTATTACTATGACAAGGTCATCTGCGTAACCTTGGCAGAAGCACTGTCTGGAATGTAATTCCTCAATGAGTTCGTTCACCACTAAATTCCATAATAGAGCAGACAAAACTCCTCCTTGTGGGCAGCCTCTAGTGGTGTTAATTACCATCTTTTCATTCATCATGGTAGCCTCTTCTTTCCTTCCACTAAGTGTGGCCCTGATCCACCTGCATATAGTGGTCCACAGGTCATGCACCTCTGCTGCCCTTACCATGGAATCGAATGACGTGTTACTGACGGCCCGCTCGAGATCCAGGAACATGCAGAGTGCTACTTCTTGGAAGTGAAGTGCTTTCTCCACCTTCCCAACGAGTTGGTGGAGAGCTGACTGGTCTTATATCTATAGCCTTGGTATGATCCATTCTCCCTGGCTTTGGAATGAAGACAACCTTCACTGCCCTCCAAGAATTGGGAATGATCCCTACTGTGAGGCTATGAGCGTCACTATTTCCTGTTGCAGGAGAGCTGGAAAAATTCCGCCGGCTGCTGTGGCCGAAAGGTTCTAGGCGCTTCAGTGCGGAACCTCGCGCCTGCTACGGTCGCAGCTTCGAATCCTGCTTCGGGCTTGGATGTGTGTGATGTCCATGGTTTCGTTAGGTTTAAGTAGTTTGTAAGTATAGGGGACTGATAACCTCAGATTTTAAGTCCCGCAGTGCTTAGAGCCATTTGAACCATTTGTGAAAAAATGCCATCTGGGCCACGTGACTTGAACGGTTGGAGCGTTCCCACCGCCCATTGGATTTTATTAAAGTTCACACACTCTTTGGCCGATTCACAGCCCTCTCTTCGAGCGCCTGAGAACCATTGTATCTCCGTGGTAACATTCTGGACTGTGCTGTCCGGGAGAACATATTGAGGAAAGTGAGTTTTGAGGATCAGTTCCAGCGTCTCATGTGCGGTCTTTGCATATTCCCCATCCTCCATCCAAACGTATCTCCTGGATTGGTTGGTACTGTAGTGAGAATCTTGTGGTTTGGCTTGTGCACCTGTGCTCTCCACTTCCTCACAGAATGCCTTCTTTGTTTCTCTGATTGCAAGATTGTAGTTGGCAAGGGCCTCACGATATTTAGCGGCCTCACGATATTTAGCCTATTGTCCTTTATATCTCGCAATATTAAACAGTCTCTGTACCTGTTTTCTTTGTATTTCTAAGTTGTTATTCCACCAAGGCACACTCTTATTTGTGCACCTCTTGGTGATTGTGCAGTTGTCCTGATATGAGATCATTGTGACAATAGGTAACAGCCTGTGCTACTTCCTCAAATTTTACTGATTTCCTTATTGAGGTTTTAATTTCCGATAAGCCTAAATCAAGGTCCCTCCTATATGTCTCCCAGTCTGTTTTCCTGTGATCCCTATAGACCATGGTCTGTCTGATACTCATTTCAACCTTGAATTTAATGTATGTGTGGTCCGATGCGGATGGCTCAAACACCGCATGCCATTGTTTGACATAGCTGTCCATAATCATGGAACTAGAGGCTATGTCAAATGCTTCTTCCCTTCTGCTACTCCGGAATGTAGGTTCCTTTGGCCCCTATTCAGAACCTCTAAGTTGTTAGCTAGATGGAATTCAAGAAAGTACTCTACTGTTTGTGTCCTTGCTGCCCCACACTAGGTTGTGGGCATTGGCCTCGCATCCCACCTGCCGTTGGTCACCTTGCCGATGGCAAGTCTCTACTAGTCTCCTCACCTCCAAGGGAAGAGGAGACCTGTCTTCGTAAGGAAGGTATGCTGAGGCCAAAACAATTTCCCTGGTGATACCTTCCTCACACAGCCTTATTTTAATGGTCACAAAGTCTCTAGAGCAGAAATCTATGATTGGCATGAAAGATATTCCATTTTTTATACAGATGCATATTCTGGAGTTTCTTAGATTTCTAGCATAAATAATCTTCCCTCCAGTGCCACTGAGGCCCAGTAAACCCCCTTTATGTAAGTAAGGTTCTTGTGTCAGGGCCACATCCACTTCCTGTCTCCCCAGGCAGTGACTCAGGGCAGCAGAGGCCCCTTCACTGTGCTGCAGATTATTCTGCAGCATCGTCAGTCTGCCATCTTTGAAAATCCCGACCGTGACCTGCGGGAAACCTAAAAACAATTTCAGGTGATGGTACCCCATCGCCTACAGGGACTTCTCTCCGACCCCCCCCCCCCCCCCCCCCTACCAGGATTCGTCCTTCTGGTGCAACATTCTGGTTGATCACTCACCAATCTTCTGCAGAGACTTTTGGGTTCTGGAGCCATATTTTCGCGAACAGCGTTTTAGGAGCAACTTCCTTAAGTATCTTTGGTATCCATATCGATAACTTTGCGGTCTTAAGAAGCTCCGCTGACGTCTTAACCAGCACCTTCGTATCTTCCTTGAGCCATTCCACCGTGGCACCCCCTCACAGACAAGAGATAGAGCCTCCTCAATTTGGATCCTGGGCCAGAGTCCTCCCCCCTCCCCAATCTTTTCAAAGAGGGTCATCTGTACCAATTTTTCCTGCTGCAAGGTGTTGGCCACCAGTGGATAGCCTTCCTTTATAACTGCCATCCTAAAAACCGAGACTGCAGTTCTGTAGGTCTGTTTTCCTATTTCTTGCCTCGGTTTTTTCTGGACTCGCTTAACCAGGGAGGAGGGAGCCTTTGATTCTTCCCTTATCAGCTTGCTACCTTTTCTTGACGTAGTGGGGGTCTGCCTATCCCATTCAACCAGAGACAGTTTCTTCCTGGGGGTCTTAGGTTCAAGTCTCGTAATTCCCTCCACTTGTCTTTAGGAAGCCATTCATTCCTTTCCTCTTTCCTCTGTTAACTGAGTAGTTTACTCCTCGGGGCCCCAGACAAGCCTTTGATGTTAACCTGGTCTAGCTTCTCTGTTACAGTTCCGACTTCTGGTCCAGGTCTAGATCCTGATTCAGTAAAGGGATTGCCTTCCATCGGTACTGACCACGATGTTTAGATATCTGAGGTCTCAGTTTGCCTCTCAGTTTGTTTTGCTACGTTTTCTTTAATCGTGTCCATATTGGTCCCACGAGATTTGAGGATCTACAAGGTCCCCACCACGAATATCGCGTACAGTGTAAAGCTACTTACTCAGGGAGGTCACCCAGATCCCTGAAGCTACGTTTATGACACATCTTCCCACGTGCCATGCACCCCTCAGCATGGGTGGCATCACGCCTCGGGTTGCCTCAGGGAATTGGTGGTGGTGGTGGTTAGTGTTTAAAATCCCGTCGACAACGAAGTCATTAGAGACGGAGCGCAAGCTCGGGTTAGGGAAGGATTGGGAAGGAAATCGGCCGTGCCCTTTCAAAGGAACCATCCTGGCATTTGCCTGAAACGATTTAGGGAAATCACGGAAAACCTAAATCAGGATGGCCGGAGACGGGATTGAACCGTCGTCCTCCCGAATGCGAGTCCAGGGAATTGGGTAGAACTAGGAGTGGATAGGGAAGGTGGGTCGTTGTGGGACACTCTTAGTCCGATCCATTCTCTACCTTTAGCATAGCCCTCAGCTTCATGCGGATACGCAAGCCGAATGGACAGTGCTTCGTCAAGGTGGTGTCCCCCGGAGAGTGTGCTGTCTGATACTGATTCCAGTGTGGCACAAGTCCGGTATTTATGCCTATGTTGTGCTGGGCATTCCCCCTGCGGTCCGTGCCATGTCTGGTGCACTATCCGTGATGTGCGCCGACCAATAGCAACGGCTTTAGCGCTAACTTCTAGCCGCGGCTGTCCCAAATGCTGTGCGCGTACTTTGTGGTTATTATCCGTTGTCAGTACAGCTGAATTAAGTTCTGAATGGCGTCCAAGCTGTGCTAGATGATTTATCTTCCGATTGTCGCCATTTGAGTCCTTCCGTTAGTTAGGACGTTCTATTACCGTGTTGTGTCGTTTTAAGCGTTCCGTCCGAAGTTATTTCCCTCCAGGAGCGGTTGCAGTGCTATTTTCAGGATGATTGTGTTCAAACTGTCACTCGAGAACGTCCTCAGATACTGTTTCAGTTGTCTGAGGTTCCATTTCACATTCGTCGTTTGTTACATGCATTGGGCTGCTATCTCCAATCCCATCATTATACTTGTGTCCCTTGTGGTCTGTATATTGCCTACGTTGCGTCTTCAGAAGAACGAGTGCTGGGTTACAAGCCGAGTTCAGCTGGAAACAGGTGTCCCGGTGAAAGAGATTCTCCACAACCTTAATCTGAATAGAGTCTCTGATGACACTGTCCCAGTATCTCGATGTTTGTGTTACAATCTTGCCATCATTATACTTCCTAGAATGATTGAATTCGAAACAATGCTCGACAAGTCAGCGGTTGCCACGACCACATAGGGAACGCCTAGCACAACGCAGTCATAAATACCGCACTCGTTCCACACTGGAATCAGTATCAGACCGCACCTGAAGAAGACTGGGCCTCATTCAGCACAATAGATGCCTGTGAATTTCAGCATCTCGTGGCGAATCTGCGCTCTTTGTGGGACACTGGATGACAGTTCTTGAAGTCTTTTTCGGCCATATACTTAAATGAGAGCAAAATGCTCTTCAACTGACACTGCCAATTTCAAATTCAACCCAGACTTCCAGCTACGCTACAGATTGGTCTATATCTACAAAGATGCTCTGCAAGCCCATTTACGGAGTTATTGGAGGGTACTTCTTGTACCTCTTGCCCTGAAGGAAAAACTTAGGAAGAGCTACTAACGATAAATTTGACCAAGAGTTGCATTTTGTCTGATTTACTCCACATGGTCATTTCGCGAGGAAAAATAGAAGGGTCAAATCTTCCTGGAACATACAATCTGGAAATTTCAACAGTGGACCTCTCTGAGGGAATTTTAACCGTAGGCCTCTGTGTAGCACAAACCCTCTTTTGTTCGCTCACAGTAGTATGTTGGCCGTCCCCTTAACATTCTCGCTCTTACTAAGCGAACCCTAGACAAAATGCACGGCTCACTGGTGGATCTTATGTATCTGGCTTATCAAGGGTTCCATAGGAAGAAGACTCAATCAGTGGAAAATGTGAACCGCTACAGTCGTGGATGTGTTACATTTCTTTAAGATTCTCGCAATAAATCTCAGCCTGGCGTCGAAACCTTACTATTGACAACTCCACTTTCCGTGAACAGTCACGGAGTCTCCAACATTATCCGCTAGATCGTTCACAAAAGTTATCAAGGTCTTGCAAACATCAGATGTGAAGTGAGCGTATGGCATTGTTGACCGGGAGGTCCCATCCGGGGAAGTTCGGCCACCGAGCGAAAACCTTACTTCAGTTGATGCCTCATTGGGCGACTTTTGTGAAGGTGATGAGTATGAAATGATGATGAGGACAACACAACACCCAGTCCACGAGCGGAGAAAATCTCCAGTACGCCCGGGAAAAGAACCCGGACCTGCTGATTAGGTGGTAAGCACGTTACCACTCAGCTAAGCAGGCGGACTATCGGAAATGAGATCAGGTTTTTAAAATATGGCAGATAATCATATTTGAAAGTTATAGAGGAATTCATCCAAAAAAATATTTTAAAACATAATCAGTAAGCACCAGAAGATGCCGAGCAGCTGTCTCGCCGAAGTGTTGTGCAACTTCCAGAACATTATCCGACGCGACGACTGTGAGCCAATGAACCGTATTCAAAAATCGCTTAAAACCTTATTAAACACTGGAGACAAGAAGTAAGTCAAGGTATAGAGGTTAATACGTAGAAAGAAATATGTTAATATCCTTATTTACGCAGTGATGTTACCATTTCGTAAGAAAGTGAAGATGAGCTGCAAAAAACATTGTACAAATAACACCAATTAGGGAAAGGGTTATCAACAATGAAAACTAAAATCATAGCTTATCTTGGAACACCCCAAAAATTCAAAAGTAATAAAAGATAATACAAAACTTGAGGAGGTCTATAACTTTAGTTTTTTAGGGCTTGACGTAAGCTATGACATTGACAAGGACATAGAAAATAAGATTATCAAATATATGTGAATACAGGGAGTGATAAACGAAACATTTTAGAACTAAATACGGATGGAAACTAAATTAAAATTCTATAAATCATGCTTACATTTGTATTACTATAGCCCTATGGAAGTGAGTCATGGACCCCTAAAAATTGCGATAAAAGCAAACTACAAGCAGCAGAGATGAGATTTCTTAGGAAAGTGAGAAGAAAGACGGTACAACAAATGGTGATATTAGGTACGAAGTATAAATTTATAATATTAATGAAAAGGTTGTAGAAAACTTAAACATTATGGTAACACCACGTACAAAGAATTAGTGCTGAGAGAATGACACGTCTGGCCATGCTGTACCAGCCAACAGAGAAGAAGAGATATAAGAAGGTGACTAAGCTTGAAAGTGCAAAATAAAAAAGATTAACAGGAATGGCCGTGTAACTTTTCACAAAAACCAAAGTTATCTCAACATCTGAAGTCGTAACTGGACAAAAGCAATCTTCTTTCGTAACCTAACAAAAAGCAGTAAGCCTTGATCGAAGCACGTATTTATCTTACTGTTAACTGTTTTCCGCCTTACAAAGATCAGCATGTAACTGTATTAGTGACGCTCGGAGCTCGTACACGGAATTACTGTATATGCTAAGTTACACCAGTCCACTACTGCTCCATGTACTGGCTCCGCGCATCACACTGCTCTGAAGATGCTCTTTGTGTGACTGAAATTGTTTACCAGAAATAAACACCAGCAGCGATCTTGAATTACTGCTCTTCTTCACTATCTTTGGGTCTGTCCATTTGATTCTACTGGGAATGATGAGCTGAGTTCTGTCTGCAGGAAATTCCTGAATAGAAACACAAATCTAGTCCAATAAGCAAAACCATTTTGTTCACCAAAAGACAATGTGGAACTATACTGAATTCTTGCTACAGGTCTATATGGTATTAACTTGAGAGCCTTTCAAGGCGAAAAAAATACTGACAGGTATTCACAATACTGGTGTGCACTAATTGCTTCGGAAACTAATTAACTTTTGCAGCCTAATAGAAACAAGTTGTGTTCCAGCATCCTTCCTGCATACTCCCTATCTATTATACACGCCTATCCCTAGCTCTACTTTGAAAGCTGAGCGTGTGAGGGGTTAATTGTGTTTTACCGCACAAAACTTAAAACATAAGAAAGTTCTAACTGCTCACCAACCTAGTATTATGATTCACATCTCAGTGCAGCCACAGTACAGTGCTTGACTGTCTTGAAGTGAAGCTGTAATGAAAGTTGCTAGCTAGTATCCTGAGTTACTCTAAGCACTGAATGAGAAGTCCAGTTTTAAATACAGGAGTTGCAACAGCTGAACCGAACATGTCAACGAACACAGCTTACAAGCGACATAATAAATTTTCGACTACAGACTCACACATTGTACAGTTAACAATATTAGTTCCAGTGTCCGCAAACTGCTCTACATTAGGCTGTGAGTCACTGTACATTGATATTTAGATACTCAGTAAGCGAATAAGATCTTCCCAGAGCGGAATTGCCTGTACCGAAATGCGTAGCCACAGCCAGAAACACTTCACTCAGTCCTAACTGTTGGCACACAGAAGACGCATCATCTGCATTGCTTTATAGTACTGTCATTAAAATAATGTCATGAAAAGAATTTGAATATTGTGTATGATCTCTTAATACTTAAAGTATCTGCTGTAATGGCTGTCTACACCTCACTTTCTCACTTCCACCATATAAATTAAAATTATCCTTTCTAATAACTAAGTGATGCATGAAAACGGACGCTATCGCTCCCAGAGGCAGTAACATCACACATGTCCACACGTATACGATTTCCAAAACTGGTATGTCCTCAAAGACAACAGCAATTCTGAAAACAAAGGAGACGCAGAGAAAATATGAACGAAAAGAAAGAGGACAAGGACCTCTCAATTTCATTGTTACAATAGTAAAACTGTTGCTGACTGATCCCAAAACTAGTTTGTAAAATATTTCAATCGAAATGAAAAACATTGAGTAAAACGTGCAGAAACAATTAAGAAATGTACAAAGACAAAATTACTATGCTGAGTACATTAATCAAATAGTCATATAAAATACAAATGCGAAGGAAAATTACAAATTACAGTTAATTTATTAAATTGTTCAAATGGCTCTGAGCACTATGGGACTTAACTTCTGAGGTCATCAGTCGCCTAGAACTTAGAACTAATTAAACCTAAGTAACCTAAGGACATCACATATATCCATGCATGCACAAGGCAGGATTCGAACCTGCGACCGTTGCGGTCGCTCGGCTCCAGACTGTAGCGCCGAGAGCCGCGCGGCCACTCCGGCCGGCCAAATTTATTTATCATAAATAATATATGGTTGAAGCTAAGATTTGTTAAACTATATGTTTTGTCTCTTCTTCTTTAAAGATGGTCAACGGAGACGCAATTCATAAAATATGGCTAAAGCTTATATTTCTTTAAATTATCTGTTTTGTCTGTTCTTCTTTAACCGTTGAAAACGGAGAAGCTATTCATACAGTAAATATTTTATTATTTTTAGCTCTAAATTTAAACTTTTTTAAATTTACATCCTGTTGTGAGCATTGTTATAGAAATTAATCATTATTTGACTGAAAAACTTTTAAGACTGGAATGCTTCATCAGGTAGCTCATACGCACTATGATTGTTCTATGAGTAGTATCTTAAGTAATCTTCTACAACAAAACGTTTCTACTGGAATTTTGCAACAACCACTAACACAGGCTCAGGTATTCAAAATAATCGTTTATCGATGTCATGTCATACAATCATAAAATACTTGTCGTTTTGACCTTTTTATCGTAGCACTTCAATGAAGTCATATAACCTTTTAGAGTGCTACTATCGTCACACTGAAGTTTTCCTCTGTTAAAGTCCGCTCTTAACTAATTTAAAGGTGTTTTTCAGTCGTCAGATTTACTGTTTTCCTGTGAGAATACACGACATTACACATAAACAGCTTTACTTCGACATGCAGACGAAAGATTTCCTTAACTTGATGAACTGCCCTTGAACTAGGGCGTGGTGAAGATCAACCAACGGCTTCCGGGAGTTAGTCAACAAACTGTAGGATGACGTTGCATGGCGTCCCCGAGCTGTGATATGAGTAAATATTGGTCCTCCCTCCTCTCATCTGCATGGACAGCCTACTACTCGCCAACTATAACTTAGTATTTGCAGCGCGGTAGTGAACGCCGGGAGAGCGGTACGGTAATTCTGAGACAATAGCATCCCTGTTGCCATGTCTCGTGGCCTAAGAAACGTATGTACCGGGTGATCAAAAAGTCAGTATAAATTTGAGAACTTAATACACCACGGAATAATGCAGATAGAGAGGTAAGCATTGACACACATGTTTGAAATGTCATGGGGTTTTATTAGAAGCAAAAGAAAAAATACAAAGTTCACAAAATGTCCGATAGATGGCGCTGGACAGCAAAACGTCAGTGATCGTGTGCTCAGCCGCCACTTTCGTCTTACTTGACCTCCCCGGTCCCCAGACCTCAGTCCGTGCGATTATTGGCTTTGGGGTTACCTGAAGTCGCAAGTGTATCGTGATCGACCGATATCTCTAGGGATTCTGAAAGACAGCATCCGATGCCAATGCCTCACCATAACTCCGGACATGCTTTACAGTGCTGTTCACAGCATTATTCTTCGACTACAGCTATTGTTGAGGAATGATGGTGGACATATTGAGCATTGCCTGTAAAGAACATCATCTTTGCTTTGTCTTACTTTGTTATGCTAATTATTGCGATTCTGATCAGATGAAGCGCCATCTGTCGGACATTTTTTGAACTTTTCATTTTTTTTTGTTCTAATAAAACCCCACGTCATTCAAAGAATGTGTGTCAATTTGTTCTTCTCTATCTACATTATTCCGTGATTTACTCAGTTTTCAAATGTATATTGACTTTTTGATCGCCCGGTACATGCTCTATGCAAGACTTGCCCCACCTGGTCTATACGTTAGTTTCTCACTGTCACAGCCGGAAATCTGTCGTTTAGCAGAAAACACCAACCCTAGTCAGGAAATATTTTTACCGAATGACCAGGCTTCATCTGCTTTAAAAGATCAAAGATTTGTTTGCCATTTCTACGAAATAATAAAAATAGAAAGTAGCTTATCTGCAGTCAGTGCCTACATAATATGACTTTATCAGTTTGAAGTCCTTGAAAACGGACAAATTCATCCGAAAACAGTAACTTCAAGCTCACTTTTCACACTTTAGCATCGATTATTCGTAATGCCCAAATAGTGTTATGATCCCCAATTACAACATGACTTTTAAGCAGAGTTTCAAAAAATTTGAGGCAGCGAAGGTGAAGGGATTAAGTTTTTCTTTACGTGCTTATTTTATTCAATGTTATTATTCTATGTACCTTGGAAATTGATTCAAAATTTTTCAATCTTTGTTAAGTTTCTACGTATATTGCAGGAAGTAACAGGAATTACAAACTGGGAATCAGTTGCTTCAGAAATCTTTTATTTTGATTGGTTTTAACAGTCCGGTTCAACTGGTGTGTAAAAAGCCGATATACAGGAAACGGATTGTTTCAGCGATAACCACAATCCCGATTTATAGTAAAAGGTAATCGCCGATATGGGTCAGTAACAGCGTCGTCACTCATTTTCGAAAGAATCACAACGGAAAAAGTGCAACAAAACGAAGACTACGACTGCACAACTACTCAATAACAACGTAGGTGACAATGCAATCAACGACGGTTAACGGTACGGTGTGCAGGTGGCAACACAGCTACAAATCACCACAGCACGACGTGTTCTGACTTCTGGCGACTGTTACCGATCATAAGTAGGGAGTCCGCGTGAGAAATTCCCACATAGTACAGTTAACTATTTGCATGACAATACGAAAACTAGCATTAATAAATAATTTAAATAATCTCTAATATATGATAACCATATTCGTTAATTTTCCATATGTTCACAAACATGTTACGATATCTGCATGATACATCCTAATCCTAAGCATTGTACCACAAATCGTAATTATTCACAGTATATGTGTGTTCTATTTCATAATGTCATAGGATTACGTCAGTAAATCACATAATTTTACAGAAATTCTTATACGTAGTCTGTATATGTTTTGCTATCACAACCACAGATACCCATACGAACTACGTAGACGCACAAAAGTGATTTATACCTTTCAGAAAACACGTAGGTCGAAAGGTCAAATAGCATCGGTCAGTAACCAACATTAGTGAAAAATAGACAAAAATCGGCAAAAAACAGACAAAAAATATCGTTGCCTTCACCAGAAAATCTGTAGTACATTCCTTTTTCTTGTGTTATTATCTGTTCAGTATGATTCCCTCAGACCTACAATGTAATTGCTGTTAAGTGTTTCTTTCAAACGTGTGGAACGCTGTTTGCGAATTAAATGTGGTGAGCCTTGTTTCAAAACATCCAACATCTCTATGGTGCTTTAGATGCAATAAAAAATCCCGCATCGGGCTTGGATGTGTGTGATGTCCTTAGGTTAGTTACGTTTAAGTAGTTCTAAGTATAGGGGACTGACGACCTCAGATGTGAAGTCCCATAGTGCTCAGAGCCATCTGAACCATTTTTTGCAACTTTTCCGTACAATTTCGTGTGATATGGCTTTCGTATAACTAATGCTGGTTACCGTACTCACCAACTATATATCTGCAACCTTACTTCCCTATCCTTCGGCAGAAACCAATTCCTTGTACCTCAACCCCTCCATCTCCATTAATTACAACAATACACACAGGGGCGAAACACACATCGCCTAATAAACTCTCTCACTATAACAGCATACCGTTTTCCATACTAAATACACTAGAACTAAACTAAACTCCGCCCGAACAGATCATGAAGGCCCAACGCTACCGACAGGCTGCCGTATCATTCTCAGACCACAGGAGTCACTGGCTGTGGATACAGGGTGGCATGTGGTGAGCACACCGCTCTCCCGGCCATTTGCCGCTATCTCTGAATCAAGTAGCTCCTCAGTTTGCCTCACAAGGACTGAGTGCACCCCTCTCGCCGTCATCCATCCAAGTGCTGGCCCAGTCCGACAGCGCTTAACTTCGGTGATCTGACGGGAACCGGTATTACCATTGCGGCAAGGCCTTTGGCGATAAACGCAGTTTACTTTATTGTGGTCATGAGACCAGTGTAGTACTTTTCTTACCATGCTTGAAAATTACCTTTTTTTATTGTTTTATTGATACGACGTGTCTACTTATCTGGTTTTCTATCCACTTTTGTAGCGGCCAACAGATAAAAATACTGTACAATACTGGAGTTTGTGTCCTTTATTTAAGGCTTTTGTGATCGTTCATAATACATATTATACATTTACATTTAAAAAAAGTTTGTTCACAAAAAATATTCATTAACGTTTAGTGCGCAACTGAAGCACATGTATATCTGTTTATCACAAAAAAATTGTTCGAAAGTATGTTTTTGGAACTAAAATATCTCACCTTTACTTTAGTCATCTGAAGACCATCTGTTTCGGAAGCTAATCAACCTTTGCAATCTAACGGTAGCAAGTGGCTATGCTATTCACAATCAATGACGTAGCGTGCTTCCCGGGTATTCCTTCTCTCTGTAACTATCGATTAGACGCGTCTGCCCAAATTGGTACTTTGAAAGCAGAACGTTCGAGAGGGAAAGCTATATGCCACTGCATCAGTGTAGAACTAGTTACAGTTCTTTACTGATGAGGTGGAATATAGCTACCCCTCTCGAAAGTTTAGCTTGTCGCTTCCTTAGCGTAGCGGTAGCGTTACCGCTTACCACGCAAGGGGACCTGGGTTCGATTCCCGGCAGGTGACTGGGTGTTTTGTATCTTTCATCATCATTGACTCGCAAGTCGCCGACATGGCGTCAGCTGAAGAGGACTTGCAATACGGCGGCCGCACTCCCCCGAATGGGGCCTCCCGGCCAACAATGCCATACGATCATTTCATTTTCATTTCATTTCAGTGTAGCACACATAGAAATTCTAACTGTGCACCGACCTGGTGTCTTGTTGAAGTTCCGCTACACACAAAGCCCGCAGGTCGTGGTGTCCGGTCTCTTGATGTGAATCTGTAATGAAAGTTACTAGCGAGTGGCCTAAGGCTGTAACTGCCACATATGAAGTCCGGTTTACAGTTCAGGAATGTCAAAAGGTTTGCCTGAACGGAATATATTACCGGAAAAAGCTGTAAACCCCTTACACCTACATCTGCATCTACATACATACCTGACGAGGCACCGTACGATGCATGGTGGAGGGTACTCTATACCACTACTAGTCATATATTTTCCTGTTCCCTTCGCAAATAGAGTGAGGAAAATACCTGTCTGTATGCCGCTGTACGCGTTCTGATTTCTCTTACCTTACATTCATGGTCGTTACGATATATATATATACTTTAGGGGCAGTAGAATTATTCTGAGTGAGCTCCTAATTCTCTAAATTTTTTCAGTATCATTACTCGAAAAAACAGTCTGTTCCCTCCATGGATTCCTGTTTGAGTCCCCGAAGTGGTAAGAGAACTACCAGCCCAGCCTCTGAATTGCTATCTTCTTGAATCGACGTAGTGCAGACCACAAACAGTCCAGCACTACCTAAAAATGAGTCGTACTTGTGTCCTATAAGCGGTCTCCTTTACTGATAAACCACTTGAACATCCGCCTTTCCTACTACAATCCTCAAACGCTTGTTCCGATTCATATAACTTACACCCAGATATTTAAACGACGTGATCGTATCATGAATGGCACTACTAATGCTATATACGTACTGTACATATGTTTTTCCTACTGATATTAATCTAGGTTTTTCTACATTTGTAGTTGGCTGACATTCATCGCACCAACTAGAAATTTTGTGTAAGTCATCTTGTATCCTCCTACAGTCACTCAGCGACGGTACCTTGCCGGACACTACAGCATCATCAGCAAACAACAGTGAGCTGGTGTCCACCCTCACCGCCAGATCATTTATGTGTACAGAAAATAACAGCGGAAAATTAGTCTTCCATGGAGCAATCATGACGATACTTTTGTCTCTGATGAACACTCGCAGCCCAAGACTACATAATGAGTTGTGTTATTTAAGATGTCTTCGAGCCATTCACGTATCTGGAATTCTATTCTATTCTGTGTGCATGTCCCTTCATTAACAGTCAGCAGTATGGCAAGGTTTCAAATGCTTTTCAGAAATATAGGAGTAAGAAATCTACATGTTGCCTTTCATCCACAGTTCGCAGGATGTCTTGTTACGAAGGGTAAACTGAGTTTAGCACTAGCAATGCTTTCTAAAGCCGTAATGAATCGTGAATAGCAGCTTTTCCGTCTGAAGAGAATTTATTGTATTCGAACTGAGAATATGCTCAATAATTCTACAGCAGATCGATGTTACTGATATTGTTCTGTAGTTTTGGGGACCCCATCTTCCACGCTTCTTATATACAAAAGTCACCTGTACTGAAATCCAGTTGCTTGCGCCCTGGCGCTGAGCAAGAGATTCACGATATTTTCAACCTAATTAAGGGCCTAATGCCGTAAAGTAGGTCACTGTGTGCAAAACCGAATTCGGATTCCATCCGGATATGACCTATTTGTTTTCATCTCTTTCAGTTGTTTGTCTGTGCCAGGGATGTTTATTACTTTGCTGCCCATACAGGACTGTGCGCACACCACGGTGCTTTAGTACGATTCTCCTGCGTGAATGTTTTCTTACCGGCGACATTTAAAGCTTCCGCTTTCCTTTTACTGTCAAAAATGGGTTCAAATGGTTCTGAGCACTAAGGGACTTACCTTCTGAGGTCATCAGTCCCCTTGAACTTAGAACTACTTAAACTTCCAGAATGAAGGACATCACACACATCCATGCCCGAGGCAGGATTCGAACCTGCGACCGTAGCGGTCACGCGGTTCCAGACTGTGGCGCCTAGAACTGCTTGGCCACTCCGGCCGGCCTTTTACTGTCTCATGACGCCATACCAATCTGGTCAACAAGTGATTGGATAGACTCCTTAGGGCGATTCACAAAACTTCATATACAGCACAATAAAACAAGTCCCATTTACACAATCTGTTCTGCACTGTGCACATAGTCGCGGTGCATTGATCGTTACATATTTATTAATCAAATAACATCTTATCAGTGCGGCATCGCCCACAGCGAAATACATAGCCGCTCCTTAACAAGTGCTCAGTCCTTCGTGTCCTACGTTCAGATCTAGTTATCACACCCGGAAACACTTCGTTCGGCTCTCATTGTTTGGGCACCGAAGGTGGACTAAGTGCTTCGTCTGCATTGCGTCATAACACAAAGGATAAAAATAATAATGCACCGAAAAGAATTTGAATATTGTGTAGGATCTCCTACTATTGAGGGTATTTGCTGCAATGGTTGTCTGTACCTCACTCCGCACTTACGTCATATCAACTAAAATTAACTTTCCCAAGTACTGTAGTTGAGTCGGCGTAAGTTGATCCCTGACAACTGAAGTGGGTTGGATCCGGCTGCTTCGCGGCTCTACCTCAACCAATAAGGTAACGCTATTATGTAAACGTCTCTCTCGCAAAGCCTCATTGTTGTCACATCTGTGTAGACGGCTACTGTTTTCGTCTGCGGCTGTTACCACTTCACAGTTGAAGGTTGAAGGTTGGCAACAGCGCTGCGAACTGTCACGGGATATACTTGCGCCCTCTCGACTGAAAGTAAGGTATAGAAGAGCACGATATGACTCCCACACTGTGTGTGGCGATACACATCTCTCTCCATGTTGACTTTAATAAGTTTGATGTCTGAAAACGAACGATCTGTAGTTAGAGAGACAGGATGACGACAAGTATTTTCTATTGTGAGGAGAGGTATAAGGAAGGCAATTACTAAAAACTGATGAAGGAAATAGAGAACTTTAAGATCGCGTAGCTTACCCGCTCGCATCCAGCCTACCTGAGCATAGGAAGGTCTTAGCCGCTGCTGAATCTTCTGGGTGCCTTCACAAATGAAGGTGAAGTAAATATTCCAGAATTCGAACCAAGAACAGTGTAGTGGGACGTGAAATTGAAGCGTCACCCATCCACCAGTGTCAGCCCAGTTTGCAGGTGAATGTAAGTTTAATTTAGTGTTTTGTTTAGGTATTTTGTAATATTTATAATTGTTGTGAATTACCTAAAGTTTTGTATGTATGTATGTTTCATGTACGGAGAGGGCGGGGCAACGAACGGAGACAGCATCTTCGCTGCCGGGACCAGAGAGAAAATTGCTGGCCACTAAACGTCGCGAGTCGATAGCCAAACAGCAACAGAAGATCCTGAAACCGATTTGTTGCGTCATGCTTTTAAACACTGAAAAAATAAGAATTTGTAATGTTTCTACAACAATGACGTCATAGAAAGTTTAATCACGTTGTAAATGTTCAGTCCTCTCTTGTCAAGGCTCAGGTTCACGTCTATATGTAGTATATAGGAAGATAATAAACTAGTGTACACTACAAAAGTTTAAATACCTGTTCCGAGAATTTATTTATGAAGAATTGTTGATTAGACAGGATTATTAATTTTGACAACGTTCATCGCGAGTTTGAGTCTTAAAAGTTTATTCAATGTGGTTTTAATATTTATTAAAGCAGATTCTTGCGTTAATATAAGGTCTGAGAAAAAACAAATGACATCTAAACTGAAAAAAGTTTGCGCAAACCAATTGGACTGTGTGACGTATTTCTGCGCATACGACTCAAATGATGATGTTTTAATTGCAGTTTCGTTCAAGAACCCTTCAGCGACCACTTATAAAAAGAGTTTAAATAAATCTGAAGTGTTTTGTAACTGACGTTGGTGACGAAGTCTGCACATGGTCATATATCAAAAGAAAATCATTTATACAAAACTTACGTCGTTACACTACAACAGCTGCCAACATGACTAAGGTAGAAGTAAATACTATCGAAGTAGTGAAGCAACTTAAATAACTTAATAAAAGCAAGTCTTCTGCCCCAGACAGTATACGATTACCAATCAGGTTCCGTTCAGAGTGCGTTGATGCATTAGCTCCATGCTTAAAATTCACCTTCAGCCGTTCACTCGACGAAAGATCCGTACCCAAAGACTAGAAAGTTGCACAAGTTGTAACGCCAGAAATACTTATCCTCCTATTTCCATCTATTCTACTATAAATTTTTTCATTATTTTGTTACCTGAAGATATCACATTTCTGTGTCTTTATATATTGTAATTGTTTTACTATTTGTTTGTAGATATATTTATATCTATGTATAATTAGTTTGTTTTGTAAATACTATTTGTATATTTACGCGGGGTCTTGCCTAGGGACAACTATGCTACCGAACGATTACATCGATAGGTCGCGTGGAGAACCAAAGTGTTTAGGATTTTTGGTAGTGTTAACTCTGCTGCGTGGAGCGCGGACAGAGAAGAGGGTCTGGCAGGAGTAGGGCGGTGGAGCAGGTGTGTTGAGTGACGCTCCCAAGACGCGCATCTGGGGTTTGGCAGCATGTAATTGCCCTCGACTCGCTATGATAGTTTGTGGCACGGTGTTGTGGACGGGAAACATTAGCTGGCACACATAAAGAGCCCATTTCGCCTGGTGACCGTGTCGAGAAGAAGGCGCGCCTACATCCAGCTTCTGCAACAGCGACGGCCTACAATGAGTGATTGTCGCAACCTCCACGATCGACGACTTCAAACCTTCAACCAACCAACAAGGAAGACTGAAAGCACATAAAGTTTTAGAACTGTATGGTAGACCTCGGCTTTTCAAACTATTCCATTAGCATCTCTAAAATACAGCAACTTAGCACAAACCTTTGTTGCTCATTGTCCCAATTGCATTACCAAGCAGGGTCCCTTCCTCTTCCGAAATGAAATCGAAAGTCGTTTAAATTCAAACGCCAGCATTAAAGTAATATCATTTGATTTCACTGCTTTAATTTCAACGTTCAGTTAAGGTATTCATAGCTGGCTACAATATTTAGATTACACAAGCACAAATTAAGAGTGCGAGTTCTGTTACCTGTGACTGCAGCTCAGCTTGGTATGTACTAAATTTTACTATTGTTAGTTGTTCAGAATCATTCAATTCAAGTTCAAAGTTAACTCTCTTATTTCTAAATTGCGTAGACGCAAGTAGCTTTTGAAATGAATGTTGAGGTAGCCCAAGACTAACGTTATGTTATTGAATTTCGTAGTGCTTCAGAAACAAAGTTCACTATTAATTTCAGCCTCTATATTAACTTTCAATTTTCCGGTTTTATTAATTCTTTTGCTAAATTAAGTCAGAGTGTAGCGAAATTTATTACTTCTGACAAACATTCAGTTTTCACACAACACGTGTCAACCTTCAGTTGCCACGCTTTAAGTGCTAATTATATGTGCAATAGCCTTTCTTTTCCAGTTTTTATAGTAGTTGTCCATAGGACATGCGACCGTAATTTTCCCCAAATCTCAAATATCTAATTAAAGCCAGTTAATTTTTAACGTAACGACCGCACATTTACTTTCTTTATTAAATTTACCCTTTTTCAAAATTAATTTCCACCAATTTCATTTGCATTTTTCCTTTCATTTAGATTTAACCCTTTCCTCCTTCTTTGCCGACAGATTAACTTCGGTGACGATTGCTTTTCCCAAATTTCCATTAGGTACACGCGGTTTAATTTTTACTGTCATTATGGTCGATAAGTGATCGGAAGGTTACAAGGTCATACCTATATTCAGAAAAGGTTGTAAGAGTGATCCACTAAATTACAAGCCCATATCATTAACGTCTATATGCAACAGGATTTTGGAACACATATTGTGTTCGAACATCATGAATTACCTCGAAGGAAATGGTCTATGATACACAGAAAACATGGATTTAGAAAATATTGTTCTTTTGAAACACAACTATCTCTTTATTCGCAAGAAGTATTGAGTGCTATGGACAAGGGATTTCACAGTGATTCCGTATTTCTGGATTTCCGGAAGGTTTTTGACGCTGTACCACACAAGCAGCTTGTAGTGAAATTGCGTGCCCATGGAATATCGTCCCATTATGTGACTGGATTTGTGATTTCCTGTCAGAGAGGTCACAGTTCGTAGTAAGTGGCGGAAAGTCATCGAGTAAAACGGTAGTGATTTCTGGCGCTCTCCAAGGTAGTGTTATAGGCCCTTTGCTGTTCCTTATCGATACCAACGATTTGGGAGACAATCAGAGCAGCTGTCTTATGTTGTTTGCACATGACGCTGCCGTTTATCGACTAATAAAGTCATCAGAAGATCAAATCAAATTGCAAGACGATTTAGAAAACATATCTGAATGATGAGAAAATTAGCAGTTGACCCTAAATAACGAGGAGTGTGAGGTGATCCACATGAGTGTTAACAGGAATTCGTTAAACTGTGTTTACGTGATGAATCATTCAAATCTAAAGGCCGCAAATTCAACTAAATACCTAGGAATTACAATTACGAACAACTTAAATTGGAAGGAACAGATAGAAAATGTTGTGGGGAAAGCTAACCAAGGACTACGTTTTGTTGGCAGGACAGTTAGAAAATGTAACAGATCTACTAAGGAGACTGCCTACACTAGCCTTTCGTTGCGACGCAATCTTCTCACGAAATTCCAATCACCACCTTTCTGCTCTGAATGCACAAATATTTTGGTGACACCGACCTACACAGAGAGAAACGATCACCACGATAAAATAAAGGAGATAAGAGTTCGTACGGAAAGATATAGGTGTTCGTTCTTTCCGCGAGCTATACCAGATTGGAATAATAGATAATATTGAAGGTTGTTCTATAAACCCTCTGCCAGGCACTTAAAATCTGATTTGCAGGGCATCCATGTAGATGTAGATGTAGATGTGATTGTGGTCCACGAAACTTTTTCGTTCCTGACGTTTCGTCCAGTTGTGCTCCACGTCTGCAGTACTCTTGATTCCGCTGAGTTCTGTTGACGAAGGCAGCAGACGTTGCAGAACGATTTAAACACTGTGAAAAAGGGACGGGATGGAGTTTGGCATGTGATCTGTAGTTCTGGACGAACCGTCACGAACGAAAATGTTTCACGGAGCACGACGATACAACTCACAAGATTCCCTATCAGCCTCTGAGACATTCGGTCGTGCAAGCCTTCATCACATGATACAAGGCGGCCGTAATCAAAGAACAAAATGGTACGCAAATATGCAAAATAGCTTGAGTCGTCTGGATGTCTGCTACTTGCGTAATATCGACTATTTTTAATAAGCCTAAATATTGAGTATGATGCTGCCACTTGTCTGACTTGATCCACGATGTCCAGAATAATTTTGGCGTCATCAGTCTTCGGAGAGGTTTCATGCGGATCGCCACGAATTTCTCCCCTGAGCCATCTTTTTCATCTCAGAGTAGCAACTGCACCCTATATCCTCAAATATATATTGGATGTATTCCATACTCTGTCTTCCCCTACATTTTTTACGCTTTATAGGTCCCTTTATTACTATGGACGTTATTCCTCATTACCTTAACAGATATCCTATCATCCTGTCCCTTCTTGTCAGATTTTTTTGTATGTTCCTATCTTCGTCGATTCTGCAGAGTATCTCCTCATTCCTTTTCTTATCAGTCCACCTACTTTTCAATTTTTTTTTGTAGAACATTATCCCAAACGCTTCGATCATCTTCTTCCGGTTTTCCACTGTCTGTGATTAACTATCATACAATGCTGCACTCCAAATGTACATTCTCAGGAATTTCTTCTTCGGATGAAGGTCTGTATTTGACACAAGCAAACTTCTCGCTAGGAACTCCCTCTTTGCTTGTGCTAGTCTGCTTTTTATGTCCTCGTTATTTACTCCTCTATTGGTTATTTTGTTTCCAAGATAGCAAGCAGAACCTTACTTCGCCTACTTCATGTCACTAATTTTAATATTTCTTGCTATTCTCATTTATGCTACTTCTGATTACTTTATTCTTTCTCCGGTTCATTCTCAGTCCGCATTCTGTGCTCATTAGACTGTTCACTCCATTCAACAGATCCTGTAAAGATCCTTGACTTCCCTGAGGTTAGCAATGACATTAGCGAATCATACTAATATCCTTACAGCTTCAATTTGAATCACGCTCTTTAACCACTCTTTCGCTTCCGTCGTTGCTTCTTTGATGCGTAGACTGAACAGTAAGGACTAGAGACTGATTTCTGTTTTACAGCCTCTCCAATCACTGGTCTTCCTATCTTATTGATCCCTCTTGGCTCTCGTCCATATTTTGAAGGGTGAGTCATGCTTGTTCCTAAAGATATTTCTTCCAATAACAACCTAATGTTTCTTCCAGGAAAGTGGTGTACTTCCTACCATTGCGATCTCCTTCGATGAAATAGGGGCCTGTAATACTGTCCCCCAGAATCCCACACCATACGTTCACCAACCGACGGTTTTTGGTGTGCAACTTGCCGCAACCATCCTGGATTTTCAGTGTCAAATAATGCATGTTATGCCAATTAACATTTACTTGGTTCGTGATTGTAGCCTCGTCAGTAAATAAAATCAAATTAATAAGTGTGTCATTCCTCTGAATCTGAAGTTGAGCCCATCGGCAGAATTCAATATTACGCATACAATCCGTACCAGTTAATTTTTGGTGGAGAGTGATAATAAGCCACAGCTGCAAAATACTAACGTGAATTCTTTACACACGAATGGAAAAAATAGTAGAAGCCGACCTCGGGGAAGATCAGTTTGGATTCCGTAGAAATGTTGGAACACGTGAGGCAATACTGACCCTACGACTTATATTAGAAGCTAGATTAAGGAAGGGCAAACCTACGTTTCTAGCATTTGTAGACTTAGAGAAAGCTTTTGACAATGGTGACTGGAATACCCTCTTTCAAATTCTGAAAGTGGCAGGGGTAAAATAGAGGGAGCGAAAGACTATTTACAATTTGTACAGAAACCAGATGGCAGTTATAAGAGTCGAGGGACATGAAAGGGAAGTCGTGGTTGGGAAGGGAGTGAGACAGGGTTGTAGCCTCTCCCCAATGTTATTCAATCTGTATATTGAGCAAGCAGTGAAGGAAACAAAAGAAAAGTTCGGAGTAGGTATTAAAATCCATGGAGAAGAAATAAAAACTTTGAGGTTCGTGATGACACTGTAATTCTATCAGAGACAACCAAGGATTTGGAAGAGCAGTTGAACGGAATGGACAGTGTCTTGAAAGGAGGATATAACATGAACATCAACAAAAGCAAAACGAGGATAATGGAATGTAGTCGAATTAAGTCGGGTGATGTTGAGGGTATTAGATTAGGAAATGAGACACTTAAAGTAGTGAAGGAGTTTTGCTATTTGGGGAGCAAAATAACTGATGATGGTCGAAGTAGAGAGGATATAAAATGTAGACTGGCAATGGCAAGGAAAGCGTTTCTGAAGAAGAGAAATTTGTTAACATCGAGTATAGATTTAAGTGTCAGGCAGACATTTCTGACAGTATTTGTATGGAGTGTAGCCATGTATGGAAGTGAAACATGAACGATAAATAGTTTGGACAAGAAGAGAAAAGAAGCTTTCGAAATGTGGTGCTACAGAAGAATGCTGAAGATTAGATGGGTAGAACACACAACTAATGAGGAAGTATTGAATAGGATTGGGGAGAAGAGACGTTTGTGGCACAACGTAACCAGAAGGGATCGGTTGGTAGGACATGTTCTGAGGCATCAAGGAATCACGAATTTAGTATTGGAGGGCAGCGTGGAAGGTAAAAATCGTAGAGGGAGACCAAGAGATGACTACACCACGCAGATTCAGAAGGATGTAGGTTGCTGTGGATACTGGGAGATGAAGAGGCTTGCCCAGGATAGAGTAGCATGGAGAGCTGCATCAAACCAGTCTCAGGACTGAAGACCACAACAACAACAGTGATATGGTAAGGATGATATTTATAACAATAGAGAACACAAACAACACTACTCTGGCTGATGCCAAAATCCCTTGCGATTTGACGTGAACTAACAGAAGCATCTCGTACCACAGTGCCAAGGGTACGAATTTCCGTTTCCTCGTTAGTAACTTTCCTTCGCCGGATTTGTTTCCGAGGCCTTACAGATCCAGTTGTTCTCAATTTACCGTAGACGTATGTAAATATACGACGTGTAGGGCGAGTACGTTGAGAGTATATTTCGGCCTTTAGCTGTCAATGTATTTCGTTGGTATTCTTCGTAAATGAGAAGCATATCGACTTGTTCCTCGACGGAGTACGTCATTCGCATTCGCTTGATTCGACGATACTAGTCTTAGCGTTCCTAATAGTGTTGTACTGCAAAACCGTCGAATGATGTTTACATGCCAATAGCGCGTTAGACGGATACGCCGTATTCGGCTAATATGTACTACTTGCACTATATACGAGAGAAAATTGTCAGAGCATGTGCTTCGAAAAGTGCCGAAGCGATAAGGAATACCACTCAATCCATTATAAGAAGACTGTAGCACTGCATTGATACCAATGGTCATCACTTCGAACACCTTCTGTAAATGGACGTTGAAGCCACCTTTGTGACTTTCGTTGACCTTCAAAGACCTTACTACTACACATCATCGGATTTTTCTCTATAGCCGATATCAAAGTAGCAAACTTTTTTTTTTTTTGGTCATCAGTCTACTGGCTGGTTTAATGAGGCCCGCCACGAATTCCTTTCCTGTGCTAACCTCTTCATCTCAGAGTAGCACTTCCAACCTACGTCCTCAATTTTTTGCTTGACGTATTCCAATCTCTGTCTTCCTCTACAGTTTTTGCCCTCTACAGCTCCCTTTAGTACCATGGAAGTCTTTCCCTCATGTCTTAGCAGATGTCCTATCATCCTGGCCCTTCTCCTTATCAGTGTTTCTACATATTCCTTTCCTCTCCGATTCTGCATAGAACCTCCTCATTCCTTACCTTATCAGTCCACCTAATTTTCAACATTCATCTATAGCACCACATCTCAAATGCTTCGATTCTCTTCTGTTCCGGTTTTCCAACAGTCCATGTTTCACCACCATACAATGCTGTACTCCAGACGTACATCCTCAGAAATTTCTTCCTCAAATTAAGGCCGGTATTTGATATTAGTAGACTTCTCTTGGCCAGAAATGCCATTTTTGCCATAGCGAGTCTGCTTTTGATGTTCTCCTTGCTCCGTCCGTCATTGGTTATTTTACTGCCTAGGTAGCAGAATTCCTTAACTTCATTGACTTCGTGACCATCAATCCTGATGTTAAGTTTCTCGCTGTTCTCATTTCTACTACTTCTCATTGCCTTTGTCTTTCTTCGTTTTACTCTCAAACCATACTGTGTACTCATTAGACTGTTCATTCCGTTCAGCAGATCATTTAATTCTTCTTCACTTTCACTCAGCATAGCAAGGTCATCAGCGAATCGTGTCACTGATATCCTTTCACCTTGTATTTTAATTCCACTCCTGAACCTTCTTTAATTTCCATCATTGCTTCCTCGATGTACAGATTGAAGAGTAGGGGCGAAAGGCTACAGCCTTGTCTTACTCCCTTCTTAATACGAGCACTTCGTTCTTGATCGTCGACTCTTATTATTCCCTCTTGGTTGTTGCACGTATTGTATATGACACGTCTCTCCCTATAGTTTACCCCTACTTTTTTCAGAATCTCGAACAGCTTGCACCATTTTATATTGTCGAACGATTTTTCCAGATCGACAAATCCTATGAACGTGTCTTGATTTTTCTTCAGCCTTGCTTCCATTATTAGCCGTAACGTCAGAACTGCCTCTTTCGTGCCTTTACTTTTCCTAAAGCCAAACTGATCGTCACCTAGCGCATTCTCAATTTTCTTTTCCATTCTTCTGTATATTATTCTTGTAAGCAGCTTCGATGCATGAGCTGTTAAGCTCATTGTGCGATAATTCTCGCATTTGTCAGCTCTTGCCGTCTTCGGAATTGTGTGGATGATGCTTTTCCGAAACTCAGATGGTATGTCGCCAGACTCATATATTCTACACACCAACGTGAATAGTTGTTTTTTTGCCACTTCCGCTAATGATTTTAGAAATTATTATGGAATGTTATCTATCCCTTCTGCCTTATTTGACCGTAAGTCCTCCAAAGCTCTTTTAAATTCAGATTCTAATACTGGATCCCCTATCTCTTCTAAATCGACTCCTGTTTCTTCTTCTATCACATCAGACAAATCTTCACCCTCATAGAGGCTTTCAATGTATTCTTTCCACCTATCTGCTCTCTCCTCTGCATTTAACAGTGGAATTCCCGTTGCACTCTTAATGTTACCACCGTTGCTTTTAATGTCACCCAAGGTTGTTTTGACTTTCCTGTATGCAGAGTCTGTCCTTCCGACAATCTTATCTTTTTCGATGTCTTCACATCATTTGGTCTTAACTTCCCTGCACTTCCTATTTATTTCATCCCTCAGCGACTTGTATTTCTGTATTCCTGATTTTCCCGGTCCATGTTTGTACTTCCTCCTTTCATCAATCAACTGAAGTATTTTTTCTGTTACCCATTGTTTCTTCGCAGCTACCTTCTTTGTACCTATGTTTTCCTTCCCAACTTCGGTGTTGGCCCTTTTTAGTGACGTCCATTCCTCAATCTAACTGAAATCCTCCCGTTTCTCCCGGTCTTTTGCAAGTGTACCTCCAGCTCTTGTGATTCTTGAACAGCGTATTCGCTATTACTAGCTGAAACTTGTTACAGAACTCAATTAGTCTTTTTTCTCTTTCATTCCTTTTCCCAAGCCCATATTGTCCTGTAACCTTTTTTTTCTACTCCTTCCCCTACAAATGCATTCCAGTCGCCCATGACTATTAGATTTTCGTCCCCCTGTACATACTGCATTACCCTTTCAATATCCTCATACACTTGTCTGTTCATCTTCAGCTTGCGACGTCGGCATGTATA
Source organism: Schistocerca gregaria (assembly GCF_023897955.1). Classification (NCBI taxonomy): domain Eukaryota; kingdom Metazoa; phylum Arthropoda; class Insecta; order Orthoptera; family Acrididae; genus Schistocerca; species Schistocerca gregaria. Next base: position 687,062,440 of record NC_064923.1, read on the forward strand.
CCTGAACTATCGTTGTCGGTGTTGGTCTGCTGTCGATTCTGATTAGAATAACCCGGTCACTGAACTGTTCACAGTAACACACCCTCTGCCCTACCTTCCTATTCATAACGAATCCTACACCTGTTATATCATTTTCTGCTGATATTACCCAATACTCATCTGACCAGAAATCCTTGTCTTCCTTCCACTTCACATCACTGACCCCTACTATATCTAGATTGAGCCATTGCATTTCAATTTTTAGATTTTCTAGTTTCTTTACCCCCCCATGAACCATGGACCTTGCCGTTGGTGGGGAGGCTTGCGTGCCTCAGTGATACAGATGGCCGTACCGTAGGTGCAACCACAACGGAGGGGTATCTGTTGAGAGGCCAGACAAACATGTGGTTCCTGAAGAGGGGCAGCAGCCTTTTCAGTAGTTGCAGGGGCAACAGTCTGGATGATTGACTGATCTGGCCTTGCAACATTAACCAAAACGGCCTTGCTGTGCTGGTACTGCGAACGGCTGAAAGCAAGAGGAAACTACAGCCGTAATTTTTCCCGAGGGCATGCAGCTTTACTGTATGATTAAATGATGATGGCATCCTCTTGGGTAAAATATTCCGGAGGTAAAATAGTCCCCCATTCGGATCTCCGGGCGGGGACTACTCAGGAGGATGTCGTTATCAGGAGGAAGACAACTGGCGTTCTACGGATCGGAGCGTTGAATGTCAGATCCCTTAATCGGGCAGGTAGGTTAGAAAATTTAAAAAGGGAAATGGATAGGTTAAAGTTAGATATAGTGGGGATTAGTGAAGTTCGGTGGCAGGAGGAACAAGACTTCTGGTCAGGTGACTACAGGGTTATAAACACAAAAGCAAATAGAGGTAATGCAGGAGTATGTTTAATAATGAATAGGAAAATAGGAATGCGGGTAAGCTACTACAAACAGCATAGTGAACGCATTATTGTGGCCAAGATAGATACGAAGCCCACACCTACTACAGTAGTACAAGTTTATATGCCAACTAGCTCTGCAGATGATGAAGAAATTGAAGAAATGTACGATGAAATAAAAGAAATTGTTCAGATAGTGAAGGGAGACGAAAATTTAATAGTCATGGGTGACTGGAATTCGAGTGTAGGAAAAGGGAGAGAAGGAAACATAGTAGGTGAATATGGATTGGGGCTAAGAAATGAAAGAGGAAGCCGCCTAGTAGAATTTTGCACAGAGCACAACTTAATCATAGCTAACACTTGGTTTAAGAAGCATGAAAGAAGGTTGTATACATGGAAGAACCCTGGAGATACTAAAAGGTATCAAATAGATTATATAATGGTAAGACAAAAATTTAGGAACCAGATTTTAAGTTGTAAGACATTTCCAGGGGCAGATGTGGACTCGGACCACAATCTAGTGGTTATGACCTGTAGATTAAAGCTGAAGAAACTGCAAAAATGTGGGAAATTAAGGAGATGGGACCTGGATAAACTGAAAGAACCAGAGGTTGTACAGAGTTTCAGGGAAAGCATAATGGGACAATTGACAGGAATAGGGGAAAGAAATACAGTAGAAGAAGAATGGGTAGCTCTGAGGGATGAAGTAGTGAAGGCAGCAGAGGATAAAGTAGGTAAAAAGACGAGGGCTGCTAGAAATCCTTGGGTAACAGAAGAAATATTTAATTTAATTGATGAAAGGAGAAAATATAAAAATGCAGTAAATGAAGCAGGCAAAAAGGAATACAGACGTCTCAAAAATGAGATGGACAGGAAGTGCAAAATGGCTAAACAGGGATGGCTAGAGGACAAATGTAAGGATGTGGAAGCTTATCTCACTAGGGGTAAGATAGATACTGTCTACAGGAAAATTAAAGAGACCTTCGGAGAGAAGAGAACCACGTGTATGAATATCAAGAGCTCAGATGGCAACCCAGTTCTAAGCAAAGAAGGGAAGGCAGAAAGGAGGAAGGAGTATATAGAAGGTTTATACAAGGGTGATGTACTTGAGGACAATATTATGGAAATGGAAGAGGATGTAGATGAAGACGAAATGGGTGATACGATACTGCGTGAAGAGTTTGACAGAGCACTGAAAGACCTGAGTCGAAACAAGGCTCCCGGAGTAGACAACATTCCATTGGAACTACTGACGGCCTTGGGAGAGCCAGTCATGACAAAACTCTACCAGCTGGTGAGCAAGATGTATGAGACAGGCGAAATACCCTCAGACTTCAAGACGAATATAATAATTCCAATCCCAAAGAAAGCAGGTGCAGACAGATGTGAAAATTACCGAACTATCAGTTTAATAAGTCACAGCTGCAAAATACTAACGCGAATTCTTTACAGACGAATGGAAAAACTGGTAGATGCAGACCTCGGGGAGGATCAGTTTGGATTCCGTCGAAATGTTGGAACAGGTGAGGCAATACTGACCTTACGACTTATCTTAGAAGAAAGATTAAGAAAAGGCAAACCTACGTTTCTAGCATTTGTAGACTTAGAGAAAGCTTTTGACAATGTTGACTGGAATACTCTTTTTCAAATTCTAATGGTGGCAGGGGTAAAATACAGGGAGCGAATGGCTATTTACAATTTGTACAGAAACCAGATGGCCGTCATAAAAGTCGAGGGGCATGAAAGGGAAGCAGTGGTTGGGAAAGGAGTGAGACAGGGTTGTAGCCTCTCCCCGATGTTATTCAATCTGTATATTGAGCAAGCAGTAAAGGAAACAAAAGAAAAATTTGGAGTAGGTATTAAAATTCATGGAGACGAAGTAAAAACTTTGAGGTTCGCCGATGACATTGTAATTCTGTCAGAGACGGCAAAGGACTTGGAAGAGCAGTTGAACGGAATGGACAGTGTCTTGAAAGGAGGATATAAGATGAACATCAACAAAAGCAAAACGAGGATAATGGAATGTAGTCAAATTAAATCGGGTGATGGTGAGGGAATTAGATTAGGTAATGAGACACTTAAAGTAGTAAAGGAGTTTTGCTATTTAGGAAGTAAAATAACTGATGATGGTCGAAGTAGAGAGGATATAAAATGTAGACTGGCAATGGCAAGGAAGGCGTTTCTGAAGAAGAGAAATTTGTTAACATCGAATATAGATTTATGTATCAGGAAGTCGTTTCTGAAAGTGTTTGTTTGGAGTGTGGCCATGTATGGAAGTGAAACATGGACGATAACTAGTTTGGACAAGAGGAGAATAGAAGCTTTCGATATGTGGTGCTACAGAAGAATACTGAAGATAAGGTGGATAGATCACGTAACTAATGAGGAGGTGTTGAATAGGATTGGGGAGAAGAGAAGTTTGTGGCACAACTTGACTAGAAGAAGGAATAGGTTGGTAGGACATGTTTTGAGGCATCAAGGGATCTCAAATTTAGCGTTGGAGGGCAGCGTGGAGGGTAAAAATCGTAGAGGGAGACCGAGAGATGAGTACACTAAGCAGATTCAGAAGGATGTAGGTTGCAGTAGGTACTGGGAGATGAAGCAGCTTGCACAGGATAGAGTAGCATGGAGAGCTGCATCAAACCAGTCTCAGGACTGAAGACAACAACAACAACAACAACAACAGTTTCTTTACCACGTTCAAGCTTCTGACATTCCACGCCCCGACTCGTAGAACATTATCCTTTCGTTGATTATTCAATCTTTTTCTCATGCTAACCTCCCCCTTGGCAGTACCCTCCCGGAGATCCGAATGGGGGACTATTCCGGAATCTTTTGCCAATGGAGAGAACATCATGACACTTCTTCAACTACAGGCCACATGTCCTGTGGATACACGTTACGTGTCTTTAATGGAGTGGTTTCCATTGCCTTCTGCATCCTCCTGTCGTTGATCATTACTAATTCTTCCGCCTTTAGGGGCAATTTCCCACCCCTAGGACAAGAGAGTGCCCCGAGCCTCTATCCGCTCCTCCGCCCTCTTTGACAAGGCCGTTGGCAGAATGAGGCTGACTTCTTATGCTGGAAGTCTTCGGCCGCCAATGCTAATTATTTATCAAAATTTAGGCAGTGGCGGGGATCGAACACTGAACCGAAAACCTTTTGGTTATGAAACAAAGACGCTACCCCTAGACCACGGGTACAGCAAACTACAGCATCACATTGAAAAAAAGTCAACCTTCAAAGTCATATTATGGCCCACGTTGTCCAATGCAGCATTCGTCCCACAAAGTTTTTATTTAAAGACTCACCCTATACATCAGCTGTCTCTCCCTATAACTTACTGCTATTTTTCGGACAATTTCCTCAGGTAGACCAGTCCTATGAACTTGTCTTTATTTTTCTACAGTCTTGCCTCCATTATCAAGCTCATTATCAGAAGTTCCTCTGTGGTACCGTTACCTTTACTATAGCTAAAATGATCGTCATCTAACTTATCTTCATTTTTCCATCCTTCTGTATATTACCTTTGTCAGGAAGATGGCTATAAGAGCTGTGAGGTTGATTGTGCTATAGTTGTGACACTTAACTACCCTTGCTATGTCCTGAATTTTGTGGATGATGTTTTTCCGCAAGTACGAAGGTAAATAATGGTTCTGAGCAGTATGGGACTTAACAACTCAGGTCATCAGTCCCCTAGAGCTTGGAACTACTTAAACTTCCGGGCCGAGAATCGAACTGGGGATCTTTGCTTTTCGCGGACAAGTGCTCTACCAACTGAGCTACCCAAGAATGACTCACGCCCCGTCATCACAGCTTTACATCTGCCAGTATCTCGTCTCCTACCTTCCAAACATCATAGAAGCTATTCTGCGAAACTTGCAGAAATAGCACTTCTGGAAGACAGGATACTGCGAAGACATGGCTTAGCCACAGCTTCGCAGAAGAGCTTCTGAGAAGTTTGAAAGGTAGGAGACGAGATACTGGCAGATGTCAAGCTCTGAGGATGGGGCGTGAGTTGTGCTTGGCTAGCTCAGAGCACTTGCCGCGAAAGGCATGGGTACCGAGTTCGAGTCTCGATCCGGCACACAGTTTTAATCAGGAAGGGTACTTTTTTTTTAATAATAGCAGTTATCAGAATAGCACGTTCGTAGACATCAGCAACTCACTACCACACCGTCACCTCTCTGTTTTACATGTGGCAGCACACTCCCCAATGACGCTCCAAGCCAATGTGAGGTTTCGCTAGGTTCAGTTGAGCCATACTGTACGAACCTTTCCTCCAGCGAGTGCCAAATTTCGCGGTAAGCTCTTCCTGAGGCAACGTTAGGTTTTTTTTGCGCAGAGGGGATCTGCTTGCAGGTGCAACACGAGCCGGGAGATCCAGCCGCCACGAGGACCGCGTCATTTCATCGCGGCACGCGCCCTCCGCCCCCTCTCCCAGCCAGCGTCCGGGGTGGTCCCCCCTGCGCGCACGCACGCTTCCGCCGGCAGGCGCAGCAGAGTTGCGGAGCCCCCAGCTGCGCGCATGCGCCCTGCGCCACTCCTTCCGGCTGGCTCGCAGGCGACTGCGTTGAGCGGGGCGCGCGCCGCGGCGGTCGGCGTCAGTTCCACCGGAGCCGCCGCCTCCTGCCCACAGGGCACCCGCCAACCTGCTGCGGGCGCGTCACGGGGGCACAAAACAAAAAAAGACTTTCACTGTAACTGACGCTGCAGCTGCTCGGATCGCGTGTGCGCCGTTCCTCACATCTACCGTCAAATTAGCAGCGCGATGTATGGGACGGCGAACAAGGTCCACTGCGACGGTGTCCCCGCCGACGCGCCTTTTGCCACCCGCCGTGTGTTTCTGTTACTGCTGCGGCCCTGGTGAGTTGATTCGCGAGACCGGGTAGCCGGCAGCGGCGGAGTAGGACGTGGAGCAGAAGACGATGGGCGTTGGACACGCGTCGACGGCGGCGTCCGCCTCGTCGGAGCTGTGGAAAGTGCTGGCTGGCGCCATAGCCCTGCTGCTGGCCACGGGCGAAGCGCGAGCGGCTAAAGACAGTGAGTACCACATTCGCTGCCACTGTGTAGTATATATGCGGACGTGCGGCGCAAAAAGAGGGCGTTTCGATGCTCGTTAATTTGTTCCCGGAAGTGCATCTTTAAGTCGTCCGTTTATAGTCTATCCACTTTAAAATTCCATGTATGTTGAATTGTCTCAATTTATCTTTCACCTATTAAGTTACCCTTTTGCTGAGTGGCAATAAATTTGCCTGAAAAACAATTATTTCGCAAATTCGCAAAAAGCAGTTGTAGATAAGGAAATAACTGCGGAAGGGAAATAGAGATGGTAGCATAGCAGTTTGTGCCTATTACCCATTATGGAACTATGGGATTTGGATTGCTACTATCCACTCTGCCTCTTACTGACAATACCTTACTTCCATTGTACTGTTTGACATTGCTGTGGACTATGGTAACGAGGTCCTTATTCAAACTGAGTCTGGAGAACGATGACTATTCATAACAATTCAGTGCAAACGTTACTGCTGTATCACAGGCTATTCACCGGAATCTCTCGAATGAGTGAAGCCTGATGGAAATATAGCCATATACCTTTTTTTGGTTAAAAGTATATACTTTAAAAAGTTCGTGTATCTCTCATATATACATCGATACTAAGTTGGAATGTCACAATGACTAAGTTAATGAAAGTGTTATCAATTCGAAACGAGGTAATAATGTAATTCTATGTGACCGAGACGTACGAATACTGTGCTCCATTTGCTTTACGTTTAAAGAAACAAAGCCTGAAATTTTGTTGTTCAAATGTGTGTGAAATCTTATGAGCCCTTACTGCTAAGGTCATCAGTCCCTAAGCTTATACACTACTTAACCTAAGTTATCCTAAGGACAAACACACACACCCTTGCCCGAGAGAGGATTCGAACATCCGCCGGGACCAGCCGCTGAAATTTTCTTACCACCATTCATATACGATAGAAAGTGAAAGGTATACTTATTAGAGCACGGAGCAAATTTCATTTACGTCATATATTGTACACTGCTTTAGTACTGATCTATGGGTTACCATGAGAGGGGCATCAGTGTTTGCTAACGACCTCCTTTTAGGATTTATGACGTTCCTAAAACATACATTACTACGGAATGCACGTGATTTGTCAGTTATCAGACGTTACGATGTTCTTCCCCAGTGTCATTAAATGACCCATGCCATATTGACTAAAGCATTACACATGCGCATCAATTTTATCTTTTAAGTTTTGGCCGTAATAATTCACGTAACAGGTAGACTGAAATCATGCAGTCTAGTAGATACTTGGATGCGATGAGCAGGATATCTGCTTTTGCTAATGAGTGAAATGCTATACAGCAGGGTAAAGTAATTATGTACATTCCACACATTAAACGGTGCCGCTCGAATCAAATAATTACTTAAATATCAGGGCTTTAACAAACATTGTTTTGAAAACATTTACTTAGAGTAAAAAAACACACTCAATAAAAGGTAACACTGTTTCTGGAGGAAATAGAAACCTTGAGTTATGACTTCACCTATGTACGTGATGCACATTTCAGTGGAGTAAAGCCGGCAGTAATGTGAAGAGAATTGAAAGAGACCGCAATTGTGGTAGTATCCTCACAAGTTTTCAGTGGCACTTCAAGTACTGAAACATCCAGGAACTCTCTAGATCATTCCGCTTCGAATTTAGGACGTAAATAGTAGTAAACATAATGTGGCGACGTATTACAACGATCATTCACTTCCACGTTGACGACGTAAATAGTGGTAAAAATAATGTGAAAACGATTGCAACTCTTTTCATTCCTGATGCTGGATATATATCTTCGGAATATCGAAAGTTCCTTACTACCGTTGAGTATAGTTTCTCTCTGTAATATTAATGGTCTGAAGGACATTTTTGATACAATGTCTCTGAGGAAACGAAAGCACAATCGTAAAAGTGAACACGAGTAATGCATCTGCGAAATAGTAACAGGTGATAGTAAATACTTTTATGCAACTACAGCAGTAAATTGCTGAAGATTATTTCACTCTCACATGAAGCCCATGTGATCAGAGTGTGGTGCATTTTCAGCAGTATCAGAAGTATTTCAGTTTATAAATATATGTTCTTGCCAGATATTCATTATCAGAAAGGAGGTGATTGAACTTAGCCACTTAGATTGGTCCCACCCCACTAAGAGATACCTCCAAATTGATCTTACATGAAATTTAAATATACGTTTTTTGAGATAATGCAGTGTATATGGTACTAGGTTGCTTTTCAGTCGCGTAGTCATTTGTAGCCTGTGGCAGTCGAATTTTTTTTTTTATATTGACAGGTATTGGGTTATCATTTCAACCAGTTACTGTGATACTCTCCTCAAGAACATGAACTGTTGTTACCCCTCTCTTTCCCAAAACAATTGATGCTCCAACTCTACCCACCTCAAAGAAAATTGAAATTCAATCGTTAACAAACAAAGTTGTAACAGTTTTCGCGACCATTATTGTTCTTCTGTAGATGTGTTGTATGAAACGTTAATTTCTATCGTTTTAATCATACTGCATACACACGATGATTAATATGAATACAATGTTTGTTTAATAAACGTTTTACTAGCCCACTCTGCACTATGTCTAAGTACATAATGAATTACTTGATTTAATATGCAAAAGTCATATAGCTGTTACATACAGACTCAAAATACTATGAAGATATTTATGTGACCGTGATGCCGTTTAATTCATCCATCTTTCTTTACTTGCAAGGTTAGCGTCTTCAGGCCTTAACTCACACCTAACGAAACATAATTACAGAATTACATATATTGGGCTAATAATAATAATAATAATAATAATAATGAAAATTGCTGTAGCAATGAACTACACTGCTATTATAAATGGGATTTTAAAATTTTTTACATGGCTGAAGCAGGAATCGTCGGACGAAATCTTCTCGTAGAAATGGAAAATAGCCGACCAGTTACAAAATGGAAGGTTTATTAAAACTCTTTTAGTATGGTTTCAAACGTTTATGAAAAATCTTTTTCAGAAGGAAGAGACTGACAACTGGGTTACACGTTTTGGCAAAGGTACTTTAAAATATAGCCTATAGACGTCAGTCGGATATAAAATATCACCTTCATAATAATTTAAACTGCACAACATGGTTGTTTTCATTTGGTATTTCCTCATTAACCTACAGCTAGTCCACTTCATTGGTGAGGAAATACCAAATGAAAAGAACTATGCTGTCGATTTTTCAATTTCTATGAAGGAGAAAATTTTATATCTCACTGACGCCTTTAGGCTATAATTTAAAGTACCCTTGCCACAACATGTAATCCAGTTGTCAATATTTCCTTCTGAAGAAGAAGTTTTCATAAACGTTGATACCGTGGTAAAGACGTTTTAATAAATCTTCCATTTTATAACTGATCGATTGTTTACTGTTTCTACAATATGTTGAATAAGATTGTTGAATTGTTTTTAAAATGATCTTCCTATGAAATGGGAGTAACGATACAAGAACAAAATGTCATGACAGCTGTACGGAATTAATCGAATCAACAGTGACAATAATACGGGAAAGGAACTGTAAAAGACAATGAATGGAAAATCAATGGAGCCGAAAGAAAGAGAAAACTGCGGATTAAGAAAGCTTGAAAGATGTTGACAGTACAACGGTGTATTATTGAGAGGGTTTAAAAGAGCTGTTACATATTGAAATCATGTAAGCTACCGAATTGAAAGCTGGAACAGCTTTTATCTCATCTAGGAGGTAGCGTGGTTTTGGACCGATAACAGGGTGCTACGTAGTTTGCCCCATTAACTTACAGCTCGAATGAAGAAGAAGGTGAAGATACATTCCCATACACAAATACAACGAAGCCGTTACACACGTCATTTTTATGAAGATGATAGAAATATGTATGTTAACAGAGATGCTGAAAAAGTCCTGCGGCAGAAAAAAAGTGATGAAAATTACATATCGCATGAAAGTCACAATCCTTATCTGGTTGCATCTGCCCTAGGAGAGCACAAAAAGGAAAGAATGAAAAAAAAAACTAGGTTATATATACATACCTTAAGCCGTGATTGATGAGTAGCACAAGTCGTTTGCAATGTATTTGCGAAGGCATGAAGAACATCAGTTTGTAGAAATTTGACACAAAACACGGAATTAGATTGTTGTGCTTTAGGTCAAAATAACAACCTAGGTTTTTCTTTTCTTTCTTTAATTTCACGCAAGCAAGGCAGATTGCAAGTGTCCTGTATTGTGCATTCGACCCACTGACTTGATTACGTTATGTGCAATAGGAGGTCTACGTGTGATTTATCACAGTTGTAGCCTATTGAAGTAATGTACATGCATTCATCCTTCCACATGTGTGGAATGAATTAATGACACAACAGGAAACTATACCTTGTTATAAGACTAAAAATCGTGTATTTGTCTCATATGAACTGCGCCATCGAAACACCTACACTTACGTCTTCACAATAGATGAGAGAAGATGGATGAGACAGATTTTCCTTCTATGTTTTGTTTCCACTATTATGTCTGAAGCAGGGAGGAAACCTCGCTCTTCTCAACGAGGTGGGAATTGTTAGAATGTGTCCCAACAAGGAGTATTTGAGAGGAAGTTAACTGTTGCATTCGCTTCATTATTAAGATAAACTGGTTGACAAATTAAGGCGTAACCACGGGATAGGAACTAGTTTTAATCTGTTTACGAGACAACGTTGTCCATTACCTCACTCTAATTGCGTCAAAAGGTGTCCGGAACGGAGTGAGGGGGAGTAAGGAGGAGGCGGGGCGGGGGTTCTCCGAAGCTTAAAATCATCCCCTGTGGCAGGTACAGCCTGCAAGAGGCCTCACTTCCAGCCGATTACCAGTCGCACAAGCTGTATTAACTTGTCAGCAGAGTTAAGTGGTTTTAAGGCCAGCAAATACAGCAGTGGTGCAAGTGTCGAGACTGAGGCACGCCAGTTAACAGCAGCCACTTTCTGCACTACATAATATGAAAGAAAGGGTGGAATTTTTAGTCTCTTGGATGTCTAGATCATTGGATTTTAAAAAGAACGGTTAGAGAAATGTGCTTGTGTTACTGATCTCAACAATACCCAGAAATGATTCTCGTGCACCACGGAACACCAAGTGAGTAACGGGCATTTGAAGTGGGCGCTTCCTAAATGCAAGTACAAAGTCTGAAGCACTGTGCCATTTCCCTACGGCCCTTTACTAACGCGGGAGCTACGTAGGTTATAAATCCGGCTGGCGGAACGGACACACGAAATGTTGGCGCGCATTTGGGATATTGCCAGAAAGTTTTCTGCTAGTGCCTCATGTCATGTAATTATTCTTACATGCAATAGTGGCTCGACAAAGTCCCAGATTGGTGCATCCTCTAGTAGCAGCGTAATCTCTTCCTAACGCAGCCATCTTTTGTTCAAGTGTTGCAAGTACATATTTACGTTCTACGGTAGACTATAAGTGTGCCGGTGTTGTAATATCTAATGTATTTTCTGTTTCTGCGAACAAAGGACGTAGTACGAACTCTAACTTTTCCAATTTAACCGTCTCGAATATTTTACTTTATGCTGTACGTTTTGCAGAAGCAGCAATTACACATATTTCGCTCTCGTTGTCCATATAATTGGTTCAAATGGCTCTAAGCGCTATGGGACTTAACATCTGAGGTCATCAGTCCCCTAGAACGTAGAACTACTTAAACCTAACTACCCTAAGGAGAGCACACACATCCATGGTTGAGGCAGGATTCGAAACTGCGACCGTAGCAGTCGCGCGGTTCCGGACTGAAGCCCCTAGAACCGTTCGGCCACAGCAGCCGGTTTCATATAATTGATTTCACTTCTTATTACGTTTACGTTCTTTTTCAGAATTTGATTTGAGAACAATCGACTACAGTGTTGGATCTGTGTGGGGATTATATCACGTACCCGGACTGGATACTTCACGCTTTAAATTACCGAGAAATTTGTAAAAGGAGTTGCAGTACAGGGAAAACAAACGGAAAGTGTTTGTAATGAAACAGAAATACCGATGTCGGTCATATGGGGGCACTGAAATCATTCAGTGGCGGACCGGAAGTCGAACCCAGTTATCCCTCTTTACGTGAACGAACGCCTTAACTGCTTCGGCTATCCCAGAACGCCTCACGTGCAGGCCAAGTTCTCAACTTGTCGCACACTACTTTTATAGCGCACATCTGTCCACCACCCTATTTCCTCGCTGCATTTAGCTTAATTCTCGCAGGAAGTCGGACCTACGGTGCATCAACACTGAAGATACTTCGCGAAATGCCGTCACGCGCTACACATATAAAAGAAAAATTAGAGTTTTTCCAGTGACATTGTAATTCTACCAAAGGTAGTAAATGACCTTGAAGATAGTTGAAACGAACGTATAAGATAGTGAAAACAATATCGGGTGTAAGGTATCAGTATTAAGAAAGACGATTGTGGGGGAACGATGTTAGAAAATTAGAAGCTGAAAGTAGTTGAAGACGTTAGTAACTTGGACAACCAGATAACTAAAGGCGGTAAAAAAAAAAAATTAAGACATAAAATTGAGGCACCGGCCAGTGTGGCCGAGCGGTTCTAGGCGCTTCAGTCTGGAACATCGCAGGTTCGAATCCTGCCTCGCGCATGGATGTGTGTGATATCCTTAGGTTAGTTAGGTTTAAGTAGTTCTGCGTTCTAGGGGACTGATGACCTCAGATGTTAAGTCCCATAGTGCTCATAGCCTTTTGAACCATTTGAATGCGATACCTTTGAATATTAATTTATGTGTTAAGTATTTTTTTTCCTGATAGTCTTGTACGTTTGTGAAAAGTTTACAGTGCAGACATGAAGAAAGTAAAATATTTTGTAAGGCGGTGTTACCAGAACATGCTGAAGGTTAGATGGCTACATGGGATAACGAATGAAGAGATAGGGAGTTGAATTACGAAGAGAAGAGCTTTTAGACACAACTTGACTAAATATGGGGAGGCGTGTGGAGGGAGGCAAGTGTGGATGGTGAAAACTGTAGAGAGAGTTCTGAATTTGAATAAACAGATTTAAATAGCTGTATGTCGCCCCGGTTATAATTAGACAAAAAATTTATCAGGATAGACGAAAGCGGAAAACTGCACTAGGGCAGTGATCGAACTGACTACTACAACAACCCGTTGAAGTGTACAGTTGTGGAACAGGATTATTCCGATAGAGACCCAATAAACATCAAAGAATAGAAAACCAGAAGTATCGACTCACAACACAGAGAAGAATAATTAGAAAATATGTTAAACCATTTTTCTACACCATATTATTTGGAAACAAAACTCTAATGTACTTAAGAAATCGTTCATGGTATGTAAGGAAAGAAATTCAAAGTTCTTAGAGAGAACAGAAATGTCACAATTGCGATGTAAAGAGCTGCGCTCATGCTGGCCATTGAAAGGCTGGAGACTGGTATATAAGGAGCGATCAAAGAGTTTCCGTTCGAAGGCCGTACAGTCCTGAATCGGTATGCCAATCAAGCGTAATAGCTGCGAATACTGATGTAATCGCCCCACCGACACCCCATTTTGAAGACACCTATGTGGGAAAACACTGTTCCTGCTGAGTGAAAAAGTCCGCATCTGCCTGCTGTCCGTCCTCGTTTCTCGTCCACCGTTCAATGTCTTTTTTAAGGGACGGACTTAATCATAATGCAATTTTCACTCTGCAGCAAGGTGTGCGTTCATATGAAGCTTCCTGACAGATTAAAACCTTGTGGTGAACCGAGACTCGAACTCGGGAACTTTGACTTCGGTGGACAAGTACTGTACCGAGTGAGCTACCAACACACTACTCAGAACTTCTCCTCACAGTTTCACTTCCGCCAGTATCTAATCTCCTACCTCCCAGACGTCACAGAAGCGCCCCTGCGAAGCTTTCGAGACTAGCACTGCTGGAAGAAAAGCTGCAGAGTGACAGTTTCACTCCGGAAACATGCCCCAGGCTGTGGCTGTACTGTGTCTCCGTCCTACTCATTCTTCCGCGAGTACTAGTCTTGCATGTTTTGTAGGAGAGCTTCGCTGTGAGAACGGGTCTTGAGTCATCCTTCGGTAGCTGAGTCGGTAGAGCACTTGTTTGCGAAAAGCAAAGATCACGACTTCATGTCTCGCTTCGGCACACAGATTTAATCTTTACGTACTTGCTTACTATGTTACTACTCGCTAGCGACCTTCAGTTATATCTGAGTGCAAGTCCAAGAAACCTGTACACAGTCTTCCAGCATATAAATGCCGATTTACCGTCTTGTCATAGCGGGCGCAGGAAGTAGATTTAAAACTTAACAAATCTAAGACGCAAGCAACCTCAGTCACTCACAAGAGACTTATTACCCCTCAGTTCACAGAATTTGTTCAACAACTAATACTAAACGGCTCAGAAATAGCTTTTTCTTCTTTCTGGAATGAACTTTTGGATAATATTGGACCATTAATCAGGCTGGAATGAAGACACAACTGCTGTCTGTAATAAAGTGTCAGCGTCATTTCGCTCACGCTGCCTGGAACCGTCTATGAATGCTTGAGTACCACGCATCTCTGACGTATGCTTTTTGCTCGGTTATGCTGTAAAGTAATGCTTACTCGTTTGTTATTCTGTTCTGTTCTCAATGTCGGTCGAGGCATTACCCGTCATGCACATAACTCGATCGGCTTCCGTGATACGTTGACGCAAGCTGCAAACTTCTGCCGCTTGAGGAATCCGAACTGTTCGTGTAACTTGGCAGTGCGTAGGGTAATTACGTCGGTGCGTGAGGAACGGCGTGATGTTGTCACTCACAAAACTGAAAGCACGAATTCGATGGTTCGTCAACATGTAGAGCACCAACTTCTTCAGCAAGACAATGCCAGACTACGCACTAGTGCTGTGACGTCTCCAACAACCCGATGCCTGCGGTTCACTGCCACCGATCATCCTCAATCCAGTCCCGACTTGGCCCAATCCGATTTTCACCTGTTCCCAAAGCTTAGAGAACGCTTCTGGGATCACTCAGAGGTGGGACTGTGGCTCCGTAAACAAAATCAATCGTTATACAGAGACGGTATCGAGAAACTGATCTCTATTTGGGAGAAACGTGTTCGTCGCCAGGGTGAATATGTTGGGAAATACATAAGTAGACATGAAGAATAAACATGTAATAATAATAAAGTTTGTTTCATCTGAAAAGCTTTAGGAATTTTCACACAGAAATGTAGGTACGCCCTTGTAGACCATATCGCTCTAGCCTATATACAATGATCATGATTACGTCCCGATAAACGTAGAAACTATCGTAATATAAGTTTGCTCCATCGTGTTCTCAATCACTGCATTCCTCTTACTTGTCTTCAACTCTTAGACTGCTATATGTACAGTACAGCAGAAATATTCGTTCTCAACATAGTAAAATTCTCTTTGTACTATCACATTACACTGCCATGTTATTTTTTAAAATAATCTTCTTTATCAGGACCCGACCTCGGAACAAGCTTTTTCAAAATATCAAAGATATTGAAGTCCTTCCAAACTTCAAAAGACAGCTAACTGTCCAACTTTTATCCCAATAGCCATTTCTCCCATATTCTGTGCAGCCCCTTAGAATTATCTATTTATGTTCTATTGTTTCAGAACAGCCACTGTCATTGTTATTTCAAAAAACGGGCTCAAATGGCTCTGAGCTCTATCGGACTTACCATCTGAGGTCATCAGTCCCCTAGAACGTAGAACTACTTGAACCAAACTAACCTAAGGACATCACACACATCCATGCCCGAAGCAGGATTCGAACCTGCGACTGTAGCTGTCGCGCGGACCCAGACTGAAGCGTCTAAAACAGCTCGGCCACAAACCCGGCCTGTTATTTCAATGTTCTCCTCTTTCTGTATCCCTTCCGCTTCTGATAATGGTTTGAAGTACACTAAGCTAATTTATATCATTATAATTGCCCTTCCTTCTTTCTCCGCTTGGCTCATTTAAGGACCACGCACCAATTTCAATGTTTCTTCCCTTGTTCATCTATGTTCCTCCTTCTGTATTCTTTCATCTTCTCACTATGTATCCTTTGTCTCCCCTCAGACCATTCTGATCTTGTCATCTCCCCCTCCTGCCTTGGAATCCTTTCATTTCTAACACTTCTTTCTTAAAAATCTCTCTTTCTGTTTCATTACCTTCACTGATGTTGGCTCTTACCAAACTTTCCTAACTTCTTGATTGCAGGCTGTTGTTGACTTCTTGGCCCAAAGATATTTAAACATCTGATTGGTTAACCTGTTAGCGTTAATTTTATATAAAGCACCAGAAATTAGCAGTCGCCTCCTCCGTAGCGTTTCAGTTGGGTTTTCTTCGTTGCTACATACTTCTTCATCTCTTCTTAATTTATTTATCACTGTATTTCTTAGCCGACCGAATACTTTTGGTATGATTCTTCTTTCTACGACTTCAAGTTGGTGTAATTTGTAATTCAACACTAAACATTCATTTGGAGACATTCTGGTTTCATTACTGTGTTGTTGTGCTACATTTTCCATTTTTAGACACAGATATTTTGTTGTAAATGTTCGTGGTTACACCACATGCTGTCTCCATTTCACGTATTCTTCCGTCTAGAGTGAATTTTTCTAGGCCATTTTCTTGAATCATTTCTCCGAAATATTTAAATGTTTATCTGTCCAATTCTGTTACTAGGGTTTTTTAAGTTTCTCATAAACGTTTTTTTTCCTACAGAAATTCTAAAACGTGCCTTGTTGGCTATTCCTTTTAAGAGATTAATTTGTATTTCTGCATTTGTTAGGTTTTCAGAAATAATGGCAAAATCATCCGCAAATGCTAGTCAGTGGATTTTACTGCCTCTGTTCTTAGTCCCATGTCTTCTTGGTGATAGCTTATGTTCTTTTAGTTTTCGTTAGTATTGTCCTAGTATTATGTCCAGGACACAGCTGAAGAGGAGTGGAGACAGGCCGTCACCTTGCCTTACGCCAGTTTTTATTTTGAATGTCTTAGATATTTCACCCAGAAACTTTACATTTGATTTGGTGTCTATGAGCGATTCACGAATAAGGTATGTTGGTTTAGATTTAATGCCAAATTCCTAGATCACTTTATCTAGTGTTTGCCTATAAACCAAATCAAATGCCTTTTTAAAATGTATAAATGTTACAACTAGTTCCGCAAGTTACGACATTGTCGCGAATTGAACAGTGGCATGAAAATACGAGTAGAATAAACTTCCCTTACTTGAGGTCTATGGTCACAAATTTATATGTCATCAGATTACCGGTTTCGGGCTATAATGTATATCTTCAGATCATTTTTTATAAAAAACGTGTACTAACATACCACTAGAGCTCCAGTATATTATAACATGTTTTTATAAAACAGATTTAACGATGCCCATTATAGACTGAAACCGGTAGTCTGATGACATAACAATTTGTGACCATAGATGTGATGTAAAGGATGTTACAACTACGTCTTTAGAGTTTGTAATTCTGTGAGAGATTATGGACTTTAGGTTGAAAATCTGTTCTGAGCAATCTGCACTTTTTGAATCCACTCTGATAGTCTCTCAAATGGCTATCAAGTGTTGCGTCTGCCATGTTTAGTAATATAGTAGAAAATATTTTACAATCCGCTGGTAAAAGAGATATACCTCTAGTTATTTACACTACTATTATCACTTTTCTTACGCAAAGGACGAATAAGAGCCATTTCCAGTCTCTTATTTTTTCTCAGTTTCACGTAATTCTTTAAATTTGATCTGAGGTTAGTCACAATTTTTTGTTCAGGCCAGTTTATAAGTTCAGCTGCAATACAGTCTTCTCCACTGGTTTTGTTTTTTTAAGTGTATTTGTTGATTTTTCTAATTCATTAAGCTGTAGGTGGTTGATTTGTTTCTGTGGTTTCATGAAGGTCTGAAAATTCTAGCTTACACTTCGATTCTCTTCAGTTCAAAAGTTGCTGAAACTACTCTCTTTATGATTCACAGTTCTGGGTATTGTTAAAGCCTGTTTCATCTCTGAAGAAAATTCTTGGAGCTTGGTAGCCCTTTACAAGTTCAAACATCTGACAGAAATTCCGGGACTTATTTCTAACAAATCTGCTTTGTACGTCAAGAAGTTGTGACTCCCCAGATGATCATTTACCACTCTTTGTTATTCTAGCTGTTCCTTTCCTGTGGATTTTAAATTCATCAAGTTGCTCAGTATTCCCAGAATATTGCCATTTATTACACTCTTTTGTTCTTTCTGCAACTGCTTTTTCATAGGTTTCATTCCACGAAACTTACTTCTCCATTTTTTTTATCCAAAAGCATTCTTCACTGCCTGTTGATTTCTTTTAACAATTCTTCTCATTTCCCCGATTTAGCGATTTTAATTTCTTCTTGAAAATGTTTTATTGCCTGTTTTGTGAGTTTCACCCTGTCTGTGTAACATTTAATAAGTTTTTGCTGTATCTTTTTGTTTTTATTTGGGAAAAGTTTCATTTTAATTTTAGTCAGATAATAGTCAGAAGGAAATTCCATGATTCTTGTTACTTTTATATTCATGATTTCGTTAATATAGATTTGTGAGATACCTACGTGATCTAACTGGAACTCCCTTGGTATTACATTTGGAGACATACATGGTTTTGCTTATTTTGGCAATTTTTTGAAGGACGCCGGTGTTAATCTCAACTGAACTGTTTTACAAAGATTAATTAGTCTTGTACCAGTTTTTTTTGTTCTTTTATAGGCTGAATATTCTTCTACTATTTTTCGAAAAGTTTTTTCGCTCCGTATTTGTGCCTTAAAAGCCTCCAGTAGTATCGCAACATTTGATTTTGAAATTTTTATGTTTTGTCTTCCAGAAGTTCCCAGTATTCTTCTTCTTTACTCGGGTTTTTCTTACTGTCATCATTAATAGGAGCATGGAAATTAATAAAGGATTATTGCTTATAATAATATTAATAATTATTATTATTGCTGTTATTATTAGTATCAATTATTATTACCACTGTCATCCTTGTTTTATTGTTATTATTATTGGGAATGTTTTGTAATTTTGTATATATATGTTGTTCCTGTTCACATGTAATGGAGGGCTTTAAGTCGTTAATCAGGCCAAGCTGCATAAGCGGTAAATATATTTTCTGTCGTGTCTAGGAATTCTGCATACTCGGTTTGCTAGACAAACAATAAAAAAACTCGTATTAATGAGTCTTATTACAATAAGTCAATTACAATACTTGACTTTGATATATGTCGCAAGCAATGGGCGATGTACAAAACAATCAACCTTCTTCAGAATAGGCAAAAACAAATCTGTGCTACATAGAGATTCCCAACGAAGTGGCTAACATTGTCTCTGGCTGCTATCGAAATGGGCTGCCACCATTCGCGCGCGGAGCTTCACATAGAGGCCGCTGTTGTTGCGTTGTCGTCCTGGAAGGAGGTCGTCAGCTTGCGATTGGCTGACTCCTTCTCGCAGCCGTTTCTTCTCTTTCGTTCCCGACTGGATTGCCGGCGCTGGCTTTACCCGATAACATTTTCATCATCTGCTGGCAGACTACTGATCCATCACTAAAGAATACATTTTTTCTGAGGTCCAACAGTGTGAAGCTATATTTACAACCAGCAGCTTTACCATAAAAGCACGCCATGACTGATTGTTAAATAAGTAAGTAAGTGTAATAATACTACAGACAAATGGAGGAAACCGAAAAGCAGAAAACGAAAAGTGGAGGATGTCAAAATAAGTGCCTAAGTTTCTGAATTCTGATTCCATTCAAATGCGTGGTTGGACCAAAGGTCTTGGTGAGAAGCTTCTCCATTTTTAAATCTTGTATTTGTCTCAGTTACTGTCGAAGTTCACAGGCCGCAAACTTCTGCCGTTGTCTTTTTCCTCGGAAGGTCATATTCTTCAGCCTCCGGGCGCGCATTAGCTGAGTAGCACTCCCCCTCTCGGCTGCCTTTGTGAGGCCTGCAGCCTTTGTGCCCAGGAAGTTGGAATTCACCTCACGGTAGAACGCCTCGTAGACAGAAGTGAGCTGCTACAGTCTTCTTCCTTCTGCCATTCAGGCCGCAGAGAACACTTCTGTAGGAAGCGACTACGTGTATCTCATTCGTCAGTCAGAACGCGGTAACTTCATTCTGAATGTGTCTCCTGAGTAGCATTCAGATGTCGACAAACAGTGGGAAAGACCAATGGTTGGTTCTAAATAGACCTATATAGTGTCTAATAATGAAATGCCGGCCTCCACGGCCGGTATTTGCGTAATAACTGTCGAAATTTGTTTTATGGGCATAAAGGGACTGTCCAAGGCAGAATAAGACTGCTTAATGTTTCGCCTTACAATTCTGCAGGTATCAATGAGAGCTTTAACTTCTCAGAAAGCAGCTACAAACTCGAACAAGCACAGAAAACCGAATTGTTTATACACTGAAGAGCCACCTGCCTAATATCGTGTTAGGCCCCCAACGAGCACGCAGAAATGCTGCAACACGACGTGGCATAGACTAGACTAATGTCTGAAGGAGTGTTAGAGCGAACTGACACCATAAATCCATAAGAGTACGAGGGGGTGGGGCTCTCTTCCCAACAATATGTTGCTAGGCATCCCATGTATGCTCAATGATGTTCGTGTCTTGGGAGTTTCGTAGCAAGTAGAAGTGTTTAAACTCAGGAGAGGGTTCCTGGAGCCATTCTGCAGCGATATGTGGGGTATCACGTTGTCCTGCTGGAACTGCCTAAGTCCGCCTGAATGCACATGGATGTAGGTTGCTTACATACGTGTCATCTGCCAGAGTCGATCTAGTCGAATCAGAGGTTCCGTATCACTCCAATTGCACACGTCCCAGACTAGCACAGAGCCTTCACCAGGTTGAACAGTACCCTGCTGACATGCAGGGTCCATTGATTCATGAGGTTGACTCCACACCCGTACGCGTGCATCCACTCGATACGATTTGAAAAGTGTTTTTAGTCATCAACAGTCCAATGTCAGTGTTGACGGACCCAGGCGAGGCGTAAAGCTCTGTGTCGGGCAACCATCAAGGGTCCACTAGTGGGCCTTCAGCTTCAGCTTCAAAAGCCCATATCGATGATGTTTCGTTGAGTAGTTCGCACGCTAACACTTATTGTTGAAATCTGCAGCAGTTTGCGGAAGGGTTGCATTTGCATGGCGTTGAACGATTCTCTTCAGTTGTCGTTGGTCCCGTTCTTGCAGAATCTTTTTCCAGCCGCAGCGAGGTCGGAGATTTGATGTTTTACCGGATTCTTGATATTCACGCTACGCTCTGGAAATAGTCGTACGAGAAAATCCCCACTTCATCGCTCCGTCGGAGGTGCTGTGCCCCATAGCTCATGCGTCGACTATAAAACCACGTTCAAACTCACTTAAATGTTGATAACCTGCTACTGTAGCGGCAGTAACCGCTGTAACAACTGTGCCAGACACTTTTGTTTTATAGTCGTTGCCGACCGCAGCACCGTAGTCTGTCCTTTAACGTGTCTCTTGATTTGAATGCACATGCCTGTACCAGTTTCTTTGGCGCTTCAGTGTGTGTATCCACGCAGCGACCGGTTCGTGACGTCATCACAGCTGTTTCTCAGATCATGGAGTCCCCCGGACGTATGGATTCAGTACATTAAATCTAGTAGCAATTGCGAATATGGACAGCCCTCAACTGTAGAATGGAGTGACGACAGTGAAAATTTGAGCTGGACGGGACCCGAACCCGGATTTCCCGCTTATCGCGACCGCCTGATCGTCTGGCTGTACGTTCACGACTCACGGCCATACCCAATCTTCCAGATGCCGTCAACCATGCGTCTACAACCTGTACTCCTACGTCCGCTATGTATATTCCCGTATATATGTGACATTTTAGTTGAAAGTCGCTTTTCCTGTGTGATAAATACGATATTGCACTGTCTGTGTTGTTCTGAATTAAGATGCAAAGTTTCTTTGACATGCATGCATGTTCAAAGGAACTTTACATCTCATTCGGAATAACACAGGTACTACAACTTCGTATTGATTCAGCGGTTATTCCAAGGTGCGTGAATATTTCTCCACTGTAAAGGACGCTCCAACTGTTTGGCCGGGATTCACGCACTGATTCCGTTGGGGGGAATGTTGTAAAGTCATTGTATCATTTCATGAAGCACGCTGGCCAGTAACTATTGTAACTGGTCCTTGATATACTGGATGCTGGAACTATGATAGAGCTGACGTCCGAGCTAGTCCCACACATGTTCTATAGGAGGCAGATTTCGGGATCATACTGGCCAGAGGAGTACCTCAACATCACACAGATGGTTTATAGATAGACGTGACATCTGTGGAGAAGTATGTCACGACAAACAGTCACAGGATAGACAACATCTGGAGGTAACGTCACTATGTCCGTGACGTACTGTTGTGAACTCAGACTTTTCCAGACGCTGCCAGATGTGACCCAGGTCACACCTGATGGCTCTCCACAGGATGGGGCCAGAAGTAACACTATTATGCCTGTTCTAACACAGGAAGAATGAGACTCCATTTCAGTTGCCACCATATGCGCCGAAGATAGTTACCCGGTGTAGTGCACAACCGTAAGTCATCGCTGAGCACTAAGTGACACCATACATCGCCACCCATGGTTCCCGCCAATGGCACCACCAAACGCAGACGTTTATGTTACGGTGTTAATGGCAGTCTACACACGAGACAGAAATTCCATAGTCCGCCTGCGGCTAGCCTCCGACTAGTGGTACAGAATTACGATGGTGCAGGGACTTCATTACTTGCTCTCGGATGACGGGCACATTTCTGATGGCGTTTCAATGCGATTGGTGCACAAGACGGCGATACTCTCTGGTTAGGTCAGTGGTCGACCGGAAGCCTGCCTGTCCTCAAACGCATATGCGGTTCATCAACAGGCTACTGCGGCTCCTAAATCTGCATATTGCACGATTCGGATAAATGCAGTAAATTGGGCCACCTTTGAAGTCTGTCAGGTGTTGACAACGCCGGACCACGCGAGAACGCGGCCTCTCCGTATGATTCACAGCGTTCAAAACGTCTGACGTTCAGCAAATGTTTTACACTTTGCTACTGCCCCCACGTAGTCTGAGGGCGTACGTCCTGTCGTAGCAGGAGGAGGTAATAGCAGGCAGGGTCGGGGACAAAGGAGATTCGATCCGAGTTATTTTAGCCATCTTACGCAAAATATCATCCATCACGCCATCTTCACATGTGAAACATCCTGACAGGTAAACCCTGGGTGCTGAACATGGATTCGAAGCCAGAACATAGCTTATCAGGGCTTTGTTATCACTGGCCGAGGTATCCAACTGACTTACGAAAATTGCCTTTTGGCGTTACAGTTTTATTTCTGACAGTAATATCTTTTCACTTCCCATCGAATCACTTCTGTACACCTTTATGGCCCAGCTCTCCTGGAAGTAAGGGTGTGGCAGGTCCCTCGGATTGTCTCCAGGATGAAACTTCCACTCCACAGCGAACTGTGTGCTTTTGAAACTCCCTTGCCGATCAGAACTGTAACGTGTCGATACATGGTCCCTGTACCCCATGGCTATCGAGGGCTATGCTCTTAACCAAGTGTGCTAGCCAGGCTAGGCACACACCACCCCTCGCCAGCCTCAAACACACACACACACACACACACACACACACACACACACACACACACACACACACACTTACACCGTACCGACATGCTTCTTCTCCAATTCATAAAGTTCACAAAAATTCTCCCGCATATCTTCCATGACTAACGTTCTTGGAAGAAAGGAAACCACGAGGGAATGTATTCGTCACATCCCAGTGATTGGCACCAAAATGGATTCTTCTCTCTGAATTGTGTACTAATGGATTAAAATTTTCTAAAATTGGAGCACGAACGGGGATCCTGGCTCCCAAACGTAACATAGCTAACAAAGAAAGCAGGACAGAAGATCATTTTGGAGGTGGGCGACCATGACGAAAGTCTTATCGCAAGTTAACTGTCTGGATTGCACTTTACATATACGCACAGATTACACGTTTCTAGAGATGCCGTCGTCTGTTAAAAACGCAAGGAAAAAATCAATATAGTTTGTACGTCAAATAGTACAAATTAATACGTATTATGTACTTATGCGAGTACTCGGTATGTTTAAGTGCTATTGGACGTGATATTCTCTATCTATTTTCCTTTGGATTTCGATCATATGACGGCATTCTGCTGAAACGCGTAATTTATATGGATAAATAAAGTGCCATCCCGCCAGTTTAATTCGACAAGCTAGCAAAATTGGGTTCGATTCCTGGTACTGCCAATGTTTTTTTCTTGGTTGGAACATGAACGGGGTGCTTCTACCTCGTGGCAGCAACTGAGGAGATTCTTGAATGAGCAGTAGTGGTTCCAGGGTCTGGGATGGTGTCAACAGTCGGGATTCTTCTCTCTGCAGACCTAGTAGATAGTGTCGGAAGTTCCATGCGGCTTTTCTCGGATGATGCTGTCGTATACAGAGAAGTTGTAGCATTGAAAATTGCAGCGAAATGCAGGAAGATCTGCTGCGGATAAGCACTTGATGCAGGGAGTGGTAACTGACCCCTAACATAGACAAATGTAATCTATTGCGAATACATAGAAAGAAGATCCTTTATTGTATGATTATATGATAGCGGAACAAACACTTCTAGCAGTTACTTCTGTAAAATATCTGGGGGTATGCGTACGGAACGATTTGAAGTGGAATGATCATATAAAATTAATTGTTGGTAAGGCGGGTGCCAGGTTGAGATTCATTGGGAGAGTCCTTAGAAAATGCAGTTCATCAACAAAGGAGGTGGCTTACGAAACACTCGTTCTGCATATACTTGAGTAATGGTTATCAGTGTGGGATCAGTACCAGGTCGGGTTGACCGAGGAGATAGAGAAGATCCAAAGAAGAGCGGCTCGTTTCGTCACATTGTTATTTGGTAAGCGTGATAGCGTTACGGAGATGTTTAGCAAATTCAAGTGGCAGACTCTGCTGCTACAGAGGCGGGTTATAAACATATAAACATTAAAGTGAGTTTGAACGTGATGTTATAGTCGGCGCACGACCGCTGAGGCACAGCACCTCAGAGGTAGCGATGAGGTGTGGATTTCCAGGTACGACCATCCCACAAGTGTACCATGTATATCAGGAATCCGGTAAAACATCCAATCTCCGACATCGCTGCGGAAGGGGATCCTGCAAGAACGGGACCAACGACGACTGAAGAGAATCGTTAACTATGATGGAAGTGAAACACTTCCGAAAATTGCTGCAGATTTCAATGCTAGGCCATTGACAAGTGTCAGCGTGCAAGCAATTCAACGAAACATAATCGATATAGGCTTTCGGAGTCGAAGGCTTACTTATGTACCCTTCATGACTGCTCTACACAAAATTTTACTCCTCGTCTGGGCCCGTTAACACCGCCATTGGGCTGTTGATGACCGGAAAACATGTTGCCTGGTCGACGACTCTCTTTTCAGATTGCTTCGAGCCGATCGACGTGTACGAGTATAGAGAAAACATCATGAATCGAAGTACCCTGCATGTCAGCAGGGGACTGTTGAAGCTGGTGGACGCTCTGTAATGGTGTAGGGCGTGTGCAGTTGGAGTGATATGTGACTTCTGATTCAACTAGATACAACTCTGTCAGACGATACGTACGTGAGCACCGTGTCTGATCACCTCAATCCACTCAAGCCCATTGTGCCTGCCGACGTACTTGGGCACTTCCAGCATTGTAATGTGACACCCCAAACGTCCAGAATTGCTACAGAGTGGTTCCAGCAACACTCTTCTGAGTTTAAAGACTTCCGTTGGGCACCAAACCACCCAGGCATGAAAATTATTCAGCATATCTGGGATGCCTAACAAGGTGCTATTCAATAGAGATCTCCACTCCCTCGTGCCGTTACTGATTTGTGGACACCCCTGTAGCATTCGAGTGTCAATTCCTGCCAGCATTACTTCAGACGTTAGCCGAGTCGATGTCACGTCGTGTTGTTTCACTTCTGCGGGCTCGCAGGGGCCCTAAACGACGTTAGGCAGGTGTACTAGTTTCTTTTCAGTGTATATACATACGCATACAAAAGATGTACGTACACACATACACATGCATACTCATAATATAGTGTACAATACACCTATATAAATGTATATATAAACAGAACAATATTCACTTCTAACCGATCAATCATTCTACTGTTCTACATCTACATTTATACTTCGCAAGCCACCCACCGGTGTGTGGCGGAGGGCACTTTACGTGCCACTGCCATTACCTCCCTTTCCTGTTCCAGTCGAGTACGGTTCGCGGGAAGAACGACTACCGGAAAGCCTCCATTCACGCTTGAATCTCTCTAATTTTACACTCGTAACCTCATCGGGAGGTATAATTAGGAAGCAATATATTAGATACCTTATCCAGAAACTCACCCTCTCGAAACCTGGATAGCAAACTACACCGCGATGCAGAGCGCTTCTCTTGCAGAGTGTGCCACTTGAGTTCGATAAACATCTCCGTAAAACTGTCTCGCTTGCCAAATAACCCTGTGACGAAACGCGCCGCTCTTCTTTGGATCTTCTCTATCTCTACTGTCAACCCGACCTGGTACGGATCCCACACTGATGAGTAATACTCAAGTATAGGTCGAACGAGTGATTTGTAAGCCACCTCCTTTGTTGATGGACTACATTTTCTAAAGACTCTCCCAATGACTCTCGACCTGGCACTCGCCTTACCTACAATTAATTTTATATGATCATTCCACTTAAAATCGTTCCGTACGCATACTTCCAGATATTTTATGGAAGTAACTGCTACCAGTGTTTGTTCCGCTATCATATAATCATACAATAAAAGATCCTTCTTTCTATGTATTGGCGGTACATTACATTTGTCTATGTTAAGTCTAAGTTGTCACTCCTTGCACCAAGTGCCTATCCGCTGCAAATCTTACTGCATTTCGCTTCACTTTTCTACTGCTGCCACTTGTCTGTATGCTACAGCATTATCCGCTAAAAGCCGCATGGAACTTCCGACACTATCTACTAGGTCATTTATATATATTGTGAAAAGCAATGATCCCATAACTCTCCCCTGTGACACGCTAGAGGTTACTTTAACGTGTGTAGACGTCTCTCCATTGAGAAAAACATGCTGTGTTCTGTCTGCTAAAAACTCTTCAATGTATCCACACAGCTGGTCCGATATTCCGTAGGGTCTTACGTTGTTTAACACGCGACAGCGCGGAACTGTATCGAACGCATTCCGGAAGTCAAGGAGAATGCCATCTACCTGCGAGCCTGTATATACTGTTATATAATAAACGGTTGGGTATGTAGCAGCAGCGCCAGGAGTCCTCGACAGTCACTCTCCTTTATATGAGAGAGCAGTCAACTTGTACCCAATAGACTCAGGTGACGATTATTTCGTTAAATTGGCAGGGGCGGAGACTGGCGAGTCGATCGTCCGACCGTTCGGAGGTGACGTCATAGGATACAGAGCTCATTTCTGATTTCTAGTTGTTAGTCTGTGGTGGTTACCCATGGCGGTAAGAGTGCTCTCCCCAGGAGAAAGATATCGAAAAAAAAATGATTCAAGTGGCACTGAGCACTATGGGACGTCACTTCTGAGGTCATCAGTCCCCTAGAACTTAGAACTACTTAAACGTAACTAACCTAAAGACAGCACATAAATCCATGCCCGAGGCAGAATTCGAAACTGCGACCGGAGCGGTCTCGCGGTTCCGGACTGCAGCGCCTAGAACCGCTCGGCCACACAGGCCGGCAGAAGTATCGAGTTCGAGTTCCTATCGAGCATATCAATTTGAGGGCACTCGGCATTCTGCTGCACAGTGGGAAGCTACGTTCAGCCGTCTTCATGTACAACTCCTTGTGATTACGATAACTGTTGGGAAGCATAGTGTTCAGAGCTGCAGAGGCACTGGGCCGGCTGGAGGCACCTATGGTGGCGGGTTGTGGGGGGCGTCCAGCGCGGTGACAGCTGGCGACCCCTGCCGCCCCCCGCCGCCCCCCGCCGCCGCTGCTTGCGGCCCCAGTCACGTCGCTCCGGAGAGCCGGCCAGAGGCGGCCGCCGCGCCCCTGTCTTGTGCTACGCCCCTGCTCTCAGCACGCTCACGCGCTGCCGGCACGTGATTCTCGTGGCAAGACTGACAGATGACCGAAAAATTACTTCCGTGCCTACCAGCTCGGACGCTTCTCGTTTCTACAAGAGCACAGTCCCGCGTAACTGCCGTCACGCACCGTTCCCTAGCTACACTCCGTAACTAAATTCCTTGTCACTCGGAGCACGTTTCGCCGTAAGTTTCTTCGACGGTGTTCTTGACTCTTCTGAAAGGAGGGGTGGGGGGAGGTAAATGACTTTTCCCCGTGCAGTAGTACAGAAGAAATTACCTTTATCTGCTTTAGTGGTCCTCAGTGAAGCATAGATGGGGGACAAGGAAAAGGGGGGACGAAACGTGTTAGAGATTATTTAGGATGACCAAATCATCCGTGTTCCCGGTGTAATGGTACTTGAAGTACGTAACCATTACGTCACCTCACCTGAACCTCTCGATACCAGCAATATTCTACTCTGTTTCTGTAGAAGTAGTTACCATATTTCTGAGACAACATTCAGATTTGATTTCATTAATGTAGAGTTACTTTGATACATCGATATGTTCATGTTGCATTGATATTATTCTTAAGTGTATTCTTTATTTTGTCACTATGATCTTTGACGTACTTGTAACTCTGATTTTTGGGCGCATAAGCGATTATTGGTTGGTTGTTAGAGGGTCGGACTTTGAAAAAGTCAAGTCTTGGACGTCATGTTGGAAAGACGCATATTGTAGCCAGTTTATAAAATGTGAACTTTAACAGTGACTGTGACGAAGATGTTTTCAAGTATGTTTTGTATTGTGAAGTGATGTTTGTGTGTCGCGTGATATTACAACAAAAGCAATAAAAAGGAAGTGTAACTTAAATTCGGAGGGCTGATTACTTTTTTTTACATCACTATTGTGCTGACTTTGAAAGGTTTAATCTTGAAGAATGGTTTGTGAAGCGCGTCTACAAAACTTTTGAATATAGCATAATAAAACCTAGGCCTCTGCATCCGAGCTTGGAATCATCACCACCTAGATTTTCGGCTATTGAGCCATGATTTTACAACGAGACCAGTGTTTGAAACACTAAAAGATGAGTGCCTAGATTACTCATTATTACATGAAATGACTTTATTAACTGTGCTCTAATGACACATGCCGCATAACTATGTTTTTGCTCGAAAATGCAGTATTTAGCAGCGTGGGCAACACCACAATCATTATTAAATTTTGACCTTTGTTGTGGTAGGGTTCTTAGACCGGGAACCGTATTGTACCAATCTTTTTTTCCGATTACCCATGCTGCCTTACTGACCGCTTTTTCTCCACATCGTTTTGGCAGCGAACATGGTTATAAACATTAATCCCTCTAAGTACTATCGATAGTTAAAATTATCTGACCGACAGGTCTCGAGAAGCACTTGCCGCTCTTCTTGCAGCCGTCTACCGCAAGTCTCTAGAGGAACGGAAGGTTCCATATGATTGGGAAAGAGCGCGGGTAGTTCCAAGTTTCAAGAAGGGTCGTCGATCAGATGCGCAAAACTATAGGCCTATATCCTTGACATCGGTCTGTTGTAGAATTTTAGAACATGTTTTTTGCTCACATATCACGTCATTTCTGGGAACCCAGAATCTAATCGGTAAAAATCAACATGGATTCCGGAAACAGCGTTCGTGTGAAACCCAACTCGCTTTATTTGTTCATGAGACCCAGCAAATATTAGGTACAAGCTCCCAGTTAGATGCCATTTCCCTTAACTTCCGAAAGGCTTTCGATACAGTTGCCTGGTAAACAAAGTAAGAGCCTACGGAATGTCAGACCAGCTGTGTGGCTGGGTTGAAGAGTTTTTAGCAAACAGCACACACCATGTTTTTCTCAATGGAGAGACGTCTACACACGTTAATGTAACCTCTGGCGTGCCACAGGGGAGTGTTATGGGACAAATGGTTTTAACAATATATACAAATGAACTAGTAGATAATGTCGGACGTTCCATGCGGCTTTTCGCGGATGGTGTGTAGTATACAGATAAGTTGCAACATTAGAAGATTGCAGCGAAATGCAGGTAGATCTGCAGCGGATAGACACTTGGTGGAGGGAGCGACAACTTACCCTTAACATAGCAAATGTAATGTATTGCGAATACATAGAAAGAAGGATGCTTTATTGTATGATTATTTGATAGCGGAACAAACACTGGTAGCAGTTACTTCTGTAAAATATCTGGGAGTATACGTACGGAATGATATGAAGTGGAATGATCATATAAAATTAATTGTTGGTAAGGCGGGTGCCAGGTTGAGATTCATTGGGAGAGTCCTTAGCAAATGTAGTCCATCAAGAAAGGAGGTGGCTTACAAAACACTCGTTCGAACTATACTTGAGTATTGCCTATCAGTGTGGGATCCGTACCAGGTCGGGTTGACAAAGGAGATAGAGAAGATCCAAAGAAGAGCGGCGCGTTTCGTCACAGGGTTACCTGGTAAGCGTGATAGCGTTAAGGAGATGTTTAGCAAACTCAACTGGCAGACTCTCCAAGACAGGCGGTCTGTTTCACGGTGTAACTTGCTGTCCAGGTTTAGAGAGGGAGCGTTTCTGGATGAGGTATCGAATATATTGCTTCCCTCTACTTATAACTCCCGAGGAGATCAAGAATGTAAAATTAGAGAGATTCGAGCGCGCACGGAGGCTTTCCGGCGGTCGTTCTTCCCGCGAACCATACGCGACTGGAACAGGAAAGGGAGGTAATGACGGTGGCACGTAAAGTGCCCTTCGCCACACACCGTTGGGTGACTTGCGGAGTAGGAATGTAGATGTAGAAGTTTCCGTATAATAATTCATACTATTGTCAACATAGTCTTTATTCCTGTTTGTCTTTCCTCGGAGAGAATGTTTGGCGCAACT
Source organism: Schistocerca gregaria (assembly GCF_023897955.1). Lineage (NCBI taxonomy): Eukaryota > Metazoa > Arthropoda > Insecta > Orthoptera > Acrididae > Schistocerca > Schistocerca gregaria. Next base: position 687,093,397 of record NC_064923.1, read on the forward strand.
GAATGCGATTAGTGGAGGAAGAATGGCATAGCACACGCGGCTAGAGGAATCGTGACATAGAAGAACGTTCTCTTGTTTTCCAGTCAATACTGGCAGCACGTGGGTGCACTCGCTTCTTACCGACCAGCAGCTGTGGCATAAATGAGATGCGGAAGTAACGACGAGTTGGGGAAGCGGATTATAGAGGCATTCATGTTCAAATACTCTCGTCACCCTATCTTTTTCTCAGTTTACTCACGCAAAACATAAACATTTTGAAACGCTTCGAAAGAGCATAGTGCTGATAGATCGCTAAAGTTATCAGAAATCGATAACAGAGGGCAGTCAACACGAAATTTTCCGATTTATGTAGTCTTCTTTCCGTAATCTTACATTCTATCCTGTAATATACAGGGTATTAGTAAATACTTAGGCCTCTTAAAACTGTCGCTGGGTTGGTCACGTTACTCCAATACATGATCCCAAATGGCATAGTATAAGTGAAGTCGCCGGTCGCGGTGGTCTCGCGGTTAAGGCGCTCAGTCCGGACCCGCGTGACTGCTACGGTCGCAGGTTCGAACCCTGCCTCGGGCATGGATGTGTGTGACGTCCTTAGGTTAGTTAGGTTTAAATAGTTCTAAGTTCTAGCGGACTGATGACCACAGATGTTAAGTCCCATAGTGCTCAGAGCCATTTAAATAAGTGAAGTCAGCAAAATGTGCCTTTTTTGAATAGTTATACATCTATTGTTACTTATTCCAACAAAATGCTATGCGGTTGTGTGATGTAGTCCAAAGAAGAAGGTCCCTTGTTCAAGTTGGTACCTCATGACGTAACAACACGTAAGGACAGCCGCGCCTGCGAGGGGTCGGCGCAGATACGCCCTCAAGGTGTTACACACGCCACCGTTGCCGGAAGATTACATACGTCAGGGAGCAGTGCCGGTCAGCGTCAGTGTGCAGTCATCGCTAACGACCACAGCATCGTCTTACTTGATATCCAGCAGCGCCATTTGTATTAGATAGTTATATGGATATGGGACTTGGTTAGAATGTCTTCCACGAATAATGAGTGTGTTCGGTAGGGCACTACGAATGTAATGTGTGGACATATAAGGTGAGAATGTGGGTCTCGCAGTCGCCTTATCGTCTGTGCCCTCGGTGGCTCAGACGGATAGAGCGTCTGCCACGTAAGCAGGAGACCCTGGGCCCGAGTCCCGGTCGGGGTAGAAGGTTTCAACTGTCCCTGTTGATATTATCAACTCCCGTCAGTAGCCGAAGGTGAAGGTATTATTTATATAATTCTAAATACTGTACCGAAGCTTCTATGCAATTATACGCTCAGATGACACTATCCTTCTGTATTGTGTCACATGATAACTTATAAAGTTTAGCCACATCGACAAATTCATAGGTATTCCTATGGACATGGATTGTTTTCAGACGGAATTATCGAACAGACGCACAAAACTATAGGACTAGACTTCTGACGTCGGTCTGTCGTAGAATTTTGGATGATCGTATTCGTTTATTATGAAGTATTTCGTGTTGTTCAACTTTTAAAAAATTGGTCTAATATTTTGTGAGTGGCGTAGTATCCAGTTGACCTCCTCCAGAAGAAAATCTAGTCTTGATACAATCCATTACAGTGCCGTGCCGTGGCGAATATCTCAAGTATTTTTTCCTTTGGCGCTACAAGTTGTGTAGATTGAAACTTCTTGCAACTGAATCCCCCCCCCCCCCCTAAAACTCCCTTAACATTGTGGTCAGATATTGGTCATCACCCTTAAAATCACGATCAAAGGTTGATCTAAAAAATGGTTCAAATGGCTCTGAGCAATATGGGACTTAACATCTATGGTCATCAGTCCCCTAGAACTTAGAACTACTTAAACCTAACTAACCTAAGGACAACACGCAACACCCAGCCATCACGAGGCAGAGCAAATCCCTGACCCCGCCGGGAATCGAACCCGGGAACCTGGGAAAAGTTGATCTCACTGATATCATTGATGAAGAGAAGAAAAACGGGAAACTTCATTGTCGTTCGAACAACTCTTACCTTTTTTTTCATTTCAAGAGCTATATTCATGAATGTAGTATTCACTATATGTCCTTGGCGACCAACATATGAAAATGTCACGAAGACAACCCCCTACCACCGAAAGTATACTGCGCAACTCAGTTAAACGGATATTTTTTTTTCGAAACTCCTCAATTGTCTCCCGTAGCGACGCAGAAGTGAAATGTGGCTCATACATGCCTAAGAGCTTCCTTTGTAATAATGCAAAAGCGTTGCGCCCTGCGACGTCACCCTCAGGTTCGGTGTCGCTTCAAAGAGCACGGAATCGACACATGCAAAGAGAAGGCCAGCAGAACTCAGAAGTCCATATGAGGTGTGAGGTGTGTTCCTGCTGTCACGTTGGCAGTAAAATTCACTACAGCTCTGCTTATACCATCCATTTGCTGTGTATATGCACATGACACATCTCTTATTTGTGGTGGCTAGAAATCTCGGTGTTGTCCGATGTGGAAACAAAGAAAGTAGAGGTTCCTACATGGAAAAACAGACTGTTGCTAGCGCACTGAGAGAAGCTACAAAAGAGACGAAGAGCCTATGAAAATCTATGAACTTGATTTTTTTGTGGCATACAAGGTCCATACGTCGTTCTGGTGTCTGCATAATTTCTTGTGAGAACTACTTTGCCCTACAATCGCTAAGAAAAATCATGATCCCATGCCTACCCGTTGGCAGCCAATACGAGTAACTACCCCACCACTCTTAACCCAGATCACCCTGACACCTCAGCCCGCAGCTCGTGGTCGTGCGGTAGCGTTCTCGCTTCCCACGCCCGGGTTCCCGGGTTCGATTCCCGGCGGGGTCAGGGATTTTCTCTGCCTCATGATGGCCGCGTGTTGTGTGATGTTTTTAGGTTAGTTTGGCTTCAGTAGTTCTAAGTTCTAGGGGACTGATGACCATAAATGTTAAGTCCCATAGTGCTCAGAGCCATTTGAACCATTTTTGAACCTGACACCCTTCGGGAAGGACGACGGCACTCACTGTTGAAATTATTTATTTTTGCGAATAACGCATTGTTGCAACGGACTGTGACGCATTGTTATATGAAGTAGGCAGAGTCAGTTGCTCACTGCGACAGTCAGTTTGACGCTGTCGTTCATAATGAGTGAGAAACTGTGTCTTGAAAAGAGGTCCGATTTTATCATGGACGAACTGACTGACCTTGTCAACGATGTGTACGTATATTTTGTTTCATATTGCGTCAATAATTCTGAAACTTGTGATATAATATCTTAAAGAATTAACCTATTTATTTATGGGTTTATATTACGATTGAAAGTTTTCGTCAGTTGTAATTCAATAATGTTTTCAACCGTCCTTCCAGAAGGACTTTAGGGTAATATGTTGTCATTTTGTATTCACAGAAAACGATGTGCACTAATGGAACTTTCGAACATGTTAGAATTAGAAGAAGAGGAAATACCTAATACTGGTGTGAATGTAACATTACACCATCCTCTAAATTCAACTGATGACATTACAGATGAAGATTCGGTTGCTGAAGAAAATCGAAGTGTATTACCAGCGAGTCAGCTCAATGTTACTGCGCTACATGACCGAAAAGAGAGGATCGTGGAAGCAACAGGAACAATAAGAGGAAACAGAGTTAAGATATCTGTAGATAAAACGATATAAGAAAATAGAGGATCATATGAAATTTGTTTTGACTCAGTGTCTGGGATTTCCATTGTACGTTGGAATGACAACAGCGTTGTTACTGCAGCCACCAAGATTGACAGAGTGCAGCCACTACCCTCTGTAGCAAGATTTTCCAGGGAACAAAAGAAAAGGGTTAGCGTGCCTCAACGTAACTTATTACACTCCTAGAGTACTCACATGGGAGGCATAGATCGAGCTGACCAAAATGTATCCATATATAGATGCTCTATAAGAGGGAAAAAGTGGTATTTTCCGATTATTGCACATTTTAGAGACATTGCAGAGCAAAATGCCTGGGATCTATACAAGCACAACGAAGTACCCATAGATCATGTGACATTTCGTCGTCGAATTGTCACTGCAATTCTTGAAAGTAACAAAAGAGTCACTACCAGCAGAGGACGTCCTAGTAAGAGGGCAAAACTAGATCCTAGATTTGATGGAAGAGAATATTATGTTGTTGATTTACCAACGGACGAGATAACAAAAAAGAAAAAGCACCTGAAATGTCGGAGTTTCCACAAAAAAAACTACTCCTATGTACGTAAAATGTGACAAAGCACTTCATAATTGTTGCTTTTTGTCTTGTCATACTAGTGCATAAAATATGTGTATCAGTCATTTTCTTTGTTTCTTGTATTTATTAGCTGTTTTAGTGCCTAATTCAAATTTATTTATGTCTTTTTGAAAGAATAAAAACCAAAACAATTAATTGTGTAATGTCATACTTTAAAAACATGTTCCCTTATTGTCCTGACGTCCTTCTGGACGGACGCCCATGTTTGGAAATACTAAATAAAAATAGATACTCAAAATGGTTTTTACTTTCTTCCTTACAACCTTGTGAATGAATGTAGGTAAAATATAAATCAATTTTGAAAAACAAATAATTCAGGACTATCTGGATGAAAGAAGTTCCCGCCCGTGTAGCGAGCTGTATTTCTCACCGCTTAATTAGCAGCGGGGCACACCGGTGTGTATTGACTGGGCGACGAAATGGAAACACTGCACGAGGTGCCGCGAACTCCACAAGGGTTCGTACCGAACAGAATCCTGCTGTAAACTCCTCGGTATTTGAATCTATAAACGACGCTCAGAGTCATTGCTGCTCCACGTTGTGTGTGTCCAATTAGTGTATTTAGCCTGAATTTCAACTTAGTACTGAATGTGTTAGTATTTCTGCTGTGTATGGAACGTATATTCAAGATAGGGCGAAATCACGCATGGTGTCCCACAGGGTTCCATTTTGGACCATTCCTCTTACTTGTTATAGAATTGATCTTCCACTAACCATATTTCAAGCACCTTACAGATAATGAAGGTATTATAATGACCCAAAGAGAGAGACAGCTACGGAAAAGTTATTGATAATAGTTTCACAAGTATAATAGTTTGATTTCAGTGAATGGTTTCTCCTCCAATTTTCAAAAGGCACAGAATATTCAGTCAACTCTGTACAATAGAAGGAACATGCGGCACTTGAAGAAGAGTCAGTCTGTTGCTTAAAAATTTTAAATGTACCTATTCCAGAAGATTTAAATTTAATAATAAAAAGAACGTGTCAAGTAGTGAGGAAGTATGTTTAAAAGGCGATCAAAGAGATCTCGTTTGAGGGCGTTACTCCAGCCTAAATGCAACTTAGCGCGACACCGATGCGGATATGTAAGCACAGACAAGTTGGTAAGGGATTAATGTGGCATTCGCGTCTTTCCGACGTGCGTGCAGTAAACACGGAAACGTGAACTATGGTGACGATACCACCAAATGCGCCCAAAGAAGACCAACGTGCTGATATTCATATCTTGGTCCGCTCCCGATAGCTGAGAGGTCAGCGTGACGGATTGCCGTCCTACGGGCCCGGGTTCGAATCCCGGCTGGGTCGGAGATTTTCTCCGCTCAGGGAATGGGTGTTGTGTTGTCTTCGACATCATTTCATCCCCATCTGGAGCGCAGATCGCCCAGTGTGGCGTCGAATGTAATAAGACCTGCACCAAGGCGACCGGACCTGCCTCGCAAGGGGCCTCCCGGCCAATGACGCCAAACGCCCATTTCCATTTCCAGTCGTTTCTTGACCGCCGAAAGACAAACACAGGTAGACATCCATCGAAAAATGAATAATGTGTATGAGGCTGCACGTCTGCCGAAAATCACTGTTGCGGTATGACGAGCAAAGTTCTGTGCTGGACGCACGTCCCCATATCACAAATGTCGTAACGCAGAAGTTATGTCAACTGAAATGGGAGGCCCTAGAGCACTCACCCTGTAGTCGTGATCTCTCCCCACGCGATTATCACGCCTGCTGCCCCCTAAAAAAGTCTTCAAGTGTGGGCAGTTCTGTCGAACGAGGATGTGCAGTAGGCAGTCACGGACCTCTTCACACAGCAGGACAAGGTGCTCTACCAAATGGGAATCTTCAAGTTTGTGCGTCAAAATGCCACTAGCCGCAATGGTCACGGCGGTATTGCCTGATAGGCATACGATTCTCGACTAAACGGCCCTCGAACGGAAACTTTGTAACAGTTTCTTTCAGCTGCAGTTTCGGTGTATATATAATACATTCGCAAAGAAAATTTAAGAAGAAAAGTGAAGCTGACTTCTGCTACAGTCTCAAAGTTGGTGTCTTTAATCATTACTGGGGCTGTCAGTGACTTAAAGATATGTTTATCATGCCACTTAATAAATGTACGATCATTTGCCCAATAACATAAGAAATGTGACAGACTTAAAACAAATTAATGAAGATATGGTCATTTGCCCAATACATAACAAGTCTGATATGTCGCAAAACAAATTTTGAATCTAATCATGCAAATGACGTAGCAAAATAACTAACTCACTTTAATTGAGCCATTTAGTACGGCAGTATTCTAACACTTTAGTCATTTAAAACGGGAGGCTTGGGAAATTTTCCTCAGGAGTACTTATCTGCTGAACGAGAGCGAGTCAGCGGCATTTCTTACTCAATTATGCCACTTGAGATACCAAACCATCACTGCTTCATAGAGCTTGAGATTGTGAGATGAGCGAACGTACTTACTTACCACGTTCACAAAACTGATTGCGGACAGTGTGTGTTAGTAAAACGTGTCTTCTGTCATATATGTTCTTAGGCCTCCACGGCAGGTGGCATTTTGGATGTAGTATTTATGGACATAGGTCCACGTTACTATGAACTAGTAAAATACCTGAACCGACCTTCTGCTATTCTCTTCAGGGCAGCATCTTTCGGCAGACATGCAGCCCCATACACAGTTTATAATGCCCATCTTATCCTGTCTGCCCTCCGTTGTGCGTGGAATCCTGCACCTGCTATGAGACAAATGTCCTAGAATATATTACCTCACAAAACTTGGTAACAGCTTCTCCACCACCAGTGATTCGTCACGTAGCACATTTGCAGAAATTATGTTACTCGTATGTAACAGCAGTATTTTTGAAAGTATTTGCTGTCGTAACTGTCAATGATAAGAGAAAGAAGTTGTCCAAGTGCGAGTAGGGTTCTGTCAGTGTGGCTTCCGTACAAACTTAAATATGTACACTACCGGCCATTAAAATTGCTTCACCACGAAGATGACGTGCTACTAGACGTGAAATTTAACCCACAGGAGGAAGATGCTGTGATATGCAAATGATTAGCTTTTCAGAGCATCCACACAAGACTGGCGCCGGTGACGACACCTACAGCGTGCTGACGTGAGGTAAGTTTACAACCGATTTCTCATACACACACAGTAGTTGACCGGCGTTGCCTGGTGAAACGTTTTTGTGATGCCCCGTGTAAGGAGGAGAAATGCGTACCGTCACGTTTCCAACTTTGATAAAGGTGGATTGTAGCCTATCACGATTGCGGTTTATCGTATCTCGACATTGCTGGTCGCGTTGGTCGATATCCAGTGACTGTTAGCAGAATACGGAATCGGTGGGTTCAGGAGGATAACACGGAACGCCGTGCTGGATCCCAACGGCCTCCTATCACTAGCAGTCGAAATGACAGGCATCTTATCCGCATGGCTGTAACGGATCGTGCAGCCACGTCTCGATCCCTGAGTGAACAGATGAAGACGTTTGGAAGACAACAACCATCTGCACGAACAGTTCGACGACATTTGAAGCAGCATGGACTATCTGCTCGAATACCATATCTCTGGTTAGGCTTGACGCTGCACCACAGACAGCAGCGCCTGCGATTGTGTACTCAACGACCAACCTGGGTGCACTAGTGAAAAAAGTCGTTTTTTCGGATGAATCCAGGTTCTGTTTACAGCACCATTATGGTCGCATCCTTGTTTAGCGACATTAAGGTGAAAGCACATTGGAAGCTGTGTATTCGTCATCGCCATACTCGCGTATCACCCGGCGTGATGGTATCGGTTGCCCATTGGTTACACTTCTCGGTCACCTCTTGTGACGGTACTTTGCACTTTGCACTTTGAACCGTGGACGTCCCATTTCAGATGTGTTACGACCCGTGGCTCTACCCTTCATTTGATCCCTGCGAAACCCTACATTTCAGAAGGATAATTCACGACCGCATGTTGTAGGTCCTCTACGGGCCTTTCTGGATACATAAAATGTTCGACTGATGCCCTGGCAGCACATTCTCCAGATCTCTCACCAATTGAAACCGTCTGGTCAATCGTGGCGGAGCAACTGGCTCGTCACAATACGCCAGTCACTACTCTTGATGTACTGTGGTATCGTGTTGAATCTGCATCGGCTGCTGTACCTGTACACTCCATCCAAGCTCTGTTTGACTCAATGTCTAGGCGTATGAAGGCCGTTATTACGGCCGGAGGTGGTTGTTCTGGGTACTGATTTCTCAGGATCTATGCACCCAAATTGCGTGAAAATGTAATCACTTGCCAGTTCTAGTATAATATATTTGTCCAATGAATACCCGTTTATCACCTGAATTTCTTCTTGGTGTAGCAATTTTAATGGCCAGTAGTGTAAGTATACAGTTCACCAATCCTAGGAATCGAGAATCTCAGTGGCTTTTGCCCGTTATTGATATTGATGCTGGCTAGATATTGGTCCCAGGGATTACAAGACTGTCAGAATCTCCACTGTAGATCCCCAGACTAGCCTGGACACAGAAAATGAAGTGAGCGGTGGATTCTAATTTATATATGCAGAGAGAGAATATTTAAAGAAACTTTTTATTTACTTAGTAAAACATGACTACAACTTATATTTATGTTTGCGTGCAGTAATGTTCGTCTATTATGTCTTTGAGGGAGGAAAGTGGAGCATATGTTCAAATGTCAAAATAAATGTTGTAATTTAATTACATTTTACCAAGTTTCATTTTTTTCCGTTACGTGCACTGTGGAACCTTACTTCTTGCATGATTCTTTGTAAATGGGAAGTACCTTATAGGATTTGATGAGCAAGTTATCGAGTCTCAGATTATGGGACATAAATGGCCGTAGAGTGTTACTGAATTGACTTAGAAGCTTAAAATTTTTGCATCTTCGAGAGAACACAGACTTTATGATGTGTCGTACATATTAACCTGATACCTCTACTCGTTCCGCAGAAAGAAGCTTCTTAATGGGAGTTGGAACGCCCTACCTCGATAATGTTAAATTTAGTGAATTGGCTTTCTTGTATTTCAGGAACCACTGTAGCAATTGACATGAAACTTTTACAGGACATTAAACTGTGTGTTATGAGTCAACTGAACTACAATAATTGTATTTCAGCCCCTACTTTCGGAAATACAATTTTTTAATTACACGGTTAAAATTTTTTGTACATTTTTTGTACGTTATCCTAAATCCTAAATAAGTAACATTACGTTCTTCTTTTACTTCAGTAGACTCAGGATATGTATGTTATTACTCCTTGAAACTTCGGATATTCTACTCTAAGTGGTTTCTGAATTTTAGGGAAAGATGCAAAACAAAACATAAATTTCGAGGAATGGCTTCTAAAGTCTTAAAAGACTGTAACTCACTTAATATATGCTTAATTTTTTTTATTTTTAGTCACTCAGAAGCACCCTGTAGCATACTACGTTTTCCAAGTTTTTTCTTCTTACAGGACTCCTTACTGGCCAGTTGTGCTGCATACTCTGCTTTATCAATGCGAGTTTGTCCATGCGTTCCACTTCTCTGATGCAGTTTGCTGCAGGATTAATTCCCTTATGCTTTAGCACTTTAATCCTACCAGTGTTGCCAACATTAAAAGCAATAACAGCATCACTGAGCCCCCCCCCCCCCACTTTTGGTGTCTCCATTCCAACAAAATCATTTTTTGTCAAGCGAGTCCACATAAGATTGCTGAACGACTCACTGGGATTTTGAGTCTGACCATGGAGACGCTTCTTCAGTAATTCAGGATTTGCTAGATCTCTGTAAATAGGTTTTATATAACCATGCCTGCTCCTGGGATGGAATGTTTATGGCTGTATGAACTGTTTGAGTACTGGGAATTGCTGTAATTGCACCACTAATCCGACCCAGGAGGGCAAAGGTGGTGTACTGGCTTTTCATCAGTTGACAGTCTGTGTCAGAAGGTAGCCCATAGCGCTTGCTTCATTTTCAACCAATCCTCAGTATTATTTCCAATGGCCATCCCATAATACTGCTGCAGTTCATCAATATTTTGTTTTTCAGCCTGCCTCTTATGGTTTTACCATCAGAAAATTTCTTGTCTCTCAAACTTCTTTTCAACTTCCTCTATCTGGTGCCCATCCTCTTCTGAACTTGATTAATACAAATATGTAATTTAACCTTTACAACACAGCAATACACAGCATTCTAAAAAAAAAGATTACCGATTTGATTAGATCTCGAAGTAATGCAAGTAATAATTTCAACTTTTTCAACCGGTGTAGATTATATTTAAAAAATATAATAAAATACTTCCCAGTTGCGTTAATAAATGATGGATACATCATTTTATTCGGAAAATTGTGAATTTTATAATGAGATAAGAATTCAAAAATGTGAATAAATATTTTTTCCGTTCTAACTCCCCTTAACAGTCAGAGAGACGGACAATAAAGCGATGCTATAAGGTTTCTGTTTTTGAAGATTGTGTTAGGAAACCCTAAAAATCATTTTACCAGACCATGCCGAGATATCACCATTGACGCTCTAATCACTTTCACCCGTGCACAATTACAAGGAACGCATTTCATAATTCCTACTTAATTATTTCCTTTCTTCGTTAGCTGTCGAGGTTTCTAAACCCAGCACTTACCTCAGCAAATTACTGGCTCGTCATCTTAACTGCAGCGAAAGGCCAGGTCTGCATTGCGCAGTTACGCTAAGTTCCGTAATTCTCCTCCCCAGGCTGATAATTTTCTCGAAAGTACGGAGCAGAGAACAGTCTCGAAAATAGGACGTTAATGGATAACGTGGGGGTTTCTTTCAGTTACAGAATCCATTTTCCGCAGGAGAGGGCAGGGGGGGGGGGGGAGGGGGGGCAGACAGCAAACACAGCGGACCTCCGCGGCCGACTTCAAAGAGGAGCGCGTCGCTTTGCGTTGGATAAATAACCACATGTGGCGCCTAAGGTCAACAGAGCGCCGAGGCGAGGCATTCGCTGCCTTGTGCTTTCTGCACCATTCTCCTTCCTTCAACAAAGGTGAACACAAACACAGGTGTGCGTAACACACGCGCAAGAGCCGGCTAGTTTGCAACTTATTTGATAATGCAGAGGTCGCCGTTGCGAAGCACATTGTTCTGTAACACGGAAGCTTAGGTTTTGTGGGACCAGTTGTATAGCATTGTTGCTTCTAGGGAAGAAAATGCGTGACATTAGAGGTACCAGATCATCTTTTCCTGGGAAAAAAGTGGAGTACGTAATTATGATAATTCTAAAATAATTGGCTACTACATTAGACACAGTTGTAAATTCATAATGAATAGTTTTACAATAAATTTCATTACAATTACGGGGCACTACCAGCCACACAGACTTAAAAATTAAACCGTACCAAAAAATAGCTTCAAATGGATCTGAGCACTATGGGACTTAACTTCTGAGGTCATCAGTCCCTAGAACTTAGAACTACATCTACATTTACATACATACTCCGCAATCCACCATACGGTGCGTGGCGGAGGTTACCTCGTACCACAACTAGCATCTTCTCTCGCTGTTCCGCTCCCAAACAGAACGAGGGAAAAATTACTGCCTATATGCCTCTGTACGAGCCTTAATCTCTCTTGTCTTATCTTTGTGGTCTTTCCGCGTAATGTAATTGGGCGGCAGTAAAATTGTACTGCAGTCAGCCTCAAATGCTGGTTCTCTAAATTTCCTCAGTAGCGAATCACGAAAAGAACGCCTCCTTTCCTCCAGAGATTCCCACCCGAGTTCTTGAAGCATTTCCGTATCACTCGCGTGATGATCAGACCTACCAGTAACAAATCTAGCAGCTCGGCTCTCAATTGCTTCTATGTTCTCCCTCAATCCGACCTGACTGGGATCCCAAACGTTCGAGCAGGACTCAAAAGTAGGTCGTATTAGTGTTTTATAAGCGGTCTCCTTTACAGATGAACCACATCTTCACAAAATTCTACCAATGAACCGAAGACGACTATCCGCCTTCCCCACAACTGCCTAACTAACCTAAGGACATCACACACATCAATCCCCTAGGCAGGATTCGAACCTGCGACCGTAGCGGCAGCGCGGTTCCAGACTGATGCGCCTATAATCGCTCAGCCACTCCGGCGGGCTAAACCGTACCATTTGACCATATACATTGTTCTAATATTCCCCTTTAAACCTTGTAAGACATGTAGAGGGGACTGGGTAGACAATATTTTTAACTGGAACCCGTGACTGGAAGCGTACTTTTCCCACTACGTGTAAGGTTCTATGTCGCGACCACCAAGTTTGGTGCACACATTGTACCTACGAATAGTGTTGCGGAACATATAGGCCACGAGCAGTCCTTCCAATACAGGGGGCTTCGCCGCACAGAAAGATCATGTCGGTGTATTCTGCAAACGTGTACTCAACCGTGTTTTCCCAAAACTCATTTCCACGTGAATGAGCCTGGAACCAGGTCATAGGCGATCCGATGTTAAGTATCCCCCACTACGACCAGCCAGTTGTATACTTAACTAGAAAACATATTTTAAAAAGGATGGAGCACAGAAATGGTACTTTTCCGAACATGTCCACTCAGTTCTCTTCACAAGTACTACAAATTTGTAAAGCGGATTTTAGAGAACCCTGTATATATTCTTCATGCCAAGTGATAAGCTCGTACGACACTTTGACGTATGGGCCGTATGATAACAACACTGCCGCAAACGACTTGCTATATTATTAACCACATAACAGTTCTTATGTGTGAAATATAGTATAGGCATACAACTTGATACATAAAATTTCAGATTGGGTATATTTATGCTGGTAAAACTCGAAAAGTAGTCGGGCGATTGACCTAAAATTTTTACACAACGTTGCTTTCGAACATCTTTTTTTTTTTTGTCTCGGAAGTGATTTATCTGTTTTCAAAAATCAACATGAGATTTGCTTTGATTCGCATTGTTGCATTTCAATTCAATTTATCTCTTGTGTTTAGGATGTGATTTACCCGTTTTCGAAAATCGATTTCACTTCTTTCGTGTCTGTTCACTTTGCTGCCTGCGAAAATGCTCCAAATCGTCTCCCTGAACAAAAGATTGCATTTGATAGCATCTTACAATCTGTGGCCAGTGAATCTGCTGGAGTGCACCTTTTGGTCGTACCAAGTGGAACTAAAGAGGTGTTCTTAATTTCCTTGGTCCCGGCTGAAATCAATGCAAACGACCATTAACTCTTGCTTCGTCAGGCATAGCTGCCATGTTGATGGAAGGAGGGAGAACAGAGCATTAAGCTTTTAAACCCTCACTAAAACGGTTTCACTGCCGACCAGAGTGGCCGTGCGGTTCTGGGCGCTACAGTCTGGAGCCGGGCGACCACTGCGGTCGCAGGTTCGAGTCCTGCCACGGGCATGGATGTGTGTGGTGTCCTTGGGTTGGTTAGGTTTAATTAATTCTAAGTTCTAGGCGACTGATGACCTCAGAAGTTAAGTCGCATAGTGCTCAAGGCCATTTGAACCATTTGAACTTCTTAAATTGTCGCTAAACATGTAATTCACAGAAAACAATGTGTAATTGTTCAAAAACATTAGAAATAGGAAACGTTCTTGAGACACGCTAAATCTTTGTTTGAGAAGAAAGTACAGTGGTTCACAGGAAGCATTAGACCATACACTGAAAAGCTTGCAAAATAATGTGACTGGACTGGTATTACTGTCCGGCGACTTCATGCAAACGTCTTCAGTTAAACGTCACTCAAAACTAGGTGTGAACTGCACGCTTGCATTGCATATTCAGCTCTAGGAAGCTCAGATAAAAACTGCATTTAACAACAAAGTTCAGCTTCAAACCGATTCAGCAACTGAAATATTTTGGAGAGAATTACTCGAGATCGGTACCGGCAATGTGCCTATAAATCCAGAAACTGACAAATTCGCCTTCCCATCTAGTTTCTGCAACATCGCGAGTCCAAAAGATGAAATAGTAGATAAGATTATCCAAAGCTTCGAAACAAATTATCGATGAATGGAAGAGACATTCTGGAGGCTACAAATGTCTATGAGCACGATACGCACGTCAACATCCTAAACCGAATGGCCACACGTTCTGAAACTGAAAATTGGAGTGCTATTTGTATTACTCCGAAACATCAATCAGCCAAAGCTATGCAATGGCACTGGATTAATGGTAAACAAATTTACGAACAATTTAACTGAAATAACAATTCTGATTCAACATCATACTCTTCCGCTAATACCACTGATTCTGACCGATATGGCGTTCGAGTTCAAATGACTTTGAGCTTCAGTGCGCCTTGCGTTCGCCACGATTATCAATAAAGCTCAACTGCAATCCTTGCAAGTGTGCGCTTTTTATTTAGATAACCATTGATTCTCTTACGAGAGATTATACGGCACAGGCTCCAGTGTCGGTAAACGGTCTGATCTTTATGTCTATGCAGAAAATGGACAAGATCATCTTGCTTACAGTTTAACAAACAAATCAGTCACGCTGACGGTGTGCAATTAACCATATAAAAATGCTTTTCATATGTCATTACACAACAACAAAAGCACGTCACACAAGACCACGGACTTTCCATGTGTGATATTATTTGATAACCAATGCACTCCAAGCACGCCTTATTCTCAGCACTGTACGCTATTTGAAGCAAAGTCTGTATACAGTCGTCTGCTATACACATTTCTGTAGAAGTAGTTACCATATTTCTGAGACAACATTCAGATTTGATTTCATTAATGTAGAGTTACTTTGATACATCGATATGTTCATGTTGCATTGATATTATTCTTAAGTGTATTCTTTATTTTGTCACTATGATCTTTGACGTACTTGTAACTCTGATTTTTGGGCGCATAAGCGATTATTGGTTGGTTGTTAGAGGGTCGGACCTTGAAAAAGTCAAGTCTTGGACGTCATGTTGGAAAGACGCATATTGTAGCCAGTTTATAAAATGTGAACTTTAACAGTGACTGTGACGAAGATGTTTTCAAGTATGTTTTGTATTGTGAAGTGATGTTTGTGTGTCGCGTGATATTACAACAAAAGCAATAAAAAGGAAGTGTAACTTAAATTCGGAGGGCTGATTACTTTTTTTTACATCACTATTGTGCTGACTTTGAAAGGTTTAATCTTGAAGAATGGTTTGTGAAGCGCGTCTACAAAACTTTTGAATATAGCATAATAAAACCTAGGCCTCTGCATCCGAGCTTGGAATCATCACCACCTAGATTTTCGGCTATTGAGCCATGATTTTACAACGAGACCAGTGTTTGAAACACTAAAAGATGAGTGCCTAGATTACTCATTATTACATGAAATGACTTTATTAACTGTGCTCTAATGACACATGCCGCATAACTATGTTTTTGCTCGAAAATGCAGTATTTAGCAGCGTGGGCAACACCACAATCATTATTAAATTTTGACCTTTGTTGTGGTAGGGTTCTTAGACCGGGAACCGTATTGTACCAATCTTTTTTTCCGATTACCCATGCTGCCTTACTGACCGCTTTTTCTCCACATCGTTTTGGCAGCGAACATGGTTATAAACATTAATCCCTCTAAGTACTATCGATAGTTAAAATTATCTGACCGACAGGTCTCGAGAAGCACTTGCCGCTCTTCTTGCAGCCGTCTACCGCAAGTCTCTAGAGGAACGGAAGGTTCCATATGATTGGGAAAGAGCGCGGGTAGTTCCAAGTTTCAAGAAGGGTCGTCGATCAGATGCGCAAAACTATAGGCCTATATCCTTGACATCGGTCTGTTGTAGAATTTTAGAACATGTTTTTTGCTCACATATCACGTCATTTCTGGGAACCCAGAATCTAATCGGTAAAAATCAACATGGATTCCGGAAACAGCGTTCGTGTGAAACCCAACTCGCTTTATTTGTTCATGAGACCCAGCAAATATTAGGTACAAGCTCCCAGTTAGATGCCATTTCCCTTAACTTCCGAAAGGCTTTCGATACAGTTGCCTGGTAAACAAAGTAAGAGCCTACGGAATGTCAGACCAGCTGTGTGGCTGGGTTGAAGAGTTTTTAGCAAACAGCACACACCATGTTTTTCTCAATGGAGAGACGTCTACACACGTTAATGTAACCTCTGGCGTGCCACAGGGGAGTGTTATGGGACAAATGGTTTTAACAATATATACAAATGAACTAGTAGATAATGTCGGACGTTCCATGCGGCTTTTCGCGGATGGTGTGTAGTATACAGATAAGTTGCAACATTAGAAGATTGCAGCGAAATGCAGGTAGATCTGCAGCGGATAGACACTTGGTGGAGGGAGCGACAACTTACCCTTAACATAGCAAATGTAATGTATTGCGAATACATAGAAAGAAGGATCCTTTATTGTATGATTATTTGATAGCGGAACAAACACTGGTAGCAGTTACTTCTGTAAAATATCTGGGAGTATACGTACGGAATGATATGAAGTGGAATGATCATATAAAATTAATTGTTGGTAAGGCGGGTGCCAGGTTGAGATTCATTGGGAGAGTCCTTAGCAAATGTAGTCCATCAAGAAAGGAGGTGGCTTACAAAACACTCGTTCGAACTATACTTGAGTATTGCCTATCAGTGTGGGATCCGTACCAGGTCGGGTTGACAAAGGAGATAGAGAAGATCCAAAGAAGAGCGGCGCGTTTCGTCACAGGGTTACCTGGTAAGCGTGATAGCGTTAAGGAGATGTTTAGCAAACTCAACTGGCAGACTCTCCAAGACAGGCGGTCTGTTTCACGGTGTAACTTGCTGTCCAGGTTTAGAGAGGGAGCGTTTCTGGATGAGGTATCGAATATATTGCTTCCCTCTACTTATAACTCCCGAGGAGATCAAGAATGTAAAATTAGAGAGATTCGAGCGCGCACGGAGGCTTTCCGGCGGTCGTTCTTCCCGCGAACCATACGCGACTGGAACAGGAAAGGGAGGTAATGACGGTGGCACGTAAAGTGCCCTTCGCCACACACCGTTGGGTGACTTGCGGAGTAGGAATGTAGATGTAGAAGTTTCCGTATAATAATTCATACTATTGTCAACATAGTCTTTATTCCTGTTTGTCTTTCCTCGGAGAGAATGTTTGGCGCAACTGAATGCGATTAGTGGAGGAAGAATGGCATAGCACACGCGGCTAGAGGAATCGTGACATAGAAGAACGTTCTCTTGTTTTCCAGTCAATACTGGCAGCACGTGGGTGCACTCGCTTCTTACCGACCAGCAGCTGTGGCATAAATGAGATGCGGAAGTAACGACGAGTTGGGGAAGCGGATTATAGAGGCATTCATGTTCAAATACTCTCGTCACCCTATCTTTTTCTCAGTTTACTCACGCAAAACATAAACATTTTGAAACGCTTCGAAAGAGCATAGTGCTGATAGATCGCTAAAGTTATCAGAAATCGATAACAGAGGGCAGTCAACACGAAATTTTCCGATTTATGTAGTCTTCTTTCCGTAATCTTACATTCTATCCTGTAATATACAGGGTATTAGTAAATACTTAGGCCTCTTAAAACTGTCGCTGGGTTGGTCACGTTACTCCAATACATGATCCCAAATGGCATAGTATAAGTGAAGTCGCCGGTCGCGGTGGTCTCGCGGTTAAGGCGCTCAGTCCGGACCCGCGTGACTGCTACGGTCGCAGGTTCGAACCCTGCCTCGGGCATGGATGTGTGTGACGTCCTTAGGTTAGTTAGGTTTAAATAGTTCTAAGTTCTAGCGGACTGATGACCACAGATGTTAAGTCCCATAGTGCTCAGAGCCATTTAAATAAGTGAAGTCAGCAAAATGTGCCTTTTTTGAATAGTTATACATCTATTGTTACTTATTCCAACAAAATGCTATGCGGTTGTGTGATGTAGTCCAAAGAAGAAGGTCCCTTGTTCAAGTTGGTACCTCATGACGTAACAACACGTAAGGACAGCCGCGCCTGCGAGGGGTCGGCGCAGATACGCCCTCAAGGTGTTACACACGCCACCGTTGCCGGAAGATTACATACGTCAGGGAGCAGTGCCGGTCAGCGTCAGTGTGCAGTCATCGCTAACGACCACAGCATCGTCTTACTTGATATCCAGCAGCGCCATTTGTATTAGATAGTTATATGGATATGGGACTTGGTTAGAATGTCTTCCACGAATAATGAGTGTGTTCGGTAGGGCACTACGAATGTAATGTGTGGACATATAAGGTGAGAATGTGGGTCTCGCAGTCGCCTTATCGTCTGTGCCCTCGGTGGCTCAGACGGATAGAGCGTCTGCCACGTAAGCAGGAGACCCTGGGCCCGAGTCCCGGTCGGGGTAGAAGGTTTCAACTGTCCCTGTTGATATTATCAACTCCCGTCAGTAGCCGAAGGTGAAGGTATTATTTATATAATTCTAAATACTGTACCGAAGCTTCTATGCAATTATACGCTCAGATGACACTATCCTTCTGTATTGTGTCACATGATAACTTATAAAGTTTAGCCACATCGACAAATTCATAGGTATTCCTATGGACATGGATTGTTTTCAGACGGAATTATCGAACAGACGCACAAAACTATAGGACTAGACTTCTGACGTCGGTCTGTCGTAGAATTTTGGATGATCGTATTCGTTTATTATGAAGTATTTCGTGTTGTTCAACTTTTAAAAAATTGGTCTAATATTTTGTGAGTGGCGTAGTATCCAGTTGACCTCCTCCAGAAGAAAATCTAGTCTTGATACAATCCATTACAGTGCCGTGCCGTGGCGAATATCTCAAGTATTTTTTCCTTTGGCGCTACAAGTTGTGTAGATTGAAACTTCTTGCAACTGAATCCCCCCCCCCCCCTAAAACTCCCTTAACATTGTGGTCAGATATTGGTCATCACCCTTAAAATCACGATCAAAGGTTGATCTAAAAAATGGTTCAAATGGCTCTGAGCAATATGGGACTTAACATCTATGGTCATCAGTCCCCTAGAACTTAGAACTACTTAAACCTAACTAACCTAAGGACAACACGCAACACCCAGCCATCACGAGGCAGAGCAAATCCCTGACCCCGCCGGGAATCGAACCCGGGAACCTGGGAAAAGTTGATCTCACTGATATCATTGATGAAGAGAAGAAAAACGGGAAACTTCATTGTCGTTCGAACAACTCTTACCTTTTTTTTCATTTCAAGAGCTATATTCATGAATGTAGTATTCACTATATGTCCTTGGCGACCAACATATGAAAATGTCACGAAGACAACCCCCTACCACCGAAAGTATACTGCGCAACTCAGTTAAACGGATATTTTTTTTTCGAAACTCCTCAATTGTCTCCCGTAGCGACGCAGAAGTGAAATGTGGCTCATACATGCCTAAGAGCTTCCTTTGTAATAATGCAAAAGCGTTGCGCCCTGCGACGTCACCCTCAGGTTCGGTGTCGCTTCAAAGAGCACGGAATCGACACATGCAAAGAGAAGGCCAGCAGAACTCAGAAGTCCATATGAGGTGTGAGGTGTGTTCCTGCTGTCACGTTGGCAGTAAAATTCACTACAGCTCTGCTTATACCATCCATTTGCTGTGTATATGCACATGACACATCTCTTATTTGTGGTGGCTAGAAATCTCGGTGTTGTCCGATGTGGAAACAAAGAAAGTAGAGGTTCCTACATGGAAAAACAGACTGTTGCTAGCGCACTGAGAGAAGCTACAAAAGAGACGAAGAGCCTATGAAAATCTATGAACTTGATTTTTTTGTGGCATACAAGGTCCATACGTCGTTCTGGTGTCTGCATAATTTCTTGTGAGAACTACTTTGCCCTACAATCGCTAAGAAAAATCATGATCCCATGCCTACCCGTTGGCAGCCAATACGAGTAACTACCCCACCACTCTTAACCCAGATCACCCTGACACCTCAGCCCGCAGCTCGTGGTCGTGCGGTAGCGTTCTCGCTTCCCACGCCCGGGTTCCCGGGTTCGATTCCCGGCGGGGTCAGGGATTTTCTCTGCCTCATGATGGCCGCGTGTTGTGTGATGTTTTTAGGTTAGTTTGGCTTCAGTAGTTCTAAGTTCTAGGGGACTGATGACCATAAATGTTAAGTCCCATAGTGCTCAGAGCCATTTGAACCATTTTTGAACCTGACACCCTTCGGGAAGGACGACGGCACTCACTGTTGAAATTATTTATTTTTGCGAATAACGCATTGTTGCAACGGACTGTGACGCATTGTTATATGAAGTAGGCAGAGTCAGTTGCTCACTGCGACAGTCAGTTTGACGCTGTCGTTCATAATGAGTGAGAAACTGTGTCTTGAAAAGAGGTCCGATTTTATCATGGACGAACTGACTGACCTTGTCAACGATGTGTACGTATATTTTGTTTCATATTGCGTCAATAATTCTGAAACTTGTGATATAATATCTTAAAGAATTAACCTATTTATTTATGGGTTTATATTACGATTGAAAGTTTTCGTCAGTTGTAATTCAATAATGTTTTCAACCGTCCTTCCAGAAGGACTTTAGGGTAATATGTTGTCATTTTGTATTCACAGAAAACGATGTGCACTAATGGAACTTTCGAACATGTTAGAATTAGAAGAAGAGGAAATACCTAATACTGGTGTGAATGTAACATTACACCATCCTCTAAATTCAACTGATGACATTACAGATGAAGATTCGGTTGCTGAAGAAAATCGAAGTGTATTACCAGCGAGTCAGCTCAATGTTACTGCGCTACATGACCGAAAAGAGAGGATCGTGGAAGCAACAGGAACAATAAGAGGAAACAGAGTTAAGATATCTGTAGATAAAACGATATAAGAAAATAGAGGATCATATGAAATTTGTTTTGACTCAGTGTCTGGGATTTCCATTGTACGTTGGAATGACAACAGCGTTGTTACTGCAGCCACCAAGATTGACAGAGTGCAGCCACTACCCTCTGTAGCAAGATTTTCCAGGGAACAAAAGAAAAGGGTTAGCGTGCCTCAACGTAACTTATTACACTCCTAGAGTACTCACATGGGAGGCATAGATCGAGCTGACCAAAATGTATCCATATATAGATGCTCTATAAGAGGGAAAAAGTGGTATTTTCCGATTATTGCACATTTTAGAGACATTGCAGAGCAAAATGCCTGGGATCTATACAAGCACAACGAAGTACCCATAGATCATGTGACATTTCGTCGTCGAATTGTCACTGCAATTCTTGAAAGTAACAAAAGAGTCACTACCAGCAGAGGACGTCCTAGTAAGAGGGCAAAACTAGATCCTAGATTTGATGGAAGAGAATATTATGTTGTTGATTTACCAACGGACGAGATAACAAAAAAGAAAAAGCACCTGAAATGTCGGAGTTTCCACAAAAAAAACTACTCCTATGTACGTAAAATGTGACAAAGCACTTCATAATTGTTGCTTTTTGTCTTGTCATACTAGTGCATAAAATATGTGTATCAGTCATTTTCTTTGTTTCTTGTATTTATTAGCTGTTTTAGTGCCTAATTCAAATTTATTTATGTCTTTTTGAAAGAATAAAAACCAAAACAATTAATTGTGTAATGTCATACTTTAAAAACATGTTCCCTTATTGTCCTGACGTCCTTCTGGACGGACGCCCATGTTTGGAAATACTAAATAAAAATAGATACTCAAAATGGTTTTTACTTTCTTCCTTACAACCTTGTGAATGAATGTAGGTAAAATATAAATCAATTTTGAAAAACAAATAATTCAGGACTATCTGGATGAAAGAAGTTCCCGCCCGTGTAGCGAGCTGTATTTCTCACCGCTTAATTAGCAGCGGGGCACACCGGTGTGTATTGACTGGGCGACGAAATGGAAACACTGCACGAGGTGCCGCGAACTCCACAAGGGTTCGTACCGAACAGAATCCTGCTGTAAACTCCTCGGTATTTGAATCTATAAACGACGCTCAGAGTCATTGCTGCTCCACGTTGTGTGTGTCCAATTAGTGTATTTAGCCTGAATTTCAACTTAGTACTGAATGTGTTAGTATTTCTGCTGTGTATGGAACGTATATTCAAGATAGGGCGAAATCACGCATGGTGTCCCACAGGGTTCCATTTTGGACCATTCCTCTTACTTGTTATAGAATTGATCTTCCACTAACCATATTTCAAGCACCTTACAGATAATGAAGGTATTATAATGACCCAAAGAGAGAGACAGCTACGGAAAAGTTATTGATAATAGTTTCACAAGTATAATAGTTTGATTTCAGTGAATGGTTTCTCCTCCAATTTTCAAAAGGCACAGAATATTCAGTCAACTCTGTACAATAGAAGGAACATGCGGCACTTGAAGAAGAGTCAGTCTGTTGCTTAAAAATTTTAAATGTACCTATTCCAGAAGATTTAAATTTAATAATAAAAAGAACGTGTCAAGTAGTGAGGAAGTATGTTTAAAAGGCGATCAAAGAGATCTCGTTTGAGGGCGTTACTCCAGCCTAAATGCAACTTAGCGCGACACCGATGCGGATATGTAAGCACAGACAAGTTGGTAAGGGATTAATGTGGCATTCGCGTCTTTCCGACGTGCGTGCAGTAAACACGGAAACGTGAACTATGGTGACGATACCACCAAATGCGCCCAAAGAAGACCAACGTGCTGATATTCATATCTTGGTCCGCTCCCGATAGCTGAGAGGTCAGCGTGACGGATTGCCGTCCTACGGGCCCGGGTTCGAATCCCGGCTGGGTCGGAGATTTTCTCCGCTCAGGGAATGGGTGTTGTGTTGTCTTCGACATCATTTCATCCCCATCTGGAGCGCAGATCGCCCAGTGTGGCGTCGAATGTAATAAGACCTGCACCAAGGCGACCGGACCTGCCTCGCAAGGGGCCTCCCGGCCAATGACGCCAAACGCCCATTTCCATTTCCAGTCGTTTCTTGACCGCCGAAAGACAAACACAGGTAGACATCCATCGAAAAATGAATAATGTGTATGAGGCTGCACGTCTGCCGAAAATCACTGTTGCGGTATGACGAGCAAAGTTCTGTGCTGGACGCACGTCCCCATATCACAAATGTCGTAACGCAGAAGTTATGTCAACTGAAATGGGAGGCCCTAGAGCACTCACCCTGTAGTCGTGATCTCTCCCCACGCGATTATCACGCCTGCTGCCCCCTAAAAAAGTCTTCAAGTGTGGGCAGTTCTGTCGAACGAGGATGTGCAGTAGGCAGTCACGGACCTCTTCACACAGCAGGACAAGGTGCTCTACCAAATGGGAATCTTCAAGTTTGTGCGTCAAAATGCCACTAGCCGCAATGGTCACGGCGGTATTGCCTGATAGGCATACGATTCTCGACTAAACGGCCCTCGAACGGAAACTTTGTAACAGTTTCTTTCAGCTGCAGTTTCGGTGTATATATAATACATTCGCAAAGAAAATTTAAGAAGAAAAGTGAAGCTGACTTCTGCTACAGTCTCAAAGTTGGTGTCTTTAATCATTACTGGGGCTGTCAGTGACTTAAAGATATGTTTATCATGCCACTTAATAAATGTACGATCATTTGCCCAATAACATAAGAAATGTGACAGACTTAAAACAAATTAATGAAGATATGGTCATTTGCCCAATACATAACAAGTCTGATATGTCGCAAAACAAATTTTGAATCTAATCATGCAAATGACGTAGCAAAATAACTAACTCACTTTAATTGAGCCATTTAGTACGGCAGTATTCTAACACTTTAGTCATTTAAAACGGGAGGCTTGGGAAATTTTCCTCAGGAGTACTTATCTGCTGAACGAGAGCGAGTCAGCGGCATTTCTTACTCAATTATGCCACTTGAGATACCAAACCATCACTGCTTCATAGAGCTTGAGATTGTGAGATGAGCGAACGTACTTACTTACCACATTCACAAAACTGATTGCGGACAGTGTGTGTTAGTAAAACGTGTCTTCTGTCATATATGTTCTTAGGCCTCCACGGCAGGTGGCATTTTGGATGTAGTATTTATGGACATAGGTCCACGTTACTATGAACTAGTAAAATACCTGAACCGACCTTCTGCTATTCTCTTCAGGGCAGCATCTTTCGGCAGACATGCAGCCCCATACACAGTTTATAATGCCCATCTTATCCTGTCTGCCCTCCGTTGTGCGTGGAATCCTGCACCTGCTATGAGACAAATGTCCTAGAATATATTACCTCACAAAACTTGGTAACAGCTTCTCCACCACCAGTGATTCGTCACGTAGCACATTTGCAGAAATTATGTTACTCGTATGTAACAGCAGTATTTTTGAAAGTATTTGCTGTCGTAACTGTCAATGATAAGAGAAAGAAGTTGTCCAAGTGCGAGTAGGGTTCTGTCAGTGTGGCTTCCGTACAAACTTAAATATGTACACTACCGGCCATTAAAATTGCTTCACCACGAAGATGACGTGCTACTAGACGTGAAATTTAACCCACAGGAGGAAGATGCTGTGATATGCAAATGATTAGCTTTTCAGAGCATCCACACAAGACTGGCGCCGGTGACGACACCTACAGCGTGCTGACGTGAGGTAAGTTTACAACCGATTTCTCATACACACACAGTAGTTGACCGGCGTTGCCTGGTGAAACGTTTTTGTGATGCCCCGTGTAAGGAGGAGAAATGCGTACCGTCACGTTTCCAACTTTGATAAAGGTGGATTGTAGCCTATCACGATTGCGGTTTATCGTATCTCGACATTGCTGGTCGCGTTGGTCGATATCCAGTGACTGTTAGCAGAATACGGAATCGGTGGGTTCAGGAGGATAACACGGAACGCCGTGCTGGATCCCAACGGCCTCCTATCACTAGCAGTCGAAATGACAGGCATCTTATCCGCATGGCTGTAACGGATCGTGCAGCCACGTCTCGATCCCTGAGTGAACAGATGAAGACGTTTGGAAGACAACAACCATCTGCACGAACAGTTCGACGACATTTGAAGCAGCATGGACTATCTGCTCGAATACCATATCTCTGGTTAGGCTTGACGCTGCACCACAGACAGCAGCGCCTGCGATTGTGTACTCAACGACCAACCTGGGTGCACTAGTGAAAAAAGTCGTTTTTTCGGATGAATCCAGGTTCTGTTTACAGCACCATTATGGTCGCATCCTTGTTTAGCGACATTAAGGTGAAAGCACATTGGAAGCTGTGTATTCGTCATCGCCATACTCGCGTATCACCCGGCGTGATGGTATCGGTTGCCCATTGGTTACACTTCTCGGTCACCTCTTGTGACGGTACTTTGCACTTTGCACTTTGAACCGTGGACGTCCCATTTCAGATGTGTTACGACCCGTGGCTCTACCCTTCATTTGATCCCTGCGAAACCCTACATTTCAGAAGGATAATTCACGACCGCATGTTGTAGGTCCTCTACGGGCCTTTCTGGATACATAAAATGTTCGACTGATGCCCTGGCAGCACATTCTCCAGATCTCTCACCAATTGAAACCGTCTGGTCAATCGTGGCGGAGCAACTGGCTCGTCACAATACGCCAGTCACTACTCTTGATGTACTGTGGTATCGTGTTGAATCTGCATCGGCTGCTGTACCTGTACACTCCATCCAAGCTCTGTTTGACTCAATGTCTAGGCGTATGAAGGCCGTTATTACGGCCGGAGGTGGTTGTTCTGGGTACTGATTTCTCAGGATCTATGCACCCAAATTGCGTGAAAATGTAATCACTTGCCAGTTCTAGTATAATATATTTGTCCAATGAATACCCGTTTATCACCTGAATTTCTTCTTGGTGTAGCAATTTTAATGGCCAGTAGTGTAAGTATACAGTTCACCAATCCTAGGAATCGAGAATCTCAGTGGCTTTTGCCCGTTATTGATATTGATGCTGGCTAGATATTGGTCCCAGGGATTACAAGACTGTCAGAATCTCCACTGTAGATCCCCAGACTAGCCTGGACACAGAAAATGAAGTGAGCGGTGGATTCTAATTTATATATGCAGAGAGAGAATATTTAAAGAAACTTTTTATTTACTTAGTAAAACATGACTACAACTTATATTTATGTTTGCGTGCAGTAATGTTCGTCTATTATGTCTTTGAGGGAGGAAAGTGGAGCATATGTTCAAATGTCAAAATAAATGTTGTAATTTAATTACATTTTACCAAGTTTCATTTTTTTCCGTTACGTGCACTGTGGAACCTTACTTCTTGCATGATTCTTTGTAAATGGGAAGTACCTTATAGGATTTGATGAGCAAGTTATCGAGTCTCAGATTATGGGACATAAATGGCCGTAGAGTGTTACTGAATTGACTTAGAAGCTTAAAATTTTTGCATCTTCGAGAGAACACAGACTTTATGATGTGTCGTACATATTAACCTGATACCTCTACTCGTTCCGCAGAAAGAAGCTTCTTAATGGGAGTTGGAACGCCCTACCTCGATAATGTTAAATTTAGTGAATTGGCTTTCTTGTATTTCAGGAACCACTGTAGCAATTGACATGAAACTTTTACAGGACATTAAACTGTGTGTTATGAGTCAACTGAACTACAATAATTGTATTTCAGCCCCTACTTTCGGAAATACAATTTTTTAATTACACGGTTAAAATTTTTTGTACATTTTTTGTACGTTATCCTAAATCCTAAATAAGTAACATTACGTTCTTCTTTTACTTCAGTAGACTCAGGATATGTATGTTATTACTCCTTGAAACTTCGGATATTCTACTCTAAGTGGTTTCTGAATTTTAGGGAAAGATGCAAAACAAAACATAAATTTCGAGGAATGGCTTCTAAAGTCTTAAAAGACTGTAACTCACTTAATATATGCTTAATTTTTTTTATTTTTAGTCACTCAGAAGCACCCTGTAGCATACTACGTTTTCCAAGTTTTTTCTTCTTACAGGACTCCTTACTGGCCAGTTGTGCTGCATACTCTGCTTTATCAATGCGAGTTTGTCCATGCGTTCCACTTCTCTGATGCAGTTTGCTGCAGGATTAATTCCCTTATGCTTTAGCACTTTAATCCTACCAGTGTTGCCAACATTAAAAGCAATAACAGCATCACTGAGCCCCCCCCCCCACTTTTGGTGTCTCCATTCCAACAAAATCATTTTTTGTCAAGCGAGTCCACATAAGATTGCTGAACGACTCACTGGGATTTTGAGTCTGACCATGGAGACGCTTCTTCAGTAATTCAGGATTTGCTAGATCTCTGTAAATAGGTTTTATATAACCATGCCTGCTCCTGGGATGGAATGTTTATGGCTGTATGAACTGTTTGAGTACTGGGAATTGCTGTAATTGCACCACTAATCCGACCCAGGAGGGCAAAGGTGGTGTACTGGCTTTTCATCAGTTGACAGTCTGTGTCAGAAGGTAGCCCATAGCGCTTGCTTCATTTTCAACCAATCCTCAGTATTATTTCCAATGGCCATCCCATAATACTGCTGCAGTTCATCAATATTTTGTTTTTCAGCCTGCCTCTTATGGTTTTACCATCAGAAAATTTCTTGTCTCTCAAACTTCTTTTCAACTTCCTCTATCTGGTGCCCATCCTCTTCTGAACTTGATTAATACAAATATGTAATTTAACCTTTACAACACAGCAATACACAGCATTCTAAAAAAAAAGATTACCGATTTGATTAGATCTCGAAGTAATGCAAGTAATAATTTCAACTTTTTCAACCGGTGTAGATTATATTTAAAAAATATAATAAAATACTTCCCAGTTGCGTTAATAAATGATGGATACATCATTTTATTCGGAAAATTGTGAATTTTATAATGAGATAAGAATTCAAAAATGTGAATAAATATTTTTTCCGTTCTAACTCCCCTTAACAGTCAGAGAGACGGACAATAAAGCGATGCTATAAGGTTTCTGTTTTTGAAGATTGTGTTAGGAAACCCTAAAAATCATTTTACCAGACCATGCCGAGATATCACCATTGACGCTCTAATCACTTTCACCCGTGCACAATTACAAGGAACGCATTTCATAATTCCTACTTAATTATTTCCTTTCTTCGTTAGCTGTCGAGGTTTCTAAACCCAGCACTTACCTCAGCAAATTACTGGCTCGTCATCTTAACTGCAGCGAAAGGCCAGGTCTGCATTGCGCAGTTACGCTAAGTTCCGTAATTCTCCTCCCCAGGCTGATAATTTTCTCGAAAGTACGGAGCAGAGAACAGTCTCGAAAATAGGACGTTAATGGATAACGTGGGGGTTTCTTTCAGTTACAGAATCCATTTTCCGCAGGAGAGGGCAGGGGGGGGGGGGGAGGGGGGGCAGACAGCAAACACAGCGGACCTCCGCGGCCGACTTCAAAGAGGAGCGCGTCGCTTTGCGTTGGATAAATAACCACATGTGGCGCCTAAGGTCAACAGAGCGCCGAGGCGAGGCATTCGCTGCCTTGTGCTTTCTGCACCATTCTCCTTCCTTCAACAAAGGTGAACACAAACACAGGTGTGCGTAACACACGCGCAAGAGCCGGCTAGTTTGCAACTTATTTGATAATGCAGAGGTCGCCGTTGCGAAGCACATTGTTCTGTAACACGGAAGCTTAGGTTTTGTGGGACCAGTTGTATAGCATTGTTGCTTCTAGGGAAGAAAATGCGTGACATTAGAGGTACCAGATCATCTTTTCCTGGGAAAAAAGTGGAGTACGTAATTATGATAATTCTAAAATAATTGGCTACTACATTAGACACAGTTGTAAATTCATAATGAATAGTTTTACAATAAATTTCATTACAATTACGGGGCACTACCAGCCACACAGACTTAAAAATTAAACCGTACCAAAAAATAGCTTCAAATGGATCTGAGCACTATGGGACTTAACTTCTGAGGTCATCAGTCCCTAGAACTTAGAACTACATCTACATTTACATACATACTCCGCAATCCACCATACGGTGCGTGGCGGAGGTTACCTCGTACCACAACTAGCATCTTCTCTCGCTGTTCCGCTCCCAAACAGAACGAGGGAAAAATTACTGCCTATATGCCTCTGTACGAGCCTTAATCTCTCTTGTCTTATCTTTGTGGTCTTTCCGCGTAATGTAATTGGGCGGCAGTAAAATTGTACTGCAGTCAGCCTCAAATGCTGGTTCTCTAAATTTCCTCAGTAGCGAATCACGAAAAGAACGCCTCCTTTCCTCCAGAGATTCCCACCCGAGTTCTTGAAGCATTTCCGTATCACTCGCGTGATGATCAGACCTACCAGTAACAAATCTAGCAGCTCGGCTCTCAATTGCTTCTATGTTCTCCCTCAATCCGACCTGACTGGGATCCCAAACGTTCGAGCAGGACTCAAAAGTAGGTCGTATTAGTGTTTTATAAGCGGTCTCCTTTACAGATGAACCACATCTTCACAAAATTCTACCAATGAACCGAAGACGACTATCCGCCTTCCCCACAACTGCCTAACTAACCTAAGGACATCACACACATCAATCCCCTAGGCAGGATTCGAACCTGCGACCGTAGCGGCAGCGCGGTTCCAGACTGATGCGCCTATAATCGCTCAGCCACTCCGGCGGGCTAAACCGTACCATTTGACCATATACATTGTTCTAATATTCCCCTTTAAACCTTGTAAGACATGTAGAGGGGACTGGGTAGACAATATTTTTAACTGGAACCCGTGACTGGAAGCGTACTTTTCCCACTACGTGTAAGGTTCTATGTCGCGACCACCAAGTTTGGTGCACACATTGTACCTACGAATAGTGTTGCGGAACATATAGGCCACGAGCAGTCCTTCCAATACAGGGGGCTTCGCCGCACAGAAAGATCATGTCGGTGTATTCTGCAAACGTGTACTCAACCGTGTTTTCCCAAAACTCATTTCCACGTGAATGAGCCTGGAACCAGGTCATAGGCGATCCGATGTTAAGTATCCCCCACTACGACCAGCCAGTTGTATACTTAACTAGAAAACATATTTTAAAAAGGATGGAGCACAGAAATGGTACTTTTCCGAACATGTCCACTCAGTTCTCTTCACAAGTACTACAAATTTGTAAAGCGGATTTTAGAGAACCCTGTATATATTCTTCATGCCAAGTGATAAGCTCGTACGACACTTTGACGTATGGGCCGTATGATAACAACACTGCCGCAAACGACTTGCTATATTATTAACCACATAACAGTTCTTATGTGTGAAATATAGTATAGGCATACAACTTGATACATAAAATTTCAGATTGGGTATATTTATGCTGGTAAAACTCGAAAAGTAGTCGGGCGATTGACCTAAAATTTTTACACAACGTTGCTTTCGAACATCTTTTTTTTTTTTTGTCTCGGAAGTGATTTATCTGTTTTCAAAAATCAACATGAGATTTGCTTTGATTCGCATTGTTGCATTTCAATTCAATTTATCTCTTGTGTTTAGGATGTGATTTACCCGTTTTCGAAAATCGATTTCACTTCTTTCGTGTCTGTTCACTTTGCTGCCTGCGAAAATGCTCCAAATCGTCTCCCTGAACAAAAGATTGCATTTGATAGCATCTTACAATCTGTGGCCAGTGAATCTGCTGGAGTGCACCTTTTGGTCGTACCAAGTGGAACTAAAGAGGTGTTCTTAATTTCCTTGGTCCCGGCTGAAATCAATGCAAACGACCATTAACTCTTGCTTCGTCAGGCATAGCTGCCATGTTGATGGAAGGAGGGAGAACAGAGCATTAAGCTTTTAAACCCTCACTAAAACGGTTTCACTGCCGACCAGAGTGGCCGTGCGGTTCTGGGCGCTACAGTCTGGAGCCGGGCGACCACTGCGGTCGCAGGTTCGAGTCCTGCCACGGGCATGGATGTGTGTGGTGTCCTTGGGTTGGTTAGGTTTAATTAATTCTAAGTTCTAGGCGACTGATGACCTCAGAAGTTAAGTCGCATAGTGCTCAAGGCCATTTGAACCATTTGAACTTCTTAAATTGTCGCTAAACATGTAATTCACAGAAAACAATGTGTAATTGTTCAAAAACATTAGAAATAGGAAACGTTCTTGAGACACGCTAAATCTTTGTTTGAGAAGAAAGTACAGTGGTTCACAGGAAGCATTAGACCATACACTGAAAAGCTTGCAAAATAATGTGACTGGACTGGTATTACTGTCCGGCGACTTCATGCAAACGTCTTCAGTTAAACGTCACTCAAAACTAGGTGTGAACTGCACGCTTGCATTGCATATTCAGCTCTAGGAAGCTCAGATAAAAACTGCATTTAACAACAAAGTTCAGCTTCAAACCGATTCAGCAACTGAAATATTTTGGAGAGAATTACTCGAGATCGGTACCGGCAATGTGCCTATAAATCCAGAAACTGACAAATTCGCCTTCCCATCTAGTTTCTGCAACATCGCGAGTCCAAAAGATGAAATAGTAGATAAGATTATCCAAAGCTTCGAAACAAATTATCGATGAATGGAAGAGACATTCTGGAGGCTACAAATGTCTATGAGCACGATACGCACGTCAACATCCTAAACCGAATGGCCACACGTTCTGAAACTGAAAATTGGAGTGCTATTTGTATTACTCCGAAACATCAATCAGCCAAAGCTATGCAATGGCACTGGATTAATGGTAAACAAATTTACGAACAATTTAACTGAAATAACAATTCTGATTCAACATCATACTCTTCCGCTAATACCACTGATTCTGACCGATATGGCGTTCGAGTTCAAATGACTTTGAGCTTCAGTGCGCCTTGCGTTCGCCACGATTATCAATAAAGCTCAACTGCAATCCTTGCAAGTGTGCGCTTTTTATTTAGATAACCATTGATTCTCTTACGAGAGATTATACGGCACAGGCTCCAGTGTCGGTAAACGGTCTGATCTTTATGTCTATGCAGAAAATGGACAAGATCATCTTGCTTACAGTTTAACAAACAAATCAGTCACGCTGACGGTGTGCAATTAACCATATAAAAATGCTTTTCATATGTCATTACACAACAACAAAAGCACGTCACACAAGACCACGGACTTTCCATGTGTGATATTATTTGATAACCAATGCACTCCAAGCACGCCTTATTCTCAGCACTGTACGCTATTTGAAGCAAAGTCTGTATACAGTCGTCTGCTATACACATTCAACTTTATTCTATACCGATTTCGGGTTTTACAACCATTATCACTGGAAGAAAAGCAGTAGATCAGACTGATCAAAAATGCACACTACTCAGGCAAGACTCTTTAGCATACGAAATAGAACAATGTCACACTGTGGTATGTGAAACACACATAATATGGGCCACAATACGTCTTACAGTGGTATGTTAAACATACATAAAACATCGTTTTGTTTGGTATGTTAATGAGTCTTGTATGAGTAGAATGCGTTTTTGATTCATCAGTAGTAGTAGTTTTCTTTCTGTAATGATAGCTGTAAAAACCTGCCCTAGAAGCTGTGCGTTTTAAAGTGCCGCTTCTCGGACGAGGAGGTACATTGGCACTGGCTCGAAACCGCCCGTCCGATTAACGGCGAGCGTCAGCATGCTGGATATGATTTTTAGGCGGTTCGCCACACCCCATTAGGTGAATACAGGGCTGCTACCGGAGCCCGCCTCAGTTACATGATTGGGAAACATTTAGAAACTCTCCCACACTTCCACATGAATCACACTATATGCAGACAGGTTGCGTATACACATTCTGTACGAGAGGCCGAACGGGGTGGCGAAAGGAAGAGAATCTAGGCACCCCATAAATTGATTATGTCAAACCCGCTAATAAGCATGCCAATCCTGTGCAGATACGTGTAAGGCAGATGAAGAAGAAGAAGAAGAAGAAGAAGAAGAAGAAGAAGAAAATGATGATGACAGCTGTAAAAACCGAAACCGGTGAAGAATAAAGTTGAATGTGCATAGCTGATAACTATAAAAATGCTTTTCTTCAAAGATTTAACAGCTGCAGCTAGTTACCTAAAGTAATAACTGTACACTATACTGGATCACTTAACCACCAAGACGCAGCAGTCTTGAAATGTAGGACCCCTTTTCACCGCGTGCACTTAGGCCGGGAAAAGACTGCTCCAGCAGATTATTTGCATCCACAAATCAGCTACGTCCCATACTGCCAATGGTGGTGTCCCGTAGCCACCTCCTTGGCGTACCGTCTCAGAGAAAGCTGCTTATCCTTGGCCGTGTACCAGCTGCCATCAACTTAAGCACCTTGAGGCCCAGCCTTTCGTTGTACGCACCTCAGAGGTCACGCCAATCCAGCCACCGGTGACGAGCAACGGTCTTGTCCGCTGATTCTACCGCGGCGGCCGCGGTTTCCAGAATATATTTTTGGCTTCACTTGCTGCAACTGACTCCACTCACTGTTTCGTCATCCTCCAACTTCGCAGTGCTCGCAACATTCAAGTGCACATGTGGCCGTCCTTTTGAGGTACAAGCACGAGACTCCTCCAAGCATGACTGTCTGACTATAAGCAAGACAAACGTGGCTCTCTATATGGCATAGTCTTCATCAGTGCAGTGTTTTTGTTGACTTCAGTTTGAAAGCCAAAACCAAGTGCACCGTTCAAAATACTACTACTGCTACGTGATCAGGCCAGGAACGCATCTATAAGTTTCCTCCTCCACTGTATTCTGTCCATTGCTGCTATCCGCCATCCGTTCACATCTATTAACACTTAATTTAAATCTTCATGGAGTCCATCCCTTCAGCACTTTTTGGGTCTACCTGGGGGTCTCTTTCCAGTAAGTGTGAAATCCAGGAGCTCCCGAGGCCATCTGTGATCCTCCATCCGGGACACATGGCCGCCCCACTACAATCGTTTGGCTTTGACAGTTCCTGCTATGTTGGGCTGCTGGTATAGTTCCTCAAGCTCTTGGTTGTATCTGATCCTCCATTCCCCTATATCTGCATCCAGAACCGGACAGAAGATCTTCCGAAGCACTTTTCTCTCGAAAACAAAGAGCTTATGGATGTCCTGTTTCCGGATTCTCCATGTCTCACAACCATATAGAACAACAGGAGGATCAGGATTTTGTACAGTCGAATCTTGAACTGTCTGGAAGATATTTGTACCGAAGCAGTTGTGCTAGGCTGTGGTAAGGTCGGTTTCCTGCTTGTATTCTGGCATTGATCTCTGCTTCACATGACGAGTTCTCAGTGAAAAGTGCCCCAAGGTAATTGAATTCTTGCACTCTCTTGTAGGACTGGTCCCCAACCTGCAGTAATTGTAGATGATCAGCAGTCTGACAATGACCACGCGTCATAACGAGATTCTCTGTCTTGGCTTCGTTTATGTTTAGCCCAAATTTGCTGGCAGCCTCCTTTAGTGTTTTGGTCATTGGTTCCAACACCTCTTCCGACCTAGAGAGTAAACAGATGTCATCTGCATAGGCTAAGTACGACAGTCTCTTTCTTTGATTTCAATCCCTTCGTTCTCTTGGAAAGTCTCGCGTACGATCTTTTCGAGGGCAATGGTGAACAGGATAGGGGACAACCTATCTCCTTGCCTGAATCCTGTCACAATTTCAAAATACAGTCGACAGTAACGTTGTGTTGACTACAGTATAACTGTGTCATGCCAATTGAAGATTGCCACTATTATTCTCTATATGCTTAAATAATTTGGTAGAAATGGTTCAAATGGCTCTGAGCACTATGGGACTTAACATGAGATCATCAGTCCCCTAGAACTTACAACTACTTTAGCCCAACTAACCTAAGGACATCACACACATCCATGGCCGAGGCAGGATTCGAACCTGCGACCGTAGCGGTCGCGCGGTTCCAGACTGTAGCGTCTAGAACCGCTCGGCCAAGCCGGCCGGCTCATTTGGTAGAGAGGATGGGCAGCAAGCTGTTGTTGATACTGTGGTGTACGGTAAGGTGTCGAAGTTGGCTGCCTGTAGCAGGATACAAGATGACTTAGGTTGGTGTGATCAGTTGCTATATCTTAACGTAGAAAAATGTAAGTTAAAGCGAATGACCAGGAAAAAACGAACCCGCAATGTACGGATACAGCATTAGTTGTTTCCTGCTAGACACAGTCAAGTCGTTTAAATATCTGGGCGTAACGTTGCAAAAGGGTATGAAATGGAACGAGATTGTGATGATTGTGGCAGGGAAGGCGAATGGTCGACTTCGGTTTATTGTCAGAAAGTGTGATTCATCTGTAAAGGAGACCGCATGTAGGACGCTGGTGCGGCCTATTCTTGGGCACTGCTCGAGTGGTTGGGATCAGTAACAGGTCGGATTGAAAGAAGACATCGAAGCAGTTCAGAGACGGGCTGATAGATTTGTTACCAGTACGTTCCAACAACACGCAGGTGTCACGGACATGCTTCAGGAACTCAAATTGGAATCCCAGGAGAAAAGGCGGCACTCTTTTCGAAAAACACTGTTGAGAAAATTTAAAGAACTGCTTTTCGAAGCTGTGGGGCAACGGGCTTGCAGCGGTGGGTACACTGGTTCCCGTGAGATCACCGAAGTTAAGCGCTGTTGGGCATGGCCGGGGCTTGTATGGGTTACCATCCAGCCGCCATGCGCTATTCCCATTTTTCCGGGTGCATTCAGCCTCGTGATACCAATTGAGGTGCTACTCGACCGAATAGTAGCGGCTTCGGTCAAGAATACCATCTTACGACCGAGAGAGCGGTGTGCTGACTCCACGCCCCTCCTATCCACATCCTCCACTGAGGATGACACGGCGGTCGCATGATACCGGTTGGCCACTCGTGGCCTGAAGACGGAGTGCCTTCGAAACTGACTGCAGAATGATTCTACTGCCTCAAACATTCACTACGCGTAAAGACTACTAACATAATGTACGTGAAAGCAGAGCTCATATGGACGCATATAGACAGTCGTTTTTCCCTCGCTCTATCTGCGAATAGAACAGGAAAGGAAATGACTAGTAGCGGTACATGGTACCCTCCACCACGCGCCACACAGTAGACTGCGCAATATTTATGTAGATGAAGAGGCAGAACATCGGTGAAAACACGTCCTGACATACATAAAACTATACAAAACGTGGCTAGTTGTATTCGTTCAAATAATTTAATCCTAACCTCAACGCTGAACCACGATTAACATGGATAAATTAATGTCATCTGCATATCGGCAGAATCATTTGAGAAGTGATGGTCCGTCTTCGACTGCCGATCGTGATCTGTAAACGGTGGTCAATTGGACCATAGGCGCATTATTGACAATGGTTAATAAAAATGGTTCAAATGGCTCTGAGCACTATGGGACTTAACATCTATGGTCATCAGTCCCCTAGAACTTAGAACTACTTAAACCTAACTAACCTAAGGACAACACACAAAACCCAGCCATCACGAGGCAGAGAAAATCCCTGACCCCGCCGGGAATCGAGAACGCTACCGCACGACCACGAGATGCGGGCCAATGGTTAATAGTTTTTCAAAGCAGCAACAACCGCATTGGCATGCAGGCAATTGGTTACGAATAATAAGCTATTTACAAGTATGTATCCTACACATTTTGCTTCAAGAAATTGGAACACCGAATCGCTTCATGTTTCATAGTGAGCAATCATCAGTAAGCATCCCACGACGATGAGATCTCTTTGTAACAGTAAGCTAAATATTCTATAGAACATGGTATTGCGATCACAAGCCCAGTTTACTGAGGTTTATTTCGGTATCTCATAATAATGTCGGTCTAAAGACCGTATAATTTTCACCCAAAAGTTTGCCGTACTATATCAGCGAGATGGTGTCTCAATAGTGTAGAATATCGCCTCTTGTAGATAACATTTCGATTGATTAAATAGGTTTACTTCTTTTCTCAGAAAACAGAGCTATTTAACTCGTTTTACGAGCAGGAAATTAGGGAAGGATCTTTAACGCTCGCTTTGTCACTTTGGGGGGGGGGGGGGGGGGAGATCCTATTTGGCCACCTTTTGAAAATATTGGAATCTAACCAGTTACTTTTCATTTTGAAATTTTGAAATATAAATGCATACTGTTTTGTTGAATTCTTCTGCCACATTCCCTAACAGCTGTTCCCAATTTCTCTGTTACACTTAACCCTAAAATTTCAGTCTCAGCCATATTTTACTTTCCCCTGTGACTGTCCCATTCATTATTTCGAGGTTCAGTGCCTCACTTATACATCAATGTTTTTTTCATAGTACAAGTGTGCACCAGTGAATGAAATTTGCAATTTTTTCCGGTGGTCATAGAGTCGACAATACATTGTACTGGAATTGCGTTGACGTTGCTGAGTGTTAAAAGGTGTTATTAGGCTCTGGATCCCACTTACATATCAGGTCTTCTTTAAAAAGTGTGTTACTAATGTAATTCAACAACTATTAATGTTTCTCGTTTTTTAATTATTTCTGGGTGGGCGTAGGATAACCGTACCTGACAATGCGCGTTGTGGCATTTGCCTTGATATTGATGGGATTAATGTCCCATCGATGTCTAAATTGTTTTAGATGGAGCCCTAGGGCATTTTGAGAACGTCGGAAAAATGCAGTTCTCAATGTAAGGGGTTGGCGTTGAGCTGAACATTGTTAGTACATATTTTGAAAAGACGGTGATCCACAGACCCTAAATATTTAAAAAATTCATTTTTATAGAATTCTATGAGCTACTAATACGCATATTGCTACTTGCCCCCAGTTGCTGTCTGACCAACAAGCAACGCATATGGGAACGTCGAAAGAACGTGACATACATTTGACTCCATGAATGTGAATGTCATGATATTCAAAGAATATGCTAACAAGAAAATGATGTAGCAGCCTAGATGGCATCATTATAGCTGCACTACCAACAACGAAAATAAATTTCGAAAGCCAAATGAGTTACTGAAAGTGAAATAAGGGGTACAAGGCATTGGATCTGATGGCTTTCGTACATATAACTGAAACAGCCATACAAGATGATACCGGCTTACGCAAAAGAAGTTGTGGGGGTTGTTACGACGATATTTTCTCATTATTTTGGCCTCTGGTGCCTCGTAAAAAATAAAGAAATAACGATTTATTCAATTCATTACCACACTTACATTTCTTTCTGCAAAAATACCGTTACGCAAGTGTAAGAGAGCCAATAATATTCAGTTAATCAAATGTAAAATGCGGAATATAAAGTAATGTAAAAATTATCAGTTGTGAAATTGCTGTGATGTGGTTGCCATCGCTGTGGAAGCAATTCAGCATAGAGTCGTTGTGCCTCTTTGCAAATGCATTCATTTGAAAACATACACGATGTGGATATTGCCCAGTTCTTCATCAGTAAGCCTGTCCACACTGTTGTGTAGCAGTGTTAACATACGAGTGGGAATCCTGGAGAAAACGTCCCGACGCAGATCCAGAAAGACTGAGGAAGAAGAACAAAGTGGGCATTGCTGCGTCATGAGTGAAGGGAATAAGCTTATTTTCAAACAAGACGCGCAGAACATACCGTCGACATTTGAGCTTTCGAGTGAGTTTTTTTCATTGAAATCAAACGACAAGCAATAATTCTCAAAAAGCCACTGGAGACCACGTATCCCCTATACTAAAATACACAGAAAATATCCATGGACAACGTCTGACATTTCTCCGACGGAGTTTGGGTTTTCATGTAGAACCTCTTTAGTTCGTTTTATGAACAATGAGCGTAGTCTGCTTCCGATTCCATGAACTGTATCTCGTCAGATGTTATTCTACTCTCATTCCTTACAGTCAAAGTTCTGGGCTCATTACGATCAATAAGATCAAGTTTGGTGCCAGTCTGTTGCATATCTAGGATTCTGTATTAGCCGAGCCGTCCAAGGCGCTACAGTCATGGACTGCGCGGCTGGTCCCGGCGGAGGTTCGAGTCCTCCCTCGGTCGGTGTGTATGTTTGTCCTTAGGATAATTTAGGTTAAGTAGTGTGTAAGCTTAGGGACTGATGACCTTAGCAGTTACGTCCCATAGGAATTGACACACATTTGAACATTTGATCAAGTTTGGTGACATTTCCCAAGTCGTATGCTAATGTGTTCATGTGCAACGTTTAGTTCCTTAAACTTATTTGCTATTTTTAAGACATTAAATACAGTTATATCTTGGACTACTATTTCAGCAATAAACTGTAGGGAAACGGGCTAGTTGTTACACAGGAAACTGGCTGTAGGCGTATTTTGAGGTAACCGCTAGTAGCAACACACTTTCTTTCCCATAGATGGTATCAATCTATAGTACAGCACGCTAGAGGGCAGGCAGTCAGTATTACAGAGGCTGCCATGAGTGTTTCTTAACAGCGACATAGACTTTCTACATATCAGTGGAAGTGGCGTATCATGTCTTGAAGTCAGGTGAGAGAAAAAAAAATTTAACATTTCTCTGTTCACTGATTCTCTGTTGACGCATGTAAATAAGCGAATATGAAACACGTAATAATCAATTCTGAAGACGAAAATGTGGAGTACAAACGGAAAAAAAATCAGAAGATTAGTTCAATATGCCTTAGAAAAGTATGTCCCGAGCAAGGTCTTAAGGGCTTAGAAAGACTCACCGTGGTTCAATAGCCGTCTCAGAAAACAGCTGTGAAGAAAGAGAGCTTCGGTAGGTGTCAAAACCTAGCAGAGAAGCAAAAGCTGAACGAAGCTAAAATAAGCGTTAGCAGAGCGCTTAGACAAGCATCCAGTGCCTTTAAAAGTAAAATTTTGTGAACCGAACTGATTATAAACCGCAGGAAATGGTTCAAATGGCTCTGAGCACTATGGCACTTAACATCTGAGGTCATCAGTCCCCTTGGCTTAGAACTAATTAAACCTAAGGACATCATACACATCCATGCCCGAGGTAGGATTCGAACCTGCGACCGTAGCAGCGCGGTTCCGGACTGAAGTACCTAGAACCGCTCGGCCAAACGGCCTGCTAAGCCGTAAGAGTTTTTGTCCTTACGTAAAATCAGTAAACGGTCCCAAATCATTTATACAGTGACCCAGTGACTACATAAGCAGCGAAACGGAATGTAACAGAAAGAAGGCAGAAATACTGAATTCGGTCTTCCGAAATCGTTTCAGCGCAGAAGATCGTAATGCGTCCCTCCTGTCAACTGTTCCTCCTTTCAGTCATCCTCTTGTTGTTGTTGTTGTTGTTGTTGTGGTCTTCAGTCCAGAGACTGGTTTGATTTAGCTCCCGTACAGTAAAGCTGCATGCCCTCGGGAAAAATTACAGCAGTCATCCTAAGAACATCGAAATGGTAGATACTGAGATGGCGATTGGGGAATAGAAAGACAGATGCAATCCCTTAGTAGTGGAAAGGCATCAGGACGAGGTGAGATACATGTAAGCTTCTAGAAAGACTATGCGAAAGAACTTGGTCCCCTTCTAGCAGCAGTTTGTCGTAGTTCGCTGGAGCAACGAAGGATATCAGTGAATGGAAAAAAAATCACAGATCATTCCTATTTACAAGAAGAGCCGTACCACAGAAGCTAATAATTGTAGGCCAATGTCGTTGACGTCAATCTGTTGTTGAATTATGGAACATGTTTTACGCTCAAGGCGCTCAGGTAGATGCCGTGTTCCTTGACTTCAGGAAGGCATCTGACATCGTCCTGCACTACCGTTTAGCGAATCAAAAACGATATTATCTAGTGTCCGACCACATTTGTAACTGGATTCTAGGCTTACTTGCAGACAGAACGCAACATGTCGCTCTTAACAGAACAAAATGGGCGAATGTAAAGCTGATTTCCAGAATATCCTAAAGAATAGTGATAGGACCGTTTCTCTTTATTATGTATATTAATGATGAGCTTTGGATGCTCTTAAAAACTGTTCACAGGTGATGGGGTTGTCTGTTGAGAAAGTAGCAACGCCGGAAGAGGTTATAGACTTGCAAAATGACCAACAGCAGATTACTGACTGTTGCAGGCACTGACATTTGAATGCAACATAAATGAATGTAGCATACTGCGCAGATATCCAGAGCGTAAGTGAAATGACCACATACAAGAAACAGTGGGAAAAACAGGTGCCAGACTGAGATTCATAGCAATAATCTCAAGGACATATACACAAAAAAGTGGCTTACAAAGCGCTTGTTCATCGATTATTGACTGCTGTTAATCATATGGACCCTTTTCAAGTAGAACTGATATAAGAGATAGATGAGATCCTACATGAGATACACCTTTATTCAAGGGATCGTTTAATCGGAATGACAGCTTTATTGAGATTATCATCGAACTCCAGTGGCCCACGCTGCAAGAAAGGCGTTGCGATTTACGGGACGGCTTACTATTGAAAGTTCGAGAGAGTACTTTCCGGGAAAAGCCGGACAACATATAATCTCCTCCCACATACATCTCGCGAAATGACCACGGTGAGAAAATTCTAGAAACTACAGCTAATAAAAAGGCTTACCGATAATAATTCCTCCAAAGTGCCATTCGCAAGTGGAACAGGGAAAGGGGATCAACATTCGAACGTGGTAGCACTACAGCAACGGTTACAGAATATCAGGTGTAACAGATAGTTGACTCATGTCGACATGTAGCTGCTAAAATGATCTGGTATTTTATGACATTGGTTTTTCTGACGCGACAAGCCCTTGATTCTAGAGGCCTTACCTTTTACACATGGACGACGTACAGACAGTTGCCGACACATTTAATATAGAGATTGCTTTACTGAATCATGGGTAATGTGAAGTTAGTTTCCTGTCCTTCTGAAGAAGACGGGTTTAAATCCGTTGAAACCATGGTACATGTTAAATGAAAACCACCATTTATTGCAACTGGTTGACTGTTTATTACACCTGAAGAGGGAGCCAGTTTGTGTTACCAGAAATGTCCTCTGCCACACTTCGTCAGGTGCCTTGCGGAGCGTTGATGTGATGTAGTGGCAACGTGTGGGACAATTTATGCCTATTTCGTTGGGGCTAGTTGCTATGGTGTAACAACCTGACCCGTGCTTATTTTCCTTATGAGCGCAACAGGAGAAATTAGAGAAAGAATACAGAGGACAACGCCAAAAGAAACCAACTGCGAAGCAGCAAAAGCGCTAATGTCTGATGACAAATTGTATTTAAGAGAAAAAAGAATAAATTATGCAAAATAACATTTTTGATCAATACTTAATAGGCTACACTATGTTTAACAACGTATGCTACACACTGTGACGACATGCCCCGTTTTGAGGCAAATTGTTACAGTAAGGAAGACAGGAAACAATGCCAATTCAGTAATATTCCTGATAGCTGAGCGTAAGGGAAACACTAGGCAGTGAATCTAAAATAATGGTAATACATTCTGAGATTTTTTAGCCTTATAATAGCTATAAAACCTTTTTGTAGAAAAATCATTGAAAAAAATTGTAACAGCTAGTCCCGGTATCCCCTATTTTAAAACGATGCTATTTAAATTTCTCGATTCCTTGAGAGATATTGTTATTTACAGAATGGTATAAAGTGAACCATCACAAGTTTTTGTAACGTCTATTTACTCACTAACGACCAGATTTGGTCTAGAGAGAATTTTCAGGTTACGAACTAACACTACACCAATACTTGTTTTGTACATAAAATCGCCTTCACTTTCAATATTTACGTGGTTAAAAGCACAGATTTCGAACAAATAGCTATATCTTGTCGCAAAAGAATAATAGTACACCACAAAAAAGAAGGAAAAACATGCTGAACAGTCTGAAAAAGTACGGAATAAATAAATTGTGCTTATGTTTTGGAAATAGAGGGTAGGGCGACCTCCACACCAGATGAGAGGAAACGCAGGTCACAACAGACTATCCCACTCAACATGCCTTACAGCAAGAAAAAGACGAAACGCGCCTGCGAAAAGTAAATTATTTTAAAGCAAGTAAAGGCGGCTTTATTTACAAAACAATTATACCTGTGCTTGCAGCGGAGCATGGTCTCGTAAACAAACTTGTTAACGCTACACCATTCTCTAGAATGATTCCTTGGTGTCAAATAAATAATTATGTAAACGTAATCTGTACTCTAGGGTGGCAGCTTCATCAAAACTAGTTGTTCATGAACGAAAACACATTACAGTAGCTTTCCATGGTTTCTGTAATACCATTTTACATAAACATAGAAGACATTTCATAAACATAGAAGTCGTTATTTAGCCGTGTGTACGCATAATACATTGCTATCAATGACACCTTTAGCTTTACAAGAACATTATTTCCCCAATATATGTGACTACTCACCTATGTGTAGGATGTCTGA
The DNA here is from genome assembly GCF_023897955.1 of Schistocerca gregaria. NCBI lineage: Eukaryota > Metazoa > Arthropoda > Insecta > Orthoptera > Acrididae > Schistocerca > Schistocerca gregaria. The sequence goes on from NC_064923.1 coordinate 687,136,825, forward strand.
ACTGTGTGTTCCGTGATGAAAGAAGTATTAGTTCATATTGTTCGAGGGAGGGAACCAGATGTAGTTATTTGTACAAGCCCGGAGAGAAGTTTTAAATGCAACCCGAACTATAGTTTGGTACTGCTTGTTCTTTTCCAATGTAACTAAAAACAGAGACTGCCGTGTATACATGTTGCAGTAGAGAAAATAAATTTACCACATGCAGTGACACCAATTTACAACAGTAGTAATTGATAACCGGACAGGTGTAAAAATGTGACATAGTAACGGAATAACTGCATAGAGCACTTATTCTGAAAAGCAAAACCAACTGTTATTAGTGCCATACGCTGATTTCACAACTGTTTGCTGAATGAAAAAAATACCGCTTGGATTGTTGTTGAGAACCTGGCTAGCACATTACCGGATTCGCCCTATATCACTGGACTCGTAACATTTTAAATCCACCTCTCTTAAAGTTCTATCACTGGGGCGTTGTTTCTCTACAGCAAAAGGTAAGAGCTAAAGTCTGTCTGTACCTATATTCTACGTTCGTAGGCCTTTACTTTTTCATCTTCCGTTATATACTATGCGCATATATCTATCATGGCTGTTTTCAGAACCACTTCTAAGCGCTTTGCTGTTGATAAGAGAGACCATTTACTGATTCCATGGCCACAGTACCCGATTTGCAGAACAAATGGCCTGTATGTTCGGGCGGCAGAATGGGTAATTAGACATTGTGCACGTGTCTGGGCTGTGTCAAGGAGAACAACTTGTCCATTTAATTGAACTACTCTGAGATCGCTCTATGGGTATGCCAGGTTACTGTGTCCTACCAGTTGCCAGATATCTTGGTCGTTAGATGACAGCGATGTATGCATGTTGCAATCGGTCGTCCAATATAGTTTGAAACTGTGCCGTTGAGTACTTGTGCATCTGAAAGCCTAATGTGCACAACAAGAATTAAAGGGTACTTACACGAGAAACGACCTTTCTCATCCTCAAACTCAATGTACACAGCAACAAACATGCCCCGTGGAATATCTAACCTTGTGCGCCTAACACTATGTGACATTTCAAAGAAATAAATAGAACCAAACTAAAGGTAGGAAAGTAGCATCTTTCTGAATCGCACGTTGTGGCACTCAGAAATATCATTGTTTCTCTTAAGTTTGGTTGGTTGATTTGGGGGAGGGGGGGAGGGGGGAGGAGGGGGGCCCAAACTGCGAGGTCTTCGGTCCCATCAGATTAGGGAACGATTGGTAAGGTAGTCGGCGGTGCCATTTCAAAGGACCCATTCCGGCATTTGCTTGAAGCGATTTAGGTAAATCACGCAAAACCTAAATAAGGTTGGCCAGACGCGGGTTTGAACCGTTGTCCTTCAGAATGCGAGTCCAGTATGCTAACCACTGCGCCACCTCGCTCGGTTTTTCTTAAGAACACTGAACATTACGAGGGCCTCTGATTTAACCGTAAGCCGGCCAGAGTGGCCGTGCGGTTCTAGGCGCTACAGTCTGGAACCGAGCGACCGCTACGATCGCAGTTTCGAATCCTGCCTCGGGCCTGGATGTGTGTGACGTCCTTAGGTTCGTTAGGTTTAATTAGTTCTAAGTTCTAGGCGACTGATGACCTCAGAAGTTAAGTCGCATAGTGCTCAGAGCCATTTGAACCATTTAGCCATTTGATCAAAACGTACATAGTCTCTTTCAGAATCACGGCTCTTCTTCATAGCGCTTGACAGTCACAACAAGTTGAAAAAATCACTCTAGTAGAACGAGCGACAACGCACAGAGAATCCGTTTAAATACATTCTGGTGCGGAAATAAGGTCCACGCATCCCGTATTCTGCAGTACAAGTGTGCATCACCTAACCGTTCCTGATCTTTTCCCCATAACCGTGTCTAAATGGAGAACTGATGCGCAAAACTTTTTATGTGAGAGAGAAGCACGAAGAATTCTACCGAACTGCTGCACACACACCAGAATGAACTTTCCCTCTGCAGCGTAATACGCATTGATTTGAAACTTCCTGGCAGACAAAAAACTGGAAACTTTGCTTTTTCACGTGAAAGTGCTCTACTGACTGACCTCTCCAAGTACAATCCACGACCCGCCATCACAGCCTTACTTCATCAAACAGAACCTTTCTCCCACTTCACAAACGTTTTCCGGCGTACCTAGCATGTCTAACACTCCCCGGAGCAAAGGATATTACGGAGAAAATGCTTATGTACAGCCTGTGGTATTGTTCCCAGAATGAATTACCATTCTACAGCGGCTTGTTCGCTAATCTGAAACTTCCTGTTAGATTAAAACTGTGTCCCAGAGCATAATTTGAACATGGGGCGTTTGACTGTGGAGTGTAATTGCTCTACTGACTGATCTATCCAAGCAGTAATCACAACACGCCCTCACAGCTTTACTTTCGACAGTACATACCTCTCTGCCACCGTCTAACTTCGCAGAAGTTCTCCTGCATACTTTGCGGGACAAATATTTTCAGCCGCAAACTCTGTTTCAGATAAAAAAAGAAAAAACAGGAAAAGAACGAGTAGGACTCGAACACAGAGTTCCGTAGAAACTTATTTATATATCGGGGGATTCAAAAATAAAGGATAAATTTCCTTTGTTTATTACAGGCAAGCTTTAAAAGACAGAAACACATTGCGTATATCACTGGTAAGAGGAAGGTTCAAAGTTTTGACACAGGTATGGTTCAAATGGGGAAAACTTCAAGAATCACGTCAAAAAATGATTCAAATGGCTCTGAGCAATACGGGACTTAACATCTTAGGTCATCAGTCCCCTAGAACTTAGAACTACTTAAACCTAACTAACCTAAGGACAGCACACAACACCCAGTCATCACGAGGCAGATAAAATCCCTGACGCCGCCGGGAATCGAACCCGGGAACCCGGGCGTGGAAAGCGAAAACGCTACCGCACGACCACGAGATGCGGGCTCACACAGATATGCTATCGTTTTTGTGTATGGCGAGTATAACATCAGAGAAATCATTTTATGTTTCTGAACTTCAGCGAAGTCAATCCATTGTCCGAGAGCACTGTGCATTGCGACGCTGATTCAGCAAGAAGCCGCCTCTGGAAATGCAGATTTGTGACTCGCATAGACAAATCTAGGAAGTTGGTTGCAGATGTAAAGGGAAGGGCAGTGGTCAGCCACGCACGTCTCACCAAAATGTCGAGCGTATCCGACATGCGTTCATAGGGAGCCCTTGGAAGTTCACGAAGCGGCAAGCTAGGAACTTCAGCTTCCTCAAACGACGCTGTGACGTCTTCTGAAACGACGCCTGCATTTGAAGGCTTATAAGCTGCAATCGCTACAGCAATGCAATTTCGTCCCGGTGACTATAAGAGAGCCAACGGCCATGCCGCACCGGTAACACCGGTTCCCGCCAGATCACCGAAGTTCAGCGCTGTCGGATTGGGCTAGCAGTTGGATGGGTGACTATCCGGTTAACCGAGCGCTGTTGGCAAGCGGGGTGCACTCAGCCCTTGTGAGGCAAAATGAGGAGCTACTCGATCGAGAAGTAGCGGCTCCGGTCTCGGAAACTGACAAACGGCCGGATGAGCGGCTTGCTGACCACATGCCCCTCCATATCCGCATCCAGTGACGCCTGTGGTCTGAGGACGACACGGCGACCGGTCGGTACCTTCGGGCCTTCATGGCCTGTTCGGGAGAAGGACTATAAGAGGTCACGAGTTTTGCTTTTCAGTGTTCAAGGACACGCAGAGCAGAGGACACTTTTTTCGAACGAATCATTTTTTCGGTCGAATCAACGTTTCATACATTGGGTAAAGTAAACCACCATAGTGTAAGAATTTGGTGGATACAAAATCTTGACTTCGTCATCGAACATCAAAGGACTTATCGACACTGCATGTGTTTTGTGCCGTTTCTGTTCACAAAGTTTGTGAAACTTTCTTTTTTTTGGGGAGGCAACTGTGACTGGAACGCCATACCTAGGCATGCTGTCAAATTTGTTGATTCCTCAACTTCACGGAGATTCCAACAATTTCATTTTTATGCATCACGGCATCCCACCTAACTTTCACTTCGGGCGCGGCGTTATCACCATCAATTCTCCATGGTATATTGGAAGAGGTAGACAGCTAGATCTTGTTCATTGCTTTTGACCTGCCAGGTCACCTGACCTCAAAACTAGCCACTTTTTCTTTGAGGGTACATTGTGTCTTTGTCCCACCTATGGCACCTATTCTTCAAGAGGCGAGAAACAGAACTGTTGAAGCTAATGATTCAATAAAAAGGGACCTGTTGATCTGTGTATGTGTGTGTGAAATCTTACGGGACTTAACTGCTAAGGTCATCAGTCCCTAAGCTTACACACTACTTAACCTAAATTATCCCAAGGACGAACACACACACCCCTGCCCGAGGGAGGACTCGAACCTCCACCGGGACCAGCCGCACAGTTCATGACTGCAGCTCCCAAGACCCCTAGGCTAATCGTTCGCGGCGATCTGTCTATGGAATGGAATGAAATGAAATGGACTACCTTTTCGATGTTTCTCGATCATCGCATGGTGCTCATTTTCAGTATATTGTAAATTATCTGAGCGAACATAGAAATTTGGACCGTGCTCCATCCAGTGACACGCTCAGTGTGTTTCTGTCTTTCATGGTTCTTTGATCGGAGCACAAAAGCGGGGCCTATGATCCTGTTTAAAAGACTCTTACTGAAAAACAGGGTACTAGCTACATCATTCCACCTTCGCCAACAACTTTAAACTTTTTCCCAAAAAAGTTTGGTACACAAACATATTCGCGTTCTTTTTAACATGTATCTCACCTCCCACTTCCATAAGCTCCCCTACCTAACTATCACTCGCTCATACCTACTAGTCCATCGCTGCAAGTCGTCCAGACCCATCCACTGCCACTGGCACATTCTGCCTCACTCATGAAGCCCAACTCACGTGTCTGTCACTGTTTCTTGCCTCACAGCCACATTCTCCTTCGTTTCGTCCTGACACTATTGTCTTCTCTCACTGTCAGTGTGTTCCTCTTGATGTCTCATTCCCACTTTTTCTGTCTCTTCTCCCTGTCATTACCTCTCTTCATCGTTTACACTGTCATGAAGCGTCTCTCATTATCACTGGCTCTCAGTACATCCTCCGTGTCTTTATGCATTCGCAGTGGCCCTGTCTTCCTCACTCTTTTCCTACCACTGTTCTGTTATTGTCAGTTACGTGCCACTGCCACTGAGTCGCTTCCTTTTCTCTCCCACCGTATTGTCTCCTTCACTGTTTCTGTACCACAACCACTTACAGTATTTATTAATTTTCCGTATCTTTCCACCTCCATTGTCCCCTTCTCTTTTAGTATAAAAAAGCGGGAGTATGGTCTCAAGGCAACATTTTCGGGAAAAATTTTAAAGTTGCTGAAGAAGGTAGAATGAGGCAATTAGTAACTCACTTTTCAGTCAGTCACTTAAACCGTAGATCAGTCGCCTTTTTTGTGTTTCCACGGGAGCGTTTTCCCGCCGGTTCCCTTCTTTTCCTTACCACAGCAGGTCATTTCATTTGTGTGAAAAGAACTTTATGGAGAACTAAAATCTTGATAATTTACCTATCTGAAACTGAAATAACTCAATAATACACGTCAGACCATATTTTACGTTCACAAAAACTTTGTATGTGCTTTAGTACTACAACGTACGGTTCCCAAAACCCAATTGATGATAACGGAGACGCCTGATTGCATATTTCTCCGTGTTACTCACTATATAAACTACGTTTTCGACTTATACCGATTTCAAGTATGTAATTTACTCTTACAGGTAGGGTGACTATGAAACTCTGTACGTGTGTTACAAAAGGGTACGGCCAAACTTTCAGGAAACATTCCTCGCACACAAATAAAGAGAAGATGTTATGTGGACATGTGTCCGGAAACGCTTAATTTCCATGTTAGAGCTCATTTTAGTTTCCTCAGTACGTACTGTACTTCCTCGGCTCACCGCCTGTTGGCTCAATTGAAGGAAGGTAATTTTGACTTCGGTGCTTGTCTTGACATGCGACTCATTGCTCCACAGTACTAGCATCAAGCACATCAGTACGTAGCATCAACAGGTTAGTAGTGTTCATCACTAACGTGGTTTTGCAGTCAGTGCTGTGTTTACAAGTGCGGAGTTGGTAGATGCCCATTTGATGTATGGATTAGCACGGGGCAATAGCCGTGGTGCGGTACGTTTGTATCGAGACAGATTTCCAGGGTGTCCCGACAGGAAGACGTTCGAAGCAAATGATCGGCGTCTTAAGGAGCACGGAACATTGCAGCCTACGACTCGCGACTGGGGAAGACCTAGAGGGACGAGGACACCTGCAATGGACGGGGCAATTCTTCGTGCAGTTTACGATAACCCTAATGTCAGCGTCAGAGAAGTTGCTGCTGTACAAGGTAACGTTGGCCACGTCACTGTATGGAGAGTGCTACGGGAGAACCAGTTGTTTCCGTACCATGTACAGCGTGTGCAGGCACTATCAGCAGCTGATTGGCCTCCACGGGTACACTTATGCGAATGGTGCATCCAACAATGTGTCAATCCTCATTTCAGTGCAAATGTTCTCTTTACCCATGAGGCTTCATTCCAACGTGATCAAATTGTAAATTTTCACAGTCAACATGTGTGGGCTGACGTGAATCCGTACGCAATTGTGCAATCACGTCATCAACACAGATTTTCTGTGAACGTTTGGGCAGGCCTTGTTGTTGATGTCTTGATTGGGCCCCATGTTCTTCCACCTACTTTCAATGGAGCACGTTATCATGATTTCATCCGGGATACTCTACCTGTGCTGCTAGAACATGTTCCTTTACTAGTTCCACACAATATGTGGTTCATGCACGATGGAACTCCTGCACATTTCAGTCGAAGTGTTCGTACGCTTCTCAACAACAGATTGGGTGACCGATGGATTGGTAGAGGCGGACCAATTCCCTGGCCTCCACGCTCTCCTGACCTCAACCCTCTTGACTTTCATTTATGAGGGCACTAGAAATCTCTTGTTTACGCAACTCCGGCACCAAATGTGGAGACTCTTCGTGCTCGTATTGTGGACGGCTGTGATACAATACGCTATTCTCCAGGGCTGCATCTGTGCATCAGGGATTCCATGCGACGGATGGTGGATACATGTATCCTCGCTAACTGTGGACATTTTGAACATTTCCTTTAACGCTGGTACGTTCTGTTTCTGTGTGTTTCCATTCCACGATTAATGTGATTTGAAGAGAAGTAAAAAAATGTGTATATATTAGGAAAATTTTCAAGTTTTTCGAAACAGGGAGCTTAGAAATATACCGTAAAAATTATATCCATTTGCCGTGCATGAACGTCTTGGTAACTACGGCTCGATTTTGCAAGCCCACAATCATGTTTTTGGTGTGTTTCTCGATACGGGAAGACAGCACTTCTAGGTAAACGCTAGAGAGCATAACATTAATCTTCGAACAATTAGCTGTGGCTGCTTATTATCGAGATTTCGCCTCAGAGAGGAGTTTACAGGCGTATTTCAAGTGTAAATTTAAGAGAAATCTGTACCTTTGTCCCTCTGAAACGAATAAAGATACAGGGTGTTTCAAAAATGATCGGTATATTTGAAACGGCAATACAAACTAAACGAGCAGCGATAGAAATACACAGTTTGTTGCAATATGGTTGGGAAAACAGTACATTTTCAGGCAGACACACTTTCGAAATTACAGTAGTTACAATTGTCAACAACAGATGGCACTGCGATCTGGGAAACTGTATAGTACGATATTTTCCACATATCCACCATGCGTAGCAATAATATGGCGTAGTCTCTGAATGAAATTACCCGAAACCTTTGACAACGTGTCTGGCGGAATGGCTTCACATGCAGATGAGATGTACTGCTTCAGCTGTTCAATTGTTTCTGGATTCTTGCGGTACACCTGGTCTTTCAAGTGTCCCCACAGAAAGGAGTCATAGGTGTTCATGTCTGGCGAATAGGGAGGCCAATCCACGCCGCCTCTTGTATGTTTCGGATAGCCCAAAGCAATCACACGATCATCGAAATATTCATTCAGGAAATTAAACACGTCGGCATTGCGATGTGGCCGGGCACCATCTTGCATAAACCACGAGGTGTTCGCAGTGTCGTCTAAAGCAGTTTGTACCGCCACAAATTCACGAAGAATGTCCAGATAGCGTAATGCAGTAATCGTTTCGGATCTGAAAAATGGGCCAATGATTCCTTTGGAAGAAATGGCGGCCCAGACCAGTACTTTCTGAGGATGCAGGGACGATGGGACTGCAACATGGGGCTTTTCGGTTCCCCATATGCGCCAGTTCTCTTTATTGACGAAGCTGTCCAGGTAAAAATAAGCTTCGTCAGTAAACCAAATGCTGCCCACATGCATATCGCCGTCATCAATCCTGTGCACTATGTCGTTAGCGAATGTCTCTCGTGCAGCAATGGTAGCGGCGCTGAGGGGTTGCCGCGTTTGAATTTTGTGTGGATACAGGTGTAAACTCTGGCGCCTGAGACGATACGTGGACGTTGGCGTCATTTGGACCGCAGCTGCAACACGGCGAACGGAAACCCGAGGCCGCCGTTGGATCACCTGCTGCACTAGCTGCTCGTTGCCCTCTGTGGTTGCCGTACGCGGTCGCCCTACCTTTCCAGCACGTTCATCCGTCACGTTCCCAGTCCGTTGAAATTTTTCAAACAGATCCTTTATTGTATCGCTTTTCGGTCCTTTGGTTACATTAAACCTGCGTTGAAATCTTCGTCTTGTTGCAACAACACTGTGTTCTAGGCGGTGGAATTCCAACACCAGAAAAATCCTCTGTTCTAAGGAATAAACCATGTTGTCCACAGCACACTTGCACTTTGTGAACAGCACACGCTTACAGCAGAAAGACGACGTAAAGAATGGCGCACCCACAGACTGCGTTGTCTTCTATATCTTTCACATCACTTGCAGCGACATGTGTTGTTGAAAATTGTAACTACTCCAATTTAGAAAGTTTGTCCGCCTGAAAATGTACTGTTGTCCCAAGCATATTGCAACAAACGGTGTATTTCTATCGCTGCTCGTTTAGTTTTTATTGCCGTTTCAAATATACCGGTAATTTTTTAAACACCCTGTATCAAGAAAATTTTCAAAGTATTTCGAGATCGAGGAATATATGGTAAAAATTTAAGTCATTGCTGCGCGTAGCGGTCTTGGAATTCTTGCCTCGTTTCATTAGGAAAAAATTGTAAAAAACCCCTTTCTGATTTTATTTAGGTAGCCGCCCATGAACTAAAGGTGCTTCCATAATCCCACAAGGCCCACCCTAGACCAAATCAAATGCACAAAGAATAAACCGATTTGCTCCATTTGCAGGAGGAAGTGTGTGATATTCATACCGTGATCCTGTACCGTAGGATAGTGTCACTAAGACGATCCTTTTGTTGGATAAACTGGGTATTCATTTTTACTGAAGGAACCGAAATATCTCGAAACGTACACATCGGGTCAAAAAAAGTTACCATTCCAATTTGGAATGGAGGACAGACAACGATACGACACTCTTCCAATTTGGAATGGAGGACAGACAACGATACGACACTCGACCCGACACTCCAACCTGTGCGTGGGTGGCGGGGGAAAACCTTTAAATATTAAACTGGAACCCAGATACGACTCTACTGCAAAATCTGCATACGTTTTGAAACTTCCTGGTACATCAAAACTGTCTGCCGGACCGGGACTCTAACTAGGGGACCTTTGCCTTTCGCGGGCAAGTGCTCTACCAACTGAGCTACCCACGCACGACTGACGCCCCCTCTTCACAGTTTTCTCATTCTGGAAACATCCCATAGGCTGTGGCTAAGCCATGTCTCCGCCATATCCTTTCTTCCAGGAGTGCGAGTTCTAATCATCTTGTGGTGCAGTTGTTCTTCTTGTCTCCGTGCTTGCTAAGAAAATGGAATGAGAAGTTTCGCCTTATAAAGACATCTTTTTGTTTCCCCCATACATGTTTCAACACTTATGTGCTATCGTCAGTGGGTTCTATTTTTTATTTTTAACTGTAAATTTGTTGGTAACATATTCACATTTGGGTTGTTTGCATTATTATGTAGAAGTTGTCGTTCTCGCTTCCAGGGTTCGATTCCCAGCGGGGTCAGGGATTTTTCCTGCCTCGTGTGACTGGGTGTTGTGTGATGTCCTTAGGTAGTTAGGTTTAAGTAGTTCTAAGTTCTAGGGGACTGATGACCATAGATGTTAAGTCCCTAGTGCTCGGAGCCATTGGAACTTTTTTTTTTTTGTAGAAGTTACACTTACAACTTAATTGGCGAAAAGTGGGTGTAAGCATTAGTTAGCATACCTTACATGATGTTACTTTCCATTTATTTTGGTAGCTGATCTGCTACATAATATACAACTTGTCATCTGCAAACAGCAAAACGTAATTTATTTTTCTGTTTGTTATGCATTTACGAACGGAAATAACACTGTATCACGTTTTTTGTCTGTAACTTACAGTTTTCAAATTGTGTAGTGTTCTCCTGTTTTGTTAGCGAAGTAAATAGGCTTACTTCTTTGCAAATGTTCGCGTGGCAATGCACTTTTTCCGATTACTCAAAATATAGGCGGAGTTTTCACTGCCATTACGTGTTGTTGTGGCTGTGTGGCGTTCATCTATTTCGTAGCGTGTTTCGCTGGGTGTGGCACGCGAGTTTGAATTGTATTTGGCGTCAGTGGTGTGTGGTATGTATGGGTTTGCATGTGTGTGATGTGTGTGTTGAGTAACGGGGCCGAGAGAGAGAGAGAGAGGGGGGGGGGGGGCGTTCTGTCCTTAGTAGTTTTGGTGTGTGGTGTAGGTGTTATTTGTATAGTTCTTCTATTGTGGCGATGACGATTTTGTTGCACAGTGATGTGTATTCATTGAGTACTTTCTTTACTTGGGCTATTGGTTTTTGGATGTGATAGTTTCCTTCTATAGTTAATTTTTGGTATAGGCTGCTGCTAGTTTTTATGATGTGAAGGTCAGTTTCAATGTTTGTTGGGTGGTGGTTGTGTGCTACCATGTGGTCTGCAAATGCTGAGTGTGTGCTATTGCGTTTCAGTGCTCTGAGGTGTTCATTATACCTGGTTGTGAAGGTCCTACATGTTTCGTCCACGTATTTTGCAGAACACTGGTTCCGCAGAAGTCGCAGGAGAGCTTCTGTAAAGTTGGGACAGTAGGAGACGAGGTACTGGCAGAAGTAAAGATGTGACGACGGGGAGTGAGTCGTGCTTGGGTAGCTCAGTTGTTACAGCACTTGCCCACGAAAGACAAAGGTCCCCTAGTTCGAGTCTCGGTCCGGCACAAAGTGTTAATCTGCCAGAAAGTTTCATATCAGCGCACACTCCGCTGCAGAGTGAAAATTCATTCTGCATAAGTTTTGTCTGAAGCACTGTCTTCGTTCCACCACAGATGGTGGTGTAATCGGAGGCTTAGAAATGGATACACGATCGTAATTTACGGCATGCTAGTCGATGGTCCGTGAATATCCAATGGCACGTGGTACCCCACCTCCACGCTGCGAGGGCAGGCAGGCTAGTATTTCATAATTTGTAATTGGAAACGCCACTCGCAACGTCGTATTCCTCCGACGTATCGAACAGAGGAGTACTCAGCGTGCCACCACGGCCGTGTAGCGAACTACGGCGTATCATAACAGGCAGTATACTGCGACCGGAGCTCACATATCGTGCAGACGAATAAGAGATAGCGTCTCTAATTATTACAGTACTGGTGTAGTGTTTATTACCTGCACCCCTACCTAATCATTTGGACAACAGACGTACGAGTGGACGATGAATGTAGCAACCACGGAAGAAACAAGTGAAATGATCCTGATTTACGGTGAATTTAGGAGAAAAGGTGAGGTTATTAGAATGAGATTTTCACTCTGCAGCGGAGTGTGTGGGCAAGTGCTCTACCAACTGAGCTCCCCAAGCACGACTCACGCCCCGTCCTCTCAGCAGACGAGGTACAGGCAGAAGTAAAGCTGTGAGGACGAGGCGTGAGTCGTGCTTGGGTGGCTCAGTTGGTAGAGCACTCTTCCGCGAAAGGCAAAGGTCCCAAGTTCGAGTCTCGACCCGGCACACAGTTTTAATCTGCCAGGAAGTTTCAGGTGAGGTTGCTATTTCCTTGTATGCCCAGCGTTTTCCATAGAAAGCTCGCTTTCGTTCGTTCCTTTAAAAGGTAGGGAACACCTCTGTATCTGCCGACAGTGTACAGACTGGCAAAAGGAAACGAAGCAAACGTGTTACAGGAGAAGCTCGTGAAACAACTGCACCACAACCTACGCATAAGCGCCCCGAAATTACACCGAAATTGCGGTATGTCCGCAGTTAATTTTATCGCAATACTGCATCGTCGTAAGTGTCATCCATACTTCGTGCCACTGCATCAAAATCTTCATGGTGACGATTTCCATTACCGGTTAGTGTTTTCTGAATGGGCACGTCAACAAATGCAAACGATCCCGATGTTCTTTGTCGAGGTACTATTTTCCGACGAGTCTACATTTCGAAGCCATGGTAGCCCTAACCAGCATAACATGCATTACTGGAGTATAGACAGTCCCCAGTGGTGACGGTACGTTGACCATCAACGTCCTTGGCCGGTTAACGTATGGCGTAGCATCATGGGGAACAAACTTATTCGTATTCTATCGGCGGCACGTTGGGTGGACCAACGTTTTTGGAAGAGGAACATACCAATACTATAGCAACGTGGCTTCAGCATTACGGTTGCCTAGCGCATTACGCAGTTGAAGCACGGGAGGTATTAGACCGTGTTTACTCTGGTATGAGGAGCGGCAGAGATGGCCCTATTAATTGGCCCGCTAGGTTGCCCGATGTGACGTCCCCAGATTTCCTTCTGTGGCGATATTTAAGAGATAAGGTGTGTCAGCAAGTGCCAACATGTAGTGAAGATATGGTCAACCGTACCGCAAACGCCTGTGCTGACATATCCGCAGATAGGCTTCTGTCCTGTGTACGTACGGTCATTTGCAAACTGATCACTAAGTGTATTGAAGTTGGCGGTACCACATTTCAACCCTTTACTATAATTGGAAAAGTAGAGTACCGTTCGACTCGACCCACTGCCGCAGTGGCGCGTCGAGTTGTCCCTTGTTTGATATGTCGAAGGAATACTAAGTTAAGAAATAATGGCCTATACAACCTCCGCAGCGTAGAGGTGAAGTCCCATGTGCCATTGGTTTTCAAGGTCCATTGAGCAACATATCGTAAATTACGATTGTATACCCATTTCGTTTCATCCGATTACAGCGCACTCTGAGGCGAAACGAAGAAATGCTTCAGACAAAACGTATGTAGATTTTGCCGTTGAATCGTAATCTGCGTCAACAACCGGGGTTGCCCATCGAATATTTCAGAGTTGCACGGGGTTGGGTGGGTATTCCAGTGTAATATTATTGGATGTCCCCCTCCGAGACAAACAAATTTTAATCATACCACTGGAGTTTGAAAATACCGCTTCTGTTGTAAATTTCTTTTATCATCACGACCGATTTCGGGCTGTCATAAGCAACTGTGCTGTGGCCCCCGAGCGCCGCTCAGTTGCGGATGTTCTTCCAACATGATTGTTTGTTATTCACCAGATCTTTTAATTTTCGAGATATTTCAGTGTCTTCAGTTAACCCCTTAACTAAAGAGGTAACTATTCTGTAACATTTGCTGTGGACCCCTGAGTTTAGCCCGAGATTAAAGAAGAAAATAATTTGAAATTTTAATTTATGTAATAATAATTTTTACAAATATTTAAGTGTTCTTTAAATCCTAATTGTTAATTTAATTCCACTAAACAATGCCTCCAGTATTTTATTTTATCACATAAAATCAAAAACTTTTGTGCATTTTTTTTTTAAATTGTTCGTGTAAACGATCTGTCAGACAGCTGAATTTTCACTCTGAAAAGTTGTAGTATATCTCTAGCAAGTAAATGTTCAGATAAAACTAAATTCCAGGGTATAAACTTGCACACAAAAATTGCACTCAAAGGGTATGAAAAGAAACTCTAAAACTGAAATTCAGTGCTGTGATCTAAATTTTTCTTTATCGTCACTCGGAACACATTTGATTTTCATTGACACTTTAACTAACTTATTGAAGACACCCATCACGGTTGTTCTCAAGTTCTTCCTTTGAGAGAAGGTCTTTTTCTCGGGGAGAACTGTGATAACTGGCTATTGTAAAATCGTAGCCTTTTTCGTCTGTTTATTGACCTACTGACATCTCCCTCCATTCAAGCAATAACATTTCATCAAAGTTAGGATTGTTAAAACTGAAATGTTACTGCCAACACATTTTGTACTGTACTAATGAAATAAGGCACGTAGTTCACTAGATGCGATCTAAAAGACCCCATCAGGTGTCAATGACACGTGTCAACAACAAAGACGGTGATAATGCAACCGATAGCAAAACATTACGGGACTGGTGATTTAAGGAGGGAGGTATAGAAGAATTCTGCTAGAAATGAACTTGCAGAGGGAGATCGAAAACATTCGCGCGGTTTGAGAGACCACACCTCAAGAGTTAATGGTTAAAATAAGCACCCTGAATAAATTGTCCCTAGCCTAAGAGGTATCGGAAACACTGAAGTAGAGCATGCTGTGTCTTTCTTACCGATGAGTGAATATACGAGTATCAACATATATGACATGAATGGCCATATGTTTTGATTACATTGACTTAGAAGCGTAAATTTTTTATATCACCAAGGGACCACAGACCTTAGTATCTGACGTAAATTTCAACTTGATATGTCGTCCCCTCTGAGAAGCAAGGCCTTTAACAGATGGACATATAGACAGACGGATAAGAAATGGCAAGAAGATCTGTTTATCCGATATTGTCACAAGTTAACAATTTTCGGATTTTTCCTTGATTTTTCCTGTACTTGTACTGTGATGCATAACCTCCTGCCAAATTTCGTTATTGTTGGTCAACAAGAAATAACCCAAACATTTTGAGGAGTGAGTGTGCATCAAAATATGTGAATAGTGATCTCGTCTGACTGCATTGACTTAAAAGCGTAAATTTGTTGGGTCAACAAGGGATCGTAAAACTTTGTAGGTGACATAAATTTCAGCTTGATACCTCTACTCCTTCCTGAACAAAAAGGGTCTGAAGAGACGGACAGACAGACAGAGAAGACAGCGATCCTAGAAGGGTTCCGTTTTTACTGACTGAGGCACGTAACTCTAAAGTGAAGGAAATCACGTAACCACCACGAAGTAGAAATTAACTCCATTTTAATTCAAGGAAATGCACGCGAAATGATATGTTGAGTGGGAGACTCAGTGAGTAGTAGAAAATACTGCGTGTGCTTATAATGGTACCAGTGTTACGTAGATGGCACAAGTTAACGGCGCAAGAGTTTAATATCTCCCTGGTGATGCTTCCCAAGAAAATCCCTTACTTGACAGAATGTTGACGTTTATGTGATGACCCAGGCACAGCGATCCATTGTGCAAAGTAAACGCCAGTGGTCCTAGGCAAGTGAGTGTCCTGACTCAAAGATGTCGACAGCCATGTTGAAGGCACTACTGCAGATATCGTCTGCGAGAAAACTAAAGATGCTAATTCGTATAAACACGTTATCGTCTGCTCAAATATGAACGGTAACTCACAGAAACGGTTTTCACTACTAGTTTCTTCTGGTACAGGTCTGCAGCTTCGACGTGATTTCTGAATGGTAAAAACATTTTAAATGCCCACTACAGCCTGTCAACTCACAAGCCTAAATTGTCCAGCAATGTAATGTAATACAGGGTGAATAAAATTAAAGTTAAACTTAAACTTTGAGAACGCTGTAGAAGAAAGACCACTGGTCAGAATGACGTCAAATTGCAACGGAATATCATCGGTGGAGGGAAACGTATGAGAGAAGAAAATTAAATAGTTACAAAATGTAGCAATAGATGGTGCTGTAAGCATCATAATTTAATAGTGGAAAACTACAAATGGCAAATGAATCATACAACAATTCCTAAGGTGTACGTTTGACGTGAAAAACTGTGCTACTCAGTGTGCATGGGTGTACAGGTGTGATACCGTCAGTTACGTAAGCCCATCCACCACGTAAGGTCCTATCACATGGGTTGGAAAAAATCGGTTTTTAATTGTCCTGAAGCCAAGAACTGCATGAAATGCATTACTCACGTCGGTTTCTAATTGTCCTCAGGTCAAAAACCGCATGAAAAGCACCAATCAAAGTCAAATCAGATTATTAATTTCCCTTTGACTGGTGCACAACATACTCAATATGGTGTCGGTTTTCTGTAACAAGTTGAAATCGAGAAACAACATGTCCCACAACTGATCGAAGAGTTTCCGGGGTCACGTTCAAAATGTGTTGCGCAAATTCGTGCCTTCAGTGCAACTAAATTTGCAGTCGGAATGCTGAACACAACATCTCTCAGATAGTCACACAGCCAGAAGTCACACGGATTAAGGTCAGGTAGATCGGGACGGCCAGGCTGTAGGGAAATGGCGGCTGATAATCCTAGTATTTCCGAAATGGCACTTCAGCTGCTGCTTAACTGGATTTGGAATGTGCGGAGGTGCGCCAACTTGCACAAAAATGATCTCATCCACACATCCACGCTGTCGGAGGGCTGGAAAGAAGTGGTTGCACGAAAGATACTGATAGCGCTTACCAGTGACGGTACAAGTAATAGGACCGGAAGCACCTGCCTCTTCGAAAAAGTATGGCCCTATGACAATTGATGCCGTAAACCCGTACCACACCGCGATCTTTTCAGGATGAAATGTTACCGGTTGATTTCCGTGTGGATTTTCAGTTGGTCATATTCGACAATTCTACGTCTTGACATAGGCTGTCAGATGGAAGTGGGTTTCCTCTGTTCACAAAATCTGCCACGGCCGATCACTGTCCATCTCCACGCGAGCAAGAAATTCTAAATCAAAGGCCTCTCTTTCTGGAACGTCAACTGGAAGCAGCTCGTGCACATGGGTAATTTGGAATGGATAGAAAAGAAGGATGCTTCGTAGGATATTACGCACCGTGCTCACCGCTATATCCAATGTTCAGGCAATTCTCCGTGCACTACACGTTTGCACACCACCACTCGTCTCCTCCTGCATTGCTGCGGCCACTGCTTCCACTGACATCGAATCAATTCGTCTCCTCCCTCTACCAGTTTGCACAACAAAAGAATCCGTCTCTTCCAATTTCAGAATCATTTTCTCCAGACCCACGGCAGTTATCGGACTAACGCCTTTTTTTAAACCCTTCGGTGTCCGGAACTTCTGCAGAGCGACGTTTGCACTCATCATTCTTGTAACACAGCTTGATAAGCAGAGCGCGTTCCTACGTAGACACAGTTCTGGCGAGCGTCGCAGACACGAAAGGAGGAAAAGCCTTTTTTTTTTCTTTATTGGTATTTTCAAACCTGTTTACAGGCAGGCCAGCAGCAGCATACTACGCCGCTCTTCGGCCGAGGAAAAGCCGTGTACCCGGCATGTTTATATCAACTTCAGTGGGTCGTGCGCATGACAGGTGTTTTCACTTACGTATTCGTACAGCTGCACCTATTGATCGCCGGCCGCTGTGGCCGAGCGGTTCTAGGCGCTTAAATCTGGAAACGTGCGACCCCTACGGTCGCAGGTTTGAATCCTGCCTCGGGCATGTTAGTTAGGTTTGAATAGTTCTAAGCTCTAGTGGACTTGATGACCTCAGATGTTAAGTGCCATAGTGCTAAGAGCCATTTGAACCATTTTTTGAACCTATTAATCAATTTTCACGCAAATTTTTTTTCTTCTTCCATGCGTTTTCCCCCCTTCTCCGATAATATGACGATGCAAATTTGACTTTATTCTCGCCAGTGGTGTTATTTCTACAGTGTTTTGAAAGTTTCATTTTAATTACGAGTATAATAACCCTGCACAAGACACAGTAAAGGTCATCTTGTATAAATCATTTGATACCTTGCAGTGGATAGTCGGTATGATTTTAGCACTCAGAGATGTTTTTAATGTGGGAATCTGCATCCACATATACATCTATACTAATACGCTGCAAGAAACAGCACGGTGCGTGGCGGAGGGTGCCTCGTACCACTACTAGTCGTTTCCTTTCCCCTTCCATTAGCCAATACAGCGAGGGAAAAACGTCTATCTATAAGCTCCCGTGTGAGCGTTATTTTGTATCATCTCACACTACTGGCTACTAAAATTGCTACACCAAGAAGAAATGCAGATGATAAATGGGTATTCATTGGACAAATATATTACACTAGAACTGACATTTCATTATATTTTCACTCAGTTTGGATGCATAGATCCTGAGAAATCAGTACCCAGAACAACCACCTCTGACCGTAATAATGGCCTTGATAAGTCTGGGCATTGAGTCAAAGCTTGGATGGCGAGTACAGGTACAGCAGTCCATGCAGCTCCAACACGATACCACAGTACATCAGGAATAGTGACTGGCGTATTGTGACGAGCCAGTTCCTCGGCCAACATTGACCAGACGTTTTCAATTGATGAGAGATCTGGAGAATGTGCTGGCCAGGTCAGCAGTCGAACATTTTCTTTATCCAGAAAAGCCCGCACAGGATATGCAACGTGCGGTTGTGCATTATACTGCTGAAATGTAGGGTTTCGCGGAGATCGAATATAGGGTAAGGCCATGGGTAGTAACACATCTGAAATGTAACGTCCACTGTTCAAAGTGCCTGTCAATCCGAACAAGAGGTGACCGAGATGTTTAGCCAATGGCACCCCATACCATCACGCCGGGTGATACGCCAGTATGACGATGACGAATACACGCTTCCAGTGTGCGTTCACCGCGATGTCGCCAATCGCGGATTCGACCATCATTATGCTGTAAACAGAACCTGGATTCTTCCGAAAAAATTTTGTTTTGCTATTCGTGCACCCAGGTTCGTCGTTGAGTACACCATCGGAGGCGCTCCTGTCTGTGATACAGCGTCAAGGGTATCCGCAGCCATGCTCTCCGAGCTAATAGTCCATGCTGCTGCAAACGGCGTAGAACTGTTCGTGCAGTTGGTTGTTGTCTTGGAAACGCCACCATCTGTTGACTTAGGGATCGAGTCGTGGCTGCACGATACGTTACAGCCATGCGGATAAGATGCCTTTCATCTCGACTGCTAGTGATACGAGGCCGTTTGGATCCAGCACGGCGTTCCGTATTACCCTCCTGAAGCCACCGATTCCATATTCTGCTATCAGTCATTTGATCTCGGCCAACGCGAGCAGCAATGTCGCCATAAGATAACCCGCAGTCGTGGTAGGCTACAACCCGACCTTCATCAAAGACGGAAGCGTGATTGTACGCATTTGTCCTCCTTACACGAGGCATCACAAAAAAACGTTTCACCAGGCAACGCCGGTCAACTGCTGTTTGTGTATGACAAATCGGTTGGAAACTTTCCTCATGTCAACGCCTTGTAGGTGTCGCCACCCGCGCCATCCACGTGTGAATGTTCTGAATCGTTATTCACTTACATATCACAGCATCTTCTGGCTGTCGGTTAAATGTCGCGTCTGTAACACGTCGTCTTTGTGGTGTAGCAATTTTAATGGGCAGTAGTGTATCTTCGTTGAAACGTATGTTAGTGGCTGTAGAATCATTCTGCATTCAGCTTGAAATACCGGTTCTCTGAATTTTCTCAGTATTGCTCCTCGAAAAGAACATCTTCCTTCCGCGGAGTCCCATTTCAGATCCGGAAGCACTCCGTAATACTTCGGTGTTCTTCGGATCTAATGTATTCCTTCGCTGTCTTGCTTTACTCCGACCTGATGCGAGCCCCGTACACTTGAGCGGTACTCAATAACTTTCCTCATGTCAACGCCTTGTAGGTGTCGCCACCCGCGCCAACCACGTGTGAATGTTCTGAATCGTTATTCACTTACATATCACAGCATCTTCTGGCTGTCGGTTAAATGTCGCGTCTGTAACACGTCGTCTTTGTGGTGTAGCAATTTTAATGGGCAGTAGTGTATCTTCGTTGAAACGTATGTTAGTGGCTGTAGAATCATTCTGCATTCAGCTTGAAATACCGGTTCTCTGAATTTTCTCAGTATTGCTCCTCGAAAAGAACATCTTCCTTCCGCGGAGTCCCATTTCAGATCCGGAAGCACTCCGTAATACTTCGGTGTTCTTCGGATCTAATGTATTCCTTCGCTGTCTTGCTTTACTCCGACCTGATGCGAGCCCCGTACACTTGAGCGGTACTCAATAAGAGGTCGCAGTAGCGTCCCATGTGTGGTCTCCTTTGCAGGTGAACTACACTTCCCCAAAACTCTCCCAATAATCCGACTCTGACAATTTGACTTCCATATCACAACCCTCACATGTTCGTCCAATTCCATATCCCCAGTTATTCAAACAACTTGTCTGACTTCCATTCATCACACCATCCAGAAATTTTGTCTAAGTCATCTTTTATCCTCCTACAGTTACCAATTTCGGCATCTTCCCGTATATCACAGCGTCATCGGCAAAAACAAAGGCAGAATGCTGACCATCCTGCATCAATATCATTTGTGTACATGGAAAATATTAGCAGTTCTATCACTTTTCCTTGGGACCTCCTGGCTGTGTCCTTATTTCTAAATCAACAGTAGTCGTCGAGTTCACCTTATTGAGTAGTGTCACATTAGAGCTCTTCGGGAAACTCACATATCTGGGAACCTCTTCCATGTGGTACCTTCAATAAGGGAAGGTTTACTATGTTTTGGTTCAAAAAATCGATTTATGTTAAATTGCCTTTTTGGAATCATCAGTGTTTAAAATCCACCCCTGAAACGGTTTTTACGAATACGGAACGGAAATGCTTGTTATTCGCGGTTAAACAAAAAAACCACCTGCCTGAATTGGGCCTTTTTCACGCTACCGTTTTTTTGGGGAATTTCGACTTTGTAGCCGCGAAAAATTATTCTATGTGCTTGTAAATGACTAAAAGTGATAAAGTGATGAAGGAGCTTACGACGTACTATGGCTTGGCAATCCGACGGCATTCCAATTCGATGGAACAAATGAAGATGGCAATTTGGGCAACATATTTCGACAAGTGTTCGACGGATGACCACCCACAACACCAAAATTGTACGGCTGGGGAAACTACACTCCTGGAAATTGAAATACGAACACCGTGAATTCATTGACCCAGGAAGGGGAAACTTTATTGACACATTCCTGGGGTCAGATACATCACATGATCACATTGACAGAACCACAGGCACATAGACACAGGCAACAGAGCATGCACATTGTCGGCACTGCTACAGTGTATATCCACCTTTCGCAGCAATGCAGGCTGCTATTCTCCCATGGAGACGATCGTAGAGATGCTGGATGTAGTCCTGTGGAACGGCTTGCCATGCCATTTCCACCTGGCGCCTCAGTTGGACCAGCGTTCGTGCTGGACGTGCAGACCGCGTGAGGCGACGCTTCATCCAGTCCCAAACATGCTCAATGAGGGACAGATCCGGTGATCTTGCTGGCCAGGGTAGTTGACTTACACCTTCTAGAGCACGTTGGGTGGCACGGGATACATGCGGACGTGCATTGTCCTGTTGGAACAGCAAGTTCCCTTGGCGGTCTAGGAATGGTAGAACAATGGGTTCGATGACGGTTTGGATGTACCGTGCACTATTCAGTGTCCCCTCGACGATCACCAGAGGTGTACGGCCAGTGTAGGAGATCGCTCCCCACACCATGATGCCGGGTGTTGGCCCTGTGTGCCTCGGTCGTATGCAGTCCTGATTGTGGCGCTCACCTGCACGGCGCCAAACACGCATACGACCATCACTGGCACCAAGTCAGAAGCGACTCTCATCGCTGAAGACGACACGTCTCCATTCGTCCCTCCATTCACGCCTGTCGCGACACCACTGGAGGCGGGCTGCACGATGTTGGGGCGTGAGCGGAAGACGGCCTAACGGTGTGTGGGACCGTAGCCCAGCTTCATGGAGACGGTTGCGAATGGTCCTCGTCGATACCCCAGGAGCAACATTCTCCCTAATTTGCTGGGAAGTGGCGGTGCGGTCCCCTACGGCACTGTGTAGGATCCTACGGTCTTGGCGTGCATCCGTGCGTCGCTGCGGTCCGGTCCCAGGTCGACGGGCACGTGCACCTTCCGCCGACCACTGGCGACAACATCGATGTACTGTGGAGACCTCACGCCCCCCGTGTTGAGCAATTCGGCGGTACGTCCACCCGGCCTCCCGCATGCCCACTATACGCCCTCGCTCAAAGTCCGTCAACTGCACATACGGTTCACGTCCACGCTGTCGCGGCATGCTACCAGTGTTAAAGACTGCGATGGAGCTCCGTATGCCACGGCAAACTGGCTGACACTGACGGCGGCGGTGCACAAATGCTGCGCAGCTAGCGCCATTCGATGGCCAACACCGCGGTTCCTGGTGTGTCCGCTGTGCCGTGCGTGTGATCATTGCTTGTACAGCCCTCTCGCAGTGTCCGGAGCAAGTATGGTGGGTCTGACACACCGGTGTCAATGTGTTCTTTTTTCCATTTCCAGGAGTGTATTTGGTGCAAGTGGCTCATTGCAGAGGCAACTGGACATCTGGACGAATATCAACACGACCAGCCGCTCTCCAAAGAACTTCAAAAAGTGATTCATCCGATCTACGAGGCCCTTTCGGAGGTCGATTTATTGTACCGGTGCTTCGGAGGCAACACACAAAATTCAAAAGAAAGTTTGAACGCGTTTGTCTGGAAGTTAGCCCCCAAGCATTTGCATTCTGGTGCGACGACTGCGGAGATTGTGACTTTCCTGGCAGTGAGCAGCTTCAACGAAGGGTACTCAGCAATTCTAAAGACCATTACAACAATGGACGTCACCCTGGGGTTCTATTCGACGCAGGTCGCTAAGCATTCGGACGGCCTCCGGATTCAAGCGGCCGAAAACCGCTTGACGCTGACCGTACGAGCGGCTTTGGAGCAGCGCAGGATGGCCCAGATCGATCAGAATGCCCTCTATGAGGAAACGGAAGGACTAGTTTGTGGGCCCGGAATAGCAGAATGAACGTAAGTTGCATAATATTGCATTTATATGTAGTCAAAACTTCAAACGCGTTTTTCTCGAAATGACATTTTATTTTATCGCGCGATATGGTAACTTCAAATCTGCTGAACCGATTGGTATGATTCTTTGTTTCCGAAGAAGCTAACTAAATTCTCTAGAAGCAGCACCACTTCTATTCCGATCCATTAACTATAAATATTTTTACTTTGCCCACGAAGTAGAAAAAAAAAATTCATATTTGTGTGAAACCTTATGTGACTTAATTGCTAAGGTCATCAGTCCCTAAGCTTACACACTACTTAACCTAAATTATCCTAAGGACAAAAATACACACCCATGCCCGAGGGAGGACTCGAACCTCCGCCGGGACCAGCCGCACAGCCCGTCACTGCAGCGCCTGAGACAACACGGCTAATCCCGCGAGGCCCGAAGTAGAAAAATTGATGAAAAAGCCCTGTGTTTTTTTCAAATGGTCGCCATTTTGTTTCCTATAGTCAAAATAACTTAAGCGAGGTACAACTCCTAAAGAGTTTTATACTTCGGTATTGTCAACTCAATTTTGATTTCAGACGAGCCAGCTGACCTGTGACATACCGCGTGTGGAGGTCTAGATAGAAATTTTGTTTCGTCCCGACGGCATTTCCGCCTTTGTTCTTCAAACTTTCCGGTCGAAAAAATCCCAGTATGTAGAGGAAATATCAAGAAACATTTTGACCAAATTTGATATTGATGTCTATAACATACCAAAAGAAAAAAAATCCCAAAAACATACTTCTTTCTAGCCAAAGATAGTAAACCTCCCCTTAACAGTCTGCAGGAGGGGAAGGTGGTGGGGGGGGGGGCACATTGTGAAATGCTTTTCCGAAATTTACAAATATGAAATATGTGTTTCCCTTCGTCCACAGCACAATGCGAGATGTACGACGAACGTATCCGTTAGGAAGGTGCGGAAAAATTTGGTGTTAAAGGGCAATGGAAGCAGACGAACTAGGATCGTGCCGTTCTGACATCGCCTACAGCGCCTCTTCTTGGTTCGTAACAAAGTCGGTCGGATGAGTCCCGATTTCAGTTGGTAAATACCGATGGTAGCGTTCGAGTGTGGTGCTGACCCCAGGAAGCCGTGGACCGAAGTTGTCGACAACGCACTGCGCTAGCTGGTGGTGGCTCCATAATAGTTTAAGCTGTGTTTACGTAGAACGGACTCTGTCCTCTACTCCAACTGATCTGTTGCTATTCACAGTATACATAAATGACCTGGTGGATGACATCGGAAGTTCACTGAGGCTTTTTGCAGATGATGCTGTGGTGTATCGAGAGGTTGCAACAATGGAAAATTGTACTGAAATGCAGGAGGATCTGCAGCGAATTGACGCATGGTGCACGGAATGGCAATTGAATCTCAATGTAGACAAGTGTAATGTGCTGCGAATACATAGAAAGATAGGTCCCTTATCATTTAGCTACAAAATAGCAGGTCAGCAACTGGAAGCAGTTAATTCCATAAATTATCTTGGAGTACTCATTAGGAGTGATTTAAAATGGAATGATCATATAAAGTTGATCGTCGGTAAAGCAGATGCCAGACTGAGATTCATTGGAAGAATCCTAAGGAAATGCAATCCGACAACAAAGGAAGTAGGTTACAGTACGCTTGTTCGCCCAGTGCTTGAATACTGCTCAGCAGTGTGGGATCCGCACCAGGTAGGGTTGACAGAAGAGATAGAGAAGATCCAACGGAGAGCAGCGCGCTTCGTTACAGGATCATTTAGTAATTGCGAAAGCGTTACGGAGATGATAGATAAACTCCAGTGGAAGACTCTGCAGGAGAGACGCTCAGTAGCTCGGTACGGGCTTTTGTTAAAGTTTCGAGAACATACCTTCACCGAAGAGTCAAGCAGTATATTGCTCCCTCCTACGTATATCTCGCGAAGAGACCATGAGGATAAAATCAGAGAGATTAGAGCCCACACAGAAGCATACAGACAATCCTTCTTTCCACGTACAATACGAGACTGGAATAGAAGGGAGATCTGATAGAGGTACTCAGGGTACCCTCCGCCACACACCGTCAGGTGGCCTGCGGAGTATGGATGTAGATGTAGATGTAGATGTAGATCATTTACTGTAAATGGTTGTGTTCGGCTACTTGGATATAACTTGCAGTCATTAATGGACAATGATTGAATTTTTATGACTGACAATTGCCATTTAGACGGGCCGCACTTGTTCGCGATTGGTTTGAACAGCTTTCTAGACAATTCGAGGTAAAGTTTCGACCAGAAAGATCGCCCGACGTGAGTCCCGTCGCACATTTGGACGCAATAGAGAGGTCATTTCGTGCACGAAATCCTGCACCAGCAACACTTCAGTTTTGGACGGCTGTAGAGGCAGAGTGGGTAAATATTTCTACAGGAGACTTCCAGGGATTTGTTGAGTCCATGCCACGTCGTATTGCTGCACCACGCCGGCAGAAGGAAGACCGACACGATATTTGGAGGTAGCCCATGACTTTTCTCACCTCAGTGTGCACAGACTATACACGTGCACATAGTCCTGGTTTCAGACGGCAGACGAGTAGCCGTTACTGATTACAAAGCGGCAGGAACGCGAATTAGGCTCAAAGTTAAAACTTCCTGGCAGATTAAAACTGTGTGCCGGACCGAGACTCGAGACCTTTGCCTTGGTGGGCAAGTGATCTACCATCTGAGCCCCCCAAGCACTGTTCACGCATCGTCCTCACAGTTTACTTCTGCCAGTATCTCGTCTCTTACCTTCCAAACTTCACAGAAGCTCTTCTGTTTGCAGGTAGGAGACGAGATACTGGCAGAAGTAAAGCTGTGGGGATGGGGCATGAGTCGTGCCTGGGTATCTCTGTTGGCAGAGCACTTGCCCGCAAAAGTCAAAGGTACCGAGTTCGAGTCTCGGTCCAGCACACAGATTTAATCTACCAGGACGTTTCATATCAGCGCACACTCCGCTCCAGAGTGAAAATCTCGTTCTGGAGACCAAACGTTAACTCCAGATTACCGAGCAGGACAATAAACAATCACTTGGTAGAAACTCTCTCTGTTCAGAGGGATTCCTTCCACATTTCATCGGCTTGCGACAAACCTGCAATGGTATAATCAGCAGCAGACCGACCGACACAAATGACTCTGATAGTATTGTATTCAGTTACGAGATTACATTCTGCCTTAACGCCAGTGACCGTTCTTCTCGAATGTGCCACCAACTAAGAAATCGTCAAATACTCAGGGCCAAGAACACATATTTTTAGGCTAATTACTTTTTGTTACGTAATTGTTCAATCTAATGTTTTCGCGCTGGATACAGATCTGATCTGTTATGCGCACTTCTGTCACAGCGCTCCTTTTTTATAAACTAGAAAATTACCAATTAATTCGATTTTAAAGTATTTCCGTTATTCAATACCAACAATTTTCTTTCCCATGTCATTTTTCCGAATATTCAACGAGGTAATATACTCAAGAATAGTCTCATATTTAAGTGGGAACAGTTTACTTAGCACGCAGCAGTTTTGCTTCGAGAAGGATTATTCGACTGAGAATGCTGTTTCTACATTCACTCGACAAATATTACAAGTTTCATATGATAAAATATCGCCATTTGGTGTTTTCTTGTCGTCTTTCTAAGGCGTTTGATTTCATAGATCATGTTTGTCTCTTAGAACACCTTGAGGTTTGGGGAACTGATGGCTTTACACACCTGACGGGAATTTAAAGTGTACTTCCCATCTCTTAAAGAAACGTTGTTTGGCAGACATTATCGTTGATCAGTAATTGAGTAACGTAGTTCGGCAGACAGTGTGGCTGATCATGTGTATGAGTGAAGTTGTTTTGAGGTATCATTGTGGTTCCTTAAAGCTTGGTCGTTTCGATTGTGTCTCTGCCGTCATCTTTGTGTCATTCGTTGCAGTGAGTTAATGTTGCCTCTTCGTGGGAGTTTGTGTCCTTGGTAAACTGAGTATGGTAGTGTATTTGTCTCTAGCGTAAACGATGGGTTTGTTTCGCATGCCAAGGGTCTTTCTTGTTCGACTCCAATTTTGAGCCGGCCGCGGTGGTCTCGCGGTTCTAGGCGCGCAGTCCGGAACCGTGCGACTGCTACGCCCGCAGGTTCGAATCCTGCCTCGGTCGTGGATGTATGTGATGTCCTTAGGTTAGTTAGGTTTAAGTAGTTCTAAGTTCTAGGGGACTAATGACCACAGCAGTTGAGTCCCATAGTGCTCAGAGCCATTTGAACCATCCTATTTTGAAATTAGTGTTCAGTTTGGTTTGTATGTTGCTTACATACGCCTGTAATTGTGTGTCTTAAGTGATACAAAGTGTTGTGATGTTTTATTGAGAGGTTAATTTATGAACCTCACCACCATTTGATTGCTTTCAAGTATTTACTGCGCTGCTAGCATTGAGACTGTGTAACGGATGGTTCGATATACGAAACTGACTGATCTAAGGTTGCCCCCATTTAATTGTTTTAAATTTATTGCACTACATGCGCAAAGCCTATGTCAAGAGTTTAATGTGAGGCTACATTCATCATCAGCATTGGTCATTGTTTATCCACTTTTGTGTCAAAGGTTTATTTTTAAAGAAACTGGAAATTGCTTGTAAATGTATTTCGTGATTCTTGAGCAGAAAGTACCCCTGGTTAAGAAGTTGGAGTGAATATAACTTCAAATATTTATCATAATATTCTTTATTTTGAAGTTGTTCATCTGCATTCAGTTTTGCTATCACCTGTGAGTAACGACTGTGCCTTAATAGTACACTTGAAGGAAATAAAAAAAGACGCACAAAGCAGGACTAATGCTAATCAGAGATAAATCGTTTGTTGTGATGTACCGGGTGATCAAAAAGTCAGTATAAATGTGAAAACATAATAAACCACGGAATAATGCAGATAGAGAGGTAAAAATTGACGCACATGCTTAGAATGACATGGGGTTCTATTAGAACCAAAAAAAAATCCCATATTGCTAGACGCGTGAAAGATCTCCTGCTCGCGTCTTTTGGTGATGATCGTGTGCTCAGACGCCACTTTCGTCATGCTTGGCCTCCCAGGTCCCCAGACCTCAGTCCGTGTGATTATTGGCTTTGGGGTCACCTGAAGTCTCAAGTGTATCGTGATCGACCGACATCCCTACGGAAGCTGAAAGACAACATCCGACGCCAATGCCTCACCATAACTCTGGACATGCTATACAGTTCTGTTCACAACATTATTCCTCTACTACAACTATTGTTGAGGAATGTGTTGGACATATTGACCATTTCCTGTAAAGAACCTCATCCTTACTTTGTCTTACTTTGTTTTGCTAATTATTGCTCTACTACAACTATTGTTGAGGAATGTGTTGGACATATTGAGCATTTCCTGTAAAGAACATCATCCTTACTTTGTCTTACTTTGTTTTGCTAATTATTGCTATTCTGAACAGATGAAGCGCCATCTGTCGGACATTTCTTGAACTTTTGTATTTTTTTTTTTTTTGTTCTAATAAAAGCCCGTGTGATTCCAAGCATGTGTGTCAATTTGTACCCCTCTATCTACATTATTCCGTGATTTATTCAGTTTTCAAATTTATACTGACTTTTTGATCACCTGGTACATCTACAAACAAAGAAATCACAACATTATCAGAAAAATTGAGTTTCAATAGTTGGGGAGAGATCTGGGGATTTTTCTGGCCAAGGTAGGGTTTGGCAGCCACCAAGACAAGCAGTAGAAAATTTCCCCGGGTGTGGTCGAATATTATCTTGCTGCTATATTAGATCAGCATGGGTTGCCATTAAGGGAAATAAAACGGGGTATAGAAAATCGTCGACAAGTCAATGTCTGTAAGGGCGCCTCGGATAACAACCAAAGAGAGAAGGCGACACCCCGAATATCACTTTTAGTTGTCGGTCCGTATGGCGGCCGACTGTCAAATTGGTATCCCACTGCTGTGTGAGAAGTCTCTAGATACGGCTTGGAATCTCATGGAGTGCAGTAGATTGTCTTCATTTCTTCGCTGATGAGCTCCGCTTCGAATGACCTGCGAAGACGAGTCTGCAGGCGCCACAAATGTTTCAAATGGCTCTGAGCACTATGGGACTTAACTGCAGTGGTCACCAACCCCCTAGAACTTAGAACTACTTAAACCTAACTAACCTAAGGACATCACACACATCGATAATGGAACAGAATTAATATTCTGATTAATCGAAAGTGCTTATTTAACAGTCAACCTTGAGATTAGTAAAGAATTACTTCATGTGTATCTCTTGACAGTTCAAAAATATAACCATTTTAATGACACTTAGCTGTTGCTGACATAGATGTACCATTGAAAGCGGCACATACCCTTTATAAGTTTGGTATATACAGTGTAACTATTGATCCAGATTAAGGTTTATTAATAAGATGTCTTTCTGACAGCACTAAAGAAAAGTGGTAGCGTGATGCACACGTACTTTGAAAATTTATACAAGACTGTGCTTAAACTGACATACAATATTTTTAGCGCAAGGCAATCTGACTTTCAAAAATCCCTACAAAAAATGGCCCTGACTAACATTAACCTATACGTTTCACAAATCGCTTACCTCACAAAAATATTGGTTACTCGAACTACTGCAATACAGCGAGCGCCACTACTGCCAGCTTAATAAAAGATTCAAACTACAGAAGGCACTAACTACTGACAGGGATAGTTAGCAAATGAAAGATTTTAGTAGAGAACAAACAATGTATTTACCTTAATATCATCAAATGTCATAATATATGTAGCAGTTCATGACATCCAGTCTTACAAATTTCAAAACTCAGCCATTTCTCTCACCACATCCACCACTGCTGGCGGCTCACCTCCAACTGCGCAACTAGTAGGGGGCAGGAAATCGCGTAACTGTTAGAAATTACAGTGATTGAGAAATCACAGATGTCGCAATAACAACTTTACAAAATCTAACTGCGATTTCAGTCACAGTTAGCAGTCGCAAGTAGCATTTCACATTAAACGCCGTGAGCCATCTGTTGGCCGAATTCCATACTGCTTTCTGCGATTTCAGTGCCAAATCGCAACTAAGAGTCGGAAGTAGCAACTAAAAAGCGCGGTTAACAATGCCATCTGTTGGCCAAAGTTCGTACTACGCTCATCTCTGCGACACGCTATCGAGTCTAACTGCGATTTCCGTGACAAGTCGCAACTAAGAGTCGCAAGTAGCATCTAAAAAGCGCAGTTAGCAGTGCCATCCGTTGAGCAAAGCTCATACTATGCTATTCGCTACCGAGTTAAACTGCGATTTCCGTGAAAATCGCAACTAAGAGTCACAAGTAGCAACTAAAAAGCGCAGTTAACATTCTTTTCCTAGTGCCAACTGTTGAATGACGTACGTACTTTGTTATGAGAGCCGTGTGCCTCACGAGATCGGTGTGCTGTGTGTGCATATGAAGGACTAATTTCATTAGTGGTACAAGTCCATTTTTGTTCTTTTTGAGATACGGAGTCGTAAAGTTAAGCATATGGCTTCTTGCTAGAAATGAACCTTTATTAATGTTTGTTTGGATCATTAATTTCAGAAGCATTATAGACAGAAAAGTGGAGGTAATGGACTTGTACCACTATTGAAATAAGCCCTTCACATTATATGACGACATGCACATTCAGTATCAGTTATGGTTGGTCAAACACAGCTGTGACTCTGAATGTATTATATTAATAAGAAGCAACATTGCCTTTTTCTCCTGAAAATATCAAGTAACGTAACAAATGTTATTCTGCTTCCAATATGACAATTTTGGGTAATACTCCACAGTCCACATGCCTACAGGACTTTACAGATGTCTGAGTTCTGCTGAGTTAACATTGCAAAGTGTAGTGAAATGAAAACAGCATTATTGAGTCATATGAATGCCTCACTTTTACACTGGCACAGTTCGAGACTCGGGATAAAAGTTTAGCACCTGGTGTTCTACGTAGCAACTTCACACACTCGAACTTTTTGCTGACACTACTACCACCTACATAAGTAAGCTTTTCCTGTTTACTTTCAAGTACTGCACTTAAGCTATTCCTCATTGAACTGGAAGATCTGTACTTCCCACTTTCATATCAACAGCCTCAAAATGCATACTGTAGACTTCGTTATATGTTACAGGTCAGTGTCACACCAAGATTGTGGAGAAGGGGGGGGGGGGCGGCATGTCACTCTCCAACTAGTGTTTCCCAGTAAATAAGTGGCGGAAAATTACGGGTATAGGACGGCTTAAACATGTGGAAAATGAGATTTTCGTTATTCACTCACTGTATTTAACATTTAGTATTCCTTTAAAATCGCATAACAAGTTCAATAAAACGCAGTTCAATCACTCATCTGCACACTTATTTCACAATTATGTCACTTTAAAACTGCAAATCCTCTAACAGCTGTCTTGAGTCTTCACGAGTCTCTCTCAACAGCCTTGATGTGGATAGATACGTACAGCAACCAGTAATCAAGAGTCAGAACTGTGTCTGCAAAATCACAAGGATTATTAAACAATTTTTGCTGTTGCTAATTACAAGCAATATAATTGACAGA
Organism: Schistocerca gregaria; assembly: GCF_023897955.1. Classification (NCBI taxonomy): domain Eukaryota; kingdom Metazoa; phylum Arthropoda; class Insecta; order Orthoptera; family Acrididae; genus Schistocerca; species Schistocerca gregaria. Next base: position 687,168,516 of record NC_064923.1, read on the forward strand.
GTATATTGCTAATATTTGCTGTAATGAAAGCCACTCAATGGGGTATATTTCACATCTGCAAGAACGATCTCACTGAAGTAATTAAGTCCATCGAAACACTTAGAAACTAACCTCTCGGCTGACGAAAACGGTCTACAGACGCAGTGGTAATTTCTCCAGATCTGTTGAGTTATCAATTTACTGAGTGACTGAAATGTAGTTCGGGTACCTGTGAACATAATATGTTAGAATTCATTTTCTAAACACGAACTATTACGCTACTGTATGGCTACTTACATATTAATTACACTATTAATATTTTCACAGTTGTTTCTTTAATACATAATTAAAGCCAACGGAAGGACAAACGTAAAACTTACTTACCCATGACATGTTTGTTGAGATGCAATTTTCTGTGTGGGCAGATGTAACTTTTTCATACGGTGGTAAGTCGCAGAAATCGCAGGAGTCACAGACATCGCAGAAGTAGCAGAAGTCGCAGAAATCGCAGAAGTAGCAGAAATCGCAGAAGTCACAGAAATCGCAGAAGTCACAGAAATCGCGGAAGTAGCAGAAATAGCAGTGGCGGAGGGATACGCGACCTACGTTCCTTAACTGCGACTCTTAACTGCGACAAATCACAGTTAAGAATAGCAGATACTGAAAAGTAGCATTCACAGAAATCACTGATATCGGAAAATCGCAGTTTAGCCCATCACTATGCGCAACGCTACGCACTGTTAACAGCCAACTGCGCAACGCTACAATGGCGAGTATTACAACAATGACAACCAGCCACACACTGCAAACAGCACAGCCAGTGATTTTCATACATAGCGTTACGTGGCGGCGGCGTTACCAATATAAGAACCTAAACAGCCTACTTACACACTGAAGACGGCACATACTCTTAATAAGTTTGATATATACAGTGTAACTATTGATCCAGATTAAGGTTTATTAATAAGATGTCTTTCTAACAGTATTAAAGAAAAGTGGGGGCGTGATGCACACGTGAACAGTGTCGTCGTAACTGCCGTCTGCTTCACGTCTACTGTGCAGCGAGCTATCCTAATTTGAGTTTTAACTGTATTTTTGTTACTTGTCATTTCTTCTTCCGTGTGTTTTTGCTTTTAGGAAACTTTAATTGTCGAGTGCTAGCAATAGTGTTCCATAGATTTCGTGTTTGTTTTGAATACAGTCAGAGAGAGTCCCTATAGTCAACCATAGTGCCAGTAGTGCTAGTGTTTGTTTTCAATACAGTCCAGAGACAGGTAGTGCTATTTTCATTGTTTTCTACAAGAAGTGGCTAGCAACCACAGTTTAGTGAATTAGCAGTCTAGTTAAAAGTTGATTAACCATCTACAGTAAATTGATTTCTTAGGATGGATAGGACGTGTGACTGCTGTGTACGGACGCAGGAGGAGCTGGCCACTGTTCGCGAACAGCTGAGCGTGTTGATGGCCGCGGTCAGCCGTCTTCAGGCTGCTGCCTCGGAGTGTAGCGGCAGTGGGGAGTCTGGTGCTTCGCAAGGTATACCCCAGGTGTTACATGCTTCACCCACTGTCCCTGCTGTCGAGACATCTTCGCGGGTACCGGGCGTGGTTGGGCCATCCTCTCCCCAAGGGAAGTGGCGGGTTCAGCGGCGATCGCGGCGCACGAGGCGGAGGGCAAATGTGGAGGCTGGCCGTGTGGCATCGCCCACTCTGCCTGTGGGTGGACATGTGGCCGTTCCTTCAGCAAGGTCCGAGCAGGCACACGGGGGGAGGGGTTTACAATGGAGCTCCAACATTAGGCGGATGATGGAGCCGCTTAGGGTAATAGCGGAAAGGTCGGGGAAGAAGGCCAGTGTTCACTCTGTCTGCTGGCCGGGGGGGGGGGGGGGGGTGTCTCATCCGAGATGTGGAGGAGGCCCTGCCGGTGCCGATAGACAGCACTGGGTGCATCCCACTGCAAATTGTTGCTCATGTCGACACCAATGACTCCTGCCGTCTGGGTTCAGAGGTCATCCTCAGTTCGTACAGGCGGTTGGCGGAATTGGTGAAGGCGGAAAGCCTCGCTCGCGGGGTGGAATCAGAGCTAACTATTTGTAGTATCGTTACCAGAACCGATCGCGGTCCTCTGGTTTGGAGCCGAGTGGAAGGTTTAAACCACAGGCTCAGATGATTCTACGGAGATCTGGGGTGCAAATTTCTCGACCTCCACTATCGGGTGGAGAAATGTAGGGTCCTCCTGAATAGGTCAGGCGTGCACTACACGCCGGAAGGGCCTACAAGGATAGCGGAGTACGTGTGGAGTGAACATTGAGGTTTCTTAGGTTAGATAATTCCCTCCCTAGGCCCTAAAAGGCGCCTCCTGAGACGTGGCAAGGTAGGAGTGGGCAAAATGTAACAGGGAATAAGAATATTAATGTGCTAATAGTAAACTGCAGGAGCGTCTATAGAAAGGTCCCAGAACTGCTCTCATTAATAAACAGTCACAACGCCCATATAGTACTAGGGACAGAAAGTTGGCTGAAACCAGACGTAAAAAAAGTAATGAAATCCTAAACTCACATTGGAATGTATACCGCAGAGACAGGCTGGACAGTGAAGGGGGAGGCGTGTTTATAGCGATAAGAAGTGCAATAGTATCGAAGGAAATTGACGGAGATCCGAATTGTGAAATAATTTGGGTGAAGGTCACGGTTAAAGCAGGCTCCGACATGGTAATTGGATGTCTCTATAGGCCCCCTGGCTCAGCAGCTATTGTGGCTGAGAACCTGAAGGATAATTTGGAAAACATTTCGAGTAGATTTCCCCACCATGTTATAGTTCTGGGTGGAGATTTTAATTTGCCGGATATAGACTGGGAGACTCAAACGTTCATAACAGGTGGCAGGGACAAAGAATCCAGTGAAATTTTTTAAAGTGCTTTACCTGAAAACTACCATGAGCAGTTAAACAGAGAACCGACTCGTGGTGATAACATATTAGACCTTCTGGTGACAAACCGACCCGAACTATTTGAAACAGTTAACGCAGAACAGGGAAACAGCGATCATAAAGCGGTTACTGCATTGATGATTTCAGCTGTAAATAGAAATATTAAAGAAGATAGGAAGATTTTTCTGTTTAGGAAAAGTGACAAAAAGCAGATTACACAACAGCTGACGGCTCAACAGAAAAGTTTTGTCTCAAGTACAGATAGTGTTGAGGATTAGTGGACAAAGTTCAAAACCATCGTACAATATGCGTTAGATGAGTATCTGCGAAGCAATATCGTAAGAGATGGAAAAGAGCAACCGTGGTACAACAACCGAGTTAGAAAAGTGCTGCGGAACCAAAGGGAACTTCACAGCAAACATAAACATAGCCAAAACCTGGCAGACAAACAAAAATTACGCGAAGCGAAATGTACTGTGAGAAGGGCTATGCGAGAGGCGTTCAATAAATTCGAAAGTAAAGTTCTATGTACTGACTTGGCGGAAAATCCTAAGAAATTTTGGTCTTATGTCAAAGGGGTAGGTGGATCAAAACAAAATGTCCAGACACTCTGTGACCAAAATGATACTGAAACAGAGGATGACAGACTAAAGGCCGAAATACTAAATGTCTTTTTCCACAGCTGTTTGACAGAGGAAGACTGCACTGTACTTCCTTCCCTAAATTGTCGCAAAGATGAAAAAATTGTAGATATCGAAATAGACGACAGAGGAGTAGAGAAACAATTAAAATCGCTCAAAAGAGGAAAGGCCACTGGACCTGATGGGATACCAGTTCGATTTTACACAGAGTAGGCGAAGGAACTTGCTCCCTTCTTGCAGCGGTGTACCGTAGGTCTCTATAAGAGCGTAGGATTCCCAAGGATCGGAAAAGGGCACAGCTCATCCCCGTGTTCAAGAAGGGACGTCGAACAGATGTGCAGAACTATAGACCTATATCTCTAACGTCGATCAGTTGAAGAATTTTTGAATACGTATTATTTTCGAGTATAATGACTTTTCTGAAGACTAGAAATCTACTCTGTAGGAATCAGCATAGGTTTCGAAAAACTCGGTCGTGTGAAACCCAGCTCGCGCTATTCGTCCACGAGACTCAGAGGGCCATAGACACAGGTTCCCAGGTAGATGCCGTGTTTCTTGACTTCCGCAAGGCGTTTGATACAGTTCCACACAGTCGTTTAATGAACAAAGTAAGAGCATATGGACTATCAGACCAATTATGTGATTGGATTGAAGAGTTCCTAGATAACAGAACGCAGCATGTCATTCTCAGGTAAGAGTGATTTCAGGTGTGCCGCAGGGGAGTGTCATAGGACCGTTGCTATTCACAATATACATAAATGACCTTGTGGATGACATCATAAGTTCACTGAGGCTTTTTGCACATGATGCTGTGGTGTATCGAGAGATTGTAACAATGGAAAATTGTACTTAAAAATAGGAGGATCTACAGCGAATTGACGCATGGTGCAGGAAATGGCAACTGAATCTCAGGGTGGACACGTGTAATGTGCTGCGAATACATAGAAAGATAGAGACCTTATCATTTAGCTAGAAAATAGCCGGTCAGCAACTGGAAGCAGTTAATTCCATATATTATCTGGGAGTAGGCATTACGACTGATTTAAAATGGAATGTTCATATAAAGTTGATCTTCGGTAAAGCAGATGCCAGACTGAGATTCATGGGAAGAGTCCTAAGGAAATGCAGTCCGAAAACAAAGGAAGTGGATTACAGTCCGCTTGTTCGCCCACTGCTTGAATACTGCTCAGCAGAGTAGGATTCGTAGAAGATAGGGTTCATAGAAGTGATAGAGAAGATCCAACGGAGAGCAGCGCGCTTCGTTACAGGATCATTTAGTAATCGCGAAAGCGTTACGCAGATGATAGATAAACTCCTGTGGAAGACTTTGCAGGAGAGACGCTCAGTATCTCGGTACAGGCTTTTGTTAAAGTTTCGGGAACATACCTTCACCGAAGAGTCAAGCAGTGTATTGCTCCCTCCCACGTAAATCTCGCCAAGAGACCATGAGGATAAAATCAGAGAGATTCGAGCCCACACACAAGCATACCGACAATCCTTCTTTCCACGAACAATACGAGACTGGAATAGAAGGGAGAACCGATAGAGGTACTTAGGGTACCCTCCGCCACACACCGTCAGGTGACTTGCGTAGTATGGGTGTAGATGTAGATGTAGATGAGCAGATATTATCATTTTGCATGTCTATAACAAGTAGCCTGAAACTGACTCTACATAACGCATCACATAGATGCGATTCTGCACGATTCACCGTCCAGTGGGATAGTAATTACTGTTTCTCTTAGTTGGGGAATTTTGTGCTAGAGAAGGGAAACTTGTATTAGATACACATGAGTGCAAATAATCGCCACTTATGGCATGTGCAAATTTCTATTCGGCAATTAGAATATATAAATACACTCCTGGAAATGGAAAAAAGAACACATTGACACCGGTGTGTCAGGCCTACCATACTTGCTCCGGACACTGCGAGAGGGCTGTACCAGCAATGATCACACGCACGGCACAGCGGACACACCAGGAACCGCGGTGTTGGCCGTCGAATGGCGCTAGCTGCGCAGCATTTGTGCACCGCCTCCGTCAGTGTCAGCCAGTTTGCCGTTGCATACGGAGCTCCATCGCAGTCTTTAACACTGGCAGCATGCCGCGACAGCATGGACGTGAACCGTATGTGCAGTTGACGGACTTTGAGCGTGGGCGTATAGTGGGCATGCGGGAGGCCAGGTGGACGTACCGCCGAATTGCTCAACACGTGGGGCGTGAGGTCTCCACAGTAAATCGATGATATCGCCAGTGGTCGGCGGAAGGTGACGGCGGGACCGGACCGCAGCGACGCACGGATGCACGCCAAGACCATAGGATCCTACACAGTGCCGTAGGGGACCGGTACGCCTCTTCCCAGCAAATTAGGGACACTGTTGCTCCTGGGGTATCGGCGAGCACCATTCGCAACCGTCTCCATGAAGCTGGGCTACGGTCCCGCAAACCGTAAGGCCGTCTTCCGCTCTCGCCCCAACATCGTGCAGCCCGCCTCCAGTGGTGTCGCGACAGGCGTGAATGGAGGGACGAATGGAGACGTGTCGTCTTCAGCGATGAGAGTCGCTTCTGCCTTGGTGCCAATGATGGTCGTATGCGTGTTTGGTGCCGTGCAGGTGAGCGCCACAATGAGGACTGCATACGACCGAGGCACACAGGGCCAACACCCGGCATCATGATGTGGGGAGCGATCTCCTACACTGGTCGTACACCTCTGGTGATCGTCGAGGGGACACTGAATAGTGCACGGTACATCCAAACCGTCATCGAACCCATCGTTCTACCATTCCTAGACCTGCAAGGGAACTTGCTGTTCCAACAGGACAATGCACTTCCGCATGTATCCCGTGCCACCCAACGTTCTCTAGAAGGTGTAAGTCAACTACCCTGGCCAGCAAGATCTGTGGATCTGTCCCCCATTGAGGATGTTTGGGACTGGATGAAGCGTCGTCTCACGCGGTCTGCAGGTCCAGCACGAACGCTGGTCCAACTGAGGCGCCAGGTGGAAATGGCATGGCAAGCCGTTCCACAGGACTACATCCAGCATCTCTACGATCGTCTCCATGGGAGAATAGCTGCCTGCATTGCTGCGAAAGGTGTATATACACTGTACTAGTGCCGACATTGTGCATGCTCTGTTGCCTGTGTCTATGTGCCTGTGGTTCTGTCAGTGTGATCATGTGATGTATCTGACCCCAGGAATGTGTCAATAAAGTTTCCCCTTCCTGGGACAATGAATTCACGGTGTTCTTATTTCAATTTCCAGGAGTGTATGTTTAAGCAATCATAAGGAATATGTAACCTCTTTCGTTTTCACATTTCAACCATTTTTAGAATATTTTTTGGATAAGCAGTAATTTCAGATTTAATCTTGGAGCTTCTCCTCCAGTACGTGCAATATGATGCCAAGCTGACCACCCAACACACTTTACCGTCGCTCCTTGTGAAAAGTCTATATGTTTACCTATGTCTCAACAGATGCATCGTAGCTCATTAGGTTCTCTGCTATTTGTAGGTAATGATTTCAATGCGTCCGTAAGCTGGTTATCGTAATCAGCGTCATCGACATCATCAAAAATGCTGGAAACATACAAAACTACCGATAACTCTCACGTTTCCTCCTGACTTCTAGTTTCCTTTTCTGCCTACTCAGCGCAGCATCCATTTAGAATTTTCCCAGTCGCATACTTCTACGTTTCTGTTTTCCTGTTCTGTCCTGACTTATTTCTTGGTTTCAGCTTCTTATTCACAGTGGTGCAGACCTGTCCTATTTTAGATCACGATGACCCTAGTATGCCGTCACATTCTAACACGATCAAATTCTGTATGTTTAACAGTTATATTCAGAAAAAAATCGATACAATGTGGCAACGAATTACGGGTTTTAGTAACATATGTAGCCAAAAGGTAATCAGTTATAACTGTAAGCATGCCATCTTATTTTATGAAGTCTGAAAATAACGAGAAATTGCCTTGTTTTATTGCCCTCACACTCACAGTTCCAGAACCCAAAAGATGAAAGAATTTTCGTTTCTATTTGTTATTAACAAGAATCAGAAGATGGTAGTGTAGTCATAAGCCATTATGTTTCTCACTAGCTCGAAATATTGAATGTGTAAGGTTATCTACTGCGCACAACTAACGAACTCTCCATTACACTGGGTGTTGTGTGATGTCCTTAGGTTAGTTAGGTTTAAGTAGTTCTAAGTTCTAGGGGACTGATGACCATGGATGTTAAGTCCCATAGTGCTCAGAGCCATTTGAACCATCTCCATTACAAGCTACGAGGCTCCCGATGTATAATACTTTCTGGAGATCCATCTGCTCCACAAACTATCACAAGAATCCAGTGTTGGACAATGGATGGAAAGAAGTGTAGGTCTTCACGTCCCATTCGATGACAACTTTGTGTCATATGGATATTCGATGTTTTCATACGTTTCCAAAGTGCGGTAACCGACCACTAAAGTCGCACCTCGCAGCATCCAAATCCCGTCCAGTTTTCAGCTATAAATCTCAGTCCTCAAAGACATTAGTCACTTTCACCACCCGTTGTCGAAGATTTTGCATGCATCCTACGTTAAATTTGAAGGAAAGGCCACATTAGCTTTTCATGTGAGCCTCGAAATGATGCAAGGGCGCGTCGCCCATCAAGGAGAACATTGCGTGCAGCTTGCAATACGCGCGTATGCAGATGACCCCGCGGCAGCGCGCAATGGGGGACGGTTAATTAGCGACGTGACCGCTGGCTGCACGGCGCCGCGGTAATCATTCACTCGGACGTCAGCCACAATAATGGAGCGCGGCGCCGCCTGTCCACCTGTTGTGTGGATCAGCCCACACCCGTCCCGGCCGTATTTCACGCGCTACCGCAGCTTTCTCCTCACAGCCCCCTTGATATCTAGCGGTCGCTTCGTTCGCCCCGGGCCGCTACTCAGCTTAGCCGGTGAGCGCACACTGCCGCTCTCACTGAAATTCCTGTCGCCAGTGACGGTCGCCTTGTTAGTTGCAGGATCAATGGGCGTTTACTTTTCATCACGTTACATTTACCAGAGGACGGATCACTGCCTTCAAGTTACAATTAGTTCTCTGTTGAGCATAAACGCAGCTTAAGTGGCCCATGTTTCTGAAATAAACCGCTGTCATCTGTATACTAGTGTGGCCCCCAGGTAGATGCCGTGTTTCTTGACTTCCGCAAGGCGTTTGATACAGTTCCCCACAGTCGTTAAGTGAACAAAGTAAGGGCATGCGGACTGTCAGACTATTTGTGTGATTGGATTGAATAGTTCCCAGATAACAGAACGCAGCATGTCACTCTCAATGGAGAGAGGTCTTCCGAAGTAAGAGTGATTTCAGGTGTGCCGCAGGGGAGTGTCGTAGGACCGTTGCTATTCACAATATATATAAATGACCTTGCGGATAACGTCAGAAGTTCACTGGGACTTTCTGCGGATGATGCTGGAGTATATCGAGAGGTTGTAACAATGGAAAATTGTATTGAAATGCAGGAGGATCGTCCGCAGCGCCTGGTCGTACGATAGCGTTCTCGCTTCCCGCGCCCGGGTTCCCGGGTTCGATTCCCGGCGGGGTCAGGGATTTTCTCTGCCTCATAATGACTGGGTGTTGTGTGCTGTCCTTAGGTTGATTCGGTTTTAGTAGTTCTACGTTCTAGGGGACTGATGACCATAGATGTTAAGCTCCATAGTGCCCAGAGCCATTTCTTTTGCAGGAGGATCTGCAACGAATTGACGGATGATGCAGGGAACGGCAGCTGAATCTCAATGTAGACAAGTGTAATGTGCTGCTAATACATAGAAAGAAAGATCCTTTATCATTTAGCTACAATATAACAGATCAGCAACTGGATGCAGTTACTTCAATAAATTATCTGGGAGTAGGTATTAGGAGTGATTTAAAATGTGTTGACCATATAAAAAATTTGTGTGTGGAATCGTACGGAACTTAACTGCTAAGGTCATCAGTCCCTAAGCTTACACACTACTTAACCTAATTTATCTTAAAGACAGACAAACCAAGACCCACGCCCGCGGGAGGACTCGAACCTCCGCAGGGGCCAGCCGCACAGTCTACGACTGCAGCGCCTTAGACCGCTCGGCTAATCCCTAGCGGAAGACCATATAAAATTAATCGTCGCTAAAGCAGATGCCAGACTGAGATTCATTGGAAGAATCCTAAGTAAATACAGTCCGAAAACAAAGAAAGTAGGTTACAATACACTTGTTCGCCCACTGCTTTAATACTGCTCACCGGTGCGGGATCCGTACCAGACAGGGTTGATAGAAGAGATACACAAGATCCAATGGAGAGCAGCGCGCTTCGTTACAGGATCATTTAGTAATAGCGAATGCGTTACGGAGATGATAGGTAAGCTCCAATGGAAGACTCTGTAAGAGAGACGCTCTGTAGCTCGGTACAGGCTTTTGTTCAAGTTTCGAGAACATACCTTCACCGAGGAGTCAAGCAGTATATTGCTCCCCCCCCCCCCCCCCCCTACAGACATACCGATCTTTCTTTCCACGAACAATACGAGACTGGAATAGAAGGGAGAACCGATAGAGGTACTGAAGGCACCCTCCGCCACACACCGTCATGTGGTTTGCGGAGTAAGGATGTAGATGTAGATGTAGATGCATGGCGGAGCGGATGGAGAGTTAGTGTCCGCCGCTTTCTGGTATGGAATAAACGCACTTTTAATGTATATTTTTTTCAGGTGGTTAGTTTCAACTATGACGCCCTGTTTGTTGCGGGTGAACGTATTTTATCTTCAGAAGGCTGAACTCCCTCCTTCCCGTATCTGTGTGTGAATGTTTTACTGACGTATATACACCTGAAGATATGGTCTGAAATCCCGAAAACTGCCGCGTTCCTGTAGAACTTCACATACAGCTGAAAGCGGTTTATTTCGGAAACACTGGTTAAGTATTTTTTCATCCCCCTACTACATGGCATCGCTACTCAATAACATTTTCATTAACTCCATGATTACACATATCTTTATAGTCTGTTCTGTGACAATAATTTGTTTTCCTCTCTCTCCTAGAAAATCCCACAGGTATATATCCATCATTCTCTAATTAGACCTAATCCAGAATAATTTCCACAAGTGAAACGTACATCTGACTCCCGTTGCAGCACTGGTAATAAGATCAGACTGTCAGATTTTCATTTCAGACACCTTACAAACTGTCTTCTGAGAACAATTTATTTCACCAAAAGCCTTCCAGGCCACCTGTTCTATTTTATTTATCAGTTTTGCTGTCCATTCAGTTAACCGACCCAAATAGTAAAACTCATTATACAGTTTCATGTATATTTCTATTATTTTCATTCCATTATGTTTCTCAGACACTATTTTAGTTGTACCGTTATTAATTTTCAAACCTACTTCCAATGCTTCTCTTTAAATTAAATGTTGTAATTTATTCGGTCTGGAGACAAAGCGTGCAAATGTGCTCTGCAAAACGAACGTACTTCGGCTATTAACAAGTATTCCTTCTCCTCCACCCCAGATGAAACATTTGAATACTTTCTGCAGAACGAATGATAATTGTTTCAGTGCTATACAGGGTGGATCACCGAAAACTTGCATTCTTTGTTCTTTTCACTTCCGAAATTGAGACAATACTACTCTTAGTTTCGTTCACAATCGAGTAGGCAAATGGAAAAAATATCACAGGCATTCCTACTGCCTCTTGTTATTTACGAGCTATCCACTAAAGTTAAGTACATGTTGTTGTTGTGGTCTTCAGTCCTGAAACTGGTTTGACGCAGCTCTCCATGCTACTCTATCCTGTGCAAGCTTCTTCAACTCCCAGTACCTACTGCAACCTACATCCTTCTGAATCTGTTTAGTGTAGTCATCTCTTGGTCTCCCTCTACGATTTTTACCCTACACGCTGCCCTCCAATACTAAATTGGTGATCCCTTGATGCCTCAGAACATGTCCTACCAACCGATCCCTTCTTCTGGTCAAGTTGTGCCACAAACTTCTCTTCTCCCCAATCCGATTCAATACTTCCTCATTAGTTATGTGATCTACCCATCTAATCTTCAACATTCTTCTGTAGCACCACATTTCGAAAGCTTCTATTCTCTTCTTGTCCAAACTATTTATCGTCCATGATTCACTTCCATACATGGCTACACTCCATACAAATACTTTCAGAAATGACTTCCTGACACTTAAATCTATACTCGATGTTAACAAACTTCTCTTCTTCAGAAACGCTTTTCTTGCCATTGCCAGTCTACATTTTATATCCTCTCTACTTCCACCATCATCAGTTATTTTGCTCCCCAAATAGCAAAACACCTTTACTACTTTAAGTGTCTCACTTCCTAATCTAATTCCCTCAGCATCACCCGACTTAATTCGACTACATTCCATTATCCTCGTTTTGCTTTTGTTGATGTTCATTTTATATCTTCCTTTCAAGACACTGTCCATTCCGTTCAACTGCTCTTCCAAGTCCTTTGCTGTCTCTGACAGAATTACGATGTCATCGGCGAACCTCAAAGTTTTTATTTCTTCTCCATGGATTTTAATACCTACTCCAAATTTTTCTTTTGTTTCCTTTACTGCTTGTTCAATATACAGAGTGAATAACATCGGGGACAGACTGCAATCCTGTCTCACTCGCTTCCCAACCACTGTTTCCCTTTCATGCCCCTCGACTCTTATAACTGCCATCTGGTTTCTGTACAAATTGTAAATAGCCATTCGCTCCCTGTATTTTACCCCTGCCACCTTCAGAATTTGAAAGAGAGTATTCCAGTCAACATTGTCAAAAGCTTTCCCTAAGTCTACAAATGCTAGAAACGTAGGTTTGCCTTTCCTTAATCTAGCTTCGAAGATAAGTCGTAGGGTCAGTATTGCCTCACGTGTCCCAACATTTCTACGGAATCCAAACTGATCTTCCCAGAGGTCGGCTTCTACTAGTTTTTCCATTCGTCTGTAAAGAACTCGCGTTAGTATTTTGCAGCTGTGACTTATTAAACTGATAGTTCGGTAATTTTCACATCTGTCAACACCTGATTTCTTTGGGATTGGAATTATTATATTCTTCTTGAAGTCTGAGGGTATTTCGCCTGTCTCATACATCTTGCTCACCAGATGGTAGAGTTTAGTGAGAACTGGCTCTCCCAAGGCCGTCAGTAGTTCCAATGGAATGTTGTCTACTCTGGGGGCCTTGTTTCGACTCAGGTCTTTCAGTGCTCTGTCAAACGCTACACGCAGTATCGTATCTCCCATTTCGTCTTCACCTACATCCTCTTCCATTTCCATAATATTGTCCTCAAGTACATCGCCCTTGTATAGACCCTCTATATACTCCTTCCACCTTTCTGATTTCCCTTCTTTGGTTAGAACTGGGTTTCCATCTGAGCTTTTAATATTCATACAAGTGGTCCTCTTTTCTCCAAAGGTCTCTTTAATTTTCCTGTAGGCAGTATCTATCTTACTCATAGTGTGATAAACCTCTACATCCTTACATTTGTCCTCTAGCCATCCTTGCTTAGCCATTTTGCACTTCCTGTCGATGTCATTTTTGAGACGTTTGTATTTCTTTTTGCCTGCTTCATTTACTGCATTTTCATATTTTCTCCTTTCATCAATTAAATTCAATATTTCTTCTGTTACCCAAGGATTTCTACTAGCCCTCGTCTTTTTACCTACTTGATCCTCTGTTGCCTTCACTACTCCATCCCTCAAAGCTACCCATTCTTCTTCTATTGTATTTCTTTCCCCCATTCCTGTCAATTGCTCCCTTATGCTCTCCTTGAAACTCCGTACAACCTCTGGTTCTTTTAGTTTATCCAGGTCCCATCTCCTTAAATTCCCACCTTTTTGCAGTTTCTTCAGTTTTAATCTACAGGTCATAACCAACAGATTGTGGTCAGATTCCACATCTGCCCCTGGAAATGTCTTACAATTTAAAACCTGGTTCCTAAATCTCTGTCGTACCATTATATAATCTATCTGAAACCTGTCAGTATCAGTAAGTACATGGTAGACAGCAAATTCAATTCGGCAAAGAAGCAAGCTGCCTTCATATATGGATTAAATGGAAGACATGAACATGCTGTAATTACGACATACCATTTTGTCTTGGACTTGTTAATATTGAGGAAATGTTCACCTCAGCGACAACAAGTTTGTTCTGGTAGCCATTCAGATAAAAGCAGTTGATTCCATGTACCTTAGTACAAGAAAGAAGATATGTTAGTGTAACGGCAGCTCTTCGACCTCACCTGGATTTAGGGAAATTCAAAAGTAGAAGGCTGAGTTTGCGAACAAGATCATACAGGACGTGAGTACAACGTAAAATTATATATTACGTGAATTATAAATAAATTAGATAGGGCGCAGATGTACTAATGGAGGAAACAAAGCTGAAATAAGCCTATATACTAAAATGAAAGCCAAGCAGCATGCTGTCTACCTGTTCTCTGCGTAATGTCCTACTGTGGCATATATTGTGCTGCAGGTCCCGTAATAAAGAAAAGAACTGCCTAAAGCTTGCACCGCAGTTATTGCGGAAATGAAAAGTGTTGTTGATGTGAGGTTTCCACAGAAAGGGTTGGAAATCAAGGGCCCATATTGTGAGCCAATTAGCATACTGTAATAATACTTAAAAATTAATTTTGTGCAAACATACACTTTTTAAGTGGTAGAAAGTTTATTGACTTTAACAAATTGAAATCCTGATAAATTAGAATGCCAGTGAAGTTTTTACCAAGATGCCACTGCGGGTCATCTCCGAGATATCGTAATCTGTAGTGTTACCACACCGACACTTGTACAGTACCTGTCGTAATACATACTAAAGAACGACACAAGTTATTCGCTAGTTATGTGGATTATGACCAGTAAGGAGACATCTTACCATCACAGGTTGTGTACAAAATGCCCACCGGCAGCGGCAATATACGCTTCCAGTACGGTACGGACGACTGCTGCACACGTATTGGCATTTCAGGGGAGATTTCCGAGCAGGCTGCAGTAATGCATCGTTGTTTACCGTCGGGTGTAATTGGTATTTCCTTGTAGAATCCGTCTTTCAGCTTTCCCAACAGAAAAAAGTTTACAGGCGTCAAATTAGGGGAACGAGTCAGCCAAGGTACTGGTCCTTTCTTCCAGTCCTACGACTGCGAAAAAAATCGTGAAAGTATCTTGTAATACTTCATGCACTACAGGCTACACAGTGGTCATGTTACTATCACACGTTTCTCATAGTCTGCTGAGGAGCATCTTATAGCACTCGTGGAAGACTTACGAGGCTGCGATAATTGAGCGCGTTTAGTGTTACGTCTATGAAAAATGGGCCTATGGGCAGATGGTTCAGTATCCTGCATCACATGACTACACACCATGGACGCCAACGTTACATTTGATGAAGCTAAGGGGGATTGTCGGGAAACCAGTGAGTATGTTTCGGCGGTTTACCTGGCAGTGACTGGTAAATGCGGCTTTGCCACTGAACAAGATGCATGATACTTTTGGAATATCTTATCGTAATGCCCGGAAATAGAAGTTAACACGATTCTCATAATCTTTTCCAGGCAGCTCTTGGTAGAGGGAGATGTGATGGGAATGGAACCTATGCCGATTGAGAACTTGCCTGACTCATGCCACGTCCTCGTGCGATTGTGATGGACTGAACGTACGGACCAACAACGACAGCGAAGAGAACATTAACTTCATTCTTTTTGCCTGACTGCTTTGCTGAATGGTTATGTGCTTGCCTACCATGCAGCAGGCCCGGGTTAAATTCCTGGTCAGGTTGGAGAATTTCTCCGGTCACGGACTGGATGTCGTGTTGTCCTCATCATTCCCTCATCAATGCCCCACATATCGCCCAATGTGGCGTCACCTGAAAGAAGATTGAAACCAGGCGGCCGAACTTCACCGGATGGGGCTTCCCAGATGGTTGAAGAGGTTGATGAATAACTGCAGAGATGGTAGACGTCTGTTGGAATATCCTTCCGCGTATAACGTACAAGAACGAAATTCTTTCTTCCTATGCTCTCCGTACACCATGACGACGTCGGCTCTTTCTGCATTTGTAAATCCCACCGTCCACTCACAGCCTTCTGCTTGGGCTGTCACACTGAAGAGCAAGTCGCACTGCACTCAAGGAACACTCAAACACACTGTAAGCAAACAGAACAACATTCTATGAAGTAACTACGCAGGTTGAATGGGACGAACAAGTGTCGGTTGTAACGACAAGCATTAGTCTCCTGCAACAAACACCATTGACATTCTTATTTACCCTACTTAAAATTTGTTAATGTCAATAGGGAGATTTCCAGTTAAAAAAGTGTATATTTCTACAAAAAACATGATTTCTAAGTATTATTATGACCTGTGTATTTGCTAACAATCGGAGTCTCTGACTACCAATCCATTCTGTGATAACCGCATATCAATTGTAACTCCCACCTCCGCAATATCTGCGGTACAAGTTTTGTTGATTCATCCTGTGTATTCTTTTTTCCAATCTCCTCCTCCCATTTTTTTAATTTCTATCAATCCACTTGAGCTCGAGTGGCTGCAGTTGACATATATCTTCTTTGTTATCCTATCATGTATCGAATCAACTGATTTTATCCGAATGACTGTCAGAAAATGTTTTGTTGAAATTGTGGTAAAGATTTTCTCTAATTCTGTTAGCCCCAAACAGAATGGTATGTCGTAATTATTGAATTGTTCGGTAATTCTGGTAACGTCTTCCCCACAATCGGTATCTAAATGCAGCTAATTTCTCAGCCGGATTAAATTTACTGCTTTCCATGGACTTAATTTTAGTGCGTAACTGGTAAACAACCAGAAGCAATTAGATATATCTATGAAATTTTTCCCATTTTCCCTTTTTATTGTACAATATTGTCTGAAGTGTGGGAATGTGAAGAATAAAGAATGCAAAAAGTGATAGAGTGGACCTAATAAACGAACGAATGAATGAGCGTAGCAGTAATTTCTTGGCTAACTGGAGAATACAAATTACAAAAAATATGCAAAACTAGTTAATTAGGCGTACGAGGGAGGCGAGTGCAACAATGATGTAGTGGCAGTACAGCACTCATCGTTACAAGAACAGAGGCGCAAATGCACTATTATCACAACTTCCGAGCAACAAGATCATTAAAATGAATCATGATCAATATCGGATGACTTTCCTTAAAGCTCCGGAGATTCAACATTCTGATAAAATTCCATAGACGTAGCGCCTAAACTTCATGCCAATGTGTTCCGAAGGCTGACTATACATATTGCGGAAGAGATTATCGTTCGGTCGAAGATCAGATAAGGAATGAGGGCGATCGTTGCTCTGAGGTGATATTTGAAAGCTTAGGTTACTGACTAGGATGGGACAACTGAACGAGCATTGTAGTTAGTTCAGGAAGAACCACTGTGGGATGTTAAGTTTCCAGGTGATGATGACTTTATACCAGCAACTTCACTGGCAGTATAATCCTGCGTATGAGGGTAGCATTCTATAAAAATGAATACTGGCAGTATTTAGTGACATACTAATGCCATCATGTATTGGCTGCAGTTTCCGTGGTCTTGGGAGAGATGTTTTTGATCAGTAATCAAAATGTCCCATGTTATAGCTTAGAACCCCACCACAGCTTAAATTTTGTAGAAAAATCATCAACAACAGTGACCGAAGACTTCCGGTATAAGTCACCCTCAACAGCCAACGGCCTTGTCAAAGAGGGCGGAGGAGCGGACAGAACTTCAGGGCACTCTCTTGTCCTTAAGATGGGCTACTGCCAATAAAATGCGGTAGAATCAGCAATGATCAAGGGCACGAGGATGCTTAAAGGCAATGAAAACCACTGCATTAAAGACACATCATGTACATCTCCAAGACACGTGGCCTGTGATAAAAAACTGTCATGATGATCTATCCATGGGCAAAAGACTCCAGTTTGAACTCCGTTGTGGGGGAGGTAACCATGAGAAAAACAGTGAATAAAGGATAACACCCTACGATTCGGTATTGTTAATGTCAGAAGACTGTACAAAGCTGGAAAGCTAGGAAATCTGTTAAGGGAAATTCCAAGGTTCGGTCTAGTCAGTGAAGTGAAATGGAAAGAAGAAAATGATTTCTAGTCACATGAGAAAGGGTAATATCAACAGTAGCACAAAAAAGGTATATCGGCAGTGGGGTTCGTTATCTATAGAAAGGTAGATACGGTGAACAGTTCAGAGTTAGGGTACTTCTCATAAGAATCTACAGCAAACCAATGCCGACATCGATAGTTTAGGTACACATGCCGACGTCGCAACCTAAAGATGGGGAGATAGAGAATCTACACTCCTGGAAATGGAAAAAAGAACACATTGACACCGGTGTGTCAGACCCACCATACTTGCTCCGGACACTGCGAGAGGGCTGTACAAGCAATGATCACACGCACGGCACAGCGGACACACCAGGAACCGCGGTGTTGGCCGTCGAATGGCGCTAGCTGCGCAGCATTTGTGCACCGCCGCCGTCAGTGTCAGCCAGTTTGCCGTGGCATACGGAGCTCCATCGCAGTCTTTAACATTGGTAGCATGCCGCGACAGCGTGGACGTGAACCGTATGTGCAGTTGACGGACTTTGAGCGAGGGCGTATAGTGGGCATGCGGGAGGCCGGGTGGACGTACCGCCGAACTGCTCAACACGTGGGGCGTGAGGTCTCCACACTACATCGATGTTGTCGCCAGTGGTCGGCAGAAGGTGCACGTGCCCGTCGACCTGGGACCGGACCGCAGCGACGCACGGATGCACGCCAAGACCGTACGATCCTACACAGTGCCGTAGGGGACCGCACCGCCACTTCCCAGCAAATTAGGGACACTGCTGCTCCTGTAGTATCGGCGAGGACCATTCGCAACCGTCTCCATGAAGCTGGGCTACGGTCCCGCACACCGTTAGGCCGTCTTCCGCTCACGCCCCAACATCGTGCAGCCCGCCTCCAGTGGTGTCGCGACAGGCGTGAATGGAGGGACGAATGGAGACGTGTCGTCTTCAGCGATGAGAGTCGCTTCTGCCTTGGTGCCAATGATGGTCGTATGCGTGTTTGGCGCCGTGCAGGTGAGCGCCACAATCAGGACTGCATACGACGGAGGCACACAGGGCCAACACCCGGCATCATGGTGTGGGGAGCGATCTCCTACACTGGCCGTACACCTCTGGTGATCGTCGAGGGGACACTGAATAGTGCACGGTACATCCAAACCGTCATCGTTCTGCCATTCCTAGACAGGCAAGGGAACTTGCTGTTCCAACAGGACAATGCACGTCCGCATGTATCCCATGCCACCCAACGTGCTCTAGAAGGTGTACGTCAACTACCATGGCCAGCAAGATCTCCGGATCTGTCCCCCATTGAGCATGTTTGGGACTGGATGAAGCGTCGTCTCACGCGGTCTGCACGTCCAGCACGGACGCTGGTCCAACTGAGGCGCCAGGTGGAAATGGCATGGCAAGCCGTTCCACAGGACTACATCCAGCATCTCTACGATCGTCTTAATGGGAGAATAGCAGCCTGCATTGCTGCGAAAGGTGGATATACACTGTACTAGTGCCGACATTGTGCATGCTCTGTTGCCTGTGTCTATGTGCCTGTGGTTCTGTCAGTGTGATCATGTGATGTATCTGACCCCAGGAATGTGTCAATAAAGTTTCCCCTTCCTGGGACAATGAATTCACTGTGTTCTTATTTCAATTTCCAGGAGTGTATATGAGGCTATTGAACGGATAATTTAGCACGTAAAAGAAGATGAAAATTTAACTCGTGGGGGACCGGAATGCGGTTGTAGGGGAAGGGGTAGAAGAAAGCGTTAAGGGAGAATATGGGCTGGGTAGTGGGAATGAGAGAGTAGAAAGAGTAATAGAGTTCCGCAATAAGTTTCAGCTAGTAATAGTGAATAATCTGTTCAAGGATCGCGAGAGGAATAGGTGTACTTGCAAAAGAGTAGGAGATACGGGATAATATCAGTTAGATTACATCATGGTCGGGCAGAGATCTAGAAAACAATACTGCGTTAAAGGCGTACCAAGGATCAGATACAGACGCAGATCACACTTCAGTACTGACGAAGAGTGGGCTGAACGTTAAGATGTTAGTCAAGCAGAATCACTGACCAAGGAAGTACTAAGGGATGAAGTGATACGCTTGAAGTTCTCTAAGGCTATAGATGCTACGTTTGGGAATAGCTTAGTAGGCATTTGAATTGAAGAGGAATGGACATCTCTGACAAGGGCAATCACAGTTGGAAAGAGAAACACAGGTACAAAGAAAACAACTGCGCAGAAACCATGGGTAATAGAATAAATACTTCAATTGATCGATTATATAAGGAAGTACAAAAAGTTTCAGGTAAATTAAAGAACACATATGTATCGAAGTTGCTGACGACGCATCTCGTGGTCGTGCGGTAGTGTTCTCGCTTCCCGCGCCCGGGTTCCCGGGTTCGATTGCCGGCGGGGTCAGGGATTTTCTCTGCCTCGTGATCGCTGGGTGTTGTGTGTTGCCCTTAGGTTAGTTAGGTTTAAGTAGTTCTAAGTTCTAGGGGACTGATGACCGTAGGATGTTAAGTCCCATAGTGCTCAGAGCCATTTTTGCTGACGAGAAGAAAATATAAAAAAGAAGGGAAAAGGATATTGGGGATGTGTCAGATGTAGATCAGTTTGGCTTTGGGAAAGTTAAATGCACCAGAGTAGCAGTTTTCATGTTGTGGTTGATAATGGAAGGAAGACTGAAGGATAATTAAGACACGTTCGTAGGATTTGTCGAGCTGGAAAAACTGTTCGACAATGTCAAGTAGTGAAAATGTTCGAAATTCTGAGAACAATCGTGTTAAGCCATCGGGAAAGATGGGTAATACACAAGGTACACGAACAAATAGCAAACAATAGGAGTTGAAGAACAGGAATGAAGAGCTCGGATTAAAAATGGTGTAAGACAGATATAATCTCTCACCTCTACTGTTCAATCTATACATAGAAAAAGAAATTACGGAATGTTCAAGAGTGGGATTAATATTCAGGTCGAAAGTACTTTAAAGATAAGATTCGTTTTCACATTCTTATCTTCCGTGAAATTGAAGGAGAATTACAAAAAATGGTTCAAATGGCTCTGAGCACTATGCGACTTAAAGTCTGAGGTCATCAGTCACCTAGAACGTAGAGCTAATTAAACCTAACTAACCTAAGGACATCACACACATCCATGCCCGAGGCAAGATTCGAACCTGCGACCGTAGCGGTCGCCCGGTTCCAGACTGCGCAGGAGAATTACAGGACCGTCTTAAATGAATGAACAGTCTAATGATTACAGGATATGGACTGAGAGTAAATCGAAGTAAGATGGAAGTAATGAGAAATAGCGGAAATAGAACAGTGAGAAATTTAACATCAGGATTGTAGCTTAAGGAATTTTGCTACCCGCCCAGCAGAATCTCGATGCCGGACGGAGCAAGCGGTACATAAAAAGCAGACTGACACTGGCAAAAAATACACTCCTTACCAAGAGAAGTCTACAAATATCAAACATATGCCTTGACTAGAAATATCTGAGGTTGTAAGTCTGGGGTACAGCGCTGTATGGTAGTGATACATTGGCTGTGGGAACAGAGGAGTATCGAAGCATTTCGGATGTACATTCCTGACCAAGAGAAGTCTACAAATATCAAACATAGGCCTTGATTAGAAGTTTCTGAGATTGTACGTCTGGAGTACAGGGTTGTATGGTAGTGAAACATTGGCTGTGGAAACAGAGTAGAATCAAAGGATTTGAGATGTAGTGCTACAAAAGAATGTTGAAAATTAAGTCAACTGATAAGCTATTCAACGAGAAGCTTCTCCAAAAGAATCGATGAGGGATGAAATATGTGCAAAACATTGACAAGAAGAATAGACAGGATGGTAGGAAATCGGTTAAGACATACGGGACTATCTTTCATGGTACTAGAGGGAGATGTAGCGGGTAAAAACTGTAGGGCAAGTCAGAAATTGGGGTACATCCAATAAATAATTGAGGACTTAAGTTGCAAATGCTACTCTGAAATGAAGAGGTTGGTACTGGATAGGAATTCGTGGCGGGTCACTTAAAGCCAGTCAGACGGTAGATGACTCAAAAGAAAAAAAATCTCTATCAGTTTTAAATATTCGGGAGAAAATACCCCCATACCTATATTATAGTCTCTCAGTCAACCTCGAAACTAACACAAAATTAATATTCAGATTTTCATACTCTTTTAGGAAATAGGATTTTTCATTATTTTAGAGACTGAATAGTTTCTCTTCATTGTATCTATGAAATTATGGAATATAACCTTGATATGGTCAACCCTTGAGGATGAGGTATCACTTACGGAATAAACTGTGGACAAATAAATCCCCTCAATGAACAGAGCGAAAGCGCTTGATTTTCAGATAATCCGCTGCGTGCTAAACATCCATTTGGCAAATTAAGCAATCACCGATGAAGTAATTTACCACCCTGATAGAAAACGTATTGTTACAAACACCATGAAACGCAAGAATGTAGTATTTGGGGTATACGTTTGGAAGCGAAACTCATAATTGATAGCACGACAAACGTGAAGATGATCAGAGGAGATATTGAAGTCGTAAATTCTTTGATAGTGCCTCAACATCCATACATTGCTACATTGATCAGAAATGCCGAAACCAGAGAACACAATTTTCTGGACCCCTACATTGTGTAACTGGATGTCACTCGAAGAAGAAGAAGGAAGACATGATGATGATTTCGAATAAGATAAATGACCTCCAATTAGTCGTTTTCCCAGAAATGAAGTAGATGAACATTTCCTACATTGTGCTCATGCCTTCACTATAACAATCAACTACAGCGGGCTGACCTTTTGCTTATGTCTGTTGCTCTTAGTATCGAGCTACCCACATGTTAGCTCGCGACCTCAGCATTTGCCACGCGTCTGGGCGCGATCTAGTGTGCTAATTAGGGGTATCTCTCTCCTCTTTGATAGACCGTCATGTCAGTGGCCAGCGCCATCTGTGATGCCATCCCACACACGTCAGTCACTGAGCTACTGCTACTGCCATAGTGGCAGAATCCCCTTTTCCCAGCACGCTCATGGTTATAGCTCGTTTCGGAATGTCTGTATACGAACTATAATTCCCTAGTAACGAAGCGTTTTTCAATCACCAACAGGGGCCACACGTTACTGAGTCAACCCGTCCCAGTGTCTTTTCGACACACTCGTGACAATATCTGCTCGTCGTCTGCAAAGCGTGTCAGTACCGATAAAAGAAGCAGCCGTACATCTGTGTAATCTCTTATTTCTCAGGATTATCAAACACGAGTAAAATAAGGCACTCATCGTTCATTGTTAATTCATAATATAAACCACGATTCTCGTGTTACACTTGTGCATATCGTTGCCATCCACACTATACGTTTCCGACTGTATTCGACAAGACGTTGGTTCTCACTCCATTTCACTTCATACTTTCACGTTCCTGAATGTACTCTACATTTCGACATGCCAAGTAACTATTTATCCATGAGTTTAACTTTCCTCGCTGTAACGGAGACAAAGCTCTATCTGGTTACATGTGAACCTAATACAAAACTATCCTAACCGAATAATACACTATTACAGAACTACAAGCTTTCTTGGTATCCACCACACTGTGGTTAATGCTTCCAGCAATACGTAGTAGAGAAGTAGTCTTACCTAAGCCATTTCATTAAAAATGAGTACCTGATAGATTAAGGTGAAACATTAAAAACCCCATTTACAGAGATATCAAGGGGAACCGCCAACAAGAGGCCACAAACTTCGGCACAAATTATTGTACATTTTAATCAAGCAAGGAGACATAGATTTCAGTATGGTTAACCTGTCTAGAAGATTTATTGTAAAATAATTATTCCGTGTGTGCTCCTGAAAGCATCTGTGTGTGGTTATGCAACTTGTTACATACATTCCCGATGATAGATATAACGACTCACGTGGCCTCCGACTATGAGACGGGAGACGTGGGCAGCTATACTTGGTTAATCACATGAATAGACCTGCTGTAAGCGAGCATAAACACGATGGTTCGTCAGCATCCGTCGCTCGTGTACACTGGTGTTGTTACTGTTCTGGAAGTATGTCCGAGGTATGTATAAGATAATTTACTACTACGTCACTATAAATAAAACTTTAAGATACTCTAATGTATTGAAAGCCGTCAACTGTTTTCTTGATCATACTTTGGCTATGTAGTTTTTATTTCAGAAATCGGGTACAGGGACAGTCTCTGCGAATACTAGTTTTGCTCTGATTGTCGCTCTATCTATAGGTATTTTTAAAATGGATGACAGTGGTTCCTGCTACGTAGTGAAACACGGGTGCAGAACACCGTTAAAAATAGCGAAAAACAAGTTGTACCTAATGTTTTTCACAACACCACAGTTCAAATCTGCTTTACGTTTTTCGAGACCGGTATATATTAAATAAAGGGGTTCTTTTCCTTAATTTTTTTAACAAATATTAATCCTTAATTATCGATATTTTATAAGAAATTGATAACAAAGATTCTTTATTTTAAGAAAATATTACATAATTAAATTTTTGGGACAAAAATGAAAAATGGAATACTCTTTATGTGAATTACTTCCACTTATTTATACCGCGGATGCGATAAGTTACCACTGATAAGCGTCATAGGAACAAGGAAAACAATTTTTCAGCATTGAGCACATTGTACAAATGTAACATTATTACAGTTGCTATCGGCCACTGAAATGTGAAATCAACAGCTCTGATTTGAAGCCAAGTTAATGGACTAGTCAGGAGAAATAACAAGTCATTGAAGCTGCCGGACGTACTGGAACTAATGCACGAATCACTGTCTGAAGCCACAGCCGAGCACTGGCGGGTTGCAGGACAAGACATCAGGAAAAAAAGAGGAGAAATATAGCGCTTAGATGGATTCGCGGATTCTGTGTCTGTCGCCTCGTTATCAACGCAGACGATGACAGTTCCAGTACTGAAAAGAATTCGACGAATTCGGATATAGAAAGAGTTCAGAGATTACCAGACGACTAGCTATAACCAATACCGTCTGTGGCTTCAGTATTTAACTATACAGCGAAACCTCTGAAGAAATTTTTCGCGCTCTTGTTTTTAATTACAGTACTATGTTACCTAAGAACGAGACCATGTTATGTTTTCCGTATGCTCAACTAAGGTTCGTATTGCCGGAGTTTTGCATACATTATTTCACTCAGTTTAAAAGTTAAAAGACATCCGAAGCTATATTATTCTCTCCTCGTCTCTGTTAACGTCTTAAATGAACTCTTCATATCACTCCAGGATAGTTGGATCCTCGTGATGACTGGTTGTTCTGTGATGTCCTTAGGTTAGTTAGGTTTAAGTAGTTGTAAGTTCTAGGGGGACTGATGACCATAGATGTTAAGTCCCATAGTGCTCAGAGCCATTTGAACAATTTGATAGTTGAATTAGGTGGATGGCCAGTGCTGTCCAAGTTCAACGCGGCGGTAAAGCTGTCGTCCCATATCATCGTTGAGTCGATGTCTGCGTAATGCGCGGGATACAACTAATCCATATATATCGTGAGTGACGGTACTCGAGACAGCTTGGCTTCCGCTACACGTAAAACGAAATAAAATAAGAATCTAGAAAGCTTAATGTTTGCTTCAGGTTTATCCTTACTCTGAACACAGTCTGGTGGAGCCTCGACTGGACAGCTGGCTGGAGAGAACAAGCACTGGTGATGAGAAATGGAGGGCATGAGAATCCAGTGTTGCGGGTTGCATATGTTACAAATCAACGCCCCGCTTCCGTCGTTCCCGCTGTAATTCTCGGAATATGACGAGTCTGCTGATGTTTCAAGTCGACTCGTTGTCACTTGCTGAAGGCAGCAGAAGCGTGAGGTTAGCCATGACTTGTTCTTAGTACAGGAAATGAGTATACGATCTTGCTGCGGTAAAGTGGCAGTGACAATGCGAAAGGAGCGACTGTCTGGATCAGATGGCCATTAACGAAGCAGTGTCTTCAGACACTGGAAAAGTTGCAAGACGAAAATTAATTGATGCAAAGTACACAACTGGAAACTTATTTCGTTAAAGGGAACGTGTTTGTGGAATGAATTTCTTGCTATAGTCAAATACAAACAAAATGTTTGTATTCCTGTTTATTGCAACTCAACCATGAGATAACATGTGCTGCGTCAGACGAAAACAGAGCAACATCACTGTTATATACCGCTATCCAAAAGGGCGCTGTTCCTATATTCTTTGATCATGGCAACTTTCGTTTATGAGCTAACAGGGAGACAAGTAGTTTTTCATTTCTGTAAATTTTTCAAAAGCTGTTATTAATTTATTTTAATAACTAATCACTATTTAGAGACAGCAATTCCTCCTCGTGTTAAGTTTTATCTTACTGTAGTTACAGACGCCTCGAATGTGTGTATACGTCAACATAATAACGTAATTGTTAGACATGATCTCCATAGATATAATTTATTGAAATAGATTTACAGCAGTTTTCGAATAATTTATATATGACAATATTCACTGCTAATCAGTTGGTATGTTAATAATCGTGGTGCCCAGTGCCTGCTTATAGTATTTATGTGCGTCACACCTTTTATGAAATTTAAGCTATATTGTTACTTTTATTGTATTTTATAGTCATATGGACAAGATTAGTATGTCTTCTTGGTTTTAAAAAGGTGTAATGAAATCTCCATTGAAATTAAACTCTCCGTGTGTCTGTTTTGTCGTGTCGTATTATGTTGGTAAGAAGCTGTGACAGGTTTCTTGTAGCATGCTATGCGTGCTAATGGTGTATTGAAATCTCCATTGAAACTAAACTCTCCTTGTGTCTGTTTTGTCGTGTCGTATTATGCTGGTAAAGAGCTGTGACAGGTTTCTTGGCGCATGCTCTTGAGTCCGTTTTATTTTCAGGTTCGTTCCCCAATATTCTCAGCGTCTCTCCAACATCATGTCGATGTAGTGTTCAAAAATGGTTCAGATGACTCTAAGCACTATGGGACTTAACATCTGAGGTCATCTGTCCCTAGACTTAGAACTACTTAAACCTAATTGACCTAAGGACATCACACACATCCATGACCGAGGCAGGATTCGAACCTGCGACTGTAGCAGCAGCGCGGTTCCGGCTGAAGGGCCTAGAACCGCTCGGCCACAGCTGCAGATTCCTATAGTAATTAGAATGACTACAAAGAATAATATTTATATTCGAGTCTCATCAAATTATTTATCAGAGGATAGCACCCGTATATTTCTTCCTTGAATCCTTAATATCGAATTGCGACACGTAATATTGACAGTTGTAAGTTCCCTTCGTCTTTGTCAAAGCACGAGCAAAATCGGAGTCTTAACATTACATTCAACAACAGAGATAACAAAAAATCGGAGAAATGCAATGATAATGTTCACTTTTCTATCCTAGGATTAACGTTTTTGGCTCCTATACACAGCACACACTCTGATACAGTTATTTCCGTAATGAGGTATAATATTACGAAACCTGCAGAAATCGTGATTCTGTGAAATAAATGGACGGTAATTTACAGTTGGACAAATGTTGAAAATCAGATGGTTAGATCACATAAATAATGAGGAGGTAGTGAATAGAATTCGGCAGGAAGGAAATTTGGCACAATTGACTACAAGAAAAGATCAGTTAATAGAAGACATTATGAAACATTAAGGGATCGCCAGTTTAATACTGGAGGCAAATGTGGTGGGTAAAAACTGTGGAGGTTGACCAAGAGATGAACACAGCAAACAGATTCAGAAGGATGTAAGTTGCAGTACTTATTCTGCGATGAAGATGCATGCTCCTGGACTGAGTAGGAAGTAGATCTCCGTGAAACCAGTGTACAGGCTGAGGACGACGACGACGACAACAACAAAAACAACAACAACAGCAAGACTGAGCTCTTTCATGGTCTCTTATAAGCAGATCATGAACGTGTCTTGTGGCGACAGCCCACTGACGTGCAGGCCCGCCAACATCCTGATGTTCCGCAAGAGTGTTCAATTCTGAGAGATATGGTAATTGATTACCCATCACTAGATGACCATCTAACAAATTACTTGCGTAATAAGATACTGGTTTTGATGATGACACATAAGAATTGAAACTTGGAAACTGTTGAAGTTCCTCCAAATGTAATCAAAGCAATAGCAGTAAATGGTATCTGAAAAGTCTGTAGGGAGTTCCAATTTGGCTGCGATTGAAATGAAAGGCATATACTGCTAGCTGCTGGACGTCAACTCTAGCGCCTCTTAACAACACAGAGGACGTCACAACGTTCGGATCAGGCGCAAAATTAAATAAAAATTCCGCCTTCATTAATACCTGAATCCGATAATTGTTCCTATACCCCAACACAACAAGATCTGGAGAAATACGCTTTAAGATATTCCCTGGTTGTATCACTACAGAATACCATAACATCGATCCTCCTTTCACTCGTCACATGGAGGCTGAAATAAAAAGGGCTTGCGATATCTTGAAATAGAAAATCAATTATAAATTCTCGAATAATGAGAAGGGGACATGACTATAAGAACCATGATATGAGATACAGTTCTATGAAGGATATCTGAAACAACCTGCTTTCCGTTTCGTAGCAATTTATGAGAGATGCCAGAGGAAGGAAGGTTCAAAGAGACACGAAAAAAGATGAAACTCATTCCCGCTTTCAAAATGGGTAGCTCGGCAAATGCACGTGGCTACTGGCATGCTTTGCTGAGGTCAATCTCTTCTAGAATAATGGACGTTCCAAGCTAGCACGTTATAGCTTTTTGGGAGAATGAGAACCTCATCCTTAGAAATCGGTGTACTTTATACGAAAAGCGCAACTCAATTTGCTCTCTTCGCCTAAGACATGCAGAGGACAGTACATAATGGTGCCTGGGCTATAGCTGTCTTCATTCACTTTTCAGAAGCCATGAGACACAGTCGGCTAACGAACAAAACACCAGTTTACGGAATACCCGACCAGCATCGTTACTGGATTCTCGAGTTAAGAGTACATATCACTCATCAGGGACGAAATCGTGATGTAAAATTGTTTCTAAAATACCGCCAAGGAGGGTCCAGGAACGTTCTCTGTTCATGGCACAAATGAGACCAAGGAAGCACCGAGAGGAAATTTCCAGATAATTCTGTCGTACACAGGGAAGTAGCGAAGCCCGAAATGTTTTTAAATGCCTATCTATTCGCCATCGACTGTAACATTTATTACAATTTCCGCGACTGCTATTCCCACCTTACGTCGTTTTCAAATGGCTCAAGCTACAGTCAATGTATACACCAACATTAGAAATAGCACTGTCAAAAATACACACGTTTTTCATGACGTATACATGAAAAAGCTGGGTAGAGAATTTACCAGAAATTACTCACGTGCTGAGAACACAGTAGTTTTCATTATAAAGCGACAGAGGTGACTCAGTGGTTAGCGCAGTGGACTGGCATTCGGGAGGACGAAGGTTCAAAATCCTGCAACCCAGATTTAGACTTTCGGTGATTAACATTAATGGCTGCTGCAAATATCGGAATGGTTCCTTTGAAACGGGCAAGACCGATTTCCTTCCCCACCCTTTCGTAATCTGCGCTAATCCTCTGACTCTAATGACCGGGCTGTAAACGCGACGGCACTCATCCTTCCTTCCTTTGTCAAAATAAACAGCATGAAGAAGATCTGAGTTTGTGTGCCTCATGTCAACCATCGCCACGTACATCATCTGCACA
The DNA here is from genome assembly GCF_023897955.1 of Schistocerca gregaria. Classification (NCBI taxonomy): domain Eukaryota; kingdom Metazoa; phylum Arthropoda; class Insecta; order Orthoptera; family Acrididae; genus Schistocerca; species Schistocerca gregaria. The sequence goes on from NC_064923.1 coordinate 687,197,876, forward strand.
AAGGATTAAAAAATGAAAAAGATGTCTCTTTATGAGAACATACAAAACAAGCAGATAAATGCAGCACTCTTAACACATTTCGACAACGTATGAAAGATGGGTAGTCTGGATGTTTGTGGCAAGTTCCTATGGGACCAGACTGCTGAGGTCATCGGTCCCTTGTCTTACACACTACTTACTGTAACTTAAACTAACGTACGCTAATAACAATGCACACACACACACACACACACACACACACACACACACACACACACATACATGCCCGAGGGAAGACTCGAACATCCGACGGGGGATGCCGCGCGAACCGTGGCCAGGCGTTTTAGATGGCGCGCCTACCCCTTGCGGCTAACAGGCGGGGTTAAAACTCTTGATACTGGAATTATGCTTACTCCACTTGTCAGTAACGAACAGCGTCTTGGTAAAAAAGAATGAATCGGAATCAGCTTCTACTGGTTTACGTCGGTTCCAAGTAGTACATTTAATAATGGTCGATGGGCAATATAATATTTAACAATTCGGCTAGACTATAGTCTCGGAGCAAATTTCCGTGAAATAATAGTTCAACAAAAACTAATCTAAATTCAGGAAGACTTTAGAGAATCAATTTACAGCTACGACGGTACGAAGAAAAAAAAAAAAAAGATGGTATAGAGGGAAAGAGTAAAATAAAAATGAATCGTATATGAGGGGTATTACGAGAGTTCCCATCAAGTCAGATTTTAACTCTTATCGAATATGAAGATAATTGTTCCCAAATCAACATTCATAACCTACATTTATTCTTTCTTCACTTATCCTCCTCCGAATCAGCATGTAGGGTGACAAGTTCGATACCCATATGTGAAATCCATGTGTCGGGGTCAGTGTTGTGATATCTCTTGGAGTTTGCTTCTCCAAATGCTTCTCAGTATGTGTGCAGCTTTCGAAGATGATAGGTTTCTGTTATGGACATGATCGTTTGCAGTATATCAAATCGTTCAACGTTCTTCATTGCTCTGTGGGATTCATACTTCTCTATTAAAATTATTCTCGCTACACCAAACTATCACATTAAGTAGGAATGTTTAAAAGATGTATTGAGCACAAAACAAGCACGTAATATGTGACTGTGGATTTTAAAAGTACCATTACTATGTGTTTACCTATAGCGAATTGAAAATGGAATGTAATGCGTTATAGTAGTGGCTGTGTGAAAACTATTAGGCAAGTACCAATGAAAACAACACAGTCTTCGGCACAGTTATCTAGAATATTTGCGTAAAATTGCACGGTCAGTGATTAATAATAACATCCGTTTTGGTCTCTAAATGGCTAGTCGGCCGGTGTGGCCGTGCGGTTCGAATCCTAACTCGGGCATGTATGTGTGTGATGTCCTTAGGTTAGTTAGGTTTAAGTAGCTCTAAGTTCTAGGGGACTGATGACCACAGATGTTAAGTCCCATAGCGGTTAAAAGCCATTTCAATCATCTAAATGGCTACCAAGTTATTCAGTGTTTTTAAATAACAGAAGGTAACAACAATCTTCACTATTCCGGGTGTGAAATGCGGTTCTGTGGCTTCTTTATTTTTACATTATTTTGCGACAATTTCTTGGAAAATCCGATTCAGTTTCAAAGAATATTTATTAACATAGCTACAGCAGAAGAGCAGCATTAGAATCCGATGCTTCCCGGCGTCAGAGACAGTGTGTTTGTTTCCACCTCCAAAACCTGTCACATCAAAGCCACCCTGGCAATTTCTTGTCATTTCAGATCTTGTCACCAGCGTGGAAACGTTATGACTTTGAACGTGCCGTGTATCCGATACAGAGGCTACCGCTAGCAATCAGATCTCGCGTTTATTGACCTATGTGCCTCAAACCGCCATACAAACAGCTGGTGTTTAGCTTATTTCCTTTCCCTCATATTCCCCGAACATGTCAACTGTGATTATGTATTTCATTTCATATCTATCTTTTGGCTCGCAACGCTACAGCGCCGTATTCCTGGTAGCGTTGCCTTCTTGTCTCAAACTGTCTTTTCGTTGCGTTAAAGTTGCTCTTAACAGAGAACTACAAACTGACACGCGAGAGTAGTAAGCAATACATTATAGTTATGCATGTAAAAAATGCGTGTAATATCCGGTATGAGGCGTAAATATGCTTTCAACTGACATTGTCAACACACAGAAGGGGTTCTAGGATCATCTAGAGGGTTCTGAGGTCACCAAGATACGTTTTTAGTCAAGATTTTTTCACCAATAAAATTTTATGACCCGCTTTCTCTGTGTAGCGGGCACTTCATGGGCACCTCACACTATGCCCCAAGTGGTACGGCAGTGATAAAAACGCGAAAGACTTTAAAATGGCTGTCAACCGTTAACCAAAAAATTGAAAGACTGCAAATACGGTCAGATATTTATAATAGATTTTTTATTACTTTAAAATATCAATCACAATCTGGGTGTTTTCGATGTACTACGATTTGTGAGCAAAGTGTTGAGAAAAAAATGTAAAGCTAACTATTATGCGTACTTATTTGTTGTTTATATGTATCAAGGTATATAAATGTGTGGAAGTGTATAAATAAACTGTCAAAACTCTGCTGACCTATACAGTTCGTTTGATTTGAGTAGAACACTCTTCTGTGGGAGGAAAAAGAAGGGAACCAGCGGAAACGTGCTCCTCACGAAGCACAGAAAAAACGAATACGTTCCTTATTAAAGACTATGACAGAAAAGTGAGAAAACAGCTGCCTCATCTCGCCTTCCTCATCAAAAGTTTTTGCAAGCGAACATATTCGCACTTTTTCTGATGAAAGAGAGTAGCAAAGTGACAGTGACGGTAAAAGAGACTTGAGGCATTACCAGTGGCAGCAAAAAAAAAAAAAAAAAAAAAAAAAAAAAAAAAAAAAAAAAAAAAAAAAAAAAAAAAAAAACATGTGGTGGAAAGAGTGGCAGTGGTAAAGAAAGACGAAGGGGAACAACGTGTTAGAGGAGACACTGATGTACTATAAATTAGGACGAGAAAAAATAGACAGTTAGAGGAAGACATATGTAGACAATGACAGTGAAAGGGAGATATACAGTATGAAGGCTTGATAACAAAGGGAGACTGGTTAAAAGGATTTAGAATGTTCTGCACTAAAAGTAGTTACTATATTTGTACTGATGTTGTGTTTGAGCCCTTTCTCTTAAACCAGTGTTTCTTTCTCCGTTAATTCAGGTTGTTAATAAACGCTGGTAGCTCAAAATGTAGATCATACAACATCCTATAAAGTATGAATTGCTTAGTATAAAGCGATTTGATTTCGATTTTTACCCAAGTCATTCCCGCAAAATTATTTCCTTCTTTGTTCTACCAAAGAGTTGTTTCTGACTTTTAAATTAATACAACTCGGATTTACATTATTTATTTTACAGATCACATAGAATTTAATGTTACACTAATAAATGACAATAATAATAATAATAATAATAATAATAATAACAGATTTACACGCAACAAATTACTTACACACACACAAACACAAACACACACACACACACACACACACACACACACACACACACACAAACACACAATATGAAAACCATTAAACACAACAGAAACAAAAGACACACAAACACACAACAACAGTTGGCAACGCCGTGTGGAGTGGCCATGCGGTTCTAGGCGATAGAGTCTGGAACCAAGCGACCGCTACGGTCACAGCTTCGAATCCTGCCTCGGGCATGGATGTGTGTGATGTCCTTAGGTTAGTTAGGTTTAATTAGTTCTAAGTTCTAGGGGACTGATGACCTGAGATGTTAAGTCCCATAGTGCTCAGAGCCATTTGAATTTGAACAGTTGGCAACACTACACACCGAAAACACATACGTTGATCACCAAATGGAGGTGAAAGCGAAACATACGAAGTGAAAAATGAGTATAAACAACGCCAGAAATCGGCCAGCTGGAGTATGAAGACCAACAAATTCATCTCCAGGAGCCGGCCGTTAGTGACGGGGGGGTTCTAGGCGCTACAGTCTGGAACTGCGCGACAGCTATGGCCTCGGGCATAGATGTGTGTGATATCCTTAGGTTAGTTATGTTTAAGTAGTTATAAGTTCTAGGGAACTGGTGACCTGAGATGTTAAGTCCCCTAGTGCTCAGAGCCATTTGAACCATTTTTTTCGTCTCCAGGAACACATAAATGTGTTAACAGCTCTGGAAATCTTAAGTAATACCGAACGATGCATTCAAAATACGAGACTTGTGCTACAAAAGTTGCTTCTAACCTAAAGTGCAAGAGAACAACACAACAAAATCTAATACACCAGCATATTATTTCTATCACGTAATATGTGCAAAAAGAAACATGTATTTCAGGGCACTGATGATGCTTCCCAAATAAATGAAGCGAAAGGCAACAAACAAACTGCTTTCATTTAGTTGCATAGACGATACATACCTCCACGAATTTAGAGCAACTAAATGAAAAGACTAAAAGAAGAGATAAAATGACGATAATACAGCCATGTTAGTCATTTCCCGAGAAATTATACATCAGTTTCAAGAAAATCCATCTCAGATTTCACAAGACCATCCAACACATTTAATTCAATCAGTCCTGTAAAATAAATACTGTAATTTCGAGTATATTAATGTAAAGGTCAGAAACAACTCTCTGGTAGCACAAAGAACGAAATAATTTGCGGGAATGACTTGGATAAAAAACGAAATCAAATCGCTTTATACTAAGAAATTCATACTTTATAGAATGTTATATGATGTACATCTCGAGTTACCAGCGTTTATTAACAACCCAATAGTGATGATCAACATAATACAAAAAACTGAACGCATCGCAGCCAGAACACTGCAATAAACACAAAAAAAAACAAAACGAAAAATCAGAACACTTACGAACAAATACAACCATAAAGAAAAACATCACAAAGTACAATACACCCATCACCACAAATTTCACCCAAAATTAATAAATCTCACAGATACTGAATTAACGGAGAAAGAAACATAGCTATTAAAGAAAGGGCTCAAACCGAAGACCAGTACTAATATAGATAATCACTACATACGAAACTTGATTGTAGAAGCAGAAAACGTCCTGACATAGGAAGAGAAAAAAAGAAAATAACACTGTAAATATCGGACTAACACAGGAACTAGTGAAGAAAAACCTAAATAACATTATCACCATGTCACAGAGAAAGCAAAATAGTAAACTTCGAACAAAAGAAACACCAGTAAGAAATTAAAAGAAAAACTACCAGCTAACAACATCATAGTCACAAGAGCTGATAAAGGAAACAGCACAGTACTGATCAACAGAGAAAAATATGAAGAAAAAACTAAAGATTTCATCCTTTCTAACAACATCACAAAACTAAAATCTTATCCAACAGCATACTTGCAGACATACATAAAAAACAACCTCAAAGAGATCAGACACATACTCACAGATAAAGAAAAACAACACGGCATGCAGAAGAATCCGAAAGCACTAACACTCAGATGCCAATCCAAGACCCACAAACACCACTTTCCATTGAGACCTGTTATTAATTTCATGACTACACCATCATACCTTGTGGTAAAACACATGAAAAAATCATAATGCAACATTATGAAATGAAATTTAGCGGAATAGTGAAAAACACAAGTGAACTCATAACACAAATAAAAGACTTTCACACCCCACAAACAGCATCACTCATATCATTCGACTTAGAGAACATGTACACCTCAGAACCCATTGCAGATACAATAAAACTAATTAAAGAAAACTTACAAACATAAAACAAACTATCTGCAGACAATATTAATGAAATAACACAAACCCTCAAAGCAATCACATCCCAAAATTACTTCAAATTTGAAAAGGAATTTTACTTACCAGAAGATGGGCTCCTAATGGGATCCTCAATTTCAGGAACACTGGCAAACATTTTCATCAACCACATAGAAAACACGACGTTCGATACAGTCATCACAAAGAAAGTATGCATATTTGTTTACTGGTACAGATGTGTGGACGACATAATCTGTATGGTAGATGAAGCAACAGAATAGATTGATAAACGTCATACAAATATGAACAACATACATAAAAATACTGAATTTACCATGGAAAAAGAAAAACCAAATCAATTACATTTCTTGGATACAACAATAAAGGGAGAGAACAATAAACACACATTCAACATCTTCAGAAAGCCAACAGCCACAGCCATAATCATACATGCTTCATCCAACCACTCACAAAATAAAATATTAACAGCACTATGACACATGTTACACAGGCTAAATAATATGCCACTATGCAAAGAAAATAATGAAAAAGAGTTACAAACAATACAACTCATAGCTTCTAACAAATGTTACAGCCCTCATATAGTACAAAAACTCAATCAAAAATTAAAACACAACTAAAGAAATATCAATACAAGCAGAGAGTGCAGAACCCCACAGACACTACAGTACACACAGAAACACAAAACAATAACACACTCCTACATACAAAGACAAAGCAGCACACAATATAGCAAATATACTACTGGAACTGGGATTACAAATAGCATGCAGGACAAGAAACATACTTCAATCACATTTACAAACAGAAATATCAGTTAAAAACAAGAATACTAACGAAGTATAATCATGAACGAAGAAGACAGGTTACAGAATACAGTTTTGAATCATTTTAACAGGCAATATAGAATATTTTCAGGGCAGACTTTTTGATGGGTTTCTTTAGTGAGTGTGATGTTGTTCCAAAGATCCTGAAGAAATGCTACGAGAAGGAGTTCGTACGTTCCTGAGAGACTTGCAAAGATTCAAGAGTTAACGTTGTGTAACAAACTCTAAAAAAAGTCACACTCTAACAAGAGTTGCTGGCACATAAATATTAATCAACTACTGGCTTCGAGCACTTGATCAACTTCTGGTATCATAAAACTTACAACAGCCAGTATGGAACTGTAACATCAAGCAAATCATAATCATCCTGTGTCACTGCCGTTAATAATATCAGTTGCTAGAAGTCAATTACTAATAAATATTTATGTAGCAACAGCTCTTAGCGATTCTGAAATATTTCTTTCAAATACTTTCAAGGTGTGGAGCACCAGAGGCACAAAATATAAGCTTCACTGTGTAACAAAACAGATGAAGCACCTAGAAGAGGAGGAGGGAGGAATCTATTTGAAACTTTACGATTTGATGTTATTCGAGTGATTACAAAGTCGACTCAAATCTACAACGACCTCTGCGTTATAAGGCCCCCCCCCCCCCCCATCTGTATGAAGCTACATCCCCTTCGGCCATGATGCATGCACTGATATGGTTGAAAAGGATGCCATTAATCAGTTATACAGTCTCTTGAGACGAGGGACCTACAACTGTGTAACTGGCCCTTGAGATCATGGTTGCTGTATCTCAAACGGATTTGACCTTTGATGAGCTGCTCCCACACATATTCTGTCGGGAAAGCATCTTGGGCTCTTGAAGGCAGGGGAGTACCACAACATCATGCAGAGATTCCCAGTACAATATGCAGACTAACGCTACCTGTTGAGACATAGCAGCACGATGCTGTAGCTTGACACGTAGCACATAAGGACGCAAGATAACCGTGGCGTACCTTTGTGCCGCCAGAGCTTGTTCATTCACTATGAGCCGTGACCTGAAGTCATACACGATGGATCCCCATACTATGACGCCAAGAGTAACACATATGTGCCTCTCGAATACGTTGCAGCACTGGGACCCCTTCCAGGTCGTCGCCATATTCACCAACGATGCTCACCGTAGAAGTGAAGACGAGGGACCTACAACTGTGGTAACTGGTCCTTGAGATCATGGTTGCTGTATCTCAAACGGATTTGACCTTTGATGAGCTGCTCCCACACATATTCTGTCGGGAAAGCATCTTGGGCTCTTGAAGGCAGGGGAGTACCACAACATCATGCAAAGACTCCCAGTACAATGTGCGGACTAACGTTACCTGTTGAGACATAGCAGCACGATGCTGTAGCTTGACACGTAGCACATAAGGACGCAAGATACCCGTGGCGTACCGTTGTGCCGTCAGAGCTTGTTCATTCACTATGAGCCGTGATCTGAAGTCATACACGATGGATCCCCATACTATGACGCCAAGAGTAACACATATGTGCCTCTCGAATACGTTGCAGCACTGGGACCCCTTCCAGGTCGTCGCAATATTCACCAACGATGCTCACCGTAGAAGTGAAGGTCCACGATTCATTTGTTCATCGCTCAACAAAATGCGACACCCTCCATCCGCCGTTCATGCTTCCCTGACACTTTACCACTACAAACACAGCCATCTATCTTGTGGTGTTCACAATAGCGTACGCTAGGGGCAATAATTCCCGAGTCTGGTTATGCTGGTCTCTGACCAATGGTTGAGGATGACGCAGAATGTTGTAGGGGAAGTCCTTTACATGTTCGCGCATGGTAGGTGGAAATATGAACGTGTTATAATGTGCTTGGTGATCTTTCCTGGTGATGGTCTGTGGGAGTCGACGGACCCTGGACGACAGGTGTGCCCGCCCTCAAGTTCCCAAGCTGGATCACTACCACATCCGGTTACTTTACAAATTTGGATATTGCTCGATTCGACCAGCTGCCCGTTTGTAGACCCGCACTGAGGCCTCTGTCAAACTCTCTCAGATGCTAGTAACGCTGTCCCACACATCTCTGTGTCCTTCTCAGTGATCAGGAGTATCTGACGCTTACTATACACAGTAACAGGTCTGCCAACAGCGCTAAACAGTAATAATACTAATGCATTCAAATGGCCCTTCTGTCAGTCAAGGAGAGCTGTAACTATTGGTACTGGCCTAGAATTTACTGCCCGATCCAAAAATCAACACGACTCAATATTTTGGAAAAGGAGAAGACTGCTGCTTTCTCCTGAGGATGGTGGACTGATGGATCACTGAAATACCAAGTCGTGTTGATCTAGGATCCGGCAGCGAACCAAAGGAGATTACCCAGAATCATCACACTGGGAAAGCCTATCGAAGTCACACTGACTATTTACCTAGTAGCCGATGATGTTTACGTGTACCAAGTTATATTGACATCTGACCAAATATCTGCTTGCTTCACTTTACTAGTCAGTCTCTGTGTTAAAACATGCTACAAAATTTCCTCTGGCATACATGTCGCATAATGGCCATGAAAATAAAATTTGAGTAATATAGCTAATAAAGAGCGATACGGATGTCACTGATATTCCGTGCGGAACGACAAACGACATGGTAGTTTAGTTGAACGATATGAACAGCATCTTGAACAGTGGTTATAGGATATCACCAGAAGTAAAACAAGGAATTTACTCTAAGCAAATCCGGCTATGGTGAGGGAATTGGATTAAGAAATGAGGTGCTAACAACATCAGTGGGATTTTGCAATTTTGGCAGCAAAATAAGTTCCGATGCCTGAAGGAGAGTGGGTATTAAACACTGAATGACAATACCAAGCTAAACGTTGGCGATAAAGATATATCGACATATTATCAAATGTTAGAAGATCTATCTTCGAGATACTATATTTGGCTGGAATGTTGCCTTGTACGTTAGCGAGCTGTGGACAAGAAACGATGCTGAAATGTGGTGCTACAGAACGACGTTGAAGTCAATTTAGCTGATTGTATAATTAATAAAATATTTAATCGAAATGTTAAGGAATAAAGAAATTTACTGCACAAATTTTCTGAGTGGTTTGTGTAAGTAAGTAACTGTAGATGTAATATATTTATAACAAAAGCATTTTTTTTTTGCCTTCAGTTGTAGATATTCAAATGTATTCTTGATTCGTTTCGGTTATTTCAGTCATTATCAGCTTTAACATTGAACAAACGGGAATAAAGTATGTGCGGTATACACAAACCAAAAAATAAAAATACCTGTAAATGGAATACATTTATGTGATAGTATGAACCAGTGATGGAGTTTGCTGTACTTCAAGGCAAGTGTAAGTCGTCCCCCATGACAGTTTTAGATATTCGTTATTGACCAGAACGCCTTTGTATTTGTGCTCAGTTACAACTTTGTTACTCTATAGGTATATAATTGTGACAATGTGACAATCGTGTACACATGGTATTTCTGTATGTATTATCACCTAGATGCTTCCGTTGACATAATGAATCTAATGTAAATATTGTAGTTTGAATTTATCATCAGTTCTATCCAGCATATGTTTCAGCTGTAGGCTAGTTTTATGTTATTGGTAGATCGTGCCTTAGTTTCACGTCAGCTGTAGCCCAAGGTCTACATTATACTGAGTGCAAGGCTTACTGGTATGTAATGTATGTTTATTGTCTAATATAATGTCCAGACATCCTCCGTTTCTATAATTGTTTGTTAATTTCTTGTGTTATACATACAGTAGTTTGCCCTAACTATATTTGAGCACTCGATGTCTAAGCTGCAAGAAAAACAGGTTGCTTTTTCATGAACATCACATAAATACTTTTGCCCATGTAACATGTGATATGAAAAAAAAAAATCGCTGTCACTATCAAACATGTTGGTGACCAGTGATTTTTTATTAACAAAGGTAACATTTGATACTGCAACCAAAATACGTAATGTCGATGAGTTATCGTAAATACTGTTTAAAAATGTCGTTTGCCTTGATAAGGCTTCTACAAGACACTCGTTTCATATGTAAAATTTAATTTTTTGCCACGTTATGAAAGATAGCGCGTCTAGGTTTTGTTTTCCTTACGCTGCTCTCATAGAACGCCGTTGTTAATAGTAGCCACATAGTGCCAGCACTGAAATTAGTCTTGTTAACTACTGTTCCGGTTGACTTCACCCAAAACTGTATTGCAGATGTTATTTTGTTTTTATTCTGGGATATTAGGCTGTGTGGTCAACCGAGTTTACAGAGGCCTTAGGTGACAGCCGCCTGCTAACTGCCGGTAGTTTACATGCCACTTACCTGTGTTTTTGAAGATATTGCCAAAATTTGGTTGTTTTACTTTACGTTATCATGGTTACAGTGGTGTACAATCTTGTAAATAGTCCTGTTGTATATGATGTTGATCTCCAGTGACGCATCCATTGTATTTCGATTTTTCGTCTGTGTATACCACATATATTCTTTCTCTGTGTTCATCCTTCCAGTTGATGATGGTTTAAATAACTGGACTCGGTCAGGAATTCATTTAAATATACACATTTGATAGCAAAAACTCTTTTCTGTAGGTTTACTAAGAGAGTCGGCCGACAGGACACGTCGTGAGGCTACAAGGATACGTCAGTTTGGTAACCGAGAGAAGAGTTTGGGGGGTGGGGAGGGACGGGCTGGAGAGGAGATTAAAAATTGTAGCCGAAGCCAAGTTTCTAGTATAATGAGGAGGATATTTTACACTATCTACGAAGAGATAAAGAGAATTACACACGGTAGTTTACATACTCGACGAGCAATGTTACAGTGACCCTTTACACTCCCCCTGCGTCTTTTCAGCGGTGCATTCGGCCATGATGTACCGATTTTCGTCGAACAACGCCGATGGAGATGCTCTCGGACCCGTCCTTTACCACGACTTAAATCCCACTGAGGACGTCTGACGTGCATTTGGCAAACCTACTGCAGGACGTCCAGTTGCAGCAGCGACCACCCAGAAGCAGTCAACCAAAACAAATTCCTGTTTACAGCTGCATCTAGTACAAAGAAAGTCATTCCCTGACGTCTTAGGAGATGTCCTCTCATCCTCTCCCTTCTCCTTGTCAGTGTTTTCCAAATATGCCTTTCCTGTTCGATTCTGCACGGAAGCTCCTCTTTCCTTACCTTATCAGTCCACCTAATTTTCAAGATACGTCTGTAATACCAGATCTCAGATCCTTCGATTCTCTTGTTCCTGCTTTCTCACAGTCCATGTTTCACCACCCAACAGTGCTGTGATCCGTACATACGTTATCAGCAATTTCTTCCTCAAATTAAGGCCTATGTTTGATACTAGTACACTTCTCTTGGCCAGGAACGCCTTTTTTGCCAGTACTAGTTTCCTTTTGAAGTCCTCCTTGCCCCGTCCGTCATTGATTACTTTGCTGACTACGTAGCAGAATTCCTTCACTTCATCTACTTCGTGACCATCAGTCCTAATGTTAAGTTTCTCGCTGTTCACATTTCAGCTACTTCTCATTACTTCTCTCTTTCTTCGAGCTACTCTTAGTCCATATTCTTTACGCATTAGACCGTTCATTCCATTCAGAAGATCCTGAAATTCTCCTTCACTTTCACTCCAGATAGCACTATCATCAGCGAATCGTATCGTTGGTATCCGTTCACGTTGCATTTTAATTTCACACCTGAACCTTTCTTTTATTTCCATCATTGCTTCTCGGATGTGCAGACAGAAACTTAGGGGCGGAAGCCTTCGTACTTGTCCTATATCGTTTTTAATCCGAGCACTCCGTTCTTGGTCGTCCACTCTTATTGTTCCCTCTGGGCTCTAGTACATACTGTACATTACCCGTCTCTCTATAGCTGATCCCTATTTTTCTCAGAATTTCCAACATCTTGCACCATTTTTACATTGTTGAACGTTTTTTCCAGATCGACAAATCCTACGAACGTGCCCTGATTTTTCTTTAGTCTGGCTTCCATTATCAACCGCAACGTCAGAATTGTCTCTCGTGTGCCTGTATCTTTCCTAAAGCCAAACTGATTGTCATCTAACACAGCCTCAGTTTTCTTTTCAATTCTTCAGTATTTTATTTTTGTAAGCAACTTGCATGCATGAGCTGTTAACCTGAGTGTCCGATAATTCTCGCACTTGTCAGGCTCTAGCAGTCTTCAGAATTGTGTGGATGATATTTCTCCTAGAGTCCGATGAATCTGGATTCATAAAGTCTACACATTAACGTGAACAGTCATTTTGTTGCCACTTCCCCCAATGATTTTAGAAATTCTAATACAATGTTATCTATCCCTTTTCCCATATTTCATAGTAAATCTTCCGAAGTCCTCTTAAATTCTGATTCTATTACTAGACCCATTATCTCTTCTAATACTGGTTTTTTCAATGAAAGTGCCATTTCTGTTATTCACATTGCGTATTTATCTGTTGCTGCTTGTACTACCTGTAGCAGTTCTATTTATGTACGGTCCAAGCAAGATCGAGTTACGTAGAAACAATCATTTTGGGAGCACATCCGCAACTGAGCATTATAGCAGATGTTGAAAATACCTCTTCACTTGTGAATTAAAATAAAGAAATTGGCAACTGAAGCGGTATTTTCAACCTCTGCGATTTACGTAGGTAGGCAGTGCGAAAGATATTTTCGCCTCAAGTTATGTTTGACAGTGTACAAGTGGAAGCAAAGGCATTATAGATATTGTCCGAAAATTTGTTCTTGCAAAAATATTTACACTATTATCCAATTTCCTATATGCTGTTTCCGGTAATTACATATAAACATCTATCTCAAATATTTTCCAGTTGTTTGTGTCAGATACTAAGTTATTAGTCACCAACTTTGCTTCACTATAGACAGTGCTCGCAGACGTATAGTGCCTGTGACGTAGGTGTCACTGCGCCGTAAGTTCTCTCACGGATCCGCGCTTTGGCGCAGCAGCTGTACCGCTATTGCGAGCCACGGCAGGCGCGGTACCCAGCAGGCAATTAACCATTTATGTGAGCGGGATCGAGGCAGACGTGCTAATTGCCTCCCCGACTGTCGGACAATCCGCGTTCACGCTTCACCGGTGCAGGGAGCTGTCGGAACACGCACTCCCTCTCTCTCTCTCTCTCTCTCTCTCTCTCTCTCTCTCTCACACACACACACACATGCACACGCACAGGCACACACAGAATAGCCTGCGGGTCAACCTACAGAAGCCCCTGACTCGCAGCCCTGTGCGCAGTTTGCACCCGCCCTCCTACGGCCGGGGCAGCTACAGCGGCGCCCTGCAAAGGCTAAACCGTAACCGCCGCAATTCCTACACCGCACCACACAACACCGCAGAGGAACCGCGTCCGAATGCTCTCAGCCGACAATGGTTCCCGCAAAGGGCGTGCCCCTAGGTAGGCGGTCGGCCCGTCTCAACCGACCTCACCGGCCACTGATCAATGAATGAGACTCTGGGAGAGTGGCGGACGGAGGAAATGCACAGTGTTTGGAAGTGACCGCAACAAGGCAACGGGAGCCGCTCCCACACTGTTGTCTCCGAGACACAAAGGCGAGCGGCAAGCGGTGCACAGCAAGAACACTAGTACACACACACACACACACACACACACACACACACACTCACACACACACATACAACGCGAATCCGGAATAGGTGCAGCAGCACTGGGGTTACTAACGAGGGAAAGTCTCCAGCGCAACCCCTCAGATTGGCCTGTAAAGAAACTCAGCACAGATAAAGCATGAAAACAGGAAGAAGGGGAATTGCTCTGTGAAAGAAGAAGGGAATAGAAACAATGAACAGTCCAAATTTAAGATGTTAAATATCGAGCTACATTCGACACCCGCGGCATTGTGGCTACGCGGTCACGGTGTTGGGCTGTGAAGAGAGAGACCCGTGTCCAAAACTCCGTAGTGCCATAATTATTTTTGAACTGCCATTCTGGCCATTGACATGTCTGTTTGTCTGTCCCGCGGTGTAATGTCCGTTTGCAACAGCGAGGTGTAATGAAGGGACCTCCAGCTGTACACATCTTGTACTTGCTCTACACATGTTACGATTCTTGCGTTCCGTTTTGGAAGTTTTGCCTCTTGAATTCTTTTGTTGCACACACCCGTTTCTTCTAGGCGCTATAGTCTGGAACCGCTCTGCCGCTACGGCCGCAGTTTCGAATCCTGCCTCGGGCATGACTGTGTGTGATGTCCTTAATTTCGTTAGGTTTAAGTAGTTCTAAGTTTTAGGGTACTGATGACCACAGAAGTTAAGTCCCATAGTGCTCAGAGCCATTTTTTGAACACCCGTTTGTTTGTTGTTTTCATTTCAGTGAGAGGTTGGTTCAAATGGCTCTGAGCACTATGTGACTTAACTTCTGAGGTTATCAGTCGCCTAGAAAGTAGAACTAATTAAACCTAACTAACCTAAAGACCTCACACATATCCATGACCGAGGCAGGATTCGAACCTGCGACCGTAGCGGTCACGCGGCTCCAGACTGAAGCGTCTAGAACCGCACAGTCACAACTGCCGGCTCAGTGAGAGGTCTATGCAGCAACTCACCTGCTCTTGCCCTCACTATTCAACGCATTTACTGGCGACGGTAATATATTCTTACCAAATGACTCGTATTCAATAACGAATGCACAGCATGATGTTTGCCAAGACTACATAAGGAGAACAGATACGTCAGTGGCCGGACGGGAAGTTCACAGTTTTGTGCAAAAAGAGTGAGTAGGGAGATTTGAACACGGACCTCCTGATTTACAGTCCAGCACCGTGACCACATATCAACGATGTTGTGGCTGTTGAATGTAGCTCGATGTTGAACATCCTGAGCTTGGACCGTTCAGTGTTCACTGATTCTGCTTTGCTTCTTTTTCACAATTCAGTACACCTCCTTCTTGTATTCGTGCATGATCCGCCTTGAGTTATTTACGGGCTATCGACTGGGCCATTTTACCACTAAATCTGAATGGGGTGCGGTGGGTAGTTTCCCTGAGTAGTAGTAAAGATAAGATCTAGATTAATTTTGTTAGTATGTATTGCTATCGCAGTCACTAGCGATATCTCGAGGGAAGTGATTTTCGCATGAGGAAAGGTACCGCCACAACTTTATTTTCAGAACGTCTTTATTCTTTGACACGACTAGTTTCGGAGTCAGATTACCGCTATCTTGAAGCCCCACCACGGAAGAGTATTTGATTTCCTTGGCGCATTTACTGTCGGATCCTTGTTACTAGCCCGCGTGGGCTAACTTTCATCGGGAGTCTACACTCGACAACGTTTTATCTCCAATCCAATCACATCATGGAAACAATACGGTGCCGAGTATAGATTCCTGATGGGATATAGCCTACGTATGCTAGTAACAATGGTCCCACACTAAAA
Organism: Schistocerca gregaria; assembly: GCF_023897955.1. Taxonomy (NCBI): domain Eukaryota; kingdom Metazoa; phylum Arthropoda; class Insecta; order Orthoptera; family Acrididae; genus Schistocerca; species Schistocerca gregaria. The sequence continues at coordinate 687,213,919 of NC_064923.1, forward strand.
GTGCTAAGGAAATCAAATACCCTTTTGGCATTGATGATGCTGAGGATAGCGGTAATGTGCCGCCAAAACTAGTCGTTTAACAGAATAATTACATTCTCAGGCTACAGCAGTTGTGGTAATCTTTCTCATAAATATATCATCATCTGAAGTCTCTCGTCCATGCTATAAGATGGAAGTAATTTTCTTTTTTAGGCTGTTGTTTTGTTTTGAAACTAGCTGTTTCCATGCTGCTTCGTCCGGGTGTGTAATCGACACATATGTTGAACATCTTCATGTCCACCTCTTCATTCTTGTGTCTGTCGACCTCTACATGTCTATCTCCTCCTCTCCCTGTCACTTCATCTCTATTCCTCTTTCTTTGTTGATTGCCTCCATCCTGTTTCTCTGAAAAAATTTTCCTCACCTCTCTCTCTCTGACCATATCATCCTTTCTTTCTCTTTCCGTCTGCAAGTCCCCTTCTCCCTTTCACACCTGCACAACTCTCTATACCTTCCACCTGGTTTATGCATCTCCCACATCTCTCCTCTTTCTATCGATTTCTGCCTCCCACTCACGCCATCCAAACCTCCTTTATCCCCCTCAACATTTCCCTGTCATACTTATTGGCACATATAGCTCCTGCGATGTAGTTCAATAAAGCACACACCTGACTTGTGGGACAAGCTACACATCAGCGGCTTGAAAAATAATTTATTTGCCCCTAATCTACAGGCTGGCATGAATGCAGGTCGATGATGCAGGCCGATACTGCTGCAAGACAGCATTCCTGCCATTCAGGGCAGCCTATATCTCGGGGCCTGGGAAATCTTTTTTTTTCCCATCACATATAGGTTGATTTGGCAGGCTGATACTGTTTCTACATAACATGGCTTTTGTGCTGGGCAACATATACAGTATGGGCTGAAAAAACATATTTTTGCCCATATTCCCTAGGTTAATGGAGCTAGAAGTTCATAAACATCTTAGTGATGAAGCCTGCTGTTTCTGTGCAAAATATGGTCGAAATCGATCTAGGGATTTAGGGGGAGATATTGGACATACACACTTAAACACATACACTCTGCTTTATGCGCTAAATTCGTAGCCTTGGGTATTAGGCTGCAACGCAGTAAATTTTGGAATTTAGAATGTGCATATTCTCCTCATCCATGTGGAGTGTTCAGTGTGATGTCATTCATAATATCGGTTTTGTAAAACCGTAGTAGGTATATGCACAATTATTTCAGATGTAAGATTCGTATCTAAGATGAAAAACATTGCAACGCACTGACAGGTTTTGTCACTGTGCCAGCATACAATACATTAAAATGCATTCATGCCACTACTAAACAAATTTAAGAAGAAGTCAAATAAACCCTGCCACAGATCTGGACATGTATACATGTCATGCTATACCATTCTCCAGGTGTTGCGGACGCAAATATATGCGCCGCTTGGGTTTTCTTACAGTGCTATGGACGACTGAATGCGTCCTGAGCCACAGACGTCTCACTGCTACGGAAGAGATACTTTCTATTTCAGCGAATAAAAAAGGTTCAAGTGCTTATCATTGCATTCTATCATTCGCAAAAAATCTCGTTTCGATATCTAGAATTGTTTGTGAGATATGACGATTGTTACGACCACGTGATTTGCGATGTGCAAGGATACAAAACCGAATTACCCGAGAACGGAATGATATATTCTTCTGCTCTTAGTTTTATATAAAATTTCGATATATTACCTGCACATCACTCACTACAAAGTATGAACTGAAATGAATAACACGCAAACGTGTGTTTAGTTCTTCAAAATCTAAAACCTTTTGTGCAATGTTTTACTTAACTTGCGGCAAAACATTAGCTATGGCATACGACGAAAAGAAATTCAGTCCTTTATCAATCTGAGATATCAGTATGCAAGAAGTGCCACATTTCGAAAAATGGGATGATAAGTATTTCAAATCGACCGGAACGCCATCTCTCACCATAGGCTCCACAATTTGGTGAGTAATATAGCCATAACAAAACCCGCCTCAACATGGAATGTAAAGAGCACATCTATAGCACTGAAAGGTTTAATTGTTACACTATAAGGTATTTTAGCGAGAGGTCTCTGGCAAAACAACGAAAGTTACAAGAGAGTTAAAAAGCTTTCCGTGTTGCTGAGCAACTCTCATACAATAATTTTTAAATGAACACACTGCCATTTGACGGTAGAGTTGTTTATTTATTTAGGATTCATGTTTTGGCCTTATATGTCATTTTCAAGTGATTGAATTTCTACCATTAACATATGTTGCAGGACATCAAGCTCCAAATTGGGCATAAATTAAGAAAAATAATCGCTCCCCGTGAAAGTCAGATGTAAAATACATGTTAATATCCATGCAATATATGTTAATGACATAAACTCAATTACTTGAAACTGGGAGAAAAAGCCGAAACAATACCTTCGAAAGCCGGTGTGTTCATTTAAAAAATACGAACGGCTTGTTGTTCTTTCATTTTACATTTGAACATCACATTTGACGTAGATGCGCCCGTACCTACTATAGTTATGCCAAATTGTTACTAACGATGGTTTCACGTGCTGCTACCTTCACACGCATGTGTGCAATATATCGTACTATACGTATTACAATTTTTGCCGTGGCGTATTTCGATAATGCCCAAGAGGCGAAATTAGACGATGGGCTACTTTTGAAGAAAAGCACTTACCTGACAATAAAGCAGAATAAAGCAATCCTCTTCAGAGGGATATAATACCTCAAGAAATTCAAAATGGTAGTGGACCTGCATATATGTTTATTTTTGAGGTTAACTGAGTCATATGTGTATTGGCAAAAAATAAATAATAAATAAGGCGTTACAGTCACAAACATTGCAAAATGTAAAGCTTAGGGTCAGTCTGTTATGCTGTGATCTAATAAATTTCGTTGTCCAACCCAACGTTCCGTCCCCATCTTCAGAGGAAATCAGCAGGCAGAATCTTAGCTTCTAGCAGGCCAAGGTGTCAATTAGACATTCGAGAAAGGTACAGCTGCCGTTGAAGAAGTAGTCTGGAGATGGATTGAATTCTAGGCTGTGTCCAAGAAATTCATGAGATCACCGCACAGATTTTGTTAAGAATGATTCACTCCTAATACTTAATAAAAGAGAGTTCTGTCTATGTAAAGAACGACATCTCGTTCACCATGAAAGCCTCAATGGTTGGTGCAATAGTTTTTAAAATAAAATATAATATAAATACACAAAGATTTTCTGGTTATGGCTGCCATGGAGTGGCTTCATATCTGAAGCAATAGTTTGCTTTCAAGCATTTTGAGATAATGTTTTGTGCCTCCGGCCCATAGTGGAAACAGGTTGACTGACTAATATATGTTAACAAATATATAGAGGGTGTTACAAAAAGGTACGGCCAAACTTTCAGGAAACATTCCTCACACAAAAATAAAGGAAAGATGTTATGTGGGCATGTGTCCGGAAAGAGTTAATTTCCATGTTAGAGCTCATTTTAGTTTCGTTCTTCCACCTACGCTCAATGGAGCACGTTATCGTGATTTCATACGGGATACTGTACCTGTGGCGCTAGAACATGAGAGACACAACATGTGGTTCATACACGATGGAGCTCCTGCACATTTCAGTCGAAGTGTTCGTACGCTTCCCGACAACAGATACGGTGACCGATTGATTCGTAGAGGCGGACCAATTCCGTGGCCTCCATGCTCTCCTGCCCTCTACCCTCTCGACTTTCATTTATGGGGGCATTTGAAATCTCTTGTCTACTCAACCCCGGCACCAAGTGTAGACACTCTTCGTGCTCGTATTGTGGACGGCTGTGTTACAATATGCCATTCGCCAAGGCTGCATCAGCGCATCAGGGATTCCATGAGACGGAGGGTGGATGCATGTATCCTCGCTAACGGAGGACATCTTGAACATTTCCTGTAACAAAGTGTTTGAAGTCAAGCTGGTACGTTTTGTTGCTGTGTGTTTCCATTCCATGATTAATGTGATTTGAAGAGAAGTAATAAAATTAGCTCTAACATGGAAAGTAAGCGTTTCTGGACACATGTCCACATAACATACACTCCTGGAAATTGAAATAAGAACACCGTGAATTCATTGTCCCAGGAAGGGGAAACTTTATTGACACATTCCTAGGGTCAGATACATCACATGATCACACTGACAGAACCACAGGCACATAGACACAGGCAACAGAGCATTCACAATGTCGGCACTAGTACAGTGTATATCCAGCTTTCGCAGCAATGCAGGCTGCTATTCTCCCATGGAGACGATCGTAGAGATGCTGGATGTAGTCCTGTGGAACGGCTTGCCATGCCATTTCCACCTGGCGCCTCAGTTGGACCAGCGTTCGTGCTGGACGTGCAGACCGTGTGAGACGACGCTTCATCCAGTCCCAAACATGCTCATTGGGGGACAGATCCACAGATCTTGCTGGTCAGGGTAGTTCACTTACACCTTCTAGAGCACGTTGGGTGGCACGGGATACATGCGGACGTGCATTGTCCTGTTGGAACAGCAAGTTCCCTTGCCGATCTAGGAATGGTAGAACGATGGGTCCGATGACGGTTTGGATGTACCGTGCACTATTCAGTGTCCTCTCGACGATCACCAGAGGTGTACGGCCAGTGTAGGAGATCGCTCCCCACACCATGATGCCGGGTGTTGGCCCTGTGTGCATCGGTCGTATGCAGTCCTGATTGTGGCGCTCACCTGCACGGCGCCAAACACGCATACGACCATCATTGGCACCAAGGCAGAAGCGACTCTCATCGCTGAAGACGACACGTCTCCATTCGTCCCTCCATTCACGCCTGTCGCGACACCACTGGTGGCGGGCTGCACGATGTTGGGGCGTGAGCGGAAGACGGCCTAACGGTGTGCGGGACCGTAGCCCAGCTTCATGGAGACGGTTGCGAATGGTCCTCGCCGATACCCCAGGAGCAACAGTGTCCCTAATTTGCTGGGAAGTGGCGGTGCGGTCCCCTACGGCACTGCGTAGGATCCTACGGTCTTGGCGTTCATCCGTGCGTCGCTGCGGTCCGGTCCCAGGTCGACGGGCACGTGCACCTTCTGCCGACCACTGGAGACAACATCGATGTACTGTGGAGACCTCACGCCCCACGTGTTGAGCAACTCGGCGGTACGTCCACCTGGCCTCCTGCATGCCCACTATACGCCCACGCTCAAAGTCCGTCAACTGCACATACGGTTCACGTCCATGCTGTCGCGGCATGCTACCAGTGTTAAAGACTGCGATGGAGCTCCGTATGCCACGGCAAACTGGCTGACACTGACGGCGGCGGTGCACAAATGCTGCGCAGCTAGCGCCATTCGACGGCCAACACCGCGGTTCCTGGTGTGTCCGCTGTGCCGTGCGTGTGATCATTGCTTGTACAGCCCTCTCGCAGTGTCCGGAGCAAGTATGATGAGTCTGACACACCGGTGTCAACGTGTTCTTTTTTCCATTTCCAGGAGTGTATTTTCTATCTTTGAGTAAGAGGAATGTTTCCTGAAATTTTGGCCGTACATTTTTGTAACACCCTGTATAATCGATCTACTTTCTGAATTTTGATATTCTCAAACTCCCTGATAATATAATATTACTAACTTCATAGCATTTAAAGGAGAACCCAATAAAACATTTTGTTCTAAAATGTTAAGATACCTTCACTCATATTGCAAATCTCAAGACTGAATAAATAGCTTGGACGATATTCCCAGCCTTCGACATTCCCCTAGAACCAGGGCAGGAGAAGGAGGCTCTACCTCGAAGTACTCTAACGCTTCCTTCTTATTTGTCTTAAGACGACAAGTGGCGGCCAAACCGGTGATTCATTACGGAACTTATAAGCAATTGTGCCGGAAAATATACCACTGTTAAAAATTATACATTACTTAATTACGAAATTTGTAACACAACAACTCTATATATGATGTTATATTTTCTTCGTGTTTTGCGAAGTTTGATTTATTAGTTGTGCCAGATATTATTCTTGTAAATACGCAGTCAAGTCACAAATGATATTTGTTATTTAAGAAAGAGAATACGCATGGAATGTTAACGTTTGTTGGTCGACATTCTGGTCTAGTCGGGGAAAAGCTATTGTCAAAGAGTGTAATAAATTGTAAATGCATTATAGCCGGCGTGCGAGTCCGACAAAAAAAGAATAGATGTTGGGATTCGCGAGGAGACATTGGTGTCGGAGTGGTATTCGCCTGTGTGGCTATGCAGAAATGCGGAGACAAAATGTCTGTTTCAGAAGTGCGGAGCAGTGAAAACTGAAGTGGTTGTTTCGACGTTGTTTAATATGGGCAAGCTGTGGTATTTATTGGGCACAGTACAAATGCAGCAAAACTAATTCACATAACATCAAAATTACTGTGAGCCCTTGTTATTCGCTATGCTACTGTAAGAAGATCATCCTGTGCCCCACATACCGCTAAGTGAAGCCACTCGACAAACCAACGGCATAATGAAATGAAGTACGATCTAGACTTTTTATAACTAAAAGTGTAGACTGACCAGCGTAGTTGGAATTTAATTGCTTGAATAACATTGTTTCCGTGCATATTATCATGTAAAGAATTTTTATAAGTCATTATCCAAGTAGTATCCATCCCATGCCTTTGTATGAACCGAGATAACCAGAAAGTGAATTGAAAATGAAGTGAACATTAATTTATTAATTTATCAAAACATAATTTTCTAACTTTTGGACAATTACGTAATAATGATATCTTTGGTTGTAGTATGAATGATATCAGAAATAGAATTTTAGAAATAGAAACACTGAATTTCATGGTCAAAGCCCATTTTAATGTATAGTTTCTGGCATAACTTGTAACTTTTATGTCAAAGAAATATCAAAGTAACTGCTAAATTCAAACAATCTTTCTGCGTACTACAATTACTACAGTCAGTATTACGATGAGTAACGTAACAAAAAGTTTATGTCCACAGCCAATAAATAATCTTACTTTAACTGATCTTTGAAAATTAATATGATATGTTGTATGTGTTTTCTATTTTATTATTATCTGACTACTGTGTCATGTGTGGTGTGAAAGTGTGCTTTAGATAGTGTTCCTACATCATGACACCAATAACTATTCTTATCTAAGATTGTATACAAGTATAAAGTTATGTTTCAATTTAATTATTATTGTTCCGTTAAGGAAATGGCTCCCGTTGGTTATTTCATTAACGAAATACTTTGGAAACCTTTCTCCCAATTTTTCCACAAACTACTGTTTATTAAATAACTAGTTTACGTAATTCAATTATATAAAGTTAACCGAAATTTTGTTTCCAATCGTGCGTATCATCTAAAGGGAGAGACAGGCCTCAGTTGTTCTTTGGATGCGGGATCAAGTGTTAATCCTGTAATGCAAAGTCTGCGTTACAGCTCTTACTTTCAGTCTCGATGGAGACAAGCTTTTTACCTCTTCTGTCACACAGCTACAAGCAAACAGATCAAAAATCGGTAATTAGGAACTTCAGTTGTAACTTCGTCTATTTCTCTCGGTATTGCATTATTCTTCGGAGTAGATGCCTTTCCCCCCACAGATTAGGGACTTTAGAATCACTGTCATATAGAAAAGCCTTATTAGCCGGAAAGGAAGTAGGGTTAAAAGTTATTGTAGTAGATACGTCTACAAACAAAGTTACTAGATATCATCACCGTCTGTTACACACACAATTGCTCCTACATAAATCTAACATCTTCATACCAACATCAGTGAATCGTGTTTATTCAGTTTTGTAAAGTGTGCATATGTTTTAAACAAAAATTATTTTGTCCAAATTAGACACAGATAGTCTTTGGGCAGAAAACACTGCAACCAGTCACTTATTGTGATGATTTATTTTTTATTATGCGTTGACTGTTTCGAACCACCTACCCACTCATTTTCAGACGGAACGTACGTTAAACATACTGTTTGCAGCACTGTATGGGTATGGGGTTCGTATAGCTGTTGCAAGAAAGAACAATGAAACAAGTAAGCAGTGCATACAACGAGGTATCAGGAACAGATAATTCCTGATATCACTTCGCAATCAGTGATTATTTTTTTCCCTACCTTGCCACAGCTACATTGAAGCCCCCTCCCTCCCCCAGTGCTACAACCAGTCACTAAAAGTGCGTACCATCTGAAGGGCAGAGACAGGCCTCAGTTGTTCTTTGGCTGCGTGGTCAAGTGTTAATCCTGTAATGCAAAGTCTGCATTACAGCTCTTACTTTCAATCTCGATGGAGACAAGCTTTTTACCTTTTCTGTGACAGAGCTACAAGCAAACAGATCAAAAATCGGTAATCAGGAACTTCAGTACATCGTGCTATAAGGTTGAAAACCTTATGATATTGCAAGCTTCAGTTGGAATAATTTCAATTTTTTTATGAATATACGACTGTGGCAAATATATTACTAAGCTTTGCTTCTTTATGTCACATTTCCATTCTAATTATAACAGGATAGGACGTCGACACATACCGTTCCAAAGCTAGAAGTGTGTAATGTCTTAGTAACTTACGACAATATGGGCACTCTCACGTTACAGGTACATTGCGTTTTATTGAAGTATACGAGTTGTAACTCATTTCAATACTACAGTGTCTATTTATAGCAGTTTTTCGATTAGTTTATTTAACGCAACAGTAAACTTAGTAGAGTAAGTATTTGTAGGAATACATTACATTCTCTCATCATTTACTCAGTCTGACAGAACTCAGGTAGTTTATGGATTCCACGTCTGTAAAAACAGCTCTGGATTAGCGATATCGTCAACTCAGATTATAAATGTGTTTTTGTCCCAAAAGAAATTTTCTTGAAAGCTTTTTTTGTGAAATAAAACACTGTAGTTTTCTTGGCCGTTTTTCTTACGCTACATTGGCAACAAATGCCAGCTGCGAGGTACACACACCGGAGGAAGAGTTTCTGGTGCATTACACCGTTTTTGTGCCATCAGATACAGAATACTATCTGTTAATACTGTCCTTTGGTTGAGGATAATGTCTGTTCTAACGCATTATTACCACCAATATTGCAAACGTATACTCGATGAGCCAATTGAAGACTTTCAGATAAAACGCAGATAATTTTTTTCTCACAGATCAAAAATTCAGAAAGTATAGGTTTGGTTTACTGACGCATAAAAAATAATACCTTACAGTGAACAGCATGAAACTGCACTAACAGGTGTCGATGTGTTTTCGGTTATACTACTATTAAACGGTGGATATGGCCGACCAGGAAGCAATCATGTAACATGATTGCATAAGAATGAAAACCAGAAACCATAATGTATACAGTAACAGTTAGCTTCGCAATCAGTGCCATGTTATAGGGCACTTCACGTGCTCGATTTTATCAACTGTTTGTTCTGTCCAACGGGAAACAGTTACAGCAAAGGTGCAACAATTTGAATTCGTGTGTTCACAGATAAACACATGAATCAGAGACGTAACGTGCTGTATGTTGTTATAAGTTTATATTAAGATGTTCAAATCATAAAAAAACTTACAAACGTAACCAACATGATGCATCAAGTTCGTCTGAATAGTGTGGTGAAAGCGAGGAATGGAGCGAACGAAGGCTTTATTATATTTTCAACGTAAAATAATTGGAAGTATAACTCTATCATTAGAAATATTCCTGTGACCAAATAATTACACATATGAAGTAACACATCGTACTTTAGCTGCAAAGCGACATTTTTGACCAAACACAGCTTACATCCTGAGACTGAAAAGCTGAATATTAACTGAGAAGCTCCTGCTCTTGCATAATGTCTGCCCTTGTTATTTCACTTCTGTATACAAAACACAGAAACAATGAACAATATGACCATGGTATTTTGCTGTATGCCTCTTACTGTTGACACTCGCAAATAATGCACTGGTATAACCTTCTGAAGAGCGGCACTAAGTGCCCGAAACAGGCAAGGAAATTATATTTCTTTTATACATCTGGTTGCTTATTATTTTTTTATATACAATTATAGTTGCTGAGGATGGATAAAATAATAGACTAAATAGTTGTTGTAATACATGGCTGGCCAGATAACACTTTTTTCTTGTTTACTCAACACAAGTGAAGAGAAGTTAACAAAATGTAACATGAATTCTTCGTTGTACCAAAGGAATGACACGTTGAAAACAAAAAGTAATGCATGTATAATTTAGCCTAGAATACATAACAGCCTAAAATATAAGATCTTCAATATTTAAAATGAGAGCTCAGGTAATTTGCTACAGCAAAAATGAGTCACAGCCTACTATGTTTGTTAGTCGATGTAACACTGCACAATTTTTATCCGCCAGTAGCTACTTATGCAACACGTTCTCAGACCACGATAAGAGAATAAATTAACATTTTTCTATGTATTATACCCACTGGTGTCCAAAATTAAATCAACGAACGGCTATTTCCTCGTTTTGTGTTTAATTCACAATGTAATCATACAAACTGTCAACAGATGTCCGTACAGTTGTGTTCTGCACGGCAACGGCATTCCGGTAAACGGACAACCATGTCAACGATGACGTCCGGGCACGTTGGATTTGCCGGATTGTCCCACATCGACAATCGCTGTGTGTACAGTCACCGCTGGTGCAGCATGACCCAAAGAAGATGCCTATACTAGACTCTTTGCGGTGGAGGACATATCAATATTGGAAGTAGCACAGCCGCCAACTAGTGAGGCCTGATGGCTACTCTGCAATTCACATTTAAGTGCTTGGCAGAGGGTTCATAGAACCACAATCATACTATCTCTCTACTATTCCACTCCCTAACAGCGCGCGGGAAGAACGAAGACCTAAACCTTTCTGTTCGAGCTCTGATTTCTCTTATTTTATTTTGATGATCATTCCTACCTATATAGGTTGGGCACAACAAAATATTTTCGCATTCGGAAGAGAAAGTTGGTGACTGAAATTTCGTAAAAAGATCTCGCCGCGACGAAAGTCTTTGCTGTAATGACTTCCATCCCAATTCGCGTATCATACCTGCCACACTCTCTCCCCTATCACGTGATAATACAAAACGAGCTGCCCTCAATCGTTCTGTTGTTTCTCGGATGTGGCAACAATTTACAGAGACCGAAACAACAGTTCAGAGATATGTGGAGGGCAGACTACATGTGATATCAGAAAGGGAAGACCGTTATTTGGATGTAAGTGCACGGCAGTACCGCCTTAGAAATGCACGGCACCTGACATCTGACCTCGCAGCATCCACTGGACGTGCAGTAGCGAGACAAACGGTGTACAGAACGCTTCGGCAGGCACCTGTTGTGTGTGTGTGTGTGTGTGTGTGTGTGTGTGTGTGTGTGTGTGTGTAACTCTGACACCTCTGCACAGAGGTGTCAGAGGGGGGGAGGGGTGGCGAACAGTGGGCCAACGTTGCACTCATAGGCGAGTTCCGATCTGGTCTGAAGATTGATTCTCAATGCATTCGCGTGTGGAGGGAACGTGGAATACGTTCTCGGGACCCAAACATTGTATGATAAGAGGCCGATATCGAAGAGGATCCCTAATGGTGAGGCAAGGTATTATGTTGACCACTCGAACTCCTCTTCCTGAAATGGTACGGGTGATTCTGCAAGGTTTAACTGCTGTCAGGTATTGTGGCGAGATCTTGGGAACTCATGTGCGTTTGTTGCGAAGTGGTGTAGGGCGAGACTTCGTGCTGATGAACGATGATGATCGACCTCATAGAGCACAAGTGGTTGATGTTTCCTCGGAAACGGAAGATATTGCTCGCATGGCGAGGCCTGCTCGCTCTCCCAGGTTTGAATCCCTTAAAGCATGTCTGTGGGTGTACTGGGGAGACAGGTTGATCATGTCAGCATCCACCAACCACAGTGTGTAAAGCGAATACCTTTCAGAAGCAGCAGAAGTGGAATACTTGTCATTTAGTGTGAGATACAGCCATATTATGAGTTTTGTTGCTTTATATTACACTGTTCATGCACCTGACTTCTGAGCCCTTGCTAATTAAATGCAAATGCCACTTACAAGTTAAATCTCACACTGTCCCAATATCGGGGCCTCCGGATTGTGAAAAATAGTTCATGTCAGATCGATCTTTGTTGAAACTGGAGAACTATTTTCTGATGTGACTCTATTTTGTATCGTTTAATTAACATTTGTAAGATTCAAATAACTGCACGCTAAGTACTCCTACGGGAAGTAAAAAATTACAGTTGGTAAAAATACACTGTCCTACTCACGAACATGACACACACAGACCTAATTTTGGCCTTAGGTAGTATTTACCTCAATATTGCTCACGCAATATGCTGCATGAGTAATGGAAGCACTATTGTATTACCAAACGGTGTTTACCCTGATCGAAGTTATTTCTCGTGGAAAAGCAGACTACTTTTCAATGCGAGAGTCGCTGTCCAGGGTGCAAGACATCGCGATATCGTGACTGGTCTCCCCTAGCATCAGGCAGTCGTCGGTCAATGACCGGTGGCCGTTACTTACTGCTCGCTGGCCAGGAAAATCACGTCCATAAAATCTTCCGGCCCTCACACCCTACAATCTCCTTTGCGGAAATGTTCATCAAAGGTTTTGCTTCACTGACGTGTTACAAAGTGAAACAAATCAAATTTGATGATCCAGCTTTTAGCGCAAGAAAGAAATGCGCTTTAAAAAATTAAGGAATGAAGTGGATTCGAACTCGTGACCTGGCGTCTACAGTGCATGTCGTTTACGTTAGACAGCTAGCAGATACGAAAATGCTACAACTGAAGCGGGAACTCCCACGTGCTACACTGTTTCCTGACTGTGCAGATGACCAGACTTAGAAATCTGAAGGGGTGGACAGTTTACTGGCAGTTTAAGTGAACGACCCAGACTTGGTCTCTGCCACGCCCAGCTGGAGGCCAGGTTTTATGTCAATGACTTCACACGACACTCTGCAAGTGGACGTGTCGCAGTTGCCTTACCTACAGCTACATGGTTACACAGCATCTCACATCTGCGTGTTTCGAACAGTGTTCATAGAAACCCCGTCACACCATTTATCAACCATTCCCTCTCAAATAGCATGTAGTAGAAATGAACACTTAAATATTTCCCTACCATTTCTGATGACCCTCATTTTTTTACTATGATGATTTCTTCCTATGTAGGTAGAGGTGAACCAAATATTTTTGGATTTGGAGGAGAAAATTTATGACAGAAATTCCGTGAAAAGACCTCGGCGCAATGAAAATCCCTTCATTTTAATGGTTGCTACAATAATTTTTCTTATTGTATTGGATGAATTAGAGCCCCATCGACAAAATTTCGGAGGATGTTCAGTGATATATTCTGAGTGTTTTCATATACTGGACCATTGGCCTCCTCTGCCTCGTTAAAGAGGAACTGCATTTCGTTTGATTTCTGGTCCTCATTTAGCTATTTGCAATGTGGTAAAAATATCTGCATAACACTGCAAATGTCGACGCCACGCACTGTGTGTCTCATTTGCAAACATTGCTCGGTTCACTCATGATACTTATTTTTGATAACGGTAAAATCCACTTTATACTTCGACATGTAGATTGCATTCATGACTGCACTGTTCTGGGACACAACGACTCACCCGTCGTCAGCAACCCCATTACATCACTTTTGCAACTCCTTGACAATTGTTGCATTACTGTGTGTTTTGTGTTGTCGTTTCATACACATTTTCACTGTTGTGAAGGTATTTTATCAAAAATCAAGGTAACTGGGATGACGAACTGGATAAATCGTGATTACATCATTACTCTGTTACGAGAAACCGGAAACCACACATCTCATATATCAAAAATATGTAAACAATATTCTCGAGCAATCTCTGAAATTTTGTATGTGAAGTTCTAGTCCATCCTGAATAATAACACTCACTTTTATATAGTGATAATGCACAGCCGGAAAAGAACTAGTACACCATCTTAGAGGTCTCCATTTGCCTCAAGATTTATTGTTGCAACAATGTATGTGGAGTACAAGTAAATGATTACTTCTAAAAATCAATAGCACAACCGGTTACGAGGTGCCTGGTATTGACCGATGCTGGAGTACCCTTATTAGTACGTGCTGTAGCCTTCACGGGCGCCGAATCTGGCATCGAGTCGGTCGTACAGATGCCGAATATGGTCCTTGGGTACTTTATGCCACACCTGCTCGACCATTTCACGTAATCCTGTAAGACTTAATGGTTGAGGAGTCGCGCGAGGTACTTCTAGTCCCATCGAATCCCAACCATGCTCGACTGAGATCGTGCTGGCTAGGGAAGTGTCTACATGTCTTTCAGAACACACTGACTTTCCAGGGCAGTGTCTGGTCGAGCATTATCCTGTTGGAACAACACATCACCTGTTGCAGGAACGGCAAAAGAATGGGTCTAAAAACATTCTCCACGTACCAAGCGCTGGTTAACGTTCCCTCCACAAATGCCAAAGGTGAACGATAGTTGTAGTAACCGCACCTCAGACCATGAGGCCAGGGTTGAGGCCATTGTGTCTTAAACGAATGCACTTTGTGAGACAGCGCTTACCATATCCACGTCGTACGAGCAAACGACTATCATCTGTGTGCAGACAGAGTCTGTTGTTGTGGCTGAAGACGACGGCAGGTCATTTCATCCTATGATAGCAGCAATCGAGACGTGCACGTCGATACGGTGGTGTGAATGGAAGACGGGATGGAGGTGTGTGTGCCCTTACTCCTACAGCTAATAACCGATTCGAAACAGCTCGTGTAGACACATCTTGGGTCACAAGCTCGCTAATCTGTGCCCCGGCAGCTTTACGATATGTCGCTGCAGCCCTTACGATACGACGAACCTGACGGGCGTGTGCGCTGCATGGACGTCCAGAACCCCCAACTACAGATGTGAGGATGTACACGTAACCACTGATACCAGATCGTTTCGCAAATGACGTGGTACGTCCAACGTGTGTGGCAATTCTCCGAAAGGACCATCCTGCCACCCGGAAAGCGGTAATATGACCTCTTTGAAACTCGCTCTTTTTGCTGTAGGAAGCATGAGTGCATCTCCATGGCATTGTTACCTGTTTTATTCACACATTGCCCTACTCTGAGGTCCGCCACCGGTAGCTGAGTGGTCTCGCAAGTCACCGAAGTGGCGTCAACTAAGCAGGGCTTACAATACGGCGGCCGAATATCCCCGCTTGGGGTCTCCCAACCAACAATGCCATACGATCGTATAAGTTCATTTGTCAAGCAGTTTAAATGTCACTAAGCTGCAGATCGTTTATCGTAGCGTTAAGCTGCTGTTATTCGAAATGGAAGCACTTTCCCTTAAGCAAAATGGACAGTTTTAGCCGGCACGGTAGCTCAGCGTGTTCGGTCAGAGAGCCGGTTGGCTTCTGAAATAAAAAAACTGAGTGAAAGGATCAATCACCGAACTCGAACATGATGTCTTGCGACGTCCGGAACGACCAAAATCAACGATCAATAACGAACAAAATGAAAAAAGTGGTCTGCGCAATAGAATGGCAATCGTAAGAGTCCGGGTTCGATTGCCGCCTGGGCCGTAGATTTTTTTTTCGCTCAGTGATTGGGTATTGTCCTAATCATCCTCATTTCATTCCCAAGTCGCCGAAGTGGCCTCAATTCGAAAGACTTGCAGCCGGCGAACGGTCTACCCAAAGGGAGGCCCTAGTTACACGACATTTTTACCAAAGTGAGGTGTGAGCTTTCCCTAATAAAGGGAAAAGTGGAACCATTATCAGTACATCTTCTATACCCCACTTGCAATGTACCATGATGGTATCAAAATCGATGTTGTCTTTCGGGTTGTACTCATTTTTCTTTCCGACAGTGTTAAAAAAAAGCTGAGTTCCTGTGAACTTTTTCTAAGTCTTCCGTCAATCCTATCCGATAAGAATAACAGCACTATTCCAGAAGAGGATGGACAGGCGTGATATACGGGCCTTTTTAGTATATTTGGTGGCCCTCTAATGTGTTCTCCCAATAAAAAACATTCTATTTGCCTTCCCCATTTTTTTCTTGACATATTCCAATCTCTGTCTTCCTCTACAGTTTTTGCCCTCTACAGCTCCCTCTAGTACCATGGAAGTCATTCCCTCATGCCTTAGCAGATGTCCTATCATCCTGTCCCTTATCCTTATCAGTGTTTTCCACATGTTCCTTTCGTCTCCAATTCTGCGTAGAACCTCCTCATTCCTTACCTTATCAGTCCATCTAATTTTCAACATTCGTCTATAGCACCACATCTCACATGCTTCGATTCTCTTCTGTTCCGGTTTTCCCACAGTCCATCACTACCATACAATGCTGGACTCCAGACGTACCTTCTGAGAAATTTCTTCCTCAAATTAAGGCCGGTATTGGATATTAGTAGACTTCTCTTGGCCAGAAATGCCTTTTTTGCCATAGCGAGTCTGCTTTTGATGTCCTCCTTGCTCCATCCGTCATTGGTTATTTTACTGCCTAGGTAGCAGAATTCCTTAACTACATTGACTTCGTGACCATCAATCCTGACGTTAAGTTTCTCGCTGTTCTCATTTCTACTACTTCGCATTACCTTCGTCTTTCTCCGATTTACTCTCAAACCATACTGTGTACTCATTAGACTGTTCATTCCGTTCAGCAGATCATTTAATTCTTCTTCACTTTCACTCAGGATAGCAATGTCATCAGCGAATCGTATCATTGATATCCTTTCACCTTGTATTTTAATTCCACTCCTGAACCTTTCTTTTATTTCCATCATTGCTTCCTCGATGTACAGATTGAAGAGTAGGGGCGAAAGGCTACAGCCTTTTCTTACTCCCTTCTTAAAACGATCACTTCGTTCTTGATCGTCCACTCTTATTATTCCCTCTTGGTTGTTGTACATATTGCATATGACCCGTCTCTCCCTATAGCCTACACCTACTTTTTCAGAATCTAGAACAGCTTGCACCATTTTATATTGTCGAACGCTTTTTCCAGGTCGATAAATCCTATGAACGTGTATTTATTTTTCTTTAGCCTTACTTCCATTATTAGCCGCAACGTCAGAATTGCCTCTCTCGTGCCTTTACTTTTCCTAAAGCCAAACTGATCGTCACCTAGCGCATTCGCAATTTTCTTTTCCATGCTTCTGTATATTATTCTTATAAGCAGCTTCGATGCATGAGCTGTTAGGCTGATTGTGCGATAATTCTCGCACTTGTCAGCTCTTACCGCCTTCGGAATTGTGTGGATGATGCTTTTCCGAAAGTCATATGGTATGTCG
Source organism: Schistocerca gregaria (assembly GCF_023897955.1). Lineage (NCBI taxonomy): Eukaryota > Metazoa > Arthropoda > Insecta > Orthoptera > Acrididae > Schistocerca > Schistocerca gregaria. The sequence goes on from NC_064923.1 coordinate 687,231,189, forward strand.
CCAGACTCATATATTGTACACACCAACGTGAATAGTCGTTTTGTTGCCACTTCCCCTAATGATTTTAAAATTTCTGATGGAATGTTATCTATCCCTCCTGCCTTATTTGACCGTACGTCCTCCAAAACTCTTTTAAATTCCGATTCTAATACTGGATCCCCTATCTTTTCTAAATCTCCTACCCGTGGTCTAGGGGTAGCGTCTTTGATTCATAATCAAAACGTCTTCGGTCCCGGGTGTGCTCCCCGCCACTGCCTAAATTTTGATAAATAATCATCATTGGCGGCCGAAGACTTCCAGCATAAGAAGTCAGCCTCATTCTGCCAAAGGCCTTGTCAAAGAGGGCGGAGGAGCGGATAGAGGTTCAGGACACTCTCTTGTCCTAGGGGTGGGAAATTGCCCCTAAAGGCGGAAGAATCAGCAATGATCAACGACATGAGGATGCAGAAGGCAATGGAAACCACTGCACTAAAGACACGTAACGTGTATCCACAGGACATGTGTCCTGTAGTTGAAGAAGTGTCATGATGATCTCTCCATTGGCAAAAGATTCCTGAATAGTCCCCCATTCGGATCTCCATGAGGGGACTGCCAAGGGGGATGTTACCATGAGAAAAAGATTGAATTATCAACGACAGGATAATGTTCTACGAGTCGGGGCGTGGAATGTCAGAAGCTTGAACGTGGTAGGAAAACTAGAAAATCTGAAAATGGAAATGCAAAGGCTCAATCTAGATATAGTAGGGATCAGTGAAGTGGAAGGAAGACAAGGATTTCTGGTCGGATGAGTATCGGGTAATATCAACAGCAGCAGAAAATGAGGATTCGTTATGAATAGGAAGGTAGGGTAGAGGGTCTGTTACTGTGAACAGTTCAGTGACCGGGTTGTTCTAATCAAAATCGGCAGCAGACCAACACCGACAACGATAGTTCAGGTATACATGCCGACGTCGCAAGCTGCAGATGTACAGATAGAGAAAGTGTATGAGGATATTGAAAGGGTTATGCAGTATGTAAAGGGTGACGAAAATCTAATAGTCATGGGCGACTGGAATGCAGTTGTAGGGGAAAGAGTAGAAGAAAACGTTACAGGAGAATATGTGCTTGGGACAAGGAATGAAAGAGGAGAAGACTAATTGAGTTCCGTAACAAGTTTCAGCTATTAATAGCGAATACCCCGTTCAAGAATCACAAGAGGAGGAAGTATACTTGGAAAAGGCCGAGAGATACGGGAAGATTTCAATTAGATTACATCATGGTCAGGCAGAGATTCCGAAATCACATACTGGATTGTAAGGCGTACCCAGGAGCAGATATAGACTCAGATCACAATATAGTAGTGATGAAGAGTAGGCTGAAGTTCAAGACATTAGTCAGGAAGAATCAATACGCTAAGAAGTGGGATACGGAAGTTCTAAGGAATGACGAGTTACGTTTGAAGTTTTCTAACGCTATAGATACAGCAATAAGGAATAGCGCAGTAGCAACACAGTTGAAGAGGAATGGACGTCTCTAAAAAGGGCCATCACAGAAGTTGGGAAGGAAAACATAGGTACAAAGAAGGTAGCTGCGAAGAAACCATGGGTAACAGAAGAAATACTTCAGTTCCGGGAAAATCAGGAATACAGAAATACAAGTCGCTGAGGAATGAAATAAATAGGAAGTGCAGGGAAGCTAAGACGAAATGGCTGCAGGAAAAATGGGAAGACGTCGAAAAAGATATGATTGTCGGAAGGACAGACTCAGCATACAGGAAAGTCAAAACAACCTTTGGTGACATTAAAAGCAACGGTGGTAACATTAAGAGTGCAACGAGAATTCCACTGTTAGATGCAGAAGAGAGAGCAGATAGGTGGAAAGAATACATTGAAGATTTGCCTTCCCCATAACATTTACAAAGTGATGGTTTCAATTTAGATGGTTTTTAATTGCTGTGAATTGATACCCTGTTATGAACTGTTACATCAGATATCCGTATTTCTGCACCATTACCAATAGGGACCGAATTTAGTTTGTTGAGTAGCAGTAAAGATATTTAATTGCGTTTGCCATCGAATTAACAGCGGTCCTTTGTTCAGAACAATATGCTTTGATTTTTCCTCTTATATTGACTTCCATCAGCTATTGGATGTGATATTTTACGCGCAAAAGATGAAAAATTTCATTCTATCTAAGCCAATATTTCGCTAATTTTGTCATTCAGCGTAGGACGCAGCTGGTGTATGTCAGGCGAGATAAACTATCTGATTGTCGCACGCGCTACACTTCGCCAGACCATCTCGGCGCTTGGTCGGTGCAACCTCCGTTTATCACTTTTTGCATGTTCGCTCTGCATTATTCACGGCGAGTCCGTCGGCAAACAGCGCCGTGCTGGCGTTAATAATTGCTACCCTCACGGACTATTGTTCACAGCAGTCCACTATTATTACTTTATAGAGGCTTCGCTTGAATCCCGTAAACGCACGGTGGGGTGCAGCAGGCATCTGATTTACAGTGTAGCGTGCTCTTTGGTGTACGCTGAAACCATCAGAACTTTCGCATTATCACCTGCGATCGTAATGACTTGTTAATCAACCTGTCGGACACGGAATTTAACTCGCAGTACGTGCGATTATCACTGTCTAATCCAATCGAAATTTTACTCTACAAACTACGTTGTAAATTAAGCGCGAGACTGTTTGCGTCTTTATAGCTACAGGATCAATCGAGAACTTCTCCAGCCACTGCAGAAGGTATGAAACTACGTTCTTTGCTGGAAACTGACATGTTCACCCGACTCGTCAGATACTGAACACAGAAAATTTACGGGATAACAATTAAGAGCATTAAGACCCGACTAGGACTAACGTACTTTAAACTTCAACAAATGAAAGTAAATTGCTGAAAGTGGTGTCTATGGTAATTGTTGTTAGTAATTGGTATGTAATAGAAAATCTCTTACATCTGTAATTACGTACAACGAATGTTGTCTTTGCTATGTCTGTCCTGCATTTCGTTGACTGGTACAGTGACGCAATATCCTGTGTTTCAGGCGTGCTAGTTCTGCAAGTTTCGCAGGAGAGCTTCTGTAGAGTTTGGAAGGTAGGAGACGAGATACTGGCAGAAACAAAGCTGTGAGGACGGGACGCGAGTAATACTTGGGTTGCTCAGTTGGTAGAGCACTTGCCCGCGAAAGGCAAAGGTCCCGAGTTCGAGTCTCGGTACGGCACACAATTTTAATCTGCCAGAAGTTTCAGCCTAATAACGGATCTCTCTTCTGAAGTCACAAGTGATCAGCCCCGCCCATGCCTTTGGGATACAGTTTCGGTCTCTATAAACTGCCGCCACATCCAAGAAACAACAGAGCGATTCACACTAATCAATCGAGACACATCAGTTTGCGATTATCGTGCTTCCGTTCTTTCTATAGTCCTCCACCATAGAGAGTCAGACAGGCATCTTCTCTGTGCCATACTGCATCGTGTCATACTGTGACTGTGTACACAGCGTTAGTAGATGCGGAACTACCCGGCAAACACTACCTCGTTTCATAGGTGCCCTGACGTCATCGCTGGCATGATTGTCCGTTGACTGGAATGCCATCTTTCGAGCAGAACGGAAATGTGGTTGAATATCTGCATGATTATACCGTGAATTAGACGCAGGACGATGAAATAACGGATTGTTATTTTAATTTTGGACACCAGTGTATTTGTAATTGTACAAAATACGACTGCGTTATTTTTCTTATTCGCCCCCGCGCTGAACGTTGATATAAAGTTCGCGTGTCGTCCAAGAGACAGAATATTATTAGGGAGAGGTGCATAAAAGGCTACGCAACTGCTGTCCAGTGGTGTGGCGCGCAGCAGAAGTATTGTGAGTCGTGGTTCCAGCAAGAAGCCGATCGCCCTGTTTCGATATAGTTGAGGGTGTATGGGTAAAGTAGAAGCGCAATGTTGTGTGGTTGCTTACTGCTAGGTCGCAGGAAATTGCAAGAAAACATAACTTCCGAGACAACAGAATGCTACCTCTATAAAATCCAATCGATAATGCAGTTCACAGATTTCAGTCTGAGCTGTTTTATTGTGAGTATAACATTGATCGTGTCCATAACCACACGCGGGACGACGTAGCTATCAGCCAAGTAGTATTTTTCCGTCACAGACTCTGGCTGGGGATCCGATATCGGTGTGTTTTTCTGCGCCATTCGCTAAACGCAAATGGATTCATGCAGAACGAAGTATATCCCGAGATCTGTGACTGTCTGTCATTGGCCACTCAGCAACTGGTAAATGGCCAAAGAAATATTGGAGTACAACAACATAATGGCCCTAACTACTCTATTTGCGTTCTGAATATGACTCCTGCCTTAGATTTGGCTAAGGACTTTTTAAACAAGTTAATGGACCTCGTAAAACTTTGGCGAGTTCTACGATAGCTCCAGATGTAACTAACAAGTGTTTAGAAAATCTGTATTCTTCCCACGCTGTATATAAAACACTGGTAACGAGAGTTCAGCATAATGTCGCCGCCACTAACTACCTTAGTATACGACGTGGTTTCCACAACAAGTTGCTAACAGAACTCAACTAAATATTACGCACCTATGGTGGATTTGGCTCAACGCAAGATGCTTCGAAACCAACTAGACCAACATCCGAAATTATTTTATGTTTAGGTCTCCATTCGTATCTGACTGAGATGAGCAAAGTAACACATTCGTGCCGGCCGGGTGGCCGACGGTTCTAGGCGCTACAGTTTGGAACCGCTACGGTCGCCGGTTCGAATCCTGCCAAGGGCATGGTTGTGTGTGATGTCCTTAGGTTAGTTAGGTTTAAGTAGTTCTCAGTTCTAGGGGACTGATGACCACAGCAGTTAAGTCCCATAGTGCTCAGAGCCATTTCAACCATAACACATTCGTGCATTTGCATTCACTCTTACAAAACAACGAGTGCAAATAAAAGCATACGTACACAAATGCTACAAAAGTCCGCTGTAACAATAATTAGTAAGAAACTGTTTGTCACTGCGAGTGAACATGTTGGCAAATACCTCAATAATATTTTTATGTGGTGGATATGCAAAGAGTATGTGAACAGAAATGCTTTCCAACGTGTGTTCGGAGATCGGTGTAGCATAATACATACACATAGAACTTAGTAACAAACATAGGCTATTGTAAATATTAGTTGTATTCAGCGGTGTGAATTCTAGCTAGAGTTAATTTATTGTAATATGGATTGGCAATTAAATACTGCGAATGAAATTATCACTTCGGTATTAATTCTAAATTCTGTGGGGCTCTCAGCTATACGTAAGCTTCCGTTATATTTCGCAAGAAGTCCCAACTGCAATACGATACGTCTAACTTGTAAGTAAAAATTGCTGAAGGTGTAATCTCGTTTACAGTATTTATTATTTGTAATGAAAAACAGTGCTAAAAGAAGGGATGACTGCGATACTCCATGAACAAACTGTAATGGTTTTTTATTATTATTCACTTCATTGTTCGACGTGTGGAGCAGACTGTTCACGATCCAGCCCATCAAAGATTCGTGGTTCTCTTCAGCCAGTTATCAGACAAGCTGATGGTGGGGCAGATGAAAGGGTCTTACCAATTGCTGCATTCGTCTTCCTTCCACGAGAAGCCTCCCAACATCCTTCGTTGGAGACCGAAAATGAAGCCATTTTGACGTGTTTTCAGCGATAACTGCATTCGCCTTGCAGCCAGCAGAGGGCTCTTATCTGCCTGTCAACTGTCACCTGTCACTGCTTTCGGTTTGCAGCGAGCAGACGCCTCCCACAAAACAGTGGATGGAACTACAGGGATGTATTTCTGGCACGTCGGCTTGCCTTTCATTGATGATTAATGGTAATTAAAGGACTAAGTGTTTATTGGCAGTAGTAGACAACGCAGCTGTTTTATACTACGTAATTGCAAAATTCTCACAGCGTGAGAGCTTCCTGTATAACTGACGGGGTTGATATTTGGTATAACACTTTAATTATTTCTCAAAGAAAATCCTATGGGCTCATGTAATTTGTCCACATTTATTTATTATTTATTTCAGATTATTATACCATATAAAACGAAGAGAGTGGTGGGTTTGAAATCAGTGATACATTCACTTGTCTAATCCACCGTCGTCACTGTCAAGAAGGAAGTTTTCTGGAACCGAGGCTCTGCAGTTCTTGAAGATCACTGATCTATTTCAAGATGACAATAGCAATTCCACTAATTAGAAAAAAAGATTAATAACCCAAAATTGAAGTAAAACTACGTGGTGCACAGGCATGCTATTCTGCAGTACACTACACTGTAAATGAAACTTAGAACTGTTTCTGAATAGCTCGACAGACGGACAATGGGTTATACAGTCCGGCAGACACTGATTTAGCACTTTCAACAATGACGTCTATATAACTATGTTTTAAATGGCAGATAGTTCCTTTACTATTCCATTCAGAATTAATTAAGTATAAGTTCATCCCCTCACGCTGACAAACACTCTTTTATGATTCAGTCTACCATTTGAAGCACAGAAAACCATGTGATTTGCACTCAGCAATTTCGAAGAGAAGTAATATTCACTGCACCCATTTTGTCTTGAATATCAGGGAAAATATTTAGATTCTGTTCCTCAAATAAACTACTTGGTAACAGTATAGTTTGGTTCCTGATGGTTCTGGAATGTTCGATGTAGCTTTGGTTTCTTTTTCTTCCTGGCATATTCTGTGATGACTTGATACACAAATGTTTTTCCTGCACTTCTTTATTCTTCTCCAATATCTTCACCACTTGCGCTTTCCTCTTCTACGTCCATCTTAGATGCAGAAATATCTGCCTGTATGTTTTAAGTTCTACGCATCTTTCCTTCAAAAATTAAAGTGTTTTCCTTCTCTTTACTGTACTTCATACTTTCCCTCTTTCCAGCATTACTAAAGCTGTTCTTCCTTACACAAACTAATCAAATTTTCACAAAATTTTCTCCGTACTCACATTCGAGTTCTGCCGTTAGATTAGCACCACTCATCAACTGCCTCTCCTTAGCTTGAAATTTTTTGTTACAGACACAAAATTTTCCCTACTGTTTTGAAGTTTTCAAAATACACTGAGGATGTTTTATTGTAGATTTTAAATAGCATTACAGCTCAAATAACATTGCTTAATAACATAACAATATTTCTCATTAGATGATCTCACACATAAAACTATAAAATAAAAAGACGAAATTTAAAAGAAATGTATACTACAAGTACAAAAGTTTTCGAATCGGTATCCCAACTACGAACTTATCGTGTTAAGAGGGCTTTCATGAATAAAATTTTCACTCTTGAGTATGCGCTGGTATAAAGCTTCCTGGTAGATCAAAACGGTGTGCTTTACCGAGATTCAAAATCAGCGCCGTCTCCTTTTACGGTCAAGTGCGCCACTGGCAGACCAACCAAAACACGACTAATGATCCGTCCTTACAGCTTTACTTCCGGCACTACTGATCTTTTACCTTCCAAATTTCACAATTCTCTTTCTTCCAGGAGTGCTAATCCTACAAGTTTAGCGGAATATTTCTGCGTAGTTTGGAAGGTAGGAGATGAAGCGCTGGTGGATGTACAGCTGTGATGAGGGGTCGTGTGTCATGCTTGGGAAACTAAGCAGGTAGAGCACTTCCGCAAATGCCGTGAATTCGAGTTCCAGGGCAGCAGATACTTTTAATCTGCCAGAAACTTGCAGAAATTTTCTTTTCAATATTCCATCACATCCTCATTCTGATGATACAACAAATATGAACTAGTAAGGAGGGAATGTCTCTGTCGTGTATTTGATTGGATGCTCGCATAGAGGGCTGCTGATGTGTATGCACTACAGCACTGACGCGCCCTCACGTAATTTGGTTACATTCGAATGGGCCTCATTGCTACAGCTTCTTGTGTAGCAATCAGTACGCATTAGTTTGCAGTCCACTGTGTGCATCTAGGTGCATGTTTGTATACCTGATCAGGTTCATACAATATTATCTCCTAATGGAATGGAAGCAGGCGACTGGAATTAAAAAAACGTGCTTTAATTGTAGCTCTGCATCACGAAGGCTGTTCTTGTAGGACAATAGCAGTAAAAGTTGGCGTAGCCCAGTACAGCCATGTGTACGCATCATAGCTGTTTAAGCAAACTGGTGCTAATGCAAGTTACCTCACTCTAGAAGACCCCGAGTGACACTACAAAGGGAAGCGAGTTTCAAAACGAACATGCTCTTTGATTTAACCAACGTACTTTGCAGTAATGTATAAGGTCTCCATACTCTTCGTTCATTTTCCCTGAAAATTGCTGCAACTGAGAATGTAATAATGCCTGCGACTTCACAAGTTTTACTCCTCGTACCACCAGTTTCTTCGAGTACTCCATGTCTGAAAATCTAGCACAACGGTCTTTTTGGGGTAAAGAACAATGAATCTCATCTGTCGATCTTTGTAATTAACGCTCTTTCACTGTCATCTAAATGTTTAGTCCTCCTGCAAGATACTGTAATTTACTGTAACATACCTGTCGCTCATATGAATTGAGAATTAACATGCCTCTCTTTTTTCACTCCCACTCACCTTAAAGGACTGTGACGATAGTTCGCTAGACTGCCTGTTTGGTGCAAACAGCCACTGGACCTGTGAACGTTCTTCACGCCATGAGTAAGTAGCGAAAGATAACCAGCGCTGATACCATAGTTCTGGCGAACTCAGTGAGTTATGCCGAACGAATAACGCTGCTTGAAATGTGGCGCTGTTCCGGGTACTTCCGAGTAGGGCCGAGCAAAACCGAGAGACGGACCGGGTCTTGGGTGCACACGTAAAGTTTGGCACGTCGTGGCAGGACCTGTTCGAGATGGTGTAGAAAAATGTAGGTTAATGCGGATGAGCAGAATGAACAAACACATAATGTTAGGATACAGCATTGGTAGCGTCCTGCTTGACACAGTCACATCGTTTAAATACCTGGGTTTAACGTGGCAAAGCGGTATGAAGTGGAGACTATGTGGGAATTGTGGTAGGTAAAACGAATAGTAGGCTTCAGCGTATCGGGAGAATTCTAGGAAATAGTGGTTCATCTGTAAAGAAGACCGTATATAGGACGCTAGTGTGTCCTATTCTTGAGTACTGCTTGAGTATTTCTGATCAGTAACAAGTCGGATGCCGCCAATATTAGGGCTCGCGGGTCACGGGTCAAGCGTACAAGCGGCAAAGCTTCACATTTTCACCACCGCCACGGTACGCCGTCTGAGAATGAGTGGATGGAACGGGTGGAGGGCAAAACAGCGAAGGCGCCGCATTCAAATGGCAGTACAGTCGCGTTGCAAACGACTTGGTTTTATCTACCTCTTCATCAAAATTGATACTCTACAAATCACACTTAAGTTCCAAGGCAGAAGGTTCATGTGTACTGGGAGAAAAATAAGACACGTCGGACGAAGCAAGGCGGTCATAAAAAGAAGACTACGACAGACAAGCAGAGACTTCATCAGTAATGTCTACTACTATCAAACAAAGACTTTAATCTGTGAAAGATATTTCTGAGAATGTACCTATGCATCACAGTATTATCTGAAATTGGATCATCGACTTTGGGTTAATTATGAAGAAGGAAATTCAAAGTGTTTGAGCTGGATGAGGGATACTGAAAATTAAATGAGATCCTATCAAAAATCGATGAGGAAACAGATATGTGGAAAACACTAAGCACAAGACAGCACTAACCGAAGGGATATATGCTGTGACGTTAGGGGAAAACTTTCATGAGAGAACGGTAAATGAAAAGATATTTTAAGGTAAGGCTTAGATCGGAATAAAACCGATTAATAATAATCGACTTTAGGTCACAATAGTCCCTCAACCCCTACCCCCCCCCCCCCCCCCTGCTCCCCCCCACTACCACCAATAAAACAAATATCCGTATGCCAGTAGAAAATTAGATGTTGACGACACTCACTATAATGTTTCATTACAAGTTCATTATAAATACAAAGTTAACTCAAGTTACACATATGGTAACAAGAATGACCTGTTGACTACGCCACAGTGCGAGCCTGTTTCCTCTAGAGACACTTACCAGCAGCAAACTAATTCTGGTTTTACTCGTTGCTGCGACGAGAGGCAACCTTTAAAGTATTTTACGAATACGTGCATGCTGTAATTCTCACTTCTTTATAAATATATTACCTGTGTTTTTGTACATAGTATTTTACTTCAACTGGTAATTCTGCACTGATTATGGATTTTTCTCTCTGTATATTGCAAACTAAAATATTATATTGTAAATTGTACAATAGCACTAGAAAGAGGCTGTTACAGGCTGTGGACATTAATATGAAATAATGACAACATATTTACCATAATGGAAAGACATGGGAATGGAACTTCAGTAGACAGCTGACAAAGGAAACAATATATACAGAGAGAATAGATTGCAGCAACAACAAATACCAAACACATAGGTGAAATAATTAATAGCAATAAATTTGCATGCGTTGCGACGAAGCAGCCGGGGGAGATGTCATCCCACTAACATGTGCCCTAGAACATTCAAAGAGATTATTTATTCCTTTTAACCACAGTTTTTGTGATATCCATTAACAGCTTCTCGAAACTTGTAGTAGTATACACATCCGGGAAGTACACATGGCAGGATGTGATATCAATAATTATCAAACCGTGTAGACAGAATTACTAGTAAAAATGAAATAGAATTATATGCACGGCGGTAAGGCAAACTAAGGAGATTGCTATATCACTAGTTTGCACAGTCACGGAAAAATGAAAATTTGAAATGTCCATGCCTGTGAAGCACATATTAAACACGTAAGAAAAAAAATTAAGTCAAAAAAAGAATTTAAAACCTTGCATACACTGCTTTGAAGTAGCCAAAGCTATTTCACTAATATGCGTAATCGTAGAAAACAGGACATTTAAAGTGATGTACACTCCTGCGTAGCAGACTGAAGCTATTACGAATCAATTTTATGAGCAATACAGTCCAATACAACCATACAGCCTGGAGCACACGAATTAGGCAATTTCAGCAATGACTCACTACCGGCCGACCTCCCAGACAATTACTTGACAGATTTTAAAACATATACATGCAGTACAAAGTAAATTTACACAGCCAGTGAGTGGCAAGCAGTACACGGATGCCCCAGTCACAACAAAAATATGAGAGCATACAAATGTGTCCATTTGGCTTCCTAGAACAAACAATAAAAAATATATCAAAAGGCACTTCGATACAGGACATGGCAGATACTGAAACGTTAAATCTAAAACTGGTACCCTGTTACAATCAAATAATTATCAGATATAGACAGTATCTTGTCGCTAAGTGGCTGTTCCGTATAAAGACGACGACCAAACGTGCAGCACATCAGTCAATCAGAAGTGCCTGCACTTGGGGGGCGCTACCTCGTGATTTATGACCGAGACTTAAAGCTCACAAGAAATTATGCTCACCGCCAAAAAGGCCAGAGCGAGTCATGCACGGCGTATGTGACCATGTCCACCAGCCAAGGCAGCAGGACTACCGCCGAAACTCAACTACAGAATATTATCTGCAACGAACAGAAACGAACAAAATGAGATTAAGAAGAAAGGGGGGGGGGGGGGGGGGGAAGGTCAGCATGTCGGACTGCCGTCCTGAGCGGCCTGGGTTCGATTTCCGGGTGGGTCGGGGATTTTTCCAATCTGGGACTGGGTGGTGTGTTGTCTTCATCATCATTTCATCCAATGTTGCGTCGAATGTAATAAGACCTGCACCACGGCGGCCGGACCTGCCCCGTAAGGGGCCTCCCGGTCAATGACGCAAAACGCACATTTCCATTTTCCATTAACGAAATGATGGGCTCTCTGCAGTGAAGCTGATATATAAAGCTATAAGTAACGTAAAATTCAATTTTTTTTACCATATAGTTTTTGTAAAATCGTTTGAGAAAGATTTCCTGGCGCACGCTTCGCTTCTCTTAGCGCAGCCTGTGGTCGATCGGCGGCACACAAAGTCGGAAACCAATATCATATACATAACCGCTACCGTTATTTGCCGCCTAGAGTTGCATTGTGATTTGGTTCGATAATTCTGGTACAGTACGTAAATGACTGAGTAACTGGTAGGATTACAGGGTGTGTTGGTAGTAATGTTACAGAAAGAAACATAAAAGAATGCATAAAAGAGAAACTGAGAGCCAACGAATTCTCTTTGTTCTTGTTTGTTGAGTTGTTTGTTTTGCACACAGTTAGAACCATACATAATTCAGTGTCAGCTTACTGTTTATTTTATGTCGTTACACTATATATTGCATTTTATAAGTAGCAAAAATTAGTCGCTCGTGTAACTTCTGCACTTTCTCGTAACCAAAGCAATTAGTTTTGCTGAGAGTACAGTTTACGTACACAAACATGCGAAGTACGCGTAATTATTATTATTATTTTGTACTGAAGAGAACCTTTTTCGTCATGATTAAAGGCAATAGTTTCCTGTTATTGTTCATTAATGTGGCATTAGTTTATGAGTCGTACAAACATACTTTACGTAAGTTGGACGAAGTGTTAAAGCGAGATTTCATATATTTTCGTTTCGTGCTTTTTTATGTCACATATTTTTGAGGAATTGGTCTTTGTAAACACTATTTATTGAATCTGCGCTGCTTACTTTACTTTTACTACTACACACTTTTGTTTCACTTTACAAATCAACAATTTTCCTATAAAATCTGAAGTAAACATAGACAGATTAAGCTTTGCTTTAAATTCTGTTTATTTTTACATAGAAGTCAGGATAACTATGTAGAACAAAAATGTTCTGTAGGTTATATAGCCCTCAATATATCATGAGTCACATTGTAGACGGTTCATCGCTGCTGGTTTGTGAAGAAACCTAGTAAGACAATGATCGCATAATTAAATCAGTTGATCGTTATGAAGTAAAGCCCTATAGTTATGCAACCACCTAAGATACATGTAGCACAAGTACGACCTGAAATGACCAAAGTGACTAGGATTGGTTCAAATGGCTGTGAGCACTATGGGACTTAACTTCTAAGATCATCAGTCCCCTAGAACTTAGAACTACTTAAACCTAACTAACCTAAGGACATCACACACATCCATGCCCGAGGCAGGATTCAAACCTGCGACCGAAGCGGTCGCGCGGTTTTCCAGACTGTAGCGCCTTTAACCGCTTGGCCACCCCGGCCGGCAGTGACTAGGAAAACTACTATCGACTATGCCTAGTTGTGATAGTCTACGGTACCCTACAGTAGTCTTACAAATCTAGTCCTGCCCCTTTAGAGAACAAGGGGTTACATTCCACGCTGGTTCGAGCCATCTCGTGCTGTTCTCCGTTACATCGGTAACCCACTTTCTTTCTGTGCGCACGCCTAACCGTGGCTTGGAGCGTGTCAGTCATGCTGACGCAACAAGTGTCTCCAATCCACAGCACAGCGTGCGTAGGGCTGGATTGAGGTACTCTGTCAGTAGTAGAAGCCAGATTACAGGGACATGCAGACACCCCGTCTCGAACCCAGAACTCTGAACTACTATCTGGAGTGTCTGATGGTGGCATTCATTGAGAGATCTCGTCTTGGTGGTACCAATTCGAAGCCTGGAACCATCAGGGCAAACTGAAGTCTACTAGATCAGCAACTGTTCCCGGTTCATGATGCTGCTCTGTAAAGCTGTAGCTATTTGACTGTATGTATGACTTATAAATGGCAAGAAGACTGCACCATTACGAGTGCAGATTCCAGATGCAATGTAACTACCAACTGAAATGAGGGCATATACACTGAAGCGCCAAAGAAAATGGTACAGGTACCCGTATTCAACTTCAGAGATATGTAAACTCCTGTATGAGGCCACTAGTGTCTGGCGCAGTTGTTATTGCGGTTGCAGCTACTACAATGGCAGGTTATCAAAATTTAAGTAAGTTTGAAAATGGTGTTATATTCAGCCCACGAGCGATGGGACGCAGCATCTCCGAGGTAGCTGTGAAGTGGGGATTTTCCCGTGCGACCGTTTCACGAGCGTACCATGAACATCAGGAATCTGGTAAAACATCACATGTCCGACGTCACTGCGGCCGGAAAAAGTACGAGAACAACGAATTCCACGGAACATAATCGATATGGACTCTCGGAGCCGAAGGCCCAGTCGCGTACCCTTGATGACAGCAGAACACAAGGCTTTACGTCACGCCTGGGCATGTCAACACGGCATTGGACTGCTGATGACTGGAAACTTGTTGCCTGGTCGCACGAGCCTCGTTTCAAATTGTACGAAGCGGATGGACGTGTACGATAGTGGAGACAACCACATAAATCTATGGAGGCTGCAGTTCAGGAGAGGGCTGTTCAAGCTGGTGGAGGCGCTGTAACGCTGTGGGGCGTGTGCGGTTGGAGTGATAAGGGACTCCTGATACGGCAAGAGACGACTCTGACACGTGACACGTACGTAAGCAAACTGTCTGGTCACATGCATCCATTCATGCCCATTGTACATTCCGACGGTCCTGTGACGCCCTACATGTCCAGAATTGCTATAGAGTTGTTCCACGAACACTTTCTTGCTTTTAAATACTTCCACTGGCCACCAAACTTCCCCGACGTGAACTTTATTGAGCATATCTGGAATGCCTTGCAATGTGCTGTTCAGAAGAGATATCACAGCGTATCGTACTGTTAGGGATTTATGGACAGCCCTGCACGATTCATGGTGTCAATTCCTTCCAGCACTACTTCCAACATTAGTCGTGCATGCCACGTCGTACTGCGGCACTTCTACGTGTTTCCCCCCGAGCGCTACACGATTTTAGGCAGGTGTACCAGTTTCTCTGGCTCTTCTGTGTATTTTCCGTGACCGTGTGTTGTGCACATAGATCGGTTCCTTCCACGTAGTCGGCTCTGAAACACATACAGTTTAATCCGTCACTACCGTATACCAATGCGTAGCAAAACGTTACGTCAGCATTATTGCAGCACTCAGCTGCAAAAATTATTTACGTATTTATTTATTTATTTATTGAACTTAATGTGATTAGGGCTGTCAGAACCTCTCTTATATCAGAACATAGAGTATATGCCAATTAATATTAAATTGATGTGTCTGAATAGTCAGTGTGAGTAAATTATACTAACCATGAACTAATTAATACTGGCAATATGTTGTACTACTTCAGCTGCTGCCACTAATACTGATCATAATAATAATAAAAATATTGGCAATAATAGTGACAGTAATAAAATTATTTGCCGGCCTGAGTGGCCGAGCGGTTCTAGGCGCTTCAGTTTGGAACCGCGCGACCGCTACGGTCGCAGGTTTGAATCCTGGGTCGGGCATGGATGTGTGTGATGTCCTTAGGTTAGTTAGGTTTTAGTAGTTCTAAGTTCTAGGGGACTGATGACCTTAGAAGTTAAGTCCTATAGTGCTCAGAGCCATGTGAACCATTTTGAATAAAATTATTTATAGCGTCAAATAAAAGAATAATTTATAATTGTATACAATAGATGTTTCCTGATATAGCGAGTTGTGGGGAAAGCAAATTTAAGGAGACTGCATCTGCTGAGAGTACTGTGAAATGATGAAGATTAGATTGGAAAGAAGGATGTACAAAGGTAACGAGTGCGTACAGAGACAACAGTAATCCTAATTGTCCCTTCACTAGACATGAAAATAACTGTCTTCTGAAGCTTGAGATGTTACTACGTTCTCCAATTTAATACGGGAGGTTATTCCAGTCAGGTTTCGGTCACTAAGAAAGATTTGGATGAACTGGCTGGACGATGGCGTGGGAAAGAAAGGATTTTGTTCTGATCGGAGTGGATGTTTCGGCGACATTGTGTTAAGGTAGAGGAGAGACGTTCGTTGGCAACACAGTAGAGAAGACAAAGAGTATGGAAATATCTGCGCTTGCCTGTACGCTGCCAGGATGGCTGTGCTTATGATGTCTAACTGTGACCAAATAATCGAACATCATAAATGTAACGATCACAGTTATTCATTCCTGAGAAAGGCGTTGCAGGATAATATAGTTTACAATTATATACGTTTCTTTTTCAGGTCAAGACGGCAGAGCTCTTAATACTTTGTTAGAGCATGGAGAGATGGTGATGCCTTCTTGCACATTGCAATTATGTTCTTAGTCAAATTATGATTTTCAGCTGTTATTATTTCTAGATCCTTTCATGGAGTAGAGTGGTATATACCTGCCCATGTGGGGTCAAACATGTGGATTCCTGATATTTCTGGCTCATGAACCTAGAATAACCAACCAGTACTGCTTGGGTTTTGGAATGGTTGTGCTTTACACCGTGTGCCTATTTTGACAGTGCAGACAGGTCGGAATTGAGACTCTCGAAAGCTGTCCCCAGGTTTATCTATTCTGCAGTTATATACGTGTACAACTGGAGGTCAAAAGCGTACATGTTATGTCGGCAATAGGACTGCAGTAGGGCACATCATATACGTTCAATGAAAAGAGTGCAGGACCTAATAGTGAACGCTGGGGGACGTTTACGATGCCGGACATGACGCTTTGCCGGCGAGACATCATGCATGAGCGAGCCCATTACACTGCACTTGGCGAGAAATTTAGGTTGCTATATTTGGCATGTAATATGTCATCATCGATATTGTCAATGGCTTTGCTCAAATCTAAGAAGCACATTATAGGTATCTTATTTACGGCCAGCTTCAGGCCATCTGCTATCTCTATTAACACAGATGTTATGCTGCAGTGTTTACGGAAGCCTGAATGGTACTCCTCTAGTAGGCTGTTTCTAGTTAAGTAGTTTGTTAGCTGGTTGGGTTGGAATTGGGTTGGGTTGGGGTGTTTGGGGGAAGAGACCAAACAGCGAGGTTATCGGTCTCATTGGTTTAGGGAAGGATGGGGAAGGAAGTCGGCCGTGCCCTTTCAAAGGAACCATCCCGGCATTTGCCTGGAGCGATTTAGGGATATCACGGAAAACCTAAATCAGGATGGCCGGACGCGGGATAGAACCGTCGTCCTCCCGAATGCGAGTCCACTGTGCTAACCACTGCGCCACCTTGCTCGGTGTTAGCTGGTCCTGGGTTATACATTCCACGGCCTTGCAGAGTGCAGGAAGAATGCAAATATATCGGTAATCAGAGGGTTGTGCGCAACGTCCTAACTAGCCCCAATTTATAGGACCCACAGGAAACACTTGTCATTAAGTTATGGTTGAAGGTATGTGTTAATTATAACCTTCATCATTTCGACTGTGAAACCATGGTGTCCAACTACGCAGATGGCTGGCCTTCATATCCCTTGTAAAACTGGCTGCTATGGTCTGCCTGAGACTGTTGGCGCACACCACCAAGAGTTCCACCGAAATTATATCACGCTGGATTTGCAACTGAGCCATTACTTGTTCCAGCTCCATTGTTGTCTTTGTTGGCCTTACCCTGTCTTCAGATTAAGCACCAGTTTCCTGAATTATTTCATCATCACTACCGTCAGTATCCGTAGTTGAATACATGGCGACAATTTAGTTATCAGAAACCATACCATAGCCAATATAAAGGTCATTTCTCAGCCAATCATTTACGTCAGAGACGCCAGTATCGGGCCATCGGGTAATCCTTTTGTAAGTGCTTCAGCTCCAAACTCACTAGCAACAGTTTATAGCAGTTCTCTTTCTATCCGTACTACGCAGTGCATCTTTTAGTCGATGAGCACTGTTCCACCTTCTTTTGTGACATTTTACACTCGAAACAAAAGGGGATAATTCGGTACTTCACGGATCGATGTTGTCAGCTGGCACCTGGGCAGTATCCCTGTATGGAAGTTGTCTTAATTTAAATTTAATGATTGTCGCTTTAAACTTTTCCCACCATTGCAGTCGTAGTATTACGTACTGTATAGTTGCTGTAATAACAAACAAGTAAAGTAACATGAACCGAATGAACCGTAGACCGGATTAAAGTGGGCGGATAAATAAGGTTCCACTGCACATCCTAATTTTCATGTCTGCTTATCCGTAATTTTCATAGCAATCCGTTAATATCATCATTTATATCAGCGTACCTTCCGATGGCTTCTCCTGATTATTTTCTTTTATTGCAAAGAAGCTCCTGTATTTACCCTGTCAAAAGATATGAATATTAAAAGACTACTAATATATTCCTTTTCTGTCTGTCAATTTTGCTTTTTTTTTCTCAGGTCATACCACTACAAGAGAGACGCTGAAGTTTTAATAGAGTGTTTCATATGCATGAGTTGATCTTGTTTTGCAAACGACCAGCTTTTTGGTCTGTGGTGCCGACTAAGCTGCGTAGAAGTTCATCGCTTTGGATGGACTTTTAAAAGATAATTTATGTTTTATCTTTCGTTAACGGACTCGTCCCTCTGGAAATAATCCCACGGATTTCTCATAGTCAATACATGACTGGGAGATTCCATGTTTTACCAGATTCAGCGCCCACGGTGGAGAAAACCGGAATGTCCTACGATCGAAGTCTGCTGTGCAGTGTATTTGGGAGGTATTTTACCGCACTGCCGGAGGAAAATGCATAAACATCAAGGAACGACTACAGTAGCACCAGATCAGAATATGTGCTTACTGAGGGATAGTAGCGTTGGTGATTAATCTGTCACTGTTATCGCTCATCAGATGGCACTCAGGAAGCCTGTCCGGGTACTCTGTTTAGACCCTGCAGGCAGTAAGTATGACTGGAGGTGAACAATGTTTGGAACATTCTTTCTAGGTTTCAACCATGCCTCGCCGCCTCCTGTTGAACATCTTCATCCATTTGAACGGGATCACAATGTGGACCTGAGGGAAGTATCGACGGATTGCTGCGCATGTTGGACACAATGTTGCCTTCATACGCCGCTGCTTTGAATAGTGGGGTGTGGAACATTCCTAAAACCGTACACAACGATGGGGGAATTCGAGTAGTACAGGCACACGTCACGATCGACGCATTGTGTGAGCAGTGGTGGTCAATGGAATGTATCCGGGCACGTTTGCACCTGCCAAGTCACCAAGGACTGTCCTGAACCGTGTGCGTGGAACAGGTCTACGATACCATGTGCCTCTGGCAGACTACCACAGATACGACACCATCAATCAAAGCATAGCTACTCCAGTGTTGTGAACGTGTAGACTGAAGAGTGGATGGGGCTCTTGTCTTCAGTGATATATGCGAGTGACGGACTTACACGCACATGCCATACACCTTGTGAGCGATCTATTCTGGACTGCATTCGCCTACGACACATAGGTCCCACTCCATGTTTCATTGATGGATGGCCTTTAGTTGCGACTTTGTGGTTCGACAGGGTAGAGAAGCCAGTGCCCGGTACATTGTACAAGTTGTTGCCTCGGTATTACTGCCATTTGCTCTACAGGAAGGTGACGTGCTTTGTACTTTAACATACGGCTGCTGCGACACAACGTGATGTACATCAACTACCGTGGCCAGCCAGATCGCGAAATGCTTCACCAACTGAACATGTGTGGCACATTGTGAAGCTGGAACTTTATCGTTCACGAGTGTGTGCAAGTGCCATTGCCAAATCGCAACAAATGGTACAAGATGCTTGGGGTAATCTCTCGCAGGATGCCATCCGTCAACTTCACGATAATTTGCATGCAAGAATACGCGTCTGTGTGGCCGCGAAGACCGCGTATTGATGCGACTGCCAGGCCGCCGTTCACTTCCACATCCGTGATTTATTTCGTCTAAATCTGTTAGCTTGCACTACCACAATGATTTGCTACCTGCAACATCACTCGACAGTAACTTTTTCCTAGAGTGAGTTGCTTTTTTTCGGCACTGCATCATTATTTAACGTCTCAGGAGTTAACTTGACTGAAGGCGAAACACGACTTGCAACGCTGGTATTGGGCGATGCAGTTAGTGATGCATCTGAATATAGGCAGCTTACTTTTGCAAATAATAGTAATTATTTAGGAGGTCATCACATTTCCATGTAAGATTCAGTTTTAAGTTTCACGTTGACACGGCTAGACCGGCCACGCAAATACATGCAGAGCTAGTACATACACTGTGCACCACAACTGAAGGACGAGTTTCCGAAAAGCCATAATTATCTCCCACTACGATGTAGAAGTCTGGAATGTGACTATAAGGTGTGTACAACCTTAATCTTTTCTATATGAAGATGGTATCTATTCTTTTGGACATATCCTAAAGGACAGACACCAACTCCATATAGTTAAGGCTTACCGGTCAATGATGTTCTTCAGTGCAGATGACTAACATTACCCGAACTTTTACGGCAATCGGTAGATTGACTGTCGCGAGTAATGACTACAGTGGGCAGGGGAGCTACAAATATACACTCCTGGAAATTGAAATAAGAACACCGTGAATTCATTGTCCCAGGAAGGGGAAACTTTATTGACACATTCCTGGGGTCAGATACATCACATGATCACACTGACAGAACCACAGGCACATAGACACAGGCAACAGAGCATGCACAATGTCGGCACTAGTACAGTGTATATCCACCTTTCGCAGCAATGCACGCTGCTATTCTCCCATGGAGACGATCGTAGAGATGCTGGATGTAGTCCTGTGGAAAGGCTTGTCATGCCATTTCCACCTGGCGCCTCAGTTGGACCAGCGTTCGTGCTGGACGTGCAGACCGCCTGAGACGACGCTTCATCCACTCCCAAACATGCTCAATGGGGGGCAGATCCACAGATCTTGCTGGCCAGGGTAGTTGACTTACACCTTCTAGAGCACGTTGGGTGGCACGGGATACATGCGGACGTGCATTGTCCTGTTGGAACACCAAGTTACCTTGCGGGTCTAGGAATGGTAGAACGATGGGTTCGATGACGGTTTGGATGTACCGTGCACTATTCAGTGTCCCCTCGACGATCACCAGAGGTGGTACGGCCAGTGTCGGAGATCGCTCCCCACACCATGATGCCGGGTGTTAGCCTTGTGTGCCTCGGTCGTATGCAGTCCTGATTGTGGCGCTCACCTGCACGGCGCCAAACACGCATACGACCATCATTGGCACCAAGGCATAAGCGACTCTCATCGCTGAAGACGACACGTCTCCATTCGTCCCTCCATTCACGCCTGTAGTGACACTGGAGGCGGGCTGCACGATGTTGGGGCGTGAGCGGAAGATGGCCTAACGGTGTGCGGGACCGTAGCCCAGCTTCATGGAGACGGTTGCGAATGGTCCTTGCCGATACCCCAGGAGCAACAGTGTCCCTAATTTGCTGGGAAGTGGCGGTGCGGTCCCCTACGGCACTGCGTAGGATCCTACGGTCTTGGCGTGCATCCGTGCGTCGCTGCGGTTCGGTCCCAGGTCGACGGGCACGTGCACCTTCCGCCGACCACTGGCGACAACATCGATGTACTGTGGACACCTCACGCCCCACGTGTTGAGCAATTCGGCGGTACGTCCAGCCGGCCTCCCGCATGCCCACTATACGCCCTCGCTCAAAGTCCGTCAGCTGCACATACGGTTCATGTCGCGGCATGCTACCAGTGTTAAAGACTGCGATGGAGCTCCGTATGCCACGGCAAACTGGCTGACACTGACGGCGGCGGTGCACAAATGCTGCGCAGCTAGCGCCATTCGACGGCCAACACCGCGGTTCCTGGTGTGTCCGCTGTGCCGTGCGCGTGATCATTGCTTGTACAGCCCTCTCGCAGTGTCCGGAGCAAGTATGGTGGGCCTGACACACCGGTGTCAATGTGTTCTTTTTTTCCATTTCCAGGAGTGTAGTATGTGGACACTTTGGAAGTGTGGGTCTCACGGGGAGCGTGCAAGAGAAAAGTCCCTGTAGTCGCACAATCATGTGTGTCCTCGATGGTTCGGTCTGTTGTTACTGAAGAGAGACCCCAACTCGGATTGTGGTTAAGGGCGAATCCCAGGCCCATGGCTGCGTACAATAAGGAACATAAACTTAATGTCATCGGAGCCTTGTTGAATGAACATGACATGTGATCGTTAGACCGACTGCAGAAAGTTAGGTATATAGGTACATATATACTTAGCAAAATATATCAAGGCGCAGCAGTCTTACCGATACCGCAGGTCACCGTCCATAAAATACTAGCATCAGAGTGTTGGCATGTGCGGAAACCAAATATCTTGAAAGTATCCTTCCTAACGGCGACTTTGCAGAGGCAAAACGGTGGACTTGGAATTAAAGACTTTAAATCTAGATGTGACTCACTGTTTCTAACTCGTGCTTTCAAACTGCGACATGCTACTGAGACAGGCATCAGGAATCTTCTGTTCCTCTCGTTAAATCCTGGGGATAGGAATGCTTCTGTTAATGTAGCACATATAGATGCCAGCCTAGATTAAATCCGAAAGTATTTCCACAAGCACAGACCAACACTACAATTGTCAATGATTATATTACCAGACATCGTCTTCACAACCCAGTTCAGGCAAAATATCCTACTAAAAACTGGATGAACGTCAGCAAAAATATCAACAGTAAAATTCTACCAACTAGAGTCAGTGCCGTGTGGTACGACGTTGTAAACGAAACCCTAACCGCGGCGGAACGATTATGGAAAATCGAATTGAGACCAACTCCATACTGCGACAAATGTAACCCTGTAGAAAATGTAGAGCACATGTTATTATGTGAGAATTGAATAAGAATTTGGAACCATACTAGGAAGAAATCAGCACTTATCAGCAGAACCGCAGAAAGTCATATACCGATAACTGAAGCTTTACAACCCGACTAGAAATGTTAACCGTTCGCGAAGAATTACAGTTATTCGTGGCTTCTGGGACAGTTTGTAGTTTACGTGTTACCAAATAAAACTTCGAATTTAGAAGAGTACATGTTTTATATTGAAGAAGAGCATTTTATGTAGAAGAAGAATAATAAGAAATATAAGGAATGGTTTCAAATTTTATATCTATGGCTTTATAAGTGCTACAAAGAGGTGGACAGTTTTCTTGATTAGAAGAAGAATCCTATTCTTTCTCTTTTTTTTAATTCCTGGGATCTTTTATGTAGGTTCTATGATGAGAACTGTTCTCATTTGGCAAAACTGCTCCGGCTCTGAAATTTCTTTCATTTCTTGAAATTATATGGGTTGATTACAGACATCATATGCATCCAGTGGAACTTCAATTGTGAATATGTTTCTGAATGAATGTTTGTTATGTATATTTCCGTCACCCTTTAGCCTGTTACGAGTTACGTTCGACAAGGGACACATGCCATTGGAAGCGGTACACTGTAATTTATTTTACCTTAATTACTACTCCATTTTGGTTCTACTATTTAATGCATATATGGGAATAAACATGGAATACATGGGATTAATGGAGCAATAAAGAAAAATGGCTCAGTCGGATAGATCGTGTGCCATGCAACCAGGAGATCACGGGTTCTACTCCTGGTCGGGGCACACATTTTCAACTGTTTCCGCTGATATTTATCAGCGTCTGTAAGCAGCAAATGGTCTGGATTTCATTATAATTTCATTTCTATTTTCTGGTGCAAAAGCATGGCGCTCTGCTCCGTCACTCTCGGGCTGAAAAGCGTATTGATCCCTCGTTGCTTCGAATAGCCTTAAAATTGGTCCCTAGCAGTCAAATATTTGCAGCATTGCAGAAGAGGGCTGTAGGCACTTTGAGCTAAATTTTTAATTTCTACGTTGTAACTTGAGACAGTTTCAGCGTTTCGAAAAAGTGATCTTTCATCTGCATTGCGCAGTGTAAAACACGATGTGATTTTAGCCTACAAAGAGCAATGTGGTGAAATTAATGACAAACCCAAGTAACGTTTAGCGTTTGCAGCTGCGACATTATGTCACCGACCACGTCGTTTTACCGAACCACATGAGTTTTTGTGTTGAATTGGAGAGTCGATTCTTAGTAGTTTTGTGGAACTCGATAAAATAGTAAAAGACGACATACCACAGTCCATTGCCCAGCCGTCAGGAGAAAAGCTTAAGGAATCTCTGGGCTCTTGTCGAAAATGTTAACAAATACAAGTAGAAATTGGGACTTCTGAATACCCACTATGCATGCGAAATGTTTCCAGTGGTTTTATAGCAAACTCTAGCGTACTCTTGATCTAATCAATGAAATCCAGAGCCATACTTGACACAAGCTCGTCAAATGGCACCGGAATCGTCGAAGAAAGAAATTCTGACTGTAATATGTCCTAATACTGAGACATTTTAAAAATCTGAAATACAGTTTCACTACCTCGTATGAGTACGTCTTTTTGTATACTCGTTGCGGATTCCTGGAGGCGTTATATCTCATTAAGACATCTTTAAAACAACTTTATTTAGCCATATTGGACATCGACGATGTGACACAAACCAGTTAAAATACATATGTCGAAACCCTTAAGTATAAGACAGTGAGATCCATTCACATGTTTGCAGTTCGCGAAGTCCTGCTACTGAAAGTGTCTGAGAAGAAGGGTAGAGTGCTGCACCTGCGGAATAATGTACTGAGGAACGCATGAGTTTCCCAGTCGTTCTTTCAGTCTAGTGATTGATCACGTGAAGGAATGCGCACTAGAAACCACCATAAGCAGTTACCGAAATTTTCCACCGATTTTATCGTTGCTAGATATGAGGTCGTGTTTTGTGCAACGTTTGTAAATATTATGAGTTCTGTGTATTTAAGTGCCGTATAACAGAGAAAAAGCTTTTGGAGCATATTATCATTTCTCCAAGTACAGAAATTTATGGTCAGTAATAATCTGTATATTTTCAAAACGGATTACATTACATGTGAACGCTTAAACCATACTTCATCCGCCGTGTACTGTGTTCTGCCTTTAAACGGAAATAGGCCTTTTGCCATGGAACACGTGATATTTACAGATAAACTGAGGTTCTTTGATGTCCTATCCATTCCTCCTGACTTGAAAACACGTATTTCTGATACTTGCAAATAACTGCAGTTTCAAAATTTTTGCACATTTAAGCGGTTTTCGATAATACACTACTGGCCATTAAAATTGCCACACTACGAAGATGACGTGATACAGACGCGAAATTTAACCGACAGAAAGACGATGCTGTGATATGCAAATGATTACCTTTTCAGAGCATTCACACAAGGTTGGCGCCGGTGGCCACACCTGCAACGTGCTGACATAGGGAAATTTTCCAACCGATTTCTCATACACAAACAGCAGTTGACAAGGGTTTCCTGGTGAAACGTTGTTGTGATGCCTCGTGTGAGGAGGAGAAATGCATACCATCACGTTTCCGACTTTGATAGAGCTCGGATTGTAACCTACCGCGATTGCGGTTTATCGTATCGCGACATTGGTGCTCGCGTTGGTCGAGATCCAAAGACTGTTAGCAGAAAATGGAATCGTTGGGTTCAGGAGGATAACACGGAACGCCGTGCTGGATCCCAAGGGCCTCGTATCACTAGCAGTCGAGATGACAGGCATCTTATCCGCATAGATGTAATGGATCGTGCAGCCACGTCTCGATCCCTGAGTCAACAGATGGGGCGTTTGCAAGACAAAAACCATCTGCCTGAACAGTTCGACGACGTTTGCAACAGCTTGGACTATCAGATCGGAGACCATGACTGCTGTTACTCTTGACGCTACATCACATACACGAGCGCCTGCGATGGTGTACTCGACGATGAACCTCGGTGCAGTAAAGGCAATACATCATATTTCGGATGAATCCACGTTCTGTTTACAGCATCATGATGGTCGGATCCGTGTTTGGAGACATCGCGGTGAACGCACATTGGAGGCGTGTATTCATTATCGCCATACTGGCGTATCACCCGGCGTGATGGTATGGGGTGCCATTGGTTACACGTCTCGGTCACCTCTTGTTCGCATTGACGGCACTTTGGACAGTGGACGTTATATTTCAGATGTGTTACGACCCGTGGAACTACCCTTCATTTGATCCTGTGAAACCCTACGTTACAGCAGGATAATGCACGACGGCATGTTGCAGGTCCTGTACGGGCCTTTCTGGATACAGAAAGCACATTCTCCAGATTTCGCACCCACTGAAATCGTCTGATCAATGGTGGCCAAGCAACAGCCCTCTCACAATACGCCAGTCACTACTCTTGATGAACTGTGGTATCGTGTTGAAGCTGCATGGGCAGCTGTACCTTTCACTCCATCCAAGCCTCATTTGACTCAATGCCCAGGCGTATCAAGGCCGTTATTACGGACAGAGCTGGTTGTTCTGGGTACTGATTTCTTAGGATCTATGCACCCAAACTGCGTGAAAATGTAATCACGTGTCAGCTCTAGTATAATATATTTGTCCAATGAATACCCGTTTCTAATCTGCATTTCTTCTTGGTGTAGCAATTTTAATGGCCAGTAGTGTACTTCTTCTTAATTTGATTTCACTTACTGATTATTGGTATATAGTAGAGTATTAATGTGACATGGAAACTAGTGAATACAGGATTCACAAGATTATCTCGTTTGCATCATACTAAAATCTGACCGAATATCATAGGTACATAACCGTGTTGTATCTTGGAATAGTATTTCACGTAAGGATAAATCATACCTCTTACAGAGTAAGTTTTGAAATTTCAGAAAAGCTCTGCTGCACACAGCACCGTTTTACACACTTAAGAAAACACACTATGAAGCGAAACACCCATAATGTGCTTCTTCCTTTGTTGATGATCCTCAGTTTGGCGAAACTAAACTTTACGAAGATTTGATACAAGCTGTTTCACATTTTATTTAGTCTTATTTCAAGACAGAGCACTTGACAAAATACATTACGAAAATGAAAATATTTTTATTAAATGAGATATGACTGTGAAAAGTCAAGAAGCAGAAACAGATAATGACATGGTTCTTCGTTAGAGCGTTCTGTGGAATGCATTCAGATATGGCTTCTCTTTGACTTGACTACGTTCGATACTATTAAGCGTCATTCGGTAAACCTGGAATGAAGGCGCACTTTCACTCATTCAAAATATTCGTTCGCTAATGAGGAGTACTGACGTAAGCAAAATGAACTGACTCATAGCGGAAAAACTCTAAAAACCCACAAAGAAGATTAAAAGAGAAATCTCCTTCTCTAGAAGTGACAACAGTACTATGTCTCTCTGAATACGTCTGGAGGGTTGTTAAGATGATGAAGACGCAGGAGAGACGGGGCCGGGAGGGGAAATGGCGGACCGGGATGCAATTCATTATGGGCTCCACATAATTACAAATTTCGTTAACAAGATTCTGTAGCTGTCTCCCTGCGTGAATATTCTCAACGCGACGGAAGCGTGCTCTCCCTTCTGCGAAGCAACATTCTCTGCCTTAGCTCCGGAGCTCTTTTATTGTACACCCTCTAATTTGAAGTAATAGCTTGGATCACAGACTGTTGCCGTAGCAGTTATTTACATCATCGCCGTTACCAAAGACGTGAATGCCAACTTCGGACATCATAATGTCTCATTGAACGTGATGTTGCATTAAAATTTTTGTCTGTGATGGTGACAGTTTATTTGTGCCTGTCTCTCGTCTAAGCAAATGCCCCAGATACCTTTCTCACATTTCGCAACCGGAATGTTAATTGCCGTATTTCATCGAACTACGTAAATAGAAAGCGCTGTAACCCGATTTCCGTGCACTATCTATAAGCTGAGTTCGAGAGTCCGAAATAAATTTCTCTGGCTCAGTTTTGAAGTTCTACAAGGTAGCAGGAATGCTGATGCCATCATTAAATACACAACGAATGTTGTAAACAGGGCAATTAAGTCTATAAGGAAGCGGAAGTATTGTTGTATCTAAATAGTCATCAAATATACACAGAAGATCAGCAGCACAGAAGAACCATTGGAGGGACTTCCAGCTAGAACACAAAACCTTGCCTATTAATGTAACGTAGATAGGTGGTTGAAATTAAATTAAATATTATAGTACATTGTGAGCTGGAATATCCCACAGGATGGTTCAAAACGGCTCTGAGCATTATGGGACTTAATATCTGAGGTCATAAGTCCCCTAGAACTTAGAACTACTTAAACCTAACTAACCTAAGGACAACACATACATCCATGCCCGAGGCAGGATTCCAACCTGCGACTGTAGTGGTTGCGCGGTTCCAGACTGAAGCGCCACAGGATGGGTTCAATGGCCTACTGGAGAGTGTATTCTTCCTCCGCGCACATTGGCCTCTTTCCTTGCAATTATGTGGGAGTTGTGTCGTCTGTGTCCGTGTGGAACGTATGTGAGTGTGATGCATGCGAACACAGTGAATTGTTACATCTGTGTTGTACGATTATGATGAAGGAAGGGGGAGCTGAAACCAGGCGCTGCCACATAGCCTACTTCTCTCGAAAGACACCAAGATGGCTACCGAGCTTGAAGTTCGCATCCTATGGGTGGATCACCAACAGGGTCACACTTAATAAGATACTACGTGGACTATCTGGAATTTAATCCAGGACAATGACGAAAACACAGATGATCCGTAGCTTTACGCCACCACCTCACCTCTCCTTGTAGGTCAAATACTGGTAGGATAATTCCATCCAACACCAGGATTCAAACAGGCTTACTCTCGAGTCGAGTGTCACCATACGGTCTTCCGTTTGGGAGCTTAGCGACTTGTTGTTTCACATTAGATACATTTTTCCACCTAAACGCTGGCCAAATCATGGCACATCATTTATGATCACGATTCATGTTGCGTCACTCGTTTCGGTGGTTCGCTGTTGGGGAGGTTTCCCTGTGAGCAACGTCGAGTGAAATCGAGCCACATCGTGGTGGAATTAACTATATTGGTTCACTACAATTCAAGTGCTCCATCGGAATTTTCTGCCTTGTGGCCGTTAGTGTTCCGGTTATCTGCTCTGGCCGCTAACGTAATTACAGTCAGCGTCATTTCCTCACCTGTTGTCGCTGTCTAACAGAGTGCGTAGTTTCGACAACTTAATACATATTTCATTGTGAAAATCACGTCTGTAACAGTTTGGTCCTTGAGTTTTTATGTGCCGATTGGTGGCTAACAAGTCGTTTGGTCGGTCGGTCAGTGACTGTCTGTTGGTTGGGTTACTGACGGATCAAGTGTAGTTGGGCCACGACCTTTCTCACCTAAGTGAACGTTAATGTTTCGAGGGCAGGGCGCCCCCCCCCCCCGCCCCCACCCCCACCCCCCGGAAGTTGTCTGCGTGCTGTTGTCTATACTGCCCTTTTCATGTCTGTTGGTGACCTGTTAGAGCTAATGCTTGAAAAGAAAAAAAATTATTGTGTTTTATTTAAATGAATTTATGTAAATCAATTGTGGGCCTTCAGCCGCTTAAAGCCTTATTCTCAAAATTTCCTCTTAAGCGAAAACATTGCGGTCTTCTGCTTCAAAAGATGTCGTAATATGTTTTAAAATTTGGAAAATTAATTGTGGCCTTCAACCGTTGGTACTGCACATTGTATAGGTTTGTTCTGTCCACTTTGCCTTGAGGCCTTCAGCCTACCTGTGATATATATTATTTTATTTGCCATTTCAACAGAATATCTTCAGTCACTTTAAATTTACCTTGTTGCTTTTAAACATTTGTTGTTTGGGAGCCATCAGGCGTGAATGAATAGGATTTTGAAACTTGGTGTTGTAAAGTTTCGGTTATGTGCCGTACTAGTTTAAAGGTGTTACTAAATTACAATAAATTACATTTTTGAAGTGAAGCTGACCGATACCTTATTTAGTCTTTTCCGCAATCCTAATCACCTGTTCTGCGTAGCGGGTTTAGCGGGCGTTTCAGATAGCTACACTCGTACGAAGACACATCTGTAATACAATGAAATTGCGTTCTAGAACATAAACCCTTCCTACTAAGACTTCACGGGCGCTCAACGGCGAGGTTATCAGCGCACTTCCAACTAGTCTGACATAAAATCGATCCTCTGGCTTAAAATCTTCACAACGCCTTTTGAAGATCCTCAAGATTCACGTCCCGTTTGCTGACGCAACATAGTCGATCACGAGCATGGGCGTTTATCATTCATGGTAGGGGTGTATCCCACATTCATGCACCGTAATCTAGACCTGTGGTGCCTCTGCCAACCAACAAGGCTTGCGTCACAATACTGGCCACCTCGCCTCTATTTGCAGAGTCCACACACTGGACTGTGCGTGCGTGCGTGCGTGCGTGCGTGCGTGTGTGTGTGTGTGTGTGTGTGTGTGTGTGTGTGTGTATGTGTATGTGTGCAGAAGGACGGCTAATCTCGCAAAGGCGCGGTCTCTGTTGGTGAACTCCTTCAGAGCTTCAATTCTTACTGCCGTCTCGTCACTTAATGTCGGAGGAAACTATCTACAAAGTACCTGAGTAGCTAATATCAAATACTTAGGCCTGTAGACAGAGGTGTGCTGCAAGAATTGTGCAATACGCCTCAGACAAGTTTGTGCCGAACTTGGTTCTGAAGGATGATAAAGACCTACCACGGTAAGGGGCTACAACCGCTATATTAGAAAGTTGCTAGGACAGCAACGGTACTTTCGTCTACGATTAATGTGAAATCAAGGGGTCTAGTTGACAAACTGAAGCTGAACCAAGACACAATGAGCGTAAGCAGAGCTATATGAGAAGCGTACAACCTACCTAATTCAAACCCTAAGAATTTTGGATCTTACATAATGTCAGTAAATTACCCGAAATCATCTATTTAGACAATCAGCGACCGAAATGGAAGATGGAAGGGCGAAGGCCGAAATACTCCGAAATAATCCGAAAATTGTGACTTTTCAGGCTTTCCCCCACGGATCTGTTGTACGCTTGTAAGGTTTGCCTCCCTGATCGAATTGTATGACTCCCCCCCCCCCCCCCATCCCCCCACCGATGCAACTGCTCGACAGATGATGATAGTTGCATGGATGAAATATTGTGGGATTTACACTATACGAGCTGGCGGCAAATTTGAGAAGAGCATTTGCAGTCCGAAAATTACTCTGGCAATTAGTTGAGCAGACAAGTTGAAGTGCAAACGGTTGCGAAAACATATGATGCTCCCTATTTACTGAGGACTTGTTTGGCGCAGCATTTGTTGATAAAACAAATCCTGTGCAAACAGGGAGCATTGTAGCGAGACTGACCACTGTAACATCCAAGTAAACGTAAAGATTATCTATTTTAAAATCAGATATAAATTTGCTTGACGCCGTCCTGAGAGACAACCTCCACTGGTTTCCAATTAACTATGCCAGTGTAGACGAGATGAGGCTCAAAATCCAAGTTGAGGCAGCTGAAAGGTTTAAACCAAATGAATTAATAGAGCACGGTGCTGATCCTCAATGATACACAAAACAGGTCAGAACTCCGTCACAGAAACAACGAAAAAAGCATGCCAAATTTAAAGGGATACTAAATCTCCAAGATTGGGGATATTATACTGAAGCTCGAAATTTAGCGCGGACTTCAATACGAGATGCTTATAATAGCTTTCACAACAACACTCTGTCTCGAAGTCTGATATAAAATTCAAGAAGATTCTGGTCGTATGTGCAGTACACCAACTGCAAGACACAATCAATGCCTTTCAATGCGCGATGCCAATGATAATATTACCAATGACAACACCACGAAAACTGAGTTATTAAACACATTTTCCCGAAATATCTTCACCAAGTAAGACGAGTTAAATATTCCAGAATTCGCATCTAGAACAACTACCAACATGAGTAACTTAAAAGTAGATATCCTCGGTGCAGCAAACACATTTAAAACATTTAACAGTGGCAGTTTCCTGGTGCAGAGTACAGAATAATAAGATTCCTTTTAGAGTATTCTGATACAATATTCGCTTACTTAGCAGTCATATACGAGTACAGCCACTCGCTCGAGTAGAAATTTGCGCAGGTCACACCAATAGTCAGAAAATGAAACAGGAGTAATTCGCTAAATTACAGACTCATATCCCTAACGACGATTTGCTGTAGGACTTTGGAACATATACTGTGTTCGAGCAGTATGGATTAGCTCGAAGGTAACCACTTATTGAAACACAATCAGCATAGATTCAGAAAATATCCTCCATGTGAGACGCAACAAGCTCCTTATTCGCGCAAAGTAATGAGTGCAATCTTCAGGGGATCTCAAACTGATTTACTATTTTTAGACTTCGAGAAGTCTTCGGGCACCGTTCCCCGCAAGATACTGCTAACCATATTTCGTGACAATGCAGTACTGCTACAGCTGTGCCGCTGGATCCGTGATTTCCTCTCACAGAGGTCACAGTAGGTAGTAATCGGCAGAGAATCATTGTAAAGCAGAATTAATATCCAGCCTTCTCCAAGGAGATGTAATACATCCTCTGCTGTTTCCGATCTACATAAATGTTTTAGGACATAATCTGAGCAGCCCTGTTAGACTGATAGCAACTGATGTTGTCATTTACCGTCTCGTAAAGACGTTATGACATACAAACCAACAGAAAAATGACCTAGAGATGATACCAGTTATGTGAAAACTGGCAATTCCTTCTCAATAAGTGAGAGTGTGAGGACATCCACATGAGTACAAAACGAGGCCAGTTTAATTTCCATAACACTATAAGCCACACATATTAAATGCTGTCAGTTCGACTGAATAACTAGGAATTACAGTTACGAATAACTTAAGTTGGAACGATCACGTAGATGATACTATAGTGAAGGCAAACCCAAGATAGCGTTTTATTCGTAGAACACTAAGGAAATCAATAGGTCCACTAGATAGATTCCCTGAACTAACTTTGTTCGTCCTTTACTAGAGCACGCCTATGCCGCATGGGTCCAAAAATGGTTCAAATGGCTCTGAGCACTATGCGACTTAACTTCTGAGGTCATCAGTCGCCTAGATCTTAGAACTAATTAAACCTAACTAAGGACATCATACACATCCATGCCTGAGGCAGGATTCGAACCTGCGACCGTAGCAGTCGCTCGGTTCCAGACTGCAGCGCCGGCTATGCAGCATGGGATCCGTAACAGTTAGGATTGACGAAGGACATTGAAAAAGTTACCGCGAAATTGGGAAGAGAGTATTGCGGATATGATAATCGAATGCGATGACAACCATTAAAACAAAGGCGTTTTTCGTTGCTGTGTGATCTTTTCAATGAAATTTCTATCACCATCCTTCTCTTTTGAGCGTGAAAGTATTTACTGTCGTCATCCTACGTAGGAAGAAATGATCCTCATAATAAAATAAGAAAAAACAGCTGTTAGCAAAGGTATACAGGCGGTCGTCTGCTGCCATAGCCCATTAACGTCAGATTTCGCCGCGCTGTCCAAACCGTTATGTTCGTCGCACTTCCGAGATTGATGTCCGCAATTATTTCAAGTAGTGTTGCTTGTCTGTCAGCACTAACTGTCGCAAACGCTGCTGCTCTCGGTCGTTAAGTGAAAGCCGTCGGTCACTGCGTTGTCCGTCGTGAGAGGTAATGCCTGGAATTTCGTATTGTTGCCACACTCTTGACACTGTGGATCGCAGCATAATGAATCACCTGTTTCCAAAATGACCTGCCCCATGTGTCAAGCGCCAACTGCCATTCCACTTTCAAAATATTTTGTTCCCATTGTCCAGCCATAATCAAGTTGGAAAAGGTTCAAAATGGTTCAAATGGCTCTGAGCACTATGGGATTTAACATCTGAGGTCATCAGCCCCTAGAACTTAGAACTACTTAATCCTAGCTAACCTATGGACATGACACACATCCATGCCCGAGGCAGGATTCGAACCTGCGACCGTAGCAGTCGCGCTTTTCCGGACTGAAGCGCCTAGAACCGTTCGGCCACCGCGGCCGGCTCACGTCGGAAATCTTGTCGCATAAAACACCTGAGTACAAACGATAGCTTTGGCAATCCGCTGCCCTTTTATAACTTGTGTAGCGATACTACGGCCATCTGTAATTGTGAAGTTATCTATTCCATGACTTCTGCCACCTCTGTGTGTGTTTCAAGCGTACACTGTAGGTAATCATGGATAAAAGTAAGGCCGTGACAGAGTGACAAGAAGGGGCTATCGTGTTTGGCCGTGCCAATGGCCATGTGTAAAGATGCAGGATTTGTTGGTGTTTGGCAGCGGACTATTCAACGTCAGAATTGTCGTAGGGAAAAGAATGACTGAGTGGTACTGAGACGCGATTCACGGCTTGTGATTCAAAGTCGCTCCCAACCACGACAGAAATGGTGCAGGCAGTGAATGAAGGTCTGTCCCAATTAGTTAGCAAGAGGACACTGCGACGGGTATTGCATTCAATGGACGTTTGGGGTCGGTCACCTTGCAAAAAGCCATTTATCACACCTTCCGCGAGTCTTCAGTGGGATAGAAATCATCTAACGTTGAAATTAGCCGTCTGAACGAACGTAAACACGGCCTTGCCTGTATTTCAAAGGACTCCGAGTGCGCTTAAGGTCAAGTGAAGCCTTTCATGCAGATTGAGTGAAAGATCAAGTGCTAGCCTGAGTTTTTGGGGGAGTTTTTCTTATCATGAACTGGACCCACTCATCGACATGACGCTAACATGAACCAGCATGTTGACATGAACATTCTAGATGATTGAATATTTCCTTTCAGTAAACATCTGCATGAAGAGTAAGCTAATGGTACACCAGTTTTTCAAGATGACAACAGCAAAGTTCATAGGCTGGAAGAATATATGATCGGATTTGTGAACACCCCTCCACCCTATTACGTCTCGACAGGCTTGCAGAATCACCTGACTTGAACATCAGAAGAAAAAAAAACTGTGGGACATGTTGGAACAGCGAGTAAAATGCTGACATCTGTTCACTCTCAGTCTGGTGGAAGCCCGCAACCAGATTCTCAGTGAGCTGCTTAGCTTGGGTGCGACGTACCTGCACAATCTTGCGAAATTTCTTAGAGGCATTCAGTTACTTATCAAGTCCATGGGCGAAATTACATCGTATTAAATTACGCTTGTAATGATTTCCCTAGGAGTGACTTGGTTTCGTTTGGTGATCCTACTTCCGTCCAGGACAACGTACTGAGTTCTGTTACCCAGAAAGTTTGGAGCTACTCACATCCCTGAAAAACAATTTATTCCCTTTGCTCGGACCCTCGTTGGCAGTCTGCAATATCGCTCTGTTTCAAACGATTTCCGCAATCTGTGAATATGGTTGAAATGGCCTTGAGCACTATGGAACTTAACATCTGAGGTCATCAGTCCCCTAGACTTAGAACTACTTAAACCCATCAAACGTAAGGACATCACACTCGCCCATGCTCATGGCAGGATTCTAAACTGCGACCGTAGCAGCATCGGGGTTCCGGACTGAAGCACCTAGAACCGCTCGGCCACAACGGCCGGCTTATGAATATGGAAACTATGTGATTCCCTCAGAAAAGGAGTCGGGCAACGTATAGCTTACCCCCACATAAGTCTCGCCAAATGGTCAGGACGCAAAAATCAGAGCTCACACGAAGGCTTGTCGACAATCGCTTTTCCCGCACAGTACTCGCGAATGGAGGAGTTAAGGGGGAGAATGACAGCGGTACCAGGAGAACTGTCCCCCATACACCTAAGGTGGCTCGCGGAGTGAAGATGAAGCTGCAGCTGCAGAGGTCATCATTTGGCTTGCATTATCATAAAGTCATGTGAGAGTGTCGATCTCAAGGTGCTGGACGCGGATACGGAGGGGCATGTGGTTAGCACATAGCTCTTCCGGACGCATGTCAGTTTTCGAGAGCGGAGCCGCTACTTCTTAATCAAGTAGCTCCTCAGTTTCCCTCACAAAGGCTGAGCACAAATAAGTTAAGGAATAACAAATTATTGAAACTGGGAGAGGCACTCTCATATATGGAACAACACATTGAAAAAAGGTTCAGGAGTGGAATTAAAAATCGGGATGAAAGGATATTAATGATAAGGTTCACTAATGACATTGCTATCATGAGTGGAAGTGAAGAAGAATTAAATGATCTGCTGAACGGAATGAACAGTCTAATGAGTACACAGTATGGTCTGAGAGTAAACCGGAAAAAGACGGGAGTAATGAGAAGTAGCAGAAGTGAGAACCGCAAAAAACGTAACATCAGAATTGATGGCCACGAAGTAGATCAAGTTACGGAATTCTGCTACCTAGGCAACAAAATGACGAAAGACACCGAGCAAGGAGGACACCAAAAGCAGATCAGCTCTGGAAAAAGGGCATTCCTGGCCAAGAGATATCTATTATTATCAAAAATACCCTTTAATTTGGGAACAAATTTCTGAGACTGTACGTTTGGAGCACAGAATTTTATGTAGTGAAACATGCCCTGTAGGAATACCGGAACGGCAAAGAATCGAAACATTTGAAAGATGGTGCTATAGGCGAATGTTGAAAATTATGTGGAGTAACAGGGTAGGGAACGAGGAGTTTCTGCGCAGAATCGTAGAGGAAAGGAAAATGTGGAAAAAACTGACAACGTGAAGGGACAGGATGACAGGACATATGTTAAGACATCATAGAATGACTGCTATGGTAACAGAGGGACCAATAGAGGGCAGAAATTGTAGAGGAAGGAAGAGATTGGATTACATCAAGCAAATAGAATGTAGGTTGCAGGTGCTACCCTGAGATAAAGAGGTTATCACAGGAGAGGAATTCGTGGCGAGCCGCATCAAACCAGTCAGAAGACTGATGATAAAAACAAAACAAAAGATACTTTAAAACAAATGACAAGAAAATTACACTGAAAACAACAGACAGTTAAATAGTTAAAGCATTTCAACTCTAACTACCCAAAATGTAGTTCGAAGTTCGATACAGCAAGAACGAAAAGCTTTCCCACAGGCAAAAATAAGTTAAGCCGTTATACACGAATAGTTGAACCCATATTCGCTCAGATCAATCCTGAGAAGAGATTACATCAAGATACAGTTTGTGTTTTACTTTTCTGTATAAATTTGGCCAAACCGGTGGTGTCCTAGTAATTCATAATAATAAACCTACAGAAGTTTTATTAGAATACTTCACGTATGATTAACTCTTGAAACAACAATTCTGTTCCTCCGTTTATATAAGCTTTTGCCGCCTATGTTTCTAGAAATTCATAATAATAAACCTGTGGAAGTATTATTAGAATACTTCATGTATGGTTAACCTCTGGATCAACAATTCTGATTCTTCCTATATACAAGCGTTTTCTGCCAACGTTGCCATACGATAAATTTTTTACATACATTTCTCCATTGAAGCAAAATGAGCTTACGAACGTTTCAGTCTGTGAATTTCAAGGATAACTTACTGAAGAAGAAGCTAATACGAGTATCGCAGTTTACTACAGAGGTCTTAGCAGAGGTCTTAGAGAAAAGTAGTTGCAGCACTAGTGACAGAAGCAAAGATTTAGCAGTTATAGCAGAGGATTTTAAAGTTAACTGCATTTTGGACAACAGTCATGACTTCAAAATTCAACGTTGCAGCCGAATTAAGGAAAACAATGGAAGCAAGCTAGAGTAAGCGAAGGACGCTTCCAAACATGGCGGCAGATGGCACAGTGTCTTGAAATATTTGTTGGTATAAATTACGACGTAATTGTAAGTTTCACGTGGTAATGCAGTGTATTATTAGTTGAGCTGCACACTCTCCTCTTGACATGTAAATTCACGACGTATTGCTAGTGTCCCACCAGAACCTAAATTCACAGCAAGAACTTCTCTTTCTCTGTTCCAAGGGTTATAGTGGATTATTTGAGATCTAGCCCTTTCTGGACCCTTTTACTATTTTGACGCTACCTATACAATGTAAGTAAGCGACAACCGCCCCGCCCCCCCTCTTGCCCCAAAAAAACTTGTTTAGAAACGAGGGACTGGAACCAGTTTCAGTTATTGCTTGGACAATGTTTACCATACGAGAACGCTACATACCGCCACATATACCATTAATGAGCTGTTCAGAGCCAATAGTGTAGGACAGGAGTAAGTGTGAAGCATTTTTGCGAGTGCTTTCTGAATTATTAGTAACTGATCGGTCTTGAAAAATAGATTATAATAATTAATACTCACCGCTCACTGGTTGAGAATTTGTTGGTACACTGTAAAAGTCAACAGCGTTAAGGAGGATGGTTTTTTAAACGACTTTGTGCACTCGACGGTTTCTGGAGGACAAGATTTGGACCGATTTGGTGCAGTACTAATTGCCAGAGGATAATATTTCTCTGGAATTGTTCAGAGGCCTGAAGTAGTTGACCTAATTTCTGTAACAAGACTGACAACTTGAATATTTTATATCAGAACTTTACATCCACGATACTCTATCAGCTGCTTACGATGGGACGCGAACATCACTCGGTGTGCGAAATCATTGTGTCCACAAGAAGCTGTTTGTGAAGTGTACGAACAATTCTGCATACACTTTACATTGTACATTACATGGTACCATCTCTTTGATGGCAATCGTTTACAATTTTGGTTTTTCTTCCAGTGTCTCCAGTGCCACAAATGGTAATATGTTGACCTACCTTCAGAATTGCAGGGTGTGCTGGCACTGAATATGGTTTGTGCTTACTCACTTTTGTTGTAGAGCTCAATAGCTGAGAATGTGTGAGATTACTCCATTTCATGACAACATCGGCGTTTGTTACCTGTTGATATATTCCACATTGCTATGTAGAAAATAACACATGGCTTAGCAAAGGGCCATGGCATTAGATTCCATTAATTATTATCATTATAAAAACGTACTTTTATACAAATTTGTACCTGAACGTCTAACAATAAGTCTTACGTAATACGGAAAAATCTGAAATGTAGTTGTGTTACCAAATTATAGCTGGAGGAATTAAAAAACATCATAATTAAAATCAAACTTAAAGGAACATAATGAAAGTATCTATTCTCCATTCAGCTGCCTGAATTTTTCCAACAGACAAACACATGAATTTCATTATAAATTGAAATTATGTCTCTTACTTCAGTCTGTTGCTGGATAAATTTGTTTATTTTGCTGTATCTCACAGTAATCGTAACTGTGATTGTCTCCATTGCTCGCTGAAGATACTCCATGACTGAAAAGTTTTCGTATTTGATACCTTTGCCGTAAATCATAATTGGAAACACCTAATGATTTCAAATATTATTATCCATAATTTAAAAAATATATTTAATTTATGAAAAGTGGTACGAGTAATTTTACTAATATGTTTCATCACTTCCCTGTCCTTCGTCTACTGGCGTAAATACAAACGGTCATCGACTGTGTATGCAGTACGTTTTTCCGTTACACAAGTCTTTCAACGTCATGTGTGTGATTGTCTCTCCACGCGGCCAGCATAAAAGAAACAGCACTTTCCAAAACTTCTTCGATCCCGCACAACAAATCATAAATCTATGTCTCCTTTTGTTGTTGATGAATATGCACTTAAAAGTTCGATGCTGCAGGAAATGCGTCTTACATTTTCTGTACTCGGTGCTCGACGCCACAATTCTCTCTGCAAATGGCGACGTGGAGAACAATAGCGTCTATTCTTCGTAGGTCGTTGACGTTGCCAAAGAGCACACAATTTCCTGTTCCAGCGTACATCATTTCATGGTTACTCTTAGAGCTACCTTAAATGACGCCCTGTCACAGAAATTCTTTACGTCTCCCTAATTCTGCTTTGGAATAATACCCTCAGAAGAGTAAATGTGCTCATTACAACGGATGTTATATAAGCAAACGTAGATATTTGAAGTGCATTTCATATTTCCGTCAAAGTTCATTTCGTATTTCTGTCATAAAAAATCGTTTGCTACGAACTATTACGTGGTACTGAAGTTAACAGTAGAGTGTTAGTGTCACCAGTAATGTACAGTATCCGACCTTGATGAACACGTCTTTTTATCTTGACGGCTTGCCAATACGTATTGTTTCACTCATACATCTGGAAATAAAATTAT
The DNA here is from genome assembly GCF_023897955.1 of Schistocerca gregaria. Classification (NCBI taxonomy): domain Eukaryota; kingdom Metazoa; phylum Arthropoda; class Insecta; order Orthoptera; family Acrididae; genus Schistocerca; species Schistocerca gregaria. The sequence continues at coordinate 687,271,017 of NC_064923.1, forward strand.
TTTAATAGAAAGAACCAACTGTCAGAAATGTATGTTTCAGGGTAAGACAGGAACAATCCATATTCAGAGACTTATTTTGTAAACTGATTTCGATTTATGACATATATCCCCCTGCCGCTTCAGTGTTGGTAGTGCTACCTCGAAGATCAACACGCGACCCACAATATGTGACGATGCAATTACGTTCGAATAGTTTTAGCAGGTGCGAGTTAAACCCAGGAGAGAGCGGGACTACTCTTACCCTTTCCTTGTACATCGCCACTATGCCAAACAAGCGAACTACTGTCTGGGCCTGTTGCCATACTCTTGAGCAATAGCCGACGAAAACTTTTGATGATTTAAAATAAATTTGTTACTAGCAAGGGAAACTCGCAGTCCTACCCCCGTCAGATTTACTGGTAAGATGACCCAGTGGATAGCCCGTTGCATCCTCCCAACAGTAAAAAATATATAGTTATATCATTCACAATCAGCGTAACCTCCCAAGAGATAAAAAATACCTCCCAACAGATAATAAATAAGTATAACATTCACATTTAGTGTAACCTCGCAACACATAAATTCCGTAACCTACCAATAACAAAATGTGACTAGTCTCTCAGTAAAACTGTGGCACACTTATAACCTTTCAATAATTGACTGGGAATTTAAACTGGTAATTTTGAGCGTCAACATAGCTGCGTCATGGCCCTGAAAGATTATACTGAATAAATTGAAAATTCTTACCTCAGTGAAAGAGCCGGATAATGCGTATACAGGGTGTTACAGAAAGGTACGGCCAAACTTTCAGGAAAGATTCCTCACACACAAATAAAGAGAAGATGTTACTTGGACATGTGTCCGGAAACGCTTAATTTCCATGTTAGAGCTCATTTTAGTTTCGTCAGTATGTACTGTACTTCCTCGATTCACCGCCATGATTTCATACGGGATACTGTACCTGTGGTGCTAGAACATGTGCCTTTACTAGTACGACACAGCATGTGGTTCATGCACTATGGAGCTCCAGCATATTTCAGTCGAAGTGTTCGTACTCTTCTCAACAGCAGATTCGGTGACCGCTGGATTGGTAGAGGCGGACCAATTCCTTGGCCTCCACGCTCTCCTGACCTCAATCGTCTTGACTTTCATTTATGGGGGCATTTGAAAGCCCTTGTCTACGCAACCCAGGTACCAAATGTCGAGTCTCTTCGTGCTCGTATTGTGGACGCCATTCTCCAAGGCTGCATCAGCGCATCAGGGATTCCAAGCGACGGAAGGTTGATGCATGTATCCTCGCTAACGGAGGACATTTTGAACATTTCCTGTAACAAAGTGTTTGAAGTCACGCTCGTACGTTCTGTTGCTGTGTGTTTCCATTCCATGATTAATGTGATTTGAAGAGAAGTAATAAAATGAGCTCTAACATGGAACGTTTACAGTAAAGCAACCTTTACTGTATGATTAAATGATGATGGCGTCCTCTAGGGTAAAATATTCCGGAGGTAAAATAGTCCCCCATTCGGATCTCCAGGCGGGGACTACTCAAGAGGATGTCGTTATCAGGAGAAAGAAAACTGGCGTTCTATGGATCGGAGCGTGGAAAATCAGATCCCTTAATCGGGCAGGTAGGTTAGAAAATTTAAAAAGGGAAATGGATAGGTTAAAGTTAGACATAGTGGGAATTAGTGAAGTTCGGTGGCAGGAGGAACAAGACTTCTGGTCAGGTGACGACAGGGTTATAAACACAAAATCAAATAGGGGTAATGCAGGAGTAGGTTTAATAATGAATAGGAAAATAGGTATGTCGGTAAGCTACTACAAACAGCATAGTGAACGCATTATTGTGGCCAAGATAGATACGAAGCCCACACCTACTACAGTAGTACAAGTTTATATGCCAATTAGCTCTGCAGATGACGAAGAAATTGAAGAAATGTATCTTGAAATAGAAGAAATTATTCAGATAGTGAAGGGAGACGAAAATTTAATAGTCATGGGTGAAGGAAACGTAGTAGGTGAATATGGATTAGGGGCTAAGAAATGAAAGAGGAAGCCGCCTGTTAGAATTTTGCACAGAGCACAACTTAATCATTGCTAACACTTGGTTTACGAATCATGAAAGAAGGTTGTATACATGGAAGAACCCTGGAGATACTAGAAGGTATCAGATAGATTATATAATGGCAAGACAGAGATTTAGGAACCAGGTTTTAAATTGTAAGAGGTTTCCAGGGGCAGATGTGGAATCTGACCACAATCTATTGGTTATGACCTGTAGGTTAAAACTGAAGAAACTGCAAAAAGGTGGGAATTGAAGGAGATGGGACCTGGATAAACTGACCAAACCAGAGGATGTACAGAGCTTCAGGGAGAGCGTAAGGGAACAATTGACAGGAATGGGGGAAAGAAATACAGTAGAAAAAGAATGGGTAGCTTTGAGGGATGCAGTAGTGAACGAAGCAGAGGATCAAGTAGGTAAAAAGACGAGGGCTAGTAGAAATCCTTAGGTAACAGAAGAAATACTGAATTTAATTGATGAAAGGAGAAAATACAAAAATGCAGTAAATGAAGCAGGCAAAAAGGAATACAAACGTCTCAAAAATGAGATCGACAGGAAGTGCAAAATGTCTAAGCAGGGATGGCTAAGAGGACAAATATAAGGATGTAGAGGCTTATCTCACTATGGGTAAGGTAGATACTGCCTACAGGAAAATTAAAGAGACCTTTGGAGAAAAGGGAACTACGTGTATGAATATCAAGGGCTCAGATGGAAACCCAGTTATAAGCAAAGCAGAGAAAGCAGAAAGGTGGAAGGAGTATATTGAGGGACGGTACAAGGGCGATGTTCTTGAGGACAATATCATGAAAATGGAAGAGGATGTAGATGAAGATGAAATGGGAGATATGATACTGCATGAAGAATTTGATACAGCACTGAAAGACCTGAGTCGAAACAAGGCCCCCGGAGTAGACAACATTCCATTGGAACTACTGACGGCCTTGGGAGAGCCAGTCCTGACAAAACTCTACCATCTGGTGAGCAAGATGTATGAAACGGGCAAAATACCCTCAGACTTCAAGAAGAATATAATAATTCCAATCCCAAAGAAAGCAGGTGTTGACAGATGTGAAAATTACCGAACTATCAGTTTAATAAGCCACAGCTGCAAAATACTAACACGAATTCTTTACAGACGAATGGAAAAACTAATAGAAGCTGACCACGGGGAAGATCAGTTTGGCTTCCGTAGAAATACTGGATCACGTGAGGCAATACTGACCTTACGACTTATCTTAGAAGCTAGATTAAGAAAAGGCAAACCTACGTTTCTAGCATTTGTAGGCTTAGAGAAAGCTTTCGACAACGTTGACCGGAATACTCTCTTTCAAATTCTAAAGGTGGTAGGGGTAGAATACAGGAAGCGAAAGGCTGTTTACAATTTTTACAGAAACCAGATGGCAGTTATAAGACTCGAGGGGCATGAAAGGGAAGCAGCGGTTGGGAAGGGAGTGAGACAGGGTTGTAGCCTGTCCCCGATGTTATTCAATCTGTATATTGAACAAGCAGTAAAGGAAACAAAAGAAAAATTTGAAGTAGGTATTAAAATCCATGGAGAAGAAATAAAAACTTTGAGGTTTGCCGATGACTTTGACTTTGTAATTCTAAGACGTTCTTCATCAGAATGGTAAAAGTTATATGAAACCACATAAAAACTTTTAATTGTCAGCAACAGTGCTATCGTCGAATGACATGTTTGTGTTCCAAGAGTCGAGTACAAAGGTCACACAAAGACAGACAAATGTCACAAAAAGATAAAATCACGACTACTGCAGCCGGCCAAGAACGGCAAATACACAGCGCAAGAGGCAACAGAATGCAATACACGGTAGTATGTGTTCTACTGTTTAGAATGAAGTCACGATCCAAACAATAGACCACAACTTAATCGTTATTCTGTGATAAAGATGTACAGAGTTTGAAGGTAATTGATGTATTGTTAAACGGTACAGAGACGACAGAAGTCGCAGATGAGGGGACAAAGACTACTCAGTATTCCATTTAAAAAAAGCTTTGAGCTAAATCTTTCAGAATAAAGAATCAGAACTTAAATGGGATGTTCTTTAAACATTTATCGACTGTAGGAAAAATTAAGATATAGGAACAATGCCGATTTTGAGAGTTATTAGAAATGTATATAATGTAGTGCTGCAAAAACGGTCCTTTTCAAAAGCGGTCTGTGCGCTGAGTGGCAAGAAGTGACTATTATTTGGTGTCCACAACGAGGGAATATCAGTAGCTTCAGCTGCGCGTTTAGGGTCAATGTTTTGCATTCGATCAAGGAGTGAGAATAAGTCTGTTGGAGCAGCGAGATGTATTTTTGTGTGACAGTAGTTACATCCCTGTTCGGACGCTTCGAGTTGCTATAGACCTAAGCGACGGAACGTTAAGTTATTGTGAGAGACTGTCGTAATAAATAATTAATTCGAACTGATTAGAATTGAACTTCTGAGTGAATATTAGGCACAATGTGTAGCATTTGTATTGGTTTAACGAGTGGTTCTGTGTCATGTGCGTTCAAAAACCGAGTGACAGTTGGAGTATTAAACTTTCCACTTTTGAGGCGAGCTAAACAGTCATGAACCAGCCAGACTCTTGCTGAGATAGATAGATTTTGCAGAGCTGTGAACAGGAATCTGAAGCGTCCTAGGTGGTGAGGAAATGAAACAATTTAGATGAAATGTAATTGTTATATGTGTTTGGTAGAGAGATGATTAGAATAAATGGGTTCTTTCTTGAAAATGCAGTTAAATGACTTTAATAGATACATCGTCACTACTTCATAAAATCAAGCAAGATCTATTTTTAAATCTATGGTGAGTTGGAAGTTGGGTGGGCAGGTGGAATTCAGACTACAGGTAACTCGTTTTCGACTGTTTTCCGGTTAGTTTACAGGCCCTTGTTGCTTGGTGGACAGTATGTGTTAGGCCAAAAGCGAATTAACTGGACTAGGAACATCATCACATGCCTCGCCACAAACGATGAGTTCGCAAATGTTTTCAGGTCACGATTCGTTGTCAAAGAAGGAGAAAATTTTGTTGCGCGATCTTGCAAAGTCGCATTTATTATACGATGGAGCCTCGAAACCGAACGGATGCACAAAGAACTAAATGGAACAGAGATCGTCGCAGTGACTTTGACAATGGTTATGAATCCTGTGGGACAAGACTAGTTAGTAAGCGCTAGTGACTTTGCACGTGAGGTGGGCATTTGGAGTAAAATAGTGTGGAGAGTACTAGAGGAACAGCAGCACCAGTCCTATCACATACATCGCGTGCAAGCGACATGTTCAGACGATTTGTAGCCCATATTGAAATATGAAGTCAGTAGATGAGTGCACTGATTCCGGTGGTTGTAGTGATGAGATTATTTGCTGGTCTGACGTAAAAATTATCCAAATCCCAAATAAAGCGTTTATTTATGACCAATGGATCACCTATAAGTCATCACTGTACGGTCTGCGAATGTTTCGAAGTCTTTGCAAAAAACATCTACACTCATGCTCAAAAATTAAGCATAATACTGACACATGGTGAAACAACGCTCTGATGGGCGGTTTGGGGGCTTAAATCACCTCGGCGTATGACCATGCGGTCCATCTGGCCTGCAGACGTCGCACGGTGGCGCTGGCAGGAGTCCACAAACACAGAGGTGTGTTGGTGCACGTCAGAGTACGGTGCAGCGAGTAAGTGTGCAGACGTTTTCAGACGTGCTAATGCTGACTATTCGTTGAAAATGGCTCAATGAACTCATATTGATGAGGTTTTGAGGGGTAGGATACTAGGGCGACTGGAAGCAGGTCAAACACAGCAGGTCGTACCACGGGCCCTCCGCGTGCCACAAAATGTGATCTCAAGATTATGGCAACAATTCCAGCAGACAGAAAACGTGTCCAGGCGCTACAGTACGGGAAGTCCACAATGTGCAACACCACAAGAAGACTGGTATCTCAACATCAGTACCCGCAGACAGCCAAGGAGTACTACAGGTAGCCTTTGTCGGGACCTTACCGCTGCTACAAGTTGTCTCCAGACACACACTCTACAGACGACTGAACAGACATGGTTAATTCGCCCGAAGACCTGCTAGGTGCATTCCACTGCCCCTCGGCACAGGAGAGCCCGTAAAGCCTGGTGTTAAGAACACAGTACATGATCATTGGAACATTGGTCCCAGGTTATGTTCACGGACGAGTCCAGGTAAGGTCTGAACAGCGATTCTCGCCGGGTTTTCATCTGGCGTGAACCAGGGACCAGATACCAACCCCTTAATGTCCTTGAAAGGGACCTGCATGGAGGTCGTGATTTGGTGGTGTGGAATGGGATTATGATTGGTGTACATACAGCCCTGATGGCTTTGACAGAGGAACTGTAACAGGTGAGGTGTATCGGGACGTCATTTTGGATCAGTATGTCTGTCTTTTCAGGGGTGCAGTGGGTAGTACCTTTCTCAAAAATGGCTCTGAGCACTATGGGACTTAACTTCTGAGGTCATCAGTCCCTTAGAACTTAGAACTACTTAAACCTAACAACCGTAAGTACATCACACAAAGCCATGCCCGAGGCAGGATTCGAACCTGCGACCGTCGCTGTCGCGCGGTTCCAGACTTAGGGCCTAGAACCACTGGGCCACCCCGACCGGCGTACCTTTCTCATGATGGAAGATAACGCACGGCCTCACCGAGCTGCCATAGTGGAGGAGTAGCTTGAAACAGAAGATATCAAGCGAATGGAGTGGCTCTCCTGTTCTCCAGATCTAAACCCCATCGACCGCGTCTGGGATGCTGTCGGTCGACGTATAGCTGCACGTCTTCAAACCCCTACGACACTTAAGTAGCTCCGACAAGCACTGGTGCAAGAATGGGAGGCATTACTAGAGCAGCTCCCCGACCACCGGATCCAGAGTATGCCAACCCGTTGTGGGGACTGTGTACGTGTGCATGGTGATCATATCCCATATTGATGTCGTGGTACATGCACAGGAAACAATGGCGTTTTGTAGCACATGTGTTTCGGGACGGTTTTCTCAACTTATCACCAATACTGTGGACTTTCAGATCTGTGTCTTGTGTGTTGCCCATGTGCCTGTGCTATTAGCGCCGGTTTTGTGTAGTGTCACGCTGTATGGCGCCACATTCTGCAATTATCTTCAATTTATGAGCATGAGTGTAGAACTGATAGATCACAAGGGGAGCGACTTTCGTTAGAGAGAAAATGTTAACTGACATCCGTCAACCGCACTAGGCATCCTTCAGTATTTTCCAGTCGTGGGACGACAATATTTCTCCGAACGGTTGGGGTATACTAGCCCCGTGTGTAGTGTGTTACCTATCCCAGGATATTGACACAACATTTTTCAGCAACAAAACCACAAGAATGAGTGTCTGTAAGCCGAAAAAGATATTTTGCAAGAACTTCAATTTTATCAGCATACTGCCTTTCAAGTCGAGCAAGACTATATACATATAGTCTTGTATCCATGGATTCAACCAACCAACCAACCAACTCGCGCACGCGCGCCGCGACGGTGACATGGCTGGCCACAGTTCCTGTCGCTGCCGTCGGCGTCACCGCCGACGGAAGAGGTCGCGCCATGGCTGAGCTCGGGTCCGCAGCGCCCCCTGCCTTTTGCGTATAAGGAGGAGCGCTGGCCGCGAGACGGGAGTCTATTGTCGATTGTCTATTGATAGCCTTTCGTGGAGTTTATAGCGGAGCCATTGCAGTGTGATATTTGCTATTGTATTCGACTAGGCTCAGTGCATTGATTACACTTGGATATTACTTGGACGTTTCGTCAGAAATAAAGGTAAGTTATCTCTTCATTCTAGCTGGCGCCATTCCTGTCATTAAGTATTTTTAGGCCGACACACATAGCTACATCCTTGTCACAACACACGCTTTATACAATTTGTGGTGGCTGCCCCAACGTACCGCCGGGGACCTTGAGTTTGGGAGCCGTCACAAAATATAGAGCAAGCCGTTGGTGCTTACATACTCCAGGACACAATGTCAGGTGTTGAAGAGTGGCCATTTGGAAGAAAACTGGTTAGTCTATACTGACAGTCAAAGTCCAGGTAGTGGTGCAATTATGACTGTACACAAAATGTCAGGTATTAAAGTCTGTGACTAGTTTGTGACGTTTTTATGGGAAGACTGCTACTCACAGACAAAAAACAACGAACACTCTGTTACACACTTACATAAACTGAAGAGCCAAAGAAACTGGTACACCTGCCTAATATCACTTAGGGCCCCGGCGATCAAGCAGAAATACCGCCACACGAATTAGCATGAAGTCCATTAATGTCTGAAATAGTACTGGAGGGAACTAACACCATGAATCCCGCAAGGCTGTCCATAAATCCGTAAGAGAACGACGCCGTGGAGACCTCTTCTGAACAGCACGCTGCAAGCCATCCCAGATATGCTCAACAATGTTCTTATTTGGGGAGTTTGGTGGCCGGCGGAAGTGTTCAAACTCATAACAGTGTTCCTGGGGTCACTCTGTAGCAATTCAATGTGTGGGGTGTTGTATTGTACTGCTGGAATTGCCGAAGTCCGTTGGAATGGACATGAACTGATGCAGGTGATCAGACAGGATGCTTACGAACGTGTCACCAGTCGGAGTCTTGTCAAGACGTATCTGGGGTCCCATATCAATCCAACTGTACACAATCTACACCCTTACAGAGCCTCCACCAGCTTGAACAGTCCCCTGCTGACATGCAGGGTCCATGGACTCATCACATTGTCTCCGTACCCGTACTAGATGTTCGACCGATAAGCATGTTTCCAGTCATCAATAGTCCAATATCGCTGTTGATGGGCCCAGTTGAAGTGTAAAACATTGTGTCGTGTAGTCATCAAGGGTACACTAGTGGGTCTTCGGCTCCGAAAGCCCATATCAACGGTGTTTCGTTCAGTGTTTCGCATCTTGACACTTGTTGACGGCCCAGCATTGAAATCTGCAGTGACGTTCTGAAGGGTTGCACTTCTGTCACTTTGAACGATTGTCTTCAGTCGTCGTTGGTCCCGTTCCTGCAGGACCTTTTTCGGCCACAGCTACGTCGGAGATCTGATGTTTTAAGGTTTATCTGAATTCATGGTACACTCGTGAAATAATCGTACGGGAAAATCTCCACTTCATCGCTTCCTCGGAGATTCTGAGTCGCATCGCTTGGTCGCCGACTATAACACCACGTTCAAACTCACTTAAATCTTGATAACCTGCCATTGTAGCAGCAGTAACCGATTTAATACCTGCGCCAGGCACTGGTTGTCTTTTACAGCCGTTGCCGATCGCAGCACCGTATTCTGCCTGTTTACATAACTCTGTGTTTGAATATGCATCCATATACTAGTTTCTTTGGCACTTCAGTGTATATTGTCTCTCCTAACGGTAGTCAGGCGCGATTTCTGTGCTGTTTCAGCAAATATTTGTAGTTTACTTATTGCATTGTTTAGCTGGAGTCAGCCCAAGTAAACAGTGCTCATCAGATCTTTCATGCGGCACTCTTTGTCGATGGAATGCTTCGGTTTGTTTCCCGTTACAGATAGAATATTTTTTTAAGAGGAAAATTACCTGACCTTTAGATAGAGCGGTCTCTGATTAGTCCAGCACTTTGTTATCGACATGCATTAACAGGGGCAGTAAACTACGAATATTAAACGACAATCCAGCACCGGCTCAGTAACATTGCATCTTTGGGGTAGCAGTCAGAACTGACCCGGGCACTGCTACTGGAAATCTGGCTACATCAATAAAATCGACAAACTGCAGGGACGGATTCCTGACTGGGAATAGAGGGAGAAAATGTCCTACGAACATGAATCCGGAAATAGGTGGTGTACGTGGACCGACAACAAACCGTCCCAAAATACTGTACAGATCTGCGTTACATCCACGGCACAACAGATATTGAAAGCGGTCTCCACGGGCATTGGACTGCAGGTGATAGAGATTGTAGCGGTTTCATGCAAGATACACACAATCGCACATTGGCTGACACCATGTTGATGGGCCACTTGCCTGGGGCTTGTACCAGGGTTCGTGTCAATTTATTGTAGAACTCGGTCCTCCAAATCGGGTGTACGCACTGTCTGCTGTCTCCCTGCACGGTCGTCAGTCTGAAAGGATTCATGGTCGTACAAGCACCCAAGAAGCATTTGAAATGTTGCGTGATGTGGTTGGTGTCTGTGTGGGCACTTGTTCTGGTATAGCCGTGTTGCCGCTCGATGGTTTCCAAATGCTTGGTTGTACAGACACCATCTCGGCTTGCTCGAGAAATGGATACCAGACCATTCGGATGCTTACAGTGCACTACGTCAATCACACAGCCTGCAACACACAAGGAGCACACGGCATGTGGCCAGAGGAACGGTCACTCGTCAGCGTCATCTGCCGTGGCAACGATACTCTTCCGGACACATGTTCACAGGACTTTTTTATGTCCAGTAGTCAGGAAAGCGTCCCTGCAGTATTTTGGTTTTATTAATGTTAACTCTGTACGTATACTTAACAAACATATTTGGGAAACCCTGCTCGTATATTACCCGTAAGTTTTCTGACGTCGACTAGAGCCATACCCATTTCTGCTTCTATGGTGGTGTGGATGAGGAAGGAAAAGGGAGCAGGTGCATGAGGACAAGGGATGAGGGCAAGAAATTTCGATCATCGGCTCCGTCCTGTGGAGCAGTTAGGAAATCATTTTGATGGCGTGCAATAGTGTGTGAGATGGTGGCACAGTATATTCGTAACGTAATTACTGGCGCCTTTACTAATACTTAAACAGACAGTAGGGAAATGGTTTCATTATCGGTATCAGTTCAACAGGAAAACAGTTCCACCGCAAACAACATTCTCGGATGAGTAACAGCGAGACGTTGGTAGTCAATTACGTTGTTGCGTGCACCGTATGTGAAACTCATGAAAAGTGTATGATGTGTATCATCTGTTCATCCTCGTATCCCTTGTTGCCTATCTGTCCTCAGTCTTACGACTTTTTCAACGATACCCATCAAACCTTCCTCTCCTCTCATGTCAATCTTTTCGTCTCAGAATACCCTTTCTCAAACGTCTCGAGATCGAGTCTCTGCCAGAAAGCTTCTGTTCCTTCTTCTCGTCGTCGATTCTGCGGAGAACCTCCTCATTCCTTATCAGTCCACCTAATTTTCACCGTACGTCTGTAGCTCTACAACTCCGCGGTTCGATTCTCATCTTTGCCGGTTTTCTTACACCTCACGATCCATTTCGAACAGTGCTGTGCTGCAGTAGTACATTCTGAGCCATTTCCTTCTCAAGACCTAAACTGTAAAAAGCTTACTTCTTTCAACGAGGTACACCCTCTTCGTCTGTGCTAGTCTGCTTCCTAGATCATTTATGCTTCGTCTATCTTATGTTATATTGATCTTTTTAGGAGGTAGAATTCCTAAAGTTCGTCTACTGCTTGGTTCCCAATTTCAATATTGACTTTATCGCTGACATCACTTTTGCTACTTCTCTTAATATGCGTGGTTCTTTACTTTAGTCTCAGTCCATGTTAGGTGCCTTAGGAGTTCATTTCAATTATATGATCCTGCAGTTCCACCGCACTTTCGCCGAGGATAGTAATGTCGTTGTGGATCTTATCACTGATATACTTTAACCCTGTTTTCTAATCCGATTCCCGATAATCCGTAACGGCACAGAGTCTTGAAACTGAAGTAGGGACATAATTGCTGTGTCTGAAATGTCAGGATAATAATTAGCGCCGTATACACGAATGATGTTTTGAAATAAGGAGTTACACCTCACCAACGGAGGATGTGCTACAAAAGAAACTTCGCCAGTCAGCTCTCTCTAAGGAATGGACGGCCACTGCTTAGTAGTCCGGTCAGGGACGATAGGAGTCTTTCAGGTACACAGTCTATGCCTATTTAATGTTTTTTGAAATCGCCTGTTGTACGGAGCTGTAAATTAGCTATTCTGGACTCACTAGTCGTATACAAGGGTCGTTAAAAAATTTTATGGTCATTAATGTGTAGTAGATATCGCACTTTTATGATCTTGAAATTGATTGTCTCCTCTCCATGTGTATTAAACCTGCAACTGTTCCGGAGATGACAATGCTTTAGTGAATCAGCTGCATGACGTCTACGCAAGAGAATCGTTACAAACTACGTACAGCAATTGATTTCCAGGTTGCGAAAGAAAAACCCGTGGTAATCATCAACGAACATTTCTGTGCAACATAAGGTAATACTGAAGCTGGGCGATGGGTACAGAGAGCTACAGCGTTAGAGAGTCCAGAAAGCGAGCTGCGCCGTCGGCAACGTTCGGGGCGTCCTGTCATAACTACTGGATTTTACACGGTGAACCGCATAGATGCCATTATCCGCGCAGAGCGGATCATCGTAACTTGTCAATTGGCTCTGAAGCTATACTTGAGCACTGAAAGTGCGTTTGCAGTAACTGAGACTCGTAGATATTTCTAGGTGCTGTCGAGATTGGTTCCACGAAAGTCCACAACAAAGCAAAAGATTCGAAGAAAAACCAGTTTTGAACCGTTGGAGGAGGATGAAGCCAATGGAGAGGCCTCGATGTCACGGATCGTGACCGGGTTCGAAACCTGTGTGTAACTTGAGCGAGGAACAAAAAGATAACAGTTCAGTGACACCGCCGAAAACAATTAAAAGAGAAGAAATCAGTGCAGTTCCTTTTGCTAGCAAAGTCATTACGATAGTCTTTTTAGATGGTAATTGACTCATTCTCGTGGGTATGTAGCAAAACGCGTAAATTGTTAATTCAGAGGGATATGTCAAGACTCTGGAAAAACTCAAGAAACGTTTGCTTCGAGTTAGTCCTGAGAAGAATCCATAATAAATCTGGCTTCAGCACGACAATATAATTCCACACACCAGCACCAGAACACGAGAATACTTTACGAGATGGGAATGGACACATTGTCTCATTCACCCGATATTCCAGACATGCCACAGACTTTCATCTGTTTGGACCATTTAATAATTATCTACATGGGACACACTTTGAAGATAATGAAGGCGCTGGTCGTGCAGTGAAAACATGTCTATGATCAAACGACAAGAGATTTCACCAACACAGAGTACCTGGTCTTACACGACGACGAAGTAAGGTCATGGAGCGTGAGGATCACTGCAGAAAAATTACACCTATAAAACAGATGTGGATAGATGTTGTTGCTAAACATGCAACTCATAAGTATATATAGGTTCCGGGAATAAAGCTGTGGAATACTGTTCACCGAACGAGTCTCGTTCTTATAACAAGAGTATCATGACACATTTTTAGTTCTAAGGAAAGCGCTACATTCGTAGTCAAGTACACAAAGTCTCAGGTTGGCCCGACTATAACTCTAAACCATATTCAAAGAATCTATTAAGGAAATATTTACCTTATACCTGGATGTGTTTTTATTTGACATATTCAATTCATGCATAGTTACTTACTCTATTGCCCTGGGAACTTACGGCCATGCTTTGACAATAAAATGAAGAAACCGGTAGAAGCAGGTACACACAAAAAGGATTATCCAGTAGAAGCACGGAGCGAGGTGGTGCAGTGGTTAGCACACTCGACTCGCATTCGCGAGGACGACGGTTCAGGCACGTGCCCGGCCATCCGGCTTAAGATATTCCGTGATTTCCCTAAATCGTGTCAGGCAAATGCCGCTATGGTTCCCTCGAAAGGGCACAGTCGACGTCCTTTCCACTCCTTCCCTAATCCGCTGGGACCGTTGACCTCGCTGTTCGGTCCCCTTTCCGCATCCACCCAACCAATAGAGGCAAAATAGAAAATTTCAATCCAAGCAGAGGACGTTGTATCAGATCTTCAATCACCAAGAGGACACAAAAGCTTTAAAACAGATCAAGAGGCAATAACACAATTCTCGAAAGAATAATATCTGATAGGAAACAACTAAAACAACTGAAAATCGATTCCAAAAAGTCAAGAAAAATTGACAATTACATTGATTTTGACTCAGGTAACTGACCAAAGTGCAAGTGAGAGTTACCGAACTGTTCATAACTGTTCGATAACACACTGCCAACGGGAATAAACTCATTAGAAAATGCACAACAACCAGGAATATATATATAACCTTCCATGCCATCTGAATACAGTTGATTAGTATTTGTGCTTTTGTTTATGTGTATTGCTCTGGATTTTGTATGCAATCACTGAGATGATGTAATAATGTAAGCAGGAGGAACAAAACGGCATCATTGTCCATTTTTTACCATCACTTATAGTATTACGTCATCATCTCGGTATCTGTAGAGAAAAACCAAAGCATAACACACACACACACACACACACACACACACACACACACACACACACACAAATGTACAAACGTTAATCGATTGTATTTAGGTGGCATGAAAAGTACTACAAAAATCACGTCATACCATCCACGTATATAGCGGTCCATGTAAAATCTGTCTCAAACTGGCTTCTCAGCATAAAAGGCGGCGTGTCCGCATTAGAAATCACGGCTACAGCTGATCGTTAGCTACAAGGACACATGTCAAAGAGTGAAAATCAAAGATTCATGTCACGAAAATCAAACCAAAGCCGAGGTGTATCGTATACCTCTCCATACATCAAGTATTCGAGAACTACCCTTAAATATAGGAAAAGAATTTTACAATTGAATTGCAACTCAGCTATTTTTCAGGTGCTGGCATCAATGAAAACGACCATATTATCTAAAAATAAATAGCACATCTAATATTAGCAACAGCATCAATTTGGAAGTAAATTCTTATAATAATATGAGAATGAGAAGTGACAAACCAAATCTCAATAAGAGTTAAGCATGACAATAGCAAAACTCTGCAGAAACTTGGAGCATCACGCAACCTACAGTAATTACATAATGTCTTATTGCAAATATTTCGCGTTCGCCAATTACAAGAATAAATAAAATACTTTACCTGTCTCCATGAAAAGTAAATTCACATTATTTACAATAAATAAATATGCTTGCGACAATGTAAGAATTCGAAATGATAACAATGTCATACTAAGATTTGAGTACGACAGAAAACTATGTTATACAGAAGGTTAGAACACAATGTAAGTACAAAATGTAAAGCGTAGGGTAATTAGCACATTGTGATGTTTTAGATATCATACATAAACCACGAACGTATATAGGTATCTCGCCATATATTTTCTCATAAGATCAAGTGCATAATAATTACAGGAACAAAAAAATAGTACAGGAAAATAGTACAGGGAGCTGGTTTTGTAGCAGCAAAGCAAAATGAATACAAGTAACCATATGAAATTATCATCGTCATAGATAAGAATATAGAGAATATCAGTGAAGCAAGTGTTACAATGAAACACAAACAACTACAAAATCTAAAACTCACAGTTTACAAACATGACATCTAATATTTCAACCAGTAATGGTTAGAACCAGTGTGCATATGTTGATGATAGAACTAGAATTGGAATCATACGGCAGAATAAGTGTTATGCATAACAAAAACTCACCCCTACGAAAGGCTGAAGAAATAAGTGAGACAAATGCAAAATATGAATACACAGAAATTAGCTCTACGTCATACAGCATGTATCATACTTTCAACTAGCAATAAGTGGAAGTAAGAGAATTATATCATTTTGCATGAATATAAGTGTACAGTATCAACAAGGATTTAGAATGCAGTGCAGAAAAATAATGTAAGGGTGGTGGTGACACGCTTGCCACTTTTACATATAATTTGTGTTCTAACCTTACACAAAGTCTGGTTGCTTACCATACTGAAATCTATTCCATTGGGCTAGTATTTCTGAATCATACGTTAGCATAGGCATACTTATCTCGTATCAATATTGTGTAGTCATGTCTACGAGGAGAGATGTGGTATGTTACACAAAAGTTATTTCACAGATGTGTAATATTTGATATATGATGTTGTGTGATTACAGTGTGTGTGTGTGTGTATTTTGTACTTAGGCGATATTCCAATTTTCTGCAGAGCTTGGTTGTTGTCATGTCTAACTCATTCGGATTTGTTTGTCGTTTCTGATTCTCACATCATTATAAGTATTTGCTTCCAAAACGCTACTGTTGGAGATATTAAACACGCTACTTATTTTTAGATATTATAGTTGTCTTTATTTATCTTAGCACTGGAGAATAAGCTGAATTTCAGTTCAACTGCAAAACATTTTCTCCTTTATGTGTGTCTAGTATTTGATCATTGTGTGAGATGTGTAACAACTTCGAATACTCAGTTTAGGAGAAGACGAAATACTTGTATGTATATTTTTATTTTTCATAGCAATCATCTTTGATTTTTAGTCTTTGACATGTATACATGTAGCTAGTGAACTTTGTAATCGTGGTCTCCATTGAATCGCCCCATCGCTAAGGCACAGTTGGTTTCCTTTATTTGAAAAACACAGTAGGTGAGACAGGTATTATATGGATTGCTATATTGATGAATTTTATGGCACGTGATTGATAAGCGATTTTTTGCATTATTTTACTCACCAACTACATACATTCGATTGATCTTTGTGCACTAATTTACGTTACTTGTTTGGATACGGGTAACGAGATGATAGCATAATAGTATACCGGTAATAATACACAACTGTATTAATTATCGTTTGTCATTCATTTCAAAAACATACATAATAAGGTAGGATTCAGCGAAAGGGACGATACAAGAAAATTAATAACCTAACATATCTGTCGTTATAACTGAGAGGAGGATTATTTGTGAAATTTTAATACTCTGCCAGTAGAGCGTAGAAGTTGTTGCAAAAAGTGACGCAAGTGGATTACAAACAGATGAAAAACGCAGTTGCAGAAATCATTTTCTGGAACTAATCTACACCAGAAATATTATCTGCATAGGAGCTGGTGAGGTTATAACAAAGATACAACAGTCAAAAAGAAAAATCGCTACCAAAGGATTTCATACTGCAGTGATCGAAAGCTGCTTCACATTATGCTGGACGTGACAGCCATGGAGAAAAGGAGAAAAAGATGGTGTGGATCGTATTACACTTGCAAGCGACGACGAATGCAATGGAAACATTTCTGGAACAGCTTACAAAACACGAAGGCATGAAAATCGAACTTAATCGGATCTGGCATAGACGAATATAGATGGTAACAGTGGTAACCATTTGAAAATCATTGAAATGATCACTCACGGGAGCGGGAGCCTCTACAAGTACAATTTTGCAGAGAGAAAGGCTCATTTATTCGCTTCTAGGCTGTTAGACTACGCTTCACTCGGATGATCGAGCTGTATACAAGCATAAACTTCCCCTCTATTTTTGTGGCATTTGATCTATTATCATTTCTAATACTCTAATGCGTGTAGGGTTACGGAACATAATAACTATTGTTTGGCGCTGTCTGTAACGTTTTCATTAGTTTCTTTTTGTGTCAGCTGTGTCGTTCGTTACTATATACATTCGTTCTTTGAGGTTCACAAATCTTAAGTCAGTACTGATATGCGTACCAACAAGAACTCAGTGTATCATGTACAACGGGTATCTCTTTCACGCGGTAAGGCGCGTTTTCTTGTAATGTTTCAGCAGAGATTTAGCAGAGATTTGCGATTTGTTTTTTTCTTTTTTTTTAATGCGTAGCCGAAGTCAGTCCAAACAAATGCTGTTTTTTATGCGACACGCATTGTCGACAACAAGCATCGGTTTGTTTCTCCTTAGAAACAAAACACTTCTAAAGCGGAATTAATGTGGCCATTAGAAAGAGCGGTCTCAGATTCGGCTAGTGTAGAATGTTCGAGTGGCCACGTACCATCTGACTTTCGGAAAAATGTTATCCACACAATCCTGAAGGCTGCAAGAGCTGGCAAGTTCGACAATTATCGCACAATCAGCTTAACAGCTTGTGTATCCAAGCTGCTGACAAGAATAATAAACAGAAGAAAATTGAGGATGTCTTAGATGACGATCAGTTCGGGTTGATAATGGAAGCAAGACTAAAGATAAATCAAGACACATTCATAGGATATGACGACCTACAAAAAGCGTTCGACAGTGTAAAATAGTGCAAGATGTTCGAAATTCTGAGAAAGACAGCGGTAAGCAATAGGGAGAGAGCCAAGAGGGGAGAATAAGTGGACGAAAAGAACGAAGTACTCGGATTAAAAAGGGTGTAAGTCAAGGATGTAGTCTTTCGCCATTATTGTTGAAGCAATGATGGAAATAAGAGAAAGGTTCAAAAGGGGAATTATAATTCAAGGTGAAAGGATATGAGTGATATGATTCGCTGATGACATTATTACCATGAGTGAAAGTGAAGAAGTATTACATGATTGGTGAATGGAATCTACAGCCTAATGAGTACAGAATATGTATTGAGAGTATATCTACGAAAGGCGAAAGTAATGAAAAGTAGCAGATATGAGAGCAGCGAGAAACTTAACATCAGGATTGATGGTAACTAAGTAGATGAAGTTAGGGAATACTGATACCTAGGCAGCAAAACAATCGATGACGAACGGAGCAAGGAGGACATCAAAAGCAGACTAGCACCGGCAAAAGGACATTCCTGTCAAGAGAAGTCTGCTAGTGTAAACCATAGGCCTTAATTTGAGTATGAATGAACGTTGGGAGCACAGCATTGTAGGGTAGTGTGAAATGAATTGTGGAAAAACCGGAACGGAATAGAATCATTGGAAATGTAGTGCTACAGACGCATGTTGAACAGGAAGTGGACCGGCAAGGTAAGGAATGAGGAGGTTCAGCGCAGAATCTGAGAGGAAAGGAATATGCGGAAAACACTGACAAGGAGAAAGGTCAAGATGACAGTACATCTGTTAAGACATCAGGGAGAGGCTTTCAAGAAAGCTAATAGCAGCTGTAGAGGACAAAAACTATAGAGGAAGGGAGAGATTGTAATACATCCAGCAAAGAATTGAGGACATAGGTTGCAGTGTTACCCTGCGACGAAGAGGTTGGCACAGGAAAGGAATTCGTGGTGGGCCGCATCAGACCAGTCAGTTGACTGGTGACTCGAGGAAATGACCATGGACAGTATAAAACGAAGAATACCCTGAACTGCAGCAGTGACCCGTGTGACACCCAGTCCCACTTTGACGTCTACAGCCATGTAGCAGTGCTGCTCAGTCGCTGCTGAAGTAATAGTCAAGGTTAACACCATATAACTTGACATAAGAGTCATAATTAACAAACATACTATCATTATATGTGAACCGTCGACATACTTTCAAAATCTTTTCTTAAAGAATTAACTATACTTACTAGCGATTCGTCAAGAACATTAACACATTTAATCACACTATGTGAGCGTGAAAATAGTGGCCAGTGGGTAACTAATGAAAACAAATATTTTTCAACAAATGGAAAACTTATTCCTAAAAAACCATTTCCTTTAAAAAAAAGATTTAAAAATTGTAATCGGAAAGCAGCCTCTAAATATCAAGTTACAATTTATTCACAGGTAGAAATAACTTTTTTTGTTTTGTTTGACAGTATGAGCTTTCGGGCTGAGTACCTTGCGGCTCCCTTTTAACACGGCCGTAGGTACGACCGCTCACAACAACCTCTGAAAGACTGCTGCAAATCTGCAAGACACCAGATTACTTTACACTAAAAATTTTAACAACTCACACAAACACATCAACTATGCACCCCGTATGAGCGTTGGAAATGGTACAAAACTCTCACATTAAAAAAAAATTATTTGCCACCTAATGTGCAACTTGTTTTTAAAAGATAACTCTTACGGTGGAAGGATGGCAACTTTATATACTAAAATGACCATTTAAATAAAAGCCCATGAAATGCAGTCTTATATAAAATGTACAAACATTACACATATACCGCCTCTCAAAATGATAGGCATGATAAAAACATTTGAGGGATTCGGCCTTCACACTTCAAGGAATAATTTCGTTAACACCGAATCCGACAAACATAACAAATGCCGACGGGAGACAGACGAGCAAGCTGCGGAGGAGAGACTGACCACGAAAAGAAGCAGATTTTAACAAGTAAATGAAACAACATATCACGAACCATTTAACTTCTAATAAACTGCGGTTTCTGGCGCAGCACCCCCAAAACGCTCTCCCGAACCGTCCGCTGCCAGCCGTTTCAACGGAAACAGGATCTCCCGTCGACAGACAGACACTGACCCGGCTCACCGACTGATCGACTCGCCGAGGCTGACAGACTGACCGACTGCCGAGTTCATAGCGACCCTTAAATGCACATGAGTTGGCAACTTTTCCCCTTTCCCAACCACCGGGAGACACTGCCAGAAACGGAAGGCGACTGCTTTACACTACGCGCTGCGGCGCGCTCTTCAAAACAGCAATTTTCACCGCGGCTCAGTGTAACTCATTAGTTTGACTGGATTTTGTGGAACATGGGAGACGTTTGTGTGATCTGATTTCCAGACCGCTGGACGGAGCCTTTGCGGCGCTGTTATTTTGTTAATACATGATAAAATGCCACGTACACTGCCCTGCACGAACATTGTGAATGTCGCGCCCACCGCGTTACTCAAAGCCGGTGGCGGCGTTGCAGGAACTTGAAACGCTAACGACGGTAAATATGGCAAGGTGAGACTAATGGCAAGTCATTCTTATGGCCATGCGGGCAGCGAAACGGAAAATGCCCTGACAGTTGGAAAACGGCAGATTGTCGTTGCTAGGCATATGCGACGAGGGTCTTGGAAACGGCGGAGCTGGTCGGTTTTTCTTCTGTCGTTAGCATCTACGGAAAGTGATTGAATGACGGTGAAACCACAAGGAGGTGACAAAGTGTTGGGTGTCCACGACGTTTCACATGGCATGTAAAGTTAGACAGACGGCGACATGTGGCAAACGACAGAGCACAATGCTCGAGAAGGCACAAGTGTTTCGGTGTACACTGTTGAATTCGTCGCTCCGCAATTTCCGACTCCTATGTGTTCTCTTGTTGAACCGACAACATCGTAAATTATTGCAGTGGAAACGGGATCATAAACAATGGACCGTGGACCAAGGAGACTTATTCATTTTTTTCGAGTGAATTATGTTTCTTATTACAAAGAATGAATTATCCAGGCGAGTGGCTGCTCAAAACATTCTATACAGAACCTACACAGACTAGTTGTGGCAGTATTAGGATATGGGGGGGGGGGGGGGGGGGGGGACATTTAGAGGGGCTACCAGAGGACTTATGGACTACTTTAACATTACTGCAAGCACTTGCAGCCCTTCATGCCTTATTTTTCCCTAAAACCGATGGCGTCTTGTAGCAGATCAGCTCCCCGTGCATAAGCCAGATTTGTGGTAGAGTGCTTTCAGGTAACAATAATAATAATAACACTAATGAGCGTATGGCATTTGCGGCCGGGAGACCTCTCGCGGGGCTGTTCGGCCGCCGCTCCGAAAGTTCTTTAACGCCACTACGGCGACTTGCGAGTGAATGAGGATGAAATGGTGATGAAAGACGCACAACACCCAGTCATCTGGAGGCAGAGAAAATCCCTAACTCCACCAGGAATCGAAACCGGGACCCCTGCGCGGGAAGCGAAAACGCTACCGCAAGACCACGAGACGCGGGTAGTGCTTTAAGGTGCCTGACAGTTCAGTCTCTTTGATGTGTTGGCTACCAAATTCGTCTGATATGAACCCGATGGAACGCATCTGGGACGCTCTCAGTCGCCCAGACTACGCTGCCAAAATCAGCGGCCCGTAGTTCATGAAAATTGAGTGTCGTCTGTGTAGCCATGTAGTGTCACAAATCTACGGAAACTTTCGAAACGTCGAATTCACGCCACATGAACCACTGCTGTACTGCATTCCATAGGTGGACCTACACGCTGTTAGTCAGTTGGTCATACGGTATATGGTTTCATTAAACAGATGTTGTTGCCATAATTTGGCAGCTATAAATCTTAAAATTACTTCTGCATTAAAAACAAAACGCGCATTGTCCGGTATAACTTAATTAAAATTCTTTCTACTTACTCGTTGTGGATACTCTGTATGAGCTTTATAGCGTGAGAGAATGGTATATATCGAAACCAAGCGTCGTATTAAAAAACGGAAAGAAAAACGTGTTCAGTACTTTTATAAATTGTATGTGACGTTTTGAATAATGACACCGATACCCAGGTGTGTGATGGGATGGGAACTTCTAAATCTTAAATAGGAATATCCCATTTTTATTGTAGAATCGAATTCAACCGGAGGAAAGTATGTAAATTTTGTATGAAACAATTTTGTCGTTGCCTGCAATTGACAAAAGACAAAATTTACTTCCAAAAGAGTATTATCTCCAAAAAATTGCATTTGACTCAAAAACATGAAGACTGACGAGTGCAGCAAACGACTCAGTATTTGCAGTTTCCTCCCTATAGCTCTTTTGATACGTCCATTCATTAACTCGTTATTTGACTTGATCACGTTGCGTGCATGTCGTCCCTCACCTCTAAAATATGTCTCTTCACAACCTGACTGCTTAATTAGTTAGAATTCAGGCTATTACGATAGAACAGAAAATTGAAATGGTTTACATTGGCGGAGGAAGTAGCGGGAATGGCAATAATGCTGCAACCCTTTGTGCTGAACGTTTTCTAAAGAGGGTACGATCGCACTTCTTTTTTCCCTGTTGGTTATTCCAAAGCTCTCCACCAAGGGAAATGAACTACCACGAAAAAGGAACCGTCGAAAAACAGCTGCTGGGGAGAATAATGAAACTCCGATATTGGCTGCAGTGAGTCATAACCTCCACATTAGCACTCGGCAATTAAGTTGTGACACGTGCATTAGTCAGACTACTGTTTGCCGAATCCTGAAACGTAGAAAATATCATCCGTCTGAAATATCTCTTCATCAGGAATTCCATGGAAACGATTTCCAAAAACGAGTAACTTGGTCGCTTCAGCAAATACAGAGACCACGGTTTCCGTAATGGAGTATTGTCCTCTGGCAAATCGACCTTCACGAGCTACATTGTGATTAATCGACAAAACTGCATAGCTGGAATATGGATTACCCATATTAGTTACGCCGAGTTGATAAACAGCGTCAATGCATTGTTAATGTTTCGTGTCTAAGTATTGCTCACAAACTCATTGGTCAGTTACTAGAATGAAATTTTCAGTCTACAGTGGAGTGTGCGCTGATATGAAACCTCCTGGCAGATTAAAACTGTGTGCCGGACCGACACTCGAACTCGGGACCTTTGCCTTTCGCGGGAAAGTGCTCTGGGCGTGAGTCATGCTTGGGTAGCTCAGTCGGTAGAGCACTTGCCCGCGAAAGGCAAAGGTCCCGAGTTCGAGCCTCGGTCCGGCACACAGTTTTAATCTGCCAGGAGGTTTCATTGGTCAGTTCTTTATGAAGGGACCGTACATGGTGATAAATATCGAATATTCTTGGAAGACGATCTTCCAGTAATGCTTGCAGACCTCATCTTAGATTTGCGACATGCAGTGTGCGTGGTACATGACCAGCAAATTATTCCACAGGGTGTTCGGAAATTCCCGTTACAAACTTATAGGACTTGCCGAGGTGAGTGATTATATAAATTTCCGAACAGAAACCTATGTCCAGAAACCTTCCGTTTCCGTTCTACAACGATTTCAATGGGGATGTGTAACGCGTGCACGTCTGCTAAGGGGCAAATGAAAGTGACAAGAGTTGCTCACCCTGGTATGCAGTAAGGTAAACATGATGACGTGCACTACTTCTAGCGAGGTCGTACGAAAAGTTTGATTTACGAGACTCTTGTAGGAACAAAACAAGATCTACTGGCACACGTTTTGGCCTCTGCACTAAAAATTGAAGAGATACCAGGGACGTGCGGTCTCGGGCGTCTTGTCACGGTTCGCGCAGCTCCCCCCGTCGAAGGTTCGAGTCCTCCCTCGGCCATGGGTGTATGTGTTGTCGTTAACGTAAGGTAGTTTAAGTCATATTAAGTAGTGCGTAAGCCAAGGGACCGATGACCTCAGCAGTTTGGTCCCATAGTCCTTATCACAAATTTCCAAATTTCCAGCTACCAGGTGGAATGGAGAGAGTATACCAGAACGTGCTTCGCAAATACAGTATCTGCAAAACGTTGGTGGTCGCCACATTGGGCCGCTGTTGTTATGTTTCAGTACTGTTCTGCACGTACAGCATGTTGTTTTGGCCAACATTTAATGTTTAAGTGTTAATACAAACAAATGTGTCTAAGTGATAAATGTGTGTTTCGTTATGTTTCCTTTCGAATTTTTACCTAATAATTGTACTGCATCACACCTAATTCAGTTCCTCAAGCAGAAGTCCAAGAGTTAAACGTTTGAATTAAAATCGTGAGTTTCCGGACATGGGTTCCTGTTTAAAATATTGAGTACGCACTCCCTACTGCAAGTCCTACAACATTTTAATCGTAGTTTCCTAACACCCGGTATAACAGTAATATATCAGCCGGCCGCTGTATCCGAGCGGGTCTAGGCACTTCAGTTCGGAATCGCCCATCTGCTACGGACGCACGCCCGAATCCTGCCTCGCGCATAGATGTGTGTGATGTCCTTGGGTTAGGTAGGTTTAAATAGTTCTACGTCTAGGGGACTGATGACCTCAGATGTTAAGTCCCATAGTGCTTAGAGCCATTTTAACAATTTTTTGTCTTAGTTCGCATGTACAATCGTCGAAAGAGGCCATCCAGTGTTTCTGTCTGCAAGATCGTTAAATCATACATGACCTATCTTTTGTTTTTGAGGTTACTTGACGAGTGAAGCTCATAATGAAATGCCAAAAATGGCTAATAAAGTGATTCATCGTACCAGCAACGCAAGTCAGCGGATCACATTGCCAAAACTTCTCAGTTGTGTCGGTCGTGCAATGTGGGGGTAAATCAGTGAATCGAAGTGAGCGACAACTTTTTTAAGTACTCACTACGTCATTATTAAGGCCACGAGTGGCCGATCGGTACCATCCGACCACCGTGGCACCCTCAGCTGAGGATGCCGATAGGAGGGGCATGTGGTCAGCTCCCGGTCGTTATGATGGGTTTCTCTGACCGGAGTCGCTACTGTTCAGTCGAGTAGCTCCTCAATTGCGATCACGAGGCTGAGTGCACCCCGAAAAATGGCAACAGTGCATGGCGGACTTAATGGTCACCGATCCAAATGCCGGACACACACGACAGCCCTTAACTTCGGTGATCTGACGGGAACTGGTGTATCCACTGCTGCTTTTTTTTTTAAGCACTCCCTGGGGAATAAGTCTTACAAACAAGTAACCCGTTGCAGAAAAGGGGAGGGGACACACCTACAGAAAGATTTTTTCCACAGTTAAAAACATGTCTCTTTCTCTTATTTTGATCCAATCCATTTATCTAGAGATAAAACCATTTTGAAACTCAGTTGCGTTATTTGTCTACTACAGCGCGTATCTATTGCGCAAAGGGAAAATTGTTAGACACGAAAGCTACGTATTGTTTCCCATACAATGCGAATCTGCAAGAAGACTGGGATATCCCTATTTAATAGAATTTTCTCATTTTGAGAAAACACAAGGAGCGATCTGTTTGAATGGCTAAAAGCATTGTTACGACAAGAAGGCGTAAGTGTTTCTTGCTGTCATCTACAGGTCTCAAAAAATGTTTTTCTTGCGATAACTTGCGTGAGGTATCACGTAAACTGAACATGTTTGATAACAGAAAGATTTTTTTAGGTCTGATGATGACAGAAGAGTCTGTCGAAATTGTTTGTTTTAAATAAAGAAATATTTATGCTAGCTCGGCTTTCGAATGTTTTTATTCCTCTTTAAGATTTCACCTCCTGGGGGTGTTGCTGGGAGTCAACATTAGTCGCTGGATAGCATTTTTTAAAATACTGAACACCTGCTTTCTGGTTTTTTATCTCATGCATGGTGTTTCAGATATTTCGTTGTCTCAACAGAAAAAAATTATATTTTGGCTATACTGTTTAAGCTATTTCTCCCTCTATTTTGAGGAAATAAAAGTACTGTAGTGTACTCTGTGTTTCTGCAGATGGTCCGGCTTAACTGTTGTTAAAATCAAAAGACACAATAAAGAGCAGCTTTCATAATTAATAAACGCGATTCGCAGAAATTAGCTACCCAGTGTCATCAGAATTTTTTTTAAGCAGTCGCTGGAGAATAGTTCTTACAAACCTGTAACCCGGTGCAGAAAAGGGGAGAGGACACACGTACAGAAAGCTTGTTTCGACAATTACAGACATGTCTTTTTCTATTATCAAGATCCAATCCAGTTATCTCGAGATGAAGCCATTTTGAAACCAAGTTGCGTTATTTGTCTATTACAGCGCGTATCTATTGATCAGGGGGAAACTTGTTACACAAAAGCTACGTATTGTATAACATACAATGCGAATCTGCAACAAAACTTGGATATTTCTATTTTACAGAATTCTCATTTTGGGAAGACACAATTAGCGATCTGTTTGAATGGCTAAAAACATTGATACGACAAGAAGGCGTATGTGTTTCTTTATTTAAAAGAATCGGTTTAGATAGACTTTGCTGTCATCTTCAGGTCTCAATAAATGTTTTTCTTTGCGACAACTTGCGTGAGGTCTTACTTAAAATGAGCAAGTTTCATTACAGAAAGATTTTTTTAAGACCTGAAGATGACAGCAAAGTCTGTCGAAACCGGTTGTTTTAAATAAACAAATATTTATGCGAGCTTGGCTTTGGAATGCTTTTATTCCTATTTAGAACTTCACCCCTTGGGGGCGGGTCTGGGAGTCAACAGTGGTATCGCTGGACAGCATTTTTAAAAATACAGAACACCTGCTTTTTCGGTTTTTATCTGATGCGTGGTTATTCAGATAATTCGTTGTCTCAACACAAAACACTATGTTTTGGCTATTCTGTTTAAGCTCTTTCTCACTCTATTTTGAGGAAATAACAGTACTGTAGTATACTCTGTGTTTCTGCAGATGGTCCGCACTTTAACACTTCGTCCAACTTACGTAAAATATTTTTCAAATACTCATAAACGCCCGCCTCTGCGGCCGAGCGCATCTAGGCGCTTCAGTCCGGAACCGCGCTGCTGCTACGGTCGCAGGTTCGAATCCTGCCTCGAGCATGGGCGTGTGTGATGTCCTTAGGTTAGTTAGGTTTAAGTAGTACTACGTTTTAGGGGACTGATGACCTCAGAAGTTAAGTTCCATAGTGCTCAGAGCCGGTTTTTTTTCGGATGGTCCAGCTTAGCTGTTGTTAAAAACGACAATAAAGTGCAGCTTTCATAATTAGTAAACGCGATTCGCAGAAATTAGCTACCCAGTGTCATCGGAACTCTGCTAGCAAATGACGATAAGTCGATCTCAGTAGCTACTGACTGTGAGGCACTGCGGCGGCGATTGTAAAGAGAAACCCCGTGGGACGATTACGTGTCCGGAACAGGCCCAGGGGGCGGCAGCGACGACGCACGGTCGACTCCCAGCGGGCGCTGCGCCCGCATATCGGCGCGCCACAGCGCCGGAGCCTGTAACCATGAGGGCTGTTTGCAGGCCGGCCTGCCCCATCCGCTCCTACATGCGTGCCTCCTCCCTGGGGACTCGGCAGAGATCCCCGCTCCCTCCATGCGCCACGCCAGAGGCCAGCCGTCATTCCGAGCGCCGCGACGTCAAAGCACGACGCTGAGGCACCGACGTCAGGTGCGGCCGAATAGCCAAAACGTGGCCCAAACACCAAGAAGACTTTTAATTCGGACAAAACGCATCTCACGAGGGCTTTTGCTGTCGCTGATGACGAATCTGAGGTTAAAAATTGTCAAAAGAAAATGGCGGATTCAATATAGCAATGAGACGCATGAAAACTATTCGTAATTCATTAATAATAGCGTACATAGGGGATCTGGACATCAATAATTACTTCTTGCTTGCTAGGGAGAAATGCTAACCATTACACCACCACAACACTATGGTTAACATTGAAGCGCGAACTACCCAGGTTGAGTGCTGTCCCCAACACAAACTTCATTTGATATACTCTACTGGCCACTAAAATTGCTACACCAAGAAGAAATGCATATGATAAATGGGTATTCATAGGAGAAATATATTATACTAGAACTGACATGTGATTACATTTTCACGCAATTTGGGTGCATAGATTCTGAGAAATCAGTACCCAGAAAACCACAGCTGGCCGTAATGTCGGCCTTGATACGGCTGCGTATTGAGTCAAACATAGCTTGGATTGCGTGTACAGGTACAGCTGCCCATGCAGTTACAACACGATACCACAGTTCATCAAGAGTAGTGACTTGGCGTATTGTGACAATCCAGTTGATCGGCCATCAGTGACCAGACGTTTTCTGTTGATGAGACATCTGCAGAATGTGCTGGCCAGGGCAGCTGTCGAATATTTTCTGTATCCAGAAAGGCCTGTACAGGACCTGCAACATGTGGTCTTGCATTATCCTGATGAAACGTAGGGTTTCGTAAGGATCGAATAAAAGGTAGAGCCACGGGTCGTAACACATCTGAAATGTAACGTCCACTGTTCAAAGTGCCGTCAGTGCGAACAAGAGGTGACCGAGACGTGTAACCAATCGCACCCCATACCATCACGTCGGGTCATACGCCAGTATGGCGGAGACGTTCACCGCGATGTCGCCAAACACGGATGCGACCATAATGATGCTGTAAACAGAACCTGGATTCTCCGAAAAAATGACGTTTTGCAATTCGTGCACCCAGGTTCGTCGTTGAGTACACCATCGCAGGCGCTTCTGTCTGTGATGGAGCGTCAAGGGTAACTGCAGCCATGGTTTCCGAGCTGATAGTCCATGCAGCTGCAAACGTCGTCAAACTGTTCGTGCAGATGGTTGTTGTCTTGCAAACGTCCCCATCTGTTGACTCAGGGATCGAGACTTGGCTGCACGATCCTTTACAGCCATGCGGATAACATGCCTGTCATCTCGACTGCTAATGTTACGAGGCAGTTGGGATCCAGCACGGCGTTCCATATTATCCTCCTGAACCCACCGATATTCTGCTAACAGTCATTGGATCTCGACCAACGCGTGCACCAATGTGGCGATACGATAAACCGCAATCGCGATAGGCTACAATCCGACCTTTATCAACGTCGGAAACGTGATGGTACCCATTCCTCCTCCTCACACCAGGCATCACAACAACGTTTCACCAGGCAACACCGGTCAGCTGCTGTTTGTGTATGAGAAATCGGTTGGGAACTTCCCTCTTGTCAGCACTTTGTAGGTGTCGCCACAAGCGCAAGCCTTGTGTGAATGCTCTGTAAAGCTAATCATTTGCATATCATAGCATCTTCTCCCTGTCGGTTAAATTTCGCGTCGGTAGCACGTCATCTTCGTGGTCTAGCTATTTTAATGGCCAGTAGTGTAATTACAATAATAGTAGTAATAATAATAATAAATACTACATTAATAATAAGAGTTGCTATTGATGACAATCAGTCTTAACATTCAGAACGTAATCTGATTGATGTTGAAGATGATGTTCTGCTGCATACAAAATGATATACTTGGTTTCATTCCTATTACTCCGAATCAGTATCGTTCAAGAAGTCATTAGAGTCATAATCCATTTCGGAATCGCCAACGGTCGTTCATTGTAAGACTGGAACTTCAGGGGAGAGTTGCCTCTCTTGCGTCCTTCGACAAACGTTTCATATGTTTTTGTGGCAATTTTCTAATACTGGAAGTATACGGTTCGGAAGTTCTCAGAAGCCGCTTGAAAACGTCTTCCATTCTTGTTGCAATCTTGTTCTCACTTTACCAAATAATGAGGAAAAGAGAGACTTTCATACCATCTCTATCTGTTACGGTCCACCATTTTCCTCAGAATTGTTACGCCAGGTAAGGGATTAATGTAGGTAGGCCATTATTCAACTGGTGGTCAACGATGTTGAATGTTTCATGCCGAGTGAATTTCACGTATTCTTCATCCGAAACTGTGTGAGAAATATAAACAGGCATTAGCGACAAATTAAGTACAGACAAATAGTCAAATATCGTAAGCGTGTTGCAAGGGAAACAGTTCTGAAGCCTGCTCCGCCATGCGCTACATCGTGCGCGGCGCTGCGCCTTTTTGTGATACGATATGTGGAACGCAAGGGTCCGGGGAAATTCAATACAAAAAAAAAAAAAATGGTTCAAATGGCTCTGAGCACTATGGGAGTTAACTGCTGTGGTCATCAGTCCCCTAGAACTTAGAACTACTTAAACATAACTAACCTAAAGACATCACACACATCCATGCCCGAGCCAGGATTCGAACCAGCGACCGTAGCAGTCGCACGGTTCCGGACTGCGCTCCTAGAACCGCGAGACCACCGCGGCCGGCACCACGATTAGGAGGTTCGGCCCCACTGTGCGACGGGGCTTACGTCCTGCGCTGGCGTGCAATGAAACCTCAACACTAGTGTAAACGCAGATGTGCTATGACAAGGGACATGAAAATTTATTTTACTTTATATCCAATTTTGGTGTTATAGAGTTCGATATTATTTAGTACTGCCTTCTTTGTCGTCTCAGTTAATAATTTTCATCCAGTTTCACCTTCCTTAGTGTTATGTTGAAAATGAGGCTTTAACTATCATTTACGTTATCTTTATGACTCCACCAGCTGCGACCTACCGGTGTTACCGCGCTTAAGGAGTTGGTTATACGAAAAAATTTTAGTGCTGGACCTCGTGATCTACATGTATGCATCATCACAAAAATTTTCTATAGGATGTATTTAGGCGCGGGGCACTTGGGCTCACCAAACGGTCAAAAGAGAACGAGGCAGAAGGATAAAGCTAATAATCCCGTAATCTTTTATGGTCCTGTACTCCTGAGTTGCATATACAGGGTGGTCCATTGATAGTGACGGAGCCAAACATCTCACGAAATAAGCATCAAACAAAAAAACTACAAAGAACGAAGCTCGTCTAGCTTGAAGGAGGAAACCAGATGGCGCTATGGTTGGCCCGCTAGATGGCGCTGCCATAGGTCAAACGGATTTCAACTGCGTTTTTTATTTAATATGACCCCCATTTTTTATAAATATTCGTATAGTACGTAAAGAAATATGAATGTTTTAGTTGGACCACTTCTTTCGCTTTGTGTTGGTGGCGCTGTAATAGTCACAAACGTGTAAGTACGTGGTATCACGTAACATTCCACCAGTGCGGATGCCATTTGCTTCGTGATACATTACCCGTGTTACAATGGACCGTTTACCAATTGCGGAAAAGGTCGATATCACGTTGATCTACGGCTATTGTGATCAAAATGCCCAACGGGCGTGTGCTATGTATGTATGCTGCTCGGTATCCTGGACATTAGCCAAGTGTCCGAAGCGTTCGCCGGATAATTACGTTATTTAAGGAAACAGGAAGTGTTGAACCACATGTGAAACGTCAACCACGAACTGCAACAAATGATGATGCCCAAGTAGGCGTTTTAGCTGCTGTCAGGCCGCGGTGGTCTCGTGGTTCTAGGCGCGCAGTCCGGAACCGTGTGACTGCTACGGTCGCAGGTTCGAATCCTGCCTCGGGCATGGATGTGTGTGATGTCCTTAGGTTAGTTAGGTTTAAGTAGTTCTTAGTTCTAGGGGACTGATGACGACAGCAGTTGAGTCCCATAGTGCTCAGAGCCATTTTTGAACCAGCTGCTGTCGCAGCTAATCCGCACATCAGTAGCTGACAAACTGGGTGAGAATTGGGAATCTCAGAAACGTCGGTGTTGAGAATGCTACATCAACATCGATTGCACACGTATCTTATTTCTATGCCCCAGGAATTGTATGGCAACGACTTTGAACGTCGTATACAGCTCTGCCACTGGGCATAAGAGAAATTACGGGACGATGACAGATTTTTTGCACGCGGTCTATTTACCGACGAAGCGTCATTCAGCAACAGCGGTAACGTAAACCGACATTATATACACTATTGGGCAACGGAAAATCCACGATGGCTGCGACAAGTGGAACATCAGCGACCTTGGCGGGTTAATGTATGGTGTGGCATTATACGAGGAAGGATAATTGGCCTCCCTTTTATCGATGGCAATCTAAATGGTGCAGTGTGTGCTGATTTCCTACGTAATATTCTACCGATGTTACTACATGATGTTTCACTGCATGACAGAATGGCGATGTACTTCCAACGTGATGGATGTCCGGGACATAGCTCGCGTTCGTTGAAGCGGTATTGAATAGCATATTTCACGACAGGTGGACTGGTCCGCAGGTTCACTGGATCTGACGTCCCCGGTGAAGTTGAAAGATATTTGCCATCGTGATCCACCGACAACGCCAGACAACACGCGTCAGCGAATTGTCAATGCGTGTGGAACATTACTCGCCGTTGAGAGGAATGTAATTACACGTAATGCAAAACGCATTGAGGTTGACGGACATCATTTTGAGCATTTATTGCATTAATGTGGTATTTACAGGTAATCACGCTGTAACAGCATGAATTCTCAGAAATGTAAGTTCACAAAGGTAAATGTATCACATTGAAGCAACCGAAATAATATGTTCAAACGTACCTACGATCTATATTTTAATTTAAAAAACCTACCGGTTACCAACTGTGCGTCTAAAAGTGTGAGCCATATGTATGTGACTATTACAACGCCATCTATCACAAAGCGAAGAAAGTGGTCCAATTAAAACATTCATATTTCTTTACGTGCTACACGAATATGTAATAAAATGGGGGTTCCTATTTTAAAAAACGCAGTTTATATGCGTTTGACCTATGGCAGCGCCATCTAGCGGCCCAACCATAGCGCCATCTGGTTTCTCCCTTCAAGCTCTTAATATTCGTTCTTTGTGGATTTTTAGTTTGACGCTTATTTCGTGAGATATTTGGCCCGGTCACGATCAATGGACCACCCTGCATATTACGCTATGTTGATAATTATTAATTTATCTGATCACAAGTGAATAAATTTTTATACCATACATGTTTCTCCTTTACCGCACGCAAGCCATCTACAGAGGTAGATTAGCATCCACGAAATCTGCCACTGAGGATGCCTTGCGAACAATAAGAACGAAACGTATACGGCACAAAAAGTGTGTATTATTCAGTTGTGATTAGACGGTCCTAAAACAATAATCATCGACATAACGTAAAGTAAGTAAACTGCATACCATGTCCAAAGCAATAAGTTAATAGATTCATTCCACCCGTCGTCCGAAACGAATGGACGGACACGAAAGTCTTCCTTCTACCTTCCAAAAATATGGAATTTGCATTGAGAGAAATCGGGACAGTATGGAAAATGTGAAAGAGCTTACAGCGAAATGTTTCGATGGGCCCACACGTTGCCACATTGAGTACGCTGCTGAACTTTCACTGGGAGGCCCCTACAAATCCCTCACATAGTCCCCATGTCTTCCCATGCGCTTTCTATTTTCTTTTTTTTTTTTTTTTTTTGAGGTGCAATGCAGGGTATAATCATGGTTCCAAAGAAAACTGCAAATATTTTTCCATGAAGGCGTTGACAGTCTGCTCTCACAGTGGGATAAATATATTAACAGTTATGGCGATTGCTTTTGAAATATTAACGGTTTGCTTACGTTTTTCCTTCTTTCTCGTTTGCATTTGACTGCTCGCTGTAGTTATGAATAACACCGTACGTCCAACCACTCCCACACGTGAAAAAGAAATTGTGGGAAACATTTTTGTCCTGTTGTTATTTATGACTATGACGTTAAGTGAAATGACTTTCATTCTAAAAAAACTGTTAATGAAAGATTTAAAAGCAAGTACGTTTCGACGCAAATACTGCACACAGATATGCAAATGACACCACTGGAGTTTGAAAACAGCCACTCATTGATGAGTCTGGAACATAGAATCCAAATAGCTTTCAGTGCTAGAATTACAAACTGCTGACCTACAACTCCAGTAGCCTGCAATAATCTTTGTTAACATTTTCTGACTACATTGACGTTTTCCTGTCAGCAAAATTCCGAAGAGGTTTATACCCCTTGAGAGTACCTACATTACTTAGACCAGTCATTCCAGGTAACATAATGTCAGCTGCTTACGATGTCTATAGCCGGCCGCGGTGGTCTCGCGGTTCTAGGCGCGCAGTCCGGAACCGTGCGACTGCTACGGTCGCAGGTTCGAATCCTACCTCGGGCGTGGATGTGTTTTATGTCCTTAGATTAGTTAGTTCTAAGTTCTAGAGGACTGATAACCACAGCAGTTGAGTCCCATAGTGCTCAGAGCCATTTGAACCATTTGAACCATGTCTATAATAATGGGTACAAGCTTATTGTCCACGGTCTAAAGGTAGATTCTAGGCTTTCAAGACTCAGTAGTTGGTACCAGAGACCCTGAGAGCTGGTAGCCTCAGCTGAAGACGAGTGCGCTTCAGTTCCTCATCAACAACTCCACGAGACATTTGCCTCTTTAGATCCATCTCACTTATGAAAATCGTAAAACTCACCAGAATGACGTAAGGATTTGCACTCAGGGTGCTTCGCATAACAACGTGAGTGTTCCCATTGCCATACGAACTCACACCTCAGGCGATAACTCCAGTGTGTCTAGGCCTCTGATAGGTCGGCTGTAGGCGGTATCATGGGTCTCCTCCTAAACAACACACGGCCACCACTGGCTCCGTGGCAGAACTGGCTTTCACCAGGAAACACAAGATAACCACTCTGCCCTACAACGAGCTCTCGTTTGACACCACTGAGGTCGCAAACATTGATGGTTTGGGAGATTTGTTTCCTATGATGGTCACCATCGTTGCCAAGTATCTAGTACAGTGGCTGCATATCCACCATGTTTTCTGCAATATCTCACAAGGAACATTCAGCTTCTCGCAGCAATATTGTACGACCTCGTTCAGGCTTAGCTAGCTGTTGATAATGACACCTTCGTCGTCTTAAAGGCATTCTTGAGTAACATCAGCTCACTACGTCCAATCTCAAAGGTAAGTAATGATCACGATCATTATAGCGCGAATTTAAAGCAAGCCTCATTTGCATCCAAATGGTGGCGCTAGCAGGCTCCTCTTATGCGACGGGCGTGAAATTAGAATAGACGCCACCTTGCAGATGCAGAAACTCTATTACAAAATTTCGTTTATCTCGTGCAGCTCCTCCTTGCAATTGTGACTTTTTCCCATCACATTATAACTGAAGAGCCACAAAAACAGCACGAACACATTGCGTATTGTTGTAACTAAAAGGTTCTGCTCGTTCAGCGTGTAAATCGTCCTTAACGACACAGCGGAGACACAACGGTATTTGCTGTCAGGGGTATTGTCGGCTAATGTAAACTCTTTCTCCGTAAGCTGCTGCATATTACATATTTTCTCTTTGTTGTTGTGTTGAAGCCTCGATTGCGTCCCCATTTTTTTTATAGACGAGGCGTTCCCAGCACCTACAACTCAAAATTATTTATTTTATCAGCTATCTATTTTTTACTATGCCAGAGCGAAAGCTAGTACTTCATTAATTAATCGGTCTTAAATTTTAATAGCGAGAAGGTCAAACTACACTGTGCAAGACAGTTAAAGGGTCACCGTTTAGAAATCTCGTAATTATCTCCCATTGTGAAGAAGAAGCTTGAAATTTGGCTCAATGATGCCTAAAACCTCTCTCTGTAATGGTGCGAAAGCCTACCGCCCTGCCACATTGCCCTCAGTTTCGGAAACCTCTCAAAAAACAAGGTGTCGTCACATGAGAAATGAAAGGTCACTGGTCTCTTCATGTGACGTGCCAGGTTGGTTACTAATATCACATTGGAACCAAAATTCACCAAAATTCCACCCATCGTCATCTTGGATGTGCCTCAAGACGGTAAGGTCACCACACGCGTTGTCGCCTGCATTTCCCCCCTTCGTTTCACGCCACTAGGATGGAGGTCACACACACGACGCCTAGACTTGAAACAACGCGGGTTTCGTATCAGACACACCTCAATAAACGGGATCTCACAGTTTTGGAGTGTAGTGTGAAAGAAAGTTTAGTTTTGGTATACAGGGCAGAACCACTAGAGGCGTTGAAAACCATTCAACGAAATTAGGAAGTGATCCGAACTGGAAAATGGTGTTTATGCTTTTTCATCCCTCCTTTTTCTTCTCCTCCTGTGTTTATGAACGGATGCGACACTGAAACAGACATGAATGAAATGGTAAAGGTTCCCTCTAATCCCCCCTCCCCTCCATGTCGGTAACCCTTTTGCTATCACACCAGTACCACGTTTAGGTACATTGAAAATGTCCATGTTTAGAAATATTCTTTCACTTATCCCTAACCGTGGGTTAGATAGGCCACCCACTCCACACTAGCGCCTGTTGGCCGCATGTGAAGTCGGAGAAATGACGAAATTTCTGTCAAGCTGGATGGTGGGTGGAGTTCGAGAGATATCTTTGCACAAGTGCTGAGGTGGCACCGAGGGTGCTGCTGAAGTTGGGATGGTGGGTTTTGGAGGCATTTCACTGCTGCTTCCCCCTGTACACACGCCAAAGGAGGGCCCGAAACAGGAGAGATGAGAGAGCATAAAACTACTTCTGCTTCGGATCACGCTCCATTTTCTTCGATATTTTTAAACGCTTCCTAGTGGTTCCACCCTGTATACCAAAGCAACAATTGTGGTAGGCTACATTCCAGAGGGATGAGATTACAAAAGGTTGCAATATCAGGCAATTAGTTGCAAATAAAGGTTTATTTTTCAGTCTCATACTTCATCAACAGCCGTATACTTTTAGATATATTATTTTATTCTGAAAGCTACCAGAAGATGGCAATTCATTTTGCCATCTTCAGGCCCCAGACGCTGTCATGTCTTCGTATTGTAATTCACGATATCTATTGTATTATGGCGCCATACGATAAACAATGGTTCAGATGGCTCTGAGCACTATGGGACTTTTCTGAGGTCATCAGTCCCCTAGAACATAGAACTACGTAAACCTAACTAACCGTACAGACATCCATGCCCGAGGCAGGATTCGAACCTGCGAACCTGCGCGCCATACGATAAGTTCGTTTATTTGGCTAAAAGCGTATGGCGCCTGAGGATGGCAAAATGACATCGCCGAAACTGGTTGCTTTCAGAATAATAAAATATCTTGAAGTAGACGGCTGTCGGTGAAGTTTGAGACTGAAAAGTACTTACAAGACGATGTCCCCTCGCCATGATGGACCAACACTGAAAGGTTTACTTAGTCCTTGACCTAGGTTCCAATATTTATAAAAAATTCTTCTTCAGAAGGAATGGGCCTTCTTGCGTGACACTGTCGTAAATTACAAGGTCCACTCCTTCTAAAGAAGATATTTTTAGTAATATCGAAACGTAGGTAAGTGGCTAAAGAAACCTTTAGTTTGAAACTGTTGGGCTGATTTTTCAACCTCTTCAAATTTATACAGTTGCTGATTTACGGTGATGTTTGCGATTCTGGATGAGATCACGTTCAATTGCGTTAGGTCCCCAGGATGTGCTTCAGAAAGGGTTGAATCGTCCTGATGTCAGCAGTGGCCCTATTAGTCAACAACGTCGTCCTGTTGTACATTACACTACCGACTGTCGTTTTCGGGAGCGAAATTCGCAAAAATGAATGCCCTTGGGGAAGGAGTGGTTTCATTAACGCCATCTGCGCAAGCACCGGAGTCTTCTTTATGTCGATTCTGTGGGTCCCTCTGAGCTCCCCCTCACCCTTCCCCCACATCCCTCGCCCCCTCCCTCTAGTCAATAACGCACTTCTGTGTCAAGTCTGGGCACTTTAAAAATGTCTCTCTACAAAAATACTTTCCCTTCTATCCCTACCTATGGACGAGACAGGCAAGCAGCTCCACACTCGCGCTGCGTGCCTGGAATGTTTTCCTCGGCCATCATTAAGCAACCCGCGTGATTTCAACGCTAGGATTCTTGGATCTGACACCGAAACGAAGTGGTGAAATCTGGGTAAATGGCGGTGTAACAAACTGTCCTGTGTGTGACACGTCCTCGACCTCGTTGGGAATAAGTTTAGTGAGATTTGTTGCCAATGTGACAGCATTTAACAAGCCCATACCTCACATGAACTGAGCTATGCCCATTTTCTCGCATGTGTCGACATCTTGCTGTTTGAGTGACCGCAGAGGTCGGCGGTGACGAGGCAAGGAGCCACTCTTTTTCACCATCACAGATGAAGGTTGTAGGTACGTTTCAGCATAATTTCAAGCTTTTATGTCGCAATGGATGACTATAACGTGGTTTAAAATAAGTGACCCTGTAATTGTGCTGCACAGCGTATACTTTTACTGGTAACAAAACGCTGCTTATGTTCACTGAACCACTACTGAAATCTTTGTTTTCTAGTTTGTGGAGTGGAATATTGGTTTAAAAAAATGATTCATAAGCAGATGTCCATAGCTGCTTTTCTTGTTTTTCTCGACTTACAAGCTGCTTCTCATTGAAGAGTGCTGCTTCTGTGGGAAAATCCACTGATTCACTTTGTGGCTCTTATTCTTCGAACGTATTTTAAAATCGTGCCATTCCCGACACACGAATTTCTACTTTTGCAGTACTTATAAGAAAAAACACTGTTCTATCGATAACGTGATACCCTTCGGCCTACAAGTCTGTCGCCATTAGTCACTGTAGGAATCGATATATTCATTTAACCGTCGTGAATTACTTTAGCGCACGTGTTCGCCGTAGACTTGAGGATAAATGCATAAAGACAACACTTAATCTCTTTTGAAAACACCTGAAAAGTATGGAGAAAACATCGACAGTGCTATACTGCTGCAAACATCGCACATTCGTTACAAAGTACTGTCAGAAAATGTGTAGCGCCACGAATTGTGACGCGGCAATTAGTTGCATATATTTTCCTCTTAGTGTAAAAGTATTCCAATGACTTTTTTAAACAATGTCTACACAAATTTAATGATATTAAATATTTTTTTCCGTAAGGCCTTATGTATATCAAGCTGAGCTTACATTTTGACAAATACAGTGTTTGTTGTTCTATCACCCATACGAAGAATGCTGAAATGTTTAGTGTAATCGAAAATGAAATTGCATAATATATTTACACATCAGCAACGTTGAATGAAGGAAGATTAAAGTTCAACATCCGTTAGACAATGTAGTTACTGGAGATAGAGCAAAAGCTTGGATTACGAAAGGATGTAGGAGATAATCAGCAGTGTCTTTTTCAAGGGAACCACCCTGGCATTTGCCTGAAGCGATTTAGTGAAACATGAAAAACCTAAATCTGCTCTTCCGGACGGGGATTTGAACCGTCGTTCCTCACGAATGCGAGTCCAGTGTGACAACACCGTGCCACATTATTCTATTGTGTTCAATAATGATTCTTTTGTGACAAAATTACCCACTAGTGACAATGAAACCCAGCACTGGACCATAACTCTAACAATGCTATCGCACAAAGTATTGTTTAACTCCTAATGTTGTCAGCGTGCGGACAGAAATTACGTCCTATCTCATTTATTAACTACGTAAATAAACCATTACTTTAAACTAGGATTACACGCCACAATCAGCTCTGACTAAAAAATGTCAAGATCTAATTTCAGCATTAGATAAATATCAGTTGTCACTGCTGTCTGCATCAGATTTACAACATTAATTAGTCGGGAACAGGAATAAATATTACTTCCCGTGAAATTTCGTTAAAAACCGCAGATTTTTCGTTACGTCGCTGAATATCATAGACTCCATGTTATTTTGTTAAAAACTGCCAATCTCACGTTACTCTTCACATTATCATTTAAACGAAATTTTCCTGTCCCCAACTGTGACACATACGTGTTGCATCGATTGTCATTTCTAGATCAGAGTCTGTTACTTATTAGAAGAATCTAGTTGAAGACCTTGTACAGAGACTTCATGCTGCTTTCTTCACTACAAGCATAATACTTACCGCCTCTGATAATAAAACGAGTAGGTTTGTTTCCTTTGGTTATTTTCACTCTGTTATCTCTATAGACATTAAATATTAAGCAGTTCTGCTCACCCATTCAGTGCCCGTTCGCTGGCAATGTGTGTTATTCTTTTGTGTCTTAATTCAAAATGTCGGTGGGATCAAAATGGTGTTCGTTCATTCGAACATATACTGTATATGCAGTATATGGCAGTCAGACGTATTATCTGTGTAAATTTGTGATGGTCGTTGTTCAGGGGTCTCGCAGTTCTGGATGGACCATCCTGGTAGATACCCTGATGATCCTTCAGCCAATTTTGAATTTAAGTTGTTTGTTCTTAAAGAGTCATATTCTTTGGGTCTTCAGCCTAATTAAGGAACTGTTTTAAAAGAGGCTTTGCCTTTGAAATTTCTGATTTTGGATGAGGTTTCAGCCGTTTTTAAATTAAAGTGGTCTTGCCCTCAAGGCATGAGATTGTACGGCGCAGTCAGCCGCTAATTAAGTTCCAAAACTGAAGCTGCGATTTTTTTTAAATTCTTGGCTCTTGTAACGTTTGATCAAATAAAAGGTTGTATTTTGGAGTGTAACTGACAGCCGCTTAGTTTGGCCCCTTTCCACAGCATAAACTGCCTGAGGATTTAGCACGGCGTCTCACACTGTATAAGCCGAGTAGAAAGTCTGGCGACCTGTACGGGCAGTAATCTCAGGGTATTGTGGGCAGTATTATCTTATGGGGGAGGAGTGGTGTCATTCACATGGGCTTCATAGGAACAGTGGTTGCAATCATAGGCATTAACTGCGGACTTCGTGAACGTTACTGTGGGCGCCTGCGTCCCTGCCTAATGCGAGTCGCGATGACGTCTTCCATCAAATCAAATGGTTCAAATGGCTCTGAGCACTAAGAGACTCAACATCCTAGGTCAGAAGTCCCCTAGAACTAAGAACTACTTAAACCTAACTAACCTAAGGACATCACACACACCCATGCCCGAGGCAGGATTCGAACCTGCGACCGTAGCAGCCCCGCGGTTCCGGACTGCAGCGCCAGAACCGCACGGCCACCGTGGCCGGCCGTCTTCCATCGGAATAACTCTATCACAACACCAGGTTCTATCTACAGTGTTTTGAAGATAGTGCAAGAGATATCACTTTGATATCATGGCCACTTTCGGTTCTATTTCTGGTGCCAGCTCCACGTCCACAAATAACCAGCCTGTAATTTGTGGGAACTGTGTGATCTATGGAGAGACATCTAGTGTTACATACTCCTGGAAAGCTAACAAATACTTGCCGAT
Source organism: Schistocerca gregaria (assembly GCF_023897955.1). Lineage (NCBI taxonomy): Eukaryota > Metazoa > Arthropoda > Insecta > Orthoptera > Acrididae > Schistocerca > Schistocerca gregaria. The sequence continues at coordinate 687,312,250 of NC_064923.1, forward strand.
TCCACGCGACGCAAAACCATTGTTGTATTGTGTTCGAGATGTGCATCATAATGTTTCGTCTTATCAACTTAAACTCCTTAAATGGGTTTGTTGTAGCTAATATTGATGCATTCACAAGAAGCTAATGTGCCTTATGTCTTCAAATCTAAGCTGAAATGTTTGCTTTTGATACACTCCTTCTACACAGTTTGTCGCAGGAGTTGAGGACTTTTATTTGTAATGTGCTCTCTCGCAGCTGCTTTATGTATTGAATTGATTCTTTATTTTCTAATATTTTATAATTTTTTAACCAGCGTTCTGTAGGTACAGTATATACTGATTCGTTCCACGACAGTGGCTCACATCGTCCCACAGAACACGACAAATAAATCAACAAAAATAATAAATTATCTGAGACCCAGGAAAGGGTAGGTATTAATTTGATAGCAGATGTAGGGAAAAACCGCTAAAAATTACCAATTGTAGTTATTTCGTAATTTATTAGATTGTTCATTTGAGAATAAAATCGCAAAGTTTCATAATCGAATTCTGGCTAGAGATATGTTTTAAAAATAGTTTGCTTTGGCGTATGCGACTGCCATGCCTCCTCCTCCTATCCTCTGAGCCACGCCTCCACGCTAAAAACCGAAGATAAGTCCATAAGGCTGCGAGAAACATTATCTTGGCTTGCTCCTTAGTTTACAACGTGGTCTTTTTTAATAATATGTACTACAAATTTATTTCAGTTATTAGTTTTGCAAACATCCAGTTTTGACGAAATGGTTCGTAATAGAGGACGCATATTCAAAAACGTGAGGGAATGTCGAATTTCCCGAGTTGGTAATATTCGTTTACAAACTTTCCACAGGTGATAATCCTCAACATTCCCTTCGTGACGTACAGTGGTGCAAATATCTTCAGGAAGAAGCCAGTGGAAAGCCATACATCCACTAACATGGTTTGCCATTTGCCGTTTTAGATCTTATAAAACCTACTTTCAGGTGCCTAGCCGATCATGTAACTGCTGAAAACCTGTATACATGGAAAAACACAGAATTCAAATCAGAGATACAATCACGTTATATGGATGTGTTGTCCAAAAATAGTGTTTGTGTTCTCAACACGCCTGTGTAGTGTTCAGTAGTGGAAATGTGGGTAGGATTAACTGCATGCAGAGACTAAGCTTCCATCCAGGTGCTTTCAACTCAAGATTCTCAGAAGCATCAATGAAGCGCTACTGGACAAAGCTCTGCCAGCAGAAGTAAAAAATGCAAAAAGGAGGCAGGGGAAGAGATTAATCCAGGAAGACGTGGAAGAGAATAAGGGTTATGGATATGGACAGCATTAGCCACTACAGAAATAGTAATACTGTAAAAAATGAAATAAAAAGATCAAATGCTAATTACGTACACGGACTTTTTTGAGATGTAGCGTTCCTTTTCTCAGGAAATATAAAAGCTAACATCCTGATATTTGGCATAGTTATTAAAAATTACTCAGTAATCCAGTTCATCATATTTCCGTTACCTTTTATCTGAGAAAGGTTCTCCTTCAAAATGTAGGAAATACAGAGCAGCCCCAGATAACACAAAACTGAAAAATTAATTTCAAAGCAACTATGACCTTAAACAGAAATCTGTTCCACATGTTTCATTCGCTTCTTATGAAGATGTAAACTGCGAAGTTCCAGTTTTATTGCTTTATTACTTTACGATGAAAGGTACATAATAGAAACAATGGTAACTAAAAATCCTTAGAATACGAATGTCGATGAGAATTTTCAAAGAAAAATTGCGCAGAATATCAAGCATTATCTTGTCATGATAGTTTTTAGTTTTCCTGTTTTAGATGTAGTACTTTTGAGAGATATGTATGTTTAAGCAAAAAAAAAATGCATGTTTACCCATGTCTGTTCTTGAGGAAAACACTTGGATGGCCAACTTGGTGCGTCATTTATCATTCCCAAACAAATATTTTTATTTAATAACAGTTCCATCGTAAGCCAACTAACAGTTACCAAGAGTCTGGCCAAACACATACAAAAAGTTGAGGTTTTTAAATTAAAACCACAGTGTAAAAGGGGATTTGCATTATACATAAAATTGAAAATGGTCCTCAAAAAATATGTCAAAACAGTGATGGCCTGATTGGGAACAGTTAATTGATTAAATAAACCTACGGGGCACTCTGTTCGAGCAACTAGCACCACTACTGTCAGATAATCCAACAATAGAACTTGAATATATGTTCAACACACATTAAAGAAAAAACATTAAAATGTGTCCATCTCCACTGGTCAATCTTATTGTGTTCCGTATACTCGTCGAATATGGAGTGCCCAGGAAATCTGGTTTCTCGGATCGCTAGACAACAATTAAAGCAAATCGTGTTAATTAACTTTTACTACAGTAATATAAACTACAATACCTAACTTTGGGAATTAACAGCGGTGTGTCGCCAGCAACTGGTGACAATCAAGTAAGCTTTTCAGTGTATATAACTCCTCATACAAGTGAAACAATACAGTTTAAGAGTCACTACTGTAGCGTTTGTACATGGGCTGGTCTTCAACTGGACCGCGGCCAGGTGTCGCGGCACTTATGTTCTCTTCGTGTAGGTGCAGCTCCTGTCTCGTTGTCATCCTACAGATGAGTCGGCGAGCGTGCTATTGGCTGACGTATTCTTCACTGCCCACTCTGCTCTAACGTTCTAAACCGTCGTGCCGGCGCTTGACCTCACGCTGGAACATTCCTCCTCCCCAAAGCGACGGACCGACGTCGTATAGGGAACTCGACAATGGAGGGTGTGGTGGCGGGGGGGGGGGGGGGGGGGGCAGGAGTGTGGATGATGCACTAGACCGAAAGCTGTGGCTGCAGGGGACGTCAGGATTTCAGTCATACTCCGACATGTGGCTTTCGCCCTGGCGGAAGCGTCCCCCGGAAAACGATCGGAAGGGTAGCCGTCCAACTCCTGAGGCTCATAACCAGATGTCGAAGGCGTCGTCTGCTGCTGCGTGGTTCTGTCCAGCTCCATCGGTAGCACGAGAGGAGGTGGAAAGTGAAAGACCCCGTCTGCATGGGGTCATCCCGCAGTGTCGTGATGACAGTCTATGACAGCTACTGTGGACGCGCTGTGCTCGGTATCCGGAATGAGGGGGAAGAGGCACAGAAGGATCTACGTGAACATGACAGCGGCTAATTTGATTGTCATGATGGTGCTGCAATCCATCGGGGACTGAAATGAAATACATGCATGTGCTAAGTCGACGAAGGATCTCGCCTGGCGTTCAGCGTCTGCTTCCACTACAAACCCTGAAAACCTCAATATCATGCTGCGCGAAGCGATACTTGGGGCCGTCCTTCAGCGCCGGATGCTGAGGAGGGTGGAGCAGGTGGAGTAATGTCTGATGGTGGTGGATGTGAGGTAATTCTGCCGGCGATGGTCCATCTCGTCGATGCGAACGATAGGAGGCGAGAAGCAATTGTAAGACTCGATCCCTGGTGTGTGCGGTGTGAAGTCTGCCCATTTGCTGCTTGAATGTTCTGTAAACGTTCCGATTCGCCGTTTGAGAACTTCGGTTGGAACGGTGCACTAGTTAGATTCTACATGCCATTGCGTTGACAGAATGTTCAAATTCATTTGACGTGAACTCAGGGCCGTTGTCCGACACTATGACTTCAGGGAAACATTCGAACATAAACTGGAGCCGGCCGCTGTGGCCGAGTAGTTCTATGCTCTTCAATCCGGAACCGCGCGACTGCTACGGTCGCAGGTTCGAATCCTGCCTCGGGAATTGATGTGTGTGATGTACTTAGGTTAGTTAGGTTTAAGTAGTTCTAAGTTCTATGGGACAGATGACCTCAGACGTGAAGTCCCATAGTGCTCAGAGCCATTTGAACCATTTTTGAACTTGGTGGTCATAATAGTTAGTTAGCGAATCTACAACCCGGTCATACGAAAGTTCACTACGAGTAGCGTCAGGAAACAGATTGAGTCTGAACACTGCTTTTCCTACCTTGGGTAAGAAATAGGGAAGTTTCACAGTACCTGGTACATGAGAGCAATTACGTGAGCTTCTAACTGTTGCAACCACTCGAGCCATTCCTCTTCTTGTACATTAAACTGGCGGAAAGGTGTTATACCACTCGGAGCTTCTGTAGGCGGCTGCAGTACTGCATTCGTTTGATTCGCCAGCAGCTGTTGTACCGTATTGAGTAGAAATGAAATCTGTTGTTTCTGAAACTGAAACACCTGCATTAGCCGCATCACATCTAACGCTGGCAGCTGTAGCGCCTGAGCAGGGCGTGGGATAGGTAAGGTTGGTATATCGGAAGATGCAGAGGCAATAAAGAGACAAGATAAGCAAGAGAAATAAGCACAAAACCAATGTAAAGGTCTGCAACGCCCAACGGAAAACACTGATTAGCAAAAACACTTTAACAGACTGTTCAAATAGTTCAATTCGCTCTGAGCACTATGGGACTTAACTTCTGAGGTTATCAGTCCCCTAGAACTTAGAACTACTTAAACCTAACTAACGTAAGGACATCACACACATCCATGCCCGAGGCACGATTCGAACCTGCGACCGTAGTGGTCTTGCGGTTCCAGACTATAGCGCCTAGAACCGCTCGGGCACCCCGGCCGCCAACAGATTGTTAAAGCAAGTAAATACCACTGCAAGAGAAGCAAATGCAGAATAAAGACGCCAGCATAATAAAAGAAAAGTTCTGGCAGCTAGACACAGGGTGGACGTAATGGACTCTGTGCATCTCTTTGTCGCCAATTTTACACCAGAACAATTCTGCTCTCGTAAAGACAAGATACGGCCAAGATGAACAAACGCTACCCACCTGTAAAACCCGAAGAAAACAATAGTACTTTACTGATTGGCCACAAGCCTGTTACACATAAATGTAGCTAAGTATTGTAATAATTTACCGGCTCCCTAAAATACTAATAAAAGATTATGACAATTAAAGCCTATGTTTTTTTTCTTTTTTTTTTTTAAGAAATCAGGAGACTCGGTGCTCAGTTTGCCGAAAGGCTTTCATCGCACGCCAACAGGCGTCTTACAATAATTGAAACATTGAGTAAGTTACTTCCTAGTTGGGCGACGTCCCCGCCGCAACACGATACCAAAAGATTGACAATGAGCTACCCAAGTTGAGGCTGGAACGGAGATCCGCAGAAGCGCGTGTGACCCGCCAACACCTTGGCCTGGCGAGATGACGGGAGAGCCGCCAAAGCAGAAGGGAAACGAGTCCTTTCCCCGGACCATCAGAACAGAATGCGTCAACCGCTGCCGATACAAAGATGTCACCATATACCAAACAACAAACAGCAAACAAGTTTTACAGAAATTAACAATCACAGCAGTACTTAAATGGCCAATTAAAGATTACTTTGAATCAAACAAACTATTAATACTTCAGTATAGGAGTGCCTCGCTCATAAACATAGCAAGTCAACCTTCCTAGCAATAACAAGAACAATATACAAACTCAGATAAAAATAATTACATAACCATTCAATCAAGATGAAGTAAATCAAGGAATACCTGATGCCTCTTAGGAACTAATAGACACTGTGATTTGGATATGCACCAAATGGCAGATGGCTGGTTAAAATATACACCTATAACCTGAAGGGCTCATCAACAGTGAGTAAGAGAGTGTGCAAATACAAACACGCACGCACACATGACCCAAAGGTACTTACCTTTCGGCTGAGCACACAGAATTTTAGTTACAGGCCTAATCCAATTAGTCGTCCCAGGATGGGCCTTAATTTCTAGAACAAACAAAGATTACAATCAGTAGTATCAAGTACTCTATGACAACAAACAAAGATTTCAAGTACCAGAATAATATTAAAAAGTAATACCTTGCCGCTTGCAGAAAACCTGACACATTGACGCACATTGGTCAAAAAGTGGTCACTGGAATGCACAAAGGAACCAGATTCCGGGAAAGCTCACACCGGGTCAGAATTAAAAATACACTCCTGGAAATTGAAATAAGAACACCGTGAATTCATTGTCCCAAGAAGGGGAAACTTTATTGACACATTCCTGGGGTCAGATACATCACATGATCACACTGACAGAACCACAGGCACATAGACACAGGCAACAGAGCGTGCACAATATCGGCACTAGTACAGTGTATATCCACCTTTCGCAGCAATGCAGGCTGCTATTCTCCCATGGAGACGATCGTAGAGATGCTGGATGTAGTCCTGTGGAACGGCTTGCCATGCCATTTCCACCTGGCGCCTCAGTTGGACCAGCGTTCGTGCTGGACGTGCAGACCGCGTGAGACGACGCTTCATCCAGTCCCAAACATGCTCAATGGGGGACAGATCCGGAGATCTTGCTGGCCAGGGTAGTTGACTTACACCTTCTAGAGCACGTTGGGTGGCACGGGATATATGCGGACGTGCATTGTCCTGTTGGAACAGCAAGTTCCCTTGCCGGTCTAGGAATGGTAGAACGATGGGTTCGATGACGGTTTGGATGTACCGTGCACTATTCAGTGTCCCCTCGACGATCACGAGAGGTGTACAGCCAGTGTAGGAGATCGCTCCCCATACCATGATGCCGAATTTTGGACCTGTGTGCCTCGGTCGTATGCAGTCCTGATTGTGGCGCTCACCTTCACGGCGCCAAACACGCATACGACCATCATTGGCACCAAGGCAGAAGCGACTCTCATCGCTGAAGACGACACGTTTCCATTCGTCCCTCCATTCACGCCTGTTGCGACACCACTGGAGGCAGGCGGCACGATGTTGGGGCGTGAGCGGAAGACGGCCTAACGGTGTGCGGGACCGTAGCCCAGCTTCATGGAGACGGTTGCGAATGGTCCTCGCCGATACCCCAGGAGCAACAGTGTCCCTAATTTGCTGGGAAGTGGCGGTGCGGTCCCCTACGGCACTGCGTAGGATCCTACGGTCTTGGCGTGCATCCGTGCGTCGCTGCGGTCCGGTCCCAGGTTGACGGCCACGTGCACCTTCCGCCGACCACTGGCGACAACATCGATTTACTGTGGAGACCTCACGCCCCACGTGTTGAGCAATTCGGCGGTACGTCCACCCGGCCTCCCGCATGCCCACTATACGCCCTCGCTCAAAGTCCATCAACTGCACATACGGTTCACGTCCATGCTGTCGCGGCATGCTACCAGTGTTAACGACTGCGATGGAGCTCCGTATGCCACGGCAAACTGGCTGACACTGACGGCTGCTAGCGCCATTCGACGGCCAACAGCGCGGTTCCTGGTGTGTCCGCTGTGCCATGCGTGTGATCATTGCTTGTACAGCCCTCTCGCAGTGTCCGGAGCAAGTATGGTGGGTCTGACACACCGGTGTTCAATGTGTTGTTTTTTCCATTTCCAGGAGTGTACTTAAGTACAGTACTTACTGAACATACTTCATATACAGTTTCAAATAAATTCCAAGGAGGCCAATAGTTTCAGCACTCCAGGTAGGCGCCGGGTAATACTGCCCTCCTGCTCAAAGCTGCTAACGATTTGTCCAACACATCTCGCCGTATTTAGCACATCACAACAGACTGATGCACCCTGTAACCACTTTGCACGCGACGAGAGCCGCTGCTCGCCCGTTAAATTCATCGGTCGCAACGGTCAACGCTCTTGCTACACGCAGGCACCATTGCCCAACGGTCAACGGTTTCAACTCGCTGCAATCGCCAGGACACTGAGGACTCAGGCACACCCGTCCAGCTGCGTGTCCCACTCACAACACAGCCCCAGAGGGAACAAATAACCGATGATACACGAGGGCCATTGTCGATGGGACGCGCGCGAAGTTGCGCCAGTAGGATCGCTCTCGCGCCCTCGCAGAAGCCGCTCGGCTCATTATTTTACGAATGATTTTCCCTGTACCACATTATCATAAGCAGTATATGTAACTACTAGTGCAGATTTTCAACTGAGGCAATCCTGCCTGTGACGTCTGGCCACTCACTTTATCTCTAGCCCCCATCAGGGAAGCAGGTGACTGACAGGGTACTGAACCACACCATTGCCTGAACTACTAGATGCAGAAAGAACTATTATAACAAAAGTGAAAATGATCAGTGGACACAAAAGACATGATAGATCGTTTCAAACACAATATTTTAAGCAGCTTTGCAGCCATGTTTTCTCACAGTTCTAAGAGTAAAACTACTACTACATCTGAAAAGATGACATCTTCTCAGTTCATCGGTCCCTAGGCTTACGCACTACTTAATCTAAAACTAACCTACGCTAAGGACAACACACTCACCCATGCCTGAGGGTAGCTGACAAGTCAGCCAGTTATTATGCACTACGAGGTGCTATCCAAAATTTTCGGGACTGGTGCTGCCTTCTGTTGAAAACCTTACCTTTGGACTATTGGTCACCATCACCCTCGAAGTAGTTCTCATCCACACGTACACACCGGTTCCAGCGCTTCTGCCACTGGTGAAACGTGTTCGGGAAGTCCTGTTCTTTGAGGGTGTTTATCACCGCCAGCGATGCTTCTTGAATCCTCTCTAGAGTGTCGAACCGACGGCCTTTCAAACTGAGTTTCAGTTTTGGGAATAGTACAAAGTCGCAAGGTGGCAAATCTGGCGAGTACGGTGGGCGGGGTACTAGCGCCATGTTGTTTTTGGCCAAAAAGGTCCTGGTGAGCAAGGACGTGTGACAGGGCGCATTGTCGCGATGCAGCAGCCAGTTCCCTTGATGCCAAAGTTAGGCCCATCGTCGCCGCACGTTTTCACAGAGCTGTCGCAAAACGTCATAGTAGTATGTAGAATTCCCTGTTTGATTGGGTGGGGCGAATTCTTCGTGCACAACTCCCTTGATATCAAAGAAAACGATGGTAATGATCTTCACTTTGCTCTCCACCTGTTCCTCTTTTATGGGTCTTGGAGAACCCAGGCTCTTCCAATGGGATGATTGTTGCTTTGTCTCTTGGTCATAACCATAAATCCAGCTCTCGTCGCCAGTGTTTAACTGTGACAAGAAGGTTGGACCATCAGATGCGTTTTCACGAAGGTCTGTGCAAGCTTCATCATGCTGCGCCTTCTGATCAGCAGTTAAGATCCTTGGCACAAATTTTCCTGTGACACGATGTATGCCATTTCACCCCAGCCTGCCAGTGTGAGGATCATCTTCGACGTCTGTACGGCCGGACCTGAACCGAGCATGCCAGTCAAACACACGCGTATGGCTCATTCTCTGTCCCCCAAAATACTTGTTGAATCATTGAAAGTGTCTCCATAGCACTTTTATCGAGATCCGAACAAAGTTTGATACACACGCGCTGTTCTATTCATATATCCATTGTAAAATCGGCACACACCAAACACAGAGTATTATAGAAATCACTGTGGACACGCAACACGTCCTCCCAGCTGAGTGCCACTCCGCACACTGACTCATCAGATACGAAGCTCTCGCCACCTAGCACTGCAAAGATATCTACTACTTCTACTTTCCAGATGGCAGCACCAGTCACGAAAATTTGGGATTCCACCTCGTACATACAGGATTGTCAGACATATTCTGAATACCTTTTAAGGCGGTTGCAAGATAGGTTGTGCTAGAAATACTTGTGAAGAAAAAGTCTGGAATAATTGCGTCGTTTTCGAGTTAATTCGCATTGGACGAGTGCAAATTCAAGCGGTTGCACATACCAATAGTGTTAGTTGCACCACATTAAGTAGATACATTACCCTCACATATCCAATTTAGCTTCGCTGTCTTTTTTGGTTTTATGAAACCAAACGAAGAATGTGTTGGCGACACCATTTCTGGCTGGCCGCTTCAATCTGCGAGCGACTGCCTGACTGGCTAATCTGGATGCTAATTAACACTGAAACGGTCCAACGTATCAAATTTTTTTTCTTTAAGTGTTATTTCTTAGCACAATCTACCCTGTAGCAACCTGACAAATTTCTAGACTATTTGTGACCACCATGTATAACGTAGAAATGCCCGATTAGGAAAGTACGAATTTGATATCGTAGGAATTTTTAAAATTTTCCTGAAATTGTCAATAAACTGTCAAAAAGATATTTTACAATATTGCTTCATATGATGGAATTAGAGAGTGAGCAAAAATAAGAAGTATCTTCAAAGACACACACAAATGCGGGAACTGGGCAGTTCTTCTTCTAATTAATTGTGTTCCTCTATGAGTGTTATGGGACACTCGAAAAGTGTTTCATAAAAGTCACTGCATCGTGCAGAAATTTGTTGAGCAAGCATTTGTACATCCTTCACTTTTGTCCTCGTTTTGGGATCACTACTAGCATTGTATGCCTTCTCGTGAGGTGTATTCGAGGGGAAATTGCAGGACGTATAAGACATCGCGTACCTGGCTAGAAAATCAATGTACTCAAAAACAACAACCTTTCATACCATCTTCAGGCCTAATGGCCATAAACTAGAAATAATGAGTGATGAAGAGATAGAAGTGATGGAGTCTAGCAGTACAGTTCGTTGAGGCATTGTATCAGTCACATTCCACTTTGTCTGCATGCCGTATTTTCTATCTTTAGCTTATCTAATTTGGGTGATGCTCCATAAACAGATTATGAGCACACATTTTCCTTGAGAATAGTCACAACTAGATGATAGGAATGGCACGTGGCAGTGCAACGTCAGTACGTATGTGGAAGATTCCAACGACCCAGACTACACATTCAGTTCGGTGAATAGACATTAGAGATATAATTGACTTTGACAAGAACTGGACTATGATGACGAAGCAGGTAAAAAAATGGCAGCTATGAGGATGTAATGATATTCATCTCTTCTTGCAGAATTACCGGCGTCAGTATCCACAGAATAAGGTGGGAATGATTATGGAATTAGCAGTCATTCATGAAATGTTATGTTAGTTGATAACTCTGCTGGTATTTAAAAGTAAGTGGCGGCATACAGTGCAAAAGACTGAAAACGATGGTGAGGGCTTGGTTCTGGGTGCATGATACCTCACTTATTGTCTTGTGCCAACATAAGGTGCCATGTGCACCGAGCGAGGTGGCGCAATAGTTAGCACACTGGACTCGCATTCGAGAGGATGACGGTTCAAACCCGCGTCCGTACATCCTGATTAAGCTTTTCCGTGATTTCCCTAAATTTCCTTCAGGAAAATGCCAGGATGGTTCCTTTGAAAGGGCACAGCCAATTTCCTTCCCCATCCTTCCCTCATCCGATGGGACTGATGACCTCACTGTTTGGCCCCCTCTCAAAAATCAAAAAAACATCAGCTTCCCTGTGCAGCCAGCATCCACGTATCCCAAAGTTCACATGACGTCGTCATAATTACAACGGCAGGGACTCTAACACAGCAGCCGCGCGGGATTAGCCGTGCAGCCTGAGGCGCTGCAGTCATGGACAGTGCGGCTAGTCCCGGTGGAGGTTCGAGTCCTCCCTCAGGCAGGGGTGTGTGTGTTCGTCCTTAGGATAATTTAGGTTAAGTAGTGTGTAAGCTTATCGACTGATGACCTTAGCAATTAAGTCCCATAAGATTTCACACATACTTCAACATTTGTTTCTAACACACAGGAGAAATTTGCACCATCAACGTTGTTCGAGGCTCCTGCTCCTTCAATCTCGACCAGTCAAGCTACTAACAGCATTACGCGAGAAGAACCCTTATCTTCAAAAAATGTAACTGAAGAACACGGATAATCGCTAACGCCACGGTCCAGTACCATTTCTGAGCATGATGTTCTCAAGTACATTTTGCCAAATCCAGAGAAAAAAACTATCGACTCGGAAGTGGAAAACACAGACATCAGCTAGACTCACTTCAGATGAAAACCTGGAAAACCTTCACAACAAGAGAAAACTTTGTCAACAGGGCACAAGGAAAGCAATGAGGAAATGCAACAAGAACAATAAATGAAATAATGATTAAAGAAGTGTACCAAGCTTGAAATCACCACCAAACAACGAGAATAATTGCGGATTTTGTTTATTGACTTATCATAGTGCTGTGTTTCACAGAGGAAGACTGCACTGTATTTCCTTCTCTAGATTGTCGCACAGATGACAAAATGGTAGATATAGAAATAGGTGACAGAGCGATAGAAAAACAGCTAAAATCGATCAAAAGAGGAAAGACCGCAGGACCTGATGGGATAGCAGTTCGGTTTTACACAGAGTACGCGAAAGAACTTGCCCCTCTTCTTGCAGCGATGTACCGTAGGTCTCTAGAAGAGCGTAGCGTTCCACAAGATTAGAAAAGGGCCCAGGTCATCCCCGTTTTCAAGAAGGGACATCGAACAGATGTGCAGAACTACAGACCTATATCTCTAACGTCGATTAGTTGTAGAATTTTGGAACACGTATTATGTACGAGTATAATAACTTTTCCGGACACTAGAAATCTACTCTGGAGGAATCAGCAAGGAGTTTCGAAAAAGCGATCGTGTGAAACCCAGCTCGCGTTATTCGTACACGAAACTCAGAGGGACATAGACAGTAGATTCCATACATTATCTGGGAGTAGGCATTAGGAGTGATTTAAAATGGAATGACCATATAAAATTTATCGTCGATAAAGCAGATGACTGAGATTCATTGCAAGAATCCTAAGGAAATGCAGTTCGAAAACAAAGGAAGAGTCAAGCAGTATATGGCTCCCTCCTAAGCATATCTCGCGAAGAGACTATGAGAATAGAATCAGGGACATTAGAGCCCACACAGAGGCATACCGACATTCTTCCTTTCCACGAACAACACGAGACTGGAATAGAAGGGAGAACCGATGGAGGTACTCGAGGTACTCTTCACCACACACCGTCAGGTGGCTTGCGGAGTATGGATATAGATGTTGATGTAGATGTAGCTCAGTAGCTAAGGGTGACTGGATTCGCTGCCAAAAATGCAATGTTTGGAACCACGAAGTATGCTTTGGTGCCCTAGGGGAAATGTGCTCTTTATGTGGAAATTCAAATGGTTCAAATGGCTCTGAGCACTATGCGACTTCTGAGGTCATCAGTCGCCTGGAATGTAGAACTAATGAAACCGAACTAACTTAAGGACGTCACACACATCCATGCCCGAGGCAGGATTCTAACCTGCGACCGTAGCGGTCACTCGATTGCAGACTGTAGAGCCTAGAACCGCACGGCCACTCTGGCCGGCTTTTATGTGGAAGATGCCAGTGATCAAAACTATAGCAGGAATTGATCACAATTGTACCTAGTGTGGTACATTTTCGATCGATTTTCCTCAATTCTGTAACCGTTTTTGTGTTAATACCAACATATGTAATTGTGTAATATTTGTGGTACATATTCATTTAACGTCCAAGAACAAATGCCATAGTTATAATAGTTTCTTTTTTCAAGATATTTCCAGTTACAATAACATTTGTCCGAAATGATCGCTATTGTACCACCTAACTGTATATATAAAGAAGCATTTCTGCGAAAACTAACAGTTCATCTCAGTACCTCGTCTCCTACATTTCAAACTTTACAGAAGCTCTCCTGCGAAACTTGCAGAACTAGCACTCCTGAGAGAAAGGATATTGCAAAGACATGGCTTAGCCACAGCCTGGGAGATGATTCCAAAATGAGATTTTACATCTACATTTATACTTCGCAAGCCACCCAACGGTGTGTGGCGGAGGGCACTTTACGTGCCACTGTCATTAGTTCCCTTTCCTGTTCCAGTCGCGTATGGTTCGCGGGTAGAACGGCTGTCTGAAAGCCTCCGTGCACACTCGAATCTCTCTAATTTTATTACTTTCGAACACATTATGGAAAAGGCAGTGATGAATGTCTTACAAATATTTACCATTAAAACAGTCTTGATCACGATTTATTTATTTGATAAATAAATCGTGATCAAGACTGCTTTTAATAGTAAATATCTCTAATTTTACATTCGTCATCTCCTCGGGAGGTATAAGTAGGAGGAAGCAATACATTAGATACCTCATCCAGAAACGCATCCTCTCGAAACCTGGACAGCAAGCTACACCGCGATTCAGAGCGCCTCTCTTGCAGAGTCTGCCACTTGATTTTGCTAAATATCTCCTTAACGTTATCACGCTTACCATATAACCTGTGACGAAACGCGCCGCTCTTCTTTGGATCTTCTCTACCTCCTCCGTCAACCCGAGCTTGTACGGATCCTACACTGATGAGCAATACTCAAGTATAGGTCGAACGAGTGTTTTGTAAGCCACCTCCTTTGTTGATGGACTACATTTTCTGAGGACTGTCCCAATGAATCTCAACTTGGTACCCGCCTTGCCAACTATTGCTTTCATATGATCATTCCATTTCAAATCATTCCGTACGCATATTGCCAGGTATTTTACAGAAGTAACTGCTACCAGTGTTTGTTCCGCTATCATATAATCATACAATAAAGGATCCTTCTTTCAATGTATTCACAATACATTATATCTATGTTAAGGATTAGTTGCCGCCGGCCGCAGTGGCCGTGCGGTTCTGGCGCTGCAGTCCGGAACCGCGTGACCGCTACGGTCGCAGGTTCGATCCTGCCTCGGGCATGGATGTGTGTGATGTCCTTAGGTTAGTTAGGTTTAAGTAGTTCTAAGTTCTAGGGAACTTATTACCTAAGATGTTGAGTCCCATAGTGCTCAGAGCCATTTGAAGCATATTTTTGATCAGTTGCCACTCCCTGCACCAAGTGCCTATCCGCTGCAGATCTTCCTGCATTTCGCTCCAATTTTCTAATGCTGCAACTTCTCTGTACACTACAGCGTTATCCGCAAAAAGGCGCACTCTGCAGCGGAGTGTACACTGATATGAAACTTCCTGGCAGATTAAAACTGTGTGCCGGACCGACACTCGAACTCCGGCCCTTTGCCTTTCGCGGGCAAGTGCTCTACCATTTGAGCTACCCAAGCACGACGCACACCCTGTCCTCACAGCTTTACTTCTGCCAGTACCATGTCTCCTACCTTCCTAACTTTACAGAAGCTGTCTTGCGGACCTCGCAGAACTAGCACTCCTGAAGGAAAGGATATTGCGGAGTCATGGCTTAGCCACTTGCCCGCGAAAGGCAAAGGGTCCGATTTCGAGTCTTGGTCCGCCAAATAGTTTTAATCAGCCAGGAAGTTTCATATCAGCACGCACTCCGCTGCAGAGTGGGAATCTCATTCTGGAGTTCATGTCAGTTTGGAGTTCTATGGGAAGTATTAGCTTTTGTTGATGATGCTTGTAACGCCGGAAATGCATATCCGCCCATTTCCATATAATGTACTATGAATTATTTCCTTATTTTGTTACCTGAAAATATGACGTTTCTGTGTCTATATATATTGTAAATGTTTTACTATTTGTATATATATATATATATATATATATATATATATATATATATATATATATATATATGTTTATGCATTTATGTCGATAAATAATTGGTTTGTAAATACTAGACTCCTGGAAATTGAAATAAGAACACCGTGAATTCATTGTCCCAAGAAGGGGAAAGTTTATTGACACATTCCTGGGGTCAGATACATCACATGATCACACTCACAGAACCACAGGCACATAGACACAGGCAACAGAGCATGCACAATGTCGGCACTAGTACAGTGTATATCCACTTTTCGCAGCAATGCAGGCTGCTATTCTCCCATGGAGACGATCGTAGAGATGCTGGATGTAGTCCTGTGGAACGGCTTGCCATGCCATTTCCACCTGGCGCCTCAATTGGACCAGCGTTCGTGTTGGACGTGCAAACCGCGTGAGACGACGCTTCATCCAGTCCCAAACATGCTCAATTGGGGACAGATCCGGAGATCTTGCTGGCCAGGGTAGTTGACTTACACCTTCTAGAGCACGTTGGGTGGCACGGGATACATGCGGACGAGCATTGTCCTGTTGGAACAGCAAGTTCCCTTGCCGGTCTAGGAATGGTAGAACGATGGGTTCGATGACGGTTTGGATGTACCGTGCACTATTCAGTGTCCCCTCGAGGATCACCAGAGGTGTACGGCCAATGTAGAAGATCGCTTCCCACGCCATGATGCCGGGTGATGGAACTGTGTGCCTCGGTCGTATTCAGTCCTGATTGTGGCGCTCACCTGCACGGCGCCAAACACGCATACGACCATCATTGGCATCAAGGCAGAAGCGACTCTCATCGCTGAAGACGACACGTCTCCATTCGTCCCTCCATTCACGCTTGTCGCGACACCACTGGAGGCGGGCTGCACGATGTTGGGGCGTGAGCGGAAGACGGCCTAACGGTGTGCGGGACCGTAGCCCAGCTTCATGGAGACGGTTGCGAATGGTCCTCGCCGATACCCCAGGAGCAACGGTGTCCCTAATTTGCTGCGAAGTGGCGGTGCGGTCCCCTATGTCACTGCGTAGGATCCTACGGTCTTGGCGTGCATCCGTGCGTCGCTGCGGTCCGGTCCCAGGTCGACGGGCACGTGCACCTTCCGCCGACCACTGGCGACAACATCGATGTACTGTGGAGACCTCACGCCCCACGCGTTGAGCAATTCGGCGGTACGTCCACCCGGCCTCCCGCATGCCCACTATACGCCCTCGCTCAAAGTCTGTCAACTGCACATACGGTTCACGTCTACGCTGTCGCGGCATGCTACCAGTGTTAAAGACTGCGATGGAGCCACGGCAAACTGGCTGACACTGACGGCGGCGGTGCACAAATGCTGCACAGCTAGCGCCATTCGACGGCCAACACCGTGGTTTCTGGTGTGTCCGCTGTGCCGTGCGTATGATCATTGCTTGTACAGCTCTCTCGCAGTGTCAGGAGCAAGTATGGTGGGTCAGACACACCGGTGTCAATGTGTTCTTTTTTCCATTTCCAAGAGTGTATTTGTATTATTACGCTGGGTCTTGCCTAGGGAAAACTATGCTATCGAACAAATACATCGATAGGTCGTGTGGAAAACCAAAGTGTTTAGGATCTTTGGTAGTATTAACTCTCTCACGTGGAGCGCGGGCAGAGCTGAGGGGGTCTGGCTGGAGTAGTCCACTGGAGGAGGTGTGTTGTGTGTGTTTGTGTGTTGGGGGTTATGAGCGCTCAACATCGAGGTCATCAGCGCCCAGGTGTGTTGTGTGACGCTCCCGCGAGCTGCCGCGCTTTCGGGGTTTGGCAGCATGTAATTGTGCTCGACTTGCTATGATAGTTTCTGACATGGTGTCGCCGACGGGAAGCATTAGCTGGCGCACATCAAGAGCCCGTTTCGCCTGGTGACCGTGGCGAGAAGAAAGCGCGCCAACATCCAGCTTCTGCAACAGCGACGGCCGATAATGAGTGACTGTCGCCACCTCCTCGATCGACGACTTCAAACCTTCAATCAACCAACAAGGAAGACTGGTAGAACGTAAAGTTGTAGAAGTGTATGGCAGACTTCTGCTTTTCAATCTGTTCAAATCACAAAATTACAGCAACGTAGCATGAACCTTTGTTGCTCATTGTCCCAATTGCATTCCTTTTCCGGAATGAACCCGAGTGTCGTTGAAATTCATACACCAGCATTCAAGCAATATCATTCCATTTCAGTGCTTTAATTTCAAAGTTCAGTTTAAGTATTTATAGCTGGTTACAATATTTAGATTACACAATCACAAATTAAGAGTGCGAGTTTTGTTACCATATTTTAGCTTACCTGTGACTGCAGATCAGCTTGATACGTACTAAATTTTACTATTGTTAATTGTTCAGAATCATTTAAATCAAGTTCAAAGTTAAATCTATTATTTCTAAATTGCGTAGATTTAAGTACCCTTTGAAATGGTTGTTGAGGTAGCCCAAGACTAACCGTATTTTACTGAATTTCGATGTTCTTCAGAAACAAAGCTCACTATTAATTTCAGTCACTAAATTAACTTAATATTTTACGGTTTTATTAATTCTTTTGCTAAATTAAGTCAGTGTGTAGCGAAATTTATTACTTATGACAAACATTCAGTTTTCACACTACACGTGTCAACCTAGAGTTGCCACGCTTCTAGTGCTAATTATATGTGCAATAACCTTTCTTTTTCAGTTACTATAGTAATTGTCCATAGGACTGGCGACCGTAATTTCCCCCAAATCTCAAATATCGAATTACCACTAGTTAATTGTTAACGTAACGGCCGCACATTTACTTTCTTTATTAGATTTACCCCTTTCCAAAATTAATTTCCACCAGTTTCATTTGCATTTTTCTTTTCATTTAGATCTACATCTACATCTATATCCATACTCCGCAAGCCAACTGACGTTCTGTGGCGGAGGGTACCCTGAGTACCTCTATCGGTTCTCCCTTCTATTCCAATGTCGTATTGTTCGTGGAAAGAAGGATTGTCGGTATGCTTCTGTGTGGGCTCTAATCTGTCTGATTTTATCCTCATGGTCTCTTAGCGAGATACATGTAGGAGGGAGCAATATACTGCTTGACCCTTCGGTGAAGATATGTTCTCGAAACTTTTACAAAAGCCCGTACCGAGATACTGAGCGTCTTTCCTGCAGAGTCTTCCACTGGAGTTTATCTATCATGTCCGTAACGCTTTCGCGATTACTAAATGATCCTGTAACGAAGCGCGCAGCTCTCCGCTGGATCTTCTCTATCTCTTCTAACAACGCTATCTGGTACGGATCCCACACTGCTGAGCAGTATTCAAGCAGTGGGCGAACAAGCGTACTGTAACCTCCTTCCTTTGTTTTCGGATTGCATTTCCTTAGGTTTCTTCCAATGAATCGCGGCCTGGCATCTGCTTTACCGACGATCAACTTTATATGATCATTCCATTTTAAATCACTCCTAATGCGTACTCCCAGATAATTTATGGAATTAACTGTTTCCAGTTGCTGACCTGCTATTTTGTAGCTAAATGATAAGGGATCTATCTGTCTATGTATTCGGAGCATATTACGCATGTCTACATTGAGATTCAATTGCCATTCCCTGCACCATGCCACAATTCGCTGCAGATCATACTGCATCTCAGTACAATTTTCCATTGTTATAACCTCTCGATACACGAAGCATCATCTGCAAAAAGCCTGAGTGAACTTCTGATGTCATCTACCAGGTCATTAATGTATACTGTGAGTAGCAACGGTCCTATGACACTCCCCTGCGGCACACCTGAAATCACTCTTACTTCGGAAGACTTCTTTCCATTGAGAATGACATGCAGCGTTGTGTTACTTGGGAACTCTTCAACCCAATCACACAATAGGTCTGGTAGTCCATATGCTCTTACTTTGTTTATTAAACGACTGTGGGGAACTGTATCGAACGCCTTGCGGAAGTCAAGGAACACGGCCTCTACCTGTGAACCCGTGTCTATGGCCCTCTGAGTCTCGTGGACGAATAGCGCGAGCTGGGTTTCACACGACCATCTTTTTCGAAACCCATGCTGATTCCTTCAGAGTAGATTTCTAGTCTCCAGAAAAGTCATTATACTCGAACATAATACGTGTTCCAAAATTCTACAACTGATCGACGTTAGTGATATAGGTCTATAGTTCTGCAAATCTGTTCGACGTCCTTTCTTGAAAACGGGGAAGACCTGTGCCCTTTTTCAATCCTTTGGTACGCTACGCTCTTCTAGAGATGTAACCCTTTCCTCCCTCTTTACCGACTGATTAACTTCGGTTACGCTTGCTTTTCCTAAATTTCCACTAGGTACACGCGGTTTAATTTTTCAGTGTCATAAGGAGGTTGCATGCTGCTGTCGTAAGCGGAATTTCGCTGCGTGTTGTATGTGACTGTTTCTAAACTGTAACCTCGTGTACCCGCATCGAGCCGACCGTAACGCAAAGCGCCTCTGTTGCTGTTCCCGGGACGCAGTGCCGCTGTTCAACGTGACGGCGGTGGCGGGCGAGTCGGCGCGGCTGCCCTGCGACATCTCGACGCCGGAGCTTGGCGACGCCGTGCTGCTGGTGCTCTGGTACCGCGAGGACCTGGGCACGCCCGTCTACAGGTAGGCGGCCGCCGCTCACCTCAGGACGACAGCACATAGAACATTTGCAGAAGTTACAAGCATCTACAGTCACATCTGCACTCGCCCACTTACCTCCATCCGACATCGGCTATAGTCTGTCGGTAAACTGAAGAGCGAGCGTGCGAGTCCCCACTCTGCCTACCCTGCTACGTCACAGAGCGCTTCTACAGGCTGTTTCACAACGTAGAACAGTCCCTCCCGCGGCGTGCACTTTAAATCTGTGGCGACGCCGTGTATAGATACGTCCCCGCTGCGTTTACGTTAGACAAATGCGTTACGAGTATAAGGAAAACAAAAGACGGTAGCTTCTTCGAAACAAAACATTATAGAGTAAATGATATAAACATAAGAACGGAAGTCAGGATTCTACTACAAACATAGAACCGAATGCCTATTCATATGAATGTATGTTCCTCTATTCGTAAGACGAACCAGATATAGTGCATCAGCCTGTAGAATTTAAGGGTTGTTCTTACTTTATGTTCCTACTAAAAGGTAGAAGTTTTCTTTGAAGGGCTGCATTAAAACTTAACACTTCTTGCAACGCGGAGAGTGTTTAAAAAGTAACCAGAAATTTATAACTAAGTGTGTTGTATTAGTTCGATTCGTACTGCTTTTTTTCTCACTGTCTTCGTAAACATGTTTGAAAAGTATTTCCAGGTAAATCCCATTTCACGCAATGCCTTGTGTAAAACATCTTTCTGCAAGGAAAATGTATGTATTTCTTGTTTCACGCCAGTGAGTAATTTCCGTCATGTAGTTTATGTAAAAGTCCTCCATCGTTTGTCAAAAATGGTTCAAATGGCTCTGAGCACTAAGGGACTCAACTGCTGTGGTCATTAGTCCCCTAGAACTTAGAAATACTTAAACCTAATTAACCTAAGGACATCACACACATCCATGCCCGAGGCAGGATTCGAACCTGCGACCGTAGCAGTCGCACGGTTCAGGACTGCGCGCCTAGAACCACGGGACCACCGCGGCCGGCATCGTTTGTCGAATGACCGATTTTAGAAACTGACTATAACGATGGGTTTCCTCCCTAAATTATTAGTATTCCTTCGCGGCGATTCCAGTAAACCATGCGCCTTATTTTCGCGTTCCTTTCTTATGCGTCCTATTGTGGCGAGGCTGACGTTTGCATAAACTGCGGCCCTTTCATTGGGACTGGTAATATTAGCCAACAGTTCTTTTTGTGTAGCCTCCTTACCCGTGGTCTAGGTGTAGCGTCTTTGATTCATAATCAAAACGTTTTCGGTCCCGGGTTCGATCGCCGCCACTGCCTAAATTTTGATAAATAATCAGCATTGGCGACCGAAGACTTCCGGCATAAGAAGTCAGCCTCATTCTGCCAACGGCCATTTCAAAGAGGACGGAGAAGCGGATAGAGGTTCAGGGCACTCTCTTGTCCTAGGGGTGGGAAATTGCCCCTAAAGGCGGAAGAATCAGCAATGATCAAAGACATGAGGATGCAGAAGGCAATGGAAACCACTGCATTAAAGACACGTAACGTGTATCCGCAGGACATGTGGCCTGTAACTTGGCAAAAGATTCCGGAATATTCCCCCATTCGGATCTCCGGGAGGGGACTGCCAAGGGGGAGGTATACCATGAGAAAAAGATTGAATAATCAATCAAAGGATAACGTTCTACGAGTCGGGACGTGGAGTGTCAGAAGCTTGAACGTGGTAGGGAAACTAGAAAATCTGAAAAGGGAAATGCAAAGGCTCAATCTAGATATAGTAGGAGTCAGTAAAGTGAAGTGGAAGGAAGACAAGGATTTCTGGTCAGATGAGTATCGGGTAATATCAACAGCAGCAGAAAATGGTATAACAGGTGTAGGATTCGTTATGAATAGGAAGGTAGGGCAGAGGGAGTGTTACTGTGAACAGTTCAGTGACTGGGTTGTTCTGATCAGAATCGACAGCAGACCAACACCGACGACGATAGCTCAGGTGTACATGCCGACGTCGCAAGCTGAAGATGAACAGATAGAGAAAGTGTATGAGGATATTGAAAGGGTAATGCAATATTTAAAGGGGGACGAAAATCTAATAGTCATGGGCTACTGGAATGCAGTTGTAGGGGAAGGAGTAGAAGAAACGGTTACAGGAGAATATGGGCTTGGGACAAGGAATGAAAGAGGAAAAGACTAATTGAGTTCTGTAACATGTTTCAGCTAGTAATAGCGAATACCCTGTTCAAGAATCACAAGAGGAGGAGGTATACTTGGAAAAGGCCGGGAGATACGGGAAGAATTCAATTAGATTACATCATGGTCAGACAGAGATTCCGAAATAAGATACTGGATTGTAAGGCGTACCCAGGAGCAGATATAGACTCAGATCACAATATAGTAGTGATGAAGAGTAGGCTGAAGTTCAAGACATTAGTCAGGTAGAATCAATACGCAAAGAAGTGGGATACGGAAGTTCTAAGGAATGACGAGATACGTTTGAAGTTCTCTAACGCTATAGATACAGCAATAAGGAATAGCGCAGTAGACAGTACAGTTGAAGAGGAATGGACGTCTCTAAAAAGGACCATCACAGAAGTTAGGAAGGAAAACATAGGTACAAAGAAGGTAGCTGCGAAGAAACCATGGGTAACAGAAGAAATACTTCAGTTGATTGATGAAAGGAGGAAGTACAAACATGTTCCGGGAAAATCAGGAATACAGAAATACAAGTCGCTGAGAAATGAAATAAATAGGAAGTGCAGGGAAGCTAAGACGAAATGGCTGCAGGAAAAATGTGAAGACATCGAAAAAGATATGATTGTCGGAAGGACAGACTCAGCATACAGGAAAGTCAAAACAACCTTTGGTGACATTAAAAGCAACTGTGGTAACATTAAGAGTGCAACGGGAATTCCACTGTTAAATGCAGAGGAGAGAGCAGATAGGTGGAAAGAATACACTGAAAGCCTCTACGAGGGTGAAGATTTGTCTGATGTGATAGAAGAAGAAACAGGAGTTGATTTAGAGGAGATAGGGGATCCAGTATTAGAATCGGAATTTAAAAGAGCTTTGGAGGACTTACGGTCAAATAAGGCAGAAGGGATAGATAACATTCCATCAGAATTTCTAAAATCATTAGGGGAAGTGGCAAGAAAACGACTATTCACGTTGGTTTGTAGAATATATGAGGCTTGCGACATACCATCTGACTTTCGGAAAAGCATCATCCACACAATTCCGAAGACGGCAAGAGCTGACAAGTGCGAGAATTATCGCACAATCAGCTTAACAGCTCATGCATCGAAGCTGCTTACAAGAATAATATACAGAAGAATGGAAAAGGAAATTGAGAATGCGCTAGGTGACGACCAGTTTGGCTTTAGGAAAAGTAAAGGCACGAGAGAGGCAATTCTGACGTTACGGCTAATAATGGAAGCAAGGCTAAAGAAAAATCAAGACACGTTCATAGGATTTGTCGACCAGGAAAAAGCATTCGACATTATAAAATGCTGCAAGCTCTTCAAGATTCTGAAAAAAGTAGGGGTAAGCTATCGGGAGAGACGGGTCATATACAATATGTACAACAACCAAGAGGGAATAATAAGAGTGGACCATCAAGAACGAAGTGCTCGTATTATGAAGGGAGTAAGACAAGGCTGTAGACTTTCGCCCCTACTCTTCAATCAGTACACCGAGGAAGCAATGATGGAAATAAAAGAAAGGTTCACGAGTGGAATTAAAATACAAGGTGAAAGGATATCAATGATACGATTCGCTGATGACAGTGCTATCCTGAGTGAAAGTGAAGAAGAATTAAATGATCTGCTGAACGGAATGAACAGTCTAATGAGTACACAGTATGGTTTGAGAGTAAATCGGAGAAAGACGAATGTAATAAGAAGTAGTAGAAATTAGAACAGCGAGAAACTTAACATTGGGATTGATGGTCACGAAGTCAATGAAGTTAAGGAATTCTGCTACATAGGCAGTAAAATAACCAATGACGGACGGAGCAAGGAGGACATCAAAAGCAGACTCTCTATGGCAAAAAGCATTTCTGGCCAAGAGAAGTCTACTAATATCAAATACCGGCCTTAATTTGAGGAAGAAATTTCTGAGGATGTACGTATGGAGTACAGCATTGTATGGTAGTGAAACATGGACTGTGGGAATACCGGAACAAAAGAGAATCGAAGCATTTGAGATGTGGTGCTATAGACGAATGTTGAAAATTAGGTGGACTGATAAGGTAAGGAATGAGGAGGTTCTAAGCAGAATCGGAGAGGAAAGGAATATGTGGAAAACGCTGATAAGGAGAAGGGACAGGATGATAGGACATCTGCTAAGACATGAGGGAATGACTTCCATGGTACTAGAGGGAGCTGTAGAGGGCAAAAACTGTAGAGGAAGACAGAGATTGGAATACGTCAAGCAAATAATTGAGGACGTAAGTTGCAAGTGCTATTCTGAGATGAAGAGATTAGTACAGGAAAGGAATTCGTGGCATCAAACCAGTCAGTAGACTGATGACCAAAAAAAAAAAAAAACCTCCTTAACACAAGCTGTAATTACGTCAGAAACGTTTTGCGCAAATATCTCCTCTTCTTCGTATTCTACACATTTTCTTGGAATACAGGGCGATTATCCATCACTTCTGGATACTGAAGTATATCAGTGAGTACACAAAGTCAACTGACTGATATTGGCAAGTAAGATCCCACGAACAGGAACAACGAATAACACCGCACGCCGAACTACACCGCTAGACAGTTAACGGACAACTGATTTTCAGTTGCCCTGTAGGCCAGTGGCAGGGTTCTTCCAGGAAAGGTCACTTCCCCCAACAAAAGCGTTGCTCGCTCTTGAGTTTACAGACAGACTATACCAGCAGCTTACCAATTATTCCCTCCATCACTGCCCACTCACTGATTGTGTGTAAAGAAAAGTGACTGCCGTTAAAAGTCAGTAGGGGCCGTTATTTATGTGATGCTTTTCGACGTGGTCATTTCGAGAGACACACTGATAATCCAAAGCGTTATGACTACTGCCCGCCGCCTGGGGTGGCCGAGCGGTTCTAGGCACTAAAGTCTGTGACCGCGCGACCGCTACGGTCTCAGGTTCGAATCCTGCCTCGGGCATGAATGTGTGCGATGTCCTTAGGTTAGTTAGGGACTGATGACCTCAGAAATTAAGTCCCATAGTGCTCAGACCCATTTGAACCATTTCTTGACCATTGCCCACCCTGAAATTTGATGCCAATACTGTCGCGGCGACACGCGTCATAGTAACAGAATCACGTAACCGGAGAAGTTACGAACGGTTGGTCATCCTGGCGATAATATGGACAGCAAATGGAGAAAAATATTGAGATAAGCGACTTTGACAAACGATTATTATTATGCAGGGTCCCTGAACGAGTATATCCCTGCGGAGGTTCGAGTCCTCCGTCGGGCATGGGTGTGTGTGTTTGTCCATAGGATAATTTAGGTTAAGCAGAGTGTATGATTAGGGACTGATGACCTTAGCAGTTAAGTCCCATAAGATTTCACACACATTTGAACATTTTTGAACGAGTATCTCCTAAACGGAAAGAGATAGGACAGTGAAACTATCACCAGGCGCTAAATGATTGGACGTCCACGACTCTTTACAGAACATGGGGTCCCGAGGCTTGCCTGCTCTGCAAAGTAGGTTCAATGGTATATAAGAAACTATCAGCCTCGATTGCGGCAATGAAATCAACCCTTACCTAGGTGTCAGCCCAAATAATTGAACCTTCTTTACAAGATATACCAGTGTAGCGCGTAGTGAAATTGATTCCTGCCGGTCGATAGAGTATAAGGGCGATGAAAGGGTGTTGCACGTCCGTTCACGCAATTACCATATTTTTTACACGTAAAACATAATTTTATCTTTGCTGGTCATGGAAATGAAGTGGCGTTGTACGTTCAATCACGCGTTATTTTTAGTAATAAGATAAAAAATTAATCTTGATAATATTATTCATTCAGTGCGTGTCAGCAATACGAAATATATCTTCATCAACTGATAAAAACACCTACTCGACCATCTGTGCACAGGTTAACCGAGATTATTGCACTATGGCGTTTACACACTACAGTTTCGCTGTTCAATGTCCCATGTCATCTTTCATTAATAACGATGGGTGCGTTATGCAGCATTCGTTGTGAAAGGGCCGATATATTCCAATAGTGTAAGTCGGGGTAGTGTGTTCGAACTTATATAAATCGATGCATGGTTTGTTCAATTTAGTCACAATCTGCGGCAGAGGCTTTATGTTTAATATTTTCAACCTTTCTATACGTTATTTGTTTCAAGATATAATGGCATTGGTATTTTATCTTTGAAAGCCATGGTCTCAGTTAGACATGCGCATTTTTCTCCGCCATGTTGATTTGCAGCGCGTTATCTAGTCCTCCTTAGTTTCACGAGAGCTCTCGAGGCTCACCGCACGGCGTCCATGGAGACGAGGAAAACGCCAGAGCTTAAGTCTTGGTGTAGACTTTGTACTTATAAACTGCGCTTTTTTAAAACGTAACTACGGCTATTCAGACCGTTTTAGTTTTATTTCTATACCATGCCCCCTTAGACAAATTTTAGATTCAGATATATCTTCTGAAGAAGGCTCAATTATTTGGGCTGATACCTAGGTAGAGGTGTGTTTCATTACCGCAATCGAGGCTGATAATTTCTTATATATTAGATTATTACGATTGCTGACTGGTCTGCAATGTTGGAAGTTCAAAAATAGGTTACATGGTGATATGTAGTATATTTGCCGAAACAGCACAATGCTGGTGCACGCACAAAAGTTTCGCTGCACACCGTTCATCGTACGTTGTTGAACAAAGAGGTCCGCAGCAGACCACCTGTACGTGTTCACATGTTGACACAACGACATCGCCAGTTACGGCTGCAGTGGGCTCGGGACCAATGAGATTCGACCGTGGGTCAGTGGAAACGTGTCGGATCTTCTGATGAATCACATTTTTGCTACACAACGACGGTCGTCTCAAAAAACGCCGTCGTCGAAGTGAACGGCTATTCGAAACGTGCAGCGCGCTATGGACGCAGGTTGGTGGGACCAGTATTGTACTACGGTAAACATTCTCCTGCACTTGCATGTGACCTGTGGTAGCAATCAATATTCATTGACAGATGCGTACAACCTGCATCCGTTCATGCCAGATATCTTCCCCGACAGCGATGTCTTCTTTTAGTAGTACAATGGCCTTGTCTCCTAGCCAGAACCGTGCTACAGTAGTTTGAGGAGAATTATACGGAACTCACGCTGATACCTCACCAACAAATTTCGCCTGATGTGAGTCCTACGGAACCCGTTTTGGTCGCTGTCGGCCGCTATGACCGCCTAGGCAAATAAAGGGCCCGTTAATTTGCGCTAATTAAGTAACCAGTGCGTAGGCATCTTACCTCCACAAACCAATCAACAAACTGTCGGATCCCTGATACGCAGAATCGGTAATGTATTTCGTCACAAAGACGGACAAACAAGCTATTAAGCAAGGTGATCATAATGTTTTGACTAAGCAGTGTCTGTGTGTGTGTGTGTGTGTGTGTGTGTATGT
The DNA here is from genome assembly GCF_023897955.1 of Schistocerca gregaria. NCBI lineage: Eukaryota > Metazoa > Arthropoda > Insecta > Orthoptera > Acrididae > Schistocerca > Schistocerca gregaria. Next base: position 687,339,764 of record NC_064923.1, read on the forward strand.
GTATGTGTGTGTGTGTGTGTGTGTGTGTGTGTGTGTATGGGAGGCAGTGATACTCTACTGGCCATTAAAATTGCTACACCAAGAAGAAATGCTGATGATAAATGGGTATTCATTGGAGAAATGTATTATACTTTGATGATTATATTTTCACTCAATTTGGGTGCATAGAACCTGAGAAATAACAGCCTTGATACGCCTGGACATTGAGTCAAACAGAGCTTGGATGGTGTGTACAGCCCATGCAGCGTCAACACGATACCACAGTTCATCAAGAGTAGTGACTGGCATATTGTGACGAGTCAGTTGCTAGGGCACCATTGACGAGACGCTTTCAATTGGTGAGACATCTGGAGAATGTGATGGCCAGGACAACAGAACAACATTTTCTGTATCCAGAAAGGCCAGTACCGGACCTGCAACATGCGGTCGTGCATTATTCTGCTGAAATGTAGGGTTTCACAGGGATCGAATGAAGGGTAGAGCCACGGGTCGTAACACATCTGCAATGTAGCGTCAACTGTTCAAAGTGCTGTCAATGCGAACAAGAGGTGACCGAGGCGTGTAACGAATGCCACCCCATACCATCAAGCCGGATGATACGCCAGTATGGCAATGACGAATGCACGCTTCCAATGTGAGTTCACCGCGATGTCGCCAAACACGGATGCGATCATCATGATGCTGTAAACAGAACCTGCATTCATCCGAAAAAATGACGTTTTCCCAATCGTGCAGTCAGGTTCGTCATTGATTACACCATCGCTGGCGCTCCTGTCTGTGATGCAGCATCAAGGGTACCGCAGCCATGGTCTCCGAGCTGATAGTCCATGCTGCTGCAAACGTCGTCGAACTGTTCGTGCAGATGGTTGTTGTCTTCCAGATTGTTGTTGTCTGTTGACTCAGGGATCGAGACGTGGCTGCACGATGTAAACAGCCATGCATGAGCAGCGCCAATTAGACGGAGGGGTCCGTCAGCCGATCAGATCCAGTCACTCTACCTGGAGGGAGGTACACGACATTTTTATCCGTAGTTCAACCATGCCTAATCGGTCAGTACCTCTGTTCGACAGCTTCTGCATTGTTACTTTGTGCCAGGACATGTCCAGGTCTCGGCCGGCCGGGGTGGCCGAGCGGTTCTAGGCGCTACCGTCTGGAACCGCGCGACCGCTACGGTCGCATTTTCTAATGCTGCCTCGGGTATGGATGTATGTGATGTCCTTAGGTTATGGTTCAAATGGCTCTGAGCACTATGGGACTTAACTTCTAAGGTCATCAGTCCCCTAGAACTTAGAACTACTAGAAACCTAACTAACCTAAGGACATCCCCTAGATAGGTTTAAGTACTTCTAAGTTCTAGGGGACTAATGACCTCAGAAGATACGTCACATTGTGCTCAGAGCCATTTGAACCATTTGTCCAGGCCTCTCGAAGTGAACCAAAGCGATGTTATTCGGACAAGGAGGAGTTATACAGACACAGGGACTGTTGATGACATGCCTCGCTCAGGCCGCCCAAGGGCTAATACTGCAGTGGATGACCGCTACCTACGAATTATGGGTCGCAAAAGCGTGACAGCAACGCTACCATGTTCTAAAATGCTTCTCGTGCAGCCACAGAACGTCATGTTACGATTCAAACTGTCGTTGCTGCATGATGCGCTACCTAACCCCCACGTCCATGGCGACGTTAATCTTTGCAGCCACGACACCATGCAGTGCCTTGATACGCCTGGGCATTGAGTCACACAGAGCTTGGATGGCATGTACAGGTACAGCTGCCAATGCAGCTTAACTCGATACCACAGTTCATCAAGAGTAGCGACTGCCGTATTGTGACGAGCCAGTTGCTCGGCCACCATTGACCAGACGTTTTCAGTTGGTGAGATATCTGGAAAATGTGCTGGCCAGGGTAGCAGTCGAACATTTTCTGTATCCAGAAAGGCCCGGACAGGACCTGCAACATGCGGTAGTGCATTATCCTGCTGATATGTAGGGTTTCGTAGGGATCGAATGAAGGGTAGAGCCACGGGTCGTAACACATCTGAAATGTAACGTCCACTGTTCAAAGTGCCGTCAGTGTGAACAAGAGGTCACCGAGACGTGTAACCAATGCCACCCTATAGCGATGACGAATACCCGTTTGCAATGTGCGTTCACCGCGATGCGCCAAACACGGATGCGACCATCATTATGCTCTAAACAGAACCTGGATTCATCCGACAAAAATGATGTTTTGCCATTCGTGCATCCAGGTTCGTCGTTGGTTACACCATCGCAGGCGTTCCTGTCTGTGATGCAGCGTCAAGGGTAGCCGCAGCCATGGTCTCCGAGCTAATAGTCCATGCTGCTGCAAATGTCGTCGAACTGTTTGTGCAGGTGGTTGTTGTCTTGGGAACGTCCCCATATGTTGACTCAGGGATCGAGACGTGGCTGCACGATCCGTTACTGCCATGCGGATAAGATGCCTGTCATCTCGACTGCTAGTGATACGAGGCCGTTGGGATCCAGCACGGCGTATTACCCTCCTGAACCCACCGATTCCCTACTCTGCTAACAGTCATTGGATCTCGAGCAGCAGTGTCGCGATACAATAAACCGCAATCACTATAGGCTACAATCTGACCTTCATTAAAGTCGGAAACGTGATGGTACGCATTTCGCTTCCTTACACGAGGCACCACAACAACGTTTCACCAGCCAACGCCGGTCAACTGCTGTTTGTGTATGAGAAATCGGTTGGGAACTTTCCTCATGTCAGCACGTTGTAGGTGTCGGTACAGGCGCCAACCTTGTGTGAATTCTCTAAAAAGCTAATCATTTGCATATCACAGCATGCTCTTCCTGTCGGTTAAATTTCGCGTCTGTAGCACGTAGAGTACACGAGCCAATTTTAATGGCCAGTAGTATATATATACTGCAATAAAGAAGAGTAGTAGTGCAGGGATTTGGAAACCACTCAGAACATATGTAAAATCGTGATGTAAAATATCTCCTTGACCAGTTGGACTATTTTCCCTCCGTCCTCCAAATGAGGTCGGTCTGGTTACATTGGACAATAGTGAGTGAAGAATCGAATGCTTATATAAATACTTGGAACTCGATTGTTTATTATACCTGTAGGGTTTTGGCTTTATCCTGAAATCTCATAGAAGGCTATGTACGTTTTCAGAGTAAATGGAAAGAAGTGTCTGCATTGAAACATACTGTAATACGAGCACACACGTCTTTGTCTTTCTACGAAGAAAGTTTATGAACATCATATGAACATAATACGCAACTTTGTCTTCAGGTTTATTCCTGCTAACAGATCAAAACCTAAACTAGGATTCTCGTCTTTTTACAGGAAAACAATTAGATGGAAGTAAGTTTATTCCGATTCTTATTTCTCAGGCCTGCCACTACACATTTGCTGCATGGCGTCAGGTACTTCACCAGCACACCCATTGACGTGTGTCTGTTGTCACAGAGCTGTGCCAAGTGCTGTTAAACTCTATACTAATATATGTTCTGAGATAAATTTAATCACCATATCGACCATTATAAACTAAAGCTAACATTATTCCACGTATTATCAAACATAAGGAATTGGAAGACATTATCGTACTTATTTTATCGTTAGCTAAACTAACAACGTTTAATGGAATACACATAGAAATGCTATAGACTGTAATGAAAAGTAGCCTTTTGTGTAAGGATCCAAGTGGTTTATCTTTGAGTTTAACTATGTGTATTTTAACTACTGATTAAATAAAATTAATAACAGTAGCCATTCAGGAAGGTAGTGGTAACTGTATTATTCCATATACTCAGTAACCTTACAGCTGGTTAGTCCTTGAAATTAAGCTTGGTTGATGATCATTCATTATACCAAAACGTAACATCACACTGCGGAGATACATGCAGATTTGGGGCATATAGCTGGATGTCTAGGGTCTCTTCTGCTGTGCCAGCTGATTTCTCCCTATAACTGTCATGTCATATGTGGTAAAGTGGCAAGCATTTGAAGTGCACCACAACCACTCAGTCTGGCAACTGTAATTCTGCACTGATTTACGAGGTCAGTCATAACCTTTTATATTGGCCTTCATAAAGAAGGGTGACTTTAGCTTTTCGTTTTCTACAGTCATGTTTGTAATTAGCACCCTCAGTCCCTTCTTTACCAAATAATGAGTGGTATGGCCAGAGCAGCGTATTGTGGTACAAAATGACGACAATAGCTTGCCAAGCACAGAAAGGTGTGTTATTGTTTCAGTTAACCATGGATCAGGTCTAACTCCATTAGCCAAATCTATTTAGCTTTGGGATTGTAAACGTGAATACCTTTCATTTCAGACCAAGATTTTCGTTCCACTTGTGTGAAAGGACAGCTCTTCGTCATTGTGCATGTTCCTTCAGATGACGTTTAATACAGTGATGATTTCTAAATAAACGAAACAAATGAAATGATTTGGCCTCCTCGGCAATGTATCTGCAAACAGTAATTTATAGTGTTTTGTAATCCAAAAGCCATCCTCAGATACTCATTGTATCATGTCAGAACAACAAATGCGTTTTTTCACCATCTGCTGTTTTGAGGGGTATCTGATTATAACCCAAATGTATAACTAAAGTTGTTAAATGTTGGCACTTTGACAAATGGTCCAATGTTTTTTTTTTATTATTTGAAGTGGATAAGGGTCTAGTGAAGTTAGTTTGATCAAATCTCTCAAGTTGATGCATATTTGGTATGCGTTTTCTCCATCTTGTATTTGATAGAGGATCACCATAAGTGAAGCCCTAGGACTGTGTCACAGTTTTATTATTCTGGCTTCCAGCTATTCGCAAATGCTCTAAAAAGGGGGAGCGTATGATGAGGAACCCCATATGGTGTTTGACTGACAGGCCTCATATCTCAAGGAGGTATTTCATGATGTGTCAGATATGTAGTATACAAACCCTACCATTCCTTAAAAATTGTATTAATTTCTTCGAATATTGAAACCAACAAGTCTCAGTGTTTCTCAGACAGTGGAGGGGTGAAGGGAGGAAAGTGATTGTGATAATTACATCATTTATATTTAAACTTCTACATCTTAATTTTCTCCTACCCCTCCATTCTCCCTTGTCATTATGCAATCACATTTTTCGGAAGCTCTTGGATACTCCCTAAAAATATTCGCTTGGGTATTGTGGAATTTTGGCCCCAGTACAGCAAAAATATTTCATCATTAAAAAAAACCAGTTGACATCTACTTTTTTCATGTGTTTTTGAAAGTCATCGATCAACTCTTTCCTTGCGCTCCAATTCACCTGAATAACTAAGTGCAATGGGAACTTATATTTGAACTTCTCCCGTAGATTCTATCCCATTTCACCAAGTACTGCTTCGTAAACAGCTGTACTGAACAGCATCAGTCGTCTGAGAAGGCTAGGTAGGATCCTTTCCTTATCCTGCTTAGGCGCCTGTAAAGTACTATCACTGCCAAATAGGAACGCTTGGTCACCTATTTGGACACTGCATGACCCAAAGTCGTCTGCGATTTGAACGTGATGTAGAATATCTCTCCTGAGTAGTACATCAAAGCAGGAATTTTCTCCTCTACTTTAAGTGCAAATTCTTCCTTACTAAATATGATTAATCTCCTCTGGGACTATACGGCAGGTGACCACATTTCCTAAACCACTCAGTCAATAGTAAGGCTACCGAAGCTCCTGTATGCCACATGCTAAGACTGGTCGAAAATTAAAGTTACTTTCAACCTAGTATCAAAAATTATGTTCTGTTAGGTCCTATCTAATTCTGTGGTCAGCATCACATTAGTCTGTTTGACTTGTTGCTGGAATACTCTGTCTTACATGGAGCTTGTGGAGATGGCTGCTCTGGAACAAAGCACTACCCCAATTGTTGCCTCTACCTGCACATTTGAAAAAATTGTATTCTGCTGGTATCATAGCCTACTGCACGATGCCCTTCTTTTGAAGCATTTAATATCTTGTGAAATAAGTGTACAGTAGCATCGCACACGTTAATGCTTACGGTATTCTTTGTGGAGTCGCTAGATTTAATCGATACCTGTTTATTATGTCACAAGATACACTCACTTGGTAATTACCCTGTTTCACTTAATTCATTTTCCATCATCATCATCATCACCATCTTCATTTAAGACTGATTATGCCTTTCAGCATTCAGTCTGGAGCATAGCTCCCCTTATAAAATTTCTCCATGATCCCCTATTCAGTGCTAACATTGGTGCCTCTTCTGATGTTAAACCTATTACATCAAAATCATTCTTAACCGAATCCAGGTACCTTCTCCTTGGTCTGCCCCGACTCCTCCTACCCTCTACTGCTGAACCCATGAGTCTCTTGGGTAACCTTCCTTCTCCCATGCATGTAACATGACCCCACCATCTAAGCCTGTTCACCACGACTGCTACATCTATAGAGTTCATTCCTAGTTTTTCTTTGAATTCCTCATTGTGGACACCCTCCTGTCATTGTTCCCATCTACTAGTATCTGCAATCATCCTAGCTACTTTCATATCTGTAACCTCAACCTTGCTGATAAGGTAACCTGAATCCACCCAGCTTTCGCTCCCATACAACAAAGTTGGTCGAAAGATTGAACAGTTCACAGATAACTTAGTCTTGGTGCTGACTTCCTTCTTGCAGAAGAGAGTAGATCGTAGCTGAGCGCTCACTGCATTGGCTTTGCTACACCTTGCTTGCAGTTCTTTCACTATGTTGCCATCCTGTGAGAATATGCATCCTAAGTACTTGAAACCGTCCACCTGTTCTAACTTTGTTCCTCCTATTTGGCACTCAATCCGTTTATATTTCTTTCCCACTGACATTACTTTAATTTTGGAGATGCTAATCTTCATACTATAGTCCTTACATTTCTGATTTGGCACTGAAATATTACTTTGCAAACTTTCAATCGAATCTGCCATCACAACTAAGTCATCGACATATGCAAGATTGCTTATTTTGTGTTCACATATCTTAATCTCACCCAGCCAGTGATCCATAAATAATATGAACAACAGTGGACACAGATTGCAGTCTTGTCTTACTCCTGAAACTGCTCAGAACCATGAACTCAATTTACCGTCAACACTAACTGCTGCCTGACTATCCATGTAAAGACCTTTAATTGCTTGCTAAAGTTTGCCTCCTATTCCATAATCTCGTAGAACAGACAATAACTTCCCCCTAAGAACCTGGTCAATGCCTTTTCTAGATGTATAAAGCATATATACAATTCCCTGTTCCACTCATAACACTTCTCCATTATTTGCCGCAAGCTAAAGATCTGGTCCTGACAACATCTAAGAGGCCTAAACCCACAAAGATTTTCATCCAATTAGTCCTCAACTAAAACTCGCACTTCCCTTTCAACAATACCTGAGAAGATTTTACCCACAATGCTGATTAAAGAGATACCTCTGTAGTTTTCACTATCTTTTCTGTTTCCATGTTTAGAGATTGGTGTGATTACTGCTTAAGTCCAGTCTGATGGAACCTGTCCCAACTTCCAAGCCATTTCAGTTATCCTGTGTAGCCATTTAAGACCTGCCATTCCACTGTATTTGATGAGTTCCGACTTAATTTCATCCACCCCAGCTGCTTTATTGCACTGCAATCTATTGACCATTTTCTCCACTTCCTCAAATGTGATCCTACTTCCATCATCATTCCTATCCCATTCTACCTCGAAATCTGAAACATTAGTGATCGTATTTTCACCTACATTGAGCAACTCTTCAAAATATTCCCTCCATCTGCCCAAGGCATCCACAGGATTCACTAGCAGTTTTCCTGACCTGTCCAAAATACTTGTCATTTCCTTCTTACCTCCCTTTCGAAAACTGCTAATTACACTCCAGAATGGTTTTCCAGCAGCTTGACCCATAGTTTCCAACCTGTTTCTAAAGTCTTCCCAAGATTTCTTCTTGAATGCTGCAATTATCTGTTTGGCGTTGTTTCTTTTTTCAACATAGCTTTCTCTGCCTACCTGAGTTCTAGTATGTAGCTATTTTTCATAGGCCTTCTTTGTCCTTTTTCAGTTTCCATCGACGCCTCTTATTCATTTTCAACCTTCAGAATGATTTATAGCTACACATAATGATATCATCTTGCCAGCTAATCCTTCCCGAAATTCTATTGAAATATTATATGAATAGGGCATCTGATACTGTACTCTACTCTGCTCTTCCCTAGGTATAAAATATAATTTCCTGTTATTATCTTCAGAAATCAGGTACTGTAGATCAATTTTGTTGTAGTCTCTAGTCCGAAGACTGATTTAATACATCTGTCCATGATACTCTATCATGTACAAGCCTCTTCACCTCCAATAATTACTGTAACCTACATCCTTCTGAATCTGCTTGCTGTATTCATATCTTAGTCTCTCTACAATTTTTACCTGCCACACTTCCCTCCAATAACAAATTTTTGATCCTTTGATGTCTCTCAATGTGTCCTACCAACCGATCGTTTCCTCTAGTCATGTTGTGCCACAAATGTCTTCTCTCCCAAGTTCTGTTCAGCACCTCCTCATTAATTACTTGATCTACCTATCTAATTTCCTACATTCTTCTGTAGCACCATATTTCAAAAGCCTTTATTATCTTGTTGTCTATACTGTCTATCGTGTATGTGTCACTTTCATACATAGCTACACTCCTAGCAGATGCCTTCAGAAAGGACTTCCTAACAGGTAACAATGTATTCGATGTTAAAAATTTCACTTTACCAGAAATGCTTTTTCGCCATTGCCGGTTTACATTGTATGTCCTGTGAACTTCAGCTATCATCAGCTACTTTGCTGCCCAAATAGCAAAACCTATCTTTCACTTTTAGTGCGCTGTTTCCCAGTCTAATTCTTTCGGCATCACCTTATATAATTCGACTGCACTGCACTATCCTTGTTTTGATTTTCTTGCTGCCCTTCTTACGTCCTCCTATCAAGACGCTGTCTACTCCTTACAGTTGATGTTCCAACTCCTTTGCTGTGTCTGACAGAATTACCATGTCATCGGCAAACCTTAAACTTTCTATTTCTTCTTCCTGAGCTTTAATCCCTACTACAAGTTTTTCTCTAGTTTCCTTTGCTGCTTGTCAGTGTACAGATTTAGTAACATCGGCGATAGGCTACAACCCTGTCTCACTCCTTTCTCAACCACTGCTTCCGCTTCAAGCCCCTGGACTCTCTTAACTGGCATCTTATTTCTGTATAAGTTGTAAATAACCTGTCGCTCCCTGGTATCTTCATAATTTCCAAGCGAGTATTCTGGTTAGCACTGTCATAAGCATTCTCCAACTCTACAAATATTATAAACCTAGGTTTGCATTTCCTTAACCTATACAAGAAAAGTTGTAGGATCAGTATTGTCTTGCGTGTTGCTACTTATCTCTGTAATCCAAACTGATCTTTCTACTAGATTTTTCCACTCTTACGTAATGAATTAGTGTTAGTATTTTGCAACCACTATTTATTAAACTGACTGTTCGGTAATATTCACAACTATCAGCAGCTGCGCTCTCTGGGATTGGAATTATAACATTCTTCTTGAAATCTGACGCTATTTAGTCCGGCTCAAACATCTTGGGCCAACGGCCTTGCAGCAGTGGTAACACTGATTCCTGTCATATCACCGCAGTTTAGCACTGTCGGGCTGGTCTAGAACTTAGCTGGGTGACCATCTGGTCTCTCGAGCAGTGTTAGCAAGCGGGATGCACTGAGCTATTGTGAGGCAAATTGAGGAGCTACTCGATTGAGAAATAGCGGCTCTGGTCTCTTAAACAGACATACGGCGAGGAGAGGGGCGTGCTGACCACATGGCCCTCCATATCATCATCCAGTGACGCTTGTGGCCTGAGAATGACACGGCGGCCGGTCGGTGCCGTAGGGCCTTCATGGGCTGTTCGAAGGGAGTTGAATTTTTTTCATACATCTTGGATATCATATGGAATGGTTTTGACATGGTTGTCTGTCCCAATAGAACCATACATAATTTTATACTAGTGTCCACACCGACCAAAGACTGATTTATAGTAATGTAAGGCCATATCTTTCTTTACCTTGTCTACTCCAACTATCTGCATCTACATCTACATCTTCATCCATACTCCACAAGCCACCTGACGGTGTGTGGCGGAGGGTACCTTGAGTACCTCTATCGGTTCTCCCTTCTATTCCAGTCTCGTGGAAAGAAGGATTGTCGGTATGCTTCTGTGTGGGCTCTAATTTTATCCTCATGGTTTCTTCGTGATACATACGTAGGAGGGAGCAATGTACTGCTTGACTCTTCGCTGAAGGTATGTTCTCGAAACATTAACAAAAGCCCCTACCGAGCTACGGAGCGACTCTCGTACAGAGTCTTCCACTGGACTTTATCTATCATCTCCGTAACGCTTTCGCGATTACTAAATGATCCTGTGACGAAGCGCGCTGCTCTCCGTTGGATCTTCTCTATCTCTTCTATCAACCGTATCTGTTACGGATCCCACACTGCTGAGCAATACTGAAGCAGTGGGCGAACAAGCGTACTGTAACCTACTTCCTTTACTTCGGTTTGCATTTCCATAGGATTCTTCCAATAAATCTCAGTCTGGCATCTGCTTTACCAACGATTAATTTTATATGATTATTCCATTTTAAATCACTCCTTTTGTGTACTCCCAGATAATTTTTTGAATTAACTGCTTCCAGTTGGTGACCTGCTGTTTGTAGCCCAATGATAAGGGATCTATCTTTCTATGTATTCGCAGCATTTCTTCATTGAGATTCAATTGCCATTCCGTGCACCATGCGTCAATTCGCTGCAGATCCTCCTGCATTTCAGTACAATTTTCCATTGTTACAACCTCTCGATATACCACAGCATTATCCGCAACAAGCCTCAGTGAACTTCCGATGTCATCCACAAGGTCATTAATTTATATCGTGAATAGCAACGGTCCTACGACACTCCCTCGCGACACACCTGAACTCACGCTTACTTCGGAAGACTTCTCTCCATTGAGAATGACATGCTGCGTTCTGTTATCTTGGAACTCTTCAATCGAATCATATAATTTGTCTGATAGTCCATATGGTCTTACTATGTTCATTAAACGACTGTGGGGAACTGTATCGAACGCCTTGCGGAAGTCAAGAAACACGGCATCTACCTGTGAGCCCGTGTCTATGACCCTCTGAGTCTCGTGGACGAATAGCGCGAGCTGGGTTTCACACGACCGTCTTTTTCTAAACCCATGCTAATTCCTACAGAGTAGATTTCTAGTCTCCAGAAAAATCATTATACTCGAACATAATACGTGTTCCAAAATTCTATAACTTGTACAACGCAGGATTAGCCACTCAATTATCCAAAATACCGAATATAATCGGGATTACCTCCACGCCCAAGGCAGAAATTATTGCCTCATTTCATCTGTCTGCATACGGTCGCATGTTACTTGGATTCAGAAGAAAAATCTGTCCTGCACAAAATGCGTGAGTGGATTGAGGAAAATCCCTAATATCTGCTAGAATGTGACGCAGTTCGCAGTGGTCTGAACGACATAGATGTAGATGTACATCACATTCATGAAGAGTACTGATCCCAGAAATTCAGACATTGAATTTGGAACACAGACTGCAAACCGCGTCCACTTCATGCGAAAATATAAAACTAGCTGATCACGTCTGCCTCCCACGATGCCGCGCACGCCACTGTTGGATATTTTCTCGCCGTTGGCTGGCTGCCACGTGTTCGCAACAGTTCGCTCATGTAGGAACGAGGCCTAAGTGATCTGCCTCTTCTGAGAATAGAGCTATTGGTACTGCTTCTTGAAAGGTACCAGGGGATGCGAACATGATCCCACTTCAGATTCTACGATTCTACTACTAATTCCTTTAACATAGATTTTGGTTAGCACACTGGAATCGCATTTGGGAGGATGAGAGTTCAAATCCAAGTCCGGACCTTGTGATTTAGGTTTCTCTAAATCGCAGCAGGGAAATAGAGGGATAGCTACCTAGCAAATTTCTCGGTCGATTTCCTTGCATTCACTGTAGACGGGACTATAAAACTCTAATCTTCCTTTAACAAAGACGTTTATAGTGTGGACATCCATCTCACGAAACATGATATCCTTATGTTTTCGTCATTCTGCGAAAACATGTGCTGCAACAAACAGCTCGAAGTTCTTCTGTAAATAACTCATAATCTTCACCAGATTTTTTCTAAGTAGATAAATTACTCTGAAAACACTCTTTCCTGCCTGTGAAATGTTGCGCCAACACGAGTGCAAGCGTTTGGAAGAAGGAGTCATTTTTAAATGCGTTTACTGACTCAGTGTAGTTCCTGGCATCACCAGACAATTTATGTCTAGCATTATTCGGTTGAAACTGATACGACAATGCGCACATACGACCAAAAATCTAACATTGTGTTGGAATGTTTGCATATTCTCATTCGACTTCCGCACAAAAATGGTATAAAATTCTCAACGAAACTTGTACTAATGAGACAGTTGCCATTGTCACAGACAGTAAAACCGCAGTGACTCATGAAATTGAAGTGTTGGCTACAGATGAGTTTGTTTGTACCTTTTCGTCCCTGCTTAACACTGCTACAGCTGCAACTACCTGATTTATATTATCGTGTAACTGTTGATTCTAAAGATGAAACTTCGAATTGCTGCTGTAACTGATCCTTTACATGATCAACAACACGCTTACCATCAATACTTCCTGTAAAGCTGAAGCACCTTCACTACATTCGTCTTTCCCTGCGCTCTAGTCTCAACCGTAATTTTCTCAACCTACGTTATAAAAATGTTCCCAACTTTCACACGAGGAGTAAAGTAATAATTAGCATAGTGCCACATTTCAGTAAAACAAGGCAACAAATCAATACCAATCGACAAATATTGTCAAGCAAATACTTCTTCAAAAAAACTGGAGTTACACAAACATCACTTCTGGATTCGGTTTAGATGTAAATAAAGCTATGTTTCAAAATGCTAATTCTCGGATCTTGTTCCCTTTTCCGCTGCAGTGGGCATCACACAGTCAGCGTCTTCAAGCAAGGGCGAGGTTGACGTTACGGAGACCGCATAGAAACACAGCCCGCTAGTGATGCGTGAGCGATGCGTAGCGCAGAGGGAGTCAATCCCATGACCCTCTGCTAAGATGAACGGACAGGGAGGTAACCGTCCAGGCCGTCAGATACATACAACCGCGAGGCGCGTATATATGATACATTTGTATACGTAGTGTCGGTAGCAGGCAGTTCCAAAGGATAGCAACGTGTTTCCCCTTGGAGTGGCATAGAGCCTAGCATAAACTAGAAACAGCTTACGGTCTCCCGGGGAACATACTGTTGTGCGTAACATAGTGAAATCTAAGGGCACGAGATAGCGAAATGCACATATACATAAATGGCGGTAGCATCGAGTGACAGAAAGTATGGAAGGACAGTGCACTAGCGGAGTTACCACTTGCACTCAGTTGATTCACGTGAAAATGTTTCATACATGATTATGGCTTCAACGACAGGAATTAACAGACTTTGGACGCGGAATAATAGCTGGAGCTCGACGCATGGCACATTCTGTTTCGGAAATCGTTTGGCAATTCAGTATTGCGAGATCCATTGTGTCAAATATGAGCCGTGAATGTAAAATTTCAGGCATTATCTCCCACCACTGACATCACAGTGGCCGGTGGCTTTCACTTAACGATAGAGAGCTGCGGCGTTTGCAGAGAGTTGTCAGTGCTAACAGACAGGCAACACTGCACGAAATACCGTAGATACCAACGCAAGGCGTACGACGAACGCATCCCTAAGGACACTGCGGTGAAATTGGCAGCTAATGGGTTTTGGCAGCTGACAACCGACGAGAGTGCCTTTGCATGACATCGCCCGCACCGCCTCTCCTGGGCTCACGACCATATCGGTAGGACTCTACACTACTCTAAACCCGTGGCCTAGTCAGATGAGTCTCGATTTCAGTTGGTAAGAGCAGATAGTAGCGTTCGAGTGTAGAGCCCACCAAGCCATTGTGTCAAGTTGTGAACAAGGCACTGTGCTAGCTGGTGGTGGCTTCACAATGGTGTGGGCTGTATTTACATCGAATGGACTGGGTCCTCTGGTCAAACTAGGAGTCCACTAGTAGCTATTCATGGACTACATTTTCCCAATCTACATCTATATCTACGTCTACGTGATTACTCTGCTATTCACAATAATGTGCCTGGCAGAGGGTTGAATGAAACACCTTCATGCTGTCTCTCTACCGTTCCATTCTCGAACAGCACTCGGGAAAAACGAGCAATTAAATTTTTCCGTGCGAGCCCTGATTTCTCTTATTTTATCGTGATGATCATTTCTACCTATGCAGGTGGGTGCCAACAGAATGTTTTCGCAATCGGAGGAAAAAACTGTTGATTGAAATTTCATGAGAAGATCCCGTCGCAATGAAAAACGCCTTTGTTCTAATGATTGCCACTCCCATTCACGTATCATGTCTGTGACACTATCTCCCCTACTCCGCGATAATACAAAATGAACTGCCCTTCTTTATACTTTTTCGATGTCATCCGTCAGTCCCACATGATGCGGATCCCACACCGCACAGCAGTACTCCAGAATAGGGCAGACAAGCGTAGTGTAAGCAGTCTCTTTGGTAGACCTGTTGCGCCTTCTAAGTGTTCTACCAATGAACCGCAGTCTTTGGTTTCTCTACCCACAATATTATCTATATGATCGTTCCAAATTAGGTTATTTCTAATTGTAATCCCTAAGTATTTAGTTGAATTTACAGCCCTCAGATTTGTGTGACTTAACGCGTAATCGAAATTTAGCTGATTTCTTTTAGTACTTATGTGAATAACTTCGCACGTTTCTCTATTCAGGGCCAACTGCCACTTTTCGCACCATACAGATATCTTATCTAAATCATTTTGATCATCTGATGACTTTACAAGACGGTAAATGACAGCATCATGTGCAAACAATCTAACACGGCTACTCAGATTGGGTCCTATGTCGTTAATATAGACCAGGAACAATAGAGGACCTATAACACTTCCTTGGGGAACGCCGGATATTACTTCTGTTTTACTCGATGACTTTCCGTCTATTACAACGAACTGTGACTTTTCTGACAGGAAGTCACAAATCCAGTCACACAACTGAGGCGATACTCTGTAGGCACACAGTTTGATTAGAAGACGCTTGTGAGGAACGGTGTCGAAAGCCTTCTGAAAATCTAAAAATATGGAATCAATTTGGCATCCCCTGTCGATAGCACTTGTTATTTCATGAGTATAAAGAGCTACTTGTGTTTCACAAGAACGATATTTTCTGAGTCCGGGCTGACTATGTGTCAATAGATCGTTTTCTTAGACGTAATTCATAATATTAGAATACAGTATATGTTCTAAGACCCTACTGCAAATCGACGTTAGTGATATAGGCCCATAATTCAGCGGATTACTTCTACCTCCCTTTTTGGGTATTGGTGTGACTTGAGCAATTTTCCAGTCTTTAGGTACATGTCATCTTGTGAGCGAGTGGTTGCATATAATTGCTAAATATGGAGCTATTTTATCAGCATACTCTTAGAGGAACCTGACTGGTATACAACCTGGACCGGAGGCCTTGCCTTTATTAAATGATTTAAGCTGCTTTGTTACACCGAGAATATCTACTTCTATGTTTCTCATGTTGGCAGTTGATCTTGACTGGAATTTAGTAATATTTTTATTTCGTCTTTTTTTGTGGAGGAAATTTCGGAAAGCCATGTTTATTAACTTTGCTTTAGTGGCACTGTCATCAGTGACTTCACCGTTGCTATCGCGCAGTGATTGTGTCTTGCCACTGGTGTGCTTGATGTATGGCCAGAATCTCTTTGGGTTTTCTGCCAGATTTCGAGACAGAATTTCGTTCTAAAAATTATTAAAAGCATCTGGCATTGAAGTACGCGCCATATTTCGAGCTTCTGTAAAACTCTGGGAATCTTGGGATTTTGAGTTCTTCTAAATTTGGCATGGGTTTTTCGTTGCTTCTGAAACATCGATCTGACCCGTTTTGTGTACCATGGGGGATCAGTACCATCACTTATTAATTTATGTGGTATATATCTCTATATATCGACGATGGAATTTTTATCGATGACAGTGCGTCATATCACCGGACCACAATTCTTCGCGATAGGTTTGAAGAACGTTATGGACAATTCAAGAGAATGATTTGGCCACCCAGATAATACGGTACGAATTCCATCGAACATTTATGGGTCATAATCGAGACGTCAAGTCGAGCACAAAAACCTGCTCCGGCAACACTTCCTCACTTATGGACGGTACAGATGCAGCATGGCTCTATATTTTCTGCAGGGTAGTTCCAGTGACTTGTTCAGTCCAAGCCACGTCACGGTACAGCACTACGCCCAACAGAAGGAGGTCCAGTACTATGTTAGGAGGTGTCACATTAATTTTGTCACCTCAGTGTTAAAAACCAAAGCGTACCAGGACTGCCCAATACGCTTCTGTTCAGGAGCCTGATACTCTTTTAGAAGCAACGAATAGGCTGCTGGTTTGCAGGTGGGTTCTCGGTTCCGTTCACCAACATACACAGTGGACGAGCGAGGCAGGTGGGCATCACGACAGCAGAAGAATTTATGGCCAGTAATAATGCACGCTGAACATACAAATGGCCCATTTAGATAGTGGTACATTGGCTTCACATACGGGGAAATCTAGTGGTGTACTTCTGTCTCTATGGATGACAGGTTTTAGGATCGGTCAGTCGCTGCTAGTAGCCACAGAGAGAAAGAGAGCGAGCAATTTCTCACGCCCGCTATACGTAAACCTTGCATGATTTGAATTGAAGGAGCTGATTGGTGTAGCATCGCACCATCAGCGTCAACACAGGCACTATGGCAAGTGGACCTCGACTTCCTGTCAAGCCTCAGAAGGCGGTAAGGATCGAGGTAGCAATTTTATTATTAATAGCTGTACGTCGGACATTTTAAAGCAATAATAAATTTTCTTCATTTATGTAACATCTAAGAAATCACAGAATTGGAATTCCCTTCTCGTCTTCACTATCACTGAGCGACAGAACTACTAAGCTTTAGTACAGCAGGGACACACGAGAATATTAGTAGTATCCTGAGGCTTGCTGGTGAATCCTAAAATCAACAAGGCTCAATCATCCAGCCTCATTCAGCGCAGGCGCTGCTGCTGCTGTTGCCGAATTCCGCTAAAAACTGGCGCCAAAACTAGGAGCTGTCCTAATACAACCCCCTGTATTGTAGATGACGCGCGTGCTGTCCACCAACGGTGGCGCTCTCTGGAGCGCGCTTCAGACGTCTCCCATAGCCGACATCAGCGACAACAATGTATCACAGAGACCCTGTGTTTGAGGCAAGGGAGCGTTTACGATTGTTTGTTGATGGGGATGG
The DNA here is from genome assembly GCF_023897955.1 of Schistocerca gregaria. Lineage (NCBI taxonomy): Eukaryota > Metazoa > Arthropoda > Insecta > Orthoptera > Acrididae > Schistocerca > Schistocerca gregaria. The sequence goes on from NC_064923.1 coordinate 687,357,214, forward strand.
GTGGGGGACACAGGTGGGGGGGGGGGGAGGAGGGGGGCTATAACTTGGAGTTTGGAGTAGTTTTAAATATTATGGGATAGGAATGATGGCTTGCCAGATCCGACCTGGTTAAAAAACTGTTTAAAACGGACTCTTAAATCGTTTTCATAAAAGAAAAGTACGTTACAACACTGTAGTTTATCCTTTTCTTGAGTGATAGTGGGAGGGCGGGAGGCTCGTTTCCCCTTAGCTCCCGTGCATGGGCGCCCTCGTTTTGAGGGTAGTCTATAGTTGCGACAGCTACATCGTCTGCGCCAATGTATACTACACGCGGAGCCATGAGCGCACTCTCAGGCGTAGCAACGGTGCAGGGCTTAGCACCGGCCAAATACCGTATTAGGAGATTGATTTCTACTCTTGGCAACAGCTTTCAGCAGGACTCAGCGGTAGAAACGCCATCTCTCCTGAAGATGTAACGCAGTAACTTGAATCGCTTGCTGGCTATTCAGGCGACCACAACCAAGTTCCACATTCATTCTTGCCATAAACAATTTGTACTTTAGTCTTACGTCAGGTACCGTAGCAACTCATGCTACAAGAGGAAGACATATTCAGCAGCGGAGGAAGGATACACTGAAGAAACTGGCACACCTGCCTAATGTATTGTAGAGAACGCAGAAGTGCCACACCACGACGTGGCATGGACTCGACTAATGTCTGAAATAGTGCTGAAGGAAGTTGACACCATGAATCCTGGAGGGCTGTCTATAAATTCATAAGAGTACGAGGGGGTGGAGATCACTTCTGATCAGCACGTTACAAAATATCCGAGACATGCTCAATAATTTTCATGTCTGGGGAGTTTGGTGGCTAGAAGAAGTGCTTAAACACAGAGAGCATTCCTGGAGCCACACTGTAGCAATTCTGGACGTGTGGGTGTCGCATTGTCTTGCTGGATTTGCTTAAGTCCGTCGGAATACACAATGGACATCAATGGATGCAGGTGATCAGACAGGATGCTTAGGTACAGGTCACCTGCCAGAGTCGTATCTACACTTATCAAGAGTCCCATATCACTCCAACTGTACACGTCCCACACCATTACAGAGACTCCACTAGCTTTAACGGTCTCCTGCTAACACAGAAGGGGCATGGTTTCAGTAGGTTATCTGAACATCCGTTAAAGTCCATCCGTTCGAAACGATTTGAAACGAGACACATCCCACCAGGGAAAATGCTTCCAGTCATCAACAGTTCAGTGTCCATGTCGACAGGCCCGGGCGAGGTGTAATGCTTTGTGCCGTGAAATCATAAAGGGTAGGCGAGTGGGCCTTCTGCTCAGAAAGCCCATATCGACGATGATTCGTTGAATGGCTCGCACGTTGACTCTTACTGAAGGCCCAGATGCTTCTAATGGCTCTGAGCACCATGGGACGTAATATCTGAGGCCATCAGTCCCCTAGAACTTAGAACTACTTAAACCCAACCAACCTAAGGACACCACACACATCCATGCCCGAGGCAGTATTCGAACCTGTGACCGTAACGGTCGCGCGTTTCCAGACTGAAGCGCCTAGAACCGCACGGCCACAACGGCCGTCTAATGGCCCAACATTGAAATCTGCAGCAATCTGCGGGTCGGTTGAACTTTTGTCACGTTGAACGATTCTCTTCAGTCGTCGTTGGTCCCGTTCTTGCAGGACCGTTTTCCGGCCGCGGCGATGTCGAAGATTTGATGTTTTACCGGATTTCTGATATTCACGGGGCACTCGTGGAATGGTCGCACTGGAAAATCTCCACTTCATCTCTGCCTCTGAGATGCTGTGTCCCATCGCTTGTGCGTCGACTTTAACACGACGCTGAAACTGACTTACGTCTTGATAACATGCTATTGTAGCAGCAGTGACCGATCTAACAACTGCGCCAGACACTTGTTTTGTTATATAAGCGTTGTCGACCGCATCGTCGTCTTCTGCCTGTTTACATATCTCTTTATTTGAATATGCGTGCCTTTACAAGTTTCTTTGGTGTATCAGTGTATTTTATTACTACACTGCACCTTATACCAGCGGTTAATTAAATATTCGTGTGTGACTAAGGAGCTGCGCAGAAGAAAAATTGGTCTCGATTTAAAATTAATTTCTACCTGTCAGACGTTTTATGTTATTCAGCATACTGTACTCTTTCCTGAGTCCAATTTGAAAACAGTTCTAACTTCAAGCAATGCAGACGTTATATGTAAACCAAACCATTTCTTCAGGACAAATACTTCTGATCTGTGGACGAATATTTCATGACTCACTGGTACCGTTATCTTATAAAATAAAAAGGGTTTATATTGTTGTTAACTGTTTCACATTCAATATGATTAGTGACAAAGGTTAATACTCTTATTTTTAGTAAACCTGAGCCATTATATATTTCTGGCAAGGAAGAGCAGTCTAAATAAAAAAATTATTGCACATAGATAAGTGACCTGACTCTCGCCATTTGGACACAAAGAGCGTACTTGTTACTAAGAATTTGTTATAAAATTACAGGCAACGGTGATAAGGGATCACGCACTGTCCTCGACGGAAGATGTATAATGTTGGAAAACATTTCGACTATCATTTAATTTTAGAAACATAAATCTATAATTTACCAATTTATGACATATTTGGATATGCAAAACACCCTCAGAAATATTAGCACTGGACTTCTCTGTGGCATATAAGACGAGCAGAAATTCATTTCAACAAAACAAGATAGTTTATCAACTTATTGGCGACGAATATAAGCTATGGAAGACAGTAGGAAGTCAAGGAAAAATCAGATGGTACGCAATAAATTTTGAAATAAATCTGTAAGAACGGGTTACTAGTAAAGTGTAAGAAAAGACAGTTTTCGTCTAACAATTTTCGTTGTCTTTACTAAAGTCAGAAAAATTTGTCGTGAAGACACAACTCGCATTCGAAACTCCATGAGATACTTAATGTTTCCGCGGGTGATAGCATTATTTTTAAGTGCCGCATAATTTGCGAAAAGCATCTGACTTGTGAGTCGGAAATAACTTACTATGGTGAAGCGTAATATCTTAGCAGTAGCGACAAGTGGTAAGATGTGGCCCACAGCTTGCTCGATAGTAGTCGAGAACAAGGTGGTGTGGCCGAAGCAATTCGCGGGATGCCAGTCAACGTGAGAGTTACAGTCTTATATGGGAGCAGCAGGCCAAGAAATACACACAGTATCCCAGTCACCGGCGAAAGTTCAAAAATGGTTCAGATAGATCTGAGCACTATGGGATTTAACATCTGAGATCATCAGTCCCCTAGAACTTAGAACTAGTTAAACCTAACTAACCTAAGGACATCACACACATCCATGCCCGAGGCAGGATTCGAACTTGTGACCGTAACGGTCGCGCGTTTCCAGACTGAAGCGCCTAGAACCGCTCGGTCACACCGACCGGCCGCGGCGAAAGTGGCTGGTACGCCTACCAGTGAAAGCGCGAAGCTCTTTCTGGCATAACAGTGAAGCACCCAGGAAGGGATGAAGAAATGAAATGGAACTCCACGGGCTGAGAGAGAAAATGATGTCACTTCAGCGACTGGACTGTCGTACCAATTTACAAAGAATTCGGCAATTTAAGACCACTTATTAATGTGACGTTACACACTCTGTGGTCCGGTTGCAAGCATTAATTCGATTTAGTGGGGTGTCATGCAGCCGTTGTATTCTTTCCTGAGGCAAACAGGCCAACAGGTCTTACATAAGGTCGGTGATATCCTCGATACTGGCCCTGGTAAGTGTTATACGTCTAGGAAAGTATCACACTAGCTCGTTTAGGGACGGAGCCGGGTATCTTACTACCCACAAAAGCACCTTAACTTCATACACACAGTTCAAAGACGCACGTTTCATTCGAGCACGAGCATTGCTCTTGTTTAAAAATAGCATAATGATGCTGTCGCAGGAGAGCTGACTCAAGAGGTCAAAGGGCGTCCGTCACGTACAACTGTGGCGTCAGAGCTCCGTAATCACTACCAGTCATGATATGAACTCTTACCTGATGGCTGCGCATGTCATCACACCTGGATTAACGCTACTGTGGCTCTCGGAAACAATGGACGGAAGGGGCGATTCCCCAGGTGGCCGTTATATTCACCGACGACGGTCATCTCGGTAGTGCCAAGCCACAATTAATCGCCATCCATCAGCAGTACACGCTTACTGGTCGCAGCACCACTCCAATCACAGCCGTTTGTGTCGTGGGATTAAGGGCAGCCTATGGATCGGACGGTAATTCCTTGGTCCGGCTGCGTCTAATTTCCGACCAATGGTGCAGGATGACAAAGTGTGTGTCCTCCCTCATGTTGCCTTGACGTATAACACAGAGCCGCTGTCACACACTAATGCCCCACAAAACTGTATGTTGTACAATTCGACCACCTGGCAAAGTGGAGACCCACAATGAGACTCTTTCCAACCCTGTCAGGTGCCGATAATGCTGTGTCACACGATGCCATGGCATCTAAGTGTCCTTTAGAGTGATCACTCAACAGTTGGTGTCCTTCACGCCCCTTATGCACGTACCAGGCTTGGTAACAATACTGAACTCGAACGAACTGTTGCACTCTGGAGGCCGTTTACCTGTCAGAATTTCTACTCTAATTGTTTATTCTTCATTGTCAATATTTCGTTGACAGGAAAAAGCAATTTTATTTAAAATCCTCATAGAGTTTATTAATGGTTCTGTCAACAGTTGCATTTATTTGAGTTTGATTTTGATTTGGTAAAACAAGCATGTGTGGACTGTGGCATTCATCTTGCTAACATTTCTAGGGTATGCGTTGCCAGTGAATGTTTATTTCTAGTATCAGCCACTGTCAGTACAGCCTCGGTGAGCCAGGTTTGATTATTAACCTGTAAGGGTTAGAAACCAGTCGCTTAATAAATAGCTGCAACTGCTGACAGAACAATTAATAAACGCTTTGACCCTCTAATGCAGAGTGTAGCTGATCAGCTACAGACTTCATTTCTTCAATGTGTCCTACATAGAAACTGAACCAGTTCGACAATCAGCTCTGTGGATGTACTGCCGAGAATATGTTTTGGCGGAAAGTAGAGACTAGTTATTTTTGTTTTTGTGCACTGATTTGTGGGTTCGAAAATTACTTTTTTTTGAAAACTTAAGTAGGTATGATGTAGACAGTTAGTGCGAGTGTCTTTACGATAGATTTGAAATTAGGTCTGTTTTTGTGTTTGTAGCGATAGTCAAGAATAATGCTTTGTTAACTTAATTTAAAAAATTGTAATATTTTTTTTATAATGTAGACACTATAAGCTAAGCGTGGTAATTTTTACAGCTTGAAATAAAAAATAAGGGGGGTTGGGTTGGATTGTTTTGGGGGGCGGAGACCAGACAGTTAGGTCATCGGTCTCATCGTACTAGGAAAGGAAGTCTGCCGTGCCCTTTCTAAGGAACCATAGCGGCATTTGCCTAGAGCGATTTAGGGAAATTACGGAAAATCGGAATCAGGATGCCGGATGTGGGTTTGAACCGTCGTCCTCCCGAGTGCGAGTCCAGTGTGCTAACCACTGCGCCACCTCGCTCGGTAAAAAAAAAATCATGCATTTAAGGGTTAAGGAATCGAATTATTTACTTACTCGCTGATGAGTTTTACGTCTAACTTGCATAGACATCCGACCATAGCTTCAGAGTGCTTCAGTTCTTGTCAGGCAACGTATGCTTGTATGTGAGACGGAGGGTGCGCCTTGTTCCACTATAATGTCGCCCCTTTCCTGCTCCACTCTCAAATTTTGTGTGTGGAGAACGTCAATGGAACACGACGTAAGTTCTAACTCCTATCATCACCTTAACGTTGTCATTCAGCACTGTGTATTTCGTAGGTCGTAATGTGTTTTCCATATGTTTCGCCTCCTTCATTCTGATGTTTTCTGAGGTATTACGATTTAAAAAAATAATTGGAATTTTTTGTTGTACCGTAGCGGGAAGAGATTGCTGTGGCATTGCGGAACCCCCCTCATCGTCTATTTGTCAGGTAATAACTCAAACCTTTCTCGGATTAATGGATCGACAGAAATGGGTATGTTTCTTGCCGTTGCCAGCTATGATACTTATCTCGTGTGAACGGTTGGAACGCGAGCTATACAAATAAAAAGTAAACACATGATACAAACTGATCTTTCAGATTACTTCTGCTGCTGTTTTCATTAAAAAAAAACGCCAAAATGGCCTCACTTCAGCTGCATGATTTTGTTGTTTTCAACAGAATTGAAACGTGCACTGAAACAGTAGTTGGGATTTATGAAAATCGGCTGTTGGTGTTTGGAGTGTGCAATAAACGCCACCCAAGGATGGAAGAGACGTTTTTCTAGCTGCCAGGGTGTCTTTCAGCTTTGCAGCATGGGTGTTGTGGGTTCGACTGACTGGTGAACATTATGGGAGTACGTCGGAGGGGACTGCTACAAGACAGACCGTGTATGTGAAAACTCTCTGCTGCTCCAAGCTATGATGTCACAGGGGCGCCCCATCGTCCTGTGTAGCGGCGTGGCGTCGCCACAGGGTATCCCTGCCGCACGGGCATCGTCAGTCGTAGATCTCACGACCAAAGGGTAAGCGGAGCTGCGCTGCTGCGCGTTCTGTATGCCACAGTGTTTTGGCTCGATGTCGCTGAGATGCTGGAGGCTGACAAAAGCACCACGTGGGATTTTTTAAAAATATTTTTTATTTATGGTAGGTGAAGTTCAGAATTCAAATCCGAATCCTACAAAGACAGTAAATGCAGATCTAAAAAATTCTAGTTAAAATTGACTCAGAAATTTAGCAATTTAATGGGTACCTTGAGCACCTGAAGCAAAAACGATTCTTTTGGAAAGGCAGTGTGGCTCTGTGATAAAAGGCTTGTCTGCCAATTGGGTGGATTGAGCTCGATAAGTGGTTTAAACAAATATTTAAACAAAGATGCATATTCTGTTAGCATTTGCATGAAGCTCAAAAGTGGGTAAAGATGGAAAAAATCGATAGTGCTCAAGACTGGTAACGCTGTTTCGAATATCGTTTTGGTCATTATTTTGTTCGTTTTTCTACATTCTGTGATGTCGACCTCTGCTACTGCATGTTCAGGATGACTAAATATAATGGGAAGATATCAAATAAAGTTGGTGGGTGCCGGAAGTTGCCACATTAAAACTCGGCGACAACTTTCCAGATGATTTATTGTTTTTTTGTTACAATGCCCCGTTCACCTCGCTCCGCGTCACACATCCCGCAAGGCTGAGGCCACCACCCCAGCGACTCAGAGCAATGCGCTGTGTCGAGCCAGCCCTGTACGCCAGCTGCAGAGTTCCGATTACGTCAGGATGGCTGCGCCAGTAGCTAACTCATCGGCCACCATGCTCATTGTTTCCCCTACTGCTCCGCTGGGAGCAGTAGGCCGGGTCCGCTGCTGCTTCTTCCTCACTGGCATAGCTGAGACGGCGGCGGCAATGACCGCCCGTGATCTGGCGTCCCAATCTGCTACCCTCGCCTTGGAAGTCTCCGGGTGTCGGGAGCTGATATGACTGCCCACAGTACCTAGCCAAGAGTGGCCCGCCGCTGGCTGGCTGTGGATCCCACGCCAGCCTCAGAGGGTCAAACCAATGACCCGCCGTGGACTGGGACGCTGTCCCTCCATCTGTTGCTGGTTAAAGCCCAGTATTGTGATAAGTCGCGCCGTTCAAGAGAGCTGCCACACTTGAATGAATCTCATTGAAAAACTACACAATTTATTCTCTGCTGTGCACCTCTGTTTTGCCAACACGCTGCTTCTCGTCATGTATGCACCACACCCCGGTGGCGCTGGTGGGCACCTTCTGCCTGTAGCTTACACCATGCGAACTGCTGCATTTCGATGGCCCTGTGGCCTTCATTCTACTTTGCAACTGCTGGTCAGCTTAACTTACTGCAACCTAGCCCGCACTTCGCTGTAACTTGTGCACTCCTATCTTAAATTGTGGTGCTGTTACAGTTAATTTCTGTTTAAATATAAAATAAATTAACACACATACAGTATAACAGTCATTTTTCGAACAATCCACATCTTCTTAAACCTAGTTAAATTTTAACACCAAAAAATTCAGTTTTCATTCCAAATATAGCTTCTTAATCGACAGTGTTTTATAAAACGTTTGTAAATGAAGTTTGTTCAAATTGCGGAAATGCATTAAAATATTTTTTTTCAGCTTCATGTATTCTACTGCCCATGGAAATCCATCTTTCCTTAAAATTTTACCTGGGCCACATATGTAGTGGGAAAATATTCTACCACAGCGCCATACCACCTGTCAAACATTCGATCTTACTTCAGAGTTTTAAAGACGCTCAGATAACAGTAAAAGTCCATTTTTTTCGAGAATTTCGGGGAGTTGCATCTAATTGCTTTTGGATTTATGTTTGAGTTATGGTCTTTATGACACGGATATAAGGAATTGAAAAAATCCGATTGTCGTGTGGTCTCCTGTTGCGTCATCAGATCGCTGTCCATGTCCCCGCAGCGAAGACTGTTGTTGGTCGGCAAAGCTAGCAGCAATGGACGATATATGTGGAGGGGTAGCCCATTGTCTCAAATCAGGAACTCTAGTGCAGGAAACGGACAGATGATGGCGACGGCTGTCCAGCTATGGTGGAGATGTCCGGCAGCACTGGGGCCCCTGGTTACTGTCGTGGGATCGAACCTCTAATTGGTAGCTTGATAGGTGTGCATAAATAATGTCCCAGAGACTGTGTGTCTAGTCGCGAATCAATGCAGTAGTGGTTGGCGCAACGCTCCAAAGACAACTCGTTTCGTTACCCTTACTGCAGTATGACGTAACGCATGGTGCGTTCAGCATGTCCATTGTGTCGTCAACTGCGAGCCTTCGGGCCTTCCTAGGAATGCCTTGCCCCGAATCTCTTTGGCGTCACCATGTTCCGCTTGACAAGTACCTGTGAGTATTAGTGTGGTTTACATTCTAATAGCTATTTCTCTCTAACATACAAAATTGGACACATGTTACATGGAACGTTATTTTCTTGATTAGTTTATACTACAGCTATCTAAAGTATTTATTATTATTTATATAACTTTTTATTTATGGACCGGTCGATGTGGCCAAGCGGTTCTAGGCGCTTCATTCTGGAACCGCGCGACCGCTACGGTCTCAGGTTCGAATCCTGCCTCGGGCATGGATGTGTGTGAAGTCCTTAGGTTAGCTAGGTTTAAGTAGTTCTAAGTTTTAGGGGACTGATGACCTCAGATGTTGAGTCCCAATGTGCTCAGAATATTTATGCTTAACGTATGTCTATGTGACGTCTAGGTCTGATTCTTTGCTGCTTTAAGCCATACGACTCCTGAAATGTTGGTACATTTAACTTTGATATTCACCCGTGTGGCTTGTTCTTAGGTCCCGAAACACTGCCAAATTATTGGCTCGTTGCAGTGCGCATTCTCTCAATTCGTTTCACAAGATAAGGAACATAAATTGCACTACACACTTTTGAAAGAATTCCGAGACAACTAAATACAGGAAATAAGTACTAACAGGTTTTTGCGTTAGCCCTCTTCATCCACACCCGCTTCCCTAGTGGTAGTAGGGAATCTTATTCCCACAGGATTCTTACACAGATAATAAGTCATATACTTAACAAATATGGTGGCAGTTGTTCGAGGTATTCCAGAATTATACTGCATTGTCAACCCCTTTTTGCTGCCAGACCTGTCGGGTGCATCTGGTACTTACCCCACAGTGCTTCTTTCCCGAAAACAATTAGCCTGTAAATCACCGATTCTATAAACTGACGAACTCCCAAGTACTAAACAGCTTCATCCGTCCGCTTATCTTGCAGATCAGTTAAAATGTTACATAGACGAAGTTATGCGTGACGCAAGAGAAAGCTTAAGAAAGATTGGAAATTCTGTTTAAACTTGTTTAGAAGTTCGTTAAGTGCCCTCATTCTCAAATACTAGATGTATCGCGGTTGGATATTTGTGAGAAGTGCGTCACGCAACTTTTTTTACTTCCACTCCCACCCCGCTGGGTAGTAGGTGGTGCCTATCCTCAGTGCTTTACCGGATAGCAAAGTGTATGAGTAGCATGTTTAGTATAAATCTGTTCAGCACATTATGAGGACATACTGAACACACATACTTGTATAATACATACATTTTTATAATACAAGGTGTAGTCACATAGAAACGAGACCGATCGAAATAAACTTTTTAATATTTCAAAGGTAATCGCCCTAACTCTTAATATATCCACGGTGAATGAAGACGTTTCAATCGTTTGAATTTTAATAACAAACGATTGAATCAGTAGTAAAGGTACATCTTTCTACGAATTATAATATTAGTCGCACAGAACAAAAATCTTTGTATGGACATACGCCTATTCCGAATGGTTTCGGAGATCAAACACCTCTAATTATCACTTTTATACATTATAACTGATTAGCGCGAAAACGGCAGCATCCAGCGAAAATGGGTCACAGTACAATATGAAACCACTTGAAATATCCTACAGAAAACGTGGTATTATTTTTTGTCTAGGATTAATAAAAATGGCTCTGAGCACTATGGGACTTAACAGCTATGGTCATCAGTCCCCTAGAACTTGGAACTACTTAAACCTTACGAACCTAAGGACATCACACAACACCCAGCCATCACGAAGCAGAGAAAATACCTGACCCCGCCGGGAATCGAACCCGGTAACTCGGGCGTGGGAAGCGAGATCGCTACCGCACGACCACGAGATGCAGGCTAGAATTAATAGTTCGCGTCAAGAGAGCGGGAGAATATCGAATATCTCGCGTTGCTCACATTCACTGTAACTTAGGTTTAGTTTTTGTAGTCCAAATTCAGGTAGTTTCCCGACTTGACAGACCACAAGTGTCCCATATCAAACTGTTCGTCTCAGTTTCCTCTACCCTACTGTGGTGAGTTGTAAACACTGGCAATAATTGAATAATATAGGAAATAAAATAACGATGTACATTAAATATGCTGTATCTCGGAAATCTTTCGGTATAGGGCATATGACCATATGAAGTTTCATGTCAAAAATCACTGATACTATCACCCGTCAAAACATCTAACTTTCCTCCTGACTCACCCTGTTACAAGAGGCACTGAGATAAAGACGACGCAAATCGAGAAAAGTGAGCAAACTAATGAGTACTTCAGAAGCAACATCGGTAACTTTTAATACATGTAGGCCTATTCCACTGTAAGACATTACGGTCAGTGCCTAGGTGGAAAAATGTTTTTCGTTGCCTACTGGACCATGACTGAACGCAGCCGTACATTTCGTCCGAAGCAAATACACGGCCTCGAATTTCTATCTTCACGGCACCAAAGATATGGAAATAGCATGGGAACAGACCGGGATTGTATAGAGTATGTGGACAGGCCCACGTGTTGCCAAGGTTGCATCGACTATGCTGCAGAAGTTTCGCTTGAAAGCCCCTACACGTCATTCGTACTGTCCTGATGCCTCCGTATGCGATTTCGACATTTTTAGAGCTCCGAAGGTAGACATTCGAGGGCGTCGATTTGATTCGGATGAAGAGGTGCATATCTGCATACAATCATGGTTCGGTAGGCAACCGCAGTCTTTTCTCCATGAAGACATTGACCGTATTGTCTCACAGTGGGATAAATGTATTAACAGTCATGGCGATTATTTTTGAAATAATGAGCAGTTTACTTATTTTTTCCATGTACACCGTTTCCATTTGACTGCGCGTTACACATGTTGTTAGAGGTTTAAGTGCAGATATTTTTACTCGTGACTGAGAAAAGTGTACTGAAGAACACTACATCAGTGTTTACTTCCTTTGAAGTCTAATAATCACAGCTATTAGGAGAAGTATTTTTCTTGGTTGTTCAGTACTTCCAAGTGCATAGAGCAAACCATTAACGCATATTTTCTCCTGGCAAGTCGATCAGATGTTCAAATGTGGACACATGGAACCAAAACGATTAGCCTGTGGCGACAGGCGTGGTTCAGTTGTAAATGTTCGCGGGAAGAATGGGGGAGATAGAATAAATTAACTAATTCACTGAAGTGGGTACATATTAAGGTACCAATTATGACAATCACTGCAATTATACTCGTAATACCCTGTATATAGAGATTCCACCTGAAACTCAATCTATAACTTTGAAAATTGAGTTTTGAACTCGACACACGTTGCGCTAAAAGAGGAAGGTATAATAGCTTTACTGAAGTCAGCTTATTGCTTACAAGATACAGGGTGTATCATAAAAGGATCATCCGATAAACATATACAACTAATTTTTTTTTATGTACGGAAAGCTCAAAAAGTTTTTTTATCCACATTTTTTTCATAGGTGTCCAATATATCCCTGCTGAGATGCGCAGCATATATCAGTGTTTCAGCTGCCGAGAATTATTCCGGGTTGTGCGGTCGTGGTCCATGGAACTCTTCTATCCCTGACGGAATCTTGTATACAAGTGGTTGGGTCTACATTAGAACTACAAAGAGCAGTGTGAATACACGGTTGAAGGAACATAAAAGTGTTTGTCGAATAGGGAAAACAGACAAGTCAGCCATGGAACATGCTCTTCAGTCGGGTAATCACGTAGGGTAATTTTCGGAAACTGAAGTCTTATGTACTATGACGTACTGTTATCCACGGCTATAAAAAGATTTATAAACATGGGGATAATTTTAACAGAAAAGAAGAGGCATTGGAACTCAGCTATGTATGGACTGTGGCGCTACAGAATCGATAAGAAGTTTTTTTCTTTGGCGTACTATTATCGACAGTTACGTTTTATCCCTGACATGGTTTATCTCTGCTATAACGTGAAATCCAGACCACCTCCACTTTCCACGGTATTTAGGCCGTTCTTCGACGTCCGACTCGTCAAAAAAAAAAAAAAAAAAAAAATGGTTCAAACGGCTTTGAGCACAATGGGACTTAACATCTGAGGTCATCAGTCCCCTATAAACGAAGAATTACTTAAACCTAACTAACCTAAGAACATCACACACATCCATGCACGAGGCAGGAGTCGAACCTGCGACCGCAGCGGCCCCGCGGTTCCAGACTGTGGCGCCTAGAACCGCTCCGCCAACCCGGCCGGCCCGACTCGTCAGTCGGCAAGACTCAGCACAGCCAGGGTCACCTCGGAAGATGTCCAACGTAGCATTGGACGAAACGTTAGGGATAGAAGAGTTTTATGGACCATGGCCATACAACCCGGACGAATTCTCGGCAGCTGCAACATCCGGTCGTGAAAGCCTTCATTGTATGATATGTCAGTGTGGTATTCAAATTATTTGTGGCGAGCATATCTTGAGTTACAGCTTCCACAGCTGGTGTTATGCTATATCTCAGTTCATTCATTGTTGTCGGTAACGGAGGCACATAAACAGAGTCTTTTGTGAACCCCCCTACCTCTCCCCCTCCTCCCCCTCCCCTCCCACTGCAAGAAGTAATAACATACAGTCAGGTCCGGTGACGTTCGAGGTCAGTAATGTAAGGCTGAATCATTTGGTCCAGTGCGACCGATCCATCGTTCAGAAATCCTTTGATTTAAAAATTCTCGCACTTCCAGATGAGAGTGTGGCGGTGCCCAATCCTGTAGGTAAATGAAGTCGTTCAAATCAGTCTACAACTGTAGGGGAAAAAAAGCTCTCAACGATATCGTGATTTGTGCTTGCTGTAACAGTGTCTCGGCAAAGAAAAATGGACCACATACCTTTTCCCGTAAAACTGCAGAAATGACATTAAGTTTTGGTGAGTCCCTATCATGTTGTACTATTTTATGTGTTTGTTCCGTACCCCGTATTCTCACATTATGACGGTTCACCTTTCCATTTAAATGGAACGTGGCCTCATCGCTAAACACCAAGCGTGGAAGGAAACTGTCATCCTCCATGTTACAGAACTCCACACGTTGTTGTTTGTCACCTTCAACGAAGAGATTTTGTATGGTTTTATGTGTAATCGTCGACGCAACAGACGTCAGACGAACATCGGGGCCGCGCGGGATCAGCCAAGTGGTCTAGGCGCTGCAGTCATGGACTGTGCGGCTGGTCCCGGCGGAGGTTCGAGTCCTCCCTCGGGCATGGGTGTGTGTGTTTGTCCTTAGGATAATTTAGGTTAAGTAGTGTGTAAGCTTAGGGACTGATGACCTTAGCAGTTAAGTTCCATAAGATTTCACACATGAACATCGGCAGTCATGTTGAGCTGTCGAGCAGCACGGCGTACAGATTTCTGCAGACTCCTTGTGAAACTATGGCGGATGCGTTCGACGTATGAGTCAGACGATCAGGGGTGGTGCGGCTTTTTGCCTTGTTACAAACGACCTGTTTATCGGAGTTGTTCATGCCATCGCCTCTTGCTCTTTTCTGTAGGAGGATCCAGACCACACATAGTACGAAAGTAAGGCTGAACAGTTATTACTGACCCGCACTGCGCAAAACGCTTTCTGTTATCCCCACAGCATTTTTACTAGAACTGAAGCGGGAGCACATTGCTGCTACCCGGCGAGAACCGTGTAAAACTCGAGAGTTTGCTCTCTGCAACAGTTCGTTGTTCACGCACATACCTCAAATTACATAATAGTTGCTTTTTTTATATCGCATGATTCTTTTTGATTCCGTAGAAATGTTGGAACACGTGAGGCAATACTGACCCTACGACATATCTTAGAAGAAAGATGAAGGATAGGCAAATTACGTTTCTAGCATTTGTAGACTTTGAGATAGCTTTTGACAAAATTGATTGGAATACTCTCTTTTAATTCTAAAGGCGGCAGGGGTAAAATACATAGAGCGAAAGGCTATTTACAATTTGTACAGAAAGCAGATGGCAGATATAAGAGTTGAGGGGTATGAAAGGGAAGCAGTGGTTGGGAAAGGAGTGAGACAGGGTTGTAGCCTCTACCCGATGTTATTCAATCTGTATATTGAGCAAGCAGTGAAGGAAACAAAAGAAAAGTTCGAAATAGGTACTAAAATCCATGGAGAAGAAATAAATACTTTGAGGTTCGCCGATGACATAGTAATTCTGTCACAGACAGCAAAGAACTTGGAAGAGCAGTTGAACGGAATGGACAGTGTCTTGAAAGGAGGATATAAGATGAACATCAACAAAAGCAAAACGAGGGTAATGGAATGTAGTCGAGTTAACTCGGGTGATGCTGAGGGAATTAGATTAGGAAATGAGACACTTAAAGTAGTAAAGGAGTTTTTCTGTATGGGGAGCAAAATAACTGATGATGGTCGAAGTAGAGAGGATATAAAATGTAGACAGGCAATGGCAAGGAAAGCGTTTCTAAAGAAGAAAAATTTGTTAACATGTAGTATAGCTTTAACTGTCAAGAAGTCGTTTTTGAAAGTATTTGTGTGGAGTGTAGCTATGTATGGACGTGACGATAAGCACAGCTTAGACAAGAAGAGAATAGAAGCTTTCGAAATGTGGTGCTACAGAAGAATGCTGAAGATTAGATGGGTAGATCACATAACTAATGAGGAGGTATTGAATAGAATTGAGGAGAAGAGAAGTTTGTGGCACAACTTGACAAGAAGAAGGGATCGGTTGGTGGGACGTGTTCTGAGGCATCAAGGGATCACCAATTTAGCATTGGAGGGCAGCGTGGAGGGTAAAAATCGTAGAGGGAGACCAAGAGATGAATACGCCAAGCAGATTCAGAAGGATGTAGGTTGCAGTAGGTACTGGGAGATGAAGAAGCTTGCACAGGATAGAGTAGCATGGAGAGCTGCATCAAACCAGTCTCAGAACTGAGGACCACAATAACTACAACTGTTTGTTACTAAGCTGTAAGTTAAATCTTGGAAAACCCTCGACGAAGTGTCTGTTGATAAGGTTGTTTTTGTGCAAAGCTGAAGCATGCGTTAGTTACTAAGTTATTTATTGGAAGACATAGCTGATTGGCCTCTGCTCCGGCCAGACAGCACACAGTGTACTGATACCGGCACGCTCCCGTCTGCCCGCAGCGTGGACGCCCGTGAGCGCGACTTCTCGCAGGCGGAGCGCTGGTCCAACGAGACGGTGTTCGGCAGCCGCGCCTACTTCGTCACCGATCGGCCACCCGCAGCACTCGCCGTGGAGAGCGTGCGGCCGCGAGACCAGGCCACCTACCGCTGCCGCGTCGACTTCCGCTACGCGCAGACGCGCAACTCCAAGGTCAACTTCACGGTCATAGGTGAGTGCCACCAAGTCCGCGATCGCAGCTTCTGAGTCCAGCGCGCCGGCTAGAGCAGTGGAGTCGAATAAACACTGAACAAATTTGCAGGTTTTAATCACCCTGAAGATAAAATTCTTTTGTTACGTGAGGTAACGAGTTTTAACTTTGGTAAAAATGACTAAAATGTTGGTTGCTGAAAATATCTCGTAGCTATTTTTGGAAAAATTTTCCCACATTCACAATATGTTTCGGTCCCAGACCTCGACTGGTCACTTGTCAGTTATTAAAATTTGTGATTACAATATTTTCCCGTAATACAAAAGCAAATATACAGGGTGTTACAAAAAGGTACGGCCAAACTTTCAGGAAACATTCCTCACACAGAAATAAAGAAAAATGCTCCGTGGACATGTGTCCGGAAACGCTTAATTTCCATGTTAGAGCTCATTTTAGTTTCGTCAGTATGTGCTGTACTTCCTCGATTTACCGCCAGTTGGCCTAATTGAAGGTGGTAATGATGACTTTGGTGCTTGTGTTGACATGCGACTCATTGCTCTACAGTACTAGCATCAAGCACATCAGTACGTAGCCGCCACAGGTCAGTGTTCATCACGAATGTGGTTTTGCAGTCAGTGCAATGTTTACAAATGCGGAGTTGGCAGATGCCCATTTGATGCATGGATTAGCACGGGGTAATAGCCGTGGCGCGGTACGTTTGTATCGAGACAGATTTCCAGAACGAAAGTGTCCCGACAGGAAGACGTTCGAAGCAATTGATCGGCGTCTTAGGGAGCACGGAACATTCCAGCCTATGACTCGCGACTGGGGAAGACCTAGAACGAAGAGAACACCTGCATGGGACAGTTCTTCGTGCAGTTGACGATAATCCTAATGTCAGCGTCAGACAAGTTGCTGCTGTACAAGGTAACATTGACCACGTCACTGTATGGATAGTGCTACGGGAGAACCAGTTGTTTCCGTACCATGTACAGCGTTTGCAGGCACTATCAGCAGCTGATTGGCCTCCACAGGTACACTTCTGCGAATAATTTATCCAACAATGTGTCAATCCTCATTTCAGTGCAAATGTTCTCTTTACGCATGAGGCTTTATTCCAACGTGATCAAATTGTAAATTTTCACAGTCAACATGTGTGGGCTGACGAGAATCCGCATGCAGTTGTGCAATCACGTCATCAACATAGATTTTCTGTGAACGTTTGGGCAGGCATTTTTGGTGATGTCTTGATAGGGCCCCATTTTCTTCCACCTACACTCAATGAAGCACGTTATCATGATTTCATACGGGATACTCTACCTCTGCTGCTAGAACATCTGCCTTTACAAGTACGACACAACATGTTCATGCACGATGGAGCTCCTGCACATTTCAGTCGAAGTGTTCGTACGCTTCTGAACAACAGATTGGGTGACAGATGGATTGGTAGAGGCGGACCAATTCCATGGCCTTCACGCTCTCCTGACCTCAACCCTCTTGACTTTCATTTATGGGGGCATTTGAAAGCTCTTGTCTACGCAACCCCGGTACCAAATATAGAGACTCTTCGTGCTCGTATTGTGGGCGGCTGTAATACAATACGCCATTTTCCAGGGCTGCATCGGCGCATCAGGGATTACATGCGAGGGTGGATGCATGTATCCTCGCTAACGGAGGACATTTTGAACATTTCCTGTAACAAAGTGTTTGAAGTCACGCTAGTACGTTCTGTTGCTGTGTGTTTCCATTCCATGATTAATGTGATTTGAAGAGAAGTAATAAAATGAGCTCTAACATGGAAAGTAAGCGTTCCCGAACACATGTCCACATAACATATTTTCTTTCTTTGTGTTTGAGGAATGTTTCCTAAAAGTTTGGCCGTACCTTTTTGTAACACCCTGTATACAGCGTGCCCGAAAAGTCTTTCCCTGATTACATAAATAGATAGCACCGGCTAGAAGTAAGATGCAAATATGATACTGGTGTGTAGTTGTTTACAAACTCTCAAAGTTTTTTCACACATCAGTAGAATTCCACATGAGCACCCTTGGCAGCATGTAGCACATCTAGGCGATATTCAATTTCCGTCCAGTCATTAGATAACGTCACTGGAGGGATCGATTCAACGACTTTGGTTATCCGTTGCCGCAGGGTTTCAAGGTCTGGTGCACGTGTTCGGTAGACCTCGTCCTTGACTTAATTTCTTTTTGTAAATCGTCAAAATACATCATTATAATGCGTAGCTAATTATTAAACATTGGCAAACAAATGGCTCTTCGCCTGTTTCACTACTCAAAATAGTGTTTTATGAGACGAGATGTGGAGGTGTGAAAATACAACATCTCCTATTACATAAGCTCAAAAGGCAGCTGTAAATGCCGTACATCAAGAAACACATGTGGTATATCAGGTGCAATAACCTTTCATTCGCACAGACAGATACCAAATGTACCATCGCGAGAGCGTCAGGTAAGACGCAAAGTGGCGTGTTACGTCGTGTGGCAGAATCGTCAGTATCATAAGGAAATTTAATAAAAGTCGTATATCAAGATTACTAACAATGACAGGAGTGAAGCTCACAGACATAAAATCGTGTAAGATACCACAGTAACTACAGTATTACTCATGTGGAAATGACAGCATATTAAAAGATAATCTCAGAAATGCTGCAAACGTCAACGAACATTTGGTGTTATAAACAGCGGCCGCAAAGAGCACACAATTTTTATTTCAAATGGCAGTTGAAGAAATTATCAAAAATATTAAAAAAAGAAAACAAATCCTAGTTTCACTGTTTTGCTCATTAACTAGTCGGTCATGGAAGCATCGTCTAAGTACGAAAATTTCTAGATCTTCTAAAATATCCTAATAAACCCCTTTTTCTCATGGTGAAGAATCTGTAGATTGTTTTCGATGTCACGAAATTGATAGTTACACTGGCGTAAATGAGGACCTAGTACACTGTCACAACTGGGGTAGCCGTGGTCCCTATGTCGTGTTGACTCCCAGTGCGTCAGATATAAACTTTGTCACAGGCACTACACCTAATCTTAAAGACCTCCCCACTGCAAAACTTGTTAACAAACTGCTCTATAGTATGGCACAGGAGCTTCCCCAATTTGTTAATAGCGTTAAAACCTACCTCCATGTTACTCATTACTAATCTTCAGAGAAGGTGGGTCACCATATGTCACAGCAGCATATCCAACTACTTCTTCTTTACTCCGGTCTTTCGTGCGTGTGTGTAAATTTTTTTCACCCATTTTCCTAATATCATTTTTCTCTAAATACATTTGCGTCTCCTAACGGTGGTCTGTTGGTCAAGTATAAATTGTATTGGTTAAAAACAGTCTTGGTAGCAATTTTAGTTTTTTATTTTTCAACGACGCGTTTCGCCTTATTTAGGCATCTTCAGGTTATCTTTTCAGGTGGACGTGAGTGACACCAAGATCTGCATAACGCGTTCCCGTTTAGAAGCATAATATGTACCACCTTACTACCTGAGCCCCGATTTTATTCTGTTACTCGCTCCTGTGAACGGAAACGCATTATCCAGATCTTGGTGTCACTCGCGTCCACCTGAAAAGATCACCTGAAGATGCCTAAAAAGTCCAAACGCGTCGTTGAAAAACAAACTGTAATTGCAACCAAGACTGTTTTTAACCAAAACTGTTAAGCACTGGTTTGCTGTATGCGACATATGGATTGGAAGAATTTCTAAAGTACAAATTGTTTTAACCTGTGGAGCACTGAACGAAAAAATGCTTTCTTCTGTGATGATTGGAATGTTATATGTTGCTGTCGGCATACGGCCATTCCAACTTATACGTAAATCCAGAAAGTTAAGAGCAATCTCAGCTTCAAACATAATAGCGAAATTTAATTAACTGTGTAAAACCTTAAAAGTTATTGTAGCCTGAGTGCCTTGTCCTTCCTTCCCGTAAAACGACAACTGTATTAACGCAACGTTTGTAGAGCACAATTTCATTAACTAGCTCATTCTGCTTCACGAAGAGTTCACGTTCAAGACTATTTACAAAAATATCAGATAGAATCCCTAAGAGGGTTGAGCCCATTGCGAAGCCTTCATTTTCACGAGAAATACGCCCACTACAGGAAAAATAATCAAACCAAAGGACTTGGGCTACTAGGCCAGTCAGTTGATTTACAATTGATAAACGTACTTTGTTATGGAAAATAAGATAATTCCTAACCAACTCTAAAGTTTCTGTAATAGGAACATCGGAAAAATAAATTTCACGTAACAGTGCCTTTGTTTTCTTGTTAGTTTGCGCTTGCAGTCACGTTAAACTTTAGTACTGTGTGTCACAGTACCGCAACACTCGGCTAGGGGATTGAAACAAAAATGCACAGCCCACCAACAGGCTGGATTATGGTAAGATATTTCGTTCTCGGCAACACCAATAACCGCCATTTTGCTCTGGGTCTTCTGGAGACGCGCTGCTATACTGTGGCATAGGAATTTCAGTGTCTAACACGACTGCCGACAAACAAAATTTTAAGTTTCGAAGTGATTATTAAATTCACACTATTATCGCGACCGTGAACGCTTGAAGATATCTGAAGACAATTTGTGCCACAAATTCCTCTCTCCCCAATTCTATTTGTTACCTCCTAATCTTCATCATTCTTCTATAGCACCACATTTCGAAAGCTTCTATTCAATTCTTCTCTAAACTAATTATCGTCCATGTTTCACTTTCACACAAATCTTTTCTGAAAAGACTTCCTGACACTTAAATCTATACCCGATGTTAACAAATTTCCCTTCTTCTGAAATACTTTCCTTGACATTGCCAGTCTACATTTTATATCCTGTCTACTTCGACCATCATCAGTTATTTTGTTAACCTAATATCAAAACTCATGTACCACTTCAACGTCTCATTTCCTACTCTAATTCCCTCAGCATCACCTGATTCAATTCGACTACATTCCATTATTCTCGTTTTGCTTTTGTTGATGTTCATCTGATATCCTCCTTTCAAGACACTGTCCATTCCATTCAACTGTTCTTCCAGGTCCTTTGCTGTCTCTGACAATATTACAATGTCCTCGACAAACCTCAGAGTTTTTATTTCTTCACCAATGGATTTTAATTCCTACTTCAAATTTTTCTTTGTTTCCTTTAGTGCATGCTCGGCATACAAATTGAATAACAGCAGATATAGGCTACAACCCTATCTCACCCCCACCTGAACAACTGCTTCCCTTTCACGTTCCTCAACTCTTGTAACTGCCATCTGGTTTCTGTATGGATTGGATATAGCCTTTCACTCCCTGTATTTTACGCCTGCCACCTTCAGAGAGTATTCCAGTTGACATTGTCAGAAGGTATATCTAAGTCTAGAAATGCTAAAAATGTTGGTTTGCCTTTCCTTAATCTATGTTCTAAGATACACTATGTGCTCAAAAGTATCCGTACACCCCCAAAAACATAGATATTTCATATTACGTGCACTGTGCTACCATCTACTACCATGTACTCCATATCAGCGACCTCAGTAGTCATTAGATATCGGGAGAGAGCAGATTGGGGCGCTCCGCGGAACTCACGGACTTGATAGTGGGATGACGTTTCGAACTGGAGCGTGCTGGAAAATAACGCCTCCTAATTTTTATGTGAAAATTCTTTAATCTTTTCAAAGTTTATTAAAATATTTTTATTGAGGGTCTACGTCTTCACTTTTCATGTCTACATATTTGCTGCCCTCTGCTACTAGAGGACTCCAGATTGTAGCCTGTAAAATGGCGGTGCGTAATGTAACTTTGTCTGTGTCTGAGGAAAACATCAACCGAGTTTCGAACACGAAGAGTTCGTCCGCTTACTGTCGACACTCTCCTTGAGATGACAATGCCGGAGCACACACGGGCTATGAGACATCAGCAGACGTCTGCAGCAATCCGTCGCCTTGGATTCACTATCACTGATCATCCTCCATACAGTTTTGACTTCGCCCCATCCCCTTCTCGTGTTTCCAGAACTTAAAGAATCCCTTCGAGGACCTCACCTTAATAGTGGTGAAGCATTGCAACCAGTGGTGAGTCTGTACTCCGTCAACTAAACAAAACAGTCTACAGAGGCGGTATCAAATGGTCTCTTGTTGTGAGAAATGTGTTCGTCGCCAGGGTGACTATGTTGAGAAATAAATACGTAGTCACGAAGAGTAAAGTAGAATCCTAATAAAGTTGGCTTCTATAAAAGAAGCCTTAAGAATCTTCACATTAAATACTCCTTGGCGTTACTTTTCAACACTTCTTCGTAGTCTAAAGAAGAACATAGCACGCTGTAGTAATACAACAGTATTTAGCTTCAAACGCTGATTGACTCAGTCACAAGTCCGCGTACACGTAAATATAATGTGCACTTATGTGGCTGCGACTCGAATGTAAACAATTTACCTACTGTACTAAATTTGCACTAGGTGGTCTGAAGCCACGGGGAGGCGATGAATGTTATTTAAATAATGTGTCGATCCCCATGAGCCACCAAATTATTAACAACGCAGAGGCATGCACATCACGAGGTGTTGAAATGGTACAGGAGAGAGAGTCCCCACCTATCTTGCAACAACACACGCAATTTTTCTTGTGCAGTTGGTACTCGGTGCCTACAAAACTCTATAAAAACTCGATTTGATTAAGATCAGGAAAAATGAAGGTGGGTGGGTCGCCATAGTCGTGAATTAGCTGAACTATTCATAAAGAGAACTGTTTGTAACCAAAAAGTGGTGCCATTCCCACAGGATACTCTATTAGCAGAATGGGTTACTGATGGACTGTCCATATAACGTACCACTGTCAGTGATCTTTGCATTCGGACAATTGTACCTCAATGCGACAGTGTGGGCTTGGAGCGTACCATAACTGTGCCCCATCCTACAGGGACGCAGCCTTTTTGACAGGCAGAAATAGCTTCATAGAGCTTACACCTCTCTCTCACCTGCCCCTCCCCGCAGTGTTAAGTGAAATCGGCATTTACGCGACCACGCAACACGCCACCTCCGTATACTGATCCATTGACGAAGGACGAGCAGGAGATTAGCGTTTAACGTCACGTCAAAAACGAGTTGATTGGAAACGGAGCCCAGGCTCGGATTAGGGATGGATGGAGAAGGAAAGCGACTGTTCCCTTTGTAAGGAACCGTCCTGGAATTTTCCTTACGCGATCAGGGTGGCTCGAAGCGAGTTTGAAGTATCGTCCTCCCGAATGCGACGCCAGCGTGCGGATCACTGCGCTATCCCCATTGTCAGCGAGCGATCTTCGCTAGCCCATATAAACGATGAGCTCGGTGTCAGGAAAGGAACACGTTCAATCTTCACCTGCTGAACACTAGGCAGTGCATTTATCTCCATGCAGCTGTGCCCGAAGTGGGTTTCAAATGACCAGTAATTAAACTATCGGCGATTTAAATCACAGTATACTGGCCATCGCCCTTTATGCTTGGGGCAGCGACCGTCCATTGTGATAACCTTCTGGTAGTCTTCTTCGGCGGTTTGCGCGTGTGAAAACGTTGTCTCTGTGATATTTAAGATTCACTGTAGAAACCTTTGGCTTTAGAAAGATAAATTCTTGTGTCATGTCTGACAGGCTATTACACATACATCTTGCACCGATTATCGTCATCCTACGTGACTCGTCAGTTAACTTGTGACTTGACACTATCTTCACTATACACCAGTCTCTAATACGAGGTGCGACAATATCGTAATGAGACTGATTTTCTTTGCGAGATGTGGCAACCCTGCAGGCTTGCGTAGGCACAATATCTTTGACATTGGTCTATAAGTTACTTCTAGTTCAAGCGACACATACATGCAACTGCTCAGTCGTGAATTATGCTGTAATAAGTTAACATGTGTTTGTGTCTCTCGTCACGGAAATGAACCGCATAATGTTACTCAACGGTATGCCATTTCTTTTTGCTTTAAAGTGGGTGAAAACTTACAGTAAGCTTCAGGAGGCTTTTGGAGAGGAGGTATGTCAAGAACTCAAGTTTTTCGTTGGCATAAAAACTTTAGTGAAGGCAGAACGAATGTTGAAGTTGAAGACCGCAGTGGACGACCATCAACCTCACGGGCGGATGTCAACTTGGGCAGGGTGATTGAGCTCGTACGATCTGATCGAAGATTATCCATGAGAATAATTGCAGAAGAATTGAACATCAATCGAGAAACGGTTCAAATGGTTCAAATGGCTCTGAGCACTATGGGACTTAACATCTGTGGTCACCAGTCCCCTAGAACTTAGAACTACTTAAACCTAACTAACCAAAGGACATCACACACATCCATGCCCGAAGCAGGATTCGAACCTGCGACCGTAGCAGTCGCGCGATTCCGGACTGAGCGCCTGAACCGCTAGACCACCGAAGCCGGCGAGAAACGGTTCGTCTAATTATAACTGAAGATCTTGTTATCAGAAAGATTTGTGCAAAACTGGCTCGTAATATGCCATCCCAATCTGCTTTGTCAGTACAGCAAATTTAACCTCAAAATAAATTTCACTACTACCACGGCCACCTTATTCATCAGGTATCGCTCCGTGCGACTTTTTTCTATTTCCAAGAGTCAAAACGGCGGCCAAAGGGCACCATTTTCAAACTACATAAGATGTTCAAAAAGCTGTGTCCAGGGTCTTGGAGGATATTACAGAAGATGAGTTCCAGAAATGTTATCATTAATGGCAGAAGAGCTGGAAAAAGTGTGTGCAATCAGAAGGGAACTACTTTGAAGGAGACAACACAAAACTTGACTAAAACGGTAAGCAAAATTTTTTTCACATTAATCGCACCTCGTATCTTGTCAGCACTCGCATCATATAGAGAAGCTGGTTACATCTCGATGTCATTCACGACAAATCTTCAGATGCGACAACCCTTTCCCTTACTGTTGGCGTTTCGGTTCTCTTTCCATAGTCAGGGGTATCTTTGTAATTCTGGAAAACGAATCAAATGCGAATGGAACGACACACTGAAGCTATTCACCCTATCTTTTGTTTAATTTCCGCATGTGATGAAACTGTTTCTCCATTCATTGCGTATTGTAGCATGACACCTACTACATGCACACATATTGCGGTTAAAATGTATTAAATATTGTATTACTTTAGATACATCCGAGCCCACTGGGGTGAGCACATCGCCATTTTGCATTACTGCGAAACGTAATATTCGTGAGAACAAAGTCAAACGGAGTGCCAAATATTTCTCCCTTTCAGCTTGTAACAGAAAACCCGAACTATGGTGCACAACAGCGACAGTATAGTGCCATTCAGTACCTTCCCTTCGTATAAATGCGTAGGATACACGTCTCAGATCACACAGTTTGTCGCCAGACCACAGTATGGTTTCAGGAATGGAGCACCACTTGATAATTTAAATTATTGTTTTCCTATTCCTTTTTAGGGCTAAATGTACATTTGAAATTTTTTTTTACATCGATCAAAAGTATTTTATGCGAACCATGTTAGTCTCTTACATGTATCGGGGAATTATGTAAGGAAGAAAACAGATGGAGAGCATAGACCTCTGTTGTTAACAAAAAGAGGTAAATTGTTAATCTCAATCTTTGCAGTAAAGTAAGGGATGACACTGTGTTCTCCTCCTAAACTTGTGTTTATGTACATAAGTTAGCTATACTGTGCAGTCAAATGGCGAAAGGTCCTTCTCCATAAGGCATTATTAAGTGGAAATATTCAGAATACGTCAAGTGGTCGATTCGATTGTATCCAAGGCGGGCAATTACACGCAGAGCAAAACTACCTGAAATTAATTGTTTCAGCATCTCAGTAATATGCTTCTTCAGTGATTCAAATGGCTCTGAGCACTATGGGACTTAACATCTATGGTCATCAGTCCCCTTGAACTTAGAACTACTTAAACCTAACTAACCTAAGGACATCACACAACGCCCAGTCATCTATGCTTCTTCCAGTTCAAGTTTCTGTCAATACTTTTACCTGACCATTTGCGGCATTCCATACCGTTACTGACTTATATCCAGGTGCTACAAAAACTGTTCTTATCGCTCTACTTTTAGTACAAAATTCAATACAGTGTGTTTTCTCTAAATTTAAGGAGAAACTGTTCTCCGAAAACGATCTGTTGCATCATCTTTGATGGAACGTTTTATAACACTAGTATCGTTTGCAAAAAGTAACATTTCTGCTTGATGAATGTTACACATGTAGAAGGAATAGCAGTGGACGCAAAATGGAACCTTGTTGGACTACCTTTGTGATCCCAGCCCAATCACTAGAATTTTCTCTCCTACAAACAGTGTTTGAATTATTTAGTATAAAAAATTTCGATCTGTTTTTACGTATGATTCAACGCATTTGTATGTACGACCATCAATTCTATAATAAACCTTCTAACCGTGTGTACAGATCACAAAAAATTTCCATCTGGCTGTATTTTGTTAATTCTGGATTGTGATATTTAGTGTCTTGCTTTCGATAAAGTGTAGTTAGTACTGGTTAAGCAAGCCTGCCAGTGCAGCACTTACAACTTAACTGGTTCCTTTGTGGCTAGTGTTGCGATTCCTGAAAAATCGAGAACCGTGACTATGGACATTCATTCAGGTATGTTGGTTAACGATTTCCAGTTTAGTTACTATGTCAACAGGAAAAACCTGTAGCTTATTACTAGTACGAAGACTACCTTTATACGTATTATTCTTTGCATATAGATATAAACCATTTTGACACCCATAATGCAATGTACATATATCTGCCATTTCAGCCTTCTCTGGTTTTATCATTATCGGTTGCTTTGAGACGCACCGAATGTCCACGTTCTCGATCTGGAATGATTAATTTGAACAAAACTTGTAGTAGTATCCTAATATGAATAGCTGGACCCACATCAATTACTTCACGGAATTCCAAGTAATATAAGCACCGATTCATTCAAATGAGTCATAAATATCTGATTAATAATCCCCAACCATCAAGTCCTTATGCTGTCTTCATCAACGAATCTACGATGACCAGGATGTAAAAGACACGCGTCAACATGTAAAATTATAAACGAATTAGTGAATGGGTTTACGTGATCTGCAACAAGTCTCACAAGAAACCAATGTTATTGTTCGCTGTGACTATCGTAGGTGACTAGCTGTTTTCCACATTCACCTTAGAGAAAATCGACCTTTTTGGTCAAACACTTCGCTTAAAATTATTTTTATTTTATGTTTTTTTTTTTTGGGGGGGGGGGGGGCGAATCTCTGGCTTCGTTTCCAATTGAGCACACTAGTGATACATGTGACTTGACAGAAAGTTGGTAGCACTCTCAGTTGAGCACACTAGTGATACATGTGACTTGACAGAAAGTTGGTAGCACTCTCAGTTGAGCACACTAGTGATACATGTGACTTGACAGAAAGTTGGTAGAACTCTCAGTTGAGCACACTAGTGATACATGTGACTTGACAGATAGTTGGTAGCACTCTCAGTTGAGCACACTAGTGATACATGTGACTTGACAGAAAGTTGGTAGCACTCTCAGTTGAGCACACTAGTGATACATGTGACTTGACAGAAAGTTGGTAGCACTCTCAGTTGAGCACACTAGTGAAACATGTGACTTGACAGAAAGTTGGTAGCACTCTTTCTCAATGTTTGTTATGCTTCGCAACAGACAGTGAAACGTTGCAGTACAATATAAAGATGGTACGTTCTCAGAAATTTCATATTTCATTTAAGGAAGATGTTTGAAAAGAAAAACACTCCGTCTATAGGCCAGAAGTGGCGCATCGGGGCCATCCGACCGCCGTGTCATCCGCAGTGGAGGACGCGGATAGGAGGGGCGTGGGGTCAGCACACCGCACTCCCCACCATTATGATGGTATTCGTGACCGAAGCCGCTACTATTCGGTCGAGTAGGTCCTCAATTGGCATCACGAGGCTGAGTGCACCCCGAAAAATGGCAACAGCACATGGCAGCCTGGATGGTGACCCACCCAAATGCCGGCCACGTCCGACAGCGCTTAACTTCGGTGATCTCACGGGAACCGGTGGATCCACTGCGGCAAGGCCGTTGCCGAAGATGTTTCATAGAATTTAATTTCTCTTTGTTGTGCTAGTCCGTTTTTCTATGAACAGCTTATTCCTTCCTTAGTGTGCATTTTGCTTCTTAGCTATCAGAATTGCTCCATTTCGCCTATTTTAAGTCTCTACTTTTGATAACTTTATCGCTTACTACTATTCTTCATTTCTTCTCGCTTCAGTTTACTCTTTTAGTCCATAGTGTGTACTCATTAGACATTCAACAGGTGCTGTGAGTCTTCTTCACTTTTAATAAGGATAACAACATTTGTGGACAAGAAGAGAATAGAGGCTTTCGAAATGTGGTGCCACAGAAGAATGCTGAAGATTAGATGTGTAGATCATATAACTAATGAGGAGGTATTGAATAGGATTGGGGAGAGGTTTGTGGCACAACTTAACTAGAAGAAGGGATTGGTTGGTAGGACTTGTTCTGAGGCATCGAGGGATCACCAATTTAGTATTGTAGGGCAGCGTCGAAGGTAAAAATCGTAGAGGGAGACTAAGAGATGAATACACTAAACAGGTTCAGAAGGATGTAGGTTGCAGTAGGTACTGGGAGATGAAGAAGCTTGCACAGGATAGAGTAGCATGGAGAGCTGCATCAAACCAGTCTCAGGACTGAAGACCACAACTACAACTACATCAGTGGCGAATCTTACCATTGATATCCTTTCATCCCAAATTTTGATCTCACTCCTCAATATATGGTAACACAATAAATAGTACAGAAAAGAAAAATACATTACATTACTTTAATATCTTGTGTACTGAAATAAGTATCTTGAGCTGAAAGTAACGCACTTAACATCTTTATAAAATAAGTTGTGTTAATCTATACTAAATCCACCAAATTACTTGCCAAACTGACAAAGTATATTTAATATTGTGTTAATAACTTTTTTAAATGAAATAATTTAGTTTTTAGTTTGTATAGCAAATTTTCAAATCACGTTATAGTTCGGAGGGTTCCAAACAGGTAGTGAACTCTGCCAAGAGCCCCGCTTCTCCTAGAAACCTCGCGCTGCGAGCGGGGACACAAGAGAAGTAATCAACATTTCCGCATTTTGTTTCAGCGTGCTTTTGGTAGCGCTAAGTTGCGTCTGTGGCCCAGGAAGTTAGCTAATGAGGGCGATGTCGCTGTGATTGCCGGTGAGAGTTTCCGTGCAGCCAATTACGACAAAGTTAGCCCTGGTCTCGTGTGGCGGCACGGCCAGAGATAAACTGCGACTGTGTCCGTTCACCCCTTTCGTGAATTCTGCCGCAGAGGCCGTGAATTCGAAGCATGAGGGGAGTAACCCATCTCAGTGTAGCACAAAAGTACTCTTTGCACAGCGATATTAAAAAAAAAATTTCTTCCCTGCTGCATCAGACATTCGCGGTAGTTAATATAGCCATATCCAGTCATACATTTGTGTAACAACGTGAAACACCCCCGTTTAAATTCCTTTCTTGGGTTTGTGTGATTACCGAAGCCGCCAAACAGTTAATTATTATGATTACATGACCGTGCGCTAATGAATGAAATGCTATCGGTTTTTCTGCTGTGGTTTCGGGGGTATTTCAACCGAGTGCGGCTGTTCTGAGACGGAATAGTTGACGATTGAAAGTTTGTCTATTATCAAAGGCTATAAAGGTTGCGATGTACAAACTGACATGTATTTTCTACCGACACACAAATTCTGAGGCAGCTGCTACCTTCGCCTTACACATCTAATCAAAGTTATATCTTTTATTGGTTGCTGATTTTAGGTACTTCGTCACACGCAATGATAATGGTTAACATTCACAACAATCCTCACTGCCATCCATGGTTGTTGCTGGCCGACGCGGTTGACGCGGAACACGTAATTCTGCACTTGTCACTTTTGGTTTCATATCTCTCGCGAATCGGTATCGATGAGGGTCCACCCCACGACGATCAGGGGGACGCGCTCATTTGTACTATTCGGTGACTTTTACCGTTTACGACTCACTCGACCACCATTCAAGCCCGTCTCTCCAGTACCACCTCTCGCTCAACACTCTCAAGTACTAATTCTCACCCGACACTCGGTTCACTGCCTCCTGCAGCGCTCGACAATCGACTCCCATGCACTATCGATTTGGGTTTCGGATACTAGCATCTATGTTCTTGGGATCACGGATCGCTTACAACCAACACATAGCAACGAAAAGGTAGTGGACCGCTCATTTTGACTTTGTTCCTGTGTGTCAAGATGGAGAAGGTATAGCATGAAGTCGGTGACTATTTTAAACTTTCATTGGATCTGCCGAATATATCAGGATTTAAGTTGGAAAACTGTAGACAGCATAAATAGGACATACCAATACGTGTCCCACTCCGTTCTGCTCCACCCGCCGAATTCTGAACCAAACACAGTACCACCACATTTTATTCAAGCAATATATTTCACTCTAAAAAGAGGAATCACATACGCTGGAAAGAAACACATGGGTATAAAAAAGGTAACTGCGAAGAACCATGGCTAACACAGTGAAATTCAGGAATACAGAAATTCAAGTGCTTTAGGAATGAAATAAATAGGGACTTCAGTGGAGCTAAGGCGAAATGGCTCCATGGAAAATGTGAAGAAGTCTAAAGGAAATAATTGTCGGAAGGACCAACTCAGCCTATAGAAAACTAGAAACAACGCCCGGTGAAATTAAATCTAGGTTGGTAACGTTAACAGTGCAACGGGAATTCCGCTGTTGAATGCAGAAAAGAGAGCAGATAGGTAGGTGGAAAGAATACATTGAAGGGAAAAACTTGTCTCATGAGGTGACAGAACAGGAAACACACATCAACATAGAAGAGATATGGGAGCCGGTACTTGAAGCAGAACTCAAAAGAGATCAAATAAGGCGAAGGAAATAGATAGCATTCCATCAGAATTTGTAAAATCATTGGGGAAACCGCCAACAAAACAACTACTCCCGCTCATGTGTAGAATTTATGAGTCTGGCGATATACTATCTGACTTTCGGAAGAACATCAGCCACACAATTCCGAGAATGCAAGAGCTGAAAATTGGCAGAATATCGCACAATCAGCTTAACAGCCCGTTGATTATGGTTGCTGAAAAAATTAAAACGCGGATGAATGGGAATGAAAATTTAGGCAGGGGTGGATGACGATCAGTTTGGCTTTAGGAACGGCAAAGGCACGAGAGAGGCAGTTCTAAAGTTGCGGTTCGTCGTGTAAGCAAGACTAATGAAAAATCAAGACACGTTCATAGGACTTCCCGATCTGGAAAAAAGCGTTCGTCAATGTAAAATCGTGCAAGATCAAAGAAAAATAGGGTGAGCTGCAGGGAAAGACAGGTAATATACAATACGTGCAATAGCAAAGAGAGAACAACAAGAGCGCAAGATTGAGAAAGAAGTGCTAAGTTTATATGTCGTGTAGGAAAGGATGAAGTCTCACGCCGCTGCTGTTCAAGCTGTATTTCGAAGAAGCTGTGACGGAAATAAAACGAAGACTGAAGATTGGGATTAAAATATAAGGTGAAAGCATATCAGTTCTAAGATTCGTTGATGACATTGCTATTCTGAATGAAAGTGAAGGAGAATTACAGGATCTGTTGAACAGTGTGAACAGTCTAATGAGTACAGAATAATGACTAAGAGTAAATTGAAGCAAGATGAGAGTTATGAGATGTACCAGAAACTAGAACAACGAAGAAGTTAATGTCAAAGTAGGAAATCAAGATATGGAGGAAGTGAAGGAATTCTGCTACCTAGGCAGAAAAATAACCCCTGACCAACTGAGCAAGGAGGTAGGTAATATACAACATGGACAAGAGACAAGAGGGAATAATAATAGTGAAAGACCAAGAAAGGGTGTAAGACGTATATGTAACCTTTTACCCTTACTGTTTAATCCAAAACATGAATAACCAATGACAGAACTGAAAGAAAGATGAAAGAACGGAATTAAAATTCAAGATGAAAGAAAATCGATGCTAAGAATCGCTGATGACGTTGCTACCCTCAGTGAAACTAAAGAAGAATAAAAGGATCCACTGAATGGATTGAAAAGTCTAATGAGTACAGAATATGGACTTAAAATAAACGGAAGGAAAACGAAAATAATGGAATCAGCGAGAACTTTACATCAGGATTGGTGATCACGAAGTAGAAGTAGTTAAGGAACTCCGCTAACTCTGGAGCAAAGTAACCCATGAATGACGGAACATGTAGGACAAAAAGCAGATTTGCACTGGCAAAAATCGCTTTAGTAGGCAAGAGAAATCTACTAGCATCAAGCACAAGTTTCAATTTTAGTAGTAATTTCTGAGAATACACGAGAATGTAGGTTTGGAGTAAAGCACTGTATGGTAGCGAAATATGGACTGTGGGAAAACCGGAAAAGAAGAGAATCGAATCATTCGAGATATGGTGCTACGGAATGATGTTGAAAATCGTGTGGATTGATAAGGTAAGAAGTGAGGAGGTTGGAATATGTGGGAAACACTGAGAAGGAAAAGGGACAGTGTGGTACGATATCTGTTAAGACTATATGGTGGGTTGAAATTATAGAGGAAAATTAAAATACATGGAGCAAACAAAAATAAAGTATCCAAATGTTCAAGAACAGCAGAGGCCCAGTAAATTATCCTTGAGGAACATCAAATTTAAAAAAAAGGTTAAAATGGCTCTGAGCACTATGGGACTTAACATCTGAGGTCATCAGTCCCCTATAAGTTAGAACTACTTAAACCTAAGTAACCTAAGGACATCACACACATCCATGCCCGAGGCAGGATTCGAACCTGCGACCGTAGCGGTCGCGTGGCTCCAGACAGAAGCGCCTAGAACCGCTGGACCACACTGGCCGGCGAGGAACATCAGATATTACTGGATATTGCTGCTGTTTTTCTGGACGACCTCCCGTTAGCTACTCTGAACTTTGGCCTTTCTGACAGGAAATCACAACGTCAGTCGCAAACAGAGGCGATGCTCCGTAGGCACTCAGTTTGATTGCAAGTGGCTTTTGAGGAACGGTGTAAGCAGCCTTCTGAATATCTAAAAGTATGTAATCAATTTGACATTCCTTGTCAATAGCCCTCATTAATTCATGAGAATCTGAGAATAAACAGCTAGTTGAGTTTCACGCGAAAGATATTTTCTGAACCCGTTCTATGAGTCATAGACCATTCTTTTCAGTTTATTTCTTAGTATTCTAACGCAGTGTATGTTTCAAAATACTACTGCAAATCGATGTCGGTGATATGGGTCCGTAATTCATCGAATTACT
Source organism: Schistocerca gregaria (assembly GCF_023897955.1). NCBI lineage: Eukaryota > Metazoa > Arthropoda > Insecta > Orthoptera > Acrididae > Schistocerca > Schistocerca gregaria. The sequence continues at coordinate 687,390,729 of NC_064923.1, forward strand.
CATATTTCCTTTCATAAGCATTGGTGCGGCCAGCGGTTCTAGTGTTATAGGTTCGGATCATTCGAAGAGCTAGCGGTTGAATATGATAGTTAAGTATAGATTTACTGTATCAGCATTCTCTGAAAGGAACCTAGCTGGTATACAATCTGGAATAAAGGCCCCGGCTGCCTTTGTTACAAGACTTAAGCTGCTTTGGTACACCGAGGATATCTATGTTACTCATTTTGGCTGTTGTTCTTGATTCGAATTCTATAATTGTACATAGTCTTCACTGGTGAAGAAATTCTGAATGTCCATGTTTACTTAACTGCTTTAGTGGCGCTCTCGTTAGTCACGCTACCACTGCTATCGTGGACTGAAGATATAGATTGCATATTGCTGCTGGTATACATTACATACGAGCTGGATCTCTTTGGATCTTCGGCTAGATTTCGAGACGGGGTTTTGTTGTGAAAACTGTTAAAAGCATCTGGCACTGATGATCGCGCTGAATTTAGGGCTTCTACAAAACTTTGTCAGTCTTAGGGATTTTGGGTTCTTTTAAATCTGACGTTCTTTTTTCGTTGTTTCTGCAACTGGATAAAGGTTCAGCTTTAACTTTGAAAAGTAAACCATTGATTTTTTTGTTTCCTTGCAAGCAGATGTCTGCAATCCTGTTATATATTAAAATGCTCACTTCACACTAACGTAGCCCTCTCTTAAAGGGTCCAATATAAAATGTGGCAGGTCACCGATAACGTGTAGCATCGCGCAGTAATCTGTTTTTTGGAAACAATGCTACAACAATCCATGATGAGTTCAAAATGGTTCAAATGGCTCTGATCACTATGGGACTTAACTGCTGTGTTCATCATTCCCCTAAAACTTAGAACTACTTAAACCTAACTAACCTAAAAACATCACACACATCCATGCCCGAGGCAGGATTCGAACCTGCGACCGTAGCGGTTACCCGGTTCCATAATGTAGCGCCTAGAACCCCTGGGCCACTCCGGCCGGCAGTTGGGGGAAGTGTTCCGAGCAATGCATCATCATTAGATTTATTGGTCAGAGGCTGCAGACGCTTTCTTTGTGGTCATACAATTCCTTATGACGAAGAACAAAATGGGAAACCGTATCTTTGTGAATAACTAGGAATCGCCAGAGAACTGGAACGACTGACGTTAGAAGAGTGGCGTGTCACCATCCAAGCGACAACGGGGAAAATGTAAATCTGTCATAGATCATTCTTCAGCATCTTCGACGACATTTTGAACATGATAAAGATCACTCTCCATCGGTTCAGGCTTTTGCTCATACGAATTAAAAATTCCCGCCGGATCTAGGCGACAGATGAAATGTTGAAGCTCCGCCAGGAGTCATTCCAGACGACTCTTTTGTCCACCTAATCACCATGAGCAAGTGTATGGTGTACTACTATGAAGACTTAGGACGTGGGGAAGTTTATGCTCAGTCTTTTTGAGGCTACTGTGGCTTTAAGAGACTATGTTGGTATGGGACCACACTCAACCACACTGCTGAATTATATTGATTCTGCGGGATGTTGTCAAGACAAGGCTCTCAGGAAGCAGTCCAAAAGGATGCCTTTATGCGATGACAAGAGCCAGCTCTTTATTCACATGACACGGTGCACATGCTGCTGCTTACGGCTGTTCCTCCCACTTACGCCCGTAATCATATGACGTATCACACAGCGACCTCTTCCTCGTTTATCTGATGAAGAAACCATTCCTTGGCAGGTATTTACAGGATAATGATGTGATTTTCAAGATAGAAGAGCTGAAATGCATGCTTCTCCAACCAAAATCTCCGCCAGGTGACCCAGGCAAATAAACCTGATGACGTCTATCGAGAATCTCAGTACTGACCTTTGTGCCCTATCAAGATGGGTGCAGAATGTAAGGTTAAACCTCAGCCCATCAAAAACGCAAGCGGTACTGGTTGGTCATTCTAGGCTAATTAGCGCGGAATATCAGGAATCTCTAATCCTAAATGGGACAAGTATCAACTTCTTTCTTTCAGCAAAGGAGTAATAATGGTTGAAAATCTAAATTGGACTGAGCACGTAACAGCATACTACACGAATGCGTCAGCATTACTCCACGCCAGACAAAACTACAAGAAGCGTTGTCCTCTTGACCTGAAAAAATAACTTGTACTAAATCATTGACTATAGCGACGTTATACTGCAAGACCTTTCTCAAGAGAACTCACGGCGCCTGAAACTATTCCTAAATGCCTACATTAGATATATCTCTGATATTCGATATTTCATCATATTTCACCATCTATCCGGCCATCGTGCAGACAAGTGCAGAGATTTCCATATCATCTGTCATCTCTACTGTCTTATGAACATACACTCTCCCTCATATCTCTCCTCAGCAGTAACGGTCTTGTCTGGATAAAATGCCAGGAATACCCGTCCCAACAGAGCAAAATTCCTTGTGTCCCAGTCTGTTATTCAGCCACTTTCTCGAAGTCCTTATCAGCAATGGGAACCCGTCTCTGGAGTAACCTCCTGCATTATATAAGAGAACAGAAAAACATCTCTAGCTTCAATTAATAGCGTATCTAGTTCAACAACTGTAGCGAATGACTATCGTTATACCTTTAGGCACTCGTCATTCCTCTACATCTTTCTTTCCGAAGAAATCTCTCTCATTTACCACTAATCTTACCCGGTGTGGTCCATTCAAATTTCCTTTCCTCAGACCTCACTATATCAGAAAACATCTGTTTTGTACAAGTTATTTTTATATCAGTATCATTATTTTTATTTTTATCATTGTTAGTGGGAGCAGCTACAGTAGTAGAAATACTGCCAGGGAGAACTTTATTAGTTCACAGTCATTATTATTTACTCACATTTTCTCTATAGAAGCTCAAATCATCTTAATATACCTCTGTAAAACACGTACTGCATGTGTGAAACCCTGGTCCGATGGAAGACACCAGGTTAAATAAATAAATAAATAAATAAATAAATAAATAAATAAATAATGGAAAATAGCAAAATAATGACTAGAAGTGCGGAAACCTGATCGGGAGAGGGCAGAGCCGAAAGCCGTAAATGCAAATGAGAATCTTTTCAAATTTGCCGTTGTTCTGCTGACAATGATAAATATCCAACAAGACCTACCTTTGTAATATTTTGTCTATCTGCGTAATTTATCAAGGTACTACATTAAAATAATTGTTGTAAGTGGTTTCCTCCAGATCTCTGCAAAGAGCTACACCTTACAATATTATATTATTTATGGTCGTTACCTATTTAATGTGGTACCTCCATTGCGAGAGTGAATTGATCCGCGTGAAAACGATATTTAATTTACAATTGATTCTGGCTGAATTACACAGTGTGTAACGCTGGCTAATTTGTCGTAGAAGTTATCGTAACTTTGACGAAAATTGCTGCAAAAAATTTTATTATAAGCATCAAATGGCTCTGAGCACTATGGGACTTAACATCTATTGTCATCAGTCCCCTAGAACTTAGAACTACTTAAACATAACTAACCTAAGGACATCACACACATCCATGCCCGAGGCAGGATTCGAACCTGCGACCGTAGCAGTCACGCGGTTCCGGAGTGAGCGCCTTAACCGCGAGACCACCGCGGCCGGCTGTTATAAGGTCTTCACAATCTCGTTACATAGAATTCACTTCAGAACTGTGTTAATATCAGTCACTTTCAGTATATTTAGTGTGAGCCACAGTGTTTCATATAACAATTTTACACTTTCTTCATTTTTAGCACTATTTAAGAGCACTCGTATGTTTTCCATTCGTATTTTCTCATTCGTATCTCAATGGTATCCACATTCGTTTTCTGTATAGATCCAAACTTCTAGTCTCGTATTTGGCGCGTGATTAACGTAGGACGGAGTGCTATTCATGTGCTGATTACAGTACTTTTGAAGATTTTTTTCATGAATCGTTTGTAGTGGTATATTTGACAATTAACGCAGAAGAGAGTGCCTTTCATATGATGATTAAGGTACTATGGAAACTTCCTATGAATATTTTGCTGCGCAGTTCCGTTAGTCCATTCAGCATTTGTTCCGGACAAAATTCTGTAGTAACTGTCCCAACAATCCGTGTGTGGTCTGAACAAAGTAACAGGCATTGAAAATCCTACCTAGAAGAGATTCTCTCTAGGTTCTACGAAATCTCGTGCACAAAATTATTTGTATATCCCCACAATACCATTTGCACGCATAGTAAATAAAATCTTTACGTCTTACTTACGACCGTTAATGGTACCGCACTGATAGAGGTGTCCCAAAACATGTTTGGTTCCATAATTTTTATGAACAGCTGTTGTGGTACCTTTGCAATCTATCGCGGAAGCATCCGCCATTTTTGACACACTATGTCAGATGAATAACATAATGAATTCATAATCGGACATGTTCTCAATTCCTGTATTAGAAGTTTTATGAACTGTCTGAAATATGGAGAGCCTTCTTTAAAAATATTTGACATATACTGTACTAGCTAAAAGTCGTTGTGAACCCTTTTTGTTACAATTACTTCGTTATCACCCGTGAGACGAAAAATCTGAAAACGGCTTCTCTATAAATATAAAGTGATAAATGATGAAGTAGTCGAGCTAGATACATCTACATCTACATCCACATGATTACTCTGCAATTCACATTTAAGTGCTTGGCAGAGGGTTCATCGAACCACAATCATACTATCTCTCTCCTATTCCACTCCCGAACAGCGAGCGGGAAAAACGAACACCTAAACCTTTCTGTTCGAGCTCTGATTTCTCTTATTTTATTTTGATGATCATTCCTACCTATGTAGGTTGGGCTCAACAAAATATTTTCCCATTCGGAAGAGAAAGTTGGTGACTGAAATTTCGTAAAAAGGTCTCGCCGCGACGAAAAACGTCTATGCTGTAATAACTTCCATCCCAACTCGTGTATCATATCTGCCACACTCCCCTATAACGTGATAATACAAAACGAGCTGCCTTTTTTTGCACCCTTTCGATGTCCTCCGTCAATCCCACCTGATAAGGATCCCACACCGCGCAGCAATATTCTAACAGAGGACGAACGAGTGTAGTGTAAGCTGTCTCTTTAGTGGACTTGTTGCATCTCATAAGTGTCCTGCCAATGAAACGCAACCTTTGGCTAGCCTTCCCGACAATATTATCTATGTGGTCCTTCCAACAGAAGTTGTTCGTAATTTTAACACCCAGGTACTTAGTTGAATTGACAGCCTTGAGAATTGTACTATTTATCGAGTAATCGGATTCCAACGGATTTCTTTTGGAACTCATGTGGATCATCTCACACTTTTCGTTATTTAGCGTCAACTGCCACCTGACACACCATACAGCAATCTTTTTTAAATCGCTTTGCAACCATTCTATACAGCTTTTCCATATTGGTGAACATAGTAAGACGTTTATCATAACTTAAAGATTTTGTGACGTTGTATCACCAAGGCTTCCATTGGTATGGCACGTCAACTTTAGTCAAGTAGCGGCGTAACGACATTACCCGACATATGGTGAATGAGAATGAGGCATTCTCAGAACTCTGTCAAACTGTGGCAGTGCGACCTGTATGAAGAGCTGGAAGTTTCTTCCAGCATATATTTATTTTGAAAAATTCTACACTAGCTGCTGATAGGGAGCATCTAAATCAGTTTTTATCTACAACCAGCAACTTACATTCATTAAAAAGTTATAGACTCAAAGAAGTTAAAAATAAAACCTAGCACTGACGAATATCCGTCTACGGTTTCCCGTGGCCAGGTATATATGAATTCATCCCTCGTACAATGTATAACACGGAAATAAAAGTGACAATGTGGGAAAAATCATGATATTTATTGAGCAGTGCTCCGACTTGCATTTGAGCCGTTGACAGGTTGGCGTCGTGTTTTCGAACTGTGACCTCTCGTTTTCTTAGTGCGTTCACTGCTGCCACTACATTTGATCGCTTTGCCCGTCCATGAGTTGCAGCAGCGGGGTTTATCGATAGCGACTACTGTGGTACTATCTTTTGAAACGTCCCCTTACAAAAATTGTACAAGACTGTGCTTAAACTGTCACACAATACTTTTAGCGCAACGCAATCTGACTTTCAATAATCCCTACAAAAAAATGGCCATGACTAACATTAACCTATACCTTTCACAAATCACTTACCTCACAAAAATCTTGTTTACTCGAACTACTGCAATACAGCGAGCGCCACTATTGCCAGCTAAATAAACGATTCAAACTACGGAAGTCACTAACTACTGATAGGGATAGTTAGCAAATGAAAGATTTTAATAGAGAACAAACAATATATATATATATATATATATATATATATATATATATATATATATCAGTTCATGACATCCATTCTTACAAATTTCAAAACTCCGCCATCTCTCTCCCCACATCCACCACTGCTGGCGGCTGACCTCCAACTGCCCAACACTACAATGGCAGACAACAATTGAAACCAGCCACAGACTGCACACGGGACAGCCAGAGATTTTCATACAGAGCGCTACGCGACGGCGGCGTTACCAATAAAAAAATCCTAAACAGCCTACTTACACTTTGGAGCGGCCTCTAGTATTTCCGGGGCGTAGTGTGTTGGAGTTCAGTTGAGGACGGAGCACCAGTGAGGTCCGCACAGCCAGTGCTCGTCCGACCGCTGGAGACATACATGCACTGCCCGACGGAAGGATGTGTTCGTGAGAGTGCACGACCAAGTCAAGCACCGGATTCAGAGAGTTTAAGTTGAATGGATCGTTGTATTCCAGTGGTGTGTGTGTGTGTGTGTGTGTGTGTGTGGAAGTGACCCCATGGCAGTAAGTTGTCAATCGACCTGCTTTACCTGGACCGTTCCGTAACTGACTTGAGCGGGAACGACCGTTGGTTGGTCGTTCGGTCGTTCGTCTCAACGGACGACGTGCATTTGGTCTTCCGACCGCTTCTCGGTTCTCTGTGCTTGTGTCGACTTGTAATTCGTCCTTGTTGCTCCACAGTGACTGGTTTTAGTATTGTTTCAGTTGTTTGCGGTATTGTTTTCGCGGATCCGTGTTTATCTAGTGTGGTTTTGAATGAACGGTCATTTTAACGATTCCTGCGTATTGGATTCGTGGAGGCAACTTGTTGTGATTATCCCCGGATTACTCTTGCGTTTGAAAATGTTCTCTTGTATAATGTTTGTCGTTTTGCGATGGCAAGAGTGTATTCCGCCCGTCTGCCTGGTATGAGTTATTTCATCGTTGTATTGGGCTTCGGGCGTTAGGTAGAGTGTTGGTCTTGCGTTTAATTGTGACTGGTTTGAGTTGCCATCCTGTTAAGTGAGTATAACAATGGGCTGCCTGTCTCACCTTACTTACGTTTGAAGAACTATCCCAGGTCGGTCCTTGGAGCACTGTCTCTGGATCACTCCCTTGTTTATTTGGTCTTATTCTGTCAATTGTCCAAAAAACAATATTTTGTTTAAATCATTCCTACTGCTAATTTGAATTTTTCTTAATAAGGCCTTCAGCCGTCAGTGTAGCTTGTGTTACTGTTTTTTAAAATGATTGTTTTCAAAAATTGTTGCTTTACATAAAGTGTACGTGTTTACTGAGCAACCAACGGTAACTGAGTAAGGCCCCGTCCACACTTTTGCTGTCTTCCCTAATTCCCATGTTTCATTTATGAATAATGTGCTCTAAACTCAATATCTGATTCTCAAACAACGATGGATTCTTTCAAGATGGCGTTCAGGTAACAGTACAGACAACCAGAGCACCTTATCTCAGAGGGGACAAGGTGACAAGACTGTTTATATACTGTTACTCGCCGAACCATTCATCTGTTTTATTGATGGTGTTCAGTTAACATAATCTCTTTTTAACTTACACACTTTCACCTTCAAACGTTTTTCTGTGGGAGTAGCCGCACCGAAACAATAAAGTACGCGTCTGCTCTAGTTTGCACATAGAGCATCCATACGAAATTAACGCAGCACTTTTGGCAATTTAATCAGAGCGATATCGTGTCCACGGCAAATGGAGTGTGAAGTGCATGAAATTTCGAAAGACCTTTGTACAGGCCGGTGGTTTCACACTCGAGAAAGGGATCACCAAACGCACGATACTGACTCGCGGCAGGATAGCGGGCTACACACGCATCGGAAATACGTACATATATCAACAAGCCACTGAACACTGCATGATGTCTGTCATACTGTGACACATTCCATTATCATACGGAGATGTAAGAAAATTGTTGCCTGTATGTCCTAACCTCTGTTACCTTATTTTGAGTCCCTTTTCAAGTTATACAAGAAAGAGGGAGGCATTTTTGAAGAGTTTTTCGTAAGTACATGTTCACAAAAATCGTCTAACATCGTGTGGCAGAATTTGTCGCAATTCTTCCACAATACGACGAAGCTCTCTTTTACACTGTCGTTTGTCTACTAAAAGGTGGCTTTGTTCTATGAGTAAAGGACCGACGACCGTTGCGCCGCATCATTGCTTGTTTGCTCTCGCAGCTGATGGGTACATGAGGATATGGCCTGTCGTGATCGCAGCGCCGAGAGTGCTAAGTCAATTGTGTCCTTTTTGATTTCAGTGGTTATGGTCGAAAGCTAGAGGTACGGCATGAGGAACAGCAAGGGCAACTGCAATGATTAGCTAGAGAGAAAGTTTTTATTATGAGTGGTTGTAATTTGGGACGTGTGGTTATTACACAGGGTGTCTCGAAACCAGACCGCAAAAGCTTCAGGACTGCATTCCCCATGTGACAAGAACAGAAAAAGTGTGGCAACTATGGGAACTGAAACGCAGATCTTAAGAGCTGTGAGCACCTCCCCATCTACATCTACATCTACATCGATACTCTGCAAATCATATTTAAGTGCCTAGCAGAAGTTCATAAAATCACCTTCACAATTCTCTATTATTCCTATCTCGTACAGCGCGTGGCAAAATTGCACACGTATATCTTTCCGTGTGAGATCTAATTTCCCTTATTTTGTTATGGTGATCATTTCTGCCTATGTACGTTGGTCTCAACAAAATATTTTCGCTCTCGGAGGAGAAAGTAGCTGATTGCAAATTCGTGATAAGATTCCGCCGCAACGAAAAACGTCTCTGTTTTAATGATGTCCACCCCAAATCCTGTAGCATTTCAGTGACACACTCTCCCCAATTTAGAGATAATACAAAACGTGCTGCTTTTCTTTGGACATTTTCTATGTACTCCGTCAATCCTATCTGGTAACGATCTCACATGCGCAGCGCGGAGGACGGACAAGCGTAGTGTAGGCACCCTCTTTAGTAGATACGTTATATTTTCTAAGTATCCTGCCAATAAAACGCAGTCTTTGGTTAGCCTTCCCCTGCCACATTTTCTAAGCGTTCTTCCCAATTTAAATTGTTCATAACTGAAATTTTTAAGTATTTAGTTGAATTTACTGCCTTTAGATTTGACTGATTCATCACGTAACCGAAGTTTATCGGATTCCTTTTAGCACTCATTTGCATGAACTCACACTTTTCGTTATTTAGGATCAACTGCCAATTCTCGCACCATACAGGTGTATTTCCTAAATCGTTTTGCAATTTGTTTTGATCTTCTAATGACTTTACTAGTGGATAAGCAACAGCGTTATGTGCAAACAGCTCAATGCGGCTGCTCAGATTGTGTCCCAAACCGTTCATGTAGACAAAGAACAGCATAGGACCTGTAATACTTTCTAGGGGAACGCATGAAATCACGTTTCTTTTACTCTGTGATTTTCCGTCAGTTACTACGAACTGGGCGGCCGGAGTGGCCGACCTGTTCTAGGCCCTACAGTCTGAAGCCGCGCGACCTCTGCGGTCGCAGGTTCGAATCCAGCCTCGGCCATGGATGTGTGTGTTGTCCTTAGGTTAGTTAGGTTTAAGTAGTTCTAAGTTCTACCTCAGCAGTTAAGTCCCATAGTGCTCAGAGCCATTTTGAACCATGAACTGTGACTTCTCTGTCAGGAAATCACGAACCCAGTCACGTAACTGAGACGATGTTGCATTTGCGCGCAATTTTACTACACGCAGCTTGTGTGGTACAGCGTCGAAAGCCTTCCGGAATTCTAGAAATACGGTATCAATTTGAAATCCCTTGTCAGTAGCACTCATACATGCGATACTGTAAATCTACTTAAAGCTCTTTGCTTTCCATATGTAGGAGGAGGAAGTGTTGACAAAAACGAGGAAAAAATGTCTACTAACATACGATCTAAAACGTGGACCTTACAAAGTACGAGCACTCCATCTTCGCTACTGTAAAACGCATCTTTTCAACTGAATGAGTGCTAGTACATCTTGAGGTATGGGTTTTAGACTGTTTACTGTGCATTTTTTAATTATTTTGTTCATACTGCCTCGTCTCAAAATCTCGAACTCAAAGTGCTTGAATTGGAAGAGATTTTGTTTTATAGTAATGAAGATGAACAAGCTCTTAAGATATGCATTTTAGAGTTTACGTTTACTGGACTTTTTTCCTTCCTGTTATATAATGCATTAAGTCTGAAACTTTTGCAGTCGAAATTTGGAACTCCATGTACAGTTAATCGTTACGTAAATGTTCGCGGCTATCTCGACGGACAGCTTGGGTTGTAGCACATTTTGGATTGCGGTGTTGGATGTATATGCTTTTTACTAACCTGTCACTGTTCATGAAGTTACGATCTAGTTCCTGTGAAGTCTCACTAGTTAACATCTTAGAGTCCTTAATTTATCAATGTGAGTGTTAAAGACTCTTGGCCAGTTCATGATTTCAGGCGTCGAGTCTAGTACGTCTTGAGAACGTCATGCCTCCCGAGCCAGTTTCTGCCAGTGAGTCAGAGCTGGACATCTTGTTGTGTTTCTGGTTCTGAGTCTTCAGTATGAAGCGAGATTCAGTTCCCTGTCTGAAAGCTTTGATTTTTTCAGTACTTCCACAGTACACGATTTTTCGGAACATATTACGTCACACAAACTACGACCCCTTGAACTGACCGTCCCATCGTCAGCTGGGGTGGCCGAGCGGTTCTAGGCGCCACAGTCTGGAACCGCGCGATCGATGCGGTCAAAGGTTGAATCCTACCTCGGGCATAGATGTGTGTGATGTCCTTAGATTCTTGGGTTTAAGTAGTTCTAAGTTCTAGGAGACTGATGACCTCAGAAGATAAGTCTCATAGTGCTCACAGCCATTTGAATCATTTTTTGACATACCCTTCACTCAGTACCTGGGGCTAACAGACGCAGGAAGTCACTAGATGTTCATGTGTTACAGTTTCTTCTTAAATAGGGAAGACCGTTCAATTTACGTGCCCTGCGGAGTTTTTAGAAAATTACAAAAATTACACCAAAAATGTAAGGTTCTTCGAAATATGAAAAATTGGTACAAAGTATAACATCGCCATTACCTACGAACAAATATTTTAATTTACTTTAAAGTTATTGCATCCGAGAAAACATTGCCAATACTCTCTACGTCCTACACCATCACTCTACTAAACAGTAAAAATCAGCAAGTGAGATAAAATTAAGAACAGGTATTATCAAACAACAGTTACAAGTTCAAATATTTTGAAAAGTAAACTGCTGACAACTAATACAAATTTCCATTTTCAGGAAAGGGAGAATTTTTCAGCGAGTAAAGAAACAAATGGCTGTGGGCACTATGGGACTTAACATCTATAGTCCCCTAGAACTTAGAACTACTGAAACCTAACTAACATAAGGACATCACACAGCACCCACTCATCACGAGGCAGAGAAAATCCCTGACCCCACAGGGAATCGAACCCGGGAACCCGGGCGCGGAAAGCGAGAACGCTACCGCAGGACCACGAGCTTCGGACAGTAAAGAAACATATTTAATTTTTCACTATGAGATGTTGAACGGTAGAAGTACGCCAAACTATAGGTTGTTCCGCCACTGAGGGAGAATGGATTAACTCTCCACATGTTATATAACCAGTTTTCAGAGAATACACAGTTTTACTCACCGTAAATTCCTGTAACTGCGTGAACCCTGCAACAGAAGAATTAACAAAATTCTCCAAATAGCCTTAAAACATTATACAACACTCCAACATGTAGAACTCTTAATATTTACCAATGCTGACAACACACATCCTCATGTCAGTGTGTCAGAAACCACTTATGGAGATTTGTAGTGCGCTTTCCTTCACGTGATTCTGAAATCAGTCACTGGATTGAAACAACAACGCAGAATCATCGTGCGTTCCTAAGCACACTGTCCACTGTATGTATGAAACAAACGTAATATTTCATAAGTTACTGTTATATATATAACAAAAGTTCCATCATTTTAGACTAAATTTATTTGTATGTACCAAATACGTTTCTTTAAGTGTGACATGTTGTTGTTGTTGTGGTCTTCAGCCCTGAGATTGGTTTGATGTAGCTCTCCATGCTACTCTATCCTGTGCAAGCTTCTTCATCTCCCAATACCTACTGCAGGCAACATCCTTTGAATCTGCTTAGTGTATTCCTCTCTTGGCCTCTCTCTACGAATTTTACCCTCCATGCTGCCCTCCAGTACTAAATTGGTGATCCCTTGAGGCCTCAGAACATGTCCTACCAACCGATCCCTTCTTCTAGTCGTGCCACAAACTCTTCTCCCCAATTCTATTCAATACCTCCTCATTAGTTATGTGATCTACCCATCTAATCTTCAGCATTCTTCTGTAGCACCACATTTCGAAAGCTTCTATTCTCGTCTTGTCTAAAGTATTTATCGTCCATGTTTCACTTCAATACATGGCTACACTCCATACAAATACTTTCAGAAATAACTTCCTGACATTTAAATCTATACTCGATGTTAACAAATTCCTCTTCACACGTTCCTTGCCATTGACAGTCTACATTTTATGTCCTCTCTACTTTGACCATCATCAGTTATTTTGCTCCCCAAATAGCAAAACTCATTTACTACTTTAAGTGTCTCATTTCCTAATCTAATTCCCGCAGCATCACCTGACTACATTCCATTATCATCGTTTTACTTTCGTTGATGTTCATCTTATTCCCGCCTTTCAAGACACTGTCCACTCCGTTCAACTGCTCTTCCAAGTTCTTTGCTGTCTTTGACAGAATTACAATGTCATCGGTGAACCTCAAAGTTTTTATGTCTTCTCCATGGATTTTAATACCTACTCTTAACTTTTCTTTCGTTTCCTTTACTGCTTGCTCAATATACAGATTGAATAACATTGGGGAGAGGCTACAACCCTGTCTCACTCCCTTCCCAACCACTGCTTCTCTTTCATACCCCTCGACTCTTATAACTGCCATTTACTTTCTGTACAAATTGTAAATAGCCTTTCGCTCCCTGTGACATATCTGTTGGGAGAAAAACTCTAGTATGTACGTTTAGCACATGTAGAAAAAAATGGATACATGAAGAGGACATGAAAGTGAATATAAAGATAGCCAGTATAAACAGGTGAAATATGTTTGTAACACACGAATATTTTGAGTAGCAGAAAACGTGTTTTTCTTATGTATGGGTTAAACCATAATTGAACTAAGCAAATAAGGAGAAATTTCTCCATATATTGTCAATAATAATATTTAATATTTATTTCAGCCTTAGTTCGTACAAATGCTATAACTACGGCTTTAGACTTCTTCAGGTGATTTCTCTACGTCAAATAGACTTAAAGTGCTACTGAACACGTAAGATAACTTCGAAGAGTTGTTGTGTGACGTATTCTAATCAAACATGAGCTTCTGAGGAATTAGAATCGCTCTTGTATCCAAACATTTACAAACACAGTACAACACACCATGAAAATGTTATGGAAGAACAACATTGATATGACAAAAATTTCAGTAATCTGTTACTATGCACGTATGTGTGCCATGTCACACCACTGACATAAATAACGCTACCCTTGTAGGATAATGTCCCATTATATAGGTTGTCAGCGAATGATACCCATATAAAACACGAACCTATGATTTCTTAACATCTTATTTAGTGGGATACTACCTTAAAGGATACCGTTAGTTCTACGTATCTGTGGTGACATAGCAACGAAATTATTAAGTTCAAGCATGTTTACAGATTCACACGCTTCTCGCTCATGCTGCTGTTGTATCGCAATTATATTTTCTGGACTGGTAGTGCTGTATATTTGTGGATGCAGTATCTGTTGAATGGAGGACACTATAAGCGCACTCTTTGAAGAGATAGTAAACCGAAGAAAGATAAAAATGATACAGAGTGTCAGAAATGCGGTCTGTGATAAAAAAAGCTAACATGAAGATTAAAGACCACGAAGTGGACGAATTTAAGTAATTCAGCTCGCACAAATGAAGAAGGATGTAAAAAGAAAACATGTAAAGAGGGCTTTCCTGTCCAATTTATGTCTACAAGTATTAAACACAGGTTTTCATTGGGCGAAGAAATTTCTGAGGTGCGATTTGAGCGCAGCATCGTATGGGAATGAATCTTGAACTGTAAAAACCGGAAAAGAAGAAGTGGAAGCTATTGAAATGTGCTGCTATAGAAGGATATTGAAAATTTGACTAGTAGGGTACGAAATTAGGAGGTTGTCGACTGAATCGGCGAGTAGAGGGATGCGTCAAAACACTGATAAGAAGCAGCGACCGGCTGAAGGGACCTGTGTTGACATAAGCGAATACCTGTGGAATTAGAGGGATCTGTAGAGGACAAAAACTGTAGAGTAAGAAGGATACTGGAATATATACAACAGCCGGCCGCGGTGGTCTCGCGGTTCTAGGCGCGCAGTCCGGAACCGTGCGACTGCTACGGTCGCAGGTTCGATTCCTGCCTCTGGCATGGATGTGTATGATGTCCTTAGGTTAGTTAGGTTTAAGTAGTTCTAAGTTCTAGGTGATTAATGACCACAGCAGTTGAGTCCCATAGTGCTCAGAGCCATTTGAACTATTTTTTTATATACAACAAATAACAGAGAATGTGCGGTGCAAATGCTACCATTATAGGGAAAGATTAACGCAGAAGAGGAATTAGCGTCGGACCGAATGAGAGCAGTCAGAGACCGATGATACCCAAAGCAAAATATGGCATGACGATATAATTTCAGTAACAGAACAAGAAGTATTCGGTTAATTACATACAGGATGATGCAAAAGTCCGTTAATATTTTAAAATCTACTAATACAAGGAATAATGAAGGTAGAGGGATAAAAATTTACCAACGTGCCTGAAATGACGTGAAGATTTCTTGAAACCGAAAACGAGTGCAAAAAATGACCAACAGATGACGCTGGACGGCAACACGCCCCAGTGACGCCGCAAGAGAATCGTGTATAAAATTAACTGTTATGAAAGAGGGAATCTGATGAGCCTGCAATCACAACATGTTAACTTTGTCCGAAAGGGCACTATTAGTGAACCTTTGGTATCAGAATGGAGTGTCTGCTACTGCAGATTTACGATCCTAGCGCCATAAGAAGGGCATTCGAACAGGTAATGGTGCTCAAGGAAAATAAATACCACGTCAGAAAGCTACGGAACCCAACTAAAATTAGTGGTGTATAATTTATAAATTTACGGCTGTAGGTATTTAGAGCTGCAGTCCCATTCTATTTTTGCAAATGGAACTGCAGGATAAAAGTTCTGCGACAAGCGTAGCTGCGAAGAAAAAGATCACAAAGTTCGAAACCACGGGTTATTCAGACGATCGACCCAGACCCAAGTGCTACTCTGCTCGGCCGGATTAGGTAGAAAATGAGACATCAGCGGTTTCGCCTCTACGTGGTGAATATGGTGATGATTTTGGTTTGTGTGGCCCTGACGGCGTGGTTGTCAGCGTCCGTAGAATTTCCCAAGTTTTTCAGTGTTCAGTCACGTCACTTTCCTAAATGATGAAGATGATGAGGACAACACAAAACACCCAGTCTCCTGGCGGAGAAATTCCCCGATACGGTTAGGAAACGAACGTGAGACCCCCTGGTTCAGAGTCAGTAACTCTAACCACAGGACCACGAGCTGCGGACCGCATGGTGAAGGCAATGCTCGTTAAGTCGTACGACGCACCAGCATTCCGCACGAACTACTCTTTGGGGGGCACAAAGACGTACCCTGTGATGATATCCATACAAAAATCCAGTGTAATCGTTTCTTCAGTTTCTATTATCATCATAAACTTTTAGACGCCGTTTTGTAACGCGGGGAGCATTTGCGGTGCGGGAACTTCAAACAACTAGGGAGGATTTGTTGTCTGACAGGTTGTGGATCGACGAAGCCCAAATCTTACTCTGAGGGGCTTTCAACACCCCAACTGCAGAATCTAGACTACCTGAAATCCTACAACTGAGAAAATCACGATGCGGTGTGGATTTACCACATAAATCGTGATTGGAGCGTTTTTTTTCGTTTTTCTTCGACGAAATGCTGGGTGTTGCTTTTCAATCTGTCTGCGTGACGGGAGCGAGTTAAGTCGATATGGGTCATAAATACCTGCTGGAAGATACGAGTATTTTAAAATATGGCGCTCCGCTCCGTATCGCCACACTTGTCAATGATCTCTCCCGCAAATAGTTCGGTGAGGATCACGTGCTGATCCGCCACTTCCTTCATGCTTGGCCTCCCAGATTCCCAGACCTCAGTCAATGCGATGATTGGTTGTAGGGTAGCCTGAAGCTACAACACGAGCAATGTCTCGCCGTAGCTACTCATACGCTGCACAGCGCTGTACACAACGAAGTCACTCACTACCGGTCCTGATCATAAATGACACCGAGCGAGATGGCGCTGTGGTTAGCGCACTGGACTAGCATCCGGAAGGGCGTCGGTTCAAACCCGCGTCCGGCCATCCTCATTTCCCTAAATCGTCTCAGGCAAGTGCCTTTGAAAGGGCACGGCCGACTTCCTTCCCCATCCTTTCCTAATCCGATGAGACCGATGGCCTCGCATTTCGGTCTCCTCCCACCAAATCAACCCAACCCAACTCATAAATGACAGCAGAATTTCTGAGTATTTGTTATAAAGAAAATCGTCTTTGCTAAAGATCAGTTTTTGTACTGATTATTGCTTTTCTGTTATATGAAGGGCCATCTGTTGAACATTATGGACACTGTGACACTGTACACTGATAAGCCAAAACATTATGACCATTGGATGGTGGCTGGTGACATTGCGGGCATGTCATACGTTACCAAATGTATGTTAGCGGAGCAGACACAAAGGGGGGCTCAACCTAGCCGAGATATGGGCAGCAAATGGGGAAAGCCATTCACATAAGCGACTTTGAGAGAGAGCAGATTATTATTACACAGAGCTGTCAACAAGTATCTCGAAGCTGGTCGAATTTTCATGTGCTACCAAAGTGAGCGTCTACGGAAAGAGGTAGGGCAGCGAAACTACCACTAGGTGCTGCATGGTTGTACTTCCGCGACTTTTCAATAACTTGCGGTTCGAAGGCCTGCCTGCTCTGCAAAGTAGAATAGATAGTATTCTGTGGTATCCCTGCTGAAAGAGCACAATGCAGCTGGACTCGCAGATGTTTTGGAGCTCGCCGTACGTTGTACATTGTTCGAGCTTCGCAGCAGGGCACGCCTATATATTCACACGTTGATCTACTTCAACGGGCAAGGGACCATCGGATACGACCGTCGATCAGTGGAAACGTGTGACGACATTTTTGCTACGCTATATCTATGGCCGACTCTGCAAACACCGTAATAGTGATGAACGAACGCTCAAAACGTGCGGTATGCCACGCACGCAGTCAGGTAAGCTAGGGGAGACATTCCCTTGCGTTTGCATGGGGCCTGTGGTGATAATGGAAGACACGCTAACAGCTGCGAAACACTGGCGTCCCATCATGCTCGGAGTCTTCCCCTATGGTGACGTCATCTTTCAGCACTATAATAGGCCACTACGTGCCCTCAATTCCTACAATGGTTTGAGGAGCATTATAGTGAAACACACGTTACAGTTTCGGCGACCAAAATTGCCCTATAGAACACATGTGGTTCGCTACTGATGCTATCACCGCGTACGCATATAAGCGACTCGTTATTTACACTATTGGCCATTAGAATTGCTACACCAAGAAGAAATACAGATGATAAACGGGTATTCTTTGGACAAATATATTATACTAGAACTGACATTGATTACATTTTCACGCAATTTGGGTGCATAGATCCTGAGAAATCAGTAGCCAGAAGAACCACCTCTGGCCGTAATAACGGGCTTGATACGCCTGGGCATTGAGTCGAACAGAGCTTGGATGGCGTGTGCAGATACAACTGCCCATGCAGCTTCAACACGATACCACAGTTCATCAAGAGTACTGACTGGCATATTGTGACGAGCCAGATGCTCGGCCACTAATGACCAGACGTTTTCAGTTAATGAGAGATCTGGAGAATGTGGTAGTCAGGGCAGCATTAGAACATTTTCTGTATCCAGAAAGGCCCGTAAAGGACCAGCAACATGCGGTCGTGAATTATCCTGCTGAAATGTAGGGTTTCGTAGGGATCAAATGAAGGGTAGAGCCACGGGTCGTAACACATGTGAAATGCAACGTCCACTGTTCAAAGTGCCGTCAATGCGAACAAGAGGTGACGGAGACGTGTAACCAATGGCACCCCAGACCATCACGCCGGGTGATACACCAGTACGGCGATGACGAATACACGCTTCCATTGTGCGTTCACCGCGATGTCGCCAAACACGGATGCGACGATCATGATGCTGTAAACATTACCTGGATTCATCCGAAAAAAATAACGTTTTGCTATTCGTGCACCCAGATTCGTGTTTGAGTACACCATCGCAGGCGCTCCTGTCTGTGATGCAGCGCCAAGGGTAACGGCAGCCATGGTCTCCGAGCTGATAGTCCATGCAGCTGCAAACGTCGTCGACTGTTCGTGCAGATGGTTGTTGTCTTGCAGACGTCCCCATCTGTTGACTCAGGATCGAGACGTGGCTGCACGATCCGTTACAGCCATGCGGATAAGATGCCTGTCATCTCGACTGCTGGTGATACTAGGCCGCTGGGATCTAGCTCGACGTTCTGTATTACCCTCCTGAACCCACCGATTCCATATTCAGCTAACATTCATTGGATCTCGACCAACGCGAGCAGCAATGTCGTGATCCGATAAACCGCAATGACGATAGGCTGCAATCCGACCTTTATGAAAGTCGGAAAAGTGATGGTACGCATTTCTCCTCCTTAAACGAGGCATCACAACAACGTTTAACCATGCAACGCCGGTCAACTGCTGTATTTGTATGAGAAATCGGTTGTAAACTTTGCTCATGTCAGCACGTTGTAGGTGTCACCACCGGCGCCAACCTTGTGTGAATGCTCTGAAAAGCTAATCGTTTCCCTATCACAGCATCTTCCTTCTGTCGGTTAAATTTCGCGTCTGTATCACGGCATCTTCGTGGTGTAGCAATTTTAATGGCCAGTAATGTACGAGAATTACTTAACCTGTGTGTAGACGTAAGATGTCATAACCGCCAAAAACCTACCAATGAACTGTCGGATGCCTGATACACAGAATCGGTTATATATTTCGTTCCAAAAAGTGACAAACAAGTACTAAGCAGATAGTCATTTTTATGTTTCGGCTCATTAGTGTATTCAGTTTCAATAGAACCCCACTTCATTTCAGTTTTGTGTGCCAGTTTTTACCTCTCTACCTACATTATTGCGTAAATCATGGATTTGTCAGATGTTAACCCATCACTGGCCAAAACTCTATCGGATCATTTTTTTGCAAACTTTTGTACATAAATACGTTACATTGAGTGATTAATTGAATAAAAAATTGTTTTGAAAATTTTCAGTTTATTAGAACAAAAACCACAGACCGCCCCATTTTTGGGACATTGGCCAAATGCGCTATCCAAATTCACAACCTTATTTTCCATGCATAATATTGTAAGAAACAACACACACAATAAATAAAGGATGTTATTGAATGTCTATTCAGTATGAAATTAGGCAAACACTTGTCGTGTACACCAACATTGCACTTATCACAAATTTTTGTTGTTTTTTTCTTGCAGTAAGCATATCTCCTCTGTGTTTTACTTGGCACAATGAAATGATTTCCTGGATCTAGTCGTACATTTGCGCTCTCCCTTTCTCCCATCAATTTTCTTCCTTGTGGTCCTCTACATTTTGGTACTGATCCTGTTTTCTTTGATAGGTAAAACATCACTATTCTCCGTCGGGCATCCAAAAGTGAGAGCTTCTCATTAGAGTTAGCAATTTGGTATGCACGCCATGTGTTTACCACGCAGATATCTACCATCTGTGTGTATAATGGCCACTACCATTTCTTTGACCTTTTCCTATAAAGTGATGTCTGCTTGTCCAGCAGATCTGCGCCTCCCACATGGGCATTGTATTGTTCAATGATATGTGGCATTGTAACAGATATTTCCTTTCTCTTTACCCGTGAGTATCTTTTAGTACAACTCAGGGGAGTAATAGTACATCTTCTACAACAGCTCACTGTTCAGTACATTTTCATCAATGTCTTGTTCATCTGTTATTACATCTGCATCGGGTGGAATAATCGCCCATTCTACGTCATAATTTTCATCGTCACTCTCTTGACGGTTCTCTAGTTATGCTAGAATTTCTTCAAGTGTAATTCCACGCGGCATGTTTTTATCCTGTTGGAATCGTAAAATTCGAATAGAATATGAAAAAAAGCGGATATGAAGAACGTAAAATGCAATTCTTCTCTGTATAATAAGTGTATACAAGAATAGGCCACATAAAAAATAAATGATAGTCTAACATGTCATTGTCCCATTATTGGGACACATAAAATATATCGATATTACACTTACTTGAAAAATCTGAAGTTTTCTTAATCTTACACGGACATCCATATGTTCATAACAAACACTACCAGACAACTAAATCATAGCTCATTGTCGTCCAGGAACTTCCAGCAGACATACAGTGCGCCAAGTGCGAGAACAAAAAAATCGGCAAGTTTATAATTATTCTGACGTGATGTACTTAGAAAAAAGTTATTTATTTTACATTTACAGGCATTATAGCAGTTAGTTGAACCTACAGGTGCAACAATAAAGGCTGAAAGCTCCATTGCTTACGTAAAAATAAGTAAAATATACGCGACCCATAAAAGGGAGAATGGCCAGTAATGGGTTAAGGGACTTTAGGGTCACCCTGTACTTAAAAAAATTGGCAGATATTTACACATTTTACAAGAAGAAAAGTGTGGTTCTTTGGCTAAAAAAGGATTAACCATATATCTACGACGGACTTTTTAGTTTTAGTACATAGTATAAAACGGCGTACTGGATCAGTGAGCAGGTATGTAGTTCTGTCTCATACGCTTTCAGTGCTGAGAGGACGGGGAAACAACGTAACAGAACAGTAGCGTTGTCAACTGCGCGTCAGCACCGGCAGCAAGAATAGCCGTCTGTTGACGTTATGTAAATGCGGGTTGTACGTCAACGCGGCGGACACGCTCGCCGCCCGAATGACAGGTAGCCACCGGCTGTCCTACCTGCTGTACGGCGCGTGTCGCAATGGAATATGCAGCGCCGCCCGTAATCCCGCGCTTTGCTGAGCCGGCACCCCCGCGGGGCAGATAAAGGCGCCTGCGACGTCGTCGCCGGGGCCCGCGTTATTCCGCGCAGCCAGAAGCAAGGCAATCTTTCTCCGTCCGCGCCATCCCTCGCCGCCGCCGCCGCCGCCCTTGGCCCTTTTCCTCCGCTTCTTTTCTCTGCATCCCATCGACACAATGCCGGCCGCAGCCGCAGTTCCAACTCCCGGGATAAACAGCGCGGACGAGATTCGGCCGTTCGGTTTAGTTTGGCCGGGTAAATGTCCCCCTTCCCGCCGGCCGTCGCCCTTCTCAGCGCTGAAATGGCCAGCCACTCCCCTGGCCTGCTTTCGAGGCTGCCCTTCTTCCCATCGATCAGTTCTTCCACTCGTTTGCCCTCTTACTATTCGTCATGGTCACTCGGAGCCGAGTTCTCTCGCAAAGTTTCGAAAGCGCAAATGTTTGTCTCCCCAAACGGGCGGGCCAGACGGCGAATTCGCATGGTATGAACACTCTAACTTACTTTGGAGAGCAGCTTTGTGGAACCAATAACGGAACCACTTGAACATGGCGCATATTTGGTTTTTGTTAGACCTTTCGCGCCATCTTTGGACACTTCTATGGACACCTTTATACGGATATCTCGTGCTGCGGTCGCGAATCCCTGGCCGTCAGCCTGAAAATATTTTAGTGTTCTGTAATGAAAAAAAAAGTGCTCTTTCTAACTTCTAAAATTGTGCTTCGCTTTCCACAACAGGGTCAATATCATCCGTTATGCAGTGATGGATGAAGAACAGTAACCATTCGCCGGTTACACACAGATTTCACGTTCTTGTTCGTATTCTATTGCAAAAACAGCCGTTAGTATTTACAAATGTTCAAAGTCGATTGTCGTGACATGTGGTCACATTCTTGTCTCTATATCGGCCTGAGGCTAACTGCCGTCGTTCGAGGAATTTCCTTCAGTTTACGAGAACAGCCGTTATTAATTACAAATGTTCAAATTCGATTCCGCTGGAATCTTGCCACAGTGTTCTGTCTATCTCGGTCTAGATTTAACTGCTGTCGTTCGACTAATTTCCGTCACTTCCCAACAGCGGTAGCCATCTAACCGTGTTTACGTTCGAAGAATCCGAAGTCCGTCTTCCTAAGTCGGAGGTCAACATGTTCGACGACTATGGAGGGCGCGGGTTCGAACTTCCAGGGACTATTCCTTGGTGGGAGGACTCCAACAGGTATACAGCCTCGTACTTTTAGAAGTTAGTAATAGTCTGAGAACTGTAGCGTTCGCTGATGTAGGAAGTTCCTCGCTTTTGGTCAGATTGTTTCTCGGGAAGATGACATCACGATATAGCACAATCCAAATGACAACGTCCAGCGCTTCCGAGTACGAAGTCGGACACGATCGAATGACTTTTGCTGAGTTACTACATGTCAGTGGATAATTAATTAACTCTATTAAAGTCCAAGAGAACAGATTATGCTGAAGATACAGTCACGAAGTACCGGGATGTTCCAGCTTTGAAACGTTTGTTAAGATAGACAAAACAGCAACCGTTGTACCTTCGCACCTAACAAAAGCTAATAATACGAAACGTCTCTTCTGTGAGAATTTATTTCTGTTTACGCAACTACGGAAAACAAACTTCTGAGGCTGATTTATAATAAATGCCAGGCGAACGAAAGGCTGAAAACTACAAAAATATTAAAGTATTTTATATGTGAAACATGCTTAAAACTCCTATAAGGATTTAACTTATTTTCAACGTCTAATGGAATCGTAGAAAATACCAAAACACGCACTATCCAGTCTCTGAACTGTCGATAAAAAGGACATCTTCTGACTCTTCTCACTTAATAGCAGATCCTAAGATATAGTATACCGTTGGCATACAGATTGTGTTGTAATTGTTGTTGTGGTCTTCAGTCCTGAGACTGGTTTGATGCAGCTCTCCATGCTGCTCTATCCTGTGCAAGCTTCTTCATCTCCCAATAAGTACTGCAGCCTACATCCTTCTGAATCTGTTTAGTGTATTCATCTCTTGGTATCCCTCTACGATTTTTAACCTCCACGCTGCCCTCCAATACTAAATTGGTGATTCCTTGATGCCAAAGAACATGTCCCACCAACCGATCCCTTCTTCTTGTCAAGTTGTGCCACAAACTCCTCTTCTCCCCAATCCTATTCAATACTTCCTTGCTAGATACGCTATCTACCCATCTAATCTTCAGCATTCTTCTGTAGCACCACATTTCAAAGGCTTCTGTTCTCTTCTTGTCCATGTTTCACTTCCATATATGGCTACACTCCATACAAATACTTTCAGAAACGACTTCCTGACATTGAAATCTATTCAAATTTCTCTTCTTCAGAAACGCCTTCCTTGCCACTGCCAGTCTACATTTTATATCGTCTCTACTTCGACCATCATCAGTTATTTTGCTCCCAAAATAGCAAAACTCATTTACTACTTTAAGTGTCTCATTTCCTAATCTAATTCCCTCAGCATCGCCCGACTTAATTCGACTACATTCCATTATTCTCGTTTTGCTTTTGTTGATGTTCATCTTATATCCTCCCTTCAAGACACTGTCCATTCCATTCAACTGCTCTTCCAAGTCCTTTGCTGTCTCTGACAGAATTACAATGTCATCAGCGAACCTTAAAGTTTTTATTTCTTCTCCGTGGATTTTAATACCTACTCCGAACTTTTCTTTCGTTTCCTTTACTGCTTGCTCAATATACAGATTGAATAACATTGGGGAGAGGCTACAACCCTGTCTCACTCCCTTCGCAACCACTGCTTCTCTTTCAAGTCCCTCTACTCTTATAACTGCCATCTGGTTTCTATACAAATTGTAAATAGCCTTTCGCTCCATGTATTTTACCCCTACCACCTTTAGAATTTGAAAGAGATTATTCCAGTCAACATTGTCAAAAGCTTTCTCCAAGTCTACAAATGCTAGAAACGTAGGTTTGCCTTTTCTTAATCTTTCTCCTAAGATAAGTCGTAGGGTCAGCATTGCCTCACATGTTCCAACATTTCTACGGAATCCAAACTGATCTTCCCCGAGGTCGGCTTCTACCAGTTTTTTCATTCGTCTGTACAGAATTCGCTTTAGTATTTGCGGCCATGACTTATTAAACTGACAGTTCGGTAATTTTCACATCTGTCAACGCTGCTTTCTTTGGGATTGGAATTATTATCTTCTTCTTGAAGTCTGAGGGTATTTCGCCTGTCTCATACATTTTGCTCACCAGATGGTAGAGTTTTTTCAGGACTGGCTCTCCCAAGGGTGTCAGTAGTTCTAATGGAATATTGTCTACTCCCAGGGCCTTGTTTCGACTTAGGTCTTTCAGTGCTCTATCAAATTCTTCACGCAGTAACATATCTCTCATTTCATCTTCATCTACATCCTCTTCCATTTTCATAATATTGTCCTCAAGAACATCGCCCTTGTACAGTCCCTCAATATACTCCTTCCACCTTTCTGCTTTCTCTGCTTGACTTATAACTGGGTTTCCATCTGAGCCCTTGATATTCATACAAGTGGTTCTCTTTTCTCCAAAGGTCTCTATAATTTTTCTTTATGCAGTATCTATCTTACCCCTAGTGAGGTAAGCCTCTACATCCTTGCATTTGTTCTCTAGCCATGCCTGCTTAGCCATTTTGCACTTCCTGTCGATCTCATTTTTGAGACGTTTGTATTCCTTTTTGCTTGCTTCATTTACTGCATTTTTATATTTTCTCCTTTCTTCAATTAAATTCAGTATTTCTTCTGTCACCCAAGGATTTCTACTAGCCCTCGTCTTTTACATATTTTATCCTCTGTTGCCTTCACTACTTCATCCCTCAAATCTATCCATTCTTCTTCTACTGTATTTCTTTCCCCCATTCTTGTCAATTGTTCCTTTATGCTCTTTCTGAAACTCTCTACAACCTCTGGTTCCTTCAGTTTATCCAGGTCCCATCTCCTCAAATTCCCACCTTTTCGCAGTTTCTTCAGTTTTAATCTACAGTTTATAACCAATAGATTGTAGTCGGAGTCCACATCTGCCCTTGGAAATGTCTTACAATTTAAAACCTGGTTTCTAAATCTCTGCCTTACCATTATACAATCTATCTGATATCTTCTAGTGTCTCCAGGGTTCTTCCATGTATACAACCTTCTTTCATGATTCTTGAACCAAGTGTTAGCTATGATTAAGTTATGCTCTGCGCAAAATTCTACCGGGCGGCTTCCTCTTTCATTTCTTATGCCCAATCCATATTCACCTACTATGTTTCGTTCTCTCCCTTTTCCTACTCTCGAATTCCAATCACCCATGACTATTGTGTTAGGAGAAGTGATAACAAATTATTACCAGACGAATTTAAATATCCACTTTCAACAATAAACCTGTGTGGTTGCTATGACTGATCTAACATTAGGATACCGTGACTGCTGACCGGCTGATGTTCAGCAGAGAAACTGCTGAATGTTTTGCTACAATTCGCTTGTCTATCCTCTTTTCTAAAGTCGTGTTACTACGTGGCGACTACTGTAATCAACAAAATGTAGATCTTTGTAAATGACATTCACGGCGATTGTATTCCCACATTACATTCCTCCGTAAGGAGGTGAAAAATGTAGTTCTGATAATAAAGGTTTAACGAATTAAACGTGTATTGCATTATCGATAAATGTACGATAATACAAGTCGGATAAAGAACTCAATAGTTTACGATGATGGGAGGGCAGGTAAAATCTGGAGCCGTCTACTGAGTAATACTACTATAGGTAAACAATGCGTCGAACAGAAAAAATTCGTAATAGGGAAGCTCAAAGGAATATTTTGCGGAAAATACTTTGGGAAAATGTGGTTCCTGTTAAAAACTTGTTTTATTTTCTTTCTGAGTAAAGTAACAATGTTTGCTCTAGTAGAGACATATAGCAGGACGGCAAGAAAGTGTTATTACTGTGACAGCGAACTCGTACTACATGACTCATCTGTTTTTATTAAGTATACATGTGTTTGAATGTCAGTATTTTGTCGAATACAGATTTGTTTCTATTGTTGTTTCTCTTCGTCATTTGCTTTTCTCTGTTGACATGGACAGATATTTAAATGTAAGTACAAACCCTGATATTTCAAGCAAATCATGAAATTCGAACGACATGAATAGATCAAAATGCGGAAAGTAGGACAACAATTACTTGAATTTCAGTTTTACGTATACTACGCTGGTAATGTACACTCCTGGAAATTGAAATAAGAACACCGTGAATTCATTGTCCTAGGAAGGGGAAACTTTATTGACACATTCCTGGGGTCAGATACATCACATGATCACACTGACAGAACCACGGGCACATAGACACAGGCAACAGAGCATGCACAATGTCGGCACTAGTGCAGTGTATATCCACCTTTCGCAGCAATGCAGTCTGCTATTCTCCCATGGAGACGATCGTAGAGATGCTGGATGTAGTCCTGTGGAACGGCTTGCCATGCCATTTCCACCTGGCGCCTCAGTTGGACCAGCGTTCGTGCTGGACGTGCAGACCGCGTGAGACGACGCTTCATCCAGTCCCAAACATGCTCAATGGGGGACAGATCCGGAGATCTTGCTGGCCAGGGTAGTTGACTTACACCTTCTAGAGCACGTTGGGTGGCATGGGATACATGCAGACGTGCATTGTCCTGTTGGAACAGCAATTTCCCTTTCCGGTCTAGGAATGGTAGAACGATGGGTTCGATGACGGTTTGGATGTACCGTGCACTATTCAGTGTCCCCTCGACAACCACCAGAGGTGTACGGCGAGTGTAGGAGATCGCTCCCCACACGATGATGCCGGGTGTTGGCCCTGTGTGCCTCGGTCGTATGCAGTCCTGATTGTGGCGCTCACCTGCACGGCGCCAAATACGCATACGACCATCATTGGCACCAAGGCAGAAGCGACTCTCATCGCTGAAGACGACACGTCTCCATTCGTCCCTCCATTCACGCCTGTCGCGACACCACTGGAGGCGGGCTGCACGCTGTTGGGGCGTGAGCGGAAGACGGCCTAACGGTGTGCGGGACCGTAGCCCAGCTTCATGGAGACGGTTGCGAATGGTCCTCGCCGATACCCCAGGAGCAACAGTGTCCCTAATTTGCTGGGAAGTGGCGGTGCGGTCCCCTACGGCACTGCGTAGGATCCTACGGTCTTGGCGTGCATCCGTGCGTCGCTGCGGTCCGGTCCCAGTTCGACGGGCACGTGCACCTTCCGATGACCACTGGCGACAACATCTATGTACTGTGGAGACCTCACGCCCCACGTGTTGAGCAATTCGGCGGTACGTCCACCCGGCCTCCCGCATGCCCACTATACACCCTCGCTCAAAGTCCGTCAACTGCACATACGGTTCACGTCCACGCTGTCGCGGCATGCTACCAGTGTTAAAGACTGCGATGGAGCTCCGTACGCCACGGCAAACTGGCTGACACTGACGGCGGCGGTGCACAAATGCTGCGCAGCTAGCGCCATTCGACGGCCTACACCGCGGTTCCAGGTGTGTCCGCTGTGCCGTGCGTGTGATCATAGCTTGTACAGCCCTCTCGCAGTGTCCGGAGCAAATATGGTGGGTCTGACACACCGGTGTCAATGTGTTCTTTTTTCCATTTCCAGGAGTGAAGTATAGAGGATTTGCGGATGGCATATTAAGTGGCCAAAACCAGTAGCTTATAAACTAAATTGGAGATGGACTTGATATTTTTCGATGCATGTCGGTTGTTTTCCTACCATTTAGCAAAATAACAATGAATGCTACTAAGACAATTAATGTCGTCAGCATTATAGTGTTCTCTGTCAAGGTACACTTACCAGTTTCTTGACAGCTGACTAACCTACAACAATACATACCAATTCCTGAGCAGGTGGTACAATTAGGTCCTCCTTTGTGGTAAGAGGTTTTCTAGACCTTTCCACGTGGTAAAGAACTTTGTAATGTGGAAGAACAGTCTTTGTAGGAATCATAGCTTTTATAGTGAATATCTTTTTTCCGTTCACTTCTTTAAACTGTGAGAAAAATATTCTGGAGATTTATTAACCAAACTACCGTAAAAAAGGAACGAATTTTTTAGTTTAACTTCCGTCGACAGCACGGTCATTAAATACGGTAAATTATTCGTGTTATTATGAGACATGCTTTCAGTTGCAAGGACTATAATACACTCCTGGAAATGGAAAAAAGAACACGTTGTCACCGGTGTGTCAGACCCACCATACTTGCTCCGGACACTGCGAGAGGGCTGTACAAGCAATGTTCACACGCACGGCACAGCGGACACACCAGGAACAGCGGTGTTGGCCGTCGAATGGCGCTAGCTGCGCAGCATTTGTGCACCGCCGCCGTCAATGTCAGCCAGTTTGCCGTGGCATACGGAGCTCCATCGCAGTCTTTAACACTGGTAGCATGCCGCGACAGCGTGGAGGTGAACCGTATGTGCAGTTGACGGACTTTGAGCGAGGGCGTATAGTGGGCATGCCGGAGGCCGGATGGACGTACCGCCGAATTGCTCATCACGTGGGGCGTGAGGTCTCCACAGTACATCGATGTTGTCGCCAGTGGTCGGCGGAAGGTGCACGTGCCCGTCGAACTGGGACCGGACCGTAGCGACGCACGGATGCAGCCAAGACCGTAGGACCCTACGCAGTGCTGTAGGGGACCGCACCGCCACTTCCCAGCAAATTAGGGACACTGTTGCTCCTGGGGTATCGGCGAGGACCATTCGCAACCGTCTCCATGAAGCTGGGCTACGGTCCCGCACACCGTTAGGCCGTCTTCCACTCACGCCCCAACATCGTGCAGCCCGCCTCCAGTGGTGTCGCGACAGGCGTGAATGGAGGGACGAATGGAGACGTGTCGTCTTCAGCGATGAGAGTCGCTTCTGCCTTGGTGCCAATGATGGTCGTATGCGTGGTTGGCGCCGTGCAGGTGAGCGCCACAATCAGGACTGCATACGACCGAGGCACACAGGGCCAACACCCGGCATCATGGTGTGGGGAGCGATCTCCTACACTGGCCGTACACCTCTGGTGATCGTCGAGGGGACACTGAATAGTGCACGGTACATCCAAACCGTCATCGAACCCATCGTTCTACCATTCGTAGCCCGGCAAGGGAACTTGCTGTTCCAACAGGACAATGCACGTTTGCATGTATCCCGTGCCACCCAATGTGCTCTAGAAGGTGTAAGTCAACTACCCTGGCCAGCAAGATCTCCGGATCTGTCCCCCATTGAGCACATTTGAGACTGGATGAAGCGTCGTCTCACGCGGTCTTCACGTCCAGCACGAACGCTGGTCCAACTGAGGCGCCAGGTGGAAATGGCATGGCAAGCCGTTCCACAGGACTACATCCAGCATCTTTACGATCGTCTCGATGGGAGAATAGCAGCCTGCATTGCTGCGAAAGGTGGATATACACTGTACTAGTGCCGACATTGTGCATGCTCTGTTGCCTGTGTCTATGTGCCTGTGGTTCTGTCAGTGTGATCATGTGATGTATCTGACCCCAGGAACGTGTCAATAAAGTTTCCCCTTCCTGGGGCAGTGAATTGACGGTGTTCTTATTTCAATTTCCAGGAGTGTAATTCCTTCGGAGGTGATGACCTGCGTGCTGCGTGTTGCCAAGTCCCCGACTGTATCGAAAGGACTTTACAGATTGATTAGAAAGAGTGTTTGTGAGTAACTGAAACATCCTAACATGTAATGATGTAGTTCCCGGCTCAAACGTTCATATCCAATAGAGAGGCGGTCAGATGAAGGTGTCATAGTTTTTACGGCGTAATGTGTCACGAAAACTCAGTAAAAATCTTAAAAATCAGACAGGAAGGAAAGATAAAACTCGGTGCACACTAAAGATCGACAACCAGGGAAAAATGTGCAAGGATATACAGCTTAACATCTAGCTCTGCTCGGAGAGCAATGTCTTCTGAAGACGTACGAAGAGTACCGATTACTCAGTTTCTGAACGGCTCCAGGGTCTTTAATACACAAGGGGAAAAAAGTAAGAATTCTAGTACAGTATCTTATGAGACATCACAGGAACTAGATGCTAGTTCGATGAACACAGACAGTTTAGTAAAGAGTGACGAACTTGTGCTCTTAATGCCCTAGTAGCGTGACGTATTTAACGTATCCATTCACCGTGGCGACATGGTTACGTCCTTCCAACGCATCTACTCTCTTGTTGCTCATCGGGATATGTTTCTAGCAGAGCACAGTTCAACTTCACCGACGGATACTTCGAAGAGTCGTGACACTTCGATGCATTGACATTCCTCATTGAGGCGTTTTTTTATTCCTATTCTTCATATGTTTTAATAACGTTCATTCATATTACGGCGTCAGGATTCAGACTGAATGAAGATGGCAACGGGGATATTGTATCAGCTTTTACCTAATAAATAACTATAATGGCAAAATAATTAAGACAATAGACATATAGGCATGATATTAGAAAGCGAAGATTAAAAGTCACATTTCAACACTGATATGTATTTTTCTCATAAATTACTGATAAAACAGAACTCATGGTCACTTCACTGTGCTACTCCAGTTGAGCTGGAACCTTATTACTCACAGCACCGCGTTCGAGAATTTTATAATCTAGTAGCTCGTTCACACCGTGTCTGGAGTGGAAGGAAAACAGCGCCGCTTTCTACATTGTGGAGTAACAACGGCCATGGTCCGCGCTGCACCGGTACATGAAAGAAAAAAATCTCATTCACGCCCACTGTGGACGGGTTTCTCTGTACGCAGCCAGAATGAAGCGCTGGTGTACGTACAGTAGGCGTGGTAATTCCTGTAAATGAAAGGTGGTGACCTGACTGACCGATTAGCACATCAAGGCCCAGCCCAAACCACAAAGGATAGAAACCGGAACAATGGAGAACTTTTTGATCTTGTATGTTGGCGTCATGTAAGAAAAGGTTTTTCGAAATTCGACTCCTCAATTACTTATACTGGCCACATACAGACCGGAGTCGCTCCTCGGCCTCAATCACTCCAGCGTTCTACACCTTCTTGTCAGCTGCCTTTTCATCTACCAGACACGGTGTCTGCATCTCTCCCACGGTATTATCGTTCCATCTCGATCTCGGCCGTCCTAGTGAAGTCATTCCTTACACTTCTCCATCCATTACTGCCTCCCATTACCACGTTCTCTTCTCGCGTCCTCCGAGTCCGTACCATGGGTAATGAGAAAACATGTCACGTCAGTGTTGTCTCTGTTCTCATGGTGCCTTTTATTCGAGTTGACCTTCACTCATTTTTTTTACAAAAGTTTGCTGTTCACAATAAAATGGTATGAATTTTTTAATTGACGATATTATTTTTATTTGTAGTGACGTATCAGCCATGAAGGCAACGCCACACCATGGTTAATTCTTTGTTGTTTTTTTTTCTAACCTTGCGATACAGTTTTCAATCTGACATTTTACATAAAAATGTCACGTTAAAGTTATCTCTGTTCTCACTGTACCTTTTATTCAAGTTGATTCTTTTTAGAAAAAAATGTTCTCTAAAAACTGTTTAATTTCTGTAAATGTTAATAATATTTCTATTTGTAAGGATGCATTAACCATGACGGCACCGCAAAGGAGGGTACACCACCTAGTACACCATCTAGTTCTCTTAAGCGGGAACGACCTTCAGGGCATTTCACTCTGCTGTTATTTCGCTGTCTGGAATTGTATAATCTATGCCAGTTCTGACGTTACTTGACAACCTTGTCAAAACTGCATGTTGACTTTGTATCAAAGGCTAGGTAGTACATCTTAAGGGTTTTGTTGTTATATAGTGGTTTCGTATGGGGCTCTATTTTTACAAGCGGGTGATTTTGCAAGACTATAAAACAGATATATTTTTCACCAGGTTCTGAATCTGGACAGAGACCGAAACGGCTAACTAATAAAAAAATAGTCTCCTTAAATAGCCTATGACTTTTATTTCGCGACCAACCCGTCATTTTAAAGCCATTTTTATTCTTTTGAATTGGTGAATAACTTTTGAAGATTAAGGGACTTGTAGAATTTTCCATTCCCGCAATTACCATATGGCGCTCCTACACGTATATAAAACTAAATGCGTATTCGAATGTAGCTGTACTCGAATCCAGTGTTGTGTCAAAATTTGTAAACAGTAAGTGAAGAACTTTCGGAGATTTGATTTGAAACAAACGAACATTTATGTCGATGTAAATAAAAATATAAATCTTCGTCCGCTCAAAATCTCATATCTCCGATTGTTTTTCAGTGACTGCTTCGAAATTTTGACGCAATGTTGTAATCGAAGACATACGTCTTTTACACACCCAATTTTTAAATATAAATAATTCATAAATGGGAATATAACATACGAAATGGAAACGTTTCTTCCTGAAAGTCTCGGACAGATTTTCATGAAGATTTGAAATGATACAGGTTATGTAGTTTTTAACATATACAAGGTGTTACAAAAAGGTACGGCCAAACTTTCAGGAAACACTCCACACACACAAATAAAGAAAAGATGTTATGTGGAGATGTGTTCGGAAACGCTTAATTTACATGTTAGAGCTCGTTTTCCATGTTCTTCCACCTACGCTCAATGGAGCACGTTATCATGATTTCATACGGGATACTCTACCTCTGCTGCTAGAACATGTGCCTTTACAAGTACGACACAACGTGTGGTCCATGCACGATGGAGCTCCTGCACATTTCAGTCGAAGTGGTCGTTCGGTTCTCAACAACAGATTCGGTGACCGATGGATTGGTAGAGGCGGACCAATTCCGTGGCCTCCACGCTCTCCTGACCTCAACCCTCTTGATTTTCATTTATAAGGGCATTTTAAAGCTCTTGTCTACGCAACCCCGGTACCAAATATAGAGACTCTTCGTGATCGTATTGTGGACGGCTGTGATACAATACGCCAATCTCCAGGGCTGCATCAGCGCATCAAGGATTCCATGCGACGGAAGGCGGATGCATGTATCCTCGCTATCGGAGGACTTTTTGAACATTTCCTGTAACAAACTGTTTGAAGTCACGCAGGTACGTTCTGTTGCTGTGTATTTCCATTCCATGATTAATGTGATTTGAAGAGAAGTAATAAAATAAGCTCTAACAAGTAAAGTAAGCGTTTACGGACACACGTCCACATAACATCTTTTCTTTCTTTGTGTGCGAGGAATGTTTCCTGAAAGTTTGGCCGTGCCTTTTTGTAACACCCTGTATATAATATATAAATATATATTAATATCTAAAGGAGAAACAGTGTTACCAAAAATCTTAAACAGTCCTCGAAAGACTTCAAATTTTACATGATCGTGTAACAAACTTATAGGCACGTATAGACCACAAGATTTTTGTTCTGTATAATATATAAATATATAAAATTTCCTTGCAGACTAAATCTGTTTACTGTACCGGTATCCGAACTCGCTGTGAGGGAGGGTCCTTAGACGTACGCGGGAAGCACAGTCGGTACAGCACTTACCTGTGAAAAGCAAAGGTCATGAGTAGGAGTCTCGGCCCGGCGTACACAGTTTTAATCTGCCAGCAAGTTTCATGTCAGCAAACTCTCCTCTGTAGATTCAAATTTTAATGAGTTACAACTGCCGCAATAGCAGGTTATCAAGACGTATGTGAGTCTGAACGTGGCTTCATAGACGGCGCACGAGCGTTGGGACACAATATCTCCGAGGAAACAATGAAGTGGGGAATTTTCCCGTACGATCATTTCACGACTGTACCGTGAATATCAGGAATCCGGTAAAACATCAAATCTCCCACATCGCTGAGCACGGAAAAAGAACCTGCAAGAACGGGACCAACGACGACTGAAGAGATTCGCTCAACGTGACAGAAGTGCAACCCTTCCATAAATTGCTGCAGATTTCAGTGCTGGGCCATTAACAAGTGTCAACATGCGAACCATTCAGGGAAACATTAGCGATATGAGCTTTCGGTGCTGAAGACCATCTCGTATACCCTTGTTGACTGCACAACACAAAGTCTTACGCCTCGCCTGTGCCCATCAACACGGACACTAGACTGTAGATGATTGGAAACATGTTGCCTGGTCGGAAGAGTTTCGGTGAAGTTTGAATTGTATCAAGTGGATAGACCTGTAAGGGTAAGGGCCGGCTGATGTGGCCGAGCGGTTCTGGGCGCTTCAGTCTGGAACCGCGCGACCGCCTCGGTCGCAGGTTCGAATCCTGCCTCGGGCATGGATGTGTGTGATGTCCTTGGGTTGGTTAGGTTTAAGTAGTTCTAAGTTCTAGGGGACTGATGACCTCAGATGTTAAGTCCCATAGTGCTAAGAGCCATTTTTTTTAAGGGTAAGGAGAGAACCTCATGAATATATGGACCCTGCATATGGATTGTTCAAGTGCACACTTCGCTGAAGAGTTAAAATTCGATTCGTACTAATAACGCAAGTGGGTTTTGCAGCTGATGCTGTGTGTTCATTTCAGTGTAAACAGTTGTGTCAGCTGATTCTGAATATGAATCTATTTCTGTATTTGCCCAGTTGCCAGAACTGAAAACACTAACTACTTGATGTGCTCAACTCTCTTGAAAGTTAATCACTACACAACCAAGAGTCCATTAACTAGTTTATCCTGCCTACTGCCAAATACTGTGTCTCGCCCTCATTTACCTAGAACTTCTGCTTCTCAGCAATCGCATAGTAGTTACACATCACCCAACCGCCTTTTATAAAAAGAAAACAAATATGGTTTTGTAAGTAACATCAAGTAATACTATTTCTCTACAATTATCCTGCAAAAGAGTATAAGTTATTTAAGTATACCTAGGGCAAATAACTGCAATTTTCCTACCTACATGTATGGTTTCTGACTCTAAAAATATATTTCTGAAAGTACTGTAGTGAATGTAAGTGCTCCTTCGTTTTTTATACTCCCAAAACAGTCGGAGCTTAGCTTGTATTTAAATTCTTGTAGCTCCATTTCATAGAGTGACGTGTATGTCATCCGTATGTCGTGCTTCAAATTTGAACTAAGCCAGCGGGTTATAGGAATTAGTTTGAAAAATGTCTTTTGTGTGTCTTTTTTTTGTCAGCATATTCCATGTTCTGTCCATGATAAAATGACCTACTGAAGTTACTGCAGGATCATTTAACACTGTGATACCACTGCAATGACCTGTTAGTACAGTTATATATTTCACTTATCATACTTTCTTTCATCAACCCTTTCCTTTTGTCTTAGAGTACGTTAATTTACGTGGCACATTTCATCAAATTTTCGCTTCGTGTAATATTGAACCTTTCCTGGAACCATGCCTCCCTTGGATTTCTTCTCTCCATTATGTTTCCCAGCATTTTGTTTGAAACTGATTGAAGTATAAGTCATTCTTAACCTCAAAATTCGAGAAGATAGCCACAGAAAAGTTGAAATAAATCAAATGACTACGAAAGTATGTTTCGTTAATGGTGAGAATATGTCCGTTATAGATTATTACAGCAATTAAACCATACGACAAGACAGAATTTAATCTCACTAAAATACTAAAATTCCGTAATATAAATCTAAATTCCAGGGGGTCCGAGACCTAACAAAGTAGCATGGTTTTTCTTCCTTTTTTAAATTGATGTTGCAGTGAATACTAAGGGGATGTTAAAAATTTCCCTGAAGGGATCATTCAGTAGCACAATGGCACAAATTATCTGAAACATCTCGATGTAATCTGATTAGCGTACAAATATCGATATTTGTAATTTAAAGACTAATTTGGTGTATAGGGAATTTCAAAGTCATGTATGATAGCCACTTCTGTTCATATATACAGTATAACAATAATAATACAGATGAAATTTTTATTCTATGGAGTATTAAACATATTCCTACGACTCTACAAAATAGCTATGAAATTTTTGAAACTGGAATTCTTCCAGAATTCTTCCAGAGTGTATGGGCGTAGAAAAGTATTACTTTACTGTTGTAATGGAGCTGAGTTGAAGAATGAAGAAAGGATTAAAATTATTTACAATAAGTTATAATACGCTGAATATTTAGGATTACATATACAAAGGTTATATAGAAGCAAATCAAAACACCCTGTACAGTACATAAGTGCAATAAGATTCGTATTATAGTGATAAAGCAAATTTGGAACACTAAATCTACAGTCGCATGTCACGTTATAATCAGTAATGTTTTAATACATCAGAATATGAATATAATTTGAATGTGAACTGAACAGTACAGGGATAAGTAGTTTCTACAGCAGTTACACGAAGTGAGAAAAAAACATTTTTATCAAAAAGTTTTTAATTACAATGGCTGTCTTGAACTGTGGGGATATTAAGTTGGTTAAACGATAAGAAGGCCTTATTCAGAAAGGATGTGTTGTATGACTTTTTCCATTCAGAATGGGATTGCGAAACCTGTCCTTATGTATATGAATCTCCAAGAAGATTCGTTCTGCCACCGGTTTTTGCATGGTGTAAGATTTGGAGTTTGTTTTTGTATTGTCTACAGTGTGATTTTTTTCCGAAAGATGGATGACAAGGCAGATTTGCTTAAGCTGAAGGGAGTCGAGGTATTCGTTGAACCTGTTTTCGAATGTTGTACCTGTTGGCTAAAGTACATTTTGGAACAGTTCTAACAGTTCAGTTTACAGAGTCTTTAATTTTCTGGGATACTAATGTGTTGAAATGTGTTATTGGCGGCAAACTGATTTTGATATCCTTTTTGAATACGTTGGAAGTATTATATGAATTGGGCCTACAGTTCGTTACGATTGTAACATCTTTGACTGTGTTGTGTATGATATACATGTGAAGCAGGGCCACACTTCGTAAATGTTTATCGCGTGTGGTGCAGTTAAATTTGGAAAGATGCGGTGTAAGATGTTTTTCAGTGAACTGAGTAGCACTTACATAGTGTACGATCACAAATGGGTTCATATTATAATCCGTATCAAATGCACAGGGTGATTTCGTCACCCAGAATAACGCCTCCCAAGTTTTAACGCTATTTCACGTTTTAATATCTTTAAAACCTTTCCGTAAATGCTTTGATAGAGTTCATAGGCACTAGATCTGTATAAAATAATCAACAAAAATCTTGCTGTCTATCCTAATGCAGCTAACCAGTAACAAATACAAAAGGAGACCCCAGCAAGAAAACGACGAATCCTGTACCAGGCATCTGAAGATGTATGTGTAAGAAATTCGAAACCGATTACGGTTTGATTCAAATAAATCTTTCTAAACCATGCCTGTGCCTGGCTGCAGTCTTAATTATAAACATTAGAGTATTACAGCTACAGTTCTCAAGATATCAATTTCTGAGAAGATACCGTTCCCTAAAAGAGCTACTGAATGCAGTTGACGGCTCAGCCAACAAAATATTATGTTACAACAGAAACAACTAACACGAAAGTGATAATAAGCAACACAAAGGACTAAAATTCATCAATAAACGTTCGGAATAAGCAGCAGCGTCTATGAAGCTACAGGACAGAATTAGGCAACAAATACGAATGATGGATCTTTATGTATGTGAGGTACACTCTGATGATTTCCTGGTGTTTCAGTTTTAAAACTGGAGAACTCTTAATCTGAACTGATAAGTACATTAAATGCCCTCTCAGTTTAAATAAATATATTTTCTTGGAGCAGGTATAGCGGCCCGAAACATTTCACTTACAGCTTCAGTAGTAAAATAGTTAATGGGTAGGAGTTATCATCTACAGTCACGTATGAAGGAGAGAAGTTTCATGATATTCCCGTTGCGACAGTGAAGAGAAGATCAGGCAAACCAAGGCGGGCGCAGATGCGTTTAAGCATCCTTCCGGTGCACCATACGTAAACGGAGCGGGCTAAGCGTTGTAATTGATAGAAGAGCAAGTACGCTCTGGCATGCGTATCAAACATTGTAGAGTATGGTTGTAGATGTAGATGCAGATTTAATAGGCGTATAGCCTAATCCCAGGTATCAACACGCGAAGTTAACCTTCGCTTCGGACATTTACCACAGTTGTATAGGCTTTATGAAATGTAATTTCCGTCTTCAAGTATTGTTTACAATCCACTATTGACCAAACTGGACAATGAATCCACAGTTCAAATAAAGCTGACGTGAACAAGGCCAAGTCACGAAGCTGTTCATCCACAGGCATAGGTCGGGCGAACATAACGCTAAAGACAAGGAGCGATGTGCACCGTTAGGAATATTTTTCATACTGACCAATATTAGAAAATCAAGAAATAATCGCTGTGAGTAGCGAAATTGTCGGCATTTCACACTCTAGAACAGACCTGAGTATGGAGTAATCCATAAAGTTCATGCGTGACCTAGTCTACAATTAATCTCGCTTGCCTAAGATGCTTCTGATAATGGAATAAGAGGATTGTAAAGGGGAATGACTACAACAGCAAAGTCACATGCAGGGTGGGTAACATAGTAAAGAAACAAGGACTCAACATGTCATATAGAACTAAGAACACAATACAAACTAGTACTGGAAGAAATGCCACCAACACTGAAAAACACAGCCAGTCGGGTATTTACTAACAGATGTCAATCTGTATATGTGGGCCAAACATGTAGCAATTTCAGA
This sequence comes from Schistocerca gregaria, assembly GCF_023897955.1. Lineage (NCBI taxonomy): Eukaryota > Metazoa > Arthropoda > Insecta > Orthoptera > Acrididae > Schistocerca > Schistocerca gregaria. Next base: position 687,429,898 of record NC_064923.1, read on the forward strand.
ACCAGGTACACAGAACACCTCAGACCACTGGGAAGCAATAGCTCACCGTTAACATTTGCAGACCACCTGATAGCACACAATCACCACCCAACAAACGTTGAAATAGACAAACACATCTTAAAAACCGGTAGCAGCCTATACCAAAAGTTAACTATAGAAGAAAACTATCGCATCCAAAAATCAATAGCCCAAGGAAAGAAAGTACTCAATCAATACACATCACTGTGCAACAAAACCTTCTTCTCCCCAACAGAAGAACTATACAAATAACATCCACACCATAATTACCTCTATAAAAATATCGCTCCAGCAAAACACAATACGAAAAAAATGAATACCACACAGCCACAACAACACGCGATGGCAGCGAAAACTCCGCCTATGTTTTGACAAATCGGAAAAAGTGCAGTGCCAAGCGACCATAGGTTAAGAAGTAAGCCTATCTACTTCGCCAACGACACAGGAAAACGCACCACAACTTCAAAACTGTAAGTTACAAGCAAGAAACGTTACACAGACTCACTTCCGTTCGTAAATGCATAACAAACAGAAAAATAAATTACATTCTGCTGTTTGAACGTGACAAGTTGTTCATTGTGCAGCACAATAAGTAGCATAATAAATGGACAATAACATCATGTAAGGTATGTTAACTAACACTTACATCCACTTTTCGCCAATCAAGCTATAAATGGAACTTTTACATAACACTGTAAACAACACAAATGTGAATGTAACAACTATTTCACAGTAAAAAAAAAAACTGAACCCACTGACGATAGCAGAAAAGTGCTGAAACATGTGAGGGTGAAACAAATCAAAAAAGGTGTCTTGCATAAGGCAGAACTTCTCACAAGCATAGACACAAAAAGGAGAACCGCACCACAAGATGATTATGGAATGACTAACTGTTGACTATATGTGCAGTTTCTGTATGATTGATAATTTTTAGTAGTTACGAACAACGAGGGGGCCCTTGCAATATATAAAAGTTAGGGGGGTTTTCTATCCATGCATCATTTATATATTGTCTATTATAGTGTTTCAAAACGACTGAATGTCGAAAAGCGAAACGAAATATTGCAAATAATAAAAAGTGTGATCAGGGTATCTGAAAGTAATTACGGTGCATCCAAATGCCACTTCCTCTATGATGCATTTTCATCCAGATTGTAGTGGAAAGATAATCTCAGTAAAAATAAAAGGAGAAAAGGAATGGAGTAACTGTCGGGGAACCACATGAAAGAGAAAGAAGGAAAGATATAAGCAAGGGAGGAATAAGACGAAAGGCGAGTAAAGAAATTAGGAGCCAGCAATTACATACGAGTATATAGAGGCCATGTTGATAACACAATGCTACAATTAATTTAGGAAAAATACTGATACATTATTCAGAACGTACAAAATATGTGTCTTTGGACTTAGGAAATTGATTATTTTGTGTTCTGGTAAATACAATCTAGAAAAAAATGGACGTAAACTCAGTGCTGCTTCAGTGAGGTAGAGTAATAGTGGCGTGCAATTTCGGAAATTAAATATAGTGATGTGATTATTAAGTAGACTATTGTCTAAATACAGTGTGCTGTAATTCAACTTTCGGCCTGTATGTTAAAGAACTTAACCGAGACACAGCCCATGAGCAAGATGTAAAAGGTAATGTATTCAAGAATAGCATCACATATTTGTAAAAAAAGAAGTACTAACAAAATATCACTCTGGTTTTCAGAAAGGCTTTTCTACAGAAAAGCGTTTGGTGATCAAATATTAAATGCATTGAATAACTGAACATCACCCATTTGTATCTATTGTGACCTCTCAAGGGCTTCTGATTGTGTGAATCATGAAATTCTTGTAGATAAGCTTAAGTATGGTGGTATGAGTGGGACAGAGCACAATTCGTTTAATTCATATTTAAATGGAAGAATGCAGAAGGTAGAAATAGTACAGACAGTATGCAAAAATCAGCAGAGTTCTCTCGCTGGGGATGTATCAAGAATGGTGTCCCACAAGGTTCAGTAGTGGGCCCATTATTGTTCTTAGTATATATAAAGAACTTGCCACTTTATAGTCATGAAGATACAAAGCTAGCTAGTTTTGCTGATGAGGCAACTATAGTAATCACACCCAACAAGCAAGAATCAGCTGAGGAAATTGTAAATATTGTTTTTCAGAAAAGGGACTCTCATTTAATTTTGAGATGACACGATTCTGTAGAGTAAATGGCATAACACCACTGGTAAATATAGACTATGAACAAAAGTCTGTTGCTAAGGAAGAACATTCAAAATTTCTTGGTGTGTGCACTGATGAGAAATTGAATTGGAAGAAACACATCAACGATCTGCTAAAAGGGTTAGGTTCAGCTACTTATGCTATTATTGCAAATTTTGGTGATAAACATAATAGTAAATTAGTCTAATATGCCTATTTTCATTCACTACTTTGATATGGCATCATATTTTGGGGGAATTCATCATTAAGGGAGAATGTATTCATTGTACAAAAGCGTGTAATCACGATAATGGCTCGAGCCCATCCAAGATCACCTTGCAGACATTTATTAAAGGACCTCAGGATATCCACAGTACCGTCGCAATAGATATATTCACTTATGAAATTTGACATCCCAATTCAAAAATAACAGCAATGTGCATAGCTAAAACGCTAGAAGGAAAGATGGTCCTCATCACTAATCTGGATTAAATCTCACTTCGGAGAAGAAAGGAATTTACGTTAATTTAACACGTTTCAAATCATTACTAAATGTTGTTTTCATGATCTATGGAACAAGGATTAATGTATTTTTTTATAATGTTGTTAATGCAGCGAGTTTCCTATGGGAGTATGGAAAAGGGATGAGTTTCAGTTTTGTCACGTGTTGCATTATGTTCTATTCTCCACAAGAGTGAATTATACTGGCCAATGTGAACAGCGTTAACATTCGAATTTTATACGAGGGTCACTCCAAAAGAAGTGCACACTATTTTTGTAAAAATGCAGTTTTCATTCTGCATGTGTGAAAGTTTACAGTGTGTAGATACAACCTTCCCACTTGTTTTCAAACTTAGTTCAACCAGTTCCAGTGAGTGGTGCCATCACTGCATGTTTTCAAGGTGGCTGCTACACTTGACGTTCGTCAGAAGCTGCGTGCTGTCGTAGAATTCCTGTTTTGTGAAAACGAGACAGTGGGAATAATCCACAAAAGGTTGAAAAAGGTGTATGGAGATGCTGCTGTCGATCTCAGTACAGTTAGTCAATGGGCAAGCAGGTTACGTGATGAAAGTGGACACTGCAATACTGAGGACTGCCCTCGCAGCGGCAGGCCTCGTTCTCCTCACACTCCAGACAATGTGCAGAGAGTTAACGAATTGCTGACTACTGACAGACGCATCACAGTGAACGGATTGTCACGCCATGTGGAACAAGGTTTGAAGATGATGACTCCCTTATGCACGCTTCCAAACAGTGGCTCCAACGAAAAATGGCCCTGAGCACTATGGGACTTAACTTTTGACGTCATCAGTTCCCTAGAACTTGGAACTACTTAAACCTAACTAACCTAAGGACATCACACACATCCATGCCTGAGGCAGGATTCGAACCAGCGACCGTAGTGATCGCGCGGTTCCAGACTGTAGCGCCTAGAACCGCTCGGCCACCATGGCCGGCAGTGGCTCCAACAGGTTGGTTCAGAATATTACCGTGCGTGTATACAGGCCCTGGTTCCAAGATGGCGTTAGGCAGTTGAGAGGGATGGAAATTACGTCGAGAAATTAATATATTGTTCCTAAGGGATGTATCTACACACTGTAAAACTTCCAAACATGTAGAATAAAATATGTATTTTTTTAAAAAATAGTGTGCGTTGCTTTTGGAGTGACCCTCGTAGATTAGTCTCGAGTCTCCTACACCATACAACGAGCGATGCGCACAGAGTACCAAATAAGTGGCATATTAAACGCCTTAAAACGTTATTTCTAACGTGCACCCACATTTAAAAATTTAATTATTTCATAACAAAGCAGCTCAGGAAGTGTCTAGCGGTCCAGCGAGCATTAAATCGAAAATTCGTTAAGAGGGTGTAACCCTGTAGAGCCCTCTTGAATTTGGGGAGCTCAGCTGAACGGCACTTAACCCGTCCTCCATTGCACTCCACCTCACGCCATTTCTCAGGTGACGCGGCGCGGTAAGGGGAGCTCAGACGCCTCCTCGACAGCACCGTTTGCAATTACGCGAACGACTTCCGCGCCCGAAGGCGGGCGCGTCGCGGCGAGGAAGCGGCCGCCGGTATTACGACGTCCGCTCTCGCCGCCTGCCCTGCACCCCTCACCAAGTGCCGTTACTGGCGGGACGAGATTTCGCCTAGACGCATGGAGAATCGCAGTCCTGTCTGTCTGAACTGACGTACTCATACGCAAATATTCGAATACTGACGAGAATGCATTTTACACACCTTGGATGATTCAAGCATGACAATTCAAGCTTCAGTGCGATTGGTCTACAATGTTAATGGTAGTTCCCTTATGTTTTCATTTTTTATGTTATTCTATAATTTTATCTATCTGAATATTGCCATGAAACACCGATTCCAACAAAAAATAATTGGTTTTCAGTTCTATATCGAATGTACAGATACACTACTGGCCATTAAAATTGATGAACGAAGAAGAAATGCAGATGATAAACGGGTATTCATTGGACAAATATACTGTGCTAGAAATGACATGTGATTACATTATCACACAATTTGGGTGCATAGATCCTGAGCTATCAGTACCCAGAACATTCACCTGTGTCCTTAATAATGGCCTCGATACATGTGGGCATTGAGTCAAACAGAACTTGAATGGCGTGTACAGGTACAGCTGCCCATGCAGTTTCAACACGATACCACAGTTCATCAAGCGTAGTGACTGGCGTATTGTGACCATCCAGTTGCTCGGCCACCGTTGACCAGACGTTTTCAATTGGTGAGAGATCTGCAGAATGTGCTGGCCAGGACAGCAGTCGAACATTTTCTGTATCCAGAATGGCCGGTACAGGACCTCCAATATGCGGTCGTATATTATCCTGCTGAAATGTAGGGTGACTGAGTGAAGTGTAGAGTCACGGGTCATAACACATCTGAAATGTAACGTCCACTTTTCAAAGTTCCGTCAATGCGAAAAAGAGGTGACCGAGAGGTGTAAAAATGGCACCCAATACCATCACGCCCGGTGATACGCCAATATGGCAATGACGAATACACGCTTCAGATGTGCGTTCAACGCGATGTCGCCAGACACGGATGCGACCATCATGATGTGTATAGAGAACCTGGATTCATTCGAAAAAATGACGTTTTGACATTCGTGCACCCAGGTTCGTCGTTGAGTACACTATCTCAAGCGCTCTTGTCTGCAGTGCAGCATGAAGGGTAACTGCAGCCATTCTCTCCGAGTTGATAGTCCATGCTGCTGCAAACGTCGTCGAACTGTTCGTGCAGATGGTTGTTGTCTTGCAAACGTCCCCATCCGTTGACTCAGGTTCAAGTGGTTCTCAGCACTATGGGACTTAACTTCTGAGGTCATCAGTCCCCTAGGACGTAGAACTACTTAAACCTAACTAACCTAAGGACAGCACACATACACATGACCGAGGCAGGATTCCAACATGCTGCCGTAGCGGTCGCGCGGTTCCAGGCTGTAGGGCCAGAATCGCTCGGCCACACCGGCCGTTGACTGAGGGATCTGGACCTGGCTGCACCATCCGTTACACCCATGCGGACAAGATGCCTGTTATCCCGACTGATAGTGATACGAGGCCGTTGCGATTCAGCATGGCGTTCCGTATTACCCTCCTGAATCTACCGATTCCATATTGTTCTAACAGTCATTGGATCTCGACCAATGCGAGCAGCAATGTCGCGATACGATAAACCGCAATCGCGATAGCCTACAATCCGACGTTTATCAAAGTCGGAAACGTGATGGTACGCATTTCTCCTCCTTACACGAGACATCACAACAAAGTTTCACCAGGCAACGCCGGTCAATTGCTGTTTATGTATGAGAAATCTATTGGAAACTTTCCTTATGTCAGCACATTGTAGGTGTCGCCACTGGTGCCAAACTTCTGTGAATGACCAGAAAAGCTAGTCATTTGCATATCACAGGTTCTTCTTTCTGTCGGTTGAATTTCGCGTCTGAAGCACATCATCTTCGTGGTGTAGCAATATTAATGGTCAGTAGTGTATAAATTGTAAGTATTCCTGATAATGTTATGCGTTACAGACAGGTGTGAAGCTGTATGCCTCTAGCGCAAGGAAACTTCAGCAACTAGTACAAGAAGTTAACAAACTGAATATATGACTGAACATTAGTTGTGGTAAAACTAATTATATATCCAGTGTTTCGAAAAGAGAATAGCATACACGGCGTCACAATTATTTCGAGCAAAGCAACCAAATTTTTGTTCAGAATCAAAATAAAAAATACTTCAAGCAATTAATGTTCTCCTTCTAGGGGTACATTAACCAACATGATTCACGTTATTATAACTTCATTCCTAACAAAAATGTGAACAACAATTCGTCTTCTTAAATAGTGTCTTATATTTCTTATTCATTAATCCACTTCCTGTCATAAGGCCTGTTCGAAAGTATATTATAGTGTATCATTCACGTAAACATTACATTATTCCATAAAAGCATGACTATGTCTATGGCGCTCGTCACGTCTACATCTTCATACAAACTCCGGAAGCCACCTTACAGTGTGTAGAAGGTGGGAAAAGCCTCCGTATGAGGCCTAATTTCTCATATTTTATCTTTGCAGTCCTTACTCGAAATGTTGAATTCGTTCTGCTGTCAGCTTCAAATTCCGGTTCCCTAAATTTTGTCACTAGCGTTTTTCGAAAACTACATCCCCTGCTACCTAGGGATTCCAATTTAAGTTCCCGAAGCATCGTCATAACATCTGCGGGTTGTTCGAAGCTAACGGTAACGAATCTATCATCTTGCCTTTGAACTGCTTAGATGTCTTCCTTTAATCTCACCTAGTAGGAATCCCAAACATTCGAACAGCACTAGGTCGCACTAGCGTCCTATATGCGATTTCCTTTACATATGAACACCACTTACCCACAATTCTACCCGTAAATAGAAGTCGACAATTCGCCTTCCCTACCAGAAACCTCACATGATCGTTCCGGTTCACATCGTTTTTCAACGTTAAGCTCAGATATTTAAACGACGTGACTCTGTCAAGCAGGACACTACTGCTGCTTTATGCGTTTATTAAAAGGCTTTTTCCCACTTATTATGTCGACGTTATCTTGCATCCTCCTATAGTCAATCGACCTCGGCACCTTACCTTGCACCACAGAATCATTAGCATCATTAGCAAACAACAGCAAATTGCTGCCCACATTGTCCGCCAGATAATTTATGTATACATAAAATAAAATGGTCCTATTACACTTCCCTGGGCACTCCTGACGATACCCGTAACTGTGATCAAGACCACCCGGTGAGGGAAACATACTGGATTCTATTACTTAAGAAGCAATTAACATATCTGGGAACCTATTTTATATGCTTGTAGCTTTGTTAACAGTGTCTCTATGGGTCACCGTGTCAAATGCTTACCGTAAATCTAGAATTATGCTATCTGTCTTTTGCCCTTCGTTCATAGTTCGCAATTCACTCGTACCATGTTAAAAAAGGGCAAACTGAGTTTCGTCCCAGCGATTGTACTGATTTTTTGTGTTCCAACTGAGAATATGTTCAAGGATATTGCAGCGATTGTGATACTAGTCTGTAAATTTTCTCGTTCTCTTTTGAATCGAGAGTTCAATAGCCTTTGTTTTCTCAGTATTTTACAAATTTTGTTGTTACACCACGGTGGGTGATTTCCGTCCTTAATCCACTTACAGCACTGGCGAAAAACAAACCAGATACCTATAGAAGACCAGATATGAGAGTGAAAGTGGGGTTCATTGCGGCACACTTTGAGAAAACCAGATGGCACCATCGAGAAGAAAGCATTGGAATGGAATTCCCAGGGAACAAGGAAGAGAGGAAGACCTAGGAGTACATGGAAGAGGACAGTGGAAGAAAAAAGAGTTGAAAGACCTGGACAGAATTGAGGCAAATGGTCAAAGACAGGAACGAATGGCGAGCTCTCTTGGATGCCCTATGCACCCATAGGGGGCCATAGGAATTAAGTCAATTAAGTCAAGTTCGATTGTTTTGTAAGATGCAATCGCCATCCCCGAATTGCTATTCAACAGGGGGAAGCTAGAGGGTGCTGAAAACATCTGTGTAGGCCTGTACTGTGATAGTGTCACGTATAACAGCTAAGGGTTCAAGCCCTCTCCATCAGAAACACGACAACACCATAACACCACCAACTCCGAATTTTACTGTTGCCACCACACACGCCGGAAGATGAGATTCACCGGGCATTAGCCGTAGCCGGCCGCGGTGGTCATGCGGTTCTAGCGCTGCAGTCCAGAACCGCGGGAGTGCTACGGCCGCAGGTTCGAATCCTGCCTTGTGCATGGATGTGTGTGATGTCCTTAGGTTAGTTAGGTTTAAGTAGTTCTAACTTCTAGGGAACTGATGACCTAAGATGTTAAGTCCCATAGTGCTCAGAGCCATTTGAACCATTAGCCGTATCCACACCCTGATATCGGAATAGTCACTGCCCACAATGTTTTTCCACTGTTCAATCGTGCAATGTTTACTCTTCTTACACCAAGCGAGGCGTCGTTTGGCATTTACCGGCGTGATGTGTGGCTTATGAGCGGCCGCTTGACCATAAAATCCAAGTTCCTACCTCCCACCTAACTGTCACAGTACTTGCAGTGGATCCTGATGCAGTTTGGAATTCCTGTGTGATTGTCTGGATAGATTTGTGTCTATTACGCATTACGATCCTCTTCAGCTGTCGGCGGTCTCAGTCAGTCGGCCTGTACGCTTTTAAATGTATGTGTCCCTTCACGTTTCCACTTCAGTATCACACCGGAAACAGTGGACCTTGGCATGTTTAGGAGTGTGAAAATCTCGCGTAGAGATGTATGACACGGCTACAACTATCACCTGACCGCGTTCGAAGTCCGTGAGTTCCGCGGAGAGCCCAATTATGGTCTCTCGCATTGTCTAATAACAACTGAGGTCGCTGATATTGAGTACCTGGCACTAGGTGGCAACACAACGCATCTAATATGAAAAACGTATATTTTGGGGGGCATCCGGATATTTTAATCAAATAAGGTAAATATGCAAAACAGCCAAAACAGCAAACGTACATTAGAAACATGTGAGGCAACGAGATAAAAACATTTAAAATCGAATGTATGAAGCCCGCGAAATGAAGAAAGTTCCGTTACTTTTTGACCACACCTCGTGTAGAGTACTTCAGCAGCACGAATCAAGACAGTTACTAGTCCCCACGAACTCCCTAAGGCGATCTCTTCTGAGTAATTCCTTCGTAAATAGGGTCTCGAGAGATTTAAGCACTTCCTCCTTTTTTGTCCGCACTCAAAGAGAACCTCCGGGAGCGCCGCAGGGCTGGCCGTTCTCCAAAGGCCGCGCGCGGGTCGGTCCTCGCCGTGACGTCAGCGAGTGCCGGGCCGGCGCGCCAACTGCCGCAGTACAGGGCGACGCGGCAGGCAGCTAGGCAGAGCGAGGATCTCAGGATCCGCTGCGCTCCCTCCCGGACAGCTTCCGATCGCGAGAGATTATCCGCCGGCAAACTCCGCCGCCGGCAGGCGGGGAGCCTACAAAAGCCACTTGTCACTCAGAGCGTCTGCCGGCTCCGGGCGCGGCGGGGCTACGTCACGAGCCGCGGGCGTGTACCTTGACAGAGGGCCGGCTGCGCTGACAAGTTAATGGAGCAGCGCAGCGCCGCCTGGCCGCGTGCGCGCCGCTCTCGACTCTTTTGCGTCTCACAAGGGGGCTTTTGGTCTCCAAAATACAACGCATGAACCTGTGTTCAGTGTATTCCGTCTTTAAAATCTGAAGATGGTCACTGTGTGGCCGAAACCGGTTATGACGGCGTCGGAAGAATGTGATTGCGTCTATAAATACACAAAAAACTCTTTACAAATCTGTAAAGCTCAGACCGGCCGATGTGGTGGAGCGGTACTAGGCGCTTCAGTCTGGAAACGCGCGACCACTACGGTCGCAGGTTCGAATCCTGCCTCGGGCATGGAGGTGTGTGATGTCCTTAGGTTAGTTAGATTTAAGTAGTTCTACGTTCCAGGGGACTGATGACCTCAGACGTTAAGTCCCATAGTGCTCAGACGCATTTGAACCATTGTAAAGCTCAGTAGCCAGAAGACACGGAGAGAAAAAAGGCTTAAATATTTTACATGCAGCTCATATACCGATCAGTTTTTACGCTATGGCAGTACAAGGTGAAACGTCCCCTTTGAAAAATTATACAAGAATGTGCTTAAACTGACACACAATAGTTTTTAGCGCAACGCAATCTGACTTCCAAAAATCCCTACGAAAGAATGGCCCTGACTAACATTAACCTATACGTTTCACAAATCACTTACCTCACAAAAATCTTCGTTACTCAAGCTACTGCAATACAGCGAGCGCCACTACTGCCAGCTAACTAAAAGATTCAAACTACGGAAGTCACTAACAACTGATAGGCACAGTTAGCAAATGAAAGATTTTAAGAGAGAACAAACAATGTATTTACCTTTATAGTCATTATATATATATATATATATATATATATATATATATATATATATATATATCAGTTCATGACACCAATTCTTACAAATTTCAAAACTCCGCCATCTCTCTCCCCACGTCCACCACTGCTGGCGGCTTACCTCCAACTGCGCAACGCTACGCGCTGTTAGCATCCAGCTGCCGCTGCCCAACACTACAATGGCAGACAACAATGCAAACCAGCCACAGACTGCACACGGCACAGCTAGTGATTTTTATACAGAGCGCTACGTGGCGGCGGCGTTACCAATAAAAAAACCTAAACAGCCTACTTACAAAGGAAACAGCTACACCTGTAGCGCACTCGCTCGCCACACGCGTTACCAGGTTCGATCCTACCTTCGGGTAACTTTTTATTTTATTTATGAATTGTTTTGAAAATTATAATGGCTTTTAAAGAAAGTGCATCCTCTAACATATAATCTTCGAAACCTCGGAAGCTAACGACAGTACTGTGTATTGACGTTATGAACCGTTGTTTAAAGTCCAATGACGGAAAAGGTCAAAATGGTTCAAACCGCTCTGAGCAGTATGGGACTTAACTTCTGAGGTCATCAGTCCCCTAGAACTTAGAACTACTTAAACCTAACTAACCTCAGGACATCACACACATCCATGCCCGAGGCAGGATTCAAACGTGCGACCGTTGCGGTCGCGCGGTTCCACTCTGTAGCGCCTAGAACCGCTCAGCCACTTCGGCCGGTGGGAAAGAACAGTTTCTATTAATTATTATCACTTTGGGGAGGACACTCGACACCTAAATTACATGAAGAAATCGTTCAGCATGACGAGAAATCACCAAAACGTACAGTTAAAGTGATTCCTCCAAAAAACGTACTCCATTTCTTCAACACTGCGACGTCTATTTCATAGACAGGTAAAAAATCTAATAAAATATATACAAATTTCGTTTATCTGACTGAAAATAATAGAAATGTAAATCCCCCTGAAGACTCTAGAAAAATAGAATCAATAGTGCACCATCAAACGTTTTCGCCAGTTTTTAATGAAATGATCCGGTTCGCCTGGTACGTTTCCAAGCTGTCTTATGACAGAGACCTTTCAATGAATGTTAACGGAGCATGTTTCCCAAAAGGTCCTCTTTTTTTTAAGAAAGAAAGAAAAGGCTCTTCGTATAAATAACCGTCCTTCATTAATTGTGCCATACGTCAAAATAATTTTTGTTTTCAATGTTTTCATGACAGTTATCATTCCATTGCTCGTATGTCATAATTCACAAATAAAGACGATAAGGTAAAAATTTTTCTATAAATTAAACCTTACCTGAAATTTTGTTATTGTCGTACTGGAATCTTTAATTTACCTCCATTATAAATGCACCTGAATTTATTCAACTTTTACAAAAAAAAAATATTGTTATTCACAGATTATGATAATTAGCTGCAACAGTAATGTTATCAATACAATAATATTCTTTATCATTTAACTGAAAATATTTTAGGTTATTCACTTTATTTAAGCGTTGTTATAATTTTTAAAACATAAACAAACAAAATAAAAATTACCTAAAGGTATGGTCCAACCGGTATCGCTCTCATGGGAGCCGAGTTTACTACAGGCACAGCCATTTTGCTGCTCTGCCAGTATCTAAATTGACTGGTATACAAGTTACGCGTAAAACTTTAAAAGTCGTATTTCTCGGAAGCTTTTAGCTAGAGCGCTTTAGAACGTTTATGGATGGATACCCTCGAGGTATACCAATAACCTGCCAAATCCCATCCCGAACTTAATTTCCCCTTGTGAGATCTGCTTTCGAAGCCCTCGTGCATTTTGTCTCTCTTCAGGACACACAATGTCACCGGTTAATATACAGTTAATAGATGAAAGAAATGCATGATGATGCAGGAATCATCTGCGGAGGACAGAGGGAGCTTAGTATTCAATGCTAGGATACAACGTCACAGATGACGTTTTACTTACATAACTCTGCTTTAATTGTTTGTGAGTACCGTCAACATTTCCGTCAGCTCGGTCCTTCCTTACTCCCCCTCATCGACGATAAATTTACTGTCTTTGCCAACATCATAGTGACGCTGAAGAAAAAGACGCACTTTCTGTAAATCCAGGGTATACTGAATCGGAAAACAGTAGCCCATGGTTGCCGCTAGCTTTACTGCGAGCCTATTACTGCGATAACCGCCTCACTTAACAGATCGCCGGAGTCCTTTGTTGCTCGGATCTGATGAACACTCACCAGTCGACCACCAGGCAGGGAAATCAGGACACGCTCAGTGTAAAGACACTTCAGCTATCAAGATATTAGCAGTAAATTTTCAGGGTGTTCGGAATAAAGTTCCTAAATTTACTGCTCTCCAGGAAGCGTGTGGCGCGCAAATTATTCTCGGGACTGAGACCTGTCTGAACCCTGAGATAGGAAGTTCTGAAATATTTAGTGAGGGTTGGAACGTGTATCGGAAAGACGGATTAGTCACCGTAGGAGGTGGTGTCTTCATTGCAGTTGACTAAAATATTGTGTCTACTGAGGTCGTAGTAGAGTCTGATTGTGAAGTTAGCTGGACACGTTTAACAGGGCTAGGAGAAACAAAGTTCATTGTTTGGTGTTATTACCGGCCACCAGGTTCCACCGTGACAGTTCTAGAATCATTCAAAGGGAGTCTATTCTCTGTATCGCAGAAGTACCCGGATCATGCTAAATTAGTCGGAGGCGACTTCAACCTACCTAGTATAGACTAAGATATCTATGGATTCATTATTGGTGGTACAGACAAGTCGTCGTGTTAATTAATTTTGAACACATTATCCGAAAACTGCTTGGGCAGCTAAATCGACAGCCAACGCGTAATGGAAATATTTTAGATCTGGTAGCCACGAACAGTCCAGACCTCATCGACGGTGTCAGTGTTGAGACGGGGAATAGTGATCATGATGTTGCCATTACGACTATGGTTATTAGTCGACCACCTGGGAGTGAGTGCGCTACGATCGCTTAGCGTGACTATTTTATTGTGATATTTCACTAGAATACGCTTGATAGTATATGCCCAACTGTCGCGAAATCATTCACAATGGAATGCGTTCCCTTGATCAGCATACTTGTTTATTAGATTTTTCCGGCAACAGCCATGGAAGGCCAAGTGAAGTAACATCGTGATCGGGCAATATCTGCGATCTGTCAACAACGCGCCTGCCACAGCCAGCCACTCATTCCGTCATTTATTTTTTATTTAATAAAAACTATTATTTACTTACTACTACATGACTACAAGTTAGATTTTATGTTAACAAACAGCAATATTTTTCTATTATATTTCTGACGGAAGATGAATGAAATGTATGTCCGTAACGGCATAAACTTACATGTAATGTAACTACAAATTAATAACTTAATCATTATTTTCTTTCTACTTGTACCCTAAAAACTTGATTCTTTTCAAATTTCATGATTATAGTTCAAGAAAGTACTCCTATACTTTTTGACGGTAATTGAGTTTTCGGCCATAAGTGATCATACCATTTTGCTTTAACTGATTTAGAAGGGAAAGTAGATCTTAGTATTTGACGTGAAATTCAACTTCACACACCTACCCGTTCCTGAGAAAAAGGGTCCTTAAAGGGAGTTGACCTAGATAGAAATTTATGTGGCCTATTTTTTTTTATTCGCTTAAGATGTCCCTTAGAGAGTCTGTAAGATTCATTCACATGAAGTGTGTCGTAATGTCAAAATACGTTAAAATCGCGATTTACTGCATAGGGGTCTGGCATATTCGAGCACTGGAATGGAATCAATATAATATTGTAATAGCTACAGACGGAATAGGTATCCTGTTAGTTTCGGATAGTACTACAGAAGACATTAGGATCAATGAATATACTGTTCTCAACAAGATTTCTCTTCCTAACATAATTCGTTTGTGATGAACAATCCGGAAACTCGTGCTGGTCTCGCGTGAGCTTCTTAGCTTGTCATGTCGCTTGTTTTTGCATAAGAAGTAAAATGTGAGTGCTTGAAAATAACAAAGAAACGTGTTTATATGGACAGAAAAGATTAAAAAAGTAATCCAAATATTACATAAGACGCATCGATTGTGAGGTGGAAGCCAGTTGATCGATAAAATTTCATCGATATGAGAGTGTTTCGACATCGGCGAAAAGAAGTCCATGTGTACGGTGTTGGCATTGGCGATTAAAGGTGACATTGTAAACGAGAATTTTTTTTTCAAAGCAACATTTTTCAAGTTTGCGGGAGCTGTAACTCACGAAATATGCATTCTATTACATTATGCCGTTTTGAAACTTCTGAGGAAACGTTTGTCCACCTGCACTACGTAGGATTTTTGTGGCGTATTTCGGTAGATTTTTTGTGCACGTTTTTGTACAGACTTTCCTGTAAAAAATAATTGACTTTTACTTCAGAGCCAATGCTCTGTTGAAAGCACTTTATCTAAATATCCGTATTTACTACGTTAGACAATATAATTAGCTTTCGAAATTTTGTTCTAAGTTGAAAATTGTGGCGTTCGAAAATGTCGCACTTCACGAAGGTATTTCTTAGTCATCTGGGTGCAAGTCTTTATACTTAGAAAAATCATAATGCAATCTTAAAGATGTATCATAGAGATCTAAAGGCAATTTTGTAACATCTATTTTATTTACTTGCAAAAAGTCATCAATATCGGTTTCAAAATCGAGTATCATCCTGGTCAACCCCTTAACATACAGACGAACTACAAAGTAATCCTATAAGAGTTCCGTTTTCCCTGATTAAGGTTTTTTTGGGGGGTCATCAGTCTACTGACTCGTTTGATGCGGCCCGCCACGAATTCCTCCCCTGTGCTAACCTCTTCATTTCAGAATAGCACTTGCAACCTACGTCCTCAATTATTTGCTTCACGTATTCAAATCTCTGTCTTCCTCTATAGTTTTTGCCCTCTACAGCTCCCTCTAGTACCATGGAAGTCATTACCTCATGTCTTAGCAGATGTACTATCATCCTGTCCCTTCTCCTTATCAGTGTTTTCCACATATTCCTTTCCTCTCCGATTGTGCGTATAACCTCCTCATTCCTTACCTTATCAGTCCATCTAATTTTCAACACTCGTCTATAGCACCACCTCAAATGCTTCGATTCTCTTCTGTTCCGGTTTTTCCACAGTCCATGTTTCACTACCATACAATGCTGTACTCCATACGTACATCCTCAGAAATTTCTTCCTCAAATTAAGGCCGGTATTTGATATTAGTAGACTTCTGTTGGCCAGAAATGCCTTTTTTGCCATAGCGAGTCTGCTTTTGATGTCCTCCTTGCTCCGTCCGTCATTGGTTATTTTACTGCCTAGGTAGCAGAATTCCTTAACTTCATTGACTTCGTGACCATCAATCCTGACGTTAAGTATCTCGCTGTTCTCATTTCTACTACTTCTCATTACCGTCGTCTTTCTCCGAGTTACTCTCAAACCATACTGTGTATTCATTAGACTGTTCATATCGTTCAGCAGATGATTAAATTCTTCTTCACTTTCACTCAGGATAGCAATGTCATCAGCGAATTGTATCATTGATATCCTTTCACATTGTATTTTAATTCCACTCCTGAACCTTTCTTTTATTTCCATCATTGCTTCCTCGATGTACAGATTGAAGAGTAGGGGCGAAAGGCTACAGCCTTGTCTTACACCCTTCTTATTACGAGCACTTCGTTCTTGGTCGTCCACTCTTATTATTCCCTCTTGGTTGTTGTACATATTGTATATGACCCGTCTCTCCCTATAACTTACCCCTACTTTTTTTAGAATCTCGAACAACTTGCACCATTTTGTATTGTCGAACGCTTTTTCCAGGTCGACAAATCCTATGAACGTGTCTTGATTTTTCTTCAGCCTTGCTTCCATTATTAGCCGTAACGTCAGAATTGCCTCTCTCGTGCCTTTACTTTTCCTAAAGCCAAACTGATCGTCATCTAGCGCCTTCTCAATTTTCTTTTCCATTCTTCTGTATATTATTCTTGTAAGCAGGTTCGATGCATGAGCTGTCAAACTGATTGTGCGATAATTCTCGCACTTGTCATCTCTTGCTGTCTTCGGAATTGTGTCGATGATGCTTTTCCGAAAGTCACATGGTATATCGCCAGACTCATATATCCTACACATCAACGTGAATAGTCGTTTTGTTGCCACTTCCCCTAATGATGTTAGAAATTCTGATGGAATGTTATCTATCCCTTCTGCCTTATTTGACCGTAAGTCCTCCAAAGCTCTTTTAAATTCCGATTCTAATACTGGATCCCCCATCTCTTCTAAATCGACCCCTGTTTCTTCTTCTATCACATCAGACAAATCTTCACCCTCATAGAGGCTTTCAATGTATTCTTTCCACCTATCTCTCTCTCCTCTGCATTTAATAGTGGAATTCACGTTGCACTCTTAATGTTACCACCGTTGCTTTTAATGTCACCAAAGGTTGTTTTGACTTTCCTGTATGCTGAGTCTGTCCTTCCGACAATAATATCTTTTTCGATGTCTTCACATTTTTCCTGCAGCCATTTTGTCTCAGCTTCCCTGCACTTCCTATTTATTTCATTCCTCAGTGACTTGTATTCCTGTATTCCTGATTTTCCCGGAACATGTTTGTAATTCCTCCTTTCATCAATCAACTGAAGTATTTCCTCTGTTACTCATGGTTTCTTCGCAGCTACCTTCTTTGTATCTATGTTTTCCTTCCCAACTTCTGTGATGGCCCCTTTTAGTGATGTCCATTCCTCTTCAACTTTGCTGCCTACTGCGCTACTCCTTATTGCTGTATCTATAGCGTTAGAGAACTTCAAACGTATCTCGTCAATCCTTAGAACTTCTGTATCCCACTTCTTAGCGTATTGATTCTTCCTGACTAATGTCTTGAACTTCAGCCTACTCTTCATCACTACTATATTGTGATCTGAGTCTATATCTGCTCCTCGGTACGCCTTACAATCCAGTATCTGATTTCGGAATCTCTGTCTGACCATGATGTAATCTAATTGAAATCTTCCCGTATCTCCCGGCCTTTTCCAAGTATACCACATCCAATTGTGATTCTTGAACAGGGTATTCGCTATTTCTAGCTGAAACTTGTTACAGATCTCAATTAGTCTTTCTCCTCTTTATTCCTTGTCCCCAGCCCATATTCTCCTGTAGTCTTTTCTTCTACTCCTTCCCCTACAACTGCATACCAGTCGCCCATGACTATTAGATTTTCGTCCCCCTTTACATACTGCATTACCCTTTCAATATCCTCATACACTTTCTCTATCTGTTCGTCTTCAACTTGCGACGTCAGCATGTATACCTGAACAATCGTAGTCACTGTTGGTCTGCTGTCGATTCTGATTAGAACAACCCGATCACTGAACTGTTCACAGTAACACACCCTCTGCCCTACCTTCCTATTCATAACGAATCCTACACCTGTTATACCATTTTCTGCTGCTGTTGATATTACCCGATACTCATCTGACCAGAAATCCTTGTCTTCCTTCCACTTCACTTCACTGACTCCTACTATATCTAGATTGAGCCTTTGCATTTCCCTTTTCAGATTTTCTAGTTTTCCTACAACGTTCAAGCTTCTGACATTCCACGCCCCGACTCGTAGAACATTATCCTTTCGTTGATTATTCAATCTTTTTCTCATGGTAACCTCCCCCTTGGCAGTCCCCTCCCGGAGATCCGAATGGGGGACTATTCCGGAATCTTTTGCCAATGGAGAGTTCATCATGACACTTCTTCAACTACAGGCCACATATCCTGTGGATACACGTTACGTGTCTTTAATGCAGTGGTTTCCATTGCCTTCTGCATCCTCATGTCGTTGATCATTGCTGACTCTTCTGCCTTGAGGGGCAAGTGCCCTGAACCTCTATCCGCTCCTCAGCCCTGTTCGACAAGGCCATTGGCAGAATGAGGCTGACTTCTTATGCCGGAAGTCTTCGGCCGCCAATGCTGATTATTTATAAAAATTTAGGCAGTGGCGGGGATCGAACCCGGGACCGTAAACGTTTTTGAATATGAATCTAAGACGCTACCCCTAGACCACACCTAGAATTCCAAATATATATCACGAAATATAAAAAGACAGTACCGACAATCAATTATTTTTATTGACATGTAACACGCTAGAGGACGCGAGTATGGTTGATATAACCGTTGCTGAGCGCAGGTTTAACAACTTAGCTCTCTTTAGAATAATACCTGACATTTTAATATCGACTGAGTTTATTAATATACTTTGCAGTTGAAACATTCATATAATGCACCCGATTTGGTGTAATCGCAATTTATGCGCCTGAGTACAAAATTCACCCAGGTAGTGGGTTTTCAATAGCAAAATCGGAAGAATACAGAGCTGCTTCATCCTAAAATTGAGAACTCAAATGTATTGTCTATGGTAACATTTAATAGTTGAGACGTATTTCGTATTTTAGCCATCCCTACCTTCAGTACAAGATACTAGATTACAAAGAAGGTACGACATACATTGGAACCACTTTCTGGGGGTACCTAACACACAGATTTTAAAATTTGTATACCGAGAGAGGAAGTTTTCAAAATAGTTTTCTGCAAGGTTGCAGCGCAAGGAATTTATGTCTACATAGAGTGAATGAATTGTTAAAAGATTCAGAAATAAACCTAAACATTAATGAAGAATGAAGAGAAATTGTCGAATAATAAAAAAGTAGATGAAGTGACTACAGTAAAACGGGATGAAATATGCGAACAATAGGTGGCTCCCAGTCTGTAATGAAGACCTACAAAGATGATTAAGAGAAGAAAAGAAGGATTATTTAAAATATTTCAGCACAAGAAGACTAGAGGGTTACGCTGAATATAAAATGCCGGTAGTATTACTTAAAAGAGAAACGAGAAGAATGGAAAGGTAGAGTTGCGAGTTTTTGCTTGGAAATTAAGAATACGATATCCTTAAAAAACATAAGGGCTTAGAATAAAAGCTCTCTATAAAGAGGAGGAGCTACCCTATATTTGAATATTATCGCCAATGAATTATGTCTACAATACTTCCATTATCTATCTAATATTGTTATAGCTGAATCGGATGTGAATGCAGATCCTATCTCCTTGGAAGAAATGGAAGGTGCAGTTTTCTCTGTGAGAAATATAAAGTCTACAGGGGAAGTGAAAATAAATTCGGAGCGTATTACATATGTCCATGATAACATTGAAAGTAGGCTTCAAAATATTACGAATATGTGATGGAAGAACTATCAGACTGCGGAACGTTGGCAGAGCTCAGTAGTCTTACACAAATTTTTTAAAAAAAGGAGAAAAGGTTGACCTACAGTAACTATAGAGGTGCAAGACTACACCGTCAGTTGAGAAAGCTTCGAGACTGGATTAATGAAAACTAGAGAAAAATGACGACGCTGATATCAGTGCTTCAGGGGTTCTCCATAGTGTCCTTCACTCGCATACAACACACAAAATGTTCATACATCCATGTGGAACTGTCTGAAGAGTCCTCCTTTGACTTTTGTTCAACTCGCGCATCAAATTAACTTTAATATCGGTTATGTCACCTGAGCGTTGACACTTTGTGTGAATATTTACACTTTTTCGTTTTGTGGTAGATTCGCATTGATAACACGAAGTCTTGACACGCATGATGAGTTTCCACAGTTTTGCATTCTACATATACACCATACTCCGCAAGCCACATATTGGTGTGTGTCGGAGAATACTTTCGGTACCACTATCTGATCCCTCCAAACCTGTACCACTCGCGAATAGTGCGTAGGAAGAATGATTGTGCTCTTTATTGGCTCTAATTTCTCGAATTTTCTCATTGTTGTCAATACGCAAGATGTATGTGGGGGGAAGTAATATGTTATATGACTCCTCCTGAAAAGTTCTGTCCCGAAATGTCAGTAGTAAATCTCTCCGTGATGCACAACGTCTCTCTTGTAACTTGTGCCAGTGGAGATTGTTTAGCATCTCCATAACGCTCTCTCGCCAGCTAAACGATCCCGTGACGAAACGAGCCGCTCTTCGTTGGATCTTCTCTATCTCCTCTATCAGTCATACCCGATAGGAATCTCAGACTGATGAACAATACTCAAGAATCGGTAGAACAAGCACGTTATAAACCCCTACTTTCGTTGATGAATTACATTTTCTTAAGATTCTTCCGATGAATTTGAGTCTTGTGTCTGCTTTTCCCACTATCTGCTTCATATGGTCATTCCACTTCAGGTTGCTCTGGATAGTCAGGCCTAGATATTTTACGGCAGACGCTGTCTTCAGCTGTATGTCATCAATAGTGTAGCTGTGAAGTAGTGGATTTCTTATCCTATGTAAGCGCAATATGTTACATTTATTTACATTCAGAGTCAGCTGCCAGAGTCTGCACTATTCATCAATTCTCTGCAGGTCGTTGTGCAAATTCTGACTATCTTCTGGCGTTCCTACTTAGGTACAAACAACTGCATCGTCTGCGAATAGCTTTAAAGATCATCCGACGCTTTCTACTATTTCAATTTTATATATTGTGAGGAGCAACGGTCCTATCACACTTTCCTGTGGTACTCCGGATATTAGCTCTACATCGGTCAGTTCCGTTAAGAGCGACGAGTTGAGTTCTGCCTACATATAAGTCCCAATGCAGGTTTGCTCCGATACTCCGTAAGGTCGTATTTTTGTTCATTAAACGGTAATGCTGGACTGTGTCGAATGCCTTACTAAAATCAAGGAACACGCCATCAACCTGAGCGCCCTTGTCCACTACGCTGTGGGTCTCATGGAGGAACATAGCGAGCAGTGTTTCGTAGGATCTCTGTTTGCGGAATACATGTTGATTTTTATAGAGGAGCTGTTCCTTTTCCAAGAACGTCGTAATTCTTGAGCATGAAACATGTTCCATAATTCTACAAGAAATTGGCGTCAACGATATAGGACTATAATTGTGTGGATCTGACTTACGGCCTTTCTTAAAAACGGGAATGACGTGCGCTTTCTTCCAGTCGTTAGGCACCTTCCGTTGCTCAAGCGACCTACGATAATTTACTGCTACAAGGGGAGCGAGTTCTTTTGCATAATCTTTATAGAATCTTATAGGTATCTCATCTGGTCCTGTAGCCTTTCCACTACTAAGGATTGTAGCTGCTTTTCAGTTCCGCGATCGGTTATCTCAATATCTGCCATTTCGACGTTCGCATGATGATTGAAAGGAGGGACAGTGTTATGATCTTCCACGGTGAAACAACTTCGGAAGACCGAATTTAGTATTTCGGCCAACTCTCTGTTCCGTTTCGGTGCCGATGTGGTCGCTAAGGGAATTAATAGGTGATTGCCCCATTTACTGATTTTACATACGATCAAAATCTCTTGGGGGTTTTACTCAGGTCGGTTGACAACACCTCACTTTCGAAATCATTGAATGCTTCTCTCATTGCTCTCCATACGCTTATTTTCGCTTCGTTCTTGCTTTTGTCTGTCACCTAGGTTTTTACTCCTCTTGAATCTGATATGAAGTGTTCTCTGTTTACGTAGCGCTTTTCTAAAACGACTTTTAAACCTTGGTGGATCTTTGCCATCCCTTGAAACCTTACTCGGAACATACTTGTCTAGGGCATATTGAGCGATGAATTTCAATTTTTTTTCCATTTGTTCTCCACATCTTCGTCCTCGTCACCAAATATTTGATGCTGACCGCTGCGATATTCTGAAATTTTTATCCTGTCACCCTTGCTGAGCAAATATATGTTCCTACCTTTCTTAATATTCCTTGTAGGATCCGTCGTCACAGATGCTGTCACCGACTTATGATCACTGATACCTTCCTCGACGTCACCTGATTCGACTTTCAATCAAGTCGCGGCAGACGTCTGTGCGTCGTTATTTTTGTTCTGGAGGCAAGGTATTGCCGGACAAACTTTGCACAGACTTTTCTCTTCTTTGAAACATTCCGGAGAATGCCTTAAAAATTTGCAGTTTGTGGCATAGTGATGTTGCCACGGTAAGGCAACATGTCAACTACTGAACCATACCCGCTGACTAAAAACTGTTCAAATGCACATCTATTGTTTAGTTGCTAGCTGAAGCTGCCACCGTAGTTACTACACTGACGTCCCTCGTACACTGGGAATAATTCAGGCCCGAACTTATTGGGCGGCCGGTGTATTAAACGGTGGGTATAAAATATGTGTCAAGTATAAAGCAACTTTATTTATAGAAAAACATAATAAATTTAATGAGAGTTAATCATTAGAGTATCTGAAAATGCCTGTAAAAATTTTATGTACGGTTTAATCAGGAATCATCACTTTTCGTTTGGTCCTTGTAGGTTCTCTCGAATGGACGTGCTGAGAAAGAGGTCACGAATTTAATTTTCTGTAATGTTCTTAATAATTAGAGACGTGTTAGTTTCATTCGTTTTCTAATCATCACGAACCTGTCGTATTGACTGTGATCCATCTTCCTGTTTCCGACTACGTAAACCGTTGAAAGCGAACGGTCTGGTGACGTGGCAATACCAGGACAGTGATATCTCTGATAGTTATGATAATGATGGTGGTAGTTATCATTTTAAAGAGTCTGAACTATGGGACTCTAGTTCACTCCCCAGGGTGGAATCGATGTGCACCACGTGTCTGCGTCTAGAGAAAGTCTCACGTATATGAATGAGAACGGTTTATAAATGTACACGTAGAGTCTGTCTGAGGCGGGACCTGGGTAACAACCTGGCATTTACCTAGCTAGGTATGTGAAACCGCTTGGAAACCACACCGGGGCTAGCCGACTCACAAGACCTCATCGTCAACCACCAACGCGGACTCGATACAGGTCAGGCCTCTTTACTGTTATATGTTATGAAGTATGTACTTCAAAGAATTCTAGAGAACTGGAGCGGCTGAAATAGAACATCTGCGAGCGTTTGTTCGATACAAAGTAGAAGATCATAAATGGAACAAAGAGATAAGAGATGAACTCCATGTTCTAGGAATTGTAGTGTGATCCAACTGTATAGAAAAGAATAGTATGACCATGTAAATCCCCCTTCTTAATCGGCCTTTTCGATTGCGAAATAAATGACCGTGATGGTGTACGCCTAATGACATTTGATAGTGCGTAAGGCTACTGTTACCGAAGGAAAATAATGCCGGTTAGCTGGAGGACAGTGTACAATAGACCCCTGCGAAGGAAGAATCTATTTCAGACTTAATCTAAATACTAATAATTTTGAGATGGTGGAATATAGTGCAATCGCTCACTAATCACACTGAGGGGATAAAGGGTACCACGCAATATTTATTACAAAAAATACTGATTAGCAAAAAAAGGGAAAATTAAACGGCTTAAGCGACCGCCAGCCCACTAGGCAATGAATATCTAGAACCGTACTAAAGAAGATGGCAAACTAAATTAAGCAAATATTCACGAGCGTGGCAAGAGAAGGTTGTCACGCTTTTCCACTACACAACAGTTCACGAAGAAATAGGTAACTCAGAAGGCTTTGAGTTCGCAGTGGTAGTTATCATTTTAAAGCGACTAAAGTATCGGACTCTATTTCACTCCACAGTGTGGAATCTTTGTCCTCCACGTGTCTGCTTCTTGAGAAAATCTCATGTGTAAGAATGAGAATGGTTTCTAAATGTTTACGTAGAGAATTCTGAAGCACTAAATTTCAAAAGCAAACCTTAATGAAGTTGCTGGTACAAAAAATGACTGGAGGTAACTGAAACTTTGTTACGTAAAAAACGACTTTCAGTAACCTCAGCATAACGTAATGCAAAATTTGGAGAAAGGCGGCGGAGGCGATAGTTGTCATTTCAAAGCGAGTAGACTATAGGACTCTTAATTCACTCCCCACGGTGGAATCTGTGTACTCCACGTGTCTGCGTCTAAAGCAAATCTCACGCGTCAAAGTCAGAACTGTTTCTAAATGTTTACGTAGAAGGTATCTGAGGTGGGACACGCTGCACAACGCTTCAATGGGAGTGCTCAACAAACGCTGCCACACTCTTTCAAGACTCAAGCCTCTCTGCTGCTCCTCTGCTCGCAGCGCGACGGACTCCATACGCAACGATAAACAAGGGTACACTTACTGCCATTTCGTCGTTGCTATCGATGTATTTAAATAAAGTTCCTTTGGCTATTACCCAGGAATTTACACAATTTAGATTATAATTATTATAAATTATATACATTCAGAACAAAATACGAATACAATATTACATTTATTAAAAATTAAATATACGCTACTGGCCATTAAAATTGGTACACCAAGAAGAAATGCAGATGACAAACGGGTATTCAATGAACACATATATAATGCTAGAACTCACATGTGATTACATTTTCACGCAATTTGAGTGCATAGATCCTCGAAATCACTACCCAAAATAACCACCTCTGCCCGTAATAACGGCCTTGATAAATCTGCGCATTTAGTCCAACAGAGCTTGGATGGTGCGTACAGGTACAGCTGCCCATGCAGCTCCAACACGTATTGTGACAAGCCAGTCGCTCGGCCACCATTAACCAGACATTTTCAATTGGTGAGAGATCTGAAGAATGTGCTGGCCAGGACAGCAGACGAACATTTTCTGTATCCAGAAAGGCCCGTACAGAAGCTGCAACACGCGGTCGTGCATTATCCTGCTGAAATGTAGGGTTTGCAGGCGTCGAATAAAGGGCAGAGCCACGGGTCATAACACATCTGAAATGTCCACTGTTCAAAGTGCCGTCAATGCGAACAAGAGTTGAGCGAGACGTGTAAGCAATGGCACCCCATACCATCACGCCGGGTGATACCTCAGTATGGCGATGACGAATACACGCTTCCAATGTGCGTTCACCACGATGTCGCCAAACACGGATGCGACCATCATTATGCTGTAAACAGAACCTGGATTCGTCCGAAAAATGACGTTGTGCCATTCGTGCATCCATGTTCGTCGTTGAGTACACAATCGCAGGTGCTCATGTCTGTGATTCAGCGTCAAGGGTAACCGCATCCATGGTCTCCGAGCTCATAGTCCATGGTGCTGCAAAAGTCGTCGAACTGTTCCTGCACATAGTTGTTGTCTTGCAAACGTCCCCCTCAGTTGACTCAGGGATCCAGAAGTGGCTGTACGATCCGTTATAGCCATGCGGATGAGATTCCTGTCTTCTCGACTGCTAGTGATACGAGGCCGTTGGGATCCAGCACGGCGTTACGTATTACGCTCCTGAACCCAGCGATTCCGTATTATGCTAACAGTCATTGGATCTCGACCAATGGGAGGAGAAATGTCATGATAGGATAAACCGCAATCGTGATAGGCTACAATCCGACCATTATCAAAGTTGGAAACGTGATGGTACGCATACCTCCTCCTTACACGAGGCATCACAACAACGTTTAACCAGGCAACGCCTGTCAACTGCTGTTTGTGTATGAGAAATCGGTTGGAAACTTTCCTCATGTCAGCACGTTGTAGGTGTCGCCACCGGCGCCAACCTTGTGTGAATGCTCTGAAAAGGTAATCATTTGCATGTCACAGCATCTTCTTCCTGTCGATTAAATTTCGCGTTTGTAGTACGTCATCTTCGTGAAGTAGCAATTTTAATGGCCAGTAGTGTAGTTTCTGTATTAAATTTTGTAGATTAAGAATTAGCAGTACAATGCAAGTTATTCAACAACGAAAAACTTTGGATGTTGCAGAAGTTATTTGATCTGCATTTTAATTATTGAAAGACTGAATTGAATTTACTATAAGCAAATGGGTAACTAATTTACTTTAGGCATAAAAACAATTAAATACGTACCAAGGCAAAGAAGTAATTCGCTAAGCCAGTTAAAGAATAAATGAAGATTCCCACCCTTAATTTGTGCTGCATCTTTAATTATTAGTTTTACCAGCGAAATCTTACGTTACTTTAGCACTCAATTCTGTAAAGTAGTTTAGCATTTGTTATGGAATACAGCAGTGAACAGTTGAGGCCTCAAAATTTAGTCAGAAACTGGTCATTACCAATCAAACAAAACTGGAAGTAAATAGTTGATTTTCATATTTTTACTACACTCGGTGATTGTATGGAATGGAAAGGGGCCCTGTTTGGTAATAATGTCATAGCACAACGACCGCGCAGGTGCCCTACATACTGGAGATTATTGTTCGAGGAAGTTTTGCAAGAAATGTTACTGGGTAATGCCTGTAAAATATTACTTATACTTGGTCAGTTAAGAGTCTTTATGATGCTGTAACTGTGCAGACGACGGAGAACATTGACGACAACGCTGCTGCTGGTAGCCAACCATGAGTCGGTTCCATTACCACGGATAATTATGAGACAGGCCGTAACTGGAATTACACCTTCCTCCTCCTGTCGACTCCGATCGTACTCTCAACACTGGCAGGTTAACAAAGTAGGTTGGCGTACGCTGGCCCGATCACAGCGGCACATCGCATCTGTTGGACACCCCAACAAACGCTACCACTCTCTTTCAAGACTCAAACCTCTCTGCTGCCTCTCTGCTCGCAGCGTCACAGTCTCTCCATATGCAAGGATAAACAAGGGCATAGCTACTACCATTTCGTCGTTGCTATCGATACATTTAAATAAAGTTCCCTTGGTTACTACCCACAAATTTGCAATATTTACATTATAATTACAATAAATTATATACAATCAGAACTAAATGCAGTAATACATCCATTACGTATTAAACATAGTTTCTGTAGTAAAGCTTAAAGATTCAGAATTAGCAGTACAGCGCACGTTATAAACGGATATTAAACGACGTAAAAGTCTGGTTGGTGCAGAACGTATTTTATCTGCATTTTCTGTGTTACAACCATCTACTACGGATGGATCAGTGCTAGATGCTGATGAATATCTAGGACTACAGGCCAAGGGCAGAAGAAGTCTTAAACGAACACGAAGAAGATGGAGTGATCAGCTTTAAATTGCTTGATTTCTCTGCAGAGCAAGATATAATACCGGAAAATGTCCATAATAATGATGATGTTTTCCGGTGAAATTTGATCCCGATTGCTCTCTTACGTATATACTTCGTAGCCATAGTATCGTTTCCCAGTCAAATTACTTCAGTGTTCATTTTATGAAATATATCGCTTACTCGTAGAACACGGACGCTCTCTCTTCACAGCGGCATTACAACAATGGACAGCATGAGGCATGCGTCTTGCTCGAACAATGAAAGAGTCCCCACTGCGCCGCAGAGAGCGAAAGCCGACAACGTGTATGGTTCCATTGTGTCCTGCGGTTAGCTGGACGGCCGCTTCGACAACACTTCTCAATAGCGCGGCCTACGGGGATCCTTTGTTACTCTCTGGCTTCCCCCATATCAAATTCTCTTGTACTGATTTGGGCGCACTGAAAGGTGCATTAGGCACAATAGGTGCACTCCGCCACATGTTGTGATGGCTCCCTCAATGTGAATACAGCTTTGTGCTTCTTACGACCGCTTTGGAAGTTCCGTTTTCTGCACATGTGGACGGCCATAAAAGATTTCAAACCACGTGCCTTTGGAAGCACGACGAACAAATGTTTATCAGATTTCAGTACGACTTACCATTCAGAGTTCTTTTTCAAATTTGTTATCGACACAAGAAATCGTAGTTCCACGAAAGGTATAAGGAGTGTTACAAGTACTCTGGCAACTTTTAATATTTACTTTAATACTTTGCAAGAAATGAAAACAGTTCTTAGACAATGGCGTGAATTCCAGTTATTAATTTACGGATCTCCATACCATCCCAATGAAATTAATGTTATGTTTAGATAGAAGGAAAGAAAAGATTTTATGCTAAATCATTAATTTCGAACACCACTGGATGAATTCGGAAGAATAAAATGGCTAAGTGTTGATGTAGTGCGCTATGAATTCTTGCTGGCATCAGGACAATCACAAGTTGTCGAATGAACTATATACGGGGTGTTAGGGGTGTGAATGCAGTTATTTCTTTTTGGTGACTGAGGACCTGTACTGACGAACATGATATCAGTATTTACATTATTTGTAGAGTAATAATGATAGCTTTTAGGAGTACTACGATTTTAGGTTGGTTAGTGCTTCCAAGTACATGTGGCAACAACAAGCCATTAATTCTTACTTCCCTCTGGGTAGTAGATCAGGTGCTGAAGTCTATACCGAAAGATGTATTCCACTTAGTGGAGCAGTTACTACCACGCAGACAACATCAGGTAGTAAATTATGTGACATGTGTGCGGAAGGCCTCTCTGACGCAGAGAAAAAAACAACTAATACACTGAAGAGGGTGCATATTAAGATACCAATGATCACAATATTTGCAGTTATACCTCCAGACGTCTGTATAACATTAGGAGATCCCTCAGACTTTGCAAAGAATGTAATTATCTCGCATACGATGATACCAAGAGTAGAAGTGGAAATTACGGCTCAGTCGATCTAATTTTACTTCCAGTAAGAGTATAAACAATAGCATGTTATGTAAGAAAAAGAAGGAATATCGCTTGGGATAGAATCACTTAGCTTTGGGAGAAGTGACAAGAGCATCTCTACCAGAATCACAAAAATGTAGTTCATCTATTGGTGAATCATTTTCTGTACACAATAATGACCACAACAATTATTCAGTTTTCACTGATGAGCCGAAACATTATGTCTACAGGAACTCCCTGGTAGATTAAAATTATCACATCGCGATTCGTACGTAGGACCTTTGTATGAGAAACAAGGTATTGGTTTAAGTAAGGCCATGGGGGCATGTCGTGAAACATACTTTGATAGCTCAGTTGGCAGAGCACTTGCCCGAGAAAGCTGAAGTCTTCAGATCCGAATCACAGTCCGGCACGCAGTATTAATTAGCCAGGTCGTTTCAAATCAGTGCACAGTCTGCCGCAGAGTGAAAATTCATTCAGGAAACAATTTCCTAGCTTGTGACTTCGCAGTATCCTTCCTTCCAAGACAGCTAGAACCGTAACAAGAGCTTCTGTGAGCTATGGAAGGGTGGAATGGTGTATTGGCAGAAGTAGTGCCAAGGCGAGACATAAATGTCGCGCTTCGATAGCTAAGTCAGTAGAGCACTTGCCGCGAAAGCCAAAGGTCACAGATTATAGTCCTACTGTGGCCACAGTTTGTCATGCAATTTCTATTCGGTGCACTCTCCGCTGCAGAGTGAAAATTCATTCTGTGTTATGACCTTTGCCTAAGAAGCAGACTGCGGCGGAGACAAGAATAGGGATACCCTGACGTAAGAGAATACGGGTGGGCAACAAGGTAACATCAAATACTATCGCATAAAGCGCATAAAGTGGATGTCGTTTAACAAGGGGCTCAGCAACAGACCGCCCACTACGTTTTCAAATGTTGGCTCAATTACGACTTCGGTGCTGTCTGGATCATCGGTATAGGACCGTAGATCCATGGAATCATGTAAGGTGGTCGGACGAATCACATTTGTTGCTACATCAGGTGGAAGGTCACGAAGAAATAAGCCAGCATCGAGGTGTACAGCTGCTCGAAGCATGTACCTCGCAAGGACGATAAACCGTAGGGGAAGTAAGATGCTATCGGAACACTGATCTGCGTTTCCTTGAGAATTTTGGTAGTAATGGAAGGTACCATGGCAGTTATAGACTACGTGAAGATTACTGCTGATCATCTGCATCATTTTATGGTTCATGTTGTCCCCGACGGCAATGGCATTATCTTGCAGGAGAACTGTGAACGTTACAAGCCGGAATCGTGTTATATTTACTTTACGATCGCGGTATTGAACTAGCTTTGACATCTTGGTCACCAAACAGCCTGATTTTAAACCCAATGACTCACATCTGTGACGCTATTGTCTGCAAACTTCGCGCCCACAACCATCCGCCCATTATTATCGGTAACTGCGTTACCTGTGTGCAATAATCTTGTGCAATATACCTCTGGCAAACTACCAAGGACTTGTAGAACCCATGACACGCAGAATCGCTGTTGTATAGCATTCCATAGATGAACCACTATGCTGCTAAGCAACTGGCAGTAATGTTTGGGCTCATGTCTATGTTAAATAAAACAAAATATCGTTTCACAGTGAAATCTGGATGCCACTATTGCCAATACACCGAATTAGGTGCATATTAGTAGCATTTTAGCAATGCAGTTATAGACAGCCGTGTGTTTTAGGAAAGGCAAGGAAAGACGAACTTTCAATGTTGTAAACTGTTTACACGTCTTATACTCTTAGGTGGTGTAGTTGTTGTATGGAATGAGCTTTGATGCATTCCCTTTGTCCGATACACTCAGCACTAGTGGAATGGCACAAGAGATTAGAATAGGAAAGATCTGAGAACTAACTGATCATTATCACTTCTGATATTTAATTCGTTTGCTGAAGAGGAAATGAGGAATGTGAACAACAATCTCGTAAGTGGGAGTCATGAGGGACAGAAAATCACCATGGCCGAGTCCGATGAAGAGATAAAAGACGAAAATACTTAATAAAATGGAACAGTGCTAGCTGACGGCTATAATACGCCCACGAAAAAGGAACCCAAGATATCATATACTCGGCACGTGATTGTGCTGGATAGCTACATTTTAAGCTCGGAAGAGGAGCTGACAATCTTACTATTTCAGAAGCAGAAGAGAAATCAGCTTATCTCTGACTAGGGAAACTACATAGATAAAAATAACACAGAAATGTAACGAAGAGACTTTTTTATGTAATATTACAGAGGACTATTGTAAGGAATACAATTCTACAACGAGTTAACAACAGAAATAAGCCTAAAAAGGAACATAATGAGTTAAAAAAGGAGACGTACGGACTGGCCATCTTCGACTTTCTTCGCATTCATAAGATTGTAAGATCAGTGACCTGACATCAACTTCCAAAACGAACGTGACGAATTTCTTAAAGAAATCAATTAATAAAATTATCTTCCATGATCAGAATATTTACAGGCATAGTAGAGTGGAAAGTTTCTTAACTGAATGATATGTATGTTAGTTTCTAGCGTAAAATTATAATGATGGAGAAGAATCTGGTTCATATCTTGCTAGGAGAAACATTTTTTCTTCTAAACAAAGTCATTTTTGCACCTTAGGCTGTGTCATTATGGAACACTAAAAGAGCTAAAATCCGACTATCGTCCAAATTCGCTGCCGTGCTCTTCTGGATGGCAGAAGGGGACTACCACATGGTAAACTGAAACCTCACCGCTTTTGTTGTCTTCGCGTTTCACAATAACTTGCCATGGAAGCACATACACTACTGGCCATTAAAACTGCTACACCACGAAGATGACGTGCTACAGACGCAAAATTTAACCGACAGGAAGAAGATGCTGTGATATGCAAATGCTTACACAAGGTTGGCGACGGTGGCGACACCTACAACGTGCTGACATGAGGAAAGGTTCCAACTGATTTTTCATACACAAACTGCAGTTGAACGGTGTTGCCTGGTTAAACGTTGTTGTGATGCCTCGTGTATGGAGTAGATATAAGTACCTACAGGATTGTAGCCTGTCGCGAGTTCAGTTTATCGTATCGCGACATTGCTGCTCACGTTGGTGGAGATGCAATGACTATTCGCGGAATATGGAATCGGTGGGTTCAGGAGGGTAATACGGAACGCCGTGCTGGATTCCAACGACCTTGTATCACTAGCAGTCGAGATGACAGGCATCGTATCCGCATGGCTGTAACGCATCGTGCAGCCCCGTCTCGATCCCTGAGTCAACTGATGGGAACGTTTGCAAGCCAACAACCATCTACACGAACAGTTCGACGACGTTTGCACCAGCATTGACTCTCAACTCCGAGACCATGGCGCGGTTATTCTTGACGACGCATCACAGACAGGAGCGCCTGCGATGGTGTACTCAACTACGAATCTAGGTGCACGAATAGCAAAACGTCATTTTTTCGGATGAATCCAGGTTCTGTTTACAACATTATGATGGTCGCATCCGTGTTTGGCGACATCGCGGTGAACGCACATTGGAAGCTTGTATTCGTCATCACCCGGCGTGATGGTATGGGGTGCCACTGGTTACACGTCACGGTCACCTCTTGTTCGCAATGACGGCACTTTGAATAGTGGACGTTACGTTTCAGATTTGTTACGACCCGTGGCTCTACCCTTCATTCGATCCCTGCGAAACCCTACATTTCAGCAGGATAATGCACGACCGCATGTTGCATGTCCTGTACGGGACTTTCTGGATACAGAAAATGTTCGACTGCTGCCCTGGCCACCACCTTCTCCAGATGTCTCACCAATTGGAAACGTCTGATAATGGTGGCCGAGCACGCCAGTCACTACTCCTGATGAACTGTGGTATGGTGTTGAAGCTGCATGGGCAGCTGTACCTGTACACTCCATCCAAGCTCTGTTTGACTCAATGCACAAGCGTATCAAGGCCGTTATTACGGCCAGACGTGGTTGTTCTGGGTACTGATTTCTCTGGATCTGTGTACTCAAATTCCTTGAAAATGTAATCACACATCAGTTCTAGTATAATATATATGTCCCATGAATAACCGTTTATCATCTGCATTTCTTGTTGGTGTAGCAATTTTAATGGCCAGTAGCATCTTGAGAACATATGTATGAAAAACGAGGAGATGTCAACAAAAATGGTTCAAATGGCTCTGAGCACTATGGGACTTAACATCTATGGTCATCAGTCCCCTAGAACTTATAACTACTTAAACCTAACTAACCTAAGGACATCACACTACATCCAGTCATCACGAGGCAGAGGAAATCCCTGACCCCGCCGGAAATCCCCGGGCGTGGGAAGCGAGAACGCTACCGCACGACCACGAGCTGCGGACAGATGTCAAGACCACTAAAACATCTTGCAGTGCAACGGGATGTGCAGAGAAACGTCTATCACGTCGCAATAGCCTATGAGTCATCATAACTCACTCAGTAGATTGCTGGGACATCAAACAGACATCAACCATAGACCTATGGATCGAATCCTCTTCAGGGCCCTATTTTGTAGATATCTGTTCACTATTTCTCGTCGTCTACAAGCAGGATATCCCATGCAGTAACATATCGAATGTCACTGGGATCCAATAAACTATATGCATGGGTCTACTAACCGCACAGTGCACATCCATTACCGGTCTTATCAAGTACACGTAGGGCGGCTTTCCGATGGCATACGTAAACGTTGAATACGTCGATATGCTTTTGGTGCTGGGTGCATCCAATATTCAGGCTACTGCTGTTTCTGCTCGTCGTATGCTACATGCTACCCACTACACACAATGGCACCGTCCCGATGAGAGTGTTTTTCATCGCTTTCGGGAAGCCGGTAATCTTCGTCTATAAGTAATGGTCAAAGGTTATTCAAGGACTAGACGTACTCCACAACTAGAGTACGCGATTCTTCAAAACCATACACCATTCACTTCGGCAAAATACCTGTGGTCCCGAATTCTCAGTGAGTGGTTGTTGAGGGTTTGACGATTGAGAAATGCGTCCGAGTCTTTATAGGTTAACTCAACAGTATTGTCTTGAAGACCCCATTCAGCAAGCACATATTCGTGAATAGCTTTTGCACCAAGTGGAAAATAACGAATATCTTGTAAATAACCTGATATGGACTGATGAATCTAGCTTCACTCATTCAGGTATTTTCAAATTTCGCAACGGCATTGTTGGTCAAGGCACAACACATATGTCATCTGTGAACGTGGCTTTCAGACAAGCTTTGACATAAACCTATGGGATGGAATTATGGGAGGAATGCTTTTGGGCCTTTACTATTGCCGGACAACTTGACTGCGCGGCTGTGTCGTAACTTTCTCTGGAAATACTTTGCTTGACGCATTAGAAAACTTTCCACATTGTTTTCGGTGACAGATATGATTTCCACATGATGGTGAACACCACACTTTGCAGTGAATGTGCATAACTATTTAAACGAAGCGTTTCCCGGGAAATGGATTCGTTGTGCAGATTCAATGTTCTGGCCTACAAGTGCCCCGATCTTTAATCCACTTGACACTTAAAGGAACACGTTTTTAGCACTTCACACATCAATTTGCAATACCTATTTTTATTGAGGTGCATGCCGCTTCACCTATGGTGGATGCATATATGTTGCATAGGGAACAGTAAAGTATGATCCAGTAGGTGGTGAAGTGTTTTCAAAAGCAATGTGGTCACTTTGAACACCTCTAAAGTGAATTTTGCTTGTACATGTGTACACTGGCTCTGAAGATAAGCTTGGACGTCAAACGTACAAAATTAAATTACTGTGCATAGTAAAATGTGCAATCTGGTTCGGCCTACCTGTTGTGCGTTTTACCTCTTCAGACACAGAGGACGTTACTGTATCCACCAATATTTCTGCTGGCTTTATTTGTGGTATGTTCGAAAGAAAGTGGTCGTTTACACCTGTAAGAAGCCGATGTTATGTCTCAATATTTAAATAAAGGTAACAGTAACAGAAATAAGAAAGACGATGCCCCCACTTCGGGGCAATGGCGAGCCTGGTTGCCACATACTAGGCCCTAACTCTGGCGGCCTGGCACCCATACGTGACTGGCAGCGGCGCCGTTTCATAACGCTGGGCCGAGCCATTATACACTATGTGATCAAAAGTATCCTGTAGCCCCCAAAACATACGTTTTTCATGTTAGGTGCATTGTGCTGCCATCTACTGCCAGGTAGATGGCAGCGACCTCAGTAGTCATTAGATATCGTGAGAGAGCGTAATGGGGCGCTCCTCGTAACTCACGGACTTCGAACGTAGTCAGGTGACTGGATGTCACCCGTGTGATACATATGCACGTGAGATTTCCACACTCCTAAACGTCCATAGGTGCACAGTCTCCGATGTGACAGTGAAGTAGAAACGTGAGGGGACACGAATAGAACAATACCGTGCAGGCCGACTTCGTCTGTTGATTGACAGAGACCGCAGACAGTTGAAGAGGGTCGTAATGTGTAATAGGCAGACATCTATCCAGACCATCACACAGGAATCCTAAAGTACATCTGGACGTACTACAAGTATTATGACAGCTAGCCGGGCGGTGAGAAAACTTAGATTTGATGGTCGAACGGCTCCTCATAAGCAACACATCACGCCGGTAAATTCCAAACGACGACTCGCTTGGCGTAAACATTGGACGATTGAACAGTGGAAAAGCGTTGTGTGGAGTGGGCAATCACAGTACACAATGTGGCCATCCGATTGCAGAGTGTGGGTATGGCGAATGCCCGGTGAACGTCATCTGCCAGCGCCTGTAGTTCCAACAGTAAAATTCGGAGGCGGTGGTGATATGGTGAGGTCGAGTTTTTCGTGGATGGGGCTTGCACTCCTTGTTTTGAGTGGCACTATCACAGCACAGGCCTACATTTATGTTTTAAGCACCTTCTTGCTCCCCACTGTTGAAGATCAGTTCGGGTATGGAGATTGCACCTGTTCATAATGCACGGCGTATGGCGGAGTGTAATGGATTGGCCTGCACAGAGAACTGACCTGAATGCTACAGAACACCTTTGGGATATTTTGGAACGCTGGCTTCGTGCCAGACCTCACCGATCTACATCGATACCTCTCCTCAGTGCAGCACTCTGTGAAGAATGAGCTGCCATTCCCCAAGAAACCTTGCCGCACCTGGTTTAAGTTATGCCTGCG
This sequence comes from Schistocerca gregaria, assembly GCF_023897955.1. Classification (NCBI taxonomy): domain Eukaryota; kingdom Metazoa; phylum Arthropoda; class Insecta; order Orthoptera; family Acrididae; genus Schistocerca; species Schistocerca gregaria. Next base: position 687,466,258 of record NC_064923.1, read on the forward strand.
AGATTGGTAGCTGTCATCAGGACTAAGGGTGGACCAACACGATACTGAATTCTAGTACTACCTATGGAGAGCGCCACGAAATTGTAAGTCATTTTCAGCCAGATATCACAATACTTTAGGTCACATAGTGTACATAACAGCCTACCCGGCCACGCAGTTTCTGTCAACGACTGTTACCTTAGCTGAGAACGCCTCCACGTCCACTGTCAACCCGATGTGAGCCTTCCAGCCTAAACTACAACTAGCCGCTGACCCTGCTAGTTGCTGGTTTATGGGCTACATCCAGTCCCGATGCTGCGATGCTGAACTGACACCTTTCGTTAAACCCAGCGTAGTGGTCAAATAAGGGGTGTCTAGGAAAACCTGCTTCCTCTGATCGCTATACAGCACTGAAACATATCGTATTCATGAATTTTATTACAAAATTAACCAATAAATTACTTTACTTGGTGTTCTACAGATGTGTCCCAAGCAAAAGGCGACAGACATAAGATATCATTTCAGATCCCAAGTCCATGTTACACAGACAGAAAAAACAAGTGATTAGAGTTCACGCTTTGAATAGTCTTGAAGCTGCTGTAAAACTCGCAGCGACAAGTCGGGGGCAGCGCTTATGTCCTCTTCGCCAAGGGACCGCTGCTGTTGCGTAGTCGTTCTGGAGAGAAGTAGGTCAGCGTCTCCTCACAGCCCTCTCTGCTCTATCGTGCGGTGCTTGACTTTACGTCGTAACATTCCTCCCAGCCACCCCCGCCCGTCGTATAGGGAGCCCGACAACGGCTGGGGATGCAGGGGCGTGGACACTGAGGGACAGGAAGTTGTGGCTGCTGGGGATACCAGACCTCCGTCGTACCCCGCCATCCCGCCTTCGCGCTGGTGGAAACGTCCCCCAGAAAGCGACCAGAAGGGTACGCGATACCTCCTGAGGCCATAACTAGTTGTAGAAGGCGTCGGCTGCTGCGGCGTGGGCGGGTCCGGTAGGACGAGAGTAGGCGAGGGCTCCGTCTCCATGGGGCTGTCCCACGGTGTCGTGATGACACCTTGTGAAGGCTGCTGTGGCCGCGCTGTGCTCGGGATCCGTGAATCTGAAGGAAGAGCTATAGAAGGATCTCCACGAACGTGACAGTGGCGTGTTTGTGATGTTTGCGCTGCAATCCGTCGGGGTCTGAAATGAGATACATGCGTGGGTCAATTCCACGACGGATCTCGCCTCGCGTCCTCCGTCCGCTCCCGCTAAAGACCGTGGGAAACACAACCACTCGTCGCGAAGCGATATTTGCGGCCTTCTATCGGCGTCAGAGGCCGAGGAGGGTGGAACAAGTGAAGCAGTTTTCAACATGAACAAATGTTAGTGAATTCCTAAGTTACCAAACCGATGACATCATCAATCCCTAGACATGTACACTACTGAAACTATCGTAAAATAACTTACGCTAAGGACAACATACACGCCCATGCCCGAGAGAGGGCTCGCACCTCCGGTGGGAGGGGTTGCGCGATTCGTGCCACAGTTTGGCCATTTGCTCCTGGAATGTTCTGACAAAACGTTTCGCATCGCCGTTTGACCATGGATGGAACGGTGCACTACTTAGACACAGTATGTCATTGCGTTCACTGAATGTTTTAGAATCACGTGGCGTGAATTGAGGGCCGTTGTCCGGCGCTATAGCTGCAGGCAAATCTTCGAGGCAAAAAATAGAGGACCACGCCTGAACTGTGCTACGTGACGTTGTCGAGTTCATTGCCACAGCAAAAGGAAACTTGCTACAATAGTCTACCACAATCAGTCAACGACTACCCGAAAAAGGTCTCGCTAAGTCATTGTGCACGTGTTCAAAAAATGATTCAAATGGCTCTGAGCACCATGGGACTTAACAGATGAGGTCATCAGTTCCCTAGAACTTAGAACTACTTAAGCCTAACTAACCTAAGGACATCACACACATCCATGCCCGAGGCAGGATTCAAACCTGTCCGGTTTCGGACTGAAGCGCCTAGATCCGCTCGGCCACACCGGTTGGCCTGTGCACATGTTGCCATGGCTGCGACTTAGGCCTAGCAGAGAATGTTCGTGAGGTACCGGACTGATTTTCCGCAAAAGCATGACACTGTTACGTCATCTGTTCTATTTGGGTGTCCATACCCTGCCAAGAACAGTGTTGGCGCGCTAACTGTTTCGTACGTACAATTCCCCAGTGTCCTTGGTGAAGTAACTGCTACACTTATTTTTGCAAAGCTTTGAGGATCAACAAACGTGACTGTCCATTGCCACCTATCAATGCGGTGTGATCCATTTATTTATTTAGTCTGTCGCGAGCCACCGGAGATCACTGATTCCTTGCACCAAAATACTCAGAAATTGTCCCTGAGAAACCTTGAAATTTTTTCTGGCGGTGGGTGGGGGGGTTGTTGTTCACACTGGACTTAGCCGATACTGTGAAACAGAACAAAACTGACGCGTAAGGCTGACTAGCTGAGTAGCAGAATAAATAATTCTTTAAGTGAGTGGGAAGTCCTCAATCATTGGAGATATAGGAGAGTAGCAGTGTACATAATTTACGAAAAATCAGTACAATGGGAAAGGAACAAATGTACCCACTATCTACAAACGTGGTTTTCATTTTCACAAAAAATTGATAGTCAAACAATATTTTTACAAACACACGATGTTACTAAATTAATTATCTGACTTGCTTCCCGAACAGAGCGAGATACGTGATCACCATACTAGGAAAGAAGATAAAAGATTGTGTCAATATCAGTGGCCAAATCGGCGTCAGGCACAAATCCATTCACCAACCACCTAGTCCTGGTTCAAGGGGATGTGAATAAAACAATGTGTTTAGCCTATGTGAAAGAAACCTAGGAAGGAGAGTGACTTTTTGTAAGTTAATGCAAAAAACTAAAATAGCTATGCTTTTCTATGTGGAACAACATTAGGTGGTTTCACCATATCAAGCAGTGTGCGGACTGGTCTAGATCTGCATAGAATAGCGGGTGAAATACTGTGATCAGCTGAGTGATAGGGTTGATGTCATCACAACAAACAGGAAACCAATACCTACAAAAATAATGCAGTAAAGAATGACGACGTCGCCAGCAGAAGAAAGAGATGGAGAACAAATATCTTAATACTGAAGGAGTAATTCAGTGTGTAAAATGAGATGAAAATCTAATAGTAAGTGGGAATTGGTATGTAGTTGTAGATGAGGAATAGAAAAAAAGAGTCACGAGAGAATGGGGCTTAGCTATGAGAACAAGAAAGGAAAAAGACTGATTGAGTTCTACAAAAAATATAATTTACTAATAGCGAATACTCTGTTGAAGAGGACGAGGCATACTTGGAAAAGGCCGAGAGATACGGAAAGAATCCAGTTAGACTACATCGCGGCCAGGCCATTAATCAGAAATCAGATATTGTATTGTAAGGCTTATCCTAGATCAGACGTAGACACACATTATAATCTAGTAATGATGAAGAGTAGGCTGAGGATTAAGGGACTAGTCAGGAAGAATCAAAGCGCAAGGTAAGTAGGATACAGAAGAGCCAACGAACAAAGAGATACTCTTCAAAGTCTCTGAGGTTTTAGATACTGCGAAAATGAATATCGCAGTAGGCAGTTCAGCTGAAGAAGAGTGGACGACTGCAAAGGGTAGTCACAGATGTTGGAAACAAAACCGTAGGTTCGAGTAAGGTAACTGCGAGAAACAATGGATAACTGAAGAAATACTTCAGTTGATCGTTGAAAGAAGGAAGTACAAAAATGTTCAGGGAATTTCAACAACACAGAAGTAAAAGTCACTTAGGAAGGGGAAAAAAAATAGGAAGTGCAGGGAAGCTAAGACAAATGTAAAATATGAAGAAATCAAAAAATAAATGATAGTCGAAAGACAAATGCAGCTAATAGGAAGGCTAAACAACTTTTGCCGGAATGAAAAGTAAGGGCAGTGACAAGAATACAATGCGAATTAATTCAAAGGAGAGAGTGACCAGGTGGAATGCGTACATTAAAGGCCTCTATGAGGGTGAAGACTTGTCGGAAGACGTGATGAAACAGAAATCGACAGGGGGTCCACTCATACAGTCAGAATTTGAAAGAGCTTTGGATGACTTAATATCACATAAGACAGAAGGGGTAGATAACACGCCATGTGAATTTATAAAATTATTGGGGGAAGTGGCAACAAAACGGCTATTCACGTTGGTGAGTAGAATATGTGAGATAGGCGATACATTATTAGGCTTTAGGAAAACCAGCATCCAAACAATTCCGAAGATAGCAAGAGCCAACAATGTGAGGCAATTATCGCACAGTCAGCTTAACAGCTCATGCATCCCAGTTTTGATAAGAACAATCTTCAGAAGAATGATAAATATACTTGAGAAGGTGTTAGATGACGATCAGTTTGGCTTTAGGAACCGTAAAGTCACCAGGGAGGAGGTTCTGACGTTGCGGTTGATAATGGAAGGAAGACAAGGAAAATCAAGACACGTTCATTGCGTTTGTCGAACTGAAAAAACCGTTTTTCAATGTAATACCGTCAAGACGTTCAGTATAGATGTAAGGTAACTGAAAAGAAGGTAATGTACAATATGTACAAGAACCAAGAGGGCGAAATAAGACTCGATGAGCAAGAAAGAAGTTTTAGGATTAAAGAGGGTGTAAGGCTGTGGTGTAGTCTTTCGCCCCTGTGCTCAGATTATACTACGGAAGACGCAATGACGGATATAAATTGAAGGTTCAAAAACAGCATTAAAATTGATGGTGAAAGCACATCAGTAATAAGATTCGCTGATGACACTGCTATCTTCGGTGAAAGCGAACAAGAATTACATGATGTGTTCAATGGAATGAACAGCCTGATGAGTACAGAAAATGGACTCAGTAAACTGAAGAAAGACGAAAGTAATGAGAAGCAGCATAAATGAGAACATGCAGAAACTTAACATCAAAATTATGGATCACGAGAAGGACGAAGTTAAGGAATTCTGCTACCTAGGCAGCAAAAGAAACCATGACAGACGGAGCAAAGAGGCTATAAAAAAACAAACAAACAATGGCGAAATGGGCGTTCCCGGCCTGGAAGAGCCTGCTAATATCAACCTTAGATCTTAATTTGAGAAGAAATTTCTGAGAATATACGTTTGGAGCACAGCATTGTATGGTCGTGAGACATGGAAGGTAGGAAAACTGGAACAGAGAGAACAGCAGCCTTTGAGATGCTAATCTGAGATGAAAATGTTGGCGCTGGAGAAGAATTAGTGGCGGGCCGCATTAAAACAATCAGGAGGCTGATAAGAAACACGACAGTTGGCTCCGTAATTAGTTTCATAACGTTGTTTATCGCAGACGTTAGGGCGTTCCTGGTGACAGGTGAGCATCGGTAGATATCAACAGAGATATGGACCAGCGGAGGGCTACAGGTAGTGCCTACATCATGCTTGTAAAGCTCAGCTAGGAAAATCACTTACAGTAAACAGTATTGTGCCTTGAGTAAGAGGTTGTGACACGATTCAACCACAGAGCATTGGGTACACATGTTGTTTTGTGAATATTTGGATATTAAACTTTCGTAACAAAACTATATTGCGTAACGAAGCTGTTTCCCGTTCTACTGGGCTTCTTTATAGCTACTTCCTTAGTTTGAAGTTGCCTTTTCAAATCATAGTTACTTCACGCAGTGGTAGCTATAGAATATCACTCTAATGTACACTATTGTGATGATGATGCTTAAGAGGGGCTGTTAGATGTGCTTGTAGTCGCTCATGACTAGGGCCCTCAGGAGCTCTTCTAGAAATGATACCAGAAAACCTGACACCATGACGATTTATCCTGAATATAATGTCGTTTCTCCGGATAGGTGGGTGGAGTGAGAGACTTCCCTTCATTATGGAGAAAAGACATACTAAGTTCCGAGGTTGTTGTAGTCTAATAGGAAAGAGGAATCGAGATAATCTGTTACTTGAGTTTCTTGAAAGTGAACCAACGTCTGCTTAATGTCTTGCTCCGATAGGTACAAAGCAATTCATGTGTTCGTTTCAGTGGTAAAAGGTGAACCAAAACTCCACCGACAAACTTTCAGAGATTGTGCAGGGATATATTTCCGATATCTTTGTATTAAGGACCAAGAGCCTCTGGCGGCTCGTTACAGAATATTAATGCAATTATTAGTTATTCGATTCAGTTTGCTGCCGCAATCTCCCCTATTTCTGAAAAATTACCTCCACACCTGAGAATAAGATTTTAATACTCAAAAACCAAAATGTACGACACACAACACAGAGTAACGCAACAACCCTCTCACGAAATACGCACATTTTTATTACAGTGTTATGTCAGCGCACAGTACAACACGTAACAAATGCAGAACTGCTGCTTTACAGGTATTATTGAAATTTCGAGCACATTGATCATGTCAGAGTCTACAGCGACGCACCATCGACTGTCTTACACGTTCAAGAATCCCAATAGTTCAGTGCACTACTTCCGCGGCCACGACAATTCTACAACCAAATGGAGGAGGTTATTAGAGAGGAGGAGGTTATTAGAGACGGAGCGCAAGCTCGGGTGAGGGACGGATGGGGAAGGAAATCGGCCTTGCCCTTTCAAAGGAACTATCCCGGCATTTGCCTGAAGCGATTTAGGGAAATCACGGAAAACCTAAATCAGTATGGCCGGAGACGGGATTGAACCGTCGTCCTCCCGAATGCGAGTCCAGTGTGCTAACCACTGCGCCACCTCGCTCGGTACAACCAAATGAATGACTACCGGAGTCGGATAAACTAGGTTTTTCGAATGCTTTTAGAAGAAGAAGACCATTGGCTTCAAGTTTGGTGACAGTGCTAGCTGCGAAAAAGGACCACCGCGATCTATCCATTGTTGTCGAAAAGAAATGGAATTGTTCTGTAACGATCTTCCAGAGACCATGACTCCCGTATAACAAAATGTTTGGAAAACATCCGTGAACAACCTCAGAGAGTGTGTCGGTGGAATTCTGATTCACTCTGCATAAGTGAAAAAGATTCCCATCGTTCAGGGAGCGATGTGTCAATTTCCTTTCTGTCATGACCATGATTACTGGAAAAACATTGTAGATGCACCAATGTTAAAATTGTCCCTTGAATACTGCCTTCCTGTTATCTTAATATTAAGGTGCCGCTACCACTTATGTACTGTTCAGCGCCTTATAAATGTCCATAAATGCTTAAAATATGTTACGTAAACAATAGCATATCAAGATACTTTTCTGCGATTCTGCGATTGTTGTTGTAATAGCCTACAATAGAACAATTTCCAAAAAAATTAAGACATATCAATAAGGCAATCATCAGATTTGCGAACCTCTTACATACAGTTGAGATTCAGACTTGAGTATCAATTTAAACTACATAGTAATACACTCAATTCTTCTCGGAAATATTGAGATAAGCTAGAGGAGATATTTTGTCTAAACAGTTGCTAGATTATCGGACTCTTGTCTGCTAACATTTGTCAGTGGTTCCTTTGCCTAAGCTCCATTGAATACAGATTAGTCTTCTGTCAGCCACAGAATGTTGTGAAATCAAAGGACCGTTGGGGCAGGCTAATTAGGCGCTGCTAGAAGGGAGTAAGGACCGTGTAATTACGGAACAATTGTAGAGTCTAGAATAATTAAACTGTAAAACAGCTTGCTCACAAAGCTTCAAGTAGCACTCAACTGTACGTACATGTGCAAGATAAGCTTAGCCTGAGTTGTCACATGTACATGAACAGTGTTCTTTCATATATGAAGTCATTAACGTGTTAGAACACGTCTGACAAAAATAGTACACTTTGAGAGGAACACCGAAAGTGTTAAAACAGAAAGCTGACGAGATTTTCACATGTCACTAACGGTTACTAGTGTCATAATGCAGGCCGCAGAAATTCGGTCCGAAGTGAGAAGATTCTAAATTTTCAAATATTTTTCGTACAACAGATAACGTGTTGTACTAGTAGTTTCTTACCCAGACAACATTAACAGCCCAGAAGTACATCTAACTTATTTTGTCTCAAATGTCTGATGCTTACTCACTCAATACGTCTTGAAGGTAGATTACTTTGAAGCCAAAAAGGTAATAATAATTCGACAGCAGATTCAAAGTACAAGTTTTTATTTTATTAATATGCTCGTTATTGATTTAACGATCTGAACTTACATCCCCATGTAGTTTAATACGTCTTGTAAAACAAGACAGAAAATAAAGTTGCACAAAACTCGCAGCAGATACTCTTATTTTTATACCAAAGATAGATTAACATTTAAAGTTAAAAATCTCTAGTAAATTAAAATCAGATCGATTATGCAAAATCATTTAGGATAGCAACAAAACTATGAAACAAAAAGTGCCACTGATTTGTATTCGAAGTGGAAGGAAGTAATATAGAGATCAAATATTTCTTGGTCTACTGGGTTGTTGCCTATGTTACACTTATTGCTTCCAGAGCTTCACATCTACTCATGTTAATGGATTCATTGCATTTTTTTGAAATCTTTTAATTTTTAATATCGACTTGTTTACCAAACCAGAACAAGATTTCGAGAAGACGAAAGTGGAAAACCTTTCAAAATCATACAAATATTGCCTAATAGACCCAGACTATTAGAAGCTTAAGACTGAAACAAGGTGGTAATTGTTTCTCCAGTCTGACAAGTGATTTGCAGCGATTATAATGTCGAATGTTCCTTGATAATCTATAGCCATTCTCTTCAGTAAACTGCTGTGAGGTAATCAAATAAGTGTTTTCATCAGTATTTTCCGAGAATTCTGTCTGGGTCGACGTAGTTCAACTGTTGCTCAACACATGGGAAGCTAACTAAACTCAACATGTAGTAGTTGAGCAACTCCCTTCTTAAATCTTGTTTCACGTTTTCATACACAGCTTGCGTGCGCATATTTGCTCATATGACATCAGTCACACCACAATTGCATTAGACAAACCAGATGTAGGAATGAATATTAACTATACGGTATCATAAGCAGATGAAAGGCGATCCCAAGTTTAGTATTGGAGGGAAGCCTGGAGGGAGAAAATCGTAAAGGAACGCCATGAGATGAATACGCTAAGCTGATTCAGAAGGATGTAGGTTGTAGTAGTTACTCGGAAACAGAGAGTTTTGTACTGGATTGAGTAGAATTGAGAGCTGCATCAAACATGTCGTTGGACTGAAGACCACAACAAACAACAACAACATCATAAGCAGTGACAGTATGCATACTATGCATAAGTTATGACTGAGATCCGTTTTTTATGTCAACTGGAAGTGAGGAATGCTTGAAATATTTGAGGCGATTTGTTTATCAAATCACTAGGTAAATGAGTTTCGGTTTATTTAAACACATCCTTTTGGTCAAAGCTAAGCAAAAAGCATAGTTTTTTTCTAGTACTTGTCATACAATACAAAGATAATGCATTATTACAAAATTTGACTTGCAGATTGTCAGCAGTTGATTGTGTAACGTATGTGTGTGTTATTAGTAAAGTTCAACCTAGAGTAGTTTTTACGTTTAGCCTGTATCTTGCTAAACAAATCAAACTTGCTATAGTTTCTGTCACTTTCAGTGTGCATCCATGACCATCGATACGTTTACCGCACGTACTATCTTTCTTTCACCGGCTGCAGCTGGATAACGCGTGATCTGTGGTTCTCGTCCAGTATACCTGCTAATTATTATCAACTGCAAATGGCCGCCTTCGGTGTCCATTCTGAGCAACTTTCGTAGAAAACTAGTGCAACCAAGCACTTACATCAGAACATTATCGATTCACTAAACTGAAGTAAAGAAAAGTTTTTGAACAAATGAAGGATTACATCTAGATATAAATTTTCGTGTGATTTTAGAGAAAACACTATCTTGCACTAGTAAAGAGTAAACGCTTGGTTAAATTTATTTGTTAAACCAATATGAGAATTTTTCTTTGTTATTCCACTCCTCACAACGTCTGTGCTATGCCCTCCCAATTATTTAACACTTTTAGTATACTTCTCAAATTAAACCGTCGTATTTTCATGTGCACAGCTCATTGACTGGCATCAGTTAGTATACACGTTGCACCCTCATCAACATTATTACTAATTCTTAGTAGTAAGTGTCTCTTTATACCACTTCCAACCACACTTTTTAAATCAGTGTCCAGCAACGACTAAACGTCACATGCTTCAAACCGATGATATCCGCCTTTGAACGCTTCTACCTCTGTCCTCTCTTCAGTCCTTTACTCCTCTTCATACCCTTCCTTGTATATATCGAGATACGTTGTGTGCTTTAAGTAAGAGCTGGTTCACTATGAAGTTTAGTAAACGGCTTTGACGCATTGCTCTACTGTAGCTCCCCGATTCGAATTCACTTTGCACTTGCAAGTTAAAGTACCGCTTTTGACATGCTTTCCCACAAATCGCAGTGCAGATACCACAACCCAACACACTATCTAACGATATTTTATAACTGTCCACACTAACGTACCTACATTCCATCTATCAGGTCTCAAATATTCTCTTCCCCTTCGCTTAAAAGCACAGACAATGCTTACTCCTAACTGGGTATAGCACGTAAGTGAATTTACTATAATTTTACATGATAGAAGTTTTACATAAAAGAAATATGTATGAGCAATTTATATTCGTCTATAAAATACCTACAAAGATAAAATAAATATACCCTGCAAACAAAACAAACGGAGAACGTGTCCACAAGACGTGAATTTAAATCGAACAGTACGTCGGAACAGATATGACAGATTAAGCACATGTTAATATTGTGTCAAGAATATGTAATAATGTTTCATAAATATGATACATTACTGTTGACTTCTCCAGTTTTCTGTATATGTTAGAGAACACTACTAATAAATAAATTACTTTTCCCCTGCTGAGACTTATGCAACGGTTGCACTATGTAACACCCTTTGTCCTCGCAAACAGATTATTAAGTTTTCAAAATTTATATTAACGCTTCCTTTTTATGATGACGTGTAATTTCAGTCTAACCTTCCATAGCATGCCCTGACATCCCATTACTTTCGAGAATTTAAATTCATTAATTATGCTACTGTTACTGAACTCTAATGTGCCGTTACAGAGGAAACACAGCAAAGAAATGCAGTTCTGATTCTGTCCCAGAGCCCCCGGAAGACCTGGTGATTGTGGACGAGAAGGGCAACAACCGGACATCGGTGGTGGGGCCCTACACCGAGGGCTCCAGTCTCTCCCTCAGCTGCGACGTCTTTGGAGGTCAGTACACCGCGGCCTGTGCTGCGCCGGCTGGAATCTTGTATCTGCACAAGGCGAGTAGTTGCGTGATCTTACTTCAGATTATCTTTTGTGCGGTTTCTATTCCGCACTGCAAAGCACTGAACAGTATTTTTTTTGGCACCCTTTTCTTACACTGTATTGATTGTCCTTCTTTGTCTACATTCTGCTGTCCTTTTTGTCAATACATAAGCATTTTGTACTTCCGTTTTATAAGCTATCTTGTACTATAACCTCTCAGAGTCAGGTCTTAATTCATCTTACTATATCAGCCTAACACCTAGGCTTTTTAATTCCACGGTATCCTTTTCTGACGTCTTCTATACTCACGTCTCTTTCCACTTTCCTTCCTTGTCGTCAATGTTTCTGATCCCTACTAAATTACACTCCATTTACCTGACTAAGATTTTCTTTCAATTTAATTTCAGCTTTTCAAATATTAGTTATTTTTTCCAGTTTACTGTTTGTTTCGAAATTGATATTCTTTATTTTATTTATTTACTGCAAGTCATCCCGTTCTTGTTTAAGATACATAGAGGTATTTGATTTGATTTACTTGCTCCATTTTTCCTGTAGTGTATTTATCCTCCATTCCTATGACCTTGTAATCACATTGTTCGTTACTTTGTCATTAGAGTACCTGCGATACTCTTCAGCATTAGCATTCACATTTTCTACCATAATATTCGTAATCTGTTCATCAAAAAATTTTATGGGATTTTAACTTTCACTTTCTGATAAATTCTTCACTTAGCACAAAAATTGTTTTGTAACCTCATCCCAGTAATTACTTAACGAAATACGAGAAAGACAGCAGCTATTGCAGGCTCGTTAGTTCGACATATTTTCCGTTTTTGTCAGCTGTCCTGTCATATTCTCGACTCTCTGCTCTTTATGTTCACTCCCTAATCCCTGAAAATTAATCAAATAGCATGGTATTTTTCAAGTACTTGCTACTGAGTGTTTAGCATAACTGAACGGTTTAAAATTATGTCTTTGTGTGTCATTGACTTACATTGATTTCATCTGCATCGAGCGATACAGTGCATATAATTCATTTCACATGTACTTCTCTCCTCTTCTTTAGGCACGTATCTCATGTTATTCTCAATATTCCAATAGCGGTTTTTGTTCTCTTTCCCCTCCAAAAACCTCAATGGTTCTCATAAGTAAAACATTTTTAGCATATGTGGGAATGTCGACCTTCCCAGCGTACACGTTTGCTGAAAAACTCCGGGGTTTCCAGCCTGGTGGCAGTGTGAAAGCTGTTCATAATTTTTTTCATAGAGTCCAACCAACTTTTAAAACTCACATTAAAAATTACGACTGTTTAGTACCTAGTACCTTCAAGGTGTAATCATAGAAATTAATTTCCATTGCTGTAAGGAACGCGGTACAAATTATAGCGACTGGTAAATACAGTAACCACAACAGAGTCTCCTATTAAAAAAATTAAAACCTCTCACAGTAACATGCTGGTTACTGATAATTAAGTGAAATGCTTTGCCATGTCGTTGAGACTCATTTCTTCTCGAATCTGAACGTCTAAAAATCCAGCCCCCATTCTGTTCTTCTGAGTGTACATAAACATGTATTTTATTTGTCAGTGACGTTCTACGTCCCAAAAAGTAATCATTCACTTTGGATAAATTTTGGGCAGGCAGATTTCACAATCATTGAGATTGTTTTTTAATGACTATGTTCTGTATACAAGATAATTTAGCATATGTAATAAATACAGGTAACACATAATATATTTAGTCTTTAAAAGACAGAAATGATATTTTTCGTTAGTGCTGCAATCATGGCATCTTCTATGGTTCGTCAGAATAGCCTCTAAGAGGCGCAATGCTGTTACGAAGACATTTACTTTATTTTATAGTTTCTCAAACAATGCGAAAAAACGAGTACACTATCAGCTTTGATCACAGCAGTCGACAGAAGGAACTAGTTCTCACTCTTAATATTATAGAAAGGCTGAATCTTTTTAAGTAGAAAATTACAGTGGCTTACTCTTCAATGACTGTTATCTCTTTATAAAACACTCAGGGCTAATGTAGAATGTCTTGTTCAGTTACTGGCATAAGAGTGTTTATACACGAACGACACAGCCACCGAATAATATCTATCACTCGATTACACTTCAGAGGCTTCTCAACCACAATCTTCATATCTTCACTGTATCGATAGTACTTTGACGGTGCCCTTTCTAACTCTTGTTTGGTATTCTGTGGTGTCGCATAAGGATTCCTCAGAGTTAAGAACTAAATGTATTTTACAAATTGTATGCCATATCTAAAAGACACCGTGTTGTCTGCGGAATTATCGATGGAAACTGCCTTAATCTCTTGTAATGTCATTCCGTTCTTATAGAACTAACTGGTACAAGCAACTCAACGGGGTTATTTTCCTAAGATAAGACGACAGTTGCCGACCTCATGATGACGACATACATTCGCTAGGTACCATTTCAAAACTCTGCGACAATTAAGTAAATAAATACTACGACTTATTTTCTGCCCTAATCTGTTTCTGGTGATGTCATTATTAAACTGTAACCTTCGCATAACTATTTTTATTGTCTGCTTAAATCATACAAACAACTAAACTTGTCCCGTTTAAATAATTTTGTGATATGGCTAGTTATACCTGACCCACTGACCAAATGAAGTACAATGTTTCTCTACGGCATTTCAGAATATGATCTTAAATTGCCTTTAGAGACGTATCAGCTAATGGGAAGGCTAAATTTCATACTATTCCTAAGGGCGACAGACTTTTTAATCAACAATTAAGAACAAATACTATACACAAACGACTTGTGAAATCTTTACAATATATGCACGACCTCATAGGCGCTCATTATCTCTCTACTGGAGCAAGTACTTTTCACAGTACCCACAGCCTGGAGAAGACTGGATCGACTGTATTGGCTAATTGGTCACCATCTTCTTCTTTAATTGAAAAATGGACTGAAGGATTTTACATTATATCCACCATGGATCATTTCCAGGAATGTCAAAAATGACCAGAATGAGATTTTCACTCTGCAACGGAGTGTACACAGATATGAAACTTCCTGGCAGATTAAAACTGTGGGCCGGACCGAGACTCGAACTCGGGACCTTTGCCTTTCGCAGGCAAGTGCTCTACCATCTGAGCCACCCAAGCACGGGACGTGTGTCGTGCTTGGGTAGCTCGGATGGCAGAGCACTTGCCTGCGAAAGGCAAAGGTCCCGAGTTCGAGTCTCGGTCCGGTCCGGCCCACAGTTTTAATCTGCCAGGAAGTTTCAATGTCAAAAATGATCACAAACACAGGTGAAAGTAAGATTGTTTGCCCGCCGCTACAGTATTTCCCCTATGGAAATACCCACTGTAACTGAAGGACTATTAGATTTTTGAGGACAAAGAGATGAAAGCATCCTGCATTCAGGGTAATAGCGTTCGTGAAGTAATTGGCAGATAATGGCTTAAGCTTTCAGCGGCACATGTATGAGGTCTCAACGCATAACACATACATGGAGGACAATATTTTGAGAACCACTCATTGACTTTACCTAGTCCCTTCAAAACCATATCTACCAAGGGTATTTCGCTGTTGGTGCACGAAATCGTCATACAAAGATTCACCATCATTAGGGAATTATGGGCTTCTTACCCATAGTTGGGTGAGAAACAGTATCACCATACGAAGACTCACCATCGCTAGAGACATTTGACCCAGTGACAGTCCGTTACCTTGTGACATGACATCCTGCGCCTGCCAGTTAGCAATATGACTCCTCATTCACCCAGTATAGCAGAAAGACAGCGACGTCCATCGATTACAATTTTGGTCTCTGGGAGGTTGCTGTTGAACTTAGCCTACTTATGAGCTTTGATCACAAGAGATATGTGCTGTGCAGGCAAACCAGCACCTACTGTGGAGTGGTACCGGGAAGAGCGACTGGTGAGCAACCAGTCGTCTGCGGTGGGGAAGGGCCGGGTGCGCGCGCAGCTCACCATGGACGGCCTCACGAGGGCAGACCTTCTGACCAGCCTTCGCTGTAGGGCCTCCAACAACGACCGCCGCCCGCCCAAAGAGGCCGCAGTGCTGCTCGACATGAACCGTGAGTATCAGCTACGGCGCTGCTGACATGCTTAGTCACTATCTTATGAACATTGCATCCATGTTACTCGATATCGTTCTTGAGCACCATCTACTGCGCTTTTGACTTGTTTAAGCACTCTCCAATTTTCCTGTTCACCTGCCTAGACGTCAACTGCGAGTACCAGCTACAACACAGATCACCCACCTACTACTGTGTCATGGGTAATGCATCCCTCTAGCTCGGCAACAACCATTGGTACCTGCTTTACCAGCTCTGGCGCTGCTCATTTGGGTTGCCATTGTGAGATAGACGATGGACATGCGTAGCCTGACGTCTACTGTACCAACTACGATGTTGCTGACACACATAGTCTTGTGTCATGGACATTGCACTATGTTAATCGGCCAGCTTGAGTACCAGCTACTGCACTGTGCCATGGACACTGAATGCTCGATATCAACCGTGAGAACCAGATACGTTGCCGCTCACATGCTCAGCCGTTGTGTGATGGGCAATGCATCTGTGTTGCTCGACATCAACAGAGAGAAACAGGTATGGCCCTACTCACCTACCGATTCCCTGCGTTTGGAGCCACGCCTCCTTGTTGCTCGACATTAGCCAGAGTACCAACTGCGTTGCTGATCACCTGCCTAGTCACCATCTCACGAACAGTACATCCGTGTTGCCAGGCATCACATGTGAATTCTAGCTACGATGCTGAACAACCAACTAGAGATTGTGTCATCTACATCTACATCTACATCCATACTCCGCAAGCCACCTGACGGTGTGTGGCAGTGGGTACCGTAAGTACCTCTATCGGTTCTCCCTTCTATTCCAGTCTCGTATTGTTCGTGGAAGGAAAGACTGTCGGTATGCCCCTGTGTGGGCTCTAATCTCTCTGATTTTATCATGGTCTCTTCACGAGATAAACGTCGGGTGGAATAATATACTGCTTGACTCCTCGGTCAAGGTATGTTCTCGAACTTCAACAAAATCCCGTATCGATCTACTGAGCATCTCTCTTACAGAGTCTTCAACTGGAGTTTACCTGTCATCACCGTAACGCTTTTGTGATTACTAAATGAACCTGTAACAAAGCGCGCTGCTCTCCGTTGTATCTTCTCTCTCTCTTCTATCAAACTGTAAGTAGGCTGTTTAGGTTTCCTCATTATGAACGCCACGTAGCGTTCTGTATGAGAAATCACTGGCTGTGCTGTGTGCAGTCTGTGGCTGGTTGGCATTGTTGTAATACTCGCCATTGTAGCGTTGGGCAGTTGGCTGTTAAGGGCGCGAAGCGTTGTGCATTTGGAGGTGAGCCGCCAGCAGTGGTGGATGTTGGGAGAGATATGGCGGAGTTTTGAAATTTGTAAGATTGGATGTCATGAACTGCTAGACATATTTTGACTTTTGATGATATTAAGGTAAATACATTATTTGTTCTCTACTAAAATCTTTCATTTGCTAACTATCCCTATCAGTAGTTAGTGCCTTCCGTAGTTTGAATCTTTTATTTAGCTGACAGTAGTGGCGCTCGCTGTAATGCAGTAGTTCGAGTAACCAAGATTTTTGTGAGGTAAGCGATTTGTGAAACGTATAGGTTAATGTTAGTCAGGGCCATTCTTTTGTAGGGACTATTGAAAGTCAGATTGCGTTGCGCTAAAAAAAATATTGTGTGTCAGTTGAAGCACAGTCATGTATAATTTTTCTAAGGGGACGTTTCAAAACCTATCTGGTACGGATCCCTCACCAGTGAGCAGTATTCAAGCAGTGGGAAAACTACTGTATCGTAACCTACTTCCTTTGTTTTTGGACTGCATTTCCTTAGGATTCTTGCAATGAATATCAGTCTGGCATCTGATTTACCAACGACTAATTTTGTATGGTCATTCCATTTTCAATTACTCCTAATGCCTACTCCCCGATAATTCATGGAATTAACTGCTTCCAGTTGCTGACCTGCTATAGTGTAGCTAAATGATAAAGCATCTTTATTTCAATGTACACTCCTGGAAATGGAAAAAAGAACACATTGACACCGGTGTGTCAGACCCACCATACTTACTCCGGACACTGCGAGAGGGCTGTACAAGCAATGATCACACGCACGGCACAGCGGACACACCAGGAACCGCGGTGTTGGCCGTCGAATGGCGCTAGCTGTGCAGCAGTTGTGCACCGCCGCCGTCAGTGTCAGCCAGTTTGCCGTGGCATACGGAGCTCCATCGCAGTCTTTAACACTGGTAGCATGCAGCGACAGCGTGGACGTGAACCGTATGTGCAGTTGACGGACTTTGAGCGAGGGCGTATATTGGGCATGCGGGAGGCCGGGTGGACGTACCGCCGATTTGCTCAACACGTGGGGCGTGAGGTCTCCACAGTACATCGATGTTGTCGCCAGTGGTCGGCGGAAGGTGCACGTGCCCGTCGACCTGGGACCGGACCGCAGCGACGCACGGATGCACGCCAAGACCGTAGGAACCTACGCAGTGCCGTAGGGGACCGCACCGCCACTTCCCAGCAAATTAGGGACATTGTTGCTCCTGGGGTATCGGCGAGGACCATTCGCAACCGTCTCCATGAAGCTGGGCTACGGTCCTGCACAACCTGCCGTCTTCCGCTCACGCCCCAACATCGTGCAGCCCGCCTCCAGTGGTGTCGCGACAGGCGTGAATGAAGGGACGAATGGAGACGTGTCGCCTTCAGCGATGAGAGTCGCTTCTGCCTTGGTGCCAATGATGGTCGTATTCGTGTTTGGCGCCGTGCAGGTAAGCGCCACAATCAGGACTGCATACGACCGGGGCACACAGGGTCAACACCCGGCATCATGGTGTGGGGAGCGATCTCCTACACAGGCCGTACACCTCTGGTGATCGTCGAGGGGACAGTGAATAGTGCACGGTACATCCAAACCGTCATCGAACCCATCGTTCTACCATTCCTAGACCGGCAAGGGAACTTGCTGTTCCAACAGGACAATGCACGTCCGCATGTATCCCGTGCCACCCAACGTGCTCTAGAAGGTGTAAGTCAACTACCCTGGCCAGCAAGATCTCCGGATCTGTCGCCCATTGAGCATGTTTGGGACTGGATGAAGCGTCGTCTCACGCGGTCTACACGTCCAGCACGAATGCTGGTCCAACTGAGGCGCCAGGTGGAAATGGCATGGCAAGCCGTTCCACAGGAGTACATCCAGCATCTCTACGATCGTCTCCATGGGAGAATAGCAGCCTGCATTTCTGCGAAAGGTGGATATACACTGTACTAGTGCCGACATTGTGCATGCTCTGTTGCCTGTGTTTATGTGGCTGTGGTTCTGTCAGTGTGATCATGTGATGAATCTGACCCCAGGAATGTGTCAATAAAGTTTCCCCTTCCTGGGACAATGAATTCACGGTGTTCTTATTTCATTTTCCAGGAGTGTATTCGTAGCATATTACACTTGTCTACATTGGGATTCAATTGCCATTCTCGGCACCTTGCGGCTATTCGTGGTAGATCCTCCTGCATTTCAGCACAATTTTCCGTTGTTACAACTCTCGATATACTACAGCATTGTCCGAAAAAATCCTCAGTGAACTTCCGATGTTATCCACGAAGTCATTTATATATATTATGAACAGCAACGGTACTACGACACTCACCTGCGGCTCCCCATGAAATCACTCTTACTTCGGAAGACTTCTCTCCACTGAGAATGACCGTCTGCGTTGTGTTATCTAGGAACTCCTCAATCCAATCACACAATTTTCCTGACAGTCCGTATGTTATTACTTTGTTCATTAAACGACTGTGGGGTACTGTACCAAACGCCTTGCGGAAGTCAAGAAACACCGCATCTGCCTGGGAACCCGTGTCTATGACCCTCTGAGACTCATGGACGAATAGCGTGAGCTGGGTTTCACACGACCGTCTTTTTCGAAACCCATGCTGATTCCTACAGAGTAGATTTCTAGTCTCCAGAAGAATTATTATTCTCGAACATAATACGTGTTCCAAAATTCTACAACTGATCGACGTTAGTGATGTAGGTCTATAGTTCTGCACATCTGTTACCGTCCCTTCTTGAAAACGGGGATGAACTGTGCCCTTTTCCAATATTTTGAAACGCTACGCTCTTTTAGAGAACTGCGGTACACCGCTGCAAGAAGAGGAGCAAGTTCCTTTGCGTACTATGTGTAAAATCGAACTGGTATCTCGTCAGGTCCAGCGACTTTTCATCTTTTGAGTGATTTTAATTGTTTTTCTATCCCTCTGTCATCTCTTTCAATATCTACCATTTTGAAATCTATGCGACAATCTAGAGAAGGAACTACAGTGCAGTCTTCCTCTGTGAAATAGCTTTGGAAAAATACATTTAGTATTTCGGCCTTTAGTCTGTCATCCTCTGTTTCAGTACCATTTTGGTCACAGAGTGTCTGTAGATTTTGTTTTGATCCACCTACTGCTTGACATGAGAACAAAATATCATAGGATTTTCTGACAAGTCAGTACATAGAACTTTACTTTTGAATTCGTTGAATGCCTCTCGCATAGCCCTCCTCACGCTACATTTCGCTTCGTGTAATTTTTGTTTGTCTGCATGGCTTCGGCTATGTTTATGTTTTTGCGGTGAAGTTCCCTTTGCTTCCATAGCAGTTTTCTAACTCGGTTTTGTACCACGGTGGCTCTTTTCCATCTCTTACAATCTTGCTTGGCACATATTCATCTAATGCATATAATGTCCATTATAATTATCCGGGCTGTTATGCCGTGGTCGGTTGATGAATTTTGTCTCAATTCCCAACGTTTCGTCTCCGGCTGCGGGAGACATCTTCAAGGGGGTCCGTAGGTCGATGGAAGGTTCAACACACCCACTGGCTCAGTCAGTAGCGAGCCAGTGGGTGTGTTGGACCTTCCATCGACCTGCGGACCCCCTTTAAGATGTCTCCCGCAGCCGGAGACGAAACGTTGGGAATTGAGACAAAATTCATCAACCGACCACGGCATAACAGCCCGGATAATTATAATGGACATGATATTTCCGGCCGTGAAAGTCTACATTTTAGTATCTAATGCATATTGTACGATGGTTTAGAACTTTGTCCACTGATCCTCAACACTATCAGTACTTGAGATAAAATTTTTGTGTTGAGCCGTCCAGTAGTCTGAAATCATCTTTTTGTCAATTTTGCTAAACAGAAAAGTTATCCTATCTCTTTTAATACTTCTATTTACGGCTGAAATCACCGATGCTGTAACCGATTTATAATCGCTGCTTCCCTGTTCTGCGTTGACTGTTTCAAATAGTTCGGGTCTGTTTGTCGCCAGAAGGTCTAATATGTTATCGCCACGAGTCGGTTCTCTTTTTAATTGCTCAAGGTACTTGTCAGATAATGCACCTGAAAATGAGTCATGCATCCATGTTCGACATCAGCTGTGAGTGCGAGGTATGGCACTGATCACTTGCCTAGTTACAGACAGTGCACCCATGTTGCCAGACAACATCAGTTGTGGGTACTAGCTATGAGACTACACACGTGTCTAGTCACCGTGCCATGGGCCATGCACACGTGTTGCCCATCAACTATGAGTACGACCTAGTCATTGTGCAATGGACATTGCATCCATGTTGCATGACACCAACCAAGTGTACCAGCAGCTGCGCCGTTCAGTTGTCCTTGCCGCGCGGGATTAGCCGAGCGGTTTAATGCGCTGCAGTCACGGAATGCGCTGCTGGTCCCGTCGGAGGTTCGAGTCCTCCCTCGGGCATGGGTAATTTAGGTTAAGTAGTGTGTAAGCTTAGGGACTGATGACCTTAGCAGTTAAGTCCCATAAGATTTCACACACATTTGACCATTTCAGTTGTCACTGTCTCATGGACATTGCATACATCTTGGTCGACACCAGCTCTGATTACCAGTTACTGCATAGCTCAGTTTCTTAGTCACTGTGTCATGGATAATGCATCCATGTGTCTCGATATCAATTGTAGCTGCTACGGTGCTGCTCTCATACCGAGTCACTGCTTCATCGACAATACTTCGTGCTGCTCGACTTGAGCTGTGTGTGCAATGTACGGCGCTGCTCCATTGCCTAGTCACTGAGTCATCGACAGCGGACCCCTGTTGTTCATCAGTCGGGAGTACCAGCTAGCAAGCTGCTCGATTGCATAGTCATTGTGCCATGGACGTTGTTGATATGAATTTTGTGTACGATCTCCTGAGCTGATCAGCCGGACAATCGCTGTATTGCTCCAAAAGAGCTGTATTAGTAATTACGCTGCACACCTGTCTAATCTGCATCATATTGAAAGATAGGTTTGAATCGCACAGCGCATCACCCACTACTAAAACAAGACGTACAATAAGATTTAGGCATGCTCTGACGTTGTGTCGTGAATATGTATGGAGAGCTATAAGCGCTCTTGGCCAGACTGCAACGTGGCCACATTCCAGTGGTGATCCAGTTTTATTTATTGTTATCTGCTGTAACACTATGTAACACTCACCGACGTGGACGGTGTTTTATCTCCTGCCTGCCACCTCTCGTCTACGAATTACTAATGCTCTTTCTCTCTCTCTCTCTCTCTCTCTCTCTCTCTCTCTCTCTCTCTCTCTCATTCTCAGCCGGCCGCTGTGGCCGAGTGATTCTAGGCGCTTCAGTGTGGAACCGCGGGACCGCTACCGTCGCAGGTTCGAATCCTGCCTTGCGCATGGATGTGTGAGATGTCCTTAGGTTAGTTAGATTCAAGTAGTAGTAAGTTCTCGGGGACTGATGACCGCAGATGTTAAGTCCCATAGTGCTCAGAGCCTTTTGAATCATTTGAAGCTCTCATTCTCTGAGCAAAGGCGTTTTTGGTGCGGACTGGACTATAGTTAATTTATTGTTGACAATGCTCCTATTATTGTAGACATAAACAGCAAGTAGCAGCTATACCGAGCCTCACCAGCCGTGTCGTGGACAGTTCATGCTTCTATGTAAGTGGTTACTGGTACATTGTTAATAGTGCCGAGAGAAGTGGCATGGGTCTAGACGTCTGTGGTTTTAACCAAAATCCAGCCTCATACACGTAGGTTTTCTGTGATTTCTCAAAATTGTTGATGACGATATGTGAGTGGTTTGTCTGGAAAAGAAATGGCCAGTTTATATGTCCTTAATTCCCTTTTTGAAAGCTTGTTCTGCGTCCTCAATTTGTAGCGGCAGAATTCACTGAGGCAGTTTAAGTTTTTTTTAATTCGTTGTGCTCAACTACTGAGCGTATGGAAACATAATTAATGCACTTCTTGTTTTCTTCACAGTATTCTTTATTACCTCACCGAGTTTCTTTTTATGTTCTTCTGTCAATCGTGCGTATTATCATGTAGGCCTCTCAGAAAATTTTATTCTAAACTTTCTTGGCTGATTAAAACTGTGCGCCCTTATCATTGTATGCTCAAGCACATAAGTGTCCAGTACGACTCACAAGCTGCACCAACAGCTGTGCAACAGCCAGCACATCTTTCCCACCTTCAAACACTCACAAACGTATTCCGGCGTAAATTATGAGACTACATTGCCGGAGACCGACAGATTGGATTGAATCCCACCGATTTTGTTAAAACTGCGGATAAATTCCCAGCACAATGCGAAGTAATATCTAGGTGGGACTAATACGTTCAACTTACTCACAGTCATACTTGATCGCAACGCCTACTACATAATCGTAAGTGTGCTGCCATTTATTAGTCAGAAGACAGACGTGTCAATGAGGTGAACTATGCCGCCACAAAACATTATTTAGCAGTTATTAATTCCTCTTCGTTATAAAGCACAAAACCTACGTTTTCGACGTTTAGAATCCACATACCAGTTACTCTACGCTCAGGAAACATGTGAAGTATTTTAACTACTTTAATCACTTAAAATAGTACATTATTTACTTTTATAGGCCTTTCACGGCTGTTAGCCCTTGAGTAGTTCAAATCCTTATTTCACACTCTCGATGTCCAGAAGATACATCAATCCTTCTTCCTTCTCTTCTTCTTACGCTTTCCTTCAACTCTCCGTGCCTTTGAAATTGCACAGGTATTAATATCTCAGGGGTTAGCAGTAACGGTACAAAAAATTAACAGGAACAAAAATTTACATACAGAAACGGTTCCCCTCGTCTATCTTAGCATTGAAATATTTAATAAAAAATTTTCACGGTAAGTCTCGGTATGAAAAGACTATGGATAGTAAGAAATTATGCATAACTAGAATACCGCGGCGAGAAAGAGAGCTCAGTTCTTCGACAAATAAAAGTAGGTAATTTTTTATCCATTATTCGGTGATAGGCGTCCAATCAGTCGTACGAAATTTTAACGTAAAAATGTACGTGAGAATGAGGAAACGATCGACAAATAAATCTCAGGGTGGTCTTGATTTGTAATAAGGCGCAAATTGCGAAATATCATGTCAAGAGTCCACTCATTACCCCACCAAACAACCTTCGATATGGCTAGTGAAACAGTACAGAAATATATATAAAATAATAGTCACGGGAAACGAAGAAGGAACGGAATTTTTAAATGCGCTACTGGAACAATATGTATGCCCTTTCAGAGGTTTTCTTTTACTCAAGACGTATTGTGGCAACAGTGCATATAGAATACATGAAATGATTACATTAGCCGGTCGGTGTGGCCGAGCGGTTCTAGGCGCTATAGTCTGGAACCGCGCGACCGCTACGGTCGCAGGTTAGAATCGTATCTCGGGCATGGATGTGTGTGATGTCCTTAGGTTAGTTCTAGGGGACTGATGACCTTAGACGTTAAGTGCCATAGTGCTCAGAGCGATTTGAATTTGATTACATTTATAGATTAAAGGCACACGGTGGTCTGAGGTACCAGGTATCAACCCCTGCTAAAATACCCGTATTAGTAAGCGGTGTAGTCTCCACCCATGACACTGCAGGTGCTGACTTTGACATCCAGTTGATCACACAGGTGGCGAATACTGCCCTGGGATACATTGTGCCACCCCTTCTCGACGTGTTCACTTATCGTTGCATTACATCCCAAAGGTGCTCGATTA
Organism: Schistocerca gregaria; assembly: GCF_023897955.1. NCBI lineage: Eukaryota > Metazoa > Arthropoda > Insecta > Orthoptera > Acrididae > Schistocerca > Schistocerca gregaria. Next base: position 687,490,653 of record NC_064923.1, read on the forward strand.
GAGAAAAATGTAGAAGTCGTGTTTGCCTGTGATGCTGCTGCACCTCTTACAGAGCATGTTGAGGTTTACAGCCAGTGTGGGGGGCAGTACCTGTGGTAATAACACGTTACCGACGTTTTGGAAGAACAGCAAAAGAACGGGTCTAACAACATTCTGTGCGTACCGAGTGCTGGCTAAGTCCGTCCGGCTAGCCGCGCAATCTGTGTGCCGGCCAACCTGTGGATGGTTTTTAAGACAGTTTTCCATCCTCCTCGGCGAATGCGGCCTGATTTCCCTTATTCCGACTCAGTTACACTATGTCAGCGATTGCTGTGCAAACACTGTCTCCACGTACGTGTACACCATAATTACTTTACCACGCAAACATTTGGGGTTACACTCGTCCGGTATGAGACATTCCCGATGGGATCTACTGGGGGCCGAACCGCACAATGACCCTGGATTCGGCGTGGAGTGGCTGTGAGGTGGGTGGACTTTTGTGGCCTGTTGTGGGATTGTGAACCAATGAGGGCTATAGCGCGACAAAGCCTCTCGGCCGTTCCTTGGTCCCTCGTTTAATATACAATAAAATAGACACACACACACCGAGCACTGGTTAGCGTCACTTCCAGAGACACCAAAGGTGAAGACGGGTTAGAGGTGGGCGTGCCTGTAGTCCCAGCCGGCCGGAGTGGCCGAGCGGTTCTAGGCGCTTCAGTCTGGAACCGCGCGACCGCTGCGGTCGCAGGTTCAAATCCTGCCTCGGGTATGGATGTGTGTGATGTCCTTAGGCTAGTTAGGTTTAAGTAATTCTAAGTTCTAGGGGACTGATGACCTCAGATGTTAAGTCCTTAGGCTAGTTAGGTTTAAGTAATTCTAAGTTCTAGGGGACTGATGACCTCAGATGTTAAGTCCCATAGTGCTCAGAGCCATTTGAACCATTTGTAGTCCCACTGCTAATAACCGGTTCGCAACAAATTGTGTTGACGCGTCTGGGTCCCCCAGTCGTCTCATCTGTGTTGTGGCAGCTGTACGATCTGCCACTGCTGCCCTTACAATACAACGATCCTGGAGGACGTCTGTGGTGTGTGGACGTGCACAACTTCTTATACAGGTGCGAGAATGTTCACTTGACCACTGGTACAAGCATAGTTGCACATCTACTGCAGCACTTCCTACTTCTGCGACAATTCCGAAAAAGGACCATCCTGGCATTCGGGAAGTTCAGAATATGACTGCTTTCAAACTCGCTCACTTGGACGCAGGAAGCACGAGTGCATCAATGCGGCATGTTGCCTGCTTGCTTCAGACGTTTGAACCACACTGAGCCTATTGGCTGTGAGCATTCCCTCTTAAAGGGCAGACACAGATGGCCTTCGGATAGCTACGCCACTACGATATCTGTCGGACGACTTTCAAAAATGGTTCAAATGGCTCTAAGCACTAGTGGACTTAACATATGACGTCATCAGTCCGCTAGACTCAGAACTACTTAAACCTAACTAACCGAAGGATATCATACATTTCCGTGCCCGAGGCAGGTTCCGAATCTGTTACCGTAGCAGCAGCGCGGTTCCGGACTGAATCTCCTAGAAACCGCTCACCCACAGCGGCCGGCACGGACGAATTTAGAAAAATTATCAGTACATTTACTATCCCCAAGGTGGCATATGCCGTCGTTGGATCACAATCGACATCGTCCGCCCACGTGTGCTAACTTTCTTTCCTGGCAGTGTAAATCTAATTAGTATCAAGATTTCAATATTACCTATTTCTGCCTAGTGTAGGACAATGCCACTTACAGGTTGATAGCTTGATATCAGACAGAAAAGTACAAGTATGTGAAAGAAGTAAAGAAAATTTCACATTTCAACAAAATTGATAGCACAACATTTCAATACTTCTAATGGTATGCCTCTTTAATTATATTCTCTGGCCAGTATACGATACAGAAATTACTTTAGCTATTTAGATTATTATGAAAAAAGAAAAAACTATAAGGGAAATAAAAGTACAGTAACATACAGATATTCGAGTGCTTCATATGTAAGCTCACCGGACAAAAAGTAATCACCCGCAGACAATCAATATTTAACCTTAAAATTCCGCTCCTGGATTTGCTTACAGCCTGGATTCGGTTACGAAGTGAGTCGGCGTTTTACCTGTTACATATTCCTCCAACCCGGCGAACTTCGTCGTTGTCTTTATCTGACTGAGCAATGGCCTGTAGCGGCGAGACTGACAGAAAATATTCGTTGGACGCATTTCCTGTCGCCATATTCTGTAGCTAATAGGTGGGAATGAATCTTAATTCGCTTTCTGCAGCAATTACTGTCATATTTCGAAGTGATTTTTATTCTAAAGCCTCGAAACGCGCCATCGGTCGCCTCTCAATTCGTATGTTTTTCCGACCACAATACTGACGTCTTGTTTCGTAGCCACGTGAGTTCCATCATTGCTCGTAGACCTGCTGAACGGTTCACCACGTAACATGAACAAATCTAACAACTTAACACACCGTATGCCCATGTAAAATGCCAAACACGATTGCCTCATAGTGTCACTCCGTCACGAACTTACATTTACCCATGTTTACATAAGCCGTTTGAAATACAAAAGTGTTACTGATCACCACTGTGTGGTAGTTGCGCAGAAGCAATGTGTTTATGGTTGAGCTCGTGACTCGATCGGCGCGTCATCTGTAAAGGCCTACCGACATCTGTGCATGTGCACTGGGATGACCAGCTTTCTGTCCAGCGAACTTACATTTCCCACAGCAAAGTATGTAGAACCTGGACATACTCGAGGGAAGGCAGGATTCGGTTACGATTTTGGACGGGGCCGTAATCAGTTGCTATTGGTTGCCTTTTACAATTACACACAATTTATTTTAAAACAGTAATTCCGGACTCAACAATAAATTCAAAAAATGCCATACGTTACTAATGAAGGAATAAACAACAGCGTAATAGTGTTTTCAGTGAGTTACAATTTAACAAATCACCATTACATACAGATACAACAGATAACGTTTTAAAAGCAAACCACTGTGATTTGGACCGAGCGAGGTGGCGCAGTGGTTAGACACTGGACTCGCATTCGGGAGGACAACGGTTCAATCCCGCGTCCGGCCATCCAGATTTAGGTTTTCCGTGATTTCCCTAAATCGCTACAGGCAAATGCCGGGATGGTTCATTTGAAAGGGCACGGCCGACTTCCTTCCCCGTCCTCCCCTAATCCGATGAGACCGATGACCTCGCTGTCTGGTCTCCTTCCCCGAAACAACCAACCAACCACTGTGCTTTGGGCAGAAGGCCTTACACGCCAGGTATGGCATTGTTTAAGAATTGCCTAAAAATCGATGCAACTTAAAAATTACAGGTATTGAAATATTAAGGTAAGTCTCCACAAACACTGCACAAGGCATCAGACGCCAGGAATGGCAGTAAATAAAATTTTAAAGGCTTATTGCGTAAATACAAATACCACATTAGAATTTTGGGGAATGCCACCACAATCAGGACTGAAGGCCTTACACTCCGAGAATGGCAATAAATTAAGAATTGTTTAAGAACTCGCTGTAGTTCACAACTTATAGGTATTGAAATATTAATGTGGTGGTGGTGGTGGTGGTTAGTGTTTAACGTCCCGTCGACAACGTGGTCATTAGAGACGGAGCGCAAGCTCGGGTTAGGGAAGGATAGGGAAGGAAATCGGCCGTGCCCTTTCAAAGGAACCATCCCGGCATTTGCCTGAAACGATTTAGGGAAATCACGGAAGACCTAAATCAGGATGGCCGGAGACGGGATTGAACCGTCGTCCTCCCGAATGCGAGTCCAGTGTGCTAACCACTGCGCCACCTCGCTCGGTCAGGTATTGAAATATTAAGGTACGTCGCCAGAAACACAGCAGAAGGCATCAGACGCCAGGAATGGCAGTAAATAAAGTTTTAAGGCTTACTGCTAAAATACGAATAACAAACTTGATTTTTATCGCAAATGACCACAATCACGGTGAAGGCCTCACACGCTAAGAGCGGCAATATTATGAAAGAGTTTTGAAACCTGCTGTAAAACAGGAAATACAATAACAAAAGTTAATTAAAAAAACAAGCTACGGTGCTCCAGGAATGGACCTCTGAGGAGGTCTGGCATCAAACACTTTCGCGAGCTATGAGATAGGCAGCCAAAAGTTGCACTCTTCACAAGGTGGTAACTCAGACTAGAGGCAGTCTAAGGAATGACTAATGATAATCTTGCTGAAGCTACCTCACGTCCGGCAAACCAAATGCAACCATGGAACATCACGACAACCAGCGGTCTGCACTGCGTCCACAATACTGTGTTTAGAACCCCCGGAAGGAGAAAGGAAAAATTGCCAACAGAGTAGAGGAATCACCAACCAGCCTACAATGAAGTAAGCTGACAGAACTACACGCCTTACTGGACAGCAGCGGCAACGCGAGAAAATGTACACTGCCGTTACATACACTAACCCCCAGGACAGGTAACTGGGGCATTAGCGGCCACCAGGAGAGAAAAATTACCGCTGGTTGAACTTTAAAAATAGTAACAAGTTGAACGCAGTGAATAATAATAAGAAGTCAAGGAAAGATAATCACATACGCCTTCCCCAAGCATTCCACTTTCTCACCTCGGCGACACTACGAGCAGCAACACGAACCCAAGTCACTGGAGAATCGTGGGATATCACAGTGGTAGAGGTTTCTCTACTTGTATTGAAATGCACTCATCTTAAACCTTGCTGGATGCCCGCATCTCGTGGTCGTGCGGTAGCGTTCTCGCTTCCCACGCCCGGGTTCCCGGGTTCGATTCCCGGCGGGGTCAGGGATTTTCTCTGCCTCGTGATGGCTGGGTGTTGTGTGATTTCCTTAGGTTAGTTAGGTTTAAGTAGTTCTAAGTTCTATGGGACTGATGATCATAGCTGTTAAGTCCCATAGTGCTCAGAGCCATTTGAACCATGTGAACCTTGCTGGATCCCGTTTACGACGCGGTCGTGCACCCTCGTGACCACAGCCCTTCCTTACGGCAGTCCCGGAGTGTTCTGGCACTGAGCTGACCTGGCTTTTCCTCAGTCCCCAATCAAACACATCACTTACACGACCCGGCAAAAAAACGACGTCGCCCAAAGATAGGGCAACAGTTACTGCTTATAGATAACTGCCGCTGCTGCCACTAGAGGCCAGGCAAGGCTTGTGAAACTGAGTGGTGCCAGTCAACACGAGAAGAAGACAAACAACTGCAACCATGAGAATTAAACGATACCGTCTGGCCTCTAACAGAGTGCGGAAACTTACAAACAGCATCAACACTAGCCACAGCATGACTCAGTATGTAATGTTTTAATACGTACAGACTTACATGTTTCAAGTAGCACAGAAAATATTGATTAGAGAAAAAAGAGAATAATACAATGGCACAGAAAATCGCAGCACCAAATAATAATTAATGTAGAGTAATAAACTTTGGGAATTAATTTGTCTGGGTAACATATTTAAGTGATTAACACTACAGGATCGCAGTTTAATGTATGCGCGAGGTACGTCATTGAGAATGTGTTATGCTGATAGATTAATAACCTATGTTATTGCCATAATGTTACAGTCAGGCATAGAAACAAGCACATGTGTATTGTGAAGGAGTTGGAAGTCAGTTTGTGGGATGGAGATCGATGCCGGTTGCTCCTGGTCGGGCGTTACAGGGATAGTTAATGCTGTTTGTGGATGACGCTGCAGTTGTTATTCGATGATGTCCCATATGTTCCAGAATGAGATTTTCACTCCGCTGCGGAGGGTGCGCTGATATGAAACTTCCTGGAACATTAAAACTGTATGCTGGACCGAGACTCGAAATCGGGACCTTTGCCTTTCACGGGCAAGTGCTCTACCAACTGAGCTACTCAAGAACGACTCACGCCCCGTCCTCACAGCTTTACTTCTGCCAGTAGCAAGTCTCCTACCTTACAAACTTTACAGAAGCTCTCCGGCGAACCTTGCAGAACTAGCACTCCTGAAAGAAAGGATATTGCGGAGACATGGCTTAGCCACAGCCTGGGGATGTTTCCAGAATGAGGTTTTCTCTCTGCAGCGGAGTGTGCGCTGATATGAACCATCCTGGCAGATTAAAACTGTGTGCCGGACCGAGTCTCGAACTCTGGAACTTTGACGGGCAAGTGCTCTACGAACTAAGCTACCCAAGCACGACTCACTCCCTATCCTCACAGCTTTAACTGTATGCTCGGTCGGCACACAGTTATAGTCTGCCAAGAAGTTTCATATCAGCGCACACTCCGTTGCAGAGTGAAAATGTCATTCTGGAAACATTCCCAAGGCTATGGCTAAGCCATTTGTCCGCAATATCCTTTCCTTCAGGAGTGCTAGTTCTGCAAGATTCGCCGGAGAGGTTCTGTAAGGCTTGGAAGGTAGGAGACGAGGTACTGACAGAAGTAAAGCTGTAACGACGGGGCGTGACTCGTGCTTGGGTAGCTAAGTTGGTAGAGCACTTGTCCGCGAAAGGCAAGTCTCGGTTCGGCACACAGTTTTAATCTGCCAGGAAGTTCCATATCTGCGCACACTCCGCTGCAGAGTGAAAATCTCATTCTGGAAACATCCCCCATGTTGTGGCTAAGCTACGTCTCCGCAAAATGCCCTTTCTTTCAGGAGTGATAGTTCTGCAAGATTCGCCGGAGACCTTCTGTAAAATTTGGAAGGTATGAGACGAGGTACTGGCAGAAGTAAAGCTGTGAAAAGGGGGTGTGAGTCGTACTTGAGTAGTTCAGTTGGTAGAGCATTTGCCCATGAAAGGCAACGTTCCCGAGTTCGAGTCTTGGTCCGGCACACAGTTTTAATCTGCCAGGAAGTTACGTGTTCTGTATGTGCTCTATTGGAGAAAGATATTGAGGTGGGTCATGTCAAGGCAGCAAACTTGTTTACACTCTGTAGAGTATGTTGAATTACGACAGCTGTATGTGGTTGGGTGTTATCGTGTTGAAAAACACCCCTGGGAATACTACTCATAAATGGCAACACATCAAGTTGAAGCATCACATTGACATACATTTTTGTAGACAGGGTGGGTGGGATAGCCGCCACAGTGCTCCAGAGGTTGAACGAAATTGCATCCCAGACCATAACTCCAGGTGTAGGTACAGTGTGCCCAGCACGCAGATAGGTTGCTGTTTCAGGCCCTCAACTGGTCTCAATCTAACCAACACACGGCCATCAGTGGCACTGAGCAGAAACAACATTCATCGGAAACTCAACAGATCTCCCCTGCCTTGAAATGAGCTCTCGTTTTACGCCACTGAAGTCGCAAATGGCAGTGGCTTTGTGTCAATGGAATGCGCGCTACAGGGCACTGCTTCCGAGCTGTCCTTGGAGTAACCGGTTTGTAACAACTCGTTGTGTCGCTGTGGTGCCAACTGCTGCTCAAACTGTGGCTGCGGATGCAGTCCGAGGTGCTAGTGAAGAACGTGGTGATCTTTCTTCTCGGTATGGCCACCGCGACCCCAGTCTCTCTGCAACCGTACATTCTTGTGACCGTCGCTGCCAGCTGTTACGTACAGGGGGCACATTCATGCCAAATTCTTCTGCAATATCTCATAAATAATATCCGGTTTCTCCTACCCCTGTACCGCGACCTCGTTCAAACTCAGTGAGCTGTAGATAGTGGCGTCTTCGTCGCCATAAATGCATTCGTGACTAACGTCAGCTCACCACGTCGAGTTGCCAACGTAATCGAGTATTTAAACAAAACGTCATTTACATCCACATAGTGGCAGTACTAGCGCCACTCTTACGCGACTGGCGTGAAATTTTAATAGACATTAACTTTCAGAGGTAGAAACACGCGTATCACCTTTCGTTTGTGTAGCACAACTCGTTTTTGGTTTTGCGTTTTTGTTTCCGTCAGTGTATAAATATACGGACCAGGAAAATGTCCGTCTCACTGTACATAATCCTACTCAAAATGGATGGTTCAAATGGCTCTGAGCACTATGGGAATTAACATCTGAGGTCATCAGTCCCCTAGGACATAGAACTACTTAAAGCTAACTAACCTAAGGACATCATACACATCCATGCCCGAGGTAGGATTCGAACCTGCGACCGCAGTAGCAGCTTGGCTCCGGACTGAAGCGCCTAGAACCGCTCGGCCACAGCGGCCGGCCCTAATCCCACTGTTGACGGTCAGTTTTGGCCAACATTGGTTAACAGAAGAAACTATTTTGCGTGACTGTGTCAAAGAAAATATTAAGATTTCATTAAAGAAGTGGCTGACGGAGCATTACTTGTTGAGCATCTGTGAATTTTTTTAAACGCTCAGATTAAGCTCAGACGTTAACAGCATGAAATATTTCCTGTGACAGCGTCAACGAAAATATTACGTGCGCATCATAAACGTCGATTACTATCTCGTGTCAGCATGTCACATTTTGCAATTTAAGTCTTGTTTGTAATTTCCCTTCCATATAATTTCAAAAATTTACTATTATATCTTAAAAAGACACATCGAAACACGCAACCGTGTTTCCTTCTGAATAAAAGTGCTACAATGAAGATGCAAGTGACAAATTGCTTAAAATTAGGAGTAGAATAAAAAATACGTTGTTGATGGCTGTCCCTTGTGTCGGGCGCATGCAAACATAACGTACGTATTACCGAGTTGATCCTTGTTGAACAGTTACAGCGCTCCATGACGTTTATGAGTCATAAATTGTAGTGGCACTCATTTAATCTACGTCGACCACGAACGCATTTCACATCGTAAAACGCAATTGCCAGCGCGTTTGTTGAGGCTCTAGACGCTATCAAAAGTGTCACCCGCGACCATCCATTCAAATGAAAGCACCAAAGCACATCTACTACCTTCAGTGACACTGTAGAAGCATGTGGGAAATCTCTAATCAGTGATAAAGTGAAAAACTGAAAATGCATCCCCCTAATCGAGAGAGTGGTGGACATACACTTATGCCTGCATAAGGGCTGATCTGCTCGTTTCTCGATTTAAGTCTCAAAAGTAATCGAATTTGATTTTTATTATTCGGTCATTTGTCATGTGTGTAATACAAAATGTCACGACATCTTTCCGAATACTTTCGTGATAGAAAGTAAAGAAACGTTTCTGATTTCTGTCTGTTTAGAAATTGAACTAATGAGTTCATTAGTTATCTTCTCGTGTGCCTTACGGAGCATCGATTTTTTTTTTTTTCAATTACTCCCAACCTGCATCATCCTTACTGTGATAGTGAAATTATATGCTACTGACTGATAATGTCATTTCGGGTGTACATTCGAGTTCTTGATTCTCTTTTATTCACATTACGTACTCTCCTGTGTACTGCCTATAGCATGACCATTCATTGGAAGTATATGTGAGATCTGACACATCGTCTTCAATGATTGTTCCCATATCGAAGAGTGCGAGGCAATGTTCTTCTATCAATGACAGTGCCCAAATCTCAAAGAATGAAAAAAGTTTTGAAGGATTAATTAACAATGGTAGCACGATTCATCAAGGTAAAGCTCAACAACGATCAAATACGGCATGTATCTGTTTCATAGCAGTTAAATCCAGCCTAGTCGTCAATTATGGGGTGTCTAGGAAACCTGCTTCCTCGGATCGCTAGACAACATTCAAACAAATCGTTTTAACGAGTTTTATGACAAAAAAGTGAAAGCCACTACTAAATTCTGAAGATTACACAGAAGGGTCGCAAGCAAAGGGAGATATCAAATATAAGCAATGTTCTTCAGTGTAGCAGTCCTAAGTCTTGGTTGCATGGGTTGTACAAGCAAAGGAACCAGTGTCGCTGCTGCTATAAAACTCGCTAATCTTGGAGCTACTCTTCGACTGGGTGCGAGCAGTCTGGCGCGGCGCTTATGTCCTCTTCACATAGAGCCCGCTGCTGTCGTGTTGTCGTCCTGGAGAGAGGTCGGTCAGCGTACTATTGGCTGACTCCTTCCTCAGTCGTTCCCGACTGGCGCGCCGGAGCTTAACTTCACGCCATTACATTCCTCCCCGTCCCCCCACCCTCCACCCTCACCCGCCGCCGCAAAGCGACGGACCGACGTCTTGTAGGGAGCACGACAACGGGAGGATAGGCAGGAGTGCGGACGCTGTGAAGGACTGGAAGCTGTGGCTACAGGGGACGTCAGACAGTCAGTCATAACCCGCCGTCCGGCCTGCAGTTCGGTGGAACCACCCCCGGAAAAATGCCCAGATGGGTACATGTCCACCTCCTGAGGCCCCTAGCCAGATACAGAAGTCGTCTATTGCTATGGCGTGGGCGGGACCAGCTCCATCGTTAGGATGACGGGAGACTGAGGAGGTGAAAGCTCCGTCTGCATGGGGTTGTCCTGCGTGTGTGTGTGTGTGTGTGTGTGTGTGTGTGTGTGTGTGTGTGTGTGTGTGTGTGTGTGTAAGTCAACCAGTTGTAGAATAAAGACGTATTGAACTCCTTGACCACGGTTTCCGTGTATCTAAATATACCTTCATCAGAAGCAAAATCGCACTAAAATCACATCCTGCAGTGGAGATGCGTAAAACAATCGTGCCAAAGGCGTCGTCAGTAGTTAAAATATCACCTCCATCTTTACAGCAAAATTATGAAGAGATGGTCTATGCGAACACGGCATACTGTCAGAACTTCGCCTGTGAACTAGCGTGAAGAGGGTGTGGAAGCACTAGGGCAGACAATTTCACCGAGAGAGGGCACTTGCATATGTTTTAGTTATTAGGACAGAGGGTTTAAAGTAGCACAACATTTAAAATTTTGATGCGCATGAGCGTGTAACCCGGAGTTTTAATTTGCGCGAGTGTCTCGCACATACCGCAAGTGCCCTCTCTCGGTGAAATTGTCTGCCCTAGTGCTTCCACACCCTCTTCACGCTAGTTCACAGGCTACGTACTGACAGTATGCCGTGTTCGCATCGACCATCTCTTTATAACTGTGCTGTACAGACGAAGGTGATATTTAAATTTTGACTACTGACGACGCCTTTGGCACGATTGTTTTATGCGTCTCCACTGCAGGACGTGATTTTAGTGTATTTTTGCTTCTGATGACGGTATATTTAGGAATTTAGTCAATGGGATTTGGTCAATGATTTCAATAAATCTTTATTCTGTAACTGGTTGGCGCTGTTATCATTTGCCGTGAAGATTTTCAACAGTTGCTGCTTCAGCCATGTTTAAAATCTCTCTCTCTCTCTCTCTCTCTCTCTCTCTCTCTCTCTCTATATATATATATATATATATATATATATATATATATATATATATATATATCCGGCGAAATTGTTACATATATACACTCCTGGAAATTGAAATAAGAACACCGTGAATTCATTGTCCCAGGAAGGGGAAACTTTATTCACACATTCCTGGGGTCAGATACATCACATGATCACACTGACAGAACCACAGGCACATAGACACAGGCAACAGAGCATGCACAATGTCGGCACTAGTACAGTGTATATCCACCTTTCGCAGCAATGCAGGCTGCTATTCTCCCATGGAGACGATCGTAGAGATGCTGGATGTTGTCCTGTGGAACGGCTTGCCATGTTATTTCCACCTGGCGCCTCACTTGGACCAGCGTTCGTGCTGGACGAGCAGACCGCGTGAGACGACGCTTCATCCAGTCCCAAACATGCTCAATGGGGGACACAACCGGAGATCTTGCTGGCCAGGGTAGTTGACTTACACCTTCTAGAGCACGTTGGGTGGCACGGGGGTACATGCGGACGTGCATTGTCCTGTTGGAACAGCAAGTTCCCTTGCCGGTCTACGAATGGTAGAACGATGGGTTCGGTGACGGTTTGGATGTACCGTGCAGTATTCACTGTCCCCTCGACGATCACCAGAGGTGTACGGCCAGTGTAGGAGATCGCTCCCCACACCATGATGCCGGGTGTTGGCCCTGTGTGCCTCGGTCGTATGCAGTCCTGATTATGGCGCTCACCTGCACGGCGCCAAACACGCATGCGACCATCATTGGCAGCAAGGCAGAAGCGACTCTCATCGCTGAAAACGACACGTCTCCATTCGTCCCTCCATTCACGCCTGTCGCGACACCACTGGAGGCGGGCTGCACGATGTTGGGGCGTGAGCGGAAGACGGCCTAACGGTGTGCGGGACCGTAGCCCAGCTACACGGAGACGGTTGCGAATGGTCCTCGCCGATACCCCAGGAGCAACAGTGTCCCTAATTTGCTGGGAAGTGGCGGTGCGGTCCCCTACGGCACTGCGTAGGATCCTACGGTCTTGGCGTGCATCCGTGCGTCGCTGCGGTCCGGTCCCAGGTCGACGGGCACGTGCACCTTCCGCCGACCACTGGCGACAACATCGATGTACTGTGGAGACCTCACGCCCCACGTGTTGAGCAATTCGGCGGTACGTCCACCCGGCCTCCCGCATGCCCACTATACGCCCTCGCTCAAAGTCCGTCAACGGCACGTACGGTTCACGTCCACGCTGTCGCGGCATACTACCAGTGTTAAAGACTGCGATGGAGCTCCGTATGCCACGGCAAACTGGCTGACACTGACGGCGGCGGTGCACAAATGCTGCGCAGCTAGCGCCATTCGACGGCCAACACCGCGGTTCCTGGTGTGTCCGCTGTGCCGTGCGTGTGATCATTGCTTGTACAGCCCTCTCGCAGTGTCCGGAGCAAGTATGGTGGGTCTGACACACCGGTGTCAATGTGTTCTTTTTTCCATTTCCCGGAGTGTAGTTGAAATGGCTCTGAGCACTATGGGACTTAACATCTGTGGTCATCAGTCCCCTAGAACTTAGCACTACGTAAACCTAACTAACCTAAAGACAGCACACACATTCATGCCCGAGGCAGGATTCGAACCTGCGACCGGAGCAGTCGGAGCGCCTAGAACCGCTAGGCCACCGTGGCCGGCCACTGTTCCAAATACCGTTGGAAAATGGCGGATGCAGAAGCACTGCCAAAAGGCCAACGCAAATTTTTAGACAATCCCAAATGAGTTTTAACAACATACACCTTTTCATATTCTCCATGTAGTGGTATTTGCAGTAATGCGTCGCGCAAATCAAATTTCGGAAAATAACGACCAGCGCCTAATCGGCCCATGAGATCCTCTGGAATTGGCAACGGATAATCATCAATCACAGTTGACTGTAGACGTAAAGCCAACACGGAGGCGAATGCAACCTGAAGGTTTGGGCAGCAAAACCAGTGTACATGCCCAGAGATGAGTTTGTATGGGCGCAATAGCTCAGCTATCATGAAGTCTTTCAGTTCAGCGTCGACTTTGTCCCTTAACGCAATGGGAACAGTTCGGGCCCGGCAATACTTCGGCTGAGCATTGTCTTTCATAGGAATATGTGTCACGAAATTCTTAGCCTTACATAAACTTTCAGAAAAGAGTTCTGGAAATTCTTTCAGCAAGTTAGCTACACTCTCTTTAGCACTGAATGCAGTCGCTGACAACACAGTGTTCTGATCTCTAAAGCCAAACCAATCAAACGAATCAAGGCCACATATGTTCTCACAATCACGTGGCTGTAGCACAGTGAATGTTACAGTTCACGTGTGCGAGCGATACATTGCAGGCAGAGTGCACTGTCCAAGAACGGGAATGTCTTGTCCTTTATAAGCTGTCTGGTGAGTGCTAGTTTTAGACATCCGATGGGACCCTAACAGTTCATATGTGTTTCGATTCAGCAGTCTAACAGGTACACCCGTGCCAATCTGAAATTTCACACTTCTTCACTAATATGCAAATGAACAAAAAGTTTGTTGAACTGGTATAGCACTGATGAAACAGTTTGCTTGTTAGTTTTGCTAATGCGTGTAGTAGGCTTTGAACACACTGCACTGATTATATGGGCCTTGTGACTAGATTTTAGCGAGCGGGCAGAATTCTTATGTTTATTCCATTGCGAACAAACGAGCAGTGCGTGACCTTTCTTGGCACAGGTGTAACAGTGTGCTTGTCGGGACGGGCAGTTTTGGCGTCCGTTCTGTGAATAGCACCGAGGGCATGACTTAATTCCGTTCGCCAGTGTAGAGAGCTTCTTTTACGGGCTGTTGCTGCGGGCGATCGCGGGCAAGGGACGACTCAACCCGACAAATTGGTGGCCGCTCAAATTTATTGGCCGAAACGAAACCTGAATCACACTGATCTAGAATTTGCACTATGTGCTGAAATGGTGGATGTAACTGTTTCAGAATCTGTCCTCTAGCATCATTTAATTTGTACACGATCGTAACACACAACATAACATCAGAATGTAGAGCACCACAAACACATTCGAATTAGCATTTCCTCGTCATATCCCGCAAATCTGTAACTCAATCGGGGTAATTTTGTAATGATCTTTCCTTGCAACCATAGAATTGTTACCTAGCTGCCATCATATTCACTTGTTGGTTATAATAGTTAGTTAGCGGATTGACTAACTTTTCATAGGAAAAGCTGCGTCAGGGAACAATTTCTTAATCAGGCGAAACACTGCACTTCCTACCTCTGACAAAAAGTAATGTAACTGGTACATTTTGAGCTATTATTGTGGGCTTCAACCTGTTGCAACCACTCAAGGCATTCCTCGTCTTTTTCGGTAAACAGGAGAAATGGCTGAATAACACTTTGAGCTACAGATGTATGCTGTTGGACTATTGGAGTCTTTTATTGGTGAGTAGCTGATGTATCATGGTTAGCAGCACTGTAATTTGCTGGGTCTAAAACTGAAATATTTGTGTTAGCTGCGTTGCATCAAGCACTTGCAGCTGAGGCACCTGAGTAGGAGGTGGGTTACACACTTCGATAAACAGACAAGCCAACCAATAATAGGCACTCAAGCGATGAAAATTTCTGCAATTCCCACTGATTAGCAAAAACACTGTGAAAACATGTAAAACACCCCTGAAAATGAGAAACATGGTAGAATTAAGGCGTCAGGAAAATACAAAAACCCATGACAAACAGTGGCAGCCAGGCAGTAGGTTTCTGCTGTGGGATCCGTTGGCTTTTCGTCACCAAATGTTGAATCCAGCCTAGTAGTCAAGTATGGGATGTCTAGGAAACCTGCTTTCTCGGATCGCTAGATAACATTCAAACGAATCGTTTTAAAGAGTTTTGTAACAAAAAAGTAAATGACAACACTTAACTTTGCCGATTACACAGAAGGCTTGCACGCAAAGGCCGAGATGCAAAATAGGCAATGTTACTCAGTATAACAGTCCTAAGTCTGGGTTACATGGATTGCACAAGCAAAGTAACTAGTGCCGCTGCTGCAATAAAACTCGCTAATCTTAAAGCTACTCTTCGGCTGGCCGCGTCCATTGGGGCCGTGGAGTTCATGTACTCTTCATATAGAAGCCGCTGCTGCCGCGTTGTCGTCCTGGAGAGGGGTCAGTCAGCGTTCTATTGGGTGACTTCTTCTCACAGCCGTCTCTTCTCTTTCGTTCAAGACTGGCTTGCCAGCATCTGACTTCGCGCCATAACACTAACCATGTAGATCGAAGAGCCAAAGAAACTGCTACTCCTGCTTAATGTCATATACGGCCCCACCGAGCACGCAGAAGTGCCGCAACACGACGTGGCATGGACTCGACTAATGTCTCATGTAGTACATGATTGTGCAGGGCTGTTCATAAATCCGTAAGTGTACGAGGGGGTGAAGAGCTGTAGTGAACAGCACGTTGCAAGGCATCCCAGATTTGCTCAATAATGTTCATGTCTGGGTAGTTTGGTGGCCAGACAACTGTTTAAACTCAGTTTAGTTTTCCTGGAGCCACTCTGTAGCAATTCTGGATTTATGGGATGTCGCATTGTCCTGCTGGAATTGCCCAAGT
The DNA here is from genome assembly GCF_023897955.1 of Schistocerca gregaria. Lineage (NCBI taxonomy): Eukaryota > Metazoa > Arthropoda > Insecta > Orthoptera > Acrididae > Schistocerca > Schistocerca gregaria. The sequence goes on from NC_064923.1 coordinate 687,506,486, forward strand.
CTGTCTGAACGCACAGTGGACATGAATGGATGCAGGTGATCAGTCAGGATGCTTACGTATATGTCACCAGTCAGAGGTGTATGTAGATGTATCAGGAGGTCCTATATTACCCCAACTCCAAATGCATATGCCACACCATTACAGGGCCTCCACGAGCTTTAACAGTCTCCTGCTGACATGCAGGGTCCATGGATTCATGAGGTCATCTCCATAGCCATACACGTTCATCCGCTTGATATAATTTGAAACGACACTCGTCGCACCAGGGAACATGTTTCCACTCATCTACAGTCCAATGTCGAAGTCGGCGGATCAAGGCAGGGGCCGTAATAGTTTGTGTTGTGCAGTTATCAAGGATACAAGGGTGAGCCTTCGGCTTCGAAAGCCAATATCGATGATGTTTCGTAGAATGGTTCGAACGCTGGCGCTTTTGGTTGGCCCAGCATTGAAAACTCCAACAATTCGCTGAAGAGTTGCACTTCTGTCACGTTGAATTATTTTCTCCAGTCGTCGTTGGTCCCGTTCTTGCAAGATCTTTTTCCAGCCGCAGAGATGTCGGAGATATGATGTGTTACCGCATTTCGGATATTCACGGTACACTCGTGAAATGGTCGTACGGGAAAATGCCCACACCACTGCTACCTCGGAGATGATGTGTTCCATCGCTCGTGCGCCGACTGTAACATCACTTTGAAACTCACTTTAATCTTGATAACCTATCATTGTAGCGGCAGTAACTGATCTGTCATCTGCGCCAGACACTTGTTATCTGATGTAGTTGTTGCCGACTGCAGCGCCGTATTCTGCCTGTTTACATATCTCTGTATTTGATACGCCTGCCTATAACAGTTTCTTTGACTCTTCAGTGTAATTAAGATAAGTTCTGGCAGTTACATCATATGGCGTCTGTTTGGTTCTTATTCCCGACACGGAAATTTAATAGTGCTTGGTGGTGGCTGAGAGCTGGAGTTAGTCTTCAGAGTGCATCCTAAATTTCATTCATCATATTACTTCTTTAGTAGGTATCCATTATAAAACATTGTGACAAGATGTGCTGTGGTTGTAGTTTGTCAATTTCACCGAATTTCAGTAAGCAAGAATTGTGGCGACATAGGTCCCAATAGAGAATGTGTGTGAAAAGCGGTTAGTACCACCAATCACCTAGCAATTAAGGAATTCCTTCGCCAGTATTCAGTTCGGAGATCTAGATGATAAGTACATGTTCATACATTCAGCGTGGAGATAGCCTCCGTGAAAAGCAACTCCTCACGGATGGTCATCATCTTCCCTGAAATGTGAACCAATTGCACTTCTGGAAAACACGAGATGTGGCCTGTACTTTAACTTCATGTCTTTGAAACCTATAGTTCCCTCGATCACTAAAGAAAGAAGTTTCGCTGTTCTATGCACACTAGAAAATCAACACCAATAAATTTGTTGATTGCGTAATATTCCGGATCAGAAACAAACTGCGAAAGTTTCGTTGTTCTGTGTATAGAACCAGCTACATACCATCCAACGAACTTGCAGGTGACACGGTGTTCGCTGAGTAAAAACGGCAACAAAAAAAGCGCACAGAAAGTACGTCGCAAACAGCGACAGTAATTCTCAAAAACATGCTGTAACATGCAATACATAAGATAAAAAACCCACTCACGATGGCGATATTTGTCGCCGAAAGTAGTCTGGAAGAATAAAGAAATAAACGAATAACAAGGTGTTTTGTGTCAAAGCGGACTCAGTTTCTGATATTGTTGTGTTTAATTTGTCTTTTCCCATTATCTCTAAACGTCATTACTGGGTACCATTTTGCGTTAGATAACTTTGCGTAATTATGAATCCCGATTCTATTAACACCTCGATTCATTTATGTATATATTAATCTCTATTTTGTTGACTGCAATAAAAGAGGGCGTAGAGACCACTTGATATAACCTTAGTTTTACGGAAAACATTCGATATTTAGTTGCATACTATATCTGAAAAACATCGTCACACATTGAAAAGTGAAAGCCAATATCGGTGCGAATGTGGAGTACTAACTTCAGATCTTTCATCCACAACAAACATTTAGTGCGACGGGGAACTGTTGACAAACCATACAAGTAATAGAATAGACTACAATTTAAACATTTGTGCATTAGTTGACATATGAAATTTAAGAAATAGTGCTTGCTTTCAAAAGAAATTTGTAACTGTAACTATTAGAATTCAGTCTAATGCAGCACTAAGTTCTGAATGTGTATGTCAAACTAAAGTGATAAAAAACTGGTTAGGTATCCAAATAGTTAAAATGCTTTCTTGGACATAAAACTGTATGAAGCGCATTTCTTCTCTTTACTTGGCTCTACAGCTCATGATGAACCTAGGCCTCTTTTACAATTTCCTTCCATCTCTCTCGGTCCTTTGCCAATACTCTGCAGTTTCTATGGCCCATCTTCCTAAGATCTTCAATTACTCCATCTTCCCATCTGGCTCTTGGTAGACCACGTCCTCTCTGCCATCCTGGCTTTCCTTGTAATATTCTTGTTGGTACTTACCTATCATTTATGCGAGCCACATGTCCCGCCCACCTCAGTGTGGATGATTTCATTATCCTTCAGATAGGTTGGTCTTTGTATATGATATACAACTCTTGGTAGCATCTCCTCCTCCATCTCCCTCTTTCGCAGATTGGGCTTATAATTCGTGTAAGTACCTTTCTTTCAAATGCATCCAGTGATTCAATATCTATACTTGTTAATGTCCTGGCTTCAGAGGCATATGTAAGCACTGGTCGTATAAGTGATTTATAGATGGTTAATTTAGCGTTACGAGTCAGGACAGAAGTCTTATTGGGACAAAATAGGCTCCATTCTCAAGTATTAATCTCTGCTTAATTTCATAGGAGGTATCATTTAGATGCGTCAACAGTAGAACCCAGGTGTTTGATATGTTCAACTCTCTCAAACGTATAATGGCCCATTGTTATTGCATTAGGCATATGTTCTCTATGTGCTTTTCCTGCCATATATGTTTTTTCATTAATATTTAACCCCATGTTCTTATTAGCCTTTTCGGGTGCTGTAAATATCTCTTCCATTGCTTTTTGGGTTCTTGCTATTATATCCATGTCATACCCGTAGGCCAATATCTGCACTGATTTATAGAAGATCGTTCCCCTCTTCAAAAGGTTTGCGTTTCTCATCACCTTCTCCAGGGCGGCATTAAAGAGAAGACATGGCAATGATCCCCTTGTCGCACTCCATTTTAACACTCAATGTATTGGACATCATTCTACCTATTCTTACACTACCTTGTGTTCCGCTCATTGTAATTCTCACCATTCTTACTAACTTTATCGATATTCCCAGATCATCTAGAGCTTGATATAACTGCTCTCTATTAATGCTGTCATAAGCTACTTTGAAATCTATAAAGAGTTGAAGCGTGCCAACCCCGCATTTATTTTTTTGTTGTAGGATGTGTCTTAAGGTGAATATTTGATCAACAGTTGACTTCCCAGGAAGAATTACGCATTCGTACTGCCCCGTCTCCTTCTGTATGGTTGGAAGTATTCTGTCGAATGGAATATTATAACGAAGCGCATTTGCATCTGTGTAAATTACATTGCTCTTCAGTTTGATCACATTTATGCACTAGCTGGAAAAGATCCACTTTGTTTGGCCTGCATTTTGATTTGCTGTATGATAACATCTCCTATTATATTAGGTCTAAGGCGGTGCAGTCAAGTACTGTGTGGCCGGTCCCGGTGGAGGTTCGAGTCCTCCCTCGGGCATGGGTGTGTGTGTTGTCCTTCGGATAATTTAGGTTAAGTAGTGTGTAAGCTTAGGTACTGATGACCTTAGCAGTAAGTCCCATAAGATTTCACACACACTTGAACATTTTTTTCTGATATTAAAACATTTCAGAACAGCTTGGAAACAAAGATACAAAAAACGGTAAAAATGTATTTCAGGCCCAAAAATACCCTCGAACGCTCAAAATACTCGCAAGAACTCTTACATCCACGTAAGTACTGAACGATATCCTTGCTGTGTCTCTAACTGGATCTTCTACTTTCATTTAATATCCTTTTCATGTGTTAATTTTTCTCTCAATCTATACATTCTCTTTCATTGTGAAGCTAAACGGAGTTCCCGCTTCTCGTCTGTTACATTTCTTCGTTGTCCTTTCTGCTACATTATTTCCCGTTCATCATGTGGTAACAACACTTCCACTTTTATATTACAGCATCCTGTTAAATATTAATATTACCTACACACTATAATTCCACGTAGTGCACTGTTCACTACTTTACACATTTCACTTTAAATTTACTTTCGTCCACTCTAATCAATTTTCAGTAGGACACTGGCGCATGTGTCTCGGCATCGCCTATATCCAGGGCGTTATGGATTTCAATGCCGATGTTCTGGTCGTTGGTACCTTAATACACTCCTGGAAATTGAAATAAGAACACCGTGAATTCATTGTCCCAGGAAGGGGAAACTTTATTGACACATTCTTGGGGTCAGATACATCACATGATCACACTGACAGAACAACAGGCACATAGACACAGGCAACAGAGCATGCACAATGTCGGCACTAGTACAGTGTATATCCACCTTTCGAAGCAATGCAGGCTGCTATTCTCTCATGGAGACGATCGTAGAGATGCTGGATGTACTCCTGTGGAACAGCTTGCCATGCCATTTCCGCCTGGCGTCTCAGTTGGACCAGCGTTCGTGCTGGACGTGCAGACCGCGTGAGACGACGCTTCATCCAGTCCCAAACATGCTCAATGGGGGACAGATCCGGAGATCTTGCTGGCCAGGGTAGTTGACTTACACCTTCTAGAGCACGTTGGGTGGCACGGGATACATGCGGACGTGCATTGTCCTGTTGGAACAGCAAGTTCCCTTGCCGGTCTAGGAATGGTAGAACGATGGGTTCGATGACGGTTTGGATGTACCGTGCACTATTCAGTGTCCCCTCGACGATCACCAGAGGTGTACGGCCAGTGTAGGAGATCGCTCCCCACACCATGTTGCCGGATGTTGGCCCTGTGTGCCTCGGTCGTATGCAGTCCTGATTGTGGCGCTCACCTGCACGGCGCCAAACACGCATACGACCATCATTGGCACCAAGGCAGAAGCGACTCTCATCGCTGAAGACGACACGTCTCCATTCGTCCCTCCATTCACGCCTGTCGCGACACCACTGGAGGCGGGCTGCACGATGTTGGGGCGTGAGCGGAAGACGGCCTAACGGTGTGCGGGACCGTAGCCCAGCTTCATGGAGACGGTTGCGAATGGTCCTCGCCGATATCCCAGGAGCAACAGTGTCCCTAATTTGCTGGGAAGTGGCGGTGCGGTCCCCAACGGCACTGCGTAGGATCCTACGGTCTTGGCGTGCATCCGTGCGTCGCTGCGGTCCGGTCCCAGGTCGACGGGCACGTGCACCTTCCGCCGACCACTGGCGACAACATCGATGTACTGTGGAGACCTCACGCCCCACGTGTTGAGCAATTCGGCGGTACGTCCACGCGGCCTCCCGCATTCCCAGTATACGCCCTCGCTCAAAGCCCGTCAACTGCACATACGGTTCACGTCCACGCTGTCGCGGCATGCAACCAGTGTTAAAGACTGCGATGGAGCTCCGTATGCCACGGCAAACTGTCTGGCGCTGACGGCGGCGGTGCACAAATGCTGCGCAGCTAGCGCCATTCGACGGCCAACAGCGCGGTTCCTGGTGTGTCCGCTGTGCCGTGCGTGTGATCATTGCTTGTACAGCCCTCTCGCAGTGTCCGGAGCAAGTATGGTGGGTCTGACACACCGGTGTCAATGTGATCTTTTTTCCATTTCCAGGAGTGTATATACCTACCTCAGTGTGTTATTCGTTATTACCTGCATCCAAAAATCTTCCCGCGGACACGTCGCAAAATTTACTAACTGATGTTTTCTGCACGGTCGTAGCTGCCCCACTAAGTGGACCGTCCGCAACTCGTCGTCTCGCGCTCGCGTTCTCGTTTCCCGAGCATGGGGTCACGGGTTCGATTCCAAGCGGGGTCAGGGGTTTTCACCTGCCTCGAGATGACTCGGTGTTTGTGTTGTCATCATCATTCATGAAAGTGACGAGACTGGACAGAGCAAAACTTGTGAATTTCTACGGGTGCTGATAACCACGCAGTTGAGCGCCCCACAAACCAAACCTCAGCATCATCACTAAGTGAACTACACCTGTCAGTATAGAGTAACCGTTTTGCATTAACGTGTGCAAAGTTCAACACCTGACCTGTTGCCCTGAAGAAAATAAGCATTAACAGCGTGCTTGTGCCAGATGTACTTGGAGGTACAAACAAACACAAAATACATACTACACCTCATAGCTACCATTATTAGACTGCAAATGAAAATACTAACGCAGTGTTATTCAGTACACTGTTCTCAGTCATTAATAAAAATATCTGCGCTTATAACCTGTGTATCCTTCCGATGTGGACTGTATCCCCATCACAACAGAATAATGGAACATTCGAGAACAACGTGGAACATCCTTCAACACAATACAGGTAGACATACTCAACAGTTACCGAAATTCTAAATCATTCTGAAAAATTCAAAAACTTTCTTGAACCTTTTGGAAGATTCTATGACATTCTGGAACATTCCAGAAGAAATCTTGTGGCCACTCTCGCCCACTTCGTCATTTGATTCCCGGTTGTTTCTCCAACTTCCCTAAGAAGTGCATTGGTGCAATGTCTATTTTTGTTGTGCATATCTTCCAACCGAAATCCTGCAGTTAACACTGGAACTCTTCTTCATCGATGGAGGATTGAGGCCTAGACAACCAAATCATGAATCCGTCAGAGGGCTTTCGGGATGGGTCACGGCGTTATAGCGCACGCACAGACATACCACGCTTATTTACATTCTACTAAGTAAGATCGTGGGTGAATTAATCAGTATAAAAAATATTTTACTGCGAACTAAAACATAAACATACATCATACATGAAGAAAAGCAAAATGAAAGTACAATTCATGGTACTTCCAGGCAGATTAAAACTATGTCCACGATCAAGACTAGAACTCGGGACATTTGTCTTTCGTAGGCAAGTGCTCTGCCGTCTGAGCAACCCAGTCATGACTTACCACGTGTCCTCACAGCTGTACTTCCGTCAGTACCTCGTCTCCTACCTTCCTAACTATACAAAAGTTCTCCTGCGGCTGTGGCAAAACCATGTCTCCGCGATATCCTTTCTTCCAGGAGTGCTGTTTTGAAAGTTTTTATTAAGTTTCTGTTAAGTTTGGAAGGTAGGAGATGAGGTACTAGCGGATGTACAGCTGTGAAGAGGGCTCCTCGTAAGTCGTGCTTTGGTAGCTGAGTGGTAGAGCACTTGTCCGCGAAAGACAGAGATCGCGAGTTTGAGTTTCGGCCCGGCACACGGTTTCACTTTACCAGGAAGTTTCATGCAGAGTGAAAATTGCATTATGATAATACATTCAGTCACCCGCAGCACCCATAATTGCTTGGCATCTCTGAGGCACGCTTGAAACCAAGTTTTCCACAAATTCATTGGGAAGAGAATTCCAAATGGTTCAAATTTGTGTTGACAGCAGTTTTAAGGTGAATTTTGTTAACGCTTGACGCTATGTTAAGTATGAGTCCCCCGAGAAAAGGTTAATACTCATTTTTTTCCTTTGTAGTCACTTCACCGAATGAGCCACGTTCGTCAAGGTCATCCATTTTTTAACCAGTCTATTGCGTGATGTCCTCTTTCACACAAATGACTTTGATTTCCCAACATATTTAGACGCAGCGGCATGACTCATTTTCGGACCTCTCAGCTGGCTACAGAGAAACACAGTCTCACAGCACCACGTTTAATCTACACTCATACCTCTTCTTGTTATATCAGTCAAGAATTCAAGATTAACTAATGTTTTACGAACATTTCATGAAAGACAAAGTGTCCTTCTTTTGGGCTGAAAAAGAATTAAGCCGATATCTCTTACCATCTTTGTGCAATGACAACCACACACGTACATAACGCACTATGTATTGGATTGATTCGAAAATCTTATATTCAGACACAACTGAATATCGTCATTGGAAACGAAGCTTATTGTTTAAGAGGAAGCAAGATACAAAAGCTTGGAATAGTGAAAACAGTGATGTGGAGGTCAACATATATTTTAGCTTTTATGATTTAGTTGTGCATAGAAGTAATACCGATTTTTTTAAAGACGAAAAAGATGGGACAGCTATATGATTCAATTACAGCCTCCGTATTAAAGTAATACAGTTCAATGGCAAAGGTCTTACTACTCATAAAAAAATAGCCATTAATGAAATCAAAGCGAATAAAAGTCATACAGTCAGCAAGCTAAGCATGAAGTCAAAGAGAGTAAAATCATTACTAATTCTATTTATGAAAATTGAGGTTTTGATCAAGAATACCCAACCGATAGAAGAAATTGTCTGCTCACCGTATACAGATGTGCTTTAAAATATGGTCATTATAGTTTCGTTTTACAATTTTGTAATATGTGCATGCGACGATCCGTGTATCGCAGAGACTGATGTCATTTACAGTCAAAAAAGGTGTTACATCTGACAGTTACAGTTGATGTAAACGTTCACAGTATGTAAAGCTCCTTTTCTCTGGTTTAGCGTGTAGAAAGTGTTTTCTGTGTTATCGACATAGGTATGCAAGCATTACTTGTTTATCCTCTGTCTCAGACTCCACTGCTGGTACGCTATATGTCCAAATAATGTCTTGATAAATAAAACTTCCGGATTGCTTCTTCATAGTGTACAACAAGCAGTCTAGTGGAACACCTAGCATACAAGATTTTCACATTTCTATTCTTGCTTTAGCCCCCACTATTCTTATTACTTGATACTGACGTTTCTTTGTGCTAAGTTGTCGGATAAATATTAACTAAATGCACGGAGATCACTTATTTGCTTTTGTTTGAAGGATAATCAGATTAACTTGAAAGAACGAAAATTCCAACGAATATGTCCGGTTGGTAAAGATAGTACACTTATATATTAGAGTTCAAACAATTCAATAAGTCCCGTCTAGACACGACTATTCTACAGGAGTTTGGTTCAAATTATGCTCCGGAAATTACCGTTTACTTTTCTCACAGATTCCCTTCATCGGATTTTGTGAGTTCTGTGGTTCTTCAGAAAGCAAATTTCCGATCTCTTTCCCAATTAAAGCATTGCGTTCGTCTGTGTAAAGGGGTGCGAAACACCTTGCTGTTCCGCTGGAGTTCTCGAACTGGCGATGAATTTCCTTTATTTCTGAAGCGTGTGTGGTGATATTTCATATCATAAAAAAATGAACCCTTTCGCACTCAGTTGTCGGTACGGTGACTGCAGCCGGTTCATTACTCTAGCGGAACAGGTTTTCCTCTCCCCTCAGCGCTCGAGTGCGACCTCATTTGTGTATTGCGCGGTGCATCTGTTCTGTCGCGGCGTCAGCCAAACTTTTTCTGCCGGGATAATTAGGACTTTTAGTTTTATATTTTGAGAGGAACTCTGTTGTCCCGCATCTCCCTGTGACGAAAGTTACGGTGTGAGTAAATGTGGCACGAGACCTTAACGATTTCGTGTGGCTGCTCTCTCGTCGACAATATTGCAACTGGAGGTCTTCAGAATAAATAGAATCAGAAGCCCAACACACTGCGAAGGACCTATGGGAAATTTCTGACATTAGCGTTATCAGCGTGCAGGTGAATGTGTGTTAAGAATTTATGAAAACACTTGATTCTATTACTACACTCTCCAATCACATTAATGTGATCACCTGTCAAAAGTGTGACTAACCACCTATTGCAATGCGGACCGCTGCCACGTGTGCAGGAAGAGGATCATTAAAGTTGTGAAACGTACCAAAATGAAGATGGAGCCATGCTGACTGCAGTGCCATGTCTAGCAGCACTAGGTTTCTTGGTTGAGAATTAATGGCACGTTGCGGGCTTTCAAATAAGATGTGGCCTCAACTACGTACCCTCGCTCTCAGAGTTGCAATATTAAAACTTTTGGCTGGTTTCGTTGTCTAAGGGTTGGGATAGGTAGTTGCCGCACTACAGGCCATATACTGCTGAGTCTACAGCGTACGATAAGAATACACACATGAACCGAGCATTCGAAGGTTTCTATCACTCGGCAAATTGCGAATTATGAACGTAACACATAAATTTATAAATGAAAGATGGCAATAAATAAAATCTGTAGGTACTATCTTAACGACTTTTAATGATGAGTACGATAGTAGAAATACTTTTGACCATATGGTGTATTTCTGCAAAACACTTATTGGTGTCGATGGTCCAGCAATTACATGAAATACAAGTTGAATAACAGGGAAGAATAGATTCCTACTGCACGTAATTAGTTATGAACAACATTATAGCTCACGAGATATTCACTTCTAAACGCACATTACGTGTTCACTGTCGAAGCCACGGAAATCTCACCAGTTCACAAGTACACAGTCCTAAGTATTTCTGTCCCTTGCGACCACTCACAAACCTCTCCACACTCCAAGTCTCTCTCGCGCCGTCGCCTCCAGCACTTCCCGTGTCCTGTACTATACTGCCCCAGACTTTTCTCCCGCTTCTATCCAGTCTCCCCATTCACGAGCGCTGGGATTGGCTAGAGCGCTCGCGCCATGTCTTCTAGCCAACACACCCACGCAGACATAATGAAACACATTCGAAATACTGGATTTACATTTAAATAAATAGAAATTAAATAAATATTCGTATGGCTGGACCATAAACATGCTCTAACACACATTATTAAATACATAAACAAATAAAATTAGCATATCTCAAAGGAATATAACAGAAGTAGGCAAGCAGCCTAATGTCTCTGTGCTTTGCAAAACACAGTAAATATTTAACCAATTTCTTCATGAATAGTGTACATCGGATATAAACAAGGACATAGAGAAATAAATATATTTATAAGTATGCTGCTACCATTTTTTCGTGTCACTGTGGAATACTTATGGCCTGACACAATTAGTAGCAATTGGCTACTTTGAACTCCAATAACTCATGTACTATTCAAACTACATGCCTCTAATTGATGTCATTTTAGGTTTACACAAATAGCTTTCTAAAAACACATTGATCGACGAAATCGGATGAACTGTTAGATTTTGGAAATGGTTGGTGGGTGTTACTTGTATGATTTACAGTCAGATACTAAACATTAAACTAATACAGATATTTAAAATGTGATTATACCATCAGAATCGTCGTGCAAATAATGGTAATGTACATGTTTCTTTTTGAGGTATCATGATTCATCTGGCTACTATTAATTTCTATACGAGCTGTGAAATGTCTGCCATTAAGGTTTCAGAAAGTCCGCCATCTTTCGCACTCCTGGCGTGTCTGCTTCATCGACACAGGGTCACCATGGAATTCCCAGCTCCGTGGCTGGACCACGAGATGGGGCCACCCCTCACGGTCAGGTAACGTTCGACACCACGTGGTTGCTACCATGCCGCGGCCCGCCAAGACGCCCCTGTGTGGCCACGCCAGCTCCGAACTTAAAATATTTCCAGGGCGCCACAATGTACAGCCCGATGGAGGTGGACGAACGGGTTCCAGATTCGGTTTAAATGTGGTAGGTTTGAAGGAGAGAGGAGTACGGTAAATGCATCCTCGTGTTCTTCGAACCAATCGCATATACTTCGAGCTAGGTGACTCATTGCATTGTCCTGCATTAGACATCATGTAAAGACAAATAATCTGCCTGTAGGCATGGACATGATATCCAGGAATAGAAGCATACTTCTGTCGATCCATTGTGCCTTTCAGAATTCACTCAGGGAATGCCACGAAAACATTCCCTTAACCATAGTACTCCCTCCTCCAGCCAGAACCCTTCCGACGATGGTTACATGGTGTTTGCTTTCAGACGTATCATGCCTGTGGAACATGAAAGGTATTTCATTTGAAAAAGTCACGTCTCGCCACTCAATGTTCGTCCAGTTGCGCTATTGGCGTTCAAATTCCAGTCGCCGTCGCCGATGAACAGCATCCAGCATGGGAGGAGGAACTAGTTGTCTGCTGTGGAGACCCATATGAAGCAACATTCGGTGAATGGCCAGTCAGGTGTCACTGTGGGAAACCCCTTGGTTCATCAGGGCGGTCAGTTTCTCAAGTTGCACGTCCGTTCGCCCGTACAGATTTCTGCAGCTGTCATTCACCACTGTCATTTATAGCGCGAGGTGCACCATAGATGCCTCGGCCACGGATTTGGACAGCGCCATTTCGCCATGCACGGTATCCTTCAACCACAGTAGCACACTGATGAGACCCTCAACTTCAGGAAGCAGGAACAGGTATGGACGGGGCCTAATCAGTTACCGTTGATTGCACAGTAAACACCCACAGTTTATTTAAGGAAATATTTTTTTGAAACAATCATCATCATCATTAACATTATTTAAGACTGATTATGCCTTTCAGCGTTCAGTCTGGAGCATACCCCCCCCCCCCCCCCCCGCCCTTATAAAATTCCTCCATGATCCCCTATTCAGTGCTAACATTGGTGCCTCTTCTGATGTTAAACCTATTACTTCAAAATCATTCTTAACCGAATTCAGGTACCTTCATCTCGGTCTCCCCGACTCCTCCTACCCTCTACTGCTGAACCCATGAATCTCTTGGGTAACCTTGCTTCTCCCATGCGTGTAACATAACCCCACCATCTAAGCCTGTTCGCCCTCACTGCTACATCTATACAGTTCATTCCCAGTTTTTCTTTGATTTCCTCATTGTGGACACCCTCTTGCCATTGTTCCCATCTAATAGTACCTGCAATCATCCTAGCTACTGTCATATCCGTAACCTTAACCTTGTTGATAAGGTAACCTGAATCCACCCAGCTTTCCCATACAACAAAGTTGGTCGAAAGATTGTAGGGTGCACAGATAGTCTTGGTACTGACTTCCTTCTTGCAAAAGAGAGTAGATCGTAGCTGAGCGCTCACTGCATTAGCTTTGTTACACCTCGCTTCCAGTTCTTTCACTATGTTGCCATCCTGTGAGAATATGCTTCCTAAGTAGTTGAAACCATCCACCTGTTCTAACTTTGTTCCTCCTATTTGGCACTCAATCCGTTTATATTTCCTTCCTACTGACATTACTTTCGTTTTGGAGATGCTAATCTTCATACCATAGTCCTTACATTTCTGATCTTGTTCTGAAATATTACTTTGCAAACTTTCAATCGAATCTGCCACCACAACTAAGTCATCCGCATACGCAACACTGCTTGTTTGGTGTTCACATATCTTAATCTCGCCCAGCCAGTCTATTGTTTTCAACATATGATCGATAAATAATATGAACAACAGTGGAGACAGGTTGCAGCCTGTCTTACCCCTGAAACTACTCTGAACCATGAACTCAATTTACTGTCAACTCTAACTGCTGCCTGACTATCAATGTAAAGACCTTTAATTGCTTGCAAAAATTTGCCTCCTATTCCATAATCTCGTAGAATATAGAATAACTTACTCCTAGGAACCCGGTCATATGCCTGTTCTGGATCTATAAAGCATAGATACAATTCCCTGTTCCACTCGTAGCAATTCTCCATTATTTGCCGTAAGCTAAAGATCTGGTCCTGCCAACCTCTAAGAGGCCTAAACCCATACTGATCTTCATCCAATTGGTCCTCAACTAATACTCGCACTTTCCTTTCAACAATACCTGAGAAGATTTTACCCACAACGCTGATTAAGGAGATACCTCTGTGGTTGTTAGAATCTTTTCTGTTTCCATGTTTAAAGATTGGTGTGATTACTGCTTTTGTCCAGTCTGATGGCACCTGTCCCGACTCCCAGGCAAATTCAATTATCCTGTGTAGCCATTTAAGACCTGAAATTCCACTGTATATGATGAGTTCCGACTTAATTTAATCCAGCCCAGCTGCTTTATTGCACTGCAATCTATTGACCATTCTCTCCACCTCCTCAAATGTGATCCTATTTCCATCATCATTCCTATCCCATTCTACCTCGAAATCTGAAACATTACATATCGCATTTTCACCTACATTGAGCAACTCTTCAAAATATTCCCTCCACCTGCGCAAGGCATCCACAGGATTCACCAGCAGTTTTCCTGACCTGTCCAAATTACTTGTCATTTCCTTCTTACCTCCCTATCGAAGACTGCTAATTACACTCCAGAATGGTTTTCCACCAGCTTGACCCATAGTCTCCAACCTGTTTCCAAAGTCTTCCCAAACAATCATTTAAAAAAATGATTTTAACCAAGCTACACTGGCGGCTGAGGGTCTTATTACGAAAGGATTCAAAATTGTCGGCTGAAGGCCACAAGAAATACTTTTGAACAATTAGCGGCTGAAGGCCTGAATTACAAATGAGGAGTACAGTTACACGTTGAAAAATATTTCTTAAAACAATCATTTAAAAAAATTGACTGTAACACAAGCTACACTGACGGCTGAAGGCCTCATTACGGAAGAATTCAAATTATTTGTTGGCTGAAGGCCATAAGCCACAGGAATAATTTAAACAAAATACTATTTTAAACATTTTACACAATGAGGCCAAATAAAGAAGGGAGTGAGTGATACACAGACAGTGCTCCAAGGGTCGACCTGGGAAAGTCCCTCAAACGTAAGTAAGGTGAGACAGGCAGCCCAGTGTCATACTAACTTAATAGGAAGGCAACTCCAACCAATCACAGTTAAACGCAAGACCAACACTCTCGCAAGATCTACCTAACGTGCCGGCCGGGGTGGCCGAGCGGTTCTAGGCGCTACAGTCTGGAACTGCGCGACCGCTACGGACGCAGGTTCGAATCCGTCCTCGGTATGGACGTGTGTGATGTCCTTTAGTTGGTTGGGTTTAAGTAGTTCTAAGGTCTAGGGGACTGATGACCTCAGAAGTTAAGTCTCATAGTAGTGGCGCCAATGAACAGACGAAGAAAACGAGAGGTCACATTCCGAATATACGACGTTAACCTGTCAACGGCACAAATACGAGCCGGAGCACGGCTCACACACGAACGGTATACAAACGAATGCTTCCATCCTTGGGCTAAAAGCCAATGGTCACGCCCTTTTAGAAGTCAGACAAATAGCTGTGTTCTCGCAATACAATCAGTGCACTATTCACCGCGTCCCCTTACACGCTTTATGTATCCTGTCTGCTAGTGCTGCCACCTGTCGTCTGTGAGTTACTTCACGGTGACGTCGAACATAGACTATTGTCACATTAGTGTGTCTCGTCCGTGTATGACTGTTCTAATAAATATCATTTAGAATTGTGACAGACTCACTGTCTGTGAGTTGGCTCACAGGTAAAATACAGGCCTGTTGTTAAGATTTGAATTGAAATTCCGTCCTATCCAAGTCCTGGAGTTCCTTGAGTTTCGTAAATCGGATTTCATGAATATAGGTCAGGTTCCTTTCAAATGGCTTAGGTGAGTTTCCTTCACCATCGTTCACTCTCTAGACAGCACCAAGCTTTTGAGCGGCCTGAACATCTTCCGACATTCATGTTCCATCCACAACATGATTTAGACAGGGATCTGCATGGTACGAAACGTGGCAACTGATCAAGGATTGTAGAAAGTGTGAGGTCCTTGTGAATTCTTGTTTTTTCTCGGCTCGATGATTGATGGCTGTCGCAGTCGACATGACGTGGAACGGCGTCAGTCGATCACGACAACACCAATCTGTAACTATTATAAAAACAAACTCCTCGCTCGGTTTGGTTATTTTTCAGATCCTGTCTCTCAAAACTGATGTCAACGTCTTGATGGAGCAGCACGTCGGAGTGTGTGGGCCGCCCTGGCTTGTAATTATTAAAGCAATGGTGTTTGATGTCTATCGATCTTCTCCACTTATAAATATAAGGAGTGCACCACTCGATAACGCGATGACTCCCTTGATTTTAAATGGTAACCAAAAGTCCTTTGGGTGTTCGTGACTGACTTTTCAGTTTATGTGAACTTGCTGACTACAGTTCTTATGCCTGGTTTCAGAATGGGTGTTCAAACGTTGAAAATATAATGTCTAGAATCATTAAGTTCATGTCACATCATGAGGATATTGAGCTGTTAACTATACAACGTAAATCCAGAGATAATGTACCCTTGAGTAATGTTCGCAATGCGTCGTATATCGGTGTAAGCTTATTGCTGTTTACAGTTAATTTGTCAAAAAAAAAAAAAAAGGTTCATATGACTCTGAGCACTATGGGACATACCTTCTGAGGTCATCAGTCCCCTAGAACTTAGAACTACTTAAAGCTAACTAACCTAAGAACATCACACACATCCATCCCCAAGGCAGGGTTCGAACCTGTGACCGCAGCTGTCGCTCGGTTCCAGACTGTAGCACCTATAACCACTCGGTCACTCTGGCCGGCAGTTAATTTGTCACTTTTCACTTTTATGTTATCCGAAGAATCAGTTAATTCCACAAATACACTTTAAATGTCCATTAAATCATGTACGCCATATGAAGAATTAAAGTTGAGTTAAATTTTATTGTTCTTCGTAATTATTTGTTCCTACATGAGCACATTCATTCAGGAAATGGCGTCTGTTAGCATCAGTAATTCTGACTCTGACGATATTTTCTGACAACACGGCGCAATTGTTAAGCTCTTCGTGACTGTGTTTATCTGTTGCCTACTCAAGTCTAATAATACATTTTATGTCGGCGATCAGTGTCTTTCTGTGTCCTTTGATGTTCGTGACTATTAACTATCACGAAGGCCAATTCCCATCACAAATCAGCAATCACACATATCAACTATCCCTTTATCTGTCTAAACAGTAAAGATGATTTTACTTCAGTCCGACCTCTGGGTAATACTTCCAACCCTAAAAACTTTTAAACTTCAGATCGGTTTTAAAACAATCTAGTAGCGCTTAACATGCGTACTACTATTGCAAGAGAAGAAGAGAGAAGTGAAGTTAACATCTCCATGGGTGAGTTATATTCTAGTCACAGGGAACTTACAGCTCGAAGCGGCTACAAATTTCTTCTGGAAGAAATTTTATCTTTGGTGAATTTATGGCCTGCGCTTTTAACATTAGTAAATAATAATTTTTTTTAATTCCTTCTTTAAAGTTTCTGTTTCGTATCATATGGTATTCTTTCATTCAGTTCTTTCTTTATGATAAGCATTAGTATTTACGTAACATTCTTGTTAATCAAACTGTCAAGAGTGTAAGTTTTGTTGTCAGTAGCTCCCATCAATGTCAAGATGACCGATTTTTCTATTTCTTTTGCGACAAAAGGGTGTTCATTATGGGTTCTATAATTCAGGTTTTACATAAATACTAAAACAGAAATTCTGTTAAATTTCGGTGAAACAATAAACCACACAAACTTAAATGTTGTCGATTCAAGAAACGGCCTAGATATTACAATTACGAACGCACTGAAGTTGAACCATCAAAAAAGCTGTAGGGGAGAGGTGTCGAAAACTGCATTTTATCAGCAAGACAATTAAACGGAGTAAGAGAGTGCGTACATCGCCATTGTGCTGACGTACGGTATGCGATTCTTACCAGATTGGATTGACGGATGACAAAGAGAAAGTTCAAACTAGAATGCCCTTTTTGTATTATCATGATAAGGAGAAAGCGCCACGAAAATATGGTAACGGCGTTGAGGTGGCAATCATAAAAGTAAATCCTGATTTCGTTTCGATTAGCTTATTTAATGAAGTTACATACAACCACCAAGTTTGCCCCTTGACATGCCGAAGTATACTGCTGATACCCTGTTACATATAGAGAAGTGTAAAATTAATAAAATCAGAGGTACCAGATGCCGGATGTCACAGGGGCAGATGTAGTTCTTCACTTTTCCCTTTATTTTTTTCTAGAGTGGAATGATAGATAATTAGACAAACTCGTTCTAGTAATCAGTAGGAAAAATGTACATTTTAACTGCAGAGCAATCATGTAGTTGTACGTATCGTGCAAGGAACGGTTGGTCATTAGCATATGCAATTAGCTGTTATCAACAGCAGTACTCACAGATGAGTAATTTTGTTACGATTAATAGTGACGATTAAGTAAGCTGCTGCACGTGCAATAATGTCAGCTGCCCTGGTGTGTCTGCCTGTTCAGATAAGCATAGTTTGTGGTGCGCATCCCTGCCCGCCTCACCCCGCCAACTGACCCAGTGCACGACGATGCGGTATGCACAGTGGTGCGTGCAGTTGGGCGTAGGCAGGAGTTGCGTCTGTGCGTTCTGCTGTTAAAGTAGCTGCACACTATACAATGTCTGCATTAGACAACACTGAAAAAAATTGACATGGTTTGTGGTCAATGATGTAAAAAATGATGTTCTGTTCCATACTTTAACCTCTTGGTGACCGATTTTCTTTTTGACTTCCTAATGTCGCCTATGTTCTTCCTCAGGGTTCCAGCTATCTCCATGCCACATTTCATAGAAATTGTCGTGAAAACGTAACAGACAAACTTTAGTACGGATAAAGCGACCATTACACCAATTAACATGATCGGTGTACGGTGAACATTCTATGAATTCCAATGTACTCATAATAAGGTGTGTGATGTCAGAATAACACGCTATGTTGCTAAGTTTATTGGACTATAGATTCTTAACTGCTACAACTGCTACAGATAAAGCTTATTTATTTTCTGCTACTCTCGAAATCATAGTGGCAGAGAATTACCCTTAGTTTAATAGTTTAAAGAACTTTATCAGGTCCTCTTACGGAATCCAAAATGTCAATGATGGTGATACTCTCACACACATTGTAACCTCCCCGCAGAAAAAATCCGAAACCTCCCGACAGTAAGAATATAATTATTTATATCCTTCAGATTCAGCGTAACCTCCCAATAAATAAATTCCGTAACCTACCATTAATACAATGTGACTAACCCCTAATAAAAAGATCTGACTCATATACAACCTTCCAATAATCGACTGACTGTGAATCTAAGCTGGTAAATTTTAACGTCAGCAGTGCTGCGACATAGCCCTGAAAGATCATACTGAATAAATGAAAATTCTTACCTCAATTAAGTCGCCAGAAAACACATATACATCTGCTCCTATATGAAACTTAACTTCTCTGGCATAGACCTGTGCAATGCTGGCCGATAGATTTGTCATGTATAACAAGAAACAACTGATTTTTCTTTACAATAATCAGGATAACCACGGATTGGAGAAATTAGTAAATTCTTTAAATTGAGATGGATAGTTGTCGAAAGTTAATTTTTTTTATGAGAAAGATTGTTTTTAAGAAATTTTTAAACAATTTTACATGGGACCTGATATAACAATAGTACATATGTGCAAGAGTGCTTTTACCTTATACTATAATGCTCAGGCTCCGCCAGCGCTCCCCACGACCGGCCCAGCCAACTACATGCACGACTGCTAGCTACTACTAACTCCTACTGCAACACTGGTCTTACTGCAGTCAACACTGCTCTCTGGTCTAATCTTATAGCATACATATCGGAGGCAGCGCGTGAGCAGTCCATCGAAATTACATCTGCTCGAGCGCGATAGCAACTAATTCCTTAATCATCTACCTCTTACAACATTCCACGTAAAAAAAGGTGTGGTTTCGTAGAAGACAGTATTTTACTACAATTTCAGGATAGAAAATCAGGCAACGCTGCAGAAAAAGATAATTGTATTCCTTGCGTATGGCTCCAACCGTCCCCCGCAACCTAAAGTTGTCAAAATTTTTGCAAAATTCTGTCCTGTCAGCAGCACATTTATGACAGTTAAGACCCACCAAAAATTGTGAACTCGAGTAACTGCGTTTCCCAGGAAGTGCGGACAGTATTGTGCGGAGCATGGAGATAAACTGGAGGCAAAATGGAACTGTCACGAGGTCTGAATGAAATCCCTACACGCTGCATGCAACAGACTTCATAATATATTTAATATACAAAATGATACATTACCAGCTAAAACTTCTAAGTCTATACTTACTAACACTCACCGGACGTTTAATAAATAGTTTATAGTGAACGGCGTTTGGAAAGTTGCTTTTGATAATCAAACGATTCATCATACAACTAGTGCATCCACGTAGAGAAATAACAAATGGCTTCCATCAAATGTATTTTTATTTATTTGTATGTACTTTTTATCTTTCATTCCTGTCCGCTCCGGTAGCTGAGTACTGCTGGCACAGTAGCTCAGCGTGTTCGGTCAGAGGCTTAGCTGCCGTCTGTAATAAAAAACAGAGTCAACTGCTCAACACTAAACTTGAACGGGTGTCATGGGACATCCGCACCGAACAAATGCAACGAACAAAAAATCGAAAAAAATGAGAACAATAGAAAAAGTTGTTAGCGTGACGGATTGCCGTCCTAAGGGTCCGGGTTCGAATCCCGGCTGGGTTTGGGAATTTTTCTCCACTCAGGGACTGGGTGTTGTGTTGTCTTCATTATAATTTCATCCCCATCTGGCGCGCAGGTCACCCAATCTGGCGTCGAATGTAATAAGACCTGTACCAAGGCGGCCGGACCTGCACCGTAAGAGGCCTCCCGGCGAATGACGCCAAGCCCTCATTTCCAGTTCCACCTTTCATTCCTAAGGTAGAGGACGGAGCAGATTATTAACAAACTCTCGATTATTTTAACTTTGGCAAACTGCTGTTGGCTTCTGTATCGGGTTCTTCGGCCGACGTTTGATGATTTTTCGGACATTATGTCAGCACGAGTGGCTGCCATTGTCATAGCTTTGCTCTCCAATGCTAGTGATGGACTGCAGTCGAGTTCGCTGCTGCAGATTAAATATACCTGGCGCTACAGAGTCCAAGAGATTTTCCATGTTCATTTCCTCTGCGGTTCTCCTGTTGCTAAGGGCAAGGGGCGTTCTCAACTGCACGGGAATCGAGGGTTCGTTCAGCCTTAGGCTTTCGTCTTTGTTGATTAAACCGTTGTCATGTTTGTGTATTTATGTAGCTTCTGTGAACAATCTCGCATGAACAATCTAAATCAGGGTGGCCGGGTGCAGGTTTGAATCAACGTCCTCCCAAATGCGATGTGTCGACACCTTTCGGTTGGAAGAATAGGCGAGAGTGACGTCTCAGGGCATCACAATTTTGCATCAATGCAACAGAATATAGTACGCAAACTGTTTTTGTTTTTTATTGTAATTTTAACACCTTTACGAAAAGGTAGGCCGGCAGCGGCCTATCTATGCCGCTCTTCGGCCATAGAAAAAAAAATCATACAGAAAACAAGAAAACACATAAACAAACACACATGGAATATAAAAACAGGAGACAGACATTATAATAAATGAAGGCGTTCACAGATGAGCTGTTTGTATAAAAACGTTCAGCACGGTACACAACTGAGACACAGACTTTCACACGTGAACGGAAGAGCACTGAATGAGAGACACTCAGTAACAGGTGGATAGACCAACACTATCACAGTGGCGACGATCTCAGGCGCATTAAAACTTACTGTGCACACGAAAAAGACAGGGGCCTGTCGGACGGAAGAGGTGAGGGGAGGGGAGAGAGAGAGGAAGACACCAGTGGGAGAGAAGAAGGGAGAAGGAGGGATGAGGGTAGGGGAGGAGGAGTGAGAGAAGGGAAAGAGGGGGCCCTGGAGGCAAAACACAGCAGGAGGAAGGGGAAGATCAAAGCTGGTAGGAGGGGTAGATGGAGGGGACGAGGGCATCATCCGGGAGAGGGAGTTGACAGAAGCCACTTTGGGCAGGGGTATGGAGCTTTGTAAGATGGAGAGCAGGTGGAGTACAGATATATACACTCCTGGAAATTGAGATAAGAACACCGTGAATTCATTGTCCCAGGAAGGGGAAACTTTATTGACACATTCCTGAGGTCAGATACATCACATGATCACACTGACAGAACCACAGGCACATAGACACAGGCAACAGAGCATGCACAATGTCGGCACTAGTACAGTGTATATCCACCTTTCGCAGCAATGCAGGATGCTATTCTCCCATGGAGACGATCGTAGAGATGCTGGATGTAGTCCTGTGGAACCGCTTGCCATGCCGTTTCCACCTGGCACCTCAGTTGGACCAGCGTTCGTGCTGGACGTGCAGACCGCGTGAGACGACGCTTCATCCAGTCCCAAACATGCTCAATGGGGGACAGTTCCGGAGATCTTGCTGGCCAGGGTAGTTGACTTACACCTTCAAGAGCACGTTGGGTTGCACGGGATACATGCGGACTTGCATTGTCCTGTTGGAACAGCAAATTCCCTTGCCGCTCTAGGAACGGTAGAACGATGGGTTCGATGACGGTTTGGATGTACCGTGCACTATTCAGTGTCCCCTCGACGATCACCAGAGGTGTACGGCCAGTGTAGGAGATCGCTCCCCACAACATGATGCTGGGTGTTGGCCCTGTGTGCCTCGGTCGTATGCAGTCCTGATTGTGGCGCTCACCTGCACGGCGCCAAACACGCATACGACCATCATTGGCACCAAGGCAGAAGCGACTCTCATCGCTGAAGACGACACGTCTCCATTCGTCCTTCCGTTCACGCCTGTCGCGACACCACTGGCGGCGGGCTGAACGATGTTGCGGCGTGAGCGGAAGACGACCTAACGGTGTGCAGGACCGTAGCCCAGCTTCGTGGAGACGGTTGCGAATGGTCCTCGCCGATACCCCAGGAGCAACAGTGTCCCTAATTTGCTGGGAAGTGGCGGTGCGGTCCCCAACGGCACTGCGTAGGATCCTACGGTCTTGGCGTGCATCCGTGCGTCGCTGCGGTCCGGTCCCAGGTCGACGGGCACGTGCACCTTACGCCGACCACTGGCGACAACATCGATGTACTGTGGAGACCTCACGCCCCACGTGTTGAGCAATTCGGCGGTACGTCCACCCGGCCTCCCGCATGCCCACTATACGCCCTCGCTCAAAGTCCGTCAACTGCACATACGGTTCACGTCCACGTTGTCGCGGCATGCTACCAGTGTTAAAGACTACAATGGAGCTCCGTATGCCACGGCAAACTGGCTGACACTGACGGCGGCGGTGCACAAATGCTGCGCAGCTAGCGCCATTCGACGGCTAACACCGCGGTTCCTGGTGTGTCCGCTGTGCCGTGCGTGTGATCATTGTTTGTACAGCCCTCTCGCAGTGTCCGGAGCAAGTATGGTGGGTCTGACACACCGGTGTCAATGTGTTCTTTTTTCCATTTCCAGGAGTGTAGATGCGGTAGTCGACAGGGTTGGGAGAGGATCGGAGAGACAAGCAGGTGTGGGGGATCAAATTTACAGGAGGTATAAAGGATCTATATCCATTCAAGGAAGAGGAGAAGGTGTGGGAAAGGGGTTAATTTGTAGAGGATCTGCATGGGGGAAGTGAGGCGGATGTGATAGGCGAGGTGGAGCGCATGGCTTTCCAGGATTTGAAGGGGCTTGTAGAGGGTAGGAGGTGCGGAGATCCAGGCAAGGATGGGCATAACAGAGGATGGGGTGGATAAGAAATTTATTGGTGTGGAGGGTTGTGGAGAGGTCCAGACCCCATGTGTGGCCAGAAAGGTGCTTGGGGAGGCGGAGTCGGGAGCCTGTAGGCACACTGCAATGTCGTTTTGAAACAATGGTCCTTTAATTATGTTGCTCATTGCACTTAATCGAATACAAAAAAAGCAACAGCAGATATTTCATCTGCCACTTCTATCCCCTCTGCGAAATTTCTTGGGATCATTTCTGACGAACCTTCAACTTCGACAACAGTTGTTGTAGATGTAACGCAGAGTTTGCTTCGTATCGTTGCCATTGCTCCGCTTTGCGTCAGTACCATTAGCACTGCAGCGCTGATGTGAGTTACTAGTCGACTAAGCAGTTCAACTGCGCCTCATGCTGTGCTCATCATTCGACAACTCCAGTACCGCCATCTGTTGCCATTAGCAGGCTACACTGTGCTTGCAAAGCAGACAATAGGTGGGGCGTCAACCGCCGTAAACATCATTCGTCTTTTAAGACCACACACAGCAAGGGATCCCTTGTGAGTCTGGCTTTAAGAAAGATTGCACATTCATTTGCATAAATACTTGGCTGGCTTCTAATTTCCGCTTCGCAAAATACGGTAGGCAAACACCTTAAATACGACCACAAACAGTTCAAAAGTTCACACGATTCATATAGAGGTGGCGCACACAAGCGTGAATGTTTGGAATAAAGACGACCTAGTCCACGCGGAACTCCATTGGTAAATATCGGAAAGCTTTATACGAAGAAGACCGTGTGACCATTATGTTACGAGCAAAGTAAATCTAGAGTAGCCGTCATGATAATAGGACAAGACAGATTAGTGCACTTGCAGACATATGAACATTCGTTTTATCCCCAATAAGCGAATGGAATAGGAAAGAAGACAGTAGTGGTTCGATTTAGACCTGCGGGCTTTCAAATGAAAATGTGAAGTGGCCCTCAGCTACGTACCCTCAGATTCAGGGTTGAAATATTAAAAGTTTTGGCTGGTTTCGTTGTCTAGGGGCTGGGATACGTAGTTGCCGCATTACGAGCCGAATACTGCTGAGTCTACAGTATACAATATGAATATACACATGACTCGAATGGTCGAAGGGTCCTATCACTCGGCAGTTGCGTTTTTCCCCCAACATTTGAGGCTTTAATTAAACAAATTGGTTACATATCTATCATTCACAGTATTTCCCATCATTGGCCTCTACTTTGTCCCATCGCTGGCCTCTACTTTGTACCATCTCTCGGGCGAAAAAAAAAATGTTCATCTTTTGAAGCGATCCATTTTGTGACTTCATGAGAATGGAAATGTTGGTCAGCCAGGCCATGCGCCACTGATCTTAACAGGTGATAGTCAGAGGGAGCAATGTCCGGAGAATACGGCGGGAGGGGTAGGACTTCCATTTTAACGTTTCCAAGTACGTTTTGACCTCTCTTGCAACGTGGGGTCGAGCGTTGTCGTGCTGCAAAATCACTTGATCGTGCCTCTCGCTGTATTGCGGCCGTTTGTCTTTTAATGCTGAGCTCCAACGCATTAACTGCGTTCCATAACGAGCACCTGTGAGTGTTTCACTTAGTTTTAACACATCATAGTAGATGACGCCGAGCTGGTCCCACCAAATGCAGAGCATGATCTTAGAGCCGTGAATATTGAGTTTAGCCATCGACGTGAAAGCATGGCCGTGATATCCCCATGATTTTTTGCGTTTAGGGTTATCGTAATGAACCCATTCTTCGTCCCTGGTCACAATGAGATGCAGAAAATCCTTCCGTTTTTGTCTCTGTAGCCACTGTTCACAAATACAGGAACGCTGTTCAACGTCTATTTGTTTCTGCTCACACAGGACCCAATTTACTTCTTTCAGAATCATGCCCATACCCTTGATATGGCTTGCTGTGTCACTTGCACTAATCATGCCAATTCTTCTTGAGTTTGACGCGAATCTTCACTCGTAAATGTCTCCAATTCTGTATCTTCTAAAACATTCTCTCTTCCACCACTATGTCGGTGTACCACGTCAAAATCGCCATTCTTGAAGCATTGGAACAACTCACGACACGTTCTTCCACTAATAGCGTCCTTACCATACGTACTTGAGAGCATTCGATGAGACTCAGCCGCTGTTTCCTTCATATTGAAACAAAACAGAAACACTTCCCGCAAATGACGAGAATGAGGCTCGTAAACTGACATTTTCAATCAAAAACAACTTTATGATACAGACACAAATCGATTTATATTTGAATGAGTTTGTATTGACCGAGGTCCTAGCTAACTGCGTGACGTCTGCGATCTACCACTACTTACCGTTGTCGCACTTATCGGCAAACTGCAGAAGCAAAGTTGTATACCTCTTATATAGAAATTTATAAATGAAAGATTGCAGCTACGTAACTTTGCAGGTACTCTTTTAACGACTTTGAATGAAGGGTATGATATCAGAAGTGCCTTTCAGAATGCCCGTTATTGTTGTAAAACACTTATTGGTGTCGATGGTCCACCAGTTAAATAAAATATAAGTTGAGTAACAGGGAATTAATAGATTCCTGCTTCACGTAATTACATATGAGCAACAACATAACTCGTCAGATATTCACTTCCAAACGCGTATTACGTCTTCACTGCAGTAGCCACTGAAATCTCGCTAGTGCACAAGTCTGCACTACGAAATATTCTATCTCCCGTGACCACGTGCAAACTAATCCACCCACCAAGTCTTTCCCTTCCCTACAGTCCAGAACTCCCCTGTCCTCTCTCGAAACGATCCTCCTCCCCCACTTCCATACAGTCTCTCAACATGTCCTTTTTGGAACGATCCCTGTGATTGGCTAGAGCGCTCCCGCCCTGTTTCCAAGCCAACGCACACTGACAAACATAACGAAACACATTCTCAATACTGGATTTACATTTAAATAACAAGAAATCAAATAAATATTCGTATGGATGGACCATAAACATGCTTTAACACACATTAATAAATACATAAACAAATTAAATAAACATATATCAAAGAAATAGAACAGAAGTAAGCCAGTAGCCTACTGTCTCTGTGCTTTATGAAACACAGTAGATAATCTACCAATTTCTTCATGAATAGTATATATCGGATGTTAACAAAGACATAGATGAATAAATATATTTATAAGCATGCTGCTACTGTTAATTCGTGTAACTGTGGAGTACTTATGGCCTGAGGTGATCGATAGTAACTGGCCTCTTTGACCTCCAATATCTCATGTACCATTCAAGTTACATGCCTGTAATGTTCACCAATTTAGGTTTACACCAATGGCTTTATAAATATAGGTCGATCGACAAAATCGGATGAACCGTTTAGATTTTCGAAATTCGTTGGTGGGTGTTATTTGTATAATTTATCATCAGATACTAAGATTCAAACTAATAAAGATATTGAAAATCGGATTACACCATCAGAAGCATCGTGCAAATAACAGTAATGTACATGTTTCTTTTTGAGGTATCATGATTCATCTGGCTACTATTAATTGCCATTTTGTTGTTGTCTTCAGTCCTGAGACTGGTTTGATGGACCTCTCCATGCTACTCTATCCAGTGCAAGCTGTTTCATCTCCCAGTACCTACTGCAACCTACATCCTTCTGAATCTGCTTAGTGTATTCATCTCTTGGTCTCCCTCTACGATTTTTACCCTCGACGCTGCCCTCCAATGCTAAATTTGTGATCCCTTGATGCCTCAAAACATGTCCTACCAACCGATACCTTCTTCTAGTCAAGTTGTGCCACAAACTTCTCTTCTCCCCAATCCTATTCAATACCTCCTCATTAGTTACGTGATCTACCCATCTATTCTTCAGCATTCTTCTGTAGCACCACATTTCGAAAGCTTATATTCTCTTCTTGTCCAAACTAGTTATCGTCCATGTTTCACTTCCATACATGGCTACACTCCAAACAAATACTTTCGTAAACAACTTCCTGATACATAAATCTATATTCGATGTTAAAAAATTTCTCTTCTTGAGATACGCTTTCCTTGCCATTGCCAGTCTACATTTTATATCCTCTCTACTTCATCAGTTATCTTACTTCCTAAATAGCAAAACTCCTTTACTACTTTAAGTGTCTCATTTCCTAATCTAATTCCCTCAGCATCACCCGATTTAATTTGACTACATTCCATTATCCTCGTTTTGCTTTTGTTGATGTTCATCTTATATCCTCCTTTCAAGACGCAATCCATTCCATTCAACTGCTCTTCCAAGTTCTTTTCGGTCTCTGACACAATTACAATGTCATCGGCGAACCTCAAAGTTTTTATTTCATCTCCATGGATGTTAAAACCTACTCAAAATTTTTCTTTTGTTTCCTTTACTGCTTGCTCAATATACAGATTGAATAACATCGGGGAGAGGCTACAACCCTGTCTCACTCCTTTCCCAACCACTGCTTCCCTTTCATGCCCCTCGACTCTTATGACTGCCGACCGTTGTGCGGCATCAAGCGGCTGTTAACGAGCCGCGGCTTGCCGAGCGGTCCGAGCGGTGGCCGCCTACTCTGAAGTTAAAATATTTCCAGGGCGCCACTACTCGCCCATTACAATACAGACTCCGCCATGTACTGTCAGTGGGGTGTATTAATGTAGACGTAAATGTAATAAGTCTGTATCAAGTACAAAAGAAGAAGAAGGAAGATTAGAATTGAACTTCCTGTGGACAGCGCGGTCGTTAGAGACCGAATATATGTTCAATTAGACCATTCCGACATTTGCCTTAAGCGATTAACGGAAATCATGTGAAACGTAAACCTGTTTCATAGGATGGAGATGTGAACCGTCGTCCTCTCGAATGCGAGTCGATTATGTTAACAACTGCGCCATCTCACTGAGTTTCTCAACTACACATAATATATATAATTGTTTGTTTACTTTAGTCATTTGGAAGTATACTTTCCTAGTATTCTGTCACTCTTTTTCTTTTTTTTTCTAACCAGTCATCTGATGATGACCTGCTAATAAATCGTAAATGGTTGTAATACTTTCCTGTTCTTATTTGTATTCTGTCTATTATTTAATGAACGTTTTATTAATGTAATTGAGTATTATTATTATTTGATTTTTATTTATGGTTTGGTTTAGCGATTCCTTTTTATTGTTTGCTCCTTTTATTTACGTTGAGTCTTTTTAATTATGTTTGCGGTTGTTATGAAGTCTCTATTGCTTACTGTTCTCCTTAAGTTAAAGCATATGGTAGTACCATATGCGTTTCGCAGCAGCAGATGTCGTTGAGACTGCTTGTTGGAGCTTCTCTACCTGAAATCTCTAAAGATAATTTATCGCTCTATGGAAATCGATCGGTACAGCCAAGTGCTATGCTGTGTCACGTGTATGGAATGTGGCTCCACCGTAAGTTCGTGAAATTATTTAGCTCTTCCGAGAAATATTCTCGACGAATCCCAAAACCGTGTAAAACTGCAGGTTCGCACCATCAGACCACACTACACTTTCGAACGATTTGCGTCTTTATAATTACTGAATATTTCTTTTGAAATGATTAATGGTTATGATCTATACACACCTGATACTACTTTTATGCTTTTATACCTATTTATTTTCTTCAATAGCATAAAACATAGATTACTGCCTTAATGGCGGCTTCCAACAATCTCCTTCCAATCCGATACAGAACATCTCTCTTCCGATGCCCAACATGGGATGATTATCTCTTTGCCGTAGCTTAATACAGTCTGTATATCTTTGTTATCGAGTTCGCAAGAAGATGTTTAAATTTCACAGACTATTTATCTCTCGCTCAGGTATTTTACATTTATCATCGTGTTAATAGTCCGTCGCATTTTGTTTAACAGCGGTTGTACTTTGATACGCTCCAGTTCCTCTGGTATGACCAAGAGTGAAATTTTATACTGCTTAACAAGTCGGTCATTTGGGTCTCCCAAGGAATTGAAATGAAATGTCGTGTGGCTGGGGCTTCCCCTCGGGAAGGCCGATCGCCCGGTGCAGGTCCTTCGAGTTGACGCCACCTCGGCGACCTGCGCGTCAATGAGGATGAAATGATGATAATAAGGACAACACAACACCCAGTCCCTGAGCGGAGAAAATCTCTGACCCAGCTGGGAATCGAAACCGGGCCTTTAGGGTTGACAGTCTGTCACGCTGACCACTCAGCTACCGGGGGCGGACTCCCAAGGAACTATATCATCTGTGTGTAATTACCCACCTGTAGCAATCAACTGATAACGTTGTGAGTGTATTGTCATATCGCCGGCTTGATTGTGGAGCATCTGCGCGTCTACAGAGTCGAGCGCGGGACACGGAACTGTTGTGCTGTGTTAGTATGGAAGTTGAAGTGTTGCTACAAGTGCTATTACAGTAAAGTGGTACAATATGTAAATGATTCAGAGGGCAGTGTGTCGAGAACTAATTCAGAAATGAGCAGTGCTGCTAATAACGTATTTATATAGCCTCTCGTTGCATGTCGTACCGTACAGTATCATTCATCCGCGCCGTGTTCGGTCTCCCAAAACGAACTAATGTAATCAGAAAAAAAATAGTTACCACAAAAGAGTGCAGTCAAGAGCCAGTGTCTTGTTGCGAGCGTGAGGACGTGCTTCCGGTCATCGCGTTCCGCATTATCAACAATCAACCGCGCCGCGACGGTAACGCTCACGCTCGTACAAATGAGAACTGAAAAATTAACTTTACGAACAGTGCCATATCATTATTAGTGTCAAGGAGGACACGTACCAAATATCGGTATCTGCGTGACGAGCGTAAGAACTTTCGTGAGATCATTCGGATTCCGCATCAACAACAATAATCCGCGTCGTGGCGGTTACGCGTACGATCGTCTGAGAGATGTTGTGGACTGGTAACCATCTGTTAATTGGGATAAACACTTATGAATTACAATGTAAACAGTGCAACCTGCGGTTTCCTTTAATCGTCTCAGAATATAATTGTTCATACCAGACATCAAACAGTGTTGTGTTTTAAAGTTGAGTGGCTCCCCTAAACCCGCTTGCATAATTCGATAGATAATTTTAGGCAAGCCAGCAGCAATGTGGAACAGAACAGTACCACCACCGCGGGATTACCAGGTATGTGGGTGGAGTGGACAGGGTGCTCTTTCTAGTAAAGCAGTGTAATTAGCTTATAACACTACCGTCTGTCTGGTGCTGTACCATAACCTAAAAGCAGGTTGTGAAATAAAACAATCTTATTGAAGCAATTATGGTATAACGCAATAGAGCAATGTTACCCTCTGAGAGGAATTTTGTTGTGTTGACCGTGTTGTACCTAACGGAGGTCGCTTATCGGATGTGAAAGTCAGAATTACGGAAATATTTGAACAGTAACAAACAAAATTTTGCCTATCTGTACTGTTTAACAGGTAAAGAAAACGGTCGCCAGCCTAACTAGGCAAGAGAATGATTAACATCCTCGTTCAAGAAAATAGTTTTTAGTGACTTTAATAGATAAACACAACCTATACTTTGTCACACGCGAGTGCAGTGAACTCTTGACACATGCGTACGTTTTAAGATTGAAGCTAACAACTGGAGCAGCACAAACTATTTGCAAAATTATAACAGATACCGAAACACACTATTACTTTAAGGGTTACACAAACGTTAT
The DNA here is from genome assembly GCF_023897955.1 of Schistocerca gregaria. NCBI lineage: Eukaryota > Metazoa > Arthropoda > Insecta > Orthoptera > Acrididae > Schistocerca > Schistocerca gregaria. Next base: position 687,537,622 of record NC_064923.1, read on the forward strand.
AACGTTATAACGTTATTATTACTATTCACTGCAGAATCATCAATTGGATATAGGTTAAGTCTCTCTCAGTTAAATACTTTACTATTTAAAATGAAAGTTAATTGGAATCCACTAACACGTTGCTTCTCACAATCATTTCAATAAAGAAATTATGGTTTTCATAATTAATGGTCTTTCCGTTACTTGTTACCGACCATTAACGCAATAGACAGACTGTGGATCCTGGTATACTATTCATATATACTTCTAATACACAAGAGAAACAAACACTTAACAAACATGAGTATATAACGTTTCATACTGCAGTTTTCCACTCTTACTACATTGAGAGACCAAATTAACATATATGTAAGATACTGACTCACCTTCTGTGATTTACAACAGGCAGTAATGAGATCATTTACGAAGCAAAACTTTATAAGCCTCAGTCTTGCGAACTCTTAATTTGAAGTTGGCAACAATACATTAATAAGCAGTTTTCTAAGGAAAGTTACTTTCATTAACTTTCTTTTTTTTATTATGTTCAAGAGGCATTAATTAGCAAAAACACTGGTCCTTAATGTTCTTTCAGTAAGGACACTCGGAAATCACTTTAGTTCAAACGGAGAGGAACCTGAGAGGTGTTATGATAAGGAGAAAAATCAAGGTAGGTACATAAACTCAGTTATAAATTACCTTATATTTGAGCACACTAACACATCCATTAAGCTGATCCTTCACTGTACATTGCTATAGTGCTCCATTACAGTGATTGCACAATGTGGTGGCGATTGCATGTCGGTAGGTGGAATTGCAGGTAGAATTGCTGGACTCTGTCATTTCTTGGTGGCGATGATAGATACAGATTCCAGAATAGTTACAGCTACTTAGCCATCCATCCGAGGCATTGGAAAGTAGCAGAAAAAAACCTCTGTCGGAACCTGCACAGTATGCAACATTTACATGGCAGTGCACAATTTGGTAGCTCGTCCCCGACTGGTAGCTCGTCCACCTTTTCTTCCTAGGCCAACCACAATTGGCGCGCGCTACACAGTTCCGTTCCCGAGAGGAACCACTACTCCTTTTACATACAAACTAACTAAGAACCCTGAGTGAGGATCAGCAGTTTACATAACAGTAAAGAAATACATTAAATAAAACAGAGCATTTGCACATATTGACATTTCTACAAAAAAAAATCATTCACACAGAAATTACAATTATATACAGTAAGTTTTGTTCCCTCCAAATGGGACAAAGAATTTAAATGACAGATACACTAAATTGCATAGAATCATATCATGACATCGAAGTTCTTACAAAGAAATGAGTATACAATTTTATGAAATCGATTCAAACAAACACATTTACAGAAGCTCAGTGATGTAACATTAAGTGAAACAAAAACCAAAATAAATCATTTGAGTATTAGAGCTGTGGTGTTACAAGCTGTTTAGGTTTTTATGTTGGTAACGCCATGTAGCGCTCTATATGAAAATCACTGACTGTGCTGTGTGCACTCTGTGGCTGGTTTGCATTGTTGGAATCTGCTATTGTAGTGTTGGGCAGCATTGCGCAGTTGGAGGTGAACCGCCAGCTGTGATGGATGTGGTGAGAGAGATGGCGGAGTTCTGAGAGCGGATGATCTGGACGTGTGTCCATCAAAGAGAGTAAATTTTTAAGACTGGATATCATGAAATGATACATAAATTATGACTTCTGAGCAGTATTAAGGTAAATACATTGTTTGTTCTCTATCAATATCATTCATTTGCTAACTATGCCTATCAGTAGTTAGAGTCTTCAGTAGTTAGAATCTTTTATTTAACTGGCAGTATTGGCGCTCGCTGTGTTGCAGTAGTTCAAGTAATGAAGATTTTTTTGAGGTAAGTGTTTCATGAAAGGTATAGGGATTTTGTTAGTGAGGGCCATTCTTTTGTAGAGATTTTTGAAGGTCAGATTGCGTTGCGCTAAAAATATTGTGTGGCAGTTTAGTGTTGATCAGAATAGGTCAATAGCGAAATGTCTGAGTACGTTCAGTTCTGCTCCGCTGCTTGAAAATCAAATAATGTAAGAGGTTTGTTAGCACAGTCATTCATAAATTTTTCTAAGGGGACGTTTCAGCAGAAGTGAAAACAGATTAAAGGTACCCCACTTACTTGTACACCGGGGCGTTTTACAACGTATCTAAACTACATGAAAACCTTAATTAAAATTAGTAGATTAGAATCAATTTTGATTAATTTTTTATTAATGATATGGTTGTCTAGTGTATACCAGTATCCTCTTCCCACATCCGATTCCTTAAAGAACTAAATTTCCATTTATAAAGCAGCTTTAAATGCGTGATTACTTTACAACATACTAAGTATTTGACGTTAACCGTATAAAACTGTTATGGTTGAAGACGCAAAACGCTTAATACGTCGATTTTGTAGTTTTCATTCACTCATAGGTAGTAAAATAAGTAGCGACTATCGTTAGTAGTAAAGAAGTAATGAATTAAAACGTCACGCTGAAGCGGAAATTCTACTGCGTAAAGAGCAAAATGTAGTGAGCGATAACTCTTCTCGCTTCATTGTATTTTTGGCTGGGGAAGGGGCGGCTTAAGCGAGAAAAAGTTTCGGAAAGGTTTGAAACTAAATCATAAGTTTGTTGCAAGCTGCTAAGTGCTCTCGTTGTCAAACCAGCGGAAAAATGCTACCATCGGAGCACAAAAAATGCGAATGTGCTCCTGTTTATTAAAAAGCTCTGACAGAAAAGTGGAGTACCGGTCGCTTCGTTCTACCTTTCTCAGCACCTTCAAAAACCGTGACATTTAGAGATACACAAAGAGATAATGACAATGAGTTGGACTGAATGAGCGAATGTGAACTGTAAAGTGGAAGTGGATGGCTGTGAACAACTTACAACGGTAGAGTAGTGGATGTCGACGAGTTAGAGTTAAGGGAAGTTGTGGGAGTGAGAGAAGAGTTTCATTTTAAAAACTGCACGATATGTTCGCAAGCCAGAATTTCTGGGAAAATTTTCGAAGGTGCTACCGGCTGGAATAACGTCTACAGAATCACTCACCTGCAAGCGTATGCAACTAGTGAGACCGCCGCCATTCGTCAGAGGAAGAAATTTGAGCAGCTAACAAAGACGACACGAACATTACGCCTCCACTGGATACAACTCGAATAGTGCTGAACCTTTCACCTATCCCATCAGTAACGCAGCCACGGAAGCACTAGCTACAGGACTAAACTTTGCCGTCACACCCTAGTCCCACGAAAGAAATTATCGAAGCCGTGGAAACGGTACTCCGGCACAGACATGCGATAGAAGCTGAGCAAATAAGGCAGGTAACCGTTATTAATCTACGACGTGTCCAGCTACCGAAACACAACTTTAGCAAAGAGGAAAGGGCAGCTGTCAAGGAACTGAAGAACAACGACCAAATTGTATTATTAACAGTAGACAATGGCAATGCTACTGTCATTTTAGACACCGTGCGGTACGAAGACAGGATGAAATAATTGTTAAATGATCCCATCTACAAAGAACTAAGGGCGGACCCTGCGTCGAAGATAATTCGAAACACGTCGGCCTCAATTAAGGACTCGAGAGCTGACTCTGACGCGGCCAAGGGTCTTATTCCCAGAGTACCAGCCTCTTCTAAAACTTACGGTGTTCCAAAGATGCATAAGGTAAGTTATCCTTTGAGGCTAAAAGTGAATATGATCAATCCGCCCACTTACAATTTGGTGAAGTATTTAGCCTGCAAATTAAGGCGTCTAATTGACAAGACGGACTCTTATGCCAAGAACTCGACACACTTTATAGGACGCCTAAAAGAAGAAACGATTTTATCTACGAACATCATGGTCAGCTTTGACCTGAAGTCACTATTTACAAACGTGCCAGTACGTCTACATCTACTTCTAGGTGATTACTCTGCTATTCACAATAAAGTGCCCGGCAGAGGGTTCACTGAACCACCTTCATGCTGTCTCTCTACCGTTCCTCTCTCGAACGGCACGCGGGAAAAACGAGCACTTAAACTTTTCCGTGCGAGCCCTCATATCTCTTATATTATCGTGATGACCATTTCTCTCTATGTAGGTGGGTTCCAAAAGAAAGTTTTCGCAATAGGAGGAGAAAAGTGTGAATAAAGTTTCATGAGAAGATCCCGTCGCCACGAAAAACGCCTTTGTTTTAATGATTGCCACCCCAATTCACGTATAATGTCTGTGACACTATCTCCCCCATTTCGTGATAATACAAAACGAGCGGCCCTTCTTTGCTCTTTTTTCATGTCATCCGTCAGTCCCACCTGATGCGGATCCCACAGCGCACAGCAGTACTCCAGAATAGGGCGGACAAGCGTAGTGTAAGCAGTCTCTTTGGTAGACCAGTTGCACCTTCTAAGTGTTCTGCCAATGAATCGCAGTCTTTGATTTGCTCCACCCACAATATCATCTGTGTGACCGTTACAATTTTGGTTATTTGTAATTGTAATCTCTAAGTATTTCGTTGAATATAGATGAGACTAACAGCATCCTTCAGGAACATGTCCCGCCAGACATATGAGACCTGGCTGAGTTGGGCCTGACTTCAATGTACTTCAAATGGCAAGGAAAATACTACGAGCAGACAGACGGCATAGCAATGGGTCTCCCCTGTCTTAGCTGGCAGCCGACATATTCATGGAAGCGTTTGAAACAACGGCCCTTGGTTCAGCTAGTGTTGCTGTTTCAGATATGTGGACGACACATTCGCTACATGGCCCCATGGTGAAACGGAGCTACACAGGTTTCACGAATATTTGAACAACGTGCACGGGAAGATGCAGTTCACTCCCGAAGTAGAGAAGAATGGTGTAATTTAATTTCTAGACGTCGAAGTATTCAGAACGTCGGAGGGCACACTGGGGAACAGAGTACATCGCAACCCTACACTTACAGATAGGTATCAGTGCTACGACCACTCGGCGCAGAAGAAGTCGGTCATCCGTTCTTAGGCAATTCGTATCCAGCGCCTAAGTGATGCTCAAAACATAACAGATGAGCTTAAAATGCTAGGCACAGCTTTTCTAGCTAATGGCTACAGCCGTAAGGCGATCTACACAGCCTTGTCGGCGAACACAAGTGAGCAAGATAAGCAAGAAATAGACAAACTGCAGCCAACAGCAAACTGCAGCCAACAGTGCGCTTACCTTACGTGGAAAATGTTACTGACAGATTAAGCAAACACCGCCGGGTTGGGGTACAGCATGTCTTCTATAGTTATTGCACGATTCAGGACGTGCTACGCTCCACTAAAGACAAGGTGGATGCATTACACACTGCAAGTGTGTACAAGGTGGAATGCAAATTTGGAGAGACACACATCGGCGGGTCTGGTGAACCAATAGCAATGCGCATTCGGGAACACGAGCGCTATATTCGTCTAGGGCAACACAACAAATCGGCAGTGGCAGAACAGCAGCAAGACTGCGGAAAAGAAATGAAATTCAGCGTAGCCTATGTGTTGGCCTAACAGCCGGTTTTGACGAAACTCAAAATCCTGAGAGGCCGTCTAAATACCTAAACATCCTAATAACATGAACAGATACAGGAAAGAGTCAGTCTTGCCCCATGTTGGCTACCAGCAGAGCCCAACATGCTGCACTGTCAACACGAGACACGAGAACTACCGGCGAGTAAATGCCGCCGCGCGGCTGACGTCCAGCATTTGGTGAACATCTAACATTCTGCGTGGTGTCTGTTTGTTCTATATCTTGTCTCCCTACCACTTTAACGCAACGACGCTCTGAGCGTGTTTTTTAGGGAATTGACTAGTTTGAACCTGGGACCTGCTGCTGGTAAGGAGACGCCAGATCACACATGACATGTAGAGTTCAGTGAGACTAGCGATGATATAACCAAATACTTAATGATTTCAGCGTCAGCTCCACTGGACTCCCTGTAAACGAATCTTAATACTAACTAATTTAGTGGTAGGGGTTCAAGGCTTTCCTATTTTTAGTTAGCTTGTAAAATAACGTCGAAAGAGAAGTTAAGTTTACCATTGGAAATTTTATTCTACTCACAAAACATCGTTTACAAATTGCACTATTGATAAAAGGAAATGTTTTAATACAGGATGGTAAAAACCAACTGCATTCAACAAAAATGTGAACTAATATTCCCTGAATGGGTTTCCAAGTTCTACAATGGATCGAAGCATGACCTATGCTGTATCACATATATAATCTAGGTTTAAATTAAGTTTCACAAAAGAGAAAACTATCAAAATGGTCTACAGTGACCCTCAATTATCTTTGATTACTTATCTAACTTATCGTAAATTGCAGTGGCTGATGTGGCTTCTCAATAACTATACAACAGAAAAATCTTTGCGTTTCAGATTTTTGCTTCAAGTGGCAAATGTAAACACCATGAGTTTTAATTGACGATAGACACTACTATTACGCAAAAAGGGGGTGTAACAGGTGAGACTTCAGCAGTTCTGAGTGAATCTTTATGCGCTGTTATGCTGCATCGCGTGCGTTCATTACCTTGTCGGGTTTCGTCAGGGGGCGGCGGACAGCACAGCTCCGCTCACCTCGCCGTCTCGGAAGCAATTCTCTTCTTACTTCTCCTTACTACAATTTACCGAAGTTGATTAAAAAAAAAACTATCTGGCTATGTTTTCATCTGACCAATAAGGGTCTCAACGTTAACCTTAAGCTCCGCCTACAAAAATTCTCTCTATCCAATGAGGTGGTGGGGCAATGTCTTTTAAAGTTTGCAACGTAACAGAGACGTGAAAAACTCTCACGCTAAAACTTGCAGCTGATGTGGTTCTTTTATTGTTATCATAAGATCTATACTGTTCTTCTGGAGGGCTCTGTCTTTTAACATGGGCTGGGGGATGGTCCTGACGTAACAGAGACGCGAAAAAGTCTCACGCTAACACTTGCGGGTAGTGTGGTCCTTTTTGTGTTATCGTAAGATCTATACTGTTCTTCTAGACGGCTCTAGCTTTTAAACATGGGCTGGGGGGTGGTCCTACCGGTTAGCAGGTAACGTGGGTGTCTGTCCCTTATCGTAGGACCTTCAGCTTAACACGGTTCTGCTCTCGGCTTCTGTTCTCGTTTCTCCCATCGGAACTGCGTCGGTCTCACGGTGGGAAGGTACGACATGCATTTAGGCATTCTTGTGTTAGTCTGTGGTATTTCATTGCTCACTTGTTACTCGTATTATTTGGTTAATTTAATGTCACGATTTATTCGGAGCTATGTGACGTACTACTGGATTTGCTTATCATGTCAGGGTTTTCATGGAAGGTGTTGGATTTGCCTGACACCTTACAAACAGCATCCAATTTCTCATTCGACGGTGACCCCCAATCATGGCACAAAACAGAAGAGCCGACCGGTTGTAGGCGCTACAGTGTGGAACCGCGCGACAGCTACGGTCGTAGGTTCGAATCCTGCCTCGGGCATAGATGTTTGTGATGTCCTTAGGTTAGTTAGGTTTAAGTAGTTCTACTTCTAGAGGACTGATGACCTCAGCAGTTAAGTCCTATAGTGCTCAGAGCCATTTGACCACTGAAACGAACCATCTTTTGAAAATTATTACAAAATGTCATGCGCAGTGAACAGTAACAACAAAGTTTAAGAGACACTGCATAGCTAGAATGCACCAGTAGACTCAGAAGAAGGCCGCAGCAACCGTGGCCGAAACGTGGGTTTTTCTCCAGCAGCAATAGCTTTTATGACGCGATACCGCACCCAGAAAACTGTTTTTTTGACTGACTCTAGCCGCGGAAACCTACGCAATTACAAAAGAGACGTATTAAAAAATCAATCTAATTACGGCTTGCTAGGGATCTGCCAAAGAGCTAATAACTGTGACTTCTGTATACCAGAGAAGAGTAGAGGTATCAAAAAAATTTGCATGGTTTTCGAGATCTGGGTCTCACGAATAAATCGTAAAAATTTTAGCCATTTGCTATGCATAGCCGTCTTGGAATCAGAAGCTCGGTTTTGGTATGGATTTTATAGTAAATCGCCCTTGAACTAATAGTGCCTCCTTATGTCCCCTAATCCAACAGATCCAAGAATAACCAACTAATTTGTTCGAATTTCCAAAGCAGGAGGCAGTGTGTAGTATACATACTTTAGCACCGTACTGCATCATAGTGACACTAAGACGATTCTTCTGTTGAGTATACAAACGGTCTCCATCCCACGGGCTATCCAAAACTCTTGACCAATCCTTTCTATTACCAATAGTCGCATGGCCACGGTAGTTGTATGCCTACCGATTTGAAACACTGAAAATAAAATTTATGATGCCCCTGGAAATCGTTAGACTAACAAATGCATCTGGGGATTTTTGACCGTGTGACCGTTCTACCCGTTTAGTAGTGTATCTGTGTGTACCTTAGAGGGTGTAGCATAGAAAAGAGAGAGATTTATTTGACGTGTAGAACAACGGATGCTGATTTTTCAATTCCTAACGGAAACGCAATTTTGGAATCTTACATTTCATTTTGATACTCTGTTAATCGTAAAAGCTCGTAAATGAGTGTCTCTTTCAGTGTCAGATTCATGTCTCGCGGATACGTGCGTAACATATGGTGTCGACTTCACCCTTCTAGTTATTACAGGTCCGAGTGCTTACCGGAGACAAAATCAGATATGAAATGATGGCGTTGCACATCTCGTTACTTGATGGAATGATCATTGCAATGTAATGCAATTTGTGACGCAGCATTGCTTGTCACGTCAACAAATTAAAACATTCGATTGGCTATGTTTGCGAGTTTCCGGTTTGTTGCTTCACCATCAGTAAACAACTGCACACGCGGTACAAATGGAAATAAAATGTGTGGGTAAACGTGTTTCTGAATGATGTTGCGTTATTGATTGTTGCATTAAATCGACAGCATAAAACGTGAGACAAACGTGCTATCAAACAATTACTATTCTCGTAAAGGGTCATCGACTCGATGAAGCCACTTTTAAATGTGAAAAAGCATAGGGCCTCACTTTAACACCTACTTAGGGTTTCACCACTTAACTAAAACGCACAACGATACTGCTGGTGGACATGTCCAAGTTGTCTTAACTTCATGAGAATAAAACTATGTCAATGTATTTACCAAAATGGTTCAAATGGCTCTCAACACTATGGGACTTAACTTATGAGGTCATAAGTTCCCTAGAACTTACAACTACTTAAACGTTACTAGCCTAAGGAAATCACAAACATGCATGCCCGAGGCAGGATTCGAACCTGCGACCGTAGCGGTCACGCGGTTCCAGACTGTAGCGCCTAGAACTGCTCGACCAGATGTATTTACCATCTGACCCCATTCATTCTTGCCTGCGAGTAACATACACCATCACTTAGACCTAGAAAAATATATATCGATATGCTTGCAGCACAAACTACCATAATTTCATTCTGGTACCATAATTTCGTTTAGAAATGTTTTGTCTCTGCCATGTTACTGGTTGATAATAAATAAAGACCAGTTTTTACACTTGATAAACGAATTACGAAAAGTATTTAGAACAACACAAGCATGTAGTCTTTTTCTTAAATTTTATGTGCTTGTTACAGTATTGTAAATCAAGACCTTGATGTATTTTCGTTAAAGATAACACTATCTGTTTTAGGTTAGGGAAACCATCCCCTGAGATCAAACACTATTTGCCCAATAAATTAGCCAAAACGTCCTCAGAGAACATTCGTCATCGAAGGTCAGAGATAGAAAAGTTTAATATGATTTTAGTGAGCTGCACGAGCAACCAAGGAAACGTCCCAAAAATGGTATCACTTACTGAAGGTTATGATTCACAGTTAGTATTAGGAACAGAAAGTGGTGGAGTATTTATTCGAGTAAAGAAGTCAATAAAATCTAGCGAGGTTATCACATGTTCCGATTGTGAATTAATCTCAAAGAAGTATCAAATGTCGGTCAAAAAAGGTAATCAGATGCTTTTATAGACCGCCTGGGTCAGGAGCTCTAGTGGTACAGCGCTTGAAACAGAACTTACGGAGGGGGGAGTGACTGCAATTTGACAGTTATATATTGAGAGTGTCATACTATCAAAACGGACGCCCCGGACAGGGATTCGTGTGACGTTCTGGATGTCTTGTAGAAACGTACGTTGAGCAGATAGAGAACCAACTCGTGAGGGTAGCGTCTTAGACCTCCTGGCAACAAACGGACCTGAACTTATTGGATCAGTTAACATAGAGGAAGATATCAGTGATCAGAAAGCTGTGACAGCATCTATGACAATTGGTCTTACAACGAATTTTTTTAAAAAAGTAGGAAGAGATCTTTGCTTTGTACAAGTGATGGGATGTTAATTTCAGAATGTCTGAGCAGTCAGCATAAAATATTTGGTGATGAGAACGAAGATGTGGAAAACGAATGGAGAAAACGCAAAGGAATCGGGCAATATGCCCTAAACAAGCACATTCCTAGTAAGGTATTAAGGTATGGGAAAGACCCCCAAGGGTTTAATAGCTATGTTAGGAAATTGCTACGTAATAATAGTAGTCTCGTGTGACTAGGGCCTCCCGTCGCGTTCGCCTGGTGCAAGTCTTTCAATTTGACGCCACTTCGGCGACTTGCGCGTCGATGGGGATGAAATGATGATGATTAGGACAACACAACACCCAGTACCTGAAAGGATCAAATCTCAGACCCAGCCGGGAATCGAACCCGGGCCCATAGGGTTGACATTCTGTCGCGCTGACTACTCAGCTACCGGGAGCGGACAACTGCTATGTAAACAACGGGAACTTCATCTCAGATTCAACAGAAGTTATAAACCTAGCTGAGAAACAAAAGTTGATCAAAGCGAAAATGAGTGTAAGGAGAGCAAAGAGAGAAGCGTTCACGATCCGTCCTTTCAAACTTCATACGAACGTCACATCGGTAGCTATTGAGACAGCAGATGGCGGAACATAAAAACAGCAACAATTGTTTAATATTGGAAAGGTGCCAGGACCAGATGACACAAACGAGATTCTAGAAAGTTTATGCGAAGGAAGTTACTCCGCTTCTTGCAATAATTTATCGTAGATCTCTTGAATAACGAAGGGTACCTAGCGACTGGAAGAAAATTCAGGTCATTTCCGTTTTTAAGAAGGACCGTAGGGCAGATGCACTTACACTCCTGGAAAACGAAAAAAGAACGCATTGACACAAGTCAATAAGACCTGTTTTACCTGCACGGGACACTATGAGAGGTTAGTGCACGCGATGACCAACCGCGCCACACTGCGGACACACCAGGAACTTCGTTATCAGCCATGGAATGTTGCGAGCTGCTCAGCGGTTGTTCACCGCCAGAGCCAGTGGCACCCAGTTTGCCGTGGCATACGGGGCTCCTTGTGTGTCTTCAACATTTGTCAGCATGCCGCGACAGCCTGTATGTAAACCGCTTGTGCAACTGACAGAGTTTGAGCGAGGGCGTATAGTGGGCCTGCGGGATGGACATACTGCAAAATTGCGCAACACGTGGGGCGAGAGGTCTACACAGTGCAGCGGCGACACACAGATGCACGCCAAGACAGTTGCATCTTACGAAGTGCCGTATAGGACCGCACCGTCACTACACAACAAATTAGGAACACTGCACTGTTGCTCCGGGGGTATCCTCGAGAACCATTCGCAACCGTCTCCTTGAAACAGGGCTGCAATCCCGCGTGCCGTTAGGGCGTCTTCCGCTCTCACCCGAAACTCGCTCAGCCCGCTTCCAGTGCTGTCACGATACTTTATGGAAGTAAGAATGGAGACGTGCCGTCTTCTGTGATGAGAGTCGCTTCTGCCTTGGTGTCAATGACGGTCCAACACGTGTGTTGAGTTGTGCAGCAGAGTGCCAGATTCTGGAGTTTGTAGGACAGAGGCACACAGGACCAACATTCGGAATAATGTTGTGGGGAGCCATATCCTCCACTGACCGTTCTCCAATGGTGATATGTGAGGGAACACTGAACAGGGAACGGTACGTTGAAACCATTATTCAACCGGTCTTGCTACCGTTCCTGCACCAACATGGTTTTCCAACAGGACAATTCACGTCCACATGTCTCCCGGGCACCAAACGTGCTCTTCAAGGTGTACGCCAAGTACACTGGCCAGCACGGTCCACAGATCTGTCCGCCACTGAGCATGTTTGGGACGGAATGGAACGTCATCTCACGCGGTCTGCGCGACATGTACGGAATGTGGCCCAGCTGGGGCACCGGGTGGACACTTCATGGCAAGCCATTCCTCAAGACTGCATTCGGCACGTCTACGATCGTCTTCATGGGTGAATTACAGCCTCCATTGCTGCGAAAGCAGGGTATACACAGTACTAGCGCGGACATTGAGCACGCTCTGTTGACTTTAGGCACGTGGGTATGGTTCTGTCTTTGTGATTGTGTGTTGTATACGTCTCCAAGAGGGTGTCAATAAAGTTTCCCTCTGCTGGGTCGGCGAATTCATGGTGTTCTTTATTAATTTTCCAGGAGTGTATAAAAAGTTGACGTCAATGAGTTGTAAAATTATGAAACATCGCTTAGGCTTCAGAATTGAGACGTTTTTGGAAAATGAAAATCTCCTCTTCAAAAATTAACATGGATTCTTCCAACAGGGATTCGGCGAAACTCGGTTCGCTTGCTTCCTCCAGGAGATCCTTATCTTTAGGAGGACATTTCACAAGTCCCACACTGCCGTTTAGTGAAAAAAAATACGAGTTTATCGATCATCGGGACTAAAAAAATGGTTCAAATGACTCTGAGCACTATGGGACTTAACATCTTAGGCAATCAGTCCCCTAGAACTTAGAACTACTTAAACCTAACTAACCTAAGGACATCACACACATCCATGCCCGGGCAGGATTCGAACCTGCGACCATAACAGTCGCGCGGTTCCGGACTGAGCGCCTAGAACAGCTAGACCACCGCGGTCGGCTATCATCGGGACTGATTTTCGACTTTGTTCAAGACTTACTTACAGACAGAATTCAACACGTCGTTCTTAATGGAAATAATCGACAGATGTAAAGGTAACTTCGGGAGTACCGCTAGGAAGTGTGACAGGAACATTACTGTTTACAGTATGTATAAATGATATAATAGGAAGCGTCGGATGCTCTTTAAGGCTGTGCGCAGATTATACTGTTGTCTATAGCAAAGCAGTAACGCCAGAAGATAGTAACCATTTGCAGAATGATATCCAGAGAATTAATGAATAGTGCACGCTCTCGCAATTGACCCTGAACGTAAATAATTGATCTGCACATAGATAGGAAAAGAAATCCACTACTGCATAGCTACACTATTCATGACAAAGTACTTGCAGTAATCTATCCAGAGTGACCTTATGTAGAATGAACATGTAAAACAAATATTGGGAAAAGCAGATGCCATAATAATATTCATAGGCAAATTCTTAAGGAAACGTAACTGATCCACGAAGGTAGTGTCTTATAAGACGCTTGCTCGACCGATTATTGAGTACTGTCCATCTGTCTGCGACCCCTACCAGCCACAACTGATCGAAGAGATAGAGAAGATCCAATGAAGAGCGGCGCCTCTCGTCACGGGATCATTAAGCGGCCTGAGAGCGTGACGGAAATGCTCAACAAACTCTCCCGTCAAACGTTAGAAGATGGGCGTGTAGCATCACGGAGAGATGTACTATTGAAATAAGTCTTAATTTACTCTTGCAACAATGCAAACATTTATATCCCAATAACAGCAATTTTAGTTGCAGAGCAATTCTCTTCCACTTCCATATGGACTATATCCATCGGCTACAACCCTGTAACAATTGCGTGAGAAGGGCACCCATGTATAAAGCGAAAAATGTATGATCACTGCTCTAGATAGGTCTTCTTTTTATCTGTATTTTTAATAGAAAAGAGAAAATATGTCCCATTCGTGCACTGTCTCGTATCTTACTATTACAAACGGATACAAGCACTGAACCATTTCATAGCATCCGAAAGTTTGCCTCTATATAGTTGAATGGATTCCCGTATCCTTCCATTTTGTTTTGTGTGTTACCCAGCTTTTATCGACATTTGAAGAGCGCTTCCATACAGTAACTTGTTGTGTAACCTGTGGAAGGCCTGGTTTATCACATTTAAAGGAAAAATTGTGAATTACTTTCACACTGTTCTCTAGGTCAGCGTTGTGGCTGGCCTTCTGTAGCCAGAATCGCTTTAAAGTAAAACAGTTGCAAAAACTAATATCAGATGATCCTTCAGGCAGCGTTTGTCGCCATTACGAGAAACAGTGCGCCTTCCTAACTATAGCAGTAAGACTATATTGATTATCTAACCTTAACAGAAGTTGTTCTGGTTTGATGCGGTCTGGCGTAATATCCTCTTGTGTGTAAATCTCTTCGTTTGAGAGTAGCTCTTGCCCTGAACGACCTTCACTATTATTGCGACATACTCGTTTTTATCCTATGTAGCTCGGCTCCCTGTATTACTATGTGCGTTATTTTCTGATATCTTAACACATGTTCTATCAGCCTTCCCTTTTTATAGCCAGTGTTCTCCATTCATTCCTCTCTTCACCGCTACTGTGGAAAATCTCATTTTATATGTCAGGCCACCGAATTTTCAGCTAATAGATTTTGTTATTTTATGCACGTAAATAAAGAATTTCTTCATTATTTTCTTCCTTACACATTATATAGTTCCTGACATGGAAGGAATGGCGCTTGAAACTAATTCATTACACATCATAGCTGAGAACACAGCATTTATAGGTACAATGTACTTAAAAAAAAAAAAAAAATGTGCCCAGACAATCAACTTAAGCACTGAAACTTAAATTTTGTACACATTCCTTACAACCAAGTACGTTTAAGTGCTGCGTTTTCTGCAGTCACGTGTAATTCGTCGTTTCTAAAGTGACTTACAGTTTCAGGAGCGCATAAATAACAAATTGAACTGAAATATCCTATTCTAATGCAAAAAAAGCACAGTATAAATGACTGCAACAATTTTTGTTTAGCACCATGATCCCAGCTATAGCTATAGCTGGCTATAAGTGGTATAAAATGTAAAGTGTCTGTTTCTTTAAATAATGAATTTAAATTGTGGTCAACGTAATCACCGAGCGAGGTGGCGCAGTGGTTAGACACTGGACTCGCATTCGGGAGGTCGATGGTTCAATCCCACGTCCGGCCATCCTGATTTAGGTTTTCCGTGATTTCCCTAAATCGCTCCAGGCAAATGCCGGGATGGTTCCTTTCAAAGGGCACGGCCGACTTCCTTCCCCGTCCTTCCCTAATCCGATGAGACCGATGACCAAGCTGTCTGGTCTTCTTCCCCAAAACAACCAATCAACGTAATCGTCTTGAGAGTTTTAGCAACTGTTTGGATAATTAAAATTATTCTCATTCACTGTTTCGTCTCAGTTGCACATTATTAATTAGATCACATGTTTCGATCACTCTGTATCATCTTCAGATCTAAAACAAAGTAAAATTAAGCATGTACTAGCTAATATTTTACAATAAGTAGAAAAGACAAGAGTTGCACCTAAATATAGAACTTGTCTGTTCAGAACCACAAATCAGACTGCTGTCCTGTACAACTGTGGTCGGTATTTTAAACAGGTGTATGTTGAAGGTAGGGATGAAGGGGAGATGTAAATGGAGTCAAGCTGACTAGAGAGGGGGGAGGGGAGAGGAAGAAAGCAGGAAAGGGGTGATGGGAATGTCAGGACTGAAACAAGAGAGGTAGTGCTAAAATCAAAGAACTTATAGTTATGTAAATATTATCGTTTAAACACTAACAGTAAGGTTTATGTAAAATTTAAACGGCCTTACACAGTGAAATTAATATGAGAGGGGGGGAGGGTGGACGTAAATGAGAGCTAGCTGTTTTAGAGCCATAGCATCCACGCCACTATCTCTCCCCCGCCCCTCCCTTGCCTCCCTCCAACATATGCCTATTTAAAACAATGACCACAGTTGCAACACACAGTAGTCTGATAAGTGTTTCTGAGTAAACAAGAAAAGTTGCTGACGCTACTCGTTTATTATGTTTATGTACAATTGTGTTTTCTACTTATTGATAAGTATTAGATGGTACATATTTAGTTTTACTTTCTTTTGGGTCTGAAAATAATTCAGAGAGCTCTAAACATATAATGTAATTAAAAATGTGCAACTGAGACAGAAAACTAAACGAGAATTATCTCAATAATGAATTTGGTTTTACATTTTTTATGAGCTTATACGTGCGTATGTGGCAGTGTTTTATGATGCTGTTTCCATACATTGCTCTCTGCGTGTATTCAGTTGTCTCATCTGGTGTCGTCACTGCTGAATTGTACGTTCTTCGAAATCAGTACGTCTCTATTGCTTTCGGCAGTCGCTGAGCCAAAACAAGTTGGCGGGTGCTAACTTAACAACAAAACTGATTAACAGAAATTTCCATTATTCCACCGTCGCGTCATCCTGTCGTAGAATACACACTATAAAATTTTCAGACTGTCCAAGAGCGGTGTGTGGGATCGGGATGTACCGAGTGAAAATACCTGACACACTTTTGTCCTCTCAAAAATGGACAGGTACATAATTATTCTGCACCCGTTCGATGTCCTCCGTCAACCCCACCTGGTAAGGATCCCACGCCGCGCAGCAATATTCTAACAGAAGACGAACGAGTGTAGTGTAAGCCGTCTCTTTAGTGGAATTGTTGCATCTTCTAAGTGTCCTGCCAATGAAAGGCATCCTTTGGCTCGCCTTCCCCACCACATTATCTATGTGATCATTCCAACTGAAGTTTTTCGCAATTTTAACACCCAGGTACTTAGTTGAATTGACAGCCAGATTTCTTTTGGAACTCATGTGGATCACCTCACAATTTTCGTTATTTAGCGTCAACTGCCACCTGCCACACCATAGAGCAATCTTTTCTAAATCGCTTTGCAACTGATACTGGTCTTCGGATGACCTTACTAGACGGTAAATTACAGCATCATCTGCCAACAACCTAAGAGAACTGCTCAGATTGTCACCCAGGTCATTTGTATAGATCAGGAACAGAAGAGGTTCAAGGATGCTTCCCTGGGGAATGCCTGATATCACTTCAGTTTTACTCGATGATTTGCCGTCTAGTACTACGAACTGCGACCTTCCTGACAGGAAATCACGAATCCAGTCACACAACTGAGACGATACCCCACAGGCCCGCAGCTTGATTAGAAGTCACTTCTGTCAAGAGCTTTGCGGAAATCTAGAAATACGGAATCAACTTGAGATCCCCTGTCGATAGCGGCTATCACTTGAATAAGTACCTGCGTTGCACAAGAACGATGTTTTCTGAAACCATTTTGATTACGTAACGATAGATCGTTCCCTTCGAGGTAATTCATAAAGTTTGAATACAGTAGATGCTCCAAAACCCTACTGCAAACCGACTTCAATGATATAGGTCTGTAGTTAGATGGATTACTCCTACTACCCTTCTTAAACACTGGGAATCATACAGATGGAGATGTGGACGAGGCAGAACAGTCCAGGAAGATTTTCTGAGCTCTTCCCTGGTGTGCAGACTTGTGTGACGCCTTGCATTGTCACGGAGAAGGAGAAGTTCGCACTGACGGTCCTTCGTTTTTCTTTACAATCTTCCGTAAGACGGCGAGGAACCCAGCGAGCTCGCACTTTATAGTACCGCAACTGATTGGCGCGTCAGCTCCGCCCACAGAGATGCCCACTTGTACAACGAGATGTTTGATTGTGATCCGTTGAACACCTTGAATAAGAGTGTCCGCACGCCCAACGCTGCCTTGCCGGCGCACTGGAGATCGGAGAGTTTTGCGTGACCTTTTGCAATGATGGAAGAAGCATGGCCTAACGACTCACCGTGCTTCTGCTCTGTACCACGCCTCGATAGACATTCTGCAAACGCCTGCGAATGTTGCGAAGTTCTGGTTGTCCGCCATTACAATGCAATGCAGAAAGAATTAAAAGATTTTGTTTACAATGAAAGAGTCAAAATTTACTGTCGCTAGACTGGATGCATTGTTCTGTATTTCAAGATGCACTGTTTGTTATGACCGGCTGCTGTGGCCGAGCAGTTCTCGGCGCTTCAGTCTGCAACCGCGCGACCGCAGCGGTCGCACGTTCGAATCCTGCCTCGGGCACATACGTGTGTGATGTCCTTAGGTTAGTTAGGTTAAAGTACACAACTGGCCATTAAAATTGCTACACTAAGAAGAAATGCAGATGATAAACTGGTATTCATTGGACAAATACATTATACTAGAACTGACATTTGATTACATTTTCACGCAATTTGGGTGCATAGGTCCTGCGAAATCAGTACCGAGAACAACCGCCTCTGGCCGTGATAACGGTCTTGATACGTCTGGGCAATGAGTCAAACAGAGCTTGGATGGCGTGTACATGTACAGCTGCCGATGCAGCTTCAACACGATACCACAGTTCATCAAGAGTAGTGACTGGCGTAGTGTGACGAGCCAGTTGCTCGGCCACCATTGACCAGACGTTTTCAGTTGGTGAGAGTTCTGGAGAATGTGCTAGCTAGGGCAGCAGTCGAACATTTTATTTATCCAGAAAAGCCCGTAAAGGACCTGCAACATGCGGTCGTGCATTATCCTGCTGAAATGCAGATTTTCGCAGGGATTGAAAGAAGGGTAGAGTCACGGGTCGTAACACATCTGAAATGAAACGTCCACTTCTCAGAGTCCCGTCAGTGCGAACAAGAGGTGAGCGAGACGTGTAACCAATGGGACCCCATACCATAACGCCGGCTGATACGCCAGTATGGCGATGACTAATACACGCTTCTAATGTGTGTTCAACGCGATTTTTCCAAACAATGATGCGACCATCATGATGCTGTAAACATAACCTGGATTCATCCAAAAAATTTCGTTTTGACATACGTGCACCCAGGTTCGTCGTGGAATACACCATCGCAGGCGCTCCTGTCTGTGATGCAGCATCAAGGGTAACCGCAGCCATGGTCTCCGAGCTGATAGTCAATGCTGCTGCAAACGTCGTCGAACTGTTCGTGGAGATGGTTGTTGTCTTGCAAACGTCCCCATCTGTTGTCTCAGGGATCGAGACGTGGCTGCACGATCCATTACAGCCATACGGATAATATGCCTGTCATCTCGACTGCTAGTGATAAGAGGCCGTTGGGATCTAGCACGGGGTTCCGTATTACCCTCCTGAACCCACCGATTCCATATTCTGCTAACAGTCATTGGATCTCGAGCAACGCGAGCAGCAATGTCGCGATACGATAAACCGCAATCGCGTTAGGCTACAATCCGACCTTTCGGAAAGTCGGAAACGTGATGGTACACATTTCTCCTCCTTACACGAGGCATCACAACAACGTTTCACCAGGCAACGCCGGTCAACTGCTGTTGTGTATGAGAAATCGGTTGGAAACATTCCTCATGTCAGCACGTTATAGGTGTCGCAAACGGCGCCAACCTTTTATGAGTACTGTGAAAAGCTAATCATTTGCATATTACAGCATCTTCTTCCTGTGGGTTAAATTTCGTGCCTGTGGCACTTCATCGTCGTGGTGTAGCAATTTTAATGGCTAGTAGTGTAGTTCTAGGTTCTATGGGACTGATGACCTCAGATGTGAAGTCTCATTTTGTTTGTTAAATTTTCGATCATACACCACGCAAAGAAATTGATTGTACGAATATTTAAATTCCTGAAGTTACGCACTGTCAGTTGCCACAGTTTTCGATTGAACTGAACGGAAGAGTACTGGAAACATACATAAAATTTTAAAGTGCGTTGTTTAACTCAGGGGGCATGTCTCTAACGATTTTCCTACTTAAAACCCTCTACCGTGGAAGGGAAACGAAGCGCTGGAACGAAAATTAAAACATATGGAATAGGCTGCAGACCTCACATGAAATAGACTGGACTGCACAATGTTGGTTGTAAGACATTCTAAGTCGTGAAGCAACTTATTTCTGATTTGACTGGGAATTATTCAAAACGAAAATCGGGAGGTAGAGAGGACAGATTCTGATAAACACAGTCCAGTTTTCTAAACTGATTGGTGTTAAAATAAAAGCAAAGTTTAAAGAACTCACTGTGACCTTGAAAGAATTAAAAGCGTAGTCTTCTAAACGTTTTGAGGACATTGCCAATGTTGTTTTCGAACAGTTTTCGATAATATATTCCGTTTCAGTTGAAAGTACCCTGTTTTATGTGCTGATGTAACTGACTGCGGGATGAAATTTTCACTGTGCGCTGATCTGAAACTTGGTGGCAGATTAAAACTGTGTGTCCGAGCAAGATTCGAAATCGGGACTTTTGTCTCTCACGGGCGTGTGCTCTGCCAACTCAGCTACCCATATATGACTGACGACCCGTCCTCACAGCCTTACTTCCGTCAGTACCTCGTCTCCTACCTTCCCAACTTCACAGAAAGCCTTCTGCGGAGCTTGTAGAACTAGCCCTCCTGGGAGAGAGAGTTTAGCCGCAGCCTGGGAAATGATTCCAGAAAGAAATTTTCACCTTGCATCGGAGGGTGCGGCGATATGAAAGACAAAGGTCCCGATTTCAAGTCTTGGTACGGTACCCAGTTTTAATCTGCTAGGAAGTCTGGAGTCTAGAAAGAATTCTAACTTTTTCAGGTCGGGGCAGGTCCGTTATTTTCAGAAATACTTTTGTCCACAAACCAATATGTCACAGATGATGCTTTACGACAGCCTGCAATGACAAGATGAAGCTTGCATCGTCTCCGAACTATTCCCATACTGTATGCCCTACACAACATATTCATACCTTACCTCATTTAGCATTTTGTCAAGTACCAAAAACAACCCCTTACTGTAACACCACTTGGTTCGTATTTCACTGTTGGCGCTACATATGTTGGAAGGTAGCGTTCTCCAAGCATTCGCCATATCGAAACCCTTCCATGGGACTGCTACAGGGTATAGCGCTAATCATTACTCGAGATCACCCTTTCCAGCCATCCACTGTACGGTGATGCCATTCTTTTCACCCCATCAAGTGTTGTTATAGGCTTGGAGGATCTACTCGACCACTGTATCTCATTTTTCCATCTCCCTACACACAGTCAGCTCGACTGCTAGTAGAACTTTGGAACTCACGAGTGATTCGTTGCAGTTTTTTCATGAGACTTATTACAACCACTTTCCGCGACGCTCAACAATCTGCGTCAATATATACATGAGATAGCGATTCTTGGATTAGCTGTGGCTGTTCCTTTTCGTTTCCACTTCACAATCACCAGTGACAACCACATAACCAATGGTCGTCATGGAGAGGTTTAGAATGGTTGAAATGTCACTCATGGCTAGTTATCCTCACCTGCCTACGCTGCTGTTACTACTGGTAACATAACACTCCTCGCCGTCTTTTATGCTGGCAGGTTCGTCTCAGGTGACATTCATTCTTTACACCGGGATTCGAACTACCACCCACAACAAAATCGATGCATCATAAAAACGTAGGAAGGCAGAGCAAGAAAACTCTTTAAACCAGGAGTTCTTGTCGCAGAGTTAGAAAATCTCACTAACGCATTGCTCATGATTGGTTATTCGTTCGCTGACGTGAAAAGAGCGTTAAGACTACAGCATAGGAATCATAGCGATGCTTAAGCGTTGCTGAAATCACAAGTTTTCCTGTTTTCACTAAGGACGTTACTGGCATAATAGGAAAAAATCTTTAAAAATCGGAACACCGCTATAATCTACAAACCCACCCGGAAGACAAAAGATCACATAAAATCGGCAAAAAATGCTAGCCAACCGCTGGAAAAAGCAGGAATTTATAAGATTCTGTGCATTTTTGTGAGGTGTACGTGGGTACTACAAAAAGAACGTTCAGTAAAAGACTAGCAAAGCACAAGGGTAATTGCAGAAGAGGGGAGATGGACAGATAAGATGTTGCAGCCAAGAGTCCTACACATTCATTTTGGTAGACTCAAGTACTGGCAGCCACGTGCGGATACCATGAAAGGTTGTACAGAGAGATCTTAGAGTTTGTAAAACACCACAAAAAATTTCAATAGGGAGGGGGGAGGGCGTGGCATTGAATAACAGCTGGAATCCGGAGTTGCAGAAGTTGTGTACCAGTCTACCACCATGAAGTGACAGCAACAGCGAACGACGGCAATGGACAACGTCCAATTGCCCTCGCGTATTCTAAATATCTGGCTTCACGCCACTGTGCGGTAGCGAAATTTTGCTATAGACTGTAGCGAGCCAGGGTATTAATCGGACATTCAAAGAAGCTACTAACTCCCTTGAAAATGTCCTCCGCAGAGGGGGACGAAATTTTGGGTTTCGTGATGAAATCCATTCGACCATGGCATCGGGAACATTTT
The DNA here is from genome assembly GCF_023897955.1 of Schistocerca gregaria. Classification (NCBI taxonomy): domain Eukaryota; kingdom Metazoa; phylum Arthropoda; class Insecta; order Orthoptera; family Acrididae; genus Schistocerca; species Schistocerca gregaria. Next base: position 687,559,973 of record NC_064923.1, read on the forward strand.
ATTAACTGTGACATTTCTGACTGTGAAAGTTTAGATTTTAAAATTAAACACGCTTTTAACATATTAATTTTCAATTGGAAATTTTGTCTACGACGCCCTGCTTGTTGCAGGTGCAGTATTTCATTTAGGGAAGGTTTAATCGCCCTCCTCCTCGTATCAGGGGGGTTAATGGTTTAGTGACGCGTGAGTACACTGAGGTTCAAATGTGTGTGAAACATTATGGAACTTAACTGCTAAGGTCATCAGTCCCTAAACTTACACACTACTTAACCTAATTTATCCTAAGGACAACCACACACACCCATGCCCGAGGGAGAACTCGACCTCCGCCGGGACCAGCCGCAACAGTCCATGACTGCAACGCCTTAGACCGCTCGTCTACACTGAGGTGACAAAAGCGGTGGGATGGTGGTCTGCAAGGTACAGATGGTAGAAGTATCCCGTACACAAACTATAAAGCGGCAGTGCATTGATGGAGATGTCATTATGGTCAGGTGACACTTGTGAAAATGTTTCCGACGTGATTAAGGCCGCATGACTGGAATTCAAAATGGTTCAGATGGCTCTGAGCACTGTGGGACTTAACATTTAAGCTCATCAGTGCCCCAGACTTAGAACTACTTAAACCTAACTAACCTAAGGACATCACGCGAATCCATGCCCGAGGCAGGATTCCAACCTGCGACCATAGCAGCAATGCGATTCCGGACTTAAGCGCCTAGAACAACTCGACCACAACGGCTGGAATTCACGGATTCTGAACATATACACTCCTGGAAATTGAAATAAGAACACCGTGAATTCATTTTCCCAGGAAGAGGAAACCTTATTGACACATTCCTGGGGTCAGATACATCACATGATCACACTGACAGAACCACAGGCACATAGACACAGGCAACAGAGCATGCACAATGTCGGCACTAGTACAGTTTATATCCACCTTTCGCAGCAATGCAGGCTGCTAGTCTCCCATGGAGACGATCTTAGAGATGCTGGATGTAGTCCTGTGCAACGGCTTGCCATGCCATTTCCACCTGGCGCCTCAGTTGGACCAGCGTTCGTGCTGGACGTGCAGACCGCGTGAGACGACGCTTCATCCAGTCCCAAACATGCTCAATGGGGGACAGATCCGGAGATCTTGCTGGCCAGGGTAGTTGACTTACACCTTCTAGAGCACGTTGGGTGGCACGGGATACATGCGGACGTGCATTGTCCTGTTGGAACAGCAAGTTCCCTTGCCGGTCTAGGAATGGTATAACGATGGGTTCGATGACGGTTTGGATGTACCGTGCACTATTCAGTGTCCCCTCGACGATCACCAGAGGTGTACGGCCAGTGTAGGAGATCGCTCCCCACACCATGATGCCGGGTGTCGGCCCTGTGTGCCTCGGTCGTATGCAGTCCTGATTGTGGCGCTCACCTGCACGGCGCCAAACACGCATACGACCATCATTGGCACCAAGACAGAAGCGACTCTCATCGCTGAAGACGACACGTCTCCATTCGTCCCTCCATTCACGCCTGTCGCGACACCACTGGAGGCGGGCTGCACGATGTTGGGGCGTGAGCGGAAGACGGCCTAACGGTGTGCGGGACCGTAGCCCAGCTTCATGGAGACGGTTGCGAATGGTCCTCGCCGATACCCCAGGAGCAACAGTGTCCCTAATTTGCTGGGAAGTGGCGGTGCGGTCCCCTACGGCACTGCGTAGGATCCTACGGTCTTGGCGTACATCGGTGAGTCGCTGCGGTCCGGTCCCAGGTCGAAGGGCACGTGCACCTTCCGCCGACCACTGGCGACAAATCGATTTACTGTGGAGACCTCATGCCCCACGTGTCCACCTGGCCTCCCGCATGCCCACTATACGCCCTCACTCAAAGTCCGTCAACTGCACATACGATTCACGTCCACACTGTCGCGGCATGCTACCAGTGTTAAAGACTGCGATGGAGCTCCGTATGCCACGGCAAACTGGCTGACACTGACGGTGGCGTTGCACAAATGCTGCGCAGCTAGCGCCATTGGACGGCCAACACCGCGGTACCTGGTGTGTCCCCTGTGCCGTGCGTGTGATCATTGCTTGTACAGCCCTCTCGCAGTGTCCGGAGCAAGTATGGTGGGTGTGACACACCGGTGTCAATGTGTTCTTTTTTCCATTTCCTGGAGTGTAATTGTAGTTGAAGCTAGACGCATGAGAAATTCCATTTCGGAAATCATTCCGGAAGGCAATATTCCGACATCCACTGCATTAACCGTGTGCCTAGTGTACCAAGTTTCAAGCATTTCCTCTCACTATGAACAAAGCATTGACCAAAGACCTTCACTTCACGACAGAGATCAAAGGCGTTTGCGTAGAGTCGTCACTGCTAACAGACAAGCAACACTGCGTGAAATAGTCACAGAAATCAACGTGAGACGTCCGTCAAACGTATCAGTTAGGACAGAGCTGCGAAATGAAGCGTCCGACGCGAGTGCCTTTTCTATCAGAACGACATTCCCTACAGCGCCTTTTCTGGGTCTTGATCAATCGATTGGAGCCTTCTTCTTTTTTTTTTTTTTTTTGAGCCATCATTCTACCATCAACAATTATTCAACAAACAAAGAGGGATAAAAAATAGTTATAAATAAATACTTTAACATAAAGATAAACCAAAAGAATTTAAAAAATCATTACCATGTCTTCTGACTGGTTTGATGCAGGCAGCCACGATTTCCGCTTCTGTGACGAGCTCTTCATTGGACCTTAGACGACTGGAAAACGGTGATCTGGAGATATGAGTCCCGATTTCAGTTGGCAAGAGCTGACTTGGCTGTGGGTAGGTTTCGAGTGTGGCGCAGATCTCACGAAGCCATCGATCCAAGTTGTCAACAAGGCACTGTACAAGCTGGTCGTGGCTCCATAATGACGTGGGCTGTGTTTAAATGAAATGGTCAATGTGATCTTGTTCAAGAGAACCGATCATCGACTGTAAATGGTTCTATACCAATGAAAATCGCCAAACATCCATACGTTTTGAGGGGTTATTTTATTTAGCTTGACAAACAATTACGGCCTTTCTTCAGACCGCATATTCGCTTCATGTATAGACAATGAGATGTATCAATATGCGCATACTGGCCGGCCGGTGTGGCCGAGCGGCTCTAGGCGCATTAGTCTGGAACCGCGCGACCGCTACGGCCGCAGGTTCGAATCCTGCCTCAAGCCCGATGTGTGTGGGACTGGGAACACATCTCATCTGCTCCAATGCCCGCAAGGTCGCATACCCACATGCCCCGGCACCCAGCAGAAAGAAACCTCCTTCCGCTGCCGTTGCAGGTGGAGTAGGGCATCATGGATGTTCTGGACGACCGTATCCGCTGGGTACAGGTGTTGCATGGTCTGAAGGGCACTCTGGGAGTCAGAACAGATGAGAACCTTAAGACTGGGAATACATCTCGTCTGCTCCAATGCCCGCAAGATCGCAAACAATTCGGCGTCAAAGATTGTAAATTCTGCAGGAAGACCTAACTTGACGACTCGATCAGGGAAAACAATAGGAGCGCACCTGCTTTTCACAGGCGCATGTATGGAGGTATAGTTCTCCGGTACTGGGTGGGATACGTCGGAGATAGACCAGAAGCACCGCTTCGCAGCCACAGCCGGACGAGGCCGGCTCGTTGCCCGTGGCAGATGGAGAGTGCGGCGGTGCGGCGCGGCTTGACTGCGCTCGGGCAGCGCGGCTGGTGGCACAGTGGCACTGGGATGGGCGGCGGCAGCGGCGGCGGCGGATCAATAGCCGGCCCAGCGCGGGGCAACGGCCAGGCAGCGGCGAGCCGAGCCGAGCGAGCGCCGCGCAGCCGCCGCTGTCCCACCGGCCAGTCGCCGCCGTCCCGATTCGGGCCGCCACTGTGCATCCCACGGTCGCGGGCGGCTAATGGAGGGGGGGACGGGGTACTCCTTCGCGTAACTGGGTTTAGGCCACACCCAACAAAAAGAGGCTTGTAAGCTCCGAATTCCGGCTTTGACGGCCTGTCCAGCACTGTGCAAACGTCGTGTCGTCCACGGAGGGGCATGTGGTCAGCAAAGCCCCTCCTAGCCGTTGCTGGTGCTTCTTACTCTTCTCCGTATTGACAAAGATCACTGTATACAGTTAAAACTTCCGGGCTGAGAGGCCGTCGTCGATGTATAAAATTTCCACCTGACGTTTCGTCTCCATCTGCGGGAGACATCTTCTGAGGTCGTCCGTCTACTGCCACTGAGGCTCCAGGTACTCGCGCATTTATAAAGCGCATAGTGTCGGAAGTTCCATGCGGCTTTTCGCAGATGATGCTGTAGTATACAGAAAAGTTGCAGCATTAGAAAATTGTAGCGAAATGCAGGAAGATCTATAGCGGATAGGCACTCCGTGCAGGGTGTGGCAACTGACCTTTACCATAGAAAAATGTAATGTATTGCGAATACATAGAAAGGAAGACCCTTTATTGTATGATTATATGATAATGGAACAAACACTGGTAGCAGTTACTTCTGTAAAATATCTGTTAGTATGCGTACGGAACGATTTTAAGTGGAATGATCATATAAAATTAATTGTTCGTGAGGCGGTTACCAGGCTGAGAGTCGTTGGGAGAGTCCTTAGAAAATGTAGTCTATCGACAAGGGAGGTGGCTTACAAAACACTCGTTCGACCTATACTTGAGTATTGCTCATCAGTGTGGGATCCGTACCAGATCGGTTTGATGGAGGAGATAGAGAAGATCTAAAGGAGAGCGGCGTGTTTCGTCACAGGGTTGTATGGTAAACGTGATAGCGTTGCGGAGATGTTCAGCAAACTCAGGTGGCAGACTCTGCAAGAGAGGCGCTCTGCATCGCGGTGTAGCTTGCTCGCCAGCTTTCGACAGGGTGCGTTTCTGGATGAGGTATCGAATATATTGCGTCCCACTACTTATACCTCCCGAGGAGATCACGAATGTAAAAGTAGAGAGGTTCGAGCGCGCACGGGCGCTTTCCGACAGTCGAACCAAAAGCGACTGGAACAAAAAAAAAGGAGTTAATGACAGTGGCACGTAAAGTGCCCTCCGCCACACACAGTTGGGTGGCTTGCGGAGTATGAATGTAGATATAGATCTAGAGCTAGGGCGCCACCATTTGTCACGTGATGCCGACGGTGTGCCTATCTTTGGAAGGCGTCATCATTCTCGATTAGGAGTAATCGATTGTCATTCTGATGGCGCAACGTCGACATCCATATTTTGTCCAACTTTTAAATTTCCTCTTTTCTACTGAAATTGTTGTGGTGTTTGTGAATTTCTATCGCTTCTCTATACATGCGCGCATGATAATGGGATGTTCATCCTAGAACGCTTGTCTCATTAAATTTAATTTATTATTCCCATCTCGAAAAACCTGCCGACGTACGGCCGATTTTTCGATGTGTCCTAAGTGACAGTTTCTTTTATGTTCGGCTAAGCGGGTATTTACACTTCTCTTAGTTGTTCCAATATATATTTGTCCGCAACTACATGGAATTTAGTATACCCCCAGGTGTTGCTAGGGGATGTCGGGCGTCTTTTGCAGTTCTTAAATATTCCTTAATCCTCTTGGTGGGTCCGAAGATTGTTTTGATCCCATACATGGCCAGAACTTTCCCGACACGTTCCGTGTTCTTATTAATAAACAGTAGGAAATCTTTTCCAGTAGGCGACCGTTGTTCCTCTGGACTTCTGGCTTCTTTTCTTCTTTGATGGATGGCTCGATCAATTTCCTTGCTGGTATATACGTTTTTCATAAAGGCTGACTGTAGGTGATTCCTGCCTCTACATTCGCTATAATGTCCTCCGCAGGATCCTTTAGTAGAGTAAGTGGAAAGTTCCCTCGTTTCAATAGAACCAAATGTTCATCTTGTTCCTCTTTTGATTATTCTCTCCCACGCATGTTAAGCACAGTTCGAGAGTTTCCAGCGGCTGATGTTTCACCTCTGTCTTTCTGTAGGCCATCGAATTTCCTCTTCTGCCTATGGGACGCTGAGCCACAAGGTATATAGAAAGAACACTCATACGGATCGATACCTCCACGAGCAATCAGACCATCATCCTACGCAAAAAAGAGGTGTCATGAAAACCTTGGTGGAGAGAGCCAACAAAATTTGTGAGCCGGCTTACAAGATGAACTGAATCACCTACGGTCAGCCTTCATCAAAAACGGATATACCAGCAAGGAAATTGATCGAGCCCTCCATCAAAGAAGAAGCCAGAAGTCCAGAGCAACAACGTTCACCTACTGGAAAAGTTTTCCTACCGTTTATTAATAAGGTTACGGACCATGTCGGGAAAGTTCTGGCCAAGTATGGGATCGAAACAATATTCAGACCCACCAAGAAGATTAAAGAATATTTAAGAACTGCAAAAGACGCTCGACATCCCCTAGCAACACCTGAGGTATACAAAATTCCATGCAGTTACGGACAAATATACAATGGAACAACGAAAAAAAAGTGTGAACACCGCTTAGCCGAACATAAAAAAAAATGTCGCTTAGGACACATCGAAAAATCGGCCATAGCTGAGTATGTTTTTCGAGATGGGAATCACGAAATTAAATTTAATGAGACAAGTGTTCTAGCACGAACATCCTATTATCATGCGCGCGTGTATACAGAAGCAATAGAAATTCACAAACACAACAACAATTTCAATAGAAAAGAGGAAGTTTTAAAGTGGAGAAAATATGGACGGCGACGTTGCGCCAGCAGAATGACTATCAATTACTCTTAATCGAGAATGATGACCCCTTCCAAAGATAGGCATACCGCCTGCATCACGTGACGAATGGTGGTCCGCGCTATGCGCTCTATCAATCCGAGAACACCTGGAGCCTCAGTGGCAGTAGCCGAACGACCTCAGAAGATGTCGCCCGCAGATGGAGACGAAACGTCAGGTGGAAATTTTATACTTCGACCACGGCCTCTCAGCCCGAAAGTTTTAACTGAAGGCAACACCGGCCGTGAAAGCCTAGATTGTATGATCACTGTATCTTTCTACATCATACTCAGCAAGCCGCCTAATGGTCTCTGGCAGAGGGTACTTTCGTAGTACTAACTGAGTCTTCCAATCTTGTTTCACTAGCGAATATCGCGTGCGATGTATAACTATCGGTAATCCTCTGTATTGTAATTTCTCGAATTTTCTGCTCGTGGTCAGTACGTGAAGGCAACGGGCTTGCCGCAGTGGATACACCGGTTCCCGTGAGATCACCGAACTTAAGCGCTGTCGGGCGTCATCGGCACTTGGGTCGGTGACCTTCCAGGCCGCCATGTGCTGTTGCCATTTTGCGTGGTGCACGCCGCCTCGTGATGCCAATTGAGGAGTTACTCTACCGAATAGTAGCGGCTTCGGGCAAGAATACTATCATAACGACCGGGAGTGTGGTGTGTTCACCGCATGCCCCCCCCATGTTCGCATCGTCCTCTGAGGATGACTCGGCTGTCGGATGGACCCGATGGGCCACTTGTGGCCTGTAAACGGAGTGGTGGTGGTCATTACGTGAGACATATGTGCTGGGGAAAGCAATATGTTGTCCTAATCTTCCCGGAAAGCTCTCTCTCGAAATTCAGCAGTAAATCTCTCCAGGATGCTCAACGACCCTCTTGTAACGTCTGACTATGGAATTTGTTGAGCACCTCCGTAACGAGATCACGCAGGCTAAACAATCCTGTGACGAAAGACGCCACTCTTCGTTGGATCTTCTCTATTTCTATCTGTTCTATGTTGTGGGAAACCCACATAGATGAATAATACTCTGCATCGATCGACGAAGCACCTTATAAGCCACTTCTTTCGTGGATGAGTTACACTTCCTTAGTCCCGGGTTCGATTCCCGGCGGGGTCAGGGATTTTCTCTGCTTCGTGATGGCTGGGTGTTGTGTGATGTCCTTAGGTTAGTTAGGTTTCACTAGTTTTAAGTTCTAGGGGACTGATAACATCAGAAGTTAAGTCCAATAGTGCTCAGAGCCCCCACTCGATGTCGCTTTCGATAGCTTCTCCTAGATATTTTACGGCATACTATTTCAAGCAGCTTGTCACCAACAGCGTATCTGTACGCTGGTTGACTTCTTCTCCTACGTAGGTGCAATATATTACATTTATTACCGTTCACGATCAACTGCCAGAGCCTGCACCATTTACCAATTCTCTAGAGGTCATTCTGTAAATCGCTACTATCGTCTAGTGTTGCTGCTTTGTTATAGTCAACTTCATCATTTGCAAACAGTTTTAAAAAGCATCCGACGCTTTCTACTACATCACATATATGTACACTGAAGCGCCAAAGAAACTGGTATGTGCCAGTGTATTCAAATATAGAGATACGTAACCGGGCAGAATACGGCACTGCCGCCGGCAATGCTTACATAAGACACAAGTGTCTGGCGCAGTTGTTGCACCCGTTACTGCTGCTACAACGGCAGATTATCGACGTTCAAGTGAGTTTGAAGGCAATGTTCCAGTCGGCCCACGAGCGATGCGACACAAAACCTCCGAGGTAGAGATGAAATGAGGACTTTGCCGTACGACCATTTTCGAGCATACCGTGAACATCAGGAATCCGATAAAACATCAAATATCTGACATCGATGCAACCGGAAAAAGGTCCTGTAAGAATGGGACCAACGGCGACTGAAGAGAATCAACGTGACACAAGTGCAGATTGCTGCAGATTTCAATGCTGGACCATCAACAAGAGCCAGCGAGCGAACCATTCAACGAAACATCATCGATATGGGCTTTCGGAGCCGAAGGCCCACTCCTGTACCCTTGATGACGGCCCGACACAGAACTTTGAGCCTCGTCTGGTCCAGTCGGCACTGGCCTTACACTGTTGATGACTGGAAGCTTGTGGCCTGGTCGGGCGAATCTCGTTTGAAATTGAATCGAGTTGATGGACGTGTACTGGTTTGGAGACAACTTTATAAATCAGTGGACTCTTCAAGCTGCTACAGACTCTGTAATGGCGTGAGGGGTGTGCACTTGGGGTGATATGAGACCCCTGATATGTCTAGATACGCCTGTGAGAGCTGACACGGACCTGAATCCATTCATGTGAATTACGCATTCCGACGGACTTCGGCAATTCCAGAAGGATAATGCGACACCCCAGACATCCAGAACTGTCACAGCGTGGCTCCAGGAACACATTGCTCTGTATAATCAGTTCCAAATTGCCCAGACATGAGGATCACTGAGCATATGTGGGATGCTTTGCAACGCGCTGTTCAGAAGAGATCTCCACCCACCGTACTCTTAGGGACGTAGGACAGCCATGCAGGATCCATGTTGTCAGTTCTCTCCAGCACTGATTCAGACATTAGTCCAGTCCATACCATGACGTGATGCGACCTTCCGTGTGCTCGCAGGGGCCCTACACGATATTAGGCAGGTGTACCAGTTTCTTTGGTTCTTGAGTGTATATTGTAAACTGTAAGGTCTAAGAATGAAATTTTCACTCGGCAGCGGAGTGTGCTCCGATATGAAACTTCCTGGTGGATTAAATCTGTGTGCCGGACCGAGACTCGAACTCGGGACCTTTGCCTTTCGCGGGCAAGTACTCTTCCAACAGTTTTAATCCTCCACGAAGTTTCATAACAGTGCACACTCCTCTGCAGAGTGAAAATCTCATTCAGGAAACATCCCCCACACTGTCACTAAGCCATGTCTCTGCGATATCCTATCTTCCTTGAGTGCTAGTTCTGCAAGGATCGCAGAAGAGCTTCTCTGACGTTTGGAAGATAGGCGACGAGGTACTGGGAGAATTGAAGTTGTGAAGACGGATCGTGAGTCGTGCTTGAGTAGCTCAGATGGTAGAGCACTTGCCCGCGCAAGGTAAAGGTCCCGAGTTAGAGTCTTTTGTAACGGTCCTGTTACACTTCCTCGAGGTATTGCAGAAATTACTTTTGTCGATTTCGTTCTGCTAAGAGACACCTGTTGAGTTCCATCGGCAATGAGTTCTTGTAACCAGTCACAAAACTGCTCCAAATGTCGGTAAGCTCGTGTTTTGTTTTTTCACTAAAAAGCTGTAAGGGCCGGTGTCAGATGCCTTCCTCAGGTCAAGGATAGCTGAATCAACCTGTGCGCCATTCTCTACGCTACTGTGGATCTCATGGAGGCACATACCGAGCTGAGTTTCGCAGGATCCGTAGGTTCTCTGTTTGGGAGAACCATATTGATTTTTACTGAGGAGATTTACATTCTCATAAAACCTCACAGCTGTTGAACATAGTGCATATCCACAAGTCTATAACAGATAAACGTCAACGATATGATTATGTAGGCATTTCAGTTTTCCTGGCGCTACCAGGAATAGAACTACAGTCCTTTAGAAGGTACTCAGCTACGTAGGCGAGCAGCAAAATATTAGTTATCCCCTAAGAGCACGCTGGCAGCGATGTACACAAGATAGAACTGGTATTAGATGGTCAGGTAATATTTCACCAGCCCGTATGGGTAGCCAGGCTGTCTAACGCGCTGCTTCCCGAGCGGGAACGCGCGCCGGGGACCGGCGCGAATCCGCCCGGCGGAATAGCGTCGAGGTCCGGTGTGCTGGCCAGTCCGTGGGTGGTTTCTAAGGCGGTTTCCCATCTACCTCGGCGAATGTGGGCTGATTCCCCTTGTTCCGCCTCAGTTAAGCTATGTTGGCGATTACTCCACGTACGTGTACACAATAATTACTCTAGCACGCAAACATTTGGGGTTGCACTCGTCTGGTATGAGACGTTCCCGGGGGGTCCACTGGGTGCGAATAACGCTAGGTTCGGTATAGAGCGGCGGTGGGGCTGGTGGACTGCTGTGGCCTGTAGTGGGCTTGTGAACCACTGAGGGCTACTGTGGGACGAAGCCCCTCCGTCGTTTCAAGTGAAACTTTCCCGTCTCCTCTGTTACCCAGCCTTCCCTCTTACAATAACCTATAGAACCTTTCCTTAGGATATCTATTTCATGCTTAATAATAACAAATGAAATCTTCCCTTTGAAATTAATTCTCTTTCTTAATCTTCGAATACAAATTTAAATGCTGCTTATTAACAGTTATTTTCTGATTATTTCGACGAGATATAGAATGTGTCGTCGTCGTCGTGACCCTCAGTCGTTACCTGCAATAACGCAAAACTGTTCCTTACCTTTTTTATTGTTACTGGATCGCCATCTGACTGCTACATCTAACTGCGACATGAATATACTTACTCTGTTTTACTATACTCTATTAACTGCTGGTGGACCGTCATAATAAGTGGCTGTAGTTATTACCAAACCTGACGTTACTCTTTAATAGCAAAGCTGACGTTATTCTTTAATTAACTGGACTGTAGTTACGTAATTCATACTTAAACTTTTACATGACAACTATAAAATTTTGCAAAGTTTTACGTTGATGGTTTCTGAGATGGATTATAATCAGTAATGCAATATTGCTGGTAAAAATTAATTATATTCTGAATGAAATGATTTTACAAACATTCAAATGGGACTTCTTCTTACAATAATCTTACAAGTAGCATTGCGCAACATACCTTCAGTAGTCTTGAGTTCGTCAAAAAAATATTTCAATACTATTAGTTCCTCTTATGATAATAGTTAGCTGATGTATCTGTACATCCGTTTATAATCTCTCGTAAATCATAGCTGGTGGCTGGCAGCCACACCGCTCCTCTCAACCTCTCGCTTCAGACCTGCTACCAGGTCGCCTCACATCTCGCTTACTACTGACATCCTACGAACGCTAAAGTGCGGCCTCTCCTGCCAACAATGCTTTCTGGTGCAGAAAGTCCCAGCTGCCATTACAAAATGTATCAATGCGCGGTTTTTAGCGCTCTTTTCTTAAAATGTATCCATACGCTGTCTCTCCCGCCCTTTTTAAAATTATATCAATTTGCGCTCTCTCTTTCCAACAATACTTTGTTGCCGATACTCCCTCCTACCACAATTATTTCCCACATGACAAATATTAGTTGTTCCTACTTAATCCTATTAATAAAATATAAACATCTTTCGTAAATTGTGGGTTGACAGTAGACAATATAAATATATACGTGTTACACAAGGTCCCCAGTTTAATGCACAATTCACTCACAAGATTCCACCAGCGACATAACTTACGGCAGTGAACTCGTCTGTACATTGTTCGATGGAAAGTTTCCAGACACCCCTATGAAATGCAGAATTGATGACTAGATTTAATTAGAGACGAACTGACCAGAATAAAATTAGTCGTGGTGCACTGTGTGGTCAGTAAGGAAGCAGTAACAACAGAATCGGTCGGACAGGAGCGCTTAGTCACCTCGAACCTTGACTAACCGCTGTGTGTGTGTCACCTCAGTATCAAATCCACCAAGGACATTTCAGCCCTTCTCGTAAGTGCTCAAGCCCACTGCTACCGATGTGACTGTGTAGTGGAAACGCCAAGGAACAAACACAGCTAAAACAAGTTGAGGCAGACCTCAATTACTGTGGGACAGCATCCATCGAGGACATTCCAACCCTTCTTTTAAGTGCTCAATCCCAGTGTTGCCGATGTGACTGTGAAGTGGAAACGGCTAGGAACAACCACAGAGACAAGTTGAGGCAGACCTCATTTACTTTGGGATAGCATCCATTAAGGACATTCCAACCCTTCGAGTATTGGGAAAAGTGATTCTAAAAGATAGATCACATAAAACCGGCGAAAGGAAGCATTAGTGGGTTCCTAAGTGCTTCGAACACTTCAGCTAGCAGAATGACAGTGCATAAGTATATAAAAATAAGGGGATGAAATGGCGTAGGATCTCTTCACAAATCATGTATTTCGGTCGTCATTGCTAAGCGACACTTCGCCAGGTGCAAAGAACAACGACACTGGATAGTAGATGACTAGAGTTATGAATCACGCTATACATTAGAACGGTTTATGTTCAGCGAATGTCTGGAGGAAGTACAGAGGAAGTTGTGTTATGGTATGTGGGTGTCCTTCGTGGTAAGGGTGCGATCATCTTATTCCACTTAAGTAACCATCATTATATTCATCCTTTCATAGATTAGGCTCTTCGTCCTGTTCCTGCGCCGCCCTGTGTGGCCGAGTGGTTCTAGGCGCTTCAGTTTGGAACTGCGCGACCGTTACGGTCACAGGTTCGAATCCTCCTTCGGGAATGGATGTGTATGTGGTAATTAGGTTAGTTAGGTTTAAGTAGTTCTAAGTTCTGGAGGACTGATGACCTCAGATGTTAAGTTCCATAGTGCTCAGAGCCATTTGAACCATTTGAACCCTGTTCTTGCCTCAATCCATCATTGCCTCGGCCTACCTGGGTCTCTCTGTCCAACAGGTTTGTACGACAGTGCCGCCTTCAGAATCCTTGTTCTATCCATTCTTTCTAAAAGTTCTTCCCACTTGTTCTACATTCGTCCATTTCATCCCACATTGCAAATATTTATACTCCATATATCCTCGTTTCTTATTTCATCAAGGCGTATGTGTCCTAGAAGTACCGTAAGGAATTTCATTTCTGCGGCTTGTATGTGGCTGTGGTCTTTTTACCTTGAGGCCCACATTTCACTGCCACGTGGAAGAACTGGACCTGCAGTCATCTTTTATAGCTTCAGTTATGTTTCGGTCCACGCTTTTTTCAGTGTTCTGCGAGTAGTTCTACATATTGTCTCATATCTTCCTAATTTATTCTTGCTAGGCTATCGTAATCATTCAAGATATCACAGCGTAATTAATTCAAATGTTAAACCTCCTCTAAAATTCTGTTATCCAAAAAAGTATTTGCTGTTTTGTGTGTTTGTCCAAGGAATGCCACTGTAACATTTTGAGGTAGAAATTTCGTAACTATATTCCTTAAAACTGTTGTGTAGTATATAGATACCCCTCTGAAGATTATCTTTAGTGCTTTCCATGATCACGAAGCCATCAGCATACGTTTACAAATTTTTCCTCACTTAATTCCAGATGGTGCTTAATACCATCTGTGTAGTGTATCGTCCATATAAATGTTAAAAAGCGTGGGCGATGATACAGACTCTTATATTACTCCCTGATTAGTAACTATATTTCCCCACTGTAATTGAGTCTGTAGCACGTGCCATTAAATCAACTTTTTATATCCCTTATATGTTCAGGATAGCCCGGTTTAGCCATTGTGTTCCTACCGGCCTTCTTTCGGTCTACGTGTCTTATAGGTAGGCAAATTGTATTCCTTTCCTTTCTCTATTAGCTGTTTCATAGAGAATACATTGTCAATACAAACTCTCCCTTTTCGAAAACCTTTCTGCTCTTCTTGCATGATTGGCTCTACTATTGGACTCTACTGCTGGTTTCAGTTGGTTATTTAATATACAAGAATATTGTTTGTAGGTTGAATGTAACACCTCCATAATTTGCGGGTTTAATTCTTTTCTTAAATACATAAACCACAGTGGTCGTTAGCTACTCATCGGCAATCCTCATTGTAAGCCAGCTTCTGACTTTCGTAAAGTAAGCGAATCTATAATTTTTCCTAATTCTTCGGTCATATCTTTAGGATTAGTAGAAATGTCTGCCTCAAGGTTAAATCAAATACTTTTATAATGTTCAATCCCTTCATCACGTGCTATCACATCTAATCGTTCGTTTTCTCTTTTTGGTTTATTTAAATTCATTATCTCCAATACAAAATATGTTCGATGTCATTCACGAACTTTTCCCAACTGAATCTATGTGATCTTCTTGTTAGGGATTATGCAATATTACTAGCAGCTATATAATGCTGTCTAGCTTGATCCATTTTAGGTCTGGGTATGTTTCAACGCTATTTGTTAATCCGTATGGGCATTTTCTATTTCATTGTTCCATACTCTCAAACGTTTCTTTCGTTTCCTTGTAGTTTGTTTGACAATGACTTCATCTGCTGCCGTTTTCATACAGTTCTTCATTCCCCGCCATTCTTCATTAATATTCCTCTTTGTTTCATTTATTTGAGGCGATAGACGTCTGCTATTGGTTCTTATTTCAATAGTATAATTATATAACTCCCTACATTGTATTTTATTGTATTCATTTCCTTCACAGTTCTTAGAAGTATTTTGACCATCAGCAGATAAACTCGCTGTATATATCACACCCTGTGTATACAGGCACAGCATTCACTACAGAATCTCCTTTTCTATTATATACTACATAGTCTATGATTGTTGTAGACTCTCTATTACTTAAATTGTACTTATGAATATTCCTTTTCCCACAGAATGTATTACATACATTCAAAACATCATATGTGCCAACTTCTCGCATCTTCTCCCCATTGGTGTTACTTCTGGCTTCACCAAACTTCCGTACAATGTCTCTGATAGGAATGTTCCCAAGATGGACATTCCAGTGTTCATAAAACCTGTCTTCGTAAATCTGTCTCTCTTTAATAAGAGATAGTAATATCTTGTCGATTTCGTCGATATCTTTTTCTTTCTGATAATTTCTACCGCTACTAACACCGGATTTTTCCATTTCTGGTATACCATTTTCGAAATTCCTGCTTAAGTTCTTTCATTGTGTCCACTCCACTACATAGTAACGTATATTCTAGCAGATGTACTGTTTCCCCTTAATTTATTTTTTCAGTTCATTCTGGTACATTTATCTATTTTACAATTAATTTTGTAAGTCAGCTTCTTTTCTGTGGATACCTCGGACATTCCAGATTGGTAAATTGAGAATGCCATCTATCCCAGATCGTTTGACCTTATCCTTGAGGAAGACGTGTCCATTATATCTGCCCGGATTTCTTATTACTTGAGGCTTACGAGTGAAGCACTTTTTACATGGACAGGACACCAAGCCAAACGCACAAACCCCAACCAGGAGTGACAGGGAGACTTTGTTGGAGCCTCTTATCCTTTGATGGCTGCCTTCTTCGGGCTTACGGAAGTCGTCTTCCCGGGCTATTTCCGGAGTTTCTTTCTCCTCCCACTTATAAAACGATATGAGAAGGGCTTGTATGGTGCTTAAGTAGCAGTAGTTGTCACGCAGTTCTACCTCGCCTTGCATATGGTTCAAATGGCTCTAAGTACTATGGGACTTAACTTCGAGGGTCATCAGTCCCCTAGAACTTAGAACTACTTAAACCCAACTAACCTAAGGACATCACACACATCCATGTCCGAGGCAGGATTCGAACCTGCGACCGTAGCGGTCACGCGATTCCAGACTGTAGCGCCTCTAACCGCTTGGCCACACCGTCCGGCGCCTCGCATATCGTTAAGATTTCACCCATGACGCTGGACAAGGGATTCTTGCCTAGTAGAGCGCGGAGAAGTAGAAAATGAAGAGGAAAGTGAGAAACCCCCTCGGGCCTCGAAACCTAACATATCGATGTTGAAAAATGACCAACGGAAGTACGCCAACTCATTTTAGAACGCTGTGTACGGCATACAGTGGAGGAAAAGCTCGGACACAGTGATTGTAAGCGTGCACCACATCGTATAGCGGCATCTGTGAGACGATGGTTTGTAATAGAAACCACTGTAATAGCTAGTACGTCATCTTCGCTTCAGACGCCGGGATCCTGCATAACTACCTTGTCCGGTTTCGGTCGTGTAGCAAGAATGGGCTGCCACTCCTCCACAAACAATCAGACACCTCATCGACAGTTTCCACAGCAAAATTCTTCCTGTCTTAGAGGCGAAGGGTGGGCATCTCCCATATCAATATGCACTAATGTACACTCCTGGAAATTGAAATAAGAACACCGTGAATTCATTGTCCCAGGAAGGAGAAACTTTATTGACACATTCCTGGGGTCAGATACATCACATGATCACACTGACAGAACCACAGGCACATAGACACAGGCAACAGAGCATGCACAATGTCTGCACTAGTAAAGTGTATATCCACCTTTCGCAGCAATGCAGGCTGCTATTCTCCCATGGAGACGATCGTGGAGATGCTGGATGTAGTCCTGTGGAACGGCTTGCCATGCCATTTCCACCTGGCGCCTCAGTTGGACCAGCGTTCGTGCTGGACGTGCAGACCGCGTGAGACGACGCTTCATCCAGTCCCAAACATTCTCAATGGGGGACAGATACGGAGATCTTGCTGGCCAGGGTAGTTGACTTACACCTTCTAGAGCACGTTGGGTGGCACGGGATACATGCGGACGTGCATTGTCCTGTTGGAACAGCAAGTTCCCTTACCGGTTTAGGAATGGTAGAACGATGGGTTCGATGACGGTTGGATGTACCGTGCACTATTAAGTGTCCCCTCGACGATCACCAGAGGTGTACGGCCAGTGTAGGAGATCGCTCCCCACACCATGATGCCGGGTGTTGGCCCTGTGTGCCTCGGTCGTATGCAGTCCTGATTGTGGCGCTCACCTGCACGGCGCCAAACACGCATACGACCATCATTGGCACCAAGGGAGAAGCTACTCTCATCGCTCGAAGACGACACGTCTCCATTCGTCCCTCCATTCACGCCTGTCGCGACACCACTGGAGGCGGGCTGCACGATGTTGGGGCGTGAGCGGAAGACGGCCTAACGGTGTGCGGGACCGTAGCCCAGCTACATGGAGACGGTTGCGAATGGTCCTCGCCGATACCCCAGGAGCAACAGTGTCCCTAATTTGCTGGGAAGTGGCGGTGCGGTCCGCTACGGCACTGCGTAGGATCTTACGGTCTTGGCGTGCATCCTTGCATCGCTGCGGTCCGGTCCCAGGTCGACGGGCACGTGCACCTTCCACCGACCACTGGCGACAACATCGATGTACTGTGGAGACCTCACGCCCCACGTGTTGAGCAATTCGGCGGTACGTCCACCCGGCCTCCCGCATGCCCACTATACGCCCTCGTTCAAAGTTCGTCAACTGTACATACGGTTCACGTCCACGCTGTCGCAGCATGCTACCAGTGTTAAAGACTGCGATGGAGCTCCGTATGCCACGGCAAACTGGCTGACACTGACGGCGGCGGTGCACAAATGCTGCGCAGCTAGCGCCATTCGACGGCCAACACCGCGGTTCCTGGTGTGTCCGCTGTGCCGTGCGTGTGATCATTGCTTGTACAGCCCTCTCGCAGCGTCCGGAGCAAGTATGGTGGGTCTGACACACCGGTGTCAATGTGTTCTTTTTTCCATTTCCAGGAGTGTAATTTTCATCTGGTAGTCAGGTAGGATGGCACCGTGATGGAAACGTTACAGATTTACACAAAGGAGCCGACGTATTTGGAGGCGTCCATGTCAATTCGATTGATTGGGGCATTGACACGAGGTGCCCGGCGTGTTTTCGAGGAACTGCGTACCACTCTCAGCCATGTAAGTGTCACTCACGGTCAGCAACAATCAATTTCGAAGCGGATAGTAGTTGTTGCAGTCCATGAAGGCAGGTCCGTTTCAACCACTACTAAAGCGCACTTAGCACGGGGTCTGAATGCAATGAACTTTTTGATTACGGTACCGTCCCATTGGCCACTGCTCACAGTATCACTTAAAGGTACGCGTGGGCCCTGCAGCGCAGAAATTGAAAGTAAAGGACTGGAGAAACCACGTGCCACGATTCTGTCCCTTTTCCAAATGATGCAGGACTTATAGTGCATAAATGGGCCAGTGAGATGTTCAACCTGCACTGTGTGGTGGATGTATTTCGGGCTGAAGACGGTTCTGTGATATTTTGAGACGAATTCTCTTCCCATAAGCCCACCCAGATGCTTGCTTCCTCGTTTACTTTGAGCAAGTGATGCCGATTTTCTACGTCTTCATGGCAAGTATGTTACCGAAGGTCCCTTCCTACAAGACGAGAACAGCATTCCACGCATGCCTCCCTTCCTTGATGAATTTGGAGGCACACCATCGCACGTGGGAATGGTTCCATACCTATGAAACTGTTATCCTGTGTATCGAAAGCACTCGGCGAGGTCGTACAAGTTGTGTGATCTGCAGATGTTCACTGAATGTAACCGATAGTGGAATTAAATAAAGTATTTCTTATCAGCAGATGAGGTGGCGATTCTCACACCTTCTTAAAGAATAACAGCTATGGCAGTACAGGGCAGAACAAGCATAAATTATTGGTAGAGGCGCTGTTAACGTGTCATTTCGTGCCTGTTAGCGTGGCATTTCCTTTCCTGACGTGTTCGTAATACACCTTGTCTTTTGTTTCCCCCTTTATCGTGTACGGGTCTATACTTTGCAAGGGAATTTTCGGCTTGTGGCGGAGGGTAGTTCTGACACCACTGTGGTTTAACCCCTCTTCCTAGTCCAATCGTGAATGTTGTGCGCAAGAACAGACTTTCTAGTTCTTCTGAGATTTCTGTCATGATTATTTCGAGGGGTGTACAGGGAAGGAAGTAATATATTTCCTGATTCTTCGGAGAGTGTACACTCATGTAATTCTAGCAGTAAATCTCTGCGCGATGAATAGCTGCTGCATTGTAATGTCAGCCACTGGTTTGGTTCACTGTCTCGTGATATTCTCAAGAAACGTTTCCACGATCAAACACGCTGTAACTTCTCTACCTCCTCTTTTAATCCTACCAATTTCGTGCTCCTGTTGGGCAATATTAGAATAGACAAGAACTAGTAGTACGCTGATTTTGTAATCTAGCCCTGTCATGCGTAAAATAACTTTTTAATTGCACTGGTTGGCAGTTCCGTGGGTTCTGGAAAAATATTTTACGCATTGTGAGTGAGACCACTCAACACATTGGTGTAATATTCTACAATATTTATTATTTATTTCACAAACCGGTTTTCGGCTGTTATGCCACCATCCGGTACAAAGATAATTACGTGGTGCAGTAATATTTGTGGGCTCAAAAATTCATTTCCAGCGATAAAAACTGTTAATGGTAGATTTAGGTATGAAAAAAAGGGATTATTTAAGGGTAAATTCTACATTTACATCTACATTTATACCCTGCAAGCCACCCAACGGTGTGTGGCGGAGGGCATTTTACGTGCCACTGTCATTACCTCCATTTCCTGTTCCAGTCGCGTATGGTTCGCACGAAGAACGACTGTCTGAAAGCGTCCGTGCGCGCTCGAATCTCTCTACTTTTACATTCGTGATCTCCTCGGGAGGTATAAGTAGTGGGAAGCAATATATTCGATACCTCATCCAGAAACGCACCCTGTCGAAACCAGGCGAGCAAGCTACACCGCGATGCAGAGTGCCTCTCTTGCAGAGTCTGCCACTTGAGTTTGCTAAACATCTCCGTAACGCTATCACGTTTACCAAACAACCCTGTGAAGAAACGCGGCGCTCTTCTTTGGATCTTCTCTATCTCCTCCGTCAACACGATCTGGTAAGGATCCCACACTGATTTGCAATACTCAAGTATAGGTCGAACGAGTGTTTTGTAAGCCACCTCACTTGTTGATAGACTACATTTTCTAAGGACTCTCCCAACGACTCTCAGCCTGGTACCCGCCTCACGAACAATTAATTTTATATGATCATTCCACTTCAAATCGTTCCGTACGCATACTCCCAGATATTTTACAGAAGTAACTGCTACCAGTGTTTGTTCCACAATCATATAATAAAGGATCCTTCGTTCTATGTATTCGCAATACATTACATTTGTCTATGTTAAGGGTCAGTTGCCACTCCCTGCAACAAGTGCCTATCCGCTGCGAAACGTCCTGCATTTCGCTACAACTTTCTAATGCTGCAACTTCTCTGTATACGATAGCATCATCCGCGAAAAGCCGCACGGAATTTCCGACACTATCTACTAGGTCATTTATATATATTGTGAAAAGCAGTGGTCCCATAACTTCCCCTGTGGCACGCCAGAGGTTACTTTAACGTCTGTAGACGTCTCTCCATTGATAACAACATACTGTGTTCTGTTTGCTAAAAACTCTTGAATCCAGCCACACAGCTGGTCTGATATTCCGTAGGCTCTTACTTTGTTTATCAGGCGACAGTGCGGAACTGTCAAGAAAAATAGCATCTACCTGGGAGGCTGTATCTAATATTTTCTGGGTCTCATGAACAAATAAAGCGAGTTGGGTCTCACACGATCGCTGTTTCCGGAATCCATGTTGATTCCTAAAGAATGGATTCTGGGTTTCCAAAAACGATATGATACTCGGGCAAAAAACATGTTCTAAAATTCTACAACAGATCGACGTCAGATATATAGGTCTATAGTTGTGCGCATCTGCTCGACAACCCTTCTTGAAGACTGGGACTACCTGTGCTCATTTCCAATCATTTGGAACGTTCCGTTCCTCTAGAGACTTGCGGTACACGGCTGTTAGAAGGGGGGCCAGTTCTTTCCCGTACTCTGTGTAGAATCGAATTGGTATCCCGTTAGGTCCAGTGGAGTTTCCTCTGTTGAGTGATTCCAGTTGCTTTTCTATCCCTTGGACACTTATTTCGATGTCAGCCATTTTTTCCTTCGTGCGAGGTTTTAGAGAAGGAACTGCAGTGCGGTCTTCCTCTGTGAAACAGGTTTGCAAAAAGGTGTTTAGTATTTGAGCTTTAAGCGTGTCATCCTCTGTTTCAATGTCATCATCATCCCGGAATGTCTGGAAATGCTGTTTCGAGCCACTTACTGATTTAACGTAAGACCAGAACTTCCTACGATCTTCTGTCAAGTCGGTACATAGAATTTTCGAAAAATGGTTCAAATGGCTCTGAGCACTATGGGACTCAACATCTTAGGTCATACGTCCCCTAGAACTTAGAACTACTTAAACCTAACTAACCTAACGACATCACACACACCTATGCTCCAAGCAGGATTCGAACCTGAGACCGTAGCAGCCCCGCGGTTCCGGACTGCAGCGCCAGAACCGCACGGCCACCGTGGCCGGCCATAGAATTTTACTTTCGAATTCACTGAACGCTTCACGCATAGCCCTCCTTACGCTAACTTTGACATCGTTTAGCCTCCGTTTGTCTGAGAGGTTTTGGCTGCTTATAAACTTGTAGTGAAGCTCTCTTTGCTTTCGCAGTAGTTTTCTAACTTTGTTGTTGTACCCCGGTGGGTTTTTCCCGTCCCTCACAGTTATACTCGGCACGTACCTGTCTAAAACGCATTTTACGATTGCCGAACACTCAACATTGTCAGTGTCGGAACAGAAATTTTCGATGTAAGATTATTTAACTAAGATAAAATGTAGTTCAATACTTAATATGTCACGCACTTTATCGTAGTTAAATAATCTTACAAAGCATTTGAACTGAAATAATCGCTCTTGCTTTACTCCTAGATACTCCGCCCCCGGTAGCTAAGTGGTCAACGCTAGAGAATGTCAATTCTAAGGGCCTGGGTTCGATTCCTGGCTGGGTCGGAGATTTTCTCCGCTCAGGGACTAGGTTTTGTGTTGTCCTGATCATCATCGTATCATCCCCATCGTCGCGAAAGTCGCCGAAGTGGCGTCAGATCGAAAGACTTGCACCCGGCGAACGGGCTATCCGACTGGAGGCTCTACTCACACGCCCCTTCTTCATTCCTAGATATAGCGTTAACATTATTCATCTCGGAGATATTCTACAGATGCACTGGTTTGAAACCGTTGATCCAACAAAATTTCACTGCACCACGTACTTACCTTTGTAGCAGCCGATGGCGTAATAGCTGAAAACTGGTTTGTCAAACTAATAATAAATATTATACAATATCGTACCAGTGTTGTCTTTGTTTTCATTCATAATAATTCCTTTAACATTCTACCAATTTATTTGTCAACCATTTGCTATTCCTACAATTGATTTTACGTTATCGTTTTGTGAAATTTCTGTCAGTCATTTAGTTACAATTACCTGGCGTTTCTATTTTCCTTGGTACAACAGACCCCTAATGTTCAACTACGTTATCCAACTGCAGCAGCAGTGACGTTAAACTACTGATACCAGGATTTTTCCCCGTCAAGGACAAGATTTGAATTTTTTTTTCCTAGAAAATCCTGAATCTAGTCAAATAAATTTCCAAATATTCATAAGCAAGTATTTTATTCACTAGGCAAGAGTGTGGAACTGTATGTGTCTTAAAAGGCAAGGAGCACGTCATCAGAATCAGAGCTGTTATAAATTCGCCTCTCGTTCTTCGAGATGAGTTTGAAAACATCGTCCTTGAAGTAACCGGTGTTGATTCATACGAAGGTAATTTCCGTTCTCCGTAATATTTTCATTAATGACATGGCATGGTTTGACCCTGTAACGTACTTTGTCTCACAGTGAACAATGCTGAAGATTTGAAAGTGTTTACTGGACCATCAATCCATACCGCGTCGTGCCGTGTGCAGTGGCCCGCTATTCGCGTCATACAAGCTAAAGGGTAAAGGTATGTCATCTCAGTAACGTGAACGAGGCAGAGGCTACGTTAAATTCTGTTACATACTCTCCATCCAAAGGTGATACCTGCATAGCATAATTTGAAAACAGTTGTGTGACGTGGGCTTCTTTTTCGATAAGCTGTTCATTGTTGGATATTAATAGTAAACAGCTATTGTAATATCTTCAACAATGAGAAATCGTAACGGTGATAGCTTTAATAGCTTGAATCACACTTCCACTACACCACCTCTAAGTTACAACGAATAAAAATATCATGTGTTTCAGTTATTTAAATCAAAAGTATTGAACAGCTTTCATTAAAGAGAACATTAAACCCTTTCAGTCAATAACATTCTATTGGCACATATCGAGTACATACTGAAACGTTCGTCGATCTTATATAGTCCATTATGACTTTGCATCCTAACATAACTCATGCGCGTCCGGGACCAAAATAAGCGATGTGAGCCCTACGAGATTAATTTCGCCACGTATTGCATCAACGGTTAGCAAGAAGAAGATAACCAGCCGATCCCGATAAATCCGCGGCATTACTACAAATTTCCCTCATTTCCCTTCTCTTTTCATTAACTAGGTAGATCGGCTGATAGAGTAACGACAAATGAGAGGCTTTCAGGTCAAATACAAGGCGAGTTGTATTGGGACAAAGACATTCCAAAATTCCAGTTGCGGAAGTTGCCTTACAAATAAGGAACACACACTGGGAAGCTTTACCAGAATCATGACGATGAGAACAATTGTAATTTAATTTGTGGGACTATGTGTCCCATGAAAAAAGGAAAATTTTGGTGTGTATGAATTTGCAGAGCCATAATAACCTGCCAACTTACTTTTTTTTTAAATGACAATGTTATTCTACATTAGTATAATGTCCTGATGTCAAATAACACAAATAAATCTGTTATTTATTTTCAAAGTACTCAGATGAACAGTAATGACTGATCACTGGGATGATACACTATCTGATGTTATACAAATATTTAGATTTTGGTATTTCTGTTGAATATTCATTACTATAAGTCAATTACTATAATTTGTCATTTATTAATGTAAATTACATTGTAACATTCTTTAAAAACTAAACTTTACGATTACATTGAATGAATTTCGGTCTGTGAACTGGGTAATGAACTCGAATTGTCGTGTAGCGTGTTGTAACTTCAAGTGGTGTGCCTACTCTGTGTTAAACAATGAGATTTGATCAGGAAGTATTATTTATCTTCACTAATCCAACATAACTGCAAATAATCAAATTATATATAGCTCTGTTAGCAAATCTTAAGAATATTACAAAAGTGAAATATAACAATCCTTTTTATAAAAACGGTTTACGTACATTCTGGGGTTACTCAACAATCAAAAATCATGAGCCAACTCATCTATAACACGATCTGGCCAAAAAAAAGAAATGGTAATTATTTAACATCTTTACCTTTCTTGCTTGAAGGCTGCTGCTTCCATGTTGTACAATATTGACATACCTACATTAATCTAACACTTGGTGGCTTCACACAGCATACCACAAAAACTGCCTACTCCATCCTCTTCCGCTGACAGACAGCTACTCACAACTCCGTGCCACGCCCTCTTTTACTCCAATGCTATAATAATCTCAGACCAGAAGCAGTATCTCTGCGCCTGCAATCTTACACAGTAAGCGACATAAGGCCTATCAAAGACATACATCGACTGTAAAATCGTATTCGGATGCCACATACAAATATGCCCCAGTACACCCCTCTCAACATATACTAAACAGAATTACATACATGCATTACTTTATTCGCTGTTATTGTACTTTTATATTACAATTTTCAGTTTTAGTAGAAAAATCTTTATTACTTTTAAAATTTAGTTTACATACACCTACCATTGTAAAAATCAATGACTTGAAGTTCTAACCACTCATTTTTGTTTGTTTATAATTACATTTTTGTGTGGTAAGGCTCAAAGCAGTTGCAACAAATGGTAGTGTTACATTGCTCTGCCAGCAAACTGACAGCGTCTTTGCGAATTAAGTGTTGACATAAAGTTGTCCTTTTCATCATATCTCACTAAATGGAATGCTCTTGTTGGTGTACATAGGAGGCGTCCCTCTCTGCGACTGGCAACCATTCAGATATTGGACAAGATGACATCCAATAAATCCAGAGATCTTGTTCCATGTACCACACGGTATATGATCCAACTGTTCACTACAATGATATGAATTATCATTGTAAAGAGGCCCCAATACTGTTTATGCCACCTTAAGAAGTGTCATATTTCGCAACAATCCAGTCATGACAGTCTACTCCTCCCATTATTTATATTGCAATTTTTTACAAATTTGGTTGTTGTATGCTTGCTTTTCTGTTTAGCAATTCTGTTGCACCTACTTGCAGAACTAAGTGGCCCCACAGCATCTAAATTGGTGTTAATACATATGAATTTAGTATCATTCAATCTGATAAACAGGGTTACACCACTTGTATCAAAGGCAAAGTCTCATGTGCCGTACCGAGAGGGGTGGTGCAGTGGTTGGCCCACTGGACTCGCATTCTAGACGGCGATGGTTCAAACTCCGCGTGTGGTTATCCTGATTTAGGTTTTCCGTGATTTCCCTAAATCGCTTCAGACAAATGCCGGAATGGTTCCTTTGGAAGGACACTTGCGACTTCTTCCCCATTCTTCGCTAATCCTCTGGGACCGATCATCTCGCTGTTTGGTCCACACCCACAAATCAACCAACGAACCTTATTTGCCGCGAGGCAGTTTTTCTGATTGCTTTGTATTTTTTATTGTGTGACGGCGATAATTCTTCATAATCATTTCGTCGACAGTCAGGTCTTCAGAAAATATAACAAACTGCTGGAATGACCCGTTCATCTTTGTAATCAGTGGTCTAACCTTGAACCTCCATCAAGATTATTGTCGTGTGCCTGATCATTATTATTGAAATGAATTAGAAATTTTATCTTCTGATATCAATTTCGCGACGTAACTTCATTGACTATTTCCATTCCTAAGTCACCGCCTTCAGACCAATATCGTGTTTGTGATGGAAGTCTGTAATACCCTGAGATATATAGTAAACCTAGGAATACTCACAGTTTTTCCGCGTCGGAAGAGAAGTGTAGGCATTTGTAGAACAACTTGCAAGTCGCACGTGTCCTCCAACGATATTATCAGTTCCGTTATTGAAATTCAAGTTTCTTTTATCCACCCTTAAATAGTGTGTAATCCCTCAGTTTTTTTTCATTTCTTCCAGAGCTGCCTCAGCTGAAATCTCATTTTTAGGACCTGCAGTGTATATTGCCTTTATTTTACGTAGGTCAGTACTTTGCCGCAAAGTTTCTTGCGTTTTACTGAGTTTACACTATCTTCAGTAGCCATTACTTCATCAGCCACAGTCCCCAAACGCGTACTTTCGGTATTTTCAAAATGAACTTCCGCCGATCCAGGAGCATCGGGGAGATTCACAGTACCTAATGCACCATCATCAGTCTCATACGCCTCTATAAAAGCATCAGTATCCGGAGGAATAACAGCTACGTCAACATTTTCATTGTCTTCATATATTAATACATAAAAATTACATTTTTTTATAATCCATCCATTGTAATGACTTTGAACTTTGCGTCACAGTTTGCTTCCATTTTCTATATGTTATTGTGTTACGTTGAATAAAGTAAACTCCACTCACCATTTCCATATGAACTGAATGCTATTACTGCTTTGGTTTTATTACTGATATATCAGCAGACGATACTGTTACCTCCAATTGAGCTAAAAATGTATCGTTCGTTTTTACACATGCTAAACAGCAGTGTAGACCAATAATAAGAAATTATTTACTTGCAGCATTATGTATGAAACTTTTTCTACACAACCAGGGTCGACAGACACTAAGAAGTAGTTGACAAACATAGAGTATATATAAAATAACGTTCTGCATTTGCGGCGATTGTGGTTTCATTGTAAAATAAAAGAAAACTCCCATTGTTTCTATGGTCACTAGTAAAAAATTACAATTAATGCATATAATGTAATAACTGGAATTCAGTAGGAGTTTCCGCACTGTTTCTAATAAAATAAAGAAACAATAGAGTCTAAAAATCGATTACTGGGAGATAATGGACTAATACGTGGCGCCATCTTCTGACGCTCTCTTTCCTTAGGAGTAAATTAGTCACTACTATTGTATGACGTTGAGATTTTTCGTAGCAGCGGTCACTAAAACGTATACTATTGGTTGCCTACAACGTCCGCAGATATCTCCAGTGACAGTTTTAAGCCACATAGGAGTGCCACCAAAACACAAACTCGTCTTGTTTCCATGAGGACAAATGACGTTTATCAGCAGAGAGTTAACTTTCGCGTAAATACTCCGCAAAATACCGTACGATCCGATACAGCGGGCACTTCTTGAACCACTGTGTTTTCCCCTCTACTCTGCGCCATACTGCAATGGCGCATAGCATGGACGATTTTCGGTAAACGTCCGTACGACCTCTAGTTTCTTAAATTTTCTCGAAATGCTGACTTCGCGAGACGTATGTTGGAGGAAGTAATATGTCTGCCCAGTACTGCGAACGAACACTCTCGATCTTTCAAAGTATACCTTTCCGCAATTCAACACGCCTCTTTTGTGTTCCCTGCCACTAAACTCTGTGGAACATCCCGGAACGGTCTGGCGCCGAGTAAATGATCACGTAACATAACTCTTCGTTCTTCGTTCGAACTTGCCAATCTCTGCTGTTAGACCTACTTGGGTACTAGACCAATGAACAATACTGAAGAATCGGCCAAGCGAGTAGTTTGTAAGCCACTTCGTGCATGAATTACATTTCCTTAAGGTTCTTTCAATAAAGCCTACTATCTGCTTTTCCTGCTTATTTATGTTTTGTGCTCATCCTGCTCTAGCTCCTACCGCATGGGTTACTCCTAGAAATTTTTTATTCATTGTTTCCTGCAGCTCCATACAGTTAATGAATGGCCTTTTTTATTATTTGGAATTATATTTCCTGGATTCATAAGAGTCTCAATTTTATCTTCGATAATGATAGAAGTTGAAGGAATGAATTAAAATTTGTAACAAGGCCGGAAGTTGAATCCAGTTCTCCTGTTTACTGGGCAGATGAACTAAACATTACGCCAGCGTAGCATTGGCTACCAGAGCGGCGTGGACTACCCTACTCCTGTGCCCTACGTAACACCAACTTTAATTCACACCTTCATCCCAGCTTGGGCTACAGGCGTGAATTGACTTGTGTTCCAGTCCTAACAATGCAACTAATTTTAATTCATCGCTTCATGTTCTATCCTTATCGAACACTTTTATTTGTATGTATAGAGACAAGACTGTTTTTTTTTATATTTTCTGCTTTACCGAACTGGTACTAATTTACCGAACCTCATCACCAGCTGCCCTGCAGGAGATATACAAAAATATATATCGAATAAATTAGATACTGAGGATCCAGTATAAAGTTGTTGTAATTATAAACACATTCCAACTGTATTTATTACATACTATTTTATGTGTCTCCTGTAGGACCAATGATGATGAGAAGGTGCTCGGTACCGGTCCTCTGAATTAAAAACAAAAATAAATTGAAAAACAAGCAGTCTGGTCACTGTGTATAAAAACTATCTGTAAAAATTGACATTGCGTAGGTATTCATCTTGCCAATATTCTGTTACAAGCTAAAACAAAAAATGAACTGTCTTTGTAGTCTAATATCGAAAAAATTTCATTACACTGGGCGCAGCTGCTTCCTGTGTTTGAAACGCGATTTTGTGACCGTCTCTGTCACAACGCGTCTTCATTGATCTATAGACGGCTTCTGTTTTCCCCTTCAGCCCTTTGGCACTTCGTAGTTGAAAGCTGTCAGGAGCGCTGCCAGGTATTACGGATTTTCTTGACCCGACTAGGAGTCTCTTAGTAGTAAAGAATAAATGTATTAAAACGTCATGCATGACATGGCATATTTTCACGCAGCTCAGTGTTCTCTGAAGACCGTGTCGTGTTTTAATACATTTGTGTAAGTACGTTCTACATCATATTGGATATTGCCAGCGAAGTATGTTGCTAATAGGGTTAATAGCAAAGAAGTAATAAATTTAAACGTCCTCCATCATGCAGCAGTTTGTTCTTCATCTATGGCTCATAAAATGATTAAATTTTGTAAGTATAGTCAGTAGGGTTCATGAATACCCTCTACAATATGTGTTGGTAAACTTAATGCACATTGCGAGAGATATTTGCCCTTCCCAGTGTTTATGACGTCATATGGCTCTGAGCACTATGGGACTTAACATCTGTGGTCATCAGTCCCCTAGAACTTAGAACTACTTAAACCTAACTAACCTAAGGACATCACACACATCCATGCCCGAGGCAGGATTCGAACCTGCGACCGTAGCAGTCGCGCGGTTCCGGACTGCGCGCCTAGAACCGCTAGACCACCGCGGCCGGCGACGTCATATATCTTGAACTATGACAGGTAGGTGGTTGCTACTCCGAGAGAGATTGTTACCTGACAGTAAGGGATACATGTTCTAAGTTTGTCTGAAATCGACTTAGTAGTTTAGGACAAATGTAAGGATGTAGAGGCTTATCTCACCAGGGACAAGATAGATACTGCCCACAGGAAAATTAGAGAGACCTTTGGAGAAAAAAGAACCACTTGTATGAATATCAAGAGCTCTGATGGAAACCCAGTGCTAAGCAAAGAGGGGAAGGCAGAAAGGTGGAAGGAGTATATAGAGGATCTATACAAGGGCGACGTACTTGAGGGCAATATTATGGAAATGGAAGAGGATGTAGGTGAAGATGAAATGGGAGATATGACACTGCGTGAAGAGTTAGACAGAGCACTGAAAAACCTGAACCGAAACAAGGCCCCGTGAGTAGATAACATTCCATTACAAGTACTGACAGCCTTGGGAGAGCCAGTCCTGACAAAACTCTACCATCTGGTGAGCCAAATGTATGGGACAGGCGAAATACACTCAGACTCCAAGAAGAATATAATAATTCCAATCACAAAGAAAGCAGGTATTGACTGATGTGAAAATTACCAAATTATCAGTTTAATAAGTCAGAGCTGCAAAATGCTAACGCGAATTCTTTACAGACGAATGGAAAAACTGGTAGAAGCCAAACTTGGGGAAGATCAGTTAGCATTCCCTAGAAATATTGGAACACGTGAGGCAATACTGACCCTACGACTTATCTTAGAAGCTAGATTAAGGAAAGGCAAACCTACGTTTCTAGCATTTGTAGACTTAGAGAAAGCTTTGAAAACGTTGACTGGAATACTCTCTTTCAAATTCTAAAGGTGGAAGGGGTAAAATGCAGGGAGCGAAAGGCTATTTACACTTTTTACGGAGCCAGATGGTAGTTATAAGAGTCGAAGGACACGAAAGGGAAGCAGTGGTTGGGGAGGGAGTGAGACTGGGTTGTAGCCTCTCCCCGATGTTATTCAATCTGTATTTTAGCAAGCAGTAAAGGAAACGAAAGAAAAATGTAGAGTAGGTATAAAAATCGATGGAGAAGAAATAAAAATGTGGAGGTTTGAGTCCGAAGCTCGTGGTCGTGCGGTAGCGTTCTCGCTTTCAACGCCCGGGTTCCCGGGTTCGATTCCCGACGGGGTCAGGGATTTTCTCTGCCTCGTCAAGACAGGGTGTTGTGTGACGTCCTTAGGTTAGTTAGGTTTAAGTAGATTTAAGTTTTAGGGGACTGATGACCCTATGTTAAGTCCCATAGTGCTCAGAGCCATTTGATTTGGAGGTTCGCCGATGACGTCGTAATTCTGTCGGAGACAGCAAAGGACTTGGAAGAACAGTTGAACGGAATAGATAGTGTCCTCAAAGGAGGATATAAGATGAACATAATCAAAAGCAAAACGAGGATAATGGATTGTAGTCGAATGAAGTCGGGTGATGCTGGGGGTATTAGATTTGGAAATTAGACACTTAAACTAGTAAAGGAGTTTTGCTATTTGGGGAGCAAAATAACTGATGATGGCCGACGTAGAGAGGAAATAAAATGTAGACTGGCAATGGCAAGGAAAGCGGGTTTCAAGAAGAGAAATTTGTTAAGGTAGAGTATATGTTTAAGTGTCAGGAAGTCATTTCTGAAAGTATTTGTATGGAGTGCAGCCATGTATGGAAGTGAAACATGGACGAGAAGTAGTTTGGATAAGAAGAGAATTGAAGCTTTTCAAATGTTGTGGTACAGAAGTATGTTGAAGATTAGATGGGTAGATTACATAAGTAATGAGGAATTATTAAATAGGATTGGGGAGAAGAGAAGTTTGTGGCACAACTTGACCATAAGGAGAGATCGGTTGGTAGGACATGTTCTGAGGCATCAAGGGATCAAAAATTTATTATTGGAGGGTAGCGTGGAAGGTAAAAATCGTAGAGGGAGACCAAGAGATGAATACACGAAGCAGATTCAGAAAGATGTAGGTTGCAGTAGTTACTGGGAGATGAAGAAGCTTGCACAGGATAGAGTAGCATGGAGAGCTGCATCAAACCAGCCTCAGGACTGAAGACCACAAGAACAACAACAACAACAGCAGTTTAGATGTGCAACATACATACACACTTACACACATACATATAAATATTTTTATAATATGCATGGATAAACTGTACATGTCTTCGCCTTTTTATGAGCAATACGTTACGTTTGTTGACGTTGTTTCTCTGCACCAGCAGTCCGGCATTTAGCTACAGTGTGCCGGAGTTGTCACCTTCGTATAGGTGAAAGCGCTGTGAAAGTCTGTACTCACATATCCTCCAATGCTGTACACTACATCATAATTATTAATTGTAAAACTCGTCAAGTCCGCTTATTCAGTCACGTCGTCCTGCAGGGAACTACTAGGTCCACGATCTCATATGAGTCCTGCACTGGCTTATCACGTGCGCAAGTATTGGATCGTTATAGGGAATTACAGATCCACAACGGCGTAAGTGAAGGAAAGAATTTTTGTAATCATCCCCTTCAGGTAGAGCAACTTTGTCGGTATAACTTATG
Source organism: Schistocerca gregaria (assembly GCF_023897955.1). Taxonomy (NCBI): domain Eukaryota; kingdom Metazoa; phylum Arthropoda; class Insecta; order Orthoptera; family Acrididae; genus Schistocerca; species Schistocerca gregaria. Next base: position 687,592,284 of record NC_064923.1, read on the forward strand.
ACCTCAGAGCCCGAAACACTGTTAATTTATAATTTTCTTTCGATAGCCTATGATACCTTTTCCACACGATCAACGCCGAGATTTCACAATTCCCATGAAATTCTTTGAACACCGAGGCACATTAGCAAATCAGACGTGGGGTAATGAAACTATTGACATTTGATTGTAATAACACTGCTCGTCATTTACTTACTCCGACTGACGTCAGAACCTTGGCAAGTACACCAAACTCACAAAAAGTTCATTTCCGTCCAGGAATGTGGACCTGGCTGGTTCACAAGGAATGATTGCAATACCGCTGTCTGCTTCCAACTATGAAACAGGACTTATTAATGATATGTGAAGATCAATTTTGAATAGAAGACACACACTCATGATTATCTTCACTGCTCTTTGAGTACGCCTTTGTGGAACAATGAAGTTTTATCATGATCATGTAGACAATGAAATGAGCTTGAGAGCACTTGGTGTTGAGATTACCGTAAGTGAGTGTGGTTCAGTAATAAACCTTTAACCTTTGTCATGTCTATGACACAAAGTACTGCGTATCAGAATACTGGACGAGCTAAGCTAACACGAAGTAATGTGGTTCTCAAATGTTCAATGCTGTAAAAATATTGGACAAGCTGTAAGGCCAGGAAAAGCTACACATTATTCTCATTTCTATGACACTAAGTATTGGAATGTTAGAATAACGGATGAGCTGAAGGACCAGCAAAAAAGAAAAAAAACTAACGCGAAGTGGTTCTGAAGAAAAATTGTTGCGTTTCCGTCGGACTCGGATCATGTAGTTGTTTGGGGAAAATTGTACCAGCCGGCCGGTGTGGCCGTCCGGTTCTAGGCACTTCAGTCTGGAACCGCGTGACCGCCACGGACGCAGGTTCGATTCCTGCCTCGGGCATGGATGTGTGTGATGTCCATAGGTTAGTTAGGTTCTAGGGGACTGATGACCACAGATGTTAAGTCCCATAGTGCTCACAGCCATTTGAACCATTTTGAAAATTGTACCAAATTCAAGCTATGCATGGACTTGGCAGTCGCTTTTTACTGATATGAGTAAAACTTTTGTGTGTGTTGTGCATCGTTACTGTGAAACATTAAAGAATGACGTTTGAATAAAGCTTGCTGGCCATACATCAGTATTAATGAACCACCATTAATTCTAGTTCTACCGTACATGTCTTCTCTATACTGTACATCTCGCTTTGTTTTCGTTGACATTTCTGTTGCCCAGAAGGGGACTACTGAAAAAACGCTCAAAACGTCGGTTTTTCAGTTGTTTTAGTGTTTCATCGGGAAGATGCCCTGTACCCTAGAGGATTTTATTTAAATTGACGCTGGCCGTGGACACCTATGCATGTACTCAGCCCCGTAATGAATTTGCTCAGTCTAACTCTGCCGCTAAAGCGGAGTTATTGAACGCAGTTTTCCGAAATTCCTTCACCAGGGAAGACGAATGGAATATTCCAGAATTTGAAACACGAACATCTGCTAGCATGAGTTTCTTAGAAGTAGATACCTTAGGGGTTGCGAAGCAACTCAAATCGCTTGATACGGGCAAGTCTTCAGGTCCAGATTGTATACCGATTAGGTTCCATTCAGATTACGCTGATACTATAGCTCCCTACTTAGCACTCATATACAACCGCTCGCTCACCGATAGATCTGTACCTACAGATTGGAAAATTGCGCAGGTCGCACAAGTGTTCAAGAAGGATAGTAGGAGTAATCCATTTAACTACAGACCTATATCATTGACGTCGGTTTGCAGTAGGGTTTTGGAGCATATACTGTATTCAAACATTATGAATCACCTCGAAGGGAACGATCTATTGACACGTAATCAGCATGGCTTCAGAAAACATCGCTCTTGTGCAACGCAGCTAGCTCTTTATTCGCACGAAGTAATGGCCGCTATCGACAGGGGATCTCAAGTTGATTCCGTATTTCTAGATTTCCGGAAAGCTTTTGACACCGTTCCTCACAAGCGACTTCTAATCAAGCTGCGGAGCTATGGGGTATCGTCTCAGTTGTGCGACTGGATGCGTGATTTCCTGTCAGGAAGGTCGCAGTTCGTAGTAATAGACGGCAAATCATCGAGTAAAACTGAAGTGATATCAGGTGTTCCCCAGGGAAGCGTCCTGGGACCACTACTGTTCCTAATCTATATAAATGACCTGGGTGACAATGTGAGCAGTTCTCTTAGACTGTTCGCAGTTGATGCTGTAATTTACCGTCTAGTAAGGTCATCCGAAGGCCAGTATCAGCTGCAAAGCGATTTAGAAAAGATTGCTGTATGGTGTGTCAGGTGGCAGTTGACGCTAAATAACGAAAAGTGTGAGATGATCCACATGAGTTCCAAAAGAAATCCGTTGGAATTCGATTACTCGATAAATAGTACAATTCTCAAGGCTGTCAAGTCAACTAAGTAACTGGGTGTTAAAATTACGAACAACTTCAGTTGGAAGGACCACATAGATAATATTGTCGGGAAGGCGAGCCAAAGGCTGCGTTTCATTGGCAGGACACTTAGATGATGCAACAAGTCCACTAAAGAGACAGCTTACACTACACTCGTTCGTCCTCTGTTAGAATATTGCTGCGCGATGTGGGATCCTTACCAGGTGGGATTGACGGAGGACATCGAAAGGGTGCAAAAAAGGGCAGCTCGTTTTGTATTATCGCGTTATAGGGGAGAGAGTGTGGCAGATATGATACACGAGTTGGGATGGAAGTCATTACAGCATAGACGTTTTTCATCGCGGCGAGACCTTTTTACGAAATTTCATTCACCAACTTTCTCTTCCGAATGCGAAAATATTTTGTTGAGCCCAACCTACATAGGTAGGAATGATCATCAAAATAAAATAAGAGAAATCAGAGCTCGAACAGAAAGGTTTAGGTGTTCGTTTTTCCCGCTCGCTGTTCGGGAGTGGAATAGTAGAGAGATAGTATGATTGTGGTTCGATGAACCCTCTGCCAAGCACTTAAATGTGAGTTGCAGAGTAGTCATGTAGATGTAGATGTAGTTCCTTTATCAACTCATTGACAGATGAGGCCCACTTCTGTAGTGTCGCGAAAACCGTGCCGTCCTAGTCTTTCAAAATGCAAGTGCTGTTCACTTAAGATTTTACCAGAAAATGTTTCTCGTAAATATTTTGGGCTGGAAAAGATTGGTAATCGTTATCTGGAACCTATTATTTTGACAGCAAGCTGAACCGTTGAAGGAGCGTTGGTAAATATACGTAACACTGGCAAACGAATAAAATTACCATGTGTGTTTGTTTTTCCTTTGGACTCATTAGTATGAATATTTACCAATCCATACCTGAAAGAAGATACACAAAAAATACGTGATAAATTGTGCAGGTTTATTTATTGCTATTACCGAAGAGGACACAGAGAGATGTATTCATTGCGCTGTTGGAGAAAGCCTTACCTCACATAAGGGGTTAACTGGTTCTGTGTTACGACAAGTAAAATTGAGCATCAATGCTTTAGAGCTGTCATTCACGTTATTCCTCATGTTTTGTTTTTCTTTGCGTGCTTGTGAACAAAATAGTGTACTTATTATGAATAATAGCCAGCTACGCAGCTATGTAAATTGTTTATATTTTACATCTTTCACTCCCACCGTCAGGTGCTCTTGGCTCAAATGTCTCTGAGCACTATGGGACTTAAAATCTGAGGTCATCAGTCCCCTAGAACTTAGAACTACTTAAACACGTCCATGCACGAGGCAAGATTCGAAACTGTGACCGTAGCAGTCGCGCGGTTCCTGACTGAAGCTCCTAAAACCGCTCGGTCACAACGGCCGGCTCAGCTGCTTTTACACGTATCATCGTTGTTGTCATGACCTGACATTTTTATAACAATTAGTTTCTCGTAGGTGTACACTGGATCTGTACATTGGATATGACAAGGTTTCCATGGAAACCAAGCATAATCCTCATTGTGCGCAAATGGAACTAAACATGTATATTTTCAAGAAATACATTCGCCATCGCATAATAACCCCGAATATTTCAATAAGTGTGAAACCAGATGTTCCTCAGCAAGAAAGAGATCCTCTGTATTTAGATAGAAAGTCCCTTAAAGTTTTTTACCGATGTCCTGAAACACACTTCATTCAACGTCCTCATGAATATTCTGTCCTCATACACACACACACACACACTCACACACACAGAGAGAGAGAGAGAGAGAGAGAGAGAGAGAGAGAGAGACCCACACAGACAGCGAGCGAGAGATGGAGATAAATAGGCGGGCAGAGAGAGACTGTGAAATAATTACCCGCGTTAATGGTCGTTTGTCAAATAGTTAAGCGGCTTTTACTGTCATTGTTCAATAACGTGAAGCACATTACGACGGAGGCTTCAGCTTGTCCTAGCTATTCGCTAATGACCTCATATTTCAAAGTGTTTTGATATTACTACGTATTGCTGCGGTAACGACGCTGCCACTTTATTGTCTCGATCTATTAATTGCATGTCGTGTTCAACAAGCCGAAAACGTAATGAACCAAAACGAACGAAACCTTAATACGCATAATACATGCTGTCATTGCCTACATAGACAGCAGACTATACAGTAAAAGTGAAACCTGCAGTTTCGTGCCGCACTTATTATCAACATACACAATTACACTGCGCAAGCCGCCTTACAATGTGTGGAGGAGGGTATGTCCCATACCACTATTATTCCCCTCTCCCCCTTCCCCTATTCCTATTAAATTCATGGACGGCACGTTAGAAGAATGATTGTCAGTAAAGCTATGTATCACATCCAATTTCTCTGATTTTCGTGTCGTGATCATTTCGCGATACCTGTTTAGGAGGAAGTAATACGTTGCCCGACTACTTTGTGTAGCCACGCTCTCGAAATCTGAACAGAAAACATGTCCCCGATTCGCAACAACTCTTATCAAACGTCTGCTACTGGAGACTATCAAGAACGCTCTCCCGCTGAGTAAACGATCGATAAACAAAAGCGCCGCTCTTTATTGGTCACCTCTCTCTCTCTCTCTCTTTCTGTCTCTCCTATTTATGCCACTTTGAAGGGTCCCAGACAGTTGAACAAAGTCAAGAATCGGGCGAATGAGTCTCTTCAGGTCTCTCGTCGATGAATACATTTCTGTAACAGTCTCCTAATGAATCTCAGTCTGCCTTTCCTTTTGTTTTAGGTGATCAGCCGAAATTAGGTAGCTCTGACTCGTTACTCCTAGGTATTTTATAACAGCTAATGTTTTCAGTGATTCGGGACAACAATGTAATAGAACACTATATTTGTGCAATACTTTACATTAATTATTTTCAAGGCCAACTGCGAGTCCCTGAAGCGATCGTCAATTCTTTGCACGTCCTCCTACATTTAGGTACGCTCATCTAGCATTATGGCATTGAAGTCGTTCAGTAGTATGTTATGTGACACAAAGTGGCTGATAAGGCGTTACCTAGATCCACTTAGCATTCCAGTTGATGTAAAACTTATACCAGAAGTAAGAAATACGTTCTGTAGCTTCCAGAGGTTATTGTACTCATGTACAATGCCTGCCTCTATACCTCGACCTCAAATTGTCTCAGTGATGAAGATTATTGTCTCGTTACGACTAAGATACGGTTATAAATCTACACGGTCATAAAACTTTGGTTTGAAATACTCACTCGACTCAAATTTTAGCATTCGCTCCATTACGGAGTCTCTTAGATCCGAAGACAGCTCGAAACGTTTGTCAGTGGCCTCAAAAAACTTACGAAATTCTTGAAGTCTATCGCAATGACAACGGTTTACGACTACCGAACTGCTAGTTTACCTCAGAAGTCGAACTTCGCGTTTGCCTGTCGGTTAGGAATAGGCAGATGACGGTTTCTTTTGTCCAATGTTGATGCATATTGACAGGATCATTCGCTTACAGTATTTTACTACTCTCAGTCTAATATATTTATTCATAGAAACTTTAAATGGGCAGGTGTGCTTTATAAGTGTTAGCCCAGTGTATCAAGTCTCTGTCGGGTGCACATCATTTTTGTGCACCTCATGTTTGTTCTGATAGTAACTCATACAGAGTGACAGTCTTGTGGACATACGAGGGATGTTCACTATGTTCAGTAAGTTACCGCTTGAAAAAAAAATGTAGAATATACTTAGGACATTGTGAAATATACTGGCTTCGGCTCCTATAATTCCACGAAATTCCGATAGGTGGCAACACTGCACGTAAACTTCAAGATGGCGTCTGTGACGGAGGTGCGTTCCAAGAGGGGAGCTGTCATTGAGTCTGTTTTGACGGAAACCCAGAGCATCGTATACATTCATAGGCGCTTGCAGAATGTCTACAGAGACCTGGCATTGAAAAGGCGCACGGTGAATCGTTGGGCGATGCGTCTGTCATCGTTGCACCAATATCACGCAAACTTGTCCCATCTGCAGCGACCAGTCCGCCGCTCAAAAATAAGACTCCTGCAAAGTTGAATCCTGCACCACTCTCATTGAAGATCGAAGGATCACAAGTAACTCTCACAATACCAATGACCGGTAGGGGGTTCTTTATGCCCACCTTTTTCACGCATTGTAGTGTAGTCAGTTACTTTACTTTAAACTGTTGAAAAAATATTTATTTTTAACGTATATCTCTACCAGACGACATAAGTTTTTAAAAATAATTTTCAGTTAAATTTAATTCTTTGCCACCTTTTTCAAACATTGTAGTGTAGTCAGTTACTTTACTTTAAACTGTTGAAAAAATATTTATTTTTAACGTATATCTCTACCAGACGACATAAGTTTTTTAAATAATTTTCAGTTAAAATTAATTCTTAATTGTAGATGTCACTTCCATAATGAATGTCAAATTCAGTACTTTCAGGCTCAGAACCTCACTTACACATAAGTATCTCTTTAAATGATATGGTTTGAGTAAAAGTCAACAATAATTAACGAAATTTGGGTTTAATAATTTTTTTCGTTCGACGTGAAGTACCCTCCTCTTTCTTTCTCCGATTGGCAGTATATATTACTGAAAATTTTTTGATATTGTTACGAGTGTGCTAAAAGATATGTCCCGGTTCTGGACCCTACTTACTCATCATTATATCTTTGCAAAGTGTATTGTTGATATAAGTTTTGTAAGGGTGAGCATAAGGTACCCTCCCCGTCACCCGCTGTAGGCAATATACACTCCTGGAAATGGAAAAAAGAACAAAATGACACCGGTGTGTCAGACCCACCATACTTGCTCCGGACACTGCGAGAGGGCTGTACAAGCAATGATCACACGCACGGCACAGCGGACACACCAGGAACCGCGGTGTTGGCCATCGAATGGCGCTAGCTGCGCAGCATTTGTGCACCGCCGCCGTCAGTGTCAGCCAGTTTGCCGTGGCATCGCAGTCTTTAACGCTGGTAGCATGCCGCGACAGCGTGGACGTGAACCGTATGTGCAGTTGACGGACTTTGAGCGAGGGCGTATAGTGGGCATGTGGGAGGCCGGGTGGACGTACCGCCGAATTGCTCAACACGTGTGGCGTGAGGTCTCCACAGTACATCGATGTTATCGCCAGTGGTCGGCGGAAGGTACACGTGCCCGTCGACCTGGGACCGGACAGCAGCGACGCACGGATGCACGCCAAGACCGTAGGATCCTACGCAGTGCCGTAGGGGATCGCACTGCCACTTCCCAGCAAATTAGGGTCTCTGTTGCTCCTCCGGTATCGGCGAGGACCATTCGCAACCGTCTCCATGAAGCTGGGCTACGGTCCCGCACACCGTTAGGCCGTCTTCCGCTCACGCCCCAACATCGTGCAGCCCGCCTCCAGTGGTGTCGCGACAGGGGTGAATGGAGGGACGAATGGAGACGTGTCGTCTTTAGCGATGAGAGTCGCTTCTGCCTTGGTGCCAATGATGGTCGTATGCGTGTTTGGCGCCGTGCAGGTGAGCGCCACAATTAGGACTGCATACGACCGAGGCACACAGGGCCAACACCCGGCATCATGGTGTGGGGAGCGATCTTCTTCACTGGCCGTACACCTCTGGTGATCGTCGAGGGGACACTGAATAGTGCACGGTACATCCAAACCGTCATCGAACCCATCGTTCTACCATTCCTAGACCGGCAAGGGAACTTGCTGTTCCAACAGGACAATGCACGTCCGCATGTATCCCGTGCCACCCAACGTGCTCTAGAAGGTGTAAGTCAACTACCCTGGCCAGCAAGATCTCCGGATTTGTCCCCCATTGAGCATGTTTGGGACTGGATGAAGCGTCGTCTCACGCGGTCTGCACGTCCAGCACGAACGCTGGTCCAACTGAGGCGCCAGGTGGAAATGGCATGGCAAGCCGTTCCACAGGACTACATCCAGCATCTCTACGATCGTCTCCATGGGAGAATAGCACCCTGCATTGCTGCGAAAGGTGGATATACACTGTACTAGTGCCGACATTGTGCATGCTCTGTTGCCTGTGTCTTTGTGCCTGTGGTTCTGTCAGTGTGATCATGTGATGTATCTGACCCCAGGAATGTGTCAATAAAGTTTCCCCTTCCTGGGTCAATGATTTCACGGTGTTCTTATTTCAATTTCCAGGAGTGTATGTTACTGAAACTCTGTTGATATTGTTACGAGCGTGCTAAAAGTATTTCCGGGTTGTGGATACTATTTACATATCATTATGCCTTTAAAAAATGTGTTGCTGAATACCTTTATTAGGGTCGGCATAAAGTCACTCTCCTCATCTTCCCTCCCCACTGAGTATTCTTAGGGTTAAGCACCTCCCTGAAGAACTTTGTAGTGCGGACAGGCTTGCCCACCAGTTGGGGTACTCAAAGGTGTGTGTCCGGTGGTTTCCTCGCCTAACAGGACACCATAAAGAGCAACGAAGGACCATTTGTGTGGATTTACTTACGGGTCAAGAGGCTGATCGTGACTTTTTTGTCGAACAACGTCACAGGCGATGAAACATGGGTTCACCATTTCGAACCAGAAACAAAACGGCAATCAATAGAGTGGCGCCACACCACCTCTCCTCCGGAGAAAAAGTTCAAAGTCGCACCTTTAGTAGGTAAAGCTATAGCGACGGCCTTCAGGGAGTCTGAGAGGTTGTTCTGTTTGATATCAATCTTGGTGCAGTAGTCAACTCTGAAGTGCATTGAGCTACCCCCAGGAAACTCAAGAAACCACTTCTCCTTCTGCATGACAACGCAAGGCCTCACACAAGTCTGCGCATCCGAGAGCAGCTCACAAAACTTCATTGCACAGTTCTTCCTCATCCACCCTGCAGCCCGGATCTCACACTTTCAGACCTCTGTGTGTTTGGTCGAATGAAAGATGCACTACGGGAGAAGCGGTACGTGAACAATCGAAAGTTTATTGATGCAGCAAGACGTTGGCTCCGATGTTGTCAAGTAGAGTGGTAGAATGAGGGAAAAGAGGTCCTCACAGTTAAGGCGGCTTACGGCCGTCTCATTGAACGGAGATGAATTGAAAAATGGGACTTTGTAGGCAAAAGGGGGAAGAATCCCAAATAAAACCAACATGCTTTCAGATAGAAAGTGTTGCTTTCCTTATCGAACGCGCCTCATACTGGGAACCATAAGGCAAGAATTGGTCTGCAATAGTGTCCTACTGCTACAGAAAATAGTTCACCACTCAGGGCCGAAACTGTTACCTCGCTGTCTTGGCTGTTATGAACTCCAGAACTGCTTCCCAGTATGTGCAAAGAAGGGGATTTGTCCTATCTGGAGATAATGGATCTATCTCTCCATGATACGTGTAAACTGTTAGGGTGGTTTGTGGGCTGTTGAATTTCTCATGAAGGAAGCTATTTTCCAGTACCTAGCAGGGGATTTGTCCTATCTGGAGATAATGGCTCTATCTCTCCATGATACGTGTAAACTGTTAGTGTGGTTTGTGGGCTGTTGAATTTCTCATGAAGGAAACTATTTTCCAGTACCTAGCAGGAAGCAGCATTTTGCAGTGTAGTGTTATTCGCAGGTGCGGGAATTTGCTAATGACATTGCCTGCATTCCGATGTAAGGGCTGAGTGGGTGAAAGGGCTGAATACTGAAACAAGATCGACTTTAAAGAACTTACAGGCCTCCATTTCACCACATAATGTGATTTGGCGTGAACGTCCAACATCTTGCCGCCTGCTCGTGCTTTCACCGTCCTTCAACCACTTTCCAGAGATGGTCACTACAATAGCACGAGATCACCCAGCCAGCTTCCCTGTTTGCGAGATACTCGTTTCTTGGCGCCAAGCCATTACAACCTGCATTTGCCAAAGTCTCTTATGTTAGTGGACTTCCCGTTTGCGGTGCTTATTGTCACTAGAACGATCCCCATTCGTCTGTACTCCTATTGTGCAATTAGCTCAATTTACCTGCTTGCAGTTCGATGGTCCCTCAAGTCAAGTCGTAGCAAAATATGCTGAGACCAGTGCAGTCGCTCACACTTTTGCGACACGTGCGTAAGCATCCGTACCAGTTGTGTCCGTTGTTCAGACAGTTTACGATAGGTACAAGAGTATTAAAAACCTAACGGTCTCCAACTTCAAATACTGGACAGAAAATCTTAACAACCACAACAGCAGTATTGTTTATGAAGAAGGAATTCCTTATGCAGCAGCCTCGCACAGTGCGAAATGAGCGACTCCTGTCAACTAAGTTCAGGTGTCGAACAAGTACGACTACATGTTGAAAAGTACTGCCTTTGAATTTTTTATGCGAAAACTCTTTATGCTTTTTAAATGACACAAACTTCATTAACAATCTAAATATCTACATATCTGCATCCCTTTGCTCCTAGGGGCTTCCGAACTGTAGAGTGCAGCACGGCGGTGTGTCACTTAACCACGTTGACCGAGCGGTTCTAGGCGATTCAGTCCGGAACCGCGCTGCTGCTAATGTCGCGGGTTCGAATCTTGCCTTGGGCATGGATGTGTGTGATGTCCTTAGGTTAGTTAGGTTTAAGTAGTTCTAAGTTCTAGGGGACTAATGACCACAGCAGTTGAGTCCCATAGTGCTCAGAGCCATTTGAACCATTTGAACCACTACACATGGTATGCCAACTATATGTGTTGAGGAACTGAAATCGTGAAAATTGGAAAGATGAATGCAATGAATTTCGCACATCTCGTTCTTCATGATTTTAGGACGTAACAGCTCATTCTCTATATTCACATATTGAGTTTATCCTCGCGAACTTCTGGCTATGTCTGTGTAGAACAGGGAGAACCGTTCCACCAGTCCACCAAGTCAGTGAGAAAGAGATACCAGAAAAAGTGGTGCACAAAAATGATAACTAACTACTGGTTTATGCTAAAAGGAGGCAATCAAGGAATTGAAGTTCCGCTCCATGTCACAAAGAACTTAATTCAGTGAAATCACCAAAGGGAAATTAAGTTTTCCTACATGTTTTGTGTTTTTATAACAGATATTAACATTTTAAGCGAACATGTACCATTATCTCTACCAACCTGTACTGATTATATACAAGGTTATAAAATAAATAATTTATTTTTAACTCTATTAAAATATAGTCTGCCTGACGAAAATTTGATTCCACCTATAATTTCAGGCATGATCTGTACAAAAATCTGACGTGATGCAGAAAAACCTAAATCAGATTGGAAATTAGAGTGAGAAATAGTGTAAACATCATCTTGCAGACATAAAACGTCGTTCCAAGGTTTTGCGAAAGAATGCAGCATAACGTAATTATTGCTCTAAGTCCTTATTCCGAAAGAAGATTGTGTGGCCAAAGTGGTTCCCTCCTATTAACATCGATGTAGGAACCGCTTCTCGAGGCCGTGATCGATGGATCGGTCGCGGGGCGGCGCGGCTGTGACGCTTGACGTGCCTTGCTTTGACCAGATACTCCCCTTAAGTGGCCGTCACGTGCAGCTAATAGTCGCCGCAGCTCGCGAGCCGCAGGGCATGGTAACGCAATTACTCCTGCCGTAAGTATTGTTGTATGCAATATTCATGATCACACGTTGCTTTGAGCGCGCGCACGCACGACGCCATTATCATCAACATGAATTTCGGTCTATCGCCTCCGTTATAATGGAAATTTAACTCCTGTGGGAAAAGCCGCATGCGATCATTCCGTTGCATAAATGGAAGTGATCTGCCCTACGGGCTAATGCTTCAATTTCCTGAGGCACAATAGCGAACTCGATTCGATGCGAGGGGCCCGCTAGCATGGGCAGATATTGTTTGTAAATACAGTGGTTGAGGCACCGTGCGTGGACAACGTCATCAACGGCAAATTTCGGAAAGGCCTCTTTTTGTAGCATGGTCTGTACTGGAGTTAATACGTCCTGTAGGATACAACTTCAACACATTATTGCTGTCGGCACACAATTCATCTAATGTCACTCCTGTACTTCGACTGGTCTACAACGTGTTTACAATTTAGGTTCTACTACTCCACAGCGTCCTCAAGATAAACGAGTGGTCGTAGGACTCTGAAACTTTGTGGAAACCTTTGTAAGGGCATGCAGGAGAGAAATAAAGAATAAATCATTGAAACAAACAGATTATAATTTCCACCTGAGTGGGTTCTTTTGTTTCGTTTAGTCAGTCGTCTACTGAGCCGTATGTTATGGCGCACGACGAATTTCGCTCCTGCGCCATCCTCTTCATTTTAGGATAGCACTTGCACCCTACGTCCTTAATTATATGCTAGATGAACTCCAATCTCTGTTCGCCCCTTCAGTGTTAACCCTCTGCACTTTCTTTTAGTTCCATGGAAGTTAATCTCCGATGCTTTAACACGTGTCCTACCATTCTGTCCGTTCTTCTTGCCAGTGTTCCTCATATGTTTCTTTATACGCGGATTCTGCGGCGAACCTTCTCATTACTTAGCTAACCAGTGAACTTCTTCTGCACCATATCTCCAACGTTTTGGTTCTTTTCTGTTCCGGTTTTCCCACTGTCCATGCTGTGCTCCAAAAGTAACCTCTCAGGAATAACTTCCTGAAATTAAGGCCTATGTTTGACAGCACTACACGTCTCATAGCCGGGAAAGCCCCCTTTTCCTGCCGGCAGCTGTACCCGAGCGGTTCTAGGCGTTTCAGTCCGGAACCGCTCTGCTGCTACGGTCGCAGGTTCGACCCCTGCCTCGGGCGTGGACATGTGTGACGTCCTTAGGTTAGTTAGGTCTAAGTAGTTCTAAGTAAAGGGGGCTAATAACCTGAGATGTTAAGTGCCATAGTGCTTAGAGTCATTTGAAACATTTGAACCCGTTATCCCTTGCTAATTTGCTTTGTATATCTTCCTCGCATTGTCTATCACGGGTTATGTTGATTCCAATGTAGCAGAATTCCTTAATTTCGTCTAGGTCGTGATCATTATTTTGATGTTAATTTTTCTCTGTTCTCATTATTTTTACCTTTTTGACTGAGGATAGTAATGTCATCAGCGAATCTTATCATTGATTTCCTTCGAGGCTAAATTTTAATGTCACTCTTGAACCCTTTTTAATGTCTTGGATGTTGTTGTTGTTAACATTTGCTAATTGCGTAAAATGTCTACGATCCAGGTTACAAGTGTATCTCAATATGAAAATCATGTGCGTCCGCGAAAGCCTGGGAAGACCGAAACATCTCAGGCTCCCCTCATCATCAGCCTTAAACGTCCGGTAGTGTCCCTTTGATAAACACTGAACTTTATGCAATCCAACAGCCTGAAATCACAGGGTTTAAAATCTAGTGTTTTTGGTGGACACACAGAGGGAAATGATAGGCCAACGATTTTTTTCCCCCAAATTTGTTACGGAGGTCCCGAGTGAGCTAAGGAGTAATGCTAGGTGAACTCCTTCGTGCATCGGAACAGCTGGGCCCAAACCACACTACTGACAACGAAATTCCCACAGCATACAGTTCAAATGGTTCAAAAGGCTCTGAGCACTATGGGACTTGACGTCTGAGGCCATCAGTCCCCGAGGCTTAGAACTACTTAAACCTAACTAATTTAAGGACATCACAGTCATCCATGCCCGGCGCAGGATTTGAACCTGCGACCGTAGCAGCAGCGCGGTTCCGGACTGAAGCTCCTAGAACCGTTCGGTCACAGCATCCGGCACAGCGTACAGTCTGAACACACAGCTGTAAATTTGGATACCAACATGGTACATAGTTTCCCGTCTACATTGGCTTTACTTTTAACAACCCCATACTTATTGTCATTATGTCATTGGGCATTCATTGCCTCGTTTAGACTTTTCCGTTCAGTACGGACATAGAAGTGCCACTCTGAGATGATGAGGTTGGCACAATGGAGGAGAGTTTCGGCTATTCGCATCCGGGTCGCTCCTTTCTGTTTCATGGTTTCATGTACACAGTTTCTACCATCATCTCTGCCTCTCTGGGTCTACCTAGCACTTACCACGTGGCTACATGTCTTCCCCACATCGATTTATTTTTCATTACTGCCATAGTCACATTTTCCGTACCAGTCTGTGATTTCACCTCTGCTAGTAATACGCAACACAAGTCTCTCCATTTTCCACGGAGCTGCTCTCATTTTTTAATGGTTTTCACATTAAATGTCTATTTGTCATTGTCATAAGACAAAACTGGGGATACACACTGGTACTAAAATTTTCTTCTTAGACCTGCCTATGAAAATCTTATTTAGTTTATTTTCTTTCAGTTCTGAATTTGCCAATACGTGATGACGTCTAGATTATCTTTTAGCAACGACGTAAATATTCGTAAGTGTAATGCGTATGACTTATCTGCTCATTGATCCCGGCACTGATGAGCAAGGTAGAATACCACACGATGGCGTTTCGTGCACGTGGCAAGGTAAGGAAACGTTATGAAGTGTGTTCAAAGAGTAACGAATTCTTTCCCTCGAAAACTAATGGAGGGCGGGAGACTTTCGTCTGTGGAGATGTAGTGAGGGTCAATAGTGTGCTGTAGTGTCTTTTCTCTTGTCAGTGGAAAGCATCAGGCGCCATCAGAATACCGATGAGCTCGTCGGATTCCAGTAAGATGTAAATGACGGAACATAGTGATTAACCATAACGCATAAAATATGGTCAAAGCTTTGCTGTAGCCAAGTGGAAACCATTTACAGGATTCAACAGGCTTTCGGGGAAGACGCCATGAGCAACTAAACGACAAAGTAGTTTTACAACCGCTTCAAATATGGACGCGCAATAATGTGTAGTGAATCCTTTCTTATACCACTATCTAACTGATTAACTAATTAGCTTGAGATATCAAGAATGATCCTGCAGCGACAGATTACTGCGTCGGACATGACAGCAGTGCATATTGTTCCTCACGAACTATTACACGTGGAGCTCTAGGCGTGGAGGGCTACGTTAACCAACCCGTCCGAGAAGATCCAGCAAGCTTGTTGCAATATTACTAGCCCAACAGGTGAATGTTTCCTTACCTCGTAACTTGTGGTGGTGGTGGTTAGTGTTTAACGTCCCGTCGACAACGAGGTCATTAGAGACGGAGCTCAAGCTCGGGTTAGGGAAGGATTGGGAAGGAAATCGGCCGTGCCCTTTCAAAGTAACCATCCCGGCATTTGCCTGAAACGATTTAAGGAAATCACGGAAAACCTAAATCAGGATGACCGGAGACGGGATTGAACCGTCGTCCTCCCGATTGCCTGTGCTAACCACTGCGCCACCTCGCTCGGTCGTATCTTGTAAGGCTGTCTTGGTCTCCCTATTGGTTTTATTCCCCGCAGGTGGCAGACTGTAGCGTGCATACAATCGACTGTGAATGATGAAATGGCAAGTGCAGAAACTGTATAGAAAAAAAAAGAATTAACTAAGTAAAAGAAGGCAGCAATACTTGATTCGAAGTCAGCGGCGTCTAGTACTCACATATCGAGCACAACTGCAAGAACATAAAATTGCATCCACACGAGTTTGATGACGATTCGAACATATAAAAGAGGAACGTTTTACCACTAAATCACTCTTACATAAAAATACGATCGGTCCAAACCACATTTAGTTGCCTTTCCAAATCTAGTTCGAGACTGAGACACAAATTTTTTTCAGGCCGACTAATAATGGTTCAAATGGCTCTGAGTACTAAGGAACTTAACATCTGAGGCCATCAGTCCCCTAGAAATTACAACTATTTAAAACGAACTAACCTAACGACATCACACACATCGATGTCTGAGGCAGGATTGGAACTGATTCCGTAGCAGCAGCGCGGTTCCGGACTGAAGCGCCTAGAACCGCTCGGCTACACCGGCCTGCGCTGAATAATACCTTAACAGAATGCGAACAGTATAAGAACCCTCACGCCTTTAATATACGGTATCGTGAAAGCTCTTTCTAGATTGCGTTTGCCTGCAGTGGGTTGCCTGCAGTTTGGTTCGGCGGTTTAGTCAGTGAATGATTGAGAACATTTTACAGGGCGCGGAAATGCATGATTTCCATGCTAGAGACCATTTATTAGAACACACTTTTTACAGTGAATGAGGTCTAATACGTGCTACAGCATGCAGCCACTGTTCAGTATGCATAATTTCCTCCTACAAGGAGGTACTGTTCCTCATACATCATGTCCCCAAGCCCTCTCCTGCCATAGTAACAGGTAATGTTGCGGTAGATTCACTTCTCCTGCTGACTCATCTTGTAAAGTGTGATACAGCGTTGTACAAAATGGTACCGTATTCGAATCGAGAGCTTTCCGACATGGTGTTTGCGTACGAAAAGGCAAATGGCAACGGGCGGCGAGAAGCAACGTTATATCAGGAGACCTATCCCCTCCGACAACAACCACAACCTTTCTTTCAGGAGGGCTAGTTCTGTAAGGTTTGCAGGAGAGCATCTGCAAAGTTTGGAAGGTAGGAGACGAGGTACTGGCAGAAGTAAAACTGTGAGGACAGGGCGTGAGTCGTGCGTGGGGAGCTCAGATGGTAGAGCAATTGCCCGCGAAAGGCAAAGGTCCAGAGTTCGAGTCTCGGTCCGGCACACAATTTTAATCTGCTAGGCAGTTCATATCAGCGCACACTCCGCTGCAGAGTAGAAATCTCATTCTGACAACAACCACAACATTCAGTGTTTACAACAATGTTTCGCCGTTTGTCTGATACAGGGTCGTGCCAGGTAGCAGAAAAACGTGAAGGACGTACCCGAAATGTTCGGACACCAGACTTGGAGGAAAACGTGATGAACAATGTGGAAAGCGAACGATGTGTCAGAACCAGGCATTTGGCCCGCCAGCACAGGGTAATAGAGACGACCGTGTGGAACATTCTCCATGACGATTGTTACTACCCTTGTCACTGACAGCATGTGCAGAGCTTACTACCGACAAACGTTCCATATAGGGATTAGTTTCGTCACTAGGCATTCACGATTCCGGGATTTGTGTCATCCACCGGATTCAAAGACGAGCCACCTTTACGGCGAGCCGTATCTTCAACTTTCATAATGGTCAACTGTGAGACAGTATGCCAAACCCGATGGTATGTTCACAGCGATCCATCAGCATCGGTGCAGCCGGAATGTGTGGGCCGGGGTAACTTGATGACCTTATTTTTGGATCCGTCTTCCTTTCACGTGGCCTGACAGGCCGGAACTATCGGCGTTTCTAGCGGTTGACTGCTACAAGAAGTGCCATTGATGATTCGAAGGGTTATGTGGCTGCGACATGATGGCGCTCCAGCTCACTTCTTATCTCAACCAATGCGGTTTGTGGTTATGGAGCCATCTCAAAAGTATCATGTATGCAGAGTTCACTCCGGATATGGAGGCACTGGAGCAGCATATTCATGCTGTCTTTGACCCTGTTCGGATACAGCCTAGCCGACGTCAGCGTGTGAGACAGAACATGCTATGGCGCGTACACGCATACTTTGAGGCACGTGGAAATAATTTCCAGCACATACTGTAACTGCGGCTGTATGGTACAGGGCGTATCAAACAGCAGTCTTTGTATGAATAGATTAGATCCTTTTTGTTTCGTGTCCTTTCTTCGATCAGTCCCTAAAGTTTTTACACGGTGGAAGAAACTACCCTGCATAAAATTGTAATTAAAATGTGAGCTTGATATTGGAGTCACTGATGTTATGGTTAGGTTGCTGCCAAGTGTGGATTTGTCGACAGCTCTGTTGGAGGCTTATATAAACGTTTACTTATTTAATAATAGCAAACAAAAAGTCGACTTCGCCGCCAAGTCTCGTAGTTTCTGTCACCATATTGTCTGCACGCTACAGCACGGCACGGCTCCTACTCACAGCTTCGTCATCACACATCGTTATGATCTGTCGCTTTGTGCGACGGTTGAGTGCAATAGGTCTTACCTGCTTGCTGGCTTATATCAGAGTAAGCCTTACAATACTGTATGATGAAATGTTAGAAAACTTGTGTCGACTAGGGGCATTAATAGCTTTTATTAATAGCATGAATTTGCATATGTTGATGATTACTATGAAGTTATCAGGTGAAGTTACAATGTATCTGCAAATAAAACACAGGAGGGATCTTTTTGTGTAAGATAATACAACTGTTATGAATATGTTTTTATTTTAAATCCATCTACGGAATGAATGCTTATGTGTAATACAAGGTGCGTTCCGTAAGTAATGCGACCGAATTCATAAAAAATCATTTGTTGAATATATTCGTACAAATAATAAAAAAAATTCAAAATAGCACTCTCTTGCTTCGATACACTTCTGGAGGCGGTGTTTCCATGCCAGGAAGGCATCCTGGAATGCCTTTTCCGGAATGTCTTTTAGTGCTGATGTAACATGCGCCTGTATGCTTTCAGTTGTGCCCCCATGTTTTCCTTTGGCTCTGAGCACTATGATACTTAACTGCTGAGGTCATCAGTCCCCTAAAACTTAGAACTACTTAGACCTAACTAACCTAAGGACATCACAAACATCCATTCTCGAGGCCGGATTCGAACCTCCGACCGTAGTGGTCACGCGGTTTCGGACTGTAGCGCCTAGAACCTCTCGACCAACCCGGCCGGCTGTTTTCCTTTCATGACTGCTTTTAATCAAGGAAACAAAACAAAAGTCAGTGGGAGCCAGGTCAGGACTGTAGGGAGGCTGTGGAACCAATGACAATGAAGGCGCTATGACTTGACGCATTGTCGTGGTGAACTTTCCACGTATCACAGACACTGCTGTTAGTCTTGGAATAGCTAACAGGCCTCCGGCAGGGGAGAGCCGACGGCCGGGCAATAATGCGACGCGTGTGAAAGATTTCCCTTCGAGGCTGCCTGCAGATTTAAAAAAAAAATTGCATTTTACTATTTTTCTGTTCCGTTCGGTACGATCTGCTGTACTGCAATCTATTCAACGACTAGCCATACCTGATTAGTATTTATTCTGAGTAATTTACCTGACTGTATGATACTTTGGGATACGGAAAAGGAAAGGAAGTAGACTGCACTTACTGAAGTGACGTTGTTATCATGTAAGAGTTGTGGAAGTTCAAGTTGAGCAGTGCTTGTTTGTTTATGATTAAACCACAAACCTGGCGTTGCGGGGGTATTTATTGATTCCAGTCTTCTATTAGTCCATCTCTTCCTCCCTACTCCACGTCTACCTTCCCCTTCTTCCTGTTAATCTCATTTTGCCCCGTCTCGCTATCTCCTATTTCCCACTCTCTCTATCCAAATTCTCCTTCTCGTCCCTCTCCGTACCGAACCCAGCACTTCGTATCAACCTCTCCTCCCTCCTCTCTGTGTCCTCCCTCTTTCTGTCTATCATCTCCACCATTCAATCTCTCTGTCCAACCCCTCTACCATCCACTGTCTGTCCATCTCCCCCTGCCCCTCTCTCTGTTCAAATACTCCTGCCCCCTCTCTCTTTCAATATGTTCCTCCCACGTCTGTGCATCTCGTCCTTTCCCCTCTATCCACCTAGACCTTCCCCCTGTAATTACATTTCTTCCTCTCCTTTGTCAATCTTCTCGTCCCCTCTCTTTCTACATTATTCTCCTCCCCATCCCTCTCTCTGTCCATCTCCTCCTCCCTCCTTCTCCTTTCCTTTCTACATCTATTTCCTCTTACTTTTCTCTATCCATTGCCTCGTCTCCCTCTGTCTTTTCATATCCTCCTCACCATCTCTCCGTCTTCCTCTACCTGTCTCTGCCCATCTCCTTCGCTTTTAATTCTCTGTCTACCTCCTCCTCTCCTCTCTCTCTGTTCATTCCCACCCGCTATTTCTGTCCATTTCCTCCTTCCTCTCGCAGGTTGTCAATTTCCCTGTCCTCCTCTCTCCACGTTATCCCACTCACACAAACAGGAGGCAGATGGTTATTACACCTAAAGCATTTATTTCCAGACTGTAGCTAATATGTGTACAAAATGTGATTTAAATCGTCCCAGAGACTTGAAATCAGCTTTTTACCAATGGATCTGCTCACAAAAACACACACCGAGCGAGGTGGCGAAGTGGTTAGTACACTGGACTCGCATTTGGGAGAACGACGGTTCAATCTCGTCTCCAACCATCCTGATTTAGGTTTTCCGTGATTTCCATAAATCGTTTCAGGCAGATGCCGGGATGGTTCCTTTGAAAGGACACGGCCGATTTCCTTCCCAATCCTTCCCTAACCCGACCTTGCGCTCCGTCTCTAATGACCTCGTTGTCGACGGGACGTTAAACACTAACCACCACCAACCACCACCACAAAAACACAAGTCAGATATTTCGCACTTATTTAACGTATTTCATGCGTATTTGTATAGGTATTTCGCCTGTATCTCTAGCGAATTCCGCTCTGCAGTTTCATTTGCACGCAGCTTAATGTTTATGACGCCATATTTCCTGATCTGTGAGCTCTGTTATGTCATAATATTGCAAGTACATTATGGGATATATGTGTATACTGTCTACGAAATTTGGTGAGGATAGACGTTTTTATAAAGAAGTAATAAATTAAGACTTGGTGCATGATGGGGTAATTTGTGATGCCTCTCAGTGTTTATGACGTCATATCACCTGAAAAATACATGTAGTACAACAATAAATTTTTGTATGTACTTTCTGTGTCATATGTGGAATAGAGATAGCAAAAAAGTAATAAGTTAAATCACAATGTGGTAGTTTGTTTTCGCTTCTCAGTGTTTGAGGCCATATCTGCTAAATTATGTCTTATAACGATAGATTTTTCTACATAGATTTAGCGTTTACGTGGATACTGTCTGCGGAAAGTGAGGCGAATTGAGATAGCAGCAATAAAGTAACAAATTTAAACATCTCGTATGATGTGGTAGTTTTTCCCTTATTTAGTGCTTATGGCGTCGCCTCTCCTGAACAATATGTCGTACAGTGATGTAATGTTTGTGGTAAATTTTGTGGTACATGTTAGTACTATCCATAAAATGTGTTTCTAATATAATTAAAAGTAAGGAAGTGATAAATTAAAACGTCGTGCCTTATGTGGCAGTTTTACTGTACGAACAGTGAAAGTTTAGTAAGCGACGAACTTTCTTCCTTTCATCATTTTGTGGAGGTGTCAACGAGGAAAACTATCGTGAAGGTTTGAAATTATGCGTAAAGTTTGTCGCAAGTCTCTAAGTGCTGTCCCTCTCAAATGTTGGGTAACTAAAGTGTGGGTACCCTCGCGTTGTGAGCTACAGTACTCCTCCACCCGCACCCCAACTCCTTTCATAGGTGCGTGGTTGGTACCTCCATACTGATTCCTTCCAGCCAGTACTTGATATGTGTATAAAATTTAGTTGGAACCGGTCCAGTGATTTAAGATGGGATGTGGAACATACGTACATCCATAGGCACATACATCTTATAATTCATAGAGATTTAACGTCGTTAGGAGGAAGTAGCAGTTTATTTATTCTATGGCCGCGAGGTTATCCCTCGACCTTACTTAATTTTTTGGTATTGTCAGTTGCGACTTTTTTCCCTGCATATTTTGTGACTAGTCAGATTACAGTGATACCAGAGAGGGCTTGTTAACGATTACTAGAATCAGAATAACTATGCGTTTTACAGCTAAAGCTCCGTTTTTGTGCGATTTCCGCACGTGTCAATAACGACGTCAGGAAGTACTCAGGCGTCCTCAGGACAGTAGAATGATTAAATTCCTGATCCTTGTGAAATAATAGAAAAACCACGACTCCCAGAAACTGAAAGATTATGAGGCAAAACCTGCCCAATGACATTCTCTACGCTCTCTTGGAATAGCACAGTGCCCACAATGGAACACCACCTTCAAAAGGTTCTATATCACATTTGTCTCCAAATCGATATGAGTCGTTGCTTAGACGAGTGCTCTGTAGCACTTACTCTGATCAGCGGGAACATTATGACCATCGACCTAAAATCGAAAACCTGTCATCTGGTGGGGAATGGTTGCTAGTTAGAAACACAAACGCACTTTGCATGTAGTATCAGTGAGTGTGCTGTCAGTGTTTAGAACAGAGAATGCAAGCGAGCTATCGGGGCTTGACCGAGGGCATATTATGATAGTACAAAGGTTCGGCACGAGCATTTGGGAAACTGCACCACTTGTCGGGTTCTCGAGGAGTGCTCTGATGATTCTCTTCAACACGTAGCGAAACCAAGGTGCAACAACATCCAGACGTCGCGGGGTTGGTCGGCCTGCTCTGGTTACACATGTTAATGTCATAAGCTGGGCACACTGTTAAAACAGGACAGACGACGAGCTGTGGTGGAACTAAAATCAGACTTCAATGCTAGGTGGAGTGTAAGTGTGTCTGAGCACACAGTGCACCGAAAGCTCCTAACCAAGGGCCTCCGCAGCCGACGAGCCATGTATGTACCAATGTTAACACTGCGGTGTCGTCAATAACGACTGAACTGGGCATGCGACCATCGGCACTGGACGTTGGTGGGGTAGCAGAGCACTGCACGGTCTGATGAATTCCGATATCTTCTCCATCATGCCGATGGGAGGGCGTCAATCGGTCGTCTTCCAGGGAAGACACCTGTACTGCAGCACGGAGACAAGCTGGCGACGGTTTTGCGAAATATTGAGATGGGAACCCATGGGTGCAGTGGATCTTGTGCAATGCACCATGACGGCCGAAGAGTATCGTACACTTTTTGCAGACCACGTAAACTCCTCTATGACCATGATGTTAACCGACGACAGTGATATTATTCAACAGTAAATGCGCCATATCATAAGGCAAGGAGTGTCACAGGGCACTTCGAGGAGCACAGTGGGGAGCTCCAATTGATGCGCTGGACCCCAAACTCGCCAGATCTGAACCTGATCGGACACAACTGGGATGTGATTTAACTTGGTGTCAGAGCTCATCGGCCCGTCCCCTGAATTTAAGGAAATTAGATGACTTGAATTAGCAGATGAGATGCCAATTCCTCCAACTTCCTACCAAGATCTCATTGCTTCCATGTCACGACACGTTGCTCCCGTTAGCCGTCACAAATTAAGCATATGAGCTATTAAGTGGGTAGTCATAATGTTCTGGCTGATCACTGCACATGATATTATCCGTCATGGATAAATACAAAATACCGATCACTCTTTTTAACATCCCGACTGAACTACATAGCTAAAAGACAAATTACAATTAATGCTTCCAAAACATAATCTTACAAATGGGAGAAATTGTAAATTACTTCCATCCTCACACGGCTAAGCCACAGGCGGTTACTGATCGACAACTGGTGAAAAGATCGAAAGGGAGAATAAAAGCATACCGTTATCCACGGCTAGTTCGTACCCAAATGCAAAGTGAAAATTAACTCAATCTTGCAGAACCTGAAAACAAACACTACTTCAGTGACGTAACCTACTCTTGAGTACAGATCGAGAGTTTGGGATCTGCAGCAGGTCGGACTATGGAAAGACATCGAGGCGATTCATATTCGGTGTTCTAGATTTGTTAACGGTAAATTCGAACAGCGTGCAAGCGTTTTGGAGATGCTTTGGGAACTCAAAGGAAATTCCTGGCAGAAAGGCAACATTCTTTTCGAGGAACACTCTTGAGAAAATTTAAAGCACCTGAATTTGAAGATGACTGCAAATGATTCTGCCGACTCCAACACACATTTCGCCTAGGGACAACGGAGATAAAACACGAAGTCATGTAGACAGCAGTTTCTTCCCTCGCTTCAAGTGCAGCAGAAAAGTAAATAAGTAGTAGCGGTACAGAGTACCCTCTGCCAAGCACTGTTCGGTGGCTTGCAGGGAGTATGTATGTATTATGTATCTCTGTACATATGTAGATGTAGATGCAGATAGAGTCTCAATACTCGTCGCTGTCTGCGACTTCAACGAATCTCGACCTCGTCGTAATCCTGTTAGATGTTGGTTGAATTACCATAACACGAAAGTACAAGACAAGCGTCGAAATCATATCCATCTGATGAACAGCCCTCTGGCTTTGTGCATAGCAGCCCGAGGCGTCTAAAACGACATTTTCGCCGCCAGCGCTCATATTGGCCGGTACGGTTCAGAGGTTGCGCTTCCTATTAAGATACACTTTACAGTTTCTTGCAAAGATACACCTCGCTGTAGAAGCAGTCGGCTATCGTCGGAAGGTGTAAGAGTTCACAAGAGGCAAACACATGGCGCGCGGGCGCTCGATATGAAGAACGATCTTGCGGAAGCGGCCGTCTTTCAACAGCTGCGGATGTAAATTGTAGCAAATCGCGTACTGGAGTAGTATTATATTTGACCCTGATGTGGACAATGGGTGATATATTAGCCGAATTATTTATCCGAAGTATTTAATCGGGAAATTCAAACTTCATATGCAATTGTAACAAGGAGAACCATGTCTCACAATGAAGTAAGTGGCGGTTTCCAGCCTTACATTCACAGTTAAATCGCGAACGGATCGTTGAGGTTTACCGGAACAGTTTTGCTTCTACACTACTGGCCATACTGGCCATTAAAATTGCTACACCACGAAGATGGCGTGCTGCAGCTGCGAAATTTAACCGACAGGAAGAAGATGCTGCGATATGCTAATGATTAGCATTTCAGAGCATTCACACAAAGTTGGCGCCGGTGGCGACACCTACAACGTGCTGGCATGAGGATAGTTCCCAACCGATTTCTCATACACAAACAGCAGTTGACCGGCGTTTCATGGTGAAACGGGGTTATGATGTCTCGTGTAAGGAGGAGAAATGCGTTCCAGCACGTTTCCGACTTTGATAAAGGTCAGATTGTAGCCTATCGCGATTGCTGTTTATCGGATCACGACATTGCTCCTCGCGTTGGTCGAGATCCAATGACTGTTAGCAGATTACGGAATCGGTGGGTTCAGGAGGGTAATGCGGAACACCGTGCTGGATCTCAACGGCCTCGTATCACTAGCAGTCGAGATGACAGGCATCTTATCCGCATGGCTGTAACGAATCATGCAGCCACGTCTCGATCCGTGAGAGAACTGATGGGGACGTTTGCAAGACAGCAACCTTCTGCACGAACAGTTCGACGACGTTTGCAGCAGCATGGACTATCAGCTCGGAGACCATGACAGCGGTTACCCTTGACGCTGCATCACAAACAGGAGCGCCTCCGATGGTGTACGCAACGACGAACCTGGCTGCACGAATGGCAAAACGTCAGTTTTTCGGATGAATCCAGGTTCTGTTTACAACATCATGATGGTCGCATCTGTGTTTGGCTTTGGCGACATCGCTGTGAACGCATATTGGAAACGTGTATTCGTCATCGCCATACTGGCGTATCAACCGGCGTGATGGTATGGAGTGCCATTGGTTACAAGTCTCGGTCACCTCTTGTTCGCATTGACGGCACTTTGATCAGTGGGCGTTATATTTCAGAAGTGTTACGACCCGTGACTCTACCCTTCATTCGAACCCTGCGAAACCCAACATTTCAGCACGATAGTGCACGACCGCATATTGCGGGTGCTGTACGGACCTTTCTGGATAAAGGAAATGTTCGACTGCTGCCCTGGCCAGCACATTCTCCAGATCTCTCACCAATTGAAAACATCTGGTCAATGGTGGCCGAGCAACAGGCTCGTCACAATACGCCAGTCAATACTTTTGATGAACTGTGGTATCGTGTTGAAGCTGCATGGGCAGCAGTACCTGTACACGCCATCCAAGCTCTGTTTGACTCAATGCCCAGACGTATCAAAGCCGTTATTACGGCCAGAGGTGGTTGTTCTGGGTACTGATTTCTTAGGATCTATGCTCCCAATTTGCGTGAAAATGTAACCACATGTCAGTTGTAGTATAATATATTTGTCCAATGAATACCCGTTTATCACCTGCATTTCCTCTTCGTGTAGCAATTTTAATTTTGAATTCAAGTAGTGTATTATACTATACTTTAGCTTCTGCTGTTACATAGACACAAACACACACACACACACACACACACACACACACACACACACACACCATTCAGCCCTGAGAAACTTCAGCGCAGTTAATTACTACTGCTGCTGACAAGACCCTCTGCTCGCAGTGCAACCCTTGGACGTCCGGCTGCTGGGGGTGAGCCAGCCGCTGTCTGCCGGCCGCCGCTACGACCTGCTGTGCCAGTCCTCCGGCTCCAGACCTCCGGCGCGCATCACGTGGTGGTTCAATGGGCAGAGGTCACAACACTCCAAAGAGACGGTAAGCGCCAATCAGTACTTACATACACATTTCTATAAGTATAGGAGTGATCTCTGCAGGAACTGCTACTGGCTCAGAGTGTTAACAATGAGAGAGGAACTTGCGTCTAGGGATGTTCGACGTCAAGGTTAGATATGCCCACTTACAATGGTTGCATGGAGGTAATTTAACTCGCAGCCACACACTACGAGGGATATTCAAGAAAACAGGGACCTCTGCTTATATCGTCCTTATTGCTCGTCTCCACTTAAGTCCTTCAGTGCTCTGTTACTTCCATCTGATAGCTCCGGTACTACAAAATAAGAAACTCATAGCGGGCCATTACAGGCAACGTCGCGATTTTCTATTTGTCAGTTTCCCACAATCGAACCACAACAAGTAAAGGTACGTGACTAAGTGATAAATAAGTTCTTTTCATGTGTATTTACCCATAAATGAGCCATTACTTGGCTACTTACCGTATAACGGTAATTCTCTTCGCCGCGTACACAAAAATTAGGTAAAAATTGACAATAAAATCAAGGCTGTCTATAGGTGGTCTGTTCCTCCACGCTAAGGGCTCATAGGTGAGAAGATGTCTCTATTAAGCACGTAGTTCTCGCTGACGTCGCTATATTTCTGTGGGTCCACTCTTCTGATTGTAGGTTTGTGGGACTTACCGTCTTTTCGATGTTGCTTATTATATAGTAACCAGTTTCGGTGACTCAGTACGCCATCTTCAGGTCTTAATTGACGCTGAGGAGTGAACTTCAATCGTATACACTATCAAAACAGTGGTCAACACCTATGAACTGACTTTCGTAGACCACTGTAACAGCAGTGAGTTGGTAGTTGATGGTTGCAGACACAACATCGCTGTTGCAGTACTCTACAGAAGCCAGTTCATAGATGCTGTCCACTGATGGGATCGTATACACGATTGGAGTTCACCCCTTCTGCATCAGTTAAGCCAGAAGATGCTGTATTGGGCCACCGAAACTGCTTGCTATATAGTAAGCACCATAGAAAGGACAGTTGCAAGTGTTTCATTTAACTACATAATTAACTTTCGGTTACTACAAGGAGAAGAAAATGTACAGTGGTGCTAGCAATTAGGAGTCAGTACAACATAGGCAGAAGAAGTATAAAGAGGGTCAATACAAGGGAGATGAAAAGAATGTTCTTGAAAGGGAAGTGGACGTAGATGAAGACGAGACGGGAGATACAATACTGCGAGAAGAATTTGACAAAGCTCTGACCGAGCTTAGCCGAAACAAGGCCTCGGGAGCAGATATCATGTTAGAACTACTGACAGCCTTGGGATAGCCAACCACGACAAAAAATTTCCAAGCACTTCCATCTTCAGCGCAAGATCTATGAGACAGGTGAAATGCCCTCAGACCTAAAGAAGAATGTTCTAAAGCCAATTCCAAAGAAAGCAGTCGCTGACGGCGGTGGAAATTACCGAGCAATCAGTTTAATAAGTCATGGCTGTAAAAGACTAACACGAATTTTTACCGAAGAATGGGACAACTGGCAGAAGCAGACCTCTTCGAAGATCAATTTGGATTACATAGAAATAAGGAGGCAATACTGAACCTACGACTCATTTTAGAAGATAGGTTAAGGGAAGGCAAACATACATTTGTAGCATTTGTGGCCTCAGAGGAAGCTTTTTACAATGTTAACTGCAATACTGTCTTTGAAATTCTGAAGGTAGCAGGAGTAAAATACTGGGATCGAAACGCTATTTACATCTCGCACAGAAACTAGACGGCGGAGTCGAGGGGCATGAAAAGGAAGCAGTGTATGAGAAGGGACAGATTTGCAGCCAGTCCCCGATGTTATTCAGTATGTACATTGAACAAGTAGTAAAGGAAAACGAGACTAATTTGGAGTAGGATTTAAAATTGAGGGAGCAGAAATAAAAACTCTGATGTTTGCCGATGACATTATAATTCTGCCGGAGACAGCAAACGACTTCGAGCAGTTGTTGAACGGAATGGCCTGTGTCTTGAAAGAAGGATATGAAATGAACATAAAAAAGCAAATCAAGGATAATAGAATGCAGTCGAATTAAATCAAGCGATTCTAAGGAAAATAGGTTAGGAAACGAGACACTTATAATAGTAGATGGGTTTACCTATTAGGGCTGCAAAATAAGATATGATGACCGTAGTAGAAAGCATATAAAAAGTAGACTGGCAATGGATAGGAAAGCATTTCTGAAGAAGAGAAATTTGGTAACATCAAATATAGATTTAAGAGTTAGGACGTCTTTCCTGAAGGTATTTGACTGGAGTATAGCCGTTCATGGACGTGAGACATGGACGATAACCAATTTCGATAAAAGAGAATAGAAGAAGCTTTAGAAATGTTGTGCTACACAAGAATTGAAGATTAAATACATCGATCACGTAAGTAATGAGGAGATAGTGTACTGAATTTGGGGGAAAAGGAATTTCTCGCAACAGTTTTCCAAAAAAGGGAATCGGTTGATAGGAAACATTCTGATTCATCAAGGGACTACCAATTTAATACTGGAGGGAAATATAGGCCGTAAAAGTCGTAGAGGGAGACCAAGAGATGAATACAGTAAGCAGATGAAGAAAGATGTAGGTTGCAATAGTTATTTGTGGATGAACAGGCTCACACAAGATAGAGTAGCGTGGACAGCTGCATCAAACTAGTGTTCGGACTGAGGACCACAACTGCAACAACTTCTGATGATGCCTTTCTTGGGTACAAGTTTTTTGCATTTTACGTAACAATTTAGCAAGAAAGATACCTTTGCCCTGTGACCACTTCCATATGCTTCTCAAGTCTTGTTTAAATCACGTGGATCAGCTGAGGATTGCCAGAAAAGGTCACTGGTATGGAACAACACAATCGTTTACCTAGGAAAAGATATTGTATTCTATTGAACTGAAAAGCTTAGTAGTCGAGTAAATATTCTCAATGATATATTTAGTACTTGAGTTTTCGTCACTGCATCACTCTGGTGCACACCGGTAACCAGTAAGTTAAGTGGCTTAAGCAGAAGCATTTTCAAAAACCATTGGAAAGTTAAATATACTTCGAAACAAAAGCTATTGAAAACTGAAACTAATTTACATTATCAAGACAGACAAATTTATTAAGAAATTAAAGAAACTCAGTTCATCTCCAAATTTCACATGTTGCATGGTAAAAGACCTTCTTTTCGAAGATACAAGATGATACACAATGGACGAAGTACGACTTCACTGCCCACATGTTATGTAAACAGTTCTAAAAATACTGTGGGCATCTCTGTGATGTTTTGGTAGATATGTGTAAATTTGTTTTTGCGGTATGCAGCTGGAGTCAACGCAAGCAAATCCTGCCCATAATGTCTTTTATACAACGCCCAATTTCGTCGTAAAGCGTTGGATCCTTTCCCAATGCAAAGAAAATTATTTTTAAAGCGGAATTTTACATGCCAATTCGATAGAATGCTCATAAATTATTCTAGTGCTATATTCGTTTTTCGACATATATTAACGGGCACAGTCAAACACGAACTCCAGCAGCTACAGTACTGCCCTGACACACTCTGACTGCTACCGCGCTACTCTTACGCTGCTGGAGTTCTCGTTATTCTCCGTGTTTTTATCATACCCGTTAATACATACTCATAAAACGAATTCCGACTTAAAACTCATTTCGTTTGATACGGTAAAAAACGATGCATGACGTCGGCACTGGCCGTTGTATGAAAGACACGATGAGCAGAATTTCTTTGCCTTGACTCTAGCTGCATATTGCAAAAACGAAACTGCATTTATCTACTAAACTACGAGAGAAATGGCACCTGACCACTGTCAAGAGAGACACCATGGACAATTCTGCATAAAATTCTTTCTGTGTATGTCCACATTTCCAGAGATGGTTGCGAGATTCAGCTGTTCAGTACAGAATTTCAAATCAAACTCCTTTCAGCCGTCATATTTCCAAACTATTATTTTATTGGGCTACCAGTTTCGGCGATACATTACGGCATCTTGAGCCCCCTGACCGACGTGAAGGAAGACTCCAACCTCGGTTCCGGTCCCTATCTTGACCTGAATCGAGGTCGGAATTTTCCTACACGTCGGTCAGGGGTCTGAACTTGGCATAATACACTATTGGCCTTTAAAATTGCTACACCAAGAAGAAATGCAGATGATAAACGGGTATTCATCGGAGAAACATATTATACGAGAACTGATATGTGATTACATTTTCACGCAATTGGGGTACATAGATGCTGGGAAATCAGTGCGCAGAACAACCACCTCTGACCATAATAACGGCTTTGATACGCGTATTCATTGAGTCAAACACAGCTTGGATGGGGTGTACAGGTACAGCTGTCCATGCAGCTTCAACACGATACCACAGATCAACAAGAGTAGTGACTGGCATATTGAGACGAGCCAGTTGCTCGGCCACCATTGAACAGACGTTTTCAGTTGGTGAGTGATCTGGAGAATGTGCTGGCCAGGGCAGCAGTGGTACATTTTCTGTATCCAGAAAGGCGTGTACAGGACTTCAACGTGGAGTTGTGCATTATCCTCCTGAAATGTAGGGTTTCGTAGGGATCGAATGAAGGATAGAGCCACGGGTCGTAACACATCTGAAATGTAGCGACCACTGTTCAACGTGCCGTGAATGCCAACAAAAAGTGACCGAGGCGTGTAACCAATGGCAACCAACACCGTCACGCCGGGTGATATACCAGTATGGCGATGACGAATACACGTGTCCAATGTCCGTTCAGCGCGATGTCGCCAAACACGGATGCGACCATCATGATGCTGTAAACAGAACCTGAATTCATCCGAAAAAGTAACGTTTCGACATTCGTGCACCCAGGGTGGTCGCAGGCGCTCCTGTCTGTGACACATCGGGAAGGGTAAACGCTGCCATGGTCTCCGAGCTGATAGTCCATGCCGCTGCAAACGTCGTCGATCTGTTCGTGCAGATGATTGTTGTCTTGCAAAAGTCCCCATCTGTTGAGTCAGACATCGAGACCTGGCTGCACGATCCGTTACACCATGCGGATAAGATGCATGTCATCTCGACTGCTAGTGATACAAGGCCGTTGGGATCCAGCACGGCGCTCCGTATTACCCTCCTGAACCCACCGTTCCGTAATCTGCTGTCATTGGATCTCGACCAACGCGAGGAGCAATGTCGCAATACCATAAACTCTAAACATTCATGGTGGTGTCTGTTTGTACTATATCGTGTCTCCCTACCACTTTCGCGCAACGACGCTCTGAGCGTGTTTTTTAGGGAATTAACTAGTTTGAACCTGTGACCTGTTGCTGGTAAGGAGACGCCAGACCACACATGACATGTAGAATTCAGAAGAGTTCAGTGAGATTAGCGATGATATAACAAAATACTAAATGATCTCAGCGTCAGCTCCACTGCACTCCCTGTAAAAGAATCTTAATACTAACTAAATATAGTGGAAAGGGTTCAAGGCTTTCCTATTTTTAGTTATCTGGTAAAATAACGTCGAAAAAGCAGTTAAGTTTACCATTGGAAATTTTATTCTACTCACAAAACATCGTTTACAAATTGCACTACTGATAAAAGGAAATGTTTTAATACAGGATGGTAAAAACCAACTGCTTTCAACAAAAATGTGAACGAATATTCCCTAAATGGGTTTCCAACTTCTACAATCGATCGAAGGATGACCTATGCCATATCACATCTATAATCTAGGTTTAAATTAAGTTTTACGAAAGAGAAAATTATCAAAATGGTCTACAGTGACCCTCAATTATCTTTAATTACCTATCTAACCTGTCGTAAATTACAGTGGCTGATGTGGCTTCTCAGTAACTATAAAATAGAAAAATCATCGCGTTTCAGATCTTTACTTCAAGTGGTAAATGTGAACAATATGAGTTTTGATTAACGATCGACACTAGTATTACGCAAAAAAGGGGTGTAATAGATGAGACTTCTGCAGTTCTCAGTGAAGCTTTATGCGCTCAAAAATGCGGCATCGCGTGCGTTCATTACCTTGTCGGTGTTTAGGCAGCGTCAGGGCGGCAGCGGCCGGCGGCTCAGCTCCGCTCACATCGCCATCTCGGAAGCAACTCTCCTCTAACTTCTCGTTACTACAATTGACCGAAGTTGGTTTAAAAAAACTATCTGGCTGTGTTTTCATCTGACCAATCAGGGTCTCAATGTTAACCTTAAGCTCCGCCTACAATAATTCTGTCTATCCAATGAGAAACGTTATACTTTTCGTGGTGGGGCAATGTTTTAAAGTTTGCAACGTAACAGAGACGCTAAAAAGTCTCACGCTAAAACCTGCAGCTGGTGTGGTCCTTTTAGCGTGGTCGTGAGATCTATACTGTTCTTCTGGAGGGCTCTATCTTTTAACATGGGCTGGAGGATTGTCCTAATGTAACAGACACGCGAAAAAGTCTCACGCTAAGACTTGCGGGTGGTAGTAGCCCTTTTTGTGTTATAGTAAGATCTGTACTGTTTTTCTGGAGGGCTTTAGCTTTTAACTTGGGCTGGGGGTGATCCTTGACGTACCTGAGACGCGAAAAAGCCTCACGCTAAAACGTGCGGGTTGTATAGTCGTACAGGTAGGCAAGCCCCTCCCTTATCTAGCTTAACACGGTTCTGCTCTCGGCTTCTGTCCTCGTTTCTCCCCTCGGAACTGCGTCTGCCTCACGGTGGGAAGGTACGACATGCATTTAGGCATTCTTGTGTTAGTCTGTGGTAATCCATTTGCTCACTCGTTACTTGTATTACTTTGGTTAATTTAATGTCACGATTTATTCGGAGCTATGTGACATACTAGTAGATTTGCTTATTATGTCAGGGTTTTCATGTAAGGTGTTGGATTTGCCTGACACCTTACAAAACAGCAATCGCGATAGGCTTTAATCGTACCTTTATCAAAGTCGGAAACGTAACGGTACGCATTTCTCCTCCTTACACGAGGTATGACAACAACGCTTCACCAGGCAACGCCGGTCAACTGCTGTTTGTGTATGATAAATTGGTTGGAAACTTTGCTCATGTCAGCACGTTGCAGGTGTCGCCACCGGCGCCAACCTTGTGAGAATGCCCTGAGAAGCGTTTCTATCACGTAATCTTCGTGGTGTAGCAAATTTCATGACCAGTAGTGTATAACGCTGAAACTGGTGGCCCAATAAACTGTCAATTGGGAAATTCGACTGTGAAAGGTGTTTGTTTTGACAAAGTATAAAATTCTTTAGCTTAATAATTAACAATATCCACTATATAGCTTTAATACTGTATAAGATAAAACATTTAAATGTGAAGAACGCGAAATAATTACAAATTCCTCACAAGCCCAAAAAATCACGTGTGCCTGTGTACAGTATGCTCTAGATACAACACATCGCCTACATTGGTATCGCTTTGTAGCTATGGTGTCTGGTTGCCTCGTTACGTGACGCTGCCTTTGCACTGCTAAACACGGCGCTTTACTGCTTGCTCCCTGCTGATACTGCATCTTGTGTGCGTGCGCTGCAGACGTCGAACGACGGCAACACGACGACGAGCACGCTGTCGTGGGTGGCTAGCAAGGAGGACGCGGGCCGCCACCTGTCGTGCCGCGCCGAGAACACGGCCGTGGGCGGCGACGCCCTCGAGGACGGCGCGCAGCTGCAGATACACTGTAAGCGGCCGGCGCTGGCCACTGTGCGCGCTGCGGCCGCGCTCCACCTGTTCTGCGTGCGTTTCCCGGCATACAGAACATTCCATCACTTCCTTGGCGTCGTTCGGCACTGCTTAATCACTTATACCCATATTTCTGGCCACAACCGTACTCCCATTTTGAGTGTTAGTTTGTGACTCCTTTCAAAACCGCTTGATGGAATGATGGAGGAGTTTATAATGGTGCGTCAGATTTGCAGAGAACTTGGCAATTTGAGTCCATTTATCCCAATGATGTTCCACGGCCCGCTGGTCTGGAATGAACAGACACCGTTGGGAATCGGCTCATAAAGCCATGGAATCTGCTTCTTATTCAGGCTGTCCCACAACTGTCGCAACTGCTTCATCATGTATATTGGCACTGGGACAAAGTTAGGGTTCGAGCTGGTCCTATACATATTCTATCGTCGACAAATCTGGGGTTCCCGCCAAAGTAGTGCAAAATATACATATATCATCTAATTTATTGCTGGTCAAATATCTCTCTCTGTGGATTTTTGATGTCTTTATCCGGCCATTTGTGATACAAAATCGCCGTTTAAGCATTTTTATTCATGTAATGTGTCGATTTCCATTTGGTTTTAGCTCTAATTCCAATCTATATGCATTTTTTAAAAAAAATCTAGCCTCTTATCAACTAGGACGAAAAAAATATCGCTGTAAAAAGCGACTTCTTACTGCGCTCACCTCTAATGAACATCATTTTTGGGGCATGTATCTAGGACAGCAGTACTTGAACACCATACCGATACTTCATAGTGGTATGTGGTACGCGTCGTCGATCGTTGTCCTGTTGAAAAACGGCACCACGATACTCTAATAACTAACTTAACTCATGGTGATGCACGATGTCTGTAACGTACCATTTTGCCGCCATAGTTCCCTCAGTCGCTACCGGCCGTGACCTGAAGGCATACCCGAATGCGCTCCACAGCTTGATGCCAGGACTAACAATGCTGTTACTCTCCAAACTGTTCAACGATGGCAGCTTCTTCCCCGTCACTTCAGTATTTGCTGATAATGGTCATTCGGTGAAGCGCGGAACCGCCATCCATCGTTGAGAACATTGTGACGCTCTTTATCAGCAATCCATGCTTCCCAGACCCTACTCCGAACGCTGCCGGTGTGTTACCCAAGAGATAGTAATTTACTTAGTTAGGCCGCTTCTAGCCCCGATCCATGGTCCTGGATGACACAAAATGTTGCAAGGAATACATTACTTATCCTCGGACAGGAAGCGCGTATGAGAAGGGCTCACGATTTACTTGTTGTACAACAGAGCGATTCGCTCTTGTGATTCCCAGAAGAGGTTGGGCGGAACCTTGACGACAAGTGCGCCTGCTCTCACGTTTCGTTGCGGTCCAACATTAGGCCACAGTCGCTTCCGAATGCCCCATAAATCTTGTTATTATCCGATTCGAGCAGCAGGTCAAATGGAGACTTAAAGAAGGTGTCTTTCAAGCACCGTCTGCGACTGATGACGCTGTCTCACATGAGTAAGAGGCATCCCTGTGTTCTTCAAAGTGATCCCTCACATACCATCATTTTCACGATCCTTACATCGCTATGAGGCCTACTAACAACACTTATTCATGCTGGTGGCCATTTTACTCATCCCAGAGATGGTGAGTAAGTGTACGAAGCTATAAGGGGAAGTAGAATGAAAACAAGAGTGACAAAATAAACTAAGTACACTATTATTTGAAAAGTAATTACGGTAACTGTTAATATATTTATCGCGCTGTCAGACAAAATGGTCAATGCCTTAATGCAGAAATGTTTATGTTTGCCTATGGAAACATAATCGTACTCAGGCGTACACGTCTTCTTGAGTCCCCAGATTCCCTCGAAGTTATTCCGAGTAGCCTGCAGAAGTTTCGCTGGAAAATCCTTACACATCTTCCTCAGACTTACAATTTCTCCCCTATACGATTTCCATGTTTTCGAAGCCCTAAAGGGAGTCATTCGTGGCCGTCGATTTGTGTCGGGTGATAAGGTCCACGCCTGTATACAATTACGGTTCCGCAGGCAGCCGCATACAGATATCCATGATGGCACTGATCGTCTTCTCTCACAGTGGGCCAAACATATTCAATTTTAAAGTGATTAATTTTGAAATAATAAACTGTTCGCTTACATTGTTCCATCTGAGAGTCCCCTACATACTGATATCCGAATACGAGTGGAATGATTTTGTAGGTTCTGGCTCACTAGCTCAATTTTATAAAAAAAAATAGTTTGTTAACACTCAAAATTTTTTATTTTTCACAAAATTGACCTAGTTATCCATAACATACAAAATCATTCTACTTTTCCTTTTGCCTAATAATAATAAAACATAACATAATATAACATAACATAACATAATATAATAATAAATGTAATAAAAAATCATTTAGTGCACATACATTTCACATAGGTGCATGTAATGTAATTAAATAAATTAGGTAAGTAACTATTATTTTTAAAAAACAATTTTTGAAAAGACATGTTTTACATCATCTTCTTAGCCCCAAAATTATAGTATTTTTTACTTTCGTGGAAAATGTGTTGTTTAAAATTAATTACTTTCTGCTTTATCAGACATAAGATATTAAGACTTGTTGTTTGTACATGTTTTTTGAAGGAAGATTTATGTATAGTTTTAC
The DNA here is from genome assembly GCF_023897955.1 of Schistocerca gregaria. Taxonomy (NCBI): domain Eukaryota; kingdom Metazoa; phylum Arthropoda; class Insecta; order Orthoptera; family Acrididae; genus Schistocerca; species Schistocerca gregaria. The sequence goes on from NC_064923.1 coordinate 687,629,193, forward strand.
CACATTAACAAGTAACAATTAATAAAAATATATTAGGTAATGTAAGTAAATTTTATTAAAATATGAATGGACAGCAAAATATGGACAACAAATTATAATAAACAAACGGTTTATCTAAAATACAATACGATTTATCTGACAGATAATACAATTTGTAGCATATTAATATATATTAGTTAACAGAAGTAAGTTTTAGTAAAATAAAAATAGACAAAAAATTGACAACAATAAGAAAATAAAAAATGAATTAGTTAACAAAGGTAAACTGTATAGCTAATGTAAGTAAAATATTTTAGTTAACAAAATTAAATTTTATTAAAATATAAATGGACAAAAAAAATGGACAACAGCAAGAAAATAAAAAATGTGTTAGTTGAGAAAGGTAAATTACATTAAAATGTATTAGCTAACACAAGTAAATTATCTTAAAAATTAAATGAACAACAAACATGGACAACAATAAACAAGTTTTAATGATAATTGATGAAGAAAATAATCCATGGTCTTATGCAAATCAAGTTGCAGAACCTTTAGCATATAATCGACATAGAGATGCAACTTAAGATCATGTTAAAGACCAATACTTTAAAACATACATGAATTTCAATAGCTGTATCCCACAAGTACTAGAAAATATTCATTCACAAACAAAATTCAACATGATTGTGAATGTAAGATCAAACTAAACCAAAATTTAATGGACAACAATAGGGATATAATTAAAATGAAATAGTTAACAAAGGCAAATGATATAAAAAAGTTTACATTATTCATGTAAGTAGATTAATTAAAATGTATTAGTTAACAAATGTAGATTTTATTAGAATTTAAATGGACAACATTATTATTTTTATATATATTAAATGAAGAATATAGAGCAAAAGAAATGTCCCAAATGCTGTATAGTTAAAGACATTACAGAATATGGAACAACGTTAGATAACCAAGATCAGTTTGTAAAAAGTGTGTAAATTATGGTCAACTACATAGATATTTATCAAAAAATAAAGAACGATAATTCATTGAATAGTACAAATGATGTAAAAAAATGTACTAAATGTGACACAGTAGAAAGTGTAACAGAATATGGAAAAAACTAGGTAAACCTAGAGAAATTAATAAAAATGCATAAATAAGGATCGTATTGACTGATATTCCATTAAAATGGCTAAATGCAGAATTGTATGAAAGAAATGTAGTGCAGAAAACAATAAAATGAACAAAATTGTATGGACCACAAGCAACAATATGTACAAAATTGTATGGACAACAAAGAACAAAATGTACAAAATTTTATGAACAACAAAAAATAAAATGAAGAAAATTGTATGAGCAACAAAGAAAAATGAACAAAATTTTATGAACAACAAAGAACAATTTTGTATGGACAGCAACACTATATTTATAAATAAATACATCTGTTTCCTTAATTATGTAAATGGAAACATCTGTTTCCTTAGTAATGTAAACAAATAGATCTGTTTACTTGGTTATGTAAACCAATACATATTTAGAAATAATTAATTGACTTAACTATAAAAGCAAATATAGCTGTTTCCTTAGTTATGTAAAACAAAAAGATAATTGTATACAGCAACAATAAATTAAACACAGGCATTATACCAGATTATTGTTGGTTGGAAGATTAAATTAAAAATAAAAATATAGATCTTAATTACTAGATTAAAGTTATACTAGATAAAATTAAAACAACACCAAGTAAGGATAAAGGAAGATTAGTGTTTGTTGTTTAATCCATATCTATCTAAACTAGGTAAATTGTCAGGTCTATGTTATAATGAAAAAGAGGACTATATGTGTAAACAAAAACATCTCCTTCCTTAGTTATGTAAACAAGTATATCTGTTTTCCAAGGTGCTCTATATTCTCCCTTTAATACATACACAAAAATTACTGTTGTCCAATTTTTGTTATCCATTTCATTTTTAGTAAGATTTACTTTTGATAACTAATAAATTTTAATATGATTTACTTACATACACAATGCGAAATATTTAAAATAATGTACTTTTGTTAACTTATCCATTTCATTTTCTTAATATTGTCCATTTTTTTGTCCATTTAATTTTTAATATAATTTACATCTGTTACTAAGTCATTTTATTTATTTCCTTATTGTTATCCAGTTTTTGATGTCTATTTATATTTCACTAAAATTTACTTTGGTTAACTAATACATTTTATTATGCTAAAAATCGTATTATATTTTAGATCAATCACATTGTATTTTAGATAAATCACCTGTTTATTATAATTTGCTGTCCATTTTTTGCTGTCCATTCATATTTTAATAAAAAATATTTTTCTTAAGTAATACATTTTTATTAATTGTATCTTCTTAATGTGGTAAAACTATAAATATATCTTCCTTCAAAAAACTTTTCCAAACAACAACTCATAATATCTTATAGCTACTAAAGCTGAAAATAATTAATTAAAGAAACGTTTTTCACAAAATTCCAAAATACAACAATTTTGGGGGCTAAGAAAATGATCATAAAATGCTTTTTTAAAAAACTTCTGTCAGAAGTCAAAAACAGGTTAATATTTGGGGCTAAGAAAATGATGTAAAAATATCTTTTTTAAAAATAGTTTTAAAAAAATAATAGTTATGTACCTAATTTATTTAACTGCATCCCATTCACCTATGGAAAATGTATGTACAATAAATGATTCACTATTGTTATTATTATTACATTACATTATGTGTTATATTATTAATACATAAAAAGGATAGTAGAATGATTTTGTATGTTCCAGATAACTAGGTCTAGTTTTGTAAAATCTGAAAAGTTTTGAGTGTTAACAAACAATTTTTTATTTTTTATAATCTTTAGCTTGTTAGCCAGAACCTACAAAATAATTCTGCTACTAGACCGTCTGGGTTCTTAAATTTCTTTGTCACGCATTTTAGATGGTATGTGTTAGGATATCAGCCATTAAAGACTCAAAACAATAATTACTCAGAGAGCGCAATTTGAAAAGGGTGGTTTCCATGATTCATCGAGCTGGAAACTCATGTCTCGTTTAAATGGCTGTCTACTACCTGTAACACTACAAATCCCATGTCGACAGAATACTACCTGGTTTAAATAATGTCAATATCTTGACATTTCATACTCTATGGAAAGTCTAGTGGTAAACCAAGGTTTAGCCACAGATGATCTGTTGGGGTGTAGAACACTGGATGGAAGTTATATTAATACCATTCAAGAAAACAAATAGTCTTTCACAGGTGCATGGAGAGTTTCTTTCTTAGTCAGGGGACGTCAGATCACATTCACATTTACTTCTTCATTATTCTGGCACTTTTTGATGAAGCATTTCCCACATAGTTAATGGATTGGCTTATGGTACAAGAAAGTCCTAAGGATCTATATTTCTTAGTCTAACAGTAAGTAACGCATCCAAGAACGATAACCAGTTATTTATCTTACGTTTCAAGGTAAGTCTGATATTTTCATTAATGGTTTTATTTTTCGTGGCCATGGAACCCAATTATTAATGTGTCATCAATATCCCCAAAACATTTTCAATACTGTCAACGATATCCTAAAACATATTCAGTCTTCAAATACTGCTCTCCTAGATACGAGCTCAAAAGATGATGTAACAGCCAGCCGCGGTGGCCGAGCGGTTCTTGGCGCTTCAGCCCGGAACCGCATGACTGCTACAGTCGCAGGTTCAAATCCTGCCTTGGGCATGGATGTGTGTGATGTCCTTAGGTTAGTTAGGTTTAAGTGGTTCTAAGTTCTAGGGGACTGATGACCCAAGATGTTAAGTCCCATAGTGCTCGGAGCGATTTGAAACATTCTTTTTTATCATGGAACGTGCTGTATATGTGTTTAGACACCCACGATCATTAGAGGTTAGCATGGTAGTCAACCGCTTTGTGCAACAATATTATTTCGTTTTAATGAATTAGGTAAGAGGCTTTTGCTATACCGGAAAAGTTTTTAAAATGATGCATATGGACTGGAATTAGAGCTAAAAGGAAATGAGAATAGACATAATTATATGAAGAAAAATTGTTACATAGTAATTTTATATCACAAACACCTATTCGTAATTATAAGATACATTTTCGACCAGAAATAAATTAGATGAGATGAGATGGATTTTTACTTTCACGGATCCATATTGAGGAATTCCTCTAGGATGCAAAATATGTTTAAAAATGGGACTATACATTACGTTGTTAATGAAAAAGAGAAATCTCTCAATGTTCCTTCCACATACCTTAAGTGGAGTAACCCTCATGGACATGGAATAAGTTTAAAAATCTGTAATGCATTCTCTCTTAAGACTAAAGAACCTTGTCGTAAACATGTGAATGTATACGCACTAAGGTGCGTAAAGTAAGTAAAGTAAATCTTACAGCAACCCATCATCAAACAAAAAGTTTTTTACAACACTTACTTAAATTGAAAACATTACTTCATGGAAGATTTGCAGAAGTGGGGCTCTGACATTCACGTTTTTTAGTAATATTAACAAGAATTTCGTCAAAACTGCAGAAGGATCTGACCATCAATAAAAAAAATTTGGTCTCTCTGTAACTAAATTTTGTTAGTAGCAAAAATTTGTAGCTATTGATTAATTAATAAAAATATTTGGTCCAGAATAGTAAACATCTTTTACGACGAAATTAACTGACTTTAAAATCTTAAGTTGTTCGTTATTTACAGTACTTGGTGAAAATATATACAAATACCTATCAGTGAACATTCATATGAGGTGTGAACCGCTCCGTGTTAATGATTGCTTGAACTCTTCTAGTGACACTTTGACTTAGATGTATAAATGTATGTAAATTAATTTCACCCAGTTCTCCTCAAGAACTGAAACCCGAGAATTCAGCGTTAGAGACACTGGGCTCTGGAGGAAAACAGACATGAAAACTCATTCCAAAGGTTTCCCATTCGGTTCCGGTAGAGACTCTGGGCAGCCTAGTCCACTTCAGGAATGTCGACAGACCATCGCCTCACAGATTCGGCTTTGACAGGTTGCATTATTATTCTGATACAAACAACTATTCTTCTCGCACTTTTTCCTAGCTGTACGTAGCAGGCCGTGCTGTATACGTGTTCCAGTTCTTCCGCATTTACCGTTTACTTAAGCTCAATAACGAGACCAAGCAGAAACGATGAACAATGCCCTGTGCCATACACCACATCTTCACTACACATGGACACATCGACCTCTGTACCATATTCTTTTCAACTCTAACTGACGGCTCATTCTTTCCGCTGATTTGTTGCGATTTTTTGGAATCGGTCCCTGTCCGTCAGTACACGAGGTCTGTCTGGTCTTGATGCAGCTTTGGTCGTACCTTCGCGTTTCCACTTCAGAATCACGTTTCCAGCAGTGCTCTTAGATAGCTTTAAAGGGGATGAAATTTCTCTCATTGGTCTGTTACTCACGTAACACCCAATGACTAATCTACGTTCGAAGACAGCTCTCCTGACCTACTCATTCTGCTTTTAGTGCGTCTTCATTAGTAACGCAATACCTCCACTTGAGTTTATACTGGCAGCTTCGCCTCTCGTTACATCTGTTGGTCGAATCCACATTACTCAAGGGTAGCACGACACATACCGGAGGCTGAATACTTTGCAAGTCCATGGCTAGCTCCACTATTATTTCAAGCTTTCTTTTAACACGGAGAAGTGCATCGGAAGACTCATTGTCGGTCATCATTTATACGACATCTAATTATCTAATTTCGCATAGTGTTCCTCGTATTCGACCCTGTGTGAATTTTAATTACGCTTCAAACTGTTTAGTACATGCCTACACCACCGTTGATCAGTGGTACCTCTGCACTCAGTCCCTTTGTCCAGCGATGTCATTTCATTTTTAATTGCTAAAATGAATCAAGTCTTTCATTACAAGCAAAGTGGATTTTAAGCTGAATTATACAGGGTGACATCAGTGCTAAATACACTAGTGACCATTAAAGTTGCTTCACCAAGAAGAAATGCAGATCATAAACGGGTATTCATTGGACAAATATACACTCCTGGAAATTGAAATAAGAACACTGTGAATTCATTGTCCCAGGAAGGGGAAACTTTGTTGACACATTCCTGGGGTCAGATACCACTGGCACATAGACACAGGCAACAGAGCATGCACAATGTCGGCGCTAGTACAGTGTATATCCACCTTTCGCAGCAAAGGAGGCTGCTATTCTCCCATGGAGACGATCTTAGAGATGCTGGATGTAGTCCTGTGGAACGGCTTGCATGCTATTTCCACCTGGCGCCTCAGTTGGACCAGCGTTCGTGCTGGACGTGCAGACCGCGTGAGACGACGCTTAATCCATTCCCAAACATGCTCAATGGGGGACATATCCGGAGATCTTGCTGGCCAGGGTAGTTGACTTATACCTTCTAGAGCACGTTGGGTGGCACGGGATACATACGGACGTGCATTGTCCTGTTGGAACAGCAAGTTCCCTTGCCGGTCTAGGAATGGTAGGACGATGGGTCCGATGACGGTTTGGATGTACCGTGCACTATTCAGTGTCCCCTCGACGATCACCAGAGGTGTACAGCCAGTGTAGGAGATCGCTCCCCACACCATGATGCCGGGTGTTGGCCCTGTGTGCCTCGGTCGTATGCAGTCCTGATTGTGGCGCTCACCTGCACGGCGCCAAACACGCATACGACCATCATTGGCACCAAGGCAGAAGCGACTCTCATCGCTGAAGACGACACGTCTCCATTCGTCCCTCCATTCACGCCTGTCGCGACACCACTGGAGGGAGGCTGCACGATGTTGGCGCTTGGGCGGAAGACCGCCTAACGGTGTGCGGGACCGTAGCCCACCTTCATGGAGACGGTTGCGAATGGTCCTCGCCGATACCCCAGGAGCAACAGTGTCCCTAATTTGCTGGGAAGTGGCGGTGCGGTCCCCTACGGCACTGCGTAGGATCCTACGGTCTTGGCGTGCATCCGTGCGTCGCTGCGGTCCGGTCCCAGGTCGACGGGCACGTGCACCTTCCGCCGACCACTGGCGACAACATCGATGTACTGTGGAGACCTCACACCCCACGTGTTGAACAATTCGGCGGTACGTCCACCCGGCCTCCCGCATGCCCACTATACGCCCTCGCTCAAAGTCCGTCCACTGCACATACGGTTCACGTCCACGCTGTCGCGGCATGCTACCAGTGTTAAAGACTGCGATGGAGCTCCGTATGCCACGGCAAACTGGCTGACACTGACGGCGGCGGTGCACAAATGCTGCGCAGCTAGCGCCATTCGACGGCCAACACCGCGGTTCCTGGTGTGTCCGCTGTGCTGTGCGTGTGATCATTGCTTGTACAGCCCTCTCGCAGTGTCCGGAGCAAGTATGGTGGGTCTGACACACCGGTGTCATTGTGTTCTTTTTTCCATTTACAGGGGTGTATTATACTAGAGCTGACATGTGATTATATTTTCACGCAATTTGGGTGCATATATCCTGAGAAATCAGTACCCACAACAACCATCTCTGGCCACAATAACGTCCTTGATACGCCTGGGCATTGGGTCAAACAGAGCCTTTATGGTGTGTACAGGTACAGCTGACCATGTAGCTTCAACACAATACCATAGTTCAGCAAGAGTAGTGACTGGCGTATTGTGAGGAGCCAGTTGTTCGGCAACCATTGACCAGAAGTTTTCAATTGGTGAGAGATCTGGTGAATGTGATGGTCAGGGCAGTATTCGAACATTTTCTGTATCCAGAAAGGCCGTACGGGACCTGCAACATGCGGTCGTACATTATCTTGCTGAAATGTGGGGTTTCTCAGGGATCGAATGAAGGGTAGAGCCACGGGTCGTAACACATCTGAAATGCAACGTCCATTGTTCAAAGTTCCGTCAATTCGAACAAGAGGTGACCGAGAAATTTAACCAATGGCACCCCATACCATCACGCCGGGTGAAACGCAAGTATGGCGATGACGAATACACGCTTCCAATGTGCGTTCACCGCGATGTCGCCAAACACGAATGCGACCTTCATGATGATGTAAACAGAACCTGGATTCGTCCGAAAAAATTACGTTTTGCCATTCGTGCACCCAGATTCGTCGTTGAGTTCACCATCGCAGGCGCTCCTGTCTTTGATACACCGTCAAAGGTAACCGCAGCCATTGTCTCCGAACTGACAGTCCGTGCAGCTGCAAACGTCGTCGACCTGTTCGTGCAGATGGTTGTTGTCTTGCAAACGTCCCCATCTGTTGTTGCGATACGATAAACCGCAATTGCAATAGGCTACAATCCGACATTTATCAAAGCCGGAAACGTGATGGTACGCATTTGTCCTCCTTACACGAGGCATCACAACAACGTTTCACCAGGCAACGGCGGTCAACTGCTGTTTGTGTATAAGAAATCTATTGGAAACTTTCCTCATGTCAGCACGTTGTAGGTGTCACCACTGGCGCCAACCTTATGTGAATGCTCTGAAAAGCTAATCATATGCGTACCACAGCATCTTTTTCCTGTCGGTTAAATTTCGCGTCTGTTGCACGTCATCTTTGTGGTGTAGCAATTTTAATGAGCAGTAGTGTAACTCGTCGTAATGGAATATCGATAGAGTGCGTGTTTATAATAACTTGAGAAAAAAAACTCTTTACTCACTGTCTATTTGATATCGCAATCCGAAACCCACTGACATTGAAAGCGGACAATATAGTTTTTTGCTATAGGTGTTACTACATTCACCATTTGTATTCTCAGAAAAGGGATTGGGAATGGTAGGGTTTCATTTCCCATAGTTAACGTGTATGTCATCTCTTCGTAAGCCACTTTATGGTGTGTGACGGAGGAAACCTCTTGTCTCACTGTCGTCTCCCGCGACATCGCCCCCCCCCCCCCCCGCCCTTTCCCCGCTACAGATCCCTCGTTTCTTGTTGCACAGTTTTCGAATAATGACTTTCGGTACGCATACATGTGAATTATTGTTTCCCTGATTCCATGATGGCTGTCATATCGTGAGAGGCATGTTGGAAGAAGTTATACATTACCTGTCACTTCGTGAAACGTACAGTTTCTTAGTTTAAAACATCAGTCCCCCCTCTTTCGGATCGCTTGTCTTTTAGGAATTACCAATGAAGTATATTTTCATAATAATATTGAGCATACAAAACTATCCAGTGACGATTCACACCGGTCTTCTTTCAGTTCTCTGGTGATCCTCTGTACCTCATAAGGGTACCTAACATACGATCGTTACCGAAGTATGGAACAAGTGTTTTATGAGTCCGTTCTTTCGGGGATGAATTACATTCCTTTAGGTTTTTCAGCGGACCACTCCAAAGTAAATTAAAACAATATTTAGTCGCATTTCAACATAATAGAAAATAAACAAGAAAATGGAGTGATAAAAATGCTGGGGAGAGTATTCACCTTAACTCGCATTTAGTAACAACTTATCGTGACTTGTCTCCATTCACTTCTTACGCGGTCTCATTAGCATTTAAATGAACAAACTCTCACTGCGGGGACAATTTCCATTAACTTGACTGGCTCCGCTCTTGTAACTAACTGCTGTTACAAATGCAAGTTTTATTCGTACACTAATCATCTGGAGTTCCTTTTCTCTGTCTGTGATATGTGTGTGATTACAGTGGGGACCAGCGGTACCATGTTGAGAGGTAGGCAACACTACTGAGGTCACGTCTTTACTGTCAACTTGAAGAACGCACTTGCCACATCAAAACTAAGAGCTTGTCTCAGTAACACAACTTTCAATGTAGATGAAGAGTTAGCCCAGAAGAGTAATTCTGTCGGGCAGCATCAAATGAGACAGAATACTTCTTCTCTTCCTCCTCCTCCTTCTCCTTCTTCTTCTTCTTCTTCTTCTCTTAGTTTTGGCCACCTGAGGACCACGTTAAGTCGTGGCAGTTGCGTTTCTTGTCATTCCCCTTGTCCAGAATTTTTTCATACTTTACATATTTCTTCTCTCTTCTGTTCATGATGATTTGGTTCTGGGTCTAGTTCTCTCCTTGAAATCTGTGAAAGCCGAAATTTGTGCCTAAAACGTCACCCTGCTTTTTATCTCCAACTCCAGTATCCCTTTTTGTAGAGATCCCTTTGTACCACTAGGATCCAGCAAACTTTTGGTTCTGTTTTTCACAAAAAAATGTATTATTTGCTGTGTAAACTCTCGCTGGTCCATTCTAAGGATGTGTCCGCAGAACAAACTCCTTCTTTTCCTCAAGATGCCCGACATTATCTCCATGTTGATTTACAGTTCTTGGTTCACTCGTCTTCTGAACTTACCACCATTTCTTCTTCGAGGACGCAATATACTTTTGGGAATCTTTCGTTCCATCAGTTCTAGTCTCTTAAGTACTCCTGTTCCTATTACGTTAAGAAGTTATGCTGTGTATAAAGGTTTCAGGGCGAACCACGTTATGCTAATACCTTATTCTGCATTGATCGAAAAATTCTTCTTATCGTAGGTGTTCATAGTTAATTTGATTGCTAAATTCGTTTCCTTTATTTTTTCTCCCATTTGTTTCTTTTCTGCCAGCCCAGTTTCTATCCATTCTCGCAGATATTTATTTCCATCGAGCTTACGAGTCTGTCCATCATTGTGTTAAGTAAATTAAATTAACGAAACCAACATTAAAAACCAGCGCTGTTGAAGTGAAGAGGGTCTGTTAGCAGAGCAAAGTAGGGATTACACTTCCGGAAAATATCTGACGACAATAAAATGCGTTACACTTTTCGTAATCTTTTGAGGTGGGCATGTTTGGATTGCCTCAGTGTGGCTTTGGTACACTCTTGACACTCCGGGCAGAGATTACGTAACCTGAAAAGGATCTTTCGGAATGCACAGAGAACAGCTTTGATGGATCGACAGTGAAAACAGCAGTGCGAAGATGGTGAAAGACTTCCCTAATACGCTCATATACTCAAGACGTATGCTAACACTTTTGTTAAAAACTACCATTGCAATGAAGTAAGATCCAAACACATTTTTTCGGAAATTCTAGAAGGATTGGTGGCCGTAATAGACATCTCAAATGAGACTCTGTTGTACTAATAAGGATTCCAATCTATGGCAGAAGCCATAACAAGATTTCATTCTTCAGTATATATAAGTTCGAGGCCAGTAAAAATATTTGTCTTCTGAAATCATCCAAAAATTTAGTCGAATGACTGAGGAACTTTTTTTTTTTTTTAGAGGCTCGATAATATACAACTGAACGCACTACTTCTAGGCCCTGAGGTGGCGGAATGGATATGGTGGGTGCTTTACAGGGATATTGTCTGTAAGCTTGTATTTTCTTGTCCTCCCAGTTTACCCAGACTGTCAGACATTCCTAATCTGTCTACAAGCTGAGGAAGCCGACAACGAGATTCAGGAGATAAATTACTAAAGTTGTAATTGTCTCCTTTGGCAGCATTCTTCGTGACCACTCTCGTTTGGTTCCTTGTCCATTCTCCCGACGACTGCTTGCAGAAGTCTGTGTATGCACTCTACCAAAGCCAAAAGTAAATTTGCCACTCCTCGTATTCAGAATAAGGCCCACATGTCGGATAAAATCTGCCCCTAAACAGGGGGAACCGACGAATTCCGAGCTATTTTGGCTTGAACCAACGAGATAATGTTGGCTCTGGACATTAGTAGGAACACCCCCACTCCAGTAGCGTTTCCAAAGAATTTGCTTCCGCACAAGTGTCTATCCTACCAGCGAGAGCAGGAAATTTGCATATTGCACGTTGGAACCGATATCAGTCCTCATTGTGAAGGCTGAGATTACTTTCATGACTCAAACATGGGTTCTTCATTGACGCTCCAACACGATTGGGACCCTCTAACAGAACGACATTAAGATCCGTTTCCAGAATAGGAACCAAGGCAATACATCCTTCACCTCTTCTCACAGACAGGACCGATTTCTGTGCTGCGGGAAGCCTCTCGTCAAGGTGACCCTTAACCCGGCACCAACAGCATCTGATATCTGATGAGCTCGATCTATTACCTGACACCCCACTCACATATGGCTACCCACTGCTTAACTCGCACTCTGCACATGGCCCGTCGGTGCGGTGCATTGCCAGAGCCGCCAAAACATATCTCTACAATTGCTGGAATCTCCTTCGTTATTCAATAAAAGCGACTCTAGACTCATTGCTACGGCACATTCCTTTCATATTATTACTCGTACAAATACTCTCATGCTCCTTGAAATCTAAGCCCATGTATCTAAAAGTGTCCACTCGTTTTGCATTCCTATCCAGTGGCTCGCGGTGTCACTGAACACGAATGTAACACTTTTCCATCAGTTGATGGCAAACCTGCGTGTACAAATTATCCCTACATACTGATCACCTAAATTCCAAAAGGAAGATCGTATTCTATATCGCCTCCTTTAAAGATAGTTCCTAATGCTTAACAGAAATAAAAGTTGGTAAAACTGCTGCTTGTCAATCAGACCAAACACTTCACCATGATCCTGTAAATCTAAGAGAAATCAAAGTGACCGTTCAATCCCCTTACAGCATGTCAGAGCCAATACTCTCCACAGATAGAGGGTTACACAATTTGTTAAAAAATTCAGAAAAATCCCCGACATAACTCCTGGGTACTTCACACACTACCTTATTGTTCCAGAGATAAAGATGCCTCTTCTGCCTCGGATTCAGTTGTACAACTGATCAATCTCTGCGTTCTACCGAGAGTTCGTCAGCTTATTCCTGAACCAGTTTCCGGCACATATCTGTCTTTCTGACACTGCGAATCTGTAACTCTGTTAGCTCAATTGTCCACGCGGGCCTGATTCCACTAATTTTAGAACGTGATGCCTGAAAAACTTAAAAATTTATCCTACAGATCAAAATAAAGAAGTGGACCCCAATTCACATCTACAATTCAGTAACATAACTTATAATAACCTACATGTATGGCTATTAAAGTAATAAAATGCAGGACGGCATCACATCTAGAGAAATTTTAAAAAAAATTACTCTTAGATTATCAAGCTTCAAATGCCACTAATAAAAGAAAAACCCGTAGATCTCTGGTCTGTGATTCCATTTACGTTGCCTTTAAAACAGGCACGTAACACGCGTTTGTGTAAGTACGTTAGCCAACTACTAACAGTTTTTAGTGCAGAATGTAGTAATTTCAGTTATGTTCTATGAAAAAAGAAAGAAAACCTCCGTATTTTAGTAGTTAAATTTATCCTTTGGTACCAGACATGTTTCGCTTATTTATTTAAGGCATCTTCACTGGTGTATGATTACATATACAAGGGCATTATTTCCACCATGTTCAAGTTCTAGGGAATGACCGATGAGAGGATAAGGAACGAAAGAGGTCTCATGAACTTGTATCCGAAAAAGCTTGTTTTCCGTGCTAGACACCATTTATTCAATCATACTTTGTTATGGAGTCTGTGGTATTATACGCGCTGTACCATGCAGCCACAGTTACAGTACGTGTTGAAAATGGTTTCCATTTGCCTTAACGCCTGCGTGTACGCGCCGTAACATGTTCTGTCGCACACGTCCACATCACACAGGCATCCGAACAGAGTCAAAGGCAGTTTCAGTGTCTCCACATATAGAATGGTCTCTGAATACACGATACTTTTGAGATTTCCCGATAACCAGAAATCGCACGGGTTGAGAACCAGTGAACGAACAGGCCATGCAAATGGACCACTTCGTCCTATCCATCGACCAGGGATGACACAATTGATATGTGTCTAGACGTTAACTTCAAAGTGGGCTGGAGCTCCATCATGTAGCAGCCACAAAAATCTTCGAATCATCAGTGGCACTTCTTCCAGCAGGGGATGATGATATTTCGTTTCTGGGGCTCTCAACTGCGCGGTCATCAGTGTCCATATAAAGACTCAATTTTTCCACAGTCCAATCCAGCCACTGTCACGAATTATAGTGATGAAATAGTGAGGACAACCAACACAAACACCCATTCTCCGGGCATAGAAAAACACCTAATCCGGCCGGGAATCGTACCAGGGACCCAGTGAATCAGCAGGGGAGGCAAAACCACCCACAAGGAACGCCGGTAGTTCCGGCCTGTTACGCGACGTGGATGTAAGACTGGTCCCAAAATACGGTCGTCAATTATCCCGGCCTACACATTCCGGCTGCAGCGATGGTGATGACTCGGTTTCACCACACCATGGGGTTGAAATGGCTCTGAGCACTATGGGACGTAACATCTATGGTCATCAGTCCTCTATAACTTAGAACTACTAACACCTAACTAACCTAAGGACATCACACATCACCCAGTCAAAACGAGGCAAAGAAAATCCCTGACCCCGGCGGGAATCGAACCCGGGAACCAGGGCGCGGAAAGCGAGAACGCTACCGCACGACCACACCATGGTGGTTCTGCATACGGTCCCACAGATGACTGTTATGAATGCTGAAGATAACACTCGGCGTAGAGGTGGTCTCATCTGTGAAGAGGTTGGATAACACAAATCCCGGAATCGCGGCAGCCTGGTGAAGAAACCAGTGACAAAACTGGTCCCGATATGGAAAGTCTGTCGCTAGTAAGCCCCCTACGCGCTATAAGTGATAAGGGTAGTAAACTTAGTCATGGAGCATGTTCCACACGGTTGTCAGGCTGTACTGGCGGGCCAACTGCATCGTACTGACACGGCGGTCGCCTTCCACAGTGTTAATCACATTTTCGTGCAAGTCTGGTGTCCGAACATTTCGGGTATGTCCTTCATTCTTCCTGAAACGTCCCTGTCTCGGGTAAACGGCGAAACAATGTTGTAAACAGTGAACGCTGTGATTGTTGTCGGCGGGGACAGACCTCCTGATACAACCTTGCTGCCTCCCGCCCGTTGCTATTTGCCATTCCGTAAGTAAACACCTTGTCGGCAAGCTCTCGATTCGAATACGGATCCATTGTGTACAGCGATGTGTCACGTCCATTACAAGGTCAGTCAGCATGGGAAGTGACTCGGACACAACATTACCAATTACTATGGCAAGAGAGGGTGCTCGGGCATGATATGAGGATCAGTTTCACCTTCTAGGAGGAAACGATGCATGCTCTAACTGTGTCTGCATGGTAGAGCACATTTGAGACTGCAGTCACTGGAACAAAGTATGATTGAATATATTGTGTCTGTCATGGAAACAACGCATTTCTGGACATATGTTCATTGTACCTTTTTTGCTCTGTATCCTCTCATCGGTCAATCACTAGAGTCTGTGCACAGTGGGAAACGCCACCCTGTACAGTTATATAACCATACATGTTTTGATGTGAGATTTGTAGCAATTATTTGGCAGGTTGTTTGGCTCTGACTATTTCTCTTTATAATTGTATGATTGGATTTTTTGTTGTTGTTGCTTAGATTCATTTTTGTGACCCGTTCATGCTTCCGTTAGTCGTTCTGTTTGTGCTAAATACATATGGTATAGGTTTCTTCTAGTATACATATATCTTGCACATAACCTATGCTGCAGAGAATTGCACATGTGTGCATTGTTCTTGATCATGTGCTTTAGAGCTGATTGAGGGATCATGGGAACTGACTGAGGGAGCCTGAGACAATGGAGAGGGTGTTGGGGTGAGGATGGAGGAAGTTTGGATGGTGGGGCACTGTGTGTGTATGGTGTCCACTTGCCGGCCACTGTGGCCGAGCGGTTCTAGGCACTTCAGTTCGGAACCGCGCTGCTGCTATGGTCGCAGGTTTGAACCCTGCCTCAGGCACGGTTGTGAGTGATGTCCTTAGGTTAGTTAGGTTTAAGTAGTTCGATGTTCTAGGGGACTGATGACCTCAGAAGTTACGTCCCATAATACTCATAACCATTTTACCCATTTTTAACACACACACACACACACACACACACACACACACACACACACACATACACATACACACACAAACAGCGTGATCCCACCCACCCAACTATCCTCCATCCCTACACTAACACCCTTCTGCACCGTAGTAAGATCTGTGTCAGTTACCATGATCCATCAGCTCTAGAACATGTGACTAAGAGCAATGCAAGTATATGCAGTTATCTACACTATACGTTATGCACAAGGGAATATTTACAGGAACAAAGCTGTACCATTTGCGTTTAGCAGGTACAGAACAACAAATGGCAGCATGAAAGAGACACAAAAATGAACGTAAGTAAGGAACACACAACAAATGTAAGCGTACAGTGTGTGGAGCTAAAAATCGGGAACGAGTTCCAAAGCAAACAACGGAGTTACGAGGGCTGGAACTGTAATAGTAGTGAGTGTTTATTTACAGCCCGTACAAAATAGATACGTGTTTCAAAGTTTTACTGACCTTCAAAGTAGTCACCAGCATTGTGTATAACCCGCTGCCAGCGATGTGGAAGTCGTAGGATACTCTTATCAGTGCCAGTTGTGTCGACAGTTCGAGCGGCACGGTCTGTTGTCCGACGACTGTGTAGCAGTTCTCAAGTGAATGCCGTAAAGTGTTTCCTTAGTTTATAAATCGAGTTGAACTTACGACGATTTAAGTCAGGGGAGTGCAGTAGATGATATAGCACTTAGCAACACCATCAGTCAAAAAAAATCAGAAACAGCTTACACTGTACGTGTTGGAGCATTGTTCTGCAAAATAAAGGTCAGACCCTGCAGAAAGTGTCATCACTTCTGTCTCTAAGCTGGTCGAAGATTACGTTTCAAATTCCACAACATTCCAGAATGTTCCAAAACGTCCCACAATGAACCTGAATGTTATGGAAAGTTCGCGAATAGTCTGGAATATTTCAGAATGGTCGAACAAACTTTGATTCCATCAGGAACCCTTGAGATTGTAAGAAAGGGGACAACCAGTCGATGTCCCATTAGTTTTTATTATGCCTGCAGATTTAGATTTCGGCTATAAATAGACATCTGTCCTTCTCTCTATACACCTGGGAGAACATATTGTGACGTGAACTGCCACGAATCTGTTGAATTGTAACAAAAATGCACCAAAGATGTCTATTTATATCCTAAATCTAAATCTGCAGGCATAATAAAAACTAAAGGGACTACGACTGTCTCCTTTCTTAGAATGTCCAAGAACATCCTGGACCAACCCAGATAATTGTGGAACATTCCAGAACAATCTAGAATGTTGTGGAATGTTCTGATAGGTATTGTGGACAATTAGAAGCCTTTATCGTGTGTTATGGAATTCGCCAATGGTGTGGTTCAAACGTCAGTTTCTTATCGGTGATGAAGGGAGAAACCGATAAAGAAGTGCAGTGAGTGAATAAAAATAAACTGTGAAGTGTGAGAAGTCGAAGTGATACAACGGCTGAATACAAGTCGAAAATAAGGTTTGAAAAGTGTGTAAAGTTTACTTAGTGTACTAGTTAACAAAGAGTTGATATGATTTATAATTTAGACAATGAAGTCCAATACATTCCTCACAACAAACCACTCCTGAGTGACAATCTAAAAGAAATCTGTGAGGTTATCATGGGCCGGATCGACAACAACACTGACGGAATTATTTACTTGGACATACCAGCCAACAGCGGTAAAACGTTTCTAGTAAATCTATTTCTGGCGGAAATACGTGCTGAACAACACATTGCTCTGGCACTGGCATCATCCAGCCACTCTTGTGGAAAGAGGACGAACTACCGATTCCGTCCTATAACTACCGTTGAATACAGCCAAAATACAATTCTCGGTATGTAAAATCTCAAGATCATTTGGACGGGGTGAACATCTAAAGCAAGCTAAAATTATCTTCTTGGACGAATGGACAATGCCACATAAGAAATCACTCGAAGCCATGGACAGAAAATTGCAAGACTTGCGAGGAAACTCTGAAGTGATGCCAGGAGCTCTACTTACACTCTAAGGAGTTTTTTGACAAACACTTCCAGTTATCCCCAGGCCGACACCAGCAGACGATATCAATGCATGCTTTAAAAAACCAGATCTCTCGTCACACATGCAAATACTGCGACTAATAAAAAATATGAATCTTGAACTATCAAAAGACGAAACAACAGCACATTTTGTTCAACAACTTTTACAAATAGGCGAAGGCATAAACCCTGCTGTGCACATGATCGGCCTTATTAAATTGAACAGTAATTTCTGCAACACAGCTACTGCTGAAAATGAACACATCGACTAAATTGATCCAAACATTGCTCACAGCTATATCAATCCGAATTGGCAACAAAAAATAATGTGGTCTATGATATCATCTTTAACATTCAAATGAAAATTCCCGGTGAAGAGAGTGTGTACAAATCGATCGACACGGTGTTAAACGTTGAATAAATTGTGAACTTCGCTACAGTGTTTCTAAACGCTTTGCAAGTACCAGGAATGCCATTACACTGCTTTCGACTTACAACTGTATCTCCAATCATACTACTCAGAAACCTCAACTCACCAAAACTATTTAATGGAAGAAGGGTGATCGTCAAACAGCTACCGAATAAGCCGAACTTATGACTGTAAATGTACAATGGACCCATACAATTTATCCCCAGAATTCCACTGAACTCTACTGAAGTGCCACTCCAATTTCAAAGACTGCAATTTCCAATCAAATTAGCCCATAGTTTTACAGTTAACAAAGCGCAAGATCCAGCTTTAAAATATTGCAGCATAAACCTCAAAGAGTCCTGAATTTCTCACAATCAACTATGCATGGCTTACTCTCATGTGAGAAATTAGGAAATTTTGTACATATACATCCCTGATTACAAAATGAAAATGTGGCTTAAGAAAAGTATCGTAAGTGTTTGCAATATGTTTTCAATAATATTCGGACTACCACACAATATCATATCAAGTCCTCGAGCGAGGCTGGGTATCCCAGCTAGTTATAAACAGAAATAGCGTTATCTAAACAAACTGCCAAAAAATCACTACGAAGTTCGTAGCAAAATATATATATAATTAGATAATTTTATGCGTTTTATAGACAACTGAAGACGCCTGACGTGAATAGGTGATGTGTGAGTGGTATTCAAGAACAAATTTCAGTTAGAAAAGACGGAAGTTTTCTCATATTTTACGACAAAACGTATCTGAAGCACCTGAGGAAAATGGCTGCAACTATTAGTAACACAATGCAACTTTTGTTACTCCAAGCACTCACACCGCTATGAATTTAAAGCTGCATATCGGTCGTTCAAAACCGCAACCCCAAACTGTAATCACCAGAGTTAGTAATCACCAGAGTTGGTCCAAGTGGGGCCACCCGAAACATGCAATAGGCAAAATATTAGCAGAATAGACGGCCACCAGTTTTCATAGATGCACGAGGTGAAAGCCACAAGAACTGTCGTTCATCAGGAAATTTGAAGTAACATGGAGGATATGACTATGAGTCAATTATGAACCGAAAATAGTTGTACAGATTAAAGAAAAAGAAATACATTTGAGTTTGACAATTGCACTAGCGCAGGCATGCATCATTGGCCATATCACAATACGGCTTACTACAACCACCTTGTAACAAATTTTATAGGACGACCGTAACCTAACTCTGCTGGTTCCTAGCGAACCAACTATACAATAGTTCATTTGATACAATATTGATCTCCTTTTCATCAAAGCTGAACCGAGGAGTTACCAAAACGAGATAATATGCCGGCCGCGAATCCAGTTGGCTAGTCCAGTTTCTCGCTAGGTTAAGGCACGTGGTACTAAATACAGCGCACCATAGGTATGATGGTAGACAAGGTTTTCCTTCTGATGACTCGAGAGAGTAGACCACGCTTGGAAACCGCGTCACCTGAAGCGCTAGCTGAAGCCAGCGTATATACGTAATTCTCCGTATATCAAACGATTCGATGACTTGATGAAATTGGACCATTCGGAATTCAGTACTGAATATTTTCTAGAATCCTTTAAAATCTCATATCGCATCTTTCGCTACTGGCAATAATTTTTATGTGCCTGAAGCACCCCCGTCACCTTTTTTTTGACATAATGTACGTACTCTTCCCCATAATTTCGATGGTACTTCTGAAAACAGTCTCCTTTGAACGCGATAAGCTTGTCCCAGTGTTTCTGCCATTCTGCAAAGACATATTGGAAATCATATTTTGAATGATTTTTCAGAATCACCTCCTTAGCTTTCACTACAACTTCCGATGATGGGAAAATGACTCCCACGAAGGTTTTGCTTCAGTTTAGGGAATACAATAAAATCTCACGGTGCTTAAACCTGACTGTAGAGAGGATGACGAAACCACTCCATTGTTTTTTGCAGGATAATCAGTATTAATATCTGCAATATGTGACTGCATATTATTATTGTGCACCATCCATCCTGTTTCACGGATAGTGGCTTTTTCCGCCTGATATGGACTTGCATAGTTTTCAGGACATCCCTGTAACATTGTCCAGTTACTTTTGTGTCTATTAGTACATGCTGATAAGCTTCTCAATGAATATCAGATTATCATATCTTTCCTAAAAAAAAACTACCACATTTGATTTGTTGGTAATTGAGGACGAAGGAGATTTCCACAGTGCTGTTTGCTCCCAGGATCAAAATGATGTAGTTATGTTTCAGCAGCAGTGATTATCTTTGAAAGAAACTCCAGAGATTTCTGCAATATCAACTGCATGCGGACCTAAACGCAAATGTCCTTTTTTCGGGTGTCAGCAATTTTGTAATTCACAAAGCACAAACATATGTCACCGCGGCGTGTCACACGTGGATTTCATCCAATATTTCAGAAAGTAATTCTAGAAATTTTCCCACCGTAAAGAGTATTCCATGAAGATTCAGGATTGCAAGCGGATGACGTCGACTTCTTGCCATAATATTTCGGCTAACAAACATTCAGACATCTTCAAGTGATTGTTTTGCTTTTGAAAACAGCTAGTTCGGCCATAGCATTGTATCTCCACAAAACATTCCATGGATTATTCTGCCACGTAAATCGTGGGCTCGACGAGATCCTTCTAGTGCTCAGTTATTGTGGGAAATACGTCTACATTTCATCTGTGCGAGCCGCATTCCGACAGTGATAGCGCATATAGTATCACCATTATGCGCACCCCTGGGCTTCATATATGGAGCAATATTCGGGGAGGGCTCGAAGCACGACAGAGGGTGCTCATGTAGAGACTGCGTTTGCGCTTGATTCTCTACGACAACTTTTGGTATAAAGTTAGCGACATAAAGTAGCAATCTCCAGCGTAAAAAACTCACCTGAAGATGAATGAATGGCCGTCAGCCGAAATGTTGTGGCAGGAAGTCGATGTCACCCGGCTGCAATCTCGTGACTTCACGGAAAATTTCAGAAAATGCTCATAAGGTTATTCGTAGATTCTCTCTCACATTAACAGGAGCAGTATTGAAATTTTTCTTCCGGAATTAAGGTGTATAGAGCCCCCGGTCAACCTTGCTTTGAAATTGCCTCCCTTATTTCAACACTTTACAGAATTTTGAGGTGTACTTTAGGGAAGGACAGACTCTCCATAGGCATCCTACGTCATTACATAGGTCTCAGCTGATGATCTGTTGAGACGAAAGCAGAATTTCAGAGCCTCAAATTGTTCACTGCGCATCACTTCCATTGTTGCGGGAGGCGATGCTGAACGTGTCTCTGCTTTCTCGCCTTTCACAGGTGAAAACCACGAATGACAACAATGGAATACGTACATAGTGTATAAATTACGACCGTAAAAGAATTATGATAATTCTTTATTGTACAGCCCTCGTACTTTGGTGTAACCTATTACACCATCATAGTTATCAGATTCATATTACGAGGCGGCCCGGAGTGGCCGAGTGGTTCTAGGCGCTACAGTTTGGAACCGCGCGACCGCTACGGTCGCAGGTTCGAATCCTGCCTCGGGCATAGATGTGTGTTATGTTCTTAGGTTATGTTTGAATCCTGCCTCGGACATGGATGTGTGTGATGTCCTTAGGTTAGTTAGTTTTAAGTAGTTCTACGTTCTAGGGGACTGATGACCTCAGAAGTTAAGCCCCATAGTGCTCAGAGCCATTTCAACCATTTGAACTATATTAAGAGACCTTGACGTTTTAATTTTTATCAGTTTCTTTAGCAGTTACAGATTCCTTGTGCAAAGTGCTGTAAAGAATGCAAAGTAATAACGGTAGAAATGGCTCTTGAACCCGTTCTTGGATAATGTAAAACATATAATGGTGAACCATAGTGAAAAGTGTTTTTTATGTGATAACAACAGTGTTCCACCATGAAAATTTGAATTATTTTGAGGTACAATTTATTCGAATAAGAAGAGATGGCTATGGTGTAGTTCAGCGGGAATAAAACATGTGAAACTGCTCATTGTAATTTACCATTTGACGGAAAATGCTCTTCCACGGTACAGATATTCCCGAGGCGACAATCCAGCTCGGCACGTCGCTGAACCCAGACAACATCAGGGAAGGCGCCGACGTGTACTTCGACTGCATCATCACCGCCGTGCCGTCCGTCTCTCGTGTTGAGTGGCGCCATAACGTGAGTCACATCGCGAGACTTACTAGGAAGCTGGTCACACATAAGTGTCATACATTTCTTCATGCGTTGTCAGTCATTTGTGCTATACAGCTCTTGTGTAGTACATTCCTTCTGTGCGTACATGTGTGCACGTTTGAACGTATGTGTGTGTGTGTGTGTGTGTGTGTGTGTGTGTGTGTGTGTGTGTGTGTATGTGTATTTGTGTGTGTTCTAGCACCAATGTGATGCTATAAGCTGCCAAGACGTTTTGGAGATGTTATTGACTGTTCATTCGCTTCACCTGTAGCATGATTCACTATCCGACGTTTTGTAGACAGTAATTGGAGACAGTTTACTCCCATGGTATTATCACAGCAAAAGTTCCAAAACCGTGTGCCAATGTCACAAGTTTCCTCTCAATTCGTTACTGTCATTTTTCAATGTAGCTGACACAGTGAACATATTACCATAAAAAATTAATTATGAAATTAGACGTAAGTGCAGCTCTAGAAAATGTCCCTACGCCGATATAATGATCACCCAGACAACCATTCGCATTTTTACGTAAAGAAAATGTAATATTTCTTATTTCTTACTATTAATCTTATGATAAATACTTTTCTTCCCTACTAGCGCCAAAGAAGCCAATCTTCGACTCGTTCACTCCATGGACCGGTTTAGCAGACTGCTTAAGCCCCTAGTCTGCAGGCGCCAAAATCTCACCCTAATCCTTAGGTCACATGCTATCCACGGGCAGCTGTGACCTTTGGTCCAGAAGAGATAGGCAGAGGTCAAATTCAACACAAAAAAAGGGTATCTCTGTACCTCCACAGTTCACTGTTAGCCGCATATTTCCCTTCGCGTGTGACTCGGGTCGAGTACCTAAGTTTCTATCGAGTCGCTAGGTTTCTGTGATGTTTCTATCGGTTTCATCTACATCTTACTCTCTCATCTTCATGCTACCCGAAAGGAAAAAAAAAGAGTATTGTTTACTAAAGGAACGAACGGCAAACTTTAAAAAAAAGAAGTAGTTAGTTTCTTTGAAGTATCGAATATATATGATTTCAATTTTACTTGCAATTTCATGGCCTTAACGTACACATCGAGGAAGAAAGCGAAATAGTTAATAGAGTGAGCACAGAACATGTGTAGAAAATTGAAATGTATGGATCCATTCCGGTCTCTATAAATTCACTCACATTACTACGAAACGTTACTGTGATCTTGGTATGCATCTGCATCTACATCATCATGATTACTGTGCAATTCACGGTTCAGTGCCTGACAGAGGGTTCATCGAACCACCTTCAAACTATTTCTCTATGGTTACACACTCAGCAGTTTGCGGGAAAAACGAACACTTAAATCTCTCCGTGCGACCTCTGATTTCTGTTATTTTAATATAGTGGTATTTTCTCCCTATGTAGGTGGACCCCAACCAAATATTTTCACGCTCTGAGGGCACGTTGGCGATCGAAATTTCATGAGAAGATCCTGCTGCAATGAGAAACGCGTTTCTTTTAATGCTGTTACTCTGTATTCGTTTCAAATTCAAATCTTAAAACGTAGCTCCTGCGTACGCACTAGAAGCACCCACAATTTAGCTCTGTAAATGATTATAACTATACACGCAATGGCTTTTTATAACAAATTCAGGCAGTTAATCGTATCATGTCATTATCTTGAAATCATATTAGTCTAATACTAGCGTGATTTAAATAAAGTAGGACTGGAGGGCCAGTAAAAAGCTAACGAAACAGCTTTCAACTTCCACGAAAGTGAGGAATCTAAGTGTTTCGGCTTCTTCTGTGACCTAAGGTCGTACCTCTAGATACAAGTACAGGGTGTCCATAAAGTTCCTTTACAACTTAAAAATTTTATTACAACGGCAGTTGCCGAAATATTTTAACAACATTTCTTTTATTGTAATCAGTGTTTATAAAAGTTTTTTGGCAGTGTATAATAGACCTCTGTATGGGCGCCTTTAGTTGCACGAAGCACATCAAGACGGTACTCGATTTCTTGCCATGTTCGCTGTAGCATAACGTCATCAATGTTGGCAACGGCATTACGAATTCTTTGCTTCAAGTCAGCGATGTCCCGTATCTGTGTTTGATAGACGATATATTTTACATACGCCCATAAAAAAAAAGTCCAAGGAAGTGATATCTGGCGAATGCGGTGGCCAAGAAATTGGTCCATCCCTCACAATCCATCTGCCTGGGAATGTTTCATTTAGGAACAGAAGAACATGCAGTCCCAAATGTGTTGGTGCACCACCTTGCTGGAAAACGACAGTTAGCTGTAAGTCAATCATTTGTGGTGGTACATATTCGATCAGAATGTCGAGGTAATTATTTGCAGTAATTGTTGACTCGTTGAAGAAAAATGGACCAATTATTCGATTGCACATCATTCCACACCACACATTCACTTTTGGACTATCTCGATGAAGCTCCATAATCACATCCGGGTGTTCAGACCTTCAAATTCCCACACTGTGTCTGTTTAATGTCCCAGAGACATGAAAAGTTGCCTCGTCACTGAAACAAACTCGCTTGAGGACTGTTTCATCCTCCGAAAGTCGTTCCAGCTTGTTGAGTGTAAATTCTGTCCGTTTTGGCTTCTCATTTGTCTCAAATGTCTATAAAAGTAGCACTTTGTAAGCATACAACCATAAGTTCTTGTGGCGGACCTCATGCACAGTTGAACGTGGTAGATGCGACTGTCTGGCAGCAGTGCGGCTTTACTTCGTAGGTGAACGAGTGAAGCCGCTTAAAACGCGATCGATGTTTTTCTCGGATGTTCTTGGTCACCCGCTCCTCCCTTCACCCACCACTGACCCTGTCTCCATTAATTTTTTTTGCCATGCACGGACTGAAGTGTGCGATGGCTGATCCCTTCCACTGTTAGTTCTGAAGTTCCGTTGAGTCTGAACATCCGATTTTGTCTCAATAAAACAAGGCACACATTGTACCTTCTCTTGAGGAGTTGCCATTTTATAGAGGTTCAGTTCCTTCCATCAATAGAGTAACTGAAACACAAAATTTTAGAGTATATAAAAACATTAGTAAACAGTGGTTACAATAAAGGAAATTTTGTTAAAATATTTCAACAACTGCCGTTGTAATAAAATTTTTAAGTTGTAAAGTGACTTTATGGACACCCTGTACATCTATAAAGGGCAACCAAATGAATAAAGTAAGCAATCTGTTTATTATTTCAAAAGTGATCGTCATAACTGTCTGTCCCATTGTGAGAGAAGACGGTCAACTCCTTCACGGAAAAAAAACCTGTGTGGGTGTCTAGGGATACATGGTTGTACCAACGTATGCACCTCGTCGTCCGAAGCAAATCGACGGTTACGAATCAAGATTGTACGGAAGATCTGTAAGGACTCCTCAGCCATACTTATTCAACGTAGTCAAAACATCCTTCGCAACATGCGGCCTTTCGTTGGAATCTTGTTTCCATTTCGCTAGAAAGCACTTACGTATCGTCCATACAGTCCCGATCACTCGCCCTGTGATTTACATGATTTAGGAGATCTGAAGAAAGACATTTGTGCTCGTTCTTTAGCTTCGGACGGAAAGGTGCACTCCTGGATACAATCACGGTTCTGCAGGCATCCGAAAACGGTTTTCTATGAAGGCACTGACCGTCTTGTGCCACAATGATATTACTGTACTAACAGAGCTGGCGATTACGTTTTCAATAATAATGTCTTTGATTACACTTCTTTCATCTGTCTCGTATTCATTTGTCTATCCCTTATATGTGTAGAACGCGCTTCTCAGCCATTGCTGTAACATTACGTTTCATGCGCGCACGACCTCCAAATCTGGGAACACGGTAAACTCACGGGTCAACGTAAATTTGACACTGTATTCCCTCTACTGTGCGTCGTTTCAGGGGAGCACACGGCTCTGACGCCATTTCTATGGATTAGAACGCGCGGGTGCTTCGAACAGAGCTGATGGAGGAGCTCTTGGGGCAAGAGACTGACTACTCGGCGAACGAATTAGCCTGCCTGTATCCTCGACTTAAATCCCATCGGGCACGTGTGAGATGCATTCAGAAGACGTGCAGCAGCATGTCTACATGTACCAAAGACCATCCAGTAGTTGTCAGTCGTGCTGGTCAAGGAATGGAACGTCCTACTACCAGAACTGCTCACCAACCTTGTGGCCAGCACTGGAGTACGTTGCAGAATGCTTGTTGCAGACCCTGGTGATTACGCACTCTATTAAGAACCATGTCATGCGTTTTTAATTGTTCAGGGAACTATCATAAATTGCGCTGACCTAACTGTATTTATTGTCTTGGAATAAAAGTTTCAAAATCCATTCGTCTCACAGCCTATTTCGTTGTGTTACCTTCTGTACTATACTGTAGCACTTATTCTGAGTATGGTGCTTACGTATATTAAAAAAAAGTCTTAAAGGCCTAGATTATACTTAAATAAATCGCAAAGTATGTTCAAGAGAGATGTAAGGCATAGAAAACGCCGAAGCACATGGTTTCTACACCTTCGTGGAAGTCGATCACGGAATCTTTGTTTCGCGAGCGATGGGCGAGACTCTTACCGCCTGAGCTGTCGAGGCGCTATTCACGACGCACTCTCGCAGCTTAACTTTCGCCGGTAATTCTGTGTAATGTATCATCTGCCAGCAAGTTTAAAAACAGCGCGCAATCGATTGCGGTGTGGAATATTCATTCTGGCACCTTGATTCTCCGTCTTTAACAATGGACCCTAACCGTTCTCAAGTTAACTAACCTACATTTCTATGGTCGTTCGACTGAAGAAAGAGTAGAAATTTCATCCTAAAGTTCCTGATATTTCGGCAAAACCATTCGAAATGATGTACGAGTAATTACAAGGAACATCAGCTCTGTGCACGATATTTGCCATCCCCAACACACTCAGTCGTTCGGAATACTGTGCAATGTAGATGCTGCTAGGCACTGGAAGTCAAGGACCGGCACACGTTCAATTTAGAGTTTTGCAGGGGGAAGAGACCGCCAGCGATTACTATACCACTTCGTTTCACTGTCAGACTGAAGCTCAGAGACGAGAACAGTATCACTGTATCACTGCCATTGACTTATGAGCTGAAATGATGTGTGAGCTGATGTAAGGAGATCGGACAAATTGAATGCCTTCAATATCATGTACCAAAATAACTGCTCAATACTTCCAGCTACAAGAAATGTGCAGTACTTCACTGATACTTTGCAACACGCCGCATGCACACTTTCTGGTAGTGCAGGTGTTGCCACGCAACCGCTGCGCAAGGGCGGAGCCTGTTAGCGTCGACTGTTGCAGGGCAGGGTGCTGGGCCCTGGAGCGGGTCGCGGCCTCATCGTTAGCAACCAGAGCCTGGTGCTACAGTCGGTGGGCCGCGCCAGTGGCGGCAACTACTCCTGCGTCGGCGTCAACTCCGAGGGCGCCGGCGAGAGCAAGCCCTTCCACCTCAACGTCCTCTGTGAGTACCAGCATTAGACTGTTAGACTGCACCACCACAA
The DNA here is from genome assembly GCF_023897955.1 of Schistocerca gregaria. NCBI lineage: Eukaryota > Metazoa > Arthropoda > Insecta > Orthoptera > Acrididae > Schistocerca > Schistocerca gregaria. The sequence continues at coordinate 687,657,179 of NC_064923.1, forward strand.
CCTGCTGTTCAGCCTCTGTACCTCAAGGTGCCTCAGACATATTTTATTGTACGAAAATCGAACATCTACAGCCCTTCTTATGGTGTTATTTATTGCGTGGCTACCAGTTTCAGCGCTTCAATGCACCATCTTCAGGCCTTAGTTAATGCTGAGGGATTTAACACCATCCGTATACACGATGCATCAGCGGCAAACATAACTGGTTTACGGAGGCCACCTATAACTGTAATATCGTCTCTCCAAAAAGCGACTGCTTTCTACAATGCGATCTTGGTCAAATAAAATTTTTAGTAAAATCTACATCACACAACTATTTTTATGTTGCAAATTACTGATTGCTGCGTATACCCAGCAACACACACCACATGTTAAGCTCATAGAAAATTCTGTAATCATATTTAAGGTTATATTTCTTCAATAATATAACATGTGACCAAACTTATTACACAAACTAAAGTTACAGTTCCTTACTTGCTTAATCTACTACCGATCTGCCTCACATTTACGAGATTACATTTTTTCGTCATCTATCTCTGTCAATGGTATCGGCGGCTACCTATGTCACAGGCAGTCCATCTCTTAGTAGTGTCTCTTCAGTTCCATATCCTCGTGTCTTTATTATCCGTTCTCACCGTTCCTTGGGTTTAGCTACACTTTCCTTAGGAACCTTGGCAGGCGATTTTCCGATATTCGCTGGACATTTAGAGAACGCTATAGATTTTTCTCTGAGATAGTCTTCCCTGCAGGCTTTGCATTTCATTTTTCGAATGGCTGTTTCATATTCTACTGCTTCTACATCCCTACTTTGCAAGCCACCCGACGGTGTGTGGTGGAAGGTACCTTGAGTACCTCTATCGGTTCTCCCTTCTGTTCCATTCTCGTATTGTTCGTGGAAAGAAAGATTGTCGGTATGTCTCTGTGTGGGCTCTAATCTCTCTGATTTTATCATCATGGTCTCTTCGCGAGACGTAGGAGAGAGCAATATACTGCTTGACTCCTCAATGAAGGTAAGTTCTCGAGACTTCAACTAAAGCCCGTACCGAGCTACTGAACGTCTCTCTTGCCGAGTGTTTACCTATTATCTCCGTAACGCGTTCGCGATTACTTAATGATCCTGTAACGAAGCGCGCTGTTCTCCGTTGGGTCTTCTCCATGTCTTCTATCAACTTCATCTTGTGCGGATCCCACACTGGTGATCTGTATTCAAGCAGTGGGCGAACAAGTGTACTGTAACCTACTTCCTTTGTTTTTGGATTGCATTTGCTTAGGATTCTTCCAGTGAATCTCAGTCTGGCATTTGCTATACCGACGATCAACTTTATATGATCATTCCATTTTAAATCACTCCTAATGCCTACTCCCAGATAATTTATGGAATTAACTGTTTCCATTTGTACACCTGCTATACTCTAGCTAAACGATAAAGGATCTTTCTTTCTATGTATTCGCAGAACATTACACTTGTCTACATTGAGTTTCAATTCCCATTCCCTGCACCATGCGTCAATTGGTTGAAGATCCTCCTTCATTTCAGTATAATTTTCCATTGTTACATATACTACAGCATCATCCGCAAAAAGCCTCATTGAACTTCCGATGTTATCCACAAGGTCATTTATGTATACTGTAAATAGCAACGGTCCTACAATGCTCCCCTGCGGCACACCTGAAATCCCTCTTACTTCGGAAGACTTCTCTCCATTGAGAACGACATGCTGCGTTTTCTTAACTAGGAACTCTTCAATCCAATCACACAATTGATCTGACATTCACATGCTCTTACTTCTTTCATTAAACGACTGTGGGGAACTGTAACAAATGCCTTGCGGAAGTCAAGAAACACGGCATCTACGTGGGAACCCGTGTCTATTGCCCTCTGATTCTCGTGGACTAATAGCGAGAGCTGGGTTTCACACGATCGTCTTTTTCGAAACCAATGCTGATTCCTACAGAGTAGGAAAAGTCATTATGCTCGAACGTAATACGTGTTCCAAAGTTCTACAACTTATGGACGTTAGAGGTATAGGTCTATAGCTCTGCACATCTGTTCGACGTCCCTTCCTGAAAACGGGGATGACCTGTGCCCTTTTCCAATCTTTAGGAACGCTACGCTCTTCCAGAGACTTACGGTACACCGCTGCAAGAAGGGGGGCAAATTCCTTCGTGTACTCTGCGTAAAATGGAACTGGTATCCTATCAGATCCAGCGGCCTTTCCTCTTTTGAGCGATTTTAATTTTCTATCTCTCTTCCTGTGCAGTTTCTATTTTTCGGGGAATGTCTCACTTCCGTTGTTGCTTTTTCAGTTTTACCTCTTGTACTCAATATCTAAAATTCGCAGCCATAGGTCAATGTAGGGATGTTGGTAGTTCTATGTGCAGCAATCATCTTTTTCATGTCTCTTATGGAGGAACTTTCCTCTTACTTAATATATTTGTTTTATGGCCATTATGTCTTAGCTCATTTAATAGACAGCCTACTGCACTGACTTTTCCTTAATGTTTTCATACGCTTTTTCTTATTGGCTGTAAATATGGTGTCGTTCAGAGATCACGGGGTCACACCAAAGTCGGCCAAGCCCTTTCGAGACCTCAGATACTGCAGTCAACATCATCGCCTGGGACCAAGGAGTAGTTAAAGTTTCAGATGCACTTGTAGTGCTGTTAATGTTGAACAATGTGTGTCAAAAGAAAACTTTGTTAATTAGTGCATCAAGTGACGCTTTGCTAGTCCATGACAGCAGTAAATAATCAATTTCTCCTGTGGAAAAGAAGTGTGTCAAATATAAGCAAATATTTTCTTCATTAATATAATGAAGTAAGCTAATACTTCATGAATTCTAGTTTCATGAGACTTCTCCCAGACAGATCAAAGTACCCACAGTTGAGGACTGACAATATTGTTTCACCTCGTCACAAAAGTTAATAAAGCTTTATTTGAATGGCCTTCCGCCAACAGTCACGTAATGTCTTCCTTCTTTACCATTTAGGTTTGTACGTTGAAGCGCCAAACAAACTGGTATAGGCGTGTGTATTCAATTATAGAGATATGTGAACAGGCATAATACGGCACTGCGGTGGCCAGCACCTATTAAGACAATGTGTGACGCAGTTGTTAGATCGGTTACTGCTGTGCAATAGCAGGTTATCTAGATTTGAGTGAGTTTGAACGTGGTGTTATAGTCGGCGCACGAGCGATGGGACACAGCATCTTCGGCGTAGCGATGAAATGGCGATTTTCCCGTACGACTATTACACAAGCGTACCGTGAATATCAGGAATCCGCTAAAGTATCAAATCTGCGACATGGCTGTAGCTGGAAAAAGATCCTGTAAGAATGAGATCAACGACGACTGAAGAGAATCGTTCAGCTTGATAGAAGTGCAACCCTCCCTCAAATTGCAGTAAATTGGAGAGCTGGGCCATCAATAAGTGTTAGCGTGCGAACCATTCAACGAAATATAAAAAAATATGGGCTGTCGGAGCTGAAGGTCCACTCATGTACTCTTAATGACTGCATGATACAAAGCTTTACGCCTCGCCTGGGCCCATCAACACCGACATTGGACTGTTGATGACTGGAAACATGTTGCCTGGTCGAACGAATCTCGTTTCAAATTGCATCGTGCGGATGGACAGGTACGGATATGGAGACAAGCTCATGAATCCATGGACCCTGCATGTCCGTAGGGCACTGTTGAAGCTGCTCGGGGCTCTGTAACAATGTGGGGTGTGTGCAGTTGGAATGATATGGGCCCTCTGATATTTCAAGATAGGATACGACTCTGATAAGTGACACGTACGTAAGCATTCTGTCTGATCACCTACATCCATTCATGTCCATTGTACATTGCGACGGTCTTTGGCAATTCCAGCAGGACAATGCGACACCCCACACGTCCAAAATTGCTTCAGAGTTGCCCCAGGAACACTCTTGTGAGTTTAAACACTTCCGCCGGCCACCAAACGCCCGAGACGAGAACATTATTGAGCGTATCTGAGATGCCTTGCAACGTGCTGCTTAGAAGAGATGTCCACCTTCTCGTACTCTTACTGATTTGTGAATAGCCCTGCAGGATTCAAGGCTTAAATTCCCTCCACCTCCACTTCAGACATTAGTCGAGTCCATACCACGTCGTGTTGCAGCCCTTCTGCGTGCACGCCGTGGCCCTACACGATAGTAGGCAGGTGTACCAGTTCCTCTGGCCTTTCAGTGTATATTTTCTACATATCTCTGCCTTCCGTTTTTGCTCAGCTCTGCCAACAAAATACTGAAATTGATTTGTAAGGCATCTATAGGTTGTATAACGGTAGTGTTCTTACCCTAAAAGGAAAATGGTTATCAGTTTGAATCACTGCTTTTAAGACGTTACGGAACTGAAAGAAATTTAAAGTATTCGTTTTGAATGTATGATAGATGCTAACTGTTAGCCATTCAAACTGCCAGAAAAAAAATGTCATGTGACGAGGGTCTCCCGTCGCGAAGACCGTTCGCCTGGTGCAAGTCTTTCGATTTGACGCCACTTCGGCGACTTGCGCGTGGATGGGGATGAATGATAATGATTAGGACAACACAACACCGAGTCCCTGAGCGGAGAAAATCTCCCACCCAGCCGGAAATCGAACCCGAGCCCTTTTGGATTGACATCCCGTCGCGCTGACCACTCAGCTACCTGGGGCGGACAAACTGCCAGAGGGACATAAGCAATGAATCTCTATTTATTCTTTGCACATAGCACAGGATGATTATAACTGAAGTTCCACTTTGAAAACGCGTATAAAACCGCTACTTACAGTCACTTAAAATTTTAACACAAAATTGTGAAATAATTAGGAAACATGTTAAAAGAAATACGGATAGATGTTGCTATAAGTGACATAACATAAGTTGTTCTGCTAGCAAAGACATGAAATGCAATGCAATACGATTGCTAGGGTGTGAGTTGCAGATTAAACTAACAATACAGTGGAATGTTCCTAACCGTACTAGTCTTACATTCGACATTTGCGGTACTGTTAGTTGTGTAAATCCCAATCACTATGGAAAGGTCTTACCACATCGGATGGAAGAAATCGGTTGTCCTGAATTGAAAAATCCTATAAAAAAGCAAAAACTAAATACGTATTAAGTGTCCAGGGGTGAAAACTGCATAAAAACAACAATGGAATGATTTTTTAACGTTGGTGAGAGCGGCAGAAGACAGTTTAGTACGCTGTCCACAGTTTTGTGCCACAAGCTGAGATCAATAAACAGCATGTTGCACAAGAGATCCGAGTGTCTCAGGGGTTATACATGTAATGCACTGTGCAATGCGTGCTTTCAGTTCAGCTGCTATTGTAATTGTAGCACTGAACACAGCATATCTCAGCACTACAGCTAAAAATCACACGGGTTAAGCTCAGATGTTCTGGATAGCATGGCTGTAGGAAAAGGATGGCTGATAATTAGAGCATTTCCAAAACGAATCTGTAGCAGCTGCTCCACTGCCTTTGCATAGAAATAGTCTTACTGACCCATTTACGCTGTTGAAGGGGCGGAATGACGTTGGTGTGCAAAACAGTCTCACAGCGGATACCGGTGAAGATACGGATAACAGAACCCGCAGGTCTCGTCTCCTCGAAAAGAAGCGGCCTACGATGGACGATGCCGTCAAGCCACAGCACACAGTCATCTTTTCAGAATGAAGTGGTACTGGTTGATGTGAGTGTGGATTTTCCGTTAGACATATTCTGCATTTATGTCACATCCCTACGTCCGTGGAAATGAAACTGGGCTTCATCTGTCGACATAATTTTCCATTGACTTGCACTGTCCATTTCCACGCGCACAAGAAATTCTGCAGCAAAAAATTATCTCACTGGTAGGTCAGCATGAAATAACTACTGCACGTGCTTAATTCTGTGGGGATACCAATGCAGAATGTTTTGTAGAAATCTATAAATTGTGCTCAGAAGCATGTCCAACGTTCAGGCAGTTCTCCATGCAATGCGTGTTTGCACATCACAGCTCTATCGCTCCCGCAATGCTATGGCCATATCTTCTACTGAGAGAGGATCAGTTGTTTCCCTGCCTCCACCACTTTGCATTTCGAAAGAAACTTTGTCTTCGAATTTCGTAATTTTCCTCCAGGCCCCTTGCAGACGTCGGGCCACAACCTTTTTTCTTACCTTTGAGTGACTCGTACTGCTGCAGAGTTACTGGAATACAGTCTCCGTTCTTGTAAAAGAGCTTTACCAGCAGCGTGCGTTCCTGCATTGCGACAGCCATGTCGGATATCTGAGACACAAGCCGCGCGCCACGCTTTATATACTGGTAAAATGTTCTTTAAAATGTTTTTATTTCCAAAACGTTTCCCCTTCTTCGGTAACATTCCGTTCAAATTTGAAGTCATACTCTGCAGTGATTCCTTTTTCCCAGCGTTTTGGGAGTGGAAATTTAATTATAACCACCCCGTACATTAGATAGAATACATGATTCACTTCGTTTGTGTTTTGCTTGTATAGAAAAATTTAGTACTCGGAATAATACAGCTGTCCACCAAGGCGACCGCCGATTGAATAAGGATGAGGGACACCATTCCGTGCTGCCTCCACTTTGCCAGAAGTCGTCAATAGAATAGTGGCGTGACAGCGACAGCCTGCCGCGGTGGTCTCGCGGTTCTAGGCGCGCAGTCCAGAACCGTGCGACTGCTACGGTCGCAGGTTCGAATCCTGCCTCGGGCACGGATGTGTGTGGTGTCCTTAGGTTAGTTAGGTGTAAGTAGTTCTAAGTTCTAGGGGACTAATGACCACAGCAGTTGAGTCCCATAGTGCTCAGAGCCATTTGAACCATTTTTTTTGACAGCGACAAATTATGACAAAATTTCTCAGTTTCGAAAAAGTGCAGGGCTGGGAAACATTTCAGCACACTCTTTATCGTGTTACGCTATAAAAGCACGGGTAAGATATTGCCTTGCGCTGTCTTCTTGAGTGGTAATGATCTCGAAGGTAAGACACAGCTGCCGGCCATAACACGGCCGAATAGTGACAGCCACAGACCAAACCACTATCTACGCCAACTAGAGATAAAAGTGTTGTAATATCCAGAGTGGTACCCCTACCATTACTCCAGGTGCTGTGCGTTTTCCTCCATGTCTCCACTGACGAATATCCCCACCTGCCTACAGAACTAGAGGTGATAATTGTGTAATATTCAGTGGTATAGCCGATGGTGTTAAAAGCTACTGCGCTTTACTAGCACTTTGGTGGCTGACCGTCCTGTTGGCCAGAAGGGTGCACTCAGCTGATTGAGTAGAGGCACCAGTCACGAAAACTGACAACGGCTGGGAGTACGATGTGCTGACCAGATGCACCTCCATGTCCGCTTCCAGTGATGCCTAAAGGCTCTGGATGACACGGCTACCAGCCGGTACTATTGGCTCTTCAAGACCTGTTGGAACGGTTTTGTTTCTATATCCAATGATACCCCATCTCATCACAGCTGGTACTGCGTTTTCTCTTGTGTGCCTCCACCTATGACTATATCTATCTGTCCGCATAACTAGAGGCGAACGTGTTGTAATATCCAGTGGTATCCCATGCCATTACTGCAGGCTCTGTATGTTATCGTCCACGCCTCCACGTACATATATATCCATCTCACTGCACAACTACAGGAGATCAATTGTAATACCCAGTGGTACCCTGTACTGTCACTGCAAGCGCTGTGTGTAGGCCTCTATGCCTTCACCTAAGGATATACAGATCCGTCCAGAGTACCAGGACTCATAGGAATCGTCTGAAGAAATGAATCAGCGCCACTCGTGTCCAATGTTTTGTAATTGTCTGGACTATCGATTCTTCACGCATGAGCAAATGATGTGTGTTCCTCTCTGGCGCTAGTTGTGTGGGACCGCTGAGATCCTGCATGGCGCGGAGCATGGTGATCCTGAACCCATAGATACCATATTCTCATGACTGTCGTGGGATGCCGAGTATGACGAACAACTTTTAAGTAGAATGATAGGCTGCAGTTACTTCACGTATAAAAGAAACTTCTTACAAGTAACCGACGTTCATTTGCGGCTTCTGAATACGAAACACGGTGCGCAATTTACACTCCTGGAAATGGGGAAAGGAACACATTGACACCGGTGTGTCAGACCCACCATACTTGCTCCGGACACTGCGAGAGGGCTGTACAAGCAATGATCACACGCACGGCACAGCGGACACACCAGGAACCGCGGTGTTGGCCGTCGAATGGCACTAGCTGCGCAGAATTAGTGCACCGCCGTCGTCAGTGTCAGCCAGTTTGCCGTGGCATACGGAGCTCCATCGCAATCTTTAACACTGGTAGCATGCCGCGACAGCGTGGACGTGAACCGTATGTGCAGTTGACGGACTTTGAGCGAGGGCGTATAGAGGGCATGCGGGAGGCCGGGTTGACGTACCGCCGAATTGCTCAACACGTGGGGCGTGAGGTCTCGACAGTACATCGATGTTGTCGCCAATGGTCGGCGAAAGGTGCACGTGTCCGTCGACCTGGGACCGGACCGCAGCGACGCATGGATGCACGCCAAGACCGTAGGATCCTACGCAGTGCCATAGGGGACCGCACCGCCACTTCCCAACAAATTAGGGACACTGTTTCTCCTGGGGTATCGGCGAGGACCATTCGCAACCGTCTCCATGAAGCTGGGCTACGGTCCCGCACACGCCCCAACATCGTGCAGCCCGTCTCCAATGGTGCCGCGACAGGCGTGAATGGAGGGACGAATGGAGACGTGTCGTCTTCAGCGATGAGAGTCGCTTCTGCCTTGGTGCCAATGATGGTCGTATGCGTGTTTGACACCGTGCAGGTGAGCGCCACAATCAGGACTGCGTACGACCGAGGCACACAGGGCCAACACCCGGCATCATGGTGTGGGGAGCGATCTCCTACACAGGCCGTACACCTCTGGTGATCGTCGAGGGGTCACTGAATAGTGCACGGTACATCCAAACCGTCATCGAACCCATCGTTCTACCATTCCTAGACCGGCAAGGGAACTTGCTGTTCCAACAGGACAATGCACGTCCGCATGTATCCCGTGCCACCCAACGTGCTCTAGAAGGTGTAAGTCAACTTCCCTGGCCAGCAAGATCTCCGGATCTGTCACCCATTGAGCATGTTTGGGACTGGATGAAGCGTCGTCTCACGCGGTCTGCACGTCCAGCACGAACGCTGGTCCAACTGAGGCGCCAGGTGGAAAGAGCATGGCAAGCCGTTCCACAGGACTACATCCAGCATCTCTACGATCGTCTCCATGGGAGAATAGCAGCCTGCATTGCTGCGAAAGGTGGATGTACACTGTACTAGTGCCGACATTGTGCATGCTCTGTTGCCTGTGTCAATGTGCCTGTGGTTCTGTCAGTGTGATCATGTGATGCATCTGACCCCAGGAATATGTCAATTAAGTTTCCCCTTCCTGGGACAATGAATTCAGGGTTTTCATATTTCAATTTCCAGGAGTGTATCATTATCAACGAAATGCATATGTTGCCCCTAGCTGAAAATTTAATTATTTGCCTATCCCAGCTTGTACAATAATGCAAATTTGACCCTCGATGCATGTTCATCATGGTGTTCCAATATCACTGTGCTTCGTTGATTTATTGGCTCCGGTATGTGGATAAAAAGACAGATTTTCAGAAAATCCAATTAGCAAATTAGTATAATTTGTTTTTCACTGAGCAATGTTGCAACTGTCATTGTTGGTGGTGGTACGCATTCTTCCTATAGTGCCTGATACGCATCTAAAAAAGATGCATTAATTTCAAAATAAAATTCGCTTCTGAAGTTTTTACCATTTAAGAGCCGCTGAGGTTTCACTCAACCATCAGTTTTTTGTGGCCTCTATCGGACAGAAGCGAGAACAGCATATTCACAGTACGGGGGCAATGGTCAGATCACATGTAATTTGTGGTTGCTCGAAATGATCACAAGTCACTGTAAAACGACCCGAAAATAATCTTAGGGACGCTCTTTGCTTACAGCTAATGAAATAAGTGACGGGACGCGAATTGCATTCGGCACAATGCGTCTCTTTAACCATGATCTGCTGAGCTCGCGGTTCCAGCTAACTTATCTGAAACAAACAAAACAAAAAAAGTCTTAAGTCATGTAGCACTTAATAATTACATTTCCTTTTAAATGAAACATAAATATAGTCGGTTTTTAACATATTTAATAATAAACCAAAGTAGTTCAGCTACGGACAGACTTAGGTAAAATAACAAGTCTGTTTATGGTGAACAGTGTGCTGAAGGCGAGAACACAAACATGTGATTCTATGCCAGTGATAAAAGTGATAGTGCGACCTCCAAACCAGATGTGAGTAAACGCAGATCAGCGAATCACGAAGTGAACTGTTAGATAAGCTATAACTAACAAAACTGTATCGTTGTAGATCCCACTGATGATGCCTTAGAACAGGATTAGGCGAAACGCGTATGGGATTAATAAAGTAACTAGCAGCAGGAAAAGGCAGTTTATTTACAAAACAAGTATTACCTAAAATACTTCTGCTCCCTCCGATGACGACAAGAGAAGCTGAGAGGAGCTTCATTCGACTTTTACATTCTTTTATTAAACATTCTGAAATACAATTCCTCCGATTCGTTTCGGTCGTAGACTGTTATCGTTGATCTGAATTCGCAGTTAATACATGTTTTTTTTTCTTTTTTTGCAATTTTCATAGACAAGAGGATACATTTCCTTAAGAAAAGGACGGACACTAGGGCAATGCAATCACATCGGTATATTTTTTTTATATTTAAGGAAAAGGTGACTATCTTCAAGTAATGCTACAGCTTGTAAAGCAAAACGTTGGACAGTTAACACACGTTTCCAGTAAATCTGCGACACCAGCATTCGTGGATGTTTTCATTCAGGAAGAATGGCACCAATAAATGAATTCTGGGAGGAAGTGTAGAACAGTGTACTAGCAGTAAGGTATAACGACTGTAGAGGGAAAAGTGTTCACTCGGTAGCAGCCTCTACATTACAATCCTAACACATTGATATTATGAACAGTTCGATTAGTGAAGTGCCATCAGGCGAATATGTCAGTGGTAGCTGCCATTTAGCCGAGTAGAAGGCAAAGAAAGCATTGTTAGTACTTGAATTTAAATGATGAGAAATAATAGCTCGTTTATTAATTATAAAATGACCTCTTCTGAGGCATTAAGGGATCACCAATTTAGTATTGGAGGGCAGCGTGGAAGGTAAAAATCGTAGAGGTAGACCAAGAGATGAATACACGAAACAGATTCAGAAGGATGTAGGTTGCAGTAGGTACTGGGAGATGAAGAAGCTTGCGCAGGATAGAGTAGCATCGAGAGCTGCATCGAACCAGTCTCTGAAGACCACAGCAACAACAATAACCTCCGGCTCATACAGGCAGATATATAATTAAATAAAACCGTTTTATTCTACAGAATGAGCCGTCCCTTTTCGGCTCAAGAGAGTGATCTCTTAGTACGTTCACTTTAGAGTGTTGTCGAAACGGACGCAGTGTTTACATGAAGGTACTGACAGCACTCGACGCGTTAATCAGATTAACTAAGGAGAATGTCAACCAGTTATCGAGGACGTTGAACTGTGTTTTAAAGCTTCTTCGTTGCCCCGTTATCTCGCCAGCTCTAGTAAAATTAATATTTTTCCGTCTTAGCCTAGAGTAATGCAGCAAACAACATACAAATGTGCGCTTGCATCTAAAGTGCGTCTGTATAAATGATGTCTAAATTTTTCATTAAAACGAGCGCTAGCTCAGCTATATAATAACGCAATTACACTTTCCACAAATTTCTAATGTTTACACTCTAAGAGCATAAAAGCAAATGTAGTACAAGCAACTCTAATCCGATTTAAAAAGCACTCTCGTATAATGAAACAGCGCTATGCTTGACGTAATGGAAAACAGAGCCACGTGTAGGCTTTAATTACGCATGGTGAGCTTTGTTTGAGGAACAGCCATTCCTGTGAATCTTGTTTCCTGTTGCATACACTCTGAGGTACACAAGAGCCTTTCGCGCGTAGCAAGTACGAAAGCTCGTTAAACACATCCCTTGTGTTCCAGATTGTGGAACTGTTCCATACCGCTATTTTGGAAATATTTCTTTCTTTCGTCTGTCCGTGGTACCTGCAGAAACCGTGTCTTCTAAACAAAAAGGAATCACGAGTGCTCCACCGATTGCCATGCTTGTTCCTGGTCACAAGGTATGATATGTGTTCCTAGAGATGACAGGAGTCAGTTCTGGTAGTTTGTACTATCTGTGTGTGTGTGTGTTTTTTTGTTTTGTTTTGTTTGGGTGATGACTGGCGATAGGTTTTTGCGGATCTGTATCTCGTATCTTTCACCAGCTACCCTATAGTTACACAAGAATTGCATTGTGACTGATACCTTCAGCTGATGATAAGCTGAACAACTTAATTCACTAACAATCAAGTACCTGAATATATTTACGAGTCGTAGATTAAATTACTATCCTAAACTGTAAAAGTGCTCTGAAAAGTTTCGATGTAAAATACAAAAAGAATTGAAATTATTATTTATGTCTGTAACAATATGTTGTCAGAGGCTGGTAACATCCCATTGTTAAGCTTCCATATACTCAACATTAATACACCGATCTTACTGTAGACATCTGGGAAGACGCCAATGACTACACCAACATTGCGCAATAAAGTATTAGTTTTCTTTACATCGCATTTGTCGGAAATATCCTTAACCATTTCAAACAACAGGCAAGAGTGACAGATAAATATCTTAGGTAACGTATGCACATATAGGCTTACGTCAGCGGCCACTTGGATGAAAATCCTTTGAGACGAAGCGTCCTTTTGGATGTCTTGACTACAGTTTTTTTTATCCAAAATCGCCTTACGCATTTCGACATTCCATCATTTTAGAATACAACGCAAAAGTGGTATAAAAAGATACGAAGATATGTTACATTTGACCATTGATTAGAGACGTAGCGCCGGCCGCGGTGGTCTCGCGGTTCTAGGCTCTCAGTCCGGAACCGCGCGACTGCTACGGTCGCAGGTTAGAATCCTGCCTCGGGCATGGATGTGTGTGATGTCCTTAGGTTAGTTAGGTTTAAGTAGTTCTAAGTTCTAGGGGACTGATGACCACAAATGTTAAGTCCCATAGTGCTCAGAACCATTTGAACCATTTTTTTAGAGATGTAGCGGTACGAGAATAATATGGTTCCCTAGATTACCAGTGTTATGCTAATCATACAATAATGTTCAATAGATAGAGTGTACCTTGTGAGCATTCTCATTGACAAGTGAAAACTGCCCCAAACGGACAAATTAGAAACAAAGTGGACTAAACCTCTTCACGGAGCTGAATATGTGGTACACGTTGTATCTGTTTCTTCACAACTACATTTATGTCGCAAAATTTTGTACATGTCTGCACGTTCAGAGACCGTGACTAGTTACAAGTGAAAGAAAAACAGCTCTCGGTCACTATATTTAAACGAATTAACCGGGTTTCAACACTGCTAGGAGTGTCTTCCTCAGAATTTAAATCAAAGAAGGGTCTATATTATGTAACATGGTCACAGAATTATGATTATAAACGTATGGTAGAGTATACGTACGGAATTATCGTACTTATATGTCATTATTTTATAAATGACACATAAGTACTATAATTCATTATTTTATGAATGACATATAAGTATGATAATTCCGTACTTATACTCTACCATACGGTTTTAGTCATAATTCTGTGACCATGTTATAGAATATAGACCATTCTTTGATTTAAATTCTGAGGAAGACACTCCTAGCAGTGTTGAAACCCGGTTAATTCGTTTAAATATAGTGACCGAGAGCTGTTTTTCTTTCAATTGTACATTTTTGTCGTTACATCCTATAAAACAATGTCATCAGTAAACTTCATGGAAATCACTTTATGATGTTTTGCAGAAAGTCATTTTTTTAAAAAGCAATGCATAACAAATGTTTTGAACTGAGTGGCCGCGCGGTTAGAGGCGCCAAGTCACTGACTGCGAGGCCCCTCTCGCCGGAGGTTCGAGTCCTCCCGCGGGCATGGGTGTGTGTGTTGTTCTTAGTTAGTTTAAGTAGTGTGTAAGTCTAGTGATCGATGACCTCAGCAGTTTGGCTCCTTAGGAATTCACACACATTTGAACATTTGTCGAAAATAATACTTTGGAAGAAGCCGCTGAGCGGCCCTAGGGTACATGAGGCAAAGAGCCTGCTGACAAACATGCATAGCATTTTCTCTCATTTTTGGAAATGGCTCAACTGGCATTTGTATACTTTGCAAATTTTAATAAAATGGCATTTGTGAAAGTCAGCTGATGCTAATAATTCGTAATCTGTAAGTTGTGAAGCGTAGAATATTTAATAAAGAAAAGGGAAAACGTTATAAGAATCTCGCGAAGTACGCCACCGATTTACTTCAAATTCTTACACGACATACTTATGAATATTTGGTAGGACATATGCTGTATATTTTTCTAATATACGAAATATTTAAATGTATGTGTAATGAATAGAGGAAAAATATTGTTACCAAACTCTGTTCTAGATTTTACTCGGTAGTTTAATGATAGCCAACGGCCTTGCAGCAGTGGTAAGCGCTGTCGGGCTGGGCTAGAACTTGGATGGATGACCATTCGGTCTGCCGAGAGCTGTTGGCAGCCCTTGTGCGGCAAACTGAGGAGCTACTTGATTGAGACGTAGCGGCTCCGGTCTCGTAAACGGCCGGTAGAGCGATGTGCTGCCCCTCCATATCCGCGTCCAGTGACGCATGTAGTGTGAGGATGACACGGCGGCAGGTCGGAACCGATGGGCCTTTAAAGGTCTTTTTCGGCGGAGTTTAGCTTTATTGTAATGAGAAGAAAAGGAATGAGGAGGTTCCACACGGAATCAGAGAGGAAAAAATATTTGGGAAACATTGGCAAGCAGAAGGGACAGGATGATTACCAAAAAAAAAAAAAAAAAAGAAAAAAAAAAGAAATCGTCGAAAATTGTTTGTCACTAGACAATTCGTCTAGTGTACCCTAGCACAACTCAGTGGCCTCTTCCATAGCATTAAAAAAATGGTTCAAATGGTTCTGAGCACTATGGAACATAACATCTGAGGTCATCAATTCCTCTAGAACTTAGAACTACTTAAACATACTGACCTAAGGACACTCATCCATGAACAAGGCAGGATTCGAAAATGCGTCTGTAGCGGTCACGCGGTTCCAGACTGAAGCGCGTAGAACCACTCGGCCACAGCGGTCGTCTTCCAGGGTATTATTTCCGACAGTTGAAAAAAAATCTGTTACGACTCGTTTTGTAAAAAAAAAAAAAAAAAAAAAAATGCTAAACATTGTAAAGCGATATCTATGAAATGTTTACTGATGAAATTCTTTTATACAGTGTAACTACGAATATGAAGACTTGAACAAACAAATGACGCGTATACCATTAATCCAGTGCTTCCTAATGATTTAGTCCACGTGGTTTTCAGTTTGTTCCTTGATAGAAATTAGGTGCATGTAATATAACGATTACAACTACTCGTTTACATTCGCTTAACCTCCATACTTTAGTAAACTGTATGACCGTCGTAAGAAGTACACCGACATCTGTAAGTAATTTGGTAGCAATTTTTACGTTAAAGTACGAAAAATTTACCTACTGTCCTCTTAAACTCATAACTGTCAGAATATATAAAAGGAATTTTACCTGGAAATAAAAGTATTCATAGCCACCGGAAAATTCAAAGCTGTTCACGGCAGCGCCAGGAAAGTCATGATGAACTTTTCCTTTGAACGAAAACGCCACAATTAACGCACAGCAATAAGTGGACTCTACGCAAAATCTGAAGCGCACTACTTGGTCCAAACGGCCAGGAATATTGACGGTCGCCATCATTCTGTTGCGGGATAATGTCCGCTAAACTGTTGTCAACTTAGTTTCGAATACACTGCACAGTTTTTCTGGGAAATCGTTACATGACCTCCATACATTCTCGATCACTTCCCATGCGATTTCCATATTTTTGGAGCCCTGAAGGAAAATGTTCGTGGTTGTAGATTTGCTTCGGACGAAGAGGTGCACGCCTAGGTACCAACATGGTTCCGCAGGCAACCTCAGACTTTTTCTATGGAATGAAATGAGCGTCTTGTCGCACAGGGTGATATATATATTAACTCGCTGACTCACCAATTTTTCCCACAGTCTGTCCTGTATTTACTATTTATATTTACAAAAATCAGCATATTTTGTCTTATACGCTTTTCACAAAACTACATAATTCATTGACAGGAAGTCTTTATAAATCTATCCTTACTATTTGTTGAAAGACGGGGAGTCAAGATAATACTGTTTTAGAAGTTTTTGTTGGTGTGATATAGTCGAAAAAATAGATGCACGTGTAATGCCAGTAGACATTTCTCACACTCTTACCGTGAATCACATTTCCTCTTCCTTGCCTTGTAGGCTACGCAATTTATGGACGTTATTTTCTTGGTCGGATTGAGGGGGATAAACCTCACATAACCTGAAAACGATTTCTTGTATTGCAGTAGCCAACATGATCTGGAGCGGTGCACAAAGTGGTTTAGCCGTTCGCGCTTATTATGAAAACAACAGGTCTGTGATCGCTACACAACGAACTTTTCGGCCACAGTTCAAAATTCCACGCATCAATGCCGTTCCTAATGCAAACACAATTCTGTCCTGGGTTCGGCGGTTGGAGGAAACTGCTAGCACACTAAGAATAGAAACACATGGCCGACGCAGATCCATGAGAACGCCAGAAAATGTTCAGCGGGTGTGAACAGCAGTTCAACAATCGCTCGAAGACATGCTCTTGCATTGGGGATTTGAGACTGCAGTTTGAGGAGGATGCTGCAATGCGAATTGAAGTTCCATCCTTTCAAAATAATAATTGCGCAAGAATTACGCCCAGCAGACTACGCCAACCTTCAAAATCTGTGTGAGCAAATATCAGCTCACATCCCTCCGAATGCATCTTTCTTCAGCAGTGACGAGGCACATCTTCATCTCAGTGGGTGCGTGAATAAGCAAAACTTTCACTACTGGGCAGAAAATAATCCCCAAATAATACAGGAAAGACCGCAACATTCTCTTAAAGTGACAGTTTGGTGTGCCATTTTACAATTTGGCGTGGTAGGCAATTACATTTTTGAGGAAGGTGTGACCGTGAGAGTGAATTCCACACGTTTTGTTTCAATGTTGCACAATTTTCTGCAACTCAGACTGGACGAGATTTTTGAAGAACATGACCTGGAGGGACTTGGGTTCCAGCAGGATAAAGCTACTAATCACACAGCTCGAATTTCACTTGATGTTTTGAGAGAAATGTTTCCGGGACGCCTGGTCTCTTTAAGGAGTGATGTCGGGTGGCCTGTGTGGTCACTAAATTTGAGCATTTGTGACTACTTTCTTTTGGGATATTGGATCAAATGTCTCTGACCACTATGGGACTTAAATTCTAAAGTCATCAGTCCCCTAGAACTTAGAACTACTTAAACGTAACTAGCCTAGGGACATCACACACATATATCCCCGAGGCAGGATTAGAATCTGTGACCGTAGCGGTCGCGCGGTTCCAGACTCTAGCGCCTACAACAGCACGGCCACCCTGGCCGGCCTTTTAGGGTACCTGAAGGAAAAGGTTTCCAAAAGCCGCCCTCACACCGTACCAGCGTTAAAAGAGCGGATTATTGACGATGTGAATGCCATACCCCGTTATATGTGTGCAAGAGGTGCTCGAAACTTCAGGGATCGTGTACCACAATGTATTGATGCTAACAGCCGCCATCTTGAGGACATTATTTTCAAAACAAAATGAATGTAAAATGGTATATTGCACTAATTTAGCTGGCCGCTGTGGCCGAGCGGTTCTAGGCGCTACAGCCTGGAAACGCGCGACAGCTACGGTCGCAGGTTCGAATCCTGCCTCGGGCATGGATGTGTGTGATGTCCTTAGGTTAGTTAGGTTTAAGTAGTTCTAAGTTCTGGGTGACTGATGACCTCAGAAGTTAAGTACCATAGTGATCAGAGTCATTTGAACCATTTTTTTGCACTAAGTTAGAAAATAAAAACATTTTTTCTCTATACATCCAGATTTTTATTGCTCGTTAAAACTGCTTAGTCGGTTCTGCCGCACACTGTAATAAACAAGCTGCTGGCCTTTTCGCGCATCTGTCTCGTTTTCGTTTGTCTCCTATCATAATGACCTACAATTTATAATAACTGTTACTCAACATACCACTACAATTATAGCTATTAAAGATACTACTTAAAGTGATGGTGGCTCCAGCAGATATCAGAAATGTAACTGCTTAAGCGAACGACTATGATTACGGTGGTAGACACTGATATATTGTTCACTTATCTGGCATCTTTAGGATGTTTTCCATAACATGGAGCAATCAGTGCTCTCACAAAAACTAAATTCCGTTCGAACAGGCCATGAAGGCCCAACGGTACCGACCGGCCTTCGTGACATCCTCAATCCTCAGGCGACACTGTATGCAGATATGGAAGGGCATGTGGTCAGCATACCGTTCTTCCGGCTATACGCCTATTTAAGACACCGAGTGCTCTCATTAGCTTGTCGAAAACCCCTGTAGATGATGTGTAATTCCAAATCGAGCTAGTAAAAGACTTTTTTCGAGAGCTGCGTCCTGTTAAGTTTACGGACGAGAGTCGACCGGCCAGGCAGAAAACCACATTGAAAGGTGCCAAGAATTGCTTCAGCCATTGGTTTCATGCATTTAACAGCAGATTTGTAAAGACCATATAACCAATTCCAAGTATTGAAGTCCGTGAGTAGATCGATACTTGTGTGACAGTACCCTAATTTAAAATCGAACATATAAGAATTTATCAAAGAGCTTCCGTTCGAAGATTATGTGATGCACAATATATATATGGCGTTCGGCAAAATCTGCTTAAACATTGGCGCAATAACTCCACTTACGCCCAGGTTGAAGATAGTTGTTTGGTAAAATACCTTGTCCTGCTTTGTGAATTTCGTAGCGCCTGCTCCACAACCTCGTTCCACAGGGATCGTCGACCCGTCAAGGTTTTCGTTACGGGACCGAAAGCGAGATACCCGCGCGGGGAGAGATCAGAACTATGTAGGGAGAAATGACACACATATTAAAATAATCAGAGCTCGCACGGGAAGATGTAAACAGAGCGAAGTTGGCTCCGTTGTTAGCACACTGAATTCGCATTCGGGAGGATGACGGTCAAAACCCAATATATATATGGCGTTCGGCAAAATCTGCTTAAACATTGGCGCAATAACTCCACTTACGCCCAGGTTGAAGATAGTTGTTTGGTAAAATACCTTGTCCTGCTTTGTGAATTTCGTAGCGCCTGCTCCACAACCTCGTTCCACAGGGATCGTCGACCCGTCAAGGTTTTCGTTACGGGACCGAAAGCGAGATACCCGCGCGGGGAGAGATCAGAACTATGTAGGGAGAAATGACACACATATTAAAATAATCAGAGCTCGCACGGGAAGATGTAAACAGAGCGAAGTTGGCTCCGTTGTTAGCACACTGAATTCGCATTCGGGAGGATGACGGTCAAAACCCGCCACCGGCCATCCTGATTTTGGTTTTCAGTGATTTCCCTACATCGCTTCAGGCAAATGCCGGGATGGTTGCTTTGAAAAGGCACGGCCGACCTTCTTCCCCATCCTTCCGTAAAGCCCCGAAGACCTCGATGGTCGGTGCCCTCCACCAAATCAACCAGCCACCCAACCAAAGATGTAAGTATTCGAGGTCTGACACACGTCTTGCCTGATTGTGGGCTCTCTGCCGCCTACTGGCATCAAATTGGTAGACGACCGGCATCCGAGTGGGCCTGTGGCGAAGAAGGCATGCCAGACACCACGAAGATGACGTGCTACAGACGCGAAATTTAACCGACAGGAAGAAGATGCTGTGATATGCAAATGATTACCATTTCACAGCATTCACACAAGGTTGGCGCCGGTGGCGACACCTACAACGTGCTGACATGAGGAAGGTATCCAACCGATTTCCCATACACAAACAGCAGTTGACGGGCGTTGCCTGGTGAAACGTTGTTGTGATGCCTCGTGTAAGGAGGAGAAATGCGTACCATCACGTTTATGACTTTTATAAAGGTCGGATTGTAGCCTATCGCGATTGCGGTTTATCGTATCGAGACATTGCTTCTCGCGTTGGCCGGGATTCAATGACTGTTAGAATAAGGAAATCGGTGGGTTCAGGAGGGTAATACGGAACACCGATCTGGATCCTAACGTCCTTGTATCACTAGCAGTCGAGATGACAGGCTTCTTATCTGTATGGCTGTAACGGATCGTGCAGCCACGTCTCGATCCCTGAGGACGTTTGCAAGACAACAACCATGTGTACGAACAGGTCGAGGATGTTTGCAGCAGCATGGACTATCAGTTCGGAGACCATTGCTGCGGTTACCCTTGACGCTGCATCACAGAAAGGAGTGCCTCCGATGGTGTACTCAACGACGAATCTAGGTGCACAAACGGCAAAACGTAATTTTTTCGGGGGAATCCAGGTTCTGCTTACAGCATCATGATGGTCGCATCCGTGTTTGGCGACAACGCGGTGAACGCACATTGGAAGCGTGTATTCGTCATCGCCATACTGGCGTACCACGCGGCATGATGTACCATTGGTTAAACTTGTCGGTTACCTCTTGTTCGCTTTGACGGCACTTTGAACAGTACGCTTAGATTTCAGATGTGTACGACGCGTGGCTCTACCTTTCATTCGATCCCTGCGAAACACTACATTTCAGCAGGCTAATGCACGATCGCATGTTGCAGGTCCTGTACTGGCCATCCTGGATACAGAAAATGTTCGACTGCTTCCCTGGCCGGCTCATTCTCCAGATCTCTTACCAATTGAAAACGTCAGGTCAAGAGCGGCCAAGCAACTGGCTCGTCACAATACGCCAGTCACTACACTTGATGAACTGTGGTATCGTGTAGAAGCTGCATGGGCAGCTGTACATGTACACGTTATCTAAGCTCTGTTTGACTCGATGTCCAGGCGTATCAAGGCCGTTATGACGGCCAGAGGTGGTTGTTCTGGGTACTGATTTCTCAGGATCTATGGACCCAAATTGCGTGAAAATGTAATAAAATGTCAGTTATAGTATAATATATTTGTCCAATGAATCCCGTTTTATCATCTGCATTTCTTGTTGGTGTAGCAATTTTAATGGTCAGTAGTGTATCTGCGGATGTCCCTGTATGCCAATGTTGCTGATCCTGATGGGTAACAATTGAATCGGTACGGCAGACTCGATGTCAAAAAGATACTGCGTTGCAAAATACGATTACAGATCTTGGAGAACATTTCTGTCGCAATTTCAAGAAATGCTTGTGTGACGCGTTTTCTTATCAACCAGGCCCGTCTAGTTCGGTACGAGATATAGAGGTAACGCGGTGAAGGCAGCTGAGGTGCGGAAGAAGAATGCCAGCACCATATGCACAGCCATCATAACAATATCAAACAGTAACGTAGCCTTGGGCCGTATCTCGCCACCCAAGGAACCAGAACCAGGGTGACGTGGGCCCGAGTGTGGCTGCGCTCGTTAACCGCCAACGTTCCTCCTTTGGAACAGGGGACTCCTCAACCTCAGGTGCAGAGCCAGCAGACAATGTCATTCACAAAGCCCAAGGAACTGGCAGGACATGCCTGTGGACAGTGGACCGATGGAGTGCATCATGGAACGTTACAGGCAAAAGTCGGAATGTATTACAATGGTAGGAGACACATAGTTGGTAACAGTTGTACTTTTTATTCATACTAGAAACAGTTCTTTTTAAATTATTATTATTATTATTGTCATTATGGTAATGAGGGGCTGATTAGTACTGTGGAAAAAATTACGTGTTAAGTTAAATTGCATAACTTGAGTAAACATCAATGCAGCCCATGTTTAAATATTTGTAAGCAGGCTACAAACGACTGGAATAAATAAATAAATACATGTTCGTTCTTCCGGCTCTCTTTTCCTGAGGGGAACGGCAGAGAGACAGAGTGTGAGTGGTTCAATTAACCATGCGCACGCACCTAATTCTGACTTGCAGAGTAATCATGTAGATGGAGATGGATATTATAGGACGCGTGCACGTGTGTCTCTCACTTGAGTTGGGGTAACTTCTGCGTTATGACATTTACTATAAGGCGTTTATATATCCGCATGTGAATTAGTCTACGTTGCATATACACTACAGCAACGTACTCAGAAGGAAATTTTTGATCTCGTCGAATATAGTTGCTCGTTTCCATACTTCAGCAACTATTTCTGCAGTTCAAATGGTAGACATTAACACCTCCAAGGCATCCATCAATCTTTCACCTCCAAAGCGGAGCATCTCAGCTCCTGGAAGCTTTAGCGCAATAACTATTTGTTCCTCTGATGGTTCAGGGACTTCCACTATTTCAAAGTAGGCCCATATCTTTATTGTAAATGCTGTAGGAATGTCATGGTAGATTCCCAAAATGTTTGTCAAATAGGATTTTCCGTCGTAATGATTATACCACTTCACCAGTTGTATTCATTATAATCAATCTATATTTACCGTTTTCCTTTTCTCTGGTCTGAAATTAACACCGTAATGACTCATGATTTCCTACAGTCGCTCTCCTCTCCCATACCTTGTTTCTCAACACAAAAGCTGTGAAGGCGTTCTCTTCGGACCCTTGACGCCACAGTACACAACATCAGCAATTGTTACAAAAGATTCTCCTCTGTCAGCTTTTCGTGACCGTTACGAAAGGCCGAAAGAAATGATGTTATAGTGAAGGAATGAAATAAGATGAAGGTCTAATGTCCCATCAACATCGATGTCATTGGTGACGAAGTGTCCGCCCCCGGTAGCTGAGTGGTCAGCGCGACAGACTGTCAATCCAACACAGTCGTGTTCCGGCACTCGGCCAGTGCACATCGCGCGGTGACGAGGGCGGTAGCGCGGGCCAGTGTTTACGTCGCGAGCAGTGCTGAGGTGGAGAGCTGAGCAGCGTGTGCGAGCGCTGTTAACGTTTGTTTCTGTATAACTGTTGTAAGTAAGATGTCGACAATTAACAGAGCGAACAGCGTTCAGTGTGTTTTCGATCGCGCTGCCTTGCGACCGACGGCGTTTGAAATTCATGAGTGGATCTTTGAGGATTTGAAATTGCCTGAAGATATAGTCGACACAATCCAGTTGGACTTTGTGCAGTACTCGTTATTTATCAAATTTATTTCGAGTGACACTTACGAGAAATTCGCTGAGGAGCATGTTGGTGTGAGACCATTCCGTCATAATGATGGCAGTATTAGTAATGTCCAAATCGTGCCTTCGGGATACGGAGTAAGAACCGTCAGGGTATTTAATGTGCCACCTGAGTGCCCTAATGATCTGATTGCACGTTCTCTGTCACTGTACGGCGCTGTTTTGTCAGTTACAAATGAAAAATGGTCGAGTGCCTATCACTACCAAGTTAATAGCGGGGTGCGCAGTGTACGTGTAGACTTGAAAAAGCATATACCTTCGTATGTTGCCATTGGCGGCTGTCGTGCACAGGTAACTTACATTGGTCAACCCCCTACCTGTTCGATCTGCCATTCAACTGAACATCTGCGGATGAACTGTACACTTAGACGTCCATTTCAACTTCCACGGGAACGTCCTGCAGACGGTAGTGAAAAGCTAGTACCACTATTGAGTGAGATGGTCGCGGGGACTGTACCACCACCCCGGCAGCCGGAACATGTCAGCGAGGCGGAGGTGCCAGTTCAGGTGGAATGCAGTGCCAAAGACATTCGCGGTAGGACGGACATCGATTCGGCACCGTCATCCTCACCGGGGCAATTACCGCTGGATACCAACGATGCGCCAGCCACCTCTGAAACTAAGCCGTGTGAGATACAGGAGTGGGTGCAGATCAGTTTGCCTGAACCACCCCTATCGGTAGAGACTGTAGCAGACACGAAGAAAGGCCGCCGAAGGAGAAGCAAAGGGGATTGTAGCAAAGAGGAAAAGTCGAATGATTTAGGACCCGTACACATGTCAGAAAGTGGCAGCGAGACTGAACCTCAATCTTCTTGCTCCGTGCGCTGCGAGGACACCGCGAGGCAAGAACGCATTCGTGAACAAACCAAACACCTGAAGGCAATACTGAGCGCTGAAAGGGATCAGAGCACCGTAACGCCCAAGAGGAAGAGCGAGCAGAGCAGCGAGCAGCTGCAGCAGCGCTCCCGCAGGAACTCGCTGACGTCAGTCGCAGCCCCGCGT
This sequence comes from Schistocerca gregaria, assembly GCF_023897955.1. Classification (NCBI taxonomy): domain Eukaryota; kingdom Metazoa; phylum Arthropoda; class Insecta; order Orthoptera; family Acrididae; genus Schistocerca; species Schistocerca gregaria. Next base: position 687,681,517 of record NC_064923.1, read on the forward strand.
TGTGGCCAGGCGGATGCGACCACATTGACGGACTCAGCCGGCGGTGGCGGGCAGGGCGGCGCGCGCACCGCGCAGCACCCCGACAGCAATGAACCGTGGTGGCAGCAGAACGAGGAGATGCAGCAGTAGCTGCTCTCGCGCATGACCATCGCGCTGCGACCTTCCCCTCCCTGGCCCGTTATTGGTTTTGACATTTCGTTTCGTACTCCAAACGTTACCAACGAGTTTGGTTCAAAGCCGGAGAGAAGTACGATGCGAAACTCACAGCTCATTGTCCTCTGAACCATCATGGGTGACAGCCAAACCTACAAAATTACCACACATAACGTCAATAGAATTCAAAGTGCGGTGAAACTGCGTTCGCTCAATGATTTCTTGTATGGTACCAGCGTTGACATTGCCCTCCTACAGGAGGTAGTCACAGCCTTAGAAGTGCCCGGTTACGTTCTTATTGATAACATCAATCTTCAGGATGCTGTAGGCACTGCCATCCTTCTGCGCGACGGTATACCCTTTACGGATGTGCAGCGGCTGCCCAGTGGTCGTGGCATTTCTCTTCGAGTGGGTGGTGTGCAGATTGTTAACGTGTACGCCCCCTCAGGTAGCACTCATAAGAGAGATCGTTCAAAATTTTATAAAACCGAGGTTCCCATTCTTCTTAGCGGTTATCGTGAACATCTCATCCTTGGTGGTGACTTCAATTGTGTGCTCAACGACAGAGACCAAACTCCTAACACGAACAGATGTATCGAACTTGAACATTTAATTCATGGCATGCGTCTTCACGATACATGGGAACAACTGCACGGTGAACGGGTAGCGTACACCTTCGTAACCAGTCATTCTGCCAGTCGGCTGGATAGGATCTGTGTGTCCGATGCCCTCCAGCGACACACTGTGAACTGTGACATAGCTCCTGTCAATATCTCCGACCATTGTGCATATCAGTGTTACCTCAACCTACACCGCCAGCCAATTTACCGCGGGAAGGGCTACTGGAAATTGAATGTCAGCCTTCTGCAGGATGCCCAACTTGAAGAGGAGGTGAACTTAACGTGGCAACAGCTCCAGCGGCACCGACGTCGTTACGGTAGCGGTCTACAGTGGTGGATTCAGTGTGCTAAGCCTAAATTACGCCTGACCGTCATGAGCTACGCCCGACAAAAAAGCTTTTGGCAGAAACAGACTATTGAATTTTATTATCGCTGTTTGAGAGAACTGTACAGTCGCACTAACAATCCTTCTCGAGACATCGACGTAAAGATCAAACGATATAAAGCGAAAATCACGGCGATACAACGCCAACGAATGCATGGCATCATCGTGCGAGCCCACCCTAAGGACATTGCCGCCGAAGAACGGGCCTCTCTGTATCACATCCTGAGAACGACGAAACGGTGTAAAGCCATGTTGATTGAAGCCGTCGTTGATGACGCTGAGAATGCCATCACGAAGCAACGTGACATCATCTCGCACGTCTACGACTATTATAGTCAACTTTACAAGAAGCAACTCGTTGATGAACACTCGTGCGAGGATTTTCTTAGGACCTTGAGCTGTCGCTTGTCACAACAGAATAATGCAAAGTTGGAATCTGTTTTCACACAGGACGAAATCCGACTGGCGGTTCACAGTGCAAAGAAAGGGAAATCACCAGGACCTGATGGTCTCAGCGCTGAGTTTTACTAGCGATACTGGAACGTCCTCGGTCCGACACTCCTCGAGATAGCGAATGAACTCTGGCGCCTGGAAGTCATACCCAAAGCATTTACGGAAGGTATCATCCTGCCCTTACCGAAAAAAGGGAACAGCACGAAGGTCGAAAACATGCGACCCATCACACTCCTGAATGCCGACTTCAAAATCATCACCAGATCGATTAAGCTAAGGATGCAAACCGTTATGTACAAGGTTTTAGGCAGTTACCAGTACAGTGCAGTGCAAGGTCGAAGTGCAATCTCAGCTGCCTGCGATTTGAGGGACATCATCTGTTCATATGCTGAAACTAAAGGACAGGGCGCTCTGATCTTTCTAGATTTTGAGAAGGCTTATGACCGTGTACGTCATACTTTCCTCTTTCAAAGCATGAAGAAACTAGGATTTGGACCTCAACTCATAGAATTAATTCGCAAACTTACTACAAACGCCTCTTCACGGATTCTCATTAATGGCCATTTTACAAAAGAAGTTTCCATCGAGCAGTCCATCCGCCAAGGATGTCCTCTCTCAATGATTTTGTACGCCATTGCAGTAGAGCCGCTCCTGAACAACTTAGTGCATAGCGGGATCGGGCTTAGCGTCGAGTCTGTCACTATCCCATGCATTGCGTATGCTGACGATATATGCGTAACTGTGTCTTCATCGCAACAACTTCTGTCAGCAGCAACTCTTCTACAAACATTCACGTTTCTTTCAGGAGCAATACTCAATAGAACTAAAACCACAGTTTTGCAGATCGGTGGCGGTATCGGAGACATATCCCATGTTACCTGGTGCAAGGTAAAGGATTCTCACACAACCCTCGGTGTTACTTTTGAAGCCAAACCAGACAAATTCCTGACGAAGAACTGGTCACACATGCTTCATAAATTACGTGCTGCTTTGATGCTTCGCTCCGACCGTGACTTGAACATACTACAGAAAGTTAAGACCATCGAGATCGCCATTACGAGCAAGATGAATTATTTGGCGCAAATTCTTCCAATCTCCGACCACCTAGCCAAGAGTATACAACAAGCGTTATGTTGGTTTATTTTTAGGGGGCATATTTTCGAAGTTCAATTCGATACCTTAACCTTACCTTCGTCCAAAGGTGGCCTTAACCTCATTAAAGTACACAAAAAATGTGTCACCCTGCTCCTAAATCGCATCAGGAAGGAGTTTCGTACCCGGAGGACCAGTCTCATCAGAAACCTCATTCAGCGGTGGAAACCTCATAGCTTGGACCCACCCGTTAATATCGCGGGCATTCCACTTTCTTACCGACATGTGCGACTATACTACATGGAAATGAGCTACATTCGACACAACATCATCGATACCGGAAGCCTGACGAACAGGAAGCTTTATGACCTTCTCATGACAACAAACCACAGGAATCGTCTCGAAGAAAAATATCCACATACACATTGGAGTATAATATGGCGGAATGTGCACAACGACATGTTACCATCACGCGTCATAGCAGACTGGTATCTCACAGGCAACGATAAAGTAGCAACGAATGAAAAGCTACATAAAATAGGCCTTCAACCAACGCCCAACTGTGACGCATGCGGAAGAGTCGATACGCTCCTTCATAGGTTCACTTGCGGACATGCAGAAGAAATTACAACATTTCTTCGTCAACGATTGTCAGTGATAGACCGTACGACGTCCAGTGGTGTAGACCTTTTAGAGATCACTCAGCCACAAAAACTGAGGTATCCACGAGCAAAAAACAACGCTACAACGTGGATCATGGGCCACACAGCATCGTTTATTATGCAGAATAGGCATGCTACTTTTCTAAACTATTATTCTTACATAGAAATTGAACACTTTAAAACAAGCCAACATTGTGACTATAGGAGGATATTTGGAAATATGCTGAAAATCATAATTAACGGTTAAATGCTTCAAATACAATATTTGGATAGTAGAGGTTGCCAGTTGCCTGTATGTATGAATCCTATTTGCTTCCTGGGACTTTATTTCTTGCCGGAATTTTACGATACTATTCAGATGCTCACCAATGCAGAAGGCTTTTTTTTTTTCAACATTTTCCTCTCTCGCAGAGCAGCGGAGCAACTTTCTTTTCGACAATGATGTGATAGTCGTTTGTGCACCTCAAGAAGACATTTCCTTTCTTTTCTTATATTGCGCAACGGCAGCCTAGAACTCATAAATACTCTGTTCATTCTATTTTCATTACGAATCGAAGCACATGTTTATTTTTCCCTTCCCTTTAATCTGCCAGGAAGTTTCATAAATGAAAAAAAAAGAAAAAAAGGGCCTGGGTTCGATTCCCGGCTGGGTCGGAGATTTTCTCCGCTCAGGGAGTGGGTGTTGTGTTGTCCTAATCATCATCATTTCATCCCCATCGACGCGCAAGTCACCGAAGTGGCGTCAAATGGAAAGACTTGCACCAGGCGAACGGCCTAGCCGACGGGAGGCCCTCGTCACACGACATCATCATCATCATCATCATCGGCGACGAAGTCGGAGCTGGGGATGTTCTAAGGATGGAGAAGGAAATCTGTCGTGCTCTTTCAAAGGAGCAATACTGCATTTGGCTGGAGTGATTTTGGGGGAATCACGTAAAAACCCAAATCAGCTTGGTCGGACGCGGATTTGGGTGTCACGATGGATGGTATTGAGATTCCCGCTTAAGGGTGCTTATACCACATGAGCTAATTACGGCCATACAAATATTTTTAGCACAGTTCTCCAATACGTTTGTGAAAAGTTTCCTATGACAACTTTAAAAAGAGTGTTATCACTGTGACTGTGTTTTCAAGGCCTTTCAAACTCCGTCTCTCAGTTGGCTATCGTTTGCGGAAAACCTCATTTTGATATCTTTGAACAGTATATAAAACAGAATCTGTTCTACACCTTACAGCTCCTGACGTGTAGAATTTTCCTAGCGAAATCCTTCGAAAAATCTCACCTCACAGAATAATGTCCACATCTGCAACAGAAGAAAAAAAATGACATTTCTTTCTCTACACTACTGTTGTTAGTATCTCAGAAAGTTGTCCCACAAGTAGCTACAAGAAACAGCGACCATTTGTTGAGTGACAAGAAAATTAGTCAGAAATTGTCCAAATTATCATTGGATCATAGACTCGTTACTCCAACAAGCTGGGCGATAACAAAAGGAATTTAAGAATAATCAACATCAAACTCATACCTACGTAAAGCTTGTGACATGTTTATATGAACGTGCGTTGTCTGTTTGTTCGGACATGTCCGACTTCACGCGAAATCATGGGCGACGAGTGATAATACTTGCCGAACCGGATTCAAACCCAGCACCTTCTGCTTACGAAGCTGTTGCATTCCCACATATTTCTGTAATATGTATCACACCTGCGAATCGCGCGTCATGTCTGTTCTTTCGGACATGTATTAAAGAACCAACACCAATTCGTATAATAAATTCGTGTCGCTGGTCAGTGAATACACCTCTTTCAGCGCGGATGCACATTTACATTTGGCATCCTACGGAAATTTCAAAGTAGCGAGCTTGGCGGTAAGTGCGAATACGGTTCGGCCTAGTGGCGAGCCAAGGTAGTCCGCGCAGTTACAATAAACAAAGTGTCCGAGTGACCAGTAGCTAAAACAACTGCCTAGTAAGCAGAAGATCCCGATCCGGCCCTCACTTTTACTCGTTGCAACTGATTCCGTATAAAGTAGCAATGCACCTCACATCATTAGTTTGTTCCCTTCCCTTCCCTTTCTCCCACCTCAACCATGAATTCACGTAACTCGTGGCTTGCGTAACGGTACTAACGAAATACACACTCGTAGAAAAATCAACTCAATGAAAAAATTAAGACTGGAGGAATACGATGGTAGAAATCAGCAGACCAACTAAAAAGTTCACAAATGCTCTTCTCTTGGGAAAAACCGAAACGAGGTAAGAAGGATATATATGTGCATAAAATCTTAAGAGTCTTCATGTCACATTTTATGACGACTGGTTTTCTGTATAAGTTATTCGATACCTTTTCATATTTACCTTATTTTTGACAAAGGTAATTTTCCTGATAAAATGGAAAATTTGCTTCTCGAGTGATACATTATGCACCTTAGTACGTAGCAGAGGGATCCTACACTTTCAGAATCAATTTCTAAAATGTGAAAAGGAAACGTCGCCTTCACTGCACTAAAATTGTTATTTCGTGGATTCTAGTCGCAAAGAATGAGTACACACGTTCTCTATCCGGGAAGGATCTCGCCATACGGATTCAATAATTTAACAGGTTCCATTACACATCACTGTTGGAGTAGTTTCTGTGTATTTGCGCAAGGCTCTGTTTGCGAGCTTAGACATACACACAGCGATACGCTTTACCTTTCGATTCAGCAAACGGAGGAACGCAAACACGTGTAAATTAATAACTTGTAAGCTCGCTGAATATTCTGTAAGCAATTTCCGTATCTTTGTCCTCATGTCTTGCCCATGCATTAACAATGCCCTACACCCTGCCCTTCTCCCCCGTGAAAGCACGCTCAGCTATTTCGTGTTTAAGAGGATCGTAGAGCAACATCAGGAAGGAGCTACGTAGATCAGTTTCCTCACAAATGTGAGGGATCGTCCTCGGCATGATTTAGGAAGTAGATATTCGCTTATACTCTCCAGTCATTCAATTACACCATCAGAAACTGGTATAACTAAAACTATGACGACTGTATCATATTTTTATAAAGAAAAGAGACAGACTACTTCAAAACATACACATCATTACACTAGCTGAATGTCTTGATGTAACAAACTGTGGAGAATTTCCAAGCCACTACCCTGAAACTCTGTTTAATCTCGCCAGATGTGGTTATAATTTATTTGTTAGAAGATAACGATCATAAAACTTTGCTGGTTTTTGTAGAGACGTTGCAAGCATTTGGTGTGAAGAAGAAAGGTTGTCTTAGAAATTGTGGAATAATTAAATGCAGTATTATGCGCTATGGACGAGAACATTGTTCTGATGTGTAACAAGTAAGAGTAATCTGACAATTAATACGTTTCGCTTTCAAAATTGTCGGCAAACAATTTTTCTTGCCAGTAGCATTATGACATTCATGTTAAGTGGCTATGAACTCTATATGAATTGGAGCCCACAATGAGATCAAGTGGGCCAAGAGGATTTAGAATGGAATTACTGATGTTACTGAAACGATATTTATCACGAAGCCACTACATCCTAGGACACTAAATAAGTACATTTTAGTGCATGTTTTACCTGTTGCAATTAAGAAGGAATTAATTAGATACATTACATAATCTGAACTGGATTACATTACATAGGAAGAGGAAAAAAACTAGATGTAATGATGATATAACCTGATAGTAACTAATTCTACGCCTAAGTCATTTCCGACGCCATGATTAGTACGCAAGGTACACTTGAGAGAAATATTCTGTAAGAATGGAGATAACAAACGTCGAATGGAGAGAGCTTACTGAGTGAACTGGTACACTTGAAAGACACCAGTCCAACGAAAAGAAGAAAGAGATGTAAAGTCTACGGCCTTGCGACCGTAAATGGGAAATATGTTGTTGTTGTGTGTACCAGGTGTCTGATAAATTCTTTTGAGTGTGGTAGAAGGTACACAGGACAAACAACGCTCACTTTAAAATAACTTTCTATTGAATATAAGCAATACACTCGCTTACTTCAGCTCAACAAACCTGCAGTGATCGTTGTATTTCCTCTGATATTTTTGTGGGTGGGAAAGTAAAGATACTGGCAACCCATAGATATTCAATCGGCAAAGAGCTTCCTCAACCGAGACGATGGCTTCCATCTCGGAAAATCATGGAAAACTCTCTTTTGTCGTCTGCGCTCTCAAAGGAAATATTAATCTAATTCTTCACTGACCGGCGTTCCAACGTATTCCTTCCATAATAATCAACCAAATATTTCGTAAGCACTGTGGAATCGCTAACTCTGCGCTTGCTTTGTTATCATCTTATAGGTATAGAGTTCTATCAATGACTGGCGCTCTTGATTCCCACAGTATTATCTCTGACTGATGCGCGTTTACCCCACAGTGTAAAGTCCTTTTAAAATATTGCAGGCGACTCACTATGAAAATGGCTGAAAGGTGTCTACCGAAATATCAGTACAATAGTTGATATATCTCAGATTCACTCCCCGAAAATGATGGAATATCCAATTCGTCGGGAAAATTTCACGGAACTCACTCACCAATTCGATAGCAAAGAGTCACAAATTGTTGTGTGAGGAATCATCAATTAAAGATAAGGTTGATATATGTAATTGTTCATTTAGTAAAATGATGGTCTTCTTCCTAAATTCTTACCGCGTTAAACGGAACATCGAAAATCGATAAAATGTATTTCATGAGGTCTCCTGTTAAAACAATAGCGAATATCCTAGACTTCCCCCTAGAATAGATAAGATGAGGACACGTTTTCTGTTCAATTCGTTCACCTTAAGTAATATTTACAGCAGATTTCCCCCCCCCCCCCCCCCCCCGCCCCAGTGGTTACTGGTTTTGGCCAGAAATGGACGATCTTCAGACAAAAAATGTTTCAAATGGCTCTGATCCCTATGCGACTTAGCGTCTGAGGTCATCAGTAGCCTAGACTTAGAACAAATTTAACCTAACTAACCTAGGGACATCACACACATCCATGCCCGAGGCATGAGTCGAACCTGCGACCGTAGCGGTCACGCGGTTCCAGACTGAACCTCCTAGAACCGCTCGGCCACACCGGCCGGCGATCTTCAGACCATTGATTTCATGTGTACTTCTAACGTCTAACATCACAGTATAAATAGTCTGAAGATGGTCACATTCTGACTGAAACCATTAATCATTTCATATAAATATTCTATTGTTGTCAAGACTTTTAAAGTATTTTAGCCATACCGCAGATTTTATCCAAGAGAAACGTTCTCAGAATTACATCGAACGCTATATTGGCGCGACGGCACACTTTGGATATTTCAAGAGTTATATCTTGTCGGTGCTTCAGAGATTGAAACGATCCTGTGTACTACACTCCTGGAAATGGAAAAAAGAACACATTGACACCGGTGTGTCAGACCCACCATACTTGCTCCGGACACTGCGAGAGGGCTGTACAAGCAATGATCACACGCACGGCACAGCGGACACACCAGGTACCGCGGTGTTGGCCGTCGAATGGCGCTAGCTGCGCAGCATTTGTGCACCGCCGCCGTCAGTGTCAGCCAGTTTGCCGTGGCATACGGAGCTCCATCGCAGTCTTTAACACTGGTAGCACGCCGCGACAGCGTGGACGTGAACCGTATGTGCAGTTGACGGACTTTGAGCGAGGGCGTATAGTGGGCATGCGGGAGGCCGGGTGGACGTACCGCCGAATTTCTCAACACGTGGGGCGTGAGGTCTCCACAGTACATCGATGTTGTCACCAGTGGTCGGCGGAAGGTGCACGTGCCCGTCGACCTGGGACCGGACCGCAGCGACGCACGGATGCACGCCAAGACCGTAGGATCCTACGCAGTGCCGTTGGGGACCGCACCGCCACTTCCCAACAAATTAGGGATACTGTTGCTTCTGGGGTATCGGCGAGGACCAATCGCAACCGTCTCCATGAAGTTGGGCTACGGTCTCGCACACCGTTAGGCCGTCTTCCGCTCACGCCCCAACATCGTGCAGCCCGCCCCCAGTGGTGTCGCGACAGGCGTGAATGGAGGGACGAATGGAGACGTGTCGTCTTCAGCGATGAGAGTCGCTTCTGCCTTGGTGCCAATGATTTTCGTATGCATGTTTGGCGCCGTGCGGGTGAGCGCCACAATCAGGACTGCATACGACCGAGGCACACAGGGCCGACACCCGGCATCATGGTGTGGGGAGCGATCTCCTACACTGGCCGTACACCTGTGGTGATAATCGAGGGGACACTGAATAGAGCACGGTACATCCAAACCGTCATCGAACCAATCGTTCTACCATTCCTAGACCGGCAAGGGAACTTGCTGTTCCAACAGGACAATGCAAGTCCGCATGTATCCCGTGCAACCCAACATGCTCTAGAAGGTGTAAGTCAACTACCCTGGCCAGCAAGATCTCCGGATCTGTCCCCCATTGAGCTTGTTTGGGACTGGATGAAGCATCGTCTCACGCGGTCTGCACGTCCAGCACGAACGCTGGTCCAACTGAGGCGCCAGGTGGAAATGGCATGGCAAGCCGGTCCACAGGACTACATCCAGCATCTCTAAGATCGTCTCCATGGGAGAATAGCAGCCTACATTGCTGCGAAAGGTGGATATACACTGTACTAGTGCCGACATTGTGCATCCTCTGTTGCCTGTGTCTATGTGCCTGTGGTTCTGTCAGTGTGATCATGTGATGAATCTGACCTCAGGAATGTGTCAATAAAGTTTCCCCTTCCTGGGACAATGAATTCACGGTGTACTTATTTCTATTTCCAGGAGTGTATTTCGGCAAAGTTACTGTTGTGTCTTAAATACAACTAAGTTACGAAACATATTAATTAAATAGAGTTCTCTTAATCTCTACATTTTCAGTAATGTTCTACTTTGTAACAGAGAATATCGCCTTTAATTATTTCAGAATTTCTATGGCATCCATTCTTCTTCACCACAAATGTTGGGAACGTCGCTATAGAAACAAAATAATTGCTTATCAATTACAGTAAAAAACCAAAGTTACAAGCATTTCTTTCTGTCATGGATGTTACTATTCTTACCTTCTTCTCGGCAGCAGGGAAATAAATATTTAGCAAACTTCTTCCTTTACTACTTTGTACTTTTGTAACCTCGCAACCCTCCCCCTCCCACAATTACTAATCGGGTAAACTATTAATGCGACCGTGATCCTGTATGCCTAATGACTTCGATTATGGATGTGGCTATTGTCTCTGAAAAAAATCTGACCGGTTACAGGAGGGAAGTGTACAAAAAATCGTTGTAAAGAGCAACGTACTCTGCTCCAGCAGTTTCTAATTACATGTATTTTGTTTATTACGTAAACCAGTGTCAATTCTCTCATAACAAACAAAACGGAATGGGGTACCACACGACTCAAAGAACTCACAAAGAACTAATTGACATAATGCAGAAATTAATTAACATGGTCGCCAGCCCATTTGGTCACTTTCTGCCCACTGTCTGATCAATAACGTGGGCAGCAGTGAATACGTAACCGTTTGACTCTACATGTGGCAGCAGAAGGCTGACAAACGTTTCTGACAATATGATATGTTACGAGATGATAATGAATAAGGAAGGAAGTTGCCGTATATCGTTAATATTTAACTCTGTTAATTTGGAAAACAGGTATTTAGTCTCGTTATTGATAAGTAAACGATTGACAGGAAGTAGCTCTTCTGTTACGATAATAATGTACATAACCTCAGATTAAAGTTTACTTACGTGCATTATATTCCTGGACATGGCAGCCTACGTGCTTTGAATGTGTTGTAATTATTAAGAACATTTACTGGATTAAATAAGCAACTATTCGTTTTCAACAGATTGACAACGACAAAATACGAACCAAGCAAGTACACAACGGCATTAGTACAGTAGACATCGATTTGAAATACGTATACTGAATTTATTCCTTACTGTAATCTGAATCTTTCACAACTACTTTACATTTAGTTACTTTATCGTACTTTGTCTTCTGTCAACTATCAATAATGAACGATTAGCAAGAATTGAACAACACTATTAATTTATTGAGGCTTCATTATTTGCTTTCATCTATTCTTTAGCAAATAAACAGAACTGGGAATAATTTTTAATACTTTTCTTCTAGTTATCTAGAAAAAAATATTCGTGTATTCAATAACTGGAATGGAATAAGTAGGTGACAATGACTGAGGAAAATGGCAAGTTCAGGTACCTAACCGTACAGTTTTTGCCAAGAAGACTCATTACTGCAATAAATTTCACTGTGAATGTCATTGGGTAATGCCTCACAAAACTTTTAAAGTGATCGAAAAATAAAACAGCATTACAGTTCGTTGCAGCTGTTATGCCTATGTATTCGTTGTCATCTACATTGCTCCCATTGCTCCATGTCATAACCCGGGCACCCACTGAATCGCAGTAATCAATTATTGGGGGCAAGATCTTGATGTTATTGGAAACACTTACATCAGTACACAGTCTTCATGCTCTTGGTACCTCGCTAATAGCAACTGCGCCTCACATAGGACCGACAGTGCCCCCCGCTTACGTGCGTTCACTCTTCCATCTGACAACCAAGTGCGTTTCAGGCTCAGTTTGCTTGACGTCACACTTGCGTCAAGAGATAGCATTCATACACAAGTCCTTATTCTCTGCCAACGATACTGCTTTTCCTAACATCGTTAACCTCAATGAATACGGTATAACACAAAATAATTTTTACAGGGAGCTGCACACATCATGTTCCTAATTAACAGAGAGTATCTAAAGATTTACGGAATTAAAGAAGTATACGATACTTACAGTAAACGTTAGGTAGCGCGTCTGTATCGAAGTGTCACACTTCAGTGATAAGTGGGACTGATTTGGCATGCCCGCTCCTCCTCCTCCACGGCCTGTTTTTCCTCCGCTTTCTTATTCTTATTAATTTCAAAGTATTGGCAAAATGCCTTTCCCGGTTTCATGAATAGAATTCCTAGCGTATTCTTCGAGGACTTCTACCGTGGCATCGCTCTTTAGCCACAACATAAGAACACTTCTGTTTCCTAAGCTATCTAGATTTTTTAATGGTTAACACCAGGCTCAGAAGGTGAGTGTTAGACTTCAAATGCACAACTTCAGTGTTAAACCGTTAGTCAGTCTTAGAATATTTCCAAACAGCTGTCGCTTCTTTCACCTTGAGGAAACAATTAGCTTACGGAACAATGCGACGGTGCACAGTGGCTCGAGGTCCACTGGAACTAGGTCCCTCTACAACTGGCTGAGTAAGTCACTTAAAAAATGTAGGAGTGAAGAAAGCGTCTGTGTTTAATGCATAAATGCCGGAAGTTTCATTTCTCCGCGTTGAGAAGCCGCGCGGTTCGAGGCGCCATGTGCGGCCCCTCCCGCCGAAGGTTCGAGTCCTGCCTGGGGCATGGGTGCGATTGTTGTCCTTAGTGTTAAGTTAGTTTAAGTAGTGTGTACGTCTAGGGACCGATGACCTCAGCAGTTTGGTTCCACAGCAATTCACACACATTTGAACATATTGAACTGCAATAACACCATGCCTAGTAACGGAACGCGATGTTCAAACCACCATTCAAGTTGAGGCCAGTTTTAACGTCCTAATAATTTATGGTCAAAAATGCTGCTATTGTCGATAAACTTAATTCCTCAAGTTTGCTGTTTTTTGTATGTTGACCCGAATGTCTCATTATCGAGGCGTTTTCATGAAATAGGCCTTAATTTGACCGAGCGAGGTGGCGCAGTGGTTAGCAAACTGGACACTCATTCGGGAGGACGGTATTTCAAACCCGTATTTAGGTTTTCCGTGATTTCCCTAAATCGCTTCAGGTTCAAAAGTTGTTCAATTGGCTCTGAGCACTATGGGACTTAAATTCTGAGGTCATCAGTCCCCTAGAACTTAGAACTACTTAAACCTAACTAGCCTAAGGACGTTACACACATCCATGCCCGAGGCAGGTATCGAACATGCGACCGTAGCGGGCGCGCGGTTCCAGACTGGAGCGCCTAGAACAGCTCGGCCGCCACGGCCGGCCAAATCGCTTCAGGCAAATAACTGGATTGTTCCTTTGAAACTGACTCCTCCCAAATCCTTACCTAATCCGATGGGGCCGTTGACCTCGAATGAAGCAATTAATCTTAGTTGCAACATATTACCCCTGTTCTGTCCTTGAAGATTAGCGTTCACAGAGGTTAAATTACTTTGAGCAACGCTCAATACAGGTTAGGGAAGAGCGACACTCTGGAAGTTACTGTCAACATTTCTTTAGGCTCATGCTTGAATCAGAGGCCCAGTAGTGTCTGTATTAGGAAACGCTAATGAAAGATAGAATTGTTGGAAGGGTTCTCGGAAAGTGCGGTACAACTGTGGAGGAAATCGTGTACATACGTCTCTGCAATGTTAACAGTGTGGTTCAATAATATTTTGACACAAAGCCAACTGATAGAAGACAAAGTAAACTGAAATAACTAAAATTAAATAATCATGGAAATTTCAAGTTAAAGTAAGGAGTAAATTAAGCACACACACCCCTATTAAAATTGTAGATTGTCCATTAAGCTTCCAAATCGGTCACTTCTATATTCTATTGCAGTCACTTGCTTGGCTCGTTTCGAATTTTACTCGTACTGAGAGCCCACTTTTTGCTCTGAGGTGTTTTGGTGCATCAGACTAAAAATTGATACAATTATATAGTATTTCTTTACATACTCACTTTTTTTCTCTTTTCACTGAGTACAACTATATCCTGATACACCTCTTCAACTTCAAGGTATCCTTCAGTTTCGCTTGTTCGTTAAGCTTGGGATTTCTCATGTACCTGACTATCCTAAATCTGAGGCTAATACCGACCGTTTTTCGCAGCGCGATACGTTTTCCATGGAGCGCAAACCTATTGCCACAATCCCTCACCTGGAAGACCATGTAATTTGGCATTGGAGTTTTTTCTCACTAGCCTATGACAAACTTATGTCGTGGAACTCAAGACGACAGAAAATAAAAAGAGTGCGGAATCAACACCAGCATCGTCAAAACATATAAATAACATCACATTTATGTGTATTTGACGATGGTGGTGCTGATTCCGCATTTAACATTTGATGATGCCACTATGGTTGCAGTACATTAGGACTTTGCTTTTATGAAACTGATCTGATGATGGTCATCAAAGATCGAAACCCGTAATCTGTTAACAAAAAGTTTGTGACCATAGACGTAAATAAAAGGAAACTTGTTATATATACGGGTCACTGTTTTCGCGACTATGTCGCAGCTTGTGAAAATAAAAAGAGTTATTGCTGTGTTAAGCGCAGAGTGTGTTGCTGCTTCCGCTCTTCAAGCCACTGTAGGGAGAGCCTGAACCCCTCGCTGTCTATCGATCGTTTAGGTCTTCACAGTAAAGCCGTCCTCACAAGGGTCAGAGAGTAATGGGACAGAGATATGTACATTCGTGCACAAAAGTATCCGACCGAACTGAACTGCATTTCGCCTGATTCGAATGCAACCCACATAGCGCAGATGTCTAGCAGGTCCTCTAATCGCCTGTCGGTACAGTCGTTTGACTATTGAAAATGGTTCCAACAAGTCACCACTAGAAAACACTGCTCTGTATCGCAATAACTCAAGATGTAAAGTAATACCACGATACTACAAATATCAGGGAACACTTTATCACATATAAGACTGTCGTTAAGGCTTGTAAGCTCACATTTATTGCAATAAATGACATACCTGAAATGTTACCACTCTCATTATTACGTCAGATAGGTAATGCACCTAGTAAGTTCGTAGTGTTCATGATTTCCTCTTCAAAGTAACATACCGTACTTGTTATTTAACACAAAATGACATTCACGAGCGGCTAGGTGAGAATATGTATGAACATCAAATGACACGAAGAACCGTCACGTTCTGCATATGGATTCAAATCCAGGACGTGCAGACTAAGATTTCGTGACTGACGGAAACTAACAGTTATTCCTGACTAGGTATATAGAGAGTGATATACCTCGATTTTAGACAGTATCAGTTAGCAAATATTAACTTTAAATTACATAACAAGAACACTTTTAACGGACGCGAATTCCTACGCAGCATCTATTGTCCCTGTTAACGTACTACGAGAGGTGTTAAATATTGCTTCTTCACAAGTAACTTACTTGAAATGGCGTGAGGTAAAGCTTGAACTTACAGTGATCTCGCAAATAGTTATATGTCTCACTGGGAGTCAAAAACGTCAGATATCGTTAGTATTGACAACGAATGAAAATGCATTAAAAATCAAAATTATTATCCACCAGCAGATAGGTGTTTTCATGCAAGAGCTTGGTAATTCATAATGAAAACCTTAGTGCCCGGCCAAGATTCGAACCCATTCATGTGCAATATGTGGAGATGTGGAGGAACAAACAACAAATTGTAATCCAGCTGTACAGTCACGAAGAATCAAATTCCGCGTTGAGGGCGGTCTGAGTTACATTCGCAGTTCAGAACCAATTTATCGGCATACAGAAGCTCAAATAAAAGATGGAATAAGAGACCTGTGACACTACATAGCGTTTGTTTCGTCACTAGAAATAAATAACTAGAATAAGAAAGGATACTGGTGATAGAGTTTCTACATGTCGCCACCCCTGACTTTATTGTGGTGCAACCTAAAGTCTACTTGGTGGAGAAGGAATATCATGTTTAATGTGAATTTCAGACCACAACTGCATTATACAGTCTTCATTTGGCATGGCCAGAAGTGAATGGAATCTGTCTCTCCCTATGAAATATCATCGGCAGAAAGTGCATTTGAACGTATACCGTAAGTATATGAACCTATCACCAATCCAACAGACCACCAAAACCTCTTTTTTATTACTCATTTTTCTATCATAACACTAAAGCGGCATACTCGATGATACTTCTGACACACGGGCTCCCTGTAGTGGTTTGCAGCATGTTCAGTACAGTCATTTACTTGGTTGACCGAATCGATATGAACTAGCTGCCTCGGCTATCCAGTGCATACATTCGTTTCTGTTCTGTAATAACCGAAATAAAATATCGTAACTACCACCTACACAGAACTGCCAACAGCGTAGGATGCAGAAATTTAAATAGAAAGTGTTCCTTTCCATTTGAGCTACTCTATTGCGCTGTCTGTTTGTTGAAACCGTGGTGCAGTGCAAAAGAAAAGCTGTAACTTTCTGTCTCTCAGAAGTCTAGATCCAGCCTTATGCATTATCTCACAGCACTGTGGAATGCGGGAGTTCTGGAATGAACTCTTGTCGACTTCTGGAGCTGCTAGCTACTAGCGTAATGGTAAGTGTCGTGAGTTCTATCACATCTGCTGCAACATTTTTTAAAACGCAGTTCTGCTGAAGTTACCAATTTAATGGAACTTCGAACATAATTCCCTTCACTTCTCAACCTAAAATAGTCGCATGTGGAGAAAGCGCTAACTTTTACGACACTTAGTTATTTTCAGGTTTTATAGACGGCCAGGCAGCAGATGCATTTCTAAGCTTTTGTGTTATGTCTGGTGAGAGCCCATCGTGCCAAAATAGTCAGAAAAGTATTTTGTACAATAGCTGTCGTCTGGTAGTGGCATTTTATTCTTCTTCAAACCTTGTTTGACAGCTTTAACTCAGAACAAGTTTTCTACATACCTGCAATCAATAAACAGCATGTGAATTGTCATTCCGTTACAAATAACATCAGACATAAACTAAAGTGCAGATGCGGTCACTGTGCATATCTGGGCTTTCTCATATTCAGATACATACAAATTATGTGTACTAACTAGCCTATTCATTGCTCTCGTAATGTTTCCCTCATGTTTAGTCTCTAATGATGAACTGGATCCACACCCATGAGTCTGATTGTTTATTTGTATCCTTCCATCTACAATCTTTGTGTGTTATTGTTCGGTGTTAAAAAACCAAAACATTATGCCTGCTCCTACGATGTATTAAAACGAGGTCGCAAAAAGGCTAACAAATTATAATCAAAATACAGTGAGAAGCCAATTTGTCTGTCGCCATGGTGTTAAGCTGACAGAAATAGTTGGGTGTTATTGCCTGCATCACCCGCATCCCATTGTCGTCTTTTGTTATTGAGAGTTTCATATTACCCTGAACACAAGACGCCGAGATAAATGTGTATATTCTCCGTGACGAAACATCCCACATTCCATTCATCCTGATCCATTCGTTACGTGCATCTGCGGTAATGAGTGATAGGAAATTTGTTGTGAGGTGACGAATAACAATAACAATGGTTATTATTGTTGTGGTCTTCACACTGGAGACTGGTTTGATGCAACTCTCAATGCTACTCTATCCTGTGCAAGCTTCTTCGTCTCCCAGTACCTACTGCAGCCTACATCCTTCTGAATCTGCGTAGTGTATTCATCTCTTCGTCTCCCTCTACGATTTTTACCCTCCACGCTGCCCTCTAATACTAAATTGGTTATCCCTCGGTGTGTCAGAACATGTCCTATCAACCGATCCCTTCTTCTAGTCAAGTTGTCCACAAGCTCCTCTTCTCCCCAATTCTATTCAATACCTCATCATTAGTAATGTGATCTACCCATCTAATCTTTAGCATTATTCTGTAGCACATTTCGAAAGATTCTATTCTCTTCTTGTCCAACCTATTTATCGTCCATGTTTCACTTCCATACATAGCTACACGCCATACAAATACTTTCAGAAACGACTTCCTGACATTTAAATCTATACTCACTGTTAACAAATTTTTCTTCTACAGAAACGCTTTTCCTCGCCATTGCCAGTCTACATTTTATATCCTCTCTACTTCGACCATCATCAGTTATTTTGTTCCCCAAATAGCAAAATTCCTTTACTACTTTAAGTGTCTCATTTCCTAATCTAATTCCCGACATAATTCGACTACATTCCATTATCCTCGTTTTGCTATTGTTGATGTTCGTCTTATACCCTCCTTCCAAGACACTGTCCATTCCGTTCAACTGCTCTTCCTAGTCCTTTGCTGTCTCTGACAGAATTATAATGTCGTCGGCGAATCTCAAAGTTTTTATTTCTTTTCCATGGATTTTAATTACTACTTCGATCTATTCTTTTGTTTCTTTTATTGCGTGCACAATATACAGATTGAATAACATCAGGGATAGGCTACAACCCTGTCTCACTCCCTTTCCAACCACTGCTTCCCTTTCATATCCCTCGACTCTTATAACAGCCATCTGCTTTCTGTACAAATTGTAAATAGCCTTTCGCTCCCTGTATTTTACCCCTGCCACTCTCAGAATTTGAAAGAGAGTATTCCAATCAATATTGTCAAAAGCTTTCTGTAAGTCTACAAATGCTAGAAATGTATGTTTGCCTTTCCTTAATCTTTCTTCTAAGATAAGTCGTATGGTCAGTATTTCCTGACGTGTTCCAACATTTCTACGGAATCCAAACTGATCTTACCCGAGGTCGGCTTCTACCAGTTTTTCCATTCGTCTGTAAAGAATTTGCGTTAGAATTTTATAGTTGTGACTTATTAAACTGCTTTATTTGGGATTGGAATTATTATATTCTTCTTGAAGTTTGAGGGTATTTCGCCTGTCTCGTACATTTTGCTCACCAGATGGTAGAGTTTTGTCAGGACTGGCTCTCCCAAGGCCGTCAGTAGTTCTAATGGAATGTTGTCTACTCCCGGGGCCTTGTTTCGACTCAGATCTTTCAGTGCTCTGTCAAACTCTTCACGCAGTATCGTATCTCCATTTCATTTTCATGTACATCCTCTTCCATTTGCATACTATTGTCCTCAAGTACATCGCCCTTGTATAGACCCTCAATATACTCCTTCCATCCTTCTGCTTTCCCTTCTTTGCTTAGAACTGGGTTTCCATCTGAGCTCTTGGTATTCATGCAAGTGGTTTTCTTTTCTCCAAACGTCTCTTTAATTTCGCTGTAGGCAGTATCTATCATACCCCTAGCCTCTACATCCTTACATTTGTCCTCTAGCCATGTCTGCTTAGCCATTTTGCACTTCCTGTCGATCTCGTTTTTGAGACATTTGTATTCCTTTTTGCTTCCTTCATTTACTGCATTTTTATATTTTCTCCTTTCTTCAATTAACTTCAGTATTTCTTCTGTCACCCAAGGATTTTTACTAGCCCTCGTCTTTTTATCTATTTGATCCTCTACTGCGTTCATTATTTCATCCCTCATAGCTACCCATTCTTCTTCTACTGTATTTCCTTCCCCCACTCCTGTCAATTGTTCTCTTATGCTCTCCCTGAAACTGTGTGAAACCTCTGGTTCTTTCAGTTTATCCAGGTTCCATCTCCTTAAATTCACCTCTTTTTGCAGTTTCTTCAGTTTTAATCTACAGTTCATAACTAATAGATTGTGGCCAGTGTCCATATCTGCCCCTGGAAATGTCTTACAATTTAAAACCTGGTTCCTAAATCTCTGTCTTACTATTATATATTCTATTTAATACATTTTAGTAACTCCAGGGTTCTTCCATGTATTCAACCTTCTTTCATGATTCTTAAACCAAGTGTTAACTATGATTAAGTTATGTTCTGCGCAAAATTCTACCAGGCGGCATCCTCTTTCGTTCCTTAGCCTCAATCCATATTCACCTAGTACTTTTCCTTCTCACCCTTTTCCTACTCCCGAATTCCAGTCACCCATGACTATTAAATTTACGTCTCCCTTCACTACCTGGACAATTTCTTTTATCTCACCATACATTTCATCAATTTCTTCGTCATCTGCGGAGCTAGTTGGCATTAAACTTGTACTACAGTAGTAGGTGTGGGCTTAGTGTCTATTTTGGCCACAATAATGCGTTCACTATGCTGTTTGTCGTAGCTTACCCGTACTCCTATTTTTTATTCATTATTAAACCGACTTCTGCATTACCCCTATTTGATTTTGTATTTATGACCCTGTATTCACCTGATCAAAAGTCTTGTTCTTCCTGCCTCCGAACTTTACTAATTTTCACTATATCTAACTTTAACCTATCCATTTCCGTTTTTAAATTTTCTAACCTACCTGCCTGAATAAGGGATCTGACATTCCACACTCCGATCCCTAGAAAGCCAGTTTTCTTTCTCCTGATAACAACGTACTCTTGAGTAGTCCCTGCCCGGAGATCCGAATGGGGGACTATTTTACCTCTTGAATATTTTACCCAAGAGGACGCTATCATCATTTAATCTTACAGTAAAGCTGCATGCCCTCGGGAAAAATTACGGCTGTAGTTTCCCCTTGCTTTCAGCCGTTCGCAGTACCAGTACAGCAAGGCCATTTTGGTTAGTGTTACAAGGCCAGATCAGTCAATCATCCATACTGTTGCCCCTGCAACTACTGAAAAGGCTGCTGCCCCTCTTCAGGAACCACACGTTTGTCTGGCCTCTCAACAGATACCCGTCCGTTGTGGTTGCACCTACGATACGGCTAACTGTATCGTTGAGGCACGCAAGCCTCCCCACCAACATCAAGGTTCAAAAATGGCTCTGAGCACTATGGGACTCAACTGCTGTGGTCATCAGTCCCCTAGTACTTAGAACTAATTAAACCTAACTAACCTAAGGACCTCACACACATCCATGCCCGAGGCAGGATTCGAAGCTGCGACTGTAGCAGCAGTGCGGTTCCGGACTGGAGCGCCTAGAACCGCACGACCACCGCGGCCGCCCAACGTCAAGGTCCATGGTTCATGGGGGGGGGGGGGGGTGTAACAATGGTAGTAATAACAGTGGTAGTAATAACAAATGCATTGCATACACACAGACATTACTGTTACAGTGTACTTATGGAGCCCAATGAGTGAATTGCATATTTTCCGGTGAGAAAGAGCACTGCCAAACAGTCTTCACTACATTAGGTTACTTATACTGGTGTCACTCTGATCTAGAATTTATGGCCAGCGACTAAGTGTAAGGGCAATGAGTCGGATGCGGGTTTTGCAACTGTGAAATAGTTTTCTACATTAGAGAAGCGAATGTTAAATTTGAACTAATATTGTGAAAGTTTTGGACTTGGATAGCATGGAATGAAAATCTTTCTGTTTATTGCAAAGGAAAAGAATTGATTTTCTAAGACATTCTCTGTCATACAAAACTTGAAACAGGCCAGGTCGATCAAATCATATCAAAGAACTGACAGCTACATATATCGGAAGGCAGTGAGATACCTTGGCTTTTCGTTAGGCAGTATTCGATAGCTATTTCTAGGCGCAAGTGAATGAAGAGAGGCAGCGCGTTTTTGTTATGAAGTAACGTCTTCATCAATTACTTTAGTTTTAATGTGATCTACGAGTAATTGCTGATGTTTGATATTAACATGAAAAGGATTCCGTAGACAGGGAAAGAACCTGTTCTTGGTGAACTACTTCTATTGACCAAAAGGCCTTAAATGATCTTCAAGAACATTGGTTAAAGCAGCGGTATGAAGAAAATGATAGTAAAAATGACGGTAACAATCGAATTATCCGGTAACTTCACACTTCACAGTGGATTTTCTCGATCTAAGAAATTTGCTGAATTAGTGAAAATTTCCAAATGGCTTCACATCGAGGTTATGATGCCTAGAAGAGTCTTTACATCCTACTGACATGAGAATAGCATAATCTTAACGTCAGAAGCTTGCTTCTACTTAACCAAGTAATACACTCCCGTTGTTTCCACCGTGACTAATTTTGTACGCTAAGCACATCAGCCGTTACAGCACACTCCTGGGCCTGGAAAATGGGACCACAATGTTCTGGTGGAACGAACTATCACCAGTGCAATGGGTGCGTTGAGGCATTTACTGTTAAGAGGCCCAAACTGATTTACTTTACTCCTGGTAACCTCAAGAGAAAGATCCAGAATACGCATTACACAAAACGTTCCTTCATTATCAAATGGGCAGAGCCCGTTTACGTTGGGAAATGACATAGGTGGAGGTCATGGTAAACAGAAATTCTGTTGCCCGTAAACTTACTTACAATAGAAAATTTTATTTTATTTGGTGAACCGATAGCCATCTAAAGGAACAGGGCTCTTATTTTACTTGTACTTGATTGAACTAGAGACGTCGAAAAATTTGGTGCTGGACTTTGATTCGAAGTCGTATATCCTCTTTCGAGGATCTGAATCTTTCGAAACAGTATAGTTCAACCATTTCGTTCCTTTTCCCAAGACTGCAATATTCTCTAGGTCTTCTCCAAAGGTAAATACACTCCTGGAAATTGAAATAAGAACACCGTGAATGCATTGTCCCAGGAAGGGGAAACTTTATTGACACATTCCTGGGGCCAGATACATCACATGATCACACTGACAGAACCACAGGCACATAGACACAGGTAACAGAGCGTGCACAATTTCGGCACTAGTACAGTGTATATCCACTTTTCGCAGCAATGCAGGCTGCTATTCTCCCATGGAGACGATCGTAGAGATGCTGGATGTAGTCCTGTGGAACGGCTTGCCATGCCATTTCCACCTGGCGCCTCAGTTGGACCAGCGTTCGTGCTGGACGTGCAGACCGCGTGAGACGACGCTTCATCAAGTCCCAAACATGCTCAATGGGGGACAGATCCGGAGACCTTGCTGGCCAGTGTAGTTGACTTACACCTCCTAGAGCACGTTGGGTGGCACGGGATACATGCGGACGTGCATTGTCCTGTTGGAACAGCAAGTTCCCTTGCCGGTCTACGAATGGTAGAACGATGGGTTCGATGACGGTTTGGATGTACCGTGCACTATTCAGTGTCCCCTCGACGATCACCAGAGGTGTACGGCCAGTGCAGGAGATCGCTCCCCACACCATGATGCCGGGTGTTGGCCCTGTGTGCCTCGGTCGTATGCAGTCCTGATTGTGGCGCTCACCTGACGGCGGCAAACACGCATACGACCATCATTGGCACCAAGGCACAAGCGACTCTCATCGCTGAAGACGACACGTCTCCATTCATCCCTCCATTCACGTCTGTCGCGACACCACTAGAGCCGGGCTGCACGATGTTGGGGCGTGAGCGGGAGACGGTCTAACGGTGTGCGGGACCGTAGCCCAGCTTCATGGAGACGATTGCGAATGGTCCTCGCCGATACCCCAGGAGCAACAGTGTCCCTAATTTGCTGGGAAGTGGCGGTGCGGTCCCCTACGGCACTGTGTAGGATCCTACGGTCTTGGCGTGAATCCGTGCGTCGCTGCGGTCCGGTCCAAGGTCGACGGGCGCGTGAACCTTCCGCCGACCACTGGCGATAGCATCGATGTACTGTGGAGACCTCACGCCCCACGTGTTGAGCAATTCGGCGGCACGTCCACCCGGCCTCCCGCATGCCCACTATACGCCCTCGCTCAAAGTCCGTCAACTGCACATACGGTTCACGTCCACGCTGTCGCGGCATGCTACCAGTGTTAAAGACTGCGATGGAACTCCGTATGCCACGGCAAACTGGCTGACACTGACGGCGGCGGTGCACAAATGCTGCGCAGCTAGCGCCATTCGACGGCCAACACCGCGGTACCTGGTGTGTCCCCTGTGTCGTGCGTGTGATCATTGCTTGTACAGCCCTCTCGCAGTGTCCGGAGCAAGTATGGTGGGTGTGACACACCGGTGTCAATGTGTTCTTTTTTCCATTTCCAGGAGTGTATGTGGCTCCCAATCCTGATCCAGTGCAAAATTATTCATAATTTCATTTCACGCGATATCACGTGCAGACTGGCTTGCTAGTGAAAATTAACGTGTATTTTTGGTGTCTGTTCATGTGTTGCGAACAAGGTCTGGTTAAACACGCACAATTCTTACTGTTGGTGAGTAAGCAGTTCATGCTTAAGCTATATTTGTGGACGATAAAGAAGAACGGTAGGAGTTCGGTTCGATTGAGCTCAGGCACAAAAATTTTTATCATTATTTTAAATACAAACACCTAGCAGCCAGTAAGAAAAACCGATACGTAACATTTGATTTTACTTAGTTAACTATCTGATTACGTGTTGTGTTCGTATCTCCGTCACAGAACTTCATATTATGCACTTCACCTTTAAATGCACACACACTTTATTACTTCTGCATCGAGGTATATCAGACATCTTTCGTGGTTTGCAACAGGGATGAAACGGTCTTGATAGCAGTCTCGGTTTATTACAAAAACTGTCGTCTTTTATTTTCAAGTTTAGATTTAGTTACTGATATTGGCGAAAATTTCGGTAATTCATGACTCTTCATGGCTAGTCAGCAATATGATATGATTAGATTAGATTAATACTTGTTCTATAGATCCTGAATACGAAATTTCGTAATGATGTGGAGCGTATCATTTTAATGAAAGATTTCTTTACATACTAGTATTAAATTTCTGTACAACAGTTTTTTTCCTCTCTCTCTCTCTCTCTCTCTCTCTCTCTCTCTCTCTCTCTCTCTCTCTCTCTCTCTCATCACTCTCTCACTCTCTTCTCTCTCTCTCTCTCTCTCTCTCTTACACACACACTTTCTCTCTCTCGCACACACACACACACACACACACACACACACACACACACACACACACATTCTCTTTCTTTCTATTTTTGTTTGTTGTGCTCGACTATCGATGAGGCACGATAACACCCGTGAATGAGTTTCTTAGTTTTGAGTACAACTACCAAAACAATATAAAAACAACTATTAGAGTTACTGATTTATGAAACTTAGTTAGTAGTCAGTTCTGAGTATTATTAGTAATTACGCTCCAGTCACTAAACCTAGTTACAGAAATGCTAATCAGACGCATTACGTATTCCATTCCGTAGCAGCCCCATATTTGAGACACCAGCTATGGTCACTTCCCAGCCCGCTGTAGGATCACATCGGTTCGTCTTCTTCGTGCTGGTACTGTAACTGAGATTTGGCAACAAGGCAAGGTATGTTTGACAACTCTGTGATTGACGAGTTACTTCCTGGTGTGCACAGAATTAAGCCTCAAACTTCACTTGGTTCTTCCTGTCACTTGCATTGAATAATCTGAGTTATTATCTCTTGAGGTGTAACAGAAGATTGTAAAGTTACGGTTTTCAGCCCATTGATGCACAACAGGTAACGCCTCTTTCCGCTGCTGACAAGCAAATTTTGGGTTTCTAGGAATACATAACTTTATTTATGAAATGCCACATTTGCATGCACCTTGAGTATGACACAGCATACCAATTAAACACAGACCCAATAGACATCTAAGTGAGTAGTATTTTACTAATTCTTGCCGATAAAGGCACGCTTGTGTACAGATACTCCGTTTTATTAAAACAGACCTTCATCGTCAGGTTATCATGGGTAGTTTTATTTCATTTCTTATAATACCGTGCCCAATTTTCGTAAGGTTTCTTTTAGTATTGCTAAAACAGTACTAAACATGAGAGAGAAATTAATCATCAACGATATATGCGAATTCTCTGATGTTATCTATAACAGCAGTCTGACAATGCACATGCCGTTTATTGATTACATGCATGTAGAAAACCTGTTCTCAGTTAAAGCTGTCACACAAGGTTTGAAGAAGAATAAAATGCCACTACCAGACGACAGCTAATGTAGAAAATACTTTTGCGATTATTTTGACACGATGCGCTCTCCCCATACATAATACAAAAGCTTCGAGATGCATCTTCTGCCTGGCCATCTATTAAGCCTGAAAAGAACAAAATGTCGCAGAAGATAGCCGTTTTCCTACATGCGGCTATTTTGGGTTGAGAAGGGAATTTTGTTCGAAGTTGCATTAAATGGATAACTTCAGCAGACAGCAGAACTGTGTTTTAAAAAATGTAGCAGCAGATGTGATAGAACTCGCGATGCAATAGCTATCAGCTCCAGAAGTCGACAACAGTTCCTCCAGAACTCCCGCATTCCACAGTGCTGTGAGATAATGCATAAGCCTGGATCTAGACTTCTGGGAGACAGACATTTACAGCTTTCCTTTTGCACTGCACCACGGTTTCAACAAACAGACAGCGCAATAGAGTAGTTCAAATGGAAAGGAACACTTCCTATATACATTTCTGCATCCTACACTGTGGTAGGTGGCAGTTACGTTATTTTATTTCGGTGATTACAGAACAGAAACGAATTAATGCACTGGATAGCCGAGGCAGCTAGTTCATGGCGATTCGGTCAACCAAGTAAATGACTGTACTGAACATGCTGCAAACCACTACAGGGAGCCCGTGTGTCAGAAGTATCATCGAGTGTGCCGCTTTGGTGCTATGATAGAAAAATGAGTAATAGAAAAGAAGTTTTGGTGGTCTGTTGGATTGGTGATAGGTTCATATACTGACGGTATACGTTCAAATCGACTTTCTGCCGATGATATTTGATAGGGAGAGACAGATTCTATTCGCTTCTCCCCATGCCAAGTGAAGAATGTATAATGTAGTTGTGGTCTGAAATTCACATTAAACATGATATTCCTTCTCCACCAAGTAGACGTTAGGTTGCACCACAATAAAGTCAGGGGTGGCGACATGTAGAAACTCTATCACCAGTGTCCTTTCTTATTCTAGTTATTTATTTCTAGTGACGAAACAAACGCTATGTAGTGTCACAGGATAATTATTCCATCTTTTATTTGAGCTTCTGTATGCCGCTAAATTGGTTCTGAACTGCGAATGTAACTCAGACCGCCCTCAACGCGGAATTTGATTCCTTCGTGACGATACAGCTGGACTACAATTTGTTGTTTGTTCAAAACTGCAGATTCCTCCACACCTCATCATATTGCACGTGAATGGGTTCGAATCTTGGCCGGGCACTAAGGTTTTCATTATGAATTACCAAGCTCTAGCATGAAAACACCTATCTGCTGGTGGATAATAATTTAGATTTTTAATGCGTTTTCTTTCGTTGTCAGCACTAACGATATCTGACGTTTTCGACTCCCAGCGAGAAAATACAACTATTTGTGAGATCATTGAAAGTTCAAGGATCCTATTCTTAGCTGCTGGTGGAGAAAAATTCGGCAGTTGGTTTTTGTTTGTGTGTAATCAACAACGATATGTGTGGGGTTCGATTCCCAGTCAGCACTTAACTCTTCGTCATATTATTTCTAGTTAAAACATGCTCACATATTGCTGCTGATGTAACAAACCCATTTTTAACGTTAGTTTTCTTTTGAATGTAACAGCGATAGGTGCCGCGTTGGAGTCCTGGGAAGGAAAATATTAATGTTTCGTCTCATCATTTCAGTTAAAACATATAGCTACTGCCGAGAAAATCCAATATATTTCAGTTGATTGTGCCTCGATAACAATCCGATTAGGTTCTGGGTTCGAATCCCTGTCCAACACAAAGTTTTACCTCAAGCCATTTCAAGTAAGTTACTTGTGAAGAAGCAATATTTAACATCTCTCGTAATACGTTAACAGGGACAATAGATGCTCGGTAGGAATTCGCGTCCGTTAAAAGTGTTCTTGTTATGTAATTTAAAGTTGACATTTGCCAACTGATAGTGTCTAAAATCGAGGTATATCACTCTCTGTATGCCTAGTCAGGAATGACTGCTAGTTTCCGCCAGTCATGAAATCTTAATCTGCATGACCTGGGTTTGAATCCATATGCAGAACGAGACGGTTCGTCGTGTCATTTGAAGTTCATACATATTCTAAACTAGCTGCTCGTGAATAAATTAAATTTTTGATGTCATTTTGTGTTAAATAACAAGTACGGTATGTTACTTTGAAGAGGAAATCATGAATACGACGAATTTACTAAGTGCATTACCACTCTCACGTAATAATGAGAGTGGTAACATTTAAGGTATGTCATTTATTGCAATGAATGTGAGCTTACAAGCCTTAAGGTCAGTCTTATCTGTGATAAGGTGTTCCCTGATATCTGTAACATCGTGCTATTACTTTACATCTTGAGTTATTACGATACAGAGCAGTGTTTTATAGCGGTTACTTGTTGGAACCATTTTCAATAGTCAAACGACAGTACCAAGGAGTGATTAGAGGACCTGCTAGACAGCTGCGTTATGCGGGTTGCATGCGAATCAAGCTAAATGCAATTCAGATCGTTCGGATATTTTGGAGCACGACTGTAGAAGACCTAATCGTTTTTGTGCATGCCACTTCAGCAATGTCGTATGCAGGTGTGTTGTGTGGGTTGCTGCAAGTATGATGCAGCGAGTGTTTGCAGATGAAATGCGGTCGCTTTGAACATGTTCTGTAAAGTTGAAACGTCCCCTATGAAACGTCCCCTTAGAAAAATTATACAAGAGTGGTCTATGTGAAACGTCCTCTTTGAACAATTATACACGAATGTGCTTAAACTGACACACAATAGTTTTTTTTAGCTTAACGCAATCTGACTTCCAAAATTCCCTACGAAAGAATGGTCCTGACTAACATTAACCTATACGTTTCACAAATCACTTACCTTACAAAAATCTTCGTTACTCAAGCTACTGCAATACAGCGAGCGCCACTACTGCCAGCTAAATAAAAGATTCAAACTACTGAAGGCACTAACTACTGATAGGCATAGTTAGCAAATGAAAGATTTTAATAGAGAACAAACAATGTATTTACCTCACTAGTCATGATATATATATCAGTTAATGACACCAATTCTTACAAATTTCAAAACTCTGCCATCTCTCTCCCCACGTCCACCACTGCTGGCGGCTCACCTCCAACTGCGCAACACTACGCGCTGTTAGCATCCAGCTGCCGCTGCCCAACACTACAATGGCAGACAACAATGCAATCTAGCCATAGACTGCGCACAGCACAGCCAGTTATTTTTCATACAGAGCGCTAAATGGCGTTATCAATAAGAAAACGTAAACAGCCTACTTACAAAGTGAACGTTGCTCGTACGTGTACACACCGATTCTGTGAAGACAAGTTGGAGCAACGCTCTATTGCAACGCTCTGTTGCTTTGTTGGAAGTAATTGACTGAAACATGATTGTAAATTGCGTTCTTGTCATTCTTGTTTACAATTAAACATTACAACAACTTGTATTCAGTAACACATCGAAGTTCTCTTTACAGAACATACCGATTATTACCGTAACAAAAGAAGTGCTGCCCTAACAGGTGGAAGCCATGTGCAGTTTAGACCAACTGTTGAAAATGTTGTCCGAAAATATTCATAAAAACCACGAGCACGGTGGATGAAAATCTGACACATTTTGATGCTATCGCAGCTGTGAATGCCGCAGTCAGGATTTTAATACCTTTATTCCGTAGGCTCTCACGGGCTTGGTCTGGAGTTTCGTATACACGTAACATGTCGTGCAGGTAAATGAAACTTGCTAGCGAAACGTGTGTTATCAGAAACATTTACGCGAACTTCCCTTTCGCAATTTCATTACCACAGTCCACCTACAGTCAAGACAAAGGCACAAAGGGCGACACCAGTTACTGAGAATATTAGTCTCAAACGATCTCATTATTGTCTACATACACCAAAGACGGTTCCGTACTAACCTCGAGTGGAAAGAGGTTTTTACCACGCACACTGCAAGAGCCAAACTAATGAAATGGAGCGCCTGCGAAAGTCAACACACTCTCAGATTGCGATTACTGAATAGCAGAACAGGACTTCGCTGGGTCCCATTGTAATTACTCTGTCACCCTGGATAAGGGTCGGATGTGGATTCTGGCGCATCAGTTAATTAAACAAACCGTTCCGAAACTCCTTTTCACTAATGGAACGTGTAGCTGCGACGTGGCTAACTACCATAAAATCATAACGCTTTGAAACATAAACATACATACATACCTAAAAGCACTTTTCAAAGTTACCCGTCGCCATATTATAACTGTGTCGGTGTATGTCGGCGTTTAATATTCGGACCCTGATTTCAATTACCATTTATCGATTTATACAGCGAACTGGCCATTGCCCGTATGCACAGACGCCATACGAAGTTAAATTTTTGGTGTTGTTTTAAGTACAAACAAGCGCAGATACATTAAACACAAATAAAAAAATTGATGATGCTTTCTCAAATGAGTATTCGCAGAAATTAGTCCATGGAAAGATAAAATTCTTAAATAGCTTTCTGCATTATTAGATGAGTGTGATGAAGTCTGACGCTTCAGAACTAAATCTGACGTGTATATTTAATCTGGTGTTCTACTGGCTATTTTTTTATTAATGTTCATACTAGAAGTTCGATGTGCTTACGTGGCTTCTTTCTTGTTAAGTTCAGTTAGTAGATTTTATTGTGAAGCACACATCGGTGTACCTCAGAGACGATGAAGGAGACAAAACTATACACGATGCAGATTAAATACAGTTTACTTTTACCGTGAACTAAACGTTGTCGATTTACTTCTCTGATAGAAATTAATCACAGATTAAAACTGTCTTTCATTGTCTGGTTTTACATTCTTGGGCCTACTAAATGAAATATATTTCTGTTATATTTTCGAACTACTTCTTTGTAGCACAAATGATTTCAATGCTTGCTTTCTACAGTCCAGAGATGCTCGGCTGATAGCTGATATTGGCCAATTACTGAACAATGGGTTATCGCTTGGCGTAATGATCGCTATGTTAAAATTTAACAATACGAGTATGAGGTATTACCACATCACTGCTGTGCCCTGTCCATATTATTTATCTATTAATAATTTCAGTCTGTTTCATTTTCTCCAAATATAAGACTTTCTCTTTCTTTAAATGATTTATCACACGTGAGATAATGTCGTGATCTTTATAATCAATGGCGACCATACGACGAATTCACTTTTCAGAACAGATCGGGTAAAGGACGATCTTAGGAATGCAGCTATATTGTTTTCACTTCCAGTTAACAATTACACACCACATCCAAGTGATTAGTGCTATCGGATGAAGTTCTTACAGAACAAAACTGAACATAGTGAGAGCAAGACACAATTGTCTCTATTACATATAAATTAATACAAACAAACGAATTCTAGTGTAAAGAATTCTTACTCCTTTACTCTCACAGGGTTATACTGTACTCCATCTTTATAATTAATACATAAATATTTAATTTAAGCTTATTAAAATTCATTTTTATTAAAATTACAGCTTACGGCCGTCAAAGCGTGGCTACACGTAAAATGCACAAAACTTACTGCATTCTGTCAAAACCATTCGAAGGCTTATTTCTAATATCCCATTAATATGCACCGTTTATATCCTTCCCGTATTATTATTTGTCTTACTGTTAATAATCTTAATATCTTTTTGGTCTAATCATCTGAAATTACATCCTTACATGATTACACACAGGAACTTTACGATCAGAAAAAATACTTTAAGAATATTTTTATTCATCTTCTAATTATGTCAAATTGCGATTGAAAATTAAATATGTTAAGTAGCAGAATATCGGGTGCGGGGTGTTGATGAGAATTATCGATACGTGTTCGGCAGGTGTAATAGAGTCATCGTTTTGTTACACCTACGAGGAATGGGGCAGATGCCAAAAGAACAGCCGACGACCTCTGCTAGCTAGTGTGTCAGTCTGGTCCAGTTTTTCAGTTCTACACGGGCTGGACGAGCAGACAGTAGGCAGAAGATTAGGAAGTCTGTTATGGTATTTTTCTGTTCAGGTTCACACCTGCCTCGTCTAAGACAGCATCAAAATCGTCACGACACCAGGAAATGTGCATAAAATTCTGTGAATTATGCAGCGCTTACAAAATCTACATTTTCTAAAGTGGTCGGTAATGTTAAATTTTCGGTGTAGTTGAATCACACACAATCATTTCTAGAAATGTGTCACGTTTCCGTATTCAATAAAAAGTCTGTATCCTATATTTCAACAGGTGCTAAACACCCCATGTTATCTCCTTTGCGGACGCTTATGCTTTCTCACAATTGTTAGTTGTACGTTCGTTGAACAATAAACTCTGTGACCTTGTATGATATTTCGGTGCACCATTTGCAAGATTAAGCCCGCCAGTGATTCACTGTTGCCCGGGGAGCGCCAGACTGTGTATATTAATCTGTATTACCAGCTACAGAATATATCTGCCAACAGACTTAAATCCATGAAACCAGAGTGGCCAACGCAAGATACCCCTGCTATGTATTCTGAGGTGACAAAAGTCATGGGACGCCTCCTAAAATCGTGTAGCCCGGCATTGTGCAACTCGCCCTGGCATGGGCTCAACAACTCGCTGGAAGTCCCCTGCGTAAATACTGAGCCTCGCAGCCTCTACAGTCGCCCATAATTGCGAAGTGTTGCCGTTGTAGGATTTTGTGCATGAACTGAATTATCAGGTATGTCTCATAAATGTTCCATGGGATTTATGTCGGGTGTGGACAAACCATTCGCTCGAAATATCCAGAATGATTTTCAGATCACTCCCGAATAATTGTGGCCCGGTGACATGGTGCAGTGTCATCCTTAAAATTTCCAAAATTGATTAGGAACTCGAAATCCATGAACGGCTGCTAATGGTCTCCAAGTAGCCGAACAATCAGGGAACCCATTCCATGTGAACACAGCGCAGACCATTACGGAGCCGACACCAGCTTGCGCAGTGCCTTCTTGAGAACCTGGGCCCATGGCTTCGTGATACCTGCGGCATGTTCGAGCCCTACCATCAGCTCTCACCAACTGAAATTGTGACTCAGTTAACCAAGCCAAGGTTTGCCATTGGTTTAGGGTCCAACCGACATGATCACGACCTCAAGAAGGGTGGAACAGGCGATATCGTGCTGTTAGCAAGGGCACTCACGCGGGTGTCTGCTGCCACAGCTCATTACCGCCAAATTTCGTACGTTTGTCGTACGTCCCTCGTTAATTTCTGCAGCGTTCTTCACGCAGCGTTTTTTGCCCATTTTCACTGGACCAATGGAAAAACTGGTAGAAGCCGATCTCGGGGAAGATCTGTGTGGATTTCATAGAAATGTTGGAAGACGGGATGCAATACTGACCCTACGACTTATCTTAGAATATAGATTAAGGAAAGGCAATCTACGTTTATAGCATTTGTAGAGTTAGAGAAAGCTTTTGACATTGTTGGCCAGCCGGAATGGCGTGTCAGGGCATCCTAGACCTCCCAGTCATACACGAAGGCATCACACATTCCACGCCCTCCACGGAATCTATTCAGAACTGTCCACAGTTTTCTGCAAAAACCAAGTCAATTTACATGTTTTGAGAGATCAGTAATAAATGAGAATTTTGTGGACGAAAGTTCTGGAAAATATCTCAATTCTTGACACTTCCTGGGCAGGTTCGAGAATATGTTTCCACTCAATCGCCTTCCCTGTCTCTCCTTCACTGTGGTATACTTTCATCCGTGACAGTTTTCGCTACTAATTGTCAAACGCCTTGTATAAAAATCTTGAACTAGAGAGCTCCTGGCACCGCTCTAACCTTGGTGTCCCAAGCGACCGCTATTAATTACGATATGTCCTGTACAGAATTTTTACAGTTTACACGCCACTGTTGGACTTTTGTGCAAACTTTGCTGAACCTGAGTTAAAAGTGGTTATTACGAAAATATCCTCGTGGACTCAATGAACTGCGTTGGGTAACACGTAGATCTGTGGAAAGGTTCAGAGACCTAGGTATTCAGCTAGAAAGATTTCGAATGTTTGTTTTCTACATTACGTCTATTTCTGTACTATGTACTTTTTTGTATGTTTAACCACTTATATAAAAATGTAAAATGACCACGTAACCTAGACTAATAACAATAATGAATCTTGTACGGAAATGATAAATTCGTTACACTTCGGTCGAAATTTCTCATAATTAGAGATGGGGGGGGGGGTGTGCATGAACTGAATTATCAGTTATGTCTCATAAATATTCCATGGGATTTATGTCGGGTGTGGACAAACCATTCGCTCGAAATATCCAGAATGATTTTCAGATCACTCCCGAATAATTGTGGCCCGGTGACATGGTGCAGCTATCCAACGACTTTTGACGCCTCAGTGTATGACGTATGCAGAGCTGGTTCAAGGCACAAACAACGCGAGCCTTCGCTAGCGGCGACAAACTAAGAGGAGTGTCAGTTGTTTGGGAGAAGTGACCAAACAGCGAGATCATCGGTCTCATCGGATTCGGGAAGGACGGGGAACGAAGTTGGCCGTGCCATTTCAGAGAAACATCCTGGCATTTGCCTGGAGCGATTTAGGGAAATCACGGGAAACCTACATCAGGATGGCCGGACGCGGGATTATAGATGGGAAGGAGGTCCAGTATTTCGTTTGAAGAAACATTTAATGGCCAAGATCGCATTCCGTACTATTTAATCCTGATTATCGGCTTCAGCTGTTAATACTGTTATTCCAGCCCTTAAAAAAAATTTGTTCTTACTGTCACACTGGAACAGGACGTATAAAAACAAAGTTTTTTGAAGATTAATTGTTGAATCAGATCATCTGGAAGAGGCAGTATTAAATGCGATCCTGGCTATTAAAAGTTTCTCCTTTTTACTTCATAGGACTTAACATGTTACTGTCCGCCTGCTTAGCATGTTGGTAACGTGCTCGCCTCCCACGCAAGCCTTTCCGGTTTCGATTCCTGGATGGGTTATAGATTTTCTCCGCTCGGGGACTGGGTGTTATGTTGTCCTCATTGTCATTTCATCCTCATCGCAGGAGCGCAAGTTACCCAATGTGGCGTCGACTGAAATAAGACTTGCATTAGGCCACCGAACTTCCCCGGATGGGGCCTCCCGGCCAACAATGCGATATGCTCATCACGAACATGTTAGTCTTTTTGTGGTCGTCAGCTATCCAGCTGATTAGATATGGCTCATTTCCTGTGCGATACCTCTTCATCTAAGAGGTTACCATGTTGGTAGGCGGTGACGGTGAATGGAGGAGGAGTTACGAACTCCACGCACGTCAACACGTCGACACCTGCTCCGTCCACCGTCACCGTCTACCAACATGGAATGAAGTCTAAAGATGTACAGTAACTGATCGAAATCGGCAACCACAAATGTAAGGTTTCTTGCGGTCGAGACTGAGATTTTCTCAGATGGGGAGAGATCCGGCGGCCTTGCTGGCCAAGGTAGCGTTTGGCACGCACTGAGACAAGCAGTAGAGATTCTGACTACGTGCGAGTGGACGTCATCCTGCTGAAATGTAAACCTTCGACGGATTGCCAAGAAAGGCAACACAACGCGGCATTGAATATCGTTGACGGACCGCTGTCCTCTAAGGGTGCTGTGGATGCCAAACAAAGAGCTCCTGCTATGAAGTGAAATGACACCCGAGACCATCTCTCCTACCTGTCGGGCTATATGGTGGCGACAGTCATGTTGGTATCACATCGCTATCCAGAGTGTTTCCAGAAATTTCTTCAGTGGTGAGCTGCCAAATGAGTCCCGATAATCAGCGAAGACATTTTGGGATGCCACAGAGTGTGATGGGATACCATCCTGAGTGTCACCTACAATATCCGCCTCACAACCACGAGTGATGATCTGGGGTGTCATTTCTTTTTCAAGCACAACCCCATTTTGGATGTCATCTGCGGCACCCTTGCGGTACAGCGGTAGTGAATGATATTGTACGCTTCGTTTTGTTACCCTTCATGGCAATCCGTCAGGGGTATACATTTCAGCAGGATATTGCCCGACCGCACATCTCAAGAATTAATAATGCTTTCCTCGGGCTTGCCAGACTGTACCTTCTGCAGCAAGATCACTGGATTTCTCCAAAATTGAGGACGTTTGAACCATTATGGGTAGGACCGTACAACCATCTCCCGAGTTTGACGATGTAGGCCCCGTCTGACAAAATTTGGCACGGTATCCCTCAGGTACGTGTATGTGTACATTATGTCTCCGATGTCGGCCCTAATTGGATAACTACTTGTAGTTAAGCTTTTTTTTTCTTTCTTAGAGTGTACGTGCATGAATTTCACTGACCAATATGCCCTTCCTCTCCGCTCTTCGGGACATGGCAAGACGATCGACCATTAGCCTAACGGGCTAGGAATACCTAGATGGCTCATATGAATTATCAACAAGATGTGTAAGGCAACACACACTTGTAAGTGCCATGAACCACAGCCGACGTCCGTGCTATCAGCTTGCAGGATGTTACCTGGTCGTTAAGGAAACCTCTTTAAAGGGCAGTTTGCTTGACCCGAAGAATTTCTTTAGGCACAGGACAAGGAAAAGTATGTAGTTTGTCAGAGACCGTCGACACATACGGAGGGACTTCAAAAATAAGACGCTATCGTGGCGGCGACCATGTAACTTTCTTTGGATTCTGGACTACACGTCAAAGCTACACTGATAAGATACACTATTCCTAAAACTGTCTTCAAGTCAATTTAAGCAACTATCAAAACGTTCTACGAAAAGTTTAGTTCCTTAATGATAGAGATCCCCTCCTTAGTCACAGAGCTTATAACACCAGAGTGTTTATGTCACTCTTCCCTAACAACCGAACCTTTAGCCCGGTCACGGGAAAAGCCACGTATGACACTAACTTGCCACGTATGTTGCACAAGCGTAATGTGAAACAAGCTAACGTTGTTCTCTGAGAGGATTTAGAATTTTGACCGCGCGTGTGTGTGTCTAATGGGTAAATCCTAATCCTATCCAACTTCACTGTTGTGGTTTTAATTTTAACTTTTACTACTCCTTATAAGTTTGACAAAAAATCACATACACTTGACTGCAAGAAATGTTCATTTAAAACAGGATAGTCACTTAAGCGAGGACACCGCATAGGTTCGTGGTCAGGATAGGAAATATGGTTCCGGATACAGATTTATAACATTTGGATTATTTTTAAAACCACACACACAAATTAACTGGTCCATGCCCATATGCAAAGCTGCATGTACGAAGTTAGCAAAGCAGTGGCGAAGTTTTGGTGGCAAGAGACATGGCGGCTTACTATACTCACGGCTCTTGATGTTCGAATGCTCTATAAAATCTCTTCTTTGCCTTGGTTTTTCAACATATTAGAGCCATTAATTTTTACCGAGAATACCAAATAATAGCCAGATTAACATGCGAGGCCAAATTCCTTTGCACATCAACTTCCAGTTGCCTTTCTTCGCCCAGTCAAAGTGTACCATGCTATAATTAGACAGATATTGTATACCGTTCACCCCAAGGAACCGCCCAGTTCGACAGCAAAAACCACCTTTTACATCGCACCATGCCATTTCCGTTGCGGTTGGACTTTCCTATGTCTTTTCTATATTAGAGTTACAAGTGCCCTAAGCATGAACCAGCTTTCAATAAACATTGTCTTCTTTATAAAGATACACTTCTTATAAAAGTTTATAATTTTAACAAATCATTTCATTGCTTCATATATACATAAACTCTAAATTTTCTTGTCACAAATCAGTGGCTTTAAATAACAAAGAATACACACACCATTACTGCAGATACACAGTTTCATAATGTAAACCTCCTTCTAATTGGTATAAGTGTTACAAGACATTCGAAGCCCCTGTATAAATGTCCTCAGTATTGGAAAATCTCTGTCCCCCGAGAAACACTTTCATCTTGTCAAAAAATGTGGTGCAAGATCTAGATCTCTCGATCAGGATCATCCACATTGCTGCGTCCCTGGTCAAAATGTTGGCACAATAAACGCCACTGGATGTGACACTGCGTTTGTTCCACATACAGCTAGAATTTAAAGTGGAATATATCTGCATTTTAGACATTTCTTTCCAGGTGCCACGCCATATCAGTCACACATTGCGATGTGACTGTTATTCCTATGAAGAATAATGCTGAACTATCTGGTGCTTCCCTCTGTCAATATCGTGCCTGACAATAGAGTTTAGCATCTACTTAGAAAGTCTGTGATTTTATAAGAACCTGCTTTCTGTAATATCTTAGATCATTACTTTACTATTCGTTTAAGGATCACCGTTTTACGGCACCCGATATACTAAATATTACATTGGCAAGCAATATTGAAATTTCCAGCTCTAGAAGTGTTAATTTCAGCTACGTGAAAGTAAAAGTTTGCTAAATGAAAGTAGAGTTAATTAACCTTCTAGATCAGGCACAAACTGTTTATTTACGAAGTTCAATGGGGTACTTTACTTTCTTGTGTTTGATTGCGCCGCATGACATTATGACGCCTATGAAGTATTCTTAGTAAACCAAAAGAAATGAGTTACGTTAAGGTATTACTATTTTTCACCGCTGTATAATGGAAATACAGCTGTAAGGATGGTTTCTAATAAATTTCTTCCTGAGACAAAGCAATCAGTCTTCGTATTCTACTGATGTAGATGGTATCACTCAATCTTCATATAATTTAGCCTCATGTAATGTTTCCCTAACTGTCATACTGTTCTGCACCAGTGGTATAGCAATAATCTCACGAATAAACAGACTTTTATGTAGCCCAGTACCATAATAAATGTTCAAAAGGGTGTGTTCCTCCCACAATTAAATGTAAGGGCTGTTTACAAACACACGTGTCTTTCAGTTACTACAGAATCTGTAGTGACGATTCTGCCACTTACAATCGTCGCCGACCGGGGTGGACGAGAGGTTCTAGGCGCTACACTCTGGAACCGCGCGGCTGCTACGGTCGCAGGTTCGAATCCTGCCTCGGGCATGGATGTGTGTGATGTCCTTAGGTTAGTTAGGTTTAAGTAGTTCTAAGTTCTAGAGGACTGATGACTTCAGAAGTTAGGTCCCATACTGTTCAGAGCCATTTGAACCATTTATAATCGTCCAAATAATAAAGTTCGTTATATATTCTTTGTTCCGTACGCGAATTCACAAATATGGCATTAACTGTTGCCTACCATTTCTGCAGTACCAACTGTTATCAAGACTCTATTCTCGTTCCACGTGAATCACTAGATCACATTGAAAGCTGACAATACGTTTACAGTACAAATAAAAATTCAGACAATTTGTGGTATGAAACATTATGGAACTGCTATTTATTATTATTATTATTACTTTTCCTGTTCTGAAAATGCTGAGGTATATTAGAAAGGGGGATGACGTTATGTTAGATTTAGTTATACAAACTGGGACACTGAGAAAATGTTTTCTTATTGCCAATAACTGAAACATTCTTGCAAAGGGCAGCTCAAGTTAACTTCAAATATAAAGTAAGATAAAAGGTCCCTCTAAGCACCAAAAAGTCTGAATGTAACATCCGAATACAAAGGATGATAATATTACTGCTAGATATCTCTGTTTTCATCTTTGGCCTACTTGTCAAGGCAGACTGTTTCAGATATCTCCTCATTCTAGATATCAGTTATTTTCAGGTGGGATTCAGATAAGGGTTACCCGCTTTGACAATGACTGAGAATGGATTTTCAGCAGCTAAATTTACCTCCAACCAAAGAAATATAATATTGATGGTGTACTCGACATGCCGTAAAGCGTATGTGCTTCGGCGGATATTTTCTTTGCTTTTCTTTTTTTTTCAGTTTCATTCTGCAGGTCCATGTGACAATGCTCAAGTTCATTTGGAATTTACGGTTTCCTATTCTCGTGGCTAGGGCGAAGTACAGTTTTCATTTGATGCCAACTGTGATTATTTATGGGGGAATTTCCAGCTGTGAAGTTTTTTTCGGAAGAAATGTTTTAACCACTGTGCCATCCGAATCATAGCGTTATCGCACATCCGCGGAATATCTCGGCGCGCCTCAGAGCCGATTTACATTCCATCGAGCGCCACCGGTCCACAGTTTCTGTCAATTTCCTCAGTATTTGCTCTCTGAGATTCCCACAGAAGGTCCATAACCTGTTTACATTGAGATTTTCTTCTTTGTTAAACCAGTTGTCATATTTATGAATACCAACGGCTTACATGAATAAATGGGAATGAGTGATTTTCTCCACAGCGAAAACCAGCGTTGTTAGAAAATTTCATTGCGTGACCAGTCCTACAGGGCTCATGAGCCCCCAAAAGCGGATTTTTCTACCTATCCCAGCCAACAATACTGTTCACTTTCAGTGATTCTGATACTGATGGCCCATTCAGCCATTCCTACATTGACTTTTCCACAACACTAATTTCACAGTTTTTAATGTAGACCGTCCAACTCCACCGACTTATCGTCTCGGTTTTGGTTAACGCTTGTCGTAAGGTGATGTTAGATGGACAAAGGAAATTGCAAGATACCTTCTCTCGATATACAAGAAGAAAATAGCTGTGCGAACAGTGCATAACACGAACAAATAAAATACATAAGAAGTATATTAAATGTTTTAATTAGGTGGTCTTATCGGTATCTGATAGGAAACTTTTACGAGACAATCAATAAAATTAATGGTGTTGAGGCGTCACCAGATGGCAGCAGTCATTTATAAGATAGTGTCTGAAAAATACAATGTAAGGAAATTCATATTTTTTACTTTTAATATTTTCATATACATAAAAATCTATAAAAGGAAAACGATTACATGCATGGTTTTCCAAATATTTACATCAGAAAATTGTTACAAGTATATTATTACTGTGCCTTCTATCAATGTTGTGTTCATTGTTATGAAATACATAAAGTGATATATTCTTAAGGTTACAATAATAAATTCTTGGTATATACAGATTAAAATGTAAAAGTGGTGTTGTTTGAATTTACTAAATATGAGTATAGAGTCTATAACAATGTCTCTTCAGTGATCTGGTTCTGCGTATTGAGCAGCTCGTGGTCTACATTGTAGTCCAATGTATTAAGTCTCTTATATGAGTGTTACAAAATGACTCATTATATTTAAGTTTTGGACCGAACTCTACTTTTAACTCTCGTATAAGAAATATTAAATTCCTTACATTGTGTTTCGAAGGCGTAATATTACGTTGCAAAATACTGCTATCAACTGGTGACGTCTCAGAATACGATGTATTCCGTAGATTGCCAAATAACAGTTCCCTATCAGGTTCCGTAAGTAGGCTGTTTAGGTTTTTATGTTGGTAACATCACGTAGCGCTTTGTATGAAAATCGCCGGCTGTGTTGTGTGCAGTCTGTGGCTGGTTGGCATTATTGGAATATTCGCTATTGTAGTGCTGGGCAGTTGGATGTGAAAAGAGCGTAGCGTTGCGCAGGTGGTGAAGAGCCGCCAGCAGTGGTGGATGTGGGAAGAGAGATGACAGAGTTTTGAGAGCGAATGATCTGTACGTGTGTTCATCAGAAAGAGTAAATTTGTGAGACTGGACGTCAATGAGTTTTGGACTCTATTAAGTTAAATACATTGTTTGTTCACTATCAAAATCTTTCATTTGCTAACTATGCGTATATATATATATATATATATATATATATATATATATATATATATATATATATATATATATATATGGTGTTTCAAAAATGACCGGTATATTTGAAACGGCAATAAAAACTAAACGAGCAGTTATAGAAATACACCGTTTGTTGCAATATGCTTGGGACAACAGTACATTTTCAGGCGGACAAACTTTCGAAATTACAGTAGTTACAATTTTCAACAACAGATGGCGCTGCAAGTGATGTGAAAGATATAGAGGACAACGCAGTCTGTGGGTGCGCCATTCTGTACGTCGTCTTTCTGCTGTAAGCGTGTGCTGTTCACAACGTGCAAGTGTGCTGTGGACAACATGGTTTAGTCCTTAGAACGGAGGATTTTTCTGGTGTTGGAATTCCACCGCCCAGAACACAGTGTTGTTGCAACAAGACGAAGTTTTCAACGGAGGTTTAATGTAACCAAATGACCGAAAAGCGATACAGTAAAGGATCTGTTTGAAAAATTTCAACGGACTGGGAACGTGACGGATGAACGTGCTGGAAAGGTAGGGCGACCGCGTACGGCAACCACAGAGGGCAACGTGCTGCTATTGCAGCACGTGATCCAAAGCGGCCTCGGGTTGCCGT
This sequence comes from Schistocerca gregaria, assembly GCF_023897955.1. NCBI lineage: Eukaryota > Metazoa > Arthropoda > Insecta > Orthoptera > Acrididae > Schistocerca > Schistocerca gregaria. Next base: position 687,723,665 of record NC_064923.1, read on the forward strand.
TCGCCGTGTTGCAGCTCTGTTCCAAATGACGCCAACGTCCACGTATCGTCTCATGCGCCAGAGTTTACACCTCTATCCATACAAAATTCAAACGCGGCAACCCCTCAGCGCCGCTACCATTGCTGCACGATAGACATTCGCTAACGATATAATGCACAGGATTGATAACGGCGATATGCATGTGGGCAGCATTTGGTTTACTGACGAATCTTATTTTTACCTCGACGGCTTCGTCAATAAACAGAACTGGCGCATATGGGGTACCGAAAAGCCCCATGTTGCAGTCCCATCGTCCCTGCATCCTCAAAAAGTACTGGTCTGGGCCGCCATTTCTTCCAAAGGAATCATTGGCCCATTTTTCAGATCCGAAACGATTACTGCATCACGCTATCTGGACATTCATCGTGAATTTGTGGCGGTACAAACTGCCTTAGACGACACTTGGAACACCTCGTGGTTTATGCAAGATGTTGCCCGGCCACATCGCACGGCCGACGTCTTTAATTTCCTGAACGAATATTTCAATGATCGTGTGATTGCTTTGGGCTATCCGAAACATAAAGGAGGCGGCGTGGATTGGCCTCCCTATTCGCCAGACATGAACCCCTGTGACTTCTTTCTGTGGGGACACCTGAAATACCAGGTGTATCGTCAGAATTCAGAAACAATTGAACAGTTGAATCAGTACATATCATCTGTATGTAAAGCCATTCCGCCAGACACGTTGTCAAAGGTTTCGGCTAATTTCATTCAGAGACTACGCCATATTATTGCTACGCATGGTGGATATGAGGAAAATATCGTACTATAGAGTTTCCCAGACCGTAGCGCCATCTGTTTTTGAAAATTGTAACTACTGTAATTTCGAAAGTTTGTCCGCCTGAAAATCTACTGTTGTCCCAAGCATATTGCAACAAACGGTGTATTTCTATCGCTGCTCGTTTAGTTTTTATTGCCATTTCAAATATACCGGTCATTTTTGAAACACCCTGTATGCCTTTTGAACACCATTAATGTAAATACATTGTTTGTTCTCTGTCAACATCCTTCATGTGCTAACTATGCCTGTCAGTAGTTAGTGCCTTCAGTAGTTAGAAACTTTTATTTAGCTGGTAGTATTGGCGCTCGCTGTATTGCAGTAGTTCGAGCAATGAAGATTTTTGTGAGGTAAGTGATTGATGAAAGGTATAGGTTGTTGTTAGTAGGGCCATTATTTTGTAGGGATTATCGGAAGTCAGATTGCATTGCGCTAAAAATATTGTGTGTCAGTTTAGTGTTGATCAGAATAAGTAAAGAGAGAAATGTCTGAGTACTTTCAGTTCTGCTCAGCTGTTTGAAAATCAAGTAATGTAAGGGGTTTACCAGCACAGTAATTCATAAATTTTTCTAAGGGGAGGTTTCAATGTCAACAAGGACACAACATGAAAACATTTTGTACTCGTTTTATGTGTTCCATTTGGAACTGTTGTGCACTGTTCGCACAGGTATTCTCTTATTGTATGACAACATACGGAATGTCGAGCCTATACCTTATGTTTACTTTGAATTTGTATGCATTTCATGGCGGTTTTACGTTAGAATTTTCCATAGTTGCACTTCTACATATGTTGCAGTTGGGTCCAATTAATGTAAATAGTCGACGAAATGGTCTGGTCCTGTAAAATTCTTTTTCTATTACAGTGACCTGAATATTGAAGCTTGATTTCGCTGAAACTATTAATCATTGCGTATTTTTGTACGATCGGGGCAAATAAACTTATTAATAATAACAACAACCATTTGGAGTCTGAGATAGCCTCCAATACGGTTTACAATGTCAGGTAATCATCATAAATGTACCTCAATGCAGACAAGTGTCCACAGAAGACTGTCTAATTCGACCGATATACACTATTGCCCATTGAAATTGCTGCATCACGAAGAAGACGTGCTACAGACGCGAAATTTAACCAACAGGAAGAAGACGCTTGATATGCATATGATTAACTTTTCAGAGCTTTCGCACAACGTTGGCGCCGGGGACGACACCTACACCGTGTTGACATTTGGAAAGATTCCGACCGATTTCTCATACTCAAACAGCAGTTGACCTGCGTTGCCTGGTGAAACGTTGTTGTGGTGCCTCGTGTAACGAGGAGAAATGCGTACGATCACGTTTCCGACTTTGATAAAGGTTGGATTGTAGCCTATCCGGGGGCAGGGATTTTCTCTGCCTCGTGATGACTGGGTGATATGTGATGTCCTTAGGTTAGTTAGGTTTAAGTAGTTCTAAGTTCTAGGGGACTGATGACCGTAGATGTTAAGTCCCATAGTGCTCAGAGCCATTTTTTTTGTAGCCTATCGCGATTGCGGTTTATCGTATTGCGACATTGCTGCTCTCGTTGGTCGCGATCCAATGACTGTTAGCAGAATATGGAATCGGTGGGTTCAGGAGGGTAATACGGAACGCTGTTCTGAATCTCAATGGCCTCGTATCACTATCAGTCTAGATGATAGGCATCTTATCCGCATGGCTGTAACTGAACGTGCAGCCACGTCTCGATGCCTGAGTGAACAGATGGGGACGTTTGCAAGACAGCAACCGTCTGCACGAACAGTTCGACGACATTTGCAGCAGCATGGACTATCAGCTCGGAGACCATGACAGCGGTTACCCTTGACGCAGCATCACAGACACGAGCGCCTGCGATGGTGCACACAACGACGAACCTTGGTGCACGAATGGCAAAACGTCATTTTTTCGGATGAATCCCGGTTCTGTTTACAGCATTATGATGGTCGCATCCGTGTTTGGCGACATCGCGGTGAACGCACATCGGTAGCGTGTATTCGTCATCGCCATTCTGGCGTATCACCCGGCGTGATGACATGGGGTGTCATTGGTTACACGCCTCGGTCACCTCTTGTTCACATTGACGGCACATTGAACAGTAGACCTTATATTTCAGATGTGTTACGACCCGTGGCTCTACCCTTCATTCGATCCCTCCGAAATCCTACATTTCAGCAGGATAGCGCACGACCGCATGTTGGAGGTCCTGTACGGGCCTATCTGTTTACCGAAAATGTCCGGCTGCTGCCCTGGCCAGCACATACTCCACATCTCTCACCAATTGAAAACGTTTGGTCAATGGTGGCCGAACAACTGGCTCGTCACAGTACGCCAGTACTGTGGTATCGTGTACGCCAGTTATTACTCTTGATGAATTGTGGTATCGTGTTGAAGCTGCAAGGGGAGCTGTACCTGTACACGCCATCCAAGCTCTGTTTGACTCGATGCCCAGGCGTATCAAGGCCATTATTACGGTGAGAGGTGGTTGTTCTGGGTACTGATTTCTCAGGATCTATGCACCCAAATGGTGTGGAAATGTAATCACATGTCAGTTGTAATATATTTGTCCAATCAATAGCCGTTTATCATCTTCATTTCTTCTTGGTATAGCAATTTTAATGGCCAGTAGTGTATGATGAAAAATGATGAAACGTGATCAAGACTGTTGTTTTCATAAAATAAGGTACCTTTTTATTGTGCGCAGATGCTCCGACGTGCAAGCCGAACCAGAGCCGGGTGATCGGCGTGGCGAAGAACGAGCGCGCCAACATCTCGTGCGAGGTGGAGGCGAACCCGGCGGACGTGACGTTCCGCTGGACGTTCAACAACTCGGCGGAGAGCCTGGACGTGGCGCCGTCGCGCGTCGCCAGGGCGGGGCCCGTCAGCTACGTCGCCTACACGCCGGCCACGGAGCTCGACTACGGCACGCTGCTCTGCTGGGCCAGCAACCACATCGGCAGCCAGCGCGCGCCCTGCGTCTTCCACATCATCGCCGCCGGTACGGACCTGTGTGCCGGCGGCACCTGTCTCAGGCCCCGAGCCGAAACTACCTGCCTGTCCATCTGGTGCGCGCAGGGGGCTTACCCACGACACACACGCTTGACCAAACCATTCGTTAATCCTTGTAGCAAGACCTTACGCTACTTAGTGTCAGAGAATTGTCTGCCCGCCCAGGGAGTAGAGGGTGACAGTGAGAGCTAGAGAGAGAGAGAGAGAGAGAGAGAGAGAGAGAGAGAGAGAGAGAGAGAGAGAGTGACGGAGAGAAATCCAAACTACAGTTTGTAATCTCCCCCTCACTTATCGACCTTAATGACAGTGAAAACTTAAACCGCGTGTACCTAATGGAAATTTGGGAAAGGCAATTGTCACCGAAGTTAAGCTATCGGTAAAGAGGGAGCAAGGGTTACATCTAAATGCAAATGAAACTGGTGGAAATCAATTTTGAAAAAGAGTAAAGTTAATAAAGAAAGTAAATGTGCAGTCGTTACGTTAACAATAGTCTGGCGTTAATTAGATATTTGAGATTTGGGGAAATTTACGGTCGCCAGTCCTATGCACAACTACTATAATAACAGAAAACGAAAGGTTAATGTACATATAATTAGCACTAAAAGCATGCCACCTGAAGGTTGACACATGTTGTGTGGAAACTGAATGTTTGTCAGAAGTAATAAATTTCGCTACACTCCGACTTAATTCAGCAAAAGAATTAATAAAACAGGAAAACTGAAAGTTAATTTAGTAACTGAAATTAATAGTGAGCTTTGTTTCTGAAACACTACGAAATTAAATAAAATCAGGTTTGCCTTTGGCTACCTCAACAGTCATCTCAAAAGCAACTTGAATCTACGCAATTTAGAATTAAGAGATTTTACTTTCAACTGGAATTAAATGATTCTCAACAATTAACAATGATAAAATGTAGTACGTACCAAGCTGAGCTGCAGTCACAGGTAAGCTAAAATATGGTAACAAAACTCGCACACTCAATTTGTGTTTGTGTAATCTAAATATTGTAGCCAGCTATGAAGACTTTAACTGAACTTTGAAATTAAAGCAGTGAAAAGGAATGATATTACTTTAATGCTGACGTTAGAATTTCAACGACATTCGGGTTCATTTGGGAAAAGGAAGGGACCCTGCTTGGTAATGCAATTGAGACAATGAGCAACAAAGGTTCATGCTAAGTTACTGTATTTTAGTGATGCAAATGGAACAGTTTGAAAGGCTGAGGTCTGCCATACAGTTCTAAAACTTTACGTGCTTTCAGTCTTCCTTGTTGGTTGATTGAAGGTTTGAAGTCGTCGATCGAGGAGGTGGCGTCTATCACCTATTGCCTGCCGTCGCTGTTGCAGGAGCTGGATGTTGGCGCGCCTTCTTCTCGACACGGTCACCAGGCGAAACGGGCTCTTGATGTGTGCTAGCTAATGTTTCCTGTCCGTGACACCGTGCCAGAAACTATCATAGCAAGTCGAGCGCAATTACATGCTGCCAAACCCCGAAAGCGCAGCAACTCGCGGGAGCGTCACTCAACACACCTGCTTCACCGCCCAACACCACCCAGACTCTGCTCTGCCCGCGCTCCACCCGGCAGAGTTAACACTACCAAAGATCCTAAACACTTTGGTTCTCCACACGACCTATCGATGTAATCTTTAGATAGCATAGTTTTCCCTAGGCAAGACTCAGCGTAAAAATACAAATAATATTTACGAAACAATTAGAATATATAAAGACACAGAAATGTCATATCTTCAGGTAACAAAATAAGGAAAAATTTATAGTACAACAGATGGAAATAGGAGTATATGCATTTCCGGCGTTACAAGTTTCAAGATCATTATGTGACGTGTCTTTCAAGGGACCTTAGGAGTGTTAACTGTTTTAATCATAGTACGTATTTGATTTCTGAACCGTATAATATCTTCACATAATTTCATTGATAGCAGGAACGCAGGAAGCAAAAAATTACCTTCTGTAGCCAACAAATAGAGAAGGAATTGAGTCAGCCTATGGTCTTGTAGAGAGAGGGCGTCGGCAAGGATCTGTTCTAGGTCCGTTGCTTTTCCTCAGATTTGGTTCAAATGGCTCTGAGCACTATGGGACTCAACTGCTGAGGTCATCAGTCCCCTAGAACTTAGAACTACTTAAACCTAACTATCCTAAGAACAACACACACATCCATGCCCGTGGCAGGATTCGAACCTGCGACCATGGCGGTCGCGCTGTTCCAGACTGTAGCGCCAGAACCGCTCGGCCACCAGCGGCCGGCTTTTCCTCAGATACAGAGAGTTTGAATATTATAGGTACAAACTGAAAGGGCGAGTAGATGACTATAATACAAACAAATATCATAACATCGGTCCAGAAACTAATGGTTTCTCCTATACAACATGTTACGACAGAGTGCTTGAACACCTTGTTCACACAGTGTTTTACACAATAGTGTTTTACACAATAGTGGCGTCTCGTTCGTTCTCGTACATTTTATAACAGAGTTACTGAGGATTCAAATTGCAGAGATGCACATTTTGGACAGACACATTACAACAATTATTGCACATGGCCACCTTTATGTGTAGGCAAACTCCAGCACTTCCTTTCGACGATTCTCGCACGCATTCAAAAATCGCAGGCGTGTTCTTCAATGCGTTTCCGGAGTTCAGCAGGGCTAGGACAGACCAAAGCCTTTAAAAATTCCATGCGTTTGTTTTAGGGACATGGCAGGCCATGCTTTTGGCGGACCACGAATCATACACTCGCTGTGGGAAGGCTATTTACCAGCACTTAGGTATAATGAGTGACGATAAAATTATAGGGGGCTGTTTATCACAGTGTACTGCACTTCACTGAATCGGAATAAACGTTTCCTTAGATATTAACAGTGTTGTCACATTGGCACGACTGTATTTGTGCATTCGTTGTATAGGAGAAGAAGTAAGCTTCTGGACATTATATTATAGGATTATTTACTTACTTCATTGTATTCTTCTCGCCCCTTTCGTTTGTACCTATAACAGTGAAACATCCTGAATGTCAGTGGACTGTCACTAAACATGACAAATAATTTAAAACATTGTAAAGTAAATGACCTGTAGAAGAACTATAACTAGTGATTATTCGGTGCATCTTTTCGTTGAATACGTTTTTAACCCTCGAAAGTATGAGGGGCTCGACTCTCAGTGTAGCTTGAAGCGGATCTGTTATATCCCTAACATAAAAAAATACAAAATGTTGTCTTGAGACAGTATTCTCTAATTATCATTTTTGTGGCACGTAATATTAAAGAAATTATTTAGGCTGGTACTGTGATCTTTATTGAAGTAGGATATAAAATACAATATCATATATTTCTCTTTAGTTTTCCCGAGATTGAAGCACAAAATTTCATAACAATATTTACAGATAATTACACTTTATTTCTGCAAAAACGTATTTTGCTCATTGCAGCGTGGGTGATAAGTTATTCCGTCTTAGAACGTGGGTATGTGAAGCGTCTCCTTCTTGGTGATCTTGCAGTTTCCATAATCTTCATTTACTGGCGATTAACTAAACAACGTGCCATGGTTTTAAAATGTTGCTTTGAAGGTATGGTTTGTTCACTCTCATTCTATATGATAACGAGCCATTTACTGCATCATGGAATGTTTTTTCTTTTCAGATCCGCATTTGTAGTAGTTATTACGTTGCTGCGAAACTATCCACATTTTTTTTAAACTTCTTGTAAATTCACATATACTTCTTATTAATTGTCCCATCATCAGGAAAACAGTTTTGTATCAATCTTCTTATATTTAATTTCCACTGTAAGCAAAAGGAAGACTTGACTGTTCTTTTAGAAAGCGAAATAACAACTTAACTGAATGAGATTTTCTCTCTGCAGCGAAGTGTGCGCTGATAGGTAACTTCCTGTCAGATTAAAACGGTGTGCCCGACCGAGACTCGAACTCGGAAGGTAGGAGACGAGATACTGGCAGAAATAAAGCTGTGAGGACCGGACGTGAGTCGTGCTTCGGTAGCGCAGATTGAAGAGCACTTGCCCGCGAAAGGAACAGGTCCCGAGTTCGAGTCTCGTTCGGGCACACGGTTTTAATCTGCCGGGAAGTTTAACAACTTAACTTCTACAAAGTGAAACAAAGACTCCTCTCTGCGCATTAGCGCCAAAACGGTCACAAGTAGGGCAAAGATTATGACAGTCTCACAGAAATTAATACACATGAGAACCGTATCATTATAATGTATGAAACTTCCTGGCAGATTAAAACTGTGTGCCCGACCGAGACTCGAACTCGGGACCTTTGCCTTTCGCGGGCAAGTGCTCTACCAACTGAGCTACCGAAGCACGACTCACGCCCGGTACTCACAGCTTTACTTCTGCCAGTATCCGTCTCCTACCTTCCAAACTTTACAGAAGCTCTTCTGCGAAACATGCAGAACTAACACTCCTGAAAGAAAGGATACTGTGGAGACATGGCTTAGCCACAGCCTGGGGGATGTTTCCAGAATGAGATTTTCACTCTGCAGCGGAGTGTGCGCTGATATGAAACTTCCTGGCACATTAAAACTGTGTGCCCGACCGAGACTCGAACTCGGGACCTTTGCCTTTCGCGGGCAAGTGCTCTACCATCTGAGCTACCGAAGCACGACTCACGCCCGGTACTCACAGCTTTACTTCTGCCAGTACTGTGAGTACCGGGCGTGAGTCGTGCTTCGGTAGCTCAGTTGGTAGAGCACTTGCCCGCGAAAGGCAAAGGTCCCGAGTTCGAGTCTCGGTCGGGCACACAGTTTTAATGTGCCAGGAAGTTTCATATCAGCGCACACTCCGCTGCAGAGTGAAAATGTCATTCTGGATTATAATGTATCGATACATCTGAGTACCTATACATGAATAAAACCAAATGTGAATATTGCCACAAAAATATGTTACTTCGTAGAAACATAGTACGATATTACTGGTGTCGAGAACTGGGGTAATAGTGCCGTAATGGTCACGTAAATAGAGAACCATTACAACGGGGAAAAATGTTTGCTATAGAGCGGTAGTGCAATGGTTAGCATTCCTCCCTAGCAAGCAAGGAGACCCGGATTCAATTGCCAGCCGTGATAATGATATTAATTCATTTCTTCAGCTTAAATCATTAAAGTTTGTGGAGAAAATGAAAGGTTTGCCAGGTCCAAACGACAGCCATTGCGCATTCAGTGATCGATGAACTTGCCGCTTTGGTGTGCAGGCCGGCCGGACCAGGTGCACAACTGCTCGGTGCTGAACGTGTCCACGGACTCGCTGGCGGTGCGCTGCTCGGAGGGCTTCAACGGCGGCCTGCCGCAGTCCTTCCTGCTGGAGGTGCGCGAGGCCGAGTCGCAGGCTCTGCGCGCCAACCTGTCGGCGCCCGTCGCCGCCTTCGCCGTGTCCAGTCTGAGCCCGGGCGAGCGATACCACGCCTGCGTCTACTCGTACAACCTGAAGGGCCGCAGCGAGCCCGTCGTCCTCACAGCCGCCACCATCCGCCTGCCCGAGCGGCAGCTCACCGCCAGCGTGCAAGGTGATCCACTCTCTGACGTCACACGGCGGAACAACCGACTGTCTCCCTTACAAGGGAACCTCCCTATCGCACCCCCCTCAGATTTCGCTATACGTTGGCACAGTGGATAGGCATTGAAAAACAGAACACAGATCAATCGAGAAAACAGGAAGAAGTTGTGTGGAACTATGAAAAAAATAAGCAAAATGTACAAACTGAGTAGTCCATGTGCAAGGTAGGCAACACCAAGGAGAGTGTGAGCTCAGCAGCGCCGTGGTGCCGTGGTAAGCGTGAGCAGCTGCAAAACGAGAGGTCCTTGGTTCAAGTCTTCCCTTGAGTGAAAAGTATAATTTTTTATTTTCAGACAATTATCAAAGTTCAAGCAGTCACACATAATCAACTTCTCTCTCCGAAATTCCAGGAAATGTTCAGATTTGCTTGGATATATGCAAGATTTCACGGTCTACACACGGAAAAATTTGAAAACATATGTTTTGACAGAGCACAGGGAAAACTGTGCCACTGTGAAACTGTTGCAATCATTTGTTGCAGTTCATGTGACAAACTCTTCTGTTTTCATCACTTTTTTGCGAGTGATTATCACATCCACAAGAAAACCAAAATCGGGCAAGATAGAAGATTTTTTTACCCATTCGCCAGGTGTACAAGTTAGGTGGGTGGACAACATATTTCGGTCATGTGACGCACATGCCGTCACGAGTGCCGTATATAATATATCAGACGCGTTTTCCTGTGCAGGAATTGGTTGACCTATGGCCTTTCGATCAAATGTTTTCGGGTTCCCATTGAAGAGACACGTCCTTTCGTCTACTAATCGCACGGTTTTGTGCTGCGGTCGCAAAACACAAGAAACGAAACTTATTACAGTGAACAGAGACGTCAATGAACGAACGGACAGACCATAACTTTGTGGAAATAAAGAAAGTAAAGTTTTCACTCGAGGGAAGACTTTAACCAAGGATCTCTCGTTCCGCAGCTGCTCACGCAAACCACGTCACCACGGCGCTCCTGAACTCACACTCTCCTTGATGTTGCTTATCTTGCGCATGGAATACTCAGTTTGTATATTTCGCTTATTTTTTCCACAGTTCCACGTAACTTCTTCCTGTTTTCTCGATTGAACTGTGTTCAGTTTTTCACGGCCTATCCTCTCTGCCAACTTATAACTAAATCTGAGGGGGGAGTGACGGGTAGGTTCCCTTGTTAATACTCAACACTTTCCGCTGACGTGGATCTTCAGTAGAGTGTGTAATTAAAGCCACAGTACACTTAAGACCATTCTTGGAACTTTCATCTCTAAAAGTGCAGGGAAAATACTTGAAGACTGTAGGACAGCTAGTCATATCACTCATACTAACGAGGAAACCTTCCCATTGCCCCCCTCCCCCCGCCCCTCCCCCCACTTTTAGTGGTAAGATGGCACAGGGGATAATCCGTCAAAAACTGAACAAAGATCAAGCAAGATGAAGGCGTACTGAACTATGAAAAATTATAGAGTAGAAGCAGTGAATGGTCCAAGATTAAAAGGTACAATATTGAGCACAGTGTGGTAGCTATGGTGCTGTGGTTAAGTGGTCATGGTGTTGGACTAAAAAAGCGGGCGAGCCGGGTTCTAAAGCCCTCATGCCTCATGCAGGGTGTTAAAAAAAAGGAAGCCAAACTTTCAGGAAACATTCCTCAAACACAAATAAGGAAAGACGTTAGGTGGACATGTGTCCGGAAATGCTTACTTTCCATGTTAGAGCTCATTCTATTACTTCTCTTCAAATCACATTAATCATGGAATGGAAACACACAGCAGCAGAACGTACCAGCGTGACTTCAAACACTTCGTTACAGGAAATGTTCAAAATGTCCTCCGTTAGCGAGGATACATGCATCCGCCCTCCGTGGCATGGAATCCCTGATGCGCTGATGCAGCCCTGGAGATTGGCGTATTGTATCACAGCCGTCCACAATGCGAGCACGAAGAGTCTCTATATTTGGTACCGGGGTTGCGTCGACAAGACCTTTCAAATGCCCCCATAAATGATAGTCAAGAGGGTTGAGGTCAGGAGAGCGTGGAGGCCATGGAATTGGTACGCCTCAAGCAATCCATCGGTCACCGAATCTGTTGTTGGGAAGCCTACTAACACTTCGACTGAAAGGTGCAGGAGCTCCATTGTGCATGAACCACATGTTGTGTCGTACTTGTAAAGGCACATGTTCTAGCAGCACTGGTAGAGTATCCCGTATGAAATCATCTTAACGTGCTCCGTTGAGCGTAGGTGGAAGAGCATGGGGCCCAAGCAAGACATCACCAACAATGCCTGCCCAAACGTTCACAGAAAATCGTGTTGATGACGTGATAGCACAACTGCGTGCGGATTCTCGTCAGCCCACACATGTTGACTGTGAAAATTTACAATTTTATCACATTGGAATGAAACCTCACCCGTAAAGAGAACATTTGCACTGAAATGAGAGCTGACACATTGTTGGATGAACCATTCGCAGAAGTGTACCCGTGGAGGCCAATTAGCTGCTAATAGTGCCTGCAAACGCTGTATGTGGTACGGAAACAACTGGTTCTCCTGTAGCACTCTCCATAGAGTGACGTGGTCAACGTTACCTTGTAGAGCGGCAACTTCTCTGACGCTGACATTAGGGTTATCGTCAACTGCACGAAGAATTGCGTCGTCCATTGCAGGTGTGCTCGTCGTTATAGGTCTTCCACAGTCGCGAGTCATAGGCTGGAATATTGCGTGCTCCCTAAGCTGCCGATCAATTGCTTCGAACGTCTTCCTGTCGGGACACCTTCGTTCTGGAAATCTGTCTCGATAGAAACGAACTGCGCCACGGCTATTGCCCCGTGCTAATCCATACATCAGATGAGCGGCTGCGAACTCCGCATTTGTAAACATTGCACTGACTGCAAAACCACGTTCGTGATGAACACTAACCTGTTGATGCTACGTACTGGTGTGCTTGATGCTAGTACCGTAGAGCAATAAGTCGCATGTCAACACAAGCACCGAAGTCAACATTACCTTCCTTCAATTGGGCCAACTGGCGGTGAATCGCGGAAGTACAGTACATACTGACGAAACTAAAATGAGCTCTAACATGGAAATTAAGCGTTTCCGGACACATGTCCACATAACATCTTTTCTTTATTTGTGTGTGAGGAATGTTTCCTGAAAGTTTGGCAACACCTTTTTGTAACACCCTTTATATACGGTTATTTTCACAACTTTATGAACTGTCCGTCCGATCATTGAAATGTTCGTTCTCTTTCTGTAGTCTTGGCAGTTGTCATACTATACCTTGGTTACAGAATGTACGAGGGTAATCCGTAAAGTAAGGTCTCCTATTTTTTATAACTACATAGACCTGTTTGTTTCTACAAGGGCTTACATCAGTTTACAGCTTGAACATTTAGCTATTTTCCCACCCATCATTTCTGTCGATGCATTTTTGTAGACGCTGTGACAGTTTTTGTATGCCCGTGTCATACCAACACGTCACCATGCTGTTCAGAAGGTTATGAACCTCTTCTTCCCCCTCGACGTCGGAGCTGAATCTCTGGGACCACAGTTAACGCTGACGGGTACTGTGAGACTCTGAAAAAACTCAAATGGGCAATTCAGAACCGGAGAAGAGGAATGTTGAGCAAGGGCGTTCACATTCTCCATGACAACACTCAACCACACGTCGCTCGGCAGACCGTCTCTCTCCTGCACCAGTTTCAGTGGAACTTAATCACCCACCCGCCCTTCAGTCCTGAATTGGCGCCAGTGACTATCACCTGTTCCCTAAGTTAAAAGAACATTTGGCTGGAATGCGATTCAGCTCCGACTACCACGTGAAAGAAGAGGTTAATAACTATCTGAACAGCATGGCGGCGACCTGGTATGACATGGGCATACAAAGAATGACACAGCGTCTCCAAAAATGCATCGACAGAAATGATGATTATGTCGAACAATCGCTAAATGTTCAATGTGTAAACTGATGTAAGCCACTGTAGAAATAAACAGGTCTATGTACTTATAAAATACAGACCTTACTTTTGGGATTACCCTCGTTAGTCATGTGTTAAGAATACGTTACCGTTGTAAGTAAATGTGATGAATAGTGAGAGCAGGCGATATATCACACTGACGTCTCACAGAAATAAAAACAACTAATAAACGCATCTGAACTACGGTACAACAAAGGACTTCAAGATTCAAAACTTCCAAAACGGAACGCATCTTCGAAAACTTTAAAAGCGTATGTTTCCACAGATTCTGAAACGGTTGCATTCATTTGTAGCAGCTTATGCCGCAAACTATTATGTTCAGTTTATGTGACAAACTATTATGTTCTCATCATTTCCTTGGAGGTGGTCACATTCACATTCCTACGAACACCGAAGCCGGGCAAAGTGACGTATCTCACTCATTCACCAGTCGTACAGATAACGTCCTATCATATGACACTAATACCGTGTATGGTACACCAGACGTGTTTTGCGGTAGAGGATTCGGTTGACTTGTCGCCTTGTCATCAAATGTTTGCGGTTCCCATCCGAAAGTCACTTACATTCGGGTACTAATATAGGAATTGTACAGAAGCAACTTTCGTTATAGGTTCCATCCTTACAACTCGCTGCTGCAAAAGGGCATTACATCACGACACAGACACAAATCTGAATACAGGTAAAAGCAAAAATTTTTTTTTAAAATAAGCGAAATAGAGTAAAATAGTACGAGGGAGCTTTGAACAGAGCTCGCTCGCTTTGCATTCCAACACCATGACCACTTAAACACTACGCCATGGCTTGTCAAGCTTGGACCGATCACTGTTCTTTTTTTTTCACAGTCCAGTACACCTTCTTCTTGTTTTCATGCTTAATCCAGTTTTTAACGGGCTATCCCCTGGGCTCTCTTACCACTAAATCTGATGAGGAGAATAAATCAGAATATCAAGGAAAGTATTGGGGAATGCCAGTTTGGATTCAGAAAGGGTAAGAAACGAGAGATGGTATCGGTCGTCTCAGGACGATAAAAGAAATACTTATAGAACGAGGATCTATATATTTGTTTTATTGACTAGAAGGAGGCTTTCGATAGAGTCAAGAGGAGAAGGCTACTGAAACTTTTAAATGATGTTCGTTGAGACTGGTTAGACAAAAGGTTAATATAGTAATAGTATTCAAAGCGAAACGTGACGGAATGAGGAATGAGGGCGCAGAAAAGATGAGCATGAGGGCAAGAATGCTTACTAACACCGAAGCTGTTCATCATTTAATGAGAAGAAGTGATAGGTAAGATTGCAGACAAAGCAAGAAGCATTGTAATTGAAGGACAAAGGAGCAAGACTATTAAGTATGTGGATGATCGAACGCTGCTAGCGGAATCAGAAAAGAAGCTACAGAAAATGTGGATGGGTACTGCTGAAGGAGCAAGTAGCAAGGACAAGGGTATCGTCGGTAGTGCCCCGAGGAAGTGTGAAGGGACTGCTATTATTCATTATATACATAAGTGATTTGTTGGACAGGGTGGGCAGGAATCTGCGGCTGTTGGCCGATGCTGCCATGGCGTAAGGTAATGTGTCGAATTTGGGTCCTGTAGGAGGATACGACTTAGATAAAATTTCTAGTTGGTATGATGAATGGCAATGAGCTCTAAATGTAGAAAAATGTAAGTTAACGCGGATGAGTAGGAAGATCAAACCTGTAATCTTTGGGTAGAGCGATAGTAGTGTCTTACCTCACACATCCTTCTCATTTAAGTATTTGGGCGTACCTTTGCAAAGCGATGTGAAATGAAATGAGCATGCGAAAGTTGTGGTAGGGAAGGCGAATGGTCGACTTCGGCTTGTGGGGATGACTCTAGGAAAGTTTATTCATCTGTAAAGGAGACCTCATATAGAACGCTAGTGACACCTATTCTTCAGTATTGCGAGAGTGTTTGGGATCAGTACCAGGTCGTATTAATGGAAAACATAGAAAAAATTCCGAGGCGGGATGATAGATTTGTTATTGATAGGTTCGAACGACATGCAAATATTACGGACATGGTTTGGGAACTGAAATGGGAATCTCTTGAGGGAAGCCGACTTTCTTTTCGAGGAACGCTATTGGCAAAATTTAGAGAATCACCATTTGAAGTTGGCTGCAGAACGATTTCACTGACGCCAACATGCATTGCGCGTAAGAACCACGAAGATAAGATATGAGAAATTAGTAGTCATACGGAACCATTTGGATGGTTTTAAATTGTCATTTTCCCACCCGTCTATTTCCCAGCGGAACAGGAAGTGAAATGAGTAGTAGTGGTACGGGGTACCCTCTGCCACTTGCCGTACGGTGGGAGCGGAGTCTCTATGCAGATGGAGACGTAAATACAGATTTAGATGAATGAAGATAAGTATAGGAGATGTAAAAGAGAAGAGAATAAGCAAGAAGGAAGCTCCACTTCACATACTCTTAGACGGAAAAAGACAGCACAAGTAAAATCTTTTCAGTACGTGGGAAGTTTAATGACATGAATATCTGTGGAAAGAGAGCATTTGAAAGGGTGGAGCAGTTACTAACGTCTACAAGAATTCCAATTGAGCTGAGGAAAGGATTTACTAAATGTTATGTTAGGAGTTTTGTGTTAAGCATCAGTGAATCGTGGACAGTTAAAAAGCAAGAAGAGAAATCATAAGAAATTTGTCTAATGTGTCTACGGAGTAAAATGCTTAAGGTGAAGTCGACAGAGTGAAGTGGACTGGCAGACTTAAGGATGTATAAGAAAATGGATGAAGAGAAATATTTTTGGAAGTGATCAGAGGGAGGAAAAAGAAAATTTGCTGAGAAGTATACTGCATTGAAAATATCAGCAGCATAGTAATACACTCCTGGAAATTGAAATAAGAACACCTTGAATTCATTGTCCCAGGAAGGGGAAACTTTATTGACACATTCCTGGGGTCAGATACATCACATGATCACACTGACAGAACCACAGGCACATAGACACAGGCAACAGAGCATGCACAATGTCGGCACTAGTACAGTGTATATCCACCTTTCGCAGCAATGCAGGCTGCTTTTCTCCCATGGAGACGATCGTAGAGATGCTGGATGTAGTCCTGTGGAACGGCTTGCCATGCCATTTCCACCTGGCGCCTCAGTTGGACCAGCGTTCGTGCTGGACGTGCAGACCGCGTGAGACGACGCTTCATCCAGTCCCAAACATGCTCAATGGGGGACAGATCCGGAGATCTTGCTGGCCAGTGTAGTTGACTTACACCTTCTAGAGCACGTTGGGTGGCACGGGATACATGCGGACGTGCATTGTCCTGTTGGAAGAGCAAGTTCCCCTGCCGGTCTAGGAATGGTAGAACGATGGGTTCGATGACGGTTTGGATGTACCATGCACTATTCAGTGTCTCCTCGACGATCACCAGAGGTGTACGGCCAGTGTAGGAGATCGCTCCCCACTCCATGATGCCGGGTGTTGGCCCTGTGTGCCTCGGTCGTATGCAGTCCTGATTGTGGCGCTCACCTGCACGGCGCCAAACACGCATACGACTATCATTGGCACAAAGGCATAAGCGACTCTCATCGCTGAAGACGACACGTCTCCATTCGTCCCTCCATTCACGCCTGTCGCGACACCACTGGAGGACAGCGGCACGATGTTGGGGCGTGAGCGGAAGACGGCCTAACGGTGTGCGGGACCGTAGCCCAGCTTCATGGAGACGGTTGCAAATGGTCCTCGCCGATACCCCATGAGCAACAGTGTACCTAATTTGCTGGGAGGTGGCGGTGCGGTCCCCTACGGCACTGCGTAGGATCCAACGGTCTTGGCGTGCATCCGTGCGTCGCTGCGGTCCGGTCCCAGGTCGACGGGCACGTGCACCTTCCGCCGACCACTGGCGACAACATCGATGTACTGTGGAGACCTCACGCCCCACGTGTTGAGCAATTCGGCGGTACGTCCACCCGGCCTCCCGCATGCCCACCATACGCCCTCGCTCAAAGTCCGTCAACTGCACATACGGTTCACGTCCATGCTGTCGCGGCATGCTACCAGTGTTAAAGACTGCGATGGAGCTCCGTATGGCACGGCAAACTGGCTGACACTGACGGCGGCGGTGCACAAATGCTGCGCAGCTAGCGACATTCGACGGCCAAGACCGCGGTTCCTGGTGTGTTCGCTGTGCCGTGCGTGTGATCATTGCTTGTACAGCCCTCTCGCAGTGTCCGGAGCAAGTATGGTGGGTCTGACACACCGGTGTCAATGTGTTCTTTTTTCCATTTCCAGGAGTGTATAGAGAACAAAGTGTGGAAGGAATTATAAGAGATACGATGGGAATTGAAATGATGGGAGTCATTTGAGTGGGACGAACTTACAAACACGAAAAAGCTTTTACACTTCGCAATGGACAGCTGCTACCTTAAATCTCTCTCAAACAGGTACAGCAAAAAAGAGGAAGTGAACCTGCAGTAGAATTTTCGATTCATTCTCTTTGATGGTAATATTCATGCAGTCGTGGATGCAAGGGGGGGGGGGGGGGACATGTCTGGCATTCATGACTCCCCCTTTCCAACAGAACAATTTACCGAATGTTGGTTCCCGAAGTAGGCACGCTGGTTTATTCTCCAATCGAGTCTGCTAACAATCCCATGTGTGCCACATAAACATCCAGCGGGCGGGAACACAAAGAGCAATGCTGTGTTTCCGCCACATCCACCACACAGCATTTGAAAGGGTGGAGCAGTTACTAACGTCTACAAGAATCCCAATTGAGCTGAAGAAAGGATTTACTAAATGTTATGTGTGGCAGCCCTCTGTGGGCCATACCACTACTACGGCCTTGCCAGAATGTCGTCTCACCGTTTAACGGCAGACATCTAAGCAATACAAATGACATGAATGTTATAACTAAGTGTGTGAAAAATGTCAAGAAATCCTAGACATTACAAGGGGTAACAAAGGATACCTACCAGTTGCTTGCGTCAGGGCTACGCCACGTCGCCTGGTGTGCGGTCTTAAGGCCTGTACAGGATATTCCAGCCAAAACAGGAATCAATTTACAAGTTGGCTGTTCCTGGTGTTAACAGACAGGAACCCGCTGGATATTGAGTAAAGCAATACAAAGAAAAGAAAATCCAGATAAGGAAACACGCTACAAATCTTACTTCTCGAATATGAACGGAAACAACTTAAAGAAACAGTGGTCCCCTGCCTTATATGCTTCCATAGCCGTAGTCTGCAAACGTGTGTCCACAGTCGTAGTGCTACGGGAAATAGCGATGTCGATGAATACATACTTGAATTCTATGTTCTGCGAATTAACATGTTGTCAGAGTTGAGAGAGTTTATAGTACCACACCTCAAACACTTCTTTTCTTTTCCTGCTTTTTAATATTCCATGATTTACTTCCAAACAATGCCTTGTTACAGGCGTACATTCTCAGAATTCTGTTCGTCAAATTAAGTCCTCTGTTTCGTACTAGCAAATTTCTCTTTGCGAGAGAGATCCTCTTGCCCTTTGGTAGTCTCCTTGCATACCACTTGCTTAGTCTGTCATGCTTTGTTGTCTTTCTACAGTATTAATATTTTATGCCTTCATGTACTCTGTTCTCCCCAGTTTTGCTGTTTAACGCTAATATTATTTCTTCTACTCATAATTACTTAAGCCTCTGAATAAGGTTGGATTCCATTAGATAATATTAAATACAGTTCTTGTTTCATTCATCCATAATATGTAGTAGAAAATATCATAAAACAAGAAAAAATAAAACGTGCTTACAAAATAGAATAGACATGATACTGTCCCTTCCACAGACTCTTAGTAAAGTGGTTCCGTTGGATGTGTATAGATCAATAACCCTTAAACAGATTTTCATTTGGGAGGGATCGACAAAACATGTAAATGTAGACCACACTTTAGAGCATACGATAATTCTTAACCTACTGTAGGTATGGGTCCTGAAAGGGAAAATAAGTATACAATAATTATTTACAGTGATCTTTTGTCTCACTGAAGATGGACAAAAGTCGGAGTGTACGTAGCAATCAAATTATTTTGTATTATATATAAGGGCTGTGCCGAAAGGAATAACCGATCGTGTGCGAAATGGAAACCACAGTGAGAATCTGATGAAACGTTGCACAGATGTGTTGGACAGTGACGCTACCATGCCTATCGATAGCATCACTTCGCTCGTCCCAGATCTGAGGGCGCAGTGATCACTTAAAGAGCCTAAGAATAGCATAGCCCGTTGAGTATGAGGTGCTGGTCAGAAGTTTTGCCTAATGTAATGCAGCCCACATCATATCAGATGTTTCAAGAAAGTCTGAAAAAATGTCATTCATTATGTAAATCATGTCATGCGATTCCTTCTTCATGACCAGACTTAGCCGCACTCTGCAGAGGTACTGAAGATGCTCCTGCAGCCTTTTCGGTAACAGGTGTTTGATCACCCTCAATACACTCTAAAATTGGCTTCCTCTGAATTTCATCTCCGTTCACGTGAACCTCTGGCTATGGAGACGTTTTGGTACAGACGACGAGCTGTAGACCAGCATATAGAACTGGTGAAAAGCACAAACGGCTGCATTCTATGACGAGGGTGCAATGCTACGACGTATGTCTAAGTCGGAGCGCTGACTATGGAGAGATGTAATTGGAAGGCCTCCCTAACTGGCGCAATCATAACAATATTTATTTTCACTGTGGTTTCCATTTGAAGACCGATCGAATTTTACTTTCCGGATAACCCTTGAACACAAATCTATTCAACTAAGAAATTCGTAAATAGAATACAACGAGATGGTGAGAAATTCTGCAGTTTCCTCTTAAATTGTTATTAGTTTTTACTGTTACAGACGTCGTTACAGCCCTGGACACCCTCCTGGTGGAAAACTAGTTACTTTTATATTTTCATTAAACTTATTTCTGGTACCCATTACGTAGTTCCGAGTTACGGTTTGAGAAATAAATACTATTTATGACAATTTTCACGAAGGAAAAAATTTATTGAAAAGCAGTAGTTTGTATACCTAGTAACTTCAGCTTGTATCTGCCGAATATTCTTGTCTTCACACCACAAATAAGCATCAAACGAGTGTCAGGACTGAAGACCACAGCAACAACTACTTCTCGACTCCGAAAACTTCCTCTTGGTTTACTGATCCACCGAAATACAAGTTCCAGTATAACACTATGGATAGAAAATAAGCAAATTAAGCTATTATCTTTACATTTGTAGCACCTAGATCTGACAGCATATGCATTTCAAATAAAGACATGATTTAGTCGAAACCTATACTTTCAGATCATTGTACTGTTAATTCTATTCAACAGGACCTTCTTCATTTTCACAAATAGCAGCGATGTCATCAGCGAATCTCATAACTGATATCTCTTCCAAAAATATTTTGATTCCACTCCTGAACGTTTGTTTCCATTACTGCTTTTGAAAGGTACAGTTAAGACTAAAGTGGGGCAAGGCACCTTTCTCGCCTTACGCTCAACTTCATCCAAGCAATTCTCCTTTGATCCTCCTTTGTTGTTGTTCCTTCCCGAGCACGAGACGCTCAGAACAGACTCAGGGCAAAATGCATTACAGTTAAACGTAAAACTTGAGACTATTATGTATGATGTAACGCTTGATATTCTGTGCAGTTTTTGTTTGAAAATGCACAATGACATACATTTAGTAAGGATTTGAATTTTTAAATAACGATTGTTTCTATTGTACACCTTTTCTCGTAAACTAATAAAGCAAGAAATCTACAATTTCACAGATTAAATCAGCATAATAGGCTAATAAAACATGTGGAACTGATTTTTGTTGAAGGTCATAGTTGCTTTTAAATTAATTTTTCAGTTCTGTGCTACTCATGACTGCTCTATTTTCCTAAAATTCTAAAGGAGAATTTTTCTCAGAGAAACTATAAGGGAAAAGTGCTGTACAGGATTATTCAGAAATTCTTAACAGTTACGCCAAATTCACGATGTTAGCTTTTGTAGCTGGTGAGAAGAGGTATATTAGAGCTCAAAAAAGTCAGTTTACGGAAATTCCCTATTTTAAGTTTTTATTTCAACTCTAATGACTAGCACTGTCGATATCCATAATCTTTATTCTCTTCCTCGTATTCGGGGAATAATATCTTCCCTACCTCCTACTTGTAGCCAATTTTTGCATTTTTTATTTTGCTGCCTGAGCTTTGTCCAGCCGCACTTTATCGAAGTTTCTAGTATCTTCCGTGTGAATGCACCTGGTCGGAAGCCTAGTCTCTACAGCCACTTAATCCTATCAGCATTTCCAATGCTGAACTCTACACACGCATCACATGCAACTGTGGACACAAATCCTCCTTTTGGACAACGCGTCCATATAAGGTGACTGTAGCTCTCATTTGTATTCTGTATTTGTCCGTGTACACATTTTTTCGGCTGTTCAGGATCGGCTAGATACCTGAAAGTAGGTTTTATAATACCTAAGACAGCATGTGATTAACCATTTTGTGGGTGTTTTGCTTTACGATGGCTTCTCCCATGAAGCTGAGCAAAATATGGACAGTGGCGCTTCAGAGTCGATGAGAAATTTCACGTACTAAGATCGATAGTTATATTTCATCTTTGATAAGGTTTATCTCTACTATCGCATGAAATCCAGACGACGCCCACTTTCCACGGTATTTACGCCGTTCTTTGACGTCCGACTCGTCAGTCGGCAAGACTCAGCACAACCTCCGAAGATGACCAACGTAGCTTTGGACGAAACGTCAGGGATAGAAGAGTTCCATGGACCACGGCCATACAACCCGGAAAAATTCTCGGCAGCTGAAACATCCGGTAGTGAAGGCCTTCGTTGTATGGCTTGCCATGTAATTCGTAAAGAACCAGTCTAATAAATTACACAATAAAAAAACTTCGAATTGTTTCGCAATTTTGCCTTACATCTGGCCTTAGGGAAAGTATGTAAGCGGATCAGAAACGAATAGAAATAACTCAAGCGAAGAGGCGGCCCTAAACGTCGAAATCCACTGACATACGCGACCATAACAAAGGGCAGGTTGTGCCACACTCCTCTGGAAATCTACCAGGGATCTGTCGAATCCATGTTGCTGTGCTGAGTTCCAAAACCAGATGCACCTCGTACAATATCCACTGTAAGCCAACCATTACCATGATCGAATGTGTCGTTAATATCAACGCTAAAATTAAGTCTACATCCAACAAATACACAAGGTCCATCGACAAGAGCAGTAGAGGCCACGGATTTAACTGGTATGCGGTTCTTCTTATCACCAGATGTTGTAGCGAACTCAATGTTCTCGATCGTTTTATACACTGTAGACCGCTTACGAATGTATCTCCTTCGTGAATACTCACATACTCACATACTCACATACACCTTTACCCTTAATCCAAATAAACACAGATTCATTTACAGACACTTTCCTCTTATTACGAGTATACAACACAAGTGCAGAGGGCGACATATGTGCGGATTTACCAAAGTCTTTATTAACACTTTCAATTAAGCGACGAAAGTTAAAGTTCTTATACATTGAGTTCCCTATGGGACTTAGTCTCTGAAATTTATAACTGACTCTCATGCAATAACTAAAAGGTGTATCAAAAAGATACATACGAGGGTCAGTCAAAAAGTAATGCCTCCTATTTTTTTTTCTACGTTTAATTGTCAGGAAATTTAAATGCAATTACATAGGTTGAGAAACCACAACATTGAGGATCATTTTGTCATTTTTCAATGTAATCTCCGCCCATCTCTACAGTTTTGGTCCATCTTTGAACAAGGGCATGTATCCCAGCACGGTAAAAATCACAGCTCTGCTCCCTATGCCATTGACGCACGGATGTTTTGACGGCCTCCTCATCTTCAAAATGAATCCCACGATGAGCTTCTTTTAGTGGCCCGAACAGATGGAAGTCTGATGGTGCCAGGTCAGGGCTGTATGGGGGATGAGGCAAAACTTCCCATCCAATTTTGACAATCTCGTCAGAGGTGTGACGACTGGTGTGTGGTCTTGCATTGTCATGCAAAAGAAGAACATCTGCCATTGATTTTGTTGGGCGAACTCGCTGAAGACGTGCTTAAGTTTTTTGAGGGTTGTGACGTATTGAACAGAATTTATTGTGCATCCCTGCTCCAAAAAATCAACCAGAATCACACCCTCTGTATCCCAGAAAACTGTTGCCATAACTTTCCCTGCCGATCGCACAGTTTTGAATTTTTTCTTCCTCGGCGAGCTTGTGTGACGCCACTCCATTGACTGCCTCTTTGATTCGGGTTCAAAAAAATGCACCCATGTTTCGTCCCCGGTCACAATTTTTTTCAGAAACTCATCTCCCTCCAAACGGAAGCGCTGCAAGTGTTGGGAGGCTATTGATTTCCTTGCCTCTTTATTCTGATCGGTTAACATTCTTGGAACCCACCGTGCACAAACTTTTGGGTACCCCAATTGTTTAATAATCGTGATCACACTGCCTTTACTAAGAAAAATAATGCGACACACTTCATCTGCAGTCACCCGGCGGTCACCACGAATGATGTCATCAACTTGCTGAATGTTGTGTGGAGTCACTGCACTCACCGGCCTGCCGCTCCGCTTTTCGTCAGTCAACGGTGTTTGCCCTTCAGCTTCCTTACAACGACGAACCCATCGACTAACAGTGCTGACATCCACTGTCACAACACCATACACCTTCTTCAGTCTTTCATGAATGCGTATGGGCGTTTCACCTTCTGCATTCAAGAATTCAATCACACAACGCTGTCTCAAAGGAACATCGATGTCGGCCATCATACAAACATCTGCTGTGCTGCCACCTGTTGACACAGAAAGTTACTACTGCAGTGGATTGAAGAAGAAGGTTTGAGGAATGGCGCCAAATTCAAATTTTTCACTTAACTTAATTTTTTTAAGTAGAAAAAAAATGGGAGGCATTACTTTTTGACCGACCCTCGTACATATTCGTAATCAGCGTGAAAACTAGTATAAAGTGAGATAGTTTGTTTATTGAATTTAATACTTTTCATCCGGACCGTTATGCCGTACGCGTGCAATAGGAGCTCTAGTAGCACGCGTACGTACGGCAGCAGGCGTCGCGCGGCAACCCGCCTAACGCGGACGCTCCTCTGGCACGCGTACGGGATAACGCTGCACTCGCGCGGAGACTAAGTCCCGTTCAAGGTCATGACGTCAGCGTTGTGTATATAAGCGAGCGAACGGCGCTAAGCGTCTCATTCGCGCTGCTGCTGCTGCACACGCAACTGCATTGAACGCCGCCAACATGCCACGAAGGAGATACATTCGTAAGCGGTATGCAGTGTATAAAACGATCGAGAACATTGAGTTCGCTACAACATCTGGTGATAAGAAGAACCGCATACCAGTTAAATCTGTTGCCTCTACTGCTCTTGTCGATGGACCTTGTGTATTTGTTGGATGTAGAGGTAATTTTGGCGTTGATATTAACGACACATTCGATCATGGTAATGGTTGGCTTACAGTGGCTATTGTACGAGGTGGGTCTGGTACTCCATCTGTACCAGGACTAGAAAGTTTTGTGGACAGAGACATAATTGCCTATCGTACTTATCATATGGCTGAACTTGCTAATAAAGACTTTGGTAAATCCGCATATATGTCGCCCTCTGCACTTGTGTTGTATACTCGTAATAAGAGGAAAGTGTCTGTAAATGAATCTGTGTTTATTTGGATTAAGGGTAAAGGTGTATGTGAGTATGTTAAATTTGTTGGTGACTGTACAGTGTATTTTCATAAATAAATTGATTTACAAGACCAATTGATCTGTAGCTTGCTACTCATCTTTCCGTATATCTCTCTTATATCTGCTAATTTCGAAAGACCCACAGATTGCACAGGTGTTCGTATAGAGTCTATCCGTCCTCGTGAAGTGTAACGTCAGTGCTGGACTTTACAGTTGTGTAGCCTTCGCAGAGTGCTGCCGAGCTCCCGTGAAGGGGTGACCCGAGTGTGTGGGTGGTGCCCGCAGAGCGCCCGCGCGCGCCGGCCGGCGTGCTGACGCCGGCGCTGGGGCTGGTGGTGGGCGTGCTGGCCGCCATGCTGGCGCTGGGCGGCGGCATCGCGCTGCTGATGCGCCTCTACTGCTCGCAGCGCCGCCCGCGGCCGCACGCGCCGCGCCGCAAGCGCGACGCCGACCTGGGCCTGGGCCTGGGCCTGGGGCTGGGGGGCGGCAGCAAGGCCGCCAGCCCCGTCGCGCCCGCCGCCTCCGCCGGCGCCGCCTCCGGGCCCTACAAGGGCTGCGGGAGCCCCTCCAGCAAGGGCACGCTCGCCACCGTCGACAGCGCCGACAGCGACGAGAAGAACCCGGACGTCATACCGCAGTCACAGAAGGGTAACTCCTTCACCGCTCTCCTGGCTCATCGCCTTCCACTCGATGAAATCCACGACTTCTTCACTGAAAACAGTACACACTGCGATGCTCAAAGGACTTTGCATCTCTACTTAAACGAGGCATTTTATTAAGAAGGTTTATATACACTCCTGGAAATTGAAATAAGAACACCGTGAATTCATTGTCCCAGGAAGGAGAAACTTTATTGACACATTCCTGGGGTCAGATACATCACATGATCACACTGACAGAACCACAGGCACATAGACACAGGCAACAGAGCATGCACAATGTCGGCACTAGTACAGTGTATATCCACCTTTCGCAGCAATGAAAGCTGCTATTCTCCCATGGAGACGATAGTAGAGGTGCTGGATGTAGTCCTGTGGAACGGCTTGCCATGCCATTTCCACCTGGCGCCTCAGTTGGACCAGCGTTCGTGCTGGACGTGCAGACCGCGTGAGACGACGCTTCATCCAGCCCCAAACATGCTCAATGGGGGACAGATCCGGAGATCTTGCAGGCCAGGGTAGTTGACTTACACCTTCTAGAGCACGTTGGGTGGCACGGGATACATACGGACGTGCATTGTCCTGTTGGAACAGCAAGTTCCCTTGCCGGTCTAGGAATGGTAGAACGATGGGTTCGATGACGGTTTGGATGTACCGTGCACTATTCAGTGTCCCCTCGACGATCACCAGAGGTGTACAGCCAGTGTAGGAGATCGCTCCCCACACCATGATGCCGGGTGTTGGCCCTGTGTGCCTCGGTCGAATGCAGTCCTGATTGTGGCGCTCGCCTGCACGGCGCCAAACACCATACGACCATCATTGGCACCAAGGCAGAAGCGACTCTCATCGCTGAAGACGACACGTCTCCATTCGTCCCTCCATTCACGCCCTTCGCGACACCACTGGAGGCGGGCTGCACGATGTTGGGGCGTGAGCGGAAGACGGCCTAACGGTGTGCGGGACCGTAGCCCAGCTTCATGGAGACGGTTGCGAATGGTCCTCGCCGATACCCCAGTAGCAACAGTGTACCTAATTTGCTGGGAAGTGGCGGTGCGGTCCCCTACGGCACTGCGTAGGATCCTACGTTCTTGGCGTACTGTGGAGACCTCACGCCCCACGTGTTGAGCAATTCGGCGGTACGTCCACCCGGACTCCCGCATGCCCACTATACGCCCTCGCTCAAAGTCCGTCAACTACACATACGGTTCACGTCCATGCTGTCGCGGCATGCTACCAGTGTTAAAGACTGCGATGGAGCTCCGTATGCCACGGCAAACTGGCTTACACTGACGGCGGCGGTGCACAAATGCAGCGCAGCTAGCGCCATTCGACGGCCAACACCGCGGTTCCCGGTGTGTGCGCTGTGCCGTGCGTGTGATCATTGCTTGTACAGCCCTCTCGCAGTGTCCGGAGCAAGTATGGTGGGTCTGACACACCGGTGTCAATGTGTTCTTTGTCCATTTCCAGGAGTGTAGGTAGCAGATTTTGATAGTTGTAGGTGTTAACGTCAGTATTAGTACGAGGCTCACCACAAAAATACAGTTTTCATTCTGCATGTGTGAAAGTTTTACAGTGTGTAGATACATCCTTCCCGCTTGTTTTCAAACTTAGTTCAACCTGCTCCCGTGAGTGGCGCCGTCACAGCATGTCTTCAAGTTGGCTGCTACACTTGACGTTCGTCAGAAGCAACGTGCTGTCACAGAATTCCTGTACTTTGAAAACGAGACAGAGCGAAACGTCCACAAGAGGTTGAAAAAGGTGTATGGAGTTACTGCTGTCGATCGCAGTACAGTTAGTCGGTGGGCGAGCAGGTTACCTGATGAAAGTGGGCACGGCAGTATTTAGGATTGTCCCTGCAGCGGCAGGTCGCGTGCTGCACACACTCCAGACAATGTGCAGAGAGTTAACGGATCGGTGACCGCTGGCAGACGCATCACAGTGACTATCACGCTACGTTAGGATAGGGGAAGGAAGTGCTTGGCGTTAAAAAAGTTTTGTGTCAGATGGCTTCCCAGGATGTTGACAGTGGCTCACAAAGAAAAAGAAAAATGGTATGCAGCGAAATTTTGGAACAGTACGAGAATTGTGGAGATGAATTTCTTGCAAAAAAATTGTTCAAATGGCTCTGAGCACTATGGGACTCAACATGTATGGTCATCAGTCCCCTAGAACGTAGAACTACTTAAGTCTAAGTAACCTAAGGACATCACACACACCCATGCCCGAGGCAGGATTCGAACCTTGGTCAATAAGAATGAACCTTACAAACTTATCACAGACCTTTACATTTCTTGGGAAGTACGATTAGCAACAACTTTTATTATCCCGAAATGTCTATAATCAATAATGACGTCTCTGGCGACAAAGATACGAATATTACTCTCAATGTATGCATGCACAAATCGCTCAAAATATCTCCAATGCGGAACTAAGCAACAAATACGTGCAGCAAAAAACGTGGATTACAAAAAATCCTCAGTTAATAGTCTCCTCCGGTGCTACTAGCGCGGTGACCTGAGGCTGAGACCTCTCACGTCGCGCGGCTTCTCTCCACCGCACGCTGCGTCCGACCACTTCCGACTCCTCTCAATGACTGTTCGCTCCCTTCTACTCGCGATAATAGTACCTCAGACTCGGAGTTTGTGTACGCACACCGCAGCAGAATCAATGGCCAACTTTCCAAAGAAATATTAACGTCCAACTTTCAAGGTGTCACCTTGCAGCAAATTACTTTAAGTTTCATCCCATACATTAACTTTCGCTGTTATTCCCCCTTTAATTTTCACCTTGCCTGAGTGACTGCCATTGGTCATAAAGCAAACGTCCCTTCTGAATACAATTTTTTCCCGCACTTCATTCCGCATATCAGCGGCCTGAGTTTCGAAGCCTGCTACGAAACAACTTCGATCATACTGAATTATGCCGTCCGGTTTCCAATGTCGTACTCTACCATGTGCTGATAAGTAATTATCAGTAAGTCAATCACTTGCGCTGAACATTAAGCTCCGTTTCAAATCCAGCAACGTGAACAGAATTATTTCTTCATCCGTTTCGAAACTTCCGACGAGAATGCACCAATCATAACGCTTCGCTCCACGTCATTCCATTCTAGCCGACTTGTTTTTAGGGTGTTAGACCGAGTATCCGTAAGTATTTTCAGAGATGTAGTTCAAATCTTCACATGTGTGTCAATTCTTTAGGGACCGAACTGCTGAGATAATCGGTCCCTAGACTTACACACTACTTAAACTAACCTATGCCAAGAACAACTCACTCACCCATGCCCGAGGGAGAACTCGAACCTCCGTCAGGAGCGGCCGCGCAATCTGTGACATGGCGCCTCAAACCGCGCGGCCACTCCGCGCTGCGAGATATAGTTGTGAATATGCTGACAGCCAAGATGGACAGCGCAGGAATCGCTGTACAACGTAGCCCAGCGAAGCGAGGAATGAACCTCGACAACCACGTCATAAAGAACTGCAAAGCATGGTCTTCTATGCACACTAACCCATTGACAACTGGCATTTCTATTACGGAGGCAAAGGTACTGTTGCTGAAGCATTTTGGTGCACACAGGGCAAAAGATACTCTTCTACAGTCCTATAAATGTGTTATTGAAAACAGCAAACTTATTCATATCGTGAAGTCATTCATATTATGAATGCAGATGTGGATGAAGAGCCGGCCGCCATGGACGAGCGGTTCTAGGCGCTGCAGACCGGAACCGCGCTGCTGCCTCGGGCATGGATGCGTGTGTTGTCCTTAGCTTAGTTAGGTTTAAGTAGTTCTAAGTCTAGAGGACTGATGACTTCAGATGTTAAGTCCCAAAGTGCTTAGAGCCATTTGAACCATTTTGATTAATAAATGTATGAACAAAATCTGCGGAAGAGAACGAAACGATAACAGTGGTTGTGCATTAAAAAACGAACCATTAGGTTAACGCCTAAATTTGCCTAACGACTTTTCCACATTTTTAATTCAAACGTATTGTATTATTAACTTTGTTAGGTGTACTTGCCCTAAAAAGGCAACAACACATGTTTTCTCTGTTCCCTTCAATTTCAGTTTCAAAACTGATAACGTTCAAATGAACACACAAAATTCACGGCAACAATGCTTTCAGATCTTCGAATTTTTCTAGATACCTATAGAGATCAATAATGGTAATGAGATCGCCAAATTCAACTTTGTAGGAATAATGGTGTACAACTTAAACGTTTTTCTAATTTTTCGTTAAATTTTAAGATGGAGACATGGCACATATTGCAACTCACCCCGTCATATCTCGTGTCAATTCTGCAGGTGCGGTAATAATCCGACCTCTTTGCACTTGGAGATCGATAGGTAATGATAAGAAATGCATCTGGCCATTAAAGAAACCTCAAAGAAAATTATCGACGGGAGTCAAGTCTGGAGAACTTGGCGACCATGCTATCGGGTCCCGTGGACCAGTCCAACGACGTCTAACGCCTTTACCGAGAGCGTCTCGCAGTTCCTAGTTGTAGCGAGGCGATGCTCCGTCTTGCTGGAAGTACATGTGGGAACAGAAAATTTTCGACCATATCCAGGTACATAAAACCGTTTATGGTTTTCTTATGAAAAAATAATGATCAGTAAAATTAAGTTTTGCTAAAAAAATCGCTTTAGGACCATCACGAACGTGCAACGCAGTGGTTTGCCTTTTCACTGCCCCGAATCCTGCAGTGGTAGTTCTTTACCTTGCCACTCATAAAATCCTGTCGCCGAAAATAATGTGAATAATAAGTGTCTCATCTTCCTCAGTCCGGCGTAACATCTACGCACAAAGTGCCTTATGTTTCTCCTTATTTGCGTCTTTGGGAGTGTCTAACAATGTCATTCTGTATGACTTTCGGTGCAATCTAACAACGCCAGTCTGAATGGCTTTCGGTACAATCTTTTCGTAACGCTTTCTAGACAGTATATAAAACCCCAAGCTCTCAAGACGCACTATCCGTTGATTTCCTCAGATTGCGAACAAAACACACCCCTCTCACTCACTCGACGACAGCCATAGAAAGTCATGGACGATCTGAAGGTTTGCTATGACGATTGTTACAACCTGTTTGAACGAAATTCTGATGCAAGGTGTAAATTGTAGGCCTACTAGGAGGTTCGTTATAGTACTTAGTACGAAATTTACGTTGAACCTTAGTTGCTGACTTCGTTTACTCCATCCAATACACGAAACGAACACTTTCATTTATCGTGTAGTCTACCGCTTATAGCTTCAACTTTGTCTTTCCTAGTGTCGGAATTCGGTACTACATACAACAGTTGAATAAAAATTGCAGTAGTATTCAACAATTAGGGACCTGAGCCCAATGTGTAATCCATCTCAACAGAATTGCATATGTAAGTGAATTTGTAAAGACTCTTTACAATCTTCCAGTACAGTTTACAAACTGTGCATACTGAAAGTTTGACCTCAGTCTAATTAATCGCTTCATTCCAACCCCCATGATCAAGGTTGGCTGTTGATTTTATGAAAGAAAAGTCTTCAGTCTTTTCCCGTGATTTCTTTGTTTACTCTTTCCTACAGCACGACCTGTTTTCATTTTAAACTGTACTTCGTACAGAAATAGGTATTTTGTGTATATTTTTTTCCTTAAACACCTCAAGGCTTCAGTATACTAAGTCACTGAAATAATGTTAACATATTGTGTGTTGTACTCGCATATACTAAGTTAAATGTAACATATATTGTGTAATTGACCTGCACTGCCTACCACAATTAAGCGGTCACATTTTAGAAAACCCACTTAGTTTTTTGTTGCACGAACCATTAGCACGATAAATCGTAATGATGTGGAAAGAGTCATTTTACGTTTGTAACTATGGCTACATGCTGAACAGCATTTACAAATGTTTTTCTTTTTTATATACCGTTTTGAATTAGTACATCCTTTCCATCACCTTCTACACTCTAAAATAGTATAATTCTTATACAGAATGGAAGGAGTTATCAAAGAGAAACTTTTTCAGTTTAATTTCAAATTGTTATTTTTTGCGATGCTGATGTTTGAAATCTTGCTCGAAGTTGTGCCTTCAGCCTTTTTCTGTAATTGTGAAAGAAGGTGTCAAGTGGGTTAATGGTGTCCCTTGGAAACAAATTTCACTTCACTCTTGCCCAGTGCGACTGTGGACGTTTTACTTGTTCTTGTTGTTCCTGTACATAGACAGCCAGTCGCAGGCTTTATGGTTTCGGTTTGACAGGTATCCCTTTCGACACCATTTACATTTCGTGTACGGCCAGCAGGGCCTAGTTCGTACACGTAGCACCACCCGGCAGGGCGCAGTCGTAATGACCATCTGTCAGACCAGCGCCTAGGAACCAGGAACACGTTTAAAGTGTCCAAGAAAGGTGGGCGGGCATGTTCGAGGGTGTTACCGAACTGGGGTGTCTTAGAAGGGTCCTCTGCCTTTTATCCACATTTGTGTCAATGTCGCAACCTCACCACGAAACAAGGGGACTATAAACGCATAAATTCCTTGTGGTGCTTCAGATTGCGTAAAGATTTTGTCGAGTGGTTTCGAACGGTCGCTAGTGGTTCCACACTACACACTAGAGGAAAAATGGCTGTGGTGTTACACTCAAAACAGTCGTAGGGTCAGTATTGCCTCAGGTGTTCCAACATTTCTACGGAATCCTAACTGATCTTCCCCGAGGTCGGCTTCTTCTAGTTTTTCCATTCGTCTGTAAAGAATTCGCGTTATTATTTTGCCGCTGTGACTTATTAAACTGATAGTTCGGTAATTTTTACATCTGTCAACACCTGCTTTCTTTGGGATTGGAATTATTATATTCTTCTTGAAGAATGAGGGTATTTTGCCTGTCTCATACATCTTGGTCACCAGATGGTAGAGTTTTGTCAGGACTGGCTCTCCCAAGGCCGTCAGTAGTTCCAATGGAATGTTGTCTACTCCGGGGGCCTTGTTTCTATCAGGTCTTTCAGTGCTCTGTCAAACTCTACACGCAGTACGCAGTATCTTATCTCCCATTTCGTCTTCATCTACATCCTCTTCCATTTCCATAATATTGTCCTCAAGTACATCGCCCTTGTGTAGACCCTCTATATACTCTTTCCATCTTTCTGCTTTCCCTTCTTTGCTTAGAAATGGGTCTCCATCTGAGCTCTTGATGTTCATACAAGTTGTTCTCTTATTTCCAAAGGTCTCTTTAATTTTCCTGTAGTCAGTATCTATCTTACCCCTAGTGAGATAAGCCTCTACATCCTTACATTTGTCCTCTAGCCATTCCAGTTTAGCAATTTTGCACTTTCTGTCGATCTCATTTTTTAGACGCCTGTATTCCTTTTTGCCTGCTTCATTTACTGCATTTTTATACTTTCTCCTCTCGTCAATTAAATTCAATATTTCTTCTATTACCGAAGGATTTCTACTAGCCCTCGTCTTTTTACCTACTTGATCCTCTGCTGCCTTCACTACTTCATCCCTCAAAGCTACCCATTCTTCTTCTACTGTATTTCTTTCCCACATTCCTGTCAATTGCTCCCTTATGCTCTCCCTGAAACTCTGTACAACCTCTGGTTCTTTTAGTTTATCCATGTCCCATCTCCTTAAATTCCCACCTTTTTGCAGTTTCTTCAGTTTTAATCTACAGGTCATAACCAATAGGTTGTGGTCAGAGTCCACATCTGCCCCTGGAAATGTCTTACAATTTAAAACCTGGTTCATAAATCTCTGTCTTACCATTATATAATCTATCTGATACCTTTTAGTATCTCCAGGCTTCTTCCGTGTATACAGCCTTCTTTTATGATTCTTGAACCAAGTGTTATCTATGAGTAACTTGTGCACTGTGCAAAATTCCACGAGGCGGCGTACTCTTTCATTTCTTTGCCCCAGTCCATATTCACCTACTACGTTTCCTTCTCTCCCGTTTCCTACTACCGAATTGCAGTCACCCATGACTATTAAATTTTCATCTCCCTTCACTATGTGAATAATTTCTTTTATTTGATCATACATTTCTTCAATTTCTTCGTCATCTGCAGAGCTAGTTGGCATATAGACTTGTACTACTGTAGTAGGTGTGGGCTTCGTATCTATCTTGTCCACAATAATGCGTTCACTATGCTGTTTGTAGTAGCTTACCCGCATTCCTATTTTCCTATTCATTATTAAACCTACTCCTGCATTAACCCTATTTGATTTTGTATTTATAACCCTGTATTCACCTGACCAGAAGTCTTCTTCCTCCTGCCACCGAACTTCACTAATTCCCACTATATCTAACTTTAACCTATCCATTTCCCTTTTTAAATTTTCTAACCTACCTGCCCGATTAAGGGATCTGACATTCCACGCTCCTCATAACGACATCCTCTTGAGTAGTCCCCGCCCGGAGATCCGAATGGGGGACTATTTTACCGGCGGAATATTTTACCCAAGAGGACGCTATCATCATTTGATCATGCCGTAAAGCTGCATGCCCTCGGGAAAAATTACGGCCGTAGTTTCCCCATGCTTTCAGCCGTTCGCAGTGCCAGCACAGCAAGGCCGTTTTGGTTATTGTTACAAGGCCAGATCAGTCAATCATCCAGACTGTTGCCCCTGCAACTACTGAAACGGTTGCTGCCCTTCTTCAGGAACCACACGTTTGTCTGGCCTCTCAACAGATACCCCTCCGTTGTGGTTACACCTACGGTACGGCTATCTGTATCGCTGAGGCACGCAAGCTTCCCCACCAACGGCAAGGTCCATGGTTCATGGGGCGACGTTTATTCATAGTGACAATTAAATTTCTGAACTGGAAACCGATCACTTTTGCTACCGCTGGCCGTTGTGACCGAGCAGTTCTAGGTGCTTCAGTCTCGAACAACGTGACCGCTACGGTCGCAGGTTCGAATCCTGCCTCGGGCATGAATGTGTGTGATATCCTTAGGTTAGTTAGGTTTAAGCAGTTCTAAGTTCTAGGGGACTGATGACCTCAGATGTTAAGTCCCATAGTGCTCAGAGCCATTTGAACCACTTTTGTTAGCAATCGCTTCATTATTATCTATAAAATGAAGCATTGCTTTTACTGGTATGACACTTTTTAAAAGGGGCACCTTCAGAAAACATCTTCGGACCAATAACATCTCTATTTGCGCAATGTGTGGTCTCCAGATAAAGTTAAGATACTAATAAAAACTTTCAGTTCCTTTGCAGAGGCAGAATACTGTGGTATGTTTTCCACTGTTTTGCATACTTTTTTTTTTCTTCCATACTGCTATGAAGCAACTCAGAAGTAAGCGACTCCTCAAAAACGTCCAGTGGTGTACAATCCTGCAGAGAGTCCACAATATACTCACGGTTAGTTTATTCGAGACTATCTACATTGCCGTTACTGTAACTAGAATTTGTCTTAGACGCTATTGCAGCCGTTTCTCTCTTTTTATTTTTGGAAGAACTATTCTGCGGTTCTGACTAGACTTCATTTTCTTTGGAATTAGATGAAGACCCTGAAATACGACCTGAGGTGTTCTCTGTAAAGTTGATTTCTATTGTCCCTGGTATATCCTGCACTATAGGACGCCCTGTTCCATCATCGTCTCAACTCTCCTCATCTGTCAGTTCCTCGACATTAGGTGGTAATGCAATCATATCTGCCTCTCTCTCATCAGAAAACAAGTATTCTTCAGCCTCCTAGGAAGATTTGAAAGTTCTCTGCCAATATGTGTTAGAATTTCTGGAAGGAAAGGAAATTGGACGTAGGTACTCTAACACCCCAGAGTCCAGTTGAGAGCACAAAACGGTTAAGTTTTAAAACTAGCGTTGCGACCTGCAAATATCTTATGGTAAGGGCAAATGATCAGAAATTTTTGTTGCTGTATACTGCACGTATTTCTGAGACAATGATAGCTTTAGTAATGGGTAATGAAAGTCTTTTTCCTTCTATCGCTGTAGATATGGGCAACACCGTTCGTGATGTATTATTTATGACGAAACTTTTTAGCGAATATATGTATTTTGACGGCACAGTAATATGTTTAACTCGCAAAACATAACTTCTGTGGGTGAACAGCACTTATAACTCTTAGTGTCCACGTTATGTTAACCACTACTATGTTTCTAAGTGATAGATCACTCCAGAAATGTATTGAATAGCACATTATGGAGTGGAAATACAGAAAATATGATAGGAGGTTAATTCGTTTGTTTCCAAGATTAGCAACTGTATGAAGAGCAAAAGTAGCCGAAATTAATTGTTTGAGGAGCTCAATAATATGAGGTTAATTCGCTTTTTTCCAAGATTAGCAATTAATCAAATAACCAAAGTAGCCAAACCTAGTTGCTTGAGAAGAGCAGTAATATATATCTTCTAATTCAAGTTTTCATCTATATGTACGCCTAAAACTTTGGAACATTCTACCCCATTTACTGACTTCAACTCAAATGTTACAGCAGTTATAGGCATGACCATTTGTTGCACAGAATTGAATGTTTAAAAAAAATAGGGAGAGTCCATCTTCTAAGGACCACTTGATATTTCTCTTGAAAATATTATTTACAATATCTCCCATTGGTTTCTCTCTGATGGGATTTACTATAACACTAGGACCATCTGCGAAAATTATCAATGCTACTTGTTCAGTATTTAGTAGAATGTCATTTAAATGTAGTGAATTGTATCGACCCAAAATTGAGCGCAGATTCTTATAATTCTTACATACTCAGCACAACTTTTGCACCTTTTTTAAGTATAACTTAAAACAATTGTGCATAAACCCATCAGTTCCATAAAACCAGAGTTTCTTAAGAGGGTAACATGATCTAAAAAATCAAACATCTTGAAAAGGTCACCAAAAATACCAGCTGGTGACAGTTTGTCATTTAAGGCTTGTACTATTGTGTAAATGAATGAAAAAGTAGCATTCTTGATCGAGCAACGTTGTTTCAAATCCAAAATGTAATATGCTATGTACATTGTTTCTGGTTAAGTTTGTGACTAATCTTGAGTACATTATTTCTCGAAATTTTTTAAATAAGGTATAAATAAGGAAGCAGGAAGATAACTCATTCAGTCTGCCATGTCATCTCTTTTTATTCTGAGACTGAACAAGTCCTTATTTTAATCTGTTTGGAGAAATTTCTTTGCCAGCGATGCATGAAATATATCTGTAAGGGCCCTACTTATTAAGTTGAAACCCTCTTCTGAATTCTATCTGAAATTCCAACAACACCATATTTTCTACTGTTATTTAGAACTTTTAGAATACTAATAATTTCTTTGAAGGATGTTGGAACTATTTCCACTTTCTTAAAGTTTCATGGAAATAAGTTTTTAATATATTTTTTTGCTTCTTTAACTGAACCATTTAATCCTATTTTTGCTGTTACATTTACAAGGTGATTGTTAAAAGTACTTGGAATACTCTGAATTATCAGTATCAACATTGTCTCTTCAGTTTAAAATTTATGGTATCTTGTACACTGACAGCCTGTCCTGTCTCCCATTTGACAATATACTATATAGTTTTAATCTATCTTCTACATTTTTCTCTATGTTCGCTTGGGCATAATTGTGAAGATTTTAATGTATTTCCTTAAACTACTACAGTATTTTTTTGTAGTGTGCATGAAATGTCGTATCTTGCCTTACTTGCCTTATATAAATTTCCCTCTTCCTGTTATGTAAGATTTTAATTGCCTTAGTTACCCATGCCACTTGTCTTTTTAGTGAATCCTCATCTTTCTCGAAAGCAGACTTCAAGTACTGATACAAATTTACTATGCAAAAAAATTGCTTTTACACTGGCATCTCGATGTGTATCTGATCGAATAGCACATCTTTTAACTTATTCTTAATACATTTGATTCTATTCTTATTAATAAGGGTCACTGCTTTATCAACACTATGATGAGTGTAAGGCCATATTGTTTATTGCATTAATTGTGCATCAGGATCAGATAGTCCATCAACAATTGGCTACACATTAATTGCTTCAGCCTAGGCGCTGTGTATAAAAATGTTATCAGTGGATGTCCTATTATCTTGCTGCTCATGAGTTGGAAAAGAAACTACTGAAACTAGACTGAAACGTCCAAGTAAAGACTGTAGTTAATTTTTGCTGCTTTTGTGTTCCAGGAAAGCTACATTGAAAAATACACAAACTATTGTTTCTTCTTGTCTGACAGGTAGCTCAATTATGCATTTAGAATTCTCAGAAATAGCGAAGTGTTCTTCAGTATCTGATCACAAGCATATGCTTCTAGGTTGTGATCAACACAAAACACATTTGGCAATATTTTTGACTTTATGTCCTATTTTCACATACGTTGGAACTCCTCGTTTTTCCAAGTTAACTCTGCACAAGTATTATGCCAATCTATAACACTTGATACAGAAATTCTCCATCCCTTTGGTTATATGTTTTTCAGTGAGGCACAGAATATGTCACTTCAGGATTATCCACATCGTCTAGATGCTTAAAAATCCTGTCTATCTAGTTTTTCCACTCTCAGATGTTTTGATGAAACAAATTGGTTTGATCTTTCTGGAAAGTGTTAAATTTCTTATGTCCTGTTTGGCTGTAGTTTCTTTCAACCTGACTCCAACCTAAACAAATGTCGCCACCTTAACTCGAGTAACCACAAGTATTGAGCCTTGCGTGCTTTTGGCTCTCCTTTCACTTTATAGAAGATGCTCAGATAATCTTTCATTTCCCCTCCTATTCGGTGGTTATTTAGGCTTTAAGCGTGGATCCACAATAGTAAAGACTAAGCTAGAGTTCCACCGTATGAAATTCGATTCGTTTGACCATTTGCAGGGGTTCCAAAAAGCGACATGAAGAGAAATCAAGACATGCGGCAGAGACTCAACACTTATAACTTAAATGATAGATCTTAGAGTTCAGTTGCAATGGGAGATATCACACAGAATGGATGAGGGATGAAAATACGTCAAGGACAGTGCACTGAAATAAGTGTATTCTGCATCTATCTACTGCTTATTCTTCCTCAGTGATGTGTAGGTTTCTAATCTTTTTATTACCACTCTCCAAACAAACCATTCCATGAAATATTTCGTTATTATATTGAAATCTTTCTACAGTGCAGTATATCCTTCATGGATGATAAATTGCTATTGATTATTTGGGTTCAAATAGGCAAGCAGTCTCTTTGTT
This sequence comes from Schistocerca gregaria, assembly GCF_023897955.1. Lineage (NCBI taxonomy): Eukaryota > Metazoa > Arthropoda > Insecta > Orthoptera > Acrididae > Schistocerca > Schistocerca gregaria. The sequence continues at coordinate 687,762,585 of NC_064923.1, forward strand.
AAATGTTTGATACCATTTATTCTCTTTACCTTTAGCTAGTTTTCAAACCACTGTAGTCTCATCTCAGATCATATACTTTAGAAAAGAAAAGGGTTTTACAGTATGGGTACTTAACACTGCATTTCTCTTAGTATCCATGACTGATCTGTCCCGATAACGTATATTTGAAAATTTATGTACACACCTGCATGGTAATTAGCTGCATTTGGTTATGTATTTATGCACAATACCTAAACACTGAAGTTCAAACAATATTAATCTGATAGATATTAAACTTTACCACATCATTAACTTTGGCGTTAGGTGCTTTGTATTACAGAACATATATTTACAAGCATAGATTATTGATTTAAATGAATATTGTTAGCTGCATTATGATTTATACACTATAAATATACGTGAAATATGGATAAACAATACACTGAAGATAAACAAAGTGAAGTATTTACCGCGTATTTAAAAAGTAAATAAGCTACTACCATATATGACAGAGTTTTTGTTCATGTGGTCATTGTATATTATACATAATCATGGACAAAACAAAGAACTGGTATCAAAAATTGAGGACAGCGACTATTCGCATATTAATATCCACATAAATCATCAATATTTCCACCTGTTATCGGACTACAGTTTTTACAAAAACACTATTCAACATTGTAAGAGGAATGGATAATCTTGTAAAAGGACAGGGGGCACAGGAAGGTACCATGTGGACTATATCACTGTGAAACAGAGGTACGAAAAATTGGAAACTGATTTCTAATGCATGGGCAGTTGTAGTGATGAAGAATAGCTAGGAGCTTGAGAAAATCGTAGGGTCCTATTAGCCTACAAGATACTGATATAAAACGAAATGTGGTGGAATGATGCTGTGCATTCGAAGATCTCAGAGGCTGTATATACTGTGATAGTGAGTACGCAGTATCTAGTTCATTCACGTTTGAATGGACATATGTAAAAAGGGTAAACCCAGATTTTGAACACACAAATATCCCATATAAAAAGATAACTGCTAAGAAAGTACATGAAACAGAGGGTATACTTACATTGTTTACAAACTAAGGGCATACATACGTGCTCATTAAAAGATAGGGATTCAGGAATGGAAACTAGGTAGGAAATAAATCCGTAGGTAGTACACGGGAACCACAGGGAAACTGTGGTGAAATCGAAAAAGACGCTATTGTCGGAAGGAAAGATGATACATATGGCAAGTCAAAATAACAAGGAAACGAAATGCATCAGCATTGAGATACGCAAGACATTCCGCTATTAAGCACAGGAGGAAGACAGGTGGAGTACATTGATGGCCTCTGAGTGGCAAGGTAACTGTTGCTGTAACGAGGCAGAAGGAGAAATGTCTGTAGATTTGAGGGACATGTGGAATTCCAAATTAGAGTCGGAGTCTGAGAGGAGCCTGGGAAGACGGGAGATCAGACACGTCAACAATTCTTACAAATTTCTGAAGTCGTTGAGGATGAGGCCATAGTAAGAGTATTCAAATTAATGTGGAGGATTCAGACCTAAAAATTCGAAAGTATTGCATTGTTATCTCCACGGTTCATGTCTCCAACTCGCTAACAAAAATTACGTACAGAAGAAGCAAGTAAAATATTCATCGGCTGTTAATTGATTCTCAGTTTTTGTCTACCAAAGGAAAAGGGCTGAGTAAGGCAAATTGGTAATGGAAGTACAAGTTTAAAAATTCACTTCCATTGGATTTTTATAATTAGAATATGTTGTCAACGAAACACAAAAGTGCAAGATATGAAGATATGAGAAATGTATAGAAACATGGGTATACACTGTAGAGAGAGATGTGTAATACACACACAACAAATGCACGGGAACCAAGGAGGAACAGTAAGACTGGAAGAGAAAGAGAGAAGTAGTCGCACTCGAAAGGCTGCACTTCAGAGATTTATCCTTCCTTCTCTATCGTTCATTCTGCATATTGAAGAAACACGATGAAGAAAGCAAAAGAAAGATCCATTGAACGTACTGAAATTCATACATTCCGAGTTAAAGGATAGTAATGATAAGAAACCCTGTTAACATTGCTATCCTTAGTGAAAATAAGGAAAACTTACAGGAACTATTGAATAGAATGAACAGCCTACTGAGCGTTGAATATAGACTTCGAGTAAATCAAAGTAAGATGAAAGTAATAAATAGTAACAGAAATTTGACCAGTGACAAGCTTACCAGTAAGATTGTTTTGCAATCTTCGAAGCAAAATAACACATGCCAGGCGAAGCAAGAACGACATATGATATGAAGCACCACAGGAAAGTAGAGCAGGCTGTGCCAAAAGAGGTGTACTTGTATCAAATACAAGACTTAAGTATATTAGATAGATATGTGAGAATTAACATCTGGAATACATCACACTACGGAAGTAAGGCATGGGTATGGGAAAACAAGACAGAACGAGAACTTTATTGAGATGTGGGGCAACAAAAAGATGAAAATGAGACGAAATGATGAGATACTCTGTTCCCATAGCACCGGCGAGGAAAAAATTACGTGGAAATTAATTAGTAAAAGTAGGATCATTATTATACTCCATGAATTAAGACATCAGACATTAGGGACCTGTACAGAGAAAAAAAACTGTAGATAAGACAGAGGTTGGCAATATACTAACAAAAAATCTGAGATGCTGGTGTGTGTGTTACTCTGAGGTGAAAAGGTTGGTGTAGTGTAGCAGGATCGAATACAAAAATGTAATCAATTATTAAAATGAAATTCTATTCATTTATATAGATAATGGTAAACATCTACAATTAAAAGTTGTTGTATTGGATATGGTGATATCTGTGGATACAGTTCTACAAAACTTTGTGGCAGATTAAAACTGTGTGCAGGATTAAACCGGCTTCCTAAAGAGTATTTTTTTATTCAGAACTGTTCTCAGTTGTTATAAGTTTTGCTAATCAGTTATGACAGCACCCTTTATCGCTTATATGGTTTAAAAGGCAATAACTAATGAACTGTTCGTCGGAATCTGTGTAGAATTTCCGTCGCCGTGCAGTTATTTGGACTTGATTCCTTTGTTGCAGAATTCTTCTTCTGTAAGGATCTTTCTGGAAACAACTCGAAGTAATTTGTGATACGCATTTTTCTGTTCTGTAATTACTTATTGTTCCACTTGATGGAGGTACACACTTTTAACAATGACTTCAGAACAGAACGCATAAATGCGATTACACGTAATACGAGGCAACATTTCCCCCCCTCTTTTTACCGCCCAGCTAACTAACAACTCACAATAGACAGTCTGTGAAGTCTGCCTGGACTCAATAACCACAACAAGAAGAGGTAAACTGAGATGTCTACCAATGTTACGCAAAGGCTACGCGTAACTCGTTCTTAATCCGCCACAGAACGGCTTTCTCTAGCGTCCTCACGCTCAAGTTGAGTGCATCTACACAGTATTTCAGATTATTTACTTTAGTTACATTTCATTGAGAAAATAAAAGTAATTAAAGGAAGAATTGCATGGATAATTTGTTCTTCAGGTTGAGATAACTATTTCTTGTTATTGCAACTGAAAGTCCCACTTCAACAGGAGAGAAAATTATTGGGGGCCGCATCAAGCCAATCAGAATATTGACGCAGCAAAAACAAAAAAAGAAATAAATCGTCAGTGGTGATAAATTGGGACCTTTTTTTTTACTTCTTGATCTCTTTCTCTCACTAAGGCTTTTTTGCTGTTTTACAGTTGTAAATGATTTTCCTGTCCGAGTAGTCTACCTTCCTTTTGAGGTTGTGAACCGCATTTCCTGTTTCTGCAGACTGAATTAGAAAATATTGGTCTCACTCTGCTACTTTCTTCTGCTTTTTGGTATTTGTTATACAAGAGACAGTGCAATGAAATTTAGACACTTGGAAAAAAGTAAGTAAACCATTTATTGTTTAAAAGGCGGATGCCATAGCTATTAATAAATTTATCGCACTGTGAGACAAACAGTCAGTCCCATCATGGAAAAATGTTAGCGGTTGACAAATGTTGTGGGCGGCCTGAATAAAATCATTGCTCTGTAGGTAATCTCTAACGTTTTTCCATGACTCTCTAGCCTCACATGGGGGGAGGGGCGTTAATGTAATAGCAGTTGTGGCGATTAATTTTGAATACAAAACAGTTTACTTGCTTTTTTCTTTTGTTGCGTTTTCTTTTGAGTGACCATTATACACTATTCTCGTAAATGTCTTAGAAACTATGCTTATCAGTTTAAGCGTTCTGTAGTCTTTGCATCTCTTTACACCTCTCTTTCTAGCGTTTAGTATTAATATAATCTACCCAATGTTCTTTGGTAGTTTTTTAGGTATTTGGACGCTGTTTACTGTTCTGTGTACGAATGTTTTTCGCCTCATTGTGCAATGATTGTAATTTCATTCCTGTAATTATATCTACACCTGATTTTTCAGTTGTTTGAGGGCCATATGAAAATCCCTCTTGATGAAGATGTTAGTAATATATTTTCTGCGGCTGTACTTTCACGTTTGTGAATTCAGTTGTGGGTTGGTATTACATGTGGTTCTTCTGTGCATTATGTAATATGAGAGAAGGTAGATGTTCTTCAGTCGTAGATTTTTCGTCTTTGCTCATTATTATATGACCGTTGTCCTCAAAACGTTGATGGTCTTCTAATAAAGCGCTATAAATACTGCTACTGACTACATATTTATTTATTCATTGGCACTAGTTTTCGATCCAGCCCTCCTTGACGTTCGTAACCTTTCGCCACTCATAATTCTTTAAATCTCTTATATTTGTCTAGGTTATGGTTAACTACTCTGCATTCTGGCATTAAATTAATTCAGTCCTGCTGTGCGTGGTATTTATATAACTTTATCATGCTTACAAAACCCGTCGTCAAAAGTTTGAACACTTTTTATTCAAACTTACTCCTGTACAAATATCGCTTGAGGCGTCCCCAAATATTTTATGTACTACAATTTCAATATTTGTTTCTGCTTTGAACATCTTAATGGTTGTGGTATATCAGTTATTGTAGGTCTCATGCTTACAAAACCTGTCGTCAAAAGTTTGAACACTTTTTATTCAAACTTACTCCTGTACAAATATCGCTTGAGGCGTCCCCAAATATTTTATGTACTACAATTTCAATATTTGTTTCTGCTTTGAACATCTTGATGGTTGTGGTATATAAGTTATTGTAGGTCTCATGCTTACAAAACCCGTCGTCAAAAGTTTGAACACTTTTTATTCTAACTTACTCCTGTACAAATATCGCTTGAGGAGTCACCAAATATTTTATGTACTACAATTTCAATATTTGTTTCTGCTTTGAACATCTTGATGGTTGTGGTATATCAGTTATTGTAGGTCTCCATAAAGTTGGGTATCTTTTTCTTCTCCTTTTCTTAATCTGAGTTCTTATTAATATGAAATTACGATCACAGGTTCGCAGGGTAGCTCTAGCTTAAGTGGTTCCCATTTCGTTCTCTGACCTCATGTAATCTGTTTGATACCTGTCTTCTCATTTTTTCTATCATTCTTCAACACAGTCTATGTGTATCTACTCTTTCACGTAATAAAAGTGTCGTTGCTTTTATTCCGGGAGCCCTGGACACACACTGTATTCCATATGATGCTTCCACTATAATTATATTCAGCTTTCTCAGTAATATCTATCTTGTTGATAGTAGTTTATAAATTTACGTAGAATTAGACTGCAATATAAAACGGCGAATAAAAGAGAGTTACACACGTATAAAGTTACAAACACATCTTTGCTCTGAAACGAATAACCGAATAAACTTCTTAAAGCATCAGAGAAATTTCAGGTCATGTGGCGTACGCAAGGTTACTTCACCTCTAAATAATTGATACTTAATGGAATTATGTATTTGGTTGTGTGCATATTACAAATGGCTTTTCGTGGGGAGGTGGAGATTATCAGTCTCTTGACTAATTTGATGCGGTCCTACATGAATTCTGCTCTCATATGTACCGCTTTATCTCAGACTAGCACTTGCAATCACTGTACTCAATTATTTGTAGGATACATTCCAACCTGTGTTCTCCCCTACACAGTGGAAATAATGCCCTGATATTGTAACACGTGTCCAACCTTCTTGTCAGCATTTTCCAAGTATTTATATCCAAGCCGCTTTTGAGAAAAACATCGTCAGCTCTTATCTTATCAGTCAATTTAGTTTTCAACAGCCTTTCACAGAACCACATCTCGAATGCTTAGATTCTCTTCTATTATTGTTTTGCAACAGCGCGTGATTTACTTCTACATAATGCTGTGCTCCCAGCAAACATTTCCAGAAAGTTCTTCCACTTTATATCTACTTCATACCTAAGTGACTTATAAGACAGCACTTTTATTTTTGCTAACATTTGTGTATTCCTCCTTTCTACCGTCAATTGATGCATTAGTTCTGTAATACATATTTTCTTCACAATTACGTTCCTTCTAGCCATCCTTGTCTAACGTCTATTGCGGACCTTTCTAGAGATTTCCATTAGCTAAACTGCCTAGTGCTATATTAAATATTTAAATATCTTTTCGATTTGTTTCTACAGTACTAAGTGAAAAATTAAATCATTTTGAGAATTCCTGCTAAACACACGGGGCAGGACAGGTTATTTAAATTGTGGAAAGGGGCCAAAATAAACGGCTGTCAGTTACACTCGAACAAGCAACTTTACTTATTTGACCAAACTTTATAAGAGCCAAGAAAACCAGATGAATACGCCATACAATTTCATGCCTTAAGGGCAAGACCACTTTAATATAAAATCTGCTGAATGCCAATAACTTAAGACTCAAACCGAAATCAGAATTTTTTTAAAGGCAAAAGGCCTTATCTTAAAAGAGTTCTTTAATTAGGCTGAAGGCCCAAGCAATCAGCCACCTTAAGAGCTAAACAACTTTAATTTAAAAATCGGATGAAGACCCATCACTTAAGACTCAAACCAAAATAAGTTTTTAAAAGGTCAAAGGCCTTACCTTGATACATATCTTTAATTAGGCTGAGGGCCCAAACAATCTGACACCTTAAGAGCAAAACAACTTTAATTCAAAATCGGCTGAAGGTCCATCACTTAAGACTCCACAAAATTAAATTTTTACAAAGGCGCAAGGCCTTACTAAAAACAGTTCTTTAAATTAGGCTGAAGGCCCAAAAAATCTTACGCCTTAAGGGCAAAACAACCTTAATTTAAAAATCGGCTAGAAGACATACAAATACAAACAACAAGAACAAATTACAATGTCATCGCCAAACCTCAAAGTTTTTATTTCTTCTCCATGGATTTTAATACCTACTCCGAAATTTTCTTTTTTTTCCTTTATTGCTTGCTCAATATACAGATTGAATAACATCGGGGATAGGCTACAACCCTGTATCACTCCCTTCCCAACCACTGCCTTCCTTTCATACCCCTCGACTCTTATAACTGCCATCTGCTTTCTGCACAATTTGTAAATAGACTTTCGCTCCCTGTATTTTACCCCTGCCACCTTCAGAATTTGAAAGAGTGTATTCCATTTAACATTGTCAAAAGCTTACTCTACGTCTACAAATGCTAGAAACGTAGGTTTGCCTTTCCTTCATTTTTCTTCTGTGTAGGGTCAGTATTCCCTCACGTGTTCCAACATTTGTACGGAATCCAAACTGATCGGCTTCCATCAGTTTTCCATTCGTCTGTAAAGAATTCGTGTTGGTATTAAAAGCAAGTTCCCGGATTCGAATCCACATTCGGCAGATAGTTCTAATGTCCCTGCAAGTTTCAAGTCTTCCGAACCTCCTTGATTGTTGTTAAGCTGACTGATTGCCCTCTTGCCCCAAATGGACGCCACCGCGGAGCGAGCCCTGACAACAGGTGTGTCTTTGCCGACAGCCGAGTGCGACGCACGGGCGGAGGAGGCGTCGCGGCGGCGGCAGCACGTGTCGACGATCGACGCGGGGCCGCCGCCGGCGGTTGGGGCGGTGGGGGCGGCGCCGTGCGGCCTGCTGCAGCAGCCGGCGCTGCACTGTGCGGCCGCCGACGCCGCCGCCTTCTCCGGCTTCTGCACGCTGCGCAACGGTCTCCCGCTGCGGGACCTCGCCATGGTGAGTCACAGCTGCACGGTCACCACCCCAGCCTGCGGAGGTGGTTCAGGGACATTTTATGAGTAATTTTGGTTAATGGGGCACCTCGCCTACTGAAGTTCGTTGCAGACTAATCGGTATGCATGCGACTGCATGGGTACCCAATATATTCCAAAACTCAGCGTACAAAATCGGAATTTTCTGACGCTCATACGTCGGCTTCTGATGGTGACAAAAAGGTAAGATTAAGTGTTTGGGGTAGCTCGTGGGTGAGGGGCCATTGGTAGACCTTACGGCAAGAAAAAGGAATGAAAGTGAGATAGTGTTAATACTTTCATCCTTCTTTACTTCCTCTGTATTACATCAGATGACGTGTCACTGAGCACATTTGTACTGTGCATGCAGTACACGTGACGTGCGTAGTTGTTTCCACTGTCCTGTGTGGAGTACGATAGTTATGCATAGCTTCAGGCAAAATTTCTCATCAGGCCCTCGTACTTGGTGTGAGGCAATATTGTTGTAGGTATCTATATGTGCCCCCTGTGTGCTCAGAACTAAAGAGAACGACGTAAAGCGATCGAGGGCATACTAGAGTCCCAGCCAAAAACATCTGTGCAAAACGTCATCGGATTTTCACTGTGGTTACCACCTCGTGACCGATCGTTCCTTAATTTCCGAATAACCCATGTAAATAATAAATAATGGCAGAATATTGCTTATTTTATAATTATAATCTCCTCGCAGTTATCTTGAAAAGACTTCTTCCTGTATTCAGAAATCTTCGTTTGTTATCAAGAAACAACCAAAAACTTGTTTCTTGGGTGCCAAAACCCATGCACAGATTCGGAGACAGTTATTCGCAGCAAATGGAATTCTTACCATGTTTTTTTCAAGATCCTGATCTCGAATAACTTTGGTAATATTTTTCATATCTTTCTTATTTTCGGAGATACAAAGCTAAAAGTTATCCCTCTTGCAAAGTACGCATTTAAAATCTGGTGTGGCGGAAATGTAAGTTATAAAGCGAGGTAGCATGGAGAAATATGCTGTAAAATGTATCGGTCATTATCTGGGAACCCCACGTTGAAGTACTGAAGCACATGCAGAATTATTATGCACGTAAAATTCGGTCTGAGGTGCAAAATCAGTTTTACGTTGTTACAGTTTCACAAAGTAAACTGTCTGACAAATGGAATCCACAACATTAAGACCGCAGATTTACTTCAAACGTTGTACACCTTTAGTAAGCCATTAAAACAACATAATGTGGAAGTAGTAAGGTGCACTACTCTGGCAGTTCCGAGAAAATCGTAAGAGAAATTTTACGCATCTATTACATAGACGGTGTATCTGTGCGTAGGTGCTGGCTGTGAGAATTCATTTGGAGGTGTGGTTAGCGTTCCAGCTTCGTAAAACGAACATCTCTGAGCCGACGGCTCGACCCCTGCCCAAACATGATTTTCAATCTAGATTTTTCCATCAGTAGTCACATTAATTAATTCATATGATATTTGAGAGGTATAATAATAAAGGCCACGGGCATGTGCATCAAGGTTTTGTGAAAGTCATGTTATTTGACTATTTATTACTTTTAATTAAATTTAATTATCAAGAGAAACATATTTGTAATTATCACAAGTAGATGAAGAAAACATAGAATTTTCCTGAAAATGTATGCCTGTAATGATTTGCGAAGAGCCTTATACTCACAATCTGATAAGATACCTGAAACTACCTTACACCTCGACGTTACGACCATGCACGTTTTAGCGTGAGTCTTTTTCGCGTCTCTGTTACGTCAAAGACCAGTCGCCAGCCCATGTTAAAAGCTAGAGCCCTCCAGAAAAACAGTATAGATATTACGATAACACAAAAAGCCCACTACCTCCCACAAGTTTTAGCGTGAGCCTTTTCGCATGTCTGTTACACTAGGACCAACCCCCAGCCCATGTTAAAAGATAGAGCCCTCCAGAAGAACAGTATAGATCTTACGACAACGCTAAAAGGACCACACGAGCTGCAGGTTTTAGCGTGAGACTTTTTCGCGTCTCTGTTACGCTGCAAACTTTAAAAACATTGCCCCACCACGAAAAGTATAACGTTTCTCATTGGATAGACAGAATTTTTGTAGGCGGAGCTTAAGGTTAACATTGAGACCCAGATTCGTCAGATGAAAACACACCCAGATAGTTTTTTAAACTAACTTCGGTAAATTGTAGTAAGGAGAAGTTAGGAGAGAGTTGCTTCCGAGATGGTGAGGTGAGCGGAGCTGTGCTGCCCGCCGTTGCCCTGACGCTGCCTAAACACCGATAAGGTAATGGACGCGCGCGATGCCTCATTTTTGAGCGCTTAAGGCTTCACTCAGAACTACAGAAGTCTCATCTGTTACACCTCCTTTTTGCGTAATACTAGTGTCGATCGTCAATTAAAGCTCATGGTGTTCACATTTGCCACTTGAAGTAAAGATCTGAAACGCGATGATTTTTCTGTTATATAGTTATTGATGTGATATGGCATAGGTCATCCTCCGATCCATTGTAGAACTTGGAAACCAATTCAGGGAATATTCGTTCACATTTTTGTTGAACGCAGTTGGTTTTTACCATCCTGTATTAAAACATTTCCTTTTATCAATAGTGCAATTTATAAACGATGTTTTGTGAGTAGAATAAAATTTCCAATGGCGAACGTAACTGCTTTTTCGACGTTAGTTTACCAGCTAACTAAAAATAGGAAAGTTTTGAAGCCCTTCAACTAAATTTAGTTAGTATTAAGATTCTTTTACAGGGAGTGCAGTGGAGCTGACGCTGAGATCATTTAGTATTTGGTTATATCATCGCTAGTCTCACTGACATTTTCTGAATTCTACATGTCATGTGTGATCTGGCGTCTCCTTACCAGAAACAGGTCCCAGGTTCAAACTAGTTAATTCCCTAAAAAACACGCTCAGAGCATCGTTCCGCGAAAGTGGTAGGGAGACCCGATATAGAACAAACAGACACCACCATGAATGTTTAGAAGACGTTGATAATGTGGCATGACAAAATAGTGTAGGTGCAAATTTTTTTAGTACCATGGAATTTACACTTGTACCACAATAATGGGGAAGTCGAATCGTCGCCTCACACATGTTCGTTTTATGTAGCTCGAACGCCAACCACTTGACCAGTATGAAGTCTAACGTGCAGCACCTGCGCACGGATGCATCAGCTACATAATGCCGCGTAAAACTTCCCTTGCCATTTTCTCGGAATTTTCATTGTCGTGCGCCTTAGTACTTGCATATTGCGTTGTTTTAATGGTCTTCTAGAGGTGTACAAAGTCTGCAGTAAATCTATGTTGCGAACGTCGTGGCCTTCCCTTGTTAAGTTTTACTGACGATTATACTTCTTTTCGCATAAGTTTACCTGAAACCAGATGACAGTTATAAGAATCGAGGGACACGAAAGGGCAGCAGTGGTTGGGAGGGGAGTGAGACTGGGTTGAACCCTCTCCCCGATATTATTCAATCTGTATATTGAGAAAGCAGTGAAGGAAACAAAAGAACATTTGGAGTAGGTATTAAAATCCATGGAGAAGAAATAAAAACTTTTTGTCAGAGACAGCAAAGGACTTGGAAGAACAGTTGAGCGGAATGGCTAGTGTCTTGAGAGGAGAATATAAGATGAACATCAACCAAAGAAAAACGAGGATAATGGAATGTAGCCGAATTAAGTCGGCTGATGCTGAGGGAATTAGATTAGGAAATGACACACTTAGTGTAGTAAAGGAGTTTTGCTACTTGGGGAGCAAAGTAACTGATGATGGTCGAAGTAGAGAGGCTATAAAATACAGACTGGCAATGGCAAGGAAAGCGTTTCTAAAGAAGAGAATTTTGTTAACATCGAGTATAGATTCAAGTGTCAGGAAGTCATTTCTGAAAGTATGGAGTGTAGCCATGCATGGAAGTGAAACATGGAAGATAAATAGTATGGACAAGCAGAGAATAGAATCTTTTGAAATGTGGTGCTACAGAAGAATGCTGAAGATTAAATGGGTAGATCACATAACTAATGAGGAGGTATTGGATAGGATTCGGGAGCAGAAAGGTTTGTGGCACAACTTGACTAGAAGAAGGGATCGGTTGGTACGACATGTTCTGAGGCATCAAGTGATCAACAATTTAATATTGGAGGACAGCGTGGAGGGCAAAAATCGTAGAGGGAGACCAAGAGATGAATACACTAAGCAGATTCAGAAGGATGTAAGTTGCAGTAGGTACTGGAAGGTGAAGAAGCTTGCGCAGGATAGAGTAGCATGGAGAGCTGCATCAAACCAGTCTCAGGACTGAAGACCACAACAACAACAACACTTCTTTTCGCATGAGTTTACCTGCCCTGCTGCAGCAGCAAAAAGAAAGGAACAAGAAGAAGAATACTCTTGTCGGAGCACAGAAAATGCGAATATCTCCTTGTTTATTGAAAGTGGATACCAGCTGCCTCATTCTACCTTCCTCGGCACCTTTAAAATTTTTCACAAATAATTGTGGCTGAAGCAACACATTCGCATCTTTTGTGCTCCGATACGAATATGTTTCAGTTTTTCTCTATTTCTTGCATAAATGTGGGTATGTATGTTCAACACCACCTCTTACTTTATTGGGTCGATTTCAAACATACGTGGTACACAGATTACTCGCATTGTAGAAGCTCTGTGCGCCAATGGCCTTACTGCAGTGGTAAAAACGGTTCCCGTCAGATCACCGACGTTAAGCGCTATCTGGATGGGTTAGCACTTGGATGAGTGACCATTCGGTCTGCCGAGCGCTGTTGCAAGCGGAATGCACTCAGCCTTTCTGAGGCAAACTGAGGAGCTGTTTGATTGAGAAGCAGCGGCTTCCGTCTCGTAAACTGACATACGGCCCGGGAGGGTGGTGTGCTGACCACATGTCCCTCCATATCTGCATCCAGGGATGTCTGTGGGCTAAGTATGACACAGCGGTCGGTCGGTACCGCTGGGCCTTCCACGACCTGTGCAGACTGAGTTTAGTTGTTTTTTTTTTTTTTAGAAGCATTATGGGATAAGAACCATCTAACTCTCAAAACGGGTGTGAGTGACAAAACAGGTTAAAACCTCGCGCTAATAACCTGACTATATTCAATCAGTAATTTCAAACCTTTAATAGACTAGGGTGTTTACCTCTTGTTTACTGTTGGAAAGGGACACCCTGGGGTTAAGAATCCCTATATCTCATATGCGTGGGAATAGAAAGCTGGAGACACCGAAGGTTAACTGAGGAACATATGGAGCTGTTTCACCCAAATTTGTTTGGCAGATGGCTTATTATTTGTATAAAAATATTATGGTAGTTAGATTCTTCATTATCACCAGGGGTGGAGGCGTGGATGAGAAAGGTTGGTATCCATTTCCTGTGTTTAGTTGGCTTGGAACTCTTTTGAAAATTAGGACTGCCATTTGTTTCATATTTCAGGTGTTCCTTGTGTCAACCAGATAGTGAGAATTATCTCTACAGCGAGCCAGAATTTTTTCCGGGATCTAATATGAAGACACGCAGCTGAATGCTGCAGGGACATTTAACATCATCTCTGGAGTCGTATGGTTTAAAATAGCAGAGAATCCAATGTATATGTTAGCCATTTAATAATGTAGCATACTCGTGGTTTAAACTGGCAATTTGTACTGATAATACACAGATTACGGCCTATTTGGACCATGTTTTCATTCTCCAAACATATGCATTTGTTCATCATATACTCCTAGGCCCCTGAATGAATTTAAACCAAACTTGGTACACACAAAAAAATGGTTCAAATGGCTCTGAGCACTATGGGACTCAACTGCTGTGGTCATCAGTCCCCTAGAACTTAGAAGTACTTAAATCTAACTAACCTAGGGACAACACACACACCCATGCCCGAGGCAGGATTCGAACCTGCGACCGTAGCAGCAGCGGGTCTCCGGACTGGAGCGTCTAGGACCGCACGGCCACCGCGGCCGGCGTCGTAAACACATAACTTACTATATGAAAATGAATTCTCTGAGGTGAGGTTGATAACGGCATGGGTGTGTGTGTTGTCCTTAGTGTAAGTTAGGTTAAGTTAGATTAAGTAGTTTGAAAGCCTAGAGACCGATGACGTCAGCAGTTTGGTCCCATAAAAACTTACCACACATTTCTAAAAAATTTAGAGAACAATCATTTAATACGGAATACGCAGACGTGTAACTCGAAACAGAGATTAATGCACAAACCTTGGGGCATAGGCGAAATAGTGTGATCTTCCTTCTCCGCGAGATTAGCTCAGCGAAGCGCGCGTGTGTCGTTTCTCTATTGCATTCAATGACCTCATACACGTCCGATCCCGGTAGCTGAGGGGTCGGTGCGACAGAATGGCAATCCTAAAGGCCCGGGTTCGATTAGCTGCTGCGTCGGAGATTTTCTCCGCTCAGGGACTGCGTGTTGTGTTGTCCTAATCATCATCATATCATCCCCATCGACGTGCAAGTCTCCGAAATGGCATCAAATCGAAAGATTAGCACCCGGCGAACGGTCTACCTGACGGGAGGCCCTAGTCACACGACATCTACATTTTAACACATACACGAGATACATTCAGTGTGCCTTCATCGTCACATCCACTCATACTGCTGTGCAGTACCATTAAAGTACAACTACTATTGCCGAAAATTAAATGGGAGACACATCTGAGTAGTGGTTATGGAAAGCTGAGGCGGAATTGTAAAGTGAGAATAATGTTGTCAATAGGGAGTACCGTAAGTGGCTTTTTTTTAAAAGAAAAAGATATCGTCAACATTGACATTACGTTGAAATTTTAAATGAAATGAGGATGCTGAGAACGGACAAATTTGGCCTCAAACTCTCAGAATCATGTTTAGAATAACAATTATAAAAAAAAGTGTGGTTCGGGTCATTTCCATGCAAAACATCGCGTTCAACAACAAATGATAGTTTCACAGAGAGAAACAAAGAAACAAGATTCATTACTATAGGAGGGAAATTATAAACGGTTGAGTGTCATCAGCGTATAATTACGCTCTCAACAAACAGCACCAAAAACCCTCTGTTTGAAGTAATTATAATAGCGCAGAATATATATATCGTACACACGTTTTAATGCTTGTATTACTCCACATAGCGCAGATGCGGGATTTTGAAGAAGTGGTTAAAACAAAGTGGAAGAGAACAATAAGTACGTGTTACTAAAGCCACGTTTTGTCATTGAAAATCACTTTCGCCTTCAAGCAGTACAATATCAAAAGCCACGCTGATTACATTTTCAACTCATGATGTGGGTATGTCACTGTCATAACCCACCAAGCATATTGCTACCTACGGGTGTACTGTGGTCCAGAAATCTGACTGTAAATTACAGAGTGAAATCTGATTTAGAATAAAAATCATGTACCTTCACTTGTGGTTTTCGTACATTGCACTCTTACGAAAAGGAACAATCCTTCTCAAACAGAGGTCAGAGTGCCAAGAGAAGTAAACATTAAAGGGTTGGTAATAATTCGTTGTTTTTAATGGAAATATCATAGCACATCTTTGTTGGGGAAAATTTGCGTCTAGAAGAGTGCAAACTGTATGATCTGATCAGGAATCACGCAGCAACAGGATCTTTCCACTTATTGCTTGTTCGCCAAACACTACAGTTAGAAAATGTGTCACGTGAACTTTGGTCAGTTTTACACTTTGGCTTGCTTCCACATGAATGTTTTGTGGGTTGGTTGTTTCACGTCTCTTTGAAATATTGGGTCTGAAAGTGCCTTGTGCCTCTTGAAAACGTACGTACAACTTTTTTACTGGTGTGCCTGTCATTGATAAAGCCATATCAATTGTGTAGCTATGGGTAGAGCTATTTACAAACTCCAACATACTAGCGGCAGTTTTCCCTCCTCTGCGAGAGAATGTTCAGAATGAAGACAATTCATTCTGGAAGTGAATCTGATCACTGTTGCAAACATTTCATTGCTCCACAACCTGCTTTGTCGTAAAAAAGTTCGCTGCTTTCACAAACTCTTGTGCCTCCTGTTCTATCTACACTCCTGGATATGGAAAAAAGAACACATTGACACCGGTGTGTCAGACCCACCATACTTGCTCCGGACACTGCGAGAGGGCTGTACACGCAATGATCACACGCACGGCACAGCGGACACACCAGGAACCGCGGTGTTGGCCGTCGAATGGCGCTAGCTGCGTAGCATTTGTGCACCGCCGCCGTCAGTGTCAGCCAGTTTGCCGTGGCATACGGAGCTCCATCGCAGTCTTTAACACTGGTAGCATGCCGCGACAGCGTGGACGTGAACCGTACGTGCAGTTGACGGACTTTGAGCGAGGGTGTATAGTGGGCATGCGGGAGGCCAGGAGGACGTACTGCCGAATTGCTCAACACGTGGGGCGTGAGGTCTCCACAGTACATCGATGTTGTCGCCAGTGGTCGGCGGAAGGTGCACGTGCCCTTCGACCTGGGACCGGACCGCAGCGACGCACGGATGCACGCCAAGACCGTTGGATCCTACGTAGTGCCGTAGGGGACCGCACCGCCACTTCCCAGCAAATTAGGTACACTGTTGCTCCTGGGGTATCGGCGAGGACCATTCGCAACCGTCTCCATGAAGCTGGGCTACGGTCCCGCACACCGTTAAGCCGTCTTCCGCTCACGCCCCAACATCGTGCAGCCCACCTCCAGTGGTGTCGCGACAGGCGTGAACGGAGGGACGAATGGGGACGTGTCGTCTTCAGCGATGAGAGTCGCTTGTGCCTTGGTGCCAATGATGGTCGTATGCGTCTTTGGCGCCGTGCAGGTGAACGCCACAATCAGGACTGCATGCGACCGAGGCACACAGGGCCAACACCCGGCATCATGGTGTGGGGAGCGATCTTCTACACTGGCCGTACACCTCTGGTGTTCGTCGAGGGGACACTGAATAGTGCACGGTACATCCAAACCGTCATCGAACCCATCGTTCTACCATTCCTAGACCGGCAAGGGAACTTGCTGTTCCAACAGGACAATGCACGTCCGCATGTATCCCGTGCCACCCAACGTGCTCTAGAAGGTGTAAGTCAACTACCCTGGCCAGCAAGATCTCCGGATCTGTCCCCCATTGAGCATGTTTGGGATTGGATGAAGCGTCGTCTCACGCGGTGTGCACGTCCAGCACGAACGCTGGTCCAACTGAGGCGCCAGGTGGAAATGGCATGGCAAGCCGTTCCACAGTACTACATCCTGCATCTCTACGATCGTCTCCATGGGAGAATAGCAGCCTGCATTGCTCCGAAAGGTGGATATACACTGTACTAGTGCCGACATTGTGCATGCTCTGTTGCTTGTGTCTATGTGCCTGTGGTGCTGTCAGTGTGATCATGTGATGTATCTGACCCTAGGAATGTGTCAATAAAGTTTCCCCTTCCTGGACAATGAATTCACGATGATCTTATTTCAATTTCGAGGAGTGTATTACTACCGCCTGGTGGCGCTATCAGGCAAGTGCCAAATTTTGCATGGAAATGACACAGGTCACTGTTATTTTTATAATCGAGTGTTAGTCTCAGCATGGTTTCGTGCCGTCCCGAGCATTGGAGGTCAATGGTTTCCCTTATAGGGCAAACTAGAGTAAGAATTCAAACGAAATGGAAATAATCAATTTTGGTACGAGGGACCTGTCTTCTCCGGTGGCTCTTTACCGAATAATTGCGTTTCGTTTGCTTTCGTAACGCCCCCTCCTTCCCTTTGCTTTCCTAACCCTCGTCCCCCTCCCTCGGCGCGCCACCCAGTTCTCTTTGTACCTAAAATCAACTGAAAGTATTTGCACAGCTGTGAAAATGTCGTCAATACACGATGTGCCGTGTTTGGAAACTTACTTTTTGCCCACTGTTGTGGCCGAGCGGCTCTAGGCGCTTCAGTCCGGAGCCGAGCTGCTGCTGCGGTCGCGGGTTCGAATCCTGCCTCGGGCGTGGTGTCCTTTTTTTGGTTAGCTTTAGGTAGTTCTATGTCTAGGGGACTGATGACCTAAGCTGTTAAGTCCCATAGTGCTCAAAGCCATTTCAACCATTTTTTGAACCAACTTGCTCGATTCACTCCTGGCGCTTGCTAGCCGTTGACAGCAATAACGCGCATACACCTTCAAGCTTGCATTGGGTTCTATTCGGTCCTGGCTCTGTGGTATTAGTTATTTGGTTGTACGTTAACAGTGATACACAGAAGTGCGGATAAGTGTGCTGGCGAAGAGTTGATCCATAAGCAAAAAAATGTTTCAAATGGCTCTGGGCGCTATAGGACTAAACTTCGGAGGTCATCAGTCCCCTAGACCTTAGAACTACTTATACCTAACCAACTTAAGCACATCACATACATCCATTTCAGAGCCAGGATTCGAACCTACAACCGTAGCGATCGCGTGGTTCCTGACTGATGCGGTTAGAAGGGCCAATCGGGCCCGCTGACCGATAAGCACTTCGTGTGTGATCTCACTGAATATAGTGGAAGAGCGACAGAAGGCCGCTATGCACAACTGTCCTCTCTGGGACGGGACCCACACCACAGTACTTTTGCAACTGTACATTCGTACCCTTCCGTGTACGAATGCAAGACACAGGCTGTGCAAGGCACGCCACAGTACATTTTCAGTATTACAGTGAGGTGACATATACACATGGCGCTTGTATCGCGTACACATGGTATGAAAGCGTAGTGCTTTGGGGGAGCTTTCATTTGTACTCAGGTGATTCATGTGAATAGGTTCGACGTGGTGACGGCCGTACGACTAGAATTAACAGACTTTGGGTGCGGAATGGCAGTGGCAGCTAGATGCATGTAACATTACATTTAGGAAATTGTTAGAGAATTCAGTATTCCGAGAGCCATAACGTCAAGAATGTGTAAAGAGTAACAAACGTCAGGCATTACCTCTCACCACTGGAATGTAGTGGCCGACGGCCTTCACTTAACCAAGAACAGAGGCGTTTGCGTAGAGTAGTCAGTGCTAAGATACAAAGAAAACAGCGTGAAGTAACCGCAGGAACCAAAGTGGGACGTACGACAAACGCCTCGTTACAGATTGTGCGGCGAAATTTGTTGTTAATGGCCTATGGCAGCAGACAAAGAGACATCGCATGCAGCGCCTCTCCTGGGCTCGTAACCATGTGGGTTGAATCCTAGACGATTGGAAAACAGTGGCGTGGTGGCATGAGTCCGTATTTCAGTTGGTAAAAGCTAGTGGTAGGTTTCAGTGTGGTGTTGTCTCCACGAAGCCATTTCTTCAAATTGTCAACATGGCATTGTGCCATCTGATGTTTACTTCATAATGGCGTAGACCACGTTTGCATGGAACACACTGGGTCGTCCGATTCAACTGAAGTGATAAGTGATTGGAAATGGTAATCTCTTTTGAACCATCATAGACAGGGAATATCAGCTGGTCAAGTAATTATCAATGAAATTCGCCAACAGTCGTGTAATTGAGATGTTATTTATGTATTTATTATTTTACTACCAGTTACGGCATTCCACAATGCCATCTTCAGGTCCCTGTACAGTAAAAGAGTACACATGTAGTGTATATCGGGATGTACAAATCAAACTTTACAGAAAGTGACGGGTAATCATAAAAGCACTTACCATGTCACGAATTGCGGGGCCTCTCCCGCCGGAGGTTCGAGTCCTCCCCCGGGCATGGGTGTGCATGTTGTCCTTAGCGTAAACTTGTTCAAGTTAGTTTAGGTAGTGGTTAAGTCTATGGACTGATGACCTCAGCAGTTTAGTCCCTAAGGAATTCACACTCACTCATAAAAGCAAAGCTACAAAATGAAAGTAGTAGCCTTAGAACTAATCTCTGTATATATCCAGCACAACAGAATAAAACATATGTACATATATCTTAGTCATGAAACTATTTAACATCATGGTTTTGCAAGAGAACTTGCAATAACATTGAAAATATCAAAAGTATACATTTCACAATCCGGAGATCCGCCGTACAAAGCTTGTCATTTTTCTCCTTTATGATTCTATTCAGATGTGTTACGTGTTAATACGGTTGTCTTAGCTTCTGTTAAATGGGATTGGGTGACAGCTGAGGAATTAATGTTAGTTGTTATTGGTCCTCATTTACCGTTTTCGGTATTAACCGTAGGTGTTGCCATAGTTTGGTGATTGTTTACTTTTCATGGCTCGATTTCAGTAATGGTGGAGCACTTTTGTGTTGCTTTTATTACATAATTGGACCAATACATTTGGGTTCGGTTAGAAATATTGGATTTCCTGTGTTGATCTTGTGTTCAGCTGAGGTTAAATAGGTTACTGCATTGCATTTGCATTTATTGGCCAACAAAGTGCACACCAGCTTGTCCTTCCCATGATAGTCGTTGTCAGTGGGTGTTCCTATTGTTAGTCCAGCAAGACTGTTTTGAGTAAGTGGTTTACATACAAGCTTAAACTAAACCCTTCAAAGACCCATGTGTATGATTTTCGTTTGAGAAACAAGGACGCCACTTGCAAGTACAAAGTAGTATGTTTGGGAGTCGAACTAGAACACTACGAGACTCCAAAATAACTAGGAGTGACACTTGAAAAATCTCTCAATTTCAAAAGGCAGTAAATGAAATTGAAGCCGAAATTTCCACCAGGAACAATGTCCTGCGGAAAGTGGACAGCTCACAGAGGGGTAGTCAATGACAATGGGTCTGTGCTATTCTACAGCAGAGTATGCCTGTCCAGTTTGGTATGATTCAATTTATGCCAAACAGTTGGATGCTACTCTCAACGAAACCTGCAGGACTATAACAGGTTGCTTGAAATCCACTCCACTCAAATGGCTTTCCCACTACGCAGAAATAGCACCACCACTAGTTCGAAGAGAGATTGCTGCGGACAAGGAAAGAAAGGCAGGCAGTGGAACCGAAAACTACCCATTCTCTGCATGGGCAAGAATCGCCTCTGCAACGACTGAAGTCAAGGAAGAGTTTCTTTAGGACATCAAAGCTGCTGAAAAAGCTAGGTTACAACTATGGAGGTATACGACCTACCTTCCCCCTGGTAGCAAAAGAGTTGTTGAAGCTTTACCTTCAGACCATGACGGGGAAAGGACAACTTGGAAGTCCCTGAATACACTGAGATCCAGAGTTGGAAGATCGAACTTGGCAGGGTGGGGATACACTGATCCTAATGATATTCGGTGTGACTGTGGAGAAGAGCAGACAGTTCGGAAGATGCTTCGGTCCGATTTTGCCCAGTCTCCTGTACAGAAAATGATCTTCAACAACCAACAGAAAATGCACTGGGAGTGGCCAAGTTTTGGTCAAAAGTAATTTAATCATAACCGTGTAAGATATATGTACATGTACTTCCATGCCGCGCGGGATTAGCTGAGCGGTCTAAGGCGCTGCTGTCATGATCTGTGTGGCTGGTCCCGGCAGGGGTTCGAGTCCTAAGAGATCGATTTGAACTTTAATTGGCTACGGTGGTTTTAATGGTTTTGGTTGCGAATATCTAGCTCGCTGTCTCTGTTTAGGCATTCGTCATTTCTTTGACGATGCATAATTCCAGGTACTAGGCGTTACAGAAATTTCACAGTGATATGGTCGGTTCTGTGACAAGCTACGTAGTTTGTTAGCTACTCATTACGTTATGTATTTCGCTTGGGCGTCTCTGACATAGCAATATTACCGATTTCATTTACCTACAATGAATCATGATGAATTTGGCACGTTAGTGGCTAGACATTATATGTCATTTCTGGGACTTATATTAGTAAATTTGTATTGTTATTTTGGTGTTTTCTTGGGCTTCTAGGTGTTGCTTTTCTTCGCCTATATTTTTGTACCTATGTATTAATTAAGGTTTTATGTGTTTGAGTGTTTTATTTCCGACAGTCAAAATTTTTCTTCACCTATAATTTTATTGTCTATGATTCTTAGTATGACTGTGCTTTTTTACGCTTATTGTAACCCACTGACTTGCTTGACTGTGGAGCACGGTAAGTCACCTTAATGTGAGCTCATAGATCTTGGGGGTTTCTGCAACTCTTTGTATCTCGCTTTATAGGAGTCTACGCTGTTCGAATAGAGCATGTTTTTGTTATTGATCATGTTTTCTGTTTTTTGTTACCGTGTATGTTACTTTTATACTTAATGCAATGAAGTATCTTACTGGTTCCCTATGGTACGGTTTGATTTTATTTATTGTCAGCTGCCACATTTTAGCCAATTTCATTTTTACACCCAAATTGGTACATTCCCCCAAGTTCACTTCTAGGAAATTCGGTGAATGCGTCTTATGAGTTTGAATAGGTGTCCGATAGTTTATCAGCGTTCCAGAGTTGTCCTTACTTCTTCTTACCGCTTATGGGGAATACTATGATATTCCTGCTAGATACGTGTTTTGGCTCCTCAGTCCCAGTGGTGTTTGTCCAACGCCGTGCTTCTGCCCTAATAACGTCCCCAGCTATCTATGATAAGCTCCTCCTGGCGAGGACCGATAAAACACTAATAAAGCCATACAAATTATAAAAATGTATGTACGTAAGTATGTATGTAGGAATGTATTATACATATCTGCTCCAAAACTAAGGGACCAATTTCAAACAAAATTGGTACACATATCAGCAACGGCCTTGCCGCAGAGGCAGCACCAGTTCCCGTTCGATCACCGAAGATAAGAGTTGTAAGGGCTTGGATAGCATTTGGATGGGTGACCATCTGGGTGTTCCGCGCGCTGTTGGCAAGCGGGCTGCACTCGCCCTGGTGATGCAAAGTGAAGATTTTCTTGACTGAGAAGTAGCGGCTCCGCTCACGAAAACTGAGAACCCCCGGGAGAGCGGTGTACTGACCACATGCCCCTCCATAACAGTTTCCAGTGCTGCCAATTGGCTGAGGATGACACGGTTGTTAGTCGACACCTGTGGGCCTTCCGAGGCCTGTTCGAACGTAGTTTAGTCTAGTTTGGTGAACATATCATTTACTATTTGTATAGATTCACTGTGAGGGTAATAACCAACCATCCATAAAAGTAGTAGGAGTGGAGGCGAAAAGGCAGTGAAGCCCACGACGCGAGAATCCCAGTGCTTTACTCATCTAGTATTTGAGAATGAGAGCACTTACAGACTGGCAACTACCTTTAGATATAATGTCAAATCTTTATTAAGCTTTTCTTCGCTGCCGACCCGATGAAATGACGTAAGAAAACATGTTTGTCACATACTACATTTTCGCTATCACATGACGCGTGATTTAATTAATTACTACTTCACTACTAATCGCATTCGTGACTCATTTTGCAGATAGTATTCGCATATAGACCTGAATGTGCTACAACGATGACATCATTGTAAGGCTATTAGTTTAGGAGACATGACGTTATAAACACTTCAGGAGTAAAAAAGTACGGAATCATACATGACGTTAAATTTTACTATGTCTTTGTTACTAACTCAGCTCGCGACACCTTTCGCAACCAGTATCCACATTTACTGCTCACTGTAGCTACAAAAATATATAATTATACTACACATAGTCCGGAGATGCGACGTCATAAACACTGAGATGGGTCTGAAACTGCTTTACCACGTATGACGTTTCAGTTTATTTTTCTTTACTACTAGCTCTATTCACAAAACATTTCACGGAAATTAGGCATTTGTACCACTACATGTACTTTCAAAATCATGTCACTGTACAACACCTAGTTCAGAGGATACGTCATAAATACTGAGTTGCATGAAAATGAAAACTTTAGGAGGAAATTCGCTAGAAATACAAGTGAAATACGTGTAAAAGAATACTTGAAGTGTGTTAAATATGTCATTATAAACCCTTCGAAAAATTTGGTGCACATATTAGTTACAATCTGGAAAGAAATACGGTAAGGGTAAGAACAGCCAGCTTCGTATTGGAGTGAGTGTGAGAACCTGGAGAGATAAGGGGGAAAAGAATATGGTAGACAGCGAGGGGGAATGAGGAGATAGGCACAGGCAGGAGGAGAAGCAGAGATATAGAGGCAGGGGAGGAGTAAATTAACACAGAGAAAGGAGAGGAGATTTGTTAAGAGGGGAAAGAGTAAGCGATTGATAGAGAGAGGGGGAGGAAGAGATATGTGGTGTGGTGGGGAAGGAGGAGAAGAACAGACAAAGGCAGAGGAGGAAATGGACGAAGAGGAGGAGATGGAAAGAGAGAGGAGAGATGGATACAGAAAGTGGAGGGGAAGAGGTGAACAGGCCGAAGAGTAAGGAGAAGATGGACAGAGTGAGGGGAAGCAGTAGCATCACAAAAATGGGAAAGAGGACGAAATGGAATTAGATGGGGTAGGAGGAGATGGACAGAGAGGGGAAAGAGCAGAAGTGAAAAGAGGCGACAAGACACATTGGGGGGGGGGGGGGGGAAAGGGGCACAGGTGGGTGGAACATATTGTAAGAGAGAGGGGGTCGAAGAACATGGACTGAGAGAGGGACAGGAGGAGATGAAAAGGTATGGGGGAAGAAGAGGTGGATAGTGAAAGAGTGTGAAGGAGATATACAGAGACAGCGTGGTAAGGAGATGGACTAGTACAAGACCAGAATGAACATATATCCGTACAACTCTGGGGGCTCAACTAGTGAATAGCAAATCAAGCAATACAAAGAGAAACTGAATGGAGCCAAAATATTAAATAATGTAGTCAGTTACGAAATTATCAAGAACAGTGTAAGTAGCATTTTCAGTTATTGCAGGAAAATATATTTCAAATTGTTTCCATCTATAGATCAAAGAATTAAGATCGTAGTAATTGTTGTTAACAATGCGCTAAATCTAACGAAAAATTTTAGCCAATTTGCTGGCTCAATCAGCTATGTAGAAAACAAAAACCGAACGAGGCGGCGCAGTGGTTAACCCACTGAGCTCGCATACGGGAGGACGAAAATTCAAATCCGCGTCCGGTTATCCTGATTTATATTTTCCATAACTTTCCTAATCACTCCAGGCAAATACCTGGGTGGCTCCTTTGAAAGGGCGCAGCCGATCTCCTTCTCCATCCTCGAAGCAGTCCGAGCTAATGACCTCAGTGTCGACGCGGCGTTAAACCCTAATTATCGTTCCCTCCTTTCTTTCGATAGAGAAACCTAAGCCCAAGTTCTGCCTACTCTTTACTGTAAAACTTAGTCATTTACGCAGCTTTACCGTCCACCAACGCTCATCACGAAATAAAGACTCACCCGACGATATAGTTCTCTACTTGCATATATGATTCGAAAGCAGCGTGAAATCGTATACTCGTGTTGCGCAGACTCTACCATCCGAAAAAATTTCAAAGTGTTGTAACGGCCCTGCATGGATGCTACCCAGAAGATAATCTCAGTTCTTGCCCGAACACCACACAGGCTGCTCGGAGTGGCGCCATGTCACAGATTTCGCGGCCCCTCCCGCCGGAGGTTCGAGTCCTCCCTAAGGCATGGATGTGTCTGCTGTTCTTAGTGTAAGTTATTTTAAGTAGTATATAAGTCCAGGGACCGATGATCTCACCAGTTTGACCCCTTAGGTATTCGCACACATTTGAACATTTGAAGTACACAACTCTCACCACATACTTCTACAGGGCGTCAAAAGACCATGAGGCTCAAAACCGTCGCCTATTTTAACGCTACGAAAAGCAGACCACGGTAGTCATATTCATGAAGTGGTAAAAATATCGTCAAAATAACCATCCCTGATTATGCATTGATCGATCATCTTACAGCTTACACGATGCCATGATGCATAACTTCGAACAAAATAAAGTTCTAGTGAACGTTAATGCACCTATACATACACAGTACGCTATTTCCTGCTCTTTTATGTGGTGCTCTTTGTTTTCAAGAAGAACTCATCAAATTTGAATTGCTACTCATTTAGTTGATGAGCAGAGTCAAAGAAATGAGATAATATATTTTTTTGCACTTAAATAGGTTACACATTTAAACACGATCGCATGTAGGAAAAGAGTAAAAGTATAACATACACCGGCTGAGTTCACGATACATGTAATTATGGGGTACATTGAGCTCTGGTTAATTTAATCTGTAAACAGTATGATGAAATTTTTGTCGCTTTTCTGGTGTGGTAGTGGTGACAGGAGGCAAGCTACTTTATTTCAGTATTACCGGAATGAAAACAAAACAAAATTCTTATTATCAAATTAGTAACTTTTAATATTTCAAAACGAACACAAAAGGCTGGATTAGTATTTTATTATGATATGTAATCCTGATCAAGACCTGAGCTATTGTTGCAGCGGGGCTCACTCTCTACGTCATTAAAGATTGACTGAGGTTTCAGAGAATTTAAGATAACTTACTTACATTACATCACGACAAGGTAACATGATTTACATAGGATTGCAGAAAGTACTTAATCAGATGAAATCTAATATTCGGTATGGCGCAGTCAGTTCCAAACTGAAAGAAAAATCGGTATACGGTCACAAAGCAAGCTGACGTAAATAAAACCACTCTTTTCACCAGCTCAAAGCACAAATATCTGAACGTTACTGAATATATAGCGTAACACTGTCCCAAACATCAAACTAAACAAAACACGAATTTTCTTGGGGTCCCAACGATCCCACCCTACCGGTTATGGGTTAATTAAGGATTGCAAATACAAAAGGCCAATATTATACATCCAGTTAGATTGTAGATAAACTACTTTACTAATTATTTATTGTTAGTTCAGCTCAAATTCGACATATCGTTTATGAGAGGTGCAGCATGTGTTGGTCAATTGTATCATTGAAAGTGGTTCATCAATCATTGTTAAAGAGATCAGCGTCAATCGAGAAGTAGACTTTGCACAGCGTCTTCAAATGCTTCGTTCAACTCGTGACGTCAAGACAAATACGAATTGAAATCTTCATTTATGGCGTAGGTCCATTCGATGCAGTTTTAGTATTTTTCCCCTTAATATTTTTGAATAATATTTCATAGCTACAAAGCGAAAATTTGACAGCTCGTGCATGCATCCGTCCTTCGCTGTGGCACCAAGTATTCCTTTACCTGTAGCCGCCCGCCTGTACTCCTCAACACTGAGCCACTGTCACGCTTAATTCAGCGTAATTATCCCAGGTCAGGCCAAAAGACAACTCGGCTTCTAAACTTGTAACAACTTTGATGCAATGTAATTAAATTACGCGTGTTTTGTTTTACGTTTGTTGTATTAATCTGTGTTTTATTTTGTATGTTTCCGTTATTGCATATTACAGGTGTATTTCGTTGTTCAGAAGGTATTTTCACAGACACGAGGGTAGATGGGCAACAAACCGAATTATCATAAATCATAATTATAGTATTATTTTGCAATGAGCAAACGGAGAACACAGTTTTCTTGTATCAAAATGTTTAGAAAGAGTTAAGACATTTCCTTACATTGGGCTGTTGTTCGCTATTATTTGTCATAAAAACTTTATTTCATTATTAGTTGTTATTTAATTTGGCCCAACTATCAGTTGAATAGAGGTGGTGTTCTATGTCAGTGTATGTATGCTGGTAGAGTAACAAATAACACAAAGGAGTTGAACTTTCTTCTTAGTAGATGTTCTTCCGAAACTTTATGAGTCGAGGTTGGCTTCGCGGTGTATACGTCACAAAAATGATCTCTTAGTGTTATTGAAGTACACACTGAAGCGAATGTACCACACTGAATCAGTCCTTTTGCTAATGGACACTACAGTGAAAGCAAAGTGAAACGGAGATCATAGCATTTTATCTTCATAAAAGAGAAGAATATAGGATTGGATATGTGCTGGTGCATGGGATCGAAGTTACCCGTAACTTAAAATAACTGTCACTTATTGTTCAGTCTCAGTTGCACATTTTTAAAATTAAATGACACGTTTAGATCTCTCTTCATCGTCCTTAGATCTATGTAGTAGAGTCAGCAGCCCATCCATTCAGAATCTGTCCGTTCAGAACCTCATATCATAGTACTCTTTCTGTAAACGATTCGTTGTTACAGACGAATGGATGCTGTCATGTAAGCATCACTACAGGAAACTTGGCTAGAGCGTAAAAATACTCTAAAAATAGCAGGAAACAACTGAGAACGAATTCGTGATGTGCTACACACCACTGCAATTTCATGTGTTTATTCAGCTGCTGGATACTATGCCCTATACTATATTCAAATTAAGTAAGTTTTCGTCCGAATGAAGCTATGAAGACCATTGCTAAAACTGCCAGATCAGCTCCCAATTAGTGACTGCCTGTTTTGTCCAGTATTGCTCCTCCGGATCTAAGGATAATGACTGCCAGAATGCTTGTGCGAAAGTTCGTACGAAGACAGAGTCCAAAACCAAGTAAGTTCTAGATGCCGCTTTCCACAATCCACCAGTTATACACCTTAAATCAGGAAAGAAACAATGGAATAGTCTGCGAGTCGCAGACGTTTCCGACTACACCATAATGTGGAAAGTGCGCTGGAATGAACACTGTATCCAGAAAGGCCGCTTAATTCAAAAGCCAACCAAGAAGATAGCAGGATTCGATCTAACTGTCGCTAGTACTGGACACTCAACTGCATCCGAATGGGGCAAGGGAAAGGTACCGTATCTTGAGGAGAAGTTGGGTATTAAGCGCATCAGGTTGTAAGATACAATTTGAAGGGCTACCAGTTCAGGCTTTTGAAAATGAGACTGGATTCCATTAGGAAATTTGTGCACCACTACCACACAACATGTCTTGCAAACAAAGGGAAACTACAGCAGTGTTCGTATAAATTCGAAATCGTTATTTTTTTTATTTTTGCATATCGATTTCGATCACTGGGTGATCATCTTTAGTGCAAGATCTTTAGTGCACGATCTTTAGTGCAAGTTCAGTGGACTCATACAACCACGTGTATTTTGAAGATGATCACTTTGTGATTCAAATCACTATGCAACAGTAAAACATGGCTTCAAATTGATGCGACCAATGATGGAGTTTCCCTGGTTAGCAGTTTTTAAGAAATGATTATCTCTAACTCATTTGTGAATGTATACGAGTATCAAAGTGTCTGAGATGTGGTGCTATAGGAGGATGTTGAAAAATAGAGAGAGTGGTAGGAGGTTCTCAAGGTGCAGAAGAACGTACGAAAAACTTTAAGAATAAGAAGAAACAGGATGAAAGGACATGTATTAAGGTATTAAGCAATAAGTTCTATGGTTATTTATTTGTATTTTCTGCCACCAGTCACCATTACATGTTATACCTTTAATCAAAACAGTGCAAAGTGTTTCGTGCATATTCTGTCAATCATAAAGCATTTATGCACACAGAAAATTGTTATTTAAAAATAAATTGTCGTACACTACACTGACAGAACTTTTTGATTATTGTTCGCTGCTGGAATGGCTGATGGTGTACTAGAGAGTGGGGGGGGGGGGGGAGGGGGAGGGGCAATGTATGGCCAGATAGTGATGTCCAGTGATGTCTATCGCTTTTATCGAACTGTATTTTTTTTAGTCATCTGTCTACTGACTGGTTTGATGCGACCCGCCACAAATTCCTTTCCTGTGCTAACCTCTTCAACTCAGAGTAGCACTTGCAACCTACGTCCTCAATTATTTGCTTGACGTATTCCAATCTCTGTCTTCCTCTACAGTTTTTGCCCTCTACAGCTCCCTCTAGTACCATGGAAGTCATTCCCTCATGTCTTAGCAGATGCCCTATCATCCTGTCCCTTCTCCTTATCAGTGTTTTCCACATATTCCTTTCCGATTCTGCGTATAACCACCTCATTCCTTATCTTATCAGTCCACCTAATTTTCAACATTCGTCTATAGCACCACATCTCAAATGCTTCTATTCTCTTCTGTTCCGGTTTTCCCACAGTCCATGTTTCACTACCATACAATGCTGTACTCCATACGTACATCCTCAGAAATTTCTTCCTCAAATTAAGGCCGGTATTTGATATTAGTAGACTTCTCTTGGCCAGAAATGCCTTTTTTGCCATAGCGAGTCTGCTTTTGATGTCCAGCCTTGCTCTATCCGTCATTGGTTATTTTACTGCCTAGGTAGCAGAACTCATTCACTTCACTGACTTCGTGACCATCAATCCTGATGTTCAGTTTCTCGCTGTTCTCATTTCTACTACTTCTCATTACCTTCGTCATTCTCTGATTTACTCTCAAACCATACTGTGTACTCTTTAGACTGTTCATTCCGTTCAGCAGATCATTTAATTCTTCTTCACTTTCACTCAGGATAGCAATGTCATCAGCGAAACGTATCATTGATATCCTTTCACCTTGTATTTTCATTCCACTCCTGACCCATTCTTTTATTTCCATCGTTGCTTCCTCGATGTACAGATTGAAGAGTAGGGGCGAAAGGCTAAAGCCTTGACTTACATCCTTCTTAATACGAGCACTTGGTTTCTTGATCGTCCACTCTTATTACTCCTTCTTGGTTGTTGTACATATTGTATATGACCCGTCTGTCCATATAGCTTACCCCTACTTTTTTCAGAATCTCGAACAGCTTGCACCATTTTATATTGTCTAACGCTTTTTCCAGGTCGACAAATCCTATGAACGTGTCTTGATTTTTCTTTAGCCTTGCTTCCATTATTAGCCGTAACGTCAGAATTGCCTTTCTCGTGCCTTTACTTTTCCTAAAGCCAGACTGATCGTCACCAAGCGCATTATCAATTTTCTTTTCCATTCTTCTGTATACTATTCTTGTAAGCAGGTTCGATGCATGACCTGTCAAACTGATTGTGCGATAATTCTCACACTTGTCAGCTCTTGCCGTCTTCGGAATTGTGTGGATGATGCTTTTCCGTAAGTCAGATGGTATGTCGCCAGACTCATATATTCTACACACCAACTTGAATCGTCGTTTTGTTGGCACTTCCCCTAATGATTTTACAAATTCTAATGTAATGTTATCTATCCCTTCTGCCTGATTTGACCGTATTACCTCCAAAGCTCTTTTAAATTCCGATTCTAATACTGGATCCCCTGTCTCTTCTAACTCGATTCCTGTTTCTTCTTCTATCACATTAGACAAATCTTCACCCTCATAGAGGCTTTCAATGTATTCTTTCCACCTATCTGCTCTCTCCTCTGCATTTAACAGTGGAATTCCCGTTGCACTCTTAATGTTATCACCGTTGCTTTTAATTTCAGAAAAGGTTGTTTTGACTTTCCTGTATGCTGAGTCTGTCCTTCCGACAATCATATCTTTTTCGATGTCCTCACATTTTTCCTGCAGCCATTTCGTCTTAGCTTCCCTGCACTTCCCATTTATTTCATTCCTCAGCGACTTGTATTTCTGTATTCCTGATTTTCCCGGAACATGTTTGTACTTCCTCCTTTCATCAATCAACTGAAGTATTTCTTCTGTAACCAATGGTTTCTTCCCAGCTATCTTCTTTGTACCTATGTTTTCCTTCCCAACTTCTGTGATGGCCCTTTTTAGAGATGTGCATTCCTCTTCAACTGTGCTACCTACTGCTCTATTCCTTATTGCTGTATCTATAGCGTTAGAGAACTTCAACTGTATCTCATCATTCCTTCGAATTTCGATATCCAACTTCTTTGCGTATTGATTCGTCTTGACTAATGTCTTTAACTCCAGCCTACTCTTCATCACTACTACATTGTCATCTGAGTCTATATCTGCTCCTGGGTACGCCTTACTGTCCAGTATCTGATATCGGAACCTCTGTCTGACCATGATGTAATCTAATTGACATCATACTGTATCTTCCGGCCTTTTCTAAGTATACCTCCTCCTCTTGTGATTCTTGAACAGGGTATTCGCTATTACTAGCTGAAACTTGTTAGTCTTTCACCTCTTTCATTCCTTGTCCCAAGCCCATATTGTCCTGTAATCTTTTCTTCTACTACTTCCCCTACAACTGCATTCCAGTCGCCCATGACTATTAGATTTTCGTCCCCCTTTACATGCTGCATTACCCTTTCAATATCCTCATACACTTTCTCTATCCATTTTCAGCTTGCGACGTCGGCATGTATACCTGAACTATCGTTGTCGGTGTTGGTCTGCTGTCGATTCTGATTAGAACAAACCGGTCACTGAACTGTTCACAGTAACAGACCCTCTGCCCTACCTTCCTATTCACAACGAATCCTACACCTGTTATACCATTTTCTGCTGCTGTTGATATTACCCGATACTCATCTGACCAGAAATCCTTGTCTTCCTTCCACTTCACTTCACTGACCCCTACTAATGAGTCTTTGCATTTCCCTTTTCAGAGTTTCTAGTTTAGATACCACGTTTAAGCTTCTGACATTCCACGCCCCGACTCGTAGAACATTATCATTTCGTTGATTATTCAATCTTTTTCTCATGGTAATTTCCCCCTTGGCATTCTCCTCCCGGAGATCCGAATGGGGGACTATTCCTGAATCTTTTGCCAATGGTGAGATCATCATGACACTTCGTCAACTACAGGCCACATGTCCTGTGGATACACGTTACGTGTCTTTAATGCAGTGGTTTCCATTGCTTCTGCATCTTCATGTAGTTGGTCATTGCTGATTCTCCCGCCTTTAGGGGCAATTTCCCACCCCTAGGACAACAGAGTGCCCTGAACCTCTGTCCGCTTTTCCGCCCTCTTTGACAGGGCCGTTGGCAGAATGAGGCTGACTTCTTATGCCGGAAGTCTTTCGGCCGCCAATGCTGATTATTTATCAAAATTTAGGCAGTGGCGGGGATCGAACCAGGGACCGAAGACGTTTCGATTATGAATCAAAGACGCTACCTCTAGACCACGGGTGCAGTCGAACTGTATGTTGTTGTTTATTATGACTGGCTCCACAGCCTGTGAGATATGCAGACAGTTTTGGATCAGTTATATTATGAAAACCGTGTGATACACCGTTCTATATGACAGTTGTCCACTTACGAATTTGGCGTCTGGCATCCAATTCACTCAAACTGAAATGGTATTGCTCAATAAGGGCATGAAACATAATTTAAGTCCAAATGACAATCACAATAACTGAAAATACAACATATGCTCATTAAGGATAGTTTTTGATTTTGCAAAATTTAAGAACACTGAACACACAATTGTAGGCCACAACGGTAATAAAACTAATTAAATACATTAATAACAAACTGCAAAGCCATTATACCTGGCAGTAAAACCAGATACAGATTCCTCAATAGTTACTATGTTTCAGGAAGACTATATACAAAAGCAATTGAATTCTTTACAAACGCTCACCCACATGAAGTCCACATTGTCCAAACCAAACTGATGAGCTAAAATAAGAAAATGCCACAAAAAAATGTCACTTCCTCTTCACTCAGAATGAAGTATAGGGCCTTACTGTAATGGATCCTACAGCTCCTACACTCAATCCATGGAAAATATTCATAGGGTCAACACTTCAATAAGACCTGTTGTGAATTCAGTTATACCCCGGCTTACAAATTAATGAAAGAACTAAATGGCTTACTTGTCGAAAAATATACACATGAAATATCATATTCCACAAAGAAAAGCTATGAACTTATTAACAGTGTAAATGACCTGACTGTATCACCTCAAGCTAAGTTTTATTGATAGACGTTGTATATCAGTGCAGCGGTATACCAGCAGAAGAAACAGTTGAAACAATAATTAAGAACCTTATGAGAAACAATACAACGAGCAAGCCAGACCTAATAGAGCTATAGATGTATTTAATTTAGTATTATCACATAATTACTTTTCCTTCAACACCAAAATTTACAAGCATGACCTAGGGCTAGCAATGATATGTGAGCTACTCAAAGAAATATTTATCAGCCGTACTGAATACGAAATACTGATCTAACAGATAGAACGTAAGATGAGGAAGTATTGGACACAGGGGTAATTTACGGTAGGAAAAGGACATTTCTCTTCTTACGTTCGTTTCACTGGACGCAACCTGTCTTTCATGTTCATGTGTTGCTGTTTACACCTTACGTTTTGCCAAGAAGATTCGAACATACAGTGTTGCAACTGGAAGTGGAAACTGTGATGTGTAGGAATTTTCAGTGTCGTATATAGTTAATGTTAGTTACCATTATGCGAATACTTTCGTCATTGTACTAGACGCGAAACAAGTGGCAAGCATGATTTCCTTATAACTTATTTATTTTAATGTTAAGGAGCAAATATAAATGTAGTTTGTCCGTGTAAGATACTTGCACTAATGCCTAGGGACACTATTTACAGATACCTACGAACGTTACAGGAATATGAGACAATGCTGTAGACTTATAAAATAAGGCTTAGTCCGCCACTGAAGTGAAACTATGACGCATGAAATCTGGAAAAGGCGCCTGCAGCCATCATCACAGCAAAACTGTTGCATAGAAAGGCATTAAGCAAATTTAACATACCACGCTAAACCTTTGAGACTAAAGTTAATAATACAACCCTGGAAAAACTGGAAGACTTTCTATCTTGAGAACAATTGAAGAGAAGACGTTTTTCCTTGATATTTTAAGGGCTGTGTATTGAGTTTTTACTTTTATGTTCGATTCCCGGCGGGGTCAGCGATTTCCTCTGCCTCGTGATGGCTGGGTGTTGTGTGATGTCGTTAGGTTAGTTAGTGTTAAGTAGTTCTAAGTTCTAGGAGACTGATGACCATCGATGTTAAGTCCCATAGTGCTCAGAGCCATTTGAACCATTTTTTTTAACCTTTTATGTCTGACGACGTACCGTACGTAGTGAAAGGATATCTTAATAAGTGTGAACAAAGAGAAAAACGCTTTTCTTATAACATTCCAGGAATACAGTGGTTGTGTTCATTAATACAGTGTCACTTTGATATATTAAACAACAGACTACCTGAGAACAGTCAACGACAACATGTTGATTTCAAAAACAAAATTTATGCGAAAATCTGGGTACAAAATTTCTCAAGAGCTTCTGAAAACATAGGAACACTGCGTAGAAAAAAAAAACAGCTGAACGCAAATAGTATAACTACATTGGACGTATCATTACACAAAACATTTACCTCTAGTAACAAATGTGTCCACATCATCGTCATTAATTTAAAAACCGTGTCCCATGTAAACTGTGGTAATCGCAATCGTACAACGTCCTCATCTGAAATGTGAATGTTCATGACGTGGAAGTATCGCAACTTACTTAAGTGGTGCATCCAGCTAGAAGCACTAAGAAAACGAATCTTCTAGTATTTCCTACGAAACACACTGTATACACTCATTCGAAGAAACTGTCACAGGTGCAGTTTGAGTGGAAACTTGAAGTGTCTGTTAGAGCGTAAAAACACAAGGCTCCTACAACTGTCTATACGGTTTCAAAAATATCTCTGTCTCTTAGTAACAGTTATGAGAAAATCATATTATAGAAATAGATCCATGTCGCACACAACAACCATAAAAGGATATTTGGTACATACTTTGTGTGCTGAAACGTATTTCATAGACAGAACAACAACTATTAACATCTAATATGTTGTTGTTGTTGTTGTTTTTGTTGTTGTGATCTTCAGTCCTGAGACTGGTTTGATGCAGCTTTCCATGCTACTCTATCCTGTGCAAGCTTCTACATCTCCCATTACCTATTGCAGGCTACATTCTTCTGAATCTGCTTAGTGTATTCATCTCTTGGCATCCCTCTACGATTTTTACCCTCCATGCTGCCCTCCAGTACTAAATTGGTGATCCCTTGATGCCTCCTTCAGAACATGTCCTACAAACCGATTCCTTCTTCTAATCAAGTTGTGCCACAAACTTCTCTTCTCCCCAATTCTGTTCAATACCTCCTCATTAGTAACATAATGTACCCATTTAATCATCAGGATTCTTCTGTAGCTCCACATTTCGGAAGCTTCTATTCTCTTCTTGTCCCAACTATTTATCATCCACGTTTCGCTTCCATACATGGCTACACTCCTTACAAATACTTTTAGAAACGATTTCCTGACGTTTAAATCTATACTCGATGTTAACAAATTTTTCTTCTTCAGAAACCCTTTCCTTGCCATTGCCAGTCTATCCTCTCTACTTCGGCCATAATCAGTTATTTTGCTCCCCAAATAGCAAAACTCCTTTACTACTTTAAGTGTCTCATTTCCTAATCTAGTTCCCTCAGCATCACCCGACTTAATTCGAATACGTTCCGTTATACTCGTTTTGCTTTTGTTGATGTTCATCTTATACCTTCCTTTTAAAACACTGTCCATTCCATACAACTGCTCTTCCAAGTCCTTTGCTGTCTCTGACAGAATTACAATGTCATCGGCGAACTTCAAAGTTTCTATTTCCTCTCCATGGATTTTAATATCTACTCCGAACTTTTCTTTTGTTTACTTTATTGCTTGCTCAATATACAGATTGAATAACATCGGGGATAGGCTGCAACCTTGTCTCACTCCTTTCCCAACCACTTCTTCCCTTTCACACCCCTCGACTCTTGTAACTGCCATCTGCTTTCTGTACAAGTTGTAAATAGCCTTTCGCTCCTTGTATTTTACCCCTGCCACCTTCAGAATTTGAAATACAGTATTCCAATCAACATTGTCAAAAGCTTTCTCTTAGTCTACAAATGCTACAAACGTAGGTTGGCCTTTCGTTAATCTTTCTTCTAAGATAAGTCGTAAGGTCAGTATTGCATCACATGGTCCAACATTTCTACGGAATCAAAACTGATCTTTCCCGAGGTCGGCTTATATCAGTTTTTCCATTCGTCTGTAAAGAATTCGCGTTAGTATTTTGTAGCTGTGACTTATTAGACTTATAGTTAGGTAATTTTCACATGTGTCAACACCTGCCTTCTTTGGGATTGGAATTATTATATTCTTCTTGAAGTCTGAGGGTACTTCGCCTGTCTCGTACATCTTGCTCACCATATGGCAGAGTCTTTTAGTGTAATAGTGTTAAGTGGTGTAAGCAACGTCGAATCCCAAATGTAGTATCTTAGTATGGAAAGTAGAAAAATATTGGAAAATATGAGCGTATCTTTGTCTCACTCGACCTAGAGGAAAGCTACAACCATGCAGGCAGAAGGTGCAGATGGTTTGTGCTATTCTGGTCTCCTTTCCAAACACCAGACATATGAACTTCAGTCAATTATGTTTGCTCTACTGTATCACTCCTATCTATTCGCCCACTCTTTGTCACTACTTTTTCTGGACCTACTGTCCCACTGGGGGAGTGCCCCAAGGATTTGTCCACTCTCTTCACCTTTATCTCCTCTATACTGCTTATACGTTAAAACCACCTCCACTAGTCCACCTCCTTCAATATGCTGTTGATACTGCTTTCCTCGCCATTTACCCCATATTACAGATAATCCAACGTTCCCTCCAAATTCATCTCAATCAGTTCATTTCCTGGTGTAATCAATCTCTCCTCATCACCAACACTCCAAAATACAGGCAATAATTATAGCACAAACCATCTGCACCTTCTGCCTGCATGATGTCTGCAAAAATATTTACAACTATCGTACCCAGTTAACGCTTCTAGCATGACCTATATCGTTTGCAGATACACATACCCTAGGTCCACTGGACACATTGTGTCTAATACGATATTTTAAACGTAACCATTTATTTTGTGGGTGGTATCCTGCCTGAATATTTTGTTTTAAGGTATATCGGTATGATGTAAGACAGATGAGATCTTTTTTAACAGTTTTATGAAGTTTGTAATCGTGAGTAACTTCCTTTGAACAAATTACATTATGAAAACTGAAACGTAAGCCATAGCTATTATTTATCGCAAAATGTTAACAAATTGGTGATTATGGTATTGACAAAGAACATATTACTAAACAAAAAGCATAACATTAATTTTTACAACTTTTGCTATTCACGCTGCTATGGTACAGACACGCATGTTGTGTACACTTATACCACAATTCCTTTGTTTTTATGTCGTTTGAAGCAGGACACAATGGACACGTTCTCTTCTGACGACCACTGTACTGCTGCTGTTGCTACACTGTTTTGTGTCTGAGGGCTAGTAATTAACTCACCCATATCTAGGTATGTGGATTTCTGTAGAAAGTGATTAGAACTATGTCTAATCAAAAACAGTTGGATCTACTCCATAGAAAGAGCCTTGAAGACAGGTGTCCTCTAGTGCAAAATCCATTCACTATATGTGTAAAGAATAAAATGATAAACGCATTTAGAGTGCATAAGTCCATCGTGCTCCACCAAAGGGACAACGGCCACCGTTTAATCTGCCTATTGCATGCAGAATTCCGCACTACCTGAACATGACATTCGCACCTCCCTACGTTTGGTTATAAATTATCACAATCTCAGGCTTCGTGTTTTGGATGTTACTCATCTACAGAGTTATGAGGATGCATCGTTATTAGGAGGAATACACACTTGCTTCTTCGGTGAAAAACTGACCTGTGTCACTTCCTTTGTAAACAGAAATAGACTTGAACTTATTTGTTTGTT
The DNA here is from genome assembly GCF_023897955.1 of Schistocerca gregaria. NCBI lineage: Eukaryota > Metazoa > Arthropoda > Insecta > Orthoptera > Acrididae > Schistocerca > Schistocerca gregaria. The sequence continues at coordinate 687,801,071 of NC_064923.1, forward strand.
ACTATTTGGCTTCCTCTCCTTCAGAATGTCTTTTTTGTTCGTCCTCGTTCTTCACTCTGGTGAGGCCCTAATTTTTCTGGGGTTGCTCACCCACCTATGTCTCTTCCTGTATAGGCAGTCCCATTGGTGTCATACCCAGACTCAGCTTCACATATCCAGAATATTTTCATTCCAATCCTTCCAGGTCTATTTGACATACATAAATATTGCAAGGATCCACAATGGACACTATTGAAACTAGTTGATTTTAGGTAACATTACTTTTCTGCACTGTCCCATTAATGTTTTCCACATGTAGGATATAGCAGCAAGCTTATCAGTTCCTGACTCAAACTCTCTTGTTCTTTTATCATCAAATCTGATTCTTTTTACTGCTTCAAACCGACTCACAGACATTGTAGCTCTACATAATGCATTGGAAAAATTCTCCAGAAGAAGTACCCTGACTGGAACGTCCCAGACTCCAAATGCTTCAATATGAAGCGAAATTCCACACAAGTCTAACATTTATTCTGTAGTTACACCATTCCAGTCTTTTTTGTTACGCAAAAGTTATTTACATCTAAGTCCGCACATCTCACAGTTTCATCAACAATAGCTAGAGAAATAAATAAATCCCAAACATTCTCGGAGGTGTAGGTAATAGTACGCCTTGCTGGTCCTGGTATAAATTACACCAAATTTTTTGCATGCAATTTATTTTGCACTCCTAAGTATACCATTTGGAGCAATATGCATGTTAACAGTTGCACTGTTTATTCGTCCAGAGGCATTATTACCTACCTCATTACTACAGTCATCATCAGTACTATCATCATCATCATCATCATCATCACCATCATCATCGCCGACGTCGTCATCATCACCGCTACATTGTGCTTCATCCAACGAGTTTCATGCCACAGCCTGAGCAACAAGTTCATGGTTTTCAGCTGAAACCTAAAAGGTTATCGTCATCTTCAGCTACACATTGAGTCAGAATTAATTCAAAATTTGGGTTTGAAAAACGTATGCTATCTTCTTTCCTGCTCCTTTTTTAGTTATAGGTTCGGGAATTCTACCTGAAAAGGAATAATATAAAGAAACAACTTAAGTATTCTCTTCTTCTGTGGATTGGTGTTCATGTTATTGTTTAGAGTTAAAAAGATCCTCACCATTCTTCCAAAAGAGAGTCGAGTATAAAACACAACACTGCTGTATAGCAAACTCCAACAACATTACTCTGCTGCTTCACACATTCTTAACTGTCTGCTGCTATATTTCAATCTGTTACACAACACAGGAGAAAGCTATTTGACAGCTGACCTGAGTTATAACAACGTATTTTCTGCAATTACAGCACTGCGTATGTATGCCAATATTGCAGTACCTGAATACCAACAAAATCAAAATTCAAAATTTTGGGTTTGGGTGATTCGCAGCCTCGAGATGCTCAATAAACATAAACATGGTCCGCAGTAAGCTTTAATGCGATGGAACTGTGCAGTTACTTAATTTCAATTAAACATCTTAGTCAAGCAAAATTGGAACATCTGTATTTCATCTCATTTTCAAATCACTCTTAATTATAAGTGAAAGTAGTCATATTCCGTCATTCCACGAAAGCATCCACACAACAGTGACACCTTTTAAGATCGCGTTCTGAACTTTGCTCTTTGTACAAAAACATGTTTTTTATAGAAGAATGAAGTTCAGAATATGATCTTAAAAAGTGTCACCCATATGGGGAGAGTGGATTGAAATAGCAGTAAAGAAAAGAAAATGTCCACGTCTATAATACAAATCAAAGTGTTCAAAACTACGACATATGACAAACAGGGAGAAACGACGTTAACAATCAACTATGGGGAAAGAAAACTAGTTAGATCTCATAAATAACTGTGCCTTAGAGAGAATAATCAATATAAAATAGTAAGTTGTTGACGTAAATTGCAAAAAAGTAACATTAACAGGTTACTCTGTACACGATGTTGTACACGAGATAAATCTTTTACTGGACAGTATGTGTCTATGGGCTTGTGTGTAAGTATTTATGCTTGTTGGTGGTACAGCACAACAATTATTTGAAAAATGAAACAAACGAGTTAGCTGACAGAGATAATCCTTACAATGACATAAGCTTATGCATTTTATATGGAATCCACAAATACATTTTATATGAAAGAAGTGAAATTCGTATCTATCATTGTTATAAAATTGTACTGGAATAAAAATGGAAGTATAAAGTGACGTACTGTGCCAGAATAATAACGTCAATAAAATCTAAGCATATAATGAAACACGGTGGCAGGATAAAACTTAAAAGACATAAATTAACGCAAGTTACACATATACACTCTGAATATATTAGTAATATAAGGCGTGATGGAAAAAAATAAAACATTATGCCCTCATCACATGTGGCACCATAGTGTAAATATAAAATAAAGTCCATGACCAATAGCTCGAATTCAGGGAAATTGTTCTATGTTTACTAAAAACCTACTGTTTTTTAGATCTGTTTGTTCATTGAGTATCATTTCAGGATGCTTACGTAAATGACTGTTTATTTCTATTTCTTCAAGTATATTCAGTACTCTGCCCTTTTTGACCTTGTGTAGAATCTCAAGTGAGTTCCCAGTATTACTGTAAGTATGATTTTCAGTGCTTAAATGAGCGCTAAGGACAGCTGCGCTCTTCTCACTAGGCAAAGAGTGTTCCTTATGCCGTACCTTGAAGTTCCATCCTGTTTGTCCTATGAATAATTTACTGCATTTACTGCCATCGATTTTATATATTCCTGATTGTGTGAATTGTGGGAATATGTTAGCAGTATGTTTTTCTACAGATTATTATAGGTCCTAAAGCTTATGTATTACTTGGTTCCTGAATATTTTTGCTGGTCTTCACATATTGTCTCTGCATATGGTAACACTGCATATCAAGATTTCTCGTTTGCATCTTCTTTCTCTATTGTAATTTCATCCGAAATTGTATAACTTTGTTTTTGTTTACCAACGTATAGCTCGCTAACCATTTCAGTATCGTATCCATTGTTTTTGCTATTCCTTCAATTACTGACAGGTCTTCATCTTTGCCGGCCAGAGTGGCCGACCGGTTCTAGGCGCTACAGTCTGGAACTGCGCGACCGCTACGGTCGCAGGTTCGAATCCTGCCTTGGACATAGATGTGTGTAATGTCCTTAGCTTAGTTAGGTGTAAGTAGTTGTAAGTTCTAGGGGATTGATGACCTCAGCTGTTAAGTCCCATAGTGCTCAGAGCTACTTGAACCATTTTTTTTTTCATCTTTTTCTTTTCATTCTGTCTGACATGGAGTGGAAGAAGGCCTGCCGGCCGGTTTGGCCGAGCGGTTCTAGGCGATTCAGCCTGGAACCGCGCGACCGCTACGGTTGCAGGTTCGAATCTTGCCTCGGGCATAGATGAGTGCGATGTCCTTAGGTTAGTTAGGTTTAAGTAATTCTAAGTTCTAGGCGACTGACGACCTCAGATGTTAAGTCCCAGAGTTCTCCGAGCCATTTGATTTGAAGAAGGTCTTTCTATGTGACTCCGGGTAGCACAAATTTTTGTGGATAAGAGTGACTGTTGGTTTTGGTTACGAGCTTAACTGGTGTCGATGATCCATTTCCACAATTCGTAAGTCTAATTTTACGGTGAATCTGATTATTGGATGTAAATTATTGCGTTGTGTTAACAGCGTATTCACTTCTTCAAGAGAGCCTTGCGAAGCCAGCGTGTCATCGACAAAGCGTTTATAACATATATTCTTATTTGCTGTTTGTTTTCGTTTCTAAAAAACTGGTTCTCACAATAATTTACTAGCGTATACGATAGTGTTCCAGAGAGGCAACTAGCTATTGCAGGGCCTTCAGGCTGTGACTAAACGTTTCCTTTGAAGATAATGCAACTGAATGACATTATTATTTCTAGTAACGCTATTATTTCATCTCTTTCTTCCTACTAACTTTCTTATACTCGGTAAATTTTCATAGATAATTTTACCTGTCTTAGTTAATGGGACGCTGGTGTGCTGGTTTTCGATTTCGAATGAAACAAACCACTCATTAACCAGGATCCTTATATCCTTAATTCTGTTGACTAGATCAACAGAAACTGTAATGACCAGACTACTTCCAAAAGTATAAAATTCCCTAATTAAAGAATTCGCCGTCTTGTTCAGCAAGTAACCGTTAGTAACTGAATAGATTTGGTTATTTTTCTTACGTGAGAATCTGCTCTAAGAGTGGGTGCTCTACTAGACATTACAATATAATTGTTGATATCATTCTCGTTAAATATGAAAACAGATTGCTTCAAGGACTTTTTAATTAAAGCATAATATCTATTAGTAGGTGTGATGAACTGAATTATGAGCCAAGGAAATAATATTTCCTGAATCTATAACATGTGCCATACGTTTTATGAGCACATGTTAAGTATTTTGTAGTAATGTGTACAATATATTCTAAGCGCGTAGAAAGAATATCTAGGCGTGCATAAATTTTAAAAAGATAGTTTGCCTCTGAAATTACTTTATTTGTGGGAAGTAAGGAACTTTGGATGGAAATTCAATGAGCGCCAAAAATTACCCTATCATTGTCGGCTACATCGGACAGTTTTATTATTTAGGATGTGATTAATCGAATAAGATTTTTGTTTCATGTCCTTTGATCACATTATTCTTCAGTGTCATCCGAAATGATTCGTGTTTTTGTCGTGTGAATTTAATATTCTTTGCCATGCTGCCTTCAAGAATATTAAAATTCTGTCCGATATTACCCCGTACTACGGCGTCACAAGCGAAATTAAATTCTGTAAGAGGTATGCAGATGACACCCACATTCTGTTTGACGGTACAGATGATGAGGTAACAAATCTTTTTAATAAATTCAGTAGCTTGCATAAAAATATCCAGTTCATCCTTGGCCATGAGGAAAACAACACCATACCATTTCTTGACATGAAAATGTCGAAACAGAACGAAAAGGTGTCCGTCAGTATTTGCAGAAAACGAATTGATACAGAAACACTATACCAAAACTCCTCTTAACATTCTGCCTCCCGCAAAAAAGCTGCATACAAATAACTACCGTACAGAGCCCACTAATTTCCACTTCAACATAGCAGAAGTAGAACACGAACTAGAAACCATCAAAGGTACTGCAATAAGCAATGCATATTACATTCCACTCATTAATATAACATCACAACAGATTGCAAATGAACTAAACAAACAACAATGAACTTCACTCATAACTGACAGCACTCCAGCAGTTAAATACGTAAATATGCCGTAGCTTGGCATAATGTCTGACACATAAGCAAGCCTTTTTTCAAGATCGGAGATGTAAAAATCAGCTTCATCACTAATAACAATCCAAGTATGAAACTTATTCATAATATAAAACCGCATTTACCAAATTACCTACATCCAATGCAACAAACATTATATAGGCTGAACATGCAGAAATTTCAGAACCAGATTTATAGAACTTGTAGACCGCTGCAGGCAAGATAAATGTAACAAATCACCAGTAGAAACACACGTTAAAGGTACAGACCGTCCTTGGAACATTAAAATTTTTCACAAAATCGGAAAAAGTAAAGAATGGATCTTTAGAAGAAATGGGAATATTCATTCAGAATCCAAAATACATAAACAATGTTCTTAATGAGTTAACCGATCTCAAAGATTATATATATTTTTGAGTAATCTTAACCAATTGCAATGCAATAGGTTTAAGAAGTACTGTTGTAAACAAACGAATACCAGACTGTAAATATCGTTAATATCGGTGCAAAATGCGATTATGGCTATTCATCCACGTTATAAGGCTGCCGTATTGTATTAATTGTGTAGTGTTTACGTGTATGTAGAAAATAGTTGTGCAGTGAATTACGTCGAAATGAGTGACAAAATAACCAGTACGTACCTTAATGTTACATAGCAGCTCCGCCAGCGCACCAAGAATAAAAACGAAGTTTGGGACGCCGAAATCGTAAGAGAACAACTATCATGAGAAGTGTAGCACATGATTTTCGCGATATAATAATAGTTGCAAAACCATCTGCATTGCACATACGCTGTGGTGTTAATCATAGTAAAAGAAACATAGCTCCACACAAGCATAAGACATCACTAAACATCAATTCCTGGCCATCCACTACCCCCTTCCTCCAAATACCTCAACAGTCCCTCCAACAGCGAACAGTTAAGTTCTATGTTAATCCAGTTTAAGAGAATTTGATTTTATAGCAATTATCTGGATGCAAAAACGCCTAAAGATGGGCAGAAAATACTCTATACAAGTCGCGTTATGTTACATTAAACATAAAAGAAATAAAAGTGATTGGTATCAGAAAATATAAATAAATAAGCATTCCATATAATTATGGTTTTCAAACTCAGCCAGCATGGCCACAGTTAATTACCTCTTCCACGGTACATAATGTCATAACACATGTCCCGTGCTTCTTCTTGTCGGTGTTTTCCGCACGTTCCGTTCTTTGCTTGTTCTGTGGAAAATCTTGTATGTTCTTATTCGTATATCAAAATAATATTCTCTGTGATTTCTGGTTTGGTATATTATAGAGGTTTTCCTTTTGTGTCCTTTAAGCCCTACCACCTCCTTGTATCCGTTTGAAACAATATGGTATAAACACGATTCGCGAGGGAACAGGATAATTAGTGTGGGAAGGTCAGTGTCATTTCTATACACTGAATAATCTTTCAAACTGACCAACAGCATAGCTTAAAACTTACACCGGAGTGAAAAACTTAAGAAAGAAACTTTTGCATAACGTGTCTCTGGCAAGTAACATAGCTCGATGAAACTTGGACTACATATGGAAGGAACTGCTGCTGTAAACAGGAAGTACCTGAAAGAAACACCCAATGACACGTACAGGAACTAAAGTTTCATTCGAAAACAGTAATTATACGAGGGCGAGTCAAATGAAAACCTTAAATTTGTAATAAAAAATCGAAATTTCACGCCGTTATCCTGTAAATTGGTAAGCGTGCTACAAACAGCGTACAGAATGGCCTGTAGGTGGCAGCATAGTGCAGATGCACACATACAATCGCAGTATCAGTATAAAGATTGCCGCCCCACTCGCGACTTGCACCAGCATTCTGTTATTCGGTTTTTGCGTAGTGAAGGTGTGAAACCTACTGAACCTCATCTACGAATGAAGTTTAAGTACAGTGCTGCATGTTCGTCACAGCAGCAAGTCTACGAATGGAGTTGGAAGTTCGAAACCGTGTGACTTCAGTGGAAGATGCCCGTCGTCCAGGTCAGGCACAACGAGTTGTCCCTTCACTGAAAATTGCAGCAGTTGAAGCCATAGTGAAGGAAAGCCGCCGAATGACACTGAATGACATTGCAGCATGTTTACAGATTAGTCATGGGTCAGCACACCACATTGTGCATGATGTGCTCCAGTTCCACAAAGTGTCTGCAAGACGTGTGCCTTGGCAGCTGATTCCTGAATTGAGAGAACGAGGTGTTGATATTTGTGAAGAACTTCTTCGGCGCTTTGAACCAGAAGGTGATGACTTCCTTGCAAGAATCGTTACTGGGGACGAAACCGTGGTTCACTTCCATCAACCGGAAACAAAGAGAGCGAGCAAGGAATGACGCCATCCCTCATCACCAGACTTTGCCCAAGTGATTTCGATGTGTTTGGACCGCTCAAAGACGCAATGGGAGGAAAGAAGTTCCGTTCTGATAAAGAGGTATGCCACGCGGTGCATTAGTGGTTGCGTGGACTACCAAAAGAAGTTTTTTTTTAAAGAATCTATGCACTTTCTAAGCGCTAGAGGACCTGCATTGAGCTTCGGGGGAGATTGTGTTGAAAAGTGATACAGCTTTGTACCACTTCTACACAATAAATAATATTTAAAAAATATTTAACGTTTTCACTTTACTCACCCTCGTACTTAAGTCACATCGATTTATGATGATCTACTGAACTGTACAAAGGTCGAAAACTGGTTGTTAATAAGTTGTGTGACGAACAGAAAGGCATGCTCTCAAATGTGTTTCCATGCTGGCCACAAGGTTAGAGAAGAGTTCTTACGGCAGAGCGTTTCATTCTTCCTCCAGCGCCATTGACTACAGCTGCCTGATTGTAGGTGTATGTGGACGTACTGCGGTATGTATTCCCACAACTGTTAGACTGGATTTACTTCGAAGGAATAGGCACGGCAGGCCATTGACAAATATCGTGTCTTTCCAAGAGCTCCTCCACGTTTTCTGTTCACTGCCATCGTTCACTGTCGTCCATAAAAATGACGTAATGGCCGAATGCACTACCGAGTGAGGTGGCACAGTTGTTAGCACAGTGGACTTTCATTTAGGAGAAAGACTGTTCAAACCCAAGTCCGGCCACCCTGATTTAGCTTTACCGTGATTTCCCTAAATCGCTCCAGGCAAATGCCGGGTAGTTTCCTTTGCAAGGGTACGGCCTATTTCCTTCCCCATCTTTGACACATTCCGAGCTCGTGCTCCGTCTATAATGACCTCGCTGTCGACGCTACGTTAAATCCAATCCTCCTTCTTCCAAATGCACTCTTGAAAAAAACGCAAATGGGTCAATAAAACGGTATCTCAATTACTTTAACTGGAGATCTTACCGTGAACAAAGATCTTTTAGCTCATCAAGCCTATGCCTCCCCACGCCATAAAACCTGAACCACCAAAACGATCATGTTCTACAGTGATGGACGTACCCTCATAAGACGCGAGATGAGAGTACTTAAATGCACCAGGAAACGAGAGGATATTCGGTGAATGGTGTGGCCCGCTCGATGCCCTGATTTTGATCCCTTCTAGCACGTGTAGAACATTGGAGATGTATTGAAGCACATCACGATGACACGTCGGCATATAGCAGCTGTGAAGCGACCTGCTGGAGGTATGAAACGCTCTGCGACAAGAACTCCTTACCAACCCTGTGTGGCCATCGTGGGAGCACGTTGTAAAGCATAAATTGCAGTTCATAGACTATTGCCCGCCTTTTATAAAGTCCAGGACACCATCATAAATTGGTGATCGCAAGAGACTTGTTTGTGAATGAAAGTGTCCATCCTGCTCCTGTGATTATATATTTCTTTCAGTTACCTTGCTATTATACAGAAGCAGTTTTTCCATGTATGTTCCCAGTATCAAACAGCTGTGTTACTTGGCAGTGAAACATCAAGGAAAGTTACTTTCATGTTTAGGTGTTTTACACCAGGGTCGTTCGGGTCATGAGATACGCTGTAATTCTAACGTTCGATTAGTTTAACTCAATATGAAACTCACAATGTACTAAATTACACTGGTACACCTGTCTAATATCGCATAGGGCTTCCGTGAGCACGCAGAAGTGCCTCAAAAAGAACTGGCACGGACTGGACTAATGTCTGAGGTTGTGCTGGAGGGGGCTTCAGGGGCTATCCACAAATCCGTAAGAATACGAAGGGATGGAGGTGTATGCTGAGCAGCACGTTGCGAGGCATTCCAGATATGCTCAAAAGTGTTCATGTCCGTGGAGTCAGGTGGCCAGGGAAAGTGTTTAAACTCAGAAGAGTGATCCTGGACTAGCTCTGTAGCTATTCTTAATGTGTGGGCCGTCGTATTTTCCTGCTGGAATTTCCCAAGCTCTTCGGAATGCACAATGGACATGAATGGGGGCAGGTGATCAGACAGGATGAGTACGTATGTGTCACCTGTTATAGTCGTATTTAGACGTATCATGGGTCCCATATGACTCCAACTACACACGTCCCACACCATAACAGAGCCTCCACCAGCTTCAACAGTCCCCTACTGACATGCAGGTCCATTTTTCATGAACTTGTCTCCATACCCGTACTCGCCCATCCGCTCGATACATTGGGAAACGAGACTCGTCCGACCAGACAACATGATTCCAATCATCAACAGTCCAGCGTCGATGTTGACGGGGCCAGGCGAGGCGTAAAGCTTAGCGTCGTGCAGTCATCAATGGTACACGAGTGGACCTTCCGTTCCCGAAAGTCGATATCGATTATGTTTCCTTGAATGGTTCGCACGCTCACACTTGTTGGTGGCCCAGTACTGAAACCAGCAGCAATTTGAGGAAGGGTTGCCCTTCTGTCACGCTGAATGATTCTCTTCAGTCGTTGGCCCCGGTTTTCAAAGATCTTTGTCCGATAGCAGCGATGTCGGGGATTTGATGTTTAAAAGATTCCTGATATTCGCTGTACACTCGTGAAATGGTCGTATGGGAAATTCCTCACTTCATCGCTACCTCGGAGATGCGTTATGGTCTCTTGGACATTATAAAAGGCGGGGCATAGTTTCATTTGACAGTCCTACTCTTGAGCGCCATATCAACAGGATTCTGAAGCAAGTACACTTATCAGTCAGAAAGGTATGACTACATACCTAATAGCCGGTATCTCAGTTCTGGCACGGATAACCGTGGCGACCTGTAGTGGCATGGGAGGAATGAGGCCTTTCTAGGTCCCCGCAGCGAGATGGCAACGCATCTGCGCACACAAGTTACTTAAATTCTGGGGAGGGGGCGTGATGATACTGACGTCACGTCTAGTCACATCCTAGATGTAGTCGAACGGGCTCAAATCTGGCGAGCTACCTGGTCAGCACATCACTGGGAACTCGCCGCTGTGTTCCATCACTTTCCTGGCCTTGCGACGTACCGCGGAAACATGATCGTCATTAAAGGGTGTGTGTGGTCTGCAACGAGTGCATGCTAATGCTTGGCCGTTATTGTGCCTTGCACGAGTCCACTGGACCCTGGGATGCCGTCGTGCACAGAGCACAATGAACCTACCACCAATTTGTCTCCGTGTTGTAGTACAGGCGTCAAGGAGCTGTTCCGTGGAAGACGACGGACTCACGCCCTACCAACAGCATGGTGATGAAGGCGTCGGGATTCATCAGACCACCCAGCGCTCTGCCACTTCTCCAACGACCACTTCCGATAGTCACATGAGCATTTCAGTAGTAGTTTCCGATGTTGTGGTGTTAACATTGGCACATGCGTCGTTCATCGACTACGGAGGCCTGTCGTTAGTATTGTTTGGTGCAGAAAGTGTTCAGACACTCTTGTACTCCGCCCACCCTTAAAGTGTAATGTTAGTTTCGCCACAGTTCGCTGCCTCTCGTGTTTTACAAGTCTGCCCCGCCTACGACGTTGGACGTCTGTAATGAGCGATGGCCGCCCAGCCTCCCGACATATGGACGTGGTTCCACCTCGGTCTCGCCATATGTTGAAGACTCCTCGAACACCAGACAAGTAGTGCCGTTTTCCAAATGCTCGTGCCGAACCTCCGAGCTATCACAGACTGTCCTCGGTCAAACTCAAACAGATCACATGCCTTCCCCATTGTATATACGGACAGCGTGCTCACTGATGAAAATGCACATTGCGTCACCTCACCAGGTGACGCTGCTACTGCCTAGACGGGCTTATATCGATAGTTCTCCGTGGTCATAATTTTCTGACGGATGAGTGTATATTTTTAAAAAAATAAATACAATAAAATATAATAGTCAGGAGACATATTTCTTTACCGGCTTTCGAAGACTCTGACAAAGAAGAATAGAAGAATACGATTCCAGTTTGAGGCCGCGTATAGACTTTCCGTAAGTGTATTCGAGACTTTTCCTAATTTTGATAGCTAAAGCTTTGGGAATCGCATAATTATGTGTTGACACCACCACGTAGGGTTTCATGTCTGATTGCATCTTCATATGCAGCAGGAAGGAAGGCCTACAGCACTAAGATAAAACATTTTTGCTCTTAGCGTTACGTCATACAACGTTGATATAGGTTCGGTTATATTTTTGAAAAAAATTGGAAATTTGTGGTAAGGTCCTATGGGACAAAGTTGCTGAGGTCATCGATCCCTAAACTGACACACTACTTAATCTAACTTAAACTAACTTACGCTAAGGACAACACACACACACATGGCCGAGGGAGGATTCGTGCCTCCGACGGGGGTGAGTCGCACGAACCGTGACAAGGCGCCTGAGACCGCTCGGCTACACCGTGCGGCATATTTTTGAAAACAGAATTATGAATTAAAAAGAGCTGAAAAGACTGACGGCACAATTTATGGCAAAAGTAATGTTAATTATAGTGAGATAATTCAGCAGCTTCACTTGAAAATATGTGATGGGACAGGGGCTCAAAACTGGAATCTAAGCTAAGTCATACCAATTTCCCTTTAACTATGACGTTCATAATTTACAAACAGATAGAGAAGGGAATTACCAAAACACGATTAAATTTGTTCCCGCTAGAGATTAATGTATCAGATTTAAATAGTCACGCTCTGTATTGCTTTTAAGTGCTTGTACCTTCATCTATGGGGAGTTGAGAACTTCAGCGCGTGCAGTCTACGTGGTGTAGATGGCAATGACAATGTCTTTTTAATTTCGAGAAATAAATTTAAAATCTAAAAGTTCCAGTACATTCGTTGTGTCCATCGAAGAAGACGCAAACTGATCTACACTCCTGGAAATTGAAATAAGAACACCGTGAATTCATTGTCCCAGGAAGGGGAAACTTTATTGACACATTCCTGGAGTCAGATACATCACATGATCACACTGACAGAACCACAGGCACATAGACACAGGCAACAGAACATGCACAATGTCGGCACTAGTACAGTGTATGTCCACCTGTCGCAGCAATGCAGGCTGCTATTCTCCCATGGAGACGATCGTAGAGATGCTGAATGTAGTCCTGTGGAACGGCTTGTCATGCCATTTCCACCTGGCGCCTCAGTTGGACCAGCGTTCGTGCTGGACGTGCAGACCGCGTGAGACGACGCTTCATCCAGTCCCAAACATGCTCAATGGGGGACAGATCCGGAGATCTTGCTGGCCAGGGTAGTTGACTTACACCTTCTAGAGCACGTTGGGTGGCACGGGATACATGCGGACGTGCATTGTCCTGTTGGAACAGCAAGTTCCTTTGCCGGTCTAGGAATGGTAGAACGATGGGTTCGATGACGGTTTGGATGTACCGTGCACTATTCAGTGTCCCTTCGACGATCACCAGAGGTGTACGGCCAGTGAAGGAGATCGCTCCCCACACCATGATGACGGGTGTTGGCCCTGTGTGCCTCGGTCGTATGCAGTCCTGATTGTGGCGCTCACCTGCACGGCGCCAAACACGCATACGACCATCATTGGCACCAAAGCAGAAGCGACTCTCATCGCTGAAGACGACACGTCTCCATTCGTCCGTCCATTCACGCCTGTCGCGACACTACTGGAGGCGGGCTGCACGATGTTGGGGCGTGAGCGGAAGACGGCCTAACGGTGTGCGGGACCGTAGCCCAGCTTCATGGAGACGGTTGCGAATGATCCTCGTCGATACCCCAGGAGCAAGCAACAGTGTCCCTAATTTGCTGGGAAGTGGCGGTGCGGTCCCCTACGGCACTGCGTAGGATCCTACGGTCTTGGCGTGCATCCGTGCGTCGCTGCGGTCCGGTCCCAGGTCGACGGGCACGTGCACCTTCCGCCGACCACTGGCGACAACATCGATGTACTGTGGAGACCTCACGCCCCACGTGTTGAGCAATTCGGCGGTACGTCCACCCGGCCTCCCGCATGCCCACTATACGCCCTCGCTCAAAGTCCGTCAACTGCACATACGGTTCACGTCCACGCTGTCGCGGCATGCTACCAGTGTTAAAGACTGCGATGGAGCTCCGTATGCCACGGCAAACTGGCTGACACTGACGGCGGCGGTGCACAAATGCTGCGCAGCTAGCGCCATTCGACGGCCAACACCGCGGTTCCTGGTGTGTCCGCTGTGCCGTGCGTGTGATCATTGCTTGTACAGCCCTCTCGCAGTGTCCGGAGCAAGTATGGTGGGTCTGACACACCGGTGTCGATGTGTTCTTTTTTCCATTTCCAGGAGTGTATTTGGGAGAAAGAGAATAGAGAATGTCGTTGGGAAAGGAAGAGGATGGCGAGGAGAGAGACAAATATCTGAGCATTTCAGTACGAATAACCTACTGCCTCTGCTACTTTATTACCTGTATTTTTGAAGTTCATTATTACTACAATTTATTACTCTTGAGCTGCATGACAAATAGATTATGATACACAGCAAAGAATTGTAATTATCGAATTAATTGCAGTCTTTTACCGAATATATATAAAACGTAAACGGGCATGTTTGCACGTTCGACGGTGATATATATCAGCATTGCTGGAGACTGTAGAGAATCATGTGCTGTGAAGGCTACGGAGGTCTCCATTATTAACATAAACATCAAATACATCTCAGCAAAATACTTTTGTATCGTCTCATAAAGAATGCGTGACGGACAAACGTGCACAATTATTTATGACTATTGTTTTTAGTATCTGTTGTCCGTCCCCTGATTAAATAAAAGTATCTCTGATTTACGCGTCATAAGCGTAACACTTATTTTTTAAGCGTTGCCAGTGACCTGCTGCACATTTTTTTCCACTTTACATTGTTCAGCTCAATATAATTTCATTATTGATTCCTATCGCAGCAGTGCGCTCTTTCGTCGACTTTGTTTTGTGTTTTGTTGGAAATACAGAGTTAAATTGCCGGTTGTTTGTAGTGTATGTATATATTTATATGTGTGTAGTGGAGATCGGCAGTGGAAAACACAGACGAAATTTGACCAGGGCGGGTAAGCTGATCGTAAACCGGAGTGCAAAAATCACGGACGGATGTAACTTTCGCATACGTGTCACTCTCAATTAACACAGTTTCATGAAGTTTGTAACGTACGCTATGTGCTCAATAGTATCCGGACATCTGACTGAAAATAACTTACAAGTTCGTGGCGCCCACCATCGGTAATGGTGGAATTCAGCATGGTGTTCGCTCACCCTTAGCCCAGATGCCAGCATCCACTCTCGCAGTCATACGTTCAGTCAGGTGCTTGAAGGTTTCTTGGAGAAAGGCAGCCCGTTCTTCACGGAGCGCTGCACTAAGGAGAGATATCGATGTCGGTCGGTGAGGCCTAGCACGAAGTCGGCTTTCCCAAATATCCCAAAGGTGTTCTATAGGCTTCGGGTCAGGACTCTGTGCAGGGTGTCCATTACAGGGATGTTACTGTCGTGTAACCACTTAGTCACAGGCAGTGCACTATGAACAGGTGCTCGATCGTGTTGTAAGATGTAATCTTCATCCCCTAATTGCTCTTCAACAGTGACAAGCAAGAAGGTGCCTAAACCATCAATGTAGGCCTGTGCTCCGATAGTACCACGAAAAACAACAAGGGGTTCAATTCCCCTCCATGAAACACACGACGACACCGTAACACCACCGCCTCCGAATTTTATTGTTGGCATTACACACGCTGGCAGATGACGTTCACCGGGCATTCGCCATACCTACACCCTGACGTCGGATCGCCACATTGTGTACTGTGATTCGTCACTGCACATAACGTTTTCCCACTGTTCAGTCGTCCAGTGTTTACGCTCCTTACACCAAGCGAGGCGTCGTTTGACATTTACCGGCGTGATGTCTGGCTTATGAGCAGCCGCTTGACCATGAAATCCAGTGTATATCAACTCCCGCCCTACTTTCATAGTACTTGCAGTAGATCCTGATGCAGTTTGAAATTCCCGTGTGATGGTCTGGATAGATGTCTGCCTATTACACATTACGAACCTCTTCAACTGTCGGGAGTCTCTGTCAGTCAACAGGCAAGTCGGCCTGTACGGTGGTGGTGGTGGTTAGTGTTTAACGTCCCGTCGACAACGAGGTCATTAGACACGGAGCGCAAGCTCGGGTTAGGGAAGGCTTGGGAAGGAAATCGGCCGTGCCCTTTCAAAGGAACCATCCAGGCATTTGCCTGAAACGATTTAGGGAAATCACAGAAAACCTAAGTCAGGATGGCCGGAGACGGGATTGAACCGTCGTCCTCCCGAATGCGAGTCCAGTGTGCTAACCACTGCGCCACCTCGCTCGGGCCGGCCTGCATGCTTCTGTGCTGTACGCGTCCCTTCACGTATCCACATCACTATCACATCGGAAACAGTGAACCTAGGGATGTTTAGGAGTGTGGAAATCTGGCGTACAAACGTATGACTCAAGTGAAACCCAATCGTCCACCGCTGTGGCCGAGCGGTTCTAAGCGCTTTAGTCTGGAACAGCGCGACCTCTACGGTCGCAGGTTCGAATCCTACCTTCGGCATGGATGTGTGTGATATCCTTATGTTAGTTAGGTTTAAGTAGTGCTATGTTCTAGGGGAGACCTCAGATGTTAAATCCCATAGTGTTCAGAGCCATTTGAACCATTTGAAACCAATCATCTAACCACGTTTGAAGTCCGTGAGTTCCGCGGAGCGTCCATTCTGTCTTCTCACGAAGTCTAATGACTACTGAGCGCGCTGATATGGAGTACGTGGCATTAGGTGGCATCAAACTTCACCTAATATGAAAAACGTATGTTTTTGAGGGTATCCGGATACTTTTGATGACATATTGTACACCCAAAGAACTGCTACAGCACAGTACGACAGGGAACGGAAGGAAATACACCGTGAGACGACAAGAAATGACGATTTACATCAACGAAAATAACTGTACTGAACTCAGCAAAAATTTGATGGTCTTGTGGACGTTACAGAAAGTAGGACGTGTTTCGTAACAGGGTGTGTAATAACGATGGACGAGGAATGAATGCTGTGAAACGTGGTCCAATGCTTGTCACAGGTTTTGTAAGGAGTTCTTCACTTACAGTTTCCGATTCTTCCTGCAGAGCGGTTGACAGTTACTAGATCGTCGTAAGTGCTTGTACATGTGCTGCAGTAGATCTCCCCAACGCATCTGTCACACGCTGGGTGGGATTTCAGTCGGGCGTAGCTGGCAGACCAGTGCAAGCGACGAATACCGCCTCAATCCTATAGTTCATCCACCTCCACTGTTCGACGCGCTTGCTCTTTCTCGTCCATAAAAGTGACATCAGCCCTTATTGCAGCCCTGGGACGACGCACATGCATATTGACTGCAGTGCCACAATAACTTTCACCAATGAGTGTAACGTTTTCTGAGATTTGGAAGTCAGTACGACCATGAAACATTACGCCCCCGCAGACCGCAATATCCGGACCACCAAGACACACACATTCGACAATGGTTGACGTTCGCACATATGACGAGAGGTGGGAAAACGTGATGCATACTGGAACAGCGTCAAAGATAATTGACTGATGACCTCCGATGTTAAGTCCCACAGTGCTCAGAACCTCAAAGATGATTGTTGTGGTGGTTCAGGTATTACAGCATAGCGATGGACAACGCAGCATGCGACTACTGACCACAAAATCTTTTAACACTGTGCTCACACCGGTAAAAGTATTTGTACTGCTATAGAGCTTCCTGCATGTGCGTCGTTACACGGATTCACAAGACCCTGACTTAATTTTGTCGATGGCAATGCGTGACCGCATTGACCAGGCAGGTGCAGGAGCTCCTGTTGCGAAATTCACCATATGGGCTGTCCCGTGCTGCCTCACACCGCGTCTTAGTTACAACACCAGTATATGCTACAGTAATGAACACTTTCAATCGTACTAAATCTTGACCTACTTTTACAAAGGGCCGCCACAAACAAAACTTAATAACTCAAAGGATGGTTTTGATTAACCTTCTTAAGTAGGGAGGTTGAGAGAGACGAAGTTTCAGTTTCGTCCACATCAGAATTTGATAAAACTTCTTGGCTTTTTCTAAATTGCAACAGTTCTATAATTGCTATGCTGGCAATTCTCAATACATCGATCGGTGCCTCACTTTAAGTGCCTCACTTTAACATTCAATGATCTTCCAAAAATGTATCATCGAAATTCGATCCTCAAATCAGTTCCCACATGGCCACGACAAACTAAAAGACTTCCTACACATCTTCATCGTATTCCAACACATCAGTGGTCTTAATTGAGAAACACATCAACTTCGGAGCTATTGGTGCGTTTTTTCACATCAGAAGTTATACACTAACACAGATGTCCTTAGTATCAAGTCTAAACACGATCTGACCTTAAACATAGCATTTTTCTGTTTCCAACCTAGCTCTCCATTATTAAAAACTATTTCATCAATTACGTTCATTCATTAATTTAAGTCGCAGGCAACAACACGCGCTGACAGGATCTTCTCTCTACCGAAAGCCGACACGCGGAGGGCAATAGCGGCTAGCTCGTGGTCTCTGGCGGCGGCGATATAGATGCTGCAGACTGCATGTAATGGAGCCTCTCTGGATGTGAAACCAGTGGCGGATACAGAAGAAGATATCTTCAGCTACCTTTACTTTTACCGTAATAAAAAATAGTAAAGTCACAAGCAGAGTATAAGAAAGTTTTATTTAAAATGATTATACGCATATACAAGACAATGCCATCTTATGATATAAAAAAAGTTACGATTGTGGTTTTCTTGTCTTTGAAAAAAAGTCTCATTTCTCTAAGTCTCATTGCGCAATTGTTTCAGTTGTCCTCCGTACTATTTCTACACTGCAGCAATTCCTTATATTAGGTTCGACGCTTCATCGAGCTGTGTTACGTAGCAGTGACATACCATGCGAAAGCTCGTTTCGCCTTTGAGTATTTTTTCCACTTTTAATAAGTGTCTCTTTATTTTTCTTAGAATAAAGATGGAATTATATCAAGAAGAAGAAATACATCCACATACACAAACTACATAATAAAGTAATATTAACAGACACAGAAAGAGATCTTAGGTCGGTGAGAAAGGCTTTAGAAATTGTAAATTTGTGGTAAGGACTATGGGACGATACTGCTGAGGTCACGGTCCCTAGGGTAACACATTAGTTAATCTAACTGAAAATAACTTACGCTAAGGACCACACACACACACCCATGCCCGAGGGAGGGAGGACTCGAACCTCCGACGGGGGGAGCCCCGCGAACCGTGACAAAGCGCCCTAGACCGCTCGACTACTCAGCGCGGCTAGGGTTTTCGATATAAAATGTTAGTAAATTGCTGCTAGTTCGTGATTTACTATGTATCCGTACCGGAACATTTTATCGTCAGCCTGTGTAGAGTTGAAACATCGGTCTTGATAGTTATTACAGGGGTGAAAACTGTTCAGATAATATTTAGGTCCGTTGAAATCGTTGTAGTAACTTCTAGTAGCCTGGTCTAGTTTTCCAACTGTGTTGCAAAGAAAATAACCATTGTGGTTATTGTCAATGTGGTTAGAGTTCAGGGACACACACCTTTAGCAGATAATCTGTTTTTAAAAATTTCAGAAAATATTCTGTACTTGGACCGCAGCGATGGGTGTAAAATGCTAAGACTCAGATAAAAACAGTCTACATCACTTTTTCAGATATTTTGTTAATTAGCGTCCACCTGCTTGGTTAGGTGGTAACGTGCTCGCCTCCCATGCAAGTGGGATCGAGTTCGACTCCCGGCCGGGTTGAGGATTTTCTCCACTCGGTGGCTGGGAGTTGTGTTGTCCTCACCATTTCATCCTCATCACTGGCGCGCAAGTTGCCCATTGTGACGTCGACTGAAATAAGGCATGCAGTCCGGCCAAAGATGCCCTACGCTCATTTCCATTTTTTTTAATTATTAGCAATTGGTTTCTGCCTTTTCTTCTTTTTCTCAGACCATCTTCAGGCTCTTCCCTGCCATTATGGCTGCTAGTGGCGAGATCCGAGATCCTGCTTATAAAGATTTTGCTCCGTCTTCCTCCACTAGCAGCCATAATGGTGGGTGGGTGTGGGGGAATCCTGTAGATGATCTGAGGGAACTGTTTGCTAACAAATAACAGATCTGAAAAAGTGATGGATATTGTTTTTATTTGATTTCTGGAATCTGATATTAATTATTGCCTCTATTTGATGTGAAACTCGATGGGCATTCACACCGCATTACTCATAATCTCTGAATATTTCAAAGTCGCCTCACCCTCTTAGTTAGTATATTGGTTCCAAGGAACGTGGACTTTGAAATCTACTTTATTAGGGCAAACGACAACTGATATATCGTACCTGTTCAAGCTGTTTTGAACCTTGTTTACTGTATTCTATCAGTACCATAATTTTTTGCACCAGCTCCTGTTTTCCGCGCGAGGTAAACTAGTTCTCTTGACGTTTCTCTACCCAAGTGAGTGACCTCTCCATAACCAGCAGCAAATCAGATCTTGCTCTGGTAGATGCTTTGTAATTGGATCGATCCGTCGACTTTGCCTTCCCTCTTTCTCTCTGGACTTACTCAAACTAAACTCTTTGCTGTTCTCTTGAGGTCTACTGAGCAGACCAGCGCAATCTGGGACAAATAAAAATCTATTGCCGAGTCACAGAACCCGTTTCCCTCACTCATTTCATTCTCCCCGTTAAAATTCTACGTTATATCTGCCTATTGCGACTTCATATTTAGCTTGACGTCTCACCAATTCCATTTAATGTTTTACGTTATTATTTTTACATATAGTCTTTACATTATAGGCCTACGTGTTCACTATTCCGTTTCTGCGATGTTCTTGCACATAGACAGTGACAAATACCTATCCGACATATGTTGTGTCATTCTCTGAGGGTGTCGTAGTTAATCCGTATGGTGATGACCAAAACCCACTTATCATTTCACTATATCGTTCCTCAACAAGGGGAGTTATTCAACCCGTTTCGTGCTGTTCATTTTTACGTTGCCTCCAACTCCAAAACACTAATATTCTAGGTTTACTTTCATGAAATCAGCTGCATTCAACGTTCTACAGTTACATAACCTAAAGTCTGAATCCTACTGGTTGGAGTCGACTGAAGTGTTTTACCTCTTGGTAGCCCACTGAGACTCGACGGAAATGAACCACTTTGCTCGGGTACGTTCTGTGTTTGTTGCAGGAGTCGTAATTTCCTGCTGACCCTCCGAGTTCTGAACTCGGATAATCACCATCTCTTTAGGAACAGCTAGGCACACCAGACGGGTAAAGGACCAGAAAATCTGCCGGCTCTTCTGTGTTCCTTTTTTTAAGGTACCTTTCAACACAAACGCCAAGCGAGCAGTACCTAACGATTTAAAGAAAACAATGTCAGCAACATAAAAATTCCTTCAAATAATCATCAGTTGCGAACAGAGTAGGGGAGAAACGACTCATTCATAGCATAATATTTTTAAATGGACACACCGCCATTTGATTTTATTCTAGTATATTTTTTACGTTCAAAGCATAATATGTTTCTGATTTAGCAATCACCTTACATGTGGATTGATGCACTTTTTTCCATTAATTCCACTTTCCAGGTATCACGTTCATTTCAACATAACTGCTCCAGTAGTACGAGTGGCGTTTAATAAATAATAAAACATATTTTTCTCGCCCAATTTCGGGTGTAAAAATGCGGAATTTCTCTGTGACATCGCGGAGTATTTCCCGCTTTATCCTCTGTTGTTCCGTGAAGTTCCGATAGGTGGTGCCTCTATACGTAGTCTTGAAAGTGGCATCTGTAACAGAGATGCGTTCGAAGAACAGAGCTGTCAGTGAGTTCCTTTTGATGGAAAACCAGAGCACTGTAGAAATACGTAGACGTTTCCTCAATGTCTACGGAGACGTGGTAATGAAGAAATGTATGACGATTCCTTGGGCGGGGCGTCTGCCATCACCGCAACAAGGTCGCACTGAAGTATTCGATCTCTCGCAAGTCGACCGGCTGTTCACAGCCGAGTGGACACTGTCATTCGAGGTGGTCAACGGATAACAGCCAAACATCTCATTGTACAACCGGACGTCTGTGTTGGTAAGGCTGACACAGTTTCCACTGTTGGAGTTCTCAAAGGTGTGTGGCCGCTGGGGTGCTTTACTCCCAACAGAAGAGCATTAAGAATAAAGGAGAACCACTTGTGTGGAGTTGCTTGCGCTTTACGAGACTGCTCGTGACACTTTTCTTGTAGATCATTGTTACAGGCGATGAAACATGAGGTTATCATATCGAGCAGGAAACGAAACGGCAATTTATGTAGTCGCGCCTCACCACCTCTTCTCCGAAAAAATAACGTTAAAAGCCGAACCATCAGCCAGTAAAGTAATTGCGGTAGTCATCTGGGACTCAGAAGAACTTATTCTATTCGACGTTCTCCCTCATGATGCGACGATAAACTCCAGAGTGTGTTGTGCTGCTCTCAGGGAACTGAAGGAACAACTACACAGTGTTCGTCGTAACAAAAATGCAAACGAACTTCTGCTTCACAATAACAACACAATGCCTCACACAAATCTGCGCACCCGGGAGCAGCTCACAAACCTTCACGGCATTCCCCCCCCCCCCCCCCCCTTTTCCACACACTATCCCGGATCTCGCACCTTCCGACTTCCATCTGTTTGGCCCAATGTGGAATACACTCCGCGATTAGCAGTTCATGGATGACGTGGAAGTTTTTGATGCAGCAAGACGTTGGATCCAACGTCGACCAGTAGATGGTGGTGGTGGTGGTGGTGGTTAGTGTTTAACGTCCCGTCGACAACGAGGTCATTAGAGACGGAGCGCAAGCTCAGGTTAGGGAAGGATTTGGAAGGAAATCGGCCGTGCCCTTTCAAAGGAACCATCCAGGCATTTGCCTGAAACGATTTAGGGACATCACGGAAAACCTAAATCAGAATGTCTGGTGACGGGATTGAACCGTCGTCCTCCAGAATGCGCCACCTCGCTCGGTCGACCAGTCGAGTGATACCATGTGGACATACACGCAATGCCACAAAAATGACTTAAGACCGTCGTAATGATCGGAGATTATGTTGAGTGTCTTGTACTACTTACTGAACTCCCTTCGTTCATCACCGATGGTCTGCCTTATTTCTAAATACCTCTGTCATTCCTTCCTTAAAACGTTCCTTCAGTCATTGTTGCAACGATTCACTTCGCAATATCTGCCCAACTTTTCTGGCTCTAATCTCTGTTAATGCATCGAGGATTCAGGAAAGTGGCCGGTCTGATATTTACCAAAGAAAAACTGCCAGGCCACCGTATGTTTCCGCAAGTTATTTTACTTACACGACCAGTTTTGGTATCTCATTAATACCACCTTCATGCCCCTGCATATTAAAAGCAACGGTTATTCATGTAGTATGTATATCAAGGTATATCAAAGTTCACACTACGGAAAATGAAGGGTAATAATGAAGTCCTTAAAATCTTCAAAATGCAATATACGGGGTGTTCAAAAAGTCTCTCCGCAGTGCCGTATTATTGTTAACCGCGCGTGCCGTATGATTGTTCGCCAGCCTGGGTTACTTCCCTTCAAGTGGACACTCCCAACATTCCACTGTTTAATTTATCTCAGCCAGCGTAGTAGTATCATTGGTGTGTGTCGTCACGTGTTGACGTGAACGTTCAAGTTTAGTCACTTTGTTTGTTTGTTTCGTTTTTGTCACTGTTAAAATGCTAACCATTGAAGGACGTGTGTTTTCAGTCGAACACTTGTTCAAAGCTGGCGGTAAATACACAGTTCCAGTTAGTCAAACGTTTAATTCAGTTTTCCCGGATATAACATTCCCACATCGCGATACTGTGCTAGATTTGACTAACAAATTTCGAAGTACGGGTTCAGTGATAGGTGCACCGAGAAAGGGTCGTCCTAGCGTTTTGTCTGAGTATAAACTACTTCATATTTCCGATAAAATGTCCGTGAGTCCGAACAAGTCAGTAAGAAAACTCGCCCAGCAAATCAATGTTAGTGTCGGAACGGCCTACACAGCTGTAAGGAAGAAATTAGAACGTCTCCCATACAGTCGCGCAAGAACTGAAAAATACTGTTCATGGCAACAGACTGCATTACTGTCAATGGTTCAAAAATTTCGTTCAACAAAGTGAAAAGGATATTCTTAATGAAACGTTTGTCACTGATGAGGCGAGGCTTCATTTATGCGGGTACATGAACTCGCAAAATTCTCGTATGTGGAGTACTACAAATCCATTGTGTATTTTTGAGGAACCACTTCATTCTGTGAAAATAGGAGCTCGGATAGCAATTTCTAGACGTCTGATTGTGGGTCCCATATTTCTCAACGAAATAATAAACGCACAGTGATATTCTGTCCCCGTTCATAGGAGAACTTGTGTTAAGTGAAATACTGAATGGTTATTTTCAAAGAGATGGTAAAACCGCACGTACAGCTCGCGTTTCAATGTCACTGCTGGCTGATGTTTTTGGTGATCGCATAATTTCACAGGGACTTCGGTCTCCACCAACGCTTGACCTAACACCACCTGCAACATACCAATAAAATGGAGCGTTATAAATCGAAATTCTGAAACCTACAATACGTCGTAGCCCGAGAAACTAACACACTACCATAATGGTGACATAGCACATGCATACTAAGAATGGAAGGCGAAGCGGCTGCAGATAAAGATAGCACAGAACAACGGAAACACAGTGGTACAGACATAAGAACTTGAGTTGATAAGAAAGTTCACAAATATGGGGAAACCAAGATAACACCTATGAGTAAAGGAAATACAAAAAAATATTCTAACATAGTATAAAACAAACTACGTTAAAACTCCTAAATAAGACAAATTGTCAAGATAGTAAAATTCCCCATATCAGTGTAAAAAATTTAACGAAAACTCTAGAGTGCCGGAATCTTGGTGATGCAAAATTTGGTGTATTACCACATATACCACATGTATACTCGTAGTTTTAACATGGAGGGGGCTGAAAATGTCATGAATGAGCTTTCGAAAGTGGTCGAGTAATTCAAAAAACTTCTGAAAACGGCTGTTTGGTGATTTTTTTTTTTTGGAGTAAATTTCTCTCATTATTTTTCGTTATGTTCTTTATGAGAAATTTGTTAGCTGATTCATATCACTACGTCTTCATTGCTCGATCTCTTTATCTGGCTTAACAAATTACCTGTTACACGATATTTCGAAGATTTAAGAGTTTCGCACTCATACCAAGCTCAGCACTATCACAGATTTTAAAGATTATAATTTTGATTGTTGGTTTATGCTTCTTTTAACAAAAAGCCACTTTTGCCTTCCGCAATTCTTCCTACTCCATCTCCTGTCCATTTTCTTTCTTTGTCTGTTCCCCTTTCTAAGTTGCTAAATTTGTTCCCCTGTACGAGAATCTGATATCGCGGATATAGTCATTCATTACGTTCAACTGCACCGCATTTTTTTCTTTTTGAGTCATCAGTCTGAACACATCGTTCATGGTCTTCCACTCCTATTATTTCCTCTTGGCTCTCGTTAATCGTGAATATTCCCCGTTTCTCCTCTAGCTTACCCCAATTTTGCTCAGAGTTTCTAACATGTTGCAATCTTGCACTGTTTGAAAAGTGTAGAACTCCTTTTCCAGGTCGACAAATACTACCAGTGGGTCTTGATTCCATCATCAAACGCAACGTGAGAACTCCATCCCTGTTGCCATTATCCTTTCTAACGCCAAACTGAGCGACGTCTAAGACACCCTCAATTTTGTCTTTCATATTTCTGTATATTATTCTTATCAGCACCTTGGATGAATGAGCTGTTAAGCTTATTGTGCTATAATTCTCACTCTTGTCAGCTTTTGCAATCTTCGGAATTGTGTGGCTGAGGTTTTGTCGATAGTCAGATGGGTTTTATCGTGAAACTCATACATTCTACACAACTACATGAATAGCCTTTTTGTTGCCACTTCCCCCAACGATTTTAAAAATTATGATCGAACGTTATCTATCCCTTCTGCCTTATTTGATCTTCAGTCTTCCAAGGCCCTTTAAAATTCTCTAATAATGGATATCCTGTTTTTCCCTATGGACTCCTGTTTCCTCTTCAATACATCCGACATGTACTCCACATCATGGTGGCCTTCAATGTACTCGTTGCACTTACCCGGTCTCTCGTCTTCATTTAACGGTGGCATTCCTGCTGTATTCTTTATGCTACCGCTATTGTTTGTAATTTCAGCGAAGGTTGATCTGATTTTCCTATGTGTTGAGTCGGTCCTTTCGACAATCATATCATTTTCGATTCCTTCACATTTTTCATGAAGCCATTTCGCCTTAGGTTCGCTATACACCTTTGTGACTTGCATTTCTGTGTTCAGAATTTTTGTGCTTCCTTCTTTCGTCAGTCAACTGAAGTATTTCTTCTGTGACCCATAACCTATTCGCAATTACCTTCTTTTTACCAATATTATCCTTTCCAATTTCCGTGACTGCCCTTTATAGAGATGTCCATTCCTCTTCAATGACCTGCCTACTCCGCTATTCCTTATCGTAGCATCTACAGCCTTGGGGAACTTCAAGCATATCACTTCATTCCTTAGCTTTTTCGCATTCCATCTCTTTGCGTATTGATTCTTCTTGAGTATTCGCTTATCCTTCAGGCTTCTCTTCATTAGTATTAAATTGTGATCCGAGTCTGTATCTCCTCGTGCGTACGCCTTACAATCCATTATCTGATTTCGAAACCTCTGGCTGATCACGATTTTCGTGTATCTCCCTGTCTGCTTCTCTTGTTACTCTTGAAGAAGGAAGTCACTGTTACTAGATTAAATTCTATTGCAGAACTCGGTTAGTCTTTGTCCTCTATTATTCCTAGTACCAAGCCCATATTCCTGCGTAACCCAATTCTCCTACTCCTTCCGCATTCCACTCCACCATGACTATTACATTTTCATATAATTTTACGTAACGAATTATGCTTTCAGTACCCTCATATACTTTATCTCTCCATCCTCAGTTTGCAATTCGGCATATGTACCTGGCCTGTAGCTGTTGATGCTGGTTTGCTGTTGATTCTGATGAGAACAGCCCTTTTATTTAACTCCTCCCAGTAACACACTCTCTGTACTATGATTGATGATTTTTATTCATAATTTAAGCGGAGGCTGTGTTCGAATCCGTGTCCGAGAGAGTCTTGATTGTTAATCTGTGACGCCACCCCTATACCATAGCATTACTTTTCGGAATCAATTCCTATTGGCTTTTGCTAATCACTGCTACACAAATGAAGCATAATGTGGCGATCTTCTGCAGCTTACAAACAATTACCGTAACGAAATTTTTACTTCTCTCATTGCCTGTTCTGTATACAAATTAAATATAAGCGGTGGCAATGAGCAAGTGTGCCTTACATATTTCCTAACGTGTACATCTTGCATTTGTTTGTCATTTTGATTACTCTTGTCTGCTTCTGACAAATGAATTAGATTTTCTGAGTCACAGAGCCGAAGAATGGGAAACACTATAATCCATTCCACAAAACCCAAAAGTCTTCCCAAAATCTACAAATGAAATATTTAGTTTCCTTGCTTTCACAAGTACTTGCACTGTTACAAACAGCAGCGATAAAATAGCTTCTCGAGTGCTGATTCTTTTCCCAAAAATAAAATGACCGTTTCCTAACATACTTTTAATTTTCCCTTCCATTGTCAAATAAAGCACACCTGTGCGTATTTTATATGCAAGTTCTTGACTGCTTATGAGATAATTTTCGGATCTGTATGCTCTTGTTTTATAAATTAATTTGAAAGTGGTTACGTACAGCTGCAAAGCATTTTATTAAATACATGACACGCATCTGTCTGTATGTGCCTTTATCACTATCGATTTCGTTTAGTAACTAGCATCGCAGCATAAATGTTCACATATTATTTGCGAATCATATGATGTCACATCAGTATGGCAGTGCCATTAATACAGTGCCATCAAAACTGCTGAACATAAAGAGAACGATCAGATTTCTGTACTCGAGAAGTGGTGTGTCACATAACAAAGCACAGTTATAACTGCAAAGTAGCGGCGTGACATGATATGTAGATACTTTTGTACTCTGACGATGATTAACCGGAATCGCTAGTGGTAATAAAGAGCAACTGTCACACATTGCATAAAAAAAACCTCTCAAGACACTTCCTCAGACGCATAAAGTTTCATTTTTTTCTTCAAACTTCTTCAGTGTTCGACTTTTCTTTTCCTCTGCTGAAATCTTCTTCATGATTCTTCTGGTGCCCTTAGATGGATGAAAATCACTTCTATCCAGTGACACCTGTAGAATGCTAGAGAAACTTTCAGCAGAGGGACATAAACGACGAACTGTGAGTGACTTCGAAGAGGAACATAGCACGTTCTGACAACTCAGACCTTTTCAACATTGAAGCCTAGAGACATGAATTCTTGATGGTTACTATGTAACATTTGTTATAATATTGTAGTGTCATGAGTCGTATTAATAAAAATAGTAACTAACTATCGCATGTAATAAAAATAAACCACTTGCAAAAGAGAGTTTTAAAAAGCACGTGAGTTGTTTACGATTCCTCCGTTTCCGTTCACTTCAGATCGAATATCTGGAATAAAACTGAGCTCCGAGGCCAGCCAACGCAAAGTTTACACAAAAACACGTCACTTGCAAACATCGCTAATTGAAAACTCCATCTCCCGGAAAGCCTGGGTAAATGTACGTGGAAGCCAGATAAATGTCTGTGCCAACACGTGCTTGTTATCTTTGCGCCACTGGAGGATGAGCATCGCCGTTTGATGAGGAATCGGGCAAAAACATTTTCCTTTATTATTTTCTGCAAGCAGCACTAAACCTTGTGTCCGAATACAATAAAGCTGGTTAATGAAATAACATCTGTCAGTCGTGAAATGTTCAGGAGTAATTTCTGTGAATTTACTCTAGATAACGAGATAAAATTTTTATGAGAGCCACTGTTTATTTTGTTTACACATTCATAAGCCTTTCGTGATGGTTTCGTAAGAAATTTAGGTCTGTGCTATCTTTTAGAAACATGGATGCAGTAGGGGTGATTATTCGAAGCCATATTTTCATTACAATGACAAACGAAAAGATGTAGTCCCCAGTAACAATAAAAGCATTTGGCGATTAAAAATGTCTGCAATACATGCAAATTTGTGAGTTACTGCCTGAAATTACAAAGAAAACCTCAATTAAGTATCTATATATTTATTTATTCATTTTCTGAGTACTTCTTGTGTCACTGTCAGAAATTTATAGCGTAGTCAAGGAATGTATAAATTACTTGCTGGAAGACATCGAACTGTGAGAGAGAAAATGTCCCGCTATTTGCGTCCTAGACTTTTTAATTTGACCCGTGTATTTCCGAAACGAAATACATAGTGTGATTGAAAGTTGTGCATATGAAAATAAATGTGCCTCTAAATAGGAATTGTAGTACAGACTTCCGATCATCCTACGTGAGATAGCAAGCACTACCGGTATTTGGAGATGGACTCCTCTCCAAATTTGCCGGCCGCTATTAACGAGCGGTTCTAGGCTCGTCAGTCTGGAACCGCACAACCGCTACGGTCACAGGTTCGTACCCTGCCTCGGGCATAGATGTGTGTGATGTCCTTAGGTTAGTTAGGTTTAAGTAGTTCTAAGTTCTAGTGAACTTATGATCTCAGATGTTAAGTTCCATAGTGCTCAGAGCCATTTGAACCATCCTCTCCAATTTTCTTCACAAGCACGAAAATAAGAACTCCAACATTCATAAGACGACTACCACAGGTATTATCGATAACAAACGAAGACGCCAATGTAACGGATGGAGGTCACATGACGTCTGTATTATAGAGCATTTCCTTCCAAGGTAAACATATCGTGTCCCAAATAGCAACGAAATTTCATTTTTCAATAGTATTTTGTCAGATATTCGTATGCATCGGCCGTAGACGCGTTTTATGGGAATATAAAAATACCGCAGTGCTAAAAAATTGAATAATAACAAGATTAAGTACCCAATTTTGGGAATGCGAGTCAATTGCAGGCAAGGAATGAACGAGGAGGTAGGTTGTTTTAACGAACGCCAAACAGGCCGGGAAGAGTTCAATGATGCGCTCGTCTTCAAAAAGACTGAAGACACTGTTTTTCCAATCTCAGATTTCGTATGGTAGTGTTCAGCCAGCGACATGGAATTTAAAATTTCGTGAACCTCATATTCGTACTGTACATGAATTGATCTTAGTGGATACGTGGATACTCAAACGCAAGAAATTGGTCAACCGAAAATGTGCATGTCTTTCACGAATACGCCTACCTCTGTCAGAAAATTTGGGTGAAGTTTCATGTTGTCGAACAGAGGGCCCAATTTTCTTTGAATTACAGGGAGCACTATTATGTATCAAAATACCATTACACAATTTATTTCTCCCAGAGGCTGATACGTGCGACTTCTCGATCACCCTGTACAACAGATGCAGTAGCAGTATTGAACGGTCTCTTCAGATATCAGTTTTATAACTTTAGTCCGCAGGATCTAGCGAGAGCAATCTTTCTTCCAAGTAGAACATGCCAATCGGAAGCTTCTGATCGTCCTTTATATTTCTGTTGATAATATCTAACGCCACTATTATATTTTCGGGTGTGCTGTATGATCGAAGCATCGACTCTCTCATTTTCTTTAGCGTCTTGCATCATGTCGACATTATAACGATCCCCAGACACTTCAGCAGTATCATAGAGCACCTTTCAACTAAACATTATAACCTGTTTCCGTAACTAATGCTCTGAATTGCCACTTTTCACATGAGGAAATCCATTTCTCAAAATCAGCTTTTCTCCTAACACTGGCGTTGGATCAAATGGTTCAAATGGCTCTGAGCACTAAGGGACTTAACATCTACGGTCATCAGTATCCTAGAACTTAGAACTACTTAAACCTAACTAACCTAAGAACAGCACACAACAGCCAGTCATCAAGAGGCAGAGAAAATCCCTGACCCCGCCGGGAATCGAACCCGAGAAACAGTGGCGTATTCAGACGATTTCAGATCGCCTTGTAGTGTTATACCCACAACTACCAGAGCTTTTCCCTTTCTTCCTCGCAATTGGCCCCATATATAAGGAAAGTAACCTTTCAGTATATCTGATGGCCAACCCATGGACTACACACAATGCCTAGGTGGGATGGCTTGAAAACCTCAACGTTATAGATATCCGAACAGTGAGGCCGGAAAAAGCATGTGGTTCCTAAACTGCGACAGCAGCCTTCTCAGCTGGTGGCAGGGCTGCAGCGTGGATGATTGACTGATTTCGCCTCACAAGTCATTGCTGTGTTGGTACTGCAAACGACTGAAAGCGAGGGAAAACTACGACAGTTACTTTTCCCGAGGACGTGAAGCTCTCCTCTATGGCTAAATGATGATTGAATCTTCTTGGGTAAAGTACGTCGGAGATACAGTAGTCTCTCATCCTGATCTCTGAGTGGGTGCTACTGAGAATGGTATCAGCGGAAGAATCAAAACTGGCATTCTACGAATCGAAGCGTGGAACGCTAGATCCTTTAATCACTGATTCCTGTACATTTTCTAAGAATCCGAATGCATTAGCAAACGTCCACAATGCGTTGAAATGGTTCAAATGGCTCTAACCACTATAGGACTTAGCATCTGAGGTCATCAGTCCCCTAGACTTAGAACTAATTAAACCTAACTAACATAAGAACATCACACACATCCATGCCCCAGGCAGGATTCGATACTGAGACCGTATCAGTCGCGAGGTTCCTGACTGAGGTGCCTAGAACCACTCGGCCACAGCGGCCGGCCCACAACACGTCCCCACTATGTATGCCACTATGTATGACTATTGTACAACTAACATACCACTTAAAAATGTCAGTATGTTCCAGCCGTGGTATTGGAGAGTTACGATCGAAACATTTGCTGTTGAAGAGGCATCCTACGTATCTGCGAAAAGTCGTGTAGAATGTAACGTTGTAGCAACATGCTTGTACGACATGCATAAGGAAAACCATTGTAACTGTCAATTAACTTGTGGTGCAGGCAGTACATCGGCCAAGTAGTCAGTGCGACCGTATAGGGGAACCATTGGTTTCTGGACCTATGTTTCTTAGGACCAGGGGACATTTTCCAAACTTTCGCACTTTTATAGTTTTACATAATGACAGTATCCGGAATAAGTGTAGTTGTTGAGATGAGGGCAGTTGTGAGGAATGAAAAGATAACACCTTTAAAAATGAACCGAACGACGGGAATTAATAATCATGAATTTATGATACATCCATAACCTATTACTGTAACTAGACAAACTTTTTCATTGCAAAGAAACTGGTACACCCGCCTAATATCGTCTAGGGAACCCATGAGCACGCAGATGGGCCGCAACACATGAAAGGCACGTACTCGACTAATGTCTGAACAGAACTGACACCATGAATTCTCGACGGCTGTCCTTAAATCAGCAAGAGTACGAGGGTGTGAACATCTCTTCTGAACAGCCCGTTGCAAGTTATCCCAGATGTGCCCAATAATGTTCATATCTGGGGACTTGGGTGGCCAGCGGAAGTGTTCAAACTCACAAAAGTATTCCTGGTGCCACTGTGTGGCTATTCTTCACATGTGGTGTGTTGCATAGTCCTGCTGGAATCGCCCAAGTCAGACGGAATGCACAATGGACATCAATGGATGAGGTGATCAGATAGGATGCTTACGTACGTGTCATCTGTCAGTGTCGTATTAGACGTATCAGGAGTCACGTATCACTCCAATGAACACGCCCCGCACCGTTAGGGAGCGTCCACCAGCTTTAACAGTCCCCTGCTGACGTGCAGCGTCCATGAATTCATGAGGTGGTCTCCATACCCGTACACGTCCATCCGCTCGATATAATTGGAAACGAGACTCGTCCCAGCAGGCAACACGTTTCCAAGCATGAACTGTCGAATGTCGGTGTTGACGGGCCCAGGCAAGGGGTGAAGCTTTGTGTCATGTTGTCATCGAGGGCACGGGAGTGGAATTTCGGCACCGATAGCCCATATTGATGATACTTAGGGGAATAGTTCGCACGCTGACACTTTTGAAATCTGCCGCAATTTGCGGGAGGGGTGCACTTCTGACACGTTCAACGATTCTCTTCAGTCATCGTTGGCCCCGTTCTTGCAGGTCTTTTTCCGGCAGCAGGGATGTCGGAAATATGATGTTTTACCAGATTCCTGATATTCACGGTACACTCGTGAAATGGTCGTACGGGAACATCCCCACTTCATCGCTACCTCGGAGATGCTCTATCCCACCCCTCGTGCGCCGACTATAACACCACGTTCAAACTCACTTATCTTAATAACCTGCCATAGTAGCAGTAGTAACGATCTAAGAACTTCGCCAGACACTTGGTGTTTTATACAGGCGTTGCCGAACACAGACCCGTATTCTGAGAATTTACGTTTCTCTGTATCTGAATACGCATCCCTATACGCGTTTCTTTGGCGCTTCAGTGTGGAAGTATGAAGCCGGGGATGCGTGATGCCCTTCTGCCTACGGTAGTTAAAATCTCTACACTGAGGTGATGAAAGTCATAGGATAGCGATATCACATAGCGTACACGAGACATTAAAGGGCAGTGCATCGCCGAAGCCGTCATTTGCACTCAGATCATTCATTTGAAAAAGTTTCAATAGTGTTTATGGCTAAACGATGGGAACTAACAATTTGAACGGAAAGTGGTAGTTGGAGCTAGACGCATGGGACATTCCATATCGGATATCATTGGGGAATTCAACATTTCGATTCTCATAGGGTCAAGACTATGCAGAGAATATCAAACTTCAAGCGTGACCTCTCACGACAGACAACGCAGTGGCTGACGGCTAAAAGTTTTGATATTCGGGAAGCCGAAGTAAAGGGGATATAAGATGTAGACTGCCAACGGCAAAAAACGCATTTTTGAAGAGGAGGAAATTGTTAACATCGAATGTAGATATATTTGTTTGGACGTCTTTTCTGAAGGCATTTGTGTGGAGCACAGCCGTGTAAGTAAATGAAACGTGGACTATAAGCAGTTAAGATAAGAAGAGAATAGAGGCCTTAGAAATCTTGTACGGCAGAAGAATGTCAGAGATTAGATGGTCGTTCACGTAGTAATGACGAAGTACTGAATTGAATTGGGGAGACAAGAAATTTTTGGCACACTTTGACCAAAAGAAGTGATCGGTCGATCGTTCAAATGGCTCTGAGCACTATGGGCCTTAGCATTGGAGGTCACCGGACACTGTTTTGTGAGAGAACAAGGTGGTTTGTCCTCCAAAAATTTATATTTGAGTTTGCTGAAGGTCTTTGAGATACTTTCATATCGGCCTTAAAGACATATTTTGATCCCAGCAGAACGTCTTTGAATTCATTCAATGTCTGCTGCTGAGATTAACTGCTGTACAGTATAACTGCTGTTCATCTGGAATTGCATTTATAACGAAGGTCTCAAATCAACTACTCCCGTGGGAATACTTCTCTTGTGGTTGTTGTTTATACAGGGTTGCAGATTCACAGGTGCGTCGCTGTGCTTGTAGTGATCTAGATTTTATAAAGAACAAACAACTAATTTGGGTAATCGGTGTTATTAGTATTTTCTTATATTTTTTTATTTGCCCTTTGAGTGTGTACTCAATTTAGCCATCGGCAACACATAGTGAAAATGTACACAAAATTGAATAAACTAATACAGAAATGCATATTTACAAGAATAAAAAGCTTAACTGCTACAGGTTTGTACATAATGTTTAAAAATTGAATTGAATTGAATTGGAAAATAATTAAAAGTGCCTTGGCTTACAATTCACACCAATTCTAAAATATCTTCATCAGCAAGACATATTTATAATTTACGTACACCATTAAAACCTACAGATTGTAACCAGTACTCTTGATGAAGTTAACTATCACTTTACATGGACGAACGTCTTTAGTATACAAAAGAGAAGAAGCTGATTGAGGAATATGGTAGCCCATACTCAGCAATGTCTTCAGAAAGACCAAACGTTCACGGTCAAATTTGGGGCACATAAATAAGATGTGGGTGACATCAGCTTCCGTCTCAGGGTCACACTCACATGCTGGTGAACTGTAAACGCTGATCCGATGTAGCTGATGTGGGAACGAGGCATGATTGAAGCGGAGTCTTACGATGGTAGAAATCGTGGATCAGTCCAGATGTGTCCTCATCAACCAAGGCTGTGAAGGAAACCGAGGTTGTAGCACTGCGTAATAGCCGCCTTTTGTCTGTCGAGAAACGTTCCACATTTCCTGCCATTGTTGTCTTGCGTGATCATTGACTTCACTTAAGTAGTCTCTATAAGGAAGGTGCAGGTCCAGTCGACTCTTCAGTACGTCATAAATACTAGGAATGTGATGTACTGATAAAGAACATAGTGTCAGTGTTCTTACCCATTCACTAGACAGTAACAGTACATGCCAACACTGAATACAAGCACATATTTATCAGTCAAAGCGTCTAAGCGTGTACTTGCTTCACGCGTCGATAGGGTTTTAAGACCACCAACAAATGCTACTATTCCTCTCCTTGAGGTAAGACTGTTGCTTTTATATTCCAACTGGTATACGCATGAGTATTCAAATACAGAGCTATGTAAATAGGCAGAATACGGCGCTGCGGTCGGCAACGTCTATATAAGATGGCTCAAATGGGTCTGAGAACTTTAGGACTTAACATCTGAGGTCATCAGTCCCCTAGAACTTAGAACTACTTAAACCTAACTAACCTAAGGTCATCACACGCATCCGTGCCTGAGGCAAGATTCGAACCTCTGACCGTAGCTGTCGCGCGGTTCCAGACTGAAGCGCCTAGAACCGCTCGGCCACAACGGCCCGGCGATCTGTTGATAGGAAACATTCTGAGACATCAATATTGGCGTATGACAACATTAATACGCGAAGTGTGATGAGTTAATCGTTATTACTTTGTCAGGCGAAGGGAGTAACTGCTTCATTCGTGCTGTTTAGACAAAAGATATAGAACTTTAACAACGAGGTATATACGGATTATTGCTACCTGACAACCTAATTAGCTTTGTTGGATTTGGTACGAAACAACTCCCGTACAAATATTCACCGATCAGCCTTTGTCAGTTGCACACGGTCAAACTATTTTAAAATGTTAGGCTATAATTCACTACTCAAAAACGGTCGGTTGGACAAGGAGTGTTTCAACTTCTGGTGATAAAAAACGCAGCGAGACGTTTTCCCATACGATGTTCGAACCGGTATTGCGTAGATTATGACTCGGTGCCATATTTGTGTGAACTGCCTCTGACTGCATGAAAAAATGCATAGATTTTCAGTCAGATGTTGACAAGATACCATGGTGATGCAATGACTGAAAACCTGACTTACATGTACAGTATTCTAGGCGCGCGTCCGGAACCGTGAGACTGCTACGGTCGCAGGTTCGAATCCTGCCTCGGGCATGGATGTGTGTGACGTACTTAGGTTAGTTAGGTTTAAGTAGTTCTAAGTTCTTGGGGACTAATGACCACAACAGTTGAGTCCCATAGTGCTCAGAGCCATTTGAACCTTTTTTTTTTTGTACAGTAATGTAGGAGGGTGGTTCACTAAGATATGCAACAGTTTTTCTGAAAGCAGGTGGTTTTATTAAGGACTTCAGTGCACAGTATTATTCCCAAGTGTTTTGTCTGCAAAATCCTACTTGTCAACACAGTCTCCGTTCAATCCGACGGCCTTATACCACCTTACTGGGAGGGCCTGTATGCCAGCATAGTACCACTTCCAGTCGGCATCTGAGCCAACGTCCTGCTGTGGAGTGAAAAAATCGTAGAGGCGACGAACAGATGAATATAGTAGCTGATTCAACAGATGTAGGTTGCAGTAGTTATTCGGAGATGAAGAGGGCCATACAGGAAAGAGTAACATTGAGAACTGCATCAAATCATTCTTTGGATTTAAGACGACAACAACAATAACAACAAAAAGACCATGTTAGGAAGGCAGTCAGATGTTAATGATATTAAATTACCGCTCTCGTGAATTAATGTTTGCTTCACAACAGTGCGACTATGAAAGTACAGAGGGCAGCGTGCCCGTTCCCAGGGGAAATTTGCCGGCGAACGAAAAGTGCTTATTTTCGGTGGCGCAGCGGTGCGGTGAGTGCGCGTGCAAACTGCACGGGGCGGAAGTAGCCGGTGACACGGGGGGCGGACGAGCGAGAATTATGGAGGCCGGAACAAACAGGCGGCGCGGCCCGCGGCCCGCGGCCCGCGGCGCACTTGCCAAACGCGCCCCTGCCTGCCCCGGCGCCGCCCTCGAGCCGCGCAGTAAAAATCAATAGCGCAGCGCGCAGCGGCAGCGGCAGCCGTAGCGGCAGAGGCAGCATCAGCGGCACTACAGCCGACCGCGGCGCCGGCCCCGGCGGCAACGGGCCGCACCGCCGGGTGGAGGAGCGCAGCGCCGCTGTAGTTGTCGCCCGGTTGAGCCCGCGGGACTGCAGCTCCCAGTCGATGACGCCCCTCGCGCCCTTTCACGCGTGGCTACGGGAAGACCGGAATGAATTCACGATCCCGGTAGGCGGCCGCACTACCGCCAGGCCACTTGTTGTTGTGGTCTTCAGTCCTGAGACTGGTTTGATGCAGCTCTCCACGCTTCTCTATCCTGTGCAAGCTTCTTCATCTCCCAGTACTTACTGTAATGGGGAAATCCTTAGGAAACTACCCCCGCAATCGCGAAATGTACAACCGCAGTCAGCGACTCACTATCTTCCCGATACATCAATTTGTTAATAATTCTTTTTGCAAATAGCTTTCCGTGTTATATTTTAATCCCCTTGAACATGCATTATTTCCAAAGGGGCTTAAACTTTTTTATTCCGGCTGCAAAGAACTCTTTGTCTTGATGTCTGAACCAATTTCCCACAAATTTTTTAACGTCCTCATTGACCTGGAACCTGTCCATACTTAATGCCTCCTTCAGTGCACCAAAAAGCACTCCCTCTTGAGGCCACGAGTGTCCTATCGGGGCCATCCGACCGCCGTGTCACACTCAGTGGAGGATGCGGATAGGAGGGGCGTGGTGTCAGCACAATGCCCTCCCAGTTGTAATAATGGTATTCTTGACCGAAGCCGCCACTATTCGGTCGAGTAGCTTCTCAAATGGCATCGCGAGGCTGAGTGCACCCCGAAAAATGGCAACAGCGCATGGCGGCTAGGATGGCCACCCATCCAAGTGCCGACCACGCCTGACAGCGGTTAACTGCGGCAAGGCCGTTGCCCTCAGTCCAACGAACAAATGGAAATCACTAGCTGCTAAATCAGGACTGTAAGGGGGATGAGGCAGTACTTTCCAGCCCATTTTGTCGATGGTTTTACGAGTTATCACAGAATGTAATTATAAAGAATATTAATGTCAAAGATATCACACCTTACTGGAATATGAACTTTGATTTGAGACGCATTGTATTACAGAATAAACTATTACCAATACAGGTAACATCTTGCTACCTACTGGTGTGATCTTATATTCGCAATATACAAGTAATATGGATGAAAAAATTACACAAAAGATGAGCTCTGGTCAGTAATGAAGAAATGAGGTCTCTCCAGACATATGATGAAAGCATGCCAAGATTTACAAAAAAACTCCTAAATAAGAATAGATACCAGCAGAGATGTGACAACAGAAATAAAGATAAGCCAGGGAGTTAGGCAAGCCTGCAGTATGTCACCAAAATTGTTTAACGTCTAAAT
Source organism: Schistocerca gregaria (assembly GCF_023897955.1). NCBI lineage: Eukaryota > Metazoa > Arthropoda > Insecta > Orthoptera > Acrididae > Schistocerca > Schistocerca gregaria. The sequence continues at coordinate 687,839,566 of NC_064923.1, forward strand.
CGACGATGTACTGAGGTAGTGAAAGATGGACAGAATATCTCTAGGTATTAGGGAAAGAAAAATTTTAAATACAATGATTTCTGCTGACGACCACGTAATCATACAACACAGTGAAGACTAATAACAAATAGCTGTTCATAGATTAAAAAGTATACATCAAAATTTTAATCTATAGATGTGATTCTTGTTGTGGTGTTCAGTCCAGAGACTGGTTTGATGCAGCTCTCCATTCTACTCTATCCTGTGCAAGCTTATGCACCTCCTAGTACCTATTTCAACCTACATCCTTCTGAATCTGTTTAGTGTATTCATCTTTTGGTCTCCCTCTAAGGTTTTTACCCTCTAGGCTGCCCTCCAATACTAAACTGGTGATCCCTTGATGCCTCAGAATGTGTCCTACCAATCGATCCCTTCTTCTAGTCAAGTTGTGCCACAAATTTCTCTTCTCCCCAATTCTATTCAGTACCTCCTCATTAGTTATGTGATCTACACATCTAATCTTCAGCATCGTTCTGTAGCACCACATTTCGAAAGTTTCTATTCACTTTTTGTTTAAACTATTTATCGTCCACGTTTTACTTCCATACATGGCAACACTCCGTACAAATACTTTCAGAGAAGATTTTCTGACACTTAAATCTATACTCGATCTAAAATGTATACTCGATCTAAAGATATCAACAACAAAAACAACACCAATGGCCTTTTTAGGAAAGCACTCGACAAGGAATAATAACATCAGTAACGAAATAATAATATAGGTGTCCCTTGTCTAGTATGTACGATTTGAGATAGCTTTTGAAGAAGAGGAAGATATAAATAAGAAAATGAACTCTTACCAACACATACACTGATCAGTCAGAGCATTACGACCACCAACCTAACAGCCGTAATGTCCACCTGTGGTGCGGGTGACAGCGGCGAGGCGTCGTGGCATGGAAGCAGTGATGCTTTGGAAGGTCGCTGGAGGGAGTTGGCACCACATCTGCACACGAAACTCTCCTAATTCCTGAAAATTCCAGGGAGAGGGGCGATCAGCTCTGTCATTACGTCCAGTCACATCCTAAATGTGTTCGACTGGGTTCAGAGTTGGGGAGTTGACAGGCCAGCAGATCAACTGGAACTCGCCACTGTCTTTCTCAAACCATTCCATCACATTCCTGGCCTTGTGACATGGCGCATTATCTTCCTGAATACTGACACTGTCGTCGGGAGATATGATTGACATGAAGAGGTTTACGTGGTCTAAAACCTGTATGTTGTACTCCTTGGCCGCTATGGTGCCTTTCAAAAGCTCCACTGGAACCAAAGAAGCTCACGTGAATGTTCCCCTGAGCCTCCGACACCTTGTCTCCGTCCTGCAGTACAGGTGTCAAGGAGCTGTTCTCCTGGAACATGACGGATTCGCGCCTTCCCATTGGCATGATGAATCAAGCATCATGATTCATCAGACCATGCCACACTTCGCCACTGCGCCGACATCCAGTGCCGATGGTCACGTGCCCATTTCAGTTGCAGTTGCCGATGTCGTGGTGATTACATTGCACATGCGCGGGTCATCGGTTACGGAGGTCCATCGTTAGGAGTGTTCGGTGCACTGTGTATTCAGACATACTTGTACTCTGCCCAGCACTAAAGTCTGATGTTAGTTCCGCCGCAGTTCGTCGCCTGTCCTGTTTACCAGTCCGCCCAGCCTACTACGTTAGACATCTTTAACGAGGGATGGCCATCTAAACCCACAACGTCTGGACGTGATTGCGCCTTGGTTTCGCCTCGTGTTGAGCACTCGTCCTAAACCCGAGAAGTCGTGCAGTTTCCGAAATGGTCCTACCGAGCCACAGAGTCTTCAAAAACTCAAATCGCTCTGACTCCTTCCATACAGGGACAACACGCTCACTGACACTACATGCACCTTTGGTGTGTCTCACTAGCAATCATTTCCCACCTGAAGACTCTGCTATTGTTGAGAAGGGTTTATACTGATAGTACGTCGGTAGTTGTAATGTTCTGGCTGATCAGAGTGTGATAAGTTGAACAGTGAAGAGTAAAACTAGAAGAGAAACCCAAATGAAAGTTTCCAAAATCATGGCATTTCTTATGGGATTACACGTGGCAGAAAGTAGGATATTAAGATCAAAATAGTAATAATTACAACATTAAAGAAACACAGTTCATAAGCGAGTATTAGATTTGATGACCTCCTTCAGTTTTGGAATATACGATCAGAAATTAAGTTCCTTAGATGAGTGGAATGCTGCACCAGAGAAGACAGAATATGAAATGAGGAAATAAGGAAAGAACTAGTGGTACTTTTACTCAAAAAGTAAACCAACGAAAGCAGGATTGGAAAGTGCGTGTATGGCATTTGCCATCTCAGAGAATCCCTCGACAAGCAATGGAATACAAACCCATTAGAAGAAGGAGTGTGTTAGGTACGGCGAGAGATAGTGAGGCCGTAACAGGCTGTAATGCATGATACCGGATTGGCACAAGAAGAAGAAGATATTTATTACGTAGATAAAGAGTGAATGAGTAACAGTATGCCACAATTGCTACATGACTAAGAGACTAACATACTTACTATGTAATTATAGAGTGAACGAGTTACAGAATGCCATAGTTCTTATGTGACTCATATGTACAGGATGATGAATGAGGATGAATATGTCTCATTATTGTCTTTTTTGGTTTGTTGGTGCCAGGCTGTCTTGGAATTGCTGGAGGAAGTAGTTCTGTATTGATTCAGTTTGTAGCTATTGGTTAGCAGTGGGTAAAAGAGAGTGATCGTCATTGATATCACTAAAAGAGCAATTATCGTGAGCGATATGTGATGCACAACTACACTTATTTAAGTTTTTGAATCGAAGGTCATCCATACTTTCTTTGTAGTGGTTTGCAAAATATCTCGCTGTTTGAACACTCTGTTGATGATATCAACATCAATCCTTCTGTTCTGCGCTTTGCTGACAAAGGGGTACAAATAAATGTTCTTGGGCAATTAGAGATACACATTCACAAGCCAAATAACCAAAAAATTCTGATTCAATGCAAAACTGTTTCTTCCAGTATTTTCAAGACATGCTGGCAAAAAAGGATGAAAAGTCAATAACAAGACATTCATCCTAGTGAATAAATTTTATACGCTTATTCATGTAACAACTATAACAATCAGTAACTCATTCACTGTTTAATAACACAGCAAAGATTGCACTGTCTTAGTCATGTACCAACTATGTCATGCTGTACCTCATTCGCACTTTAATTACACACTAAATATTTCACTCGATTTGTTCGTATTTCGTGTGACTTTTTAATCGATATCTGTATATCGCCTAGATAAGGACGCACCTGCAGCTTTCAAAATTCATTTAAGTATATTATCTGTACTTGTAAACACATAGTACGTAATACAATGTATATCAGTCTAAAGGTCATTACGTTACAATGTGTGATGTCTGACACGGTCATATTCTGTACAATTATATTCAGTGCTTACATTCTGTGAATATCTTTAGATCCAAGTACAGCTAAATACTGTGTATACCTGTGTGAATTCCCTGATAATCTTCATTTTCGGAACCGATTTGCTATGGATACTACGATACAGTGTAGTGTAAGTACCCAAAATGTAACAACACTTCCGTGTCATAGAAGTTTCATTATGAATTACTAAATTTCCTTCGTTGACACCAGCACCACCACACAACTTCTAGCTGTGCCTGCTATACGAAATAATGTTCCTATAACACTTTAGGTATGACGAGTCTGCAGTGGCTCGAAAACTAGTTAAAGGTTCCATTAGTCACGTCGGAAATCCGGAAAAGATAACTGGTAGCACATTTACACCCAAATAAACCGACTCACGACCATAACGCTGCACCTGCGAGACTGCGGACGGTGACGGATGCGTACGTGGCTGCGACATATGTTGAATGGTCCAGGCATTTAGCAGTGGTGTTGCTATTGTCACTTACACTCTTGACTCAAGACGAGGGATCCTCCAGCAGAAGAAATCATCCAAACAAGCTCTAGCAGCATATAATATGATTGTCCTGATGCATTCTGGAAAAATCGACCTCGTCCCTACTTTTGTACTTTACAATAGGGAGCTTAGTATCTTCAACTTACACATTCCAGTAGAATTATACCTTTCAAACTTTCGCTTTGATCTACATGCACATCCACATTAACATCTTCATATACATCCAAGCTCTGCTAAGCACTGTGAAGCGAATGGGGGAAGGCATTCCTCGTTTACCACTTAATAGGTCTTTTCCCACCTTTTTGGGGTATGGAGCGCGGAATGAATGATTGCTTAAATGCTTCTGTCAGCAGTGTAATTAATCTTCTGTTGGCGCTCCTTATGGCAGCGATACGTAGAAGGTTGAAGAATGTTCCTAGTTTTTACTAGTATTCTACCAATGAACCGTTGTCTACCACCTTGTTTCCCTACGCCTGTGTCTACATGATTCGTATCCTGGTAAATTGGTACACCTAGGTATTTGTACGATTTGAGCGTATGCGTACTCACTGGTATTGTAATTTATGTAAACTACGGCTTCTCATTTTATGCAGTCCTAAATTTTAGATTTCTGAAAGAAAGTTACCAGTGTTTGTGGAGATTTTCTCAGCAGTTAAAATTGTTTCTTGAAGTTAATGAGTAGACTTTTACGGGATAACTTGCATCTATCTTATGGCATTTGAGAGTTCGGTACTTTCAGAATCTGCGTGACGCTCTCCCACCTATCAGAAGAACCTGTAACCATTCGTGCACCATTCTTTGCACACGTTCAATGTTCTTTGATAGTCGTGTTTAGTACAGATCCCACATACTTCAGAAGTAGTCTACTGTTGTAAGTTAAATGTATTGTAATCTATCTCTTTTGCAGACTGATATTTTCCAAGTATTCTACAATGGCCCGTAATCTACCACCTCCTTGACTTGCGTCTGAGACTACCTGATTATACCATTTCGTGTCCCTACAATTGGCACACCTAGCTATTTGTACGTTTTGACGGCTTGCGTGACTCACAGGCATTATAACGAATGTAAACTACTGCTTCTCTCTTTATGAAGTCCTACATTTTACATTTCTGAAAGGAAGTTAACAATCTTTGTGGAGATTCTCTCTGATAGCATTTCATTATACATGGTTGCACAATCTTCGAAAGGTGTGAGGTTGCTATTAATATTGTCTATAAGATCGTACGTTCGGCAATAATCGTAGGTGTGGTACTGAGTACAGCGCTTTACGGAAGTCAAGAAATATTGTTTGCTTGTTCGCCGCGCGATCCAAGGCGTCTTGTGACGGTCGGCGCCGCTCCCCCCGTCGGAGGTTCGAGTCCTCCCTCTGGCAGGGATGTGTGTGTCGTCCTTACCGTAGGTTAGTTTGAGTTGGATTAAGTAGGGCGTAAACTTAAGGACGGATGACCTCAACAGTCTGGTCCCATAAGACCTTACCACAAATTTCCAGAATTTCCAAATAATGCTTCAGTCAGACTACTCTTATTTGTGGCTTTCAGAATGTCATTTGGAAAAGGCGCACGTTGAGTAACACTCATTTCTCCTCTAATATAAACACATACTTGACAAAAAGTGTTCTGTTGGAAAGCATCCAATTATCTTCCATATGATCTGAAATACTATAGCTGCTCGTCAGAGCTTTCGCCCGTCCGTTGGTCCACATCGTCGTCGACATGAAGAACAAACAAGTAATTTAACCTGCAAATATAAGGGGGCCATCAAAAAGTAAGTTACATATTATTGTGGCAGACCAAGTAGAATTTATTGAATACTGTACTACACTTCAAAGTGCCACAGACACACGGCACTAATTTTTAACATTGTCACCATGCCACTGTAAACAACCTTTGTTGATCCATTATGGACTGCGGGTCAAACGGCTGACATGTATTTCTTGATACAATAATTTACCAACAGCCGTATGTATTGTAGAAATTTATTTCATGAACCTACCACTATGACGTGTGGGACCTGAAGATGGCATTAATGTAATGCCGAAACTGGTTGCATACAAGAAGTTCATAAAATAAATTTCTACAATACATACGACTGTTGGAAAATTATTGTATTAATAAAAACTGTAAACAACGGTCGGAACTCTTTACCAGTAGCTCAGGTCCCCGACCATAGTAATCTATCCGCTCCTTGTTCACAGAACCACTGGAAAACTTCTGTGTGAATATCCTTTCCGTCGCAGAATCTCTCCACCCACGCCAACCCCCAAGATGTTCTTCCAGTTATCCGAAATTATAAAAAATCGCATGATACAAGATCTCCCTTCCTTCCCGATCATCATACGGCCATTATTTCACGGTGAATATACGCACAATATAGACGCTTTGCCAACAGGAATCGTACTGTCCCATTGTCTTAAATGGACCTAGGCAGCACTGCTGCTCTCGATACGATGAGATCTTGCACACCTAATCTGCTTAGCGTACCTCATAAGACGTAATATAAACATGTGTAGCAAAAGAATTTTCCATCCTAGAATACGTGCTGCTCGACTTACCAAGATCTTGTCTACAAGGCAACCAGATAAGTATGCACCACTTACTGCCACCTCAAGGTTGTGCGTTCTCAGCAGGCACGGAAACAATGAACTGTATTACATACCCTTATATATGGTGATGAAAGTACCTGGATTCTCAGTGACCATCCTATCATGTTTACACTGTCATTATACCGATTCAGGTTTCAAAAAAAGGTAGTTACTGGTAGCCGACGACAAGGTTATTCAAGACGGATAATATAGGTAGAAGTATTGACACCAGTCTCATTTTATATAGTCAGCCACGTTAAGGAGACGCTGATGTCAGAAAGTTAACTAGTTTTTCATTAGAGAATAGACGGATACCCACTAAAATCAAAGGTCAGTTCAGTCCTGAGGAAAAAGCAACTGAAGCCCATTACGCACCTTCTCGAGTACCATCTTCCCACCCAGATATGCAAAAGTCACCATAAAACAACAGTTCCTACCATTAAACTTTACGGGAGGTAGACATTTCCATAGCAGAACGAACGCCGCTATTGGACACTGCATGGAAGGAGAATAGTTGCTCGGTCTGGTAAGTCGCAGCAAATATTGGTACATCTCAAGGATTTCGGAGTATTTATACGATTTTATCTCCACTGAACTTGTGATTAACACGAAAACCCATCAACATTGAAAAATCAGTTTTACGTATTAAATCGCTCCATTTTTTTTTAATTGATAATTTTACGTACTGTGTTGGGTACCACCTAATGAACAGACTGCTTCCTACGTAAAGTGATATGTCATTTAACGAGACCCATTCACTTACTTAATACAATATTTCGTTTATTGTTCTATCTGTTGTTGCACTTGTATCTCACTGCTTCACTAAGCACTACTCCAGTTTGGCAGTGAAAAACTAAGGATCATTACGAAATAGTAGCAGTTCCGAATCTTGTGGGAGACCAGTGATAATTTGTTCCGCCTCAGAAGATAATTCATCAGGAAACATTCATGCGTTATGTAACAAGCCGCCTTGGGTCCTACAATATAATTATCATGGCGGTGGTAAGTTCAAATGGTTCAAATGGCTATGAGCACTATGGGACTTAACTTCTTAGGTATTTAGTCCCCTAGAACGTAGAACTACTTAAACCTAACTAACCTAAGGACATCACACACATCCATACCCGAGACAGGATTCGAACCTGCGACCGTAGCGATCGCGCGGTTCCAGACTGTAGTGCCTAGAATCGCTCTGTCACAATGGCCAGCTTGAAACACGGTCCTGATGTGGTAGATTGCGTGCTGTGTTGCTATAGCAACTGATGTTATAGTGTTCGGAGAGAGGCCTTTACTTCCATTACATTTCTGCAATATTATATATTTACTAGTTTTACAGTTATTTTCATTTCCGTAAATAATAATAATAATAATAATAATAATGGTAATCGGTATTTCAGTACCACGATTAAGCATACTTCTGCTGTGCATTACGTACAAGGTGCAGGCAAATGAAAAGAAAACTTAGTAAAGCGTAAGCAAAATGTTTATTAATCGAGTTCGAGTCTCCACCTGGCACACAGTTTTAGTTTGGCAGGACACTCCACATCAGCGCTTGCTCCGCTGCAGAATCAAAATTTCATTCCGAAAATGTTCATTAATTCAGAAGTAATCGCCATAACTGCTAAGGCACTTACCCTACTGTAACACATGGCGGTCAATGCATTAATGGAAACATGTTTGCGGCTGCCTAGGAACAATAATTACAGCCAGGCATCCATTCGTTCGATCGAAGCAAATCGACGCAATCAGTGCCTTTCTTCAGGGTTCAAAAAATTCTGGAATGGCATGAGGAGACATCGCGACTCTTGCAGTATGTATAAGGGCTCCCCAGCGAGACTTATGCAGCACGTTTGCAACAAACTTTGCACAAAAGGATCTGCTTACATATTTCGCTGAGAAGCCCATACACATCCTCCATGCAGTCTCGATCTCTGCCAGGGTGATTGGAATATTTTTGAGGCACTTAAGAACGACATTGGTGACCATCGACTTGCTTTGGTAAAGATGTGCACGCCTGGATATAGTCAAGGTTCTATAGGCAATCATCTACATCTACATCTACATGGATACTCCGCAAATCACATTCAAGAGCCTGGGAGAGGGTTCATCGAACCACATTCACAAATCTTTATTAATCCAATCTCGTATAGCGCGCGGAAAGAATGAAGACCTATATCTTTCCGTACGAGCTCTGATTTCCCTTTTTTTATAGTGGTAATCATTCGTCCCTAAGTATGTCTGTGTCAACAAAATATTTTCGCATTCGGAGGAGAAAGTTGGTGATTGGAATTTCGTGAGAAGATTCCGTCGCAACGAAAAACGACTTTCTTTTAATGATTTCTAGCCCAAATCCTATATCATTTCTGTGACACTCTCTCCCATCTTTCACGATAATACAAAACGTGCTGCCTTTCTTTGAACTTTTTCAATGTACTCAGTCAGTCCTATGTGGTAAGGATACCACACCGCGCAGCAGTATTCTAAAAGAGGACGGACAAGCGTAGTGTAGGCAGTCTTCTTAGTAGGTCTCTTACGTTTTCTTAGTGTCCTGCCAATGAAACCCAGTCTTTGGTTAGCCTTCCCCACAACATTTTCTATTTGTTCTCTCCAATTTAAGTTGTTGCTAATATTAATACCTAGGTATTTAGTTGAATTTATGTCTTTTAGATTAGGCTCATTTATCGTGTAACCGAAGTTTAACGAGTTCCTTTTGGCACTCATTTGGATAACCTCACAACTGCCACTTTTCGCACCATTCAGATATGTTTTCTAAATCGTTTTGAAATTTGTGTTGATCTTTGATGACTTCATTAGTCGATAAAAGACAGCGTCATCTGCAAACATCCGAAGACGGCTGCTCAGATTGTCTCCAAAATCGCTTGTATACATAAGGAACAGGAAAGGGCCTATAACACTACCTTGCGGAACGCCAGAAATAACTTCTGTTGTACTCGGTGACTTTCCGTCAAATGGTTCAAATGGCTCTGAGCACTATGGGACTTAACATCTTATGTCATCAGTCCCTTAGAACTTAGAACTACTTAAACCTAACTAACCTAAGGACATCACACACATCCATGCCCGAGGCAGGATTCGAAGCTGAGACCGTAGCAGTCCTGTGGTTCCGAACTGCAGAGCCTAGGACAGCACGGCCACCGCGACCGGCGACTTTCCGCAATTCCTACCTATCCAAAGTTCCTGGCCATTTCATTCACTCGCTCTACTTTGAGATACCCGAAGGTCTAACGTACTTAAGTATCCGCACTGAATAACGGGGATCCTTCGCCCATGGAGGCATTTCAGTTACATGAATGTGCGGTGCCTGTTCTTTTGTAAAGAATCGAAAGAGGAGACACCACCTGAAATTCGGAGCTGTGATATATACATTGGAGGTGGAGGGGGGGGGGGGGGGAGAAAGGAAAGGATATGACAGGAAAACGAAGGGGATTACTGGTGTCAGCTGCAGCGGCACATTACGCGGAATCATCGGCGAAGAGTGGTAATGTGTGCCGGGCCAGGATTCGAACCCGGGATTTCCTACTACTGACAGGCACGTTAAGTCATGCGCCATCAGGGGCATAGTACTATCGCAGCTCAACGGGCACGCTTCACTGCCGACTCAAATTTCGACCACTTGCCTCCTACCCGCTGTCCTTGTACATTTTCTTAATGCTGTCTACTCTGAGATTCCCGTGGGAGGTCAAGCGTAGTTATGCATCCACACTGAAGAAGGAGGATCCCTTTCCCATGGAGGCCATTCAATTGTATGAATGCGTGGTCGCTTTTCTGCCAGACATATCGGAAAGAATAGACACTTTTTTTTTGGGGGGGGGGGGGGAGAGGTCATCAGTCTACTGACTGTTTTGATGCGGCCCGCCACGAATTCCTCCCCTGTGCTAACCTCTTCATCTCAGAGTAGCACTTGCAATCTACGTCCTCAATTATTTGCTTGACGTATTCCAATCTCTTTCTTCCTATACAGTTTTTGCCCTCTACAGCTCCCTCTAGTACCATCGAAGTCATTCTTTCATGTCTTAGCAGATGTCCTATCATCCTGTCCCTTCTCCTTATCAGTGTTTTCCACGTATTCCTTTCCTCTCAAATTCTGCGTAGAACCTCCTCATTCCTTACCTTATCAGTCCACCTAATTTTCAACATTCGTCTATAGCACCACATCTCAAATGCTTCGATTCTCTTCTGTTCCGGTTTTCCCACACTCCGTGTTTCACTACCATACAATGCTGTACTCCAGACGTACATCCTCATAAATTTCTTCCTCAAATTAAGGCCGGTATTTGATATTAGTAGACTTCTCTTGGCCAGAAATGCCTTTTTTGCCATAGCGAGTCTGCTTTTGATGCCCTCCTTGCTCCGTCCGTCATTGGTTATTTTACTGCCTACGTAGCAGAATTCCTTAACTTCATTGACTTCGTGACCATCAATCCTGATGTTAAGTTTCTCGCTGTTCTCATTTCTACTACTTCTCATTACCTTCGTCATTTTCTGATTTACTCTCAAACCATACTGTGTACTCTTTAGACTGTTCATTCCGTTCAGCAGATCATTTAATTCTTCTTCACTTTCACTCAGGATAGCAATGTCATCAGCGAATCGTATCATTGATATCATTTCACCTTGTATTTTAATTCCACTCCTGAACCTTTCTTTTATTTCCATCATTGCTTCCTCGATGTACAGATTGAAGAGTAGGGGCGAAAGGCTACTGCCTGGTCTTAAACCTTTCTTAATACGAGCACTTCGTTCTTGATGGTCCACTCTTATTATTCCCTCTTGGTTGTTGTACATATTGTATATGACCCGTCTCTCCCTATAGCTTAGCCCTACTTTTTTCAAAACCTCGAACAGCTTGCACCATTTTATATTGTCGAGCGCTTTGTCCATATTGACAAATCCTATGAACATGTCTTGATTTTTCTTCCGCCTTGATTCCATTATTAGCCGTAACGTCAGAGTTGCCTCGCTCGTGCCTTTACTTTTCCTAAAGCGAAACTCATCGTCACCTAGCGCATTCTCAATTTACTTTTCCATTCTTCTGTATATTTTTCTTGTAAGCAGCTTCGATGCATGAGCTAGCTGATTGTGCGATAATTCTCGCACTTGTCAGCTCTTGCCATCTTCGGAATTGTGTGGATGATGCTTTTCCGAAAGTCAGATGGTATGTCGCCAGACTCATAGATTCTACACACCAACGTGAATAGTCGTTTTGTTGCACACTTCCCCTAATGATTTTAGAAATTCTGATGGAATGTTATCTATCCCTTCTGCCTTATTTGACCGTAAGTCCTCCGAAGCTCTTTTAAATTCCGATTCTAATACTGGATCCCCTATGTCTTCTAAATTGAATCCTGTTTTTTCTTGTATCACATCAGAAAAATCTTCATCCTCATAGAGGCTTTCAATGCATTCTTTCCACCTATCTGCTCTCTCCTCTGCATTTAACAGCGGAATTCCCGTTGCACTCTTAATGTTACCACCGTTGCTTTTAATGTCAGCAAAGGTTGTTTTGACTTTCCTGTATCCTGAGTCTGTCCTTCCGACAATCACATCTTTTTCGATGTCTTCACATTTTTCCTTCAGCCATTTCGTCTTAGCTTCCCTGCACTTCCTATTTATTTCATTCCTCAGCGACTTGTATTTCTCTGCGCGACTCCTACGGTCACAGGTTCGAATCCTGCCTCGGGCATGGGTATGTGTGTTGTCCCTAGGTTAGTTAGATTTAAGTAGTTCTAAGTTCTAGGGGACTGTTGACCACAGCAGTTGAGTGCCATAGTGCTCAGAGCCAGTTGAACCATTTGAACTTGTATTTCTGTATTCCCGATTTTCCCGGAACATGTTTGTACTTCCTCCTTTCATCAATCAACTGAAGTATTTCTTCTGTTACCCATGGTTTCTTCGCCGCTACCTTCTTTGTACCCATGTTTTCCTTCCCAACTTCTGTGATGGCCCTTTTTAGAGATGTCCATTCGTCTTCAACTGTGCTGCCTACTGCGCTATTCCTTATTGCTGTATCTATAGCGTTAGAGAACTTCAAACGTATCTCGTCATTCCTTAGAACTTCCGTATCCCACTTCTTTGCGTATTGATTCTTCCTGACTAATGTCTTAAACTTCAGCCTACTCTTCATCACTACTACATTGTGATCTGAGTCTATATCTGCTCCTGGGTACGCCTTACAATACAGTATATGATTTCGGAATCTCTGTCTGGCCATGATGTAATCTAATTGAAATCTTCCCGTATCTCCCAGCCTTTTCCAAGTATACCTCCTCCTCTTGTGATTCATGAACAGGGTATTCGCTATTACTAGCTGAAACTTGTTACAGAACTCAATTAGTCTTTCTCCTCTTTCATTCCTTGTCCCAAGCCCATATTCTCCTGTAACATTTTCTTCTACTCCTTCCCCTACAACTGCATTCCAGTCGCCCATGACTATTAGATTTTTGTCCCCCTTTACATACTGCTTTACCCTTTCAATATCCTCATACACTTTCTCTATCTGTTCATCTTCAGCTTGCGACGTCGGCATGTATACCTGAACTATCGTTGTCGGTGTTGCTCTGCTGTCGATTCTCATTAGAACAACCCGGTCACTGAACTGTTCACAGTAACACACCCTCTGCCCTACCTTCCTATTCATAACGAATCCTACAGCAGTTATACCATTTTCTGCTGCTGTTGATATTACCCGATACTAATGTGACCAGAAATCCTTGTCTTCCTTCCACTTCACTTCACTGACCCCGACAATATCTAGATTGAGCCTTTGTATTTTCCTTTTCAGATTTTCTAGTTTCCCTACCACGTTCAAGCTTCTGACATTCCACGCCCCGACTCGTAGAACGTTATCCTTTCGTTGATTATTCAATCTTTTTCTCATTGTAACATCCCTCTTGGCAGTCCCCTTCCGGAGATCCGAATGGGGGACTATTCCGGAATCTTTTGCCAATGGAGAGATCATCATGACACTTCTTCAATTACAGGCCACATGTCCTGCGGATACACGTTACGTGTCTTTAATGCAGTGGTTTCCTTTGCTTTCTGCATCCTCATGTCGTTGATCATTGCTGATTCTTCCGCCTTCATGGGCAATTTCCCACCCATAGGACAAGAGAGTGCCCTGGATCTCTATCCGCTTCTCCGCCCTGTTTCACAAGGCCGTTTGCAGAATGAGGTTGACTTCTTATGCCGCCAATGCTCATTATTTGTCAAAATTTGGGCAGTGGCAGGGATCGAACACGCGGCCGAAGACGTTTTGATTATAAATCGAAGACGATGCCCCTAGACCACCGCTTACTATCGAATAGACACTACGCATTCATATAATGATTTTGTTCCATCGGTATCGTTTATTTGTCTCTCCCATATATAACAAAACAAAGAAGCATCAGATGTATTTTTATTTCATAAACTGTGTACTTATAGCTTGGCGGCTTAATGCTTATGTGCTGACACGAAGGTCTGGAGTTCGATGCGCAATCTCAAATATATAAATAATTAATAAGAGAAGTTAGAGGTTTTGGCGCCTAACACCCAAATGTTCCGACCAATCAGAAGCAACTTCCTGGCAGATTAAAACTGTGTTTATTTGTCTCTCCCATATATAACACAACAAAGAAGCATCAGATGTTTTTTTATTTCATAAACTGTGTACTTATAGCTTGGCGGCTTACTGCTTATGTGCCGACACGAAGGTCTGGAGTTCGATGCGCAATCTCAAGATCGCTGTGTGACACCTTTGGCAAAGTTTGTGAATGTAAGAAGGGCAGAGTTGTACAAATTATACGTTGTCGCGTGTAAGTCAGATCTGGAAGCTGGAGAGGTCTGTAGATCTCTATAGATTGAATTAGAGTCCCTAACCGTTCTTTCCATCAAACTTTTTTTTTCTAAAACATTCGATATAGCTTTCTTAGTAGTACAGTAACTTTTCTGATAGCTTCTGATACACAGTACGACATGTCCGTCCGAAACAGAGATACACGTCCGGCTCTGAAGAACACCCGAAACAGATTGACTAGCGTAGCCGAAGTACTTAGGCTCGCCAAAAAGACCCAAAGGTGTCCGAAGTACTTTGGTTGTAATATCATTACTCTTATGTTTCTCAAAATTTGTAAAATTTAATAAACAAGAACGGTAGACTCGTAGGGTAACCATGAGAGAGTGTCATACTGAAAACTGGGTTCAATACGATGGAAAATATATAAATAATTAATAAGAGAAGTTAGAGGTTTTGGCGCCTAACACCCAAATGTTCCGACCAATCAGAAGCAACTTCCTGGCAGATTAAAACTGTGTGTCCGACCGAGACTCGAACTCGGCACCTTTGCCTTTCGCGGCGGGCAAGTGCTCTACCATTTTTTTAAAATTTTTTTTTGGCCTCCCTTCTCCCCTCACAGCCCTTCCAACCTTCCAAACGCTCACCTTGTTTTGCCTTCTTCGGCTGGCTTCTTTGCTTTTGTCGTTTTGATTAATATTATTAAGAGTCCATCCTTCTGCCAACTTCTTTTTCTTACTTTTTTATTTTATGTACTTTTTATGTTTTTGAAGCCAACTTCTCATTTTTCTTACTTTTTGCGAGTGATCGGCCACTTTTTCTTTTTTGTATTTTTTTATTTTTTCATATTTATTTCGGCTTCTTCTTTTTTTTCAGTAAGCTGGATGTCTAAATTACCTTAGCTAACATAAATGAGAATGAATATTTCTTCTTAATTCTAATTAAAGGTGATGAATCTTCCTCGTGCTAATTGAAAGACAAGTATATCAAAATAAACTGAAGCGTGAAGTCTCTCATCTTCATAAGGAAAACATTAAATCTTGCATCCCCTTGAAAGGCGTTTTTTAGAACTTAAAACTTCTCTGCGTATGGCATAAGATGATTAAAAAAAATAATGTATGTAAAATTTGACATCTAATTTCTTCATGAGGATGTAGTCCGGTGCGTCTTGACACAGAGTTGATTTCTTTTCTGTAGTGTCTCGTGAAAGGATCGAAGACATTCCGGTTCCAGTTATCTGTAATCGTGCAAGGCTGACATCTCTGAATTCCGTACCAGTCTTAATATGTTATTGTTCTCTGTATAATTTTATTCCATGATTCTATTTAGAAACCATGCGTAATTTTTTTTGTAGTCTTTTGTCCGCTTGAGATGATGGTTCTGAGTCGTTAGATACACCCAGTAATATTCTTTGCTCTTATTTTATGCCTTCAAGATATAGTGCACTGTGTGGCCTTTTAGCCAGTTGACAGCATTTCTTTTCGTATTAGGATATGGCACTGCGTCTGGAGTCAGAAAATCTGCGGTGATGAAAACGGTTGCAGATGTTCTGTTAACGGTCGCTAATTTCTGCTTAACTATATGCCATATATCTCTTACTCTTTCACACACGAATCGGTGTTCTTCAGTGTCAAGAAGGTTGCATGACGCGCACAAGGGCGAATTCGTGAGATGTATAGCATGCAATTTGGAATTAGTTGCTATTTTCCTGTTGACTGCATTATACCAAGTTGCTTTCACCTTAGAGGGTAAGTACCGATCGTGGATATTTTTCCAAATTGCAGACCAATCGTAGTTGGGGTATTTTCTTTCAATAATATTTCCTTCCTTAGCTTCCATCAAATATGTACAGATGTCCTTTACTCTCTGCAACTGCTGTACTGAGAGCCTCGAGGAGATATAACTGTACTCAACGAGAAACGTTTTTAGGTGACAAAGACCAGGTGGTATATGCTTCACATCTATTGGCGGCTGCATGCTTGCTGGAGCAATTTCATTCACCAAGTGGGCCGTTAAGCTGTCGGGCATCTGCTTCCATTGCTTGCACATTCGACACACATATAACACTCGTGACCTGTAGCTGACATCAACAAGGTGTAAACCTCCTTTCCTTGTTGGGAGTGTTAGTGTATTGAACTTCACTTTGAAAATGTTGCCTTGGCCTACAAAGCTTCTTCTGGCTGTTTCTAATGGCATCGGAAAGCTTGGACAACATAGTTAAGTTTGGATATTATATACACATTTACTAGTTTGGTTTTCTGTATCTCGTCCAATTGCCTCATACTGTTTCCTTGTACAGATGCTCGTATGCTTGCAAGTAGTTTTTTATAATTGACGGCAATAGTGTGTTGGATGTTGCTCCTAAATTCAATACCCAAACATTTCATGTGGATACTTCCGTCAATTGTCCCCGATTTTGCATGCATATTCCTCTGCCTAGGTGCATGATGCCTGACTTCCTTTCATTTAGTTTGGCGCCAGAAGCAAGTTCATATGTGTGTACAATCTGAAGAGCTTTCGCCACTTCATCTCCATTTATAACCAGGACACGCACATCATCTGCGTAGGAGTTGCACACTATTTTTTTGCCGTTTATACACAATCCTTGCAGGTTATGTGTAAGTGTCGCCAGGAGAGGTTCTATTGCTATTGCGAAAAGGGCCATTGACATTGGGCAACCTTAACGTACGGATCCAATCAATTCAATCTGTCTACTTAGTTGTCCGTTTATCATGATTCGTGCTACACTGTTGTTCAGAATTTTTTGAATAATCCTCACGAATCGTGGTGGGAATCCCATTACTTCCATAATACCAAGGAGATACTTATGATCTACTCTGTCAAACGCCTTCTCGAAGTCTAATGACACTAAGGCACATTTTATTTGGCATACATTTGCGGTGGATATTATATCCCTATATTCGCATATATTCTGATATATGTTTCTGTCTTTGCCCACACATGTTTGGTACGTGCCATTTACAGAGTTAATAACCATTTTTATTCTTCTGGCTAATACGCGGGCCATAATTTTGTAATCACTGCTGAGTAATGTTACTGGGCGAAGGTTTTCAATTGCTTTGCTAAATGAGTTTTTAGGAATTAGAACTATGATCCCTTCATGAAATTCTTTGGGAACGGCAACAGTGCCATTCATTATTTCATTGTACATACATAGCAACTTGCTTTTCATTTGTGGCCAGAACACTTGGTAGAATTCCACGGGGATACCATCAGGTCCTGGAGACTTATTTTTAGGACTCTGTGCTATTGCGTCTTTCAATTCGTCCTCTTCTATTTCAGCCGTGATATTTTCTTCTTACTCTGTACTAATTCGTCCTGATACGTTTCTAACAAGATCACGCTGCGCCTCATCGACGGTAGGTTTGGTCGACATCATATCTGAGATATATTTATGAATAGCGTTTCGAATTTCATCAGGTAACTTAACTTCTGTCAGTATATTTTTGTTTCCTCTCTTATTCTCACGCATTACATGGTACATAGCTGCTTCTTCCCCTTCTACAATGTTGTGTATTCTCGCTCTGACTTTAAAACCTTCTGACTGTTGCCGCTTCAGTGCTAAAAGTTTTGCTTTAACTTTCTGAATCCGGCTAAAGTTCTCCAAGGTGTACAGGTCTCTAAGGCAGCCAAAATAAAATTCAGTCGTCTTTTTAATCCAGAAACTTTTCTGTAGTAAGTAATCGATCAGCATTCTTCTTATTTTAGGCTTCGCACATTGTAACCACCAAGCTATGGCAGAACTGTATAGCGGGAATCGTTACTGGCATTGTTGCCACACATTAGTAAATGCTACGCGAAATTCCTCATCTTTTAGATGTGTAATGTTGAGTTTCCATATGCCCCTCCCTCGGTAAGTTTCTTGTTTTTCCAAATTTATTGTGGTGATGTACGCGGCGTGATCAGAAAACATAGTGGGCCAGACCTCAGACTGGAGCACATGGTTCTTGAGGTTGGACGAGACGTAAATTCTGTCTAGCCTAACTTCCATTGTCACGTCATTGTAGCGAGCAGCATCATCACGAGTAGCGTCCCGATTAGCGTCAGGAGCGTCACGCGTATGGAGTTGTCCTGCGGCTGCCGCTACATAAGTTAAAGGCAATGTTGACATGGCTGGCGGTCTCACTGCTTCGCCCGCAGGTAGCTGGGCCACTCGGCGTTGTATACACTGCGAGCGGACATGGCCTGTACCGCCGCAAGACGCACAGGTTCTTGGCTGCCCTTCATATATTACTATAGCCCGATAACCACAAACATTTATATACGAGGGTATGTGCTTGTGTAAATCAACTCGCAGTTGCCTCATACCATTTAAGACGGGGAACGTGTGAGCAGGAGACCACTTTTCTGCAAAATTGCTAACTATTCTTCCATAAGGAGCTATCACGGAATTGATCTGCTCAGCGGTGATTTCAAATGGTTGCTCAAAGATACGGACAGTCCTGAATCCTAAGCCAGCATGCGTAACACGAACTTCACTAACATTGCCATCGTGATGTTTGAACTTAAATGTTCCGCCACTAGATTCAACAATTTTGTCACACAATTCCGTGTTTTTAAGCTTGACATACACAATGCTACTCACAATTGAAAGGTGAATACCTATAATATCCTCAAACGAAATTT
Organism: Schistocerca gregaria; assembly: GCF_023897955.1. NCBI lineage: Eukaryota > Metazoa > Arthropoda > Insecta > Orthoptera > Acrididae > Schistocerca > Schistocerca gregaria. The sequence continues at coordinate 687,858,571 of NC_064923.1, forward strand.
TCACAACTTCCTCTAACCATGTCTCAAATTCGAACGAATTCGGTCTGTGCCCTTTCTGATCAAAAACAAATTTCAATGTGTCTCTTCTATTAGGCTGATCCATCTCTCCTTCTAATATGAATCCATCAAGAGTCTCAAACAACGCAGCAAACTACTGCAACAGGCGCTTGACTTACTGAGCGCACAGCACACGCCGGAGATCCGCAAACCACGGCCGCCAAAAGCCGACTGCGATCTGAACTACCCAAGCACGACTCACGCCCGCTCCTCACAGCTTCACTTCTGCCAGTATCTCGTCTCCTACCTTCCAAACTTTACAGAATCTCTCCTGCGAACCTTGCAGAACTAGCACTCATGAAAGAAAGGATACTGCGGAGACATGACTTAGCCACAGTCCGGGGCATGTTTTAATCTGCCACGAAGTTTCATATCAGCGCGCACTCCGCTGCAGAGTGAAAATCTCATTCTCTAAACATCCCCCAGGCTGTGGCTAAGCCATGTCTCCGAAGTATCCTTTCTTTCAGGAGTGCTCGTTCTGCAAGTTTCGCAGGAGAGCTTCTGTAAAGTTTGGAAGGTAGGACACGAGATACTGGCAGAAGTAAAGCTGTGAGGACCGGGCGTGAGTCGTGCGTCGGTAGCTCAGATGGTAGAGCAGTTGCCCGCGAAAGGCGAAGTTCCGTAGTTCGAGTCTCGGTCGGGCACACAGTTTTAGCCGGCCGCGGTGGCCGTGCGGTTCTGGCGCTGCAGTCCGGAACCGCGGGACTGCTACGGTCACAGGTTCGAATCCTGCCTCGCGCATGGGTGTGTGTGTGATGTCCTTAGGTTAGTTAGGTTTAAGTAGTTCTAAGTCCTAGGGGACTTATGACCTAAGATGTTGAGTCCCATAGTGCTGAGAGCCATTTCAACCACACAGTTTTAATCAGCCAGGAAGTTTCATATCAGCGCACACTCCACTGCAGAGTGAAAATCTCATTCTGGAAACCAGATCAAGTTCAGTACAATTGGCGAACTCTCTCATGGGAATAGTATATACTGTACCATCTGCTGCTTGTACCTCACCCTACTTTTATACAATATGCTACTTCATGTACATCAAGCTCCATCAAAGCGAGCTTTTAGGAAGATAAGATACTGGCGGCCACAGCCAGAAATATCGCAGTTGGACTGCGCTAACTGAACTGTAACTTCCCTATAAATAGTTGTAAAAGTCAGTTCAACGCTCCTAAGAATGGAAGGGCCCTCTATCTTCAATATCCTATTTCCTTGTGGAAGTCACTGCAACCTTCCTCTTGGTGCACATTTTACACTGCGTGGAGCGTTAGGGTTCTTTGAGGTCAGCAAGTGCTTTGTTGCCAGAAGCACGGGGGCGAACTGCGGGCGTGCGCGCTGCCGGGGGCCGCTGCCGGCGGCATGGCGACGCTGCCGCGCCACTGGCCGGGGCCCGCCTCCGCCGCCTCCGCCGCCGCCGCCGCCGCCTCCGTGGGCTACAGCGCCGCGGGCGCGCTGCACCACACGCTCTACGGCCCGATGCCCGGATCGGCGGTCGGACCGGGCCTGCCACCGCTCCACCACCACCAGCACCACCACCATCACCACCACCAACAGCAGCAGCAGCAGCACCAACACCCGCTGCAGCACATGCTGCTCGGCCTGCACCAGCACCATTCGCAGCCGCTGCCCATGTCCCACCAGTCGCACCCCCAGACACCACCGGGTGCCTCCAGCACTGGGTCTACCGGCGTCGACGAGCAGACCAACACCGAGTCGTCGCCGCTGGTCACCAACAAGCGTGAGAGCACCGTCTGACTAGAGGCCGAGATGTGAGGCACCAGCTGGCCTCACATTCCGCCCTACGCGCTGTCCTTCTGGCGGGTGCGGCATCGCCTCTGACATCCACTGTAGTCGAGGACTTACCATTACAGTCCACTGTAAGCGCAGAAGCTGTACTGGACAAGACTTTACCCAAGTATTAAATATTGCTAAGGTTATCGGACGTTACGTCGATTTCGCCGATGGTGCTTCGCAATCTCTCGACGAAGGATCTTGTCCCTAAACTCACCTGACGATCTCGACTACCGGTCTAAATTTCTTCTTATGCCATAGTGCTTTGTCCCCAGTCGAAAACGGACGCAGAGGAGATCATGTGATAATGTTAAGAATCTCTGGACTTCCATAAATGCTTATTACTTAGGTCACGTCGGTTCGGAGAATGAGTGGAAACCATGAAAAATGTAAATTACAAAACAACGGAATCTGATATTGAAGCCCCGGTAACTACACGCTTTGATGACAGATAATTAGCTCACCTTTGAGGATGACCTCCGTGCTCCCGTCGTTGACCTGGCCATTTCGGGCTGGAGCATGACATTCAGTCAGTTAAAATTTGATTAATATCAGATTTTCACATGTGAATCAACAGATTTTTATGATTTTAAAAGGTGTTCTCCCATAGCAATCAAGAAGCGTGCTCTTGGAGTTCTCGTTACCAGAAATATTCTGTCTGATTACTTGGTTCTGTCACTTGTCGGGTCATCATTACCAGCACCTAGAAAATGTGCATTAGGTGCGTCAAACAGTATCGACTTTTTATAATTAATATTGTAAACCGCCTACATCAAGTTATTAATGCGAGTAATAATTCAAGGCCTTAATTATAATGCATTTTCTCATTACATAAATGGTGTGTAATTAATTACGTTAAACACGTTTCTTTTCATGAACAGCATTGCTTGTGGTCTCACACTAGAAGTGTTTCATAAAGCTGTCGTAATCACACTTTCGAACATAGGGATTTATGATTTATAAGGGAGAAATAGGGAACAACCACATAATTTACTACCTTTTGTTCATTGATTAAATCATCGGAATCGAGATAAAAGGAATGTTTTCTCGAGATTTACGCTAATAACTACGAATGTGGAAAGTACAAGAAAAAAAGCAGATTTTAGCACGTTATAATGCAAATCAGGTAAGCCTAATAACTGGAGTTACATTCAACACACGGGCGTGCAAGTCATCGAGGACAGTTTTCCGCAGTGTCACTGCACCGTTTGGAATTGAAATATTCCGTATAAAACAAGTGTCCTTTGTTCGTGTATTCCGAGTGTATAGGTTTTTGTCACCAATTGTTTGATTGTGAGAAACCTTGGCTGAGTCCCCCAGACAGACACCAACAAAATGCTCAGAGTTCAGTAATACACTGAACCAAATTTTACAAGACTTCTCAACGAATATAACTTCATGTGAACTAATGAACTGTACAAATATGAGCTCTAATGGATACTGTACATATTTTTGTTACCCGCATATGCATTGAATTAACAACATTTTGTCTTATAATGGAGAGACTTTGTCAAGTGAATTGTAATTGTAACTCACATTAAGGGTGGTTCCAATGTCAATGATTTCAAATAAATTATTTTACAACATTCCTAAACCTATTCTTTCTCAGTGCCATGAACTGCTTGTAGAAGGTTTGTACAGGTATATCTATAAATGATAGTAGGTATATAGTGATTTTTGTACTATAATGACAAAAACTGTAAACAATTTAGATCAGAAAGTCCATGAAGAGAGACTGTATGAGACTATAATTTTTATTTGAATCTCTGTCTGGTCATTTATTATAATTTTTTTAAAGTACGGCGATTATAGAAATTATGAATGCATTCTAGCGTTGATATATGTTTTGTTAAGAACTGTTGTCTAGTTTCTTAAGCAGTTTTCTTAACAAACTTTTCCGATTTAATTCTGAAGTATTCCCTTAACGTAGCTACTGTTAAGTAGTTGACCAATGATGTTACGTTCACTTTATGACACTTTCAGAGACATTTTGAACAGCGGGGAAAATTATATCCGCAGAAACTTTCGTATACTTGCCTTTATTTTTCATTCTCACAGCAGTTATTCGTAGGTCATTTCGTTGGTCGATCGATTCTTATGATTTTAATTTAAATGTTATTCAGACAAAACGCTCCGTAAATTGGAAGATGTATTGGTTAAACTGTGGTGCTACACTCAAAATACGTCAAAACTAAAGACCATTGTTCACAGTAAAGTTGTTAAACTCACTTTACGATCGTCGCGACAGATGTCGTCGTGTGCTGAGAAAAGGAAGAAGTGCATATAAATCATAAGGAACGTTATTATGAGAAAAATAATGTCTAAAATTACAGTGGCATTGTTAAAACAACGTACTTTTATTCAGAATCAGTCTCAAAAGTAATCCATAGCCGTTGTACGACTACCGAAATCATGTACATAAGCGTAGTAAGGTGAGATGCATAACAGGGGGTTAACAGTATTAATAAGAATCGGGTGAGGACTGAACGGTCATGTGAGATCGTGTAAAGCTTCATTACCCAAGTACATCCTAGAAGCACTTTGTTACACCATCAGCGATAGTTTTCATTTCTCTCCTTACACTTCATGTATAAGTTAAATGAGAAAACTAGATAAGGATGCAGAAAGCAAACATTCCATAGCAGTATAATTAAGCAATAACAATGATCTGCCTAAAACAAGAATTACTTTGGAGGAAGTATTTCTCCCGTGAAAACAGTTTTTGCAGCGAAATTATTTTATTTTAAAACTGGGTATCTGCACACAAACGGAAGAGTGTATGTTAATCGAGCTTCCCAGTATGTGACGCAATATGAAGGCGGTAATTGAAAAATTTTGCCTGTTACCTTTTACACTGAAAATTATTATTCGTACTACGAGAAGACACATATGCATGTAACAGGAACACACATTCAGCTTTTTGCAATAGCCATATGAAGTGAATATCATTTTGGCAGCTCTCTCGTTCACATTAATGAACTTCAATTTTACATGAAAATCTGAATTACTTTGAGAAATGTCGTTGGCACCAATCTGACGCTGAAAATCAAAACCAGTAAAATATTTAATTACAGATTGCTAATGAGTGCAGAACGCCAGGATGAGGGAGTATCGGCAGAAGGTAACAGTCACTGTCAATAAATTTCACAAGTACAAAAATTTCTTTCCATTTGTAAACAACATAGTTCTAGCAATGCTGAGTCTAGTGAGAAGCAACGGAGTAACTGATCTGGAACAGTGTCTGCAATTAATTAAACGTGCATACTGGAAATTAATTTCAGAATTAAATATTTCAGAAAAACAAACAACCACTTCCATTTTTTATTCTGTTATCAGATTCAAACTGAAGTGGTATTTGATAACAGTTTAAAAAGTACTTACTCCTAAGGACGTATTATGAAGTCTTGCGTCATTGTATTAATTCATCCACAGCAGTCTGTTTCAATGACCTTCAGGAAAACGAGATATGTACTACATGATGAATGCATTTCTTGTCTTCATGTCCTGCCTGTGGAAATTTCGTTAGGTCTACCAATACAACTTCAGTGCTTATGTGTACTGTCAGAAACGAAATTAACTGCTAACTAGCGAAAAGATGAGCACATTAAGCTCCAATTCCGGAGTGTACTGCGATACTCTCTTCACGAAGAGACGTGCTAGCTTTCGTCACAAAATCGTTTACTTGCACGGTGTGAGGTAACAGGCGAGTTGTGGCGCCCTGAAAATATTCTGTGTTAAGAGTCGGCGTGGCCGCGAGGGCCACTCGCAAGTTGGCAAGCTGGGACTCGTCAGCAATCGTGCGGTGCCGAACGTTAGCCGGAGCGAGAGGGTAGCCACAGCGCGTGGTCCAGGCCGACCGTGTGGCTGGAAATTCCATGTTGACGCCGTGTCGAGGAATGGGCTTTGTGTCGATGAAGGAGATCTGTATGCCGGGTGGACTTTGTGAAACCATAATGGCAGATATTTCAACGTTCATGTAGAAATTAATAATACTCATACATTACATGACAATTCTGATGGTGTAATCAGATTTTCAACATCTGTATTAGTTTAAAGTTAGTATCTGACTGTAAATTAAACAAGTGAGATTCAGCAACGCATTTCCAGAATCTAAACGGGTCATTCGATTTTGTCTCTCGACGTATCTTTAGAAAGCTATTAGTGTAAACCTGCATTGGTATGATTTACAGCATGTAACTTGAATAGTACTTGAGTTGTAGGGGTTCAAAGTGGCCGAATACTATTGACCACGCCAGGCCATAAGTACTCCACAGTTACACGAAAAAACGGTAGCAGCATGCTTCAAATATATTTATTCGTCTATGTCTTTGTTTATATCCGATATATACTATTAATGAAAAAATAGGTTAAATATTTACTGTGTTTTAGAAAGCACAGAAACATTAGGCTACTGGCCAATTTTTGCTTCTGTTCCTTAGAAAAATGTTTATTTGATATATTTATGTCTTTAATAATTTTAGAGCGTGTTTATGGTCCAACAGTAGGAATATTTAATTAATTACAAGTTATTTAAGTGTAAATCCAGGAATACGTACGTGTTTCAGTATGTTTGTGAATGTGCGTTGACTTCGAGACATGGCGGGAGCATTAGCGTTCCAGTCAATGACAGCGCTCGTTGCTATGGTAGGCGATTACCGAAGTCAATGGAGATACTGTGTGGAAGTGGGGGAGGAGCATCGGGTCGCAAAGGACACAGGGGGGCGGGGAAAGGGGGGGGGGTGCTGGATGGGAAGGTGCGATAGATGGTTGCAGGAAATACTAGGAGAGTGTTGAGCGATTGCGCGTGGCCGCAGGAGATAGAAATATTTCGTACAACCGACATATGCACTTGTGAGATTCCCATGGCTTCTGCAGTGAAGACGTAGTATGCGTTTAGAAGTGAATATCTCGTGAGCTGTGTTGTTGTTTACAACTAATTACGTGAAGTATGAATCTATTGTTTGCCTGTTACTCACCTAATATTTTATTTAATTGCTGGGCCATCGAGACCAATAAGTGTTTTGCAGTAATAAACATCATTCTGAAATGTACTTCTGCCTTCGTACTCATCTTTTAAACTCGCTAAAAATAGTACCTGCAGATTTTATTTACTTACAATCTAACATTTATAAATTTCTATGTTACATTCAAAATTCGCAATTGCCGAGTGATAGGAACCTTCGACTCAGCGGTATTTGACTCGTAATGCGGGGTAACTATGTATCCCAGCCCCTAGATATCGAAACCAGGCATAACTTTTAATATTTGAACTCTGAGGGTACATAGTTAAGGGCGCCATTAATTCTTTTTGAATGTGCGCAATTGGAGGTTTCCAGTACGTGATTTGTGTCGTGCAATGTGGTAATTCCTTTGCTCCCTATTATTCAGCGTACTATACGAAGTGAAAAGAAACCTTTCCAAAATTAGTAGAAATTTCTGTATAGTGAACCTCTCACAAAACAGTGTGAGTTGGGCATTTTTCCGCTAGTAGGTTTCTGTAAATAGTGAAATTACGCAGTTATTTTCCCAACTAACACATGCTATCGCTAGAGGTCTTAACCTATCATATTAAACGTAGTTTGCGTGGGGGCTCAGAATCTAAATAAGTTGAGTTAGCGTATTTAGCGGAAATCAGTATTGGAGACGGCTGGTAATCGCGCTAACAAGCAGCAGCTACAGTTACATCAGGCGACTTCTCTAGTGGCGGACGCAGTTCAACAGCAGTACGACGGAGTGTCTTCGAGTACTCCAGGTAACTTCAGTGTTAACTTCCACTACAACCGACGGCATCACCATGGCAGAGGGAACCATCTCAGATGAGACAAGTGCCTGCGCAAATAGTGTTCAACTCTGCAGTTCATGCTCCACTTATCGATCTAGGGACTATAAAACACCTAGTATTTGTAATTCTGGAACCGGAAGTGAGCCAGTTAGTCCGAAATCAGGGTACGAAAGTGTAGTTAGCAGGTATTCAGGCAAGGGGAATGAATGTGGGGGAGTTACGATGTCACAATTAATACAAATGATCAATGGATTGGGAAATAATAACAATACAATGGCAAATAATATCAGCACAATTTCAACAGATATGGGTACATTGTGAACAGATGTGGGCACACTGAAAACATCTACGGGAAGAATTCGGACTGATATGGGTACAATGTGAACAGAAGTAAATTCCGCTATAGAAGTGGAAGTTGAAAAAATTATGGGTAACCTAGAAAAAGCAATTGATGATGAATTAAAATGTTTTCTAGTGGATGTGGGGCAAATTAGAGACAAAGTTGCAATAGTGAAATCTAAAATCAAATTAGTGGAAAATATCTTGGGTAAATAATAGATAAGGTACAGACGGAATTTGGGGGAAAGGTAAGCGACTGTATAAAAGCACAAGATGCTCATAAAAGCGTTATAAATTTTGCAATTAGTGACATTGCCAATCGTGTAGGTGAGAGGGAGAAAGAAGTGTAAAAAATTAAATGTAAAGTAGAACCCAGTATAAATAGAGAAAATGAATTTAAAAAACAAATTCAATACATAAAAAGCGATTTAAATTCGTTAGCCTCCAAGCAGGCCACGGTGATAAATATCCCTTGGGCAAATACCGGATACGTGGAAAGTTACACAGATGATGGAAGATGTGACTCAGTAAATTTCTTGGCTCTGTGTAGAAACGCTTTTGTTCACGGCATGTCGATGAAGCGAAATTAAATATGTTAAACAGCATTTGGAGGGAGACCCACAGTCTTGGGAAAATGTGAAATGTAGTTCGTGCGAATCGTACGAAGATTTCTAAAAGTGTTTTCTGAATAAATTTTGGAGTGAGGCAAAACATACGCGGATCCAGAATGAATTTTTATTTGGGCAGAGTAACAGGCACGTTTATGGGACGTTGAGAGATTTTTGCAAGCGCGAACGTATCAAGCTTATGAATTTGAAACATCCATTGGGGGTTTTAACGGAAATCACATCGTTAAAAACGTGATTACCAGAAAATTTGAGGTGGTATCTTGTCCATAGTCCATGTGATTCCGTGGACGAATTTCTAGACTTTGTAGAAAAATTAGAGAGGGCTTTGACGTTCAAACCTCAGCGCAAACCAGATGGTAGTTATCGAAACGGGAATGAAAATAATCAGCACCAAAATAATAATCGTGAGAGAAATCAAAGGAATTCTCAGGGAGATAGTAGCTGGAAAGAGCAGATTGGTCAGAGAAGGAATGGGAGTGGTAACATTCGTGAACGGGATCCAAGTAAAGAACGCACATTTGACGGGCGAAATTCGCACGAAGTGCTGTCGCAACCGGTCGGGAAACTGACGTTCACAACATCTCAGGTACGGGGATGGCGATCTAAACAGGCGATCAAAAGGAATGGAGATAGTGGTAACGGTAGAAATGTTGGTGTTTGGAGAAAGGCAACAAATAGTAGTATTTAAAGAGGAAGGCTATAAAGGTGGCTCTTTCAATAAAAGCAGGTGAGAAAGAAACTATTGCCTCATGATCTTCCTTGTATTCTTGAGACAGCGTGGTACTCAACTTTTAGCTGTTGTGGCATAATCAGAAAGACTCGAGTGTGCGCTACGCATTTGAATTCGTCAGAGGAACAAATTCAAAATGTTATTAGTAAGTGTCAAAATCGCAAAGTAAATTTAGTAAATCCATTTTCCGTGACAAAATGTACAAATAAAAGCAACGAGAGAAGCTTATAATGAACATAGTAAAATAAATAAATACACTCCTGGAAATGGAAAAAAGAACACATTGATACCGGTGTGTCAGACCCACCATACTTGCTCCGGACACTGCGAGAGGGCTGTACAAGCAATTATCACACGCACGGCACAGCGGACACACCAGGAACCGCGGTGTTGACCGTCGAATGGCGCTAGCTGCGCAGCATTTATGCACCGCCGCCGTCAGTGTCAGCCAGTTTGCCGTGGCATATGGAGCTCCATCGCAGTCTTTAACACTGGTAGCATGCCCAGACAGCGTGGACGTGAACCGTATGTGCACTTGACGGACTTTGAGCGAGCGCGTATAGTGGGCATGCGGGAGGCCGGGTGGACGTACCGCCGAATTGCTCAACACGTGGGGCGTGAGGTCTCCACAGTACATCGATGTTGTCGCCAGTGGTCGGCGGAACGTGCACGTGCCCGTCGACCTGGGACCGGACCACAGCGACGCACGGATGCACGCCAAGACCGTAGGATCCTACGCAGTGCCGTAGGGGACCGCACCGCCACTTCCCAGCAAATTAGGGACACTGTTGCTCCTGGGGTATCGGCGAGGACCATTCGCAACCGTCTACGGTCACGCACACCGTTAGGCCGTCTTCCGCTCACGCCCCAACATCGTGCAGCCCGCCTCCAGTGGTGTCGCGACAGGCGTGAATGGAGGGACGAATGGAGACGTGTCGTCTTCAGCGATGAGAGTCGCTTCTGCCTTGGTGCCAAGGATGGTCGTATGCGTGTTTGGCGCCGTGCAGGTGAGCGCCACAATCAGGGCTGCATGCGACCGAGGCACACAGGTCCAACACCCGGTATCATGGTGTGGGGAGTGATCTCCTACACTGGCCGTACACCTCTGGTGATCGTCTAGGGGACACTGAATAGTGTACGGTACATCCAAACCGTCATCGAACCCATCGTTCTACCATTCCTAGACCGGCAAGGGAACTTGCTGTTCGAACAGGACAATGCACGTCCGCATGTATCCCGTGCTACCCAACGTGCTCTAGAAGGTGTATGTCAACTACCCCGGTCAGCAAGATCTCCGGATCTGTCCCCCATTGAGCATATTTGGGACTGGATGAAGCGTCGTCTCACGCGGTCTTCACGTCCAGCACGAACGCTGGTCCAACTGAGGCGCCATGTGGAAATGGCATGGCAAACCGTTCCACAGGACTACATCCAGCATCTCTACGATCGTCTCCATGGGAGAATAGCAGCCTGCATTGCTGCGAAAGGTGGATATACACTGTACTAGTGCCGACATTGTGCATGCTCTGTTGCCTGTGTCTATGTGCCTGTGGTTCTGTCAGTGTGATCATGTGATGTATCTGACCCCAGGAATGTGTCAATAAAGTTTCCCCTTCCTGGGACAATGAATTCACGGTGTTCTTATTTCAATTTCCAGGAGTGTATGTTTATCCTAGCCAAGTAAATTTTCTGCTAGTTTGTATCCGTAAAAGTAAGATTGTGGTGCTTAATTTTGTTACTAACATAAATATCTGAAAATAATCCTGACACTTAGTTAAAAAATAACTTTCCTAGGGATGAATTCGAGTATAAATAATTCTATTGAAATTAAGTTTTCAATTCACAAAGCAAAATTAGTAAATCCGTATACCCTAGCCAAGGAAATTTGCTATAAGCTTGTATTCAAGATTGCGACCCTTAGCTGCGTCGCTGAGTTATACTTCCAAAAATACGTATGTCACTGAGTTAAAGAAATTAAGAGCGCCATCTGTAGTTTCTTTAGTGTAAATCGAAACTAACAGGAGCCTCTGTTGCCTCCATGGTATAATTAGTTGTGATGATTAAACTTTCTAACTACTAAGCTGACCAGACAGTTTTAGATGGAACTTCCAGTTACAGCACCTTCTTATCCGTGAGCTGGTTTCGATGCAACAAATCCTTTACGTCACCCGAAACTATGCTCAATTCATCTGTAAAAAACCCATAGTAATCTCAAGTAGTTTTGGAGATTAACTTGTTGAAACAAAGACACAATTTTGTTATTAGTATAGGTAGATATAGATATCAGTTTCTGACATAATATGAATTTGATAGCTTCGAGTGTTTTGTAAAACTTACAACACCTGATTTAAGTTAAATAAATAGTCACTGGTTTCGTTGAGCTACGAGAATGTCGGGAAATCCTCAAAAGAAGCTTATGGTAAAAATGCAAGTAAGATTACTGAACTGTTTGATATAGACAATAAAAGTATTGTGAAAATTTAAAACATAATTTGCGCAGTGGTTGTCAGCTTTTGTGATAAAGTAAAATGTAAGATGTTAATAGCGTATGTTAAACCGAAAGGAAAGATAGTGATTGACAATAACGTATATATTTATATGTAGCAATTCATATGAATGTCATTCGGTAGGATCTTATTACGAGAAGGTGACAAAAGCTTCGCAATGTGGAGAGATCGCGTGGGACGCTGAAGAACTGCAGAAAGAGAAGATGCAAAAGGGTAACTACCATAAGATTATCACAAATTTTTTAAAGAAAGAAAACTCTTTTTGGAGAAAGCAACTTACAACATCCGGCTTTACCTTTGAGTAAATAAATGAAAATGATATAATTCAAGCGAACAATGCAAAAAGGTTCACATAAAACATTTCAGCCTAGATGTTTCAAACTACATTCTTTAAGATAGATAAGGCTCCAGTAAGACAAAACGCATAAGAAGTAGAAGCAACTAAGAGTGAAACGTTCTACATATACATTATAGTATTTAATAACACACTTCAGCGCACTCGAAACAGATCAGACGACAGTTGGGTTATAACCTTTCTTTGAAACTGAAACATAAATTTTAAATCCAATAACAATTTGGAATAATAATACCCATAGTAATTAGCAGCAGCTGTATGACATCCGCTGCTGCACATTCACATACATTATTTTTACCCATTAAATGAATCCATTTCGCCCTCGCATGTAATTTAATTAAATCCGTCGACCTTGCATGAAGTCATCGTTTCAATCGCTTTCATCTTCCAGAGCGGAGCAGAGAAGATTATTGATCCACTTACCAAACATGCCCTGCCTAATATCCTGTTATCGTTACTGCCATAATTACGTAAACTACTCATTCGATCCATCTTTTTTCTTTGATATCTCGTTTAGTTAGTTACAACGTACATCTCTCAATAGACCCTTGAGTAAATATCGAACTTTAATTAACTCCACATTAAAATTTTGTTTATCTACATAGGAAATAGACACAACTACTGACTATAACCTTTTGGTTCCTGAAATATCGGTAGCTTTGGTTAGAAATCATTACTCTGTTAACTATAAAGATTCCAAGCCATTTATAAGTCGTTCTGTCCAACTGCCCAAAATACAAAATCCACTAACGTTTCTATGCCTTAATGACGTCTACTATTTTCTTTTAGATGCGTCCTTTCTTCAACTTTTTGTCACTCACAGTTTATTTTCAAACCTACTGTAAAATACGGTATATTTAACTTCCTGGCAGATTAAAACTGTGTGCCCGACCGAGACTCGAACTCGGGACCTTTGCTTTTCGCGGGAAAGTGCTCTACCATCTGAGCTACCGAAGCAAGACTCACGCCCGCTACTCATAGCTTTACTTCTGCCAGTACCTCGTCTCCTACCTTCCAAACTTTACAGAAGCTCTCCTGCGAACCATGCAGAACTAGCACTCCTGAAAGAAAGGATATTGCGGAGACATGGCTTAGCCACAGCCTGGGGGATGTTTCCAGAATGTGATTTTCACTCTGCAGCGGATTGTGCGCTGATATGAAACTTCCTGGCAGATTAAAACTGTGTGCCCGACCGAGACTCGAACTCGGGACCTTTGCTTTTCGCGGGCAAGTGCTCTACCATCTGAGCTACCGAAGCACGACTCACGGCCGGTACTCACAGCTTTACTTCTGCCAGTACCTCGTCTCCTACCTCCCAAACTTTACAGAAGGTCTCCTGCGAACCATGCAGAACTAGCACTCCTGAAAGAAAGGATATTGCGGAGACATGGCTTAGCCACTGCCTGAGGGATGTTTCCAGAATGAGTCGTGCTTCGGTAACTCAGATGGTAGAGCACTTGCCCGCGAAAAGCAAAGGTCCCGAGTTCGAGTCTCGGTCGGGCACACAGTTTTAATCTGCCAGGAAATTTCATATCAGCGCACACTCCGCTACAGAGTGAAAATCTCATTCTGGAAACATCCCCCAGGCTGTGGCTAAGCCATGTCTCCGCAATATCCTTTCTTTCAGGAGTGCTAGTTCTGCATGGTTCGCAGGAGAGCTTCTGTAAAGATTGGAAGGTAGGAGACGAGGTACTGGCAGAAGTAAAGCTGTGAGTACCGGGCGTGAGTCGTTCTTCGGTGGCTCAGATGGTGGAGTACTTGCCCGCGAAAAGCAAAGGTCCCGAGTTCGAGTCTCAGTCGGGCACACACTTTTAATCTGCCAGGAAGTTTCATATCAGCGCACACTCCGCTGCAGAGTGGAAATCTCATTATGGTTTATTAAGTTCTTGTATCCGTTTTATGAGTTCTTTATCTCGTGAGTAAACAGTGTAACGTCGTCAGGATGAGTGAGGTGGTTCGGATATGTTTGATGAACAAGTTTCGTTCTTTCTCATCAAAGTTTAATAATCAATAAACTTCCAGTATGAATGCAGAGAATAGTTTCGGTTATATGTAACTTATTTATATGACCCATTCTATCAGTTTATAATTTCTCGCTATTGGAGTGGGGTAACATTTTCAACTTCTTTTCCCAAAAGCTATTCAGGGTTTATTGAAAACGAATCAAAATCATTCTCTAAATCTTTAGAAGCTATCTGTGAATACATTCCATGTTACTCAAAACCACATTTGAGACGTGAAGAGATATTTATGTCCTCGTACCAGCAGTACGCCCTTGTTAGGTGAAGATGTAACGGCCAACGCTATATCAGGTAAGAAAACTTTGAGTTCTGCCTTAGGGCAGGTCGTGTCATGGTGGAATACTAGTTGGAGTGGTCCACCGCATGGGGGTCTAGGGAAGTGATTCCAGTGGTAGTTTCCCGTTGCCTTCCACTGATGATGATGAAATGATAATGAGGAAAATGCAACACCCAGTTCCTGAGCGGAGAAAATCTCCAACCCAGCCGGGAATCGAACCCGGGTCCCTTGGCATGACAGACCGCCGCGCTGATCAGGTAAGAACAAGGATCATAAAAATTGTGTAATTAGTCTGAAACTTTTTTATTATATTTCTTCTTCTGCAGATGAGCATACCAGTGCACGCTTGTTATCTGGCCCTCTAAACGAAAGTAGTTTGTTCGCAACATGATTGGGGCAGAGGAAAAAATTTTCGTCAGTGTCTGGTCGACATGATGAGGAAAAATTTTTTGTATCAGTAAGCGTAGTGATTGTGACATATGACATGACTCGCGACTGACTCAGGGATTCTTGAGATGAATAGGTTGTGAACTGGCACCACGATTTACTCTGTCCATTTTGGGCCCAGTATTACAGCCAATCAAACTGAAACAATTAGTGATATTCATCAAAACAGTTAAGGAGGGCCCAAAAATAGCTCTGAAATACTACAATATGATGAGTTCGGAGACGTAAACAAACACCAGCCAACATGAATCCATCTATTTCACCCGGTCTAAATGCTTCACCAATGAAAATCCACCTGCTATTTTCTGCGAACTGGGTAACAGCGGACACTCAGCTTAATAACACATTACATTAAAAAATACGTAATTCTACAGGCAATATGCATGGAAAAGAAAGGCATACAATTATTGATGAGTGCAATGTGTGTATTTACAGAGTGTCTGTATCCTTACGTTATAAAGAAATGAATTGTGAACGTACTGTATAAAGAGTAATTTTAATCGTCACCATGCTTCGGCTGGCTAAAATGACAATAGAATATTTGTCTCTCGCTGCACAGCAATCACGAAATGTGGGAACGAAAGAGTTATGAACTCCGTGACAGGCGGAAGTTTGGGTAGGTGCTGAAGGCGTGCTCGAATGGCAAAAGTGCTTAAGACTACTGCACGCAATAAGCTGCAAATGCGTGTTCTTTCACCGACAGCTGACGTAAATCCGGATTTCCAAAATGCGAATCAGTTTTGTAGAGGAGTAAAACACGCAGAAAGTAACAAATACGCATACAGGTGTTTCACTAAACGTGTTTGCCTCCGTAAGTCGCCAAGTAATAGGCGACGGATATATGAATTGCGGTAGGTCGCCATAAGTAAGGGTACACTATCTGCGGAGCTATTGACGTAGCTTATTGTACTGGACTCGCATTCGGGAGGACGACGGTTCAATGCCGTCTGCAGCCATCGTTATTTCGGTTTTCCGTGATTTCCCTAAATCGTTGCAGGCAAATGCCGGGATGGTTCCTTTGAAAGGGCACTGCCGATTTCCTTCCCAATCCTTCACTAACCCGAGCTTGCGCTCCGTCTCTAATGACCTCGTTGTCGACGGGACGTTAAACACTAACCACCAGCACAACCACCACCATAGTTTATTGTGTTATTACCCAAAGATTTACAGCAAAAAGATAGAATTTTTAAATGGAATAATAGTTGTTTCTATCATGTACTGGAATTAATAACCCCAGCTGTGAATACTTCACTTTAAATTACATTCCTGTCACTTTTAGTTTGGGAGCTGAAACCCTTCAAAGTTTCAGGGGCAGATACCACACATGCTGCGCATAACGCATTCAGCCTTCTAAATGTGGTGTGGCCGAGTTGTAACGTTCCCGGGATCACGAAGCGAGACGCTTCCTCGATGCGCTGTTAGACTGCCGACTGTCGCCGCACAAGGCCGTATACCCGACAGTTCGAGCCACGCAAACAAACGGGGCTCAGTATACCACAGTTACTGACATCGGATGAAGATAGCATACACGATCAACGAGTACGTTGACATGTTTCTGGTGCTCGGCGAGTTCCGACACGATGCCACTGGAGCAGTCATGACGTACGCCGTGAGATATCCTAGGCGAAGAGCTCCGGCAGCCATGCACTCTTACGTGCCGAACAACGACTTAAGCAACTTGGTAATGCGCCGCAGTAACAAACGAAGAACTGCAAGAAGTGAGGAGACGGAGGTGTTTGTTTCAGCTACAGTACACCACTATCCTCATGTCAGCTTACGAGCCGTTGCTGCAGTCGCTGGTGACAGTCTCACATCTTTGTGGCGTATAGTACACGGCTACAGGCGGCGGGGTCAGAGATTTTCTCTGCCTCGTTGTGGCTGGGTGTTGTGTGCAGTCCTTAGGGTAGTTTAAGTAGTTCTAAGTTCTAGGGGACTGATGACCATAGATGTTAAGTCTCATAGTGCTCAGAGCCACTGCCACAGGATTCACCCGTACCGCCTGTCACTGACCCAGAAGCTGCATGGGAACGATTTCCGTGGGGGAGTTACATCCTGTGAGTGGGTCATGCGTAATTTCACTCTGATGAGTATACGTTCACAAATTATGGTGCAGTGAGTCACCATAACGTGCACTACTGGGCCGCAGATAGTTCTCGGTGGGTATGACCTGTCTAACGTCAACGTGGGTGGTCTGTTACTGTACGATATCCTTGGGGATGAAATCATTGGTCCACACTACTTCCCAGGTACACTGACGGATGAGTTACATCGCGCGTTTATAGTCGACAGTTTGGGTGGTCTCCTTGAACATGAGTGTCTACACACGAGAGTCCATATGTGGATGCAGCACAATGGTAACCCAGCCCATTCTGCGCGTGCTGTTGTGGAAGAACTAAACAACAGGTTTGCAGGAATGTGATTGGGGCGCCATGGTCCTAATTCGTGGCCCGAAAGGTCGCCCGATTTAACACCATTAGATTTCCTTTTATGGTGATATCTAAAGGGTCATGTTTATGTCACTGAGCCTACATCCCCAGATGATCTAAATCGGTGCATCGAGAACGCATGTTACTCCGTGACACTGGCGATGTTACACTTCGTTCGCAGATCCTTTGGAAGGCACATTGCATTGTGCAATAAGGAACATGGACACACAGCCGTGTATTATGTACAGCATGTGGTATCTACCCCTGAAACTTTGAATGGTTGTAGCTCCCAAACAAAAAGTGACAGGAACCCTATTTAAATTGATGTGTACACAGCTGGTGTTACTGATTCCAGTGCATGATAGAAACAAAAATTGTTCCACTTCAAAAATTGTATCTTTTTGATTTAGCGCTTTGGATAATAACACAATAAACTATGTTCATAGTTCTGCAGTCAGTGTAGCGTTTCTTATGGTGACTTACCGCAATAAATATTTCAGTCCCCTACTACTTTTTAACTTACAGAGGCAAACACATTTAGTGAAACAAACTGTATAAATTACACAGCTGGCCACCCAAAATGGAACAACCTGAAGGAAGCATCAAAATCCAGTGCAATTTACAGTCTGCGTTTGCGGCAAGAGAGGTGCACGTGATTAGGATGTCAGCGCAGGCGTACATAGCGGGCAACTGTAGCGCCACTTGCACGCTCTATATAAAGGGGTCCCAGACGGATGTGTGGACGTACTGGAATTGTTCTTTCGTGCGGCTGTTTTGCGGAAGCATCTTCAATATAGAAGACAGAGACCGTCGTTCAAGCACGTTTCGGAGTTCAACCGAGGAAGAATAGTTGCCTTTAAGAGTTACGGATTATTCTTCAGAGAAACTGGTGAGCGTCTCGCATGAAATCAGGCAACCGTGACGCAGATCTGCCAATCGATGGATGCAGGGGGGAACCTAGGATCGATGGGACGGAATGTACCCACCTCGTTGCACCACTAAACGTGAAGACAGGAATACTGTGCACGTGGTAGTGATGACTCACTGTGCCATATCACGAAACTGTATCACAACAGACTGTTACTCAAACAAGCAGGATCCAAGCGTACCTTTCGGCCCCATTTGCAGCAGAGTGGACTGTCCGCAAGGACTCCACTGCTGCGTTTTCCATTGAGTCAACGCCAAGGAGTTCTCGATAGCCACAGCGCGATGAGCGACGGACATGAACAACCGAATGGCGTGCCATTGTTTTTACCAGCGAATTGCGGTTCTGCTTGCTCCACCGCGATGGCCAGTTAGAGGAGGAGGAGGAGGAGGAGGCTGGAGGCACTGTGATGAGAGCCTGCTGAACTCTTGTGTTATTCATCGCCACACTGATGCTGCATCTGGTATTATGGTTTGCGGTGGTATTGAATGTCACCCCAGCACCTCCCTATTAAGCATTCCCAGAACACTAAGCAATCAGCGTTACATCTCTAAAGTGTTGGAGCCTGGTGTCCTCCTACAACTTGGGAGCTGGGCGACGGTCACATTGCAACAGGACAACGTGCGACCACAGGTGGTATGCAATGTTTGAGGCTTATCCGTCGCCTACCGGATTGCATTGCTACCTTGGCGTCCATGTTCTCCCGATCCCTCGCCTATCGAAAACTGGTCGATGACTGCGGAACAACTGGCCCGGCATACACCACCCACTGCTACATGAGAAAAGTTTGGCAGCATACAGAGGCAGCGAGGACGGCTATACCCCAACATCACATCCAGAGTCTCTTTGATTCAGTGATGTGGCGTCTAGCGGCTGCTGTACCCATCAATGACGGCAGCACTCAGTACTAATTTCATCATGTTCTTCATTTCATATGAGGCTGTATTTTCAGTAATGTGATTTTTATATAACGTGCTATATCCCAAATCAGTTTGGCTGTGATAGCTGCAGTCCTTCTTGCTGCCGTATTTTGGATGACCAGCAGAGTAGGTTAGTGCAAAAGTTAGCAGCTTCTTTGTTTTGCACCTTGGTATTCCGGTTGCTATGGGTTTATTTGACGCTTTTCATTTCTTATTTACAGTTTAATGTTGCTATTTAATTGAACAGATTGATGTTTCGTTATTTGGAGATACTGAGTGGAGCTGTAGACACTATAAAATGGAGAAATCGGAACATTTCCTTCTATTTGACTTCATTTGAGGGGTGATAGCAGCGGAAGCTGCCAGAATATTTGGCTGTGTACGGAGATAATGCCATTGGACAGGGCAAGGCCAGAAAGTGGTTCAAATGGTTCAAATGGCTCTAAACACTATGCGACTTAACTTCTGAGGTCATCAGTCGCCTACAACTTAGAACTAATTGAACCTAACTAACCTAAGGACATCACACACATCCATGCTCGAGGCAGGATTCGAACCTGCGACCGTCAGAAAGTGGTTTTCCCGTTGTAAGAAGGATCTTTTTGAACTAAGTAGCTCTCCACGTTCAGGAAGACATTCGTGGTTTGATAGAAATCGTTTAATCCCATTAATAAACGATGGTCAATACCATTGTAGTCGGCCGGCCGTGGTGGCCGTGCGGTTCTGGCCCTGCAGTCCGGAACCGCGAGGCTGCTACGGTCGCAGGTTCGAATCCTGCCTCGGGCATGGGTGTGTGTGATGTCCTTAGATTAGTTAGGTTTAAGTAGTTCTAAGTTCTAGGGGACTTATGACCTACGATGTTGAGTCCCATAGTTCTCAGAGCCATTTGAACCATTTTTTGAACCACTGTATTCGAGAAGTGGCACATGTGATTGATATGCCTGGGCTATCACTACAGAGAGGATTAGTTTGTGTAAAGGGGCCCAAATGAGTTCCTGTCAGTTGCACTCAACAAACAAACTTTATTTATCAACACACAGTATTACAACAAGGAAGCAAAACACTAAAATCTTTAGTCGACCTTATTTGATTAACCTTAGATCGGCTGAATGCCACATTCAAAATCCAAGACACAAGGCTTAAGCAAAATTGAAATACAAGGTTCTTCTGTAGGTTTCACCCAAGAATTTTTCTAAATCATTAATCTAATTGGCTGAAAGCCTTAGGAATTTAATTTTAATGGAACTAGGCTTATTAAGCAATAAGACGAGTTTGAATCAAAAGGCAGAATGCCTTATTTTGAAACCTCTCCAGTAAAATTCGGCTGAAGGACCATGTTAAAATATAACAATCTCATGCCGTAAGGGCAAGACAAGAACATGAATTTAAGAGTTATTGATGCTCCGCTGAAAGCCACGCAGCAACCAAATAACTAAAATCCAAAAAGGAAAATTACTACATAACACACAAGAAACGGCGCTCAGAAGTTTCCAAGGGTCGGCCTGGGATTGTAACACTGACTCCCGTTTAGGAGAGACAGGTAGCCTGTCCAACGACTTCTTAATCTGGAGGCAACCCAACCGACAGACAGCCCCTCGACCAATCAACCGCATCATTTCCACTCCATGCAACCAGCAAAACGACCATAAGATTTCAATACACGACACACAGAATATTGGCGCCCACAACGACCAACAACACCTCAGCTGTCGAATTACACGCCACGCTGGACAGCAACAACATGACTAGGAAAATACACTGCCTAAAATTACGTCAACGACCAGGGCAGGTAACGGGAACGTCAACGGCCACAAGGCAGAAGATACCGCTGGTGAACTTCAATAACAGAGAATAAATTAATTTAAATTTCACAGGGAAAGGGCTGGAATCATAGCCGACTTAAATGCACACACGTTATTGCTCATGAGAATATACCAAAGGTGACAACCAGGATCAAACGAAGAAATGTAAGCAGTTGAGGCTCGATAGTAAGTTAAGTGAGGACTCAACTTTCGTATCCAAAATCGGTGGGCGACGAACTTCGTAGCACTCCCAAGCAGCACCTCACACTGCAACCACGCATGCACGCCGCCAGTGGCTCCATCCCGACTCCGTGCGATGGGGGCTTGCGTACTGCTCCACGCCAGCCAACCGACTGGACTGCTACTCTGTCCGCGACTGCTGCTCCGTCGCGACTGCAATGCTGGTGCGTCTCCCACTGACTGCCCGACACACGACGATCCGAAAATACTATCAGTCGCTCCGCAGATGGTACGACAGTGCGCTTATCGATACGTGACGCTGCTGCCACTGACGGGCAAGTCAGGCAGGAAGTTAGTGAGGCCACTAACTGGAATAAGGGAACGAGGCGGCACTACCTTAATAGAAGATGACAAACAATTAATGAGATGAACACGAGCCGTGCACGGCTCAGTGATGAATTGCGATAATTCCTCCATCATGCTACATTTGGATGCGATGGGGAAGGTTCCAAAATCATGTGTGTGAGCACCGCACGCTCCAAGCCAAAATCACAAAAATCGTTTGGTGGCTATATGTACATCTCTGCTTGCTCGTCATCAACTGAACAACACCGACCATTCCGATTCGGTTGTCGTAATTGGTGGTGGGAAATAGTGTCTGTATGTTAATACAGACATCAAAAAATATTTTGCATCAGTCCGGTTCGCAGAATTCATGAAGATAGACGTTGACTGTGGTTATTGTATCACAGGCACAGTCCCTTTGACTGTTCAAAGATATCACTAAAGTAGCGCAAATATGTAAATACCAATGCATAAGCAGCGACTATCAGACGGAGGGGGGGGGGGGGTGTCCAACAGCCAATCAGTTCCAGTCATTCCACCAGGAAGAAGGTACAAGGCTCATGTTGTCTGTAGTTCAAACATACCTAGACGGTCAATACCGCGGTTCGATTGCGTCCGCATTGTTACTGTGTGCCAGGAAGGTCTCTCAACAAGAGAAGTGTCCAGGCGTTTCGGAGCTAACAAAAGCGATGTTGTTCGGGCACAGAGGAGATATATAGAGACAGAAACTGTCACTGACATGCCTCGCTCAGGCCTCCCAACGTTTACTACTGCAGTTGGTGACCGCTACCTACGGATTATGTCTCGGAGGAACCCTGACAGCAACGCCACCATGTAGAATAACGTTTTTCCTGCAGCCACAGGACGTCGTGTGACGACTCAAACTGTACGAAATAGGCTGCATGATACGCAGCTTCACTCCCAATGCCCCAGGCAAGGTCCATCTTTGCAACCACAACACCATGCAGCGCGGTACAGGTGAGCCCAATAGTATACCGAATGGACCACTCACGATTGGCACCACGTTATCTTCGCAGATGAGTCTCGCAAATGCCTTCAACCAGTGGAATGTGTCTCCTTATGGGACAAGTATCCAAGGATTTCCACCCAATAATATCCAAACAGATGACTCAGTACACAATTTATTAAATTGCCAATACTAAACTCCTTTAACTAACAACAAATTCATATAGCTTACAGAACTTAACAGATGGTTAAAAGAATGAGTTTTGAAAACAATAACGGGGGCTTGCCACCATAAAATCAACGAACCTTCTGCAATAGTGTTTTTAGAGTTGCCCAAGAGAAGAAATAATAATTGAACTTGGCAATGCAACTTAAGATCATTTACCAAAACCATTAAGAATGATAATGGCACTTGTCACCATAAAATCAAAGAAGCACAACACACAATCAATAAATATCATAACTAAATAATAAATTGATACAACCAAAGGGCAAGGCCAACTCCCAACGCAATCTCAAACGAGCGAGCTCTCAACGCTTCGAAGCCTTCCAACTAGAAACGGAACCCGAAATAAATCGCTGAGAGCTCCGCGATATGCGTCCGACAACTGCCCACCACTTGCTTACCTTGGTTATGTTCTGTAAGACACGACAGATAATATCAACAAAAGATAAAATTCAATAATCAGATAACAAAATAACATCCCGACAGCACATGATAACCACGGCGCCGTTAACTCGGGCGCTCTTAACAAGTGCCGGAAGCCAAGCCAACACACACAAATCTTAATAAACAATTCTCGCTTCTTAAAACAAACAATAAAAGCCAAGCGCACATGAATAGTCAAACCACAGTCTTAGAAGTGCCTTAAAGACACCAAACGAGACTATTTCATCAAGTTAATAATAACACACTTACCAATAAATGCTATTAGACAAACTAAATTGACGAGATCGTGTTGTTCAGGTCTCAGAAGACCACATATACCATGTAGCAAAATTTCACTATGCATATACTGTCCAAACACGCATTTCTTAGGAAGACTTTACCTAACACAACAAATGACAAATATGCCATACATGAACGCAACTCCGGACCGGTAACAGGAAGCAGCTACGTGAATTCCATCAAATAGGAACAAACAGGGGCACCACCAAAGGTAACGCTGAGCAGACCGGATGAGCAACAACCCATTCAGCTGGATAACCAAAAGATACTCCAGTTGAGCAAATAAATTAGTACCAACAAATATCGTGACGGGCCAAACACACACAGAAAAAACTTCCAACAACGCCGTGCCACATCAGAATGAAGTTCAGAAACCGCTGCTGGAGCTTCCAGATGAAAATCTGACGAGCCAACCGAGCCCACACCCTAACCTGGCAGACGACTCCAAAATTCAGCAAATAGTTGTCTCCGGGCCAGAGTGTCACAGGGCCCCACCAGACCTCCACATCAGACAGGCAGGAAGAACAAGTAGGCCGACTCCAATTAGTCCCACCGCATGGCCAGCACAGTGGCGAGTCGCCTCCTCCCCAGCCCACTCTGCTCATATTGCGAGGCACAACAACCGTAGCGCTAGTCACCAGCAGGTCAGGCAGAGCGAACTTCACGTTCCGTGCAATACCCGGAAACCGACTACCCTCTCACATTCCGCCGGCCAACGCAAACACACGCCAGCGACGTAATAGCAAATCACCATCGGAGCGCCGCGCGCACCAGAACAGCGAACTGTAATGCATCATAGCGCGCGTTCTAAACAAGATCACAGGATAGCGGCGCGCGTCACAGTTATTGGAGACATGTTTGGAATCCACCCAGTCAGGCTGAATGCCTTCGACACGCTGTCTATCGAGTGCAGCAAGGTTGAGTACCCCTGGAGCTTTAGGATGGCAGTATGTGGGGCCGACGTACGCTGCTGGTGGTCATGGAAGGCGTCGAAGCGGCTGTACTATACGTGATTGCCACCTCTCGACCGATAGTGCAACCTTATCGGCAGCATACTGGCGAGGCATTCGTATTCACGGACGACAATACGCGTCTCCCTCGTGCACATCTTGAGAATGAATTCCTTCAGAATAACGACATCACTCGACAAGAGTGGCCCTCATGTTCTCCACACATGAACCCCATCAAACATGTCTAGGATAGACTAAAAAGGGCTGTTTAAGGGCCACGTGACCCACCAACCACTCTGAGGGGTGTATTTCGAATCGCTGTTGAGAACTGGGGCAACCTGGACCAACACTGCCTTGATGAATATGCCACGACGAATAGAAGCATGCATCAATGCAAGAGGACGTGCTACTGGGTGTTAGAGGTACCGGTGTGTACAGCAACATGCACTACATCGCTGTACTGTAGTACAACATGCAATGTGTGGTTTTCATGAGGAATAAAAAGGACGGAAGTGATGTTTATGTTGCTCTATATTGCAATTTTCTGTACAGGTTCCTTAAATTTCGGAGCCAAAGTGATGGAAGGCTTTTTTGATGAGTGTATAAGGAAAAGAAATGAATCTATGAGCCAAAACAAAGCAGCAACTCATACAAAGACCTGGGTGCATCCACGAAAGACAATGTTAATATGTAGCTGCATAGCGACAGTGTGATTCACTAAGAATTACTTTGCCATGGTGTAACCATCTCTGCTGACATTTGTTGTCAACAACTGAGACGTCTTCCCGGCCCAGTCTAAGAAGAAAGACCAAGAAGGCTGAGTAAAGTGATTCTACTCCATGAAAACGTCTGCAAACATTCTGCCAGACTGACAAAGAAAGCTATACAGGAGCTGGGTTGGTAAGTCATTCCGTATACCCATTTTATCCGCCCGATTTGCTTCCACCGATTTTCACCTTTCCTCTCTACTGAAAAACCTTCAAAGTAGTTTTCTCTCCAGGTGAAAAGCCACTCCGGGAATAGCTTGACGAGGTCTTCAGCTGAAAACAACGTGATTTCTACAGTCACGGAATCAAAAACTTACCCAAGCGTTCTTAGATTGGTGTGAACACCACTCTCCCGGCCGTCGTCAGTTTTCGTGGACGGAGCCGCTACTTTTGTCAAGTAGCTCCTCAGTTTGCCTCAACAGGGCTGAGTGCACCCCACTTGCTAACAGCGCTCGGCAGACAGCAAAGTCACCCATCTGAGTGCTAGCCCAGCCTGACTGCGCTTAACTTCTGTGATCTGAGGGTAACCGGTGTTACGGCTGAGGCAAGACCGTTGGCTTGTAAACAGTGAAAGAGAGTATATTGTTGATGGCGAGAGTCTCCGTTATGTGTATCTGCTGTTTCTATAAAACTTATGAAAAAGCCCTACGAACTTATTCACCAATCCAACACCTTTTGAAGAAATGAAGAAAACACAAAATGAAAAATCTATGTCGTTTCAGAAGAATGCATTCCCCGTAAAGGTTACAGGAATTATAGCATTATCGGAAGAGCAGGTATTCGTAAAATACGCATATAATACAGAAATCAGTTTTCTTTTAACCATTTTATGTTACAGGAAGTATGATGTAGACTGCTTTGGATTTAAATTATCAAGTTCATTGCAGAAACGGAGAGTAATAAATAATAAACAGGAGTGCTCGTGAGGTTCCTAACAGTCATAACGTCCGATAAAGAAACATTTAGTTGTGGGAAGTGGTGTGCCGCTATCTGACGTTGACGGCCCATTAACGAAAGTGAAAACATTTATTAAGAACTGACGCTATAATGGTTCCCTTGAACATGGCCGCTTCTACATAGACGCAGCTCAAAGTGCGTTATTTAGAAACCCTCTGTTGATTTACGTATCTCTATTGGGCGACGCGACCAAATGGGCTTCACCTGGAAAACATGTGATGTTTAGTGACATCTCATAGCTTGTTAAACGTTTCTCACTACTGTTCAAACACTTCATTCTCTAAATTCCTTTCTCGGATTTTTTTAATTTTCTTAGTGAGAAACAATTTAGTACATTTATAATTCTCAATTCACGCTATGCATCGAAAACAGTTCACTGTTCAAGCATCGTAACTTTTAGATTTATTATAGTGTAAAATATTAGTCCATCACAAGAGGAATATATGTAACTAAACTATACAGTCCGCGCTATGCATTGCAATCAGTCAACTTGGTGAACCTTTCTCTTTAGTGCTCCGACTTTGTAGCTTTCACATTATTATATTCTGGTACCAAAGTTTGTAATGAGAATCACTTTGAAATATACATCCACTAATTTCACTGCCCTTCTAGACAATGAAGACAGTCCACTTAGCAAGTAAGTTATCACTATGGTCGCAGGTTCAAATCCTGCCTCGGGCATGGATGTGTGTGTTGTCCTTAGGTTAGTTAGGTTTAATTAGTTCTAAGTTCTAGATTTTGTAGTGATCAGTACACAGAAGTGTGTGCTTGTTAATTAATGCTGAAATAAGAGTTCACTGTAACTGTATATAGATACCCACAGGGAAATTTTGAATTATTTATGAGCAACCAGGAGTCCTTACTGTGCTGTCTGTCAGGCATCAGTAAGCAGTTAATAGTCTGTGGCGACTTCAATGTAAATTTTCTAAAGGTTTCCGATAAGAAAACTGATGTGGTAATCTTACTGGGTTCCTACAATTTGCTCTCAGTACTTTCGTACACAGATGGATAAAGTCATCAGGTCCCTAAATGCTAATGATTTCTTTGATGTGGCACAAAGCAAGAAAATCACTGTTTGCCCAGTAACAAATGCTCTCTCGTGGTGCACAGTTAGTCAGGATAAATGACATAGTACCTGACAGTGTGGAACACCTCAGTGGAAGTCAATTACAATCATTAATGACTACAGGTCAAATGTTTTTAATAGTAGTTTCCAAGAAACAACCTTTGATGGAATTTATAAAAAACCAAATGCCAATATTAAATTTAATATATTCCATGATAAATTCATATCAGTATTTAAATACACTTTCCACATCAGCTAATCAGAAGGGATATTTAACAGTCAGGACATAGTTCTAACACATGTCTAAACACATATCAATCACATATAGGGATCCCCATGGCTAAATCTTAGGTCCACTGCTGTCCTCGCATATATAAATGACATACTGTATAACTTACAATAAGTAGAATTAGTTCTTTTTGCAGAAGAAACCAGTATTTTAATCACTCCCAGTATACATACAGAAATGGAAGAAATGGTGAACAAAGTTCAGAGAAGTATCACTGACTCGTTTTCTGCAAATGGCCTCACCCTTAATTTCACAAGGACACATCATATTCCGTTGTGCACATCTACTGGTACTGCACAAGTGATAAGTGTAACACGTGGTGATAAAATAATACATAGGTAGGAACCTCCTAATTTTTAGATTTTCATATTGAGGAGAATTTAAAATAAAAAGAAACACTTTTTGGCACTCATAAAACAACTTAGTTCACCCACATTTGCACTTAGAATCATAAAAAAAAATTGGGAGAGAGAAACCAGAGAGTTGACATTTTTTCCTTATTTTCATTCAGTAATGCCATATGGAATAATTTTCTGGGGTAGTTCGTTTTTAGGAAAGAAGCTCTCTATTGACCTAAAGCGTGCTGTAAGAATAATATGTGGTGCTCACCCACAATCGTCTTGTAGACATCTGTTTAAAGAGTTGGGCATTCTGACTTCTGATTCACAGTATATTTATTCCCTCATGAAGTTTGTTGTAAATAATCCACTACAGTTCAAATGGAACAATGAGGTACGTAATTACAACACTAGAAGGATAAATGACATTTGTTATTCAACATTAAAGTGATCTCTAGCACGCAAAGGGATACACAACACTGTCAAAAAAAAATTTGACCACTTACCCAGTGATATAAAATGTCTAACAGACAGCAAGGTAAAATTTGAAAATAAATTGATAAAGTTTCTCCTTGACAACTCCTTCTATTCCGTAGAAGAATTTCTATGTTTGTAATGAGTAAACGGTGGTGAGTAGGAATTGCTAACTCAGTCTGTATATCTTGTTTTCATTTCGGGGAAAATAATAGCAATAATAATAATAATATGCTGATGTTTAGAGTTCAAATAGAGCTACAAATTAATTTGCACTATGAATGTAAGGTGACTCGTTCCACATCATGTCAATTTATAGTACAACGCCCATGGAAGATGAAAGTAACTAATTTATTAACTAACTAACTCAAATGAACGTTTTGTTCGCCTAATGTGCTGGAAGAACAGAAATGATCTGACTCAGTGACGATTTAACCGACACTGAACTGTTCTAACCAAAGCAAGCTAACATAAGCATGTCAGTACTTTACACTACACTGCTATTAAAAAGAAGGACTGTACCTAGTAACCATTCAAACATGGAAAAATTTTTAAAATTAATCGACTAACCACTCAGTTAACACAATAATTTGCTCCTGTTTCGACGCCGTAAGTAATCCACAAACGAACGATGTACTTTCCTATTTCGCTGTAGGAAGGGAAGGAGTTGACTCACTAGCCATCTAACCGACACTGAACTGTTGCAACCAAAACAAACAAACAAACAAAACCTTTTAGCAATTCTATTGTCGATACAAACGGCGGAACTTCAAATTAAATGCCATGAAAACGAAAAACTGCGCATAGTCATCACTCAGTTACTCGTGGAAATGCTTTTATCGGTTGACATGTGTTGTATGGTACTGTTTAAAGTAAGTAATACAATGCCTATATAATCTTTGGTGTGTTTGATACGTAATTCCACACTACTTGTTGATTATGCAGACGTATATTCAGTAGCACAATGCATAGATATGTAGAAACGTAAATGCCTTTAACAGCTTACACAATAAAAATCTATCTGAAATCTGACAGAAAATCAAAAGAAATTCCGGTCGTAAGTAAATTAGATTAGATTAATACTTGTTCCATAGATCATGAATACGACACTTCGTAATGATGTGGAACGTGTCAGGCAACAAGACACAATCAATACCTTCACTGTGCAGTACTAATGTTAATATTACCGATGACAGCAGAGTTATTGGACACAGATTTCAGAAATTCATTCACCAAGGAAAATGAAGCATAAATTCCAGAATTCAAATCAAGAACAACTGACAAGATGAGTATCTTAGAAGCAGGCATCCTGGATGAAGCGAACCAGTTTAAAACAATTAATAAAGAAAGGACTTCTAGTAAGGATTGCATATCAATAAGGTTACTTTCAGATTATGTTGCTGCAATAGCGTCATACTTAGTAATCTTACGCTACAGCTCACCCAGTACCAAAAGACTTGAAAGTTACACAGGTCACACCATTACTCAGGAAAGGAAATAGGAGTAATTCACTGAATTGTTCATCTATGTAACTGATGTCGTTTTGCAGTAGGATTTTGGAACATAAATAATGTCTGAACATTATGAATTACATAGAAGGAAACGGTCATTTGACACACAATCAGCACTGATTCAGAAGATGCCGTTCTTGTGAAACACAACTTACACGAAATAATGCGTCTTCTCCACAGGAGATCTCAAAGCAATTCCACATATTCTGATTTAAACAAGGCTTTTGAGATCATTCATCAACAAAGACCTAATTACGTGCCTTTGGAATATCGCTTTATTTGTGCGATTGTGTCCGTGCTTTCTTCATAGAAAGGTTACAGTAAGTAGTAATCGACAAACGTGAAGTCTTGTGTTTCAGTTGTCTTAGATTGTTTTCAGATGATGCTGTCATTTACCGTCTAGTAAAGTCATCAAAAGATCAAAACGAATTGCCAAATGACTTAGTCACAACATCTGAATGGCGGGAAAATTGGCAGTTTTCTCTGAATAGAGTAAAGTGTGAGATCATGCACATGACTACAAAAAGAAATCCACTAAATTTCGATTACAATATCACACACATATGCTACAACTCGAGTGAACTTACTTTGGAACGATCACATAGATAATGGTATTGGGAATGCAAACCAAAGACTAGCTTTTATTTGGAGAACAATTAGAATTTTCACATACTTTCTGCCTTAATTAAAGCAGAATTTCTTGTTTGAGAGTGCTTTTGTAGAGTAAAATTCTCAAAAATTCCACTATAATGTATAAATAAGGCGAATAAATATTGTTACAATTGTGGTAAGATGACATTTTCCTCACAGAAACGCAATCTGACGCTTCTTGTGAAGACTGACCATCAGCATTATTTCGGTATCAAAGTAGGGGACCAGGATAAGTCTTGGGCTCCATCGTACATGTTGCAACGCATGTTCATTTACACAGCCAGAATGGCTGAAAAATAAAAAAAAAGATATATGGCTTTTGCTCTTTTTATTGTTTGGCATGAGTCTACTATCCGTACAGATGACCGTTATTCCTTCTTAGCTCCGTCTATAAAGACAGGATTGTTAATGAAGAAAAGAAGATCAGTTTAGTACCCAAACTTTCGATCTGCTAATCGACCTATGCCGCATTCAGACAGTTCACCAGTTCGTACTCCACCCAAAAATTATGTGTTTCAAATAGAAAATAATGCCACTGTGAATCAAGAAGAAGAAGAAAAAGAACTGAACCAGTCTTCCACATCCAGTGAGCCTGATTTTAGGGAAAAGATGATAAACCGCACAGATTGAGTCAAGTGGAGTTGAATGATCTCATTAGAGACTTTGACCTACCAAAGGAGCCGGCAGGAATTCCTGGGTCTCTACTACAGCAAAGAAATATTCTCGAAATTGATGTCACAGTCTCACAGCACAGAAAACGTCACATGGAGCAGCTTCCCTTTTTGGAGAATAAGAACATCTTCTTGTTTGCTGCGACATTAATGACTTGATGAAAACTTCGAATCTGAGCCATGATACGACTGAATGGAGCTATTCACAGACTCCTCCAAGCTTAGATTGAGATCTGTGTTACTTCAGAAAGGCAACCGTCTGCCACCTATTCCTGTTGATCATGTAGTTCACATGAAATAAACCTATGCAGATATGGCAGTCCTCTTGGAGTCGATCAAATTTCATGAACACAAACGATAAGTCTGTGGTGATGTAAAAGCCACTGCCATATTCTTAGGAATGCAGCTGGGGTAAACAAAATATTGCTGCTTCTTATGTACGTGAGACAGTAGAGATAGGAAACCGTCTTGCATTAATGTAGACTGATCTGCAAGAAATGTTAACTCTAGCGAGAAAACCGTCGTTGCCAAACCACTCGTTGACCTAAAAGATGTTCTTCTTCCACCCCCTGCATTTGAAGCAGGGTTTGATGAAATATTTTTTCAAAGACAAAAACCAAAAAGGACGAGTCTATAAGTATATTAAAGAAGGAATTCCGAATTTAATTGATGCAAGAGTTAGGGAAAGTATTTTTATCCAGCCATAAATTAGAGAAATTGTAAAGGATCCTGCATTTGGCCAAATGTTGGAGGTGAAAGGAAAGGAACCTTGGGAAGCTTTCAAGGGAGTTGTTGGTGGATTTTTAGGCAACAAAAGACATGATAACTAGATTCACTTGATGACAGTGATCCTGAAAATCTATCATGACCTACATCTACATCTACATGATTACCGTGCAATTCACATTTAAGTGCTTGGCAGAGGTTTCATCGAACCACAATCATACTGTCTCTCTTTCATTCCACTCCCGAACAGCACGCGGGAAAAACGAACACCTAAACCTTTCTGTTAGAGCTCTGATTTCTATTGTTTTATTTTGATGATCATTCTTACCTATGTAGGTTGGGCTCAACAAAATATTTTCGCATTCGGAAGAGAAAGTAGGTGACTGATATTTCGTAAATAGATCTCGCCGCGACGAAAAACGTCTTTGCTTTAATGACTTCCATCCCAACTCACGTATCATATCTGCTACACTCTCTCCCCTATTACGTGATAATACAAAACGAGCTGCCCTTTTGTGCACCCTTTCGATGTCCTACGTCAATCCCATCTGGTAATGATCCCACACCGCGCAGCAATATTCTAACAGAGGACTAACGAGTGAAGTGCAAGCTGTCTCTTTAGTGGAGTTGTTGCATTTTCTAAGAGTCCTGCGAACGAAACGCAACCTTTGGCTCGACTTCCCCACAATATTATCTATGTGATCTTTCCAACTGATGTTGTTTTGTGGTCTTCAGTCCTGAGACTGGTTTGATGCAGCTCTCCATGCTACTCTATCCTGTGCAAGTTTCTTCATCTCCCAGTACCTACTGCAACCTACATCCTTCTGAATATGCTTAGTGCGGTCATCTCTTGGTCTCCCTCTACGAGTTTTACCCTCCACGGTGCCCTCTAATACTAAATTGGTGATCCCTTGATGCCTCAGAACATGTCCTACGAACCGATCCCTTCTTCTGGTCAAGTTCTGGAGCAAACGTCTCCTCTCCCCAATCCGATTCAATACTTCCTCACTAGTCACGTGATCAACAGATCTAATCTTCAGCATTCTTCTGTAGCACCACATTTCGAAAGCTTCGATTCTCTTCTTGTCCAAACTATTTATCGTCCATGATTCACTTCCATACATGGCTACACTCCATACTTTCACAAATGACTTCCTGACACTTAAATCTATACTCAATGTTAACAAATATCTCTTCTTCAGAAACGTTTTCCTTGCCATTGCCAGTCTACACTTTGTATCCTACCTACTTCGATCATCATCAGTGATTTTGCTCCCCAAATAGCAAAACTCCTTTACTCCTCTAAGTGTCTCATTTCCTAATCTAATTCCCTCAGCATCACACGACTTAATTCGACTACATTCCATTATCCTCGTTTCGCTTTTGTTGAGGTTCCTTTCAAGACACTATCCAAGTCCTTTCTGTCTCTGTCAGAATTACGATGTCATCGGCGAACCTCAAAGTTTTTATTTCTTCTCAATGGATTTTAATACCTACTCCGAATTTTCTTTTCTTTCCTTCACTGCTTGCTCAATATACAGATTGAATAACATCGGGGAGAGACTACAACCCTGTCTCACTCCCTTCCCAACCACTGCCTCCCTTTCATGTCCCTCGACTCTAATAACTGCCATCTGCAATATCCTTTCTTTCAGGAGTGCTAGTTCTGCATGGTTCGCAGGAGAGCTTCTGTAAAGTTTGGAAGGTAGGAGACGAAGTACTGGCAGAAGTAAAGCTGTGGGTACCGGGCGTGAGTCGTGCTTCGGTAGCTCAGTTGGTAGAGCACTTGCCCGCGAAAGGCAAAGGTCCCGAGTTCGAGTCTCGGTCGGGCACACAGTTTTAATCTGCTAGG
Organism: Schistocerca gregaria; assembly: GCF_023897955.1. NCBI lineage: Eukaryota > Metazoa > Arthropoda > Insecta > Orthoptera > Acrididae > Schistocerca > Schistocerca gregaria. Next base: position 687,892,265 of record NC_064923.1, read on the forward strand.
AAGTTTCATATCAGCGCACACTCCGCTGCAGAGTGAAAATCTCATTCTGGAAACATCCCCCAGGCTGTGGCTAAGCCATGTCTCCGCAATATCCTTTCTTTCAGGAGTGCTAGTTCTGCATGGTTCGCAGGAGAGCTTCTGTAAAGTTTGGAAGGTAGGAGACGAGGTACTGGCAGAAGTAAAGCTGTGGGTACCGGGCGTGAGTCGTGCTTCGGTAGCTCAGTTGGTAGAGCACTTGCCCGCGAAAGGCAAAGGTCCCGAGTTCGAGTCTCGGTCGGGCACACAGTTTTAATCTGCCAGGAAGTTTCAAACTGATGTTGTTCGTAATTTTAATACCCAAGTACTTAGTTGAAATAACAGCTTTGAGAATTGTACTATTTATCGAATAATCGAATTCCAGCGGATTTCTTTTGGAACTCATGTGTATCTTGTCACACTTTTCGCTATATAGCGCCAACTGCCACACCGTACAGCAACCTTTTCTAAATCACTTGGAAATTGATACTGGTCTTCAGATACCTTACTAGACGGTAAACTACAGCATTATCTGCGAAGAACCTAAGAGAACTGCTCAGATTGTCACCCAGGTCATTTATATACATACACTCCTGGAAATGGAAAAAAGAACACATTGACACCGGTGTGTCAGACCCACCATACTTGCTCCGGACACTGCGAAGGGGCTGTACAAGCAATGATCACACTCACGGCACAGCGGACACACCAGGAACCGCGGTGTTGGCCGTCGAATGGCGCTAGCTGCGCAGCATTTGTGCACCGCCGCCGTCAGTGTCAGCCAGTTTGCCGTCGCATACGGAGCTCCATCGCAGTCTTTAACACTGGTAGCATGCCGCGACAACGTGGACGTGAACCGTATGTGCAGCTGACGGACTTTGAGCGAGGGCGTATAGTGGGCATGCAGGAGGCACGCCAAGACCGTAGGATCCTACGCAGTGCCGTAGTGGACCGCACCGCCACTTCCCAGCAAATTAGGGACACTGTTGCTCCTGGGGTATCGGCGAGAACCATTCGCAACTGCCTCCATGAAGCTGGGCTACGCTCCCGCACACCGTTAAGCCGTCTCCCGCTCACGCCCCAACATCGTGCAGCCCGCCTCCAGTGGTGTCGCGACAGGCGTGAATGGAGGGACGAATGGAGATGTGTCCTCTTCAGCGAAGAGTCACTTCTGCCTTGGTGCCAATGATGGTCGTATGCGTGTTTGGCGCCGTGCACGTGAGCGCCACAATCAGGACTGCATACGACCGAGGCACACAGGGCCAACACCCGGCATCATGGTGTGGGGAGCGATCTCCTACACTGGCCATACACCTCTGGTGATCGTCGAGGGGACACTGAATAGTGCACGGTACATCCAAACCGTCATCGAACCCATCGTTCTACCATTCCTAGACCGGCAAGGGAAATTGCTGTTCCGACAGGAAAATGCACGTCCGCATGTGTCCCATGCCACCCACCGTGCTCTAGAAGGTGAAAGTCAACTGTCCCCCATTGAGCATGTTTGGGACTGGATGAAGCGTCGTCTCACGCGGTCTGCACGTCCAGCACGAATTCTGGTCCAACTGAGGCGCCAGGTGGAAATGGCATGGCAAGCCGTTCCACAGGACTACATCCAGCATCTCTACGATCGTCTCCATGGAAGAATAGCAGCCTGCATTGCTGCGAAAGGTGGATATACACTGTACTAGTGCCGACATTGTGCATGCTCTGTTGCCTGTGTCTATGTGCCTGTGGTTCTGTCAGTGTGATCATGTTGATGTATCTGACCCCAGGAATGTGTCAATAAAGTTTCCCCTTCCTGGGACAATGAATTCACGGTGTTCTTATTTCAATATCCAGGAGTGCAGATCAGGAACAGCAAAGGTCCCAGGACGCTTCCCTGGGGAACACCTTAAATCACTTCAGTTCCACTCGATGATTTGCCGTCTATTACTACGATGTGTGTGATGTCTTAGGTTAGTTAGGCTTAATTAGTTCTAAGTTCTAGGGGACTGATCACCTCAAAGTCCCATAGTGCTCATAACCATTTGAACCATTTGAAGCATCTACTTCTAAGAAACTGATGCTAGCAGCTGTTCGTGTTTCAAATTCTGGAATATGCAATCCGTCTTCCCTGGTGACAGAATTTCGGAAGACTGCTTTCAATAACTCCGCTTTAGCGGCACAGTCGTCGGTAACAGTACCATCGGCACTGCGCAGCGAAGGTACTGACTGCGTCTTGCCGCTTGTGTACTTTACATACGACCAGAATTTCTTCTGATTTTCTACCAAATTTCGAGACAATGTTTCGTTTTCGGACCTATTAAAGGCATCTCGCATTAAGTCAGTGCCAAATTTCGCGCGTCTGTAAATTTTAGCCAATCTTCGCGATTTCGCGTTCTTCTGAACTTCGCATGCTTATTCCGTTGCCTCTGTAAGAGCGTTCGGACCCGTTTTGTGTACCATGGGGAATCAGTTCCATCTCTTAGCAATTTATGAGGTATGAATCTCTCAATTGCTGTTGCTACTATATCTTTGAATTTGATCCATATCTCTTCCACATTTGCATAGTCGGTTCTGAAGGACTTGAGACTGTCTTTTAGGAAGGCTTCTAGTGACACTTTATCCGCTTTTTTAAGTTAAATTATTTTGCGTTTGTTTCTGGTGGATTTGGAAGAAACGGTATTAAGCCTACCTACAGCAAACTTGTGATCACTAATTCCTCTATCAGTCGTGATGCTCCCTATTAGCTCTGGATTGTTTGTGGCTAAGAGGTCAAGTGTGTTTTCGCAAACATTTACAATTCGCGTGGGTTCGTGGACTAACTGCTCGAAATAATTTTCAGAGAAAGCATTTAGGACAATCTCGGAAGATGTTTTCTACCTTGTTTTGAACAAGTATTTTTGCCAACATATCGAGGGAAGGTTGAAGTCCACACCAACTATCACCGTATGAGTGGGGTATTTATTTTTTAAGAGACTCAAATTTTCTCTGAACTGTTCAGCAACTATATCATTGGAGTCTGGGGGTCAGTAGAAGGAGCCTATAATTAACTTAGTTTGGCTGTTAAGTATAACCTCCACCCATACCAATTCGCACGGAGTATCTACTTCGACTTCACTACAAGATAAGCCACTACTGACAGACACAAACACTCCACCACAAACTCTGCCCAATCTATTTCTCCTGAACGCCGTCTGAGACTTCGTAAAAATTTCTGCAGAACTTATTTCAGGCTTTAGCCTGCCTTCTGTAACTATAACGATTTCAGCTTCTGTGCTTTCTATTAACGCTTGAAGCTCAGCTACGTTCCCAGTACAACTACAACAACTTATAACTACAATTCCGACTGTTCCTTGATCCAAGCACATCCTGTATTTGCCATGCACCCTTTGAGATAGCAGTCCACTCCGTACTTTACCGAGGCCTTCTAACCTAAAAAACCGCCCAGTCTACGCCACACAGCCTCCGCTACCCATGTACCCCCAGCTGAGTGTAGTGAACTCCTGACCTATTCAGCGGAACCCGAAACCCCACCAACCTATGGCGCAAGTCAAGGAATCGGCAGCCAACACGGTCGCAAAACCGTCTGAGCCTCTGATTCAGACCCTCCACCAGGCTAAGCCCCAAAGGTCCGCAGTCGGTTCTGTCAACGATGCTGTAGATGGTGAGCTCTGCCTTCATCTCATAAGCAAGACCGGCAGCCTTCACCAAATCAGATAGCCGCTGGAATACAGATAGAATTTCCTCAGATCCAAAGCGACACAAGTCATCAGTGCCGACATGTGCCACCACCTGCAGCTGGCTGCACCCTGTGCTCTTCATGGCTTCCGGAAGGACCCTTTCCACATCAGGAATGACTCCACCCGTAATGCACACGGCGTGCACACTCGATTTCTTCCCCTCCTTAGCCGCCATATTCCTAAGGGGCCCCATTTCGCGCCTAACGTTGGAGCTCCCACCTATCTATAAGCCCACCCTCTGTGATTGCCCAGACATTGAAGGCTGAGAATCTTCCTCTGAAATAGGGCAGGCAGGTGCATCCGGCTCAGCCAGAGACAGTACCTTAAACCTGTTTGTCAGACGCACCGCGGAGGCTTTCTGATCAGCCTCTGGGGACGTCTTTTGATGCCTTCCACGCCTTGGAACGACCTCCCAATCAACCATAGGCGAGTGCTCAGCCCCACTGCAGGCAGCAACCGGGGCAACCACAGCATCAGACCGATCTGGCGACAGATGGGACGAGGTTGACATCTCCATGATACCCAAGTCCGGCTCTCCACAGTGGTGCCCATTGGCAACAGCCTCAAGCTGAGCGACCGAAGTCAGCACCGCCTGCAGCTGCGAGCGAAGGGATGCCAACTCAGCCCTCATCCGAACATAGCAATCACAGTCCCTGTCCATTCTAATCGATGTTGAACAACAGTTACTGAAACACGAATCCGTACCTAGATAACACAAGGAAAACATGCAAAGAATGTATGAACTAACCTGTAGAAATGCCTAAAGACTGCGCTACAAACTGCCTGAATTTACGATTACAGTAACTGAACTCGCAATTACACCTCCTATACGTAACTTACACGCAATTTAAGTAAGAACCTACGAAGTAAACACAGAAAAGAAGCTATATACGTATCTTTCTGCGCTGTCGATATGCACCACCTGTGAGCTCAGGCCACATTGGTCTCTGAGAGCCTATCTCACATGCAACATTTCCGTTATGATCCATTTAATCACTCTCACCTAGACTTTTTCCCTCCAAGTTGTGGAGCTGTCACTGATGAACCGGGAGAAAGAGTCCATCAGGACATTTCTGTTATGGAAAAAAGATATTACGGCCATGGAATGCGTATTACACTTGGTATTTGTGTAGGGATACTCTGGAATTCATATGAGAATGCAGTCTTTCTCGGCGAATCTTGAAGATAAATTCTTCTCTGGTTGACAGCCAAGTCGATGCGTTGTTCTCCAGCAACGTTTCAGCAAGTTTCTTACTTGCCATCTTCAGGTGAAGTCACCTTCGCCTGAAGATGGCAAGTAAGAAACTTGCTGAAACGTTGCTGGAGAACAACGCATCGACTTGGTTGTCAACCCGAGAAGAATTTGTCCTCTGGAACTCAGTTACAAGAGGCCAGCTGACGACCTTATGCAGTCACCGTATGATTTTCTTCAGACCCAACCACCTGCGAGGTAATCCTCCAGAAAATTTAGAACTCTTAAAATGTAAGTAATGTTTTAAAAAATTCAAATTCTCTTTCAATGTTGTTAGCATATGTAATTAAATTGTATCTTTTTCTCTTAATCCGTTAATACGAAATACTTCCACCTACTGTGTCTCATACAAACCAGAGCTAAGGAACATTTTTCATTGTCATAATCGTTTTCCTCGACCCAAAATTAGTGATAATTGAGTCACGAAGCGCAGGAAACATTCGAAAATATTTTTTTTTTGTTGGCCAGTGTAATAAGATTGAGGTGGCAATTATTATAACAAAGGTGTACTTTGTTGTGGCGAGATCTTTTCATGAAATGTCAACCACCACCTTTTTCCTCTGAATGTGAAAATATTTTCCTGTCGTCAACCAGCGTAGGGAGGAAGACCATCAGCCTGAAGTAAGAGAAATCAGATATCACACAGAAGGCTCGTTTTTCCCACGTGTTGTTTGAGAGTGGAATGATAGACTAATAGTCTGAAAGTGGTTAGAAGAACCCTCTGCCACCGACTTTAATTTTAATTGCAAAATAGTAATGTAGATGTAGATGTGGACTCTTGCGCTTGCCCCTCAGTATACACTGCTCGTCAGTGGCACTGCGCATGCAAAAGAATAGTAATAGTGCTTTGGGACAGCCAGGGTTGAGGTAGGGGGAGTGGGGGGCCATGTCACGAGCTATGCTCACCCAAACAAGCAACACGTCGGGGAAGCTGATGTTACTGCATTTACAGTAGCCTACTTACTTACCCTCACTCACTGCAACAGAACTAGTGATGTGTTGGTGCACCTGTGAGTAGTGGCTAGTATACCGTAAACTGTAACACGTAAAACATATTTCTCATGAATGGAAAAATTGAGTTGATGCTTCTTTACTCTCATTATTTTAACAATAGTAATGTCTGTTTTAGCCATTTACTCTTACAAGTTCATTCACTTTTCTACATTTAATTTCCTCTTCTCAATTTTTTTGCTGACTGAACTATCTTTGTTCAAAGATGGCTGTTTCTTAAGTGGTGCAAAGGGCTTATTTTCCCAACATAGTGGTGTCAAACTGCTGTTCCCAGGATTAACTGTAAAATACGAATCACCTGGCTTGCTATGGCTACATCCTGCTCTTAAATCAGACGGAACAACATTGGAATGGGGACTGCTAAAGAATTGTCGTTGGTGTGCTCTATGGTTGTAAATCTTCATTAATACCGAAAATTATGTGTAGACACAATGTTCCATTTTACATTCAGCATAACCTGGGAAGTCATAGCAAGATAATGCTACCATATCAGGAAAAATGTACCTCAGAGTCCATAACACTGTGAATTAAGAAAGTCTGGACCTCTCTTCCTGAAGATCTGAGTATGCTGTGACGAGGTCACTGATAGGCTAACATGTGGAGATGAGCAGATATTGACTAGAGCAGCCGATGTGGAAAACCTGGCTCACCATTCTTATTACTGTAATGCTCGAGTGACTATTCACATTTAAAGGAATAAATGATACGTTTTCTAATACAGTATCTGGAATACGACAACAGCAGACAAGCAGATCTACAGCTTCAACAATAACAAGTATATAGCCAACGGTACAATCCTCTTTATTGTGAGAAAAATTTTCGACCTGCGTATAATGTTTCTCTAAGGCGCTGATGAGGTCTGTCTCCACAGCCGTGGGCCCTCCTTGGTATTTGTCAGAATTATTGCGGGCACTGCGTCCATGGGGTACAGAAATACGCGAACTACGGGTTATTAGCTATCAACACTTTATTTCTATGAACACGTTTGTATTAATGTGCTCGCTGCGCTGACCTGTCATAACTGCGTCTGACGTCCTACCGCAAACAAATACGCTTTACCAATGCTCCATTGTGAGCCAGAAAAGACATAACTCGATGTGCGTAGAAAAACTGTTCTGCCTGTGTGGGCGGTAAGTGGCGTGACGCGAGTACTGTGTGTGTGTGGTGGGGGGAGGAGGGGGAGGGGGGAGAGTAGGGAGAAACACTGTGCAGCTGGAGTATACTGACACCGCAGTTCATCAGCACTCCACGATAATGCCAGCTCGTACTGGCACCCGTATGTGTTGGCTGCGTCCAAGCCTGTGACATTTGCATTTCGTTATCTTCTAACTGATAATAAAATAAAAAATCATGTTCAATTACTGATGCGGTTCTAGGTGATTTCAAAATACCAGTATCAACAACAAAGTAGCATGAAGGGAGAAAATAATAGTTTATGGCAGCTAATTAGAGGATCATGGCCACTAAAAGGACAGATAAGGACCTTATCTCAAGATCACACTCACACCTTTCGTGCAATAATGTGTATACGAGGGTTGACTGAAAAGTAATGCCTCTACCTTCGTAACTCTTCAACACTTGGCAGCATTAGTATGTGGCAGGTACTGTCTTGTTCCGTAGCCTCTTCTCCACAGCTACAGTTGACGGGAAGCCTTAGCATTGAACGGTTGTGTTGTTACAGTGTATGGAACCCTGCGCAGGCGGTCGGTCAACGCGATTTAAGCAACGGGCAGTCACGGAATTCTTGCCACCACAAGGTGCCACCCGAAAGGAGATTCATCAGAGAATGTAAGCAGTTTATGGTGATTGTGTTGATGTGAGGACTTTGCGTAACTGTGCGAGTAAGTTTGAAGGTGTTGAAGCGGGAACATCTGACCTGCGTGACAAACAAAGAGTTGGACGTCCTGTGACAGCGACCACCGAGTTTCACAAGAAAATTGCTGACAGATTGATTCAGGACGATCGTCGTATTAACTCAGAGGGAAATTGCAAGCACAATCGGCATTTCATAAGAACAAAGGGAAATGTTTTCCTGCAGCATGACAATGCCGAACCACACATTTCACTTGCCATCAGAGAAGAACTTAGAGACATTCTCATCATCGTACGGCATCCTCCATACAGTCCATATTTAGCACCGTTTGACTTCCATCTGTTCCCGATAATGAAAGAGGATCTGCGTGGACATCAATATGCTTCTGATGAAGACGTTCAGAGAACTATGAGACTGTGGTTGCGGAAAGAGTGTGTCGACTTGTTTCTTGGCAGCTTCAGAAAACTTGTTCATCGTTAGCAGAAACCTTTCCAGTTGGCATGTGATTATGGGGAAAAGTGAATATTGGTAAATAAAGGTGACATTCTATTTCTGCCTTTGATTCATTAAAATATTCCCATCCACGTAAAATTAACGAAGGTGGAGGCATTACTTTTCATTCAACACTTCTATGTTCAAGGTCAGGATGTAAACTAATGTCTGTAACATGTCTGCCCGCTCCTCTTGAACAAGTACGTGATGTATAAAGGAGGGACACCCATCCACTATACTGGTCTTTGGACAGATTATGATGTAACTGAATGTCGCCTTCCACCTACTCCTCCCTCCCACCCCCTCCTGATCTCTCTTTCTAGACAAATAGGAAAACGTAAATAAAGTCATCCGCCCTTCACCCTACATCTACATCTACATCACTACCCTGCAATTCACATTTAAGTGCTTGGCAGAGGGTTCATCGAACCACTATCATACTATCTCTCTACTATTCCACTCCCGAACAGCACGCGGGAAAAACGAACACCTAAACCTTTCTGTTCGAGCTCTGATTTCTCTTATTTTATTTTGATGATCATTCCTACCTATGTAGGTTGGGCTCAACAAAATATTTTCGCATTCGGAAGAGAAAGTTGGTGACTGAAATTTCGTAAAAAGCTATCGCCGCGACGAAAAACGTCTATGCTGTAATGACTTCCATCCCAACTCGTGTATCATATCTGCCACACTCTCTCCCCTATAACGCGATAATACAAAACGAGCTGCCCTTCTTTGCACCCTTTCGATGTCCCCCGTCAATCCCACCTGGTAAGAATCCCACACCACGCAGCAATATTCTAACAGAGGACGAACGAGTGTGGTGTAAGCTGTCTCTTTAGTGGACTTGTTGCATCTGCTAAGTGTCCTGCCAATGAAACGCAACCTTTGGCTCGCCTTCCCGACAATATTATCTATGTGGTCCTTCCAACTGAAGTTGTTCGTAATTTTAACACCCAGGTACTTAGTTGAATTGACAGCCCTGAGACTTGTACTATTTATCGAGTAATCGAATTCCAACGGATTTCTTTTGGAACTCATGTGGATCATCTCACACTTTTCGTTATTTAGCGTCAACTGCCACCTGACACACCATACAGCAATCTTTTCTAAATCGCTTTGCAACTGATACTGGTCTTCGGATGACCTTACTAGTTATGGGAAAGTCTGTAAGACAGGCAAGTAGTCTTTTCCGCCTGCTGTTCAATCTACAACTCGAAGAAGCAGAGATAGAAATAAAACAAACGTTCAAAAGTGGTATTAAAATGCAATGGATAAGGTTGTCAATAATAAGAATCGCATATGACATTGCTGTTCTCAGTGAAAGTAAAGAACAATTACAGGAACTTTCGAACTGAATGTTCAGTCTACTTAGTACAGAATATGGATGGAGAGTACACCGAAGAAAGACTAAAGCAATGAGAAGTAGCAGAAATGAGAATTATGAAGAACCGGTGATAACGAGGTAGATGAAGTTAAAGAATTCTGCTACCTATGTAGCAACATAAGTGAGCCGTGCGTGGCCGGTGTTCGTGCCATCTACTACTTAACATCCTGTTTTTGCCGTACTGCCACCTCCTTATGTTAGTTTGAATTACTTGTGTCACTGAGTTGCTGCTTGCCTGCCCGTGAGCGGCAGCAGCAGGGCTTATCGATATAAGCCCTTCCGTAATATCTTTGCTGGATTTCTATTGCTTCCCGGTCGTCGTGTGTCGACCAGACAGTTGGAACGTGCCAGCATTTAGCTGGACCTGGCAGTGTTTGAGTTGGCATGCGGCAAAAGTTCAGCAGTGAGGTCTGGAGCGCAATGATTCGCCCGCCGGACGCCGACACACCTGATTGGAATGGCATCGACTTTGATTGGTCGTCGGTCGGTCATCTTGCCAGACGACGTGTATGTGGCCGGCGATCGCTTATGGTTTGGCTGTTTGTGCCGACTCGTGATTCGTCACTGTTATTGTACAGTCACTGCCGTTAGCAATGCCTAGTTCTTCCTGCAGTGCTCCTGAAACTGTGAGTAGTTTGTGCGATTTTGATGGAAAAGTTAGTGTAAATGTTATCGCCGTACTGGCTCCGAGAGTCGGTTGGTTGGTGTGGATCAGCCATGAAATCGCACGGCGCAGTGGGCCGAGCCCGCTGGCGGTCCCTACGCAGTGTCGGAGTGTGTGGGAGCTGTTCCGATTACTACGAGGTTCGTGGCTCACCGACCCAGGACGTCAAGGTTGAGTGGTGATTTAGTTACCGAAGCCAGTCTGTTCACATCGTGCCGTTGGTTTTCATGGCTGGCTTTTGGGGGTACTCCCGGGAGCAACAGCGAGTGTTCGAGTTGGCGAAAGTTTGGCCACCATCCGGTGGAGTTCAGCTGCGATTTGGTTATTTGAAGTCCAAGTGCACCAGCGGAGTTTTCTGCCTTGTGCCCGTTAGCGTTCTGGTCGCTAACGTGAAATTCAGGTAGTGACCTTTCCTCGCCGGGTTGTTGTTGTACAACGTGGTTGTGGGCGGCTACGGATTTTACGTTTTGGCTTTGGAATTACGGTTGGGTTGCCGGTGGATCGAATATAGTTGGGTCGAATACCTGTCTTCGCTAGGGGAACGTTAATACACTCCTGGAAATTGAAATAAGAACACCGTGAATTCATTGTCCCAGGAAGGGGAAACTTTATTGACACATTCCTGGGGTCAGATACATCACATGATCACACTGACAGAACCACAGGCACATAGACACAGGCAACAGAGCATGCACAATGTCGGCACTAGTACAGTGTATATCCACCTTTCGCAACAATGCAGGCTGCTATTCTCCCATGGAGACGATCGTAGAGATGCTGGATGTAGTCCTGTGGAACGGCTTGCCATGCCATTTCCACCTGGCGCCTCAGTTGGACCAGCGTTCGTGCTGAACGTGCAGACCGCGTGAGACGACGCTTCATCCAGTCCCAAACATGCTCAATGGGGGACAGATCCGGAGATCTTGCTGGTCAGGGTACTTGACTTACACCTTCTAGAGCACGTTGGGTGGCACGGTATACATGCGGACGTGCATTGTCCTGTTGGAACAGAAAGTTCCCTTGCCGGTCTAGGAATGGTAGAACGATGGGTTCGATGACGGTTTGGATGTACCGTGCACTATTCAGTGTCCCCTCGACGATCACCACAGGTGTACGCCCAGTGTAGGAGATCGCTCCCCACACCATGATGCCGGGTGTTGGCCCTGTGTGCGTCGGTCGTATGCAGTCCTGACTGTGGCGCTCACCTGCACGGCGCCAAACACGCATACGACCATCATTGTCACCAAGGCAGAAGCGACTCTCATCGCTAAAGACGACACGTCTCCATTCGTCCCTGCATTCACGCCTGTCGCGACACCACTGGAGGCGGGCTGCACGATGTTGGGGAGTGAGCGGAAGACGGCCTAACGGTGTGCGGGACCATAGCCCAGCTTCATGGAGACGGTTGCGAATGGTTCTCGCCGATACCCCAGGATCAACAGTGTCCCTAATTTGCTGGGAAGTGGCGGTGCGGTCCCCTACGGCACTGCGTAGGATCCTACGGTCTTGGTGTGCATCCGTGTGTCGCTGCGGTCCGGTCCCAGGTCGACGGGCACGTGCACCTTCCGCCGACCACTGGCGACAACATCGATGTACTGTGGAGACCTCACACCCCACGTGTTGATCAATTCGGCGGTACGTCCACCTGGCCTCCCGCATGCCCACTATACGCCCTCGCTCTAAGTCCGTCAACTGCACATACGGTTCACGTCCTCGCCGTCGCGGCATGCTACCAGTGTTAAAGACTGCGATGGAGCTCCGTATGCCACGGCAAACTGGCTGACACTGACGGCGGCGGTGCACAAATGCTGCGCAGCTAGCGCCATTCGACGGCCAACACTGCGGTTCCTGGTGTGTCCGCTGTGCCGTGCGTGTGATCATTGCTTGTACAGCCCTCTCGCAGTGTCCAGAGCAAGTATGGTGGGTCTGACACACCGGTGTCAATGTGTTCTTTTTTCCATTTCCAAACGGTTATTTACTGTGTAAGTAGGCTGTTTAGATTTTTAAGTTGGAAACGTCACGTAGCGCTCTGTATGAAAATCACTGACTGTTACTGTGTTTGCCTCTGGTGTTGTTCCATTGTGTCTAACTTTTGAAGCTTTTGTCCCATTTGTTGCATTAATTGTAATAACAATGCAGTGGTGTCTGAAACATGTTCCTCAGTGAAATTCGGTAGTGCATTTGCATCGGTAACATTCACATTGTGACAAGCAGAAAATGTGTATTGAGTTATTTGAGAAAACGGGGAGGACCCAAAACTTGAATTTACAGTATTTGCAATATTGTGTCCTGTCATTTCGGATTCCTCAGGCGAGCTGTCGCCGACCGATCGATCGATAATGCTTCCCTGTTCACTAATTGCTTCACTGTCTACACCATTATTTGCCACCCGCTCAATTTTCCTATGCACAATTACCAAATTACTACTTTGAATGTCTGTTAATTCATTACACGATAATGCTGATAAGCTATAATATATATATATATATATATATATATATATATATATATATATATATATATATATATATATATATATATGTACGAGTACAAGAGAATGTGACACAATTGAAAGAAACAGGTAATGTGGTGAAAACACAAACGTCGTATGGTGGAAGAGAAAAATTTAACAATGATTACTTTTTGACAGTCAGAAAATTCTAACATTACAAAGAAAACGGGAACGGCTTACATTCACCCACGTTTATAAATAAATATCGTGGAAGAGAAAAATTTAACAATAATTACTTTTTGACAGTCAGAAAATTCCCACATTACAAAGAAAGCGGGAACGGCTTACATTCACCACGTTCATAAATAAATTTCAGATCGGTTTATCAGAGCACTGGCCACTTAGTCATAAACTTGACTTCATTTGTGGGCGTATGGACGGAGCAATAGCGGAAACCACGCAAAGAGTAGCTGCGAACTGTCATTCGTACGAACAATTTAAAACTGCATTCTTGGAGCGGTAATGGTCGACGAAAACTAAATACAATAAAGTATGAGTTGTTGCAGAAAGAGTAGTTCGAAAATTCGGAGAAAAGAAACACGTTAGATCTTTCGAAGATATGACAAAGAGAAATCAGTGTTTAAATAATCCATGTCGTTATGAGAAATAGAAACGTATGTGCGCAATAAAGTTACCGTTACGTCATCAGCAGTCATTGGTTGGTAGGGCAGGAGATAACATACAAGCATTTAAGGGAATGTTGAGGGAACTTGAATTCATCTTCAGAGAAGATGACGCAGGAGAACAACGTACAAGCAGAGGAAACAATAGTAGGAGGAATAACAGCGACCGATCAGTTTTTAATAACAAATCCAATCGTAAAAATAACGGAGGAAAGGGTAATGGTTTTGTAAGGAGTGGTAGTCATCCATGGGAGAACAACCATAACTATGGTTTTAGTAAAGCACAGAGGGCAAATAACAATTATGGTTTCTGGGGATCGAGGAATTATAATGGGGATTTGGTCCTAGAAACTACGGTGGTAACAATCCCCGTGCAAATGAAGGCGGAAAGTTTTGAGGTTTTCAGCAGCAAAATCCTGATTATTCAGGTGGAAGTGAAATGACCAGAATGCAGGAAGTTTGGGAAAGTCAAACTACAGCGGTACAAAACATGAGAAACGAGCCGATAGAAGAAGTCGAGGTGAGAAGTCGAGGTGAGGCCACCAAACCCAGGTAAAAGACAAAATTGACGAGATGAGCGGTACGAAGACCAGTCACAAGTAATTCGATCGAACAATGAAGTTAATTGTGTAATAAAACATGTTAATTGACTTAATTTTGATAATCCATATTTTGATGTATGTATAAGGAGAGATCGAATACAGACACCAGCATACTGGTATTCAATTGACTTGGAATCGCCCGACGATGATGACGAACAGGAGTCAGAAAAGGTGAATATAGACAGTAGTACAAAAATTGATGATGATTACCATACTGTTGAAGATGTAGCGCGTTTACACAAAACGAAGAAAGTAATAGTATGCCATGAGGATAAAGCACCATTGATAACACCAATAGTGATACCTAGTTACCTGTGAAGTCCCACCAGTAACTAATGTAAAACATAGACATTTTGTAACTTAGCACCAAGTGAGGGGAAGGTTACAGCGTTGAAAGTAAAATTCTTTTCTCTATACAAAAGTTAGATAAAAGAAGAAAGAGTCCACAAGAGAATAAGTTGTGTTGAATGTCCAGAAATCAGAGAATAGGAAAGAGAGCAAAATTCACAGAGATAAAACTTTCAACTTGTAATTATCTCGATTAATTAAATTAAATAAATTTCGTATGAAGGTAAGAAAGTAATGATGATGAAAGGACAGGAAAGTAACAACTAATGTAACTCTTCTGCAAACGAAATGTATTCTGGGGAAAGAATTGAACGTAAGAAGAGAAATAGAGATCAGCATGTGGACAGGTTAACGAAATAGTAGTAGATCCTATGATAAAGGCGTAGTGTGAAGAAGAAGCAAGTCGATTTTTGTAGAAGAAAAGAAGTGAAGAAGTAGGTAGGAAATAGATTATAAAGGGGGAAGGAGGTAGGCATTTTAATTTTTGTTCCGTCAAGGACGGTGAACAAATAATTGAAGAGGTATTTTGAGGAATATGTGCCGCATATAGGTGAAATATTAAGATAAGCAAGAAACATGTTATTTCGTGGCTGGAGGTAGAGCAGAAGGAGCTTAAGTTCATCCAGAAAAGATTTCTACACTCCTGGAAATGGAAAAAAGAACACATTGACACCGGTGTGTCAGACCCACCATACTTGCTCCGGACACTGCGAGAGGGCTGTACAAGCAATGATCACACGCACAGCACTGCGGACACACCAGGAACCGCGGTGTTGGCCGTCGAATGGCGCTAGCTGCGCAGCATTTGTGCACCGCCGCCGTCAGTGTCAGCCAGTTTGCCGTGGCATACGGAGCTCCATCGCAGTCTTTAACACTGGTATCATGCCGCGACAGCATGGACGTGAACCGTATGTGTAGTTGACGGACTTTGAGCGAGGGCGTATAGTGGGCATGCGGGAGGCCAGGTGGACGTACCGCCGAATTGCTCAACACGTGGGGCGTGAGGTCTCCACAGTACATCGATGTTGTCGCCAGTGGTCGGCGGAAGGTGCACGTGCCCGTCGACCTGGGACCGGACCGCAGCGACGCACGGATGCACGCCAAGACCGTAGGATTCTACGCAGTGCCGTAGGGGACCGCACCGCCACTTCCCAGCAAATTAGGGACACTGTTGCTCCTGGGGCATCGGCGAGGACCATTCGCAACCGTCTCCATGAAGCTGGGCTACGGTCCCGCACACCGTTAGGCCGACTTCCGCTCACGCCCCAACATCGTGCAGTCCGCCTCCAGTGGTGTCGCGACAGGCGTGAATGGAGGGACGAATGGAGACGTGTCGTCTTCAGCGATGAGAGTCGCTTGTGCCTTGGTGCCAATGATGGTCGTATGCGTGTTTGGCGCCGTGCAGGTGAGCCCCACAATCAGGACTGCATACGACCGAGGCACACAGGGCCAACACCCAGCATCATGGTGTGGGGAGCGATCTCCTACACTGGGCGTACACCTGTGGTGATCGTCGAGGGGACACTGAATAGTGCACGGTACATCCAAACCGTCATCGAACCCATCGTTCTGCCGTTCCTAGACCGGCAAGGGAACTTTCTTTTCCAACAGGACAATGCACGTCCCCATGTATCCCGTGCCACCCAAAGTGCTCTAGAAGGTGTAAGTCAACTACCCTGGCCAGCAAGATCTCCGGATCTGTCCCCCATTGAGCATGTTTGGGACTGGATGAAGCGTCGTCTCACGCGGTCTGCACGTTCAGCACGAACGCTGGTCCAACTGAGGCGCCAGGTGGAAATGACATGGCAAGCCGTTCCACAGGACTACATCCAGCATCTCTACGATCGTCTCCATGGGAGAATAGCAGCGAGCATTGCTGCGAAATGTGGATATACACTGTACTAGTGCCGACATTGTGCATGCTCTGTTGCCTGTGTCTATGTGCCTGTGGTTCTGTCAGTGTGATCATGTGATGTATCTGACCCCAGGAATGTATCAATAAAGTTTCCCCTTCCTGGGACAATGAATTCACGGTGTTCTTATTTCAATTTCCAGGAGTGTATATGGAAGAGTACAATGAGGGAAGATAGGAATGTAAAATTTTGCTATCGAAAAAAAAGGGGAAGGGATAAGTACGAAGGTAAAAACAGTACAACAGATCAATAGAGACGTATTTTGAAGGGCAATAACAAAAAATATTAACTCATTACTGGCCAAAACTCTATCGGATAATTTTTTGCAAACTTTTATACATAAATACGTTACATTGTGTAATTAACTGAATAAAAAGTTGTTCTGAAAATTTTGTTTATTAGAACAAAACAACAGACCGTCCCATTTTTGGGACATTTACCAAATGCGCTATCCAAATTCACAATCTTATTCTCCATGCACAATATTATAAGAAACTACACAAACAATAAATAAGGAATGTTTTAATATTATTGAATATCCATTGAGTATAAAATGAAGCAAAACACTTGTCGTGCATACCAACGTTGCCCCTATCACAAATTTTTGTTGTTTTTTTCTTGCAGCAAGGACGTCTCTTCTGAGTTTTACTCACTACTGTGTTTTACTTGACACAATGAAATGACTTCCTGGATCTAGTCGTACATCTGTGCTCCCCCGTTGTCCCATCAGTTTGCTTCCTCGTGGTCCTCTGCATTTTGGTACTTATCCTGTTTTCTTTGATAGGTAAAACATCACTATTCTCTGTTGGATTTCCAAAAGTGAGAGCTTCTCTCTAAAGTACCGGCTACATATTGTACAACAGACTCATTGTTCAATACATTTTTGTCAATGTCATCTTCATCTGTTATTACATCTGCATCGTGTGGAATAATCGCCAATTCTACGTCATCATCTTCTTCGTCAGTCTCTTGATAGTTCGCTAGTTCTGCTAGAATTTCTTCAAGTTTAAGGCTACGCGGCATGTTTTTATCCAGTTGTAATCTTAAAATTCGAATAGAACATGAAAAAAAGCAGATATAAAGAACGTAAAATGCAATTCTCCTCAGTATAAAACGTGCATACAAGAATAGGGCACATCAACAATAAATGATAGTGTAACATGCCATGTCCCATTATTGGGACGCATAAAATATATCGGTATTGCAATTACTTGAAAAAATCTGAAGTATACTTAATCTTACATGGACATCCATATGTTCATAACAAACAAGTCCAGGCAAGTAAATCACAGCTCATGGTCGTCCAGGAACTACCAGCAAGCATACAAAAATCGGCAAGTTTATAATTTTCCTGACGTGAAGCACTTAGAAGAAAGTTATTTATTTTACATATACAGGCATTATAGCAGTTAGTTTAACCTATAAGTGCAACAATAAAGGCTAAAAGCTCCATAGCTTACATAGATATAAGTAAAATACACGCGTCCCAAAAAAGGGACAATGGCCAGTAAGGGGTTAAAAAGTTTATTTTGAGGTTCTGTTACAGCTAAGGAGAAAAAGAAGAGATTTCAGAGAAAAAGACACTGGAGTCGTAGTCAGGGTGCGAAGGTTTCAAAATAACATAATATAACTGTAGTTAGAACGAAAGGGTTACTAACAAACTAACCGTCATCACCATCAATCTCTCCCTTACTATCCATCGTGGTGAAGATGAGGAAACTATGATCTGTATCTTATAGTAGAAGTAAGTTAAATTTTTAAAAAAAGGGGAAGCTAATTTTTGATAGAATTTATGATAATTTTTTAAAGTCATATAGAATATTCGTTTAATGTTTGTAAAGTTGATAGTGTAAAGTTGATAGCGTAATCTAAGTATGTAAGGAAACTAAGATTGTACCATGTTGGAGATGATATATGTAGCCAAGGTGCAGCATCATTGTGGCCAGATCGACTGAGGAGACCGGTTACGCGCCGGAGGAAGGAACACTGAGTGCCTGTACGTCAGCTTACGAGATAACAAAAGAGGAGGCCTTGGTGGCCTTGGTGGAAACGACGTTCCTAGAGAATAACTCCTCTGTGGAAAAGTTTGGAGAGATACAACGCAGCCTGAATGCAAGCAGCTGGTACTCTTAAGTGAGTTTTATTTCTGCGAAAGCCACCCACAAGCTACCATCAATGGTATTTGCGAAAGCGTTCGACTCTTGGCACTTCTGTCACAAACTATTCATAGCTGTATATGAAGGGATGAAGAATGTCCACCAAACCGGAACGGAGGCGGACATATTACCGCGAGGACGAGTGAGAGCTTAGATTCACCACAGGAACAAGAAGAAACGCGTTTCTGTAACTCAATGTGCATAACAGTGGAAACTGTCATCAGACCATATGAAATTAAACATCTGCGTGACAATCTCTGACAACACATAGTACGGAGCAGGTACGGGATGGGAGGTTGTTCAACTTATCTAGATGAACAACCGATTACAGAAAAGAAAAGGGAACAACTGTGAAGAAGATACCATAAGAACAGAGAAAAGATAACGATGTTAAAATTCCTAACTCCCGGTTCAGAGAAGAACGAAGACACAAGTAAGAAGACAGCAAGGAGCACCAAGAACAGAAGACACAACATAGAAGATTTTTAAAGAAAAAAGAGCCTGGACGAGAAGAGATCAAGGAACCTTTTCAAATACCTTTCTATAAAAGACCATTATTACATTTAACTACCAACGACAATCTAATTTAACTGTTCTAACAGCATAACTATTCGATGTTCCTTATGGCACATTGCAACGCTTCAGATGGCATACCAGAAAGGTGGAAGAGAAGACCTCTAACAGCAACAGCAGCTTTCATATTGCTGTGCTTAAGATTAATGTAAAGAAACCTCCAATTAAACTTTCATAATATTGTGCTTAGGATTAATGTTCTTTCAGAGAGTTAATATTTAACGTTGTTATGTACAAAATTATTTCCCTTTTTGATGTTGGCAAGAGGCGTTATCCATTGCGCTGTTTTCATGTGGGCGAGTTGAAAACTGTGTGAAAAGCTGTAATCTGGGGAGAAACAGTGCGACATAAAACTTGTCATTTCACCTCACACCGTTGTTCCCAATTCTAGAATAAACAAAAACAACCCACACCATTACAAATGTAGTGAATGCATGAGTTGACAAGACTGAAAATGTTTTATGTGTATGAAGAGAAAATGCTATGTAATTTTTATGTGGGACTGTATAAGTCTCAGGCATTTCCAGTTCAGTTTAGTCAAAACAGTGGACCACAAAATGTAAAGTCGTCTAGACGTCGAAGGCTATTTGTTCGAAAATTACGACAGACAGAGCATTCTCTCTCGGTGACAAAAGGTATTAAAGAGATCTCACACAAGATGAATGGAGGCAGAAGAGAAGGAGATGAAGAAGATAAAGAAATAAATTCTTAAGAGCTTCAAACCTTCACAAGTATCTACCAAAAGACATTCAAATGTATGTTGAAACATTACGTATGATTACACCCATAGCCGGTACTACTCCTTAAATGGATGGATAAGAAGACTAATAGGGGAGGAAATAAAGTAATGTTATTAGACCTGCATCAGTTATGTTGCATAGTGCTGTTGAATGTACCGATATTCTGAATAATTGACTGAAGAACTGTCATCTGCAGTACATACATTATAATGACCCCAGTGATATAATATAATGGGTATGGTTGTTCGTAGCATCAACTGCAACATGCAGTACAGCTCACGTGAATGAAACTACTTCTGTACCAATAGTTTTGGAGATTTGAGACATCTTTACTATTGAATAACAATGGAGACGATAGTGCAAGAACTCCACAAAACAGCACACCAAAATTTCGTCCCTGGCTGTGTGATAATTTGAGGTCCAGATGATTTGTGGTAGGCAGATCTCTTTGATATATAACAAAATTTGTTAGCAAATAAATATTTGAGACATATTTTAATGGTTATTCATATGTATTCCAAACTCGCCTTGATCCTAACTGTTAAGGAAGAAGCTAGTTAGGAAGTTGCAAAGGTGTTTAAATCATTGCTGTATATGAGTATGAATTGTTTCTCAGATACAGCATTTAAGCCAATTTTACAATAAGTATTTAAAGACAATGGTAGAGCTGTACTGAATACACTACCACTTAACATTTTCCCATAAGGGTACTTGTACTTGGGAATTTTGATCATAATGGTTAAGTGTCACATGTGGATATACTTTCATATTCGAGTATCATGCTAATGGCTAGGAATTATCCCATGAATAACTGAGCAGTATAACAAAACTCAAGATCTTACAATAGAAATGAGTTAAATTAATGCAGATGATAAACATAAATGTGGTATACAGTCATACAAAAAAACGTCGATCCATTCAAGTAGAAATTCATTGTTGGTGCCAAAAGAAAAGGCTGCATGTTAGAAACCTTATCCACTGAAGTGGCCAATGTGCCAATGCATAACAAAAAACCAAAGCATTTACATCTTGACCACAAGCTTACAGAAAAGCTCAGAACCGGACATGTCTCTCATGGAGCATATCATAAGATATCAAGAGAACAAGGATTTAGTTAAATTGCTTGGCTTTCCTGTCACTGCACTACAGTTGGGTGAAAGTTTGTCACTTAGTACATAAGGTGATGCACAAACCACAAAGAATGCAGTAGCATAACATGGATACTGCAAAGTACATCAGCGGTGTTGGTGGTATTCTCGGCAAGCTGACTGTAGAATTTCATATCCCTAGATACAATAGCTGTGGACCCGCAACAAAGCTGAGAAAATGTCTAACTTTTGGTGACAAGGAAAGTAAAATTCCAGGTGACACCTGCAAAGAACATGATTTAACATATGCTAGAAACAAAATTTTGGCAGAACGTCATGTTGCAGATTGAATTTTAGCTGTTGAAGCCAAGCAGTTATGTAAAGAAGAGATGTAGATAGAGGGCAAGATATAGAAGCAATCACAATTCCTAATCCAATTCATGGCAAACTTAAACTGGACTGTGAGATACATCACTGGCAACGCTAAAGAAGTAGAAGAGAAAACTTGAGGGGTTTAGGAAAAATTGTCTCCTAGCAGGGTGTCAGCAACTAAAAGTGCCTCACAACGGAAAGAAGAAGCTTGTTTATATGCCTAAGGTTCTTCCAATACCTAATATATCTGCTACAGTTACCCAGTTTCTAATTTCTGTGCTCGCAGGAGTATCAGCTGTTGATGTTGTATCAGGAGGCCATAACCTGAATCCATAACCTGAACAGGGAAGAATGCGCATAGAACAACTATAGGAGGTGGAAAGGCATATTAGGCTGATAGAAAAACGGGATAATGCCATATTCAGAACCAGTAAAGACTGAAATTGAACTGTTCATAAAAAACCTCCTTGTCATATACCCACAGTCTTCATACAAATACAGATGTACTTATCTCTGCTAAAATATTCAACAGCCCAAGATTTTGTAGCGTGTGAATGTCAAACATGATTCCAAAAACCATTTGGAAATCTGAAGAATGTCGGACTGTGTGTTTAGACGTTTCAGGAGGAACTCGATCCCTCTGCATTCCATATGTTAAAAACAGAACAGAATAACATAAACTGTTTTTACTAATATAGCAGTGTACACACATCCGTAAGATTAAACCATGACTTCACAAAGAAACGTGTGTTCCGCAGTGATCGACGCAACCCAGACATCGATTCATATCCCTGTCGACATTGCTGCCTAATGTTCCTCGTAACCGCAACATTAAAACAAACAGCATACACATTGATATCTGTCAACAGATGCAAGCAATATGGAACGGAATAAGGCACTGATCGACCAGTAAAACATCAACAGCATTTTTAATATGACTCAGAAAAAGAAAAAGCTACATCTAGGGAGTCCAAAAATTGCGGGAATACCCTCTAGCTCATACGATAATGGCATTTTTTGCAAAACCACTAAACAGTCTTTAAATGGTATAAGTTATTTGCAAATATTAAAATGTTTAAAACTGAGATAAGAACGGTGAAACAGGGAGTGGCCTTTATGAAGGGGAGTTCGAGAAGTGTATTACGGTTTTCCTCAAAAAATCGTGTTTTGATGTATGGTACTGATTAAATTTATGAACCATAACAGCCAGTGGATACACTACAAGTTGATATGATTCATGTAGAGCGTAATATCGCATCCATTTCATATCCCAAGACAGGTTAATTCATATAGTCTACGCATTGTTCCCTACTGTGAGGGTTAGAAATATTAATGATTCATCTCTGTGTGTGAAAATTGATACATTATATTTAAATACACACCATATGTTGTGCTTTTATAGAATTATCATGTGCTAACTAGGTCCCTTGTGTAGATACTGTTGGCTCCCATGACTTCACTCATACTATAGACCGTTGAATGCGTATGTAGTATTGGTAATTCACATAAGAATATTGTGACACTTAAACAAGCATAAGACGTTTATGAAATGTTATAGTTCGTAGGATACTTGGATAGTATTACAGAGATATGTCGTAGGGATGGCATGATCACTAACGTTTCCCAACCGCAAAAAGCTCTTGTATTGATACTAGGATTTATCCATCACAGGCTACGATGCCTTTCCCTAGTATAAGTTCACCAAATTGCGGGAGAGAGAGCCTGGTAAGGCACTGAGCCATATACCCTACCTCGACATCTACTCATCTGCCTCTGAACCATTAAAAGGAGTGCTTCAGCGTTATCAGACTTGCAGATGAAATTGCTACTGAACAAGCTTTCTTTAAGGTGGATAATGTATAAGACCTCCCCCCATGAATCAAGGACCTTGCCGTTGGGGTAGAGGCTTGCGTGCATCAGTGATACAGATAGCCGTACCATAGGTACAACCACAACGGAGGGGTATCTGTTGAGAGGCCAAACAAACATGTGGTTCCTGAAGAGGGGCAGCAGCCTTTTCAGTAGTTGCAGGGGCAACAGTCTGGATGATTGACTGATCTGGCCTTGTAAAATTAACCAAAACGGTCTTGCTGTGCTGGTACTGCGAACGGCTGAAAGCAAAGCGAAACTACAGCCGTAATTTTTCCTGAGGGCATGCAGCTTTACTGTATGATTAAATAATGATGGCGTCCTCTTGGGTAAAATATTCCGGAGGTAAAATAGTCCCCCATTCGGATCTCCGGGCGGGAACTACTCAAGAGGATGCCGTTATCAGGAGAAAGAATACTGGCGTTCTGCGGATCGGAGTGTGGAATGTCAGATCTCTTAATCGGGCAGGTAGGTTAGAAAATTTAAAAAGGGAAATAGATAGGTTAAAGTTCGATAAAGTGGGAATGAAGACGAAATGGGAGATACGATACTGCGTGAAGAGTTTGACAGAACACTGAAAGACCTGAGTCGAAACAAGGCCCCCGGAGTAGACAACATTCCATTAGAACTACTGACTGCCTTGGGAGAGCCAGTCATGACAAAACTCTACCAGCTGGTGAGCAAGATGTATGAGACAGGCGAAATACCCTCAGACTTCAAGAAGAATATAATAATTCCAATCCCAAAGAAAGCAGGTGCTGACAGATGTGAAAATTACCGAACTATCAGTTTAATAAGCCACGGCTGCAAAATACTAACGCGAATTCTTTACAGACGAATGGAAAAACTGGTAGATGCAGACCTCGGGGAGGATCAGTTTGGATTCCGTTGAAATGTTGGAACACGTGAGGCAATACTGACCTTACGACTTATCTTAGAAGAAAGATTAAGAAAAGGCAAACCTACGTTTCTAGCATTTGTAGACTTAGAGAAAGCTTTTGACAATGTTGACTGGAATACTCTTTTTCAAATTCTAAAGGTGGCAGGGGTAAAATACAGGGAGCGAAAGGCTATTTATAATTTGTACAGAAACCAGATGGCAGTAATAAGAGTCGAGGGGCATGAAAGGGAAGCAGTGGTTGGGAAAGGAGTGAGACAGGGTTGTAGCCTCTCCCCGATGTTATTCAATCTGTATATTGAGCAAGCAGTAAAGGAAACAAGAGAAAAATTTGGAGTAGGTATTAAAATTCATGGAGATGAAGTAAAAACTTTGAGGTTCGCCGATGACATTGTAATTCTGTCAGAGACGGCAAAGGACTTGGAAGAGCAGTTGAATGGAATGGACAGTGTCTTGAAAGGAGGATATAAGATGAACATTAACAAAAGCAAAACGAGGATAATGGAATGTAGTCAAATTAAATCGGGTGATGCTGAGGGAATTAGAGTAGGAAATGAGACACTTAAAGTAGTAAAGGAGTTTTGCTATTTAGGAAGTAAAATAACTGATGATGGTCGAAGTAGAGAGGATATAAAATGTAGACTGGCAATGGCAAGGAAAGCGCTTCTGAAGAAGAGAAATTTGTTAACATCGAATATAGATTTATGTATCAGGAAGTCGTTTCTGAAAGTATTTGTTTGGAGTGTAGCCATGTATGGAAGTGAAACATGGACGATAACTAGTTTGGACAAGAAGAGAATAGAAGCTTTCGAAATGTGGTGCTACAGAAGAATACTGAAGATAAGGTGGATAGATCACGTAACTAATGAGGAGGTATTGAATAGGATTGGGGAGAAGAGAAGTTTGTGGCACAACTTGACTAGAAGAAGGGATCGGTTGGTAGGACATGTTTTGAGGCATCAAGGGATCACAAATTTAGCATTGGAGGGCAGCGTGGAGGGTAAAAATCGTAGAGGGAGACCGAGAGATGAGTACACTAAGCAGATTCAGAAGGATGTAGGTTGCAGTAGGTACTGGGAGATGAAGCAGCTTGCACAGGATAGAGTAGCATGGAGAGCTGCATCAAACCAGTCTCAGGACTGATGACAACAACAACAACAAAGTGGGAATTAGTGAAGTTCGGTGGCAGGAGGAACAAGACTTCTGGCCAGGTGACTACAGGGTTAAAAACACAAAATCAAATAGGGGTAATGCAAGAGTAGGTTTAATAATGAATAGGAAAATAGGAATGCGGGTAAGCTACTACAAACAGCATAATGAACGTATTATTGTGGCCAAGATAGATACGAAGCCAACACCTACTACAGTAGTACAAGTTTATATGCCAACTAGCTGTGCAGATGATGAAGAAATTGAAGAAATGTATGATCAAATAAAAGAAATTATTCAGATAGTGAATAGTCCTGGGTGACTGGAATTCGGCAGTAGGAAAAGAGGGAGAAGGAAACGTAGTAGGTGAATATGGACTAGGGCAAAGAAATGAAAGAGGAAGCCGCCTGGTTGAATTTTGCACAGAGCACGACTTAATCATAGGTAACACTTGGTTCAAGAATCATAAAAGAAGGCTGTATACATGGAAGAAGCCTGGAGATACTGACAGGTTTCAGATAGATTATATAATGGTAAGACAGAGATTTAGGAACCAGGTTTTAAATTCTAACACATTTCCAGTGGCAGATGTGGACTCTGACCACAATCTATTGGCTATGACCTGTTGTTTAAAACTGAAGAAATTGCAAAAAAGGTGGAAATTTAAGGAGATGGGGCATGATTAAACTAAAAATCCAGAGGTTGTACAGAGTTTCAGGGAGAGCATAAGGGAGCAATTGACAGAAATGGGGGAAAGAAATACAGTAAAAGAAGAATGGGTAGCTTTGAGGGATGAAGTAGTGAAGGCAGCAGAGGATCAGCTAGGTAAAAAGACGAGGGCTAGTAGAAATCCTTGGGTAACAGAAGTAATATTGAATTTAATTGATGAAAGGAGAAAATATAAAAATGCTGTAAATGAAGCAGGCAAAAAGGAATACAGACGTCTCACAAATGAAATCGAGAGGAAGTGCAAAATGGGTAAGCAAGGATGGCTAGAGGACAAATGTAAGGATGTAGAGGCTTATCTCACTAGGGGTAAGATAGATACTGCCTACAGGAAAATTAAAGAGACCTTTGGAGATAAGAGAACCACTTGTATGAACATCAAGAGCTCAGATGGAAACCCAGTTCTAAGCAAAGAAGGGAAAGCAGAAAGGTGGAAGGGGTATATAGAGGGTCTATACATGGGCGATGTACTTGAGGACAATATTATAGAAATGGTGGAGGATGTAGATGAAGATGCAATGGGAGATATGATACTGCGTGAAGAGTTTGACAGAGCACTGAAAGACCTGAGTCAAAACAAGTCCCCCGGAATAGGCAACATTCCATTGGAACTACTGACGGCCTTCGGAGAGCCAGTCATGACAAAACACTACCATCTGCTGAGCAAGATGTATGAGACAGGTGAAATACCCTCAGACTTCAAGAAGAATATAGTAATTCCAATCCCAAAGAAAACAGGTGTTGACAGATGTGAAAATTACCGAACTATCAGTTTAATAAGTCACAACTGCAAAATACTAACACGAATTCTTTACAGACGAATGGAAAAACTGGTAGAAGCCGACCTCGGGGAAGATCAGTTTGGATTCCGTAGAAATGTTGAAACACGTGAGGCAATACTGACCCAACGACTTATCTTAGAAGCTAGATTACGGAAGGGCAAACCTACGTTTCTAGCATTTGTAGACTTAGAAAAAGCTGTTGACAGTGTTCACTGGAATACTCTCTTTCAAATTCTGAAGGTGGCAGGGGTAAAATACAGGGAGCGAAAAGCTATTTACAATTTGTACCGAAACCAGATGGCAGTTATAAGAGTTGAGGGACATGAAAGGGAAGCAGTTGTTGGGAAGGGAGTGAGACAGGGTTGTAGTCTCTCCCTAATTTTATTCAATCTGTATATTGAGCAAGCAGTAAAGGTAACAAAAGAAAATTTGGAGTAGGTATTAAAATCCATGGAGAAGAAATAAAAACTATGAGGTTCGCCATGACATCTAATTCTGTCAGAGACAGCAAAGGACTTGGAAGAGCAGTTGAACGGAATGGATAGTGTCTTGAAAGGAGGATATAAGATGAACATCAACAAAAGCAAAACGAGGATAATGGAATGTAGTCAAATTAAGTCTGGTGATGCTGAGGGAATTAGATTAGGAAATGAGACACCTAAAGTAGTAAAGGAGTTTTGCTATTTGGGGAGCAAAATAACTGATGATGGTCGAAGTAGAGAGGATATAAAATGTAGACTGGCAATGGCAAGGAAAGCGTTTCTGAAGAAGAGAAATTTGTTAACATCGAGTACAGTCTTAAGTGTCAGAAAGACATTTCTGAAAGTATTTGTATGGAGTGTAGCCATGTAAGGAAGTGAAACATGGACGCTAAATAGTTTAGACAAGAAGAGATCAGAAGCTTTCGAAATGTGGTGCTACAGAAGAATGCTGAAGATTAGATGGGTAGATCACATAACTAATGATTAAGTATTGAATAGGATTGGGGAGAAGTTTGTGGCACAACTTGACCAGAAGTAGGGATCGGTTGGTAGGACATGCTCTGAGGCATCAAGGGATCACCAATTTCGTATTGGAGGGCAGCGTGGAGGGTAAAAATCGTAGAGGGAGACCAAGAGATTACTACACCAAGCAGATTCAGAAAGATGTAGGTTGCAGTAGGTACTGGGAGATGAAGAAGCTTGCACAGGATAGAGTAGCATGGTAAGCTGCATCAAACCAGTCTCAGGACTGAAGACCACAACAACAATGTATAAGAGGATGGATCTGGCTTTGTATTGTTGTTTTAGGGTTTCGAGTGAATTGTAGTATTCGTCTTGCATACATGACAGTATGCTGGAAAATAATACCTCCGAAATTCCATGTTAATTCCCTCAATACTTTTTAAATAAAACATGTTCAATTAACGTCATACACATTTATTCAGCATGTCCACATATTTATTTCACAATATAATCACCCTGGTAATGAACAGTCGCGATGAACACATTTCTTACCATGAGAGAATACTTTATTCATATCGTCACTGCGGACTTTATAACTTTGTTAACGGAGCCACAACCTGTTCCCTGCTTGCACTGTCAAAGCGAAGTCTTCGAACGTGTTCCTTAAGTTTTGGAAAGAAATGAAAACTGGATGCGACCAAGTCCTGAGTGTATGGAAGATGATCGATGACAGTGAACCGAGAGCATCATGTTCTCGCTAACGTGTGGTATGGCATTGCGATACTGAAGGGGAGGTTTTTCCAAGTGTGCACAAACCCTTCATACTGGAAACAAAACGACTGCAGTGGTGGAAGGTTGTTAATATCTAGACGTGAACAATGAGGATGCAGATTTTAAAGAGCTTTTACTTTCTTTAAAAGAAACCTTAAGAATTTTCTAATACATATTCGTTGGTATTACTTCTTATCATGACTTTGTACGACACTATGCACCAAACATCAAATGCCTGTGACCATTATGACTGCAGTGGCGTCACATACTCCATCAAGCTCCAGGACATACCTAAAACTTGAAAGGAAGAGTAATATGAAAGCCAGTGAGAAGAAGAAGAAGAAGAAGAAGAAGGAGAAGAAGATCACAATGTGCATAACATTAACTACATAAAGCTAGAGCCGTCAGACTCTTCTACCCTTCAGAATGAGACAGTCAGCATTTCAGACAGAATGATCTGTTGTAATTCTCCGATTTCAGAAAGTACACTACGGCTGGATCACAAACATGCTCTGCCAAATGCCCCAAAATGGGAAAATAATAACATAAATGACCTTTTTGACACAGACGCCTCTACTCATTTACTGCAAGCGACTATATTTCTAGAATCTTGCACGTGTGAAAATACCAAGGGAAACAAGTTCTTAAAATTTAACATTGGCTAACCTGTAGGAATTATGCACCTTTGTAGTTAACACACATTTCAATTACCCCCTAGGTCATCTGACAGTTTGAGCAAGGGATTCCACCACCTCACCTAGTATCTTCACAGAATGACATTTACCATATGTGGAAATTTACTATGCGTTATGCTCATACGGCGCTATTATTAACGATTTCAATTCTTAAGTCGATGATAATCCTACGAAATATTTTCCCTCAGGTCTCAAACATCTTTCCAGGCATGTGTGTGTTATTTATGAAACCAACCCTCACCTCCCCCCCCCCCCCCCCCATGATAAAAATTCAAGAGAATGCACCATTATATTAGAATACACTTAACGGTCATATTTGTGGGCTGCCGTTGGACAGGAAAGCTGAAACTCTACATACAGTTCAATGTAATCTAATGGGGAGTTCAACAGCACAGCATATGGTGGGTGCGTATTCGAGAACCAACTGCCATGAGAGATGCATGTTTTTTTTTTTTTTTTTTTTTTTTTTGGACAATCTGAGTAGGAATAATGCTCGCTTTATCTTTGAACAGTTGAGTGACTAGGTTTAAGAAGTTGTAAGGGCAGCATAATGACTGTGAGTATCGAAACATATATTTCTATCTCAAATGGATCTCGCTGACAAAACAGCTCTTCCCTCTGCACTCGCTTCGATTTATGCATGCATCGCTTCAGAAAATTTGCTGAAACAATGTGTCAGGATGACAAAGATATCCCCATAACGTGAAGTTTCGCCATGTAACGAAGACTGGTATTCCAATACGAGTACCTGGATTCGATGGAAAGAATCGACCGAACCTTATTACCCATTACAGCAGTTGCCAGTGAACTGAAAGGCAATGCCATAATGGATGTGGAATGTGGGCATGTGGTGAAAGTTGGCAGGATTTTAAAACCCCCGATGTAGGGGAGGGGGCAAATGGACACAGACTTAAGGATGGATATTTTTTTAGAAATTCTGGAGTTTGCTGGACATACACACGCTGAGTCCTGCCTTCTAAAACACCTCACAAGGACTTCTGTAGAACGTGATGTTAAAAAGGATACATGTAAGCATCATGTCAGCATTATTTTTTTTCGAGCTAAAATGGGAAGAGGAGGATTTGCAACATATACAAAAGTTGGACACCAAGTCATTAATATTGAGACAAGTACCTTTTGTTTTGAGCAGAAGATAGAAACATGGCTTTTGAGCTTTTATGACAATAATTTTCTGGTAGTTGTAAGAGTAGATCTCTTCTACCAAACTTGTACCTCTTTATGATCTGCGTATCAGACAAGAAGAAATATGTATCAGTTTGTTGAGATTTCAGCATACATTTCTGCAAAGGTAAGGACAGGGAAAATGATCTAGAATCATTATTTGGATGTTTAAGTCTTAATTTCAGTATTCAATTCTCTAACTCATGAGCAGAAAGATATTGTAACACTGATTGATAACCTTCATAGGCAGTGCTTAGGATGAAATAGTTAATGTGTACCCACTTGTTAAAGCATTATCTGATCATGATGCACAATGAAAATAAGCCTTACAGGGTTAAGGGAAGTTCACTCAAAGCAGTGAGACTCGTTAATGAGAACAGGATGGAACGTTTTAAGAGCAGGTTAAAAGAAACGGTAAGAGACATGGTGTGTTCGCAAAAGATATTAGGGTGAAATGCAGTTTATTCAGTAGTAAATTTGAGTCAATATTTGAAAGTTGCATTCCTAAAATATTAGTTAGTTGTTCTTAGAAAATGAAGCAATAGTAATTTAAAAAGAAAAACATTGTTTCAGTTCTCTACAACAAATGGAATCACGTCAACAACTGGTGTGACACACGAGCAGGAATTATGAAATGCGGCTGAATGCTTGAAACTAATGAGCAGTTCAATGGGAAGAAAGATTCCAAACAATTCACTAACAATTAACTCCTGCTACTTCTGCTCCTCACATAACTGCTAACCTTGGATACAAACGACTCACCCTCCTTACATATTTTGGGTCTTTTCACTCAATAATGCCTTAGCCGAATGTTTTACTGGGGTAATTCATCCCTCAAATGTCCCTCATCGCTCATTCATAGCGCTGTCAGTGGCCCAGAAAGGATATAATTATGAAGAAACAAAAACGTGCCCAATAACATAAGAGAAGTCTTCCTTCTCCTGGACAACACTTTCTATTCCAATGGTGAATTTCTATTTAAAAACTGGCGGCCCCTAAAAAAGAATATATCTAGTGGCATGAGTTGCACTGAACGACTCCTTTTTTTCTTATGTATCAACATTAATGCTTTGTACTCATTCGTTCAGCATCATTTCTGGTGATTTGAGTAAACTACTTAAATAGGTTAAACAACGGGCACACCCTATAACAACCTCTGCCGACTGGCGGGAATTGTCGAATTCTATAACTTCTAAGAGTTGGCTATGGGTTTTACTGTGGATTATTTCGTAAAGGCAGAACTGGCATATCCTACTAGTTGTTACTGCACACACGCACAAACACACACACACACACACATACATACACAGTCACTTACACACACACACACACACACACACACACACACACACACACACACACACAAAAACTTGCTACCTGGTCTGTTGCAAATAGTTCAATGTAATGGTTCCATATCCAAGCTGATGCCTACGCTGGAGGTAAAACGAGGTATGTAATGTACTATAGAAACTTCTGTCAGCGTCTCAGTTTGGAGATGAAACTTAGTTCAACCACCCACACTATCTCCTTCAGTGAGTCATACTGGCTGAAAGAATATGTAGATGTCAACACTGAAAAGAGGAATCTCACGTTGTGCATTTTGATAAAGTTTTGTTGAAAGTAATGAACAATACAGTATTTGGCGAAACCATGGAGAATTGGGAAACGATCGTATGATTTACTTGTCGTACCTTTGAGATGTGAGTTTTGACGCAAAGAATCATATTGCCAGGACAAATTTCAAACAGGTCACTGTCTTCTTTCAAGGATGAGTCTCTCTGGAGACTGCAAAGGTTTAAGTATCATTGAGAAAATCAGTTTATGTAGGTATACATAAATTGTACTATACCTGAATATACTTGTACGAACGTTACTTTGAGTCAGTGTGATCTTACTGTGTGAATGGCTGTATATGGAGTAATAAAGTGCAACTCAAACAAATTCGGTATGTAAGGGTATATTTCCAGTAACTCCTATGGCATAGCTTCTTACAGCAAGTAGATAATCAGCTTCACGAAAACCAAGGCGAATGCGTTGCAGATCGTGGAGTCTGTGGATCGCACATCAAAAATGTACACATACTGTACACAGACAGATGCCACCCAAATGTTAGCAGAGTATCCGTTTTGTGCAGCTTCAGAGGTTCCCTTGACAGATAATTAGAAGGATTGCCTGTTCGAAACTCTGCAGTCATCCTTCTCAAACTTCACATGTAGTGTGCCAAATAATGGTTTGCTCGTGAGACCACCTGGTACATGTTGTATCACAACTGAAAGACGGTGTGTCGCATCAAGATGACAACCAGTTCCTCTGCGAAGAAGGAATTGAGCCCCTTATGTTACCACACTATTCACTTTTGTGTTTGTGAGTGGATTGGTATTGGTCTGTAAATAGCGTACGGGTGTTTGAGTGTATGTGGAATGCTAGTATGGACTGTCTGTAATAGTAAAATTAATATAAATGTCGTGTGGCTAGGGCCTCGTGTCGGGTAGACCGTTCGCCGGGTGCAAGTCTTTCGATTTGAAGCCACTGCTGCGACTTTCGCGTCGATGGTGATGAAATGATGATGATTAGGACGACGCAACACCATGTCAGTAAGAGGAGAAAATCTCTGGCCCAGCCGGGAACCGAACCTTGGCCCTTAGGATTGACATTCTGTCGCGCTGACCATTCAGCTGCCCGGGGCGGACGTTTGTCATAGTGTGAGTAGGTTTGTGCGCATATTCGCGAGTACATATGTACTATGTAAATGTCAGAGTTTTTTGTGTCTTGTTTTGTTTGGTTATTTCCACTTGCTGCTACTCCTAATCGTAACAGGCACTCTTATTATTTCTCATTTCCCAAATAAATACAAAAACTTCTATATATTGATATTGTGGAATAAAAAGATATCCCTGATACAGCATCAGAAAAAAAACGATCACTGTAAAAAATTTGCCTCAATAAATAATATCTGGTATGTGAAACAGCTTTAAGAAAAAATGATTAAAGTGTTGTGAGGAAGGAACCATAGTGTATACAATTTTTTTTTACTAGGATTATCATAAAAAGTAGTATCGATGTGTAGATATGTATGTATGATGAAAGTATAAGAACTATGTATGTGCAAGGACTGTTAGTGTAAGAAATGTATTTCTGTTTTGATGTGTATGGAAGTAGTCTTTTCATCATTAAAGAAGTAAAATGGTAACAAAACTAATATTTATTCTGAAGACGTTTTTTAGAAAAAATAAGTATTCTACGTAAACCAGAAAATAATTTATTATAATATTTGTCCTTGTTATTAATTACAAGTAGACGCGCACCCTGACTGTCTGAAACTGAGTACTCACCGTGATGGTTACTACGCGGAGAGCCAGGTACTGTCAAGGAATCCTCCATAGTTGAAGGACTCGAATGGCGTGTACTCAGGCCCACGATGCTAACTGAAGAACTACTTCAATGACAAGCTCTGTGGTCTACAAATTCAGCAAAACAGCCGGGCAAGTGGTGTGCTGCTCACAAGCTTCTCCACACTACATCAACATGATGCTGAATGACAGAGGATGATATGGCAGCCAGACGACATCCCTTGGCATTCAGAGCCTGGAAGAGGACACGTAAACCTACACTTTGATCCCAGCCTAACTTTGATGCTGACGTTCTTACTACATGGAAGAGGCCAAGATTGACCTCACTTTAGTGTGAAAAGTAGGAGGAGGAGGGGGTGTCTTGCCATTTTAACTTTCTTTTGGCCTATCTTCAGTCTAGATCATTACCTGTTATAGTGCCGGCACAGTGGGTGGGTAGCGTTCATTTTTACGTCTCCTAGGTGCCCAAGAGGTGTGGATAGGCAAGTGAGAAATATAGGGTTACAACCATTTCCTCAATATACCACACCCACAACTAACCAAGAGGCAGGAGCAAGAGTATGTCATAAGTTCTTTATCTGTCCTTGTCCCGGTCTTCATCTTCTAATTAGCAACTGCCGAATGCGTTTGCAGTTATCATCAAGATGGAAGAAACACTGAAATATTCTAACTATGAAACACAACATTCCATTTCATAGGAAACTTGCCAATCTCATAACATGCAACAAAATATGTCCATAATTCCATAATTATATTGGAAATGTCTATTCAGTTTACTACTTTCTGCTCACTGCAGCTGCATGGAATAGCGGAAATTATTTAACTTGCATGTTACTCATTTGACATTTTACTTCCCCAAAACAATGGAAAAGAAATTCTTCCACATATGAGCGCTTTCACATGAAAACTCTATCATGATATCAGTCGCTACAGTGCTACCAGCATAAACTGGACCAGGTTGGAAATGCAAGCGTCTATATCTTGTGTTACTCGTCCCGCCTGAATTATACAGTGGTTCAAATGTACCTTGACAACA
Organism: Schistocerca gregaria; assembly: GCF_023897955.1. NCBI lineage: Eukaryota > Metazoa > Arthropoda > Insecta > Orthoptera > Acrididae > Schistocerca > Schistocerca gregaria. Next base: position 687,926,953 of record NC_064923.1, read on the forward strand.
CTTCTGAAGAGATTTCCCTGAAAACACAGAAAGCTGATTGTTTAAAAAAATAATTTTCATTGTAACAAATGTTAATAGGAACGTAAGTCAAGCACAGGTAGCAACAAAATTTGTGAGAATGTTTTGTGTGTATTGTTCATAATAACTGCAGCACTTAAAAATATAGATTGAACTGACTTTTGTATCATTTCAGTATTCCACTAAACGTAACACTTTTATGTCACACAAAAGCCAATACTACAACTTATACACCGAGATCTTTATTATCATTAAGTTACACACATTAAAAGCGAGACATCGATGCATTAAAATTTACGACAAAGTTGTATAGCGTTAAAACAGATAACTACAAAATAATAAATGCATCGTTTGCCATAGTCTCCACGTTATAAATACAGTGTGCCTCATTCATTTATAGTTTTAACTACACTAACAAGTCTTCCCACTAACTATTGGTTTGCTCTATTATGTAAATGGTCAACGGTGTAATACTGGGGTATAGGTCGTTATGAAAACTCGTCATTCTCTGCTTTTATGTACTGCGCCTTCATACAGTACTTTATAGCTCAGAGTGCACTAAGTGCAAAACAAATTAAAATGTCTGTAAACAGACATCTGAAGTTACTGTCCTACAATCAATGAATATTTTGTTATATTCGTAATATAAAGACGAGCTTTGATAGGAGATTTAATATTTAGAAAATTACTCTCAGCAGTCCCAGTGGACACATCAAGAATGTTAAGAGGAAGGGAACACTTTGAACTACCTTCGTTTTTGTTATGACATTATGCTTCTACACAGACGATCTTCAGCAAATTGAAAAACGTAATGCAAAAAAAAAGCACTCCGTCTTCTGGCCACGAGTGGCCTACCTGGACCATCTGACCGCCGTTTCATCCTCAGAGGAGGATGCTGATAGGAGGGGCTTGGGGTCAGCACACCGCTCTCCCGGTCGTTATGATGATATTCTTGACCGAAGCCTATACTATTCATCGAATAGCTCCTCAACTGGCATCATGAGGCTGAGTGCACCCATAAAAATGGCAACAGCACGTGGCGGACTGGATGGTCACCCATCCAAGTGCTGATCACGCCCGACGGCGCTTAACTTCGGTGATCTCACGGGAACCGTATAAAACGTAATGTAGCAAATTTAAAGTGGTCATGAAGATCAATTGCAGTATGATGAAATACTCTTTAATGAGCATCGGTACAAATTAACAATGAACTCATGAAGTCGGCAGGTGGGTTTCTTAGTTTAGTGCACTGGAAGGAAGTTAGCAGATGGTTAGTAGGGTAAATAGTATAGTAACAATGGTATGATATTCTTTTGTGAAAATGAAATGGTTTATCACTAGTATGGTTACTGTGTGTCTGAAGAATAAGAATTACTATTCATAAACGGAGAACCGTACAAAACCTGGGAGCTTTATAACAGATAATGAAAATTCAAAATTTATTCGCTAACTGCTGATTCTTCGACACCAGCTATATAAGGCAGAGATATACTACCTGTCAGCGACAAATGAAAAATTGAGCCACACCATGACTGAAACCTGAATTTCCGGCTTATCATGAGAAGTCGCGATAACCACTTTAGGTATCCATGCACACTCCAGGACAGAAATATACCTCCATATGCCATATTAGGTACTTCTTTAAGCAGTAGTCCCTTATTTTTATCACCTCATGGTCACCAATACTATGTCACTATTACATATTACCCTATACCTATTACAGCTGATGTTAAAGAATTCGCAAGCAGCGAATAACTTACAAATTATTTCGTACAGGTATTGGTCGTCAATAATATCTGTTCTTTCGGACACAGAAGTAAAATATTAGAAATCTATACAGGCAAACGAATATACTAGTAATGGTTTCCATTCCTTGAAGTCTCATTCTCCATCTTTAGGAGTCCAATTAATACAATGAAGTGAGGAATGTCGTTGGAATGCAATATGCACATATACAGATTTTTGTAGTATTGCATACACAAGGTATTAAAGGGCAGATATTACGTAGAGCTGTCATTTTGTCCTGAGGAGATTCATTTGCAAAGGTTTCCAACGTGGGTATGGCCACATGAAGGGAACTGGCAGCCTTTGAACATGGAGCTAGACACAAGGGACATTCTGTTTCGTAACTTGCTCCGGAATTCATTATTCAGAGTTCCACAGTGAAAAGAGAGTGACGGGAATGCCTAATTTGAGGCATTACTCCTCACCACAGATAATGCTGTGGCCGACGGGCTGCACCTAACGACCGAGAGCAGTGACATATGTGCAGAGATATTACTGCTAATAGACAAGTAACAGTACTTGAAATAACCACAGAAATGAATGTGGGACTTACGAAGAACGTATCCGTCAGGACAGCGCGGCGATTTGTGGTTACTGGGCTTTGCCAGCAGACAATCGACTCAAGTGCCTTTGCTAAAAGCTCAAGATCGCCTGGAGTGCCTCTAATGAGCTCGCCACCATATAGGCTGGACCCTATACGACTGGAAAATCATGGCTTGGTCAGATGAGTCCAGATTACAATTAGTAAGAGCTTATGGTAGGATTCGAGTGTGGCGCAGACCCTACGGAACCATGGACCCAAGTTGTCAACAAGGCACTGTGCTAGCTGGTGGTGGTCCCACGAAGGTGCGAACTGTGTTTACATGGAATGGAGTGGGTCCTCTGGTTCATCAGCACATAAAAATGACTGGAAACGGTTATGCATGTCGACTTGGAGACAATTTGCAACCATTCGTGGACTTCGTGTTCCCACACAACGATTCAATAAATGACAGTGTGCCCTGTAAAAACACTCTACAGGAATCGTGCGAGTGATCTGGCCACCCAGATCGTCCGTCATGCATCCCATGGGGCCTTTATGGGACACAATCAAGAGCTCATGTCGTGCAGAAAATCTTGCACAGGAAGAATTTTCATAGTTATTGACGGCTAAAGACACTGCGTGGCTCAGTATTTCTGCAGGGGACTTCAAACGACCTCTTGAGTCCATGTCACGTTGAGCTGCTGCTCTACTCTGGATAAATGGAGGTCCGACACGATATTAGAGATATCGCATGACTTATGTTACCTCAGTGGATTGTTGGCGGAATTTAGATCAGGGCTGTAAGGAACTATCATATAAGGACGTAGCTAATGTTATAAACGGACGTTTGGTTCATTCCGGGGAGGAGCATGGACAGCGGAAGTGGGCAACTCGGAAATCCAGGTTTGAGTCCCGATACAGCGTAAATTTTCTCAAGGCACTGAAAGGTAATATATCTATACCAAATACAACGGATGTCCAAGAATTCACTGTCAGTGACTAAATTTCGAATTAGTATATACCTTCCCGATGCTGGTTCCCTAACTCTTTCACTCCGACGTAGATTAGTAGTAACGCTATGAACCACACCCTCTCGCCTTCTCTGCACCTCACCTATGCGCAGGACTACCTGTCACTTTCCTCCCCTTCAAATTCATTGCTGCCCCACAGCTCCTTATAATAATTATACCAAATTTATAGCTAATCTAATAAAATATTAATATCTCCAAGTCTATTAATATATCCTAAGTCTTAATCCATATGGGTTCCTCGTCACCATTTCATTCACAACGTCTCGTTTATCTTCCGATACTTTTCTCCTCAATCTCCCTTTTTCCGATCCTCATCTCCTATCCCTGGAATGGCTTCCAGACTCCCTTGAAAAGGATTCAAACACCCTACATACACAACTGTGGTTTCCATCGACAACTGAATCCTGACGTTTACTGGCGACATAGTGTCTACCACTTGGTACGGAAACTAAACATTTGCAGAAACTTCTTTGTCTTCGCCGTTGAAGTAAACGAAGTTTACAGCATCACCCAATGTCCGACCTTATACTCTGGCATTTTTGCGGTACAGGCCACTGTTTCTTCCTGTGTCTCCATTGCTCCTGTATTTGTCAAGCGTACTCTATTCCAAATTTACTCCATCACTCTCCAAATTCCTTTACAGATTCTCCAGTCTTTCCTTGCTTCGTTTTCAATATTGCACACGGTGAATTCTTCCCGATCGTCCTGAGCACTCTTTCAGGTCTACCATTGGCATGTGAATGGAGAGGACTCGTCCTTAACTTTCACAATTCCTTGAATAGATCTGGTATGAAGATCGTTCTTTGGTCTGTTACTGTTGTTTCAGGCACTCCGAACTTCATTATCCATTATTCGCAAGTGTTTGTGCTACTTTTTTCTACCTACTGGATTGTCACCATGACGATTTCTACGTATCTCGAGAAATGATCCATGATAGCTCAAAAAGGGTTAAAATGGCTCTGAGCACCATGGGACTTAACATCTGAGGTCTTAAGTTCCCTAGAGCTTAAAACTACTTAAACCTAACTAAACTAAGGACATCACAGACATCCATGCCCGAGGCAGGATTCGAACCGGCGACGGTAGCAGTCACGCGGTTCTCTTCTGAAAAGCTTGGCCAAAGCAGCTCTATTATTGCGAGTGCGTACTTAGCCATTGCAGATGTTTTACCGCATGGATCTAAAACATCAATCCCCAGAAATTCGAGCGGTGCTAATGCTTAAGGTAACCTTTACAATTGTAGTCTTATTCGACACAATTCCGCTCTCTGTGGACACTGCACAATTCCTCAAGTACTGGTTGACGCCCGTCCACCAATACCTCCACCTATACCTTTCAGCTACTCATCTGTTGGTAGATCTCCAACCCCCATGACTCACTAATACGTTATCTTTTGCTTTCTGTAGCACTTTACTCCTTGGCTTCGCTGGTGCCACTACCCGCGGTCCCAGCTTGGTTTCTCTGCATAACACCCTGTCCCACCTACAAAACTGTGACTGCTTAAATTACTGCTTACATTCATCATTCGCTCTCTGTGCACTTTGGCATTTCGTTTGGTGTTTAGCCCAAGTACGTAACCGCTACTTCCTTTCTTAAGACGTCCGCATTTCCATGCTTCTTCCCAGGTTTTTCTGTGACTTGCAAATCAAGTTCACTCATTCTTACAGCCCATTGCGTCAGCGTACTAGAAGCATCCTTTAGCCTCAACAAGCATTTTAATGCAGCGCGATCCGTTATTGGTCTAAATTTTTTACCGTACAGATAACATTTGAAATAAGAGATTCCATAAATGAGGGTTAACATCTCTTTCTCTGATGTGGAACAATTTCTTTCGGCAGTATTTAGTTATGTTGATGCGTCAGTTACTGGATGTTTGATACTTTCTACCTCTCGTGTCAACACACAACCAAATGCATGATTTCGTACATCACATCATAAAACAAATTCTCTATTAAAATCCGCAAATACCAATATCGGACTTGATGTGAAATCTTCTTTTAGCTCATCAAAAGTATGCTGGCACTCTTCTGAACACGCACGTAGGGACCGATGAGGTAAGCTGTTTGGTCCCATAAAAACGTACCAGAAATTTAAAAAAAATCCACACCAATGTAGACCTTCCTTTAAAACAATTGTGTCAATTATCACGACTCCTAAGAACGATTGTAACTCTGTTTCTGATTCTGGTACAGGAAATTCACATAGAGTTGCATTTAGGCTTGGATCTGTTTATCCCCATGTTTACCTTAGCGTACGACTTAGGTGCGCTGCCTCATCCCATCACAAAGTTACATGTTTCTATACTCAGTGTTACCTTTGCGCTTTCAGCCTTAGGAATACTTCCCTTAAACACTGAATATGATGTTTCGCATCATTCGCACAAACGATTATGCCATCGAGATTCGCCATGTGTTGCTATGGTTTTGAACTTTTAATACTCCATCCAACAATCTCTGAAACACTGCAGGTGTATTTTTTATTCCAAATGCATTCTTCTTAACCGAAAGTGAGTAGGGAGACAAAGCAGGATTGGGTCAATTTGTTAGTGTGGGTTGGCTACATCAGGGGCAGGTATGCACTCAGTGGCAAACCTATTGTTCTCCTTTGATTGACAGGTTCTTAACTTATTGTTCCCCTCTGATTGACAGATACTTAACCTAACATTTTGTTAAGTGCTTTTCCATGTCACCCCCATTTCTGTTTGAGTGGCATACAAATAACCTATTGTTCCCTCCACCCTCCCCCTCCTCCAACACCTTACCCTCATTGCTACAGATACACTTTCAAGTCTGAGTTATTGGAATAGGCCCCCCCCTCTCAATCTTATCAATTTCATTGACTACTTAATTAAATATATCAATTAAAAAAAGCCCTCTAGTAGCCAACTGCCCACCCGTATGCCATTTATCCCTGGGGGGAAGTTCAAATTCCATCAGGACAATGCAACCAATACTAACCTAAGAAAGTGGCGGAAAGATAGGTCATTTTGGCTATCACCACTAATGTAAGTCATCTGACCACCACCTCCTCCTAGGGATTCGAGACAAATTTGAAATTTCACGGTAAAGGAAGGCCACTTGGGCTATCTCTACTGGTAAGTAGGCTGTGTAGGTTTTCTTATAATGACTATTAAGGTAAATACATTGTTTGCTCTCTATCAAAATCTTTCATTTGCTAACTATGCCTCTTAGTAGTTAGTGCCTTCAGTAGTTGAATCTTTTATTTAGTTGGCAGTAGTGGCGCTCGCTGTATTGCAGTAGTTCGAGTAACGAAGATTTTTGGTGAGGCAAGTGATTTGTGAAAGGTATAGGTTAATGTTAGTCAGGGCCATTCTTTTGTAGGGATTATTGAAAGTCAGATTGCGTTGCGCTAAAAATATTGTGTTTCAGTTTAAGCACAGTCGTGTACAATTGTTCTAAGGGGACGTTTCATATGTCGACCCTTACCTCACAGGAACCTTCTGATTTTTTCTTGTAGTTTGTGTAATTAGTGTAGATTTTGTTTATTGCTAGCGCGTAATTGTAGAGAGAATTTCCTCTGTAGTTGTAGTTGTTCATTGTTGTACAGTAAAACAGTTGTGGCATGCATGTAGATTTGCACTAAGTGTTTCGCAGGTACACTTGTAATTAACTAGATATTATTTTCAGTGCTACGTTAATGTGTTCTCTTATTTTGCTCTTCAAATTGCGGTTTTCTGTGTTGTCGTGTGAAATATTGTGACGATAATGGCGTGTGAAAAACGTAACACTAGGCTCCAAAGTAAACTGAGAAATAATAGTGACGACGAGCGTCGCTTACCAGCACCACTGTGTAGTGAATTAACAGACGTTCGAAGTAGTAATTTGGTAATTGTGCATAGGGAAATGGAGCGGGCGGCAAATAATGGTGTAGACAGTGAAACAAGTAGTGAACAGGGAACAATTATCGATCGATCAGTCGGCAACAGCTCGCCTCAGGAATCCGAAATGACAGAACACAATATTGCAAATACTGTAGACTTAGATTATGGGTCCTCACCGTTTTCTCAAATGAGTCAAGACACATTTTCTGCCTGTCAAAATGTAAATGTTGCCGGTGAAAATGCACTGCCAAAAAGCATAGAATAACAGATTCCAAACACTAATACATTATTATTGCAATTAATGCAACAAATGGAACAAAATCAGAAACAAATGGGGCAAAATCTTCAAAAGTTAGACACAATGGAACAAAATCAGAGACAAACACAGCAAAAGCTTCAAAAGTTAGACACAATGGAACAAAATCTTCAAAAGTTAGACACAATGGAACAAAATCTTCAAAAGTTAGACTCAATGGAACAAAAGCATCAAAAGCTAGACTCAGTGGAACATACGCTTGAACAAACAAGTGAAGATATAACTACTGAATTACATAAAACCGAATCGAAATCTCAAAAAGTCTGTAATGAAGTAAAAACACAAATTTGTGAGCATTTCCAACCTATTTTTTCGCGCCATGAAAATGCATTACAGAATCACAAAGCAGCCATAAAAGAACTGTAAACTATTGTTCATGAAAATCATGAGACGTTGCAAGCTAAAATTGACTCAGTTGCATCTACCGATTCGGTTACGCAACTTGCAAAAACTCAAGCGAACTTAAAGGACACAGTAGGTACTCCGAAAATTGGTTCAGAAAGACACATGGAGGCCATTAGTTCATTACCAGAGAAAGTAGTTGAACTTTCGGATCAGCTAAATAATTTATCTACGGAGGTAGATGATAATCTGAATGACACAAAACCGGCAGTCTTTAATGACACAGAAGAGTTCGAACAAATTAGGAAATTCAAACAAAATCTGAATCAAATTAATACGCAACACCAAAGAGAAATCCGGGAAGTACAAGGTCAGCTGACACAAGTAATACAAGAATTACGTATTTCAGAGGACACTCGCACTCCAGTACGGGAAGAGGGACATAAAAATACGGAACTGCCACAAAATAATAACACAGGGCACTTTGGAGATTATGAAAGATATTGGCAAAGTACACCGAATTTTGAGATGGAACCGCCGAAACGACGTAACAATGACCGACATGAGACCCGCCGACATGATGATTTTCACTATAAGCTGTTCATTACTACACTTAAATTCAAAACATTTAAGAATTCTGGCAACGACATTCTTCCACAAGCGTGGCTTCATCAATTCTCTCATTGTTTCCCCCCCAAATGGCCATTAGAGCACAGATTAGAATTTATGTGTGGCTATTTAGAGAATGAACCAGCTGTAAGAATGCGATCGGTCATTCACGATTGCCACAGTGAAGGAGAATTTTACCATGCCTTCCTCTCAGCATATTGGTCTCAAGCCACACAGTACCGAGTAAAACATGGCATCATAATGATGAAAAATTTCGAACAATCTGAATTTTCAAGTCTTGTGAAACATTTTGAAGACATGATACATAAGAATCAGTATCTTTCAAACCCATACACCCCGTCAGAACTTATCCGTATTTGCTTAATCAAATTTCCTGAACATTTACGGCATATTATTTTGGCAGGCCGTTGCAAAGACGACATTGAAGCTTTTCAGGGGCTCTTACAAGAATTAGAAATTGACACTGACAATCGCGGAACGCGAAAACAGGAACACAACAATCACTACAGGTCACATCCGTCGCAATTCCGCGATGAAAGAAACAATAACTGGACACGACAAGGCCATTCTCACAACACAAATCGTGACCAAAACAGACACCACCCATATGACAACCATTGGCACAGTAACAGTTACAGAGAAAGATCGCATTTCCGTAGTAATGAATGTTACAGAGACAATCAGAGAAACAGACAATATGGGAGCCAGAACTATTATTATCAGGGGAGACAGAATAATTTCAGACGCAAGGGTCCACCGCGTAGTGATAATTCACAGAGACATTCTCCACCACTTAACCGACAAGAAAGAAACTACAGGAACTACCGACATGACGACAGACGATATAATCATAACGAAGGACCGGAATTTCTTCAGAACTGGCGGGATTCAAACAGAGCAGGGCCTTCTCGTCAAGGTAAATTTGTAGAAGTTAGGTCTCCTAATCCCAATAACGACGCACGCCAACAAAGAGGTAGACAATGACTCGCACCGCAGGCAGCGACGTGCGCCGGCTGGCTCAGAGAAAAATAACATAGACGCTAAACCTTGAGAAAATTCCAGCATTCTTTACCGACGTATACCGCATGATAATTGCGCTCAAGTTGAAACTGAGCACTATGAAGGGTAAAAGATTGCCCCACATTTCATATGTAAAACCGTTTATTGAAAGATAATCTGCTTTACAACTTAGTCTCTGCCATAAAATTTTTCACTTCAGATTTGTAGTATGTTTTGTCACAGTGAGAAACTGTTAACATGCAACAATGTTTTGAAGTTAACTATCCAGTCTACAACCTAGGGAACATTTTTAAACATAAATTACGAATACATTGTTATAGTGAACAGACGACACAGTGTTCTTACTTGTACATTTTTGCTTGTTAGTTGCACGATTACGTAACGACTGTAAGGCTTACATACTTAGAACATATACTGTTAATGAGGTTTTAATGCAACATTTTGGTTTACTTGGGAACACATTCTGGATTTAAAGTACTTTATGTGAGATTAAAGATGACTTAGCATTTGGTTTCTTTGATAGCTACACGATTATATCACGACGCTACTAATGTGTGACACAATTTACATTGTGCTTTTGCGGTGTATCTGTTTTAATCTGCACAGTTTTTCTGAATTCTTCTGGAAAGGAAAACATGTTTTAGTAGTAACTTTTGTGGTATAGCTACAGTGAGACAGCCTTTATCGTAGCACAACAATACGTTACATTATAGAACTTTCTTGATCACGGTAAGGTACGTAATAACTACGATATCTGTACGGAAAGCATTTCACTTTCGTTAATGATGAGGTAAGTAAATTGACTTCAGCAGAACGTTGCTTACAGAGGACGATAACTACGACAGTTCCACAGAATTATCTTACAGCAAAACGCACATTTAGCACTACAGGGCACGCATTTGAGTGATTAATTTGGTACTTAAACCATTTATTTATCTAGATTGTTGAATTAAAAAGAAATTTTTTCGTGATATATTTCATTCCATTCATGTAATCTGTAACACCTGAGGGTATAATTACATTAATCCTCAGGGGGGTACACACTTACTTTGTGTATCATGTGTCTGGCAAGCACAAGGAGCCCTAGCTAATATGGTATTTTATTATACAACTTTACACATCGGTACCATATTTCTCTAACACATAAATTACACAGCTATCTGATCATTTAACTGAGAGACAAACATGTTTTTATTACGTCAGTGACACATGTTTACGCAATTACACAGTTGGATAATTTCACACTTATCAAATTTAAATTTTGTCTGTACTTAGTGAAATGTTCATATTTTTTCGGAACCATTGTGATACTATGAGAGCTTTAAATGATGTATTTGGTATGGGATCATGATTTTTTAGGTACATTTGAGGCAGATGACACTTTTGACATCAGCAGAGAATTTTTTTTAGGTTTTGAAATTATTGGAAGAATGATTTTGAGATTTGGCTGAGGTTTTATGATGTTATGATGACGATGTGTATTACGCTGTTGCGGTATGTTTGTGATCAATAAGCAGATGCTATATGACTTATTTGATTATGCTACGTATCTATTGTGATGAAATATTGAAGAAGTGTCGACGAATAAGGTAAGCAATAATGAGTAGTGGTTAGGGACTCTGGTTTGTGAAAAAGGTGGTTGGAAACCAACAAACCTACTTTAAGAGTTATGAAATGTATGTAAATGCGTGAATGTATTACAATGCCGACGAAAATTTTTTGGACACTGTTATGTTTATAGGACTTTGTTTCTACAGATTTGTAACGCAAATTCTTGACCTGTGAAATATTTTTATATGAGACTGCCACTGTAGTGGAAACTGGTGACGTACATATTTCGATAAGACAGTTAAGTGACCACCTGTACGTAATGTGTCGTGGGCACCCAGCTGCGCGACAACAACCTGACAAAAGAAAGCCTTTAGTGTGTGCCTGTCAGAAGCACAGGTGGAGAGAAAAAGAGAGGCCATTATCCTCGCTATTGACATTCCTTTGTAGAAAGCATCGTAAATACGACATACTCAAACTTGAAAACATATGATTATGCTGTGGAGCTCTTAATTGATGATATTTATTAAAATGCCTAATGAAACGACGAGAAACATTTCACGTCTATTGTCTTGCTAGTTGAAAGATTGTTTACTGCATTATGAAACGCCATATGGCTAGTGAATGACGTTTCACGCCTTGCTTTGCCTATTTTGTTTAATATCTAGTTTCCAGCTGCACTGCAGCATTGGTTACTATAAAATTTAATGGATGTACTAATATAAATATTTTAGGCCTACAGATCCAGTAAAAAAACGAAGGAGCTCAAAAAGACATTTCCCTTCACAGGAATTCCATACAGAATTTTCTTTTCAAGTAGATGGTAATATTTTTTTTTACAATAAGTTTTTGTGGTGCACCACTTTAATCATATAGACATTAAGATGTGAATATACATTTCCCTTATCTGCATTGTTGTCTTTAGTGTAATATTTTTTTCTGTTTGAGCTCTGTCATGTTTAGATATAAGTTATTGTATTTGCTGCTGCTGTTTGCCAGGCATTGTGCTACTAAATTTCACTTTGTATTACTCTGTTAAGCCAGTTTCATTACGGATTTATTTTTCTTGTTTGCTGTGCATTGCCTTATATTAGTTTTAATATTACTGCTTCTTTGACAACTTCCATTTTATTTCATTGTTGTTTGTATTAATTATTTTGTGCTGCTGCATTGCCTCGTCCCTTAGTTTAGCATCTGAGCTCAGTAGCTTTAGGTTAGCTTAAGAGGGGGTAGTCTATATAAGAAAGTAACTATGATGAATTGGAAGAAAAGCATTGAGAATCTATAAGAAAATGGTTTGGCCAAAAAAGTGGTGTACAGTGGAGAAAAACTATTTTTGAAAGAGGATGTGATCAGAATACAGAAAGCATGCTTGGATAGGATTTTTTTTGGCTGGAGCAAATGTTGAAATAAGAGGGACGATCTATGTTATGAAGTTTTGAGTTGGACTGCAGTACCAAATGTTACACTGAAACCAAACCCTGTCTTTTCCTTTTGTGTTATCCCACTATGTGTTTGTGTACCCTTGTGTATTTATTTTCTTCCTGTCTCTTTGTACTGTTTCATAGAATTTTTTCTCTTCTAATACTAAGCTACATTCACTATGATGAGGATTACTGTTATCCTCAAATATAATTTGCATTAATAACATGTTATTTACTTCGTAAAGATGTTTACACATTATTTATTCTGTTTTGTTTTAATGCTCATGTGTGAAGTTGATGTTTCAAAAGTACAGTCGTGATTTTTGTAGCACTGATGTATTCGTTATTTCGATTCTTTTGTAGAGCCTGTATTACTGCAAATGTTATCTTTACTATTATGTTCTTCAATTTTATATATTGTACCTTTGTTATTGTATTCTTATGTTATAAAATTGTAATTGACACCAGTTCATCAAATTAAGTAACTTGTAAGTTACATTTCATTGCACACGATTCTGTTGGCCATAGTATATGGACAATTTGTGAGAAGCCGGGACTGATAGTGTTTGCACGTGTGTTAATAATTCAGCAAGGGACTAGATAACAGCATTGCTGGTTCTAAGGACATTTCAAACAAATTCTTTGTGAGTGGACAAGTGGTGGTTTATGGACTTGCTGTATTCTCTGCAAGACTCTTCAATGGTGATTGTGCACCTGCACAGTCGCAACAGATGGCTGCTGGCCGTCTCTACAAGAACTACAGTGGGTCAGCACCTTTGATGACCCACCAATACCATTATTTCTATAAGGACTGCAGTGCATCTGCACCTCTGGTGGCCCACCAATAGTAACCTCTACCAGGACTACAGTGAGTCTGCTCTATGATGACCTACCTACCGATAGTCTTCAACGTCGACTGACTCTGCTGTGGCCCATTACCTGTCTGCATGTCAAGAGTCAGCACTGTCTTTCGTTGAAACGACAACACTACTTCTTCAAGACTGCTTAGAAATCCACTACTTCCAAGTGCAATTTCTTTTATTGCTCAGACTTTGAAAAAAAAACCTGCAATTTTACTGTGATAAACGATCAGGACTGTCTTTATGCACTGTGAGAAAATTTTAGCTTCTGACCAACATAGTATCAATAAGTGTGTGCATTTGATATCTTTGTTATAGTAATTATGAAAAATTTTATCAAATCATTATTGGCCACTGCCCAAAACAATTTGTAAAAATTTTTTGTGGGGAGCATGCGGGCTATGTAAGTAGGCTGTTTAGGTTTTCTTATTGGTAACGCCACATAGTGCACTGTATGAAAAATCACTGGCTGTGCTGTGCGCAGTCTGTGGCTAGTTTGCATTGTTGTCTGCCATTGTAGTGTTGGGCAGCGGCAGCTGGATGCTAACAGCGCGTAGCGTTGCGCAGTTGGAGGTGAGCCGCCAGCAGTGGTGGACGTGGGGAGAGACATGGCGGAGTTTTTTTAATTTGTAAGACTGGTGTCATATATATATATATATATATATATATATATATATATATATATATATATATAGGTAAATACATTGTTTGTTCTCTATCAAAATCTTTCATTTGCTGACTATGCCTCTCAGTAGTTACTGCCTTCAGTAGTTTGAATCTTTTATTTAGTTGGCAGTAGTGGTGCTCGCTGTATTGCAGTAGTTCGAGTAACGAAGATTTTTGGTGAGGCAAGTGATTTGTGAAAGGTATAGGTTAATGTTGGTCAGGGCCATTCTTTTGTAGGGATTATTGAAAGTCAGATTGCGTTGCGCTAAAAATATTGTGCTTCAGTTTAATCACAGTCGTGTACAATTGTTCTAAGGGGACGTTTCATACTAACTTAAGAAAATGACTGGAAAGAAAGGTCACTTAGGCTACCTGCACTAACCTAAGTCATCCGACCACCATCTCTTCCTAGGAAATTGTGGAAGAGGGCTCGACCTGTGCTGGACATAATTATTTAATTTGCATGTAGTATTTATTTAAATAAATAGAGGCAGTTTTTTTTTCTTTCTGCAGACGAGATTTTCAGCTACAGAAAAATATTTTATACAGATAGTCATGTTGCACTCACTATGAAACCTTGCGAAGTACCCTACATATCATCTGATATTGAAAGACTGTTACTCAATCACACATCTGTCCCACTGAGGACAGGAGCTGTGCTGGACATAAGTCTTTACTCTGAATGCACTATTTATTTAAACAATTAGATGCAGTACGTCCATCTAGTGTGTTAACCATGAGGTCCACAGTCCAGATGGACCAAGTACACAGTACTGCCACCATAGGGCACAGTCGTCCTTTCCATGACGCAATCCAAGATGGACGTCTGGTGGCGGAGAGGAAGAGACTCATAGTAGGAAATTCTAGGTTATATTCTTTATTTATAAAAAAAAACAGTTTGTAGTGGTTGGAATTCTCTTGTTAATCATTCTCTGTTGTTTGGAAACACGTAGGTCTTGTTAAGAGGTATTGACATGGATCAAACATGTTGCAGAACCAGATGTTAGACACTGTACTCTGGGTGTCTTACCATAATGTTTGGCCCTTTGTCAGTACTCACCCTCTCGTGAGCCGTGGGAAACATGCTTCCCACTACAATGAACACGCTCCCAGTCCCATGGGATTCACAGTCCACACCTCTGTATGGTGTTACCACCTAGTGAACAGTATAGGTTACTATTTTCAATCGGAACTTCCCGCCGTTTTTGCTGTACCTTCGCTCAGAGGCATTGTATAGCTGAGTGTTGCTCTGTAGAGTAGCCTTCCAGTGTTGTTTGCATGACATTTTGTGAATTTTTCCTCAAAGCTATAGTATAAGTTAAATACTTTTGATTTACCCAAATTTACAGAGGAGCACATGAAATTGGAACAAGGAGAATTCCAGTTTGAAACAAAAGGAGCCATTTCTGCAGTAAAATGGATGGATAACCATCCAGCCACTTTCCTATCCTCAGTTCATGGCCCATGAGAAACAGCCGCAATGAAAAGCAAAACAAGGATGGTATTAGTACAGAGGTATCTTGTCCTGAAGGTATGACAGAATACAACAAAATAATGAGTGGTGTCGATTAGTTTGATCAATTACGAGAAATGTATGCTATTGGCAGACGTTCTGTAAAATGGTGGCACAGAATTTCCTGGTGGATGTTGCTGCAGTGACCAGTTTTATCCTGTGGAAAATAAGTAAAAGATAAAATTGACAGCATGATCAACTGACATACAGGATCCATCTAGCCAGACAATTGATCGCTGGGTTCTCATCCCAAATAAAACGTGGACCAAAACCTGTCTTTCTGGCAAAAAGGGGTAAAGTACCTGAAGATTTTCGCCATGTGGCTGTAGGGGAGCATCAACCCATTTTAGGAGAAACCTACTTGACGTGCGTCATTGTACTACCAACGCTGCGGGAAAGAGCACTCGCTGTGTTTATACATATTATCAAATACCCCTTTGGGTAGACCCATGTTTCAGAAAATTTCATGGCAATTAATTGTGAACATTCATTGTAACAAGAGAAGTAAATTTATCAGATAAATATGAGATATATTGAAAAAGTGGTTTTTGTCATTTAACTCCCAGGAAGGGCAGTAGGAAGAATACTTTCCACCTTGTTGTGTGACCTCACTTTCACAGTTGGAGCGAATTTGGTATTTTTTATGACAAATATACCTATCTGTTAGCTACTATCTGCTCTATATTCATTAAAAGAACTCAATTATTTTGCCCACAAAAGGGTTAACCTATTGTTCTGTTACGTGGTATACAATGGCACCCTCATTTCCTTAAACTATTCTACCACCTTTGATACCAAATTAAGTAATTCGTTATGTCCTCCCTATTGCCTGGTACACTTTTCGAATTTCAAATGCTTTTTAACGCCATTTCTAGCGCATTATTCTTTGTCACCCACCCTCCTAGAGCTACTGTACGGCGTTTTACATAAAAATAATGCAAATTAACCTAGTGTTCTGCACTTAAGCTGCTGTTCTGCTCCATGTCACCCACTCGAGGACTCCTTCTCTTTAACTATTGTACTGATAACACCACAGTGATATAAAAAGTGCATGCAAATTTATTAAATCTATATTTTTCACATGTATGGGGTAGTTTTTTGTTTAATTTGTAGCATAATTGGCCGGTGAAGACCATGGAATACAATTCAAACAAAAGATTGCTAGTAAAAACCACATCCGTACCAATCCACGGCCGACGCCACTTTTGACCCCGGCGGACGCCGCCGCCACTGCCCCCAGCCATGGCCGTATTCCAGCCGCAGCAGCCACAGCATCGCTCTGGCGTCCATTGCCCGCATCCCTCAGGCTAGCGGTTTAGGTTTGCAACAACCAGGCTGCTAACAGCGACCAGATTCCGCAACGTCTCCTCCCTCCTTTGCCATCACGTCCTCGCTGATCACGTGAGGTACAGCACACACCCCTGTCCACCTCGTCTTTGGGACTCGGAAGCACACTCAAACTGATCCCACACATGAAACGCCTCTGGGCAGCGCGTGTGTTTACCATGGCTGACTCTATTCCTGTGGAAAATGACGTCACAAATCGCGCTATAGATATCTGTTCCAGAATAGCACAGATAGTTCCAGATAGCCCATCGCTGTCCTAGTGGGACATATGCAATTTACAAGGTGAACTAAGGTCTTTCTCATGTCTAGAGAACCGGCAAATGCTAGATGCACACAGAACAATTGATCTTCTCTCAACTAAATGTTGTTGTTGTTGTTGTCTTCAGTCCTGAGACTGGTTTGAAGCAGCTCTCCATGCTACTCTATCCTGTGCAAGCTGCTTCATCTCCAAGTACCTACTGCAACCTACATCCTTCTGAATCTGCTTAGTGTATTCATCTCTTGGTCTCCCTCTACGATTTTTACCCTCCACGCTGCCCTCAACTAAATAAAGGCGCGAATGTGCAGAAGCAGTCAACTGGATAATTTACATGGGAGGGAATAACGGTCCAGCGCAAACACACCTCCACATTCAATCTTCTGAAATTTTCACACAATGGTGAAAGTTATCCTACACATACTAAGTATTAGTTCGCTATTCAGCCGTCTAGAGGACAATACGGTTAAGTCATCTACATTCGTCCGCAGCTCGTGGTCGTGCGGTAGCATTCTCGCCTCCCGCGCCTGGGTTCCCGGGTTCGACTCCCGGAGGTGTCAGGGATTTTCTCTGCCTCGTGATGACTGGGTGTTGTGTGATGTCCTTAGGTTAGTTAGGTTTAAGTAGTTCTAAGTTCTAGGGGACTGATGACCATAGCTGTTAATTCCCATAGTGCAGAGAGCCATTTGAGGCATTTTTTCATCTACATTCCTACACTCCAACAGGCCTCTACATTCGGACAGCTCCTACAGTTGATGAGATACTGAATCATCCCTGCACAGGTCACCGGCGCATCATGCCGAGCACGTAAATGGAGAATCATCATCCTAAGAAATAGGCTGTAACGATGGCAGTCTCAGTTGAATGACATTCGACAATCGACAATGAGCGAAGTATCGGAAATACATGCTGTTGATGACTGTAGCTCTGGAAATAGAAATATCAGTACTATTCTGATAACTTGACATACACTTTCCTTTGCTGTCACAGTACTTGAAGTGAAATTCCTACCTACCTTACGAATGGACATAGTTATTTCCTTTGCAAATGTCGGAACACAAACGCATATTCTATTAGCCTGAAGCTCAAGATAAAACTATCACACACTCACTACTACTAAGTATAATACTTTGTCAATAACTGATCGCTGGCAACTCGAAATAATACTGACCAAAAATCACCTATGGGTGCACATGGCTCATACGTTTTCTTGCAAGTGCCACAACCATTTCTTACAAAGAGATGTTTAATCGTCTTACAAACTGCCAGATGTTAAAAAGCCTGATCCCAACCACTACTGTATGTTACTATCACCAGTGGTCTTGGTTCTACATGTGCAAGCACATACCCACGTTAGAAGCTATACCAGGTTTATAAATCCATGTATGGCATTACCTACAAATCACATCGATTCAGTCGGATGGTCAAAACACAGTTCTGTCCCAGAAACTCAGCTTCGCCTGTTTCAACACAGGTTGCAGAAGGTGGTGGGTGTAGCTTTCTCCAGCGTCTACTCAGTTCTGTATGAGTGATGTAAAAGGGCTGTTTTTGTGTGGTGCAGTATTGGAATTGTGTGTTTACTACATCGACACAATACATGGTGGTATATTGCTGGGTTGGAGATCTGTTTCAAGCTCTAATATTCAACCTCCGGTCCTCAAGGGAGAGCAGTGTGATTGAGTAAGAGTCTTTCAATATTTGACGATCTGTAGGGTACTTTGCAAGGTTTAATAGTGGGTGGAATATGGCTGTCTCTGAAAGTCTCGTCTGGAGAAAGAAAATAACTGCCTCTAATTGTTTAAATAAATACTGCATGCAAATTAAAGACTAATGTCCCACACACATTGAGACCTCTTCCACCATATACTAGCAAGAGGTGACGGTGGAGGTCGGATGACTTAGGTTAGTGGATGTAGCCCAAGTGCCCTTTTTTCCCGCCATTTTCTTGGGTTAGTAGAGGTAGCCCAAGTGGCCTTTCTTCAACATCAAATTTCAAATTTCTGTCCAATCCCTAGGAGGAGGTAGCGGTTAGATGACTTATGTTAGGGGCGGTTATCAATGACCTATCTTATGTTAGTAGAGGTTGCATTGTCCTGATGGAATTTGAGAGGATAAAAAATTCTTCGAATCGCACGAACTATTCCGTAAGTCTACGATTTGTGTTTAGTTATTTCGTTGCGAACCTCCATGATGTGAGAGACTCACATATTTGTTAACTTGCCTTCGATTGGACCAACTGTAAATTTGTAGCTAGGGTCTGTTACTAATGATAACACAAACGTACCACTATACTCAATGATTACTCGCTAGTACACAAAATTAGAGCGAAGTTTGGAACTATAAGTGGACTTGTTTGTATTAAGTTGCACACCGTCGACTAGATCTCATGTTAGCTTCTTGTAGGTAGACATCCTTCCCTTAATTTCGAAAGTTGTTGGCCATCCTTTGTACTTGGTGGATTCCATTGTCACACTATCTTTCTGTGGCTAGGTTTCCATCGCTGTGTATACAGTTTAACTTACTCAGAATAGTGTAAAGAATATCAATTAACATGTAACAAAGTTGAGGCATAATCGATAGTCCAAATGGTAGAATAGCATTTAACTCGTAAACACTGGCTGCAAAGCACTGTGTGACCAAGCTCTGCGATAGCAGACGCGGAACTGCCGTAGACCGCAGCTGTAATTGATTAACGTCTGCTTATATTGCCAATGTAGATACTGTTTGTTGTCTGTCCATGATTACTTAGAGTATTGGTCGTAGTGGTGTACCCTTGAGCTACATCATTGACAAGTGTATCATGCTGTAGGCTATACGACATACCATTAATCTCTGTGAGGTGAAGTATTAACTTGATGAAATATGTATATTCATTTGTTCCTCATAAAGATTTTTTTTATTATTGAGGAGCGACAGCATTTGTTCCTGAATTTTATCTTATTACGAGAGGTGTTCAATAAGCAACGCGATACATTTTTTCCTGTCTGCTGGTTGGCTTTATTAAGGATTTCAATACACCATATTATTTCCCTTCATTTGACAGGCTTTCAACGTTTTCTCCGTTAAGTGCGAAGGCCTTACACAACCTTGCTTGGTGGGGCTGCATGCCGCATTATACCACTCTACAGGTCGACGCCGGAGCCGAAATCTTGCTGCATCGTGAAGATTCGTGAGCTCCTCTCGGGTGATCTGACTTATGCCAGGCCTCGTGTTGTCATGGAGTGGGAGAAGTTTGTTTGCATTTTTGTGATGACCAACGCTGAACTTGTTTCTTAAGTTACCTGACAGTAGCACAACACACTTCACAGTTTATCATCGCACCATGAGGGGAGACATCAAACACTGTAACTACTTCAGAGTCCCAGAAGACAGCCGCAATGACTCTACCAGCTCTGATATCGGCTTTGAATTCATTATTCGGAGCAGAGGTGATGTGGCGTTAGTCCATTGATTGCCGTTTCTTTTCAGTTTGAACTGATCAACCTATGTTTCATCGCCTTTGACGATGTTCGACAAAAGTTGATACCATCAGCCTCGTAACGCGCAAGCAATCCCTCACAGAAGGTCCTTCGTTACTCATTATGGTTCTCAGTTAGGTGGCGAAGAACCCTGCAGGCACAAAACTTTGAGCACCCCAACTGGTGGAGGAGTGTGTCAGCAGTACCAACAGAGACCTCCAGTGGAACAGTGAGGCGTTTGACTGTGATCTGTTGATTATCTTGAATGAGACTGTCCGCACGTTCCAACATGACAGGAGTCACAGCTGTGTGCGATTGGTGGTGAGGCGAGAGATCGGACAGGTTAGCCCCACCTTATTGGAATTATGTCAGATACCTCGCCCAACAACTCACCATGCTTTTGTTCACTTCCAGATCTCCATAGGCTTTCTGCAAATGTCTACGAAAGTCGGCGACGCTCTGGTTTTCCGCGAAAAGAAAAAGTCAGCTCTCTGCTTGGGTCGCACCCCGTTACAGATGCCATTTACAAAGCAACGTTTAGCGCTGCCATCTACCGGCACTTTACGAAGCTACAGGTGCTGAAGCGGGAATATTCCACGATGTCCTTCAACATATTCCGCATTTTTCAACCGAATCCGAATCAGGAAAATGTGTTACATTACGTCTTGAACACTCTCGTGTATAATATGTTAAGTCGTTTCGAAAATAAGTTTCGGTGTGTTTTGTCTTGTGAAGCGCTACAAACTCCGCCGCGTCGGGCCTCCCTGCCAACAATGTCATACAATCATTTCATTGTTTTTCCATTTCTGGTATCTGTATGTTCCATACTATCAATAAAATTAAATTACGGATGATAAGGAGTTCACGCTTCTACGTCTTCCAGCCAAACTCCTCTCCCACCGAAATACTTTCCCAAAGTATGGAACAAAAATGAATGGGATTTCAAAAGAGGGTAAGGAAACGTACGTTGCAATATTCAGTTGACGACGAGATCTTATACAGAAGGAGAGAAATCACGAATTGTAAAGTATGGCGGATGAAATCGGCCATGTCCTTCTCAATGCAAGTATATTCCGCGCTTGGCCTTCAAAATTGCAAAGGTAACCATGAACAGTTTACATCTTTATGATTATGACTTGGTCTGAACTTCAGTAAAAATGGCGCTATCTCGCACATTAGGTAGCCAAGGATACACGTACTCCAAGTAAATGAGAGATGTTATCGAATTATGAGTGACGCAGCCATTAAAGTGTCAGAGTAAGGCAAATGAAGGTACAATGCGCATGTAAAGAAATATAGCAATCCATGTTCTGATTCCTGTGCGTAATTGTTGAAGTAATAATTCGTTATACTGATTATGCATCCTATCTTGCACCCTTCTGCCTCCACAGGAACACAGTTGATTCTTATAGTTTTTTTGCTTGTATGTTTGAACGACGTTACTAGGGATTTAATACGCTTAAGAATTCACCGAGGAATAATGAAAAAATTCTAAAAATGGGATTAAAGGAAAGGATAGTTCTCTATACTTGAAACAACGAACTTGAACCCAATCACATGCGCACTAGCGGTAATGAAACTTTTCGAGATAGGTAATGGAATTGGAGAGGCCGTGATTTCATTCTTTGACAACAGAAATCCAGAAAGATTTATTGATTTTATATAAAATTTTATCCATTAAGTAAAGCATGTCGTATGATTTAGTAAAAATATTTGGGCACCCAGTCTTCCACCAAATCATTTACAGCATTTATGGTTTCAAATGGCATACACAAAGATCAATTTGTCCATATTTTATCAGGACTAAAATGAGATGAACTGATGTCAAGAGCTGAAGCCTTTTAGAAGTGCTCTGGTGTTAACAATATGTTTCTTCGCTAAATAACAATAATTGGTTTTACTGCACTATTGGGAGTGGTAGTTTCTTTACCGAGGCAATTCTGTTGTGAGGTACATGGAATATACTCGTAATTAGTTTCCCGATTTTTTCAGCATATTTGTGTATCATGTCCACGCCACGCTATTCTGCAATTCAACCCTTACGAAGAACATTTCACATTTCATTTTATGTTCGAATACATTCTTTAAATTAACAAAAACCTCTCAAGTAGGAATATGAAATGTTCCTCACAGCTGAAAAGCCTTGAATATTAAAAGAAAGCTGCCCCTTAAAGTTCTAGGTCCATGGTAAGATCACTCTTTAAATGAGATCTGCTCCGATTTTTTTTTTTTTTTTTTTTGAAGTAGCGCGCGCAGTAGCAAAATGTAATACACTCTTACGCTGGTACTATGTAACTTTTCATTAATTAGTTGATTCTCTTTGGTTGTGTTTTTATACGTTTGCCAACGGAGGTAACATTTAATGAGAATTAGTATGCAATTTTATACATTAATATCTCACCATGAGACATTTCGTGAGGATAACGTAATTGATACTTTAATTTGCTTTATTTAAATTTAAATAAAATATTAAAAATACTATACAGCCCTAATGGGACTCAGGAATTTAAATTAAAACTCTCTATTTCATTATCATGCTATCTCACATCACTCTGAGTTAATGTAATATGTTTGGATGTACTGGAACATGTGGCAGGTGGTAGTCGCCTATTCTGATGTTTGAATAAGGACTATTTATTGCTTTTCATAGACGTACTTTGTTTGGGTCAATTTCTGCTTGTCTAAGTCACATTTGAATTTTCAAATTATTTAACATGTCCTTCTTTTTATGAGGATAAAGTTGTCTTTATTACAGAATGGCTGGAATTACTTCAGCGTTCCCATTAACTGTATAAGATATTCTCAGTCTTGTTGATATGTCAAACTGAATTAAAATATCAAACGTACGGCAGTAATCTCCATCACATTCGTGAGGAACCAAAGACAATCGTCATTCCTACTGTGAAGGACTTACAATCAGTTCTTAATTGATGGAACTAGGTCCCCAAAACTTTACGTTACCAAAGATCGATTCCAAATAGGCAACGCCTGGTCTTCAGATCATGAAAAATACATACAAAATTGTCAAAATGAAGTAGACTGATGGATAAGATATTTTCTACATCAAAAGTATCGACTCACCACGCCGGCTCACGAACAGTGCTGACAACAGCAACTGTAAGTGTTGTACATGACAACAGAAAATACAACTCAATTTCCATGAATTTCTATGAAGCGCTTAAGAACGCAGGTCTGAAAATGAATCTGGGAAATTATGTCGCTCACTAAAACGTCACGCACTGAAAAAAAAATATATATTTAAGAATAATGCTCTGGAAACCCCGTTAAACGACCAGTTAGTAGATACTAATTCAGAACTTCTTCATATTTAACCAATGTTCATAATCTAAAACGTACGGCTTTCCTGAAAAGCGAAGTGTGTTTCTGACCGGTTGTGAAATGAAGATTAATTATATAGGGTGACTCAAAGTATGGGAAACTTTGGGATGGATGTTGATGTATAACCACAATTACTTTACACATCATGGCAACATACCGAACAAGCCTTACAGTGGTTGCACACCCATCACCTTCAAAAAAAAGTGGGAGCCTATAATGTCACTTGTTCATAGGGCGCACAATACGGTAACCTTGCTGCTGTACAACGCACCCTCGTGTACCTGACGTGGATTCTGCTGAGACCAGTAGCGGAAATTGTGTCGGACGTGAACTTCGCCCGGCATCCACAGGTACATGATGAAATGATCGGTGTCGTGTACTTTTGCTAATATGTGTTCAGTATATTGTCTAGGTTTTGACAGATTTTTAGGTTGGAGTTGGTGAACGATCTGCAGCTTGTAACGATAAAGTCATTTAAATCTGCCTTCAGTACTTGTCGAACACACGAACGATGCAACTGTAGGGACTCTGCGTGACGTCGAACAGAGTACTGTGGGCTTCTCACGAAATCGGTTCGCACAGGCGAGATATTTTCTCCTGTACCAGCAGTTTGGGGTCTCCCTTGCAGACGGATTCTTTAATGCAGATCCTATTGCTTCAAAATTGCGGACGCAGGCGTTATTGGCGTGCGCTGAGGGAACTCGGCCGTGGCATCCGATGTTGAAATGACGCCGAATTCCTCGGCGTCCACACCACCATAAAATAGGGTGTTACCGCAAAAGCCACGCTGTACGCTGTTCCACTGCTTCATGCTGACTGTTTACTAAATGGCAAGACAATGCGAGCAGTATTCTTTATGTCATTAGGCTCCACCTACTTGGCAGCATTGTCACAACACGTTCTTAAATTTCCCATTATTTTCAGTCACCCTGCATCAGACGAGCTGTTTGCGATCGTGAAGGTATTTATTTCATAACTCACGGTTAACGGATGGTTTCCAGAAATATAATAAAACACCTAGAGTGAAGCAATTTATATGACAAAAAATAGAAAGCATGTTTTGAAACATGTTTTGTTTCAAACATCCTGTGCAACTTGAAAGAGATTAACGTGGCTTACCATGTACCCAACACCCATAAAGTTTCAAATGTGTCGCCTAAGTTGAAACTTATCCTACCGTGTTCACATTGGACAATTCGGCCTACTATTCCCACGACATTCCACCAGATGCCGTACTAACACCAACAGTTTACTCAATTTCTTTTAAAACAACAAGGCTCAATGCGAATGATTATGTTACGCGTTTGAAAGCCTATATCCGAGGGAGTGTGTAATGAGCATTTAGGACAAAGATGATGAAACAAGTATGTACTATCGACCAACTTAGCAACGCTATGTCTCTCATATCACTGTGCTGAGTTATCTATGGAGCAGTGGTGCAGCATGGGCGCGACGCCTGCTGTTAAGCTGCTAATGAATTAAGGCTGGGTCAGCCTTTTTGCAAGTACACAGATTATTGTTTCACTGTAACACCCAAACATGTTTCACCACAGTTGTGGCAGCCTCATTGGGGTGCTATTACAATACGGGAGAGCTTCAGCAAAACTGATAATTTAAGAAGAGTAAAATAAGCTGAAAATACGAGGTGAAGTTTGTGTGAGGAAGGGCTTGGACTAGGGTAGTCCCTCCAGTGTATTAGTTATATTGTTACGGGGGTGTAATGGCTAGCAAACCTGCTAGAACGCAAAGAGGTCTGGGCTGTAGTAACAGGTGCGGGAAAAATTTTAGATCACATCTGCAGCCTGTATCATTACTGTAGATTATGTTTAGGAATTATTTTACATCGTATCTTTTTGTTCTTGCTCACAATTCCAAAATGATTATAATACTGCTGTGCAGGGCCGAGATGCTCTGAATGGCACCCAGTGGGAAATATACTACATGAGCGTAAACGTTACTTATTCCGGGTCCTGTATCACTCAAATTAGCACCTCTTCATAAACCTGTAGAAGGAAAGAAAAGACGAATAAAGAGCAAATTATTTTGACAAGATATTCTTAGGTATTTAAAGGTGATAGCAGTCATGATGTAATGGAAAATTTTCAACGGCCTGGGGCGTAAATCTTTTTTCACATTCTTGTACATCGCTAGAGAAGGCTTGGAAAGACGTATCAGCCATTCAAAAGCAATGCCCTATTATTTTCTTCTATTCAAGCAAAATGCAACACTTCTTTCTCTGGCAAGTTGAGAAGTTATAAAAGATTCTAATCTAATAAAGGAACCATTTGTAGATACAGACAATTGAAATTCCGCCTTCCTGTTGCTTACTTTAACCTGGAAGCTTATAATTAACTATGACCATGGGTTTATGCCCTGAAGTACTACTCCTTCAATATCAAATATGACGCATTTGTAAATTAACAGAATTTGACTAACATTATTTAAGTTTCAGAGTGACAAGGCCTTTGACAAAGCCCAACAGAATAAAAAAATTCCGGGAAAGTGCAATTAGGAATCGTGCACTGAGAGTTACGTACAAACTTAGTTGTGTATATAGATGGTGCAGCCATCCTGAGAACAGGGATTTCGTAGATATTTGCCTGTTATCAATATCGATACTGACAAGATATGAAAATATGTGACATAAATAAGAGTATCTATGGACTGCATCGAAGTAGAAGGTTAGACAACGGCAAGGGACTATAATTTAACTATGTGATATAAATTTGAAGTGGGTATGTGTGCAATCTCCTCCTTTTCCGGTCGGCCTACTGGTTTGCGACATAACTGATAGAGATCGCATATGCCTAATGAAAGTTTGCAGTAAATAAGACTATTGTTACCGAAGGAAAATAATGTCCGTTAGTTGAAGGAAAGTTTAAAACAGACTCTTCTGAAGGAAGAATCTATTCTAAATTTAACCTAAATTTCGACTATAATTTTGAAACTGGTGGAGTATAGCGCAATTGGTCAAGAACCGCATTGGTGGGGAAAAGGGTACCACGTAAGATTTACAGTAAAAACCACTGATAACATAGAGAAAACAATTATTAGGTAAAAAAGGGATAATTAAACGAGCACCTGCCCGCTAGGGCAATGAATCTCTAAAATCTTGAGGAAGGTAATGGCAAAGAAGTTGAAGAAAATAATTACTGGCGTGGCAAAAGAAGTTTATCACGCTGTTCCACAGCACAACACTTCACAAGAAAGTGAATGAATCAGAAAGCACTGAGTATGCAGTTACTTATTCTGAAATACTAAATTTTGAAAGTAACATTCAATGAAATTACTCGTTAAATGAATGATTGGCCTAACTCGAACTTTGTTATGTAAAAAAAAAAAAAAAAAAAAAAAACAGTAACCTCAGTGTAACGTAACGCAAACATTTAGAAAAAGGCAAGTTATTTACTCGTATTTTTGATTATTGAAAGACCAAACTCAATTTAGTTTAAGCAAACGAGCAATTGGTTTTACTTTTAAACTCACAAAAAAGTACATACCAAGCAAGCAGAAGTCACTCATTAAGCTAAATACAGAACAAATAAAACTGGAAACTATTAATTAGAGCTGTA
Source organism: Schistocerca gregaria (assembly GCF_023897955.1). Taxonomy (NCBI): domain Eukaryota; kingdom Metazoa; phylum Arthropoda; class Insecta; order Orthoptera; family Acrididae; genus Schistocerca; species Schistocerca gregaria. Next base: position 687,954,442 of record NC_064923.1, read on the forward strand.
TATTTAGTTATAAATTTTTGACGATGAAATTTTACTTTACTTTAAGTAGCCTCTGTAATGCAACACAAGAATGAACAGTCACCGAGGCAGGTCATTAGCAAACACACAAAACTAGTAGTAAATAGTTAATCAATTTTCATATTCTTACGTCTCTCGGTGACTGCATGGAAAGGATAGGGATCTTTCTTGGTAATAACGTCTGAGGACAGTGACAACGCAGGTGTCCTGCAAGTTGTAACTAGTGCGAACTTATTATTCAAGTTATTCATACTTTGTGAAAGAAAATCAACTGGCCAAAGTTTCTGTATTGTTGCATCTGTCACTTGACAGTCTTACGACGTTGTTGCTGTGTGGACAACGAAGAATGTAGGCGACCACAAAGCTGAGCTGCCATTGTTGCCGCTGTTGCTGTTCGAGACCCCTGAGTCGTCTGCAGAGCCACGGATGATTATGAGACACGGTCGCAGGTTCGAATCCTGCCTCGGGCATGGATGTGTGTGATGTCCTTAGGTTAGTTAGGTTTAAGTAGCTCTAAGTTCTAGGGGACTAATGACCACAGCAGTTGAGTCCCATAGTGCTCTTCCAAAAAAAAAAAAAAAAAAAAAAAAAAAAAAAAAAAAAAAAAAAAAAAGATTATGAGACAGGCAATAGTAGGAATTGGGCCGGCCTCCTCGGACTGTCCACTTCTTCCGTGCTCTCAATGTTCGAGGGTTAAAAAATCAGGCGCGTCTACATTGGCTCGAGCATAGCTGCTCACCGCGGCGGCGGGAGCGCCCAACGAAGACTTCAGTACCCTTTAGTGACTCAAGCTCCTCTGCTTCCTTTCTGCTCGCAACGCTACACAGACTCTCCATACGCAAAGATAAACAGCGGCACAGCTAGTGCCATTTCGTCGTTGCTATCGATACGTTTCACTAAAGTTCCCTTAGGTATTACCCAGGAATTTACAATATTTTCATTATAATTACAATCAATTATATACAGTCAAAAACAAATACACTAGTAGATCCATTACGTATTAAATATAGTTTCTGTAGTACAGTTTACAACTTCAGAACCAAAATTACAGTGCAAGTTATCAACAGATAGTAAACGGTGAAAATTTAGGATGGTTCAAGAGGTATTTTATCTGCATTTTCGGTGTTAGATGTCGACTCGATCCTGAGGAAAAGAATATTTAACAGCCGGACAGAGAGACAAACAGACGAGCAACAAAGCCTATAAGCGATCCGTGTTTACTGATTATTTTTTTCTTTTTTGAGTCAGCAGTCTTCTGGTTGGCCCGCCACAAATTGCTCTCCTGTGCCAAAGTCGACATCTCAGAGTAGCACTTGCTACCTGCGTCCTCAAATAGTTGCTGGATGTATTCCAGTCTCTGTCTCGCTCTACAATTTTCACCCTCTACAGCTCCCTCTAGTAACATGGAACTTATTCTCAGAGGTCTTGTAGTATCGTCCTGTCCCTTTTCCTTGTGTGTTTTCCATATATTCCATTCCCCTCCGATTCTGTGCAGACCTCCCTCATTCCTTACCTTACCAGCTCGCCTAACTATCAACATTCGTCTCTAACACCTTGTCTCAAAGCCTACGATTCTCTTCTCTTCCCTTTCGCCTACCGTCCCATAATTTCTTAATTTTATGTACTTCGTGACCATCTTTCCAGATGTTAGTTTCCGTTGTTCTCACTTCTACTACGTCTCAATAGTTTCGCCTTCCACCTGTTTACTCTCAGTCCTTACTCTATAATCTTTTGACTGTTCGGTACATTCTGCAGATCATGTAATTCTTCTTACCTTTCACTAAGGATAGCAATGTCATCGTCAAATCGCATCATTGATAGCCTTTCACCTTGAATTTTAATTCCACACATGAATCATACTTTTATTGCTTCTTCTAAGTATAGATTGAACAGTGAGGGCGAATGACTGCATCCCTGTCTACTTCCCTTTTTAATTTGAGTACTTGGTTCCTGGTCTTCCACTCTTACAATTCCCACTTGTCTCTTGTACATGTTGTATTGTACCAGTCTTTCACAATAGCTTATCACTGTTTACCTCAGAATTTAAAACATCTTATACCATCTGAGAATATCGAACGCTTTTTTCAAGCCTTGATTTTTCTTTAGCCTTGATTCCATTATCAGCCGCACCATCGAAACTACCTCTCTGGTCCAGTTTCACTCCTGAAAATGGAAAAAAAGAACACATTGACACTGGTGTGTCAGACCCACCATACTTGCTCCGGACACTGCGAGAGGGCTGTACAAGCAATGATCACACGCACGGCACAGCGGACACACCAGGAACCGCGGTGTTGGCCGTCGAATGGCGCTAGCTGAGCAGCATTTGTGCACCGCCGCCGTCAGTGTCAGCCAGTTTGCCGTGGCATACGGAGCTCCATCGCAGTCTTTAACAATGGTAGCATGCCGCGACAGCGTGGACGTGAACCGTATGTGCAGCTGACGGACTTTGAGCGAGGGCGTATAGTGGGCATGCGGGAGGCCGGGTGGACGTACCGCCGAATTGCTGAACACGTGGGGCGTGAGGTCTCCACAGTACATCGATGTTGTCGCCAGTGGTCGGCGGAAGGTGCACGTGACCGTCGACCTGGGACCGGACCGCAGCGACGCACGGATGCACGCCAAGACCGTAGGATCCTACGCAGTGCCGTAGGGGACCGCACCGCCACTTCCCAGCAAATTAGGGACATTGTTGCTCCTGGGGTATCGGCGAAAACCATTCGCAACCATCTCCATGAAGCTGCGCTACGGTCCCGCACACCGTTAGGCCGTCTTCCGCTGACGCCCCAACATCGTGCATCCCGCCTCCAGTGGTGTCGCGACAGGCGTGAATGGAGGGACGAATGGAGACGTGTCGTCTTCAGCGATGAGAGTCGCTTCTGCCTTGGTGCCAATGATGGTCGTAAGCGTGTTTGGCGCCGTGCAGGTGAGCGCCACAATCAGGACTGCATACGACCGAGGCACTCAGGGCCAACACCATGCATCATGGTGTGGGGAGCGATCTCCTACACTGGCCGTACACCTGTGGTGATCGTCGAGGGGACACTGAATAGTGCACGGTACATCCAAACCGTCATCGAACCCATCGTTCTACCATTCCTAGACCGGCAAGGGAACTTGCTGTTCCAACAGGACAATGCAGGTCCGCATGTACCCCGTGCCACCCAAGGTGCTCTAGAAGGTGTAAGTCAACTACCCTGGCCAGCAAGATCTCCGGATCTGTCCCCCATTGAGCATGTTTGGGACTGGATGAAGCGCCGTCTCACGCGGTCTGCACGTCCAGCACGAACGCTGGTTCAACTGAGGCGCCAGGTGGAAATGGCATGGCAAGCCGTTCAACAGGACTACATCCAGCATCTCTACGATCGTCTCCATGGGAGAATAGCAGCCTGCATTGCTGCGAAAGGTGGATATACACTGTACTAGTGCCGACATTGTGCATGCTCTGTTGCCTGTGTCTATGTGCCTTTGGTTCTGTCAGTGTGATCATGTGATGTATCTGACCCCAGGAATGTGTCAATAAAGTTTCCCCTTCCTGGGACAATGAATTCACGGTGTTCTTATTTCAATTTCCAGGAGTGTATTACCTAAACCCAAACTGATGGCCATCCAACATAATTTAATTATCTTTTCCATTCTTCTGTGTATTATTCTTATCAGCAACTTGGATGTAAGAGCTGTTAAGATGACTGTGTGATAATTCCCCCATTGTCGACTCTCACAGTATCCGGAATTCTGACGATGATATTTTTCTGGGAGTCATATGGAACATCGCCTGAATCACACATTATACACACCAACGTGAAAAGTAATTTTGTTGCCACTTGCTCCAATGATTTCAGAAATTCGGATGGAATGGTGTCTTTCCCTTCTGCATTATTCGATCTTAAGTCTTCCAGGGCTCTTTTAAACTCTGATCCTAATACTGGATCTCCTATCCGCTCTACATCTACCCCTGTCTCTTCTTCTATCACAGCAGCCAAATCTTACCTCTTATAGAGTCTTGCAATGTACTCTTTCCACCTACACGCTCTCTCTTGTGCTTTGGACAGCGGACTTGCCGTTTCACTCCTAATGTTACAATGCTTCCTTTTAACTTTTCTGTGTACTGAGTCAGTCCTTTCGATCATCATTTCTTTTTCAGTTTCTTTTCGTTTCACATGCAACCATTTTGTCTTAGCTTCACCGCACTTCCTGTTTATTCCATCCCTCAGCGACTAGAATTTGTGTATTCCCTAATTTCCCTCAGCATTTATGTGCTTTATTCTATCATCTCCATCGTAACATTCTCTGACTGCTGGAGTCTAAGTTGTCAGGCTGCAACACTGAAAGCAAGTTAAGATGTTAGCCAGCCACGTGATCCACATCGGTTCGATGTATAGTGCGGGCTGCGTCAGGGTGAAGGGAGAAGTGCAAATGGTACGATGGTACTGTGAGCGTGGGGTTTCTAATCTGTCATTCTGCGCAACGCATTAATCTGAGATGTACCCTTTACCCTGTAGCTCCTGCAAGATGCAATTACCACCCCTACACTACTACAGAAGTGAGACAGACGCTCCTAATGTTCAAAAGAAAAATAACTGAAAATTTTTCACCAACAAATACCTTCTGGAGTCGTCCGCTGTAAGGAAATGACACAAAAATTCACAAAATTTCTTACCTAACTAGTGGGATACTTCGGTGCGGGAGTAGTGCTAGACAGTGTAAGAAAAACATGAAACTAACGAAAATTATTATTTATTTTACGAGAATTCTGAGGAATCACAAAGGCTCTTTTAGTTATGAATTGAACAAGTTATATCCTGGTTCTTTTCGGAATGTGAAGTTACCTCTCAAGGATAGGATTCCCTAATGAAATTTCTATACAAAGTTTAAGATTGTTATTGACTTGGCAGAAGGGCTGAGAGCCGCACCTACCGATCTTGAATAATTATCCGTTAGAATGTTGCTAGGTACTGTCGAGGCCGTCGTGTGTGAAATGCAGTAAAGAGTAGTGTTTTGGAGGAAATATTTGGCTCACAATAGCTGTGTGTGTACGCCAGCTCCGAGTATTTCAACCACTGTATGCTTACTAGTAATTTGCATATCGTTTACATGAATTCATACAACATTGACTTATCTTATCCAGTTTGAGTTCGAATAAAGCGTCTTGATACGAGGAATATGATTGTGAGGGTAGAATATGTAAGCAATGATGGTCAGGAGACCACGATGTTTTACAGTACTCACAGTCGAGCAGCGAGTGTTCGTTGTGGGAAGTTACGTGTCAACAAAACCGTGGAAGCAGTGTGTTCATCTGCTTTCTGAGAAATATAATAATGTCAAAGAGTGAACAAAGAGTGCCATGAAACGATTAGTCCGAAAATGACGTCAGATAGTATCTGTTTTCAACAAGTCAAAGAAACGTTCCAAAATGTGGTCACACACCACAAAAAGTAGCTACAGTTCACCACAAAATTTTTTAGATTCCTACCAAATTTCCCAATGCATAGCTCATGAAACCAGCATACTACGACGATCATGTGGACAAGTACTCCACCTGACCACCACATGCATCCCTACAGAGTGGCTGTTGTTCATGCATTAAAACCAGCAGATGCTCCGCAGCGTCTCCTGTTTTTTGAGTGGCTGTTCACTGAGGTAACAATGAATGGCTTCGAGATGGACTGTTCTTAATATCTGATGAAGCCTGGGTTCACCTGAGTCATTACAGAAACACAGGTCCTGGCAGCGGAGAATTAGCATGATTTGCGCGAAGCATGATCAAAATGTTGGCGTTTGGAGTGCATTGTCTGAGCACCTCATCTTCTTTCTTCAGACGCTGACTTCGGCGCGATACATTGCCATTATTTTGAAACCATTTGTGGAAGCATTAACATAGGAGGCGAAGACCTACTGTTACCTCCAACATAATTGAGCAACTGTCCATACAGCAGGACCAGTCTTGGAGCACATTCACACAATCTTCACGTCTGACAGTGTTCTTAGCAGATGTCAATGTGGTGGCGGCCTTACCTAGTCACCCAGGCCACCGGGGCCGTCAGTGTGTGATTACTTTGTGTGGGAGTCCTGAAGCCTAAGCCTCCCCACAGGAACCCTCATAGTCTTTAAGAACAGTAGCAGAACATTTCGGATGAGGTTATAGCAATTCCAGCAGCCCAGCTTCGATTTGTCTTCAGTAACTTTCTGATCTGGGCTCAAAAGTGCTAAGAGATTAATGACGATCATCTTCAACGTTTGCTATAGTCAGGTTAGTACTGCATTTCCTTTCCTCTGCTGTGTTTCTCTGTACCTTGGAACTCAGTTCTCCAGGCCACTTTTATATGCCCCACCCTATGCTCGGAAATGCTACATAGAAAGTACTCAAAATGACTTAGTGCTCAAACACACCAAATCACTTCCTGTTACGCCAATACGTTTACAATGGAGGAAAATATATTAGAATTTAAAAGTATTTTATACGAAAAATATTGGTAGGTTCGTTGGTTTATTTGGGAAAGGGGACCAACGAGTGAGGTCATAGGTGCCATCGGAACACGGAAGGACGAAGAAGGAAGCCGGCCATGCCCTCTCAAAGGAACCTTCCCGTCAATTGTGTGAAACGGTTTAGGGAAATCACGGAAAATCTAAATCAGGATGGTCTGGCACGCGTTTGAATCGTTGTCTTCCTGAATGAGAGTTCAGTGTGACAACCAATGTTCGATCTCGCTTGGTGAAAAATAGCGGTCAGTGTAATGACGATTGCTTTGTTTCATTACAACACTAACAAATATAACTGTACTGAGTGCTGCAGGCGAATTCGTTCATCAGATCCCTGACCCAAAATGAGGTGGTAGTTCATAGGCAACGGACTTTCCCATGTAACCACTCTGAGCTGACTTGAAAGAAGTCACCCCGGCCAGCTATGTGAATAGCAAAACGAAGACTTTATTGATATCTTTTCGCCTAGAACGACAGAGAGAAGCAATCATAATTAGGAGTGATCATTAATCTCTCAGTTGCAAATATAATAAATTTTAGGCCTTACGCAATTCAATAGCCATTTGAAATATGTAGCTTTCATTCAGAGAAAAGTTATGAAGTATCCTAATAGCAATTCGGCTTCAAGTTAGACATCAATTCGGTCACATCATACTGCTCCCTACTTTTTAAAAGGGATGTCGCACATCAGTGTCGTTTCTCTTCTTCTTTTCCAATTAACAGCTTCTTGAAGTAAAATAAATGATGCACATACGACAACTGCTCAATCCTCTTCTTACTTTACAATCGGTTGGTGAATTTGTGATTAAAACGCTGCTTTACAACAATAACGAATCAGAAGCAAAGTTGACAAGTTATCAGAGCCCACTGCAATTCCACACCATCGACTCATTTGGCCCCAAGCCCGTAGTTTGGTGAGGATGAGAAGCCGAACGAAAACGCTTTGGTGACCAACGTTGGACCAATCCAGTGTGTGCCATTTGCGGGCCTTCTTGACCTAAAGTGTATGCGCCCCAGTACGTAAGGGAGCGATTATGCTGCCACCTAGCTGCTCGCTGCCGGCCGCGGTGGTCTAGCGGTTCTAGGCGCTCAGTCCGGAACCGCGCCACCGCTACGGTCGCAGGTTCGAATCCTGCCTCGGGCATGGATGTGTGTGATGTCCTTAGGTTAGTTAGGTTTAAGTAGTTCTAAGTTCTAGGGGACTTATGAGGACAGATGGTGAGTCCCATAGTGCTCAGACCCATTTGAACCATTATTTAGCTGCTCGCTGTTCGCCGACATGATTTAGCTGTTTGAAGAACGAAATACATGTACAGACACGTACACACCGGGCCAACGAAGGCCAACGAATGACAACCAACCGCTTCTTTGGTTCCTATTTGCCGCATGTGTAGACTAAGCAAATATCCGCCAACGAAGAGTTGGCCTTGGTTGCGATTCAGTCGGTTGGCCTACATCAAAGCGTTGGTGGTTGCTTGACCTTTCGTTCTTAGTGTGGACGCCTGATAAATGATTCTTGAATTTAATCTGCAATCATCGCTGCTCGTCCGTTAACTCGCTACTACCTTCGCCATATATATAAATCAGGTTGTGTTTCGGGCAATGGCCAAAGCCGTACGTCCTGAAACTTGAGCTGTAATTGGCTGCTTTAGTGTCACTCCAGCAGGGGAATTACTCCCTGCGGACAGCGATAAGCGGGGTTGCATCGTAAATGCAACGACATTACCGGCTAGCAGCGATGTGCCAACAGCGAGCTGCCAGGTCCCAGCAACGAGCAAGCAGGATAATCGTACGGGTGGAGGTAGATCCTCCAGCAGCACTCACCAACCGTTGGCAGTTCCTGCAGGTGATCTTGCTCCCTTTGTTCGCTAACCCCCTTCGTTAGTAAGCTATAAAATTTTGATTAGCTAATTAAGCAAAGAATTTTACATCTTATGTACAACACACAATCAAGTCCACAATATAGTTCAAATGGCTTTGAGCACTAGGGGGCTTAGCTTCTTAGGTCATTAGTCACCTAGAACTTAGAACTACTTAAACCTAACTAACCTAAGGACATCACACACATCCATGTCTAAAGCAGGATTTGAACCTGCGACCATAGAGGTCGCGCGGTTCCAGACTGTAGTGCCTAGAACCGCACGGCCACTCCGGCCGGCCTATATAGTTCCCAATCATAAACTGAATGGCATACTGATATGCTCCTTTTGAGCCAGAAACATGGTTTGATTTCCCTTAATCATCTCCGAAAATACAGAAAATTCAGAAGAAAATCAAAACACAGAGGAGGTATGTGGCAGAAGTTTACTTGGATTTAAGGTGTTGTGATACTGTTTGAAGTATCTTCGCTGCTAAACGGTATTAAAGGATCACTAATAGTCTTGTGAATGATTCACTTCTTACTTCCATTTTCACTAAGAAAATTGTAGAGGAAATCTTTCTCATGCAAGACACCTTTATACTTTTGTTTTCACCCAAACATGTTTCAGTTTTTTTTTCTTAAATTCAGTGAATTTGTTAATTTTCCTTCTGCAAAATTTTTACACGTCAACTTATAAAATAACTTTTGGTACAAAATATTTTCTTTTATTAAGTGACAGATTGTTGTATAATGTTTTACATTGTTTTTAGATTAAGTAAAATTTTTATCTATGTATCTCTGAGTTGAGGCAGTCTATGTTGTTTATTTACGATATGTCTATAGTTTCAAGTTTTGTACTAAATTTTGAAATAAAGTGGATTTATGCATTTATATACGTATCTCATATGAAGGAAGCGGATAATTATTCCACTATCCTTAGGCCTACTACGCAATCTACAGCTGAAGTACGTAATTTTGTTTTTGTGTTTATTATGCATTGTTGTTGTTGTTGTCTTCAGTCCTGAGACTGGTTTGATGCAGCTCTCCATGCTACTCTGTCCTGTGCAAGCTTCTTCATCTCCCAGTACCTACTGCAACCTACATCCTTCTGAATCTGCTTAGTATATTCATCTCTTCGTCTCCCTCTACGATTTCTACCCTCCACGCTGCCCTCCAATGCTAAATTTGTGATCCCTTGATGCCTCAGAATATGTCATACCAACCGATCCCTTCTTCTAGTCAAGTTGTGCCATAAATTTCTCTTATCCCCAATCCTATTCAATACCTCCTCATTAGTTATGTGATCTACCCATCTAATCTTCAGCATTCTTCTGAAGCACCAAATTTCAAAAGCTTCTATTCTCTTCTTTTCCAAACTATTTATCTTCCATGTTTCACTTCCATACATGGCTACACTCCACACAAATACTTTCAGAAACGACTTTCTGACACTTAAATCTATACTCAATATTAACAACTTTCACTTCTTCAGAAACACTTTCCTTGCCATTGCCAGTCTACATTTTATATCCTCTCTACTTCTACCATCATCAGTTATTTTACTTCCTAAATAGATAAACTCCTTTACTACTTTAAGTGTCTCATTTCTTAATCTAATTCCCTCAGAATCACCCGATTCAACTTTACTACATTCCATTATCATCGTTTTGCTTTTGTTGATGTTCATCTTACATCCTCCTTTCAAGACACTGTCCATTACATTCAACTGCTCTTCCCGGTCCTTTGCTGTCTCTGACAGAATTACAATGTCATCGGCGAAACTCAAAATTTTTACTTCTTCTCCTTGAATTTTAATACCTACTCCGAATTTATCTTTTGTTTCCTTTACTGCTTGCTCAATATACAGATTGAATATCATCAGGGAGGGGCAACAACCCTGTCTCACTCCTTTCCCAACAACTGCTTCCCTTTCATGCCCCTCGACTCTTATGACTGCCATCTGGTTTCTGTACAAATTGTAATAGCCTTTCCCTCCCTGTATTTTACCCCTGCCACCTTGAGAATTTGAAAGAGAGTATTCCAGTCAACATTCTCAAAAACTTTCTCCAAGTCTACAAATGCTAGAATCGTAGGTTTGCCCTTCCTTAATCTAGCTTCTAAGATAAGTCGTAGGGTCAGTATTGCCTCACGTGTTCCAACATTTCTACGGAATCCAAACTGATCTTCCCCGAGGTCGGGTTCTACTAGTTTTTCCATTCGTCTGTAAGGAACTCGCGTTAGTATTTTGTAGCTGTGATTTATTAAACTGATAGTTCGGTAATTTTCACATCTGTCAGCACCTGCTTTCTTTGGGATTGGAATTATTATATTCTTCTTGAAGTCTGAGGGTATTTCGGCTGTCTCATACATCTTGCTCACCAGCTGGTAGAGATTTGTCGTGATTGGCTCTCCCAAGGCGGTCAGTACTTCAAATGGAATGTTGTCTACTCCCGGAGCCTTGATTCGACTCAGGTCTTTCAGTGTTCTGTCAAACTCTTCACGCAGTATCTTATCTCCCATTTCGTCTTCATCTGTATCCTCTTCCATTTCCATAATATTGTCCTCAAGTACATCGTCCTTGTATAAATCCTCTATATACTCCTTCCACCTTTCTGCCTTCCCTTCTTTGCTTAGAACTGGGTTGCTATCTGAGCTCTTGATATTCATGCAAGTGGTTCTCTTCTCTCCAAACGTCTCTTAATTTTCCTGTAGGCAGTATCTATCTTACCCGTAGTGAGATAAGTTTCTACATCCTCACATTTGTCCTCTAGCCATCCCTGCTTGGCCATTTTGCACTTCCTGTCGATCTCATTATTGAGTTGTTTGTATTCCTTATTGCCTCCTTCTTTTACTGCATTTTTATATTTTCTCCTTTCATCAATTAAATTCAATATTTCTTCTGTTACCCAAGGATTTCTAGCAGCCCTCGTATTTTTACCTATTTTATCCTCTGCTACCTTCACTGCTTCATCCCTCAGAGCTACCCATTCTTCTTCTACTGTGTTTCTTTCCCCCATTCCTGTCAATTGTTCCTTTATGCAGTCCTTGAAACTTTGTATAACCTCTGGTTCTTTCAACCTATCCAGATCCATGTCCTTAAATTCCAACCTTTTTGCAGTTTCTTCAGTTTTAATCTACAGGTCATAAACAGTAGATTGTGGTCAGAGTCCACATCTGCCCCTGGAAATGTCCTACAATTTAAAACCTGATTGCTAAATCTCTGTCTTACCATTATATAATCTGATACCTCTTAGTATCTCCAGGATTCTTCCATGTATACAACCTTCTTTTATAATTCTTGAACCAAGTGTTAGCTATGATTAAGTTATGCTCTGGGCAAAATTCTACCAGACGGCTTCCTCTTTCAGTTCTTAGCCCCAATCCATATTCACCCACTACGTTTCCTTCTCTCCCTTTTCCTATACTCGAATTCCAGTCACCCATGACTATTAAATTTTCGTTTCCCTTCACTACCTGAATAATTTCTTTTATCTCCTCATACATTTCATCAATTTCTTCATCATCTGCAGAGCTAGTTGGCATATAAACTTGTACTACTGTAGTAGGCATGGGCTTTGTGTTATGTATTATGCATTTCCAACTGAAAATCACTTCGTATAATGTGGTTTGGCATGTTCCTTACAGTTCTTTATGCTGTGGTCTTTTTACTGCCCAGATAACAAGTTAATTTTATTTCGTTTCTGTCGTTACACATGTATTTTAAACGATTTCTTGAAAAGCACAAGATTTTCACGGTCATTGCTTGTTGTTGTGTTAGTGCAGTGTTCATTTGTTTCGTGCCATATTTATTTTGTAGGAGGTGTGTGGATTTGAAGTTTGGTTGACGTGTGTGGTTTTGGCTTGTCAGTGTGTGTGTACGTGTGTTTTCCCACTATGGGTAGAAAGAGAAAGAGACAGATAGATAGATAGAGAGAGAGAGATAGACGGTGGGGGAGGAGTGAAGGAGCTGTGGATAGGCACGTAGAGTGACGGTGTGCAGTGTGTGAAGACAAGAATTTAATTTTTGAAGCTGATCATCTGATTATATGCAGTTTTGGTCGGATGATACTTTTATAGCAAGAAATCCAGCCTCAGTATTCCACATAAACAAGGACTGAACATTGAATTATACCTGCATAGAAAACTAGCAAGCCATTTTTGATTAATTAATAAAAAGGGTGACAACATATAATGATACCACAATAAAAATAAAACTGAGAATCCAAAGAGAGAAACTCAAAAAAGTGAAAAATCACACAAATATACAATCACAACATAAATGCAGGAAACATACCTTTCACAAAAGAGTGATTAGTCTAAATGACATACATTTATCTGAATAAGAAAACAGCATGCTCGAAAGGATCCCAGACACAACGTAAAGACAATAGTCTCGTACAGGAAAACACAGAATATCGTAACACAAACTGAAAACATTATAACGAAACAAGAAACACGGAATACACCTGATTTCAGTGCAAACTTAGTAAGAGAACTAGTCGCTGAGGAAATAAAACATATGATCAGAGAGAAAAAAGCATCAAAAGACAAAACACAGAGATAGCTGAAGAAAAGACCTTGAGAAAGCTACAAAAGATATTAACAAAAGGAGATGCCACAATCATAACATCTGACAAGGGCAATTCGATTATACTCATGAAAGAAAAGGAATACATTGGCAAAACATTAGAATTCATAAAAAGCGGCAACAGCACAGAATTAACAAGTGTTCTAACAGACCGATACCAAAGAAACTTACGGAAAACCTTGAGAAACATAGAACCAATTTCCAAAGACATACAGATTAAATGAATGATACAGAAAAATTCCAAAGCCCCCACTCTAAAAGCATTGCTTGAAGTTCACAAATAAGGCACCGCTACAGTCATATTGATCGCCTTTACGAGATCACCAACATACTACTTACCCAATCAAACACACACACCGCTGAAGACACACAAACCCAGCAAAAACAGATGTCTGAAGAACTCAAGTGACAATAGAAAAAGATAAACACTGAAAACATACCAAACATAGCACTTTAATTCTATTTGACGTAATTTCCATTTGCTCGCACATTCCAACAGAAGAAACCATCGGAAGAAATCTCCAAGAACAAGGAAACGTAACCCCAACAAACATAGAAAAAATATTAGCTGCACTTAGACTCACCACAGAGCAAAGTTACATCATATTCAATAACAAATTTTACTCTCAAAAAGAAGTGCTACCTATGGAATCAGTAGCCTGCTAGCTGACGTTTTCATCAGTCGGATAGAATATGAAATGTTTGACAAGATACCAAAAACAAAGCAATACAGAATAAAATATTGGTACAGATATGTAGACGATGTAATTCTGTAATAGATAAACCTCAGATTCGTGTAAAAGAACTTCATGATGTCATAAACACTATCCATCCACAAATACAGTTCCCCATTGAAACATATATGAAAAGCTCACTTTTGTAGATCTCACCACAGGAAACCTACAGCCAGCAGTAACATCACTCATAACCAATTAAATCACCCCATAACCGAAAAAGGAACCAGTTTCTAATTTATACTACACAGAATGACCAAAACACTCATGATCAAACATGGTTATACCGAAGAACTGAAGAGAATAAAACAAACTGCACAGGGGAATGGGTATCATACAAAAACTGTAGACATAGTAAACAAGAAAATACAAAAACAGGCAACACATAATCATGAAACATACACACACAGGCAGACGCATTACAACCCACAACAAATCAGAAGACCTAATTAACAAATGACACATAATGACTTACAACAACAAAATCACTCACCGGGTGGGAAATATACTAAAGAGACAAAGGCTGAACGTAGAGTAAAGGACGAACAACACTGTACAGAATAGACTTGGAAGAAATACCACCAACACTGACAAACATAAAAAGTCTACTAATGGCAACTGCTGTCAATCTGTATATCTGGGTCAAACAGGCACGATTATTAGACCCAGGTGTTCAGGACATCTCAGAGCCCTGAAAAGCATCAGCTCACACTCAATATTTCCAGATCACCTAACAGCACAGTATCACCATCCAACCAACACAGAAACCGTCTTAAAAATCCTTGAAATCAGTACCCGCCTGTATAAAAGATTAAAAATTGAAGAAAATCGCCACATCCAGAATCAATAGCCCCATGAAATAAAGTACTAGATGAATACTCGTCACAGTGCAGTAAAGCTCTTTTTGCCACAACACATGAGCCAACACAAACACCTACCAAAGTATGCATATGATCAAACGGATAGCTTCTAAAATTAAATTCCGGCATTCCTACACGGCACACCATTCATTTTACTTGTCTATCCTGAATTCTCTCTCTCTTTTTCTATCGATTATGGTGAAACACACACACACACACACACACACACACACACACACACACACACACACAAACACACACACACACACAGATGGTCACACGCACATGAACTAAACTCCACAAACGTTAACAACAAATACGCGCGCAACATCCAAAACAAACATGGCACTGAACAGATGAACGCTACAGAGTCACAACAATACGTAATGGCAGCGAAAACTCTGTGCTTGGAAAGAAATAGTTTAAAGTGCATGTGTAACGACAAAAACGAAATAAATAAGCATGTTATCTCGACACAAAAAAGTAAAAACACCACAGCGTCAATAAAGCTGTAAGTAACATGCCAAACAACATGATACATGGTGATTCTCAGTTGGAAATGCATAATAAACAGAAAAATAAAATTACGTTTGGCTGTAGACTGCGTAGTTGACCTAAAACTTGTAGGTTAATTATCCACTGCCCCCATGTGAGGAATGTAAATAAATGCGTACATCCAGTTTATTTCCAAATGTACTACAAAACTTGAAACTATTGATGTATCTTAAACAAACGACTTAGACTGCCTCAATTCAGTGATACATGTCTCAATTCTGTACTGTATACAAACCAATGTAAAAAAAATTGACGATTACATTTCACAAATGTAAATATTTTGTACGAAAAGTTTGTTTACTGTGAATTTTGCACAAAAAGTGCAAAAACATGTCTGTATGACAACAAAACTACAAAGTTTTCTTGTATAAGGCGGACTTACCTTTCCAACCACTATTTCGAAACCCTGTAATCTCTTCCCGTTGCAGTACATACCTTTGAAATTTGGCTCAATGGTGCAGAAATCCTTTCTCTTTAATGGCGCAAAAGCATGTTGCCCTGCGAAGTCAGCGTCGGGCTTAACCACACTTCAAACAGCGATGTGTCGACACATGTGACAAGAAAGGACACTGCTTGGAAGTTTGTGACATGCAAGGTGGCTCAATAACACAGTGGCACCAAATTTCACCATAACTGCCGACGCCACTGTAGACGTGTCATTCAATGTGTAGGTCGTCACAGCCCCCGTTTGTGACATCTACCATCACTTCACACCTCTACCAAGGACATCAGAACCGCAATGCCCAGCTCTAAGATTACTCTATTTTATCATGAGTGGCAGAGGAAAATATTCGAGACACACCGCCGCTCAAAACCAGCGCAAAAGGGCCTCAGGGGGTAGCATAAAGAGCGTTACTGAAACCACCCCTCGCCTGGGGCGTTGATACCCATACATGTTGCCGTCGAAAACAACAGTTTGCATTGCGATGTGTGACAGGATGATGTTCTTGACATTCTAGTATAAATCTTCCAAAAAAAGAGGTCAAATAGCGGTAACGTGATACATTAATAATAACGTCGTATACATAATATTACAAATAATAATGATAGTGCAATTTATACTAGATTCTGCACTCACCGCGATTCCTTTGCAGATTTTTGGTGCAGGGCGGAGAGAG
Source organism: Schistocerca gregaria (assembly GCF_023897955.1). Taxonomy (NCBI): domain Eukaryota; kingdom Metazoa; phylum Arthropoda; class Insecta; order Orthoptera; family Acrididae; genus Schistocerca; species Schistocerca gregaria. The sequence goes on from NC_064923.1 coordinate 687,970,656, forward strand.
AGAGAGAGAGAGAGAGAGAGAGAGAGAGAGAGAGAGAGAGAGAGAGAGAGAGAGAGAGAGGGAGAGAGAGAGAGAGAGAGAGAGATTGAGCAGAATTTTGAATTGTGTTGCGTCGGTTCACGATTGTGTTCAGGCGGAATAATGTCTGATTACGCAAAGGTGGCTTGAGCCAGACATTTAACCCGGATTGCCTTCAGGCAGTCTGATTAATCGATACAAATTCCTAAGGGACGTAACTGAACATAAAAAATTGGAAATGGATACAAGGATGCCAGTTTTGGTAATGGTTATCAAATTTCAGATTGAATACATTATTAGCCTCCCAAAAAACAACCGAGATACCGCGTTAAAGAGCTCACCTGTAACATAGCATACATCAAAAGAACTCTGAGGTTACTCAAAGAAAAGAATAGAGAGAAAAGGATTTCATTATAACTTATCAATATATTGGCTCTGAGCACTATGGGACTCCACTTCTGAGGTCATCAGTCCCCTATAACTAAGAACTACTTAAACCTAAATAACCTAAGGACATCACACACATCCATGCCCGAGGCAGGATTCGAACCTGCGGCTGTAGCGGTCACGAGGTTCCAGGCTTCCAGACTGTAGCGCCTAGAACCGCTCGGCCACTGCTGCCGGCCCATCAATATATTCTAAAAGAATCCATAACACTGAACATGAACAAATATCTAAGAAACATAAAACTAACATTTGCTATTTCTTTCACACATTTCTTGCTAGAACAATGTACTGTTTGTCTGTCCGATATTTTCTTGAAGTTAGATGTCCTTGCGTCCGCATGAGTATTTCATTACGTATTTCGAAACGTTTGATAGAAGATTAACATTTTTAAGTACACAAAATTTAGTATAACTTGTAGCGATGCTTCAGTACAGTTCTTCACATGGCGGCAATGAAACAGTAAAACGTAATCAAGTCTCTAGAACTATACATAACAAAAGATAGACTTTTATCGTTCATATGTTTCGCATCTTATTAGGACTGAGCGCTGCGACAGTAAATATCTGTGCCCAGTGGGTCATAGTGTTTGTTTGAAGCAGTTAATGTGGACGCGCGTCTTTGTGCAGAGCGTACATTACCAAAACATAACATTTTACCAACTACGGTTCGACGACTGTTCTTCTCTTTTATGACAAATATTTGATATACAGAGCATCCGAAACCAAATAATATTACCACAGTCTTGAGCGTTTCAACACTTGTCTAAGGACACCGAGGGGCTCCACCCGCAACCGAATGAGGTGGGGCATTTGTTAACACACTGGACTCGCATTCGGCCATCCTGATTTAGGTTGTCCGTGATTTCTCTAAATGCTTCAGGCAAATGCCGGGATTCCTTTGAAAGGGCACTGCCGACTTCCTTCCATAATCTGGTGACAACGATGACCTCGCTGTTTGGTGTCTTCTACCAAGTCAACCCTGCCCCCTCCATATCCATTAAAAATCAATCCTTTAATTCTGTTGCGCTGTGTATTTTCCTTCATAGTTCAGTTACAACGACGTTTTCTGTGTCAAAAATTAACGTCCTAGATAAAAAGCAAAAATACTCTTACCTTCTGCAGAAAAATTAGCGAACTACTCCAGAAAAGATCAACGAAACACTTGATTTATCTGTTTATCATTGAATATTCCAACAATACAAGGTTCTCTAACAAGACTTCTAATTACAGCATATGGACGATAATTTCTTTCAGTCTTTAACCTCTGGTTTAAACGTATTGTAAGAGGTCCATAATTAGAGAACTTGTTGCTAGCGCACTCGAGCTGATGTAATTTCGATGTATTGCTCACGCGCTGCCTGCGATATGTAAGCTAGAAGAGAATCTGAGACCAAAGAGCAGTATTGACAGCAGTAGGAACTGTGTAGCAGTAGGAGTTAGTTGTTGGTAGCGAGCAGTCTGGTCTGGTGTATCGTGTTGGCTGGGCCGGTCGTGTGCAGCGATGGCGGAGCCTGAGCGTTGTACGATAAGGTAAAAGCAGCCTCGCGCATATGTAGTATTGTTACATCAAGTCCCAAGTAAATGTTTTTTAAAAAATCTGTTAATAACAATCTTTCTCATAAAAAGTAACTTTTGACATTTATCGCAATTTAAAGAATTCACTAATTTCTCCAATCTTTGGCAATCCCGATTATTGAAAAGAAAAGTCAGTTCTTTCCTTTTTTATAAGACAAATCTATCGGCTAGCATTGCACTTAGCTGCGCCATGAAAATTTCTTATAGGAGCAGATATATACGCGTTGTCCGGCGACCTAATCAAGGTAAGATTTTTCAGCTTATTCGGAGTGATGTGTGGGGGCCGTGACGCAGCATTGCTGACGTCCAAAATTTGCCAGGTTGGCTTGACCGTCAATTATTGAAGGGTTGTAGGTTTGTCACATTGTATTGTGTTTTCACTGTTGGGTAGTTGCGCTGAATGAGAGTGTTATTCATATTATTTTATTTTGTGGGGAGGTTACACTTGGCGACAACCGGCCAGGATCGTATTTTTGTGAATTTCTGAGAAGTGGTCAGCTATATATCTGCATTTATTTACTTAATATTAAAAGTAGTTTGCATCTGGCGCCACGCATTTACTAATTTGTCACTTTTTCTTTCACAGATCATCGGCAATTTATTGCTCTTTGTTGTAACTGTATTTGTTCCATTTTTGCTTCGTCTTTGTTTGATTTTGTGCTTAACTTTGAGTTTTGAAAATGCCGCGAAAAACTGTTCACAGTACATCGCGAGTCGTAATGAGTGAAAAAGCCGACTTTAATAATTTGACTGATAATACTAGCAACACTCAGTGTCTTGATATTCCTCCAGTTACAGACAATCAGTGCGTACCGATCACTAGTAATGATTTTAATGCTAATGATGAGCAAAGAAATTCAATTGTGTCCTCTGTTAATTTAACGACAATTGATGAGGCGGCACTTTTCGTTACAATGAACGCTGCCCAGTTTAACGCACCTGATTTGCAAAATTTACACAGTGAACAGATAATTTTTTCTCACGAAGATGAACAATGTAGTCAAAATACGTCAGATTTATTTGATTCCGAGGTAGTGACACACAGTGCACGTCCAATTAGCAAACCTTTTCGTGAATCAGACAATGACCAAATGGTTTCACAAAACGTGACAAATGCAGACACACCATCTCACAGTACAGAGAATAGAGTCGGTAATTTTGGCTTGGATCAAGTTGTAGCATTACTGCTACAATTCAATGAAAAACAAGACAACAATTACAAACAATTTAATGAAAAACTAGACAACAATTCCAAACAGTCGAAGAAAGAACAAGACGACAATTTCAAACGACTTAATGAATCGAACAAACAACTTACTAAAAAACTAGACAACAATTCCAAACAGATTAATGAAAAACTTGACACCTATACAGAACAGCATACTGAACGGATTAGAGCCGTTGCCGAGCAGTGTAATGAAACTAAAAAACAATTACGTGAGGAAATGAAGGCTTGTGCTCGGAATAGTAGTGAAGAAATTAGATCTGTGGCACAAGAATTAAGTAATACACATGCAGCCACAACTAAATTACTTGGAGATGAAATTAGAGCAGTCGCTAAACAATGTTCTGAAAACGCAACACAGTTACGCGACGAGTTTAAATTAATGTCAGCAGAACTTTCACGCACACTGGATGCGAGAGTAGACAAGAAATTCGAACAACAGAACAGCAAAATTGACGAACGTTTTAATCACCACTTACAAAATAGTGAAAAGCGTTACCGTACATTCATACAGGAACAGAACAGAGTAAAGAAACAAGTCATGGAAACAATTACTGCACAGAGACAGGAAGATAAGCGTAAATTATTTACGAAAGCAAAAACATACGTAAACAACAACATTGCTACAGTATCAGTCGAAATCAATACTATTAAACAGTTGAACACCAAATTGCATGATGAAATCTCCGATCTTAAAACGAAAACAGACACACACACAGTAGACTTTCAGACAGTGACCAACAGACTTGAACAATTAGAATTAATACAGGATCCCAATGCCATTAAAGCAGACGTTAAGAAATTGAACAAAACTACCCGTAAAATCCCAAAACAAATTAATGCTTATGACACTAAAAATGATGAGCAGGTTAAAGCATTGACTGAAAAATTTGATGAATTGGCCAGTCGTATTGACGTTATTGAAAATAACAATGACACCAAATCAGACGATACGTCTCCAATTTCGTTTAATCAAACACCTGAATTCCAAAACATACAGCAAACAATCAGCGAGATAGATTCGTCCAATTATACATTGCGTAGAAAAGTGTCGTCTTCATAGCAAGAAGTGACGGAGATAAAAAATGTTTCAGCCTCTAACACGGCACAGCATACGCCACTCTCCGAACATTTCTCACACTCACACAACCAGTACAATTTAGGTAATTTACAGAGAGTACGTGACTTTGATTCCGGGCCGACATAGACAAACAGATTATCATACAATCCTGAACCTGTTCACACATTCAGAGGCGATAACGTTGATTATAACCTATTTTTATCCGTGCAAAAATCTAAGGTACTTAAAAATGACAGAACACAAATACATTTTTTGGACTGGATACGACAACTTGCTTTTGTATTTTCATCAGCTTGGCGTGTAATGCAGAAACTACAATTGGGCTGGATACAACAATTTGCATTTGAATTTTCATCAGCATTGCGTGTAATGCAGAAACTAAAATTTATTTGCACCGCGTAAGTGACCTCAGGGGATTCATTACACTTCGATGAATATGTGCCGTAGCGTGCACAGGGCCCCGGGCCGTAGTAGTGCTATTTCATCTTTAGTTTTCTGCGCTGCTGCCTTCTCTCTTACTATCCTTTATATCTATCAAAGCAGCTCTTCAACTATCGATCTATCTAGGATTAAGAATGAGTAAAGACAACCTGATACGACGAGTTTTACCTGAAAGTGACAGTTATCTTTTGACACACCCGAAATGGCAAGAACTACCAGCATAATTTTAATAACAGTCAGAATTTTTATCATCAGTATGTGTAAAATTATCAGCAATCGCAAACACATTTTGGGAACAATACAGGGTTTTCACCGCAACAGCATCAAAAGCAGCCGATTAGGGTACCAAAACAACAATGCAGTCTGCAAGGTCAACCAAGCTTTAATGTATCGCCGCCTACACGTATAACATCGGCTCTACCAAATAGTAACGCACAGCAACAAGGAAATCAGTACGTACAGAAAACACACCATTTCAACTCATGTCGCAATGCGCCGTAAAGCAATGATTATCATGACAGACGTAAACGTAATGAGCACAATTTTCTGGGTAACAGTCGGTCTTACCAGCAGCAGAATCAACAACAACAACAGATTATCATGAACGAACCAGACAATCGTCATCATCCCGCATCTAATACGTCAGGAAGAAATAACCGAACAGTACAAATAGTCGAAATGCCACAACATCCTCCCGCAAATAACAGCACGTCAGAAAGAATTTGACTAGATACAGCACAATTTGCATCCTTCAACAACGTAAGCACTACTTTTGACACGCAGAATGTTATTCACGAGAATGTTATTACTTTTGACGACATCCGAGACACTCTTTTGCAGGAAAAACCAGTTATTCAAAAAATCATTTCCCACCCTGTCATTGAAGTAAAGATTGGATCATCCACATTTTCGGCACTAATCGACTCTGGATCACCTATGTCAGTTATAAATGAGGAAACTTTCAACGCATGTTACAAAGAGAATACTTATCCTACATTACCATTAGGCAAAACTAAAGTAAAAGGAGCAGTATCTGGTGAAGGAGTAGACGTAAAATTACAGACACACTTATCATTTTGTATTGCAGGTCATACGTTCCACTCAAATTTTTGGATTGTTCCCTTATTGACAACAGACGTTATTTTAGGTACGAATTTTTTGGTACAACACGACACAATTATTGACTTTCAAAATTCCTATTTAATGTTAAAGAATGAAAATGTACAACTGGCATTAGAATTTCAGCACGCTTTATCTGCAGACGAACAGGCAATTAATCGAACAGAGGTCATTTCTACATCGCGTAACATAGACTGTCATTCGACATTGTTCACCGGTACGTATGTACACAATTGTAATACACCAGATGAAGCCGACTATGACGTTATGCAAATGATTTCTGATAAAGTAAAGCAAAGCAGTGCAAATACAGACGACGAACGTACAGAGCTACGCAAAATTATTTTACAACAAGCTCCAGCTTTTGACAACATCCTCGGTACTATGTCCGGTTTTATATATGAATTTCAAGTTACACAGCATGACACATTTAAAGTTAAATATTATTCTACTCCTTATATCCGAACACAAACTATTGTAGCAGACGCTCTATCCCGTTATCTCATCAACAATGAGCAAGACATCGCAACCAACTTCTGCCAAGCAAATTCTAGCGTCATGTATATTCAACAAGTCGCATTTGAAAACTTCATTTCATCGTCATTACGAGACATAGCACAAGAGCAAAGTAAAGACAACGTATGGAAAGAGATTAAACACCTTTGGCAAGATAAGAATAACGTTACCATTAGAAACCATTACACGGTACGCAATAACATTATGTTCCGCCGCTCTCACCCTGACGGCAACAACTGGTTATTATGCATTCCTGACGAACTTGTTAACAAATTAATTTGGTATACTCATTTAAGTTACGCACATAATGGAGCCAGAAAATGTTTTCTTGTACTGTGACAGAACTGTTATTTTGCCAACATGGAGAAACGTATTCGACGAGTTTTAGCGTCATGTAAAATCTGCCAGAAAGCTAAATCAGACACGACTTCACATATTCCTCCGTTACATCCCATTGTACCTGTTAAATTGAGACATGTAGCCGCAGAGGTTTTTGCTGCATCTTTGTCGCTGTTGAACTCACTTCGAAATTTGTTACCTTCACTCTGTTACGCAAAGCTACTGCTAAATCTATTTCGAATGCATTTGTAAAACATTTTTTATTTCATGTAGGGCATGTATTGAAAGTAATTTCCGACAATGGACCACAATTTCGATCTGCGATGTGGACACGTATGTTACGAGCTACAAACATTTCTCCGATATATATATCCAAGTATCACGCTTCTACGAACCCTTGTGAACGACTGATGAAAGAAATTGGTAAACTGTGTGGAATGTACTGCCATAAAAGACATATTGATTGGGATACACACGTACACTCATTCCAGGATGTAATTAACTCCATACCAAATGAATTCACTATGCTATCTCCGACTGTTATATTGAAAAATGTTGAACCACCTAACAAAATCAACATCTCGTCGACTACGCCACCATGAAGTAATTGAGATTGCGCTCAACAACATCAAACGTGCCGCAGAGCGCCGGAGAAGACAGCAAAAACATGTTTGTTCACGCCGTGACTTTCACATTGGACAGAAGATATTAGTACCTACACACTATTTATCCAACAAAGGAAAGAGTAGATGCAGTAAATTTGAACTTCTATACGCAGGTCCATACAGAATTCGCAGCATTCCTCATCCCAATGTGGTTCATGTTGAAACTTTGAGGACCAGAAAAAGCAAAGGCAATCAGCATATTTCCAATATTAACCCCTTTATTGAATGAACATACTTTACGATCTATCACACTGTACCGCCATTTCCTGATATTTGTATGACCACTCACGCAATTATATTTATGTGACTATTTACTGATGATTATCATATTTTTTCCTGGCAAGTGCCCGGCACGGTAAGGTTAGCAGGTCGCTTTTCTTGTCGTTATATATCAGACCGTGCACATTTTCGATTTTTTTGGGTGTATGTATGATTGTTTTCCTGTCGAAAGTAGAATTTTTGTCTGTATGCACTATGAAATCTTTAAGATGTAACAAACAACAGTTGACTTTGACATTTTTCCTTATGGTATTTCAACATCTTGACTATTTTACATGTTTTGCTACTACATTATGATACTGTGTGTACATTTTTTGCACTTGAAATCTGTCTATGATTTTAACCTTATACGTTTTCTGTCGTGATATTTTGCCTATTCTAGATTTTTTTGGCACTACATTATGATACTGCGTATACATTTCTTGCACTTGAAAATTGTCTATGTTTTTGACCTAATACGTTTTCTGTCATGCTATGCTGTATGCTTAATTATTTTACTAGAAACAAGTTTTTATTTAAAGGGTATATGAATTAAATGCAAGATATTAATCCATATTCATCATTTTTCAGAAAGCAATACCGTGTAAAAGAAATGAATTAAACAACCACAGTGGTTTACTATGAAATGGAAATTTTACCATCAGAATGAAGGAAAGAAAATGCAATATCTTGCCATGAAGACTAAGTGGATCAGAATTAACAAGCATTAACCAGAATATACCGTATACATGGTATGATAGCAGTCTTGACTAATTATTTTTCTTTCAGAATACAAGGCGATTGATGCAGACTGTCAGACAGAACTACAGATGTTGATTTTAGTGATGAAATATGCTAGAAGTAAGAAACTTTATACTATATGAAGTAATGATTGATAATGAAAAGTTGTATGAAGTAAATGGTAATATGAATAGGCATAATGAAGTGTCCATTTTTTGCAGATGATAATGAATGATGATGAATAGCTATATGAAGAATATGCTAATATGAATAATGAAGTTTTTGTTTGCAGATGATGATAATGATGAAGTTTATATATTTACAGTTAGTTAAGAAATGATATGTAGTTATTTAAGTATTTGTAGCAGTTCCTTTTGACAGCATGTCTTATGTCGCATAGTATAATGACTGAATGTTTTGGAAAAGACAGCTAGAGTACATACATATTAAGTACACGTTTCATTACCTATTAATTCGAAGTTCACTATTTTTCAGCATAATATGCATTTCATCCTTCAGCTCAATTATCCATTTTGTATTTTTTCGAGGAGAAGCTTTTCGTGACAGAATATGCTATAAGCAGTTAGTTATTAAACCTGTTCTAGTACTTGCATTTTTTTACCCAGTTGTGTCTATCATTTATGAATGTGATCACATATACTGTACTTGTTTCATAACCTTGCTACAGCTGACTCATGACTCATGACGTTATTAATCCTTATTTCCAGCAATAAGTCAAAAGCAAATATTTTCATGCCCCAGCAATTAATTATCGATCCCAGTGCAATGCATTGCTAAAAAAAAATTACGTGTCCTAACTATTACCAGTATACAACTAAATAATGCTACCAGTTTAAGATATATTTTCAGTCCTAAAGATAATGCTAATTTTCTGTGTATTGATTCCATTATGTCTATGTATTATTGGACTACCGACCTTGAGTAATAGTTCCAATGTCTTACATTTTAAATATGTCTTATGTCACTTACATAATATTGTATATAAAGACCAGTAACTTGATGCTACACTCAATAACTCCTGTTTTAAATGATGACTCGTGAATAACACTGAATAATGTTTTGTAACTCTATATGAATACTTTCTAACTAGCCAATGAACGCCACTGATTGACTTGTGAATAACACTGAATAATGTTTTGTAACACTATATGAATACTTTGTAACTGGCCAATGAATGCCACTGATTTAGTCAGTTAAGTTATGAATAGTGTTTCGTAACACTCAATATTGTTCATATCGGTTAATACACTAGTCTAATTCTATGATGACTCGCATAAGACTTAATGTGTCCTTCACCTCCTGACCTAATTACTGCGATATCCGTTTATCCTGTCCATCCTCATGATCATGGAGCACGATATTGGTTTTTGTACTAATTCTACGTTGCTGTAAGAGTGTGGATTCTACAAGAATATGGTGTTGACATATCAAGCTGTCCACCACCTTGAACGATGGAGATGTTATTATGGTCCCACTGTTTGGTGTACCTGATGTACTACCGAAATGATAACATTGAATATTAATACAACATTTCAGTGTCTTGGCTACACTAATAAATACTTCAGGGAAGAGAACTTCAGATTGTCTCACTTGGTGTTGTGCTTCTGTAGAAAGATATGGACTTTCAGTGCAGCTACATGCAACCTACTGTGCTACAACCATGATGCAATCCTTCCCATTCCTTTCCTAGTTCCTGTAAAATAGTAAAGGCTTATACAGTGCATTTAAATTCTTGTAAAATGATATGTTTTGTACTCAGTGCGTGTGCACTCTATTTCGTTAATATATTTTGTTCTCATTGCGTATATAGTTTGTCATTTCTGAATATATTTTGTACTCAGTGCATGTGCACTCTATTTAATTTCTTAATATGTTCTGCACTTATCAATGATGTATATACTCTGTGATTGTAGCCTTAGTAAACTAAATAGATTATAGAAAAATTTGTTGCTCATGGCAAGTCCAATTGACTCACCATCGCTGCCAAATTTTTGCCCCCCAGTGGAGGGTTATTAAGAGGTCCATAATTAGAGAACTTGTTGCTAGCGCACTCGAGCTGATGTAATTTCGATGTATTGCTCACGCGCTGCCTGCGATATGTAAGCTAGAAGAGAATCTGAGACCAAAGAGCAGTATTGACTGCAGGAGGAACTGTGTAGCAGTAGGAGTTAGTTGTTGGTAGCGAGCAGTCTGGTCTGGTGTATCGTGTTGGCTGGGCCGGTCGTGTGCAGCGATGGCGGAGCCTGAGCGTTGTACGATAAGGTAAAAGCAGCCTCGCGCATATGTAGTATTGTTACATCAAGTCCCATGTAAATGTTTTTAAAAAAATCTGTTAATAATAATCTTTCTCATAAAAAGTAACTTTTGACATTTATCCCAATTTAAAGAATTCACTAATTTCTCCAATCCTTGGCAATCCCGATTATTGAAAAGAAAAGTCAGTTCTTTCCTTTTTTATAAGACAAATCTATCGGCCAGCATTGCACTTAGCTGCGCCAGGAAAATTTCTTATAATAGCAGATATATACGTGTTGTCCGGCGACCTAATTAAGGTATAATTTTTCAGCTTATTCGGAGTGATGTGTGGGGGCCGTGACGCAGCATTGCTGACGTCCAAAATTTGCCAGGTTGACTTGACTGTCAATTATTGAAGGGTTGTAGGTTTGTCACATTTTATTGTGTTTCCACTGTTGGGTAGTTGCGCTGAATGAGTGTGTTATTCATATTTTACTTTCTGGGGAGGTTACAATATTTAATGTTTTGCCCCATACATTGGTTTCATTAAAATTTACTAAGTGAATGTTTGATGAGTTTATGATGAAATAATATCAATGATAAGCTTCATTGGTGACGTTCCTATGCTCTGTGAAACCGAGAAAGAATACAGGACCTGCTGAGTAAAATGAAAAGTGACTGAGCACGTGGTACGAACTGAGAAATCGGGGGCTAAGGAATAGAGGAATCGAGGAAATTCCGAAGTCTTGGCAGCGAAATAACGTATATAGGACGAAACGATTTGCATATACGAAACACATACCATAATTATATTCCTTATCGAAAGAAGTCTACCGACATGAAACAGATCCCTTATCTCAAGGAAGCAGTTTCTGAGAATGTGTGTCCGGAGCTCAGCACTGTGCGACACTGAGTCACTGAATCATGGCCTGAGACGAAACCGAGAAATATGAAAATGGGGGCCTTACAATAATATGCTAAAGACTAAGCGGACTTAAGAACATTATATTATCCGCCAAACAGGAGAGGAAAACTGACTTTCTAGTTTAGCTTCAAGCCGCCATAAGCACCTTATTTAGTTCGTATCTCGCGACCGTTGAAACAGTACTCCCATAACTGTGGCCGCAGCTGGGAAGGCCAGCTTACGCTCCATCGACTGCAAATGTTTCTTTTTATACAAAGATTTAGCTTAGCAGTTGTTCGTATTTGACTCAGCGAAGCAGTGAGTAACATCTGTGCATTCTCCTGTGTTTGGTAGCGTGTAGATCCACAGGGTACAGGATATGATTACGAATAACACAAAATAAATAAGCAAACATCTGACAACTGTGAAGTTATCAGGCCGACTACCTGCCAAAGAGTCTCCTGGGCCAGAGTCACGTCGACCGCCAGCGTTCTTATCTCGCGACCAGTGTTTCCACAAGCGTACACTTTGTGTACTGTAAACACTAGCGCCACCACCCAAACAAAGTTGACCAACAAGAGAAGTTATCGATAGTGAATATGAATTACCAAAACTCATGAGCTAGCGTTAATACCCTCCCTTTGTTTTTTTACAAAGGAGATAGAAGGTGTCCTAGCAGAATTTAAGCAAACATCTCTATTTATAAAGTCATTTACTAGCTTAATGTCAACCGCCTCCTTGATAACAATATTCCAATAACCAGAAGTGCTTGCCAGAATCTCCGTCTGGCTTCTTTCATAGGATGACCGGTGCCAAGGCAGTGCAATACAGTAGTAGACTTGCTCGGCTGTTGAAAGCGTGTGTGACACTACTGCTCAACATCATTTTTAAGATGCGTAGTTGTGAGTTTTTCTTTGCACAGCGCTCTCGTCGCCTTTGTGCCTTGGAAATGACAAGGTGTGCACTGCGACGTGTGGTGTAGTTGTACGTTTGTTGTGTTGTACAAGTTCAACAGTATTACAATAAAATTAGCTAATTATTATTAATGTAACATGAGGTTTTATTTAATCACTGCTTTTCCCGGCAAATGAACGTTATTTCGTTAAAGAAATTTCCATCTGGGAACGTGTAGCAGTGTTGTCTGTCAAGTAGTGAAAATGTCAAAAGTTCATTCACAAAAGTAATGATTTATAACCACCAAACAGTTAAATGTACGATAAGCAATCTGACTAAACGAGAGTCATGATTTTTAGTAATTTCAGTGCTGCTATTTAAAAGACTCTTTGCCAGTTACAGATCGTTTATCAAAATGAACGCTACTGTTATGTCGAGGTGGCAACATTTTTATTTAAGCAAAATGAACAATTTTGTCACACAACACCACACGTACACAGCACTAATGTATCTTCCTGTCAAAATATTTCATAAAAGTTGTTACGATATTACCAGTCTTCACACATCAGTAGATAAGAATTTGAAGTTCGATGTATTCACAGTCTAACTGGAATTTACTACCTCAGGGTGGATCCTCGGCCATTTGTACACAATTATTATTGCAGTTATAACCATGAACATTTAAGTCTGTATAAAAAATCAGTTTAAAACTGCTGCAGCAATATTTCACGAAGATCGTGGCTAACATGAAACAATCACTTACCGAGTCTGCTTCAGGATGTGTTTTACTCGTAATAAATAATATATTTTAGATCTTTCTGCACCTTCACTACGTGCTTTAAAATTTGAAAATATTTCTCAGTGATACAAGACACATTTATATTCACCATTTACCATTCAACAGCGCTGTAGATAAATAGCGCTAATGGTTGCGCTCTTTGGTAGCTGAGCTGAAAACTTAACATTTATACAGGACGAGAATTACAATGAAATAAAACTCCAAACAAAGAAGACTCATTTCAATAGCACGTAAACTCTATTTTCAAATATCGGTTAGCAACATAACAGTATTTTAGTATAGTTTTTTTACAGACCACTGTGTTGCAAAACATCAGTCACATCCTATTAGTACAATAGTTCGAACAAGAAGAAGAAGGATTTTTCTACAGAATCATAGATAACAAAAGATTAGTATCAAAGTTGAGTCACATTCCACATACGATCTTGTCATAAATATTATTTTGAATAAAATATAGACTTGGAAGTTACAGTACCTGTCGAAATATTGCCGGATTTCGAACATGTCGTCCCGCTGATATTCCCGTAAGTTGTTCCAGGAGTTTGTACTAATTTATTCCATTTTTCTACATTATGCATTTAAAATAATTTAGTATATGCATTATTTTTCAGTCCTAGCTGCACATTTTTGTATACAGTATGATGTGCCTGGATCATCTCCAGATCTACGAGCATATAGTTGCAGCAGCAACTCGTCATGTCCTTATCGGAGCTACACATCAGAATAATGTATTTCCGTTTTGTGAACTGAATCTGGAGTGTAGCAGAAGCCCGAAGTTGCTTAGTAGTGGTTCTTATATTGCATCCTGCGAATGCTTAGGTTACTGTTATATTTCTTACGGTACAGACAATCATTAATTACAGATACAAAAGGACTGTATCTATAATGCATAGGAGGAGGAGTAATTGGTCTCTGTGCTAAACAGCTGGAAGCTGTATTAGTTGTGGTGAACGGGCTTGAAGCTGCTGCCCTGGGCTTTTGTGGCCTTGTGCCACTTGAGACGAAATCTTGACTGTGATCCTTAAAGCTGCCGCCATTTCCTATTCGCTTATCCTGGCCAACCGATAAGTAACGGCGAATGGCGAGTTGTAGCAGGGTCGTGAAACTCTGGTCGGAAGACAGAAGTGTATACTGGCCGCACGGATGTCCCGTTATGCCCCATAAACATGTTTGGAGTCTTGACCATCTCTGAAAATATATCTGAACCAGCATGGGACACTTCGCTTGGTAGGAACGTAGACCATCTTCCTGAAAACTTCGGACAAGTGCTTGTCGTTGGGAGGTGGGTGATGGAGCCCCTTAACGAAACAGCGGGAATATCGGACGCAAGGCGGATGTGCGCTCTGGTTTCCAGAGAGTCACGTCCGAGATGAGAAGAAGGTTCTGTCGGCAATGACACCGGAGGCAATCGATTACATATCGACTCTAATGTAGGTTCGAAAGATAGGTGCTACCTGGTTTCGGAGGCCATCCTCGGTTGCTACAGGCGGCTCGCAGATTTGGCAAAAACAGACTCGCGAGCTGTGTGGAAGCAGGGCTAGAATCTTGCAGCACCGTTCCGGTAACTGTTCGTGATCAGCTGCAGTAGAGTTCAAGGCTTAAGTGAGCGGCTCACACCATTCTGTGTCCATCTTGCATGCGGATTTGTCGACCTCAACTGCTGGGTGGAGAACTGCAGGTCAAGCTTGAACGCAGGAAGCGGTTAGAAGGATAGCGGAATAAATGTGACGCGCAGAAGTGGGTCCGTTAGAAGAAAGAAATTTTTCCACAGACACGATAAAATACTTTTTGATTTCTGGCAGGGAATATTTTATGCACAATAATTAAACGATGAAATATTTGTCGTGGCAGGTCAAAGATACAAAACGTTGTTGTTGTATTAAGCCTAAATAAGAACTTGTAGGTCAAGCCTGTACCACACGCAGGAAGCGACTACCACGATAGCGGAATAAGTGTGCAATTGCCTTAGAGCAAAGAAATTTCTTCATAGGCACGATAAAATACGTTCTCGTTTCAGACAGGGAAAAATTTCTCTACATTAACTAAACACTGTAACATTCGTCATGGCAGGTTACAGAAACAAAATGTTACAGTAGTGTTGGTTGGTTGGTTTAGGGGAAGAGACCAAACAACGAGGTCATCGGTCTCATCGGATTAGGGAAGGAAGTCAGCCGTGCCCTTTAAGAGAAACCATCTCGGCATTTGCCTGGAGCGATTTAGGGAAATCACAGGAAACCTAAATCAGTGTACTTATTGATTAATATCAGGGACGGGCTAAAACCTTCTCTCACTCCGATCTCAAACACTGCTTGCTTTTCATGCACCTCGACTCTTATAACTGCCATCTAGTTTCTGTACAAATTGTAAGTAGTGTTTCGCTTCCTGTATTTTACCCTCCTACCTCTAAAATACCAAAGAAGGTATTCGAGGGAACATCTTTAAAAGCTTTTTCTAAGTCTACAGGTACGATAAAATTAAGTTAAGACCTAAGATAATATTGCCTCACACGTTCCCACATTCGTCCGGAGTCCATACTCTGGGGATCCAAAGGTAGGCGTCTACCAGTTTTTTCATTCTTGTGCTCTAAAGAATTCGTGTTAGTATTTTACAACCATGCTGTATTAAATTGATAGTTTGGTAATGTTCACATCTGTCAGCAGTTATACTTTGGAATTGGGAGTATTATATTCCTTTTGAAATCAGCATTTGTCCTGTCTCATACTTCTTGCCATCAATTGGAAGCGTTTTGTCATGTCTGGTTCTCGTAAGGTTGTCAGTAGTTCTGACGGGATGTTGTCTACTACCGGAGCCTTATTTGGACTTAAGTATCTCATTGCTCCGTCAAATTCTTCTCGCAGCCTCGTATCTCGTAACTCATCTTCATTTAAGTCTTCTTCCATTCCTATAATATTACCTTCAAGCTCATCTCCCTTGTGTATACCCTCTGTATACTCTTTCTACCATTCAAATATTACTTTTTTACTTATATTTTCGTGCGGTAGCGTTCTCGATTCCCGGTGGGGTCAGGGAGTTTCTCTGCCTCGTGATGACTGGGTGTTGTGTTATGTCCTTAGGTTAGTTAGGTTTAAGTAGTTCTAAGTTCTAGGGGACTGATGACCATAGGTGTTAAGTCCCACGGTGCTCAGAGCCACTTATAGTTTTGAACTGGTAACTGAGATAAAGCCTTCGACGTACTCAGGTTGCAGTTGGCCTACGATGTCCTACAACAGGTTTTCTGCATGGTTTACGAAGGTATAGTTTGCGTCTGATTGTCACTTACGTTGAGCATATGAAAACCTAAATTCACTAATGCGTTAAGTAAGTATTCCACTCTGGTAACTTAACATTTCTTATTCTTGTATGGAACTTTTTATACTCTGAAGAGTCAAAATATTGTGACCGCCTGCATAATAATGAGTTGATCGAGCTATGGAATGCACTATAGCAGCAATATGGCGTGACATGGATTAGAAACAACTTGGTAGGCTTCTGGATGTACATGGCATATGTCGTCGTACAGTGCAAGTAGTTCTCCTGAATTTCGGGGTACTCTCTGTTATCCTTCGTACCAATACCGTTATGGTCACAGAGTGTCTTATTTTCACATAGGGCAAATACGCTTCACGCATGCATCTCCATGTGGAAGTTTTGGTCTCGTTTGGCTGTGAGGCTTTGGATATGTTTAAATTCGAAATTTTCTTTGCATCTGTAGCAGAACGCTAGCACAGCAGTGGAAGACAGCGGTGTTTCCCATTTCTCATAGCTTTGTTCGGCCATACCTGTCTAATTTTTGCCTATTGATGGCCAACATTAACGGACTGGAAATTAATTTATCACGCAATCCCCTGAAATAACCGAAAACATGGCTCTCATCGCTATTGTTCTACGTATCTTCACATTGTTTTTTATAGTCGAGCTACTGTAACGCTCTTGCGATCAGTGATTCCTTGTCCTACGCTCAATCGAGAAGTTCGAGTCTTTGGTGACCAGGAGTTGTAATACGAGGGTTGGATGTTAAATAGTTGCAACTATTTATTCACAAACGATGTAAAAGAGTTACGTGTTAGCACCTGTTGCTGTCCTTCAAAGTGGTCACCAGCATTGTGTAGAACCCGTTGGAAGCGATGTGGAAGGCGTAGTATACCACTAGCAGAGCCTGCTCTGTTGATGGTGCGAATGGAGCGGTCTACTGCCTGTCGAATCTCTGAAGCAAATGCCACCTTCAATGCGCAGCATTACTGTTCGTTTTTGGAGCACCACATCCGACCAGCTTTGCGAAAGAAGCGGCGACACCTTTTGCGATACCCACCCATCTTTCACTTTGCACGACAATGCGCGGTCGCATACAGCGCAAGCTGAGGCTGCTCTTCTCGGTCGATGGGACTGGGAAGTAATCTACCATTCACCATACTCCCCGGACCTAAGTCCTAGTGATTTTGATTTGATTCCGAAGATGAAGGAATCACTTCGTAGCATTCGCTTTAGAACTGTTCCATAGATTCCACAGGTAGTACACTGTTCCTATCGCACCATCAACAGAACATGCTCTGCTAATGGTATACTAAGCTTTCCACATCGCTGGCAACGGGTTCTACACAACGCTGGTGACTACTCTGAAGGACAGCAACAGGTGCAAACATGTAACTCTATGGTATCGGTTGTGAATAAATAGTTGCCACTACATAGTTTCAACTCGTATATTACCTTTACGAGTATTGCCGTCCGATTAGTTGCTCAAGCCAATATTCGGATAAGGCATTTAGAATAATTTCACATGTTTCTCTGTCCCTACTGTCCACCTTAATCACTTGACTATAGTCAACATAATCGTCCCCAAAGAGTCAGCAACTCTTTCATTAATTCTTATTTGAAGGGCTTATTTCAATAGTGGTACAATGCCAAGGAAACAAAAGAAAAATCTGCACGAAGAATTAAAGTTCATGGAGAAGAAACAAAAGCTTCAAAGTTTGCCGATGACATTGTAATTTTCTCCGAGACAGCAAAGGATTTGGAAGAACATCTGAACGGAATGGACAGTGCCTTGAAGGGAGGATAAAAAACAAATTTCAACAATAGCAAAATACGAATAATGGAATGTAATCGAATTAAATAAGGTGATGCTGTGGGAATTAGATCAGGAAACGAAACTATTAAAGTAGTAGATGAGATGTACTATTTGTGCAGTAAAATAATTAATGATGACGGAAATAGGGATGATGTAAAATGTGGACTGGCATTGGCAAGAAAGAGTTTCTGAAGAAGAGAAATTTGGTAACACTGAACATATATTGCACTGTTGGAAGTCTTCTCTGAAAGCATCTGTATGGAGTTTGGCCGAGTATAAAAATGAAACACAGACGAAAATCTGTTTGGACAAGAAGAGAATAAAAGTTTTAGAAATTCGTTGCTACAGAAAGATGCTGAAGATTAGGTGGATGGGTCACGTAAGTAATGTGGAGGTACTAAACAGAGATGGAGAGGAAAGAAATTCGTGGTACAGCCTCACTAGAAGAAGGGGTCGGCTTATAGGACGTTCTGAGACATCAGGTGATAACCAACTGAGTACTGCGGGGAAGTGTGGGGGTAAAAATTGTTAATAGAGACCAAGAGATGAATACAGTACGCTGATTCAGAAGATTGTAGTAGTAATTCGGAGATGAAGAGACTTGCGCAAGATAGAGTAGTATGGAGAGCTGCATCAGACTGGGGCCCACAACAAGAACAACAAAAGGGATGGCGAGGTTCCAGTCACTGCGTTGGCAGTGATCTATTGTTGATCTCAGAAGAGCGTGACGCAAGGATTTCATCATATCACAGACGGCTTTAGTTGCGGAAGCCGCTGCGTCTCAACCTAGATGCATATAAACTGGATAACGTTGGTTCTGCAATACTTGCGCTTCGAATCTCGCTGACGTACGGAAATCTGTACAGAAAATAATTTAACTCTGATGCTTGCGGACGTTGTTTGCTGTAGGCGCAAAGTCATGACGCTGTGTTTTTGGAACTGTGCGGTTCTTGTGATGATTTTGCATCCTCAGGACTGAAAGTCAGTTTCCCACATTCTGCAGCGCGGATAATTGTTTTGTGAGAACTTCTTATGAATTCGAAAGACCAAGTATCCCATAAGATTCTGATCACGGCAACACACATTTCTTACGAGAATGACGTGTTACCCGACATTTTCGGTATACTTCCATTCTGGCGGTACATTATGCTCCAAGATACACTAAATGCATGTCTACGACCCTACAAGAAAGGTGCAAATGCTATTACGAAGGCTAAAAATGTTGTGTGGAAGTGAGTTGTGTCAAATCGGATGGTTCAGAATAGAGAGGAGTGCAACACGTTAGTGTACTTTCCTCTTCACTTCGTGTTGCATTTACGGATGTGATTATAAATGATATCAAGGAGATAGGAAATTGTGGTTCAAATGCCTTTGCTGATGGTGTAGCTCTTTAAGAAGAAACAAAACCAGAAGCACAACTACGGTTAGGTGATTAGAAGACCACGTATAAAGAGTACCAGCTGACAGGAACAAGACGCCTCATGAGACGCGGCAAGGTAGGAGTAGGCAAAATGCAACAGGGAATAACAAACTAATGTGCTAATAGTAAACTGCAGGAGCGTCTATAGAAAGGTCCCAGAACTGCTCTCATTAATAAACGGTCACAACGCCCATATAGTACTAGGGACAGAAAGTTGGTGGAAACCAGACGTAAACAGTAATGAAATCCTAAACACAGATTGGAATGTGTACCGCAGAGACAGGCTGGACAGTGAAGGGGGAGGCGTGTTTATAGCGATAAGAAGTGCAATAGTGTCGAAGGAAATTGACAGAGATCCGAAATGTGAAATTATTTGGGTGATGGTAACGGTTAAAGCAGGCTCGGACATGGTAATTGGATGTCTCTGTAGGCCCCCGGGCTCAGCAGCTATTGTGGAGGAGCACCTGAAGGATAATTTGGAAAATATTTCGAGTAGATTTCCCTACCATGTTATAGTTCTGCGTGGAGATTTTAATTTGCCGGATATAGACTGGGAGACTCAAACGTTCATAACGGGTGGCAAGGACAAAGAATGCAGTGCAATATTTGTAAGGGCTTTATCTGAAAAGTACCTTGAGCAGTTAAACAGAGAACCGACTCGTGGCGATAGCATATTAGATCTTCTGCTGACAAACACACCCGAAGAATTTGAAACAGTTAATGCAGAACATAGAACCTGCGTTCATAAAGCGGTTACTGCTTCGATGATTTCAGCCTTAAATAGAAATATTAAAAAAGGTAGGAAGATTTTTCTGTTTATCAAAAGTGACAAAAAGCAGATTACAGAGTACCTGACGGCTCAACAAAAAAGCTTTGTCTCAAGTACAGATAATATTGAGGATCAGTGGACAAAGTTCAAAACCATCGTACAAATGCGTTAGATGAGTATGTGACAAGCAAGATCGTAAGAGATGGAAAAGAGCCACCGTGGTACAACAACCGAGTTTGAAAACTGTTGCGGAAGCAAAGGGAACTTCACGGCAAACATAAACATAGCCAATGCCTTGCAGACAAACAAAAATTACGAGAAGCGAAATGTAGTGTGAGGAGGGCTATGCAAGAGGCGTTCAATGAATTCGAAAGTAAAGTTCTATGTACTGACTTCGCAGAAAATCCTAAGAAATTTAGGTCTTTTGTCAAAGCGGTAGGTGGATCAAAACAAAATATCCAGACACTCTGTGACCAAAATGGTACTGAAACAGAGGATGACAGACTAAAAGCCGAAATACTAAATGTCTTTTTCCAAAGCTGTTTCACAGAGGAAGACTACACTGTAGTTTTTTTCTCTAGATTGTGGCACACATGACAAAATAGTAGATATCGAAACAGACGACATAGGGACAGAGAAACAATTAAAATCGCTCAAAAGAGGAAAGGCCGCTGGACCTGATGGGATACCAGTTCGATTTTACACAGAGTACGCGAAGGAACTTACCCACCTTCTTGAAGCGGTGTACCGTAGGTCTCTAGAAGAGCGTAGCGTTCCAAAGGATTGGAAAACGGCACAGGTCATCCCCGTTTTCAAGAAGGGACGTCGAACAGATGTGCAGAACTATAGACGTTTATCTCTAACGTCGAGCAGTTGTAGAATTTTGGAACACATATTATGTTCGAGCATCATGACTTTTCTGGAGACTAGAAATCTACTCTGTAGGAATCAGCATGGGTTTCGAAAAAGACGGTCATGTGAAACCCAGCTCGTGCTATTCGTCCAAGAGACTCAGAGGGCCATAGACACGGGTTCACAGGTAGATGCCGTGTTTCTTGACTTCCACAAGGCGTTCGATACTGTTCCCCACAGTCTTTCAATGAACAAAGTAAGAGCATATGGACTATCAGACCAAGTGTGATTGGTTTGATGAGTTCGTAGGTAACAGAACGCAGCATGTCGTTCTCAATGGAGAAAAGTCTTTCGAAGTAAGAGTGATTTCAGGTGTGCCGCAGGGGAGTGTCATAGCACCGTTGCTATTCACAATATACATTAATGACCTTGTGGATGACATCGGAAGTTCACTGAGGCATTTTGCGGATGATGGTGTAGTATATCGAAGGGTTGCAACAATGGAAAATTGTAATGAACTGCAGGAGGAACTGCAGCGCATCGACGCATGGTGCAGGGAATGGCAATTGAATCTCAATGTAGAGAAGTGTAATGTGTTGCGAATACATAGGAAGATAGATCCCTTATCATTTAGCTACAAAATAGCAGGTCAGAAACTGGAAGCAGTTAATTCCATAAATTATCTGGAAGTAGGCATTAGGAGTGGTTTAAATGGAATGATCATATAAAGTTGATCGTCGGTAAAGCAGATACCAGAATGAGATTCATTGGAAGAATCCTATGGAAATTCAATCCGAAAGCAAAGGAAGTAGGTTACAGTACGCTTGTTCGCCCACTGCTTCAATACTACTCAGCGGTGTGGGATCCGTAGCAGATAGGGTTGATAGAAGAGATGGAGAAGATCCAAAGGAGAACAGCGCGCTTCGTGACAGGATCATTTAGTAATCGCGAAAGCGTTACGGAGATGATAGATAAACTCCAGTGGAAGACTCTGCAGGAGAGACGGTCAGTAGCTCGTTACGGGCTTTTGTTAAAGTTTCGAGAACATACCTTCACCGAAGATCAGTATATTGCTCCCTCCTACGTATATCTCGCGAACAGACCTTGAGGATAAAATCAGCGAGATTAGACCCCACACAGAAGCATACCGACAATCCTTCTTTCCACGAACAAATCGAGACTGGAATAGAAGGGAGAACCGATAGAGGTACTCAGGGTACCCTCCGCCACACACCGTCAGGTGGCTTGCTGAGTATGGATGTAGATGTAGATGTAGATGTAGATGTAGACCAAAACGGAAGCAATGATTACGAGTAGGACACTTACCCGAGGCATTCTGATGTAAACTGGGCTGAAAACTGAATGTGTGGAAGCATTCAGTAACATGGGAAGAGCACTATCAAGAATTGAAACTGCCAAACTACAGGTAGAGAATAGAGGAAGAAACGGATCTAAATCCATCGAAACTTCGTGACACAAGGGATTTTCTACTAGAGCCGGACAGCCCATGTTTAAAGCGTATCTCCCACCTATTATGACACAAAGCTTGGAGATCCGTGCAATTAACGAGGCTGATTTGTCCAAGTTACAGGCATGAGAAATAAAGTTTCTGCAATCAGCCTTGAAGAAGACTATAAGAGATTTGGATGGAAGACATCAGAGAAATAAAGTTTCTGCGATCAGCCTTGAAGAAGACTATAAGAGATTTGGATGGAAGACATCAGAGATGCAAGTTGACTTCTCTGCGAGTACTGCACGTCTCCACTGCGTGGAACATGTGAAGAAGATGAAGGATAGCAGGCTGCCAAAACAATGCACGGATAGAAAAAGATGGCTGGACCAGATTAAAGAAGATGTAAAAACTAGAGCAGAAAACTGGCAAACATTATCGAGACAAGAAATTTACCAAGATATAGCAAAATGGAGGCAAATTGTTCATAAATACCCTAACTGTCTCACTCGAACGATACGAACATTGGTGATGACAAATTACTGTAACTAGTATTGCTCCTTCTCCGACGACCAGAACAATACATCAAACTCATTGCAGACGCATTTCAATTGAGACAAATTAGGCACCGAACTTGTTTTCATCCAACTAGCACATCATCCTTTCGTACCCCAATGAATCGCTACAGGAAAGAGTGGAATTTAATTCACAATATTGGTGCAATATCTGTAAGTCAGAAAGATGATATATTTTTGTGTCCAAAACAGAATATCCTTGCTCGCTTTCATTGTGAGAGCATATTAGGACTAGAACTGCATGTTTATTCTTACTTTTTCGAGACATATCTACTTTGTCATGTTTGCCAGGCGTAGTCTCCCTGCCGTTTACAAAAAGCAAGAGCATATATTCACAGATTCTATCACTGTCCTTTTCTGATGTACGATAGACATAAAATACTCGTAGCTCATTCGTCATGTACCGCATATAGAGGAGATAAGAAATTCCTGTTCCGTAATCTTCATTTTGATAAACACAAAGCAGTTTCCCAGCAACACGGGCGTTTGTTTGTCTGGTACTGGTTACAGTGCTCCAGAGGCAATATCAGCCGGCAGCGCACTTCTCTAGTTGCCACATATTAAATGAGGCAGCGCTGCAGCGAAGCGTAATTGATTGCAGGCCTGGCCGCTAGATGGCTCACGCAGTCTGTAAAACTGTTGCCGCCCGTTTCCGCTGCGCATAGGGCTCGGAGTTCTTTTCTCGTGTCAATGAGTTGAAACGACTGGTAAAGACATTTGCTTTATGAGTGTCACGCGAAATTGAATGTACGAACAACGTGCCCATATGAGTAAGAGTCACCTGGAAGTTAAGACTAAGGTGACTATATTTTTCAAACAAAAAAACTGACTTTTAAAAATTTTCTCAATGAAAGAAGGGACAAGAGAACGGGTAAAATTGTTTCGTCATAAATACGGTCCTTCAGAAATAAATAATCTCTAATTTACATATAAAATAGCTCTAAATTCACTCCATCTGAACAGCCCTCTGGACTCAAAAGTGCGGGACTTATTCCTCATTAATATTCTACTGTTCTATGGACCTTCTTCAGTATGTCCAGTTTCCCACTTGACAAATTTTTTTTAAATTTGACAAGTATGGTCAAAGTCCATGTCATTAATCATCATCGCTTTCAGAAGCGGTGCTGAGTAAGTGTTAATGTTATTTAGCCACAAAACATCCACATGAGAAACTGTTCGCTGAATGGGTCATTAGTTCATGGTAAACAAAGAAGAAATTGTAATATTTAAATAAAATTCGTGTAACACACATTGTTCATATTGAAATGTGTAATATCTTCTACCCAACACTTGCTACGTGACGTATTTTCCACACAATATTCTTTTGGCTCTTGTACATACTTTACATTACCCTTCTTTCCCTATAGCTCACCCAATTTCCCCCATGATTTCATACACATTTCACCATTTTACATATTCGAAAACTTCTTCCTGGTCGACTAATTCTGTGAACATATCTTGATTTTTCGTCAGTTTTCCTGCCATTATCAACCGCAGCGTCAGAACTGCCTCTCTGGTGCCTTTACCGTTCCCAAAGCCAAGCGGATCGTCATCTAACAAACCGTCAATTATATTTCCCGTTCTTCTGTAAATTATTCTCGTCAACATCTTGGATGCACGGACCGTTAAGCTAATTGTGAGGAAATTATTGCACTCGTCAACTCTTCCAATTTTCGGAAATGCGTGGATGATGTTTTTTTTCGAAAGTCAGGCGGTATATCGCTACCAGACTCATACAATCTAACCACCAACGCGAATAGTCGTTTTGCTGCCAATTCCCCCAATGACTAGAAATTCTGTTCGAATGTTATCTATTCCTTCTGCCTTATTTGATTTTAGTCTCCGAAGGCTGTTTTAAAATCTGGTTCTAACACTGGATCCCCTATTTTTCTCACATCGACTCCTCTTTCTTGTTCTAATACGTCATCGAATAAGTCCTCTCTCTCATAGAGGCCATCAATGTTCTCTTTTCTTCTAGCAGCTGTCTCCTTTGCATTTAACAATGGAATTGCCATTGAACTCTTAACGTTACAGCCCTTGATTTTAATTTCATCGAAATTAGCTTTGACTTTCCTATATGCTGAGTCAGTCCTTCCGACAGATATTTCTTTATCGATTTCTACTCATTTTTCGTGCACGCATACTGCCTTAGGATTACTACACTTCCTATTTACTTCATTCCTTAGTGACTTGTATTTTAGTATTGCTAAATTTCCCTGAACATTTTTGTGCTTCCATCTTTAATCGATCTTGTCTTACCAATGGAGTTAATGTAATTGAATAGAAAGTAGATGCTAAAGCTATTGAACAGTAGGCGATCAGAATGTATAAAGGTGAATCTTGCACAATACTCTGATTAGTCGATAGCAAGATGTAAACTAAGCATAAAGTCATCGAGACACAGAAGGCTATTCGAGAGAAATTACAGCTGCTGAGATAAGAAAGTTTGGAGCACTACTTAAACTAAGAGAAAACTTTAAACCAGTTACTGAATCTCTCGGGCAACACTCGGTGAAATTACATGATGACACGACGCCATTGTCAATTTCATTACGCGTCACAACGATGCTGGATCACACAGAATGTATGACGTTAGCATGGTAAAACCAAATACACATGCAGCTTGTAAGTTTAACCGAGTGCACATTGCATGTACTTGACAGGCAATTTCAAAGGACACTGTTTACTGAACCTTATTTTTCCTAAGACCAGCAAGAACCGTAAATTTTTCATCGAAAGATCTGAAAACGCAGGAGAAATGTTACAATAGGCAAATGTACATAAGAAAGGAAAATGACTACCAAAAATCCAAAGCAGTGTGAAATACAAAACCATTAAAACTTCAATAAGAGAGGCAGAAGGCAACTGCGGTGACAGTACTGGCATTCAGCGTAAAAGAGTGAAGAGTCGATTCTGTCAGCATATGTATAATGACGATCACAGTGAGCTAATAGATCAGTTACGAATTCTCATCGAATCACCGTCCATTGCTAATACAGCTCATTCGGAGTAGGTTGCTTCAGTATTTTCCGAGCTTAGAGAGAAAGAGAGAGAGAGAGAGATCATCTAATACAGTACGACATAAAAGTTTTCTGGGTACACAGTTATATGGAGGTAGTAGTTGGAGCACTACACAAATCAGCTTGCAAAACATACCCTCGTAGTTATGTTATAACGAAAGACTTGGACGAGTCATGGCAGGCGGATTTTCTAGATATGAGGGAATATTCAAATGTCAGTAATCGTTTTAAATATATTTTAATGCCTATCGATACATTAAATTTGCCTTGGCATAACTGGTGAAATGAAAAACGGGAATGTATGCTGCAAACATGTTTCAGTGAATGCAGTAGACAGGGGCGAGTCGATGTCCAGACAAACTCGATATAAACCACAGTGAAGAGCCCTACAACAGATATTTCAAGTCTGTGATGGAGCGGTATGGAATACACCACTGCTCTACATTCACCCACGAAAAGTTGTACCGTCGAACGTGTGAACAGGTGAAAGCTCAAATTCGGATGCGCTTTAATGTTCACTGTTCTACTGCGTTGTGCCTGCACGTTTTGATATTGATAGTTCCCGCTCGTTATTAGGCTCTCTGGTCGCAATAGCTTCACGAGCGGTTTGTCGTCTGAAGAGAGCAGATAGGTGGGCCAGCATGCAAGCGCTGGAGAGAACGTCGAGACATCGTGGCCAACAGTATCCTAGACTCGCTGCCAAAAGTTGCGTTTTTGGTCACTGCAAGACTGGTGGGGTAGCGTGTTGGGCGGCTGGGTCCGTGAGGATTGCTCGCTGAAAATGCTTTCGCTGCTCGATTCGTGGAACATGACTTGTTCTCAGCATATGAACTTGCAAGAAGCCTGTGTCCACTCTGGTGCCAGGCTGGATTCCTGTCTGCCAGTTTCAAAATGGCTCTGAGTACTATGGGACTTAACATCTGTGGTCATCAGTCCCCTAGAACCTAGAAATACTTAAACCTAACTAGCCTAAGGACATCACACACATACATGCCCGAGGCAGGATTCGAACCTGCGACAGTAGCAGTTGCGCGGTTCCGGACTGAGCGCCTAGAACCGCTAGACCACAGCGGCCAGCCTTCCAGTTTCAAGAACCGGATGCTGCGGCATGTGGTGAATAGCAGCCATTGGTTCCTGATTCTTAGCAAACTGATCATAACACCTATGTGATGGCAACCCTTGGTCGGGTGGTTCTCAACTTACACTCCGATCTTGCTAGATATTATGGTGAGTGCCTGATTACTGTGTGCTTTATTATGTTGTGTCAGGCAGTGGCTTTTTTAACCTGCCGTGTAGGTTATCCATTGTGAAATGTAAATATCTTCATTCACGAATACCGCAAATGATCTCACTCAAGTTACGTTTCTGTTAATTTGTGTCTTAACTAGTGGTGTTCGAGCTGTTTGTTTGTTTGTATTACAGCGTCTATAATTAAAATTTGTTTTTTATTTTGGATTCACATGCTTCATGCGCAACGTTCGCCTGTTTACAGTGTCTGTTGGTGTTATAAATGCAAATTGTTAATTTGTGGTTCGTATGGTACACGATAGCTTGATGTGTCTGTTATTTATATTGTGGGTCCAGCTACAGACGCCTAGATAGTATAAATGTGTTTCCTGTGTCTGTCTCTCTAGGGGCGATCGCCATCCACAGTTAAATGAAGAAAGAGAAATTGTTTGGCTCTGAAACACCCACTTTGATCTTCCTCTTAATTATCTGCGAACAGTTATGTGATAATGGATGACTGATATTAATGGCCGATTAGCTATTTTCAATTCGTTTTTTAATCTTGTAATGTAGAATATATGAACCATGGACCTTGCCGTTGGTAGGGAGGCTTGCGTGCCTCAGCGATACAGATAGCCGTACCGTAGGTACAACAAAAACGGAGGGGTATCTATCTGTTGAGAGGCCAGACAAACGTGTGGTTCCTGAAGAGGGGCAGCAGCCTTTTCAGTAGTTGCAAGGGCAACAGTCTGGATGATGGACTGATCTGGTCTTGTAACCAAAACGGCCTTGCTGTGTTGGTACTGCGAACGGCTGAAAGCAAGGGGAAACTAGGGCCGTAAATTTTCCCGAGGGCATGCAGCTTTACTGTATGGAGTAGCATGGAGAGCTGCATCAAACCAGTCTCAGGACTGAAGACCACAACAACAACAACAATGCAGAATATGCAAATGAAGTCTATAGAACTATGATCTGAATAGACCTCTGTGCTTAGGATCCATAAAAAAAATTTAACTTGATGTCGTACCCATTTTTTATATTCATTTGGCCATTTGTGAAAGTAATGTAATATCTACCAAAAGTTGTGTTGTAGGAAATTCATTTAATTTATTCTGGGGGTAGCCGTTCAGATTGTCTTGCATCATTTCCTGTGTTTTAATAAACTGGTTTGTGATTTCATTAAATATGTTAATATACATGTTGGCCAGTATCCTTCCACTCAACACCAGCTCCCTGCCACACTACGTGTATAAATGGTTAGATATCAAATCGCAAATAATTGCACAATATAATCAGACAAAACATCGCATAATAAAAATCAGGCAATCGATATTAGTGTAACTGAGATACAGTTTACAATCGTATTAAAATGGTGGATCCATGCAAACAAGAATCTAATGTAGGTTTTTTGGTACATATTTCAAAACAAAAGACAGCCTTTAAGAAGTCGCACCTACCAGGCAGGTCGAGTGAGATATTTACAGCTTTCAAAGTGCAGAGAATAAATTCCAGAACCTACAGTACATCTTGAAGGATAGCGGCAGTACCGCATCTGAAGGCTGCTTTTAAATAGAGGAACTGCAGAAGAGCTCGGAACAGTAAGGGTTTCTCATAAATAGAGTCATAAGCCGTTGAGGAAATAGAGCACTAGTTAAATAGCTTGGTTTGCCTACAATAGAAATGAGTTGGATTAATACCAACGATTTGTTATACAGGGTGTTACAAAAAGGTACGGCAAAACTTTCAGGAAACATTCCTCACACACAAAGAAAGAAAATATGTTATGTGGACATGTGTCCGGAAACAGTTAATTTCCATATTAGAGCTCATTTTAGTTTCGTCAGTTTGTACTGTACTTCCTAGATTCACCGCCAGTTGGCAAAATTGAGGGAAGGTAATGTTGACTTCGGTGCTTGTGTTTACATGCGACTCATTGCTCTACGGTACTAGCATCAAGCACATCAGTACGTAGCATAACAGGTTAGTAGTGTTCATCACGAACGTGGTTTTGCAGTCAGTGCAGTGTTTACAAATGCGGAGTTGGCAGATGCCCATTTGATGAATGGATGAGCACGGGGCAATAGCCGTGGCGCGGTACGTTTGTATCGACACAGATTTCCAGAACGAAGGTGTCCCGACAGAAAGGCTGGGGAAGACCTAGAACGACGAGGACACCTGCAATGGACGAGGCAATTCTTTGTGCTGTTGACGATAACCCTAATGTCAGCATCAGAGAAGTTGCTGCTGTACAAGGTAATGTTGACCACGTCCCTGTATGGAGAGTGCTACGGGAGAACCAGTTGTTTCCGTACCATGTACAGCATGTGCAGGCACTATCAGCAGCTGATTGGGCTCTACGGGTACACTTCTGCGAATGGTTCATCCAACAATAAGTCAATCCTCATTTCAGTGCGAATGTTCTCTTTACGGATGAGGCTTCATTCCAACGTGATCAAATTGTAAATTTTCACAATCAACATGTGTGGGCTGACGAGAAACCGCACGCAATTGTGCAATCACGTCATCAACACAGATTTTCTACGAGCGTTTGCGCAGGCATTGTTGGTGATGTCTTGATTGGGCCCCATGTTCTTCCACCTACACTCAATCGAGCACGTTATCATGATTTCATACGGGATACTCTACCTGTGCTGCTAGAACATGTGCCTTTACAAGTACGACACAACATGTGGTTCATGCACGATGGAGCTCCTGCACATTTCAGTCGAAGTGTTCGTACGCTTCTCAACAACAGATTCGGTGACCGATGGATTGGTAGAAGCGGACCATTTCTATGGCCTCCACGCTCTCCTGACCTCAACCCTCTTGACTTTCATTTATGGGGGCATTTGAAAGCTCTTGTCTACGCAGTCCCGGTACCAAATGTACAGACTCTTCGTGCTCGTATCGCGGACGGCTGTGATACAATACGCCATTCTCCAGGGCTGCATCAGCGCATCAGGGATTACATGCGATGGAGGGTGGATGCATGTATCCTCGCTAACGGACGACATTTTGAACATTCATGTAACAAAGTGTTTGAAGTTACGCTGGTACGTTCTGTTGTTGTGTGTTTCCATTCCATGATTAATGTGATTTGAAGAGAAGTAATAAAATGAGCTCTAACATGGAAAGTAAGCGTTTCCGGACACATGTCCACATAACATATTTTCTTTCTTTGTGTGTGAGGAATGTTTCCTGAATGTTTGGCCGTACCTTTTTGTAACACTCTGTATAATGGAGTGCATAACCTGTAACTTGACTAGAAGAAGGGATCGGTTGGTAGGACATGTTTTGAGGCATCAAGGGATCACAAATTTAGCATTGGAGGGCAGCGTGGAGGGTAAAAATCGTAGAGGGAGACCGAGAGATGAGTACACTAAGCAGATTCAGAAAGATGTAGGTTGCAGTAGGTACTGGGAGATGAAGCAGCTTGCACAGGATAGAGTAGCATGGAGAGCTGCATCAAACCAGTCTCAGGACTGAAGACAACAACAACAACAACAACCTGTAACCACCAGCCAGCCGCGGAGGTCGTGCGGTTCTAGGCGCTCCAGTCCAGAGCCGCGCTGCTGCTACGGTCGCAGGTTCGAATCCTACCTGGAGCATGGATGAGTGTGATGTCCTTAGGTTGGTTAGGTTTAATTAGTTCTAAGTTCTAGGGGACTAATGACCACGGCAGTTGAGTCCCATAGTGCTCAGAGTCATTTGAACCATTTTTTTGTAACCACCACATTAGTACAACATGCGTGATAGGCAACGCATTAGAGGAGGTGGTAGTATTCCCGACAAACAAGCGGTCGCATTACTCTTTACTGGATGTAACTACTGTGGCCACAGAACAAAGATTCAAAAACGGTTGGCACTTGGGTTAGCAGTTAGCAGTTGATAAAACTATGCGTCGTAAAATTAAGTTGGGCCTGCGGAAGAATTTCAACTATGTGATTTCAGCCGTAAACAGAAATATTAAAGAAGGTAGGAAAATTTTTCTGTTTAGTAAAACTGACAAAAATTAGATTTCAGAGAGCTTGATGGCTCAACACAAGAGTTTTATCTCAAGTACAGTGTTAAGGATTAGCGGACAAAGTTCAAAACCATCGTACAATATGCATTGTACGTGTATGTGCGAAGCAAGATCCTAAGAGATTGAAAAGAGCCACCGTGGTACAACAACCGAGTTAGTAAACTGCTACGGAAACAAAGGGAACTTCACAGGAAACATAAACATAGACAAAGCCTTGCAGACAAACCAAAATTACATGAAGCGAAATGTAGTGTGAGGAGGGCTATGCGAGAGGCGTTCAACGAAATCGAAAGAAAAGTTCTATGTACTGACTTCGCAGAAAATCCTAAGAAATTTTGGTCTTATGTCAAAGCGGTAGATGGATCAAAACAAAATGTCCAGACACTCTGTGACCAAAATGGTACTGAAACATAGCATGACAGACTTAAGGCCGAAATACTAAATGTCTTTTTCCAAAGCTGTTTCACAGAGTAAGACTGCACTGTAGTTCCTTCTCTAGACTGTCACACAAATGACAAAATGGTAGATATCGAAATAGATGACAGAGGGATAGAAAAACAATTAAAATCGCTCAAAAGAAGAAAGGCCACAGGACCTGATGGGATACCAGTTCGATTTTAGCAAAGTACGCGAAGGGACTTGCCCCTCTTCTTGCAGCGGAGTACCGTAGGTCTCTAGAAGAGTGTAGCGTTCCATAAGATTGGAAAAGGGCACAGGTCATCCCCGTTTTTAAGAAGGAACGTCGAACAGATGTGAAGTACTATAGACCTATATCTCTAACGTCGATCAGTTGTAGAATTTTGGAACATGTATTATGTTGGAGTATAATGACTTGTCAGGAGTCTAGAAATCTCCTCTGTAGGAGTCAGCATGGGTTTCGAAAAAGACGATCATGTGAAACCCAGCTCGCGCTATTCGTCCACGAGACTCAGAGGGCCATAGACACGGGTTCCCAGGTGGATGCCATGTTTCTTGATTTCCACAAGGTGTTTTATACAGTTCCCCACAGTCGTTTAATGAATAAAGTAAGAGCTTGTGGACTACCAGAGCAATTGTGTGATCGGATTGAAGAGTTCCTAGATAACAGAACGCAGAAAGTCATTCTCAATGGAAAGAAGTCTTCCGAAGTGAGAGTGATTTCGGGTGTGCCGCAGGGAAGTGCCTTGGGACCGTTGCTATTAACGATATACACTCCTGGAAATTGAAATAAGAACACCGTGAATTCATTGTCCCAGAAAGGGGAAACTTTATTGACACATTCCTGGGGTCAGATACATCACATGATCACACTGACAGAACCACAGGCACATAGACACAGGCAACAGAGCACGCACAATGTCGGCACTAGTACAGTGTATATCCACTTTTCGCAGCAATGCAGGCTGCTATTTACTCATGGAGACGATCGTAGAGATGCTGGATGTAGTCCTGTGGAACGGCTTGCGATGCCATTTCCACCTGGCGCCTCAGTTGGACCAGCGTTCGTGCTGGACGTGCAGACCCCGTGAGACCACACTTCATCCAGTCCCAAACATGCTCAATGGGGGACAGATGCGGAGATCTTGCTGGCCAGGGTAGTTGACTTACACATTCTAGAGCACGTTGGGTGGCACGGGATACATGCGGACGTGCATTGTCCTGTTGGAACAGCAAGTTCCCTTGCCGGTCTAGGAATGGTAGAACGATGGGTTCGATGACGGTTTGGATGTACCGTGCACTATTCAGTGTCCCCTCGACGATCACCAGAGGTGTACGGCCAGTGTAGGAGATCGCTCCCCACACCATGATGCCGGGTGTTGGCCCTGTGTGCCTCGGTCGTATGCAGTCCTGATTGTGGTGTTCACCTGCACGGCGCCAAACACGCATACGACCATCATTGGCACCAAGGCACAAGCGACTCTCATCGCTGAAGACGACACGTCTCGATTCGTCCCTCCATTCACGCCTGTCGCGACACCACTGGAGGCGGGCTGCACGATGTTGGGGCGTCAGCGGAAGACGGCCTAACGGTGTGCGGGACCGTAGCCCAGCTTCATGGAGACGGTTGCGAATGGTCCTCGCCGATACCCCAGAAGCAACAGTGTCCCTAATTTGCTGGGAAGTGGCGGTGCGGTCCCCTACGACACTGCGTAGGATCCTACGGTCTTGGCGTGCATCCGTTTGTCGCTGCGGTCCGGTCCCAGGTCGACGGGCACGTGCACCTTCCGCCGACCACTGGCGACAACATCGATGTACTGTGGAGACCTCACGCCCCACGTGTTGAGCAATTCGGCTGTACGTCCACCCGGCCTCCCGCATGCCCACTATACGCCCTCGCTCAAAGTCCGTCAACTGCACATACGGTTCACGTCCACGCTGTCTGGGCATGCTACCAGTGTTAAAGACTGCGATGGAGCTCCGTATGCCACGGCAAACTGGCTGACACTGACGGCGGCGGTGCACAAATGCTGCGCAGCTAGCGCCATTCGACGGCCAACACCGCGGTTCCTGGTGTGTCCGCTGTGCCGTGCGTGTGATCATTCCTTGTACAGCCCTCTCGCAGTGTCCAGAGCAAGTATGGTGGGTCTGACACACCGGTGTCAATGTGTTCTTTTTTCCATTTCCAGGAGTGTACATAAATGACCTTGTGGATAACATCGAAAGTTCCCTGAGGCTTTTTGCAGATGATGTTGTGGTGTATCGAGAGGTTGTAACAAACGAAAATTGTACTGAAATGCAGGAGGACCTGCAACGAATTGACGCATGGTGCACGGAATGGTAATTAAACCTCAATGTAGACAAGTGTAATGCGCTGCGAGTACATAGAAAGTAAGATCCTTTATCATTTTGCTACAATATAGCAGGTCAGCAAATGGAAGCAGTTAATTCCGTAAATTATCTGGGAGCAGATATTAGGAGTGATTTCAAATGGAATGAGAATATAAAATTAATCGTCGGTAAGACAGATGAGAGACTGAGATTCATTGAAAGAATCCTAAGGATATGCAGTTCGAAAACAAAGGAAGTAGGTTACAGTCCACTTGTTCGCCCACTGCTTGAATACTGCTCATCGGTGTGGGATCCGCACCAGATAGGGTAGATAAAAGAGATAGAGAAGATCCAACGGAGAGCAGCGCGCTTCGTTCATTTAGTAATCGCGAAAGCTTTATGGAGATGATAGATAAACTCCAGTGGAAGACTCCGCAAGAGAGACGCGCAGCAGCTAGGTACAGGCTTTTGTTGAAGTTTCGAGAGCATATTTTCACCGAGGAGTCAAACAGTATATTTCTCCCTCCTACGTATATCTTGCGAAGAGACCACGAGGATAAAATCAGAGAGATTAGAGCCCACACAGAGGCATAGCGACAATCTTTCATTTTCACGAACAATAAGAGACTGGAATAGAAGGGAGAAGCGATAGAATTACTCAAGGTATCCTCCGCCACACACCGGTGGGTGGCTTGCAGAGTATGGATGTAGATGTAGATGTTATGAACGTCGCACATGGTGCGCTAAAGAATAAAAAGAATACGATGACGATCGAGAAGGAGAAGACGCCATAGACGTGTTTGATAGACTCTGCACTGACAGTTTTGTATGCGGCTGAAAGCGCTCTGAAGCAGAACGAATCTAGAAATGCTTATTAAAGCACCAAGGATTCCTCCAACACCCACGACGTCTGGTGGAATTATTCCCTTCCTCATCCCACCCCTGGCAGGTCTCTCATTGTGGATTCACTGGCTGGTGTTGCTGCGGCTATTTCCAGGACAGTCAGGAATGCGCATAACTCCCACGAGTAATTAGAGGAAGCAATGCGACATGACTTTATGATGCAAGCAGTAGCCATCAGGAAAGGACTCTATTTAAAACCACACAAGAAAGGACTAATAAATAATGAAATAAAATGCATTAGCCTTTTTACGAGATGTAGTGCTTACCAATACTGCTTAAGTGTATTGCAAATTAAATCAACGCTCCGCGATTTCGCCCTTTGTTTATGTGGGATATGTTATCGAAGACTATGTGGAAATCCGAGGCATGTGGAATTGTGAATTTAGCTGTTTCTCGAGGACCTGCAGCCCAGTGGGTGGCATATGTAATACAAATAAGGTCTACTATTTTGATTCTTTCGAGAACTGCAACCTCCGGAGGAATTACAACTATACTTCACCAGCAGATGACATGCTACAATTTTCAATGCTACAAAGACTTTAATACGTATATGTGTGGTCATCTGTGCATCATGTTCGTCCTGACATTTACTAGGATGGATATATAAGGAGGTGTATAAGCATACAATCAATAGTTAAGGTTCAGATGACTTTAACAGAACGATCGTCAGCATTACACTCGAATTATTTTGCACCAGTTGCATTAAGCATTGGAAACTGGAGTATTGCGCTGACTTGACTGGAGACATACAATAGCACCCGATATATCTCAGATTCTAACAGCAGCCTGCATCTGGAACATAATGGTAAAAAATAAATTGTTGAAATAGAACTCAGTGCAATGGATAATTTTAAATCAGCCTGCTAAATGGGAGAAGCTATGTGCAAAGATCAACACACTTAACTCAGGAATAAATGTGGTGAATATGACAACTGTCTTGTAGCAGAAAACTCAGTTGGACGACTTCTGAGTTTCACAAAATAGCATTTTTCGAAGAAAGATTCTAGTAAATTTCACACGTCTCAACTGTGTGTGTAGTCCCAGTCAGTAGATTCTGAGTCGAGTGGAACACCACAGTTAAGTATCTGAACAAGAGAGTCAGTCATAAGATTATTCCATCCCTTTCAACATTTGGATCGGAGTATGAAATTACTGAGACCTCACTAACGCTATTTATTTTCTAATGCCAGTTCAGGTATTTGGCTATTTGGAGCTGCGTATTGTGGACTAGAATAATCAATCTGCTGACTTTCTCTGTGAATAATCATAGTACGACTACATCTAAGATAAAATGGGCGTAACGTATAAAACAAGTGCACACATCCCACAGCACAGCACTTCACAGCAAAGCCGAAAGCTGATAACACATGGGAACTATAAGTTTTTTAGATCAGTAGGCCTGATACCCTGCAATGACATCACTCAGTATAACAGTACTGGTAGAAAATGTTGAGCGAAATATGTACTAGGAGCACTTCTTACATATTCTTTATGGCTCAGACCTGTTTAATAAGAACGATGAAATTGGGGGTGTCATCTAGCACCAAGACGCCTTAACCCTTCCATGTCAGAGTTTCATACATTTGGATGGAGAATTTAGGAAAAACGATAGTTCTGTGAGTGAGGGTTAGAAGCTTACACATAATGTTTTAGCATTCCTGTTTAGGGAGATACGTTATAAACCTAGTGGGATTGAGACTGAAAAGTGCTCATAATGTGACGTAGCATCAACACATAAAATGTATATCGCTGCATTGATCTCGGATTTGAAAAGTTTAGAAAATGCAGGATGTTTCATAGATGTGCGAGTGAGTAGAACAGTTTGAAGTGTTCAAGGGACTTATTACATGCATACCTATAAAACATTTGTCGAATTATTGTGAATGCTAAGCAGGAATTTATTCTAGTACAGACTGTTACAGATAACAACTCGTACATTCAAGGAACCCAACAGAACGAGATCATCACCAATAAAATACGCTGTTAGTCAAAATTATGTTAACACTCACATGGCAGAAACTGTTTATTAACTTTACATACATCTAGAAACGAAATACATCGAATGTGCTAAATACCTCCTATCTCTGCCTATTCGCCATTATTTTCAACAAATAAAAACCAACGACTAACAGCAGAATTTAAAGGCAGCACATACGTTTCAAAGGGACTGGATGAGATCACATCTCATATACGGTCCTTTATGTCGTGAACTTGCCTGCTCGAAACGAGCTCCTTCACATAACCAGAAATCATATGGTGTTATGGGGGCCAGTACGATGGTCCATAATGACCACTCCATCGACCTGGAAATGTTGCGTCAAGATAGTCTCATAAGTACAGTCTGTGTTCAGGAGGCCGCCATCTTGTTGGAAAAACCCTGCAGGGCGGATTTCTAGTGGCAGTTCATCAATGGTGTGCTGCTGCAACATCTGTAAGTAGATGTCACAGGCAACAGTTCGTTTATCAAAAAAGTGCGTCCAGTTTCTTCAGCAGCAGTCACAGTACACCAAACCTTCACTATGAGGGAATCATGTTCTTGCTCCCAAATGATTCATGGGTTTTAGGTGTCCCAGAAGATTGTGTTATGTTAGTTCGCAAATCCACTGTACGAAAAGAAGCTTCATCGCTGAATGCCACTACATTCAGAGTATCTTATTGGATATTCGTCGTTTCAGGTAAAATTTGACAGCATTCCACCTGCTTGTGTTTCTGTCTCAATGTTTCAAGCTTGGGCGATTTGTATGTGGTGTAGTATTAGCCCAAGGTCGTGTTCGATGAAGCGTCGAACTGTTTTTTGAGGAATCAGTGTTTCCCTACAGCATTGTATATTTGATTTTGAAGAACTGTGCAACATGGCTTCCTGTACAACAGCAATGTTTTGTTCACATCTTCCTGATCTTCGACATCCTGCATTGCCTTGATAGTTATTAGCTACTGAGCCAGTATCCACAAAGTTCTCGAAGATGTGATACACTGTTAAACTGATTGGGGTCTCGAATGTTATTCACTCTCTAAACTTTACATGGAAGAGACTCAGAAAGCGATACATTTCAATCAGACATGCTGCAAATCTTCTTTGCTCCAGTGTTAATCGTTCAGCCATTGCCTCAATTAAAAACAGAAGAGATGTGAGATATTACAATGATCAGCAGTGAAACAACTAAAATTACAATGTAATACACGTTGCATCATATTCCTGTCTTGTATGTATTATGTTCATTTCGTTGTTAAGATAATTTTGACTAATCACTGTAATACACAAAATGACGCTTATCACTGTAGCAAATGAGGAGCGTTTGAAGTTTTTCTGATTGCTGGAACATTGCATCACCTTTCAATGAAGTGAAGTGTGCCAGAACACAGCGCAGTGTAATGTGCTTAACACGTTTCTGGCATGCAATACACTGGTATGAGCCTGGCATCCCCTTTGAAGATATAGTTGCATTGCTTGGATTATTTGACTACACAGGTACCGACACCTAGGTGAAGAACAAGGATAAAATCATACCAATATGTGGAACCTATGCTATGCAGCTGGTCAAGATAAGGAATTCCACAGTTGCTCTGCCATCCATTAGCTCAAGAAGATGTGTGGATATAAACAAAATATGTTCTGTTTGCTTCAGGATATGCAAAATTACGTTTAAGTTCTAGGAAAAATAAATGCAATTTTATCTCACATTATGTGTACTTTTTAGTAGTTTCAGCCTGGTCCCTCTTTGATACACTAATAGCAACATAGCAGGCAGTTTCGTTCAGACACTGCACCTGTTGATTTTCTTCAAGAACATAAAATTTTAGACACGTTTGCCATATGTCTTCGGAAGTGGACATGATCATTTGTCAAATGCTCCCATAATTCAATATTTGCAGCATGACAGGCTTAATAGCAGGGCTGGGGATTATCCAGTTCTGGAGTTCAGTGAAAACTTTGATGCGAACCAATAGGAAAGCTTGCATGTAGTGGTAAAATGTGGAAATACAGATCTACAAGTACAGACAAGTTTGGATTGTGGTGCTTCACAACTTCAGCATTTCTGGTACGTTTTGGTTTGCAAAAGGCATTTCTCTCAGCGTCCAGGTGTTCCAGGAAAGTTTCTTAAACCATCACTACAAACCAGAGGACTCAATGGTTTACAGTTGCTCACGAGATAGACTAGGCAGGAAATTTGTTTACAAAGGACAATAGCTTAAAGTGGATTTGAACTGAGTGGTTTCTACAAGTTGGGACAGATGTTACCTCTCTCTCTCTTTGTCTCTCTCTCTCTTTCTCTGACTCTGTTTCTCTTTGAAGCAGGTACTGTTTGCCAGAGAGAGAGGTTTCACATTACCCACAGTTCTGAGAGAAACTCAGTTATGGACATATGGTCCTATTTGTGGAGTGGCTTAAAATGCATGTCAGCACTGATTTCAGAAATGGTGTCTTTGACTTGGAATCGGTGGTGATGAGTTCAACTGCTCACTTACGTTGGACCCTCTGGAGACATCTGACGAGAATGCAGTCTGATGCGGCGAATATGACTTGCCCAAGGACCACAGGGATCGCGAAACGAGCAGCCTCACATGCGAAGACATAGAAACATGAAAACACAACTGCCAAGAGTACCACTAACTGTCACTTGATCGTGCACATGTATGGCCATGCGATGTGCTATGTGATGCAGTAGTTCACGCGATGACTCTTAAGGTGCGCTTGCGGATGTTCCAGGTAGCGCATACAGAGTTTCGCATAGACAGATAGTTTCCGTGTCGTATACCACCCATTACTTACATAAAAATTGTTGTACATTATATTTCCCATATTTCTGTTGGCTACGATGCGCACTTGTGATTTGTATAAGTTGGTTTCGTTCCTAAATGCTGTTACTACATAATTCCTGTGTATAGGGAGCAGGGACTTATAGTGGCACTCCTACCAAGGTGCCTAGCTGATGATACCCTCCTCCCCTCCATCTACCCCTCTTATCCATTATGATCCTCCCCTCCCACTTCCTGTGTTTTTTCCTCAGGGCACCCTCCCTCCCTTCTCTCTCCCTTAACTCCCTCCTCCCTTCCTCCCCCCTCCCCCAGGCTTCCCCTACCCCCCATACCTTCATTCCTCCCTCCATCTCTGCCATTGGCATCTCTGCTCTCCCCTCTCCCTCCCCCACCACCTTCTTCCCCTCTTGGCCGGTCCCCGGACTTGCACACGTTGAGTGGACATTCGCACGCTGGAGATCATCGCCATCAGTTTTTCGTGTGTGTGCTATCGTGTTTGTGAATCAGTGTTCTTCGCCGTCCATGCTCCTTCGTTCACATGTGTCGTCTAAATCAACAGTATCGTGCACAGTACCGACAGTTCTGTTGTTTATCGTCGAGTGTGAACGGCTTCATGTTTTTTAATTGTTGTATCTGCTGTTTTTAACCACCATTGTGTTACTTTTCTGTCTTCATTGCTTTTCTCTTTTATGGTACTGCTTGTGGCTGAAGAGTGGAGTAAAATTTTCCGCTGCCAGCCCACCTTGTATGAGGTGCAAAATAACATTAAAGAAAAAAAAATAGTAGCACTCCTCATCTGTCTGGGTCCCCCACCCCCCAACGTCTTTGTGTCTATAGTGCAGTGTCTATGTGACTGTTCAGTGCTGTGCGTCCCTTGTTTGAGACACTACAATGTCGCTAGGTGTGTTTTTTATCTCTTTCGAACAGAAACCAGACTGTCGTCGAGTTTCTTAATTGTGCCTGTCTATTAAGAATGTGTTTTAATCAGCAACACCAAACTTTTGTTTTTATATTCTCACTTCCGCAACTTTTAAACATGTTACAGTTTTAAACAGCCACCGTTTTACCACCTGATTTTATTGTTGTGTTATCTACTGATTACATTCTTAACTCTTCTGTAGGCTGCAGAGCGTCATCAATAAATAAAAAAAATAAAAGCACTGGGATAGTGGGTTGCTGTCCTACTATTATTACTTATCCTTACGTCGTGCCCAGAAGCTATGCAGTTGTAGATAAGTTTAAGAGTTGCTGTCCTACTATTATTACTTATCCTTACGTCCTGCCCAGAAGCTATGCAGTTGTAGATAAGTTTAAGACTAGTCGTCTGCACTTCAGCAAAAGTCTACTGTCCCATTATTGCCCATCATTATGTCCATCGTGGCAGCTATTTACTTATAAATCGGCAGCAGGTCACTCCTCTGTACTTCAGTGATAGTCTGCTGCCCTGTTATCATGCATACTCGTGCCACTGGTTACTGCCAGTTTCCTGGGACAAAATGGGATGTCACAATTTCAGGCACCCTTTGGCAGAAGTAATTTTAAAATGATGTTAATGACATAAATTAAATTGAAAATGGCATAAACGACCGAAACGTGGGTCTTAATAAACAACAATAAAGTCAAAAGGCGGTGTGTTCATTTAAAAAGAGTCCCTTAAATGTATCTACTTTGCGATCACCAAATATGATGTTATGTATCTCGCTATTCGCATTTATGCCACTTCTGATTACTTTCGTGTTTCTTCGATTTACTCTCGACCTATATTCTTCACTCATTTCAGTCAACACATTCAGTAATTCCTCTTTACTTTCACTGAGGACAGTAATATCACCAGAGAATCGTATCATTGATATCCTTTCACCCTGAATTTAGATCCCAATCTGTAACCTTTCTTTTCTATCCGTCATTGCTTCTTTGATGCATTGATCGAAAAGTAGGGAGGAAATGCTTCATCCACGTCTTACTCCATTTTTAATCCAAGTACTTCCTTCTAGGTCTTCCTACCTCTTCTGCGCAGTCGGTAGGAGTGCTCGTGAACTCATGTAGTCCACATCAATTATTTGTGTTTAGACTATACTGAACAGTCAACATAAGCTGAGAGAGATTTATAGCGATACTAGCTGAGTGCTCGGCATTGCGCAGGTACCTATTTATTCTATTTCTCCATTAGTCCATCTTCTCCTTCCACCTCTCTCTGTCGATCTCCTTCTTCTGTCCCTCTCTGTCCTTCTCCACCCACCTCATTCCACCTTCTCCAGCCCCGCTCTCTTTTTCTGGCCATCTCTTTCCCTTCTCTCTCTCTGTCCATCTCCTCCTCTTCCGTTTCTCTGTCCATTCCTTTGTCTTCCGTAACTCTGTCGATAGGCTCCTAGCCTTCCGTCTTTTCATCTCCTCTTGCCCCCATCTGCCCATCTCTTGTTCCTCCTCATACGGTCCACCTCCTCCTGTTTCCTTTCTTCAATCCATCTCCACAACGACGCTTTCTCTGTCCACTTCCCCGCCTCCTCCACCCCCATTCCCCCCCTCCCCCGCCATTCGCTATGTCCATATCCTCCTTCACCCTCTCTTTCTGTCCCTCTCCTTGTCTCTGCATGTTTTTGCAGTAACCCCAATAGGAGTCTGATGGTTCTTATCCCCTGTTAACATATTTCTTACGTGACTTTACACACATTCTGTCTGCATCTCTAGCGAATTCCACCCTGCAGTTTCGTTTTCACGCAGCTCAATATTTATGATGTCGTATATCCTGAAATATGTGCTGTGCAATGATATCAACTAACATATTCAAACTGTGTTCTTTGTGGTTACTGCCTGCGAAATGTGTTGTGAATAGAGTTAGTGGCAAACAAGTTATAAATTAAAACATCATTCATGATACGGCATTTCTTTACGCAGGTTAGTGTTGAGATGGGCAAACTACACGCAGAGGAACTTCTAGGGAAACACTCAAGTGGAAGCATTTGAATCCAAAGTTGCTCAGCAGCATTTACTTTTTAGTTTCAAGCACGAGTATGTATTTATCATAACGATTTAGAAAACAGCACTTTAATTAAGCAATTAATGAATTTAAAGAAGGTTACATTAAACCATCAATTAAGCCAGAATTTGCTCTACCAATCTGAAGACCATCTAATGCAGCTCTAATTAATAATATTAAAATCTAGTGTCACAGATTGTCTAATACTTAGAATAAAACTGTACATTAAGATTTTTTTATAAAATACAGATAAATCATATTCATTTATAATGAGGAACCAGCCACTTAAGAGCGACAACCTAAATAAAATAAAAGATTGTACTCTTTAAGAAAATTAACAACATCAAAATTACACCAATAATTATCATTTTATCAATAATACTGCCTTAGCGATTTAAGAGTCAGAACAACCTATAATTGAGGGAAGACCAGGCCCACTGAACTAATAACAACTTATTAACATACCAGAAGCAGGAACATCAAACAGCATAGTAAGAAGCTTCTAGGAACAGGAAAAACATACAAGTCTCTGTTATTAGATGAAATGTTAAAGGCCAACTGCCAGTCTCTAACCACAAAGAGCGACAAATTAGCTTTGCCGGTTAGTTGCGTGGACCAACTGCAACATGCACAGTATACAGGCAAATGGTTTCTGGAATTGTTACATAAAACGAGGTGTGCCACCCGACATCTAGGTGTACCTTTCGTATCGCAAAAGTG
Source organism: Schistocerca gregaria (assembly GCF_023897955.1). Lineage (NCBI taxonomy): Eukaryota > Metazoa > Arthropoda > Insecta > Orthoptera > Acrididae > Schistocerca > Schistocerca gregaria. The sequence continues at coordinate 688,014,441 of NC_064923.1, forward strand.
TTGACAGCGAGCGCGATCCTCTCAGTAGAAAAAGGACGATTAACGCAAGCATTGTAGCCCCCTACCACCAATAACATTAGCAACGCAGATCGGAGGTAGATCTAGGATTCAAAAACTTATTAGTAGAGATACAAGAGGGAAAACTAGCTTTAACTTCGCAGATTTGAACTGCAGTATGAATACTAATATTTTTAGTGAAACTTGTGTCAGGTGAATTCGTTCCTGTTTATTTAAAAGACTGACTGAAAAGTGGGTTTCACCTACCTTACTCTACCTTTCTCAGCACCTTTAAAAATTTTGGCATACGGATATACACGCGCTTTTTATACTGAGAGGAAGACGAAAACAGTGATAACTGCAAAGAGATGGAAAAGCAACAAATACTGGGAGATAGTAGACAACAGCAGTGTTATAGAAAGAGTGAAAGAGACAATGGCAGCGTGTGGGAAGAAGAGGGATATAATGTCAGTGTAACATATCTGACTGTGACACAACAGTGCTGGTTGCAGAGTGAAGGAGACAGTGACTATAGCTGGGAGAGGGGGTGGGGGATAAAGAGAGACAGAGTACACGACAGTGGTAGTGAGAAGAAGCAATAGAATTGGGAAGGAAAGAATGAAATATTAACAGTAAGAAAGAGCAAGATGGAGACAATGACAGTGAGAGAAGACAGTAGTAATAAGAGGCAGAACGAATGGGGCATGTGTCAAAGGAGACATTCACGGAGAGACACGGAGGGGTAATGACAGTGCGTTGGTCTGATTTAGTGAGGGAGAAAGGGTAGCTTGGAATGGTTGGTAATGAACAACTTACAGCAATGGACTAGTAGGTGTGAATTCGTTTCATCTAGGGCAGTTCGTGGAAGATTGAGGTGAGTTGCATATCAAAAAATGGGCAAATACACTCCTGGAAATTGAAATAAGAACACCGTGAATTCATTGTCCCAAGGAGGGGAAACTTTATTGACGCATTCCTGGGGTCAGATACATCACATGATCACACTGACAGAACCACAGGCACATAGACACAGGCAACAGAGCATCACAATGTCGGCACTAGCACAGTGTATATCCAGCTTTCGCAGCAATGCAGGCTGTTATTCTCCCATGGAGACGATCGTAGAGATGCTGGATGTAGTCCTGTGGAACGGCTTGCCATGCCATTTCCACCTGGCGCCTCAGTTGGACCAGCGTTCGTACTGGACGTGCAGACCGCGTGAGACGACGCTTCATCCAGTCCCAAACATGCTCAATGGGGGACAGATCCGGAGATCTTGCTGGCCAGGGTAGTTGACTTACAACTTCTAGAGCACGTTGGGTGGCACGGGATACATGCGGACGTGCATTGTCCTGTTGGAACAGCAAGTTCCCTTGCCGGTCTAGAAATGGTAGAACGATGGGTTCGATGACGGTTTGGATGTACCGTGCACTATTCAGTGTCCCCTCGACGATCACCAGAGGTGTACAGCCAGTGTAGGAGATCGCTCCCCACACCATGATGCCGGGTGTTGGCCCTGTGTGCCTCGGTCGTATGCAGTCCTGATTGTGGCGCTCACCTGCACGGCGCCAAACACGCATACGACCATCATTGGCACCAAGGCAGAAGCGACTCTCATCGCTGAAGACGACACGTCTCCATTCGTCCCTCCATTCACGCTTGTCGCGACACCACTGGAGGCGGGCTGCACGATGTTGGGGCGTGAGCGGAAGACGGCCTAACGGTGTGCGGGACCGTAGCCCAGCTTCATGGAGACGGTTGCGAATGGTCCTCGCCGACACCCCGGGAGCAACAGTGTCCCTAATTTGCTGGGAAGTGGCGGTTCGGTCCCCTACGGCACTGCGTAGGATCCTACGGTCTTGGCGTGCATCCGTGCGTCGCTGCGGTCCGGTCCCGCAGACCACTGGCGACAACATCGATGTACTGTGGAGACCTCACGCCCCACGTGTTGAGCAATTTGGCGGTACGTCCACCCGGCCTCCCGCATGCCCACTATACGCCCTCGCTCAAAGTCCGTCAACTGCACATACGGTTCACGTCCACGCTGTCGCGGCATGCTACCAGTGTTAAAGACTGCGAAGGAGCTCCGTATGCCACGGCAAACTGGCTGACACTGACGGCGGCGGTGCACAAATGCTGCGCTGCCAGCGCCATTCGACGGCCAACACCGCGGTTCCAGGTGTGTCCGCTGTGCCGTGCGTGTGATCATTGCTTGTACAGCCCTCTCGCAGTGTCCGGAGCAAGTATGGTGGGTCTGACACACCGGTGTCAATGTGTTCTTTTTTCAATTTCCAGGAGTGTATATTCACATGTGAAAATTTAGGAATTTTTTTTTGAAGGTGCTGAGGATGGTAGAATGTGGCAGCTGGTATCGCCATCTCCAGTCAGCGTCTTTTAATTGAAGAGCAACAGCTTTGCATTTTTGTCCTTCGTTAGGAATATTTTTCCTCTGGTAACAAATATGCTCCCGAATGATCGGAGGAGTGATACGGTAAATGCACATCACCTACTGGATGAGCCAAAAGACCTCTCAAGTCTCACACAGGCTACACATCAGAAATACAAACGATTTCTTACACGTTAAAACGTTGCTTATAAGCAGAAGCAGAACACAGACAACCAATCTCAGAGAAATGAAAACAGAAACAGACCAGATCTCTAAGAAGGAAATCACCATTCTCTAGGAAAATCATCCTGATGTCTGTCTCAAGGGCCTCAACCACTATTTCATTTTAGCAGTAACCACCATCGAGCGAATACGCCAATACACTGATTATTTCTCGTCGGAAAATGAGGAGAGCTACGGAAGATTCCGTTTTAAACCTAATAGTTTCAAATATATATATATATATATATATATATAATACAGGCTAGTCCATTGATCGTGAACGGGTACCATATCTCTCGAAATAAGCGTCATATGAAAAAACTACATAGAACGAACTTTGGAAACCAGATGGCGCTATGGTTGGCCCGCTAGATGGCGCTGCCATGGGTCAAACGGATATCAACTGCGTTTTTTTTAAAATAGGAACCGCCATTGTATTACATATTCGTGCAGTACGTATAGAAATATGAATGTTTTAGTTGGACCACTTTTTTCGCTTTGTGATAGACGGCGCTGTAATAGTCACAAACATAAGGCTCACCATTTTCGACGAACAGTTGGTAACAGGTATGTTTTTTAAATTAAAATACAGAACATAGGTACGGTTGAACGATTTATTTCGGTTGTTACAATGTGATACATTTACCTTCGTGAACTTATCATTTATGAGAAAGCACGCTGTTACAGCGTGACTACCTGTAAATACCACATTAATGCAGTAAATGCTCAAACTGATACCCATCAACCTCAGTGCATTTGGCAATACGTGTAACGACATTGCCCTCCGGTGTGGCCGAGCGGTTTTAGGCGCTTCAGTCTGGAACCGAGCGACCGCTACGGTCGCAGGTTCGAATCCTGTCTGGGGCATGGATGTGCGTGATGTCCTTAGGTTAGTTAGGTTTAAGTAGTATTAAGTTCTAGGGGACGGATGACCTCCGATGTTTAGTCCCATAGTGCGCAGAGCCATTTGAACCATTTTGTAACGACATTCCTCTCAACTGCGAGTAGTTCGCCTTCCGTAATGTTCGCACATGCACTGACAATACGCTGACGCATGTTTTCAGACGTTGTCGGTGGATCACGATGGAAAATATCCTTCAGCTTTCCTAACAGAAAGAAATCCGGGAACATCAGATCCAGTGAACGTGCGGGCCATGGTATAGTGCTTCGACGGCCATCCACCTGTCATGAAATATGGTATTCCATACCGCTTCAACCGCACGCGAGCTCTGCGCCGGACATCCAACATGTTGGAAGTACATAGCCATTCTGTCATGCAGTGAAACATCTTGTAGTAACACCGGTAGAACATTACGTAGGAAATCAGCATACATTGCCTCATTTAGATTGCCATTGATAAAATGGGGGCCAATTATCCTTCCTCCCATAATGCCGCACCATACATTAACGCGCCAAGGCCTCTGACGGCGCCATCGTGGATTTTCCGTTGCCTCATAGTGCATACAATGCCCGTTTACGTTACCGCTGTAGGTGAATGACGCCTCGCCGCCAAATAGAACGGGTGCAAAAAATCTGTCATCGTCCCGAAATTTATCTTGTGCCCAGTGGCAGAACTGTACACGACGTTCAAAGTCGTCGCTATGCAATTCCTGGTGCATAGAATATGGTACGGGTGCAGTCGATGTTGATGTAGCATTCTCAACACCGACGCTTTTGACATTCCCGAATCTCGTGCAATTTGTCTGCCACTGACGTGCGGATTAGCCGCGACAGCAGCTGAAACACCTACTTGGGCATCATCGTTAGTTGCGGCCATCCTGATTTACGTATTCCGTGATTTTCTAAATCGCTTCAGGTAAATGCCGGGATGGTACCTTTGAAATGGCACGGCCGACTTCCTTCCCCAACCTTCCCTAATCCAACGAAACCGATTACCTCGCTGTTTGGTCTCTTCCCCAAACAACCCAACCCCAACCCCATCATTTGTTGCAGGTCGTGGTTGACTTTTCACATGTGGCTGAACACTTCCAGTTTCCTTAAATAACGTAACTCTTCGGTGAACGGTCCGAACACTTGGATGTTGTCGTCGAGGATTTCGGACAGTATACATAGCACACGCCCGTTGAGCATTTTGATCACAACAGCCATACACCAACACGATATCGACCTTTTCCGCAATTGGTAAACGGTCCATTTTAACACGGGTAATATATCACGTAGCAAATACCGTCTGATCTGGCGGAATGTTACGTGATACCACGTACTTATAGATTTGTGACTATTACAGCACCATCCATCACAAAGCGAAAAAAGTGGTCCAACAAAAACATTCATATTTCTTTACGTACTACACGAATATGTAATAAAAATTGGGGTTCCTATTATTAAAAAAACGCAATTGATATCAATTTGACCTATGGCAACGCCATCTAGCGGGCCAACCATAGCGCAATCTGGTTTGCCCCTTCAAGCTAGATGAGTTTCGTTCTTTGTAGGTTTTTCATTTGATTCTTATTTAATGAGATATTTGGCCCGGTCACTATCAATGGACCGCCCTGTATATAAAGCACTATTTATATTAAACTTGACTTTCTTGAAACAACTTACTGTAGTGCAGCCAGGTTAGTCATAGACAGTTGCTGATATTTCTACTGAAACACAGCTTCTTATTTTCAACCTGCAAATGGAACAATATCGATAGCGCTGTACAAGGGAATTTAAAACATTGTTACGCGGTGAGTGTGCCGAAAGTTGAAATACACACATACACACATAGACACATACACAGACACACACACACACACACACATACATACATACACACACACACACCGTAAAAGCTACACACACACACACACACACACACACATACACACATACACACACACACACACCGTAAAAGCTAACACACACACACACACACACACACACACACACACACACACACACCGTAAAAGCTATTTGCGCATCGCCATCAAAAGTGATAAACGCATTACACATCGCAACTAAAAGTGATCAACGAACGATGTTATCAAGAGTGAATAGTAATTACAAATGCTTGAAGTAGCAGTAACTCTGTGTTCCGTTCATTTGACTAGGAACGAGCAAAATCATTAGCAGACTTTAAGGAAAACCCTCAATCTTTATTGCTAAGGTCATTGCTGTTTTACCTCTTCTACTTCTTTAGCAACACTATCCGAACACAGACACGTGCATGCCAGAGTCCCGTGTTGTTTGTATTCCGAAGGGTGACAGTGGAAAAGCAATGTTCAGCACTACTCTGTTGTTGTAAACGCGTCTGGCATTCTCAAAACACCAGTTCTCCATAGTACAGATCATATGACATATGTATGAAATGACATAACTGCAAGGGCTACGGTACAGATACACGTTATGGAAACCAAGATAACCTTTTGCATACTCTAAGAGATCACTTCTCCTAGATGGTGGTCGATAAGCTCACTTCACATAATATTTGCACAGAATACGACCAATTTTGTCAGAAAAGTTAGATGTGTAAGACCAAACGGCCGTAGACGTTGGTGCCGCCTCGTCACTTTCAAATGGTTCAAATGGCTCTGAGCACTATGGGAGTTCACTTCTAAGGTCATCAGTCGCCTAGAACTTAGAACTACTTAAACCTAACTAACTTAAGGACATCACACACATCCATGGCCGATGCAGGATTCGAACTTGCGACCGTAGCGGTCGCGCGGTTCCAGACTGTAGCGCCAACAACCGCTCGTCCACCCAGGCCGGTGTCACTTTCAACACTCTGTTGATTCACAGTTGTTCAATACAGTAGTGGGCAACTGATCTGTGTTTCGCTTTAACTATTCTCGATGAAGGTGACTTTTAGGCGGACCAACCCAGCAGACAAACTGTCAGGGTCTGAGAGGATGTGGGTCGTATGGACCAAGGATCGAAATACGTCCTAACGTTGACCAGGATGGCGAAAACAGTCGAAGTGAGGATACGAATCGGTACCAGGAGGCTTCCTGTAAATGATACGTGCCACGGTGCTATCAAACTTCCTGCCCACCAACACACTCAAGGAAGGGTAGGTAAATTTGTGATAATTTTCTATGGGACTAAACTGCTAAGAACCGCATCTCGTGGTCGTGCGGTAGCGTTCTCGCTTCCCACGCCCGGGTACCCGGTTTCAAGTTCGTGCGTGGTCAGGGATTTTCTCTGCCTCGTGATGGCTGGGTGTTGTGTGATATCCTTAGGTTAGTTAGGTTTAAGTACTTCTAAGTTATAGTGGACTGATGACCATAGATGTTAAGTCCCATAGTGCTCAGAGCCATTTGAGCCATTTTTTTTTAAACTGCTATGCTCATTGGTCCCTATGCTTTCACACTATTTAATCTACCTTACACTAACTTACGCTAAGGACAACACACACACCCATGTCCGAGGGAGGACTCGAACCTCCCTCGGGCAGATCCGAGCGAACCGTGGCAACGGGCCAGACAGCGCAGCTACCCCACGCGACTGGAAGGGAAGGCAAACTTACTTCTCTTTCTCCGTGGTGAAGGCAATATTCGGGTAGACTGAAGTCAGATGCTCTAAAAAACCGTTTAATATCTCACTTCCATGAGGTCAAACAAGAGAATTGTTTATATATCTCAAAAACATTGCAGGTTTCAATGTCACCAAGACTGCAATCTCACCAGTGTCTCCAAGACACCTTCCACAAAATCTTGGTAATAAGAGGTGACAAAAGGCTCCCCATCAGCAGTTTCCTTGTGGTCCGAAAACAGCGTATTCTCCAGCTATAACCGTAAGCTCCCTTAGCCCTTTTCGTATTGCTCAGGCACTGTTCTAGGCGTTAGTGCATGCAGTCCACCACCAGATTAGTAAAAACTTCGCAACGGACAACAATATTGAAAAATACCAAACATAGTAGTACACAGATCGCTTAAATAAAGGTATGAGACAATCTACATACAGCCATGACAGACTAAAGGTGACTGTCACGTGCTTCTCAGATTTTAGCAATGCCTTTGACTTTTGCGCTGAAATATTAGTGGTCAAACTAAGCAGCCTAATCTTGAATTGTGATGAAATGAAACTGGACAAATAAGTGAAGGACATAGGTTCTACAAGATATCCCCGAATATTCAGTATTAAGTCATTTTTACTGCACATGAATGACGTGTAATCAGTTCTGTATCACTGTAAATACAACATGTATTCTGACGACGTCCAGGTATATTTAAGTTCAAAGTAAGCTGAAAGGAAAAGGTATCGAGACTCTCAATGCTAACTTGTCTATATGAGCACAGAGCGTATGCAAAAATATTATAATGTATTCAACACTGGATGTCACGCTGCGAATATACAGTGGACCTGAGAACGTGCGCGTGCACGAAGGATTTCCAGTGGAATCGATGCATCCCCTATTGCGCGTCAGTGAAACAAAGATTCTTGGTTCAAGGATAGTGGTTTTTGCTGTTAAGAAGTGTCTAAGGGGTGTGCGCTCACATTGTCAGACTGGAGAACGGGAGAGTTTATTAGACGCAGGGTGCAGGGGGTAACCGAATGTCTCCACACGATATGAGACGCAAATGTGAAATTGACGGTACGGGAAACGTCAAGGAGCGTGGGAGAGGAATGGAGCTCTGAGATGTTTCCGACAGGGTCGGTATGGAAGACACAATTTTATTTTTCCATTTTTGCTTTTGTTTCCTTTTTCTTGCTATTCAAATATCGTAATGGAGTCTCCCGATGCAAACGTCCGTCATCCAAGGAGTGACCCAGGCGCCAGAGAGAACGTGCCCCGGCTGGACCAGTGTAGCGTCGGTAGCTACGACGGCGAGCACACCTTGACTTCTGAGAGTGTAAAACCAAAGACAAACACGAGCTCTGTTACTATGAAAGAGAAGTCTGAATAGGCAACCGGATCTCACTTCAAGCAATACCACCATTGGATGAACACATTTAGTCACACAAAAAAATAAAGTTGCGCAATGCCCCAAAACTTAATACGAAATGCATAAACAAAATTTTTGGCCTCAATAAATATTAAACGTGACACGACATAGACGATGGTTCAAAAAAAAAATTGTTCTGAGCACTAATGGACTTAACATCTGAGGTCATCCGTCCCCCTAGATTTAGGACTAAGGACAGCACACACATCCATGCCCGAGGCAGGATTCGAACCTGCGACCGTAGCAGTAGTGCGGTTTCGGACTGAAGCGCCTAGAACCGCTCGGCCACAACGGCCGGCTGACATAGACGATGGTTAGGAAAAACGGTTCACAGTCAAGTAGTTGCATACTTAGCATGTTTGCACATCCCCAGTTAGTAATATTAGTTACTATACATCAGTTCTCTTTCAAATTTTGAAGGTATCAGGGGTAAAATACAGGGAGCGAAAAGCTATTTATAATTTGTACAGAAACCAGATGGCTGTTATAAGATTCGAAGGACATGAAAGGGAAGCAGTGGTTGGGAAGGGAGTTCAAATGGTTCAAATGGCTCTTAGGTCATCAGTCCGCTAGAACTTAGAACTAGTTAAGCCTAACTAACCTAAGGACATCACACACATCCGTGCCCGAGGCGGGATTCGAACCTGCGACCGTAGCATTCGCGCGGTTCCGGACTGCGCGCCTAGAACCGCGAGACCACCGCGGCCGGCTGGGAAGGGAGTGAGACAGGGTTGTAGCCTCTCCCCGATGTTGTTCAAACTGTATATTGAGCAAGCAGTAAAGGAAACAAAAGAAAAATTTGGAGTAGGTATTAAAATCCATGGAGAAGAAATAAAAATTTTAAGGTTTGCCGATGACATTGTAATTCTCTCAGAGATAGCAAAGGACTTGGAAGAGCAGTTGAACGGAATGGATAGTGTCTTGAAAGGAGGATATAAGATGAACATCAACAAAAGCAAAACAAGAATAATGGAATGTAGTCGAATTAAGTCAGGTGATGCTGAGGGAATTAGATTAGGAAATGAGACACTTAAAGTAGTAAAGGAGTTCTGCTATTTGGGGAGCAATAGAACTGATGATGGTCGAAGTAGGGAGGATATAAAATGTAGACTGACAATGGCAAGGGAAGCATTTCTGAAGAAGAGAAATTTTTTAACATCGAGTATAGGTTTAAGTGTCAGGAAGTCGTTTCTGAAAGTATTTGAATTGAGTGTAGCCATGTATGGAAGTGAAACATGGACGATAAAGAGAATAGAAATTTCCGAAATGTGGTGCTACAGAAGAATGGTGAAGATTAGATGGGTAGATCACATAACTAATGAGGAAGTATTGAATCGGATTGGGGAGAAGAGAAGTTTGTGGCACAACTTGACCAGCAGAAGGGATCGTTTGGTAGGACATGTTCTCACGCATCAAGGGATCACCAATTTCGTATTGGAGGGCAGCGTGGAGGGTAAAAATCGTAGAGGGAGACCAAGAGATGACTACACTAAGCAGATTCAGAAGGATGTAGGTTGCAGTAGGTACTGGGAGATGAAGAAGCTTGCACAGGATAGAGTAGCATGGAGAGATGCATCAAACCAGTCTCAGGACTGAAGACAACAACAACAACAACAACATCAGTAGACATAGTGGCGGCGCACTAAGCAATAACCAAGACTACTTGGGCTTGAGAGCTTACAATTTGTTAACTGTAATAAGATTGACATCACTTATAACTATGGCAATGGTCTCTTATAAACTATGACTCAGCTAACAGAAACTATTCTATCGGGTTACAGCGGGTAGATAACGAAGCAGGAGCCTAACAGTATAATCCTGCATCGCCTGGTATCCCTAATGGTAACCAGCGCCATAGGCTAATTTATTACTAAAGGAATTAGAAATTAGAACATTTTCAGAGAAGGATTTTCCAGGTGAGGAAAGCAGACCACACCGTCGAGGAACGCCAGTCTAATGTTCTTTACGCGACAAAAGGGCTCACTTTAATAAGTCCTCCACTTTCTTTACAGTCTATGAGTGGAGTAGCACTTGCAATCTACGTCCTCAATTATTTACTGGATGTCTATCTAGTACCATTGAAGTTACGCCCTGATGTCGTAAAAGATGCCACAGCGCACTGTCCTTCTTGTCAGTGGTTTCCATGCATTCCTTTCCTTGACTATTGTCCCGAGAAGCTTATCATTCCACGAAATTTTCAACATTATTCCGTGGCTCCAAATCTCAAATGCCTTGACTTTCATCTTTTTCTGTTTTCCCATAACCCGTATTTCACTACCACAAATAGGTGTGCTCCAAACGAACATTCTCAGAGAATTCCTCATAAAATTAAGACCTACGTTTGATGTCTTTATTATTAGTTGACTTCTTTTGTCAAGGAATGACTTTTCCGAATGTTATAGTCGCGTTTCATGTACTCCTTCCTCCATCCCTTACGGGGTTATTTTACTGCCTAGAAAGGATAATTCGTTAACTTCATCTGCTTCTTTTTCACCAATCCTGATGTGAAATTTCTCACTCTTCTCATTTCTGCTATTTATCATTACATATGAAGATAGTAACTATTCTCGAAAGAACAGATACCCTTGATTACCGTGCAGGTTCTCTGCAATAAATGATAATTAATTGAATCCCTAAGCGGTCGACAGGCGTTGTTGGCATACCTTGGTGAGAACAGCTGAAAATGAGTGCCCCGACCAGGACACAAACCCGGGTTCTCCTGCTTACATAGCAGACGCTCTATCCATCTGAGCCACCGAGGGCACAGATGAAGGGCGCAACTGCACGGACTTATTTCTTGAACGCTTCCCGTGAGACCCATATTCCCAACTGTCCACAATCTATATACGTAAAGTTCCTAATAGATACTTCGCCCATCCACTCGTAACCTCCAGCCCACTTAAATTGACGATTCCTGTAAGAGTTCGGGCAATCTGTACACACTCTCATGGACGAAGGTCAATGGCCGTGTAGCCATTTAATTATATACGAAGATAGTAACTGTTCTAGAAAGAACAGATGGCATTGATGACCGTGTAGCTTCTCTAGAATAAATGATAATTAATTGAAACGCTCAGCTGCCGACAGGTGTTGTTGACATACCTTTATGGGGACAGCTGAAAATGTGTGCCATGTAAGCAACAGATCCCGTGTGCGAGTCCCGGTTGGGGGACACATTTTCAGCTGTCCCTATCAAGGTATGTCAACAACACCTTTCGGCAGCTGAGGGTTTCAATTAATTATCATTTACCTGTTCTTTCGAGAACAGATACTATCTTCATGTAGAGTTAAATGGCTACCCAGCCATTTACCTTCGTCTGTGCGAGTTCGCACAGGTTGCCCGATCTCTTACGGGAATCGTCAACTTAAGTGGGTGCGAGTAAAGAGTGGATGGGCAGAGTATCTATTAGGAACATTACGTATGTAGATTGTGGAATGTTGGGAATGTGGGTCTCACGGGAAGCTTGCACCGGATAAGTCCCTGCAGTTGCACTATTCCTCTGTGTCCTGGGTTGCTCGGATGGATAGAGCGTCTGCTATGTAAGCAGGAGATTCCGGGTTCGAGTTTCGATCGCGGAACACATATTCAGCAGTTCCCATCAAGGTATGTCAACAACACCTATCAGCAATTGAGGGTTTCAGTTAATTATCACTTATTTATCATTACCTTCGTCTTCCTTAGATTTATTCTGAATCCCGGTTCGGGCTCATTACTCTGTTCATTCCTTTCAGTAGATCCTTTAACTATTCTTCACTTTCACTGAGGTTGGCAATGTCATCATCAAATCTTTTACTTTGAATTTCAATTCTACTCTTGAACTTCCCTATTACACTCCTGGAAATGGAAAAAAGAACACATTGACACCGGTGTGTCAGACCCACCATACTTGCTCCAGACACTGCGAGAGGGCTGTACAAGCAATGATCACACGCACGGCACAGCAAACACACCAGGAACCGCGGTGTTGGCCATTGAATGGCGCTAGCTGCGCAGCATTTGTGCACCGCCGCCGTCAGTGTCAGCCAGTTTGCCGTGGCATACGGAGCTCCATCGCAGTCGTTAACACTGGTAGCATGCCGCGACAGCGTGGACGTGAACCATATCTGCAGTTGACGGACTTTGAGCAAGGGCGTATAGTGGGCATGAGGGAGGCCGGGTGGACGTACCGCCGAATTTCTCAACACGTGGGGTGTGAGGTCTCCACAGTACATCGATGTTGTCGCCAGTGGTCGGCGGAAGGTGCACGTGACCGTCGACCTGGGACCGGACCGCAGCGACGCACGGATGCACGCCAAGACCGTAGGATCCTACGCAGTGCCGTAGGGGACCGCACCGCCACTACCCAGCAAATTAGGGACACTGTTGCTCCTGGGGTATCGGCGAGGACCATTCGCAACCGTCTCCATGAAGCTGGGCTACGGTCCCGCACACCGTTAGACCGTCTTCCGCTCACGCCCCAACATCGTGCAGCCCGCCTCCAGTGGTGTCGCGACAGGCGTGAATGGAGGGACGAATGGAGACGTGTCGTCTTCAGCGATGAGAGTCGCTTTTGCCTTGGTGCCAATGATGGTCGTATGCGTGTTTGGCGCTGTGCAGGTGAGCGCCACAATCAGGACTGCATACGACCGAGGCACACAGGGCCAACACCCGGCATCATGGTGTGGGGAGCGATCTCCTACACTGGCCGTACACCTCTGGTGATCGGCGAGGGGACACTGAATAGTGCACGGTATATCCAAACCGTCATCGAACCCATCGTTCTACCATTCCTAGACCGGCAAGAGAACTTGCTGTTCCAACAGGACAATGCACGTCCGCATGTATCCCGTGCCACCCAACGTGCTCTAGAAGGTGTAAGTCAACTACCCTGGCCAGCAAGATCTCCGGATCTGTCCCCCATTGAGCATGTTTGGGACTGGATGAAGCATCGTCTCACGCGGTCTGCAGGTCCAGCACGAACGCTGGTGCAACTGAGGCGCCAGGTGGAAATGGCATGGCAAGCCGTTCCACAGGACTACATCCAGCATCTCTACGATCGTCTCCATGGGAGAATAGCAGCCTGCATTGCTGCGAAAAGTGGATATACACTGTACTAGTGCCGACATTGTGCATGCTCTGTTGCCTGTGTCTATGTGCCTGTGGTTCTGTCAGTGTGATCATGTGATGTATCTGACCCCAGGAATGTGTCAATAAAGTTTCCCCTTCCTGGGACAATGAATTCAAGGTGTTCTTATTTCAATTTCCAGGAGTGTATTTCCATTATTGCTACTTTGATGTATACATGGACCAGTTGGAGCACTATGTCGCTGACTTACCCACTTTTTAATAAGAGGTTAAACAGTATCGGCGAAAGACTACATACCTGGCTTACACGATTTTTAAACCGGGCACTTCGTTCTTGATCTGCCACTCTTACTGTTCGCTCTTGGCTCTTGTACGTATGGTATATTACGTGTCTTACCCTACAGCTTAACCCGACTTCACTCAGAATTTCGAACATCTATTTGAAATTTTTGACCGATTTTTCCTGGTCGACAAGTCGTATGAACGTGTGTTTTTGGAAATTTGTGGTAAGCTCTTATGTGACCAAACTGCTGAGGTCATCGATCCCGAAGCTTACACACTACTTAATCTATCTTAAAATAACTTACGCTACAGATAACACACACACCCATGCCCGAGGGAGCACTCGCACCTCCGACGGGGAAAGCCGAGCTTACCGTCACAAGGCACCTAAGACCACTCGGCTACCAGGCGCGTCGTTTTTCTTTTGGAATTGCTTCCGTTATCGACCAACGTCACAAGTGCCTCTGTGGTGCCTTTACCATTCCTGTAGCCATACTGATTGTAATCCAACTCATCCCCAGTTTCCTTTACCATTCTTCTGTATGTTCTTTTTGCCAGCAATTTGGACACTTTAGCTGTTGGGCTGATTGTTGATAATTTTCTTAGTTGTCGGCTCATGCAATCTTCGGAATTTTGGCTATAATGTTTTTTCTTCAATCATGTCATCAGATAAGTATTCTAGCTTATAGAGGCCTTCAGTGTACTATTTCCATCTATCCACCCACTCCTGTGCGTTTCAGAGCCTCATTTCCATTGCACTTTTAAAGTTCACCGACAGCCTCCGACAATCATATCTTTTCGATTTCTTCACATTCTTCATGCTACCATTTGTCTTAGCATCCCAGAGCTTCCTGTTTATTTCATTCCTAGGTGACTTGTATTTCCGTACTCCTGAACTTCCCTGAACGATATTTACTTCGTTCTTTCATCGATCATCTATTGGTACCCATAGTTTCTTCGATGTTGGAAGCCTCAGAGAACTTCAAGCGTGTCTCAGTTGCACCCGGTGCGCTCGCTAGCTGCCGGCTGGATGTCTTCCACATCATGGACGACACCACGTGGCAAACAAACCGAGTACACGCTGGCATTCTTTCCCGCATTGCATGTTGTCTTGCTAAGGGTCTCCATCACCCGCCGAGAAGTCACAAATGGTGTTGGGGTCAGTGGAATTCATGTTATGGCGCCTCTGACTTGGAGCGGTCCTTCAAGTGATCGAATTGTAGCAGTTCGTTGTGTCATCCTAGTTGCAGTTGGGGGAGCGGATGTAGTACGATGTACCAGAACCGTACACAAAAAACTGTCCTCTTCACTTTTGGTAGTGTCACTTGGCCGTCCGGATCCCAATCCTCTTGCAACCGTACATTCTGGTTACCACCACTGCCTGCAGTCATGTGCCGTGGCTTTATTAATCCCAAGTCTTTCCGCAGTATCGTGGATGGAATATCAACCTTTCGGTGGCCTAATTACAGGACATCATTTCAAATTCAATGAGGTCTTGATAATGGCGTTGTAGCCTTAAAGGCCTCCTTTTAAAATCAAACACCCAGTTTGAAAGGTAACTAACGATCACAACCGTTAGAGCATGCATCTAAAGTAAACTTGATCTGCAACCTCACAGCGGCATTACTAGCTCCACTCTCATGCAACTGATGGGAAATTTGAGCAGACGTCATCTTCCAGGTGTGCATTACGCCTACTAACTTTCGTTTATCCCACACAACTCCTCCTTAATGTTGCGGTTTTGTTTTGGTCACTGTATTTACTTTTATACGCTGGAGTAATTTATCGAACCACAGGTTCCGCACCCAAGCATGGCTGACACTGTTGTGTTTCAACATCATTGAAGACGCTATGAGTTTGCTCCCGTACAAGGTAGGTAGGTATGTATCTACCTAGGTGGAAAATTCGATGACGGATTCAACTGGTGTGGCAATCACGTTCATCTGATTTGACACCCTTACGCTTCTCTACTTGGGATTACATAAAGTCAAGTATGAATAAAACAGATATAAGGCATCTCCAGGATATGAGAGCTCGAAACCGAGATACAGCATCGCCTATTCGCAAGGTATGGTTTAGAATGTTTTCAGGCCTCTTACTCAACGAACTGTGCTACGACATGGAATGTTTTACAAACTTATACATTGACTGATGATAAACGTACATGGGTATTGTGTAAATGCATCCATTATTCCTTAGAAATGGACCGAGACTTTATGACCGTCCTGAATTCGCGGTTGCCCTGCCCAAGCTCTTCCTTGAAGGGCCATTCTCCTTGGTCAGCACATAAAGTTAGCGAATATTAAATGATTTGGAAAAATTAATGAAGTAATCAACATACAAATTTTTCCATATTATTCATTGATTTTTCGCCAATTTTATCTGAATTTTTAAAGAAATTCAGTTATCGTCAAGTCCGTCATCCTTGGAGTTAAAGTTTCTCTGTCCAAAATGAAGTGCTTCCATGGAATGCACTGTATGTAAAGCTTGCGTAGTAGATTGCAGGAGCACTAACAAAAATACCTTCATCAAATTTGGTATAATTACTCGTCAGGCATGTAAAAAAGTGTAATATGCAACTTTTTTATTTTAATCTTTACGCTAGTTATTGCTAAAAATCGTGACGGAAAACATGCACAAAACCACATATTTCTTTCAAATTTCCGCAATTTTATCATTGTCTTAAATTTCAAAACACTGTTCTATAACGGTGCACATTTCCGTGCCCGGCCGGAGTGGCCGAGTGGTTCTTGGCGCTACAGTTTGGAACCGCGCGACCCATACGGTCGCAGGTTCGCATGCTGCCTCGTGCATGGATGTGTGTGATTTCCTTAGGTTAGTTAGGCTTAAGTAGTTCTAAGTTCTAGGGGACTGATGACCTCAGAAGTTAAGTCCTATAGTGCTCAGAGCCATTTTTTTGAATAATTCCGTGATTAAAATAATTACTTGTTTTGTTATTGAAGATAAGATTTGCGAACTTCAGAACTTTCGTCCCGGACGCAACTCATTTTCGCTAAGCCAACTTTAACCTTTCAGAATGTTGGGGGTGGCAGGAGGGGTGGGTGCTTAATGAGTACGGATTTTGTAAAAAAAAAATGTTTTCCCAGAATCATTAAATAATGTACAAAAGATTTACGTTCATTGCTTCACTAATAATTCCAAAAGATTCGTAAAACTTCCGTTTTTGTATTTTATGAAACGCATTTTATTTAGCAGATGTTTATTTGTCCCATTAGTCATCTACCGATCTCGGTTATTAAGCATCATCCGGAATGTAGGGTACGACAGATCAGTTCATCTTCATAGGAATATGAGGTGCTTTTAACTACCCTTTTGTGCGGCCCCGGTAGGTGAGTGGCCAGCGCTGCAGAATGTAGATCCTAAGGGCCCAGGTTCGATTCCCAGTTGCGTCGGAGATTTTCTCCGCTAAGGGCCTGGGTGTTGTGTTGTGCTAGTCGTCACCATTTCATCCCCATCGATGCGAAAGTCGCCGAAGTGGCGTCAAATCGAAACACTTGCACTCGGCGAACGGTCTACCAGACGGGAGACCCTGGTCACACGACATTTACATCCATTTAACTAATCTTTGTGCCCCACATCCCTGATGATTCTTAACACTGGAACCCATTGGATGACTAGTGGGCAAAATAAACTACTGATTATTAAAACGCATTTTATAAAAGTCTTACAGCTGTTGTACCGCACCTTATGAAAACTATATTTTATGATCTTACTTAGGAGGGTGATAACTTGAAGACGAATCATTAAGGCGAATTTCAAGATGGGTGACCGCCTTTTCCCCAGTCCTGCTACATTCCTAATGACCTCATCGTCGACAGGTCGTCGAATCCTGATTTGACTTCCTTCATGTTATATGACGGGTAAAGAACTGAGGAGCAGACTGCACATTACACGAAAACTGTAACGTTCCGTGGTTGCTCACTCTTCATTGGTCCACAGGCCAATGATAGTAACCAGCTCCAGTCAAGTCGGTTGTTGTTCGTTCGTGGAGCTTAACTGCAAGACATACTGCCATTAGCATCACTCGTGAGCCGGGGGCTGTGCAGCGGGCGCTGTAGCCGCTGTGTCAGGCAGGGTGCGGCTGGCGGCTGGCCCGCCGCCGCCGACGGGGGCGGCGGTGGCTGGCGGCGGCGATGGCGGCGGCGGCGGCGGCGGCTCTTAGGCTGGCGAATAATTAACGCGTTAGGCCGCGGCTTGGCGCGGCAGCCAGCCAGGGTAAACACGGCGCGGTCGCCAACTGCGCACAACTTAAACAGCCGTGAAACAAAACAGCGCCGCAGGGAGGCCGGCGCGCCGGCTGCGCAACTCTGCCCCACCTCGCGCCGCGCCACGCCGTCGACGCCCGTCCGCGGGCGACACGAGCGGCTGGACGGTGTTGACTGCCGCTGTTCCTGCCAACACAACTAAATGGTGCGTTGCAGTTAAGTTTGGCGTAAAATACAGCAAGTCCACGACTACCAGAATGCGGATTATCAGATCTGCGGCTTATCCGTGCAAGAGATGTGGCTCTGACGGAGGAAAACCTGTGAGACCGTGTTCTGCGCTGTGCTGGCAACAACAGCTGTAGGTTACGTTCCTATTAATTTCTTATTAATTATTTATATTTCAGCTACCAACCACTTCTATATGTTTTGTGTTTCATTTAAAATTCTGCAAAGCGTTTCGAGCATCATCTGCACATCTCCAGGTGTTTATACTTGCAGAAAATACACTCATGCTCATAAATCAAGGATAATGCTGATACGTGGTGAAATAACGCTCTAGTGGGAGATTTGCGGGTTTAAATCACCTCGGGAGCCGGCCATGGTGACCGAGCGGTTCTAGGGACTACAGTCTGGCCCCGCACGACCGCTACGGTCGCAGGTTCGAATCCTGCCTCGGGCATGGATGTGTGTGATGTCCTTAGGTTTAGTGAGTTTTAAGTAGTTCTAAGTTGTAGGTGACTGATGACCTCAGAAGTTAAGTCCCATAGTGCTCCGAGCCATTTGAGCCATCACCTCGGGGTATGACTATGCGGTGCATTTGACCTGCGTTCGTTGCACGGTGGCGCTGGCAGCAGTCCATATACGCAGAGGTATGTTGTTGAATGTCACAGTACGGTGCAGCGAGTAACTATGCAGACGTTTAGACGTTTTCAGAAGTGCTAGTGGTAGCTGTCTGTTGAAAATGGCTCAAAGAAAACATATTGATGACGTTATGAGGGGTAGAATACTAGGCCGACTGTAGACTGGTCAAACACAGCAGGTGTGCCACAAAGCGTGATGTCAAGATTATGACAACGATTCCAGCAGACAGGAAACGTGTTTACTTACTTATAGTACGGGACGTCCACAGTGTACAACATTACAAGGTGACCGATATCTCACCATCAGTGCCGCCAGACGGCCACGGAGAACTTCAGGTAGCCTTGGTCGGGACCTTACCGCAGCCACTCGAACAGTTGTCTCCAGACACACAGTCAACAGACGACTGAACATATGGTTCATATGGCTCTGAGCACTATGGGACTTAACATCTGTGGTCATCAGTCCCCTAGAACCTAGAACTACTTAAACCTAACTAACCTAAGGACATCACACACATCCATGCCCGAGGCAGGATTTGAACCTGCGACCGTAGCAGTCCCGCGGTTCCTAGAACCACTAGACCGCCGCGGCCGGCAGACGACTGAACAGACATGGTTTATTCGCCCGGAGACCTGCAAGGTGCATTCCATTGGCCCCCTGGCACAGAAGAGCCCGTAAAGTCTGGTGTCAAGAACACAGTACATGGTCATTCGAACAGTGGTCCCAGGTTACGTTCACGGGCGAGTCCATAATGTAGTCTGAACAAAGATTATCGCCAGGGTTTCATCTGGCGTGAACCAGGAACCAGATAGTAACTCATTACTGTCCATGAAAGGGACCAGTATGGAGGTCGTGGTTTGATGGTGTAGGGTGGGATTATGATTGGTGCACGTACAACCCTTTCATGTCTTTGACAGAGGAACTGTAACAGGTTTGGTGCATCGGGACTTAATTTTGCACCAGAATGTCCGCCTTTCAGGGATGCAGTGGGTCCCACCTTCCTCCTAATGGATGATAACGCACGGCCCCACCAAGCTGCCATCGTAGAGGAGTACCTTTGAAACAGAAGATATAAGCGAATGGCGTGGCCTGCCTGTTCTCCAAACATAAACCCCATCGAGCACGTCTGCGATGCTCTCAGTCGACGTGTGGCTGCACGTGTTCAAACCTCTATGACACTTCAGGAGCTCCGACAGGCACTGGTGCAAGAATGGGTGGCTACACCCCAGAAGCTGATCCACCACCTAATCCAGAGTATGCCAACCCGTTATGCGGCCTGTGTACGTGTGTATGGTGATCATATCCCATACTGTACCCGGGGTACATGCGCAGGAAAGCCCGCATCTCGTGGTCGTGCGGTAGCGTTCTCGCTTCCCGCGCCCGGATTCCCAGGTTCGATTCCCGGCCGGGTCAGGGATTTTCTCTGCCTCGTAATGTATGTGTGTTGTGTGTTGTCCTTAGGTTAGTTATGTTTAAGTAGTTCTAAGTTATAGGGGATTGATGACCATAGATGTTAAGTCCCATAGTGCTCAGAGCCATTTGAACCATTTTTTGCGCAGGGAACACTGCCGTTTCTTAACACATGTGTTTCGGGACGGTTTTCTCAACTTATCACGAATACCGTGGACTTACAGATCTTTGTCGTGTGTCTTCCCTATGTGCCTACGCTATTACCGCCAGTTTTGTGTAGTGCCACGTTGTGTGGCACTACATTTAGCATTTATCCCTAATTTATGAGCATCAGTGTAGTAACTTAAATGTAAAATGTCTTACGCTGAATTAGCATGGGACTTTTTGTTTACTGTTCGTCTCTGGTGGGACGGTTGTGGTATTAGGGGAGAGGGGAAGGTGTATCTTATAATAAACAACGAGACACAGCTCCACACCAGCAGAAGACATCACTGGGGATGAATATTTACCAATCCAAATAAATACCATGTCACGCAGCGCTGCATGAGATTTCTGCAGGTTAGGCGACACTTTGGACTGGGCTGTGACGCGGCACCCAATCTCAGTGTTCGTGTGAGCGAGTGTATGCTGCCAGTTTCTGCAGTGATCCCTGTTGTTGCCATGCGTATGTGCCACTGAGACAGCAGCACCGCCACGTCGACCTTATCTCCTGACCTCCATCCTGCACCCCTCAGCAGCGGGTGGAACAATTTCAGAATCAAAATGTAAGTGGAGGAGCCTAGACAACCTGCTTCATCAGAGAATATTGCACAGTTGCTGTAGGCTGAAAAAGTGCTCGTGAATTGTAGTGTAATCTTATTGTAATGTGTATATGCACAAAGAGATTGCTTGCAGTGTCTATACATTATCTAAACACAGTTTCGTCTATAGCAGTTGCCGCACCAGGTGCATAGTTTACATTGTATTGGTGGTATACAGTCACATATACCACAGTGGGATTAACAAAAGATTCTGTATATAGCTCCAGTTTTTTTAAAAAAGAAACTGAGGCACTGCACATCACCATGCTATATTGAGATAGATAATACTTACATTGATCAACTGTTAATGTGACAGCTATGATTATTTCATGATCGGAACACTTCCTTTCCAGAACATGGTTATCATTGTCGAACCACGATTTAAGGGCCAAAATGTAGATTTGTTGAACACTAGTCTGCACATTACAGCTGTTTGTCGACGTGGACGGTCCTCCACAACGTCAGATGCACAGTTTCATTCCCCAGCAGAGTACTGTCGTTACGACAAGTCAGCCTTTGCTGTAATGTTCCGTGTCATCTCCCAACAACAACTTTGAAATTTGGAGATAGTACACTATTAAGAATCCAATAGAAGCTTAACAGAAGGAGATAACATGTACACTCCGCTAACCCAGTAATGTCTGAAGGCTGGAGTGGGACATATAACACGGAAATTATCCAAATCTGTTATACACAACAGTAACACAACAATTTTAATTGATTGCCTACACTTGTGTTTCAGAATCCTTTACACTTTACACTTAGTAATAGTACACTGATTTGCAGACGCACTTACAAAAAGAAGTGAACAGGGGAAGTTATCTAAATTTGTGACTATAGCTGTAGGGCTTTTAATGTAAACACTGGATGGAAGAGGGAGATGATGCCACAAACGCGTACTTTAATAGCACAAAGACGAAATATTCTAGATTCGTTGTATCAAGACAGAACTATTATTTCTCCAACACAAGAGCAATAACGTGGCAACAAGAGGAATATTGGGAAAATAATTGGTAATTAAGCACTGGAAACTATCTCGAGGGAATTTAGAAACCGCATGGCTATACCATATGAAGTGAAACTGATCAATATTAAAATGGCTATGCTAAGGGAACAATTTCCTAGGAAATTGCTTCATGTAGATGCCTATTACTTTATTCATCCCCTTAAAACATAATATTTTGCTGATTCTGTTAACAAAAGTGCATCTACCTACTGTCAAACCACAACCTTTTCATGCAGGAATACTGCCAAGGAAACGGTAATGTTATCGCAAGAAACAGCATGCCATCTGAAGTAGACTGCTTAATGTGAGCAAGCTCTAACCACAGAATAAAGATATACGCTGATCAGCCAAAGCTTACGAACACCTACCTAACAGCCACAACTTCACGTAGATGGCTAGAACCTACCGTATCTGCGTAATAAAAACTATTTTGCTGATTTTGTTAACAACACTGAGATGTACGACTGCCTGTAAAAAAACCACCTTTGGCACAGATAACAGCGGCGGCAAGTCATGGCATGGAAGCAATGAGGTATTGGCAGATTACTGGAGGGAGTTGGGACCACGTCTGCACAAACATCTCACCTAATTCCCCAAAATTCTGGGGAGGTACGGCCAGGAGTTCTGACGCCACATTCAGTCACATCCCAGAAGGCACAAGTGTGCTCTGTCCCACTATAAAGTCTGACATTAGTTCCATCACAGTTCGCCGTCTGTCCTCATCTGTAATGAGGTGTGGCCACAGAACCTCACGACATTAGACCGTGGTTTTACCTTGGTTTCGCCACGTGTCTGTCACCACAGCACTCCTCTAACACACAATGGGTCGTGCAGTTTTCGAAATACTGGTGCCGAGACTTGGGGCCATCAAAACTGCCCTCCCTCAGACTCAGATAGGTCGCTCTAATTTCCTTCTACACACGGACAGCACACTCACTGATACTGCATGCATCGTGTCTGTGAGTGACTAGCGGTCCTCGTCAGGTGACGCTGCCATCGCCTGGACGAGTTTGTATCGATAGCAGGTCGGTTGTCATTATGTTCTGGCTGATCAGTGTATAACAAATCTCTATGCCAAATTACATTCCCGGTAGTAACCATGTTATAAATTTCATAAAATGCGCAGTAATGCATTTGAGAGAAACTTTTACATATTCCTCGCTTAAAGAAAAGGTATTACCTGACTATGTTTATAACAAATGAATGGAATACGTTTTTGATGCTGTGTAGGAGTGTCCAAGTGTATTAAATGCCAACAAACGGCATTTACAGCAGGCTCCCCATTATTCTGCATTAGACTCTTCTATTTGTTGTAAATTATCAGATATCTTACAAAACAGCTGTTGTGTTGTTCTATCCTTTGGCTACTGGGGCAGTAAGAACATATGAAAAGTTCACTAGTGGACAAGAGAGAAGTAATAGCAAGAAAAGTTATAAACTATGTTCTGCAGCCTATGTGTTAATTACCTACCTGTAACTCTTTGTCAAAAGACTCTTCAACAAAAGTTTTTAAGTATTATACAGAAGTGTCATATTTAAGTTGGAGGAACATGTTTTTCTCAATCCAGGATGTTGATTTCCAGAATACCGCCAAATGTAGATATTATATATAGATTTAGGATTGGTTTCCTAACATTATGCTATTCCACAGGTCTTGAGAAAATCTTTAACCATCCTCTATTTAAAGAAATATATCCTTTATGCATAGTTAATGTGTTATGTGTAAGAAAAGAAAACTAAAAATGGAAGAGGTCGAAGTCAAAAAATGAAAACTGGAGTATATAGCACAAACCGTTGTCATGAGAGGAGTATATAAACTGCTACTAGAAAAAAGAGCAGGCCATCACAGATGTGCAAGCCTAGCTAACATATTACTATAAACACAGTGTACGGACAAATTTAGGTGCTATAGGGGAATACAAGATTTACTGTAAATAACAATGTAATGTGACCATATGTTAGATATTTCCTCCGAGGTAGACGTCTTGAAGTGTCGAGTAACACAGTCAATGCATAGAAAACATGCCTGTAGCTTCCTGTAAAAAGAAAGTATCGTTATAGATCTCAGATATAAAGAATAGCGATCTTAAAATTATAATTGTCTGCATTGTCTATCAAATTACATAAGATTTTGTGTATAAAACACACATGTAGTGCTACTGCTAGCAACTTAATCTTTCTATAGCAGTTAAAAAGGTACATATAGCTCACATATTGCCACTAAAGGGGAAACTTGGACATTAAGCAGCACTGATCGACAGGATTACTTCGAACTTTGTACCATGCATCACTGTTAATACTGAACACAGCTGTTCTCAGAGCTTCTTGTTTTAAGTGAGAACACTCTTATACGTATCTCTGGCTGTAATGATATTGTAAAGATAAGTGTCATATACAGTAAAGGAATGCAAGGAATCAGTAATATGCATAAGATACGAATGGGTAGATTCAAGAGATGAAACAATGAAGGCAACAGATAAGGAAATAGGTAAAACGGCAAGGCCTAGTAGAAATTACTGGACAATACAGAACATGTTGAATTTAATTGATGAATGGAGAGTATATAAAAAATTCAGCAAATGAAGTAGGAAAAGTGGAATAAAAACGTCTACAAAATGAGACTCACAGGAAGATCAAAATGGCTAAGCAGAAGTAGCTAGAGGACAAATGTAAGTATACAGAACCATATACCACTAGGGGAAAATAGAAACATAAGAACATAATAGAGGCCTCTGGAAAAAAAATATAAGTGGCCATATTACTATCCATATCTCAGGTGGAAAAAAATTCCTACGCAATGAAAGCACAGTTGAATGGTGGAAGGCGTATATAAAAAGTCTATACAAGGGATATGAAGCTGGCAATATTGGATGGCGCAGAAGAAGAAGGCAGACACCATACTGCGAGAAGAATTAGACAGACCACTGAAAGACGTAAGTCGAAACAAGCCCCTGGAGTCGATGTCATTCTGTCGGACCTGCCGATAGCTTTGGGAGAGCCAACCATTACAAAACTATTCCATCTGCTGTGCAAGATATGTGGGACAGGAGGAATACCTTCAGACTTCTGATGTATCGTAGCAATTCCGCGTCCAAAGAAAGCAGATGCTGACAGTTGTCAATATTACCGAACTATCAGTTTAAGTAGTCATGGTTGCAAAACACCAACACGAATACCTTACAGAAGAATGAAAATATTGAAAAACTGGTAGAAGACGACGGCGGGAAAGGTCAGTTAGGATTCCGGAGAAATATGGACACACGTAGGGAGCGTACTAACCCTACAAGTACATGGAAATTCAATCTAAAGGTTTTGTGTGTAGCTGATATAAGATTATCGTATTAATCTTTATGAAGATCTGAAGATGGTAAATTAGCTTTACTGAAACCGGTTCTCTAAAATAAAGTTTTATAGGGATCTCGGCTAAGAAGTTCTTCTTCTCCTAAGGATTGTCATGGTGTCATTAAATTGTATTAGTGCAGCAGCACCGCAGTCACACGCTGTAGTTGTAGTGTTTATGCTTATTAATGTCTCGGATTCTATTATTTTATTCGATGATTTATTGCGTTTCTTGCGTACATAGGGAAGAGCAGCTGTAGTCTTTCAAGATTATGAACCATCATCTGCAGTTACTGGTTTACAATAAACACAGTACATTCTAATATAATCAGCTCTTCTTCTGATGATTCTCTCGCAGGATTATCGGTAAAAACCCTTAAGCACTGCTCTGCAGTTTACTTATGGTACAAATTCACGAGTACGCTGTAAAGGAGTACGCCGAACAACGTATGAGTGATGAATGACTCTTTCAAATACCAAGAATGATTATCCCAAAACGTCACGATTATTGGCTTTACGTGAACGGAGACCGTAAATTACTACGTGTTGTCTTTATTTCTCATTCGCTGAAAAAATCATAACTCATTATTCATTTTCAGTAATGAACTGCAGACTGGTGTAAATAGCTTGGAGGTTACCTGTGTCATCAAGCATCAAAGCGTCAACTTTCCCACCCCTCTCTTGCCAGTCTCACTGAACGCTCTTAGCAGAACAACGTCCTAGCTTCATACTGCCCCTAGGATTGCAGAAGCTTACCCCAGCAGAATCTAATTAACGGTGTCCAGGGGCCCTAGGTCGGCAGTTATTCTTCCTTGGATGACAAAATCTCCGGTGTCGCTGTCACTGTTAAATTATTAGCCTCTCCCAGCAATATGAAACTGGCTCTCCAGCCCGTCTCTCTCTCTCTCCTTGCTGTTTGCGCTATAGTGCATGAGGTGACTGGAGCATTCGGTTGGCGTAAGTTAATAGGCACGTGCGTATCATGAGAACGACTGATCACTGGTGAACCTTTCTTTAATGTCAGTGAATAGCCTTAGGTTTGAAGAGAGTTAATAATTTATCATATAATGAAACAAAACAGAAATAAAAAGGTCGCTTATAAGCAATAGCACGAAAGTTTTTTTAGTGCAGATTCACATACAGTATTTTGAATCATACTTCTTCTACACTCAGTGCTCTTTTCCATCCTGTGAAAATCCTTACCGTACACTATTCTATCGTGAAGTCTTCGCTCGAGAAACCATGATTAGGTCATTTTATCTTACATGATCCGTACTAGGACATCGCTCAAGAACATCCAGTCCTGTAGCCTATAAACAGTCGACACGAATGTTTGAACGATTTTCCATGTGCTGTAGCACTGTAGACACAAACGAATATATAATTTAGATAGGAGGCCTCTATGAGGGGGAAGTCTTATCTGATGCGACAGATGAAGAAACACGAGTCGATAGTGAAGATATAATGGATAGATTATTAAAATCAGAATTAGGAAGGGCTTTGTATGATCGAATGACTTAGAAAGTATAGATAACATTTAATCGTAATATCTAAAATCATTGGGGCAAGTGGCAACAAAACGATTATTCATGTTGAGGTTGTGATATTTATGAGACTGGCATACACCTTCAAACATCTGGAAGAACATCATACATACAATTCAGAAAAATTCAAAATCCAAAAAGGCTGAGAATTATCATATAATCCGCTAAACAGCTTATGAATCCAAGTTTCTGCAAAGAATAATATACAGAAAGAACGGGAAAGAAAATTGAGAATCAGATGGATGAAAATCAGTTGGCTTTAGGCAAGGTAAAGGCACCCGAGAGACATTTTTGACGTTGTGGTTGATAATGGGAGCAAGACGAAAGATAAATCAAGACACGTTCATATGATTTGTCTACCTGGAAAAGGCGTTCAGAGCGTCAAATGGTGCGAGATATTCTACATTCTGTGAAGAACACGAGTAAGCGGTAGTGAAAGACGGGTAAATTACGATATGTACAAGGGACTAGTAAGAATGGAAGACCAAGAACGAGGGCCTGGTTTAAAAATTGTGTAAGACAGGCATGCAGTCTCTTACAGCTAATGTTCAACCTATATGTTCAGGAAGCAATGACAGAAATAAAATAAAAGTTTACGAGTGAAATTATAATTCAGCGTCAAAGGATATCAATGATACGATTCGCTGAGAATGGCTATTCGTTAAATTGAAGAAGAATTACAGAATTTGCTTAATGGACTGGACAGTCTAATGAGTACAGGATATGGATTCAGAGCACATCGAAGAAAGGCAAAAGTAATGAGAAGGAGCGGAAATGAGAACAGCGAGAAACTTAACATCAAAACGTATGCTCCCGTAGTAAATGGAGTTAAGGAATTCTGTTACCTAGGCAGCAAAATAAACGTTGGATCTGTATTTAACCACGACGTCAGTGAAAGTGAAGAAGATTTAGACGATAAGCTGAGGGGAATGAACAGTCTCATGTGTAAGGAATATATACTTAGGACAAACTAATGATATACAAATGTACACTAATCTGCAGAAACGAGAATAGCGAAAATCCTCACATTAAAATCGGCGATCACTACATAGAGGCAGTTATGGAATTCTGATATCTTAGAAGCAAAATAATCCTTGAGAGACGAAGCAAGAAAGACATAAATAGTAAATTGCAAAATAATCCTTGAGAGACGAAGCAAGAAAGACATAAATAGTAAACTAGCGCCGTGCGGGATTAGGCGAGCGGTCTCAAGTGCTGCAGTCATGGACTGTGCGACTGGTCAAGGCGGAGGTTCGAGTCCTCCCTCGGGCATGTTTGTGTGTGTTTATCCTTAGGATAATTTAGGTTACGTAGTGTGTAAGCTTAGGGGCTGATGGCCTTAGCAGTTAAGTCCCATAAGATTCCACACACATTGGAACATTTTTGAGTAAACTGGCATAGGCATTCTTGGTCAAAAGCTTACCATAATCAGAGGATTTGAGGAAGAAATTGCTGCGAAAGGTCGTTTGGAGCACAGCATTTTATGGTAGTGAAATATGGGCTCAGGGAAAACTGTAAGTGAAGAAAATCTAAGAATCTCAGATGTGATGAATGTAAAAAATTTGGTGGATTGATGAAATAAGGAATGCAGAATTTCCGTAGAATCGGCGAAGAAAGGTGCACATTGAAAATACTGACAAGAAAAGGTGCGGCAGGATAGGACGTGTGTGAAGACATCAGGGAATAACCTCCAAGATGCTAAAGGGAGCTGTAAAGGCTATAACCTTTTCAAAAGGAAAGAGATTCGACTACATTCAATAAATAATAGGGAACTGAAGATTCAAGTGCTATTCTGAACTGAAGAGTTTGTCACACCAGAGATATTCGTGGCTGGCTCCATCAAACAAGCCGGAATACCCATCCTCCCACTCTCCCACTACCACTAAAAAAAAAAAAAAAAACAGAAAAAAACATCGGTCAGCGTTATGGTGCCACTATACTCCCCCCCCCCCCCCCCCCCACACACACACACCATGTATTTCTTCTCACATGTGCACTCGGCTCTGATTTCATTTCTATGACAATGCGCGACCATACCTAACAGCACAGGGGACGTGCTCTTGGAACGAATGAACTGGCCTATCCGTTATCCCGACTTGAATCCCTTATGAGATGGTATTGCAAGCGTTGGAAAGACGTACAGAAGCACGTCCTCTTTTACTAACGACCATCCAGCAGCAACTGGCAGCCTCACTGGTAGAGAAATGGAACGCCCCAACACAAGAAATCCTTCTACATCTACATCCATACTCCGCAAGCCACCTGACGGCGTGTGGCGGAGGGTACCCTGAGTACCTCTATCGGTTCTAACTTCTGTTCCAGTCTCTTATCGTTCGTGGAAAGAAGGATTGTCGGTATGCTTCTGTGTGGACTCTAATCTCGCTGATTTTATCCTCATGGTCTCTTCGCGTGCTATACCTAGGAGTGAGTAATATACTGATTGACTCTTCCGTGAAGGTATGTTCTCCATACTTTAACATAAGCCCGTACCGAGCTACTGAGCGTCTCTCCTGCAGAGTCTTCCACTGGAGTTTATCTATCATCTCCGTAACGCTTTCGCGATTACTAAATGATCCTGTAACAAACCGCACTGCTCACCGTTGGATCCTCTCTATCTCTTCTATCAACCCTATCTCGGTAAAGAATCCACACTGCTGAGCAGTATTCAAGCAGTGGGCGAACAAGCGTACTGTAACCTACTTCCTTTGTTTTCGGATTGCATTTCATTAGGATTCTTCCAATGAATCTCAGTCTGGCATCTGCTTTACCGACGGTCAACTTTATATGATTATTCCATTTTAAATCACTCCTAATTCGTACTCCCAGATAAATTATGGAATTAACTGCTTCCAGTTGCTGACCTGCTCTATTGTACCTAAATGATAAAGGATCTTTCTTTCTATGTATTCGCAGCACAATACACTTTTCTACATTGAGATTGAATTGCCATTCCCTGCACCATGCGTCAATTCGCTGCAGATCCTCCTGCATTTCAGTACAATTTTCGTTTGTTACAACCTCTCGATACACCACAGCATCATCTGCAAAAAGCCTCAGTGAACTTCCGATGTCATCCACAAGGTCATTTATGTATATTGTGAATAGCAACGGTCCTATGACACTCCCCTGCGGCACGCCTGAAATCACTCTTACTTCGGAAGACTTCTTTCCATTGAAGATGGAACATGATGCGTTCTGTTATCTAGGAACTCTTCAATCCAATCAGATAATTGTTCTGATACTCCATATGCTCTTACTTTTTTCATTAAACGACAGTGGGGAACTGTATCGAACGCCTTGCGGAAGTCAAGATACATGGCATCTACCTGTGAACCCGTGTCTATGGCCTTCTGAGTCTCGTGGACGAATAGCGCGAGCTGGGTTTCACACGACCGTTTTTTTCGAAATGCATGCTGATTCCTACAGAGTAGATTTCTAGTCTCCTGAAAAGTCATTATAATCGAAAATAATACGTGTTCCAAAATTCTACAACTAATCGACGTCAGAGATATAGGTCTACAGTTCTGCACATCTGTTCGACGTCCCTTCTTGAAAACGGTGATGACCTGTGCCCTTTTCCAATCCTTTGGGACGCTACGCTCTTCTATAGACTCTGTGTAAAATCGAACTGGTATTCCATCAGGTCCAGCGGCATTTCCTCTTTTGAGCGATTTTAATTGTTTCTCTATCTCTGTGTCACCTATTTCGATATCTACCATTTTGTCATCTGTCCTTGCCACCCTTGTTGCCAGCATGAGAACAGAGCACTTGTCAGAGCTTGCGTTGCCATCTGTGTGATGACTCACTCTATTGAGGACTATGTCCCACCTTTTGTAATACCGATTGGGCCATCATAAATCGCAGTGAATATTTGCGTTTGTATAAAAATATTTCTTTCAGTTGCCTCATATACTAAACTGAAGCATTTCTTTGTTCGCGTGTTGAAAGTTGCCTCCAGCTATGTTAATTGGAAATGACATATCATCCGACATTTACATTTGCCCTTAATTCTTGCACACCAGCGTATTAGAGTTAATGACAGTCTTCTTTGAGGGACACCAAGAAAGCAGTTACATATCACAGTACCTTGCTGGTATAATGAATGAATCTTTCGAATCAGTGGCTTGGATTTTTGTGCTACTAGGAAACAATACCCTCGAAGAAACCGTTACTCAATGCCAGACTATTGCAACAACTAGGTAGAATGTAACTAAAGCACTATGGAAAAATACTCCGGCGGTATGCAAAAGACAGCCTCGTACTTCACACTGTAACACATCGGTGAGAATATGACGATGGAATGTCAGCACAACCAAGTAACTGCTCTACCATTAAATTGTCTTCAGGTTTAATAATGGTGCGGTGTGTAAGGATACGCAGTCAACGTGTAGAAAAGGAATATCCCGCTTTCAAAATGATGGAACGTAGCAATCAGTCGCCTTTCCCTTCAGGTTTTATTAAAGCAAATCTAGATTTCGGATAGTAAGACTTGAACGAACTGTGACTGCAGCCCAACCGAGAGACAACTACGTACAAGTACATGAAGTCAAACTCTGACATACTACACTGATTATGTCTAGTTACTAGCCGAAATCCAGATTTACTTTAAGAAAGGCTGTAAGGCAAGCACGACTGATTGCTGTGCTCCATAATTTTGAAAGTCATATCATAGTCGCTGGGTGCATTCCACATTCCTAATGGAATAACTAGTTTTTTTTTTTTTTTTTTTTTTTTTTGAGTTAGCAGTCTTCATGCGACCCGCCAGGAATTCCTCGCCTGTGCCAACCTCTTTATCTCAGAGTAACACTTGCAACGAAAGTCCTCAATTATTTTCTGGATGTATGCCAAACTCTGCCCCGTCTACAGTTTTTACCCTTTACAACTCCCCCCTAGGAAGTTATTTCCTAATGTCTTAACAGATTCCTGTCATCCTGTCCTTTCTCCTTGCGAGTGTTTTACAAACATTCCATTCCTCTGCGACTGAACGTAGAACCTCCTCATTTGCCACCTTATCAGTCCAACTAATTTCCAACATTCGTCTATACCACCACATTTCATATGCATCAATTCTCTTCTATTCTGGTTTCTCCAGAGTCCATGTTTCACTACCGTAAAATGCTGTGCTCCAAACGTACACTGAAATTTCTTACTCAAATTAAGGCCTATGTTTCATACTAGTAGACTTGTCTCGGCCAGAAATGTCATTTTTGCCAATGCTAGTCTGTTCTTGATGTCCTCCTTGCTCCGTCCGTTATTGGTTGTTTTGCAGCCTAGGTGGTAGAATTCGTAAACTTCATCTACTTCGTGACCATCAATGCTGATGTTAAGTTTCTCGCTGTTCTCATTTCTGCTACTTCTCATTACTTTCGTCTTTCTTCGATTTACTCTCAGTCCGTGTTCTGTACTCATTAGATTGCTCATTCCATTTGGCAGATCATGTAATTTCTTCTCACTTTCAAACAGGATAGCAATGTCATCAGCGAATCGTATCATTGATATCCTCCTGAACTTTTCTTTTATATAACTGCTTCTTCGATGTACAGATTGAACACTAGGCGCGAGAGACTACATCCCTATCTTACACTCTTTTTAATCCGAGAGCATCCTTTTGGTATTCCAGTCTTATTATTCCTTCTTGGCCCTTGTACATATTGTATACTACTCGTCTCTCCATGTAGATAACTACTATTTTTCTCAGAATTTCTATCAGCTTGCACCATTCAACATTGTGGAACGCATTTTACATGTCGGTAAATCCTATGAATGAATGTGGATTTTCCCTTCATCTTACTTGCATTATCAACCGCAACGTTACAATTGCCTGTCTGGTGCCTTTACCTTTCCTAAAACCAAACTGACCGTCATCTAACACATCCTTAGTATGCTTTTCCGTTCTTCTGTTTATTATTCTTGCCAGCAACTAGGATACCGGAGCTGTTAAGTTTATTGTGCGATAATTCTCGCACTTGCCAACACTTGCTTGGAATTGTATGGATGAGACTTTTTCGAAAGTCAGATGGTATGTCGCCAGACTCATACCCCAAGGTGAACAGTCGTTTTGTTGTCACCTCTCCACTTTTTTCATGCAGTCATTTTGTCTTAGCTTCCCCGCGATTCCTATTTATTTCATTGCTCAGCGACTTGTAATTCTGTATTCCTGAATTTCCTGAACATTTTTGTGCTTTCTTCTTTCATCGATCAACTGACGTATTTCTTCTATTACCCGTGGTTTCTTCGTAGTCATCTTCTGTGTACCTATGTTTCTGTTTCCAACTTCTGTGATTGTCCATTTCAGAGATGTCCACTTTTCTTCTCCTGTACTGCCTTCTGAGCTGTTCCTTATTGCTGTATCTATAGCCTTAGACAAGTTAAAGCATATAAGCATATCTCGTCATTGCTTTTGATTCTTGAAGAGAGCAATAACTATTACGAGTTCACGTCTACTAAAGAATTCAGTTACTCTTTCTCCTGTCTCATTTTTTGTCCCAAACTCATATTCTCCTGTAATCTTTTGCTCTACTCCTTCTCGTACAACTGCATTTGAGGCCCCCATCACTATAAGATTTACATCTCCCTTCACTTACTGTATTGCCAATTCAGTATCCTCATACATTTTCTCTATCTCTTCATCTTCAGCTTGCGACATCGGCAGCTATACCTGAACTCGCGTTGTCGGTGTTCGTTTGGTTTCGAACAACCCTGTCACTGAACTATTCACAGTAACTCATTCTCTGCCCTACATTCTTATTCAAAAGGAATCCTACTCCCGTTATACCATTTTCTACTGCGGTTGATATTGTTGATATTACCCTATACTTATCTAACCAGAAATCCTTGTCTCCTTTCCATTTCACTTCGCTGACCCCTGCTATATCTAGATTGAACCTTGCATTTCCCTTTTTGGATTTTATAGCTTCCCTACCACGTTCAAGTTTCTGACAGTCAACGCCCGACTAGTAGAACTTCATCTTTTCGTTGGTTATTCAGTTATTTTCTCATGGTCACTCCCCTTTGACTGACCCTACCCGGAAATTCAAATGGGGGACTATTCCAGAATCTTTCGCCAATCTAGAGATAATCATGACACTTTTTCATTTACAGGCAACATATCCCGTTATGTGTCTTTAATGCAGTAATTTCCATTGCCTTCTACAATCTCATGCCATTGATCATTGCTGATTTTTCTGCTTTTAGGGGCAGTTTCCCAACCCAGTTACAAGAGAATGCACTGAGCCCCTGTTCGCTCCTACACCCTCTTTGACACGGCCGTTGGCAGAATGAGGGTGACCTCTAATGTCGGAAGTCTTTGTCTGCCAATGCTGATTATTAATCACAATGTAATCTGTGGTGGGTTTCGACTCTGGGGCCGATGACGTTTCGATTACTAATCAAAGACGCTACATCTAGTCCTTGACTTAATGAACATCCCTAGAGCTAGACTTGATGAATATTCCGCTCTTATTAAAGGATCCAGTTACATAAATGCGATCACCGTCCATGTCGGACATCAGCGTGCAATAACCATACATACCTTCCTATCGTAGTTCAAATTGACCGCAAGAAAGAAAACAAAACTCACACTTTCACAGCACATTCAGTTTTAGGAGAAAACCCTTACATTACCATTTGAATATATATATATATATATATATATATATATATATATATATATATATATATATATATCAAATGGTAATGTAAGGGTTTTCTCCTAAAACTGAATGTGCGTGTCAAAATGTGAAGTACATCGGTATAGAACCTGTCGAGATTTTTGTTAACAGTGTCTCCCATTTATACATTAGACATGTATATTTATATATTATGCATATTAAAAATATATAGTCTATGTTCATCTAAATGCTCATTAGAGCATCAGTATAAATCTGAAATAAATCCATCAAGAATTTTTCGAGATTGTTGGTAACATTGTTTTCCATTTATCGTTACATTTGCTTTTATGTATTATATATAAAAATGTACAATTTATGTACAAATGAATGTTCACTTGAGTATCGTTTATACATTTGAAAATTATTGGTCAAGAATGTTTCTAGATTTTTGGTAACAACGTTTACCCGTTATACGTTACATACACCTTCATATATTACTCGTTTAAATATTTAAAGATATGTAGCCTGCGTCTGTCCAAATGTTACGTAGAGTATCGTGTAAAAATGTGAAGTAAAGAAATCAAGAACTTTTCGACATTTTTGATAACGTTTCCCTTCTATATGCCACATATATAGGGTGAGTCACATAAGAGGTAACATCCCTTTCATTTCGTGAACGATTACACATTTCGAAACGTAGTTTTTGGCAGCTGTTAGAGCGCCGAGAGGACGTAGGTTGTACTTTGGTTAATGTTTTTAGCGCTCATATCAACCTAGAAATTAAAGTAAACACTTTTTAAAAAAAGTGGAGACATATACATTTTATAATTGAATTCGATAGCTCTTGAGAAGGTTGTTACAGTGATATAACGTTTGTTGATGTTGACGTTGAAACCTATTCTAAGAAAATACCAGAAATGTCCTACTATATGAGAGCACTGTGGTTAGAAACGGTATTTGCGGTGCAAACACTGCCAAGCAGGCGTATCCGGCCATGGTGCGTATTTGTATACCTTAAAGTAGACCTACGCTAACAGAATAAAGTTTTATTTCCCCTTGAAACAATTTACGACCGAGGTGAAGGTTTACCTACGAATGTTGTATATGGAAATGCCAAATAGGCTAGAACGTAGCGTATCACAAAGGGCTTAGGAAAACCATTTTACATTTGTGTGCCCTCCCAGATGTACGTGAGCTGAAACAGAGAAATCAGTTTTACATGCTTAAAAAATAACGACGTGTTCTACGCTGCCAAACGCAACTACTGTACATTACAGGGGAAAATTATACCTCTCTTCTCCTGTACGAGGCTGTGTGGTTCTTAGAGATAAAATATATGCTGACCGACAACTGTCTCTACCTACACTCCTCTAAACTGTATCATATGGGATACATAAATTGAATTACACATTTTATTAAACAGTATTTTCGTGACCAGTTGTACACCGTAAAATAAACATTTGTCCTGAACGTAAGTGCTCAATGACAGTGTTACCAGCTACGAGCAATACACGCTGTCGGCTTATTTGACATTGCAGTGCAATTTCGTACACACGTGAATGAAATAAACAAGTTGCTAACAATGATTTGTTAACCAACCAGATAACATAACATAAATTTTGTCCTCCAGAAAAATAACTTGATCCCTTACTTAAGCGTTTGTTCAAACTGTTGACGATGAACTGAAAGCCATATTTGCAATCGTCTTTCGAATGAATGATGAACAGATGTAATTATAGTAGATGATATGGTAGAGTATGTACTGGCTATTAGACGACAAATATCGTCTGGTGTAGCTAGGGCTTCGTCGTAGACTTCATCTTTGCATGTTCCCCAAAGAAAACATCGAGCGACGTCAAATCAGGGGACTTCACAGTCCCTATGCAACTTCCAGGAAAGTTATCATTCAGTATTTGCGTTTCAAAACACGGGACGAAATAGCTGGACAACCATCGTGTTGCAGCCACATACACTGTCGAAGATCTAGTGGTACCTCTTCTAGAAGACTCGGTAGAATCTTCATCTGAAGGTGTGCGTACGCGTGAGATGAAGCAAGGCCCCACAATGCAATTTCCTATGATGGCACACCATACGTTTACGCTCCAAGGCCCTTGATGTTGCACATTACGGAGCCAATGTAGATTTTCGGATGCCCAAGTTGTTGTTGTTGTGGTCTTCAGTCCAGACACTGGTTTGATGCAGCCCATCACGCTGCTCTACCACGCGCAAGCTTCTTCATCTCCAAGTAACTACTGAAACCTACCCCACTCTGAATCTGCTTAGTGTATTCATCTCTTGGTCTCCCTCTATGGTTTTCACCCTCCACGCTGCCTTCCAATACTAAACTGGTGATCCCTTGATGCCTCAGAATACGTCCTACGAACCGATCCCTTCTTGTACTCCAGTTGTGCCTTAAATTCTATTCAATACCTCCTCATTAGCTACGTGATCCATCCATCCAAACTTCAGCATTCTTCTGTAGCACCACATTTCGAAAGCTGCTACTCTCTTCTTGACTAAATTAGTTATCGTCCATGTTTCATTTACATACATGTCTGTACTCCATACAAATACTTTCAGAAATGACTTTCTGACACTTAAATCTATGCTCGATATTGACAAATTTCACTTTTTCAGAAACGCTTTCCTTGCCATTGCCAGTCCACATTTTATATCCTCTGTACCTCTACCATTATCATTTATTTTGCTACTCAAATAGCAAACCTCGTTTATTACTTCAAACGTCTCATTTCCTAATCTAATACCCTAAGCACCACCCGATTTAATTCTACTACATTCCGCTATCTTCGTCTTCCTTTTGTTGATGTTCATCTTGTAACCTCCTTTCAAGACATACTCCATTCCGTTCAGGTGCTCATCCAAGTCCTTTGCTGTCTCTGACAGATTTACAATGTCATCGGCGAACCTCCAAGTTTTTCTTTCTTCTCCATGGATTTTAATTCCTACTCCGATTTCTTCTTTTATTTCCTTTACTGCTTGCTCAATATACAGCTTTAATAACATTGAGGACAGGCTACAACCCTTTCTCACTCCCTTCCCAACCATAGCTTCCCTTCCGTGCCCCTCGACTCATATATTTTCCACCTGGTTTCTGAACAAATTGTAAGTAACCTTGCGCCCCTGTATTTGACCGCTGATACATTAACAATTAAAAAGAGAGCATTCCAGTCATCATTATCTAAAGCCTTGTCTAAGTCTACAAATGCTAGAAATGGTTTGCCTTTCTTTAATCTCTCTTCTAAGATAAGTCGTAGAGTCAGTATTGCCTCACGAGTTCCATCATTTCTACGGAATCCAAACTGATCCACCACGAGGTCGGCTTCTACCAGTTTTTCCATTCTTCTATGAAAAATTCGTGTTAGTATTTTGCAGCCGTGACTTATGAAACTGATAGTCCGGTCATTCTCACACCTGTCAATATCTGTTTTCATTGTGATTTCAATTATTCTATTCTTCTTGAAGTGTGAGGGTATTTCGCCCCTGTAATGTACGTTATGCAAAATTACATTGACATGGCTTGTAAATGTTGCTTCATGGACGAGAGCTCACTTTGGAAGAACGTAGCGTCGTCTATCAGTTGCTGAAGTGCAAACAGGCAAAATTCTGTACGACGTTCGTTATTACGGTCATCGAGTGCCTGATACAGTGATAGTAGCGATGGAAAATCTGTTGGTGCAGGAGGAGAATGAGACTCATCTTGCTGACTCCACATTCCTTGGCAGTATGTATCGTACCATTGTGCGGCTTCATAAGTGACGCAGCGAGAACAGTCTTTTAGCGTTCTCTGTCAGTTGCAGTCGTTCTTGTTCTCTTTTTGGCGTTCGATCAGCCTTTCAGGACTGAATAATTCGTGCAGTTGCCTGGTGTGTCAGACATTGGCGATCCGGATAGATAGCCCTATACTGCTGTACTGTGTATACGGTATTTCTTTTACATTCACCGTGTAAAAGTAGTATACGCAACTTCTCCTCATTGGTTTAGACGTCTGCACTTAAGGAATGTAGAAGCCGAAATGAGCGGACTGCAGAACAGACAAGTAAACCGGTAAATGTGTTGACATTGTGACAGAGCATAGCACGAGAGCTCTGATAGGTGGTGTTTGCACCGCTAATGCCGTTTCCGGCCACCGTGCTCTTGAATTCTACTACATTTCTCGAAATTTCTTATAACAGATTTCAACATCAAATTAACAAACGCTTTATCACTGTAACTGTCTTCTCGTGAGCTATCATATGGAGTTGTAAAAAGTATACGGTTCATTTAAAAAAAAATAATTGCATCAATACCTACTCTGATACCAGAGCTAAAAACGTCAACCAAACCCCAAAACACGTGCCCCTCGACACTCTAACACTTGTCGAGAACGGCGTTTCGATATGTGCAACCGTTTCCGAAATAGAAGTGGTGGTACGTCATACTTGGCTCACCCTGTATATCTACACAGGTTATTTCCGTAAGAGAGTGAAAAAATGTAAAGGGACATGGAGAATGCTCCACTAAACAATTTGAGACAGGGTACCTGGAGTCGGAGAAGCCAGCTTAAGGAGGTACGGCAGTAAACTTGTCTACCATTCTGTCTAGCAGGTACCAGTTTATTTACACCTAATGTGCGTGCAAGTTTACACGTACTGTGCTGTTTATTTACATGAACATTCTTTATTTCCTAAGAGCCTGAGTACTATAAAGTCATTATGCAGGTTTTGTTTCATTTACTTGTCCATAAGGTTTACATTGACCCTTGGCAGAACGTACTATAAATAAAAGACAAACACATTCCTTACTCAGTGGTATTCAGAGACGCACAGTACAATATGGTGGAGCAGTACCGGTACAGATTCGCAGACCTCACTGACACGCACTTTGCGTATCGGAAAGTACGTTGCAATGGAAAATTTTGGGAGATTTGTGGCAAGTTCCTATGGGACCAAACTGCTGAGGTCAACGGTCCGAATGCTTACACACTACTTAATCTAACTTAAACTAATTTATGCGTAGCACAACACACACACCCATGCCCGAGGGAGCACTTGAACCTCCGACGGTGGGAGCCACGCGAACCGTGGCAAGGCGCCTACGACTACGTGACAATAACGCACGTTCGTTACAATGCTCTCACTGCTGAAAGACTGTACAGGGACCAATTTCCTAATAGACATAATGCGTCATGACGAGTGTTCATTTCACTAGACTGACGAGTGCGGGAGAAATAAGAAACGAGGGATCTAGGAACATGACCACTCGCACACCCAATTTCGAAGAGGAGGTTCTTGAACTTGTTGCAGCGCACCCCACAAAAAGTACTCATTGTATTGGACGTGACATGGTCTCTGCACATATTAGCGTGTGGCGGGTACTCCACGAACAACAATTACAGCCATGTCACCCACAACGAGTGCGTACAATGCTTGTGACTGACTTTGCACCAAGGGACGCATGTGTCACTGATTACTGCAGCAGTGGATTGATCGACCAGATTTCCTCCAAATCGTCCAGTTTACTGACGAAGCCTCATTTTGTTGTGATGGTATTTCGAACAGCAAGAATAGCCATGGGAGGGACGAGGAAAAACCCTCACGCTGTAGTAGAGTCACACCATCAAGTACTTTTTGCTGGCCGAGCGAAGTGGCACGGTGGTTATTACTTTGGACTCGGATTCCGGAGGACGACGGTTCAAATTCACGTCCGGCCATCCTGATTTAGGATTTCCGTGATTTCCCTAAATTGCTTCAGGCAAATGTCGGGATGGTTTCTCTGCAAGGGCATGGTCGACATCCTACCCCGTCCTTCCCTGACCCGATGGGACAGGTGACCTGTGTGTTTGGTCCCTTCCCCAAAATCATCCAATCAACCAACGAACCAACGTTTTGCTGTGAATATCCTGGCCAGCATTATACGCGACAATTTCATTGGGTCATATCTTCTACCTGGCCATCTGAATGTTCACTTGTTCTTGAGTTTCGTGTAAAGAGCTCTAACTGAGTTGTTGGACAACGTACATTGCCTGTTCGTTAGGGGATGTGTATACCTCATGACGGTGCACCACCTCACTTCAGTGTGGATATCCGTAAACATCTTAATGCTGTATATATTGGTCTCTGTACTGGAAGGGGAGGTCCTTTTCCATGGCCTGCGAAGTGACCTGACCCGAATCCCATTGAGATTATTTCCTGTGGAGATGTCTAAACTCTCATGTATGAGACCCCAGTGATACAGAGATTGAATTAGTTGCCACAACTGTAGCACCCTGTGATGTGATTCGAAACGCATCAGGCATATTTGCCAGTGTGTGACAGGATCTTGTTCGCCGATGACACGCTTGCATTGAAGGTTATGGCCGTCAGTTTGAGTACATTTTCTAAGATACAGCGGTTAACTGTAACTAATGTAAATAAACAAGTACACAGTTATGCGATTTTATTCCTATCATCTGCTTAACCTGAATCTCCGACCTGAGGTTCCCTACCTCAAATTATTCGTTGATGTATCCTCTATAAATTTATGCACGCTCGTACGTAAACAGCCAGTATATCGTAACTGCCAAAAACGTACAGCCCATGTGTCTCCGAATGCTCATTACATTATTGTGTAAAAATTAGAACCAAGTCGACCAAGAACCTCTCGAGAATTTTGTTAACACCGTTTCCCCTTTATATAAATATTGTATACATATTTACGTATTATACATACTTAAAAATAACCTTTGTCTGTCTTAATGTTCATTAGAGTATAGTGTAAGAGTGTGAAATAAGTTGAAAAAACTGGCGAGATTTTTGATTACAGCGTTAAATAACGACTTGTCTTTATATACTAGTAGAGATTATTTTCATTAATGCAATTTGTAAATGTCTGTTGTCGTCCTAAGCAAAGAATATTATTGGAAAGTTAGGAGTGTAGTCTTGAATTACAGAAGTAGGGGAAGCCCAACGCCTTTCATCTTGCAGCCCTTTCTCTGGCGGTAGTCCAAGAAACGTTCAAATGTGTGTGAAATCGTATGGGACTTAACTGCTAAGGTCATCAGTCCCCAGGCTTACACACTGCTTAGCCTAAATTATCCTAAGGACAAACACACACATCCATGCCCTATGGAGGACTCGAACCTCCGCCGGGACCAGCCGCACAGTCCATGACTGTAGTGCCTTAGACCGCTCAGCGGTAGTGCACACAGAACAAGGAAGCATCGGCCCTATCACCCCCTGCCATCTGACGGATAAATTACTGAGCGTAAAATTAATATTTGTACTTGCGAACGATGGAATGTTTGGAAGAAAGCGACGATCTAGCACATATTTACCATTATAAGTCGCCTCCTTGAAACTATAGCTTTGGATACGAGATATAACTAAGGAAAAATCTATGTTCTAATAGTCTGCACCAAAGACACCGTCATCATTGTGGCCTCAAGGACAGAATAGAGCGAGATTCCCATATCTATAAAAAACGAGTGGTGATGATGCTGTAAGAACTTATCTGTGTTATATTAACGACTGCAGTACTGTTTAAAGGCAAGAATTCTTACATTGATGTTCATCATTAAATGAATCCTAAGTACGTTAAAGTTATGTGATGATATAATGGTTGGTAATATGCAGCTTGATTTATAGTAAAGCTCCTAAACATCGCTTGAGGTACATTACGTCCTTCAACTCATTTCATTTCAGAGAGGCTGTTTAGTAAACCAAAAGTTACGTCTGATAATTCATGTTTAGTGTTAATTGTAAAAACAAAGTAGTTACGTAGTTAGTCAGACAAGAAGGTTACTTTACATCTTCGAACGTTCGCTTTGAAATAGTGGTTCATTTGACTTGCAGATTTTTGAGAAGTTATAGCGAGTAATTTCATTTCTATCTGAATAACTTCATAAATTTGTTCGCAGAAGTAAGCAGTGTGGTGTCGTCCAAAGAGCGAGGTGCGAGGTCAAGCTTTTTCGCTTTAATGAAGCAATAGTCGTGTTCCGTAAGAATAGTATTTTATGGATCCGTGCTACGAATCAATAGGCGTTTAGTTCGACGCATTTTATAATGTTTGAAGAGAACATATGTTCCAAAATCACAATGAAAACTGATATTGGTGATATAAGTTATAATGTAGCAGATTTCTTCTATTTACTTTCTTGTATATTGGTGTAACCTGTATAGCTTTACAGTTCTTATACAGAGATGTTTCGTCTACTTAGTGGTTGTCCATCATTTTTTAAGATGGTGCTATTACGTTAGCATAACATGATAGTAACTTAACTGATACAGATTCTATATGGGAAGACTTGCTGTTATTGATTTAAGTTGCTTCGCTACACACAGAATATCTACATCTGAGTTTGTCAAGCTAGTAGCTGTTCCTTATTTGAATTCTGGTATACCTTTAACGTTTACCTTAACCCAGACTATTTGCGATTGGGCATCTGTAATGATCCCACGGGATAGTTTTGGTCCCGTTGTTTGACATAAGTAGTAACGCAGACTGCGAAGTGAAACCGCGTGGAAATATTGATAATTTAGCATTTATTAATATCGCTACTACTGAACACAGTCTCTATACTCTAAAAATTCTAAGATAAATTTCTCCTGAAAACAACTCCAGTGCAACTCAGTTGCATAAGTACAATCTTACTAACTCATAATCAATAATAATAACTCAGAAAACGATAATATCGGAGAGAAATTGGATTACAAACAAATAACCTGCAGTAAACGTTA
The DNA here is from genome assembly GCF_023897955.1 of Schistocerca gregaria. Classification (NCBI taxonomy): domain Eukaryota; kingdom Metazoa; phylum Arthropoda; class Insecta; order Orthoptera; family Acrididae; genus Schistocerca; species Schistocerca gregaria. The sequence continues at coordinate 688,057,800 of NC_064923.1, forward strand.
ATCACTGTGCAACTGTGTTACGAGTCTCATAATTCATATGCAGTTTTAACAGAACCGTATTCGAAATTTTCAGTATGAGAGTAATAAACAAATTAACAAAACAAAACAAAAAACTCAAACCTCAAAGGCATAAAACTATAACACCATAAAAACTTAAGTTATACAGGACGAATACCACATACTCTACCAGATACACCTCGACGCAGACTTAAACCGAAATACTGCCATAGTTGAAAACCTAATGGCGTACAAACGTGTCATGAAGCAATATGTCAACACATTGAATAGTAAGAATATGATAGGCGCATAACATCGTTAACCTCATTCCTGAAAGGTAGCGTGATAACAGACCCAAAATTTGAGAACCGAAGAGCAATGCTTAATCACGAATCCACGAGATGTAACAACGAGACTGGACAAGGTAGGCAAGGTCACTGGTCTAACGATATTACGTCTGCAGTCGCCTGTAGTATATATCGTACCATCAGGAGCGCAGTTTCAAAATACAACAAGCCCACAATTACGTCAGCCCATCGTGCTTGGTCACAGAATCCTTAATAAGTGTCAAAAACAGCTAAGAGCTCATTGTGATGCTTGAACGCATCCTCGAGCAATCCTGTATACGGCACATAACACTAATCACAGCAACATCGTTGCAAGTCAGGCAGAGCTCTCCTGGGAACCAGTCAAACACTGTCCAGCCCAGTCTTTCTGTGTTGGGGCCACTCCCTTTGTCGACAACCGTCAGCTGTCTCTCAGACTAAGAGACATACTTTTCTAGACTAGGTTGGGACGCTACTTCTCAGCAGACACCAAGCGAAGAGTGGTCGCCCCATCCTCCTAACATACCATGCCACTATCCCCAGTTTCCAGCAGGCTCTTACCATTCCACTGCTCAGACACATTCCATAGCTCAAAAGTTTCGATGCTCCCCCACGTAGTGCAGTATAGCAAAAATACCTGCTGGCCCATGCTCCTTGCATACTGGGCCGCTCGCTTGTGTTTTCAGCTGCCAACTACGACCCGTCTAAAGAGGCACAAGAGCCTGCTCCTCGCAGACTGCTCGAGAATTTTGCATTCTGGGGTAAACACTTTACACAACACGCCCTCCATATGCTTGGCACCGCAATCCATGCGTAGACAGTCTTGTTGATTATGACTCCGCCGCTGACTTGTAGACCTGGCTTGTCAACTGCCACGACATGACCCCATCCTGCTGTCTCGATCGTCCATTCGTCGACTCACCGTGCCGCTGTTCTCAGCCTATTTGGTATCCCGCACGTCCTCTGCCTCTGCAGGAAGGTGAAGCAAACCTCAGCGCCTAACGCTGAGTGCGACAAAACTTCAACTACGCTGCGTAATCACGGCACACTGTATAGCTGTTCATAGCGACAAATACGTCACTACTTATGGCTTCTATACATTTCTTGTGACATACTAGCAGCCTTCGATAAGTAAAGCAAGATAGGCCGATGTTTTTTACTCAGGCTTCCAATACAATATAATATTCTCCGTTCTTTTCTCTACAAAATCATGTTTTCCAACAAGAGCTCCATTCAATGCGCTGGAGTTGCTCCAGCGTACTGGTAGTGTCTGTATGCCAGCATAGTACCACTCTACTAGTCGTTGTTGGAGCCAGCGTCTTGCTTAATTAATAACCGCCGTATCATCCACGTACTGCTTCCCACGGAGTGCATTCTTCATTGGAACAAGCAGATGGAAGTCAGAAGATGTGAGATCTGGACTCTAGGATTGATGAGAATGACCAGTCCAGTAAGGTTTTGTGAGCTTGTCTCGGATGCGCAGACGTGCTTGCGGCCTTGCTTTGTCATGGAGATGGATAATTTCGTTTGTATTCTTGTGGTGACGAATTCAATAAAGTCGTTTCTTCATTCACCTGAGGATACCACAGCACATAATTGATCGTCGCACCAGTTAGGAACAACATCAAACAGAATAATCCGTTCAGTCCTAGAAGACCATCGCCATGTGTTTACAGACTGAGGTTGCTGCTTTTAACTTTTTCTTCGGAGGACAGGTGGTGTAGCGCTAGTCTATGCGTTGCCGGTTTGTTTCCAGTTCGAAATGATGAGCGTATATTTCATCATCTGTGACGATGTTAGACAAGAAACTGTGATGGCCAGCCTCGAAACGTGCAAGCAGTTCACACGTACTGTTCTTCGTTGTTCTTATTATCACTTGTTCAGTGATCAGAAACTCAGTGGACACACACCTCTGAATACTGCGACTGGTAGACGAGAGTGTCAGCACTACCAACGTAGACGACCAGTTGTGGAGCGACTTTGTTTGATTGTGGTCCGACGATCACCTCGAGTGAGTGTGTCCGCACGTTTCACATTGCAAGAGTCACAACAGTATGTAGCAGACTGCTAGGCGAGAGATGGGACGAGTTCCCACGGCCTTAATGCGATGATGACAGACACTTGGTCCAATGGCTCATGTGCATATGTTCAGCAACAGGCCCCCGCTGACATTCTAAAAACGCCTATGAATATCTGTGACGATCTGGTTTTCTATCAGAAGAATCTCAGTGGCAGCTCTCTGCTTGGAATGTAACTCCTTCACATACGCCACTTTGAAGGCTTCGTGTAGACCCGCCATCTATCGGTATTTCATGACACTGTATAGGCTGCAGCAGAAATATTCCACTATATTCCACAACAAATTCCGCATTTTTTCAGCTGAAACTTATTTACGGAACGTCCCTCGTATATTCGAATCTGAATTTAGAATATCGCTCTAGCTCATTTCCGTTTGTCAGTCAACTTCCCGTTCCTAGTACTCTTCTGTTCGTTCTGCCATTGTCTTACATCTTCGCAGGGTAGATGCGCTTACAGTGGAGTTGGCATGGTTAATTTATTGGGTGGCTGGTTCTCCATCATATCGCCACCTCGTTTGTTCCCCAGTAAAGAACATTTGTACCAGAAGGGTGTGGTTGCAGGGCACATGAAAGAGTCTGAGCTTTCCCTAGATGTTTGTGTATAGTGTTAATGAGGTGGGGTCTGTGAACTAGTCCTGTATTCATCTAGCTAGACAAGGGTAACCACCTAAAACACACGTGCAGTGCGACCGGCACACTGCCCCACCTCGTTGCTAATTGCCCATCGTATCAATTCTCTTAGCTCCTCAGTAAGGAATATTTGTACCCAAAGTGTGTGTGTGCATTTCTGGAAGCAACGATTTAACACAGGTAGGTATCTGGGTCAGACAATTCCTAATAATGTGAGGGTAATATTACGTTGAATAAGCTGCTGAGTACTAGTACTAACCCAGCCCAGATATCCCTGCTACAGTTCCTAAACGGTGGCTGATTTGTACCCTTGTAAATGAACACATGTTTGATAGAGCATCACTGTAACAAAGATGTGGCAACACAATACCGAACATCAAAAAACATTGATGAGAAGTATGTCACAAAATTCTCTTTAACTTCGGTACAGTTCAATGTGTGGCACTTGACGTCCTAAAATTTATACAATCAAGCATAATAACTACACCATCTCTTGGCAATTTACGTTCTAATTTATAGTAATTGCAATCAAGCAGACATGTGACAGTGCAATTTCTCTTTAAAGTAAGTTCAAAGGTGGTTTTTTCCCTTTCTTTATTGTAATTTCACGCCAGAAGTGTGGTAATATATGACGATGAACATTTCACGATTAGAAGCCATTCGACAGAAGGCACTGTGTGCACGAAGGTGGTCATCAGTAGAATGGATGAAGAAATGCAGTAGGAGACATGAACGTTGGAGGACACTAATGAAAACACTGTAGCTCAAAACAAAGAAACACTGACACATAGAAACGCTGGTGACGCTCATTGGGAAGCACTCACAAACACACTGATGAAGGGGGGAGGGATTTCCTGCCTCTGGATGGAAGGGAAAGATAGGAGGGAGGGAAGGAGGGGAAGATGGAGCCAGTGAAATAAAGTGCAGGGTAGGGGAGAGTGGAGGGGTTATAGGTTGGGGAGGGGTGAAGCGGGAGACGTGGGAGAAATTAGAGGTGAGGGTAGAAAGGAAGGTGAGGAGGGAGAGAGGGAGCCCTCAGGGAAAAGGGGATGGGAATGAGAGGGGAGAGAGAGACCAGGTAGTAGGGACAGATGGAGGGATCAAGGACATCATCAGGTAGGGGGAGTTGACAGAAGCCACCTTGGGCAAGGTTATGGAGAGTGCGAAGATGGAGAGCAGGTGAAATGCATGAATACAGGAGAAGCTGCAGGCTGGGTTGTGGGAGGATGGGAGAGACAAGCAGGTGTGTGGGATCGAGCATGATGGAGGTTTTGAGGATAAGGTAGTCTTCTGTGTGTGTGTGCTGCAAATGCTTCGTGACTGTGAGTATCTGGAGTGCAGCGTGTTTTGATTCTGTCAATGGAAGAATATCTATGTCTGGCCACACATGGTGGAAGCAATATGTAGTGGACTACATTTACTGTTACAATCTATGTACATGACACACTGCAGGGAAGTGACACTGAATAAGGAAGATGTTCTTGTTTGTGAGGACCATCTGGAAGCTGCTGCATGGAGCATGGAGAAGCCAGTCGGGGGCTGTGCCTGTGTAGTGGCTGCTTGCTTGGTACACAATTTAAGTAAAATTAATTTTGAGACATTATGGTGGATGTTTCTTCAGATCAGGTATGAAAATTATCCTTTTCTAATCTGCCGAGGCACAAGTTTGCATCTGAGTGTAGTGTGGCTCATCTAAGTTCTAATATTGGTTTTGTCATGAATTTCATAATTTTTCTTTAGTTTCTTACATGTACCTTGCTGCCCAAGCAACTGCATACTTCAAAAAGCAATTTTTGCATTATTATGGCAGGCCAAGTAACTTTAATTGACTATTGCAGAACACTTCACAGAGAAGAGATCCATGCACTCTTTTTCACCTAAGTCTCTATAAACAATCAGAACTGAACATTCTCATCGTCGGGAAGGAAACTTTGATTTCTGCGAGTCACTTCCTTGAAAGTGTGGTCATAGCCATTTGTATTGGATGCTGTTGGAATACTTTTACAATCGACGCCTTCAGTCTATTCGGCCGTGGTCAAATTGTTGGCACTATTTCACTATAGGTGGACCCGACATTGTAATTGGTCCGTATACCGCCAGAATTTCATGGTGAATGTATCTGCAATGGAGACATTTTGTCGACAATAATAGTAAGGTTGACAGGGCACTTTTATGCATGGGACGCGTTTATGCAGAGCACTTTTCTCGGGAATCATTCTTGCTAGAACGCAACCGACAGTGGAAGGTTAGCACCACCGTCTATTAAGGGCTCTCACATAATTCATGACACCAGTTGAGTGAACATATTAGCGCGAAGAATATATCTGTGTTTTTGTACCAAGTGAGTAAATTTTGTTATTCAAATATCGAAGCTCCTATCAAGCACACCTATTAGAATTTAGACCAGAATAAATATACAGTATATTCTTTTACAGCAGATTATTCTACTTTACAAGGTATATTTGTACCAATATAAATCCTAAAATTTAATACAGTAGTTCCATAACTAACTCAAACCTGACTTTAGTAAATGTTTACGCACATATGTTCGTGCACATGTACGCAATATTTTGCATTGCAGCCCTACCTGTTACACCAGTCAAGGAGACAGCTGCTCGAAGGGTAATCTAAGCAAAAGAAAGCACAGAAGAAAAAAAGGTAAAAACTGCTGAAAGAGCTATTTGAATGTAATGAATCCGAAGCAGAAATAATTAATTCTATGAGACCAAGAACCGATAAGTGCGAGAAATTTCTAATAACAAGAACAAGGAAAAATGGGGATGGTTTTATTTGTGATGCCATTATTAGTGTTCTTTTCAAAGGCTGGTTTTTACCTGATAATTCTCCATGCTGTCATGCGTTCTTCCATCTGCTTTACGTCCAAATAATTTCTGCTTGCCCTTACGTCCTCTGCCAACTTCTATCTCCTCCTTTCTCTCAAACTCCTCTTACAAACTAGTCCCTCCAAAGCGTCCTTTAGGAAGGACTCAGGTCTCAATGAATGCCCCATTCATACCTTCATCTTTTCTCTTATAACCCGCAGCAGCTTGATGAAGAGGATGAAAATTGTCGTTGCAGTAACTCCTAGAAACAGTACAACCACTCTAATAGAAACCAAGACCTACAAGGTGGACTCACGACGACTGTGCCACAGGAAATATTTTTTTGGTGTGCGTTAACTGAAACGCTGACATTGATGATGAAGAGGCCTTTAATTTAACATTTAAATTTCTATGTAGATCATATTATCCAAACAGGTGCAAGTTCGCCAAAACATTTCGTTACTCCCACAAAGATTTTGTTATTTAACCATGTCATCTAGTGTAAAGAAGCCTGTGTTTAATTAAATAACCAATCATTTTGCTTACTGCCAATAAAAAATGTTTTGTAAATTTTAGCAGTGTATTTAGTTTATTATTCATTATTGTGTTCTATGATACCTGTAAACGTTCGTCCTTAGATGCATAAACCTGCCCCATACCAGCGGAGCACATTTATGCACTCGACTTGAGTCTGTAGAAAAGTATTTTGCAATATTAAATTTTACCCTGAGCTAGAAGTATGCATACCAAACATAATAAACATGTCATAATAGTAAACAGTTTTAAACCCGATAAATCTAAACAAAAAAATTGAAAAATTTCCGGAAAGAAATCCATTTACATGTGCCCCGGTCTCCCCTACCATTTAGGGCACTTCACCTTCGGGGTAATCCTCTCCATTTGCCCCGATATTTCACTTCCACACTGTGATGCGTCTGTTAACCGTGTCGCTGCAAAACAGGGCATGCAGGAAATCCAGAAAATGACTTCTCTTCCGACAACGCTCCACTGTTGTTGCGTAATGGTCTTAGAGTGGGGCGATATGTGAAACTTAGCTTTGAAGATCCTCTCGTTTTGCGATACAGTCTTACAGTTCTCTTTCCGAAAGCAGAGGTCTAGAAATTCGTATCTGAGATCGCCGCAGAACACTCTAAGGCTGTAGATTAATCCGAACAAAAGGATCGCGATCGATTCACTGTACTATCCTGCCAATTGTGATTCTGATGCCGTTACTAGCTGCCTTCACAAAGGCACCAAACCACTTAAGAGGAACTGAGGACTGCGTCAGAAAGCAGACGTAAACCGGTGTTTGTGAAGACACGAGCCATTATCAGCAGCGGGGCGCACCCACTGCACTCAATATCCGCCGGCGGAACCTGTACATCCCCGACGAGACTTCCTTACCAACAAACAGGGTTGACACTGGTATACTGTGGTGGCTCAGAACACTTATCCGCTTCCACCCAGAGATAGTGGAACCATTGCAATCTGCTACTCATCCTCGAAGGAGAACAATCTGTTCAGATAATGCACTTCGTACGACGCATTGACAAAGAAGTTGTCAGGGGAATTCAATGGTACCATAGGTTACGCAGTTTTCGCTGCCGGTGCCCTGGACATTGACGGTGCTAGGGGCAGAATCCTGAAGCTCTTCAACCATGACCACTTTCCAGCTGTTGCCGGACGACAACCAATTCACCTTGAATCCAGATACAACAAATACACTGTGTGACCAAAGGATCAGGACACCTGGTTGAAAACGACCAAGCTCGTGACGCCCTCCATCGAATGCTGGAATCCAATATGATGTTGGCGGACACTTAGACTTGATGACAGCTTCCACTCTCACAGGCACACGTTGTGTCAGGTGCTGGAAGATTTCTTGTTGATCGGTAGCTCATTCTTCACCGAGTGCTGCACTGAGGAAAGGCGTCGAAGTCGGTCTGTAAGGCCTGGCACGAAATCGATGTTCCAAAACATCCCAAAGGTGTTCTATGGGATTCAGGTCCGGACTCTTTGCAGGCCAGTCCATTACAGGGTTGTTACTGTCTTGTAACCACTCCGCCACAGGCCGTGCCTTATAAACAGGTGCTCGATAGTGTTGAAAGGTACAGCGCCACCCCCGAACTGCTCTTCTACAGGTGGGAAGCAAGAAGGTGCTTAAAACATCAGTGTAGGCCTGTGCTGTGATAGTGAAGCGCAAACCAATAAGGGGTGCTAACCCCCTCCATGAAAAATACGACCACACCATAACACCACCGCCTCCGAATTATACTGTGTTCACGACACACGCTGGCAGATCATGTTCACCTGACATTCACCGTACCCACACCCTGCCGTCTCATCGCCACATTGTGTACCGTGGTTCGTCACTCCACACAGCGTTTTTCGACTGCTCAGTCGTCCAATGCTTACGCTGCTTAGACCAAGCGAGGCGTTGTTTGGCTTTTACTGGCGTGAGGTGTGACTCATGAGCAGCCTCTCGACCATGAAATCCAAGTTTTCTCACCTCCTGATTAACTGTCATAGTACTTGCAATTGATCCTGATGCGGTTTGGAATTTCTGTGAGATGGTCTCAATAGGTGTTTGCCGGTTATACATTACGAAAATCTTCAACTCAAATGGTTCCAATGGCTCTGAGCACTATGGGACTTAACTGCTGAGGTCATCAGTTCGCGAGAACTTAGAACTCCTTAAACCTTACTAACCTAAGGACATCACACACATCCATGCCCCTAGGCAGGATTCGAACCTGCGACCGTAGCGGTTGTACAGTTCCAGACATGTAGCGCCTAAAACAGTTCGGCCACCCCAGCCGGCCATCTTCAACGGTCGGCGGTTTCTGTCAGTCAACAGACGAGGCCGGCCTGTACGATTTCGTGCTGTACGTGTCCATTCACTTTCCACTTCACTATCACATCGGAAAACAGAGGACCTAGGGATGTTTAGGAGAGTGGAATTCCCGCATACAGAGATATGACACAAGCGACATACAATCATCTGACCAAGTTCGAAGTCGGTGAGATCCGCAGAGACCCTCATTCTGCTCTCTTTAGATGCCTAATGACTACTGGGGTCGCTGATATGGAGTACCTCCCAGTAGGTGACAGAACAATGCACCTAATATGATAAACGTACGTTTTTGGGTATGTCCGGATACTTTTCATTATATAGTGTACGACACTATTCATTTCCTTTTATGACAAAGAAAATATAAAATCAAGAACACATTTACTAGGCTGTCGGTCAGGGACGAATGTAAAAGGAAAATCAGTTAGGGAAGGTCGCAGAAAACAAGCGAATGAAACACCCTACCGCTTACAGCGGCAGGAAGTTGCATTACAGTGTTAACTGACTTAACCGTGCACCATTCGCGACTGAAACAGTAATGTGGGTACAGTATGTAGCACTAGTACACAAAGATTTCTCCTTGACAAATCTTAATTTGGGTTGTTGGGTGTAGGTAAACGGGTATAAAAGAAAACAATATCTTTCAGTTTAATTCTAGTCTGATGCTACCAGAACATCTGAATGACTGAAACTGAATCTTACTAAAAGAATGTATTAAGAAAATTAGTGCTCTTCTTTGGATCTTCTGTATGCCCTTTATTCCTATCCGTTAAGATTCTTTTTTTGTCCACTCTTACTTCTTGCATCATTTCTATCCTGTACGGTACTGTAACTGGCGATAAATGTACTAGCATCTGTTGGACAAGTGTTTTATAAGCTTCTACCATCGTGACTGATTTACCATCCTGAAGATTGTTGGAACGACTCTCAGTTCGACTTTCCTGCGATTAATTTATGCTGTCGCTTCACTTAAAATTGGTCCGTATGCAAATGCCAAAATATTTAATGGATAAAACTGCTCAAACTGATTTTTTCGCAAACGTGCAATCAAGAAACAACAATTTGTTCTCTTGTTTAAATGCAGTATAAAATTTTTTTGTGCTGAGGGTCAAGAGGAAATACCTGCACCTGGCACCAATGTTCTACAGGTCTTCCTGCATCATGGTATAATTTTCATGCGTTGTGACTACAATCTACACAAATGCACCTTCCACGACCAGCCTGATACGGGTTCCGGCGTTATTCAGAAGATCATTAGGCCACATATTCTGTTCACTCACATCTTGTTAATCAGGTGGCAGTGTGCCAGTCGATAGAATGCCTTTAAGAAGTCAAGGAACGCGGCGTCAACTTGCATGCCGGTATCTATTGCCTTTTGAGCCTCCTGGACGAACAGAGGGTTATGGGTTTCAGAACATCCCCGTTTGTGGAGTACTAGCTGCACCTCAAGATGGTGATTCTCGTCACACAGAAAGGTCGTAGCACGTGAGCACCAATCTTCCTCTGGAATTCTGCTGCATAACGACTTGAGTGATAAAAGGATGTAGCAGTCTGCTGTGGGAGAACGAAGCAGTTATGTTGACTAAAGTATCTTGAACCCAAATAGGTGATCCTACAGCTCCAGTCGTTTTTACTGTGAAGGATAACTATTACTTTCTGGCCCGTGCTGGCTTATTTTCATATGTATGATTATGCCGTTCTTGTGGTGATCTGAACAACTATACTGCTATCTCCCTTACTGAAACATTATGCGACAATCAATTTAGTACTTAGAACTACTGTCCATCGCTTTGATGCCACAACGACCACTGAGATTTTAAACAGATGGCACTGATCTGTTTGTGATTCAATATATCGTATTTTCTTAGGCTCTTCTGACAATTCGGTAGGTAGGAATATGCCTCGGATTCGTTGTACGATCACGTGTAGCTCTCCTTTGGTTGATTTTAGCTTCGTTGGGTCGATATCCTTTGGCTACTTTTAAATCTGTTTTGGACCTCTCTTAACTGTTGGAGCAGTAATAGCAATAAGAGTAAGACAATGGGAAACTGGAATGCAGTTACTGAGGACAAGGAGACGCTAATAACATGTGAAAGCCACGAGGAAGCAAACGAAATGTGCTAGTTACATCACGAGATGACAGATAGAAGGTTCTAAAACTGCAGTATAGATATACTAATTTGTAATTCTTTCACCTCGTACATATAAAAAGTCATAGTTTAATATGTGCAGGCCTAGTGGAAAAGCTCGACACTTTTATTTACATATCGACTGTACCGAATGCTCTTTCCTTCCTACTTCCATTAATCAACGAAATTTTGTGAACGCGTTCGCGTCATACAACTTTTAATCATAAGATGCAACGGCTGCCACTTTCACGAGATACATATTTGGTAGACTGTATACAGAACAGACAACAAATTACATTAGCCACCTCTTGCGATGAGTGGGAGCAGAATGTGGCTCAAGACGGTTCTAAAACCGCAGTATTAATTATAACGTTCGCCCCTACATTCAGATACGTCCAGTGCATTCTCCTGGCTGGCAATAAACTCCCTCAACCAAAATAAGGCTGCAATATTTCAAACGAACCACTTTAATTATCTGGTGGGGCATCAGTTAATCTGCAAAGCCTCACCCCCTACGAGAAGTTCGACGGAACACAGTGGCAGCGAAATTATATTTTGTTCCTCGTATAGCTAAATCTCACAGCTCCCGCCGTTAACAGAGCGAAGCTTCCTGCGGCTTAAAACAGTACGGAAAGTAATTCATCGTATTATAGGAACGATGTGTAATTGTAGATCAAATAGTTCCAATAATTTGTAGCGTAAAAGTAACGCTTCTGATGGAGGTTTCCACTTTGTCGCTAGTTAACTGCTTCATTCTCAAATGTATTGTCATGACTCAAATAGTGCTCTACAACCATGGCCGATTCTCTTTTCTTTACCTACATTTTCTCAATGTCTCACGCACACACACTGGCCTGACATAACGACGAAGGCAACTTTCGCGTAATGTGACTCTGCCAAGTAACATAACTCTATTAAACTTGGACCGTACGTAGAAAAAACAGCTACAGCATAACCCACAAGGCAACTTTCACAAATACCCATTGATACGATTATGAATTAATACTGAAAGACAATCATTACACTGATGCAAGGGCGATCTATGATGGACTTTGCAGAAAGAGAGACATAGTTTCTTTTAGGATGTGAGATCATCACACAGAGCAATGGAAGCTCTTCAAAGTGCTGCCATGCTCTCCAAGAGGCTGGTGAGAAGTTAATAAGGTACAGCGTTCCATTCCTTCTGTACCGCGGTTGACATCTGCTGGATGGTCGTTGGTGCATGTGAACGTACTATGATACGTCTCTCCAGTGCATCCAACAATTGCTCAATGGTCAGGGGAAATGGCCGGCCAGTCCCTTTCCACGAATATCCTCTTGTTACAAGAATCGCAGCGGTTGTGCTTTTCCATGCGGTCGTGCATTGTCATCCATATAAAGGAAGTTAGGGCTGAATGCACCCCTGAAAAGACGCCAGTGGGGCAATAACACTGACGGGTGTGTCTATTGTGTTCGAAGATGTGGAGGTCAGCGTGCCATTCCAACACTATGTCTCCATACACCATAAGATCTGGACCCCAAAAAAGATCATGTTTGATAATGTTCCTTGGTAAATTATGCGTTCCAGCCTCTCGCCACATGAGGATATGTCCAGCGTTTCCGAACATGATCGTAATATGAGGTGGGGAGGCAGAATGTTGCATGTGGGTGCTGACCTCTAGAGTTTTGAATACGGTAACTCTTGGGTCACTTTAATGTGAAATGGGCTTCTTTTCAGGAGTACTTTCAGTTCTGAACCTTTTCTTTCTTTCGTGACAATTCTTGAGACCTTCGAACAGCGCTGCTGGCCGAGCTCACCCACACAGTCTTCTAAGAGCAGTCCCAAGTATCTCAACTAAGAGGTGCCGCAACTTTGCACGTCTGTCCAGGGTGAATTGGGGGGAGGAAGCCAAGTTTACGTCTGTTCTGCTCTCGATCATAGGCGGCAGATCTGCTGGTACCAACCTCTTTGTAATGATGATCGTCAATGCATTATATGTATATTAAGGCATAAGCCTGTGTATAATTCCAACTTCACCTGTAGTGTTGTGGGGATGTCTGCCGTATCCTATACGCCAGGGGCGATGGGGCGACGTGATAACATTCCTTCGTAACACATAGATGTCTGGTTCATCCAAGTATTGTGTGGTGGTGGGACACCGTGTATTAGCAACATACGCGATTATCTACTAATGATGCTGGCGGGAAAGGATGCCGCTGAACCGCTTGCTTCGTGAGGTGATAGAGAGTAACGTAATCTTTCAGCGTGTAAAGGAAACTTCACGCTTTCAAGTACATTCAATTTTTGCATCTACATAATGACGAACTGCGAACAATTGTTTAAAGATTTTTAATTGATAGTTACTGTAAAACTGGTGTTTTGTGACCAATTTATCTTGTCAGTGTTCAAAATGGTTGAAATGCGTCGAAGCACTAAGGGACTTAACATCTGCGGTCATCAGTCCAATAGACCTAGAACTACTTAAATCTAACGAACCTAAAGACATCCCACACAATAAGGATACGAACCTGCGACCGTAGCGACAGCGCGGTTCAGGACTGAAGCGCCTTGAACTGCTCGGTCACAGAGGACGACTGTTATGAATTTCGTATGTGTTAGTATCATTTAAATTCATCAATTATGATCAAAACTTATGTAATGAATAACTAAAGGTATTGTTCCGAGTCATAGGCCATCACTCGTAAAATCGGACATTATAACCGCCGTGTAGCGTGACCTCACCTAAATCACAGCCTGAATGTTAGACTTCGCAAAAGTTATCAGTGAACACAAAAGGTTCACCCTATCAATCACTGGAGTATTTGCAATTAACGACTCTATTATCACAGTTCTTTATGAACTGAACTGTACGGGTATTAATTGAGTTGTTCTTAAACAAATAATGCAACCGACTATCGATTTAGAAGTAGTTGATGGATGCCGGGACTCGATTGTAAAATTCATTGCGTATTACGAAAAAACTGCTTTAATTAGAGCACTACTGTAATACTGCGAATACATCCATCCATTGAGCAGCAAAAGTTGCAGGTGCTGGGAAAGAGAAAATTGTGTCTCACCTTATATAACCCTCTGAAAGAAATATTATGTTAGGTTTTTACGGCCACCAAGTTCTGAATTAGACAATTTAATTGTAATTACTTTGGAAATTTACTGTGAATTTAAAAGTAAAGTGGCAGAGTTCTTTAAACTGTTTTATTAATTAATTATTGGGATTTATTAAGTTTCAAGTATCAAAATTTACACTAGGAAATGGAAAAACATGTGTGACAAATGCATAGATACTTTAGTGAGATTTAAATGAATTACATGGTTGGCATTGTAGTCGTAAGTACTTTAGCCGTTGATTAATACGTTCCTAAAGATAGTAATTTTCCCATAAGCTATTTTTGTAATAAATGACTTTCAGTAATTCTGAGGGGAGAGTGCACTGTTGCACTCAGCCTCATACGTCAGCCAGAAATAATTAAAATTTGTTAGAGCCTATACGTAAGCAACATTTTCTAGTGAACTAGGCTTACATTTTAAGGGGAGAGTTCTGAGTATCGGCTACAAACAAACAAATCAACAAACAAACAAACAAAAAGAAAGAAACACACACACACACACATACACATATACACACACACACACACACACACACACACACACACACACACACACACACACAGTGTGAACTGACTGTCTCAGGGTACCCGCAGTGGCAGCGGGAAATGGTGTGTTCGGTGTTCTCCTACGCAGCACGGTCAGAAAGGTGTTTCAGACGATTGTAGCTGACAGAGCTGATTTTTCTGTTAAGCAAAGATATTCTGCACTATATCTACACAATAGCTTTACCTAAGTTGGTATAGTGGGTGCCACTTATTCCAAGAGCTTGATTTACCTTCACAAATCTAAACGGTCTGTTTTCAGAATACAGTCATAAGTTTTTGTCCCCGGGTGGAAGGTCCTCTGATACCATAGTGCCACAGCACCCATAACATCATAACTAGGTGTAGTTCTGTAATCGGTTCTACTAGTTGGTGTTACTGACAGCAAGATTCGTCTGTGCATCAGGAAGAAGTTGTATTTGCCTATCTTGATGTCTGGATATTTGCCTATCTTGATGTCTGGACAGTACGTTAATGTGTCAACAGCGTGTAGAGGAGTCACAAGGGAAGTCATAGAAGCAACAGACTATAAACTTGCGGCAGATATACACAGGAATCATAGGCCTTTGCTTATGAGCAACATGTAGCTTTGCATTCTGTTTAACAGACGTTCATGACAGGCCGTTAATTGGTGAATTGATTTAATCGTCATGTATAAAATACATTAGTCTGTAAGTTTTTACAAGCACGAGTGTATTAGTTTCGCTTTTGAAGTAAAAAATTCTGACATTCGTATTGGTATATTTCCCATTCGTCTTATTTCAGGTTAACTCAAAACATCTTTTGTACTGGCTCTGCTTATTTATATGCATGAGTCGGAATAGTTTGGAATCTTTGGAGAATAATATGAGATACCATTATCTTGTCCATATCTGTAGAAAATTATGAGGTCTACCACTATAGAAATTAGAACAAAAGCAGTTTTCTTATTCCAGTTTTATTCTAAAAGTGTATTGAGTCCATAATTCAGCTTGTTTGTGCAATCGTCTACGCTTATTGGGTATAGGTCGGTTAGTCTTCTTCTCCGCCGTCCCTAAATGTCTTGAATCTTCTAATTGTCAAATCTGTCACGACACCACGATGTAACTTCATGTTGTCTGCCAACGATGTCGCCAACTCGTCAGCTTCTGTGCTTCCAGCAACTTCGATACAACGGCACCGTCGTCGTCGCCGCTGTCGGTCCGATAAACCGAAGGCTCTGGAAAAAAAGAGAGTGCATGAGCAAAAGTGTACTGCCAATCGCAGAAGCTCGTAGGGCTCAGACATCACGGTATCGTACGCAAACAGCATCGACACCACCACGTCCTCCTCTGTCTTCTTCCAGCGACTCCCCTGTCTTCTTCTAGCGACTTGTAGCAAGTGTCGCTGAGCAAGAGTTTACTGTTAGCCTTGAAAGCCCGTTCATGCTCACACCACTTCGTACCTTCGTATTGTTCACAAATAGCTTCCGCGCTTTCAGCGTTTTCGTCGAAGCTTCTAACCTGTTTTACGCGTTGGCTTCGTCGTCGTCATATTCCAATAAATGTCAGGTCCTGAAAAAAATTACAGGTTAGCAAGAATTTGCCACGAGTCGTGGGAGCTCGTATGTGCTCAGAGACTACAGAATACCTTCGAATCGTTCGCGAACAGTACATGAGCAAGAGCTTTATGCGAGTAATCGCATCGCCACCTCCTCAGCTTTCAAGATTCCACCGACATCTACACGGCGGCGACGTAGTCGATATACGTTCACCTTCTGCGGCACGCTGTCTACCCACAGAGTACTCCGCCTGAACGTACCAGCGTTTTTCCTTATATAGAAGTATGACAATGCTAAGCGTGGTTTCCGCGGAAATGTGCCGTGACGTCATTCCCTCAAGCATTGTTCATTAAAAATCCACATGCAAATATCGATACTACACAACCATTTGTGAAAGATATAGTGTGGTAAGACACACTAGCCTACCCGCTCGTCCTATGGTGGATATATATACTGAAAAATTTGTGAGTGTAATGCCCGTATAGATTTTACGTATCTTACAGACAATATCCTCTACACTGTGTTTCTAATCTCTATATGGTGCTCAGACATATGTACGTGTTGCTCGTTTATAACAAGGATTCGTACAAGCGCCATACCCAATATTATGTGATTTTAACGTTAGTGCGAGAGATGAAACTGTTCATAACGCACCAGAATGGCACCGGAATGATGGTAGGTTCCACTTCTGGATATCTTCGGTACCTCCTTATTTCGTCGTTTCTTTTCACTGTTTAAGACAACAGAAAAAAAAAACCTCAGTCCTCTTCTGTCGTAGCAGTCTCCGCTTTTTGACTGTGTTGGCAACGAGACATTAAACTCTAGCTTCTGGTTTCCTGATTCTTAATATATATTACCAAGCTTGACTCCCGCTAAAAGAAATCATTATCATTCTTCTAACAGAATTGTCAAAGTTGGCGAAGAAGGTGAAACTATTTCAGAGAACCTTCTTGCCCTTTGCGGTTGGAAAATATCCATATAAGTCGGAACAGCTGGCCATAATCAACAATATAACGATGCAGAAGGCGACGGAGACCATGGCATAAAAGACGCATAATGATGGAGGGATCACTTCAGACTAATCAAAATACTGACTATCTATCCCCCAAATAAGGTAATTTACATCATTTACGTAGTACGAAATGTGTGAGACTGCTAAACGGAGGACTTTGGTGCGATCCTAGTGTAATTATGTAATAGGCGTATTTAAACTGTTTTAGCATGTAATTATCTGAACTGTTTCTTATTTAAATTGTTTTGTTAATTAAATTGCATTGTGTATTATTGAGAAAGAGCGGGAAACAGCGCGCAGTAATACATCTGTAATGGTAGCAGGGATTGTCTGCACCAAAAACCATTGTTGGCGGCGAGACCGCACTTTTGTAGCATTGAGCGTTGGAAGCGAGCAGTTGCGAGTAAGATGTGAGACGAGGCAGTCGTAGCTAGCGAGACATGAGAGGAGGTCGCTGTAAGCGAGGTATGAATTAACACTTTGAAAGAAGCGGTGTGCTCGCCAGCCACTCGCTATATGTAGCGCAATGCTAGTTTTTAAGAATTTTTGTAAAGAACTATGCCCCTTGTAATTGTTTGTCAAGATCGTTCTCAGAATATAGTTATGTAATTTTGATGGAAAATTAGGTATGTAGCGCAACGCTACTTTTTAAGAATTTTTGTAAAGAACTATACCCCTTGTAATTGTTTGTCAAGATCGTTCTCAGAATATAGTTAACTTCTACCAGATTAAATGCATTAAGAATTTTCTATCCCAAAATCATTCACGTAAATGCTTTACGGAATTTATTGTTATCTTAAAAGAAAAGTCTAAACTCAGCTTCAGCTTTTATCAAATCTAAATTAACTTCAACTTAAAGAATTCCAGTCACAAAGTATTATGAAACTCCACCAGCAGCTTATAATTATGTTAAAGAGAAGTAAGTATATTCATTCCACAGTTTGCTGTAGCAGTCAGATGGCGATCCAGTATAAATAATTAAAGGTAAGAATCAGTCTTAATAATTTCAGGTAACGACTGAGGGTCACGGCGACAACACATTTTATGTTTCGTCGTAATAATCAGCAGGTAGTCTTGACAGAGCAGCAGTTAAAAGATTTTAAGAGACGCAGCGTTCAGTCAGCAAGCAAACGTTCATCCAATATTAGACGGGAAGGTTTCACTAGATACAGGAAAATGTCACTGGTTAGTTGGAAAGCGTTGCGGGACTAAGTGGCATCCCTGCGGCATTCAAATCCAGAGACTGCTTAAGCAAAGAATGTGGCTGCGTTCGGTCGCTACACGAATGTCGTATCTAATGATACAGCCGTAGACTACAGTATGTAAAGATGTCAGTTTTTGCGTCGGTTTGTAGGCCTATTGGTGTGTCGCCTTTTTATCAGGTTTAAAAGGAAAATTTAGCAGCAAAAATTTAACGCGCTTCTAAATCGTGTTCGGATGACAATGTAACTTCGCATGCGTAGACATATTCTACGGACATTCAAATGATAAGAGTAGTTATTCTCTGTGACGACAGCTACCGGAGTGAATTAGTATTCTTCATTTTAGTGTTTTTACCAGTCGTCGTAGTATATACAAATGGCGTAAACACCGTCAAGTGTTGAGTGACTACTGTGAAGAAAACGGAGACGCAATGTACTCATGTTAAACACAGCTGTAAGCAAGGGCTTTAAAGTGGCCTCAAATAGGCCCCCATTTTTCTGGATGGTCGACTTGTGCATTATCTCGATTTGCGGGGCATTCAGATGTGATAGCTGCCTGATGTTTGACTGCATGGGGAATTGAGAGCATTCCTACTCTTCCTCATCTTTCCAGAGGACCACATATGAGCTGCACAAGGAAGGATCGCCGTATTTCGCACCAACCACAGCATAATGATCTTGACATCCGAGAACAATTAATCGACTCCCTCCAACATCCTGTGTAGTCCCACACAAGTAACCTGTGAACAGGCAGTAGCCAGGTTAAGAACTACTGTCCCACGCAGTGCCTACCGTTAACACAACAACACAGACACATAAGTCTGGGGCGGTTCTGTGACCGGGTAGAATGGACCTCTGAAGAGTGGCGTCGCATTGTGATCAGTGATGAATCGATGTTCTTCACTGCCCTGACGACTGTCGCCAAGTATTGTGGCGACCGGGGAAGGATCACAATCCTCCGATGCTTTCGAGAGACACAGTGGTCTTATCCACAACTATATAGCTACTCCGCAAGCCACCATAAGGTGTCGCCAGAAGGTACCTTGCACCATTTTCTTTCCTGTTCGACTCGCCAATAGAGCGCCTTCATGTACGCCTCCGCACAAGCCCTTAAAGAACCCTATCTCCTCTTGTTTGTCCGTGTGCGAAATGTACTTTGGCTGCAGTAGAATCGACGTACAAGCAGATACAGATGCATGTTCGCCAATTTTCCTCAAAAGAGTTTCGTGTAAAGAGCATTGCCTTATCTCACAGGAAACCCATTTGAGTTCAGGAAGCATACCCGTAACACTAGTGTTTCAATGGAACATACCCAGTGACCAATATAGCAGCACGCCTCTGATATGCTTCGATGTCTTTCTTTAATACGACGTGGTGGAGAGCGCACAAACTAGAGCAGCACTCGAGAATCGGTATCACAGATATTATTTAAGCGATCTGCTTTGTACATAGGCTATAATTTCTTAAATCTCTGCCACTAATCTGAATTGAACATTCATCCCTCCCTGATGCAGCTCTTGCTTGCTCGTTCCACTTCACATCACTTTGCTTAGTTACGGTTAGATAGTTAATCGACGTAATTGTGTGTAGCAGCGCACCACTGATACTGCATTCGATTATTACAGAACTGTTTTCTCTGATTATCTGCATTACATTAAGCTTTTATACGCTCCGAGCAAACTGTACACCATTTAAGTGCTCCTGCATCCATTTACAATCACACAACGGTGACACACCCTTATACATTACACAGTCATCAGCTAATGGTCGTACACTGATGCTCATCCTACAAGTGGGTTAATTTATTTATGAAACGTCCGTAAGACATTCCTGATGGTACCCTTGTTTTTGATGAACACTCCATGACAACTTCTTACCTAAGAAGTCTTTCACCCACTTACATATCTGAGAACATATTCCGTATGCTCAGCAGATTTCCGTTTACATTCGGCAGCGGGACAGCATGTCAAACGCATGGTCTGCAGAATGTAGTGCGAGAAAAGGTCAAACTGAGTTTCGCACGAGTGATGGTTCCTAAATCGGTCATGGTTTGTGGATAGAAACTGTTCTACCTGAATGAACATTTTACCATTGGAACTTTTGAGTTTGCTCAAGAATTCTGCAGCAAACCAAAGTTAAAGATACAACATTAAATTTGTTTGCACTTTGAAACACGATCAGCTGTAGAATGAATGATGACAATGAGTATTTGTGACTGACAGGGACTTTAACCCGGATTTTCCGCTTATCTTGAGTGATCGCCTTACCATTTGGCTTTCAATGTACGACTCACGGGCATATTCAAACTTCCGTATGTCGTAAACCATGCTTTTATAACCTCTACTCGTACATCCATTATATATATCCCCATACAGGTGAGACACTTTACTGGAAAGTCGCTTCCCTGGTGTTGGCGGATAAGTACTTTATTTCCGTGCCTGTGTTATTCTGACTTAGGACTGAAAGGTCCTTTGGACATGCACAAATGGATCAGCTAGGAGGATGTAGTGGTCGCAGAATATAGCAATCGAAACTTTTTGTTATTTAATGGTCGTAAAATATGGTGAATGATCGTGTAAATGGCATCCTCAGCTAAGATACTCTTGTGATATCCGCAGTGTAATTTACTGAGCCTATTATTTTAGCTATGGTGGGATGCTATTCTAGGATTCACCATCTTCTGAAATATTTCGGACAGTGATCCATTCGTGTATCACGTCGGTGATTTTGGACATCTCGTTTGACACTTTTCTTGTAGAGGTGATTAAGAAGAACATATTTCAATATCTCTGGAAAAATGCCCCTGGCTAGTGATGCATTATATTATTTCAGATAAGAGAGACCTAATTACACAGGAGTTTCTTTAGTACACAGTTGGAAATACCATCAATTCCAGATGAGCTTCTCATTTCCAGAGAATATCTAATTTCTTAAATTCCAGAATGAGAATTTGATGATGCAGTCATGCGACTGAATTTTATGAAAGTTAGATTTTCAGCTCACTGCTATCGTATTTCTCCTATATTTAAGAAACCGTGACTCATTATTTGTAGTCTTTACACTTTATTCAAAAGTAATGTAATCCCGTTCTGTGTTTGGTTTCCCTATCTCTCGTTTCACCACACGCCATAAGGTCTGAAGTGTGTTGTTGGAATTACCTATTTCTGTCATAATGTGCGGGTTCTTAGATCATTTTTCTTGTCCGAAATTAGTGGAAAATATGCACTGAAGTCACTTCAAACTTAACTGCTTGAAAAGATCTGACGGACAGCATTGTAAAGAATCTAGATTTCTCAAAACATTTGAAACTTCTCAGTATGGATCTATAGATAGTTCCTATTAAAAGAGAATTATTTTTCAGTATTAATTCACAAGCACACACGTCTATGTGCTCATCACAGAATCTACTTGTGTCAATGTTTAGATCTTAGGTTCTGTCTTAACATACGTAAACCTCTTTTTCTCATATTACTTGTCTTAGATTAAGTTGCTAGAGCAGCTCAAGGGTCAAAACAATAGGCTACAAACAGGAATCGCGCGACAAGTTGGATGCCAGCCCCTTATCAGATATCGTTAAGAGTCGTCACCATTCGGAACACTCTGTGTCGCCTGGCTTCTGTTCCACATTGCTGCCGCCCTCAGCGACCCCAGAATTGTGACACTGACAATGCGTAGTGGTTCTGTCTCAGTGCGCGTACGATTAAAAGATTAACCACAGTAGCTGTATTATATTGAAATTCCTTATGCAATATGAAAACTATCGCAAATGTTTACTAAATGTTTTGAGTATTACTTTTCTTCGCATTGTATTCCAACAGCCTTAAATGACCTTCTTACGCTTTCCTACAAACAAGAGACACATCTGAGAATGATTGTCTCTTTAATGCATATTCAAGAATCCTTGTTACTTCCATGTCAAAATTTATGTCATAGCAACTGCTAGATACGTCCGCGCATGCCCGGGCGTTGTAAGTACTGGAAGAGGAAAAAATAAACATTCCCTCTGTCACACTCTCCAACCTCACATAACCTGTGTTACTTATTCCTATACCCTGAGATAAGCAGCCAACTTAACTTAGTTCACAGCCAAATGAACCGGCGTCAGTTAAAACGAAGCATGCATTACACTACGACTGTGTCTGTTGGTATTTTTGTTTATTACTAAGCATGAAAACTACGTCAGATGACGTTTCTACATTCAGCTGTTAGTTGTTAGACCTGTATTAGTATAAAATACGGCTGAGAACAACGGGCCAGGTGAATTCCTGCTACCCGCAGGTGGCAGTTTGTCGACCAGTGGTATAGAGAAGCGTCTACTGAGGTGCTTCTGGTGATACTGGGCTTACTACCATTTTCCATAGCCGTAAGAAATAGTGGTGGACAGTACTGGTTCAAAAAGAATGAATATGATAAGGTAAACGGGATTCTGGTCACAAGAGCCGCATATAAGATGAAAATAAAGGCATGTATTGATAGAGAATGGCAAGATATCTGATATGGGACGGAAACGGAGAGGGTTACTTACCCATTCCTTCTTAACATGACACAAACATGAAGAACGTCATATTTTCTTCCGACTAAGTGGCTTTTAAACTCCCCGAAAGAGTACTCGGTCAGCAACTACATTAGCGCTGATTTAAAACTTCGAATTGGAGCCTGCGATATTTGACTGTCGTGGGGAAGTGCTCAACTTACACTTTCGCCATTACTTCATTACTTACTTTCCAAACCACAGAAAAGTTCTCGTGCATACCTTGTCGAACTAGCTCTCCTGAAACAAAATGTATTGCGGAGCCAAGGCATAACTGCAGCTGGCGGCATTGTTTCCAGAATGAATATTAACTCTGCAGCAGAATGTGTACTTATTTGAAACTTACTGGAAGATTAAACGACCCTCTCTTACTGTGGTTTAGCCATGTCTCCACTAAACTCTCATTTCCAGGAAGGCTAGCTCCACGAGGCATGGAGGACAACTTCTCTGTAGTGTGCATATTAGATAAGGGAATGGCGAAATTATAGCCATGACGGCGGGTCGTGAGTCGCGCTTGTATGACTCAGTGCGTAGAGCACTTGGTTGGAAAAGGTAAAGGTCCCACCTACTAGTCCCTTTTCGGCACATAATTTTAATGAGCTAGAATGTTTTGAGTTATACACTATCTATCGCACTTACTCCAAGACCCACTACATACTGAAAACACGCCAAGGCATCAAAAACACTTATGGATGTGGCGCAATCGACATCCCGGACCACACAGTCTTGGAGTCTGCCATCAGACAAGGTGTTTCAGACCAAAAGAGAAAAGTCTTTGGTAATACATTGGTGTATAAAATAGTACGGAATGAGAAGATGTGGCACAAACTGCATTTGGTGACAGCCAAAATATCTGAAAACCCTCATGCCCAAGAGTCAACCAAGTCAACCAAGATGAAACCATACAACATGACAAATGCACGTCTTCTGGAGGCAGAGATGAGCCTCGGGGAGGAACATGTAGCACTTCCTGATATCCTGACAGCCATCTCCAAATCTTCCTACCTTGGGTGAGATGGCAACACAGTTGCTGTAAATTCTGAGTTTTCCACGAAGCAGCTTGAGGTGTCCAACCTGACAAATTAGTAAATCTAATTCCGTTGTGACAGCAGGTATAACAGTGTAGTACTGTGAAATGTTGTGATTGTAGTGTTGTAAGGCGTAATGTAGTCTACAAATCCAAACAGAAAATTTGTGATACAACACTGTAACATAATGCAACAGACCTGTAGCATTTTCCTTTTGGAAACCAAATGAATGCAGCCCCACAATATCCTAGGAAAGGGTTTGAAACATCATGGGGGGGGGGGGGGGTGAGCAGCGTCAAAGATTGTTCGTTACTCAGCGAACTGAGAATTGTCGTTTTAGAACATTAAATACTCGGGAATCAACACCTCAAGGACGGCGGTGGCTTAGTTGACGCCCGCACTCTGAGGCCTATTTGTATCTATTCTGATTAGCGATGTATCTGAAGTCAATCCGGTATTTTCATAAGAAAACCTAGTGATTTCAATGCAGTGTGTTGCCGTTCTGACCGCATTCGCAGAGGCTTTCGAGAAGGGGTGAAATGTGGGTAAGAGTGAGTGTGAGGAACTGCCTTTTGAGTGACTCGTCCACGGCGAGGTTGGTCAGTATTGTAGTCAATTTTTTTCCACTGTGACATCATTAGCCCACCTTACACATCCCGTGAGCTTCTGACATGTGGCCTTTTTTCGCACATGTCGACACCTTGCTTTTTGAAGCGTTGTAGAACCTGAGACTTACGTCGCAGGGCCCCACAACTATGTATCATTACACAGAAAGGTTGTATGTATTTTTAAGCCAAATTTTAAACTTACACGTTGCAACGGGACTCAGTTACGGAGTTACTTTAATTCTGTTCCTCATGGGATAATACACAAGCCTGAGTTTTGAAACTTTCTGGAAAATAATTTCTTAAAAACAAGTGTTTTACAATCAATACTGCCTTTCGTGGTTCATAGTAATGCTGATGTGATAAGTAAATTAAATAACACCACTGGTGCTCTTGAAGATCATTTATTTAAAATGGTGCTCCTTAGCACCATTTCTAAGGCTGTTCCGTAATGTCACAACCTGCTACATAACAGGAGTAATAACTAACATAAACAAAAAGAGAGAGAGAAATAGAGAGACGGGGCGTGGTGAGAAGTATTTGTCTATTGCCGATGTACTTGGTATGACACATCGAAAGGGAAAGGTTAACACACACACATGTGAAGTTTATCAATTTGTGTCAACTCGAGGGGAGAGTTTTAAGTAGCTGTCGGATTCATATTGTGATTTATGTTTAAGTGTATCTGTATTTGGACAATATATTGTTATGTGCAGATGACAGCTACTAGTTATTATGGGATCTTGTTATTTGGTTCCTTTCGTTTTAATACAAAGAACACATGTCATCACATGACATAAGCTCTTGTACTCCTAATTTACAAACACGCACTGTAAATGAGAGAGCGCACATTTGCTTTCAGCCTCTTACGTCTGCCTGATATAATTAAAATTCGTGAGAGCATGGTCTAAGCAACATTTTCAACTGAATGTGGTTTACATTTTACGGGGTGAGCTCTGAGTTTCTCTTAAGACTACACACACACACACACACACTATGAACTGACTGTCTCAAGATACCGCAATGGCAGCCGAAAATGGTGTATTCGGTGTTCTCCAACGCAGCATTATATCCAAACAATAGCTTTACCTAAGTTGGCAGTGGGTGATACTTATTCCAGTAGTTTGATTTACCTTCACAAATGAAAGACGATCAATTTATAGAAAAGTCATAAGTTTTTGTCCTCAGGTAGAAAGTCTTATGATACAAAAGTGCCTCAGCACCCATAACATAACGCGGTGTAGATCTGCAATCTGTTCTACTAGTTGGTGTTACTGACTGCACGATTCGTGTGACGATCGCGAAGATGATGTATTTGCCTATCGTGGTGTCTGGACAGTAGGTTAATCTGATGCCAGAGTGTAGAGGAGTCGCAAGGGAAGGCACAGAAACGACACTCTATAGGTGCGGCAGATATGAACAATAATCATAGAGTTACACATTTCTGAGCAACATGTAGCTTGGTTTCCCGTTTAACAGACATTCGTGGTAGGATGTTAATTGGGGAATGATTTAACCGACATGTATAAAATCCATTCGTCTATAGGGGCTGTAGTTATTCATAAGCACGATCCTCAGATTGGTATATTTTCCAATCGTCTATGCCTACTGCAAGTAACTCAAAACATTTTTCGTACTGGCTCTAAGCAGTTATATGCACCAGGGGAAATACTTTTGAATCGCCGGATAAAATTATGAGATACCATCATCTTGTCCATCCATGGAGAAAAGTATGAGTCTGCTGTTACACAAATTAGAACAAAATCAGTTTAATTATTCCAGTTTTATTTAAAAGTGAATTGAATCCATAAATTCAGTGTGCACGTGCAATCTTCTATGCTTATTTGGTAAAGCTCGGTTAAGACATCTCCTCCGCCGTCCCAGAATGTCTGGTCAAAGCTATCACGACACCACGATGAACTTTAGAGTTGTCTGCCAACGATGTCGCCAACTCCTCAGCTTTTGCCCTTCCAGCAACTTTTACACAACGGTGGCGTCGCCGTCGGTCGTTGTAGTCCGATAAACCGAAAGCCCTGGAAAAAAAAGAGGGTGCATGAGCAAAAGTTTACTGCCAATCGTGGAAGCTCGTACGACTCAGACATCACGGTATCGTAAGAAACGGCATCGGCGCCGCCACGTCCTCCTCAGTCTTGGTACTTACAGCTACTTGTACCAAGTGTTATCGTAATTCAGTAAATGCCAGGCTCTGAAAAAAATAGAAGTGCGTGAACAAGAGTTTACTGTGAGCCGCGATAGCCCGATCGTGCTCAGACACCACTTCGTACCTTCGTATCGTTCACAAACAGCTTCGACGTCCATATCCCCTCAGCTTCCGCCATTCCAGCGACTTGTACCAGTCGGTTATTTCATCGTCGTATTCCAGTAAATGTCAGGTCCTGAAAAAAATTACACGTTAGCTAGAATTTACCACGAGTGGTGGGAGCTCGTATGTGCTCAGAGACTACAGAATACCTTGGAATCGTTCGCGAACAGTACATGAGCAAGAGCTTTCGGTTATTCACGGGAACGGTACATGCTCTTGTTTCTTCGCAAACACTTCGACAACGCAACCTTCTCAAAATTTATCCTTCCAGCGGCATAAACAAGGCAGACTCGTCGTTGTACTCAGATAAATGCTAGGCTCTGGAGAAAAAGAAGCAAGTACTTGAGAAATAGTTCACAGCGAGACGTGAGGATTCGTACGTGCTCAGATACTGAGGCTTACCTTCATATCGTTCACAAGCAACTTCGACACCGCCACCTCCTCAGCTTTCGCGATTGCAGCGATTTCCACACGGCGGTGACGTCGTCGAAATACGTTCACCTTCTGCGGCACGCTGTCTACTCGCACAGTACTCTGCCTGAACGTACCAGCGTCTTTCCTTATATTGAAGTATGACAATGCTAAGCGTGGTTTCCGCGGAAATGTGCCGTGACGTCATTCCCTCAAGCATTGTTCATTAAAAATCCACATGCAAATATCGATACTACACAACCATTTGTGTAATGTGAAGCGTTAAAAAACACACTAGCATACCCGCTCGTCCTGTGTTGGATATTTTTACTGAAAACTTACTGATTGAAATGCCCAGACAGCCTTTGCGTAACTTGCTGACACTATCCTCTACACTGAGTTTGTAATCTCTGTATGGTGCCTAGACTAATATATATGTGTTTCCCGTTTATAACAAGGATTCGTACAAGCGCCATACACAATATTATGTGCTTTTAACATTTTTGCGAGATGTGAAACTGTTCTTAAGGCACCAGAATGGTACCGGAATGATGCTAGGTTCAGATCTCTGGATGTCTTCGGTACATACTTATTTCGCGGTTTCTTTTCACAATTTAACGCAACAGAAAATAACCCTCATTCCTCTTCTGTCGTAGCAGCCTCTTCTTCTTGACTGTGTTGGCAACCAGCCATTAAATTATGACTTTTTCTTTTGTAATGTTACTGTATATTACGAAGCTAGACTCCCGGTAGGAGAAGTCATTATCATACTGCCAACAGCCTTGTAAAAGAGGGCCAAGAAGGTGAAACTGTTTCAGGGAACTCTCTTGCCCTTAGGGGTTGTAAAGTACCCTTATAAGAGAGAACGGTTGGCTATAATCAATGATATGACGGAGCAGAAGGCAACAGAGACCGTGGCATAAAAGACGCTTAATAATGGGCTACAAAAAAAGTGCCCTGTTACTGGTGTCGGGTCAGTTAAAACTAGTCTTAAAACTAATCATTCATCCCCCATATAATGTAATTAGCATCATTTACGTAGTACTAAACGTATGAGATCGCTAAATGGAGCTAAATGGAGAACTTAGGTGCCACCGTAGATACTGGAACTTGCGGGAACAAGTGCCGTCCCTGCGGTGGCCTCATACAGGTCTCAAATCCGATGGATGGTCGAATTGTGCATTATCTTGATTTGTGGGGCATTCAGATGTGATAGTTGCCAGTACCAGAGACTGCTTAAGTAGTGTACGAAGCTGCGAGTACCGGCCAGGCACTTCATCCTCTCTCGGCGAAATTTCTTAGGTGCCTTCCTGACAAAATTTTAACTTCGGCAAGTCTTGATAAGTACGATAGGCAATTATGTCTCTGTCCACAAAACTTTCTAGTCCTGGTACAGGAGGCGTACCAGACCCACCTCGTACAATAGCTATTGTAAGCCAACCATTACCATGATCAAAAGTGTCGTTAATATCAACGCTAAAATTAAGTCTACATCCAACAAATACACAAGGTCCGTCCACAAGAGCAGTAGCGGCAACAGATTTAACGATCGAGAACATTGAGTTCGCTACAACAGCTGGTGATAAGAAGAACCGCATACCAGTTAAATCTGTTGCCGCTACTGCTCTTGTGGATGGACCTTGTGTATTTGTTGGATGTAGACTTAATTTTAGCGTTGATATTAACGACACTTTTGATCATGGTAATGGTTGGCTTACAGTAGCTATTGTGCGAGGTGGGTCTGGTACGCCTTCTGTACCAGGACTAGAAAGTTTTGTGGACAGAGACATAATTGCCTATCGTACTTATCATATTGCTGAAATTGCTAATAAAGACTTTGGTAAATCCGCATATATGTCGCCCTCTGCACTTGTGTTGTATACTCGTAATAAGAGGAAAGTGTCTGTAAATATAATACGGGCAATTAAAATTGCTACACCACGAAGATGGCGTGCTACAGACGGGAAACTTAACCGACAGGAAGAGGATGGTGTCATATGCAAATGATCAGCTTTTCAGGACATTCACACAAAGTTGGCGCCGGTGGCGACACATACAGCGTGCTGACATGAGGAAAGTTTCCAACCGATTTCTCATACTGAAACAGCAGTTGACCGCCGTTGCCTGGTGAAACGTTGTTGTGATGCCTCGTGTAAGGAGTAAAAATGCATACCATCACGCTTCCGACTTTAATAAAGGCCGGATTGTAGCCTATCGCGATTGCGATTCATCGTATCGCTACATTGCTGCTCGCGTTGGTCGAGATCCAATGACTGCCGAATATGAAATCGGTGGGTTCAGGAGGGTAATACGGAACGCCGTGCTGGATCCCAACCGCCTCGTATCACTAGCAGTCGAGATGACAGGTACCTTATCCGCATAGCTGTAACTGATCATTCAGCCACGTCTCGATCCCTGAGTCAACAGATGGGGACGTTTCCAAGAGAACAATCAACTGCACGAACAGTGCGACGACGTTTGCAGCAGCATGGTCTATCAGCTTGAAGAACATGGCTGCGGTTACCCTTGACGCTGCATCACAGACAGGAGCGTCCGTGATGGTGTACACAACGACGAACCTGGGTGCACGTATGGCAAAACGTCATTTTTACGGATGAATCCACGTTCCGTTTACAGCATCGTGATGGTCGCATCCGTGTTTGTCGACATCGTGGTGAAAGCACATTGGAAGCGAGTATTCGTAACCGCCATACTGTCGTATCACCTGGCGTAATGGTATGGGGTGCAATTCGTTACACGTCTCGATCGCCTCTTGTTCGCATTGACGGCACTTTGAACAGTATACGTTGCACTTCAGATGTGTTACGACCCGTGGCTCTACCCTTCATTCGATCCCTGCGAAACCCTACATTTCAGCAGGATATTGCACGACCGCATGTTGCAGGTCCTGTATGGGCCTTTCTGGATAGAGAAAATGTTCGACTGCTGCCCTGGCCAGTACATTCTCCAAATCTCTCAAAAATTTAAAACACTTGGTCAATGGTGGTGTAGCAACTGGCTCGACACAATACGCCAGTCACTACTCTTGATGAACTGTGGTATCGTGTTGAAGCTGCATGGGCAGCTGTACCTGAACACGCCATCCAAGCTCTGTTTGACTCAATGCCCAAGCGTATCAAGGCCGTTATTACGGCCAGAGGTGGCTGTTCTGGGTACTGATTTCTCAGGATTTATGCATCCAAATCGCGAGAAAATGTAATCACATGTCAGTTCTAGTATAGCATGTTTGTCCAATGAATGCCGTTTCTTGGTGTAGGAATTTTAATGGCTAGTAGTGTAGACAAGATGCAATATTTGCCTTGAGTATCGTTGCCATTTCTCTGCTTTCTATCGACGCCACTAGCACTATAGCACTGTCGTGGATTACTTGTCGACTAAGCACCTGAAGTACACTCCGTGGCCTCATGCTGTGCTCACCATTGCATACCTCCAATCCCGCCCTTTGTTGCCTTTAGTCCAATTTTCTGGTTGTATGGTACTCAATATGTGGGGTGTCGAATACCGTAAACATCATTGGCCTTTTCCGACCACGCACTCGACGGGTACCTTGAAAGTTAAATAAAAACGCAACACAACGTAGACTTGGCCGCTACTGTGGGCTACTTTTCGGTTGCAAGTATGCTGCATCGGCAGAAAGGTGAAGAGGGCCCACGTTCATCGGCGAGCACAAAAAAGTGTACTTATTACTGCACGGAAATGTGAGTATTGAACAGTGGTCGTCAAACGTTTCTGTTCGAGAGCTAATACTGACATTTTGGGCCGGAGATATGAGCCGTATCTGTCCCAATCATGCTATTTATTGGTAACGTACATAAATTAGTATCTTACAAGCCCCAATGGCGCGATAAGGTGGCCATACGCCCCTTATGATCGAACGTTAAGAGGCGGCACTATCCGGGAGCAGGCCGCATTGGCCGTGCGGTTCTAGGCGCTGCAGTCCGGAACCGCAGGTTTGCTACGGACGCAGGTTCGAATCCTGCCTCGGGCATGGATGTGTGTGATGTCCTTAGGTTAGTTAGGTTTGAGTAGTTCTAAATTCCAGGGGACTGATGACCTAAGATGTTAAGTCCCATTGTACTCAGCGCCATTTGAACCATTTTTGAACTATCCGGGAAACTTCGCGTCGATTGTTCTATGTTTCGCAATGTCTCCGCCCACACTGACTGCAAAGTTGTGACACTTACGAAGTGTTTATGTGTGAGCGGACGACTTATTAATTAATATCAGTTATGTATTTAAATGCCTTGCGCGGTATGAGACACGATCGAAAATGTTAACTAAATATTTTGAATGTCATTTTTCTTCTACTCATTGCAATTGTCTCAGAGCAACCTTAATTTAACTGCATAATCCTTGCTATAAATATGAACAGTATTTGAAGATATATATAATGCGCATTCGTGAATCCATGTTAGTTCCGTATCTAAAATTGGTTCAAAATGCTGTAAGCACGATGGGACCTTTTTTTTATCAAATCAACTCCTACTTGGCACTGCCACTTTAACTCTTCTACAAAAAAAACAAAGGAAATAATTCTTTTCAGGTGTTGCCTCTAAACATTCCCTCACTTTATTTTTTTTTAGTTATTTATTTATTTACCTTACATGATTACATTCTGGAAACGTGTACAAATGAGAATTCTATAATTGAGTGTTACAACAACAAAGGTGGCATTCAATGTGTAAATTAAAGGATTTAAATCACTCATGCATTTCCTGCTAAAAAAGTTCTTCAATAAACGTAACTGGTTCCATTTGGCACTTCGCCATCGTTGTCTGATATCTCCAACAGCGCCTTTGAAGGGTATCTGCAACGAAAGCATTCTGCTTCGCTAGTGCCTCAAGGAGAACAGCAATCCTTGAAGTAGTCTGTCTGTTCACTGGCAAGGCGGGACGTTCAGCAGTGTGATGCGGCACAGAACATTAACCGCAGCTAGGCACTCCCCAGCTGAGTGGGGGGTTAATGAAAACACTGCGTAAATAATTTGCGAGGAGCGTACGGTATCTCGGTGTGCGTTCGAGTGCATTGTGATCATCTAGTAAGAACCACCAGTAATCAAGCTGCTCTTTCTTTCCGTCGCTAAACATACAGGCGACGGTAATTCCTTCGAACAATGTAGGCGCATAATATTTTGCGGCGGGAAACTAAGATTCATCTGGACAGAGTAGTTTCTGAGGGTCAATCATATCAGGCGTGAGCCGGAGGTAACAGGCCAGTATCCTCTGTGTCAGTCACCAAACTCCGGACGACGATGCGCATGTAAAACGATGTTCATCGGTATTCAAGAGGTGACAGTATGGGCAAATAAAGTGAGTCTGCCATTCCAATACTGTGAAGTCTCTGTCGTGTCCCATATTTTTTGCTGGCGATCTGATACCACTTCGAACGCACCGTGGGCGAAAGAAAGTTGTGGTGTATCGTTCTCCACACTCTAGGCCAATGAACCGTAGCCCGTAGGGTACTTGTTTTCCATCACATTATGGGGTGCAGCCCGCAGAAGTTTGGGATAAAATGTTTCGCCTTTGGTTGACGTGTGGCGGGGAGGTTGGAGCTGACATAGCTGTAATCAAGGTCGACACATGGGAGAGCTGTGGTGCGACGTGCTCAGCCGACACCGGAGGAACGTGAGAGACTGGCATCAGACCTGTAGTAAACGATCCGTGAGAGAGGTGTGTTGACTTTTCCATCGTTTCCTCATGTTGCTCATGAGAAGGACAACTGCTCTCGCCCTGACGTTGTCCTATCTCAACCCCTGTTCGTGCACTGGGATGGTAAGAGTGTCGTATCGTGACCTGCGGAAATGCAGTAACTGTAGGCCGCCTGAAGCCGGCGACCTATCTGCAGCGGTAGTGGGAGGACTTGAGCCACATGGTTAACTTTTGATGCAACGTAGAGATTCAAGTATTCAAAACGTTGTAGCTGATTCAAGTCCCGGAGCAGGTTCTGGTGCACCATTGCGCGTAAAAATCTGTAGTAACCGTCGATACTTTGTGGCAGCTGTTTTGCGTACATTTTTCGTGAACGTGATCCTCAAATATCGCCGATCAGAAACTGGCGTGAGAGGATCGAGGGCTTCCGGTCCGAGACCACGCGTAATATCCAACGCCGCCGACTTGATGTTCAGAAGAGCGTTTGCAGCCTGTCCGCTTCGCTCGATCTAGGTCAGTACGCTTCGAACTTTGTCATTGGAACGAACCAGCTTTAGCAGGTCGCCATGTAGCGAAAGTTGAGCGTATGCTTGATAGCCGCTTGTTAAAGCCCCCGAGGAGTGGCTCGAGTGCGATTCCATAAAGGTAGGTAGAAAGGGGACAACTTCGTCGTAGAGACCTCTTAGTAGGTAATGGTCCTAGCGTCCTTGCACTGTCCTGGACGTGTGAGTTGGCTGCGGTCCAAAGAAGCTGTAGAGTGTCAATGAGGCCAGGGGAAATCGCACACCCCCATCACTCGTAGGAGGAAGTTATGGTGCACTCTATCAAAGGCGCTATTGAAACCGATGGAGACGATCGCATCTCCCAGACGGCATGCAGAGGCGATCGCTATTTAGTCCCTGCAGTCACCGTTGACCATGTGTACGTTGGCTTCTCACCCCAGCGACCTCTGCTCTGGGGCGAGAAACATCGGCCCGCCGTAAGCCTGGCGAAAATCTTGTAGTCGGCGCTCAGCATTGTGAGCGGCCGATAGTCGTTAACTGATCGCCCTCCACCAGGCTTGTGTACCGGCATGAGAAGTCCTTCTACAAACGCTGATGGCCCAACACATCTGGAGACGTAAGTTCGCTGAACATTATAACCCAACGAGGCATCACGATGTCACGGAAGGTGCGGTAGAATTCGATGGGCAATCCGTCAAGCCCAGGGGACTTACGGGCTGCACCTTGTCCAGGAGGTCTTCTACTTCTTCGAG
Source organism: Schistocerca gregaria (assembly GCF_023897955.1). Classification (NCBI taxonomy): domain Eukaryota; kingdom Metazoa; phylum Arthropoda; class Insecta; order Orthoptera; family Acrididae; genus Schistocerca; species Schistocerca gregaria. Next base: position 688,091,836 of record NC_064923.1, read on the forward strand.
TGAGACTTCCTCCGTCAGTGCATTCACGGTAGCCTCGTCGATAGTACGTGTTACCTCCTGTAACAATTCAGTAGTGGCCTCGTCATCTACGGTTCTCTCCCGGTAAAAATGACGAAACTTATCCTATACCGCCTTTACTACGGTTGCTTTGGTCATGCAGAAGCGACCGTCTTGTGTACTGAGTTGTGCGATTAAGTGTTGGTGATATCAGCTCTTATCCGCAAATACGGTACCTTCTGAGCCTTGATTCTGCTTTGGTCATGTTGTCTCTCCGGGGAAGGGGGTAAGGTGTCGAGGCCCATAAGTTCCGCGTAGTAAAAATCTAGGGTCTGCCAATGCCACGCAGCAACGTCCTTGCCAAACTGCTTAAGTGTCCTGCGGATTGCTGGTTTGGCACAGGGGAGCCACCACAGGGTCGAGGTGTATCGAGGGTGACAGCGTTCACAGTCAGTCCACGTTGCTTCAACTTGCCGACAGCAATCCAGGTCCCTAAGGTGAATTCTACTAAGCTTCCAAAAGCCGTTGCTGCGCCAGACTTGTTGCGGGCGGAGATGTATAGTGCAGATGTAGGCACTATGATCTGAATAGGCCTGAGGCCATAGTTCGGCGACCACCACTCCTTGTGTGAGGCTTTGCGACCCATATACGCGATCAAGTCTGCTGGCCGAATGCTGGTAAGATGAGTGTGGCCAGAACGATTACTGTGGGCTTTTTCCCACGTGTCGCACAAGTGGAGTTCTTGGATCACCGCACCCAGTTCCGGACATTGCTTGTAGTGTGCGAATTGGTCCTAGGGGTGAAGTACGCAATTAAAATCACCGGCGAAAACGCTGTTTTCGTACCGTCTGAGGAAAAGGGGAGCGACATCCGTGGAGTAGAACGAGGCGCGGTTGTTGTGTCTGGTGGCACGATGGCGCAGAAACATTAATGAATCTGGTGTTGAGCGCCGTAAGTGCTATTCCTCGCGCAGAGGGAAGAAGATACGTGACGTCAGTAACTTCAATACGATCACGGACTAATATTGCCACTCCGCTGTCTGCAGGGCCTCCAGGCGTCACATATGTAGCGTAACCATAAAAGTTGGGAAGTGCCGTCGTTTTCACTTCTTGCAGAAAAACAAAATCAACTGCCATGGTTCGTTTTGTTTCTTTCAAAAGTTGGATCTTGGCAGGAGCACTCATCATGTTGATATACATTGCCAGGCTGTAAGCCTGGGAACGCGTTGGTTGGGAGAGGTTATCTATGTCGATGTTGGAGAGAAGTGAACATCGGAAGTGATGTCACCCCCCGCCGAACGCGATCCTCCTTGTGCTGCTTATGCTGCATGATCCGGCGGCGCTTCAGCTGGCCACGAGTCGGGATCTTGTGTCTCGACGTTCTCGGCCTACGAAGCGGGCGCTGATGTCTGTTCATGTTCCATAGGCTCTGAATATTTGATAGTAAGGGACCGGGCGACTTCGCTGCCTGAACTGGTACCTTCCTGCTGCTCACTGTTTATGTGAAGGGGCTGATAGTCGAAAGCTGCATGTTTCTCTGTCTGTTCTGCATGGTTAGAATCAGTGGAAACGGGCTCAGCCTCGCGGTTGGTTTCTGGAGTGTTTAGTTGTTCTTCCCCGGCTCAATGTGAACCGCCGTGTTCCGACAAGTGTTCCGACACGGTCCGACGACGGCGCTTTCGGCGTTTCGGTGATCGCTGTTTCCGTACGTGGCCTTCATTGTCAGAAGACGGCACTGACTCACGCCCCACCAGGACACATACTTCGGTCGGTACAATAAGGGAATCCATTTTCATCATGCTGTCGTCAATATCTGTCGCGTTCTGTAGCTGCAAAGTCATCGTACTATTTTCGCCCACTGGCCAGGCGGGTGGATCAGCCATGTTTCTTTCCGTGGAAGGTGATTCCTGTACGGTTAAATCGGCCGGTTGTATCTGTTTTGCTGAGAACGTCGTGAGTGCTGCCGCGTAAATGATGGGGATAATAGTCTTCGTCGTTGGAGGTGCAACGTCCGTCGATGGGAGTTGTGTGATCCGACGCTGGAGGCATTCGGAATGAAGGTGACTTTCCTTGCCGCATTCGGAACACGTATTCAGCTGCCCGTCATAAATAACTATGGCCCGGCACCATCCTGTCTGTAGATGGCACGTGTAGTTGGAGGTCAATGCGCACTTGGCGAACTCCATTGAGCACTGGATACGTCTTACAATGGGTCCATTTTTCAGCCACGTGTTCCTGTACCGTGCCATAGTGGCGGAGTGCCGCCACAATGTCTGCCGCAGGGATTTCAAATGGAAGTTCGAATACGCGTATAGTCTGCAGTCCCACTGCGGCATGGCCGACCTCGAAGTTACCAATATTTCAGTCTGCGTGGCAGAAGCGGAGTTCTTCTGTCATCTCACGAAGTACCTTGTCGCATGTAGCTTCGTTTATGAGTCTCACATAGACCGTGCTATTAACGAAAGAAAAGTATCGGCAGTCATTTAAAAAGCGTTCGACTTCGAGCGCCTTTTGTCGGGTGAAGTCGTTCCGAAATGAGAATATCAAGGTTGACCTGTATTGGTTTGCCATGGTCTTGTAGCAGTAGGCGTCACGTTAGTGTCGGCAGAAGGAAGTAAACAAGTCGCTGCTAGCGGAGAGCACACACTGCACGTCTGCTTCGCTCGGCTGACTGTCCCCTAGACTTACAAGTACTTAAACATAACTAACCTAAGGACCGCACACACATCCACGCCACAGGTAGGATTCGAACCTGCTACCATAGCAGCAGCGCGGTTCCCAACTGAAGAGCCTAGAACCGCTTGGCCACTATCAAAACTGATATCATACCAGTAGCTTGGCACGTTCGCCCACGGCCGTGAGTTGTCGGTACGGGATGCACTGGAAGGGAAACTACTAAACCCTCCCTCTCTCACACCCTCTACCCCCACAAGAGCAGCTGGCCACTGTGGCCGAAAGGTTCTTTGGGCTTCAGTCCGGAACCACTCTGCTGCAACGCTCACAGGTTCGATTCCTGCCTCGGGCATGGATGTGTGTGATGTCCGTAAGTTTGTTAGGTTTCAGTAGTTCTAAGTTTAGGGGACTGATGACCTCAGGCCTTGAGTCCCATAGTGCTCAGAGACATTTGAACCACCACACAGGAGCGTAAGCGGCCAGCTTTACTCAGCTCGCGGCCCAATCTAACACCATTAAATATATTAAGCACATCTTGAAATTGTACGGTCTGTATAAGTATTTTTTTTTTCACCAAGCATGAAAACTGCACTCCCCAGTTCTTACGCTAGCTGATGTTTTTGGATTTGGTTGTTAGCTGCTATATGCATATTATTGTAAAATACGGCTTAGAACCAAAGCCGCACCAATACTTGATTCGAAATGTTGATGTTTTATTTTTAACTCCTGTAACCCGGGGCCTATATGGTATGCAGATAGGTACAGGATGTCTATCTTTTCAGAACTGTGTAAGTTTTCCAAATAGGCGTGATACCCTCTGCGTTATTACTTCCTAACATTCCCATACAATATGCCGACCTCAATTTCAGTACGTTCCACTCAGTACCTATTCGTTATTTATCGCTGTAAATGTCGTCATACGTCCGTACCAACAATTTTCAAATATTCCTATCCTCTTATTACCTCTATTTTTCTTTAAATTTCAGTTCCATACAAAGTTACATTCCAGAATGAAGTATCTGCAGACGCAAAGGTACCTTAGCGTTAGAGACAGGCGAATCATAGGAGCAGCCCCAATAAATGGTTAACGTTTAAGACGCAAAGCATAAATATGGATCGCTTGAGAAAAATGCTCGAGAGGAAAAATACGAGTAGTTTCCCTTTCGTATCCCCTGGTGGGATCTACTGAGGCGGCTGCCGGAAGAACAAAGGAGAAAACGAAACACGTATAACGCTAATAATTTAGGATGAGCATTTAATAAACAGCGCAGAATATTTTAGCTATTTGCCTTTGCATTTTGATGTAAGTAAGACATTAAAAACAGATGGAGGAACTTTGTAGGACCACAAAGAGCACTCTAGTTCCGATAAGTCAATGCGGTAAAAATTTCTCTTCTGCATACAGAAAAATCAGTTAGGCTAGTACTTCAATTACTTTCAAAGTTGTCACACTTTGGCCAAAAATTGTTTCCGAAGAGAAAAGCCTCACTGCCCATAAATGATTTATATACGATGCCGAACCACAATTGTCAGGCACAGGTAGACAGACGGTGTAAGTAAAGCTTAACGGTATAAATAATTTGTTTAACCATTTGCATAATAGTTTACTTGTAATAGTGGAAATGAAGGTTAAAACTCTTATAAACGACCATACTAACAAAAGTATCAGACAAATGATTTTTGTCGTATATTATAACTGATTTAGGGTAAAACACGTGTTAGCAAAATGTTCAGGATTCCTCGCTTGGAAGTGTACTTTCAACAGCATAGGATGTATAGTTGAAATGAGGCAATGATTCAAATAGAAAATGAGCCTTTCACGTACATTAATCATTGAGAAAATATGTGTAGGACATTTGTAGCTGTAGACATACCTTTATCATTCAGAGAGGTTGTTGTGAAAAGAATTCCGAGTTCTCATTCAGTTGGATAGTAAAAAATTAATCTTTAATAAGAAACTGAACCGAAAAAAGTCCTTACCGTTTCCATGTAGAAATTTTTCCTGTAATTAAAATAAAAAATACTAATTGTTTCCTTTCCAATCAGTTTTGGTAAGAAGTATACAACACTCACTGGGATGCAGCCTCATATAATAATAATTTTCATTTCATTGTCTATAATCTGACTTTCCACACGATAACGAACATTTATGAAAATATCGTGTCTTGTAATGTGGACATCTACAACTACATTTCCATATATTTCAACAAGCCACAGTATGGTGCATAGCGGATTCACCTTATACCACAATAAGTCATTACCTTCCCTGTTCCGCTCACAAACAGACTTGAAGAAAATGACTATATGTTTTCCCGGGAGCTTCAACTTCTCTTACCTTACATTGGTGGTCCCTCGGGCAAGGGTGTGTGTGTTTGTCCTTAGGATAATTTAGGTTAAGTAGTGTGTAAGCTTAGGGACTGATGACCTTAGCAGTTAAGTCGTATAAGATTTCACACTACGTCTCTATCCAGAAGTTCCCGTTTGAGTTCTCGAAGCATTCCTGTAACACTCGCGTGATGGTCAAATCTACCAGGAATAAACCTAGCTACGCACTTCTGAATTGCTCCAATGTATTCCTTTAATACAACCTTGTGGGGATTCATAATCATCGAACAGCTCTCAAGAATGGGCCACCTTAATAATCTATGACGGTATCATTTACAGATGAACTACAATATCCTAAAATTTCCCAATTCATCCGAAATCTTCTCTATTACCGTCCTTACGTGCTGGTTCCAACTGATTTCGCTTTATCAGAGAGCTGGACATCTCACAAATATCCTGTAGTGTCACAGTACAGATTTTCAAGTCATACTGAGGATCGCTGTTAGCACGTAGTGCGGTTATCCAAGATCAAGAGGAGGGGGGGAGGGAAGAGGAGGGGCGGGAGAGGGGGAATGTGGGAACTGGTCTAAAATGATTCGAACTCCATCCGCCCCCCCCCCACACCATTCTCATCCAGTAGGAATCATTACAGATGTGTGCTCTGTGTTGAGATGACCCATTGATTAACTTTGTAACAAATACTGATACCCCACCTATGCTATGTGCGGCTAGCGTGCGAGATAGTGTCAATGTCTGTGTCGTCGCCACAAATTAAACTCGCACACATTTCGAATTATACTGCCAGAAGCCCACGGATCATCATTCCTACACGCACACAGTTTAGTACACAGGAGTGACAAAAGTCCTGGGATAGACATACGCACATATACAGATGGCGGTAGTATCGCGCGCACAGGGTATAAAAGGACAGTACACAGGCGGAGCTGTCATTTGTACTCAGGTGATCTCACTTGGAAAGGTTTCCGACGTTATTATGGCGCCACAACGGGTATTTAAAGACTTTGAACGGTGGTTGGAGCTAGACGCATGGGACGTTTCATTTCGGGAATCGTTAGCGTATTCAGTATTCCACGATTCTCAGCGTCAAGAGAGTGCCGAGAATAACACATTTCGGACACTACCATACAGCATTGTCAACCGCGAGAAGCGGCGTTTGCGTGGACTTGTTAGTGCTAACAGACAAGCAACAATGCGGAAAATATCAGCAGAAATCAATGTAAGTCTTAAGAAGAACGTACTCGTAATGGAAGAGAGGCGAAATTTGACGTTAATTGGCTATAGCAGCAGACTAGCCATGCGAGGCCTTTGCTAACAGCACAACGTCGCCTGCAGTGCCTCTTCTGGGCTCGTGGCCACTTCTGTTGGACCCTACACGACTGGGAAACCGTGGCCTGGTCAGATGAGTTACGATTTCATTTAGTACGAGCCTATGGTAGGGTTCATTTGTGGCGCGGACCCTATGAAGCAAAGAACCCAAGTTGTGAACAAGGCATTGTGCAAGCTGGTTGCGGCTCCATGCTGGAGTGGGCCTTCTTTACATGTAATGTACTGGGTACTCTGCTCTAACTGAACTGTTCTGTGCCTTCATGTTCTGTCTTTCGTTTTACCACCTTCCATATAATCTGAAGCGTGTTGCTCACATTTTTCAGTCTGAATTTATACAGGGTGGTTGAGCAGTAAAGGACAGTATTTTAAACAGTGATAGTATAAGTAACAAAAAGGTTTATATGAACATAGGTCCGCAAATGCTTCGTTATGGAGGTATGGGTATTGAAAGGAACTTTCATTCTGCAAAACTGACGTGCACCATGTGAACGTATACGCAAAACAACTGGATCGTAACGAGGTTTTCCTGCATACAATTAGCGAGCACATACCTTATTTACGCTATGCAACCTACCACGTGTTATGGTCCTGTGACGTACGTAGTACAATCACCCGTTCTTTGGGCAGTTGTGCTGTGTAAGCAACATTGTGTAGTGTACTGGCGACTGATCGGCTAGATGTGTAATGTATGGTTTTAACTGTTCGTACAGGTGCTGCTATCAATGCCACACGTCTACGCTAATGAGGAATACGAAGATACGGTGTATGTTTATGGCTTCTGCGACGGTCATGCTACCGCTGCAAGAGAAGAATACCACAGGCGCTTTCGGACTCGATGATTCCCTTATCTGTCGGTGTTTACCGAAGTTTTTATCACTTTTCGGGGAACAGGCTGTCTTCCAAGTAGACATTTTCGTCCGAGCGTGCACGTAAACAAACTTTGCTAGAACCGAAAGAAAATATCGCAAGTGTTGAGCGAAGTCTCAGTACGTCCATACGAAGAATGTCCCTGCATATGAATGTCCCACAGACATGTTCATGGAAAAAAATTCATGTGGAGAACCTTCTGTATCCATTTCATATACAGCGTCGCCAAACTCCCCACGTTGGCGACAATGCCCAACGACTTGAATTCTGTTACTGGGTTATCGATAGTACTCATTTGCTGCCATACATACTATTCACTGACGAAGCCCAGTTTTCACTACGTGGAATAGACAACACACGCAGTAATCACCGTTGGTCACGGGAAAATATACACCCTTCAGTCGATAACAACTTCTGTGCGGCACGATGGGGGGAGAGGTACTTGCATTTTTCGGAAATTTCATTTGTGGAACTATTGGGAGAACTTCCTTTAGCCGAGAAAACTATAGTATACTTTCAACTTAACGGTGCCCCTCCGCATGTACCTTACGTGTGAGGGACCACCTCAACCGCAACTACCCTAATCGCTGGAGTGGCCGTAGCGTAGCTGTAACTGGCCTCCAAGATCTCTTGACCTTTAGATTCCTGTTTATGGGGTTGGATGAAATCAGAGATGCTCAAAGAACAGGTAAATACAGGAGATGAACTGCTTCGTAGCATCATGAACGCTGCTGAATTGATTAAGAACCAAACACAGGCAACTAAACAAGCCACACAACGTGTTATCGCTAGAGTGCAAAAGCGCATTGACGTTCATGGTGTGATATTCGAAACTGTTCTGTGAACTGTACAACATCTGTACGATTAGTGTTAAAGCCGTTTGTAAAGCACATGGTACGTCTTTTTCAACTCAATGCATGTAACATGCATGTTGTGAAGCATTATGTAGTAATTCTAAGTAAATAAACATTATGTAAAAATGTGTAACATAACTGTAGTTCTCTGTAACATTGTTCTCAATAAAATTACTTTACGGTCGAATTGAATAGCGTGTACGTTCACTTTGTGCACATCAATTTTGCTGAATTGAAGTTTCTTTCAATACCCGTACCTCGCTAACGAAGCATTTGCGGACCTACGCTCATATAACATTTTTTTCAGAATTACTTATACCATCACTGTGTAAAATATTGACCTACCCTCCCCAAACAACCTGCATACAGCTACAATTAAAATGTAATTAATTTTTCATTATTGATTCACAAGCACACATTTCTGTGTGCTGATCTTTAAATAATCTACTTGTATCAATGTTACAGAACTAAGGTTCTGTCTTAACATACGTAAACATCCGTTTCCCATATGAGATACCTTTTAGTAAACTGCTAGACCAGTGGTCTTCTCAAATTTTTGCTCAAGAGCCAAAACTAATATTTTAGGTTGACATCTATGGCCGCATATATTCAGATCTTGTTATTAACTGCTATTGTACCTAAAATAGTATCGTATCAGCCTCAAGTAGACTAGCTACTGGAAGGGCACTATAAATTGGACGCCAGATTTTTAAAAGTCGGTACAGTTGGGAACACTTTTTGTTGACCTGGGATTCATATTGCTACCACTCTAAGCGACCCCAAAGTTGTGTCACTGACGGAATGATGGTGTGCGATATGTGTTGGGGTTCGATGAAAGGATTAATAGCAGTAACTGTATGGTACTTAAATGCCCTTTGCCATATTGGACACTATCGCAAACGTTTATTAGATATTTGGAATGTCATTTGTCTTTACATTCTATAGAACAGTCTCAATTCACTTTCTTATGTATTGCTACAAATACGAAACACATTTGAAGATTATCGTCTCTCTAATGCGTATTCACGAATATATGTTACTTCCATGTCAAACTTTTTTTTTCATAACGGCTGCTACGTACGTTCGCGCACGCCCGACAGTACTGGAAGAGAAAAAAAAAAAAAAACGGAACATTTCCTGTCCCACATCCTCTAACCACTACTTACCCCCTACTCTGAGATAAGCGGCCCACTTCACTCAGTTCACACCGAAATGATGCAGCGTCAGTTAAAACTAAGCACATATTGAAACATTATTGTCTCTTTAAGTATTTTTGTTTGTTACTGAATATTGAAACTACACTCGTAAGATGTTCGTAGCGTTAGTTGACGATTTAAAATTTGGCTGTTAGTTGCCAGACTTATATTATTATTAAATACGGCTGAGCACAGCAGACCGCAAAAGACTGACGCGCTCGTCGTGAATCTGGTGTTACTACCAATGGACAGAGATGCAACAAATATTGATGTACATTATTGGTTCAAAAAGCGTGAATATGGTAGGGTAGAGGAGATACTGGGCACAAGAGCCGCATCTAAGGAGGAAGTGAAGGCATGTATTGATAAAGAATGGCAGAAAATATGGAAATGGGGGGGGGGGGGGGGGGGAAGGACGTAAATGTTCCTTCCTAACGTGAAACAAACCTAATTGTGTCTGATTCAAACTTCGGATTCAAACATGCGACCTTTGACTTTCGTGGGCAAGTGCTCGATCTACAGAGTGATTGAAGGACGACACACGACCCATCCACAAACATTCACTTCCGACAGTACGCCAAACTTCATTTAAGTTCTCCTACGAATTAAGGATCTTGAAAGAAATTGTTTTCTCGTGACATGGCTTGGCCCCAGCCCCGAGTATTATTTCCAGAATGAATTTACTCTCTGCAGCAGAATGTGCGCTGATTTGAAACTTAACGATAGATTAAATGCGTGGAAAACAACCCTCCCAGGCTGTTGCTGAGCCATGTCTCCATTATATCCTTTTCTCCAGGAGCGCCAGGTCCATAAGGACTGCAGGAGAACTTCTGTGAAGTTTGTAGATAAGGTACTAGCGGACGTATAGCTGAGGGTGGGTCTTGAATCGAGCTTGGATGAGGCACTCTTTAGAGAACTTGGTTGCAAAAGGCAAAGGATCCAGGGTGGAGTCCCCATTCGACACAAAATTTTAATGAAATAGAAAATTTCGTGTTATACACTATCTACGGTGACTTGATTCATGTCCCAGCTACTTATTGAAAGTTTGCTAACGCACCACAAACTCTTGTGGATGCGGAGTAATCAACAACGTAAACCACATCGTCTGGAAGTCTGCTATTAGACAACATGTTTCATACCAGCATAAGCAAGTCATTTGTAATACAGTGGTCTACAACATAATAAGGATTACGGAGCTGTGTCACAAGCTGAACTCGCAGATGGAAAAAATCTGCTTATGAACTGCAAGTCCACTTGGCCGAGAGAGAACCACCAAGATGGCATACAACATGACAAAGTGATTCACCACTTACACCAGCCTCCTGGAAGCAGCGGGGAGATGAGTCTCGGGGACGGCAGGGGAGCATTTTGTGAGACGCTGGATGAGACGGCAGCTCAGTAAAACCTGAGTTTTGGCGCAGTGCTGCTGGAACTATCTTTCCAGACAAATGAACAGATCTAATTTCGTTCTGGTTCCAGGTATGACAGTGTAGTACTGCGCAATGTTGTACGACATAGTGTAGTCGGCAGTAACAAATTGCAGGTTTTGATGTAACAATGGTACAAAATGTAACCAGTCCAACGTACCTTTTGTAATCCAAATGAATGCAGCCTCACAATGTTCACAGACACGGAGTGAAACGTTTTGAGGATATCATCTGCGTCAAAGAATGTCAAGAATGTATCCTTGTTTCTCAACGAACTGAGAGCAGTCGTTTCCAACAGTGAAATTTAAAGGAATGAATACCTCATGGAAAGCGGAGGTTTCACTGAGGCCTCTTCGTCTCCGTTCTGATCAGTGGAGCATCTGAAGTCTTGTGCCAGGCCTCCCATACGAAAACAGCGTGATTCCAACGCTGAGTCTCACCGTTTTGACTTCCATCGCAGAGGGGTCAAAAGATAGGATGGATGAGAGTGGGTATGATGACCTTTCCATCAAGTGACACTCCACGGAAGAGGTGGGCACAACTGTGGTGAAATACGGTGCCAATGTGACATCATTAACCAACCTCATAGGTCACACGAAGATCTGAGCTGTGGTTTTTCTTTCATTTGTGGCAACACCTTGCAGTCTGAAGCGTTGTCAAGCCCGGGGGTTACGTCGTAGGGTACCACGATTTTGCATCATCACAGAGACTGGTTGTAGGCACAAAAACGTTGCAGCGGTCCTCCATTATGGAGTTCCTTTGTGTTTCGCAGTGGAGATTACACAAACATGCTTTTTGAAAATTTTTGGGAAATAATTTCTCAAAAACAGGTTTTGTACAATCAATACAGATATTGAAAACAAATTTTCTTCCACAGCATGAGGACTTTTCTTGAGAACTTTTCACAAAATAGGATCACTTACTTTAAAGATCAAAGTAATTGAAGCACATGTATTGAAATAAAATCTCAATTTATGTACTGTTAAATTTTACTGTCCTTTGTGGTTCTTTGTATGCTGACGTTATAAGGAATTTGAATAATAAATACTACTGGTGTTTTTAAAGGTCACTGATTTAAAAGTGGTGCTCTTTAGTATAAGTTTTCATCGTTTCTCACGCCACTTCGTAATGATACAACCTGTTATGCAGCAGAAGTAAGAACTAACGTAGACTGGGGAGAGGAGGAGAAAGAGAAACACAAAAAGAGAGGAGGAGAGAAAAGCACAGGAGAGGGAGGAAGGGGAATATGTGTCTGTTGCTGACGTTCGTAACGTGACGGATAGGAAAGGAAACGACAAAGGAGCCTATATTTAGCCAATCAATCAACTATGCAGTTTATCGATTTGTATGAATCGAGTTTTCAGTAGCTATCGGATTCAAGTTGTGGTAGGCGTGTTTTTTTGTGGTTTAGGGCACACAACTATAGTGGTCATTAGCGCCCAGACTAAGTTATGAATGCACTGCGAGGCACAAGGTTAAAACAGCAATTAAAAAGGACAACACTATAAAATTCACATTAACAGGCAAGGGATTAATAGGTAGGCGGTGCAGCAAATCAAAACTGGCAGTATCTGAAATAGTTATTAAGGGATCTAGTCATCTGGCTACTCTTGGTTTAGTAATCATGAGAGGAGAGTACACTGTTACTGTCAGCATCATTCGTCAGCCAGATGTAATTAAAAGTCGTCGTGAGTGGCTGTGTATAAGCAACCTGTTCCTCCATAGTACCGCAGTCGCAGCCGAAAATGGCGACAGAGGTGGTGCTGCATGAATCTCCCGTGATTAAAGCAGAGACGAAAGCTTGTGAAGAGGAAGTTTCTGTGATGCATCCCAAGGTTGTACCTTTGCTGTGCTGACATATTCTGCACTATGTCTTTACCTTCGTTGATGTAAAGCATGTTGCAGATGTTATTCCTTGCGTAAAGGAGGTTGCAATTGTCATTCCTTATATGTAATTTACCTTCACAACTCTAATTTACCTTCACAACTCTAAAAAGAACTGTTTAAAGAAAAGACACGTTTCTGCCCCATGGTGTTTACAGAAGACCCACGTTCCTGCCCCATGGTGAATAATCCTTTGATTCCATAGAGCCACATCACTCATAAAAACGCGATTGACGTAGCGGTGTAATTCTGCAGTTCGTTCTACTGGTTGGTCTTACTGACTGCACGATTTATATAAGCAACAACAAGTGAGACGGTGAACTTACAAAAGCGGCGGCACGCCTGTTCCCACCCACATAAAAAGTTCAAGACTTCAGTATTCATATTAAGTTCCAAGCACACAGTGTCAGCTATCATTCGTTGCGATGAAAGATGCAGAACGGTTGGTTAATGTGGCACCTACGTCTACAGGAGTCGCTGGGGAAGGCACAGGCTCTATACGTAGGCGGATATAAACAATAATCATAGGCCCTTGTTTGTAGACAACACTCATTTCGAGCCCAATATGTAGCTTTGTATACTCCTAAGGGAAGCGTTCGTGGTACGACGTCAGTTAGTGGCAAGATATATAAAATCTGTTCCTCCGTATGCGCTGTAAGTTTTGATGAGCACAGGGGAATTATATTTGGTGGTCAAGTAAAATTCAGAGCCTCAGATTGGCATATTTCCCATTCGTTTGTCACCTTTGCTGAAAACATTTCTTGTAGAGAATAAATACTTTCCATCTCTGGAAGACGTCAATTCAATTATTTAAATTTTATTTTATTTAGAAGTATATTGAGTCCAGAAATTCAGCGCAGACGTGCCATCTTCTATGCTTGTAAGGTGCAGCTCGCTTAGACTTCTCCTGCGCCGTTCTGATGGTCAGAGCGTCACGACACCACGGTGTGCTTTCTCGTCGTTTGCAAACAGTTAACACTCCACCACCACCACCTCAGTTTTCACCCTTCCAGCTACTTGTGCACGACGGCACCGTCGTTATCGTAGTCCGATAAATCGAAGGCTCTGCAAAAAAAAAAAAAAAAAAGAGGGTACACGAGAGAAATTTTTACTGCGAATCGTAGGACTCAGACACAACGGTATCCTTTGCAGACAGCATGGATACAGCCACGTCTTCATTCTTCGTGCTTCCAGCGACTCGAAACCGGCACCGTCCACCAGGATCTGAAAAAAAATTACAAGTACGTGAGCAAGTGTTTACTGTGAAATGTGGGAGCTCGTACGTGCTCAGACACCGCGCCATACCTTCGTATCTTTCGCAAACAGCTCCAACGTACCTATTAACTTTAGCGCTTCCAGAAAACTTGTACACCACGGCTGTCTCGTTGTTGTACTCAAATACATGCTAGGTTCTGAAAAACAAATACAAGTACTTATCCAAGAATTTCCAGTGAGTCATGGGAGCTCGTATGTGCGCAGACACTACGGCATACCGTCGAATCGTTCACGAACAGTACATGAGCAAGAATTTTCTGCGAGTCGTGCGAACTAGTACGTGCTCAGAAACCATAGCATAGCTTCTGTCAGTTCACAAACATCTTCGACACCGCCACCTTCTCCACTTTAGGGCTTTCTCTGAGATGTACAAGGTGGCAGCCGTTATCGTAGTCAAATAAAAGCTAGGGTCTGAAAAAAAACACTTACATAAGCAAGAGCTTACTGCGAGTCGTGGGAACTCGTACCTTCTCAGACATCGTGACTTACCTTCGTAACGACGCTGCCGTCTCCTCAGCTTTCGCGCTTCCGGTGACTTGCACACGGCGGCGACGTCGACGAAATACGTTCACCTTCTGCGGCACTCTATCCACTCTCAGAGCACTCTGCCTAAATGCCCTAGCGTCCTTCCTTATATAGAAGTGTGACAATGCTAAGCACGGTTTCCGTGGAAATGTGGTGTGACGTCATTTCTTCTACAATTGTTCATTACAATTCTAAAATGCGTGTATCGATAGTGCATAAGCACTTGTGAAAGATGAAGTGAAGAAATACACTCTAGATCTCCCACTATGATGGCTATCTAGCTTGAAAAACTTTTTTTTAACCAACAGTTAGGTTTTATGTAACTTGAAAACACAGTCCTCAATACTGAGTTTTGGATCTCTGTATGGTGTCTAGATCTGTACCAATGTGCTCCTCGTTTATAATAAGGATTATTCCTAGCACCATACACAATATTATGTACTTCTAGTGTTAGTTAGAAAGGTGAAACAGTTCTTACGACAAGTGAATGGTACTGGAATGATACTAGGTTCAGCTCTCTGGATATCTTTTGTATATTCGTGATTTATTTTCATAGTTTAACGAAACAGAAAATAACTCTCAAACCCTTTCGGTCGTAGCATTCACCTCTTGAGACGTTTTTTGCAAAGACACATTAAAATCTAAGTTTCTTCTTTCTTAATTATTACTAAATTTTACGAAACTTGACTTCCTGTACAGGAAGTCGCATCATTCTGCCAACAGCTTTGTCAAAGAAGATAGAGAAGTTGAAAGAGTTTCAGTGTAACGTCTTCCCCTTTTGGGTGGGAGAGGATTCTTAAAATAGAGAATAGTTAGCAATACTCAACACTACAACAATGAAGAAGGCAATGGAGGCCACAGCATTAATGAGTACCGGCGAGGAAGGTGCCCTTTTTTAGGTGATGGATGACAAAGCGTCAGAAAACTGATGATCCGTCCCCCCGATAAGGTAATTTGCATCATTTACGTAGTACGAGACTTCTAGACTGAGCACTTGGTTCGACCCTAGTTACTGGAAAACAACACTGGCTGGAAGACAGTTGTGGAAGACTCATATCCAGAGACTGTTTAAGCAAAAATAAGGCTGCTGTCAGTCACTAAACTTGTGTCCTGTCGGATAATACAGTTGTGTGCTTCACTCAGGGGAGATGTCAGTTCCTGCGTCGGTTCGTAAGCCTACGTCTTTACACTCTTGTGTCATTGTGAGGGATCAGGACTTGTTGTGTGGACTTCCTAGCACGTTTAACAAGAAGATATATACGAACTTGGTTGTCCCTGCAATATACCGCTTGACCCTCGGACGGGGCCTGAGAGTTACTGTTTATTCAGGTAGTTTGTGAAGTATTCTGCCCTAATTGTTGCCCTGTTCACCATTTGGCAAAGCCTCAGGATTATACGTTTGCCTCCTACCAAATTAGGTCAACAATGCAGACTCTAAACTCTACGAAGTTGATCATATTCGAAGCATCTTCAAAATACTCCCATGCTCGTGTTCATTAACGCACGTACATATCAAGGCAATTTAGGAATGAGACAGGCTGTGCACAGTTGAATAAACAAAAGAAAAGTTGCTCCTCCTTTTTTGAGAGGTTAACGTATGGTTTCAGCAGAGTGAAACGTCAAACGGACTGAAGCCTGTCCGTATGTTTAGATTCTAAATTCTCTTAACATCATGGAAAGGAATTAATCTGACGCATTTCATAGTTATTTTGAGGCTGTGCAACGGTGATCTTTTTATATAACATTCCGTTACGTTCTTAGTTGTCCGCATGCATAATGTTCCCGATATTTAGCTACTTAGATTTCAATACTACCATCTACTAATACTTAATTTTATTCAGTTTTCAATCTTGTCGATAATTTAAGTCTTCATAACTTTCATTCTCTCGTAGACCATCAGTACCCCAACGTTTCCCTCTTATACTTGTCATTAAACATAATTTCAAGATACATCACATATCCTATCATATACATACTATAATTTACAGTTTCAAACATACGCATGTGTCTCAATGTTTCTAGTAGTTCAGAGTGCTCCCGGTTGTGTAGATCAGTCGGTACTCTCATGATATTGATCTGATTAACGAACCTTATTGTGCCAATAAATGACAGGATGATAATATATGTACGAATCCTTCATTAGGAACTTGTAGGCTGTGGTGCCCATTTGCATATGTGCTGCGTGTTTCCTCTGTTCTAGACTTCGTGAGACGTCAGTTGTTTGTGATTTATTCACAGTATCATGAAGTCGTACTGGAGAAAAATAAGAGAAACAATGAGTCATCACCAAAGAAACCGACAAGAATTAGAACACATAGCTCATTATATACCTTCTTTTTCTTATTGGAGTGTACCCCTTTTTCCGTATTGCCTAACACCTCATTTAATTAAGCGATGTCACTCGCAATAAAGCAGTGAGACATTTATTTCTCCTCGCCATAGAAGCTAGTGCAGTTATGAAACGGTGCTATGAGAAGTACGATTAAATGGGCTTAGTAGGACTGCTACTGGCCGATAAACAACTTCGAAAGATCTGGGATAGAAGAGTGTTTTGAGGATACAGCAACCTAGAAACCTAAAATTTAGAAATGAGCAATAAATGTCATAGAGAGAAAAATCAGATAAATAGGAATAAATTAAATAATTTTAGAAGGGAACTGGTGTCTGTTGTGAAAGAGGATGTCATTTCCCGACAGTCACAAGCTTTCAAAGCCCTTCAAACATAAGCGATACCAAAGATAAATATAATTGTTTGGTACTTATGGATTTTTTATACTCCAAGGAGTGTTAGTGCTGCGAGTATATAATCTCTTCTAACGTACATTGAATAATCATACATTTTACTATACCGAACGCTAAGAACAAGCCAACTGAAAATTTCGTTCTGATAAGTATTCTTTAAGATCCTTGTATGAATTATCTTCCGGAAAGCCTTAAATATCACCTCTTTACTATTTTGGCTATATGTTTTGAATGAAATATTCCTTTTTTAATTTGGTTATGATGCAGTCTAGGGAAAAGTCTTCATTTCAGTATAGTCGTATTGTAAGTAAGGTCGTCAAAATTAACTTTTCATTTTAATTTGTTTATGTATTAGGCATGGAGGGTTTGTTAGGTTAC
The DNA here is from genome assembly GCF_023897955.1 of Schistocerca gregaria. NCBI lineage: Eukaryota > Metazoa > Arthropoda > Insecta > Orthoptera > Acrididae > Schistocerca > Schistocerca gregaria. Next base: position 688,109,325 of record NC_064923.1, read on the forward strand.
CAATTATTAATAACAAGCAAGACATTTAACACAAATATATTGAAATAGTTCACCTACAGACCATTTTACATAAATATTCATCGATCAGATCAGAATAACTTCAAAGTCAAAGTCATAGTATTACGCTAAAGGAAGATGAAGAAGATACAAACCTACTTTTTACTGTAGTATAAAATAGTGCAAGTTCTATATGCAAATTAGTTTCTCTTTGCACAAATAAATATTAACGCCTTTTACATTTTCTTTCTTAACAAAAATTTGAAATTTGTTTTATTTATAGAGGATTTTCATTCAGTTTGTATTATTCAACATTTTACCATAAAAGTGACGCTACAGCAGGAGACAAGTGTACTTAATGTCCTGTTTGTCAGTGGTGAAGAAAGATACTAGCAGATTGTAGCTCTGAGTCTGTTTGATGATCATCTCAGTTTGATAGGAAATCCCTAGTGAATAGGAAAATATCCAGTGTTTAAATGCCTCTACTGAATATAGTTTTAGTCTGTCCATACTGGTGTGTTCGAAAGCCCACAGCACCACAGACTGAGGGATCACTCTGAGCGTATAAACACCCTAGATATTACGCAGTGCAAGATAGACGCCAAGGCTATAGGGCATCGAACGACTGCAGAGGAATAGATAGGATTCAGTCGTTCTCTCTCCAGAATGATTGAAATTTTTCTATTAAAGTGGATGACTGATTCATTCTAGCATTTCCAATTGGTCTGCCATTGTCGGAACATTTCCATGGCCTCAATTGCAACGCGGTTTGGGAAATAATGAAAAGATTGTATTTCTCCCACTTTTTGGGGTGAAAGGCGTCTTAAATAGGACAATTCTTCTTATAGATTAAAGGTGCGATTGAGGGAATCAGAGGAGATAAAGACTAAAAATTTGCAGGACGGTTACGACTCGCAATTTTATCTACATTAAATTTGACCGAAGGTATAAAAATGTATACGGAGTGACAACAGTGGTTAAAAGTTTACAATCACTAAAATTACGCAGTGTAGTTTGTGTGCATTGTTTTAATTCTTCAGCAATCGAAACAGACGAAATGGAAGAAGCTGATACTGTTATACACAAAAACTCAAAACAAAATAAAAAATAAAATATATGCACCTTCTTCACTTTGAAGGACGACAGAAAATTTAATCTTATATTCTCGAAAGAATATCCATCTCACTTTTAAAATAATGATTCATAAATGTAATTAAATATTTTATACCTCTTTCTAACTCAGTTTTCATGGGATCATGTATGTCAATAAGAATCAGCTTCAGTGGATTTTGATCTATGGAACCGTCATATGATTTACTTCGTTTGGAGACACATGCGTGTTAGAAATTCTTAAATCATTGAAACAGACGTGCTTAATCCCTTGCTACAATTGGCTGTGTTATTTACATATTTAAAATGAAAATCTTCCACGTTCAGACAGCACTATAAAACAGCATTTGCATTATGAGCAGACATTAGACGCTCCTATGTCAGTTTGGTAAATATGAGTTCGTTGTTAATGTATCTAACCGTACAAATGCTACTTTTATTGAATTAATTTCGGCTGGAGCAGGATTTCGTCTGGTGTAAATAGAGGACAAACAAAGAGAAGCAGTCCATGTGCACATTATCTAAAGTTTTCATTGCCAACTAAAAAGATAACATGCCACAAACTTTTCATTTAGCTTTAAATCACTTATTACATAGGAAACCACAAACGACAACCTGTTACCAACAAGTAAATTTATGTGGTTATTTAATCATAAAATTAAAAACTTGCTGTAGCCATTAAGCAAAACCATAGGCCAGGAAAACACGCAGAGTGAGCTTAATGTACTGTTCATGTCATCAATCTTAAATCGAAATGGTCAATTATATAGAAGTCTGTTTTGAACTAAGTCTGAAACCATATATTATACTTGCTTGCTCTGTTTTCACACATTTATTTATCAGTAACAACAACTTTGAGGACCTACTGTTGCTATGAACAAAAACAGAAATATGCCAGTTACATAAGTACCATGGATCCAAATCGAAATATCTGAAGCAGACAAGTAAAAAAGGCCTCATACCTCTTATCACGTCGGAAAAAACCGCTTTATGTGTTGAAATTAGTCGAACATATTTTAATAAAAAGTTAATACTCCTTGAGTATGTATGTGATTGTATGCGATATACAGGGTTTAAAAACTGTCGCATATTCCTGCAGGAGGTAGTACTGTTCAGAGAAAGGAACAACGTTTCTATAATGATATGTCCGGAAACCAGTACCTGTTCCTATAAGGACCGTTGAGGACACGCAGTTCATTGTCTGAATTTTATTTACAGATGAGGCGGGATTCACAAATGATAACGTAGTTAAGTGCAACAATATGAACGCTTGGCAGACGCAAACCCTGAGCTCACACACAGGTGAAACATTGGGGTTCCTTCAGTGACAATGTACGCCCAGGATTTATCGATGAAAGCGTCAAAGGGCCCTACACGTTACCAAACCGATTAACAGCTGCTGTGCATCACCGATTTCTGCGAGATGAATTACAAGTGTTATTGGAGAATACCTTCCTTGCGCAAGGACGTAGCAAAAGGAATGTCAGGGAGTTCAGACACCTCCACCCCCACCCCCTACCACCTAAATGAAATTACACACAACCTAGCTGCCTTGTAACGAAATTAAAAGATATTTTGATTTCCAATCAGACAACGATATAAGATACGCACTAACGATAGTCAGCAAGGCTAACGACAGATTTAAACTAGCTGTACTTCATCCGTGCTATCGGCCGTTAATATTTTAGCCATATAAATTGTTGGCCTCGCTTCAGCTCATTTGTTCTTTTGTTAACCAGTTCCCTTCTCACTTGCTGTTCAATTTATTGTATTAGCGCTGTGTGCATTTGTGATAGTTTCTAATTATGGATAAAATTGTGACAAGAAATTAAAGGAGAACCGACTTTTGTTGGACCACTGGTATTATGATAATTAAAATGTATGTACGCAGTATGGTGATAGTCCGAAAATGTGTGTAAAGCAGTTTAATGTTACCACTGGAATCGTTGTTTGGCGGCGTTTAGAATCTTCAGGTTCCAATATCTTAGTGTTTCACAGGTCAGCGAAGCGCTAAATATCGTTACAAATAACATTAAAGTAAGTGCATAAAAATTCACTTGCATTAGTCTGCGTCGCCCAAAAGTTATATTGATCAAAAAACATATCACGCAAACGGCGAGGGTTGCACTTCTTTAAAACATTTGCTCAGTATTCTATCATTAGTATCTGAAATGCAAAAACTGCTAAATCTGGTCAGCCTGGCGGATAATGAACGATGAGGAGTGGTTTGTGGAGAACGGAATGGCTATCTGATAACAGTGCATCCTACAATTCGTTCGCTTCTAAAAGACTTCTTCAGTGGGCTGCTTGAATTTGCCCGTGAAGACTGCAGCCAACATCCTCCTTTCCCCTATCGACTAAAACCTATTTGAGCTCTTGTAAGTCTATGACTGAGGGCCGCACTCCTATGTACAATTTAATATTGAACTATCTATGAATTCATGTATCAAATGACTGCAGATGCACATTTAAAGGAAAAACATGCAGTGTCAGAAATCAGTCTTTTGTTGTGATTCATTGTATTTTATTTTAAACGGCGAGGCAGTTTAAATCCATCCGCTGGCAACCTAGAAAATCGTTTTCTGTGGTTTCCAATTTTCACTTTAGGCAAATGCCAGGGTTGATCGATTGCTGTAGACCGCAGGCAATTCTTTTCCAATATCTTATTTTCCTGACAGATTGCAATCCCCTTGAAGATGCAACGCCTCTGCTTAAATGTTAAGAGTTGCACCGAAAGCGAGAATCCTGGCAGTAACAACCACATGATAAAAAATAATAATCCAAATCCTCCTCATTCAATATCATGCATTAGTCTGCCGGGACATTGTTTAATGCAGGAAATAACCATTCTTACATTGAAAGAAGTGACAAATACATACTTAAATAGCAAAATCTGGAGAAAGAATACCAGATCCTTTACATTTTCACCACCAAAAATTATTCTAGTTTCTTTGACAACCAGGGATCTCTTTATTCATAAATAAATCAGTGTGAACCGCGATGTCCCAAAAAATTACCACTCTTGTTTTCCTGATCATTTCCTCAGCTCCAATCCAGACTGAAAGAAGGAGAGCGGAAAATGACCTTGGTGGATGCTTCTTAGTGATTCGATAAAATACATCGTCTTTAAGTATCGAGACTGTATTTCCACTATGCTGAAACTCCGCTGTCATTTTCGTATACAATAGTTTCTTGTTTTTTTACGAAAATTTTCAGGATAAATAAAAAGATGTGTCTTCTTAAGATCCTCCTTAACAGATGGGATCTTTCTTCCCCCCCCCCCCCCCCCCCCTTTCCAGGCTACTTCCACGCCTTGAGTGAAGACAACAACTGTGGTTGGTGCGTGATGGTGCACCACATCATTTTCTACATATCGTGCTACAGTACCTCATTGGGATGTTTCATGGTTGATATATTGGTCGAGGAATTCTGGTTATAAGGGCTCCGCGTTCACCAGAACTGGAATCATAGGGCTTATATCTATGGAGAGATTTAAAGCTATTTTTGTATGCTCAATCCACAGAGAATGCCTTGCCGTTACAGGAGCATGTGACCAATGGGTGTGACGCAATTCGAAAAGGAGCCAGGTGTGTCTGAAAAAGTACATGATTCCCTCTGACGATGTGTCAGGGTTCCTGCAACCACACGATGAATTCCCTTTACTGTCAACTTGTAAGAAGGAGACAGTTGGAAACGAAAGAACAGATTGGCCCAAATCACCAGGACAAATCGTGGTAGAAAATTTTCTTCTAGTTTTGGCCAGCAATTACAACCTCCTGTAGGGAAAAGGACGTTTTCTGAACGCCCTGTACATATAATACACGTGACGTACTCGACTGCGGGGATAATTTTCAATCTTAATTTCGCTCCATCTCTTTATGGAGAACCGTGGTAGGGCGGCGCCCTTATCAGCCATCTATGGTTAACAGTTTTGTGGTACTGCTCATTTTTAAACGCGGGAGCTGGCTGCCAGTCAGTCCGTTGAATGTATGTACGATTCGAGCAGTTTTCACTCACGGATAAGATTTACATACACAATCTGTGTCGTTATCTTTGCAGCGCACCCATCTGTGAACCATTGTGATTAAAGTCACAATGCGGGATTATGGTATTGGTACCAAAATCATGGACGATGTTCCCACACCATTCCCCAGATCCGATGTTCGTTCGTGATACGTCCACGTTGATGTATTAGGCGCCACTTTGCGAAGTCAATGCAGAACAATTCATTGAAAAATGAATATCGGCATTAAGATCAAGTTAAAGCTGTGAATTCAGAAAAGCTCTTTATGGTCACGATCGCTAATATTATTTTATTGATCAGTAGTTTCTGCTGATCTACAAGCCTTCTTGAAATCATGACAAATTGTATTGATTGGTATACAGCTACCAGACAACTGCAAAGATAGTCATAATTTGTGTGAGCAGGACCGTTTGCTATACAATACAAGCTAATAGTGACGCACTTTATCGCAAAAAAATACTTCATTATATTAAATGCACGCTGCTTGATCTAGATATTTATATATGTGATCAACGAGATTATGCTTGGCACAGTACATTATTCAAAAGTAACGTTCGGAATAGTGATCGTAATGCCGGCCGGTGTGGCCGTGCGGTTCTAGGCACTTCAGTCTGGAACCGCATGACCGCTACGGTCGCAGGTTCGAATCCTGCCTCGGGCATGGAAGCGTGTGATGTCCTTAGGTTAGTTAGCTTTACGTAGTTCTAAGTTCTAGAGGACTGATGACCACAGATGTTAAGTCCCATAGTGCTCCGTACCATTTGAACCATTTTTACAGGGTGTTTCAAAAATGACCGGTATATTTGAAACGGTAATACAAACTAAACGAGCAGCGATAGAAATACACCGTTTGTTGCAATATGCTTGGGACAACAGTACATTTTCAGGCAGACAAACTTTCGAAATTACAGTAGTTACAAGTGTCAACAACATATGGCGCTGCTGTCTGGGAAACTCTATAGTACGATATTTTCCACACATCCACCCTGCGTAGCAATAATATGCCGTAGTCTCTGAATGAAATTACCCGAAACCTTTGACAACGTGTCTGTGCGGAATAGCTTTACATGCAGATGAGATGTACTGCTTCAGCTGTTCAATTGTTTCTGGATTCTGGCGGTACACCTGGTCTTTCAAGTGTCCCCACGGAAAGAAGTCACAGGGGTTCATGTCTGGCGAATAGGAAGGCCAATCCACGCCGCCTCCTGTATGTTTTGGATAGCCCAAAGCAATCACACGATCATCGAATTATTCATTCAGGAAATTAAAGACGTCGGTCGTGCGATGTGGCCGGGCACCATCTTGCATAAACCACGAGGTGTTCGCAGTATCGTCTAAGGCAGTTTGTACCACCACAAATTCACGAAGAATGTCCAGATAGCGTGATGCAGTAATCGTTTCGGATCTGAAAAATGGGCCAATGATTCCTTTGGAAGAAATGGCAGCCCAGACCAGTACTTCTTGAGGATGCAGGGACGATGGGACTGCAACATGGGGCTTTTCGGTTCCCCATATGCGCCAGTTCTGTTTATTGACGAAGCCGTCTTGATAAAAATAAGCTTCGTCAGTAAACCAAATGCTGCCCACATGCATATCGCCGTCATCAATCATGTGCACTATATCGTTAGCGAATGTCTCTCGTGCAGCAATGGTAGCGGCGCTGAGGGGTTGCCGCGTTTGAATTTTGTATGGATAGACGTGTAAACTCTGGCGCGTGAGACGATACGTGGACGTTGGCGTCATTTGGACCGCAGCTGCAACACGGCAAACGGAAACCCGAGGCCGTTGTTGGATCACCTGCTGCACTAGCTGCACGTTGCCCTCTGGGGTTACCGTACGCAGTCGCCCTACTTTTCCAGCACGTTCATCCGTCACGTTCCCAGTCCGTTGAAATTTTTCAAACAGATCCTTTATTGTATCGCTTTTCGCTCCTTTGGTTACATTAAACCTCCGTTGAAAACTTCGTCTTGTTGCAACAACACTGTGTTCTAGGCGGTGGAATTCCAACACCAGAAAAATCCTCTGTTCTAAGGAATAAACCATGTTGTCCACAGCACACTTGCACGTTGTGAACAGCTCACGCTTACAGCAGAAAGACGACGTACAGAATGGCGCACCCACAGACTGCGTTGTCTTCTATATGTTTCACATCACTTGCAGCGCCATCTGTTGTTGAAAATTGTAACTACTGTAATTTCGAAAGTTTGTCCGCCTGAAAATGTACTGTTGTCCCAAGCATATTGCAACAAACGGTGTATTTCTATCGCTGCTCTTTTAGTTTGTATTGCCGTTTCAAATATACCCGGTCATTTTTGAAAGACCCTGTATTTGTAACGGGCTCTGTATTACGAGGTACCTGATCCGTATTAGAAACTAGTTCTACGTGATTTCAGTATGTGAAATAAAAACATGCGGTGTTGCTCACGACGCAGTTGTCGGTATACAAGGAAGTGCATACGTTACGGTAGGTTAGTCTTCTGCCTACCGCCGCAGAGGCTCTTCCTGGTATTCCCGGGATTGTGTCACTCCTGTTTACAAATGTGGGTTACATAGTACTAGTAGGTTACATAGTACTAGTTTCTAGTGTGGAACAGGCACCTTATCTACCAAGTCCACAGCGACCACTGCTGTGGGTACTACTTTCGAGTAACTTATTACTTTATAACATGTCCAGCCACAACCACACTGAACCAAGCACGGTGACAGTGTCCGCACACGTGAACTGTCTTTCTGATCCCGTCAGTGTGCATTGCATATGACGACATATTATTCTGGGGTATATTAAATCTCTGATTGATTGCTTTGAAGGCGACCAGAGTGGCCGAGCGGTTCTAGACGCTACATTCTGGAACATTCTGGAATGGCGTGACCGCCACTGTCACAGGTTCGAATCCTGCCTCGGGCATTGGTATGTGTAATGTCCTTAGGTTAGTTTGGTTTAAGTAGTTCGAAGTTCTAGGGGACTGATGACCTCAGAAGTTAAGCCCCATAGTGCTCAGAGCCATTTGAACCATTTTTGATTGCTCTGAGCAACAAACGATTCTGCTCAGACCGATTATGAGGATGTGTTCCTCCTTCTGCAGGTTATATACTAATCAGTGTAATCTGTCATTACCCCAACGTGGCTTGTAGATAAGTCGAAACAAGCTATTTTTAAAATAATATTTGCGATCTTCAAAAGTAATAGGTTTTCTGAATCGACATCTGTGCCCCAACAGACCGCTTACCTCCAGATTTGACAATGTCAAATAATAGGATAAGATCAGTTGCTGTACGAAACCTAAAAATAACTGTGGGTTTACATTCTGTTCCTAAGATGAAGGGCCAAAGAAACTGCTACACCTGCCTAATATCGTGTAGAGCTCCCGCGAACACGCAAAAGTGCCGCATCACGGCGCAGTATGGTCTTGACTAACGTCTGAAGTAGCGCTGGAGAGAACTGATACCATGAATCTGCAGGGCTGTCCCTAAATCCGTAAGAGTACGACGGTGTGGGGATGTCTTCCAAACAGCATGTTGCAAGGCATCCCAGATGTGTTCCACACTATTCATTACTGGGGCGCTTGGTGGCCAGCGGAACGGTTTAATATCAGAACAGGGTTCCTGAAGCCACTCTGTAGCAATACGAGACGTGTGGGATGTTGCAATGTCCTGCTGGAATTGCGCAAGTCCGTCGGAATGCACAATAGACATGAATGGAAGCAGGTCATCAGACTTACGTGTCACCTGTCAGAGTCGTATCTGGAAGTATCATGAGTCCTTTATCACCCCGACTGCACACGCCCCATAGAGAACTTCCACCACTTGAACGTTCCCTGCTGACATGTAGGGTCAATAGATTCATGCGTTTGTCTCCATACCCGTACACGTTCATCCGCTCGATGCTATTTGAAACGAGACTCGTCCCACCAGGCACCGTGTTTCCAGTCATCAACAATCCAACGTCGGCTTTGACGGGCCCAGGAGAGGCGTAAAGCTTTGTATCGTGCAAGCATCAAGGGTACACGAGTGGGCCTTCGGCTCCGAAAGCCAATATCGATAAAGTTTCGATGAATGGTTCGCTCGCTGACAGTTGTTGATGGCCCGGAATTGAAATCTGCAGCAATTTGCTGAAGGGTTGCGCTTCTGACACGTTGAACGTTTCTCTTCAGTCCTCCTTGGTCCCGTTTTTGCAGGATCTTTTTTCGGCATCATCGATGTGGTAGATTTGATGTTTTACAGGATTCCTGATATTCACGGTACACTCGTGAAATGGTCGTACGGTAAAATCCCCACTTCATCACCACCTCGGAGATGCTGTGTCCCATCGCTCATGCGCCGACTATAACACCACGTTCAGACTCACGATAACCTGCCATTGTAGCAGCAGTAACTGCTCTAACAACTGCGCTAGGCAGTATTTGTCTAAAATGGGCGTTAACGACCGCAGCACCGTATTCTGCCTGTTTACATATCTTTTTTTTTGCGCTTCAGTGTATAAAGAAAAAATCTGAGCTGTGATAATCGTCACAAACAAGCAAAGTATCCTATTAGTTAACATTTAAAATCTTATAGCCATGTTGACTCCAGTTATTAATATATATTGTGAAAATGATAATGAAATGTCCATACATAATACTACATAGTACTTAATAGTTTAAAGTGGGGTCTAGAAGCCCTAGTAAGGTAATTATATTCAAGGTCGGCATGATGCTCGGCCCGACTTATGCTGCACCGTAGTCGCATAGTCACATGGTTGTCAGAGTATTTGGCAGTGAAAATTCTGTTTTGTGCATATATATATTCACACCGTACATATTCCTATTTTATGATCAAAACGATATATGTTGTAACTATTTACTTCAAATGTTATATGTAACACAGAACATCCCACACAGCCAGTGAATATTTATTTTCACTCTGATTCTCATTAGCTGCTGTAAAAGCATAATATTACGTCTACCGTCTAAGACGAATTAGCAGCAACGATTACCTTTCTTATATGCATTAAAACTATTATTTAAAAGAAAGAGGCAAACCTGACCTGAGTTCATAACAAATATTCACGCCATACAGCTAGCTAAGGTCCCGAAGAGTTGAAGTGGGTTTGGTGCGACTGCCTCGCACGTCTGTCGGAACTAGTCACTTAAGGGTTGTTCAGCTTACGACCTAAGACTGGCTGGGTTTTTAGTTGTCACTGAGTACTGACTTCTGTTCTTCGCAATTCAAAGCTGAAGCACTACCCGCTGTCAAGGATCTTCCCTCACAGTACAAAGTGTAGTTTCGTAAAAGACATGACCACACGTGTTACATAGAAACAATTATTTCACCCTACTATCATAGTCCTCTAAGCAACTTTAATAGTTGGAATGGTAGTCTCTTGCGCTACTTCCGAGGACCGGAAAACAATTGCCTAGACAGCTCTCAGGGTTCAAATCTCGGTAGGGAAAGGTTTCTTCACCTCGCCGTTGTTGTCTTCGTCATCACTATGGCTACCAATAGTTGCCTTCGAAGCCAGGCATCACAGTCACTGCTAGCCATCTCCAGTCATCGATTTCATGAGACAGTCGTCGCCTTCGTCACGGTTTCATCGCCTAACTGGCCCCGACATCGTCAAACTTCTTCCGTCTTATAGTCTCCGTGTTGCTGACCTCGCAATATAAGATGTACCAAAAACGACTACAACATCCACATTTCACCTAGAGTCCATCCCCTTCTTACTAGCCGCTTTACCTCCTAATATATATATCCACCAACTATATATACAACATTTTCCACCTTGTACGCTACGTGGATTGCTCCACCAGCCTTGCCACCTACACAAACTGAATCGTTAAATTTAGCAGATACCTTTTCAGCAGATTACACCACTTCATTGTCTGTTGTAGCTCTATTGCCACTGCAGCTGCCGCCGCCGCCGCCGCCACCAGTACCACCATCACCATTACAACTCTACCAGCCAGCAGAGTCACCGGCCCTTACGGCTGCTTCGTTGCCACGACCATCGTCAGTACACCTGAGTCCAGAAGAATAAATGACAGCCACATCTACTCCAGCCACAACCAAACTTGCACGATCTTCTTATCAAACAGTTGTGATCGCATCAGCCACATTTTCAACTCCATCAGCTTGTGGTCGTACGAAAAGCCACCCCACTAGCCCATCAGTATCCTCGTACGATGCATCCCCAAATGTTCCCGCAAACGGCCAGACACAGACAGTGGGAGTCCATAGGGAGGACACACGTATCCTAATATTAGAGTGAGTATTCAGTAGAACATTAAGGATCTAACGATCAAATAAGGGCTGGCCTCGGTGGCCGTGCAGTTCTAGGCGCTCCAGTCCGCAGCCGCGCTGCTGCTGCTACGGTCGCAGGTTCGAATCTTCCCTCGGGCATGGGTGTGTGTGATGTCCTTAGGTTAGTTAGGTTTAAGTAGTTCTAAGTTCTAGGGGACTGATTACACATCAGTTGAGTTCCATAGTGCTCAGAGCCATCTGAACCATTTTTGATCAAATAAGGTATAAGAGATAGATAACATTCATTTGGAATTTCCAAAATCTCTGAGGGAAGTGTGTAATCCCCACCCTTACCTATCGGTTGATGCGAAATTTTGGTCGTGACAGCTTGGGCCTGTAACAAATAATGAATTTTAATAAGGAAATCGTTTGCGAAGAAAAATTACCGGTTAGTGGGGAGAAGTGAACACCAAGTTATCCTGACGAACAATTTATTCCACTTCTTCTACTCTTTGCTGATCTCTATTTAGAATATTGAATATGAAACAGCGCAGCTATACACGTGGAGCACGAAACGAAAAGTTGTACCACGAACTTGAATATTCCACAGCACACTTGAATGTAATAGTTTAGAATTAATTAAACTACTGCTGCCTATAAGTACCTAAGCGACGTTGGAACATCAATGACTATACATGTACGAAGCATGTGGCAACAGGAGTTTCGCACACAAGTTTCGAACAACACGACACGGTACAAAGTAATAATTCGAGTACGATAACAGATGCTTTAAATCTTTAACAAAATCAAACCGTAACAATCCGGAATGGAAATAAACGCTGTTTACTGAAAGTGACGAACTAGGGAAAGGCTTTTCGTTGTGGCAACATTTATATAGCTTCAAAGTAAAGTCTACTTACATGCACAGAAGCTACGAAATTTGGAAATTGGATCTCATTTAACTTTCCTATCTCGACTAATTGCGAATTCACTTCGATACATAATTCACTATTCACGTTCAGCAGAACTGTGTCACCGGAATACGAATACAGTTAATACAAATACGAATCTAACAAACAATATAAAACTGACAACTGCAAAATGAATATATTGTTTCACTTGAATTCTGATTAGCCAAAACTACTTTAATTACAGTTAATTTAGTTCAGTTTACTTCCCAGTTACATCGCAAGAGCGAACTTGGCATCAGGTTATTATTATTGAATAGTTAACACGCTAACGCTCGCAGTTTTACTTTTTAGCAACAAAAAGAAACTGTTGTTAGAACCCTTTCTTAGTAACGGTCTTTCAGTTTTATGCAATGACATTCGAATATTTACTAACAGGAGAGGATTTGTTCTCTATTCTAGATCAGAATGACAGGGGATAATAAACAGACTGGGGACCGAACACTTGTCACCGTATGGAAGGTTCACTCAGAGTTGCCTTGCAATGTTTCAAACTTTAACGAAAAAGCAAGCATAAAGGAAAATCGACCTTACAGTACGTCGTTGATGCCGAGACAATGTCTTCACTGCCGTCGACAAACTTCCTGTTGCTCCTTATGTTATAGGTACACTTCGGTTAGCTACAACCAGTTGTGAGGCAGCATCTTAATATTCCTGAAGCCTCGTGCGTCTTGCCACACTTGTCATGTCGTTGTGGTACGCAGTTGACAACTTGGCCTTGCAAGGGTCCAACGTCCCATTAAAAATGCAACTCCGCTTTCACTCACTTTCCTGTCCCGTCCCTCACTGTAGCCGTTGCACGCGCGTGTTCTGACGTCATGCACTCCTGGAAATTGAAATAAGAACACCGTGAATTCATTGTCCTAGGAAGGGGAAACTTTATTGACACATTCCTGGGGTCAGATACATCACATGATCACACTGACAGAACCACAGGCACATAGACACAGGCAACAGAGCACGCACAATGTCGGCACTAGTACAGTGTATATCCACCTTTCGCAGCAATGCAGGCTGCTATTCTCCCATGGAGACGATCGTAGAGATGCTGGATGTAGTCCTGTGGAACGGCTTGCCATGCCATTTCCACCTGGCGCCTCAGTTGGACCATCGTTCGTGCTGGACGTGCAGACCGCGTGAGACGACGCTTCATCCAGTCCCAAATATGCTCAATGGGGGACAGATCCGGAGATCTTGCTGGCCAGGGTAGTTGACTTACACCTTCTAGAGCACGTTGGGTGGCACGGGATACATGCGGACGAGCGTTGTCCAGTTGGAACAGCAAGTTCCCTTGCCGTTCTAGGAATGGTAGAACGATGGGTTTGATGACGTTTTGGATGTACCGTGCACTATTCAGTGTCCCCTCGACGATCACCAGAGGTGTACGGCCAGTGTAGGAGATCGCTCCCCACACCATGATGCCGGGTGTTGGCCCTGTGTGCCTCGGTCGTATGCAGTCCTGATTGTGGCGCTCACCTGCACGGCGCCAAACACGCATACGACCATCATTGGCACCAAGGCAGAAGCGACTCTCATCGCTGAAGACGACACGTCTCCATTCGTCCCTGCATTCACGCCTGTCGCGACACCACTGGAGGCGGGCTGCACGATGTTGGGGCGTGAGCGGAAGACGGCCTAACGGTGTGCGGGACCGTAGCCCAGCTTCATGGAGACGGTTGCGAATGGTCCTCGCCGATACCCCAGGAGCAACAGTGTCCCTAGTTTGCTCGGAAGTGGCGGTGCGGTCCCCAACGGCACTGCGTAGGATCCTACCGGCTTGGCGTGCATTCGTGCGTCGCTGCGGTCCGGTCCCAGGTCGACGGGCACGTGCACCTTCCGCCGACCACTGGCGACAACATCGATGTACTGTGGAGACCTCACGCCCCACGTGTTGAGCAATTCGGCGGTACGTCCACCCGGCCTCCCGCTTGCCCACTATACGCCCTCGCTCAAAGTCCGTCAACTGCACATATGGTTCACGTCCACGCTGTCGCGGCATGCTACCAGTGTTAAAGACTGCGATGGAGCTCCGTATGCCACGGCAAACTGGCTGACACTGACGGCGGCGGTGCACAAATGCTGCGCAGCTAGCGCCATTCGACGGCCAACACCGCGGTTCCTGGTGTGTTTGCTGTGCCGTGCGTGTGATCATTGCTTGTACAGCCCTCTCGCAGTGTCCGGAGCAAGTATGGTGGGTCAGACACACCGGTGTCAATGTGTTCTTTTTTCTATTTCCAGGAGTGTATTTGCCGCGTCCAGAGACGGCGCTAACGTTCCATATTCGGCCTCTGACAAAAATTCCCTGATGGCACTAAAATTAAATCATATTATAGTCTTTACAGAAATAAACAAATAATTTCCAATTTCAATTGACAATTGATATTTCTAGGCTTACTGAGAAACAGATAATATAATACTTCCATTATTTAAATTTGGTAAAACGTTTTAGGTATCACATCCGTGTTATAGTGCTGCAAGTGGCAAACAGGCTGCTGTTGAAGTTGGTGTGTAGCATCTGTGATCTGGCGAGATACCATCAAGCTTTCGTAAAGATATCATCCACATAATCCCAAAGAAGGCAAGGTACGTAAATGGGACAACCATCGCATAACTAGCTTAAAGGCTCTTGCCTGCAGGTAAGTGATAGGAATAGCATGGAGAAGAAAACAGAAGATTTGTTAGATTAACTTCATTGTGGGTTTCGAAAAGGAAAGAACACCAGAGAGTTCTGACGACCAGCCTGATCATTGACTGAAAGGACCCGTCCACCTTGAAATCAGATAAAAATAATGGTAATGTATGAAGATAAATAGATAAACGATACTTCGTACAAGACCCAAGAAAGAACTGTGGGAATGGAAAGCCAAGAACGAAGTGCTTGCATTAGAAAGCATGTACGGCAGGGACGCGTGAAGCAATAAAGTTATAACAGAAAGAGTGAAGAATGGGCCTGAAATCAGAGTGACAGGATACTGATTATAAGAGTAGCTGATGACATTGCCATTCTGGGTGAAGGTGAAGGAGAACTGAAGAATCTTCTGAACAGAATGAACATGCTAATGAATACAGAATATGGATTGAGAGTAAATCGGAGAAAGATGAAAGTAATGGGAATAGGGGAAAAGACATTAGTGATAAACTTATCAAAACGGAGGACCAGGATGCAGACTAAATGAAGGAATCCTCCTTCTTTGGAAGCATAATAACCCATAATGGACAATACAAGGAAGACATAAAAAGCAGACTAACCCAGGCAAGATGAGTATTCTTGGCCAAGAGAAGCCCACCAGTATTAAAGACAGGTCTTAATCAAGATGTTTGGAGCACAGCATCGTATGGTAGTGAATTTAGGACTGTGTGACCACTGGAAAATGTGAATATCGAAACGTTTGAGATGTGGTGCTGTAGAAGGATATTGAAAATTAGGTGAGCAAGTAAGCTAACGAATGACGAGATTCTCCATAGAATCGGCGAAGAAAGAAGCGTACGGAAAATATTGATAAGTATAAGGGAGAGACTAAGAGGACATGTATTAAGGCATCAGCGAATAACCTTCGTGATAATAGAGGGAGCGGTTGAGGGTAAAGAAGTAAATACTGTTTCCACAGACTATTTCGTCACTTAGTGTGGTGTGGAACTAACAGCGAAGTCACCTTTACAGAACATATGGAATGTCGATTTTTCTTAAGATCACTGTGTTATGACTTCGTCATGTCCATCTAAGCGCATCCGAACTGAAGTATCCATACGATAAATGAATAAGACAAAAGCTTATCAATAATTTTCGTCAGTGCGCTAATGATGCGCTGTAAAAGGATGCTAAAACATGGGAAAGCGGAGTGAGCGGAATCCATTGTTTATGTACGTAGGTTGATAGGAAAGAAATTCAATCCCCAGGTGGGTCACATGACACTGAAGCCTTCGGCAACAGCTGTTGGTCTTAAGAAACCAATTAGATACATAGAAGAGCAGTAAAACTGTTCGGAATGAGCAACTCAATTCTGAAACTACAGCTCTAAAACCACCAGACGCGAATTTGAGTACGGAGGCAACTTCAGTTACGTCAACTGTGTAGTGTTATGCTATAATGTATTTAATTGATTTCTTCCATATATATAAACAGAGAGAGAGATACACTGAGAAACGGAGATTAGGTGTAAACTGAGCACTAAGAAATTTGAATAGTAGTTTGGTTTCAAACAATAAGCTTTTGTTGACCGAAGAACGATACCAATTAGCCTTAAAATTATTACACAGAATCATAAACTTCTGCAAGGCATACAGACGTTTCTAGAAGTAACTGCGTGTACTAAGACAGCGAAAACTTGCTGCAAATTCTAGTAATTATAATGACAATGTTTAGTAAGTAAACACTCAAAGTGAATTGGCGAGAGAATAACTTGTGTCATATTTTCCAAATACGAGTGCATAGTCCACAATTAGCGAATACGTATTTTGAGATACGCGTACCCTCTATGATGTGTCTAACACCTGGTACACTTTCACAAAACTAAAAACTACAATTTAAATGATGATTTAATATCCATAAAGTATAGTTCCTGCTCTCGTCTACATAATGCAAGTGTCACAATAGTTTCAATTAGAAATTTCACTTGTGGTTATTGAAACCGCAGTCTTTGTACAGCTATAAGCGGAATTGATGGCTTTCAAACAATTCATGTAGATGGCAAACATGAGTTGTTATTGTTGTATATATGTTCTCCATAAATCAGTGTTTGATCGAGTCGCCTTTGTGCCCAAATAATTCTTTGACAGAGTTCTGATACGTTATCCTAAAGACGCCGCTAATCTCGTATTTGAGCGTTACGTGGGCTGTTTCGTGGAATCTAGTTTTCAAATAGTGTGTCGTGTGAAAATCAGATTATTCCACTCTCATAGATAGTGCACGTTCAATATTTTTCGGAAAGGACCCTTTCATCCTACCAATCCCTTACTACTTTTCTTTCTGCCTCTACTCTCACAAACTCTGCTTGGTTTTTTCTTCTTTATTACTAACGATTATGTGTATCGTAGGAATTTGCACATGCTCTTCGTTTCAGGAAACTGAGATTTTGACAAATGCATGCTGATAAATAATTAAACCTTCTAAAGCAGAAGCCACAGCAGTGACTGACTGGGATAACGAGACACAGTTTTAAGAGCCACCATGACGTACACAAAATTCTGCAGTAAATACGTCTACGCTGATATCGAGACTTCTTTAGTAACCTGAATAAATAATACGGCATATTTGGTTTCGACTTACAAGTAATGATAAGGATTTCGATGCTTTTCCTCATATGTTAGGACTGACTGTAGTACACATATATCCTAGATTGCATATTCAGTATTCCTTATTCGATTCATTACAATTCATGAGGTTGTGCAACAGAACCCAACTTTCAGCTGAGTAGGAAGCCGCTGATGTATTTGTCGGTGATGTGTCAGTGACCACGTACCAAATACTTGACCTGTAACTGCGTGTCAGTTTCTCATTAGCTGGGCGGAGCCACATTTCATAAAGAAACGGAACGATTGCTGGTACCGGACAGGTAGAGATGATTTGTGGTGCCGGGGAGCTCCACGAGTTCAGCTGCGAGCAGTAGGGGAAGTAGAGTGGGCGCATCCGACTGAAATGGGCGTGTATCAGACGTTGTCGTCACAAATGTTAGGAAAGTTTCTAACCTGGTGTCAGATACGAAAAGACCTAACGATAGAGAGAAATAGAGTCTCAACGATGTCCCGACTACCGTTCGTGAGCGAATATTAATGATTACAGCGTTGTGATTTGCTCTTTAACCCAAGTTGGCAACATATTTGTACAGTGACGTCTGGAATCTACCTGGATTACTGCCCGGCAACAAATGTGGGTCATCCCAAACATTACCTGAGACGTTATTTGTGACAAAAACTATTTAGTTCTTTGCCAAATGCCTCTTTGTAAGACTTTTTACTACTTTCAGCAGCTCAAGCGCCACGAGCCAGGGACCTGCACTATCTACCGCGACAGAGGTACGAAAATTTATGGAAGATTCAAAGTAGGAGCTTACTTATGGATACTACATGCAAAGTCTAAAGGACTCTTACATTTCCAGACAGAAGCGTTGCATGTATGGTCAGTTTATCACGAAGAGACATCCTTGCACTTCTTAAAAATTTAGGGTGGGGGTTGCACGATACACGAGTATAAAGCTTTTGGAAAAGAGGTAGATATTATATCCACCATTAAATTCTTACTTTTCCAATGAAATATTGTTAGCTGAAGTATTCTAAAAATTCATTTCATTAGAACGATTAGTAGTGTAAAGAGAGAAATATGTTCACTGACTGAACTGCAGTAATTATATGCAATGTAAGAAGTCGTAAGGGGAGTTACCATAAGATGCCATTTATGTACTGTGAATCTAAGAACTCTGACCCATGAGAGAATAATTATATAGTGAAGAAGTAGGTACAAATAACATTGATTCACTTACACTGCATCAGGATGTTGATAATTAAGCGGCATTAAAAGCAAGGATATCAAATAAAAATATTAATAATAAAAATTATAATAATAGTAACAATAATGAATAAATAAATACATCTTGGCAGCCGTAGGGGGAGATTTATGATCCTTAAGCTGAGAGCAGTTACTCGATGAAACAGGAAGTAGAAGAATGTTGAGGGACATTCAGTTATACTGAAATACAAGTGGCTGAGGAATGAAATATATAAGAAGTGTAGAAAAGCTAAGACGAAATGTGAAGAAATCGAAGAATATATCATTCTTGGAAGGACTGACTCAGCGTAAAGGAAAGTCAAAACAACACAAAAATCAAGGGTGTCAACATTAAAGAAGCAACAGGAATTCCACTGTTAAATGCAGAGGAGAGCGAATTCACGAAAAGAGTACACTGAAAGTTTATATGAGGGGGTAATATTTGTCGGATGTGATAGAAGAAGAAACAGGGGTCGATTTAGAAGAGATAGGAGATCCACTATTTAAATCAGAATTTAAGTGAGCTAAAGAAGACTTAAGATCAAATAAGGCAGAAGGGATAGTTAACACTCCATCAAATTTCTAAAATCATTGGAAGAAGTGGCAACAAAACGACTATGCACGTTGGTGTGTAGAATGTATGAGTTTGGAGACATACCGTCTGATTTTCGGAAGAATATCATCCTCAAAATTCCGAGGACTACAAGAGCCAACACGTACGAGAATTATCGCACAACCAGCTTAACGGCTCATGCATCCAAGTTGCTGACAAGAATAATACAGAGAAGAATGGAAAAGAAACTTGGGGATGTGCTAGGTGACGATCAGTTCGGTTTTAGAAAAGGTAAAGGCAAAAACTCCAGAAAAGCAATTCTGACGTTTCGGCTGATAATGGAAGCAGGACTTAATTAAAATCAAGACAAGTTCATAGTATTTGGAAAAAAGGTTCAACAACGTAAAATGGCCCAAGATGTTCGAAATTCTGCGAAAAATAGGAGTCAGCTATAGGGGGAGACGGATAATATACAATATGTACAAGAGCCAAGGAGGAATAATAAGAGTGAACGACCAAGAACGAAGAGCTCTGATTAACAAGGCTATAAGACAAGGGTGCTGTCTTTCACCCCTACTGTTCAATCTGTACATCGAAGAAGCAACGATGGAAATAAATAAAGGTTCAGGAGTGGAATTATAATTCAGGGTAAAATTATATCAACGATAAGATTATATGATAAAATTGCTAACCTGAGTGAAAGTGAAGAAGAATTACGTGCTAAATAGAATGAGCAATCAAATGAGTACAGAATATGGATTGAGAATAAATCAAAGAAAGACGAAAGTAATGATAGCCAAAATGAGATTGAAGATTGATGGTCACGAAGTACGTGAAGGAATTATGCTACTCAGGCAGCAAAATAACCAATGAAGGACGGAGCAAGGAGAACATCAAAAGCACACTAACCGTGGAAATAAGGGCATTTCTGGCCAAGAGAAGCCTACTAGTATCAAACATAGACCCTAATTGGAGGAAGAAATTTGTTTAGTTCCGGAACAGAAGAGAATCGAAGGATTTGGGATGTAGTGCTACAGAAGACTACAGGTGGACTGTTAGGGTAAGAAATGAGGGGGTTCTTCGCAGAATCGGAGAGAGAAGGAATATGCGGAAAACACTAACAAGGAAAAGGGGCAGGGTTATAGAACGTATGTTAAGACTTTAGCTAGTTTCCACTGTACTAGAGAGAACTGTAGAGGGTAAAATCTATACAGCAAGACAGAGATTGGAATACGTACAGCAAATAATGGAGAACGTAGGTTGAACGTGCTATTCTAAGATAAATGGACTGGCACAAGAGAGGAATTCGTGGCGGGTCAGAAGACTGATGACTCAAAAGAAAAAAAAGTTGAGAGAACATCTTAATGAAACGTAATATGAATCACATTCACTTTGTTGAGGAGGCAGTACTGTTCGCCTCTGCCGCAGCCAGACTTCAACAATGATCGGAAGCACGTATTACAGCCAATTTAAAAAAAGGAATAGATAACCATTCCAGTAGGAATGAAATACTGCATAATCAACACATATTGACAAAGTTACAAATGCTTCAGGGACTCACAAGAGTAGCCATATAAAAGATTTTTAAGAACAAACTAAAATTTCTTTTTTCTATTACAAAATGTAGCAGAAGACAGAAACTAGGACTTCTTATGGAGGTATCCATCTTCAATCGATACCAGATAACATGCAGGAAGGATGCGGATATACATATCAGATTTTCTCAGAGCGACTGATTTGTAATGTGTCCGGAATATAGCTGTCTGATGGCCATAATGTCTGAAGAATACTGTGACAGGTATTTATGAACCAGTGGCAAATGTCTGAAGACTACGAACTACTTGTAACTGTTAAATGAAAGTCAAAGCAATTGCACCCTCTCGTTGAACAGTCATTTGTCCTTTCTGTGTGAAAAAGTGTCATGACGATCTTTTCATTTCAAAAGGTACCTAATTTATACATTTTCGGTAGAACGACACTTAATAGCCAACGGATGACGAGTAGGAGCTTGAATGTAATAGGCAAGCTAGAACAGCGAAAAGAAGAAATATAAAGGCTCAACGTAGACATAGGGGGCAGCGAGACGGACAGTGAAATAAATGTAAAAGAGGTAAGTTCTTCCGGTCAGATGAATGTAGGTTACTATTAAGAGCAGCGGAATATGCTATAAGGGGAGTAGGAGTGGCTGTGAGTAGTAATGTATAGGAGAGAATGACGTACTGTGAACAGTTCTAATGATAAGGACGTTCTCATCAAATTCGGCAACAAATCAGCGCCATTAACGATCGGGTCACAAGCAGAAGATGAAGCGATGGAGGAAATGCATGAAGACAGTGGACTGATACTCAATAAGTAAAGGGAAATAAAAATGTAATAGTCGTGGGAACTGGAAAGTGGTTGCAGGCGAAGGAACTGAGGAAAGAACAGAGAAGAACAGACGCTCGGAAGTAAGAGTGAGAGAGCAGACATGCTAACTGAATTCTGTAATAACCGCTAGAGGAGAAGTTATACTTAGAAAAGATCCAGAGACACAGAAAGATTCCAACTGATTCACTTTGTGATCAGCGGCACGTTCCAAAATTATATATTGTAAGGCGCATCTAGGAGCAAATGAAGATTCAAATCATAGTTTAGTAATGATAAAAGGAAGTGAAGAAGGATTATGGATCTATTGCATCGCATGAGCAGTTTAATGATTAGAAAATACGGACTGGTTGTAAATCGAATTATGACGAAAGTAATGAAAAGGAGCAAAAATGAGAACAGTCAGAAACTTAACATAGGGATTCGTGACCACTACGTATATGAAGTTAATGACTTCTGCTAATTACGCAGCAAAATAATCCATGATGGATGGGACATGGGGGACATAAAGAACAGACTGGCACTGACATAAAGGGCATTCAGGGCCAAGAGAAATCTACTAGTATCAAACATAGATCTTAAGTTGAAGAAGAAGTTCCTGAGAATGTACATATGGAACACAGTTTTGTGTTATAGTGGAACATGGACTGGGGGAAAACCGGAAAAAAAGAAAATCAAAGCATTTGAGATGTGGTGCTGTAGAAGAATGTTGAAAATTAAGTGGACTGATAATCTGAGGAACGAGGAGGCTATCTGCAGAATCAGCGAGGACAGGAATATATGTAAAACCCTGAGAAGAAGACGGGATCGGATGGCGAGATATCCGTTAAGAAATCACGAAATAACTTCCATGGAGTGGGTGGTAAAACTCTAGAGGAAACTAGAGATTGTAATAAATTGTGCAAATAATGGAGGACATAGGTTGCAAATGCTAATGATAACTGAAGAGGGATTCATTGCAGGCTGCATTAAACCAGTCAAAAGACTGTTGACACAAAAAAAAAAAAAAAGAAAGAAAGGAAGAGGGAAAGAGAGAGAGAGAGGGAACAGAGGAGGACAAAAGAAAGGTCAAGTATATTGTGTTGAAGGAAGTAGGAAGTGGAATACTGCTGAAGTACTGAGGAATGATGAGGTAGGCTTGAAGTTTGCTAAGGATGTGGATACTGCGATTATGAATACAGAAAAAAAAAACAGTTCAGTTGAACAGGAAACATCTAAAAAGGGAAATAACATAATTTGGAGAGAAAACGTAAGTATAACGTAAGGTATCTGCGAAGTAATCTGGGGGAGTGGTCTCAGTGCTGGACCGAAAATTGAACTTCCCATCTTTGACTTTCGTGCCCTACCACTTGCCCACGAAAGGCGTAGATCCCGAGTCTCGGTCTGGTACACAGTTTTAATTTGCCAGGCATGCACACTGTTTTAATCTACCAAGATGTTTCATATGAGCACACATTCCGCTGCAGAGGGAAAATTTCGTTCTGCAACTCACGAAGGGTTGAGATTTAATGTGGCAGATTGAATACATAACTTTCCATCTGAACTTCTAAAATCTCTAGTACAAACGGCACATAAACCACTATTCAAGTTGGCCTATAGATTCTATGACATTGACGACATACCATCAGAGTGCTAGAAAACAGGCAAAGAGAGCGTTGCTCATGAAGAGAAGTTTATAAACTTAGGACTTCATCTGTGAATGAGATTCCTGAGGATATTTGTTTCATGCACAGCATTGTATGGTAGTGAACCCTCGATAGATGGAAGCTAGGACGGAATTGAAGCGTTTGAGAAGTGTTGCTACAGAAGAGATTTGAAAATTAAATGGACTGTAAGATAAGGAAAGAGGAAGTTCTCCACAGAATAAAGGGACATGTGGAAAATTCTAACAAGGGAAGGCACAGGATGATAGGAAATATATGACAACAAGGAATTTCCTCCACGGAATTAGTGGGAACTATAGAGGGTAAAAACTGCAGCGGAAGACAGAGATTGGGATACATCGAGCATATAACGGAGGACGTGGGACGCAAGTACCAGTCTGCAATGAAGCGGTTGGCTGAGGAGACGTATTGGTGGAGTGCCACATCGCACCAGTCACAAGACTGCTGATTAAAAAAGATTGCCTTATTTATCTAATTATCATTATCTGTGGGAACACAAGAGGAGAGACTGCATGCTAATGGCAAGTTTCTAACGGCATACATAGTGTAAACATTGCTGGTTCGAAAAATTAATTTTGAAAAAAGAATCTATGAAATACAAAAAATTGTGAAGGATTATATGGACAAATTAAATTTTATACGAAAAAGAATTTAGCTACTGCCAGGATCTGTCTAGGAAACAGGGGCATTCCCACAAGTAAACGCTTCAATTTCGATATGAGGATTGCGAGCTTATTACGCAGTTTTGAGCTCTCCTGGAAGCTTATAGAAAATGAAACATACTGAACAATTCGGACCTTTCCATGCAAAGATTAAGGTGTTTTTCCCAAGTACAAATGGTTTTAAAATCTCTTTTTCCTTACTATTTCATTCAGTCGTCCAAAAATGCGGCACCAATGGAGGTAATTGTAGTATATTGTATGAAATAAACAATTTCTTTACCTTCGCGTATTAATCAAAATTGGTTTCGAGCATTGAAGCATTTGCTCAAGATGTACTACGAGTGAGATCTGTATGACTGCAAGAGAGGACTCTTTAGATCGCAGCCTTACTCTGTGAACGGACCAAATTCGCCTTTCTTAATGCAATATAGATTCACTCATATCTAAGAACTCTGACTAGTAAGTCAATGTATCATTCATAGACTCTTTTGCGTAATAGATGCACTGTTCATCAATATTGATTCCTTACAAAACCACTAAGCGCTGCTAATCTAAATTGTCAGAAACACAGCAATCAGTTGCAAACTAATAGCAGTAATAATAATAAGCAGCCGCCTTATGACAAAGCGTATGCACTGCCCTAACGAAAAATGTACCTTCATTGATGTTCATGCTCCCATCACCGTTGCTAACAGAAACGTCCAAAGATTGTAGAGAAATTCTGCAGTGATTTTGAGAAATAAATGACTAAAATTCCAAAGTAGGAGATCAAAAGCTTGTTCGGTCATTTCAGTGAGCAGATAGGCCAAGAAGAACAATTCTGGAAAACTGCAGGAAAATATCCCACCCATAAATTTATCCACAAAAGCGGGAAAAAGCTTATCGAACTATGCTGACAAAACAACCTTAAACTCATGTCAACATCGTTGAGGAAGAATCCCCAAAAACAAAAGACCTGGAGATCCTCATTATCAGACTGATAATGTTGCCATCTCGTATTCTCTACAGAAGGAAGTTTATGACATAAAAGTCCGTAGAGGTGCAAACGTATGTTCAGACCACTATTTAACAAGGATAAAAATGAAATTTACCCCCAAAGCTAGTCCACCGCAAGAAATTTGACACCAGAAGAACGAAAGAAGCTGCGCTTAGAGAAGAACTGGAAAAAGTCCACGCAGATATTTGGGAAAAATTTCACAGTAAAATAATCCAGAAGGCTAAATATTTAGTCCCACTGAGGAAAACACTAAACAAAACTGGTGAATGCCAAGGTGGCTTTCTCCCCCGTAGATCCTGTACAGAACAAATTTTCAGTCCGGAACCATTTTTGAGATTCAGTAAAGAAAGACCTTTGAATCGTCGCCACCAACACAAGAAGAAATTCACGAACATATTATTAAATTAGAAAACAATAGAACATCTTGTGAAGATGGGATTATTGCTGAGCTACTGAAAACTCTAGGCCGGCCGGTGTGGCCGAGCGGTTTTAGGCGCCACAGTCTGGAACCGCGCGACAGCTACGGTCGCAGGTTCGAATCCTGCCTCGGGCATGGATGTGTGTGATGTCCTTAGGTTAGTTAGGTTTCAGTAGTTCTAAGTTCTAGGGGACTGATGACCTGTGTCCGCAGCTCGTGGTCGTGCGGTAGCGTTCTCGCTTCCCGCAACCGGGTTCCCGGGGTCGATTCCCGGCGGGGTCAGGGATTTTCTCTGCCTCGTGATGACTGGGTGTTTTGTGATGTCCTTAGGTTAGTTAGGTTTAAGTAGTTCTAAGTAATAGGGGACTGATGACCATAGATGTTAAGTCCCATACTGCTCAGAGCCTTTTTCTTTTTAACTCTAGGGCCATATTCTCTCAGAGTGTTAACCCAAATCATTGCAGATACTTGAGAGCCAGAAAAAGTACGCCAATAATGGAAATGTGCGTATTCATCCGTCACACAAAAAAGGAGACAAATCTGGTATAAACAATTATCGATTATTATAAGTCATCTCTCATACAAACTTCTATCGGCCTGACTTTTTCAAAGAGCACAAGAGCAACTGAAAAATAAAACGTGAATGCCAAGGTGTCTTTCTCCCCCGTAGATCCTGTACAGAACAAATTATCTGTCTAAAGACCGTGCTAAAATACAAAGCAGTCAGAAACAGCTGGCACGTTTGTTTACTTTAAATTTCGTACGACTCAATTGACCGTCAAGTACTTTTTGCTATCCTCGAAGAACAAGGGTTGAATCCAAAAACCCTTAACCTCAACAGAGAATCACTGACAGATACTACAGACTCAAACGCGCAAGCTACTGGGCTGTTTCTGACTGCTTTGTATTTTAGCACGGTCATTAGGCTTATAATTTGCTCTGTACAGGATCTACGGGGGAGATAGCCACCTTGGCATTCACCAGTTTTGTTTTCCAGTTGCTCTTGTGCTCTTTGAAGAAGACAGGCCGATAGAATTTTCTATTCCTGTTTTCACACAGTCCATGCTTCACTACCATACAATTCTGAGTTCCAAACGCACATTCTCAAAAATTTCTTCCTTAAATCAAGGCCTATGTTTGATACCAGTACAGTTCTGCTGTCCAGGAATGCCCTTTTTGGCAAAGCTAGTCTGCTTGTGGTGTCCTCCTAGCTGCGTCTGTCATCGGTTATTTTACTGCCGAGAAAATATAATTTCATAACTTTATCTACTTTGCTCCTGACGTTTAGTTTCCACTGTTCTCATTTCTTCAGTCAGGGTGGTAGCTCACTGCTACCCTAGGCGGTCATAGGTTATTTTACCGCCGAGAGAATATAATTCCTCAACTTCATCTACTTCGTGGCCATCACTCCTGACGTTTAGTTTCTCGCTGTTCTCATTTCTTCAGTCAGGCAGGTATCTCACTGCAACTCTAGGCGTCTCCATAAATGTTTTCGCTGGTCATCGGGGCTCTTTTCGAAGTGGGACTCATAACTGGAGACTATTTCAGTCAACGAGATGCCAGGACCAAGACGTGTCTGGCGACACCCCTGACAGCAATGGGATACCAACCTCTCACCACCACACGGCTCGGCAGCCAGGACTGATGATCTGTGGTGGCATTTTTTCCATAGCATGAACCCTTTGGTTTGCATCCCTGGCACCCTTAGAGCACAACGACACCATCGACGATGTTCTGCACCGTTCGGTTGCTCTTCGTGGCCAGCCGTATGGGTTATATTTCAGGAAGATAATGCTCACCTGCACTCGGCGATAGTTCTTGCTACATGTCTTCGTACTTGCGAAACGGACCTTGGCCAGTAAGATACCTGGATCTCTGCCCAAATGAGAACGTTTAGAGCAGTAAGGGCTGGGCATCCCAGCCAGCTCAGGATTTTAACAGTGTAACGTGTCGATTGATCAGAATGTGTTTGAATGATATTCCGCCTTTTCGCTGTACAAGCGACTTTCTTCTTCTTCTTCTTCTTCTTCGCGGATAGATCACTTTGGACGACGCGTAATCAACATTTGTTGGCCATCCTTTTCGCCCAATATTCCTTCATTAGCAATGAATGGGCTAGCTTTCGTTGCGTAGACCACAAATATCGGTTAGTTTCTCTCTCTTCTTCCTCAAAACAACTTGTGTTTGTGATTTTTCTGATTTCATTTCTGTCATGTAGATTTGGAGACCCTAATTCTCTCTGGTCTCTTTCCGTCTGTTTACCAGTTCGGACTTGTAGTTTTGTTCTTTAAAAATGTACGCATTTTGCGCGTTAACCTGTTTGAGTCTATTCTTTCTAAATGCTTCATGAATTGGATTCTTCTCATGCGCATTGCGTCTGTTATTTTGGAGATCTTAAACATGGCTGAAACAGTAACTGTTGAAATTCTTCACGATAAAGGATGACAGCCAAAACAGCTGCAGGACAAAACGGCAGCCAATTAGTTTAGATGGGATGTCTGTAGCTGTGAAAAGGTGGTCGCAGTTTTTTGAGATTTCCATTAACCTCAGAATGGCTGAACCACAGATTTCATCGAAGATACTGTTACCATGTTGGAGACAGAGAATTCATGTATCTAGTTTAAATGTTATGCAGAAAAGAGTGTTTAATATTTAATTTTCATTTCGTCTTTCAATAATGTCCCAGGTAACAGATAATGATCTGAAACTTTCTGGCAGATTAAAACTGTGTGCCGGACCGAGACTAGAACTCTGGACCTCTGCCTTTCGCGGGCTAGTGCTCTACCAACTGAGCTACCCAAGAACGACTCACGCCCCGTCCGCACAGCTTCACGTCTGCCAATACTTCATCTCCTACCTTCCAAACTTTTTAGTTAATGATCTATTTGTTCGAAAAGCTTTCATGTTCTCAGGAAATTAGAGAAGTTAATACAACCTTTACATTCCGTTATTAAAGCCAGTTCAGCTTCCTGCACGAAATGAAAAATAATTTCCTACCTTATTTTATGTATGGTGCTTCATAGTACTTTAGTGAATTATTAGTATTACGGCAATTCTTACATAGTTGATTGTATATCCAAGTCTTAACGATTAAACATCACACACAGATTGTTTATTACGAAACCTATCGTGGATAAGAATTTAAATCTACTTTGGCTACGGGTCTACACCGCAAAAACACGAGCCACATGAAGTGCACTGTATGCTTGCGAATGTCGAAAAATCGAAAGTATGTTTACAGTTTTACTAAAATTATTGTCTTTCTTGGTCTCAGTGAAATATACTTCCAGCATTTAGAATGAATAATGAGGGCTGTAAAGTAAATTTTATTAACAGAGCTGTTTACAATGACGAGCCTCATTTATTCTAATTACTGGAAATGTTAGTAATTCGCAAAATAAATGGAAAATTTTTGTGTCCGGCGATTTTGTTTGGGATATATAGTGTACTTTGATAACACTGGTGGTTTGAATCAATTTTATGTGATCATGTTTCCTGCTGTTTATTTTAGTTTTGGTTGCGTGTTTTGTTCGCATCCGATGAAAATTTGGTAGCGTAAGTGCCACAGCTTTTAGTAGATATTCTTTAGTGTAAGAAAAATACTAACGAAATAACATCTTACAAAATTTAGTAAGAGAAAAATTGCATGCTATTGAGAGGAACCTATGTATCACATCTTCAGGAAGAGGCTCCAAAGTCATTGCCCCCTGATGTTTAAAATTATAGAGTTTACAATGGCACTGTTGACGCTAAAGCCTTCCTACTACTCCACTGTTCACTTACTTCCAGAGTACTTTACGCTCTGACACTGTGTCAATAATCGATAATCGATATTCGAATCTATCACAATACTTCCCAGAATTATACATTTAACGTTGAGTTAATAGCAGAATTCTGTTGCAGTTTTACGTAAACTGTATTTATCTTCCTAGTAACCTCGTGTTACAAAAATAACTAAAATCTCTTTTGTCGACTGTGTAAATACTATGTAATGAACATAGATTCATGAAAGAAACCAGAAGTTGTAATAGATTTTTCTCACTGAAATACACAAAAGGTAGATTTCAGCCATCATGCTATACGTATCTGGTAAAAATACAGTCCCCTATACTCCAATTGTAATTACTTTCTGACTGACGTTTCAGTGAGTAGATTGGCAGGGGTAGCCGCCATCCAGCCATAGTTCTCGCTCTCTATTAGCATGCTCGCTGTCTTTCCAGTTTTGCAAGTGAAGTGGCTGGATGCACACCACAAACACTGCCCACCACCCTTGTAATGTGTGGATCACAAAGTATTTATAATCGGAGTTTACCCATGGGATTATGTTATATATAAGTTTTAGGAAGAATTTTTGAAAATTTAAAGCAATTATTTTTAATCAACAGTCTCAGACACACATTTTTAAATAAATGACAAGTTTCTATCTCTCTGACTCATCTTCAGATCTACGAGTTGCCGTTACCTCAACAGCCCGTCTTGCCTGTGTCAGAACATCATATCAGAATACTTTAGAAACTGTTATATATCAGTTTTTTATTACTGCTTTTTAAAACAGCAATACGTGCAAAATTGTTCAAAACACTTTCAGATTGTATAAAAATTATTCTATATTAACTTGATAAAATACAAAACTGTAAAACTTAACAGAGAAATAGTGCATGATAGAAACATATGCTGATTTATCATTACATGGAGCCTAAGGAATGTTCAGTGTCCTAACCAGTGACTACTGGCTGCAGTATTTGATGCTTCACAGTAGATTAAATGCACACACAATCTCTCTCATGTCACTGGTTGTATGTCATTTGTAATCAAGATCCTCAAGGAAGCATTTCAGACAGACCGCGCTGTGTCAAAATTTCTTCGATTCAGATGTCTGGTATTCTGTCAATGTCAGTTTCTTCTCTGCGCTTGTGAGAAATGGATAGGGAGAGTGAGGTTAACCTATCATTCTCTGTTGTAGCTGGCTGGTATGTTGGCTGCCAAATCCTTGATCTCGTATAATTGAGACCACGCACCTAAACCCGGCTAATTAATTATTTGCTATGGTTCATTTCACAATGAACCAACAATCATCCTGTACATGTGATACGAAAAAGTGTTAACCACAGGTGACAAAATATGTAGGTTAACGAAGATCCCTGTGAACCTGCTCATATTGTTGGTAGCGAGAAGGCGACTGTGGAAGAGGTGTCAGTACTATCCCGTTAAATGCTTTCGAAACGGTGACCGAGCATAATGCCGGTTTGAGCGGCGGTTCATGGCCTATGCGACAGAGTAGAATAGTTTCATTAAATGTAACAAATAATACTTATTCCTAAGTATCAATTTCTTTTAAGTTTCATTTCACTCATCTTACTAACCGGCCTAAATAACTGAGTAGAATATCGCTGTCTTAAGAGGAGAGCTTTAGATGAAAGGGATGGCTTTGATGTTCAACTGACATTTTAACAAAAATGTTAATTTATGTATTGATACTTTTGTCATTGACAGGTGCACATAGAAGGACTAGTTACCCTATCTACGACTCTACACAATTACACAATTAACACAAGGTACGTGAAGTACACTATATACTTGTGAACGTCATTGCCGGCCGGAGTGGCCGTGCGGTTATAGGCGCTACAGTCTGGAGCCAAGCGACCGCTACGGTCGCAGGTTCGAATCCTGCCTCGGGCATGGATGCGTGTGATGTCCTTAGGTTAGTTAGGTTTAATTAGTTCTAAGTTCTAGGCGACTGATGACCTCAGAAGTCAAGTCGCATGGTGCTCAGAGCCATTTGAACGTCATTGATTGTTTCTAACTCCTTGGTTGCATTTCGAAAACTAATACAAATTTAATCTTAAATATAGAGTAAATGTAACAGTCATTGTATTACAAACTTTAGCACAGATGAATAAGGAATACTTTCTTTCAATGAGAATTTATGTGATGTGATGAATGACACTCCGTTACATGGTCTTCAGAGTGGCAAAGAAAAATGGTTAATCTGAGAAAAGCTAGACCGCAAATTTTGATGGGGAGCCATAGATTTAGAAGTTCAAACGGGGACAAACCACAAACTGGCAGCGGCCGCTTTGCGACACAAAACAAAGGAACAAATAAAAATAATAGACTAAGATCAGATGTTAGAACAATTAGCTTCTCAGTGATAAAGCACCTAATAACTATGCTGTCAACACCCTTCTCAACAGACCTAACGTCTTAAAGAGACTTATTATAACATACCAGCACTCGAACCAGGATTACCTGCCTATCATTGACAATTGCCTCAATCGTTAAACTGAGTACGTCTCCAGCTTCGAGTCAAAGTTTCGTTACCACAAATATTTCCATATGTTTTGCCTTAACACTACTGCCACAAGTTCTCTAACGGGATTGTGGGAATATCACTGATACTTCGATACGTGATGCCAAGACACTACCGCCACACGTTTCCCAAAGGTGTAGAGGAGAATATCAAGAATGGGGAAGCGGAGACGGCAAATGATGGTCACTTATCCTGCCCACTAGGGATATTAAAGTCTAAGGTGTTGCTTATAATTTTGTGCTCATCATTGAGAGGAAAGTGACAACTGCAAAAACCATTGCTAGGTTAGATTCATGGTCGTACTTACATGGTTGCTGTTGTGGTCTTCAGTCCGAAGACTGGTTTGATACAGCTCTCTATGCCACTCTATTTTGCGCGAGCCCCTTCGTCTCTGAATGACTAGAGCAACGTACATTGTTCTCAGTCAGTACTGTATTCATCTCTTGGTCTCTCTATGATTTTTAATCCCTACAGTTCCCTCCAATACTAAATTGGTCAATGTCATGTAAAATGTTTCAGAATGTGTCCTATCAATTGAGCCATTCCTTACATCAAGTTGAGCAATGAATTTCTTATCTCTCCAATTTTGCTGAGTACCTCTTTATTATTTAAGTGGTCAGCTCATTTAATCTTCAACATACTTCTGTGGCACGACATTTCGAAAGGTTCTATTCTCTTCTCGTCTAGATTATCGTCAATGTTTCACTTACATACATTGCTACACTTCACACAAATACCTTGTGAAAAGACTTCCTAATACCAAAATCAAAAATTCGGTGTTAACAAATTTCTCTTCTCTAGAGATAATTTTCTTGCCATGACCAGTCTATATTTTGCATCCTCCCTACTCTGGCCATCATCAGTGTTATTTTGCTGCACAAACAGCAAAACTTATGTACTACTTCAAGTGTCTCGTTTCCTAAACCAGTTCCCTTATTATTACATGATTTAATTCGATTACACTACACAACCTTTTTTTGCTTATGCTGATTTTCTCCTTACACACTACTTTCAACTGCTGTTTGAAATCTTTTGCTGTCTATGACAGAACTGCAATGTCATCGGCAAACTTCAGAGTTTTTGTTTCTTGCCCCCGGTTTCCTTTACTGGTTGCTCAATGTGCAGACTGAATAACATCGTTGATGAGTTACAACCTTGACTCACTTTCCTCTCAAGCACTGCTTCAATTTCATTCACCCAGACATTACACACGTCTTGTTTCTGTACAATTTTCAAATAGCCTTTCGAACCCTGAACTGTACCCCACTTTCTTTCCGAATTTCAAAGTTCATATCCCAGTAGACACCTTCTCCAAGTCTACAAATGCCGGAACCGTAGGTGTGCCTTTCCTTCTTATCTACTAAGATAAGTCGCAGGGTCAGTGCTGGCTCGCGTGTTACTACACTTCTCTGGAATCCAGACTTAACTTCCCCGAGGTCAGCTTCTACCAGTTTTTCCATTCTTATTTACACAATCTGTGTTAATTTGTATGGTGTACAGAAATGTTAAACTTACCTTCGTTGCACATAAATTTCTCAGTGTCATTTGCACGTTAATGGTCATAAAACACAAGGAAACGAGTAGGTACTTGACTAGTGATCACTGCAACTTCAGTGGCAGGGAGATGAGGGACGTGGGGGAGAGCAGTTATATTGGTCACCGCTGAGAATAATTGGTCTGCAGTATCATTACTGCAGTGACAATTGGTGACACATGCAAAACATTAAATCCACACCTAATGTGAAACACAATAAAAAGCAAAGTTGGTAACAACATGTTGTGCCCCTTGCACCACACGTTTCATTAACTTGCATGCGAATTCCAGTATAAATCATCTGACATTGTAACTAAAAATAAGATTTATTAATGCCCGTCTTTAGTAGAATATTATGTTAACACAGAAAATTTACGTAGCAAGTGGAATGATAGCCACTCTGCACTTGCGAGCTAAGATATTTTGGCCACTGCCCACGGCCAGAATGAATGCCTACTTGTGCCGTTACGATCACATGATTGGGTAAGGAATTTGTATAAGTAATGTAAGCGATGCTAGAAAGGGTACATTTTTGTGGCTAGGAACTGAGAACGAGAGTATCAAAAGCTGCGAAGCTGCTCGGCTGTTCCCGTACACTGTTGTGAATACCGCTGGAAAGCAATCGGAGGGGTGTGACAATCTGTTGCACTACTGTTCTCATCACAGGACGTGGAGTTTAGAAGCATGTTTACTCCGAACATAAAGACAGATGACGATTTCTGGCGGATCTGATTGCAGGGTACCCTTCTGGTGCACGGACAAGCGTCTCGGAGCCCGCCGTTCAGCATACGTTGTTGGACGTGATGCTCCCCAACAGAAGCGTCCGACGTGTCCCAACACTGACTCATCCACCTCGTCAGCAACGTTTCGCTCGACTTACCCCTTCGATAATAAGTTGACAGACGTGGTTCACTTCTACCAACTTGTGAGTCCTGAAAAGGACCTTATCAGTTCCTGAATGTCCTTTGACTGAGAGGTCTTCAAATAGTTCAAATGGCTCTGAGCACTGTGGGACGTAACATCAGTGGTCATCATTGTCGTGGAACTTAGAACTGCTTAAACCTAACTAACCTAAGGACATCGCACACATCCATTGCCAAGGCAGGATTCTAACCTGCTACTGACAGGCCTTTTCTGAGTTTGTTATCACTGATGTCTTCTTACTACCATCCGAGGCGTCACGCTTAGGATATTTAAGGGTTATATCCAACGCGTGAAGAACATAGACCACTGCATAACAGGGCTCAAGCTAAGGAAAGAGACGCGAAACTCAATCAGACAGTGGGATCAATTACAGGTAGCATTGGAACACTCTGCAGTATTCTGCTCTCAGCAATATCACATCTCCAGGTCAAAGATTAGGTCTTCTGAAGATGTGGCACAACATTCTGAAGATTCCTCAGCTACCCAACCAGAACACCAACGCTTGAAATCAAGAAAACCGTCATGGGGCACCACAAACAGACTGTTTTAGTATCAAACACTGAAGGAAAATCCAGTGCGAACAGTCATCAGTAGTCAACAATCATCTACATCTGCACAGATATTCCGCAAGCCACGGTGCGGTGAGTGGCGGAGGGTACCTGTATTACTACCAGTCACTCCATTTCCTGTTCCACTCGCAGAAAGAGAGAGGGAGAAATGACTATCTATATGCCTCCGTATGAGCTCTAATTTCTTGCGTCTTATCTTCGTGGTCTTTTCGTGCAGTGTACGTTGGCGGCAGTAGAATCATTCGGTTTTCTAAATTTTCTCAATGATGCTTTTAAAAAAAAAAAAAAACCTCGCCTTCTTTCCAGGGACTCCAATTTAAGTACCCGAAGCATCTCCGTAATACTTAGGTTTTGATTGAACGTACGGGTAGGAAATCCGGCAGCCCGCCTTTGAATTGCTTCGATGTCCATCTTCAATCCGACCGCGTACGGATTCAAAACGCTAGAGCAGTATTCAAGAATGGGTCGCAACAGCGACCTATATACAGTCTCCTTTACAGATGAACCACAGTTTCCTAAAATTCTCCCAATAAACCGAAGTCGACAGTTCGCCTTCCTTAAGACAGCCCTTACACGCTCGTTCCACTTCATATCGCTTTGCAGTCTTACGTCCAGATATTTAAACTATGTGTGTCAGGCAGTACACTACTAAAGATGTATTCGAACATCACAGGTGTGTTTTTCCTATTCATCGGCATTAACCAACATTTTCACACATTCAGATCTAGCTGTTGTTCATTACACCAACTATAGATTTTGTATAATTGATCTTGTATCTTGCTACAGTCATTCAACTTTTGCACCTTACCGTACACCACAGTATTATCAGCAAATAGTTGACAATAGTTACGTAATTCAAAATTGGCAATGGGTCAGTTCTGTCAGTTGTGACAGTAGTGTCCCATACAGTAAATTCACCATGTCGTTGCTGACTGTCCTCGCCGAGCATACAAAGGAAAGACAATGGACATTCACCTAGCATTGCATGATTTGATCGATTGTGTAAGGGAACTGTTAGGTCT
This sequence comes from Schistocerca gregaria, assembly GCF_023897955.1. Classification (NCBI taxonomy): domain Eukaryota; kingdom Metazoa; phylum Arthropoda; class Insecta; order Orthoptera; family Acrididae; genus Schistocerca; species Schistocerca gregaria. Next base: position 688,145,138 of record NC_064923.1, read on the forward strand.
CCCATGCTGCTTCTGCCGTTTTCCAATAGATGGCATTAGCGGCGAGTTTATGGCGCAGCTGATAGGTCGAAAGTCTTGTACAGTACGCTTAGTCATTTGTAAACATAACCAAAACAAAATATTACTTGATTTATGATAGTTATTCTATCTTAAATATGTCAGTTTATGAGCCCAATTGTGGTCATTTGTGGGATGTTATAATTTTCAGCTTTAACATGAACATCTCCAGCTGAGCCTCACAAAATTCCGGTTACGAGCTGTGGTGATGCTCCTATTAGTGAAAGAACGTGCCCAGAATGGTTTCAATGCTTCCACAACGACGATTTTGACGTCAGAGTCCGATACGGCGATGGAATACAGAAGGTTTTCGAATCTACTGAAACCGACGGAAACAATCAGAAGAGATCGTTATCAAAGGCAATTAGTGCCTTTGACATGAGCACTGAGAGACAAGCGGCCACAACACAGCAACACAAATGAAAAAGAGATTTTGCAGCAATACATAGCTCGACCTTATCTCACAAAACTCGTCAAAACATACGTGGAAACGTTGAAATGGGAAGTCCTACCCCACTCTCCGTATTCTCCACATATGCTTCCTCTACCATCTTTTTTGGGCAGTAGCACACAGCCTGACTGGCCAGCACTTCTGGTCATATTAACAAGTGCAAAACTGGATCGATTCATAGAATTCCTCAAAGGACGGTCAGTTCTTCAGCCGTGGGCTTCGTATGCTTCCCGACAGATTGGAGAAAGTACTGGACAGCTATGGCCAATACATTCAACCATTAATGTCTTGTGAGTTTTACACAATAAAGTCTCAAACTTCGAGAATAAATGGAGGAAGCAAAATTGTAGGCCTAACAGACCTGGAGCTGATAAATGTAATACATAAAATAGTTAATTACGATTGCAATTTACAGAGAATCATCGACTTTGGATCATGGGTCAAAGGAAACTAGCCGCTCGGTCGTATGAATCTTGTTACACTAAATTGATGGACGCGCCCGAATACACTGTAATCTTACCGAAAGCCTGCTCCAAACGTACAATGCTCTAAGGACGCATTCCAGTGAGAGTCGCCTACCCGACTAAGGGGGGGGGGGGGGGGGGAGGGCGGGGACAGCCGGGTTTCCACGTGGCCTACGCAGTAACCGAAGGTACCATGACAACTCTACAGACAAGGTGCTGCGCTGTTTTACAGCAGGATAACTGTCCGTGCATCAAGGCTTAAATCCACCATATTCGTCCGATATGAACACAATCTATGACGTCAGGGACGCTATCAGGTGCCAGCACCGTGTCCTTTAACTACCAGTCCTCAATTTACAGCTACTGCGAGACCTATGTGTTGGCACCTGGAGCTATAGTTAGCAAATGAAAGATTTTGATAGAGAACAAACAACGTAACCTTAATAGTCTCCAAAAGTCATAATATAGATCAGTTCATGACATAAATAAATAAATAACATCCAGTCTTACAAATTTACTTTCTCTGTCCAGACCAACCGCTCTGAAAACTCCGCCATCTCACTCCCCACATCCACCACTGCTGGCGGCTCACCTTCAACTGCGCAACGCTACCAGCCACAGACCGCACACAGCACAGCCAGTGACCCTCACACAGAGCGCAACATGGCGTCACAAAAAAAAAAAAAACAGCCTACTTACAGTATGTGGTCATCAACTCTTTAATTCTCTGTTCCTAAATCTCTGCGCTAATAGGGAGGTATAAAAATAATTCAGCTTGACTTAAAACAGCAAAAGCTGCATTTGTCACATTATGGAAAGTATAACTAACATAAGATTAAAACATATGCAGTCGTCAAGTCTGGAGCAGAAGGATGACCTGGAATGGTAAGATGAACACCACAGTAAGTGGATCGCAAGTGAATCCAAGACGGCCACTTGTAATAGCGTCTCCTGAAAATTCAATTTCTGAATTGACGTCATATTTGGCGCTTGCAACGGCTTTACAGTCATTTGTCGGCCTGACGTGAATGTTGTTGTTTAACAAATATTCTCGCTTGTCTCGCATATTGATGAAATCGTTTGCTCGTCTAGTGATTAAATCCACAATCTGAATGCGAAGTACTGGTGGAGTGGTAACGTAACTGCTAGAGCAATTCTAACTGTATGAAATATCGTTATTTACGTGCGTCATGGTTGAGTTCATATATGAAACTTATCGTGTTTGTAGAAGTTTTTCTGTGTACAGAATAAGATACTCCATTTTTATTAGAGACGGGAAAACGCAGTTAAGCAACATCAATCGGTCTCTGTTGCATACACAAATAGTAGATGACGATTAATTCGATTTGAAAAGACAGGTTGATTAATATCTTTCTTGATTCGCTATTCGTTACTACCTAATAGGAAAAAGAGAGAGAGAGAAAGAGAGAGAGAGAGAGAGAGAGAGAGAGAGAGACCCTTTTCATAGAAGTATATACAGTTCGTATTGGATGCACAAGGAGCTGTTGGCGTTCCGTTCCTGACATACGCACACACAGAAACACAAACATACACACCTTTTCTCTATTTATTCTCTACCGTCTACGCACACCCTTTGGAGTGTAAATTATTTACCGTAAAATGATGTTTATCGTCGGAATACTGATGAGTTCCGATTTCGGTTACTATACTGTATGCTCTTACTCCTTCGTATCGTGACAAAGAGAGGTCCTCCTGAAATCGGTTTTGCAGAACAGAGCGGATCACGTTGTGAAAAGGGGCCCAAATCAGTTGCTGTTAGTTGCAAAAACACACAAACTTTATTTGCTAAAAACACTAAATCATACATGCCCATAAAAGAATTCAGAAACAATACGGCTTAAGGCCAGAACACAAGTTATTAAAATTGTGTTAAGGAACGCATATGGCTGAAGGCTTTGGTTACAAAATAGAAGAACTGAGGGCCTACAGCCTGGATAAAAAGAACTCCAGTAAGGAAATTTTAAAAGGTTTTGGACAAAGACTTTCACATTTTAATTTAAGTAGGTTGAAGACCTACTCTCAAAATATTTGACATAAGGTTCGACTGAAGGTCACATACTGAACAGTAACACAAAGTAAATTAATACACGGCTGAAAGTCTCACACAGTACTTGAGATAAAAGAGAATCACAATCCCAAGCAACAGAACAGTGGTGCTCAGAAGTGTTCCAAGGGTCGGCCTGTGGAGGAAACTCTAACAACAGGTTATGTGAGACAGGCAACCAAGCGTAGCACTAAATAGTGTTGACATCTTGGGTTGTCGGGTGTTCTGCCAGATATCAGTGTCGTACTTGCACGATGTTTCGGTCACGTAGCTTGTAACCTTCATCAGGTGCGACCTGAGACTGCTCCTCGAGTGGATCTGGTCCAGTATTTACGCCTATGGCCTTTCCCCTCCACCAATGGCTGCAGGCGCTTCCTCTGTGGTCCGCGCCCATTTCCTGCGACCTGCTGGAGCGTTGGTGCTCCTTTTTCCGTCCACTGCGGTTCTAGGTGTTCCATCTGCGGTCCGCGCCCACCAAACCCGCTCCTGAGGGTTTCATCTACGGTTTGGGATACCAAGTGTTCCGCCTGAGGTCCGCGCCCGCTCACCACGACCTGTTGGAGCGTTGCCGCTCCGTTTTTCGTCCGCTGCGGCTGTGCATGTTCCCTCGGCGGTCCGCGCCCACCAGTCCCAATTCTGGGTGTTCCATCTTCGGTCTGGTGCGCCTGGCAGTCCGATAGGGGCTCGTTTTCCATCTCCATGTCTCTGGTTGTGTAGTGTTGCAGCTGGCCTCGTTGCTCCTTTAACAATTCCAGAGCCGGATCCCAGGCTCTGCTTAGCTGGTACCTTGTGTCATGGTTCATAAGATTGTCAGCCATTTTTTATTTCTATCGATTCTCTTATAACACTGTCCCAAAATCTGGGTGTTTGTGCTAGAATCTTGGTATCGTCATACTTCATGGCATGATCTAGTTCTAGACAGGGCTGACTTAGTCACCTGTCTTAATCTAGTGTGCCTCTGATGTTCTTTGCACCTGATCTCCACAATTCTTGTCGTCTGCCCAATGTAGGACATGCCACATTGACAAGGTATATTGTAAATCCCTGGTTTTCGTAACCCCAGGTCGTCTTTGACACTCCCCAGCAGTCCCCCGATCTTGTTGGATGGACTGAAAACACACTTGATATTGTGTTTACGGAGGATCCTACTGATTCATGCTGAAATAGAGCCAGCATAGGGCAGATATGCACCTTCTTTGCTTCATCTTGGTCTTCTTCAGGAACCTTTGGTATAGTGGCTGGTTGGAGTGGCCTCTCAATTTGTCTGTCCGTGTACCCATTCTTGGAGAAAACTGTTTTGAGACTTTCTATCTCTGTAGGTAGATTATCATGGTCTTACAAGTCACGTGCTCTGTGGACTACAGTCTTCAGAACCCCATTCTTCTGTGCAGGGAGGTGACAGCTGCTGGCCTGCAGATATAAGTCAGTGTGTGTTGGTTTTCGGTACACACTGTGGCCAATTGATCCATCTGCTTTCCTCTGGACTAGTACATCCAGAAATGGCAGCTGGCCATTCTTCTCCAGTTCCATGGTGTACTTGATATTAGGGTGGCATGAGTTAAGATGTTCAAGAAACTCATTGAGCCTGTCCATCCCATGTGGCCAGATCACAAAGGTGCATCCACATACCTAAAGAATCATGTGGGTTTAAATGTGGCTGTCTCGAATGCCCTTTCCTCACAACTCTCCATAAACATGTTGGCAACCACAGGGGACATTGGGCTGCCCATAGCTACACCTTCCGTTTGCTCATAATATTGGTTTCTGTACAGGAAATACGTGGATGTCAGTGTATGACTGAACAGGTCCAACAGAGCACTGTCAAATTTCTCTGCAATCAGTTCTAGTGAGTCCTTCAGTGGGACCCTGGTGAACAGCGATATCACATCAAAACTAACCATGATGTCCGAATCTGTGATGTGCAGTTGCTTGAGGCGCTGCAGGAAATCTTCTGAGTTGCAGATGTGGTGAATACATTTCCCCACATACGGAGACAGGAGACCTTTCAAGTACTTGGCTGTTGTGTATGTAGGTGCCCAAATATTACTGACAATTGGACGTAGGGGCACGCCCTCCTTGTGTATTTTAGGCAGGCCATACAGTCTAGGTGGCACTGGCGCTTTTTCCCGTAGTTGTCTGATGATCTTATCGAGCATCCCTGATTCCTTCAAGAGAACACTAGTCTTCTTGGTCACCTTACCGTGGGGTCACACTCCAGAATTCTGTATGCAGGATCCTCCGGAAGTTGGCGTACTTTCTCATCATAATCCACCTGCTGCAAGATGAGAGTGGAGTTCCCTTTGTCTGCTGGCAGTACCACACTGCTGTTGTCTTCCCGGAGTTTCTTGAGTGCAAGCCTCTCCTCGGTTGTGTTGTTCGATTTCGGCGGCCTGGCCTTGGTGAAGGCCCTGCACGTCTCTCGGCGGACTTCCTCTGCCACATTAGGTGGAAGTGTGGCTGCAACTTGCTCTACTGCACTGACGCAACCTGAAATGGGTACGTTTCTAGGGGTCATAGCAAAGTTGAGACCCTTGCTGAGTACCTTTAAGGTTGAATCATCAAACTGTATGCCACTCAGATTCGTCGCAGTGCGTGTCACATCCATCTGCTGTGCTTTCTTACTCATGCGGTCAAACTTTGCAGATTAGCAAGATGAGGCATTCCTTCTAGCACACTACGCTAAAGAGCAGGAGGCACGGTCTACCGAGTCCCAATCTTCTCTGGTTAAGGAAGCTGCCATGTACAAATGAAAGTGTAACAGCTCCCTGGCCACAACATCTAACCTGTGGCGCATATCTCGAATCCTCTCTCTCACCAGTGCCATGCTGGCTCTGCGTTTTATCTTGTTCGCCGCTCTGGAGTTGATGTGATGTTTAATTCTGGCAAATACTGGTACCACATCTCGATCTCGACATCTCAGCAAAAAACTGAGAGAACTCAGCATCTTCCCTTTCCTATGCCTCCACATAAGGACTTTTGATGTAACTCTTCAGGCTCTCCCGGCGATCTAATGACATCTTGGGTGTTCTGCGGATGTCAGCGTCGTACTTGCACGATGTTTCGGTAACGTAGCTCGTAACCTTCATCAGGTGCGACCCCAGACTGCTCCTCAAGTGGACCTGGTCCAGTATTTATGCCTATGGCTTTCCCCTCCAAAACGGCTGCAGGCGTTTCCTCTGTGGTCCGCGCCCGTTCCCTGCGACCTGCTGGAGCGCTGCTGCTCCGTTTTCCGTCCGCTGCGGTTCTAGGTGTTCCCTCCGCGGTCCGCGCCCACCAAACCCGCTCCTGGGGGTTTCATCTACGGTCTGGGGTTCCACGCGTTCCGCCTGAGGTCCGCGCCCGCTCATCACAACCTGTTGGAGCGTTACCGCTCCGATTTTTGACCGCTGCGGCTCTGGATGTTCCCTCAGTGAGTAACGAGCAAATTGTATTAGCATCCGGGGTGTCTCCAGACACATCTTCGGGCTGGAATTTCGATGACTGGAGTATAGTCTTCAGTGATGAGGCACCTTCGAACTGAGCCCCGATCATCAGTGAGACTCATGGACGTCCCGACAACAACCAGTGATTCAATGGGCGCCATTTCCTTTCATATCAGGACCCCTTATGTTGTTATCCGCGGTACTCATACAGCACAGCGATATGTCGACGATGTTCTGCATCAAAAGATAAAGCCCGCTGGCACACGGCAAGAGTTTCTGCTGCTTGTCTTCATCCTTGCCAAACCCTGCCTCAGCCAGAAGGTCGCCAGATCTCTGCCCAATTGAGACTATTTTCGCATTATGTGCAATGATCTCCAGCCAGTTCTAGATATTAACTCCCACCAGATGGACAGAATTTGGACGCTATCCCTTAGGACGACATCCAACAAATCTATCCATATCAAGCTGAATAACTGCTTGTATAAGGGCCAAATGTGGATCAATATTTACTGACTTGCTCAATTTATGAAGCTCTTTCTCGCTAGTAGATCATCAAATTTTCTGAGGTTTCTTTGTCTGTAGATGAGAAAATCATAAAAAAACAGAAAATCACTACGCGCGTTTATTTTATTTTAGCGGGCTGCAGTTTAGTAAAGTCTCGAGATATACTCGATAATATATTAAACAGCGTTATGTGTGCCTGAGCCGTGCGTGGCTCGTGTTCGTGCCATCTCTCTCTGTTTTCTTCTAACATTCTGTTCTTACTGTACTGCCACCTCGTTTTGTTAATTCAATTACTGGTGTTATTGAGTAGCTGCCTTGCCCACCCTTGAGGGGCAGCAATAGCGCTTATCGATATGTCCCGCCGTTTTATCTCTTCTGGACTGCTATTACTTCCTGGTGGTCGTGTGTTGAGAAGTTAGTTCGTATCTGGCAGTGAGTTGCAGCGAGCCAGCAGTGGAGTTCCCACCTGGTACTCTGACAGTTGGGACGCGTCAGCAGTCGGTCAGATTGTAGTGGCAGTGAGGTTCGGATAGCCATTACTCGCCCCTCAGTTGCCAGCACACATCGTTTCAATAGAAACGGTCTTGTTTGATCGACGGTGGGTCGTCTTACTAGACGACGTGATTGCTCGCCGATCGTTTATGGGATGGAAATGCCTGTGTCTCAACTCGTGGTTCGTCATCGTCACCACATAGTCACTGTGTCTACGATTGCTCGCGTTCTTCGTCCAAGTGTTTGTGATATTGTGTGTAGCCTAAGATGTCAACTGCCCAGTTATTTTAGTGCTGTTTCCTTGTTGATGTGTAACAGTCGGTCTGTTGGTGTGGATCAGCCAGGGAATCTCCGCAACGGACTGGGCCCGCTGGCGGTCTCCACGCCGTGTCGCAGTGTGTGGCAGCTGTTCCGATTGCTACGAAGTTCATGGCTCACCGACCCACGACATCAGAGTTGAGTGGTGATTTAATTTCCGAAGCTAGTGTTCGAGTTGGAGAAAGTTTGGCCACAACCCTGTGGAGTTTAACTGTATTTTGGTTATTTGAAGTACAAGTGCACCAGCGGAATTTTCTGCCTTGTGGTCGTTGCCGTTCCGGTTACATGTCCTGGCCGCTGACGTAAAATTCAGGCAGTCTCCTTTCCTCACCTTGTTGACGCTGTCCAACACGTGTGTAGTTTTGACAGTTTGTGCATACTTGGTTGGGGGTGGCTAGGTCTTTTACGTTTTGGCTTTGGAGTTCCTTGCGTACTGGTCGGGTGGAAAGCAGGTCGTGTTGTCGGTGGGTCTCTTGGTTGGGGTGCCGGCGGATCGGATATAGTTGGGCCGACTATCTGTCTCCCCTAAGCGAACGTTAATATTCCGGTTTTCCCAGAGTCCACGTTTCACTACCATACAATGCTGTACTCCAGACGTACATCCTCAGAAATTTCTTCCTCAAATTAAGGCTGGTATTTGATATTAGTAGACTTCTCGTGGCCAGAAATGCCTTTTTTGCCATAGCGAGTCTGCTTTTGATGTCCTCCTTGCTCCGTCCGTCATTAGTTATTTTACTGCCTAGGTAGCAAAATTTCTTAACTTCATTGACTTCGTGACCATCAATCCTGATGTTAAGTTTCTCGCTGTTCTCATTTCGATTACTTCTCATTACCTTCGTCTTTCTCCGATTTACTCTCAAACCATACTGTGTACTCATTAGACAGTTCATTCCGTTCAGCATTACTCTTAGTCATTATTCTGTACTCATTAGACTGTTCACACTGTTCAACAGATCATTTAATTCTTCTTCACTTTCACTCAGGATACCAATGTCATCAGCGAATCGTATCATTGATATCCTTTCACCTTGTATTTTAATTACACTTCTGAACCTCTCTTTTATTTCCATCATTGCTTCCTCGATGTACTGATTGAAGAGTAGGGGCGAAAGGCTACAGCCTTGTCTTACTCCCTTCATAATACGAGCACTTTGTTCTTGATCGTCGACTCTTATTATTCCCTCTTGGTTGTTGTACATATTGTATATGGCCCGTCTCTCCCTATAGCTTATCCCTACTTTTTTCAGAATCTCGAACAGCTTCCACCATTTTATATTGTCGAACGCTTTTTCCAGGTCGACAAATCCTATGAACGTGTCTTGATTTTTCTTTAGCCTTGCTTCCATTATTAGCCGCAACGTCAGAATTGCCTCTCTCGTGCCTTTACTTTTCATAAAGCCAAACTGATCGTCACCTAGCACATTATCAATTTTCTTTTCCGTTCTTCTGTATATTATTCTTGTAAGCAGCTTCGATCCATAGCTGTTAAGCTGATTGTGTGATAATTCTCCCACTTGTCATCTCTTGCTGTCTTCGGAATTGTGTCGATGATGCTTTTCCGAAAGTCAGATGGTATGTCGCCAGACTCATATATCCTACACACTAACGTGAATAGTCGTTTTGTTGCCACTTCCCCTAATGATTTTAGAAATTCAGATGGAATGTTATCTATCCCTTCTGCCTTATTTGACCGTAAGTCCTCCAAAGCCCTTTTAAATTCCGATTCTAATACTGGATCCCGAATGTCTTCTACATCGACTCCTGTTTCTTCTTCTATCACATCAGACAAATCTTCACCCTCATAGAGGCTTTCAATGTATTCTTTCCACCTATCTGCTCTCTCCTCTGCATTGAACAGTGGAATTCTCGTTGCACTCTTAATGTTACCACCGTTGATTTTAATGTCGCCAAAGGTTGTTTTGACTTTCCTGTATGCTGAGTCTGTCCTTCCGACAATCATATCTTTTTCGATGTCTTCACATTTTTCCTGCAGCCATTTCGTCTTAGCTTCCCTGCACTTCCTATTTATTTCATTCCTCAGCGACTTGTATTTCTGTATTCCTGATTTTCCCGGAATATGTTTGTACTTCCTCCTTTCATCAACCAACTGAAGTATTTCTTCTGTTACCCATGGTTTCTTCGCAGCTACCTTCTTTGTACTTATGTTTTCCTTCCTAACTTCTGTAATGGCCCTTTTTAGAGATGTCCATTCCTCTTCAACTGTGCTGCCTACTGCGCTATTCCTTATTGCTGTATCTATAGCGTTAGAGAACTTCAAACGTATCTCGTCATTCCTTAGAACTTCCGTATCCCACTTCTTTGCGTATTGATTCTTCCTGACTAATGTCTTGAACTTCAGCCTACTCTTCATCTCTACTATATTGTGATCTGAGTCTATATTTGCTCCTGGCTACGCCTTACAATCCAGTATCTGATTTCGGAATCTCTGTCTGACCATGATGTAATCTAATTGAAATCTTCCCGTATCTCCAGGCCTTTTCCAAGATACCTCCTCCTCTTGTGATTCTTGAACAGGGTATTCGCTATTACTAGCTGAAACTTGTTACAGAACTCAATTAGTCTTTCTCCTCTTTAATTCGTTGTCCCAAGCCCATATTCTCCATTTCTTCTACTCCTTCCCCTACAACTGCATTCCAGTCGCCCATGACTATTACATTTTCGTCCCCCTTTACATACTGCATTACCCTTTCAATATCGTCATACACTTTCTCTATCTGTTCATCTTCAGCTTGCGACGTCGGCATGTATACCTGAACTATCGTTGTCGGTGTTGGTCTGCTGTCGATTCTGATTACAAGAACCCAGTCACTGAACTGTTCACAGTAACTCACCCTCTTCCCTACCTTCCTATTCATAACGAATCCTACACCTGTTATACCACTTTCTGCTGCTGTTGATATTACCCGATACTCATCTGACCAGAAATCCTGTTGCACTTCAGTTCACTGACCCCTACTATATCTAGATTGAGCCTTTGAATTTCCCTTTTCAGATTTTCTAGCTTCCCTGCCACGTACTAGCTTCTGACATTCCACGCCCCGATTCGTAGAACATTATCCTTTTGTTGATTATTCAATCTTTTTCTCATGGTAACCTCCCCCTTGGCAGTCCCCTCCCGGAGATCCGAATGGGGGACTATTCCGGAATCTTTTGCCAATGGAGAGATCATCATGACACTTCTTCAACTACAGGCCACATGTCCTGTGGATACACGTTACGTGTGTTTAATGCAGTGGTTTCCATTGCCTTTTGCATCCTCATGTCGTTGAACATTGCTGATTCTTCCGCCTTTAGGGGCAATTTCCCACCCCTAGGACAAGAGAGTGCCCTGAATCTCTATCCGCTTCTCCGCCCTCTTTGAAGTGGCCGTTGGCAGAATGAGGCTGAATTCTTATGCCGGAAGTCTTCGGTCGCCAATGCTGATTATTTATCAAAATTTAGGCAGTGGCTGTGATCGAATCCGGGACCGAAAACGTTTTGATTATGAATCAAAGACGCTACTCCCTTTTTTTACGCTACCCCCTTTTTTTTATTTATAGGAAGGCAGGGTAAACAAACATTCCTTATTCGCACAATTGTGCTGTCCTAGGGATAAGAAAAGTATCGAGACAGCAAAAACAATTTGGAAACCAAAAAATCAACACAAAGGCCGACCTCCTTTTTTTAATTTTTTTTTTACTGTAATAAAGTAAATGACAATCCTAGTCACGGGCGGACCCCGCAGCTATCGGGAGGATTGTGAAAAACACTTCCTAAAAAATTGGAAAAGTAAGTCCTGTATTTCGTATGACTCCGTATGAGCTCGTGTTGTTCTTGTAAATACCTCCAATAATCCATCACGGACTTAATATCGTACGAAAACAAATATTTCGTCGCATGTCCAGCGATCCAATTGACCACATATGTCTTTTGTTTGGGAAAAAAAGGTCTTGTCTGGTAGAAAAAGTACATCCTATGTGATTTCTGTGTAGTTAGTGCGCTGAAGGAAGGCCAGTATTCGACGCGTCAGCATCCAGACGTCCCTCGCTGCGCCACACACTAAACCATGTTCTTCCGTTGCTAACAGTCCACAGTTGGTGTAAAGAGGAGAATCGACCATATGAATTGTATGTAATCGACTCCTGGTCACAAGTTTACGGTTTATAAGAATATACCACATCGATCTCGCTGCTGTTGACAGTAATGGAGTATGCACTGCACACCAAATGTGGTTCCACGTTCTCGACGGGTATTTGAATTCCATTATATTGCGGCCATGGTGATCCATCAACCATCTATAGATCTCCCGAGTCGTGGGTATTCTCGTCGAAGGTACTGTCAGACGAACATAACTGTAATTAACAAGAAATGAGGCAATGTGTGCAAGAGAAGGCGAAATATTGCCCATCGCAATAGGGGGTTCGTACGAAGGCGGAACAAGTACTTCTATCAGAGCTTCTTTGTTGCCAATTTCGTATCATCGCTCGCATGTAAAGCGCCAGATGTTTGGTTCTCACGTTTGTGAGGTTGAGGCCACCGTTCCGGAACTGTAGCGTTAACGTATCATATTTGATCTTAAATAACGTACCAGTACTAACATAGTAACCAAAGGCAGCCATGAGGCGATCTGCAATACCCTTCGGTATTGGTAGGATCTGCGCTAAATGGGGCAGTCGTGACGCTATGTGAACGTTGGTGTATGCCACACGTTGGATCATGTCAAAGGCTCTCAGTGAGTTGTTGCGTATCGTCAGACGAACATTCTGCAGAAGCCGCCGAGAACTCGCCGCCGCCGACCGCCGTAGTGAACGGGTAAATGTAATCCCCAGACATCTCAGCGATTCCACCGTCTGAAACGGTCCCGATACGTCTTCCAGACCCCGTCCAATGTGCATAATTTTGGATTTCGTCATGTTAACGACACTGCCTGCCGCCGTCCCGTAAGAGTCTAGATGTTCAACAGCCTGACGCACTTCATGTCCTGATCTGACAAGGAGGATCATGTCGTCCGCATATGCGCGGCAAACGAAAGAGTTCTCATTAAGCACTATCCCAGTAAGTGAGCGCCTCATAACACACATCAGCGGCTCAAGCGCTACCGCAAACAGCATCATGGAGAGTGGGCACCCTTGTCGGACTGAGCTGTTAATGGGAATCGAGCCCGCTTCCCGGCCGTTTACAATCACCTTCGATGTAGCCCCTCGTATTAGACTCATAACGATGGAGATGAAAACAGGTGGAATCGCCATTCGGCTCATGACTGACGCCAAGAAGTCATGGTTTATCCTATCTAACGCACGATCGAAGTCCACAGATATCATCGCTGCTCGCATTTTACACGTTTCCGCAAGGGCGATAATGTCACGGTATTCTCTTAACGCCGAGGAGATGCTTCGCACCCCTAGGCAAGCTTGATCAGGGGATATTGTCCTGAATATCGCCAGCTTGAGACGAGACGCTAGTAGTCTTGCAAAGATTTTGTAATCGGTGTTTAGCATTGTGAGAGGCCGATATTGATTAACATTGCGACTCCCCGCCATCTTCGGGATGGGAAGAAGAAAGCCCGTCACAAAATCCGACGGTAGGCGCATGTCCGGACGCATCGCCTCATTGTACATCGACACCAACTGTGGCATCATCATGTCCACGAATTCTCAATAAAACTCTAGCGTAATCCCATCTGGCCCTGGTGCTTTATGGGCCGCTCCTTTTTTGAGTGCCACCTTTATATCGTCTTCTGTGAGTGGCTCCATGAGCGCTGCCTTATCCGTCTCTGTCAGTGTCGTTTGCAGATGTTGCAGTATCTCTTCCCCCACGAGACGGTCCGTCGGTGTACCGGCATAGAGGTGGCGGAAATGCTCTAAAAATTCATTTGCAATGTCCTGTTGTGTTGTCAGTTGACGGCCATCTAAACCGTGGAGCACTGTTACCAATGACCGGCGGTAACGTTTATGTTCCCGCGACACATGGTGCATCGAGGTACGTTCCCCAGTGATGGTGTCGAGACTTCGTGCCCGTATTGGGATGCCACCCAGTCGTCGTCGCGTGATCGATAGGATTTGTGCCTTGACACGATGAACTTCCGCTTGATGTTCTGGAGACGGCACCTGGAAGGGCAGCTCACGAAGCATGGTGTAATAATAATCAAGAGTGTCTCTTTGCCATCTCGTCTTATCCCGACCATACTGTATGAGCGCTCTTCTTATTGCCGGCTTAGTACACTCGAGCCACCATTGAAGCACGGAGGTATATGTTGGTAGACGGCGTTGACATGTGGCCCATACCTCCTCGACTCTCTGACGACATTCGGTGTTTGCCAAAAGTGATGAATTGAGCTCCCATGTCCCGCGGCTTCTCCACACACTTTGCCTAGGGAGTGACATGGTACAAATGTAAGCCAGATGATCAGTAAATGCCGCAGGCCATCGTTCCGCGTCGATCACCTTATCGAGTCTGCTCGCTGAGTGACTGGTATAAAAAGTATATCCCTCACTGTTCCTATGAATCATGTCCCAGGTGTCGCTTAACTCCAGATCCCGGCATAGCACATGCAATTCACGAGAGGTATTGTAATGTGGAGTCTGGTCTTTTTAGGCTAAAACACAATTGAAGTCACCACCTATAATGAAATGATCAAATCTGCCGGTAAATAAGGGCACAATCTCTTCCGAATAATATCTCGCACGCTCCCGTCTGTTGCCGGTGCCGGAAGGGGCATAAACATTGAGAATGCGAATTCCATTAACAGTTATCGCCATTCCTCGTGCCGAAGGTAGATAAGCCAAGTCGCGAACCGGAATCCCGCCCCGGACCAATATTGCCTTTCCACTGTCGTTGTTCGAGTGCGGCGAGGTGTAGGAGATGTAGCCATGGACTTCCTGAAGCTCAGGAATGTAGAGTTCCTGCACCATCAGTATATCCACATCCGACGCGTATATCATGTCCCTAAACAACTGCTGTTTCACGGGCGATCTAATGGTATTTACATTCACTGTCCCTATTCAGTATGCCTGGAGTCGAGTAGCTGTCATCTCCACATGATGTTAAAGTTTCACCGTATCGACAGTCCCTTTGCACATCCGCAGAGGGCCGCCCGACGGACGTGTCTCTGCGGTATTAGGTTTCTTGAGATGCAGACGGATGCAAGTCCCCACCAGTAGAATGGTCCGCATCGGTGATTTCATCGTCCTGCTCATACCAGCTGATATCATTGTGGTGCTCCAAATTATCCTGTGCAGCACTGATGAGTGACAGCTGTTGTTCTTTCGCAGCTGTAGACTCCACCGCAGAAGGGGTAACAGGCCCCCGAGCGGATGCGTCGTCTGAGCGACATGACATCTTTTCACTGTCCGAATTCATATGGTCTGCGACATCGGAAGCTTGTGGTTCCAAGTCAGACAGGTCCATATTGTTAGTCTCCTCTGGGCTTCCAAGAAGAGAAGATAGCGTCTCCGAAGAGTTTAGTCGGCGCTTTGGCGAGCGTTGTTTGCGGGCCCTCACCTCGGCCTCTGGTGTCGGTGAATCTTGTATCTCCTGCAGTCTCGCCGTCGCCACAACGCCCTGGGGCCGTTCCACTTCAGCTTCCATTCCTGTTGTGACGCTGTCAACCTCTTTTTGCACCACCTGTAATGTCTGGTATTGGAGGTTTGTCGGAGCCATTCCTTCGTCAGTGGGGTCCGAAGACGCCTCAATCAACTGCGGCGTCGGTTCGATAGTGCGTTCCGACCTCGGCGTCACCTCCCCGCGAAGCGCCGCAACGTAAGTCATCGGCAGTGACGTTGGTGTACTCGGATTCTGGAGGTCTCCGCTGGGGAGTTGCACGAGTCTCCTCTGCATACACGCAGATCGAAGATGTCCTTTACCACCACACCCGGAGCATGTCCGGGGCTGTCCATCATAGATGACAATAGCTCGACAGTCGCCGATGTTGATGTATGATGGCACATGTTTCGTAAGGGCAATTCGCACCTGTCGGACACCATTGAGCACTGTATACGTGCTAAAACTTGCCCAACGTTCGGCCGTATGACGATAACTCTGCCATATGGCTGGAGCGATTCAGTGACCAATGATTCTGGTACCTCAAAAGGCAGCTCGAAGACTCGAATCGTACGCACGCCCAGGCCAGAATGAGCGACTAAAACTTCGCCAATATGACCATCGGAGTGTCGGAACTGGAATCCTCGTTTGGCGGCTTCAATGATCCTATCGCATGCTGCGTCGTCAATCATCTTTACGTAAAGAGTGCTGCTCACGATTGATAAATGAATTCAAATAATCTCCGTGTAATTAAGTTGCACTTCGTCCCTCAAGAAACGTTCGATTTCGAAAGCCTTCGGTCGTGCATACTCGTTACAGAACGTGAACTGTATCGTGGTTTTTCGGAAATTATGTGCCATGGCGTTCGATTCAAACAGTAACACACGCGAGTGACGACGGTGTAAACACCGCTTCTTCCGCGAACGTTCGCAGCCGGGACGTAAACAAGTCCGAGCTGTTCCGCGGCTAAAGGCGGACTGTAGACCACTGGAAAACAAATTGGTTTAAATGGCCCATGTAAATCTGGTTGTGTACACTGTATGACGATATGACATGCACACTGTCATTTGACAAGCTATATCGTTAGTGAACAGTATCGCCTTCCAGAAGAGAAACTATGTATTATTACTTAAACTATTTCATGTGAATAGTAGCAGTTACAGTGCAGCCTTGATGAAGTATCACCGACTGAAAGGTCTGAGGAGAATTCCTATGTCACCATATGGTTTAATGAAGGTAATAAAGAAATTTGAAAATACTTTTGAGCTTGCAGTGGCACCTAGAAGAGATGGTGTCGTTACCCAGTGCAAGTTACTGCTAAAGTTGCTGAAGCTGTAACTGACCATGCAGCATGTGGCTCGGGTGGTGTTAGTGATGGTGCAGTGACACGAGAATTGTCCAACCCACGGTCAACAGTATGGAAAGTTTAGAGATCTACGTTACGCTGCTACGCGTAAAAGACCCAGACGCTGCTGCAACTAAAACCTCACGATCAGCAACAGCATTCTGGCTCGAATAGAAATTTGTGACATGTGATGGGGCAGTGCTACGTTTGCTGATGATATACATTTTACACTATAGATTGTGGTGAGCACGAAATGCCGAATCTGTGATAATGATAATCCGCGAGTTGTGCGGGAAGAGCCATTGCGCTCGCAGAATTTGACTGTGTGGTACGGCTTGGAAAGCAGTTTTATGCTCGCCCCGTTCTTCTTTGAAGAGAATAATCCCAGAGAGGCTGCCAAGCGTGCCGTCACGTCTGCATATTACAAACACCTCCCGGTACAGTGAGCGATTCCTGCTTTGGAAGAGAGCAACAGTGTGGAAACCACTGTTTTCATGGAATATGGGGCAACCCCTCATGGCGCTCCACCAGTGAAAAATCCGCTAAATGCAACCTTCCACGAATGTGATATTTGCTGATGTTTCTCAGATGAAGAGCCTACACGATCACCTGATCTCATTCCATGTTACACTACTGGCCATTAAAATTGCTACACCAAGAAGAAATACAGATAATAAACGGGTATTCATTGGATAAATATACTAGAACTGACATGTGATAACATTTTCACGTAATTTGGGTGTGCATAGATCCTGAGAAATCAGTACCCAGAACGACCACCTTTGTCCGTAATAACGGCCTTGATACGCCTGGGCATTGAATACAACAGACCTTGGATGGCGTGTACAGCTACAGCTACCCACGCAGCTTCAACACGATACCACAGTAGTGACTGGTGTATTGTGACGGCCACCATCGACCAGACGTTTTCTATTGTTGAGAGATCTAGAGAATGTGCTGGCCAGGCAGCAGTCGAACATTTCCTATATCCAGAAAGGCCCGTAAAGGACCTGCAACATGTAGTCGTGCATTATCCTGCTGAAATGTAGGGTTTCGCAGGGATCGAATGAACAGTAGAGCCACGGGTCTTAACACTTCTGATATGTAACGTCCACTGTTGAAAGTGCTGTCAATGAGAACAAGAGGTGACCGAGACGTGTAACCAATGGCACCCCACACCCTCACGCCGGGTCATACTCCAGTATGGTGATGACAAATACACGCTGCCAATGTGCGTTCAGCGCTATGTCGCCAAAAAAGGATGCTACCATCATTATGCTGTAAACAGAACCTGGATTCATCCGAAAAAATGACATTTTGCCATGCGTGTACTCAGGTTCGTCGTTGAGTACACCATCGCAGGCGCTCCTGTCTGTGCTGCAGCGTCAAGGGTAACCGCAGCCACGATCTCCGAGCTGATAGTCCATGCTGCTGCAAACGTCATCTAACTGTTGGTGGAAGTTATTGTTGTCTTGCAAACGTCCCCATCTGTTGACTCAGGGATCGAGACATGGCTGCACGATTCATTACAGCCATGCGGATGAGATGCCTGTTATCTCGACTGCTAGTGATACCAGATCATTGGGATCCAGCACGGCGTTCCGTATAACCCTCCTGAACCCACCGATTCCATATTCTGCTAAGAGTCATTGTTGCTCGCGTTGGTCGAGATAGAATGTCGCGATACGATAAACCTCGATCACGGTAGGCTAAAATCTGACCTTTATCAAAGTCGGAAACGTGATGGTACGCATTTCTCCGCCTTACACGAGGCATCACAACAACGTTTCATTAGACAAAGCCGGTCAGCTGCTGTTTGTGTATGAGAAATCGGTTGGAAACTTCCCTCATGTCAACACGTTGTAGCTGTCGCCACCAGCGCCAACCTTGTGTGAATGCACTGAAAAGCTAATCATTTGCATATCACAGCATCTTATTCCTGTCGGTTAAATTTCGCGTATGTAGCACTTCATCATCGTGGTGTAGCAATTTTAATGGCCAGTAGTGTACTTTTGGGTCCGGGGATATCTAACGCGTTTACCCGGGACAAGTCCGGTCTCTAGCTTTTCTGCAAGTCTGTGCACACGAACACGTTGATCAGATTCCACTCGAACTGCTGCGAGCAACTGTTAATCAAGTCGTTTTACGGATGCAGTATCTCGTTGACATCTGTGGTTCTCGTACTGAACGAGTTAAGTAAGCGGCAGTTGTTAAGAAAATGAGCGTTATGTCTTTCTTAGTTGCTCGACGTTTTCTGCCCATGTTCCTTTCACAATCCACTACGCGTGGAAACATTCTTGAATTCACAGCTCCAGTCTTGCACCTGGTGGTCATAACTGAAACTATTTTTTTGCGTAAATCGGTTACCCATCAACTCGTCAAAATATCTAGTAAGTTCCGCTCTCATACGATAAGTACAGACCACAGTGGACCTCTGTGAGTAACTGCACTTCAATGACATCCTCCCTGTTCCATATAAAGCATCGATTCTCCAGACTCATATCGTGGTGAAGGGGGGCAGTTTCACATGAGAATGAGACTGAGATGCTACCTGCTGGAAGCAGGCTGAATGCCCTCCGGCGTCTAGCAAAAATTGTAACCACTGCTGTCATAATCCTCAATTGCTACGTACGAAATGAAATATTCCAACATGATAATGCGAGGCCACAAACTGCAGTTCAAGCGACAAACGCCATGTGGAATGTGTGAACTCACGTTGCCAGTTCTCCTATTTGTCATCATTAGAGAATGTCTGCAATGTGATGTGAAGACATATACATGCATATCAGCTCCCAGCCAGCAATGTTTTTGAACTGATACATCCAATGTTTCAGCGATGCCAAAAAAATCCTCATGACGATACTCCATTTTCAGCCATGCCACAACTAATACAAGAGTATATTTCTGTTTGTTTGTTGATGATAGATATCAGCTCCGAATGAATGTTATGTGATGAACTCTGCCCAAAATATTATAAATAATGAAATGATTATTCGTGGTGTAACACTCTCTATTTCCCTCGTCGTGTTAAATCACCATCTAGTGATATAAGTGTGCAGCTCATTCAAGAACTTTGATAAACGTATGATTAAAGAGAAATTAAACGCCAAAATTTAAGAAAATCGTATTTCTGACATTTATGCTGTTCTCTGTGCAGCGAAATAAAAATACGTAACTGTACGAAAGGTTTTTGAAATGGTTCATACTTGAGACGACAGTAAAAGCATAGCGACCCCGCCTTCCGCGTATGTGCACAGAACTAGTAGAGCTCATGAACATCACAGTCGTGTTATATATCTTATGCGGCGATCGCTTTTGAAGTACAAGGTATGAGCCACGGCGTCAGAGCTCCTGGGCAGTGGAGTGAGTCATCCTTGGAAGCCGGATGAAGGTCGTTGATCCGCGCTGTATTAAAACTGCGCCAGTGAGGCTCGGGCGAGCATCTGGGCAGCTGGTCCCCTGACTCAGCCGCTGCGTCGTTGCCTCATCAATCGCTGATCCGCATTACAAGGGCTTTGCGGATTACGCCCTATTCATTTCCTTGTTCTTACGTCTCCCTGCAAGCTTCCTGATCCGCCTAACGATTCTTTTGCCGGAGGTTGTAAGGGCACAATTGGAGAGGCCTTGATTGGAACTGTGGAAACCTCTCAGATAACTGTCTCTCACAGTAGCAAGAACCACTTGATGGACGCGATCCGACAGGTTGAAAGGACGGTCGCAACGCTGTCCTCAGTTACCATATCCTGTCCTACGATTAAGAGCAACAATCGCTGTGTGTTCTGGAAATCGCTTCCAATGGCAATGATGCGGAAGGACTTGAGAAACGTTGGCTATGGTTTTAAATACTGCTTAAGAGGCTCCTGCTCCATTAACTCCCCTAAACCATTTTTAGCACTAGATACGTGCAGGTATTATTAAAATATTCCACAAGCCTTTAACGTGTATTGCACCATTTATTGATGATAATTTCCTGTGGATGTGTGTTGACTAAGTTCATTTTAGTTTCTGTGAACAGAACTACGCTGTTGTTGCATTTATTTGCAGTTTACTACAGTCCTGGTAGTTGATTAAAGCGAACACTGCGATGCATAATTTTGTGAAAGATAGGCTGAACCTCAATATAGTCTGGCCTGAAGGTAAGCTGACCACAATAAGCAAGAGCTTCAATAGCCTTTGCCAGAAGGTCTACGAATTTGTTTCGATTAGTTGCAGATATAGAGTTTTCTTGCGGGAAACATACAAGCTAAGTAAAATTTACTAGGACATTATAGTGCAAGAAATTGCAATAACTTTGACATTATTACTGGATTACTGGCGTACCATTCATTTTGGAATTTGCAGCGATTTATGAGATTTTGTTTAGGTCGCACAGCTTAAATTGTTGCTAGTGAAACGAGCAGTAATGAGTTTTACAGGCATCATTGTCACTCAAGTTTGCCGCTTCTTTCGAAAACGTGTACATTCCGAGGTGGCTGCTTGGTTGGACTAGTAGTATAGTCGAAATTCAATTCTTATTGCGCTCTATGTAGTAGAGGATTTACATAATTTGATTATATCACCATGTACCGTCCTACAGGAAACATAATTCGTTCACTGTGTAAGTAGGCTGTTTAGGTTTTCTTATTGGTAACGCCGCTTAGCGCTCTGTATGAAAAATCACTGGCTGTACTGTGCGCAGTCTGTGGCTAGTTTGCATTGTTGTCTGCCACTGTAGTGTTGAGCAGAGGCAGCTGGATGCTTACAGCGCGTAGCGTTGTGCAGTTGGAGGTGAGCCGCCAGCAGTGGTGGACGTGGGGAGAGAGATGGCGGAGTTTTAAAATTTGTAAGAATTGGTGTCACGAACTGATTTATATATTATGACTATTAAGGTAAATACATTGCCTGTTCTGTATTAAAATCTTTCATTTGCTAACTATGCCTGTCAGTAGTTAGTGCCTTCAGTAGTTTGAATATTTTATTTAGCTGGCAGTAGTGGTGCTCACTGTATTGCAGTACCTCGAGTAACGAAGATTTTTGTGAGGTAAGTGATTTCTGAAAGGTATAGGTTAATGTTAGTCAGGGCCATTCTTTTGTAGGGATTTTTGATAGTCAGATTGCGTTGCGCCAAAAATTATTGTGTGTCAGTTTAAGCACAGTCTTGTATAATTGTTCTAAGGGGACGTTTCATATGGCGACCCTGCCAGGATGCCTCACTGGAATCTTCTGATTTTTTTCTTGTAGTTTGTGTAATTAGTGCAGCCTTTGTTTATTGCTAGCGCGTAATTGTAGAGCGAATTTCCTTTGTAGTTGTAGTTTTTCATTCTTATACAGTAAAACAGTTGTGGCATGCATGTAGATTTGCACCAAGTATTTCGTAGCTGCGCTTGCAATTAACGAGATATTATTTTCAATGTTATGTTAATGTGTTTTCGTGTTTTGCTCTTCAAATTGTGTTTGTCTGTGTTTTTGTGTGAAATATTGTGACAACAATGGCGTGTGAAAAACGTAATACTAGGCTCCAAACTAAACTGAGAAATGACAGTGAAGAAAGAAGTGTGTTTAAGCGCCACCATGTAATGAATTAACTAATGCTCAAAGTAGTAATTTGGTAATTGTGCATAGGGAAATGGAGCGGGTTGCGAATAATGGTGTAAGCAGTGAAACAATTAGTGAACAGGGAAGCGTTATCGATCGGTCGGTCGGCAACAGCTGGCCTCACGATTCCGAAATGACAGGACACAATCTTGCAAATACTGTAGATTAAGTTTTTGCGTCCTCACCGTTTTCTCAAATAAGTCAAGGCACATTTTCTGTTTTCCAACTACAAATATTGCCGGTGCAAATGCATTGCCGAATAGCACTAAGGAACATGTTTAAGACACCAGTGCGTTGTTATTACAATTAATGCAACAAATGGGACAAAAGCTTCAAAAGATATAGACACAATGGAACAAAAGCTTCAAAAGTTAGACTCAGTGGAACATATGCTTGAACAAACACGTGAAGATTTAACTACTGAGTTACATAAAATCGAATCGAAATGTCCAAAAGTCTGTAATGAGGTAAAAACACAAATTTGTGAGCATTTCCAACCTATTTTTTCGCGGCATGAAAATACATTACAGAATCACGAATCAGCCATAAAAGAACTGCAAACTATTGTTCATGAAAATCATGAGACCTTGCAAGCTAAAATTGACTCAGTTGCATCTACCGATTCGGTTATGCAACTTGCAAGAACTCAGGAAAACTTAAAGGACACTGTAGGTACGATTTCAACACAAATGGACACTCTGAAATTTGGTTCAGAAAAACACACTGAGGAAATAAGTACACTATCGGATTAATTAGCCGAACTTTCGGACCAGTTCACTAACTTATCTGCAAAGGTAGATGATGATCTCAATGACACAGAAGAATGCGAACAAATTAGGAAATAAAAAAAAATCAGAATCAAATTAATACGCAACACCAAAGAGAAATCCAGGAAGTACAAGATCAGCTGACACAGGTAATACAAGAATTACGTATTTCAGAGTACACTTGCGCTCCAATACGGGAAGAGGGACCTAGAAATACGGAAAAGCCACAAAATAATAACGCAGGGCATTTCGGAAATTATGAATGAAATTGGCAAGGTGCACCGAATTTTGAGATGGAACCGTCGACACGACGTAACAATGACGAAATGCTACTCGCCGATTTTGACTATAAACTGTTCATTACTACACGTAAATTCAGAACATTTAAGAATTCTGGCAACGACATCCAGCCACAAGCCTGGCTCCATCAATTCTCTCATTGTTTTCCTTCCAACTGGGCATTAGAGCACAGATTAGAATTTATGTGTGGCTATTTAGAGAATGAACCAGCTGTAAGAATGCGATCGGTCATTCACGATTGCCACAGTGAAGGAGAATTTTATCATGCCTTCCTCTCAGCATATTGGTCTCAAGCTACACAAGACCGAGTAAAACTGAATTCTCCAGTCTTGTGAAATATTTTGAAGACATGTTGCACAAGAATCAGTACCTGTCAAACCCATACAGCCCCTCAGAACACATCCGCATTTGCCTAATCGAACTACCTGAACATTTACGATATATTATTTTGACAGGAAGTTGCGAAGATGACATTGAAGCTTTTCAGGGATTGTTATAAGAATTGGAAATTGAAACTGACAATCGCGGAACGTGAAAACAGGAGCACAACAATTACAGGTCACACCTGTCACAATTCCGCGATGACAGAAATAATACACCACAAGGCTATTCGTACAACATAAATCGTGACCAAAACAGACACAAAACGTATGACAACCGTTGGCAGAGTAGTAATTATTACAGGGAAAGATCACCTCTCCGCGGTAATGACTATCACAGAGACAATCAGAGGAACAGACAATACGGGAACCGAAATAATTATTATCAAGGGAGACAGAATAACTTTAGACGCAACGGTCCACTACGCAGTTACGATTACGGAAGAAATTCTCCACCACATGACCGACAAGAAAGAAACACTGGAAACCTCCGACAAAATGACAGACCTGAATTCCATCAGAACTGGCGAGCTTCAAACAGGTCAGGGCTCTCTCGACAAGGTGAATTTGTAGAAGTTAGTTCTCCTAATCCCAATAACGACGCGCGCCAACAAAGAAACAGACAATGACTCGCACCGCAGGCAGCCGCGTGCGCCGGCTGGCTCAGAGAAAAATTACACAGACGCTAACCTTGAGAAAAATTCCAGTATTCTTTACCGACGTATACCACATGATAATTGCATTGAAGTTGAAACTCTGAGTACTATGAAGAGTAAAGGATTGCACCATATTTCACATGTAAAACCGTTTATTGAGAGATAATCTGCTTTTTAACTTTGTCTTTGCCATAAAACATTTCACTTCACATTTCTAGTATGCTTTGTCACACTGAGAAACTGTTAACATGCAACAATGTTTTGAAGTTAACTATCCAGTCTAGAACCTAGGGAACATTTTTAAACAGAAATTACGAATGCATTGTTATAGTGAACAGACGACACAGTGTTGCTATTTGTACATTCTTGTTTGTTAGTTACACGATTACGTAACGACTATAAGGCTGACATACTTAGAACATTTACCAGTACTGCTAATGAGATTCTAATGCAACATTTTGGTTTACTTGAAAATAAATTCTGGATTTAAAGTACTTTCTGTGAGATACCAGATGACTCAGTGGTTAGTTTATGTGACAGCTACACGATTTTATCACGACGCTACTAATGAGTGACAATTTACAATGTTGCTTTTGCACTGTATCTGTTTTATATCTGCACAGTTTTTCTGTATTACTCTGGAAAGTAAAACATGTTTTAGTAGTAACTTTGTGGTATAGCTACAATGAGACAGCCTTTTCTGTAGCACAACATTACGTTACAGTACAGTACTTACTTCATCACGGCAATAAGCGTAGTAACTACGATATCTATATGCAAAGCTTTTCACCTTTGTTTATCATGAGGTAAGTACATTGACTTCTGCAGAACTTAGTTTTCGGAGGACGATAACTACGACACTTCCACAGAGATTATCTTACAACAAGACGCACAGTTTAGCGCTACCCTTACACGTATTTAAATGATTAATTTTGTACTTAAACATTTATTCTTAAAGATATTTGAAGTACAATGATACAAAAGTTTTCCATGATACATTTCATTCCATTGCTGTAATCTGCAACACCTGAGGATATAATTACATTAATCCTCAGGGGGGTACACGTCTACTTTGTGTACCATGTGTTTGGCAAGCACAAGGAGCCCTAGCTAATATGGTATTTGCTTATACAACTTTACACATCGGTACCATATTTCTCTAACACATAAATTACACAGCTATCTGATCATTTAACTGAGAGTGACAAACATTTACTTTACTACATCTGTTCACAGTTTTTCGGAACCATTGTGATGCTATGAGAGCTTTGAATGATGTATTTGGTATGGGATCATGATTTTTAAAGCACTTTTGTGGTAGATGACATGAGCAGAGAATTTTTTTTAGGTTTTGAAATTATTAGAGGAAGCTATGACGTTTTTGAGATTTGCCTGAGGTGTTATGATGTTATTATTACGACGACGATGTGAATTATGCTGCTGAGGTATGTTTAAGCTGATGCTATATGAGTTATTTGGTTATGCTACGTATCTGTTATGATGACATATTGAAGAAGTGTCGACGAATATACATATGTGTAATAAGGTAAGGAATAATGAGTAGTGGTTAGGGACTCTGGTTTGTGAAAAAGGTGGTTGGAAACCAAGAATCGTACTTTAAGGGATGATATGTATGTAAATGCGTGAATGTACCACAATGCCGCCGAAAATTTTTTGGACACTGTTATATTTACAGGATTTTGTTTCTACAGATTTGTAACGCAAGTTCTTGACCTGTGACTTTGAGAAAAACACTGCAATTTTACTTTGATGAATGATCAGGACTGTCTTTATGGACTGTGAGAAAATTTTAGCTTTTGACCAACATTGTATCGATAAGTGTGTGCATTTCTTTTCTTTGTTATTGTAATTATTAAAAAAAATTTTCACATCTGTATTGGCCACTGCCCAAAACAATTTGTAAATTTTTTTGTGGGGAGTATGGGGGCTATGTAAGTAGGCTGTTTAGGTTTTCTTATTGGTAACGCCGCTTAGCGCTCTGTATGAAAAATCACTGGCTGTACTGTGCGCAGTCTGTGGCTAGTTTGCATTGTTGTCTGCCATTGTAGTGTTGAGCAGAGGCAGCTGGATGCTTACAGCGCGTAGCGTTGCGCAGTTGGAGGTGAGCCGCCAGCAGTGGTGGACGTGGGGAGAGAGATGGCGGAGTTTTAAAATTTGTAAGAATTGGTGTCACGAACTGATTTATATATTATGACTATTAAGGTAAATACATTGTTTGTTCTGTATTAAAATTTTTCATTTGCTAACTATGCCTGTCAGTAGTTAGTGCCTTCAGTAGTTTGAATATTTTATTTAGCTGGCAGTAGTGGTGCTCACTGTGTTGCAGTAGCTCGAGTAACGAAGATTTTTGTGAGGTAAGTGATATCTGAAAGGTATAGGTTAATGTTAGTCAGGGCCATTCTTTTATAGGGATTTTTGATAGTCAGATTGCGTTGCGCCAAAAATTATTGTGTGTCAGTTTAAGCACAGTCTTGTATAATTGTTCTAAGGGGACGTTTCAACTGATTCCAACTTGTTATTTAATCTATCAAAATCACCTATTGCCAACAAATATTCTCAACCGACGAGGTTCTATTTTGTTCACTCCTCTCCTGGCATGTGCTTATCCTTTTTTGTCAGGCGGCATATATCTCCAGGTCCCGTGGTCTATTTCGGTAGATTGTTAAACTTGTGTCAGTACTGAAAGAAATGTTCTATCTTTAGATACGATGCAGCGCGTACGAACGTACCATACATCGTTCTGTTGTTTGAGCGATCTGGATGGAAAAAATTATACAATATATAAGAACACTGAACACCTCCTGCATCAGGACGGGTAATGAAACTTGCGGCGTAAATGTTTGATCACTGTCTTTCGTTGTACTGTTCACTACGAAAGTTCCCCCTACGCCAGTACGACGTCTGATCACCAGCCCGTTTCTCTGTCTACGTAGCTACTGTTCAGACGACGTTAAAAGCAGTGTTAATGAAAAACGTTGTCGATACTCACGTTGCAAAGTCCGCGTAAGCTCGAGTAGCAAGCTGTCCTGTAATATAACGGGTGAAAGACGATTGCTTCATCTCTTTAGTAAAAGGTCAAAATTCTGAAACGAGTGTATTTATTTTCTGAGTTCAACAAAAACACGTGCCATCAGCCAGGAACTTAAGTGTGAATTGCAGAGTAACCATGTACATGTATATCACTGTTCTCAGTTCACAGTCATGCAATACATTTCACACGCAAAGCAGCCAGAAATGCACTTAAGTCCGACCCGAACTATTACTTGATCTTCAGTAAAATACTCCGCTACTACATTTGAGTTTCACATTCAGTCCTTTCCAGTGGATTTCTGTTAAACATACTGTTTGCCAAATAATCCATAAACGAATACCGAATTTTTACGAGGGCTGAAAGTTCACACGCGGTTCTCTTTCCAACGAAACAATCCAAGAGCTTCCAAACTTTACACAACTGTCCGTAAATGCAACTGCTATTACGGCGAAACTGTATGGACACGAAGAGCCAATGATTTCTTCATTTTATACATAATAAAGACCGAAGCTTTCAACATGACCTGCACGTCGGATAGCTGACTAACGGCTCCTCTTCAGTCTGCTTCGCTCCCAGTATAACTACCTAGCAGTGCGTTGAACCCGCTTAACTCTTATTGGTTGATCAAAATGACCAGCCAATCAGAACTATCTTTCGAGATTATTCTCGTGCCAATACTTTCCTACGCCAATCACTTTTCACAGATGCATTTACGTTATTTCAATATCCATATATTAATATAATGTTTAACACAGCCAAACGAATAGAAAACTAATCTTGAAATAAATTTAGAAACTTGTTACTCTGCAAACGACTATTTTGGCTGCCTCCTTAAAAAAGCAAGTACACTTAGACATACGTCATCAGCAATGTGGGTAAAACACAACTTTCCCACGACACAGTTATGTAATGGTGTATATAATATAATATTGAATTTTTACGTATGTCAAACATACACACTCTCACTCCTTCTCATTCATTCCACAAAAAGAAATCCAATAGGTATTACTTAAATAATAATCTTTTTTGAATTTTATATTCAGAAAATGAAAAGTAATTAACGTTTTTAATATCAAAATTCAGACAAATTGACCTAACACTTTGTGAACTGCAGTAACTATTTAAAATGATACTAAGAGACAAACTGTTGTTATTCCTAACTGACTTTTTCAGTCTAAGTGTCGGTTTGTTATGTTTTAGATAAGTTCCACTATCTCCGAAACCATGACAGATAGAAAACAGAAATATTTATACAATATTCTCTTGAATAACAAAAGGTAGTGTGACGTTTTTAACTACATTGAATTATATTTAACAATAAACTTCCTGGCAGATTAAAACTTTGTGCCGGACAGAGATTCGAACTCGGGACCTTCGCCTTTCGCGGGCAAGTGCTCTACCACTTCCCCGAGAAAGGCAAAGGTCCCTAGTTCGAGTCTCGGTCCGCCACATGGTTTTAATCTGCCAGGAAGCTTCGTATCAGCGCACCCTCCGCTGCAGAGTGAAAATCTTATTCTGGTAACAACCCCCAGGCTGTGGCTAAGCCATGTCCCCGCAATATCCTTTCTTCCTGGAATGCTAGTTGTGCAAGGTTCGCAGGAGAGCTTCTGTGAAGTTTGGAAGTTAGGGAACGAGATACTGGCAGAAGTAAAGCTGTGAGGACATGGAGTGGGTCGTGGTTGGGTGGCTCAGTTGGTAGAGCACTTGCCTACGAAAGGTAAAGGTACCGAGTTCGAGCCTCGGTCCGGCACACAGTTTTAATGTGCCAGGAAGTTTCATATTAGCGCACACTCCGCGGCAGGGTAAAAATCGTCTTTCTATATTTAAGATAATTTATCTTCATTCTTAGGGGTTTGAATATAGAATAGCTCAAAGTGACACGGATACCACTTCCCACGGCTAGCATAGCGACAGGTGCAAAAGACTCAATGCTAAGACACAACTGGCGGTCTCCTTCACAGCCAAAGGCGCCAATGTTACGGGCTGTTCTGCAAATTAGCTTACTACAATAAAGTTATCTCATATTGACTCGCGATGTTAACTCCGACATAACAAACGCTATATAGGTATGCAATAAACTGAAGTAGAAAAAGTTTCAAGACCCACATGAAGATAGAGCCCGGCCGGTGTGGTCGAGCGGTTCTAGGCGCTAAGGTTTGGAACCGCACGACTGCTACGATCGCAGCTTCAAATCCTGCCTCGGGCATGGATGTGTGATATGTCCTTAGCTTAGTTAGGTTTAAGTAGTTCTAAGTTCTACGGGACTGATGACCTCAAAATTTAAGTCCCATAGAGCTCAGAGCCATTTGAACTATGTTGA
The DNA here is from genome assembly GCF_023897955.1 of Schistocerca gregaria. NCBI lineage: Eukaryota > Metazoa > Arthropoda > Insecta > Orthoptera > Acrididae > Schistocerca > Schistocerca gregaria. The sequence goes on from NC_064923.1 coordinate 688,174,844, forward strand.
AGATGGAGTTTTATCTCTGAAGCAAGATGGAATTAATTATTAAGTATTGCTGACACTTTTATTCAATATTGTTACTGGAAGCCACGAAATATTTACACCATATGAGGGCTAAGTTACTAACATAGTTTACAAAATATTAGGAAAAATTGAGCTTCCGAACTATATTATGACTAAAATGTAGAAGACCAACAAGTTTATAGATTTAATAGGAAATTCTAGAAGTCCGAGGAAAATGATGGGACTTTACAAGAGGACAGCGGGTATTCACATTATGTTAATATGTGGGAAATACTTACAGGAGTAAGTAGGAAATTATGTAGAAAATGTTCAATATCTTCCTGAAGCGATATCACCACAAGACTGTACCAGTTCTGAAGGCAGAGTGTGATTTTCTATAACAGGTACTGTAATATGAAAGTAACAAAGGAATGTCTCAACGAATAGATAGAATACCGCTAACAGAAAAAAAAACAATTGGCTGCAAATGTATGACTGCGCAATAAAAAAGTGCGTAATTTCCGTTAAAAAAAAAGAAGCCGAGAAATTCTCTGCACGTTTCGAAACGTGTAGTTACTGTTCGTTTCCCACAGTCCTTCCGAGTTAATCACATTACCGTTTTCACACAGTTTTGTTGTCTCAGTGACTAAGGAGTTCTACATTCTGTCTGTACAAAAGAAGCTATAGTGCCCTAAACGTCTTTCTAGCAAAGAAATTTCGTAATGAATGCACTCGTTAAGCAGAGTTTATCATCGTCGATTGAAACTACGGGGCAATGTCCACGCAGTGCAAAGCGCTGTAATCTTATTAGAACACAATGGAGGCTTTCATTACTTTTCAGTAACTTCGTTACACGTCATAGATGAGCGCCAAAATGAAGAGTTAGCGTTAAGCAGAAACTGTCACAGTCGAACTTCGTTCATCTCGAGAATACCGGCAACCAAAATAATAACCCATGGGAGGAAAATGAAACGGAAGCAGCGGATTTAGTACCGCAGTGCTGTAATTCTGTCACGTTGGTATTTATGGTCAAATAATTACAGACAAAAACTGATATCAACTTAATTTCACCTTGTAGTCTTACATTAGTTATCAAACACACTGAGAAGCCAAGGAAACTGATGCACCTGTGTAATACAGTGTAGGGCCACGCGGGCATGCAAAAGTGCCGCAACACGAGGTGACATGGACTTCACCAATGTCTGAAGCAGTGCTGGTTGGAACTGACACTATAAATCCTGCAGGACTGTCCATAAAACCGTAAAAGTACGAGGGGTGGAGATCTCCTCTGAGCAGCACGGTGCAAGGCTTCCCAAATATGCTCAATAATGTTCATACGTGGGAGTTTGGTGGCCATCGAAAGTATTTAAACTCAGGAGAGTGTTCCTGGAACCACTCTGTAGCACTTCTGGACGTGTGGGGTGACGCACTGTCCTGCTGGAATTGTCCAAGTCCGTCGGAATGCACAATGGACATGAATGGATGTAGGTGATCAGACTAGATACTTACGTCACCATTCAGAGTCATATCTAGACGTATCAGGGGTCACATGTCACTCTAGCTGCACACCCCCCACACCATTACGGAGTCTCCGCCAGCTTTAACAGTCGCCTCCTGGCATGATGGTTCCATGCATTCATGAGGTTGTCTCCATTCCCGTACACGTCTATCTGCCCGATACGTTTTGACACGAGAGTCGTCCGATCAGGCAACATGTTTCCAGTCATCAACAGTCCAACGTCAATGTTGATGGGCCCAGGCGAGGCTATGCGTGGAGTCATCAAGCGCATATGAGTAGGCGTTCGGCTCCGAGAACCCATATCTGTTATGTTTCGTTGAATAGTTCGCACGCTGACCCTAGTTCATGGCCCAACATTTAAATTTTGCGCCAATTTGCGGAAGGGTTGCACTTACGTCACGTTGAACGGTTCTCTTCAGCCGTCGTTGGTCCCGTTCTTGCAAGATATTTTTTCCGGCCGCAGCGACGTCAGATATTTGATGTTGTACAGGATTCCTGATATTCACGGTACACTTGTGAAATGGTCGAACGGGAAAATTCCCACTTCATCGCTACCTCGGAGATGCTGCGTCTTGTCGCCCGTGCGCCGACTACAGCACCACGTTCAAACTTACTTAATTGTTGATAACCTACCATTGTAGCAGCAATAACCGATCTAACAACAGCGCCAGACAACTGTATTATACTGGCGTTGGCGACCACAGCGCCGTATTCTGCCAGTTTAGAATGCTCTGTATTTGAATAGACATGTTTTTATCAGTTTCTTTGGCGCTTCAGTAGATTAGATTAGATTAGATTAGATTAGATTACATTAATACTTGTTCCATAGATCATGAATACGACACTTCGTAATGATGTGGAACGTTTCAGGTTAATGAAAGATGTCTGTACAAGATATTACATTACACAAAATATTGCATGACACTAATGCTTCAGTTAGTTTTTTTCCCTCCCTTAATTTATATCTAAAAATTCAGCCAATGAGTAGAAGGAGTTGTCATCTAGAAATTCTTTTAATTTGTTTTTAAATGTTGGTTGACTATCTGTCAGGCTTTTGATGCTGTTTGGTAGGTGACCAAAGACTTTTGTGGCAGCATAATTTACCGCCTTCTGTGCCAAAGTCAGATTTAAACCTGCATAGTGAAGATCATCCTTTCTCCTGGTGTTATAGCTATGCACACTGCTATTACTTTTGAACTGGGCTGGATTATTAACAACAAATTTCATAAATGAATATATATACTGTGAGGTTACTGTGAGGATCCCTAGATCCTTAAATAGTTGTCTGCAAGATGACCGTGGGTGGGCTCCAGAAATTATTCTGATTACACGTTTTTGAGCAATGAATACTTTTCTACTCAACGATGAATTACCCCAGAATATGATACCATACGAAAGCAGTGAATGAAAGTAGGCATAGTAAGCTAATTTACTGAGATTCTTATCACCAAAATTTGCAATAACCCTAATAGCATACGTAGCCGAACACAGACGTTTCAGCAGACCATCAATGTGTTGCTTCCAGTTTAACCTCTCATCAATGGACACACCTAAAAATTTTGAAAATTCTACCTTAGCTACAGACTTCTGTTCAAAGTCTGTATTTATTACTGGAGTTGTGCCATTTACTGTACAGAACTGTATACACTGTGTTTTATCAAAATTTAAAGAGAGTCCGTTTGCTGAGAACCACTTAATAATTTTGTGAAAAACATCATTTACAATTACATCACTTAGTTCTTGGTTTTTGGATGTTATTACTATACTTGTATCATCAGCAAAAGGAACTAACTTTGCATCCTCATCAATATGGAATGGTAAGTCATTAATGTATATCAAGAACAGTAAAGGACTTATGACCGAACCGTGTGGGACCACATGCTTGATAGCGCCCCAGTTTGAGGAATCAGCTGTTGTATTAACATTACATGAACCACTTATTTCAACTTTCTGCATTCTTCCAGTTAAGTATGAATTAAACCATTTGTGCACTGCCCCCCGTGCACTGATGCCGTCATTAATACCATGGGGCAAAGTCCAACAGAAGTCGAATTGGAATGCTTGGAAAGACAAATTATTAGGATATCAGTGCAACCACATAAAATGTGTAACTATCTGCTGTCTATATACAGGGTGATTTCGTGATGATGTCACCAACTTTCAGAGATGATGGAGAAACGTAAAGGTAAGGGTCCTAATCTGGAAACGACCGAGTTGAATGACATTAGCGAAAATCATTCTCATTACTCTGGCAGCGGATTACATATACCACTGCTATTTTTGATAAGACTGTTTGGTAGGCATCTTTCAGACACTGTAATACGTAGAAAAACAAGGAAAAGTGTAGTGAAAATGGGCTCTAAAATGCATACCGTATGAGCTGTTTGCACTTCTTCACTTTGGATACAGTGGAAACACGTCTATTATACGCGAGCTCTCTGTTTTCCACATTTTAGGAGGAGGTAGCGTAGACTAAATCAAGAAACAAATGTTCAGTAAACATAGGCTCTAAAATGCATGTCTTACAAGACATGATTACTTGGTAGTCTTCACATTAGTGAAACACATCCCTTCTCCTGAACGATTGCCCACACTTCTTCAGATATTGATTTTATAGTCATCATTATCGAACTTTTTTTCCTGCTTTGGTGCATATTACCTTCCTCAAAATTATGGAAATCTTTGGGCTAGCAGTAAAAGAGATGTGTTTCTCAGTATCGAAGACCAATAAGTGCTCGTGTCCTTTACGATATGCAATTCAGATCTTGTTGACTCAGCGTTCTCACCGGTTATGCGGCCTGCCACGTATTCCTATCCTATGCTAACCTTTTCATTACAGAGTGGCACTTACAACCCACGTCCTCAATTACTTGCTGGGGTATTCCAATCTCTGTCTTCCTCTACTATTTTTACCCTCTACAGCTTCCTGTAGTGCAATGGAAATGATTTTCTGACGGCTTAACAGAAGTCCTATCATTCTGTTCCCTTTTGTAACACCACGTCTCAACTCTTTCGAATCTCTGTTCCGCTTTCCCCACAGTCCATGTTTCAGTATGACACAATGCTGTACTGCAACCGTATGTTCTCACATATTTCTTCCTCAAACTAAGCACCTTGTTTGATACTAGTAGACTTCTATTGATCAGAAATGCCCTTTTGGATTGTGCTAGTGTCTGCTTATTATGTCCTTGCTCCATTCATATTTTGCTACCTAGGTAGCATAATTCTTTAACTTTATCTACTTTGTGATCACCAATTCTGATGATAAGTTTCTCGGTATTCTTATTTCTGCTATTTCTCATTACTTTTATCTTTGTTTTATACTCACTCCACAATCCTGTACTCAGTAGACCGTCCATTCCATTCAGAAGTTCTTGTAATTTTTCTTCACTTTCACTGAGGGTCAATGTCATCAGTGAATCATGACACTGACACCCTTTCATCTTGAATTTTAATCCCATGTTTACTAAATATTATTACTTTGTTTTGATCTGCAGTCTTAGCAACAACTGTACCAGTTAGTGTGTTCCACTGTCAGAGGCATGAGAGAGTTTTTCACTTATCAGTTTTGAGTCGGTCATTGGCGCACCAGGGTCTCTGACCTGAAACTGATATGTTGGCTGTCCTGCATCAGTCGTAAAAGCTTGTATGTCTTTACAGAATCACCCATTATCAGGAAAAACTACGCATATGATTGTGGTCTGCTTATGAGGAAACCGTGTTAGGCCTCGTGTAAGAAGGAGGAACGTCTAACCACATATTATGGGATTTAACAGTGGCAGGACCGGCGCCTGCTAAGTGCGCAGTATTGCTTCTCGCGTATATTGACAATCCATGAATGCCATACCACAGCTGCTTCATTTGAGCAATACTAAATGTTCTGCAGCATTTTAATGGCTCACTGATTGCGACTAGCGACAGAGAGGAGAGCTGTACTGTGTGTTTCTTTCTATTACATGTGGAGCAACGCGGACCTTCGGTACGGCGACCAATGACACGACATCTACTCACTGCTGCAGCGATATCACTCGATCAAGGTGCGCCACCACGTCTTCATGATTGTCGAGTCCTGATTCTGCGTCCAACATTACGATGGACTTATCTATGTGTAGAGAGACTCGGAGGAGAAAGAATGTTGTCTGATTGTCATCCGACCTTGCCTATTCGTATGGACTGCCACATGTCTAGTAAATATCTTTGATGCCTTTCCCTATCACTGGAGCATCGTAAGATGCATTCGAGAACCACTGGCAAGTGAAAAGAAAGTCTCGCAATCACCAAAAATGGCACGTCATCCAATAAAATTTACGGGACACAACCACCGAGTAAAACCACTCAAGAACTGCTGACAAGAGAACAGAACGTCCCGAAATCACAAAAAATAGCACATCGTCCAATGAAACACAAAGGACACGTCCATCTGTGTTTCTATCTTAACACAACACAGGGCATGTTTACAACATAGGTCAGTTCCATATGGCGTCCTTATGGCACTCTTTCACGGTTCCTAGCCATGCCCTACGTTGCGTTAAGAGCGAAAACACGTAGTACAGGTGGATCTTCGTCGCAACTACTGTGGAAGATGAGATGCCACTATTGTTACGGTAGGTTGAGTTTGTGAGTTAGTGAAACGGCTTCTGGTTCACTACACCGCTAAGACAATTTCTCCCTGCCACTGTTATACGGCTGTGTCTCAAGGTCAGGTAACAGGATAGAAGAACGAAGGTTCTACAAAACTCCAACAAATTAGCAACGTAGTCACACAAATCAGTTACAAAGGTTTACTTTCCTTTGTGGCTTGTGGAATAATGAAGTCTGCAACACTGTTCGTAAAATAACACAAAGAGGCACTCAACGGTAAGTGACAATAACCGTAGGTAAACTTCAAAGTAGGTAGCAAATGCAATTTACAACGTATGTTCACTTCTGAGAGATCACTAAACGACGTTCCCTGCCTACGTTCGCCACGGACGATAATCTATAGCCAAGTGGGGGAGAGCTGCCCTTCTGTCTTTCATGTAGGCTTCTGTCCGCTGTAGTCAGGTCATTGGTGGATAGTATTTGATTGGCAACTGGCAGAGGCGAAGTCTATATCTTCATTCTCAGCGCCGCCCGTGGAGCTGGTTGAACTCGTGCAACTGGCCACTCTCTATGTCACTGGAACCAGCTCGCATATTTGCGCCTGTGGTGCTTTGCCCCTTGCTGCGTCTTGTTCGGATGACACAGCAGGTGTGTTTTGTATGTTTTATTGGCTCAAGTGCCATTTTTGGTGATTAGAGGCTTTCAGTGCACTTGCCAGTGGTTCTAGAATATTTTTACACGACCTCTGATGGTGCTCCTGTGAGAGTGAAATGCGTCAAAAATTAAATAAATAAAATAAAAACATAATGCAATCGAGACGTCCTATTGTTTCTTGAGCATCTCAAGTGGGTGCTGTACCATGAGCCAAAAGATGAAGTAGTGCGATTTTCTACCGTCACTTCTGGACAATAACCAGGGCCATACCAACGAGTGACGTAGCACATGAGCTGGAGTTGGTAAATATGGTAGAATGATACCAATTTTTGGGTATGCATACTGCTGAAAAGTTTAACTCAAAGAAGCATATTGTCGAGATTATCAATAAGAGTTGTTAATTTTGGAAACAAATGTATCAACCTTCTGCATATTTTCCACTAAATACTGTTTTACGGAATAAGTTTCTGAGATAACTCATCACTTAGAAAGAAATTATTGATTGCACAAAGAATAGCAATAAGAATAATATCTGGTATTCTCCCATGGACGACTTGTAGTTACCTCACCAAGGAGCAATGCGTAGTCACTGGGCCTTCACAGTACATATATTCGCTAAAGATAGTCGTCACTAATAATCCATCAGAATTTGAGAAGAAAAATGATGTCCATACCTACAACACTAGAAGGTAAAGTGACCTTTATTAACCATTGTTAAAGCTCTCAGTGGGTCCAAAGGAGTTCAATATGGAGCACCAAAGACTGTTGATCATTTGGCCAATAATATAAAATGTCTGACAGATGGCGAAGCAGGTATTAAATCTGATTGAAATTCATTTCTTCTGGACAACTCCTACTCCATTAACAAATTTTTGCTTAAAGACTTATAGCCAATAAAAAGAGCACAAGGAATAAACACAGCTGATGAATACGGTTGAAAGTAATGTGATCGTTAATGACAATGATTGTGTATACACTACGTATATCCTCTAAGCTGACTCATTCCACATCCTTTAGATAAAAGAATCATTCAAATGATCCATAAAACACGTAACTGATAACTAACTACCACAATTAGCTATGGATCTCACAGCCGTTAAGAACTCTGCCTATGTCTTACGTAGTAGGTATCTGTAAATTTATCTTTTCAGTGATACTCAGTACGTCACGTTGTTGTAACTAGACGCAGAGGCTGTTTGACTGCAGCAGTGACTAGCAGTTTGTCAAACTGACTACTAGTTTCCAGTGATATCTCTGTCGGTGCGGACTTGTAAACACGTTCTTCATCCTCTATCTCAGTAGCCTTTGAATGCATTTTACACCACAATAATTTACATTGTTTTGTTGCAGTGATAAGGTAGAAAATTTTCGAACCTATTATATTTTATAGTTGAATCTAACATATCACCCAAATAGAATAAAAATTTCTTCTATTATCTTCTTTCTCTATCTATTACGCCACATGTCTCTGCTAATTTATAATCAGAGAATATAATAAATTTCAATTTTTTTTATCTGTAATAAGTCACAAGGTTTCAGAAACGTGGTTCAGCTATTACATATAGCAGTATCAAGATATTGTACAAAACACACTTCAGCTGCATCTATTACTCGAGGCATTGGGATCTCAGTATACAGGGACTGTTTTCAAATTCTCAAATGGGTTTCCAATGGTTTCACTGATTCGTTGAAACCAAATGGCACAGTGATTTTCTTGGAAAGGGCATCATCAGTCTATTCTTTTTCTACAGTAGACTGAGATCCATCTCAAGTAACCTCCTCATAAAAAGGCTGTTAAACCTATTTCATACTTCCTTTGTCATTTTATTTAACTAAGATAATTATCGAAGTTTTATTTCTCCGCTCCTAGGAACTGGAAGAACATCCACACCAAACACTGCTAGTTTCGCCTGGAGTAGGAAGGCTAGGCCACCTAACAGCCCAGTTGACGTAAAGTTTCAAAATTGCCGACGTCTAGTGAGCCAGAGAGAAGCGACCAACAACAAGTATGGAAATATACCACTGAAGAGTGCTGTTCTGTCACGGTGTTGTTGTTGGCGGTGGCCGGAAATTCAGAAACGCAAGATGACGACAGCCACGATCCCTTATCAGTCACCTGGTAAGGGAAGATCCACTTATCTAACACGTGACAAACCACATTCAATTTGTAATCACACGTTCCGACGCAGAGACATACAATACCTTAAAGGGTGCGCCAAAGATTAAATTCAGAGGGATGTAGAATATAATCTCTGCAATGTTCATACTGGACTCTCTTTTGTTTCATTCTCCAAAAAGGAGTTAAGATACACTTTCGATTGTTTCCTTGTAGGGGAAGGATGTAATTTTTGATGGGTGCGGAATGGCAGCGATTTTGTTAGTATTTATGGTTTGTACGATAGGCAGAGCAAGTCTTATTGCCTTGTGAATAAAAACTAGTGAGAGGTATCAAAGTTTTACGAGAATTAATGTAGGTTGATTCTTACAAGGAAGATAACAGCAAGCAGCCACTATTAATACTGCTATTTATTTAAGTGAATAGCGCCGTAACCGGTTTCGAACTGAAAAGTTCATCTTCAGACGGCTGTTTACAATATTTATAAGACGCACTGTACATAATTATCAGTTTTTGATATTTATGCTTCCACTGCAGCGGAACACACCAAGAATATTTCGCTGCAGTGGAAGCATAAATATCAAAAACTGATAATTCATAAAGTGCGTTTTATAAATATTGTGAACAGCCGTCTGAAGATGAACTTTTCAGTTCGAAACCGGTTACGGCGCTATTCACTTAAATAAATAGCAGTATTAATAGTGGCTGGTTGCTGTTTTCTTCTTTGTAAGAATCAACCTACATTAATTGTATACAGCCACAGTCTCACCATGTCAGTTTTAGACAAAATAGCTTTACGAGGTGAGAACTCTGGTTAAATAAAAAATGACGTAGAATTCAAAAATGTAATTAATCGGAATTGTAAATTATACTACAGGCAAATTTCGCTCAGCATTGAATTTGTCCGCATTCAAGCCGGTCAATAGAGTCCGTAAAAAAAGCCTGTCCAAATTTCTAAAGTTACAGTTCCATATCCATAACTTTCTCTCTTTTAAAAAAATCAATGAAATTTAATTTCTTTATTTATTTCGTCACACTGGTGACCACTGACAAGGACAGTGCTGGTGGAAGAAAAAGAGTAAGTACTTGATTGTTGTACTACAAATGTAGTTGTACTAATAACTGTTTCTCTGTTACATGACGCACATGGAAAATACGAATAAGGTGAAACAATATTAATTGTATAAACGAATATCACAATAACCAGAAAGGATTTACAAAACTAACGTAATCGTGAGTGACGCAGCTCAGCCGGAATTAAGGTAGGATAGCTCAAATGCGTGCACCGGGTGCACCTTGGCTGCTCCACTTAAAGCGGAACCTTTTCCTTTCCATATTAAAATCCTGGTAGTGTTTGTGGCAGCAAACATTTACACTTTGATAATTACCCTTTTATGATCGACTACCGCAGAATTGTAAATTTCCGACGCGCACCAAATAACTATCACGAGATATTTTTATTAATTCAACTGCGAGAGAATTTAAAGGTTTAGATTAACAGTAAATTCCAGATAAAAATAATATCTTCACAATAGAATCAGAGAATTTTAATTTGACAATTGTCCATGAACACGCCACCGATTCTGACAATAGTGACATAAATGATGACGCAATTAGTTTTCTAGCACAACATAATGCTATAGTAAATACAATTCAATTGCACTCCACAGGGATTAACAATGACGAAACACTTGCAAATGAAACATTGTACACAATCGATAAAGCATCGATTACCAGATCAGATGAAAATATTTCGCTTGAAATCAGTGAACATAGCCCTGTTGCGATTCAGCCAGACCGTGGAATAGAAACAATAGTTACAAATAATGGTATAAGTACAAACACACAAACTTCGACAGTTACGCTTGAGGCATTATATAGTCTGATATCAAACGTGAGCATGCAGTTATCTGATTTAAAAATAATCCACAACATGACATACTCAAAATTGTCAAGCATGGAAATGGTTCCAACAGCAGTTTTCAAGTGGCAACACGCAAGTTGAAAATATGCACAAACATTTTGATCAACGTTTAAATAAACTCGCCAATGAAATCGATCAAAAGATCGAAGACACAGTCATCAAACGAGTGAATAGCGTATATAATGTATTGGCAAACGATTTAGAAAAGAAATTTACAGATCTTACAAAAAAACAGGTACAAGAACTGTCAGAAATTGTAAAATCACACAGTCAAAAACAAGCGGTACAAAAAGAAATGCATGAAAACGTACAGGCTATTCAATTCAATTTAATCAGAGTACAGTCCGCATGTGAAGAAATACCTGACCGAGTTAATAAAGTTAACGAAGAAGTCGGTCTTCTGAAACAGGAGACTCGACGTATGAACGCGGACATTATCAAAATAAATGAAACTCTAGTAATCGGTAATGTAAATGAATCAATAACTGACCGGGAAACAAAACTGTTTGAAAAATTAGGTAATGAAATCAAAGTAGCCGAGGACAGAATACGTAAGGAAATGGCGAGTAGACTGAATGTTCCAAATGGTTTCCCTACGTCAAGCAACGGGCAGCGTGACACTTATTCGCCCGTGCCAGATTACGATGTCAATAACGCAGAACATCACGCGCCCCGTCCGGCGTATGTGCACGCACCGGTGCAGGAAAGCAACCTCGACTATTCTAGTCGCTGAGAGCCTGTTAAAACGTAGACAGTTTCCAGGCTCCTCTTCAGAATCTAGAAATACCCATCCAGTCGTATTCGCAAGAGCATTTACAAATGTCTTGCCAAGAAACTGGACTGAGGCACAGAACATCTACATCTACATCTACTTGACTACTCTGCAATTCACATTTAAGTGCTTGGCAGAGGGTTCATCGAACCACAATCATACTTTCTCTCTACTATTCCACTCCCGAACAGCGAGCGGAAAATACGAACACCTAAACCTTTCTGTTCGAGCTCTGATTTCTCATATTTTATTTTGATGATCATTCCTACCTAAGTAGGTTGGGCTCAAGAAAATATTTTCGCATTCGGAACAGAAAGTTGGTGACTGAAATTTCGTAAAACGGTCTCGCCGCGACGAAAAACGTCTATGCTGTAATGACTTCCATCCCAACTCGTTTATCATATCTGCCACACTCTCTCCCCTATAACGTGATAATGCAAAACGAGCTGCCCTTTTTTGCACCCTTTCGATGTCCTCCGTCAATCCCACCTGGTAACGATCCCACACCGCGCAGCAATATTCTAATAGAGGACGAACGAGTGTAGTGTAAGCTGTCTCTTTAGTGGACTTGTTGCATCTTCTAAGTGTCCTGCCAATGAAACGCAACCTTTGGCTCGCCTTCCCGACAATATTATCTATGTAGTTCTTCCAACTGAAGTTGTTCGTAATTTTAACACCCAGGTACTTAGTTGAATTGACAGCCTTGAGAATTGTACTATTTATCGAGTAATCGAATTCCAACGGATTTCTTCTGGAACTCATGTGGATCATCTCACACTTTTCGTTATTTAGCGTCAACTGCCACCTGACACACCATACAGCAATCTTTTCTAAATCGCTTTGCAACTGATACTGGTCTTCGGATGACCTTACTAGACGGTAAATTACAGCATCATCTGCGAACAATCTAAGAGAACTGCTCAGATTGTCACCCAGGTCATTTATATAGATCAGGAACCACAAAGGCCTCAGGACGCTTCCCTGGGGAACACCTGATATCACTTCAGTTTTACTCGATGATTTGCCGTCTATTACTACGAACTGCGACCTTCCTGACAGGAAATCACGAATCCAGTCGCACAACTGAGACGATACCCCATAGCTCCGCAGCCTGATTAGAAGTCGCTTGTGAGGAACGGTGTCAAAAGCTTTCTGGAAATCTAGAAATACAGAATCAACTTGTGATCCCCGGTCGATAGCGGCCATTACTTCGTGCGAATAAAGAGCTACCTGCGTTGCACAAGAGCGATGTTTTCTGAAGCCATGCTGATTACGTGTCAATAGATCGTTCCCTACGAGGTGATTCATAATGTTTGTATACAGTATATGCTCCAAAACCCTACTGCAAACCGACGTCAATGATATAGGTCTGTAGTTAAATGGATTACTCCTACTACCCTTCTTGAACACTGGTGCGACCTGCGCAATTTTCCAATCTGTAAGTACAGATCTATCGGTGAGCGAGCGGTTGTATATGAGTGCTAAGTAGGGAGCTATAGTATCAGCGTAATCTGAAAGGAACCTAATCGGTATACAATCTGGACCTGAAGACTTGCCCGTATCAAGCGATTTGAGTTGTTTCGCAACCCCTAAGGTATCTACTTCTAAGAAACTCATACTAGCAAATGTTCGTGTTTCAAATTCTGGAATATTCCATTCGTCTTCCCTGGTGAAGGAATTTCGGAAAACTGCGTTCAATAACTCCGCTTTAGCGGCACAGTCGTCGATAACAGTACCATCGGCACTGATCAGATATGTAGTATGCTTCGCACAAGGCGACGCACTTTTGTGGGGCACAGACATGGCTGAACATTGCGTCACCTAAGAACTATGTCAACGGGATTTCTTGGATAAATATTGGTCGACTGGGGTCCAAGAAAGACTGGGACGTGAGGTAATCAACCCACAACCGTTCAACCTAAAAAACGGCGGGTTGAGAAAGTATTTCGAAAAGTATTTGAATAAAACGCGCTGTTTGAACAATCCAATACCGCACGTAGATGTTCTCAAAATTCTGAAAAACAGACTGCCAGCGATCTTACGTGAGAAATTGATCTAATATATGAAGAAGAGTCGAGCACAAGTAACTGTAATGAAAACTCCGTAACCAACCAAAACTGTGGTAACGAAAATCATTTTAATGGCAGTGGGCAAAACCAACACATTTGGCATCCGTAAGCGACAAGGCCAAATAATGGTAATTGGAATTACGGAAATTGGAGGAATTCGGCGCCACAGAGACGTGAAGACCGAAGATATAATGCAGATTACGGTCCACGCCGGTATGGAAATGATAGAAATCACCTCAGTGATTGGCCAGGCCAGCATGATAAAAGGCGGCACACAAATGAAAATTACAATAGTAACAGTAATAGGAATGACCCACCAAGGAGAAATAGCGACGGCCGGCCGCAAGAAAATGTTGCACGCAGCGGTCGGGAAACTAATTGGAGACAGAATAACCACTCAGTACACTTCGTAGAGGTAACGGACAGTAACCTAGCTACGCAGTTGTCGCCCTCACCCTTCCCCCCCTACCCCTCCCCCCCCCCCACCACCCCACGGTAAAAAAACAATCGATCGCAATGAGCTACCACCGGCCAACCGATTTGACAACAGAGGGCACAAACAAGCGCACATTACATCTTAAACAATTATTTTTAAGATATGATCAGGATGCTACCGTTGAAGAAGATCTATGTGAAGAAGAGATGAAAGCAGGCTGTAATAACAGCAAAGATAAGAAATATAATTACCAACGTAATTTTAGATACAGGCGCATCTACAAATATTACAGTCCTGGAAATTTGAATAAGAACGTCGTGAATTCATTGTCCCAGGAAGGGGAAACTTTATTGACACATTCCTGGGGTCAGATACATCACATGATCACACTGACAGAACCACAGGCACATAGACACAGGCAACAGAGCATGCACAATGTCGGCACTAGCACAGTGTATATCCACCTTTCGCAGCAATGCAGGCTGCTATTCTCCTATGGAGACGATCGTAGAGATGCTGGATGTAGTCCTGTGCAACGGCTTGCCATGCCATTTCCACCTGGCGCCTCAGTTGGACCAGCGTTCGTGCTGGACGTGCAGACCGCGTGAGACGACGCTTCATCCAATCCCAAACATGCTCAATGGGGGACAGATGCGGAGATCTTGCTGGCCAGGGTAGTTGACTTACACCTTCTAGAGCACGTTGGGTGGCACGGGATACATGCGGACGTGCATTGTCCTGTTGGAACAGCAAGTTCCCTTGCAGGTATAGGAATGGTAGAACGATGGGTTCGATGACGGTTTGGATGTACCGTGCACTATTCAGTGTCCCCTCGACGATCACCCGAGGTGTACGGCCAGTGTAGGAGATCGCTCCCCACACCATGATGCCGGGTGTTGGCCCTGTGTGCCTCGGTCGTATGCAGTCCTGATTGTGGCGCTCACCTGCACGGCGCCAAACACGCATACGACCATCATTGGCACCAAGGCAGATGCGACTCTCATCGCTGAAGACGACACGTCTCCATTCGTCCCTCCATTCACGCCTGTCGCGACACCACTGGAGGCGGGCTGTACGATGTTGGGGCGTGAGCGGAAGACGGCCTAACGGTGTGCTGGACTGTAGCCCAGCTTCATGGAGACGGTTGCGAATGGTCCTCGCCGATACCACAGGAGCTACAGTGTCCCTAATTTGCTGGGAAGTGGCGGTGCTGTCCCCTACGGCACTGCGTAGGATCCTACGGTCTTGGTGTGCATCCGTGCGTCGCTGCGGTCCGGTTCCAGGTCGACGGGCACGTGCACCTTCCGCCGACCACTGGCGACAACATCGATGTACTGTGGAGACCTCACGCCCCACGTGTTGAGCAATTCGGCGGTACGTCCACCCGGCCTCCCGCATACCCACTATACGCCCTCGCTCAAAGTCCGTCAACTGCACATACGGTTCACATCCACGCTGTCGCGGCATGCTACCACTGTTAAAGACTGCGATGGAGCTCCGTATGCCATGGCAAACTGGGTGACACTGACGGCGGCGGTGCACAAATGCTCCGCAGCTAGCGCCATTCGACGGCCAACACCACGGTTCCTGGTGTGTCCGCTGTGCCTTGCGTGTGATCATTGCTTGTACAGCCCTCTCGCAGTGTCCGGAGCAAGTATGATCGTTCTGACACACCGGTGTCAATGTGTTCTTTTTTCCATTTCGAGGAGTGTATTAGGGTTATGCTACATATAAATGATTGGTTCATGCATTTTCAGATTTTATACGTAAACTGTAGAATACACGTAGTCGTTGCCATTACTCTCATTAGAAGGTAGAAAATTGCCTTCCCAAACTTCAGTGGAGGTGGTTCTGGAGTATTCTCTGCACGCTGATGCATGTCGTTGCGTATGCAGAATACGTAACGTAAGTTAAACCTTAACTTACACACGAGTTCTAAAATGAAAACAAAGGACTTGTTCCTTCTAACCGATTAATGGAAAACGGTGCGTGTGTCAGTATAATCCAAGACGAAGCAGCCATTATGAGTGGTCAAAAAATTTCTCAATTTTCGTCGATAGTTTTATCCTGTAATTAATGTAAACAATGTATTCTATGTGTTACATGTTATTCCATTGCATGTGATGTATTTTGTATTTGTATTACAAATTTGTGAATACTTGTGTACAATGACCAGAAGTATCGAGGGGAATGAATCTCGGTGCAATAGATAAAAGGGGTTAATGCAAAGAAAAAAGTGTAGCGAAAAAGGAAGTTTCGATCGCAATACTCGCGTTTAAAGTGGTGTGTGCAGAAACTAAAATTGTGCAGAGTAGTGCTACGTTGCATGTGTCATCGAGCCTAAACAAGTGACATCTAAAATTGAAGCATATAACGTCAAACGACCATGGCGACACAATAAGACAAGACAATGCTAAACAAGTTTTAAATTGTACGTTTCTTAGCTGGAGCTCCATCGACGGGATCGTCCTCTGCCTCGCAAATAGTGTGGTCTGTTCTTTGGGGCACATGTTCCAATGTACCTCGTCGTTTCTGGTCTAAGTACTGGAAGGAACTACAAAAAGCACACCCATACTGAGGTTGGGAAGTCTAGACGGTACCCACAAGTTGGTGAATATTTACTGCACTGGCACTCGCATTCAACCAACTTCGCCCACTAATGGACGATTAAACAATCAGGCGCGCGTATCGCACGCCCATAGTCAACACTGGGGCTAGCGAACAAAGTTCGTCGCCCCAGAAAAGATACATAAAGCAATACAAGGACTTAATTTTCACCTCTGGTAAGGAAGGAATCATTTGTAAGTAAAGTTGTATTCATTGTATATTTTATCGTACAACCTTTACTACATGATGTCGTTTTCTCAGTATTAATCAAAAGTTTGTATATTAGGATTAAGGTTTGTAAATATGTATTAGCATAAGTATGCCAGAAAACAGACACACACTCAGTAATACGAAAGAATTCACAGTACCATGAAAATGAGACAGTAAAAATGAAGTTTGTAAACAAAAGACCCCCACGCCTATCAATTGCAAATTCGACTACTGTATCCTGTCAACCAAATAGAATTTTCTAGTGACAGTATACAGTAGGGGGGCAGTTGTAATGACACATTCCGCCACAGAGACATACAATATCTTAAAGGCTGTGCCAAAGATTAACTTGAGAGGGATGTAGAATATAATCTCTGTAATGTTCATACTGGATTCTCTTTTGTTTCATACTCCAAGAAGGAGTTAAGATACACTTTCGATTGTTACCTTGTAGGGGACGGACGTAATTTTTGACCCCTGCAGAAAGGCAGCCATCTTGTTAGCATTTATGGTTTGTGCGACGAGCAGAGCAAGTATTATTGCCTTGTGAATAAAAAATAGTGAGAAGTAGCTAAGTCTTACGATAATTATTTAAAGCAACGTAGCATCGTATTCCTTGGTTTCCACCGTCTTCGTGAAGTAAACCGATGCTGACTTCGGAAGTTACACACGCTCAACAAAGAGGAGAACATCGATGGGGACTAATGGATTAATATTGTGGCAGAAGGCCTAATTCTACGTCAACAATGACGTAGAATTCAAAAATGTAATTAATTGAAATTGTAAATTATATTACAGGCATATTTCACTCAGAACTCAATTTGTCCTCATTCAAGCCGGTCAATACAATCCGTAAAAAAGCCTGTCAAAAATTCTAATGTTACAGTTCCATATCCACAATTTTCTGTCTTTCCAAAAATCAATAAAATTTAATGTGTTTATTTATTGCGCCACAAATTCCATCTCTCCTTTTCCATCCCCAGTGTCTATCAGTCATATCCCTGGAATTTACAGTGTATTAAATTGTGATACCTATCACAATGAAGCTCCAGATCACAAATCAGAACGATCTGAATATCTCACAAGTATTTATCAATTAAATGTGGGAAACCTAGTGGTAGAAAAGGGAAGGCAGGATTCGGTTACGGTTGTGGACGGGGCCGTAATCAGTTACTACTGGTTGGCTTTTACAATTCCATACAATTTTTTTAAGCCAGTAACTCTAGACTCGACAATAAATTTAAAAAATACCATGCATTATTAATGAAGGAATAAACAACAGTGTAAGTAATAGTGTTTTCAGTAAGTTACAATTTAGCAAATCACCTTTAAATGCAGATACAACAATAATGTTTCAAAATCAAACCACTGTGATCTGAGCAGAAAACCTTACACTCCAGAAATGGCAATAAAATAAGAATTGTTTAAAACTCGCTGCAATTTACAAATTAAAGGTATTGAAATATTAAAGGCAAGTCGCCACCAACACAGCAGACAGCATCAGACAGCGGGAATGGCAGTAAATAAGGTTTTAAAGGATTACTGTTGAAATACAAATACCAAATTAGAATTTTAAGGCAAGCGACCACAATCACGACTGAAGGCCTTACACGCCAAGAACGGCAATAAAATAAAAAAAATTTGAAACCTTCTGTAAAACAGGAAATAACAATAGCAAAAGTAAATTAAAAGAACCAACAATTGATCCAGATGGTGCTCGGAACCGACCTCTGAGAAGGTCCGGCAACAAAGACTTTTGCGAGCGACGAGATACGCAGCCAAGAGTTGCATTCACTGCATACGAGTGAAACTCAGACTAGTGACAGTCTAACGAATCTTGCTGAAGCTACCCAACGTCCGATAAACAAAATGCAGCAATGGAACAATACGCCAAAGCCGGAACCGGCGGTCTGCACTACGCCCAGAATACTGTGTTTAGAGCCATTGGAACGAGAAAGGAATCATTACCACCAGAGTAGAGTAACCACCAACCGGCCTGCAATCAAGAAGCTGTCAAAACTACTCGCCTTAGTGGAGAGCAGCGGCAAGGCGAGGAAATGTTCACTGCCGTTACATATACTAACCCCCAGGGCAGGTAACTGGGGCGTTTGCAGCCAATAGGCAAGAAAAATTACCGCTGGTTGAACTTAACAAATCGTAACAAGTTGAACATAATAAATGGTAATAAGGCGTCGAGGAAAGCTATTCAGATCCGCCTTTCCCAAGCACTCCACTCGCTGCTCTTCGCCTTGGCGACATTACGAGCAGCAGCATGAACCCAAGTCACTGGAGAATCTCGAGATGTCACAGTGGTGGAGGTTTCTCTACTTGGATTGAAAGCACTGGTCTTAAACCTTGCTGGATCCGGTTTACGACGAGGTCGTGCAACCTCGTTATAACAGCCCTTCCATCCGGCAGTCCATACGTGCCTCTAGCGGTCCTGGCGTGTTTCTGCACTGCGCGGACCTCGCTTCTCCTCAGTCTCCAACCGAACTAGCACATTCACACGAACAGGACTAACAGCAACGATCCCCAGATATAGGGCAACAATTACTACATATCGATAACCGCAGCTGCTGCCACTAGCAGACAGGCAACGCTTGCGAAACCGAGTAGCACCATTCAACAGTAGAAGAAGACCAACAACTCCAACGATGGTAACTAAACGATACCGTCTGGCCGCCAACAGAGGGCGGAAACCTACAAAGAGCACCAACACGAGTCGAAGCACAGCTTAATGTGTTTATCCAAAAAATTAACTGAAGTGTGAGCCAATCAAAATTTTTATGTCTAAAATACGTCAGTATAATACACACACACACACACAGACACACACACACACACACACACACACACACACACACACACACACACACAAACACACCCACACCCAAACAGACACACACATCCATACTTTCTTGATTCACGTAAAATTATAATTTTTTTTTTCGCAAGTTTGTTGCCAACCATGATTTCACTCTCCACTAAAGAAAATGGTTTATGTGGAATGCTGTATTCTGCTCAGTAACTTTCCATCTTGCACCTTTGAGCTTCATTGGAAAGTGCATACATACCATTCATTATGGAATAAGAACGAGTATGAAATGTACTCTCCGTAAATACTTAAAAGCAAACGTCACTTACGAAATATTAACGAGTCAAAATTCTGTAGTTGTCAATGATACTGCTCCACAAACTTGAAAATGCGGAATATATTCAACTAATAATTTTTTAAGTTTCTGTTGCTTGTCATCGCCAACAGTTAGCAGTGTTCATAGTTGGAAACAAGAAAATTATTATTTGGCACAACAAAAATTGTCTCATCAGCTTTAAAAAGGAATACTGAGGTTTTCCAAAAACGAAAACCACAAATTAGAGAATGTTAAACAGTGTTAATTGCTTTAGGTATAAAAAAAATGTTCCTGTAGAACATCGGAAATGTCTTGCCTTTTCGCTATAAACATGATGTTAAATATAACTCTCCAGTCAGTTATTGACGCAGAATTTTCATATTTATAAATGCGAAGCACAATGGTTTGTGTGTTGTGCAATAATACTTTGGACCATTCACAATATTGTGCTTCTAATTTATTATTATTCTTGCTAAGTCTTCAGTGTTGCCCAGGTACGTGTTTAATCCATTCTATTAGCCTATATCCTCCTTTGCTATCTGTGTGTCCATCTCCTCCACCCCCTACCTATTCATCTCCTTCTTCTCCCCCTCTATCTCCCAGACTCTCTCTGTACATCTGCTCTTCCCTCCTCTGTCAATCTACTCCTTTCGCTCTTTCCACCTTCTTGTCCCCCTTCCATGTCCATCTCCTTCTTACCCCTTTATCCCCTTGTCAGTGTCTCTATTACCTTCACTCCTTCTATCTCCGCCTCACCTCTCTCTCAACCAGCCTCATCCTCTTTCCATCCTCAGACCACCTCCGCCTCCCCGTCTCTTTGCTCATCTGCTCTTCTTCCATTTATCTGATCATTAGCCCTTCCTCTGCTCTCTATCCACCTCTGTCCCCTCCCCCCATATCTATGTCCATCTATTTCCTGCACCACTCTGTCTCTTCCTCCCCCTTACCTTTCAAAGTTATAAACCCCACCCCAATAGGAGGTTACTTGTTCTTACCCCACAGTAATTCTTTAGAGATAGTAGGAAATATGTGCGCTCAACTTGGCTGAAATCGATCAAGGGAGCGTTGCCGATATTCAGACATATCATACAAATTTAACGTATTTCACACATATAGGTACTGATATTTCACCTGCATCTCTGGTGAATTTCACGCTGCAGTTTCGTTTCTCGGTTTATGATGTCATATCTTCCGGACTATTTGTTGAACAATAACATAATTTTGTAGGTACACTTAGCGGCATGCGTGGATTCTGTCTACGAAATGTGCCGCGAATAAGCATAGTAGGAAAGAAATTTATATTTAAACTTCATGTATGTTGATGCAGTTTTTACGCATTTCAGTGTTTATGATGTTGTATCTCCTGAAATATAACTATAGGTACATACAATTGTAGGCACATTCAGTGGTATATGTGAATATCGCCTGAAAAGTCTCTCAACAATACCGACAATGCAATAAATTAAGAAGTCGAGCCTGATGCAACACGTAGGAAACGAGTAACATTCATCCTTTCAGTATTTTCTTAGGTATTGTCAGTGACGAAATGTTTCATTGTTGTTGTTGTTGTGGTCTTCAGTCCTGAGACTGGTTTGATGCAGCTCTCCATGCTACTCTATCCTGTGCAAGCTTCTTCATCTCCCAGTACCTACTGCAACCAACATCCTTCTGAATCTGCTTAGAGTACTCATCTCTCGGTCTCCCTCTACGATTTTTACCCTCCACACTGCCCTCCAATGCTAAATTTGTGATCCCTTGATGCCTCAAAACATGTCCTACCAACCGATCCCTTCTTCTAGTCAAGCTGTGCCACAAACTTCTCTTCTCCCCAATCCTATTCAATACTACCTCATTAGTTATGTGATCTACCCATCTAATCTTCAGCATTCTTCTGTAGCACCACATTTCGAAAGCTTCTATTCTCTTCATGTCCAAACTATTTATCGTCCATGTTTCACTTCCATACATGGCTACACTCCATACAAATACTCTCAGAAACGACTTCCTGACACTTAAATCTATATTCGATGTTAACAAATTTCTCTTCTTCAGAAACGCTTTCCTTGCCATTGCCAGTCTACATTTTATATCCTCTCTACTTCGACCATCATCAGTTATTTTACTTCCTAAATAGCAAAACTCCTTTACTACTTTAAGTGTCTCAATTCCTAATCTAATTCCCTCAGCATCACCCGATTTAATTGGACTACATTCCATTATCCTCGTTTTGCTTTTGTTGATGTTCATCTTATATCCTCCTTTCAAGACACTGTCCATTCCGTTCAACTGCTCTTCCAAGTCCTTTGCCGTCTCTGACAGAATTACAATGTCATCGGCGAACCTCAAAGTTTTTACTTCGTCTCCATGGACTTTAATACCTACTCCAAATTTTTCTTTTGTTTCCTTTACTGCTTGCTCAATATACAGATTGAATAACATCGGGGAGAGGCTACAACCCTGTCTCACTCCTTTCCCAACCACTGCTTCCCTTTCATGCCCCTCGACTCTTATGACCGCCATCTGGTTTCTGTACAAATTGTAAATAGCCTTTCGCTCCCTGTATTTTACCCCTGCCACCTTTAGAATTTGAAAAAGAGTATTCCAGTCAACATTGTCAAAAGCTTTCTCTAAGTCTACAAATGCTAGAAACGTAGGTTTGCCTTTTCTTAATCTTTCTTCTAAGATAAGTCGTAAGGTCAGTATTGCCTCACGTGTTCCAACATTTCGACGGAATCCAAACTGATCCTCCCCGAGGTCCGCATCTACCAGTTTTTCCATTCGTCTGTAAAGAATTCGCGTTAGTATTTTGCAGCTGTGACTTATTAAACTGATAGTTCGGTAATTTTCACATCTGTCAGCACCTGCTTTCTTTGGGATTGGAATTATTATATTCTTCTTGAAGTCTGAGGGTATTTGGCCTGTCTCATACATCTTGCTCACCAGCTGATAGAGTTTTGTCATGACTGGCTCTCCCAAGGCCGTCAGTAGTTCTAATGGAATGTTGTCTACTCCGGGGGCCTTGTTCCGACTCAGGTCTTTCAGTGCTCTGTCAAACTCTTCACGCAATATCGTATCACCCATTTCGTCTTCATCTACATCCTCCTCCATTTCCATAATATTGTCCTCAAGTACATCACCCTTGTATAAACCTTCTATATACTCCTTCCACCTTTCTGCCTTCCCTTCTTTGCTTAGAACTGGGTTGCCATCTGAGCTCTTGATATTCATACACGTGGTTCTCTTCTCTCCAAAGGTCTCTTTAATTTTCCTGTAGGCAGTATCTATCTTACCCCTAGTGAGATAAGCCTCTACATCCTTACATTTATCCTCTAGCCATCCCTGTTTAGCCAGTTTGCATTTCCTCTCGATCTGATTTTTGAGACGTTTGTATTCCTTTTTGCCTGCTTCATTTACTGCATTTTTATATTTTCTCCTTTCATCAATTAAATTCAATATTTCTTCTGTTACCCAAGGATTTCTAGCAGCCCTCGTCTTTTTACCTACTTTATCCTCTGCTGCCTTCACTACTTCATCCCTCAGAGCTACCCATTCTTCTTCTACTGTATTTCTTTCCCCTATTCCTGTCAATTGTTCCCTTATGCTCTCCCTGAAACTCTGTACAACCTCTGGTTCTTTCAGTTTATCCAGGTGCCATCTCCTTAATTTCCCACATTTTTGCAGTTTCTTCAGTTTTAATCTACAGGTCATAACCAATAGATTGTGGTCAGAGTCCACATCTGCCGCTGGAAATGTCTTACAACTTAAAACCTGGTTCCTAAATCTCTGTCTTACCATTATATAATCTATCTGATAGCTTTTAGTATCTCCAGGGTTCTTCCACGTATACAACCTTCTTTCATGATTCTTAAACCAAGTGTTACCTATGACTAAGTTGTGCTCTGTTCAAAATTCTACTAGGCGGCTCCCTCTTTCATTTCTTAGCCCCAATCCATATTCACCTACTATGTTTCCTTCTCTCCCTTTTCCTACACTCGAATTCCAGTCACCCATTACTATTAAATTTTCGTCTCCCTTCACTATCTGAATAATTTCTTTTATTTCATCGTACATTTCTTCAATTTCTTCGTCATCTGCTGAGCTAGTTGGCATATAAACTTGTACTACTGTAGTAGGTGTGGGCTTCGTATCTATCTTGGCCACAATAATACGTTCACTGTGCTGTTTGTAGTAGCTTACCCGCATTCCTATTTTCCTATTCATTATTAAACATACTCCTGCATTACCCCTATTTGATTTTGTGTTTGTAACCCTGTAATCACCTGACCAGAAGTCTTGTTCCTCCTGACACCGAACTTCACTAATTCCCACTATATCTAACTTTAACCTATCCATTTCCCTTTTTAAATTTTCTAACCTACCTGCCCGATTAAGAGATCTGACATTCCACGCTCCGATCCGTAGAACGCCAGTTTTCTTTCTCCTGATAACGACATCGTCCTGAGTAGTCCCCGCCCGGAGATCCGAATGGGGGACTATTTTACCTCCGGAATATTTTACCCAAGAGGATGCCATCATCATTTAATCATACAGTAAAGCTGCATGTCCTCGGGAAAAATTACGGCTGTAGTTTCCCCTTGCTTTCAGCCGTTCGCAGTACCAGCACAGCAACGCCGTTTTGGTTAATGTTGCAAGGCCAGATCAGTCAATCATCCAGACTGTTGCCCCTGCAACTACTGAAAAGGCTGCTGCCCCTCTTCAGGAACCACACGTTTGTCTGGCCTCTCAACAGATACCCCTCCGTTGTGGTTGCACCTACGGTACGGCCATCTCTATCGCTGAGGCACGCAAGCCTCCCCACCAACGGCAAGGTCCATGGTTCATGGGGGTGAAATGTTTCATAAAGGTTTGAAATTATGTCTGAAGTTTGTTGCAAGCCCTTAAGTTCTCACATTCTCAGACAATGGATGGGTATTCGCGCATTTAGAGCTGCAATTCCGTTTATCACCATCGCCATCTCGTGAGAGATGTTTCTTACCCCCACAGTATGTCTTTCCAGACAGAAAGAGGAATCAGTTAACACCAACAGAGAGATTTATCTAGCACTACCGTTACAAAATACAGCATTACTTTAAACAAGTTACTTGGAAGATGTGCACGTTCTCCAAATTTAACAAAAAGTACCGTAAAATAAATTTCTCTTACTTTACGTTTATGGTCACAAACCTTTTGTCATCAGATCTGTTTTATGAAAAACATGTCCTAATACAGTACACATTTAGCTCAGTACGTGAACAACAGCTTCAGAAATAAATACCGTTGACCTGCCAACAGAGGTAGGGTAACTGAACCCCCACACAACAGGCGCTGTTAGCTAACGTTTCCTACCATATGTAAAGATAATCTCACAGTCTCCTCAACGATACGCAACGCTGGTAACGTTTAACGTCTCCTCTAGCCTTACTGATTGCAACAACTCGCCGAGGAAAAGAGTTTTCACGTTTCGTCGTGTACGGCATATTAAGCTGAAGTCTCTCACTCAAGATCACATCGCGTAGTGCTACAAAACTGTGGAATGTTCGTTGTTTCATCAGCTTTTCGAAAACGTCTCACACTCTTTCTATAGACTTACTATTTAATGAGACCACTGAGATGCGGTAGTGGCTTATGCGTGTTCGTCAAAACAAGGACAATTGCTTGTATCCGTATGGATAGGGCTTTGTCAACAGCATGTGACGCAGACTTCTTCCCGTTTCTTCAACTACCTTGTGTTGCAGTGCCAGCTCCAGTTGTAGCTACAATCCCGCTGCCTTACGCCGTGTGATGACATGATGATGTGAGATTTCTGGCAACATGCCCCGGAGCTTTCATTGATTCCCGCCGAATTGTTAATACGTCACTTTACCTATCTCGAGGTCCACGAGATGGACAGACCGCGGCGAGAACGTCACGAATGTAGGCCTGAACTTACTCGCTCGCTCAGCTCAGCACACAAAATGCGTTTCTAAACATGTTAACTCACAGCTGGGTGCGTACGCACTAACTTGGGTTGCATCTTGTACTGGAATCTGCTATTATGAAGTCTAATACTATTACAACAAAATTTAATTTAAGGTCAGTACAGTGTAAGTTGCCTATTTAGGTTTTTATGTTTGTAACGCCACGTAGTGCATTGTTTGAAAATTGCTGACTAGCTGTGTGCAGTCTGTGACTGGTGGGACTCGTTGTTGGAATATCCGCCTGTGTAGTGTTGGGCAGTTGATGTGAACAGCGCGTAGCGTTGAGCAGTTGGAGATTAGCGGACGATCTGGACGAGTGTGCGCCAGAGAAGCGAAATTTGTAAATTTGTAAAGATGCATGCCATATATTTTAATGTAATTGTTTGTTATCTATCAAAATCTTTCATTTGGTAACTTTGCCTGTCAGTGGTTACTGACTTCAGTAGTTAGAATCTTTTATTTAGCTGGCAGTACTGGCGCTCGCTGTGTTGTAGTACTTCGAGTAACGAAGATTTTTGTGAGGTAAGTGATTCATGAAATGTATAGGTTATTGTTAGTCAGCGACATTCTTTTTTAGGGATTATTGAAAGTCAGATTGCGTTGCGCTAAAACAGTATTGTGTGTCAGTTTAGTGATGATAAGAGTAAGTAAAGAGAGAAATGTCTGAGTACGTTCAGTTTTATTCAGTTGACTTTGTATCAAATAACGTAGAAGTTTATTTGTACAGTCATTCATAATTGGAGCATTATAAAATTGCAGCGAAATGCAGGAAGATCTGCAGCGGATTGGCACTTGGTGCAGGGAGTGGCAACTGACCCTTAATATAGACAAATGTAATGTATTGCGAATACACAGAAAGAAGGATCCTTTTTTGTATGATTATACGATAGCATAATATACACTGCTAACAAAATGTTTTTTATACAATAAAACCCACCACCTTATGAATTAGTGGGTCATGATATAATACATTAATTAGGTACAGCTTATAAATTTCTAATTCTAATCTACAGACAGTATTGTTAGCTGAATGGGCAGACCTACTAATTAACAAATCTACTACTCCTAATATTACTGCTTACACTAGTCTCTACTGCCTGCAGCGTTACAAACATGCCAGTAAATATACAAACCTACTTGTGTGCCTTGCTCACCGAGCTAACCCCGGTGAACGCGCCCTGGCACAGGGCAGGCCAGTACTTTTGTCCGCTGCAGGTTTCTATCTTAATTCCTATTCTAATTTCCTAACCTAATGAACTATTCTAAGTCAAAATCGGTGCGTTGTCAAATCCGGTATGGTCGCCCCTCTCCCCCTATCCTGCACGTGGCGGATTCCAACTTTACCAGTCGACCAGTCCACGCACAGGCGGTACGGGATTGGGGTATTGACCTAGTATGTGATTTCTTTAAGTCTTAAAGCTCTCTCAGATATTGTGTTAGGACCTTTCGTGATACCTCATTTGCCAACTGATTTAGCAGTCGAAAGGTCTCGTCTTGTCTTAATAACATATAAGTGTCATGGTTGGGTAGTTGTTGTCTAAGTGTAGTTGCTACATCATCGAAAAGGGGGCACTCGTAGACCACATGGTCGGGAGTTCCCTCCGATGCACCACAGTCACACGTAGGCGTTGCCCTCTTCCCAAACCGACATAGATACGTCGGGTAAGGCCCATGTCCAGTGAGAAAGTGGAACAAACCCCTAGTTGGTTCAAAATAACCCATGCTCATTCTTTCCCTCACATTCGGCAGGAATCTGAAAGTTCTTCTGCCGGATTCCTCTGCCTCCCAAACTTCTTGCCATAGCTCTTCACCCCTCTTCCGTATCTCGCCCTTATCCCTAACCCTAACTCCCAAGATTTCTTCTACTTTCTCTATGTCCCCTTTCTTTGCCCAATACCAAGCACCCTGTTCCCTGATTTTGATGTCCAGAGGACAAAGCCCCATTATTACTAATAGGGCCCCCCCCCCCCCCCGGAGATGTTCTGTATGCCCCCACAGATCTTAATATCATGTTCCTTTGAACCCTTCTCACCGACATGGCGGGCACAACCCTCGTAAGCCTGTGTGCCCAGACTCCCGCGCCGTAACCCACTATTGATGTTAATATGCTATTATGATACAATTTGATAAGGTGAGGGGGGAGATGAAATCTTTTATGACCTATGGTGATGAGGTTATTAAGGATTTGCAGAGCTCTTTGTGTCACGGTTTCAATGTGCTTTCCGAAGTTCCACCTTTCATCGATGATGATCCCTAAGTAACGTCCCTCTCGTCGTTGGGGTACTGGTGTGCCCTCAATTCTTACAGTCGGGTTTCTTATTAGCTGTCCCTTTAGTAATAGATAGGTTGATTTGGTCGGTGAGATGGTCATCTTGGTATTACGGCACCATGATAGTAGTTGCGTCATGGCTCTGTCTATTTTAGGTTCAATATCCTCGCGACTTCGGCCGCCAACCAGTAGAAGGAGGTCATCAGCGTAGGCTATCACCTCTAGCACATCTTCATTCTGTTGCAATGCATTTAAAAGTGGCTCCATGTGGATATCCCAAAATAGGGGACCTAAGACGGAACCCTGGGGACATCCCTTTGTTATGGGTTTTCCAATCCTCCCGCTAGGGGATGATAGCCAGACCTCCCGATCTACACAATAGCTCCTAAGGCAACCGTATAGCGGCCCTGGGCACTCTTTCTCCCGCAAGCAGGAGAAGAGCGAAGGCCACCACAGGTTGTCAAAGGCGCCACGAATGTCCACCATGATGCCGACGATGTACTTGCACGGGGCCGAACCACAGACCTCGGCCGCCAGGGCGATCGCATCAGATGCGGAACGCCCAGGCCTGAAGCCAAACTGTATGTCGCTCATCCCGTGCAGCACTCGGTGGGCAGTCAGCCTATCAGCAAGCAGCTTTTCAAGGATTTTCCCGAACACATCCAGAAGGCAGATGGGTCTGTAAGACTTTGCCTCAGCTGGATCTTTATCGGGGCCTTTCTTAATGATTACAACGTTTGCTGCCTTCCAGATCCTCGGGAATTTGCCTTGCCGAAGGCACTCGTTGTACAGCTGGGTTAAAGGAGCGACCAGTTGTGGGGCCAAGAACTGCACCACCTCCGCCACAATGCCGTCTGGCCCGGGGGCTTTCCCTCTCTTTATTGTCTTTATGAGGGCAGCGACCTCCTCCTCCGAGAAAGGGAGGACTGCCTCATCATTTGTATAGTCGTCCAGATCCAAATCCCGCAACCGTCGCTGTTCCTCAGTATCCTCTGTTCTGTCGTCGTCAGGCAACAGGGATCGGAGTAGGACCTCAGCAGTCTCCTGCCATGAGTCCGTCATCCAATCCCCATGCCTGACTGTGGACAGCATCATAGGGGAGCGGATCTTTTCTCTTACTAGTTTGTACGGAATCCCCCATGGATCCAAGGCCAGCTGATTGGTCACGAATGTCTCCCAGCTTCTAACTCGGACCGCTTTTAATTCTTTCTGAAATCTTTCCTTTGCCTCCCGGTATAGCAGTAACCATCTCTGCTTCTCCCACCAGACGACACTGCGCTGGTAGTGCCTCCGCAGCCTTCTGACAGACTGATGCAGCTCCTGCAGCTCAGGAGACCATGGTGTCGGCGAGGCCGCCATGGCCCTCCTCCTAGTTGGCACGGCCGCCTTCATCGCTCTAGTCACTGCACACACCAGTTCCTCAGCTCTGTTGTCAATGTCAATTTGTCTGTCACCATCCGGTAACGGAGGAATGTCACACTCTCTGGCTAAGCGTTCCCAGTTGGCTTTCCTGAAGTTCAACTGCACCTCCCACCCCATGGCCCAGTGGCACTCCCTGCTCCCTAAGGTAAAAGTGATAAGGTTGTGATCGCTTGTGGTGGCACTGTCTATCACCTTCCAGTTCTGTATTAGGTTTGCCGCATTTGGCGTGACCAAGGTCACATCGATGTTCGTGCCTTGCCCCACTCCCGCCGCATAGGTGGGAGAGTTTCCCGGTTTGTTTGCCACCACAAGCTGCAACGACATAATCACTTCTTCCACCTTTCCACCATTTTCGTCCCTTGTGCCACTGTACCATAGGGGGGACTTCGCATTTATGTCCGCAGTTATGACAACTCTCCGTCCCTGCAACGCCATAGCTACTCTTGTTAGATGGTCTAAATGTATGTCAATATCATCTCCATATTGGAAATACATGTTGATGAGTATTATAGTGCCTGCTGGAGATTGCAGTTCTATGACGTTGCAGTGACTGTTTGAGTACTACGAAAGTAAGGTTGCCTGTAGTTTTTTGTTGGTGATTACCACAGCTGCTTTTGGGGCATCCCCACAGCTGATGACTTGCCATGTGGTGGCCACAAAAGCAATTTTGCCAGCCAGAGAGTAAGGATCCTGCAAACAGAGTACATCCAGTCTCCTCTCCTCCACTTCCCTACGGAGTTCCTGCATCACAAGTCGACTGTTGTGCGTATTTAGTTGGCCGACAGATGTCCTAGTCGTCATGGATAATATGTGTGTACTCGGTCATATGGCCAGGTCTTGTTCGGATCGAAAGTTATTCTTCCATTTGCCAACACTGATTGGACGTATATATCCTCTAAGTCAAATTTCTCTCCTCGTCTTTCAAACAGTTTCTTTAGCAGGTCACGCAGGGCTCCGAAGTCCGTGGGGAGATTCACCGACTTTAGCTGTATTCTATCTACAGCCTCCATCACCGAGAAGGTTACCTTTCTACCGTTCTCATGTCCAATTCGGACCACATGTCTCAAGGCAGTGGTCAGGGTTGCCGGCTGCTCCAGTCTTGCCAGTTGCAAAAAAATATACACTGCTAGCAGTTAGTTCTGTAAAATATCTGGTAGTATGCGTACGAAAAGATTTGAAGTGGAATGATCATGTGAAATGAATTGTTGGTATGGCGGGTGCCAGCTTGAGATTCATTGGGAGAGTCCTTAGAAAATGTAGTCCATCAACAAAGGAGGTGGCTTACAGAACACTCGTTCTACCTATACCTGAGTATTGCTCATCAGTGTGGGATCCGTGCCAGGTCGGGTTGACAGAGGAGATACCGAAGATCCAAAGACTAGCGGCGCATTTCGTCACAGGGTTATTTGGTAAGCGTGATAGCGTTACGGAGATGTTTAACAAACTCAAGTGGCAGACTCTGCAAGAGAGGCGCTCTGCATCGCGGTGTAGCTTGCTGTCCAGGTTTCGAGAGGGTGCGTTTCTGGGTGAGGTATCAAATATATTGCTTCCCCATACTTATAGCTACCGAGGAGATCACGAATCTAAAATTACAGAGATTCGAGCGCGCACGGAGGCTTTCCGGCAGTCGTTCTTCCCGCGAACCCTACGTGACTGGAACAGGAAAGGGAGGTAATGACGGCGGCACGTAAAGTGCTCTCCGCCACACACCACTGAGTGGCTTGCGGGGTATAAATGTAGATGTAGATGAATTTTTCTAAGCGGACATTTCAACTGGATATTAATGTTATAACGGCTTGTTTATGGCATTTAGTCTCTTCGCCTTAATAGTCCTCATTTCATACAAGACCTACTGCCTTAGGTATCTAATAATCATTATGGCTTTATTTTAAGTTTATTGTACCCCAGTAGCAATTTATTAGTAAGCCTATGGACTTTCGATCACTGTAGGATTAATAACAAAAGACGGCATAATAGCGAATTCCAGTGGAAGATACAATTCACGTTTCTATGTACACCTCTAGTTACGAGTTAATAGGTGAGAAGCGCAGTAATGCGGGCTCTGGCCTACCTACGTGATGTACGCAACGCGGCGTATCTTTCACGCAGGCGTCGATCTATCTCATCCTTCAAGTTTTAGCAGAGCAGTGTATTTTGCCCCTTGAGCTTATTTTACACAGTGTAATGGTACTTCAATTTCGTAACCATTACGGCAGCTCAACTCAACCTCTCGATACCAGCAATATTCTACTGAGTTTCTGTAAAGTAGTTAACATGTTTCTGAGACAACATTCAGATTTGATATGATAAATGTAGAGGTACTTTGATACATCGATATGTTTATATTGCAATGATATTATTCTTATGTGTATTCTTTCTTTTGTCACTAAGATATTTGACGTACCTGTAACCCCGATTTTTGGGCGCGGAAGCCATTATTAGTTAGTTGTTAGAGAGTCGAGCCTAGAGAAAGTCAAGTCTTGATTGTCATGTTGAAAAGACGCATATTGTAGTCAGTTTACAAAATGTGAACTTTAACAGTGAGGAAGATGTTTTCAAGTATGTTTTGCATTGTGAAGTAATGTTTTGTGTGTTACGTGATATTGCAGCAAAAGTAATAAAAAAGAAGTGTCAATTAAATTCGGAGTGCTGATTACTTTTTTACATCACCATTGTCCTAACTTGCAAAAGTTTACTCTTCAAGAATGGTTTGTGAAACACATCTACATAACTTTTGAATATAGCAGAATAACACATAGGCCTCTTTGCAACCGAGCTTGGAATCATCACCACGTACATTTCCGGCGATTGAGCCATGATTTTCCAACGAGACTAGCATGGGAAACGCAAAAAGATGAGTGCCTAGTTTATTCATTATTACACGAAGTGAATTTATTAACTGTGCTCTAATGACACCTGCCACATAATAACTTTGTTGTTGCCCGAAAATGCAGTATTTAGCAGTGTGAGCAACACCACAATCATTATTAAATTTTGACCTTTGTTGTGGTAGGGTTGTTAGAACAGGCAATGCTCGGACCGAAAGAACAATCACACAAATTACAAAACTATGGAGTACGGACTCTTAAGTAAGGACGTCGGTTCTAATATTAGCTCAGAAAGACGAACGCTTCATTTTACGATGGTGAATAACGGCGCGCAGTCATAAGCGCTTGGCGCGGGCAAGTCCAGAGTGGACAGTGCCGGTGGCAGCCACACGCGACGCGTCGGCGTCGGCGTCGGCTCGCCATTAATGACGTCGTTGTCGGGCAGTGGTGGGCGTTCGCCGGCCGCTATCAGCATTCGCCGTCCTCCGCGGGAGCACGCAAACGCAGGGGCCACAGACACGGCAGGGGCGCGCCTGCGCTCCTATGCAGTACCGGGCGCTATCGCCGGCTCTCTGCGCACGCCATTCGTAACCGTTCCTCGAAATTCGCTCTACAAACCGCCTTCTGCTCCTGATGCTGCGCGCGTGTCTCGCTATCGACAAGTGAGAACACGGTCGCTGCAAATAACATCGCTAACACAGATTTTGCCAGGTATTTGTGTACAGCTGAGCGTCCACACACGTACTACACAGCGTCTGACCTTTATGTTCAACGGACAGTTACATTAAAAACTCGGCGCACTTTATCGAAAAACTGAGGGAGATTAATGCAAACCCAAGTGATATTCTTGTGAGCTTCGATGTAGTGTTTACAATGGTGCCTGTAAACGAAGCTATTTCATATATAGCAGATAATTTTACGACTGACATAGTGGCTTTATTTAAACACTGCCTGACGACAACTTATTTCCAGTGCAACAACGCGTTTCACGAACAGATCGACGGGGTGACGATGGGAAGCCCTCTCAGCTCAGCTATTGCCAATTTATTTATGGAGATCTTCGAACAGCAAGCGCTGCACACTGCCAGTAAAAATCCTGCTAAATGGTACCGCTATGTTGATGACACATTTATAGTGTGGACTCATGGTGAAGAAGAGTTGGATGTCTTCTTGGTACACCTGAACAGTGTTAACTCAAAAACACAGTTTTCGATGGAGAAAGAGAGCAACGGTCAACTCAATTTCCTGGATGTGTCGGTAATTAAACGCGAGGATGTTTCGCTGGGCCACAAGGTATATAGAAAGAACACTCACACGGATCGATGCCTCCACAAGGTATCAAACCATCATCCTAGGCAAATTAGAAGTGTCATGAAACCCTTGGTGGACAGAGCTAACAAAATCTGCGAGCCGTCTTACTTACAAGATGAACTAAATCACTTACGGTCAGCCTTCAGGAAAAATGGATATAGCAGCAAGGAAATTGATCGAGCCCTCCATCAAAGAAGAAAAGAAGTCAGAAGTCCAGAGCAACAACGGTCACCTACTGGAAAAGGTTTCCTACCATTCATTAATAAAGTCACGGACCGTATCGGGAAAGTTCTGGCCAAGTATGGGATCGGAATAATCTTCAGACCCACCAAGAAGATTAAAGAATATTTAAGAACTGCAAAAGACGCCCAGCACCCACTAGCAACACCTGGGGTGTACTAAATTCCATGCAGTTGTGTACAAGTATGTATTGGAACAACGAGAAGAAGTGTAAACAACCGCTTAGCCGAACATAAAAGAAACTATCGCTTAGGACACATTGAATAATCGGCCGTAGTTGAGTATGTTTTCCGAGATGGGAATCACGAAATTAAATTTAATGGGATAACCGTTCCAGCACGAACATCCCATTATACTGCACGCATATATAGAGAAGCAATAGAGATTCAAAAACACCATAACAATTTTTATAGAAAAGAGGAAGTTTTAAAAGTCAGACAAAATATAGATGTCGACTTTGCGCCAGCAGAATGACAATCGATTACTCTTAATCGAGAATGATGCCGCCTTCGAAGGACAGGTATACCGTCGGCATCACGTGACGAATGGTGGTGCCCTCTATGCGCTATATAAATGCAAGAGTACCTGGAGCCTCAGTGGCAGTAGCCGCGCGACCTCAGAAGATGTCTCCCGCAGATGGAGACGAAACGTTAGGTGGAAATTTTATACATTGACCACGGCCTCTCAGCTCGGAAGTATTAACTGAAGACAACATCGGCCGCGAAAGCCTACATTATATGACTTTATGTTCAATGTTTATGACTTCATACCACAATCTATTGGTTATGAAAATGGTTCAAATGGCTCCGAGCACTATGGGACTTAACAGCTTTGGTCATCAGTCCCCTAGAACTTAGAACTACTTAAACCTAACCAACCTAAGGACATCACACACATCCATGCCCGAGGCAGGATTCGAACCTTCGACCGTAGCAGTCCCACGGTTCCGGACTGCGCGCCTAGAACCGCGAGACCACCGCGGCCGGCTATTGGTTATGAACTGTGGATTAAAGCTGAAGAAACTCCAAAAAGGTGGGAACTTAAGGAGTTGGAACCTGGATAAACTGAAAGAACCAGAGGTTGTACAGAGTTTCAGGTAGAGCATAAGAGAACAATTGACACGAATGGGGCAAAGAAATACAGTAGAAGAAAAATGAATAGCTTTGAGGGATGAAGTGGTGAAGGCAGCAGAGGATCCAGTAGGTAAAAAGACGAGGGCTAGTAGAAGTTATTGGGTAACAGAAGAAATATTCAATTTAATTGATGAAAGGACAAAATTTAAAAATTCGTTATATGAAGCAGGCAAAAAGGAATACAAACGTCTCAAAAATGAGATCGACAGAAAGTGCAAAATGGCTAAGCAGGGATGGCTAGAGGACAAATGTAAGGATGTAGAGGCTTATCTCACTAGGGGTAAGGTACATTGGAAGGAGTATATGGATGGTCTATACAAGGGCAATGTTCTTAAGGACAATATTACGGAAGTGGAAGAGGATGTAGACGAAGATGAAATGGGAGATATGATACTGCGTGAAGAGTTTGACAGAGCACTGAAATACCAAAATTGCAACATAGCTCCGGGAGTAGGCAACATTCCATTAGAACTACTGACGGCCTTGGGAGAGCCAGCCCTGACAAAACTCTAGCATCTGGTGAGCAAGATGTGTGACACAGGCGAAATACCCTCAGATTTCAAGAAGAATAAAATAATTCCAATTCCAAAGAGAGCAGGTGTTGACAGATGTGAAAATTACCGAACTATCAGTTTAATAAGTCAAAGCTGCAAAATACTAACCCGAATTCTTTACAGACGAATGGAAAAACTAGTAGAAGCCGACCTCGGGGAAGATCAGTTTGGTTTCCATAAAACTATTGGAACACGTGAGGCAATACTGACCCTACGACTTATCTTAGAAGCTAGATTAAGGAAAGGCATACCTACGATCCTAGAATTTGTAGATTTAGAGAAAGTTTTTGACAATGTTGACTGGAATAGTCTCTTTTAAATTCTGAAGGTGGTAGGGGTATATTACAGGGAGCTTTTTACAATTTGTACAGAAACCAGGTTGCAGTTATAAGAGTCGAGGGACATCAAAGGGAAGCAGCGGTTGGGAAGGGAGTGAGACAGGGTTGTAGCCTCTCCCCGATGTTGTTCAATCATTATATTGAGCAAGCAGTAACGGAAACAAAACAAAAATTTGGAGTACGCATTAAAATCCATGGAGAGGAAATAAAAACTTTATGGTTCGCCGATGACATTGTGTTTCTGTCAGAGACAGCAAAGGACTTGAAAGATCAGTTGAACGGAATGGATAGTGTCTTGAAAGGAGGATATAAGATGAACATCAACAAAAGCAAAACGAGGATAATGGAATGTAGTCGAATGAAGTCGGGTGATGTTGAGGGAATTAGATTAGGAAATGAGTTCTGCTATTTGGGGAGCAAAATAACTGATGATGGTGGAAGAAGAGAGGATATAAAACGTAGACTTGCAATGGCAAGGAAAGCCTTTCTGAAGAAGAAAAATTTGTTAACATCGAGTATAGGTTTAAGTGTCAGGAAGTAGTTTCTGAGAGTATTTGTATGGAGTGTAGCCATGTATGGAAGTGATACATGGACGATAAATAGTTTGGACAAGAAGAGAATAGAAGCTTTCGAAATGTGGTGCTACAGAAGAATGCTGAAGATTAGATGAGTAGATCCCATAACTAATGAGGAAGTATTGAATAGGATTGGGGAGAAGAGAAGTTTGTGGCACAGCTTGACCAGTGGAGTTTGTGTCATAACTTGACTAGAAGAAGGGATTGGTTGGTAGGACATGTTCTGAGGCATCAAGGGATCACCAGTTTAGTATTGGAGGGCAGCGAGGAGGGTAAAAATCGTAGAGGGAGACCAAGAGATGAATACACTATGCAGATTCAGAAGGATGTAGGTTGCAGTATGTACTGGGAGATGAAGAAGCTTGCACAGGGTAGGGTAACATGGAGAGCTGCATCAGACCAGTCTCACGACTGAAGAAAACAACAACAACAACATATCCTGCACTATTTGTCACACACCGATATAGTTTTGTTTAGCGGTATGTCTGGATACTGCTTGCAAAAGTATTGCAAATGTAATTAGTGCAGCGAGGTCATAAATTCAAACGTCATGCACTACGCAGCAGTTTTTCACGCACCTCACTGTTGAAGACGTCATATTCAATTATTTATTCGGCAAGTTCCGTAGGACCAAATTGAGGAGCAAACCTCTAAGGTCATGGAACATGTCAATACATGAAATTACAACATAAGCATAATAACAGAAAAAAATAAATGTTCATGAACCTTGAAAAGTCAGTCCATGAGTTTAAGTAAACGCTATCAGGAATACAATAAAAATAAGCTTAATTTTTCAAGGAACTCCTCGACAGAATAGAAGGGTGACCCATGAGGAAACTCTTCAGTTTTGGTTTGAAAGCAGGTGGATTACGGCTAAGATTCTTGAATTCGAATGGCACTTTATTGAAAATGGATGAAGCAGCATACTGCACACCTTTTTGCACGGAAGTTAAGGAAGTCCGATCCAAATGCAATCTCATCTCTGCCGAGTATTAACCGGGTGAAAGCTGCTTATTCTTGGGAAGAATCTAATATTGGTAACAAGAAACGTCAATGGTTCCAATGGTTCTCAGCACTAAGGGACTTAACTGCTGAGGTCATCAGTTCCCTAGAACTTAGAACTACTTAAACCTAACTAACCTTAGGACATCACACACATCCATGCCCGAGGCAGGATTCGAACCTGCGACCGTAATGGTCGCGCGGTTGCAGAGACGACAATAAGGAATATACGTAATGAGAGGCCAATGTCAAAGTACCCAGACTCGTGAACAGAGGTCGACAAGAGGTTCGTGAACTCACACCACTTATTGCCCGAATCGCCCGTTTCTGAGTCAAAAATATCAGTATAGAATGGGACTAGTTACTCCAAAATCAAAATATAATAACATATGACAATAGCGAATGCAAATAACCAAAGTAGACTAATTTTTGTGTCGAACGATGATTCATTTCTGATACCGTTCTAATAGTAAAAATGGCAGTATTAAGTCTTTGGACAAGATCCTGAACGTGGGCTTTCCACGACAGCTTACTATCCATCTGAACACCTAGAAATTTGAATTGTTCAGTTTCACTCAACTCCGTGTCATACAATGAAGAAATACTGTAGGTACATTCATCGGCGTTCAGGGTGACAATTATTGAACTATATGAAAATTAAACGTAAGCTACTTACAAACTAGTCGTGCACACACTTTATTCAACCTGTGAACATCACTACAGATATTCGTATTATGTCATAACATGTTCGATATCCCTGCCATTTTTGGCGATGATGTGGCGGAGACGAATAGCGAAATTCTGCATGACCCACTGAAGCGCCGGAAAGTCGATACTATCGATGATCTTGTGAATGGCTGTTTTCAGCTCAGCAGTGGTTTCGCTGTTATTGCTGTGTACCTTGTCTTTAATATAGCCCCACAAAAAGGAGACGCACGTCTTGATACCCGGAGAATATGGCGGCGAGTTGAGGCCCATGCCAATGGTCTCTGGGAGTCCCGGAGCCACAATGTGGTCCGCAAAGTGCCCCTCCACAACGTCAAACATCTTCCTGCTTCGATGGGGCGAGCTCCGTCTTACATGAAACGAGTCTTCTCGAAATCAATGTCACTTTGTATAATGAAGATGAAATCATCTTCCAAAATCTTCAGGTATCGTTAGGTAGTTACTGTGCCATCAAAGACTATGGCACCGACTGTTCCGTGACTCGACGCTGCATATCACACTGTCACCCATTGAGGGTGAAGAGACTTCTCGATCGTTAAATGCTGATTCTCTGTCCCCGAGATGTGCCACTTTTGCTTATTGACGTACCCATCCAAATTAAAGTGGGCTTCGTCGCTAAACCAAAAAACACAGCACGTACTAATTCCCATCACGCCCCGCTGCCAACAGTACAGTTATGAAACGTCCCCTTAGAAAAATTATACAAGACTGTGCTTAAACTGACACACAATATTTTTAGCGCAACGCAGTCTGACTTCCAAAAATCCCTATAAGAGAATGGCCCTGACTAACATTAACCTATGCGTTTCACAAATCACTTACCTCACAAAAATCTTCGTTACTCAAGCTACTGCAATACAGCGAGCGCCACTACTGCCAGCTACATAAAAGATTCAAACTACTGAAGGCACTAACTACTGATAGGCACAGTTAGCAAATGAAAGGTTTTAATAGAGAACAAACAATGTATTTACCTCACTAGTCATAATATATATAACAGTTCATGACACCAATTCTTACAAATTTCAAAACTCCGCCATCTCTCTCCCCACGTCCACCACTGCTGGCGGCTCACCTCCAACTGAGCAACGCTACGCGCTGTTAGCATCCAGCTGCCGCTGCCCAACACTACAATGAAGAGTATTACAACAATGCTAACCAGCCACAGACTGCACACGGCACAGCCAGTGATTTTCATACAGAGCGCTACGTGGCGGCGGCGTTACCAATAAAAAAACCTTAACAGCCTACTTACAGAGTTTAAACGTCCTAACGCACACCGTTCAGAAGTTACGAGGGTTTTATTTCATATAGTTCAATAATTGTCACCCTGTATGAGTTTATTGTTTCCGAAAATATCTTCGAGCAGAGATCGTAGCCTGGGATTAATAAATTTAAAAGTCATGCATGACACGGAAATTTTTCAATCGTCTTGTTGTTTATGAAGCCTTATTTCTGGAGCTATGTGTCGTACAATTATATAAATTTACACTTAGGCTCGGTGGTGTATGAACATACTGTCTGTCAAATGTGTCAGGAATACAAGTAATACGAAAGAAGTAATAAATTATAGCGTCATGCCTCTTGCAGTACTCTTACTACATGAACAGTGAAAAAGGAGAAAGCGATAAACACTCTTTCTTTCATCATTTTGTGTGGGTTGTCAGTGAGAAAAAAAATTCTTACAGGTTTGAAATTGTGTGTAAAGTTTCTTGCAATTCGCTAAGTGCTCTCATCCTAAAATACTGGATGAGTGAAACCTGAGAATCCACGCGTCGTGGGCTGTGCTCCATTTTCATTTCTAACCCTACCCCTTTGACAGGTAGATGGTTGCTACATGCACGGTGCCTGTCGCTTGGCAGTATAGAATGTATGGGAATGTATGTACCTAGTGTGGCTGACATCGATCAAGTGGTTTCGGAGAAGACGTGCAAAATACACATACACACACACACACACACACACACACATACACACACGCGCACACACACACACACACACACACACACACACACACACACACACACACACACACACAAAGACTAAAGATACACACTGTATTCTATAAGGAATATCTGTACTCTAAAAATCATCTTAAGAATGTGGCGAAGGGTTCGTCTGATGCCATCCCTCTATCGTGCCGCACGTGTGAATGCAGCGCGGGAAAGTCTATCAGCGCTTAGCTGCCTTATGAGCTCTAATATATATATATATATATATATATATATATATATATATATATATATATATATATATACTCCGGGAAATGGAAAAAAGAACACATTGACACCGGTTGGTCAGACCCACCGTACTTGCTC
Source organism: Schistocerca gregaria (assembly GCF_023897955.1). Lineage (NCBI taxonomy): Eukaryota > Metazoa > Arthropoda > Insecta > Orthoptera > Acrididae > Schistocerca > Schistocerca gregaria. Next base: position 688,215,533 of record NC_064923.1, read on the forward strand.
CGGACACTGCGTAAGGGCTGTACAAGCAATGATCACACGCACGGAACAGCGGACACAAAAGGAACCGCGGTGTTGGCCGTCGAATGGCGCTAGCTGCGCAGCATTTGTGCACCGCCGCCGTCATTGTCAGCCAGTTTGCCGTTTCATACGGGACTCCATCGCAGTCTTTAACACTGGTAGCATGCCGCGACAGCGTGGACGTGAACCGTATGTGCAGTTGACGGGCTTTGAGCGAGGGCGTATAGTGGGCATGCGGGAGACTGGGTGGACGTACCGCCGAATTGCTCAACACGTGGGGCGTGAGGTCTCCACAGTACATCGATGTTGTCGCCAGTCGTCGGCGGAAGGTGCACGTGCCCGTCGACCTGGGACCGGACCGCAGCGACGCACGGATGCACGCCAAGACCGTAGGATCCTACGTAGTGGCGTAGGGGACCGCACCGCCACTTCCCAGCAAATTAGGGACACTGTTGCTCCTGGGGTATCGGCGAGGACCATTCGCAACCGTCTCCATGAAGCTGGGCTACGGTCCCGCACACCGTTAGGCCGTCTTCCGCTCACGCCCCAACATCGTGTAGCCCGCCTCCAGTGGTGTCGCGACAGGCATGAATGGAGGGACGAATGGAGATGTGTCGTCTTCAGCGATGAGAGTCGCTTCTGCCTTGGTGCCAATGATGGTCGTATGCGTGTTTGGCGCCGTGCAGGTGAGCGCCACAATCAGGACTGCATACGACCGAGGCACACAGGGCCAACACCCGGCATCATGGTGTGGGGAGCGATCTCCTACACTGGTCGTACACCTCTGGTGATCGTCGAGGGGACACTGAATAGTGCAAGGTACATCCAAACCGTCATCGAACCCATCGTTCTACCATTCCTAGACCGGCAAGGGAACTTGCTGTTCCAACAGGACAATGCACGTCTGCATGTATCCCGTGCCACCCAACGTGCTCTAGAAGGTGTAAGTCAACTACCCTGGCCAGCAAGATCTCCGGATCTGTCCCCCATTGAGCATGTTTGGGACTGGATGAAGCGTCGTCTCATGTGGTCTGCACGTCCAGCACGAACGCTGGTCCAACTGAGGCGCCAGGTGGAAATGGCATGGCAAGCCGTTCCACAGGACTACAGCCAGCATATCTACGATCGATTCCATGGGAGAATAGCAGCCTGCATTGCTGCGAAAGGTGGATACACACTGTACTCGTGCCGACATTGTGCATGCTCTGTTGCCTGTGTCTATGTGCCTGTGGTTCTGTCAGTGTGATCATGTGATGTATCTGACCCCAGGAATGTGTCAATAAAGATTCCCCTTCCTGGGACAATGAATTCACGGTGTTCTTATTTCAATTCCCAGGTATATATATATATATATATATATATATATATATATATATATATATATATATATATATAAGCCCTGTCAGGATTCATTCATTAGCAATGATTGCTGGAGGGATGGGCGACAAGTTGATCACCTGCCCTACTATCGTAGAAGGCTACTAGTGCCGCCTTGTGGGTAGCAGTCGATCTGTCTGCAATTGACACATTATCTTCTGATGAAAGGTAACCAATTACAACGTACCAGTTGTTTTATACGAACAAGCACAGGTTAAATTAATTGTCACATGATATGCTTCTAGCTAACCATTGGCGGGAAACCACACAACCCTTTAATAAATATAGTGGCTCGTCTCCTAACATAGGTGTCTGACTGGGCTCTATTGCACTGTGTCCTTCAGGAATTACTTAGTAGTAAGTCACCCTAAAGAACAGTCATTCTGTATGGAGGCAAATAAATATTAGAAGATAAAATAAATGAAATGGAAATAGTGCGTTTGAACATATATTTACATGACACGAGACTTATGTTCAATGTTGAATTTTATTCAAACGAAAACGAAACAAGTTATCTGAAATGGCATTCTTGTAATATTCATTTCACTCACAATAATTAGATATGGGTAGAGCCTACATCACAGTTACAGCAGGCAAAGTATAATTTGTTCCAGTGGCGTTGTCCACTGCACTTACTTGTTAATTCTAGCATTTCCTACATTATATGTGAGTATGAATACCTTTAACGTCTTCAACTTTTACAGGTAAATAATTATAACATTGCTAGCATTGGCCCAAAATGGGTAGTGAAAAGTTTATTGGAGTCCTCTTTTTATTACGAATCCAATGATTAATTCTGTTTTTTTTTCTGTAACTAGCTTGGCACTAATTTTAATGTATATGTCTATTTCAGGTATGTGCATATTGGCGCTGACATTCCGTCTCCATGCTGGTGTTCCTTGTGAGCGAGGGCGCCGACCCGATGCTCAACGGCTTACGGAATTCCTGTTAGGCCATTAATCCGTCCCTTGGTCTGCTCTCTGCCGACTTCCCCTTACTTGTTTCAGCCACATTGCTACATTGGCCAGCAACACACTCTTTTCCATCTAATGAACAATACCCGATGATAATACGAAATGTTCGCAGAATTAGCACCGGATCTCAGCGCTAGCGCAACGAGGTTCCTGCGTAATAATTGGTCATCCTTTATAAGTAATCATGTAGCACATCAGTGCTCCAGGTAGAGATCTCTATTGTGGACGTGTAATGATTTCTGAAGATGGCAAAATGGTCCTTCAAACAGTGATTACTTACTTCATAAGGAAATGTATGAAGGCAAAGGACATCATACCGATTTTCAAAACACACTGTTGCAATGTGCTCCTTCATATTAATCTGCTGCCAAAAGGACGAACGGATTTCAAGTTCGTCGCGATAGCTTAGATTACGATCCGTGTAGTACTCGACGGAGATGTGCCACTACCGCAAAATCTGAAATTTCTCAAACTTTGAGATAAGGAGCGATACATTACTTCTCTGGAGAAATATAATAGCCAAGACCGCAGTTAGTACTATTTGTTTCTGATCACCTATTTCAGCAGTTAATACTGTCATATTCTGATCCACAAAGTGATCCACATACATAGAGTACATGTAAAATCGTTTATATTTGCCAATAGAAACGAGGAAATGGAAATTCTACGATTTCCAAAAAAACTTGTTGTTATACGTTCTTTTTCATGATAACTGTTTATTTTAAAGAATGTGGATCTATGCTATATTCAACACATCATGTAAACGTAAACAAGAGCAGAAATGTACAATTTCGAAATCAACATTTAACAGACATGAGTGGAATGTTATGTGTGTTGAAATCCCTAATTGTACAAGGTGCTATTAACCTGTATTGCTTCTATTCGTGACAAGTTTTTCAAATGATTCAAATGGCTCTGAGCACTATGGGACTTAACTTCTGAGGTCATCAGTTCCATAGAACTTACAACTACTTAAACCTAACTAACCTAAGGACATTACACACAGCCATAACCTCTGGCGTGCCACAGGGGAGTGTTATGGCACCATTGCTTTTCACAATATATATAAATGACCTAGTAGATAGTGTCGGAAGTTCCATGCGGCTATTCGCGGATGATGCTGTAGTATACAGAGAGGTTGAAGCATTAGAAAATTGTAGCGAAATGCAAGGAGATCTGCAGCGGATAGGCACTTGGTGCTGGGAGTGTCAACTGACCCTTAACATAGACAAATATAATGTATTGCAAATACATAGAAAGAAGATTCCTTTATTGTATGATTATATGATAGCGGAAAAAAACACTTGTAGCAGTTACTTCTGTAAAATATCTGGGAGTATGCGTACGGAACGATTTGAAGTGGAATGATCACATAAAATTAATTGTTGGTAAGGCGGGTACCAGGATGAAATTCATTGTGAGAGTCCTCAGAAAATGTAGTCCATCAACAAAAGAGGTGGCTTACAAAACACTTGTTCGACCTATACTTGAGTATTGCTCATCAGTGTGGGATCCGTACCAGATCGGGTTGACGGAGGAGATAGAGAAGATCCAAAGAAGAGCGGCGCGTTTCGTCACAGGGTTATTTGGTAACCATGATAGCGTTACGGAGATGTATAGCAAACTCAAGTGGCAGACTCTGAAGAGAGGCGCTCTGCATCGCGGTGTAGCTTGCTGTCCAGGTTTCGAGAGGGTGCGTTTCTCGATGAGTTATGAAATATATTGCTTCCCCCTACTTAAACATCCCGAGGAGATCACGAATGTAAAATTAGAGTGATTCGAGCGCGCTCGGAGGCTTTCAGACAGTCGTTCTTCCCGCGAACCATACGCAACTGGAACAGAAAAGGGAGGTAATGACAGTGGCACGTAAGGTGCCCTGCGCCACATACCGTTGGGTGGCTTACGGAGTATAAATGTAGATGTAGATACCTGAGGCAGGATTCGAACCTGCGACCGCAGTGGCCGCGCGGTTTCGGACTGTAGCGCCTAGAACCACTCGGCCCCATGGCCGGGAAACCAGTTTTTATTCTCATTTTTGATAAACCTGTGTGGAACGTCCTACATAATATCCACTAGAACGTAAAAATAATATGTGATACAGTCATGTGATACAGTCGTGATGGAACAGGACGTATAACAACAAGTTTTTTTTTAAGGGTGTCGAAGAATTTCTGTTTCCGTATTCGCAATGGTAAATGTAAGTAATGACTGCACATTATAATCACTATACAGAATATAAGATGACAGTCTTAGCTGCTGAAACCATTAAGCATGAATAAATAGCACCGAAGGGGGATTTCGGCTATTAAATTTTCTCCATCCCAAAAATTATTGCAGAAATGCATGAAATGTTCATTGAGGATCACAGACTGAAAGTTCGAGAATTTGCTGAAGTTGGGGTGATGTTATATGAGAAGCATACAACATGTTAACAGTGGAATTGGATATCAGACAATTATTTGTCGTGGTTCTTAACGCAATACCCAGAAACGTATAGGTATGGAAATGTTTAAATCGTTTTCAGAGTAACCAGCAAGATTTTTTGTCCTGGTGTGCGACCACAGATGAAACTTGGGTTCATATCCTAGATCAAAAAACCATTTATATTAGAGAAAACACCTCGATTCACGACCACTAAATGAAGCAGACTGGTTGCGATTGGTTGGAAAGATCGTGCCGTTAGTTTTCTAGGCTTGCGATATGGATTCTGCACTCAATAGGCAAACAATTACGGGACAAAACAATTCTAATCTCCTGGAGCAACTGCAGCAAAATATACATGAAAGCTCATAAACAAATGCCATTGCACGGGTAAGAATATAACTAAGACACGAATTTTTAACACGCCTTCCTTACTCTCCTAATTTGGCTCAATACTTCTGTTGAATAAGATCAACATTTTCCTCAGTAGACTGCATACATTTTCTTTGCTTTTGTATTTATTTTTCTTGCTTGCTTTGTCTACGTCTTGCACTTGTCTATTCCAACATGTCCACCCCATCTCTCCCACCCCCTGCCCAGGCGCCTCAGCTGCATGAGTTAGATGAAACACAGCTAACGCAGATGTTTCACTTCCAGACCCAGCAAATCTCTACCCTGCTCAACACGGTGCAGCAGTTACTGGCCAACGTTCACGCCATGTGGAACAGACATCACCTACGGCAACACCTACAAAAATACCGACTTTTCACCAGTTTTGTGAACAGGAAGATAAAAGGCTCGAGTGGTTCAAAGCCCATGTATTCGCCCACAAAGTACCCATTACTATGAAACTCCCCTATTTATTGTCCATGGTAGGAAGTTCAGTGTTATGCCTCATGAACAAACTATTTTGTAAAGCAAACTTTAGCATCAACAGGTTGTAGATTCGCTAACTATTAGGACCAACAAGTGAATGTGATAGCAGCTAGGTATCAACCCTTTAGCTACAAGGAACTGTCACCACAAACTTATCGAAAGTAGGTAACAAATTTGCGGGGAATGACAAGGGAATGCTAATTCTAATGTGCTTGTTGTGCCTTACATTCAAATTATGTTGCAGCATGCGATCGTGTACAATGTACATGACGTCAAACTCAGAGAAATGAGTTTAAAACTGTCCGATCCATCATTTCAGCAAGTGGTGCAAGAACTACACTACTGGCCATTAAAATTGCTACACCACGAAGATGACGTGCTACAGACGCGAAATTTAACCGACAGGAAGAAGATGCTGTAAAATGCATATAATTAGCTTTTCAGAGGAATCACACAAGGTTGGCGCCAGTGGCGACACCTATAACGTGCTGACATAAGGAAAGTTTCCAACAGATTTCTCATACACAAACAGCAGTTGACCGGCGTTGCCTGGTGAAACGTTGTGATGCCTCGTGTCAGGAGAAAAAATACGTACCATCAAGTTTCCGACTTTGATAAAGGTCGGATTGTAGCCTATCGCGACTGCGGTTTATCGTATCGCGACATTGCTGCTCGCGTTGGTCGAGATCCAATGACTGTTAGCAGAATATGGAATCGGTGGGTTCAGGAGGGTAATACGGAACGCCTTGCTGGATCCCAACGGCCTCGTATCACTAGCAGTCGAGATGACAGGCATCTATCCCCACGGCTGTAACGGATCGTGTAGCCACGTCTCGATCCCTGAGTCAACAGATGGGGACGTTTGCAAGACAACAACCATCTGCACGAACAGTTCTACGACGTTTGCTCCAGCATAGACTATCAGCCCGGTTATCCTTGACGCTGCATCACAGACAGGAGCACCTGCGATGGTGTACTCAAACGCGAACCTGGGTGCACGAATGGAAAAACGTCATTTTTTCGGATGAATCCAGGTTCTGTTTACAGCATCATCATGGTCGCATCCGTGTTTGGCAACATCGCTGTGAACGCACATCGGAAGCGGGAATTCGTCATCGCCATACTGGCGTATGACCCGGCATGATGGTATGGGGTGTCATTGGTTAGACGTCTTGCTCACCTCTTGTTCGCATAGACGGCACTTTGAACAGTGGACGTTACATTTTAGAAGTGATACGACCCGTGGCTCTACCCTTCATTCGATCCCTGCGAAATCCTACGTTTAAGCAAGATAATACATAACCACATGTCGCTGGTCCTGTACGGGCTTCTGAATACAGAAAATGTTCGACTGCTGCCCTGGCGAGCACATTCTCCAGATCTGTTACCAAATGAAAACGTCTGGTCAATGATGGCCGAACAACTAGCGCTTCACAATACGCCAGACACTACTCTTGATGAACTGTACACGCCATCCAAGCTCTGTTAGACTCAATGCCCAAGCGTATCAAGGCCGTTTTTATGACCAGAGTTGGTTGTTCTGGGTACTGATTTCTCAGGATCTATGCACTCAAACTGCGTGAAAATGTAATCACATGTCAGTTCTAGTATAATATATTTGTCCAATGAATACACGTTTATCATCTGCATTTCACCTTAATGTAGCAATTTTAATGGCCAGTAGTGTAGATCAGTATGATTCAAGTACTCTGTCAGCAGATGAATATGGTTGCACTCGCCACCCCGAGTAAACAATGCTTCACATCGCGTAAGCAGTTCGCTAACCAGACGACTACACAGGCGAACAGAATTAAGTCATACCTGCAGCGTTATTCACGGCACAAACGCCAAGACGGCTGCTCCCGACAAGCTCAGTGTTATGCTTGTAGTAGGAAAGGGCCCGTACAATCCATGTGTTTGCAACGGAGCAAAAGTAAAAATTCGGCCTACTCACAAGAATCTAGCCACAGGATTCATGACATTCATGCAGTATATTCAAAATCTGTCACAGGCATAAAGAAAACAAACAAGGCTGTAGTTTCTTCAGTGATACGCCAGGCCAACAAACATTTTGTTCAATTGCTTCTTTGTGGGAAAGTGTAAATTTTCACTAGCACATGGGTGCCTCTGTCACAGTGCTAAATCGTCACATATATGAACTGTTAGGCTCCCCACCCCTGTCTAAAACTAGCACGTAATTGACAGCTTATAATGGACAAGGCTCTTCCATTCTCGGAGAGTGTACTTTGACTCCTATGTAACGCTCGCATATGCGAACAGTGAATTTTACGGTGCTATTGCTCCTATACAAGCTAGCAAATGGGCAAGTCCACTGGTTTTGCTTCCCAGACCTTCACGTCACATTCAGCTCTGTGTTGACTTCAGGTCTACAGTCAACCCACAAACTGTAATAGATACTCATCCGCTGCCACGCCCAGAGGATCTCATGGACAGAATAGGGGCTGTTAACTACTTTTAAAAAATTTATTTGCGCGACACAAATCTTTAAAGACTGCTCGATGAAGAATCTCAAAATTTGTTTGTAGTGAATACTCATTTTGCCAGCCGGAGTGGCCGAGCGGTTCTAGGCACTACAGTCTGGAGCCGCACGACCGCTACGGTCACAGGTTTGAATCTTGCCTGGGGCATGGATGTGTGTGATGTCCTTAGGTTAGTTAGGTTTAAGTAGTTCCAAGTTCTAGGGGACTGATGACCTCAGAAGTTAAGTCCCATAGTGCTCAGAGCCATTTTTTTGAATACTCATTTGGGCTTGTCTAAATTTTTGCGTTTTCCTTTTGGCAGTACTTCCGCACCCGCCATTTTACAACGGTGTTTGGAACAACTGTCTAGCGAGTACCAAATTGTTTAAACTATTTGGACGATATTGCAGCAGGTCGTTCACCTGAAGAACATATTGCAAATTTACGTGCTTTGTTTCGTGTGTTTTCTGATGCAGGACTAAAGTGTAGACTAGACAAGTATGATTTTATTAAATCTGAGTTGCAGTATCTTGGTCATTTGATAAACAGTCGGGGTATACATCCTCTTAAGTCGCATTTGTTAGCCATACAAGATGTGCGAGTTCCTGGTAATGCCTCTGAATTGCAGTCAGTCATAGGGAAAATGGACTATCATATTCAGTTCATACCGAATGCTGCACAAACAGCAACTCCAGTGCATCGCTTGCTTCGCTAGAAAGTGTGCTTTGTTTGGACAGATCAGTGCCAAGCAGCTTTTCGAAAATTTAAGATGCATTTCTCAGTGGTCGTTGCTTAGTTCACTTTGATCCTGACAAACCGGTTGCATAGCAAGTCGATGCTTCCTCATACGGAATCTCTACAGTGCTTCCGCCCAGAATTGGTGATAAAGACAGGCCTATTGCTTTCGTATCAAAAATGATGTTCACAACTCAGTGTAACTATTCACAATTTAGGAAAGAGGTTTTGATTATTGTGTATGGTGTCACCGAATTTCAGCACTATTTGTGTGGCGAAAGATTCTACTTAGTAACGGATCACAAGCCTTTGCAGTCCTTGTTGCATCCGACAAAACCAGTTCCTGTACGAACTGCCCAGAAATTGCCAAAATGTGCTTTGTTGTTTTCTTAGTACCAGTACGAGATTGTGTATCGTCCGTCAGCTCTACATGGTAATGCGAATGAGCTTTTACGTCTTCCGATTGGCCATGATACACACTCTGACGCTTCTGCTGCATCTTATCGTCAGGATTCTGAATTGCTTCAATCTTTTCACTGACCTATAGGAAAATTGCACAGGTAACGGAAGCTGATTCGCATTTGAACATTTTACTAACATACATTTACACATCTTGGTCTCGCCCATTGCACAGCATAAAGAACTCATTAGTGCGCCGATACTTTGCACGTCTGCATACCCACGCTGTACAGAAAGGAGTGATTGTTGTTCAGAATGACAGTGAACAATCACTTGCGTTGATCCCTGAAGCTTTGGAAAAAGAAGTGTTGGAGTTACTTCACCGAGGACGCTGGGGTATAGTTCGTACGAAACAGTTAGCGCCTCGACACTGCACTTGGCAGGGTATGGGCGCCCAATTGGAACGGATGACGTCACACTGTCACGCATGTGCTGAAAATCAGTCCCCTTCTCCAGAAAATCTCTCTGCCTGGCCTAAGTTACAATCAACATGACAACGTGTCCACATAGACTTTTCCAACTTTTTGGAATACGCGTTAATTGATTGTCATTGACTCGTATAACAAGTTTCCTTTTGCTGTGGCAATGAACTCGACAACTGCACGTAGCACCATTTAGGTGCTGTCCTCCACTTTTTGCCTCCAAGATTTACCTGAAGTCATAGTGTCAGACAACGGCCCTCAGTTTAAATCAAGAAAATTAGAAACACTCTGTGAACGCAATGGCATACAGCATCTCACTGTGAACCGTTTCATCCACCGTCAAACGATAAAGCGGAACGTGTTGTCAGAACCTTCAAGCAGCAGATGGCCAAGCTTCGCTCCGCACACAGCAGGGATCCAGCATTGCAACTGTTTCTCGCCACCTGTATCTCGCATCTACGAGATGGACCATTGCAGCGAAATTGCTTCACGGCCGCCGCCATTGGACACTACTCCACCCTCGTCAGCAACCGGCGCCGAAGCGAGGCAGGAAGTATCGCTTCGTGCAGCATGATATTGTCTTTTAAGGGTTTTTAGCGGCAGTCGACGGTGGACGCGAGGCGAGATCTTCCGTCGACTTGGTGCTTGCCTGTATCTTATTTCCGATCGAGATGGATTACACAGCCGCCATCAAAATCAACGTCGCCTCTGTCATGTACACGATGATCTTTCAGTCTCTCTTCCCCCAGATTCACCGATCCACATGACAGCGCGGCCACAACAGCCGCCAGAGAATGTTCCCACGACACCACAGGACGACCACATGAGGACGGGGCCTTCACCTGCTCGACTCTTCTCGTCCTACCGATGCAGCTGGATCCGACAAAACAGCTTCCTAACAACTCTATAAGAGCCGTCCGGTGTGTCCAAGAGGTTCTAGCCGCTTCAGTCTGGAACCGCGCGACCGCTACTGTCGGAGGTTCGAATCCTTCCACGGGCATGGATGTGTGTGATGTCCTTAGGTTAGTTAAGTTTATGTAATTCTAAGTTATAGTGGACTGATGACTTTAGATGTTAAGTCCAATAGTGCTCTATAAGAGTCGAATGGTCAGGATCCCATAATAAGGGCACGGCTGTAGGAATAAGAGAGGAACAGAGTAAATGAGTTCTACAATAAATTTCAATTTTAATAGCGAAAACTCTGTTCAAGAATCACATGAGGATGAGTTATACTTAAAAAGGACCCGGAGATACGGAAAGATTACAGCTGGATTACATTATGGTCAGACGCTGAGTCCTAAATCATACTCTGGATTTTAAGGCCTGGCAAGGTGCGGACATAGATTCCGATCGCAATACACTATGGATAAAGAGAAGACTGAAATTTAAGAGAATCAACCGGAAGAATCAGTGTAGAGAGAAGCGGATTACTGAACAAATGAGGAATGGTGAGACGCCTTAGAAGGTCGCCAAGTAAGTAAATTCTGCGCTAATGAATACCAGAGTGCGCAGTTCAGATTAAGAATCAATATATCTAAAAACGGATGCCATCGATGTTGCACAGGCAACATAAGTTCAAGGAAGGTAACGCAAAGAAATATTGGTTAACAAAAAGAAAACTTCAGTTTATCGACGGAAGATATACAAAAATGTTTAGAGAAAGACTGGAATACAGCAATATAAATTCCTTAAGTAAATAGGTAGGACAGGGCAGCTAAGGTGACTGGTTGCAGAAAGGGTATGAAGAGTTGGAAAAAAAAACCTTCGGGAACATTGGTTCAGCATATAGGATAGCCAAAACAATATTTGTTGAAACAGAAAACAAGATAATAAGGAAAGACAAATAAGAAACTCATTTGCTTTACAGATCAAGCAATCAAGCAGCCGATCAGAGTTATAGAAGGGAGAACGGAAAAGAAAACTCACGATCTGTTACATGAGTACCGGCTTGGCTTTAGAGAAGGTAAAGGCACCAGAGAGGCTGTCCTAATTGGCACTTGATAATGGAAGCAAGAGTGCAGCAAAATGAAGCCACATCCTTAGGATTTGTCGACCTAGAATAAGCGTATTTCATTATAAAAGGGTGCAAAACGTTCGGAATTGTGAGGAAAAAGGGAGTACATTGCAAAGAAAGACGGGTGATACACAATATGTACAGGACCCAGAGGGAACAATAAGTTTCGAGGACCAAGAGCGAATTGAGGCAGCGATGTAGTCTTTCGCCCCTGTTGTTCAGTCTGTAGATCGAAAAAGCAATGACGGAAGTAAAATAAAAATTCAAGAGTAGGATTAAAAGTCAGAGTGAATATTATGATACCAGTGGCAAAATTCACTGAAGACATTTATGTCCTTAGTGAATGTAAACATCAATTATAGGATCAGTTGAATGGAATAAACAGTCTAGAAGGAGAAATCAGAACAGCGAGACACTTAACATAATAATTGGTGACATGGATGTAGAAGAAGTTAATGAATTCTGCTACATTGATAGCAATGTAACTCGTGACGGACGAATCAGGGAGGACATAAAAAGCACTCTAGCGCTGTGGGAGAGCACCTTCCTGTCCATGAGTACTGGAATCAACATAGGCCGTAGCATGAGGAAGATATTTCTGAGAGTGGTAGTGAATCATGGACCTTGGAAGTCCGGAGGAGAAGTGAATCGAAGCGTTTGAGATATTGTGCTACAGAAGAATACTGACAATTCGGTGAGCATATATGATAAGGAAAGAGGAGTTTCCCCGCAGAATAAACAAGAAAGGAACATACGGGAAACGCCGACAAGAAGAAGGGACAGGAGGCTAAGATATTTTGCGACATCATGGAATAACATCAATGGTACTAGAGGGACAGAAGGAGGTAAAAATAGTAGGCGAAAACAGAGATTTGAATCCATTCAACGAATAGTCAAAAACGTAATTTGCAAGTGCTTCTCTATCGATCGGAAGTTGACACCTGAGAAGAGTGCGTAGCGGGTCGTATCACACCAGAATCAGAATACTGATGACACAATAAGAAAAAAAAAATTATTCACTGGTAGTACCATCACATACAAGTCTAAGGAGTGTTACGTGAGTGATGGAAAAGAACTGCACACGGTCTTTCCGCACAGTGTCAGGTGCCTTATCTCTGGTGATTGAGCCGGAACTAGCGTCATTCATCGAACGGATAGAGTCGACAGAAAGAGCGGGATTTTTCCCATTACGAACAAAATGATTTACAAAAAGGAAATTTACGTGCCCATTCGATAGAGCCGTCACACATTAGTCTTGCGCATCTCTATCGCACTAAGTAAACGACCCACTGACGAAACGCACCGCCTTCCGTTCTGTGTTATCTATCTCTTCTATAACTCCAACTTGGTAATGAATAATACTTCCGAATTCCTGATCTAGGGGTAGCATCTTTGATTAATGACCAATACGTCCTCGGGCTGGGGTTCGAACTAAATCACTGCGTAAGTTCTGTATCAAAATCATTAGCAGTTGAGACCTTCGGCATAAGAAGTCTACCTAATTCAGCTAATGCACTCGTCGAATAGGGCGGAGGAGCGAACGGGCATTTAGCGTACCCTTTTGCCCTTGGGACGGGAAACTGCCCTTAAAGACGGAAGGAAGAATGAGCAACGGACAGGGGCATAAGGAAACATTAGGTAATTGAAACCACTGTATTAACAACGCACCGACCGACCGGTGTGGCGGTTCTAGGCGCTTCAGCCTCAGACCGCACGACCGCTACGGTTGCAGGTTCGACTCCTGCCTCGGTCATTGATGTATATGATGTCCTTAGGTTAGTTAGGTTTAAGTAGTTCTTAGCTCTAGGAGACTGATGATCTCAGATGTTAAGTCCCATAGTGCTCAGAGCAATTTTTTGGACGATGGGACATGTGGCCTGTAATTGGAAGTTTCATGATGATCACTCCGTTGGCAAAAGATTCAGATGTAATCCACGATTCGGGGATTTCCAGGGGAGGGGGGGGGGGGGGGGGAATACACGTCTAAGGGAGAGGTATCATGAAAAAAGAATGATAAACCAACGAAAGGATAACGTTCTACAGTTCTACAAATCGGGTAGTGGGGTAATGTCAGAAGCTTCAAAGTGATATGGAAGCTTAACATTCTGAAAATCGAAATGCTACAGCTCAATGTATATATAGTGGGTGTTAGTGAAGTCAAATGGAAAGAAGACAAGGATTTCTCGTCTAATGAGTCTAGGGTAAAATCAACAGCACCAGTGAATGTTGTAATTGGTGTAGGATTCGTTGTGAAAGATAAGTAGGGCAGAGATTGAGTTACTGTGGACAGTGTAATGATGGGGTTGGTCTTATCAGAATCTACAGCAAAGAAACACTGTCAGTGGTTGTTCGGCTATACATGAAGACGTTGCAAGTTGAAGGTGAAGAGAAAGACAAAGTAAATAAGAATAATGAACCTATAATTTAGTATGTGAAGGGATATAAAAATCTAATACTTGAAGGGGTATCAAAATATAGTAGTCACCGGGAACTGGAATGCGATAGTAGGGGAAGGGTGGAAGAAAGGATTACATGAGAATATGTTGTTGGTACTAGAAATGAAATAGATGAAAGACTAATTGAGTTCTGCAGTGCATTTCGGCTAGTGGTAGCTAATAATCTGCTCTAGAATCACAAGAGGTGGAGGTGTACTTGGAATAGGCAAGATATCAGTTACACCTGGGCAGGCAGAATTTCAGAATCGGATACTGGATTGTAAGGCCAGCCAAGGATCATATCTGACTCAATCACAGTTTAGTAGTGATGAAGGGTAGTTAATAGCCTAAGAGAGTAGTTAGGATGAATCAGTGCGCAAAGAAGTGTGATGCGAGAGTATTGAAAAATGAAGGAATATGCTTCAAGTTCACTAATGCTGTACATATTGCTATAAGGGACAGCTCAGTAACCATTTCAGTTGAAGGGGAATGGACAGCTGTGTAAGTGGTAGTCACTGAAGTTGGGAAGATAAACACAGTACAATGAAGGTAACTGTGAAGAAACTATTGGTAATAGAAGAAACACTTCTGTTATGGATGAATTAGGAAGTATGAAAATGTTCACAGAAATTCAGGAAAATAAAAGCACAGGGGCACTGAGGAGTGATATAAATGGGAAGGACAGGGAAGCTAAGGTGAAATAGCTGCATGAGAAATGTGAGGAAACGGAGAAATTAATAATTGTCAGATGGACTGACACAGCGTACAGAAGAGTCAAAACAATCTTTCGGGAATTCGGCGCAAGTATGGTGGCATTACGAGTCCTATATAAATTCCACTTTTAAACGCAGGGAAGAGAGTAGACGGGTGGAAAGAGTAACTGATGGCCTCAATGAGAGGAAGATCTGCTGATATGACAGAAGAAGACACAGGAATCACGGTAGAAGAGATCTCTGGAAGACAACAACGAATACTACACAAAGGTTAGATAATGTTCCATCAGAAATTCTGAAATCATTGGTGGAAGTGGCAAGAAAACGACTATTTACGCTGGTGTGTAGAAAATATGAGCTTGGTGATATACCATCTGACTTCCGGAAAAGTATCATCCACACAATTCCGACGACTGCTGTAACTGACAATTACCACGCAACCAGCTCAGCAGCTCATGGATGCACAAAAGCTGAAATCATTATAGGTACAGAAAGCTGGCTAAAGCCTGAAATAAGTCCTGCAGAATTTTTTATGAAGTCTCAAACAGTTTTCAGGAAAGACAGATTAGGCAGAATTGGTGGTGGAGTGTTTGTGTCTGTCAGTAGTGGTTTATCTTGTAGTGAAGTCGAAGTAGATACTCCGTGCAAATTGGTATGGGTGGAGGTTATACTTAACAGCCGAACTAAGTTAATAATTGGCTCCTTCTACCGACCCCCAGACTCCGATGATATAGTTGCTGAACAGTTCAGAGAAAATTTGAGTCTCGTAACAAATAAATACCCAACCTATACGGATATAGTTGGTGGGGACTTCTACCTTCCCTCGATATGTTGGCAAAAATACTTGTTCAAAACCGGTGGTAGGCAGAAAACATCTTCCGAGGTTGTACTAAATGCTTTCTCTGAAAATTATTTCGAGCAGTTAGTCCACGATCCCACGCCAATTTTAAATGGTTGCGAAAACACACTTGACCTCTTAGCCACAAACAATCCAGAACTTATAGAGAGCATCATGACTGATGCAGGGACTAGTGATCACAAGGTCGTTGTGTCTAGGCTCAATACCGTTTCTTCCAAACCCACCAGAAACAAACGCAAAAAAATTTATTTAAAAAAGCGGATGAAGTGTCACTAGAAGCCTTCCTAAGAGACAATCTCCATTCTTTCCTAACTGACTCTGCAAATGTAGACGAGATGTGGCTCAAATTCAAAGATATAATAGCAACAGCAATTGAGAGATTCATGCGTCATAAATTGGTAAGAGATGGAACTGATCCCCCATGGTAAACAAAAAAGGTCCGAACGCTGTTGCAGAGGCAACGGAAAAAGCATGCGAAGTTCAGAAGGACGCGAAATCCAGAAGATTGGCTAAAATTTACAGATGCGCGAAATTTGGCACGGACTTAAGTGCCAGATGCCTTTAATGCGTTCCACAACGAAACATTGTCTCGAAATTTGGTAGAAAATCCGAAGAAATTCTGGTCGTATGTAAAGTACACAAGCGGCAAGACGCAGTCAATACCTTCGCTGCGCAGTGCCGATGGTACTGTTACCGACGACTGTGCCGCTAAAGCGCAGTTATTGAACGCAGTCTTCCGAAATTCTGTCACCAGGGAAGACGGATTGCATATTCCAGAATTTGAAACACGAACAGCTGCTAGCATCAGTTTCTTAGAAGTAGATGCTTCAAATGGTTCAAATGGTTATGAGCACTATGGGACTTTGAGGTGATCTGTCCCCTAGAACTTAGAACTAATTAAGCCTAACAAACCTAAGACATCACACACATCCATGCTCGAGGCAGGATTCGAACCTGCGACCGTAGCAGTCGCACGGTTCCAGACTGAAGCACTTAGGACCGCTCGGCCACCGAGACCGGCTTACAAGTAGATACCTTAGGGGTTGCGAAGCAAGTCAAATCGGGCAAGTCTTCAGGTACAGATTGTATACCAATTAGGTTCCTTTCAGATTACGCTGATACAATAGCTCCGTACTTAGCAATCATATACAACCGCTCGCTCACCGATAGATCTGTACCCATAGATTGGAAAATTGCGCAGGTCGCACCAGTGTTTACGAAGGGTGGTAGGAGTAATCAATCGATGTATAGACATATATAATTGACGTTGGTTTGCAGTAGGGTTTTGGAGCATATACTATATTCAAACATTATGAATCACCTCGACTGGAGCGATCTACTGATACGTAATCAGCATGGTTTCAGAAAACATCGCTCTTGTGCAACGCGGCTAGCTCTTTATTCGCACGAAGTAATTGCAGCTATCGACAGGTGATCTCAAGTTGAGTCCGTATTTCTAGATTTCGGGAACGCTTTTGACACCATTCCTCACAAACGACTCTTAATCAAGCTGCTGGCCTATGGGGTATCGTCTCAGTTGTGCGACTGGATTCGTGATTTCCTGTCATGAAGGTCGCAGTTCGTAGTAATAGACGGCAAATCATCGAGCAAAACTGAAGTGATATCAGGTGTTCCCCAGGGAAGCGTTCTGGGACCTCTGCAGTTCCTGATCTATATAAATAACCTGGGTGAAAATCTGAGTAGTTCTCTTAGGTTTTTCGCAGATGATGCTGTATTTTACCGTCTAGTAAGGTCATCCGAAGACCAGTATCAGTAGCAAAGCGATTTGGAAAAGAATGCTGTATGGTGTGGCAGGTGGCCAATGACGCTAAGTAACGAAAAGTGTGAGGTGATCCACATGAGTTCCCAAAGAAATCCGTTGGAATACGATTACTCAAATAGTACAAGTCTCAAGGCTGTCAATTCAACTAAGTACCTGGGTGTAAAAATTACGAACAACTTCAATTGGAAAGACCACATAGATAATATTGTGGGGAAGGCGAGCCAAAGGTTGCGTTTCATTGGCAGGCACTTAGAAGATGCAAGAAGTCCACGAAAGAGACAGCTTACACTACACTCGTTCGTCCTCTGTTAGAATATTGCTGCGCGGTGTGGGATCCTTACCAGGTGGGTTTGGCGGAGGAAATCGAAAGGGTGCAAAAAAGGGCAGCTCGTTTTGTATTATCACGTAATAGATGAGAGAGTGTGGCAGATATGATACGCGAATTGAGATGGAAGTCATTAAAGCAAAGACGTTTTCGTCGCGGCGAGATCTATTTACGAAATTTCATTCACCAACTTTCTCTTCCGAATGTGAAAATATTTTGTTGAGCCCAACCTACATAGGTAGGAATGATCATCAAAATAAAGTAAGAGAAATCAGAACTCGAACAGAAAGTTTTAGGTGTTCGTTTTTCCCATTCGCTGTTCGGGAGTGGAATGGTAGAGAGATAGTATGATTGTGGTTAGATGAACCCTCTGCCAAGCACTTAAATGTGAATTGCAGAGTAGTCATGTAGATGTAGATGTAGATTTAGATGACAGGATTTGTAAAGAGAAGAATGGAAATCCAAATTGCGAATGTATTAAAAACGATTGTTTTGATATTAGGAAACGTAAAGGCACCAGAGAGATAGTTCTGACGTAGCAGTTTATAATCGAAGCGAGACTAAAGAAAAATCGAGATATATTTACAGAATCTGTCGACCTGGGAAAGTGTTCGACAATGTCAAATTGTGCAAAATGTTCGAAATTCTTAGAAAAAACTGTGGTAAGCTACAGGGAAAGTAAAACTTCTTGGCATATTAAAACTGTGTGCCAGACCAATACACGAACTCGGGAGCGAGTTCGGGTATCGGTCCGTCACACAGTTTTAATCTGCCAGAAAGATTCATATCAGCGCAAACTCCGCTGCAGAGTGAAAATTTCATTCATACAAGGAAAGTAGTACGCAGTATGTACAACAACCAAGAACAAGCAATTAGAGCGGAAGGCCAATAACGAAGTGTTCAGATTAAAAACGGTGTAAAACAGGGGTCTTCTTTCGCCCATTGTTCAGTGTATACAAAGAAGAAGCAATAACAGAAATGGAAGAAATGGTCAAAGGTAGAATTACAATTCAAGGTTAAATAATAGCAGTGAGAACATTCGTTGATGATATTGCTATACTCAGTGAATGTCAAAAAGAATTATGGGATCTGCTGAAAGAAATGGACAGTCTACTTAGTAAAGAATATGGACTCATGATAGATCGAAGAAGAAAATAATGTGAAGAAGAAGAAATAAGAACAGCAAGAAATCAGACTTGTTAATCACAGAGTAAATGAAGTTAAGGAATTCTGCTACCTAGGCAGCAAATTGGTCCATGACGCAGGCTGCTATGGAGACACAAAAAGCATACCACTACTAGCAAATAGGTAATTCATGACCAAGAGAAGTCTGTTAATATCAAACATTGATTGATTTTGAGGAAGATATTTCTGAGAAGTTGCGTTTACAGTGCAGCAGAGTACTGAAACACGGACTGTGGGAAAGCGGAACAGAAGAGACTCGAAGCGTCTGGGAAGCGGTTCTATAGAAAAATTTCGAAAAATTCCTGGACTGATAAGGTATGCAATAAGTAGATTCTCCACAAATTGGAAGAAAGGACTATATGGAGAACACTGTCAAAGAGCAGAGACAGGGTGGTAGGACATTTGTTCAGATATTGCAGAGCAACCTACATGAGATTAGAGGAAGCTGTAAAGGGTAAAAACTGTAGAGGATTTCAGAGACAGGTTTCCGTTGAACAAATAATTGAGGACATAGGTTGTAAGTGCTACACTGAGATGTAGATATTGGCACAGGAAAGGAATTCATGACGGGCGACATGAAACCAGTCAAAAGACTGATGACTCAAAGGAAACGCGTCACGTCTTGTGGTTAGTCGTATAAGTGTCATCACGGAATCTGCTTTCGCTACATTTTATGTTATGTGGTTATCGAACTTTGTTTCATTCTGGACTATTGCAGCTGGTTATTTTATTGTTGTTATGATCTCCAGAGATTTATTATCAAGAGCTTAATCGAACAGTAAAAGATCATTTCGCCTAATTATGCTCAACAAGTAACACTGATTTAAGTTCTGGGTGAATTCACGGCTCCTGCATCAATCATATATCATTTTCACGGCTTTCTGCATTCCCCATAAATAAAGATTTGTCTCCGAACACCCTCACAGAACTTGAGATGTTATCCATTTGGTCTTTCATGTACATTTATTACACAGTGAAGGCCCTATAAGACTTCTGGAAGTAATCTCTACGTTAAATTTAAGTTGTGAGTCTTCTTTGTCCGATATTCGGCTACATGTCATCTGTCTGAACCTGACTCATAAGTACTGGTAATTTTACTTTCACGAGCAGGTCTGTGTTCATATGTAGCTGATACTAGATCTCTGACACTTTATTTTCACCTGGATTGGTACAGAGTTACTATGTGTGCTTTCGTCTTCAGATTTCCAGCACACCCTAGAACGAAGGGATTTGTCGTCCCAAGCAGTGAACAGGCATGCTTTCACACTCGGAAATTTCCAAGATACTTAGAGTGAGATTATATCTGTGAAGGAATTGTCTTTACTCTGGTACACACCTAAAGATACTCATCCACAAAATTGTTTGGGAC
Organism: Schistocerca gregaria; assembly: GCF_023897955.1. NCBI lineage: Eukaryota > Metazoa > Arthropoda > Insecta > Orthoptera > Acrididae > Schistocerca > Schistocerca gregaria. The sequence continues at coordinate 688,235,978 of NC_064923.1, forward strand.
GTATAGTAACATAAGCAAAAAGTAGCTCATTTCCGTGGGTTCTGATCATAGTTTACAAGAGGCTTCATTTAGTCTCTTTTGATCCACTGTGGATGTGGGACAGCGGCCGACCAATTATTTGTCAAAGAAATTCACTAATCAGCCGTGCCAATTGAGATTTTATTTTATTTTACTTTCACTAACAGTTTCGGCAATTCAAGCCTCTTATCTTCAAGGTTGTTTCGTCGGTAAAGAAGACCGATGAAATCCTGTGAATGTCACGGTCTGGTGCAAAAGCCATCGACAAAATCCCTCCCGCAGACAGTAATCCACTGCTTATCATCATTGCACTCGTTGCGTTTGTCATGCAGGGTACAAATAATCGTGCTTCGGTTTCCACCATGTTTGTGGGCCAATTGCCTTGAGTAGGGATATCTCAATTTCGTGTAGAACGCCGTCGTCCAAATCCGGTGTAAGCGCAGACTGCGATATGAACTGATTCATGATCAAACAAACTCACATTTGTGTGTTTGTGTGTGTGTGTGTGTTTGTGTGTGTGTGTGTGTGTGTGTGTGTGTGTGTGTGTGTGTGTGTTGGGGTGACGTCTTATCATCTTTGCCAATGAAACTTCCTGGCAGATTAAAACTGTGTGCCGGACCGAGACTCGATCTCTGGACCTTTGCCTTTCGTGGGCAAGTGCTCTACCACCGAGCTACCCAAGCACTTTCATCTTTGGCAATCAAAATATCCACGGGTGTAGTGCCGGTCTATAGTGTCCAACGGGCACAATATTTCGGCGATCAAATACGTCGCCATCGTCAAGTGAACTGACGGATGATGGCGACATGTTAGATCGCCGAAATATTGTGCCCGTTGGACACTATAGACCGGCAGTACACCCGTGGATATTTTGATTATCAAATACGCCGGGAGAAACTCAAGAATCACATCTTTGGCAATGTTCGCCCCGAGTTCGATTCCTGGCTGCGTCGGAAATTCACTCCGCTCAGGCACTGGGTGTTGTGTTGCTCTTATCATCATCATTTCATCGCTATCCCCTCACAAGTCACAGCAGTGGCGTCAACCCGAATGACTTACACCAAGCGAACGGTATACACGACGGGAGGCCCTAGCCACACGGCATTTCGTTTTAGCTTTGGCAATTTTGCTGCCTGTGTGTTATGTAAGGGAGAGGTGGGGTCCTTTCGCCTATGTGGATAGTGAAAGTACATATTCTGTTTTATTTTATTATATTTTTTTCTTTTCTTCTATTTTTTATTTTCTTTGTATTTTTTACAGAAATTTGCACATAAAGTAAGGTTATTTAGTGTCCTGCAGGTGCAGCACCATCGTCAGCCGGGATGGATCACGACCTTTTATATTTGTGCCATCGTTGGGGAAGGATTGTGCCTAATGTTGCTACTTGATAATTGGCATGACGTAGCGCGTCGATCTCGAATCTTGTCAGACAGCTTTTGGGCCTTGTCCCGCACTTTTTGGCGCAGGTATTTGTCGTGGAGTACATCGTGGAGTTCCTATGTCCTTATCCTCACGTGAGCTCTGAGGGTCCATGTAATACATTTCTTTTGTATGACTTGGAGCTTCTTGAAATTGATGTCACTTGTTGTGCCCCATGAAGCCTATCCACAGAACAGCGTAGGCTCCACGGTGGCTCGTTATACTCCCATCTTCGTGGCAACCTTCACTTCCTTACTCCTGAAGTAGGGGATGGAGGTCCCAATATTCTTTATGCGGCTTTCTTTTTTTCTGCCACATGGAGGATGAGGACTAGTTTCGTATCCGGGTAACGAACAGGTATTTTACAATGGGTGATCAAGGAACTAGTTGGTTTCCAATACAGAATCTCATACAGTTGACCGGTCCGCGCTTTTTGAAAATAATGGCCACTTTATAATCTGGGTTGATGGTAATCTTTTGTAGTTGTGGCCATCACTCTATGAGATCCAGTGGCGGTCGCAATCTCGCAATCCCGATATCTAATTTTTTTCCCCTATCGAAGAAAAGCAGCGTCGTCGGCGTATGTAGGTGCATCGTCGATATATACGTTGAAACGTCCTGGGGAGTTTACAGATCCCTGTGGGATACCAGCATGGACTGATTTCTTGGCAAAGTTCTTGCTGTCTCGCAGGAATTTACCAAGTAGTTTTACGTAGCAGTCGTTTATGGTGGAGTTTTGGTTCAGTTGACAACTAAGTACTCACGAACTACTTTATCACAAGCTTTCTCGAGGTCCAAAAATAATGCAATTGCCGAATTTCGTTTATTAACGTGGTCTTGTGTGGTTTCGGTAATCCGAACGAGTTTATATTGGAAACCAAACTGTTCCGGTCGGATCACGTTGTCCCGCACCATAATCTGTTGTAGTCTCGTGGGTAATACCCCTTCCAGGAGCTTCCCCAGTTTTGGTAGCATACTGATTGGGCTGTAATTGTTTGGAAGGGAGAGATGCTTCCCCAGCAGTGACGCCACCTCGCCCGTTTCCACGCCTCTGGAAAGTACCCACGGTGAGGACAACCGTTAAAAACTCTTTTGATTAGGACCAGCGGTTTCCTGGGAATGTGTTTAAAGTCTTTATGGGTGACAGAGTCATGTCCCACCGAGTTGTTGACCGTTCTTCAGATGAGTTGTTTAATTTCCGCTGGAGTGGAAAACTGTGGCCGGAATAGCGTTCGTGCATTTCGGAACATCGTATGGGCTGTTCCGATGTTCTCCACGTAGCGTAGGACTTCATAATCTTGTGCAGGTAGAGCTGCCATCTATTGTTGATGTGTGTCGGCATAGAGTTCCGCTTGTACTAGTTGGTCTTATATGAGGCCATCTAGACTACGTACTGTTCTTTTGGGTGACGTAGGTTCTTCACCACTTGCCATTCGTCTCGCGCTCTTAGCAAGAAGTCGGATTTATTGGTTTTCCAGACGCCCTGACACTCTGTGACATTTATGGAGTTCCCTGTTAAGTTGGTTTATCTGTCTTGTACTCTCAGGATTCCTACAGCACAGCCAACGTCTCTGGAAATAATTCCGTTGTGCTTTGGTGGCTTTAAGACGTGGGAGACACGTCTCAAAGTTCAAGTCTGATAGAAAAATTAATATTGTTGACCAGTATTTCGCAGTTTGGGTTTTGGCCGTTAACGTTGTGTGTGCTGCGTCGATTGTGGCCCTCGATGAGACATCAAGTGCCGGCCGAACGTTGCTATCCATAAAACCCTGACACTGTCGCCAGTCGGTTTTCCTTGTGTTATGCGGTAGCAGTGGGGTGTGTAATCTGTTCAGTATTCCTGTTACCAGCTTGTGATCTGAGGATAAGTAATTGATCACCAAGAGTTGGAGGCTGAGGTTGAGGTTCTTGAGAACCGCTATATCATGGACGTATGCTTGCTGGGGACTCACACAGTGTCCCTCCGACCGATGACAGTAATATTTAGGTCCTTTCCTAGACCGAATGGTCGCTGAATTTTTGGATTGGATTTGTTTTTCTCGCGTTTCAACTAGTGCGCTTGTTATTATGTCGCCGCAAGACAGAACCCTTCAGAACGATCGAGTAGGTCACGCAGGTCTTTAAACAATAATCACCTGTTTCGATTGGGGTGTGTACAAATACATGTGACGCTTTCTATGGCTGTAACGATGATGACCACTGTAGCTTCATATTGTCTTATTGTTCCTCGTGAGGAAGAATTTCTTTTTTGACTAGAATGGCATACCCGCCTCCACTTTGAGAGATCCGGTACGTACAAAACACGTGTGTGTTCCATATGAGGAACTGTGTCGACTTGCGCGGAGGCGAGAGGAATATAAGATAAGAAATTCAATAACATTCACCAGACGTTCACATGCAAAACATAATATTCCTGTAAACAACAATAATGGTGTCCCTATCACAAATAGGACTAGGTTCTGCCACCTCGACTTCTAATAATCAAAGCTGATTGCTCGCAACAAAAGTGGAAAATAATATCACTACTTGCCACTCTGTTTTGGTAACACTATGATCAGCATAAAAACAGTTACTTCCGCGATATCCAAGCAATCCAGAACGGTGTACAGTCCTAGCGAGTTCACTTCCGATTTGCACCGGAAACATGCAATAAACTGCCGCTGGCTGCTACATCATCCGAGGCAGCGCGTAAGTCGATGTTTGACTGACGCAGACAGAGTGATAGCTCACTGCGAAGTGAAGTCCTTACTGCCTCTCAGGCCGTATTTATATATGGGCATAGCGGACGGCCGAAGGGAACACCTGCCGTCATGCTCTTCATGTCCTGGCAACATCCTCAACATAGCCGCTTTCTCGGATACATGTTATTTTCTAACATTCTCATGAAACAATTTAGAATCTTAGTAATTTTCGTGTGAATGGAGTAGAATTGGCTTTAATTAAAAAGTTTCAGTTCGGCTGCATTTCAACTTTGTCGGCTATAATTTTTAGAACGGAACTGACAATAGAACATGAACTATGAACCATAGTTTTAAGAGACCTTGCACTGATTGTTATTTACATCAAAGTCTTGAAACCTGTTATAACTTTATTATTTAATGGGTTTCATTAGAAATTTCTATCATTAATATGAATGATACTTCATCTATTACAAATGAAGACACTTTTGTTCCAACGTTCTTTAGTTTTCAATAAATTTCTCGAAAACAATTTGGGGTAGCTCAGTGGGTTGGTGTAGTTAAGGTTTTTATATCAAACCAAGGCTTCATACCAATTTTCTTCTTTCTACGTCTAATATTTAGCACCTAGAATTTTTTGTAAAAACACCGATTTTTACCAAATTATTTCTTCAATCAAGCTGAGACTTGTAACAGCTAATTTTGACTTAGATTTGCACATTATGAACATTTTCGTGTTTTTTATCTTTATTATTTAGCGTCACTTACTTTTGATTTAGATGTTATGATTAGGGAAACGTTTGCATCTGAATACTCTTAACAATTTAAACTTTAGTACACTTATGCGTATATGAACAAAGTTTGGAAAACTTACTTTAATTTTTAATTTCTTCCATAGTTTATGGTGCAATACTTGTCTGCTACACACAGGTGCGTTTTGATGACGTGGCGCTAGTAGCAATGAACTGGGGTAAGTCCCGGCACACTCGTACCTCTTACATGATACAGCGCTTGTTTCACCACAGACTCCTTTAAATGCGTCTCCGAAATCGAATTTTTAATCCCATGGCCTATCAGAAAGTCCGTTTGTTCTCTTTGCATTGTTATGACACTATTCGCATTCCATATGCAGATGTTGAGGTACGTTGTGGAGTGTCTGAGGTCCATTCTAGGGCGAAACGAAAGCTCTGTTGAGATTCTCTACTAGTGTGGAGACTGGTGCTCAGTTTTTCAATCAATGAGAAGTGTGGGGTTATCCGTGATGGCTGGTGTGATACAGTCCTTGGCGAACGTCGCTGGTTCTCCAGAGGGTCGTTGAGGATGTGGGAACGCCACGTCGCCGTCCGTCCTTGAAGGTCGTTGTGGTTGGGTGTCGGGCTGGGCTGTTGTCATTTGTGTAGCCAGTTGCGTTGACAGTGTTTCGGCATCTTGTCACAAACGCCCAAAAAGAACTTGAAATATTGTGTGATGTGGTTGGTATACTGGACCATTCTGCTGCTTACAGTGTCGTGTATCAGTCACAGAGCCTGCAGCCCTGGTACATGGCCAAAGGATCTTTCGTTCATCAGCGCCATCTCCCGTCGGAACTATGCATTTCCGGACACATGTCTATAGGAGCTTTCTTCCTCCATTTCCGGTTAGGAATCAGTTCCTGCAGATTGTAGGTTTTGTTAATGTTCACCCTGTATAGTGTCAATAGGTTGAGCGAGCCCTCGTGAAATATCACGAGAAAAACTCACGATAAGGGAACCGACTCGATCTCATTCCCAGGGGCATTGATATTGTGGTTGACTAACAAAGTAATATCGGTAGGAGAGACGCCTGAGTATCACGGGCAAACAACACGCACACCGTCGGCGTCGTGCTGGCAGCCTATGTAGTCGGGCTATGGCCGATATCCGACGCTTATGAACAGAATACACACTCGGAGTTGTGGAAAATGTGATTCACAGGTACTGACAAGGTGAATTCAGCATCGCACCACTCTCAGATTTGGTGATAAAATGTCACTGTGGATAGGACGTCAAAAACTGAGCACAGATTAACTATGAAGACTGGAAGAAGGTGAACTAAAATGTTAAAATAAGCAAAATGCAGTCAACGATCGATGCTCTAGATGTGCAACATAGATTGCATTGCAAGTTCAAGGTTGTGGTGGTTGTGTGGTGAAGGAGTGGGAATGCTCAGCTGGTGTTCCGTGATTAAATCTCCCTCTTTCCCTATATTCAAATTTACGAACTTCCCGTCCGGTCACTGACGCGTGTGCTCTGCTTCTGTAGTCTTGGCAGTTATCATTACATACATTGCTTAAACAGAGGCAATTATGACGTTAGATTGTATTACCGTCGCATCTAAGTATGATGAATAGTGAGAACAGACGAGACATCGCTTAGACCTCCAACAGGAATGAATATAACAAATAAGCGGGTGTGAACTACGTTAAAACAAAGAAATTCAGGATTCAAAAACATCCGAAGTTAGTATAGCTTTTGTTTGTTGCTTGCGCGTAATTGTAGAGAGAATTTCCTCTTTAGTTGTAGTTTTTCATTGTTGTACAGTAAAACAGTTGTGGCATACATGTAGCTTTGCACCAAGTATTTTGCAGCTGCGCTTGCAATTAACTAGATATTATTTTCAGTGCTATGTTAATGTGTTCTCTTATTTTTGCTCTTCCAATTGTGCTTTTCTGTGTTATCGTGTGAAATATTGTGACAATAATGGCGTGTGAAAAACGTAATACTAGGCTACAAAGTAAACTGAGAAATGACAGTGAAGACGAAAGCAATGTGATAGCGCCACCATGTAATGAATTCACAAATGCTCAAAGTAGTAATTTGGTAATAGTGCATAGGGAAATGTAGCGGGCTGCAAATAATGGTGTAGAAAGTGAAACAGTTAGTGAACAGGGAAGCATTATCGATCGATTGGTCGGCAACAGCTCGCGTCAGGAATCCGATATGACAGGAAACAATCTTGCAAATACTGTACATTCAGGTTTTGCGTCCTCACCGTTTTCTCAAATGAGTCGAGACACATTTTCTGCTTGTCAAACTGTGAATGTTGCCGATGCAAATGCACTGCCGAAAAGCATAGAGGATCAGATTCCAGACACTAATACATTATTATTGCAATTAATGCAACAAATGAAACAAAACCAGAGACAAACACAGCAACAGTTATACACAATGGAACAAAATCTTCAAAAGTTAGACACAGTGGAACAAAATCAGAGACAAACACAGGAAAAGCTTCAAAAGTTAGACACAATGGAACAAAATCTGAGACAAACACAGCAAAAGCTTCAAAAGTTAGACACAATGGAACAAAATCTTCGAAAGTTAGACACCACACTTGAACAAACACGTGAAGATTTAACTACTGAGTTACATAACATTGAATCGAAATGCCAGAAAATCTGTAATGACGTAAAAACACAAATTTGTGACCATTTTCAACCTATGTTTTCGCGGCATGAAAATGCATTACAGAATCATGAAGCAGCCATAAAAGAACTGCAAACTATTGTTCGTGAAAATCACGACACCTTGCAAGCTAAAATGGACTCAGTTGCATCCACCGATTCGGTTACGCAACTTGCAAGAACTCAGGAAAACTTAAAGGTCACAGTAGATTCGTTTTCAACACAAATGGACACTCTGAAACTTGGTTCAGAAAAACACACTGAGGAAATGTGTTCACTAACGGAGAGAGTAGCCGAACTTTCAGATCAGTTCACTAACTTATCTACAAAGGTAGATGATGATCTGAATGATACAGAAGAGTGTGAACAAATTGGGAAATTCAAACGAAATCAGAATCAAATTAATACACAACACCAAAGAGAAATCCGGGAAGTGCAAGATCAGCTGACACAGGTAATACAAGAATTACGTATTTCAGAGGACACTCGCGCTCCAACACGGGAAGAGGGACTTATAAATACGGAAAAGCCACAAAATAATAACACAGGGCATTTCGGAAATTGTGAAAGAAATTGGCAAGGTGCACCGAATTTTGAGATGGAACTGCCGAGACGACGTAACAATGAACGATATGCTACCCGCCGACACGATGATTTTGACTATAAGCTGTTCATTACTGCAAGTAAATTCAAAACATTTAAGAATTCTGGCAACGACATTCATCCACAAGCGTGGCTCCATCAATTCTCTCATTGTTTTCCTCCCAACTGGTCATTAGAGCACAGATTAGAATTTATGTGTGGCTACTTGGAGAATGAACCAGCTGTAAGAATGCGATCGATCATTCACGATTGCCACAGTGAAGGAGAATTTTACCATGCCTTCCTCTCAGCATATTGGTCCCAAGCCACACAAGACCGAGTAAAACATGGCATCATGATGATGAAACATTTCGAACAATCTGAATTTTCCAGTCTTGTGAAATACTTTGAAGACATGTTGCACAAGAATCAGTACCTGTCAAACCCATACAGCCTGTCAGAACTCATCCGCATTTGCTTAATCAAATTGCCTGAACATTTACGGCATATTATTTTGGCAGGCCGTTGCAAAGACGACATTGAAGCTTTTCAGGGACTCTTACAAGAATTAGAAATTGACACAGACAGTCGCGGAATGCGAAAACAGGAAAACAATCACTACAGGTCACATCCGTCACAATTCCGCGATGACAGAAATAATACACGACAAGGCTATTCGTACAACGTAAATCGTGACGAAAACGGACACCACCCGTATGACAACCGTTGGCAGAGTAGTAATTATTACAGGGAAAGATCACCTCTCCGCGGTAATGACTATCACAGAGACAATCGGACAAACAGATAATATGGAAACCAAAATAATTATTATCAAGGGAGACGGAATAACTTAAGACGCAACGGTCCAGCGCGCAGTTACGATTCAGGGAGAAATTCTCCACCACGTGACCGACAAGAAATTAATTACAGAAATTACCGACATGACGACAGACGATATGATCTTAACGACAGACCTGAATTGCATCAGAACTGGCGGGATTCAAACAGAGCAGGGCCCTCTCGACAAGGTGAATTTGTAGAAGTTAGGTCTCCTAATCCCATTAACGACGCGCGCCAACAAAGAAACAGACAATGACTCGCACCGCAGGCAGCCGCGTGCGCCGGCTGGCTCAGAGAAAAATAACATAAGCTAACCTTGAGCAAAATTCCAGTGTTCCTTACCGACGTAACGACATGATAATTGCGTTGAAACTGAAACTCTGCGTACTAGGAACAGTAAAAGATTGCACCACATTTCACATGTAAAACCGTTTATTGAAAGATAATCTGCTTTTTAACTTTGTCTTTGCCATAAAACATTTCACTTCACATTTCTAGTATGCTTTGTCACACTGAGAAACTGTTAACATGCAACAATGTCTGAAGTTTACTATCCAGTCTAGAACCTACGGAACATATTTAAACAGAAATTACGAATGCATTGTTATAGTGAACAGACGTCACAGTGTTATTGTGCGTGTACATTCTTGCTTGTTAGTTGCACGATTACGTAACGACCATAAGGCTCATATACTTAGAACATTTACCAGTATTGCTAATGGGATTTTAATGCAACATTTTGGTTTACTTGAAAATACATTCTGGATTTAAAGTACTTTCTGTGAGATACCAGATGATACAGTGGTTAGTTTATGTGACAGCTACACGATTTTATCACGACGCTACTAATGGGTGACAATTTACAATGTTGCTTTTGCAGTTTATCTGTTTTATATCTGCACAGTTTTTCTGAATTTTTCTGGAAAGTAACATGTTTTAGTAGTAACGTTTGTGGTATAGCTACAATGAGACAGCCTTTTCTGTAGCACAACAATACGTACAGTACAGTACTTACTTCATCACGGCAATAAGCGTAATAACTAAGATACTTATACGCAAAGAATTTCACTTTTGTTTATCATGAGGTAAGTACATTGACTTCAGCAGAACTTTGCTTACAGAGGACGATAACTACAACACTTCCACAGAATTATCTTACAGTAAGACGCACAATTAGCGTTACAGGACACGCATTTGAGTGATTAATTTCGTACTTAAACCATTTATTTTTAAAGATTTTTGAATTACTAAGAAAGTTTTCCGTGATACATTTCATTCCACTGCTGTAATCTGTAACTCCTGAGGATATAATTACATTAATCCTCAGGGGGGTACACGTCTACTTTCGGTACCATGTGTCTGGCAAGCACAAGGAGCCCTAGCTAATATGGTATTTGCTTATACAACTTTACACATCGGTACCATATTTCTCTAACACATAAATTACACAGCTATCTGGTTATTTAACTGAGAGAGACAAGCATTCATTTTACTACATCAGTGACACATGTTTACGTAATCACACTGTTGGATAACTTTACACTTACGAAATTGTATTTTGTCTGTACTTTGTGAACTGTTCACATTTTTTCGGAACCATTGTGATACTATGAGAGCTTTGAATGATGTATTTGGTATAGGATCATGATTTTTTAAAGTACGTTTGAGGCAGATGACACTTGACATAAGCAGAGATTTTTTTAGGTTTTGAAATTATTGGAGGATGCTACGACGATTTTGAGATTTGACTGAGGTGTTATGATGTTATTATTACGATGACTATGTGTATTATGCTGTTGTGGTATGTTTATTATCAATAAGCTGATGCTATATGAGTAATTCGGTAATGCTAGGTATCTGTTATGATGAAATATTGAAGAAATATCGACGAATATGTATATGTGTAATAAGGTAAGGAATAATGAGTAGTGGTTAGGGACTCTGGTTTGTGAAAAAGGATGTTGGAAACCAAGAATCGTACTTTAAGAGTTATGAAATGAGTGTATATGCGTGAATGTATTACAATGCCGACGAAAACTTTTTGGACACTGTTATATTAATAGAGTTTTGTTTCTACAGATGTGTAACGCAAATTCTTGACCTTTGAAATATTTTTATATGAGACTGCCACTGTAGCGGAAACTGGTGTCGTAAATATTTCGATAAGACAGTTAAGTGACCACCTGCATGTAATGCGTCCTGGGCACCCAGCCGCGCGACAACCACCTGACAAAAGAAAGCCATTAGTGTGTGCCTGTCAGAGGCACAGGTGGAGAAAAAAAAAGAGGTCATTATCCTCGCTATTGAGATTCCTTTGTAGAAAGCACCGCAAATACGACACGCTCATTACTGAGAAAGATACTTACATCTGACACCTCATTATAACAAACGTCTTTCCACATGAGTTGAGAGAATTCTACTTTCTTATGAAATGTCACATGACTATTGAATGATATTTTTATGCTTTGTCCATAGTTGCTTATTCCATTTGATATCTAGTTTCCAGCTGTGTTGCAGCATTGGGTTTATAAAATAAAATTAAATGCATTTGCTAATGTGAACACTTTCTGTCAACAGATCTATTAAATAACGATTTTATGATCCACATTCTTCAAAAAGGAGCACTTGGAAAGGAAAGAACAATAAGAAGGGACTAGTAACAGTAACTGCATACATAATTTTCTTTTCAAGTACATGGTAATATTTTTTTTTACAATAAGTTGTTGTGGTGCACCAGTTTAATTACATAGCCATTAAGATGTGATTATAACTTTCTCTTATCTGCATTGTTGCCTTTAGTGTACTATTTTTTCTGCTTGTGGGTTTGTCATGTTTAGGTATAAGTTATTACATTTATTGCTGCTTGCTATGCTTACTTGCATTTTTTATTCATTGCTGTTTGTGTTAATCGTTTTGTGCTGCTGCATTGCGTCGTCCCTTAGTTTAGCATCTGAGCTCAGTAGATTTTAAGTTAGCTTAAGAGGGGGTAGACTATATAAGAAACTAACTATGATGAATTGGAAGAGAAGCATTGAGAAGCTATATGAAAATGATTTGGCCAAAAAAAAGTAGTGTATAGTGGAGAAAAACTATTTTTGAAAGAGGATGAGAAAAGTACAGAAAGCAGGTATAGATAGGACTTTTTGGAAATAATGAAGAACGAAGGGAGATCTCCAAGAAGTAAAGAAAGTTTTGATTGCAAAATACTGCAGTAAAACAAACCCTGCCCTTTCCTTGTGTTATCCCACTATGTGTTTGTGTACCCTTGTGTATTTATGTTCTTCCTGTCTTTATATGTTTATCTGAGAAGACTTAAGTTGTAGAATTTTCTAATACTAAGCTACATTCACTATGATGAGGAATACTGTTATCCTCAAATATAATTTGCATTAATAACATGTTATTTACTTTGTAAAGATGTTTACACATTATTTATTCTATTTTGTTCTAATGCTCATCTGTGAAGTTGATGTTTCAAAAGTTATTCTGATCTTTTATGTATATACTTATGTCGTAATTTTTGTAACACTGATGTATTTGCTATTTCGATTCTTATGTAAAGCATATACTACTGCAAATGTTATCTGTATTGTTATGTTCTTTAAAGATGTATTTCGTACCTTTGTTATTGCATTCTTATGTTATAAAATTGTAATTGACACCAGTTCATCAAATTAAGTAACTTGTAAATTACATTTCACTGCACACGTTTCTGTTGGTCATAGTATATGGATAATATGTGAGAAGTAGAGACTGATAGTGTTTTCACGTGTATTAATAATTCAGTAAGGGACTGGATAACAGCATTGCTGGTTGTAAGAACATTTCAAAAACAATTTTTGTGAGTGCACAAGTGGTGGTTATGGACTTGCTATGTTATCTGCAAGACTCTTCAATGCTGATTGTGCGCCTGCACAGTCAAACAGATGGCTGCTGGCCGTCTCTACAAGGACTACAGTGGGTCTGCACCTTTGATGACCCACCAATACCATTATTTCTACAAGGACTACAGTGGGTCTACACCTTTGACGACCCACCGATACCATTATTTCTACAAGGTCTGCAATGGGTCTGCACCTCTGGTGGCCCACCAATACCGTAATCTCTACCAGGACTACAGTGGGTCTGCTCTGTGATGACCTACCTACCGATAGTCTTTAATGTCGACTGACTCTGCTGTGGCCCATTACCTGTCTGCATGTCAAGAGTTAGCACTGTCTTTCCGTTGGAAGGACAACACTACTCCTTCAAGACTGCATGGAAATCCACTACTTCCGTGTGCATTTTCTTTTACTACTCAGACATAGAGAAAAACACTGCAATTTTACTTTGATGAATGATCAGGACTGTCTTTATGGACTGTGAAAAAATTTTAGCTTTTGACCAACATTGTATCGATAAGTGTGTGCATTTCATTTCTTTGTTATTGTAATTATGAAAAAGTTTTTCAAATCTGTATTGGCCACTGCCCAAAACAATTTGTAAATTTTTTTGTGGGGAGCATGGGGGCTATGTAAGTAGGCTGTTTAGGTTTTCTTATTGGTAACGCCGCTTAGCGCTCGGTATGAAAAATCACTGGCTGTGCTGTGCGCAGTCTTTGTTTAGTTAGGGATTATTGAAAGTCAGATTGCGTTGCGCTAAAAACTATTATGTGTCAGTTTAAGCACAGTCGTGTATAAATTGTTCCAAAGGGGACATTTCGTACACGACTGGTCTATGTGAAACGTCCTCTTTGAACAATTGTACACGAATGTGCTTAAACTGACACACAATAGTTTTTAGAGCAACGCAATCTGACTTTCAATAATCCCTATAAGAGAATGGCCCTGACTAACATTAACCTATGCGTTTCACAAATCACTTACCTCACAAAAATCTTCGTTACTCAAGCTACTGCAATACAGCGAGCGCCACTACTGCCAGCTACATAAAAGATTCAAACTACTGAAGGCACTAACTACTGATAGGCATAGTTAGCAAATGAATGATTTTAATAGAGAACAAACAATGTATTTACCTCACTAGTCATAATATATATAGCAGTTCATGACACCAATTCTTACAAATTTCAAAACTCCGCCATCTCTCTCCCCACGTCCACCACTGCTGGCGGCTCACCTCCAACTGCGCAACGCTACGCGCTGTTAGCATCCAGCTGCCGCTGCCCAACACTACAATGGCAGACAACAATGCAAACTAAACACAGACTGCGCACAGCACAGTCAGTGATTTTTCATACCGAGCGCTAAGCGGCGTTACCAATAAGAAAACCTAAACAGCCTACTTACAATAACAAATAAGCGGGTGTGAACTAAGTTAAAACAAAGAAATTCAGGATTCAAAAACATCCAAAACGGATCGCGAAAGTCATAACATTTGGTACTTGTATGGAACAAATCGTTGGTACGTACGTCTCGGGGTTTCTTCTTTACTTGGCCGAGAGTTTCTAGGCGCTTCAGGCTGAAACCGAGCGACCGCTACGGTCGCAGGTTCGAATCCTGACTGGGGCATGGATGTGTGTGATGTTCTTAGGTTAGTTAGGTTTATGTATTTCTAAGTTCTAGGAGACTGACGACCGCAGAAGTTAAGTCCCGTAGTGCGCAGGGCCATTTGCACATTTTTTTTTTTCTGCTTCACTCCTGGCTGTTTCAAACGGACATTACATCACGACACACACGGAAATTTGAATATAGCGAAGTGATACGTCAGTGCACCGACGGACGTTCGTAATTTTGTAGAAAAAAAGAGATACAATGGAGATCTGAAAACGGGTCTCCATCTTCACAGTCTAGCACCGTGACCCCATAAACATGACGCCGTGTCTGTTCAAATTTGTTCTATGTTGCATGTCTTTACCTTGGACCGTTCGCTATTTATATTTTGCTCCTGTTTTCACAGTTCCATCTTCCTGCTTTAATATTTGATCTAATGCTGAGACGTCTTATCACTACATTTGACGGGGTTGCGTGAGTGTTTTAATGTAGCTATGTTTCCCGACATTTTGGTATCATTAATTTTGGCCGACCCGAGGTAAATGTGATTAGCATGGCCCTAGAAAGATAGTGCTATGATCATGTACTGCAAGTTCTCGTTTTGGTAATTCACTTATCTCATGGTTACAGTAGCGAAACGGTCTCGTTTAACGGGAATCTGTAATAACTTGTTGCCTTAGATCTGGTAGCCGTTGCAATAGAGTAACATGCCGCGTGAATGATTGTTTATTTTATGTAAAGTTATCTTGTTGTTGCGTTCTGTGTCTAACACTGAAATATTTTAGGTGAATATTTGAGCAGTGGTTAACTTGCCGACAATTATTTCTGCGGATGACGATTGATGGTTTACCCAGCACAATGAAGAATCAGTCTAAATGTGTAATGGAACCATGTGGATGTTAACAGGTACTCAAATCTGGGCGAAACTATCTGGGATTAAAACCCACCACATCGAAATCCCTTATCAAGAGGAAATACCTGTCTTAAATCTTTGAGTTGTAGGATTCTGCTAAGTGACTACCAGCTTCATCATTTTGAGACCTTTGTTGAATTTTGGTCTTACATCATTAAGCTGTATTTAAAATTAATAATTCTCCAGGAAGGCGATATTGATTTTTATCAATACAGAAAGGAATCGCGTTCGGTCACAAATCGTAAATTTATTTTTTTGAAGCAGATGTCATTGAAATAAAATCAAGATTTGTGACTGAAGGCGGTTGTTCTTTGTTTTATGAAAGTAATACAGATTCGCGCCTGCGTTCCTCGCTGTTGCAGCATTTTATGGCCTAACTGCCAGTGTTTAAAAGGCTACGTACTTGAATTCAAGTTAAATGAGTTTTGTGAAGACACCCTACAGACCGATGTGTCAAGTTGTTGTACCATGTTCTGCAATTTTCGCCTGAGTTGCCTGTATGTATATGTCGCTCGAATGAGCGGTCCTCTAGAAATATGGGACAAAGCTATTTGAATTACGTAGTCTAATGCAAGAGTGTAACTAATCCCTTTATTTTAGCTTTGGTAGACAGGGAAGTCATTCACGATAGCCTTTTCCATATCATCTATGAACAGTGGAATTTTATCATTCAAAGCTGCCACTCCGTGTGTGCTGTTAGCTGATGTGTACAATATCGTAATCTGACTTATTGCTAGTATTGTTCCACTTTTTATAGTTTACATACCACACCCTCTGCAAGATTTTAACACAGTAGCCTTCGTATTCTTAGCGTAGTGTTGGTCTTGTAACTCGTAATGTGTCCCAAACTTTGCTACTTGTTACTTCTGTTGAATGAAGTGGTTCGTGCTGTAGATCACAAAATAAGGAGTCCAATGAATGCTTATGTGGGTACAGAATTTCTGCCATTTTCTAAATTTTAAAATTTTTAATGATAGTGTAATTTTTATCCACAATCTAACCACGTGTCCCAAACCTTGATGCTACTTTTAAATAAAGTGGTTTGTATTGTAAATTTCAAAGTAATGAGACTAATGCATAGCTATATGTTCAAAGAATCAAAGAATTTCTGCTCGTTAGCATATTTTACATTGTCAGTGATTTTTTTTTGCTAGTTCAGAATGTGTCCTGAACTTTTGTTACCTATGCTGTGGATCACACAGCTCTCAGTGTGATGTACACTTACTTGCTCGGGAAATTAAATTTCATTCTGATTTTATAGAATTTTTTACCCTTCATGTGATATTCATGGATGTATCGTCCTAACCTGATTCACCTCCCTGGTCGTCCCGTTTACTCTATGATCATATCAGTGAGAGCGAGTTCCAGATGTGGGAGTGTGTGTTTTCGTTTTGTATCCATGTGCACGTGAACTGAATATCTTCAACCCGTCTGATGTGTTGCCTCACACATTTTAAAAACCGCGGCCGATGTGAGGAGCTGCTTTAGCTGCTTAGCATAGCCTTAAACTGCTACATCTCCGATCATTGGTCAGTTTAAAATGTGGTCTATTACCGTAAGCCATCAGACTCAATAAGTCAACCACATAAACTTTCAATTAATATAGCAATGTTTATAATTATGAGCTATTGTCTTGGCACATGTGGGTGAACACATGAAATCATAACATGAGACTACAATGAGGTTAAGGACGGATCACTGGGAAAAGGCAAGAATGGACACCAACAAATTTCCCAATTCACATGATGGTAGAAACTACTTGGCAGCAAATGCTAAATCTTCACAAGTAAACCCTAATTAAGTCTAACTAGTTACGCACCCCCCTTACCTCAATTGCACTGACAGCTAATTCCTTTCACTCTCTAAATGTGCGATAGAGGATGGTGGCTACGACAGCTGGAAACTAAGTGCTGCTCGACCTCTGCACTCTGATCTACGTTGGAGACATTTCCCTCTCTCTCGCCCTAGTGTATTCTTCAATAATACTGGAAACAAGCATACTCTTCGGCGTCCTGGCAGCAAATGTGTTCTTTTATTACCCTGACTTAACTGGTTCTGCTAGTGGAGGAATGTCGTTTCTGTTGACCTTGTGAGTTCCCAGAACTTTTATAAAAAATTTAATGAATACCTGCTGTACAGTTGTTGTCGTGGTTAAGACGTACGGGCGTGACACAGGAGAATTTCCCCCTGTACATGACTGTTTTCCAAGCCCAACCAACCAAAATCCTTGCATGAAGACACACAGAAGAAAACAGTCCTTCTACTAAAATAATTACTGTGAGTCAGTCACCGAAACTCTTTCTCGGATCTAAAGGAACATTTCTGCACAGCACAGCCATGGCTTAGCCTATGGTCTAAACAACTGCGATTTTCACGTGCTTTTATCTCGCCAAAATAATTCGTCCAGCCGTCTCCCACAATGCAGTTATTGTGGAATAAAGGCAGTTCTGCTATGTGTCAGCTGTCTGGACGCGGGACACTGTAACTTCCCTTTTCTATACATGGTCGGGGGTAGCTTTCAGCACTGATCAAATAGGATAGAACGCATATACAACATTCCTACGTAGTATGAAAGTCAGTAATCTTATTGGTGTGTAGAATCCATAAGACAGTTAAATACCACTAGCCATTATGAAAAACATCATTCACAGAATGCCAAAGTCAGCAATGGCAGACAATTGCGGGGGTTACCGTACATTCAGCTTAACAACTCTTGCACACAATTTTATGACAAAAAGAACTTGCAGAAGAATGGAATAGGAAATTGAGGATCTGTTACATGATGATACTTTGGTTTTCTGGAAGGTAAAAGCTCTGCAGAGACAGTTGTGAAGTTGTGGGGGGAAATGGAAGAAATTCTTAAGAAAAATCAAGACATGTTCATGGGATCTCTCGATCTAACAGGAGTGTTCGACAGTGGAAATGGTACAAGGTTTTCGCAATCCTAAGGAAAATGGCGTGAGTTACGGAGAAATACTGGTAATGCACAATATGAACAACAACAAAGAGGCAATAATAGAAATGGCAGATCGAGTACGAATCTTTAGGATTAAAAAGAGTGAAATACAAGCTACAGTCTCTCTCTCTTAAATTTGAGGGTCAAGAATAGGATTAAAATTATCAGTAAAACGACACTAAACACAAAATTCGCAGAAGACTATGAAACTGAAGAAGAACTACAAGTTCTGTTAAATGGTCTAATCACTAGAGAATATGGACTGATGGTAAAGCGGAGAAAGACGAATGGAGTAGCGGAAATCACATTAGTGATGTACTTAAACTGACGACGACGACGAAGTAGAAGAAGTGAATGAATTCTATTCCTAGCAACCAAAACAGCACATAGAAGAAGTGAATGAATTCTATTCCTAGCAACCAAAACAGCACATAACGGACGAATAATAAAATGGGGACTAGTACAGACAAACAGGGCATTCGTGATCATGAGAAGTCTACTGATGTCAAACATAGGACTTACGTTGAGGGAAAAGTTTCTGAGAAAAAAAAAGACTTTCGAGCACAGATCTTGTAGTGGAAGACAAAAGTAAGAAGCAAATATTGAGCTCAGTCTACGCTACATGACTATTTTGACTTTGTTGTGATTATTTGAAGTGGGTAAAAGTTGTGAAAAATAAAGAAAAAAGGAAAGGATTGCTTTGATAGTCTTTGTCGAAATATTTAAAAAAAATAACGATAGTGGGAAACGGAATAAATATTTGAATTTTCTCAAGTTGAGAATAAGCTCTCTACGTCGAAGATCGCATAAATACTCGACAACCGATTTCAATAGACCACGTTGTAAGAACAATTTTTTAAGACCAGAAGATGACGGCGAAGTCTGTCGAAACCGTTTTTCGAAATTAAATGAAGTATATTTGGCCAGCTTGGCTGTAGGAATTCTTTTACTGAATAAGAGGTATAAGAGAAAAAAGGAGGCAGAGGTAATGACTGACTGGTAGGAATGCCATTACTAGCAATATCATAACAGCAACTATTGTCATCAAACTACAATATCACGGAAGTCTAGTGCTGTGAAGAGTTACAAAGCTGTCATGCTAGCTGTCGTCATTCACCTAAATCGCTGAAGGGAAACAGCTATTTTCTGCTACTTAAAGAGTTATGTTAGTTATTAGAAGAAACATTTGTTAGTATAGTAACGTCTAGATCGATACGAGTTATTTATCATGAGTATATACCAGGCACTTGTATATTAAACTGTACTTTATATCATTTTATATAACTATGTCGGTTCCATTGATCAATTGCTGCTGTGATTATTTAAGTGTAAACACACTTTACGGAGAATTGTCACTTAAAACTGAAGGACGCGACCAGGACAATAGGGTCCTCGCATTAAACTTGATTTATTATATAACTGGCTCCATCAAACCAGAGTGGCCCAACGCAATTAAGTCGCCACTGCATTGTGTTTGCCACGAGAGGTCCGCAAATATTTTCTTTCCATTGGGACGAAGCAGAGTGTTTTTTCTACGGGCGGCTTCTGCCCTATTGCGCCACCTCCCTCTGTCAGATCCTCCCTCTCCCGCAAGCCTTATTTACCTTTCCGTTGTGCGGAAAACAGCTTTTATATGGCAAAAAGTCATTCACTTCAAGCATCTACGCGTTTCGTAATCAAGACCAGACTAAAGCTGGTGACTTATGACGAACGTGTTTGATGAAGCTGTCAGAATGTGACCAGCTGGCGCTTACGTCAGGACCAATCTAGACCTATTTTTCCCCTTTTCTCACCGGTTCGATGCTCCGTCCATGACTTTCTCACCTGCGCCAAACTTGTTATTACAGATTAGCACTTGTACCCAACGGCCTCAGTTCGTTATTTGGTATACAGGGTGTTTATAAATAAGTTATATGAAAGTAACCTTAAATTGTGAAAAATGTAAGGTTAATTTACACACTTTCAATGCGGTTACATCTTGTAACAGCTAAATGTCATTCCTATAATCAATTTCCTGCCAAATTCTATGAAGCATGTTTGGTGGCAGCTGTTTGTGTTATCCATTGTCGCAGTACGTCGACGTTTGTCTGAAGTAGAAGGACAAACACTATGCTCTAAGTACATTGCACTTAAATCAGGTGATCGTGCTGGCCAGGAAACTATTCTACCACCTCCAATTGAAGTCGGCACACTGCTACGGAGATTCAAGGCAACTTCACTTTGATGGCACCATCTTGCTAGTAAATCAATCCTGTGCCCATATCCTGTCGTAATTGAGCCACTAGATAATGTTCAAGCATGTCCAGGTACGATGTGTCACTTGCAATTGATTTTGCAATAACGAAAGGGCAATAAACCCTTTGAAAGCTTGCAGAGCGAAAACATATACTGTAGGCGGGTCCCTCACATGTCCGATTACGTGACGTGGTTTCTGCTCACCCCAGATCCGAACATTATCCCGAACCACTTTACCGGAGGCATGGAAAGTGGCTTGGTCTTCGAATACGATGTTACTCAAAAAAAGGCATCTTCAGTCTGCTTTTTAGGAAACATTTCTACGCAGACCTCAGCCCGTTTTCATTTGTCATTTACTTTTTAGGTTTGCAACAGTCCCAGTGTGTAGGGCCTGAGTCACAGGCGTTTTCGTAGTGTCTTCCAAGCTGTAACACTAGTCAGACATTATTCACATTCAATTCTATGAAGACACATCTCCAGGACTACGACTGTAAGACTGCCAAACTGTTTCAACTGCTCTGTTAGAGAATGCTGCGCAACCAGTTTAGGTGAAATAATTGTATAGTTAATCATATTTGGTCTTTGAGGTGGTGGCCTGCGATATTTAGTCCAGAATTGTCTCTGAACTGCAGTAGCGGATTTGGATTCATGAAACCATAAATAGCAATGTGCTTGTTTCGCGTTGTTATATCCATTCATGATGAGTGTTTGAATAACTCATTCACTCGTGCCACCTGGAGGGAAAGTTTTGACCTAGCGGTCTCAAGCGGGAATACAAGCGCATTTATTGCTGTCTCAAAAAATTTTTAATCAAATAATGGAATCTCCATGGGAAATATCAATAATGTCAGAAAAATACAGATATTTACTTACTGTAAAACTGACACGTTAAGTCGCAGACAGGCACGATTAAAAGACATTTTAGGTTTCGGCCATAGCGTTCGCTAGCAAAGGACTGACACGCAGATCCATTCACACAAGCAAGGACGCCTCAGACAAAGGTGGCCGCCATCTCTATCACTGAGACTAGAATGCAACTGTCATCTGAAATGGAAGCAACAATCTGCAGGGGTCCAGCAAGTGGAGAGGACAGCAGGGTATGGGTGGGGGTGAGAGGAGCGCTGTCTGGTGGAGTATGCACGTACTACACTGCCAAAATGCGCAGCATTGCGAGGTTGAGACAGGAGACTGGAGAAGAGGGGAAAACACAATCCCCACATAACCCACCTAACAGTTCTGTGTTATCACTGTCTAACTATCCAATCTCCCACCTTCTTCATGAGCTGTCCTCTACAAATGCACCCCTACCCCCATCTTTACCTGCTCGATTTTCGCTCAGCTCCTGTAGCACAACATTCAGCTGAACGTAACTTGTTTGATAGCAATGTCTGGTAGGATCTTTCAGTGTCAGGGGCCCATTCACCTCGGCTAGCCCCGCGCACTGCAGGCCATTCTCTTCCTCTTCCTCCTGCACTATTTTGCGCCGCGTATTGCATTTCGCGCAGATAGTGACCCCCCCCCCCCCCTTCCGCCCCACCCTTCTCTTGCACGCGAAAAATACTGTACGCTTACGACAAAAGCCAAAGTTGTCGGTCTTGGAAGGTGCCAAATTGTCGCGCACCTGAGAACCTATCCCAAATAAAGTGTCCTTATGCAGGAAAGGTGTTCTGTTCTTCTTGCAAATCGCTTCCGGTGACCCACAGCAAAGCTGTAGCACGAGAGGCTGGGAAGCTGGTAGTCCCCGCCAGCATCTCAGTCCCAATTACCATATTCCAAGAGGCACTTGGCTTGAAGGACTGGCAGACCGCCGAGAAGCAAAAGCTGATGAGCTACTCGCGGAGAATACTACCCCCCCCCCCCCCCCCCCACACACACACACACTCACATGTTCCTGCTGCAAATATCTTAAATACGCACCCTCCGTCATCTCTGTCGGTCCAGGAACTGAAGGAGACAGAGCCGGAGCTGACAGACGATACTCACAACAAAGAAGACGGACCGTGGCAGCAAGTCAGTGTACATCACAAGCCGCAAAAAGACACACAGACAACTGAGCCCATAAAACTCACAATGTAACCGCCGAGTGCAGTTGCCAACTCCGACAATGTCAAATAGCAACACCAACAATCCAGGGAACAACACAAACAAACCTGCAACTGCTACAAACACAGCTACACAGAACCCGAGCACATTCTCAGCTGGTTTCCCACCAGTCACCATACACAATTATGGAGACCTTAGTGTCCTAAACAGAAATTTTAGCAATAAACACAACCACACAACATTTTACTCTAAAGTAACTTGGCACCACACCGCACTGTGAATGGAGTACAAGCAAGATTACGCAAATCAAAAGCATTTTCTGAAGGAAGGGAAACTGTAACACTTCACATACAGAACCGTCTTGGAAAAGACACAGCAGTTCATTATCAAGGGGATGGATGCTCAAACACTGACCGAAACAATACACATCAAACACAATGCCCTAGGCAGACCGTCGCAAAACTACATTGCCGAATCACACTACCTTCTGAAGAGTAAGCTATATCTTCACACAGTCGTAAAAGTTCAGATCTACAAAACGTCATGCACCCTCCCCCCTCCCCTCACCAACAACCGACAAACAGTGCTATAACTGCCAGTGCTTTGTGCATGTGGGTATTCGATGAAGTCTCGTTCGCCGCTACCGCAAATGTGTTGTCGGTCACACGAATCAACACTGCAAACTCCCCCATATTGCTCCACAAAGATGTGCCAACTGTGGTGTGATGCATCCAGCCAGCTACAGGGAGTCCATTGGTTACAACGAGGCTCTATTGCATAAAACATTTAAGTGCGTGAAACCTATCGCCATGACAGTTCCGACCCCCCTCCCCCCTTCCCTTACACCTAGTACAGAGTGGAATGTCCTTTGCTGGAATGGTTTCTGGCACCGCCGGCAGTGTGGGATAGGCTTAGGAACCTCAGGGCTGTGCACACACATACGTACACACAAAGCAACCCCTCCTTCCAAGTAACAGACACACAGACAAGATAGACAACACCCAACACCATACCACATCGGCTACACCACAAGACACAAATAATATGACGTTATACTCTGAGCCAGCAGATTGCAGCCCACCACAAACCACAGTAAATGCATCTACACAGGGAAAGCTACAGCGTCAGTAACGTTGGAGGGGGAGAAACAACGGGAGGTGTGGCCATGCGGTTCGAGGCACTACAGCCTGGAACTGCGTGACCGCTACGGTCGCAGGTTCGAATCCTGCCGCCGACATGGATGTGTGTGATGTCCTTAGGTTAGTTAGGTTTAAGTAGTTCTACGTTCTAGGGAACTGATGACCATAGCAGTTAATTCCCATAGCGCTCAGAGCCATTTGAACCAGCCAAACAGCGGGAACAGAGTGAAACGATCACATCACAACAAATGAGACAACAAGACACCAGTATTTAGATACACTACGTAACGACACGCTGAACACATCCACTCACTAAAGGTACCACACAGGCGCCCACAACTACGCCACAAACAGCTGAGTAACAAGGCTGACCATACCTGACGCCAACACATGTACCAGCAGCCGCCAACACCGCCAATAACCCACAGGCTGACACTCCCAACATCAATACTCCAAAGATTAATGGAGACATTATTGCATGGAATCAACGATTACCGAAGTATTAGTGAAGATTATGAGATGTGTCTAACAACTGTTCACACAGTTCATGTCAGGCTCACTCAACTGGCATAACAGAAGAAAAGCACAAACCGAAAGCCACAGTCCTTTTATGGTACAGTGTATGTAGTTAGACGAAGAATTACAAAGTGCTTTGGCGACAGTTACCACTTCAGTTCGTTCACACCCTTTTGTTTACTTGAACTTGAGTTGTATGCAAAAAATGGTTCAAATGGCTCTGAGCACTATGGGATTAATACCTGAGATTATCAGTCTCCTAGAACTACTAACTAGCCTAAGGACATCAAACACATCCATGTCCAAGGCAGGATTCGAACCTGCGGCCGTAGCAGTATCGCGGTTGGGACTGAAGCACCTAGAACCACTCGGACACCGCAGCTGGCTCAACTGGCCTAACATACAAACTATTATCACGCCATTGTCTACATCAGTTCATGGATAAGATGCCACACCAGCCCCAATACGCAAACATCAACACAAACTTACAGATTCTGATTTGGAATGTCAATGAGGTCGTAAAGAAAAGGACTGTAATGGTTGAATTCATCGAGTGAAGAGGTATCTGAATCGCCTCACAAGGAGCTAAACATCACAGGTCATATCGTCTATCATTCCTACCGAGCGGACGTCAGGGGGTGGGGAAGGCATAGCCATACGTCATACACAAAGACATGGAACCTATGAACATTGAGCTTCCTGCACATGAGAGGCTTAGCCTACAGGGTCAAGATCAACGGAACCAGCTTCATACTGGTACTGCTGTACAACTCATCTAAAAACATAGTAACACGCGATATCATTACATTTATCAACATAGAATCGTGGGTAATCGCACCTGGAGATTTAAACGCAAAACATCCCGACTGGAATTCATGAATACGTATCTCCATCGACAAGAAACTATATGAACATGCACTACGCCGCAACTACATTACGCTTGAGCCAGACGACCCCATGTAGGTGCCAGACGTGTTAGACATAGCCCTCATCAAGGGCATCACATGCAAATCCAGCCTTATGATTGGAAATGATCTGGACTCAGACCACATGCCTGTAGCACTTCAGAAGGAAGAAACACTGCAGGACACAAAACTACGCAGTTTCTACAAGTGCACGAATTGGACCCTGTTCAGGGAAACATTTGACAGATGTACTCCAGACACTCACAAAATTGACAACATGCAACAAATCGATAAGCTGGTTGAGGCTCTCAAAACTCTTCTCCAAGATGCAGTGCTCAATGCCATTCCACATACAACACCCGAACAGCACTCGACAACCCTGCCCCAGGAAATCCTGGCCTTACCACCATGAGGAACCACCTTAGGAGATACTGGCAGCATACCAGGCCTCCGTTCTATAAACGTTAACAGACTCACGGATCTAATACGGGAGAAAATACAAGCATTTAGAAACCAGTAATAGGGACAGAAAGAGGAGGAGGTATACAAGAGAAAGGCTGAATGATACGAGAAGATTTCAGTTAGATTACAGCGTGGACAAGTAGACATTCCGAAATCAAATACTGGATTGTAAGGGAAAAATATAAATTCAGATCACAATACATTAGTGATGAAGAGTAGGCTGAAGTCTAAAACTCTGATCAGGAAGAATCAATCGGCAAGGAAGTGGTATACAGAGGTACTAGGTAATGACAAGATATGGAAGTTCTCTAAGGCTATAGAAAGAGCAATAAGGAATAGTTCTGTAGGCAGTATAATTGAAGAGGAATGGACATCTCTAAAACGGGGCCATCACAGAATTGGGAAAGAAAAACATGGGCACAACGAAGGTAATTAGAAGAAACTATGGTTATCAGAAGAAATACTTCAGTTGATCGATGAAAGGAGAAACTCAGGAATACAGAAATAGAAGTCGCTGAGGAATAAAATAAACAGTAATTACAGGGAAGCTAAGACGAAATGACTGCATGAAAAACGTGAAGAAATCTAAATAGAAGTTACTGTTGGTAAGACTGACTCAGCGTACAGGAAAGTCAAAACTACATTGGGTGACACTAAAAGCAAGGGTGGTAACATTAAGAATGCAAGCGGAATTCCAGTCTTAAATGTAGAGGAGAGAGTGGATAGGTGGAAAGAATACAATGAAAGCCTCTATGATAGAGAAATTTGGTCTAATGAGATAGAACAAGAAACAGGAGTAGATTTAGAAGAGATAGGGGATTCACTATTAGAATACAAATTTAAAAGAGTTTTGGAGGACTTAAGATCAAAGAAGGCAGAAGGGATTGACAGCATTCCATCCGAATTTCTAAGATCACCGGGGGAAACGGCAACAAAACGACTATTCACGTTTTTGTGTAGAATGTACGAGTCAGGATGACGTTTTTTCGATAGTCAGATGACTTTTAGAAAAATATCATGCACATAATTCCGAATACTGCAAGAGCTGACAAGTGCGGAAATTACCGCACAATTAGGTTAACAGCTCATTCATCCAAGCTGGTGACAAGAATGATATACAGAAGAAAGAAAAAGAAAAGTGGGGCTTTACAACAGGTGAAGGCACCAGAGAGGTAATTCTGACTTCACGGTTAATAATGGAACCAAGACAAAAAGAATCAAGACACATTCATAGGATTTCTCGACCTGGAAAAACGTTCGACAATGTAAAATTCTAAGAAATAAAGAGGTAAGCTATAAGGAAAGACGGGTAACATACAATATGTACAAGAGTTAAGAGGAATAAGAAGAGTGGATGACCAAGAACGACGTGCTCCGATTAAAAAGGGTAAAAGACAGGGATGTAGTCTTCCGTCCCTACTTTTCAATCTCTACACGGAAGAAGCAATAATGGAATTGAAAGAAAGGTTCAGAAGTGGAATGAAGATACAAGGTGAAAGGATATCAATGTTACGATTCGCCGACGACTTTGGTATCCTGAGCGAAAGTGAAGAAGAATTACATGATATGCTGAATGGAATGAACAATTTAATGAGTACACAATGTGGATTGAAAGTTAATCGAAGAAAGACGAAAGTAATGAGAAGTAGCACAAATGAAAACAGCGAGAAGTTAACGGTACTGATAGTCACGAAGTAAGTGAATTTAAGGAATTCTGCTACCTAGGGAGCAAAATAACCAAAGGCGGAAAAGCCAGGACATCAAAACCAAGGTAGCAACGGGAAAAAAGGCATTCCTATCCATGAGAAGTCTACAACTATCAAACATAGGTCTTAATTTGAGGAGAATTTTCCAAGAATTTATGTTTGGAGGACATCATTGTGTGGTAGTGAAACATGGATTGTAGGAAAACCGGAACGGAAGACAATCGAAGCATTTGAGATGTGGTGCTACAGTCGAATGTTGAAAATTAGGTGGACTTGTAAGGTAAGGGGTGAGGAGGTTCTGCGCACTATCGGAGAGGAAAGGAATATGCGGAAAACACTGATAAGGATGATAGGGCATCGATTAAGACTTGAGGGAATGACTTCCATGGTACTAGAGGGAGCTGTAGAAGTCAAAAACTGCAGAAGAAGAAAGGGATTGGAATACATCCAGCAAATAATTGAGGACCTGCGGAGTAGTCGTGCGGTCTAGGGAGGGCGCTGTGCCACGTTTCTTGGAGGTTCGAGTCCTCCCTCGGGCATGGGTGTGCGATGGCTCTACAAGTTTGTTGAGAAGGTAATACTGCATCTCGACACTAGGCAGTGCATCGCCGATGACACCCTGAGAGCGCAGTGGTTACTTTTCCTGTATCCCTTCTAACAACATTCCATGTTGATTTTATGTTATTGCCAGAGTTGTTAATTTCTTCTCTAACATACATATTTCTTGATTTCCTTACAACTTTTCTGAGTATGTTACAATAATTTTTATAGTGTGAAACTACTTGTGGATCTTTACTAGTCCTTGCTGTCTCATACAGTTCTCTTTTTCTTTCTGAAGACACTTTAATACATGTAGTAATCCAAGAATTCTCTGAAAAGTGTGTAGGGTTACACTTAGTAATTATCTTTGGGAAAAAATGTTCAAAGAGGGATATAAATTTATCAACAAATATTTTGCACTTATCATTAGCATTTGGCTCATTACATACACCTCCCCAATTAACATTTCTTAAGCTTTCTCTGAAGTGCTGTATAGATACCGGCTTGATCGACTTAACACTTTTACATAATCGTTTCTGAACTGTACACCCTGTCAGGTTTTTTAAGTTAATCAATTGTGCATCATGGTCTGACAATCCATTTACCACAGGGAAGGCACATGTTTGTTTTACATCCTCTTTCTGTACAAATACATTATCTATTAGCGCTCTACTGTCCTGATCTATATGTGTAAGGAAATTGGTCACTGATTCTAAGTTATATGTTGTTAATAACACTTCTAGTTCACTTTTACTATCAGAATTACTTAGAAAGTTTGCACTAAAATCAGCACAGATTAATAACTTCTTCTTTTTGTCTGACAGGCAGCATAATAGGGAGTCAACCTTTTTTATGAACTGCTCCCAGTCTCCTAATGGGGACCTGTAGACTGTTGCTAATATCAATACTACGTAATCTAGCTGAATTTCACATGCAGAAACCTCAAGTTCTGATCAACACAAAATATGCTTACTTTTCGAGTTTTGCATTTATAGCCTTGTTTAATGAAAATGCCAACTTCTTTTCCATCCTAGATCTACAAGTGTAAGGTGCTAAATTATACTTCAGGTACATGGTTCTAATGCATACATCTCACTATCCACGCCCATAGTTACATGGTGTTCAGACAGACAGATTATATCAATCTAATTCTTATTTTTAAGATCATTTAAACACCCTGATTGCTCATCTACTTTATTTTTTATTCCCCTGATATTTTGATGAAGTATGTTGATACTGCCCTTACGTTTACCCCAATTAACTGTACGTGAGGTTTCTTTTATTGTATTTATCTTAATTGTCATCAGTGTGGACTTTGGCTTTAATCTAAAAAACATGTCTGCCTGGACTCATCATCCACAGGGAAGATCCCTTGTGTGACTGTGGACCCCATTAGAGGGTCTGTTAATAGAGAAGCTAACCTACTTCTCCCCATCCTATTGAGGCGCAGGCCATGTGTAGTGTTTCTCCACCTAGCAATAGCATTTATTAGAACAACACTTATGTGAGATTTTGCCAGTGTCTGAAGCATCTTGTTCAGCTCAGTGTTAACATGCCTTACAGCAGAGTTCAGCCAGGGCTGATCATGGCGCTGAAAGACCTCCAAAAACCGCACATTTGTGTTCTCAGGTTCTGCTCCTATTTTATCCAGGTCACTCTTAACACCATATATCGGAATCATAGCCAGGCTTTTCCTGCTCGCCCAGCTATAATTACCTATTCTTCCTACTCAAAGTCCCTGCATAGCTGCCCTAAGTTTTCTGTCACCTGGCTAAGGCTAGCACTTGCCTTCACAAAACTTGTGACCTGGTACCCTGCACCTAATTTCTCCTGAAGCTGCTGGCCCACACCTCTCCCATGACTGCTGCCTATAAGCAGAATTCTTCTTTTCCTATTGTGGTTTGATCTCGACCTGTCTGTCTTTCTTTAAGCTAGTATTCTGCTTCGGATGAGGCCCTTCCTCAACTTCAGATAGCAAGCCAAACTGATTTACTAATTGAATTTCTGGAATTTTTTGAACTGTGCTTTAACCATCGAGATTCGATCGTCGATCGATTGATACGTGTCGCCTATACTAGGCCGTGGTTATCTCCACAAATACCGCCATCAAAGTGAACGGTGACTCGAAACGTGCACCATGCTAGAGACGCAGCCTGATGGGAGCAGTATTATGCTATCGGAAACATCCTTCTGCGTTTGCATTGGACCTTTGATAGTAATTAAAGAAACGGTGACACCTGCGAACCACCTACATTTCTTCATGCTTCTTGTCTTACCTGACATCTTCCAGCAGTACTGCTGTCCGTGTCTCGGAGCCAGAACCGTGCTACCGTGGTTTGAAGAGCATAATAGTGAGCACAGGTTGCTGTCTCAGCGACCAAATTCGCCTGATGTAAACCCTATGGAACCCGTCTGGGTCGCTTCAACGCGCCGCCACTGTGTACACAAATAAGCGAACCGTTATTTACGCGAATTACATGACCTGTGCGTAGAGATCTAACGCCACAGACCTCCACAAACGTACCAACAAACTGTCGGACACCGGACACGGATTATCAGTGATGTATTTCGTTCCAAAGACGAAGAAACACGCTCTTAAGCAAGTGGTCATTACGTTTTGACTCATCAGAATGTGTCATCTTTATGGTAAGTCTTAATCAGTAGTCTCCAAATATTTTAGTAACTTACCATTTTAACAATTAAAGATTGCATCCGTATAACTAATTTAGAAACACCCTGTACAGTCTTCACGTGGAGTTTTACACTGTACAGTTTCCCCAACTGCGACATACGACCAGAGAAGGATGTTCTTATTGTGGAGATACCATTTTAATGTGGGAACCTTCAAGAT
Organism: Schistocerca gregaria; assembly: GCF_023897955.1. Taxonomy (NCBI): domain Eukaryota; kingdom Metazoa; phylum Arthropoda; class Insecta; order Orthoptera; family Acrididae; genus Schistocerca; species Schistocerca gregaria. The sequence goes on from NC_064923.1 coordinate 688,266,694, forward strand.
AGATAAATTTATACCGAATAACCGGATACTGGGTTACAGGTAAAAGTTAAAAAGTTTTTGGAAGCAACAGTGATATTTGTGGGACGAGTACGGAATAACACAGAGAGGCAGAGGCAGACAGTCTAAAAGACTTCCTCTCTGTGGTCGACGCTAATTACAAGAAAGACTCAGGCGGCAGTCTAAGATGGTTAACTCTAGAGCGGAAGCGAAACACGGAGAGGGAGACTTACGAGAACCTCTCTAGAGACAGACGCGGCAAGCAATTACATGGCCCGTCTCCCACCTCTCCTGATAATTTATTAAAAAATTCTGCACAGTGATGTCGCTTAGCACGGGCCTTGGACCTTGGCCACCACGTGTACCTAGCTATTACAACAGGGGGTGGATGTGAACCGGAGATGTAACACAAAATTATATATTTGTAGCTATCCAGATTGACGTTCACAACCGGAGTCGTCCAACAGATCGCTGTTGAGGTTTACCGTAACGCACGTGAGATGTATGCATTTGAACCATGTAATATACACTGTAATACGTGAAGTATTAGTTCTATACTATGCGATGTAACATGTTCTTTATCAACGTAACGCTTTATGTAGTCAAACCTATTGATGGCTGAATTATGAGCGTAACTATATAACCAAATCGATGACTTCTAAGACTGCGAGGAGACTGATACTTTGCCACCAGCACACTGCACCCAAACAACACAGAAATGAGTCAAAAATCTTTCTCTCACTGCACTGAAAGATGGTTTGTTGTTGTCGTCTACAGTCCTGAGACTGGTTTGATGCAGCTCCCCATGATACTCTATCCAGTGCAAGCTTCTTCATCTCCCAGTACCTGCTGCTGCCTACATCCTTCTGAATCTGCTTAGTGTATTCTTCTCTTAGTCTCCCTCTACGATTTTTACCCTCCACGCTGCCCTCCGTATTCTCTTCTCTTCTCCCCAATCCTATTCAATACTTCCTCATCAGTTATGTGATCTACCCATCTAATCTTCACCATTATTCTGTAGCACCACATTTCTCTTCTTGTCCAAACTATTTATTGTCCATGTTTCACTTCCATACATGGCTACACTTCATACAAATACTTTCAGAAACGACTTCCTGACACTTAAATCAATACTCGATATTAACAAATTTCTCCTCTCCAGAAACGCTTTCCTTGGCCATTGCCAGTCTACATTTTATTTCCTTTCTACTTTGACCACCATCATTTATTTTGCTCCCCAAATAGCAATATTCCTTTACTACTTTGAGTGTCTCATTTCCTAATCTAATACCATCAACTTCACCCTACTTAATTCGACTACATTCCATTATCCTCGTTTTGCTTTTGTTGATGTTCATCTTATATCCTCCTTTCAAGACGCTATCCATTCCGTTCAACTGCTCTTCCAAGTCCATTGCTGTCTCTGACAGAATTACAATCTCATCGGCGAACCTCAAAGTTTTTATGTCTTCTCCATGGATTTTAGTACCTACTCCGAATTTTACTTTTGTTTCCTTTACTGCTTGCTCAATATACAGATTGAATAGCATCGGGGATAGGCTACAACCCTGTCTCACTCCCTTCCCAACCACTGCTTCCCTTTCAAGTCCCTCGACTCGTATAACCGCCATCAGCTTTCTGTACAAACTGTAAATAGCCTTTCGCTCCCTGTATTTTACCCCTGCCACCTTCAGAATTTGAAAGAGAGTACTCCAGTCAACATTGTCAAAAGCTTTCTCTAAGTCTACAAATGCTAGAGACGTAGGTTTGCCTTTCCTTAATCTTTCTTCTATGATAAGTCATAGGGTCAGTATTGCCTCACGTGTTCCAACATTTCTACGGAGTCCAAACCGATCTTCCCCGAGGTCGGCTTCTACCAGTTTTTCCCTTCGTCTGTAAAAAAAATCGCGTTATTATTTTGCAGCTGTGACTTATTAAACTGATAGTTCGGTAATTTTCACATTTGTCAACACCTGCTTTCTTAGGGATTGGAATTATTATATTCTTATTGAAGTCTGAGGGTATTTCGGCTGTCTCATACATATTGCTCACCAGATGGTAGAGTTTTACGAGGACTGGCTCTCCCAAGGCTGTCAGTAGTTCTAATGGAATGTTGTCTACTCCCAGGGCCTAGTTTCGACTTATATCTTTCAAGACAGCGCGCATTAATGTCCTATTAGCGTGTTCTTGCCATACGGCGGCCAGAGTAGCCCAGCCGTTTTAGGCGCTACGATCGCAGGTTCGAATCTTGCCTCCGGCATGCATGTGTGTGATGTCATTAGCTTAGTTAGGTTTAAATAGATCTAAGTTGTAGGGGATTGATGACTTTAGAAGTTAAGTAGCGTAGTGCTCCGAACCATTTGAACCATTTTTTTCTTGCCATACACAAATGTAATAAACACACCATTATGTAATGGAAATGAACCTTTCAGTTTATAGCATAGTTACAGACATGCGGAAATCATGTTATCATCGAGGACAGTTAACCTTCTCCATCCACAGTCTACAAACGATGTTTTGGTGCGTGGCATAGAGATCTTTCTGTATTACTGTTAATCTCACCATTACCAGTTATAGTAGCAAAAAATGTAACGGATTAATTGTTGGAAATCCTCTGCTTGAGGCTGAAGCTCTCTACCAATAATCCAATCTATTTACGAGGACTCAGGGTATTGCTTGATTTTTCTTAGAAGGTATGCTCTCAGAATTTTGACAGTAAATCGCTTCGTGATGCTTGATGCCTCTCTTAAGAACTCTGACTAAATTACGAAGTATGTAAATTCACTGAGAGATTCAATAACTTATATCATAAACACGCTCCGATACAAGCCATAAGAGTCAGGAGAGAGCCCGCGTCATGGTTTTCCGATCAACTCGAACATCTTATGGGCATCAGATATGCAGTACACAGCAATATGACGGAAGCCATCGTGTTAATAATTATCCCGCCTACATGCGACTGCGCAACTGAATTAGTCAGTCATGTGAGAAATTCAAAACTCAGACATGCCCTCTTGTTAGCTGAAGACTTTGACAAGCACATCGTCTTGAGGAGAAATATACAGAATCTAGTGACAGGGAAATCCAGATCTGAGCTGAATCTCTACTTCCTATTGAAGAATTCACGAGAATGTAGTCAGACGTACGACCAGCTACATCATTAATTGACCAATGAAAAAGAAAAGAAACCGTAAAGTCCCTTGATGTATCAGTGGATGACTCTCACTTAAAATTTTTTCTGCAGATGTTAAAACTGAACGCTGACAGAAATTCAATTACACGAATACATTCGGTAGTTGTAGGATACGATGTAATTATTATTTTTTGTTTTCTTCTGACTGGTTTGATGTGGCCGCCACATATTTCTTTCCTTTGGCAACCTCTTCATCTCGGAGTAGCGCAAGTCCTGAATTATTTGCTGGATGTATTCCAGTCTCTGCCTTCCCCTCCAGTTTTCACCCTCTGCAGCTCCCTCTGGTGTAGTACTCCGTCTTCAGGCAGCAAGTGGCCCACCGGTTCCATCCCACAGCCGTGTCATCCTCAGCTGAGAATGCTGGCCGGCCGAGTGGAGGAGCGGTTCTAGGCGCTACAGTCTGGAACCGCACGACCGCTACGGTCGCAGGTTAGAATCCTGAATGTGGATTTTTTTGCGAATGTGGATATGAGGGGCGTGTGGTCAGCACACCGCTCACCCGGTCGTTATGATGGTTTTCTCCCGCTAGTAACGGGGAAGTTACTCTCACATCAACAGTGATGTTGGCTCACTTTCGCTGTCACCGAAACTGAGTTTACTGGGCGATATCACGCCCTGTAATTCTACACAAGCTAACCAGTATCATTAAAGAGGAGTAGGAGACCATATACCAGTTCGTTACTTAATGATAAGAATATTCTGTGTCATTTGACCTCTGACGTTTCGCATTAGAAGATTAACTGCGGTGCGGTTTCGCCTCCCTCACCACAAAGGCTACACTTAGGGTAATCCTACTTTATACCCATCGCGTGCATATGTTTCTTGAAGTTCCTAGGGCGAGTCATTGTTCATGCCATGAGACTAATGAGTCTCCTGTTGAAGTATAGGATTGCAGAACTCTCCTGTAACATGCTATTGACATAATTAGCTTCCCATGTTTTGGTTTGGATTATATTCCAATATCGTGTGTGATGCCTCCGGTTCCAGCAGATTAGTTTTCATTTTCCTATTGTCCTTGTGATGGTTAGCAGATATTTAGTGGACCTGTTGCATAACCAAACTGTTCTGCCAGTAAAATGCAGTCTACGGTTCACCTTTCCCACAACAATTTCTATGTGATCGTTCTGATTTAAGTTCATAATTGTAATCCCTAAGTATTTAGCTGAATTGACAGCCTTTACATTTGTATGACTTAGCGGCTTCCTTTTACCAGTCGTGTGCATGACCTGTCACTTTTCTAAATTTAGAGCTAATTGCCAATTTCCTATCATGTAGATACCTTAACTGAATCATTTTGCTTTGGATTTGACTTTCGAATGATTTCACTAGATAGTAAATGTCAGCATCATCAGCAAACACTACAAGAGGACTGCTAAGATTGTCTCCAAAATCGTTTACACGAGGGTGAGTCAAATGAAAACCATAAATATTTTTTAAATATTACTTATTGTGCAGAAGTGGTCCAAAGCTGTGTCAATTTGCAATATAATCTTCCCCATGCTTAATGCAAGTCCTCCAGCGTTTACAAAGTGAATAAATTCCTTAACAAAAAAATTGTTTTGAAAGTCTGCGCAACCATTCATGCATCGTGTGGCGTACCTCTTCATCAGAACAGAACTTCTCCCCCCCCCCCCCCCCCCCAATTGAATCTTCGAGTGGTCCAAACTTATGGAAATGACATGGGGCAAGGGTCTGGTGACTATGGTGACTATGGTGGATGAGGAAGGAGGACTGGAACCTCCGACGGGATCAGCCGCTCAGTCCATGACTGTAGCGCCCAGACCGCTCGGCTAGTCCCACGCGGCTGTTACACATAGGTTACCTCAAGGACAGCTCATAGGCAGACGTTCTGTAGCGTGCATTCCACTGACCCTAAACCACTGCCTCTTCAGTGGGGTCAAGAGCGAGTTCATTGGAGGACACGGTGGAGGTCTGTTGAGTGTACTGATTAAAGATGGAAAGCTGGTTCTACCTCGTTGTCAGTGAGGACCGTGTTTTCCTGAGAAGGAGGCCAGTGACTGCAATCAGCTTGCCTGTGTGCTAATTACACTATATCTATACCTGGAGTAATGGTTTGGGGGTGCGATTTCGTACGACAGCAGGAGAACTCTCATGGTTATCACTCGAATTATGAGTAATAAATTGGATTTCAAGCTGGTGATTTTACCTGTCTTGCTGCCATTCATGAACAGCATTCCGTTGGGTGTTTTCCAACAGGATAACACTCACTCACACACCGCTGTTGCTACCCAACATGCTCCATTGAGTGTAGTCATATTACCTTAGCCTCCTCGATCACCAGACCTGTCTTCATTCGAGTACGTGCGAGACGTCATCGGATGACAATTACAGCGTCATCCACCAACAATAATCGTCCCCGTACTGGCTGACCTAGTGCAACAGGCATGGAACTCCATTCTACTAACTGACATTCGACAGTTCTGCAACACAACAGATGCACGTCTACATGGTTGCATGCAATAGTCTGACGTTTACGCAGTTGTTAATGTACCAGCACTTCACGTTATCAATGGCTTATCTCGAGATTATGAATCCGCGATCTTGCAATGTTAATCACCTAAATACGATACCTAGACAAATTTATTCCCAAAATTTCAGTACTTCTACATTGATTATATTTTGGTGTTGTGCTTCTTTTTTCAGTCAATGTACCAGCAGCTAATGGGGGTACCAAAATTTCTTACATTACTTTAATTTTTTTAAAATCATTTAAACATGTTTCAATCTTATAAATTTATTTGGTACAAACCTCTGAGTTACCGTCGATGCTATTAACTCCTAAGATTAGATAGATTGCAAGAAGATTGTGCAAACTTCCGACAGAATTTTTTAAATAGATGTATTTTGTGATCACTATCCTCCCTGTTTCTTCGGAAAACATCTAATTTGATATTTTACTCTTCTGCGTATGTTTCCACATCATTAGGAGGTGGGGGGGGGGGGCGATGGAGAAGAATAAGGAAGTACCCTATATGATACTTTGATTGTTGTATATGTTGTGTATTACCCGTCTTTCAGTATGCCCCGTACTTTTTCAGAGTATTTCAGACACATTCCTCAATATTTTGAGCGCTTCATGGTCCTGAACGCTTTTTTTTTGTTTGATCCATCCCATCGAGGTGTTTCAATTTTTCTTAAGGTTTGCTTCCATTAGAAGTCGCGACTCCAAAGTCAGGTTTCGTAATGTCAAACTAATCGTCGTGTAACAGATCCTCAGCTTTCCTTTCCGTTCTTTTGTGTAGTATTCTTCTCAGAAACTTACACCAAAGCGAGGTGTCTCATTTTGGTGTAAATTATATGATAACTAAAACAACTTTTTCTCATGTGTTCGTTCTGTTCCTCTTGTTAATAATTGTAGTGCATGTAGCACACAAAATATTATTTCCACGCATCTTCAATGCAGTAATGCGGTCTGTGTAAGTAAGTGCTGTAATGCATCACAGAAAGTTTGTGTTTTCATTTTTATTACAATTTTGACGTTTCCTTTTTAAAAAATTCTTTTCTTTTTTTGAGGTATTTGACTTACCCCATTTAATAATACACGATTTCTCTCAGCATCTTCGGAGGGGATGTTAGCATATGTCGTCTTGTGTAAATGCATGTCGTGTAGCCTTCCATTTATAACCCGTTATACACACTTGAGGGTTACTCACTATCGATCTGAGGAACGAAGACTATATCTATCCATCCTTGTGTACGAGTTTCGCACACTTGGCTTCTGACAATTCTGTCCAGATGACAGTCCCGGGCATAGTTCCCTGAGGCCTTCATTATTAACAGAATCGTGGACTCTGTTACTATATGTCAACTATTGACTTCAAATATTTCGTATGTGAATAAGTTATTGTAAGAAAATCCTCTCTAAATGGCGCAGAGTTCTTTTATTAGCTATATTAAGCTCTGAGGCGTTGGTACGAATAGCGCTTTATCAGATGGAACGGTGGTAATGTGTGCTGCTAGTATCTTAATTATAAACGAGACGAATTCAAAGACGTTACAGTATTAAAAAGTCGATTTTAATTTAGGATAAGTTACAATATGTAGAATTTTGAATTTATCTGTTTTTAATATCAAACAGACAGCTGTCAAACTCAGAAATTCGTAATTTTAACCCATGTGAGGAAATACAAGTAGATCTCGTTGGATAAGCTGGAGAAAGTGCATTGCCCCGCCAGCCCACCGTTATCGAGGAGGCGCAGAGGTAATTAATTCTACCTGTGCGGTTATATGTGTCGAATCGTTTCTACTTTGAAAAATTTATGTTTGTCTCAAATCCAGATAAAATAGATATTCACCTCTTTATAAAGTATGCAAAAGGAATGTGAGGGGAACGATTGAGTTTCATGCACAAACTTTTACCGACAAACGATGTTCACCGGGGCAGTACAGCGAAGGTAAAAAAATTCTTATTGGGAGGGAAAGGACTACACTGGGAGTGAAGAACAGGTCTGCAAAGTGCGGAGCTAACCAATGACATAGCACCAGAGCATCTTAGCACCAGAGAAATATGGAGTACATCTAGAATACGTTTGTTCAGTGTTTTTCGTATTTTGTGCTCAAGCACCTTCTATCAGTATCACGTGCCACTTCTCCAACACATGAAAAAGCGGGACTGCAGAAGTCTAAGGGAATTCTGTCACTCCCTTCTGATGCGACATTAGGACAGTGTGTTCTCTCTTCAAAGAATTCTTCATATTGATGGATCTCTCATTACAAATAGTAGACTGTAGAATCTAAAAAAATGCATTACTACTAATTGAATGGGGCAGACTGAACATCACAGTGATTATAGTGTGAATGTTAGCTTAGGGTTATTGGAGACTACGTGGTCGGACTTACTCCATTGAGGTCCGTTTAACGTGTAAGAGGCAGAAATTGTTATTGAGGTGCTTCCGGCCCTACTAGAGGAACTACAGCTTGAAATACATTGTTATTTAAAATGATCTAGACACATGTTACTGTAAAAATGTTTGTATTAAGGTTAGGCACTATATGATTATATCCAAGGAAACACCAACTTAAGAGGAAGAACAGATAGTCTGATGATGGGCAGAGAATTTCAAAGATACACTAAGCACCAGCCTAAAAGACGAAGAGACAGCTGCACAGGAAAGAGTGGAGCTGGAAGTAAACAATGACACCAATGGAGCAAGAATGCCAACACTATAAGAGATCTCCCAGGCTGTGCACAAGTCAAAAACAATCTAGTCCCTGGGGAAGAGAGCATAATCCCTGAATTAATAAAAACTGGAGGTAAGGCTGTAATAAAGGAACTGTGCACATTAATATCAGACATATGGGAAACATAAACTATGCCAGATAATTGGAAAACTGGAATAATATCCCTCATTTATAAGATAGAGGAAATCGATAGAGGTATAAAACTCCTAACGACAATTTACCAGATCTTGGCAAGTACATTAAACGAAAGGATACAGAAGTACGCAGAAGGCATATTAAGGGAATATCAGCGTGGTTTTCACCAGACATAGGAAGAAATGATCAAATATTTGTGATAAGAGAAACTATGGAAACGTTGTATGAAACGATATAGATCTGCATTTCCTACTCACCGACTTCAAAGCAGCCTTTGACAGCATAATCTGGAAAGAGCTACACAGAGTACTAGAAGAAATTGGTATATGAGCTAAACTGATAAAACTAATCAGAATGGCAATGGGAGAGACAAGAGGAAAAGTAAAGGTCCTTAGCAGAACAGGTGAAAGTTTTGAGTTTAATAAAGGCGTGAAGCAATTTGGTAGTCTCTCCACTGCCCTGTCCGATATAGCCCTGTGTAGTGTAGTAAATAAATTAAACAAAAGAGGCACCATATTTATGAAAACTAGCCAGATACCTTCATACACTGATGACATTGCTTTAGTAGAAAGGAATATCAGTACACTCCAAGAAACACACGGCTCAATAGAAACAGAAGCCTTATGAATTGGCCTCATAGTAAACTAAAACAAAGCAAAATATATGGTAATGACACAACCTTAGGCCAAAAGAACCACAAATAACATAAACATCACTGGGAAATATTTCAAAGGCGTGACCTGTTTTAACTACTTGGGAGCCCTAATAACAAACGATAATAATATTGGAAAGACTATAACGGAAATAATAGAAGCAGGAAATAGAGCTTACCTTGCCAATATGCACCTTTACAGAGATAGCCTCGGTACAAGAAAAACATAAGAACTAATATATAATTCCCTAGTCCGCCCAATTACCACATACAGATCAAAGGTATGGCCGTTGACAGAAAATGATAAAAATGCACTAAGAACCCTTGAGCGGAAAATACTTCGCAAAATCGATGGGCCAATAAGGGAGGAAGAACGCTGGAAATTACGCTACAATTCCGAATTACAAAAGTTAATACAAGGTAGGGACATAGTAAAAGTTGTAAAATCACAGCGAATACGGTGGATAGGATACTTGGAGAGAATGGCAGACGATAGTAATCTAAAGGAAATGATGAAAGGTGTGATCCATTCAGCTAGGCTTAAAGGCAGTCCTAGAAGATGGATTGACGTCGTAATAGTGGATCTCACCAAAATGGGAGTCCAGAGGTGGAAAAGAGCAACAGATAACCGAGAAGTCTGGAGGAAGATCGTTGAAGAAGCTAAGCCTCACCGAGGGCTGTAGCGCTACTGAAGAAGAAGCAACTCAAGACTTTTCTTGCCAGGTTAACAAGTGTTCGTTGTGTGAACCGTTAGTCACACAGCACAGTCCGCTCTATAGTCAAATTCGGCCCACACTCACCCTGGAGTGTCTCCATCAGTGTCAGTCGCTGCAGTTCCGATACATCCTCCTACGTCAGAGATAATGTGGGGAAACGGAGGTGTATAAACAGTGTCTTTGATGGAATACCGAATGTAAAAATCACGTGGTGTCAACTCCGGAGAGCGTGGGGGGCCATGTAAGCTATGGAGATTGCCAGCTGATGCACGATCGAACAGTCAAACATAATAGCTCAGTATCCAAGAACTCATGAATATAATTGTGGAAGTGCAGTAGTGCACCATCCTCTTAATATAAATATCACTGCCCTCAGCCCTCTTGCTACTGCGGCATGAACTACGCAAAATTCCTTTCTCGCAGCCATGTTGATTGAGATCACTTTAACAAAAACGTCTTGGGTAGCTGCTGTTGTTGTTGTGGTCTTCAGTCCTGAGACTGGTTTGATGCAGCTCTCCATGCTACTCTATCCTGTGCAAGCCTCTTCATGTCCCAGTATCCACTGCAACCTACATCTTTCTGAATCTGCTTAGTGTATTCATCTCTTGGTCTCCCTCTACGATTTTTACCCTCCACGCTGCCCTCCAATACTAAATTGGTGATTCCTTGATGCGTCAGAACATGTCCTACCAACCAATCCCTTCTTCTGGTCAAGTTGTGCCGCAAACTTCTCTTCTCCCCAATCCTATTCAATACTTCCTCATTAGTTATGTGATCTACCCATCTAATCTTCAGCATTCTTCTGTAGCACCTCACTTCGAAAGCTTCTATTCTCTTCCTGTCCAAACTATTTATCGTCCATGTTTCACTTCCATACATGGCTACACTCCATACAAATACTTTCAGTAATGTCTACCTGACACTTAAATCTAAACTCGATGTTAACAAATTTCTCTTCTTCAGGAACGCTTTCATTGCCATTGCCAGTCTACATTTTATATCGTCTCTACTTCGACCATCATCAGTTATTTTGCTCCCCAAATAGCAGAACTCCTTTACTACTTTGAGTGTCTCATATCCTAATCTAATACCATCAACGTCACCCGACTTAATTCGACTACATTCCATTATCCTCGTTTTGCTTTTGTTGATGTTCATCTTATATCCTCCTTTCAAGACGCTATCCATTCCGTTCAACTGCTCTTCCTAGTCAATTGCTGCCTCTGACAGAATTACAATCTCATCGGCGAACCTTAACATTTTTATTTCTTCTCCATGGATTTTAATACCTACTCCGAATTTTTCTTTTGTTTCCTTCACTGCTTGCTCAATATACAGATTACATAACATCGTGGAGAGGCTACAACCCTGTCTCAATCCCTCCCCAACCACTGTTTCCCTTTCATGTCCCTCGACTCTTATAACTGCCATCTAGTTTCTGTACAAATTGTAGATAGCCTTTCGCTTCCTGTATTTTACCCCTGCCACCTTCAGAATTTTAAAGAGAGTATTCCAGTCAACATTGTCAAAAGCTTTCTCTAGGTCTACAAATGCTAGAAACGTAGGTTTGCCCTTCCTTAATCTAGCTTCTAAGATAAGTTGTAGGGTCAGTTTTGCCTCAAGTGTTCCAACATTTCTACGGAATCCAATCTGATCTTCCCCGAGGTCGGATTCTACTAGTTCTTCCATTCGTCTGTAAAGAATTCGCGTTAGTGTTTTGCAGCTGTGACTTATTAAACTGATAGTTCGGTAATTTTCACATCTGTCAACACCTGCTTTCTTTGGGATTCGAATTATTATATTCTTCTTGAAGTCTGAGGGTATTTCACCTGTCTCTTAGATCTTGCTCACCAGATGGTGGAGTTTAGTCAATACTGGCTCTCCCAAGGCCGTCGGTAGTTCCAATGGAATGTTGTCTACTCGGGGGGCCTTGTTTCGACTCTGGTTTTTCAGTGCTCTGTAAGACTCTTCACGCAGTATCGTATCTCCCATTTCATCTTCATCTAAATCCTCTTCCATTTCCATAATATTGTCCTCAAGTACATCGCCCTTGTATAGACGCTCTATATACTCCTTCCACCTTTCTGCTTTCCCTACTTTGCTTAGAACTGGGTTTCCATCTGAGTTCTTGATGTTCATACAAGTGGGTCTCTTTAATTTTCCTCTAGGCAGTATCTACCTTACCCTTAGTGAGATAAGCCTCTACATCCTTACATTTGTCCTCTAGCCACCCCTGCTTAGCCATTTTGCATTTCCTGTCGATCTCATTTTTGAGGCGTCGCTATTCCTTTTTGCCTGCTTTATTAACTGCATTTTTATATTTTCTCCTTTCATCAATGAAATTCAATATTTTTCTTTTACCCAAGGATTTCTACTAGCCCTCGTCTTTTTACCTAGTTGATCCTCTGCTGCCTTCACTACTCATCCCTCAATGCTACCCATTCTTCTTCTACTATATTTCTTTCCCACATTCCTGTCAATTGCTCCTCTATGCTCTCCTGAAACTCTGTACAACCTCTAGTTCTTTCCGTTTATCCAGGTCCCATTTCCTTAAATTCTCACCTTTTTGCAGTTTCTTCAGTTTTAATCTGCAGGTCATAACCAATAGATTGTGGTCAGAGTCCGCATCTGCCCCTGGAAATGTCTTTCAAATTAAAACCTGGTTCCTAAATCTCTGTCTTACCATTATATAATCTATCTGAAACCTCTCAGTATCTCCAGGCTTCTTCCATGTATACAGCCTTCTTTTATGATTCTTGAACTAAGTGTTACCTATGATTATGTTGTGCTCTGTGCAAAATTCTACCAGGCGGCTTCCTCTTTCATTTCTTTGCCCCAGTCCATATTCACCTACTATGTTTCGTTCTCTCCCTTTTCCTACTATCCAATTCCAGTCACCCATTACTATTAAATTTTCGTCTCCCTTCACTATCTGATTTATTTCTTTGATTTGATCATACATTTCATCAATTTCTTCGTCATCTGCAGAGCTAGTTGGCATATAAACTTGTACTACTGTAGTAGGTGTGGGCTTCGTATCTATCTTGGCCACAATAATGCGTTCACTATGCTGTTTGTAGTAGCTTAGCCACATTCCTATTTTCCTATTCTCTATTAAACCTACTCCTGCATAACCCCTATTTGATTTTGGGTTTATAACCCTGTAGTCACCTGACCAGAAGTCTTGTTCCTCCTCCCACCGAACTTCACTAAATCCCACTGTATCTAACTTTAGCCTATCCATTTCCCTTTTTAAATTTTCTAACCAACCTGCCCGATTAAGGGATCTGACATTCCACGCTCCGATCCATAGAATGCCAGTATTCTTTCTCCTGATAACGACATCCTCTTGAATGGTCCCCGCCCGGAGATCCGAATCGGGGACTATTTTACCTCCATAATATTTTACCCAAGAGGACGCCATCATCATTTAATCATACAGTAAAGCGGCATGCCCTCGGGAAAAATTACGGCCGTAGTTTCCCCTTGCTTTCAGCCGTTCGCAGTACCAGCACAGCAAGGCCGTTTTGGTTAGTGTTACAAGGCCAGATGAGTAAATCATCCAGACTGTTGCCACTGCAACTACTGAAAAGGCTGCTGCCCCTCTTCAGGAGCCACACGTTTGTCTGGCTTCTCAACAGATACCCCTCCGTTGTGGTTGAACAAACGGTACGGCTCTGTGTATCGCTGAGGCACGCAAGCCTCCCCACCAACGGCAAGGTCTATGGTTCATGGGGGGAGCTGTATCCATACATATAATCAAATAATACCTTACCTTAATGCAATTTTTTTTTAGAATCTCTTGAAAGTTTCTACATCATTATGAATAACACTGATGTAGATGCACACTGAACAGCCTCAAAATTACTACCACGTACCTAATAGCCGGTACCTCCACCTTTGGCACGGATAACACAGACGACACTTGGTGGCATGGTATCAGTGAGGCCTAGGTAGGTCACTGGCGGGAGTTGGCACCACGTCTCCATACACAGGTCACCTAATTCTCGTAATCTCCGGAGAAGGTGACAGTGAGCTCTGACTCCACATTCAGTCACGTCCCAGATGTGTCCGATTGGGTTCAGATCTGGTGACCCGACGGGACAACTCCCCACTGTGTTCCTCGAACAACTCCATCACTTTTCTTGATTCATGACACGGGATATTATCTTGTTGAAAAATGCTATTGTCTCCGGGAAACGTGATCGTCTTGAAGCGGTATGCGCGGCTTGCAAATTGTGTACGATACTCGTTGGCCGCCATGATACCTTGCACGAGCCCACTGGATCCATGGATGCCTACTTGAAAGTTCCCTAGAGCGTAACGGAACCGCCGCCAGCATGTTTCTGTCCCGCGGTACAGGTGTCAAGGAGCTGTATCCCTGGAAGGCGACGGTTTCGCACACTCCCTTCGGCATGATGAAGGTATCGGGGTTCATCAGACCATGTAACGCTCTGTCACTGCGCCAATGTCTAGGGCCGATGGTCAGTCATAGTTTACAACGTCGTGGTGTTAACAATGGCACATACATGGGTCGTCGGCTGTCGAGGCTCATCGTCAGGAGTGTTCAGTGCTCTGCATTCTCGGATACACTTGTACTCTGCCCAGCTTTAAAGTCTGATGCTATTTTCGCCACAGTTCGCCGCCTGTCTTGTTTTACCAATCCGTCCAGCCTACGGCGTCAGACATCTATAACGAGCGGAGGCCGCCCAAGCACACAATATCTGGATGTAGTTTCACCACAGGACTCTTCACACACATCATAATCTTCGGCCGAACTGAAATAGATCGCTTGCCTTCGTCATTATACAAAATGTATGTAGGCTGTTTAGGTTTTCTTATTGGTAACGCCACATAGCGCTCTGTATGAAAAATCACTGGCTTTGCAGTGTGCAGTCTGTGGCTGGTTGGCATTGTTGTAATACTCGCCATTGTAGTGTTAGGCAGCTGGATGCTAACAGCGCGTAGCATTGCGCAGTTGGAGGTGAGCCGCCAGCAGTGGTGGACGTGGGGAGAATGATGCCGGAGTTTTGAAATTTGTAAGACTGGATGTCATGAACTGCTATATATATTATGACTATTAAGGTAAATACATTGTTTGTTCTCTATTAAAATCTTTCATTTGCTAACTATGCCTATCAGTAGTTAGTGCCTTCCGTAGTTTGAATCTTTTATTTAGCTGGCAGTAGTGGCGCTCGTTGTATTGCAGTAGTTCGAGTAACGAAGATTTGTGGTGAGGTAAGTGATTTGTGAAAGGTATAGGTTAATGTTAGTCAGGGGCATTCTTTCGCAGGATTTTTTAAAAGTCAGATTGCGTTGCCCTTAAAATATTGTGTGTCAGTTTAAGCACAGTCGTGTATAATTGTTCTAAGGGGACGTTTCAAAAGATAACACGCGCTCTGATTCTACATGCACCGTGTGCGTGTGTGTGTCTGATGAGCATGCATTCGTCGCCAGGTGACACTGTTATCACCTGGTCGTTTATCGATAGTAGGTCGGTGGTCATAATGTTCTGGCTGATAAGTGTCTGTGACACAAGCACGGCTGGCGCATGACTAACTACCCGTTCGTGCGTAGGACAGCACTCTCTCATCTCACTCAATGTCACTGGAGAGGGCGTGAGGGCGTTGTCAATTGGTCTCCACTATCGCTTGATTTGACGCTACTGGACTCTTTTCCCTGGCATACACTCAAAAATGAAGCCTGTCTAAAAGTTAGACTCCCGAAGATGATTTTAAACTTAATGTTCCTGCAGCATGTGCAGTGATATCCAATAACCCCTCCACTCTGTCTGGAAGTCTTTGCACTGGTGACTGCAAACGTACAGCGGGCATTTGGAACACTTGATGACGTAAACGGAATTTTGAAGAAGTGTTTATGTCTACTTCGTGCCGTGTTGGATACACCGATTCCCTTCGGATCACCGATTTTAAGCACCGTCGGGCGTTGTTGGCACTTGGATGATTATCCGGGTCGTCATTTTTTTGTCTGAACTGTCTTACTCAGATGGGTGCACTCAGCCTCCTGATGTAAATTTTGGAGATACATTACTCAGTAGTAGCGACTTCAGCTAGTGAAAACTGAGAAATGTCGGCAGAGCCCTGGGTTGACACCATGCCCGTTCATATTCGCATCTGATGACGCCAGTCAGCTCAGGATAATATGACGGTGGTCGCCACAGTTGAAACTTTCGTGGACTATTCGGATGGAGTTACGACTACATGCTTTCGTGATTCCCTTTTTGCTGTAGTTACTTTTGTAATTGTGTAGTGCAAGTTCGTATCTTAACAATAAACTCATGACGACAAGATACTGTCCGATAATCTTTACACCTCAGTTCCTTGTTTTACAGACCAATTTCTTACGTGGACGTTTCTTTCAAAGGTAAGTCCGAAAGTCGAACAGAATTGTTACTGTAATTTTATGATGAATCATACTCATGTACCTTTCCTTTGGCATCGACATGGTGTGTCGGTCTAACCACATGCGGCCCATTGTGATTAGTATCAGTTTGAAATGTACCTTTTCTCCTCAATTCCACTTCTGTGAGGGCAAGCTGGAGCACCACAGCAGGCTGACGCAGCAATTCAGCATAAAAACACGAACTTCGGCTTAATATAGCACTCAGATGATGTTCAGTTGATAATTCTACAGTTCTGAATGTAGCCACTGCTCTGAAACTAGGAATAAATGGTTGAATTTGAAAAACAAGGTTGAAACCAACCACTCTTATAATGGTTCAGTTAAGAAAAGAGACTATACATCATTCAGTGAAGAGTTCTCCGTAATTCTTTTGTTGTAAAAGCTGTAATGCGACGACAGAAACGATTCACAGAATATCTCAGGTGAGGAGTTTAGCTGAATTACCCAGTACGTACATACTGGGCCTGAAGTCTTTGTCAAAATTATGAGTATTTGATTTACAAAAACTATAGATGCTACGAATTTGTGGGTTGTGAAAAATGAAAGATCAAATAATCAAGTTATCTTTGTTGCAGTTAGAAACTGAGTAGAGAGCAGTGCAGTCCCTGTTGTAAAATGGCGTCTTATGAGGAGAAGTCACAGTTTGCTCTGTTGTATCACGGGTTAAGTTCCCAAATTCCTGTCCTGCGAAATTTTAGAAGACAATGCTTGATAGAGTATTGCTGCATAGTGGATGAAGTATAGACCGGCAGTACGTTGATTCGTCTGGGAACAGGCCAGTCTTCTGTCAGTGACCAAGGTTGGTGGAGCTCCGCAATTGAAGTTCTTAGAGAGCCCTTCCAAATATATTCGATGTGTATCACGTCTATTAGGGATTCGTTGGACTGCACTCGAAAAATTCTCCACAACAGATTGTACCTGCATATTTGTGTGTACCAAGACGCATTATAGGTGATGGATCAAGTTGACCAGCTTGTGCGACTGAGATAAAGACACGAATCGATACAAGCAGTGAGTATCTTCAACGAATTGGTTTCCAAGATGAGACCACTTTCCACATATCATGTACAATGAAGGACAAAATGTGGTCGGAAGCTCTGTTGCCTTGGATCAAGTTAGAGATTTCCCTAAAATGAATGTGTGGGACTGTATAATGTACAACAAAGTCACTGGACGACATAAAAGTTGCCTGGGTATGGTACCGCGTCATATTGTATAAAACTGCTGCTGGAGAAAACGAAAGTTTCGGCCACGGTTGCTGTAGTTATATACAATACGACGCAGTAGAATACCCATTGAAACTTTTATGTCGACTGACTCTGGACGCGGAAGCCTGTGCAGTTATAGGAGTCATTGGACTTTACTTTTTCGTCGAAAAATCTGTAACAGTCTGGATTTGTCTCGAAATACCATAATAGTTTGCGGAACTACAACTTGGAGACTTTTTGTGATTTTCCAACAAAATGGTGCACAAGTTAGAGACTCGTGGCATTATGTCATTTTCCAAGATGGCGTACCACCACATTGGAGATTTCATGATAGAACTTTTCTTAATGAAATATTTCCTGAAAGGTGGATTCAGCGTGACAGACCCCCTGCCTAGGCTGCAAGATCACCAGGCGTAACCATCAAGTTCCCTTCCGTTAGGAACGTGGGTGAAGTCAGTGGCTGTGACACGATTTACAATTGATAAACCACAGCAATCAGTGGTCCTTCTTTGCAGATTTTGCTTGGCAAATCTAGATTTCGGCTAGTGCGTAGCCATTATAAATGCTAAAAAATACAGGAAGTACATGTACGTCGTGTATTTTTTGCACTGATAATTGTTATGCACAAACTGAAATCTATATTTGCCGAAGAAACACGACTGATTGCTGTGGTCCATCATTTGTAGACCAGGCATAAGGCCCCTAGATTTCTTTTTTGTGGGGTACGTAATGGACAAGGCTTACGCTACGTAAGTACCTCAACTGGATGCATATAGAACAAGAATAACAAGTTCTGTTGCTGGTGTTATGCAAGCAATGTTGTTATACAAGCAGTGTTGTCAGACGCACGGCGTAAAATCGAATATCGACGTCGTAACAAAAAATTTGTTGTTTAATCTTCCATTACTTTCAGACCACCAATTTGTAAATAGTGATAGTTATAGAAACTCTTTAGGTACCCCTCCACCCCCCACCCCTCACTCGCACCCTTGTATTACTTTTCAGTGCCATTCAAGACGTGGTCTTATTGGAGATTGTAAGTCTTAGTCTTGCTTTGCTCTTGAAGTGTGCTATTTAAACCTTTATGGGGCGTCCAATGGTTTAATGTGAACTCTGGATCAACGTTAAATGTTTCAAATCTTATGGGAATAAACTGCTAAGGTCATCAGTCCCTAAGCTTACACACTACTTAACCTAAATTATCCTAAGGAGAAACATACACACCCATGCCCGAGGGAGGACTCGAACCTCCGCCGGGACCAGCTGCACAGTCCATGACTGCAGTGCCTTAGATCAACGTTAAGGTTGAAGCCTTTTACATCAACAAATCATTGGCAGATGTGAGGAATGTGGTAAGTGGCAGAAAAATGGCCTAAGACGACATAGGGGTTGTGCGCTGGACTGGGCTGTAGCGTCACCTACTAGCCAATTAGCGCGAGCACGGACTCAGCTACTCTTTGGTGGATTCTGTCTGTTGGCCGACTATACCCATTTACACTTTTCAAGTACGGCACGACGGCAACAAAGCCCTTCGGCAGGTCCACTGCAGGCGCGAGCCGTGTAATTTTGTAAGAGATACGCCATAAAACACGGTCTGCTTTTAGAAGCCTATTCATACGCCGGCAGCCGCCGCGAACAAGGCGCAGTCACGACAGGCTATAAACGCAGCCGCAGTCGTATTTATCTGGAGGACGCATCTCGGTGGCCAATGGCGGCTCCGTGCGTGGCTTGCGTGCCGTTGCGAGCCGCACGGCTTCCGTGTCCCACCTCTCTCCTCCTCCCCCCCCCCCCCCCCTCTCCAGCACCACGCCATAACCTCAACCGATGGTACACTGCTGACCGAGCTGTGTCTGAAGTGGCATTAAATTCTCCAGCGTTGCTGCCCGGGAAGAGGCCGCAGCGACCGGATAACTGTTTATCACGGGCATCGTATTTTTGAAGCGACACGATACCAACTTGTAGTGCTGTAGCTTTATAGATATTTACCTTTGCACACTGTAGAATTCAGTGCTTCCCTTGTAGATGAACTGCAGGGGGAAATAACTGTCGCTCTTGCGTAGTTTTATTGTTCCGGGAAAATAGCACAAAATATTGTACCGAGTTGAAATAACAAAACGAACTACCTTCAGTCGGCTGAAGGAGATTTTATTCAAAAATGGCTCTGAGCACTATGGGACTCAACTGCTGTGGTCATCAGTCCCCTAGAACTTAGAACTACTTAAACCTAACGAACCTAAGGACATCAGACATACCCATGTCCGAGGCAGGATTCGAACCTGCGACCGTAGCAGCAGCGCGGCTCCGGACTGGAGCGCCTAGAAACGCACGACCACCGCAGCCGGCAGATTTTATTCGACATTTTATGTTGAACAGCTGAGGTCCCACAACAGTAGAAGTAAGTTTTAGACAGCTTGATACAGACGGAGCGGATGTCTCTTTATGCTGGTCTAAAAGGATCTCAGTCTTCTAGTAAATGAAGGAGAAAGGTACGAGTCAGCAGTTAAAAGTGATGAAGTCCATGCGCTGACAAGCAAAATAATCAGGGTTCAAATGGCCATCCTCTTCTTTACGAGTACAGTGACATGTCTAAGAATCTTAGTATGAATGTACTTTTTCAAGCTTACTATAACGCATTGATTATTTGGCTAAGGCATAAAGTATGTCGTCAAATGTAAACTTTCACGGCCGGAACTGTCATGATTAATAAAATTCTTTTCCGGGCTATTATGCCGTGGTCTGATGGATTTCGCATTGTAACCCAACGTTTCGTCCCCATCTGCGGAGGACATCTTCAAGGGGGTTCGTGGCTTCTGTTAACTTCCGAAACACACACTGTCTCACTACTGACTGCAGCAAATTTTTGTTTTCGCGTGCTCCCGCGCATAGGCGTGACGTCACATGTTTTGCATACGCGAGTGCAATTGGCCGTTGTCGGTTGCCGCCGTCCGCTGTTGCTATCATCCCATGGCGGAAGACTGGTACACATCTTCTTCAGCACCGGCATCCAGATGTCATTCAATTTCACGCCCTCCTCCTTTGACAACGCTATTACGGCCGCATGTGGGACGATCGGACTCCTATATCAAGAATTCTGCACATTTCATCAGTAAATTAAGCGGCATAGTGGTCCAAGAGGAGGACATGTTAGTCAGTTTCGATGTGGCATCGCTATTTACTATGGTTCCTCTCAATGAGGTGTTGCAACAGCTGAATAGAATTTTTCCTCCCGACATTGCAGAACTATTTAAATATTGCCATACGACCACATATTTCAAATGGAACGATGAGTTCTACGAACAGACTGATGGCGTGGCAATGGGGAGCCCCTTAAGCCCGGTTATAGCTAACTTTTTCATCGAAATTTCGAGGCGCAGGCTCTAGAAACTGCCAACAAAAAAACCGAATATCTGGTTCCGCTACGTAGATGATACGTTTGTGTTGTGGAGGCATGGCAGAGAGGAACTAGGCCGTTTTCACAAACATCTAAACGGTATTAATCCGAAGATCCAGTTTACCATGGAGGAGGAGGCAGAAGGGAGACTAAATTTTCTGGATGTGCTAATTTACAAGAAACAGGATGGTAGCTTAGGCCATACAGTTTACCGGAAACCCACGCACACGGATCGTTATCCTCACCGGGATTCGAACCACCACCCACAACAAAAGCGAGGCATAATAAAAACGTTGGCGGATAGAGCGAGGAACATATGTGAACCTGGGCTACTGGATACGGAACTGGAACACCTCACTGGTGCATTACTCAGGAATGGTTACTCGGCTGCTGAGATAAAAAGAGCGTTAAGACCGCCGCGTGAAAATCATAGCAATGCACAAGCGCTTGCAAAATCGAAAGTTTTCCTGCCTTTTATTAAGGACGTCACTGACCGCATAGGGAAAATATTGAAAAAAACGGAATATCGCGGTGATTTACAAACCTACCCGGAAGATACAAGAACACCTGAGATTGGCTAAGGATGCTCGTAAACCGCTGGAAAAAAAGCAGGAATTTACAGGATCCCGTGTAGTTGTGGGGAGGTATATGTGGGTACCACAAAAAGAACGGCCAAAAAACGACTAGAAGAGAACAAGGGCAATTGTAGAAGGGGAGACATTGATAGATCAGCTGTTGCGGAACACGCTTTGCAGTCAGGAGACCACCACATTTATTTTGATAGAACTCAAGTACTGGCAGCCACAAGCGGATATCATGAAAGGCTTTACAGAGAGGCTATAGAGATTATGAAACACCCCAGGAATTTTATAGGAAGGAGGAGGGCGTGAAATTGAATGACATCTGGATGCCGGTGCTGAAGAAGATGTGTACCAGTCTTCCGCCATGAGATGATAGCAACAGCGGACGGCGGCAACCGACAACGGCCAATTGTGCTCGAGTATTCAAAACATGTGACGTCACGCCTATGCGCGGGAGCACGCGAAAACAAAAATTTGCTGCAGTCAGTAGTGAGACAGTGTGTGTTTCGGAAGTTAACAGAAGCCACGAACCCCCTTGAAGATGTCCTCCGCAGATGGGGACGAAACGTTTGGTTACAATGCGAAATCCATCAGACCACGGCATAATAGCCCGGAAAAGAATCTTATTAATCATAAAGTATGTCACCCTCATGTGAGCTCGCAAGCCGCTAGGAGTGGCCGCACCGTAGAGGCACAATGCACTGACCGCGCGGCCCCTCCCGCCGGAGGTTCGAGTCCTCCCTCGGCCATCGGTGTGTGTGTTGTTCTTTAGAATAAGTTAGTGTAATTAGTGTTTAAGTCTAGGGACCGATGACTTATTTAAAGAGTTCAAATGGCTCTGAGCGCTATGGGAGTTAACTTCTGAGGTCATCAGTCCCCTAGAACTTAGAACTACTTAAAGCTAACGAACCTAAGGCCATCACGCACATCCATGCTTGAGGCATGGTTCGAACCTGCGACCGCAGCGGTCGCACGGTTCCAGACTGTAGTGCCTGAAACCGCTCGACCACTTCGGCCGGCTAAGGACTGATGACGTCAGCAGTCTGGTCCCTTAGAAATACACACACATTTGGACACTAATGAGTTTGTAAATCTTGTTTTTCTTCTACAACTCATTATATTCCGCTTTATAACAACCTCCTTCCTTGGTAGGCGGCATGTTTTCAATAGTGATTACGTCTGCGGTTACTTGTTACCTTATACGTTGCTTTTATACTTAGAACAATGAAGTGTTTCACTGACTCTCGAATAGTAAATGCTGTTATCTGTTTTATTTATTTATCATTTATTTATTGTTCTGTGGGACCAAAATAAGGAGAAGCCTCCGTGGTCAGGTAACGAGTCAATACATAAAATTATAACACGATAGTAGAAACAGATAAAATGACATAAAAGCAACATATTCAGGCGACAAGTCGTAAGTTTAAATAAAGAAAATCAACAACGAATTAATGGAATTTGCTTAATTTTTCAACTCTTCCAGAAGCTCCTCGACAGAATAGAAGGAGTAAGCCAAGAGGAAGTTCTTCGGTTTAGACTTAAGAGTCTTTGGTGTACTGCTAAGATTTTTGAGTTCTTGTGTTATCTTATTGAAAATAGATGCAGCAGAATACTGCACTCCCTTTTGCACAAGAGTCAAGGAAGTGCATTCCACATGCAGATTTGATTTCTGCCTAGTATTAACTGTTATCAGATAGTTGACACATTTCCCAGTTCACTTGTGGGAATTCGTTACGACTTGACCACATCTTATGAGTATCATTAGGATGCGGTTAGTTTATCAGCACGTCAGAGTTGTCCTTACTTCTCCATACAAGAAATGGTTACTTAACTGGTAAAGGTTATCAGTCCCAAACCGTAACCACTTTATTTATTTTTTTTTTGTCGTCAGTCTACTTAACCTAAATTATCCTAAGGACAAACACATACACCCATGCCCGAGGGAGGACTCGAACCTCCACCGGGATCAGCCGCACAGCATATGACTGTAGCGCCTTACACCGCTCGGCTACTCGCGCGCGGCCTTCTCCACACAGCTAAGGTCTTACTAGACACGAGTTTTGGTGTTGATGGAGTTAGAAGATGTTACTCACTTTGTGGGTTTCAATATTGATGGTAAGGTCGTCTTCGCACACTCATTTACCTTTTACTTTTCCCATACTCATGTTCCCTAACGCGATGTAGCTTGCTATGTCTTACTGTTCAGATGGCTTGTCATTTATACATATGTCGATAAGGTAGTGCCCTAGACTCCCAGTGAAATTGTATGACATTGTCGGCTGAGAACTTAGAGGAATCACTTTGTTTAAACAGGATTTGAGATCCTTCGTCGTTTGTTTTACTGTGGTAGTGCCGATCTGTTAAGTGATATAAAGGAAACCAGATCATATCTTTTTATTTTGATTTGCTGTATGAACTAGGTCATAAGGTAATTGTGAATATTCTTAGAGTTCGCTTTGCATGCTATTTCCTGTTAATATGTCGACTGCTGTAGGGTTTTGCAACAATCTGTTTTTTTATGCTGCTATATCACTCTATGTGATAGTGCCTACGCTGTAAATATGCATACTATAGTAGTTAATAGCTTACTGTGTGACGTTTTACTTTAAATGAAGACTGGACCTCACATACAATAGGCGTTTCCTCATCTATAATAATTTCATAGGCTTTTATTAAGAGAAAGGACAAGCTTTGTTTCAACGGACCTCTTGAGTCTATACTGTCTAGTTCTGACCTTCTTAATGTATTCACACGTTCTCTTGTAAATCTGTCGTGTTAAATAATTTTATGACTAACAAATATGTTCACACGTTTTAGTCTATTGTGCTACATGTACACAGAGATTTGGTTTAACGCCACAAACAAATATGCACAAATGTTTTAATCTATTGTGGTAGATGTTCAGAGAGATATGATTTAACGCCATTAGTTTCATTTTTAAGCTTAAGTGGTATTACGATTACCCGTCCGTGAGCTTGCTTTGTGCGCCTTTATATACTACATGTATACTCTTATTATGTAGGGCCTGAAGATGGCATAGTGAATTGTGCAAACTGGGAGTCTCGACAGTAAAATAAAATAATATCTTAAAGTACACGGCTGGTGAAATTTATTGACACTGACAATTATTTGTGTAACTTCTCTGTTTATTTCTCAACATTACTGACAACACTGAATTCATAACACATAACTGTTAAGTGTGAAGCGTTGTGTGTTATTGGTTGTAATGACATGTCTGTATTAACTATCGATCATGCCGAGTAAGTACAGTAGCACAAACAGCCATCAGACAAGTTTTGAGGAAAAGTAGGTAAAGAAGAGAAAGGTGAGTGGTGAAGAAAGTACTTGTTACTAAGCTTGAGACTTTAGAGGACAGCAAGTGGCCCCCTTTTACGTGTGTCCAAACAATTTCATCGAAAGAACGGCAACTTTTTTTCTCCAGTTTGAACCATTTGTGTTATGACAATGCACAGAGCCATTTCTTAAGTGGACTTGTTACAATCGTACCTGTTCAGCGTCGGCGCAACAAGACAGGTCAATCTGAAGCACGTTTCAATTCCTTTTCTAATTGATATCGTGTTGGGACAATTGTGGTTTACAAACTACACGATGTCAGTGTTTCTTAAAAGGCTATTTTATCTTTAACAAGCACTATTCAATACCTTTTCTTATTGCTATCGTGTTGGGACAATTGTGGTTAACAAACTGCACGATGTCAGTGTTTCTTATAAGGCTATTTTATCTTTAACAATGGCGTTTCTAAACGTCGAGATCAAAGTGTTAAGAAATAATTGACAGAATATGCCGAAGTCATGGCAGGTATCTCATGTAAACACAGCAACAAACCACGTAAGCTGTCCGACAACACAGAGCTGCAGTCATAGATTCATGAAATGTCTCAAAGCTAGGAAGTTGCACTACTCTATAAAAGAGACTTGTAGAGAATGCCTAGCTGTGGAACTACATTTAGCCAAACTTCACAGAACGTATAAATTGAACAATGACATTTTTATGGTAGTTTTACATTTAGTTTGGCTACACATGAAAAGTAAACACAGTAATTGTGGTACGATTAGAGAAGATCATCATTAATGACGGAAAAGACAGAATACACAAATACTGAAAAATCATTAACTAGAACAGTGTAGGATGAAGAGACAGAAAAGGAATTTCACCCACATCGAAGTGCAAAATTTATAATTTAATAACAAAATACAGAAGAGAGTCTATCAAGCAATCAGAAGTTTTGGGCTGCTATGTTGGACTTTCACAGAACTTAGTCTCCCCGAATATTACATCATCTTATGTTTATTACCACCGCCAATTTTACTTCGTATTATTCTGTACCGATTTTTTCCGTCTCCACATCAGTGTTTTGTTTGTATGATGATAGAGTTATTCAAAAGGTGGCCGATGATGTTCCACAGAGTTGCTGCACTGCACTTCATGAACAACCTGCTTAGCTAATATATAACGCATTTTGTAATTTAATGCACTTCTTGTGACGACCGAAACAAAAATTACAGTCTTGCGATTCCGACACTACCCGGTACATGGGAGAAACATATTCGACAAGGAGAAAGTGCGGTTCCCAAAACACGGACGTTCATATGTGGGAAGAGACACAGATATGAGCTTTATTAAAGCAATAACTCACAGCGGGACGCCAGATGACTGGTGGCATGTGCCTATAAAAAAGCGGAATCAAACCTACACCATTCAACTTTAAAACCATGTTCGAGTTTTTGGTGAAGTTATGCAAACCAGAATGCCATATGCGTACAATAACAATCTGAATTATGGTAACTGACAAGGATCAGACAGTGTTCCACTTAAATAAGAGTAATTACTTTGGAAATTGTATTTAACTTGTTATGGTACCTTAAAAAAGCAAACAAAACCTAAAAAAGAATAAACAAATTTAGGTGCCATGCTGAACTCGAAAACATTGAACTAACAACAACATCAGGAGGCAAGAAAAATCGCATTCCAATGAAGAGTGTTGCAGCCCGCGCCCTCGTAGATGGACCTTGCGTATTTCTTGGATGTTCTCTTAATTTTAGTTTGGACGTAAACGACAGATTCTCACATGGAAATGGATGGTTCACTGTAGCCATAGTGAGAGGTGGTAGCGGAGTTTCAAGTGTACCCGGTCTTGAAAGTTTTAACGATAGAGATGTAATTGCTTATGGTACTTATCATATGTTTGAAATTGGTAGTAAAGATTTTGGTAAATCAGCTTATGACTCAACCTCTCCACTTGTCTTGCATCCTGCCAACATGCCTTACAGGCTGATTGTACTTTGTATTTCCATAAATAAAGATCTGTAGCGTCAGCCACTTACCGGACAAGGGTACATCTAGAACCGGAGGCTGAAGGATGCTACAGTTGTGTTATGTAAACACTCTTATCGCTTCGCTTTGGCGGCGCGCCAGCGGGGACGGGCTGTAAGTAGGCTGTTTAGTTTTTTTTTAATTGGTAACGCCGCCGCCACATAGCGCTCTGTATGAAAATCACTGGCAGTGCCGTGCGCAGTCTGTGTTTAGTTTGCATTGTTGTCTGCCATTCTAGTGTTGAGCTGCGGCAGCTGAATGCTAACAGCGCGTAGCGTTGCGCAGTTGGAGGTGAGCCGCCAGCAGTGGTGGACGTGGGTAGAGAGATGGCGGCGTTTTGAAATTTGTAAGAATTGGTGTCATGAAGTGATATATATATTATGACTACTAAGGTAAATACATTGTTTATTCTCTATTAAAATCTTTCATTTGCTAACAATGCCTATCAGTAGTTAGTGCCTTCAGTAGTTTGAATCTTTTATTTAGCTGGCAGTAGTGGCGCTCGCTGTATTGCAGTAGCTTGAGTAACGAAGATTTTTGTGAGGTAAGTGATTTGTGAAACGTATAGGTTAATGTTAGTCAGGGCCATTCTTTCGTAGGGATTTTTGAAAGTCAGATTGCGTTGCGCTAAAAAATATTGTGTGTCAGTTTAAGCACAGTCTTGTATAATTGTTCTAAGGGGACGTTTCATATGGCGACCCCAATACAGCGAGCGCCACTACTGCCAGCTAAATAAAAGATTCAAACTACTGAAGGCACTAACTACTGATAGGCATACTTAGCAAATGAAAGATTTTGATAGAGAACAAACAATGTATTTACCTTAGTAGTCATAATATATATATATCACTTCATGACACCAATTCTTACAAATTTCAGAACTCCGCCATCTCTCTACCCACGTCCACCACTGCTGGCGGCTCACCTCCAACTGCGCAACGCTACGCGCTGTTAGCATCCAGCTGCCGCAGCTCAACACTAGAATGGCAGACAACAATGCAAACTAAACACAGACTGCGCACAGCACAGCCAGTGATTTTCATACAGAGCGCTACGTGGGGGCGGCGTTACCAATTAAAAAAACCTAAACAGCCTACTTACAGCGCACACGTCAGACCACCAGTGTGCGCGCCCGGGATTGCTCCCGCGCGGCTGACGAGAATATTCCAAGTCCTTATCTAAGGTCAATGTCCTCGCACAGTATATAAGCGAGCGCTCGCTCGCGTTACCCTCAGTCTGGGTCTTGCTGCCGCAAAGGCAACTGCATTGAACGCCGCCGACATGCCTTGCAGGAGATATCGCTGGATCCGCACAACAATCTTCAAGTCTGCAACCAGACATAATTGTTGGTCAACGTAGATGTTCAGGCTTTGTACAATATATTACATTGTGGAAATTCACAGAAAGAAGATGGAAGTGGATAGAGTTTGCACATAATCCTCACACAGATGACTCATCTAAATGAGGTGTTCTTTTCTCAGTGTTTAATAATCTATCTTTAACCTTATTTTAAAATTGGATTGTAGACTTAAAACCGTAAAATTCTAATTCTGAAATATTACTAAAATGTAATAATAATCGCTTTTAGCCGTATCACTTCTTTCACTAGATATTCGAGTTTTTCTCAACGCAGATGGTGTCAGCCTTCATTCCAGTGTGTAGAGCGCAGATGTCGGTTGTTCGCTGTCTGGACTATAAAGGAACTGTGAACTGAACTAAGGTGAGAAGTGAAAGGCCAGTAGATTTCGTCACTGTCTTCCAGTCGTCTGTCAGTCTTCCACATGGATGAAAATGAAGTTTTGAGCGGTTTGCAAGTGTTGTTCTGTTCTTTGACTTCACAAGGGTGAGTGGGATCGGCTTTGATGTGCTTCGGATGATATGGACCTCTGAAACCAGGATGTACATAACGTCATATGTTGTACGTTAGACGCATTATATCGGTAAAACAAAGATGTAAAGAACATCAGCGTTTCTGTGCCTCAACTGTTACTGAATATCGCCTATTCAGAACGTGAAATGAAACTGTAAGAACCAGTTCCGTCGTGCTGACGACGATTTAAGTGCCACCGTTATAAAACAGATGTTCGAGATTACAGTGTCAGTTTAATCTACCAAAATCGCGTTTTTAGTATGAATGAAGCACAAAGTCTGACGATAAATTTTCGTGGACTTATTCGGAAATTGTATTAATTTGATATGTGCAACGACTTGGGACCGTCATAATTATACGAACAAGATTTGGCTTGTCACATTCACAGTTTGGCTGAAGTCTGGGCAACCGGAAACAAAGCCTGCATCCGATGCAGCTGAAGAAGAATTAGTAGTAGTGTAAATATCGTAGACAATGGCCACGTCAGTATGCCCCCAAAATCCGGAAAGTCCGAGTTTCTCAGAACTACGTAATGTTGTTGTTGTGGTCTTCAGTCCTGATGCAGCTCTCCATGCTACTCTATCTAATTCAAGCTTCTTCATCTCCCAGTACCTACTACAACCTACATCCTTCTGAATCTGCTTAGTGTAGTAATCACTTGGTCTCCCTCTACGATTGTTACCCTCCACACTGCCGTCCAGTAGTAAACTGGTGATCCCTTGATGCCTCAGAACATGTCCTACCAACCGATCCCTTCTTCTGGTCAAGTTGTGCCACAAACTTCTCCTCTCCCCAATCCTATTCAATACTTCCTCATTAGTTATGTGATCTACCCATCTAATCTTCGGCATTCTTCTGTAGCACCACATTTCGAAAGCTTCTACTCTCTTCTCGTTCCAACTATTTATAGTCCATGTTTCACTTCCATACATGGCTACACTAAATACAAATACTTTCAGTAATGTCTACCTGACACTGAAATCTATACTAGATGTTAACAAATTTCTCTTCTTCAGATCCGCTTTCCTTGCCATTGTCAGTCTACATTTTATATCGTCTCTACTTCGACCATCATCTGTTATTTTGCTCCCCAAATAGCAAAACTCCTTTACTACTTTAAGTGTCTCATTTCCTAATCTAATTAACGACTTAACTCGACTACATTCATTTATCCTAGTTTTGCTTTTGTTGATGTTCATCTTATATCCTCCTTTCAAGACACTATCCACTCCTTTCAACTGCTCTTCCAAGTCTTTGCTGTCTCTGACAGAATTACGATGTCATCGGCGAACCTCAACATTTTTATTTCTTCTCCATGGATTTTAATACCTACTCCGAATTTTTCTTTTGTTTTCTTCACTGCTTGCTCAATATACAGATTGAATAACGTCGGGGAGAAACTACAACCCTGTCTCACTCCCCTCGCAACCACTGCTTCCCTTTCATGTCCCTCGACTCTTATAACTGCCATCTGGTTTCCGTACAAATTGTAAATAGCCTTTCGCGCCCTGTATTTTACTCTGCTACCTTCAGAATTTGAAAGAGAGTGTTCCCATCAACATTGTCAAAAGCTTTCTCTAAGTCTACAAATGCTACAAACGTAGGTTTGCCCTTCTTCAATCTAGCTTCTAAGGTAAGTCGTAGGGGCAGTATTGCCTCACGTGTTCCAACATTTCTACGGAATCCAAACTGATCTTCCCCGAGTGCGGCGTCTACTACTTTTTCCATTTGTCTGTAAAGAATTCGCTTTAGTATTTTGCAGCTGTGACTTATTAAACTGATAGTTCGGTAATTTTCACATCTGTCAACACCTGCTTTATTTGGGTTTGGAATTATTATATTCTTCTTGAAGTCTGAGGGTATTTCGCCTGTCTCATACATTTTGCTCACCAGATGGTAGAGTTTAGTCAGGACTGGCTCTCCCAAGGCTGTCAGTAGTTTCAATGGTATGTTGTCTACTCCGGGGGCCTTGTTTCGACTCAGGTCTTTCAGTGCTCTGTCAAACTCTTCACGCAGTATCGCATCTCCCATTTCATCTACATCCTCTTCCATTTCCATAATATTTTCCTCAAGTACAGCGCCCTTGTATAGACCCTCTATATACTTCTTCCACCTTTCTGCTTTCCCTTCTTTGCTTAGAACTGGGTTTCCATCTGAGCTCTTGATGTTCATACAAGTGGTTCTCGTATATCCAAAGGTTTCTTTAATTCTTCTGTAGGCAGTATCTATCTAACCCCTAGTGAGATAAACCTCTACATCCTTACATTTGTTCTCTAGCCAGCCTTGCTTGGCCATTTTGCACTTCCTGGCGATCTCATTTTTGAGACGTCTGTATTCCTTTTTGGCTGCTTCATTTACTGCATTTTTATATTTTCTCCTTTCAGCAATTATATTCAATATTTCTTCTGTTGCCCAAGGATTTCTACTAGCCCTCGTCTTTTTACCTACTTGATCCTCTACTACCTTCACTACTTCATCCCTCAAAGCTACCCATTCTTCTTCCACCGTATTTCTTTCCCCCATTCCTGTCAATTGCTCCATTATGCTCTCCCTGAAACTCTGTACAACCTCTGGTTCTTTTAGTTTATTCAAGGGCCCATCTCCTTAAATTCCCACCTTTTTGCAGTTTCTTTAGTTTTAACCTACAGGTCATAACCAATAGATTGTGGTCAGAGTCCACATCTGCCCCTGGAAATGTCTTACAATTTAAAACCTGGTTCCTAAATCTCTGTCTTATCATTATATAATCTATCTGAAATCTGTCAGTGTCTCCAGGCTTCTTCCACGTATACAGCCTTCTTTTATGATTATCG
This sequence comes from Schistocerca gregaria, assembly GCF_023897955.1. Taxonomy (NCBI): domain Eukaryota; kingdom Metazoa; phylum Arthropoda; class Insecta; order Orthoptera; family Acrididae; genus Schistocerca; species Schistocerca gregaria. Next base: position 688,298,209 of record NC_064923.1, read on the forward strand.
TATCATTCCTGTTGAACAAAATTGGGTGCCCATAGATAGCAATAGTAGTACTCTTAACCAGAACTGTGGACCACTGTAAATTCCTGTCAAATCACAGTATCGTGATGGGACTGAGACATTCAGGGCTGTTATTTCTCAATATAAATCTACAGGGGTAGCACAAAAATATGGAAACTTCACGAGAAATGCATGCTTGAACACAAATGCGTGCTTGAACATAAATGCTTGAACACAAACGCATACTTGAACAGCCTCCTGGCTGCGCCGTTGTACTCGTATTTGACTACCAACGCCACCTGTTCGATGTCCTCAAGGTGTTGCAAGTGCCAGTCACGGTCGGAGCAATGATCTGTATAGTTATGAATGCATTATGTCAGGGGTAAGTGAATTCCACCGTGGTAAAATTGTTGGTGCTCGTACACTGGATGCTTCCGTAACCAAGAAAGCCGAAGTTCTGATGTTTCAAGAGGCATTGCATCGAAGATTTATACCGCATACAATCGTCGCCAGTCCTGTCAGTACCAAAACAACGCAAAGGGAGCTCCATAAGCAGGGAACTGCATGACGAGGTCGAATAACAGAATCTTTTTTCAGTGAGGTCGTAACAGGAAATCATGGTTTTCAAGCCATGAATCGTAGTATGTAGAGCATTGGCAGACAGTTATTTCGTCGGATGGCTCTTGTTTTACATTGTTTCCTACGCCCGACTGAGTTAAGGTCCTCGGTGTGAAACGTGGTAGCGGTTCTGCGATGGTTTTGTGAGTCATATCAGGTATTTAAGGGCCTCATGAGTAATAGGGTACTGGTCTCCCAGGACTCTTTCGATATCAAATTGATGTGTACATTAATTAAATTGATCAATTAATTACTTTCACAGCCTGGGTGCTATACTGGCCCGCTTTTCCAACATGAAAGTAAGAGAGTCAGCTAAAGCATTCTACCAAATACCACACCTAGACATCCTTGTTCATGTCTATGGGCCGTTAAGTGGAGGGTCCATTTATATGAAACTCCCTAAGGATATAGCTGTAAGAAGGCATGTATTAATGTCCAAAACGAAAAGGACAGCGCTTGTTTGGCACGGTCAGTCCTAGTTGCGAGACAAATTACAATGTACATCCAGAGCGTACAAGTCAACATCACGTGCACAAAGATATGAGCCGCAGGGGGTTGATCTAGCAGCAGATAAAAAGATGTTAAAAGCTTTCTGTTGTAGTAAAAGAGGCTAGTGGAAGGAGTAAACGACTAGCATGTAGTGGGAAATATAGAAAACGAAGAAGAAGGGACATATTTGAGTTATTTATGAAGTGTTCTCTGTGTCGATTATGGACGATTTGGATGCTAGTCATAAATAACAGAGTCATATTGCTAAATGATAGGAGCGAACTGAAGTGAAGGATTATCTCCATGAGAGAATGAAGTGCTTGCATGGTACAAGATGTTACTTGCTTTCCTAGCTTAAGAGGTTACTCGCAATTAAAGCATTTTCGGTTCTGTGTCATGGTCCTGACTTTTCTACAGGAGGACAAGGTGGTGCACTGCTGAGAAACCAGGTCTGTATCTTAGAGTTAGCGTAAGATCCAAGATCGAAGGAGGTCCGCGAAAGATTTCGTAGATGCTTTACACGTGGCAGGTGTTTAGGAATTTCGATAATATTGTGCTGACGTGTATTTTAATGAAACTGGTGGGTCAAATAGGTCTTGTGACGTATCTGGTGGTGTGGTACCCGTAGAATAAACTGGCTCCCAAGTAGGCATAGAATAATTTATTTATTTATTTAACCTGATCAGATTAGGGCCATCAGGCCCTCTCTTACATCGGACCAGTGTTCCACACATGCAGCATTTCACACATCAGAGTTACATCATGACCATAGTTTAAATGAGAATATTAGCTTACTCTAGTGACAATATGAAAAAAGATTAGTGGCTAAGACCTAATAAAGTAAATGCGGCAGTATTTTTACAACAGGTGCTATACACACAGATTATGATAAAAGCAATAATAATAAAAGTAAAAAAATGTAATGATAAACATGACTAAAACCTAATACCTGGCAGTATTTTTACAGCAGGTGCTATACATACAGATTATGATAAAAGCAATAATAAGTAATAATAATAACAGTAAAAAAAATCAAATAATAATGACAAACATGAGAAGGATTGGCAATAGTAATGAAGGTTTGTGCAGATGTGTGTAAAGTAGATGTTTACTAGTTTAGCGTTTTTTGGGGAATGGAGATATAAGGAGGGGGAAAGAGGGAAGTAATGAAGTGAAGTGCATTCATGTACAGAGGAAGCCATTACTGTTGCTTAAGTAGATACGTCATTAACTGTTTTTTGAAGCTGGACATGCTTTTAAGTTCTCCAACATAACGAGGGAGGTTATTCCAGAGTCGGGTTCCCGCTACTGTAAAGGACTTGGAGAAGGTGACTGAGCGATGCAATGGAACGGAGAGGATTTTATTATAATGGGAACGTGTGTTTCTGTCATGTTGTTCCGACATGAGCGTTAGGGACGAGGAGAGATATGAGAGACAGTTTACATTTATAAGGCAGTAGATGAGACAGAGTGTATGGAAATCTCTGTGTTTGTCTGCACGCAGCCAGGACAATTTTGCATATGCTGGTGAAATGTGATCAAAAAGTCGAACGTCACAAATATATCGGACGCAGGCAATCATGACCAGTTCTAAACGTCGGGAAGTTTCCTGAGAGAGGCCTTGTAGGATAATATCGCTGTAGTCAATGATTGGGAGTATAGGGTTTGTACTAATTTCTTTTTCAGATCGAAAGGGAAGATTTTTTTATATTTTTGTAGGACATGAAGGGATGCTGATGCTTTTTTGCACACTGCAGTTACGTGCACTGTCCAATTTATATTTTCATCTATTATTACTCCCAAACTCTTTGCTGAGGGAGAGAAGTTAATATTTGTTCCATTTAGGATAAGAGGTGGTACGGATTCCCGATGTTTTGGGCTAATGAGCTTAGAGTGACCAACAAGTACCGCTTGGGTTTCAGATGGGTTTCGTTTTAGACCTATGTCCTGTGCCCATTTTGACAGTGCATCGAGGTCAGTATTGAAATTTTCAATAGCTTTCTTGAGATTGCTTGGTTTCGCACTTAGATACAACTGAAGGTCATCAGCATACATATGGTGTTTGCAAAAGGTCAGAACCGATGACACATCTTTGACATACAGAGAGAAGAGTATAGGACCTAATATTGAGCCTTTGGGAACGCCTGACACTACCTGCCGCCATTGTGATTTTATATTCCCAGATAGGACGCGTTGCTGACGAGACGTCATGTATGAGCGAAACCATTGCACTGCACTTCGTGAGAAATTTAGACCGCTAAGTTTGGCCAGTAAGATGTCGAAGTCAACAGTATCAAATGCTTTGCTGAAATCTAAGAAGCATATGATAGTCGCTTTTTGTCTGTCCATGGCAAGTTTCAGGTCATCTGTCACCTTTATCAGAGCAGATGTTGTGCTTCGATATTTGCGGAAACCTGATTGGTATTCGTCTAATAGGTTGTTAGTAGTGAGGTAGATGGTGAGCTGGTCGTGAACTATATATTCTAAGGCCTTTGATAGTGTAGGAAGAAGGCAGATGGGGCGGTAGTCAGAGGGTGCTGTGGCTATGTCCTTTTTAGGCACTGGCTTAATTTGTCCCAGATTCCAGGCCTCAGGGAAAACACTTGTGATTAATGAATCGTTGAAAATGTCTGTTATAGAGGGTAGTAGTTGGTCAATAATAAGTTTTACCATCTGGATAGTGATACCATCATGTCCAGTAGATTCTGATCTAATCCGCATTATGGCTTTCTTGACAGTACTGCAACAGACGTGCTGTAGATATAATTTTTCTTTGCTACAGTCGTTCAACCCCATGAAGTAATCAATGAATCTTTGTTTTTTTTGCGGTACAATTTTGGTTGTAGGTAACGTGAAGAAACGGTTTAGTTCTTCAGCTGGGACCATGTGACTTTCTGCAACTTTTATTTTGCCTAAGCCGAGACTACGAAGATTTTTCCACAGGATAGCTGGTCTACATCTATTGTCAGCTAATGTACGGGCATGTCTGAGCTTAGCGTTTCTCACCGCTTGACTGACTTTGTTTCGTTTCTGCTTGTATACAGAATGATTTTCAGGTGTATGGCGTATCTTGTATGCTCAATGTGCAGCATCTCTGAGATTCATGAGCGTTTTAGTTCATCAGTCAGCCAGTGTGCAGGTTGCCTTTTTACTTTTCTGGTCTTTATTGTAGCATATTTGTCATACAGTTGAGTAATTTTGTTAGTGAAATCCTGGAGTTTGTCGTTTATCTCCATGAGGGGAGTAGAGGTCATCCCCCAAGCTATTTCTTGTGCCTCAGTTTCGAGTTCAGGCAAATTTATGCGTTTGAGGTCTCGGTATGTAGACAGTTCTTGTTTCTTTCTAGGACATTCTACTGAATACGTCATGGAAATGATGTCATGGGCAGACACGCCAGGCGCAGACATTTGAGAGGTGCGGATTATTCTGTTGGGATATTTCGTTGCGAATATATCAATGGAAGTGTGACTGGTAGTCGTGTGATGAGTAGGTGCCTGCTCACGTAGCGTCATATTTGAGGAAGAAAGCATCCTCTTAAATTTCCCAGTGGAAGGACTATTGCACAGATAATTAATGTAAGTATCACCTCAGGGCAGTTTCGAAACAGGCGAACCCACCTACTTTAGGAGGTTTGCAAAGGACACATATTAAGCAATTTCTGTTAAGTGATTTGATCTCTATGAAACGAAAAGTTGATAACACAAATAATAAAAAAAATTACACGAGAAAAAATAATTAGAGATAAAAAATAGTTATGTAGAGAAACAAATAATTTGATAATACATTAGTTAAGATATAGTTGACAGTGTAAACAGTATAAACATACAGGTTAGTGGCAGCAAGATTAGACATGATTTAGCTTCTAACGCACAGGCTTTCAAGTTCATAAACACTGCAAATTGTTTTCTTTCCGTTTTCGGTCTTAACCATTATCCTGCCGTCATTTGTCCATACGTTCTGTAGCCCAAATTTAGAAATCGCGCTCTTCAAAATTTTTAGTCTTTCAGAGGTCAGATCCTCGCGTACTGTCAGACCCGACTTCGCGAGATTCTTCTTCGCTCTGAAGATTTCAGATCTTTTCCTACACGACATAAACTCACTATTATAGGTCTTGGTTTTGTAGATCCTGGCGACTTACGACCCACTCTATCACTTCTGTCAATGTCACTCAGAGTCACCTGCACGCCTAGCTTTTCTTGGACAAGGTTTATCACAAGTTCATCTGTGCTCTCTCTGCTGCTCTCTGGAATGCCGAACAGTCTCAGATTATTGCGTCTCTGATATTGTTCCAGCTCGTCTGTCTTCTCGATCAATTTCTGTTCGAGCAGTCGTGCTTTCTCCTCACTTGCTTTTAACGATGTGTCCAGTGCACGGATCTCGCTCGCATTCGCCTCCAGAGTTTTTTGTATTTTGTCCGTCACTGCTGCAGTGACAGCATCAGTGATGGTTTGAACAACGAGCCCGAGTGTCTCCTTAGCCTGCAGCGCGGCACTCACCTCAGCCTTCACGAGTGCGGCGATGTCAGCGATGCCGGGCGAAGCGGGAAGCAACTCCCGGTGTAGACTCCACGGCTGCGCTGTCTCCGGCTTGGCCGTTGGCTGCACTGGGCGTTGTTCGGCGATTTTCCATTTTAAGTGTGATTCCGTGTAATTGGTGCTCAGTATGTGATGTGAAATACGACACTCGGCAGTAGATATACGGCTGTAGTATATGTAGACTAGCCTAACTGCTTAAAACTCCTCCAGATTTCACGTAAACTTGCGAGCCAAGCTAACGCACGTCACTCACTCGCCGCCATCTTTGCACTTCTTGTACTGTTTATTAGCAGTAGAACAACAAAGACAACATACAAGATTTAGGAAGGCAACATAAATAGGTTACAACGGCATTTCTCTGTTCTTGGGTCACTTGCAAGAAGAAACAAACCTTGGCATTTAACTATCCTCTTCCTCAGAGACTTGCAGGAGGAAGAACTGAATCTAACTGTCTTGAATAAGCGTTGCCCGGTCATTGACGTGGCCAGCGTAAAGCACGGACATACTCTCAGCGACTGTTTGTGCGCTTATGTCTGGGCCACTGAGTGTGACCGGCATACAACTTGATATGGGATTACAACTTCATAATACATTCAGCTGGGAGGAGCAGACCACAGAACTGCAGAAACGCCTTAAAAAATCTGTATTTGCAATTCGAGTGTTAGCTGACATAGGCGACATAAAAATGAAAAAGCTTGCATACTTTGCCTAGTTTCATTCCATACTGGTATAATATTTTGGAGTAACTCTTCAAGTCAAACAAAAGTTTTCAAAGTCCAAAAGCGTGAAATACGTATTGTTTGTGGAGTAAATTCACGGGCGTCCTGTAGAAACCTCTTCAAAGAACTGGGTATACAAACTACTGCCTCTCAGTATATTTACTGCTTAATGAAATTTGTCCTAAATAATATATCTCTTTTTCCAACAAACAGCTCAGTTCATACATAAAATACCAGGAACAAAAATGATATGCACAAGGACTTAAAAGCACGTACTTCAGTTCAAAAAGGCGTCCACTACTTAGGAACACTCATCTTCAATAATTTGCCAGCAAACGTAAAAAATCTAGTTACAAATGAGGATCAGTTTAAAAGGAGCCTGGAAGACTTAGTAGCGGCCAACTGCTTCTACTCCATTGACGAATTTTTTAATAGAAACAAATGATGTGTTGTGTATATTCACACTATTAGTGTGTTCCACACCCACGAGGATCTCAGTACGAATCTATTGAACGAAAAACTAATCTAATCTAATCATAAAGGCTAAAGCCTAAACGAATGCTGCTCCGCCAGTCGTCAGTCGTTGCCACGTCTTAAGCAGTCAGACCGATGAATATTCTCGTCAAGAACGTGACTTAACAGTAAGCTCATGGTCATTGTGGCATGCTCTGACAGCAGCCAGGAGGCTTTTACCACCTGTGGTGACTGCAGTCTGGCTCCACTGGACAAGTGGAGCATGGCAAACCACCGGACGTAGGCGTATGCCTGGTAATCCAGGAAGCTGGTGAATGACGATGAACGCAGCATCTCTTTCTCCTTACTGCTTAGGAAATGAGGGTGGAGCCATGATGTAATAGCTGTATATGCTGCATCAATTTTGGAAACAAATGAAGCATTATTGTGATGTTGGCTGCAGATCCTGCATCCTATCCCCCCATAAGGAGAGCCAATAGTGAGGAAATCTGGCAATGGCTGCATCATTGAAGACTTGAAACAGTAGAGCAGCAGGGCCAATCCGATGCTCGAGAGCACAAAGGCAACATGTGTTCTGGGGTGTTAATTGAAATACAGCTGATGAGGTTAGCTCTTGGCAGTTGCGGCCCCGACATTGGAAACCTGGGTGGAATCCTAAAACCAGTGTTGTGATGCTGTGGACATATTGTGTGATGCAAACAGTTGGATCGGTATTGGCGGAAACAGCCTGAGTTGGGGTGTGAAACGGCAATATTTGTGGGAGAGTTAGAAGCAATAGTGTATGGCAGGAGAAAATTTTAGTAGTCATGGAACAGGACATGCAAAATGACAGCAATATTCAAAGGGTGAAAAGTAGCTTGTGGTCGACAAAGAACCTGGGCCAGAAGAGGCCGTATTTCTGAGTCATGGGAGTGCAGCGTACCCAAACAGCAGAAAAGTGTTTGTGTAAAGCATCTTGTAAAGCTTAGAGCAATAGCATGTATGAATGAAGCATGCGTAGCATCATGCAAGGTGTAGAGCTTTAGACTTTGTAGGAAGAGCATCTTGGAATGGAAGGTTGTGCAGTTGTACGACTTACAGGCATAGGTGAGAACGGGAACGCTTACAGTAGTCAGATTTATGCCCAGAGGGTGAACGGGAATTTGAAAGGACAATGGGAAAAAATCTGCTGAGGGTTCCAGCAAGTAGAAGCATGGCAGGAAGAGAGAGGACTACTAGAAGAGTCGAGTGTGTGTGAAGCCACCAGACCATTGAAAGGAACATGGGAGGAAGAGGTTGGACTTTCAGAAGGTATATGTGCAAAAACACCAGAAGGGGCATAGGGGGGTGGTCAACGCAAAGGAAAGAAGAACGTTTATTCGTATGAAACACTGGTAGGTCGAGTAACGAAGAAGTGCGGTTAGTAACGTAGGCGAAGCCTGTGGGAATGCTGTCTGAAAGCAGCTCTGGAGACGCTCTGGGCATGGTGACTGGGCGCATCTCGTGCCACTGTGATGTTGGCAATCTTCACCAGGATCAAGCCTGAAGTTGGCAATAAGGAAATTCACGCCTGCTGCATCAATGCCAGAATGCCTGAAAAAATGGTGCCATGATGGAGTGGGTGATTGGTGTGAAGTTACAAGGTACTACTGTAAGTAGGCTATTTAGGTTTTTTTACTGGTAACGCCACGTAGCGCTCTGAAAATCAATGGTTGTGCCGTGTGCAGTCTGTGGCTGGTTTGCATTGTTGTCTGCCATTGTAGTGTTGGGCAGCGGCAGCTGGATGCTAACAGTGCGTAGCGCTGCGCAGTTGGAGGTGAGCCGCCAGCGGTGGTGGACGTGGGGAGAGAGATGGCGGAGTTTTGAAATTTGTAAGAATTGGTGTCATGAACTGATATATATATATATTATGACTATTTAGGTAAATTCATTGTTTGTTCTCTATTAAAATCTATCATTCCCTAACTATGCCTATCAGTAGTTAGTGCCTTCAGTAGTTTCAATCTTTTATTTAGCTGGCAGTAGTGGTGCTCGCTGTATTGCAGTAGTTCGAATAACGATGATTTTTTGTGAGGTAAGTGATTTGTGAAAGGTATAGGTTAATGTTAGTCAGGGCCATTCTTTTGTAGGGATTACTGAAAGTCAGATTGCGTTGCGCTAAAAACTATTGTGTTTCAGTTTAAGCACAGTCTTGTATAATTGTTCAAAGGGGACGTTTCATATGGCGACCCTGCCAGGATACCTCACTGGAATCTTCTGATTTTTTCTTGTAGTTTGTGTAATTAATGTAGATTTTTTTATTGCTAGCACATAATCATAGAGAGAATTTCCTTTGTAGTTGTAGTCTTTCATTGTTGTACAGTAGAACAGTTGTGGCATGCACGTAGAGTTGCACCAAGTATTTCACAGCTGTGCTTGCAATTAACTAGATATTATTTTCAGTGCTATGTTAATGTGTTCTCTTATTTTTGTTCTTCAAATTGTGTTTTTCTGTGTTGTCATGTGAAAAATTGTGACAATAATGGCGTGTGAAAAACGTAACACTAGGCTCCAAAGTAAAGTGAGAAATGACAGTGAAGACGAAAGCAGTGTGTTAATGTCACCATGTAATGAATTCACTAATGTTCAAAGTAGTAATTTGGTAATAGCGCATAGGGAAATGGAGCGAGTTGCAAATAATGGTGTAGGCAGTGAAACAATTAGTGAACAGGGAAGCATTATCGATCGATCGGTCGGCAACAGCGCGCCTCAGGATTCCGAAATGACAGGACACAATCTTGCAAATACTGTAGATTCAGATTTTGCGTCCTCACCGTTTTCTCAAATAAATCAAGACACATTTTCTGCTTTTCAAAATGCGAATATGGCCGGTGCAAATGCACTGCCGAAAAGCACTGAGGAACATGTTGCAGACACCAGTGCACTGTTATTACAGTTAATGAAACAAATGGGACAAAAGCTACAAAAGTTAGACACAACGCTTGAACAAAATCAGAAACAAATGGGACATAATCTTCAAAAGTTAGACACAATGGAACAAAATCAGAGACAAACACAACAAAAGCTTCAAAAGTTAGACACAATGGAACAAAATCTTCAAAAGTTAGACACAACACTTGAACAAAATCAGAAACAAATGGGACAGAATCTTCAAAAGTTAGACACAAGGGAACAAAATCAGAGACAAACACAGCAAAAGCTTCAAACGTTAGACACAATGGAACAAAAGCTTCAAAAGTTAGACACCACACTTGAACAAACACGTGAAGATTTAACTAATGAGTTACATAACATCGAATCGAAATGTCAAAAAGTCTGTAATGACGTAAAAACACAAATTTGTGAGCATTTCCAAGCTATTTTTTCGCGGCATGAAAATGCATTACAGAATCACGAAGCAGCCATAAAAGAACTGCAAACTATTGTTCATGAAAATCATGAGACCTTGCAAGCTAAAATTGACTCAGTTGCATCTACCGATTCGGTTACGCAACTTGCAAAAACTCAAGCGAACTTAAAGGACACAGTAGATACTCTGAAAATTGGTTCAGAAAGACACACAGAGGAAATAATTTCACTGTCGGATAAAGTAGCCGAACTTTCAGATCAGTTCACTAACTTATCTACGAAGGTAGATGATGATCTGAATGACACAAAACGTGTAGCCTTCACTGACACTGAAGAGTATGAACAAATTAGGAAATTCAAACAGAATCATAATCAAATCAACACACAGTACAAAAGAGAAATGCGGGAAGTACAAGATCAGTTGGCTCAAGTAATACAAGAATTACATATTTCAGAGGACACTCGCACGCCAGTATGGGAAGAGGGACGTAGCAATACAGAACAACCACAAAATAATAACACAGGGCATTTCGGAAATCATGAAAGTATTTGGCAAGGTGCACCGAATTTTGAGATGGAACCGCCGACACGACGTAACAATGACCGATATGCTACCCACCGACACGATGATTTTGACTATAAGCTGTTCATTACTGCACGTAAATTCAAAACATTTAAGAATTCTGGCAACGACATTCATCCACAAGCGTGGCTTCATCAATTCTCTCATTGTTTTCCTCCCAACTGGTCATTAGAACACAGATTAGAATTTATGTGTGGCTACTTGGAGAATGAACCAGCCTGTCAGAAATAATCCGCATTTGCTTAATCAAATTTCCTGAACATTACGGCATATTATTTTGGCAGGCCGTTGCAAAGACGACATTGAGGCTTTTCAGGGACTCTTACAAGAATTAGAAATTGACACTGACAATCGCGGAACGCGAAAACAGGAACACAACAATTACAGGTCACATCCGTCGCAATTCCGCGATGAAAGAAATAATAACTGGACACGACAAGGCTATTCTCATAACACAAATCCTGACCAGAACAGACACCACCCGTATGACCACCGTTGGCAGAGTAGTAATAATTACAGGGAAAGATCACCTCTCTGCAGTAGTGACTATCACAGAGACAATCATAGAAACAGACAATATGGCAACCAGAACTATTATTATCACGGGAGACAGAATAACTTCAGACGCAACGGTCCACCGCGCAGTGATAATTCAGGGAGAAATTCTCCACCACATGACCGACAAACAAGAAATTACAGGAACTACCGACATGACGACAGACGATAAAATCATAATAACAGACCGGAAATCCATCAGAACTGGCGAGCTTCAAACAGGGTAGGGCCCTCTCGGCAAGGTGAATTTTTAGAAGTTAGGTCCCCTAATCCCATTAACGGAACGCGCCAACAAAGAGACAGACAATGACTCGCACCGCAGGCAATAATAACATAGACGCTAACCTTGAGCAGAATTCCAGTGTTCCTTACCGACGTAATCACATGATAATTGCTTTTAAGTTGAAACTCTGCGCCCTAGAAAGGGTAAAGGATTGCACCACATTTCATATGTAAAACCGTTTATTTAGAGATAATCTGTTTTTTTTTTAACTTTGTCTTTGCCATAAAACATTTCACATCACATTTCTAGTATGCTTTGTCACACTTAGAAACTGTTAACATGCAACAATGTTTTGAAGTTCACTGTCCAGTCTAGAACCTACGGAACATATTAGGACAGTATTTAGGAGTGCATTGTTATAGTGAACAGACATCACTGTGTTATTTCGTGTGTACATTCTTGCTTGTTAGTTGCACGATTACGTAACGACTATAAGGCTCACATACTTAGAACATTTGCCAGTATTGCTAATGAGATTTTAATGCAACATTTTGCTTTACTTGAAAATTCATTCTGGATTTAAAGTACTTTCTGTGAGATACCAGATGATACAGTGGTTAGTTTATGTGACAGCTACACGATTTTATCACGACGCTACTAATGAGTGACAATTTACAATGTTGCTTTTGCAGTTTATCTGTTTTGTATCTGCACAGTTTTTCTGAATGTTTCTGGAAAGTAAAACATGTTTTAGTAGTAACGTTTGTGGTATAGCTACAATGAGACAGCCTTTTCTGTAGCACAACAATACATACAGTACAGTACTTACTTCATCACGGTAATAACCGTAATAACTAAGATATCTATACGCAAAGCATTTCAATTTCGTTTATCATGAGGTAAGTACATTGACTTCTGCAGAACTTAGCTTTCGGAGGACAATAACTACGACACTTCCACAGAGATTGTCTTACAGCAAGACGCACATTTAGCGCTACAGGACACGCATTAAACTATTTATTTTTCAACATATTTGAATTACACAGAAAGTTTTCCGTGATACATTTCACTCCATTGCTGTAATCTGTAACACCTGAGGATATAATTACATTAATCCTCAGGGGGGTACATGTCTACTTTGGGTACCATGTGTTTGGCAAGCACAAGGAGCCCTAGCTAATATGGTATTTGCTTATACAACTTTACACATCGGTACCATATTTCTCTAACACATAAATTACACAGCTATCTGGTTATTTAACTGAGAGAGACAAAGATTTATTTTATTACATCAGTGACAGATGTTTACGTAATTGCACCGTTGGATAACTTCACACTTATGAAATTGTATTTTGTCTGTACTTTGTGAACAGTTCATATTTTTTCGGAACCATTGTGATGCTATGAGAGCTTTGAATGATGTATTTGGTATGGGATCATGATTTTTAAAGTACGTTTGAGGCAGGTGACACTTTTGACATGAGCAGAGAATTTTTTTTTAGGTTTTGAAATTATTGGAGGAAGCTACGGAGATTTTGCGAATTTGACTGTGGTGTTATGATGTTATTATTACGATGACGATGTGAATTATGCTGCTGAGATATGTTTAAGCTGATGCTATATGAGTTATTTGGTTATGCTACGTATCTGTTATGATGAAATATTGAAGAAGTGTCGACGAATATATATATGTGTAATAAGGTAAGAAATAATGAGTAGTGGTTAGGGACTCTGATTTGTGAAAAAGGATGTTGGAAACCGAGAATCGTACTTTAAGAGTTATGAAATGAGTGTATATGCGTGAATGTATCACTATGCTGGCGAAAATTTTTTGGACACTATTCTATTTAAAGGATTTTGTTTCTACATATTTGTAACGCAAATTCTTGACCTGTGAATTTTTTTATATGAGACTGCCACTGTAGCGGAAACTGGTGTCGTAAATATTTCGATAAGACAGTTAAGTGACTACTTGCATGTAATGCGTCGTGGTCACCCAGCTTGTGCGACAACCACCTGACAAAAGAAAGCCATTAGTGTGTGCCTGACAGAGGCACAGGTGGAGAAAAAAAAAGAGGCCATTATCCTCGCTATTGAGATTCCTTTGTAGAAAGCATCGCAAATACTACACGCCCAAACTTGAAAACATATGATTACACTGTGGAGCTCTTAATTTATGATATTTACTAAAATGCCTAATGAAACGAAGAGAAACATTGCACGGCTATTGTCTTGCTAGTTGAGAGAAATGCCATATGGATTGCTTTATATATTTATTTACTCATTTTGTTTAATATCTAGTTTCTATCTGCACTGCAGCATTGGTTAAAATACAATTTAATAGATGTACTAATATAGTAATTTTATGCCTACAGATGCAGGAAATAATAACTTTACGATGTACTTAAAAAACGAAGGCGCACAAAAAGACTTCCCTTCACAGGAATAGCATACATAAGTTTCTTTTCAAGTACTTGGTAATTTTTATGGTAGGATAACTACTTGTGGTGCACCATTTTAATGACATACATATTAATATGTGAATAGACGTTTCCCTTTTCTGCATTGTTGTCTTGACTGTAATATTTTTTCTGCTTGAGCTTTGTCATGTTTAGTTATAAGCTATTGCATTTGCTGCTGCTGTGTGCCAGGCGTAATGTTACTGAATTTGACTTTGTATTACTCTGTTAAGCCAGTTTTACTAGGGATTTGTTTTTCTTGTTTGCTGCACAGCGCCTTATATTAGTTGTAATATTGCAATTGCTTTACCAATTTCCATTTTTTTGGGACATTGCTGTTTGTATTAATTTGTCTTGTGCTGCTGCTTTGCCTCGTCCCTTAGTTTAGCATCTGAGCTCAGTAAATTTAAGTTAGCTTAAGAGGGGGTAGACTATATAAGAATCTAACTATGATGAATTGGAAGAAAAGCATTGAGGAGCTATAAGAAAATGGTTTGGCCATAATAGTAGTGTACAGTGGAGAAAAACTATTTTTGAAAGAGGATGTGAACAGAATACAGAAAGCATGCTTGGATAGGATTTTTTTGGAGAAAACAAATGTTGAGACACGACGAAAGATCTACAGAATGAAGTTTTGGGTTGAACTGCAGTACCAAATGTTACCCTGAAAACAAACCCTGTCCTTTCCTTTTGTGTTATCCCACTACGTGTTTGTGTTCCCTTGTGTATTTATTTTCTTCCTTTCTCTGTGTACTGTTTCATAGAATTTTTTCTGTTCTAATACTAAGCTACATTCACTATTATGAGGTATACTGCTATCCTCAAATATAATTTGCATCAATAATATATTATTTACTTTGTAAAGATGTTTAGACATTATTTATTCTATTTTGTTTTAATGCTCATGTGTGAAGTTGATGTTTTCGAAATTTATTCAAATTTTTTATGTATGTGCTCCTGTCATAATTCCTGTAACACTGATGTATATGTTATTTCGATTCTTTTGTAAAGCCTGTATTACTGCAAATGTTATCTGTACTATTATGTTCTTTAATGATATATTTTGTACCTTTGTTATTGTATTCTTATGTTATAAAATTGTAATTGACACCAGTTCATCAAATTAAGTAACTTGTAAATTACATTTCACTGCACACATTTCTGTTGGTCATAGTATATGGACAATATGTGAGAAGTAGGGACTGATAGTGTTTGCACGTGTGTTAATAATTCAGTAAGGGACTGGATAACAGCATTTGCTGGTTGTAAGAACATTTCAAAAACAATTTTTGTGAGTGCACAAGTGGTGGTTATGGACTTGCTATATTATCCGCAAGACTCTTCAATGGTAATTGTGCACCTGCACAGTGAAACAGATGGCTGCTGGCCATCTCTACAAGGACTACAGTGGGTCTACACCTTTGTTGACCCACCGATACCATTATTTCTACAAGGACTGCAATGGGTCTGCACCTCTGGTGGCCCACCAATACCGTAATCTCTACCAGGATTACAGTGGGTCTGCTCTGTGATGACCTATCTACCGATAGTCTTCAATGTTGACTGACTCTGCTGTGGCCCATTAACTGTCTGCACGTCAAGAGTCAGCACTGTCTGTCCAGTGGAAGGACAACACTACTTCTTCAATACTGCTTAGAAATCCACAACTTCCAAGTGCATTTTCTTTTACTACTCAGACTTTGAGAAAAACACTGCAATTTTACTTTGATGAATGATCAGGACTGTCTTTATGGACTGTGAGAAAATTTTAGCTTTTGACCAACATTGTATCCATAAGTGTGTGCATTTCATTTCTTTGTTATTGTAATTATGAAAAAAATTTTCAAATCTGTATTGGCCACTGCCCAAAATAATTTGTTAATTTTTTTGTGGGGAGCATGGGGGCTATGTAAGTAGGCTGTTTAGGTTTTTTTTTACTGGTAACGCCACGTAGCGCTCTGAAAATCAATGGTTGTGCCGTGTGCAGTCTGTGGCTGGTTTGCATTGTTGTCTGCCATTGTAGTGTTGGGCAGCGGCAGCTGGATGCTAACAGCGCGTAGCGTTGCACAGTTGGAGGTGAGCCGCCAGCTGTGGTGGACGTGGGGAGAGAGATGGCGGAGTTTTGAAATTTGTAAGAATTGGTGTAATGAACTGATATATATATTATGACTATTTAGATAAATACATTGTTTGTTCTCTATTAAAATCTTTCATTCGCTAACTATGCCTATCAGTAGTTAGTGCCTTCAGTAGTTTCAATCTTTTATTTAGCTGGCAGTAGTGGTGCTCGCTGTATTGCAGTAGTTCGAGTAACGAAGATTTTTTGTGAGGTAAGTGATTTGTGAAAGGTATAGGTTAATGTTAGTCAGGGCCATTCTTTTGTAGGGATTACTGAAAGTCAGATTGCGTTGCGCTAAAAACTATTGTGTTTCAGTTTAAGCACAGTCTTGTATAATTGTTCAAAGGGGACGTTTCACTACATAAAGAATGTGAAAAGAGATCTGATAAGCACTGTACACCTGTGAAACAAGAGAAAAGTTCGTTAAATTGTCCGAAAACCTCAAACGCCAACTAATGGAAATAGAATCTCGCAAATACTGAGTCTCGTTTCCCTCTGAAATGTCATGGGCTACGCCACCCAAGTGAGGAGTGCTGGCCATGACTGCACTGTCGAAGACTCGAAGTGACAGACCAACATTGAACATGACCTGACGAGGCAGTGCCACCCTCAAGAAGAGGCCAGACCGTGGCTGCAACATAAATTGGCAGCAGCGTGTGTGCAGCTGGAGAAGTGCAGCAGCCAGGTGGCGAATTGAAAATCGCAAAGATGTTAATTAGTCTTCATCGCCTGTGGTGCATGCAGAATAAGCTGGCTCCCAAGTAGACAAAGATTAATGCACTGTTGATTACGAGCAGCTTAATACAGAAAACTCAGAAGTTTTTGGGACATAGCATAATTACGGTGCAATGTCATTTCTCAATTCCTGGGTTATTTACAGGAAGAAATAAGACCTGGCAAGTAAATAAAGGTCAATAGGGAGTTACAAGAAGAGATCGATATTTGTAAATATCTTCGTTGAATACAAATTTTACTGGCTGGTGTCTGGGTCGATGCTGTATTTGCTGTCAAATGGATGCCACTGCGAGCTGTGCTGGGCTCAAATAGATGAGCGGCATGGAGCGTGACCAGCAGCTTGCAGGGAGAGCATGTGCTCCGACTGATGGGTCACATGGACAACGTTGACGTACTATGTGGAGTGTACGCTAGTGATTGCTTGAGCTACGATTGTGCCACGGACCACTGTCGGTGTAAAGCCAAATGTGTAGGCTAATATTGCACTGACAGTCGTTGCTATGTCTTACGTAGGAAGAAGAATCGATGTCCGAGTGGAGCAAGTGACTTCGTGGCCGAACCACGCTAAATAAGGCATCCTTTCCTGACTGGCGATGCTGGTGCCTCCTATGGTAATTGCAGGTAACTTCTGAAAGGCAACTAAAAACCGGTAACCCACCTGTTAAAGGGATATGGCTGGTATCATAAGCACTTGACGAATGGGCGTGGACATGACACCCCACACATCTGATAATGACTACATGCAGTGAGGGCAACAGTTCACAGCACATGAACTAGAGCCACTCTATCACTTTTGAAGAAGCTCCAGTGTTTGGCAGCTATGGATGAAGGAAAGGAAAATACAAAAGAAAATTTAGAACAACTGAATGAACAGAGAATACGATTACAAGTTAGTAATGGCTGATTGCCTGCAATACCTAATGTCTTTATTCCCTTGCCAACAACTCCACGTGAAGGAGACATAACAATGTCAATAAGAGGTAGCAGCTTCCAAAGCAAAACTGATTGTGCAGAAACATGGATTTGTGAGGAGTGTAGCAAACTGTTGTGTTACACTGAAAGCCCAAAAGAAACATTAACATGTTATTGACACTCAGTACCCGAACATACAAAAGAAAATTGGCTCAAAAGCTATATGGCGCTATACCAAAGTATCTGATAACCATGACTAAAATAATTCGACTGATGTAATTTTTGAAAACTTTCCAAAATCTATTAAAGGCATCATAAAGCCTCCTAAACTCACAATGTTAAAAGGGTGTCCACTGTGGAGTTATATACATCCATTCTTTGGCTATTCTGACCATCAAACAGTAAGCTCAAGAATTAAAAATGTTCAACAGATACAGATCTGAAAGTTTCCTCTACCAATTAAAGTGCCATTAAACACAAATATACTCATAATTTACGTTACCATCTAAGTTGGACTTTTACAAAAAAATTAATTTACAGCTCATAATTTGCGGACACCTAACTGAATACGTCACCTTCCAGTGGAAATATACATCAAATGCTCTTTGACTATTTTTATGACTCTTTTTCCTTCTCACAATACCCCTCAACTCTTGCTGTTACTAAAGCCCACCTTTTAAAGAACGATCAGTAACCTTAGAAAGCTCTGCCATTGTAAGACTCATACACAGCGAACAAATTTACAATTACATATTAAAGATTTTTATGTTCTCCTTTTGCATGTACGATAACTTTTATCATAGTCAATCCAGGACAAGCAAATAATAACATTTACCTATCCCTTTGACCAGTGAGTTCCGAAGTTACTCATGCCACATTGGTATAGCCTCACAGTCAACAACGTATCTTTACTGTACAGGTCAGGGTACGTGTTAGCATGCCATACATCAGAGTGACATTAGACTGAAAATTATTGAAATAAGCACACTATATTGTAGAACAATATGGGTATGACTTTCCCTGGCGCCACTTACATGGAGTCTGTCAATGGCATTTTCACTCTCCTGTCACGCTTCAACCAGGAACACTTTCATAACACAGTTCTACAAATCTTAAACATTACCACTTTCTTTGATAGAACTTAAACCCAGAACCTTCGTTTGAATGGTCACAAAACCTCAAAAAGTCGAAAGCTCTTGTTACCGTATATCTGTTTACTGGACGCTCGACAGCAACTTCTCATCTTCTTCATCCACAATGACGCCACTCAGTCCTTGTGCCTTCCTTGGTGTACGATGAACCCACTGTAGGCCCATGCCCAGAGTCCAAACTCAGGAGTGCTCTTCAAACCATGAAAGGTGTTTAGTTGTGAATCCTTCCAACGAAACTTCTTACCTTTTCTACGGTGTTCTTTATGAGGTGCCAGTAACTGGGCGTTGTTGGTGACAAATTTCCTGAAGATGTTTGTCATTCCTATAAACTTAGTGACACGTTTAGCAGGTTTAGATGGAATAATTTTGTAAATGGTGTTTGTCCATTCCTAATCAATCTGCTTTCCCTTCACTGAGATGATTTGACTAAAGAACGATACCCAGGAGTCTGCTAAAATTGATGGTTTGACTGTGGGACCTGCATCTCTTAAACACTGTAGCATCTGACCTGAGAGAACCAAGTTTTCTTCTAAAAAAGTACTATAGACAATGATACACAATCTAATTGGCTGAGTACAGCTCCTCCTTTTGTCAACGTGAATGCAAATCTTTAGAAGTGAAAGAGATTCCCGTTCGTGCGAAACGCGTAGCTACCTTTGAATACTCATTCAGAGGTTTCTGGTAGTACACATAATAACAGTAACTACTCTTTTGCTATGGCACAACCTAGTGTCACCCTATGGGAGGATTTTGAGTTTTTACTGTGTGTGTGTCTAATGGATAAAAAGGTATCAGACAGTAATTTTGTAGATATTACAATTAATGGAAAATGAAAGGGCTAATGAAAGTAGAAAAGTTCATACAAATGAGACAATAAACGGTCACCAGCCTAATGAGGCATATTAATTTGAAAGTTTGTGTTTAAGAAAGTTTAATATTAGTTGTCGTACTGACTTTCAAGATTTCCCTTAAATTGCACATTGGATAGACACGAATACAGGACGATCTAAGTTGTGGGTAGCATTAGTTACCATTAATACACGAACCAGATTGTACCCCACTCATAATAATAACAGTTACTAATACTATCAACACTCGATTCAGTACTGACACGTTACTGCAGGACCCACTGAACAAAAGTTGGGCACAAAAAGTTTTCTGATTTAGTTGACATAATATACCACAAATAACATTAAGTAATACTACAATTACACTGCGTATATTCTCATTTATGGAAATGTATCAGACTTCTTTAGAAGCTACAACATTCCATTTACCTTTTCAACAACAGAAGAATATAGTGGAGACCTGTAAACTGGCACTGTTTCATTACTCAAACTCTAATTGATAAGCAAAGTTCAATTCAACCAAAACTAATCTTTAACCCCACTTGGAATAATTTATGTTGCCATTCTTTAAAGCAATTTACTCAACACTGAGCGCAATTAACTTCAAAAAATTGTTCATGATATCAGTCAAGACTAAATTACTTTTCTAATAAGTTTAATTTATATGCCTTTTCCGTCACCTGAGAAGCCGGTATTTTAGACAGTAACATATACACCCTGTGGCACACAATTTTTGTACATTTAATACACAGAAAGAAATCACTGTTTTGATAGAAACAAGATACTCGGTATTCTGCACACCTGGGAAGGGATTCTGTATCAGTTCATGATTAGGATAACATTAGGGTTCAAACACAAATTTATAGCACTTGGATTATCATTGAAAACACTCACACAAATTATCTGGTCCCTGCTATAATACATATCTGTGTGCCTAAAGTTGGTGTAGCAATACTGAAATACTGGTGGCAAACGAGGTGGCGGCTAACTGTACCCACGGCTCTTGATGTTGAATAATTTTCACAATTTCTTCTCGGCGACGGATTTTTATCGTATTACAGCCATTCCTTATAGCCAAGAGCACCTGCAGCTGCCAAATACACATCCGAGGCAAAACCACTTCCAAATGCCTCCCTTGGCATCGTCGATGTGTATTTTGTAATGACTAGTGACTGACTGCCTACCGTTTCCAAGAAGGATCCACCCAGTACGAAGGTGAAAACCACCTTTTACCTAGCGCCAAGTCATTTGCGTTGCTCAGATGCTTCCCTATAGCTTTTATATTTCACAAGTTTCCTAAGCATGAACTAGCTTCCAATACACATTTTCTATGATCATACATACTTTATAAAATTTAATTATATAAAATATCATCCATCTTTTTTCATACATACATCACAAACTTTAAATTTCTTAACACATATCAATAACATTAACTGACAAATAGCAAACACCTCATAATCATAGATACACGTTTACATAGTATAAAGCTACATACAATTGATATTCGTGTTACAGACTGGTATAGGTGAAGTCAGTAAAATACTTGCTCCCTTTAACTAAAGGAAAACAGATGTACAAATCAGAGACTGGCACTGATTGTAAAATATCCTTCTTATTTACTTGCCTATAGCCTCTCCCCTACCCTCTACCGTGTTTAGGAACGAAAGAAAGATACGAACAATGCATACCCTCCTAATAGCTCACCAAACGCATCCAGTTTCTATGGTAGTAGTTTCCCTTTATCGACCAGCGCTATTTATACACTCCTGGAAATTGAAATACGAACACAGTGAATTCATTGTCCCAGGAAGGGGAAACTTTATTGACACATTCCTGGGGTCAGATACATCACAAGATCACACTGACACAACCACAGGCACATAAACACAGGCAACAGAGCATGCACAATGTCGGCACTAGTACAGTGTATATCCACCTTTCGCAGCAATGCAGGCTGCTATTCTCCCATGGAGACGATCGTAGAGATGCTGGATGTAGTCCTGTGGAACGACTTGCCATGCCATTTCCACCTGGCGCCTCAGTTGGACCAGCGTTCATGCTCGACGTGCAGACCGCGTGAGACGCCGCTTCATCCAGTCCCAAGCATGCTCAATAGGGGACAGATCCGGAGATCGTGCTGGCCAGGGTAGTTGACTTACACCTTCTAGAGCACGTTTGGTGGCACGGGATACATGCGGACATGCATTGTCCTGTTGGAACAGCAAGTTCCCTTGTCGGTCTAGGAATGGTAGAACGATGGGTTCGATGACGGTTTGGATGTAACGTGCACTATTCAGTGTCCCCTCGACGATCACCAGTGTAGGAGATCGCTCCCCACACCATGACGCCGGGTGTTGGCCCTGTGTGGCTCGGTCGTATGCAGTACTGATTGCGGCGCTCACCTGCACGGCGCCAAACACGCATACGACCATCAATGGCACAAAGGCAGAAGCGACTCTCATCGCTGAAGACGACACGTCTCCATTCGTCCCTCCATTCACGCCTGTCGCGACACCACTGGAGGCGGGCTGCACGATGTTGGGGCGTGTGCGGAAGACTGCCTAACGGTGTGCGGGACCGTAGCCCAGCTTCATGGAGACGGTTGCGAATGGTTCTCGCCGATACCCCAGGAGCAACAGTGTCCCTAATTTGGTGGGAAGTGGCAGTGCGGTCCCGTACGGCACTGTGTAGGATCCTACGGTCTTGGCGTGCATCCGTGCGTCGCTGCGGTCCGGTCCCAGGTCGACGGGCACGTGCACCTTCCGCCGACCAATGGCGACAACATCGATGTACTGTGGAGACCTCACGCCCCACGTGTTGAGCAATTCGGCGGTACGTCCACCCGGCCTCCCGCATGCCCACTATACGCCCTCGCTCGGAGTCCGTCAACTACACATACGGTTCACGTCCACGCTGTCGGAGCATGCTACCAGTGTTAAAGACTGCGGTGGAGCTCCGTATGCCACGGCAAACTGGCTGACACTGACGGCGGCGGTGCACAAATGCTGCGCAGCTAGCGCCATTCGACGGCCAACACCGCGGTTCCTGGTGTGTCCGCTGTGCCGTGCGTGTGATCATTGCTTGTACAGCCCTCTCGCAGTGTCCGGAGCAAGTATGGTGGGTCTGGCACACCGGTGTCAATGTGTTCTTTTTTCCATTTCAAGGAGTGTATTATGGCTCCCTTTTGTTGCAAATTTGCTACAAAACGGGTATGACTTTCTCTGGCGCACCTCACACGGAAAAACAGCCCAATCGCAATTTAACCCTACGTTTTGAACTAACTTCTAGAGTAATGTCAACTAATTAGGCAGACTAGCAGCAGCCAACAAAGATTTTTCTATGAACGCCCCTTTGCGTTAACTTTCATTTCAGTTTCTCCATTTGTCTTCAGTTCTGAACCTCCTACTATCTGACATCTTATGTTAACCTTACGTAACGTCAGAAGCTTTCACACCAAACATTTTCATTCTACCAACACGCCTCTCTATGGAGGTGGAGCACCCAGAATCAATCAATTCTCAAACTGGTTCTGCACTTACATGAACACATAAGAAAGACAACTTTTTACTTGAACCAACAACTGTTTTGTTTCTCTCCTTAAATGGAAACCATTTCCTGCTTTTCTTACCCTGTTCACCCAGTCATAATCCCTTTCTGTCCTCCATCAGTTTATCCAGACAATTACGTGCCACAGGTCATTCTCTACAACATCTGTTCCTCCCTACCCCACCATCAGTCAGTTGTCTTCCTAACACTTTGCACTGGATTACTCCTAATACTTTGTGAGGTTTCTTCCTTTTTCACCAATGTCACTGACTTGTAAGAGTAGTAGTTCTAGATCTGCACTCCGATTTAATCCCTTCTAACATATTTTACATTAGCCATGTGTCTTCCTAATTCACAGACAGTGTTTTAACCCAAGTACTGTTTTCCTGTAGATAATTAGACAACCACTCATCTTCATTCTGCATTCGTGACTAATAAATATGAAAAATTTCATTCATTAGCCTTTTGGGAACATATTCTCTACAAATTAATTCTTATTATTTCTTGTGAACCATTTTATTGAATAATTGAATAACCTTATCCTGCATTATTCCCTTACATAATGGGCACAGCCTTTTATTATTGCAATTTACACCTCTTTCCCACATGTCATAATTTCCACAAGATACGAAAATGTATTTTGCAGTACCTATCTGTGGCACCAACAGCACAAATTAATTTGGAAGTTTAGAGAACTAAATTGGTTGGGTTCCAATAAAATTGAATGCTGATCGTCGTGCCAGAGTCTCTAAGCTAATATAAGGGAGTAGCAGAGATACTGATATCAATTTGAGGTTCTATCGCTTCTCGTTAGAACTACAAATTGATTTCAGTATTTCTGCTACTCCCTTATATTAGCTTAGAGACTCTGGCATGACGATCATCAGTCATATTCAATATCACCCAACCTCAATTGTTTGTTCCGAATATAACTTAACAGCCTGCAAGTCTTTAGTTGGATTACCCCAATGAGCAAGCTGAACTTGCAACCTCTGACTTGCCTAGATGGTTTGCAAGCCTTAAGAAAGGCCCATTCAGAGCAACTACTATAGTGGAGGCTGCTGCACTTGCCTCACCTATCCTCTCTAGCGCAATATCTCTTCAACATTTCCTTGCGGCTCCTCAGCTTCAATTTGAACATCACCCATGAGGCCTTGCTTTTTTATGTCAGTAACCCAAAGGATCTCTCAGAAAGCCATTCTGCTAAAACAGAACTACATGACAGTTTCTGTTTACAGCAATATGTAAGAAAAACTTATCACATACTGATCGCAATTTTTTTTAAAACTTGAATAATGTCCCCTAACAAAGTAAGTGATAATCATAATCGAACAAAATTTCATGGACATAGTTTCAGAAAACTTCCCACAATCAATTAAAAGACGTTACATAATCAGTTTTATTCATAATGTTAACAGTTTCCATTGTCGAATACATTAATTTAAGTTCAGTAAATTTAAAATTTTCAATCTACACATATACGAAATCGTTCACTATTAATTACATAGCCTCAATTCAAAAAATTACTAATAATGTTCATTACCACACTAACTGCTCAACTTTTAGAAAAAATTTAAACTTACGGATCGTCATTGAGGGAAGTTAATCAAATAAATTCCTTTCATTAAGAACATGCATCAGGTACTCTTCCAACATTGTTCCGATTTTCTTCCCACACAGGACACCACCTTCACTGTTGCTCTAACTATAGCAATTTTTTACGAAAAGATGAATAACCTTAGAATATTTCGCTACAGTTAGATTCATGCAAGGTGAATAAATTTATAACTACATACATACCTTTTTACATTCTCCTTTGGCATGTCTCACAATTTTCATCATATTCTACCTGGGACAAACGAATGATTTACCTATGCCTTTGACCAGCCAGCTACCTAAATTACACATGCCACCCTTGTGTGATCTGAACGTCAATAATGTACATGTAGCAGTGCATCACAAACTACGAGTCAGCTCGTAGCTAGTTTCTTGCAACATCTTTTTCCGAATGTCTTTCGGTCAATGGTGTCGTCTCCATCCTATCGCGATTCTAAAGGAAACACATTTGTAACACAGTTCTACCACGCATTTCAATATTACCATCTTCTTTTTTGGGACTTAAATCCAGAATCCTCCATTCGAACTGTCACAAAGCCCTCCTTGACACACCACGAACCCCCTGTCGACACCCGTACGGAGTCCGAACACACTTTTGTCTTCCTAGCCTGCTGGCCCAGCCCACGTCTCATGTCTCATTGCCCCCACATCCGGACTTGCTGTCGCTGACCAGAGACTATCGTCCAACCAGTACCGTCATCTCTCCTAGTCTTAACACAACGGGAACATCCCGCACATCACAGTAAACGTCTAGGGAGCCCAAACAAAGCGCCTTGAATATGAGAAAAAAATAACCGAATACATACCATGGTTCAAAACGCTGTCAGTGGTTATAAGCTGCAGGTTTGTAGCTGCCTGCTAGTCACCTCGTACAGTAGCATAGCCTACGCTACTGCTATCCGTCTCTAAACGTCTTGACCTCCGATCGTGGCGTCGCTTATGACCTGATAACCGACATAAGATGGTTTGATATATACAACCCAGCAGATCAGCAATCCAGAAGATGAATGCGTTAAAGGCAGTTGAACCATCGCCCTTATAGTAGCAATTGTGTTTCCTAAAGGTTCCCTTCCACCTGTGCGCCTTGCGGGTAGTCGCAGTGCGCCTGTAACTTGCCCGACACGGAAATAGAGGCAGTGTGAACACAGGTGTGCATGGAATCAATGGCACCCACATGTTGAGGAAGGGACTTGCAACCAACACGCATGCCTCTGTTTGCTTGTGGGGCAAGCACAGTCGTACGTTGACTAGACGCAAGGTGCACGTGTGTAAACACACTTTAATGCTGCGGTCCTGGACGTCTACATACATGTCAAATAATTTAACTTTGTTACTAAGCTGATCTATTTATCTCATATTTTAGTAAGTTAATTGAATCTTCAATTGTGTTTAGGTGAAATGTTTAGATCGTTATCATGGACTCGTGACATATCAATGATGACTGGTGGGAAAATCCTTCATAGGAGTAATCGAAACAGCGAACACGCCTCATGTCCGAAATACTGTCGATGAATTCATATCACTCAACCGTTGTATCACATCAAACGAAATCATATTTCTCAATGACTTGTAAATTTATTTCATCAGGACTGCCTTAAATGGGGGATAAATATTCTGTGAATTGACCATTTATACGTTAATGTTGCTATAAGGTCTCAATAACGATTATTTACCGTTATGGCAAATAGCAAATAGACACAGGTGTTTTAGAGTTATTGTTTGTTTTGGGATAGCATAGCACAACAACAATTTCCGATACTCAGTTTACGTTACCACCGTCTTCCATCGTCACAGAAGCAGAAATTTCCAATTCATGTCGCTCACCAAGTTTTTGAACAGAAAGAATTAATAAATCAACCATATCTTTGTTATTAAGTGATATGTTGACGTTTATTCAAGTACTGTTTTAGTCATATACCCACAAAAACTTAAGAGAAAGTGGACCACCTTTTATGTTTACAACTATTCTTCTTGTTGCTCAGACTTGTTTCAGTAGATTTGTACTGTTGTTGATAAATGCTTTTATATACCTCTTGAAAATAATAATAAAATAATAATTATTGGAAAGAAAATTAAACATAAGATCACTTTATGCGTACTTTGACAATTGCCTTATTAGCTAAAATGTCAGTTTATCAGTTACCTTCCTTAAATTATCATTTATTTTTCCAATTCAAGTGAAATGTTATTTGTATGAGATCAGTTGGCGAGTTAACGTAATTTTGTTAGCACGAAGGTGTTTCATGGCTATATATTGCGGTTGCTGGAAGTTATTTACCTGGAACTTGTCTCCATCCGCACGCTCACCTCTGGTAGATATACATGTAGACAGGCGTCATGTGTTTTTACGGCACTACTTTTGCAAGTTACAACGTCTAACTTCCCAAGAAACAATATGTATTCTGCTGTGTCTCTGGTGCCTGCTGATGGTCATCTGTATTCATTCTCGTCCTGTCGTCTCGTGTGTTTGCTTTCTCTATCTCCGTGTCCTTTTCTCTCCCTCCTTCTATCGATCTCTCTGTCTATGGACTTCACAGTGTGTGTGTGTGTGTGGGGGGGGGGGGGGGGTGTTAATGTTAATGTTTTATTGCTGCTCTTCCCGTTTCGTGTTTTTTGTATAGTTCCTGTAATGTGACAAAGAATGTGGTACTGCATAATGTAACGTAGTTGTATCTGTTCTGTTTATCTTCTGCTATTCTTTTCTCTAAATTGAATTTTCTTCTATAGTAAGCTTTCAGTAAAGACTATGGCTGCCTTTAAATACTGATAACCGTTAGTTCAATTCTGCTGGGTAGTGGCTTAGGTTATTAATTGTTAAGTAAATGTACAATGGGTGCTTTAACTTTTTTCTGAGGTATTTTTTTAATTGACGGACATCCATTCCGGTAATTTAGTCCTGTAAATCAGTGCATCACCTTTCCTCAGTTTGGTATACTTTGAAGAAGGTTCGTACCAGAGCTGCAATGGAAAATATTTGGGTTTCAGGTCGTCCAATATATTTACCTCACCGTAACTATAACAGAAATATTGATTTTGTCCAACTTACTAACATACTTTCATTTCTTCCATTTTGCTTTCATGCTATAAGAGTCAATTGTTAATCTCATAGATGCAATACTGAGTTGCAGTTCGCTGTGACTAAGTGAGATATGACAACTTCGGAAAGACTATTGTCTCATAACCACTTGTAGATATCAACAAAGGAGAGGGTGTAAATTTCAGTGGATTATTACCACTCAACATTGTAGTTACTACATCAGGAATATCAATATAAATTCCACACGCAATTTCTCAGTGTGAAGTTTCCCAAAGGAACACTATAAATTAACTTACAAAGTACGACGGGATGAAAAAAGAGTTTGAAATTATTTTTCAGGTCCATCAGATTTTCTAACAGACTCAAAGAAAGACTCAGCCATTTGAAGAAATTTGTTATAGCCAAGATTGTGTTCTAAACTGTTTTTAACAGTTAAGACTGCCTTCTTCAGATCTGTAACATTATGCGCTCACATACACTACATCGACCGCCATTACGTTTGTTAGACATTACAAATGAGGAAATGGTACTTACACATTTACATACCTTAAGACCTTTCTTGGCTGTACGCCACGTTCCATTGTACGTTCATTATTCACAATTTGTTAATATTTTAAGGGAGAATGTATTGCACATTCGACAAAGTTCTGTTGAAAATAAAATTACAAACAGGTTTCTCACAAGTAAAAACAGTGACAGATAAATACACCTTGTGGAAGTCGACATGCGTACATTCGTAGCACTTCTTTGATGTTTTTCAGTTGGTAAAATCTACAGTATATAATAAAAAAAGCACTTTTATGGTAATGTTGACATTTACGTGACAAGTGAAGCACATCTTGGAACCTTTGCACTCGAGATACATAGTACTTCCGTATGGCATTGACGCAATTATAAGGCACGCAAATAATTGCTGCTACTGTAGGGCTCTTACGTAGATATTCTGAAATCCTGTTCATACATTCTTTTTCTCTACACTTACAGTTACAAAAATTCTTTCATATAAATAATTCCTTAACAGTGTAACATTTGAAGACTCTTCTGATTTGCTATAGTGTATAACTGTCATTTCGTTATTTGTAGTGTCTAATAAAAATAATGATAATAGGTGATGTATATGTAAATGTACAATGCTACAGATCTGAAGATGAATCTTACATGTCAAAATCGATTATTTAAACAAAGTTATAAAAAAGTTCTTGACTGTGAATACAGGTTTCCTCTCATGTCTCATTATAAGTAACTTCAATCAGCCAGTTGAACTTGAGGTGAACTTGTTAGAACAAGGAACTGTAGTTTAGAAAACGTCCTAGAATTTGCAGGCAAATATTTGCTGTGAGCTGTTTTCGTAGCTGACGAACAGATCTGTCTTCAGATAATGTCGCTACCAAGATATATAGTAATTTAGGCAACCATCCGATCCATAATTGCCCACCGCGGTGGTCTCGCGGTTCTCGGCCCTCAGTCCGGAACCGCCCGACTGCTACGGTCGCAGGTTCGAATCCTGCCTCGGGGATGGATGTGTGTGATGTCCTTAGGTTAGTTAGGTTTAATTAGTTCTAAGTTCTAGGCGACTGATGACCACAGATGTTGAGTCGCATAGTGCTCATAGCCATTTGAACCATTTGATCCACAATTTGCGGAGTACATGTATCTTTCACTTCGCTTATCTGCTCAGTAAGTCTTTACAAGACCGTTCTTATATTCTGCAGTGTCTGTCACCTCAGTCATATGCACCGGATAGACAAAATTAATCGCCCGGTAATTGTGTATAACACAAACATGGAACTGATTCTTGTTAATGGACAGGAGAAAAGCCCACCACAAAAAAATAGTGGAACCTGTGACATCGATGCGCATGTCTTAGTGGCTACTTCAAAGCAACACAAAATGTTGTGGATGATAACATAGCACTTGTTAATTTTCGAGTGATATGCCAAGTAAAATTCGTAGACAACGTGTGTGGAACTCTTTGTGCAAGACCTTAGGACTAGACGTGTTTTGGAAAAGCCTCCAGTGAAGAACCTGATGTAAAGACTGTAATGAAAAACGTTGTGGGATAATGGCATGAAACGGGCTCTGTAGCAAACAATAATATAGTTCGACTCTTTTCGTAAATATTTTCCGTTACAATTTTACTTAGGCCACTCTGCATATGCAAACAAATATACGTTGTGGTCCCTGGTGGAGCAGAAGGTGTTAGCGATGTCAATAAACCAAACTTCTTCAGCAATCAATGAAGAGCGCACACAAAATGAGTACTGAATGCACTATAAAGGAAGAGACAATCTGGATGCTATGCGGAAATAAAAGCACTGGAGGGCTCGATATTCTCCAGACACACAATGGTCTGAGAGCGAGAAGCCTTCCTGAATATCTAAATAGGTTTCGTGGTATTATTTTCGTAGCATTTAACACGGAAAAGATAAGATTACTTTCTCTCCTGCATGGTGACGTCTTCTGGGTTTTGTTCCTTGTCTTTTATTCTGACTTCCGGTTGATGTTTCTCCGCCTTTCTGTTCTTCGTCTTATTCTATCCACAACCATACATGTTATGCAAACGGTTTTTTTATAGTTGAGTATCCTAACATTTTCCTCCAAATTTTTTTCAGAGCTACTTCCGTTCATATATACAGGGCGTTCAGTTTAACTGAAGACATTGAAGTATCTCGAAAACTACACGTCAGATCCCAACAATTTACAGTCAAAATATGTTCGCCTCAGATGGGGACATCTTTTGATACCAGATTCTACCGGTGATCTCACCCCGTGTGTGTTGGCGAGGATCAACTTTGAGAACATACATGGTGACCCCCATTTCTTATTGAAGATATGGATTCTGTGGCCGAAAATACATAAGTTTTATCTCAAAACTTTTTTTTCGTTTCGCAAAAGATTACACTGTAATAGCGGTAAATCAAAGTAGCAGAAAATGTTGTTTCAAAATTCTATTGAATGACAGTCGAATTCACATCTCTACGCTGCGAGGGTAGGACATGGGACGACTCGCATCTGCGGGATGGTAGCGATTGACGACTTATCACAGCAGGCAGTGCAGTTACTTTAAAAGTTAATAAAGGATTTCCTATCCCATCCCAGCACCGTTGACGTAGGGGTTAATTCAAGTGTCAATGGAGACCATTTTGAAACATAGGATTTTCTACCCTCTTAATTTTTTCTTATTACAATGGCATCTATGATCGGACAAAACTTACATATTTTCTTGAGTGGAATCCAAATCTGCGATAAAGAAGATTACCATGTAAGATTTCAAAGTTGATCTTCACATCCACACACGGGGTGGTGTAGAATGTTGATGTGACTGAGGAAGTCGGAATGAGGGGGAACACTTAGCATGGAAGGTCAAGACCCCTATAATGTCACGCCTTAATCACAACAACTACCAAATCAATTAATTAACAATTTATTCAAAGACAATATTTATAAAACAGCTAAGAGAGAATCAACAGATGGCTATCTCAAGACAATGCCAAAAAATTACAGATAACCTACTTCTCAAGCAAGGAAGCAAATTACAATTACGAACCCTCACTTAAAGAGATGAGCCACAGAGTTTTCAGTCACAAGAAGCAATAAATTACAATCAGACAGTGATCTAAAATTATGTGTCACAGATAATTTATTTAAAGGAGCAATAATTTGCTATATGAAAGTGATTTATGAAACACACAAGATCGTTAAGAATCCAAATAACGCAAGCAGTACAAGAAATAACAATTTAATACCATTCATTCCCAAGCAAATAAAAAACCTTTTTTTAAATATACATGAAACACGTTAAATATCTACCAAACGGGCATTGATGGCAGGTAACCCTGGATAAAATGTGACTTTAAAATGCCGAAAGCTGCAGACCAGCCATTCAAAACAGCACCTAAGCCCTGGAGCGAAACCGGGAGTCAGTTCCCATTAGACGTCACGTCACAGCTTCTGAACACCGAAGCGAAACGTGGCGCCGCTCCCATACACCCCAACTTGCAGAAAAGTGGAATACAAACAGACCGCAGAAGACACGGCAAATATCAACCAAACATCATTTAATATTAGTTAAGAGATCAACAAAATAGAAATAAATACTAATAAACAGTGTTAATACAGACTCAGTGCATTCAAATAAACGCACTGGTATAAAATTCTACGTACAAATTATTGCCTTTTACAGAATACGAGGCTTTGCTACTAATTGAGTGAGTGCTTATATAAAGGAACCACGTACAATTGACTAGCTTAACTGAATACAGGTCTTTACCAATTAACTGAGTATATGCTTTCAATAGCAGTGACCCAAATTTTACAGCAATGTACAAGGGACGCCGATTTGATTGGAAACAAAATACGCTGAAAATCTCATACAGACAATACATAACCTTCTTGATACTGCCAACCCCCCCCCCCCCCCTCCCTGCAATACATATGTAACACACACCTTCGAGCTAATCAGCTTCCTAATATTAACCCGACCAGTGGATTTTCAAAAAGAAATTGTAATTGCTGGTCTCCATGCGGTTACACTCTCTGCCGGCTGCTCTTACTTCAAGAACACGTACATTTGGTCAACCAAGCAACAAGTACATTGGCTGCAACGCAAATAGTTCAACGAAACGAAGGCACCAAAACCACCCTAGATGGAGAGTGTTCTTCGAGATGGTCTCCAGGGATGGGTCTCTCCGAGGAAATAGGCACGAAAGCAATGCGACCAACAGCGCCCGGAGTTGACATCAGGCAGCTCCTCCACAAACACGCGACCGGCTTACGAGGTAGACCCGCCGCGCCGCTACTGGCCGAGTCTGAGTGATTTCCTCTTTCGTCCACGGAAGTACGCCCTTGCGCCTCGTAGCAAGTCTAACGCTAACTGCCCCGAGCGCCAAAATCCCGCGAGATCACAACAGGGGCTAAGATCCTAGTACAGCCAGGTAATCGATAGTGTCACACCAACGATCTGGTGTGGCAGAAAAGGCGCACAACTACTCAGTTGACTTCGGTATTGTTGGATGTCCCCTCCAAAACGAATACATTTTGAAGATAAATTGTTTGTGTCCAATGTCTTGTTTTGAGATATTTCATTATTTTCAGTGAACTGGAACTTCCGGTATGTAAGGTACTGGCTTCTCTACTACTATTATGGTTTCGAACATCTACGTACATCTACACATATACACCTACACTGAATGTGGCGGAAGACGTTTGCGACATCACTATCATGTCCGCCATCTCCCGTCACATTCGCGAACAATACGCGGGGTGAATGACTGTCGGCAAGTTTTAGCATGAACTCGAATACTTTCAGAACGAATTTTCTCCCTTCAGTACAGTGCACATTGAATATAAGGTTCCTGGCGGATGATAACAGCGAGTTGGACCGGAACTCCAACATGTGATGTGCCTTACTTTGGAAAGTGGACTGTAAGGGCGAGTCGTGAGTCTTGCTTGGGTAGCTCTGTCCGTAGCACAGTTGCCCGTGAAAGGGAAAGGTCCCAGGCGAGAGTTCCGCTCAGCACATGTGTTTCACCCTCCAGGTAGTTTCGAATCTCTTTATTTAGCGCTATGGTCATGTCGCCTGCAATGTTTCATAGGAAATGAGTCCTTTCTACAGTCTTCTGCTCTGTGTGATGCGGCCTCCCACAAATTCTTCCATTGTGCCAACATTTTAATCTGAGGGTTATGCTTTAATTATTTGCTGGGTGTATTACGATCCCTCTCTTCGTCTGTGGGTTTTAGTCTTCACAATTTCTTCTGCTGCCATGGACGTTATTCCCTAATGTCGTATCAGATATACTACCAACCTGCTCCTTCTCCTTGTCAGTGTCTTCCATACATTTCTTTTCTCGCCGACTATGTGGAGGTCCCACTCATTGCATACCTTACTTGTCCTCCTAGTTTTCAACATTATTCTCATATCGCAAATGTTTCGATTCTCTTGTGATTCGATATTCCCACGTTTCGTGTATCACTGCCATACAATGATGTGGTCCAAAATGTTTTCAGAAATTTCATCCTCAACTTAAGACTTATGTTTGATATTGATATACTTAGCAAGGGACGCCCTTTCTGCTATTGCTAGTTTGGTTCTAGGTCCGTCTATCATCGATTATTTTGCTGCCTAGGAAGCAGGATTCCTTGCCTTCCTTTGCTTCCAGATCCTCCAGTTGTGTTGAGTCCCTCGCTGTTCTCGCTTCTGCTTCTTCTCATTACTTTCGTCATTGTTCTATCTACTTTCAGTGTGTGTTCTGTACT
Source organism: Schistocerca gregaria (assembly GCF_023897955.1). NCBI lineage: Eukaryota > Metazoa > Arthropoda > Insecta > Orthoptera > Acrididae > Schistocerca > Schistocerca gregaria. Next base: position 688,332,411 of record NC_064923.1, read on the forward strand.
CATTAGAGTGTTCATTCCATTCAACAGGCCATGTAATTCTTTTCCACTCAGGGAAGCAATGTCATGAGCAAATCTTATCGTTGTCATCATTTCACCTTTGAACCTTTCATTTATTTCAGTTATTGCTTCTTCGATACATAGGTTGAACAAGAGGGACGAAAGACTGCGTCCATTAATTACACTGTTCATAATCCGAGAAACTCGTTCTCGGTCTACCAGCCTTATTTCCTCTTTTAAATCTTGTACATATTGTGTATTACCCACTTTTACCAATAGCTTACCTCTACATTTCTCAGAATTTCGAACATCTTGCAGCAATTTACGTTGTCGGACGCTTTTCCCGAATCGACATAAGAATGTATCTTAATTTTCCCTCTCGTATCGCTTCCATTATCAACCACGTCGACAGAACTGCTTCTCTGGTGACTTACCTAAAGCCTGACTGATCGTCATCTAACGTAACCGTAACCTACGTTTCCATTCTTCTGTATACTATTCTTATCAGCAGCTTGAGTGTACGAGCTGATAAGTTGATTGTGAAATAATTCCTGCATTTTTCGGATGTTGCATCTTAAACATTGTGTGGATGATGTGTTTCCGGATGTCTGCAGGAGCATTGCCATTTTCATCTATTCCACACAGCAATGTGAACAGTAGTTTTGTTGCCACTTTCCCCAGTAAGTTCAGAATTTCCGATGGACTGATGTGAATTCTCTCTGCTTTGCTTAATCTTAAGACGTCTAAGGTCCTTTCAATTTCTAACACTAGATCTCCTACCTCTTCCCTCATATCACTTCATATTGACAAGTCGTGCCCCTCATAGAAGCCATCAAAGTACTCTTTTCGTCTCTTCACTGGATTTAACAGTGGAATTGCCATTCCGCTCTTGAAGGTACTACTCTTGCTTTCAATTTCACTTTTCTCTATCCTGTGTGAGTCTTTCCAATATTTACTTCTTTTTCGATTTCTTCACATTTTGCAAGCATCCATTTCGCCTTAGCTTCCCTGCACTTCTTATTTACTTCGTTCCTAAGTGTCTTGAATCTCTGTGTTCCTGAATTTCCTGTATCATATTTGTACTTCCCTCTTTCGCCTATCAACTGAGATACTGCTTCTGCTACCCACGGTTTCTTCGCAATTACCTTTCTTTTACCTCCGTTTTCCTTTGCAACTTCCCTTTTTAGAGATGTTCATACCTCATGCGCCTAACAGCCTACTGAGCTATACATTACCACAATAACTACCACGTGAGAGAATTTAAAGCGTGTGTTTCCACTACTTAGTACTGCTGTACCCTCCTTACTTGGGCTTTCATTCTTCCTGACTTGTCTGTTAAATTTCAGCATGTTGTTCATCATTAATATAATTCTAAGCTGATTCTGACCCTAGGTATGCCTTAGAATCCAATGTCTGAATCGGAATATCTGCCTGACTATGACGTAATCTAACTGTAATCTTCCCGTACCTCCCAGTCTATTCCAAGTATACCTCTTCTTCTTCAGAGTATCTGCTATTATTAGCTAGTCATTCTTCTCTCTCATTCCTACCTCCAAGATAGTATTATCCCCTAAACATCTCTTCTACTGTTGCTCATACAGCCGCATTCCAATTCCTCATGACTATCAGATCTCCCTTTAAGTAGTGAATTACCCCTTCAGTATCCTCATATACTTTCTCTACCTCCTCAACACGTGCTTGCGACGTCGGCATGTTTACGTGAACTATTGTTGTCGGTGATGTTACGCAGTCACTGTTGATGAGAACAAACCTGTCACTGAATTGTTCACAGTAACTCACTGTCTTCCCTACCTTCCGAATCATACTCCAGTTATGTCATTTTCTGCTGCTGCTGGTATTACACTAATTTCGTATTCTTTCCATTTCATTTCACTGACCCCACGACATGTAGATTGAGCCTCAGAGTCTCCCTTTTCTGATTTTTTAGCTTTCCTATGGAGGGAAAACTTCTGAGATTCCACGCCCTAATTCGTAGAACGTTATTTCTTTCAATTTTTTTCTCATGGTCACCTCCTCCTTGAAGTCTGCTCCTGGTGATCCGAATGGGGAACTATTCCGGTATCTTTTGTTAGTGGGGCGCTGGCACAACATTCTTTTTATTTACAAGCCACATGTCCTGTAGATACATACCATGTCACTTTAATGCAGTTGTCTCCATTGGATTCTGGATCCTCATGCCGGCGGCAGAACAAGACTGACTTATTACGTAGTATGTCTTCCGTCGCCATCGCTACTGATTTTTATTGAAAATATAAATAGTGGAACCCAGGACTAAGTTCGTTCCTGGAGTTAGTACCTCTGTTCCGTTTGGTGACCTTCACTACTGCGTTCTGGCGTGCTAACCATTATAAGTAACATGAATATATGTTTACCGACTTGCTTTTTTCTTATCAAAGTAATGTTACATAAAGCTCAAGAGACGCTACAAATTAAATTCAGCTTTTCATAAAAGTGTATCGGCTTGCAGCTATATACTCAAAACCATCTTACATACCAGCCTTTGTTGTTGTTTCAACAGGACCGCCTTTACTTCTGCCCTCTAGCGTATTAGCCATTTTAAGTAATATAAATAATATTTTTACCGATTTGCAGTTTCTCCCATCAGGGTAATATTACTTAAAGTTCAAAAGCGCTACAAATTAAATTTAGTTGTTCATAGAAGTGTACCCGCTTCCAGATATATTCTCAAAACCGTCGTTCATAGCAGCATTTGTAGTTGGTACCCTTTCTATTTATTTGGAATGTTCTTTTTGTATTGTAGACTATTGTGTTGGTCGTGCCACACTTTTCATAGCCGACACCTGTATATGCAGTCCTATGTCATTATTAAATTTTCTCTTACTTGTTCAGTATGTTTCTTAAAAAACGACCTTTATCATTTATTTCAGCTGGATCTCCTGAGATTGAAAGTTTTTAATTATTTATAAATACAAATAAAATCGCCCGTTCTGGATACCGTTACTCTACTTTCTCCGTGACTTTATAGGTTTGCTGGCACCACATCGTCATGTACTCTAAGATGTATGAGAAAGCATGCCAGTTCATGAATCAAGGTTGTATTTTCTTCCATTTTATTTTCTTATTTTAACAGTTCACGTTTGTTGTAATCCGACTATGTCGGGCGCACATGTGCCAGTTCTGTCTCCACTTGCATGGTAATAAGGCTAGGACGTTAAGGGTAAATATTTGACGACCGACAGAACTGAAGCTTTAAGTGGGGTAATCATTGCACTAATTAGTCTGGAAACTGTTATCGTCAAGTTACCAGCCGCCATGCAATAATACGACACGCTAGGTAGTGTTGCAGAGTGCGGGGTGATGGGAACCTGAAATCGTGCAACCAGAAAAAAGCGTCGGGGTCGTGGCTGTCTTAAAGCTAATCTCGGGTAAACTGAGTACACGCCAGTCACCTTTTTGCACTTGTGTCAGACCGAAGTAGTACTAGTACTAGCCTTTACAAGGCTAGACATTTGAATTATATTGTTATTAACATTAGATGACTTATTTAAAAGATAGTAGGAATTACAAGACGCACTGGTTGTGGTACTATCGGAATGTGGAAGTTGAATTACTCCACTAATTCGTCTTCTTTCTTCACATATGGAGAGAATATGACTGTGTGATCTTTTAATTTATCACACGCAGTGCAATATATTTATTGAATTGAAGAATACTAAGTAAAATTATATCGAAACATGTATTCTTTGGCGAAGCTGTAAGTGCCATGAGTTACAAAATTTACGTTTTGAAGAGATAAACGTTTTAAGTAGCCAGATGAACATTTTGAGCCACAAAAAGGCCGTTTAAGCAGTTATCCTTTGTACAATATGGGCAATTTAATGTATTAGACCCCCTGCTTGATGGACGTTTTACCAGAGCCATATCTATTATATGCATCCAGAGCTCAGTGAGCTAAAGCTGCGGCTTTGGTTCAAATCAGTGTTCCCGCACCTGTAAATAACTGAAACGCCACATGTGTTCGTGGGACAAATACGATGAATCCGTGCATAATCTGTGTAGGCAAGCTACCTGTCACTCAACCTGGCTGGGGTCCCACATCATAATTCTTTATATCACATCAGATGCACCTGAGAAGTTCCGACTAACACCATCATCATTATTTTTTCAGTGTTACGTTCCGATTACCACGTAATGCGCAGTATTTTTCGAACAATTGTGTTGTATTATGTCATTGTCTTGCTGGCGGTACAGGTCATCCGCAGAGTGCTGTAGGCGACAAACCGTCCTCTGTTGAAAAGAATTTACGTACTAGGGAAATAGCAGCCAGATGTGCATGCAATGTGACGTAGTCTAGAGCAGAGTATTACGTGAGGCTGTACAAACATTATGGTTCGAGAAATTTTTTGAGTGAGTTGTTGGAGTGCGAACTATGTAAATTTGTCGTGTCATTGCACTTTTGTAGCCTACCGATACTACCCGAATACAAATGGTTAAATTCTTAATTTGTGTGGTCATGATATCGGTACCTGCTAGATAAATACTTTTTTCAATTCTGTTACACTGCATACAAGTGCTGAAATTAGTTGTATTGCCATAACACATGTAACACATGTGTCATCTTATTCAGATATAGCTACATTACAGGGAAGGAAATTTCTCGTCTGTTTCTTGCTTAGTAACCTCTACTGTGTGAACGTTTCTCTTTATTTAGCTTTTGCATGGATTCTCCTAATATATCATGGACTAGCAAAACTAGTGGTTGAGGTACAATTTGTGTGAAATGTACAAGAATCACATGCCTCCGAATCGAAAATCAGAAGATAGGGCACCACCATCTACAAGTTCTGAGTAACGACGATGCCACGTATATGGTGACAAACAACCGCAATTTAGTACATACATATTCATAATCACACAATATAAATCGACCAGTGGCAACATCTATAACTACGCACCAAATCGTCCTGGGTCCAGTGTTATATCCCTGTTCCTGTTTAAATTTTGAATAAAAACCACGAGCAATGGCAGCCGAAGACATTCTGTATAAGAAATCACACTCGTTCCAGGGGGTCAAAGGAGCGGACAGAGTTTCAGCGCACACTCTTGCCCTTGTAGTGCGAAACTGTCCCTAAGATGAATGAGCAATGAACGACGGCATGAGGATGCAGATGGAACTGAAAAAATCTTCATTAAAGGTGCATAATGTTCATGCACAGGAGATGTGGCTTCTAATTGTAAAAGATCTACAGTATCACTACCGATTACCGAAAGATTCCGGATTGGACCTCATTCAGATTTCTGAGGGGCAGCAGCAAGTGGAGACAGTAAGAAAAAGCCTGAATAACCCACGGATCGGTAAAAGTCTGATTGCGGAATGTAAGAAGCCTGAATGAAGCAGGGAAGACTGAAAAATATGAAAGTGAAATGCAAAGGCTCAGTTAAGTGAACTGGAAAGAGGATAACAACTTCTGATCATACGAGTGCAGAGTACCACCACCAGCATCAGAACATGGTGTAAAGCGAGTAGGATTCGAGATGAAAAGTAGGGATGAATACAAAGAGAGTAATTGTGAACCGTTGAGTGACGGCATTATTCACATCAGAATCGAAAGGAAACCAACACCAGCAACAGTAATTCATGTAACAAACCGACTAGAAAACGAAGGAATATAGAAATAAAACTGCCTGATACAGGACGTGAAGCACTCAGAGAGGAGTAGACAACGACATGAAATTTCTTGGATTAAGAGGATGTATGATGTTATTTCAACGATTGCGATATCGAGTGAAAATCACAAAGTGTGAGATCCTGTATAGTGGCACTGGGATGAATTTTCGGTCCAAGCTCACACTACGTTCGATCTAATTCGGGTAGAGGATCTTGATGTCCACAAAAGTACCTCAGATTCATGCGGACAGTAGGCAGACACACAAGCCTCGTGTAGACGGAGGCCGTATTGTTAAAAAAGGCACGGCGATACTATCACTTCAGATGTAACACACGAGTAGCAGGATGTCGATGACCTACCGTTGTGAAGTCACAGCTCTCTCTACCACTGAAATCTGTGACCTGATGATACTCCCTATGTCTCCCCACACAAGAAGCCAGGAGTAACATCGATGTGCCTCCCCAAAGCAGTGGAAGAATGGGGCTACTCCCCAAATCACCGCTGCCGACGATAGTCAATCTAAATACACTCCTGGAAATTGAAATAAGAACACCGTGAATTCATTGTCCCAGGAAGGGGAAACCTTATTGACACATTCCTGGGGTCAGATACATCACATGATCACACTGACAGAACCACAGGCACATAGACACAGGCAACAGAGCATGCACAATGTCGGCACTAGTACAGTGTATATCCACCTTTCGCAGCAATGCAGGCTGCTATTCTCCCATGGAGACGATCGTAGAGATGCTGGATGTAGTCCTGTGGAACGGCTTGTCATGCCATTTCCACCTGGCGCCTCAGTTGGACCAGTGTTCGTGCTGGACGTGCAGACCGCGTGAGACGACGCTTCATCCAGTCCCAAACATGTTCAATGGGGGACAGATCCGGAGATCTTGCTGGCCAGGGTAGTTGACTTACACCTTCTAGAGCACGTTGGGTGGCACGGAATACATGCGGACGTGCATTGTCCTGTAGGAACAGCAAGTTCCTTTGCAGGTCTAGGAATGGTAGAACGATGGGTTCGATGACGGTATGGATGTACCGTGCACTATTCAGTGTCCCCCCGACGATCACCAGAGGTGTACGGCCAGTGTAGGAGATCGCTCCCCACACCATGATGCCGGGCGTTGGCCCTGTGTGCCTCGGTCGTATGCAGTCCTGATTGTGGCGCTCACCTGCACGGCGCCAAACACGCATACGACCATCATTGGCACCAAGGCAGAAGCGACTCTCATCGCTGAAAACGACACGTCTCCATACGTCCCTCCATTCACGCCTGTCGCGACACCACTGGAGGCGGGCTGCACGATGTTGGGGCGTGAGCAGAAGACGGCCTAACGGCGTGCCGGACCGTAGCCCAGCTTCATGGAGACGGTTGCGAATGGTCCTCGCCGATACCCCAGGAGCAACAGTGTCCCTAATTTGCTGGGAAGTGGCGGTGCGGTCCCCTACGGCACTGCGTAGGATCCTACGGTCTTGGCGTGCATCCGTGCGTCGCTGCGGTCCGGTCCCAGGTCGACGGGCACGTGCACCTTCCGCCGACCACTGGCGACAACATCGATGTACTGTGGAGACCTCACGCCTCACGTTTTGAGCAATTCGGCGGTACGTCCACCCGGCCTCCCGCATGCCCACTATACGCCCTCGCTCAAAGTCCGTCAACTGCACATACGGTTCACGTCCACGCTGTCGCGGCATGCTACCAGTGTTAAAGACTGCGATGGAGTTCCGTATGCCACGGCAAAACTGGCTGACACTGACGGCGGCGGTGCACAAATGGTGCGCAGCTAGCGCCATTCGACGGCCAACACCGCAGTTCCTGGTGTGCCCGCTGTGCCGTGCGTGTGATCATTGCTTGTACAGCCCTCTCGCAGTGTCCGGAGCAAGTGTGGTGGGTCTGACACACCGGTGTCAATGTGTTCTTTTTTCCATTTCCAGGAGTGTAGTACAGAGCTCAGACTCATTATTGAATACAACGTGCCGTCATTTGTCCGCAATCCACGCATGTTGGTCATGGTGCCATTCCATGTCGTGTTAATGGCAGCAACGTATGGGCCTGTGCTTCTCCAGACTTGCTGCTGCTAGTTTCTGACCAAGGCTGGAGTACGACACAGAATGTTTCTGAGCGTCAATGGCTCGTCATATGACAGATTCAGATAAGAAGGCGTTACTCTGCGCTTGACGTGAAATAAAGCAATCCTCTGTTTTAGGGGTTAGACGTACATGACTGTCCTCACGTTGTGCTGCAGTCCAGTCCCAGTCTAGGTTCTGTCGCGTCGAATTCTCAACAGATCTGGACATTGTACGACTGGACCAAACGGTCAAATGGAGACCATAACGAGACCCCTTTCAAATTTTTCCAGGGACTAGTAACTCTATCTCACTCGAGTATGTGTCCTCATCACGAAGTGACGCTGTTCATGTCCGTTATATTCCATGACTGTCCTTGTTACTATACTAAACACGAACGTCATTAATGAACTCTTTGTCCATTTTACCTGTCACAGAGAATTGCAAGTTTAATTATATACGTATCCACCGATGGTATGTACGAGTACGTGCACAAAATTAGGTTGTCAATTGGCCATATTCGCGTTTTTCTTGTCAGACAGTTTATATGAGGAAAATTAAAGTGTTGTTCGCTATGTGAAAGGGGATGATAATCTAAGAATCATAAGTGATGGCACTGCAGAGGTAGGGGAGGAGTAAACCTACGTGTTTTCGAAAATTACGGCTTCTGTCGTATTACGGAGATAGGGTAAAGCGTTTTTGAAATTTGTTATATATTTCAGCTTGTACTAGCGAATATGCCAAAAATCAGATACGGAAGTATGTACTGATGAGGCATGGAATCACGAGAGTGTTATAGTAGGATGGGAAGACAGAGATCAGATATTGCTTGGTTCAGCATACTCCAGAATATAGGCAGACTCATATTCAGTTTTACTAATTTCGAAGAGTAGGCTAACCTTGAAGAGAATTCATCGAAAGGGTGAGTATAGGAACAATCCATAATTTCAAAGTTAACACAATATACTTCATGCTCTTCACGGGACTGCTGCCGGATACGATCGTCTTCACTATAAGATATTTCGGTGATCCATCTGACTGTTATCTTCAGATACGATCGCCAAATGCACAATCACGCTGAATCTGAGTGAACACCACAAACGGTGGCTCCTTTATACCCTGGGTACAAGCCACTGCGCATGTGCGAGAAGCAGAATAGCTGCCTCCTACGGAGAGAAGAAATGCATCGCCGTCGGAGGTAGAAACTGGCGAAAGTGATAAATCGCCAATTAAGACGCAGTGGGTCTAAAACCATATCGTTGTCGTTTTATATCAGAAAAGATAGGGTACCGCGTCTTGCTTAAAGGAGAAACTTAATCTCTATTAATAATGTCGTCAAATAATCCTATTTCGATGGATTCGTTCACAGTCTCAGTAACGAAGCTGGAGCAGTAATTGGCGTCTCTTTAAACGAAATGTTATGCCGTTCATTATGACACTCTACCGAATCATATGAACTGAATATACTCTGGCAATCTCTTTCCGTTTTTAACTTAAGTATTGGTTTGCTTGGGGAAGGAAACCAGACAGCGAGGTAATCGGTCTCATCGGATTAGGGAAGGATAGGGAAGGAAGTCGGCCGTGCCCTTTCAAAGGAACCATCCCGGCATTTGCCTGAAGCGATTTAGGGAAATCACGGAAAACCTAAATCAGGACGGCCAGTCGCGGGACTGAACCGTCGTCCTCCCGAATGCAAGTCCAGTGTCTAACCACGGCGCTACCTTTAAGTTAGGACCCATGTATGTATCAACGCTTGGTCGTAGTACCAATGGGCTGTGTCGTTCAGGCAATGTGTGGAAAATGCGGTTTCATGGTCCTCGAACTAGGTATTCAATGCAGTGCCTCCTCCTTGTGTTTCAATTGCTCCCAGGTCCACGCAGTTTGGAACGAAGAATTTCTTGCCTTCGCAGAAGAGAAGAAAATCCGTAACATTAAAGTATATCCTGATGCGCAAAAGACATTGGAGACTTCGTAGCCATCTACTTTCGTGCAATCTTTTGCCTTTTCCAGTGTAGCCTGGAACCATGTATTCCTACATAATAAGTAAATTTGGCAGGAGAACCTGATGTCGGAAGGAATATCAGACCCTCACGACAGACTGGAGAAGGGAATAAAAGCAATTTAGCGCCAAACGTAACGTTAAAATTGGGGACCACGAAACAGAGAAAGTTGGGAGCATAATAACACATCAGGGAAGAAGGACACAGGCCGTGAAAGGCAGTTTTACAGAGGCAATGATGGCATTGCAGGAGAAAAGAACATCGGCCTTGATAAGAGGAGAAAACCTCTGAAAATCAGCCCCTAAAGCACAGCATAGTGAAACACAGGTTGATGCTATGAAAGGATGTTGGAATTTCGGTGAATTGATGATATGAGAAATGAGGAAGCTTTCCCAGCAATCAGCAAGGAAAGAAGCATATGTTAAACGTTGAATGAAAAACGGATAGGATGACAGAACATGTGTTAAGACATCTGTAAATAAATTTCACAGTACCTTAGAGTAAGAAATGGGCAAAACATACATTGCAATATATCCAAAAAACAGGGAGAGACCTAGATTGTCACTCCAATTCTGAACTTTTCTCACTAAACTATTACAAGGTGGGCTTCATCAAACCAGTCAGATTGACGACCCCCCACAAAATAAAGAAAATATACTCATAGATTGACTGATTATGGAAGACGAAACACGAAACATGAAACACCAAAACTGATAAAGACGACCAGCAACGGGGTAACATTTTTCTAGGGATCAGTGCCCCTGACTTTAGGTAGTCGTAGGTGGGAAGGGAACGAGAGAGAGACCGTTCACCAGCACTCCGCCTCACCATTCGCGGGCATTCTTCTGATTTGCATACTGCACATGTGATTCTATTGATCCCATAGTATACTCTAATGATTGCCATCGTTCGCCTGTGAGATACCATAATAGATGTATCAAGGTGTCCCCCACAGAAGAATAATTCCGTCATCTGCCTGAACATCAAACTTTTGACGAAGTCATGTAGCTTCTCCCTTTAGCTTGACATTGTTGCGTACTCACGTTTACCACTACTGACCAGTATAGGCTACCTATTTTTGCTATCTGAGCGTCAATTATAAGGTTACTGAGCTCATGCTAATCTCTGTTCACAGTCTCGTATGGTGAGAATGGGTGTATACACTCCTGGAAATGGAAAAAAGAACACATTGACACCGGTGTGTCAGACCCACCATACTTGCTCCGGACACTGCGAGAGGGCTGTACAAGCAATGATCACACGCATGGCACAGCGGACACACCAGGAACCGCGGTGTTGGCCGTCGAATGGCGCCAGCTGCGCAGCATTTGTGCACCGCCGCCGTCAGTGTCAGCCAGTTTGCCGTGGCATACGGAGCTCCATCGCAGTCTCTTACACTGGTAGCATGCCGCGACAGCGTGGACGTGAACCGTATGTCCAGTTGACGAACTTTGAGCGAGGGCGTATAGTGGGCATGCGGGAGGCCGGATGGACGTACCGCCGAATTGCTCAACACGTGGGGCGTGAGGTCTCCACAGTACATCGATGTTGTCGCCAGTGGTCGGCCTGGGACCGAACGGCAGCGAGGCACAGATGCACGCCAAGACCGTAGGATCCTACGCAGTGCCGTAGGGGACCGCACCGCCACTTCCCAGCACATTAGGGACACTGTTGCTCCTGGGGTATCGGCGAGGACCATTCGCAACCGTCTTCATGAAGCTGGGCTACGGTCCCGCACACCGTTAGGCCGTCTTCCGCTCACGCCCCAACATCGTGCAGCCCGCCTCCAGTGGTGTCGCGACAGGCGTGAATGGAGGGACGAATGGAGACGTGTCGTCTTCAGCGATGAGAGTCACTTCTGCCTTGGTGCCAATGATGGTCGTATGCGTGTTTGGCGCCGTGCAGGTGAGCGCCACAATCATAACTGCATACGACCGAGGCACACAGGGCCAACACCCGGCATCATGGTGTGGGGAGCGATCTCCTACACTGGCCGTACACCTCTGGTGATCGTCGAGGGGACACTGAATTGTGCACGGTACATCCAAACCGTCATCGAACCAATCGTTCTATCATTCCTAGACCGGCAAGGGAACTTGCTGTTCCAACAGGACAATGCACGTCCGCATGTATCCCGTACCACCCAACGTCCTCTAGAAGGTGTAAGTCAACTACCCTGGCCAGCAAGATCTCCGGATCTGTCCCCCATTGAGCATGTTTGGGACTGGATGAAGCGTCGTCTCACGCGGTCTGCACGTCCAGCACGAACGCTGGTCCAACTGAGGCGCCAGGTGGAAATGGCATGGCAAGCCGTTCAACAGGACTACATCCAGCATCTCTACGATCGTCTGCATGGGAGAATAGCAGCCTGCATTGCTGCGAAAGATGGATATACACTGTACTAGTGCCGACATTGTGCATGCTCTGTTGCTGCGACTATGTGCCTGTGGTTCTGTCAGTGTGACCATGTGATGTATCTGACCCCAGGAGTGTGTCAATAAGGTTTCCCCTTCCTGGGACAATGAATTCACGGTGTTCTTATTTCAATTTCCAGGAGTGTATGTAGGGCGATGTCAATGTATCAGAGTGAGAAGCTAAATCTCCACCGTATGGCTACTCATCGGTTGATGATATTAAGAATGTTATGATTTGCTGTACGCCATCCTGATTACCGGTTTCTTCAACACGTTGATATCCATGGCAAATGATTCATATGACAACGGTTTTGCTTGACTCTGTTTGCTCCTAGTACACCATTAACACTGTGACACGGGATGGTCCTATTGCCCACTCGTCCTCTAAGTTGGAATGCGGACCCCATGTGACTGAGTGTGCTGATACCTCACACTTTGTTCGCCTTGTCTTCAGCCTTTATGATCACTGTGAGCAGAATATACGATGTTAGTCTGGCACTTGGCACGTCGAAGTATTTCTTCCATTGTGGCAACAGCAGAAACGTTCATCACCTGAACGGCTTTACTGTCTCAAAGTTATTATATATTATCCATGTTTCACATCTACGTGTATCGTGGGTACTTAAATCAATACGGTAGTATCTGTCGGGAAATAACTTCCAGTTCTGAGGCAATATAGTTAACGCTGCGGTTTTGCTAGCTACATTATTTTTTAGTAACTATTCCAAAACTGTGTGTCTAAGCGACTGATCTATGCTAAATTATTTGCTCGCTTAAAATATATTCAGGGAAATTTCCTTTTTCAGACGCGAACATACAAAATCAGCATTCCCCTTCTACAATGTCTCATTTGCCACCTTGTAATTTTTAGCCTGCTGATAACAGGTTTGGTGGAGATGCTTCTAGAAATACTGTTTTTTTCTACTTTATGTTGTCAACAGCTTCTCGATTATATTATGCAGCGACGCGATACGCTCAAGTGAAATGATGGATAACCTTATTGGCGTGATTTAGTAATGTAGCAGGTGGATAAATATCAATAAGTTGATAAGATCTGTAGTTCCGGCGACATCTTGTGATGAGTTGATAAGAAACTGTAGTTCCGGCGACATCTTGCACTTGGTGGAATGGGTTGTCGTTTTTTGACGTAATTTTTTTAAACACCTGATAAACGAGAAGTGTAATGATAGTTCAGTCAAAGGTTATTACAATGGATACTCTAATGTTTAACGCAGATCTTAAGCTGAAGTAGCTGTTTGTATCTGAATGCAAATTTATCTTCCACAGACAATGCCAATAACTCCCCTGTTTTGTTTGTTTAAGTTACAAAAATGTGTATGAAATGATTCTAGATTTATGCAGCAGAAACTCTTGATTTTAATTAGTTCAGCCCTTTAGAGAATGAAATTTTCACTCTGCAGCGGAGTGTGTTCTTATATGAAGCTTCTGGCAGATTAAAACTGTGCCCTTTGTTGCTATGAAATATTTTTATTGCTTTATTTTCATCTCATAGAGGCAAATATAGTGACAATACTAATGTTAACACATTTAACAAAGCACATTTCATAAAATGGAAGCTACTTTTAGAATACTTTCTGTAATTTCACATTATCTTCTAGAACACTTTGATTTAGAGATGTGGGTTAATCATTAATTGTAAAGCGAAGAAAAAATTATTCTAAGTACTTTCTGCTTCATAGGAAATTAATTCTGTCCTTACAAGCTAGATGTAAGGTGTTGAATACTTACCATGTTCTCATTAAGGGAATGTCTCAAATAGATCCCTCACATCACTTCTTTTCTCTTTTGTAATCTCAGCAGATTTATAAATAGAACTAATGGACTACACAGACCAAATTCACACAATGTACCTATGTGTTCATTTTATTTATTTATTATTTATATAACCGTCTCAGATTGATGTCACCACGTACTTTTTTTATACTGACATGACACCTTCTTTTAAGTGGTCACTACGGCAACAAATTTATTAAAGTAAGGCGACAGTCACAATCGTACTAAATGAAGGCGACAGTCTTAATCATACATTTTGAGGTATGTAAACCGATAGAATTTTATTTCCAATGCAGAACCTCTGTCGGCACAGTAACTACTGTGGCAGCTTCAACAACTGTAAATGACAGATGTGCATTCGGCCAGTCTGATGTGAGCAGGCAGTGTTAAGCAGCAGACGTGCAGCCGTAGTGTCTCAACGTTGTTGTGTCATAAATCCCAGTGGGAGACTACATCTAATACAGGTGTTTAAGATATTCTCCAGAATGATCTCAAGAAGAAAGAACTGGGTGAAAAGTTTGTCCCGCACGCCTTCATTCCCAAACAAAAACAACACCCCCCACGACTTGACTAAAATGCAATACGTTGATAGTTCATTTCTGTAAAAAAATCATCACGGCTCATCAGGATTGATTTAATAGGTACGATCCTACCACAAAACGACACAGTGAAGAGTCAAAAATAGCCGGAAGTGAAGTCCATGCGACGCTTGAGATGTAAAACAGCTGAAAGAAGAACATATCTGACATTTGCACATAGTTGTGTAAACTGTACTTTGTACTCTAGAGCTGGAGGCAATATAGAACACCTGTATTATTAAAAAACACCTTCTTAAGTTTTATCTACTTTTTATTGATTCACTATCGAAACCGTTTTGAGTGACTTCGAGTAGTCTTCAAATGGTTGAAATGGGTCTAAGCACTATGGGACTAAACATCTGAGATCATCACTCCCCTAGACTTAGACCTAATTAAACCTATCTAACCTAAGGACATCACAGACATCCATGTCCGAGGCAGGATTCGAACCTGCGACCGTAGCAGCCTCGTGGTTGCGGACTGAAGCGCCTAGAACCGCTCAGCCACCGGTGACGTTTCGAAAAGTGTTCAACCCAAGCATGAAATGTCTAGAATATGAGAGCGAACTTCGTGCCAGTGTTCATGGTGGTTAGAGATTATAATGGAAATTGTACTATTCATAATGGTTTAGATGTAGTCTATGCGGTGAATATAAGGGAACATTTATGATAAACATAAGGGCCGACTTAGTTCCATGATATTCCTTTCATACGGCCACCTACAGTAGCCTGTCCCAAGTACATGCCAGAAGCAACATATACATCAACACCAGAACACAATTAAAGTTGTGATCATCAGAGGTTTTACTTTTGCTAGAAATACACTACTGCCCATTAAAATTGCTACACCACGTAGATGATGTGCTACAGACGCGAAATTTAACCGACAGTAAGAAGATGCTGTTATATGTAAATGATTAGCTTTTCAGAGCATTCACACAAGGTGGGCACCGGTGGAGACACCTACAACGTGCTGAGATGAGGGAAGCTTCCAACCGATTTCTCATACACAAACAGCAGTTGACCAGCATTGCCTGGTGAAACGTTGTTGTGATTCCTCGTGTAAGGAGGAGAAATGCGTACAAACAGGTTTCCGACTTTGATAAAGGTGGATTGCAGCCTATCGCGATTGCGGTTTATGGCACCACGACATTGCTGCTCGCGTTGGTCGAGATCGAATGACTGTTAGCAGAATATGGAATCGGTAGGAGGGTAATACGGAACGCCGTACCGGATCCCAACGGCCTCCCATCGATAGCAGTCTAGATGACAGGAATCTTATCCGCATGGCTGTAACGGATCGTGTAGTGACGTCTCGATCGCTGAGTCAACAGATGGTGACGTTTGCAAGACAACAACTATCTGCACGAGCAGTTTGACGACATTTGCAGCAGCATGGACTATCAGCTCGGAGACCGTGGCTGCGATTACGCTTGACGCTGCATCACAGACTGGAGTGCCTGCGAAGGTGTACTCAACGACGGCATGATGGTATGGGGTGCGATTGGTTACTCGTCTCGGTCACCTCTTGTTCGCATTGACGGCACTTTCAACAGTGGACGTTACATTTCAGATGTGTTACAACCCTTCATTCGAAACCTGCGAAACCCTACATTTCAGCTGTATAATGCACAACTGCATGTTGCAAGTCCTGTATGGGCCTTTCTGGATATATAATGTGCTGCCCTAGCCAGCACATTCTCCAGATCTCTCACCAACTGAAAACGTCGGGTCACTGGTGGAATAGCAACTGGCTCGTCACAGTACGCCAGTCACTACTCTTGATGAACTGTAAGTTCGTGTGGAATGTGCATGGGCAGCTGTACCTGTACATTCGATCCAAGCTGAGTTTGACTCAATGCCCAGACGTATAAAGGCCGTTATTTCGGCCGGAGGTGGTTGTTATGGGTACTGATTTCTCAGGATCTATGCACCCAAATTGCGTGAAAATGTAATTACATGTCAGTTCTAGCATAATATATTTGTTCAATGAATACCTGTTTATCATATGCATTTCTTCTTGGTGTAGCAATTTTAATGTCCAGTAGTGTAGCTTTAACTTTAAAGCTGTGTTTGTATTATTAATATCGATTACTTTTCTTCGTGCAGATTCCATATTCGTACAGAATTTCTGATATTGCAACATATTTATCATAAAAACGTTTTGCTGGTACTGGGAAACTGTCTTGCAGTATTTTTTAAGGAATACACCGCCATTTCATTGTATGTTTCTGCATATTTTCTGTGTATAATCTAGATATTTGCTTTCACACCATTATCGATATCTGCGTTCTTAGACCATTAACATTATTTTACTCTATACTGCGCAGAATGATAAAACCTGCACTGAACACAGCTAAATGGTGTTAATGGTGTACGAACACTGTACTCGATAATTGCGCGATACCCTAAATCTAGACTGTATGAAAGAAATTATTGTCCATTCTTGTCTATTAGGAAATTTTCAAGCAGTATTTTACACGCATGAGAAAGGCCACCGAGCTGTCCAGCTATCAGCATGTGGCGGATGAACATTATACTAGTGACAAGTAGTCATACGAATTTTATGCGTGACCACTTGTCTCATGTTTTATGCTTTTCCATGATATACCAGTTTCTGGACAGATTGGCAACCGGTCCTCACGTTCTCAGACACCGCTGGACAATGGCGTAATAGTCTAAACTGGTCACTGGGCAGTGTCAGGTATGTTACATTTCCGATTTTTTGCAGAGGCGGCCAACGGCTCCTCCCAGCCTTTCAGACCTCCGTTACTCCCCTACATAATGAAGCGACCAATGAAGAACCATAATACCCTTCTAAAAGGTCCCCATGTGTCGATCATGTGAGAGAGCGTCTATGTAGCGCGTGCGTGAGGCCTGGGTATATTAAGCCGACTGTACACCATTTGGCAGTTAATACACCACTAAATTGACAGCTGGACTGACTTAACAGCTGCAGCTGTCGGGCGTTGCTTGGAGGGCAACAGCGGCACTTATCTGCCCGCGCCGGTCAGCCCCTGAAAGGCAGACTGACTGAGAGGTTCCCGCTCCTGGCCGGTAGGCCACCCGCGGCGCACGCCGTCGGCAACACGGAACGTGCATTAGCCGCGCGCCGCCCTTCCGTGCCTTCCTATACCCTCCCAGCCACTCTGTCTTCCCTCTGCACGTCAGTCGCTCCTGGACTGCAAACCTCGCAATCTCATACGCCTTCCAGGCGCCTCCAGGCGACGGGCGTCGGCCGTTATCGCAGCTAGGGGAACACACGCGAAGTGCGAATTTGCATCGATTCGGTGTCCGCTGTGATTACGGCTCGCGTCGTCATTACAATTGTCCATCCTCCCGTAGCTGTACAGCTAATCGCGCTTCCACTGCTGTTGATGAGTCTTAAGAACCATGGAACACATCTGCATTAAGATTTCGTTTTCTGTGCAATCACATCGAAACTATTGCGTGAATCACTCACCTTGTAAAACTTATCGGCAACTGACAATCTCTGGAAATTTATATTTTTAGTCAGGCACCGGATAAGGTCAATGATTTTATCACGCGTCTTAGATATTCGTAGTAATTTTTTACTCGGAGTCACGTACGTATGCCTCGCAAATCGTCCTCCTAGCCTGTGAAATTAGTTTCACTTTTGATAACAAAAGTCATAAAGAGATCCGAACGGAGATTAATGTTAAGTAGTGAGCAATAGAGAAGAAAGGAATGAATAATTTAGTAACTGTTGGATGTGTGCTGAGAGTGAGGCCAGCCGCGCGGGATTAGCTGAGTGGTCTAAGGCGCTGCAGTCATGGACTGTGCGGTCGGTCCCAGCGGAGGTACGAATCCTCCCTCGGGCATGGGTGTTTGTGTTGGTCGTTAGGATAATTTAGGTTAAGTAGTGTGTAAGCTTATAGACTGATGACCTTAGCAGTTAAGTCCCATAAGATTTCACACACATTTAAACATTTATTTTTAGAGGGAGGCCAAGACACGACAGCGAGAAAATTCACGAGATGCTACAGCAAATCGAAAGAAAGAGATGATATCATAGAGGCAGACAGGCATTACATATCGTAAAACAGGTAGTGGAGGACGTTAGTGGTAATACTAAGACACCGCATGTTGGGATGTGGGGTAGTAAAGAGCCAGTTGGAAGGCTGAGTACTTGAAAGTAATACTTAAGAAAATCGAAATCTGTCAGCACAAATGTGAACACAGGTAAGGCCATATCAACTATGGAACAAGCAGAAGGAACCCGCTACTTTAACTTTCTGGTGTCACATAAAATGTATAATTTCAACAGCTTAAGTTTCAGCAGGGCTGTTGCGCAGTCTAATGTTAGAAAACAAGCTGTAAGAAAAGTACTTGCCTAAGAATGGAAGCGAGGTAGATGGCAAAAAGAGCTGAAATATCGGAGTGGCTTTCATCGCGATTTTATCACTGAATAAAATTTTTACGATACTTCCCGCCCCAAATTTAAATAAACACCAAAGCTTTAGATGCGTTCCGCTATCGTCATAATCGCAGCTCGGTGCTCACTTTCCAATGCAAGCAATCCAGGGCGCTATAATGTCAGCATCGAGTGCCTGCTTCCTTCAACCATTCATGTTACAAGCGGCACATGGTTTAAATTATTTGTCATATATTCTGATTACAAGATCTTCTTTAATGGTAAAATCACAATAGATCTTGCCTGGCAAGAAACCAGCGTAACACAACACAATTAACTCGTTTTATAGCACTGCTCGTCAGTCGATAACTTGTTCAGATTTCAGAATTGACTGGACCGTTGGTTTTCTGTCTAACGGTCAGTCATATAGATGCATATTAATATTATTACATCAAAAGATATTACATTAAAACTAATGCCATAGAGACTTGTTCGCTACTTAAGGAATAATATTGTCTAATTTTCGTCTATGTCTCGTCTCGATAAAATACATTAAAACTTTAAGCAGGTTCATGAAAACATTAATATCTTTATTACTAAACCACTCTCTCGACAAAAGATTGGTGCCACAAGTAGTAGGAGTTATCTACTAAATTACAGGCGCATACCATTAACGTCGATATGCAGCTGGATTCTGGAACCTGTATTGTCTTCGAACATTGTGAACTACCTCGAAGACACACAGTCAACCCGGATTTACAAAACATCGTTCTTGTGACACAACACTAGCTCTTTAAGCAATGAAGTTTTAAGTGTTCTTGACAAGGTATTTCAAACTGATTCCGTATTTCTAGATTTACAGATGGCTTTTGAAAATGTAGCACAGGAGCTGCTTGTATTGAAATTGCGTCCTTATGAAATATCGTCTTAGTTATTTGATTGGATTCGTGATTTCCTGTCAAAGAGGCCACAGTTCGTAGTAACTGATGGAAAGTCATGGTGTAAAACAAATGTGATTTCTGGCGTTCCCCAAGGTAGTGTCATAGGCCCTTTATTGTTCCTTTTCTATACTGATGATTTAGGAGACAATCTGAGTAGTCATCTTAGGTCGTTGGCTGATGATGCTGTCGCTTATCGTCTAGTAAAGTCATCAGAATATCAAAACCAATTGCAAAAAGATTTTAAAACGATATCTGTGTGGTAAAAAATTTGGTAATTGATCCTAAATAATGACAAGTGTGAGGTCATACACATGAGTGCTAATAGGAATCCGTTACATGATGCATCAGTCAAGCGCAAAGACATTAAATTGAACGAAATACCTAAGAATCACTATTAGAAACAGCTTAAACTGGAAGGAACACATTGAAAATGTTATGGGGAAGGCTAACCGAGGACAGCGTTTTATTGGCCGGACACTTAGAAAATGTAACAGATCTACTAAATAGGCGGCCTGCACTACGCTTGTCCGTAGTAGTTTAGAATACTACTACGCTGTGGGTGATCCTTACCTAATACGATTGACGGAGTACATCAAGGACGTTCAAAGAAGGGCAGCACGTTTTGTACTATCGCGAAATAGGGAAGAAAGTGCTAGTGATGTGGTGCAGGATTTGGGATGGACCTCATTAAAACAAAAGAGTTTTGCATTGGGGCAGAATTTCCTCACGAAATTTCAATCACCAATGTTTTCTCCCGAACGCGAAAATATTTTTTTGGTGCCGACATACATAGGGAGGAACAATCATCATAATATAATAAGGGAAATTAGATCTCACCCGGAAAGATATATGTGTTCGTCTTCGCGCGCTGTACGAACTTGGAAAAACAGAGAATTATTCTGAAGGTGATTCCATGATCCCTCGTTCAGGCACTTAAGAGTCATACACAGAGTATCCATATAAATGTAGATAACGTAACGATGCACAGATTACATCCACAGGGAACGATTTAACTGACACTTTTCAACCCGAAGACAGATACATGGATACAATTATTGAATTGTATGTTAAATATAGCCTAGTCATCAAATATTGAATATCTAGGGTGCTTTCTGTGATAGCTGAGCAACATTTAAACAAATCGTATTAATGAGTTTTATTACAATATGAAATTTACAGATGCTTAACTTTATGTTTCACTGATGCGTCCCAAGCAAAGGGCGACTTGCAAAATAAGCAATGTTTTCAGTATAACAATTCTAAGTTCGTGTCGGTACTGATACAGAACTCGCTGATCTGGAAGCTACTCTTTACTGGGCCGCGACCACTCGGGCATGGCGCTTATGTTCTCTTGACGTAGTGGACGCTGCTGCCGTGTTGTCGTTCTGAGTGACGTCCTGTCAGAGTGCGATTGGCTTACCTCTTCTCAGAGCTATCTCTTCTCTCTCGTTCGCGACTGGCGTGCCCGTGCTTGACTTTACGCCGTAACACTATAAGGAAAAAGAAGACGTTAATTACTTACAAACTATAGCGTGCACACAGTTTACTCAACATGCAAAAGTCATTCGTCATTACTGATATTCAAATTTAGATTGTGACATGTTCGATATGCTTTCCATCATTCGCGATGATGAGGCGCAGACGACTAGCGAAATGTGGCATGACCCACTGTAGTATAGGAATATCAATGCTGTCTAGGACCTCCTCAGTGACAGTTTTCAGGTTAGCAGTGGTTTTGGGCTTATTTGTATAGACCTTGTCTTTAATACAGCCACACAAAATGAAGTATACGTGTTCAGATCCGGAGAATATGGCGGTAAATCGATGCCCCTGCCACTGGCCTCTGGGTACTCCAGAGCCAGAATGCAATTCCCAAAGTGCTCCTCCAGGACATCAAAGACTCTCCTGCTTCAATGAGGCCCAGCTCTGTCCTGCATGAAGCATCTTGACAAAATCAGGGTCACTTTAGATAATCGGGATGAAATCATCTTCCAAAACTTTCACCTACCTTTCGGTAGCCATTGTGCCATCACGGAATATCTCGCAGATTACTCCGTGACTGGACATTGCACACCTCATACATCCGTTGAGGGGTGAAGAGACTTTCGATCACGAAATGCGGATTGTCATCCCCCCCCTATGCGACCACTTTGCTTCTTGACGAACCCATCCAAATTAAAGTGGGCATCTTCGCATACTAATTCCCAACATTCCCCATGGCCAACCGTGTAGTTCGACGTCGTAACGTATATCGTAAAATATGACGATTTTATTTTATATAGTAATACAGTTATATATCCACCGAAAATGGTGTTTCGTCCTGTAAGGGAAATTAGACAAATAATTCGAAAAGTGTGAGACCATTGGCTGTTTATTTGGACTTTATCTGCAATGGTTGCTGTCTCCGTTGCTGTGGACACCTGCCTTTGCTTCGTAAATAGTCCTTAATTTCGATCCAAATGGTTTTCTTTCACATATGAGATGTTTTGTATTACTATATTTCAGCTGTTTATCCTACCATTTCTTCTGCATTTCTTTGTACCATTCCTTAGTGTTCCTCTCCTCTTTCTTCTGTTCAAGTGGCCCCAGCTTTCGATTTGGGGTTTTCCTAGGAACCTTTGGAGTTCTGTGTTTTCTGAGTGGCAGGCGTTCTTGCACCATTTACTGTCCTCTTCAATTTACCAACGTAACTTATAAATATCTTGGTCAGTCTGTTGAAATTCATTCTTTGGCGTTGCCACAGAAAGCTGTTCTCGTTTTTTTAAATCATGTTTGTAATATTTTCAATATGTGTTTAAGGTCCACAATTATGACGTCTTCTCTACTATGTTTCCTCTTTAACTGGCCGGAAAGTATTTCTAACTACTATTCTACACGTGATTTACAGTGCTAAATCATCGTCGTTTTTTTTCAGAGTTAAAAATTCTACTGTATTAAGTGCTTCTCGGCGAAGTACTGTAGAGCAGCGTTTATGTTTAGAATTGATGGATACTGACTTCTCATTACATATATCATTAATGAGGGATTAGACCATTTTCATCTTATTGACTCCTTCATTAATGGTTTCTTTCACCGACATGTCCTATTCAATTACTTCTCCCATAGATTTCTAGTTCTTCGAATTTTTCCATATTTAGTTTCCATTATGTTTGGGACTGCCTTAATATTTGTCACAAATTTTTGTTTTCACAAAGGAGATTTGTAAATAGACTTACTCAGCCTTTTCTTTAAGCAATTATGTTTGACCAGTGGCTGTTTCCGTTGAGTGTGGAAAATCTATTATGTTATTTACAAAATGCTAAGCAGTCTGTTTGCGGGTTATCCCTTTCGTAATTCGTAACCTAATATAGCTCACTCACTGATTTGACCTTCTCCTAATTGCAGTCTACATTACTTATGATTTTTCCTAGAATACATTTGAAGAGCTGTGGAGAGAGATCCTCACCATTCGTCACTCCAGTTTTGAAATCAAGACTTTTAGAAATTTTACCTCTAATTTTCACTTTCGGTTTGGTGGTTACTAGTGTTTGCTGAATTACAGCTGCTGTTTAGCTAAGGCCGGTTCACTGAGCATTTCAAATAGTGACTTCCCATCAACTGAGCCATAGGCTTTTCTGAAGGCAACAAAAGTGGTTAGGATTTGTTATATCTTCTTTTCAGATACGTTATAATTGACTAAGCTGAGAGTCTGGCCTGAACGTCATGCGTTCTTTCTAGAACAACATTGATATTCAGCAGTCTGGGAACTGAGTTGTCGTTCCGCCATAGATTATAAGATTTTCGAAAACATTTTGTAGATCACTGGCAAGAGAGAAAAGCATTCGTAGTTGTTCACATTGCTTTATCAGCTGCTCTGTGCAGTGAGTGGTTCAATACTGTTTCCTAGTCATCAGTAATCAGGAAGCCTCGTATTGGTGTAAACTCTTCATACATTTTGCTACCACACTTACAAGTGCCTCACATGTGCCGACTCCGTGTGTTGGTATATCAGCTTGCATGATTTGCATGTTATTAGTATCAAATCACTTTTGAAAGTAAATTGGCAACCAATCTTACCACACGGGTTACAAGTTTCTATTCAGTTACACGATGAAAGGTATCTGTTAACGAGTCACAGTCAATTTTAAAATATTTTATTTCGGGACCCAGTCTTACCAGAAGTTTTGCAAAACTCACGCTGTACCAGTATTGACTACAGACATAAATATCTTTGTAGTGTGGCTATAATTGTTACGGGCGCTTCAGCCAATGAGCGTGTAACAGTATAATAGTACGTGGTAGTAGCTTTTCGAAATACTTTCTGCTGTGGTTCCTACTCCGGCACGGTATGGGTGTGATGTGCTGTACTTAGTGGCACGCTGAATGAAGTTTTGGTAAGACGGATGATATTATTGGAGTGAACTGCAGGCACTGCTTATTGACAATGTGAATTCGGTGTGCTTGAAGTAATTCAGTTATGCTGTCGGATTTTCACTTATTTAAGCGGAGAAGCTGTTACGTTTGGTACTAGGAGAAACGTGCTCTAGTTCTTAGCTTACGAAGTCTGTAGCCTCGAACCGTGGTGCAGGATCAGAATTCAGTCATTCAATCGGAAGAGTCCATATGTCACTTAAATTACTCTTCCACTTCGTTTGGACTATTAAATGTTTAGTATGCTGTGTGCAACTACGTTCTTAAGTCGTGTACATATGAAGTTTACTTTCCACGTGTCTGTGTGTTGCGAAGAAAGTATGTGTCATGGTAAACACTTCCTTCTGAGTTAATTATGTAACGTGTAAATTAGAATCCTTCTTCCATGTAAACATTCTTTCGCACTATGTACTACATGAGCATAGCTTCTGTTGACATAAGTAATTTTATCCCCGATAACGGAAGCAACTGTTAACTCTGACGCCTCATATAACGACTCCTATTAAAAATATTACATATTCCAGTTTTTGCAAGGTTCTTATAGCTAAAAGTTTCGACGCATATGCTGCTACCAGAGATGCTGTATGTGTTGCACAGGAATGTGTCACAGGTAATCAGAAATGGTTTTCCGTAATATTTGCTAGCACATATTGATGACCCGTGGATATTAATCTTTGCTAGGACCTTATAAACAACTTTTCATATTCTCTGAAGTTAAATTATTATTCACACTATACATGCTACATATTACGTTGCACGGATGTTGTAATTATATAGTAGTGAATTCAATTCAAGATATGTCGTAAGTCAGATTACGCACATAAATGAATAATTGTATCATTTTTGACTCTGACAAAACATAGTTTCTTTCTATGAGGGCAATTAACGTTTACTTGGCCCATTTCTTAAAATTGCGTTCTGCATATAATTACTGGAAGGAATAATACGCATTGCGAGTTTTAGAGGGCTGATATGAAATTAACAGCATCTTAAAATAAATATCTAACCAGAAATATTTTTCCGTTGTCATTAACTGTTTATAAACTGCGTTGGAGAATTTCAGATTTTCCCTGTAGAGTTACTCCAGACTCTTTCTTCCTGCAAAGAACTTTTCCTAATTTATTTGTGGCTTTAATGTCAAATGTATTTCCAGGTGTGCTTCATGCTTATTCTTTTATCACGTATCCACCTCTAATATCTTAATCTTATTAACCACTCGAGATTAACAAATGAATGTAGGTACCAATGCCACAGAGACCAATGCAACACCATCGCACGTCAGTCACGTTTCTCTGTCACTTGCACCTTATTATGATCGTATATTGTCTGACCTAGTTCCCAATACTGACGGACAAAAGTGGAATGTGAGTGAAGAGAGTCTGAATTCGCCATAAGCTATTTACGAATGTTACAGTGTAATAGAGTACTGACTGTTGCTGTACCATGATAGTAAAAGCACACAAGGCCATTTCTCCATTTCTGAAGATATCTAAAACTAAATAAACTACAGAAATTTCCAAAATATACTTCCCCGGACCTAATATCCTACTTCTCAGTATCAGGGTCTAACATTTTCATGGTAATAAAAGTGTTACATGTTACCTAGTAACATTATAATCATCTGTAAGTCTCCATTTGTTGCAATAATAGTTAAGTTTAATATTTGTTGTTCATCAGATGGGTTCACAAGAACTCAGATAAAGAACACAACTGGATATCAAATTTTCTACTGTAGAAGCACCCTTGAATAACTTTTAAAGTCGTTTGCTGCTATTTAATACGATGATTTCAGTATATTACAACTGTTTCTGTTCTCCAATAATAATATTGCATCAGTTTTCCTGCAGTCAACTCCAACTGCACAAATAAATACATGGATTTAAATAGTTCGGCGGACGATTGACGGTACACTTTGAGGATTTTTTGTTTTTTGCATTTTCTTTTGCCTCAAATGAACTTGCTATAGGCAACGCTGCCGTGGTGCTTCAGGCAGAATGTTGTACAAAATTTGCTCATTAAAAGGCATTTCTCATAGAAGTCGAATGAAGCCGTGATGCCTCACAAAGTTTACGAAAAGATGCTCAAGTTTCACAAAATAAAGAAATTACTTGATAGTTATAGATGGGGTAGGAAACGGTCTTACCGCAGTGGATACATCGGTTCCCGTCAGATCACCGAAGTCAAGCGCTGTCTGGCGAGGCCGGCAGCTGAATGGGTCACCATCGGTGCCGCCATGCACTGTTGCATTTTGTCGGGGTACACGCAGCTTCGTGATTCCAGTTGATGAGCTAATCGACAGATTAGCTGCGGCTCAGATGAAATAAAACAATCATAACGACTGGAAGAGCGGTGTGCTGACCACACGCCCCTCCTATCCGCATCCTCAGTTGAAGATGACACGGTGGTCGGATGGTTCCGATAGGCCTGCAGACGGTGTGGCTTATACATGAGGTGCACGGGTAAGCAAATATGTTATGAAAATAACGTGAAAATGAAATCTAGGAGAGGACACAGGAACAAAAGTAGTAGGATTCTACTGTGTCAATACATCAAACCGATCTAATTCTGGAATAAAAAAAAAAGAGACAGTACTGAGTAGGCGCGGTCAGACACGATAATTTCTAGCACCTACGCTAAATAAAAAACGAAAAATTTCCATCTGTAGACTTCCCGTCACGTATTCTTGGGATTTAACCCCGTTGATGTATTCAACCTCTCTGGCAGCTGGTGCTCACTAGATGTTACCAGCGAGGCCTCATGTATCGACGTTGCCTGGAAGAAGTGTTACTTCGTTATCTGTCCCTGCCTCGTTTGACTTTGTGCCTTAGAGACTTGATTTCCATACCGGTCACAGCCTCCCCTGAGTTGTTGTCGTTGTTGTTGTGGTGGTGGTTGCGGTGGTATTCCGCCTGCAGAATGATCTGATGCAGGTCTTCACGTATCCTCTGAGAGCGTCTTCGTCTTTGAACAGCTACTGCAAACAACATCCATCTAACCTTCCGTACGGCTTTCACGGCTACTTTCTCACTTAGTTCGACTTTGTACTTCTCCATTAGTAATCCGACCAACCCATTTAACTTTCATTACGACGTTCCAAAGCTCCTTTCCACTTTATTTTATCTTCATGCTAGTAGCTAAATTACTGTCAGAAGATTTCCCACAAAGAGTAAAAAGCTTTAATCACGACGAAAAAATCAAGCTGTGACCATGGAAATTCGTGATGTTGACCAACCCTTCAACGAGACGTGTTTCACTGGACGCTAGTATGACGGGTCAGCCCTGTCACATCGGAAAATCATCTGAACACCTGCGGAACGACTATGGCGCGTCCTGTGCGCATCTTCAGAGAAGTATCCACGTTGCCCGCAACTGCTGGGGGCGCTTGGGACTCGTTTCGGGTGACCAGCTTTAGGAGGAGTTCCTCTCTGTCGAGCCACCATCGAGTAAATAGCATGTAGCCCGACAGGCTAGCCGCGCGGTCTAACCCGTTGTTTCCCGGGTGGGGAGGCGTGCCGATCCCCCCACGAATCCGCCCAGAGGGTTAATGTCGAGGTCTGGTATGCCGGCCAGACACTGGATGCTGTTTAAAGAGGTTTTTCTTCTATCTCGGCGAATGTGGGCTGGTTCCCCTTATTCCGCTTCAGTTACACTGTGTCGGCGATTGCTGCGCAAACAGCGTTTCCACATATGCGTACACCATGATTATTCTACCACGAAGACACTCGTCTGGTATGAGACGTTCCTGGGGAGGGGGGGGGGGAGGGGGGTGCTTCGAACCACACAATAAAACTGTGTTCGATGTGGTGCGGCAGTAGGATGGATGGACTGCTGTGGCCTGATGTGGTGTTATGAACCACCGAGGGCTACGGAGGGACTTAAGCCTCTACGACGTTTCTAGGTCCCCAGTTTCATACATTCATACATAAGCACATACAAACAGTTAACACCATGACACCAATGCGATGTATTTTTACTGGCACCTGCCTTGACCGAGGGTAGGGGTGGCCGAGCGGTTCTAGGCGCTACAGTCTGGAACCGCGCGACGGCCACGGTGGAAGGTTCGAAACCTGCCTCGGGCATGGATGTGTGTGATGTTCTTAGGTTGGTTAGGTTTACGTAGTTCTAAGTTTTAGGGGACTGATGACCTCAGAAGTTAAGTCCCATAGTGCTCAGAGCCATTTGAACCTGCCTCGACCTGCAGATATTTAACTTATCTACTGTGTTGCAACTGGCATATTAATTTGTGAACCTATTTTATGGAAGCGAAACTGGGTTATGGAGGTCTTTTAGTTAAAATTGTGATTATACAATGAAGGGACAAAGAAACTGGTCTGGAAATGCGTTTTCGAATACTGAGATATGTAAACCGGCATAATACGATTCTGCGGTCGTCAGCCCTTATATAAGACAACAAGTATCTGGTGCAGTTGTTAGATCGGTTACTGCTTTTACAATGACAGGTTATCAAGATTTAAGTCAGTTTCAACGTGGTGTTATAGGCGGCGCACAAGCAATGGGACAATCATCTCCTAGGTTGCGGTAAATTGGGGACTTTCCCATACGACCATTTCACGAGTGTACCGTGAATATCAGGAATCCGGTAAAACATTACGACAGCGCTACAGCCGGAAAAAGATACCGAAGATACGGCAAGGACGGGACCAACAACGACTGAACAGAATGGTTCAACGTGACAGGAGTGCAATCTTTCTGCACATTGCTGCAAATTTCAGTGCTGGGCCATCAACAATGTCAGTGTACTAACCATTCAAGGAAACATCATAGATATGAGCTATTGGAGCCGAAGGCCCACTCGTATACGCTTGATGACCGCTCGACGAACAGCTTTACGCCTCGCCTGAGCCCGTCAACACCGACCTTGGACCCGCCAGAGATTCGAGTCCTCCATCGGGCATGGATGTATGTGTTGTTCTTAGCATAAGTTAGTTTAAGATGTTTTAAATAGTGTGTAAGCCTAGGGACCGATGACCTCATCAGTTTGGTCCCTTAGGAATTTACACACATTGTCAACCAACATAGGACTGTTGATGACTGGAAGCATGTTGCCTGCTCTGGTTTCAAATTGCAGCGAGCGGATGGACGTGTACGTGTATGGCGACAACCTCATGAACCCATGGACCCTGCATGTCAGCAGGGAACTGTTCAAGCTGGTGGAAGCTTTGTAATGGTGTGGGGCGTGGGCCGTTGGAGTGAGAAGGACCCCTGATAAATCTAGGTACGACTCTGACAGATGTCACGTACATAAGCATCCTGCCTGATCACCTCCATCCACTCGTGTCCATTGTACATTCCGATGGACCTGGGCTATTACAGAAGGACGATACGACACCCCACAGGTCCAGAATTGCTACAGAGTGGCTCCAATAACACTCTTTTGAGTTGAAACATTTCCCCTGGCTACAAAACTCCACAGACATGAACATTATTGTGCATATCTGGGATGCCTTGCAACGTGCTGTTCAGGCCTCCTACCCCTCGAACTTTGACGTGTATGTAGCCTGCCCTGCAGGATTCATAGTGCCAATTCCTTCCAATACTACTTCAGACATTAGCTGAGTCGGTGCCACGTGGTGTTGTGACACTTCTGTGTGCTCGCGGGCACCCAACACGTTATTCATTACCGATTAATAGCCATAGCCACCATGTGAATTCGCTTTGCCGATTTAAGGCAATGGTGGGTTTCGCCAAGGGCGTCTGTCATAAACGGTAGTTGGCAGTGTTCTTAATTTCGTGTCTGTTTTGTTTATTGGGTAGCGCCGTTTAGACTAAAGACTGTTTCCTCAAACCTCTGGTAGTCACTGCTTGGGACGGATTCCTTGACAATGCCAATCTGGATTTGAAATTGTATGTAATTGTTTTAAATGAAAGTTGTTTTTAGACAAATTTAGATAGTGTCGTAGATATTTCTTTTAATAGTGGCGTTGACAGCTGGGTATCGTAAGAGTTAGAATTTGTTGATTTGGCTGTATTCCTTTTTTTAATGGACGTTCACTGGGCTAGTTGTCAGAGGAGTTACTAAACTCTAAAAGAGAAGTGGTGATCCACGTCTAGATTTTGAATTGTCAGTTGACATATTTAAGATTTTCATAATGATGTTCCCTAAATGTTGTGGCATACCTCTCAACCCGTCACCACCACTTCTGAAAGCCAACATAGATACGTGAATTTCGATTGAATGAATTTGATCCATCTCGATAAACACATCGTCGTCATTCTGATTACCATGAAATGGCCGAGAATGAGAAAGAAGCTGAAGTTAGTGGATGAGGAATATACGGAGGCATGAGGGAAATCTGATAGTCAAAAGAAGGGGAATGTGTGTATGTGTCCTATGACTAAAGAGATAAAACGTTGTTGTGAAGTTGACTGCTTCTGGGTAGTTAATTTCTGTAATAGATATGAAAGTTTGCCCTTTATCTGTGATACGTTAAGTAGTCCTCTCAAAAATAATGAACTAGGAATCTTACAACTAGTAAATGAGAGAATTTTCGTAATTACTTTGGTTAATTCCGATAAAGTTATTCATAAAACAATTGACAAACAATGGCATAAGTAATATAATGAAACCATTGTAGATCTGACAAAAGGGTTGCGGGAAGAACGTTAATAATCATGCAAGTGACTCAACTGCAATCACGACCTGTACAGCGAGTGCCGTGATGGTAATGGAAAAGCCCATAGTACTTCAGAAGAGACTACGTCACACCTCTGGTAGGAATTGAAAGCTGGCTATTCACTGGGTTAAAATACGTGTCTTCGTAGTTCAACATGAATCATCCGGAATGTTTCGCATCGACTCAATCTCACCTTAGTGTTGTAAATGAGGCTATAGAGGCTGCAGAATTAGTCATTGCTGTCACCAACGGTCCTCAACAAGGACAAACTGCAAATCAGTTCATCATTAGATCTGGTGATAGCATATCATCAGTGTTGGTGATGGCAGGCCGTCAGCAGCATTTCTCCGTGAAGAAGACTAATAAGGTTCTTACTGAATGTTTACTAAAAGGAAACGTTTCACTGTTGCATTTCACGTCTCTCACTGGGCTGTGGAACTTCCGAACGATGGCAGGTATTCCTCCTTAGAACATGCTAGTCCCTCACCCGAAATTCAGCAAAACAGTTACCCCGTGTTCTATTGTTTTACACAGAATTAGTCATCTCTCTCTTTCTCTCTCTCTCTCTCTCTCTCTCTCTCTCTCTCTCTCTCTCTCTCTCTCTCTCTCTCTCTTTCTCTCTCTCTCTGTATCTCCCTGTGAGGCATGATGTAGACCTTTTCCGCACAACAGAGTCCTGTGTTTTTTCTGTCAGCCAGTCCTTGTGAGAATTATATCGTGTAAATATTTGGTGTTTGTAAAGTCAAGTCTTTCAATGGCGTCTTATGCCGTCAAAAGTCTAAATTGCTCATCCCCATGCCATATTTGAGAAATTAATACACACATAAAGAAAGTTTGCATCACCCCGGTTCCCACAACACCTGAAAATAGAAGTTGACTGTGGATATTGTATCACAGACACAGTCCCTTTGACTGTTCAGAGATCTCACTAAACTCACCCAAAGATGTAAACAACCATGTATGAGAAGCGCATATTTGACGGAGGGGGTCCGACAGCCGATCAGTTCCAGACATTCCACCAGGACGGAGGTATACGCTTTTGTCGTCTGTAGTTCAACCAGGCCTAGATGGTCAATACCGCAGTTCGATCGCGTCCGTATTGTTACTTTGTGCCAAAAGGGCTCTCAACAAGGGAAGTGTCCAGGCGCCTCGGAGTCAACCAAAGCGCTGTTGTCCGGACAAGGACGAGACAGAGAGAGACAGGGACTATCGATGACTACTGCATTGGATGACAGCTTCCTAACGATTATGGCTCAGAGAAACCATGATAACAAAACCATCATGTTGAATAATGCTTTTAGTGCAGCCACAGGACGTCGTGTTACGACTCAAGCTATGCCGAATAGGCTGCATGATGCGCAACTTCCATCTTTGCAACCATGACACCACACAGCGCTGTACAGATGGGCCCAACAACACGCCGAGTGGACCGCTCAGGACTGGCAACACGTTCTCTTTACCGATGTGTGTTGCATATGCCTTCAATCAGACAATCGTCGGAGACATGTTTGGGGGCAACCCGATCAGGCTGAACGCCTTAGGCACACTGTCTAGCGAGTGCAGCAAGGTGGAGGTTCCCTGCAGTTTTGGGGTGGCATTATGGGGTGCAGACGTACGCCTCTGTTGGTCATGGAAGGCGCCGTAACGCCTGTACAATACATGAATGCCATCCTCATACCGATAGTGCAACCATATCGGCAGAATATTGTCGAGGTACTCGTCTTCATGGACGACAACTCGCTCCCCCACCGTGCGCATCTTGTGAATGACTTCCTTCAGGATAGTGACATCGCTCGACTAGAGTGGCCAGCATGTTCTCCAAACATGAATCCTATCGAACATGCCTGGGATAGATTGAAAAGGGCTGTTATGGATGACGTGATCCACCATT
The DNA here is from genome assembly GCF_023897955.1 of Schistocerca gregaria. NCBI lineage: Eukaryota > Metazoa > Arthropoda > Insecta > Orthoptera > Acrididae > Schistocerca > Schistocerca gregaria. Next base: position 688,365,172 of record NC_064923.1, read on the forward strand.
CACTCTGAGGGATCTACTCCGAATCGCCGTTGAGGAGTGAAACAATGTGGGTGTAAAGTGCCTTTATGAACTTGTGAATAATATGCCACGACGAATACTGGCACGCATCAATGCAAGACGACGTGCTACTGAGTGTTAGACGTACCGGTATGTACAGAAATCTGCACCACCGCCTCTGAAGCTCTCACTGTATGGTGGTACAACACCACGCAATGTGTGGTTTTCCTGAGCAATAAACTGAGCGGGAATGATGTTTATGATGATCTCTATTGCAGTTTTCTCTACAGGATCCGACTAGTTCTTTGTGGAGAAAGAAACTCATCTTTCTACTATCGTGCACAGTAGTGCCTTCTGCTAAAAAGTTCTGGTCTATCGTTCTCTTGGGTTAAAATAGTTTAGTAGCAGGATGCTTGCACTAGAGGAGATCCGATCTGTTTTCGTCCACTACGGTTTCAGCACCCTAGTGCGGCAATACACAAATCTGTTTGACCCATGGATTATTGACTTGCGTCTCCCTTGGGCGTCCTTCGGAGAAATGGCTCAGAGCTTTGTAATATACTTTTATTCATCTGGCATCCCGTCTGCTTCTACGTTATCCAGAATGCATTCAGAGTCCTCTCGTTTACTTACGGAATGTAAATTTCAATTACGTTTGAGTTTGTCAGTTGTTGACAATGACTGTTGTCAACAACCATATTCCTCAGTGTCAGTTAAATATTCTTATCATATGGGTGTTCCTGAAGAAACGTTCGCGTCATGTGATGTACCCCGGTACGAAGCTTCATGTGACAGTTCGTCTTCACAGCCTCACCTAACTTCGGCAAGAGATTTCGATTGTATAATCCTGTGACAATGTGATCTTACAGCCATAATCAGTCAGGAACACTCCATGTCAGTCCCAAAGATACTCCGTATCACCTTCCCAGATGATGATTAGCACCTTCCCTTTCAACAGTAGTGAAACCATCTGTTTTCACTGCCACTTTCCTCTGCTGACTAGGTGATCTTAATGTTAGGTCCAGCATTCATCCTCCTTGATTAGGTAACTAAACAAGACGCCAGGATAAGCCTGATCGATGATCAACATTTCCGCTTCTCCTTTGGTTCAGTGGTTTCTTCGAAAGGTTGCAAGCAGCCGCAAAACCCACTTTGCAGTTCATTATGTTCAACCTGTAGTGAAAGCTGTTGAAAACTGACCCATGACTAATTTACACATTTTAAACTACCGCTTCTAATGTTGTACGTCGATCCCCGAGCACAAGGACAGTTACTTTTCTTGCCTATTCTTGTTCTCCACAGAGTGGCAGTCTGCCAGTTTGTTATTCGTCATTCATTGTTTGAAAACAGTGGATGTGTCTTCGCCATGTAAATACATATGTGACTGTACTGATGCCGTACACTTTCACATACTAAACATGGATTCTAGCACCACTGATCTCCATCATATGCAGGAAACGAATTTCCGATGTGTCAGTTTGTTTCTGCTACTCTGGCCACCTGCTACGGCACTGTGCGTGGGGTTTCAATAAATGGTGCTCGATGACAGAGCGTTACGTGAAGTTCACTCTTTGTTGTATGGGAGGTGCAGATGTGCAGTATTTAATACGTGTTCGGTGCAAAATACGACGATATTACTTCTTGGTGTCGCCCACCAGAACGTTGATGACGATTATGCTAGATCTGACGTTCTTATACAGTGCTCTATCAGGCGAACGTCACATCCGAATGCCCCATTTGGATATTGCTCGATTCGGAAATCCTTTCAAATGGAGACCCAGCGTGAGGTACCTTTGAAACAATCAGCTGGTGATAACACTGTCTCACAGGAGTACAACGGCACTCTTCCGTGTCTTTCACATTGATCTTTTAACATCTCACAACGTTTACGCCCCTTATATGTCTGCCAGATCTGGTAAAACACTAAACACGAAGAACGGTAGTGTAGTCCGGCAGCTGTTGTATCTTGTACAGAAAATAGCAGCTCCAAATATTTTCATACCCGTCGACAGTGCGTAGGTATACAAAGTCATGACAGCCGGCCATGTCTTCTGAGTGCTTCAACCATTTTTAGCAAGCAGCGTATTTACCGTTTTGGTTCGTATTTCAAGTGCCTTATGAACAGTGCTCCAATCCTACGTTTCGAAAACTGATCCAAAAACACTGCATGCCAACTCCATTCAGCAGCTTTATCGAGCGGCACTATACAGCTTAGCCTAACAGTCGACCGATATTTAGACAATTTACATAACTACAATAACCTTAAACGAATTTAATCGACTCTAAGGCTCGTTACGGGTGGTGATGTCTGTGCCACAAGTGTTCCCCTGGATGTGAAGGGCGCAGAAAAGAGGCGACTGCACAGGAAGGCGAACACCCACGGGGAGCCGTTGCAGCTGTAAGTGGCAGCCGCTATTACGGGTTGTCGTGAGATAGTGGGAAGGGGCGGGGGAGGATAGGTCTACGTCCCGCAGGCTGCAAAATATAAGCTGTCTTCCGCAGGGACTCGGTACAAGAGCTGTTATTGGATTTCATGCAGAATCGTAGGGAGGGCGGGTATTTCACTCCGTGATCTATATCTATTTCGGACGACACCAATCTCTCCCAAAACAGTCCTACTATGGAGCTTCTGCTGTCTATATTACTGTATATAGAGGCCAAATGAGTCTCACAATTGTCCAGTAGAATACTGTTGACGTAAGAAGCTCAACAGCTAAAATATTTCTCACCGTTTGAGAGAATAGATTGGTTGCTTTGGAGCGCTGTAGAGTGTGCAGAGAGGCTAGCAGTTCCTCCAGCTCCGACTTAAATCGCTGCATTAATGTGTTGTAGTCTGCGACAGTTGGTTGCTTGGAATCAGCGCAGTAAGATGATTCGACACTGAAACCTGGCAGAATGATACGGGCCGCACCGCGAATTTAACTGCGCGGTTTTCTGATGTACCAGCACGGACTGTCGAACATGTCAACGGGGAATGACGCACCACTCGCAACCTCATAACAGGGAGTGAAAAACCTCAATCCAGAAGAGACGCTATCCGACAGGGATTGTTCAAGCCATGCAATAACAATCGGTTTTAAGCTCCTCAGGTATGGGAGCTGACAGTGAAACCAGGTATTTCCTAACCGTTTACGATCTCTGCAAAGGGAAATTAATGGAGTGGACATTTTGAATCCGACGCTTTGGAAAAGGCAGCTACGCACAGTAACATACAATACGTATTCAATGGACAGTAGCCGACTAGAGGGATGTACTTTGGTCGTGCCTCTTTTCAAATCGTGCAAGGAGTCAAGGATATTTACTGCCCAATGTACAGTATACGCCGGCCGTTGTGGCCGAGCGGTTCTAGGCGCTTCAGTCTGTAACAGCACGACCGTTACGGTCGCAGGTTCGAATCCTGCCTCGGGCAGTTATTTTTAAGCAGTTCTAAGTTTTAGGTGACTGATGACCTCAGATGTTGAGTCCCATAGTGCTCAGAGCCATTTGAACCATTTTTAGAACAGTATACGTCATTTCAGGCCAGAGACCGTTCCGTGATGTTTTGACGCTGTTTTTCGTGAGCAACCGTGGTACATTTATTCAGGTTACCGCGAACTTCAATCAGTATGTTTGTACCAACATTCTCGGGGAACAAATGTTGCCCTTTCTTGTAATTTTTCATGACAAGCGTGTTGTGATTACTGTCGTCTAACGTCATAACGTCCATGTTCTTGCTTTGGCTAACGTTCAGGCGCCCTGCTGCATTTTCTTTGAAACAATAGGCAAAACAAAGGAATACACATCTCTGATATACGGTAGGTCAACGGAATATACTTATTTTATACCTGAATGGACACGTGAGCTTTGTTCCAAATGACGATCTCGACTTTCCAATTTAAGGTTCAGTAGATCATGGTTTGAGAGAGTACTGTGGCACATATGTTGAGATGAATGTTTGGGGGAGACAACCAATTGCATATCAGTGAAGATCTTTGAGATTCCCAGTCGCTCTGTTCAACTTTATATGGAGAGTCCTGCCCCTAGTTTAAGCTGATTTAGGATAAGTTCATGAGGGTGGAGGAACGTTGGGGTTGGGGGGGAGGGTTGAATGAATGGCCCAGTAACAGCTGAAGAACATACTAAGATGAGGAGGACTGGCATAGAAAGGCGTTGAAGCGTTGGTTCCACGATGTAAGCTTAGTGAATTTAGCAAGGTGCAACGAATAATCGCGAAGTATTAGGAGCGTCCAGTGTACTGCATTTCAAAGTGATAAGATTTGCCTTATGTGAAACCGTTTCCACTTCGAAATAGGATAATAAATTTCAACTGATCTATTCACTGTTTTTGTTGATTGTTCCCGACATGAGAGTCTGTGACAATAGGAGTACTATTGTTTGCTTGCAGTTCATACTTACATTTGATCCTCCCGAGATCTGGTTTCGAATAATGTAACAACTTTTAAATTCAACATGTTCCGTGTCTTCTATTTTGCGAAGGATGTATTAAAAGTAAAGATAGTATACATATAGTCCTTCTCAGAATGGGTTAGTTATAATCTGAAGTCGGTGCTTATAGCTTACCCCCTCCGTGGACGTTGTCTCTGTGATCGTTCATTGCATTGGGTTTTCTTTTCTCTTCATATCGGGGCTCACGAGACGCATAAACAAACTCCTTTTACTATCTTGTTTACGTTTCAGCCCAATACTGCATTGGCCTACTAGTGGAATACGAACTGACTCCTCCCACACCGGTTGAACGTGGTGCAAATCTGGGAATATTAGAGAAAGACCAGCATAATTTTTAGATACCCTAATGCTGTTATGCATAGAAGTCGGCGTGTGGCGACTTTAAATCACCTGCTGGTTGGTCTTCCATTCACGCATGTGAACAGGGAGATCCCTGCTCCTTGAGGAGTGAACAGCGAGACACTGGCACGAATAAGAGTGTGTCTCTAGCCAGAGCAACAGCAACTTCACGGTTGTAGGCTCTCTTGCGTGGGTCGAATTAGAAACAACGACTACTGATGTTTAATGCTGGTGTAAATGTGAAAAGGAGTATGGAATGCTGGAAAGTGGTTACTGGTCGAGGCAGACTATTCAGCCCATTGTTTATGAAATGTTGTGGTAGTTCTTTGGAGTGACTGTTACTAGCTGTCGTTCAGACCGTGATGCTATAATTTATATTATCTGCTTTTAAATATTGGTTTGTGATGTCCGTTCAAGATCGTTTCTGGTGCCATTTAATTTTATTGACACCTAAAGTGTTTCTACGAGGGTTGGAACTTTGATAGTGGCAACTATTCATTTACAGCTCGTACGAAGTAGATAAGCGTTTTAAAGTTTTACTGACCTTCAAAGTAGTCACCAGCGTTATGTATAGCCCGTTGCCAGTGATGTGGAAGTCGTGGGATACTCTTAACAGTGCCAGTTGCGTTAAGAGTTCGAGGAGTGTGGTCTATTGCCCAACGAATTTCTAGCAGTTGTGTAGCGAACGCCGTGAAGTGTTTCCATCAGTTTAGAAATCGAGCTAAACTTGCGGGGGCTTAAGTAAGGGGAGTGCAGTAGGTGGCATAGCGCTTAGCAGCCCCATTAGTCAAACAATTCAGTAACAGCTGGCACTTTACGTGCTTAAGCATAGTCCTGCAAAATGATGGTCAGGTAGTGCAGAAAGTATTATCACTTCTGTCTCCGTGCTGTTAATGTTTGCAACACAAGCTACGATCAGCTTAGAAACAGAAGTAATGACACTTCCTGCAGGACCTAACCATTATTTTGATGGACAATGTTCGAGCACGTACAGTGCAAGCTGTTACTGATTTGTTTGTCTGATGTGGCTGCTATGTGCTATACCACCTACTGCACTCCCCTGACTTAAGCCCTAGTGAGTTAAACTCGATTTCTAAACTGAAGAAAACACTTCACGGCATTCGCTTCAGAAGTGCTACAATTTCGTCGGGCAGTAGACCGCGCAGCTCGAGCTGTCAACACCTGGCACTGCCAAGAGTATCCTACGACTTCTATATCACTGGAAACGGGTTATACACAATGCTGGTGGCTACTTTGAGGGTCGGTAAAACTTTGAAACACGTATCTATTTTGTAGCCGGTCGCTGGTGGCCGAGCGGTTCTAGGCGCTTCAGTCTGGAACTGCGCGACTGCTACGGTCACAGGTTCGAATCCTGCCTCGGGCATGGATGTGTGCGATATCCTTAGGTTAGTTAGGTTTAAGTAGTTCTAAATTCTAGTAGACTGATGACTTGAGGTGTTAAGTCCCATGGTGCTCAGAGCCATTTGAATCATCTATATTGTACGAGCTGTAAATAAATAGTTAGCACTACTAAATTTCCGACCCTCGTGATTTCAAAGTTTGAGAGACATTATTGAAAATGACGTATTTTGAGGCACACTATACAACAAGAAAGTGAAGAACACAGAAGACAAAGTTCGATTTCAGTGTAAATTGATACACGTCTGTACCACCTGCGAGTGTATAAATGATTAGGTTTGCAGTTCTCTGGCAGAACGGACACCAGGGTGCAGTAGAGTCTCTGGTAATCCACCAAAGAAAACGGAACTGCACCCGAACACGAAGTACTGGAATAAAATATCAATACCTGCGGCTGTATTTGAATCAATGTCGTTTAGTCTTTTTAACACATGCTACCAATTTCGGCATCAACTGGTGTTATCTTCAGACCCAAAGCGTAACATGTCATCCGCAACAGTCTTTGTGGGCAATGAACATAATCGTATGCTGGGAGCAAAAATTAAATGGATTCTGCACCTTCCGTGGCAATAACTAGCCCAGAATTATCAGACGACAACTGGAATTCCAAAACGCACGTGGAGCTCATATACGAGTAGGACATCGATAGGTCAGCAGGTGAACTGTAACGTTAAAATTTTTAGCGTGTCTGTATTTTTCGCCTCTCCTTAAGCGCTCCTCTGAGCAATAACTCTAGATCCTTTCTTGGTAATGTGGTGACAGTTATTAAAATAAGATAACCCCTCCTTTCTTTATGACTGTTGCTAAATCCGCTTATTTGTATAGAAGTCACCTCGTGCTACACATTACCAAAGAATGATGCTCAACTAATGGTATTTATTACATGTAAGGGCTATCCACTTCAGGACAGTGTGCATTTTCATTCTCACAGGACAGTCTTACGACTAAAAAACAGTATTCCCGCAAGAAATTATTAACCCTGTAATTACTACATCAGAAGCTACACGAATGAGTTACCCAAGACATTAACCTAAGTAATATTCAAGTTAAATGGCGCTAGTTAAAATTTTGATTCGTTAAAAGTTAATTACGCCTTCATTTTTTATTTTATTATTAATCCAGTCACAGACCACAATGTTTATTAATCAGATCATTAATTTCGATCCACGATGAACATTTTCTGACGTTCCTAAATGCAGTCCACATTTGTTTCATATGCTGTGAGGATTCACATGGACGCCGCCACACGGCAACATAAGTAACTGCCAATGAAATTAATTTTCTCATTTTTAGAGAACTGAAGGTACAATCTGCTTTACTTGCAAAAATCATTCAACAGCCAAGATCGGATAAAATATTTCTTTATTTAATCCCAGGAATGTCATTTTTGACAGCGCTCGTCTACTTTTGATGTTCTCCTCGCTCTGTTCATCACTGGTAGCAGAATTCTTTAACCCCATCTGCTCATGACCACCGATACTAATGAGAAATTTCCTTCTGTTATTATTTCTGCTATTTGACATTACTTTTGTCTTTCTTCAATTTACTCTGAGTCCATATTTTGTGTTCATTAGACGTTTCATTCCATTCAGCACATCATGTGATTCTTCTTTACTTTCACTGAGGATAGCAATGTGATCAGCGAAACGTGTCGTTGATATCCTTTCACCTTGAATTTTAATTCCACTCCAGAACCTTAATCTAATTTCTATCATTGCTTCCTCGATGTACAGATTTAACAGTAGGGGCGAAAGACTCCATCCCTGTCTTACACCCTTCTTAAACCGAGCTCTTACTTCTTGGTCGTCCACTCTTATTGCTCCCCCTTGGCCCTTGTACATATTGTGCATTACCCGCCTCTCCCTGTAGCTTATCCCTAGTTTTCGCATAATTTTGAATTTCTTGCGACATTTTACATTGTCGAACACTTTTTCCAAGTGTACAAAACCTATGAAAGTGCCTTGATTTTTCCTTAGTCTTGCTTGCATTATCAACCGCAACATCAGAGTTACCTCTTTGGAACCTTTACTTTAGCTAAAGACAAACTGAATGTCCTCAACACATCTTCAGTTTATCCCCTTCTTCTGTTCGTGATTCCTATAGCAACTTTGATGCATGAGATGATTAACTCATTTCTCGATAATTCTCACATTTCTCAGCTCTTGCAGTATTCGGAATTGTTTGGATGATAGTTCTCCGAAAATCAGATGGTATGTCGCCAGACTCATACAATCTACACACCAAAGTGAATAGTCCTTTCGTTGCCACTTCCCCGAATGATTTTAGGAATTCTGGTGGAATATTATCTGTCTGCCTTATTTGAGCTTAAGTCCTCCCAACCTCTCTTAAATTCTGATTTTAACGCTGGATCCCCCATCTCTTCTAAATCGAAGCTGTTTCTTCTTGTATAACATGAGACAAATAATCCTGTCATGGAGCCATTCAATGTACTCTTTCCACCTGTCCGCTCTCCTCTCAGCATTTAAGAGCCTAATTCCCGTTACACTCTTAATGTTACCTTAATTGCTTTTCATTTGATCGGGGGTTATTTAGACCTTCCTGTAAGCCGAGTCAGTCCTTCCAACTATCATACGATTTCGTTTTTGATTTCTTCTCATTTTTCATGCAGTCGTTTCCCCTTAGCTTCCCTGCACTTTCTGTTTATCTTATTCCTCAGTAACTTGTATTTCTGTATTCCTGAATTTCCTTGATCATTTTTGTATTTCCTTTCTTCATCGATCAACGAAAGTATTTCTTCTGTTACCCATGGTTTCTTCGCAGTTACCTTCTTTCTGCCTATTTTTTTCCCTTCCAACATCTGCGATTGCCCTTTTTCGAGATGTCCATTCGTCTTCGACTGTACCGCCAACTGAGCTATACCTTAAAGAACTACAGCGTATTTTGTCAATCGTTAGTACCTCAGTATCCCACTTACTTGCGTATTGATTCTTCCAGATTAATCTCTTGAACTTCAGGTTACTCTTCATCGTACTACACTGTGATTTTCATCTATATTTGCTCCTGGGTATGCCTTACAATAAAGAACCTGATTTAGGATTCTCTTTCTAACAATTATTTAACGTGACTGAAATCTTCCCGTATCACCCTGACTGTTCCAAGTTTACCTGCTCCTCTTGTGATTCTTGAACAAAGTATTCCCTATTACTAGCTGAAATTTGTTATAGATATCTATTAATCTTTCATCTCTCTCAATCCCAAGCCAGTATTCTCCTGTAACCTTTCTTTCTGTTCCTTCCTTTACAACTGCATTCCAGTCCCCCACGACCACTAGATTTTCATACCCCTTAACGTGTTACCCTTTCAATGCCCTCATATACTTTCTCTAGCTCTTTATCATCAACTTGCGACGTCGGCATGTATACCTGAACTATAGTTGTCGGTGTTGGTTTGCTGTCGATTCTTATAAGAACAACGCTGTCACTGAACTGTTAGCAGTAACACACTCTCTGCCCTACCTTCCTAATCGTAACATCCTACGCGGATTATACCAATTTCTCCTGCTGTTGACGTTACCCTATGCTCATATGACCAGAAATCTCTGTCTTCTTACCAATTCACTTCAGTGATATTCCAGGCCCGACGAGTGGGACGGTTCCCTTTAGTTGGTTATTCAATGTTTTTCTCACGGCGCCTCCTACTTTGCAGTCCCCTCTCGGAGTTATGAATGATGGACTGACTATTTCGAAATTTTTTTACAACGGTGAGATCATCAAGTGACTTTTTAATTACAGGCCACAGGTCCTACGGAAACACGGGGTGTCTTTAATGTAGTGGTTTCCTTTTCCTTCTGCATCCTCATGCCATTGATCATCGCTGATTCTTCCACCTTCGTGGCAGGATCGAATCATCCCTTGTCTAACTGATGAGCACCTGCTGGAAGGCACGACTTTTATATAGGATGGTTTCCCAGCCTATTGCTCCATGTGTGAAAGTTATCTTGCGAAAATCGTTTGGTGAGGATCACGTGCTAAGCCTCCACTTCCATCATGCTGACTGTGTGTTTTAGGTTTCACTAAAAACTCCATGTCGTTTCAAACATGTGTGTCAATTTTTACCTCTCTACCTACGTTATTTTGTGAAGTTCTGAATTTTCAAATGTTAACGAATTTTCTGGACACCCTGTATATTGAGCTTAGAACTTATTCAAAACAACTAATAATAAAATGCAATTCATGAAGAACTGTTATCCGTTTCACCTCTATTACATACAACTAAAAGAAAGTTAAAAATTGTTATGTTCCTGTACAAATAAGAACCATTCTACGTCGGAATTGTCGTTGTTTTGACGTACTGTCTTAAAAATGTCACTTCCAGATCAACATTTCTAGTTTTAATGTCTGTTTCTGGATATTTTCCTGATTATTATTTTGCAGTTTTGTCTAATATATGAACTCTTCGCACCAAAATAATAACAGATATGACTTGTAACACTGAGCTGATACTTGGTTTTCAGATTCACTGCACATAATCAGACACTAAAGCCGATAGGATTGGTAACACAACAACCACTTCCTAGAATTTACGGCTTCAAGTCACTCTAAATAACGACTTTGTAATACATTATAGGCAGACTTGTCAAACGCATCCAGCAGTAATCTGGATCGCTGTGAAAACCACGTGAACAGAGCCAGCCGTAATAAACACTGGAGAGGTTGTCTGACTGATTTATGTAGCCTCTCCAACCGTACCATTGATTTTGATGTCGTGGAACGAGTGCACTTCTGATTCATTAAACTCGCTGCTTGATTGATGGACGAAGGTAACAGTTGCAGCAGCTCGGCGCTCGTGAGTGGAGAATGTTACAGAACTGTGGCAGACCCAGCGGGCGAACCGTGTTCAGAAACAAACAAGAGGTGCTAATTACATTTCTGGAGTCTGGTATGAGATGAATAGTGATCGAGTTGATGCTCCCTCGCTGACAAAATTGTGTGTAGCAGCTCTACAGTTCACCATGTAGCAGTAATTTAATTACCGACGTAGTACGCTAAGTTTCCCGCTACATCTTGCATGATTATTTAGCATTTTAACGTATTAAGAACAAATAAAGAATATAATTTTGTGACACTGCATAAAAGTTTAGGAACACGCAGCAGAGAAATTCAAAGAACTTTGTTCGTTGGGCATGCACACTATCCTCAATCTGATGAACAAGGTATTCATTAAGAGTCAGTCCCAAAAAAGTAAAGTTACCTTCCTTCAACAATGTCAGGTAGAAACGGACAATTGATGAGGAGACATTCTATTACCCTTCGGCGATAAACACTGATGACAAGTTGAGACTTTCAGCTTCAAGGACAATTTCTCTAGGTAAATCATATCTTACTATAAATTTTACTCTGTACAGCCAATAAGCTTTTTCAGGGCCTTGTTTCCCAGAGCACGTAGCACTGTTAACGTTACGTTCATGCTAAATAAGCTGCTACAAGTAACTTTTAATAAGCGGGTATTGTCTATAACATATACATAAGGTGCTCTGAATAAAACTTGAAGAACCCTACCAACGACGAAAAAGACAAAGATATATTTAAACTCAGAGCTCTCCTGCCGTATATGGAAAGTATTTTGTCAGCTTGATGAGCGCCATATGACTTACCATTCGCAAACAAAGATACCAACACTTAATCAACGGTTAGGATTTACAATGTCCACTGTGAGCGTGGTCTTCCGTAAATCTGGCTGAAGACCCGCACACTCCACAAAAGCTGCACGGAACACCATAGGTACACCGGTCCCTTACAGCCCAATAAATCGGCTGTGAGAGAGCACTTCATCGACAACAGTTACTCTACGCGTTGCAAAAGTTTCGAAATGCAAGCGTCGGCTTCATATCTTTTGGACTCGGTGGTGAAAGAAGCAGTTGAAATTCTTTTGGCGATGAATGAAACAAATAGAGATAACGGTTTTGGCTTGCGTAAATCATGGAATCTGGTGCTTTCCTTTCAGTAAACTTTTAATGACGTCGCTACAGTGCTCATAATAGTACGCGGCTCCATTTGTGGCATTTAATACACTACCATTACTACGCAAAACATAGTCTTTCAACAGTATCATCGATAGTCGAGGTCAACAGAAGAACAGGCTCTCAAATTGGTTCATGGCTATATTTTATTTACACTCCTGGAAATTGAAATAAGAACACCGTGAATTCATTGTCCCAGGAAGGGGAAACTTTATTGACACATTCCTGGGGTGAGATACATCACATGATCACACTGACAGAACCACAGGCACATAGACACAGGCAACAGAGCATGCACAATGCCGGCACTAGTACATTGTATATCCACCTTTCGCCGCAATGCAGGCTGCTATTATCCCATGGAGACGATCGTAGAGATGCTGGATGTAGTCCTGTGGAACGGCTTGCCATGCCATTTCCACCTGGCGCCTCAGTTGGACCAGCGTTCGTACTGGACTTGCAGATCGCGTGAGACGACGCTTCATCCAGTCCCAAACATGCTCAATGGGGGACAAATCCGGAGAACTTGCTGGCCAGGGTAGTTGACTTACACCTTCTAGAGCACTTTGGGTGGCACGGGATACATGCGGACGTGCATTGTCCTGTTGGAACAGCAAGTTCCCTAGCCGGTCTAGGAATGGTAGAACGATGAGTTCGATGACGGTTTGGATGTACCGTGCACTATTCAGTGTCCCCTCGACGACCACCAGAGGTGTACGGCCAGTGTGGGAGATCGCTCCCCACACCATGATGCCGGGTGTTGGCCCTGTGTGCCTCGGTCGTATGCAGTCCTGATTGTGGCGCTCACCTGCACGTCGCCAAACACGCATACGACCATCATTGGCACTAAGGCAGAAGCGACTCTCATCGCTGAAGACGACACGTCTCCATTCGTCCCTCCATTCACGACTGTCGCGACACCACTGGAGGCGGGCTGCACGATGTTGGGGCGTGAGCGGAAGACGGCCTAAGGGTGTGCGGGACCGTAGCCCAGCTTCATGGAGACGGTTGCGAATGGCCCTCGCCGATACCCCAGGAGCAACAGTGTCCCTAATTTGCTGGCAAGTGGCGGTGCGGTCCCCTACGGCATTGCGTAGGATCCTACGGTCTTGGCGTGCATCCGTGCGTCGCTGCGGTCCGGTCCCAGGTGGACGGGCACGTGCACCTTCCGCCGACCACTGGCGACAACATCGATGTACTGTGGAGACCTCACGCCCCACGTGTTGAGCAATTCGGCGGTACGTCCACCCGGCCTCCCGCATGCTCACTATACGCCCTCGCTCAAAGTCCGTCAACTGCACATACGGTTCACGTCCGCGCTGTCGCGGCATGCTACCAGTGTTAAAGACTGCGATGGAGCTCCGTATGCCACGGCAAACTGGCTGACACTGACGGCGGCGGTGCACAAATGGTGCGCAGCTAGCGCCATTCGACGGCCAGCACCGCGGTTCCTGGTGTGTCCGCTGTGCCGTGCGTGTGATCATTGCTTGTACAGCCCTCTCCCAGTGTCCGGAGGCAGTATGGTGTGTCTGACACACCGGTGTCAATGTGTTCTTTTTTCCATTTCCAGGAGTATATTTTAGTTTTTTCTAAAAAGCAACGAAATGAAGGCCACTGTTTCACGGGGTGAACTTCTCATTCGTGCCCCAAAATCCCTCTTAGAAATGAAAATTGGTGTTGCGAAATTAGCACATACCTTGTGTTAAAGTTCCGCCAGGGAAGCGGAGAAAAATGATCGATGGGATAAAACTGAAATCGAGAGGAGTAAGGTAGACTTAATGAACTCACGAAAACTCTAAATGTCTTAAGCGTAGTCCTGCGCTATAGCAAAACTACGGTTCGGTAGTTTTGATACTGTACATACACGACATATTAAACGATAGGATGACTGGTAGTATTGGCAGAAATGATAGGGAAGGAAGCATAAGTGAATATGTGAGAGAGAAACTGGAAGCCGATGACTTCTATTTGTATTTTGTACTTTTGGTTTGACATAATTGGAACCATACATCGCTCAGTGTAAGTTAGTTGTGCAATTTATATCCTAACAAAATATAAACAGAATTTTACATACGTGACAAAAGTTAGTTGTTCATATACCTTCGTTTTATGCAAACACAGTTTACATTGCAAACGTAATTGTTGTTGCTGTTGTCTTATAGTCATTAGCAAGTTCTTGATTAGAGGTAAGATTTTCCTATTGTTATACTGTTTCTGTATCAGATGCATATTTATATAAGCTTCGCGATATATTTTATGCTTATTATTTATAATTAACGACTATATAACAGTGTGGCAGCACCTATATGTAACAGCACATTTTTCTACACTTCTTTCACAATACTGGGCCATTTCATCCTTGAACAAATTTCCCAGTAATTACCATGCATTCGAGAAGAAGTTAAGTTTTATTTGTATCCTCGGTGAACCTTCCCCATTGGCATATTTTAGCTGTTTTCTTTCACACCAACAAAGAACCAGTATCTTTGTCCCCACTGAAAATACTATCTATGCTCATTGCTGTGTATTCCTATTTTCTTTCTACCAACATATTCGGTAGCCTTATCCTATTATTTCTCGCTCGTTCCATGAACACTGAACTTGGGCTATACATTTGATTTCTTCGCTAGTACCGTATCAGATTTTTGATACATTACCGACAGCCAATTACATAATTTGGATAATACTGCAAACGATGTTACTTGGAGTGAAATTTCTGAAATACTATATATTCAGTAATATATCTTACGTAATAAATATTATTATCATTATTATTTGCAGTAGTCGCAGCTGTAGTATATACCTCTCACACACCATACATACTTTAGTGATTAATGTTCCATTACTATTATTATTATTATTATTATTATTATTATTATTATTATTATTATTATTTGTGTAAGTATTGTTATTAATGTTTACTGCTTACGTACTACATACATGTAAAAGCAAATCACTGAAGATATTACGCCGATTTTATAGAGGCAGAATAAAGGCCTAATACTTAGTGAGTGAAATTGGATTACCAAAAAATTTCTTTATTAAGTGATTCTAAATTAAATCCACCACAGAATGAGTTTAATTAAAGTCATCTTCACATAAATGGTCCCAGTTGTGGGTCTTATCTAAAATTCATCTCAAGTCCATGTGCATCCATTTGCTCTTCTATTTCTGCAGTACCTGATTACCAAAATCTTCCCATTCAGTCATATTCAGCGTTTCGCATCTTCTGGCCATTCCAGGCTGCTTCTTTCAACATGGTTCTAGGCTGTTAGCTTCTCTTTTTCCACTTTTTTTGGTGGAGCCGTACAAAAGCTTTAAAACACTAGAGACCATTTCCTTAATTTCAAATTTTATTGTTTAATTTTTACTTTTCTGACGACTCAGCTACGAAACTATCTTCTGGAAATTCACTAAACAGTTTTTATCTCCTTCGCAACACTAACTTTGCCAGCATAAACGACGAGAGACATAGTTTTCTTTCGATTCTCGTGTATAGCGAGGCCAATTTTCAACATTCGTCTGTTGTCGAAGTCAGCGTCCAGTGTCAAATTCCTCTCACAGTCGCCTAGTTTCTCCTCTGTAATGAATTTATTCTCTTTGGGAAAGATACAGGAATTTAGATACGGATTTTTATTTTATTTACAAAACTTATGATTATGACGACGGCCATCAGATACCCAATGGTATAAGTTTACGCTGCGTTTAGGTAAGTAATATCACGTTCCCTTATAAACGCCGCCTCTTACTTTCCGACTGTATGCTACGAAGGGTAAAGTCACTATGTGCAAGCTGTCTCCAGCGGTGCTGTTTCACACTCGAAGTCCAGGATGTCAGACTAGCTCTGAATAACAATGTATTACATTTTAGAGAGAATAGTATTTTTCCTTTAGTTTCATTCTGTAAAGGTTACTACTGTGGTCCAAATAAAATCAGTAGTACTTGCTAACTACATCAGCGTATTGTGAGACAAGAACGGATATAAGCAATAGATTATTCATACACTATTTACAACTTTCTTAGAGTAAATGAAATTATTGACGAAGCTTTGACACAGCATTAAAAATAAATACCCGGATCTCGATCATGAAAGAAAACGACGCTCCATTTGTGTCGTCTAATAAACGTGAACATTATGGTGGTTCGCCGTTTCGTAGATTCTCATGAAACATCTGCACCGCTAGTATACATTTCGTGAACAAGGGAAAATCCGAATGCGAAAAGGTTGCTTCGGGAGACGGTCTGGAGCACGAGTTCGTCGTATAAATGGGACACTGCAAGAAGGATTCAGTTTGAGATGAAACTGGAAGTACTGAATATGCCCCTGCTCCATGGAGAGCGTTCCGCACACGTGAAAAGCAAGAAACGGCTTGCGAAATTTGATAGGATGAGTGGATTGAGTGGATAACGTTACAGAGTCCATTGTTTCGAACATGTCTTAGCTACACCCGCTGGTCTGTGCACCTTAATAAGAAGAATTCTGTGGGATCATCTACATAGGGAGATGATCGACCTGGTCTTATATAACCAAAATGTTGCTTATATAAGTAAAATTTTTATTGCCACGTCATCACGTAATCATACTGCTCTATGTTTCGGTCACGAATGCAAGTCACATCCATTGTAACTGAATGATAAAAGAATAGCAGAAGGAACGTAACCCAGATGACGGTCACTTGCATCCAGACATTTACCATCTAGTGTTAAGGATGACTGCAGCGTAAAAACCCTGCTCGCGGGTGTATTGTCTTCAAATGTAGCTGGAAGCGCCACGTCACGCATGAAGTTCCTTGCCTCGAGAAAATTTCCTGACTTGGAAATTACTGGCAGCAGAATTCTTTCAACGCACCTCCACGCCCACAGGAAGAGAGACGGAACCGTTTCACACAGAGAAGCACTATTAGACTGAAATAAAATTCAATCTCCTTACTCTGACTGCTCTTATCTTACAGCGGATGGAATTACGATCCCTCTGCACGCAACGAGCTGTATGGCAGAAACCGAAACACTCGAGTTACTCCACAAGTGTGAACAGTATGCTACGCCTGACGTTTAGTGTCGGAACTCGGTGAAAATCCCTGCGTATCAGTAAAGAAGCAATGGCTGAGGGTTGATAATAACAATAGATATTAAAAATATTGTTGTTGTGATTTTTAGTTTGAGGACTGATTTGATGGAGTTCTACAGGCTGCTCCATCATGTACCAACCATATTCGTCTCTGAATAGCTTCTGCAATTTACATTCTTCTGAATCCGCTCAGTGTATTCTTCTCTTTTGTGTCCCTCTATGACTTTTGCCCCACACATTTCCCTCCAGTACGAAACTGGTAATACCTTAATGTCTCAGAATATGTTCTATCATCCGATCCTTTCTTCTGGTCATGTTGTGCCACGATCTTCTTTTCTCCACAATTTGTGTTCACTACCTCCTCATTAGTTACGTTAAATATCTATTTCAACTTGAGCATTGCTCTGTAGCACCACATTTCAAAAGCTTCTACCCTCTTCATCTCTATACTGTTTATTGTCCATGTTCCACTTCCACATATGACTACACTTCACACAAATACTTTGAGAAAAGAGTTCCTAACACTTATATCTTTAATCGATGTTAAATTTTTCTTTCTCAGAAACGCTTTTCTTGCCATCTCTACTATCGCCTCTAATTCGACCAACAAGCTACGAGTTTAAGTGGCTTTTTCCTAGTATAATTCCCTCAGCATCACCTTATATAGTTCAATTACATTCCATTAACCTTGTGTGGTTGATTCTGATCTTTGTCTTACATTCACCTTTCAAGATAGTCTACATTCCGTTGAACTGCTTTCCCAACTCCTCTGCTGTCTCTGACAAAACTACAATGTCGTCGACAAACCTCAAGACTTTTGTTTCTTCTACCTCAACTTTAATTCCTGTTCCAAATTTTTCTTTCGTTTCCTTTAATGCATGCTCTATGTGCAGATTAAATAACATCGGGGATAGCCTACAAACCTGTCTCACTCTTTTTTCTCAGTTATTATTTCCTTTTCATACCTTTGTAAACCTCCTTTCCCTCCCTGAATTTTTCCCGTGCTACCTTCAGAATTTCAAAACGAGTATTACTGTCCACATTGTCAAAAGCCTTCTCTAAGTGTACAAGTGTTATAAACGTAAGTTTTCCTTCTCTTAACCCATCTCCATCTCCTAAGATAAGTCGTAGAGTCATTATTGCCTTGCATGTGCCTACATTTCTCTGGATCCCAAACTGATCTCCGCTGAGGTCAGCATCTACCAAATTCTCCATTCCTCTGTGAAGAATTCGTTTTAGTATTTTGCAGACAAGACTTATTAAACTTGTATTTCGTTAATGTCCACACGTAACAGCTTTGTTCAGAAATGGACTATTACATTCTTCTTAAAGTCTGAGGATATTTCGCCTGCACGAGAGACGGATTTATTTTCCATGTCTGCCTCTCCCAAGGCTACCAGAAGTTCTGACAGAATATCATATACTCCAGGAGCCTTGATCGATTTCGAACTTTCAGTTCTTTCTCAAATTCTTCTCGCTGTGCCTTATGTATCTCATCTACAAATATGTCCTCTTCTATTCATGTAATAACAAATTCATCTCTATAGTAATCAGTTCATCTCCCGTGTATAGTTTCTGTGTGTACACCTTGCATTTTTCCGCTTTCCCCCTCTTTTCTCAAGACTGGTTTCCCATGTGAGCTGGCGATAATCATGCATGTGCTTCTCTTTCCAACAGTCGCCTCCTTCATTTTTCTGTAGGTAGTATCTTTCTCCTAGTGATATGTGTTTCTAAATCCTTACATTTTTGGCTGTTAGCCGTTCCTGCTTGGCCATTTTGCATTTCCTGCCAATCTCAGTTTTGAGACCGTTGTATTCCCTTTAGCCTACTTCATTTGCTGCGTCCTTAAGTTTTATGCTTTCATCAGTTAAATTTAATGTCTCCTGTGTTGTCCAATGATTTGTACTAGTACAGAGATGGCAAAAATTACGGCTCGAGGGCTGTGCCCGGACCTGAGTGCCAAAGCCCTCAGCCTCGCTGGCACATTTCCCCCACCGCCGCACCACGCTGTCTGAATGCGAGGAGAGGGAAGAGGGGAAATCTGAGAACACGCCACGTTTAATTGGCAGTGCACTCGCACTGCATACGACTTTGTTTTATATTTCACACTTTATAACAACATAGATAACAAAGAAACAAATTTTCAGTATTATTTAATTTTATTTTGACACGCTGATGACAAACTGTCGGCATACTGACAGGCGCAGAAAATTTCACACTCTCGCGCTCATTTTGCCAAGTGACTGTGACTTATTTAGTTTCGTGTTCGAAATAAATATCCTTCACATACATATATCGATCGAAATATGGTAGCACTTTTGCAACCTCATTATGGAGACTCTACCTGAGGAGTGCAATGAGACGTCCTGGACTGTTTTAACATAAAAAAAGTTTGTGATTACAGCCGGAATTACCTTGAAGGTCAGTTACATTTGCACGCGCTTAGGGGTTCTTTGAAATAAAATGGCAAACGGTCTCAAAAAAGCTTGAAAACATATGCAAGACTAACAGTGTCCTCAAAATCTCTATAAAAGTATAAACGAATTCTTTCAAGGCCAAAATGAATTCTTCATACCTCGCTGTTTTTTTTATGCCAGTGAGCTTACGGAACTGGATTGTCTTTGACAGAAAGTGTCCCATCTACAACTCGATTTTCTTTTTAAATGCATCCCCATCAAATCAGAAATAAGTTAACTCTCGATGCCTTACTGTTGGCACTGTGCAGTGAAGTCCACTTAAAATGCGAGCTCTGTAATCCACTGCCTATGTTCTGATTTCCCACCCTACACTCATTTTTCCTTCATAAATTAAAGAACAGCGCGTTTTAAAACGAACAATAATTCCAGTCATGCTCCTTGATTTAATCACCAAAGTTTTCAGTGACATATGAAGTCTTCAAACACTTCTTTCAGCTCCACGGAAAACTGTTACAAATGGAAATGGAATAACGTGTGCGACTTCAGAAATTTTGCTTTTCCTACTACGGGCACAATTCTTCAAATTGGACACAAAATGCTTCCTTATGATCCGAACAATGAATCTCGTCCGTTGATTGTAGTAATTTTTTGCTCTTTCATTGTCTACTGAATCATTAAATTCTTTCTACATTGTACTGTCATGTCGATTCATCGTATACACGCATACCGGCCCCTTATGCGATCTGAGAAATTTCATCCCTCTCCTCTGTGATTCCCATTTATTTTAAAGGATTGTAACGATTCTCCTTTTTGTTCAAACAGACGCTGAACCTGCGAACGTCCTTCATACCACGAACAAACATCGAAGTGTATACAACGATGACTCCACGATTCTGCCGAATT
Source organism: Schistocerca gregaria (assembly GCF_023897955.1). Classification (NCBI taxonomy): domain Eukaryota; kingdom Metazoa; phylum Arthropoda; class Insecta; order Orthoptera; family Acrididae; genus Schistocerca; species Schistocerca gregaria. The sequence goes on from NC_064923.1 coordinate 688,385,741, forward strand.
CGAAGTATTGCCAATAGAAGCACGATACATCGCAAAGCTAAATGAAACGTAGCGCTGTTCCATCTACTTCCCAGAATAACCGCCCAAAGCCAGTACCTTGGCACGCACATGGCCTGCATGCGCTGCACCTGTGAATTTTGCAATCCCATGGCTCGCACTGTATTAGGCCTTCTCTTTTTCCCTGTTTGATCCTCAGCTACCTGCACTATTTCATCTCTCAAGTTCACCCGTTCATCATCTCTTGTATGCCTTTCCGCAGTTCTGGTCGATCATTACCAAAAGCTCTCCTACTTTTTTGAAAATTCTTTAGTTTTAATCTACATTTCATAATAAATAAATTATGTTCAGCGCCCATACCTTCCCTTGGGAATGTCTTACAATTTAAAATCTGGTTCCGACATCTCACTCCTGCCGTAACCAGTCTGAAACCTTGAGATGTCTCCAGTTCTCTTCCACATATAAAACCTTCTTTCATGATACTTCAACTAAGTGCTAGCGACGATTAAATTGTACTCTATGCAAAAGTCTACCAAGCGCCTTCCTCTTTCGTTTCTTTCCCTCAGACCCCAATCAGAACTGCAGTCCCCCATTACAATTTTTAAGTTTTGGTCTCTGTTAACTATCCGAATTATTTCTTTTATCTCATATTACATTTATTAAGTCCCTTTATCAACTGCGGAGCTAGTTGGTATAAATTTTTTCAATCCCTTTATCAACTGCGGAGCTAGTTGGTATATAAACTTGTACTACTATGGTGGGTATGGGCTTCTTGTCTTTCTTGCCTACGGTAATGAATTCACAATTCTGTTCATAATAGCTTATCGACATCCCTATTTTTCTCATTCATTACTGAACCTATTTCTGTGTTACCCTAATTGATACTGTCTTTATTACCTTGTACTCTCGTGGCCAGAATTCCTATTCCTGATGGCACCGAACTTCACTAATTGCCACTATATCTGCATTCATAGTTTTCTGCTTCGTTTGATGCGGCCCGCCAAGAATTCCTCTCCTCTGCCAAACTCTTCATTTGAAAGTAGGACTTCCAACCTGCATCCTCACTTATTTGCTGGATTTATTCCAATCTTTGTCAGGCCCTACAGTTTTTACCCTCCACAACTTCCTCGAATACCGCAGAAGGTATTCCCTGAAGTTTTAACAGATGGCCTACCACACTCGTTCTTCTTCTTGTCAGTATCTTCCATACATTCTGTTCCTCTCCGGCTCTTCGCATAACCTCCTCATTCCTTATATTATCAATCCGCCGAATTTTCTAAATAATTCTACCAATACATCTCAAATGCTTTGATTCTCTTCTTTTCCTGTTTTCTAACAGTCCATGCTTCACTAATATACAATTCCATGTTCCAAACCAACATTTTCAGAAATTTCTTCCTCAGATTAAGGCCTATGTTTGATAATAGTAGACTTTTCTTAGGTAGGAATTCCGTATTTTACACTGTTAGTCTGCTTTGGGTTCGTATATGCTCCGTCTGTCATTGGTTATTTTGATGCACAGGTAGTAAAATTCTTGCACTTCATCTACTTCCTGAACATCAATCTTGACGTTAACTTTCTCGAATGAAATGGTTCAAATGTCTCTAGGCACTATGGGACTTAACATGTGAGGTTGTCAGTCCTCCAAGTCTTAGAACCACTTAAGCCTAACTAACCTAAGGACATCACACACATCCATGTCCGAGGCAGGATTCGAACATGCGACTGTACCAGCGGTGCGGTTCCGGACAGAGGAAGAAACACATCCTCAGTTTTCTTTCAAATTCTTCTCGTGGTATATAGGGCGCACAAAATTTTTGAACAGACTTATTTAAAATATGGCCTTCAACATCTTCAGTTGCGATTCAAGAAGTATGGTTATTCTAACAAGGAGACAGAATGAGCACTTCGCCCTATGGAGAGAATCAGGAACAGTGAGGAACGACGGCTGCACAGAATGAAAGTTTTCCTTCCTTTCTTCGCTACGACTACAGATGGAATTGGGAAACTGTTTGTGAGTCCTGTGTGGAAACTATCTTCAGATCCTCCAGGAAGATAAAATAATGTTTAAAATCGGCAAAAACTAGACGACATATTTTGGCTACACAGGAGTACTGGGACAAAGCTGATTCTATTATGGCGGCGATGAAGTCATCTAACAAGGCGATAATGACGTCATCCAAGATGGTGGATTTTGGCGGGAAGCTTGAATTTTGGCGGGAAGGTAGGTGAGTTGGGCAACCTCCACTAACCTAACCCCCTTTCCCCTACCCCCGTCTCTCCCAGAAAAATGCCGGAATTTCAGATTCCAACAGGATACTGCATCAAAAGACATCTCTACTAAACTAAAAAAAAAATGGAGAGAAAATAGTTCAATTGGGCTACCCCCACTAACCTAAATTATCTGACTACCACCTCATCCTAGGAACTGGCACTAAGTTTAAATTTTGGCTGGAAGATAGGTCAATTGGGTATTGTCTACAAACCTAAGAAAATCGCAGGAAAGAAAGGGCAGTTGGGCTACCTCTGCTAACTTAAGTCACCCGAACACCACCTTCTCCTATGGATAGGTGGGAATAGGACACGACCTGTGCTGGACATGTCTTTATTTTTTGTATGCACAATTTCATTTAAACAATTAGAGACACTACCACCATCCAGTGTGGTCCCCAAATGGTCTGGACTTCAACTGACTGTGTACATAATACCATCACTAAGGGTGCTCTCATCCCTCTAGTGATGTAATCAAACAAGTTGTGGGTAAATGGAGGGAAACAGTGTGGTCGCCATGGGGTCCTGACTCCAACTGACCTACTACACAGTACCACTGCCAGAGAGTGCTCTCATCCCTCCTGTGATGCAATCCAGGAAGGTGTGGGGATATGGTGGGAAACAGTGTGGTCGCCATAGGGTCCTGACTCCAACTGACCTAGTACACAGTACCACCACCAGAGGGCGCACTCATCCATAATGTAATCCCAGACAGCTTCCATTATGTCATTTGATGATGCAAGTACCATTATCCAAGTTGGTGGGAAACAGTGTGTTCAACATGAGATCTGGGTCTTGTACGCAGTACCACAATGAGAGAGTGCTGTCATCTGTTCCATGATGTAATCCAGCGTAACAGTCTGGGGTGGGGGAAATGGCGGGAAAAGGACTCTGCCTGTGCTGGACATAAGTCTTTATTTTGCATAAAGAGTCTCCACTACGAGATTTAGAGTCCAGCTGACCTAGTACACAGTACTGCCACCAGTGGGTGATCACAGGGAGCATCTGTTGTTACTTGCAGTGTAGTCTGTTGGATACAGTCATTCTTCTACATTACAGGTAATGAAACATTAAACTGCTCTCTGCAATGGATCAAAAGATGTATATTTAATAGGATCGTTCCTGCATCGCCAGTAGCAGCAGTTTGACAAATGAATTCGATGACAGATGGGGTGTCCCATGAGGTTTGCTATTGTGGGAAGCATCACAACAACTCTCTCTGTGCCAGACCCACGTTGCAGCTATGTGTCATCGCACCAGCAATGGAGCCTAGCACACTGGACTCGCATTGGGAAGGACGATGGTTCAATCCTGTGTCCAGCCATCCTGATTTAGGTTTTCTATGATTTCTTTAAATTGCTCCAGGCAAATGCCACGATGGTTCCTTCGAAAGGGCCGACTTCCTTTCCTAATCTGATGAGACCGATGACCTCGCTGTCTGGTCTCCTCCCCCCAATACAAGCCAACTCAATGGCGCCTAGGTGATTTCTATATCAGATGAGGTTAGTGGATCTTTTATAGTTCATAATTTATTTCTGTTTAATGATGCAGAATAATGACAATAGCATGTTGGGGAGTTAGATGTGAATAGATGCAGATCAGCTTTGGACTGTAGTATCTGTATTGTGTATTAACCACAATGCGTGCATTTCCACTGCATGCTAAAAACACGGCCCTGTTGCACTAACTCAGGTCGTTCTGTTTCTACATGGGTTATAGAAGGTGCTGGATGTGGCTTTCTCTGATTTTTTCTCAGTTCTGAATTAAATTGGAATTATCACATGCGCAAAGCTGCAGAAATCCAGGCATTTTCTGGATGCATAGGGGCTGACTAAAAACCACATTGGAATTTTACTGTAGCTGATATGTTCTAGAAATTTGACTCGTTTCGAGTTAAGAGAGTGCCAGAAATATGACTCACTTCTGGCTGTGATCCAATGCAGGAATGTGGTTGAATATCAATTGTGGTGTGTGCATCTAGCAGGTGGAAGATACTATGCTGGTTCTGTAGACATGAGAAATATTTTAGATGAGTTTGTAAATTATAAGGATGACTTGGAATCTATGACATTACTGACGCCAGTTGTTGTGAGTGGAAATATCACTTTTCTCTGTTTGTTTCGAGATCTCACGTGAAAGGTCTTCGCAAGTGGGATAAGCACTGAAGTATTGGGGTTTTCAGAGAAATAGTCTCCAATCCATGTCTTAGGAATTATCTTGCATGAGCTATCAGTAGGTTACTGCCATGTGCTTTATATCGAGAAATACCGCAAAATGGTATGATATTCTAGAAAGCCATGCCAGATTAGATATGTTCTTCTAATCCCAGAGGTTGGACATGGGTATAGAAAAGCGAGCACGCTAGCAAGCAGGCCCAGACAAGAAATAGTAACGCGTTTGTGCGGATGAGAATCAGCCCAAATTTGTAGAACCATTCTGAGAATGACTTTGACCAACTGAGTGCTCTTTGGTCACCCGCAGAGCTGGATCCACACCCGACCCCGCAGTAAATATCTAATGCCACAAGTTTATGTACTGTGCTGTCTATCTTCACAGTACATGTACAAATGATGTAAAAGGACAGACTTTGTACGGCACAGGATACAAATTGCATGTTTACTAGATTGATATGGTGCATGGTGATGTATTGATGTGTCAGAGATCGGTTTCATCATCTAGTATTCAAGCTCCTGTGCTCGGGGCGAGAGCAGTGTAATTGAGTAAGAGTAATGCATGTTGCAGGGCTTAATAGTTGATGCAATATGGTGGTCTGTTAAAATAATTTTTTCCTGGTCAAAGGCTTGTCTGTAGAAAGAAGAAAAAAGGTGGATGGTGCTTCCACATCGGTGGCATCAGTAATTTGGCGGGTAAATTTGGTAAGAGCCATTAATAATGCTAGATTCATTCACAAGACATCCTTTGTGCTGGGAGGTAGGAGCCTCTATAATCTGATTCGAACAAGATGGAGGCAATGTACATACAGAAAGTTCTGAGAAAGCAAGTGTTCAAAGACGATGCATACCATCCATCTCTGGTGGGGATGCCATCTTTCATTAGGCACTGTGGTCTTAGGACATCTCCAGGCCTATAGCTGTAGGATACCAAAAATTCATTACTTTCTGGCTCTTCTGTATGACAGTGCATCGAATTCTTTTGGTACAATTGTTCTGAATCGCCCTCATATGTGCTTAGACACCGATCTATTTCCAAGTAAGGAGAATGCTTTTGTGATTATTGGTGTTTTCGGAAGTGTGCACAGGCTTTCAGCTGTGTGAACGTTTAACATCTCCGAGAGGTATATTGAGAGCAGGACAAACATTTCACTGCAAAGCGTGAGCCACACTGGGTACACGGGCATGGCTAGACATATCTTGCATGTTCCATCAGGAATGTGAGGAACAAAGGAAACTGTTATATTATGGTAACGATTACGGCAGCGTCTGCAGGCGTGAGTCACTAGGTATTAGCAATGGACCACAGTTAGAGAGAGGGTTCACATGAATACGTGGCCCTGAGGATGACTTGGTGCACATTTAGATAGGCAGACATGTGACATCAGTATAACACATGCTCCTGCGTTGGCTCACATTGGCTGGCCCTGATAGCTGCAGTTGATGACAGTTCGTAAGCGTTTTTTACATGCAGTGAGTGTTTGTGCACTGCATTTTTCCCCTGCTGTTCAAGCGCTGCGAGTGTAAGACATGGAATATGGTTTGATGGCTTAGTAAATATTTTGGTGTTTGTTGTATTACATTTCGAACGGGTGTGCAGTGCATGATTTCGAAAACTGACGATTACCAAGCATGTTTGGGGAGTATTTTAGATGGAGTCGAAACACACACGCCCTTGGAGCCTCTGCACTCTGCATATCGGTCTTCGCTCGCGTGAGGTCGCGTCAGCAAAGGTGAATAGGTGATTATGTGTTTCTGGACGAATTTCTCAGGTGTCAGGTAAGAAGCGAGTGCCACAGCTTCATGCTTGCAGGATTTGGGCATCATTTTGCTGTGGGTTCTGTTGCATCTAGACATCTTGGGGGGGGGGGGGGGGGCATGCGCAGTCCAGCGGACAGGTGGCAGCGGGCGATGCCTGTACTTGTCTGTTGCATTATTTTGCGAGCATGTTTGTAGGCTGCAATATGCATTATTTGGACAGTTTATGAGCACTTAGCCTGTCTACACATCACTTGTTGCATTGTTTAGGAACAGTTTGCTGGTCTGTGCGCTGTGTATTGCAATTATTTCGATGTAGTAGTTTGCGTGTGTGAAGGCTGTGGAATACCTTATTTCGACAGTCTACAATTAGCAAGCATGTCTCTTCCATTATATACGAGTAGTTTGCAGGTCTGCAGACTGTGTATTGTGAGTCCAAGCCCTTTAGGGCCAGTGTTTTGTGCCAGTGTGATAGATATACACTCCTTCCTTACTCTATCCAACAGCCCAGCGCCGGCTGAGTCATATTCATGCCATTTCCCCCTCCAGACAACCATCTTGGATTACGTCAAAGGGGGAATGACACCACCCTCTGGTGGCAGTACTGTATACTTGGTCAATTGGACTCTAGATCTCTTGGTAGAGTCCTATTCCTGCCATATCCCCCACCTCAGGCCATCACCTTGGATTATGTCACAGTACAGATGACAGTACTCTTTGGTGGTGGTACTGGATAATAGATCCTGATCTCATAGGGAACACACTGTTTCCCACCGTCTTGGGTAATGGTACTTGTGACATCAGATGACATCATGGCAGCCATCTTGAATTACATCTCAGGTGAAAGCACCCTCTGGTGGAGGTACTATGTACTAGGTCAGTTGGAGTCTGGACCCTTTGGTGACAACATTGGATGGTGGTAGGGCCTCTAATTGTTTAAATGAAATAATGCATGCAAATAATAAATATATGTCCAGCCCAAACTGTGTCCTATGTCCACCAATCCATATGAGGGGGTGGCGGTTGGGTAACTTAGGTAAGTGGAGGTAGGCAAACTATCATTTCCTTCCTGCCATTTGCTTAGGTTAGCAGAGATACCCCAATTGATCTATCTTCCCTCCAAAATTCAAAATTGACACCAGTTCCTGGGTAGAGGTGGCGGTCGGATGATTTAGGTTAATGGGGGTAGCACAAGGTAACTATTTTTCCATCCTTTTTATAGCTTAGTAAAGGTGACAGTGGTGTGAAGCATTATCCTATTGGAATTTGAACTTAGCGACATTTTTATGGGGAAGGGGGGTGAGTGGGGGGATGGGGGTTAAGTTAGTGGAGGTAGCCCAGTCGACTTATCTCCCTGCCAGATTAAAACTTCCCTCCAAAATCCGCCATCTTGGATGGCGTCATTGCTGTCACTTTTGATGACGTTATCGCCGGCATCTTGGATGACGATACTTTGGTGCAGAAACAGCTTTGTCCCAATACTCTCTGGGTGCATATAAAATTCCTTGTGGTTGTCGATTGGTACATATTGACGCCACCAAGAGGAATCTTTGAATACAGGAGGAATTGCCGCCAAGTACATATGGATAAATCTGCCATAGTGGAACATCTTTACCAAGAGGGTGCTAACGAAATAAAATTCACTGACAGTAGTTCTCATATCGTAAACATCACATTATTATGCACGTATGTACTGAGAGGCTATTGAGACCTATAAAAACCACAATAATTTTAAGAAAAAAAGGAAGGCAGAATTTAGCTGTCAACATTGGAACATAAGAATGACGATGGATTACCTTCAATGGAAAATGTTGGCAATATGAACAATAATCTCGTAGCGGAAGTTACCTGACAGATTGTAGTGAGTGCTACGCTGCCTTTATCATCGGCGCTCCCTTGAGTTCTGGTTTCAATTCACCATTCTACTTCTGAAGATGTCGGAGAGAATACGTTAGGAGAAAGTTTTGTAAGTCGATCACGGCCTAATAGCCTGTAATGTCAGTTGCAGCCTTGAAAGCTTACATACAACCTTCTGTATATTATTCTTGTCATCAACTTCCACCCATGAGCTGTTAAACTGACTGTGCGATAATTATGGCTCTTGTCACTTGTGTCGAAAACGTTTTCCCAAAAATCATATCGGCAGACATACACTCCTGGAAATTGAAATAAGAACACCGTGAATTCATTGTCCCAGGAAGGGGAAACTTTATTGACACATTCCTGGGGTCAGATACATCACATGATCACACTGACAGAACCACAGGCACATAGACACAGGCAACAGAGCATGCACAATGTCGGCACTAGTACAGTGTATATCCACCTTTCGCAGCAATGCAGGCTGCTATTCTCCCATGGAGACGATCGTAGAGATGCTGGATGTAGTCCTGTGGAACGGCTTGCCATGCCATTTCCACCTGGCGCCTCAGTTGGACCAGCGTTCGTGCTGGACGTGCAGACCGCGTGAGACGACGCTTCATCCAGTCCCAAACATGCTCAATGGGGGACTGATCCGGAGATCTTGCTGGCCAGGGTAGTTGACTTACACCTTCTAGAGCACGTTGGGTGGCACGGGATACATGCGGACGTGCATTGTCCTGTTGGAACAGCAAGTTCCCTTGCCGGTCTAGGAATGGTAGAACGATGGGTTCGATGACGGTTTGGATGTACCGTACACTATTCAGTGTCCCCTCGACGATCACCAGAGGTGTACGGCCAGTGTAGGAGATCGCTCCCCACACCATGATGCCGGGTGTTGGCCCTGTGTGCCTCGGTCGTATGCAGTCCTGATTGTGGCGCTCACCTGCACGGCACCTAACACGCATACGACCGTCATTGGCACCAAGGCAGAAGCCACTCTCATCGCTGAAGACGACACGTCTCCATTCGTCCCTCCATTCACGCCTGTCGCGACACCAATGGAGGCGGGCTGCACGATGTTGGGACCTGAGCAGAAGACAGCCTAACGGTGTGCGAGACCGTAGCCCAGCTTCATGGAGACGGTTGCGAAAGGTCCTCACCGATACCCCAGGAGCAACAGTGTCCCTAATTTGCTGGGAAGTGGCGGTGCGGTCACCTACGGCACTGCGTAGGATCCTACGGTCTTGGCGTGCATCCGTGCGTCGCTGCGGTCCGGTCCCATGTCGACGGGCACGTGTACCTTCCGCCGACCACTGGCAACAACATCGATGTACCGTGGAGACCTCACGCCCCACGTGTTGAACAATTCGGCGGTACGTCCACCCGGCCTCCCGCATGCCCACTATACGCCCTCGCCCAAAGTCCGTCAACTGCACATACGGTTCACCTCCACTCTGTCGCGGCATGCTACCAGTGTTAAAGACTGCGATGGAGCTCCGTATGCCACGGCAAAATGGCTGACACTGACGGTGGCGGTGCACAAATGCTGCGCAGCTAGCGCCACTCGACGGCCAACACCGCGGTTCCTGGTGTGTCCGCTGTTCCGTGCGTGTGATTATTGCTTGCACAGCCCTCTCGCAGTGTCCGGAGCAAGTATGGTGGGTCTGACACACCGGTGTCAATGCGTTCTTTTTTCCATTTCCAGGAGTGTACATTCTACACGCCACTGTGAATAGTCGCTTCCACGATGATTTTAGAAATTCTGGTGGAAGTTCATCTATTCTATGTGCCTTATTTGATCTCGAGTCTTTCAAAGCTCTTTTAGGTACCGATTCTAATACTGATCCCCTATCTCTCATATATCGACTCCTGTTTCGTTTTCGATGTCACTGGAAAAACCTTCCCCGTCACACAGGTTTTCAGTTACTCTTTCTACCTATCCGCTCTCTCCTCTGCATTTAATAGAGTAATTCCTATTGCACTCTTCACGTTACCACCTCTCCTATAATTTTAGAGAAGACTTTCACTTTTTCACATCATGGGTCAGTCCTTCCGTCAACCATTCCTTTTTCGATTTCATCACATGTGTCACGCAGCCATTTCGTCTTAGTTTTCATGCAACTCTCTTTTATTTCATTCCTCAACCAATTGCATTTTCGTATTCCTGAATTTCCGTGAATATTTCTGTATTTCCTTCTTTCATCGATCAACTGTGTATTTCTTCCGTTACCAATGATTTCTTCGCAATCACCATCGTCTTAACTATGTTTTTTCTTCCAATTTTGTTGGCTTGCCTTTATCGAGATGTCCGTTCCTTTTTAACTGTACTGCCTACTGAGCTATTCCTTATCGCAGTATGTTTGCATACTGATTCGCCCTCACTTGAGCCTAGTTTTCATCAATACAAAATTGGGTATCTAATTTCAGAATCTCTACCTTAACAAGATGTAATCGAAGTGAAGTCTTCCCTTGTCTCCCTGCATTTTCCCAGTATACATCTTCCTCTTGTTATTCTGAACACAGTACTCGCTATTTGTAGCCGAAATTTATTGCAGGGCTCAGTTAGTCTTTCTCCCCTCTCATTCCTACTACCTAACCCTGGGATGTGAGTCTATATCCGCTCCTGGATATGCCTGACAATCCGGTATCTGATTTCAGAATCTCTGCCTTAAAGAGATGTAATCGAAGTGAAATCTTCCCTTATCTCCCGGCATTTTCCCAGTATACATCTTCCTCTTGTTATTCTGAGCACAGTATTCGCTATTTGTAGCCGAAATTTATTGCAGGGCTCAGTTAGTCTTTCTCCCCTCTCTTTCCTACTACCTACTACTCTCCCGTCAAAGTTTCTTTTGCTCCTTCCCTTAGAACTGCATTCCAGTCCCTACATTATCCAGTGTACTAAATTACCCGTTCATTATCTTCATTAACATTCTCTGTCTCATCATCTTGAGTTTGCGACGTCGGCAAGTATACCTGAACAATCGATGTCGGTGTTGTTTTGTGTCGATTCTGATGCGAACAATCCCTGTCACTAAACTGTTCACAGTAACACACTATGTGCCCTACTTTCCCTTTAGTTATACCCATTACCCATTATACCATTATCGCCTGCAATTGAGATTACTATGTTTTCATACGACCAGAAATCCTTGTCTTCTTTTTTTCACTTCACTGACCAGAGGTGTATCTGGATTGAGCCTTTGTATTTCCCTTGCAAAGTTTTCTAGATTCCCCATCACGTTCTAATTTCTGACATTCTTCACCCTAACTCGTATGACATTATCCATTCTTTAGTTATTCAGTCTTTGTCTCCTGGTCAGCCTCGGTTCCCATTCCTAACACGGAGATCCGAATGATGGAAAAACTCCAGTATCTTGCCCAATGAAAAGATTATCATGACACTTCTTCAATTACAGGCCACACCCTAAAGGGACACATTACGTGTTTTTATGCTGCGTTTTCCATTCCCTTCTGCGTCCTGATGGCGCTGATCATTGCTGGTTCCTCCACCCTTACGGGCAAATCCCTTCCCCAAGGGGAATAAAGTGCCCTCAATGTCTCTCTGCTCCTCTGCCTCCTTTGACAAGGCCGTTGGCAGGAAGAGCTTCTTATGACGGAAGTTTTCGGGCGGTAATGCTGATCATTATTGTTTAAAATTTAAGCGTTGGCAGTGTTCGAACCCGAGGCGGCAGATGTTTTGACTAGCAGTCAGAGGCGTTAAACATTGACCATGATGTGATTCTAACCTTCCTACCCGATTAAGGGTCCTGACGTTCCACACTCCAATCCATTGGATGCGTGCTTCGTTTCTCCTGATGACCGTGTCCTCTCAAATAGTCATCATCCGGAGACCCGAATGCATGACTATTTTGCCTCCAGGATATTTTCCTGAAGAGGACCCAACCATCATTTAACCATACAATAAGGCTGCATGCCCTCGGGAAAAATTAAGATTGTAGTTTCCCCCTGCTTTCAGCCGTTTGCCGTTTGCAGTACCAGCACAGCAGAGCCGTTTTGTTGATGTTAGAAGACTAGACCAATCAATGCTCCAGACTATTGCCCTTTAACTACTGAATAGGCTGAAGCACTTCTTCAGAAATCATAGGTTTGTCTGGCCTCTCAACAGATACCTCTTCAATGTGGCTGCATCTACAGTACGGCTACCAATGTTGCTGAGGCACACAATTAACCACACCAACATTAAGGATATGATACATCGGGCGAGAGATAATAATACTGATGATGATAACGGAACACTCTTACCAACAAATCACACCCAAACTTCCAGAAAAGAAATGTTGCATAAATTTTACCGATGTAGAGGTGAATGATTGTTTTTCTATATTTGATGATGATCTCTCTGCATCAGTTATCTGGGTTTATGGAGGACTAGAAGAAGTAGGGATACCACAGCCAGTCATCTTCCTTAGGATAACAAGAATTGGTGAGTCAGGTCATTGACCTAGCGATGATATCATTGACTCCATCACTATCATCATCGACGTCATCATTTTTACCAGTAAAAAGCCATCCCCACCTTCTCCCTTCTCCGCTCCTCTTCCTACTTTTTCGGCATATTACAACGCGAAATTAAAAATGTGAAAGGTATCCAATATTCAAGATGACGTACCTAAACCAGGAGAATTTGTGAGAAATTCAAAATCTTTAACACCTATAGTCTCCTTCTCCTGTCTCCACTCAGTCAGGAAATTCAAGACTAGGGAGCAGCGCAGTTATACTTCATGCCCTACCTCTCCATCCTCTTCGCGATCAATTACAGTGAAGTATTGAAAGGGGCAACCAAGGTCCAAAACGAGAAATAGTCAATTGTGTTTAATGCCTCAAACCCTACCACTTTATCCAAGCGAACACAGTGAAGTGTTTAAGTCGTACATTCAATGAAAATGTAGTTTCAGTAAATAAATTATAAAACCCAATTATCTCAGTCGTGCTTAATACTCCCATCCACCATCCCTCTCCTCCTCCCAACAAATCGTAATGCAGTACTGAGATGACGACACCAACTCGCATTATTTCCTTGATACTCAAGTACAACAATGTAAAAATTGCACAATGTCCCACCTCCCTCTCTCGTCATTTAATCAGAAACTAGTATAATAACAGCCAATTGAGGAGTAGATTTTACAACTTCATTTACGTCTCCATGACGATTTTCCACATCACTATTAAGTAGCTGGCAGGGGGTTCATAGAACCTCCTTCAAGCTTTTCCTTTACCGCTCCACTGTTGAACAGCGCGTGGTAAAAGCGAATACTTAACTATTTCCGCGTGACCTCTCATCTGTCTTGTTTTATTACGATGGCCGTATCTCCCTATGAAGATGGGTGCCAAAGAAGGATTTTCTAATTCGGAAGAGAAAGCTGGAGTTTTAAAAAGGTGAAACGATCCTGTCGCAATGATAAACATCTTCGTTTTAAAATGATTGCCACAGCAAATTGCCTGTTATATTCGTGGTATCCTCGCCCCTGTTGGGCGATAATAGAAAAGAAATTGCCCTTCTTTGAGCTTGTTCGATGTCCTGATGTGGATCCCACACCGCGCACCAGTATTGCAGTCGGGGATTGACAAGCGCGGTGATGCAGTGTCTTTAGTAATCCTGTTGAGTCTTCCAAGTGTTCTGGCAATAAATGCTGTCTTTGGTTCGTTTTTCGCACCACATTGTCAATGTGGTTTTCCAATTAGAGTTATTTGTAATTGTAGTCCTTATGTATTTAATAGAATTGATTGCCTTTGTATTTGCGTGATTCATTGCTTACTCAAGTTGTGGACTGCACACCTTTCATTAATTAGAGTCGTCAGTCACTTTTCGTAAAATATAGATCATCATCTACATCAAGGATTGGGCCTTCTGGTGCGTTCCAACTCCTTCAAGATTGGTCAAGCCATCTCTTCACCAGTCCTAAACATCTTTTGCCAGTTGTTTATATTGTTTTATGACTTTCGTGAGTTTTGCATCTGGGTTAGGTCTATATGTTACTTCCATCATAAATTACTGTGTTTTATTACGTTAATTGCGTTTCGTATTTTCAGTTCCACTCATTTGTCATGATGTCTCTTTTTATATGTCACATTGTATCCAGCCATTTATTTAAGGAAATTCATTTCACATGTTTCATTTCCCTTTTCATCTCTCTTCTTGAAAGTCCAATTTTAATATGCATAGAGCAGTTGTGGTGTAACCATAAGCACAGATGCGTAACCTTCCACAGAATATTTAAATAGGTCTAGCTTATCTAACATCCAGTTATTTGCCCTGTGTGTAACACTGCAGCCTAAATGTTTAAATGTTTTAGCTTGCTATGCAATCTATGTATCAATTTCAATGGAACACGCATGGGCTGGTGTCTTAAAAATACAATTAATTATGTCCTTGTGGTTGAGATGTACCGTTTGTGTTCTCTGGCTAGTGTACTTAAATTAACGACTGTTTCTTGTAAGTTACTTTATTTATTACAAGCAAATACGTGATCGTGAGCAAAAATCAGTGTAGTAAAATCCGCATCTTTAATAAGTCATCGTAGTTTCCGCACCCCTAAAAAAATTAAAAAATAAATAACAATAATAATAAATCTCCACATTTCTATTGCTTCACTTCTCTTTCACAGTACATAGATACACTGAAACATAATTAAATAGAATTACACACACACAACAACCTAATCTAAAAAAAAAAAGTTGTAGGACAAACACAGAGTATTGGACAAGTTATGTTCGCAACACTACAAAACAGAAACAACATCACGTACTTGAAGTACAGAAAGAAACACAATACAGTGGTGTGCATAAAAGTGTGGTGTGAGAAATACATAGTGCTGCAGAACATGTAATAATTAGACTAAAATTGTCAGTAACATAAACAGAAAAAGATCGATTTGTTAGCAGACCGCATTTCCTGATGTAAACGAGAAATTAGGCGAAAAATCACCGTAAGTACGAAGCACCCTATTCTTAACGAACTGTTTTTTCTATCTAAAATGCAAACAAAAATATATAACTTAATTACAGACCATTGATAATGCTTTACCTCAATAAAGCGAAACGCGTCTGGTGAAAAAATCACGCATTTTGTAGTTGCAACGTCAGACCAAAAATACCGTCAATAATTATAAAGCAACTACAGACACTATGACCACACAGATGAAGTATTTTAAAGTGTTTTATTGCCTGTATCTATGTTCTGGTTACATCGTCGATACACATATTAAAAAGAGTGGGTAAGACGGATGCCCTTGTCTAACTCCTTGTTATATTTCAGCCATATTATGTCTGCTGTCTCCTATTTTTATTTATGTTTTGTTATATTTGTATTAACCTTGCATAGATGTTTGTTAAAAATTCCCACCGTTTATTTCCATTTATTTTCTTACTCAGTGAACGCGAGAAAATTTGTTGAATTGAATCCACGATGTCTTTCTGTTATGTGTGTTATGATTAAGATACAGTGCGAACAAAATCTGCCTTTTCGAAAACCACGTTTGGCATCAGATAACACATTTCCAGCGATCGGGGATTGTTGTATTTTTAATACTCTAGCATACAATTTATGACATGAATTCAGAAGGCTAATATATCTGTAGTTTCGACATTCATGTCTGTCTCCTTTCATATAAATTTGGCACATCTGAGCTATATTCCGCTCTTCAGGTGTATAAAGAATATTCCAGAAGATATTAATAGAATCGAGTATAATTTTGCATTATTTGGTGCTTATTTTATCAGTTCCCTATTGATTTTGTCACATCCTCGAATCTACCAGTTGTTGCTAGACATTATTGTCTGTAATTTCTCCAACTCTATTGAAGAAACTTTTTCTCTCTAGCGCCAAGTACTACTCATACCTCTTTAATAAGTGCTTGAATTACATTATTCCATTCCTGGTTGACGTCAGCCTGTTTTACATATAAATTTATGTATTCTTCAAGCGTTTTCTCATATAGTAACCGAATACTCTCTTCTTGAAGGAAATGCGCTTTAACTGTGGCATCCCATTACTTGATTTCTGTTTGGGACGTGTCTTCCAACCCTTACATAGCTTTATTTTTGAGACTAGCAAGAAATGATCCTAAGAGGCATCTGTACCTATGAAGTCCTTTGTATCTTGCACTAAAGTCCAAGTCTTCTTATTGGCAGTTATGTAGTCTATAACTGCGGTAGAGACGGCCAGGTATATTTTTGGTTCTTTCTGTGCCTGAAGAATGTGTATGTTTTTTTTTGGCTCTTTATGTAAGAATAACTCCTTCAATGTATATCCATGATCATTTATCACATTTTGCCCTTCAGAAGCAGTAACATATTCCTTAGGAGTGTTTCCCAACAATTTAATTCTTCTGCGATTATCAAATAATAGTTTTAAAAAAAATGGCTCTGAGCACTACGGGACTCAACTGCTGTGGTCATCAGTCCCCTAGAACTAGAAATACTTAAACCTAACTAACCTAAGGACATCACACACGGCCATGCCCGTGGCAGGATTCGAACCTGCGACCGTAGCAGTCGCTCGGTTCCGGACTGAGCGCCTAGAACCGCTAGACCACCGCGGCCAGCAAATAATAGTTTCGTTAATCTTTTTGAGGTTTATTTGCAAGATATCATAGAAGTGTTTAGAGTCAGTTTCCCGTCCCTTTTCTGGGACATATACTCCACTTGACGATCCGGGCACTGGGTGTTTGTGTTGTCCTCATCATTTCATCACCATCATAATTCGTGATAGTGGCTAGATTGGACTTCATAAAAAGTTGGAGTGTGAGAAAATTGGGAGTTTGTACGGGCCGGATCACCGTGCAATTGAGCGCCCCCAAACCAAACTTCATTATCTTCATCATCCACTTAGTGATAGATAATGTCTTAGTATCTTTATTGTGACCACAACTATCCGTTCATTTTGTCTAAATCGTTTTGCGTTTGGTTCTTACCTTCTGATGACCTTGGGACGGTAAATGTCAACATCACCTGAATACAAGTCTAACATGACTGGTCAGATTGTCTCCTAAATCGTTTATGCGTATTAGGAACAGCTGAGCGCCTATAACACTCGGTTGGGGAGCGCCAGATATTACTTGTCTTTCGCTCGACGACTTCCCGTCAGTTGCTGAAAACTGCAACCTTTCGGACAGGAAACTACGAGGTCAGCAGCACAACTGAGACGATGCTCAGTAAACATGCAATCTGATTGGAAGTCGCTTATACGGAACCGTGCCAAAAGCCTTCTGGAAATACAGAAATATGGAATAAGTTTGGAATTTCCTGTTGATAGTGTGAAAGAAGTGCAGTTTCTTGATCAAACTTTCTCGGG
The DNA here is from genome assembly GCF_023897955.1 of Schistocerca gregaria. Taxonomy (NCBI): domain Eukaryota; kingdom Metazoa; phylum Arthropoda; class Insecta; order Orthoptera; family Acrididae; genus Schistocerca; species Schistocerca gregaria. The sequence goes on from NC_064923.1 coordinate 688,403,114, forward strand.
TTTTCCATATATGTGCCTGCATCGAACACTTTCATTGGTTTCGTTCTCAGCATCCTCTGTGGGGCTGTCGAGATGTTGTGGGCGTCTCGCATGCAGTATGTACCTGAGCGACTGCAATCTCTCCCCACATCTTACCAAACAGCATCTCGGGAAGGAGTATTTTTGTTTGGCACACTCGCAAGGGATGCTATATGTATGATATTTGTAGCTGTATTTTGTCCTTTGCCGATTATCGTTTATTGTGGGGATCTAGAGATGACGCTGATATTTATTTTCCGAGAATTCTAGCAGTTTTGGCTCGGGGAGGCCAAATACTTTGAACGAAGGCGGATTTCTCTTCCTCTTTCTCTACCTCTTCTTTGTGGAAGTTTATTTCATTCGATTTCTTCAGTACATCATTGTTCTGTGCTTCGCTGTATCCAGTTTGGAGAAACACGTCTCTAAGATGTAGCAGCTCAGCTAGGAGGCTGTCTTTGTCACAAATCACACATGCCCTTTGTGCCAGAGTAGCTATAAACGTGTACCACTGAGCCGGATGATGACAGCTGTTTGCATGGAAGTAGAGACATGTGTGAATCCTCATTCTGTAGATGTACGTCCTGGGGTACCATCTGCTTTTCTTCCTATAAAAAAATCCCAAAATTGAAGACATACATCATTTCGTTTCAACTACATTATGAAGTGTATGTTGTGACAGATGCTATTCAGTTGGTACAGGTACAGATTTAGGGCCTCCCTGCCTTGTAACGGAAGAAGTATTTAAGTATGAGCCGTGTGGTTTTTGTGCCGTATCCTCAAAGTGCTGATATAGAGACTAACCATGTAGGGGGGAAGTAGCCAGCTCATGGCTACTCCACAGCTTTTTCATAGTACTTCCCACCAGCGATTTGATTTAAAACTACACAACAGCAGTATTAATGCGTTTAGGCAACAACTGTCTGTCAGTAACACGCACTTCTGTAACTACAGTACGAAGGTAGTAATAATTATTCGTAAATGATTACTAATGCTGGAACATTACCGAATTGGATACGAGATCCCTCTGTAAGTTTAGTCATGGGAAATTGCTAATACTGAGATACATGTGAAGAATTGTGTCATTTGTATTGACTATTATTTGCATTTTCAAGGAATATTAACTTCCGTCTATTACTCAATTCAAGTGGAAAATGCGACACCTGGATGTAGTATAGTTTGAATATTTGTAGGCAGTTGCTTATTCTTCATTACTGTTATTGTAATATTATACTTAAATATGGCTCAACTATTAGGATTGGGACCCAGAAACTGATCCATCGATAGACTCATATCGATGATCAGCACTTTAGTCATAATACAATATGGGAAACAATGTTAACGAGAAATTGTAAACTGTATTAATTAATAATGAGAATAACTTGAACTGAAATATTTAAGTCTTTTCTTAGTACTTGTACTTTAATGGAACTTTAACTGTCCATTTATGACACCTACATGGCGTATTTCACAACTTATGATCACTAAATAATTATGCACTTCTAAACTCCATACAACTGGTATATGCATCGATGCAGTACTCAACTGATAATTAGACCAGAAGGTGGTGACAGCGTCGACATTTTGTGCTATTTAAAAGAAAGCAGCAAAAGAATGCATGGCTATTCCAGTGTAACAAGCTCAAAAAATTCTCTTCTTAGCGTCAGATTTGCATAGTACACAGCTAAGCAAAGTATGCCATTAATAATAAGCCGCTTTACTTCCGCATCCGATGGTATATTACGTATTGTTGCAGTTCTTCTCACCTCTTTCAGTTCAGGAGATGCGCACTTTTTGCCTGCCAAGCACTCATGCCACACAGGAGCCTGGCGGTTTGACCGTCAAATCCACCTTTCCTGTTCCCAACTATCCAGTTCCCTCCAAGATTTACATGACTACAAACCTAATTTTCCTCTCCATGAACCAATATTACAACCTAAGTTTTAACTTTTACAATCTATTACTGTACTTTACTTTTGAAATTCCATTCATAGCCTAACTACAGTTACGTAAATAATACATTTACATGGGCTTCACAATAAAGAGCATGGTTATAAGTTAGGTAAAACAGACAAACAGGTTAAATAAGACCATTATAGTGTCACTCATGCCACATATCTCAGTGATGTTCCCTGTTATGGATGTATCAGAGAAACGTCCATAACACCTCAAACAACGTTCAGTGAAGGAAAAAAAAAATTTGCAAACACATTCCAGCAGCACTCACTTTCTATAAATAGCAGCACAAAATCAATGAACATTATTGCGTGTGAGTGCAACATTACAACTGTAATTCTTCACAACAATTTTACATCTGTAGCAAAACATATTTTGCAGAAAAATAAACAGATTGCAATACGTTAAATATTATTCATGAGATGTTTTCATACAGTGCTCGTTTTTACTTTGTTCTGCCGACATAGGGTATCAAGTCCACTATGTTACGAACTCTTAAGAGCTTCTTTGACATTGGATATACCAGATATTACGCGTCAGTGTGAGGTGTTCTCTGCATTTCAAATGGGTCATTGCAAATATATTTAGGTAACTATCAGGTTTTTATCTTGCCTATTAGATCTGGCTTCCGCTTTTTGTTTCATTATTTCCCTCACCAATTCCTTTTCTCCCGTCCAGTCCCGAGTCTAGAAATGATGGAAATTTTAATGTCCCTTCTGTTATGTTTTTACATCCACCATTTAGCAAAATTTCTTCAGGTGCAAAACCTGTGGATTCTTGGGTAAGGCAATCATGAGAAATTCGAATTCCGACACAGATCTGCCGCACGTCCTCTAATTATGGTACCAGTGTGTGCTATTGTATGAAGAATAATTTAGTTTTTCTGACAAGACTGAAAGACTAATTTCATACCAGGAGATGTTTTCTGCATCACCTTTAACGTTATCTGCGGGTTTCTTTGGTTTTGAGATTTCAGGTCTTCACGACATGAGCCGCTTTTCATAGTAGATAGCATCGTGCGTTGGTTCTTTCTTTCTTGGTTCCGTGTTTACCTCTGATTCTTGTTTAGAAATCGCTTCATCTGGTTGTAGAAAACAACATTTCGTCATGTCTTCCACTATTTCCGTTACTACAATATTCTCTTCATGTGCACCCCCTTCTATATCTGATCATTCAGGCTGACTGTTATATTCTGATGGAAACTCTTTCCTTAGGAACATGTTAGTTTGCACGTCTGACCTCTTTTCGGGCCTTAAATACGCAGGCTCATGATTTTCTTTTAAAGATATTAGATCTTTTTCTTTCACAGCACGATCTTCGCCTGAATTGTCGTTTACAACGTCTGTAGTGATGTCTACCTTTATTTCGTATCTTGTGTACTCTTCTTGAACCTAAGAAATTTGTAAAGAGGCGACGGTATCTACTTCTTTCGGCCAACTGACAACTGTTTATACTTCTGGCGATCCGCTAGTCAGGAATGCTTGGTCAGCAACGCAGGGGATTCCATCCTCTTCCACGCTCGCCATTTCGACCGTATTCCTTATCTTACTCGTAATCTCAGTATTATTGGCAACTCGTGGCCTTTCACAACGCCTTTTTCTCACTACTTGCTGCCTCTTTACTAACAGGTTGCTAGCAGACTTTGCGCGGTGCTAAATATTTCCATTTCCTTCTTGCTGTCGGGCCACTTTCTATTTCGGCGTACCTTTTTCTCCTTTCGCTACTACCTAAACTATTGGTCGGATATTTTCTTTCAAAACCCCCTACTCGCAGTGCTTTAGCGCTTGCTACAGATCATCGATCTATTCGCAACAACTAGTAATCTCTGACAACTCATTTTCACAAATTTTATCGTTATTCAAAATGTCGCTGGTGCCTCCTTCCTCACCTACGAACAGTTTCACGCAGTGGAGCCGGTAAGAAGGTCTGGGGGAAGTAGCTGTCCGTCCCAGTTGCCACTGTGCCAGGGCGCCAGAATGCCACCCGTAGGGAGGTGACACACGTATGTGAGTAATTTTTTTAGTAACTAAATATGGTTGTTTATTTGTTTCCATTAAGGTTTTGGTTAAGTCTATTGTGCTTGTTATGGCAACAATCCAGATTAGTTCGCCAATGATCTCCATCCTATACTCTTTATACGAACGCAGAAAAGGTTTTATGATTACTTCCTACGTATTCCTTCGAATCCTCTGGCAGCTTTCTCCGCAGCTCCGAAATAATAATCCAAATAATCTAAATTATCAAACCAGTTTTATCCATAGTCGTTCGCTAAGGATAAAATAAGGTGACTCAACACAAGATTTACAGAAGACAAAATTTTTATTGAAAACGGAACCTCATAACCGGTCTATGCAATGATACACTACTCAGTTGATAATTTGGGCTGACGGTGGTGGCAGTGTCGATCTCCTGTGCTATGTGTCACTCAAAAAAGTGTGTCAAATATATCCATGGCCCCTCTTTTGTAAAAAGCTCACAAATATCTCTTCTTAATGTCAGGTTTTCATAGTAAAGAGGTAACGAAAGTATGCCATGAATAATAAGCAGCAGTACTTCCGCATCCGAGGCTTTTTTATGTATATCTTTCAGATCATGTTGCCTCTCTCAATTCACAGAACGTCCACCCCTTGCCTCCTATCATCGACAGACTCGTGCCATACGTGAGTCTTGCAATTTGACCGCCAGATCCACCTATTCTATTTCCACCTACCCAGTTCCATTGCGGAAGGAGTTCATTCAAAGTTTTACATCATTACAAACCTACATTCTCTAACCGTGAACCAATATTACAATTAAAGTTTTTACTTGAACAATATATTACTGGGCACTACTTTTAATGTTCCATTCATAGATTTATCAAAATGAAGAATCCGCCTCGATTGCAAATGGAAGCCGTATGTTGAACTAGATTTTGAGGACGGATAACCACGCCTTCTTCGGAACTACAAACTGCCTAAAGAGGCATGGTTCAACATCAATACAGAACGCCCACAGGGGCAAAAGACTCGTTTAAAATGTAAAATAAATGGTACGTGTGTACCATGTCAATAGCTGTACTTAGCTCAAACGTCCCCACCCCAGCCAACGTTCGATGGGCCGTGGGCTCTCCGCGCCGAAATCTAGGTCAACATCCGGTTTCTATTTGCAATCGAGGCGGATTCTTTATAATCATTAAATTATTCACTATTACTGTCGCGTTGTAATGTTAATAGTTCTACATCACAATTGCATAAATATGAATAAAACATTTACGTTGATGTTACATCAGAGAGCATAGTTGTACAGAAGTCACACTAAATAAAAACAGACAAAGAAGTTAGATGAAACCATTACAATCAATATCGATAGTAGTGTTACAACTGTTCCATCTCCCTTTTCTCCCTCTTCACTCCCAGCACGAATCGTAAATTAAGGAAAATTGACGCTCACTGATTCGTCGTGTTTTGTTTACCTTACATGAGGTGCCGCTGTTATTTTCGTTGTTCGTCATTAACTATGTGGTATTCCTAACCCGCTTACAAGCTTTCTGTAGCGGTCTATACTAGCGATGTAACTGTGAAACCGACAGGTCTGTCTGTTTGAACACACAAATCGCCGAAACTGTTAAGCCAATTTTCAACGAATTTTTACAAATACTTGTGGGTAGTTTGAGGCAACATATGTCCTTCATCTCGTGAAAATCGCGACAGAAAAAAGTAAATACCATAATGTAAAATTTTAAATTAAACCATCTGCTCAGCTCAGTAGTGGTGATGTTTAACATCGCGGCGTATTACACGGAAGAATCAGTAGATCAGTTTGTTAGTTTTTTGGTACACAAAAGAACAAACTGAAGATGCTATTAATTTTTTAACTGAATAACTAATATGTTTGTGGCTGTTTAGTTCAGTGGCACAGTTAAGCGCCAACAAAGTTACTTGTGTAGAACATATGGAATTGCAGATTTCGATTTGTCTATTAAAAACTTAACTGTACAGTTTTGCTTGTATCAAAAACTTTTATGTACACTCCTGGAGATTGAAATAAGAACACCGTGAATTCATTGTCCCAGGAAGGGGAAACTTTATTGACACATTCCTGGGGTCAGATACATCACATGATCACACTGACAGAACCACAGGCACATAGACACAGGCAACAGAGCATGCACAATGTCTGCACTAGTACAGTGTATATCCACCTTTCGCAGCAATGCAGGCTGCTATTCTCCCATGGAGACGATCGTAGAGATGCTGGATGTAGTCCTGTGGAACGGCTTGCCATGCCATTTCCACCTGGCGCCTCAGTTGGACCAGCTTTCGTGCTGGACGTGCAGACCGCGTGAGACGACGCTTCATCCAGTCCCAAACATGCTCAATGGGGGACAGATCCGGAGATTTTGCTGGCCGGGGTAGTTGACTTACACCTTCTAGAGCACGTTGGGTGGCACGGGATACATGCGGACGTGCATTGTCCTGTTGGAACAGCAAGTTCCCTTGCCGGTCTAGGAATGGTAGAACGATGGGTTCGATGACGGTTTGGATGTACCGTGCACTATTCAGTGTCCCCTCGACGATCACCAGAGGTGTACGGCCAGTGTAGGATATCGCTCCCCACACCATGATGCCGGGTGTTGGCCCTGTGTGCCTCGGTCGTATGCAGTCCTGATTGTGGCGCTCACCTGCACGGCGCCAAACACGCATACGACCATCATTGGCACCAAGGCAGAAGCGACTCTCATCGCTGAAGACGACACGTCTCCATTCGTCCCTCCATTCACGCCTGTCGCGACGCCACTGGAGGCGGGCTGCACGATGTTGTGGCGTGAGTGGAAGACGGCCTAACGGTGTGCGGGACCGTAGCCCAGCTTCATGGAGACGGTTGCGAATGGTCCTCGCCGATACCCCAGGAGCAACAGTGTCCCTAGTTTGCTGGCAAGTGGCGGTGCGGTCCCCTACGGCACTGCGTAGGATCCTACGGTCTTGGCGTGCATCCGTGCGTCGCTGCAGTCCGGTCCTAGGTCGACGGGCACGTGCACCTTCCGCCTACCACTGGCGACAACATCGATGTACTGTGGAGACCTCACGCCCCACGTGTTGAACAATTCGGCGGTACGTCCACCCGGCCTCCCGCATGCCCACTATACGCCCTCGCTCAAAGTTCGTCAACTGCACATACGGTTCACGTCCACGCTGTCGCGGCATGCTACCAGTGTTAAAGACTGCGATGGAGCTCCGTATGCCACGGCAAACTGGCTGACACTGACGGCGGCGGTGCACAAATGCTGCGCAGCTATCGCCATTCGACGGCCAACACCGCGGTTCCTGGTGTGTCCGCTGTGCCGTGCGTGTGATCATTGCTTGTACAGCCCTCTCCTAGTGTCCGGAGCAAGTATGGTGGGTCTGACACACCGGTGTCAATGTGTTCTTTTTTCCATTTCCAGGAGTGTATATTCTTTGCTGGGAAGAACGTGTTTTTGTTTGCTTTATACTCCTTATTCATGTCATTTTCATTTTGTTTGGATTACTAATAAAAACTTCTAGAAATTGTCCAGTCTTAGTAAATACACCAAAACAGATGGAGCACTGAGGATTATGTAGTCCCAAGAATGCAATGACCATGAGACCAGTGGCATAGATAGCGGGGATGGCAGCAGGGGTCGATATCAGGGAAGACGTCTTAAAGTCAGTAACATTGTATATGTGCCAACTGTGAATTTAAATATGACAAATAAAGGCCTTAGAGTCATTAATACTCAAATTTCAAAGTATGATAACATATCAGTATACAGCATTAAACACTACCGTATGACACAATATCGTATTCTTTAGAAAATTATTAGCTAATATGACGCACTTTAGTTTTTTTCCACCTTTAACAGCCGCTAAGTCTGATATTACATATCAAAAAATTAATAGTGTGTGTTGTTCGACAGGTAACATTCCAATGATTATTTAGCCTTGTATTGTTCGTTATTGGTCGGAAGTAAGTTTCAACTAATTTTAATTTACTAAAGCTTCTGTCAAACGAAACGACTGATACGCAAATCGTCATAAATAAGAGCATAAGTTTTGGAAAAGAGTCCTTAAAACCCCATTCAACGATAAATTTCAAAATTCAAGACATGTCCCGAAACTATAACATTTGCCGGCTTTGAATCTTTTCTCAGCCTCGGAATCTCATAGAGGAGTCTTCCTGATACTCCATCATAAATATCAAAGAATTTCGAAGCAGCTGTTTCAACTCTAGACTTAGCGAAATGTATTTGCGTGCAAAACCTCGAACAACGAGGTGAAGCCTTGGAAGGACTTCGGTCTGGTTCAGACTTCAATACTGAATCGCTCAGGACATAGCAGCATATACTTCTTATGCTTTGATCTCAGTGTGACTCCTGTATCGGTGGTCAATTCATTACGACGAATTCTTTTATGTATTGGAATGTTGTATTTTACGCAACAAGACGTATTTTCTCAACAAAAATATGACCACGTTTTTGATCAGTATAAAGGCGAAGTGCCTCAATTTTATAACGAACTCATCAAGGTCGAGCTCTTACTTTGGAATGCAAACTGATCACAATTAATTTCTCTGAGTATATGATTCCGATAATAAAGATTGTAAAGAAATGTGAAATTACATACGACAGGCATAAGGTTTTGTGCAAGACCATTAATGTCCACATTATCTTGTTGGTTGTATAATACGTTAACGGCAGCGACAACCCCATCAAAACTTTCAGCCAGTGCCTTTTTGGCAGCATAATGAGAACTCCATTGAACTGTTGAGAGTCTTTGAACAGGTGCTTTGCTGTGCTAAATAAGAACATCCCAGAGGCTAGTGGAAACAGAAAATATGTAAAAGTAGTCTCAACTATTGCGAATAATAGTACAAACGGCAGATTTTGTACAAAGCAATGTTACGCACATAAATTACCTGAAGGATGAATACATCCAACTAAAACGGCTTTATTGTTTTTTGATTTGGTAACAACTTGTATTCCTCCGCTCATACCAGCTTCATTGTCATAACCTTGGGATCAATGCATCATAACTTTTAAGCCATTTTCAAGCTTTTTAGGATTTCGTCACTTATATCAGCGGCCTGTTTTCCCTATAGGGGAAAAATCAAAGAAATACTTATTTTACGTCCATATTTCTGTTATCAATTTTCGCCAAACGAAGCAATTCAGAACTGTATGTGAAATGTCAGATGTGGTATCAGACACAGTACTAAAACATTAATACAATTTAATTTCGTTGAAAGCTTACATTTTACATTGTTCATTATAACATTTATAAATTAAACCTGTACTTCTGGCGAAAAATATAACAATCATTGAGATTTACTATGTTCCAAGTTGAGGATATATTCTTTCAACACTACATCACACTTTAACAGTAGTTTCACTACTTCTAAGAAATTTCGTTAATTTGTAGGGTCTTGTCCTTTATCAAGCCCACGAAATGCTAGGTTTTGTTTAGCCAGGAACAATCTTATACACAGTAAACTTGATAAAAGATGCTTGCACTTCTTTTTTCACTAGCCATTATTTGCAAGGTAGCGCCATCTATTGTGTTATGTAATTTTATTCTCATTCCAATGTTTTCTCAAGTTTTCCAGATTTTTCGGGTGCTCATTTGCAGTTTCATGGTCGTTCTCTTCAGAACACAGTTTTCACCACTTCTGAAATCGAGTCACAGACGTAGATTTTGCATTAGTACTTTTGCGGACAGCAAACAAACGACAACGGAAGTAGTAGAACTTATTAGTTGCTGGAGAGTAAACCATCCAAGACCGCCGAATTTTCCCACCAGTACACCTCACCTTAGAAAACCATTCCTTTCACAGATATCGTGTATCGCCTTTTTGTTTCTGATCTTTGCCTAGATGCAGCGCCATGGGCCTTCTCTGTTTTGGAAATGATCACTATTTCTTTTCTAAGGCCGCAATACGAACATTAACTGGAACAGGTATGCTGCAATGAAAGACATCTCTCAAGTTGTGCAGTGATTCATTCACATTACTACAGCCTTTCATAGCAGTAACATTAACACTATTCTCACAGTAATTTTCACCTTTTTTGTTCTAATTCGTCTTCTTCATGGATAATCTTTAACTCTGTATCGTCGCTGTTGCCTTTTGAAGACGAGCTGCTATTATCGAATTTATTCCTTGCACCATGTGAGAATCACTTTCTTTTCACGAACTTTGGCTATCATCAGCTTTTGTAACATATTTGAAGATGTCACTAGACTTGGTCTCAAGTGCGTCAGTTTTAGCCTCTTTTCCTTTTCCTTTTAGATACATCAATTCTTCGAGGCTTATTTAATCTATTAGATCTCTGGTACACGTACCTAAAACAGAATTTCCCAGTTGGCATAACCGACTTCACTTACATGTTACATTGAGAAAAGAAAAGTGTTGAAAGGCAGTGAAAAGCAGGTGATATTTAATATTTTTTTTTAATTTTCCCAAAGTATTACCATAGTGCGTCATTAGAGCTTCCTATGTTACACAATCGCCTCTACTGAGAACTGTCTACTACTTTTCAATAAATGCACGTACCGTTTGCATATATTTAAAGTTGGTATGAATATATATAGAAGTTTCATTTTAACGTTAATCTCAGTTCTACGTTTATTTATTATCCCCCCTTTCTGCTGTATACGGTTCGACTGTCCGGACATTCATTACAAGTAGTTAGCTTGGATAATCGACACACCAGCAAAAGGGGGCTCACCTAGCAGCTTATTTCCAAATAATGAAACGAAATATTCCTTGCTATGGGTGTTTGCAAAGCGTTACATTACACACTTAAAATAAAACGTTAACGTTACAAACAGTTTTGATTACATACGAAATGCATTTTCTAAGGGTACAAGAGACTATTTATGACATGTTTGTGCTAAGATGGCATATGTCGCATATATAAACTCTGTCACTAGTGGTAGTGTCAGCACGAAACAGCTGACTGTGGTTAATTGACATGTTATTATCACTTCTATTATGACTTACGTAAGTGACATGGTGCCCCACACACAGGTAAGTCACGAATATTAATGTTGCAAGTTTTGGACATAGATAACTTATACCACCCGAAACGAGAAAACAATTTCCTTTCAGACGTACCTGGTGGCAGTGTTCTACAGCCTGAATTTTATTACATTTCCTGAAGTGACTGCTATGATATATACAATATTTACATATTTTTTTATAAATTTTTAAGCCCTTCCTATTCATTTACCTTGGTTTTAGATCCTTACAAGGTATCTTTCCAGCCCTTTTTTAACACAGTATTGAAATAATGATGATTCATTTCTAGTCAATGAGAGTTCACAACACGAAAGGCACGACAATCGAAACAGCCCATAAGCAACGGCGATTGGGGGGAAGCACTGATCGGGCCACAGAGCTATGAAAATAAAAACAACAGAGTGGGTGCAAAATACTCTCCTCAATCCATAGTGAGTTCAGACGGTGAAGTACGTAGAAGTTGCTGTACTCCGGGCCTTCTATCATAGCTGCCTGTCATAACCATCTATTGTCTGATACGAAGCACAGTTAATGGAATGCCATCCGACACTTGCCGCCGGAGGTGTTAGAAGTTGAGTGTTAAACCGAATTTTAAAAGTTAATTTTTTGGCGCCTACAGCTGAAGAAAACACGTATCTGGGCACCTGAGTTTATTCGCGACTGACAAAAATATCAAAAGCAGTTCAGCTGATGAGAAGACGTTTCCTCCGAATATTTGCACCTAAGACAAATATGTGAATGAAGCAAAAGTGTTATGAATGAGTCTGAAAAATCGGCATTGGTCATATTCAGATTGGCGTACTGAAGCGTCTAGGAGAAGAAATTAGTGTTGCAGGAGGAGATAATGCGGGGAGAAGTGTTTTCCATATAGTGGGGCTACCTCAAGGAGCATTTGGAACTATTTCTAGTCGATTACAACCCCCAGTGAAGTCAAAGCAAAACTACCAGGTGTTACAGACAGGCCTTTACTCCATCCTGTTTCAAGTTAATGGGCAGCTCTGTCCATCAGGGACATGCATTAGGACGGCACGCCCCTTGAGTGTGCTTCGAACCCAGTTGCATTTACGAGTCCGCTACGAGGTAATAGTGTTGTAAGACCAAACGTAACATATTTCATGGTACATATTAGAGTGACTGAACCAAATAAATATATTAAGAAAACGGAACATATTAAGTGTAAAATTACAGGGAGTTGAACAACACTGCAACAACCCCACCCTCTACCACTGCATGCCAATGACTGTGGTACGATGTGTGACACACGAACTGTACATGTTGTGGCTGCCATTCTGCACCACATTTAAACGCGAGAGTCCTTAAACTACGCTTACACAATGGTTCTTGTTCCGTGAGATACGTCTACCATAGCAGACCAGCACGAAGATTGAGTAGTTAGTACTGCAAGAGACGCTGCTCCCTGCATCGGCAGTCCTTGACTGGATGTAGTCACTTCACTGTTTCCGAAAACTCGAGCGGGGTGAGCTCATTATACGCTGCAGAGCCAAAGAAACTGATACACTTGCCTAATACTGTGTCGACTCCCGTGGGCCCGCGGAAGTGCTGAAGCACGACGTGGCATGGACTTGATAAATGTCTGAAGCAGTGCTGGAGGGAACTGACACCATGAATCCTGTAGGGCTGCAATCCTTAAGAGTACAAGGGGATGGAGCTATCTTCTGAACAGCAATTTGGAAAGCATCCCAGATATTCTCAACGTCCGTGGAGTTTTATGGCCACGGGAAGAATTTTTCTGTAGGCAATCTGCAGCGATTCTCGACGTATGGAGAGCCGCATTGTGCTGCATGCACAATGGACTTGCAAGGGGATCAGACAGGATGTTTGCGTACATTTGACCTGTCAGAATCGTAACGAGACGTGTAGGGATCCCATTTCACTTCAACTATACATGCTGTAAACGATTACGTTTATCCGCTAAAGACAGTTTGAAACGGGACTCGTTCCACCACTAAGATGACTCCAGTCTTCAACAGTCGAAATTCGGTGTTGACGGGCCCAGGATAGGTCCTAAGCTGTGTGTCGTCAGTCGTCAGCTTTACACGAGTTGACCAAAAGTGGTTCAAATGGCTCTGAGCACTATGGAACTTAACGTCTGAAGTCATCAGTTCCCTAGACTTAGAACTAATTAAACCTAACTCAACCTAAGGACATCACACACGTCCATGCACGAGGCCAGGTTCGAACCTGCGACCGTGGCAGCAGCGCGGTTCCAGACTGAAGTGCCTAAAACCGCTAAACCTCAGCGGCCGGCTACGAGTGGATCCTCGTCTCCGAAAGCCAGTACTGATAATATTTCGTTAAATTGTTCCCACGCTGACACTTATTGATGACCTAGCATTGAAATCTCCAACAATTTGCATATGGGTTAGACTTCCGTCACGTAGAACGATTGGCATCGGTTGTCGTTGTCCCGTTCGTCCAGGATCTTTTTCCTGCCACAGTGATGTCGAAGGTTTACTGTATTCCTGATATTCACGGTACACTAGTGAAACGATAGTACGGGAAAATCCCCACTTCATCGTTACCTCGGGTGTTCTGTGTCCCATCTCCCGTGCGTCGACTATAACACCACGTTTAAACTCACTTAATTCTTGATACCCTGCCATTGTAACAGAAGTAACTGGCCCAACAAATGCGCCAGCCACTTGTAGTCTTATATAAAAGTTACTGTTTACATATATTTGTTTCTTTGGCGTTTCACTGGACATACACAGACTATATACTACCTAGTTTTGATGTCACGTGGAAAAAAGGAGCAAAAGCATTTAGTAATAAATGAAATTATTCCCATACCTGTTACACCCATATACGGATGATGCCTGGGGCAGGCTACCCTAACCGTCCACCCTTAGCTACGCCATTGCATGAGGCGGGACTTTCTGTGGCTGGAGAACGTTAGGCCTTAACTCGCTAGATGGAAACTCCTTATGGAAACGAAGTGCAACTGGACCAAGACCGTTACACATTATCTCGTTGCTTAGAATCCTCCGCGCACAGTGGTTTGAAGTTACATCTCTCCATAGTAACATCATACAACTGGAAATTTTGACGGGATGTGAAAGAGGGCAGTGTGTTACTCCTAATGCCACTTATTCCTAACAATTCACTATATCGCTTTAAAAGTGTTCAGTTACCTGCGAGTTTATGATTTTCCTCGGAAAGGTGTGAACCTTACCGTCAGTTGTTTTCCGCTTGTCCAGCTCTACATGGCTCTCTCTTGTGTTAAAGACGCAAAAAATATCTTCCTTCATCATCCCAGTCTTCTGCATCAAACGTTGTGTAGAAAGAAGCTTATAAGTCAAAAATAAATTCCAGTGGGGAATAGCTATAAACAAATAACCCAGATAACGCCGGGTTTCTCGTCTGGATGTGCATAAAACTGCTCGTGGGGGTGGCCGAGCGGTTCTAGGCGCTGCAGTCTGGAACCGCGCGTCCGCTACTCTCGCAGGTTCGAATCCTGCCTTGGGCATGGATGTGTGTGGCGTCCTTAGGTTGGTTAGTCTTAAGTACTTCTTAGTTCTAGGGGACTAATGACCTCAGAAGTTAAGTCCCATAGTGCTCAGAGCCATTTGAACCATTTTTTGCATAAAACTCAAGTTCAAGTAAACAAAAGGATGTGAACGAACTAAAGTGGTATCTGTCGCCAAAGCACATTGTAATTCTTCGTCTAACTACATACACTGTACCATAAAAGGACTGTGGCTTATTTCGGTTTGTGCTTTTCTTCTGTTAATAAATTCAATCAGCTTTTAGCTGACAGCGACTGGGTCTGTCGCTTGCTGTGATAAGCAGACTGGATGTCACGTACCAGAAAAGTAGCTTTTCACAATCTGTAGATATTGTTATATGCACGTTCTGCAGTTTCGGGATCTGTCAAAGTGGACAGGTGGTTTTTGCTGCATTACGAAGACATTTCATACCAAAGACCAGATGTGCTAGAGATCCTGTTTTTCATGTTACAGAATTTTTGATTCAATGTTCGGAGTGCTGAGCACCAACATGAGAAGACAATGAGTCCGCAGTCAAGCAACGAGATCCTTCCGTAATTAAGGTACTGGAATTAGCCAAAAAAGTATGTAAAACAGATACGGTTATTTCAATTACTTTATTAGACAGCTGCAAAATATAAGTGTGTTGCTCCTCAATAGACGCAATTCTAGTGGGGCACATTACTTTCTTAAACAGTTTCGTTTAAATGCCAACCAGCTCTTGCGCCGCAGGTGCCGTCTCTCTGGTCCTTCCTGGAATCCTGTGTTTCTCGCGGTATTCGTGAGGAAAGCGAGGCCTGAGAGCTTCGTGGGAGGACCGCAACAGCAATTTGTTTGTTCCCGTTGCGCTCAGCATCTGCGACCCGCCGCTGGCTGTAACTCTCCCCCAGGGCCTGCGGACATCGATCTGAGGAACTCGGAGAAGACGACACAGCAGCTTAAAGCGAGGCGGCGCTGCGCTGCGCTACGCACCGCTGCCAGCTACACTACATTACGCTAATTTACCTTACGACTCTTCGTGCCAGAAGGCAACTTGTCGCAAATCTTTCCAAAGTTTATCATACAAACTCCCGTACTGGCTGTGATAAAGCCATTAGATACTGCAGAAATATTCGAATGTTGCTGTTGAATATCCTCACATATCATACTGCATTTCTGAGCTCATTTCCTGTGCTTGCAGTTATACGAATTATTGTTTTGTTTTAACACCCAAACATGTTTCACCACATTTGTGACATCGCCAGTGTGCCTCTTCTTTATTTTCCTGAAATACATACATACAGATTATGTTGGTGTCAGGAACTGTGTTACATGAGATTTTGTTGTTGTTTAAATTATAAAGGTACTAGACGTTTTATTTTAGATTGTGTGGGTCCTCTGGTTACCAACTGCAATCAGCCACAGGTCTAAATTAGTGTACCATGTTATCTGCAAATATGAGGGATCTTATAAAACAGTATGCATTGCATTTTTGTGACATTTTGTTTATAATCCAATCTTTAAAATATATAATAAGTTTCCTTTAATTTCTGTCTATGGTCACAAACTTTTTGTTAACAGATTACCGGTTTCGGTCTTTGATGACCATCATCAGATCTGCAGCAAAAATGAAAAAAAAAACATAAATACACTCGCAAAATGTATACAGCTTAAGAGCAATACATGGACCACAATGAAAAGTAGTACTAACAAAATTTACATTTTTGTGCTTTAAATATGAAGAGGCATACCTGTTGCATAAAAAAATAAAGTCCTAATGTATTGCAGCCATAGTGGCATCGACAAATGTTGAATGCGGAATCTGCACCAGCGTCGACAAATACATATAAATAACATCACATGCACGAGTCATGTTGTCGGTAGTATTACTGTTTAAAACAAGCTGCCGTACAGTAGCCACAAGATGTTTGTGTTTTAAGTTCACCAATGTTGCTAATGTCGGCATACACTAGTTTTCAAAAATTAATTGAAACAGCGAAAATAAAGGGGGATACAATAGTTAATGTCTGTAATAAACTTATGGCGTATAAAAGGCATAACAGTAATGAAAAGCAATAAAAATAAGAACACGACAAAAGTAATATTGTTAAAAAGAGCAAGAGTTAAAATACAGTGGTTGACATATGCTCTACTGCCAATATTCTACATAATGACATAAATATTAAAGGCCGTTTTAGTGTACCGGGTAATATTAAACGACCATAAAACAAAGCACGACTCACGCCCGGTACTCACAGCTTTACTTCTGCCAGTATCTCGTCTCCTACCTTCCAAACTTCACGGAAGCTATCCTGCGAACCATGCAGATGCAGTTCTGCATGGTTCGCAGGAGAGCTTCTGTAAAGTTTGGAAGGTAGGAGACGATTTCTGGCAGAAGTAAAGCTGTGAGTACCGGGCGTGAGTCGTGCTTCGGTAGCTCAGATGGTAGAGCACTTGCCCGCGAAAGGCAAAGGTACCGAGTTCGAGTCTCGGTTGGGCACACAGTTTTAATCTGCCAGGAAGTTTCATATCAGCGCACACTCCGCTGCAGAGTGAAAATCTCATTCTGGAAACATCCCCCAGGCTGTGGCTAAGCCATGTCTCCGCAATATCCTTTCATTCAGGAGTGCTAGTTCTGCATGGTTCGCAGGAGAGCTTCTGTAAAGTATGGAAGGTAGGAGACGAGATACTGGCAGAAGTGAAGCTGTGAGTACCGGGCGTTAGTCGTGCTTCGGTAGCTCAGATGGTAGAGCATTTGCCCGCGAAAGGCAAAGGTACCGAGTTCGAGTCTCGGCTGGGCACACAGTTTTAATCTGCCAGGAAGTTTCATATCAGCGCACACTCCGCTGCGGAGTGAAAATCTCATTCTAGAAACATCCCCCAGGCTGTGGCTAAGCCATGTCTCCGCAATATCCTTTCTTTCAGGAGTGCTAGTTCCGCATGGTTCGCAGGAGAGCTTCTGTAAAGTTTGGAAGGTAGGAGACGAGATACTGGCAGAAGTAAAGCTGTGAGTACCGGTCGTGAGTCGTGCTTCGGTAGCTCAGATGGTAGAGCACTTGTCCGCGAAAGGCAAAGGTCGCGAGTTCGAGTCTCGGTCGGGCACACAGTTTTAATCTGCCAGGAACTTTCATATCAGCGCACACTCCGATGCAGAGTGAAAATCTTATTCTGGAAGCATAAAACAAATTACTAAACGAGCCAAAAATGAAAGAAAACATAGTTCTGCAAATAATCAGCTCCGTCTGTTAGCGCTAGCTCTGGAGTTCAGCAGAGGCGGGAAGTGGTTGGAGGAACGTGACCGGCAGAGGGCACCTATTAGCCTGCGATACTACGTTGCAAGAAAAGAATGATAAAATTCCGTAACGGTGAATGATCCACATTATCTGATTAAATTTTAAAACATATGTTAAGGTAAAAATCGTGGTATATGCCAGCTTTTCCCTTACTATTGAAATAGTTGTCTAGTCCTGAGCTGTGGTAACTTTATTTTTCTGTGCCCAAGCCGTTTTTGTGTACTAGAGCTGAATCTGTGGTCATAGGTAAACGTTTTGTGAAGCTTAGGTTTGGCGAACTATTTCGTGTATTTTCTTATTCATTGATTACGTTTCGTATTTTGACAGTGTTTACTCGCGTTTTCTACTGCTCGTTTGTAAATATAGCATCTTGCTATGATTTTGTGGCTTGGACACGCGTTTCAATGCACAAATTTAGGTTTCCGATGCGCTTCAGACTGTGTTCGTCTAGAGTGTTGAATAGTTTTGCTTCATGGATAACGTTTTTACCATTTGTAACAGCTTTTAGCATTTGTTAACTGTTTTCTATAGTTAAAAACTGGTGCAAATCACAACTATGTTTTATGGAGATCTTTTTCCACTGAAATGGCGTTCCTTTTTCCCTCTTCTGTTTCAGGAGGTGGTCTCCAAATGAGGAATTTGTTCGCAATTTTTTTATTTATTTCCACCAGAAACTTCAGCAGAAAAAATATTGTATATGAAAATTAGACACCGAAGTTGTTATTAATTGACGCTACCCCTGGTTATCGTCTTCGTATTTGACCACAAATCGAGAACATGTGTTGTTGTTGTTGTTGTGGTCTTCAGACACTGGTTTGGTGCAGCTCTCCATGCTACTCTATCCTCTGCAAGCTTCTTCATCTCCCAGTACCTGCTGCAACCTACATCCTTCTAAATCTGTTTCGCGTATTCATCTCTTGGTCTCCCTCTACGTTTTTTACCCTCCACGCTTTCCTCGAACACTAAATCGTTGATCCCTTGATGTCTCAGAACATGTCCTACCAAACGATCTCTTCTTATAGTCAAGTTGTGCCACAAATTTCTCTTCTCCCCAATTCTATTCAGTACCTTCTCATTAGCTGTTTGCTCTACCCATCTAATCGTCAGCATTATCGTGTAGCGTCGCATTTCGAAATCTTCTATCTCTTCTTGTCTGACTATTTATCGTCCATATTTCACTTCCATACATGACTTCACTCCATACAAATACTTTGAGAAACGACTTACTGACACTTAAATCTATACTCGATGTTAATATATCTCTCTTCTTCAGAAACGCTTTCGTTGCCATTGCCAGTCTAAATTTTATATAATCTCTACTTCGACAATCATCAGTTCTTTTGCTCCCCAAATAGCAAAACTTCTTTACTACTTCAAGTGTCTCACTTCCAGATGTAATTCCCTCAGCATCATCCGATTTAATTCGACTACATTCCATGATCCTCGTTTTGCTTTTGTTGATGTTCATCTTACATCCTCCTTTCAAAAGACCGTCCATTATGTTCACCTGTTCTGCTGTCTCTGACAGAATTAAAACGTCATCTGGAAACTTATTTCTTCTCCGTGGATTTCAATTCCTACTCCGAATTTTTCTTTTTTTTTTTTTCTTTCCTGCATGCTCAATATACAGATTGAATAACATCAGGGAGAAGCTACAAGCCTGTCTCACTCACTTCCCAACCATTGCTTCCCTTTCATGTCCCTCGACTCTTATAACTGCATTCTGGTTTCTGTATAAATTTTAAATATCCTTTCGCTCCCTGTATTTGACCTCTGCCACTTTCAGAGTTTGGAAGAGAGTATTCCAGTCGACATTGTCAAAAGCTTCCTCTAAGAGTAGGTTTACTTACAATAATCTACACTCCTAGTAATTGAAATAAGAACACCGTGAATTCATTGTCCCAGGAAGGGGAAACTTTATTGACACATTCCTGGGGTCAGATTCACCACATGATCACACTGACAGAACCACAGGCACATAGACACAGGCAACAGAGCATGCACAATGTCGGCACTAGTACAGTGTATATCCACCTTTCGCAGCAATGCAGGCTGCTATTCTACCATGGAGACGATCGTAGAGATGCTGGATGTAGTCCTATGGAACGGCTTGCCATGCCATTTCCACCTGGCGCCTCAGTTGGACCAGCGTTCGTGCTGGACGTGCTGATCGCGTGAGACGACGCTTCATCCAGTCCCAAACATGCTCAATGGGGGACAGATCCGGAGATCTTGCTGGCCAGGGTAGTTGACTTACACCTTCTAGAGCACGTAGGGTGGCACGAGATACATGCGGACGTGCATTGTCCTGTTGGAACAGCAAGTTCCCTTGCCGGTCTAGGAATGGTAGAACGATGGGTTCGATGACGGTTTGGATGTACCGTGCACTATTCAGTGTCCCCTCGATGATCACCAGAGGTGTACGGCCAGTGTACGAGATCGCTCCCCACACCATGATGCCGGGTGTTGGCCCTGTGTGCCTCGGTCGTATGCAGTCCTGATTGTGGCACTCAGCTGCACGGCGCCAAACACGCATACGACCATCACTAGCACCAAGGCAGAAGCGACTCTCATCGCTGAAGACGACACGTCTCCATTCGTCCCTCCATTCACGCCTGTCGCGACACCACTGGAGGCGGGCTGCACGATGTTGGGCCCTGAGCGGAAGACGGCCTAACGGTGTGCGGGACCGTAGCCCAGCTTCATGGAGACGGTTGCGAATGGTCCTCGCCGATACCCAGGAGCAACAGTGTCCCTAATTTGCTGGGAAGTGACGGTGCGGTCCCCTACGGCACTGCATCCGTGCGTCGCTGCGGTCCGGTCCCAGGTCGACGGGCACGTGCACCTTCCGCCGACCACTGGCGACAACATCGATGTACTGTGGAGACCTCACGCCCCACGTGTTGAGCAATTCGGCGGTACGTCCACCCGGCCTCCCGCATGCCCACTATACGCCCTCGCTCAAAGTCCGTCAACTGCACATACGGTTCACGTCCACGCTGTCGCGGCATGCTACCAGTGTTAAAGACTGTGATGGAGCTCCGTATGCCACGGCAAACTGGCCGACACTGACGGCGGCGGTGCACAAATGCTGCGCAGCAAGCGCCATTCGACGGCCAACACCGCGGTTCCTGGTGTGTCCGCTGTGCCGTGCGTGTGATCATTGCTTGTACAACCCTCTCGCAATGTCCGGAGCAAGTATGGTGGGTCTGACACACCGGTGTCAATGTGTCCTTTTTTCCATTTCCAGGAGTGTATCTTCAAAGATAGTTCGTAGGGTCATTATTGCCTCACGTGTTCCAACATTTCTACGGAATCAAAACTGATCTTCCACTAGGTCCCTTCTTCCAGATTTTCCATTTGTCTGTAAAGAATTTGTGTTAGTATTTTGAAGCCGTTACTTATTAGACTGATGGTTGGGTACTTTTCACATCTGTGAATATCTGCTTTCTTTGGTATTGGAATTATTATATTCTTCTTGAAATCTGAGTTTATTTCGCTTGTCTCATACATCTTGCTCACCAGATGATAGAGTTTTATCAGGACTGGCTCTCCCAAGGCTATCAGTAGTTGTAATGGAATGTTGTCTACTCTCGGGGTCTGGTTTCGACTCAAGTCTTTCAGTGCTCTGTCAAACTCTTCACGCAGTATTGTATCTCCCATTTCTTGCTCATTTGCGTCCTCTTCCTTTTCCATAAAATTGTCATCAAGTACATAGCCCTTGGATTGACCCTCTGTACACTCCTTCCAACTTCCTGCTTTCACTTCTTAGCTTACAACTGGGTTTCCATCTGAGCTTTTGATATTCATTCATATGGTTCTGTTTTCTACACAGGTCTCTTTAATTTTCTCGTAAGCAGTATCTTTCTCATCTCTAGTGATATATGCCTCTACATCCTTTCATTTGTCCTCTAGCTATCCCATCTTAGCCATTTTGCACTTCCTGTCGATCTCATTTTTGAGATAGTTGTATTCCTTTTTGCCTGCTCCATTTTCTGCATTTTTATATTTTCTCCTTTCATCAATTACATTTAATATTTCCTCTTTTATCCAAGGATTTCTGCTAGCCCTCGTGTTTTTACCTACGTGACACTCTGCTGCCTTCACTATTTTGTCTCTCAAAGCTACCCATTCCTCTTCTACCGTAATTCTTTCTCCCGTTCTTTTCAATCATTTCCTAAAGCTCTCCCTGAAACACGTTTCTCCCCACGAGGGACCAGTCTTTTGATACGATAAAGGTAGAACTTTTAGCTTCGTTGACCGAGTCACAAACTCTGCTCGTACCGCATTATCACCTTCAAAGTAGAGTTCTCGAAGGTCTTCCTTAAATTCTGGAAATGGATGAAAATCTGATGGGGCCAAGTCCGGAGTGCATAGAGGATGATTGATGACAAAGAACCCAATACATCGGATTGCTGCAGACGTAGCTGCGTTCGTGTGTTGTCTGGCATGGTCATAATGATAGAGGCGGTGACTCTCCACGCGTGGAAGAAGTATTCAAACTGGTACATTCATTTTTCTGATTTATTACCGCACGTTGCTTTTCACGCGCGACATACTTACATTACACAATGCAATATTATACGCTGCAATTCGGAGCCCACTAGCACCAAAGGGTGGCAACTTCGTTCAGTGACGCGGGAATGTCGACTAAGTAACTTGTTGGCATTTAATACTTCGATCGATATTAAGGAAAGGAAAAAAAATTTAAAGATTTGCTTTCCACCACGAAAGACTAAGGCATAGGACGCTGAAAATACCTACATCTACATCTTCAAACATACTCCGCAATCCACCATACGGTGCGTGGCGGAGGGTACCTCGTACCACAACTAGCATCTTCTCTTCCTGTTCCACTCCCCAACAGAACGAGGGACAAATTACTGCCTATATGCCTCTGTACGAGCCCTAATCTTTATTATCTGATCTTTGTGGCCTTTCCGCGGAATGTAAGTTAGCTGCTGTAAAACTGTACTGCAGTCCGCCTCAAATGCTGGTTCTCTAAATTTCCTCAGTAGCGAATCACGAAAAGAACGCCTCCTTTTCTCTAGAGACTCCCACCAGAGTTCCTGAGGCATTTCCGTAACACTCACGTGATGGTCAAACCTACCAGTAACTCTGAATTGCTTCTATATCCTCCCTCAATCCGACCTGATAGGAATCCCGAACGCTCCACCAGTACTCAAGAATAGGTCGTTTTAGTGTTTTGTAAGCGGTCTCGTTTACTGATGTACCACATCTTCCTAAAATTCTACCAGTGAACCGAGACGACTATACGCCTTCCCCACAACCGCCATTATGTGCTTGTCCCACTTCATATCGCTCTGCAGTGTTACGCCCAAATATTTAATCGACGTGACTGTGTCAAGCCCTACACTACTTATGGAGTATTCAAACATTACAGGAGTCTTTTTCCTATTCATCTGCATTAATTTACATTTATCTATATTCAGGGTTAGCTGCCATTCTTTACACCAATCTCAAATCCTGTCCAAGTCATAAAAAGGTAATAAAAGAGAATTTTCTACTGATTGTTCTATACTACAGCACAGTCACTAAAAATATCGGAGAGAACGTGAAGGGAAATAAGGGGACATTTGGTCTTTGAACGAAAACATATGATGATTCTCAACATGATAAGCTAAAGAATGCATAATTGGCGTTATTGAAAACTGGTAAATCGTTGACAGCAACAAACGGGCCATACTAAATGGAGAGCAACTAACTTAGTTATTACAGGATTTTGTGGTTAGGTATATCTCTCTGTCGAGTCACTGATTAAAAATTGGGACGAACTTTTCATTCAATGAACCTTCACAAATGAGAAATTGTGACGGCTAAGTTATTGATAATGCGAGTCAGTAAAAGGCAGGTTCCTTTGTTTTTGCTATGTACTACAGTCGTTACTTCTATAGAAATTATACATAAGTGGTAAAACAGCCAACATTACAAGTTATTAGCTACAAGGTACTGATCACCTAGTTTCTCAGTGGGCACGTTCTAATTGAACAACACAACACTGACAACGAAACAAAACGCATTTCTCATTGTATATCATATCATGCTTAGTCGTTCTCCCGTGATATTTCCACAGGGGTCACACGGTGGGCAGAACTGTTATATTATTAGAGGATGGGACGTGATTTATCGGCAATTAATTTTGCCAATAAAAATAAGAAAGATTTTACCATGCCTTCTGGTCGACCTAAAATGGAAAGTTAATTATTAGTGGCAAAGAGAGGACATCACGACTCAGTGCCCTGAATAAGATGATTTGATTACGCGGTAGCCATAAATTTCTTTCAACGTAACGAGTTGAAAACATCTAGCCACATTATCAGTTCTTCATGGATTGTGTTACCACTGACGAGTATGTGGCGCCAGTCATAAACCACCGCGAAGAATAGATATACAAACATAAAATATTCAAAATAATTGTGTTTAGTGGTTGATTAACTAATGAATAATACTATACCTTCCTTCTCTGTGGTGTTCTACAGAGCTCTGTTCCCTATAAAACACCCAATACTAAGCTAATACAGTATTTGTTTACAATGGACATCTTCAGTGATGAACTGATATTTCCGAACCGGTCACATATCTAAGGATTTTGAACGATTTGATGCAATGGTAACAATGGAAATATTCATAACGTACTTAGGGAATCCTCATTTTGCAGTCTTTGAAACATGTTCATTCCTTACCTTGAATGAGCAACTGGAACTCACTCACTGTGACATCATATAAAATTTTGATGGCTGTGCCCTCTGATCTCTCCAGTTTCTTGCCATAAGTTCTTCCACTAAGCACCATTTCCTTTCACATTTTGTGTACTTGTTCTTTGTCAGCCCACCACTGTATATACTGCACTTTACTGCTCTACCTATGACCCGTATTTAGTTATGACTCTGGAGTGGTTACTTGCCTCCATTTAATTGTTCCCATAATGGGTTCAATTACAATCTAACCATTTATACAGAACACTCCGTATTTTTTTTTTTTTTTGTTCGTGTTACGCTCTAGGAAGTTTAGGTTTCCTTTGTAGTTTTGTACTACTTGCGCATAGTATTTATTTGTGAGCATGGGCCGCTTATTAGTCTCCATTCAACCGGTTTCCTAAACATTTTATAAAACACTCTGTAATTTCATACTAATCAGATTGCACTACAGTCAGGTTTAGTTCCCTTGCTGGCCGAGGTGGCCGAGCGGTTCTAGGCGCTACAGTCGGCAACCGGGCGACCGCTACGGTCGCAGGTTCGAATAATACCTCGGACATGGGTGTGTGTGATGTCCTTAGGTTAGTTAGGTTTAAGTAATTGTAAGTTCTAGGGGACTGATGACTTCAGAAGTAAAGTCCCATAGTCCTCAGAGCCATTAGAACCAATTGAACTTTATTTTTACTATTATTATACCTTCTAATTCACATTATCTTTTGGATATATGTAAGCACCAGAGGATGCGGTTAATCATTTAGAACCAGTTGTGTGCGATTCTGTAACAAAGCAACAGCTAACAGCTAATGCGGCTTGCAAGAAGTTTGTATAAGATTTCAATAGTTTTTTAAAAGTTTTTTAAACAAATATCTTATAATGTACCTAAGCTGTGCATTCACAAAGGGTTCAATTATGTCTTTTTATCTCAGTTATTGGTGACTTTTCTATCCACCTCCCTGTGAAAAAACTGGACGAACTGCCATTGACAGCTAATGCAGGGTTCGAAGCTTGACGGTGGTGTTGGTAAGTGTGTATTTAGCTCAACGAAGAACCTGTTTGTGGACTGGTTCCTATGTTGTGGCTTGAGCAATATCTAATGTGGTGATGCTGTCAGAAGTAGTTTGCCTTGTAGTGAAATTGAAGAAGATAGTTCCTGCGAAAAAGTAGAGGTAGTGGTTATACTTTACGATCGGTCTAAATCATTAATTGGATCGTTTCACCGATCACCTCCCCCCCTTACTCAGAAGATATAGTTGCTGAACAATTCAAAGAAAGCTTGAGTCTCATTTCACCCCACTCATACAGTTATAGTCGGTGGTCATTTCAATCTTCCTTCGATATGCGGGAAAACGGCGACAAGCATGAAACGTCATCCGAAATTGTACTGAATGCTTTCTCAGAAACTTAATTTGAACAATTGGTTCATGAGCCCTCTTGAAGCGTCAATGGTTGAGAAACCATAATTGACGTCTTAGCAACAAATAATTCTGGACAAATAGTATCGTGGCGAATACAGGAATTAGCGACCACAAGGCAGTTGCTGCCAGGCTGAATTCCGTAACAGCTACAACCATCAAAAAGAAACGCAAAGTATATCTATTTAAAAAAGCTGACAAAATGCTCTTAACGCCGATTTAAAAGACAGTCTTCACTCCTTTCGATCTGTTCGTGTAAGTGTAGAAAAATTGTGGAATGATTTCAGAGAGGTGGTACCTACACCAAGTGAGAGATATTGTAACATCCACGAGATAAATTACAGCTACAGTGCGACGAGAGGAAATTATGCCCCTAACAGTTACAAACGTTATCTGTTCGACATATGGAAAAAAACCAGTGAAAACGATGTTAAATATTAATTATTTATATAATATTTTATGATGCAATTGGACATATCAATATGTATCATGCAAAGATAATGGTAAATTCCTTTTATGATCTGCGTTTTTCTTCCTTTGTTTTTACCTTTTGTTGGTTGGCTCTTGTAGGTTGCGGACGCATATCAAACTGAGGTCTGTTAAGAAATTGTAATTACTTGTTAATTATTACTTGAGAATATAGTTCATTATTATTATAAATATGAGTGAATAATTATTTGTAACTTTAATTCCTCTTTCAGTAAGCATTATCTGTGTTAATTATTTCTTTCCGCTGCAAGGAGCGCAGCCATTGATGATAGCGATTAGTATCGCGTTTTTGTCTGTGTTTTCCTTAGAAAAAAATCAAATGTTTGCTCGATAAAGTCTAAATAGTGCACAATACGAAAGTAAATTTTAATAAGCATTTCAAATACTTATCCTCTTTTGCCGAACGTAATACAAATGTGTAAAAATAAATGTGCAGCGGTGGTCCCGAACTCATTTTTATGAAAATAATTTGAATCAAATTGGTTATTTAAGAACAGTGCTCATAGCACGATCCTTATATAAACTTTTCTAGCTGATGTATGGAGCCGAAATTAAGCACGAGTTGCATAGAGTATTGTTTCAGGTAACATACGTCAGTGTTGTGCGCGGCTGATATTCGGTGGTTTCAATGATCATTTTGCTGAAGGTAATTGTTTCCATCATAATCAACAGTTGTATAGAATCTGTTGAATGAACTGTGATTTAGTGACACACATCTTACAGACAACACTTTGGTACATCATTAAGTTGGAGTTCTTTAGCAAATTGACCAAATGTTTAGCCGGGAGAGAGATTATTTAGTAATTACTCAGTGCAATAAAATAAGATTATCGTTTTCATTACAAGTTAGTTAAATACCAAACCACTGAATAACACAGCGAACGCCACAGTATATACAATATAAATTAACAAGTGATGGTACTGATCCTCCATGGTACACAAAACGTGTCAGATTACTGTTGCAGAAGCAGCGAAAAAAGCATGCCAAATTTAAAAGAAAGCCAAATCCCCAAGACTGACAAAGTTCGAAATAAAGCGCTTACTTCAATGCGAGATGCTTTTAATAATTTCCCTAACGAAATTATGTATCGAAATCTGTCAGAAAAACCAACGAGATTCTAGTCATACATAAAGCGCACCAGTGGCCAGACGCAATCAATACCTTCACTGCGCGATAACAACGGTGAAGTCACTGATGACAGTGCCACTACAGCAGAATTATTAAACATGGTCTTCCGAAACTCCTTCACCAAAGAAGACGAAGCAAATATTCCTGAATTCCAATCAAGTACAACTGCCAAAATGAGAAACATAGAAGTAGATACCCTCGGTGTCGTAAAGCAGCTTAAATCACTTAGTAAAGGTAAGGCTTCTGGTCCAGATTGTAGACCAGTCAGGTTCCACTCAGAGTTTGCTGATACAATAGCTCCGTATTTAGCAATTAAATTCAACCGCTCGTTCACAGAAAGATCCTTACTTAAGGGCTGGAGAATTGCTCAGGTCACGCCAATATCCGAAAAGGGAAGTAGGAGTAATTCATTTCATTACACGCCCATAACACTAACGTCGATTTGCAGTCGGGTTTTGCAACATATATTGTATTCGAACATTATGAAGTACCTCGAAGGAAACGATTTATCGACAGAGAGTCGACACGGATTCAGTAAATATCGTTCTTGCGAAACACAACTTGGTCTTTGTGATCATGAAGTGATGATTGCTGTCGACAGGGGATGTCAAACCCTTTTCCATATTTTTAGAATTCGAGAACGCTTCTAACCAAACAGCGTGCCTATGGAACAGCTCATCAGTTGAGCGACTGGATTCGTGATTTACTGCCAGAAAGGTCACAGATCGTAGTAATAGACGGAAAGTCATCGAGTAAAACAGAGGTATATCCGGCGTTCCCCAAGGAAGTGTTATAGGCGCTCTATTGTTACTGATCTATATTAACGATGTAGGAGACAATCTTATTTGCCGTCTTGCAGTTGATGTTGCTATTTACCGTCTTGTAAAGTGATGAGATGACCAAAAAGGTATTGCAAAATGATTTAGATATCTGTATGGTCCGAAAAGTGGCAGTTGACCTTGAATAAAGAAAATTGTGAAGTTATTCACATGAGTACTAAAAGAAATCGCCGGCCGGAGTGACCGAGCGGTTCTAGGCGCTTCAGTAGCAGGTTCGAATCCTACTTCGGGTATGGATGTGTGTAATGTCTTTAGGTTAGATAGTTTTAAGTAGTTATAAGTTCTAGGGGACTGATGACCTCCGATGTTGAGTCCCACAGAGCTCAGAGCCATTTGAACTAAAAGAAATCCACTAAATGTCCATTAATCGATAAGTCACACGAAATTGAAAGCTGTAAATTCAGCTAAATACTTAGGAATTACAATTACAAATAACCTAAATTGGAACGATCATATAGATAATGTTGTGGGTAGAGCAAACTAAAGAGACTGCTTACACCACGCTTGTCCGCCTATTTTCGAGTATTGCTGTACGGTGTGGCATCCGCATCAGCTGGAACTGTCGGATGACGTCAAAAAAGTACGAAGAAGGTCGGCTCGTTTTGTACTATGGCGACATAGGAGAGATAGTGCCAAAGACGTGATATGTGAAATGAAGTAGCAATCATTAAAACAAAATCGTTTTTCGTCACTACGGGATCTTTTCATGAAATTTCAGTCACCAGTTTTCTCCTCCGATAGTGTAAACATTCTGTTGGCACCCGCCTACATAGGAAGAAATGATCATCACGATAAAATAAGAGAAATCGGGGCTCGCACAGAAAAATTGATGTGTTCGTCTTTCCCGCGCACCTTTCGAGACTGGAACTGTAGGGAGACAGCTTGAAGGTGCTTCATTCACCCCTTTGACAGGCACTTTCTTGTGAGTAACAGAGTAGTCATGTAGACGTAGATGTAGATGTAGATGCAGATGGAGAATCTGTTGAGAGCATCCTGTAGCTCCCATTAACAGCTAACTACACTGGCAACTGTTCATCAAACTGGTTATCAGAAAGTATGCGCAATTAGCAACCGGCGCTCTAAAACTAGGACGTGCCCTGGATCGAGTATTAGTACTCTTTTGGGAACGAGGTCTACCTTTGCAATCGCCGAGCTGTTTTCTCGAGTATTAGGTCTGAAGAGGATGACTAGAGGTTTGTCGTCTGTAAACTGGCGGCATTTCGCACCATAGACGAAATTATAAAATTTTTGGACCCCAAAAATACTTGTTAGCATTTCTTTTTCTATTTGACTACAGGTGAGACGAGTAGAATTCCACATTTTCTAGACAACTGAAATTGAATGTTCCCTGTCATCAGGTTTTCAGTAACAGAGTACTACAGTCATGTTGAGAGGCGTCGTTGGGGAGGAATAATGATTTACCACGGTCGGACGTTGCTAAGCATGGATCGTGGTAGGCGCTGCGCCTTTAGCCACAAAAAGCCTGTTCGCTATCAGTGGGCCAATGAAATAAGTTACCTTTCTTCCTCAGAAGCTTGAGTGGTTTCCAGTGGATAAAACTCCCCTACCACCTGACTATGAGCAAGAAAGATAGCAATTTTTGAAGATCGGTTGGGGGAGGGATTTTCGTGATGTTTTCAGTGGTTTTGTTTGTCAGACGTGAGTCGTCCGTTCTAACGGAGTCACAGTTGTTCGACATTTGATTCAAGGAACTCACATTTCTTTAAAATGGAGACCATTGCGTTCCAGGTTGAGATATGAAATTATGGCCTCTTAAGTGGCCACGAGACTTTACGGGACGCTCTCAGTTGAAGGGATTTCCAATGCTACATTCACTGGTATAATACACGATATTTATGAAGCAATCTTCGTTAGAAATTACGTAAACTTTCTATAAAATTTCATACAGTGTAAGAAACACGTAAGAAGAAACGGAGCTATTACCCCAAGTAACAATTTACTGTGAACAAAATTTTATAAGCAATTGTAATACCAATGATAAAGAAGTTTGACAGGAGCAGTAACTCATAACTGAACGAATATCAATATGCAAATGTCCCTAGATAGCGTGAACACACAGTACCCAATAAAGAACGGTGTACATTTCAATTTTTTTTTCGGAAATGATAACGAACGTGCGACATTCTTTAGCAAAGCTTTGAAAATATAAACTTTGCTTCGATTTAAGTAAGTGATAACATACACTGTAGTTTTAAATCAACAAGAAATATGTTAAATTCTTGTAACTTACAAAAAGTACCCATAAATTCTTTCAAGGAAATATTAATGCACTGAAAGTGAACTTAGCCATGACTGAATGGCAATAAGAATGGCTGAGGGCCCACTTAAGCAGGTTATCCTTCAAAGACCTCAGGAAACCCAGAGAGCTCACACTCATTGTGTGCCTCGAAAACCGGTATGTCCAAGAGAGCGGACACCACGGCTGTTCAAAATGGCTCTGAGCACTATGGGACTCAACTGCTTTGGTCATCAGTCCCCTAGAACTTAGAACTACTGAAACCTAACTAACCTAAGGACATCACACACATCCATTCCCGAGGCAGGATTCGAACCTGCGACCGTAGCAGTCGCACGGTTCCGGACTGCGCGCCTAGAACCGTGAGACCACCGCTGCCGGCTACCACGGCTTTGCTTGTGCGACAGGATAGGACAGAAAGCTAGCGGTGCCAGCTTGGCCGACTGCGTCAGGTTGAGTGGGCCATTTCCATGCAGACCCTGTCACAGATAATCCCCCAAATAAATCTCAATGACACGTTCGTCCAGTAGACAATTGTTACCTTATGATGAGTACTACTACAAGGGCACTATCAAGTGAATCCCTCCAAAATGTATATTTTAACGCCAGACACTCCAAGACATCGATATTGGCCTCTGGCCTCGTTTCAATAGAAAATAAGAATCCGAAGGCCTCGGAAAGGCCCGCAAGAACTAAGGAATCGAAGTCTTAAAACAATGTTATAACTTAATTAGTGAATTTTTCTCTCTCAATGTATATGGTGGAGGCGTAGAAATTCTTCTGCAATTGGCTCAGCTCCTCATAATCAAGTCAAATCTGCGGAGAAACGTTGAGACATCACTATACAGTATATGGTGAAACAAACTGATTATTATGTAAGCCGCTGTATCACAATAAGGGCGATACGGACGCAAGTTTGATATCAGCTTCGTATGCGAATTAATTAAATTGTGCACTGTTATACAATTATTAAAATATAATAGTTTTCAGCGGTGTTCTCCGCTGTTTGTGGAGAAATAACGATCTATAAACTTTTGGAAATGTTCGCTCGCTGTGGTTTTTTTTTTTTAATTTTCTGTTCGGTGAAATCGTTTAGTAAATTTCGTGCTTTAGGTTTTCAGTTGACGTTTCTTATTGTTTCTACTGAAACATTTCAGTAAAATTTTCATGGTTTTAACATCGGTGAGTGTTCCAGCTGGTGCTTGTATTTTTGGTTTCAGCTAATAATTTTGTGGAGTTTTCTTGGTATTGGTAAGAGCTGTGGTGTAGTAGTATTAATACAAGTAGTGGCTTTCTTAGTAGACATAGAATTTCGAGACGCTGTTGTCTGACATAGTTCTACTGTGTAACTGAACTTAGGTAACGTAGACGTGTATTTTTATTTCAGTAACTGCAAAATTTGACCATGAGTGAAAAGTGTTGGCTCTGTCGTAGGTTTGTGAGTAATAGTTTACGGGGTGTGGGATTTGTTCAAAGGGTTTTCAGTGTGTGTGTGTGGTGAGTGGGGTAAAGGGTGGTAGGGAATGGGAACTGGCAGTTGGCAAAAGGCAGCCAGGAGGAGGAGGAGATATTCAGACAGTTATACACGGCTTTTACACAACAGATATGACCAACTGCCAGAGTTAAGTGGAGAGGAGCCTCTTGTAGCTGTAGATGTAGGGAACAGGCAGCAGTCCTCAGTTTTAGGAGGCCTAGGTCAGTTGCAAAGCCTAACGGAAGGAAGGAGGTTCTACTGTTAAGTATTTCGCACAGTAGAGATGTGGACCAGCAGTTGCAGGAAGTGATGGGGAATGAGTACCAGGTCACCTGCATAGGGAAGCCTAGTGCAGGGTTGGCTCAGATGGTTGATAGCATAGGGGAGTTACGTAGCAATTTTACATAGGAGGATCAGGTAGTGATAGTTAGTGGAGCAGGGAATAGTCTTGATAGGGACGGGGAATGTGATGTAGGTCGTGACCTGGTAAAGTTAGCTACTCATACAGTCGGCACTAATTTGCATTTCGTGCAACTGTTTCAGCATCATGATCGGCCTCTTTTTGATGTGGCTGTTACACTAGTTAACATGGGGCTGGGGTAGGCGGTGATAGCAGAGGGCGTGGGTCACATTTCAGTGGCGACATTTGGGTCTGCCAGTAGATTGGGCTTCACTATGCATGGCCTGCACCCTAACAGGTATGGAAAAGGGAGGCTAGCAAAGCTTATAGTTGACAGTGTAGTGAGTGGTTGTGGGATCACTCATGGAACAATTACTATATCAGTATGTCAGCTGACAGGTATAGCTGCTTACAGGAAGTCCTCTAGCTAAGGGCTCATCTTCAGAGGACGTCATGTTTCCAGTAGAGGAGGAATGAGCTCATTCATCATAATATAAGAGGTATTAGAGATAAAGTTAGTGAACTGCTCATAGATGTTGACTGAAATTATTGGTATATTGGAGCACTACTTAAATAATTTTGACAAGTCAGAGGATTCCTTTGCCAGGATTTAGATTAGCTGGCTGCCTCTCAAGGAAAGGGGAAGTAAATATGTATGTAGAAAACAGTATTCCATTTGAGTCCATAGACATATCACAGCACTGCTCTGAACAGATATTTAAATGTTGTGCAGGGGCAGTTAAATTTAGTGTAATTAACTTCTAATTATTGTTGTTTATAGGTCCAGTAATTCTGACTTCGGAGCGTTTCTGCTCAAGCTTAGGGATGGTTTTTGAATTACTTTGTACAAAGTAGCAGAAATTAGTTATATGTGGTGATATCAATATATATTTTGTATATGATAGTGCAAGGAAAAGGATGTTGGTACAGCTCAAAAATTCATATGATCCGATGCAGACTGTGTTTCTTCAAACTACGGTGTAGGGGAACAGTAGCACAGCTAAAGACACTATATTTATTCATTCTTCATTACTAGATGGGCATTCTGTTAGGGTGAATGGCCTTTCAGATCATGATACACAAATTTTAACACCAAATTGCTTTTGTACTCAGAGAAATGTCACATATAATTACAAACTATGTAGGAAAGATAATCCAAGCGCAATAGAGAGTCTTTTAAACCTTGTCAAGCAACAAGAGTGATAGGATGTTTATAGTGCTGATAATATAGAAGACAAATATAATGCTTTCCTTAACTTGTTTCTCATGCTCTTTGAGAATTGCTTTCCATTAGAACTTTCTACACAGGTACTAGGAATAATAGGCAGCCCAGATGGCTGACTGATAGGATAAGGATATCATGTAGAATAAAGTGGGAGTTATATCAAAATGATAGATGTAGTTGTAAACAAACTACAGTAGCCTATTACAAACAGTATTGTAAGGTGATTAAAAGTGTTATTAGGAAGGTATTCAAATGCAATAGCTCATTCACAGGATAAAATTAAAAGCATATGGTCAGTTGTGAAGCAAGTGTCCAGTCAGCAGCACAAGTTCGATGATATACAGTCAGTTTCAAGTAAAAATATTTTTGTTGCTGATAAATCAGATATATGTACAGCTTTTAACAATCATTTTCTGAGCATTGCTGATGAATTAAATAAAAATTTAGGTTGTACAGCGAATCATACATCTTTCATGGGAATTACTTTTCTGAGATGTTTGCTACACTCCTCAGTGATACAGACAAGAGGGGAATTGGGTCAGTAATTAAGTCACTGAAGACTAAGGACTCTCATGGTTATGATAGAGTGCCTAGCAGAATATTAAAACACTGTGCTTCACATGTTAGCCCTGTAATTATCAATATTTGTAATTTTTCCTTGGGAGTGGTCTATTTCCTGAACGATTAAAGTACTCAGTAGAAAGGCCGCTTTATAAAAAGAGAGAAAGCGATAATGTAGGTAATTTTAGACCTGTATGTAGGCCATCTGTGTTTGCTAAAGTTATGGAGAAGGGTATGTATGTAGGGATAATTGATCATTTTATATCACATAATTTCCTATCAAATGTACATTTCGGCTTTAGAAGTCGTTTAACAACTGAAAATCCTTTATCCTCTTTTCTCTTGGAGGTTCTGGATTGGTTAAACTAAGGGTTGCTCCAGAAGTTGGACCATTACGGAGTACGGCAAGTGGCTCACAATTGGTGCACCTCTTACTTTAGCAACAGACAGTAAAAGGTCATTAGACAATAAAAGGTCAGTATTCACAATGTTGAGAATGGTTGTGATGTTAGGTCTGAGTGGGGTACGGTCAAGTGGGGGTTGCCTCAGGGATCAGTGTTGTGCCACTCCTTTATTTATATAAATTATTTGCCCTCAAGTATTACGAGTATCTCTAAAATATTTCTGTTTGCTGCTGACACTACCTTGGTAGTAAAGGGTGTTGTGTGTAACATCGGCTCGGTTTTCAATAGTGCAGTTCATAAACTAAGTTCATGCCTTGTAGAAAATAAAGTAATGCTAAATCACAGGAAGACTCAGTTTTTACAGTTTCTAACACACAATTCTACAGAACCTGACGTTTTAATTTCACAGAATGGGCATATGATTAGTGAAACTGAACAGTTCTAATTTCTGGGTGTTCAGATAGATAGTAAACTGTCGTGGAAGGCCCCTGTTCCGAATCTTGTTCAAAGATTTAATGTTGCCATTTTTACTATTCGAATGGTAGCTAAAGTGAGTGATCGTTCGGCACGAAAACTAGTCTACTTTGCTTACGTTCATTCGGTTATGTCGTGTGGTATTATGTTTTGGGGACACTCTTCCCATTCTAAAATGATATAATTGGCTCAGAAACGGGTGGTTTAGGCAATAAGTGGTATCGGTTCACGAACCTCTTGTCGATCCCCGTTCACGAGTCTGCGTATTTTGACATCCGCCTCTCAATATATGTATTCTTTACTGTCAATTATTGTTAACAATACTAGCTTATTCCCAAAAATAAGCAGCTTTCACTCTGTTAATACTCGACAGAAATCAAACATAAATTTTAATCGGACATCCTTAACTCTTGTGAAAACAGGTGTGCGGTATACTGCTGCATACGTTTTCAATTAGCTAGCATTCGAATTTAAAAATCTTAACAGTAATCCATACGCTTTCAAATCGATACTGAAGAGTTTTCTCACTGCCCACTCTTTCTATTCTGTCGAGGATTTCCTTGAAAAATTACGCTCATTCTTCTTTTATTGCTGACTGCGTTTACTTAAACATAGAGATTAACATTTTTGGGTTTACAAACACTTTATTTTTATGTATTATTACTTTCATGTTGTAATTTCATTTGCTGACACGTTCCATAACCTAGGAGATTTGCTCCTCAATTTGATCCTACGGAGCTTCACGTGTAAATAAAATACGTAAATAAATAAATTATCTCCACTCTTCCAACCCGATACCATCCATCACCCTAACCACCCGATGACGTCATGTGTTCTCCGGATGTGGTCTCTACCCCATTCCCCTCAACACCACTCACCCTGTCCCATCTACCCTATTGGTGAGCATTTCCAAATCTGACCGGATTTGTGACTTTTCGCAGTAAAAATGAATTCAAGTGTAAATTCAGAGGACATAATATTAACGGAATTTTTTTCTAAAGTGGGGATAGGTGGTAGAAATAAAAAAAAAATTCAGAGGATGGGAAAGCGGCGCATTATCCACTGCAGAGGACATAATTTGCATTTTGTAGGACAAGGAACTTTCAGAGGTCAGGAAATCATGGAACTATGCACTGTTGAGGACATATTTTGCATTCCGTAGGACAGGAATACTCTTAAATATCCTCTAATTGCATCACGTATACTTCATACAGACAAACCTGAGACTCGGCGCAGTGACTGATGGGAGCGACTGCAAAGGCATTACCCGTTTACAGCCGCTTGCATCAGCGAGCCCGCCGAGTGTCTACATTGTTTGCGCATTTAATACTGAGGTCACTCCACTGTTTGCTACACGTGTCGTGCTATGCCATCGACTGTCCGACGAGGAGTTTCAGTTTCAAGGCAGCCTGTGGTCTGAAAATAAAAGAAGAAAAAGAGGCTGGACCACAGCTGCCTTGCCTCATCCGACATTCCTGGACCACACAGTAACACCTACCAACTCCAGCCCAGCCTCTTGCTCTCCGCTACCTCTCGGCGCCACATATGGTACTTGCAGTGGCCAGCCAGTGATAAATCGGCACATGGTTGTAATGTGTGCCACCGTTCCCTAGGCTCGTGGCTGCGGGCGTCTGTCATAGACAATAGACTTGTTTTCCAGTGTTAGCATCTTCCTCTGACAGCTGTGCCCTAACGAACAACAGCATGGATTTCAATGGATGCAGCTGATGTTGGAAGTGCCTGGCTACCTCTTTGTCCCAGAATGAGCAAGGGCTGTTTTTCTAAGGATATCAGATGTGTCCAATTTTCCAGCCACATGCACTCACTTTCCAGCAAACAAAGGGTGTTTTTTGGTTGTTCCCTCTATCTGGCTGTACCAGAATCTTTTTGTCCCTCCCAGAAATGTTCTCTTTCTCAGCCATATCACCAAACCTGCTTCAGCCACCTTGAAGAAAACGAAGGCAGGTTATTACTCACTAGTACGGCGATCTGAGCTCTTGTTGGTCCTCTTCAAAATTCAGGGAGGAGTTTGAAGATAAATGAAGTCCAACCCCAACTACAATCATTATCAGTCTTTGAAAACGCCTAGTTGTGTCTGTGTGATTCTCACAATATGAAATGACCAGCCAATGGCGATGCCAATGGCATTGGTGATGGGAAGTGGCTAAACCTAGGGTAATTGTCATGCAAGTCTTTAAAGAAAAAGGAGCTTATCTACCTACTGCTTGCGCCATTATCCTGCAGATGCGCGGGGTCGGCTGGGTTAGGTATGGATTTAGCAATGTTAATGTTAAGGGGAGGTTGGATGTCCTTCCTGCTGCCACCCCGTACCCCCACGGACGGAATGAGTGTACACCAGCTGTCTGCATATAGTGTATTCCACGGACTAGTGCGAATATATTAAGATGTCTACGAGTCGGGTAACTGAGGTAGGGCGTGGGAACCAGCCCAATATTCACCTAGTGGGTTGTGGAAAGCTGCCTAAAAACCACATCAAGGCTGGCTGGTTCACCGGCTCGTGTCGTTAATCCACAGGGCATTTTCGATCCAGAGTCGGTGCGCCTTTCCGAGTCAAGGAAACAGCACGTTAGAGCTCTCGGCTAATCTGACGCATCTTTATAAAGAAAAAAAAAAAAAAAAAAAAAAAAAAACAGAAATATGAGTTCAAATTGCGACAGTTAAAAATTTCGTAGCAAAGTATTCAAATAATTAGTCATACATTTTCGTAACAAGTGGTTATAAAAATTATTTCTTCCTCCTACTGCAGCATTCGTTCGCAAAATGCTGGCTGAATTGGAGCATCAGCTTGAAGCTGAAAGTTGCCAGCAGCAGCAAGCCAAAAGGTTTTGCTACCATCATCTAAGTACATCTCAGAATTCTCTGTGTGGCAGTATACGTGTTCAGAAAACATACTATAAAGTATTCAAGTCGTAACAAGCGGATATAACACTCTGCCTTTTGTTCTACCATTAGAAGAGCAGCAGCTGTATGGTGAAAGTCAACAGCAGCAGCAAGCAGGAAAGGTTATCCTACCATCTTGCAAGTACATCTCCATATTCTGTGGGATAGTTTACACATTCAGAAAATAGATCTTGATGTATTCAAATTGCAACAGGAGTTTATAAAATTTTTGATTTCGCTGTTGCAGCGTTAGAGCGGGAGCTGACCGACCTTGAGCGGCTACTGGAGACCAAAATGGAGCAGCACAAAGTTAAGTACGTTTATAAAATATTGCTGTGACATTTATCTTTTTTTCATCATATGCAACTGTGTGAGGTATAAATATTCATTGTTGTAGATCCTGCTACGGACCAAGAGGAGGATGAGAATCTAGCAGGGGTATGTGTTATGACTGACAACCAGCAGCCATCTCTTCCATCTCGTATGAATATTTTTTTTTCTTTGTAGGTATGTGTAATCAATATTTTGCTGTAGGTAAATCCAGAACAGAATTTTTTTGTTGTTGTTTCTTACAATCAGTACCATGTTGTAGACAGCCGTGAGATGGATCAGTGATTCCACAACAATAATTCTGGCGAGGGGGAAATACCTGAGTTGGTGCATGAGATGGCACCTGCTGAAGGCAGTGCTATCTCGCTCTTTTGGATGAGGAGGAAGAAATATTTGATTTGGTGGGGGAACTAGCAGAAAGATCGACTGAACTGCTCAGTGCTGGGACCATAGTATTGTAATGCAACCGTCATCGTTAAAGCATATAATTATTATACTGGAACGTTGATACTGTTATGTGTTGTTATTTGATTACAGCATATATTTTAAAATATCTTGAGCACTGTACATAATTTTCTTTCGATATTCGTCTGTTACTGAGGACTCACCAAAACCACCACAACAGCTCACTGTGATATCGGCATCTACAGCTTAGGCTATGGGGTCAGGTATCAAACAACCACCTAAGCAACTTGCGCTGCTGTGCAAAGCGCTGCTCAGAGAGGCAATGAAAGTAGCTGTGTGTGCTGCAATTGCGGCCTCCACACCATCACTTATAGTCCGTCGTCTGTGGGTTATTCAATCAGAGCAACTATCTCCCACCCCCAGGCTGGTGATGATGAAGGCTCCAGCACGCAGCAGCATCAGCAAGCACTCCCTCCACCGCCTCGGTTCTCCCAAAGGAGGTCACCACCTCCTTCTACATCGGATCTAACTGTTCAGCCTCACTGGCAGATAACTTATGTGTGCCTCAGCGCATACCCCTCGACCCGCCACACAAAGTGCCTCTGCAACAACATCATCATCCACACAGTGGATGCAGTTGTCGCCTGGTTGTAGTGTTAATGACAATTAACCGGTGGCTAGAGCTAGTCATTTTTCCTCTCCTGATAGTGAAGAACATCAAATCAGAGTCATCATGACCACTCTACAATACTTGGTGGTTGTTATGGTCTTTGAGAGGTGTATCTCGTTCACTAGAATTGAGAATCGAGCTATGAGGTATCGCTACCCAGTCGGGTTTCTAGAAGTGTGCCTCACGGTGCTGGTGGTAGAGCTCCTCAAAGCCATAGATGATACGAGATTTAATGTCATTAAATGTAATGCAGTACTCACCCTCACAAATATCGGGCTGCTGCTTAGGAGAAAAGTCTGCACTACACCTGGAGTAAGAATGGCGTTATACTTCGGAGTACACAATCGCAGATTGGTATCACGAATCCACCACGAGTGTTATACTGGTCCGGTTTTCTGAAGGAGTAGTAACAGGGTCATTAGAAGCACACAGCCAAATACCGCATCTTGACATCCATATTCATGTCTATGATCCATTACATGAAGGTCCAAATATTGGTAAACTCCCTGTGGATATCAATGACAAGCAGTCTTTTATTGCTGTCCAAAATGATTAGGATAAAGCTCATTTTGCATGGTCGATCCTGGCTTGCGAAATAAATTACACTAAAGATCCCCAGAGCTTATCTCGATACGGAATAGGCCTTAACATTTTTTGATGTAATAGCCTTGACGCTATCGAGTTCCCCAAATAGATTCAAGACATACCAAAATTTTAGGCACAATATCCCAGAATATTTTTTCACGTTTATAGCCTGAAGAGGCATAAAACCAAGCCAGATGAGCAAGACAAGCGTACTGTAGCTGGAACACACCATTTTTCGAAATATGTAGGTGAGTGTGATCTACATGTAAACCTGTTGCTCTTCTCTGAAAATGACCATTAACAATAAACATTTTGTTCAAAGACATGTCTCGCCTCCTTTACAGACATGTGCTTCAGGTGTCAAAACACATTTTCAGAAGAAACGTACTTATAAATGCATCTAAAGGACTGTGAATCCAAGGAACCAGTACGTGTTGTTATGCCTACAGAAGAAAGGAAACTCACCAAAT
Organism: Schistocerca gregaria; assembly: GCF_023897955.1. Taxonomy (NCBI): domain Eukaryota; kingdom Metazoa; phylum Arthropoda; class Insecta; order Orthoptera; family Acrididae; genus Schistocerca; species Schistocerca gregaria. The sequence continues at coordinate 688,443,616 of NC_064923.1, forward strand.
TCAAGAATACTCACGATCATGAACGATGATCGTTTGTTGTATACTATGACGTCGAATGTCTCCTTGTCCCTACCAACTACTTCAAGGGAACCCCTTATCCTCATATACAACTTTCACTCAAAAACAAGTACTGTATGAGACGGCTTGCCAGCTAGTATGCTCAGATAATTCTTAATCTTTATGAATCTTATGTTGGATATAGTCCTGCGGTTTGGTTGCTGCATGAGCTTGAAAACCTCTCACGGGATGTTCCTAGACTTTACAGCATCAACATCCCCATAACCGAATCGGATGAGGACAAAAAATTATACAATGATTCTGTTAAATGTCTTATTTGTGGACCGCTGATAGACAGAAAAGCTGAAACTTCCAGTAGAGATAATTGTCAACTTGGGTGAAGTTCCACGGTGCAACTCACAATGCATTCAGTTTGCAGTATATGTTTCAATACACATACCCCTCTTCTTCCATAATTTAAGCTCACTTTCTATTTAAGCAATTGGATCTACATCTACATCTACATTTATATTCCGCAAGCCACCCAAAGGTGTGTGGCGGAGGGCACTTTACGTGCCACTGTCATTACCTCCCTTTCTGTTCCAGTCGCGTATGGTTCGCGGGATGAACGACTGTCTGAAAGCCTCCGTACGCGCTCGAATCTCTCTAATTTTGCATTGGTGATCTCCTCGGGAGGTATAAGTAGGGGGAAACAATATATTCGATACCTCATCCAGAAACGCACCCTCTCAAACCACAAGCTACACCGCGATGCAGAGCGCCTCTCTTGCAGAGTCTGCCACTTGAGTTTGCTAAACATCTCCGTAACGCTATCACGGTTACCAAATAACCCTGTGACGTAACGCGCCGCTCTTCTTTGGATCTTCTCTATTTCCTCCGTCAACCCGATCTGGTGCGGATCCCACACTGATGAGCAATACTCAAGTATAGGTCGAACGAGTGTTTTGTAAGCCACCTCCTTTGTTGATGGACTACATTTGCTAAGGACTCTCCCAATGAATCTCAACCAGGTACCCGCCTCACCAACAATTAATTTTATATGATCATTCCACTTCAAATCGTTCCGAACGCATACTCTCAGATGTTTTTCAGAAGTAACTGCCACCAGTGTTGTGCTATCATATAATCATACAATAAAGGATCCTTCTTTCTAAGTATTCGCAATACATTACATTTGTCTTTGTTAAGGGTCAGTTGCCACTCCCTGCACCAGGTGCCTATGCGCTGCAGATCTTCCTGCATTTCGCTACAATTTTCGAATGCTGCAACGTCTCTGTATACTACAGCATCATCCGCGAAAAGCCGCATGGAACTCCCGACACTATCTACTAGGTCATTTATAGATATTGTGAAAAGCAATGGTCCCATAACACTCCCCTGTGGCACGCCAGAGCTTACTTTAACGTCTGTAGATGTCTCTCCATTGATAACAACATAACTTCCGTCAGATGAAAAACCATGTCCATGTCCAGCCAGAGAGAGTGGAGAAGTATATTTCTTTCTCGAAATGAATAACGCCAAAAATTACTCTATATTTCCGTGACTCCTTACCTTTCATGCAGACTTCACTCCAGAAATTAGTTGATACTCTGCCTCAGAAGGATATGCACATCACCCGATCTGAATACACAGATAAGGAAAAGTTTCGGCTTGTGACTAGGAAATGAAGAACACCTTCTGAGCATCTGCAAAGTAAGGAAAAATTCTGCGAAACCTGGCTACCCGACACATCTGCATTTTCCAGTACCCTCACAGGCGATGCAATAACTAGTGCAGATTATGAACACACCGTTCAACATTCGCTGTTTGGGTGAATACTCAAGACTGTACATGGACAACGAAGTGCGCCTGCTTGCTGATGTTTTGGAAAAGTTCCCGAGTGTATGCATTGCCACATACTCTCTGGACCCACCCTTTTACTACAAGGCACCTGGGTAGTCCTGGGACTTGATGCTCAAGAAAACAAGCCACACCATCGAACTTAGGACTGATGCTGATATGCATCTTTTGTCTGACCATGAGATCTGTGGAGGATATAGCTAATGTGTCCATACACACACCAAGCAAATGGGTGGGGGTTCATCAGATCCCTCGACTCAAGTTATATTCTAGATTTTGTTGTGAATAAATTATATGAGCATGCCATGACGGAGCCCATTGCCAGTTGGCGGATTTCAGTGGGTGCCCGAAAATTAAATGAAAAGAATGGGTCTGGCGGCTGATTCTGATGTAAGATATGTGGTGGAGGCAGACCTCATATACCTTGTTAATATGCAAGAAATGACAATCGATTTGATCTTATGTTCACAAGTTCCGCCATCCCTAAACTGCTGACCTCTGACGGACACAGGCAGAGGTACATAATTCATTATCGTAATCTCCAGCACAGACTCAGCTTAGGGATAGAGCTAGGCAGAATCAACCAGAATATCTCCTTCAATTAGCCCCCCTGGTTGAAGGAATAGATTTAAGTAAATACCGAAAAGCGAGCTGGTGCCACTAATGATTTAGAAAAAGGTTTTTATAAATCAATGAATAACTCCATGTTCGGCAAATCGACGCAGAATATAAGAAATGAACGCGATATTGTGGTTAGGAGCGAATGAGATGTGAAAGATGAGGCTGATTTTGTGTGTCTAAGATCAAAAATGTATGCATACCTTACAGTAGATTGAGCCACCCAGAGGCGGTCTAAGAGAGTGCGTCGTGCAGCTTCACGTGTGCTCACGATCGAAGAATACTTTCAGTGCCTGAACGGTGCAGTTGGCGGTACTCTGTCGCAACCTCCGCATTTGATACAACATACTGTTGGATTGTTACCTTATGACGATAAAAGAGCCTTTTATGACGACGGGATCGAAACGTTCACCCAATTTACTTGAAGCACGGGAGGCAGTGGGAGCCCATATGATGTGAATGGCAGAGCGTAAGTAACTGGATGAATGGGGGCTTGTGCCGAATAACATGGTTCTTTTATCATAGTGTAATATTGTATATGCGTGTAATGTATGATGTGCCTGTACTGTGTAATTGCTTGTGTGCCTGTGTGTATGCTGTGAGTGCATTTGAGTGTGGATGCCAGTGGAAAGATGTATGCCTGGTGTAAATTCATTCTGTTTATTATCTTCATGAGAAATAGCATATTACGTATACGTGAATGTATAATCACCATGTGCTGTAAAATAGCTGTAAGAACTATAAAAAAAATTGTGTTACATGTAAAAGAGTTTAAAACATGGAAAACACATCACCAAAAAAATTAAAAAATGGTAAATGGAGGAAAAAGTAATTTTACTGCATTTTCTCACTTTTGCATTTCATTTGTCAATAGAATAATTTTTTAAGTTTCAGTTACTGCTAGCTGTCGAAGTCAAACTAGTTGTAAGTGTGAGTTCGAACCGGGTAATTTTAGTGAATGTGTTTGAGATGAACATTTTAGGGATTTACATCAACATTGCATTATTGAATTATATCAGTTGCTTCAGGTGGAAAATGTATAGAGCCACCCAGTTCGACATATACATTAAGTCTTGTGCTTGTGTGGTAATTCACTTGAATAGTAGTATTGTTAGTGTAAGAGAAACTGTACCTCTGGAATAGCCGTAATCAGTACTGGAATGTAAAGTAAAAAATGTTTACAACCAGTACTACAATTTCTAAAACCAAGAACTGTGAATAAAAATGATTCAGACAGCAACAAGACCTATGAATTTTAAAAGCATTATCACTTGGTGTGTTGTAAAAATAAAGCTCTTATTATTGCCATCAATATTTGTGTCTGAACAAAAATATTTTATACGTTACCATAAGTCTTTGTAGTTACTTCTCAAATCCCTACCCTCACAAATGTATATAAAGGTTGTTCGAGGTGCCCAAGGTATTTAATTTGAAGCATGAGGGGTGTAACGTTTAGGGTTGAGCAAAACAAAACATATGTAATCATTGCATAGGATTTCGCCTATCGTGCTGCACGTGTAGGCTTTTGGGAACAGGTGGCGTGTGATGGGGCAGCCTCCAAAGATATATAGCAAACATATTTGAAGTTATATCTCCTATGCTTGAACACACTCACAGACGTAGGATCTGGGCAAAGCTACATATTATCTAAGTAGGAGCTAGGTAGAAAGAAAGAAAAAAACACACAGAATGCGACGTACAAATTGATTTATTTTCCTTAATCCTACTTATAACTAATTTTACTTCATAAGCAGACACAACATTATTTCATACTTCTTCTTCAACTGATGGATAGCTGGGCACTCTTAGAATTCTCAAACAGATGCAAACTGAAAGATTCGTTGCACCCATGTGATCTTCTCCTCGCCTTTGTCGTAGAAATGGTTTCAGATTTGATAAAATATTGGAAGTGACTTCACCATATCTCTATAATGTATACCAGAATCTTCCTAATGGAGTCCATGGAAGAAACATGCCAACCACTTTTGCACTCGTTCATGTTTTAACACAATTCGCATCCTGGAAGGACCTCGCTGATGCATTACTTGCGAAGAATGTCTCCATTACACCATCGTCTTGTTTATGTCATATGAAAGCAACATCTTTAAATATTAATTGTCTACACTCATCATCGTAGAAACCTCGAATGGCAGCAGTGATGTTCACAAGCCAAGTTGTCTTTGTGAAGTACTCTGGATATGACACAGCTCTTGTTCATTTATACAGCACGCTGCACTGCAAGAGTAAGTGGGTAATAGTTGATAACAGTGTCATGTAGAACTAGAACAGATTCTGCAGAGTGTTTTGGGAATTTGGTGAGAGTTGAAATTCGATTCGTACATCTATTGGTCTGATTTAATTATCTCATTCTGCTTAGAACAGTCTATTATGATGATTGGTGCCAGCTGCTTGAATTTCCTCTTCAAAACCTTCATAGTTAGAAGCACGGAACCTTGCATGCATGTGGAATGCTGGACTGTATATATTCTGGTCCCAGTGTAGAGGTAAAGTGTCATACGGATAGAATTCTGAATTCAAGTAGACTCTGGCATTAGTTGAATTTTAGTTGTGAAATACGGTGGAATCATTTGCTAAGTTGCCCATTCCTTAAATTCGAGTATGATGATTCTCGGTGTTTCCAGCTGCACTGTTTTGTTAGACCATGTATGTCTGCTCACTGTGGGTACCACGCTCTGCTAACTACCACTATTAAAGCACCGCACACAACAGCGTCGCGTTCCTTTACGCGTGGCCCAGAAACGCATCATTGGTCGCACTTATGTTAACATCGCAGGAAGGCATAGCGCAAGCGAGCTTCAAGCCACAGCGATTGGCAATCCATTACAGCTACTGGCAGCCCAGAATTTAGAGAGACGCCAGTCCCAAGCTCTGTTAACTATGGAGCCTTATTTATCGGTACTACTTACGTCTAAAAACCAATTCTCATCGTGCCATCTTCTACTGTACAACCCGGGATTGCTATGCTGCCCTGGAACTACTGTTTGATGTTGATTTGGCTTCTCTCTGGAATTACAATCAGAATGCTATGATAGAAATTGGACTTCATCGTTCACTAAGCTTAGTAAGTCAACGGGCTTATGATTCCGCCGGTCAGTCTGGAACTGCGTGACCGCTATTGTCGCAGGTTCGAATCCTGCCTCGGGCATGGATGTGTGTGATGTCCTTAGGTTAGTTAGGTTCAAGTAATTCTAAGTTTTAGGGGACTGATGACCTTAGATGTTAAGTCCCATAGTGCTCAGAGCCATTTGAGCCATATGATTCCGCCGGAATTCTGCATTTCACTTGCACTTCCTGGATATTAGTGTAGCCACCTTCAGATTACATAATTTTCCATGAAGTGTTAATCATTAATTTCGCCCTTGGTAGCAGAATTATATATATCAGAGGTGTGTAAATAAACCGTACAACAGTGCAAAATTTATTGCTTTATTCCTGGTTATAACTCAATAAAATAGTGACGAGACAGTAAGCACCTACATTGGAAACTCTACACGCACAACTTTGTCTTCAACAGGATGAGAACCAGAAGCTGCTACTGATAACTGTCCAACCACTTCCTGAAAGCTTACTGCTGATACAAGCAACACAGCAAGTGGCGACTTTTCCTTCCTTTGATGAGGCTTGAGAGGACTGGGAAGGCTACGAATCAAGATCACTGGCGCATTTCCACGCATTTTAGGTAACTGACGCCAGACTCACGAAATATTCGTTTTTGTCTTGGTCGAAACCTGAGATTTACCGGCTAATGTGCAAATTGGCCCTCTTCTCTATGCCTTCAAAGCTGATATTTTCAAATATTCTTTCGTTGCTAACTACATATTACCAACTGCTTACCCATGCTATTTCTTCCTGGGTAGCATCTTAACGATGAAAGAAACAGCCAAGCCGGCCGCGGTGGTCTCGCGGTTCTAGGCGCGCAGTCCGGAACGGCACGACTGCTACGGTCGCAGGTTCGAATCCTGCCTCGGGCATGGATGTGTGCGATGTCCTTAGGTTAGTTAGGTTTAAGTAGTTCTAAGTTCTAGGGGACTGACGACCACAGATGTTAAGTCCCATAGTGCTCAGAGCCATTTGAACCATTTTTTTAGAAACAGCCAAACCTGAGTAATTGAGAATGGCCAACAGAGTAGCAAGGTTTAGGGAAAAACTGTCATTTTGTTACCCATGTAAGTTAGGAGTCCTATCAGAAGGAATGATCAGTGTTATTATCATCCAGGGTACTCCAGATAGGGATTTCCAGGACAAAGCACTTTAACTCGAAGACCCGTCATTAGATAAAGTTTTTGATTTAGCGTAAAGCTTCGAAGTGACCCGAGCAGCAGGCAAGGGACGTTAATGTAAATACATCCGAGCCATCAGCCAACGGCAATAATAGAGGCGATTTGGAAATACCAATAGCACAGGCGGGATGCCGTACCATTAACCAACAACGTCCTCCACTCTGTTCGAGTCGATCAAACCAGTCTTGGGTACCAAATCAATTGCCGTCATGTCCGGATTGTTTTAAAAACATCAACGTGAAGACTGTCCTGACAGATGGGCCTACTGACAAAACTGTTCTGCCAATGGTCATTTAGCTTGTATATGTCGTGAGTCCCGTCAGGCAATACAGCCTCCTGTAAGACTCATGGATGTTAATCTGGTAGTCCTATACACCATCAAGAGTCCTTCAATAAACTTTTAGCAGAAGTGAAAATTGCAGAGAAACCAGTTCCAGTACAAGTAGACACCGGCGATGCCGTCAGCATTCAGAAATGCGGTAGCTGTTTGCAACTTAGAGCTCCTCTCTCGCAAAGAACAAAGAGCCGTCGAATGCGGTAAAATAAAAATATCATCCCAGTACGTGATCAAGTGAAACTGATAACGACATGTCATAATGTCACCCAATACGTGAACAGTGATCCTGCTGAGAACGTGGACTTGACTCTTTTAAAAAATTTGGATTTTCAGTAAACGTTTCTGTGGATTTGGTATCCAAAGATGTTCCGTACTCGGACATATAGACATTTTGTCAGGATTATAAGGACCTGTTCACCCCGGAACTCGGCACCGCAATAGATTTTGAGGCGCAGATCGCACTGAAATATAATGCATAGTCTCGTTACATTCGAGTCCGGGCCATTCTGTTAGCTCTCAGGGGCCACGTAAAGGAAGAATTGTGTCGCCTAACTGCAACTGCAGTTCTAGAGTCTATTTCTTCGAGACAATGGGTTACCCAATTAGTCATAGTGTGAAAGCCGTCGGGGAAGACCCGTCTCTGCGGTGATTTTAAACTAACTGTCAACGCCCAATCAGAGATTGAGACATGTTTTATTCCGAAACTTGAAGAATTACTGTCAAAATTAAAAGGTGGAAACTTCTTCTCAAAATAGACCTCCATCTTCACCTTGATGTAGAATCTCAAAATTTTCTTATACTTAACAAGTCACATGAACTTTATCGTTTGAAACGGCTAAAGTTTGGTATAGAAAGTGTCCCTATTATTTTTCAATGGTTTTTGGAACAATTAGTACTGAGTGGATGGATGCATTAACTGCTTAGGTGACATCGTGTAACAGGGAGAACCATGGGGAAACTTCTTCCCAATCTGCAATCCTTAGTCAGCATCTCAAGAGAGGCTGGACGGAAATGCTTCACAGAAAAACTTTGTTTTTCCAGACTGAGGATGACTACCTCTGCCATATCATTTCCAGGTAGCGTATTCATCCTCTGAATAAAATGTCAAAGCCATAATCAAACCTCCCAGACAAACAAGGATTAAGAAACTTCGTTCCTATCTCGAGAAGATATCGTATTACCGAAAGTTCTTACCAGCAGCCGCAACAGTAACTGCCCTAGTCCCAGTTTCGCAAAAAAAGGGATGGCTTTCCAGTGTACACCAGCTTGCGAGCATGTGTTCCACAGGTTGAAATCTCAGTCGTTGACGGCCCCATGCCTCGCATGTTTTGATCCAACAAAACAGGTTGTTTTTGCCACAGACGCATCTAATACAAGTGTCGGAGTGCCCTAGCGACCAGGGAGGCGGATGGTTCTGAGTACCCTGTGGCCTATGCATCGAAAAAATTGACTGACACCCAATGCAGGTAATCCCAAATAGTAAACGAAATGCTGGCCATCATTTTCGTACTAAAGAAATTCCACGTTTTTGTTCATGGCACCAAGTTTCACCTCGCCACAGAACATAAGCCGCTGATCTCCTTATTCAGTCCAACAGCAAAAATGGCAGACAGGACTGCTCACCGCCTCCAGCGCTGGGCTCGATTTTTTGCACACTACCAATATGAGATTCACTTCCGCAACACGATTGAGGAATATTGCTCCTTCAATGGCGCACGGATGCACATGTAAATAGCTTGGTGACACTACGTGCGCGTTCCCTGTCGGAAAGTATGCTCGTGGAAACATATTAATAAAATTGGTTATTCGTTAGACGTGTCATTAACAGTAAAATGTTGTCTTTTAGAAGATATTGAAGAAATCACACATTTTGCAGTTCAAAGCTACCATCAAAGTTAATAATATCTTCCGCCAAACTATTTCCTCCGACTCCTCAATAAATCCCGGACGGATGCCCCCGAGGCTAAGATTTCAGCGGCAAAGTAACAGTTGAAATTCATACACTACTCTCTACAAGAGGAAAATTTTAAAAATCACGTTTGAGCCGAATTTTAAACTTGCTTGTCTTTGTGAGAGACAAATACTGCTTCTTGGAAAAGTCATCGTTTAATCGCTTTAGGCAGTGCAGTTTTCCCATCTCGTAATTTCCGTGTTCCCTTGTGAATCTTATCGCTGAACGGATTAGTTGCTCTTTAGGTACATCAGCCCATTGTAGTTCGATTTCTCACGTACGCCTCTTCCCTAACGTTCATTCTGTAAACGTTCTATTGCCTCACTTTAGCATTTCTGGAAGCAAAGTTTTCATATTTGTGTCATTTACTCCTTGCACTCGCCTATTGAGTCCGCACTTGTTGCCCTGTAATGTGGAACAAGTAGAAAGGAAGATTAAATATGATATGGTTAACGAAGGAGATGGATCGTTATAAGCGACACTTTGTCTTGAGCCTCTTTTGAGACCTCTCCAGCTGGGCTGGAACTGGTAGCAGCTACGCTGTTTTTCCGATTTATTCACTAGCAGAACTGCAGTTGCTGTTCATGTAGGCAATGCTGCTAGCACTTTCTTCAGTTTGTCAGTTTGGTTGTAACATGTGGGAATCTATACATTTAGTTCAGACATCGAGGTCTGCAAATTATTTATTCCTTGTTTTTCCATTCATTAAAAAGTAATTTGGTCGTTAATAGGATTAAAGAATTATATCTCTGCCTTTTGTAAATCTAAAGTTATGTTAATTCACATGGTCAATTTACAGGCGATTGTGTGTAAGACACTGAAAGGTTTGTTACCAAAAAGAATAATTTTTACTCTCCCGGTAAAAGTTTTGTTATCAACAGTTATTTTTGTTATTATTATGCTGACAGGCGTAAGGAAATGTGAAAAGTTCTGTCTCTGACAACACTACTGTTACCTATACTTTCGCTCCACAATTGCTAAGCTGTCAAGAGCAACTTCATTACCGTCATCATAAAATCTGATACGTAGCTGCACAACTTGTATTATGAAAATCATTCTTATTCCGACACGTGAGTATTAAAACAATTCAAACAATTTATGGAACTTACTACTATCACACATATCAGTATTCAGATAAAAAGAAAAAAAAATGTAGAATTTAATCATCCTTCCTATAAAATATGAAAAATCAGTTCTATTGTATCTGAATGCGATTTTTAAAATATTCTCTACCTTCTCCTAACAATTACACTTTAATGCAGCTACGCACCACAGACAGCTTAGCTCGTCTTGCCGCTGCAATGGCATGAATATTCTGTGACCGGCTACATGCCAAAATATTGCAATCCGTGGAGAGAAAAACGCATGGTGACAACTACTCCTGCAACGACTTCCACTTTAATTTTTTCTATAGAAATTAAATGATCAGGAGGGCTTTAGTCACAGTCCATAAGCAATGTAAACAATGAAAGGAATCAATAAGATTTTTCGTTCACTATATTATAAAAATAGACGTTTCACACACTGACAAACCTTACTCAGACCTTTCTTTGCATTGGACACTTTCACCAGTAAAAACTTTAACTATTCCGCAATGTCTTTAATCGATAATCGCGTATCTGGTCACAACAAAGATGTGAATATTACTTTCTCTTAAGGCATACACAAATTAGAGAAAATCCCTCCAGTGCGCAAGCAAGCAACAACTGCGTGCAGCAAAAAGGCAAATTACCAGAAGTCCTCAATTAATTCAAAAATCTTCTCCGAGGCCTGTAGCACGGCAAGGGCAGGCTGCGACGTCTCCTGACGCGCGGCTTTCTCCACGCCATGTTCCGTCAAAAAGGGTTCAAATGGCTCTAAGCACTATGGGACTTAAATTCTGAGGTCACCAGTCCCCTAGCACTTAGAACTACTTAAACCTAACTAACCTAAGGACATGACACACATCTATGCCCGAGGCAGGATTCGAACCTGTGACCGTAGCGGTCGCGGGGTTCCATACTGTAGCGCCTAGAACCGCTCGGTCACTCTCGCCAGCCATGTTCCGTCCGACTACTCTTAACAACTGTTAACTCGCTAACACTCGCTATAATAATATCTCAGACTCAGAATTTGTGCATGCACACAACAGAAGAATCAACAACCAACTTTTCAAAAAAGAGATATGAACTTCCAATTCTCAACATGAGAATTTTTATTCATTATATGCGCAATGTATACACACAATTTGACAATCTTACGAAGGTAATTTTTGCTCCTCTGACATTTATTCAAACCCTTACATACACTAACGTAAGATGTTCGTTCACTAGAGATGGAATAAACTTTATTCAGATGTGATACATACTTTTATATAGTGAAGTTTTCAGCTGACAATGTAAGTGCCTCTCGCAGAGTAGCTTTAAGGCATGTGTTTGGCAAAGACGATGACGTTGTTATTTGGCTACCACACGAATCCATGTTCATTTCCCGAATGGCACCTAAAAGCCATAATTCGTAATAGATATGCTGAGTAGCCATTGTAATTGTACTTGAATTACGTAACCATTAAGGCACCTCATCTCAACCGCTCGATACCAGCAATATTCTGCTGTGTTTCTGTAAAATAGTTAACATATCTCTGTGACAACATTCTGATTTGATTTCATTAATGTAGAGGTACTTCCATACATCGATATGTATTTATTGCAATGATATTATTCTTATGGTATTCTTTCTTTTGTCACTATGATCTTTGACGTAATTGTAACTCTGATTTTTGGGCGCGTAAGCGGTAATGAGAGAGTCAAGCTTTGGTCGTCATGTTAAAAAAACGCAAATTGTAGTCAGTTTACGAAATGTGAACCTTAACAGTGAGGAAGTTATTTTCTAGTATGTTTTATATTGAGAAGTGATGTTTTGGAACGAGTTACGTGATCTTCATCTACATATACAACTACATGACTATTCTGCAATTCTTATTTAAGCGCTTGGCAGAGGGTTCATTCAACCACAATCATACTCTCTCTCTACCATTCCACTCCCGAATAGCGAGCGGGAAAAACGAACACCTAAACCTTTCTGTTCGAGCTCCGATTTCTCTTATTTTATTTTGATGATCATTCCTACCTATGTGGGGTTTGCTCAACAAAATATTTTCGCGTTCGGAAGAATAAGTTGGTGACTGAAATGTCGTAAATAGATCTCGCCGTGACGAAAAACGCATTTGCTTTAATGATTTCCATCTCAATTCGCGTATCATATCTGCCACACTCTCTCCTCTATTACGTGGTAATACAAAACGAGCTGCCCTTTTTTGCACCCCTTCGATGTCCTCCGTCAATCCCACCTGATAAGGATCCCACACCGCGCAGCAATATTCTAACAGAGGAGAAACGAGTGTAGTGTAAACTGTCTTAGTGGACTTGTTGCATCTTCTAAGTGTCCTGCCAATGAAACGCAAACTTTGGCTCGCCTTCCCTACAATATTATCTATGTAGTCTTTCCAACCGAAGTTGTTAGTAATTTTAACACCCAGGTACTTAGTTGAATTGACAGCCTTGATAATTATTTTATTTATCGAGTAACTAAAATTCCAACGGATTTGGATGTGGATCACCTCACACTTTTCGTTGTTTAGCGTCAACTGCCACACCGTACAGCAACCTTTTCTAAATAGCTTTGCAACTGATACTAGTCTTCGGATGACCTTACTAGACGGTAAATTACAGCATCATCTGCAAAAAACCTAAGGGAACTGATGAGATTGTCACCAAGGTCATTTATATAAATCAGGAACAGCAGAGGTCTCAGGACGCATCTGTGGGGAACACCTGATATCACTTCAGTTTTACTCGATGATTTGCCGTCTATTACTACGAACTGCGACCTTCCTGACAGGAAATCTCGAATGCAGTCTCATGTCAAAAGCTTTCAGGAAATCTAGAAATACGGAATCAACCTGAGATCCCCTGTCCATAGCGGCCATTACTTCATGCGAATAAAGAGGTAACTGCGTTGCACAAGAACGATGTTTTCTGAAACAATGCTGATTACGTATCAATAGATCGTTCCCTTCGAGGTGATTCATAATGTTTGAATACAGTATATGCTCCAAAACCCTACTGCAAACTGACGTCAATGATATAGGTCTGTAGTTCGATGGATTACTCCTCCTACTCTTCTTAAACACTGGTGCGACATGCGCAATTTTCCAATCTGTAGGTACAGATCTATCAGTGAGCGAGCGGTTGTATATTATTGCTAAGTAGGGAGCTATTGCATCAGCGAAATCTGAAAGGAACGTAATCGGTATACAATCTGAATCTGAAGACTTGCCTGCATCAAGCTATTTGAGTTGCTTCGCAACCCCTAAGGCATCTTTGGAGTAGTTATTTAAATCCATGGAGAAGAAATAAAAACTTTGAGATTCGCAAATGACATTGTAATTGCGTCACAGACAGCAAAGGACTTGGAAGAGCAGTTGAACGGAATGGACATGGTCTTGAAAGGAGGATATAAGATGAACATGAACAAAAGCAAAACGAAGATCATGGAATGTAGTCGAATTAAGTCGGGTGATGCTGAGGGAATTAGATTAGGAAATGAGACACTTAAAGTAGGAAAGGAGTTTTGCTTTTGGGGAGCAAAATAACTGATGATGGTCGAAGTAGAGAGCATATAAAATGTAGACTGGCAATGGCAAGGAAAGCGTTCCTGAAGAAGAGAAATTTGTTAACATAGGGTATAGATTTAAGTGTCAGGAAGTCGTTTCTGAAAGCATTTGTATGAAGTGTAGCCATTTATGGATGTGGAACATGGACGATAAATAGTTTGAGCAAGAAGAGAATAGAAGCTTTTGAAATTTGGTGCTACAGAAGAATGCTGAAGATTAGATGGGTAGATCACATAACTAATGAAGAGGTACTGAATAGGATTGGGGAGAAGAGAAATTTGTGGCACAACTTGACTAGAAGAAGGGATCGGCTGGTAGGACATGTTCTGAGGCATCAAGGGATCACCAATGTAGTATTGAAGGGCAGTGTGGAGGGTAAAAATCGTAGAGGGAGACCAAGAGATGAATACACTAAGCAAATTCAGAAGGATGTAGGTTGCAGTAGGTACTGGGAGATGAAGAAGCTTGCACAGGATAGGGTAGCATGGAGAGGTACATCAAACTAGTCTCAGGACTGAAGACCACAACAACAACAACAACAATGGCATCTACTTCTTAGAAACTCATGCTAGCAGCTGTTAGTGTTTCAAATTGTGGAATATTCCATTTGTCTTCCCTGGTGAAGGAATTTCGGAAAACTGCGTTCAATAACTCCGCTTTTGCGGCAAAGTAGTCGGTAACAGTACCATCGGCACTGCGCAGCGAAGGTATTGACTGTGTCGTGCCGCTTGTGTGCTTTACATACGACCAGAATTTCTTCTGATTTTCTACCAAATTTCGGGATAATCTTTCGTTGTGGAACCTATTAAAGGCATCTCGCATTAAAGTCCGTGCCAAATTTCGCGCGTCTGCAAATTTTAGCCAATCTTCGGGATTTCGCGTTCTTCTGAACGTCGCATGCTTTTTCCGTTGCCTTTGCAACAGCGTTCGGACCTGTTTTGTGTACCATGGTCGATCAGTTCTATCGCTTACCAATTTATGAGGTATGAATCAATTGCTGTTGCTACTATATCCTTGAAATTGAGCCACATCTCGTCTACATTTGCATACTCAGTTCGGAAGGAATGCCTCTGGGGAAGGCTTCTAGTGATACTTCATCCGCTTTTTTAAATACAATTATTTTGCCTTTGTTTCTGGTAGATTTGGAAGGAACGGTATTGAGCCTAGCTACAACGACCTTGTGATCACTAAGCCCTGTATCAGTCATAATGCTGTCTGGATTAGCTCTAGATTGTGTGTGGCTAAGAGGTCAAGTGTGTTTTCGCAACCATTTACAATTCGCGTGGGTTCGTGGACTAACTGCTAGAAATAATATTCGGAGAAGGCATTTAGGACAATATTGCAACAAAAATAATAAAAAAGAAGTGTAACTTAGATTCGCAGTGCTGATTACTATTTAACATCACCATTATTCTAACTTGAAAAAATTTTATCTTCAAGAATGGTTTATGAAACACGTCTATAAAACTTTTTAATATCGAAGAATAACACCTAGGCCTCTTTGCATCTGATCTTGGTCATCACTACCTAGATTTTCGACGATTGAGCCATGAGCTCACAACGAGACCAGCGTGGGAAACACGAAAAGATAAGCGCCTAGTTTATCCATTATTTCAAGAAATGACTTTATTAACTGTGCTCTAATGATACCTGCCAAATAATATAACTTTGTTGTTGCCCGAAAATGCAATATTTAGCAGCGTGAGCAACACTACAATCTTAATAAATTTTCGAACTTTGTTGTGGTAGGATTGTTAGACCGTGTATGATCAGTTTTAAAGATGATGCTTTCACTTTATCTTGAGTTAGCTGATCTAACAAGGCATGTTTTTTAAATAAGTACCGTTTTCAAATTAAAAAAATACGTGCTAATATATCTCAATAGTTTTATATTTGCATTAAAGCCTGTACCTTAATCTAGGCACTGGCGCCATTACAGTATGATTCTTTCTTGTTTACGTTGTGTACTGAGTGTTTAAGATGACTCCGATAGTCGTGAGTGCCACTGACTGTGAAGTACGGGATACTATAAGATTTCTTAGTGCTAAAGACCTCAAAGCGATAGATATTCATAGTGAGATCTGTGGAGTTCACGGAGAAAACATTATGAATGATGCAATGGTAAGAAAGTGAGTGGGAGCATTTAAAGATGATCGCACAAATGTGCATGATGAACAACGGAGGGCACGTCCTTCGGGCATTAATGAAAATTTGGTGCGGGAAGTGGCCAATAAGACGAGAGAAAACCGACGCTTTACGATTTCCTCCCTGCGAGATGGCTTTCCTAATGTTCCCCGTAGTGTTTTTATAACATTGTGACCGAGCACTTGTGTTATGGAAAATTGTGCGCACGTTGGGTACCGAAAATGTTGACGGATGTGCACAAAACCAAACGTTCAGACAGCGCATTGACTTCCCTTGAGCGGTACCACAGCGACGGTGATGACTTCGTAAGCCAGATTGTTATGGGAGATGAAACATGGGTGGTCTACGTCACACCAGAATCAAAGCAACATTCCATGGAAGTTGAACAAGTACATCGTTTTGCTGCAAGACAATGGCCGTCCACATGTGGCGAATCAGACCAAAGACCTCATCACATCTTTTCGATGGGAAACTCTAGATCATCCTCAGTACAGCCCCGACCTTGCGCCTAGTGACTTCCATCTGTTCTTGCACTTGAAGAAACACCTGGGCGGTCAGCGTCTTCAAGACCACAACGAAGTCAAAACAGTGGTGATGCAGTGGTTAACAAGTCAGGCGCAGATTTCTATGAGGAGGGTATTCAAAAACTCGTACAGCGTTATGAGAAGTGCCTCAATATCGACGGAAATTATGTAGAAAAGTAGATTAATGTGCAGGCTTTCGTGAAAAATAAAATTACTGAGATATCTTAGAATGTCTTTTTTAGTTTCAAAACGGTACGTACTTAAGAAGCACGCCTCGTAAATCTCCTTTTCATTGTTCCATTGCGATATTAGAAGTTACCAATCCTTAAAACGAATACAGTAAAGTTAGTAAATGGCGTTTTGTTTACTTATGGGTCAGGTTTCATATAGAGAGAAATCTTTTCAATATCTTAAGTGCAAACGTGCTACCATGCTGACGACAAGGTTAGTAAGGAGCTGTTGTGGTATGGCGTTCCATTCCACTACAAGCCAGGTTCACAAATGCCGGATGGTCATTGGTGCATGTGAAGGTACGGCAATGCGTCTCCCCAACACCTCCAATGCGTGCTCGATGGGATTTATGTCGATGGAACGAGCAGACCAATCGATTCGCTGAATGTCCTTTCAAGAGTGTGTCCTATCTGTTACGCGAACCTGGGTGCACGAATAGCAAAACGTCATTTCTTCGGATGAATCCAGGTTCTGTTTACAGCATCATGATGGTCGCATCCGTGTTTGGCGACATTGCGGTGAACGCACATTGGAAGCGTTATTTGTCATCTCCACACTGGCGTATCACCCGGCTTGATGGTATAGGGTGCCATTAGTTACACGTATCGGTCACCACGTGTTCGCACTGACGGGACTTTGAACAGTGGACGTTACATTTCGGATATGTTACGACCCGTGGCTCTACCCTTCATTCGATCACTGCTAAATCCTACATTTCAGCAGAATAATGCACGACCGCATATAGCAGGTCCAGTACGGGTCTTTCTGGATACAGAAAATGTTCGACTGCTGCCCTGGCTAGCACATTCTCCAGATCTCTCACCAACTGAAAATGTCTGGTCAGTGGTGGCCGAGCAACTGGCTCGTCGTGATACGCCAGTCCCTATTCTTGATGAACTGTGGTATCGTGTTGAAGCTGCATGGGCCGCTGTACCTGTACACGCCATCCAAGCTCTGTTTGACTCAATGCCCAGGCGTATCAAGCCCGTTATTACGGCCAGAGGTGGTTGTTCTGGGTACTAATTTCTCAGGGTCTATGCATCAAAATTGCGTGAAAATGTAATCAAATGTCAGTTCTAGTATAATAAATTTGTCCAATTAATACCCGTTTATCACCTGCATTTCTTCTTCATGTAGCAATTTTATGGGCCCCTACGTATTGTACATCTGGGAACTGGACAGGGGGGGGGGGGGGGGGGGAGATGAGGCACCTCCAGATCGTGATGATGCACCGGCAGAAAAACGACAGCAGCAGTGTTTGATATCTCGCCTCGTCCGACCGCCCTGCGGACAGCAGGTTGCTGTACTCCTGCTCAGGCCGTCTTCCCGCCCACCCAGTGGAGGCGAGCGCTTATTACCAAGTTGAGCTCACCCCGCAGCTCTTGAATAGCCGCGCCAGACAACGAGGGCCGTCCGCCGGTTCTACACGACCGCCAGACCACTACCTGCCGCCGCCCCCGGCCGCCGCCCCCGCGCATTACGCGTGCGCAGCGCTGAGGTGGCGCCGCGGTGCTCACCCCGTCCACAGGACTCAGACGAGCCTCGGCTGGCGCTGAAACCGTGAATGGCGGTGCGCTTCCGGCCGGAGGCGGCGCGCCGTCCCCGGCGGTAATCTACAACTTCCCACTCGTGATTACTGGCCGGGCCGTGTGGTGGTTGCTGGAAAGGGGTTTGGGGGAGCTGCGAGGCACGAGGTCGCCCGCGCCGGCCGCCGCAGCGGGAGGGTGGCGCAGCGCGCGGGGAGGGACTTCCCCGAACACAGTGCGGCCGCACGGCTGACCGGTCACGTGCAATCTGCCAGCTTGCAGCCTGCGCAGCCGAGTAATTGTGCTGATACTGTTATTTGCCAGAATTAATAGCGCTGCGGTGAGTGAAATACGGGGACTATGCTCCTCATAGGAGCAGGGGAACCTTCGCTCGCTGCAGCATTCTTCTCTTTGCCACTGAATGTAGTCATTCCTCTTAGGACAATACTATAACGCATAAACCCACGGCCTTACAAAAATTGTCAGCATAAAATGAAAAAGACCACGAAGAACAGCGCAGTTCTTTCGTACAACAATTCTCCAGAACGCCCTTCAGGGAATTGTGCATATCTCAAAACGAAATACGATTATTACGGATTGCTGTGATGTTGAAAGGGCAATAAGACAAATAGCCAGAGTTGAAAATACGCTTGTGTTATTACTTGATTATGACTAGTTTTGTATTTTTATTCGTCCTGTGGTTCAAATGGCTGTGAGCACTATGGAACTTCTTAGGTCATCAGTCCCCTAGAACTTAGAACTCCTTAAACCTAACTAACCTAAAGACATCACACACATCCATGACCGAGGCAGGATTTGAAACTGCGACCGTAGCGTCACGGGTTTCCAGACTTTAGCGCCTAGAACCGCTCGGCCACCCTGGCCGGCATTCGTCCTGTGAAACATGAAACCAGAGGATAACACTTCAATTTGTTACATAAAGTGCCCAACAGACAATACCTGTCACAAAATTCAATGTACAACATATCAAAAACATACCATCCAGTCAGATTAAATATTACTCGAAACACCCTAACCCAGTCAGCATGTGGAAATTTTCCAGCAGGTTGCTCTCCTGTCGACGTTTAGCCAAGTCTTTATCGGATACCTTTGTCATCAATCCGGAAGCTGCCTCTGCTCGATTACTGCAAATCCCCCTTTGCCTGTTCCTTTCCTGAGGCTTCCTTTATCCGTTGATTGGTAGATGTATCCTCCCTTCCCTTCGTGTCGCTTAACTCCGCTCCTCGTCCCTACTTTTCACCCTCACTGCAGCAGGTCTATGAAGAAAAATGAGGCTGACATTCTATGATTCTATTTCAGGCAGATCTCGAAGGATAGATTTTTAGGATGTATACAGGAAAACACAAAAAGAAATCCCAGCGTCTTGCACCCAACCAATCCCGCCCCATATTAGTAGACCCTTTCGATACTTTCAATTAATTTGTAATTTTTCTGACTTGTGCTTATATTCTGTTATACTAATGCTTCTTGTATGACTCAGATTTGAAGGATTGCAACTCTTCCACTGCATATGTGTGTTTGTGTTTTGCTGGGGTAATTGGTGCTACTCTCGAGGCTAATTACTATAAGTAAATTAAACTTCATTCTGAGTAAGAAGATGAACGTAGATTAGGTTTGGTTCACTGGTCTCTGTGATACAGTACTTGACGAACTAGCAGCGCAGATTTGGCGGTTCTTGTTAATAATAGACTGAAGATAATTTTTAAGTTAATAAAGCTTTAAGAATTTGTGCTGCACTATGCCGTGTAACTGTTGTGTTTGTAAACGCCAGTCTGTTCTCTTCCCTCCTATAGTCAATCCTCGTTGGACTTGTAGTGGTAACTTACCTTACTGAAACGTGGTTGCAGAATTTAAAAAAAAAATGCCCTTGTTTGTGATTATGGCCACAAGGGTCCGACTTACGATGGAAAAATATGTTGATTAATACGTTTTAAGCCATCAGAAGCCAAATGTTTTTTTTAATGTTGCTAGTTGTTGTTCCTGCGATTTTTTATTTTAGAATACGACAACATCTTCATTACGAAAAGATAAAAAGTTAGTTTCATTATAAAGTTTTGTTTTCACGCTGCTTGTGATTTTTGATTTCATTTTTGAATTTCACATATTTTTATTAAAAAAAGATAAAATTGGCTTTATTGCAAGGTAGTGGTTTATAGTATTTGTTTGGTCTGGCCTACCCTTGTCTGCAAACGATGGTTCATGCAATGCTTCAGTGTGCCGAGTGTGGCCTCATGTGTTTTGTCTTATTTGTGAGTTGACTTCCTGTTTCGACTTGAGAAACCCTGTTTAAAAAACCATGTATAACTCTCTAGCTGCGTGACACACCCCTGTATTCATTATTTTGCTGCGTTGGCAATGATTATGGTATGCAACAAATATTTCCCTAAATGTCTGACAGGAGTGCCATCTGCAGCATAATTTCCTCATGCTGACTAAGGTTAGGCTGTCAGTTTCTGTTGGTATCTGGTTTCATGATCGCTTGCATTGTTCTATTGTAAAACGATTTTGTCATGCCACACAGTTAATTTTTTTCGTACGTTACCCAAGGTAGTCTGACGAAATCTGACATTTATTTATTCAGCTCTCTACCCTAGTCTATCCTTTGCAAGCCTCTTCAGGACTACAGAAACCTACATGCATCTGAATACGATTTAGTTAAAAGTTCGTTTAAGCAAACTTCTACAAACGGCATTGGCCATAATTCCCTCCAGATACAATTTGACGTTTCCTTCAAGCATCAGAATGTGCCTGATAAGCCGATTTCTCTCTTTCAATCAAATTGTGCCTTATATTCCAACGATTCCCAATTCGATATAGTGCCTCCTCATTAGCTATCCAATCTGCTCATTTGGTCGTCGGTATTTTTCCATACAACCACTTTTCGAAGACTTGTCTTGTTTCTTATACTAAACGGTTTGTCATCCACGTTCCACTTCCATAGGACGTTACAGTTGGGTCAAACACCTGCAGAAAAGGCTTATTAACACTGCAGGTATGGAACGATCGACATTTCAGTCCTACAGGTGGCGCCCATGCCTGCTGGAGCACTCGTTTTGAAAATAATTTGTCATACATAACAAAATATGGCATGACGTCCTTCAGCCGTATTACGTAGACTTGTTTGATTACATCCCATTACCAATGCTGATATTCATCTTATAAATTCTTCTCCCGACTATACGTACCGCACAGCTGATGTGTTTTCTCTGACTTAATAAGGAGGCAGACGGCATGATGGTACGTGGAATCATTGTCATAACACTTCACACGCTCAAGTTGATACTAAATTATTTAAACAATTAAGAATAATAATTCAGGAACTTAATTAGTTGAAAACATGTTCATTTGTGCAGGAACGTAATAAGGATGGTAAAAAATCATAACGATCTTAGTATACGGCCTGGAGATATTTAACTTAAGGAAGATGTTGGAAGGTGGCGACCCTATGGGCACACCGCCTCTCATATCTTGTTAATTATGTAGTCACTGCAGAGGCACTTCAGCCATCTCACCTATGTAATGAACTATCAGTACGACCAATTATAAGTGTGACACGGAATGACAGACTTGGTTTGCCGCCAGGAGCCATAGCCGAGGCACTACATTCTTTTGTGTGTCAGTAAGGACGGTATGGAGACATTGCCTGGGTTGCAGAAGTGAAAGCCATATCCTCTTCCTGGAAAGAATCCGGGCTTTTACAAAAGCATAAACATCTCGCCATAATGCCGCCCTACGAGGGCGTCACCTGGGACCAGCTGCGACATCACACGCTTGCCAGTTTAGTAATGAGCTTATCGGCAGACTGTGTCTGTTAGTAATCTTTGCCCGAGGACTTAGTCTTCAGTGCAGCTCTGTACTTCATTCACCCTATGTCGCATTGACGTTCAGATAGCGGTTCACAATCTCGGTCAGTAACTCACATAGTCAGAAAAATACACTACTGGCCATTAAAATTGCTACACCAAAAAGAATTGCAGATGATAAAAGGGTACTCATTGGACAAATATATTATACTAGAACTGACATGTGATTACATTTCACGCAATTTGGGTGCATAGATCCTGATAAATCAGTACCCAGATCAACCATCTCTGGCCGTAATAACGGTCTTGATGCGCCTGGTCATTCAGTCTGCCAGGTAGTCACTTTGAAAGCTACAATCGTCGTGATGGAAGCGATAAAAAGTGAACAACTGCGGTTATTGGCTATTGCCACCAACTTCAGTCAGTGTTGTGCTTAGTGATATTTGTTCTGTATTGGTGGAACGTGCGACAAGGTTGCAGCAGCGACCACACGCTCGCTGCAGTTAAGAATTTTTTCTGCCCGCCCGTCCACACAATGCAAGGCCGAACTAGCTGGGACATGGCAGACGGGCCGGGACAGCCAAGCAGCGCGCAAGCTTCTGTAACTATGTTTCTCAATGAAGTCTACAAATACAGCCCACTTTTACCAGTAATGCTTGTACTTTAATTTTTACCGCCCTTCCTTTGCAACGAGCGATATGCATTCGTTTGGACTGTGGAAGGAACGAGACAACATAGAATTTAGCAAGTGTTTTGTGGCTGCCTAGATTTTGGTCTTCCGCGTGTGGATATAACTAGTCGAATATTTTCCAGTACAAAAGTTATGTGCTTTGATTGCATGTACCGCGAATGACGGTTGTCCGGTTATCGTAGTTTTTTCTATGATTCTTAGAGATTACCGTACGCTCCACATGCCTCTCAAGCATCAGCAGTGATTGACGTCCTTGCTAGAGCTCTTCACGGTACAAACGCCGCGACAATCGTGTTGTGAAGTGCACCTCAAGCCAGCAGACGTCGTAACACAGCCAAGCAGTTCCGACAACGCGACACCAGTGCATAAGTGAGCGCCGTCCGTTGCCGACTCCGCCAGCAGCTGTCAGTGCTCTACAGGTACCGTCGTCCTGCTCTATGAGCAGCCTGGCTCTATTTCCTTAATCTCTTCAAACATGGATCCTGTCGAGAATAGAAATTAAGAAAAGAGCAGTTATGAAGTCACGAGTGACTATACTCTCCACATTTATTAATAGCTTTCAAGAAGGATCCTATCTCAACGACATCAGAGTAAAGCAGTCACTGCTAAATACAGGCAACGATGAATACAACGACATCCAAATTCAGTTAGAGATTAACGATGTAGAAGACTCTCATGGCGCAGACAGGGAGTCGTTTGAAGGCTTGTGCTTAGATATGGCATCAAGGATAGTGACACTGTTCCAGTCAAATGTTGTGTTACAACCTAAGTCTGCGAGTTCATGCACTGCACGTGAATTAAAGCTCCTAATATTTCATTACCAAAATTCAATCGTGACATATTGGAATACATGCACTACTTCGATACCTTTAAGGCTTTAGTTATTAGCAGTGAAGCCTTAACTGATGTCCAGCGATATTATTATCTATTGTCATGTGTGTCTGGTGAATATCGTAAGTTGGTTGGAAACTTGCCAGTTGCAGAAAGCAACTTTAAGATTGCATGGGATTTGGTCGTTCAAATGTATAACAATCCCAAGTTAATTGTTGATTTGCATGTAAAAGAACTTCTGAATTTTGCCCACCGTCAAAGTTGAATCTTCTGAGGACTTGCGGATGTTGATTAATCAGCTAATGAGGAATCTGAACGCGATTGAGGTAATGCATGGCCAGCATCCCATTGCATGAAATACTGCTCTCGCACATTTTGTAGTTTCATATTAGTGTGACTCTGAGGAAACAGTGGGAATGTAAAACGGCTGACACCACGTTTCCGCGTCTGAAATATCTGGTGGCATTTCTAGAAACCAGCTGTCAGACGTTGGAGCTCATTCATCCAGACAAAATGCTGCCCCAGTCCCAGCAGCCGGCATGCGAAGCATACTAGGTGTCCTAAGTTCAAAGAGAGCAACACTGCTAGCAGAGTAGACTTCGTGAACAGACAAAAATTTTGTTTCAACTGTCTGGAAGCGAAGCACAGGCAGGAGGAATGCCGTGCCAGCAACTGACGCATTTGTAACAAGCACCACAACACATTATTGCACAAGGAACAAGCCAGTAGTAGTGACAGTAGAAACCAAGAAACCGATGTACAACAACAGACAACATACTGCACAGTGAAAGGAGACCACCAACGTGCAGCAGTACTGTTATTTACTGCACTTGTAAACATCGCCGACAAAAATGGGATGTTGTACAAAAGCTGGGCACTTCTTGACAGTGCCTCACAAATGAAATTTGTGTCTAGGAGCTTAGCAGATCAGATGGGACTACAGCTGAGTCGGCATTTGATGCGAATAATTGGCATCAGTGACGTTCAAACGGCAGAATCGTCGCAAGTTTGCAGTGTGTACATTTCCTCAAGAGTTGCTGACTACGGCACACATGCTGTTTGTTCATTACTGCCGCGTATAACAGGCACACTGCCAACAACATCCCATGAAACGTCCACCTGGCCGCTTCCTGACCATGTAAGGTCAGCAGACCCATCATTTAACAAATCTAGTGAGACTGATATTCAGCTTGGAGCATTAATCTTTTATAATGTACTGCAGCCTGGTCAACTGCAAAGAGATAACCATCCAACCTTTCAGGAAACACCATTTGGTTGGATTGTGCCAGGAAAGATACCTCCTCATTCAGTTAAATCCAGTGCTCGAAGAGTACTGTCATACCTTGCACGTAATATCAGCCTTAACATTCAGGTCGAAAGGTTCTGGCAGCAAGAAAAAAATGAAGTCAGCTGCTGTGCACAAAAAAGAAGAAAGTGAAGAAGAGCATGGTGGTGAGGATGACAAGGATGTTGACGAAGAAAACAACAAGTCGGGGGATGAAACAGTTCCATTACTGCATCGAACCCTGGAAATATCAGCTGCAAGAGAGAGGAAGAAGGTGGAAAGACTCACAGAAGAATTCAATGAGCTTAAAGAAACGGAGGCAACTGAAATACCAAAAGGAAAAGGAGCTCCCCTGGGTGAAATCCCAAGAACTGCTGCATTTCTGAAGAAATTCAAGGCTCATGCTCGAAAGCAGCTTTACAGAGTTCTGTTAAACAGAGTTGGGAGTCACTATAGTGGGAAACAACATACGGAAACTCTGTTGGTTTAACAAATGGTCAGACTAGTATGAAAAGAAGAAACACATTCTGAGCAAGATGGAAGTGAGTGTCTTGAATACGACTTCTTGTATTTTAGACGTTAAGAAAAAAGGAAAATGTGATGAACTTGTACAGAGAATTTTAACATTTTTGTTGGAAGCCAAAGGCTCTGGAGCGCCTGTTCCTGACAGCAGACAAAATCTCTCTACAGCCCAGAAGGCCAACAACAAGAGATATTCAGAATCGCAAAATGAAACAGAGAAACGAAGACCACTTTTAAAGAGGGCTAAATCGCACAAAAAGAGCTTAAGGGAAGATTCATTGGATGGCGAAGACAACATGGATTAAGAAAAAGGGACCTTCCTAAATCAAAAAATAAAGCAACAGACAAAGAAAATGAAAGGGATAAGGAAGATGCGGAAGATGAACTAATGAAGAAGCTAGCAGTGATGATTCAGAATCCAAGTCAAAACCAAAGGAAGGTCGCAGAAGCCAATCTAAGAAAAACATCCAAGAAGGCTAATGCTATAAAGACTCCAAACAAAAAGTCTGAGAAGAAATCTTCAGCTAATGACGAGTCTCAAAAAAGACAAAGGCACCATCTACAGATGAGGAATTAAAGCCGTATGTCAAAGAAGTTTTGGAGAAATAACATTGAAGACTGCTTGTAAACAAGTACATTAAAGTAACAGTAATGCTGCTGGATGTTTTAGTGATTATCATACCTGCACTTCACAAGCATCTTGCAGAAGATTAGGCAATTTTAAATAAAAAATAATACATCAAAAGAATTTTATTTTACTTGGTTTTTTGATTTGGTTTATAAAGGAGCAAAAAATGGTATCTTCCAGTTGCAAAACAAAAAAAAACATTAATAGAAATACCATGGGAAAGAGTCCAAATGTCTACTGAAGTGCGCATGTTTGTTTCAATGTTTCAGCATTCTACATTAATAGAACTGTATATTTTGAAGATCAGTTTTAGATTACTTTTATTAGAAGAAGCTTTTTCATTTTACTGATAAATTTTAGAAGATTATTATCAACGTAATATTCCAGAGGCTATAACTCGTCAGTTTCTTCAGACCTTGACGTTCCATACTTAATGTGAGATGTATAAACAATCTTAGTTGGCATCCCCCAGAGAGGCATAGTGGATACCTAACAGCAGGAGAACTTCACACAGCACCGAAGGCAGTCATTCGCATAGTGTAACGACCAGATTATTACAAGGTAACTGAAGAATTACAACATGGCCGGCAAATCCCCAAGAAAGGCAACCTGAACTCACTTCATCCCTTTCTGGCCGAGGAACAGTTGTTAAGGGTGGGCAGCAGATTGGAACAATCAAAAGTTTCTTACAGTCAGCAGCACCCCATGATTCTCCCTTCTAAACGTCATGTCACTAAACTAATAGTCATGAGCGAGCACCTTCGTTTGTTGCATGCAGGATCTCAGCTGCTGTTAGCAAGCCTCCTGACAACCTAGATGAATTATCGTACCTTACTCCATGCGATTTTCTTTCTGGTGAACACTAAACACCTATCCCAGAGTCAGGCTTGCTTTCAGAGCCATCATTCAGGTTGTCAAGATGACAGCTCATTCAGCAGTCCAGCAGCACATCCGGAAACGGTGGTCAAGGGATTACCTATCACAATTACAGTAGAGAACTGACTGTAGTCAACAAAGGACAATCTACTGCCAGGTACATTGGTTCTACAGAAGGAAGACGATTTGCCACCCCTCGTGTGGCAGTCTGGGGTCATTGTTGGTACACACCCTGGTCATCATGGTACGGTACGATTTGTTTCATTGCGCACAGCAATGGGAACTTATAAACGATAACTGTCGAAGATCTGCATAGTTCCACAGGTAACATAGACTCTAGTGCACATCACTATCAAATTACTAACTGAAGTGTTTCTTATGTTTAAAGTAGTCAATTCCTTCAGTCATTTTATTTCCTTGTTTGTTTATGTAATTTGTGCTGCATTTCATTATTTGTATTTAGTGTAATTTCTATAAATTGGGTGGGCGGAAAGTTCTGTATGGTGCAAGGTGCTGCAGATAAGGATGTTTTGTGCGCGCCTGTCCACACAATGCACGACCGATCTGGCCCGGCAAGGGGATACGGACCGTGACTGCCAAGCAGCGCTCACGCTTCTGTAACAGTGTTTCTCAATGTAGCCTACAAATACAGTCCACTTTTAGCAGTCATGTATGTATTTTAATTTTTACCACCCTTCCTTTGCAACGAGTGACATGCATTCGTTTGGACAGTGGAAGGAGCGAGGCAGCACATAACTTAGCGCGCGTTTTGCGACTGCCTACAATATTTCAAACAAGCGTACTGTGACCATGTGTGTTTTAGTGCTAAGTGTACTAGTGTTGCGTTTTTCAGTCCGAATAAAGTGTTTATTCGAGAGTAATTGCCATCTAATTTAACTGCGTCGTAACAGTACAACAACATGGATCGTTATGTAATAAGAGAAGGAAAAGTAGAAACATCTGAAGATTACGGTCACCATTCGGCCGGAAAACACCACCAAATATACAGGCAGAGCCCAACGCTTCGTAGTACGTTGTCCTCGGTGGTGAGTGTTCAACGGAGGTGAGGGTATTCTCTGGAGTGCCCCAGGGAAGTGTGGTAGGTCCGCTGTTGTTTTCTATCTACATAAATCATTTTTTGGATAGGGTGGATAGCAATGTGCGGCTGTTTGCTGATGATGCTGTGGTGTACGGGAAGGTGTCGTCGTTGAGTGACTGTGGGAGGATACAAGATGACTTGGAGAGGATTTGTGATTGGTGTAAAGAATGGCAGCTAACGTAAATTCATGCAGATGAATAGGAAAAAGAATCCCGTAATGTTTGAATACTCCATTAGTAATATAGCGCTTAACACAGTCAAGTCGATTAAATATGTGGGCGTAACATTGCAGAGCGATATGAAGTGGGACAAGCATGTAATGAGAGTTGTGGGGAAAACGGATAGTCATTTTCGGTTCATTGGTAGAATTTTGGGAAGATGTGCTTCATCTGTAAAGGAGACCGCTTATAAAACACTAATACGACCTATTCTTGAGAACTGCTAGAGCGTTTGGGATCCCTATCAGGTCGGATTGAAGGAGGACATAGAAGCAATTCAGAGGCGGGCTGCTAGATTTGTTACTGGTAGGTTTAATCATCACGCAAGTGTTACGGAAATGCTTCAGAAACTCGGGTGGTAATCTCTGGAGGGAAGGAGGCGTTCTTTTCGTGAATCGCTACTGAAGAAATGTAGAAAACCAGCATTAGAAGCTGACTGCAGTACAATCTTACTGCCGCCAACTTACATTTGGCGGAAAGACCACAAAGATAAGATGAGATTAGGGCTCGTACCGAGGCATAAGGGCAGTCATTTTTTCCTCGTACTGCTTGGGAGTGGAACAGGGAGAGAAGGTGCTAGTTATGGAACGAGGTATCCTACTCCACGCACCGTGTGGTGGATGTAGATGTACATGTAGAAATTCCCACAGCAAAGTTCATCGACTGATTCCTTTAATCCAACGGATGCTGGCTATTATTTGGAGATATTAACGACAGGAAATATTAGTGAAGATATAAAATACAAGCTTCTCACAGCTCCAAGGAAACCTGAAAAAGGTTATATCTTTCATACATCCGAGCACAAGAGGGGATGCGTTGAACACAAACAAGCGCACGGTAATCACTTTAAACAGTATCTACGGCTGGTGTTCTAACAAGTTTAAAAGGGAATTCTTTGCATTAACGGTTCAGTCTTTGTCAATAATAAAATGGTTGGAGGAAAGAAATCCACTATCGCCAACAAACATGTGACCGAACCACTAACAAAGTTTGCCAAACTCCTCTGCGGGGGCTTAGACGTGATGGGAGTGTATTAGAAAACGAAAATGATCGTGAAAGTATAGTGTGGAACGATGGAAACTTTAGAGCTCTTCTAAGATGCATGCTGGGTGCCATTGAATATGAAGTGACCAGGCAACCAAAACATCACATGTTCGACTGGGCCATCTTCCAGACTGGTCCCCTTTTGCGATTCGACGAAATGAAGGACAAAATATTACAGGATTAAAAAATATATATATAACGACATCCTTGAACATCCTGAGGACGAATGCGTCACAGTGTTCCCGCGAAATACAACACCACATGCCAACACAAACAAAGACAACTGAATCCTACCTGGGCAAAACGTAGAATATAATACAAACAATTTTAGACCTTGTGTTAAAACAGTTCGTTTTGTCTACAGGAGTAGCATAGCCAGTCACTATAAAAACAAAACAGGAAAGTAACTGAACAAAAATGTCCCCAGTAGAGATCAAACACAAGTCACTATGAAGAGTAATGTTCAGCGAAACACATCCCAAGCTGAATACCATTAATCACGTTAAATAAAATAACTTAAAGCTAAAATACGGTATAGCAACTAGAAAGCAACGACAATTTTCAAGCTTTCTTCGCTATGTAATACGAACTAAGCACGAAAACTGGGATGAAATCTGCTTCCCAACTACAGAGAAACTGACAGAATGACGTTAAGAGTTGAAAATCACCCGGACAATCCCAAAGAACTGTTAAGCTTTTAGGGGAGGCATGTGCCCGAAAGGAAGAGGGACTAAACCTAGGAAAAGTATACAAGGACTTCGTGAGGGCACATGGGCATGTGATTCTGGATTTTAAAGAACCACATCCAGGTATTGTTTCCTTCACTAAGTACTCCTTCTGAAGGTGATACAACTAAACTGCCAGAGTAGTACCGCAGTAAAAATGGAAATAGGTAGGCTCTTAGATGAAGCAAAATCAGGCACCGCCTGTTTTCAGGAACCCTTTCTGGGAGGCAGGAAGATGCTAGAGCTCCCTTTATATTTTATTACATAAGCAGGAACACCAAATGCGAAAGCCGCGTTAATATTAGTTAATAAAAATCTCATAGTAACACAGATTACCCAGTTATGTTCTGAGCTCAGCACTAATAACAGATGGAGAGCATGTATGGCTCACGTCGTGTACGTACGCTCAATACTCGTATAAAAAATAAAAAAACATTGCATTACACTCAGAAAGAAACAGGCTTCTCATTGTAACCGTTATCAAAGCAAAATCCCTCTTGTGGAACCCATATAGAACTGACGACAACTAGTGATTGGCGTGGTAAACCAATGCAACCTCATTGTACTGAACAGGGAGGCACAGTCAACTACGTAATGCGGAGGCACCGGTGGACGAAGGAAAACAGATATTTCTCTAGGAAACGCAAAATCTCTTACACTTCGTGTGTATCATATAGAGTCACACACACAGCAACCATAACGCAATGGACATATTACACAAAGAAACGCGTCAATACACATTACGTGGGTTATGAACAGCAGCATCTACTCATAGGAAAGACTAACTGGCAAAAAGTTAGAGACATTGTTGAGGCGTAGTCACTATACACTGTAGACTACAAAACGTATGTTTTGACAGAGGACCTACAAAGAGCACCACCAACAAACAAATACAGCACCTGAAAAACACATTTTTTCGACCTGTACCGTGATACTAAAGAGCAATGCCAAAAACAACTAAAGACACAAAGACAAGAGTATTCGACCGATTTCTTCAAAACCCAACTACGAAACGACGTCGGGGGACAACCATTCAAGATATAAACAGAACGAGTTAAGACGCCGAAAGTTCTGTCAACACAAAAACAATCTGATGGGACAGTGACCAAAGGATGGAGAAGTACAGCGGAATACCTTCTGAACAGGCACCTTTCAAATGACGACCCCACACAAGATGAGCTATACCACACTGATCTAAGAAACAGGATGAGGCATCATACGTCAGTGACAGTGTAACTATACCACTCCCACAAGAGGAGGTTGCACTGGCATTCATCAGGCTTAAAAACCGAAAAGCACCCGGTTCACACAAAATACTTTCAGGAACATTAAAACAAACAATAACACACAACACACCTTCCCTTACGAACATGTTCAACGGTCCTCTACTAACAGGCAGAATTCCAAATCTCTGGAAAAATTGGTGCCGTAGTAATAAACACGAAATTTAAAGGCAAAGAGACAACATACCGCAAAAGGTACCGACCGATCAGCTTCTTAAACACTCTCGCCAAGGTACGGGAAAGGCTCCCCAAGTGAACGCCTACAATCACACAGACGCCTCTGTGGCCTTACACCCTATTAATTTGGCTTCAGTGAAGGTAGATCAGTAGAAGACGCCGTCAGCCAAGAAATGGCAGTAAGAAATAGCGTCAGTGACGAGTACGTCGCTACCATACTAATACACATAGCCGGTGCTTTGAGAACCTGCGGTGGCAGTCCCTCTTCACCAGGTTAACGGAATAGTCGCTACCAGTTTCCCCCCACAAATAACCTCCTCAGGTACTGTAGAGGCAGAGTGACGGAATGGAGGGCTGGTACGCTAAGTTGTCAAGAGAATATCAAAAGGATGTCCACAGAGCTCCATCGGCGGACAAATATTTTGGGATATCACAATCGAGCCTTTGCTGAACACTGTGGACGGTGACGATAGGGTTAGAGGTGTGGTGGAGTACGTAGTTGTTTCAGCCAAATCGAGAGCAGCACTAGGGACAAACGGCACGCAACTGCTGCAGAAAATGAACAACTGGGGCAAAGAAAATAAACTAAAAACAACACTCAACAAAACTACATTTACTACTCAGAAGGACACTACAGAGAAACCCAAACATAAAATTAGACAATACTAGCATACAGAAATAGTAGGTCACACGCTATCTAGAGCTGCAACTTGAAGAAAATACGACTTTCTACGAAAATATCAAACTGACAGTTGATAAACCCTCCAAAATAACGCATGAACTCGTAAGACTCCACACAACTCAGTGAAAATTATCTACTATGACGAGAAGGACCTACCACATTGCGATATTTGAATCCTTCACATGCTTCGCCGCAAGTGGTTGGGCTCTCGGATTGAACATACAGACTAAGAAGACAAGTGCGAGACCAGACAACGTAGTATACTCCTGAGAATGAGCGGAGCCTTTAACACCACCTCACTAGTAGCATTTGTCTTGTCCCACAGACATAACAATACATTATAGGGTGCACTTACTGGCTTAAGAGGCACATGTTCTACAAAAGTGAACAAGATTACAGGAAACAACATTATGAACAAAAAACAAATGAAACAAAGGCGAATTCAAACACTGAAGAGAGAGTGCGAGACCTCCGACAACGGTCGCTGAGTACGCTCTTTCTTCCCTGGTGTACCTGAAAAATTACACCTGATAGACAGTGACCCAGGAGGAGGTACGGCCCATATCCTGACCGGCCATGGACAGCATAGAGTTCGCTTAAACTGGTTGGGACTACCTAACAGTGAAATATGGATTTGCGGAGAAATTGGGACAACAGAGCATGTCATACTACTATGCAACACACTAATACATATGAGTCCTATACTGAACGACAGTGACATCGGTAGAACAATATGTAATCCCGATGAACACAGGAACACAGTAAACAGCATATCCGATATTGTATCGAATACACTGCACGCTAATACCCAAAAATGAAGGAGGTCTATATCAGCACAGATAACACAAGAAATGACGAGGGAGAACTGAAGCACGACCACAGATCCCGAAACCAAGGAAGGAATCAACACATTAAGTGAATGTGACTCAGAATGGATCAAGACGTAACGGACCCAAACCAACAACACATGACACTGCATGCCATAACACAGTCACAAACAACACAATAGGCAGTAACAATCATAAAACAAACAAGGCATCAACCCAAGCAGTGAAACCACATACTGAGACTCCAGCAATAGGGTAACGTCGCTTGTGAGCAAAAGGCTCGATGAAGTTTCATTCCGAGGCTCCTCTTCCTCAATGACACATTGCGTATTGTTTACAGTACTCTACATATAAGCACTAATGTATTGTTCGTCTTATTATGTGTAATCAGTAGTATATTCTTTTCGTTATGTAAAGCTACAATCAATGTATTTTATATATCAAATATATTTTCCGTATAAACTACGTATAAAATTAAAAACCAAGTGTATTGAATTATTTAAGGAATACTGCGCTCAGATAGCATTGAACTACATAGTACTTCTACTAATAAATTTACAACTGTAAGTATATTTTTCATGTAGAACTAAAATTCAAGTATTTCTGGTATCAAATGCTAACCAGTATATAATCTGTATAACACCAGGTGTATGTATCTAAGACATCACACAGAATGTACAAAAACTACCAACAAATAGACAAAACAACAACTATTGAATATCATATAGTCACCTAGGTGCAACAGTCCAAGTAATATATCAATATTCACAAAAACAATAAACACACACAAACATAGTACATTTCTGATGAAAATAGCTCAAGGTTCTACAGTTTCCCTCTCACCTGAAATAGGTAGAAATAGACTATTATCAACCTATGAACTACTTAGACTTTATTTACATCTGCAAAGGTAACATATCACTTAATTCTACATATGGGACTTTTTATCACCACAGTCATTGTATTACACTTTTTCCATGTATCTCTTTTGCTGGCATCTCCACTGTATACATAGTATACTCCTCAACTAGATAGACACTAATTATATCGAACTTCTTTAAAAATAGTAAATCGTTAAGTTCTCCATAACATCAGATTTTTTTTTTACATTTCGTTCGTATTGTTACTTAAAATAGCATCAACAACTGCTCACCAGCAAGACTATAACAATAAAAAGACTTTGATACTACATTTAGAAGCATTTGAGCCATCTTATACTTGAAATACATTTGATGTAAGAAAAATATATCTATTCTCACGCTATTTTGCCAAAAACTGACATTTTGAGTCTGTGGGAGTGTACAGAATATAGGTTGACTCTTACACACAAGATTACAGCGACAAATCATATAAGCAACAAATCTGAGTAGCATGCACAAAAACATTAAATTCACTGCTGAACACGAGACCAACAACAGCATGAATTTCCTAGATGTAAAACTCACCAACAAAAACCACAAACATAGTTTTCAGATTTATAGAAAATCAACATCCAGTGATGCATGTGTCAGCAGCTCCCTTTGTCATCGAAACCAGCAGAAGATGGCATATTTTATATCCAGATGGAACCACCTATACAAAATTCCTCTTGAACCAGTTAAAAAAGAAGAACAAATCAGCATCAATAAAACCATAGCCTCAAGCAATGGATACAGCCCCATCATGGTAGACAAACTATCACAAAAAATGCAAAAACCATCAGCCAACAAAAAGCAGAAAATGTGTTGAATATCCTTCTCAGGGACCATATCCTATAAAACAAGCAACCAATTTAAAAACAAAAGCATTAAAATAAGCTGCCAAACAAACATCAAACTCCAGCAGTTAGCAGTTCACAACTTAAAAAATAACAATCCCCCATACAAAAAATCCATCATATACAAACTCAGCTCTCAAAGTTGCGCCTCTTACCATATAGGACAAACAGGAGGAAGCATTGAGTTTAAAAATGCCTACCGTTTGAACAACATTCCAAAATCCACATTTGACATACACACAACTACTAACAGTCATGGAATAAAGACCACTGAAGACCATGTACATGTATTGCACCATGCTGTGAAAGGTAGCCTTATGAATTTGCTTGAGGAGATTGAAATATATGTATATAAATGCAATTTACCACAAAATCCCTTCAACGAAAAAACCGAGATAGCCAATGCATGATATCTTCAAAATTCAAAATTTCATTCAGCTGCTTTCCAATTTAAACTGAAAAGAAAATAAGTCAGCTTTTGTAATATATATATATGCACATCCATTCCAACCAATTTACAGTGCTTTCGATATATAACATCATATGCCCATAGTTGTAACTTTTATTTATGTACATCTGGCCCCTTTTCATTTACTTTTGCTCCAACGCATACCATAATATTTACGTAATATCACGGCAGTAAACCTTTATAACTGACTGCTTTATTTTTTAATTTCAATTTTAATCAGTTCTCTTTCAATGTAAATAGTAAGTAACGTAAAACTAGCAATTGGTAAATTTCTACTGTCACATACACGTACAAAATGAAATATCTCTGAGAGTGGAAGCCTTTGACATTGTTTTGGTTGTAATATCGCCATTTTTGTATACATAACTCCAAGTGATGAAACTTCTGAGTGTGTCAATGGTGGGTTACATTATGTGCATATAGAAAAAGTGTATTTTAGATTTTTAGATGATGTAAGATGATAAGCAACCAGCAGTGGAGCGATTTGGTGCAATTTCTTCATTGTAAGAAACCGAAACATGTTCCATTTAATAATAATAATTTGTTAACATCACTTAAAATCGTTGTGGAGCACAATTACAATTAAAACCACATTGTCTGACATCTTGTTTTGGTTGTAGGGCATCAAACCCGCAAGGAAGTTAGGTTGGGTAGGGAAAAAATACACGAAATGTAATGTAAAACGTGAAATAACAGTCTGTAGATGAACGTATCGTTTCGAAACCGGCAACGGCGCTGTTTAAATAAATAAATAGCATTGTTAAAACTGGCTGGTTGCTGTAATCTTCTGTGTAAGAGAGATGAGTTCCCATTCTCCAGAGAGCGTAGGGAATGACGCGGGAGACCCGCAACACCGACTACGCAAGGTCCTGGAGGAGGTGGTTTGCTATTTCCTTCCTCCACCCGTAATGAGGCTGAATGATGATGATGACACAACAACACCGAGTCATCTCGAGGCAGGAAAAATACCTGAGAGCGCCGGGAATCGAACCCGGGACCCCGAGCGCGCGAAGCGTGTACGCTACCGCAAGATCACGAATTACACACAGAGCGTAGGTGTCAACCTATAAATACACGACCAGTTTTGTTACAATTCATGGCTCTAATACTGATCTCACATTTCAGGAAGATAATTCCCTGTTTCACATGGTGATAATTTCTTCTGTTTGTCTTCGTGCTTGGCAAACCCATACCTTGCCAGATCTCTCTCCAGGTGGAAACATTTGGAGCACTTTGAGCAGGGCCCTCCATGTAACTCAGCTTTTTGAACATCTAACGCACCAGTCTCATTAAATTTGACACGATATCGATCAAGAGGGCATCCAGTTACCCTGATGATCAATGACAATCTGAATAACTACTTGCAGCAGGGCAAGAAATGGACTGGCTTCCCACTGTCTTGATCACCTTCTGGGGCTCTCTTTCTCCGAATTTTTTCTGAAATTGCTATCATTTCTTATTATGTACATGTATATTAGATCTTCCAATTTCCGTTCCATTCGGTTAACACCTTCGTGATGCGTCCTTTTTATGTATTTCAGTGTATATTTTACGATAATTTTCTGAATACTGCTTTGAACTGTCCAAATGCATCTTTACAGAGGGGCTGGATCACACTGGTAGTTTTGGATGGCATCCCAATTGTATTAATAGTCTTTCGGCCTCCTCCTGGTGATAAAGGTGTCTTTATTTCCAAGCCAATTCTCCGATAAAAGCAGTAGTGAGAAGGCATTTCGAATGTAGTACTGAAAATTTTTCTCTCCCATTTTTCCAGATTTGGTTGGTTGATTACAAGATTTTTGCAAATAAACAATCTGTTTTTTGCATTTTTGGTCCTAATTTTCTTGAGATACTTAAGACACTTGCAAAGCTGCAGAAACAGCTTTCATCGACTTGCACAAGTTGAAACGTCCTCTTGGAAAAATTTATACAAGACTGTGCTTAAAGTGACACACAATATATTTAGCGCAAAGCAATCTGACTTTCAAAAACGCCTACAAAAAATGGTCCTGACTAACATTAATCTATGCGTTTCACAAATCCCTTAACTCACAAAAATCTTGGTTACTCGAACTACTGCAATACAGCGAGCGCCACTACTGCCAGCTAAATAAAAGATTCAAACGACGGAAGGCACTAACTACTGATAGGCATAGTTAGCAAATAAAAGATTTTAATAGAGAACAAACAATGTATTTACCTTAATATCATCAAAAGTCATAATATATATAGCAGTTCATGACATCCAGTCTTCAAATTTCAAAACTCCGCCATCTCTCTCCCCACATCCACCACTGCTGGCGGCTCACCTCCAACTGCGCAATGCTACGCGCCGCTAACAAACCAACTGCCGCTGACCAACACTACAATGGCGAGTATTACAACAATGCCAACCAGCTACAGACTGCACACGGCACAGCCAGTGATTTTCATACAGAGCGCCATGTGGCGGCGGCATTACCAATAAAAAAACCTAAACAGCCTACTTACATAGCCCCCATGCTCCCCACAAAAAAATTACAAATTGTTTTGGGCAGTGGCCAATACAGATTAGAAATTTTTTTCTTAATTACTATAACAAAGAAATGAAATGCACACACTTATCGATACAATGTTGGTCAAAAGCTAAAATTTTCTCACAGTCCATAAAGACAGTCCTGATCATTCATCAAAGTAAAATTGCCGTGTTTTTCTCAAAGTCTGAGTAGTAAAAGAAAATGCACACGGAAGTAGTTGATTTCCATGCAGTCTTGAATAAGTAGTGTTGTCCTTCCAACGGAAAGACAGTGCTGACTCTTGACATGCAGACTGGTAATGGGCCACAACAGAGCAAACCCACAGCAGAGTCAGTCGAAGTTTTGAAGAATATTGGTAGGTAGGTCGTCACAGAGTAGACCCATTGTAGTCCTGGTAGAGATTACGGTATTGGTGAGCCACCAGAGGTGCAGACCCACTGCAGTCCTTGTAGAAATAATGGTATTGGTGGGTCATCATAGGTGTAGACCCACTGCAGTCCTTCTAGAGATGGCCAGAAGCCATCTGTTTGACTGTGCAGGCGCACAATCACCATTGAAGAGTCTTGCAGATAATATAGCAAGTCCATAACCACCACTTGTGCACTCACAAAAATTGTTTTTGAAACGTCCTTAGAACCTGCAATGCTGTTATCCAGTCCCTTACTGAATTATTAACGCACTGCCAACACTATCAATCCCTACTTCTCACATATTGTCCATATACTATTACCAACATAAATGTGTGCAGTGAAATGTAACTTACAAGTTACTTAATTTGATGAACAGGTGTCAATTACAATTTTATAACATGAGAATACATTAACAAAGGTAAAAAATATATCATTAAAGAACATAATTGTTCAGATAACATTTGCAGTAATACCGGCTTTACAAAAGAATGAAAATAACAAATACATCAGTGTTACAGGAATTATGACAGGAGCACATATGTAAAAAATCAGAATAAATTTCTAAACATCAACTTCACACATGAGCATTAAAACAAAATAGAATAAATAATGTCTAAACATCTTTACAAAATAAATAACATATTATTGATGCAAATTATATTTGAGGATAACAGTATTCCTCATCATAGTGGATGTAGCTTAGTATTAGAACAGAAAAAATTCTATGAAACAGTACACAGAGACAGGAAGAAAATAAATACACAAGGGTACACAAACAAACACATAGTGGGATAACACAAAAGGAAAGGACAGAGTTTATTTTCATGGTAACATTTGGTACTGGAGTCCAGCCCAAAACTTCATTCCATAGATCGCCCCTCTTATTTCAACATTTGCTCCAGCCAAAAAAAAAATCCTATCCAAGCATGCTTTCTGTATTCTGTTCTCATCCTCTTTCAAAAATAGTTTTCCTCCACTGTATACTACTTTTTTGGCCAAACCATTTTCTTATAGCTTCTCAATGCTTTTCTTCCAATTCATCATAGTTAGTTTCTTATATAGTCTACCCCCTCTTAAGCTAACTTAAACCTACTGAGCTCAGGTGCTAAACTAAGGTATGAGGCAATGCAGTAGCACAAAACAATTAATACAAACAGCAATAACAAAAAAAATGCAAGTAAGCAAAGGAAGCAGCAATAAATGTAATAACGTATACCTAAACATGACAAACCCACAAGCAGAAAAAATAGTACACTAAAGACAACAACGCAGATAAGGGAAATGTATATTCACATCTTAATGTCTATATAATTAAAGTGGTGCACAAAAAAAAACTAATTTTACAAAAGATATTACCAAGTAGTTGAAAAGAAAATTAAGTATGCATTAACTGTTATTAATCCCTTCTTATTGTTCTTTCCTTTCGAAGTGCTCCTTTTCCGAAGAACATGGATCATAAAATGATTATTTAATAGATCTTTTGACAGAAAGTTTTCACATTAGCAAATGCATTTAATTTTATGTTATAAAACCAATGCTGTAACACAACTGGAAAACAGATATCAAATGAAATAAGCAATTATGCAAAGTAAAGAATAAAAACATCATTCAATAGCTATGTGGCATTTCATTAGTCAGTAGAAGTTCTCTCCACTCTCGCAGAAAGACACTTGTCATAATCAGGTGTGCAGATGTAAGAATGTTTCCAAGTAATGAGCGTGTCGTATTTGCGGTGCTTTCTACAAAGGAATATCAATAGCGAGGATAAAGGCCTCTTGTTTTTTTTTTTTCTTCACCTGTGCCTCTGAAAGGCATACACTAATGACTTTTTCTCAAGGCGGCTGGCACACCTGGACGCTCACAAGGCATTACGTCACGATCACTTACCTTTCATACCAAAATATTTACGACAGCAGTATCCACTACAGTGACGGTCTCATATAAAAATATTTTCACAGGTTGAGAATTTTGGTTTACAAATATGTAGAAAATAAAAT
Source organism: Schistocerca gregaria (assembly GCF_023897955.1). Classification (NCBI taxonomy): domain Eukaryota; kingdom Metazoa; phylum Arthropoda; class Insecta; order Orthoptera; family Acrididae; genus Schistocerca; species Schistocerca gregaria. The sequence goes on from NC_064923.1 coordinate 688,483,620, forward strand.
CCTATAAATATAACAGTGTCCAAAAAATTTTCGTCGGCATTGTAATGCATTCACGCATGTACACACATTTCATAACTCTTAAAGTACGATTCTCGGTTTCCAACATCCTGTTTCACAAACCAGAGTCCCTGACCACTACTGATTATCCCTTACCTTATTACACGTATACATATTCGTCAACACTTCTTCAATATTTCATCATAATAAAGACGTAGCATAATCAAATTCCTCATATAGCATCAGCTTATTGATGATAAACATACCTCAACAGCATAATACACATAGTCATCGTAATAATAACATCGTAACACCTCAGTCTACTCTCAAAATCGTCGTAGCTTCCTCCAATAATTTCAAAACCTACAAAAAATTGTCTGCTCATGTCAAAAGTGTCATCTGCATCAAACGTACTTTTAAAATCATGATCCCATACCAAATATGTCATTTAAAGCTCTCATAGTATCACAAAGGTTCTGAAAAAATATGATCATTTCACAAAGTACAGACCAAATACAATTTCATAAGTGTGAAATTATCCAACCGTGTAATTGCGTAAACATGTGTCACTGACGTAGTATAAAAATGTTTGTTTCTCTGTTAAATAACCAGGTAGCTGTGCAATTCTGTTTTGGAGAGATATGGTATCGATGTGTAAAGTTGTATCAGCAAATACCATATTAGCTAGGGCTCCTTGTGGTTGCCAGACACATGGTACACAAAGTAAGTGTGAACCCCCCTGAGGATTAATGTAATTATACCGTCAGGTATTACAGATTACAGCAATGGAATGAAATGTGTCACGGAAAACCTTTGTAATTCGAAAATCTTGAAAAATAAATAAATTAATTAATCACTCAAATGCGTGTCCTGTAGCGCTAAATGTGCGTCTTGTTGTAAGATAATTCTGTGGAAGTGTCGTAGTTATCGTCCTCTGTAAGCAAAGTTCTGCTGAAGTCAATGTACTTACCTCGTAATAAACGAAGTGAATTGCCTTGCTTATAGATATCTTAGTTATTACGCTTATTGCCATGATGAAGGAAGTACTGTGCTGGAACATATTGTTGTGCTACGAAAAAGGCTGTCTCATTGTAGCTATACCACAAAAGTTACTACTAAAACATGTTTTACTTTCCAGAATAATTCAGAAAAACTGTGCAGATATAAAACAGAGGCACCGCAAAAGCAACGTTGTAAATTGGTACTCATTAGTAGCATGGTGATAAAATCGTGTAGCTGTCAAAGAAACCAAATACTAAGTTATCTTTAATGTCACAAAAACTACTTGAAATAAGGAATGTCTTTTCAAGTAAACCAAAATGTTGCATTAAACTCTCATTAGCAGTATCAGTATATGTCCTAAGTATGTAAGCCTCATAGTCGTTACGTAATCGTGCAACTAACAAGCAAGAATGTACAAATACACTGTGTCGTCTGTTCACAATAATAGTGCATTCGTAATTTCAATTTAAATAAGTTCTCTTGGTTCTTGACTGGATATTTAACTTCAAACATTGTTGCATGTTAACAGATTCTAAGTCTGACAAAGCACACTTGTAACGTGAAGTGAAAAGTTTTATGGCAAAGACAAAGTTAAAAAGCATATTATCTTTCAATAAATGGTTTTAAATGTGAAATATGGTGTAAACCTTTACTATTTCTTCAGTACGCAGCAAATCAACTTGAACGTAGATTATCTTGCGGTATATGTCGATAATGAATGCTAAAATTTTTCTCAAGGTTAGCGTCTATGTTATTTTTCTCTGAGCCGTGTGTCGTTATTGGGATTTGGAGGTCTAACTTCTACAAATTCACCTTGTCGAGAGGACCCTGCTCTGTTTGAATCCCGCCAGTTCTGATGGAATTCAGGCCTGTCGTTTTGTCGGTAGTTTACATATTTTCTTGTTTGTCGGTCATGTGGTGGAGAATTTCTCCCGGAATCGTAACTGCGTGGTGGACCGTTGCGTCTAAAGTTATTCTGTCTCCCCTGATATTTATTTTGATTCCCATATTGTCTGTTTCTCTGACTGCTCTGTGATAGTCATTACCGCGGAGAGGTGATCTTTCCCTGTAAATATTACTACTCTGCCAACGGTTGTCATACGGGTGGTGTCTGTTTAGGTCACGATTTATGTTGTCAGAATAGCCTTGTCGTGTCCAGTTATTATTTCTTTCATCTCGGAATTGCGACGGATGTGACCTGTAATTGTTGTGTTCCTGTTTCCGCGTTCCGCGATTGTCAGTGTCAATTTCTATTTCTTGTAAGAGTCCCTGAAAAGCTTCAATGTATTCTTTGCAACGTCCTGCCAAAATAATATGCCGTAAGGGTTCAGGTAATTTGATTAAGCAAATGCGGATGAGTTCTGAGGGGCTGTATAGGTTTGGCAGGTACTGATTCTTGTGCAACATGTCTTCTAAATACTTCACAAGACTGGAAAATTCAGATTGTTCGAAATGTTTCATCATTATGATGCCATGTTTTACTTGGTCTTGTGTGGCTTGAGACCAAAATGCGGAGAGGGAGGCATGGTAAAATTCTCCTTCACTGTGGCAATCGTAAATGACCGATCGCATTCTTACAGCTTGTTCATTCTCTAAGTAGCCACACATAAATTCTAACCTGTGTTCTAATGACCAGTTGGGAGGAAAACCATGAGAGAATTGATGAAGCCACGCCTGTGGATGGATGTCGTTGCCAGAATTCTTAAATGTTTTGAATTTACGTGTAGTAATGAAGAGCTTATAGTCAAAATCATCATGTCGGCGAGTCGCATGTCGGTCATTGTTACGTCGTATCGGTGTACCTTGTCAATTTCTTTCGTAATTTCCGAAGTGCCCTGTGTTATTATTTTGTGGCTGTTCCGTATTTCTATGCCCCTCTTCCCGTATTGGAGCGCGAGTGTCCTCTGAAATACGTAATTCTTGTATTACCTGTGTCAGCTGATCTTGTACTTCCCGGATTTCTCTTTGGTGTCGTGTATTAATTTGATTCTGATTTTGTTTGAATTTACTAATTTGTTAGCACTCTTCTGTGTCATTAAAGGCTACCAGTTTTGTGTCATTCAGATTATCATCTACCTTCGTAGATAAATTATTTAGCTGATCCGAAATTTCAACTACTGTCTCTGATAATGAACTAATTTGCTCCATGTGTCTTTCTGAACCATTTTCAGGGTATCTACTGTGTCCTTTAAGTTTTCTTGAGTTTTTGCAAGTTGCGTAACAGCATCGGTAGATGCAACTGAGTCAATTTTAGCCCACAAGGTCTCATGATTTTCATGAACAATGGTTTGCAGTTCTTTTATGGCTGCTTTGTGATTCTGTAATGCACTTTCATGCCGCAAAAAAATAGGTTGAAAATGCTCACAAATCTGTGTTTTTACGTCATTTCAACTTTTTGACATTTCGATTCAATGTTATCTAACTCAGTAGTTAAATCTTCACGTGTTTTTTCAAGTGTAGTGTCTAACTTTGGAAGCTTTTGCTGTGTTTGTCTCTGATTTTGTTCCATTGTGTCTAACTGTTGCTGTGTTTGTCTCTGATTTTGTTCCATTGTGTTTAACTTTTGAAGATTTTGTTCCATTGTGTCTAACGTTTGAAGCTATTGTCCCATTCGTTGCATTAATTGTAATAACAATGCACTGGTGTATGAAACATGTTCCTCAGTGCTATTCGGCAATGCATTTGAACGGGCAATATTCTCAGTTTGAAAAGCAGAAAATGTGTCTTGATTTATTTGAAAAAACCTGAATCTACAGTATTTGCAAGATTGTGTCCTGTCATTTCGGATTCCTGAGGCAAGCTGTTGCCGACCGATCGATCGATAATGCTTACCTGTTCACTAACTGTTTCACTGTCTACAGCATTGTTTGCAGCCCGCTCCATTTCCCTATGTACAATTACCAAATTACTACTTTGAACATTAGTTAATTCATTACTCGGTGGCGCTAACACACTGCTTTCGTCTCCAATGTCATTTCTCAGTTTACTTTGGAGCCTAGTATTACGTTTTTCACACGCCATTATTGTCACAATATTTCACACGACAACACAGAAAAGCACAATTTGAAGAGCAAAAATAAGAGAACACATTAACGTAGCACTGAAAATAATATCTAGTTAATTGTAAGCGCAGCTGCGAAATACTTGGTGCAACTCTACATGCATGCCACAACTGTTGTACTGTACAACAATGAAAGACTACAACTACAAAGGAGATTGTCTCTACAATCACGCGCTAGCAATAAACAAAATCTACATTAATTACACAAACTAAAAGAAAAAAATCAGAAGATTCAAGTGAGGTATCCTCGGCTAAGGGTCGACATATGAAATGTCCCCTTAGAAAAATTATGCACGACTGTGCTTAAACTGACACACAATATATTTAGCGCAAAGCAATCTGACTTTCGAAAAACCCTACAAAAAATGGCCCTGACTAACATTAACCTATGCGTTTCACAAATCCCTTAACTCACAAAAATCTTGGTTACTCGAACTACTGCAATACAGCGAGCGCCACTACTGCCAGCTAAATAAAAGATTCAAACTACGGAAGGCACTAACTACTGATAGGCATAGTTAGCAAATGAAAGATTTTAATAGAGAACAAACAATGTATTTACATTAATATCATCAAAAGTCATAATATATATAGCAGTTCATGACATCCAGTCTTACAAATTTCAAAACTCCGCAATCTCTCTCCCCACATCCACCACTGCTGGCGGCTCACCTCCAACTGCGCAACTCTACGCGCCGCTAACAGCCACCTGCCGCTGCCCAAAACTACAATGGCGAGTATTACAACAGTGCCAACCAGCCACAGACTGCACACGGCACAGCAGTGATTTTCATACAGAGCGCAACGTGGCGGCGGCGTTACCAATAAAAAAATCTAAACAGCCTACTTACAAAGTAACACTGTCTCTTTTTCGCTCGAAATTATAAAATGCTGTTAGCGCGTAGCTCCTGCAAGAAACGTAACATAATTAGCTTTATACACAGCATTTAAGGAGATGACAAGAAACTATGTTCTCTTTAGTAGCACTTATAAATGACATCACATTCGCCCTTTTACTTGAAGAAAACTTATTAATTTTGGCGACGTCCTTTTCCATATTAGTGCCTGAATCATTTTAACCAGGTCGAAGGAGACCGGAAATTAGTATTTTCATCTCACTGGCATTACTGAAGATCTAGTTTCATAGACTCCCCTTGGCAACAGGACACTGACTCTCACAAGCAGTAATGAGTCATTCGATTTTTTTTTCTTTCACTCTTTTGCTAGTATCATTTTGGCGCATATGTCGTAAGGAAACATGTCTTCCATTTAAGCAAATCAGGTTAACATTTTACGAAGCAATACCGGCACTGCACAATTTAACTTCAAGCATTTTCTCCAAGCTTCGTTTAACCAAAAAACTTACACCCTTTCCTTTCTCACTGATTGCTATTACTCTTCCTGTTTCCTTCGGGCTAGGAAGGAACTTTAATTTTGTTGTGTACTTTAATTAGTACAACAGTCACCAATTGTGCTACAATTCGTGAAACCGTCAGAGTTATTTGCTCTTTCTTCAAATATTTTCTAAGTTTCTAACGAGATGTTGACATCATTCGAATGAATGTCCAAGAAGCTATCAAATAAATAACATACCTAGGTCTTCAGAAGAAGTACGTGATTTCCACTGCATACCAAGTTCTTCCTATTCTATGAAAACACGAATGACATACCTCATAACTGTGGAACTCTGGAGCCTGGCACAAAGGCAGATGCTATTAGCTAGCGCATACGGAGAAAAAAAGAAGAAAATTAATTTAGTATTTGTGCGTTGTTAACAGTTAACGATAACACAATGACCCTTCTAATAATTATGTATATCAAATGAGTCACATATTCCAGGGTATAATAAATGTGAAAAGTAAAACTATCCACGGATACAGAAATTCGCGTTACAAATTACGATAGTGTTGTGCCGTCTTATCTATTCACCAGCGTGTTGTCAAATAAGGATATGTCATTTCAGTGTTGCACGTGTGCTATGTGCTACACCTACGTAGGGATTTACATTTCTGCAGCTTGCTGGCGAGATGAAAAATGTGGCCAATCTCAACATTCTTTTTAAGAACTTTCTGTGTGTCGTAGCAGCAAACACTATGACATGGTGCTTCTTCCAATATAATGAATTTCTGGGCAGGTTTTGACATGTCTCCTGCTACCGTTCCCCTGTAAGTAAAGTAGCGGAGCGTTGAAATATCGGAATGTGTCTGAAGTATATTTATTCCGGTGACATACTGCTGAGGCTTATAGGTAAAATATGGCCCAGAGAGTAGCGCACTGATAGGCTGTTAAATACTGAACTCGTCGCCGACGATCGTTTGGTGGAGACTATCAATCTTTGGCATTCGGAGAGCTCGACGGGGATGTGAGCATGACACCTTTTTAAATTGTGGAAAAAGTAGGGTATGTGGTGGGTAACCTTGCAGTTCGAATCGCTACAATTATGTGCTACGCTGCGGAATTTGCCTGCTAAATAACAAATATTAATACTCACCGTGTCATCTTTTCTATTTAGTGGTTTGACACGAAAATAACTATCAGATACACTCACATCCAATGACTGACTTCTGGCGTCTTGATTAAAGTAACAAGGGTACTATAAATGTCAACACTCACTGCAAGATCTTAAATTTCAGAGAGCAGACATCTCGCTGGATCTGTAACAGTATACGATTCGAAATGATTTGAGTTAAATGAAAACACGACTTGACACGTGACAGCAAATGGTAAATGTTGATCTGTAATGGTGGTTTGTGAGACAGTCTATCGCCCTCACAGTTTGCCGCAGGTATTAGAAGGCACTTTGTCGGGATATACAGCAAATGATACTCGCGCCTTGTGGAGAATGTGATAAAATTTTGAGACTTTATCATCCTCTGTAGGCACATTTACACGCACCAAAACTATTTTATGTCTCGCTGATGCTCTTTTAAATTATAGCTTGACTGAGGCACGACATATTATTTATCCGAACTAATTTTGATTGTCACCATCAAGGATGAGGAATAAGTCTGCATGTTTCTCCCACTGCCTAACCAATTCGTAGAAGAGGAAGGGACTGACTGTTTTTATGCAGCCTTTTAATCGCGAGTCTTGTGTGGATCCAAACTGTATATGTGAATAGATACACTGGGTTTCTGCCTTCCAATATTAGCAAAATCCCGAATTCTTATACGTTACTTTATTCGGTCACTTCTATAATACGTGAGAACATTATACAACTCATAGCTACCAGAACACTCAGGAGTGTGCTTCAAGATGTTCTCGAGGCCGGAAGGGACGTTAATAGCAGCGTGTTTTAAATCTATATCCATCGGGAATTTAATATACGAAGACTGCCAGGTACATGGGTCAAAGACGTACGTGAGACAACTAGATATAATGCTTTAATTAACGCATTACTTGACTCTTACACATCGATAACCCTTAGTCTCGTTTGTAAACCTTTATAGGAGTATTTTTCATGCCATTCAGAATGTGAGGTGTTTTTACGTAGCATACTGATTGTACTCCACAAAACTACAACTGCTGTCTCACTAATGTCGTGCAGTCTGGGACTGAAAATTCACTTTTAACAGCACGATACTGTTAATTTTTTGTATCGTTTTAGAAATCCCCTGTTCGCAAACAGCTCTGCATGCATTCACGATGGCCAAGCGTAGTCTCGATTAAAGCACCTCAGCTCTCCGAATACTGTGAAAATGAGGCTTGGTTTATGATTATTAGAGCTGGGAGAAGAGTCACTTCTGGCCTTATAGCCACTATAGCCTCCACAAAAGGAACTGCGTAACGTTGACTGAGGTGTAGACCATCTTGAGGTGTCAGGTTGTGATCCTGAAAATGTTGACGTGAGGTTTGGCAACACCTTCCATGACTAACCGGTCTTTACGAACGATGTATGTATGGGCGTGGGTGATGGTGTTAACCACCTTCAACAGCCAGCCTGCGGAGACGGCTACACCCAGCATTGAAGCTGAATAACTCAATGAAGACTGTGTCTGCCGCACTGCACACATGATTTGTTCTGGCTACGGAACAGACAAGAAAGAAAAAAAGCCAGTCCTCATATATTAGTACTGTGTTGAAAAACAAATAAATGGTTAAAGACTGTTGTACATAAAACGAAGACTGGTACTTACTTGGAAATTGTGAATGTATAAGGCGAGCATGGGCTGATGTGTCATGTATGGAGATGTTAATGTGGCGTAGAGAACATATATATGTAGAGAAATCCAGCACTGTAAAATTATACTATTGAAGACAAATAACTAGAAACAGTAAAATCGTTAAATAGCTGGAAGTAACCATCCAGGGTGAACTAAAATGGGATGACCAGATATAAGTGAGGTTTTAATGGATAATCTTAATGAAATATAATGAATTCATAAAGAATGTTGCTGAAAAACCGTTGTGGACCGAATTTTGAGTATTGATCGACATAGCCAGACTCTTACCAGGTCTTGTTGATAGAAGAGTTAGACAATATCCAATGCAGAGCGGCACGTACATGGTCGTTTAGCTGTTGCCAGATCGTTACGGAGGTGCTACACAGACTCCAGTAGTTGACGATAGAAGAGAGGTGTTTTGCACCAATAAGAGGTCTGTTGTTTAAAATCCAAGAGAGCAGCTTCTGGGAAGATTTGGGCGCCATATTACACCCCTCCACGTAGGTCTCACGAAATGATTAGAATGAGAATATCTGAGTTATTTGAGCTAATATCGAGGTTTAACTACAATCATTACCGGCTCTCACCTCTCGCTATATGAGTGTACGTAGTGCATCCAGTAACATTCTGAAACATAGTACTGTGGTCCGGGTACTATGGTGTTTGAGGGTATAATATCGCATGAACGGACTGTCCAACACAGTGAACTCATAGATCCACATTATTATACTTCTTCCTCTTCTGCATCTTTTCATAGGTACAGTTGTGCTCAAAAGTATCCAAACGACCTGAATTGCATTTCGCCCGATTCGCATGCAACCCGCGTAACGCAGCTGTCTAGCAGGTCCTCTAATCTCTCCTCGGTACAATCGTTTGACTATTGAAAATGGTTCCAACAAGTCACCATTAGGAAACGCTGCTCTCTATCGCAATAACTCAAGATGTAAAGTAATACCACGATACTAAAAATATCAGGGAACACCTTATCACAGATAAGACTGTCCTTAAAGCTTGTAAGCTCACATTTATCACAATAAGTGACACACCTGAAATCTTAGAACTCTCATTATTACGTGAGATAGGTAATACACGTAGTGAGTTCGTCGTATTTATGATTTCCTTTTCAAAGTAACATATCGTACTTATTATGTAGCACACAATGACATTAAAGACATAAGTTATTCATGGGCAGCTAGTTGAGAATATGTATGACCTTCAAATGACGCGCGCAAACCGTCTCGTTCTGCAGATGGATTCAAACCCAGGTCATGCACATATTGTGACTGACGGAAACTAACAGTCATTCCTGACTAGGCATACAGAGAGTGATATAAATCGACTTTAGACAGTATCAGTTAGCAAAAATCAACTTTAAATTACATAACGTCAACATTTTAACGGACGTGAATTCGTACCCAACATCTATTGTCCCTGTTAACAAACAACGAGAGATGTTAAATATTGCTTCTTCACTAGTAGGGACAGGGATTCGAACCTAGACCCTAATCGGATTCTTATCGAAGCACAATCAACTGTGACATATCGGATTTTCTCGGCAGCAAGTAGATGTTTTAACTGAAAGGGCGAGACGAAACATAATTCTTTTCCTTCCCAGGACTCCAACCCGGCACCAATCGCTGATATATTCTAAGAGGAAACGAACGTTGAATATGGGTTTTTTACACCAGCAGCAATATGAAGGCCTGTTTGAACTAGAAATAATGTGACGAAGAGTTCAGTGCTGACGGGGAATCGAACCCAACACATATCGTTGTAGACTGCACCAAAAGAGACGTCAGCTACCGAATTTTGCTCCACTAGCAGTTCGGAATAACATCCCGGAAGTTACAGTGATCTCGTAAATAGTTCTGTGTCTCACTGGGAGTCAAAAACGTCAGATATCGTTAGTATTGACAACGAGTGAAAACACATTAAAAATCAAATTTTTATCCATCAGCAGATAGGTGTTGTCATGCTAGAGCTTGATAATACGTAATGAAAACTTTAGTGTTGGGCCAGGATTCGAACCCATTCACGCCTAATATGAGGACATGTTGAGGAATCTGCAGTTTTGAACAAACAACTAAGTGCAGTCGAGCTGTATTGTCACGAAAGGATAAAATTAATCATTCAGGGTGGTCTGATTTGCATTCTCAGTTCAGAACCAATTTCATCGACATACAGAAACTCAACTAAAAGATGGAATAAGCGTCCTGTGACTCAACGTAGCGTTTGTTTCGTCACTAGAAATAAATAACTAGTATAAAAAAGGTTATTGGTGATAGAGTTCCTACATGTCACCAATCGTGACTTTATTTTGGTTCAACCTAACGTCTACTTGGGAGAGAAGGAATATCATGTTTAATGTGAATTTCAGACCACAATTCCGTTATACCGCATCACTTGGCGTAGCCAGAAGAGAATAAAATCTGTCTTTCCCTGTAAAAAACCATCGGCAGAAGTTGGAATTGTAGAACAGTGAGGCTGTTAGTGTAAGCACATTACTGTTGTCAGTGTGATGTTGCACTACCCAGGGCCTGTAATGTTTACCAGCCGTACTCTGCAGCATTTCGCTGGTTGGAAGGTAAAAAGCTTATTGGCAAATTTCACAGAATGAAAATGGAACCGAAATGTCTCCCTCTGGAAGGTCGTGTTGTTTTATTTAAATGATTACAAAATCAGGTAAAACGAACAGTGACGTTGTCAGTATAAGCACATTACTGTTGTCAGTATGATGTTGCATGGCCCAGGGTCTGTAATGATAAAAGGGCTCGTTTAGGTCAGGCATACTGTATATAGAAGTGGAACACAGAGCACGACAAAATTCTATAATTCGTATGCATTGTATACACACAGAAATTACTGTTACAGTGTACGTATGGAGGCCAATGAGTGAATTGCGCATTTTCCGGTGAGAAAGAGCACTGGCAGTCTTCGCTACATTAGGTTACTTAAACTGGTGTCACTCTCAGCTATAATTCACGGTCTGCGACTATGTGTAAGGACAATGAGTCGGATGCGGGATTTGCAGCTATGAAATACTTTCCTACATTATAGAAGCGAATATTAAATTTGACTAATATTGCGAAAATATTGAACTTTGAATTTTTGGCACGGAGGACGCAGCAAGTTGTGATGGATGGAGAATCACCAACAGGTGAAGAAACAACGTCGGGTGTGCCTCATGGAAGTGTGATGAGACCGTTGCTGTTACTGATCTTGAGGACAATATTAATATTAACGTCAAACTTGTTGACGATGACGCAGTAGCCCATACCGAAGTACTACCTGAAAGAAGCTGCATAAATATTCGGTCTTACATTAATAATATTTCAAACCGGTACAAAGATTATCAGCTTGGTTTACATGTTCACAAATGTATAGTTGTGCACTTCTCAAAGTGAAAAGTTTTATAAGTAACCTATCACTATAATATCCATGACACACAGTTGCAATCGGTTAACGCGTACTGATTCCTGGTTGTAACGCTTTGCAGGTATGTGAAATGAAATGACCCCATAGGCTAAGTTCTGGGTGAAGTAGGTGGAAGATCTTTGTTTATTGATAATATACTGGGGAAATGCAATCAGTCTACAAAGGAGATTGCTTACAAATAACTCATTCAACAGGTTCTGGAATATTGCTCCTGTATGTGGGACCTGTGCCTATCAAGACTAACAGAGAACGTTAAACATATACATGAGAGGGCAAAATGAATAGTCACAGGTTTTGTTTGATCCGCGGGAGAGGGTCACAGAAATGCTACAACCCTCTACAACCTGAGGACAGGGTTTCGTGAAGCATGGACATATTTAAACAATCATTCTTCCCGCACTCCGTAAGGGAATCTGGCAGGAAAAAACGCTAATAACTGATATAATGGACATACCCTCTGCCTTGCTCTTTATAGTTGTTTGCCGAGTACAGATGTAGATGTAGAGGTTACAACAAAAATTCCCAAAATGGATAGAATAGATTTAAATAATGATTTAATATCTACAAAATACTACCAACGGCATTGCATGAAGTCAATAAGGCTTAGATGAAATATTAGTTCTTATTGAAACAATTAAAGGGAAGGTAGAAGCTCCTTTAACAAACATAATAAACAAATCCCTTATATCCGCCAAATATCCATAGTATTTTAAACAGTTGTTAGCTGTACCTCTGCTAAAGAAAGGCTGAAGTCATTGAGAACTACTAGCCCACTTCAATGTCATCACCATTCTTGAAAGTAATAAAATCACAATTATTATGAAAGAGAGGTTAGTGAATTATTTGAACAAGTGTATAATTGAATCACAGTTTGGTACCGTAGTGGTAGAAGTACATAATAAACCATAGTAGGGTTCATGAAAGAGGTACTTGATGCTCTTAACAAAGATCTGTGTGTCACAGGCATACCTAAAACTTTTTAAGTCTGTGGTACTGTTGATCATTAGATTCTACTAAATAAACTAGAAGCACTGGGAAAAGGAGAGGTAGCTAATGATTTTTTCCAATCATATCTAAGAAACTAGGTTCTAAGAGTATAGGTAGTACATAACTGAAATGAGTCTAACAATTTATTGAAACACCAATCAGAACCAAAATACATCAGTATTGGAGTTTTCATGGTAGCAGATTAGAATTAACACCGTTCCTGATATAAATCACTCACTTTCGTCATAGTGTTAGTCATGGAGAAAATATTCTGTGTGCTGTCTACAGGAGTACTGTAGTTTATGAGAAAACAGGAGCATTCCATATGAAGAAAATAAGTAAAGCATTAAAGGAAGTGTACAATTGATCAGTAGCCCATAAATTGACACTCAACACAGATAAAACTAGTGCCATGAATTTCAGTTTGCAGAGAGAAAATGGCACTGTTCAATTAAACTTAGATGGTACCCTCTACAGTTTGTCTAATAAATGCAGAATTTCTAGGGGTGAATATTGATTCTCAGGTGAAGTGGTACAAACACACGAAGATACTTGTAGGCAGAATGTCATCATGGTGTTACGCCCTTAGGGTTCTGTCATTAGTGTGTAACAGTTACATACTATTCATATCTATACTCAGGCCTCACCTATGATATTTTTATCAGAGAGACAAATGTACAAAATATTGTGGCAGAAGGAGCCGAGCAACACCGTGATGTAGTGGCTATGATACTAAACTGGTAGATGGAAGGTCGTGAGTTCAAAACTCACTTCGACTGTACAATTTTAGTTTCTGTAATCGGTTCAAATACTTTCTACGACATGTAGACTGTACTTTCATATACCAACAGAGATAAAACATAATTCTGAGAATAATATCTTCTACTTGGCAATAAAATGGTACACTAAACCGCCAAACAGGGTTAAAAATTACTAAAACATACTTCTTCAAGAAGGCAATTAAAAATACCTGTTAATCAATACATCATATAGACTGAAAGATTACTTAGCTAACACAGAGTATGTTTTTGGTAAAAATATAACACAGATAAATAATAGTAACAATAATAAAACGTCTATCACTGCACATAATATTTGCACACTATGTTTTCCTTCTTTTCCTTTTCTGCAGAAAAATTGCTCCCAAAGCTGTGCAAAGTAAGAAACGAAGTGGGGCAAATAAAAGTGCTCTGGGCGAGTGGACACGATTGGACGTGAACGTGTGGTAGCCTTAACAGAGAAGGAATAGATGTACAGCTACTTTCAACAGAATGGAGAAAATTCCCATGCAGCTGGCCGAACCTTGGAGCACATTTACACAGTCTTCACGCCTGACAGAGCTGTCGGCAGAGGTCAGCTTGGTAGCGGCCCCAGCTATGCACCCAGCTCACCTTATCTGTCTGTGTTCGATTACACCCCTTAATTCTAAGGTATATCGCGGGAACCTTCACAATCTTCAAAAACTGTGGCAGAATATTTCGGATGATATTGCGGGAGTTCCAGCGGTGCAGCTTCGATTCGCCCTCACCAACTTTATGACCAGGGCCGGAAAGTGACAAGAGATAAGTGGTGGTCACTTTAAAATTCTGCCATAGCCAGGTTAGTTCTGGATTTTCTTTCCTCTGCTGTGTTGCTGGGTAACCTGGAACTCATTTGCCTCACCCTGTACTAACACTTTGTCCTCTTTCTGTGCTCAACATCCCACTCGTTATGGACGGATGCTGACTCACTTTTTCAGTCTAGTTATTGGGAGGCTGCGCTACACGTAATAATCAGCGAACAGTGTGTGTCCTGTTACGTCACGAAACAACCGTACAGTTTGTGTAGTGAGTGCAATGCTCGAGAGTGAGAAATTAATGAACAGTGTAGCATTAGCACTTTACGTGATTAAATAATGTGTTTGTAAAACAGCAATGTAGACGAGGGGTAAAGCAAATGAGGTAGCACAGTTGAAAACAGAGTGGCCTTTTAATCGGGATTCATCCAACAATCCTGATTTAAGTTTATTATTGTGTCTATAGATTACTTTAGGCAACTGTCGTGATGATTCCTAACATAATGCCATCCTTTCTTACTAGACCTGGAGCTATGTAAATAACTGTACACGTAGCTTACTTTATTTTCGTGGTATTTAAACTACCATGACATCCCCTATGCTCTTGTAGAAGAGATCTTGAGTGGGAGGTGGAGGAGGCGTAGGCTAGCGTCTGACGTCCCGTTGATAATGAGGTCATCTCAGACACGTGAGAAACGAAGGAAACTATCGCGTCATTTGCCATAAGCGAATTAGGGAAATTATGGAAACTTAAATCAGGATGGCCCGACGGGGGTTCCAACCGCCGTCCTCCCGAATGCGAGTCCAATGTGCTAACCGCTGTGCTGCTTCGCTTGGTTAAAATATCTGCGGATGAATAAAACTATTGCGGCTAGTACTACTACTACAACTACTACTACTACTACTATTAGAACCACTGCTGCTACGATACACTTTTCAACGTGGGTGACACTTTGGAACAATTATGAACTGCATAATTTTTTTTCAGGGTGGACGACGAAAAATGTGCTTGTAGCACTCACTGAATAACTGTCGTCAAACTCAACTACAGAGTGACGCACGAAATGTGTTACCATTTTGTTTCTGAATATAAACTTTACTGTCAATACAATCTGAAAGGACCGTATAATTCAATGAAGAGCCGGCCATGGAAATTTGTTCTAACTCAGCACAACCTCGATATGTCCACCATTCCTAACTTCCTTCAAACGAGCACTGAAGTTAGTGATTACCCTACGGCCCATGTCTTCCGTAATTTCACCGCAAGCTTGAAGAATAAGTCTTCTGAGCTCCATTAAATCACGTGAATGTCTCGGGAAATTTTTTTTCCTTTTGGTACCCTCAAAGAAATAAGTCACATGGACTGAGGTCTGGACTATTGGGGGGGGGGGCAATTTTGTCCGTCAATGAAGCGTCCTGGAAGCCTGAGTGAAATGATCGGCATGTCGAAATGCTCGTGTAAAAACTCCTACACATTGTTTGCAGTACGTGGTCTTGCTACATCTTGCATGAACCACTGCGCGTTGAAGGGCAAGGCAGTTGCAAGAAGATGTGGAATGAAGCTATTGCGAAGCATGCTCAAATAACGCTCGTTGTTCACAGTTTCTTCAAAGAAAAAGTGTCCAATAAGTCCGTGACTGGGAATTGCTGCGCACACTGAAATCCTCAGAGCATAATGTTGTCGTTGATGAAGCACTTCTGGGTTTTCAGTGGACCAAAAGCGTACATTTTCTTTGTTAACAGCACCGTCTAAGTAAAAATGCCCCTCGTCTGAACACCAAACGCTGTTGAGAGTTTCTTCCCTATCCTCCTCCCACTGAGCAAACAGTAGTCTGTGCTGCTTGTGTTCTTCAGTGAGCTTCAGTGCACAGGTTATCTTGTATGGGTACATATGGAGGTCACTTTTAAGAATGCGTTGAACGGAGCGTCTGGATAATTCCAGTTGCACTGCTGCCTTTCTACACTATTTCCCGGGACTTCTCTCTACAGCAAATCGTACCGCTTCAATATTCTCCGGCGAACAAACAGGCCTAGGCCGAGGTCGCTTCGTTTCCAATACTGTTCTTTCCTGTACAAATTTATCGTACAACATCTGAATGGTCTTCTTGCAAGGGACCCATCGTGTGTTAAACTGTTGTCGAAAACGCCTCTGAGGCACAACAAGGCTTTCCGTTTCATGAAAAAGTAACACAATTGCCGATCGTGGCTACGTCGTCAGCCTTCCATTATCAGCCATTGCTGTTTACTAGCCTCCTAGCGGCAGTATAGTGAATTACACTTCATTTCGTGACTCATTTGTCTTTCCAAGCTCTGCTGGTACTGCTGTAGAGATCCCAGCGGGATATCTTACGTCCATCGTAAATTGTGAAAGAAACAATTGGTAACACATTTCGTGCGCCACCCTGTGTATAGTATTTCGTAGAAGGAACCGTCATAAATATAGAACACTATCTTGATCCAGCCCACCTGCTTGTTTCCAAGCTGCAATGTTGTCACTTAAGCCACACCAAGAACGACTCTATAGGTCAATGAGATGACGTTTAAATTTACTCTTCAATCAACTGGGTTGTCAAACATAATTTAAAACAGTCATTTCTGCAAACATGCGTAATAATTAAAAAAAAGGTAGTTAGCAATTTGAAATTCACTATTTCGCTCTAATTTAACGACCACAAATTGTTCACGGTGAAGAGAGCGTCAGTTCTTTTATTTCCGCCAAAATGAAAATATTAATGTTGCGTAATGAACTGTTAGCAGCCTTAATAACTCTTCAGCACAACGGTCAACTGGCGTATTGGCGAGTATTTTGCGGACACGGCCCTGACCGCAAAAAGGGTGGGACTGGTGCTCTCGAAACTAATTAACTGCAATTACTGCTGAAAACAGATCGCTGAGTGGTGTAGAAAACGTCATTTCACGCCCATTACCTAACAGGTGCGGGCTCTGAAGTGTGGAACCCTGCGATCGCCGCTGCGTGAATCGCAGTGCACTGCGCCGCCACTCTTCGCCAGTCCCAGTGGAGCACCAGCGCTGGCACCACCACTACCACCACCACCACCACTACCACCAACCACCACCATCAGTAGCAGCGACCAGCTGGTGGGCCGCGATAAACACTCCTGTACCCCCTCCTCCGCTGAAACCCGTCCGTGACCAGAAGCCGTTAATTAGCGACCGAGAATCACTCAAGCACGGCTGCGGCTTCAATTAATTGAAACTAATTACGGATGAGTGATGTGGCTAGATGTGTCTCGCGAAGAGCCCGAATACCAGTTCGTCCGTCGCTCCGGAGCTATACGTGTGTGGTCCGACGAGGTGAGTGTATGTGTGTGTCTGTGTGTCTGTGTCTCTGTGTGTGTGTGTGTCTGTGTGTGTGAGTGTGTGTGAGGCAGAGGGTGGATGGGAAGGAGAGCGGGAGAGAGGGAGGGAGGGAGGTGGAGAGAGAGAGAGAGAGAGAGAGAGAGAGAGAGAGAGAGAGAGAGAGAGGAATTTACCTCTATTACTCACTCGTACAATCTTCGTGAAGTATAATTAGAAATATCTGATGTTCTGGCCCATTGCTCTACTGGATAATTCACAAGCTGCAGACCTCTAGTCCTCGCGAACTAAATCAAGAAATCATGGAGCCAGACCAAGCAGCGCCTTTCTTCCCCATGCCCTGATGCAAAATTCGTGCGGCGTATTTAAGCCAGTGCAGAGCACAGCAAGTAAATTTTTAAATGTTAAATAAATAGTCTAATTAGATAAAACTAAAAAACGTATCAAGTACAAAACTATACCTAGTATAAAAAATAAATACAAATAAAGGGGCAAACGGAGCTATCGCCATAAGAATGTTAAAGATGGAATTAGCATGTGAGGTCAGAACAAAAATCTAAAAATCTAAAAAAGGTAGACACTGTAATGCAGCATGAGTTAATGTGTGCACCATAAGAACAGATTTTAGGATCAATAACATAAAGTAACATGGAGAAAGGAAATCGAGGTTGTAGGTAAATTATTAGACAAGAGAACAAGAGAAGAAGTACTTGATTTATTGTCAGTATATTATGGCAACAGTGAAATTACAGGTGAAAGTTCATCGTTATGCAGAAGAACCTGGATAAATAATCCATAACGTCAACACTGAACAAAACAAAAAAAAACATAATGAAGATGATGATACCTTGCTTTTATAAAATATATCTAACAAGAGAGAGAACAAACTGGTAAACGTTAGAGATGCCAAAAAAGTGAACAAATAGAGTACTTCTGACAGTGAAAACGCAGTCTTCAGCAGGACTTTAAAAAAAGAAGAGGAATTTGAAGAAGATCCCATCAATTAATGTTGACAATATAAGCTAATAACTTGATCCGCACCGCATTCATTTAATCTCAAGGAAAGTCACAATTCTGATCTTAAATAGAATATTATTATGGACTGGCTGAGCAGTCATCACAATTTAGTAGTGCAAAAATTATTTGAAGATTAAAAAACGTATAATTTATAGAATGCCGGAATAAAATCGAGTAATATGTGAACTGTTACTACTTGACTTACCTTTCTACTCATGAATGTTTGCCATAACGTACATCGGATGTACGCGTCTAGCACGCAAATGGGCAGCCTCTTGATTTCCTTATAGAGCGACAGAAAGGCAGGGGGAGAGACCCTGTGCAACGTTAGATTTTCCGATTTTTCCCATTATGGTTCAAATGGCTCTGAGCACTATGGAACTTACCATCCGAAGTCATCAGTCCCCTAGAACTGAGAAATACTGAAATCTACTAACCTAAGGACATCACACACATCCATGCCCGAGGCGGGATTCGAACCTGCGACTGTAGCAATAGTCCGGTTCAGGACTGAAGCGCCTAGAACCGTTCTGTCACTGCGTCCGGCTTCCCGTTAGGGCTGGAAGGTACATGACAGCCAATTCTGATATACGATCAGGTCTCACAGTACACGAGAGTGTCATATCTTGACACACTTTTCAGACTTCTCCCTCTGTAATAGAGGTTAAACGCGTTTTTATACTCCAATTTCAAATTATGGTTTTTTAAGAGCTGCAGCCTCTTATGAAAATAAAAAAAAAATAAGCCAGGAAACTAAGTTTTGTCCAATTGTGAAAACATGTTCCAAGGAACAACATGGTCATTTACTCACAAATATTTTATCGAAAGTTAAAACTATTTGAATCAAGAAAATCCTGTCAATACCACGTTCAACCGTCTGCCTTTTACATTATTACTTTATTATGCACTATCCTCTGTAAGTGTAATGAAATGAAGCTGGTCTGTTATCAAAACCTGTTAGCAGTCAAATATAATCTGAAACAGAAGATAGTAGAAAGTAACAAAAATTACAGCTTTTACGTCAGGCGAAATTGTAAAGACATCAAAGAAACTCGTTCATTTGCTAGTATCACATGTTCATAGCGAAAGACCCGCTTCTGGTGCAAGGTACAAGATGGTGCACGACCAACTGTCTACGTGTTATAAAGCGCCATAAAAATGTTACACCTACCTAACATCGGGTAGGGCCCCCGCGAGCACGCAGAAGTGCTGCAACACGACGTGGCACGGAAGTAGAGCTGGAGGGAATCAAACATCATGAATCCTGCAGTGCTGTCCATATATTCCTAAGAATACGGGAGGAGGGAGGGGGGGGGGGTGAACAGCACGTTGCAAGGCATCACAGATTTGATAAATAATGTTCATGTCTGCAGAGTTTTGTGGGCAGCGGAAAGTGTTTAAGCACAGAAGATTGTTACTGGAGCCACTCTTTAGCAATTCTGGACCTACGAGATGTCGGTTCGTCCTGCTAGACTTGCCCAAGCCCGTCGAATGAACAATGGACATCAGTGGATTCAGTTGATCAGACAGAATGCTTAGGTACGTGTGAACTGTCAGAGTCGTATCTAGAAGTAGCAGGTGTCGTATGTCACTCCAACTGCACGCTCCACACCGTTGCAGAGCCTCCACCAGCCTGAACAGTCCCCAACTGACATGCAGGGTCCATGGATTCATGCAGTTGTCTCCATACCTGTAAACGTTCATCCGCTCGATACAATTTGAAACGAGACTCGCCCGACCAGGGGTCATGTTTCCATTCATCAACAGTCCAATGTCGATTTAGACGCGTCCACGCGAGGCATAAGGCTTTGTGTCGTGCAATCATCAAGGGTACACGAATGGGCCTTCTGCTCCGAAAGGCCATATGAATGGTGTTTCGCTAAATGGTTCGCACGCTGACACTTGTTGATGGCCCAGCATTGAAATCTGCAGCAATAAGAGGAAGGGTGGCAGTTCTGCCACGTTGAACGATTCTCTTCAGTCCCGTTCTCGCAGGATTTTTTTCCGGTCGCAGCGATGTCGGAGTTTTGATGTTTTGCCGAATTCCTGATGTTTACGGTACACCCGTGAAATGGTCGTACGGGAAAATTCCCATTTCATCGCTACCTCGTAGATGTGTCCCATCTATCGTTCGGCGACTGTAACAACACGTTCACACTTATTCAGTCTTGATAACCCACCATTGTGGCCGTAGTAACCTATCTAACAACTGCGCCAGACACTTGTCTTACATAGGAGTTGCCGAAGGCTGTGCCGTATTCTGACTGTTTACATTTCTCTGCATTTAGATACGCATGCCTATTCCAGTTTCTTTGGCCCTTCACTGTTTAAACGATTCATAAAATGTATAGAATTTTACTTTCCATAAGATTCTATACCTGAAGAATTAACAGCATTTTCCAAAGAGCATTAATACAGTATACAGGGTGTTACAAAAAGTTGCGGCCAAACTTTCAGGAAACATTCCTCACACACAAAGAAAGGAAATATGTTATGGGGACATGTGTCCGAAAATGCTTCCTTTCCATGTTAGAGCTCATTTTATTACTTCTCTTCAAATCACATTAATCATGGAATGGAAACACACAGCAACAGAACGTACCAGCGTGACTTCAACCACTTCGTTACAGGAAATGTGCAAAATGTCCTCCGTTAGCGAGGATACATGCATCCACCCTCCGTGGCATGGAACCCCCTGATGCGCTGATGCAGCCCTGGAGAATGGCGTATTGTATCACAGCCGTCCACAATATGAGCACGTGGAGTCTCTACATTTGGTACCGGGGTTGCGTAGACAAGAGCTTTCAAATGCCCCCAAAAATGAAAGTCAAAAGGGTTGAAGTCAGGAGAGCGTGGAGGAATTGGTCCGCCTCTACCAATCTATCGGTCACCGAATCTGTTGTTGAGAAGCATACGAACACTTCGACTGAAATGTGCAGGGGCACCATGGTGCATGAACCACATGTTGTGTCGTACTTGTAAAGGCCCATGTTCTGGCAGCACAGGCAGAGTATCCCGTATGAAATCATGATAACGTGGTCCATTGAGCGTAGGTGGAAGAACATGGGGCCCAATCAAGACATCACCGACAATACCAGCCCAAACGTTCACAGAAAATCCGTACTGATGACGTGATTGCACAATTGCGTGCGGATTCTCGTCAGCCCACACATGTTGATTGTGAAAATTTAAAATTTGACCACGTTGGAATGGCGAAACTAAAATGAACTCTAACATGGAAATTAAGCGTTTCTGGACACATGTCCACATAACATCTTTTCTTTGTCTGTGTGTGAAGAATGTTTCCTGAAAGTTTGGCCGTACCTTTTTGTAACACCCTGTATAACATAAAAAGTGTAGAACGCGAAACACTTATGTATGTTGAGAAGCGTATGAACACTTCGACTGAAATGTGCAGGAGCTCCATCGTGCATGAACCAAATATTGTGTCGTACTTGTAAAGGCACATGTTCTAGCAGCACAGGTAGAGTATCCCGTATGAAATCATGATAACGTGCTCCATTGAGCGTAGGTGAAAGAAACTAAAATGAGCTCTAACACGGAAATTAAGCGGTTTCCGGACACATGTCCACATAACATCTTTTCTTTGTCTGTGTGTGAAGAATGTTTCCTGAAAGTTTGGCCGTACCTTTTTGTAACACCCTGTATAACATAAAAAGTGTAGAACGCGAAACACTTATGTATACCACCCAATACATCTTCACATGTAACAACAAAAACTGTATAAATGTCGGAAACTATGTCCTCTAGGCTGCAGCGACGTGGCGACCAAAGTAGTCATGTGTTCTTGGACACAGTATCCGTTGGCTACAACACTCTCTCCAGATGTTACATGCACTACCGCTTTCGCAGTGAGCTGATCCGTTGTAAATCATGGCAGCCTTACGAAAAATATCAAAATATCAAAAAAAAAATGCCAGTCAAGTGCAGACCGCATGATGTCGGTTGAGTCTTGGCCATATCGCCATTTCGTGTATAGTACTGGCTAGATTGCGGAAAATCCATTACACTCCCTGCTACTCCAGTACGCAACAACTACATTTTTTTTTTTGGAAACTTGTGAATCTCAGCTTTATCTTCGGTAGGGATAAAGCTGAAGCAATGAAATAAAATTTGTGCCCTAAGCAGAACTTGAACCCAAGGATCCTGATAACGGATGTGCTAACCACTACACCACCACAGCGGAATGGTTAAATTAGCGGTTAACACCTCTGCCCAGTAAGCAAGAGACCCAGGTTGAAGTCGGGCTGTTGCTCAAATTTTAATTGATTGCATCAGCTTTTATCCTTATCGAAGACAAAGTTGAGACTCATACGTCTCCTCAAAAGTTTAATTCCATCCGATCAATAGGTCACCTACCTCTGAGTTACAGACAGGATTTCCCCATTAGGTAAAAACTTGGAGTGGTATTAAAGTATCAGAAAGCCTCCACAATACTGACGAAATGAGAAAGGGAATATGGTCTGACGGTGTAAACTGGAGTTTGTGTTAGGGAGGGAATTTGACTTGTACTCCGTGCAGGTGTAAGTTGGTATACTGGCTACCATATCTGTCTAGTAAGCAAGAGACATAGGTTCAAGTTTCGGTGGTGTCACACATTTTAATTTATTGCTCCAGCTTGTAGACTACAAATGTTTTCAACTTTATAGGCCCTAAACTATTAGAATAATGTACCTTGTATTCCTATTTAATGTAATGATCGATTCGAGGGAAACTTGAAGTGAGTCTGTAAGTACGTGGGGGTGAGAAATTTTTAAATAATAACTGAACATTTATCCAAGCACAGGTTCAAACTGGGTGTACCACTTTGGGTAGGAAGGCCAGACCACAACAAGGAAACGGAAATTATATTTCAAACGCCATTCACAATTAAATCACAAAGTTTAATAACCATTTACTTAAAATAATTAATTTATACACCACTCATAGCAAAATTAATTAAATCTTGATTATCAACCTCTTAGAAAAAGAAATTTTGAACAAGAATGTTTAAATATCTGCCTTCGGCGACAAGAATCAATTTGGTTGTACCATTTACATAAAGATATTTAGAACAAGGATCTTTAGGTAGGTGCCTTCGGTGACAAGAACAACCTGAGGACCCAGTCGCTGTAACAGTATTGCGTAATGGGCTGCACGGGCTCGGATAGAAAGGCAGGTACATCTACAGCAGATTAAAATTTAGGATTACGTTTCACATATGAACAGAGCCAAAAAAAATCTGCCTTCTGTGTTAACTTTAATTTAAAACATCTTAAAATCTTAAATCATGGAATGGTAGAAATTTAATATAAAAATTAAGGTAAAATCTGGATACTTAATTTGACTGAGCATAAACGCCTATCAATAACTTAAGCCCTTAAGTATTCAGTGTCTTTAAGAAAATTCGAATACACTTTTAGGAGGTCCCCTTTTTTCAACAGCACTTAATAAGAAGTGTACTACAAATAGTTGAAATCGCTTAATTTAAGAGCAAATACCTGCTTGAGGTTATTTATTTATTGCTTTCCATAAGAAAATTCAGAAATGCCGCGGCCAGCTATGCAGTAAAATTTTTATATACCCGGTTAACAGCAGTGACATTAAAAGAAAAATAGCCGTATAAACAGCCCTTGAGAGGTAACTATTGCAGTGACTATCGTTTGTGAATTAAACAACTTGCTAAGACGGGTGTTCAACCCCCATGATATAGCTCTATATTGACTCCACAACGTGGTTTAGACTGCACATGAACGTTAAAAATTAAGAAACGGTTCGGGTACCCGGTAGCCAACTTCATCCGCACACGCCCTTCAGCTCTCTCCGCATGGCTCACAGTCATAGGATACAACTCTCGACGAAAAACTAGACGCGATAGGACCCCCATCCATCATAGGTTACGTATACTAAATGCCATTTGTAGTGTTGTAAACTATGAAATTCTTTTCCACTGTACAATTTTTTATCCTTTAATGTAATTTCAGCTCCCTGACAGGGGCGGGCTGGCAGCAGCACAGGCGCTGCTCTTCAGCCTAGGGATTTTACAGTGGGATAAGATATTTGAAACAATAAAAACGCGAAACATGATTTAACATAGATATAAACGACGGAGAACATAATGAGAGAGAAGAGTATAGGGGAGGAAGAAGGGAGGGGAGAGAAGTGGGATGGGCGATGAAGTGGGGGGGGGGGGGGGGCGGGGCACAGAAGAGGCCGGGGAGGGAAAGGACGGGAGAGGAAAACATCCTAGGAGATAGTGCAGAGACTCAGGGAGGGGGAGGAGGAGAAACTGCTCAGGGGGAAGGAGGGGATGGGGGAGAGGGCCCTGGGGAGGGGGGAGAAAAGGCTGGGCTAGGCTGGTAACAAGTGTAGACGTTATGACTAAGTTCATTGTCTGGGAGGGGGAGGTACTGGAAGTTTCCCTGATGAAAGATATGGAAGAAAGGGAGATGGAGAGAGTTGGGATACAGTGATACAGGTGTAACAACTGGTGGGGTATGGAGATAAAGGGGGACACCAGGGGATGGGGAAGATCTAGCAAGTAGATAGTGTGAAGGATTTAGCTATGTTGGAGGAAGAGGAGGAGATGGGAGAAAGGGATGCTTTCGTATAGGATTTGTCTGGGGACAGAAGGCGGGTATGGAAGCAGAGTGCATGGCGTTCTAGGATTTGGATGGTTTTATAAAAGTGGAGTGGGGGAGGGGGAGTTGGGCATCCAGGCAACGCTGGCGTACCAAAGGATAGTACCAATTAAGGATTTGTTAGTATGGAGGCCAGACAGGGGTTTCTGGAGGTGGAGGCGGGTATGGTCTTTCTGCTGTACGATAAGGAGATGAGGAGTCCAGGTTGGATGACGGCCGAGGGTGAGGCCAACGTATCTCAGGATAGGGGTGAGCTGGATGGAATGACCACAAATGGTGAGGTAGAAATCAGGGAGACGAAAGGAAGGGGTGGTGTGGGCAATGGTGGTTTCCTGCGTCTTGGTTCACTGTTCAAGGAATCAACACTCTTAACACAACACAGCTACAAATCTCCAAGTGAGGGACAAAGTATCGCAGATGGTAAAATGTCTCTTGTGTGCCTTTTCTACTCACGCATTTACATAGAAGTGAGCCTTCTAATCATTCTGCCGTGGCGTGTAAATGTGTGTGTGTGTGTGTGTGTGTGTGTGTGTGTGTGTGTGTGAGTGTGTGTGTGTGTGTGTGTGTGTGTGTGTTCTGTGGGATGCATGTCGTTACATGATGGAGAAATTAATAGTTCACCACTGACAATCGGTTCGTTAGCATCATTCATCTGTCCCACATGGTTGGCCACATAAAAGAAACACCAGTAAAATCGAGAGCGATCTGTGACACTTCAGACAGTTCTATGAAAAGGAGCTAACAAATGTCTCGGTATCTGCAACTTACAGATTATACAAGTCTACGAGTACATGATTAGAAATAGACCTCAGAATGTTTTATTCAATTCTTAACATCTCTTGGCGTAACACATGTAATGCATATTTCTCGGACAACCCTCCTGCTTACCTGACGCAAGTTGCAACCCTCTGCCGCTAGAGGGCTCAGATTTATAGCACATAACATCACGTTGTGTAACGTAAATAGTCGGCGAATGAGAAATAGCGTGCTGTAATCGAATTTCATGGATTCAAAGAGTTGACCGATGAGGATGCTATGCCACTCATTTTCTGCAACAGTCTGACGCCTTGGGTTCGCTGTGCTCGATCATCCTCCATGTACTGCCAATTGGACCTCGTCCTGTCTTCATCTGTTTCGAAAGCTTCACTTTGATACTGAGGTAGTGGTGCACTCGAACATGACGGTGTGGCTCCGTGAACGAAGTCAAACACTCTACAGTCACGGTATCGACCAACTGGTCTGACGTTGGGAGAAATGTGTTCGTCTCCAGGGTGACCATGCTGAGAAATAAATACGTAAACGTGAAGAATGAATATGTAGAAAGTTAATAACATTCCCATTATTAGAAATTCTCGAAGATTTTTCACATACGGATTTCGGAGTAATTACTTTTCAGCACACCATCGTCGTCACGTGTGCCTGTTGCGAAGAACTAAGGTAAGATTTTAAATAACGCAAGGAAAAATTTATAGAAATAACATTAGATTCGATTTTTGATCGATTTAAGGAAAACGGTGAGGTTCTACTTGGTTCGAAGAGCGACTTGAATTGCTGTGTAATGCTCCGGCACAAGGAAAGTACACCTCATTTCAAGGATTTACTTACTGAAATCACAGAGTGGGTTAGAAGGCACCATTGAAGAAACTTAAAGAGAAGGAGGAACACTGTGGAAGGGCTGAAATGATCGGAATGACGTGAGAGTGTGGCTATCACGAAGTGAAACTACACAACCAATAAATCTTAATATAACTGCAGAAAGAAATAAAACGAAGATTATGAAATATCTTTAATGTTGTACAAACATTAGTTTAATCTGTATCTGAATATGAAATGTAAAACATTGCAAAAGCCTATTATTTGAAACAATGTCTACCTTGCCACCCGCGGTTGCTATCATAAAACCTAGTGAGCTAGTGAGCTTTTACGATAGCAACCACGGGTGGAGTGAGAAAATTCAGAATCACAAAATAATGAAAAATAGCATGAAAACACTGCAAAATCATTGACTGCACTTATTTAAATTCACTCCTTAACATCCTCAGCTCTCATGAACATTCACAAAATGGTTAAAATGGCTCTGAGCACTATGGGACTTAACATCTGAGGTCATCAGTCCTCTAGAACTTACAACTACGTAAACCTAACTAACCTAAGGACATCACACACATCCATGCCCGAGGCAGGATTCGAACCAGCGACCGTAGCGATCACGCGGTTCCAGATTGAAGCGTCTAGAACCGCACGGCCACACCGGCCGGCGAACATTCACAGCCGAGCAACAGCTTAAGCGTTGGTCATATCTTGAGTAAGCCTGGAGAGTTACTGCACGTTCTCTTTTCCTAACCGACTGAACCAGAGCCCCATAATGCTCCACTACCAATGGTACTAAAGAGAGGCGCCCTACGTTGCCACGCTCGGGTTCCGTGACGTTTCAAACTGCAAAGTGTGGATAAACGCGGAAACAAAATGCCAGAAATTTATATGAGGTGTAAGGTGGATTAATGACGTCACATAGGCGGAAAATTACACCCCAATGCCATCGTTGATGTGACACACGATGCGAAGGTCATGGCACCCTCTCTTATCTATATTTCACCAATTCTTTTGACGCCTCTGCGATGAAGGTCAGAACCGTGACGCCCAGCGTCGAAATTACGCAGTTTTCATCTAGGTGGCAGAGGGAAACATTTCAAACGCTCCACTGCTCAGAGTGGAAAGTCACGACAGGATGGCATAAAAGTCATTAGTTACGCCACTCCTTTCCTTGGGGAGTCGATTCCCACACTCTTAATAACCGAAAGCGATAGTTCACAGTGCAATGAGCAACTGGCAAACGTTCTTGACAGTGTTCGATACTGCGGACACCCCTCTGGATGCTTCAGCCGCTCTCTAAGAATATCGTGAGCAATCAGCCATAATGAATATCATGGTTACACTTTCGAGGGCACTACGGCAGAAATTTGTGCTCCGCTGTATAGTACGGAACCATTAGGGACCACTGAAAATCTGTAGACGACATCTGAACGAGATCCGAAGCAGCAAAAGGTGCCTATGCTTTCTCAGCCTTCCTGTTCATGCCATCCTGTGACGAATGAGTGTGAAATCTCATGGGACTTAACTGCTAAGGTCATCAGTCCCTAAACCTACCTACTACATAACCTAAATTATCCTAATGACAAACACACACAACCATGACCGAGGGAGGACTCGAACCTCCGCCGGGATCAGCCGCACAATCCATGACTGCAGCGCCTGAGACTGCTCGGCTAATCCCGCGCGGCCCTCCATTCTGTGACGTAATCATGAAGGAGTGCGACACTAATACATGCAAAAATAAATCGGCAAGAGGTCCTCGTAAGTCCATCCAGTTCGGTAACACTTCCAGTGTCATCTGCCGCCCTTTGCTGAGCACTTTAAAAATGTATCTGTGCACAGACAAACAGTGAGTCCTAGTCTTTAAACAGCCAGGCTATGCAACTGCTGTTGTGCCTGCTCGCAGGCATGCGGAATCGGAGGGGTGTCAATGAGTTGCCTGCCTATAGGACTATTGTCATGCATGCATGTCTAAAAGACACTGCATAGCACACCATAAAACACAAAACCTGCGCCAGCCGTGATTGCCTAGCGGTTCTAGGCGCTTCAGTCCGGAACCGCGCGACTGCTACGGTCACAGGTTCGAATCTTCCTTCGGTCAAGGATGTGTGTGATGTCCTTAGGTTAGTTAGGTTTAAGTAGTTTGTAAGAAGGCTGTTTAGGTTTTTTTATTGGTAACGCCACATAGTGCTCTGTATGAAAAATCACTGGCTGTGCTGTGTGCAGTTTGTGGCTAGTTTGCATTGTTGTCCGCCATTGTAGTGTTGGGCTGCTGGATGTTAACAGCGCGTAGCGTTGCACAGTTGGAGGTGAGCCGCCAGCAATGGTGGATGTGGGGAGAGAAATGGCGGAGTTTTGAAATTTGTAGGACTGGATATCATGAACTGCTATATATATTTTGACTTATGATGCTATTAAGGTAAATACATTGTTTGTTTTCTATTAAAATCTTTCATTTTTGCTAACTATCCCTATCAGTAGTTAGTGCCTTCCGTAGTTTGAATCTTTTATTTAGCTGGCAGTAGTGGCGCTCGCTGTATTGCAGTAGTTCGAGTAACCAAGATTGTTGTGAGGTAAGCGATTTGTGAAACGTATAGGTTAATGTTAGTCAGGGCCACTTTTTGTAGGGATTTTTGAAAGTCTGATTGCGTTGCGCTAAATATATTGTGTGTCAGTTTAAGCACAGTCACGTATAATTTTTCAAAGGGGACGTTTCAAGTTCTAAGTTCTAGGAGACTGATTACCTCAGCCATTTGAACCATTTTTGAACAGACACTGCAAAGGAGTGTAACAAACATAGACAAGTCGTGACAATAACATAGATGTTGCTCCCTGCTCGGGAATCAGTGCAATTGTGCAAATGCTGATAATGGAGACACAGTGACATACGGCGCTTAGTTCGGTCTGGGCCGCGTGCTCGGAGAGGGACGTGGTGAAGGCGGTCAATCGCGTTAAGTGGGATATTCCTATTCGAATCCCAGGTTGGCACAAATTTTCATGTGTCACCAATCAATCGTGCAGCAGAAATCTTGTCGTATCCAAAATTGGGAATACAATTCTTCCGTTTCTAAGAATGATTTTGAAATCTTCTAGGAACAAATAAGTTTGCTAAAACACCCCATGCCTACAGTGCTCTTCTAGAGGTTCGTGTATAAAGCATACGATGATTATAATATGTCTATACAGACTAGAGTAAGGTGTAATATAAGGAGAAAATTTGAAGCACGAAAATTAGACGATGACGGAAAAATACGAGTAGTAATAGGAAAAGCAGGTGGAAGATAATTTGTGGGAATGTTCCTCCAAAAATGTCACGTACTGTATATGAAATAGTACACTGGATGCTATTGTGATGATTTCTAGTGGTTTTCTTGGAGTGCTATGAGCACGACGACAATTATCGAATGATTTGGTGGTTTGCTTGGAGTGCTATGAGTGTGACAAGAGTTATCGAACGGGACGCTATTCCAGGGAAATATCAAGTAGTGTAATCCTGACGTATGTGTACCAACAGGAAGCAGGTTTTATGCGAAATTTACTGAGTTAGGTAGAAGTTTGATTACATTCCGTACAATATTTCTTAATTTCATTATGAAAATATTGAGGTGAGAAGTCAATGATACGCCGTATGCACTATACTGCATATGATCCTACTTGCTAGGGGTGGTAATTATCACTTCCCACCATCTGCTTACGGCCAGC
Source organism: Schistocerca gregaria (assembly GCF_023897955.1). Lineage (NCBI taxonomy): Eukaryota > Metazoa > Arthropoda > Insecta > Orthoptera > Acrididae > Schistocerca > Schistocerca gregaria. The sequence continues at coordinate 688,514,091 of NC_064923.1, forward strand.
AAAACCTTCGACAAATTCGATTGCTGCAGTGCTCAGAGCTCCCCAACGGAATGGGGCACGCTGTCAGACTCAACCGGCGTTGCGCTGGCTGGACTGCGTCATGTTTATATCGGGAATCAATTTACGGGCGGTTGGGCACTGTTGTGAAAGCAGGTAGCAGACATACTGCTCTATTCTATACCGCGATACTACTGTGCTCAACATCTCTTCTCAAGATAGCTTCGCGATGTGTTACTGATGATAGCCGAGTTTTACAGTCACGAAATACGTCACGTAAGTAGGTTAGAGAACGCTGATCGCATGAAATGTGATTCCTTTTCGTTGTATATTTTCTTGATTTTTACTAAGATTACGTCAGTCTTACTGTTTTGACTAACTGAGCTTGGTTCTCAAGATACCATCGATTCATGATGGTGCAATCAAGGTAGACGAGTTTAAAAGCTTACTCCCCAGCCGAGAATTGAATTTAGATACCAAGCTCCGTCTATATCACTCCATTGTACTCTCTCACCAACGTATGGTTCCTCTGTGTGAGCCACTATTAGTAATTCCCGGATTCTGACGCTCCAGCACCTACAGAATAAAGTTCTCAGCTGGAGTCTTCACGCCCCTCCGCTCTCCAGGACTGTCACACTTCATGAGGAGACAAACACGGCCCTTCTCCAGACGACAAGTCCCCGCAAGGCTCATTTCAATACAGTTAAGTGGACGCCCCCGGTGACACGGTCGCAGGACTCCAAACCATCGGCACCACAGTTCCACGGAGCTGGCACCGACACCATCCTGGAGGACTCGAACTGGGCTATGACTGACTATAGGCCAAATACGACCATGTTGTCCTGTGCGTTTTCGTACAGTCAGTAGCAGTGGCCTGTTCTCGTCCAGCCACTTTTTTCCTTGACCATAGAGTAGGCGCATTACTACACCCCTCTTTGTACTTCCTCCGTCGGAGGATGGCACGGAACTTAAAGTTCCACCGCCACACCTTCAAAGTGCTATGCTCGCCTGTTTTTCAGCCGTTCCTTGAGTCTCCTCTCACTTGTCCTCCGAGACAGTTGGACCGCAGCTGAACCAGTGAAGCTGTGTAGTGGTAAACTGCCACAAAAAAGGCTTACCACGGCATACCTATGACCTTGCTTCTTTTATTACAAACTACCTTTCCCAGCCGGCCCGAGCGGCGGAGTGGTTTTGGCGCTTCTGTCTGGAACCACGCGACTGCTACGGTTGCAGGTTCGAATCCTGCTCCGGGTGTGGATGTGTGTGATTTCCTCATGTTAGTTAGGTTTAACTAGTTCTAAGTTCTAGGGGACTGATAACCAGATGTTAAGTTCCATAGTGCTCAGAGCCATTAAACATATATATCCTCCTACTAGATGGCCGTGGTACAGCAACCGCGATATATTTTCAGCAGGAGAGAACAGTCTAGCTGGCAGGGACAGCACAAGCTTTATTCACGCATTTCGCCTTTTACACGCATCTTCAGAATTAGACATTGTTGATGATGTTGTGGTCTTCAGTCCTGAGACTGGTTTGATGCAGCTCTCCATGCTACTCTATCCTGTGCAAGCTTCTTTATATCCCAGTAACTACTGCAACCCACATCCTTCTGAATCTGCTTAGTATATTCATCTCTTGGTCTCCCTCTACGATTTTTACCCTCCACACTGCCCTCCAATACGACACTGGTGATCCCTTGATGCTTCAGAACATGTCCTACCAACAGATCCCTTATTCTAGTCAAGTTGTGCCAAAAATTTTTCTTCTCCCCAATCCTATTCAATAACTCCTCATTAGTTATGTGATCTACCCATCTAATCTTCAGCATTCTTCTATAGCACCAAATTTCAAAAGCTTCTCTTCTCTTCTTGTTCAAACTATTTATCGTCCATGTTTCACTTCCATACATGGCTACACTCCATACAAATACTTTCAGAAACGACTTCCTGACATTTAAATCTTTACTCCATGTTAATAAATTTCTCTTCTTCAGAAACACTTTCCTTGCCATTGCCAGTCTACATTTTATATTCTCTTTACTCCCCAAAGAGCTAAATTCCTTTACTAATTTAAGTGTCTCATTTCCTAATCTTATTCCCTCAGCATCACCCGACTTAATTAGACTACATTCCATTATCCTTGTTTTGCTTTTCTTGATGTTCATCTTATATCCTCCTTTCAAGACACTATCCATTCCGTTCAACTAATCTTCCAAGTCCTTTGCTGTCTCTGACCGAATTACAATGTCATCGGCAAACCTCAAAGTTTTTCTTTCTTCTCCATGGATTTTAATACCTACTCCGAATTTTCCTTGTGTTTCCTTTACTGCTTGCTCAATATACGGATTGAATAACATCGGGGAGAGGCTACAACCCTGTCTTACTCCCTTCCCAACCAGTGCTTCGCTTTCATGTCCCTCGACTCTTATAACTGCCATCTGGTTTCTGTACAAATTGTAAATAGCCATTCGCTCCCTGTGTTTTACCCCTGCCACCTTCAGAATTTGAAAGAGAGTATTCCATTCAATATTGTCAAAAGCTTTCTCTAAGGCTACATATCCTAGAAACGTAGGTTTGATTTTCCTTAATCTAGCTTCTAATATAAGTCGTAGGGTCAGTATTGCCTCACGTGTTCCAATATTTCTACAGAATACAAACTGATCTTCCCCGAGGTCGGCTTCTACTAGATTTTCCATTCGTCTGTAAAGAACTCGCGTTAGTATTTTGCAACCGAGACTTATTAAACTGATAGTTCGGTAATTTTCACATCTGTCAACACCTGCTTTCTTTGGGATTGGAATTATTATATTCTTCTTGAAGCCTGAGGGTATTTCGCCTGTCTCACATATCTTGCTCACCAGATGATAGAGTTTTGTCAGGACTGGCTCCCCCAAGGCTGTCAGTAGTTCAAATGGAATGTTGTCTACTCCAGGGGCCTTGTTTCGACTCTGGTCTTTCAGTGCTCTGTCAAACTCTTCACGCAGTATCATATCTCCCATTTCATCTTCATCTACATTCTCTTCCATTTCCATAATATTGTCCTCAAGTACATTGCCCTTGTGTATACTCTCTATATACTCCCTCCACCTTTCTGATTTCCCTTCTTTGCTTAGAACTGGGTTTCCATCTGAGCTCTTGATATTCATACAAAAGGTTTTTTTTTCCAAGGTCTCTTTAATTTTCCTGTAGGCACTATCTATCTTACCCTGGTGAGACAAGCCTCTACATCCTTAGATTTGTCCTCTAGCCATCCCTGCTTAGCCATTTTGCACTTCCTGTCGATCTTGTTTTTGAGACGTTTGTATTCCTTTTTGCCTGCTTCATTTACTGCATTTTTATATTTTCTCCTTTCATCAATTAAGTTCAATATTTCTTATGTTACCCAAGGATTTCTAGCAGCCCTCGTCTTTTTACCTACTTTATCCTCTGCTGCCTTCACTATTTCATCCCTCAAAGCTACCCATTTTTCTTCTACTGTATTTCTTTCCCCCATTCCGGTCAATAGTTCCCTTATTCTCTCCTTGAAACTCTGTACAACCTCTGGTTCTTTCAGTTTATCCAGGTCTCATCTCCTTAAATTCCTACCTCTTTGCAGTTTCTTCAGTTTTCATCTACAGTTCATAACCAACAGATTGTCGTGAGAGTCCGCATCTGCCCCTGGAAATGTCTTACAATTTAAAACCTGGTTCCTAAATCTCTGTCTTACCATTATATAATCTATCTGAATCCTGTCAGTATCCCCAGGCTTCTTCCATGCATACAACCTTCTTTTATGATTATTGAACCAAGTGTTAGCTATGAGTAAGTTGTGCTCTTTGAAAATTTTACCAGGCAGCTTCCTCTTTCATTTCTTCCCCCCAATCCATATTCACCTACTACGTTTCCGTTTCTCCCTTTCCCTACTACCGAGTTCCACTCACCCATGACTATTAAACTTTCGTCTCCCTTCACTATCTGAATAATTTCTTTTATTTAATCATACATTTCTTCAATTTCTTCATCATCTGCAGAGCTAGTTGACATATAAACTTGTACTACTGTGGTAGGCGTGTGCTTCGTGTCAAATAGACATAAGAAGACATAATTTTGGTGTACACCTCCGTTGAAGGCATGCAGCAATGCGTAGATAGGGCCACAATTGTAATCTTGACACAGATATTTGTTATATAAAAAGTAAAACAGTAGCTGATGCAAAGTTATTTTAATCAGAAATGAAGGGTTTCGTCGTGGTTAGGCGTCGTAAGATTATGTAAAACAGTCAGATGAAGTTCATTACACCAACTAACAAAGTTTAACCTAAGAGTTTTACATAATCTGATGATGCAAAGAAACGTGTTATTTTTAAATAAAAATGATTTTGCAACCGTGACTGTTTTATTCTCAATACTATCATGAACATCGGTTCCTTTATCAATCACCCAACGATGGAGTGGAATGAATACTACAAATATTGGTATACAAATTGTAATGGCCGTAAATAGACGACTGCATGAGTCTCGCGCGGAGTTAGCACATGCAGTCATGTATTCTAGGTACTACGATTTCTATATCAATACTTGTGTTAATAATTAGGAGAGTGGCCCTATCTAAGCACAACTGCATACCTTCGACGAAGGTGTGCACCGAAAGTTTGACGTCTTACGATTAATTCATTATCCCGCAGTTACTAATCGAATCCTGAAGATGTCTCAAAAAGATGAAACGTGTCAACATCGATTTCACTGTTTGTGCGAACTAGAGCGTTTTTTTTTCTACTGAAAATGTTTTTTGTGAATTTTATAGCACTTAAACGCTTCCGTTTTCCTCCTCAGAGTCACTGCGTAAGTCATCCACAACACCCGCTCCCTCCCCTCTACCATCTCACCCCCAACCGTCCCTCCCCTTCTACGTGAAGACCACTGTGCTTCTGATTTTTGTTTAATTTCGCATTAGAATGTATGTGTAGATCATTGTCCATTGCCGGCCGCGGTGGTCTAGCGGTTCTAGGCGCGCAGTCCGGAACCGCGTGACTGCTACGGTCGCAGGTTCGAATCCTGCCTCGGGCATGGATGTGTGTGATGTCCTTAGGTTAGTTAGGTTTAAGTAGTTCTAAGTTCTAGGGGACTGATGACCAGGGTAGTTAAGTCCCATAGTGCTCAGAGCCATTTGAGCCATTGTTCATTGTAAACGTAGGGAAAAAAAATTGAAATTTGTCGTAAGGTCGTATAGAATCGAAGTGCTGAGGTCATCAATCCCTAAACTTACAAACTACTTAATCTAACTTAAAATAACTTACGACAGCGACGACACTCGCACCCATGCCCGAAGGAGGACTCAAACCTCCAATGGAGGGAGCCGCGCGGACTGTGATAGGGCGCCTGAGACCGCGCGGCTACACCGCCTGGCAAACTTTTTTTTAGAATTCCACCATTCTTTTTTCGAAGCGGGTCAACATATATGTGCACTTCTTATATTTTTAAGTTTTGCCACCTAGTTAGGTCACAGGCTGTGACTAGCGCCATCACCAACACACCACTGGTACGACTCTTGGCGAGTGGTGCTTGGTACTCATGGTCCGGCACGTCGATTTCGCCGGCAACGGCTGTGGTGCGGGTAACGGTAGCAGCAGCATCGAATCTCACTCGCCGTAGTTCTGACGACGGAGAGTCGAGAGCGCTAAGTGTCAGCATAAGCCCGAGCGTCAGCAGCTGTGACGTCAACGTGGGCGACGACTCAGCTGTTCTTGGAGCGATGTGGGAGGCTGTGTCATTGCGGTATTTGGTTTGATAAGGCCCTAGACATTTCTGTACTACCCCAGAAGTGGTGAGAATTGTTTAAACTTTAAGTGCGAGCACAGCACAAAGTGAAAAAAACTTAGAACAGGTCAGCCGTGGGGTTCCAAACATCAGATAACTGGTGAGAGGCACTTTGTTTAATCCTTGACATCAGACCGGTGAGGGATTTGTTTAAACTTTTAAACTCAAAGTATGCTCTAATCTCAGGAAAAAAACAATGATTTTGAAAATTTTAAACATTACACGCTTTGAACAGGATTTCAAACTAAGTAGATATGATTTTAAGAGAAATAAAGATTTCAGATACAATTCGGCATTGAATTAAACTGAATGAAGGCAAGTGAAAATTAGTGCTCGACGGGAACTGGGACACAGATGCTCTGTTTTACGCGAGCAGTCGCGTTCAACGATCCGGATACCGTTTCACTGTAACCCAAAATTCTCAAGTTGTCGCACACTATACATGCAGCATTCACCGGTCATCATACTGATTTCTTTTGTTTCCGTCTATGATCACAAAACTGGCTGGTCTTTAGCCTACCAAGTTCGACCAGGCCGGCCGGGGTGGCCGAGCGGTTCTAGGCGCTACAGTCTGGAACCGCGTAACCGCTACGGTCGCAGGTTCTAATCCTGCCTCGGATATGGATATGTGTGATGTCCTTAGCTTAGTTCGGCTTAATTAGTTCTAAGTTCTAGGAGACTGATGACCTCAGAAGTTAAGTCACATAGTGCTCAGAGCCGTTTTAGTTTCGATCAGCGATGTCCATCTTCCGAACTGCAACGACACATAAAAACAATCAAATACAACTAACGCACTGTTTACAGCTTAAAGTAATAAAGTAGGCCTTAATGAAGAATATTACTGACATACGTGGGGAAACTAAGCCCGTAAAATATGATGAGGCATACTTGCTTAAAAAAGCTTCCTAACTGAATGAAGTATAGTGGTATCTTCAAAAGATGCGTACATCAGCTAGCATTATTGCACATTTAAAATATGGTATATACTAGGGCACGGTGTTGTCTGAATCATCTTCTCAACAGCGCTACTATTCATAAAAAACTATAGTACAGTAGCCACCATATGTGTGTGTCATGAGCTCGTTAGATGTCGCTACTGTAGGCACAGACATATTCGTCCATTACATAACTCTACAAAATGCAACAGGTGAAGTCTATATTGAGATTTCCAGACGTATAAGTTATTACAGTGATAAAATGTGATAAATTAAAAATACGACTAAAATTAAATTTACACTGTGAAAAAGGAATGGGTAAGTGACAATAAGTAATTGTGAGACGCTCTTGTGCATATTTTAGATGAAAATAATGTCATATGTAACCACAAGTGTACGCAGCTAACAGAATGATATACACGAAACGGTGAAATAAAAAGGGAAAGAAGCTAAAAATAGAAAAAAGGAATGAAGTAAGTAGTCGGCATCCTCTCTTCACATAACGCCGAAGTGCCGCATAGACATGAAGTGGTTGGAGAAACTTAATCACTAGAGAGAGGGCTTCTCCTATCTGCGAAACTCAGTTCCAAATGAGGATGATAAAACACAGTGCCAATCAATGAATTAGAGCATATAGTTAATGAAATGTATAAACAGACAAACAAACACGAGAATAGTAAGCACGAGGTAAGAAAATTAAGCAATTATGTAATGCACTCTGTACTAGATAAGGACAAAGGGAAGAGAGGCGTTCAATGATTCAACATCCCCACCAGCTCATTACCCGTAAATTCCCTATTTTTGCCTCCCCTCAACTTAGAAACAGGCTATGACCGCGTATGGCACTCCCGTCTCCTTTCCAAACTCTAGACAAACATACTTTTCCAGTTAACTATATCCGCCTTACTGCATCCTCCTCATTAATCGCCCGTCCTTCGCCACTATTAACAATACTTGTCCCTGTACATCCCAACGTAGGGATACTCCAAGGCTCTATCCTCTGCTTTATCTCCTCTACGCAGCTGATAATCTAATTCACCTCCAACAGTCCACTTCCTTCAGTATGCTAATGAAACCACATTCCTCATTCTCCGCCCTACTCTCCTGAATGCCCAAAGATCCCTTCAAATCCGCCTGAATCAGTTGAAATCCTGTAATAACTAATGGTCCAAATTCCAGGCAATATTAGGACGAACAATCGATAACTTCCGAATCCACGACTTCTACATTATGATTTACATTCGACCTATTCAGTTAACTAATACATGACAATGCATTTGACTGGCTTTTGACCGATAACTAACGTAGAAGCCTTACCTACTAACCGTTCAATTGGAAGCCCATAATAGACCAAAACCACTAAAATTACTAACAGGACGAATTTTGCGGAATACACCCAGCCGCTATTCTTCACACCTAAACCTTCGCCATGCAAATGTGACAGGGATGTCCGCTCCATCAATGTTCTACGAGTGCCTCCAAGACCTCGTACACCATGCACTCTGTGTGGCTTTCTGCATATGTTTGCCTCCGCGCATAGGGTTCCTGTACCTACTCATGAAGTGCCCACTCTTCGTCATCCAGATCGAACACCTCCGCATCTCCTATGCTGCCAGGAAACGGGATACCAATAACCCCATTTCTCCTCTCCTATAATCGACCCTGGTACTCTGCCGCGTCTGTACAAACATATCCGACTGTCCCTACACCGATCCACCTCAGCACTCACCTTTTGTATCCATAGATTTCCTACCTCCCGAAAAACTTCTCAAGAAGATCAGGTCCATCAGATTTTAAATGATGCTCCAGGGCATATTCTTTGAGGAATTTCACAGTTGTCTGATGTGTTTTCAAAATACATATATTTTCGGTTTTTAGCTCTCCATCTGTTGTTTGTAATTTAAAAAAGAAAGATAGCCCTAGTAAGTTTCTTTATTTCCGTATTTGTAAAATTTTTAAAAATTATTGTGGTTGAACAGTGGAAAATTGAATCGTTGACAGGCGTACTCCACTCACCCCCTAGGCTATTTGGAGCGAGAAGACGAAATAACTATAAAGGGGAATAAATAATTAAAGAAGAACAAGTTCAAATAAAGCAAAATGGGTATTTGGGAACAAAGATTAGTTTCTCTAAAGCATTTCTCTCTTTGATGGAACATATCGGAGTGGAACTTGATTGAAATGGTTTGCATTCTTTCTTTACTAGTTCTGTCCTTTGGGAGAGTGTGCTTTTGCCTGCTGTTTATTCTTCGAATTCAGTAGCCAACTGTATGTGCGTATGACAATACTTACAGAAGGATCATTAGCTAGTAAAGCGTAAAGAAATATAACTAACGAATATTTGAATGAGCGAAAACATCACTCCACTTGTCCCAAGTCACTCGCGCGCCATCACATGCAGTTTAATTGGAAATGGCATATAACTTTACAGACAACTATTTCTATGTGTCTGCAGTATAATACAGGAAAGCATAAAGTGAGAAGGATCCTCTATACGTCAGTGCTTCAGAAATATTTACAGCACATTCGCGTGACAAAGCCATTTTGTCGACATTCTTGAACTAGGCGGGAGAACACGGCATGTTGCGTTACTTTTAGCTGTGTCCATAAAGTAACTGGACGGGCGGTCATCGGGCGATCTCGTACACCGTGCCCAGGGCTCGTAAAAAGAACGTCGACTGCCGGCCACAGTGATAAAAGGTCTGCGGGGCACCTTGGCTGCAGTTCGGCTGGCTACCCCGCCAGTACCGCCGCTTTTCAACTGTCTCTCAGGTCCTCTTTCGAGGCCGTCGGCCGAAGCAAACCCTTTCTGTTTACGACGCCAGAGAAAAATGTCACGTATTCTGTCGCGCAGTCGCGGTAAACTGTAGTCCTCCAATCAAAGGCATTCTTTCTGAGCTGCGTATTGCAAGAAGAGGCTACGGAATAGTGCCTGTAGGACTCGCTTAGCACGCTACTGCGGACAGGCTGAAGCAGGAAGGCGATAATAAAACGTGGTCCATTATGGTTGCGCCGGTAGATTGCAGAGAGGAAGGCTGTGTGTGTGTGTGTGTGTGTGTGTGTGTGTGTGTGTGTGCGAGCTCTCTTTCTGGTGCGTCCCCCTTTCATTTACAAGTCTTTTAGTTCACGCGGGGGAAGTTCCTTTCACGGGGTGCGTTATATGCGCCAGCGTGGTGACTCAGTTGCCTTATCTCTTTTTTATGAGTAGCGTGATACAGCGGGCCCGTTCCGACACAGGGAACACAGCGTCTTAACACCGGGTGTAGTGGCGGGGCTCAGGGCCAGGCTTGTGTTTTAGGCAGCAACAAACGCTAGCTGTTGTAGCTGCGGCTGCTCTTATGACACTACTGAAGCGGATTGGGCTCATATTGCCGTTTACTGTTGAAAGATTAGCTTCTCAACTACAAAGTTTAGAAGACAGGCTCCATTTCCTTAACACCAACAATGAAGTACAGAAACAGAGAACGCAAAATGGTTACACGCCTTGACCAACACACCACAATACAAACAAAATTATTCTCTAGCCCTGTAAGAAACAAACCGTGCATATTCTCACACAAAAACAGTGTCACACACAGGAGAGGCAACATTATTAAAAATAAATGGAATGGACATTGAACGTAATGTACCGAATGAACAACACGATACAAAAAAGACACTGTTAATTCTAACCACTAAAAGTAATAAATGCAGCCAGTGTAGTATAAAAAATTCATTTGCCATTGCTATCAAATTGTAAAATACACTCCTGGAAATTGAAATAAGAACAGCGTGAATTCATTGTCCCAGGAAGGGGAAACTTTATTGACACATTCCTGGGGTCAGATACATCACATGACCAGTGTAGGAGATCGCTCCCCACTCCGTGATGCCGGGTGTTGGCCCTGTGTGCCTCGGTCGTATGCAGTCCTGATTGTGGCGCTCACCTGCACGGCGCCAAACACGAATACTACCATCATTGGCACCAAGGAAGAAGCGACTCTCATCGCTGAAGACGACACGTCTCCATTCGTCCCTCCATTCACGCCTGTCGCGACACCACTGGAGGCGGGCTGCACGATGTTGGGGCGTGAGCGGAAGACGGCCTAACGGTGTGCGGGACCGTAGCCCAGCTTCATGGAGACGGTTGCGAATGGTCCTCGCCGATACCCCGGGAACAACAGTGTCCCTAATTTGTTGGTAAGTGCCGGTGTGGTCCCCTACGGCACTGCGTAGGATCCTACGGTCTTGGCGTGCATCCGTGCGTCGCTGCGGTCCGGTCCCAGGTCGACGGGCACGTGCACCTTCCGCCGACCACTGGCGACAACATCGATGTACTGTGGAGACCTCACGCCCCACGTGTTGAGCAATTCGGCGGTACGTCCACCCGGCCTCCCGCATGCCCACTATACGCCCTCGCTCAAAGTCCGTCAACTGCACATACGGTTCACGTCCACGCTGTCGCGGCATGCTATCAGTGTTAAAGACTGCGATGGAGCTCCGTATGCCACGGCAAACTGGCTGACACTGACGGCGGCGGTGCACAAATGCTGCGCAGCTAGCGCCATTCGACGGCCAACACCGCGGTTCCTGGTGTGTCCGCTGTGCCGTGCGTGTGATCATTGCTTGTACAGCCCTCTCGCAGTGTCCGGAGCAAGTATGGTGGGTCTGACACACAGGTGTCAATGTGTTCTTTTTTCCATTTCCAGGAGTGTATATTGGCGAAACGCGTAAGAATCTATGAACGACATATGCAGAACTCCACGGATCACTGAAAAGTAATGGCTCCTTCTCCATATTAATAGCCAAGTACTAGAAACCTTTGTAATGTTACTTTACACAGTCAATAACTTAAATCTGGATTAGAAATAGAAGACAGTGGTGATATTCAGGCGTCAGTAGATCAGGGAAGATGAGGTCTAAATGAAAACACTCAAGCTGGAATTAGACGCTATTGGGTACAATACAATAAGTGTAAAGTAAACTAAAATCACCAGACATCACACCTCCATAGTCGCAAATATTTTGCCAGCCTCCTCCAAAACATCGGGTAGTTATCCTCTACATCAAAATCTCCTACCATCCACTATAGGCACACACATACACACACACACACACACACACACACACACACACACACACACACACACACACACACACACACTAGATAAACAGTAATAGCGTTTGGCAGTGGCGTGTCACATCCAAATAACATGCAAGTAAAGAAATGAAAATTGTATTGGAATAAAAAAAATGGCTCTGAGCACTATGGGACTTAACTTAGGAGCTCATCAGTCCCCTAAAACTTAGAACTAGTAAAACCTAACTAACCTAAGTACATCACACACATACATGCCCGAGGCAGGATTCGAACCAGCAACCGTAGCGGTCACGCGGTTCCAGACTGTAGCGCCTAGAACCGCTGGGCCATCCCAGCCGGCTATTGGAATAAAAACAAATATGGTGACGTCATAAATAGTCTGTTGTGATAAAACGCCTTAAAGGGCCGTTATCGATATCGATTTTCTTTGTAATATGCAATAATACAAAAAAATTAAAGGACATATTTCTCGTTGCGCACAACAAGTACTTACAGGGTGCTCAAACCTTCTAGGTGAAATTAAAAGAGACAATACGAAGTCCAAAAATGATCGTAATGAGGTAGAGAAGAAATGGTCTTAAATGCATATTTATTTATTGTGTGATAGACATTTGCAGCGTACGCTGCGTAACAACAACGTAGCTCGTAGTAATTGCTTAAAGCGATGACCCCCTGTATCAGTGGATGTATGGAAAACGCACATGCAGTTCTGTCGCACTCTCGCAAGGATACTGGGTGTATTTCGTAAACTGGAAAAAGTAGCGAGTGTAAGCAGCATACACACCTCACCACCGAACAGACAAACTGTAGACCACTCCTAACTTTCGTGTCTCATGACGACCACATCGGCGCATTAGCCTGTGGCGTACGCCCACCACTATCCCGGCCGACAGTTGTCCATCGCAGCAGACAGCTGTGATGTGTCCCTGGTAAGGTGTGTTGCTGTCTACAGTTCATGACGCGTAGTCAAAGACGGAACGTTAACCGTCACAAGAGATGTGCGACACGCATTTAACGTACGGTCCGTAGGATGTGGTTCCCGTAAAACAGCACGAATAAACAGAGTACGCTGGCCCAACAGGTATTATCTCACCTGCAAGAAACTTAAATCGTGGAGATACGGTGTCATTCACGCCACAGAGAAAACGCCTAAGCTGCCACCAAAGATATGTCCGCACACCGGACTTTCAGGAGATGGTACTGAATCGTGTCGTTGACCACCCAGCAATAAGCGTCTGTCAACTTGTCCGTGTAACGCGCACTTGAGAGAAAATAGTGTGAAGACGCTCATGGGACAGACGTTACACCCCTGTCACTCAAAGGCTGGAGGAGGTGGCCGAAGGGTTCTAGGCGCTACAGTCTGGAACCGCGCTACCGCTTCGGTCGCAAGTTCAAATCCTGCCTCGGACATGGATGTGTGTGATGTCCTTAGGTTAGTTAGGTTTAAGTAGTTCTAAGTTCTAGGGGTCTGATGAGATCAGAAGTTAAGTCCCATAGCGCTCAGAGCTATTTGAACCATTTTCAACCTGTCATTCAAACGTATACTAGAGCTGGGATCAACAGATTTCGACCGCTGAATTTAATTCAGTAAATGGATTATCCATCACAGTGTTGTAGTGTCGAACTTTTTTACAGTTTTTATTGTTCGCGGACGGGATATCTTTCATCTGTGATGGTGTTTTCAACAGGTGCAACGCCAGTGATTTGAATAAGGACAATCTCCAGGCCACCCTCATCGGTGGCCTCGGGCAACGATTACCTGTCGAAGTATGGGGGGATATTGTCTACGATCACCTAACAGGATCTTACTTCTTGCCTCCCGTTTGACCACTCCTCGTTAACTGTTCTTCCTGTGAGATGTGATGACACAGTGCTTGGAGACTGAAGTCCTTGTAGTCCGCAAAAGGATATGGTTTCAACACTAAGGTTCCCACTTCCATGTTAACGTCAGCGAGCACTTGAAGAACACATACCCTCATTGTTGGACAGGAAGGGTGTGTCCTGCCCCATGGCCAGTACGACTGTCAGATCTCACACCTCTGGTCTTTTTCCTTTGGGGTTACGTCAAGTTGTTGATATATGAAACCTCAGTATAAATGGATGAAGACCTGTTTCCTATGTTCATGCTGTCAGTCTCCTAGTAGAAAAGAAAGCAAGGATTTTTGAGTGAGCGCAGCAGAACTCCATGCTCCCAAACCATGCATACATTGACACTAGTAGTCGTCACATTGAATAATTAGTATGTTCAAAAATGATTCAAATGTCTTTGAGCAATATGGAACTTAATATCTGAGGTTATCAGTCCCCTACAGTTAGAAATACTTAAAGTTAACTAACCTAAAGACATCACACACATCCATGTCCGAGGCAGGATTCGAACCTGCGACCGTAGTGGTTGCGCGGATCCAGACTGTAGCGCCTAGAACCACTCGGCCACCCTGGCCGGCAATTACTATGTGCTATGTTGTTGTTATGCGGCATACATTGGGTATGTCCATAACATAATAAATAATCCTCTATATACACTAGCCGCACGACATTGTTGATAGCCCCATATAATGTAAAGTATCTGTATAACCTTCTTAAGTACCGAAACAGAGATTTGGCATAGTTCCCAACATAGCATCAGTTTGTCATGGTTCAGTTGTGTAATTCGTACCACAGCCTTTACCTGATCAGGTGTATGACTTAACGCCTAATATCTCCTCTTTTATACAGGAATAGCTTTAATCGAACCTTATATGAATCTTCACAATATGATATGCGACACGTTAATGTCTGAGGGAGAAAAATTCGTAGTTGTCTTTAATGCGTATCTAGTTGGTGTTGGTATAATCACAACAGCATAGCTCGCTGATGCACTACGCCTCACATTTAATTAAGGGTGTCTCAGAGGGGTAGCGACACACGTCGATGGGTTGTAGAGGGTATCTTGAGGAATAATAGTCCATGTCCGGTAATGTCATTAGAAAACGCTGCAGATCGTCAAAGTTATAAGTGCAGACTCCAGCCATTAGGTAATCCGTCCAGTAGCAAACGTGACTTTCTACGCTTACTGACCACAGGTGGAACGTCTTGCGACATTCTTTGTTATTCAGTCATCGCCACCATTGCCAGTGGCGAAGTTGGAGATTGCTGCTGCGTCGAAAGGGAGATGACGATTTCGGATTGGGTTTTCCGTATGCAGTGTATATTTCCCCTAGAACCCTAGGAACGGAGGAGGAAAATAAACTTCAACAGGAAACCTGTACCTGGAAAGGTCATCCACCAAGGCAACAGAACATCGCATTGCTAGGAATAAAGGCAAGCGAGATGAATGTTCACCGCCCCACTTCCCCATCCCCAAAAAGAAAGTGATCCTACTACTTTTCATCACCGTCGTCTTTGTTTTGTTTACCCGTTATAAGCCGACAGTCCATTCATATCAGCAAGTTGTGACATGTCAAAAGATTTCATAGTATTTACCGTTACGGTAATATTATTGCATCAACATGTTGGCTCAACGGTGCCTATTGATGTGACATTATATACGTTCGCGTGTATTTTGTTGTTCAAACATACGTTGTGAATAAAAATGAACAAGAGCCATTGAACAATCATCATCGATTGTTTACAGCCTAATAGCAACTCGAGCGGCAAAGATGTTATAGCACAAGGAAGCCAATAGGTGAACTGGTGCCCACTCTAAATAATACAAAATAATTGTCAAAACAGATGAGACCACTTTATATTCAACGGCTCCAAAAAGGTTCGTCATGAATGTCCACAACATTTTGCTTTGCATACTCACGAGGTCGAATTAGGTACTGATCATACATACCCGGGAAGCCAGACATTGTCGGGAGGTATCTTGCAAGAGTAGTAAGAAATTTTGTAGCTTCTCGAGTTTTTCGACGGGTAATGTACGGTAGGGCAGGTTCCTATTATCATTTTTGGCCAAAGGAGGCAATAAGACTCACTTTGATTTACAATGAGCGCCATTTCGGCTCAGATAATACCAGAATTGAGTTCAGTCTCGCGCTCGTATGGTTGCTTTGCTCCCACGCAAGCTTTGGGTAGAGCGAATGCTTGTGTGTTCTTCGCTTTATTTTTAATCCATTTCAAGACGTACCCCGTTTTCTTCCCATTTGTCTTTGTGGGAGAGTCTCCATACTCAGTGTAGATGTGTAAGTACGTATATTTTGAAATACCTTCCGAGACAAGAGGAGGGCATCGCCCAGTACATACTGTTTTCAGTGTAGCCCTTGCAATATACAGCCTCAATTTTCAATTACATCATTCCATTTAACACATCCTGTAATTCTTCTTAACATTCACTCAGGATAACAATGTCATCAGCATATCTTATCACTGATGTGCTTTTACCTTTAATTTCTATTCCAATTCTGAATCTCTCTTTTATTTCCGTCATTTGTTCCTCGATTAATAGACTGAACAGAAGGGTCGAAAGACTACGTTCCTCTTTAATCGGAGCACTTGAGTTCCATTCTTATTGTTTACTCTAGCCTCTTGTATATATTATATATTAACTGACTTACTCTACAGTTTACCCCTATTTTTCTCAGAGTTTCGAATATACTGCGTCGTTTGACATTGTCGAACACTTTTTCCAACGTGTCTTGAGTTTTATCAGTCTTCCTTCCACCAGCAGCCGCAGCGCCAGAACTGTTCTCTGGTGTCCTTTCCTACTCTGAAGCCAAAGTAATCATTATTTAATACACACATCAACCGGAACCTGTACATAAAATTGGAACAGAGACCAACATGAACATCATTTACGCCCTTTTTATTGCTCAGGAAACTCACACATTGAATATTGTACCTGCAGACAGAGAGACCTTCAGAGGTGGTGGTTCACATTGCTGTCCGCACCGGTACCTCTAATACCCAGTAGCACGTCCACTTGCATTGATGCATTCCGGCATTCGTAGTGGCATACTATCCACAAGTTCATCGAGGCACTGTTGGTCCAGAGTGTCCCACTCCTCAAGGGCCGTTCGGCGTAGATCCCTCAGAATGGTTGGTATGTCACGTCGTCCATAAACAGCCCTTTTCAATCCATCCAAGGTATGTTCGATAGGGTTAATGTCTGGAGACCATGCTGGCCACTGAAGTCAAGCGATGTCGTTATCGTGAGGGAAGTCACTCACAAAACGATGTGCACAATGGGGGCGCGAATTGTCGTCCATGAAGACGAATGGCTCACCAATATTCTGCCGATGTTGTTGCACTATCTGTCGGAAGATGGCATTCACGTATCGTACAGCCGTTGCGGCGAGCTTACATGACCAACAACGGTGTACGTCGGACTCACATAATGCCACCCCAAAACAGCAGGGAACCTCCACTTTTCTGGATACGCTGGACAGTGCGTCTAAGGCCTTCAGCTTTACCGGGTTGCCTCCAAACTCTTCTCCGACGATTGTGTGGTTGAAGGCGTATGTGACACTCATCGGTGAAGCGGATGTGATGCCAATCCTGCGCGGTCTATTCGGCTTGTTGTTGGGCCCATCTCTAATGTGCTGCATGGAGTCGTGGTTTCAAAGATGGACAGCGCCATGGACGTCGAGAGTGAAGTTGAGCATCATGCAGCCAATTGCACACAGTTTTTATCGTAACACGACATCCTGTGGCGGCACGAAAAGCTTTATTCAACATGGTGGCGTTGCTGTCAGGGTTCCTCCAAAGCATAATCCGTAGATAACGGACATCCACTGCAGTATTAGCCCTTGGGCGGCCTGAGTGAGGCATGTCATAGACGATTCTTGTCTCTGTCTATCTGCTCCATGACCCAATAACATCGCTTTGGTTCAGTCCAAGACGCCTGGACACTCCCCTTGTTGAGAGCCCTTCCTGGCACAAAGTAACAATGCGGACGCAATCGAGCGGCAGTATCGACCGTCCAGTCATTGTTGAACTACAGACAACACGAGCCGTGTACCTCCTTCCTGCTGGAATGACTGGAACTGATCGAATGTCGGACCCCCTCCGTCTGATAGGCGCTGCACTTGCATGGTTGTTTACATATTTGGGCGCGTTTAGTGACATCTCTGAAGAGTCAAAGGGACTGTGTCTGTGATACAATATCCACAGTCAACGCCTATTTTCAGGAGTTCTGTGAACCGGGCCGACGCATAAATTTTTTTGATGTGTGCACATCCACAATTTTATTTTCCATTCTTATGTATCTTGTCCATGTCAGCAACTTGGAGGCGTGAGCTGTTATGCTGATTGTGCGGTTATTCCCGTGCTTGTCGGCTCTTGAAAACTTTAGAAATGTGTGGATAATGTTTTTTCCGAATGTATGTTGGTCCAGGATTAGACATTCTAGACGTCAACGTGAACAGTCGTTTTGTTGCCATTTCTCCCAATGATTCTAGAAATCCTGATGAGATGTTATCTGTAATGCTGTTAGGTCCATAATAATTTTCTAAATGTTGGGGTACTCCAGCCAGATAGCTTCTGCACGGAGTTCGGTCGCTCCAGTATTAGTGTTGCTGTACAAGTTGGCACTAGTTGCTTCCGCTTCCTTCCCCTCCCCGTCTGCACGGTGCTCAATGCGCTAGAGAGCACAAAGTCGATGGGACTTTTTGTGAGTTAGGACCGTATATGCATAGAGCCTTCGGACGAAGCGTTCCCTGAAGTTTTGTCGATTATGAGTTAGAATCACACTAAGTAACAGGGGTTTGTTGCATTTCTTGCATAATTTCGTCAGTTTGTGGACTTGCGGTAGGACTGGCTTTTTTTAATGAAAATATCCGTTAAACACCTGCAATGTGTGCTATACAACAGTGAACCAGCTCATTATAATTACGAGAGTTCAGTAGCCTGCTTCCAAATTAACTAGCCTTTTCATAAATTTATGGTGATTCTGAGCCGTCCCCCGAACTCTGTCCTCACTCCCCTTCTTCCCATTTTCACCAACAGAGTGAACATAGCGTGGTTGATTCTTTTTTGAATATTACCAGTGTAATCGCGTAAGGAAAGAGGGTTTTTGTGTACCTCTATGGTAAATCTTTCCTGACTAGATATACCTTTATATTTTTAATGATGTACGTTGTAATAACCAACCCACTTGCCCGCACATTTGAAAATGTCTTTTTTTGTCAGCCCAGTATTGATTATGATTCAGTCAGTGAGTAGCACCATACACGTGCCTAGTGTGTGATACTGAAATTTAGAACATTAAATGATACTCACTTCTCTATGACCATGGGCTTCATTGTTTTGTGTCTTACCTTTATCATTAACGAAGTTTTCGTCTTTTTTCTTGTTACATGGATGTTTATGTTCCTTAGAGTACTGAAGTCTATAGCTACCAGCTTCTTAAAAGCCGTTTTTGACTTGGACAAGTCTAACAAGTCTACTGGTATCAATTGTAAACATTAGTACGAGGAAGAAAATTCTGAGAATGTACGTTTCGAGCATAGCATTGTATGGTCGTGAAATATGGATGGATCAGTAGAGAGTTGGAGCGTTGGAGAACTGGTGCAACAGAAGAATTTTGAAAGTTATGTGGAATGATAAGATGAAACGAATGAGGAGGTTCTCCGCAGAATGGGCGAGGGAAGGGATATGTGGGATACACTGACAAGAAGAAAGGATATGATGGCAGGATATCGTTTAAAACATCACGGGTTAGCTCGCATGGTGCTACACGGAGCTCTAGAAGGACAAAAAACTGTAGGGGAAGGTAAGACTGGAATATATAAAGGAAATAATGGATGCCGTATATTGCTACACTGAAATCAGCATGCATTTGACGATGCCCTCTGCTTCTCTCGGAGGGTATTTGAAACTATACGTACTTTTACAGCTACACAGAGTACGGAGACTCTCCCACAAGGACAAATGGGAAGAAAACGGGCTACGTCTTGATATGGATTAAAAATTAATCGGAGAACACACACACATTCACTGTATACACAGCTTGTGTGGGAGGGTGCAGCAAAACAACCATACCAGACCAATACTGAACTCATTGCTGGTATGATTTATGCCGAAATGGCGCTCATTATAAACTAAAGTGAGTCTTATCGTCTCCTTTGGCCGGCGATGATAATAGGAACGTGCTCTACCGTTCTTTACCCTTCACTTACTTCATCAGTTACTTTATCTCTTAGTTACTCTTAATTACTACTGTCTTCTTCGACACGCAAGTCGCACAAGGGGCGTCAACTCGAGAGACTTGCACCAGCGAACGGTCTACCCGACGGGAGGCCCTAGCCACGCGGCATTTATTAGCTTGTGACGAAGGTGTGAAAGTCTACAGGTTTAGATAATTCAAAAGAAAGAAATTGTCACGGTCTTGTTCGAAGTACTTACTTCACCTCTTTTTTTTTCTTTTTGCTATTTAATTAAGATGGATTTCTAAGCGTGGGACAGCATTTACTGACGCATGTACTGTGTGCCTAATATTATCTGACGTCACTCGATCCCGCGAGGCTGCTTTGAGATGCCCATCCTGCCTTCTCCGCTTGTGTCACTTTGGCACTCTGTGGAACGTTACAGTCGCTATGTCGCACCTGTACAGGGTGTTCCGAAACTATTCGTTCATATTCATAAAGGAGGTAGACAATATCAAAATACATATATTTAGTTAGGGTACATAGGGTCCTCGACAAGAGTTTTTGATGTTCGGCAAGGTTAACAAAGATGGTTCTCTTAGTATGCTACAGTATTTACAGCTGTGGCAGTCACAGGAACAGCTGGAGTGCGCGACCATTGCCTTGCATGCACGCACTACATCATCGGACCAGTGACTGTCGGGTCCGTCTTCGAAGATTCCTGGCGTGACCGTAGTGGCATAGCATTGACAGAAATTCTTGCGGAGAGGTCTTCTTCTGCTTCTTCAACAGTTTCGTACACCAGCTGCATCACATGCCGCTAGAGGAAGAAATCCAGACAAGTGAGATCTGGTGATCTGTGTGTCCAGGACACACATTAGCATCGAATCGCTGTTCAAGAGGACGAGGTTGAGTACCTCGTAGATAAAAAAGTGCCGTAACATTGGAACTGTGAATATGTGAATGTCAACATACTTTCCCAGTCAGCGACACCGACAGAAAAGCTTACGTCCCCTCCACTAACAAAATGTTCCATATCATCTCAAGTTAATTTTAGATACGATACTTTCCTTGTCGAAATATATTTATTTTGATGTCTGCCTCCTGTATTAACCTGAAATCGTATTTCCGAAAGACGCTCTATAAGCGGAACACCGTAAAATCCCCTTCAGCCAGTGATTCTTAACTCTTGATGGCGATGGCACGGGATCGTTATCGAAAGCTTGGTTTGTTTTATACGAAAAGACGCGGCTTTTAAAGCGAGAACATTTTATTGAGCCCTACTACCACGAAAGTCACTGAGGACACAAAACGTGAACTAGACGTTTTTTCTTTAAAGTCGTCAGTCTTGTGAGTGGTTTGACGCACCACGCCTGGAATTCATCTCTTGTACCAACCTCTTCGTCTCAGAGTAGCACTTGCAACCAGTGTCCTCAGTTATTTGCTGGATGTATTCCATTTCCTGTTTCGCTCCACAGGTTTTACTCTCTAATGCTCCCTGTAGTGCCACGTATCCTACTCCATGATGTCTTGACGGATGTACTATCATCCCGTCCTTCTTGTCAGTGCTTTTCCTCATTTTCCTTTCGTCACCGATACTGCGCAGAATCCACAAAACAGAACAGAACAGAAAATAATGTTTTCCTTCTCTTCTCTTCTCTTCTCTTCTCTTCTCTTCTCTTCTCTTCTCTTCTCTTCTCTTCTCTTCTCTTCTCTTCTCTTCTCTTCTCTTCTCTTCTCTCTTCTCTTCTCTTCTCTTCTCTTCTTCTCTTCTCTTCTCTTCTCTTCTCTTCTCTTCTCTTCTCCTTCTCTTCTCTTCTCTCTCTTCTCTTCTCTTCTCTTCTCTTCTCTTCTCTTCTCTTCTCTTCTCTTTTCTTCTCTTCTCTTCTCTTCTCTTCTCTTTTCTTGTCTAAACGTTTTTATTTTTTTTATATGAATAAAAATTTCCAGCACTGAAAATCTATTAACTGAACTTAACAATTATAGTAATGGGTGTTCAGAAATGTTCACTTAATTATCAGAACTTGAGAAACATAAATTTCCAAAGCTGATCTTTTACTTGGCAAGGGCCTTGCCGCAGTGCTTACACCGGCTCCCGTGAGATCACCGAAGTCTAGTGGTGTCGGGCATGGTCGGCATTTGGATGGGTGACCATCCAGGCCGCCATGCGCTGTTGCCATTTTTCGAGGTGCACTCAGCCTCGTGATACCAACTGAGGAGCTACTCGACCGATTAGTAGCGGCTTCGGTCAAGAATACCATCATAACGACCGGGAGAGCAGTGTGCTGACCCCACGCCCCTCCTATCCGCATCCTCCACTAAGGATGACATGGCGGTCGGTTGGTCCCGGTTGGCCAATCGTGGCCAGAAGACGGAGTGCTAGCTAGATCTTTTACCTAGTAAATTTGGGCATAACATATTACTTCTTTTGGATGAGAAATAGAAAACTATGCTTCCAGATTGATATAC
Organism: Schistocerca gregaria; assembly: GCF_023897955.1. NCBI lineage: Eukaryota > Metazoa > Arthropoda > Insecta > Orthoptera > Acrididae > Schistocerca > Schistocerca gregaria. Next base: position 688,536,432 of record NC_064923.1, read on the forward strand.
TAAAACCGTAAAATAAACTATTTTGTAAATTTGCATTTTTTTATCAAGGTCAGAAAGTAAATAAAGATCGTCCAATTCATGTTCAAGAGTTCGAATAAATTTTAAAAATTTGGTATTTTCCTTTTACTTAAATTAAGTTTTCCTTTACTACAATTCGCAAAGTTTTTTTTAATAGCTCAACGTTGTTCACTTTTTTTGTTTTCATTGTATGTGTGTATAATTTAGTTTTTCGATGTAGGGAAATGAGGTTTTGTGGGTCTTGGGAACCGCAAAATTCCATTCTTGGTTGGCATCGTGGAAATTTATTTATTTATTTTATTTATTTATTTTTTAATAGGCAAATGAGATACTTTGCGATCCGTTTCTCAGGCAGGGTCGATTGTAATACTGGAAATTTGACTCGGAAATGCTCGTTGCGTCAGAACTCTCATAGACATAATACTCTCCTGCGACGAAATGGCGCCTTCCCGTAGAGAAGGAATTATAATAATGGTGAAGCTGTGTGCTGTGATATTTAATTGAATATGTAGCGTCGACATTAATGGAGGTATATGTGTCCTGCGTGTGGGTTGTTGAAACAGTGCCCCAAGGAAAGCTTCCATTGGTCGTTGGATGGTACTAAGAGAAGGCATTGAGAGATATATATACTGTTGTCGTTGTTGTGGTCTTCAGTCCTGAGACTGGTTTGATGCAGCTCTCCATGCTACTCAATCCTGTGCAAGCTTCTTCATCTCCCAGTACCTACTGCAACCTACATCCTTCTGAATCTGCTTAGTGTATTCATCTCTTGGTCTCCCCCTACGATTTTTACCCTCCACACTGACCTCTAATGCTAAAATGGTGATCCCTTGATGCCTCAGAACATGTCCTACAAACCGATCCCTTCTTCTGGTCACGTTGTGCCACAAACCTCTCTTCTCCCCAATCCTATTCAATACTTCCTCATTAGTTATGTGATCTACCCAACTAATCTTCAGCATTCTTCTGTAGCACCACATTTCGAAAGCTTCTATTCTCTTCTTGTCCAAACTATTTATCGTTCATGTTTCACTTCCATAAATGGCTACACTCCATAGAAATACGTTCGTAAATGACTTCCTGACACTTAAATTTATACTCGATGTTAACAAATTTCTTTTCTTCAGAAACGCTTACCTTGCCATTGCCAGTCTACATTTTATATCCTTTCTACTTCGACCATCATCAGTTATTTTGCTCCCCAAATAGCAAAACTCCTTTCCTACTTTAGGTGTCTCATTTCCAAATCTAATTCCCTCAGCATCACCCGACTTAATTCGATTACATTCCATTATATTCGTTTTGCTTTTGTTGATGTTCATCTTATATCCTCCTTTCAAGACACTGTCCATTCCATTCAACTGCTCTTCCAAGTCCTTTGCTGTCTCTGACAGAATTACAATGTCATCGGCGAACCTCAAAGTTTTTATTTCTTCTGCATGGATTTTAATACTTACTCCGAATTTTTATTTTGTTTACTTTACTGCTTGCTCTATATAGAGATTGAATAACATCAGGGAGAGGCTACAACCATGTCTCACTCCCTTCCAGACCACTGCTTCCCTTTTATGCCCCTCGACTCTTATAACTGCCATCTGGTTTCTGTACAAATGGTAAATAGCCGTTCGCTCCCTGTATTTTACCCCTGCCACCGTTAGAATTTGAAAGAGAGTATTCCAGTCAACATTGTCAAAAGATATCTCTACGTCTACAAATGCTAGAAACTGTAGGTTTTTCTTTTCTTAATCTTTCTTCTAAGATAAGTCGTAAGGTCAGTATTGCCTCACGTGTTCCAGTGTTTCTACGGAATTCAAACTGATCTTCCCCGAGGTCGGCTTCTAGTAGTTTTTCCATTCGTCTGTAAAGAATTCGCGTTAGTATTTTGCAGCTGTGGCTTATTAAACTGATTGTTCGGTAATTTTCACATCTGTCAACAGCTGCTTTCTTTGGGATTGGAATTATTATATTTTTCTTGAAGTCTGAAGGTATTTCGCCTGTTTCATACATCTTGCTCACCAGGTGGTAGAGTTTTGTCAGGACTGGCTCTCCCAAGGCCGTCAGTAGTTCCAATGAAATGTTGTCTACTTGTTTCAACTCAAGTCTTTCAGTGCTCTGTCAAACTCTTCACGCAATATCATATCTCCCATTTAATCTCCATCTACATCCTCTTCCATTTCTATAATATTGTCCTCAAGTACACCGCCCTTGTATAGAACCTTTATATACACCTTCCACTTTTCTACTTTTCTGCTTTCCCTTCTTTGCTTAGAACTGGGTTTCCACCTGAGCTCTTGATGTTCATACAAGTGGTTCTCTTATCGCCAAAGGTCTCTTTAATTTTCCTGTAGGCTGTATCTATCTTACCCCTAGTGAGATAAGCCTCTATATCCTTACATTTGTACTCTGGCCATCCCTGCTTAGCCATTTTGCACTTCCTGTCGATCTCATTTTTGAGACGTTTGTATTCCTTTTTGCCTGCTTCATTTACTGCATTTTTATATTTTCTCCTTTCATCAATTAAATTCTATATTTCTTCTGTTACCCAAGGACTTCTACTAGCCCTCGTCTTTTTACTTACTTGATGCTCTGCTGCATTCACTACTTCATCCCTCAAAGCTACCCATTCTTCTACAACTGTATTACTTTCCCCCATTCCTGTCAATTGTTCCCTTATGCTCTCCCTGAAACTCTGTAAAACCTCTGGTTCCTTCAGTTTATCCAGGTCCCATCTCCTTAAATTCCCACCTTTTTGCAGTTTCTTCAGTTTTAATCTACAGGTCATAACCAATAGATTGTGGTCAGAGTCCGCATCTGCCCCTGGAAATGTCTTACAGTTTAAAACCTGGTTCCAAAATCTCTGTCTTACCATTATATAATCTATCTGATACCTTTTAGTATCTCCAGGCTTCTTCCATGTATACAACCTTCTTTCATGATTCTTAAACCAAGTGTTAGCTATGATTAAGTTGTACTCTGTGCAAAATTCTACCAGGCGGCTTCCTCTTTCGTTTCTTAGCCCCAATCCATATTCGCCTACTATGTTTCCTTCTCTCCCTTTTCCTACACTCGAATTCCAGTCACCCATGACTATTAAATTTTCGTCTCCCTTCACTGCCTTTCTTTTATCTCATCATACATTTCTTCAATTTCGTCGTCATCTGCAGAGGTAGTTGGCATATAAACTTGTACTACAGTAGTAGGTGTGGACTTCGAATCATTCTTGGCCACAATAATGCGTTCACTATGCTGTTTGTAGTAGCTTACCCGCATTCCTATTTTCCTATTCATTATTAAACCTATTCCTGCATTACCCCTATTTGATTTTGTGTTTCTAACCCTGTAGTCACCTGACCAGAAGTCTTGTTCCTCCTGCCACCAAACTTCACTAATTCCAACTACATCTAACTTTAACCTATCCATTTCCCTTTTAAAATTTTCTAACCTACCTGCCCGATTAAGGGGTCTGACATTCCATGCTCCGATCCGTAGAACGCCAGTTTTCTTTCTCCGGATAACGGCATCCTCTTGAGTAGTCCCCATCCGGAGATCCGAATGGTAGACTATTTTACCTCCGGAATATTTTACCCAAGAGGACGCCATCATCATTTAATCATACAGTAAAGCTGCATGCCCTCGGGAAAAATTACGGCCGTAGTTTCCCCTTGCTTTCAGCCGTTCGCAGTACCAGCACAGCAAGGCCGTTTTGGTTATTGCTACAAGGCCAGATCAGTCAATCGTCCAGACTGTTGCCCTTGCAACTACTGAAAAGGCTGCTGCCCCTCTCCAGGAACTATACGTTTGTCTGGCCTCTCAACAGATACCCGTCCGTTGTGGTTGTACCTACGGTACGGCTATCTGTATCGCTGAGGCACGCAAGCCTCTCCACCAACGGCAAGGTCCATGGTTCTTGGGGGGGGGGGGGGGGGGATACTAGTGAATGTTATACATGAGAATGCACTGTAAATTTTACTGTGTCTCCAATCCATCCCATAATGCAATAACTTTTTTGTCTATACGTTACCATTGCACGCTATTTCCTCTGTTTTTAATATACTGTTTTCAGTAAGACTCCGCTAACACTTCTCTTTATTGCTTCTTCCCCGGAGACGTTACTTGTACGTCATAGCTGTAGGAGATAACACATTAGGTATTCACTTAAGTTTCCTACTTTATCTTTGCACTTAAAATTTAAGATTCCTTGATAACAACACAAGTAAAATGTTTCCACTTTCTTTTCACCGAATGTTTTCGCTCAGATCGCTGTTTGTAAGAAGAAGAATAGGATGTGCTAAACTGAACGAAAGTGGCGATTGATTCAGATCTATAGTGGTAAGTACGGAAAGGGCAGCGAACTGTAACGATACTTCTTAGAAGAGAAGGTCTTTATGGCCAACAGTATGATCTGAAAAAAACAACTCTAAAAGTGGAGCAAAATGGTCATTTAGGGTAGAAAAAGACAGTTTATGTTGCCTGAAAGCAGTGGCAGTATTGCAATATCAGTATCGACGAGAGTGAAAAAGATTCTATGAACTAATGTGAGTAAAGTCTAATGATTGTGATTCTAATGTGCCTAATTTTCCTATCATGGAAGAGTTAAGTTATAATGTTTAAATAACTACCTGGTTACTTTCTTGTAGATATTTGTGATACGTATACAAAATCAGGGGCAGGGTATCTTGGTTTCAAATTTTGTATCTGAGGATGTACGTTTGGAATACAGCATTGTATCTCTCATGTATTTTGATAAGACGTCAATGTCTACATTTTTGTAATGTTGTTATTGTCTGTGTGTCGACCCAATTTTGATGCACATTGAACAAAAGTACAGAGTTAATAAAACGAACATATTAGAAATGTACAGGTTCAGAAAACTGCTGACCGATTCGTATTTTCCACAAAATTCATAATGACTCTGAGATAACCCAGAAAAAATACAGAGTGACGGTAATATTTATGGGACACTGAATGAATGTTGTTTGCAGACCACTGTGACGTGAAAGCATGGAAGTATTGCTGATGTAAATTTTAGATGATTTAAGAGTGGGGCTGTGAGATACGACCTACGAGTGAACCACCATCTTCCGATGACATGGAAGAGGGCATTTCCCCAGCCGATGCATCCCAGGCTGCCCTTCCATGAACACTATAGGTTTTTCGTTACAGGATGGGTGAGAATGCCCATCAATTAACATGAGAGGAAGATGAACTATCAATCAATACGGCTCAAGGTGAATGTTGTTGACAAAACTAAGTTATATACAGTCATGCTTTTAGGAGTAAACATGCTAAAGGATGACATTATGCTACAGCAAAGAAGAAAAAGTCCATCAGACAGTTTCATTGGTCTGTTGAAAAATACGAGATGGTAAATAGGAGGCGAAGGAACATTCAGTGGGAATTATCCTAGGTGGGAGTGGCGGGAGGGGAATAGAGTAGTACTACGACACCTGAAATGTTTGCCACGTAGCCTGAGGTAAATCACTTTGTCGTACAGTGTAATCAAGAAAGATGCCTGAGTGTGAGCAAGAACTCTCTGGACAAATTCCACTAAAGCCGCATCCGGATAAATCAAAAATCACCCTTCTGAACCACGCACATAGACTCTCTTTCTTCCACGCCCCTCTCTCTCTCCCTTCCTCTCTCTCTCTCTCTCTCTCTCTCTCTCTCTCTCTCTCTCTATTTCCCTCACCTGGTAATGAAATGTAGCAGTATACTAGAGTAAATATATAGGCCTGTAATGTTCAGTTTGTTTTCAGAGTAGTGAAACTCGGCGAAACGACCCTGACATACGTGTTAGGACTGTGGGCTTCTTATTTTCTTCTCTTTAATCTTAGGATGTACTTCAAAGATGCTGAGTTATTCATTTCTCTGGAGGTAGCTATAATGATTTTGCTTTGACCCAGGATAACGCATAATTTGTGGAAGGTGGCGTAAGGAAGTGCACGTGCTGTGGCTAAATGATATTTAATACGACTTAGTTTTATGAAAGAACGGTGTAGTAAATACTCCAAAATGAAAACTAACTTCAGAAACCGTGCCGGACAAACTGCTATTACAAGATTCAAGTCACAAATTAAAGTCTAATTCATTTATTGTACGCAACGTAAAACATTAACAACACCCATCACTACACTAAATAAACACACACTTACATATAAAAACTGTTAAAATTTTTTTAATTATGTAAATATTATTGTTTACTATTTTACATACGTTTCCTTTCACTTAAATTCGTAGTGCTAAAACTGCTTAAGATATTTTTTTAATTATGTGGATATTATTGTCAACTATTTTACTTACCTTTCCTTTCACTTAAATTCTTAGCAGGAGAACTATGTAGATATCGTCAAAGTACTTATGATTGTAAAATATTGTGTAGCATCATGATCAGGATTAGTATTAATGCATCTTTGTGAGAGGGAATCGCCAATGACGAGGAAAGACGTGGCAAGTTAGTGTGCACGCAAAAGCACAATAGTAGGGAGAAAGCTCGCAGAGTCCTACCCACACTGTGGATGAAAGAACAGTGCCCTGTGGTAACAATTTTTTGCTAGCAAGTAGTTGTGAGGAAACCTATGATAGCAGTGGCCAAATTGGCACTGCCGTGTATTCTAGTAATTATGTGATTATTTTATGCTGTTGGTGAGAAAATTGTTAGAAGTGAGGATATGTTACTCTCTGTTGGGAGGCAGCTCGCAGAGTCGTGCCCACACAGTGGATGAAAGAACCGTGCCCTGTGGTAACAATTTTTGCTAGCAAGTGGTTGTGAGGAAACCTGTGAGAGCAGTGGCCGAATTGGCACTGTCGTGTGTTCTAGTAATTATGTGATTATTTTATGCTGTTGGTGAGAAGATTGTTAGTAGTGTGGATATGTTACTCTCTGTTCCAGTTAGCAGTCTCATCACTCTATCCCACACAATTGCTGGAATAATAATCACAATTTATATCATATCCGGATAAGCAGAATGCGCACTCATTACGCAATTCGCACAACATGGAACCATATTTATGAGCATTTTGAAATTGAGCGATAACTTCGTCTTCATCCTTCAAAGGCAACGTCTAGTTATTCATGATATTATCTCTACAGGTGGCTGATGATTGGAGTTTTAATTAATTCGGCGCAATGTACAGGATATTGTGACTCTCGGGCTTTGTTAGTAAAAGACTGCCCAGTTCATCCATTCGTATTGTGCTTATTTGTTTGTATGTATAACGCACCTTGATTACTTGCCTCGTTAACGATTTGATTACCAGTGTTGCTCCAAAGTACGAATACAAGTAGGATTCATTAATGTAGCTGTTTTTACCGTGTTGTTAGGACGGATTTAAACTTTTTAAAACCTTAAGTTGTGCAGTGTGACAATAAGCTCTGTTAAAATCATCAAAGCAGTAAGTGTGGCAATAAATGATGTTACGGTGTCAGCAACAGCAAATGCAGTGACTTCAGATATGTAGAAAATTATTTAAAGAAACTGTATTTCGGTGCACTCATCTTTACTTTATGGTACATGTGGTGGTCTCGTGCAAATTATAAACTGCATACATTCTTAGCTTTCTATCAATGAACTTGTACAATTCTAAAGTAAATAAGTTTTTTAGTAGGAAGCAGATGAAATGCTTTTTTAATTTTATTTTTTTGTCAATGTAAATATATATTTTGCATTTTGCATAACTGTTATTATTTCTAATGACATAATTCCTTTCCTTACTATGGTCAGCTACTTTAACCATTTTGGCAGTTACATACTTTATGATTTGCCAGTAATTCTAATAAGTTCGTTGTTTTTACCAAGTTCATACAAGGAGATGTTTTCGAAGCTTACACACTATTAGACTTGCTATAAAAAACTATGAATCTGCTTCCTCAAACTTAATGCATAAAAGCAGCACTCCAATCCTGTCAGAGTCGACAATCATCAGTACATAGGTTTTACGACATTTCAACGTTACAAAATTATCATTTCTGACTTACGCACTAGCTTCCTACTATGTTGTGTATATTGTACTCCTGCAAACTGTGCTGATATTGGAGGAGAATAAGCAGGTCGGAAGTGATTTTGTCTGTAGCGGCCGAATACCAGTGTGTTATTATGTCGTCAGATACTTAGATCTAGGTTTGGATACACGGGAACTGTTTCTGTGAGTCGCAGCTTAATTAAGCTTGAAATAGACAACAGCTGCTTATTTCATAGGGAAAGGAATTATTAACAACAAGTTTATAAGTCGACCGTTTATTTAACAGGTGGCCTTGGATAGCAAGTGTCAGTGCAAAGCGGAGCTAGTTCAAAATTAGAGGCGAGACAGATTTGTCGTTACTGTGGTAAGACGACGCTAGACAAAGAGAGGTCGTTGCACTTGCCTCTCAGTGACCATACTGGTTGTGACACGTCGGTGACATAAGCAGTCACTATGCCTTTGAGGAGACAGTTATTCGAAAGATCTATTGATTCGTTTACAACACTATAGAAAGTAAATAAGAACGAAGAACAAAAGAAGTGTACCAGCGGTTTGGAAAGCCACACATTGGCCGAATATTAGGGCAGAATGGGCTACAATGGTTTGTTCAACTTTTTAGAGGTGATCTATCTCTCAAACATGCGAACCTCCATTCTAAGCCTGCAGGAGACCGTCAAAGGCGACCTCCACGGAGCTGATGAAAGGCTCGAGTACTACCAATCCTCAAAGAAGTTCTAGACAACGGTAGAAGTAGAAGCCATCTGCAGTAGGTATCTTCCCTGATGTGAATGAGTGTCGCAGATTAAGACATAGAAATAAACAGGAGTGAATCTTTCAGTCTGCTGCCGATTTTGTGGTTTGAAACTCGCTGGCAGATTAAAACACGGTGTACTGGTTGAAGTGATGTTGTAGTGGAAGGTCATGAGATGCAGCTCAGTTGGTGGGAGCATGGCACGCAAATGGCTTCTTTGAAAGTTGCAATCGTCATCCAGTTATACTTCATGTGTCGTCTTTGTTCCACGAATTTTGGGGAAACCTGTCAGATGTCTGTAACTTCCAGCCATGATATGTCAGGGTAGACGCTTCTGACCATCATCGCGTGGAGTATTCACCTGAAGATGGCCCGGCGTTTTCGCGCGGAAATATCGCAGGAGCAGGTTATACGCACCCGACAGTTCTCTTGAAATTTTGTATGTCTCTACGCGGCGAGAGTTTTAAGTTCTCTTTAGTAGCCTTTGTTCATACAATACAGTGGCGATATTCAGAAATGAATGGCCTGTAGGAATAGAAGTATTAGTACTTCTTTATTCTGTGCACAAGTGAATCTTCTTTATTTATATGTGTGTGTCTGTACTTAAATAGATGAGTGACTGATAAGATGAAGGTTCTATGTTATTTGGTTCTGAAACAGCTGAGTAAAACTGAACGTCCTACTTTCCCTTTAATTTTCCTTATCATGCCAACACTGACACAAAATATTCTAGCGCAACGCAGTCTGGCTGATCAAAGAAATTACAGCCTGACTTCAAATAATTAATTCGAATGAAAGGCCCTGACTTAACAGAGATCATAACAATAACCTATACATTTAATTAAGCTCTTACCTCACAAAAATCTTCATTACGCGAACTACTGAAATACAGCGGGCGTCAGTACTGCCATCAAAATAAATAAAAGATTTGAACTACTACAGCTACTAACTACTAGTAGGCATGTGGTTAGTAAGGGAAATATTTTGTTGAAAAACGAAGTAATGTATTTTTTACCTTAATAATGTGACATCCAGTACTAAGATATATAATCATGAATAATTTTCAATCTGCAAGTCGGATACTTCTAGATCGTTAGCCTAGCTAACACTTCAGACCTCTACTCTACATGAATGCTAACTTCTCATATTTAACATTCATCACTGCTGGCTGTTCACCTCCAACTGCCCAACATTACTTCCATCGCTCCTTTCGACTAACTTTCAACTGCCCAACATTACCGGACATACACTTCCAACAACAGTTCAACCAGCCACAGAGTCTCTTACAAAGAAAGCGCAGTGAGAGATCCAATGCAAAGTGCTACACAGCGCTGCAAACACAGAAGAAGCCCACTTACACAAGATTCACAGGAACATAGTGTTGTGTACATAGTTCCTCGTAGTCAGCGCTTACACAACTTTTCCACTAGAGCGCGCCTCGCTAAGCACAACAGCGCAGGCGCAGCGCTCGTCCGTCTCTGCACTACGAGATAGCACTGCCTTAAGAGATGAACAATATTCAGCTTCCGCCGATCCACGTATTAATATGTAACGCAGCCAATGAGATTGCTGCTAACGTAGAACCTTTTCTCCTCGCGGACCACACTTGCTCAGTGGTACATGAACGTGTGAGGTATTATAACGGGTGTACAGACCTCCAATTAGTCAGTCTGCATTTGTCTGCATTAGCCTGTACCAGTCTACATTAGTCTGTACCAATCTATAGTCAGGTTTAAATCTGCGCCTAATACGATTATCATATTCCTGTACATAGCCATGAAGAGAAATGTATAGACACTTTGTCGAATATCAGAGATATGTGAGAATAAGATTAACGTACCACGACCAAACGAACTTCAGATTGTCAGTTGTTAACAGCATCCAGAATCAAGTTATGTAATGTCTATGCTTTTTATTATTTTCATAAATGTGTGTGTGAAAATTAATCAAGTTCTGTTTAAAGTTGGTCACCGTCAACTGCTACTCTAAGCGTACACGTGGCATTTCTATCGTCTGACCTAACGGCAGAAGACCACGAGACATACTGCTGACACTCGCGTACTTCATTAGAGCGACAAGTCAAATAATCGGATGGTGTGTGCACGGACGGTCTTACAGTACGCGCACCACACATAGTATTTACGTTTCTCTTAGTCTACAAGTACCTGATGGTGTTCGAAATGTAATCAGAATTAATCACTTCATACAGCTTTAGATTCGAGAGGTATTTCCATGAGGCTAAATATAGCCACATTAATTAAAATTAATAACGTATCGAAAACGGTTATTGATTGCACTAGTTGTGAATTCCCTGTAATACAATGGTATTGCTGCTACTGTGGATGTAAAAGAGACAAAAAAATGTTCGTGACTGTGCACCGCAGCACACACTGGAAACAACAGAGAGCCCGGCGCGGTAAAACAAAATCTTTGCAGCAGTTGCGGGGCGCATGCGGTCACCTGCCAGAGCTTTCTGGCCACGGCCGCTTTGTCGTCGGCCTCCGTTTGCAACGCGGCCAATTAATCCATCCGCTGTCCATTAATCACCGTTTGCCATTCCGCCCACCCGTGCGCTGGGGTGATGGCGTTTGGGAGGCTGCGCCTCGGATCGGACGCAGGCATTCCGGTCGCTTGTTATGGCGCCGCGGTGGGCCTCCGGGGCCTCGTTGTCCGCTAATGAAAACAAATGAGTCTCGCTGGACGACTGCCCTGGTTGGTTGTTACTTGGCATCGACCACGGCACCTGTGCGGATCTGCGCAAGAGGCGGGGGGGGGGGGGGGAGGGGGGGGGGGGGGAAATCACCGACGGTTCGTTCCCGACCATACGGAGCGCGAAGAGTGGTCACTGTTATTATTGATCGTCCGAGTGGCGCTCGGAAAGTCTGAAAATAAAGAACTAGTTCTAACCTCTCCTCAGTGTCTTACAACGAGGAAGGTAATGAAAAGCTCACGTATTTTCGGTGACGTGTTAATACCACGTTATCGCGACGTTTTACGAGTGTCTTACTCATCATACTCAGGCAATGTTGATGTGTAATACGGACGTCTCTCTATTTCTGTCATTACGGATGTCTGAAAGCTGAAGATTTCACATATGTTACTAGAACCAAAAAACAATCTATCTCTTTTTGTGCACAACTTATTTGTTTCCAGGGACAAAATCTTTCCTGATACCACATAATTATGAGGACTACAAAAACAATGAGATTAAGTAGAAAATATATAATTTATCTAAACATTTCTGTGTAACATACCACGAAATGATGGTTCCAAGTGCCAATAAAAAAGTTTCCAGGTGTCATTAATACATTGCTATTACGTTTTATCGGTGATATTACAAGTTCAAAAATATATATATTTTAACTAGTGAAGTTTAAACGAGAAATGCCATTCCACGTTTCTTTTAAATTTTGACGAGAAATTATCCTGACTAAATTTAAGAACAAAGGAAGTTTGAAATATACTACGGAAATCCCTGTGCTGTTGAGGAAGAACTGGCAACAAGTACAGTAAAAATTACGATCTTCTACTCGATATCGCAACAACCAAGGAGGCAAAGGAATATTCTTCGCCATAGTGTTTTAAATTTTGTGTTTGCTGTAGTGATATGCTGGAACATAAGGTATTAAGTTTCGTAGTTCACTAAGTGTTCATATATTTTGCAGAGAAATTTTTTGCCGTCAGTTGAAAATGTGTGATATAACTTCGCCGTTTACTGCGTAAAGAAACACCGCATTTCGGCATGTTACTATGTAGACCTATTTTTCGCAAGAGCGTCATAATGAAAGTGAAAGAAAAAGAAATGTAAAAGAATAATGAAATCATGTTTTAGCTCATGCACTGTGTGTGTGTGTGTGTGTGTGTGTGTGTGTGTGAGAGAGAGAGAGAGAGAGAGAGAGAGAGAGAGAGAGAGAGAGAGAGAGAAAGAGAGAGAGAGATCGTATGGGACCGCTCGGCTAACGCGGTGCGGCGCTCCTACACTCATTATTGCTTTTGAGAGATTGTGATTTGGTAGAAGCACAAATAAACAAAACTGATAATTAAAACTCATGCCTTCTGTTACCTCATTCTATGGTTACAGTCGTTGTTACTTTTAATAATAAAGGAATAATAAACACTAAAGAAGGTAACAAATGGCAATTATTTCAGCTATTAAATATTGACATGAAACAAATAAAAAGAAAACATAAAAATCGGCATTTTAACAACAGAAATGTAAATAGCACAAATTCACATCAATCTCAAGACAGATGGAACTCATTTACGTACAGTGACGAGTACACTCGTCATAGCGTTGTAGACTCATTATACGACTATTCTGTACCTCGCTGTTTCCTGTAATAGCCCTAATGCCATACCATTATATGACACTAATTGCAAGTTTGTGATATTGACGTTGTATACGAGGTTACATAAAGTTAGTCTGTTTTAGGAGCTCAGTGAGTGACAACAAGCCTGACTCCTACAAAGCAAATGCCACGAAAACTCGTATTTTTATCTAATAAAGGGATTCTAGTGATTTTAGTAATAGTGCAGACTATGACACTGCAATTGATACTTCTTAAAAAGCAAGAAAACAGTAGCATTTTGGATGAGGGGGAAACTGGAAGTACCGGTACATCTTAAAAGGTAGAAAACAGTAGCATTTTGGATGAGGGGGAAACTGGAAGTACCGGTACGCAACAAAGCGTGGTGAAGCAAGAAAACGCTTGTCGATAGGACAACAACGCGTCTTGCGAGCTGTTCAAAGACAAATCGTTGGGGCTGCCACAGCTTAACTCGACATCACAAAACAAATGTAACATCCGAAATAGAAACGACGTTTCTGCAGCGTCTGGGACAAAATAAATCTGTAAAATGCAGTTTTTTGAGTCATTTGTAAGAGCAACAAACTAACGTGCAGCAAAAACACTGGTTGCTGATTCAATCAATAACAACATATGCTAGTTTCCTGTAACAGTTGAACTGAAGCAATACTGTACTCTCCCACTCGCACATCGTAGTTGGGAAAACCGGTTTTGAGCATAAGATGTGTAAGATGGCCATTGATGTGGACAAATATTTGACGATGTACTGCTTCATGTTTTGTAAACAATTGTGTGAATGTGAAAAACAAAACTATAAGTTAAAAATAATAGCATTCCCCACAAATCTCTTCTCTGAAAATTGTACGTGCATGGGTTAACAAATTAAAAAAGCATTTCTGCCAAAGTTACCGTCTCTGCTCATTAGAACACTCAAGAAATTCTGACACCCATTCTCTTTTAGTTTCATCAGATGTGTAATGTTTCGATGGATGCTGTTTAAGTAAACCTCAAACACATCCAGTGCCAGTCAGCCATGCGTTCATAGCATGGATGTATCACCGATGTAGAGGAAAGCGGGCTTTGGTTTTGGGTGGTCAGTTAGAAGTGCCACCTGAAAGTATTCTAAGCGACAATTTGGAATCACAGCTTCCCGTGCGGATTCTCCAAGGCGACTCCATCCAAGTGGTAGTGAGAGCATGAGCCGCAGTGACACAACACTAATACGTATGAGAAAGCAGCTTCTTATCTCTACCATATGCTGAGAAATTTTACATTACCAAAATTCGGAACGTGTTTATGACGTTGATTTGAGTTGTACAGTGTTGCGATGCCACTGCCCGAATTTACTGTATTATTATTAGACCACGTGGCATCTGACTTCCGGAAAGCGGCTCTCGCGTGTAATAGGTTTGAAGAGACACCATGTGGTTCCAACTACTACACGGAAGTTTTGGAATAAATAATGATAATGGTGCGTAACCAAATTATTTATACGTCTATATTTGATTATTAGTAGCACTAATAATCTCTTTGAAGTGACTGAACAAGGAGCACTTAATTCTGTATGTTTGATATTGCCTAGCACGAGGACATTATTCAATTAAAACGCTTACACAGCCTGAAATCGTTTCACAATACATAAACACACATGATAAACACTTGAACTTGTTTTAGGTTAATGTAAACTACACAAATTGTAATTACTGAATTTAATGTTATTGAGCTTGCATTCTGCTGAAGGCACAATGTGTACTGTTGTGGCAGCAATTTCCTGGAACGCTTAATTAAAGAACAATGTAGATGTACTTGTCAATATAGTTACTGAAAACACTAATTGGGAATTACGTTGCTCGGATGGAACCGAGTAATTTTTTACTATGGCAATGTACTGAATAGCCACCACATCGAGCTGGATAGTAATTAAGGTGGCACAGTACCTGGCATCTTCCAGCCGTTGCATGAAGCAGCGTCTGCTGGCAATTTCGGCGTTATTTTCGACTATTTTCTTTTGCAACATAGCTACGTCGATACTCACGCACCATAATTTTTCACTGATGTTACAACACATAGAAATCAGTGGATATGGGTTAATAATGAGTTATTTCCTTTACATAATTGATTACACTCGGGGAATGCAATTTAAACCACAAAATTATTAGTGCCTCCAAACTTTACACACTGTAGAGAATTAGGTTTGACTATTACACAGGCTGACTCACAGAACATAAATGTGCAGGTAATCTCGTCGGTATAACCACCACTGTTCATAATAATACTCCTCGTTGCTACCGAAGTGAGCTCACCAATTGACCTCATCAGTTAGTGAGATCACAATACGCCGTTGGATGCGGCTACTGGTGCCTTCACACCTCGATTTTGCCACAAGCAACTCGTCGCAATTAACGTAGCATTGCACCATGCAGTGCCATGTACCCCAGAGCGGGAAACCGTACTATATTGCCGCTCACAGCCCATCTCCGCCGAAATACCGCATCTTACAAGCCTTAGAGTCAATTTAGTTTGTACCCATACGATAAACGAAGTCCATATCTGTTTTCAGCTCACTTCTAAATGGTCTGTTTGCACACACCGGCCGTCACTTAACACTTGCTCTGCCTCAGAGCTAGGCCAGCTTACTTCTACCGCCAATATTACCCGCCAAACTGTACACTGTTCTCATTCTCGGGGATTCCCCCCACACCTTAACATTATTTTACCTTACGCCAAGTTCTCTATTTACAATAAAATATACCATAGCATTACTACATTCAATTACAGTCATTTTCATATATTAAAGTAATATTAGATTTATATTTTTACTACACGTAACAATATTATTTAGTTTACTTCTTTTGTTATTTCACTGTCAGAGTGCAGCACAAGCCAGACACTGTCTCCCTCATAGCGTTCTTTAATTTAGCTTT
Source organism: Schistocerca gregaria (assembly GCF_023897955.1). Taxonomy (NCBI): domain Eukaryota; kingdom Metazoa; phylum Arthropoda; class Insecta; order Orthoptera; family Acrididae; genus Schistocerca; species Schistocerca gregaria. The sequence goes on from NC_064923.1 coordinate 688,552,391, forward strand.
CACCAGGCGGAAGCACTTCCAGTTTGCCTTCGAATCTGGCCCACAGATGGAATAAGCGTCCACTTTCTCTACCGTTGCGCCGTGACTATGCCTGGCCTTCACTAAATGGCATGTTGTCACATTACAGTGTGAAAACCAACAAATTCTGTCCTAACAGGCCATGAAAGCCCACAGGTACCGACGGACCACCTTGTAATTTTCAATCAATACGCATCACCAGATGCTCGTATGGAAGGGGTTATCGGCAGCACTCGGTGGGTTGTCAGTTTTCGTGATCTGATCCGCTACTCCTCAGTTAAGTAGCGCCTCAATTCGCTTCATTGGGGCTGAGTGCACCTGAGCTGCTGAAAAACTTCGGCAGACTCGAACGGTCATCTATTCAAGCCCGACAGCGCTTAATCTATCTTAGACAATATCAAACACTCATTGTAGTTGAAACAACAGAAAAATCATTAAACGACGTCCATCGAAGGTTTCTAGACGGTAAGATTCTAACAACATATTAAGATATGGCGACGAGAGCCTCGAAAATGGATCACTTGTCATGTTTTATGCAAAGGTTACACTGGCCTCCGAGCTCAGGCACATATGAGCTTGGATCAAAAGTGAGTACAGCGATCGAAAACTTAAGAGCCCACATAAGTAATAGCAATACTGTTATGAGAATATTAGCAATTTCAGACTCTCATAAGAAAATAGTTTTGTGCTATTAGTCCACCGAGCTGTTGTTACTGACTGAACTTACTGTAAGTGTCCCTATCATGTCAATAAATGACATAAACTCACTACACAGAGCGTGGTGATAGTTAATAGTATTTCGGATTTTGATAATTTTCTACTTTTATACGCCCTACAACGGCACTGAGAGGTGACAAGCCACTCTCTCACTTTAAAAACATAGATTAACTTTCACATTTCAGATCATGATCACGGTGTTCACCGGTACTACATTTGGTATGTGTGGTTTATGAGTTTTTTGGATGAAGAAATAGCGGGCAGAATGTTCGTATATCTGCTAGTGTAAGCTGTGGGGTACTTGTGTCCAATGGCGCATTGTGGAGGCAACGAAGAAGAGGAAGAGAGATGAACTGGTTATGTAAGTGATTCTGGGAAGCAGCGCTCTGTGGATCATATAAGTAGAGGGACTTCTGGCTAAAGTCCGCTCCCGCTTCTGTTTATGGTCGGCCAGTTCACAAAACATTTTAACGGGACCAGGTGGCAGTCAGTTGCGAAGGTGGGCAGATGCAGGAAACTGTTTGGAGGAAGCCTTTTAAGAAAAAAGGCTGTAAACTGAGCCTTTGGGCAAACAGTGGGAAGGTCATAAAATACAGTGCATTCTTATGTTAGAAGCTGGGACGATACGAACAGAGAGACTGGTGCATGTGTTCAGTGGAAGCAAGACCATAGCTCCCGTGACGCTAGGAAGTCGCCACATTCTTTTAGCGGGCGACAAAAACATATATGTTATGGGCGTAGCTGTCTGGGAAGCTTAAAAACCTTCTTTCAGAAATTGGAGATGGTCTGCCTGGAAAGATTAGATCTGTCCATATATGACGGACAGTGATCTCATCTGACTAGATATTATTTGTCAGAATATGGCCATCCTTAACTTGAGAACGACGCGTCCCTAGTTTTCCGGTGAAGAGAAATTTGGAGTCACTGACTGGCTCCTCTCAGGAAATGTAAAGAGGAATCCCGTTGCTGTCTCTGGATTGGCTACCAGGCCAACAGATCTGACAAAGGAGAGATTCAGTGAGAAGAGAATAGTTAAATTGGTTTGTGAAATGAGGGTTCAAATGGCTCTGAGCAGTATGGGACTTAACATCTGTGGCCACCAGTCCCCTTGAACTTAGAACTACTTAAACCTATCTAACCTAAGGACATCACACACATCTATGCCCGAGGCAGGATTCGAACCTGCGACCGTAGCGGTCGTAATGAGGGGGCAGTTCCGTTTTTGCTAATTCAGCTCCCATACCGAGGCTTAGTGGAGTGTGGTTGTGACTTTTTGTTTTCTTCGTCTTCTGTTCCTCCGCTGGTGGAGAACTTCAGACCTTTCCCTAGTGGACGAGACCTGTGGTGTGTGTCTTGTGGTCGACTAAGAGCCAGTGAAAGTTTCCATTTGTACCAACAGTACAACTGCATACCACCTCAGACACATCGTGCTTCACAATGGTAAACGTATTCTACCTGAGTCGGCCGTGTGGCATTTGACAATTCCAGCATTTACTTTCGTCCCTGTGAGTCAAACTTGCTTCGCCTCACCATCTAACCGGACAATCTCACACTTATGTCTGCCAGCATATCAGGGCCTGATAGGGAAGTTCCTTACTTTCTGGTAATCAGAACGCCAGACATCGTAGTATGCAAATTTACGTGGACGTATCAGAAGGTTATATTTTCCGTAGCACGCCGCCCGTCGCAAATAGCGCGCCGTTTTCTGCTGTCTCCTGAATCAAGGTGAAAGTGTAAAATACTGCTACATCGACGTAGGGTTGTTAAATTATGTTCGCATATCCCTGTTATCAGGTGAACGTGGTTTGTCGCATACGTACTTGGTCGTAGCGGAGTGCATTTGAACAGAGTAGGGCGTCCAGTAGATTCACGTAAACCAAGTAGATTGCGTTGTAAAAGAGATTACATCAGGGGAGAATTTGTATAACTTCCACCGCAAAGGTCTGCTTTTTCCAATCAAATACCATTCCGTTTCTCATGTAGCACACGATTTGAAGTTTATTGAGAAGATAATACATTTCTTTACGTAAAACAAAACATGTATTTATGATTGAGGCAAGAGACGACTTTCACTACAACTAACCTGTTTAGGGCTTGGACAAACCTGACCTTAATAAACTCTTTGAAATTCTGAACGTACCGGTGATAGAGGGAGCGAAATGGTATCCAGAACTTATACAGAAACCTGATTACAGCTACAAGAGTCGAAAAAATTGAAAAGAAAGAAGCTGTAGAGATGAAAAGGAGACATCTGTATATTGAGCAAGCAGTAAAGTAAACCGAGGCCAAAACTGAATGGGGGATTAAAGTTTGGTAACAACTAATTAAATTTCGAGCTCTGCCTACCACTACGTAATTGTGCCTGAGAAGGCAATGGATATCAAGTAATTTTCCTATTGAACCTTGAAACGTGCAAGGATACTTCTAGTATTTGTGGCTGGTAGAGGTTTCTCAGGCTGTCATTAACCGCGTTTAATCACGACACGCTACTGCAAGAGAAAAGTTTACACTACTGAATATTCTTAACGTGGAGCTCTACAACGTAAATCAGCCAGTCATTGTTTTAATTACATTTCCTTTTTCTTCATTTTCTGATGATGTAGAACAGTTACTTATATATACATGATTATTGAGCTTAGCTATTCACCGCAGACAATTCCTGAACCTTTTAAGATATCGTAATTCGATTTTCACCCAAATAAATTGTAGCACTCTCCTCACGAAATGACAATATAGTCTCTTTTCATAGCTATATCGTTACAGAGATATCGCTTTATGATTAGCCTTTTCAGATGCAGTTATAGTTAATTTCTGCTGCTAGTCTTGTGGCTCGAAAATAGATTAATACAATAGGTTATCACTGTTCAAAAACCAGAAATTAGTGTCGAAAAAATTTCTGTATTTAGTACTAACATTTATTTCTACTCTACGTGAAACTGATTACTGTCTTAAGTGGATGTTCGTTTTGCATTACGGAACACCTGCGTCAGGCTGATGGGGCTCTGTAACTTGACGCTCCTAAGAAATTTTACTTACGAAAGAGGCATAACGGAGAAAAGTTTAAATAAACCTGTTTCCAGTTACACTTGGCTACACATGGGTGGACCTACACACAAACTGAAAGATTAATCACGTGCCTTGTAAAACTGATTGGTTAAATAATTACGGGTAAAGTGGTCCTCCTGTTTCTGAAAGGGCATTGAAAAGAAGGGTACACACAAGAATGTAATGGACTTTTAACCAGGGAATCGAGGAACAAACGACTCTAAATAAATAAATTCGCAACATGGGTTTAATTTGAAAATTACACCAGCAACAACACGAAAGACTATGATGATAAACAATTCCTTCAAATTCCATCTAAGTCAGCAAGTGTTAGAAATGCGTCGTATACTGTAATACACGCTTCCAGTAGCTGGTGCAAGGACTATTGTACATGATGCAACAATATTTATCTAGGAGCGCCAGAATTTTTGCACAGATTTTCTATTCGATTTTTCCCATTGGTATCATATCAGGTGAACTTGCCGGCTACCTGATAACGTCTTTACGTCTTACCCAGCGATCACGATATAGCTCTGCGTGCTGTTTCCTCGTCACAAATGAATTTCCTGCCAGAAACCCAATGCGCTGGTACCCTATCTACGTATTACAACTGGAACTTTCTGTAAGAGAGGCGTGTGTATATTTAAAGTGTTAATGTCCAGTCCCGTAGTCTACAGAAATCCGGCACCAAACGTTCACAACCCTCTGTCTCTGATGTCACAGTCAGCGTTGATTCTCAGAGACCCAATAGTGTGTATTATAAACATTTAACTTTCGAGCTCTGAAGCGAATGTCTTGGTTGTTTAATGAAAGCGAATTCCTGAAGGAGGACTCTATCGGACTGATGTTGCATCAGAACACAGCAGCAGAATTCCGTGCGTATGCTGAAATCTTTCTGGATAATCTGGTGGTGATGTGTCACAAGATACTGGTGGAAGCTGCTTGCACGCAACAAACTCTTAACAATGCTGAGCTGACATACACCCCCATACTCAATTTCTCTGTACTACCATGTTAATTACGGCTGCTAGAACAACAATTTCGTTAGGTCTGCTCGTTGCAAGTTTGAAGCTTTGCTGGGTTTTCCGCATTCGCTATCATTAGAAATGACTGACAGTTTCTATATCCTTTTTCTTGGCTTCTTCAGTATTGAAGAATCAGTGTCCTTTCGCACGGAGGCAGGTAAGGCGAGTAAGATTCGTGAGGCAGCTGAGCCACACCATTTTTAGCCAAAAATTGTGTGACAGAGATGGCTGTGCGTGGAAGTGCGTAAGCTGGTTGCGGCCTGTATTGCAGAAATGAATAGCCTGGAGAAAGAAATAACTGCATTTTCAGTAGGAATTGCCTATCCTTTGCAGGAAAATGCTCTGTAATATGGAGCAAGCTGTGACTGATTAGTTCAAACGAGGGGGCTGGGAAGTGCTGTACCACCCAATACACTCCCCGAACTTAATCCCTTGTGATTTCAGATTTCTACCTAAATTGAAGGAAGCGGTTGAAGGCATTCGCTTTGAAACTGTAATAGAGATTTGTCAGGCAACAGACCGCTCCAGTGGCACTATCAACTGAACTGGCACTGCTAAGGTTATCCTGCGTCTTCCACTTTGCTGGCAAAGGGTTATTCACAATACTGGTGATTAAATGACAGTAAAGCAAGTATCTACCTTGTATCGTTTGTAAATATATAGTTTCCACTAATAAACTTCCAGGACTCGTAAAACGAAAACGCATTTTGTTCTTTTTCATATCGGAGAAGTACCAACATGTACCTGTGCTTGCCTTCATTAAGAAAAACTTGTTGTGATTGCATCTGAAAAGTAGAAATACAGAAAAACTTGTAAGTTAAAACCCAAAAGTCAACAAAAATACGTACTTGTAACCCAGTCTGTCTCTGTCTGAAGTCCGGATCTAATAGGATGGGAAATTAGTACTTCATTTCCGTGCGTAAAGTGTAGGGTCGTGCGGATGTTTGCTGGAATATTATTTCATTACACTGAGGGGCTCGCACGTGGAGACGAATCCGTATCATGTAAGACAGTGCTTCCCGGTGTTTCTAGGACCATTACGCTGAATGTAAAAAGAAAGCTGTCTCAGCGCTTTCCCCCCCCCCCCCCCCCCCCCCCACCACCACCACAATCTTTATCATCATTACTTGCTCCAAAATAAACTTCAGAATGAAAAAGAGTTTTCTTTAAACACTATTATGTTTAAAATTACAAAATATAAATGGTACTTAATTTTTAGGTCTTTATTAATCCACGAGCAAATGACTAAATAAAATACTAGTAATTGATACTTCCTACTTCTAACAGCATTTTCCAGTACGATGCCGCAGTAAGTCTCAGTGCATAGCTTCTGCTACCTACAACTCCTCTCAGGAGAGAAAGATAATTGTCCAGATTGACGATGGCCACATGTTACAAAAGTTTCCTCCTCTGCAGCACCCCTCTCCCTAGCGATGCTTGCTAAACCTACACCTTGCACCCACTTTTAAAATGAACCAAATTAAAATGATTTCACTATATTTACTGTTTGTAAATCACAATTAGCTAAACTTGGAAGACTTCAGGCTGTCAGTCCTTTGAATATGAAGAATGCCAGTGACAATGTTAATAAATAACAGTATTAAGCAGGCCCCATATGAATGTAGTAGCTATTAAACAGTTGTTGTTGAGATGTGCTGTCAATTAGTTCATTTATCTGTTTTGAATTGTATAATGAAGGTGTTTCGGGTCCACTTGGGAACAGCTTACCATTTGGAGAACTCATTTTCGTAAGATACGTAGGCCTAGGTGACGTATGTGTCTCAATTTTAGTGCCTTACTTACAAAGCACAATACATGTGTGTAGCGTGTGCACTGTATGAGGTAGACGTTGTTCAAACATTCGTTTCAGGCTCTGTAGCCTCCAACAAAGTTTGCCAAGCGCTGATGCCAGAACGTAAATTATGTATAATTATTGGTAACTTATGTAATTAGTTTAGTGTTATGAAATAGTAAAAATAGTAATGATCTTTTAGAAGAAATTTAGTTTCGTGACATACAGAACCAAACCTTATTATTTCTTACTCCTCAGCAAAATTCATTTTAACCCACAGCTACGAGTTAACTCCATGTTGGGAACCAGTGATGTAAAATCAAGCTGCTCTGCCACCGCCGACGTTAAGAAGTTAAATACTGTGTAGTCAGTGAAAATGTCAAAAAGGGCAAGTCATTTTGTGTTATCCTTAGCTGTCGCAGTATTTACAATAGCTGAGACTGTACGTAATAGCATCGACCGCGCTTGGAAGTCTGCAGATATTTTCCCAAGAGAGAACAAGAGCCAACAGTTTTTTCAAGAGAGGATAAGACTCTAAAAAGGCCATTATTGAAAGTTTCAACAGGAAATACCCCACCAGCAATGGGCGGTGAAGGGTTGACAATGCCAGCCACTCGTGCTGGCGAAATATCAGAAAAATTATCGAACAAACATACGCCGTAGAACCCGAGACAGAAGCCTACAGGCAGTTTGTCAACTAGTAGTCACGAAACCCTTGACAATTTTGTAAACGTACAAAACTTACTGTATCTCCGAGATTCAGTAGTTGTCCAGTCAATATCAAGGAAGTTGATTATTTTTATACCGAAAAGGGAAGCGACATCATCCACACACCGCGTTTCATAGTTAAAAGTCGGTGACCTCCTCTTAACAGTTCCTCTCGGTTTTTCCTGGTCTTCTGCTTCTCGGATTAGCTGACCCCAAGCTTGGTGTGTCTTCTCCTTTATCTGGGCTATCTATCGTCTCGGTGGTATCCCCTGCAGTCTTTTCCCTGCGACATTGCCTTCGACGATCGTCTTTTCCAAGTTATCCTCCTGTCGTCTAACTGTGTACCGACGAAATGCAGGATCTGCTCGAAATAAATACCCACCCGGATTTCTTGGAATATTAATTTCTTCGTCCGTTTGTCACTCCATGATATTGTCAACAACCTCCTACACGTCACATCTCGAAAGTATAAACTCTTTTGCGATCCCCTTCAGTTACTGCCCATGTTTGAGCACCATAAGGGAATACTGGAAACACCAGAGATTTCACAGCTCTCATTTCAGTATAAACCCGAAAAGGGGAAAAATCAGGTCGATTAAGTCAATCTCATTAATTGTCAACAGAAACAAGTAGCAAAGAATATCCCTTATCAATTCTTCCTGGAGCGCATAATTAGAGAATAAACTAATAATTGTTATACAATGTTATTGCCATCTACAGCACCTTTCTTTCTCTTAAAACATTGCAACTGGCCGTAATAATGGTGGTTCTAAGCCTTCTAATTTTTAATGTGGTACAGCGTAATAAAGTTGTATTCGATAACTATTATAATAAGAGTTTAAATGTGTTTCGAAATCTGCATTTACGTAGGTAAATTTTGACTAAGAGACAGAGATGAAAGTAGGGTGCTTTCGAAGAAAACAATCAAACTGGTCGGTTGAAGCGACTTTTATCACGCAAAGACTGATCGTAGACGGTCCTCATTCGTCTTGTTTGGCCCGTTATTGTGCCGCTACTGCAACTGCTCCTTCTTGGTAATTCTATGAACTGAGGTTGCATCTCAGAAGTCACATTCCTCTCACTGCAAAACATTGGCGGTTTAGCCATCAAGAGAAGAAAACCATTTAATATCCAGTGAACAGTTGAACATCTAAACTAACACAAGTTACGTAATATTTGTACAAGCAATTCTATTTCTCTCTGCATTTGGTAGCTCTAAATCTGCGGTTCAGTGACATTACAGTCATTTCCAGGAAAACTTAACAAACAAAGTATAATAGTAATATGGTTTTTCATTATTCCCCATTCGGTGAGGCCCGTGGAGGAAACGAGCGCCGTACCAATGGGAGCGTACGTGGAGTCACTGTGCATCTTGGTCCGCATTTCATTTTCCCCCCTGTTCCAGCGCCCTTCGGTTTGCTTGTGACCTGGCATTCCTTAATTCGATGTGCTTATGCAGGTTTTCGTACCATGCTCATAACGAATGTATAGATGGTGAGAGACTTTATAGCAAGTTAATACGTTCTTTTTTAGTGCTTACCATACCTAAGACCATAATGCGTAGACAGTTAAAGCCCAGCATACAGGTTTTAATCGCTCGTCACAATGTACCTAAGTCATGTTATTGAATATGTAGTTTTGTAAGGCGCTAATGGATAATGTCTGTTTCTCAGATGCTTTTTCTTTGCAATTACAGTATTTTATAGTGACTATAGTATGTACAGGAAATGTATGCGCAAATGTGGGCTTTGCATGGGTATGTCACATGCAGTTATAGTAAATTTGTGTTTTAGTAGTAATGAGTGGTTATTCCGTGGGACTGTGCGCGCGCTGCTTGGACAGCGCTACCTGGTGGCCGGTTGTGAACAGCTAGAATCACAGCAGGTAAGCCTGCGTGGAATAGGGCAGTGATGATGCCGACCGGTGTTAGGCGAGCAGAGGTAGTTTCATCTGGTGACAATAGTTTTATATTTTATGGAAATAACGACTATGAGAGCAGTTTTTAATTACTTTTATTGGTTGCGATAATGATTTTTATCAGGTGGTTTGCCTCATGTGCCATGATGTTCATATAGTATTATAAATGTTAATCCACGTTTCAGGTATGTCGTTCTGTAATAATGTAATGTATGTAGTTAACTCTTGTAAGCCCTCCCTCAAACCTGTTATGTTATACCTTCACAGATCCGATGATGGCACTTTCAGAGTGTTGAAGCCGGTCATCTAGTTAACGATATTGAAGTGATCGTGGCTTTTCAATTATTAAAAGAAAATAGAAACTCTATACCCTAGATTTCAAGAGGTGACAATTACCTCCTCTTGCCTCTCCTCTTCCCCCCTCCCCTCTCCCCTTTGCGGACGCTTATGGGAAGGCGTTTACTGAAAGTCAAAGAGGTCTCCACAGTCAGTGGTAAGTTGTTGACGCGGGCGCGCCTGCAGGTAGGCAGCCCTGCAGCACACAGAGCCAGCTAGGCTCCGGTGCGCTTTGAGCCCCGTGATACCGCTGGCGGGATTTGGCAGGGGCACGCACCGCTCCCATCTGAGGGCAGGGGGTAATTACCCCCACCGTCCGCCGCCAGGCGAGTTCAGCACGCCCTTTGTGCGCGCCTTGAACAATAGCAGCTGTTTCCTTTTGTCGGTCGCCTTGTTTCCGGGACGGTACTATGATAATAATGCAGCTGATCGAAAAAGAGAAAGAACGTCGAAAAGAGGGGAGAGGACAGAGGGTGGTGCGGTAAATAGGCGACAGCGAACAGCAGGACTGTGATTTTGCTGTCGCGCTCCTCAGGCAGATATGTTTTTACCAACATCATTGAAACTCAACAAGGCTTCTGTATGCTTCAGTGGCGGAGCCATCCTAAAATGGAAACAACATACAGGTCTCTCATAAGATGCCACTCGAAGCTTGTGCAACCACACGAAAAATATTCATACAATGGCAGTCAGGGAAAAACAAAAATCCCTCTATTCTTCGAGCACAAAACTGTTTGGATAAAGGTTTTCCACAAACAGGCAGTAGCTAAGAGTTGCGGCCAAACGTTGAGGACACAACTCACACAATTAGAGCGGAAATAATGTAATAAGGATATGGATGCAACCCTCTGTTTACTTTTATTTAGTATTTGATAGATTTCAGAATTATTCGGCCAACACTTACTTGGAGCTGATAATTCGTACAATCTATGTAACTGATTTCCCAATACAAAGATGATCATCGGGTGCATGTGGGAAAGCAATCACATGTACACCTATTCAGTCAAGTAGATCCATGTACGCACTGCCAATAGCCACCAATATAGTGTCATACCAATATACATCATACATAAATCTACGCAAAGAGTGGCGTTCTGTTTTGTGATACGTATGAAACACAAACTGACTGATTACTATATTTTAAGGTTAGTTTCCGATTCATATTCGTAAGGCAAAAGAAGTCGAAAAAGAAATGGTCAGCTTGAGGTCATATTCTCCATACAGAAAAAACATCCTAAGGCGAAATTAAAACCAAGAAATTCAGCATTAACGATGGAGGAGGATTTCCGCTATTAAACGTAGAGGAGAGAGCGGGTAGGTGGAAAAAATAGTATGAAGGTCTCTACGGGATTGGGGGAAAGGGGAGGGAATGTCTGCTGCCCTGGTTAAGGCAGAAATGGAAATTTATTTAACAGAGTTTTGAGAGATTTGTAATCAAATAATGCAGTTTCCTTGCATAAGATTCCTTCCAAATTTCTAAAATCATCGCGGTAATGGCAACCAAAAGGCCTTTTATATTCGTGGATAGAACCTTTGAGACGAGAAACATAACAAGAGACTTTGGGAAAAATTCATCCTAACAATTAGAAAGAAAACTAGAGCAGATTAGCGCGAAAATTTTTGCACAATCAGCTGAACAGTTCATACACCCAAGTTTTTGAGGAGAATAATATACAGAAAAATGGAAAACAAGAATGAAGGTCTTCAAATGGTTCAAATGGCTCTACGCACCATGGGACTTAACATGTGAGGTTATCAGTCCCATAGACTTAGAACTACTTAAACCTAAATAACGTAAGGATATGACACACAGCCACTCCCGAGGAAGGATACGAACCTGCGACCGCAAAAGTAAAAGAAGATCTCTTAAAAAGACTTCATTTGCTTGGGGAATGGTGCATTTGATAAAGAAAGACCGTCGTAAGAAAAGTCGAGGTTCGTTCCTAAGATTTGTAGAACTACAAAAAGCGTTCATGAGTGTAAAATGCTGGAAAGTGTTCGACATTGTGGGGTAATACACGATACGTATCCATAAGCCAAGATCGCACAAAATATTTTTTATGCAACACAACCGGCCTCAACAGTCTTAGCTGTCATCTTGACGTCCTAAATTTTTTTGTGGTAAAACATGTTCATTTTACGCTACACTTCATGCACAAGAGGTCAGATGGATAAAAATCAGCACATTATAAACGATTGTCATCGCTAATATATTTAAAAACACACAGCACCTTGTCCAAAAATCCATGTCCTTATACATATTGCTCGCAGATGAATGTTACATTGCTGTAGTCGCAGGTTCGATTTCTGCCTTGGGCGTGGATGTGTGTGATGTCCTTAGGTTAGTTAGGTTTAGGTAGTTCTAGGTCTAGGGTACTGATGACCTCAGATGTTACGTCCCATTGTGCTTACAGCCATTTGAACCATTAGAATGTTACATGATACAAATGAGGTGCACAATAGCACATGTGTTTACATATGCTGGACACATGTACGTCCAGCATATGCTATTGTGTGTATGTGCTAATGGGTGCGCTGTTGTGTACCGTATTTGTATCATGTACAAGCATCTGTGATCAGTATGTTTATGCACATGGCCTTTTGAACGAGGTGCTGTATGTTTTTAAATATTTTAACGATGGCAAACGTTTATAATGTGCTTAGTTTTATCCACTCGACATCTTGTGTATGAGGTTTAACGTAAAATGAACACGTTTTACTACAAGAAAATGATTAACGCCTGGCGATGACAGGTAATGCCATTGAAACCGGTTGTCTTGAATAAGAAAATATTTTATGCGATCTTGACTTTTGGATTGTTTTGAAAAATTAAAACAGATCGCCATTCAGTACTCTCATAATTAGAATATTCAGTCTGATTTTAAATGCTTACCTCTTGGATGAAGACTTCTTGTACGCAAGTATGTATGTACGCTGTCGAGTACAGATTTAGCAATTGCAGAATACACTTCTACTTACGATGGTCCGTTTTTCTATTACTTCTTTAAGAAACTGCAATACAAAAACAGAAGCGCATAGTAAAGTACGTTTGAACATGAACCCCGACACTATGTAAGGATACGCAGTGGAAATTATGTATAACTTTCTCCGAAACTATCGACGGAAAGCAATGTCCAAATCCTAATGATTATTCGCTCTTTTTTATTCAGATACGTACCAGCTGCAACTATCATCAGCTGAACATTTTACTAAAGTTTGAAACTTCTCTTTTTTGTTCTTCCGCGTTGACCATTTAAAAAATTGGGTTGTTTTGAAAATCTGCCTTATGCAAACTCATCAGCTGATATCATATCTGAACGTTTATTAAAAAATTATCTTGCCATCTCAGAAATAATGAGGGTTAGGTTCAGTTTTAGCACAGCTGACACTATATTAAAAATGTATATTAACTTTTGAAAACCTGGAGCGACGTAATTTTCTTTTATAAGGTAATTTTATTTCTGAAATAATCACTTTATTTCATAATCTAGTTATTACCTATTTTCGTTCCATTGGGCATTTTCAAACTAGTTCTCTTACTTGGGTCACAGTAAAAAATAATTCATCATAGAGCACATTTGATTTCATTTATTCACTTCTGATGACCAGATACCTTCTCTCCGATATTTTATGAATAAATGGAAAGAAGAGACCGAGACGCAAAGAACTCCACCGTCTAATAGCTGAACCATGAAATAACGTGATTTTATATAAAATAAAAGCATTCAACGCAAGAACATGATTTCCTGTGAATATTAAAGACTATTGAATATATGACTAACATGTGCTGCTCATTGTAAGGAAAGGTTTGGATGTACAGAAACAGAGACTGTATCTGTTATTAGCTTATTACTAATCCGGATCATCTGACAGACATGAAGCTTAAAATATTATGTGAAGCCAACAAGAGTATCAAAGACGAAACACATTTGACTAATTACGTAACATACTTCCAAGTACAGAGTTCACTGAAACAATAAAGCAGAGGAAAAGTAGGACGATGAAGGAGAAAAGAAATAAAATAGTATGAAAATGCAGGGCGATGTCTTCTAGAACTACTGCGTAGTACGTAAACTTAAAACCGACGAAGAATTCCTTTCACAGACATTTTCATTGGTATATGATACAAACATCTGCAGTATTACCGCCTACATCCTAGGCGTATTTCGTGTACGTGGTGCATTATATTGCACTGATGGGGTATCAGGCTCGAAGTGCTTCTGCGGCATGGTGCAAAACTTTATTAAAATATTTCACTTCTCTTCAGTGGATGCCCAACCATTTCCTTCGAGACACCCTACTCGTACACAAAAGGTTCTCTCAGGCTCGAATTCCATCTGCCTCCGAGCGTTCACGTTTCGGCGGTCAAGCAACACCCGAGATCAATCATCCAAAGAAGACGTCCTTCAGATCCGGTTCATCCCCTTCCTTCATCCCGCCTTTAACGTCCATCAGCTCTTCCGCATTCGAAAAAAAGGTACATATATATATGTGTGTGTATCCGCCCTCCGTCAAAGTGACAAATGGCAGCACTTGTGCGACAATTTCAGGGAACCGGCACGCCCCACACAGTGTGGAAAATGGGAGTGAGGAAACAGAACGAGGAAATGATTTATTGAAAATCACGGATCTGTTTCAGTCGAGACGCACGGACACACACACACACACACGCCCGCACACGCACACACAGGTATCGTACCCTGCGAGCGGAGTTTACAGGTTCGGCTAATTGTTCGCTTTAATCGGGGTGTTAGGTGCGCAATATCCATCAGCGATCATGTGACTGGTGACAGAATCTGCCGGCCATTGTTTACGCCGCTGAACGGTAATGGGTCGATTCCCAGCGCGTCGGTGCGCCTGGCTCACCAAACGGCGGGGAACTCATTTGCAGTGGCGGTCGGTGTAGCTGAACTCTTGCCGACGGGGAATTATTGCCATTTGTTTGTAACTGGTTGCGCCTCGTCCTGCGTTACGGCAGCTCGTGGGTGAGGCTTGCTTCGACTGATGCGCTCCATTGCCACTTTGACCGGCCCGCCCTCGTATAAATTCTATTCATTTGCGTCCTCTTGTGTTGACTGTGGCAGTTCGTGAGACAGCAGTCACCTCAGGGGCTTGCAATGTCCCCACAGCAAATACCCTCTATCGCGCACCAATTAATCATGTTCAATCAAACCGCCCACATTCATTCACTTTGGAAAAGTTATCTGATCTGATTTTCTCGTAATATATGCGGCGACAGCTAGTCGACGCAGAAGTATTTTCTAGTGCGTTTATTCTTTGAAATAACAGAGATGCATATATGCATTCTCCACGGTTGTTAGAGTGGTAACTAGGACAGCTTCTGGAGTATCTGTTGAGGGATTGACGTGTTTCTGAGAGATACATATTCTGCTTTTCTTTTCGCTAAAGCGAGTCAATTAACATTTGTGACGCTAGCGGTTTGTTTTGAAGAGAAAGAGATTGTAAAGGGAAAATAATTAAGGCGTGGAATCATCGGAGATCTGGACATGTAATGGAGATGGACTTAATACACGATTTCCTCCATAAATATGGTTTGGGACTTTTTTGTTCTGGAGTGAATGAACAAATGATTTTTTTCTGAATCATTTGTTGATCACGTTGGCCCTGTAATTAGTGGGGAAGTTTCAGTTGTGTCGAAGAGAGCCTGCAATCACTGAGTCTGTGTTAAATCGTCCAAAAAGGCTTCGTACACATCTGTAATTCTCAATATTTCGTAAAAGGAACAAATTGTCCAAACGATTGATTCTCCCGACTGACTGCAGTGTTGAACAGTAATAATAAATGTAAAGATCTCTTACAGCAAGCCAGCCGCTTTTTACCAGGACGAACGACTCCACCAAAGATTCTATTTGGCTGAATCCCTTTATCACGTAATGAAATATTATATTAAAAACTGTACATAGATAAAGGAGAGAAAGAGAGAGAGAGAGAGAATGAAAAAAGAGATAATACTAATAATCCTGCATTAGTCTAATTTTTCGCCTGTCTTGTCACGGATCAGCCAAGAGCTGGGGGGGGGGGGGGGCTTACTTTACTGTATAGACTTAGGTTTGAAGGTGAAGGGGTCATAAAGACAACAGATACACGTCTATATAGACAAGACATTACGCAGAGATAGCGTTTATCTGCATTGATAATATATTCTGAGATTAAAGAGACGGCAACTTACTATCCGAACATTTAAAAATGTTAAAGGCTGTACATTTTGTTCCCGATTTTTCCACGAAATTAAATTAAATGTGTTATTTTATCCTCGTTGATAGTTGGTAAAAGATCAACCAGCCACAAATACTTTTCAATTGCATAGATGCTTTGGTCAATAACATGTCATCTACTTCTGTACTGCACAAGAACATCTTGACTATTTAGTGCTACTACATAACACCAAAATCTTAAATACGGCTGTGAAACACGAACTGTACAAATCTAAAGAGACTGAAAAATCAGCTAACTAGTTGCAAACCAAACGGCAATTTGCCCTTGACCTGGGGTTCAATATTTCTAAAAATACCTTGTTCAGATGGAGTTGGCCTTGTTACATCATATGATGGTACAATAGATTAGATGCAGCTCTTGTCATATACTAGTTTTTCTTGAAGTTCAGAGCTTTGTTGTGAAAAATGTAGAAACAAATTATGATTCATAGTATTGCCCATCACTGGCCACTACTTTCTCCCACCTTTCGGATGGCATACGAATCCCGTGGCGGAAGAACTGGGCGTCTTTTGTGGGGATCCATGAGTCGATTCAATTTCGCACTTATTGGTATGATCGGAAGTGATGGTCAGCCAGACTGTATTCCACTGATAGAAAACGGTGGAAGTCAGAGAGAGCAACCTATGGAGAATACGACGGGAGGGTAGGACTTCTTATTTCAATGTTTTCACGTATGTTTTGACTGGTTTTGCGACCTGGGGTCAAGCTCTGACCTGCTACAAAATTACCTTTACGTGTCTATTACTGTATTATGGACGTTTGTGTTTCAGTGCTAGATTCGAACGCATCAATTTCTTTCGAAAATGAGGTCCTGTGAATGTCTTACTGTGTTCAGTAGCTACGAAAACGTTCTGTCTTCCACCGCCATGCCAGCATTCGACATCAAAATCACCGTTCTGAAGGTGTCGAAAACATTCTCTGCACGTTCTTCCACTAATAGTTCCTTACCATTGGTCTTACCCAGCGTTTTAAGAGCCACAGCCGCAGATTTCTTAGTGATAAAGCAGAAAATTAAAACTTCCCGCAGATGGCGAGAAACAGGTAGGCAAGTTGAAGTTCTTAATCGATAATAACCTTATGATTCAATCACAAATCGACTAATATTTTTTTTGGCATTATGTATACAGATGCCTAAGCTTACTGTATTACACCTATGACCAACCACTCGAACCCCACTTGCCGCTACTGCTGTCTTTTGCAAAATGGCGGAAGCAAAGTTGTAGTACTAATATAAAATTGAAAATGGAATAAGTGTCCCCAGACACGCCTTTACATAGAAGCAAGGTAACATGTATCGCACTTCAGAAGGAATGCTCACTAGCAAATGCCCACAGGTAGAGGCTCTTGTCAACATAAAATTGTAACAGGAGTCATATCATAAAATATTTGCGTAAGTTGCGTCTACACCATGCCATAGACTACGGCCAACTGTCACACCTGTTACAATTTTATGTTGACAAGAGCCTCTACCTGTGGGCATTTGCTAGTGAGCATTCATTCTGAAGTGCGATACATGTAATCTGGCTGTTATTAAATCCATAGCTTGGGATAATTCTCCTTTTGTCAATTTTAAATACGGCAAGAGCCTCTCGGCTTCATCTAGTGTAATGTACCATCATGTGATGTAACGAGGCCCACATCTTCTGAAGAAGATATTTTAGAAATATCGAAACCTAGGTCAAGGGCTAATAAAACTTTGTTTTTTAACTGATTGACTGGTTTTCCTACCTCTTCACTATATGAGATATTTCATAAACAAAAAACATGCTAAGGTGCTTCCAATTATTACCTGTAATGAGCAATAGTTGTATTCACTTACATACGTTCCAGGGGATGGAGATTTCTTTTGCTGAGGTGCACATGATTTTCAGGAAGATCTTCGCATTGGCGATTTGTAAACAATGCAGATGTTGTAAATAAATCACTTTTGCACATTTCATAATATTCTTAATGTCGAGGTTGAGCGCCACACATGTTGAAGCAGAATATTGTAGTTCAACGATATTAGAGACAGGATTATATCGCAGAAGGTTAACTTCCGGTGAATATTATGATGGTGCGTATGTTCGCAGAGGATGTTGGTATTCCGGTTTCTGTGGATTTATTTATCACTTCTCGTGTTTTGTATGTAGTCTACTGTTCCAGTTTGAGTTTACACATTGTCATCTTCTTTTGTATGAGTTCAAAAGAGGAATAACAGCAGCGGACGCAGACCAAAAACATTTGCGCTGTGTATGAGGATAATACCGTTGGACAGAGCACAGCAAGAAAATGTTTTCCCTTTTTTAGGAGGGTCCTTTTGACATTAGTGTCTCTCCATGCTCACGAAGATCTCCGATGAAGATCGTTTGGACGCAATAATCCACTACTACCCACGTAAATGTGATCAACAACTGGCCAGCGTCATGAACTGAGGTTATTCCACCATCGTGCTACAGTTTCGTACAGTGGGGAAGGTTCTAAAGTTAGGTTTATGGGTACCGCATGCTCTAAGCCGAAATCACAAGAAATTAACGGGTGGCCATATATGCATCTCAGCTTGCTAGTCATCAGTTAACTCGGAAACAATACTGGCCATTCCTATCCTGTATCATTACTACGACGAGAAATCGTGCCTTTATTCCAACACGGGGAAAAGAAAGGAATGTTTGAGCTCAAACAAAACAGCATCTTCGCGTACAAACACCTGCACGTATCCATAAAAGATATTGTTATGCTTCTGCTGGAACGGTGACATTGTGTTGTACTATGAATAGCTTTCCCGAAGTGTAACCACCACTGCTAGCATTTGTTGTCAACAACTGAGAAGCCTTGCACACTCGGTAGAAGAACAACGCCACGGAATACTGCGTGATGTGATGCTACTCCCCCATAACGGCAGATCGCATTCTTCTAGACACAAAAACACTGTACAGAAGTTGGGTTGCGAAGTCATTCCGCACCCACCTTATTCACATGATCGTGAGCTTTCTTATGTTCATCTTTCCCGCTCTCTACCGAACAACCTTCTAGCAACATCCTTTGCTGATGACAGTGCTCTCCGAGCATGGCTCGATGATTTCTGTGCCTCAAAACCACGTGATTCCTACAGTCGCGGAAGCGAAAATTTACCCCAAAATTGAAGGACTGTTATAAGTAGTCAAGGAGGGTATTCTTGATCACCAAAGTCCTGTTATGTGTATCTGTTGTGTTTATGAAACTTATGGGAAACGCTGCCGATATATGTCCCAACATAATACATGGTGATTCAAAAAGAATACCACAACTTTAAAATGTGTATTTAGTGAAAGAAACATAATATAACTTTCTGTTATACATCATTACAAAGAGTATTTAAAAAGGTTTTTTTTCACTGAAAAACAAGTTCAGAGATGTTCAATATGGCCCCCTCCAGACACTGGAGCAATATCAACACGATACTCCAACTCGTTCCACACTCTCTGTAGCATATCAGGCGTAACAGTTTGGATAGCTACTGTTATTCCCCGTTTCAAATCATCAATGGTGGCTGGGAGAGGTGGCCGAAACACCATATCCTTAACATACCCCCATAAGAAAAAATCGCAGGTGGTAAGATCAGGGCTTCTTGGAGGCCAGTGATGAAGTGCTCTGTCACGGACTGCCTGGCGGCCGATCCATCGCCTCGGGTAGTTGACGTTCAGGTAGTTACGGACAGCTAAGTGCCAATGTGGTGGCGCTCCATCCTGCTGAAATATGAATTGTTGTGCTTCTTGTTCGAGCTGAGGAAACAGCCAATTCTCTAACATCTCCAGATACAGTAGTCCAGTTACAGTAGCACCTTTGAAGAAAAAGGGACCAAAAACTTTATTGGCTGAAATGGCACAGCGGATTCTCAGTGCCCCTTATACAGAGATTGTGACTTTCCCGTTAGTGTGGAAAGTTGCTTCATCACTAAACACAATCAAGACTCATCAGTTTCCATTTGAGCAAGGATAAAATAAAATCACAGAAATCGATTCTTTCAATCTTATCAGCTGCAGACAGTGTTTGAACTAATTTCTGGCGATAAGGTTTCATAACTAACCTTTTTCGTAGGACTCTCCATACAGTTGATTGGGGAATTTGCAGTTCTCTGCTAGCTCTGCGAGTCGATTTTCCTGGGCTGCGAACAAATGCTTTCTGGATGCGAGCTACATTTTCATCACTCGTTCTCGGCTGTCCAGAACTTTTCCCTTTGCACAAACACCCATTCTCTGTAAACTGTTTATACCAACGTTTAATACACCACCTATCAGGAGGTTTAACACCATACTTCGTTCGAAATGCACGCTGAACAACTGCCGTCGATTCACTTCTGCCGTACTCAATAACACAAAAAGCTTTCTGTTGAGCGGTCGCCATCTTAGCATCAACTGACGCTGACGCCTAGTCAACAGCGCCTCAAGCGAACAAATGTACAACTAAATGAAACTTTATAGCTCCCTTAATTCGCCGACAGATAGTGCTTAGCTCTGCCTTTTGTCGCTGCAGAGTTTTAAATTCCCAAACTTGTGGTATTCTTTTTGAATCACCCTGTATTTTTATTGACTGTCGCATTCGTTTTTCTGGTGATATAAAATAAGAAAAGCTGGTCGCAGTCTGCCTACTTGTTCTTTGAGCAAGGCTACTAAAATACCGTACCTTACCTGTAATGTGAAACAGTGACCAATATTAACTCATTTACGATTTATACGGTAATAGTATATACTTTCTGTCCTTCCGTAACAATAGTGTCTTTCATGTATTTTTCAGGATGTTCAATTTGTTGGTGCCATTAGGTTTAGTGACCCAACGGTCGCGTATTATGAGATCGCTATCGTTTTCACCTTTCAGTATTTGTAAGTCGAGTCTGCAGTCTATGTTTCTAATGAAGTCCGATTGTAATCATAAGCATTATGCAAACTAATTCCTCGCATTAATACCAAACAATACCATAGTCATGTAACACCAGGCTCACTGATTTCTAACTGTAACCTCTGGCTCTGACACTGTCATTGTGTGGTAAGAAAAAGTACATTATGATTGTAAAAAAATTCCTGTAACAAAAGTCAGCTTGAAGTTGGAAGCTCGATAACTAAATTTTTTAACAATGTTTCCTTCTTATTACCGACTCGTGATATATCTTTCCTTCGTCAACATTTTATCTTCACAATTAAATTTTAAACCTGATAAAAAGAGAATACATTACAATGCGGTATATACAACCGCCAAAAACGTTTTGCATCACACCGGTTCCCAGAACTCCTGAACACAGAAGTTAACTGTGGATATTGTAACACAGACACAGTCCTTTTGACTGTTCAGAAATGTCACTAAAGCGGCCCAAAGATATAAACAGCAATGCATGATGGTTCAAACAGCTATGTGCACTATGGGACTTAACATCTTAGGTCATCAGTCCCTAGACTAAGAACTACTTAAACCTAACTAACCTAATTACATCACACTCATCCATGCCCGAGACAGTATTCGAACCTGTGACCGCAGAAATTGTGAGGTTCCTTACTGAAGCGCCTGGAGGATAATTACAAGATCTAGTTGGACTGACAGAAGAGCGAATGAGATAGCTTTACAAAAAATAGCAGAGAAGAAAAGACTAAAGAAAGTTTCAGGACAGCGCAAAACGCAAAACTCATTTCGGACCTAAGTATACACGATATACTTGTGCAGTAGAAGCTTTTCAGAGGTAAAATTGAAGGGGAAAAAAGGCGAACCACCGAGAACATGCTGTTTAAAAATATGATAAATGAGACGGGATGCTATTCACACACGGACATGCAGAGGACTGTTAAAAAGAGGAAGCTGTGGCTACAGAGAAGAGACTTAGCGTTTTGGAACCAGATGAACCAGAACTCTCGATTGAATTTTCTTTTTGATTTCTTCGTAATTGTTCTGCCATCATTTAGCCTCTGCATCCGTGCGCATTTTATTCGGTATCTTTCGTTAGCAGGCCTATTTTTGTATTTACTTCATCAGTCGATCAGTTGACGTATTTCTTCTGTTAATCAGGATTCCTTCATTGTTACCTTCGTTGTTGTTATATTTATCTGTTCACCGTCTATGAATGTCATTTTTTGGGAAGCCCAACCCTCTTCACCTGAACTTCTAATATATATTTTCACTATCCCTACAGCATCGGATGATTTCAGTCGCTCATCGTCAACTCTGAACACTTCAGTGTTCATTTCTATTACATATTAATACGGCACCCGTGTTCGGAAAAGAGTCTTTGATCAGTAATCAAAATATCCTCGGTCTCTTGTACGAACCCAGCCACTGTTCAAATTTTGAATAAAAATCATGAACAACGGTGCCCGAAGAGTTCCGTCATAAGAGTAAACTTCATTATGCCAACGACCTTGTCAAAGACAGTGGAGGAGCAGACAGAGTTTCAAGGCATTTCCATCTCCTTGGAGACGGAAACTGTCCCTAAAAGGCTGAATAATCAGCAATGATCAACAGCATGATGATTTAGAAGGCTATGGGAGCCAGCTCATTAAAGACCCAGAACCTTTATCCACAGAGCATATGGCTGTAATTGAAAAACTGTTTTGATGTTCTCTCCATTGGCAAAAGATTCCGGACTAGTCGCCCATTCGAGTCTCCAGAGGAAAACTCCCAGTTGGGAGGCGACCATGAGGAAAAGACTGAATAACAAAAAAAGAATAATGTTCTACGAGACAGGGCGTGGGATACAAGGAGTCTGAACGTGCTAGGAAATCCATAAAATCTTGAAGGGAAGATGCTAAGGCTCAATCTACATATAATAGGATTCAGTTAAGTGAAATGAAAAAAGAGTATTGGGTAATATCAGCAGCAGCAAAAAATGGTATAATGGGTGTAGGATTCATCATGAACAGGAAGGTAGGGCAGAGAATGTTTCACTGTGAACACTTCAGTAACACGGTTGTTCTCATCAGAATCGACAGCAAACCAACACCGTGAAGAGTAATTGAGGTATGCATGCCGACATCGCAAGCAGAAGATGAAGAGAAAGAGAAAGTACATGAGGATATTGAATGGCTAATTCGGTAGTAAAAGAACATAAAAAACCTAACAACCATAGGGGAATTGAACGTGGTTGCAGAAGAAAGGCTACGGGAGTATATGGGCTTCGTATTATTAGTGAAAGAGAAGAAATACTACTTGAATTATGCAATAAATTTCAAATGGCAAAAGGCAGTACTCCGCTCAATAATCACGAGAGGAAGAGCAATACTTGGATAAGGCTGATAGGTAAAGGAAGATTTCAGTTATATTACATCACGGTCAGGCAAAGATTCTTATATCAGATATTGGATTGTGAGACCTACCGAGATGCAGGCAGGAGCATAAGAAACTGGTTAGTAGGCATCAGTGAGCAAGGAAGTGGAATACGGAAGTATTAAGGAATGAAGACACACGCTTGAAGTTCTCTGAGGCTGTAGGTAATTCTACAATGTATAGCTACGTAGGCAGTTGAGATGAAGAGGAATGGCTATCTCTAGAAAGAGCAATCACAGATGTTGTAGAGAAAAGCATACGAACTAGGAAGGTAACTGCTAAGATACCGTGGATAACCGAGGAAACACATGAGTTGTTCGACTAAAGATGGATCTACAAACGTGTTCAGGAAAATTTAGTTATACAGAAATCAAGACACTTGGGGAGGAAACAAATAGGAAGTGCCGGGAAGCTAAGGGGTTGGGACACTTGTGAGGAGCGACAGTTGTGAGGAGCGACATTTGTGAGGAGACCCACCCGAACAGGTAGCGGGCGGTCTACAGGGACACCAAACAGGTAGCACACCGCAGTTCAGTACTGCATCGTCACATCACTGCCGTCACGCAGGAGTGCAAAACGATCGCTGCAACGCATCAGGCAAAAAGCATGGGATCTACACTAGATGCGACCGATGCTGCGGGAATATTTCAGTAAGAACATTATTTGCTAATGAATGATGGGAGCAAATGTTTACTTACATGCAATTAGTTTGGACAGTTATTTATTGTTCATGCCGCTATTTCTAATTCTGAGGAGGAAACAAACACAGTTCCATCACTGTACGCCTTGCTATCCAATAAAAATCGAGAAACGCATGACCGCTTTTTCACGACTGTTGAGAGCAACGTACCTGGATGGATTCCTACAGCTACCATGATGGATTTTGAAGCTGCAATCATCTAATCAGTAACACATTTGTTTCCTGATGCAAAGATTAATGACTGCAACTACCATTTCAATCAGTGCTTGTGGAGGCAAGTGCAGAATTGTGGCCTTGTTGGTGCCCACAAGGAAAACGAAGAAATTCGTTTTCACATAAGATTGTGTTCCTCTTTGGCTCACATTCCGCTGGACATGTTAGAGGATGGGTGGCTAAGCATTCAGGAGAGCACGCCAGGTAATGAATAACTGCAGGATTTTTATGACTATTTTGTTGAACAATGGCTGGATAATGGAGACATGCCAAGAGATATTTGGATCTACGCAGGAAGGCGGCACAGCACCAACAGTGTTTTAGAAGGATGGAATTGGAGGATAAATACATTAATTTCGAAGGTTCATCCAAATGTTTTTCTCCTTGGTAAAAATTCTCAGAGAAGATGCGGAATATCAGGAGCACCGACTAGTTTTAAATCTAGATGGGAAAAGAAGAAAGAAGTCCGCAATTAAGACAGATGAGATAGTTTCTAAGACTCTTACAATAAGTTGACGGCAATATAAAATCATTTTTTACTTGCGTTGCTTATGTACAGAAATTACAATGAAAAGGAAATGGCTGAAGCTGCACCAACACTTGTAAATATTGAAAATTGGTTCAGTTCACGCCGATGGCCCCATTGTAAAAATTGTAAATAAATAATCGTCCTGTAAATATTGTAAATAAATATAATGCGGGACGAAGAGAGACTACCTCCTCGTGCTGTTCCCTGGAAACGACACAAAGTCGGTTAAATGTCTCTTGCAAATTATTAAAGATTCACAAATGAGGTCTGAAAAGTCATAGCTTTTCTAACAATCACAATCAGCATTTTTGTGTAGAGAATTTTAGAAACAATGTCTGTTTGAGTGGAGATGAATACATCTTGTTTCAATACATAATTGCTAGCAGGACTCACATTAGACTTCAGTACTTCAGTACACTCCCCTGCGTGATACGGGAAAATTGAGGTTTATTTTGAAATAATTAAACAAAAAAGTTTCTATCGAGAACCAAATTCTTTAGTTGGCTCCTATTAATATATGGTAAGGGGTTGCCACTCCTATCATGTCAAATTTTGGGTGAGGTGTTGAAAGATGGAAAACATTTTCGCTTTCTATAGTTTCTGTAAAATACATCGTTAAGTATGATGTTGAGCGAACATTATGTCCTATGTAAGATTAATCAGAACAAATATTCTAATAAAAAAGGTCTTACGCAAAACTGTGTTTGAACTAATGTTTGAAATGATATCGTGGGGGCAAAATCAGCTCCGATATCTAATATGACTAACGCTACTCTTCCTTGCCCAGAAAATTTCTCAAATAATGTAACCTGGCTGCACTGGAGGAGTATGAATGTCCCTCGGCAGCTGCCCGGGCCGGCACAATACGAGCGCTCAGGCACACGAAGTGGCAGCAGGTAGTGGCCGAGCAGGTAGTGGCGCAGCATTTGCGACGCACCCTGTGGCTATCCCTTAGCATCCCTGATTTCTCACAAGTGTCGCCACATTCCAGGTTCTCACGAGTGTCGCTTCTCACAAGTGTCTACAACTCGAAGCTAAGGCAGCACGAATGGCCGAATGAAAAAGTGAATAAATCGAAAAAGAAATGATTGTCGGACGACCGGATGCAGCATATACGAGGGGAAATTAAAAAGAAAAGGGACTTCTGCACTTTCTCACCGTTTTTCTTGGTAATACTGCTAGTATCCAGGGCTGAAGTATTGTCGTCTGCAACAATTCCATACAGCGTGTCACTCTTATTTCATCGTCAGCCGTTGTATTGTATCATACTGCGAAACATGGCAGCTCTAATATCGATCTGCACAAAAGAGGAAATGAGAACAGTGATTCGCTATTTGTTTGCGGAAGATGTTAAACCTGTAGAAATTATTCGTCGAATACAAGCGCTGTATGGTGACAGCTGTTTTGGCAGAGTAAGATTACGAATGGATAGAGTGCTCCAGGAAGAATTTCTTTATGCGACAAGGAAAGATCGGGCAGATCGTCGACGTCGACAACTCAGGAAATAGTTGAGGGTACGGTGACAGAAAACCGACGAATGACAGTGGACAAAATTGCCAATACGTTGCAAATCAGTCAGGGTTCAGCGTATTGCGTAATACACAAGAGGCTAAATTTTCGGAAAGTGTGTACAAGGTGAGTACCGAAAGAATAGTCAGTGCAGCATACGGCGTAAATAATTTACATCTCTTCTTAACATTCGGCGCTTTATCATGGCTACGGAGATTTTTACAGCACGTCGTTACTGTAGACGAAACGTCGGTGCATCG
Source organism: Schistocerca gregaria (assembly GCF_023897955.1). Lineage (NCBI taxonomy): Eukaryota > Metazoa > Arthropoda > Insecta > Orthoptera > Acrididae > Schistocerca > Schistocerca gregaria. The sequence continues at coordinate 688,578,660 of NC_064923.1, forward strand.
TCACGAACCAGAAAGTAAGACTGCGAGCATAGTTTGGAAACACCCATCATCTTCAGAAGTTAAAATATCTAAAGTCAGCTATCAACTGGTAAAATTATACTAAAATTATTCAGTGGTGTGGAGGGTGAGAACTGTTGTGGTGTGTTGCGAACTAAACTGAAACCAACAATCAGATCCAAACGTCATGGAAAACTGCGACAAGGTGGTATCCTGCATCGATATAACGCTCGGCAGCATCCTGCCAAACGGACAGGTGAAACAATAAAGGAAGTGGGATTCGAAATGCTGAAATACACGCCATACAGTCCAGATCTGGCTAAAAGCGATTTCCAAATGTTACAGCCGTTGATGGAAGCGCTCAAGAGAAGAACATCTGCAACCAATGCAGAAGTCATAGACGTGGTGCAAAATTGGCCACAGGTGCCACCAAAATCTTGCTCCCGACGGAAAAAAAAACCTGTGAAACGTTGGACAAATTGCATTGTAGTGGAGGGAGGTTGTGTGTAAAAATAATAGGTGTTTCAGCTATCTATCACCAGGATAAGTATTCCATTTCTCAATAGTCCCCTAAACCTTTTGACTTCCACTCGTAAAAAAATTAAAACAAACTCCGGTGAAATTAAAAGCAATGGTGGTAACATTAATAGTCTGGTGGGATGTCCACTGTTAAACGCAGATGAAAAAATTTGGAAAATTGTAAGGTCTTGTGGGAACAAACTGCTGCGGTCATCGGTCCCTAAGCTTACACGCTACTTAATCTAACTTGAACTAACTTTCGCTAAGGACAACACACACACACACACACACACACACACACACACACACACACACTCATGCCCGAGTGAGGATTCGAGCATCCGAAGGGGGGAACTGCGCGGACCGTGGCAAGGCGCCCTAGACCGTGCGGCTACCCCGCGTGGCAAATACGTGTAGAGGAAGGGGGTGGGGGGATACGTGTAAGAGTACGCTGATGGCTAAGAGAAGAAAACGTATCTGGTGACATGATAGGAAAGGAAACAAGAGTCGATACGAAAGACACAGCAGGTCCAGTACTAGAATCAGAATTTGGAAAGGCTTTGGAAAACTTAGAGCCAAATACGGCAGAAGAGATTGGGAAAGTGGCAAAAAAAAGTTACTCACTTTAGTGTATAGACCGTATGAGACTGGCGATATACCATCACGCTTTCGGAAATACATCGTCCACACAGTTCCCGAGACAGTAAGAGTTGATACGAGCGAGAATTATCACACATTCAGCTTAACAGCTCATGCATCCAAGTTGCTGAACTTATTCAGATGAATGGAAAAGAAAATTGAGCAGGTGTTAGAAGACGATCAGTTTAGCCTGAAAAAGGTTAATGGCACCAGAAAGGCAGTTATTACATTGCGACTGATTATCGAAGCATGACTGAAGAAAAATCCACACACCATGAATTGTAATTGACGATCTGGAAAAAGTGTTCGTCGATGTAAAATGGTGCAAGATGTTCGAAATCCTGAAACAAGTAAGCTACATGTAAAGACAGGTAACATACAATATGTACAAGAACCAAGAGAGAAAAGTAAGAGTGGCAGATCAAGAACCAAGTCCTTGGATTAAAAATGGTGTAAGGTAGGCAATTTGTTTTTCACCTTTCCTGTTCAGTCTAGATGTCGAATATGCAGTGACGGAAATATTCAAGACTGGGATTAAGTTTGAGGGTTCACAGATGACATTGCTAGCCTCAGTGAAAGTGAGGAAGAATTACAGCACTGTTGAATGGAATGAACAGTCTAATGAATACAGAATACGGATTTAGAGCAAATCGAAGAAAGAGGAGTGTAATGGGAAGTAGCACATTGAGAATAACGAGAAGTCTACTGCAATCCAACATTTCCCTTAATTTGAGGAAGAAATTTATGAGAATATACGTTTGGAGCACAGAATTGTCTAGCAGTGAGACCTAGACTCTGGGAAAAGGGCAAAAAATGTGAATCGAAGCATTTGAGGCGTGGTGAAACAGAAGAATGCTAAACATTAGGTGGACCTGTAAGTTAAGGACTCAGGAGATTATCCGCAGGAACGACAAGGAAAGAAATGTATGGAAAACACTGACAAGAAGCGGTAAAGAATGACTGGGCACCTGTTAAGACATTAGAGAAGAGTTCCATGATATTAGAGAGAGCTGGAGAGGGAGACAAATATTGGAATACATTGAGCAAATAATTGAGGACGCAAGGTTGCAAGTGCTACTCTAAGATGAAAAGGCTGGCACAGGAAGGGAATTTGTGGCGGGACGCATCAAACCAGTCAGAATCATCACAATAAAAAAAGGTAATACCTCCTTCTGGTCCTCTTCCACTTTAGGCTGCTTTTCTTTACCACCAAGTAGTGGTTTGCGTCTGTATCTCTTTCTGGGTTATGCTTATACTCCCAAACTTTGTTTAGGAATCTCTGCTTCACCATGATGTAATCCAACAGGTGTATTTCTTCGTCCTTTGAACTCTTGCAAGTGTTTCCCCTCCTCTTGTGATTCTTGAACAGTTTGTTGGCTATTACTAGTTCACATTTACTGTGGAACATAAGCAGAATTTAGGAAGACAAATCCTCTCTCAATTCTGCTACCTACATTCCCATGTCGCTCCTTCTTTTCTCTTCCCTACTACAGCCTTCAAAGCCATCGTGACTCTAAGGATTTCGTCCTCCATTACGTACTGAGCTACCCGTTTAAAGCCTACGTCATATTATACTCTTTCTACCTCATCTTCTACTTACGACGTCTCGAAAGGTATCTATACTACTGCTGACGTCGTTCGCTGGCTATGTACAAGTAAAACTTTTATATAAAAAACAAGAAGAGTGCTGTAGTGACAATATAAATCGACTTCCATTAACACTTACGTTTTTCAGACGAAATGGCTGAAAGCTACAAATGAATTTAAGTAGTTACATTAGGAATTTACATGCTTTAGAGTGAGTAGTCTCTATGCTACAACCAGTAGTTAGCTTGCTGGTTCGCACCTACTGCCCTAACAGCTCAACAGCCTGCAAATAGTTCATTCCAGGAAACACAAAAAGCAGACCATGCCTACGCGGCGCTTACAACTGCATTATGCTATGAAGCCCTCACAAACTTCTAAGATATTTCGTTCATGTTCCACACACTAGTATTCACCATGCCGCTTACCTTTGAGAAACACAGAAAAGAGGTAGAAATTTGCGCTCTTCTTTACATTTCTATTTTATCCCACATGGAGCATGTAGATAAGATTAATAAGATACTTTTCGCAATTTATTTAAGCTCATTTTTAAAAAATTTCAGTATTTAATTATCGCATTCGAATGCAAAACGTAAGGGGCCAGCAACTGTAGTACTCCACATTTCTGCAAAAACAAAAGAAAAAAAGCAAGTGTCGCACAGTCACACCATGATACTCTTGCTTCGAGTGTGCTAGACAATTGATAGAATTAAGAGTGCGTACAGTTTAAAGTTTATATTTCTAGACAATGTAAGTGATATTGTTGTAAGGTGTATGGAAACAGGACATCCCTCAATCTATCGATTATCTGCTTTTTTGTAAAGACAACATAAACATTCACGCTTTCGATGTATTTCAGAAGACTGAAAAGTAAATTTCGACAGTATAGGATAAAAATAATTGAAAATTATCCTCAACTTCTTATTAATCATTCTGGACACAAGACATTCACAAAAAGAGTAAGTAGTATGTGAACACGTTCATGTAGTTATAATTTTTATCTTTCATTCTAATTGTGAGATCATTTTACGAGAGTCATTAATGATATTGAAGCAGATATCTGAAAATATGCTAAATACCTGCACACTGAACGCAAATTTGGGAGACTGCTTAAGTTAATTTGGTATGTTCCTTCGAGGACAGTTATCTCAACTGAATTGTTACAATGCAATATCACACACCATGCTTCATGGGCTACTATTCGACACCATTCATTTTGAGACATGAGAATTGATAAACAGAAGGGACATATTTCTATGACATTCATTTGCGAAGAAATGGTCCAGGATAAAGGTTTCACACATATATACACATATAAAAAAAAGGTTTGCATCACTTTGGTTCCGAGAGTTCCGAAACCTGCACAGAAAATTGGAATAGAGAACAACATAAACATCATTTTCGCCCTTTTTATTGCTCATCAAAATCACACATTGCATGTTGTACCACCACAAAGCAAGACCTTTAGAGGTAGTGGTCCAGTTTGTTGTACACACCGTTACATGTAATACCTAGTAGCTCGCCTTCTTCCTTTGATGCAAGCCTGTATTTATCGTGGCATACTATCCACAATTTCATCAAGGCGCTGTTTGTCCAGATTGTCCCACTCCTCAACGGCGATTCGGCATAGATCCCTCAGAGGATTGGTACGTCACGTCGTCCATAAATAGCCCTTTTCACAATATCCCAAGCATTATGGATAGGGTTGATATCTGGAGAACATGCTGATGATTCTAGTTGAGCGATCTCGTTATCCTGAACGAATTCATTCACAGGATGTGCACGATAGGGTTGCGAATTGTCGTCCATGAAGACGAGTGCCTCGCCAATATGCTGCCGATATGGTTGCACTATCGGTCGGAGGATGGCATTCAGTATCGTACAGCCGTCACGGCGCTGTCCATGACCACTAGCGGCGTACGATGGCCCCACATAATGCCACCCCAAAACATTAGGGAACCTATAACTTGCTGCACTCGCTGGACAATATGTCTAAGACGTTCAGCCTGACCGGGTTGCCTCCAAACACGTCTGGTTGAAGGCAAATGTGATACTCATCGGTGAAGAGAACGTGGTGCCAATCCTGAGCGGATGGAATCGAACCACTGTATTGACCGTCTAGGCATGGTTGAACTACAGATAACACTAGCCGTGTACCTCCTTTCTGGTGGAATGACTGGAACTGATCGGCTGTCGGGCCCCCTCCGTATAATAGGCGCTGCTCATGGATGGTTGTTTACATCTTTGGGTGGGTTTAGTGACATCTCTCAGCAGTCAAAGGGACTGTGTCTGTGATACAGTACTCACAGTCTCCGTCTACGTTCAGGAGTTCTGAGAGCCGGGGTGATGAAAAAGTTTATGATATGTATATTTGAGTGTTGTAGCTAAGAAGGCTGCATACTCGGCTCCCTAGACAAACAATTAAAAAAGTCGTATTAATGAGTTTTATTACAATTAATCAAATACAACACTTAACTTGGGCAATTACATTGATGTGTCGCAACAGATGTGCTTCGGTAGTTAGGTTTTCGGATATCTGCGTATTACTAGACACAGCTCGTGCGTTTCCGTCAGGGTATAGAGCAGAGTTGCGCAGAACGTGCCGGTAGTCCGTTTATCTGCATAGTTTAGTTTTCCACGGTCTTCAGTATGGACACGGACTGCGATTGTTGTGTATGGATGATAGCCGAGTTGGTGACACTTCCCTCTCAGCTTCAGGCCCTGTGACCGCTTCGGTTACACAGCTTTAGGCTGGCCACCATTGTTGTGGGACTGCCGTGGGCATCCAACGGATGTCAAACACGTCAGAGTCAACCGATCACCGGTGGCCAACCCAGTTACGGCTCGCACTGAAGCTGACCCTTCACCTGTGGTCGAGTGGGAGTTCTCACCGGCGAGAAGCAGGCGGAGAAAGTCTTCCCAGGCGGTCGCACGTAAAGCCTCCCCGGTTTATCTGACAAACAGGTTCCAGGTGCTGAATAGAGTTTACACTGTCGCTGAGCCAGATCCTGTCGCCTGTTCTGTTTGGGAGGAAACCACTCAGGCTGGAAGATCCGGGAAATCACAGAAGTTGGGATTACTGGTAGTTGGTAGTTCGAAAGTTAGGCGCGTTATGGGGCCCCTTTGGGATTTGGCTGACAAGAAGGGTAAAAACCCATTGAGCACTCCGTGTGCATACCGGGTGGAGCCATTCCACACGTGGAACGTATCCTCCCGGAAACCATGAAGGGCACAGGGTGCAGCCAACTGCACGTGGTTGCTCTCGTCGATATCATTGATGTATGTCACTTTGGATCAGAAGAGAATCTCTCTTGTTTCGAATGGCTAACACAAGTGGTAAAGGCTGCCTGTCTTGCAGAATAGTCGACAGCACCGATTGAGGACCTCTGGTACAGAGCTGAGTGGAGGGCCAGAATCAGAGGCTCAGACGGTCCTGTTATCGTATAAGCTGCAAATTCCGTGACTTGCTCTAAAGAGTGGTTAGGTTTCGGGCTCCGCTGAATAGATCAGGTGTCCACTATACGCAGGAGGCGGCTACACGGGTACGAGGGGTTGTGTGGCATGGACTCGTCGTTTTTTTTTTGTTGATTTTTTTTTTTTTTTTAGGTTAGAGCGTCTCGGGAAAACACGAAAAGGGCTTCAGTCACAAAGCGTGCTGGTTGAACACAGGAAGAACGGAGATACACGAACCATTGGTATAACAGTTGTAAATTGTCGTAGCTGTGGTGGGAAAGTTCTAGAGCTCCAAGCGCTAATAGAAAGCACTGAAGCTCAAATCGTTATAGGCACTGAAAGCTGGCTAAAGGTCGATATAAGCTCAGCTCAAGTTTTTGCGAAGGAACTAAGGGTGTTCGGAAAGGATAGGCTAAACACGGTTGGCGGTGGCATGTTTGTTGCTGTCAGAAGTAGTTTATTTTGACGCGAAATTGAAGTACATACTTCCTGTGAGTTAGTATAGGCAGAGGTCATTGCTAGCAACCGGAATAAAATAATAATAGGATCCTTTTGCTGAACTCCCAATTCAGATGATACAGTTGCTGAAAGGTTCAAAGTAAACATGAATTTGATTTCAAACACGTACCCGACTATTACGATTATAATTGGTGGTGGCTTTCATTTACCCTCGATATGTTGACGAAAATACATGTTTCATTCCCGAGGTACGCATAAATATCAACTGAATTTATACCTAACTCATTCTCTGAAAATTAGTTCACGAGCCTACGCGAATAGTAAACGGTTGTGAAATCACACTTGACCTCTTAGCAAAAGATAATCCTGAGTTAATAACGAGCGTCAAAACCGATTCAGGGATTAGCGAGCACAGAGTTGTCGTAACAAAATTGAATACTGTAATCCCCAAATCCTCCAAAAATAAGCGAAAAATATACGTATTCAGAAAAGGAGATAAAAACTCACTTGACGCCTTGCTAACAGACGATCTCAATTCATTCTAAATTAATAATATTAGGGTAGACCTGATGTGGCCTACATTGAAAGAAATAGTATCAGCAGCAATTGAGAGGTTTATGCCAAATAAATTGACAAACGATGGAGCTTATCCTCATTGGTACACAAAACGGGTTATAACACTGTTGCAGAAAAAACGAAACAAACATGCGAAATTTAAACAGGCGCTAAGTCCCCCAGACTGGCGATCTTTTACAGAATCTCGATACTTAGAGGAGACTTCAATGCGCGATATCTATAACAGCTTCCACAAAGAAACCTGGCAGAAAAACTCAAAGAGATTATGGTCGTATGTGAAGTATGTTAGCGACCAGAAACAATCAATGCCTTATCTGCGCGATATCAATGGAGATACAATCGGAGACAGTGCTGCCAAAGCAGAGCTACTATACACAGCCTTCCGAAACGCCTTCACAAAAAAGACGAAGTAAATATTCCAGAATTCGAATCGAGAACAGCTGCCAACATGAGTAACGTAGAATTAATTATTCTCGGTGTATTAAAGCAACTTAAGTCACTTAATAAAAGCAAGTCTTTTGGCCCAGACTGTATACGAATTAGGTTCCTTTCGGAGTATGCTGATGCATTAGCTCCATACTTAACAATCATATACAACCGTTCGCTCGACGAAAGATCCGTACCCAAACACTGGAAAGTTGCACAGGTCACACCAAGATTCAAGAAAGGTAGTAGAAGTGACCCACTAAATTATAGGCCCATATCGTTAACGTACATATGCAGCAGGATTTTAGAACATATATTTTGCTCGAAAATTATGAATTACCTCGAAGAAAACGGTCTATTGACACACGGTCCACATGGGTTTAGAAAACATCGTTCTTGTGAAACACAACTAGCTCTTTATTCACATGAGGTGTTGAGTGCTATTGACAAGGGATTCAGATCGATTCCGTATTACTGTATTTTCGGAAGGCTTTTGACACTGTACCACACAAACGGCTCGTAATGAAATTGCGTGCTTATGGAATGTCGTCTCACTTTTGTGACTGTATTTAAGATTTCCTGTGAGAGAGGTCACTGTTCGTAGTAACTGACGGGAAGTCATCGATTAAACGGAAGTGATTTCTTGCGTTACCCGAGGTAGTGTTATAAGCCTTTTGCTGTTCCTTATCTATATAAAAGATTTTGGAGACATCTGAGCAGTCGTCTCCGGCTGTTTGCAGATGACGCTGTCGTTTATCGACTAATAAAGTCATCAGAAGGTCAGAACAAACTGCAAAACTATTTAGAATATATATCAGAATTGTGCGAATATTGGCAGTTGACCATAAATAACGAAAAGTGTGAGGTATTCCACATGAGTGCTAAAAGGAACTCGATAAATCAGCCTAATCTAGAAGCCGTAAATTCAACTAACCATCTAGGTATTTCAATTGCGAACAACTTAAATAGGAAGGAACACATAGAAAATGTTGTGGGGAAGGCTAAAGAAAGACTGCGTTTTATTGGCAGATCACTCAGAAAATGTAATAGACCTACTAAGGCGACTGCTTGTCCATACTCTTTTGGAATACTGCTGCGCGGTATTGGATCCTTATCAGACAGGACTGACAGAGTTCCTCGAAAAGTTCAAAGAAGGGCGGCAAGTTTTGTATTATCGCGAAATATGGGAGATTTGTGACAGAAATGATACAAGATTTGGGCAGGAAATCATTAAAAGAAGCGTTTTTCGTTGCGACGGAATCTTCTCACGAAATTCGAATCACTAACATTCTCCAACGAATGCGAAAATGTTTTGCTAACGCCGACCTACATAGGGAGGAACGATTACCACGATGAATTAAGAGAAATCAGAGCTCGTGCGGAAAGATATAAATGTTCATTCTTTCCGCGCGCTATTCGAGATTGCATTAATAGAGAATTGGGAAGGTGGTTAGATGAACCCTCTGCCAGGCACTTGAATGTGAGTTGCCTGGTATCCATGTAGATGTAGAAAGCGCGACATACGAAATAATCAGTGTTTCCAATGACCGCTGATCTCTAACTGACAAAAGTCTTTCCTGAACTGCTGTCAAATTCGCTATCGTTGACGCTGCTATCCAACTGCCTAATCTTGAAGCTGCTGTTGAAGTGGAGCGCGGCCAGTGGATTGCGCAGCTTACGTCCACTTGCGGGCCGCTGTTATCGCTTTGTCGTCCTGGACGGAGGTCCGGTCAGCGTGCAAATGGCTGAATTCTTTTCACAGCCTTCTCTTTCCTGTTCCGACTGGCGTGCTGGAGCTTGACTTTACGCCTACCACCCCGCCCCCCCCCCCCCCCCCAAAGCAACGGACCGTCGTCGTATATGGGGCACGACAATGGGAGGGGCGGCAAGAGCGAGGACGCTCTGATGGATCGGAAGCTGCGGCTGCAGCAGACGTCAGACGTCAGACCCTCGATCGTAATCCGCCATCCATACTGCGCTCTGGTGGATGCTTCACCAAGAAAACGCCCAGAAGAGTACGCATTCACCTCCTGAGGCTCATACCACGATGCAGGTGTCCACAACTGCGGCGTGGGCGGGTCCAACTCCCATTGGTAGGACAAGAGGAAGCGGCGGAGGAGAAGGTTCCATCTCAATGCAGTGGTCCCGCTCTGTCGTGACAACACACTCTGGTGGCTGTTGAGGCCGCGCTGTCCTCGGGATCCGTGAATCTGGGGGAAGTCATACAGAAGGGTCACCATGCACATGACTGTGGTGAGTTTGATTGCGATGTCGGTGCTGATACGTGCATGCACGAAGTCGGCGAAGGATCTCGCCTTGCACCTACCGTCTGCCTCTGCTAAAAACCCTGAAAAAAGCAATATCATGCGGCGAGATGCGATACGTGCGGCCTTTTTTGGCACCACATGCTGAGGAGGGAGGTGCAGGTGTAACAGCGCTCGATGGCAGCGGCCACGACGCAGTTCCGCCGGCGATGGTCCACTCGTGGGTACGACGGACACGAGGACCGAAACAGCTACAATGCTTGATCCTTGGTGTGTGTGGCGCGAAGTTTGGTCATCTGCTGCTTGAAGGTTCTAGCGGTGCGTTCCGTTTCGCCTTTGGACTATGGATGGAACGTTGCTGTAGTTTGATGCTGTATTCCACAGCGTTCACACAATGCTTCAAATTAATTTGAAGTGAACTGAGTGCCGTTGTCCGACACTGACTTCAGGCAAACGTTCGAGGCAAAGAATAGAGGACCACCCCTGAATGGTGTGACGTTGTCGAGTTCATTGGCACAGCAATCGCTTCTCTTCATCGTGTTGTACTGACTACACCGCTCATCAGAAGTTCAAAACTGTCTAGTGCATTTTGTAGAAAATTTTCTGTACAAATCTGACGGACTCGTCACATTACAAAAACTTATACTTTTAGAGATACAAGCAAAAACATGAAAAAAACTTAAAGTTATGTGTATTTCGCGTTTTTCGTTGAGAAGCCCACCTCCTACAAGGCAGCAAACTTAAAATTCTGATTCAGTACCCAAAATAACGTATAGCGCTTTTGAGAAAAAACTTCTGAAATTTTCTTGCGAAAACGACTATTTAAACACCAATTGACAGGACAAACGGTCTGTACCTATATTTATACAGGGAGGTCCATTGATCGTGACCGGGCCAAATTTCTCACGAAATAAGCATCAAACGAAAAAACAACAAAGAACGAAACTCGTCCAGCTTGAAGGGGGAAACCAGATGGCGCTATGGTTGGCCCGCTAGATGGTTCTGCCATAGGTCAAACGGATATCAACAATGTTTTTTAAATGGGAACCCCCATTTCTTAATACATATTTGTATAGTACGTAAAGAAATATGAATGTTTTAGTTCGACACCTTCTTCCGCTTTGTGACAGATGGCGCTGTAACAATCACAAACGTATAAGTACGTGGTATCACGTAACATTCCGCTAGTGCGAAAGGTATTTGCTTCGTGATACATTACCTCTGTTAAAATGGACCGTTTACCAACTACGGAAAAGGTCGATATCGTGTTGAAGAATGAATATTGTGATCAAAATGCCCAACGGGCGTGTACTATGCATGCTGCTCGGTATCCTGGACGACATCATGATGGTTCAAATGGCTCTGAGCAGTATGGGACTTAAATGCTGAGGTCATCAGTCTGCTAGAACTTAGAACTACTTATACCTAACTAACCTAAGGACATCAAGCACACTCATGCCCGAGTCAGGATTCGAAACTGCGACCATAGCGATCACGCGGCTCCAGACTGTAGCGCCTAGAACCGCTCGGCCACGCCGGCCGGCTCGAAGTGTCCAGACCGTTCGCCGGACAGTCACTTTATGTAAGGAAACAGGGAGTGTTCAGCCACGTGTGAAAAACCAACAACGATCTGCAACGAATGATGATGCCCAAGTACGTGTTTTATCTTCTGTCGCGGCTAATTCGCACATCAGTAGCAGACAAATTGCGCGAGAATAAGGGGTTAATCATAAAAACGTTGGTGTTCAGAATGCCACATCAACATCGATTGCGCCCGTAACATACTTCGGTGCACCAGGAATTGCATGGCGACAACTTTGAACGTCGTGCACAGTTCTGCCACTGGGCACGAGAGACAGATTTTTGCACGCTTTCTATTTAGCGACGAAGCGTCATTCACCAACAGCGGTAACGTAAACCGGGCATAATATGCACTATTAGGCAACGGAAAGTCGACGATGGCTGCGACAAGTGGAACATCAGTTACCTTGGCGTGTTAATATATGGTGGGGCATTATGGAAGGATGGATAATTGGCCACTATTTTATCGATGGCAATCTAAATGGTGCAATATCTGCTGATTTCCTACGTAATGTTCTACCTATGTTACTGCAAGATGTTTCACCGCATGACGGAATGGCGATGTACTTCCAACATGATGTATGTCCGGCACATAGCTCGCATGTGGTTGAAGCGGTATTGAATAGCATATTTCATGGTGTATTGGTCGTCGAAGCACCATACCTTGGCCCGCACGTTCACCGGATCTGACCTCCCCGGATTTCTTTCTGTGGGGAAAGTTGAAGGGTATTTGCTATCGTGATCCACCGACAACGGCTAACAACATACGTCAGCGCATTGTCAATGCATGTGCGAACATTACGGACGGCGAACTACTCGGTGTTGAGAGAAATGTCGTTACACGTATTGCCAAATGCATTGAGGTTGACGGACATCATTTTGAGCATTATTGCATTACTGTGGTATTTCAGGTAATCACGTTGCAACAGAATGCGTTCTCATAAAATGATAAGTTTACAAAGGTACATGTATCACATTGGAACAACCAAAATAAAATGTTCCAACGTACCTACGTTCTGTGTTTTAATTTAAAAAACCTACCTGTTACCAACTGTTGGTCTAAAATTGTGAGCCATATGTTTGTGACTATTACAGCGCCATCTATCACAAAGCGAAAAAACTGGTCCAACTAAAACATTCATATTTCTTTACGTACTACACGAATATGTAATATAAATGGTGGTTCCTATTTAAAAAGACGCGGTTGATATCCGTTTGACCTATGACAGCGCCTTCCAGCGGGCCAACCATAACGCCAATTGGTTTGCCCCTTGAAGCTAGAAAGGGTTCGTTCTTTGTAGTTTCTACGTTTGACGCTTATTTCGTGAGATATTTGGCCAGGTCAAGATCAATGGACCACCCTCGAATGTGACGATTTCCAGTGGTTGTTTGGCAATCATGTAATCAAACAATGAAGGATGATTTAGCAAATCGGTACATTTGTTTATGTTGACGGTCTAGGATGGGAATCGTCGCAGCAAGCGTTGTTCTCCTGTAGATATTTCTACACTTCGTTACAGATTTCCAGCGCTGTGATTTGTCTGTATGTACCAACATCACCCGCGAACAGTCACATGGAGATTTTGGCATTACTCACTTCGTCATTTATGCTTATTGTGAACAGCAAGGTGTAGCGTTCGAGTGGGGTAAGCAGGAAAGTAATTTTACAGGAACAGTTTTTTATTTGTCAAGAAATACGTTGACCATTCAATTTTCTAGAACCATTTTATTTCAGTCGCTAAGGTCGTCAGATATCCCGTGCGCTCCTGTTTTCTTCATTGACTAAAGTACTGCTCTGTGTAGGACTTCTTCCAAAATTCAAGGCCTTGCGCGATTTTGGCATACCATAGCCTCTTACAAGACAGAAGGCAATGGAGAACATACTGTTCATCGTCCATAGTCCTCAGGTCCATAATTCGGCTAGCCGAAACTAAAATAAAATCTTCTCTCATAGTAAGGCAGAGGAGGCAGCAAGCACACCGATAAATTACAGTTTACTGTCGTTTAATTGAACGGTGTATCGTGACAAAAGTTTACAATGCAGGAGTTTATTAAGGCTTGTTCTGTCACACTCAGCACTTCACAGAGTTCAGGGACGATGTCTGTTCTTTGCTCCTAATTATTTGAGGATAACAGTTCGCTTTAAAAATGGAGAAAAATCTCAAGACGTTTGCCATGCGGTCTTCCGTAATTTAGAGTGTGTCATACGGAACAGAAGATCGAAAACGAAACACAGGTTTCCCCGTGAGCAATCCTTTTGCTCATTTCGACACATTTGCACTGCTTTAGCGCGATCTCTCATACGACTGAAAAACAGTTTGTCAGTTATCATTAACACCATCCAAAGCTGTGTAGTCTCGAACATGAACAGAATCACGGCACATTTTTCAGCGCAGTGTAATATGCTTCGTATGACTGAGTACGACCGAATAAATCTTAGGGTAGGTGATAGCTCACGAAGATAGTCTGCCTTAACTTGAGCTTCGACTCTTACCACTGTCCTATGACTAAGTTTTGTAGCCCTCTCTTGTTCGGTTCTAGGAAACCAAACGAAGGACACCATGTCTGGCAGACAACTTGAATTTGAGCAAGCAACGGTCTGATTGGCTAAATTCAATGCTAATTATCTCGAAAATGGAGCTTCGTTTCGATTTTTTTCTTAAAAACTGGTTCTTAGTGCAACCTACCCTACAATATCCTTACAGACTTTTCGGAATGTTTACGTATATACTCGATGCGAACGGTGAAGTAACCAGTTGCTCCAAAACTGGTTGCAGCGTCGGCAAAAATGTTCATTCGGCACATTTTTTTAATACAAAATGATTTATACCGTAGTTAGATATGGACTTACAACTATCCTAATTTTTCTTCAAGTAAATCTATACTCTATTTATATTGTATAAAATTCTAAGTTCCAGAATTATTCAAATGGAACCCAAGGTAGGCAGTGGCCTGTGAAATGTCTCTTTTTCACTTTCTGTACCATTTCTTCAACCACACTGTCACAGTAAAAGTTGGTACAGTCTCATTATTAGTTACAGCAAATGTAGTACTCTTATTTTAGTTTTGTAGCTTACATACTGGGGTAAATGTGATATGTTTTCTAGAAAATAGGTTTCTACATCATAATTTAAAAAGTTAACGAAGGAGCTTCAAGAACATTTCTCCGGAACATTTTTATAACAAATGGAACCTAATTTCAAAGGAGCACCTTTCTAAGTTAACTATTACCTACCTTTAAAAGTTTCATAAAAGCTAGAATATTGAAGAAGCTAATCCTCGCCTCATGTTGAGCCTCGAAACATTTGACATTGGCTTCCGTTTACACAATCTGGCCTAGTTTTGTTACAATATCTTCATATTTAATTTCACAAAAGACTGTTACACAGTCTCTTTCTTGACTCTGTTCATCACATGTGTCAGGTGCTGCCATCTTGAATTTGCCCAAGCGATGTCATTAGAGGTCTGAATAAATTTTCTTGGAACACACCCGTCGTTATTTTTGTTCATTTAGAATATTTGCTATTAAGTATAACACCTTATATTAATTAAGAGCATCCTTGAGAGACTTATATGTATCTGAAGCCACTGTTTATTAATGGTGTCTTGGTTAGTAGCAGATGGTATGGTACAGACAGTGTGGTATGGTATCGGATATCTTTCGCAATCCTTGGAAGACGGAATCTACCTGTTCCCAGCACATATAAATAAATCATGCTGTGTTTGACACAAACGGTTTTTCCTCCTTACATACATACACTCCTGGATATGGAAAAAAGGACACATTGACACCGGTGTGTCAGACCCACCATACTTGCTCCGGACACTGCGAGAGGGCTGTACAAGCAATGATCACACGCACAGCACAGCGGACACACCAGGAACCGCGGTGTTGGCCGTCGAATGGCATTACTGCGCAGCATTTGTGCACCGCCGCCGTCAGTGTCAGCCAGTTTGCCGTGGCATACGGAGCTCCATCGCAGTCTTTAACACTGGTAGCATGCCGCGACAGCGTGCACGTGAACCTTATGTGCAGTTGACGGACTTTGAGCGAGGGCGTATATTGGGCATGCGGGAAGCCGGATGGACGTACCGCCGAATTGCTCAACATGTGGGGCGTGAGGTCTCCACAGTACATCGATGTTGTCGCCAGTGGTAAGCGGAAGGTGCACATGCCCGTCGGCTTGGGGCCGGACCGCAGCGACGCACGGATGCACGCCAAGACCGTAGGATCCTACGCAGTGCCGTAGGGGACCGCACCGCCACTTCCCAGCAAATTAGGGACACTGTTGCTCCTGGGGTATCGGCGAGGACCATTCGCAACCGTCTCCATGAAGCTGGGCTACGGTCCCGCACCCGTGCCACCCAACGTGCTCTAGAAGGTGTAAGTCAACTACCCTGGCCAGCTAGATCTCCGGATCTGTCCCCCATTGTGCATGTTTGGGACTGGATGAAGTGTCGTCTCACGCGGTCTGCACGTCCAGCACGAACGCTGGTCCAACTGAGCGCCAGGTGGAAATGGCATGCAAGCCGTTCCACAGGACTACATCCAGCATCTCTACGATCGTCTCCATGGGAGAATAGCAGCCTGCATTGCAGCGAAAGGTGGATATACACTGTACTAGTGCCGACAATGTGCATGCTCTGTTGCCTGTGTCTATGTGCCTGTGGGTCTGTCAGTGTGATCATGTGATGTATCTGACCCCAGGAATGTGTCAATAAAGTTTCCCCTTCCTGGGACAATGAATTCACGGTGTTCTTATTTCAACTTCCAGGAGTGTACATACAATAATCCTTGTTCCATAGATCATGAATACGATATTTCGTAATTACGAGGAACATGTAACTTTAACAGAAGTTTTCATTACATAAAACAATTATTAAATTTTCTTATCTTTTATTCTAATTTGTTATTTTTTAGTTATTTTTCTACATTTAATTCTTTATATTTAAAAATTCATCTACTGAGTAGGAGTTGTCATTCAGAAATTCATTTAGTTTGCTTTTAAATGTCGGTTCTCTATCTGTGAGACTTTTAATACTATTTGGAAAATAACAAAATATTTTGGTGGCAGCGCAATTCACCCTTTCCTTTGGTAAAGTGAGATTTAATCCAGAATAGTGAAGACCATTCATTCTTCTAGTGTTTTTGTTATGCACTTCGCTGCTATTTTTTTAAAAACTGGAATGGGTTTTTAATGACACATTTCGTAAGTGAATATATGCATTGCGAAGGTACTGTGAGTATCCCGAATTCCTTAAATAAATATCTACAAGGTGATCTTTGGTGGGCTCCAGCTACTAGATCAACAACTTTGTCTCCGGCGTTTTTTCTCGAATTTCGGGGATTTATTGAGAAAAACATGCAAAGCAATTATCATCCCATCGCTGGCCATTACTTTACCACATATTTCTTTTGTGGGGATCCATCAATCGATTGAATTCAGCACTGGTTCATATGATGTGCAGTGCTTGTCAGACAGATTGTATGCCACTGATCAAAAAAGGTTGTAGTCAGAGAGAGAAACGTATGAAGAACACGGCGAGAGGGACAGGGCCTGTCATTTCTACTTTTCCCGGTATTTTTTGACGGGTTTTGCGACATGTCTGTTCCAGTAGCTACGAAAACGTTGTGTCTTCCACCGCCATGCCGGACTTCGACATCAAAATCACCATTCTTAAGGTGTTGAAAACATTCCTTGCAAGCTCTTACACTATTATTTCTCTCACCATTGGTCTTACCCAGCATTTTAAGAGCCACGTCCGCTGATTTCTTCACTTTAAAGCAGAAAATTAAAACTTGCCTCAAATTGCAAGAAATGGGTGCGTCAGTTGACGTGCAAAATCGAGAATAACCTCATGATACAATCAAAAATAGACTAATATTTTTACGGACTTGCAATTTGGCGGCACGCTTTGCAGTCATAAGAGGCATTTAAATATTGTTTCATACAAGACGTACACAGGAAAAGATCTCTTGATAATTTGAAATACTTAACAGCTCAAGACAATCAGGGTATCCATTAAAGGTTCCATTGAGGTCAGTTTGAACAAGTACACATATTAGAACACGTTAAAGACTACTATACACTCACCAGCCAGAACTTTATGGCCACCATCAACATAAACCTGTCCAGGCGATAGCAGCTTTACATGGCGAGATACTATTGCTAGTCAGACACAGCCACAGGGTGCACGCAGTATCAGTGAGCGAGTTGTCCGTATGCAAAAAGGGAGAGCGTGCGATCTGTCTGAGACTGACCGAGGGCAGACTGAGATGGCCCAGAGGCTACGCACGAGCATTTTGGAAACTGCACGACTTGACGAATGTTCGAAGAGTGCTGCGGTGATTTCAACATGTTGCGAAAGATGAAACCACATCGAGACGCAATGGGATTGGAAGGCCAACCCTCAACAAATATCAACGTCATAGACTGAGTAGAATTGTAACAAAAGTGTTCAAAAGTATGTGAACTCCTGAGGGACCACTGTTGATGTCGTCGGTCCCTAGACTTTCACATTACTTAGACTAACCTACGCTAAGAACAACACACACACCCATGCCTGGGGGAGGACTGGAACCTCCGGTGGAAGGGGCTGCGCAATCCGTGGCATGGTGCCTCGAACCACGCGGCCACTGAGCGTGGCAGACTGGCAACACAAAACAGTAGGCGCACTGTGATTGGTAGAGACACTGTGTGCCTGAACACACAGTCCTCCGAACAGTCCTAAAGGTGGTTCTCCGCAGCCCATGTGTGTGCCAATGTTAACATGACGACGTCACCAACTGCAACTGAATTGGGCATATGGCCATCGGCACTGGACATTGGCGCAGTGTCAGTGTTGCATGGTCTTACGAATTCCGAAACTTTCTTAATCACACCAATGCGAGGGCGCGAATTCGTCGTCTTCCAGGTGAAAAGCTCCTTCACACCTGTACTGCCGGACGGAGACATGCTGACAGCGGCTCCATTACGCTGTGGGAAACAGTCACGTAGGCATTTGTGGGTCCACTAGAGCTCGTGCAAGGCACCATGATGGCCAAGTAGCGTCGTACCTTGCGTGAAAACCACGTACTTCCCTTCATCATTATCATGTTTCCCATCGAGAGAGGCATTTTCGGATAGGTAATGCGTGATGCCCCAAGGACAGGAGTGTGATGGAGTGGTTCAAGGAACACAATAGCGACTTCCAATTGATGTGGGGGCCCCCATCTCACCATATATGAACCTACTCGAACACAACATTCGAGATGTGACTGAACATGGCGTGAGGGCTCATCGCTCCCCCCCCCCCCCCCCCCCCCTCCAGTATTTATGGAAATTAGGTGACTTGCGCTTGCAGATGTGGTGCCAACTCTCTCCGACGACCTACAGCGGCGAGGCGGGTTTGAAAATGTGGCGTAAATGTTTGTTCACTGACTCTCGTCGTACTGTGCACTACAAAAGTTCCACCTACCTGAGTAACGGCGTCCGATCACCAACCCGTTTCTCTGCATAGGTAGACACTGTCCAGACGATGTTAAAAGCTGCGTTGAAGAAAAACACCGTCAGTAGTTACTTTAGCAAAGTCCGCATAATCTCTGGTAGCAAGCTGTCCTACAGTATCTTATAACTAATTTTTGGTGGAGGGCGATTGCTTCATCTTTAGAAAAATGGCAAAATTCTTCAACGAGTTCATTTACTTCTTTAGGATCAAAAATAAAAACTTTCCATCTGCCCAGATTTACTTAACTAACAAGACCACTGTTCTCAGTTCACAGTCATGCCACATATTTCACACGCAAAGCAGCCAGAAATGCACTTTAGTCCGACCCGATTGAATGCGCGATTTCACACTCAATACTCTGCTACTATATATGAGTTTCACATTCGATCCTTTCCAGATGATTTCTTTAACAGAAACTGCTCGCCAAATATTCCGTAACCGAATATGAAACACGCCACTCGGAATTTTTACTAAGGCCGAAAGTTCACAAGCGGCTCTCTTTCCAACGAAACAATTCAAAAACTTCCAAACTTTACAAAAGTGTCCGTAAATGCAACTGCTATTCCAGCTACACAATCTGGACGCGACAAGCCAATTATTTCTTCATTATACACATAATGAAGACGGAAGCGTTCGACATCACCTGCACGTCCGATAGCTGACTACCGACGCCCTTTTTGCCGTTCCTTCCAGAGACTATAACTAATTGCAATGCGCTGGAAATGCTTAATTCTGATTTGTTGTTTAAAATGACCAGCCAATCAAACAATCCTTCGACATCTTTTTCGCGCTAAAACTGCCTTAACTCAATCAACATTTACAGAGGCATTTAAGTCACATCATCATGCAAATATTAATAAAATGTTTTACAAAACCAAACAAAAATAGAACTAAACTTGAAATAAATTTAGAAAAGTATTACTCTGTAAACGGCTATTCTGGCTGTCTTCTTACGAAAGCAAGTACCCTTTGACACAAGTCATCAGCACGGTGGGGAAATTACATTTTCCATTGCAGTTTGCTTGCTTAACACTTTCCCATGGCATAGTTGTTGTTTAACATGAGATATTACTGATTTTTTTCTTATCTCGCACATATACACTCTCACTCATTCTCATTTACTCACACAACAACACATTAAATAAATAATGATCTTTTCTGAATTTTATATTACGAAAATGAAAAATAGTTAAATTCTTAAATATGAAAATTCAAACAAATTGACCTAACGTTTTGTGAACTTCAGTAATGATTCCAACTGATACTAAAAGACAAACTGTTATGAATACTAACTGACTTATAAGTGTCGGTTTTGGGTGTTTTAGGTAATTTTCACTAACGCTGAAAGTATGTCAGCTAGAAAGCTGAGACTTTTACACAATCTTCTTTTTAAGAACAAACGGTAGTATAGTGAGTATTATTTAATATAGTTTATTTAGATTCTTAGGCGCTTGAGTATTCTGTCACTCGAATGGACACAGGTACCGTTTCACACGGCTAGTCTAGCGACAGGTGTGAATGAGTCACACTAAGATACAAGCGGCTGCTTCTATTACCGCCAACGGCTCCAACGCTACGAGCCGTACTGCAGAGTAACTTACTGCAATAAAATGCTATTCCGTATTGACTCGCGACGTTACACTACCGAAGCCTCATTGCTTCCATGTGACTAGGTGTCACCGCTGTTATCCCGGCCAAAGATGAGCCGGTCGTTGTGGCCGAGCGGTTCTAGGCGCTTCAGTCTGGAACCGCACGACCGCTACGGTCGTAGGTTCGAATCCTTCCTCGGCATGGATGTGTGAGATGTCCTTTGGTTCGTTAGGTTTAAGTAGTTCTAAGTTCTAGGGGACTGATGACCTCAAAAAGTTGAGTCACATAGTGCTCGGAGCCATTTGAACCTGCCAAAGATGGACATGCTGGCTATTATGTAAATGGTCTCAGTATTCTGGCTGATCAGTGTACTTCCTGAAACATTTAGCTCCCGCCATACGTCCCTTTTCTAAGGTAAATTTTTGTCCTCTAACTCCCTGTACAGTTCTCAGTGTTAAGGTTTGGAACACACAGCGTCTAGCAACGATTTTCCTAGTCACTTGAGAATTGCACCCGACACTTGTAGGTCTACATTTACTTTTGCGGAAAGCTGGATGCCCTCACAGTCTGTAAATCAGAGGGCGCCCTCAGAGAGTCTGTAAATGAAGTCTTCATTCCTGGAGGGTTCTCACCCCTGGTGGAGCAGAGCGTCGTCATCTCCCCTGTCCCACACCAGGCGCCGCGCGGCAGCTGGGTACGGTGTGGTGCGTTGCCGCAAACCGTGTTTGCCGGTGGGCTTAGCGTTCACGCGCGTCGGCAGCCGGTTCGCCGTTCACCGCCCTCCGCTGTCCTCTCCCTCACCTGCCCGCGGCGACCCTCCGCCGGAAAAGATTCTGCTGTTGACACTTCACTCAGCGGGCACATATAGGCACTCGCTCCTTAGTCAACAGAACGGCTATTTACCCTCCCGGGCTCCCGGCAGCCTCCCCGACTTGAGGAGACGAGATATTTCTACTGCACCTCGGCGCCACTGGCCTTAGCGGTAGCTGCGGGCAACTTTCAGAACTTTGGTGGAGAAGTAAGGAAGAACAAACGTACCTGTATAGCACCTATAACTCTAAAACAGATGCTCTGTCTATTTGTGTTGTATCAGAGCTAACACGGAGGATTACTGACTCTCTTAACACCACTTTTCGCGAACTGAACAGGGAAGAAGGAAAGAGGCAGAGATGCAGAAACTGCCACACTCCGTAAAGTGGTTTGCAGAGTATAGAAATAAACCCCCTAGATAAAAATATATGTTAGCTACTAAATTTGCGCATACTGAGCGTATCGTCTTTACAACTGAAAAGATGTGCGCCTAGAATGGCTGTATTTTCCTGTATAAAACATGAATATCTTTACGGTTATGTAATTGATTTCAAGTTATGACGTATCCCATGTTATTTTGTGAATAAAACTTCTGTGTTGCTTAAAATATATTAATTTATATCCTCGTTTCGTCTGTTCCAATCATCTGACGTGTAATTAATATAATACTTTGAAAGGAATGAGAAGCGTTCGTTGTATATTATTATCAGACTACAAAGGACGAAAACTTAAAATGACGATTACGACAAAAAAGGAAAAACAGACGCATCACCAAAGAATTATCCGAAAGAGACGGAAATCAGTAAACGAGACGTAAAACACAAACAGACAGATGATTACAATTTTATAATAATTCAATGGTTTATTCAATATAAGGGCTTCAGCAACAGAGCAAGTCAACGACACGTTAGTGCACCTTTGCCCTTATGCAAACATTTATTCGGCTTCGCATTGACGGCCGCTGTGGCCGAGCGGTTCTAGGCGCTTCAGTCGGGAACGGCGCTGTTGCTATGGTCGCAGGTTCGAATATTGCGTCGGGCAATAATGTGTGTGATCTCCTTAGGTTAAATGGGTTTAATTAGTTCTGAGTCTAGGGGACTGATGAGCTCAGATGTTAAGTCCCATAGTGCTCAGAGCCATTTGAACCACTTGAGCATTGCATTGGTTGACAGAGTTCTTGGAAGTCCTTCTGAGAGATATCGTGCCAAATTCCTAGATCGTTAGAGGACTCAGTCCATAATGCTCCAAACGTTCTCAACTGGGGAGAGATCAGGTGACCTTACCGGCCTAGGTGGGGTTAGGCATGCACGAAGACAAGCAGTAGAAACTTTAGCAATATCAAAGCGGACATCATCTTGCTGGAACCAGAACAACCGTTAGTATGAGTGACATAAAAGTAGATATCTCAGGTGCTGCGAAACAACACAAATCACTTAAGAAAGGAAAGTCTTACGGTCCAGATGATATACCAGTCAGGTTCCTGTCAGAGTATGCAGACACAATATCGCCTTTCTTAGCAATCATATACAACCGCTCACTTGACGAAAGGTCTGTTCCTGAAGACTGGAAAGTAGCACAGATCACACCAATATTCAAGAAAGGAAATAGGAGTAACCCATTGAATTGCAGACCCATATCACTGACCTCAATTTGCAGTAGGATTTTGGAACATATACTGTAATCGAACATTATGAATCACCTTGATTAAAATGACTTATTGATACATAACCAACACTGATCCGTAAAATATCGTTCTTGTGCAACACAGTTAGCTCGTTATTCCCATGAAGTAATGAGTGCTGTCGACAGTGGATCTCAGATCGATTCCATATTCCTAGATTTCACCAGAAGGCTTTTGATACCGTTCCTCACAAGCGACTATTAATCAAATTGGGTGAATATGGAGTATCGTCTCAGTTGTGTGACTGGATTCGTGATTTCCTCTCAGAGAGTTCACAGTTCGTAGTGATAGACGGTAAACCATCGAGCAGAACAGAAGAGATTCTGGAGTTCCGCAAGATAGTGTCATAGGCCCTCTGCTGTTCCTGATTTACATCATTGATCTAGATGATTATCTGAGCAGCTCCCTCAGTCTGTTTGCAGATGACGCTGTAATTGGGCGTCTAGTGAAATTATCAGACGATCAAATCCCATTACAAAGTGATCTAGAGAGAATTTCTGTATGGTGCGAAAAGTGGTAATTGATACTAAAGAAAGAAAAGTGCGAGGTCATCCACAGGGGTACTAAAGGAAATCCGATAAATTTTGGGTATATGATAAGTCGCACAAATCTAAGGGCTGTCAGTTCGACTAAATACCTAGGAATTACAATTACGAACAACTTAAATTGGAAAGACCACATCGATAATATTGTGGGGAGGGCGAAACAAAGATTGCGCTTTGTTGGCAGAACACTTAGAAGATGCGACAAACCCACTACAGAGACAGCCTACATTACACTTGTCCGTCCCCTGCTAGAATATTGCTGCTCTGCATTGGATCCTTACCAGGTAGGAGTGAAGGAGGACATCGAAAAAATGCAAAAGAAGGGCAGCTCGTTTCATGTTATCGCGCAATAGGGGTGAGAGTGTCATTGAAATGATACGCGACTTCGGGTGGCAAGCACTGAAACAAGGGCGGTTTTCTTTGCGCCGAGCTCTATTTACAAAATTTCAGACACCAATTTTCTCTTCCGAGTGCGAAAGTATTTTGTTGACACCCACCTGCTTAAGGAGAAATGATCATCATAATAAAATAAGAGAAATAAGAGCTCGAACGGAAAGATTTAGGTGTTCCTTTTTCCCACGCGACATTCGAGAGTGGAATGTAAGAGAAATAGTATTAAAATGATTCGATAAACCCTCTGCCAGGCACTTCAGTGTGAATTACAGAGTAACCATGTCGATGTAGATGTAGAAATGTATGCTCAACGTAGCTTGCCATCAAGGGCAACAATAGGGTGTAGAATATGTAGAATATCGTCGACGTACTGTTGTGATCTATGGGGGCCGCGGATGACAACCAAAGAGATTCAACCATGAAAAGATATGACACCAGTGACCATCTCTCCTGCTTGTCGTGCCGCTTGGCGGGCAACAGTCTGGTTGATACCCAAACGCTCTCTGCAAACTGGTTTTCTGCCTGGGACATCATTGACTTGAACTGCCTTCAGTGATGAGCCACGCTTCGAACCTGGGCCCGATGAAAAGCGAAGACGTGTATGGAGGGGCCCGGGAAATATGGTGTGATACTCACTGAGTGTCGCCAGCCATGAGGCCTGACAGTCGTTAATGTTGGTCTGCCATGCCATTCAGCTTCGTAGCTCAACCCCTCTCGTTGTCAGCCGTGGCACACTTGCAGCACAGAAGTTCGTCTATGATATTCTACGCCCCATTTCATTGCCCTTTATAGCAAGCCATCCTTGACTTACGTTCCGGCTGTGGAATCTCCGTCTACACAGCATGAGTTTCTACTACTTGTCTATGTGCTTGGTAAACCATACCTACGCCAGTGAGATCACCCGACCTCTTCCAACTAACAACATTTGGACCATAATGGGTAACGCCCTCCTACAATCTCCGGATTCTGGCGATCTAATGTGCCAGCTGGACATAATTTAGTACGATATCTTTCAGGAGGAGATCCAGGCTCTCTATCAATCTGTGTCAACGAGTGCCAAAGATGAAAACATGCCTTATGGATGAGCCGTGCTGATGCTCGCTTTGATGCTGTTTGCCGGACGAAGTGGCCGTGCGGTTCTAGTCGCTGCAGTCTGGAACCGCGAGACCACTACGGTCACAGGTTCGAATCCTGCCTCGGGCATGGATGTGTGTGATGTCCTTAGCTTAGTTAGGTTTAACTAGATCTAAGTTCTAGGGGCCTAATGCGCTCAGAAGTTGAGTCCCATAGTGCTCAGAGCCATTTAAACCATTTTTTAGTGCTGTTTGTAGGTTTCCATCCTCTGTTGGAGGCCAGACGGTATCGTTTAGTTGGCAAGGTTGCAGTTGTTTGTCTTCTTCTCGGTTTCGCAAACGTTGCTTGTCTGCTAGTGGCTGCAGCGGTGGTTATCAAAATGTAGTAACTGTTGCCCTATCTTTGGGACGACGTCTTTTTTTTCCGTGTTAGTGGGCCAGTTCGGTTGGGGGGACAGGAGGAGCCAGGTCCGAGGAGTGCCAGAACACGCTGGGACCGCTGCCGAATCCAGCGAGCTGTAAGATGCGTTCATTTCAATCCAAGTAGAGAAACCTCCACCATTGTGATATTTTGCGATTCTCCAGTGACTTGCGTTCGTGTTGCTGCTCGTAGTGTAGCCGAGGCGAAGAGCAGCGAGTGGAGTGCTTGAGAAAGGCGGATCTGATTAGCTTTCCTCTTCTTATTACTATTTGCTGCGTTCAACTTTTTACAATTTGTTAATTTCAACCAGCTGTAATTTTTCTTGCCTGGTGGCCGCTAACGCCCCAGGTACGTGGTCTGGGGGTTAGGGTGTGTAACGGCCTTTCCGCTGCTGTCCGTAAGGTGTGTAGTTTTGACAGCTTTCTTGATTGCAGGCCGGTTGGTGATTCTTCTACTCTGGTGTTAGTGATTCCTTTCTCGTTCTGGTTACTCTAAGCACAGTAGTCTGGGACGTAGTGCCGACCGCCGGTTGCTGCTTTGGTGTATCGCTCCATCTCTGCCTTTGCATTATCAGACATCAGATAGCTTCAGCAAGATTATCATTAGTGATTCGTTAGACTGCCACTAGTCTGAGCTACCATCTTGTGAAGTGAATGCAACTCTTGGCTGCAACTCTTCACCAGACCTTCTCAGAGGTCGATTCCTGGAGCACCGTCTGTGAACTCTTGGTTCTTGTAAGACACGTGTGTTCTAAAAGGAGGTGTGATGGCCAGTAGCTCAGTGTAACGCTCCTTCACTCCACGCCTTCTGCGGGTATCAGCTGCCTCAGTACCCTTTAAGGAACTTATGAGCTGGTTCTTATGTTTTACTATTGTATTATTTATTACAATACCTTGTAATACCCATATTAAAGGTTATATATATATATATGTCTAGTTAATAGTTATGGTCGCCTTCTAGAATAAATCTAGCAGTGTAGTGTTCATTGGATTTTAAGGGTTTGTTAGAAAGTTTACCACCATCTTATTTCAGCCATTTGGTGATCAGTTGCTTCTTTATTTAAATTAACCTTTGCTACTGTATTTGCTGTTTTACAGCAGATTTCTAAACTTTATATTATTGCCGTTCCTGGTGTGTAAGGCCTGCAGGCGTGATTGTGGTCATTTGCCTTAAAATTCTAATTTGATATTTGTATTTTAGCAGTAAGCCTTAAAACCCTATTTACTGCCATTCCTGGCGTCTGATGCCTTTTGCTATGCTTTTGGCGACTTACCTTTAATATTTCAACACCTGTAGTTTGTAAGTGACAGCCAATTTTAAACAATTATTAATTTATTGCCATTCCTGGAGTGTATGGCCTTCTGCCTAGATCACAGTGGCTTGCTTTTAAAACATTGTCTTGTGTATCTTTATTTAATGGTGATTTGCTAAATTGTAACTGACTGAAAACACTATTTACACAGTTGTTTATTCCTTAATAACGTGTGGTATTTTTGTTTATTGTTGAGTGTTGAATTACTGGTTGAAAATAAATTGCGTGTAACTGTAAAAGGCAACCAATAGTAACTGATTAAGGCCCCGCCCACAATCATAACCGAATCCTGCCTTCCGTTGACTACGAGGTTTCAACGGACTTGCTCAACTTGGCAAGCTCTTATTCTTGAATAAATCACCCAATTTTTCTGATATTAGAATTTTTTTGTATGTATATAAACAATCAGGACTAGGATTATAATTCAAATTTAGAGGATTCAGTCATACTGTTCGCTGATGATATTGCTATCCTGAGTGAATGTGAGGAATTTCATGATTTGCTGAATGGAAGGAACAGTGTAGTGAGTACAGTATGTAAACTAAGAGTAAAACGAAGAAAGACGAAAGTGGTGAGTAGTATCAAAAGAGAGAACAACGAGGAACTCAACATCAGGATTGATGGTCACGAAGTGGGTGAGTAGTAAGGAGGGCAGCAAAATATCCAATGACAGAAGGAGCAAGGAGTACATCAAAACTAGACTAGCACTGGCAAAAAGGGCATTTCTGGCCAACAGAAGTCTACTGGTATCAAACATAGTCCTTAATTTGAGAAAGATATTTGTACATCTGGAACATAGCATTGTATGGTAGTGAAACATGGACTGTGGCAAAACGGGAACAAAGGAGAATCAAAGCTTTTGAAATATGGTGCTACAGAGGAATGTTGAAAATTAAATGGACTAATACTGTAAGGAATGAGGAGGTTTCTGCCCAGAATCGGAGAGGACAGGAGTAAGCGGAAAACAGTGACAATGAGAATGGATGGGGTATAGGACATCTGATAAGACATCAGGGAATGACAAACTGCATGTTGTCTTCTGTCTCGGGTTCTTCAGCCGTCGTTCGTCTAAGGATTTTTCTGACTTTTCGACAGCTCGACTGGCTGGAATAGTCAAATTTTTCCCTCCATTGCTGATGGTGGACTGGATCCGAGCTCGCTGCCGCAAACTATATGTACCTGTCGCGCCAACGTCCAAGAACTTCTCTGCGGTCTGGTGCAGTTCTCTTGTTACCGGCGACGGCCCTTCTGTGCAGCACCGGAAGCTGGGATCCGTTTACCCTGAGGCTTTCTTCTTTCTTGACAAAGCTATTCTCGTGTTTATGTATTTCTATAGCTTGTCTGAATAAACGGATGTGATAATTCTCCTCTACAGCCAGAAGTTTTATGTCTGTGAATGTTACCACGTGATCCGTCTCACACAGCTCTTACTCTGCCACACCCGATTTCTCCCCCTGCCATTGCAACTGGGTCCTTTTCCTCTTTTATTTTCTTTGTTGGTTTGTTAACAGTCTTAACGCGGTGCTTGTGCAGTATACGGGCAATTCTGTCTTTCACTCTAGGAATATATGGCAGAAAGGCCGTGCCCGACATTTCTTTACCTGACTTGTCACTTCGCCGAGTATTTGGCTGTGTTGTACAGGTGAGCACAAAGTCTTGCCCTGATTATAAAAATTTATAACAGAATATCCGTTTGACATAATAAGTTACATTTTGTGCCGTTACATAGGTTAGTGTTAATAGTGTTTTTAAGACCTCTTACGTTAGTAAACCTCAACGTGTGCTCCCTTGGTACCTCGGAGAATGTCCAGGTGGTATTCCAGTTCCCCCTGGTGTTTCGTAACATGTGTTCTGTCACAGTACCCATAGCAGTTCGTATCCTAGCCTCCAGTTCGTCTGCGTCAGCAACTGGTGTGACTAATACTCTGTCCTTGATACAGCCTCAGAAAAAAAGTCAAGGAGCATAATGTCTGGAGAGAGCGGGGTGGCCAGGGTGATGGATCGTTCCTTCAAATCCACCGCTCTGGACATTACTCCCCCCTCCAGACATTACACCCACTGCCTTTTTTCCTGGGTCAAGAGACTTCGAAACACCTGACGGGAACTGGTATACCACCTCGACATTCTCCGAGCTACCAATGGAGCACAAATTGTGATTTACTAACGTAAGTGTTCTTAATAACCCTAGTAACACTAACCTATGTAACGGCATCAAATGTAAATTATTATGTCAAACGGTTATTCTGTAATGAATTGTTATAATCAGGGCAAGACTTTGTGCGCGCCCTGTATTTCTAATATAGCTTGTGGAGTACCCAACGCTCCTCAGAACACTTTCCCAGTGTTGCATTTCTGAGATGCTGCGTCTCATATTCGTCTTGCTCGTCTTACGATCGTATTAATAGCACCTCTTTCCTGGTCCGGCTGGTAATTTGAAAGTTTGTGCAGGTATGGGTCAGTGTGTGTCGGTTTTCAGTATACACTGTGTCCCAGGCTTTCACCATCCCTTGTGAACAGCACGTCTAGAAAGGTAGTTTTTTGTCCTTTTCTACTCAACGATAAATTTTATGTTGGCATGGGGACTGTTCAAATGTCTTAGGAAGTCAACGAGCTGTTCTCCACTAAGGCTCCACGTAATTAAGGTATCATCGACTTACCTGTACCACACCTCAGATATACAAGGTGCCAATGCTTCGAAATGTACCGTGAAGAAGTTGGCTACCACTGAATTACTAGAACTACCCATGGCGACGCCTTCCAGCTGTTTGTAGAAGTTGCCAATCGACGTTAAATAGCTCGTGGTGAGACATCCATGATAAAGCTTTGTGATATCTTGCGGGAAAATGGAACAGATGTGCCCCAGAAAGTCACTGAGCGGCACTTTCGCAAACAAAGGAACAACATCAAAGCTGACCAGGACGTCGCTTGGTATAAGTTTTAGTTTCTGCAGCTTCTCAATGAAGTGTCCTGAGGCCTTTATGTGTGTGTTGGTCTTCGGCACGGCCGGCGCCGGCCGTTGTAGCCAAGCGATTCTAGACGCTTCAGTCCGGAACCGCGCTGCTGCTACGTTCGCAGGATCGAATCCTGCCTCGGGCATGGATGTGTGTGATGTCCTTAGATTAGTTAGGTTTAAGTTGTTCTAAGTCCATGAACCATGGACCTTGCCGTTGGTGGGGAGGCTTGCGTGCCTCAGCGATACAGATGGCCGTACCGTAGGTGCAACCACAACGGAGGGGTATCTGTTGAGAGGCCAGACAAACGTGTGGTTCCTGAAGAGGGGCAGCAGCCTTTTCAGTAGTTGCAGGGGCAACAGTCTGGATGATTGACTGATCTGGCCTTGCAACATTAACCAAAACGGCCTTGCTGTGCTGGTACTTCGAACGGCTGAAAGCAAGGGGAAACTACAGCCGTAATTTTTCCCGAGGACATGCAGCTTTACTGTATGATTAAATGATGATGGCATCCTCTTGGGTAAAATATTCCGGAGGTAAAATAGTCCCCCATTCGGATCTCCGGGCGGGGACTACTCAGGAGGATGTCATTATCAGGAGAAAGAAAACTGGCGTTCTACGGATCGGAGCGTGGAATGTCAGATCCCTTAAACGGGCAGGTAGGTTAGAAAATTTAAAAAGGGAAATGGATAGGTTAAAGTTAGATATAGTGGGAATTAGTGAAGTTCGGTGGCAGGAGGAACAAGACTTCTGGTCAGGTGACTACAGGGTTGTAAACACAAAATCAAATAGGGGTAAAGCAGGAGTAGGTTTAATAATGAATAGGAAAATAGGAATGCGGGTAAGCTACTACAAACAGCATAGTGAACGCATTATTGTGGCCAAGATAGATACGAAGCCCACACCTACTACAGTAGTACAAGTTTATATGCCAACTAGCTCTGCAGATGATGAAGAAATTGAAGAAATGTACGATGAAATAAAAGAAATTATTCAGATAGTGAAGGGAGACGAAAATTTAATAGTAATGGGTGACTGGAATTCGAGTGTAGGAAAAGGGAGAGAAGGAAACATAGTAGGTGAATATGGATTGGGGCTAAGAAATGAAAGAGTAAGCCGCCTAGTAGAATTTGCACAGAGCACAACTTAATCATAGCTACCACCTGGTTTAAGAATCATGAAAGAAGGTTGTATACGTGGAAGAACCCTGGAGATACTAAAAGGTATCAGATAGATTATATAATGGTAAGACAGAGATTTAGGAACCAGGTTTTAAGTTGTAAGACATTTCCAGGGGCAGATGTGGACTCTGACCACAATCTATTGGTTATGACCTGTAGATTAAAACTGAAAAAAACTGCAAAAATGTGGGAAATTAAGGAGATGGGACCCGGATAAACGGAAAGAACCAGAGGTTGTACAGAGTTTCAGGGAGAGCATAAGGGAACAATTGACAGGAATAGGGGAAAAAAATACAGTAGAAGAAGAATGGGTAGCTCTGAGGGATGTAGTAGTGAAGGCAGCAGAGGATAAAGTAGGTACAAAGACGAGGGCTGCTAGAAATCCTTGGGTAACAGAAGAAATATTGAATTTAATTGATGAAAGGAGAAAATATAAAAATGCAGTAAATGAAGCAGGCAAAAAGGAATACAAACGTCTCAAAAATGAGATCGACAGGAAGTGCAAAATGGCTAAACAGGGATGGCTAGAGGACAAATGTAAGGATGTAGAAGCTTATCTCACTAGGGGTAAGATAGATACTGCCTACAGGAAAATTAAAGAGACCTTTGGAGAGAAGAGAACCACGTGTATGAATATCAAGAGCTCAGATGGCAGCCCAGTTCTAAGCAAAGAAGGGAAGGCAGAAAGGTGGAAGGAGTATATAGAAGGTTTATACAAGGGCGATGTACTTGAGGACAATATTATGGAAATGGAAGAGGATGTAGATGAAGACGAAATGGGAGATACGATACTGCGTGAAGAGTTTGACAGAGCACTGAAAGACCTGAGTCGAAACAAGGCCCCCGGAGTAGACAACATTCCATTAGAACTACTGACGGCCTTGGAACAACCAGTCCTGACAAAACTCTATCAGCTGGTGTGCAAGATGTATGAGACAGGCGAAATACCCTCAGACTTCAAGAAGAATATAATAATTCCAATCCCAAAGAAAGCAGGTGCTGACAGATGTGAAAATTACGGAACTATCAGTTTAATAAGCCAAGGCTGCAAATTACTAACGCGAATTCTTTACAGACGAATGGAAAAACTGGTAGATGCAGACCTCGGGGAGGATCAGTTTGGATTCCGTCGAAATGTTGGAACACGTGAGGCAATACTGACCTTACGACTTATCTTAGAAGAAAGATTAAGAAAAGGTAAACCTACGTTTCTAGCATTTGTAGACTTAGAGAAAGCTTTTGACAATGTTGACTGGAATACTCTTTTTCAAATTCTAAAGGTGGCAGGGGTAAAATACATGGAGCGAAAGGCTATTTACAATTTGTACAGAAACCAGATGGCAGTTACAAGAGTCGAGGGGCATGAAAGGGAAGCAGTGGTTGGGAAAGGAGTGAGACTGGGTTGTAGCCTCTCCCCGATGTTATTCAATCTGTATATTGAGCAAGCAGTAAAGGAAACAAAAGAAAAATTTCGAGTAGGTATTAAAATCCATGGAGACGAAGTAAAAACTTTGAGGTTCGCCGATGACATTGTAATTCTGTCAGAGACGGCAAAGGACTTGGAAGAGCAGTTGAATGGAATGGACAGTGTCTTGAAAGGAGGATATAAGATGAACATTAACAAAAGCAAAACGAGAATAATGGAATGTAGTCAAATTAAATCGGGTGATGCTGAGGGAATTAGATTAGGAAATGAGACACTTAAAGTAGTAAAGGAGTTTTGCTATTTAGGAAGTAAAATAACTGATGATGGTCGAAGTAGAGAGGATATAAAATGTAGACTGGCAATGGCAAGGAAAGCGTTTCTGAAGAAGAGAAATTTGTTAACATCGAATATCGATTTATGTATCAGGAAGTCGTTTCTGAAAGTATTTGTTTGGAGTGTAGCCATGTATGGAAGTGAAACATGGACGATAACTAGTTTGGACAAGAAGAGAATAGAAGCTTTCGAAATGTGGTGCTACAGAAGAATACTGAAGATAAGGTGGATAGAGCACGTAACTAATGAGGAGGTATTGAATAGGATTGGGGAGAAGAGAAGTTTGTGGCACAACTTGACTAGAAGAAGGGATCGGTTGGTAGGACATGTTTTGAGGCATAAAGGGATCACAAATTTAGCATTGGAGGGCAGCGTGGAGGGTAAAAATCGTAGAGGGAGACCGAGAGATGAGTACACTAAGCAGATTCAGAAGGATGTAGGTTGCAGTAGGTGCTGGGAGATGAAGCAGCTTGCACAGGATAGAGTAGCATGGAGAGCTGCATCAAACCAGTCTCAGGACTGAAGACAACAACAACAACAAGTCTAGGGGACTGATGACCTCAGACGTTAAGTCCCATAGTGCTCAGAGCCATTTGAATCATTTGAACCACGTGTGGCTGGAGGAGAGAGGCCAAGTGTTTTGCCAGTTTATACGTCGGTCAGCCAGGAGCGCCAACAATCGGTCTTTGTGGATCGTTATTCGTACGGATCTTAGGTAATAGATACAGCCGAGGTGGTAGGGCTTCTGTGTTGCGCAGGTTCCTCTGCATGACCGCTATCAGAAAGGACGCCTTGATTAATCGATTCATATTCCGTGTGACACGTTGCATCGGATCTGCGTTTAGTCTTCTGTACGTCGTCGGACCTAGTAGGTCTCGGATCTTCTGCACATTATGTTCGGTCTTCATTATGACTATCGCATTTCCCTTACCGGCATGGAGTGCTAATATGCCCTTTTAAGCGTTAAGCTTATTAATTGCGTGTACCTCTTCTTTCTTCAGGGTGGAAGCTGGTGGTTATGCTCGGCGCAGTACCCTGGCTGTTTCAGTGCGTATTTCGTGTGCTCTTTCAAGAGGAATGGCTTCCATGGTATTACAGGGAGCTAAAGAGAGCAAAAATTGTAGGGAAAGATGGGAATAATTGAGGACGTACGTTGCAAGTGCACTCTGAGACGAAGAGGTTGGAACAGGAGAGGAGGGGAATTCGGTGGGCTGCATGAAACGAATCAGGAGACTGATGACTCAAAAGAAGAGAAATCAGAGCAACTGATTTCCGTCCAGTGCAGATAACTCCTTCGTGGTACTCGTTTTAAATTTATTGCATTTTAAAATATTTGTGGGTATCCA
The DNA here is from genome assembly GCF_023897955.1 of Schistocerca gregaria. NCBI lineage: Eukaryota > Metazoa > Arthropoda > Insecta > Orthoptera > Acrididae > Schistocerca > Schistocerca gregaria. The sequence goes on from NC_064923.1 coordinate 688,612,708, forward strand.
TAGCCCACAGATGTATAACAAACATAAACATGGTCCGTAATAGGCTGTAACGCGGTATGTAATCAATCGTGCGATTAGCTGATTTCGGCTAAGCGTTATTCAAATGGTTCAAATGGCTCTGAGTACCATGGGACTTAACTTCTATGGTCATCAGTCCCATAGAACTTAGAACTACTTAAACCTAACTAGCCTAAGGACATCACACAACACCCAGTCATCACGAGGCAGAGAAAATCCCTGACCCCGCCGGGAATCGAACCCGTGAACTCGGGCGCGGGAAGCGAGAACGCTACCGCGGGACCACGAGCTGCGGACACTAAGCATTAAGCACCTTGGTATCATCGCCTCCTGCAGACAATTCTTATTGAACCGCGCGATTAAATAAACATCACATTACGGCCTAATAGGACCATGTTTAGGTTTTTTTATTCTTAAATATTATGTTGTCCCTGTATGTAGCCCGATAAAAACACCTCTCATTCAAGAGTTCCTTTAAATTTAGGAGCACATCCGATGATTCACGAATATATTAAGGGATTTTGACAGTTTTAGTAACAAACTATCCACAACGATCGCAGATTCACTCAGTAAATTATTTTCTTCATAAAACTATATGTTGTTGTGGGATTCAGATGGAAGTATAGTTTGAAGCAACTTTCTACGTGTATTTATTGTTAATAGCTAAACTCTAAGCACATTTTGCAGGTCTCGTTGAACGTCTACGCTCAGCATATTTTGCTGTGCGCATAAAATCAGATTTTGTAGATCAAGGTATCAGAAGCTGACATACTTTCCCATTTTCATTCATCATCGTCCACGGTATCATACTCCGGTGCAACTCTTCATTGAGGAACAGTGCGTTTCTCGCACAGAAGTGTGAAAGGAGTACAACATGTGGCATCCACTCGAGAACCTCTTGTAGCCAAATCTCTAAAACATATGAGAATACTGATGACAACTTTACAGTATATTCACTCCCTTGCGAAATTTGTTCTCTACAATCAATCGCAGTTTGAAAACAGCAAAGACTTTCCTTACTTTAATAGTCGAAAAAAAAAACGAGTAGATCCCACTTCCAAAGATTTTGACAGAAAAGTGGGGCCTCAATTGTCTTTCCGATTTCGTAGCCAATAATTTTAGCATGTAGACATATTCGCGACCTTTCGTCACAGATCATTTAAAATCCCTTTACTCGGTCTCTGCTTGTAATTGGACCTCTATAGCATCACCGCTTAACTCCCACTGTTTCTATATGCCTCTCTCCCACTGTCTCTTTTTCCTCACATTAAATTGCCTCGTATCCCACTGCCTCTGCCTCCTCTCTTAGCTACACAGCCTCATATTGCCTGTCTTACCTTCCGCTAGTATCTCCACCATATCTCGGCAGTTTAAAAGTTCTGGGATGCCGCACTTATTTTTCCACTGCACCTCTTTAAGCTGTGCTACGGCTCTCGTTGGTGTTGTTTGTAGGTTTCCGCCATCTGTTGGAGGCCAGGTGGTATGGTTTATTTGGCATGGTTGCGGTTGTATGTCTTCTTCTCGTGTTGACTGGGGCGACTCGGATTCGCCAGCTTTGCCTGTCCGCTAGTGGCAGCAGCGGCGGTTATCGATATGTTTCCTGTTCGACATTCCAGTTGGACGCGAGGGTGTCCTGACCCCCTCGCATAGAAACGCAGTGGAGGATATCACATCTTGGAGTCCTGCGAATGTTCCAAGGACTCCGGCTTCACAAGGACGGCACACTAACAGTTATTTTACCGAATTCTAAACGATCCAGTACGGTGTACAATCGTCGCGAGTTTACTATCCGTTTTCACTGTCAAATACGCGAGTGTCACAGCTCGGCTCTGACGTCATACGAGGCAGAGTGCGACCAGACGTTTAACGGGCGTGGACCTCAGTGCCTGAGAGCGAAGTGAACCTTCCTACTGGTTCAGGGGCTGTATTTATAAGGTGCCGGTGCGGACTGCCGAGAAAATATCTGTTATCTCTGTCTAATTGGATACGGCGGCAGTCTACAAACGACCGCTATCGCGGGCACATAATCTTTAATGATATACACTCCTGGAAATGGAAAAAATAACACATTGACACCGGTGTGTCAGACCCACCATACTTGCTCCGGACACTGCGAGGGGGCTGTAGAAGCAATGATCACACGCACGGCACAGCGGACACACCAGGAACCGCGGTATTGGCCGTCGAATGGCGCTAGCTGCGCAGCATTTGTGCACCGCCGCCGTCAGTGTCAGCCAGTTTGCCGTGGCATACAGAGCTCCATCGCAGTCTTTAACACTCGTAGCATGCCGCGACAGCGTGGACGTGAACCGTATGTGCAGTTGATGGACTTTGAGCGAGGGCGTATAGTGAGCATGCGGGAGGCCGGGTGGACGTACCGCCGAATTGCTCAACACGTGGGGCGTGAGGTCTCCACAGTACATCGATGTTGTCGCCAGTGGTCGGCGGAAGGTGCACGTGCCCGTCGACCTGGGACCGGACCGCAGCGACGCACGGATGCACGCCAAGACCGTAGGATCCTACGCAGTGCCGTAGGGGACCGCACTGCCACTTCCCAGCAAATTAGGGACACTGTTGCTCCTGGGGTATCGGCGAGGACCATTCGCAACCGTCTCCATGAAGCTGGGCTACGGTCCCGCACACCGTTACGCCGTCTTCCGCTCACGCCCCAACATCGTGCAGCCCGCCTCCAGTGGTGTCGCGACAGGCGTGAATGGAGGGACGAATGGAGACGTGTCGTCTTCAGCGATGAGAGTCGCTTCTGCCCTGGTGCCAAAGATGGTCGTATGCGTGTCTGGCGCCGTGCAGGTGAACGCCACAATCAGGACTGCATACGACCGAGGCACACAGGGCCAATACCCGGCATCATGGTGTGGGGAGCGATCTCCTACACTGGCCGTACACCTCTGGTGATCGTCGAGGGGACACTGAATAGTGCACGGTACATCCAAACCGTCATCGAACCCGTCGTTCTACCATTCCTAGACCGGCAAGGAAACCTGCTGTTCCAACAGGACAATGCACGTCCGCATGTATCCCGTGCCACCCAACGTGCTCTAGAAGGTGTAAGTCAACTACCCTGGCCAGCAAGATCTCCGGATCTGTCCCCCATTGAGCATGTTTGGGACTGGATGATGCGTCGTCTCACGCGGTCTGCACGTCCAGCACGAACGCTGGTCCAACTGAGGCGCCAGGTGGAAATGGCATGGCAAGCCGTTCCACAGGAATACATCCAGCATCTCTACGATCGTTTCCATGGGAGAATAGCAGCCTGCATTGCTGCGAAAGGTGGATATACACTGTACTAGTGCCGACATTGTGCATGCTCTGTTGCCTGTGTCTATGTTTCTGTGGTTCTGTCAGTGTGATCATGTGATGTATCTGACCCCAGGAATGTGTCAATAAAGTTTCCCCTTCCTGGGACAATGAATTCATGGTGTTCTTATTTCAATTTCCAGGAGTGTAGTTACCAATTACTTTAGAAACTTCTTAATTTTTGCTGGTATGCAGTTAAGCAATTTGAAAGCACGTATAAAGTTTCAGCTCTGGAAACTTTGCTTAATAGCAATTTATTTAGTTTAACTAACGGTAGATTGTTCCCTCTGAACCATACCTTTGCTAAGACTTATATCAATTGCTATTTATGTTACAACTTATTTGATCGTCTGGTTTAACCAGAATCCTTTATCATTAAAATTTCAAGTACTGAATCTACAACACTTAGGTACATTTTAGTTACAAAAATTTTATTTAATTACTCAAAAACTATAAGAGGTGGATTAACGTGGACTCTCTGTTATTATTTTTGAGGCGTACTGAAGCGTAAAACAAATGTTCAAGTATCTAAGTTCGTTATTTAGCGCCTCTGATTGATCCGAAATACGTGCATTCTGGCGTTAATTTTTGTTTTATGGTTTTGGAAACCAGCATCACTTATTTATAACTTCTAACCAAATTCTGACCAAATTCTGGCTTCCTAGCGTCATTATTTAGCGCCTCTGATTTTTCTATTAAAACGGCATTTTTCCGTAAACTATTAAGTTTAGAACACCAAGACTTGGTATTTGGAACATTATTACACTAAACTATAATTTAACAAAGTTTTAAGCATAAATTTTGTTTTTATTTTCATACTAAATTGTGGTGCAATACTTGTGCGCTACATGCAGACGCGTTAAAGTGACGTGGCGCTACTAGCAGTGAATTGGGGTAAGTCCCGGAGCACTCGCTAGCCTCTGTATCACACACATGATACAGCGCTTGGTTTGCTTCAACGGCTAGCTATCCTGCTGGCCGATAGCAGGGGTAAATATCAAAAATAAAGGAATGCAGATGGTCCACAATAACGTTCACGTGGTCCACAGCTGTCACAACGCCTTCGATTAGTGCCACGGATTTCACAGAAGCCCAAATGATGTCCCCCGTTGCATAATACTGTCCCCACTGGAGAGATTCCGTGGCACGGTATAGGTTTCGAGCGGTCGTTATCCTGGATGAAAGTGTGGTTATTCCGAATGTCAGCGTGCCAGCTGTAATATAAACTACGACTTCGTTAGGTCAACGTGGGAATACTCAATAGTCGACTACTATGGAGCACTTCTTCTGCCGGGCGTAGTGGAGCCCTTCACGTGGAATGGACTCAAGAAATCATTGGAAGTCCCCTGCAGAAACACTGAAATATGCCGTCTCATAGCCGTCCAAAACTGCGAAAGTGAACGATTTGACCTCTCTATTGCTTCATATAAAAGTTCAATGGGACTCATCTCGGGTGATTCGGGTGGCTAAACCATTCGCTCGGATAACCCAAAATGTCTTTCAAATCAACGCTAACAAAATGGCTCAAATGGCTCTGAGCATTATATCATCTCCCCCATGGCAGTCCCATCGCGGAATGGATGACTGGTGAGAAGTCCTTTGCCAATGGAGAGATCATCATAACACTTTCTCAATTACGGACCCCATGCAGTGTTGCTCTGTAAAGATATAATGAAGATGGTTAGGAAGTAGTTTCCTAGTTTCCTCATTGACGATTCTTTCGCCATTTAGGGGCAGTTTCCCACCATAAGGGCAAAAAACTGCTCTGAACCTCTGCCCGCTCCTCCGTCTTCACCGACAAGAATGACTCATGCAGGAAGACTTTCGCTACCACTGGTGATGATTTTTATTGAAAATTTAAGTAGTGACTGTTTCCGTAGGCGGGGTAAACAACGTTTTTATTGCCAGTCAATGACACCGCCCTAGGTAACGTCACTCCGTCAGGAGACACGACCGGATAATCAGTGAAAAAACTGTCTTCTGCAGATCTGCATAACCGAATTTCAATGTCCTATTTATTAAAAATTGAGTGCTTTAAGTTTCCTGACACTGTAGAGTAAGAAATCATGGTAGGAGGCTTTAGAGGGGTTGGGAGAGAAGAATAAGTACTGAATGGATTACCAAGGAATTTCTGCAGGTGGATGAACATGGGAGGAATGCATGTCACATATAGTTAAACCCTGGTAGTAAACAGGATTGTCATAGATACAATCTATCCTAAGAAAAGTGTAAGGAGAAGCACGGGAGAGAGTATGTGGGCAACAGAGCGTTCCCTTGGATGCAGGAGGTCGACAGACACATACACTACCGCTTATTAATTTCAATACACCCAATAAATGACATCTAGTTCTCTGTAGATAAAGTCTAACACCATGGGGTCAGTTGAGGAAACAAAGGAATAGTACAACAGTTTTGCATATGACATGATTTATGTTTATGGTCGTCGAGATACAATAGTATACAACCCACAATATTGTGTACATAGACGTCACGTACATATCTGATTAGTTTGTTTACCTATTTGCCTACGGCCGCCGCATTTGGTGAACCTGTGTTGTTCCCTGCAGTGGTATGATGTTCGCAGAGAAAGGCCAGCACTGCTACGATACGTAATATGTGGTTCTTGCAAGTCACCTCCCTCGTGACATTGAAATATGCACATCGCTAGTATGGCTCCAGCAAAGGAGATATACATAGAAAAAACGTGCTGCAACCGTAGCACTTAACCAAGCACGTTTAGGTATTCGCCAAATTGTGAAAGAATGTAGTGCGTCTATAGGGGGAGTGTAATACACCTTTCACCGCCAGAAGACAATAGGTAGCAATAAGAACATACAACGACCGGGACGACCTCGTAAAACCACTGAAAGTGATGATAAAGATGCCAGAATTACCAGTAAGAGAAATAGATTCAAAACAGCAACCCAAATTCTTGCAGAATTGGTAGAAATGAACACGTCAACAATATCACTTGCAATAGTAAACAGGAGACTGACTCAAGCCGGTTCAAAAGATGGCTCTGAGCAGTACGGGACTTAACTTCTGAGGTCATCAGTCCTCTTCAACTTAGAACTACTTAAACCTAACTAACCTAATGGCATCACACACACCCATGCCCGAGGCAGGATTCGAACCTGCGACCGTAGCCGTCGCGCGGTTCCAGACTGCAGCGCCTAGAACCGCTCGGCCAACCCCGGCCGGCACTCAAGCCAGCTTGAAAGAATGTTTCACAGCAAGAAAATCTCTTCTAAGGCCATAAATAAAAAGAAGAGACTTGTATGAGCTAGAAAACACGGAAGCTGGACATCGGAAGAGTGGACGAAGCTGTTCTTCACCGATGAATCGAAGTTCGAGATTTTTGGAACCAGAAAAAGAATATTTGTTAGCCGATTTCTAGGGGAAAGGGGAGCCCAGCAGTGTGTTCTACTTACAGTTAAACACGGTGGAGATTCTATTATGGTTTGGGGATGTTTCGCGGGAGATAGTTACTGACATTGGGAAAAAAGGAGGATGTATTGATCAGGAGCAGTACCACGACATACTTCAGTATCATGCACTACATGGATTGCGCTTAAGAGGAAAAGGGTTTACCCTACAACAGGATAATGATCCAAAACATCGGTCGCACACTGTATGAACTACATACATCAAAGGAAAAACAGATATTACTGATTGATGTGGTATGGCCGTCCCATAGCCCCGATTGTAATCCCATCGAAATGGTCTGGGATGAAGTGGACAGACGTATCAGGGAAGTTAATATATCCAGCAAGGAACATCACACGAATATTGTTAAGGGTGTTCGGAATCATATAGAATCACGACACTTACAAAAACTGATTGACCGCATGTCTCGAGTTTGTGAGGCTGTCATTAAATCTAAAGGAGTATACTTTCATCTAAGTATAATACACACATCTAAAAAACCCTTGCATCACCTCAGTCCCAAAAGTTCTGCAACTTCTGCAGAAATATGGAATAGAGATCATCAGAAACATTATCTCCGCCCTCTGTATTGCTCGCGAAAACCCCAAAATTGCATGTTGTACCACAGCGAGACCTTCAGGGGTGGTGGGTCAGTTCGCTGTACACACCGGTACCTCTAATAACCAGTAGTACGTCCTCTTCCATTGATGCATACCTGTTTAGCTCGTGGCATACTATTCACACGTTCATCAAAGCTCTATTGGTCCAGATTGTCCCACTCCTCAACAACGATTCGGCGTAGATCCCTCAGAGAGATTGGTCGGTCGCGTCATCCAAAAAAAAAAAAAAAAGTGCTTTTCAATCTATCCCTGTAATATTCGATAGGGTTCATGTCAGGACAACATGCTGGCCACTAAAGTCAAGCTATGTCGTTAACCTGAAGGAAGTCATTCACAAGATGTGCACGATAGGGGCACGAATTCTCGTCCACGAAGACAAATCCTTCGCCAGTATACTGCCGATATGGTTGCACTATCGGCTGGAGGATGGCATTCACGTATCGCAAAGCCGTTACGGTGCCTTCCATGACCACCGGCGGGGTACGTCGGCCCCACGTGATGCCACCCCAAAACGTCAGGGAACCACCACCTTGCTGCGCTCGCTGGAGTGTGTCTAAGGCGTTTAGCCTGACCGGGTTGACTGCAGACACGTCTCCGACGAATGGCTGTTTGATGACATATGCGACACTCATCGGTGAAGAGAAAGTGATGCCAGTCCTGAGCTGTCAGGATTCCTCCGAGCCGTAATCCATAGGCAGCGGTCATCCACTGCAGTAGTAGTCCTTGGTCGGCCTGAGCGAGGCACGTCATCGACAGTTCCTGTCTCTTTGTATCTCCTCCGCGTCCGAACAACATCGCTTTGGTTCACTCCGAGACGCCTGGCCACTTCCCTTGTTGAGAGCGGAAGCAACCGAACCGCTGTATTGACAGTATTGGCATGGTTGAACTACAGACAACCCGAGCAGTGTACCTCCTTCCTGGTGAAATGACTGGAACTGATCGGCTGTAGGACCCCCCTCCGCCTAATAGGCGCGGTTGTGCATCGTAGTTTACATCTTTGAGTAAGGTTTAGCGACCCCTCAGGCAGTTCAGAGGTGTCGGTAAACCTTACTCTGAACTGTCAGAAGGACTTTGTGATACAATATTCACAGTCAAGGTCTATCTTCAGGAGTTGTGGGACCAGGGTTATGCAAAACTTTTTTGGATTTGTGTACAATGATTATGATTTATTATATATGAGGAAGTTAATATAATTATATTTTGTGAGAAATAACATTTGACTTGTGTTGCAAATCTGAAATAACAGTGTCATTTGTGTCTGCTATCTATAAAAAATAAAACAAGCAGGTTTTAAGGCATCATCGGTGAGTTATTAACGTTGCACTGAATAGCAGGTTGGAGAAGGAGATTGAGGGAAAGATTCGAAAGGGTCAGGGAAGTTTACAGTTCGACCACCTTGCATGGATCATGCTTTTAGTCTTTGACGAGTAAGTGAGAAGGCGTATTTGAAGCTTCAGGAAGCACAACTAATATTTGTGAGTATAGAAAAAACGTATCATTATGTACTCAACCATGCGCTGTGGGAAGCGATGGAACATATAGATATAGTGGCGCAGCAAATATCCCGTATTCGGAGAATATGCCAGCAATCGTACGCAGTAGTTAATAGTAAGGAATAATTTGAGTGAGCCATTCCGAACATCCTGAGGTCTTAGATAGGTTTGCAGTATGTCGCCGACTTAGTTCAAAATATATATGCAACATACTGTAAGGGTGGAGTCAATCGTGTAGAGGTATAAGAGTTTCTTTCCATCATAGAAATATTTACTTATTATTATTTGCTGATGATCAAGTAGTTTTAGCACAAAGTAGGGATAATGTGAAGTTTATGCTAAATAAGTTAATGGGAGCATTTGGACGAGGCAGATTTAGAATAAACATAAACAAAAGAGAATATTTAGCACTGGGAGATATGGGAAGGATACAGCACTGCAGCAAGGAACTATCAATCAGTAAAAATTTTCAAATTCTTAGGATCGATTATCCACAATTCAGGATGCTGTGGCGCTAACATGATGCTGACGTAGAAGGCAGGATCCAGCAGGCAAGAGGACGAATTAAAATGTTAAATGGAGTTCTTTGCAGAAGGGAATTATTAACATGTGATACAAAATGATGGATCCTGAGGGAGTGGCAGAGAGGTAGATTCTAGGCAGTAGAGGTTGATGGATTAACGAGGACAGTCAGGATATCGAGAACAGAGAGGAGGAGGAATGGATATAAAACAACCAGTCGTGCGTATAACAAAGGAAAGAGCAAGGACGATGGCCGAAAGCTACCCTGGAATAGTTGCAGCTAAGAAGGAATAAGCACAGACATCCAAGAATAGCGTGGAGAATGGTAGTATTTGGAATCATGAGAAAGAGACGTCTGAAATAGGCAGACAGCAATTATCGACAATACTCATGAATGGGAATACAAAAAATGGTTCAAATGGCTCTGAGCACTATGCTACTTAACATCTGTGGTCATCAGTCGCCTAGAACTTAGAACTAAATAAACCTAACTAACCTAATGACATCACACACATCCATGCCCGAGGCAGGATTCGAATCTGCGACCGTAGCAGTAGCGCGGTTCCGGACTGAGAGCCTAGAACCGCGAGACCACCGCGGCCGGCGAATGGGAATACAAGGCAGTTGCTAAAGAGTGGAGGAGCCCTTCAAGATCCCCTGCTATACCAGCAGGACAGGACAGATAGTTTAATTTGTGGAAAGGGTCCAATATGAATAGCTGTCAGTTGCACTCGAACATACTACTTTATTCATTTGACAAACATTACAAGAGTAAAGAAAACATTAAAAACAGAGCAAGCCAAACATTAATTTTAGAACTTAATTCCCACCTAAATGCGCCATTCAATCTCACACCACAAGGACAAAATTACTTTAAATCCGGCTGAAGGCCAATAACTTAAGCCCCATAAAAAGTAATTTTAATTAAAAAGGCAGAAGGCCTTACATTAAAACATTTCTCCAAATTAGGCTGAAGGCCCAAAACATCTCACGCCTTAAGGGCAAACAAAGCAGCTTTAATTTAAAATCGGCTGGAAGCCATACATAAACAAGGATAAATAAGAAAATGCAGCACGCCAAACGGCGCTCAGAATCTTCCAAGGGTCGACCTTGAAGTCAAACACTAATTCTCGCTTAGGGGAGACAGGCAGTCGGCCCAACAATTCTCAATTCGACGGCATCCCAACTGACAGACAACAGTCAACGGACCAAGCGACAGGATAATACTGCTTCACCAACAGGTAGTTCAATGGAACAACGCAGAAGGTATCGGTGCCCACAACGAATTACAGATTCAGCTGTTAAACAACACATTGTACTGGACTGCCACAAACCGACAAGGAAAATACACTGCCTGAATTTACGTCAATGGCCAGACAGGTAAGCAGAACGTTAACGGCCACAAGGCAGAAGATTCCGCTGGTGCACTTCACTTAAAAAATAATCAAGTTATGTTAACTCCACAGGAGGGCGGGTAGAATTTCGCCAAATTTAAAACACACATAGTTGCTCACGGGAACGTCCCAACAGTCCACAACCAAATTCAAACGAGACAAAGTGAACAGCTGCGGCTGGCTGGTAGATTAAGTAACCACAGACCTCGTAGCAATGGGAACAGCGCCTTACTCTCTGACAGCGAGTGGACGCCGCCAGCGGCCCCAGCCAGACACGCACCACGGAAACTTCTTCGCTGCTCCACGCCAACCGACCAACTGCCCGCACACGTCACAGCCGGGAACTGTAAGCATGAGGCCAAAGATAGTGCAGGGGTGCGAATATCCACACACGTTGCTGATGCGACTCGCAGATAGAGAAGATAACAGCATCATCGCGATAACTACAGGAGACTAATCACAGAATAGCAACCAAGGTTTAATGCAACGTGATCCAGCCACGGCTCACCTTTGAAAGTGAGTAAAATGTGAAAGTGGAATACTAAATGTTACTTATGTGTTTGTATCTTCATACAGGCTTTACTCGCTATTGTGGACCTAGAGCTGAATTTTCAACATAGTATAAGCTTTTTGGCAATTTGCTAAGTTGTCACAGCAAGAGCAGGATCGAATGGAAGTGGCGACGTCGACTGGAGCCTAAGTGAGAGGCTTCTATGGGCAGTGTCTGGTAGGTCGTGGACCACCACTGGAGGCCTGTTGGTGTACTGACCACACCTGTTTGTTTCGTTGGGCTTGACAAAGGAGTGCCGTAGGAAGCTACCAGCAGTAAGATGCCGGAATGGCCACATCGATGTGTGGCCGTATCGGAAGCTGCTATGGGCAGCAGTGGACAAGTAATGCATTGGCATTAAGACCTCGTCGACGTGACACCCTGACATGCCATTGCATCGGCGTGCTAAGATAAATTGTTGGACATACTCATCCGCTAAAATGTGGCAGTGAAGGCGGGGTGTGCTGGCACAGTTCGTAGGCACCCACCATGCAATAGACCCTAGAGAGAAGAGCGCCGTGGAACAGAGAGCAGCAGAAAACAATGGCAGTGTATTGGAAAGGTCAGAGCTGGGCGTGGCAAGCTGCAACGGAGACCATGTCGATCTGGGATAGTGGATGGTGTCTTCTCGTCAGTGTCTTGGTGGAGGCTTCAGCTCAAAATCTGTGAGGTGGAACCGTGAAGAAGGTGGTTACAAAAACATACTGCAGAGCACAAAGTCATGGGCACATTGGTGGGACACATTTACTATTGGCACGTAATGGTAACCATCAGAGTATGGGAGACTACATTACTGTCTTGGTGCGTGCTGGGGGTAAGTGAGATCAGCTTTATTCAGTTTGTTGTATGAAAGCATGGTAAGGCTGTGAGGAATCCAATTGTGCCAAAGCAGTTTTCAAGTGTTTTGCATGGTGTGTTTGTTGTGGCCTAGTGTAACATTTTGATTTAGAAATCGTCAACAGGGTAGGGCCATTGTTCATTGACTGTGTACTAGCAATAAATGATTGTGTCTTTTTACCGCGTTTTCTGTTATTGTCACTTTGCTTATCTGCATTCTCTTGTGGTCCATGTAGTTTTAGTACTGCTCGAGCGTTTGGGATTCCTACCAGGTCGGATTGAGGGAGGACATAGAAGCAATTCAGAGGCGGGCTGCTAGATTTGTTACTGGTAGGTTTGATCATCACGCGAGTGTTACGGAAATGCTTCAGAAACTCTCTAGAGGAAAGAAGACGTTCTCTTCGTGAATCGCTACTGAGGAAATTTAGAGAACCAGCATTTGAGACTGACTGCGGAAAGACCACAAAGATAAGAGAGATTAGGTCTCGTACAGAGGTATATAGGCAGTCATTTTCCCTAGTTCTGTTAGGGAGTGGCACAGGGAGAGAAGATGCTAGTTGTGGTACGAGGTACCCTCTGTCACGCACCGTATGGTGGATTGCGGAGTATGTATGTAGATGTAGTTCCAGGTGGTGTGTTGTCTGTTGGAGATAGGTCTTGGTAGTAGAACGTAGAGAGTTATAATGAGTCAGTTGCTTGTCTTTGTTCACTTTAGCTCTTACTTGTGAGGTTAATAATGGATACAAACAAGGTGTCAAGCACAGTTATTCTGGGCTCATGTAAGGTTATTTTATTTATGTAAGTTATGGATGTATGTCAGCATAAGTTCTGCTCTATATTGTGATTCTTCTTTGGGAGATAACCTCATCCCATTTCTGCTGGTGCGTCATACGTGCTGGATCACTTGTATCAGATACTGAAGTTATGATTCTTGTAACTGAAACTGTGTGCAAAGGCTTAATATCCATAAGCGCTGTTACGTTGTAATATAGTTTCTCAAGAGAGGAAATACACAAATCAAATAAGTGTTGCATTATCCTAGTTCCCAGAACTTCTGAAGACAGATATTGACTGTGGACATTGTATCACAGACACAGTCCCTTTGACTGTTCAGAGATGTCACTAAACATGCCCAAAGACGTAAACAACGATGCATGAGCAGCGCCTATTAGGCGTGGGTTGTCCGACAGCCGATAATTTTCAGTTCATTCCCCCCGGAATGAGGTACACGGCTCGTGTTGTCTGTAGTTCAACCATGCCAAGACGGTCAATACGGAGGCTCGATCGCGTCCGCACTGTTGCCTTGTACCATGAAGGGCTCTCAACAAGAGAAGTGTCCAGGTGTCTCGGAGTGAACCAAAGCGGTGTTGTTCGGACATTGAGGAGACGCAGAGAGACAGGAAATGTCAATGACAGGCCTCGCTCAGGCCACCCAGGGGTTACTGGTGCAGTGCATGACGGCTACCTACGGATTATGGCTCGGAGGAACCCTGACAGCAACGCCATCATGTTGAATAATGCTTTTCGTGCAGCCACTGTACGTCGTGTCACAACTCAAACTGTACGCAGTAGGCTGCATGATGCGCTACTTCACTCCCAACGTCCATGGCGAGATCCATCTTTGCAACCACGACACCACGCAACGCGGTACAGATGGGCCCAACGACATGCCGAATGGACTGCTCAGGATTGGCATCATGTTCCCTTCACCAATGAGTTTCGCATGTTCCTTCAACCATCCAATCGTAAGAGACGTGTTTGAACTCAACCCGGTCAGGCTGAACGCCTTAAACGCACTGCCCAGCGGGTGCAGCAAGGTGGAGGATCCATGCTGTTTGTGCGTGACATTATATGGGGCCGACCTACGCCGCTGGTGGTCATGGAAGGCGCCGTAACGTCTGTATTACGTGGATGCCATCCTCCGACTTACGAGTCAATCATATCGGCAGCATATTAGCGAGGCATTCGTCTTAGTGGATGACAATTCGCGCCTTCGTAGTGCCCATCTTGTGAATGTCTTCCTGTCTTCCTCGACTAGAGTGGCCAGCAAATCCTAAAGACATTAACCCAATCGAAAATGCCTGGGGTAGATTGATAAGGGCTGTTTATGGGCGACGTGACCCGAAAGTCGCTCTGAGGGATCTACAATGAATAGTCATTGAGGAGTGGGACGAGAAGTGGGACAATCTGGACCAACAGTGCCTTGATGAACTTGTGGATAGTATGCCACGACGAATACAGGCATGCATCCATGCAAACGTACATGCTTCAGTGTATTAGAGGCACAGGTGCGTACAGCAATCTGGACCACCACCTCTGAAGGTCTCGCTGTATGGTGGTACAACACGCAATGTGTGGTTTTCGTGAGCAATAAGAAGGGCGGAAATAATGTGTATGTTACTCTCTATTTCAGTTTTCTATACAGGTTCCGGAACTCTGGGAACCGAGATGCTGTATAACTTTTTTTAATGTGTATATTACTTATAAGAGGTTACAATGTGTGGTTTTAGTGTGGAATAAAAAGGGCTGAAATGATATTTATGTCGATTTGTATTCCAATTGCCTGTACAGGTTGCGGAACTCTCGGAATCGATGTGATGCAAAACCCTTTTTTGGTGTGTATGTTACTTATAAGCCCACGCTTGCAATACTCCCAGCTGAATTCCACTCCACCCAACTCATGTGTGGGCCACTAGGTACACATATGTTTTGTTCAGAGGTAAGCAAACGGCAAAATATAGGTCTATTATCAAATTGTATTACAAGCCAAATACACAATAAGTGTGTCGAACTTTTAGAAGAGAGTGCATGTTTCATTTTTCCTCCAATGTGTTGCTTCGGTATATCTAACAGGTAAATCACAGCGTGCGATTGAAGTGGCTCGGCACTGGAAAACTATTACAGAGTTTAAGTACCCAGAACATTACTACTCTTGTGCTCAAAAAGACTAAATTGCACATATATTCACCTTTCCATTCTACCGGTATATGGACCAAATGCAGTGGCGCACAGCCGTAGTTAAATGGTGCCAAAGATATGACCAAGGCTACGCAGAGGCGTATAGTGCTGATCGAGCAACCCAGATCTTGCACCATGCGATACCCATTGTTTTGGCAAACTCGAACAACACTTAGGGGAAAAGAGATTTCTCAGTGGTGGGCCGTTCACATGCCGCTTCTTGAAAGGGTCCCTGACCAAGGAGTGTATTTCTGTCGTTGAGTGATTGAACGAATGGTTAACGTTGAGGCCGTTATTTGTAGAGACGTGGTGACCATGTTTAATGATAGAGTCATGTTTCTGTGTCACACTCAAGGGTAGTGCAGCGTTCAAGTTACTTACCTCGGCATAATAATATGTAACTTACTTGTTGAGGTACCCTCGTATGACATTCAATTCTGTCACATCCTTTTCGAAGATGTCATCCGAATACGATAATAGTTACTGGTCGTTTCTGAACAGAATGTAATTATTTCTTTGTGTCATCAGGCTACAGTCTTCTACCCGGGTGAATTTGGCCGCTACGGAATCTTGTCCTTCGCCCACTTCTTCATTTCAGGATACCAGTAACACTCAACGTCCTCAATAACTTTATTACCTCAGTCTACCCCTACCTCTCCGGCCCTCACTGGTACTATATCCTAAAACTGTTGCTGTCATCTTCTAACGTCTTCTTGTTATTATTTGCCACGTATTCATTTCCTCACTGACTTTACATTTTGCATTTTATGAATTCATTTACTCACTACAGCACCCTTCGGCAACACCACGTCACAGATGTTTCCATTCTTCCCAGATTTCCCGTAGTAAGAATATTTTTATTTACCAGGCACATTCCTTGCAAGAGATCGGTTGATAGGACACATTCTGATAGGTCAAGGGATTGCCATTTTGGTATTGGAAGGAAGCGTGTGGGGTAAAAACCGGAGAGGGAGACCAAGAGATGAATGCAGTAAGCAGATTGAGAATGATGTAGGTGGCTGTAGTTATTCGGAGAAGTAGAAGATCGCACAGGATACAGTAACATGGAGAGCTGCATCGAACTAATCATCGGACTGAAGATCACAACAACAACATTCCTTTCAAGTCGGTTATGGTCATCTTGAGGACTCTTGTTTACATGATTGTGAAGCAAAGTATATGGCTACACTTTTGTCTGAGATCATGACTGATGACTAGAGACCGTCCCACCTAATCTCTTTTGTGCATGTATTCCTTCGGTAACGTTTGTGTATCTTGTTGTTGTTGTTGTTGTTGTTGTTGTGGTCTTCAGTCCTGAGACCTGTTTGATGTAGCTCTCCATGCTACTCTATTCTGTGCAAGCTTCTTCATCTCCCAGTACCTACAGCAACCTACATCCTTCTGAATCTGCTTAATGTATTCATCTCTTGGTCTCCCTCTACGATTTTTACCCTCCTCGCTGCCCTCCAATACTAAATTGGTGATCCCTTGATGCCTCAGAACATGTCCTACCAACCGATCCCTTCTTCTGGTCAAGTTGTGCCACAAACTTCTCTTCTCCCCAATCCTATTCAATACTTCCTCATTAGTTATTTGATCTACCCATCCAACCTTTAGCATTCTTCTGTAGCACCACATTTCGAAAGCATCTATTCTCTTCTTGTCCAAACTATTTATCGTCCTTGTTTCACTTCCATACATGGCTCCACTCCACACAAATACTTTCAGAAATGACTTCCTGACACTTAAATCTATACCCGATGTTAACAAATTTCTTTTCTTCAGAAACGCTTTCCTTGCCATTGCTAGTCTACATTTTATATCCTCTCTACTTCGACCATCATCAATTATTTTGCTCCCCAAATAGCAAAACTCCTCTATTACTTTAAGTGTCTCATTTCCTAATCTAATTACTTCAGCATCACCCGACTTAATTCGACTACATTCCATTATCCTCGTTTTGCTTTTGTTGATGTTCATTTTATATCCTCCTTTCAAGACACTATCCATTCCGTTCAACTGCTCTTCCAAGTCCTTTGCTGTCTCTGACATAATTACAATGTCATCGGCGAACCTCAAAGTTTTTATTTCTTCTGCATGGATTTTAATACCTACTCGAAATTTTTCTTTTGTTTCCTTTACTGCTTGCTCAATATATAGATTGAAGAACATCGGGGAGAGACCACAACCAAGTCTCACTCCCTTCCCAACCACTGCTTCCCTTTCATGTCCGTCGACTCTTATAACTGCCATCTGGTTTCTGTACAAATTGTAAATAGTCTTTCGCTCCCTGTATTTTACCCCTGCCACCTTCAGAATTTGAAAGAGAGTATTCCAGTCAACATTGTCAAAAGCTTTCTCTAAGTCTGCTAATGCCAGAAACGTAGGTTTTCCTTTTCTTAATCTAGCTTCTAAGATAAGTCGTAAGGTCAGTATTGCTTCAGGTGTTCCCATTAGTATATAAGTATTCCTTTTATTGCTCTCTTGTGTGTTCGTTCTATGCAGTTAATATAATGATTCAATGAAGCATCGGCGGGTTCAAATGGCTCTGAGCGCTATGGGACTTAGCTTCTGAGGTTATTAGTTCTCTAGAACTGAGAACTACTTAAACCTAACTAACCTAAGGGTATCACACGCATCCATGCCCGAGGCAGGATTCGAATCTGCGGTTCCAGACTGTAGCGCCTAGAACTGCTCTTCCACCCTGGTCGGCAAGCATCGGCTGTTCACTATAGTATCTAAACCGATTTATAAACGTGGATCCACGAGAATGGGTAATACTTAATTCCCCTTGTGTGGTACCGCACGAGCTACACATGGTTCCTCACCTGAGCAAAACAAAATTTCAGGAATAAATCAGGTAGAATTACGAAATGAGAGGCAACAAGCAGTGGAAATACCATAGAGGGTCTAGTGTTCCGCTGGCGTCAACACTGAAGAAGAGGAAATTAACTGAACAGATACTGCGCCGGTATTCATTTACGGAGTCCTATAATCTGCGGAGCAGACAGTAAAGCTCAGCGATTATCTGTCCTCGCCGCTCGGCCACCCACGCTTGCGCTGTACGCTCTCCGCACCCACCGCATCACAAACACATACTCATTGACTCTCTCACACGCACTCACAAACACACGCACACACACACACACACACACACACACACACACACACACTGACACGCACACACGCACGCACACACACACACACACACACACACACTGACACGCACACACGCACGCACACGCACACACGCTTCAAGGCACGCACGGAGCAGGCGGGGGAAGCATGTGGATCGTCTAGCGCCGAACAATTTCCGCTCAGCGGCAGCAGAACGAGACGTTCGTTTCGTGAATATAGCCGTAGCGAACCGCTGTAAACTCAAATCCGCCAGAGATAAATTGCTCGAAATCGCGCTGCATTGGATATAAAAAATTTTACCCAGCTGCCCGGCTCCCTCGTCTCGTCGGCTTCCGCCTGCTGCTTCCCTCGGCTGATAACAAAATGTTTAATCAGAGACTGCCGCTGCCAGCGCTCCGCAAGCTTTCAGATACTCGCCCGCTTTTGGCGGTGCCGAAGCATCGCATCGCGGCTCTCCCACCGGTGCCTTTGCTCGCTAGCCGCGGACGCAGGAACACACAAAAAAATAGGAGCGGCGAGGAAAGAGATAGAGAAAGGGAATGGAAACATCGGGAGGGGGAAAAAAAAGAAGAAAACGAGGTTGCGTCTGTCTACACTTCCTCTCTCTCTTGGGACTGAACGAAACAAAGGTGGCAGGCAGCGTAAAGTGGTGGTGAGCGTGGTACCGCGGCGGGAAGAGGACGGCCATGGAGGGTGAGAGCTCGGGGGGAGAGGAAGAAAGAAGTAGGCGGAAATGAGAGAATGCGAGGTGATTACATACGCGCGTCGTGCTGATAAAAGAGAGTGGAGCCAGATGTTCCAGCCGCAGGGGGCCTTAGCTGACAGAGGTGTGGTGGTCCGCTAGGCAAGGACGAACCAGAGCCCGCCAAGAGGTCGCCCATTGCTCTTTGTCAGCCGCCGACACTGCGCGCCGCGGTGCGGTTCGCTGCGGCACGTCAATTAATTTAAATATACAAGGCCTTTTCATCACTCATCTGCAGAGAAAGGGTGGCAAAAGCGAACGTGGCCGGCCAGCAGCTTCCGCCGATGCACGGCCGCCGACGCGCCTTCCTGATCTCATTTATCACGCCTCGTGTTGTTATTAGGATTTCACATTATTGGCATGCAAAATTAATTACACGTAACCCTTCTGGCCGGGGGTGAAAAGTTCCTATCGATCGGCCTCACCCGGTAAACTTTTACGGCGTGCTCGGCCAGGATAATCAGTGGAGTACGTGGGCAGGGGGAAGAATGTCGACGTGCGTTCCGAGGTGCTCCCACATCCACTGGCTGTTCATAATTGAGAGAGAATATCATATTTGAGATAAATTATCGTATTTTTTATGAGGGGGACGGAGGGACCATCAGTCTTTTCACTGGTCCCACGGGGTCAGAAAGATCTTCCTGACATATGTCAATCTTTCCAGCTCGGAGCTTACGATTATTTGTTCTATACTCTCCATTGTCTGTCTCCCTCTACAACGTTTACCCTCTACAGTGCCCTCTAGTACCATGGAAGTTGATTTCTGATTTCTTAACATACGTCCAAGCGCCTTGTCCCTCCTACAAGGCTATAAAAGAAAAGTTCACCTCTTTGTTTCCAATTCAATCACTTTTTATTACTGCAGCAGTGCATATGGAGTATATGAAATGATTATATTAGCACACTACTGGCCATTAAAACAGCTACACGCCGAAGAAGACGTGCTACAGACGTGACATTTAACCGACAGCGAGAAGGTGCTGTGATATGCAAATGATTTGCTTTTAAGACCATTCACACAAGGTTGGCGCCGGTAGCGACACCTACAACGTGCTCACATTAGGGAAGTTTGAAACCGATTTCTCATACACAAAAAGCAGTTGACAGCGCTGCCTGGTGAAACGTTGTTGTGATGCCTCGTGTGAGGAGGAGAAACTGTGAACCATCAGGTTTCCGACTTTGATAAAGGTCGGATTGTATCCCACCGCGAATGCGGTCTATCCCTTCGCGACATTGCTGATCGCGATGGTCGAGATCCAATGACTGTTTTCAGAATATGGAATCGGTGGGTATGGAATCGGTGGGTTCAGGACGGTAATACAGAACTCTGCGCTGGATCCCAACGGTCTCGTATCACTAGCAGTCGAGATGGCAGGCATCTTATCCGCATGGCTGTAATGGATCGTGCAGCCACGTGTCGATCGTCTCGATCCCTGAGTCAACAGATGGGGTCGTTTGCAAGACAACAACCATCGGCACAAACAGTCCAACGACGTTTGCAGCACCATGGACTATCACCTCATCCATGGCTGCTGTTACCCTTGATGCTACCTCACAAACAGGAGCGCCTGCGATGGTATACTCAACGACGAACCTGGGTGCACTAATGGCAAAACGTCATTTCTTCGGATGAATCCAGGTTCTGTTTACAGCATCATCATGGTTGCATCCGTGTTTGGCGACATCGAGGTGAATGCACATTGGAAGCGTGTATTCGTCATCGCCATACTGGTGTATCACCCAGCGTGATGGTATGGGGTGCCATTGGTTATACGTCTCGGTCACCTCTTGTTCGCGTTGAAGTGTGGCTAATAAAGTGTGTGCGTCTGTGGTAACATCTGTGATTAGTATATGTTGTTGTTGTTGTTGTTGTTGTTGTTGTGGTATTCAGTCCTGAGACTGGTTTGATGCAGCTCTCCACGCTACTCTATACTGTGCAAGCTTCTTCATCTCCCAGTACCTACTGCAACCTTCATCCTTATGAATCTGCTTCGTGTATTCATCTCTTGGTCTCCCTCTATGAGTTTTGCCCTCCACACTGCCCTCCAATACTAAATTGGTGATCCCTTGATACCTCACAACATGTTCTATCAACCGACCCCTTCTTCTAGTCAAGTTGTGGCACAAGCTCCTCTTCTCCCCAATCCTGTTCAGTACCTCCTCAGTAGTTATGTGATCTACCCTTCTAATCTTCTGCATTTTTCTGTAGCACCACATTTGGAAAGCTTCTTTTCTCTTCCTGTCCAAACCATTTATCGTCCACGTTTCACTTCCATACATGGTACTCTCCATTCAAATACTTTCAGAAACCATTTCCTGACACTTAAATCTATACTTGATGTTAATAAATTTCTCTTCTTCAGAATCAATTTCCTTGCCATTGCCAGTCTACATTATATATCCTCTTTACTTCGACCATCATTAGTTATTTTGCTCCCCAAATACCAAAACTCATTTACTACTTTCCTAATCTAATTCTCTCAGCATCACCCGACTTAAATCGACTACATTCCGTTATCCTCGTTTTGCATTTGTTGATATTGATCTTGTATCCTCATATCAAGACACCGTCCATTCCATTCAACTGCTCTAGCAAGTCCGTTGCTGTCTCTGACAGGATTACAATGTTACCGGTGAATCTCAAAGTTTTCATTTCTTCTCCATCGATTTTAGTAGCTACTCCGAATGTTTCTTTTGTTTCCTTTACTGCTTGCTCAACATACAGATTGAATAACATCAGGGAGAGGCTACAACCCTGTCTCACTCCATTCCCAACCACTGCTTCAATTTTATGCCCCTCGACTCTTATAACTGCCATCTGGTTTCAGTACAAATTATAAATAGCCTTTCGCTCCCTGTATATTGTCAAAAGCCTCTTCATCTACATCCGCTTCCATTTCTATAACATTGCCCTCAAGTACATCGTCCTTGTATAGACTCTCTATATACTCCTTCCACCTTTCTGCTTTCCCTTCTTTGCTTAGAACTGGGTTTCCATCTGAGCTCTTGATATTCATACAAGTGGTTCTCTTTTCCCCAAAGATCTCTTTAATATTCCTGTAGGCAGTATCTATCCTACACCTAGTGAGATAAGCGTCTACATCCTTACATTTTTGAGACGTTTGTATTCCTTTTTGCCTGCTTCAATTACTGCATTTTTATATTTTCTCCTTTCATCAATTAAATTCAATATTCCTTCTGCTACCCTAGTATTTCTGCTAGCCCTCATCTTTTTACCTACTTGATCCTCTGATGCCTTCACTACTTCATCCCTCAGAGCTACCCATTCGTCTTCTACTGTATTTCTTTCCCCTATTCCTGTCAATTGTTCCCTTATGCTCTCCTTGAAACTCTGTACAACCTCTGGTTTAGTCAGTTTATCCAAGTCCCATCTCCTTAGATTCCCACCTTTTTGCAGTTTCTTCAGTTTTAATCTACAGTTCATAACCAATAGATTGTGGTCAGAGTCCACATCTGCCCCTGGAAATGTCCTACAATTTAAAACCTGTTTCCTAAATCTCTGTCTTACCATTATATAATCTATCTGGAACCTGTCAGTATCTCCAGGCTTCTTCCATGTATACAACCTTCTTTTATGATTCTTGAACCAAGTGTTACCTATGATTAAGTTGTGCTCTGTGCAAAATTCTACCAGGCGGCTTCCTCTTTCATTTCTTACCCCAATCCATATTCCTCTACAACGTTTCCTTCTCTCGATTTTCCTACTATCGAATTCCAGTTACCCATGACTATTAATTTTTGTCTTCCTTCACTATCTGCATATCTTCTTTTATCTCATCATACATTTCATCAATTTCTTCGTCATCTGCAGAGCTACTTGGCATATAAACTTGTACTACCGAAGTAGGCGTGGGCTTCACGTCTATCTTGGTCACAATAATGCGTTCACTATGCTGTGTCAAGTAGCTAACCTACACTCCTATTTTTTATTCATTATTAAATCTACTCCTGCATTACTCCTATTTGACTTTGTATTTATAACCCTGTATTCACCTGACCAAAAGTCTTGTTCCTCTTGCCACTGAACTTCACTAATTCCCACTATATCTAACGTTAACCTATTCATTTCCCTTTTTAAATTTTCTAACATACCTGCGCGATTAAGGGATCTGACATTCCACCCACCGATGCGTAGAACGCCAGATTTCGATTAGACATATGACTTTGAACTTTCTTTCATATACTAAGGTGTGTGACCACTTGGATATATATATATATATATATATATATATATATATATATATATATATATATATATATAAAGTAAGCTCCTATGTGAACACAGACGCCGGCTGGAGTGGCCGAGCGGGTCCAGTCTGGAACCGCGCGACCGCGACGGTCGCGGGTTCGAATCCTGCCTCGAGCATGGATGTGTGTGATGTCCTTAGGTTAGTTAGGTTTAAGTAGTTCTAAGTTCTAGGGGACTGTTGACCTCAGAAGTTTAGTCCCATAGAGCCATTTGAACCATTTTTTGAACTCAGTCAACACCTATTTCACATATTTATATATCTTGTCAGTAATGTCACTGATAACGCAAAAATCATCTAAATTTTCGATTTCCGATGTGGACGAACTATCTATGTACATAATTATGTATCTACGGAACCCTCTGTGCATTAGTGATACTCGTAGATATCCGAAACATTTTTTTACATGTTCCATTGCCTCGAAAATTTTACAGCGGACCACCTCTACCTTACATTATTAGTCCACTTCATTTTCAGCGTTCTCATCTAATGCCCCTTCTCCAACTTTCGGTTCTCTTCTATCCCTGTTTTCCCGTCGTCAGTGGTTCAGCTGCATACAAAGCAGTGCACTGGTCAGGATGGGCGGTTGGGCAGGCGGTGGGCGTTATGAAATGAACAGGACAAAATTTAGACGAAGGCCATTTATTGGTGAAATCATGTTAAAAAGGGGTCACATGAGCGTAGGGAGGTGGGGGTGAACCAGAGTGTGCAGTTTAGCGAGACATAGTTCTGGAAGCTAAGGAAAGCTGTTGTCTGCCAAACCTAAGTCGACAGTGCCGCAGCACCTGGAGAAGCGGGAGACGTTCGCTGCTTTAGGGCGCGTATCCGACTTGCGGGTGAGCAAGAATACAAGAGAGCGGGCCCGGCGACGCGCGGCCTTGTATATTCGACGCACCACGCGGCTTGCTCCATGCTGATGGGTCGGGATCGAGAAAACCGTGTGGAATTTTCCAGGGCGTCGCCTGCTAAGTGACGCCTGGGGCGGCGTTACCTCGTCAGCACGTGAGGGAGGCGCGTGGACAAGGTGCCCTTCCTCGGTGCTGACTCCCTGTTGCTAAATCGTGGGATGAAAGAATTTAAAGGCGGCCAACACTGCCTGCCGTGACTTGGTCGTAACGGAAAAATGAAGTTACCGTTTGAAATTTGATATAATAAAGTAAAATCCCCTACTGTCTGTTTCATCCTTTGCAGCACCAAACTTATTCGTCTAATTAATGCCGCCGCTTCCGTAGGGGCCGTAGGATGTGGAATAGAGGGCTCGATTGAGTGGCGTGCACAAATTCCAAACAGACATTTGCTTACACTTAAAAATTCGACTTACAATACCACTCTTAGGTGTGTGTTCCCATTGATAATCAGATCAATCATCTAAAGGGACTTAAAGTACGATCCACCAAAATTAAAACATTGCTACTGTTGAAACCTTCCCGTCTCCATTATACTCCTTCGTTAATGATAACCTTCCCTTTTACAATGAACTATGAAGCCTTTCATTAGGATTTCTGTATCTTGCTTAATAATAACAAATGAAATATTCCCTTTGAAATTTATTCTCTTTCTCTACCTTCGCATACAAATTTAATTGCTGCTTGTTAAAAGTGATTTTCTGATTATTTCGACGAAACATAGAATGTGTCGTCGTCGTCAGACTGCTACATCGAACTGCAACATGAATTTACTTACTCTGTTGTACTATACTCTATTAGCTGCTGGTTGGCTTTCATAATAAGTGGCTGTATTGTAATATTAGTAATTTTCGCCTCACAAACATTAATATACGCTCAATAGTAAACGCCTGACGGCCTAAAGTAAAAGAAATCAACCATCGCATAGCAGCGACAGAGTCTATTATTCTTTATCTTTGCCGTTCTTGCGCGCTGCCTGTAAATGTCTATGTACATCTATCGATTAATGGTATAGAAAAGAATTCTGTTGTTTCAAGACAAATGAGGCTTTTGGCGCCTCACCTTTTACTGTTTGTATTCCATGAAAGGCGGACGCGAACTTGCTGCGTTCCGCAACTGTATTTTATATTCTATGTGAAAATATTGAGTGAATATGCTAATTGTTATTTTTTCCAATCACAAAACATGTATTTTCTTGTAACTGATTACGAACAGGAAGCATCAAGAGGACACTTTGACTGTTATGTATAAAGCATTTAACCACAATGGTCATCTATTGTAATTTAATAGGAAAAGGTACATCGTATTAAAAAACGCGTGTTAAAGATAAGTGTGCTTATTTTAGTAAATTAACCTTGATGATTTCCATCTCCTTATTTACCTGAAGGATAATTATTTTGTGTTATTTCATCACCAGAAATTACGATCACGCCGACGGGCCGAACGCAGCATGAGGCAGAAGTAACATTATCGTTTTCCTATTATTTCTGAACCAACTTTTTTGTGTAGTGTTGCATTTCTTTTAAAGTCTATAAATCTTCTGGTCCCTTAGTGTTGTTCCGGGTACGACTACATCGCCAATATAAAAATGCACAGAAATGATAATGTTTCTCTTATTCAGGTATTTAACGCTCAACGTATGTTATTATAATAGTGTAATCAACCCTGATTCTGTTTGTCAAGTGTCCCACCAAAATATTCACTTTCTCGAAATTAAAAAAAAATTCTTTTTATTTTCGCCCCCCAAGGGCAACGCTACACTTGGCGCCCGAACAGGGACTTGATCAAAAAATCATTTCATGTATGTGTTTAAAAAATTTGCAGTGCTTATTCTAATAATTGTTTCATTTTTCATGTGGATGCAATTCAACCGAGAAAGAGAAGTAGGAAAACCTTTTAATTTACTCAGATGAACGATTGAAGAAATTACCAAAAAACGCAAGTATCCATCCGTATCACTATCAAGACAGCCATAGTAAGTGAAATTTTTATATTCAGTAGCTATGCTTTCGTAGTGACGTTGCACCTTTGGAGTTGATCAGAACGTAAACCTGTCTTTCCTTGCCTTGAAACAGCTTTATTTCAATTTGTCCATAGTCCATTGTTATGTAGTTAAATACAGTGAAAGTGTACCCTTGTTGTCAGTGCATAAAATAATAATAATAATAATACGATATGGCAGATAATTACGCTCAAAACTGTTAAAACGTGTGATATTTCATTTGTTTGTAATTAGTAGGAACCATCTTGTCTTCGTGGCGTACATGAACGTCAGTTATTACTCACAGTTAAAATTTGATCTTAGGTCTTCGACCACAGATACTAGTTCGAAGTGTTAGGGCCCAGTAAGCCGTAGCACTACCTAACAGACAAACGACTGACGGCAGTGACAAACAATATCTGTAGCATTTTGACGTTTGACAAATAATTCATGAACATGGCCAACGGTAAACAGCGGACACAAACAAATGCAGACTACAGCAGTGATGCTAATGGACCTCACTATCCATTACGATCACGTGCGATAGGTACACGAGCGGAGGCAGAAGCAGCCTTGACCGAAGTTTTAGAAGCTGGTCCTAGTGTGCAAACTATTCCCGCTTTTGAAAAAAAAAAATTACTTGGCTGCAATGATATAAGCAATATTGCAACGTAAGTTAGAAAACCAAAACCAGGAAAGATTAGATGAAAAGGCCCGCGAAGAAAAAGAGAAGGCCGAAAGACGGCATAATAAAAATCAGGTCCTTACAAATCTGTGCAATTCAGTGAAAGCAGACATAAATTCAGTAAAAGCAGACATAAATTCAGTAAAAACAGATCTGCAAACGGAGATAAATGACCTAAATACACGGTTAAATTCGGTAAATGCCGAACTAAAGGCAGACATAACAGCTGATTTAAATACCCTGTTGGGTAACGTCCAAAGCAAAATCAGTAGTCAGATCACGACCATGAGGCTAGAGATTGATACACAAGTAGAGTCAAAAATAGAGGATATTTCAAAAAGGTTAGATGAAAAAATCGAAGCAGCCAAAGGAGAGATAAATTCAAAAGTGATGGAATATCAAAGACAAGCTGCGACCTTAAAAGAAGATTATACTGCAATCTCTGATGAGGTCAAGGGAGTTAAAACCGCAGTAGACACGATCGAGAATGTTGTTGATGATCTTTCCAAACAGATTGAGACTCTTAATGTAGAGGATCAAATAAAGAATACTGTTAAGGCACATGCTGAAGCATTGTCCGACCACTGCCAAGAGCGGATTAAAAACAAAGACGGATTCATAGAAAACAAGGTCAAGAACGAACTCAGGGAAACGGTCAAAAACATGACCTTTGAAATATTGGCAGCCCCTGGAAAAACAGGAGACACGGTCATGTCAGAATTAGGCCAGATATGACGAACGTTAGCTCAAGATTTACCTGAATGGCGTCAACAGATAGTTGATGAAGTTCGTACTCTAAAATGTCAAGTTGAAAATTCCTCACATCCCGTGTCAGGAGAGTGGAATAATTCACCACGATGTAATGAACAACAGCAGGTACATTACCGTTCACCATTTTATAACGCTCAAACTCATAGTTCTATAGAAGCACAATTTAACCAGAGTACCAGCCCACCCACTTTTGTCAGTTTGATGCAGGAGGAAAGCGTGATCAAACATCGTGTTTTCTCGATCTTTCACCCACAGAAAAGAGAAATTCATCCTATAGTGTTCCTCCGAAATTTTTGAGAAATTTTCCCGAATAGCTGCAGTGATCACCAGCGAATTCAATTCGTTACTGGATTTATCGCAGGCGATGCTGCCTTATGGGGAACCGAAAAGAATTTGAACAGACGTTTTTAGCTAAATTCTGGCGTTCTGGTGTACATTAGCGCCTGAGAAAAGCGGTTTACAACGACGAAGTGTTTAACAGTAAGCGCTGTAGTTTGAGAAGATATTTTGAAAAGTATTTAGCGAAAATCAAGTTCTGGGATTCGCCGGTCACCGCCAAAGACGTTATTGTGATTCTAAAAACTAAGCTACCGATTGCGATCAGAGAAAAGTTAGTAAACGTGTCTGAGGACGATACGGACACCTTCATATCTGTGTTAGACTCATTAGATCTGATTTACGAGAACGCTAGAGTTGCTGTTGGCAACACCCACTTCAGTGCAGACGGCCAGCACAATACAGAATAAGCAGTCAACAATGGTGGCCGAGCGAAAGCGCGTCACGGCGACGGCCAGTACCAACCCCACAACGGATTCAAAAATAAACACGCTACGTACTCCAACAGTAAATACAAAAATAACTACAATAACGGCCAGAGATACAATCCAATATACAGTTCCACACAACCTCAGTACGGAAATGCACTTTATAATACACAGCCCCAGCAACATGGAAACACGCAACTGATCAATGGTAATTATCAAAACGATCAGTCTTACGATTCAAATCGTCTTTGGAAGGGAAATAAATGGCATGATCAAGGTGGAGACCAACGTATCCCTTCAGTAACGGTTACAAACAACACAAGCCACAGCAAAATACCTCTCAGCCACAAAATATACACTTTACGCAACAAGCGAACGGACCTTCGGAAAGTCTGAAGCCTAAACGCCCGCATAATACGTAAGTTTATTATGCGCAAGCGAATACTCCAGGACACCAAGATCCATTTCCAACCGAGTTCGTACCACAAAACCAACACCAGTTCCAGACGGAAGAAACTTTAAGAAATATAAGTCTGCAGGAAAGTAAGCGTCGAGCGGAAAATTAAAAGCAGCACCTTTGAGCCTATTAGAGGATGCTGCAGGTTTGAATGGGGGCACCCTGTCCCTTAGTCCACACGAAATTAAAGCAATTAGGTATGACAAAGAGACAAACTTACGGGATGATCTAGTAGCAGGCACTGAGACGAAAGACAACGATGACATATGGGACGAACAAGTTCAAGCTTCTATAAGAGTATCAATTGCCAACATACCAGTAATAGCCATTGTAGAAACAGGAGCTAATATAAATGTCTTATCTTTATGTTTATTTAAGCAAATATCCTCTGTATGCCAAGTTTTATCACTTCCAATTCAAGGTTGCACCGTTTCGGGAGCAACTGGTCCACTAACACAACGTGTAAATCTTCAGACTCAGCTTGAAATCCAGTTAGAGTCTATTTTCTTATTGTTAAAAACCTATTAGTGCCATGTATCCTGAGTATGGAATTCTTGAGGCAGACGAAAGCTAAAATTGACAACGAGTGTGGAATCTGTACTCTAGTAGCGAGCCAGCATCAAGTAACTGTAAATTTGTTAAGAAGTAAGGTGAAGACAAACTTTGGGGTGTTTCAAATAGGCCATGGACTAAAAGACAACAGTACAGTCAGACAGAAAACATGACAGATACTGAAAGTGTTAATGACGATGAGTATAAAAACCTAATTCCCGGCCAGAATGAATTATACGGGAAAGCTAGTGAGTCCACTGAACTATCCAAACAACAGAAGAATGAGCTTTCCAATTTGTTAACAAATTACGTTCAAGTATTTTCTAAGAAACCTGGACTAATAAAGGGCTTTGAATATCGAATGGATGCCCTGCCCCATTCAACCTACAGTAGAACAAGCTATTCCATTCCATATGCGAGACGCGAAGCTGTCAAGTGTGAGATCAGGAAAATGTTACGCTGGAATGTGGTAGAAGTGTCTCATTCACCTTATTCGAGTCCTTTATTGTCTGTACTAAAATCAGATGGTAGCGTAAGGCTAGTCCCAGAAGCAAGATTAATCAATAAAATTATAGTACCCATAAGAACGAGACCAGAGGCTCTTGAAGAGCATCTGCAGAAGTTTCATGGAGTTAAGTATTTGAGCACCCTTGATTTGGAAAGCAGTTACTGCCAAGTAAAACTTGCGCAGGAGTGCAGGAAGTACTCTGCGTCTATATTTGCAGGTAGATCTTACCATTTCAAAGTTGTACCGTTTGGACTAAATGTGAGTTCCGGAACTTTTATTTCTGCCCTTGACTATGTACTAGGTCCTGAACTTTTAGATGAGGTAACAGTCTATGTGGATGACGTTCTTGTAGCATCGAAAAATTGGGAAGATCATGTGGCCCTTCTGCAAAAGGTATTTCAACGATTCAGAGAGTATGGTGTTACAGCAAATCTTAAGAAATCCAAGATTGGAAAAAGTGAAATTAAATTTTTAGGACACATCATCACCCCTGAAGGGATTAAACCTGACCCGGAAAAATTGTCTGCTATAAAAAACTTTCCAACCCCTGTTACAAAAAGTCAACTGAGATGATTTATCGGTCTTAAATCATTTTGCAGACGTTTTGTTCCCAATCAGGTATTGAACAATCCTGCTCTTCATAACATTTTAAAAAAGAATTCACATTGGATTTGGACGGCGGAATGCCAAGATGGATTTAAGAAAATTAAAGACAGACTGGTTAACAGTAACATTCTGCATCATCCTCATATGGATAAGGAATTTTGTATTACTGCAGACGCTTCCTTTGTGGGTATCGGCGTTTGTCTTTTCCAGATTCAATTAGTAAATGGACACGAGAAAAACCAAGTGATTAGCTTTGCGAATCGAGTGTGAAAAGTCTTATTCGGTTACGGAGTTGGAGGCACTTGCCGTAGTATGGGCTTTTAGGCGATTTAACTATTATATCTGATGATGATGATGAGTCCCATACTCCGTTTACCGAGCGTAGGGGAGCGACGCGGGAGACCCGCGCCGCCATACTAGGCAAGGTCCTAGTGGAGGTGGTTTGCCATTGCCTTCCTCCGACCGTAATGGGGATGATTGATGATGATGAAGACGACACAAACACCCAGTCATCACGAGGCAGGTGAAAAATCCCTGACCCCGCCGGGAATCGAACCCGGGACCCCGTGCTCGGGAAGCGAGAACGCTACCGCGAGACCACGAGCTGCGGACACTATCTATTGAAGAAAAATTAATGTCTATTCAGATCGTCAAGCCTTATTATTCCTCCTTAAATGCAAGTTGCAACATCCTCGTATTACTCAATGGCGCTTATTCAAATGGTTCAAATGGCTCTGAGCACTATGGGACTTAACATCTTTGGTCATCAGTCCCCTAGAACTTAGAACTACTTAAACCTAACTAACCTAAGCACATTACACAACACCCAGCCATCACGAGGCAGAGAAAATCGCTGACCCCGCCGGGACTCGAGGCGCTTATTCCTGCAAGAATATGACTTTGACATTGTATATATAAAAGGTAAAGATAATGTTAAAGCAGACGCAATTTCTCGCTCAGCTGAGGGCTTACCAGAAACCAGAGAACTGGTGGAACAAATGTCTAATTCTAAAGTTTTGTTAATGAAAGATCCGATTCACAGAAAGTATTTTCTTCAGTTATGTAGGAAGATTCAAATTCTTCAAAATACAGATCCAAAATGGAAAAAGGTTACACAAATTCTTCACGAAAATCCATCCCACAGGTTGTCCAAGTTTTATAAAGGTCATAACCAAGTGCTATTTCATAAGACGTCTGAGTCATCTGAGAGGTGGTGTGTTTGCATCCCTCGAAATTTCATTGAACATCTTCTGTGGTACACTCACATTTCATGGGGTCACTACGGACCAGAAAAATGTAAAAGGAAAATCTCGACTTACTGTTATGTTCCAAATCTACATCAGAGAATCCATAAATTATTGAGAAACTGTATCATTTGTCAAAAGGCAAAATCGTTAAGCATTTCCACTTCAATCCCACTAAATCCAATAATTGCTGAAAGGCCAAACCAGCTTCTTAGTATTGATTTTACAGGTTCACTACCCACCGGTAGGGGAGGCGCTAAATACTTAGTAGCAAATCCTGGACAATTTTTCTAAGCACATAAGACTGTACGCAGTGAAATCTTCTTGTGCAAATCAGATAATTCGTCGCATTGAAAATGATTGTTTCCCACGATTCGGGATTCCAGAATCAATCTTGTCCGGTAATGCTTCAAATTTCACAACACGCCCGTGGCGTGGTTTTCTCGCTCGCCATGAAATCAAACAAATTTTGATATCCCTGTTTCGACCGCAATCGAATCCTGCAGAAGAATCTTCAAGGAATTTAACAGATTTATAAGGACGTACATTCCGAATAAGCAATCTAAGTGGGTACACATCGTAACACCTTCCGAACAGATTGTAAACAACCTTCCTCATCTGTCGACCGGATTCAAGCCACATGAGTTAATCTCAAGATCAAAAGAAAGGAATGACTGGATAGACCCCCTTCCAAAGTTACAAGACAACGAATTGTACCTAGACGCAAAAATCAAGCAAGCTCTCATATCGTTGACAACGTATGCTAACCTCCGAAAAAAGGCATTTGATAAGAAGGTAAACAGAATCATCGATTTCAAAGAAGGAGAAAAAGTATTAGTCAGGACTCACTTTAAACCATCCCTGTTGTTAAAGAAGTATCGTAAGCGGCAACACATTTATGAAGATCCCTTTGTGATAATGAGGAAACCACACACTGGTAGCTATATGTTATCTGACCCTGCCACGAATAAAATCAAAGGATTGTTCCATCATCATGATTCAAGAAAATTTCATAACGCCAGGAATTAAGTTAATTTAAGCTGTAAGAAAATGCTAAGGTATTTGAGATCAGGATTAACCAATGAGTGACAAGATCTGAACTGAACTGACTGCGGACGTTAACCGGTGCTAAAAGGAAACCTTGGGTATTAAAACAACGCGTCTGGACAATAAAATACAGAATAAGTTGTAGACAAGTGTTTATATGAATAATTTTTATGTAAACAGGAGGACATGTCCTAGAGGCGATTTTCTATTTTAGTTATAAGTTAGTACGCAAGAAAAATTATGTACTCGAGAGGTATTAATTAGCCCCGAGGTACTAAAATGAGGAAAGAGGAAGGAGCGAATGATGCACTTCTCTCGCTAAATAGTAATTTGAAAATGGGCAGGAAGGAGCGAATAATGCACTTCTCTCGGTAAATAGTAATATGAAAATGATGATTATATGTGCTTAGTATTAGAAAGTGAAATTTAATCGAGGGCAAATTAATGGCCTGTTTTCAAAGAAAATACTTAACGTCCAGACAAAAGAGGAAAGTAATGTGAAAAGATTCGATTCCATGAGGCTATACCTTATTTTCAAATGTGACATAAATAAGGCACCACCTGTTAGCGCAAAACAGTCAGTAGATTTAACTTGTAAGTTCCAGCACAGTGCTGTGCCAGCGATAAAATAACATCTCTTTGAAGTAAACAGATACCTAGGATTAAGCATGAACAGATTGATAACGCAGTGCAATTGTTCTAAAAAGACCTGACGTTAACCTTAAGTAAAAATGGAATAAAAAGGCAGTTCATTATATAACGTAAGGTATGATGATTCCAGACTATAAACAAAATGAGTAAAAGAACATATGAGTAACGTTGTTTATTGTGCCAACTTCACGGTACTATTGAGCATTAGCGATACTGCAAATTCACAAGCTAGCAACAATTAGAATAAGAATCTCGCGCAAGCTTCACAGGTCGCGACAGCAGCAAACAACAACACTCTAGTGAGAGGTTTATATATATAAATGATGATTAATACCCAAATGCGTAAAGCATAAACTTGACTTAGTCTAAGAAATGAACAAAGAGTAGTAAGCAAGCTGCAGCAAGATACATATTAGATATACATGCTTGAAGTGATAGATGTTATTTTAAGTGAGCACTGCAATATTTATTGTTTTCTCTGTGATTATTGAATCCCTTTCCTAAGTGTAAATCGTTTGAGACCCTTGATCCTATCCACTCCCCACGATCAACTTTTAAGGATGCACGTGTGCTTGGGAAGTGAGGCACTACGTATAAAAATGGTAGGTTGGCGACGCCTAAATTGCTTTTGTAATGCGTAATGTAAATTAAACTTATATTCTGTCGACGATCCGCGAGTAGGTTCGCTTTGCCCACTTTTCTTTTTCGACTGTTCGTATTTCTACACGAAATCCAGAGGCGGAATTGCTATTTTCAAATCTGTCCTCGAACTTTCTTTAAAGACAAGCACATACGAGAAAAACTTTGACATAAATGAAGCTCCCCTCACAAGACACTAAATACGATGAGCACTAAAAAATGTATTGGGCCTACAAAATTAATAAGCAAGCGTGATAAAGATTACTATGAATGAAATTAATTTGTAAAGGAAATTGGAATGAATTTGGTCAAACTAAAAGGACTTACAATAGCTTACCTGTGACCGTAGGCATAAATAAAAAGAAGACTAATTAAGAAACAATTGATATGATACAATGTGGTCAATTAGATTATTTCTCGATTTAAATGAACTCTTGTAAATATTAGTATGTAAATCAACTTGTAAACACCGTGTGATGTTATGAAGCGAGAATTTCTTTTAATACATCGTTCACGCAGACGCTCACCACAGTGCAAGTGAAGTTTTAAAGTTCGACTATTTTCAGTGGCAGTATTCCACTGCACCATATGTGTGAAAAATTCATTGATGTGTGCAGTGTGTAATAATCAGTGTCATTCCACACATGCAGTTGCAGCGGTAGCTACCACTTACCTGTGAATCCGTAATTGGATAGTAGACAGGAATTGATGTGAGGCAGTTTCGGTGGCAGAAGCTCCCTCCAGCAACCTAAAAAGCACAAAGCCACGATCCGCCAAACAAAAGCGACGCACGGCATCTCAAACGCGAAATCAACGCTCTGCAAGAAAGCTCCGGTCAGGCGCGCGCGCACAGACTGAATTTCAAGATTGCTCGAAACGGTGGAGGCGGACAGCCCCCACGTGACAAAATAATATAAATGTTCAACCGTCAACACAGCTACTGTGCGCTATGATCTGTAGAAAAAAACATTCACACCCAGTACTGAAAACATTTTTGTATATATCATAAACCTTCTGAGAGACTCTAAGATAGAGAAGTTAGCGTAATTATTATAATGACTGATTGTACACAGAGACAAGTCACAAGGTCACCTCTGAACACTGCTGAAATGTAAACTTTAACGAGAGGTCACGATACGAATGAAAATAAGCACACGAAAACACGTCAAAGGATCCCATCCTCTTATATCCCATCCCACATGTATATAAAATTAGGTTTGTAAGCTATTCTAATATAAGATATTTTATCAGTTTCATATGTGAAATAATTCGAAGAGCCACACTCTAGCCCTGAAAGTGAAAGATATGGACTTCCTTGTCGAAGCCATCACCGGTGGCCGCTCTACAATTCAAGTCTATCATAAATAGTGTATGTGGGACGAAAATAAATGTATAATTAAGTGCGGTAACGGAAAAGGCAATCAATTGACAAGACGATGACAATATAATGAATACAGTCAAAAAAGTTGTGTACCAGTTGTGATAGTCAAATTACTTTTGCAACGATTAAAAATGAAGTGTGACTCTATTTCCTTATAAATTTTGTAAATATGTGTACTTATAGCCTTAATTTTAAGAATCACTGATAGAAACACAGAACAAATTCACAATGATCCACCGTCAGTAATTACAAATTGAAACGTTAATTCTTTTATTATGGAATGAATGTAAAATGAAACTTTTAATAACCTGTATGTTACACCCGAAAATTACAAATATTCCAATGGGCACGAGGATGAAAGTAATACCTTCGGTATTCCAGGCAGCGTAATACACTCCTGGAAATTGAAATAAGAACACCGTGAATTCATTGTCCCAGGAAGGGGAAACTTTATTGACACATTCCTTGGGTCAGATACATCACATGATCACACTGACAGAACCACAGGCACATAGACACAGGCAACAGAGCATGCACAATGTCGGTACTAGTACAGTGTATATCCACCTTTCGCAGCAATGCAGGCTGCTATTCTCCCATGGAGACGATCGTAGAGATGCTGGATGTAGTCCTGTGGAACGGCTTGCCATGCCATTTCCACTGTAAGTAGGCGCTCTGTATGAAAAATCACTGGCTGTGCCTTGTGCAGTCTGTGGCTGGTTTGCATTGTTGTCTGCCATTGTAACCACTTATGCACGTACAAAGTTTTTGGAATTGTCCTTAGAACCAGCAATGCTGTTAACCAGTCCCTTGCTGAATTATCAATATACTTGCAAACACTATCAATCCCTACTTCTCACATATTGTGTATATACTATGACCAACAGAAACGTGTGCAGTGAAATGTAATTTACAAGTTACTTAATTTGATGAACTGGTGTCAGTTACAAATGTATAACATAAGAATGCAATAACAAAGGTACAAAATACATCTTTAAAGAACATAACAATACAGATAACATTTGAAGTAGTACAGGCTTTACAAAAGAATCGAAATAGCAAATACATCAGTGTTACAAAAATTACGACATAAGTACATACATAAAAGATCAGAGTAACTTTTGAAACATCAACCTCACACATGAGCATTAGAACAAAACAGAATAAATAATGTGTAAACATCTTTACGAAGTAAATAACATGTTATTAACGCATATTATATTTGAGGATAACAGTATTCCTCATCATAGTGAATGTAGCTTACTATTAGAAGAGAAAAAATTCTATGAAACAGCACACAGAGATAGGAAGAAAACAAATACACAAGGGTACACAAACACATAGTGGGATAACACAAAAGGAAAGGACAGGGTTTGTTGTACTGCAGTATTTTGCAAACAAAACTTTCTTTACTTCTCGGAGATCTCCCTTCGTTCTTCATTATTTCCAAAAAGTCCTATCTATATCTGATTTCTGTACTTTTTTCATATAACTTCTCAATGCATTTCTTCCAATATATCGCAAATCATTCTCTTATATAGGCTACCCCCTCTTAAGCTAACTTAAATCTACTGAGCTCAGATGTTTAACTAAGGGATGAGGCAATGCAGCAGCACAAAACAATTTACACAAACAGCAATGTTAAAAAATGGAAATTGGCAAAAAAAAGGCAGCAATATTACAACTAATATAAGGCAATGCGCAGCAAACAAGAAAAATAAATCAGTAATAAAATTGGCTTAACCTAGTAATACAAAGTGACATTCAGTAGCACTATGCGGAAGGCACTAACTACTGATAGGTATAGCTAGCAAATGAAAGATTTTAATAGGGAACAAACAATGTATTTACCTTAATAGTCATAATATATATATATCAATTCATGACACCAATTCTTACAAATTTCAAAACTCCGCCATCTCTCTCCCCACGTCCACCACTGCTGGCGGCTCACCTCCAACTGCGCAACGCTACCCGCTGTTAGCATCCAGCTGCCGCTGCCCAACACTACAATGGCAGACAACAATGCAAACCAGCCACAGACTGCACAAGGCACAGCCAGTGATTTTTCATACAGAACGCTACGTGGTGTTGGCGCTACCAATAAAAATACTTAAACAGCCTACTTACACCACCTGGCGCCTCAGTTGGACCAGCGTTCGTGCTGGACGTGCAGACCGCGTGAGACGACGCTTCATCCAGTCCCAAACATGCTCAATGGGGGACAGATCCGGAGATCTTGCTGGCCAGGGTAGTTGACTTACACCTTCTAGAGCACGTTGGGTGGCACAGGATACATGCGGACGTGCATTGTCCTGTTGGAACAGCAAGTTCCCTTGCCGGTCTAGGAATGGTAGAACGATGGGTTCGATGACGGTTTGGATGTACTGTGCACAATTCAGTGTCGCCTCGGCGATCTCCAGAGGTGTACGGCCAGTGTAGGAGATCGCTCCCCACACCATGATGCCGGTTGTTGGCCCTGTGTGCCTCGGTCGTATGCAGTCCTGATTGTGGCGCTCACCTGCACGGCGCCAAACACGCATACGACCATCATTGGCACCAAGGCAGAAGCGACTCTCATCGCTGAAGACGACACGTCTCTATTCGTCCCTCCATTCACGCCTGTCGCGACACCACTGGAGGCGGGCTGCACGATGTTGGGGCGTGAGCAGAAGACGGCCTAACGGTGTGTGGGACCGTAGCCCAGCTTCATGGAGACGGTTGCGAATGGTCCTCGCCGATACCCCAGGAGCAACAGTGTCCCTAATTTGCTGGGAAGCGGCGGTGCGGTCCCCTACGGCACTGCGTAGGATCCTACGGTCTTGGCGTGCATCCGTGCGTCGCTGCGGTCCGGTCCCAGGTCGACGGGCACTTCCGCCGACCACTGGCGACAACATCGATGTACTGTGGAGACCTCACGCCCCAAGTGTTGAGCAATTCGGCGGTACGTCCACCCGGCCTCCCGCATGCCCTCTATAATACGCCCTCGCTCAAAGTCCGTCAACTGCACATACGGTTCACGTCCACGCTGTCGCGGCATGCTACCAGTGTTAAAGACTGCGATGGAGCTCCGTATGCCACGGCAAACTGGCTGACATTGACGGCGGTGGTGCACAAATGCTGCGCAGCTATCGCTAGTCGACGGCCAACACCGCGGTTCCTGGTGTGTCCGCTGTGCCGTGCGTGTGATCATTGCTTGTACAGCCCTCTCGCAGTGTCCGGAGGAAGTATGGTGGGTCTGACACACCCGTGTCAATGTGCTCTTTTTTCCATTTCCTGGAGTGTATTAGTAATTTTCGCCTCACAAACATTAATACACGCTCAATAGTAAACGTCTGAAGGCTTAAAGTTTTTGAACAATTGTAAAGTAAAAGAAATGAACCATCGCATAGCAGCGACAGAGTCTATTATTCTTTATCTTTGCCGTTCTTGGGCGGTGCCCATAAATCTCTATGTACATCTATCGATTAATGGTATCAAAAAAGAATTCTGTTGTTTCCAAACAAATGAGTATTTCGGCGCCTCACCTTTTACTGTTTGTATTCCATGAAAGGCGGACGAGGACTTGCTGCGTTCCGCAACTGTATTTTATATTCTATGTGAAAATATTGAGTGAATATGCTAATTGTTATTTTTTCCAATCACAAAACATGTATTTTCTTGTAACTGATTACGAACAGGAAGCATCAAGAGGACACTTTGACTGTTATGTATAAAGTATTTAACCACAATGGTCATCTATTGTAATTTAATAGGAAAAGGTACATAGTATTAAAAAACGCGTGTTAAAGATAAGTGTGCTTATTTTAGTAAATTAACCTTGATGATATCCATCTCCTTATTTACCTGAAGGATAATTATTTTGTGTTAGTCCATCACCAGAAATTACCATCACGCCGACGGGCCGAACGCAGCATGGGGCAGAAGGAACATTATCGTTTTCCTATTATTTCTGAACCAACTTTTTTGTGTAGTATTGCATTTCTTTTAATGTTTATAAATCTTCTGGTCCCTTAGTGTTGTTCCGGGTATGACTACATCGCGAATATAAAAATGCACAGAAATGATAATGATTCTCTTATTCAGGTATTTAACGCTAAACGTATGTTATTATAATAGTGTAATCAATCGCTGATTCTGTTGCCAAGTGGCCCACGAAAATATTCACTTTTTCGAAATAAAAACAAAAATTCTTTTTATATTCGCCCCCCAAGAGCAACGCTACACTATTTATTATCAAAGCTGACGTTATTCTATAATAGCATAGCTCTCGTTATTCTTTAATTAAATTGACTGAAGTTACGTAATTCATAGTTAAATTTTTTCTTGACAACAATAAAAAATTTTGCCAAGTTTTAAGTGATGGTTTTTGGGATGGATTATAATCAGTAATGCATCATTGCTGGCAAAAATTAATTATATTCTGAAAACGCTTCAAATATTTACTCTTGGTAATGAAATGATTTTACAA
The DNA here is from genome assembly GCF_023897955.1 of Schistocerca gregaria. NCBI lineage: Eukaryota > Metazoa > Arthropoda > Insecta > Orthoptera > Acrididae > Schistocerca > Schistocerca gregaria. The sequence goes on from NC_064923.1 coordinate 688,652,651, forward strand.
ACGTTCAAATGGGACTTACTTTATACAATAATCTTTCAACTAGCATTGCGTAAAGATACCTTCAGTAGTCTTGATTTTCCAAAGAAAAAAAAATCAATAATATTAGTTCCTCCTATGGTAATAGCTAGCTCATGTCTCTTTACATATGTTTATAATCTCTTGTAAATCATAGCTGGTGGCTGGCAGGCACACTACTCCTCTCAACATCTCGCTTCAGACCTGCTACCAACTCGCTTCACATCTCGCTTACTGCTGACTTCCTACGAACGCTCAAGTGCGGTCTCTCCTGCCAACAATGCTTTCTGGTGCAGACAATCCCTACTACCATTACAAAATGTATCAATCCGCGGTCTTCCCCGCTCTTTTCTTAAAATGTATCCTCACGCGGTTTCTCCCGCCATTTTTAGAGTTATATCAACAATACTTATGTGCAGATTTTCCCTGCTACCACAATTATTTCCGACATGGCAAATATTAATTATTCCTACTTAATCCTATTAATAAAATATAAACATCTTTCATAAATTGTGATTTGACAATAAACAATATAAATATACACGTCTTACACTGTTTTACAAAATACTACGTCCAACGATTGACGCTACGCCTCGAACAACTACCTCAAGAATAAGAGATGTATATCATTAATGAAGATACTTAAAACACAGTTATCAGTCTGCGAATTTATTAAAAATGAAAACAAATAATTCGCTTTAGCCAATCAAATATCATGCACTCAAGCGTGCCCACTAGTATCTCCAGCACAAAATACCAAAAACTCCGAAATCGGTTTCACAGCGTAATGATAATTGACCACCAAAGGGAAGTGTGACAACCTATAAAATAACTAAGGTTATCATTGTGCCTTCTGTCCAATGCCACTATAAAATTTAACATAAATCTATCCGCTGACGAACAGCGAAGACATACACTTGAATGGATCGTATGCTCACTGGTCAGCGACGAATTAAACACAGTTACATAAATTTTGTGAGCACTGGCTCGCAGCGAGATAAGCGGATTTATACAAAGCCAGGTAGCCGACTGGCACTGGAATAAACACTTTCACAATAAATCAGCGATCGAAAAAGAACGTGGGGCCTAAACACAAACAAACAAACAAAATCTCTCCCGTTACAGGCGTTGATGCCGTACTCGTCAAGTGGACGCAACGCAGCTAGGCGGCGGCTCTGCCCGTGAAAGACCCCTCGTGTGGCACTGCTGTCTGTTTAGGATGAGCATTTGTGGCCTGCTTATCCAAGAAGACGAATACCCGTCTGCCAGTTCGACACTGCCAGATGATCCCGTAGTGTCCCCAGTCTTACTGGCGCGCCGTAACTTAACTCGCACAGTGTGGAACAGCCCACACTGACATCACCAGCGGGAGTTTTGAATACAGCTCGCGTCCTAAAGAGATCGTACCATCATAATGCCTTTCTTAAATGCACATAACACTGTAGTGCATCTCTGCACAAAGAGAAATGTAGGAATGTAAATTAGGGTATAGCCACAATGTCCTTACTTTCTCTGCACAGAGAGAAAGGAAGGAATGTAGACTAGCGTTTAGTAACAATGTCATTCTGAAGTGCACACTGCACAGCAATGTATCTCTGCATGAAGAGAAAGGAAGAAAAGTAGTATAGGCTTTCGTCGCAATATCATTCTTAGGTGCACATCTCACTGCAGTGCACCTCTGCAGGAAGAGAAAGGAAGGAATGTAGATTAGGGTTTAGTCACAATGTCATTCTCAAGAATATAACACACTGCAATGCATTTCTACAGAAACGGAAAGGAAGGAAGTTAGATTTGGCTTTAATCACAATGTCATTCCGAAGTGCACGTTACATGGCAATGCATCTCTGTACAGAGAGAAAGGAAGGAAGGAAGGAAGGTAGATTAGGGATGAGTCATAATGTCACCAACAAGTGTACATAACACTGCAATGCATCTCAGCAGAAAGAGACAGAGAAAGGAAGGAATGTAGATTAGGGTTTAGTAACAATACAATTCTCAAGTGCACACCACATAACAAAGCATCCCTGCATGAAGAGAAAGGAAGGAAGCTAGGTTAGGGTTTAGTCACAATGTCATTCTCAAGAATACCCCACACTGCAATGCATTTCTGCAGAAACGGAAAGGAAGGAAGTTAGATTTGGGTTTGAACACGTCATTCCGAAGTGCACGTTACATGGCAATGCATCTCTGCACGTAGAGAAAGAAGGGAAGGAAGGTAGATTAGGGATGAGTCACAATGTCACCAACAAGTGTACATAACACTGCAATGCATCTCAGCAGAAAGAGACAGAGAGAGGAAGGAATGTAGATTAGGGTTTAGTAACAATACAATTCTCAAGTGCACACCACATAATAAAGCATCCCTGCATGAAGAGAAAGGAAGGAATCTAGGTTAGGGTTTAGTCACAATGTAATTCTCAAGAGCATGTCATACTGCAATACATCTCTGGAGGAAGAGAACTGAAGGAAGGTATGTTAATCATAATCTCAGTCTCAAGTGCATCTCACAGGGCACTGCATCTCTGTACTAAGACAAGGAAAGAAAGGTAGATTAGGGATTAGTCACAATGTCGTTCTCAAGTCCACATCACATTGGAGTGTATCCTACGCAAAGAGAATGGAAACAAGGTAGATTAGGATTGAGTCACCATGTCATCCTCAAGTCCACATCATATTGGAATATATCCTACGCCAAAAGAAAGGAAGGAAGGTAGATTATGATTAGGCACCATGTCTTTCACAAGAGCACCCCACAATGCAATGCATCTCTGCACAAAGACAAAGGAAGCAAGTTAGATTTGGATTTAATGACAACGTCATTCTCAAGTGCACACCACACTGCACTGCATCTCTGCACGAGGAGAGTGGGAGGTTGATTAGTGTTTAACATCGAGTCGACATCGAGGTCGTTACAGACGGATTAAAAGCTCGTATTGTTTCAAGGCTGGGGAAGGAATCAGGTCGTGCCCTTACAAAGGATATCATCCCGGCATTCACCTGCTGCGATTGAGGGAAATCACGGAAAAACTAAATCTGGATGGCAAGACGGGAATTTGGCCCCAACGTGATCCTCACGAGTGCGAGTCAAGTGTGCTAACAACTGCGCCAGCTCAGTCAGTAGCGCGAAGAGAGATAGCGATATGTGGAAGTCAGTTCGTACGCAGAAATCTTATACACATCCTCAAATATCTGCAGGAATAAATCACATAAGGATAAGATCTATAAAAATGTGAATATTCGCATATTTAGCAATGTAATAATTACGTTGTGGTTAAGGGGGGGAGGACGTCAAACGGGCGGACTTGGAGCAGGAGCAGCACCACACGACAGTTTAATTTTCAGTGTATATACTTTTACAAATAAATTCATAAAAGTTTGTCAACATGACCAGGAGGTATTCAGAATTCACACTCTTAGCAATGTAAGTTCAAAAATGTAGCAAAATAGATTTTTTTAACGTGGGAAATTTCATCATTTTTTCACTTGCTGTGGACCGCATTTGTTGCTGTAGGTACACTTTTCTTTATAAGTCAGAGAGATACTTCGATGAATTTTGCACAGTATACAAGCCATACTTACAGGTGTATTTTCCAAATCTATTAAAAACTGTGGTAAAAACTGATATAATTAATCATAAAATTTGAGTTTTTTCTAAACATAAAGTTGAAAATGTAACAGATCATTCATATTTTCATTAATTAAATAAATTCTACAGTTTCATACACCTGTACGTATGGTTTGTATGCCCTGCAAAATTCATCTAAGAATCTCTCTTACTTATGGAGACAAGTGTACCTATAGTAACAAATGCAGCCAATAGTAAGTGAAAAAATGATGCCATTTCACACCAAAAAATTTATTTTGTTAATAATTGTACTTACATTGATAAGAGGGTGAATTCTGAATGCCTCCTGGTCATCTTGACAAAGTTTTATGAATTTATTTGTAAAAGTATAGACAGTAGAAATTAAAATGTCATGTGGTGCCTCTCCTGCTCCAAGTCGGCCCGTTTGACGTCCTACCTTCCTTAGAAAGTAAAGTGGACTGTCATTGTAAAGGTTTTCCTGTTTGCATTACATATCATTATTAATAATTATCATCACTGTTTTAATACCGTTACCCACTCCGTCCTGTGTTACTATACTAGCTTGAATGTAGTATCTTGTAGGATGAAGAGCTAAACATGGCGACATCTTCTTGTTCCTAACTTCCAGCTCTATTACGAGCACATAATGTTTACATCACCAGCCTTGCTTCCGTCTCGTTTCGCTTGCAGTAACGGAAGTTAGTGGTGGAATTACAGCACAAAGTGACACGCTGTTATATGATACACCACTGAATGGAATCTTCGTTTCATTGATTAGTGTTTGTGTGACAGTACACAGATAATAATTAAATCTATCAATGATGGTCTTAAGTATATTTAAAAGTACACACTCCAATCCGTATTCCACTGAGAAGCGTAGTACATTGACATGAATTTTAGCATTGTATTGAATTGACCCACCAGTTTTAAATGAACAGCACAACTAACTTTCGTCAGCATGCAGAAATGTGACGATAACTATTACACTGCTTCTTTGACTTACCAATCTTCGAGAGATATTCCTTAGAAAAATTCACTATATTTGTTTCAGTAAATATGATGGAAATCTGTAACTTACCGAAGGTATCATGAATATGACAACGGATCATGTTGCTATGAATAGCCTCTACGTCCTTAGTTAATGGGTTGTAAGTACTGGGTTTTGATTTCAGCTGATTATGGTTTGCCGCATAGGGAATCATGCCGCCGGTGCCCAGACTACCAAACAGGTTAAAGTTTAGAAAACCTCTGTATCCGGGGATGTGGATGCAGAATAAGGGCTCGGAGATGCAGAGGGAGGTAAGAAACTCGGAGATATGCTTCGGATTCCGATCTTACTTGTGTTATGGGTGTAGAGGTAAAGAGCAGTAAGGATTGTGTAGGGGATTTGGTCTGCGTACGATATGGAGGCAGAGAGGGTCAAACATATGTCATATTACATGCATTACCCAGTTTAACTGCGGACCATAACAAGTGAGATTACATCGTCACTGAAGTGTAGCCGCCTCGAGGTGTGCAGCAGAGAATAAACTTACTATCGCAAGGTGTCCTAGAGCAGACTAAAATATGGTTGGCAGCGGGTAGTCGTAAAGGGCCTGGAAGTGCACAAAGGTTGCAAGCTCAGCTACCTTTCAACGTGAAGCATAATTACTGTATCGAGGAATGCCCCTATTGTGTCCCTTTTTCTACTTCTTATACCCTCCTTGCTTTGACCCTAATGTGTTATCTTGTTTCCAACGAAGAAGTTACCTTCACTTTGTCTGTTCGGAGGTCACCAGTTTTGATGTTCAGCTTACCGCCAACCTGACTTGTGCTGTTCCTTATTGCTTACGTATTTATTTCGTTTACTGTCAATCCATATTTTGTGCGCGTTAGACTATTTGTTCTATTTAACAGTTCCTTCAATTTTTCACTAATTTCACCATGGATAGCAATGGCATCACATAATATTTTCATCCTGAATGTTAATGCAGTTGCTGGACTACCATTTGTAACAGATCTCTTCTTTCTTACTGAACGATTCAAACTCTTCAAAAATGGTTCAAATGGCTCTGAGCACTAGGCGACTCAACTACTGAGGTCGTCAGTCCCCTAGAACTACTTAAACCTAACTAACGTAAGGACATCACACACATCCATGCCTGAGGCAGGATTCGAGCCTTAGACCGTACCGGTAGCGTGGATCCAGTCTGTAGCGCCTAGAACCGCTCGGCCACAGCGGCCGGCTCAAGCTGTTCCCTCTTGTACGTATTGCTTACTACCAGTCTTTTACTGTACCTATTCTTCTACGAATTTCGAACCATAGCATCATTTCAAGTTGTTGTACGTTGTTTATAAAGCACAGTAGTCACAGATACTTACAAACTTTGTCATAATCTGAGATATTTTCTCAGACCGATATGTCACGAATGACGGGTCTGTTATTGGGCAATGGGCATGATGGTAATATCAGGTATGAGGTTAGATGGAAATTCCATTGACGCAAATAGAACTAGAATGGCACTAGAGTAAGATGACACCGCCTGGCTACTTGCGTTACCGTCTGCCACACAACACGGATTGTCGCGGACGCCGATTCCCGGTACTGTCAGGGATATATTCCTGGTGAGAGGACTGGAACTAAGTGAAAGGAACAACGGAGAAGCTACTTGAGTGCGATGTGGCGGTTCCATGATCCGGGAAGTTGATAACGGCCATAAGTGCGATATATTAATCCCGTGCGTGTCATTTACTTTTCTTCAGTCATCAATCTCCTGACGTATGAAGCAGCGTACCACGATTTCCTCCCTTCTTCCAACCACTTCATGTCTGATTACCTCTTGGTGCTCTATGCCCTCGATTATTTGCAGCATGTATTCTAATCTCTGTCTTCCTATACTCTACAGCTCCGTCTAGTACTCTGCAAATTACTCCCTGATGACTTAGCAGATGGCTCGTCATTCTGTCTCTTTTCCTTGTCAGTGTTTTACATATTTTCCTTTCATCGTCAGATAAACACAGATACTACACACTCCTTACCTCATTAGTCCACCTGGTTTTCAACATTCCTCTGAAGCACCGTATCTTAACGTTTCGATTTTCTTCTTTCCGGTTTACCCACAATCCATGATTGACTACCAGGCAACGGTGTGCTTCAGACGTACATTCCTTCTAATTAAGCGCTATGTGTGATACTAGCAAAACTATTTTGGCCAGAAACGTCTCTGTAGAAGTGCTAGTCTCCTTTATGTGTCCTTACTGGTTTCGTCTATCATCGTGTCTTTTAGGTGTTTGTGTTGTCCTAATAATTTCATCATCATCCTCATCATTCCCCCCCCCCCCCCCCCACAGGAACCATGGACCTTGTCGTTTGTGGGGAGGCTTGCGTGCCTCAGCGATGCAGATAGCCGTAGGTGCAACCACAACGGAGGGGTATCTGTTGAGAGGCCAGACAAACGTGTGGTTCCTGAAGAGGGCGGCAGCCTTTTCAGTAGTTACAAGGGCAACAGTCTGGATGATTGACTCATCTGGCATTGTACCAATAACCAAAACGGCCTTGCTGTGCTGATACTGCGAACGGCTGAAAGCAAGGGTAAACTGCGGCCATAATTTTTCCCGAGGGCATGCAGCTTTACTGTATGATTAAATGATGATGGCGTCCTCTTGGGTAAAATATTCCGGAGGTAAAATAGTCCACCATTCGGATCTCCGGGTGGGGACTACTCAAGAGGATGCCGATATCAGGAGAAAGAAAACTGGCGTTCTACGGATCGGAGCATGGAATGTCAGATCCCTTAATCGGGCAGGTGGGTTAGAATATTTAAAAAGGGAAATGGATAGGTTAAAGTTAGATATAGTGGGAATTAGTGTAGTTTGGTGGCAGGAGGAACAAGACTTCTGGTCAGGTGACTACAGGGTTATAAACACAAAATCAAATAGGGGTAAAGCAGGAGTAGGTTTAATAATGAATAGGAAAATAGGAATACGGGTAAGCTACTACAAGCAGCATAGTGAACGCATTATTGTGGCTAAGATAGATACGAAGCCCACACCTACTACAGTAGTACAAGTTTATGTGCCAACTAGCTCTGCAGATGACGAAGAAATTGAAGAAATTTATGATGAAATAAAAGAAATTATTCAGATAGTAAAGGGAGACGAAAATTTAATAGTCATGGGTGACTGGAATTCGAGTGTAGGAAAAGGGAGAGAAGGAAACGTAGTAGGTGAATATGGAATGGGGCTAAGAAAAGAAAGATGAAGCCGCCTGGTAGAATTTGGCACAGAGCATAACTTAATCATACCTAACACTTGATTTCAGATTCATGAAAGGAGGTTGTATACATGGAAGAACACTGGAGATACTAAAAGGTATCAGATTGATTATATAATGGTAAGACAGAGATTTAGGAACCAGGTTTTAAATTGTAAGACCTTTCCAGGGGCCGATGTGGACTCTGACGACAATCTATTGGTTATGAACTGTAGATTAAAACTGAAGAAACTGCAAAAAGGTGGGAATTTAAGGAGATGGGACCTGGATAAACTGAAAGACCAAGAGGTTGTACAGAGTTTCAGGGAGAGCATAAGGGAACAATTGACAGAAATGGGGGAAAGAAATACAGTAGAAGAAGAGTGGGTAGCTTTGAGGGATGAAGTAGTGAAGGCAGCAGAGGATCAAGTAGGTAAGAAGGTGAGGGCTAGTAGAAATCCTTGGGTAACGGAAGAATTATTGAATATAATTGATGAATGGAGAAAATATAAATATGTAGTAAATGAAGCAGGGAAAAAGGAATACAAACGTCTCAAAAATGAGATCGACAGGAAGTGCAAAATGGCTAAGCAGGGATGGCTAGAGGGCAAATGTAAGGATGTAGAGGCTTATCTCACTAGGGGTAAGATAGATACTGCCTACAGGGAAATTAAAGAGACCTTTGGAGAAAAGAGAACCACTTGTATCAATATCAAGAGCTCAGATGGAAACCCAGTTCTAAGCAAAGAAGGGAAAGCAGAAAGGTGGAAGGAGTATATAGAGGGTCTATACAAGGGCGATGTACTTGACGACAACATTATGGAAGAGGATGTAGATGAAGATGAAGTGGGAGATACGATACTGCGTGAAGAGTATGACAGAGCACTGAAAGACCTGAGTCGAAACAAGGCCCCCGGAGTAGACAACATTCCATTAGAACTACTGACGGCCTTGGGAGAGCCAGTCCTGACAAAACTGTACCATCTGGTGAGCAAGATGTATGAAACAGGCGAAATACCCCCAGACTTCAAAAAGAATATAATAATTCCAATACCAAAGAAAGCAGGTGTTGACAGATGTGAAAATTACCGAACTATCAGTTTAATAAGCCACAGCTGCAAAATACTAACGCGAATTCTTTACAGACGAATGGAAAAACTAGTAGAAGGCGACCTCGGGAGAGATCAGTTTGGATTCCGTAGAAATACTGGAACACGTGAGGCAATACTGACCCTACGATTTATCTTAGGAGAAAGATTAAGGAATGGCAAATCTACGTTTCTAGCATTTGTAGACTAAGAGATAGCTTTTGACAATGTTGACTGTAATACTCTCTTTCAAATTCTAAAGGTAGCAGGGGTAAAATACAGGGAGCGAAAAGCTATTTACAATTTGTACAGAAACCAGATGACTGTTATCAGAGCCGGACGCGGTGGTCTAGCGGTTCAGGCGCTCAGTCCGGAACCGAGCGACTGCTACGGTCGCAGGTTCGAATCCTGCCTCGGGCATGGATGTGTGTGATGTCCTTAGGTTAGTTAGGTTTAATTTGTTCTAAGTTCTAGGGGACTGATGACCAAAGATGTTAAGTCCCATAGTGCTCAGAGCCACTGTTATAAGAGTTGAGGGACATGAAAGCGAAGCAGTGGTTGAGAAGGGAGTAAGACAGTGTTGCAACCTCTTCCCGATGTTATTCAATCTGTATATTGAGCAAGCAGTAAAGGAGACAAAAGAAAAATTCGGAGTAGGTATTAAAATCCATGGAGAAGAAATAAAAACTTTGAGGTTCGCCGATGACATTGTAATTCTGTCAGAGACACCAAAGGACTTGGAAGAGCAGTTGAACGGAGTGGACAGTGTCTTGAAAGAAGGATATAAGATGAACATCTACAAAAGCAAAACGATAATAATGCAATGTAGTCGAATTAAGTCGGGTGATGCTGAGGGAATTAGATTAGGAAATGAGACACTTACAGTAGTAAAGAAGTTTTGCTGTTTGGGGAGCAAAATAACTGATGATCGTCGAAGTAAAGAGGATATAAAATGTAGACTGGCAATGGCAAGGAAAGCGATTTTGAAGAAGAGAAATTTGTTAACGTCGGGTATAGATTTAAGTGCCAGGAAGTCATTTCTGAAAGTATTTGTATGGAGTATAGCCATGTTTGGAAGTAAAACATGGACGATAAATAGTTTGGACAAGAAGAGAATAGAAGCTTTCGAAATGTGGTGCTACAGAAGAATGCTGAAGATTAGATGGGTAGATCACATAACTAATGAGGAAGTATTGAACAGGATTGGGGAGAAGACAAGTTTGTGGCACAATGTGACCAGAAGAAGGGATCGGTTGGTAGGACATGTTCTGAGGCAACAAGGGATCTCCAATTTAGTATTGGAGGGCAGCGTGGAGGGTAAAAATCGTAGAGTAAGACCAAGAGATGAATACACTAAGCAGATTCAGAAGGATGTAGGTTGCAGTAGGTACTGGGAGATGAAGCAGCATGGATAGAATAGGGTAGCATGGAGTGCTGCATCAAACCAGTCTCAGGACTGAAGACAACAGCAACAACAACAACAACAACAACAATACATCCTCATCATTCATGACAGTGGCTAGATTGGACTGTGAAAAAATTGGACTGTGAAAAAATTGGACTGTAAAAAAATTGGACTGTGAGATAATTGGGACTTTGTACGGGCGCTGATGCCCACGCAGTTGAGGGCTCCACACACCAAACATCATCACCATCATTATCACCGTGTTTTTTGTTTCCAAGGAAGCTGTATTATTTAGCTTCGTTTAATTTTTGGTTACCATTTTTTGATTTTAAGTCTCCCTACCTTCCATTTACTGCTTCTCAATATTTTTCTCTTTTTCCAGTTACTCTCAATCGATATTCAACACTCTTTTGGTTATTCATTCCATTCACCAGATCCTGTAATTCTTCTTAAAATTTACTGAGGACACCAAAGTCATAAGTGGATCTTAATATTGATATCCTTCCATCCTCAATTATAATCTCACTCTTGAAGTTTTCTTTTATGTCAGTCATTGCTTCTTCGATGCATACATTGATCAGTAGAGGCGAAAGACCGAGCGCTTTGTTATTAGTCCTCCCATCTTCATTTTGTGTCTTGACTCTTGTTCAAGTTTATATTATCTGTCTTTATCTAGAGCGTTCACGTTTTCTCCCCAGAAACTCAAACATTTTGCATCTTTTTAAATAATCAAGAACTTTTTGTAGGTCGACATATCTTATGAATGTGTCTAGAATTGCTTCAGTCATGCTTCCAGTATCAAGCACAATGTCATAACTAGCTCTCTGATGCCTTTGCTTTCCCTATAGTCAAACTGATCCTCAAGAAGCATATTTTAAATTTTCTTTCCATACTACTGTATATTACTCTTAACAAAAATTAGGACACATGAGCAACTGTAGACGGCAGATTGAATGACTGTCAATTTTGCACCTTACATGGGAGATTTAATATGTCATGACAAGAAAATGAACATATGTCACCTGACATTCTTCGGTGATTAGGAGCATATATACCCGTCAAAATGTACAGTATGTAATGCATAGGGATCACAATTCTTTCGTATTAACACACCATACCCAAATCCTGCATGTCAATGAGCAAAAGGTGATAAAAGCTGCTGGAGGAAACGTTTTAGTTTAGGGGCAGACGTGAGTTGCGCCATCACGGCCTGAGTACAAGGGAACGCTTCTAAAAGGGGGCTGGTGACTCGTGGCAAGAAGGACAATAAACGCACTGGGCACTACATTGAGAAGAGCAGGTAGTAGGCCAGCACTGCTTGCGAAGGAGAAATTATTTAGAAAACTGCATTGGGAAATTCCCAGATAGACAAAAACAGGCCAGCGATGCAGTTGATCACATGAAATGCTTGTGGTACGCTCGTGATTAACGGGTGTAACCTTTAGGCATCAAGAGCGGTCACAAAAAGGCGTATGCGCTGAAAAAAACTAAGAAGGAGTAGAAAGGGGCGATATTTCGAAGCAGTTTAAAGGTAGGCCCTTTGCGACTGGCATAAGTGATTTCCACAGGATGAAAGAAATTCTCCCATCGCTTTGAAAAAGCCGTGACATGAAGCACAAAAGGATCTAGGTGAGGGGCAATTTGCTACGAAAGACACAGGACCGAAAACTTTGGGTCAACACGGTGCATCACGCTCTGTATGATGCCAAAAGAAGAATTTTGTGTGATCACTGCATTCACTTTGATTGACATTCAGCTATACATTAGATGAAGAATCATTGAGCTCATATAGTGGAGAAACAAAAGAGTCATTTAGTTACCTGTTCTTATGAGAACTGGGAGGTCATTGAAGTAGACATGCATGTGTATATAGCCAGATTTTCCAGACTAAGTATAAGTGCATGTTTTCTCACCTAACGGGATACATAGGACAGTTTCAGCTGATACAATAAGTAAATATTTTCTTTAGCTTTTTATAGGACTTTCAGAGGGTGGGGGCAGCTATGCAGCTGACAGCACATCGCAGCTAAAAGATAATTGCCGCTGGCACACGCGTGAACTTGTTGGTTCACCAGCTTGCGTCCACTGTGAACTCGAGCAACCTTGAGTAATCTTTCTCTCATTTTGTAAAAAAAAAAAAAAAACTAACCATCCTCCGTAGACTTGATTGTCATCCTAAATAGTACCAAACTTAGAACTGGAATCAGATGATTTGTCTCAATATTGGCCAAATCGTGGTGTAGTATTAAGAATATTTTTGTAGAGAACCTTGTATCTGAATTTGATATTGTGGTGTTAAGGGTTATTTCTACTAAACAGGTCGAAATGCGATATATTGAAAACTGTCTTGTAAGTATCATGTCAAAGTCTATTTAAATCTAATTGGTGCACTTCCTTGGTAATATTTTTGAAATTAAACAAATTGTGTACAGCTAAACACCAGTGTGCTCTGTCATAGACCAAGGGCCCACTCCTAACTCCAGTCACTTATTCTATAGACGCTAACACACTAACAGTGTGTTTTGCTGGTGTCTGACAAATGTGGAAAGGAGTGGAGAGTCAGACAGTTAAGCTCATAGTGCGACAGTTTTCGTATTTAGGTGTACTTGCTATCTTCAGAACTGTGTTGATGATATCTTTCCGGAAGAGTGATGGTATTTCACCTGTCTCATAGATTCTACGCAACATCTTAAGTCGTCGTTTGATTGCCACTCTCCCAGTGACTTTATACATTCCCATGGGACATTATCTATCCCTTCAGCCTTCTTTTTCATCTGAAGTAATCCCCAGCTTCTTTAAATTCTCACTTTAATACTGGACTCATGATATCTTTCATATAAACTCCATTTTCTTCTGTTACATTAGTAGATAGGTCCTCTCCTCTTAGAGGTGCTCAATGTACTCTTTGCATCTATCTGGTAACTTTCTTCTATGAAAGTAGGGTACCAGTTGCACTTTTAAATATGCAACACCTGCTTTAAATTTCACCAGAGATTTCTTTAAAAGTCCTATATGCTGAATCAGCCATTCCGACAACCATTTACTGTTAGATACCTCCACACTTTTCTTGCAGCCATTTGTCCTTGTTTTCTGCCCTTCCTAATTATTTATTTCTGTACCTTCTTCTTTCGCCTGTCAAGTGAAGTATTTCTGCTGTTACCCAAAGTTCCTTCGCAGTTACCTCTCTTGTACCTATGTTTTTCTAACATCTGTTATAGCTGTTTTAGATATGTTTACTCCTTTCCAACCGAACTGTGTACTGCAGTATTCCTTAATGCAGTATCCACATCTTTAGCGAACTTCAAACGCTTCCCAGCATTCTTCAGTTTTTTAGCATCCTATTTCCTCCCACCCTTGTTCTTCTGGACGATTCGCTTGGACATAAAATTACTCTTCACAAATGTTAGATCGTGTTCTATATGTGCTTGTGGGTACGCATTAAAACGAAACATCTGAATTCGGAATCTGTGTCAGACCATGAATTAATCCTGATGCAATCCTGCATTGTCACCGTGCCCTTTCCAAGTATACCTCTTCCTCATGTAATTCTTTAAATGAATATTCCCTGCTACCAGCTGAAATTTAATGCACAACTCAATTAGTCTTTCTTCTCTTACATATATAATACTAAGCCAATATCCACCACTAATTCTTTCTTTTTACTCCTTCTCCGCCCCCTTATAACCGATTGGCAGTACCCCACGACTATGAGCTTTTTATCTTTCTTTCCATATTGACTTACCTGTCCAGTATCTTCATATACTTTCTTTCTCTCCTGATCTTTTTCTTGCGATATCGATCTGCATAACTGAACCTTAAATGTCTTGATCTGCAGTCGAATCTGTTGAGCACAAACCTACGAATGTATTGTTCACAGTGATTTACTCTCTGCCTACCTTCATATTCATCATTAATCCTAATCCAATTCTACAATTTCCGTTGCTGTCTATGGTACCTTGTATTTTTCTGACCAGAAATCCTTACCCTATTTTTCAGTTTCATTTCATTGGCCCCCTGAGCAGCACGGCACAGGCTTTGGTTCCACTGCTTTTATTTGTCGGTGCACTTCCGCTGCCAGGAGGTGCGTGGGCCCAGAACACGCCTATTAGGGGGCGAACACACGACGGAGCAGGATAGTGGGCGACGAACCCGCTGGATTGAAGGGAATAGTTCACCAGAGGCGTCGGCCTCTCTGCTGTATGCATGTACGGGGTTCGCACTAACGCACTGTGGGAGAGCGTACTTCCCACGTATAAAGAATGGTCTTGTCCGGGACGTACAACACCATATCGACCGTACGGATTAGCTATCTGTTTGGAACAGCCAGTCCAGGAATTTCTTCGGCTGACCACGGACACACCACGTGAGCCCTCTCTGTAGCGTGCACACCAGGATCCAGAAAACATCACTTCAAGTCCTTCCCGTCCTCCCGGCCAGCGACAGAAGCAGGGAACGATTTGTCATCAATCAATGCCCAAGAAACCTAGGGGAGTATACTATCACCGACAGAGTAACGCCTTAGGACTTGCCGGGTGAGTATCTCATGAATTGATTAAACAGTGATTGTACTGTGACAATGTGGTATTCACACTGAAATCATTCTACTGCGGTTCTAACGGGGTGGGCTTGTGCATGATTATTAGGCGTTTCTGTCTTTTATGTATCGTTGTCCCAGACGGCCCAATGGCCCTGAAAACTCTACGGAAACTCCGCTGCTGTATGTCGTTAAGTGATGGCTCAGGCCGCTGCGTTATGCGCGGTGTGAGGTAATGCCTGATATTTTGTATGCTCGGTACAATCTTCACATTGTCTGTCTGAGAATATTGAATTCCCTGACGAAACGGAATCTGTCTTGCGCCAACTACCACCCCCCTCCCCCCCCTTTTCGAAGTCCATTGTGCGTCCATAAACAAGTCGGAAACCTTTTCACTTGAATTACCTTAGTATAAATTATTGCTCCGCAAATGCGCTGCACTTTTATAATTTGTGTGCGCTACACTATCGCCACCTGTATATATGGATATCGCTACCACATGACTTTTGTCACCTCAGTGTATTGAGAATATCGAAATGGTAGATATTCAGATAAGTCTTCACGGCTCACTGCTGGTAATTTAGAGAGGGCAGGTTCCAAGTGGTGTCGGAAAACATATTACTACCTCACAAATATTGCCAAACGACGGCGAGCAGAAAATCGTAGAAAATGTACCTCACCCAAAGATTTTTCAACAATCGTACGTCTCATGCGTAAATCAGAAACTCACCAGAGTTGCCCTTTGCCATATACCGTAAGCTATCTTTTGAGTGTAGATGTATATGGTCTTAAATACAGAAATTAATAAGGGACAGTCAAAAAGTTGCCGTTAGAAGCCTGTTCGGACCAGAATCAGTGTGCCAATCAGGCGAAATTGCTGTGAACATTAAGGTAAGCGATGCACCAAGTTCAAGACACCCGTCCACTAAAATACCTTGTCCTGTTGTGTGAAGGAGCCCGCTATTGCCTGCTGCACGTCCTTGTCCGACAGGAATCATCGAGCCTTCAAGACCTATTTAAGGGGCAAAGAAGTGACACAATCGTATGGGAAAACAACAGTACTATACGGTCCAAGTTCGAGTGCCTCGCTCTTGAGTAGACCTAACTTCTGCTTTATCATATTTCCAATATGGGGGGGGGGGGCATATTATGTCCTGTTCTTCATTCTCTGGAGGATGTCTACCGGTGTCTGTCCTTCGGCAGCCTAGAGAAGAACAATACCATGTTGGTGCTGTTTGGACGTATTTGGTAATAACGTCGCCTTTGTACAAGTTTCCGCATTTACCGAGCACTTCGGAAACACAAGAATGGCACAGTAACCCCGTGCCTACATTTCGGTGCTTATAGACCCTCACCGCAGTTGTGCTGTGTTTCATTTACGATGCAGCAACGCCTTCCAACACAAACTTTTGGGCCGGGCGCTGTGGCCGAGCGGTTCTAGGCCCTTCAGTCCGGAGCAGCGCTACAGCTACAGACGCTGGTTCGAATCGTGCCTTGGACATGGATGTGTGTGATGTCCTTAGGTTAGTTAGGTTTAAATAGTTCTAAGTCTACGGGACTGATTACCTCAGTTGTTAAGTCCCATAGTGCTTAGAGCCATTTCAACCATTCTGAACACACTTTTTGAGAGTCATTTGTACAGGGTGTTAGGAGTAGAAGTGCAGATATTTTTACTGACGATTGAGGACAATGTACTGAACAACATTAAACCAGTATTTACTTCATTAGCAAGTAATAACCGTCATTATTACAAGTAGGATGATTTTAGGAAGCTTTGAACCTCCAAGTACGCATAGCGCAAGCAAGCCATTAGTGATTACTTTTCTCTCGGCACCATGTAAGGTACTGAAGTGTGGACGCGAGGAAGTAAAATGTATAGTCTATACTGTCAAGCATAGTTCACTTCGTGATGCTATGTTGACCGTGCAGAAAATACCATGTAGTAAATTATGTGACGCCTTTATGGGAAGGCCGTCAGAAGCAGATAAGAACTGATAACACACAGTAAAAGATACGTATTGGGTTGATGCGTAAGTTCGTAGTGTTTATCCTCGACAGAGACCCCTAAAAGCGACTTTTGTCCCCTATGCTAGTTACAGCGGTCTGCCAGCGCTGAGGAAACTTTTGGATTTAGTGGATGTTCAAATCAGGTGGTTTTGAGGTGGTCGATGTTCGGAGAGCATTCTCATCCGGAGAGGAAGATCGGAATGTGGACGGATGATATCGTGGAGTAGCATTACATCGCGACATCTTCCTGGTCGAATGTTCTTGGACTGTGTCTGCAATAAGAAATGGCTGCAGTGATGATTACATTTCGGAGAATCAATTCTGGGTACACCACACTGTCACGTTTCCACCAGAAACATAACATTTTCCTTTGTTGAATCATTCACGTCTTGGTAGGAAAAGTTTCTGCCGTTTTTGGGATCCACATTTCCTTTTTTCCCTTATCTAAGCGTAGAGACACCATTCCTCGTCACCAGTAATGATACATGATATGAACGGCCAATGTTGTTTACGACCCAATTGATGAGGAGGAAGCAGAGATGCACATATGGCTACCCACTTATTTTTGTGATTTTGTCTTAGAGAACGCAGTACCCATCAACCCTATTCTATAACTTTCCCCACTGATGGAAATGTCGCACGATTTTTATTTTTGTCTTTGACTAGTTTGGTGCAGGCCGCCATGAATTCCTCTCTGGTGCCGACGTCTGCATCCAAGAGCAGCTTTTTCGACCTACCCTCAACTATTTGCTAGATGTATTCTAATCTTTGTTTTCTTCTACAGATTTTACCATTTGTAGCTCTCTAGTACCATGCAAGTTATTCCGTGACGTTTTAACAGAAGTACTATCTTTGTAATCGTATTGTCATATCTCTGGCTTAGTTGTGGAGTATGTTTGCGGGCATTCGCGTCTGTCGAGTCGAGCAGGAGACACGAAACTGTGATGTTATCTAGTGTGTAGCTCTGCATGTAAGAAGGATTGTTAGTATTCAGGTTGAAGTGTTGCTGCAAGTGCTATTACAGTAAAGTGACGAAATATGGAAGTAATTCAGAAGAAAGTGCGTCATGATGTTATTAAAAATGAGCAGTGCCACCGATAAGATATTTGTGTATCCTCTCGTCGCGTGTCGCACACTATCAATCATCCGCACCGTGTTCGGTGTCGCAGAATGAACCAATGTGAATCGGTAAAAATTAGTTACCATAAAAGAGTGCAGTCAAGTGCCAGTGTGTTCTACCGAGCGTGAGGACGTGCGTTCGATCATCGCGTTTCCGCATTATCAACAATCAGCCGCATCTCGACGGTTACGCGTACGCTCGTACAAGTGAGAACTTAGAACTGAAAAGTTAACTTTACGAACAGTCCCATATCATTACTAGTATCAAGGAGGACTGGTACCAAATATCTGTGTATGCATGACGAGCGTAAGAACTTTCGTGTGATCATTGGGCTTCCGCATCACCAACAATCACCCGCGTCGTGTCCGTTGCGCTTACGCTCGTCCGAATGATATTGTGGACTGCTAATCAACCATTAATACTTCTGAATTAGAATGTAAACAGTGCAACGTCTCAGAATACAGGTGTTCATACCAGACGTCGGACAGTGTTGTGTTTTAACGTTGAGTGGCTCCCCTAAACCCGCTTGCATATTTCGATGGATAATTTCAGGCACGCAAGCAGCGGTGTGGAGCAGAACAGTACGACCGCCTCGGGATTACCAGGTACGTGGTGTGGACAGGGATCACGGTCCAGAAACGCAGAAACGACAACCAGTTTAAAGTAACCTCCCACCCATTAGTATTCCCGGGCGCCTTACATCCAGTCCCTTTTCCTTGTCGGCGTTTTTTGATATATTCCCTTCTTTGTCGCTTCTGTGGAAGATCCCCTTCCTTACCTTTTCAGTTCACCTAATTTTCCACATTCTCCTGTAACACCACGACTCAGGTGCTTCGATTCTCTTCTGTTCAGTTTTCCCCCCGGTCCATGTGTCGCTATCATACAATGCTGTGCTCCTAGCGTACATTTCCAAAAATATCATCCTCAATTTAAGACCTATGTGTCATACTAGTAGACTTTTCTTGATCCGGAATGCCCTTTTCTCTAGTGGTAGTCTGCTTTTTATGTCCTCCTTGTTCAATCCGACTTCGGTTATTTTGCTGCCTAGGTAGCAAAATTCCTTAGCTTCGTGGTCACCATTTTTGATGTTAAGTCTCGCTGTTTTCATTTGTACTGTTCCTCATCTCTTTTGTCACTTTCCAGTGTACTCTCAATCGATATTTAGCATTCTTTAGGTTATTCATTCCATTTACCAGATCCTGTAATTCTTCTTCTAATTCATTGAGGATACCAACGTTATCAGTGAATCTTAATACAGTTTTCCTTTCTCCTTGACTTTTAATTCCACTCTTGAACCGTTCTTTTTTTCCGCCATTGCTTCTTCGATATATAGATTGAACAATAATGGGCGGAACACTACAGCCCTGCCTTACGTCTTTCTAATCCGAACACATCGTTCTTGGTCTTCCACTCCCATTGTTCCTTCTTGGCCCTTAGACATACTGTATACTACTCGTCTTTGCCTACAGCGTACCACAACTTTTCTCAGAATGTAGTACGCCTTGCACCATTTGACACTGCCGAACGCTTTTTCAGGGTTGACAGATTCTTTGAACATGACATGACTTTTCTTTAGTCATGTTTCCATTATAAAACCGCAACTTCATAAGTGGCATTTCCTTTACTAAAGCCAAACTGCTAGTGAGCTAACATATCCCTAATTTTCTTTTCCATTCTTCTGTATATTATTCGTGTCAGCAGCTTGGATGCATAAACTGTTAACCTCATTGTGTGATAATTGTACCGTTTTTCTACTCAGGCTATTATCGAAATTATGTGGATGATATTTTTCCGAAAGTCAGATGGTACAGTTTCAGGCTCATATATTCAATGTATTAACGTCAATAGTCGTTCTGTTGCCACTTCCCCCAAATGATTTTAGAAATTCAGATCGAATACTATCCATTTCTTCTGCCTTATTCGATATTAAGTCTTCCAAAGTTCTTTTAAATTCTGGTTCTAATACTGGATCCCCGGTCTCTTCTATATCGACTTCTGTTTATTCTTCTATCATTTCATCAGACAAGTCTTCCCCATCAGAGAGGACTTCAGTGTACTCTTTTCACCTATTCGCGCTCTCCTCTGTATTTCATGGTGGGATTCCCATTACATTATTAATGTTATCACCCTTGCTTTTAATTTCTCCGAAGGTTGCTTTGACTTTTGTACATGCTGAGTCAGTCCTTCCGACAGTCATTTCTTTTATGATTTCTTCAGATTTTTCATGTAGCCATATAGCTTTGCTTCCATGAAACTTCGATTCATTTCATTCCTAAGTGACTTGTATTTCTGCACTCCTGAATTTCACTGAACATTTTTGTGCCTCCTTCTTTAATCATACTGTGGCCCTTAGTTTCTTCGCAGTTAGCATCTTTGTACCTGTGTGTGTTCCTTTGCTACCTCTGAGATCGCCCTCTTATCGCAGTATCTATAGCCTGAGAGACCTTGAAGGGTATTTCTTTCTTTCTTCAGTACTGCGGTGTCGCACTTCTTTGCGCATTTATTTGTTCTGACTATTCTCTTCTACTTCAGCCAATTCTGCATCACTTTTAAATTGTGATCTGAGTCTATATCTGTTCCAGTGTAGGCCGTACAATCCAGTATCTGATTTCTGAATCTCTGCCTGACCACGCTGTAATGTATCCAAATCTTCCCGTATATGCCGGACTTTTCTACTTATACCTTCATTTTTGGTAATTTTTAAGCAGAGTAATAGCTATCACCAGCTCAATTTTATTGTAGAAATCAATTGGTCTTTCTCCTCTCTCATTCCTAGCACCAAGCTCATAATATCCCGTAACCATTTCTTCTGCTCCTTCCCCTACAACCGCATTCCAGTCACCCGTGACGATTACATTTTCATCTCCCTTTTACCTACTGAATCACCAGTTCATCATCCTCATATACTTTCTTTATCTTTTATCTTCGGCTTGCGGCGTCGGCATGTGTACCGTAATTATTTTTGTCGGTGTTGGTTTGCTGCAGTTTCTGATGAGAACAAATCAATCACTGAACTGTTCATAGTAATACATTTTCTGACGTGCCTTCCTGTTCATAAAGAATCCTATTCCCGTTATACCACTGCCCGCAGCTGTTAATGTTACCCTATAGTCACTTGCTCAGAAATTTTTGTCTTCTTTCCATTTCGCAGCTTCCCTGCCACGTTCAAACTTCTGAAATTCCACATCCCGACGCGTAGAAAGTTTTCATTCGTTGATTATTCAGTCTTTTTCTCATGATCACCTCCCCCTTGACAGCCTCCTCCAGGAGATCAGAATGGTGGAATAGTCCGAAGTCTTTTATCAATGGAAAGAGGGTCATGACACTTTTGCCAATACAACCTACATGTTCTTTGGATAGTGTCTTTACTACAGTGGTTTCCATTGTCTTCTACATCCTAATGCCGTTGATAATTATTTTGGCTTTACGGGGGAGTTTCCCATCCCGAGGACAAGAGTGTGCCCTGAACCTCTGTCTGTTCGTCCGTCCTCCTTGACAAGGCCGTCGGTTTCCTGAGGGTGACTTTTTATGCCAGAAGTCTTTAGCCGCCGTTTATGATGGTTTTTATCCTAAATTTAAACTCTGGCGGAGTTTGAACCCTGGAGCGAGAACGTTATGATTATTGATCAAAGACGATGCCCACTTTACAAATCCTTCTTTCCTTTATGTTAGCATAGACACACCAGTTGCTTTCATGGTGACGACACAGGATACCAGGGGTCGGTGTTTATGGGCCAGTTGAGGACGAGCAAGCAGAGATACGCCTTTGGTCGTCCACTGTTTTTGTGACATTATCTCAGGGCATGCGGTGTTCATACACCCGATTTTTAACTTTCTTAATTGCACGCAGATGTCGCACAATGGTGGAATCATCACAGTTAATCACAACTGCCACTTCTCAAGTACACTGACGTGGATCATTGGGGATTAATGCGTTTCAACGATCTTCATCAAACCTCGAAAGCCTTCCTAAACGTGGTTGAGTCACTAATATTAAAACGATCCTCCTTAAAAAGAAAGTACCAACTTCTTGCTACGCTCAGTCCAGCTGTATTATCCCCACACAACGTGAAAACGTTTCTCGATGCCTCCGCTGTTATCACCCCTCTTATCAAGCTCAAGGAGAAGAATGTGTCGGAAATGTTCCGATTTTTCCACTTGTCACTCCACTTTAATAGCGCCCACAGCTCCACTCGCTATCCCCAAATAAGAAAATGACAGCTTGTAAATTCAATTAGCAACAGTGAACTACGAATAAAAAATGAAAATCGATAACTAAATCCATAGCAACCGAAACAGCAACATACAAACATCAACTCTACGAACTTACCTGCCAATCTATATTACGGCGCCAATTATCAGAGCATCTGTACCTTTGCTCATAATTCCTTGTATAATGAGTTCTGTAATGGGTATGACATAGTTTACAATGCAAATACAAGAAACATATTCGTTTTAGATGCATAAACACAGAAAATGTCTCATAACAATATTTTTCCATGTAGGTGTTTGGTACAACTTCAGTTCTATTGTACAAATAATGTAAATTACTAGTAGTATATCATCGAGTTATCCACTTATCTGTGGAAGCCGCCTGACAAGGATGTTTTAATCACGTCTTAGAACAGATGTTTATTTACTTTAGCCTTGTCTTATACTGAGTATACAAATCCGGTGGAGAGGAGAATGGGTTTATTCATGTTCCGCAAATACGGCAATTTCAAAGGAATCAAGTCTTCTGCTGTCGAATGGACTCGTGCAAATAGAAGGTGTAGCGTAAATGTTTCAATTTCGTTAATAAATGAGTAAATTCATTTTAGTTGCTTGTAACACTGTGTTTTATAGTTTATATGTAGAAGCTACCTTGGAACACGATGATGGTATGAACGGTCTGGCCTCACGAGGACAAGATTCTCAGTGCCCGCGATACCGGGGAATACACATTTCAGTAGTACATGATGTTCTATTACGTAGAAAATATCTTTATGTGAGGTCCAGTTTAAAATAATAAGACGAAGTGCGACGGAGAGAAGATGACTTACCTTTTCAAGTGCAGGCAGCACTTTCACGACGCACCGAAATATGCAGCGGAGCCAATCCTTAGCTTGTATGTAGACATCTTATGTAACAGAACTATAGCCTTGCCATTCCAGTTGAATTGCAGATATGTTCTGCTGTAAATATAGCTCCCGAAACCACCCTTCTTTCTTCCAGCTGTTAACAGAGAATGTGTAGAACCTGAATGGCTACGAACCGATCCATTAGTTGAGTATCCCTTCTGTGCACAGAGGCGCCTCAGTTCTGATCGCAATGCGAATGTGTTTACTGTCGACAACAAATAGGTACGGGCAATCACACTTGTAAACCGTATTAAAAATGTTGTTCTTTATAATGTTCACCCAATATTAATATTTTGTTAGCTTCAGTGTCGCTGTACTATTTACTAGATTCATTCATCTTGTTCCCCCATCTACTGCAACCATGGCAGGTAATATCTGAGATGTGATAGGTATGAAACAGCACATGAAACGAAGCAAAAAGTTACCATGCCCTCGTACCGATTTAGGGTTATCTCCTTACGCAGGATTAGTTTGGGCTCATGATAATTTAACTCCATAACTGAGATGGTTCGTGAATAACTTAGAATTCGGTATGGCTATTGCACTTACGGTCAACGAACATCCAGATTTACAGCAGAAAGTGTATGTTGTCGGAGTAACGTATTATATACAGAACTATAGACCAGAAATAAGTAAGAAGTATGAGCGCCCTTTTCACAATGATAACTGTCATCTGAATCCTCTTGCTCATAGTACCACAGTTGTGAAACGAAAACCAAGAAGCTACCTTTCACCTCCTTATTAGTTTCCCCACCTGCTTATTTAATACTCATCATTCTTCTGTAGATCCGCGTTACAAGCTTTTATGTTTTTTTTTGTCTGCCCTACTTATGGTATACGGTTCACTTTCTTACAAGGCTACTCTCCAAACCAGTACCTTTAGAAAAGATTTCCTATCACATGTATGCATAGAAAAATTTTAAAACATCGCTGTTTTTCAGAATCTCTTTTCATGTAATTGCCAGATAATATTTTACATTCATCCTACTTCAGTGATACTCAGTAATTTTCCTGTCCCTATAGGAAAATGAATAACCTGTTTTAGTGTCTCATGACGTAGACCAGTTCCTTCGGCAACGCCTGGCCTATTCAAAGACGGTTGTAACGTCAGGCTGGGGGACACTTTCACTACACTTGAGCTTACACTGATGTTATTTGCACTTTATTATGATGGTTTCTGTTTTGCCATCTTAAAATCTGTTAAGCAAATATAAATGAGAGACAATCGTTACAACATTATTAAATCAAACGCAAATAAATTTAAATTTTTGTAACATTTTTGAGTCACGTAAATTCCATGTACCATACCAACCATCCGCAGAACTTATAAACTGTGATGTTTATATGCCGTACAGAAAAACGTACATCAAAGTAAATTTTGTACCTAGCAGTGGGAAGAAGAGATATGTATGTACATCGTATCTACATCGTTCATGGATCAATACCAGCGTGAATTGTAATTTTTCTTATGTTGGTTGCATGCTTTCTTACAATTGTTTGCTTTAACAGATCTAAAGGCGGCAAACGCCGAAATCAGTAATAACAATAATAATATTAGTAATTCACACATACAATCAGTACTCAGGAAGCTCTACTGTGCACTGCCTTAGCCTTCTTTTGTTTTTCGATTGACAAAACTTCCTATTCTTTAGCTGTCCATGACAGCACTACAATGTCATTGGTAAACTAAAATTGAATTTCTGACTCCTGAACATTAATTCCCTTTTCTCATTTCTCTTTCTCGTTTCTTCAGTCTACCTATGGAGAGAGGATATATGTGCAATATTGCCACGCATGATCCCCTAACCAGGATTCTACTGTCGTTGCATTTCTCTGTAAATAATTCGTTCATTATTTTGCTACCATTACTTTTAAAGTAATGATGAAGAACATTCACACCTAGCAGTACCAACCTAGTGTCAGTCTATGAATTATTCCGGAATGCGGCATGTCAAGAAAAGAAGTTGACTTACTTTGATGGCTATCTTATAAAAAAAAAAAATCTTCTTAGTTATACATGCAATAGGGATAGCAAGCACTGGGGCTTATTTTCATTTTCATTCTATTTTTAATTTTGTACTAAAGTTATTGATAATGGATCATAGTTCCGTATTCACCTAATGAAGCAATGTGACGGATTATGTACCCAAAGGAATTGGAAGGAAAACAAGAAGCAGGAGAACAGCACCACTGGCGCTACTTTTAACGCATGTACACCTTCAAATTGAGCCATTGCTTGTTCTAGTCGCTCACTATCTCACCATTCAGAACTGGTTCACGGAAAAAAAGGGAAAAGTGAAACAGATACGCAATGCTGCAGAGCCGTGCTAGGCGTCTTCATGAGGGCAGCACACATTCATTAGGGCACTTTGCTTTGCTGTCGGCTTCCCCCTAACTATTACGAGATGTTAAGTCCTCGCATCGAGTGGATGATATCTTGTGGATAGCTGGTATAACCGGAAAGAAGAGCGGTGAAATACGGTAGTCTGAGGGTATTTGAAGAGTAGGGTAAATGTTTCAACATATCGTACTACAAATCTCCCTGTTGTCCTTTCTTAAAAGTATCGTTGTTGGCCGATAGATTGGACTAGAATAAAATGCAAAACATATCTGTTACCATTTATCTTCTGCCCATTAGGTCAAGGAAAATTTCATAATAATAGGTTGTCAATTTCGCACCCTTTCCACTGTAATAAAAACAAAGGAAGTACGGTATATGCTATTTTTGAAGGCTGAAATTGACTGCACGGAATTTGTAAGGAGGTCCGTCCCTTGCTTCAGTGTTGATCCACGGCCGACGTGAAACAGTGGCTCGAATTCTCATTCATACTCAGAAATTCGCTTACGACTTTTCCGTTGTTCGGCGTTCCACAAATTTAAGTGTCTTCCTGCGAAGAGCTTGTAGTAATTCATTATGCATGTTATATGTACCATACTCATTCTTCAGATATGCCTAAAAGGTAAAGTGTTCAATATATCCTTTATTGTTGAGTGTCAAGTAGTATATTTAGAATTTCTTAATAATTTGAATAAAATGGAAATTAACGGAGCTGTACTACTATGAAGACATATAGGCCATTTGATGTTCGATCACAATAGACAGTGCTCGGGCGTGCAACACAGGTAACTCCATTCCGAGGCAAGCTTCCTGAAAGGCAGCGTTCGGTTACGGTGACCACATTTTTTTTTTGGTACTTCGCAGGTCATAGAATTCTTCTTGATGTAGCGGAATCACACCCATTTCTTGACAGTCAGCTCTGATGTTTTATGCATTCCGATACGAATTGGCGTTTAAATGTTGTTTAATACAGGAAGATCTTTTGATAAATACAAGTAATAAATATCTCGAGAAAATCTGAGCGTAATCACTAGTTGTTCCGTCGAGTACACATATTAGTAATCATTAGAGAATAATACATCCTATCATTTATTTTCCATGAAAATTGGAGTACATTTGTACAAAATACATTACGAGTTTTTTAAATGCTTTGCATTAAAATATTTATTCCGGTTCCCTATAGATTTTGTCCATTGATAACCAAGTACATGTTTTGCTCATAGTAGAAAGTATTTTCTTCTTTATTCATTCTCTGACTTCTATTGATTATGACTGGATTTTAAACACCCATTGCTCCATAAAGGGTTAATCCAATGGTTTAACTGCAGTTTAAAATGGTATAGTGGATGATCTGTGATACTTGTTTGTGTACAAGGCATTGATGGTTCAAATGGTTCAAATGGCTCTGAGCACTATGGGACTTAACATCTGTGGTCATTAGTTCCCTAGAACTTAGAACTACTTAAACCTAACTAACCTAAGGACATCACAAACACCCATGCCCGAGGCAGGATTCGAACCTGCGACCGGAGCGGTCACGCGGTTCCAGACTGAAGCGCCTAGACCGCACGGCCACACCGGTAGGCCAAGGCATTGACAA
Organism: Schistocerca gregaria; assembly: GCF_023897955.1. NCBI lineage: Eukaryota > Metazoa > Arthropoda > Insecta > Orthoptera > Acrididae > Schistocerca > Schistocerca gregaria. The sequence continues at coordinate 688,679,695 of NC_064923.1, forward strand.
AATCTATTTCCTCTTCGATATTTACCGAACAGTAGGGTCTAATGTGTTCTTCGTGAAACGCACTATTTAAAGTTAGCAATTTCTATAAGGATATCTACAGTAGTGAGAGTCCTGGCGTTACCATGCACTTTATAGATTCACCACATACTTCGGAATTAAAATGAGTCTCCCCTCAAAACATGTTGCAAGTGTTGCCGTTCATTTTATCAGTAGACAGAATACACTCAGGCAGCAATAACGTCATGATTCTCTTTCTAACAAACTAGACCTCCAGGAAAGTTAACTGTGCGTACGTGTTTCCTCGGGCTGTTTTGTTTACGCTGTAAGCTTTTTTAGGTCGTTCGTTAAATGTACTCTGCAACCCATTAAAACCTCGATGGTGCACGTTACGAACGTCGCGTTGGTGTGAATAGTAATTACTGTAGAACCTCCCTCAACCGAACTCGGATCGACAGAAACCTGGGCCATCTGAAAAGACTTCGGGAATCGTAAATTAAAAAAAAAAGCCGTGCTCGCGAGAGCAATCCGAGACAAGTTTGTGTAGGGCTGTGGTTAGCGGGCAGAGTTGAATTCCTGACGTTAACTTCCTTCACTACCCGCCGATTCACCAATCAAACGAAGCTACACTGATAAACCAGAACATTATGACCACCTACCTAGTAGCCTGTTTGCCCATCTTTGGCACGGATAACAGCGGCGACGTGTCGAGGCAAGGAAGGAATCATGCCTTGAACGGTCGCAGGAGGGAGCTGGCATCACATCTGCACACACAAGTCACCTGATTCTCGTAAATTCCAGGGAGGAAGACGATGAGCTCTGACACCACGTTCAATAACATCCCAGATGTGTTGGATCGGGTTAAGATCCGGCCGGTTGGGAGGCCAGAACATCAGTAGAAAGTCTCCACTGTATTCTTCGAACCGCTCAATCACAGTCCTGGTCTTTTGACATGACGCATTATCTTGATGAAAAATTCCACTACCGTCGGGATACATGATCATCATGAGGGGGTGTACGTGGTCTGCATCCAGTGTACAATTCTCCTTGGCCGTCATGGTGCCTTGCACGAGCTCCACTGCGTCCTTGGATGTCCAAGTAGACGTTCCCCTGAGCATAATGGAACCGCGTCCAGCTTTTCTCCTTCCTGCAGTACAGGTATGAAGGAGCTGTTCCTCTGGAAGACGATGGATTCGCTGTCTCCCATTGGCATGATGAAGATGATATTGTGCCGCCTCATACTACTTAACAGTCTGCTATTGCGTAAACATCTGGTGCCAGTGGTTACGTACCCATTTCAGTCATAGTTGCTGATGTCGTGGCGTTAACATTGGCATATGCATGGATCGCCACCTGCGGACTGTGTGTTCAGATACGCTCGTACACTGCCTAGCACTGAAGTTTAATGTAAGTACCGCCATCTGTAATGAGGGGCGGTAGCCCAACCTCACGACGTCTGTAAGTGGTTTCACCTAGGTTTCTCCACCTGTTGAAGTCACTCGCCACAGCGTTCCTCGAACACCAGACAAGTCGTACAGTTTCCGGAATGCTCGTGCCATCGCAGCTTGCTTTCGACGAAACTCAGGTCAATCGCACACCTTCCTTGTTCTACACATGGACAACACGCACACTGATACGACACATACAGTGCCTGTGTCTGATTAGCAGTCATTCGTGGCCAGGCGACGCTGCTATCGTCTGAACGGCTTATATCGATAGTAGGTCGGTGGTCATAACGTTCTGGATGATCAGTGTAGAAATTATATGTTCATGGCTTAACCGAAAATATTATTATCGGCAATGGGTTCTCCCCTGTTTTGATTCGGTTAAACATGTATGTACAGTCAAATGGTTCAAATAGCTCTGAGCACTATGGGAGTTAACTTCTGAGGTCATCAGTCCCTTTGAACTTAGAACTACTTAAACCTAACTAACCTAAGGACATCACACACGTCCATGCCCAAGGCAGGATTCGAACCTCCGACCGTAGCAGTCGCGCGGTTCCATACTGAAGCGCCTAGAGCCGCTCGGGCACTCCGGCCGGCTTGTACCGTCACACCTGCACAAAGTGGAAAGCGCTTCTCGTATACAGTCCTCTAGTAGAACAAGCTCGAGTACGTCAGTGACAGGAGCATGACCGATCTAAACTGCAGTTCCGCGATGTTGTTAGTCCTGATGTCGCGATCCCGTGACTAACATGCGATGATTCGCACGTTCCGATCGTTCAGTCAAGTAACGTACCTTGAGCTTCTTACCGAGCTTGTTTCGAGCAAGACAAGTATACGCACAGAAAGTACGACGACGTCTGCAGTTAGACTGCCAGTTCGACCACCACTGTTGCGGCTTCCTTTGACACGGCAGCAGGGAGAGTCCCGCTGTCCATTGACAGATCTTTGGCCAACAACATTGGGCACAGGAGAGGCATCCCATCGTCTTTTCAGACTAATCACAGTTCTGTGGACAGCCTCACGATTTACCTAGCGTTTGGAGGCTTCGAGGAGAATGAACGTTCCCAGACTGCATTCAGCAAGACCACAGGGTCTAGCATCTTGGGTGGTGGTGCTATTTGGTACTGGGAAACAATCATCTTTAATGATTTTTCCTAGTCATGCCCAGGCTGTCAAAAGAAATTTCTCCCATCTGACAGTAAATTATTATTCATTTACGAGAGTTGTAACTAAAATAGTGGCAACTATTTATTCACAACCGATACAAAACAGTTGCACCTGTTACTATCTTTCAAAGTAGTCACCAGCGTTTTGTAGAACCCGTTGCCAGTGATTTGGAAGGCGTAGTATACCGTTAGCGAAGCCTGTTCTGTTGATGATGAGAATGGAGCGGTCGACTGCCAGTCGAAGCTCTAGAACATTTCAGAAGCGAATCTTACAAAGTGGTTCCTTCATCTTGGAAATCAAATCAAAGCTACAGTAATTCCCAGTGCCATCGACCGAACACAGAAACCACAGATTACGCTGTATGCGCCCGCGCATTGTCGTACAAAATGTTGGGTGAGTTGCCCAGAAAGTGTCACCGCTTGTTTCGCAAAGCTGGTCGCAATTGGTGCTCCAAAAAGGAACGGTAATACTGTGCACTGACGGTCTGCCGTGCCGGAATGTAATGCGTTAGGATAACACCATCACCATAACTTTCACCATTCTGAGGCTCGACGCACTTTCGACTTCCGCGGCGACCCATAATGACGCCATTCGTTGGATTGGCGTTTTAGTTTTGGCTCGTACGATGTGACCCATTTCTGATCCAGTGTTACGATACGGCGTAAGAAAGCCTCTCCTTCGAGCTCAAAGCACTTCAAGAGCGTCTGAGCAGCGTCGTAACGCATCCGTTTCTTCATTTCCGTCAAGACATGCGGAACGCAACTTTTCCCATGCTCAGGCGTTCCTTCAGGATGCGAAGCACAGTCATATACGCTAATCCGGTTTCGTGGGCGAGCTCACGAGTAATATTGCGTCGATCACTGTCCGCTAACGCGGTAACAGCATGCACTTTTTCTTCAGAGACGATAGGACGACCTGCCCGATGCAGGTCTGTCCCAGTTTGCCGATCTTCGTTGAAACCGTTTACCAAACGTGCCGAGTCCTCGCACGCATCTTGAAGACCTTTATCATACTGTCGTGCTGTTCGAGCTCTGGCAGATTCAATCTTGATACAACTCCGTTGTTCCTGTTTCGAAAACATAGTGACACCGTTACGCTAGACCGCTCGGTCACAAGTGACTGTGTTTCCCTCGACTGTGTGCACCTTGGAGACGTGGGTGGGGCGAGTCCATTTGCTCGGAAGTGAGGTAGGTATTTCAACAACGTGTGCTATCAGCGCCAAGAGTATATTCCGTTGCATAGTGTCTCCACAGCAGTGTTGCCACTATTTAAGTCCAACCTACGCATTTCACAAATTTATGACATTGGTTTTGTAGCTAGTGACAAGTGCAACTTGAAATCTCGTGAAATTTCCGACATGCCTGAATGACGTAAGTGCAAGTTCAAATCTCATAAAATGACATGTCATTTTAGCATGTCGGACATTTTTGACATTTCATCTTTCCCTTCGCAGTGGCTACAAGGACGAAATAATTTTTTTGTCTAATACAAAAATGAGCGGTGAAAATTTATTTCAAAAAAAGAAAACGATCACCGGCTTCCATTGTAGTTCCGGCAGTAGGCAACACATTTCTGACGTAGAATGACATATTCCCTCTGCAACAGAGTGTGCGCTGATATGAAAGATCCGAACTCTGGACCTTTGCCTTTCCCGGACAAGGTTTCTACCGAGTGAGCACAAATTACGACCCCTCTTCACAGATTTACTTCCACCAGTACCTCGTCTCCTACCTTCCAAACTTCACAGAAGCTCTCCTACGGATCTTGCGAGACTAGTACTCCTAGAAGAAAGAATATTGCGGACACATGGCTTGGCTACAGCTTCGAGGACGTTTCCAGAATGAAAGTTTCACTCTGCAGAAGAGTGTGCCTCATATGAAACATCCTGGCGTGCTAAAGCTGTGTGCTAGTCCGAGGGAGGGTAAATATCCCGAGGTCGAGGCTCTGTCCGACACACAGTTTTAATCTGGTAGGAAGTATTATTTCTGACGTTGAGGCCGGTAGCAATGCCCAATTCTCGAGGTGTCTGTAACGTTACCTTTCAGCAAGATAAGGGAAGACCACATGGTAGCTTTGTTAACCTGACCTAACTCGTAAAGAGGATACATTGTTACCCTAACAAGCAAGTTTTTCGGATCACTCTTCCATTGAAACCATTTGGGCATGGAGTCCCGAGAGACTGGCACGACACTACTCGCTAACAATGATGAAAGATGTACTGTGGTACACTGATGAAGTAGCATGTAGTATGGAATAACGTCGGTGTAGTTGCCATTCAAGCTCTGTTCGACACTGTGCGCCGTAGAGCCACCGCTGCTGTCAGTGGAGACTGGTCTGTGCACCACATTCCGCCCACTGTATACTTACAAATGACCTGTAAATACGAGGGTTGACTGAAAAGTAATGCCTCCACCTTCGTAACTCTTCAACACTTCTCAGCATTGGTATGTAGCAGGTACTGGTTTGTTCCGTAGCCTCCTCTCTGCAGCTCCAGTTGGCGGGAAGCCTTAGCATTGAATGGTTGTCTTATTACAGTGTCAAGTATGAAACCCTGTGCAGATGGTCGGTCAATGAGATTTAAGCAACGTGCAGTCATTGAATTCTTGACAGCGGAAGGTGTCTCCCCAAAGGAGACTCATCAGAGAAAGAAAGCAGTTTATGGTGACTGTGTTGATGTGAGTACTGTGCGTCGTTGGGCGAGTAAGTTTAAAGATGTTGAGGCGGGAATATCTGACCTGAGTGACAAACAAAGAGTTGGACGTCCTCTGACAGTAACCACGGAGTTCCGGAAGCAAAATGTTAACTGATTGATTCAGGGCGATCGTTGTATCACTCAGAGAGAATCTGCAAGCACAATCGACATATCACAAGAACGTGTGGATCACATTGTTGCTTTTTTGGCTATCAGAATATCTGTGCACGATGCTGACGGATGCTGACTCCTGAAATGAAAGTGCACAAACTTAAAATTTGCCAGGAACTCCTCTCGCGTTACGAGAATTAAGACGCACAGAGACACAGAGACACAGTGACACAGGACGTCCAACTCTTTGTTTGTCACGCGGGTCAGATGTTCCCACCTCACCATATTTAAACTTACTCGCCCAACGATGTACAGTACTCACATCAACACAATCACCATTAAGTGGTTTCTTTCTGTGATAAATCTCCTTTGGGGTGACAACCTTCTGCTGTCAAGAATTCAATGACTGCACTTTGCTTAAATCGCAATGACCCACCGTCTGCGCAGGGTTCCATACTTTACACTGTAACAACATAACCGTTCAATGCTGAGGCATTCCGCCAACTGGACCTGTAGATAAGAGGCTACGGCGCAAACCAGTACCTGCCGCATACTTAATGCTGCCAACTGTTGAAGAGTTACGAAGGTGGAGGCACTGATTTTCAGTCAACCCTCGTATATTGGTGTATTTTTTCTCCTGTCCGTTTAAGTAAAATATTGTTATTTATTGTACAGACTGGTATCGCCGTTTTAATGGCCCGTAGTGTTCTGTCGAGGCAGTACAGTCATCTGGCAGCGTCTCTCATCACCATATCTGACCTGTGTTTCCCTCTGAAGTTTCCCTCATCAGATCAAGTACCTTCTACTCATTTATTCCGATATCCAGTATTTGTCCGACCAGTTGCGGCTCCTATAAATACTCATGGTATGATGATACGACAACCTTGCACACTATCACGTTTACATCTACATATCACTTTATTACAATGATCAGAAAAAATCGAAATCTTAGGCTCCCTTTTCTTACCTCTGATTATGTGTGTTCCTTCTATTCTGCATCTTTTCGAAAAGTAACAGAAATGTGATGATTGAACTTTTACGTCACAGTAAGGCAACTTATGGAGAGTGTTCTATACTGACAATGCACCTATATTGCTGTGCACTATAACTCCGCATATTGCTAATTCAAAAATAATGTTTTACGGAACCATACGAATTACTCACACATATGACCAACTGAAGTAAGCTCCCATCCACTACAACAAGTAAATAATTCGTCTAACTCGTTTGCATTTCCTTGTAGCTCTTCAGAAACGGTACTCTCTTGTACATAATGTGTTGTCAGTTCAGTGACTTAGTGCGCTATTGATGCCGTCATAAAAGTAACTTATCTAAGTGAGACAAAGTCTCTGATCTAGATCCGAACTATACAAGCAGTGTTTTCTGCAAGAAACATTATAGGTGTTATTTTTTATATCTGTGAATATTATAGTTTATCTCTGAAAAGTGAACATCATAAAACATTTTATTGTTTATCAACGGCTATAAAGTGACATTAAAGCGGACAACAACACATATAGAAAAAACACATCGAATTTAAAATATTTGTCTTATTTTGTACAAAGGACACTTATCTTTCTTGAGAAAGGGTATGACACACATTTATCGCAATTTGCACACGAATATCACATTTATATCACTGAATATATGAAAGATAGTCTGATATATCAATGTTTTTCCTTATATCGGGACAGAATTAAGTTGACAATTAATCACTTCACACAGCTCCGGTAGGTATCAAAGTTTTCACTTATTGTTATCATAATGGTTCATGTTACAATATTTCTGCGCGCCGGCAAACGCCCGGTTACAGAGTAATACACTGAGAGTACAACCAGTTTTTCAAACGCTGTCAGGAGAAACAAATTGTGTTAAATCAGATGAAACAGAATTAGTGTAAAATAAGAGAAACGGATTAAAAAGATACACCCACCACAAAACAGAACAAAAGTGTTCCTATGTCCTAATCTATTGACTTCTATCCTGCTTTTAACGTGTAAGAGCTTGTACTCTCTTTCTTTCCTTTTGTCGAAAATAACAGATATGTGTACTACAATTAACCGTGTATAAAGCCAACAACCCACCATTTTATTTATATCTAAATTAAGTGCTGTCGCCGGTTGCTCATTATGTGTGCCACACAAGAGATACCAGTGTTTCATGTGATACTGTATATAAAAGGAATTTCATGCATAACACAATATTATTTGAGAGATATTTTCACCAGCGTGGACACACGTATTTAGAGTATCGCTAACTTTCCGAAAACACGGACTGAGTAGACTTATAAAAGGGTCTGAGATTTATTAACGTTTTGATGTATATCTCCACAGATTTTCTATTCGTAGAATTTGTAACTTGTTGAAGTTTTTACAAAATTTAGAGACATATCTCCATTATCAATAACCTTCACATTGATGTAAGAAGGGAGCTTTCACTAAACAGTAATGAGTAACCTCATAATTAAAAGAAAAAACTTATAATGGTAATTAAAGTAAGTTATAGTTTCCAGAGATGTAATTCGTTCGACATTATCGTTATGAACATGTAATGACATAGAAAAGACCACTGCAGAAATAAAGTGGTAAGACCGTCACGAATAATTTATAAAGCAATTAATCACAGCACGTACAAACGGGTTAAGAAATGGTTGGCGATTGATTTAAACCTATCTTTACGAGCCAGAGAATTTACAGCCAGCTTCCCTACAACAATATCGATATATTTCAACAAGAATCTGACATAGCGCCTTTACACGTTTACTATGGTTCATGAACTTCAGACACGTAACCGCTTGTACGAAAGACGTCGACCTTTGTGGTTCCTGTGTGTGTGTTATTGACGCTTGACGATGTGTTTATCAGCGCTTGTATGGTTTGAGAAAAATCGTTTACAATTTTGTGAACTAAACCGAAACAGAAATGCCGAAAATTTAAGCTTTCCTTTCAAACTTGTTGCGGCACCAAGCACGCAAAATGTTCAAAGCAAATAATATGAAATTTATGTAAAGATAAATTTACTTTAAGGTATATCGCTTCCTATATTTTCGAAATCAAATTACCTTATGAAGATTTCTGCAGTGGAACGACTTGGAGCTTTTTACTCCAACTTAAAGTGAATGAACAACAGGTAGCAAATTGTAGTATGCTACAGGGAAAGTTGTAAGACAGTAGTTACACTTCAATCAACACGGCCGTAATGGGATTTTTCATACAGATCGAGTAAGAAGTTAATACGGTTTCATGAAAAAAATTTAGTTCAGTTTAAAATTCTCATTCATTCACTCAAGAAACGTTCTTCTAGTTACTGATTTCGGTTTTTAAGTACGCAGCATTTTCTTTTCATGGGCACTAGTCAGATTTTTAAATGTCCATGAAGGAAATTTATGTAAATTTAGTCAAAAACTCATTCTTCTACCATTATTGTATTTAACATGTGCAAGGTTCAAGTTATTTTCTTAAGTTGTAACTGTTTGGGTGATAGTTTTAGGCATATAACGCTTTGTGTGAGATGTACCATTACTAGCAGTACATTTCAGGGCTGAGAAAAAATGCCAGTTGGGTGTAGGGCGGTATAATTATGAAAAAACAACTAAAAATTTCAACGCTAAGACTCCCTTCGTGTTGCGCGGGACACTTGGCCAGCAACAACTTCAAATGGACCAAAACAATAAGGTAAAGTTACTCGAGGGTGTCAAAGAGAAGTTTCGGGCGATCTATGACGAGCCACCGACGACCTTCAATGATAAGCTGAATAGAACTGGATCCAGACCGTCTACCAAATATCGGCATGGAAGTCTTTGGAAGAGGCATAAGTCCAGGACTAGACGTCTTGGGGTATAATAAGCAGACTAATGTATTTTTCAGTAAAATTTCAACTTTTATCTTTCTGGAATGTGAGGGTCCTCTCTCCCTCCACCCTAGAATAAAAAAGAGGTGTTAATTCGGCATTAGTCTGAAGAAAAATAGAAATGTAATGTACACTCACTAGCAACAAATGTACATAGAGGTTTTTTTCGTGAAATCCCAAAATTGTTTATTCATTCGAGACCAACTAATATGCTATCACCCCGTCACCACTAAAACAGGTAATAGGTACGTTACTCGTTCTCACTGAATTACTACTTGATACGTCTGTGACATATTACCGAACGTGAACCCAAAGTTCTCATTGTAACTACAACAGTAGTAAGTGAATTAGGGTGAGCGACTGTGTGTGAACCATCCAGACGCGTTCTGACTGAATTACTGCCTGCAGCGATTCTGATATATCATAGAACGTGACTCTGCAGTTCTTATTGTACCTGCAACAGTATTGAGTTACGTAAAGGGAGCCAATGTGTGTGAATATTAACCATCCAGACGGAAGCGGGATTTTACAGAGAGTACACCAAGCCTTTTTTGTTTCCAACAAAACAGGGTGTTCTGATATTCCCGCTACAAACTTCTTGGACCTGTAGATGGGGGTGAGTGCATAGTATTTCGATTAGCAATCCATTTCCAGAAACATACTGATTCCGTTGTACGATGGTTTCCATTCAGGTGCGTTAGGCGTCCACGTCTACTGAGGGAAAGAGAAAAGTCTGAGGTGATTGGCCAAGTATGCAATGGGGCACAAAGTGTGTATTACGTTAGACGGTCACCTGATGTTACTTAACGCCGTATGCAAAGTTTAATTTACGATACTACTACAGAGACAGAGGCCTTGCCGAAGTGGCTCCACCTGTTTCCGTGAGATCACCGAAGTTAAGCGCTGTCGGGCGTGGTCGGCAGCAGGATGGGTGACCATCCAGGCCACCACGCGCCGTTGACATTTATCGGGGTGCTCTCAACCTCGTGATGCCAATTGAGGAGCCGTTCGACCGAATAGTAGCGGTGTCAGTCAAGAATACCATCATAAGGACCGCGAGAGCGGTGTGCTGACCCCACGCCCCTCCTATCCGCATCGTCCCCTGAGGATGACACGGCGGTCGGATGGTCCCGGGACGCCACTCGTGGGCTGACGACGGTGTACTACAGTGACAGAGGAAGTTCTGCTCGCACGAGTTCCGGCCGCTACACTAGGAACTGAAGAGACACCGCGTGGCATGGAGAGTGTGTAGCAGAACATGGTTCTTAGGTACATTGACTATAACAATGACGGTGGTCGCCACATCGAGCTGCCGTTACGAATTGTTCTGTACGTTCAGTATGTTGCGCTCTATTTTTGTTTTGCAATAGTGTAAACACGTCGCGTGTAATTATTAATGGTTAATCGATAAAAGGATGTTTTATTAAGCTTCCTTTCGAATAGTTAGCTAACAGTTGCAGCGCATGATGCCTAATTCGTGGTGCCTCGTTCGTGAGGTGTTACAGTTAAAAATGGTTCAAATGGCTCTGAGCACTATGTGACTTAACTTTTGAGGTCATCAGTCTCCTAGAACTTAGAACAACGGAAACCTAAATAACCTAAGTGCATCACACACATCCATGCCCGAGGCAGAATTCGAACCTGCGACCGTAGCAGTCGCGCGGTTACAGACTGAAGCGGCTAGAACCGCTCGGCGATTCCGGTCGGCCCTGAAGCAGAGATTGATGAGTTAAAAATCTGAAACAGTCGTAGAAAGGACATGGGTTCATATTGTAAATATTAAGTACTCATTCCAACCTACAAGTGCTACAAATTTTTAACGGAAATTTCCGAACACCCTGTCATACGAGAACCCATGTCGTTTACAATGTGTTTACCAGAAGCTGCTTAGCACTAATGGTTTCTGAAGATACTCATTTTATGGCCAAAAATGGTCTCGCTTTGAGTGTCTGATAAGTAAGAATTAGTGTGTCGACTCATTTCCTGTGACTTGGCGATATGCTCAGTGAACACGGCACTGGATGTCGTGTTGCAGGAGGTTATAGTGTTGGGCGTCAGCCTGCAGCCGGTGATGCAGAGAGACAGCAGCGCCGACGCCGACGCAGACGTCCTCGAGCGGTGGTGGTGCTGGCTCAGACGGTGCTCTCGTGGGCGCGCACGTGCAGGGTCTCCGAAGAACAGGCCAGGGCCGCCCCGCTGAGCCGACAGGCTGGCGCGTGTAGCGACGTCCGCGACGTGGCCAACGACAGCGCGTGCGGTGACATCACCTCCAGCTGCAGGCAGGACACGACAAGACACGCTTTTTAGCGCAGTTGGCAGGTAGAGAGTTAACTGCATTGATATTCTTCTCGGTGTGGTGCCGCGTCTTAAAATACCTTGAATTTTCCAATCTGTTAGGGGGCTACATTGTGATTCTAACATACACTGCTGGCCATTAAAATTGCTACACCAAGAAGAAATGCAGATGATAAACGGGTATTCATTGGACAAAAATATTATACTAGAACTGACATGTGATTCATATACACGCAGTTTGGATGCATAGATCCTGACAAATAAGTACCCAGAACAACCACCTCTGGCCGTAATAATGGCCTTGATACACCTGGGCATCGAGTCAAACTGAGCTTTGTTGGTGTGTACAGGTACAGCGGCCCATGCAACATCAACACGGTACCACAGTCCACCAAGAGTAGTGACTGGCGTATTGTGACGAGCCAGCTGCTCGGCCACCATTGCCCAGACGTTTTCAATTGGTGAGAGATCTGGAGAATGTGCTGGTGACGATAGCAGTCGAACATTTTCTGTATCTAAAAGGCCCGTACAGGACCTGCAACATACGGTCGTGGATAATCCTGCTGAAATGTAGGGTTTCGCAGGGATCGAATGAAGGTTGGAGCCACGGGTCGTAACACATCTGAAATGTAACGACCACTGTTTAAAGTGCCGCCAATGGCAGCCCATACCATCACGCCAGGTGATAGGCCAGTATGGCGATGACGAATACATGCTTCCAATGTGCGTTCACCTGGATTCATCCGAAAGAATGACGTTTTGCCATTCGTGTACCCAGGTTGGTCGTTCAGTGAGCCATCGCAGGCTCTCTTGTCTGTGATCCAGCGTCAAGGGTAACCGCAGCCATGGTGTCCTAGCTGATAGTCCATGCCGCTGCAAGCGTCGTCGAACTGCTCGTGCAGATGATCGTTGTCTTGCAAACATCCCGACTCAGGGATCGAGGCGTGGCTGCACGATCTGTCACAGCCATGCGGATAAGGTGCCTGTCATTTCGACTGCTAGTGATACGAGGCCGTTGGGATCCAGCACGGCGTTCCGTATTACCTTCCTGAACCAACCGGTTCCATATTCTGCTAGCAGTGATTGGATCTCGACCATCGCGACCAACAATGTCGCGTTACGATAAACCGCAAACGCGATAGGCTATAATCCGACCCTTATCAAAGTTGGAAACGGCATGGTACGCATTTCGTCTCCTGATACGCGGCATCATAACAACGTTTCACCAGGCAACGCTGGTCAACTGCTGTTTGAGTATGAGAAATCGGTTGGAGACTTTCCTCATATCAGCACGTTGCAGGTGTCGCCATTGGCGCCAACCTTGTGTGAATGCTCTGAAAGGCTAATCATTTGCATATCACAGCATCGTATACCTGTTCGGTAAATTTCGCGCCTGTAGTACGTCATCTTCGTGGTGTAGCATTTTTAATGGCCAGCAGTGTATTAGTAAAATGCACTCATGCTCACAAATTAAGTATAATGCTGACACATGGTGAAACAACGCTCTGGTGGGTGGTTTTCGGGTTTAAATCGCCTCGGGGTATGACCATGAGGTGCATTTGACCTGCGGTCGTCGCACGGTGGCGCTAGCAGCCGTCAACATACGCAGAGATGTGTTCGTGCTTGTCACAGTAAGGTGCAGCGAGTCAGTGTGCAGATGTTTTCAGAAGTGGTAATGGTGACTGTCTGTTGAAAATGACTGAAAGATCACATATTGATGACGTCATGAGGGGTAGAATTCTAGGGCCACTGGAGGCTTGTCAAACACAGCAGGCCGTAGCACGGGCCCTCCGTGTGCCAAAAAGTGTGATCTCAAGATTATGGCAACTATTCCTTCCCCTATGAACCATAGACCTTGCCGTTGGTGGAGAGGCTTGCGTGCCTCAACGATACAGATGGCCGTACCGCAGGTGCAACCACAACGGTGGGTTATCTGTTGAGAGGCCAGACAAACGTGTGGTTCCTGAAGAGGGGTAGCAACCTTTTCAGTAGTTGCACGGGCAACAGTCTGTATGATTGTCTGATCTGGCCTTGTAACACTAACCAAAACGGCCTTGCTGTGCTGGTACTGCGAACTGCTCAAAGCAAGGGGAAACTACAGCCGTAGCTTTTCCCGAGGGCATGCATTTTACTGTATGGTTAAAAGATATTGGCGTCTACTTGGGTAAAATATTCCGGAGGTATAATAGTCCCCCATTCGGAGGGGGTAAGCTACTAAAAACAGCATAGTGAACGCATTATTGTGGGCAAGATAGACACGAAGCCCACGCCTACTACAGTAGTACAAGTTTAGGTGCGCTGCATCAAACCAGTCTCAGGACAGAAGACCACAACAACGACAACAACATTCCTGCAGATAGGAAACGTGTCCAGGTGATACAGTACGGGACGTCCACAGTGTACAACACCACAAGCAGACCGATATCTACTATCAGGGCCCGCAGATGGCCACGGAGTACTGCAGGTAGCCTTGCTCGGGAGCTTACCGCAGGCACTGGAACAGTCTACACACAGTCTACACACAGTCTACACACGACTTAACAGACATGGTTTATTCGCCCGGAGACCTGCAAGGTGCATTCCACTGACCCCTGGTCACAGGAGAGCCCGTAAAGCTCTGGTCACTGGAACAGTGGTCCCAGGTTATGTTCACGGACGAGTCCAGGTGTAGCCTGAACAATGATTCTCGCCGGGTTTCATCTGGCGTGACCCATGAACCACTTACCATCCCCTTAATGTCATTGAAACGGACCTGTACGGAGGTCGTGGTTTGATTGTGTGGGGTGGGATTACGATTGGTGTACGAACACCCCTGCATGTCTTCGACAGAGGAACTGCAACAGGTCTGGTGCATCAGCACTTCATTTTGCACCAGTATGTCCGCCTTTCAGGGATGCAGTGGGTCACACCTTCCTCCTAATGGATGATAACGCACGGTCCCACCGAGCAGCCATCGTAGAGGAGTACCTTTGCAACAGAAGATACCAGGCTGCCTATTCTCCAGACATAAGCCCCATCGAGCACGTCTGCGGTGCTCTCGGTCGACGTATGGCTGCACGTGTTCAAACCCCTAGGACTCTTCAGGAGCTCCGACAGGCACTGGTACAAGAATGGGAGGCTGGACCCCAGCAGCTGCTTGATCCCCTGATACAGAGTGTGCCAACCCGTTGTGATACCCGGGACTTGCAGACCTGTGTCGTGTGTGTTCTCTATGTGCCTACACTATTAGCGCCAGTTTTCAGTAGTGCCACGTTGTGTGGCACCAAATTCTTCAATTATCCTTAAGTTATGTGCATGAGTGTACTTGGGGCGTTCAGCAACAAATTCTCAGTTTCTCGCAAAGTTTTGGTTGAAAAATTACGAAATTTGCTTGGGATCAACGAAATATTCTCCCTTCAACCCTTATGGTTTCATGATGTTCCGATGGCTGGCAGTGCTATACGTAGCCTTCAATATGGTGTCTGCAATGGAGGTACACTCAACACAGAGAGCTGTCACTGAGTTTAATTTTGCAGAAAAGCCAGAACATCGGACATATTCGTAGGCCTTTCAGAATTCCTACGGAGACCGGACAGTGAACAAAAGCACGATGAGTTGTTGTGCGAGGGGTCTGTCATCATCGCAACAAGGTCGCACCTGTCCGATCTTCCCCCGTGCCGGTAGGCCGTAAGAAGCTGACAATCTCTCAATGCTGGAACGTGCAAACTCTCTCACTCGACGTTATAGACGGGTAAGAAGCACACACCTCGCAGCACACAACTGAAGAATGCAAACTAACTCCTTCTTCTCCATGACAACTCAAGGCCTGACACAAGTTTTCGCACCCGAGAGGACCTCACGAAACTTCATTGGTCTTCCTCATCCAACCTACAGCATTTCGACTTTACCGAATGAAGAATACATTTGGTGTGGATGAAGGGGAGTTCATTGATGCAGCAAGACGTTGTCTCGAACGTCGTTTAGTTTAGTGGCATCATGCTGGCATACGAGTCCTACGAGTAAGGTAGAGTAAGACCGTTACACTAAACAGAGATTATATTGATAAACAGGGTTTTGAACCAAAAGAGGGGAGATAACGGGCGTACTGCAGTTCTGAATAAAACCAGCTTGCTTTCAGAAAAAAAGTGTGACATTACTTATTGTACACCTCTCGTATTAACATTTACTAAACACACATGTACTACCACATTAGACCACAAATAATATGATGCTTCTCTAGAGCCGGCACTTCTCTTGACATAAATTACACAATAATCTGCAAAAACAAAACAAAAAACTTGTTAGAACGTAAATTGCAGCACGTCCTCCCGTAGCCTGGTTTAACAACAGCTAAATGGCAGTTACGTGAAAAAAGTATCAAAAAGAAGCATCCCATTTAAAAATTGTTACGTTATTTGAGATATATGCGTGAACAACGGACTGTTGAAAAAACTCTCGAGTTTTACGTGATTCCCGCAAGGTAGCAGCAGTGCATGCCCACTTCAGTTCTAGTAGAAATGGTTTCGGGACAACAGGGAGAGTTTTGTGTTCTACGTTTTGCGCATTGCGGGTCACTAATAACTGTTCACCATGACGTTAGTATTAGGTATGGTGTAGATCCTCCTACAGCAGACAGTATTAGACGATAGCATGAACAACTCAGAGAAACAGGTTGTTGTGTAAAGGCCAATCATCAGGCTGTCTCCGAGTGTCTGACACAGACGTGTAACACAACCGCCATAGTTTCACCAGGAGTCCGCAGAAATGCGATCTCCGTGCAAGTGGACAGCTCAGACAGCCGTTAACAACTATTTATTGTGTGTGAAGTTCAGTATTGAATATATTGTGCATTAATATTACGTTGTGCTTAAAAAGTAAAAGTCTGATTGATAAAAAACTGTGCGTTATGAACTAAAACATCGTCAGACTTCATGTTGTGTAAACTTGTGAAACAGATTATAAATTACGAAACAATCTGACTTAAATTAAATCAATTAACTAAAAATATTTCCCTGAAGCAAATTGCTGATTCTTGCAAAGACGGAGTAGGACTCCCAATACTTTGATATAATAATGTGATTGTTTATATTCTTTGCAATTTGTTTTATAAGTTAAAACATATTACTGTATTATTGGGAATGTTTTACGTTATATGGCACATTCATTTATTTGTCAGGCGTGCATCATGGTAACAAAAATGGTTCAAATGGCTCTGAGCACTATGGGACTCAACAAAACAAAAAAATAGTTCAAATAGCTCTGAGCACTATGGGACTTAATTTCTGAGGTCATCAGTCCCCTAGAACTTCGAACTACTTAAACCTAACTAACCTAAGGACATCACACACATCCATGCCGGAGGCAGGATTCGAACTTACGACCGTAATGGTCGCGTGGTTCCAGACTGTAGCGCCTAGAACCGCTAGGCCACCCCGGCCGTCTGGACTCAACATCTGAGGTCAACAGTCCCCTAGTACTTAGAACTACCTGAACCTAACTAACCTAAGGACATCACACACATCCATGCCGGATGCTGGATTCGAACTTACTACCGTAATGGTCGCGCGGTTCCAGACAATAGCGCCTAGAACTGCTAGGCCACCCCGGCCTTCTGGTCTCAACATCTGAGGTCAACAGTCCCGTAGTACTTAGAACTACCTAAACCTAACAAACCTAAGGACATCACACACATACATGCCGGAGGCAGGGTTCGAACTTGCGACCGGAGCAGTCGCGCTGTTCCAGACTGTAGCGACTAGAACCGCTGCGCCACTCCGGCCGGCATCATGATAACAATAAGTACTAGTTTGGTAATCGCAACATTGCGTTAATGGAAAATATGTTTAATAGGGAAGTCCATGCAGCTGTTATATAGATATGCCTGTGCAGCTGATTCAATGAATACTAACCCTACATCGACTAATTGGAGTCATCTGAAAAGCAATTTTGATTATTATGCAACTAGTCTCATTTCTGTCGTGTTTTATAACTTGTTTTATAAGTACTGAAGGGAAAGAAAAAGTGTAAAATTTGAAGACAACGTCTTCCATACTAGTATCACCAGTCTGCTAGATTTTGTATTTTTGTTCTGTTTCTTGAGCGAATGTGTTAGCTGTTGGCCCCATCAAGTGTAACTTTTAACACTAAAAATGAATCTTATTTTGCCAGTTCTAATCGTTTGAGTCAGAATACTTTTATATGTATATCAGACTTCCCATCTTTTGCATCTTATTTCTGCGTTCAAACAACTGTTGCTCTTTATGTTCTTTCAATCTTCACTGCACATATCTGAATATGCCAGTAGCCGATATTACGTAATAGATAAAGAAATATTTATAAACGATCTAGATGTTTTCACTCACAATGCTTTGCCTTCTGATGAGAGTGCTATTACCAACTGTGAGGAACTGCGGCGGAAGGTGGAGATAGTGCATGAGGTTGCGGCCTCCCCTGATATCAGGAGCTGAGAGATTTTGTACAGCTTCTACAACTCAGACCCTCTTGAACACAGAGGCCACCTGGCTACATACTGTAGTATATGCATTAATGTCGTCAATGGCTTTGACCGTGTTGGTGCTATAATACTGAAGCTCAATAAATACCTTAAGTAAAACGATAGATGTTTGCGAGATGAAGGAAAAGCTACTATTGTCACAACTAGTTCCTGGTGCACTACAGGTTGCAGTTTCAATACCTCCAGCTTCAGCGAACGTTGCAAAATCATCTTTTCACCCAAGTTAAAATGAGTGGAAAAAATGATGGACTGCATCTTTACAATGGGATGAGTAATCATTTTTCCATGTGACTGGTGATGATACGGGGAACTATTGAAGATGCCCTCTTGGATGTTTTGTGATGCTAAGACTCTTACACTATACAGATTCAGCTCACACTTCCATAACGTACAAATGGAACGGTTTTTCTGTGCTCTGTTAGTAAACATATTCACTTCTAATGAAAGGTGAACGAAAAGTGGTAATTGCACGATACAACATAGTGGACTGCGTAATTCTGATCGGCCGCTCTGACAATGGCGTCATTAGCATATGATACGGGGTCGGCACACCGATGTCCTTCAGCTCCTACATCCAGATAGATCCCTTTATTCCTCACTAAGCAAAGTGTGCCCTGTTGAAGTAATCACACCAAAGGAAAACCCCTGGTAGAGCCGGGAACTGACTCGCGATCTTCGCATTCACACCCGCTGACAGCTCAACCAGAGAAGTGGACCCTAATTAGCTTATAGGCCTGGTAACCACAACTTTTACACAATAATGGAAGAGTAGTGGTTTTTTTCCTATAGGTGATAAGTCACTCCACTTAATAATGGATTGTTTCGGCACTTACAACCGTGAATCTTTAGATTTTGTAGTAACTATTGGATACAAAAATGCCAGACCAATCCGATGGACATAGTTCACGATACATGCTGCAGTGAAGTTCCTTTTCTAGAGCATAAATTAGCAAATTCTCGATTTGCAAGTATTGAAAATAAAACAAAGTTAAGTCCGTGACGTATTCTGTAAACAGAAGTTTTAGTGTGTGTAGCAGAATGGGAGATCCGACTTTCTCTGTCCAACCAGTAACATTAAGTGGACAAGTATTGATTCTCTGTATCTTAAAACAAGCAGTTTCTTTTATTTTATTGATTATGCACTTTGAACCCACGACAGTGGTAAAATAGGTATTGCGCCTATTCCCTTTATTACACCATTTTCAAATCCCTTCGTAAGCTAGGTTTCGAGCCACAGATTGTTAGTATTTAAAAAGCACTTTCTGTATTATGCAGTGTGGAGGTAGCCTTTGGCATCGTGAATCTGGCTAAAGAGTTGGATCGTATATACGTTCTATAGCACTATACAGACAAATTATGGGTAATAGTGACGGTTTTGTTACTTACACGTTATTTAGCTACTTTAGTTGTAAATACTGAATCTCAAAGCGATCGTTAGACCAAGTGCGAATAACATTCCTCTGAGATGTACTTCGTTCAACAACCCGTGTACAGCCATTCGACTAATGCGCCCAAAACGACAAATATGAAGGGGAAAAACTGGTTTATTTAAGTCTTTTACAGTAGGAATCTAACTTTGCAGATAAACGTAGCACCCTAGAGATGGAAATAAGTTAAAAAACGTTGATTATATCTTCCTGGTTTTTTACACTGCATTTAACGTGACAAGTGGAATGAACAGCTATTAAGCTATAGAAAGATGACTTATGCGCAAAACATACAGAAGGAGTCGGTTTTTTAATGTGTAGAACATTTATTAGAGCAAAAAATAAACTGATTTGTAACAGTATTAACTGGGTGTGATCTTGGGTTTTTAAATAAACGGTATGCAGTCCCCGGATGGAAGAACAGTACTAAGGAATACTGCTTACTTTTGCTGCAGATATACGCACCGTTCTCCTGTAAATGTCTTCGCTCCTTCGTCGCTGAAGTTGGACCGGCGGAGGCGATCGTACTGTCGGCAGGTGGACGCTCTGCGTCCCGAAATCTGTGAAATCAACAGCTGTTAACAGTTCTTAGGTAATTTGGTGCGTAACCAACATGAAGTGTAGTGATAAAAATGTAGTGTGTAAAATCTGTCGTAGGAAGAGAAAGGTCTACATCATACCAAAGTGTAAAAGAAATGATCGGAAAAATTATGTGGGAAACAGACAGACTTGCATAATCAGCGATTTAGACATTTATTTTTCACTCACTCGATAAGAAATTAGAACAGCAGAAGAAGGCCGAAAATAGTTAACGTTAAATACCAAAGGTACCTTCTGAATGTTAAGCACTCAACTTATTAAAAGTTAAAATTAATAAAAGTAATGGTAACCAGAAGTACTACTGAGACATTTCCAAGGCAGTGGGGCCACTTTTTATGGTAATATGTCATTCAGTGCTGGTCCAGTAGACTGTGGATTTCTGGAGATTGTTTGGAGGCAGCCGCTGAATCATCTAAAATTTTGCTTCTGAAAATGCACTAGCACGATAGTCATTTTGTGTTGCGATTAATAGCTATCTTGTGTGTGGAGTCTCTTATCATTTTGGTATTCTTCATGAGAGCAACCTCAAATGACGCTGCAAATCTAAGAGTTGAAGATTTATTTGCATTGTAGGCTCGTAGCCATAGTAAAGTCTTGCTTTTTGTTTTATTAAAAAGAGAAAGTAACAGTCTTGCTCCGCGGGTTCTACCGATCAATTAACACTGAATTCAGTGAAGATATTTTTATTTGGACGACGAAGTCGAAAAACCGATGAAAAAACCCAACTTCTTTCAAATGGCCGCTATTTTGTTTCCTATGGTACAAATAATTCAAGCGAGGTAAAACTCCTAAAGAATCTTATACAGGGTGTTACAAAAAAGTACGGCCAAACTTTCAGGAAACATTCCTCAGGCACAAATAAAGAAAAGATGTTATGTGGACATGTGTCCGGAAACGCTTCATTTCCATGTTAGAGCTCATTTTAGTTTCATTCTTTCACCTACCATCAATGAAGCCCGTTATCATGATTTCACACGGGGTACTCTACCGGTGCTGCTAGAACATGTGCCTTTACAAGTACGACACAACATGTGGTTCATGAACGATGGAGCTCCTGCACTTTTCAGTCGAAGTGTTCGTACGCTTCTCAACAACAGATTCGGAGACCGAGGGATTGGTAGAGGCGGACCAATTCCATGGCCTTCACGCTCCCCTGACCTCAACCCTGTTGACTTTCATTTAGGGGGGCATTTGAAAGCTCTTCTCTACGCAACACCGGTACCAAATGTAGAGACTCTTCGTGCTTGTATTGTGGAAAGCTGTGATACAATACGCCATTCTCCAGGGCTGCATCAGCGCATAAGGGATTCCATGCGACGGAGGGTAGATGCATGTATCCTCGCAAACAGAGGACATTTTGAACATTTCCTTTAACGAAGTGTTTGAAGTCACGCTGGTACGTTCTGTCGCTGTGTGTTTCCATTCCATGATTAATGTGATTCGAAGAGAAGTAATAAAATGAGCTCTAACATGGAAAGTAAGCGTTTCCGGACACATGTCTACATAACATATTTTCTTTCTTTGTGTGTGAGGAATGTTTCCTGAAAGTTTGGCCGTAGCTTTTTGTAACACACTGTATACTTCGATAACATCAACTTAATTTTTATTTCAGAATAGCTCGCTGACTTGTGACATACCGCGCATGGATATCTACATCGAAATTTTGTTTAGTTCCGACGGCAGTACTGCCTTTGCTCTTCGACATTTCGGGGCGACCAAATTCCGGTTTGTAGAGGAAATATCAATAAACATTTTGACCAAATTTGAAATTGATATCTATAACGCATCCCGAGAAGAAGATTCTCAAAGAACAACCTCTTTTCGGGCCAAAGATAGTAAACCACCCTTTAACATAATGGTCGGAGCTTAAACGCGTCAAGACAGACAGACAGAAGAGTGGATGGTACATCTATCCACAGCTACATCCATACTCCGCAAGCCACCTGACGGTGTGTGGCGGAGGGTACCCTTAGTACTTCTATCGGTTCTCCCTTATATTCCAGTCTCGTATTGTTCGTGGAAAGGAGCATTGTCGGTATGCTTCTGTGTGGGCTCTAATCTCTCTGATTTTATCCTCATGATCTCTTCGCGAGATATACGTAGGAGGGAGCAATATACTGCTTGACTCTTCGGTGAAGGTACCTTCTCGAAACTTTAACAAAAGCCCGTACCGAGCTACTGAGCGTCTCTCCTGCAGAGTCTTCCACTGGAGTTTATCTATCATCTCCGTAACGCTTTCGCGATTACTGAATGGTCCAGTAAAGAAGCGCGCTGCTCTCCGGTGGATCTTCTCTATCTCTTCTATCAACCCTATCTGGTACGGATCCCACACTGCTGAGCAGTATTCAAGCAGTGGGCGAAAAGTGTACTGTAACTCATTTCCTTTGTTTTCGGATAGCATTTCCTTAAGATTCTTCCAATCAATCTCAGTCTGGCATCTGCTTTACCGACAATCAACTTAATATGATCATTCCATTTTAAATCGCTCCTAATGCCTACTCCCAGATAATTTATGGAATTAACTGCTTCCAGTTGCTGAACTGCTATTTTGTAGCTAAATGATAAGGGATCTATCTTTCTATGTATTCGCAGCACATTACCCTTCTCTACATTGAGATTGAATTGCCATTCCCTGCGTCAATTCGCTGCAGATCCTCCTGAAATTCAGTACAATTTTCCATTGTTAGAACCTCTCGATACACCACAGCATCATATGCAAAAACATTAGTGAACTTCCGATGTCATCCACAAGGTCATTTATGTATATTGTGAATAGCAACGGTCCTATGACTCCCCTGTGGCACACCTGAAATCACTCTTACTTCGGAAGACTTCTCTCCACTGAGAATGACATTCTGCGTTCTGTTATCTAGGAACTCTTCCATCCAATCGTACAATTGGTCTGATAGTGCATATGCTCTTACTTTGTTCATTAAACGACTGTGGGGAACTGTATCGAAAGCGTTGCGGAAGTCAAGAAACACGGCATCTACCTGTGAACCCGTGTCTATGGCCCCCTGAGTCTCGTGGACGAATAGCGCGAGCTGGGTTTCACACGACCGTCTCTTTCGAAACCCATGCTGATTCCTACAGAGTAGATTTCTAGTCTCCAGATAAGTCACTATACTCGAACATTTTACGTGTATACCTGGGTAGGCGGCGTGCGAGATGATGTCGGGGTCGTCCGCCCCCCCGGGGTCTATGAGCTTGGCCGCCCCCGCGGGCGGCGCGCCGCCCACCGCCTTGTCGACGCAGCGCGGCCGCGCGCCCGGCAGCGCCACCACCGCTCCCGCTCCCGCGCCGCCGCCCCCGTTGTCGCCACGCGGACCCAGCGCCGGCGGGTGGTCGTGGCGCTGCGAGCGGCACAGCAGCCGCGTCACGAGCGCGATGCCGACGCCCATCACGACCATGGAGGCAAGCACGGCCAGCACCAGCCACACCGCCATCAGCGACGAGCCGCCGCCCGCGCTCTCTGCGGCAGCGAGCGGGTTCACCAGTTCAAGGGCGCAGCCTCGTCCACCCACTCGTAAATAAATGGCTCAAGGCTCTGTCCGCCAGACACACACATCAGGAAATGTTGACGTTTTTTGTTAATGTTTCCTGCCTTTTTCCTCTGACGCTCGTAGTAGCTTCAGTTTACAAAGATAAGACAACACCTGTTTTTGCAAACTGAAATTTGTTCTTCAGTATCAGATATTTTTCGTCTATTCCTCTTACGCATCTACATTGGTCGATAAGACATATAAAATTATTTAATTATACACATACTGATGTGAGATCCGTGGTGATTTTGTGGCAATTTCTTTAGAGTTAGGCGTTTCTATTGACAATTATATAATTTTCTTTTTTGACATAAAAAGCAACGAATACAAAAAAAATGCCAAAAAGCAAACAGTCAAATTTTTTTATGTTGTTGTTTGACTTTGGAACTAATGTGACACACAATTCTCGACCACCCACCGGCTGACAAGATACATTTGAAAGAAATTTCGCCCGCGCTGACATAATCCCACATCTCGAAACTACCATGAACTTTGTGCGTCCAAAGCAATCCAACATGTACTCCAAAACGTTGACATTTTTTGCACCTATGTAAGAGTCCATGTAGCAGCATCTCTGATTATGTTTAACGACTTTGTTTTAGTTTTTATTTGGTATCTCTTGACTTTTTGCCCCTTGACTTTTGCGTCTATTGCAGTAACAAAGTGTATAGTGCCTGCACCGTCTTAATTCAGTTGTGAATCATAATGCCTAAAGTATATTATAATCGTGAATAACAAAAAATGACCCTAAAGTTTAATGTCAAAAGTACATATTGCTCCAGTGGTAACATTTCGAAACCACTAATATCAGCAGTAGTGCAAACACAAATGTAAAGTCACAATAACATTAGATATACACAATTTAGCGTTAATGATCTCCTCAGTATGATCATTACAAAATAAACACATCTTATAACCTCTACTAGTACTTTTAAAAAAATCAATAAAATGATGATTCAAGGCAGAGAACACTGGGAATGAAAGGGTTAAGGACTCGAGAAGCACATCAACCAGAGTTGGCCGAAGACGCCTCAGAACTTTTTCTGCTACTTATGTCTATAAAATCCAAGGTAAAAGTGTAATCATTGAGCCGTCGTCGCCATCTCTTAAGCAAGTCAGCAATTTAAGAGTGTAAACTGCACAGACGTTTATTTCGAGACATCCGCTGTGCTCCTGGGTTAGGTATACTACGTGTGTTATATCGTTTTACTTTCCGATAACCACGACTTGATTTAAAGAGTGTACTGGTTTCCAACTGCCTCACTTGCTCTGTTAAAACTATTTATGCCCACTTATTCTGTCTGTTGGGTTTGAGTCTTTTTAGTGATTTATGGACATTATTTGGATTGGGTTTTGCAATTTGTCTGCTACTCACGATTAATGGAAGTGCAATTTAACTACCTACCGTTTTAATTATTGATTAATTTTTTTCATTATTTTATTGAACTAGCACCAGTTAACACAATGTACATTGCTACATACTCTTATGGCTGAGATTTTCATTCTAATTAACGCCATGTATGTCTGTTTCAATGAGACAAGCGTTACCTGTTCATGAAATTTCAAGCAATATGTCTTTGATTTACACAGACGGTAGATACCGCATTGTTTCGTAGTTGATTATTGCCTATTTTGATCTGCTGTGTTTGCAGTTGTTAATTACTATGTTAATAAATGTTCCGTGATGCTTGATGAATATTATTCGGAATATTTTTACGGGAAATTTCTCTTTGTCTTCTCTAATACTTCTTGAACTACTGTGTGCGTTACTGATTTCATTTTGAGACGGAAACTCTACAGTATGTTGCGATGTCAAACCTCAGTTTAAAATTGTTCAAATTGTAAAAACGAAATTCTAACTTCTGATATTTTTGCTCTCATCTGAGTTGTCAAAGCTCGTAACATCCTTAAATAAATTCATCTTTCCTGAGTAAACTCTCATGTTTTTGGTGGACTGGCACCTTACCACCCCGAACTTCCTCACTTTCTATTATATTTCCAATAGTGAATATTAAAAGTGAGACAAATGCCAATGGAATGTTTGAAGTAGAAGTGCAATAAGAATAAGAATATCACTTGCTAAAGTCAGAAAAAATAAAGGTAAGACAAAGTCGTTAAGAAAGCTACGTCGCATGTGATTTGCTTGAATATTTAAAAGTTGTGGGTGCCCAAGGACAAACAATAATTGCCGTTTAACGACGTTTCAGTTAAACTTTTGTAATTTTCGAGCGCCATATACTGAATGGCATGATCGTTAGTGAAATAGTAAGGATACTGACGAGAGAGTGTAAGCTGTAGTATTGTTAACATAATACTTTCTGTAGTATTGATAGCTTGAAATCGTTGTCTAGTAAACAGGAAGTATAACTAAAATGTTGTACACCAAAATTATTGAATTGCACCACGTGCACCATACCGTGAGTGAAACTGCAATGTAGTCAAGAGGGACGTGGGACTGCTGTGAGACACATGGTCACACCTCGTAACCCTCTCATGTTCACCGTGTGTGAGATTTTGACCTCTCCCCCCCCCCCCCCCCCCAACCAAATAATTTCCAATTGTCCTTTATTGAACTTGTGACTGCTAAAAGTAAATCGTAAATCAGTAATGGCAGGCTGTTTGAGACCCTGTCCAGTATTGAGTATCATTTCTTTTCATTTAATATCAGACGAGCCAACAGTGGGATACATGGGTACTCAGCTAGAAATGAGTAAGACGGCATTATCAGCCCGATACATATTAGTGAATAGTGAGTGCGAGAAAACTGCAACAATGAGGCATTTCTGTGCATTTTTTTGGGCGCACGGGTCACTTGGACGAACTCGCATCATTACAATTTGAGTTTCTTTACATGTCAGTACGTTGGAGTTTTTCATCTCTGGTGGTTTTGTAGGCATTTCTGAACTCAGAGGTTAGATGTTGATACTTCAGAGGGAAAAAAATACGAGCATACATGCAATCCATAGTAGAAAAAATAGACTGGTGGTTATTTATTGAAGAAAAATATCAAGTAATCGATTGAAGCATTGTAATTGGAACTCTGTGTTAATTGTTTGTGATAAAGGCTCTGATTAATAAGCGGGATTCGTGAGGTGTTAGAGTTCAAGTATTTAATAAAACATAGATATGAATGGCGGGACAGCATCAATTGTACCCTGAGAACAAATACTAAATACGGTGTATAAAACAATGTATCCAAATGTGTACAGTAATTACCGAGCCGTGGCGCAGTCGACCTTGGTTGTGTGGTTATCTTTGTTCGATATCTCTCGCTAAATTGAAGCTTTTATTACTAGAGGAATTGTAAGGCGGCTAAGTTTAAAAGGCCGAGCTCACTGGCGTCGAGGGAGAGAGAAACCGGGGAGCGAGTACTATATTGCGCAGAAAGTAGGCGGAGCCACTGTGTAACTCGCCGCACGCCGCGGGCTCTGTGTTGTTTCGTGTGTAGACTGTCGCTCCTGTAGCACCGTTGGTGGTTTCTGCCAGGCTAACGAAGAACATAGTGTGTCAGTGTCGGCACTAGACAAGTGTTAGTTTGGGGAAATGTGATTAACCGCTTTCTGCTAACGTAGTTTCTCTTTGTTTCATATTGACGGCATCGCTCCAGATACCGCTTAGGAGTCAAGTTATTGCCGATAATGTAAGGAACGCAGTCAACTATGGAGTGCCCTCTAAGTGTGTCTAATATACAGGGTGTTCAAAAAAATATCGAATTTTTTGAGATTTGGTACTACTTATCGAAACAAGAAAAATGGGTCCGGAAATGCATACTTTCTGAGATACACACATGTTTACAGGACGTGTTCACCGTTGCGTCCATCCAAGAAGCACCTCGCTGCCCTCCGGCGTAAGGAATGACTCAACCTTTGATGTATACCCGGTTGTTGTTGCACCTATTGGCACGCATTGAAGACGCGATCCTGCAGTGCCCGCTCATCGTTGATTAGCGTGGCGTAGACCAATTCCTTCACGTGTCCTCACAGCGAAAAATCTAGGGGATTGAGGACTGGGGAACGAGCAGGGAAAGGTGTGAGGGCGCCCGACCAATATAGCAGTCCTGAAATGTCTGCGTCAGATGTTCGCGCACATTGTGACGAAAGTGTGTTGGTGAGCCACATTTGTACTTGTTGGTGCAGTGGCACAGCACACAGCAAGTTAGACAACACGTTACTGAGACATTCCAGCTAATGCGCCCAAGTGAACCTTTCTGGTAGCACGTATAGCACTATTAAACTAAAGCCAAGGACGGTTGACCTTAAGTTGATGCCCTGTTTCCTGGATTACTTGGGGATTTACATCTGCCCCTTACATGCCTGTTATGGAAATTTACAACACCCAACACCATATCTCTTGTGAACCCTTCCTCATCGGTAAATACAATCTTGGATGTGTGCAGTGGTCCGCAGCAAAATTCTGCAACAGATATTGATAGAACCGCCGTCTTATATGATGATAGAGTGGCCTTAGGACCTGTTAGCGCTACAGATGTCATGGATACAGCACATACTCATGAAGTACCCTCCAGATAAGACCGACACACGCCTTCTGCTGCTTCTAATTGTCGCACACGGGCCCCAGGGGTTTACTCCACTTAACGCAGCACACTCTCCTCCAGGTCAGGTGCGCTGACTGTACAGGGCTTTCCACGGTCAGTATTCCGAGGTGCCCGGCTACTTGCATCTCTTAGAAGCTGGTAAAGTATGACGAACAGCTTACCAGAGGGCACTCTGCGCTGACGATATTTTCCATCGTAGAGCGCACGGACTCTCAAAAAAATGGTTCAAATGGCTCTGAGCACTATGGGACTTAACATCTCAGGTCATCAGTCCCCTTGAACTTCGAAACAACTTAAACCTAACTAACCTAAGGACATCACACACATCCATGCCCGCGGCAGGATTCGAACCTGCGACCGTGGCAGTCCCGCGGTTCCCGGCACGGACTCTCAGGCTAGGTCCATTTGCTACACCGTAGAATACCATATCCGCCATTTCACCTGTCTCCCGCTGCCAGCAAGTGGTCGAAGAGAGAATACAAACAGCACAAAAACAATAAACAAGTAAGTGAGAGTGCATTTGCAAGAAGGTAAAACACCACGACACGTTCCAAGGATTCACAGTACTGTACAATAAGGCACACAAACACGTCAGAAATTAACGTAGCCTGCAACATGACTCGAAGCACGCAACTGTCTGCAGACCACCTGATGGTAGACACAGTATCGTTTGTAAGACATCATAATATCCTGCCGACACATTTAACGTAGCACCAATGGAACGACTGTGCTAATATTTGCGAACAAGCGTCTTGCAGACACATATTTAAATCGAAAAGTATGCGTTTCCGGATCCATGTCTGTAAGGAGCGTTCAGAAAGAAAAGAGGTGGAGGCAATATTACAGAAACCGGTACCTGTATGTTAAAAGTTTTGACCCTGGCTGTTGAGACACTTGTCCCCCTACGACACAAGGTGGTGAATGGCTGTCTCATACAATTCCCGGGGCTGCGATGTTAACCAGTTCAGCACGTACAGTTGGACGTCGTCATCCGAGGTGAATTGTTTGCCCCTCAGAGCCTTCTTATGGGGATCATAGGGAGAGAGGTCCGAACTGTATGGAGGATGGCCGAGAACCTCCCATTTTAATTTCTGCATGTGTACCATGTCTGTGTTGGCTGTATGAGGCTTTGCAATGTCGTGCAACAGAATGACACCACTGGTGAGATTCCCTGGTAGATTTGATCGCTTGGCGAAGGGTGGTGAAAGTTTGCGAGTAGCGCTTGGCATTCACTGTTGTCCCGTGCTTCAGGAAGTGAATCAGAAGAGGGCCATCTTGGTCAAAGAAGAACGTTAGCACAACCTTTCCTGCACTCGTGTGGACGGCGACGTCCAGCTGTATGTGCCGAACTGCTTAACATCGCAGCCCCGGGAATTTTATGAGACAGCCATTCACCACCTTGTGTCACAGTAGGACAAGTGTCTCAATAGCCAGGGTCAATAATTCCAACATACAGGTACAGGTTTCTGTAACTATGCATCCGGCTGGTTTCTTTAAGAATCGCCCCTTATATCTGACTTATTTTTCTTGTTTCCTTTTCCTTTTTGAACACGCTGTAAATGGGAATGGAATTACAGCGCTAGCAATGAAGGTTTCAATGAGAGTTGTATTACTTTACAAAATGCATGTTTGACCATCAACTGCTTTTTTTGTCTAAAATCCAAATATCGATCGGCTTCCGTCACAAATCATCTTGACGTATTACGGTTACAACAGTTTAGGTCACAACGCAAAACCTGTCATTACTTAAACAGTGGGCACGCCCCATACGTAAAGCGTGCTGCTATTTAAGGAACGAAAAATTTGATGTTGTGGCCTAAACTATTTTACCACTAGTCTGTGAAGCTGATCTGTCGCAGGAATAGGTCAGTATTTGGGTTTTAAATTTAAAAAACAACAGCTGATAGTCAGACACGCATTTTATACATAATTTGATGGCACTTAGTAGTCACCTTCCAAAAATGTTCAGGTTTGATTACTGTTTACCATTGAGCCATGGTGGCTCGTAGGGATTCCTTTTTCGATAGGACTGGCGCTCTTTGATTTGCGGCTATTCGAGTCGGCTAAATATCGTGCGCCGGCACCAGGAGTATTGTGCCCAACACGGGCGGCTAGTGAGAAAGTGGACGTGAAATGTCTAGACAGACGAAGTGCTTCTCCGTAAGGCCGGGTAGTAGGATTTGGCATATGCAGCAATTTTGGGATTAAAAGTCGCACGCCTCTATGTGCTTTGACTATTTAAATGCCGCTTATTTAAAATCTGACGTTCGAGCTCCGATGACTGTTAAGGCTAAATGGTGGCGCTAATATTATTGGAGGTGTCTGAGTACCTACCTTTTGATTAGCAAGTCCTCACATGGTTCATAATCATCTATTACACTGACCATTAAAATTGCTACACCACGAAGATGACGTGCCACAGACGCGAAATTCAACCGACAGGAAGAAGGTGTTGTGATATGCAAATGATTAGCTTCTCAGAGCATTCACACAAGGTTGGCGCCGGTGGCGACACCTACAACGTGCTGACATCGAGCAAAGTTTCCTACAGATTTCTCATACACAAACAGCAGCTGACCGGCGTTGCCTGGTGAAACGTTGTGAGGAGGAAAAATACGTACCATCAAGTTTCCCACTTTGGTAAAGGTCGGATTATAGCACATCGCGACTGCGGTTTATCGTATCGCTACATCGCTGCTCGCGTTGGTCGAGATCCAATTACTATTAGCAGAATATGGAATCGGTGGGTTCAGGATGATAATACGGAACGCCGTGCTGGATCCCAACGGCCTCGTATCACTAGCAGTCGAGATGACAGGCATCTTATCCGCATGGCTGTAACGGATCGTGCAACCACGTCTCGGTCCCTGTGTATACAGATGGGGATGTCTGCAAGACAACAACCATCTGCACGAACAGTTGGACGACGTTTGCAGCAGCATGGACTATCAGCTCGGAGACCATGGCTGCGGTTACCCTTGACGCTGTATCACAGACAGGAGCGCCTGCGATGATGTACTCAACAAGGAACCTGGGTGCACGAATGGCAGAACGTCATGTTTTCGGAACAATCCAGGTTCTGTTTACAGCACCATTATGGTCGCATCCGTGTTTTGCGACATCGCGGTAAACGCGCATTGGAAGCGTGTGTTCCTCATCGCCATACTGGTGTATCACCCGGTTTGATGGTGTGGGGCTGCCATTGGTTACACGTCTGGGTCACCTTTTGTTCGCATTGACGGCACTTTGAACCGTGGACGCTACATTTCAGATGTATTACGACCCCTGGATCTGCCCTTCATTCCATCCCTGCGAAACCCTACATTTCAGCAGGATAATGCACGACCGTATGTTGCGGGTGCTGTACGGACCTTTCTGGATACAGAAATTGTTCGGCTGCTGCCCTGGCCAGCACATTCTCCATATCTCACACCAACTAAAAACGTGTAATTAATGGTGGCCAAGCAACTGGCTCGTCACAATACGCCAGTCACTACTCTTGATGAACTGTGGTATCGTGTTGAAGCTGCATGGGCAGCCAAGCTCCGTTTGAGTCAATGCCCAGGCATATCAAGGCCGTTATTACGGCCAGAGGTGGTTGTTCTGGGTACTGATTTCTCAGGATCTATGCACCCAAATTGCTTGAAAGTGTAATCACATGTCAGTTCTAGTATAGTATATTTGTCCAATGAGTACCCGTTTATCATCTGCATTTTTTCTTGGTGCAGCAATTTCAATGGCCAGTAGTGTACATGGAAGAGCCCTCATCGGTTTATTGTGTCGCTAAGGCAACAAATTTTTAAAGTGCACAATTGTTAAGTATATTATCTGTTAATAGGTGTCATTAACAGCTGACTGAAGGTGCAGTCTGTACTTAGGCCCACCATAATTGATACAGTTTCTCTTAATTCGGCCATAAATGTTGTTAATGAATTATTGCCACAGTAATGATTAAAGCCAGGGAATAAATTTTTAAAGCTGGTTTATTTACATTATTTGTAGCTTACTTTAAGTGACTTTCCTGAAGCGTACCCATTCCTAACGAACCTGGTACTGAACAATTATTGTTTTAACTAAGAGTTTTTCGGCACTACAGGCAGGCCTACCTGAGCATTAAATTTTGTTTTCCCACCACGGTCTGCGTTCAGTGCTACTGGCCAATTCAGACCAGCACCTTGATGTTTGAACGTAAGCAACAAACGTATTGGAAGGGTCAGCCGTAATTTCACGCAGCTTGGGCTACGTGTGTTCTGCAAATTAGTACTTTTCGACTGTTCTGTTCCCACGAAGAAAGAGGGAGTTAAGACATTTTGTAACTTTAAAAGTCTTACACTTTTACGACTGTTTCTGTCGTTCTTTCATTTGTCTCAACCTTAAAGGACAGTTTTCTCCATGGATCAATATTTTGATTGTTTAATTCTCTTCATTTATTTTACTGCAGCTTTACCTTAGCTTCCTTCCACTCAACACCATCTTCCGATGCCGGCTTAGGCACAGTTACCACGCTCAACCACTACCCTGTTCTAAATATACATATTAAAGTAAAACTGTGTGATGTTTTCCATCCGGGTTACCTGACATATATTTAGTTTCAGCGTACGTATAATAACGCGAAGGAAAGACCTTTCATTAAATTTAAAGTTTGCCGTACGCCAAGTCATTCGGGTGCTGTTTTTCGATAGTAAAATGTTCTATTAGAGTATGTCCACTGACCCTTCTAGCATCTTCTCTTGTTAAGTAAGAAACATTCTTCTGCACTTGAAATCTACTAAGCCCTAGTGGTTTCAGGACTGAAAATATCTTACTCGCGTTACCTAACTATTGTAAGTGCTAAACAGTTGTGCTGCATGAGCTATTACTATGTGCTGAAGTATTATTACTAAAATTAGTGGTTTCAGGACTGAAAATATCTTACTCGCGTTACCTAACTATTGTAAGTGCTAAACAGCTGTGCTGCATGAGCTATTACTATGTGCTGAAGTATTATTACTAAAATTTATGTCATACCGAATTGGAAGCTATAGAGGTGGAATGTATGAGTGGTATTATTCGACAGCTCAGTCTAGAGTAAACGCCGCTATACAGAAGGGATCCATTTGTAAACAAAGCTCCTTATTTCAGTTACGGTTAAAGGGATTGTCCTACTTGCCATTTCATTGATTTTTTGAAATGATTTGTTTGTTGAAAAATTTTGGACAGCTTTTTGTTTTACATACTGTAAGGTTTTAACTAAAGGTTTTGTAAAATTTATGGAAGATTTGAAAGTTGATAGTTTTGAATGTTTAGCATCTCTATATTTATGTAAATCTTGTGTAAACATTGTAGTTAATATATTACATTACAATATGTACCTAAATTCATTTCTCATGGTTCGGTAAAAAAAAGTACAAAAGATTTCAGTAAGTCGTAAATTGAAATTAACGGTGTCTGGTATTTAGTACAGTAAATAAGTTCTTTTAATTGAATGGTTAAACATACCTTGTCCCGACTCCCCTCCTAGTTCACAAGTTCGGAACTGCATGTTTGATCTAAAATAATTAATATTTCTATGTTTAAAGTTTTGCCTGAACTTACGTTTTAAATATTTACGGGATGAATTATACAATACTGAAAGAATAATTGTTTTTACGTTTTAAGTATTTACAGTGTTCATTATACAAGACTGAAAGAATCTTCCTTTTCTTTCCCTAAGGTCAAAGTTCACTGTTGTTGACATCGTAATCTGAGTTGCAATATTGGTCCACTTCCCTGCTAGGAAGCTTAAGTTTCCATTACCACTGGAGTGTCTACATCTATGGATAAAAAAAATCCCATTATTAGTGTTTATGTTGCTTTGTGTTTGCATGGCCATTTCTACCTAGGTTTACAAATTCTTGAGCCGGCCGAGCGGTTCTAGGCGCTACAGTCCGCGCTGCAGTCCGCGTGACCGCTACGGTCGCAGATTCCAATCCTGCCTCGGGCATGGATGTGTGTGATGTCCTTAGGTTAGTTAGGTTTAAGCAGTTCTAAGTTTAGGGGACTGATGACCACAGATGTTAAGTCCCATAGTGCTCAGAGCCATTTGAACCAAACTGGTAGAGCCTCGCAGTGCGAGACCTGTTCAGTCTGAGGAAGCTGCGTTCCGACGGATGAGGGCTACCCTAGCACCAGCACACGATCCCTAACGTAGGAACTGTATATCACCTGTGTCAATGTGTGGAACCCACTGTGAAGTATCATTAGACACAAAACCTATCAGCTAACGGATCTCCCTTGGGCATGGAATTCTGCGAATGGAATCTACACCATATGTAAATATTCATGATTTCCAAATCGTGTGTTTCCTTTACAGACGAGACTGTCTTCACAAAGCAACTAATACTCAACAGCAGCAACAGTCTTATCTGGAAGCTGGAAAAAGCTAATGCATCTCATGTGTCCCTCCACCAACGCAGACTTACCATAAATGTTTGATCTACTATTGTTTCAACAGGCCGTATCTTCTGCGTAACACCGTCGGTGGAGGACATTACCGTGTCTGTCTTCCTGGAGCACCACTAGCAATGTTGCAAAATGTCTCGATTGATGTCTGGCAATGACTATGTTTCCAACGTGATCAGGCCCAATCACACGTTGACGTTGACGTCAGAGAACATTTAGATCACGTTCATTCTTTGGATTTGGAGGGGTGTGTCAGTACCGTGGCTACCACGTTCTTCCCATCTCTCTCCTATGAATTACTTTGTGTGTTCGGAGATGAAACGTTTAGCGCACGAGACGCACACAGACAATCTAGAGCAGTTAGCTGCCCGTTTGGCTAAGGCTGCAGCCATTACTTGCAAAATATCCCGGTGTTTTGAGCGTGTTAAGCAATTAAAGAAAATTGAGGAAGTGTTAGATGACGATCAGTTTGGTTTCAGGAAAGATAAAGGCACAAGAGAGGCAATTCGGACCTTTTGGTTGATAATGGAAACAAGACTTACGAAAAAACAAGCCTCTTTCATAGGATTTATTGACCTGGAAAAAGCGTTCGACAATGCAAAATGGCACAAGACTTTCGAAATTCTGCGGAAAATAGGGGTAAGTTATAGGAAGAGACGGGTAATATACAACAGGTATATAAGTCTTGAGAAACAATGATAGTGGATAACCGAGAACGAAGTGCTCAGACTAAAAATGATTTCGCTGATGACATTGCTATCCTGAGTGATAGTGAAAAAAATTGTATGACCTGCCGAATGGAGTGAACAGTCTAACGAGGACAGGATATGGACTGAGAGTAAATGTAAGACAGAAAAGAGAACGGCGAGAAACTTAATATAAAAATTGATGGTCACGAAGAAGATGAAGTTAAGGAATTCTTCTAGTACCTAGGCTGGAAAATAACCAACGACGGACAGAGCAAGGAGAACACCAAAAGCAGACTAGCACTGGTAGAAAAGGCATTCCTAGCCGAGAGAACTCTACCATATCAAACATAGGCCATAATTTGAGGAAGACATTTCTGAGAATGTATGTTTGGAGACCAACACTGAATGGTAACGAAACATAGAAAAACGGGAACAGAAGAGAATAGAAGCTTTTAAGATATGGTGCTACAGACGAATGTTGAAAAGTGGTAGGATTAATAAAGTAAGGAATGAGGAGGTACTGCGCAGAATGTGAGAGGAAAGGAATATATGAAAAAAAACTGAGAAGGAGAAGGGAAAAGATGATGGACACATGTTAACACATCAGGGAATTACTTCCATGGTACAAGAGGTAGGTGTAGAGGGCAAAAACCGAAGAGAAAGACAGATATTGGAATTCATTCAGCAAATAAGTGAGGACGCAGGCTGCAAATGCCAATGAGGAGGTTGGCTCA
Organism: Schistocerca gregaria; assembly: GCF_023897955.1. Lineage (NCBI taxonomy): Eukaryota > Metazoa > Arthropoda > Insecta > Orthoptera > Acrididae > Schistocerca > Schistocerca gregaria. The sequence continues at coordinate 688,715,714 of NC_064923.1, forward strand.
GGAGAGGAATTCGTGGCGAGCCGCATCAAACCAGTCAAGAGACTGATGACTTGCTGCCACTTTCCAAGTGCACAGAGGCGAGATCTTGTGATTACGTATATGTATAAATACTCATCAAGTTCGTTGGAAATCCATGACGACTACTTAAATTCTCTACTGTTCCAGTCGTGAAAGTTCACAGGAGTAAAAACTGTTGGAAAGCCGTCATGTCAGCTCGAATCTCTCTAATGTTATTTTCATGAACTTTTCTCGAGATGTATGTACGAAGAACGTACCTCCCCGAAAACCTATAAAGTGTATTTGTATAGATAGGTTTGGAGTTATCTAAACAGATATAGGCTGTAGGTTCGCTAGTTCAACTAAGCAGACTGGCAAAAGAACATTGCTACAAATTCTGAAGCATATTTCTACATGGTAGAAAAATGTCCTACCATACAACAGTCCGGCTTGTAATCTGTTAAAAAAATTGCTGTCAATGAATTTCAACGCCAAACTTTTAATTCAACCATTTGAAGCTCTACCAGCGTATCTATCAGAAACCATCAGACTTAGAGCTTACAGTCGCCTATACCCTGTAGATCTACTGATATTTTAATTACCATTTACGCATCTTCTACTGGTCGACAGCGCATCAGCAGGAACTAAATAAGTATTTGGTTTGATACTATATCGACACACGACTTTGGTACCGATCTGAGTGTCTGATATCTGGAAGTTTAGGTGCGAGCATTTCTATTATACATTCGCGCTCGCTAAATGAAGCTGTAAGTAAACGCCCTGCTCTTCTTAGGATCTTCACTTATTTCTTTTGTAAATACTACCTGGTATGGGTCCCAGACTGACGAGCCAGCTGGCCGAAACGGGATTTTGTAAGCTGCCTCCTTTGCGGGTGGCCTTCACTTCGACTTCCAGTGAAACTCAGTCTGGAACTGCCTTACCTGAGATTAATTTTAGGAGGTCGTTTGTGTTTATTATTACTGCCTTGACGAACAAAACGACGGTAATAATAACGTTGAATACGTTGTAAGTAGGCTATTTAGGTTTTTATGTTGGTAACGCCACGTTGTGCACTGTATGAAAATCGCTGACTGCGCTGTGTGCAGTCTGTGGCTGGTTAGACTCGTTGTTGGAATATTCGCTTGTGTAGCGTCGGACAGTTGGATGTGAACAGCGTGTAGCGTTGTGCAGTTGGAGGTGAGCCGCCAGCAGTGGTGGATGTGGGGAGAGAGATGCCAGAGTTTTGAGCGGACGATCAGGACGTGTGTCCGTCAGAAAAAGGAAATTTGTTTAATTAGATGTCACAAAATAAGGCAAATACATTGTTTGTTCTCTATCAAAATCTTTCATTTGCTAACTATGCCTATCTGTTGTTACTGTCTTCAGTAGTTAGAATCTTTTACTTAGCTGTCAGTATTGGCGTTCACTGTATTGCAGTAGTTCGAGTAACGAAGATTTTTGTGAAGTAAGTGATTCATGAAACGTATAGGTTATTGTTAGACATGGCCATTCTTTTGTAGGTATTATTGAAAGACAGACTCCGTTGCGCAAAAAAATATTGTGTCAGTTTAGTGATAATCAAAATAAGTGAAGAGAGAAATGTCTGAGTACATTCAGTTTAGCTCAGTTGTTTGAAAATCAAATAACGTAGAGGTTTACCGGCACAGTCATTCTTAATTTTCAAAGGAGACTTTTCAACGACTGTCCCATTAACGATGGTATGGGAATCCAGGTAACCTGCGAGTTATGGGAGCGTAGACACTCTAACATATGGACGTATTGATCGGTCCTGCAAACGTGCACGGACAGGTGAGGTTGTTAAGCACAAAGCTCAAAATAAGCGGCAAATCCGGGTTCGAGTCCCGATCTGGCGGAAGTTTTCACATACACCACTAGGTATAATTTTCATTCCTAATAAAGCAGATATCAAAAATGTTAGCATTGTGACAAAATTTCGTAACGTTCCTATTTATGTTGCCCCATACACATACTTGCAGATATTTTATGGATGTGACCGCTCCCAGTGATTGTTCCGCAATTGTGTGATCATGCAATAATCGGTAGTTCTGCCTACGTATGTGCATTACTCTGCTCTTACTTGTTTAAAGTTAAGATCGACTGCCAATCCCAGCAACTCTGCCTCCATTTCGCCATAATTTTCTGTGTCACGGCTTCTCTGAGTGCAGCAGCACCATCCGCAAAGAGCCTCATGGAATTTCCGATGTCATCCGCTAGGTCATTTATAAATTATATATTGTCAACAGCAGGGGTCCTGTAACACTTCCTGGTATAAGCTCCAGTTTCCTTTGATGTCTGAAGATTCATCTTCTTCAAGCTTCAAATGCTAAGTTTCGATTTACTAGAAATCCTTGAATCCTATCAAAAGTGGTCTTCTATTCCGTACACTCGTATTTTCCTCATCATGCCGCAAGAGTGGAAACGACTCAAACATTTCCGAAATTTAAGAAAAACGGCGTCAAATTGGGTATCGTTATGGACCGTGATCTTGGCCTCGTTGACGAACGGAGCGGTCTGGGTTTCACACGATCGCTATTTTGCGAAGCCATATTGATTCTTTCAGAGGAGATTTTCAGTCTTGGCAAAGATCCTTTTCCGTATAGCCTCACCGAAGCCTCTCCATTGCCATTACAAGGTCCTAATAAAAATCTGCTTGAATGAAGCTGCATCTGTACAAATTTTTCCAAGGTTGTAGGCGGGTGTTACGTGTTAGTTCATTTCTGTACTCTTATTTCTTACGTTTCACTCTAAACTGACTGAAATTTGTTGCAATCTAAGTTCTAGCCCGTTCATTTTTAATAGGTAACTTATGGCGTTGCAGGGATTAAGAAATCTATTTATAATTTTTCCTTCTCTTCTAATGGCTGTTTTGCATGTGATCCTTTATGTAGTTAAGCTGCGTCCTAGATGAACTAGGCTAAGCAGAGAGCCCCATGGCTGTGACTCGGTGTCCGGTCGAGCCTGCCCCACAACTCTCCCCCCCCCCCCCCCTTTCCCAAATCCATTAGGCCCCTTTTTAAGAAGAATGCGAGGGGCATGAAACGAAGTGTGCGCTTGTGGCATGTACAAAGCTACAGCCAAAGCATTTTGTGTCCTGGACGTCTGCGAGTCGCATTCCAGCAATTTTTCATATAATGTTCACAACACAGTGTGGGGTCCTGGCGTCCACTCAAAGATGTTATGTGACTTGCAATGACGAGTATCTGCCCTTGTGCAGAAGTTTGGCTTTCACAAGTTTTGTCATCTGGTCAAAACATATTTCTAAAGAACTCCGGTTCTCGCAAACGTGTGGCTTTCCTGGAATGCTGCTGCGGCCAGGGGGGGGGGGGGGGGGGGGGGGCGAGTTTCCGTTCCGTTGGAAGCGACACAGCTTAATTATTTTCAAGGAATTATTCTGTTTTCCTAAGAGATGGGCCAACTTCCTGGCACCACGTTAAGCCAGATGAACACGATGTTGTCGAAGAAGTTGAAAGAGGGCTCAGTATTGGTTAGTCCTAAAAAAATAGCAGAGAAGGGTGGGTCAGAACGCCAGTTTCCAAGAAATTCAGATGTGGGGGCTATCGCGACTTAACTACACATTAAGAGTGTAACACATAACTGTTTGAGAACTGAGCTCATGGGGGATAGGTGATTGGTTAACGCTTTAAATATTTTGGTAGCTGCGGAAATAGTGCCTTTATTTACAACAGTATCGCTGGCTACCACTTTGCAGAGAGTTTTTCATTGGTGAATGACAACTGAGTGGACTTGGAGAGAAGACGGACATGTCTTTGGTAGTTAATACTTGGTTTGGAGATCATGAAGAGAGTACTTTTGTTGGGTATACTCAAGAAAAGTAAAAATAGAAAAATTATGTTCCCGCAATCGCAAGCTGATGTGTTGTAGAATGCAGCAGGACATGGCACTCACAGCATTCCACAGTGCTCAATGCAGAAGATGGTGAGGAACTGCTGCTTAGGCGATCATGGTATTAGATATTAGATTTCACGTGCGACAGACTGTCATACCAACCGGCCCGGGTTCGATTCTTGGCGGGGTCGGAGATTTTCTCCGCTCAGGGACTGGTTGTTGTGTTGTCCTAATTATTATCATTTCATCTCCATCGACTCGCAAGTCGCCGAGGTGGCGTCAAATCCAAAGACCTGCAGCAGGCGAACTGTCTACCCAACGGGTGGCCCAAACCGCACGGCAGTTACATTTTTAGTACAAGTATTGTTGGGGTCAAGTAAGTTACGTGAATCTTATATTTCTTTCGAGTGATTAATGGCTCATTTATGAGTCGACAGGTGATGTTGTTTGCATGTTATAGATTCGTATTCGTCTGACGCAGTAGGGTAATAACTTTGTGTCCCCTTCAGATTTGCCTTCACATGCCTTATTCGTAAGATTGCCGTTTTGTTCCACTCTCCTAAACTGTCGAGTCTCTTCCAGAGCATTTCTGTATTAGCTGACAGCTATTCCACGGTAACAGTTGTTTGGTTTAGCGTTCTCTGCTCTTTTCAATATTGAATAAATCCTGTGATTATTTCCTGTTCATGATTATGTTGGTAGGGAAGTTTGTAATAAACGGTGGTTTATTGGGATGAGTGTTTCATTTAATATATAGATGATTCTTCTGTTTATTATATTTTGTGAGCTGCAACATCAGTGTCACATGTTTGGTATGGCCATCCTTATCCTGTTACTTCCCCACTGCACTACAGTTCATCAACGCATGCCAGCGCACAGGGAGTGATCGGGCTGTCGGGCTGTCAAACTGATGTGGATCGTCCACAGCGTATGTGAAAACCTCAGTTGACCTTTCACCCCAAGCATGATGGGATTGAAGTCGGGGAAAAGGAAAGGCGGATCCATTCGCTGAACGTCCTCTCTTTCCAACAGCTCCTTCACCTTCAGTACCGCACACAAAAATAAAATCAGGGCCAAATGCACCACTGAAGAAATGCGCATGGGAAATGAGTACTGTGTCACAAAAACGTTGACTTGTTAGTGAACTGCAGTCAGAGGTTGGATGCAACTGTAACCTTGCTACATTATATTTCTCCAAAAATGTTCAAATGTGTGTGAAATTTTATGGGACTTAACTGCTAAGGTCATCAGTCCCTAAGCTTACACACTACTGAACCTAAATTATCCTAAGGGCAAACACACACAGTCATGCCCGATGGAGAACTCGAACCTCCGCCGGGACCAACAGCACAGTCCATGACTGCAGCGCCTCGGACCGCTGGGCTAATCCCGCGCGGCCTATATTTCCCCACAACATAGTACCTGGATGGTCATAGCGGTAATGTTCGACAATGACGGGCGTACCTTCTATGGCGAGAGGTGGGAACACACAGAGGAAAAACTGTCGAAATAGATCATTTGATGATCTAGGTGGGATGGTGTAGAGAAGCATAACTGAGCATGGGTGTACTGATCTCCAGATACCTCAACACAGTACACAAGCTGCTCAACGTTAATGTTATGTGGCACCGTACTCCGTCCCTATATGCGTCTTAGCTTCGTTTGTATGGTTGACGATGTTCGATTGCATTGATCAGCATTGGTGGAGGATCACTTTGAACGAGATTACATTCGGATAACGCACTGGTCTGCCGTTCCCCCGGCTTAAATCCAATTGACTAAATGTCAGACCCTTTTGGGACATCTATTTGAGCACGCCCATGCACCGTTGCCATCCAGTATCTGTCAAACGCACTGTTGGAGGAATAGAACGTCCTATCTCTAATAACTCCCTTCCAGTATTGTGGCCAGCATGTGAGCATGCCATTCTTTTCTAATATCTAGGTGACCACCACAAATCGCAATGGATTCTGTCTACGTATGGACTTTGAGTGGAAGTGTCATTTATGTATGTCATTGCATGTTCCTTTCAGTTATTTTCTATATAGTACTGTACTCTAGCAGCTATGTTACTTGGTTGTGGCACAACAAGTGAAAGATATGAAATTCCCTGGCAGATTAAAACTGTGTGCCCGACCGAGACTCGAACTCGGGACAAACTTCTGTAAAGTTTGGAAGGTAGGAGACGGATACTGGCAGAAGTAAAGCTGTGAGTACCCGGCAGTCGGCCTTTGGCTGTGGAGCGGTGCGGTACGTCCCGGCCGCTCCGTGTCGCGTTTCCGGGTGTGTTGTTGTTTACCGCGCCGGCGCGCTAGTGTTACGTATTGCCGTCACGTTCCTGACACACGATGGCTCTTTCGTATCGGAAAGCCAGGATCAAGCTGCAGTTCGACACTACGTACTCTAGACCCAAGGCCCACGAAGTAGAGCGTTTTTTACGCGATGTGGTACATGTTGATCCTAACGAGCTGATCGGTCTCCACTTATCTATTGTCTCCAGCTTCGTATATCTTAAGTTCACTGACGACGAAGCATGTGACAAACTTCTCAGACGCTCGACGGCAGGTTATCGGTTCTGCCACTCAGACGGAAACGTGGGTGTGGTGACGCTTGAACGTGCTGGATTGGGAATCCAAAATGTGCGCGTGTATGAGCTCCCTTTTGAAGTTCCAGCGGATTTGGTCACCCTTGCTCTTCGACCCTATGGAACAGTTCTCGGCCACACGGCCGAAAAATGGAAGACCTTCGACACCTACCCTGTCCTTAACGGGGTGCGACAAATCCGTATTGACCTGCATCGCCATATTCCTTCGTATCTCACGATCGCTGGTTGCAGGGCAATAATTATTTACGACGGTCAGCCGAGAACCTGCTCCGGTTGTGGCCAGACGGGACACATGCGTACCGAATGCCTACAAAGCCGTCTCGTGCAGACACCCTCGACCGACCAGATTCGTCCGTCGACACCGACCCCTCTGCCGATTACGTATGTTGCGGCGGCGAGACGGGAGACGCCAGCTGTATATGACGACCCCACTGTATTGGTGCGAGCTTTGGAGGACCCTGCAGTAGCTTCCACGGAGCCCCAAGCGTCTTTCAGTGCTGATGCTACTGATGTCCTTTCGTCGGACCCCGGCGTACCGTCACAACGGCTCGCCGACGGTGCGATGGAAGTTGAAGCACAGGATGCAGCGTCCTCCCCTTGCCCTACGTCGGAAACAGAGGCGCGGCAGCGTAAGCAGAAATCACCCAAGCGTCATAAGAAGCGGCGCAAGACAACCGACGACGTAGAAAAGCCCGAGGCGACACCGCTGGATGACGAGGTGCCTCAACCGCTCCACCGCGCCGACACAGGCGACCCTACCGTCTCACACGGTTCGACGTCTTCACCTACTACCGCTGGGTCTGGACCACATGGGGATGCGGGAGATCACCGCAGCTCCGACACCGGGGATGCACCCTTGCCTCCGTCTGCCTCTCGAGATCCAGTGGTGTCAACGTCCCTGGGCGACTGGGCGCAGGAGATGAAGTTGCAGGATGCGTTTCAGGACCAAGACGATGCACCGATGCCGATGGCAGCGTCTACGCGGCCGGCGACAGACGCCTAGGGCGGCATGAGCACCTCTCGTCGCTGCCTAGCACTTCGCAAGACCGGCGCTCCACGTCACGACTACTGCCCTCCTGTCATACCATGGTCACCTCCCGAGACTTGATGGACCAGGCATACCGCCTCGCCACGATCAACGTCAATGGCATTACATCTGATGTCAAGACCCGTATGCTGAAGGATACGTTACGCGCTGCGGATCTGGACGTTGTTTTCCTTCAAGAAGTCCGATCAGGACTCTGTCTCTATGCCTACGGATATGACGCCTACACTATGCCTGCAGATGTGGGCGGCGGAGGTACGGCGATTCTACTGCGGGAAGGGATAATGGCTACTGATGTCTCCTATTTACCGTCGGCCCGGGGGGTCGCACTCACGATTGGTACAGTACGTCTGGTGAACTTATATGCTCCTTCAGGCACCGGCAAAAGGAGAGAACGGCGCACCTTTTTTGCCGAAGATATAGCCCCGCTCTTCCAGGGAAATACCTACCACTTGGTAGTAGGCGGCGATTTTAATTGTGTGCTCCGCCCATCCGACCAGGAGCCACACTATACCACCTGCCCGGCACTCCAGGCACTTGTACAGGACTTGGCCTTGTTGGACACCTGGATCATCCAACACGGCGACCGTCGAGCACACACCTACTTTACTAGTCACTCCGCGAGCCGTTTGGATCGAGTCTACGTCACCCGCGGCCTACGATCGGCCGTTGTCGACGCTGAGATGTGGCCGGCAGCGTTCACGGATCACCTTGCATATGTGTGTACTCTCACCCTTCCCCGCCAGCGCGTCCGCCGAAGTGGGGGTCCGTGGCGCCTCAATGTGGCCCTTCTTGATGCGATAAATTGCAGACGCGCAGTCGAGTCCACATGGAGCAATTGCCACCGGCGTTTACCCGCCTACCGTTCTGTACTTCAATGGTGGTTACGGTGTGCAAAACCCGCACTGTGCCGAACATTAGTCAGCTATGGACGCGACCGAGTGCGCTGGTATACTGCGACTACTGATTTCTACTATACTGCGCTCCGCGAACTGGCTGTACATCCGCCGTCGCCAGAGCGACAATCAGCAGTACAACGCGTCAAGGCACAATTGCTTCGTATCAACGCCGTACGTCTTGCGGGTGTGCGGGTGCGAGCGAGGACGACTGATGATGTTCGTGGTGAACGACCTTCCCTCCACCATATCATTGAAGAACGCCGAAGACGCAAGAGGCAGCTCATTACCGAGGTTGAGACGGAGGATGGCCGACGCGTTGACGCACAAATGGATATCGTCCGAGTGTTCACACAGTCATATAAACTTCTTTACGAGAGGGAGTCCCACATGAATGTAGGGGTCAGGGAAGTCCTATCTGACCTACCAGTCTCTCGGAACCTACAAGATGATGCTACGCTCTTGTCGGCGGTGACTTTGGAAGAACTGCGAGAGGCTCTGTTGCGTGGCTCTCCCAACAAAACGCCTGGCCCTGACGGCCTTCCTCTTGAATTTTACAAGCGGTTCTTTGATCTCATGGGCCCAATGTGGGTCAGGATGTACAGTGAACTCCTGGACGCCGAATTTCAGGTACCATCTGACTTTACTGAGGGTCTTTTGATCCCTGTGCCCAAACCCGGCGGAGGCCGTCGCCCTCTTGATTTTCACCCGTTGACAATGCTAAACACTGACTATAAGCTGTTGACACGCATGCTCCGTGAGAGGCTCAAACCTACGGTAATGGCGGCCATTCACACTGATCAAACCTGCCTCGGGGGCGACACTAATGTGTTTACGACTTTAAGCACCTATAGAGACGTGGTGGCGCTCATGCAAACTTGCCGCCTCCAAGGCGCTCTTGTTGCGCTGGACTTCGACCATGCTTTCGACCGCGTTAACCATGGTTTCCTGCGTGCTGTTATGGAACACATCGGTGTACCGCGTCTGACGACGTCTGTTATGCTTCGATTGATCCATGGAGCTGTCACGAGGATTATGATCAACGGCTGTCGGTCCGCCCCCGTCCGTGTCAACAGGTCCGTCCGGCAGGGTTGTCCTCTTTCTGCCATGCTCTTCGCCGTTGCCCTCGAACCAGCTCTTCACGGACTACGGCGACGCTTAGAAAGACTTACCCTCCGTTCCGTAACCTTTCGATGTGGTGCATACGCCAACGATGTGATGTTCTTAGCACGGTCTGGTGATGAAATACACACGGCGTTTTCCTGGCTCCACCAGTATGGGGCGGTGGCAGGCAGTGTGCTCAACCTTCGGAAATCACGCTACATGGAGGTAGGACGAGGAATGCCTGCAGGTCTGGCCGTACCTCTGACAAAGGTCCCGATGCTCAAGTGTTTAGGGGTATCACTCCATCGACAAATACAACGCACGGCGGCCTTTACGTATAGTATGGTCTTACGACGACTCCGTTTAGAGGCTCGTCTCAATAAATTCAGATCGTTGAACATTTTGCAACGCGCCCAATACGTCAATGTGTACATGGCTTCTCACCTTAACCATTACGCCCATGTACTGCCGATAATGGACACGATGGCTTCCAGGATACAGGCAGTGTTTGGACACGTGGTGAACGATGGTGCTGTTTTCAAGATCCGTTTTGTTACGCTTACTTTACCCTTCGACAAAGGCGGTGTTGGACTCACTCACGTCAAGCACAGAGCGCTGGCACTGTATCTCCGTTCCATGAGGCGACTCTGGCTTTCACTTCAGCCAGTCTCCCCGGCCTACTGATTGAAGAAGTGGCCCCACGTACGTTGTACCCACCGGTACCAGTTGGACATTTATCGCCCTCGCTGTCACATATTAGAACGTTTTTCGTAGAGCATAGCTATGTGTTGCGGGTTATATCGGAGACACGGAATCCGACAGCGAAGACTTATTATAGTGCTCTCCAGCACTGGACTCCGGATAACGACATTGTACGGCGCCACCCTACGGTCGACTGGCCACGGGTATGGCGAGCCATCCACGCGCCGTTCCTGTCTACTTTCGTGCGGTCGACGTGGTATGTGGTCGTTAACGAGAAACTACCAACCCGACAACGGCTGCATGCCATTCACCTAATTGACGACCCTGTGTGCCCCCGTTGCACGACGTTAGACACGGACGAACATAGACTGAACTGTGGCCCCGCGCGTGAGTGCTGGAAACTGATCCGCCAGATCCTGGCTTTCCTGCTTCGCCGCCCCTACGTTTCGATTTTACCTCAAGAACTCTTTCATCCCGACGCTGTCTATTTTCCTATGACCCGGATGAATGCGGTTAATTGGGTACGAGGAATGGTGATACACTACATATACCGCGATGGAGACAAAGACGTCCTCGATTTATGGTACTATATGATCGACGAGTTTCTGGTCTTAACGAACAGACAGGATTACCGGAACCTTTTTGCGAACTATTTGGGTTCGTCATTCATGGACCCACCACCCAGCTGGGGTGTGCCGGGTGTGAGAAGACATTAACTTGTAGATGTGATCTTTCCACGATTCCCCTATGGTAACAGAAACAGTCTCTGACTGTGTGCAGCGGCCCCGGGCGCTCCAACGATTGGTGGCTGGTGATGTCCAATGTAATGACGACCGCCCGTTCGTGGCCGCCCGCCTAGCAATGTGACCGCGGCGAGCAAGATGGCCCGTTTTAGTTCACTTTATTGGCAACTTTTTGCGCATGGCTGCCTTGTTTTTTTTCTGCATTCTCAAAAAAAAAAAAAAAAAAGCGGAACTGCCGGTAGACTACGTGTGTAATGGTTGATACTACGGTCTATTTCGCCTCGGCCGCGTAACACACTTGAGCTTCGAAGCCTATGAAGTCAAAAGACACGGCCAATTACGTCGCATGTTTTCATACTCGAAAACTCACTCACCAGAAGCTACACACCATTGTCCTAGAATTATGAAATTGGGATAGAAGAAAGCTTTCTCAGAAAAACTCAAGGAAAAAGTCCGAAATTGTTAATTTGTAATTATATGGAATGAAAAACAATTGTTTTTCCGTGGTATCCGACTGTTAAGAAGCCTCATTTTCACAGCCTGATCTGAACATTAAGTCACAAACTAAGATCTATCGTCCCTTTGTTCGGTAACAAAACTAAGCTTGTATATTAGCACAATACGCCCATTTATATCTCGTATTTTATTACTAGCAAAACCTATTCATAAAAATTTATAGGGTACTTCTCACTGACGTAGATTCATGAAATTTAGCAGAACCAATGATTCATACTACAAGAAAAACAAAAAATCCGAAAATTGTTAATTTATAACTGCGCAACACAAAAAATCATTTCCTTGAGAGTTTCCCTTCCGAAGTCAAACTTGAAATTAAAACAACCTCGTAAGTCTTGGAATTACTTGAACCATTATCCTGTCATTATCAGTGTCGACAATAGGAAAAAAATCGCCGAGATTATCGAATCCCGGGATGAATGACCTGTCCACAAAGATGATTAAGTAAGCATGGGGTTCCCAGAGCGTGAGACCTACTCGTAACTTGCCAATATTTTTTTTTCTTTTCAGCTAATTAAGCTCCATCATTTTCTTTTACTAATTTATTAGATATCCCATTGTAGTGGTTTCAATTTATTTTTCGTGTTCATAAGTCTGTAATGTCTTAAAAAATTGTTCCTTCCATTGTGCTTTTAGATTTACATTTGTTATGAGAGGTGGCAGGGGTAAAAACAGGGAGCGATTTAAAAAATAAAAAAAAATAAAAAAAAATAAAAAAAAGTTGGTAGAGCACTTGCCCGCGAAAGGCAAAGGTCCCGAGTTCGAGTCTCGGTCGGGCACACAGTTTTAATCTGCCAGGAAGTTTCATATCAGCGCACACTCCGCTGCAGAGTGAAAATCTCATTCAAGTGAAAGATACTTTCAACTATTAGTTTTGCAAATTATTTTAGTTTAAAAGTTTAGTTATACTTTGAGCTTAGCTTTCCCTGACCACGGTAGAGTGTGTCCCTCAGATAACAAGTAGATGTGAAGAAGATGAAGCGCCCAGGGCGCGGCCTTACCGTGGTGGCCGGCCTTGAGCTGGCGCTCGAGCGCCGCCATGGTGGTGACGGCGAGGAAGACGGGCTCGCTGCGGCCCTTGGAGTTGTACGCGAAGACGGCGAGGTGGTGCAGCTCGCCGGCGCGCAGCTGCTGCACGTGGAAGGTGGGCGCGCCGGCGCTCAGGTTGGCGCGCAGCTCGCCCGAGTCGTCCTCGCGCACCTCCAGCAGGAATGACTGTGGCAGGCCGCCGCTGAAGCCTTCTGCGCACCGGAGCGACAGCGAATGCGCCGTCACGTTCCCCACCGTGCAGTTCTGCACCTTGTCCGGGCGACCTGCGAGCGGCAGGACAAAGAGGTCAACTCACGCAGCTAGCAGTCGTTACAGCACGCTGATGAGGCGATTTTGGTGCCACTTTGAAACACGGTTTACAGCCTCTCGGGTACTTTAGCAGCTTAATGCTAATTAGACCTATGTTACATTACAGGCCAATTATTCCAGCAGTATACCTGCACTGGTTTCCATTCACGAAAAAGAACCGGGCAAAACTCAAATCTTTGACGTAATGTCGAACAACCTATCTAGAATGGTAAGCCGTGGTCCAACAGAGCTGTGTGACGTACAACGGAAACTCCCCATCGCACCCCCATTAGACTTAGTGGTGAAATATCCCTGTGGATATCCCGTGAAAACTGAAGGCAGATCAGTCATGAAAACAAGAAGAAAGTGTACTGAAGTGTGCAAAAGGTGTTGGACTAAAAAGCGGGAGATTCGTGTTAAAATCTACCTTGTGTCCCTTTTTTTCACAAAAATATGAACTTCTCCTCCGATGACTGATGTCCATGTTCTCCCTCTGTAGTCTTGGTAATTGTTATACGATATATTGGTTATACACTCATGCTCATAAGTTAAGGTTAATTGCCAAATGTGGTGCCACACAAAGTGGCACTACACAAAACTGGCGCTAATAGCATAGACACATAGGGAACACTCACGACACAGATCTGACAGTCCACGGAATAGGTGATAAGTTGAGAAAACCGTCCCGAAACACATTGCTACAAAACACCACTGTCTCCTGCGCATGTACCCCGACATCGGTATCGGGCATGATCACCATGCATACGTACGCAGGCCGGACAACGATTTGGCATACTCTGGAACAGGTGGTAGAGCAGCTGCTGGAGTATAGACTCCCATTCTTGCACCTGTCGGAGCTCCTGAAGTGTCCTAGGGATTTGAAGACGTGCAGCGATAAGTCGACCGAGAGCATCCCAGACGTGCTCGATGGGGTTTAAGTCTGGAGAACAGGTAGGCCACTCCATTCGCCTGATACCTTCTGTTTCAAGGTACTCCACCACGATGGCAGCTCGGTGGGGCCGTCCGTTATCATCCATCCGGAGGAAGGTGGGACCCACTGCACCCCTGAAAAGTTCATCTATCAAAGACATGCAGGGATGTACGTGCACCAATCATAATCCCACCCCACACCGTCAAACCACGACCTCAATACAGGTGCCTTCCAAGGACATTAAGGGGTTGGTATCTGGTTCCTGGTTCACACCAGATGAAAAGGCGAGAATCACTGTTCGTCTATACCTGGACTCTTCCGTGAACATAAACTGGGACCACTGTTCCAATGATATTGTACTGTGTTCTTGTCACCAGACTTTACGGGCTTTCCTTTGACCAGGGGTCAGTGAAATGCACCTTGCAGGTATCCAGGTGAATAAACCATGTCTGTTCAGTCATCTATAGACAGTCTGCCAGGAGACAACTGTTCCAGTGGCTGTGGTAAAGTCCAAAGTAATGCTACCTGCCGTACTCCGTGGCTGTCTACGGGCACTGATGGTAAGGTATCGGTATTCTTGTGGTGTTTTAAACTGTGAACGCCCTTCACTGTAGCGCCTGGACACGTTCCCTGTCTGCTGGAATCGCTGCCATAATCTTGAGATCACTTTGTGACACACGGAGGGCCCGTGCTACGACCTGCTGTATTTGACAACTTAAAATCGCCATAGTATTCTACCCCTTATAATGTCATCGATATATGTTCTTTTAGTCATTTTCAACACACACTCACCATTAGCGCATCTAAAGAGTCTGCACACTTACTCGCTGCACCGTACTCTGACATACACCAACACACCTCTGCGTATGTGCCACCGTGCGACGCCTTCATGTCAAATGCACTCCAAGGTCATACCCCAAGGTGATATAAACCCGCAATCGCCCACCAGAGCGTTGTTTCACCATTTATCAGCATTATCTTTAATTAATAAGCATGACTGTAGAATATGAGTCGTGCGGTAAGAATATATTACCGTCGCAGGTAAATGTGGTGGTGAACAGTGAGAGCAGGAGAGATGCCGCATAGAACTCCCACAGAAAAGAAAACAACAATTAAGCAGTGTCAACTATGTTACAACAAGGGAATTCAAGAGTCAAAGTTTCCAAAACGAACGTAAGAGTCATAACATGTGACACTTGGGAAAAAAAAAGAAGGTACCTACGTCTGGACGTCCCTCCCTTACATTTCGCTGTTGCAAACTGAAGTTACACCACGATACAGACACAAATTTGAATACAGGGAACGGACACGTCACTGACCTGATGGACAGTTCATAACTTTGTAAAAAAAATGTTTACTGTGCATGATATAGATTCGAACACAGATCTTCTCCATCGAAGTTTAAAACGTGACTACATAACCACAACACTGGGGCCTTTCAAATTCGCTCGATGTTGCTCATATTGAGCTTCGACTGTTCACTGTTTCTTATTTTGCTTCTTTCTTTACAGTTCAGTAAACTTTCTTCCTCTTTTCATGCTGGATCTGTGTCCAGTTTCTGACGGGTTATCCTGTGGCCCATGTTACCACTACATTTGACAAGATGCGATGGGGAGTTTCCCTTGTTAGTTACAACACAGACCTACCTTTGGATCGTGCACACTTCAGGTCCTACCGCCCATCGTCGACTTCTCAAACCTACTTACTCTCACATGTGGTGCGGTTGTTCTTTCCCTCGCTCCCATACGTCCACATTCTTGAACCTTGAGTGAATACACCAGAATGCTGTAACTAGTTGTTACAACAATCAAGAAAACGCATACTAATGTGGTAAAATCAAATATATTTTTGAGACGCAGTGTGCTCCATTTACGTTTACAGGGTGTTTCAACAATGACCGGTATATTTGAAACTTCAATAAAAACTAAACGAGCAGCGATAGAAATACACCGTTTGTTGCAATATGCTTGGGACAACAGTACATTTTCAGGCGGACAAACTTTCGAAATTACAATAGTTACAATTTTCAACAACAGATGGCACTGCAAGTGATGTCAAAGATATAGAAGACAATGCAGTCTGTGGGTGCACCATTCAGTACGTCGTCTTTCTGCTGTAAGCGTGTGCTGTGGACAACATGGTTTATTCCTTAGAACGGAGGATTATTCTGGTGTTGGAATTCCACAGCCTAGAACAGAGTGTTGTAGCAACAAGACAAAGTTTTCAACGGAGGTTTAATGTAACCAAAGGACCGTAAAGCGATACAATAAAGGATCTGTTTGAAAAATTTCAACGGACTGGGAACGTGAAGGATGAACGTGCTGGAAAGGTAGGGCTACCGCTTACGGCAACCACAGGGGACAACGCGCAGCTAGTGCAGCAGATGATCCAACAGCGGCCTCGGGTTTCCGTTCGCCGTGTTGCAGCTGCGGTCCAAATGACGCCAACGTTCACGTATCGTCTCATGCGCCAGAGCTTACACCTCTATCCATACAAAATTCAAACGCGGCAACCCCTCAGCGCCGCTACCATTGCTGCAGGAGAGACATTCGCTAACGATATAGTGCACAGGACTGATGACGGCGATATGCATGTCGGCAGCATTTGGTTTACTGACGAAGCTTATTTTTACCTGGACGGCTTCGTCAATAAACAGAACTGGCGCTTATGGGGAACCGAAAAGAACCATGTTGCAGTCCCATCGTCCCTGCATCCTCAAAAAGTACTGGTCTGGTCCGCCATTTCTTCCAAAGGAGTCATTGGCCCATTTTTCAGATCCGAAACGATTACTGCATCACGCTATCTGGAGATTCTTCGTGAATTTGTGGCAGTACAAACTGCCTTAGACGACACTGCGAACACCTCGTGGTTTATGCAAGATGGTGCCCGGCCACATCGCACGGCTGACGTCTTTAATTTCCTGAATGAATATTTCGATGATCGTGTGATTGCTTTGGGCTATCCGAAACATACAGGAGGCGGCGTGGATTGGCCTCCCTATTCGCCAGACATGAACCCCTGTGACTTCTTTCTGTGGGAACACTTGAAAGACCAGGTGTACCGCCAGACTGCAGAAACAATTGAACAGCTGAAGCAGTACATCTCATCTGCATGTGAAGCCATTCCGCCAGACACGTTGTCAAAGGTTTCGGGTAATTTCATTCAGATACTACGCCATATTATTGCTACGCATGGTGGATATGTGGAAATATCGTACTATAGAGTTTCTCAGACCGCAGCGCTATCTGTTGTTGACAATTGTAACTACTGTAATTTCGAAAGTTTGTGTGCCTGAAAATGTACTGTTGTCCCAAGCATATTGCAACAAACGGTGTATTTCTATCGCGGCTCGTTTAGTTTGTATTGCCGTTTCAAATATACCGGTAATTTTTGAAACACCCTGTATGTTCATATGTTACAGCATTTATGCAAAAGTCACAATAGCGCTCATCACAGTTCAGGGATCTTACGAGGCGGAAACTAATTCCAATTGAATTCGATGGCCAATTCCAGTTTCTTTCACATATCTCTTTACTCTCCCATTCTGTGGAGAACCTTTCCATTCATAGTTTTAGACGTCATTCTATAGTACCGTATCTCAAATACTTCTTTAACTCTTCTGTTCTGGTATCCCCACAGTCCATGGTTCACTACCATACACTGTCGCCCTACAGCCTCACAAATTTCTTCCTGAACGCCGATGTTTGATGCTTGTACATTACCTTTGGCCTAGAATGTCCAATTTGCCAGTGCTACCCTGCTTCTTGTGTCGTCCCGTCTGATGTTATTTTGCTATAGGTTATAAACAGTTCTGGTAGTTGGTATTTCCTATTAAGTAGTAATATTTTGAACTGTACTTAAAGGGGGCGTAGACGATTTCCTATATATTATGCTCCTGTGGCATTTTTGGTGTTGTTGTTCTTCTTCTAAATGCCAATTTAATGTTACTTTCCCACATTTCTCAGCACTATGAATGTGACACTTGTTTCGATGCAATGTTTTGGTTTGTGTTGCCGACTGTCAGATGTTATTGCCAAAGATTGAACGTTATTGCTGAAATTTCTTCTGTAATTATTGAAGTATCTGTGATCTGTTTGTGTATGCATTTGAGTGTGCATGTGTCTCTGTATGTGTGTTTTGGTGTAAATTTTTTGTGGGCAGTGTTTGTGTGTGTCTGTGTGTGTGTGTGTGTGTATGTGTGTGTGTGTATGTGTGTTTGTGTGTGTTGTGTGTGTGTCCAGAAGGCGAAGGGGGGGGGGGGGGGGGGGAAGGGACTTTCATTCTTTTTTCTCCTGGTCGTGTAAGAGGGACGATTTTTTATATCATATCATTTCTTTTACTAAATGTAGTAGGGAGCCTGTGCTGATGTGTGTTTCTTCATTTATCAGATGTTTGTTTTCGGCGATGGCTTTCTGAATTTGAAAGTTTTTTAGCGTTTGTATAAGATGTTTGTCATAGTTTCTTATTCTCTTTATTTTCATTTCTTGTTCCATGTTTGAAGGATGGTGGTTATGGTATTCTAAATGTTCTATTAATGCGGATTAGCTTGTTTCGTTCTTCCAACCCCTGATATGTTCTTTTTATTAGGTCGAGCATAGCCTCAGTGTCTCCTACTCTGCACCAGCGGCTGCCCAATCATCATCTTGCTACAAAATCTCCGCCAATCCCCTGTCTTGTCTCCAAAGATTGTATGAGCGGGAGTCATTGCCGCACGTCACACAATTTCAGCCAATGAGTGGCTTCCTGGAATCGTTTTAAATTGAAACGTTCTCAAGGCTTCTGCGTTGCTAATGGAACGTTATGCAGAGTCCCACAGGAAGAGCAGGGGTGGGAGGTGCTTACAAGGAAAGCACCTCGCTAGCAGGGCCCGTAGCGGCGCCAAACCTCTTTTGTGTTAATCGGCGTCTTGGCCACAAAAGACTGAGTGTGGGCCAGCTTTCCGCGTAGTGGAGAAATCGCAGTTTTGGGTTTTACTGTGCTGGAAGAGGGCGCTACCCCACCTCGAACCTGTACAATGGCTGCCGCCCACAGAGGGCGTCGTGTCCACAGGCCTTCTCTCGGACCGCCCGTGGAGGCTGCTGTTAACCTCCCGGACTCGGCCGTTCCCCCGTTCCATCGAACAGCGCGCGTTGTGGCTCGCTCACAGAAATCGAACTTAACTGTGTTATTTTCATCTGCTACAGAGTTTGATATTTGCGTGAAATGAGACACTTAATCACTACTTGCCCAACTTAGTTACTCCAGTGTGAACTAGAACTATTCATAATGACTCCGCACAACCAGATGCAAACTTGATCGTTGTGTATTATAAATGCAAGGTGGGAGAGTGATGTGGGCCTTGCATTCATTTTAGAGGGGACTCATCGGTTGCCACCTTGCAGTAGCAGTTCGTTGTGTCACTGTGGTGCCAACCGCTACTCAGACTCCTGCTGGAGATGCAGTACAATGTGCCAGAGCCATACTCCAAACACGATGGTCATCCCTTTCTTTAGTGCCATGTGGCTGTTCACAGTCGGCCTTCTTGCGTTCACACATTCTTGTGATCACCGCTGTCAGCCATCAGGTACAGTGGCTACATTCCTTCCAAGTCTTTCTGCAGTAAGGCAGAAGGAACATACAGTCTCTCGTAGCCCTGTTCAAGACAGTGAGGTGTTCATAATGGCGACTTCGTTCCCTTAAAGGCATTCTCGACTAAACTCACCACTTCCCATCTCAGTGGTTATTGACGTTCACGATTTTTTTTTCCTTTACTATTATTTCATGTCTCAGATGAGGCGGGGCTGGAAGCGGCCTACATACGCCGCTCTTCAGCCAATAGAAACAACAGACATAGCAGACAGAGGAACATAGAAAGCATTGTAATACATGATGAACATTTCACAATATATTAGAAGTCGTTTGATGGAAGGCACTGTACACAATGGGTGTCCCCAGCTGAACGGACAAAGATATCTAGTCGGAGACACAAACATAAGAGAACACATGAAAACACTGTAGCACACACCAGAGAAAAACTGACGCATGGAAACACTGGTGACGATCATCAGCGAAGCACTCACAAACACATTGATGAAAGGGTGTCCTGCCCCCAGCTGGAAGGGAGAGGTAGGATGACGGAAAGGTGCGACGTCGAGCCAGTGGGAGAAGAAGGGAGAGTGTGGGGGAGGGGAGAGGGGAGGGGTTGGAAGCCCTGGGAGGGGGTTGGAAGTGGGAGATGTGGGAGAGAGGAGGGGGGAAAAGGAATGCGAGGAGGGAGAGAGGGAGCCCTGGGCGAAAAGAGGGCGGGGAATGAGAGGTGAGAGCCAGAGCTGGTAGGAGGGGTAGATGGATGGAACAAGGACATCATCAGGGAGGGGGTGTTGGCTGAAGCCACCTTGGGCCAGGGCATGGAGCGTGTGACGACGGATAGCAGGTGGAATGCAAGAATACACATGTAGCAGGAGGCTGGGATAGGTGAGGATGGGAGAGACAGTTGGGTGTGGGGGATCTAGCTTGTGGGAGGTGTAAACGATCCGTATCCATTAGAAGAAAAGGAGAAGGTACGGGAAGGGAATCAAGTCATATAGGAGCTGTGTCGGCTGTGGGAGCCGGATGCAATAGATGAGGTGACGTGCATGGCGTTCAAGAATTTGGACAGACATGTAGAAGGTGGGAGGGCAGAAATCCAGACGGGATGGGCACAGTAGAGAATGGGGTGGATGAGGGATTTATAAGTGTGGAGGACAGTGGAGGGGTCCAGTCCCCATGTGCTGCCAGAGAGGAGAATGAGAAAGTGGAGTCGGGAATGTACCTTGGCTTGGATCATATTGACATAGGGGTTGAGGAAAGGCTATGGTCCAAGGTGACGCCGAGGTACTTGAAGGTGGGGGTGAGGTGAATAGGACAGCCATAGATGGTGACAAAAAAATAAAGGAGGAGGAAGGAAGGGGTGCTCTTGCTCACAATGACTGCCTGGATTTTGGAAGGATTGGCCTTGAGCAGCCACTGGTTACACCAAGTGGTGAACTGGTCAAGATGTGATTGGAGAAGGTGCTGGGAGCATTGTAGGGTGGGGTGAGAGCAAGGAAGGCAGTGTTATCGGCATACTGGAGAAGGTGGAAGGGGGTGAAGGCGGCATCATGTCCGCTGTATATAAAAGGTAGAGAAGAGGGGAGAGGGCGGAACCCTGGGGCACACGGGCAGAGGGATGTAAAGTGTAGGTGAAACATATGAAGGACGGTGAGAAAGGAAGGAGGTGATCAGACAGACGTAGTTATTAGGATGGGCAAAGGTTTGGAGCTTGAAGAGGAGACCGGAATGCCATACCAAGTCATAGGCACGCTCAACGTCGAGAGAGTGGAAGATGACAGAGCGACGGGAGTTTAGTTATTCAGAGAGGTGGCGAGTGAGATGAAGGAGAAGGTCATCGGCAGAGAAGGATGGTCGAAAGCCATATTGGGTAGAGGGGAGGAGGCGGTGCTGGTGGAATGTCGATAGATGCATCGGGTGAGGATGGCTCGTTCACAACCATCACAGTGTGTATTTAAACCATACCTGATTTGGATCCTACTAGCACCACTCTTACACGACTGGCGTGAAATCCGATTTGACATCATCTTTAAGATGTAAAAACACGCACACCAACTTTCGATTATGTCGCACTTGTGCTGCAGTGTTTTTTTCCACCAGAGTGGTATTTACGATACGAAACAATAAATGCTGCTGATAGGTTAAAGTAATATACAGAATGAAAGGAGGTTTCTGTTTCGCGCCTTGACATAGATAACTAAACGATTCTTCTTTCCCCATCATCATACTATTACAAACGTCCACACAGATAAGGCCAAATGATACTACATTGTATTGCTATCTTGCAGTTGGAAGGATCAGGCAGACTGAACATCATACTCTGTAGTGTAGACTGATATGTCAGCGTGGCTTTTCTTTAAGAGGTGAGAAGAGGTGATACGTACCTGCGGGCACGATGTGGAAGACGCAGGCGGCCGCCTGCCGGCCCACCCTGTTGGCGGCCCAGCAGAGCAGGTGGCCGTAGTCGAGGTCGGTGTGGGGCGTGTAGGAGATGCTGGCGGAGCCCGCCAGCTCGTCGCCGCCGCCGGAGCTGTTGAAGGCCCAGCGGAAGGCGCCGGCCGGAGGGTTGGCGTCCACCTCGCAGCGGATGTCGGCGCGCTCGCCGCGGCCCACTGCCAGCGTCCGCGCGCCCCCGCCGCCCCCACCGCCCCCGCCGCCCGACACTGCGCACACGGGCGCGACTGCGCACCGCCACACACTGCCGCCCGTCACGATAGCCGCCGAGCCAGAGGCAAAGCAAGAAGTGCGGGGAAGGGTGGGGCCGGGAAGCGACAGCATCTACTGCGATTGCAGGGTAAGCTAAAGACACGCTACAGGAAAAACTGAAGAGGCATACCGTGACTGCATTCATCTTATGATTAGTGCTTTCATGTGCAGTGTGGTCATGCGCTAATAGCTAATGAATCAATTTGAAGATGCGCGCGGCCAGCAGACGCTACTACAGCGACTTAGAATTACTCAGAGGAGATGTGTCGAAGTGGTTGCCTGCTACATTGGCGCCGTGGAACCAGTGAATGGCTATCTCTGCACACAGGTACAAAGGTACGTTGGTGGCACTGAAGGTGTTGCCGAACTGTGGAGTCTCAACAGTACCGTTTGCGGATTTATTCGCGCGTATGTCTATGTCGCAACCCCTTGTGATCGAGGCACATGAAGGTGTGAAACAGGAGGGCTGAAAAATCGCAAACGCACTCTGTTGCATCAGATCATGTTCGAATTTCGCCGAATGCTTATGATAGGACTTAATGGTTTCATCCTGTATACCAGATCACAGACTGGGATCGCCCAACACTCCGAAGAGGTCAGATCACGTTTAGTGGTGTCGCAACCTCCAAGTGTCCTTAGAGAAGTTTTTAACCCTCGCAATCCCCTGTGGGGAGGGGGGCAGGGGATAAAATCTGTAGAAAATTTGAAAAAACTGTAACGTAGTCCGTTATTCACATATTTAAACTTGGAAAAATTTTAATTTCTTCTACCATATTCCAAATATGTTTTAAATTTTGTTTAAACTTAACCAAAAAATTTATGTCTTTTTTCTAGATATCTCTTTCTTCAATGAATGTCATATTATGCAGGGTGTTACAAAAAGGTATGGCGAAACTTTCAGGAAACATTCCTCAGACCCAAATAAAGAAAAGATGTTATGTGGACATGTGTCCGCAAAAAGCTTAATTTCCATGTTAGAGCTCATTTTAGTTTCGTCGTCCACCTACGCTCAATGAAGCACGTTAAGATGATTTCATACAGGATACTCTAACTGTGCTGCTAGAACATGTGCCTTTACAAATACGACACAACATATGGTTCATACACGATGGAGCTCCAGCACATTTCAGTCGAAGTGTTCGTAAACTTCTCAACAGATTCGGTGACCGATGGATTGGTAGAGGCGGACCAATTCCATGGCCTCCACGCTCTCCTGACCTCCACCCTCTTGACTTTCATTTATGGGGGCATTTTAAAGCTCTTGTCTACGCAACCCCGGTACCAAATGAAGAGACTCTTCTTGTTCGTATTGTGGACGGCTTTGATACAATACATCTACATCTACATCTACATCCGTACTCCGCAAGCCACATGACGGTGTGTGGCGGAGGGTACCCTGAGTACCTCTATCGGTTCTCCCTTCTATTCCAGTCTCGTATTGTACGTGGAAAGAAGGATTGTCGGTATGCTTCTGTGTGGGCTCTAATCTCTCTGATTTTATCCTCATGGTCTCTTCGCGAGATATACGTAGGAGGGAGCAATATACTGCTTGACTCTTCGGTGAAGGTATGTTCTCGAAACTTTAACAAAAGCCCGTACCGAGCTACTGAGCGTCTCTCCTGCAGAGTCTTCCACTGGAGTTTATCTATCATCTCCGTAACGCTTTCGCAATTACTAAATGATCCTGTAACGAAGCGCGCTGCTCTCCGTTGGATCTTCTCTATCTCTTCTATCAACCCTACCTGGTGCGGATCCCACACTGCTGAGCAGTATTCAAGCATTGGGCGAACAAGCGCACTGTAACCTACTTCCTTTGTTGTCGGATTGCATTTCCTTAGGATTCTTCCAATGAATCTCAGTCTGGCATCTGCTTTACCGACGATCAACTTCATATGATCATTCCACGCCATTCTCCAGGGCTGCATCAGCGCATCAGGGGTTCCATGCCACGGAGGGTGGATGCATTATCCTCGCTAACGGAGGACATTTTTAACATTTCCTGTAACAAAGTGTTTGAAGTCACGCTGATACGTTCTGTTGCTGTGTGTTTCCGTTCCATGATTAATGTGATTTGAAAAGAAGTAATAAAATGAGCTCTAACATGGAAAGTAAGCGTTTCCGGACACATGTCCACATAACATATTTTCTTTCTTTGTGTGTGAGGAAAGTTTCCTGAAAGTTTGGCCGTACCTTTTGCAACACCCTTAGCATTTTCAGTATCTAACTTAGACATCGGTATAACTTTATAAACTATGTTGTGAATAGATATTTCTCAGAATTAAGGAAATTTGTATTTAAAAAAAATTTCATGTTCTGATCATAAAGTTCCCACACATTGGTCATAAACAATGTTAAAAATATGTTCATGCTGCTAAGAGTGTGTAGAGAGATAATTTCAGGTTATTGACCATACCTACAAAAATGGGTCAAATGGCTCTGAGCACTGAGCTCATCAGTCCCCTAGAACTTAGAACTACTTTAACCTAATTAACGTAAGGGCATCACGCACATCCATGCCCGAGTCAGGATTCGAACCATACTTACACATAACTAACTTTTGAGTAAGTAAACAACACTTAACGAATTCTGTTTCTTTTTTTTTTTACTTTTATTACGTTGGCCATGAAGTACCACCTGTCTTGACAATTTTGTTTAATGACCTTTGCGTTGCTACTGATACTGTTAATCATAGGGAGTGACAGCGGCGTCCAAGGTTGTCAAGCACGAATCAACGCCCCTTGTGAAGGGGTGGTTCATTGGTGGTCTTTTTGTCACCCGTTGGGCTTGAGCGTTGGTGTGTCTGAACTGTTTTCCTCGGCCACACTCAAGAAAACCTAATGATTTCAACGATGGTCGTCGCGGTTATGACATCCTTCGTAGAGGTGTGAAAATAAGGCGTGATATGTGAGTGACGGGGGTGTGACGACCTTTTCATCGTGTGACAGGCCTTCGACGAAGCTGGGCAGAGTTTTGGTGAAATTGGGTGTCAACGTGACATCAATAAACCAACTAACTTACACCTCACATCAGTTTC
Source organism: Schistocerca gregaria (assembly GCF_023897955.1). NCBI lineage: Eukaryota > Metazoa > Arthropoda > Insecta > Orthoptera > Acrididae > Schistocerca > Schistocerca gregaria. Next base: position 688,740,766 of record NC_064923.1, read on the forward strand.
TCAGCTCTGGCCTTTTTATCGCATGTTCTGTACTTTGCTGTGTAAAGCGTTACGGAACCTGAAGGTGACGCCACTGGGAGCCGCGGTTTTACATCGCTGTAGAGGGAGACACCTTTGATCAGACTTCTGCGTCACAATGGCAAGCAATTAAGAGGTTTAGAAAAGCTTACCCTTTAACTGCGTTGTGCAGTGTAGGTGTAGCTGTAGCCATGCTCCACCGTAAAAAGGGCCGGTAAGTCTTAACGTCTACGACAGTATACAACGCAATAACCACTTTCAGCATTGAGGTCGAGCAGCAGTATCTTAATTGGACAGGCGACGAACAGCCGTTACTTTGAAAGGTTTCAGTTCTTTATAGCTCTGTGGGCAGATTCCGTTGACACACCTATTTGTCGTACTAATTGCCTTAACGGTTTTCTGCAAGCTCGCTCCTAGGTTGCTCAATTTATGGTCAGGTAATACCGATAGGCAGCCTCCCACACTGTCCGAAGCGTGGTACGGTTACTGAGAGCTGCCTACAGGGGCATTAGTTCTCCCGAGTCGCAGGAGACGCTGCTTCTGTCCTTCGTGAAACGCTCTGTACTAGAACCGTATACATGTGATGTGTGAAAGACGTTAAGCAGATAATACGGTATTTGACGATATATACCGTTCTCTCTGAAAACACCAATTGCCACAGTGCCTTTGGCTAAATCAAAGAGCACTTTAGTCCAGTGGGAGTATGTCATTAATTCACTGGAATGCAATACACAGGAAGTGAAGCCTAGTTTATACATCATGGATAAAGCTCATCAATCGGAAGGTTGATACTAGATGCTCTTACACGCACATGACATTGTCACAAATGAAACGGACAGTATATGCAAGAAAATAATGCTTACTATGGTTGCAGATATTGCCTCAAGCTTCTGATATTCTAGCATAAAAAATTTGGAATCTGAGAAATAGCTGGCATTCTAAGTGCTGGACAGTTCAGTAACTACTCAACACACAGAACATAAAATAACCTATATTTACATGTCCACTTACAGTTCTGGGCCTAAGAAACTAAATGAATATTATTTTTCTTTCGATACCTGTGACAGACGGTGATCTAAATTCTATGGTCTCTGCTTTAAAACACAAGACGTTTATTTCTTTATTGTAAATAACACCATGGGACGGTGGCGTAAAATTCCTTTTTCTTAATTCCAGTGTATGATCACGTTCCAGTTGCGTTTCTTTTTTTTTTATTTTTGAGGATACCTTTTAAATATGTGAAGATGGTCATATGGATGAAAATCGATGGTCCGATAACAAATTTTGTGAACATCGACCAAAATAAAAAAAAAATTGATATGCTTCCTTAGTAACTGACCTTTTCGCGATTATGTAGCACCTTCTGAACGATGGTAGAATAGCTATGTTTTACTTGTCTATATTTTGCTGTAAGCATAGCGAATTCTAGCGAAAAATATGCTGACCGAATAAAACTCAGGGTTTCGAAGGACTCTTTGTCGCCACAGATTAGCAACTGAGTAGTGTTCTGAACTAATCTCATTAATCAAATATTTGCAAGTTAATGTTCACCTTCAAAAAACAGTGCGTAAATCGAGTTGCTGAACATCATGAGATTTTTTTGGTATTTCGTTTAAAGTAAAATATTGTTTCTATACTAAGGTTCTCTTCTGTTCTTCTTAAGTTTCCGGCTTGATAGGTCAGGCATACCCTCTTTTCGAAATTCAACATCTTTTCGCCTAATACACTATTGATATGTTTTAATGGCAATATTTCATCCCTTTTTGCTGTGCTGGAAAGTCTGAGAAACATTCATTCACGGATGTCATAATCTACACAGAAAAGGTTCTATCACTGAAAATTTCGTTCGATGTGTCAACAGCTAGCACATACAAGATACAACAATATCTCAAAGCACCTGTTACCGGTGTTTCATTCTCCTGATTGCTATTTACTGTTGTAAATTTGCAACTCAAGCCACGCCGTTGTTTCGGAATACGTACGGACAATTCATTGTTTGCTGTTTCACAAAGCAGCCAATGAAAAGAATGCTTTTGCACTCCATTTAATAATAGCAATGCTTTTCTATCACAACATGTGTACTACGCAGCATTTTTCGTAACCACAGACATACTCTCACTACTTTGATTTCTGTGGCGTTTTGAGGGATGAGTGGTGGAGCCCTGTTTCATCCACAGTTGAATAAGAAGAGCTAAAAATAACGGCGATTCCTTTTCAGACCTGTCTAAACATTAACTCCGCATTTTCTCGCGGCCAGAATCCTACAAAAGCAGCATTCATCTCACGCAATTTTCTTGGATCCCACAATACTCTTGTGCTACAGATTTTAAAATAAGGTAAATCGTTCAGACGCCCTACCTATGAGGTTTCAGTGTGTTGCAGTTGCTGGTTGGTCCTTTTTGTCCTCTTTAGGCCAGTGATCAGTGAGCCATGATTATTTGTGCACTTCAGTTTACATCTTTCAGGGTTTCTTTTTCCTTTCTAGTTATATACAGATAACTGATGATAGAATACTATGCACGATTGTGATCTTGGTTTTTAGGGAATTGGTATATTTCTATTACCTTGAAACTCTAGTGGATTTCCTTTAAGCAACTACATCCCATAAACTTTTTCGTAAGATCGATGAAAAATTTGTTGAATCGTTCCAAAACACATATAAGATCGTCAATATCATCATCATGAGTAACAGAAGCAACAGCATCACCAGCAGCATCATCGTCCAGTGTCCTAGCGTCATTATAACAGCGTCCTCTTTACGGTTGTCGATACGAGTGTGACACAAAGTCCTGTTTGCTCTGTGTTCAACGCAGACGACGTGCTGGAAGAGTCAGTGACAAAATCAACACTCCAATAACTTCTTAATGTGAGATAGAATTGTGACAACTGAAAGATGACGCCCTTGGCTGGGGATTCAACGACCAAGATGGTACGCTGGGCTTCGAAGACATGCGGATTGCTTTTTAAAGCAAGCGAACCTTAGACTACAGAGCCCACGGCGACGCTTTGCAAACTCTCTCGTTAATAGCTTGTGAGTAGGCGCAGTGATCACATCCTGGACACTGTTTCGGGAAGATGGAGTTCAAAGTTTGGTCCATCCAACGAAGGTACGTTTGCGAATCCCCAGTATCACTTAATGTGACTCCCGAAATGGTTCCTTTGCAAAGACACGACCGTTTTGTAACCACATTCCGAGTTTGTCGTCGGTATATAATAACTTCGTGGTTGAAGACCCGTTAAAATGTAATCTACGAGGGCTAGTCGAAAAGTAAGGACCAATTGGTTGCGAAATGGAAACCACAGTGAAAATCAGAAACGTTTCATTTGCAACAGTTAGCTACACCTTCCAGCTACTACTTTATATAGTCACCACTCCGACTTCGCCATCTACCGTAGCGTTGTGCAAACTCCCCAATACGGTCGTTATACATGGTATCCACCTGTAATTTACGCCAATCCTCTGCCCTTGTCTACAGCTCATTGTCTGTGCCAGAAAGTTGTCTTCATAGCCGGCGCTTCATGTGTGCACAGATGAAACATGTGGGGACCTAATTTCGGGCTGTATTTAGGGTGATCAGGCACTTCCCGCTGAAAACGCTGATGGGGTGTCTTCATTGCCCCTGCAACAGTTTTGTTATGTAAACACTCTTATCGCAGGGCCATGCGATAAGTGTGTTTACATAACAAAACTGTTGCATCCTTGAGCCTCCGGTTCTAGATGTACCCTTGGCCGGTTAGATCTTTATTTATGGAAATATACAGTACAATCACCAACAAAATCTACATGTTCACATACACTTTTACCTTTTATCCAAATAGAGGTCATTAGGATTGAGTTTTCTTTTGTTACGTGTATACAATACAAGTGGAGACGTAGAGTCATAAGCAGATTTACCAAAGCCTTCATTAGCAATTTCAAACATATGATATGTGCGAAAAGAAATTACATTTCTATCATTAAAACTTTAGAGTCCAGGTACACTTGGAACTCCGCTACCACCTCTTACTATGGCCACTGTCAACCATCCATTCCCATGAGAGACGGTATCGTTTATGACCTAACTAAAATTAAGAGTAGAGCCAAGAAACACACATGGTCCATCAACGACCGCGTTGGCGGCGATACTCTTCAATGGGATGCGATTCTTCTTGCCGCCTGTTGTTGTTGTTAGTTCAATGTTTTCTATATTTTTGTAAGCTGTTGTGCGACGACGAGGTCTCCTTGTAATGGAGAAGGACATGCATGAGAGTCACTTTATTTGGGCTGCATGACATCAGGTGAGGTCTGACACCAGGCAGCCATAAGTGGCCGGAGACACCATTTTGTAGGCATCTTTACGTTGAAAGGGTACAGTACCTCCCGACATTGAAAATAAGTACAACTGTCTTCGTTATTCTCTTTCACAACAACATATTTTTTGTAATAATAACTCAATTTCACTTAATACACCGAATCTGCATACCAGTGTAGGAAAGAATTGATCACATGTGTACTCCCAATAAATAAATTGCTACATCCAATTTGGTGAGATCTGCGAAAGGAATGAATGTATGGTCGTCTGCTAACCACAGATAGTAAATGTGCAATATATGATCATCTTTGAGACGATCCCTTGGTCACCTTTGATGGAACCAAAGAGATGAAATTTACCGGAACTTTGAGTGCCTGAAATGTGGCTGACCAATACGGTAGCAAGGTGCTCGACCACTTTGGCAGAGGTGCGAGAGAACCTGAAGAACGGTCATGTTTCAGCACTCTGCCGCTGGATCTAGTGCTGGTAAGACCTGTCTTAGGTGTGCTCCATAAAGACAAAAGAGTGGAGACATTGCATGCATTTGAAATACTTAAGAGTAGTTTGGAATAATAATTTCTCTATTTCTGGAACTTTTGTGGGGAGAATTAAACATCAGGCAGGTAATATTAAGGGGATCGTAGTAATCTTCGGAAGTGACCAACGGTCACAACCAAACCACGTGTAGCAATAAGTTGAAATACTTCCGAGTGCTTAAGTTAAGCTGAGTTACCTGCGTGTGTACTATAAGTTAGAAGTATTTAAGAAATGGCGTGTGCAGGACTTGAAATTAGAGACGAGTACTTCCACGTGGTGAGTACTTTGTGAGTCACAATCTGTGTATGAGACAAAGGATAAAGAGAAGTACTCGTCCATGGTATCAGTTGGGGACTCGCGTGTGTGATGAATAAGTGCTTAATATTACTTTGCGTGTTATGTTTCCGTGTGACGCTTGATTCAAAGTGTAATACTCTGAGAGAGCAGCAAGGTGAATCAACCGTCTATCCAGCAACGGCACTTGGCTTGCATTGCACAGGAAGACGTGCATATATCCTATAGACTTCATAGTAGGAAAGAAAAATTACGAAATGGGGCAGTGTCGTGTGAAACTGGGATAAATACTAATTGAAGCAGGAAAGCTGAAAGTGATGTGATTATAACATTGTGACTCTTCTTTGTATCGTATGTTGCCAGTGTGATGTATTTCATGAAAGTTAAGTATGTGTGGTTGGCATGGGAGAGTAACAAGATAGTTTCAGTGGCAGTGGGTTATGTATGTTCCTTTTTGTACCGCTCGGTCTGGAGGAAGTTTTCCTAATGATGGGTGTGAGAGTCGAAGTGTGAGATATAGCAAAAGATCCACCATCCTATCCAGAAAGTGCACTGCAATGTTAAATAATTACGAGACCATAAGATAGAGAATCACCAATGTAAAGCCAAGCCCACTGGGCGGAATTTCTCATGTGTTATTTTTGTAGGTTATTGAATTTGTGTGTTTAGGTTATAGAATTTATCGGGATAAATAAGACAATGAAAAGAAGAAGATTGGTGGCCTTTTCCTTCGAATAGTATGCTATCATGATACCCAGAATTTATGTGTGCGCCATTCATATTCAGTACGATGGCCACGTGTTGATCAAAGCCGTTAAATAAGAAAGAAAATGTGGTATTGCCAGTGCGTAGTGAAAATTACTAATAGTCAGATGTGCGTTTCCGTACCCGTTGCGTATTATTCAAACAGAAGAATAACTTGTAACTTAATTGTGAGTACTAGAGGTCATGTTACTCGGTAAATAAGAATGAGTCCACACGCTTGGCAGACCACTCATCTTGCAGGCCTGGCTGCTTGATGCCACAGTATGAGCAAGGCATGTGGGTGCCTCTCAACGTGCTCACTGTACTCTGACAAAGAGCGACGTGACGCGATCGGCGGTCATACTAGAGACTCTGCTCAACACATCTGTCCAAGGTTTCCGTTTATTGCCTGATGGGTCCTTCGTTTCCGAATACCCTCGTACATTCTCCATTTCTGGTAACATCGCTGGCGCTTAGTTTTCTGTTTAAGGCAAAACAGTAGCAGTTGTATTCACTCTGTAACAGAGTTCTGACAGTTACAATAAAGTCTGTGTACTGTAGCACTTATGATCAAACAAGGCAGATGGCACTGTTAGCATCAATTGCGAATATCTTAAACCGCTGTGGGAAATGACACAAAAAGAATTATCCGAGTTAATATGAAACAATTATGAGAGTAGAAATCATGTCATCGGACTTTCGTAAGGCTATCAAGGGCACATACAAGCTACATCTATCGGACAAGCAGCCACATGTCTGACGAAAGAGTGTTGCTGTTAAAGAGAAAGAAAGGGCAAGAAAACTGAGGGTTCTTTGATTACAAGTTTGGCTTATGAACGGTAAATCCACAAGACGTGATTTACTGACGTTGCGCAAGGTAATGTAAACAAGACTTAAGATAAATTAAAAGACAGTTATATGTCTTGTGGATCTACCCAAAAGCCTTTGAAAACTTGAAATGGTGGAAGATATCTGAAATTCTCTAACAAATAAGTCTATACCAAAATGGAACAAGGGTAATATAAAAGATATACAAGAAATAAGAAGGCTCGATAAAAGAAGATGGCCAAGAGAGAAGTGTTCGGATCAAATAGGACGCAAAGTTTTCTCTTCTGCCTCTCAGTGTGAGAGGCAGTGACTGAAATAAAAAAATTAAAAAAAATATAATGGAGTGGGATCAAAATTCAGGGTGAAAGGGTATCAATGATAAGAATCGTGATATTCTCAGCAAAAATCAGACAGGAGTGTTGGCAAAGATGGCATCCATTGTTAAAAGAGGTTCACTGGTGTCGAATATAGGCCATAATTCGAGTGATAGGTCTCTGAGAATACTTATCGAAGCACTGCATTATGTGGAAGTAAATGACGGGCTGTGGGAACCGGAAAAGAATTTAAGCGCTTTACGTATAATGTTACAAAAAGCATGGTGGAAATTCTGTCAGCTCATGCCTCTGAAAATAGTATATGGGCCGTCATGCAAAATAAACTGTAAACAGATCACAGCAGCCAATCTCTCACCACTCAAAGGAGACGTCTAGGAAAATAAATTAAGCTGGTAATGAAAAGGAGTTCCTCACTACAGCTTTGTATGTCCTAAAATTTTGTACCTTTCTTTACACGGGTATATTTCTCTTAAAATCCAGCATACCCAAGTCTCTGTAAGCGGGCCTTAATTTTAAATTAAGGAGGAAGGAAGATTACACTTTAACATAGAGCTGACGACGTGGCCGTTGGACCGATCTGGTTACGAAAGAGGATGGAAGACTACACGCTCCTCAGAGGAAGCATCCCAGCTGTTTCATTCATTAAAACACAGAAATCAAAAGCTAGTGAGAAGTTTGTGAAAGTGAAACTTGCTTACAGAGATGTGAAGGGATCGTCAATGGGCCCTGGTCACGATAAATGGCATGTGGGCACCTCAAGGAATTTTTTTATTTTTCAACGGAGGCGTTGGTTAAAAGCTAATAAACTCTCTGTATTCAGTAGACAGGATACATATGGGCGCATCTGGGTCAGGTCATGAAGCCGTTTGTCAGTCATGGAGGTCTCGAGAAGACATTAATTGCACTATTAAAGTCAGAGGAAAAATGCGTAGGAGAGAATTCCCGTCCCTGCAGGTTGGAAGCTCGTGCCAAAGATAGCGTCCAAGCTGCAAACGAAGGCTCCAGCCGGGGCGCTGCAGCCCACACGTGAGTTCTCTCCCACGCTTCCACTTGGATTCCGAGGACTGGTGTAGGGTGTCAGCAGATCATGCTCCACAGGAACAACCAGACTTTGCTGAAGGTGTGTATCCTGCTTAGCACGTACAGGGGCTGAAGAACTTACGGAAACACCGCGAGCAATGCGTTCTTCATCATAAAGGCAGACGGTAGTCTGCGCGTTACAGTGTAGTATTTGATCATGAACGACACGTGTGTGCAGTATCTTGAGTTTGTTGCATGTGTCAGTCAGGGTTCGAACAGTGTCCTGTGCAGTTGTGGGCGCATTAAGTTGAACTCAGTGTATCTGAACGTGGGAAAGCTGTTGGTGCTCGTATCGTGACTGCTTCCGTAACAAAGAGAGCCGAAGTATTTGGTGTTACAAGCGGCACCATATCAAAAACTTTTACAGCATACGGGGAAACCGGAGAAGCATCCTTCATTAAATCAAATGTGGACGAAAGTGTATGTTGAGTGGTCGTGATGGACGCTCATTGTAGATGTTTGCCACGAAAAATGAGGATCATAGCTGCAAAAGTCACTGCAGCACTGAGTATTTCACACGTGAACCCTGTATGCCCCAGAACAACATGAAGGGAGCTTCAGAAGCAGATAATTGCCGGGATCGCCTTAATTCCAAGACCTACCAGCGAAGCGAGTGCCTGCAACAGAAAACTGCGCAGCCAAAACCATAAAACCTGGACTAAGATGCAATGGAAAAATGTCATTTTATCTGATGAGTATAGTTTCATGTTGTTTCCAACATCTGACCAAGTTTGCATGCCAAGAATGGAACATGGGAGGAGGAGGGGGGGGCACCCATGGTTACTCCGCCAGGTAGTATTACTGCCATGGATAAGGTGATCCTTCTGACTGATGAGGTCCTATCCATAGAACGATGTTTGTTCGTCAATAGTCATGCTATGTTTCTAGGCGACATGGCCACTGCCCGCACAGCTCGTATTGTCCAGGACTGGTTTTCTGAGCACACGAATGAAGCGTCACACCTGTCTTAGCCACCAAAGATACCAGATCACAGTATTATTGGGCCTGTGTGGACTACGTTAGAAGGCTGGCTAATCGCTGCCCACCTCCGCCATCCTTGATAACCATAGAGCACTGTATTTATTCATCCCGATACGATTACAAACAGTTTTGAATGCCAGTAGTAATAGACGAGATAGTTGGTTGCGGTTGTGGTTTCCCCGTATTTGTGATCAAGCCCTGCAGATGAAAATGAATTGCACTTGGCCATCACTGGAAAATATTTGAAAGGAAAAGAAGAAGAGTAAAAATTTTTAAATACGGATCACACTAGCCAGGTCATCTGCGCAGTACATTTGTTCATTTGTATTTGTACCTCGAAATATCCAATGTATCTACATGCGACGAATGAAGGTTCTCTCGATTCAAAAATGGACGGCAGGCTCCTTATGATGATGGTCGTTCACAAACTCTATCCACCTACACTGGTTGCGCTCAGGTAACGTACCAGCTGAGTATTTTCGTCTTTTTCACAAGAGTGAGAATCTCAGTTCCTTCATACGTGCATCGTGTAAATGGAAAAGGCCATTAAAGGAAATAAGGATTAAATTTATAGTTACAACGTTGACAGGAAAGTCTAGTCATCACAGTCGTTTGCCAAAATATCTCAACAGCCATACTACGAGACAGTCATTGTAACCGAAAGTGACGCTAACAGCTACTTCGGTCTCAATGGAATTGTGGTTTCCAAATTTCTTTGACTAGGTCTGAATCACTGGGAAAAGCAGAAACATTGGGAAAACGAAATTAGAATTATATATTAATACCTTCAGCTGCTGACGGGCGTTGATATATATCAACGGGGACAGGTGAAAATGTGTTCCAGACCTAGACTCGATCCCGGGTCTCCGAGATAAATGTACTTATATGGATAAGGTTTCCGTCCTTTCGGACATTTCCGAAAGAACAGACACCATATCCATGTAAATCAATCTGGCAATACCGGCCATGACCTTCTTCTTCTGGGCGGATGCAACCATATTACTCGAAATCTTACGGGACGTGGTAAGAATGTCTTCCACGAGTAATGAGTGTGTTGGATAGGAACACTACCAACGTAGTGTGTGGAAATGTAAGATGAGAATGTGGGTCTCGCGGAGGGCGTATGCGAGATAGTCCTTGCTGTCGCACTATCCTCTGTGCTCTCGGTGGCTAGTTGTCAAGAGGGTCTGCCATGTAAGCAGGAGATCCCGCGTTCGAGTCCCGGTCTGGGCACCCTTTTACACCTGTCCCCGTTGATGTATATCAACGCCCGTCAGCAGCTGAAGGTATTAAGATATATAATTCTAATTTCGTTCTAGATGGCTGCAGGTCATCAATGGTGTCTGTTCCTTCGGACATGTCTGAAAGAACAGACACCATATCCGTCCTAGATAAAGACTCATAATTACTCCGACATGATGATGCGCCTTCTAAGTTAGGTACATCAGCGCATCATGGCCCTCACCAGCACCATACTCTCTACGCGTCTTTTTCCTACTTTCATAATTAATGTAAGTGCTGAAAAAACATTGTTTCTTAACGAACATATAAGGTGAATATGTCCCCATGCAATTTCCATCGCTGTCTGGGAATGCAAGGTCGTTGAATGGGAGCAAATGGTCTCTAAGTAGCCGAATATAAACATTTCAAGTCCATGATTGGTTCAGTTGGACCAGACGACCTAGCCTATTCTATCTAAACAGAGCCCACATCATCAATGGAGCTACTCCTGGAAATTGAAATAAGAACACCGTGAATTCATTGTCCCAGGAAGGGGAAACTTTATTGACACATTCCGGGGGTCAGATACATCACATGATCATACTGACAGAACCACAGGCACATAGACACAGGCAACAGAGCATGCACAATGTCGGCACTAGTACAGTGTATATCCACCTTTCGCAGCAATGCAGGCTGCTATTCTCCCATGGAGACGATCGTAGAGATGCTGGATGTAGTCCTGTGGAACGGCTTGCCATGCCATTTCCACCTGGCGCCGCAGTTGGACCAGCGTTCGTGCTGGACGTGCAGACCGCGTGAGACGACGCTTCATCCAGTCCCAAACATGCTCAATGGGGGACAGATCCGGAGATCTTGCTGGCCAGGGTAGTTGACTTACACCTTCTAGAGCACGTTGGGTGGCACGGGATACATGCGGACGTGCATTGTCCTGTTGGAACAGCAAGTTCCCTTGCCGGTCTAGGAATGGTAAAACGATGGGTTCGATGACGGTTTGGATGTACCGTGCACTATTCAGTGTCCCCTCGTCGATCACCAGAGGTGTACGGCCAGTGTAGGAGATCGCTCCCCACACCATGATGCCGGGTGTTGGCCCTGTGTGCCTCGGTCGTATGCAGTCCTGATTGTGGCGCTCACCTGCACGGCGCCAAACACGCATACGACCATCATTGGCAGCAAAGCAGAAGCGACTCTCATCGCTGAAGACGGCACGTCTCCATTCGTCCCTCCATTCACGCCTGTCGCGACACCACTGGAGGAGGGCTGCACGATGTTGGGGCGTGAGCGGAAGACGGCCTAACGGTGTGCGGGACCGTAGCCCAGCTGCATGGAGACGGTTGCGATTGGTCCTCGCCGATACCCCAGGAGCAACAGTGTCCCTAATTTGCTGGGAAGTGTCGGTGCGGTCCCCTACGGCACTGCGTAGGATCCTACGGTCTTGGCGTGCATCCGTGCGTCGCTGCGGTCCGGTCCCAGGTCGACGGGCACGTGCACCTTCCGCCGATCACTGGCGACAACATCGATGTACTGTGGAGACCTCACGCCCCACGTGTTGAGCAATTCGGCGGTACGTCCACCCGGCCTCCCGCATGCCCACTATACGCCCTCGCTCAAAGTCCGTCAACTGCACATACGGTTCACGTCCACGCTGTCATGGCATGCTACCAGTGTTAAAGACTGCGATGGAGCTCCGTATGCCACGGCCAACTGGCTGACACTGACGGCGGCGGTGCACAAATGCTGCGCAGTTAGCGCCATTCGACGGCCAACACCGCGGCTCCTGTTGTGTCCGCAGTGCCGTGCGTGTGATCATTGCTTGTACAGCCCTCTCGCAGTGTCCGTAGCAAGTATGGTGGGTCTGACACACCGGAGTCAATGTGTTCTTTTTTCCATTTCCATGAGTATATATATATATATATATATATATATATATATATATATATATATATATATATATGAATTCCATATTCCACGATCCACAATGTAGTGTACCGAGAATACCAAGTATCAGGCATTACCTGCAATCACGGGCAACACAGTGGCCGAATGCCTACACCTTACGACCGAAAGCAGCGGCGTTTCGTAGTGTCTTCAGTGCTAACAGAGGAGCAGCACTGTGTGAAATAACAGCAGAAATCAATGTGGGCTCGTGACCATATCGGTTGGACCCCAGCCGTCTGGAAACCCATGGCCTAGTGAGCTGCGTCCCGATTTCAGTTGATTGAAGCTGATGACAGGATTCGAGTGTGACGCAGACCCCACGAAACTATGGACCGAAGTTGTCAATGAGGCACTGTGCAGGCTTGTGGTGGCACGATAAATGGTATGGGCTGTGTTTACATGGAATGGGCTGGGTCCTCTGGTCCAACCGAAACTATCATTGACTGGATATGCTTATGTTCGGATAGTCGGAGACCACTTACATCTATTCATGGACTTCACGTTGCCAAACTCGTTGGAGTTTGTGCGGACGACAATGCGCTATGTCTGCGTGTCAGAGTTTTCCGTGGTCTGTTCCTAGAACATTACGGACTTTTCTAACGAACGACTTTGGCAACCTGATCCCCTGGAACATTGATGGGACATAATCCAAAGATCAGTTAGTGCACAAAACCGTGCACCGGCAATACTTTTACAATTATGGGCCGCTAAAGAAGCCGCTTAATATTTCATCAGAGGACTTCCGACGACTTCTTGGGTCCATGCCATGTCTAGTTGCTGAACTACGCCTGCCGAAACGAGGTCCGATGCGATATTAGGAAGTAACCAACGACTTTTGTCACCTCAGTGTAATTTACTGCATGATAATTTCTGCATATTCAGAACTGCACAATGGCATGGGCTACACCTGAGAGTACAGAGTAATCGTTTTATATCCACATATACACTCTTCAGAATTTGATATGCTGTCCAGGAGAAAGCACAATGTCGGTCATTTCCACAGCTGTTTACTGGAACTTGTCGCACTGCTGTCAACAGCGTTATTGCACTGAAAGGCTACACAACGTTCATAGTAAAGTGGAAAGTTGAGACAGCCCTGAGCTGTTATGTGGTCACAATGTTCTGGCAGTGGAGGCCGTTGTATGGTCAGGGATTTTATCGCATTGTTCCATTGAACTGGCAATAAAGTTTATATCATAAAGTGCGAATGCTGCCCTTTGGGGCGGGTGTATTGCGGAGTGTGTTCTTTGAAGCGGCGCGCTTCGCTGTTGCAGAATTGTAATGTGGTGCGCCATCGTAGTAACTACACCTTCAGAAAGAGTGCTTGACCTCAACTGATGAAATGCGGACGACCGCAAGGGGTTATTTAACATTGTTTTGCGCAGCGCCCTACTGTCCGCACTTTTAAAGCCTGGCCGGTGTTCGTCCTCAGTTACGTGGCTACTCACCGTTAAGGTAACAAAAATGTAAATGTCGTGTGACTAGGGCCTCCCGTCGGGTAGACCGTTCGCCGGATGCAAGTCTTCTCGATTGGCCGCCACTTCGGCGACTAGCGCGTCGATGAGGATGAAATGATTATGATTAGGACAACACAACACCTAGTCTGTCAATGGAGAAAATATCCGACCCAGCCGGAAATCGAACCCAGGCCATTAGGATCGACATTCTGTCGCGCTGACCACTCAGCTACCGGGGGCGGACACCGTTAAGGTTAAGCCCCTGAGTCTCATCTCTGCTCACAAGAACGGCTGGCTATGAAGAAAAAAGTTTTCCACTGGGAACGAGCAGCAGACCAGTGTAGATAACTGGCCGAAAGCACAGGCGGCTGTTTCCTATGACGAAGATATTGGAAAGTTGATACAACACTATGACAGCACTCTAAGTTAGAGCGGCGACAGTGTAGAGAAGTAGATGGAAGGGATACCTAACTGTTGCAAATAAAACGTTTCTGGTTTCACTGTGGTTTCCATTTCGCGACCGATCGGATCTTACTTTCTGGACAACCCTCGTAGTAATCATGCTCTTGGCCAGTATAAAGTTTTTTTTCAGCTTGGCAAGTTTTAAAAGCCTTGCTGCTAATGATGGTTCTGTTAGTTTATTAATGTAACCATTGGCTTGGTCACTATAAAGTTTAAGTTGAGCTTCGGGCATAAGCCACACCCATGAGAGCTGAAAAGGACCGATGCAGAAATTTAACTGTTCATTGTAAGCGTAATCTGTTAAGGCCGCTGTTACGTTTGCGCTGAGTTACCTTCAGGACGAAGGTAGTGGAAGTGGTAATAGTTTCAGAGATCCTGCCGCAGCGTGTTGCAAGTTTGTCCTGGGTTCAAGTCTCGCAGTCCAGTCTTACTGGAAGCCTTCTTATGGGGTAGAGTTTTATTCCAACCGTCGTAGAACTCGAGGGTTGGATTATTGTCGAGAGTGGAATGGAATCAGTTAACTTCCTTAAATGGGACTCAGCAATTAAAAATCAAACTTCTTCGGATGTTCAACACCCGTTGCCCGCTCTGTGACGACAGGAAGCGAACGGTGTCTCGGTCCTGGTGGAGTTCTGCATTTAGGCCGACCCTCCAGAAAAGCCTCCCGCAAGATTTAGTGGTGAGGCTTGATCAACCACAGGCGTATATCAACACCGAGCGAGGTGGCGCAGTGGTTAGCACACTGGACTCGCATTCGGAGGACGACGGTTCTATCCCGTCTCCAGCCGTCCTGATTTACGTTTTCCGTGATTTCCGTAAATCGTTTCAGGCAAATGCCGGGATGGTTCCTTTGAAAGGGCACGGCCGATTTCCTTCGAAATCCTTCCCTAACCCGAGCTTGCGCTCCGTCTCTAATGACCTCGTTGTCGACGGGACGTTAAACACTAACCACCACCATCAACACTTCCGCAGAGCTTAACGTCAGATGTCACACTTGCTGTCGACAGCAACGACCCTTGCAACACAGGTCCGTCTCGTCGCTGCGGTGCCCCCATGCAACACTGTGACCTTAAACACTGGTAGTCAGGAACTGAGGGCCCGACTGCCGCACGCTGTCAGCTTTGAACCCCTAACGCCACCATACCGGCACACGCGCACGTAGGCACAATCAACACTCCGTGGGGTACAGAGAAACTGTGAACCGCAACGGCGCGAAATGCAAATTGACAGTAGAGGAAACCAAAGGGGAACACCGCAGGATTGCGCACAAGCCCCGTGTGGAGAGATGCAGCTCATATGCAGGTATGTTATTAGTCTCAGGTCATTCATCAGAAACACACAGACGGCTAAGGGGTTGCATACATTCCGTATTACACTGGACTCGCATTCGGGAGGACGACAGTTCAATCCCGCGTCCGGCCATCCTGATTTAGGTTTTCCGTGATTTCCCAATATCGCTATAGGCAAATACCGGGCCGACTTCCTACCCTAATCTGATGAGACCGATGACCTCACTGTTTGGTCTCTTCCCACAAACAATCGAATCCAATCCAACATTCCGTACTCAAACACCAAAACGAATCGGAACAAACCATTACTAGGCGTTCGTTCTCAAACTTCGACGCTCCCCAGCACCCAAGCTATGCGTTTGCGGATGTGGTTTCCTTCTTGAAAACCGATCATTTTGCCTTCCCGCGCAAAATTTTAAACATTGTGTAACTTTTCGTGGGGGGAAAGGGGGGGGGACTATGTTCCGGATGAACGTTAGTAATACCGACAAACCGGGGGCACATATCTGAGACTGGAAATGGAGGAAAATATGTCCTACGAACTTGTGTTCGGATATAGACGGCGAGCGTGCAACTACAACAAACATTCCCGGAGCACAGGACAGAGCTGCATCGCCGGCCGGGGTGGCCGAGCGCTTCTAGGCGCTACAGTCTGGATCAGCGCGACCGCTACGGTCGCAGGTTCGAATCCTGCCTCGGGCATGGATGTGTGTGATGTCCTTAGATTAGTTAGGTTTAAGTAGTTCTAAGTTCTAGGAGACTAATGACCTCAGAAGTTAAGTCCCATAGTACTCAGAGCCATTTGAGCCAGAGCTGCATCGCATTCATGTCACATCAGATGTTCAAGTGGTCTCCAATGTGTTGCAGGTGATACGGATAGTAGCGGTTGTTATGCAGGGTACATATAATCGTACTTCGTCTCACACTGTTTCGGTGGGCCACTTGCCAGGAGCTTGTATTAGCGTTCGTCTCAGTACCCTACAGAAAGTGGCCCATCAAATGTGGAGTATACTCAGTCCGCCCCAAGTCAACTGCAAGTTCATCTCCCTGAAAGAATCCAAAATCGGCTTGAAATGTTGTGTGAAGTGGTTCGTGTCTGTGAAGGTACCTATTTGGTATAGCTTTGTTGCCTCTCGGCCATTTCCTTCTGCTTGGCCACCCAAACCACAATCACAAATTGTTCTCGACGTGAATACCGGACCACTCTGTTGCTTACAGTACTCTGCGTCAATAATAAAGCCTGCTACACACAAGGAAGACACGGCACGTCGTCAGTGGAACTTCCGTTCTTCAGTGCCATCTATTGTGGCAGCAATGTATTTCCGGACAGATGTTCAGAGGACTTTCTCCCCACCATTCCCAGTCGTAAATCCATCCCTACAGTTTGTAGGTTTCGTTAATGTCCACCCCTTTTCTATTTGAGCAGTTGGAGCGGATTATTCGAGCAGCCACCCATTAAAGTGTTAGTGATGTTTCATTTAGCGGAGCTGAGGGAGTTTCGAGTTCTGGCATTTCCGTTACAGCCAAAGGAAACCGCTCGAACCGTTTTGTCAGAAACTGGGGATGGAATATATTTTTAATTTAATTCTGGGAAGGTATGTCTCCAATAGAAAGCGTGAAACCAGGTATAGATATGCGTGTATGTTTATGTGTATACATGTGTTGCTAGACATGTGTAGTGTACCTTCGCCCCATGTGTCAAGGCTGAGTCATCATGGACTCTTAACAACGTTTCAAAACGCACTTCTCAGTATTGCAAACCATAGTAGAAACACCGCAGGGGCAAATGTGTGAAAATAAGAGGGCAGTACGCTGAACGGGCGAGGCAAGAACAAGATATCTGTGAATTATTATTTTTAAGGGAGTATAGTTATCTTTGTAACAGACTTCATATATTTTCCGGAAAGTGATGTCTATCCCGTTGTTGTTTTTTCAAGATAATTATTCTATATAACTGCTTTTGGTAGACGAAGGAATACTATCCACGAAATGCACGTCTGATTGTTTGCCGAAGTTCTGAATATAAACCGCTGGAAACCTCGTGAAATAATAAGCAGCAACGGAATAGCGAACCCGCCAAATGAAAATGTATTTATTACTGCCGGATCCCCAACTTTCGGGTCGCAATTCACTACGTCACACTCATTCGTTAATCATGGTCATTGCTCTGCGTTTCAGTAACATAGCCTCCCAACCAGCACGCATTAATATCGCAGCTTATTTAGTGCGCCCGTCGGGAGACTATTACGCATTGTCCTTTCCCTTGGAGCGTAAATTGACAACGTTCGTTGATTTATTGTGTGATCCTACAGAATAATGGAAACACAATCAGTCGATGTAATTCCTGAACGTACACGAGGCCGCAGATCGCTGTGGGGCTGGCATGAAAACGCGATAACAGCGAAATCGAATGGGGCAGCGGGGTTGGGAACGAAGCGAATCTTTCGATCGCAGATCGAATGAGCACTTTGGTTCATTTACTTCGTTCCACTGGACACATCCAAGAGTCATATGTTACACTGTTGACATAATTATGTAGCTTTCGTTATTTTTTAAATACACCAACCTATTCGCAATAAATGTTAAGACCTAGGAAAAATTGACCGAAGAGACCGTATGTTCGTTCAGATATTACTTGTTGGTTTCTGTTTCGGGATCTTATTCGATGACTTCCTGACATTTCGCTAAGACGAGTGGCTCGCAATGTCGAGTTTGCACTCTACAATGCTGGTTATTTTTATATACCTTTGGCGCCAAAGTCAGTGTTTGTTTCCTGGTCATCAGCACTGTGACTCTGCCTTAGCTCAGCGAAACTGTCGGTCGGCCGATCAATGATATCCAGATTCCATTTATCTTCAGGCTTTCTTTTCTCTTAATACCATTGCCGTGTTCGTGAATTTTTATGTCGTCCCTCTTGAAGACGATCATTTTGGCCTTTGGAAAGGTAAAAGCAAAAGACAGGCAGTTCTGGCGTTGAAGTATGTAATGGAAGCAAGAATGAAGGAAAATCAAGACGCCTTCATCGGATCTGTCACCCTGGAAAAAGCGTTCCTAAGTCCAAAGTTGTTCGATATGTTCGAAATTCTGAGAAAAATTGGAGTAAGCTACAAGGAAACATGGGGGCTACACATTATGTACAAGAATAAAGAATTATCAATAAATCTTAAAGGCCAAGAGCGAATTGCTCGGATTTAAAAGGGTAGAAGAGAGTGATGTAACTTTTCACTCCTACTTTTTCGTCTATACATCGATGATTCAGTGACAGAAATAAAAGAAAGGCTCATGAGTGGGATCAAAATTTAAGATGAAAGTGTATTAGTGATAAGATTCACACCGACAATCCTATCCTGAGTGAAAGTGAAGAGGCATTAAAGGATCTGTGGAATGGAATGAGTACACAATATGATTTGAGAGTAAATCGAAGGACGACGAATGTAATGAAAACTAGCAGAAACAAGAACAGCGAGAAACTTAAAATTATAATTGGTAATCATGAGCTTGACGAAGTTATATAATTCAGCTACCTAGGCAGCAAACTAACCCTGATGAACGGATCAAGCGAGCAGCTTTATTTGCAGCTGTAAGCAATTGATTAATGATCTCTTCTGAGATTGATGATTCCGAACGCCCATTGCAAGCAATTCTCTTTGCGATGTTCACTCGGAAATTAGTTGACAGGTAGCTCCATTCACGGCCTGCAACTATTCTAAGCGGGTTTTCATTGACCAAAAAATTTGGTAACTTCATTCGTGGTAGTACCATGTGCACGTCAAAATTGTATAGTTCTTTCCTGACATTTTATAACATCTCAGCGTCGACCAGTCTTACTGCGCTGATTGCACACACGTTTCTGTCACATACACACTACACCACTGTCATGGTTTACGTCAGTCGTGGACATTCACATGACCGCCTGGTACGACTTGCATACTACCTGTTCCTGAAACGTTATCAAGGTCCTTGGGACGCAGACCGGTTCGACGGATTTCTTCACGGTGTGCTGTTCTGTGAAGGCCTCTTCATCTCCAGATATCTACTGCAAACCACATCCATATGAACCTGCTTACTGTTTTGAACTCTTGGTCTCCCTCGACAATTTGAAACCATTAAATGTCACGCCCACTGTCCAGCGGATGGTACATCAACGATTTATCTGGCTATCCGTATTCTGCGATTCACATTACATGTCCATCCCCACCGAGCTGTTGTTCTGTTTAGTCTCTGAGGTTCTTTGAACTTGAGTCATTTCCCTATTAGTTAAAGTTCTTACGTATCGGGGCCGAGATGTTCTACGAGACCTTGTTAGCACATTTTTAGAACCCTCAATTTGTTTTTTATTTGCTTCAATAAAATACTAGCAGTCCCCTTCACAAGTTCTTGTAGGCACTATAGTGTTTCTACATCCTCTCTATTTATCAACTCACCTTACAAGCCAATAACAAAGGCTTTAGTTTCTGAACTGCTGCTTTTCACGGCTGGTCTTCTCTGCAGTACCCAATAATTTGCTCCGTCTTCCGATAAGATGCTGAAGTAACACTTCAATTTTTACATTACTAGATGTGCTAGCCATCTGCCGTTACGCTTCCTGCATTTCCTCCACTGCATAGATATTCAGTCTTTAGAAAATTTATTTCGAACCCTCATTAATATTATTCTTCTAATGCATTTCTTAGCATACTGCAGATTTCATCCTCTTCACTAGTGACCACTACTTGATCATCTGCGAAGAACAAGGTGTACATAAACCCATGTTCTGTTATTTTAGTACCCATTCCCGCTTATTTCCTACTCCACAGTTCTAATGCATTCTGAATATCTGCCGGGCTGTTCTAATAAAAGAGTAGCTACGGACAGAGGTCTAATTTGGCCCTTAATTATACACTGAAAACCCAAAGGATCTGGTACACCTGCCTAATATTATGTAGGACCTCCGTGAGTGCAAAGAACTGCCACAGCGGGACGTGGCATGGACTCGATTAATATCTGAAGTAGTGGTGGAGGGGACTGGCTCCATGAATCCTGCAGGGCTATCCATAAATCCGTAAGGGTAAGAGGAGAGAGGCATTCGGATAATCTCAATAACGTTCATATCTGGGGACTTTGGCGGCCAGCGGAAGTGTTTAAACTCAAAAGAGTGTAACTGGAGCCACTCTGTTGCAGTTCTGGACGTGTGAGTGTCACATTGTCCTGCTTAAATTGCCTAAGTCCGTCGGAATGTACAATCGACACAAATGGATGCCCGTCATCAGACAGGTTGCTTACTTACGTGTCACCCATCAAAGTGGTATCTAGAAGTATCAGGGCTCCCATATCACCCCAACTGCACACGCATCATACCATTACAGAGTCTCCACCAGCTTGAACAATCCCCTGCTGACATGCAACGTCCATGGATTCATGAGGTTGCACCTATACCCGTACAAGTCCATCCGCCTGCTAAAATTTGAAACGAGACTCGTCAGACCAGGCAACCTCTTTGCTGTCACTCGAATGTCGATCTTGACGGCCCAGGCGAGGCTTAGAGCTCTGTGTCGTGTAGTCATCCGAAAGGCCATATCGATGATGTCTCGGTGAATGGTTCGCACGCTGACACTTGTTAATGGCGCAGCCTTGAAACCTGAAGCAATTTGCGAAGGCTTGAACTTCTGTCATACTGGACGATTCTCTCAATTCGTCATTGGCCACATTCTTGCTGGATCTATTTCAAGGCGCAGCGATGTATGAGATTTGATGCTTTAACGGATTCCTGATGTTCACGATATATTCGTGAAATGGTCCTACGGGAAAATCCCCTCTTCATCGCTACCTCTGAGATGCTGTGTCCCATCGCTCGTGCTGTGTCCCATCGCTCGTGCGCCAACTGCAACATTGCGTTCAATCTCACTAAAATCTTGATAACTTGCCATTGAAGCAGCAGTAACCGATCTAACAACTGAGCCAGACACTTGTTTCTTATGTAGGCTTAGCCGACCGAAGGGCCGTATTCAGCCTGTTTACATATCTCTGTATTTGAATACTCACGCCTATACCAGTGTCTTTGGCACTTCAGTGCAGTATGGCAGCGAAACTTAGTAAACATACGCGGAAGCGGTTTACTATAGAAAAAAATTATTTCCAATTTTGGCCACCGGGTTGCCAATTTGGTGCTGCTAATGCAGAAATACGTATGGAAAAGTTTCCATACACAGATTAGGAACAGGGCGTGAGCAGAAATCGTCAGACAAGCGAGAAAGATACAATGTTGACTTTATTATTAACCGCTGCTTGCCCTGTTTGTTCTATATGAGCGCCGCAGAAATCGAAGAGAATGTGCATTTGTAAAACGACGTGATCAACAGTTGCTTGCAGCAATTCTAGTGAAGTCTGAGCAATATGTCCTTTTATACTAGGTTTCAGATCAGGTTGAGGCCGAATGTGTCCCTGGTAAACACGTACTTTTAGATACCCCCCCCCCCCCCCTACCAGAACCAAAAGTTACGTGGATTCACGTCAGGTCATCTTGGAGGCCACATATCTGGAAAAGTTCTTGAGATAACACGCTCGTGGAACGTTGCATTGAGCTGATTTTTCTCTGGACGAGCGACCTGAGGTGCTGTGTCCTTTTGCACGAAACCTGTGATTTCCACACAGTTCGCTCTACTATATTAGGAATCACATGCTGTACAAACAAGTCTCAATAACATGCGTACGCCATCGTGCACATGGCAGACCCTCTGAGTACTTTCTTTTCGTAGAGTAACGGGCTGAGAGTGAATCCATATGACACACTCACGTAAGGCCACTGCAATGACTCTTGGTGAACAACAGGTTCCTTAACGGTACCCGAAATTGGGCATTTCAGTGTACTCACTGTCCCCTATAGTGCATAATGTGCCTCGTCACTCCACAGACTACGGCTCGGCCACATGTCATCACCTGCGATCCGTGCCAGAAATTGAGGATTAGACCCAGCACCGAAATGCCGACCATGACGTATCAGTTGCTGCACTGTCTGGACCATTCAGTACCAAATAGACCGCAAATGTTTCGTACTGTGACTACATGGTGGACAATTCTTATGACACTGTACGAGAACTGGCATGATCATTTACAGCAACAGCTAGTTCCTTATTAACATCCACCAGGATAGGACGCCTTCCTCTTCCAGGTGCCGCACGGAGCACACCCGTGTTTTCGAATTTAATTATCAGCTTCTTTAATCTATTTAATGACATCGGATCTAACCCAGACCTTTCAGTCGGCGATGCTCTCTCAGTGCAGCATTGTAACGGAAATAGTTCACTTCAAATACTTTCACTAACAGTGCACGGTCTCGTTTCTCGATAGCCGTACTGTTCACTGACTTTATGGCTTGTCAAATGGCAGCGAGGATGTCATACCGTCACACAAACAGTGTACAGCCGCCAATTGGCACCTGGTGGTCACATCTAAAACTATGCTTTTACCGGCGTAAATATGTTCCACGTTAACATACAATAATTACAGCTCACAGTGGATCTAAGTACGTAACTGCAATCATACCTACTCGGTGCTGTGAACAATGAAGAAGACAAGCAGCATCCCTGCCTCGGTCTTTTACAATTTTTAAGGGTGAGTAGAAATTTTATTCATCACTTTGATTACATAATCTGCCAACTTGTATAAGTTGTATGTACCTGTTACATAGTCTTTTAAAGCCCACTCCACTTCAGGACTTCACTTTCTTCTGCGGTTCTGTGTCATACTCCTTCTCGAGAACAGTAAACACTAAATCGTTACTCGGATTCCTCTCCAGTCTCTTTGCAATTAGCTATATTAAAATCAAAATGTTGCCACTGCAGGATTTTCTCTACTGGAATCTAATTGGCTCCTCGCCGTACATGAACATTCCGTCTTTCGGAATCCGGCTAAACAACCCGTCAGTAGATTTGGTAACACTGACTAGATGACAGGTCCCACATAAACCTCCATACAATTTTTTTTATCCGGAATTTCGAATCAGTATCAGCTTGTTAGTTACTTGATCTATATATTTATTCTTCAGCAATCTTCAGCTCATTTCCAATGCTGCTCATCTCTTCCTGACTGAACTATTTATTATCCACGTTTCACTTCCATACAAGACTACACACCACACGAATATTTGCAATCAAGACTTCGCAACATTTAAATTAAATTAGATGTTAACAAATTTGATCCATTATAAGCACGTCGTACAGCCAGCCTCCATTATATCTTCTCTACTTCAGCCATTATTAGTTATTTTCCTGGTAAAATAAAAAACCTCTTCTACAACTTTTAGTATCTTATTTTCTAATATCATGAACTTTGTATTGCCAGATTTAATTCAATAATATTCCAGTTCCCTTGTGTAACTTTTGTTTTTCACCTTACAGTCTCTTTCCAAGACACTATCCGTTCCATTCAGTTACTCTTCCAAGTACTTAGCTCTCTCTGACAGAGATACAAAGTCATTGGCAATCCTGAAAGTCTTTTGTTTCTTCTCCGTGATGTTTAATTTCTCTACAGATTACTCCTTGGTTTCTTTACTGGTTGCTCGCAGGACTACTGAATGACATCGAGGAAAATCTATCATCATGAGTCTTTTCCCAGCATGTTCTTAGACACTTATAAAAGCAATTTAGTTTCTGTACACATGGCAAATAACTTTTCTAACCCTCTACCATATAACTACAGACTTTGTAAGAGTGTACTCCAGGCAACTTTGTGACATATGTTCTCTAAGTATACTAATACTATGAACGAAAGTTTGCTTTTCTCTAACCTTTATTCTAAGACAAGTCGTAAGACCAGTATGACTTCTTGCGTTTCTAAATTCCTCCAGAACCCACACTAAACTTCCTCTAGTCGGTTGGTTCCAGTTTTCCAATCTTCTGTAATATTTCGGGTAAATATTTTGCAAGAAATGGTTATTCAATCAATAGTTCGGTAATATTCACAACTATCAGCATCTGTCTTATTTGGAATTACAATTATCACATTTTTCTGGAAGTCTGGAGGTATTTGGCCCGTCTCAAACAGTTTGCACTTCAGGTGGAATACTTTTTACACCGCTGGCTGTCCATATTCTGAGAGAAAGTCGTTTACTTCGGGGACCACTTTTGAATTATGTTTCCCAGTTCTCCGTGGAATTTTTCTCTCTGTATCATATCTCACAACTCTTAGTCATCTACTACCTCTTCCTTTTCAATACTATGGCCTTCCTCTCTCCTGTATAGCCGTTATGTATAATCCTTCCACTGTTCAGCCTCCACTTCTTTCCTCGCAAAAGTCTTTCTCTGGACATTCGTAACATTCATACAGATTGTTAACGAAGGTACGTGCATTAGGAATAGGCTCCCAGATACTGGCTCGAAGATTTCTTAAGCAATAGAACTCACTGTTGTCCCCGACGTCGAGTGCCCATCGGAGGCACGGGTAACATCAGGAGTGCCCCCGGAAAGTACAATAGGACCGTTGCTACTTCCCATACACATAAAAGATAAGGCATACAGGATGGGCAGTAATTTGTGGCTATTAGCTGATGATTCTGTGATGTGCAGGAAGTTATCGAAAATAAGTGACGGTAGGTTGATACAAGATGACATACACAACATTTCTAGTCTGTGTTACATATGGCAGCGAGTCATAAAAGTGGAAATATGGAAATTAATGCGGATGAGCAGGAGAAAAAAATCGTTAATGTTCCGATAAAGTATTAATACTGTCCTGTTTGACACAGTAACATCGTTTAAATATCTGGGCGTATAGTTGCGATCGCTCTATGGCTAAACATGCCTTGGTGCATGGCCATGACATCTTGGCACAGTGTTACACCGTCCGGGTTATCTGGATACATCCCACTGACAACAATCTATCAGAACTCTGGAGATGGGAACTTGCCCTTCAATATATCCTCTCTTACCGTTACCCACCAGGCCTCCGGTAATTTCCAGTTCCCGCCGCTCATACCTCACCTGTCATTCAATAACATCTTTACCTCTGTGCTTCCGCCTCGACTGACATCTCTGCCCAAACTATTTGCCTTGACATATGTCTGCTTGTGTCTTTATATGTGTGGATGGATATGTGTGTGTGTGTGTGTGTGTGTGTGTGTGTGTGTGTGTGTGCGAGTGTATACCTGTCCCTCCCCCCCCCCCCCCCCCCAAGATAAGTCTTTCCGCTCCTGGGATTGGAATGACTTCTTACCCTCTCCCTTAAAACCCACATCCTTTCGCCTTTCCTTCTCCTTCTCTCTTTCCCGATGAAGCAACCGTGGGTTGCGAAAGCTTGAAATTTGTGTGTGTGTGTGTGTGTATATGTTTGTTATTGTCTCTATCAACGTCCTGAGGCATCAAGGGATCACAAATTTAGCATTGGAGGGCAGCGTGGAGGGTAAAAATCGTAGAGGGAGACCAAGAGATGAATGCACTAAGCTGATTCAGAGGGATGTAGGTTGCAGTAGGTACTGGGAGATGAAGAAGCTTGCACAGGATAGATTAGCATGGAGAGCTTCATCAAACCAGTCTCAGGACTGAAGACCACAACAACAACATCCGATTACACGTATTTTTCCCATTATATCAGTTGCAATATCAATAGCAAAGAAAAGACTGTGTTAAAAATAAAAATAAACTGACGAACGGTATTCGATCCAGTGATCACGGGGCTTGAACGCTACCCATTCAGCTGCCAACGCTTCCTGGTAAAAACGCCCACGGACAGCCATATATATTTGACGATCGAAATTATCTTGCGATTTTCTCAATAACTCTTGAGAAGTACGCGCTAATGCTTACACATTTTGTTGTCCTAATGGAGTAGCTACTACGAGTGTACAAAGTTTGAAGTAAATCCGTGTTCCAAACGTCGTGGCCTCCCCTTGCAAGCGTCATCTTTATCCTTATGTGCTCTTCTGCTGCTTCCGTGTTTCATCTCTCGCGGTTACTCATTCACATTCTGTTGTGTCCTGTAGCAATGTTTCAATAGTTGCCTAAAGCTCCCTTTGAAATCATCAGAAGCTCCTTCTACATCTACATCTACTTTTATACTCCGCAAGCCATCCAACGCTGTGTGGCGGAGGGAACTTTGCATGCCACTGTCATTACCTCCGTTTCCTGTTCCAGTTGCGTATGGTTTGTGAGAAGAACGACTGTCTGAAAGGCTCTGTGCACGCTCGAATCACTCTGATTTTACATTCGTGATCTCCTCGGGAGGTATAAGTAGCGGGAAGCAATATATTCGACACCTCACCCAGAAACGCACCCTCTCGAAACCTGGCGAGCAAGCTACACCCCGATGCAGAGCACCTCTCTTGCAGAGTCTGCCACTTGAGTTTGCTAAACATCTCCGTAACGCTATCACGCTTACCAAATAACCTTATGACGAAACGCGCCGCTCTTCTTTGGATCTTCTCTATCTCCTCTGCCAACGCGACCTGGTACGGATCGCACAGCGATGAGCAGTACTCAGTATAGGTCGAATAAGTGTTTCGTAAGCCACCTCCTATGTTGATGGACTACATTTTCTAAGGACTCTCCCAATTAACCTCAACCTGGTACCCGCCTTACCAACTATTAATTTTGTATGATCGTTCCACTTCAAATCGTTCCGTACGCATACTCCGAGATACTTTATAGAAGGAGCTGCTACCAGTGTTCGTTCCGCTATCATGTAATCATACAATAAAGGATCCTTCTTTCTATGTATTAGCAATACATTACATTTGTCTATGTTAGGGGTCAGTGGCCACTCCCTGCACCAAGTACCTATCCGTTGCAGATCTTCCTGCATTTCGCTACAATTTTCTAATGGTGCAACTTCTCTGTATATTACAGCATCATCCGCGAAAAGCCGCATGGAACTTCCGACACTATCTACTAGGTTATTTATACACTCCTGGAAATTGAAATAAGAACACCGTGAATTCATTGTCCCAGGAAGGGGAAACTTTATTGACACATTCCTGGGGTCAGATACATCACATAATCACACTGACAGAACCACAGGCACATAGACACAGGCAACTGAGCATGCACAATGTCGGCACTAGTACAGTGTATATCCACCTTTCGCAGCAATGCATGCTGCTATTCTCCCATGAGGACGATCGTAGAGATGCTGGATGTAGTCCTGTGGAACGGCTTGCCATGCCATTTCCACCTGGCGCCTCAGTTGGACCAGTGTTCGTGTTGGACGTGCAGACCGCGTGAGACGACGCTTCATCCAGTCCCAAACATGCTCAATGGGGGACAGATCCGGAGATCTTGCAGGCCAGGGTAGTTGACTTACACCTTCTAGAGCAGGTTGGGTGGCACGGGATACATGAGGACGTGCATTGTCCTGTTGGAACAGCAAGTTCCCTTGCCGGTCTAGGAATGGTAGAACGATGGGTTCGATGACGGTTTGGATGTACCGTGCACTATTCAGTGTCCCCTCGACGATCACCAGAGGTGTACGGCCAGTGTAGGAGATCGCTCCCCACACCATGATGCCGGGTGTTGGCCCTGTGTGCCTCGGTCGTATGCAGTCCTGATTGTGGCTCTCACTTGCACGGCGCCAAACACGCATACGACCATCATTGGCACCAAGGCAGAAGCGACTCTCATCGCTGAAGACGACACGTCTCCATTCGTCTCTCCATTTACGCCTGTCGCGACACCACTGGAGGCGGGCTGCACGATGTTGGGGCGTGAACGGAAGACGGCCTAACGGTGTGCGGGACCGTAGCCCAGCTTCATGGAGACGGTTGCGAATGGTCCTCGCCGATACCCCAGGAGCAACAGTGTCCCTAATTTGCTGGGAAGTGGCGGTGCGGTCCCCTACGGCACTGCGTTGGATCCTACGGTCTTGGCGTGCATCCGTGCGTCGCTGCGGTCCGGTCCCAGGTCGACGGGCACATGCACCTTCCGCCGACCACTGGCGACAACATCGATGTACTGTGGAGACCTCACGCCCCACGTGTTGAGCTATTCGGCGGTACGTCCCCCCGGCCTCCCGCATGCCCACTATACGCCCTCGCTCAAAGTCCGTCAACTGCACATACGGTTAACGTCCACGCCTTCGCGGCATGCTACCAGTGTTTAAAGACTGCGATGGAGCTCCGTATGCCACGGCAAACTGGCTGACACTGACGGCGGCGGTGCACAAATGCTGCTCAGCTAGCGCCATTCGACGGCCAACATCGCGGTTCCTGGTGTGCCCGCTGTGCCATGCGTGTGATCATTGCTTGTACAGACCTCTCGCAGTGTCCGGAGCAAGTATGGTGGGTCTGACACACCGGAGTCAATGTGTTCTTTTTTCCATTTCCAGGAGTGTATATATTGTGAAAAGCAATGGTCCCATAACACTCCCCTGTGGCACGCCAGAGGTTACTTTAACGTTTGTAGACGTCTCTCCATTGATAACAACATGCTGTGTTCCTTACGTCACTTACAGATATCCAAAGAAGCTAGAGGAGGGGGGGGGGGGGGGATGGTGAGTTGTACGCCCAGTGTGCGCAGCTAGTGTTTGACGAAAGGTTAGCGGACTAGTGTGACACTTTACGCCGGCGGTACTCACATAGCACGTCGAGGGGGAAGGGCCGGCTCTGGCCGGAGCCCTCAGCGTTGAAGGCGACGCAGGTGTAGTTGCCCCTAGCGGCGCGGCCCACCGCCTGCAGCACCAGGCTCAGGTTGCTCAGCACCACGCCCGCGCCCGGCCGCAGCAGGTGGCCCTGCGCAGCAGAACACGCCGGTCTCCAGTACCTCAGCACGATTCCCGAGCGTCAGCTGACGCCCTTGGAGGAAAAACTCGTTTGAAAATGTTCAAATGTATGTGAGGTCCTAAGGGACCAAATTGCTGAGCTCATCGGTCCGTAGAGTTACACACTACTTAAACTAACTTAAACTAATTTATGCTAAGAACAGTGCACACACTAATGCCTGAGGGAGGACTCGAACATCTGGCGTGAGCGGCCGCTCAGTCCGTTACACAGCGCCTCAAACTACGTGGCCACTCCGCACCGCAAAACTAGTTTGAAATCGTGGGTAGAAAATTTTTTCAAGCACACAAGTGGAAAAGGAACATATGTACTCTTCGTACCTAACGACTGTTGTTGCACTTCCAGAGCTAGCTCTACTGACGC
Source organism: Schistocerca gregaria (assembly GCF_023897955.1). Classification (NCBI taxonomy): domain Eukaryota; kingdom Metazoa; phylum Arthropoda; class Insecta; order Orthoptera; family Acrididae; genus Schistocerca; species Schistocerca gregaria. The sequence continues at coordinate 688,770,370 of NC_064923.1, forward strand.
ATCTGAACATTTGTTTGGTCAACCTTACTGCAAGGTAGATACGCCAATTTCATACACGAATGCAGTGCAGTTTTTGGCACTGTTTTGTTTATTTTACCTGCATTAGTCGTTTCACTGGTATGTTGCATTTCGCTATAACGAACAGAAGTCATAAAAAGTGAATAAATAAAAAGTTTTCCGTAAACCGACATCACTAGCACTAGACCGATTTTTCTAAATATATCAGCCGCTTCCTTGTCATAAAATGACTCTAAAGAACTGCTATTGTTTTTTACTATTACGCCTCTCTCCATCAGACGTCTTTTTTCATTTCCTTTGTTACTATACAACACAGTGGTAAAGATATGTTTCCATAGAAATAACGAAACAACGTTGCTGTCTCGCTGCTTCGTTTTTAATTACGAATAATTGTACTGTTTATCCGAAAAAATTGTTCAAATGACTATGAGCACTATGAGACTTAACATCTGAGGTCATCAGTCCCCTAGAACTTAAAACTACTTAAACCTAACTAACCTAAGGAAATGACACACATCCATGCCCGAGGCAGGATTCGAACCTGGGACCGTAGCGGCCGCGTGGTTCCAGACTGTAGAGCCTAGAACCGTTCGGCCACCACGGCCGGCACTGTTTATCCAACTACATGCAATATGAATTAAGGTTGCATTTCAATGATGGAGCACAGCAATCAGTCTTGGTTTTCTTTCAGGTTTTATAAGGCAAATGTAGATTTCGGCTAGTGCTTATCCATTATCAGTACACTATTTCACGGTATCAATAAATGTCCCAGTACGTCAGTCCCCTGTTGTTCAGGCTTCTGTGAACATCGTCAGATGTTGAGTGATCACTGTGAAAGACATGGAGATGCTACATACTCGTGTGAGTCGCGAACATCAGTATATAGTAGAGCTCAAACGGGTGTTCAGTTGGCCGGTTGAAACATTCGGATACGACAATAACACGAAGTTAGTATCCATGCAAACGACAGGACAGGCACACGCATCGTCAAGACACCAACCCATCACGTCTGAGCACTCAAGAGACGATCGCTATATAAAGCACCAAGCACATCGTAATGACTTCACGTCTGCATGTGACATCTGAGGCCAAATATGAGCTTCCAGCACAAGTATGTGCAATCCCATACCACTGGTCGGGACTGACACCTGACAAGCTGGGGAATTAGCGATCCATTAGTAGGACACAATCAACACAACGACATAAACTGCAACTTTTGGTCCGGCCGGAGTGGCCAAGCGGTTCTAGGCGCTTCAGTCTGGAACCGAGTGACCGCTACGGTCGCAGGTTCGAATCCTGCCTCGGGCATCGATGTGTGTGATGTCCTTAGGTTAGTTAGGTTTAAGTAGTTGTAAGTTCTGGGGGACTGATGACCTCAAATGTGAAGTCCAATAGTGCTCCGAGCCAATTAAACCATTTTTTTGCAACTTTGGAGTGGTGCTGTGACCAGAGGCAGTACCAAGAAATATATGATGACGTCACATTCTGAATTATAGTTCTGCACCAACCTGGATGACAACCGTTGGCAAGAGATACTAATGGTGTCACGGTGTGTGGAGCCTACTGGTATGACTTTAGGTCACGCATGGTAGTGATTAAAGGAACTGTGAGAACACAAACAGCAAGTTACGGACATCCTACCTCTTCAAGTGTTACCTTTCATGAGACAGTATCATGATCTCATTTTTTTATGGAAATATTCCCGTCCTTACATGACATATATCTCTGAGAATTGTCTGCGATAGGCTCATTTACTCTGTGGCCATCGAGATCTACACATCGATCCCCCATAGAATATGTGTAGTACCAGCTCTAAACTCATCTACGTCCCAGTGAGAGTATCCAGGTTATCAAAGACCAGTTTGCTGCAGGAATGAAGGTGCAACGGGTTTGTTTTATTTATTTAGCCTTATCAGATGAGGTCGTGAAGAGAGGAAGGTACGACGGACCGTGATGGTCGGTTAGACTATGGAGAAGACAGAGGGTGTGGATATCTCTGTGCTTGTCGGTACACAGCCAGGTTATCTGTACATATGATTGTGAAATACGATCAAAGAGCCGAAAATCAAGTTATAACGATCACAAGCAACAGTAACCAGTTACAGCCGCCGTGAATTTTCCTGAGAAAGGGCTCCGGACTGAAGCGCCTAAAACCGCTCGGTCACAGCGGCCGGCTGAAGTGGCATCAAATCGAAAGACTTGCACCCGATGAACGGTCTACCTTAGTTACATTTGTGTTAAAAGTCTGTACACTAGATTTCCACACTCGTAAACATCTCTGGGTCCACTGTTTCCGATGCGATAGTGAAGCGAAAACGTGGTCACGTACAGCACAAAAGCGTACAGGCCGATCTCGTCTGTTGACTGACGGAGACCGCCGACATTTGAAGGGCGTCGTAATATGTAAGAGGCAGACATCTATCCAGATCATCATACAGGAATTCCAAACTGCATCAGAATCCACTGCTAGTACTACGACAGTTAAGGGAGGGGTAAGAAAATTTGGATTTCATGACCGAGCGGCTGCTCATAAGCCACACATGACACAGAAAAAATTGCAACCAGCGTTTCGCTTGGTGTAAGGAGCGTAAACATTGGGCGATTGAACACTGGAAAAACGTTGTGTGAAGTGACGAATCATGGTACACAATATGGCGATCCGATGATGGGTGTCGTTATGGGGAATGCCCGGTGGACGTCATCTGCCAGCCTACGTAGTGCCAACAGTAAAATTCGGAGGTGGTGGTGATATGTTGTGGTCGTGTTTTTCATGGAGGGGCTTGCATCCCTTGTTTTGCGTGGCACTATCAAAAAATGCTTCAAATGGCTCTGAGTACTATGGGACTTAACTTCGGAGGTCATCAGTCCCCTAGAACTTAGTACTACTTAAACCTAACTAACCTAAGGAAATCACACACATCCATGCCCGAGTCCAGATTCGAACCTGCGACCGTAGCGGTCGCGCGGTTACGGACTGAAGCGCCTAGAACCGCTCGGTGAACACGGCCGGCTTCAGCATTGAGATGGTTACTGATAATCAAGGATCCTTCTAGTCGGTTAACACGTGGGCTCTAAAATTAAGTGAGTTTGACTCTGAGGTAATTCGTAGGCCAGGGAAGAAACACGGGACAGCAGATGCATTAAGTCGCAAGTTAGACGCATTAGAAGTAATGGGTAAAAGTGTTGCGGAATGTAAAAGGGCACAAGCAGAGGATGCGGAGTGCCAGGGTTTTAGAACTCTACCACATTTCGTTGTAGAGAGAAATTTGTTGTGTAGAGTTATAGAGTTACCAGGTTTTGATCACAGGTGGTGGTACCAAAGTGTATGAGAGAGCAAGTCTTAAAGCAGGCCCATGATCATGTGGTTGGTGGCGCACTTGGAGAAAGAATGTGGAACAATACTTAGCAATTTATGTACCATGTGCGCAGTGAGAAGATGTGACGCGCGCAAGAATTCCATTGCAACGGTTACCAGAGACTTCGAAACCTTTCCAGTTTATCGGGCTAGATACAACAAAAAACCGGCAGGTAATCGTTACGTTTTAAATATAGCTGATCACTTTTCGCAGTTTCTTGCCATGGATGCAATACCAGACCAACAGACAGGGACGGTAGCGGTAGCACCAGATTTAGTCAATAAGTGGTTATTGGACTTTGGAGTGCTTGATACCATAATTACGGATCAGGGAACGAAGTTCATGTACGAATTAATGACACAGTTGTGTCGGTTATTGAGAATTAAAAAATTACCGACCAGTCCAAGCGAATGGGAGAACGGAGCGAATACATAAGACAATTTCAAATATGCTAAGTTATTACGTGATTGGAAACAATGATAACTGGGACGTTTATCTTCCATACGTGGTATTGAGTTATAACACCAAAATACATTCGGGGTTCGGAATGTCACTGTTTTGGGTGGTCTATGGAAGAAGTATGCCATCACCGTTTCACGTTCTATGTCCGAAATCGGGAGCTAATGGGGACGTAGTGAGGAAATTAGCACATACCATAAAGGAAGTTAGTCCGCAGCTCGTGTTCGTGCGGTAGCGTTCTCTCTTCCCACTCCCGGGTTCCCGGGTTCGATTCCCGGCGGGGTCAGGGATTTTCTCTGCCTCGTGATGACTGGGTGCTGTGTGATATCTTTAGGTTGGTTAGGTTTAAGTAGTTCCAAGTTCTAGGGGACTGATGACCATAGCTGTTAAGTCCCATAGTGCTCAGAGCCATTTGAACCATTTGAATAAAGGAAGTTAGGAAGAGGGTACAGAAGGCCAATACGAAAGCGTTGGAAAGGCAGAAAGAACAGAATAAGCGTTTGAGATCTTTGCGATAGTACAGGGTTGGTCAGTCACACCTAAGAGAAAGACGAAAAAATTCTTGACGAAATACAACGAACCATACCAGATCGTTGACATAACTTCGCCTGTAATTGTTAAAGTGCAGCTGCCAACAAAAACATCCGTTACTCACTTAAGTAGAGTAATGCCTTTTAGAGGAATGGTGGACAGATTTTCTAAATTACAGGGCAGCGACCCAATTGCAGAGACTAGGCAAAGCAAACGGAAGAAGAAGAAAATGGTTCAAATGGCTTTGAGCACTATGGGACTTAACTTCTGAGGTGGTCAGTCCCCTAGAACTTAGAACTACTTAAACCTAACCAAACTAAGGACACTACACACATCCATGCCCGAGGCAGGATTCGAACCTGCTACCGTAGCGGTCGCGCGGTTCCATACTGAAGCGCCTAGAACTGCTCGGCCACTTCGGTCGTCGGAAGAAGAAGGTCACGGCGGAGGGACAACAGTGGATTCATAACGTTCCGTATTCGTTACGTTCACGGAGGGAGAAAATTATTATACGTATAATACTGTACGGCACGTTTACATTTTGTGTTTTCTTTTCAGGCATAATTTTTTTGTGTGTGTGTGTGTTTGTGGGTCAGATAATAGTTGCGGTTTTCTTGTTTGTTGTTTTAGTTCTGTCATCGTATGGGGGAGACTACTTTCTTGTGAGAAAATCTTATAGCGGCAGAGTTGGCTATCAGGAATTTTTGAGGATGTCGTACGATGTTTTAGTGACATGTAGTGGGAAGGGGTTGTGGAGGTATTACCAATGCCGAATCTGACATATTTAAACTCCATGTTAAACCCAGAGTTTTTGGAAACGTTGCATTTCTTTATAATTGCTCAGGAAGGATCTGTTATGGTTAATAAAGTATTGGAATACGTTACAACAGCATTGCACTGATAGAATAATGACAGTGGGCATTACAGCCATAGGGTGTGTCGTTTTGTATTTTTCTTGAGTGTAACATTGTGGAGAGTGTGGGAACGTGCACCAGTAGAGGAGGTGCCAACATATCAGTTGCCTATGGCATAGGTAACCAGTATAAACAGTGTATAAGGGTAGAGTCAATGTTTTTATGTTCTCGTTAGTTTTAGTCTGTAGCATATTAGTTTTGTGAGCAAGGTATGTTTATGCAGCCACCGGCCACGGCTGTTATATTTGGATTTGGGACGAATCTTGTTGAAAGGAGGAATGTGTGCTGCGATAGTATTAGTGTTTGTCGTGGGAAAGGGGAATTTTTTTAAAGTTCAGTAAAGGCACGGTTGGGCGATTAAGTCTGTGGCCGCTGGCAGAGTGTGGTAAAAGTCGGCAGCCAGTACGCCAGGCAGAGTAAACATGGCGTGGAGCTGTAGCGGCGTACTGCACATACGATTTGTTTGGAGTGGAACAACAGCGAGGCAGGGAACTACAGCGTTTATTTAAGATATTGCGATGTTTGAGGCGACGCAGTAGGTCAGAGCCGGGAGTGATGATGTGTAGGTGGCTGATGTATGGGAATTTACCCCTGCCATAGTTTCTGTCTCTCTCTGACTCTAAGTCAGAAGCAAGAGGAAAAGCAGTATAAATAATCAGGCACTTTTAGCTTGAGGGGGTGTGCCAGGTCAGTCGAGAATCGGGTCGGACCTCTGCTGGTCTACGCTTATAGGGGTCACTCTGGCGGCAATGTTATAAATATCCTGTGTAAACCTGTGCTTAGTTTCTATGTACTTGTTCGGGCTGTATTCCGCCTCTGGGGACATAAGGTTGGGGCGGGATGGAACGGTAACTGGGCACTTGGAGATTGCATTATCTGCCTGAAGGAGGGCAGTGACAGCGGTCTGCAGCGGGTCCAGGATGGGCCACGTTCGCTTCCCACCTGGTGTACCGGGGTCTGGGCGAGGGTTACGCAGTGGGAGGTGCAGCAGCACCGAAACGGCGTTAGGGATGGCAGTGGGTGTTGCCATCCGGCAAGCACCACTGGCTGCAAGTTGCGGCACGGAGTCCAGAAGGTTGCCGGTTCGAGTCGAGTCCTGTCCTGGAAGCAGCAGTGACCGAGGGCCATTGGTGACCAGTACAACCGCCTTCGTCCCATGGTCGGACAGAGCAGGCCAAACGAGGCAGAGGAAGGTCCTGAGCAGGGATTGTAACAGTCTCCGGAATGGCGGGCAGTAGAGCAGTCCCAGTCGCTACGCCTCAGCGGGTGGCGCCGGGCGAGTGCGGCTGACTTCCATTGTCGGACAGCTTTGATGACAGCAGCCGCGGTGTCGGCAGTGCAGAAGTGCTGACACGTCTCGTCTCGTGGAACAGCGCTCGGGCAGTGCACTGACATTATGCTTCTGTAAACTAGCTCAATAAAGGAATACTTCCTAAGAGTGCTGTATCATTCTGCACTGCCCCTAGACGCTATGGAACTTGCTCGATCTACTGGCGAGAGGCAGCGTGGTGAGCCCCGGCTTCAGCTTTGCCAGCTGGAGTCCCAGGGTCGACCACCGACGGGCCACAACAACGTGTAGACTCAAATCAGATGATGAAGTGACAGATGAAGTATACATTGACTTTGATCAGGTAATTCACTATTTAAAGGAAGATAGTAATGCAGTAATTACGTGAGATTCGTATGCTATAGTAAAGGAAGGAATAGAGGACACAGTTATGGGAGAGTATGGGTTCTGTAATGGAATTAGAGAGAAGATATAATTATATTGTGTTGTACAATAAATTACAATTACCAACACTGAATACAGCTAACATCACAGAAAGAAGAGCTATAGTATGAAAAGTGGTGGATACACCAGAAGACTCTAGCTGTGTTGCCGCGCGGAGTAGCCGAACGGTTAGGGGCGCCATGTCACGAATCGGACGGTCTCTCTTAGCGAAGGTTCAAGTCCTCCCTCATGCATGAGTGTGTGTGTTGTCCTCACCGTAAGTTATTGTAAGTAGTGTGTAAGCCTAGGGACCGATGGCCTCCGCAGTTTGGTCCCTTAAGAGCTCACACACTCTAGCTGCGTTACATCCTGGTCAGAGATTTCGAAATAAGACAACGGATTTTGCGTGATTCCTGGTAGCAGATATAGAGGCGAATCAAAATTTAGTAGGGAGAATGCAAGACACAATGTTTCCCGGTCGGTGTTTAAACATAGTGACTTCATATGAAGAATGCTCAGTGGAAGTCACTGTTACCAGTTTCCCCCATTGTCCTCATTATGAGTTCTATATACCTAACTTCTGTATAATCTATTAAAACTATTTTGAGGATAACGTTAATTACTGTTAAGGAATTTCATGGTGAGAAGAATTACGTATATTGTTAAAACTAGTTACACAACGTGTGGACGATTAAGCCATACTTTGGCAATCATGCAACATCTTGTATATTCAAACGAATGGTCTTGTCACCAAGGAAAATGTGTTACTTGAAAATGAAATGAGTTTCTTTAATGTATTAACCATTTTACATATCTCGTTAATGGAAATTTGTGTTGCTGCCAATAGTTTCCTCTAATAACATTAATTTTTAATTTAATTAAATTTCATGAATTTTTATGTAGCACAGAAAAAATCAAACGCATTTATATTAATTACAGAATAGGAAAGATTTTCTAGATTTCAACACTTTTAAATTTGAACAGAATGTTAGTTCAATGTAGGTGAGTACAGTGTACTTGAACAGTTTTTCATGTTCAGAGAAATCTCACACTTCCTGACTAGTTTTTGAAATTTAAGAAAACGCGTAGTTAGAAAATACATTAAACTTCTGTTACAGATGTGAAAGTCTCCCCTAGTTATAAACAGTAGATGGAATGTTAAGAGAACCAACCGGCAGCTTCAGTGATTTATGATGAGATGAATATCAGTTTCAAGAGGGCTGTAGATACTGCGATAAAAACCACTTGAAGACCGGACATCTGTAAACTCTGAAAAGGTAAAGACAGCAGTTTGAGTGACAAACGTAGGCTCAAGGATGATAACTGCAGATAAAACGTACATAGCAGATGAAATATAAATATTGTGAGGAAAAGACAGCAGTAAATCAGTGTAAGCAATTTAGGAATAAAATAAGTAATATACACTGGGAAGCTATGGCAAATGGCAGCAGGACAAATCCCAAGAAATTGAGAAAGAAAGCATCGTAAGAAGGTGTTGTGTACATAGTTCCGCATAGTCAGCGTGTACAGAACTTTCCCCATTATGCGCTCTCCGCTAAGCACAACAGCGCAGGCGCAACGCTCGTCCGTCTCCGCACTACGAGATGGTTCTGCCATAGAGATTGACCAAATTCTGCTTCCGCCGATCCGCGTATTAATGTGTAACGCAGCCAAAGAGATTGCTGCTTATGCAGAACCTTTTCTCCTCACGGATCACACTCATGCAGTGATACTTGAACGAACGAGGTATTATAACGAGTGTACAGACCTCCAATTAGTCAGTCTGCATTTGTCAGCACCAGTCTGCATTAGTCTGTACCAGTCTGTACTAGTTCTACGTTTGTCTGTACCAGTCTATAGTCAAGTTTCAGTCTGTGCCAAATAAGATTACCATATTCCTGTACATAGCCATGAAGATAAATGAATAGACATTTTTGTCAAGTATCAGAGATATATGTGAGAATAGGATTAATGTACCAATACCAAAGAAACTTCAAATTGTCAATTGTAAATAGCATTCTGAACAAATTTAAGTAATTTTTATGCTTGTTATTATTTTACTGGGTGTGAAAATTAATCAAGTTCTGATTAAAGTTGGTCACTGTCGATCTGCTACTTTAAGTGTGAAAGTGGCATTTATATCGTCTGACCTAATGGCAGAAGATAAACACGCCACGATAAGACCACAAGACATATTGCTGACACTCGCCTACTTCGCTTAGAGCGACAAGTCAAATAATCTGATGGTGTGTGCACCGAAGGTCTTACAGTATGCATACCACAGAAGGACTGATTAAGCCGTAGGAAAAGTTAAAAATAAGGGCAACTACTTTAATAGTTCATTGAGAATCCACTGCTAAACGCAATGGAGAGACACATAGATGGAAAGAGTTCAATAGAGACTTTTACGAGGAAGAGGACGTGTTCGATGAAGTGATACAAGAAGAAATCAGAGTCGATATGAAAGGCATAAGGAATTTTGTATTTCGACAGAGTTCAGCAACGATTTGGATTACTTGCTGTGGTGTTAGGCGGATAACAGGGAAAATATAGAAGAAGAATTAATGGAATGAACAATCTAATGACTAAATGATATGGACTGAAACTAAACCAAAAAAAATAAAAAATCTAAAGTAATGAGGAGTGGCAGCTATGAGATTTCTGATAAGCTTAACATCCCAATTGGAAATCAGGTATCAGAGGAAGTTAAGGAAATCTACTACGTTGAAAACATAACAACACACGATGGATGAAGCAAGGGAGCATAAGAAGCACATTATCATTAGCAAAGAAGACATTCCTGATTAGGAAAAGTCTGCTACTATCAAACATTGGCATTAATGTATGGAAGATAATTCTGCGAATTTGTGTATGGAGCACACAGCATTTTATGACAGTGAATCAAGAATTGTGGGAAAATCGAAAAAGAAGAGAAGAGTTAGAGACCTGGTGCTATATTAGTATGTTAGAAACACGCAGACTGATAAAATAAGAAGTGAGGAGCTTTCTTGGAGAAATGGAGAGGTGAGTAACATATAGTAAAGACTGACAACAAGAAGGAACTCGATGATAGGACACTTGCTAAGACATCAATAACTTCCTTAGTACTAGGAGCAGCTGCAGAGGATAAAAACTGTAGGGGAAGGCACAGGTTTGAATGCATCCACCAAATAATTTAGGACGTATGGTGCAAGTGTCTGAGATGGAGGGGTTGGAATAGGAGAGAATTTGTTGGCGGGTCTTACTGATCCAATCAGAATACCGATCACTAAAAAAAAGTAGTGAAATACGAAGATTAAACTGAGTCTTCGTGCTTATCGTGGAGTACCATCGTGAATGACTCCGATCATAGGGTAAGCACAGTGATGAGTGCAAGTCCGAGCTGGATCTGTTTGGGTTGAAATACTCTTGAAACAAATGGCGATTATGTTTATTTATTTTTCTCGTTCTGAATTGCTGAATTATGGTTCTCGTTTTATTGACTTTTTGAATGAAAATCAGTAATGATCATAATTTACAGGGTAAAGTGAAAATGCCACCTTTGGCGAATACGTTTACGAGAAATGCAGTTCAAAAAACGAGGCCCTGGCAACGCTGTAGCTACATGCAGAGCGGCCAATGACAGGCAGGATGAACTCTTGTGCTCCGACGCGGCTGTCCCATCAGCTCTGTGAGACGAGGCACTGCCGTGGAGAACACATATTTAGATTTGCCGGTGTTCGCGCTAAACGTCTTTCTCATTGAAAGCATCAAATTATATCCAGTTTCCACCTATATACTACGGTATCTTGTGTATTTATTTCTCTTTCTGTTAATGTATCAAACATTAAGACATAACATGAACTTCTTACAGAGGTAAAAGACCACTTCGTTTCGTCCATGACAAAAATAAGCTAATAGAAAATAATAGTGAATACAATTACATTGTCTGTACCCAATGAGGAATAAAAAGTACAATAGGTAGGTTAGACTAGGCTGCACATTATGCTACTCACAATAAATAAGTTATGCATGTGTGACGTCCAGCCTTATCTTCACCTAGCTGACACGTACACACAGGAACAACGTTTGCTTTAGAGAAGACGATCAAAGCGACCGTCTTGAATCTGCAAACACTTCGCCACTTACTGGACCTTACTCTGCTAGACAGCACGCAAAACACCGGCAGCCACCATTGCCAAAGCGGCATGCTTGCCAGATATTAGGTTGTGTACATCCGTGGGTGGAGTACTGTAAACTCGTTTCTTAAAGTGCTGCCACAAACAAAATTCCAGTGGATTAAGGTCTGGGGAATCTGGTGGCCAGAACGTTGGAGTTCCACGACCAAACCATTTCCTTGAAAACGTTTCATTAGAACAGTTATGCACATTCCTTCAATGTGTGGTGGTGCACCATCATGCTGAAACCATATCTGTCGTCGAATACCAAGTGTAATTAATGTTGTGTTCCGACCAATAATGGCTTCCATGTAGGCTGAAAATACCTTCTTATGGTGGTGGTGCATTTGAGGGTACCGAACAGTAGCATCAGCTTGGTTATAGGATGCACCCAGCACAAAAAGCATACTAACGTATTCATCGTTTGTGTACTCCATCGGGAAGCCGCTATTAACTTGACAAGACCAGTTATGGTTGTGCTCTGCGCCGTCAGTAACAGTATGCATGGAATTTGATAGATCCCAGTGTCATGTAGTAGGCTATTATCATGTGAGTAAGTGATGCCCTGTTTATAAACGACGAGAGCTGAGGAACAGACGCCTAAAAATAAAGAAAAGGAACGTGACGACGATTCGATCCACTGCTTTTGTAGTCCATTCAGTCAGCTATGACGGATGTTTCGACAGCACAGGGTCACACGTTCCTCTGTACGTCCTGATTCACCACACGATGTGGGAGTGTTGCCAGTGCCTCGTTTTCATACATGTGTTTTCAAAATGCAACAAATCTAATTTTTCTAGACAAAGTTTTGTCTTGAATTTGAGTGATGAATAGCATGACGACTACCGAGAGCTGCTTTTTTTCTTCGCCCTATATTTAAATCAAAACATGAACAGTTAGTCGCAAACATTAACCTTCCCCTGTTTACCTTTATGTGAGCTCTAAGGTCAAAAGAAATTGATTCTAACTTCATCTAATGCATTAGTAACATCTAAACATGGACGGGGTGGGAGCAGGGAGGTTCGCGGGAGCTTTAATTATCGCTACTATTTGTCAATAAAAATATTTTTCTGTATAAAATACTTCTAAATCCAGGGGTACATGACTTCTAAAGAAAATTTATAATATGCTAGCAATAATGAGCTGGGCTGATACTTCTCTGCTTTCATCTTACGTGTTTTTAGGATGACGTGAGTTTACAATGATTCTGCTCCTTCACTTATAATAATTTCAGCAACTACGAAATATCTGAATTCAGGTGTAATCATAGTCCACTCTTGAAAGTTTTCCATATGTCTGAAGGCCGTCCACAGTGAGCGCATGTTTAAAGCGCCTAGAAAGCGCACAAATAACTTATTTGACGATCGACGACTAAAAGTATTGATTTGTGAAACAGTGAAATCAAAGTAATATCACGAACTATGAGAAAACTTTTTGCAGGATGGGTGTTTATTCTACCCATTTTTTTTTTTTATTTTGTGTTTTATTAGCTTGTCGGAGCTGTGAACATGGGTATTTAAAAACGTATTGAGCAGTATTGTTGGGCAACTCTCTTACGAATGTTTCTGTTCTGCATGGAATCTTTCTGCTGCACATGCAGTTAACCGAATTCTCGTTTATTTATCCGAAAGTATTGGAAGATTTTTTAAATATTCTTCATTGTTAGTAATTAATTGTCACACCGCTGGGCGTTTTAAAATTACAGCACAATATAAATTATTTGTTACTTGCAACGTGTTGTTGCCCACGTAATAGCATATAATGTCATCCCTGATAAGCTTCCACGAAGGATGTTGTTGGTCATAGGTGTGAAAATAATTAAAGATTTGAAATACATTAAATCCATATACAAAAGTTTTGTCATCCTTCCAGCATAACAACATAGATCCCAAACTGAAAACACTTGAGTTGAGCAACGCAGTGAAATTAAATAGAACGTTTATTTCCAAACTACGTAGGAAAATAACTTCTTTTAAAATATTTATAGTGGCTAAGGACAAATGTGAATAAAAGCTGACATTTCTCATGCACACTGTGTAATATTTATGGTGAATTAGTTCCATCCTCAAAGAAGATTTATCTGATAAGACAGGAAATGATGTTGCTGACTGAATATAATCATTTGGACGTTTTAGTTTTATCTTACATTACAAATGTTTAGTTAAGCAACATCGTACACTGTGGCATTGCCTACCTTGAACCATCCGAATTAGAACTTTCGGGTAGCGTTCTTCGTCATTATCACGCAGTAGTTTTGCTGACGATTACCTGAAAGCACATGCAGCGACACGTTTTTACTCCCTATTTGCTTCCAAGTTTCCCTGACATGGAGGTGAATCAGATTCTATCTCTTGATTGGCTCGTGGTACAGAAGAGATGACGCGGTCGGAGGAAGACTATTTGGGGGTGACACAGTGGCTTTGGATCAGACACCATTTTCTGGGTACTCTGAGGTACACCTTAGAGGTCTCTCAGACAACCATTCCATACGTCTTTACTTTAGAACTAGCTTTCATAAAAGTGTCTTAGTGATGTCAGTACTGTATATTAATCTTACATGGGTCAAATAGCTCACAACCTGGCGTTGTCCCAGCATTCATTTTACCAATTTTAAACTACTGGACATTAAAATTGCTACACCAAAAAGAAATGCAGACGATAAACGGATATTCATTGGAAAGATCTACTATACTAGAACTGACATGTGATTACATTTTCACGAAATTTGGGTGCATAGCTCCTGACCCATCAGTACCCAGAACAACCACCTCTGGCCGTAATAACGGCCTTGATACGCATTGACACTGAGTCAAACAGAGCTCGGATGGCGTGTACAGGTATGGCTGCCCATGCAGCTGCAATAAGATACCATAGTTCATCAAGAGCAGTGACTGGCGTATTGTGACAAGTCAGTTGTTCGGCCACCATTGACCAGACGTATACAACTGGTTAGAGACCTGGAGAATGTGCTGACAAGGGCAGCAGTCGGACATTTTCTGTATCAGAAAAGACCGATACAGGACCTGCAACATGCAATTGTGCATTATCTTGCTCAAGTGCAGGGTTTCGTAAGGATCTAAGGGAGGGTAGAGCCACGAATCATAAAACATCAGAAATGTAACGTTCACTGTTCAATGTGCCGTCAATGCGAACAAGAGGTGACCGAGACGTGCAACCAATGGCACCCTACACCATCAACCGGAAATAAAAAATAATATGTGTTTGCAATGTGTATCCCGGACAGTTTCTGCACACTGGTTGCAGCTGATATGCGTGTCTAAAACGCGATTTTGTAATCGTCTCTGTGGCGATGTCTTCCCACAGATCTATAGATGGAGATTCTTTTCGCCTAAGCCGTTTGCGCCTGGCAGTCGCAAGTTGTCGAAAGCACTGCCAGGTGTCAGTGATTTCCGTAAGTTGACTCGACTGTCGGAGTGTGTCGTGTAGCGGGTCGGGTTTAGTGACACTAGGTATTGAGAGCCAGTGACAGAGGGGAATAAAGGTCATTATTTTGTCAGGGATGGCGCGAGGGGAAACAACACTTTGTGGACTGTGGAATGGGCTATTTCCTTGGCTCGTAGGGTGAGGTGTGAATGGAACATTGGTGGTTACACTAGCATTTATTGACACGTAGAGCCGTTTAATCAAAGAGAATAATACAATATGCCTTTACTCGCTCACTTCCTCGTGGCTGCTGATCGGCGGAGTCGTAACAAGCAGATTCCAATGACCGCTGATACGGTGACGGCTCGTGTTGCAGCGGCGCGTCAGGCGTCGTGTTCTTCCCTCAGTACATGCCCGTGACTCTCGGTGGCGGCGTCGTGGCCTTTTCCTTGTGAATTCACAGGAGATCCATTTGGTGCGGCCGCAGTGCCATCATCTTCAGCAGCCACCTGGGTGAGTAGCACACCAACTTCTTTCTGGTAACATCTGGGATGGCATCTTCTGTGTTGAACTTTTGTCGTGGTACGACATCTGTTTCTGTGGAGCAGCGTAGTGGCTAAGTCGTTCTAAGTATGACGTCTGCTGACCAACCATCGGTCTGTCCGTCCAGGTGACGTTTCTTCGCGTCTTCTTTTTCCCCTCGAAGGACCACCTCATGTTGTTGTTGTTGTTGTTGTTGTTGTGGTCTTCAGTCCTGAGACTGGTTTCATGCAGCTCTCCATGCTACTCTATCCTGTGCAAGCTTCTTGAACTCCCAGTACCTACTGCAACCTACATCCTTCTGAATCTGTTTGGTGTACTCATCTCTTGGTCTCCCACTACGATTTTTACCCTCCACGCTGCCATCCAATACTAAATTGGTGATCCCTTGATGCCTCAGAACATGTCCTACCAACCGATCCCTTCTTCTGGTCAAGTTGTGCCACAAACTTCTCTTCTCCCCAATCCTATTCAATACTTCCTCATTAGTTATGCGATCTACCCATCTAATCTTTAGCATTCTTCTGTAGCACCGCATTTCGAAAGCTTCTATTCTCTTCTTGTCCAAAGTTATTTATCGTCCATGTTTCACTTCCATACATGGCTACACTCCATACAAATACTTTCAGAAAAGACTTCCTGACACTTAAATCTATACTCGATGTTAACAAATTTCTCTTCCTCATAAATGCTTTCCTTGCCATTGCCAGTCTTCATTTTATATCCTCTCTACTTCGACCATCATCAGTTATTTTGCTCCCCAAATAGCAGAACTCCTTTACTACTTTAAGTGTATCATTTCCTAATTTAATTCCCTCAGCATCACCCGACTTCATTCGACTACATTCCATTATCCTCGTTTTGCTTTTGTTAATGTTCATTTTATATACTCCTCTCAAGACACTGTCCACTCCATTCAACTGCTCTTCCAAGTCCTTTGCTGTCTCTGACAGAATTACAATGTCATCGGCGAACCTCAAAGTTTTTATTTCTTCTCCATGAATTTTAATACCTACTCCGAATTTTTCTTTTGTATCCTTTACTGCTTGCTCAATATACAGATTGAGACTACCTCATACCTGGTGGTTTTGCCAGTTTCGCGAAGTTTTCTAGGACAGCGATTGACTATTCGCTCGTTGCACTACGCTTCTCACGTTTAGTAGAAACTTGACCAATGTCGATACACGTGCCGCCTTTCACTGCTCTACCTGTACGCTGGCATGGTCTGGCATTGCCCTGTCGTCCCCCACCGCATTTCGAGATACGTCACCCACCTGAGTTCAGTATAGTATCAGGTCGTGGAGCATTGGCCGCTAATGGGTGATATGCGCTAGTCGACGTTATCCTTGAAAGCATTGTCCGTCTGCTCGGTCGTTGATCTGCACTACAGCTGACTGCTGCTGAGCAACCTCCACTGGTAACTGATCTTCTCACGTTGGGCAGAAACGTGACCAATATCGACACATGTGCCGGCTTTCCTGGTTCGACCGCTGCCTAAAATGTTGACTTAACTTATAATAAGTCTTTACGCATTTTTCTGCTTTGAATAACCATAAATAACACATAATTATTATACGTAATTATTAAACATCCCATTACAGTAAAGGATAATGTATTAAAATTTCTTCCATAATGCGGCTTTTTTTCATGCACCTCAGTGTCTACGACGTCGTATGTCTTGAACTACCTGCCGTGCAATGATAGATCTGTGTTGGTACATTGAGCGGCATATGTGGCTATTGTGTGTGAAATAGGTTGCTAATAGAGGTAGTAGCAAAGTAGTAATAAATTTTAAAATCATCCAAAATTCTTTAGTTTCACACCCATCTCAGTGTTTAGGACGTCATATCTCCTAACCTGTGTGTGGTACCACGATATAACTTCGTACGTGGATTCAGCGCGATACGTGAATACTGTTGCCATATTACCATCCTGAACCCACCAATTCCATATTCTGCTTACAGTCATTGGATCTCGACCAACGGGAGAAGCAATGTCGCGATACGATAAACAGTAATCGCGATAGGCTACAATCCGACCTTAATGAAAGTCGGAAACGTGATGGTAACCATTTCTCCTCCTTACACGAGGCGCCGGCCGCGATGGTCTCACGGTTCTAGGCGCGCAGTCCGGAACCGTGAGACTGCTACGGTCGCAGGTTCGAATCCTGCCTCGCGCATGGATGTTTGTGATGTCCTTAGGTTAGTTAGGTTTAAGTAGTTCTAAGTTCTAGGGGATTGATGACCACAGCAGTTGAGTCCCATAGTGCTCAGAGCCATTTGAACCATTTTTTTTACACGAGGCATCACAACAACGTTTCACCAGGCAACGCCGGTCAACTGCTGTTTGTGTATGAGAAATTGGTTGGAAACTTTCCTCATGTCAGCACGTTGTAGGTATTCCAAAGGCGCCAAACTTGTGTGAATGCACTGACAAGCTAATAATTTGCAAATATCAGCATCTCCTCCCTCTGTGTGTAATTTCGAGTCTGTAGCACGTCATCTTCGTAGTGTAGCAATTTTAATGGCCATTAGTGTATAATGAGGTAAAGGATGTGTCTTCCAAGTTCGGTTCAAAAATAGTTTAGGAAGAAAAGGATGAAAGGAAGATGGGGCTTAACGTCGCGTCGACATTGAGATTATTAAAGAAGGAGCACAATCTCGTAGATCTCAAGGATGGTGAAAAAACTCGGCTATGCGCTTTCAAATGACCCATTCCAGCATTTTGGGAAATCACGAAAACTTAAACCGGATGGCCAGACGCGGGGTGAACCATCGTTCTCACATATACGAGTTCAAACCACTGCGCAACCTCAAAATGGTTCAAATGGCTCTGAGCACTATGGGTCTCAACTGCTGAGCTCATCAGTCCCCTAGAACTTAGAGCTACTTAAAACTAACTAACCTAAGGACATCATACACATTCGAACCTGCGACCGTAGCGGTCTCGCGGTTCCAGACTGTAGCGCCTACAACCGCATGGCCACTCCGGCCGGCTGCGCAACCTCGCTCGAGTTTATTAGCAGATCTGGTACACACACTCGCATTCACACATACATATATTTTTACAATATTCATGAATTTCGTGTGAAATTCGGTCCACATACTACTATAATATCGACCTGTAATCAAAACAGTGTCGCATTTGTGCTTAATAAAAGAAATGATGTATCCCATTATAATATTGCTTGTAATCATTTGCCAGTGTGGTGTCAAATATCAGACTCAAACACAACAACAATCCTTTCGTCATAAACGGTGGTTGAACACATAAAAGGGCTTACAGCCGCGTGCAGTTGCTGCTATTTCGAACGAACGTCTTCTCAAGATTTGAGGTGTCACGTCGGAAGCACTCTTAAGTCAAAATCATAAAGCAAGTTGATCCTCGAAGTACATTACTTAGCACTGAGAGCACATTTATTAGAAACACCAACGTATAGTGAGAACAGAACTACGCAGCCGGACAGAGAGTAATGCCGTTTGCACAAACATCGATTATTCCACGATATACAAAAAAATGAATATCAGCAAACTTCTACAAACGTATTGAAGCACGAATGCGGTGTCAAATATAACCCTAAATCTTCACCCGAATCATAAAATTGTATGGTGCATGATGTCATACGCCAGGAATAAATCCACCCCCAGAAGTTGTATCCGTCCAGAAAATCGTTTTTTGCTATTACATGCCTGTTAACCAGTCATTTGATATATATTGTTTAGCATGGCAAACGGCACTTCTGGATTTTGGGCAGAGGATCAGGGACTTTAACCTAAATTGTAAGATGCAGATGCGCCAGCACCTAACACCCAACAGCTAACAGAGCTCACTGCGTTTGGGGAGTAGGGTTAACTCGTAAAAAGCCGCGGAAATGTCAAGATGTTTAAATTTAAATGTCTTTGAAGCTACCAGATTGGTAGAAAAGCTAATTACCTTCTTTTACGTGCCTAGCTATGCCCACGTCACGTTGTGTTTTTAATGATAGGAACATTTTCCACTCCCAACTTGTAATCCATCGTAATTTTGACAGCACACCGCCTTGCCTTGGCTACCAGTGCAGATTTTGTTCTGACTCGGGTGATGACTGTTCCTGTATAGGTTTTTTATTGTCTTTCGAACCATGTTGCTTATATCATGACAAAGGATAAATCTTTCAAAAACGTCAGGACGATCATTAATTACACGTACTTGTCTGTCTTATTACAAAATCTGAACCGATTTGCATAATTCTGAACCCTGTAAGTGGCACTTGTAATAAAACTAAAGAAAAATAGTTTTTTTTACGTAAAATACGAATGAAGCAGATTTCGGGAAGCGAGTTTTCGATGTTAACATGTCAAAGCATTTTATTTACCTGAATAACATTAAACTGTTTCCGTGAATTCAATTCACGTAAGAGTGATTTCTACGTACTACATTTAACCTGACATAAAACCATCGTATACTGTCAACGGCTAAAGATTATTGAATGAAAAATATTTCGTTTTGACTTTATCCATTTATCTACCTTAGTCAAAAGTTTGAACCTATTCGTACATCTTTAAGGCACAGAAGTAGAACATAAAATCCAAACGGTGTATAGACAAGCGATGCCATTAGCTAAGCATCACTTTCAACCCAATTAGCATCTCTTACAAAATAAATTCATCGAATCGCACGATTTCACAGGCTCCACGTTCTGCTCGTCGTTCAAACATCGCTTATTATTCTGTAACTTAGCTAGAGTATGACAGACGTTCGAATGACTATACAAGTGTCTGCTGGTCAGGACTAAACCGACAAATATTCACCCCGTGTTGGTAGCTCAAACAGGAAACGAGCACCAAGACAACATCCCCACCCCTTACACACACACACACACACACACACACACACAACCGCGAAAATGCGGAGCTCTTGAAATAAGAAGCGCAGGGTTCCGTATTCTATGACTTTTTCAATTAACTGAATGAACTGTATAACGTGTTTCCATCTTTTTAAGCGAATTGTGCGGAAAGTATAGGTTCACAATCCAATTCAGGCGGACTGTACTTAGAGACAGGTAAGGAATAAAACGAAGAGAGCTACATCCACTTGTGCCATGCAGTGCATGACTGCAGGCGGGTAAATTTGTAGCTGTTTCGGCGGACGTGTATGAAATTATTGGGCACAGAAGGGAATGACGAACATACCGACAGCAGTAACTGGTACGTACGTGAAAACTATTGAAGCCACGGCCCTCTCCTTAGGTTAAACGTCAGGGTATACGGGAGTGTTTAGGATTAAATGCCGTTTCGCTTCGCTGCTAACGATGAGCGGAACTGCGAGACCACCTGGCGCCAGCCATCCGTGTAAGTGGTCACTAAGGAGATTACGGGAAAGGAAAGAGGGACGGCGCTGTGAAGCGAAGCATGGCGAGGGCAAAGTAGAAACGCCGCCTGCCTCTGCTGTATCGCTTGTTGACCGCGTAGCGCGGGTTGCCGGACCGACTGGGGCCGTGGGTAGCGCCGGCTGCTGAACAGCTGTGTCCACAGCGAGGCTCCCACCGCAGTGGCCGCAGCTGGCGATATTCGCCAACAGACGCCGGCCGCCACTGCGTGACCCTTCCCAAGTAAACACCCATAGCCAACAGCTTCATTTTCACACCGTCAAATTTTGTCACCACGTCAACATTACGCGAGAAACAAAGATGAGAATTGTATTCTTGCTGCTACAATGAATAGTTGAAAAGCAAAGGATGTTAATTGGATGGCATAACCCTGATAGTTACAGAACACAATTCAGAATTTGACCATAAAGTAACAACTAAGAGAAAAATTGAAACTGCTGTCAGAGGGTAAGCTAGAGATTGAGACAGCAACAGAGGACGCTCAATATTGTGCGTATCTGGCGTCCAACAACTCCTACAGTATCTTGACAGCCACAAAGGGCTGCACCTGCCGTCATGGCTATATCGGAGGTATTGTTTTGTATTTTATTATTTTATTTGACTTACCACTACGTCATTTGTTAATTTTTAAGTTTTTCTTATCCATTTGTGTTCATTGTCCAGGCACATGCCCCGGTTAGCTTGGTCTAAAAATATGCTTATTCCACTGCACAGAAATTCTATGAATGCCTCTCAGTCCTTGAAAAAGCGATTTTGTTGGTGTTCCCACTATTCCTGCTCATGCTCCAAATAGAAAGTAGAAAGTACGAATGTCCTTATGGTTTGTTGAGGTAATCATTTCTGCGGTAAGATGGCTGAAATTATTGGTGATAGACTGTAGCAAAATTTTCTTAGATATGTTATTGCAGCCGTGCTTGATAGGATGATACCTTAACCGTTATTTTTCCTTTATTCCTTTTGTAGATAATCTGATGATGTCATACAGAGGCGGAACTCTTCATTAAAGCAATACTTTCCCAGTAAAGACTGTTTTCTTAAAAAGAAATAATAATGATATTATTAATCGTTAACGCAACGACTTCCTATTTAGAAGGTATGCATATGTGCGCAGACAATCACCAAAAACTGAGTATACTGTATACTCTCAATGAAATATGGAGAGAGATCCCAGCAGTTAGTAGAGCAGTTTGCATGCCTAGTGAGGACTGTGACTGCTATGTGAAAAGAAGGCGGTGCTATCGAGAGAAGAGGTGGTGGAAAGGATTATCCTACACAGACATTAATCATATTCATCCAGACTGTGTCGATACTTCTGAAAAACAATTCGAAAAAATGCGAAGCTGACATCACAGCAACATTTCCCTAGGCAGAGATGCGCAATTTGTGACATTCATTAATAGTAAATTATTTTGACCTTTGAGACTGTGGTATCACATGCACACACAAACGAAAGTTATCACAAATGTCATGCACGTTCGCCCAATAGCTACCACTCTTGTTAGACTTCTAGTACGTCACAGCAGACTAAGTCACCGAAGAGCCGCCAGAGGAAATGGAAACGTGAAAGCAATGCTCATGACGTAACCGACATCAAAGGACACAATATCGGTAGGTTGTGAGTTGTTCGTCGGTCTTTGAGCCTATGAGTAGTGTCCGGGTAACGTGCCAGTAGCCAAATTATCCACAGATCAGTGATCGTGCGAATAGCAATTTGCCCTTCTCACACAGTACACCTTCCATATCGTGGTTGATTTGGTGCTTACAGGTTTTCGAAACGCTTTTGATTCGGTACGAAATCGAAGCTTTGAAACAAGAATACGTCAATGTGTGATATCTGACCAGATTAGGGAGAGGGATCGAAAACCCTGTGACAAAGAGCCTCATCACGTTATGCTGCATACAGAAACTCTGAAGATACATATGTAACGGTCAGTGTTATAGTTCAGAGCGCTGTCAGAAACATCTATTCGTATATACTTTAATCACTTATTAACGTTAAATTTTGTCTCAACCAATACGACGTTTATTCAGTTCTCTGCAAGACCTTGTAGCCAGTGAAAATTCAGTAACAGGCTGATAAAAGTCAAAAAGGTTCCAGCCGTTTGCTACGTTTATGACCATATTCTTCAAGTAGACGAAATTCAAATTGTATGTATCAGGAAATTGTAACCGTGTATTACTAAAAATGGTTCAAATGGCTCTGAGCACTATGGGACTTAACATCTACGGTCATCAGTCCCCTAGAACTTAGAACTACTTAAACCTAGGTAACCTAAGGACAGCACACAACACCCAGCCATCATGAGGCAGAGAAAATCCCTGACCCCGCCGGGAATCGAACCCGGTATCCCGGGCGTGGGAAGCGAGAACGCTACCGCACGACCACGAGATGCGGGCGTGTATTACTATATTTCTAAGATGCCAGTAGAGTGTGCCTCTCAAACACCTACTTGCCACAAAGAATGCGAAGAGGTATTAAGTGAAGGGAGCACATCGGTTAAAAAAAATGGCAGGCGTGCAGATACTGATGTGATTCTGGCAACCTTCTGTTCCCCAGCGAAATAGTCTGCGTACAAAATATTTGTTCAGCGCCGACTTGAGTACTGTTCGAGTTTCATCATTCCGATGGACAGGTCCTGCAGTTCTTCGTTAGTTTCGCTGAGAGTAACTACATAAACGTCAGATCTTATAGTTGATAACCTTTTATCCTAAAGCTAATTTCCCTACGGATCTTTTTTTCTGTCATTATTTCTTCGGTTTGAAGATTTAAAAGAAGGGGTGTCTGACTGATTTCATTTCTTACACTGTTTTAAATCCGAGAACTACGTTATTGATCTTCCAATCTTATCGTTCACGGTCAGTTCTTGTGGATATTAAATATACGTGTCTGATTGTAAGACACACCCAGGACCAGTGGTAGGCTCACATCATAATTGAGTACCGACGAACAGACGACTGAAGTTTAAGAAAATAGTTCGGAAGAATCACTGTGGAAGGAAGTGCGACGGTGAAGTGCTGAGGAAAGACGAGACGTTTTTAAAGTTCGCTGAAGAAGTAGATATTGCGATAAGAAATACCACAGTAGGCAGGTCGGTTGACGAGGAGTGGAAATCACTAAAAGGAGCCATCACAGATGTTGGAAAGACATCATAGGTACTACAGGAAGACAACTGTAGCAAAATTTTAGGTAACAGAAGAAAAGGACTACTTCAGTAACGTAAATCACTTAGGAATATAATAAAAATGATATGAAGAGAAGCTAAGACGAAATAGCCGCAAGCAAAATTTTAAGAAATCGGAAAACAGATGATCGTTGGGAGTACTGACTCAGCATATAGAAAAGTCCAAACAACTTCCAATGAAACAGAAAGCAGAGGCGCAGTTATTATAAGTGCAACACGAATTCCATTGCTAAACGCTAGGGAAAGTGCAGATAAGTGGGATGAGTTCACTGAATGCCTTTAAAGGGGCAGGGGAATTGTCTGTTGATGGGTAGAATAAGAAATTAGAATCGGTATGGAAGAGATTGTGGGAGCCTGTATGAGAGTCAGAATTTAAAGTAACTCTGCAAGACATCAACTTACAGATATCCTTCTTCGGAATTGCTAGAATCATTGGGCGCGACAGAAACAAAAAAGCTAACCAGTGTGGTATATAGAATCTATGTGTCTGGCAAGGTATCTTCAGACGTTTGGGAAAACATCATCCACACAATTTAGAGAAAACAAAGAGCTGGTTAAGAGCGAGAACTATAGGACCATCAGTTTAAAAGCTCATTTACATAAGTTGCTGACTAGAGTAACATACAGAAGGATGTAAACGAAAATTGAGGACTTGTTAGACAACCATCAGTTTGGAGTTACGAAGGATAAAGCAACGGAGACGGTTCTGATGTTACGCTTCGGACTGGAAGCAAGATGGAAAAAAAGTAGACACACTCATAGGATCTTTCGTCCCAGGAGTAGCGTCTGACAATGTTAAACGTCGCAGGATGTTTAAAATTATGGGAAACGTAGGAGTAATCTATAAGGAAAGACGGGTATATGGTTCAAATGGCACTGAGCACTGTGGGACTTAACTACTGAGGTCATCAGTCCCCTAGAACTTAGAACTACTTAAACCTAACTAAGCTAAGGACATCACACACATCCATGCCCGAGACAGGATTCGAACCTCCGACCCTAGCGGTCTCATGGTTCCCGACTTGAGCGCCTAGAACCGCACGGTCACACCGGCCGGCAAAGACGGGTAACATACAATAATTACAGTCACCAAAAGGAAGTAATAAGGCTAGAAGACCAAGAACGTAGTGGTCGGATTAAGTAGGGTGTAAGACATGAGTGCTGTCTTTCGGCCCTGCTGTTGAAACTGTACATCGAAGAGACACTGAAGGAAGGTTCAAGAGCTGGACTAAAATTCGTGGTGAAAGGACATCTGTGATAAATTTTGCTGATGATATTACTATCCTCAGTGAAGGCAAAGATGAAATTCAGTACCTGTTGAGTGGAAGGAACGTTCTAATCAATATAGAATATCGACTGAGACTAGAGCGAAGAAGACGAAAGTAATGAGAAATGGCAGAAATGATAATAGCGAGTAACTTAACATCAAAATTAGTGATGACGATACAGAGGAAGTTCAGGAATTCTGTTATCTTGCAGGCAAAATAACTTATGACAAACGGAGCTAGGACATACAAAGCAGAGTAGCATAGGCAGAATGGGCATTCCCGGGCAAGAAAAGTCTACTAGTATCAAACAAGCGTTAATCTGAGGGGGAGAAATTTCTGAGAATGTGTTTGGAGCACACGATTGAACGGTAGTGAATCGTGGTGTGAAAACCGAAAGAGAAAAGTACTTGCGACACGGTACTACAGAATAATGTTGCAAATTAGGTGGACTGATTTGGTAAGAAATGAGGAGGTTCCAGCAGAATACGGGAAGAAGGGAACGTATAGGAAACAGTGGCAAGAGGAAGGTCAGGATGGAAGGGCATGTGTTAAGACAATAGGAAATATTCAAAATATCCACAGGTGCACTGCCGGCCTACAGTGTCCAACTGGCACAATATTTCAGGACTGTTCTCCCTGACCAGCCATAGCGTACGGATCTCCGTACCGGCACGTTCATAGGAGCTCAGTCCGTAGTTCACCTGATGATGGCGACTTGCATGATCGCCGAAATATTGTGCCCGTTGGACACTGTAGACCGGCAGTACACCCGTGGATATTTTGATTATCAAATACGCCGGGAGAAACTCAAGAATCAAATCAGGAAATATCTTTCATGGCACGAGAAGGACCTGTAGAGGATAGACTGTAGAATAAATCAGAGACTGATTATCAAATACGCCGGGAGAAACTCAAGAATCAAATCAGGAAATATCTTTCATGGCACGAGAAGGACCTGTAGAGGATAGACTGTAGAATAAATCAGAGACTGGAATACGTACAACAAAACTCAGGACGTAGGGGGCAATGTTTCTCTGAGTTGAAGGGCTTGGCGCAGGAGAGGAATTCGAGGCGGGTCGCATCAGAGCTTTCAGAAGACTGATGAGTCAAAAGATCTGCTTTTTGAGAATTTCAAACATCTTGCTCCAACTTAAAATGTCTAACGTTTCTTCTAGATCGAAAAGTCTCATGTAGTTGCCTTCATGTTTCATAAATCATATCATAGGTCGTAAGTCAAGTTCGTCTTTAGCTCCATCTCTCTGTTGACTTTACCTTTCCTAATCGTCACCTAAGAGATCCTGAGTTGCTTTTCTCGTCTTCTGTATACAGCTCTTCTCTGTAATTTGATGCATGATTTTGCCACAGTTCACCTATTTATCTGCGCTTTCTATGTCTTTGGGATTATGTGGATGATATCTCGGCTCTAGGCGCTTCAGTCTGGAACCGCGCGACCTTTACGGTCCTACCTTTGGCGTGGATGTGTATGATGTCCTTAGGTTAGTTAGGTTTAAGTAGTTCCAATTTCTAGGGGACTGATGATTTCAGAATTTAAGTCCCATAGTGCTCATAGCCATTCGAACCATTTTGATGATATCTCTTCAAAAACTTAAATGTACATATCCAAACTCATAGATTCTCTAGGCCTGTCTGGATAGTCGTTTGTTTGTCTAGTGGCCTAATGATTTCAGAAATTTCGAAGAATTTTTATCTATGCTTCTCAACTTGTTGTACGCACTTCTTCAACAAATCTGGCTGATCCCGGCGGAGGTTCGAATCCTCCCTCGGGCATGGGTGTGTGTGTTTGTCCTTAAGATAATTTAGGTTAAGTAGTGTGTAAGCTTAGGGACTGATGACCTTAGCAGTTAATTCCCATAAGATTTCACACACATTCGAACATTTCAACATTCAAAAAATCTATCAAACTTTGACCCCAGCACGGGATCGATCAAGTTACTGACATAAAACCTTTTTTTTTTCTTCTCTGACGTTATCAGACAGTTCCATCTCCTGGCACAAACGTTCCCTGTATTCTACCCACCTGATCACTCGCTTCTCTGTGTTATACAGCGTAATTCCAGTCAAGCCTTTAATGTTGTTGTGCTGCATATCTTTTCGGTGGAGGTTCTTTCGTTTTACTGCGTGTTCAATCAATTTTCCTATTAGAATACTTCGCATTTTCCTGCAGCTATTTCGCCTTGACTTTCCTGCACTATTTACTACATTCATAATTGAATTGGTACGAGTAATTTTCGTCAAGCGCCAGGTGTTTTTTCCTGTCACCGAAGGCAGCTTCGCATTTACCTTTCTTTTACTAAGTTTACGTAACTATATTAACGTATTGTACTCTGTATGCAGTTTCAGTGAAGCATTCTGATTTATTTATTTGGCACTGCAGTAATAATGGTATCATGATAGAGGCTGTTGTTACAATGTTTTAAGTTTCCCTATGCTGCTCGGTTGCATGAAACTGGCAGTGTATAAAATTGGGCGGCGCGGGATTAACCGAGCGGTCTGGGGACGCTGCAGTCATGGACTGTGTGGCTTATCCCGGCAGAGGTTCGAGTCCTCCCTCGGGCATGGGTGTGTCTGTTTGTCCTTACGATAAATAGTGTGTAAGCTTAGGGACTGATGACCTTAGCAGTTAACTCCCATAAGATATCACACACATTTGAAAATTTTTATAAAATTTGTTTCTGAGAGTTGGACACGTCATGCTTCACTGAATAAAGTGTAATTAAAACCAAATAAGGCGCCGATCATGCATAGAACTGACTATTAGACTGAGCGCCAGGTACAGTTAAATAGCAGGAACACATGTAGAAGGCACCCATAAGCAGATTTCACATCATAACTAAGATTCACAATAAAAATTCTGAAACTAAGTGGCAAAAGCACTGTAGAAGAAGAACAATAATGAAATAATGAGTGCGGCGCGATACATATTCAAAATTAAGAAGATTTAACATGTAATGTTCGTTCCTTTTAGTGCTTTTTAATTAACTGTTTTGTATCTTAACTTTTATTTGGCTCAGCACTACGTTATTTATCCCTATTTAAGGTTTGCTTATCAGTTCGTGTCCAGTATCATGTCCAGATTACTTCGATCTGGAGCTATGCTCGTTCTCTAACGCAGTAGTTCTAGGAATGTCTGTCAGTCCATGGTTCTTAAATTTGTCCTTTGATGTTTTATTACAGTTGTGCGTGATAGTACAATACCATAACTATTATTTTTCCTTGTTTGTTTTTGTAGATAATCTATGATGACTTACAAAGGCGAAGCGCGTCATTAAAAACATACTTTAGCAACCGAAACTGTTCTATTTAAAAATAAACTTTATACGGTTTTCGTTGCAATCGGCCAGAGAGAGTTGCAGGTAATTTATATTCATAATATATTCAGTTTGTTACCTCAGTTACCAATGTCTAAGTGAAAATATCTTCACGCAGGTGCAAACGTCTATAACACGGAATCACGTAAACAGCCAACAGCAATATAGAGTAGCATACAGATACAAAGAAATTGAGATGTAGGTGTTTCTGTGCTAAAAGTTCAGCAAATCATTGTTTTGCAGCTCTTCCATTTTATTCTGTGTAACCACACACGAGATGCATATCGACACACTCTTCATCGGCAATCCTGTCCATATTAGCGTGTACCTTTGTTAAAGTGCAACTAACATCACCGGAGCAGTACTGATTTCAAGCATGAGCGGATTACTGCTGTCAACATTAAGTAAATTAGGTGAGCGGAACGAGTTTGTTTCTGAACATGGAATACAGTGAATATAGTCGATATTTGCATTGCTGGGCAGATGTTTTCAGTAACATTGAAATACAAAGATAAATGTGTGTATGTGTGGGGAGAGGGGGGGCCTATAGAAATCGAATTAAATACGATTACACCGTAACGACACACTGACCATGTTCATACGAAAACACTCAGTTATTTACTTAGTTAATTACATGCTCCACAAATCATTTGAATGATTATTTTATCGTATTGATGCGCGACGAGACAGATTCATGTAGACAATCATGATTAGTGTCAAAATTAATGAACGTATTCTTTAGTTCCAATCGTGCAAATACACTTTAAAACTTTTCTCTGTTAAGGGCTACTTATTTTTAAACAGAAATTAAGCCATCGAATAGAGTGAGTTTTCCAGGAAAAATGTTTTTAGATTGCATTCAAAGTTTGTATTTACAACTATCAGACGTTCTAAGTTATTGTTCAAACGGAAAAAATAAATGCTCTTGCATACTGCAATTCTTTTTGAATCATTCACAACATTCATATTAGTTAATAAAGACCATTTTTGCTTCTACTGTTGTAGGTATTGACATCACAATTGTTCTCAAATTGTGATGAATTTTTTACGATGAGTTTCAGTATCGAATACGTGTCTTGTGAAGAACCAGCTAAAATGCCCAACTCTGTGAAGAATTACCTACAGGACCACCCTGTGAACAGTTCATATTATACTTATTCCTCGTGTTTGTGCAATCAGTAATATTATTCTACGTGATGACTTACTCCAGAAACATATTACATAAAATATTGCTAAGGGAATATGTGTAAAATACTTCTATGTCAGAAGCTTGATACGCTTGTTTCCAAAATAAATAAATAAATAAATAAATAAATAAAATTTACGGAGAGCAAAAGCAGCGGAACTTAATTGTTTCAGAACCTCAATAATACGATTCTTCCAGTTCACGTTTTCATCATTTTGTTTTGAGTCGTCAGTCTTTTGGCTGGTTTGATGCTGCACACCACGAATGCCTCTGCTGTCCCAACCTCTTGATCTCAGAGCAGATTGAAATCTACGTCCTCAATTATTTGCTGTATGTATACCAATCTCTGTCCTCCTCTACAGTTTTTACCCTCTAGAGGCACCTCTAATACAATGCAAATCATTGCCTGACGTTTTAATAGATGTCCTGTCGTCCTGTCCCTTCTCCTTGTCAGTGTTTAACACATGCTTCTTTCCCCTCACATTTCGTTCTTGCTCGTCCAATCTTAGAAACCCCCATCGCTATTGTAAATATTGTGTATTCCCCGTCTCGGTCTATAGGGTAGCCTTATTTTCTCACTTTCGAACACTTTCCACAGTTTTACATTGTCTAACGCTTTTTCCAGGTCAACAAATCCTATGAACGTGTCTCGTTTTCTTGTTTTTTCCTTAGTCTTCCTTCTATTTTCAACCACAACATCCGAACTGCCTCCCTCGTGCCTTTACCTTATCTAAAGCCAAACTGATCGTCATCTTCCGTAACCTCAAATTTCTTTTCCATTCTTCCGCATATTCTTCTCATCGGCAACTTGGATGCATGAGCTCTTAACTGATTGTGCGATAGTTCCCGCGCTTGTACGCTGCTGCAGTCTAGAATTGTGAGGATGGTATTCTTGAGAAAGTCAGGTGGTATGTCGCCAGACTCATACACTCTATATACCAACGTGAATAGTCGTTTAGTTGCCACTTCCCCGAATGATTGTAGAAATTCTGTTGGAATGTTATCCATCCGTTCTGCCTATTTGACCTTAAGTCCACCAAAACTCTCTTACATTCTAATACTGGATCTCCTATCTCTTCTGAATCCAATTCTCTTTCTTCTTTTATCATCGGACAAATCTTCCCCCTCACAAGAGGCCTTCATTGTACTCTTTCCACCTATCTGCTCTCTCCTCTGCATTCAACAGTGGAATTCCCGTTGCACTCTTAATGTTACCACCCTTGCTTTTTATTTCACCGTATGTCGTTTTGACTTTCTTTCCGACAACCACGTCTTTTTTGATTTCTTGAAATTTTTTATGCAGCCAACTTGTCTTAGCTTATCTGCACTTCCTGTTTATGTGATACATCAGTGACATGTATTTCTGTATTCTTGAGTTTCCCTGAACATATTTATACTTTCTTATTTTCATCGATCAGCTGCAGTATTTTTCTGTTACCCATGGTTTCTTTGCAGCTACCTTCTTTTTGCCTATTTTTTTCTTTCCACTTTCCATGATTGCCAATTTCAGAAAAGTCCATTCTTCTTCAACTGTACTGCCTACTGCCTTATTGGTATATCTACAGCCTTAGAGAACTTCAAGCCTACGTCATCATTCATACTTCCGTATCCAATTTCATTGCATATTGATTCTTCCTGGCTAATCTCTTTTACTTCAGCCCACTCTTTATCCCTCATAAATTGTGATCTGAGTCTATATCTGCTCCGGGGTAAGCCATACTATCGAGCATTCGACATTGGACCTCTGCCTGATCGTGATGTAATCTAACTGATATCTTCCCGTATAACCTCCTCCTCATATGATTACTGAACAGAGTATTCGCTATTACTGGCTGAAATTTGTTACAGAACTCAAAATAAATTCCTTGTCCCAAGCCTATATTTTCACTTAAACTTTTTTCTCACTCAGTGCCCGACTACTGGATTCCTGCCCCCATGGCTATTAGATTTCCGTCTCCCTTTACGTACTGTATTATCCATTCTATGTCCTCATATACTTTCTCTACGTCTTCATCTTCAGCTTGCGACGTCGGCATGTGTATCTGAGCTATCGTTGTGGGTGATAGCTTGCTGTCGATTATGATAAGAACAACCCTATCAAGGAACTGTTAACAGTAACACACTCTCTGTCCTGCCCTACCTTCCTATTCTTAGCGAATCACGCTACCGTTATACCATTTTCTGCTGCTATTGGTGTTAACCTACACTCATATGACGAGAAATATCTTCTATCCATTTCACTTCACTGACCCCTACTATATCTAGTTTGAGGCTTTGGATTTCCCTATTCAGATTTTCTAGCCTTCCTACCAAGTTCAAACTTCTTACATTCCACAGGCCTACACGTACAACGTTATTCTTTCGGTAGTTATTCGGTCTTTCTGTCATTGTCACGTCCCCCTTGGCAGTCCCCTCCCGTAGATCGTAATTGGGGACTACTGCGCAATCTTTTGCCGATGGAGAGAGCATCGTTACAGTTTTTCAACTACAGGCTACATATCCTGTGGACAAGCGTTATGAGTCCTTAATTTAGTGGCTTCCATTGCCCTCTGCATCCTCATGCCGTTGATCATTGCTAGTTCTTCCGCCTTTAAGGGCAGGTACTCATCCCAAGGACAAGAGAGTGCCCTGAACCCCTTCCCTCTATGACAAGGCCGTTGGCAGAATGAGGGTGACTTCTTATGCAGGAGATCATCAACCGCCAACGCTGATTATTCCCAGTATTGTAGCGGTGGCAATTTTCGAACTCGGAAGTGATGACATTTTGATAACTAATCAAAGACAAAACCTCTACACCACGGGTGCACTTCAGTATGTTCACCAAAGTATTTGTCGCATGCTATCCGGTCTGCTGACTCCTGTTCAGGTACTATATCAAGTATTGGTTTGATTCTGGTTGTTGTGTAGCAGTAAATGCAGTGTATTTTCTCATAGTTTACAGAGAATCCGTTTTGCTTAAAAAAAGATGAGAACATAATTTTCAAACTCTTCTGCTGTTTCTCTCTAACGGGATTAATTATAATATCGGAAGTGTCGGCAAAAAGCATCAATTTTGCTTGTCGTTTACATACATATGGAGCAGGAGTTTACTAAAACCACGTAATCATACTCATCTAACAGAATGAAATGGTTCATTATTATTACTTTGTGTCAGTCGATTGGCTTCTCGTTGCTCAAGCAGATACTTGTTCACCGCTTCTCTGTCCTATACCTATCTTCTAATACTACACTCAACTACCGCTCTGCGTTTTCCATCCCAATATCTGCCTCATCTCCCGGTATTTATTTCACTATAGGTTTCTTCAATCTCCCTACCTTAACACCAAGAGTTCGGTTCTCTCAGAATTTACCAAAGAACTTCTGCTACTGATGTACGTATTCTTCTTCTCTGCGAAACGTTGAGAAGACCATATTTGAACTACTTCTTGGCCAGTTCCTTCTTTAAGTCCTTCAAGCTGTAGTATATTTTTCATTGGAGAGAAAATTCATACTCAATGGTAAGCCAGTTATCCAGGCAACCTGCTAGCGTGTTAGAACGTGCAGCACTAGCAAAGCAGCCACACTATGTTGGCTTTTAGATTTGCAAAAGCACTCCTGCTGGGGAAGATCAGTGAGTTCCAGGAGCGTCACCTTCAGTAAATGCCCATGCCATGACGTTTCCATTTCCTGCTTATTGTGTTTTCTTCTGAAATGTCAAGGCATAAGTTACTTCCTTTTCTATGTAGCGAAAGTAAGGTAATTTATTGGGTAAAAAGGCAAACCTTTTGATGAAACAAAGCCTTTCTATTATGGATTTCTTCAAGTTTAATGCATCACTCCAACATAGAGATCAAATTTAGAAGAATGAAAGACCGCAACAGTCGTTGAATGACCCTTTTTCAAACAATCATCGCCGGTTCCGTATCAGGTATAAATCTGCATTGAAAAATGAGAGAAAAAATAAATGAAATGATATTGTCTACACTCCAAGTTAAAAAAAAAGGATGTAGTACTTCCCTTAACTCACGAGGTGTGGTCTGTCAGATGGCGCGAAAATTTTCGAACTCGCCTCCAAAGCCAGATGTGGTGGAATGCTTCTATACTGCCCGTACCAACCTTAAATTGCCAAGCCTACGATGACACCTGTTAGTGATAGGTGATGGATTCTACTAGACCGCTCCTCGTGAACTACGTACCTGTTTTCTTCAGTACAGTACACTATAGCTCAAAATGTGTTCGCACGAATGTGTCAGTGATAACATTACCGAGTTTGATGAAATTCTTTGTCGGCCTATGGAGGAAATTGTCAGTGATATGGGTGACGAAATAAACGAAAAATACGACGATTTTAAAATAGCCAGTGTTCACAATTCTGCTATCGAACAAGAGTCTAATTCAGAGGAAGAACTTCAGAAAATTTGTAATGGGGATCTGTGTGTTTCTTCAATGAAATACTTAAAGTGTCTGTTAAAATCGAATGCGTTCTGCGTGGTGACAAGAAAAATGTAGTTCCCAGCAATGAATGTTAGTTCGACAGACCTTCTTTTTATACCTAGCGGGTGGAATTGTTATGCGCAAATTTAAGCCCAGGAATATAAATTTATTTGGAAACTTATTTGCTACTGACATTATATAATTCTTCAGACTGTGAAATTCAGTTATCTAACAGTACATTCACGTGTACTATTTTAAAGAACCACACAAAATTATGTGCTTTTGTGTGATAAATAGTAAAAAGCTGCAGGCTTTCCTTAATGCAATAAAATAAACTAGGAGCATATAAACAACACTTATATCAAACTTCCTGGCAGATTAAAACTGTGTGCCCGCCCACGACTCGAAATCGGGACTTTGTCTTTCGCGGGCAAGTGCTCTACCAACTTTTTTTAGTTTTTTTTATTTTTTATTTTATGAACCGCTGCAGGAGCAGCCATCCTGATCCCGCCGCCACGCCCATGCAACGTGTTCGAGTTCGAGGATCGATGGATCAGGAAGAGGATGTGGTGGGTTTGTCGATGTTGTTTTATTTATTTAAGTTTTAGAACATTTTTAATTTTTTATTGTATTTTCATTTTGTATTGTATTTATAGATTTATTTTTGTTTCATTACAATTAGAGAGCCTACAACTGCCGTAGCCGAGCGTCCGAGTCGTCTTCTCGTTTGTTGGGAGGGGTTCCCCCCTATTCCGTCCGTAGAGGATCAATATGCTCCAGGGTTCATGTTCAGTTTCAGCGTCTCATACCCGGCACGCCCCAGTGGGCAGGGGGATCCGCAAATAATAAACCTAAAAAATTTGCGAAACGAGTTCGGTACGTCGGGTGGCGGCTGAAAGCTGCATGTGTCGTCATCAATAGGGACCAAAAGTCGAGTGTGCCTTTGGGAGCATCGCAAAATATGTAGTAAACGGCCATGCCTTTTAGCCAGTTAAAGAAGTTCGTTCTGGTTGATGGAAAGTATACGCCGTCGGGGCGCAGTGACTCATCAGGGGAGACTGACTCCGGCAATCGCCGCAAGAGTAACGCCAGCATGAGCTGCGTCAGTAGCCAGCATTCGCTAGTCGCGGCACAAGTCAGACGGTGCGCATCCAAGTCAGCGACTGAGCATGTCGGACACAAGGGGTCGTCCGACAGATGTATGGAATGGAGCCTCTGACGAGTAGCGAACTTCCCATTCACAACCACGTACCACAATTAACGCACTGTCGTAGGTAGAAAAGGTGTGTGTGCCGCTCGCCACACCGTGTTCCAGGCAACTTCGGATTGTCTGTGGGCGACCGTATTTACAGGTTGCCGCTGTTGATAGAGGCGGTAATAGTCTTTTTCGGTGGTCTCGCGGTTCTAGGCGCGCAGTCCGGAACCGTGCGTCTGCTACGGTCGCAGGTTCGAATCCTGCCTCTGGCATGGATGTGTGTGATGTCCTTAGGTTAGTTAGGTTTAAGTAGTTCTAAGTTCTAGGGGACTGATAACCACAGCAGTTGAGTCCCATAGTGCTCAGAGCCATTTGAACCAATAGTCTTTTGTGCTGGGCTTCCGTGTCGTCGGAAATTCTGACCGTAAGTAGCTGAAGTGTATCAAGAACTCTCTGATGTGGGTGAGTGCCGGTGAAATGTGTCCTACAGAAACCGGGGGATGCAGAGAGTGTGGTGCCACTTCCGCTATCAGGGTGCCCGTCAGAGAGGCGTGGGCAGAGGTCCATGTGCGACGCACAGTGTTGAGATAAAGCGATCGCGCACGGTTGTATACATGAATTAAATCGATACCGCCCGCCCGCTGCGGCAGTGTCAGGGTGGCGTATCGGGCTTTAAAAACCAGACTGGTGCTTACTAAATGTCCATATGTTGCTTGAAATCTGTCGGCCATCGTATCCGTCAAGGAAAGGATATGCGCAAAATAGTTCAGATTGTTGTCCTGCAGCAGAGCACGTGTCTGGTGTAGGAGCCGGGGGTACGCAGCAGCCGCCGTGCGGCGGACATTGCTATAGAATTGCACTCCTAAACACTTGAGTACGGTCACCTTGTCAAAGAGCACCACCGTTGTGTGGGAAAGCCCCACTCCGACATCCATGTATTTTGTCTTCTTCACGTTGATGACGCTCCCAGCTACCGCCCCGTATTGGCGTAGCCACTGAAGTGCCATATGCATTTCATCCTCTGATTTGGCCAGGAACACCACGTCATCGGCGAATGCACCACAACGAAAGGTCACGTCCCGCAAGGAAATACCAGTTAATCGCTGCCGTAGACCATGTAAAGCTGGTTCAAGCGCTGCAGCAAATAATATACCCGACAGGGGGCACCCTTGTCGCACTGACCGTCCAACAACAATGTGACCAGACTGATAACCGTTTACCATCATGCGGGAGCGCGCTCCATGGACCAGTCGAAGGACCACCTGTGCAGACTCTGGAGAGAGGCCCATGTGTTGCAAAACTGCGGGTAAGAAGCCGTGGCCAAAATCTACGGCGACAAGGGCGCCTCGTATTTTGCAGGCCGCCGTCAAAGCAATTGCGTCGCGGTATGCTCCTAACGCCGTATGAATGTTGCTGACACCACCTAAACATATCTGATCGGTGTGGATGGCTTTTCCCGATAGCGGTGTGGAGACGCGCGCGGAGGATGCGGGCGAGGATCTTGTAGTCGTTGTTGAGGAGTGTGAGTGGGCGTAAGTCCTGCCACCTACAACCACCATTCGGTTTCGGTACTGGAATCAAGATGCCTTCTGTGAATTCTGTGGGGACAGTGAAATCAGGTCGGATCAGGTCTTGAAACATTTGGAGCCACTTGTCGCCCATAATGTCGTAAAAAGTGCGGTAGAATTCCGGGGGTAGACCGTCCGGTCCAGGCGACTTGTTCGGTGCTCCACGTGCTAAGGCCGATGTCACCTCGTCGGGTGTAATGTGCTACAGCAGACTATCATCGGGTGCCACGTCCCGAGGGGCGGGAAAATCGTGCAACAGCTCGTCATAATCACGTACATTTCGCGGATCTTCCATGTACAAGGTCCCATAGTGTCTGGCAAACGTGTGCGCGATGTCCGTTTGTGTCACCGCGCGGCCGCCCTCCTCCGTGTTTACCGCCGTAATGAGCTGACGTTTGCGGTGGCGCCTCTCGCGCACAATGTGATACACTGACGCCACTTCGTAGGATTCTTGCACTCGCGCACGGATACGGACACATTCTAGCTGCTCTGTCCTGAGGCGGAGTAGACGAGCTTTGATGCGTTTTACGGACATCTGACGTTCGGGAGACGGCGGTTGCGTCGCCAGCTCACGAAACGCTGTATAGTAAAATTCCGATGTTGCCCTTTGCCAGTTCGATCCGTCACGCCCGTAGGCCATCGAGGTGTTTCGGAGTGCAGGTTTGACACATCCCAATCACCACACCATCGTGGATGCATACATGGGTAGGCGCCTGATACATCGACGCCACGTGTCAGTGACTGCTCGCCGACACGCTTCCTCGCGAAGGAGGGAGACGTTCAGCAGCCCTTGCTGCGTCTTGTGAGTTGTCGGGGTAAAGTGACAGTGCAGATGTACGCGAGATGGTCCGTGAAGGCCGTCAGCCAGAGTTCTGCATCACAGGTTGTTGAGCGGAGGCCACGCGAGACGTATATCCGGTCCAGACGACTGGCAGAATGGCTGGTAAAGTGCGTATATCCACTCTGGGTCCCATGATGTAAGAGCCATGTGTCGTGGAGCGCGAGGTAACGTATCAATGCTTGTAGAGCCGGGCATGGGACGTAATGCGGTATCTGGTCCTCGGGCCGCAGAACACTGTTAAAATCGCCACCCACTATGTAATGGTCCATATTTCCTTGCAAAAGCGGGGCTACCTCCTCCGAATAGAAGACATGCCTGTCACCACGGTGCGAATTACCGGAGGGAGTGTAGACGTTAATGAGGCGGACTGCGCCAAGTGTAAGTGCGATGCCTCGCCCGTTCGGCATGTACGTCACGTCCGTCGCGTCTATGCCATCTCGGAGAAGGATGGCCGTTCCTCCTGCACTTCAGCTAAGGGTAGGCAGTAGGTGGTGTTGCCATATAGGACTAAATGCAGCTCGGCACGGACCTCCTGGAGAAGGGCAATGTCCAAGTCTGCCGCTCTGATCATGTCGTGTAACATGCGGGTCTTGACAGAGGAGTGGACACCATTTACATTGACTGTTCCCACACGGTATGACTGAGACATATCAAGTGGCGAAGGCAATATGCGGGTGCAAGCACACAGTGGTCTCACACACCACACAGCCATCCATCTGCATGCTTTGCTTTACTGTGTTGTATGAGTCCCTTACTGGCAGAGCACTCTGGGGCTCAATGTCAGCCATGGGCTCTGGTGGAGATACCGATGTTTGCTGTGAATCATCTGCCTCCATGTCGTCTGCCCAATCACCAAGAGACGATTGTGATGTCATTGGTGGCTGGTCGCTTTCACAGGTGCCCACAATTTGGGAGTCGACGCAATGCGCCTCGTTTTCTGGGCCACCAAATTTAGGAGAGTGCTCCTTGTCTTCAGGCACCTTCTGGTGAATGATGCCACTGGAGTCCGTTGCAATTGTGGACGAGTCAACGAAGTCGATGTCTGCCACCGGCTTCACATCCCTGTCCTGTTCTTCAACTGACAATCGCCTCTTCTTGGGTCGCTTGGGTGATTTTTGCTTTCGGGTCCGAGATTCCACATCCACTGGAGGGCGAGGCTCGACACAGTCTCGGTCGCTAGGAATCCCTGTGTCCGATCCCGACAGTGACGGTGGCTGGGTGCCCACGACGCTGCGGTGGGCAGAGGCTGTAGGAACCTCTGCACCGTTGAGCTGCGGCGCTGACTCTAAAACGGAGCTGGCAGCGGCTTCAGGAGGTAGCAGGTTTTGATCACCCATCACATCATGTCGTGCCGCCTCCACATATGTTAGCGGGAGAGAGGTCATAGTGGATCGTTGGGGAAGTTCATTGCGGGGCACCTGAAGGAGGCGGCGCTGCAGACACTCAGTTCTAAGGTGGCACTCCTGGCCGCAGCCCGAGCAGGTCCTCGGTTGTCCATCATATATAACAATTGCGCGGCAGCCACCAACGAAAATATATGATGGAGCGTGCTTCTGAAGTTCTATGCGCACTTGTCGTACCCCGTTAAGGACAGGATACGTTTCGAATGTGTTCCATTTCTCCTCCGTATGGCTCAGAACTATGCCGTATGGCTTGAGCGCATCAACGACTAGGTTGGCAGGAACTTCGAACGGTAGTTCAAAGAAGCGCACGGTACGCACCCCCAGACCAGCATTGTCAACTCCTACCACACTCACGTTACCGTCTGCGTGACAGAAGCGAAAGCCGTTTGCAGAACGTTGGAGTAATCTGTCGCAGACCTCTTCGTCAATTAGTTTGAGGTACACTGTGCTGGTTACAAAAGACAGATGAATGCCCATCAGTTCTTGTGGTTCTATGAGCACGATGTCTCGTAGAAACCGTTCAATATCATGGGCTTTCGTTCTCGTGTACGATGCTTTGAACGCTAGTTTGATTGTAGCTTTTCGATATGAGAACGCCATGGCGGGTCGGTACGGGTACTATAAGGAATACAACGACCCGACCGCGCGCTAGCGGGTAAACAACACCTGCGGCGCACTGCCGGGGCGCCGAGCCCGTCCGCACCGTCTGACGGCTGAGAGCCGACTGCCCAACTGAGCTACCGAAGCACGAATCACGCCCGGTACTCACAGTTTTACCTCTGCCAGTTTCCAGAATGAACTTCCCCCAGGCTGTGACTAAGCCATGTCTCCGCAGTATGCTTTCTTTCAGGAGTGCTAGTTCTGCAAGGTTCAGAGGAGAGCTTCTGTAAAGTTTGGAAGATAGGAGACGGATACTGGCAGAAAGTAAAGCTGTGAGTACCGGTCGTAAGTCGTGCTTCGGTAACTCAGTTGGTAGAGCACTTGCCCGCGAAAGGCACACAGTTCTAATCTGCCAGGAAGTTTCATATCAGCGCACACTCCGCTACAAAGTGAAATTCTCATTCTGGATAAGTCGTAAGGTCAGTATTGCACCACGTGTTCCAACATTTCTACGGAATCCAAACTGATCTTCCACGAGGTTGGCTTCTACCAGTTTTTCGATTCGTCTGTAAAGAATTCGCGTAAGTATTTTGCAGCTGTGGCTTATTAAACTGATAGTTCGGTAATTTTCACATATGTCAACACCTGCTTCCTTTGGGATTGGAATTATTACATGCTTCTTGAAGTCTGAGGGTATTTCGCCTGTCTCATACATCTTGCTCACCAGATGGTAGAGTTTTGTCAGGACTGGCTCTCCCAAGGCTATGAGTAGTTCTAATGGAATTTTGTCGACTCCCGGGGCGTAGTTTCGACTCTGGTCCTTCAGTGCTCTGTCAAACTGTCCACGCAGTATCATATCTCCCATTTGATCTCCATCTACATCCTCTTCCATTTCCATAATATTGTCTTCAAGTACATCGCCCTTGTATAGTCCCTCTACATACTCCTTCCACCTTTCTGCTTTCCCTTCTTTGCTTAGAACTGGGTAACCAACTGAGCTCTTGATATTCATACAACTGGTTCTTTTTCTCCAAAGGTCTCTTTAGTTTTCCTGTAGGCAGTATCTATCTTACCCCTAGTGAGATAAGCCTCTACATCCTTACATTTGACCTCTAGCCATCCCTGCTTAGACATTTTACACTTCCTGTCGATCTCAATTTTGAGACGTTTGTATTCCTTTTAAATTGCCTCACTTACTGCATTTTTATATTTTCTCCTTTCATCAATTAAATTCAGCATCTCTTCTGGTACCCAAGGATTTCTACTATCCATCGTCTTTTTACCTACTTTATCCTCTGCTGCCTTCTCTATTTCATTCCTCAAAGCTACCCATTCTTCTTCTACTGTATTTCTTTCCTCCATTCCTGTCAATTGTTCCTTTATGATCTCCCTGAAACTCTGTACAACCTCTGGTTTAGTCAGTTTATCCAAGGCTCATCTCCTTAAATTCCCACCTTTTTGCAGTTTCTTCAGTTTTAATCTACTGTTCATAACCAATAGATTGTGGTCAGAGTCCAGATCTGCCCCTGGAAATGTCTTACAATTTAAAACCTGGTTAATATATCTCTGTCTTACCATTATATACTCTATCTGAAAACTGTCAGTATCTCCAGGCATAATCTGTGTAAATTTTAAGCCATAGGCCTGTGCTAATATGTGAGCTAATTTCCCAATCTCTAAGTCGTGGAAATATTCACACTGGTATAATAGAATTTTCTACAATAGTTTCTCTTCAACAGGCACGTGACGTAGATTCCTTCAACTGTTTATAAATTTTCTTCCTTGTTTTGTTATTCCACTGAGATATGAGATTCTGATCTCCTGCCTTCATGAGTTTATTCTAATATTAACAGTTTAATTCTGCTTTGCATATCAAAAATGCAGTAAACGTATTCTCGTAGAAGACTCAGAATTTCACAATCACGGGAAAATCGACTGTAGAACTCCATACGTCTTTAACGGTGCTGCATACTCCAACATACAACGACACTGGCGACTCTCATATAACCTCCATTCAAATGACTGAAACCTCTAAGGCATATTTACATACTTTACGAAATAGCATTTGATGTTCCTTGCAGTAACTCGTTAAGGAACGACTATTTTAGTTCTGTTAAATACGGGTTTATATTGTGGTGACAAAAGTCCTGGGTGATAAGCACATACACAAATGGTGGTAGTATCGCTTATACAAGGTATAAAACGGCAGTGTATTGGCGGTGCTCTGATTTGTAATCAGATGTTTCGTGAGGGAAGATTTCCGATGGGATTAAGGCCGCACAACATGTATTAACAGATTTAGAACGTGGTGTGGTAATTGAAACTAAGCGCACGGGATATTACATTTCGGAAATAGTTAGTACTTCAGTGTTGCGAGATCCATAGTGTCAAGAATGGGTGAGAAAATCACATTTCTAGCATTATATCTCATCACGGGCAGCGCGGTGGCCGACGTAATTCACTTTGGGAGGAGTGACGTTTGCGTAGAATTGTCAGTGCTAACAGACAAGCGACACTGCGTGAAATAACCACAGAAATCGTAGAGGAAAGGAGTATAACACAATACTGACAAGACTATAGGGCAGTGTGGTAGGACATGTAAGGTAGTTAAACATGGACTATGGGAAAACCGGAACGGAGGAGAATCGAATAATTAGAGATGTGGTCCTACAGCCGAATGTTGAAAATTAGTAGAGTGATAAGGTAGCGAATGAGGAGATTCTGCACAGAATCTGAGACGAAAGGAATACTCGGAAAACACTTACAGGGAGAACGAACAGGACGATATGGCAGCTGTCAAGACTTCAGGGAATGACTTCCATGTTACTAGAGGGAGCTCTAGAGGGTAAAAACTATAGAGGAAGACAGAGACTGGAATACTTCCAGCAAATAATTGAAGATGCAGGTTGCAGGTGTTACTCTGAGATGAAGAGGTTGACATAGGAATTAGTGGAGGGCCGCATCAAATAAGTCGGAAACAGAAGACTG
The DNA here is from genome assembly GCF_023897955.1 of Schistocerca gregaria. Taxonomy (NCBI): domain Eukaryota; kingdom Metazoa; phylum Arthropoda; class Insecta; order Orthoptera; family Acrididae; genus Schistocerca; species Schistocerca gregaria. Next base: position 688,812,781 of record NC_064923.1, read on the forward strand.
GTGTAAAAAAGTAAATAAATAAAATAAACATCAATAAAAAATTAAGTAGTTGTAGATGTAAAATCAGTGAATTTCAGTATCCGCCATCAGTCACCAGAGATGAATTATATAATTGATTCTTAATTCAGTTATACTCTATGCCAATTGAATTTGCCTATAGACATTTATTAACTTATTTCAACATTTCCTAAATCACAAGCCTGGCATGCAACATGACATCCAAAGTACTGCTTTCATCTAAATCGGTGAACGATATTATATAAGGTATAGAGTAGGCTGAAGTTGAAGAAACTAGTGAGGAAGAATCAGTACGCAAAGAAATGGGATACGGAAGTACGAATGTATGAAGAGAGACGGTTGAAGCTATCGGACGTTGAAGATACTGGGACAGAAAATAGCCCAGTTGCCATTTCTCTTGAAGAGAAACGAATATTACAAAAGAGGACAATCACAAGTTGCAAAGAAAAACATAGGTACAAGGATGGTCACTGCGAAGAAATCATGTATCAGAATTAGAGTTTAAAGAAGCTTTGGAAGACCTAAGACCAAAGAAAACAGGAGGGACACATAATATTCCATCATAATTTCTAAAATCATTGGACGAAGTGGCAACAAAACGAGTATTCTCATTGGTGTGTAGAATGTGTGAGCCTGGCAACGTACCATCTGACTTTCGGAAAAATATTATCCACACTATACCGAAGACTGCAAGAGCTAACAAGTGTGGAAATTATTGCGTAATCAGCTTAACAGCTCGTGCATCCATTTTGCCGAAAAGAATAATATACAGAAGAATGGAAAAGAAAATTGAGGGTGTACTAGATGACAATTACTGTGGCTTGAGGTAAGGTAAATGAAGACACGTACATAGCATCTGTCGACCTGGAAAAAGCGTTCGACAATGTAATTTGTTGCATGATTTTCGAAATCCTGAAGAAAATACGGTTAAGCTATAAGGAGATATGGGTAATATGTAATATGTACAAGATTCAAGAAAGAATAATGAAATTGTAAGAAAAAGAACGAAGCACTCGGATTAAAAAGGCGGTAAGACAAGGGAGTAGTTTTTCACCCGTACTGTTCAATCCATAAATCGAAGAAGTAATAACGGATATAAAGAAAAGTTCAAGAGTAGAATTAAAATTCCAGGTGAAAGGATGTCAACGATAACATTCGCTTATAACGTTGCTATCCTCAGTGAAAGTGAAAAACAATTATAGGATCTTCTGAATGGAATGAACAGTCTAATGAATTCAGAATATGGATTTAGAGTAAATCGAAGAAGGACGGAAGTAACGAGAAGCAGCAGAAATGAAAACAGCGAGAAGTTTAACATCATGATTGATGGTCACGAGGCAGATAAAGTTAAGGAATTCTACTACCCAAGCTGCAAAATAACCAATGACGGACCGAGCATGAAATATGTCAAAAGCAGACTGGCACTACAAGAAGGGCATTCCTGGCCATGAGAAGTCAACTATCAACAAAGGTAGGCCTTAATTTGAGGAAGAAACTTGTGAGAAGATACGTTTGGAGAACAGCACTGTATGACAGTGAAACCTGGACTGAGGGAAAACCCGAACACAAGAGAATCGACACATTTGAGATCTGACGCTACATCCGAATGTTGGAAATAGGGTAACGAATGAGAAGATTTTGTGTAGATACTGAGAGGAAGGTATCATATGGAAAACACTGACGAGGAGAAGGGACAGGACGATGAGACCTATGTTACGACGTCAAGGAATGACTCTCGTTGTGTTAGATGGAACTGTAGAGGGTAAAAAATTTTGAAGAATACAGTGACTAGAATACATCTAGCAAATGATTCAAATAACTGAGAACGTATGTTGCAAGTGCTATTCCAAGACGAAGATTTTGGTACAGCGGAGAAATTCGTGGCTGGCCGCATCAAACCAGTTAGAAAAGTGAATTATACTATCTGTCCGTTGAGTTTCCCTGAATCAAAAGTCTGGCATGTGACACAAGAATTTTGAATTAAATCTGTGAACGCTATTATATTATACACATAAACTAGTACATAAGCGAAAAATTACAACATGTTCCCTTTATACTTATCTTGCATTAGTAATTTTAGATCATAAAGTTTCTTAGACGATAATGCAATTTCTCAGAGGTCATCAGGAGTCGAAATGGCACTACGCGCATATATTAATCTTGGGTAAATAGTAGAGATATCAGGCTGATATTGAAGCAAGCTTTAGAGGTAAGAAAATCGACCCAGCTACTCGTTACAATTTGAAACAGTGAAGGAACAGTTCACCACTACACTAAATTCACAGTTACTGCTAAAAGATTTTCCCTCTTACTTTTTCACATTTACGTAAACTTACTCTCTTTATCTGTACTTAAAGCTGATACTTAACGCAGATTGCTTATCCTTTATAACTGTTTAATCTATCTGACAATATATCCCAGGGCATCAATAGTTATTTTAAACTAGCATGAATATGCAAGAAAAATTGACAAGGGACAACTCACAAGATGGAGTCTGTCAAAGCGGCAGACTTCATTACTAGCGCATTGGAAATTGTTTTTGCTCTATTATTTAGTGTGTCACAGTGGCGGCCGGTTATTTTGCGCTAATGTACTACAGCACACAGTAGACATAGCACTAAAATTAAGCCATTTCTCTTCGAATGCGAGCCTCAAATTGCACTAAAATTACGCTACTCCTCTTCGAACATGAGCCGGAAATCGCAGTAAAAATACGCCATTTCTCTTCTAACGCACGCTGATATGCCAATAACAAGAACAGAAACATGTTTTGAAACGCTATCTCCATTACAATTAGAAACCAGTATCCGTTGCTGAAATGACGGTCAGCCATACTACGCTCAATTCGGAAAAGAGACGCAGCTATATTTTCGTGCACGCATGCTCTGATGTGTTATCATCCCTTCTAGCACTCAGACTGCTGCAGATTGCTGTGTTGCTCAGTACACCAGGACAATACTTTTCTTGGAAACTGTGTGATGTGTATTGTGGAAGCATAGAGTACAAAAACGTTTTGACAAGCTATTGTTGTAATGGCGCCGTAGCTGAGTGGTATAATGCACGGAATGGAAATTCCTGTACTCACGTCCTATCCCTATTGTTATCAACTTTCCTTTCCCATTTACTTTTAATCCTAGCAATGTTAAACTAGTATTTATAGATTTAAATATAATCCCGTTTATATACGTAAAATTAAAATTTTCTCTTTAGTTAAGGGTACACCATTTCAGTCAACAGGCTGTGGGCTAACTAATGGTAAAACAAGCTTATACATGAGAAGTTTAGTATGAAAGCGTTTTCTTTAGACAGTGTGCTACAAAGGCCCTTTTCCAATAGATCCACGGAGGAGAAAGAGAGTTTTAAAGAGTTAAGGGAATCTACTTCAAACGTAAGTCTAAGAACAGGGAGTGTGCAACGAGGACCACCGATCTGACTTACATAACACCGAAAACTTCGAAATACTTGCAAAATGTTTTGATTATATTCTTAAATACTCAGAACAAATACATGAGCTGGAATACTTAAACGTTCACGAAAATCTAGAAGATTTACCTGCAGCTCTGAAAGAAAGTGAAAAAGTTATTAAAACAATATAAACCTATTGGAGAAGACTCTATAAAAGTCTATACCGAAAATTAAAAAAAAAAGCTAAAAGTAATATTGAAGAAAACCTGGAAAGAGAAGAACTCCCATAAGAAAGGCAATAAATATTAACAATTAAAAACAAATTTCTTTGCATACAGTTGCAAATAACATATTTTCCAAAGTTATACCAAACAGATTTGAAACACCTCAAGTTCCGTAGGACCAAATTGAGGAGTAAATCTCCAAGGTGATGGAACGTGTCAACACATAACATTACATCATAAAAGTAATAACAGATTAAAATAAATTTTTTATGAACCCAAAAATGTCCAAAAGTTTAAGTAAACGCAATCAATAATATAACATAAGAATCAGCTTAATCCGTGAGAAAGATCTTCAGTTTCGATCTGATAACACGTGTATTACTGCTAAGAGCTTTGAATCCTTGTGTTAGCTTATGAAAATGGATAAAGCAGTATACTGCACACCTTTCGCCGCAAGAATTAAGGAAGTCCGATCCAAATGCAGGTTGGATTTCTGCCGAGTATTAACTGAGTGAAAGCTGCTTACTCTTGGGAATAAGCTGATATTCTTAACAAGAAACGACAGTAAAGAATATATATACAGTATATTGAGAGGCCAATGTTAAAATACCCAGACTGGTGAACAGAGGTCGACAAGAGGTTCGCGAACTTACACCCCTTTTTCCCGTACCGCCAGTTTCTGAGTCAAAACGATCCTTTTAGAATGAAAAAGAGTTACCCCAAAATATAATACCATACGACATACGCGAATGAAAATAAGAAAAGTAAACTAATTTTCTTGTCGAACGATCGCTTACTGTAGGTACAGTTCGAATAGTTAAAATGTAAGCATTAAGTCTTTGAACAAGATCTTGAACGTGAGTTTTCCACGACAGTTTACTATGTAACAGAACATCTAGAAATTTGAACTGCTCAGTTTCACCAATCATATGCCCAATTCTGTGAAATTAAAACGTTGGGTTTTCTTGAATTGTGTGTTATAAACTGTAAATAGTGAGTCTTGATGTGATTTAGCCTTAGTTTATTTTCTACAAGCCATTAACTTATGTCATGAACAGCACTGTATGAAACCGAGCCAATGTTGCACACAGCGTCCTTTACTACCATCCTAGTGTCATCAGCAAACAGAAATATTTTAGGGTTACCCGTAATACTAGAGGGCATATCATTTATATAAATAAGGAATAGGAGTGGCCCTACAGTGTACTCATCCTTGGGGAACACCGCCCCCCCCCCTTTTGATTATGCCCCACTCAGACTTCACTTCGTAGCCATTCTCAACACTGTGAATAATGACCTTTTGCTGTCTGTTGCTAAAGCAAGAGGTGAACCAATTGTAAGCTACTCCCTGTATTCCATAGTGGTCCAACTTCTTGAGCAATATTTTGTGATAAACACAATTAAAATCCTTAGTTAACTCAAACAACATACCTAACGTTTGAAACCTTTTGTTTAACCCATCCAGTAACTCACAGAGAAAATAGAATATTGTTCAGAAAGTTGTTAAACGACTTCTAAAATCGAACTGCATATTTGATACAGTATATGTGATATAGAATGATGAGTTATCCTTACATACGTAACCTTTTCAATAACTTTAATAACTGACTAATATCATAGATACAGATCTAAAATTGTCTACGTTATCCCATTACGCTTTCTATAAAGCGGCTTTACTGCTGAGGACTTTAATTGTTCAGGAAACTGCCCATTCCTCAAGGAAAATTTACAACTATGGCTAAGTACAGCGCTGAAATGTGCAGCAAATTACTTTAATATTCTGCCAGGCACTCCATCATATCCATGAGAATCCTTAGTCGTCAGTGATCTAATGACTGACTCAATCTCCCCCTTGTCTGTATCATAGAGGAGTATTTCAGACATCAATCTTGGAAAGGCATTTGCCAAGAGAGTTATATGATTCCCCATAGAAACTAAATTTTTATTTAATTCAGGAGCAATTTTCAGAAAATGATTGTTAAATACTGTACATATATCTGGTTTATCAGTAACAGAAATATTTGTTCTACGGGCTGACTTAACATTGTCGACCTTCAGCTGCTTACCAGACACTTCCTTCACAACTGACCATATGGTTTTCATTATATCCTTTGAATTAGCTATTCTATTTGTGTACCACATACTCTTAGTCTTCCTAAAAAAAATTAAGCACCTCGCTGTAATGTTTGTAATTTGCTACTGTAGCTTGATTGTGACTACTTCTAACATATTGATGTAATTTCCGCTTTGTTCTACATGATATCCTTATCCCACTAGTCAGCCACCCAGGCTCCCTTTTACTGCTAGTACACCGTTAAAATGTCCTAATTGAAAGCAACTCTCAAAGAGCATGAACAATGTGTTAAGGAAAGCACTATATTTGTCATTTATTTTATTGGCACTATAAACATCCTGACACTCTTGTTCTCTGATGAGGTTTAAAAAACTCTCTGTCGCCATTGGATTAACTTTCCTGCATAGCTTGTAATCATATGTGTCATTTGAGTACAAATGCCTTTTAGTGTTAAAAAGTTGTGCATCATGGTCTGAAAGGCAATTCATCCTTTTGTTAACAGAATGCCCATCTAGTAATAAAGAATGAACAAAATATTGTCTATGACTATGCTGCTGTTCCCCTGCACCCTAGTTGGAAAAGACACAGTCAGCATCACGCCATGTGAATTAGGAGATTGGCCAACATCCATTGTCTCGCTCAATCATACGCAAAATAAATACTGAAATCACGACATATAACTAATATCTGGTACTTCCTATAAAGTGAATCATGAACCCCCTCTAGTTTGAGCAGGAGTGCTCTGAAGTCACAGTTAGGGGACCTATAAACAACAATTTGAAGTTTAGTTTCACTAAATTCTACTGTCCTGGCACAACATTCAAATATCTGTCCATTGCAGTGCCACTATACGTCTATGTACACAAATGGAATACTGTTTTTTTACGTACATCGCCACTCTCCTACTCCGCAAGGAATTCCTTGAAAAACAGCCAGCTTACCTGTATTCTGGTAAAGAAAGCCTCTGAATTATCAAATTATTTAAGTGGTGCTCCGATACTCCAATAATTTCAGTCAACATCTATAAGCAGTTCACAAACTTTATCTCTAACACCTCTTATTTTTTATGAAATATACTAATTCCTTCTCTACTTGGAAACATTACGTCCTCTGAAGGTGATTCCTTAGACAGAAGGACTTCCTTTAAGAAGGTATACCTATCAGCTGACTTCATCCCACAAAAGGTGCAGCTGTGACACTAACTACTACAGGAATTTTTCATTGAGTGATCCCACCACCACCCACTACACTGTCCCCTATAAGCTTTGCCAGCCTCCCCTTACCATGCCTATTGAGGTGCGGGACATGCCTGGTGAAACCCGATCAACTGATAGACGGAACTGGTACCACTGCAATGTGGCCCATGCCCTCTAACATCAGTGCCTGCCCAGCCCCATGTTAACGCCCCTAATTCCCGCATTAAGATGAGGCCGATCATGACGCTGAAACAGTTGCACGAAATGCACATTAGTCACTACCTGAGCCTCCTTCGTAATATTCCTACATAGCTCCCTTATGCTGCCAGTCACCTGAGCTAACCCTGCAGTAGATTTCACAATGCTGGTGGGCTGGTACTCACTCCGCAACACATTCTGCAACTGCTGGTCCACACTTCTAGCGTGTGAACTACCTAGCAGCAGAAACTGTTAGACTTTGCAACTGACTTGGGCCTCCTAACTGTTGAGGACTGCTGCATATTTCCTACACCTACTACTACTAGTAGTATATACACTCCTGGAAATGGAAAAAAGAACACATTGACACCGGTGTGTCAGACCCACCATACTTGCTCCGGACACTGCGAGAGGGCTGTAAAAGCAATGATCACACGCACGGCACAGCGGACACACCAGGAACCGCGGTGTTGGCCGTCGAATGGCGCTAGCTGCGCAGCATTTGTGCACCGCCGTCGTCAGTGTCAGCCAGTTTGCCGTGGCATATGGAGCTCCATCGCAGTCTTTAACACTGGTAGCATGCCGCGACAGCGTGGACGTGAACCGTGTGTGCAGTTGACGGACTTTGAGCGAGGGCGTATAGTGGGCATGCGGGAGGCCGGGTGGACGTACCGCCGAATTGCTCAACACGTGGGGCGTGAGGTCTCCACAGTACATCGATGTTGTTGCCAGTGGTCGGCGGAAGGTGCACGTGCCCGTCGACCTGGGACCGGACCGAAGCGACGCACAGATGCACGCCAAGACCGTAGGATCCTGCGCAGTGCCGTAGGGGACCGCACTGCCACTTACCAGCAAATTAGGGACACTGTTGCTCCTGGGGTATCGGCGAGGACCATTCGCAACCGTCTCCATGAAGCTGGGCTACGGTCCCGCACACCGTTAGGCCGTCTTCCGCTCACGCCCCAACATCGTGCAGTCCGCCTCCAGTGGTGTCGCGACAGGCGTGAATGGAGGGACGAATGCAGACGTGTCGTCTTCAGCGAAGAGAGTCGCTTCTGCCTTGGTGCCAATGATGGTCGTATGCGTGTTTGGCGCCGTGCAGGTGAGCGCCACAATCAGGACTGCATACGACCGAGGCACACAGGGCCAACACCCGGCATCATGGTGTGGGGAGCGATCTCCTACACTGGCCGTACACCTCTGGTGATCGTCGAGGGGACACTGAATAGTACACGGTACATCAAACCGTCATCGAACCCATCGTTCTACCATTCCTAGACCGGCAAGGGAACTTGCTGTTCCAACAGGACAATGCACGTCCGCATGTATCCCGTGCCACCCAACGTGCTCTAGAAGGTGTAAGTCAACTACCCTGGCCAGCAAGATCTCCGGATCTGTCCCCCATTGAGCATGTTTGGGACTGGATGAAGCGTCGTCTCACGCGGCTGCACGTCCAGCACGAACGCTGGTCCAACTGAGGCGACAGGTGGAAATGGCATGGCAATCCGTTCCACAGGACTACATCGAACATCTCTACGATCGTCTTCATGGGAGAATAGCAGTCTGCATTGCTGCGAAAGGTGGATATACACTGTACTAGTGCCGACATTGTGCATGCTCTGTTGCCTGTGTCTATGTGCCTGTGGTTCTGTCAGTGTGATCATGTGATTTATTTGACCCCAGGAATGTGTCAATAAAGTTTCCCCTTCCTGGGACAATGAATTCACGGTGTTCTTATTTCAATTTCCAGGAGTGTAGTAAGGTGGATTTAGGAATGGCATATCATGTTATGAATAACTACTTAATGTCATGTCAATCGTCTGCCACAGATTCTTGGATTCAAAAGATATTTGTTGGTTTCCAAAATTCATTGATTCCGTTCACAGAAACTGTACACAAACTAAAACGATGTGAGTAGAAGTAAGTTGACTCCCTTTTCAAGTTCGTGCAATATTTCGCCGCAGTGTGACGTAGGAAAAAGAAAACCACTTTCTGAAGATTTACGTGTAGAGTAAGAGGGCTTTATGAGCACCGCTTCATGCAACGGCAGATAGATCAGTGATATAAGAGCATTGCCAACAGACTGTCTGCTCACTTTTGATTCGCGCTGGTCCGGTAATAATTTTATACATCATGTTACTACTCCCGTTTTTATAGGCTGAAATTTAAATATATTAATGTGTAATATATTTTAAAAAGTTCAGTTTATGTTCACAAAATTAATATAGTAATTTTAGTTATGATTAGTATCCTTGTAAGTCAAAAAGCTACTGGTCATCACATTGTAGCACCCTGGTAAAATTTTGCATGTGTCGCCGCTTTTATTACTAATGCTAGCAGAGAAATCCAAAGATAATGACTCACGAGACCATGATGCTACCACATATATCTTATATAACTGACAGTCACTAGAAATGTTTGACGCAAATCATGCTCTTAGCTTTATCAAAAGGACAGCAGATGTCGGGGGTACTTACGTTGTGCAGCCACTGCACCCTGAACGCCTGCGGCTGCGCCTTGATGCGGCAGTCGAAGTACACATCGGAGCCCTCACGGATGTCCGTTGGGTCCAGCGACGGGCCGAGGCTGACCGTCACCTCAGGGGCGTCTGGAAGGACAAACAGAGGCTTCGCGCTGGAGCTCCACAGATCCCCACATCTAATTGTGTTCATAGCCTGCAACGCTATACACTAGAGGTCACGGTGAACCATGAATAGCTACCGTTGGCAGGTTGTACTGTTGGCAGGGTGGGCATTACTCGTGGTATAAAAATCAGTATATGTGAATAAATATTCCGTACTCAGTAAAGCATGTCAGTTTATCAGTATATCATAAGTATACCATAACTGCACTTTCACTAAAGGCATGTTATAGTAAAGACGTTTTAAATGAGTCGTAAAAGTTCTCAGAACCCTACGCTCCTCTACTATAACATAAAAAAATGGTAATGTCGTGTTGTTTTTCGCATATTAAGACCGCAATTTTTTCGACGTTTTGCATGCCACTTTTTTGAGATTAATACTTAACTAAATTACAACATTTCTTCCATAATGTGGTAGTATACTCTCTTACACTTCTTTCTAAAAGTGGTTTAATACCCGAGAGCCATTATTTGGCCATATTCTATAGTACAACCATCTGCAAAAAAGTAAATAACTAGTGTTAAACACCTGCCTCTAAATGATGTTTCTTATTGATCCCTGCACGCAGACTGGTTGCTTGGATTCAGAAACATAATTTGTTTAGCACTTCTATAGGTTTACTTCTGCAACACGTGAATTCATAACGAAGAACTGAAAACCGATTCTTTTAAGTCTTTCACGCATGTGACTTACATTCTCGCTGTATGGGGAACGTTTCTTGCCAAATTCCAATTTTAACATGCGAAATACAACTGAGATGTCAGACAGCAGACAAAATAATCTCCCCTAATTAGCTGTACTTCTCGATTAACAAGGGGAATTTGTCGTTGCAAAGAGTATCGGTTACATTCCAGTGTACTTTTAATCTTAGTTTTATTTGGTTATTATTAACGAAGAACAGACACTCAAATTATCAGATTGGTTACATTTCTAGAGATTGTGATCCAGATAAAACTTTCAGCTATGTATGATGCCATAATACGACCGCAAAATTAAAATTTGTGGAAGACGAATGATATGCAATATCGACAGAAATCAAGTTGGAGTAGTACAAGCATAAACTAATGAAAGACAATTTTGTATTACGAAGAACGAACCACAGCTTATATCGCCTTTGATTCGAGGCTGCCAACTAAAAAATCAGTGCATCGAATGGAGGAAAATTTCAGAACGGAGAAAGCGTGCAAGGGAAACATATATCGGTGTTAAGGTTCACAAACGACATAGCATTTCATACAGGAAGGAAAGGAGAAATTAGAGACTTACTGAAAAGAATGGGCAGCGTAATTAGCAAAATATACGACTCTAGAACCAAGAGAGCAAAGATGAAGGCGATGAAGAGCGAAACGTCTCAACGTGATCCATTCCATCGGCTCTATTGAGCTGCCTTCGACCTGTTATACATCACAGCACTTCTGTTTGCCTGTGTAACTGTGATTTTCATTCTGGGGAGGACGAACAGTAAAGTGTATCGTTAGTGTGGTACAAAGACGTTCATATTCTGTAATTTCTTAACTTTTATCCTGCGTTTGACACATCTGTAGGTATACGAAGTATGTATGTCCTCCTACAACCATGTTCTTTACTTCCCCTTATTAAATTTCTGTGTCCAATGACATATTTATGTTTTGCTTTTTCTGGTTTTTACCTCGTCTGCTAGACTATGTAAGTTTCTGAGCGATTCTTCCAAATACTATTGTTTTCGGGTACGAGTTCTTTGAATGGTAGTGGCAGTTAAGCCACCTTTATTGTAGAGTTTCAGTAGAGTTTTTTCGGGCCAAAGAGACATTAGGAGATCTGGTACACAGCTATTGATAGCTTGGTACAGATAGGCAGGACGAATTTTCTTTGCTCTTTACCTCTGATATCTGTGGACCTCAGCCCGGCAGCATAGATCGGGCCAGTTCTGGTCATCTCTAGCGATTTAAGTTAGGAAGCTGAAACGTCTCAGATCTTGGTAAATCATTCCGTATAGATTTTTTCTTTAGGGAGCGCCATCAAAGCTTACTAATATTTCATTTCTGGAACTCGATTCTTTGTCCTTTGCTAGCTTAGCTATGTGAGGTTGCCGTGAGGAATATAATTCATTTCAGTTAATGTGCATCTCATATGTATGTTCAATATATTTTCTATAAGCTGGTATTATAAGCCTCTTTATCTAATTCGATTTGACTTCATTTGGAGAGTTTCGTGCTGTTCGTAACGCGTGAACTGCTCGTTTCAACCAGGTGCTTCTCATGTGGCATATTGAGCTTCCGCGCCGGTAATTCATTCCCAGCTCTTATTGCAACCTTTCTACTACTTGCCGTGCTAATGTAATTTTATTTTAGTAGAATATCTTTTGTTAATTCCGTGTATTACGTTGTGTTTTATTATATGAGTTACAGCACGTGAATTTACATCACCTGTGTGCTATCAGCTGAACATTGTTATTGGTCCAGGTTCATTATTCAACCTGTATTAGAAGTCGTGTGCCAAATTTCTTTATTTGTAAATTTTTCCCTATTTTTCGTACTTCCGAAACGAAGACTGTCCATGAAAGTTATTGACCAAGCGGTTGACAAGTAATGTTAATTGCTCACCGGCCATTCGCACATGAGTTTGCTGATCGATATTATCCTTGTAGTCTCTTCTACGTGTGAATAATTGGTTCGAAAGTGCGTGTTCGTGTAGTTTGACAAACTGTTCGTTTCTTACTTATCCTATATTTTTCCCACTTGTTGAGATACGGCTGCAAAGCAGGTACTGTATATCACGTATTTTTTGCGATTATTGTTTTAGTTAATGGTGTTTTCGTAATTTAAATCCTTGAACAAATGTTCAGGAGTTTTTCACTTGTGATACCAGCGTTATTTAGTACAACCCACCCAACTTCCCACTCTGACTTATTCAAATGCGTATAAAATACCCACTGACAATTTGATTTTACAGTATTCTATATTTTATGCGCCAATCTGAGCATTTTTAATTCAATTTAATGAAATCGGGAAAATACATTTCCAGTGATTCACTGTAATCTAAAATGATTTAGCCGGCAGGTGTGGTCGAGAGGTTCTAGTCGCTACCTTCTGGAACCGCGCGACCTCTACGGTCGCAGGTTCGAATCCTGCCTCGGGCATGAATGTGTGTGATGTCTTTAGGTAGGTTAGGTTTCAGTAGTTCTAAGTTATAGGGGACTGATGACCTCAGACGTTAAGTCCCATAGTGCTCAGAGCCATTTTTTAAAATGATTTAATTACTTACCAGCTCATAAATTTAATTCATTGAGATTTATTCTGTTCAAACGAGTGCTACGCTTGCTTTCAGTCCTACCATCGAGTAGGATGAGTGTTTGAAAATCGGTAGAAATCATTCAAGAGTAGTGAAGAAAGATTTAAGACTTGCTGAATACGAAAATTAGGAATTTCACCGAAGTAGAGTAAGTGACAAAATTCTTCTATGTTGGAAGTAAGTTAACACATGATCCCAAAAGTAAGCAAGATATCAACAACAATCTCGTGGAGGTGAAGAAATATTTCTACAATAGCACAGGCGTTTTGGTATCATATGTGCTTAGAAAAAAGGAGAATAAGTTGCAGAACAAGTATGTGTCTAGCATAGCATCGTAGAGAAGTGAAACTTGGGTCATAGGAAGCCGGGAGAAGCATTTGAAGAGAATGTTTAAAATCATGCGGACAGATTAAGTAAGAAATGAAGGAAACAGAATATGAGAAAGTAGTATATGAAAGAACCTCGCCGGCAGAAGGGAGAGGTAATTGTGCTATTTGGATTGGTGTTGGAAATGGCTGTCGAATGGAAGAGCTGTAGTGACAGAGAGGCACATAAATACCTTGGACAAAATATAACAGTTTATGGGCAATGGAGATAGGTAGGGAAAAGGATGACAGCATTAAATCATTATTTGTCTAATAGAGGGCAGGTTACGCTGTTGCGCTATTGATTTACAGTCGAATTAACTTACCAGTTGCACTATTATTTTAATTTATTTAAATACATTACCTGGTTTCATGATGACAGTAAACAGCAGACCGTGACATGTAAATCAATAACAAACGTGCAGCAGTTTCATTTATTCGACTGCAGACAAATCGAAGACGTTGATCTGTAGCAACGTGCGCCAGTTGACGCCATTGTTGCGAAAGCATACTTGACCTTTTAGCAACAAATAATCCTTGACAAATAGTGAGTATTGTGACGAATACAGGGATTAGCGAACACAAGGCAGTTGCTGCTAGGCTGAATACCGGAACACCTACAACCATCAAAAAGAAACGCAAAGTATATCTATTTAAAAAAGCTGATAAAAATGCTCTTAAAGCCAGTTTTAAGAGACAGGGTTTACTCCTTCCGATCTGATCATGTAAGTGTAGAAAACTTGTGGAATGTTTTCAAAGAGATAGTATCTACAGCAATTGAGAGATACGTACCACATAAATTAATAAGTAATGGTACTGATGTCCGATAGTACACAAAATGGGCCAGATCGATGTTGTAGAAGCAACGTAAAAAGCATTTCAAATTTAAAAGAACGCGATGTCACCAAGGTTGGCAAAGTTTTACATAAGTTCCAAATATGGCATGTACTTCAATGCGAGAAGCTTTTAATAATTTCGACAACGAAATTCTGTATCTAAATCTGGCAGAAAAGCCAAAGATATTCTGGTCATACGTAAAGCACACCAGTGGCAAGACACAATCAATACTTTCACTGCGCGATAACAACGGTGAAGTCACTGATGACAGTGCCACTAAAGCAGTGTTATTAAACACGGTTTTCTGAAACTCCTTCACCAAAGAAGACTAATTAAATATTCCTGAATTCCAATCAAGAACAACTGCCAAGATGAGAAACATACAAGCAGATATCCTCGGAGTAACGAAGCAGCTTAAGTCAATTAATAAAGGAAAGATCCAAATTGTATACTAGTCAGGTTCCTCTCAGAGTACGCTGATAAAATAGCTCCTTTTTTAGGAATTATATACAACCACCCGCTCACAGAAAGATCTGTACCTAAAGACTAGAAAATTGCTCTAGTCACACCAATACCCAAAAATGGAAGTAGGAGTAATCCGCTGAATTACAGGTCTATATCGCCAACGTAGATTTGCAGTAAGGTTTTCGAACATATAGTGTATTCGAATATTATGAAGTACCTCGAAGAAAACGATTTATTGGCACATTGTCAGCACGATTTCAGAAAATATCGTTCTCGTGAAACACAACTAGCTCTTTATACTCATTAAGTAATAAGTCCTACCCTAAGGGATATGTCAAATTGAATCCATATTTTTAGATTTCCAAAAGGCTTTCGACACCGTTCCTCACAAGCGTCTTCTAATCAAACTACGTGCCTACGGAGTATCGCCTCAGTTGTGCGACTGGACTCGTGATTTCCTGCCAGGAAGGTCACAGTTCGTAGTAACAGATGGAAAGTCATCGAGTAAAACAGAAGTAACATCCACCGTTCCCCAAGGAAGTGTTATAGGCCCTCTGTTGTTCCTAACCTATTTTAACAAAATAGGAGACAATCTGAGTAGACGTATTAGATTGTTTGCCGATTATGTTGTCATTTACCGTCTTGTAAAGTCATCAGACGATCAAAACGACTTGCAAAATTATTTAGATAAGCTATCTGTGTGGTGCGAAATGTGGCAATTGACCCTGAATAAGGAAAAGTGTGAAGTTATTCACATGAATACTAAAAGAAATCAGCTAAATTTCGATTACGCAATAAGTCATACAAATCTGAAGGGTGTAAATTCAACTAAATACTTAGGGACTACAATTACATACAACCTAAATTAGAATGATCACATAGATAATATTGCAGGTAGAGCAAACCAAAGACTGCGATTCATTGGCAGAACACTTAGAAGGTGCATCAAGTCTACCAAAGAGACTGCTTACACTACGCTTGTCCGCCCTATTCTGAAGTATTGCTGTGCGGTGTGGGATCCGCATCAGGTGGGACTGACGGATGACGTCGAAAAAGTACAAAGAAGGGCAGCTCGTTTTGTGTTATCGCAAAATAGGGGAGATAGTGTGACAGACATGATACGTCAATTGGAGTTGCAATCATTAAAACAAAGGCGTTTTTCGTTGCGACGGGATCTTCTCATGAAATTTCAATCACCAGTTTTCTCCTCCGATTGCGAAAACATTCTGTTGGCACCCACCTACATAGGGAGAAATTATCATCACGACAAAATAAGAGAAATCAGGGATCGCAAAGAAAAATGTAAGTGCTCGTTTTCCCCGCTTGCCGTTCGAGAGTGGAACGGTAGAGAGACAGCTTCAAGGTGGTTCATTGAACCCTCTGCCAGGTACTTTATTGTGAATAGCAGAGTAATCACATAGATGTAGATGTAGATGTCACCAGCGATCGTCGTGTGTTTTAACTTTGAAGACGGCCTAATTCGATAACTACAGTTAAAAGGCAGAGAAACAAATTTTGAGACGTGCACCGGCCCTTATCAATGAGTTTCGAGTGCGGCCTGAGAAACTGTCACTTCGCCGCTATGTGACGGGTTTTTCAGCGTCCCGATAGCGGCGCCCGAAGAGGCAGCTAAGAAAATTTAGCCGGGGTCTTCGTCGTTACGCTGCCAGGTGTCTATGCCTGAAGCGGCGTGTAACACAATGGAGGGATCAAAGCCGGTGTATGTACCCTCATCTGGGGTGGGCTGTGGAATGCCGTCTCAGTGTGTGTGGTGGGTCGCAATGGACGGGAGAAATTCGTGGGACGGCCCTTGAACTCTTACTGCAGGTTATTCAGGGAGATTTCGCTGATGATATGCTGGAATTCCACATAAGGAACCGGACTATGTAGCATCTAGTGAACTTTCATTTGTTAAACCTAAACTAAGGGTTTTGTCATTGGAGACTCATTCTATTTTAACGTCCCTGGCTGTGCTTCGACTAAATAAGAGAAGAGTAAAAGTGCTGAAGACTATCAACGTGTTTATAAGGAGTTTTCCACGTGGTGAAGCTAACTTGTATTAAGTCACATCTTTTGAAACTCGTTACAAGTGAGGCCAGGCTCCAAGCTTTGTCTGTTGTGTTACCTGAATTTTTATTGTGTACGAGAATCGGTAATACGCACACATTAAGATGTTAATGCCCAGTGGTGCATCGAGTATTGCTTAGCCTGCAATTATTTTCCGAAAGTATCTTATAATTCTTGGCCCTCTTACTGGATTTTTTAATTTGTGTACGATGTGTACATACCAACACGGCCAATTTTCACTAGTGGTCTTCGTAATTTTTAAAGAATACTCTCACTTGTAAGAAGGAAACCTTGATCGATGTGTTGGATTAATGGTACTATTACAATTGAGCAGATAATTTTTATTACTTTTAATCACTGGTGCTTTATTCTTTCTCCCTAATGGTATAATGCTTTACGTTTCCTTGAATACGGTTTTTGTGGTTGTACGATGTTGACTGAAGATACCTTGTCTCAGTTCTTTTAACTGTGATCAGTTTAGTTGAACCTTGCTTACTGTTTGTTTTCATTAACTGGTGCTAAAGTCAACTTGAAGCTTGTTTTTAAATTGTGCTTTAATTCCTTTGTGGACTCCTCTTGTAATTTTTTACTTTTTTTAAGAACATTACTTTCTGGAGCTCCCTGCTCCTTTTATTGCTTAACCATTTCAACCTAGTTCTAGAATTATAAAACAGTACCGCTGTTATCTGCTCTGAAAGAAACACATCCTAGAGTCTTCATACGAATACTAAAGTTTCTTGTTTAATTCATTACGGATAATGCCATTTTTTCCTCACGTATCAAACACACATTCTAAGGAAATAAAGGAAAAATGAGGCAACACTAAGGAATTACCCGAATGGGACCAAAATTGCTGGATGGGATGTACATTTATACACAAACGAATGATTACAATTTCATTGAAGAGGAAAAGCTTCATAAATTGAGAAAGTTGATGACGCTTTGGTCCACCTCTGGACTCTGTGTCACCAGTTAGTCGGCTTGGTATTGAATTTTCGATTTTTTTTTTTTCGATTTCCTCTTAAGGCATATCAAGGAAAATTCCGTCCGGCTGTCGCGTTAGGGCGGCAAAACCCTCAGCCAGTAGTAGGGCACTGACCATAATCCACGAAACATTGTCAATTGAGAGATCCGGCGACCTAGCCGGTCAAAGTAACTTTTAGAAAGCACGAAAACAAGAAGGAGATACTCTCGCCTTGAGCGGGCGGGGATTATCTTGCTGAAACTTAAACCCCGAGATGACACCCGTAAATGGCAACAAAACGGAGCGTGCCACTACAGTGTAAGGATGCCGTATATGGGAGCCAAAAGGGTCCTACTACGAAAAAAAATGGCACCTCAGGCCTACATTCCTAGTTGTAACGCCGCATAGCGGGTGACAGTCAGTTTGGTATTCCACCGTTGTCGGAGGCATCTTGACACGCGTCTTCCGACTGGATTATCTTTGATTGGAGTATAATTGTCTAAAGTCGTGGTTCACATGGCTCTGAGCACTATGGGACTTAACATCTGAGGCCATCAGTCCCCTAGAACTTAGAACTACTTAAACCTACCTAACCTAAGGACGTCACACACATCCATGCCCGAAGCAGTATTCGAACCTGCGTCCGTAGCAGCCGCGCAGATCCAGACTAACGTCTTCCGTCATGAGTCTCACATGTACATCACATCTGCCGATGATAGTTCCATTCGTATAATTTCTTCGTTGTGTGTACTTTTTTTTAGCCTTAACTCACACAAGTAATGAGAATGTATATTTCATTAAAATAACTTCCTAAGACCAAAGACTGGAACACTCTCTTTCAAATTCTTAAGTTGAAAGTAGTAAAATACAAGGAGCGAAAGGCTATTTATAATTTCTACAAAAACCAGATGGCAGTTATAAAAGCCGAGGGGCAGGAAAGTGAAGCAGTGAGACAGGGTTGTAGCCAATCCCCGATGCTATTCAATCAATACAGGGTGTTACAAAAAGTTACGGCCAAACTTTTCAGGAAATATTCCTCACACACAAAGAAAGAAAATACGTCATGTGGACATGTGTCCGGAAACGCTTACTTTCCATGTTAGAGCTCATTTTATTACTTCTCTTCAAATCACACTAATCATGGAATGAAAACACACAGCAACAGAACGTACCAGCGTGACTTCAAACACTTTGTTACAGGAAATTTTCAAAATGTCCTCTGTTAGCGAGGATACATGCATCCACCCTCCGTCGCATGGAATCCCTGATGCGCTCATGCAGTCCTGGAGAATGGCGTATTGTATCAGAGCCGTCCACAATACGAGCACGAAGAGTCTCTACATTTGGTACCGGGATTGCGTAGACAGTAGCTTTCAAATGTCCCCATAAATGAAAGTCAAGAGGGTTGATGTATAGAGAGCGTGGAGGCTATGGAATTGGTCCGCCTCTACCAATCCATCGGTCACCTAATCTGTTGTTGAGAAGCGTACGAACACTTCGACTGAAAGGTGCGGAAGCTCCATCGTGCATGAACCACATGTTGTGTCGTACTTGTAAAGGCACATGTTCTAGCAGCACAGTTAGAGTATTCCGTATGAAATCATGATAACGTGCTCCATTGAGCGTAGGTGCAACATGGGGCCCAATCAAGACATCACCAACAATGCCTGCCCAAACGTTCACAGAAAACCTGTGTTGATGACGTGATTGCACAATTGCGTGCGGATCCTCGTCAGCCCACACATGTTGATTGTGAAAATTTACAATTGGATCACGTTGGAATGAAGCCTCATCCGCAAAGAGAACATTTGCACTGAAATGAGGATTGAGACATTGTTGGATGAACCATTCGCAGAAGTGTACCCGTGGAGGCCAATCAGCTGCTGATAGTGCCTGCACATGCTGTACATGGTACGGAAACAACTGGTTCTCCCGTAGCACTCTCCAGACAGTGACGTGATCAACGTTACCTTGTACAGCAGCAACTTCTCTGACGCTGACATTAGGGTTATCGTCAACTACAAGAACAATTGCCTCGTCCATGGCAGGTGTCCTCGACGTTCTAGGTCTTTCCCAGTCGCGAGTCATAGGCTGAAATGTTCCGTGCTCGTTAAGACGCCGATCAATTGCCTCGAACGTCTTCCTGTCAGGACACCTTCGTTCTGGAAATCTGTCTCGATACAAAAGTACCGCGCCACGGCTATTGCCCCGTGCTAATCCATACATCAAATCGGCATCTGTCAACTCCGCAGTTGTAAACATTGCACTGACTGCAAAAACCACGTTCGTGATGAACACTAACCTGTTGATGCTACGTACTAATGTGCTTGATGCTAGTACTGTAGTGCAATGAGTCGCATGTCAACACGTACACCGAAGTCAACATTACCTTCTTTCAATAGGGCCAACTGGCGGTGAATCGAGGAAGTACAGTACATACTGCCGAAACTAAAATGAGCTCTAACATGGCAATTAAGGGTTTCCTGACACATGTCCACATAACATCGTTTCTTTATTTGTGTGTGAGGAATGTTTCCTGAAAGTTTGGCCGTACCTTTTTGTAACACTCACTATACTGAGAAAGCAGTATACTAAACAACTGAAAAATTTGGGTAGGAATTGAAGTCCAAGGAGAAGAAATAAAAAATTGTGAGATTTACCGGTGACGTTGCAGTTCTGTCAGAGACAGCAAAGGAGTTGGAAGAGCAGTTGAACAGAATGGACAGTGTCTTGAACTTAGGATCCAAGATGAAATCAGCAAAGTCAAAACGAGGATATTGGAACGTAGTCGAATTAAATCAGGTGAAGCTGAGGGAATTACATTACGAAATTAGTCACTTAAAGTAGTAGACGAGTGTTGCTATTTGCGAAGGAAAATAACTGATGATGGTTGAAGTAGAGAGGATATAAAATGTAGACTGACACTGTCGATGAAAGCGCTTCTGAAGAAGAGAAATTTGGAAGCCTTTTCTGAATGTATTTTTATGGAGTGTAGCAATGTAATGAAATGAAACATGCATTATAAAACAGTTTAGACAAGAAGAGAATATAAGCTTTTCAAATGTAGCGCTACAGAAGAATGCTGAAGATTAGATGGGTAGATCACGTAACTAATGATCATGTACTGAATGGGGAAAAGCGAAATTTGTGGTACAACCTGACTAGAAGAAGCTATCGATTGGTAGGACACGTTCTGAGGCGTCAAGGGATCACCAACGTAGTACTGTCGGGAAGCGAGGGGGGGATATAGGTTTCAGTAGTTACTTGGAAATAAAGGGGCTTGCACACGATAGAGTGGAATGGAGAGCTGCTTCAAACCAGTCTTTGGACTAAATACCATGACAACAACAAGACTCAAAATGTGCAGTGGTGACGTCGTAAATATTCAAACATCCGTGATAAACTTCTAGAGCCATGGGTAAGAACGGTATCTTCCGACGGACGATAGAGAAACTTTTATGAGCAGAGGAAAGGGACTGTGACATCTTATTTCTCATAATTTCTGTCACGTTCAATCATTTTTGGTCTTTCTTGTTGACTTAGTGTGTTATAAATTGATGTTTACATAAGGAAAGAAGCAAAACCACCAAATTGATTTCCTAGGGTAATTTCTCTGGTTCTTGTCTTGGAGTATGGGTAGATAGTCACATAACACCCACTCATATGTACATAGTGCTGCCTATTTTACTAAGACACACAGAGAGAAGACAAGTGTCTTCCAAATTATTCAGCGAGTTGGGAGAGGTAGGCCATCTCCTGAAACGTTAATATAATGGACTCTTTCATTTCGATTTTGAGATTTTCCTTTTTGCTGTGATTATCATCTTTGTTTGTTTTCGTCCCTCAGATCCCAGTTGTAATGTGACTACAATTAAATGTTATTTACATGCAACCAGAAACGGCATATGTGCGAGCCCTTGAAAACTGGCTTCTAGTGTCAGTAGAAGGTGAAGAAATATTCATGTGAGTCATAAGACTATAAAATTTTGAGATAGGGCTTCTTTATTACCAGAGAAATGAATTCACTGGTTACCTCCAGAACAAAAGAAGTCGCCGTACCTAAAGGTGGGATGCTGTGGACACTTTTAGAGAGTGTTTAATTACCTGGTCCAGTTACTAGCAGGCGATTCTCATGATTTGATTTTGTTAAATACTGCACTGAAGTGCGAAAGAAACTAGTATAGAAATACATTTTCAACCACAGAGATATGTAAGCAGGCAGAACACGGCGCTTCGGTCAGCAACCCATATATAATACAAGTGCCTGAAGATACAATGGCAAGTTATCAACATTTAAGAGAGTGCGAACGTGGTGTTACAGTCTGTGCACGAGCGATGGGACACACAGCACCTCCGAGGTAGCGATGAATTGGGGATTTTCCAGTGCGACCGATTCATGAGTGTACGGTGAATAACTGGAATCCGCTAAAACTTCAAAAATGGCTCTGAGCACTATTGGACTTAACATCTGAGGTCATCAGTCCCATAGAACTTAGAACTACTTAAACCTAACTAACACATCCATGCCCGAGGCGAGAACATCAAATCATCGACATCGCTACGGCCGGAGAAAGATCCTGCAAAACGGAACCAACGACGACTGAAGAGAATCATTCAACGTGACAGAAGTGCGACACTTCCGCAAATTGCTGCAGATTTCAATGTTGGGCCATCAACAAGTGTCGGTGTGCGAACCATTCAACGAAAAATCAATTCGTGTACCCTTGATCACGGCACGACACAAAGCTTTACGCCTCGCCTGGTCCCATCCACACCGACATTGGACTGTTGATGGCTGTAAACATGTTGCCTGGTCGGACTAGTCTTACTTCTAATTGTATCGAGACTATGGACATGAACGGGTATAGAGACAACGTCATGACTCTGTGGACCCTGCATGTCAGCAGGGGACTGTTAAAGCTGGGGAAAACTTGCAACGGCGTGGAGCGTGTGTAGTTGAAGTGATATGGGACCATATGTCTAGATACGGCGTACGTAAGCATGCTGTATGATCACCTGCATCCCATTATGTCCACTGTGCATTCCGACGGACTTGGGCCATTGCAGCAGGACAATGTGGCACCACACACGTCCAGAACTGCTGCAGAGTGGCTTCAGAAACACTCTTCTGAGTTTAAACATTTCCGCTTGCCACCAGACTTCCCAGACACGAACATTATTTAGCATACCTGTGATGCCTTGCAACGTGGTGTTCACCCCCTCGTACTCTTACGAATTAATGGATAGCCCTGCAGGGTTCATGGTGTCCGTTCCCTCCAGCGCTACCTCAGACACAAGTCGAATGCATGCCACCTCGTGTTGCGGCACTTCTGCATGCTCTTGGAGGCTTTACACGATATTAGGCAGGTGTGACAGGTTTCTTTTGCTCTTCACTGTATCACGGCAATACTTACTGCGCCTTGTGGGTGTGGAGTAAAATGTTTTTATTTTGTTTTTGGGCGTAGTTTGTTATTTGTTTTGCAATCATTCCAAATCACCTCAAAGATTTTATGCAGCCGTGGACCTGCAACATTCGACTGACCAACAGCTGTAATGTAAATATTAATAAACACAGATTTGCAAAAAAATCGAGATTTGCCAATCTGCTGAGTTGTTGGTCTTTATAAGCAAAATAACAAATTATGGGTAGTAGACAGAACTTTGTACGAGAACTTAGGCAACATATTACTTACTGCCTGAAAAATATTGCAAATAACACGAAAACTAGCAATATTGTTGCTTACAGTGGATCAATCATAAAAATTCTTCCCCGTAACATTTATGAATGAAGCAGAAGAGCCGTGGGGATGGGGTAAGTACTGATGCTGGAACCCGGAATATCTTACAGCTCCACACACCGTAACGTAACTTGTAGTGTATAGATTTAGATAAAAATGTTTGCTCTTTTATGAACCTGGTTCTGTAATTCAGCAGTCAGCGCTTACGAATACCGTGAAAAAGTAGCTGGTTCATTTCCCGATAGTGTCAGTGATTTTTGTTTATTTGGGGAGCCGTAACCGAATACACTTACCGTAGTGATGCCTATTGACCAGGTATCAGAATGAGAATCGTCTCCAAAGTCTGGGAAGTCGTCAGTGGCCGGGAGAGCGGCGTGCTTACCATATGCCGCAATTTACCATATTTACACTGCCCGACATAAAAATGAAGCACCTGGAAGGCATGGTCGGATGCCAATGTAACTTCGTATATGTACATATCATTAGTAGGTAGGTGAATGGTTAAAGCTGCTATTCTCTGTGACAGAGAAACGCCCTCCACTGTTGTACGAGTTTAGTGCTGCCATCAGACTTAGTAGAGTAAGTACGGTGGATGAATGGCGCCATTTATCAAGTGATTATAGTGTAGTACACGGAGAGCCCACCTACTCGTTTGAGACACCGAAATGGGCATCATTGTGGATATGCATTTGACTGGCTGGTCTAATGATGCAGTATCCAGAAGTGTGAGACATTCGCATGTGACAATAGCCCAATGACTGTCAGCATGGGAACGTGACATCAGGTATACTCGTCTAAAACGTTCAAATGTGTGTGAAATGTTATGGGACTTAACTTCTATGGTCATCAGTCCCTAAGCTTACTCAGTACTTAACCTAAATTATCCTAAGGACAAACACACACACACACACACACACACACACACACACACACACACACATGCCCGAGGGAGGACTCGAACCTCCGCCGGGAACAACCGCACAGTCCATGACTGCAGCGCCCTAGACCGCTCGGCTAATCCCGCGCGGTATACTAGTCGTCAAGGATCTAATCGACCACGTCTCACCACAAAGAGGACGGATGGAAGTACGGTACACGAAGCATTCGTAATCCCTTCACATCTGTGGCTGCCATCCGAGAATAAACTATGTACTCCCAACAAAATTCTGTGCGATTTCTTACTGTTGATCGAAATCTAGCAGCAGGAAGGCTTGATATTTATGGCCCCATGAATAGGCTGCTGTTAACACACCAGACCTACAGCTGCGTCTTAAGTGGTGCCGCGACCGGGAGGAACGGAGTAATGATGAAACGCATCACATTGTGGCTGACGACGAATCGTGTTTCTGTACTACGCTGAATGAACATCATCGGCGAATACAGCGGCGACCGGCGAGAACATCAGATTGTTCCAAAGTTTTGAGGAAGAACGTGGTGTTTGCTCGGGTATCATGCCATTTCTGGAAACCCAGTATCTACTCTGTAGGAATCAACATGGATTCCAGAAACAACGATCGTGTCAGCAGTAAACCATGTCAGTATCTTCTGTAAAATTTTCCGGAGATAAAATAGTCCCCCAATCGGATCTCCGGGTGGGGACTGCAAAAGATATAGACAACGTGAAGGAAATGAATCCCAATTTTAACATAGCCACTTGGAATGTGAGAACACTGCTTCAGTGTAGCAAGCTAGAAAATGTAAAACTTGAAATGGAGCGACTGGAAATCGATATCCTGGGCATATCGGAGATGAGATGGCCCCAACCAGGTGATTTCTGGTCTGGAGAATACAGAGTCATTCACACCGGAACTGACCAAGATAGACCGGGAATGGGAGGAATTGGAATAATTTTGAGGAAAAACTATGGCTCACGTGTCAAGGGATATGTGCAATATAGCTCTCGAATAATACTAGTCAAACTTGAAACTAAACCAAAGGACACTGTGATAATACAAATATACATGCCAACATCCAAAGAAGAAGATGCAGTCATTGACGAAATATACGAAGAAATAAGTAATGCGATGAGAAATGTTAAGGGAGATGAAAACCTGATTGCCATGGGGGACTGGAACGCGATTGTGGGTGAAGACCCGGAGGAAGGAATTGTTGGCAAATATGGACTTGGAAGAAGAAATGAAAGAGGTGATCGACTGATCGAGTTCTGCTCAAAGCACCAATTAGTTGTTGCAAACACACTTTTCTAACACCACAAACGAAGAAGATATACATGGAAGTCCCCTGGAGACCTGAGGAGACAACAGATTGACTACATTCTAGTGAAAGCACGTTTTAGGAACCAGATAAAAGATTGCAGGAGCTATCCATCTGCAGACATAGGCAGTGATCATAACCTGGTCATGATGAAAAGTTCACTGAGATTCAAACGTTTGAAGAAGAAGCCAGTAAAACTTAAATGGGAACTAGAAAAACTGAAAACTGAGGGACTGGCAAAGCACTATGCTCATGAAACAGACAACCTAATTTAAAATTTTCAACATGGTGGAGTAAATGAAGACTGGAATCAGATTAAATCTGGTATATACAAAGCAGCAGAAAAGATAGTTGGAAGAACTGAACCCAAAAACAAGAGGAAATGGATTACAGCAGATATTATTGAGCTTATAGAAAACAGAAGATTATACAAAAATGCAACTGAGGAACAAGGAAAAGCTGAATACAGAAGACTAAGGAATTTAGTTAATAGAGAAGCTAGGAAAGCAAAAGAAAATTTTCTTGGAGAAATGTGCAGGAAAGTAGAAGAAAATATGCAAAACGGAAGAACTGATTTAGCCTACAGAACAGCAAATCAATTTTTTTTAACAAACTTGAAACAGTACTCTCAGGCACAATAGAAAATAAAGAGGGGAAAATGCTGTTTGGTGAAGACATGCTGAAGAGATGGAAAGAATACATAGAGGAGTTGTATGCTGGAACACCTCTTTCGGAGGAAGTAATAGGAAGAGAAGAGGAAGTAGACGAAGATGACAAGGGAGATGACATTCTGCAAGAAGAATTTGACAGAGCTCTAAAAGAACTACAGGACAACAAAGCAACGGGTATTGATGACATCCCTGCAGAACTAATAAAGAATGCTGGTGACGGCATGAAAATGATGCTGCTTAAACTTATTAGGTCCATCTATAACACAGGTGAGATACCGACAGACTTCCAGAAATGTATCATAGTTCCTATACCAAAGAAGGCAGCAGCTACAAAATGTGAACAGCACCGAACTCTTAGCCTAATATCACATGCATCAAAAATTCTCATAAAATAGTTCTGAAGAGAATTGAAGAGAAGGTGGAGGATATGCTGAGTGAAGTTCAGTTTGGTTTCAGAAGGGGATTGGGAACAAGAGAGGCGATTCTGGCACTAAGACTCATTATCGAAAAGCAATTACAGAAAAATAAACCAACTTATATTGCCTTTATAGATATGGAAAAGGCATTTGATAAGGTTATCTGGCAAGAGATGTTCAGAGTGCTGAGGAAAATAGGAATAAAGTACAAAGACATCCGCGTGATACTCAGTTTCTATAAGAATGAGGTGGCAGTGATTAGGAACTGTCACTAGGAACAACAAGCAAATATTAGAAAAAGGGTAGGACAAGGATGTGCTCTCTCTCCTCTTATATTCAATGCTTACATCCAGGAAGCTATAGACCAAGTTCGAGAAACTACTGAGGTGGGGATCAAAATTAATGGGCAGAAGATAGACATGGTACGTTATGCAGATGATATTGCTATAGTCACGGAGACAGAAGAAGATCTAGAGGAAGTCCTCAGAACAACGGAAAAAATTCTATACAATCAGTATGGAATGAGAATAAACAAGAAAAAGACTAAAGTGATGGTATGCAGTACAGGAGCAGAATATGAACCTCCGAGAATTAGAATTGGAAGAGAGGAGCTGGAAGTGATACAGGAATTTACTTACCTGGGAAGTAAAATCACAAGGGATAGTAGAAGCCGGAAAGAAATTGCGACCAGAATACAAAAGGCCAAAATTGCATTTAATCGGAGAAGGAACTTACTCACCAGCAACAACGTCAGTCTGAAAATAAGGAAACGCATCATGAAAGGTTTCGTTTGGAGTGTGGCCCTATATGGATGTGAAACTTGGACAGTTGGAAGAGCAGAGAGAAGACGGCTAGAGGCCCTGGAGATGTGGTGCTATAGAAGGATGATGAAGATCAGCTGGACAGACAAAGTAACAAATGAAGAGGTGCTTAGAAGAGTACATGAAACCAGATCTCTGCGGAGGCACATCCAAACAAGAAGAGACAAACTTGTAGGGCACATCCTACGACAGAACAATATCATTGGAACAATAGCAGAAGGAGTTATTGAGGGAAGGAATCGGCGGGGGCGACCAAGGATATCATACATGCAACAGATCATGAATGACGTTGGATGTAACACATATGTGGAAATGAAGAGGAAAGCAGACAGAAGAGAGGAATGGCGCTCTGCTGCAAACCAACCTCAGGGTTGAACACTAAAGAAGAAGATAGTGTCGCATGTTCAATGCGTCTTTTTGCGGATGATGCTGTAGTATACAGAGAAGTTGCAGCATTAGAAAATTGCAGCGAAATGTAGGAAGATCTGCAGCGGATAGGCACTTGGTGCAGGGAGTGGCAACTGACCCTTAACATAGACTAATGAAATGTTTTGCGAATACATAGAAAGAGGGATCCTTTATTGTATGATTATATGATAGCGGAACAAACACTGGTAGCAGTTACTTCTGTAAAATATCTCGGAGTATGCGTACGGAACGATTTGAAGTTGAACGATCATATAAAATTAATTGTTGGTAAGGCGGGTGCCAGGTTGAGATTCACTGGGAGAGTAAGGGTGGCTTACAAAACACTTATTCGACCTATACTGAGTATTGCTAATCAGTGTGGGATCCGTACCAGGTCGGGTTGACAGAGGAGATAGAGAAGATCTAAAGAAGAGCGGAGCGTTTCGTCACAGTGTTATTTGGTAAGCGTGATAGCGTTACAGAGATGTTAAGCACACTCAAGTGGCACTCTGCAAGAGAGGCGCTCTGCATCGCGGTGTAGCTTGCTCACCAGGTGAGTTCGTACTGTCAAATTAGACTCAGTTTTGTAATGACTGCAACAAAACCACATACCCTCGCAACCTGTGAAGTTTCATTTGGTTTTCTCTACCTATCATGAATTTTTCACTCTTTTTGCCACCAGGCTGTGTAAATGACGCCACATTGCAGTGGATGATACGGCAGCTTAGCGGCATCGCACGGTCCTCTGCTCCTGATGGTTGAATCTATACAGTACTGGCCATTAAAACTGCTACACCAAGAAGAAATGCAGATGATAAACGGGTATTCATTGGACAAATATATTATACTAGAACTGACATGTGATTACATTCTCATGCAATTTGGGTGCATAAATCCTGAGAAATCAGTACCCAGAAGAACCACCTCTGGCCGTAATAACGGACTTGATACGCCTGAGCATTGAGTCAAACAGACCTAGGATGGCGTGTATGGGTAGAGCTGCCCACGCAGCTGCAACACGTTACCACAGTTCATCAAGAGTAGTGACTGGCGTATTGTGACGAGCCAGTTGCTAGGCCACCATTGACCAGACGTTTTAAATTGGTGAGAGATCTGGAGAATGTGCAGGCCGGGGCAGCAGTCGAACATTTTCTGTATCCAGAAAGGGTCAGTACAGGATCTGTAACATGCATTCGTGGATTATCCTGCTGAAATGTAGGGTTTCGCAGGGATCGACTGACGGGTAGAGCTACGGGTCGTAACACATCTGAAATGCAACTTCCACTGTTCAAAGTGCGAATAAGAGGTGACCGAGACGTGTAACCAATGGCACCTCATACCATCACGCAGGGAGGAACGCCAGTATGGCGATGGCGAATACACGCTTCCAATGGGCGTTCACCGCGATGTAGCCAAACACGGATGCGACCATCATGATGCTGTAAACACAACCTCCATTCATCCGAAAACATGACGTTTTGCCATTAGTGCACCCAGGATCGTCGTTGAGTACACCATCGCAAGGGCTCCTGTCTGTGATGCAGCGTCAAGGATAACCGGAGCCATGGTCTCGGATCTGATAGTCCATGCTGCTGCAAATGTCGTAGAACTGTTCCTGCAGATGCTTGTTGTCTTACAAACGTCCCCATGCCATGCGCATAAAATGCCTGTCATCTCGACTGCTAGTGATAGGCGGCCGTTGGGATCGAGCAGTGCGTTCCGTATTAGCCACCTGAACCCACCGATTCCATATCCTGCTAACAGTCATTGGATCTCGACCAACGCGAGGAGCAATGTCGCGACACGATAAACCGCAATCGCGATAGGCTACATTCCGACCTTTTATCAAAGTCGGAAACGTTATGGTAAGCATTTCTCCTCCTTACACGAAGCATCACAACAACGTATCACCAGGTAACGCCGGCGAACTGCTGTTTGTGTATGAGTAATCGGTTGGAAACTTTCCTCATCTCAGCATGTTGTAGGTGTCGCCACCAGTGCCAACCTTGTGTAATGGTATGTAAAGCTAATCACGGCATCTTCTTCCTGTCGGTTAAATTTCGAGACTGTAGCACATCATCATAGTGGTGTAGCAATTTTAATGGCCAGTAGTGTATTAGGTATTGCTTTCAGTCGTCTCTGCGAAATTCCCATGCTGCTGCACTTTTGCTGTAAATACATTGCTTCTGTAGTAATAGGGCTATGGAAATCATTTCACTGGGTGACACGCTGCTAAGATACGACAGCGTGTGGACTCAAAGTCAGCGATTCTTCCAGGATAATGAGGGCCGAGCATTGTGCGATTTTCGTACTGCTGCTGCTGCTGTTGCTGCTGCTGCTCTTTAAAACGTCCATGCCGTGTGGCGTATCTGTGCCGAAACACACTTAAAGGGATTTGGGTGGTGGAGCTAGACGTCCTTTTGTGTCCTTATCGGCACTCCAACCCCGAAGCGTGGGCTGACAAGACGGGACCTTCCAGGGGCGATTCCGACGACGCCGCTGGCTTCACATCCACACTCTGAGGAGGTCATTCACAGGGCTCTTTTCCGTGTTCGGAAGCAGTCCACTCCATTTGTCACCGTGTAATGGCCGTATCTGACATCCACCGTTTCCGTAGGTCGGCGATATCGTGACAAGATGAAGATGCTACGCGTTAAGCCTTTTTAGTACATTCTTATTCGAAAGATATTCACTTTTTCTGCGCATGTATCAATAGAGCGGCCAGTTATTTTATTTTGCGTAGTTAAATTAATTTTCATTTTAATACAATAACACAATCCAAAATACTTTCTCTAGTTTTCAGGTTAAGCCAAAAGTATCAACTTCCTCAGTGCTGGGGCAATATGCCTCCGACCACTGAGCAATATGAAACTAACGCTAAAGGTTCAATAAAGCTTTTATTCATAAAATGTATAAGACAACTACGCATACCAGGGTGAAAACTATTTAATGTAAAGTCTACTGCGGCGAAAATTAATATAACATTATATCATTAACAAAAATCTGACACAGATTTTTCTCTTTCAAAGTAGGCCCGTCTTCATCCCACCGTGTGTCGCATTTGCAACTCAGTATCCGTTTCTCTGATGTAGGGTAAACTTTGATCAAATCATGTGCAGAAAATCGCAGTATCACTTTTTCCTCAAAATTTTTATTCGTTGTTTCAGTAATCCGTGTTCTATGTGTAACACCCCCGTTATGACCTTTATTGGGCTTTGTGTGATTACCGAAGCCGCCAAACAAATAATTATGGTAATTGTATGATCCGGTCCTTAATGGATGTAAGGCTATCGGTTTTTCTGCTGTGGTTTTGGTGGTATTTGAACCGAGTGCAGCTGTTCTGAGACGGAATAATTGATGATTGAAAGTTGCGATACTTATTGTCTATAATAACACACAAATTATAAGGCAGTTGCTACCTTCGCCTTACACGTTTAGTTACGGTTATATCTTTTATTGGTTGCTGATTTTAAGAGCTTCGTCACACGCAATGATGATGGTTAACATGCACAACAATCCTCACTGCAATCCACGGTTGTTGCTGGCAGACGCGGTTGACGCGAAACACGTAATTCGGCACTTGTCACTTTTGGTTTTATATCACTCGCGAATCGGAGGGTCAACCCCACGGCGACAAGGGGGACGCGCTCATTTCTCACGCTCCGGTGAATTGACCATTTACTTCTTAGCCGGCACATCCGCCAATGACACCGTACTCAGCTCGACCGCCATTCTTGGCCGTCTTCCAAGTACTGCTCTCACTCGACACTCACCTCACTGCCTCCTGTAGCGCTCAAAAATCGACTCCTGCCTGCAATCGACGTGGGTGTCGGATACTAATATCTATGTTCCTAGGATCACGGATCCCTTACATATGCTATGTGCTTCCTTATCAGTCATCATCGGCTCTTATAGGCGAACTTGCTAAAATACGAGTAGCAGCACTTGGCGTAGCGCGACTTTCCTGATTTTTCACACATTACCTTGACTTAAACAATGTCTCATAACCGAAAATACTTCTGCAAAGTTTGGAGCAGATGTCTATGCAAGTCCTGGTACCTTTGTCTCATGGCCACGAGGTGATTAATGTGTTGTATGGGATAACTTTTAGTGCTGCAGCCTGAACAGTAGTAGTTTCAGTTTCGGTACAATCCACACCAACACCACGACAACACGTCATGTGGTTTCCGCCTAACACAAGGAAATCACAAGGTTCGATCTTACATTCCTAACCGCATTACCGGTTGCAGCTGCTTAGTAAGCAGAGCTCAGTAGGTGACAATGTCCACAAACTGCCCCATTCGGCTATTTTAAAATTGGTAAGGAGAATAAGACTTGAATCAGTAGGGACTGCGAAACGCATATAGTCTATTTAGACATCTATAAGAAAGAATAAGCAAATATTTTGTCAATTATTCCACAAGCGCTTATGTTCGAGGACTTGAAAATTATGACACCTGTATCAACGTACTCGACAATTTTCTAAGGCACCCTGAATAGGTGGCAGAGGTTTCACTGTGCTAGTTTTTAGTTTCTCACCATGTTAAACTTCAGTAGTACCTGCATGACGATGATACATGGGATAGCTTTTAGTGCTGCAGCCTGAACAGTAGTAGTTTCAGTTTCGGTACAATCCACACCAACACCACGACAACACGTCATGTGGTTTCCGCCTAACACAAGGAAATCACAAGGTTCGATCTTACATTCCTAACCGCATTACCGGTTGCAGCTGCTTAGTAAGCAGAGCTCAGTAGGTGACAATGTCCACAAACTGCCCCATTCGGCTATTTTAAAATTGGTAAGGAGAATAAGACTTGAATCAGTAGGGACTGCGAAACGCACATAGTCTATTTAGACATCTATAAGAAAGAATAAGCAAATATTTTATCAATTATTCCACAAGCGCTTATGTTCGAGGACTTGAAAATTATGACACCTGTATCAACGTACTCGACAATTTTCTAAGGCACCCTGAATAGGTGGCAGAGGTTTCACTGTGCTAGTTTTTAGTTTCTCACCATGTTAAACTTCAGTAGTACCTGCATGACGATGATACATGGAAGTTGGAGTGAATGTGTTCAGTCATCTTACACTTTTCGTCAAATCACCCAAAGTACCCTGCTGTATTTCGTTTTCAGACCAACAACTCAGTCAATGGCGTCGAAATGAGGGTGATCTACATAACGATTTAAGGCCACTTTGTTCAAGAAATGAGTCCATCACTCTGGAACACACATTTTCAACATCTTACCAGCAGCCGTAAATCGTTTACTTCTAATAAATGTCATTTTAATAGAATCCTAAATAATATATTTGTGCCCAGTTTTGTCCTCTCAACTGCGGTACTTTTTAAAAGGGAGACTGCCCACAGCAATTCCCTCCACTTTAGTGGTTAGATGGTCTACTGGATGGCCTGTTAAAATCTGAACACAGATCAAGAATGAAAACTGGAAGAAGCTGTACTAAGCTGTGGAAAAAAGAGGAAAAATAGAAACAGTGAATGGTCCAAGATCAATGTGTGCAACATCGAGTGGATTGAGTGACCGTGGCGTCTTTTATATGTGGTCACGATGTTAGCTACAAACGGCAGATCTAGGTTCAAATCTCATACGCAAAACATTTTTTTACAAAATTATGAACTAACTGTCTGGTCATTGACGTATCTGTTCGCTGTTATTGGGTCATTATTGTGATGTAATGTCTGTTAGCAAGAGCGGCATGTAACGAAGTGACCTCCAGACAAACGTACCTGCTATTCATTTTAAACAGGTACCACATGTTATGCCACTTAAATTTATTTTCGGAAGTGTTGATTCTTGAATCCCTTCAGTGCAACGTAGTTCGCACCAGTCCATTTGTTGTTTTCATTTCTGTGAAACGTCTATGAGGCATATCGCCTGCTCTCACTATTCATAAAGTTTATTTTGTGACTCATATTCTATAACTAATGTACAGTGTGGCAAGTGCCAAGACTACATAAGGAGAACAGGCGCACCAAAGTGCCGATGGACAGTTGACAAATGTGTGAAAAAAAAAAGAAAATAGGCATGAGATAGGTTTCAACACGGATCGCTCGTTTTGCAGTGCTACACCACCAGTGTTTGCTTTCATTACTTGTACTCTGAGTTTCTATTTGACATTTCACTGATGCTCAGTTCACTACGAAGATATTTAAATGTTAATAACTGCCGTAAGATTTTTTTCGTCCCATTCCAGTTCACATCTAGTTGGTTTCACGGACATGGTGATAAATCGGGTTTTTTGACTATGTATGACCGTATTTAGCTTTCTGGTCGCCAAGTCAGATACACTGAAGAGCCAATGAAACACATGCCTAATATCGCGTAGGGCCCACGCGGTCATGCAGAAATGCCGCGTCACGACGCGGCATGGAGTCCACTATGTCTGAAGCACTACTGGAGAGAACTGAGACCATGAATCCTTGAGGGCTATCCGTAAATCGGTAAGAGTACAGGGTGTGAGGATCTCTTGTGAACAGCACGTTACTAGGCATTGCAGATGTGCTCAATAATGTTCGTGTCTGGAGAGTTTGGTGGCCAGCGGAAGTGGTTAAACCCAGATTAATGTTCCTGGAGGGACACTCTGTAGCAATTCTGGACGTGTCGCATTGCCCTGATGGGATTTCCCAAGTCGGTCGCAATACACAATGAATATGAATGGGTGCAGGTGTTCGGACAGGAAGCTTACGTACGTGTCACCTATCAGAATCGTTTCTAGACGTACCAGGGGTCCCATAACACACCAACTGCACGCGCCCCATGCCATTACATAGCCTTCACCAGCTTGAAAAATCCCCTGATGATGATGATGATGATGTTTGATTTGTGGGGCGTTCAACTGCGCAGTCATCGGCGCCCCTACAAAGTCCCAATGTTTACGCAGACCAGTTTCTTTTCACGATCCAATCTAGTCACACTCACAAATGATGAAATGATGAGGACAACACAAAAATCCAGTCCCCACGCAGAGAAAATCTCGAATATGGCGGGGAATCGAACATGGGACCCCGTGATCCAGAGGCAGCAGCGCTAGCACTTAGACCACCAGCTGCGGACTGGCAGTCCCCTGCTGATATGCAGTGTCCATGGATTCATGAGGTTGTCTCAATATCCATACACGGCCATCCGCTAGATAGCATTTCAAGCGAAATTCGTCCGACCATGCTACATGTTTTCAATCGTCAACA